>NC_087466.1:0-5000000 GCF_036321535.1 Camelus dromedarius | reverse complement strand
GGGAAGGGGAGAGCACAGGCTCTGGCACATACACCCACCCCAGGGAGTGGGCACGCCAGCGGCTGAGGACCACACCCGCCTTTCTCCCACAGAGACCGCAGGCTGCCACCAAACGTCACCACTGCTCCACACTAAGACGTGGTTCCAGCCTGGGCCCCCACCAGCCCAGAGTAACGGGCAGGGTCCCAAGGCCCCCAGACCACCAGCTCAACCTGGATACCCACCCCCTGGCCAGCAAACCCATCATCCAGCCAGGCTGTGCACCTGTTCTCCACTGGAGGCACCAGTTTCTGCTCAACTCTCAGCAGAAAGCGGGGCCAAACACAGACCCACAGCATAGTAAGTTGGAGGGGAGCCTGATGGGGACCCTGTGGGAGACTAGAGGATAACCACCCCCCATACAGAGGCCAACCCTGGATTTCTCTCAATGGATCCTGCCAAATATTGCCACAGTCTGAAAAAAAGATAAATAAGAAGCAGTATCCCTCATAAGTAGTGCCACTCTATGCTCACCCCCAGATCTCACGCAGCCCCCAGCCCCGGGTCGGGGACGGGAATGGGGGGGGCAGAGGAGTCCAGTGATACAGCTGTTCCCTGTTTGCTCAGCAAACCCCAAGGGCCAACCACCAGGCACTTCTAAAGCTTTTTTTTCCTTAGATCCTCACGACAAGGCTTAGAACATGGAAGCATGTTATTAACCGGGGTGCAGAGAAGTAAAGGAACATGTCTAAGGTCAACCAGCCAGCAGGTCCTGGAGTCAGGCGGGCTCTGGCTCCTGTTACAATGGCGCACAACACACTCCCCACCCCCGGCCAGCACTCAGGAACCCAGCTGGCTCTGCAGGACAGGAAGCACCCCCCTCACTCTCTCATCTCTGTCTAGGAACCAGAGAGGGAGCACCGGCCCCACACCCCCACACCCCCCTGCCCACCACGGGCACACTCACATCGTGGGAGAAGGTGTAGGGCGTGATCCACACAATGGGCTGCCCCAGCACCTCGGCCTGGTAGTAGATGCCTTTGATGGACAGGAAGACCTACGGCGGAGGGACGGCATGGTGAGAACACGGGCAGTGGGGCAGGGAGCAGGCTGGGACCCCTCAGGCACCCCGGGCTCACCTTGCGCAGGGCACGGGCAGCAATGACGTAGTGCATGAACTCCACAGCGAGCCGGCGGCACAGCTGGATGGTGTGCACGTGGCACTTGCCAGTCCGTGGGAAGGTGGAGAAGAGGAAGCACATGGAGAGGGCATCGTCCAGGTCCCGCAGGGCATCTATGAATGTTGGGTACCTGCGGGGCCAGGAGGGCAGCACTCACAGGGTCACTCAGCCCGGGCTCCGACCTCCTGGCCCCAGCCTGTTAGCCATTCTAAGGCCCCATTCCCTGGGTCAGGACCCGCCACCACCATCTCCTGAACAGACAGCTGGGAAAAGGCTGAAGCTGCCCTAGGGGACCAGGGTGGAGTCAAATCCATCCAGTCTGGAGCTAAGTTTCCCAGGCCATCAGACCCCAAGAGAAGACAAGAGATTTTAGGCAGTCCAGGGTGTCTGAACCTCACCACTACTGACATACTGGGCCAGGTTTTCTGTGCCGTGGGGGGGTTGTCCTATTATATTGTAGAGTGTTTAGCTGTACCCCTGGCTTCTATTCATTAAATACTAGTAGACCCCCTGCCATCCAAGTCATGAGAAACAGAAACGTCCCTAGATGTTGCTAGGTGTCCCTTGGGAGGCAAATTGACCCCAGGCTAAGAACCACTGATTTAGCCGATGAATGAGGGGGACTGCTGAGAAGGCTGGGCAAGAAAAAGGTTAAGATCAGAGGTGTCCAGCTACATCTTCCAGGGCTAATCATGCATCCCATGTGTACCCCCGGAACTCTGGCTCTCTCCCACCACAGGGCCTTTGCACTTGCTCTTTGTGCAGCGTGAATCACACTTCCCCTGGCTGGCTCAAATGGCTCCCCTCAGAGACATCTCCTCTGACAAGCCTGTAACTGACGTGTGTCCTCCAGTTCCCTTCAAGGCTGGCATCCCTCACGGCACACACGTGGAATTGCATTAGAATAACTTGCCAGTTTGCTTTTAGCCTGCTTCCTCCAAGAGAATACCAGCTCTGTGAGCAGGGTCTTGGTCTCATTCCCACCATATCCCCAGCACCAGGTCAGAGCCCCCTGCTCACCGCTCCTTGACGATGTGGTCGAGCTTGTAGTTGGGCTTGTTGTCCTTCAGCCGCTCCACTGTGTTCCACTCACTCTTCCCATAGGCCTTGCGCAGCTTCCGGACGAACACCTGGAAGAGAGGACGAGACCCTCTTGGGTGGAGGAGAATACCCGGGGCAGGACACATGAGGCCGCTTGCAGCTGACCACGCTGTCTGCCTGTACGACCCGGCCCTCAGCCCAGGATCTGCACAACAGCCAACTCCAAGGAGCAGCAAACCTGACCCAGGCTGACAACGAGCCCACCCACAGCACCCCAGCGATGGATGGACAGGGATGACCACTCAGTCGTGCTGACTCCACCTATTTACACGGAGATATAACATTTTCAGCCCTATTCTCCAGCTGAGGAGTGAGGCAGTTCAGGGCCGGGGGCTTGGGCCTTCGTTCTCAACACCAGTCTGCATGTGTGGGGCTGAGCCACACAGGGAAACGCAGCCGAGGCTGGTGGGGGCCCCAAAAGTCCTCCAAACCGACTGACTTTCTCCCTCCGAGTGCTGCAGGTCAGGCCTGCCCTCAGTGCTCTTCAGAGGCTCAGAGGCCACCTCCATTGGGGTCGGAGCACCAGCTCTGAGGCAGCCAGTCCCACGGGGGCCCACTCCCCACGTAGTAAGTTTAGTGGCCACCAAACCCAGCAGCAGAAGAGGCACCCGCCTTAGTGGGCTCTGGTGAGCAGGCCCCCCAGCCTAGCCCTGCTTCTCTGCAAAGGCTTCAATCATTTGCATTTGGTTTGGTAGAATTAGGCGTCTACTTTTCCCGTGGTAGTTAAGCATTTAACGGTTTCTATTTGCAAAATGAAAAGCTTGGTCTCAGGAAAAAAGAACCCAAATAGGAGGGGTTTCTTTGGGCAGAAAACACACCAGAGATGGGGGAAGAGGGTAGAGCTCAGCGGTAGAGCACATGCTTGGCATGTGTGAGGTCCTGGGTTCAATCCCCAGCACCTCCATTTAAAAAAAAAAAAGAAAACTACCAGAGAACCCCTGAAACACCACAGTCTGTCTCAGAGGCAACAGATTTACTCTTTTCCAAAAGAACCAGGGGAAAGTATGACAGGTGAAACATTAACCATTGGCCAGGTACCGTGGAAATGATTTGCACACCTGAGATCTCAGTCAATTCCTTTGAGGTAGAATTACCTCACCCTTCATATAGGCTTGCTCAGAGTTTAAACAATCTGCCCAAGGTCAGTGTTAGTGGGGCTGCACAGAGCAGCGAAGGGCACCACCCAGACCCCCAGAGCCCAGGCCTCACCTTGTATTCCCGAAACTTGTTGACAATGGGTTCGTGGAGGAGGAATTTGATGTCTTTAATAAGGTAAAAGGTTCGGGCTGCCGTGGAGCCCTTGTTAACCTTCTTCTTGTGTTTGGGTTCATGGGGATAAATGCCCTTCAAAATGCACAGCCGTCTGGAAAACAAAGGCCATTCCTTCTGTCAGTACCTGTGCTGAGTGCTGGCAGGGAACACGGAACATGGGCACCCTGACTTTAAGAAACTCCCATCCTGGTGCAAGGGTCTGATAATCATGAGCTCCCTGAAAAACAGAGTGCAGACTGTCCCGAGTACCAGAAAGAAACAACAGGATACTGCCAGGGGCCACACCGGCAGGCACTCCCTTCAGCAAGAGGAGTCAGGAAAAGTCTCCCTGAGAAATCAACATTTTGGCCACATACAGGCATACCTCATTTTATGGAGTTTTTTTTACACATTGAAGGTCTGAGGCAACCCTGCGCTGAGCAACTCTACTGGCACCACTTTCCAACAGCATCTGCCCACTTCACGTCTCTGTATCACATTTTGGTAATTCTCACAATATCTCAAAACTCTTTCATCATTATTGTATTTGGTATGGTGATCTGTGATCTTTGAAACTGTTGTTGTAATAATTTTGGGGGCTCCATGAATCACACGAATATAAGATGGTGAACTTGATCAATAAATGTTGTGTGTGTTCTGACTGCTCCACTGACGGCCTTTCCCATCTCTCTCCCTCTCCTTGGGCCTCTCTATTTCCTGAGACACAATATTGAGATTAGGCTAATAAATAACCCCACAACAGCCTCTAAGTGTTCAAGTGGAAGGAAGAGTCACACGTCCCTTAATTTAAATAAAAAGCTAGAAATGATTAAGCTTGGTGAGGAAGGCACATTGAGAGCCAAGACAGGTTGCAAGCTAGGCTTTTTGCACCACAGTCAGCCAAGTTGTGAATGCAAAGGAAAAGCCCCTGAAGGAAATTTAAAATGCTATTCTAGTCAACACATGAATGGTAAGAAAGCAAAACAGTCTTATTGCTGATATGGAGAAAGTTTAAGCGGACTGGACAGAAGATCAAATGAGCTATAACATTCCCTGAAGTCAAAGCCTAATCCAGAGCAAGGCCCTACTCTCTTTGATTCTATGAAGGCTGAGAGAGGTGAGGAAGCTGCAGGAAAAAGTGTGATGCCAGCTGAGATTGGTTCATGAGGAGTAGGGTGAGCAGCAAATACTGATGTAGAAACTGCAAGGTTGTTTTCATGCCTGCTACCAAAATATCCATTCTGCAGTCCGTGGATCAAGGACTAACTTCAACTTTCAGGTCTTACTAATTAAGAAATAGATTTCGTAAGGCTGTAGCTGCCGTAGATAGTGATTCCTCTGACGGATCTGGCCAAAGTCAATTGAAAGCCTTCTGAAGAGGATTCACCCTTCTAGAGGTCATTAAGAACATTCATGATTCAAGGGAAGAGGTCAAAATGTCAACATTAACAGGAGTTTGGAAGAAGTTGCTTCCAACCCTCGTGGGTGACTTTGAGGGGTTTAAGACTTCAGTGGAGGAAGTCACTGCAGATGTGGTAGAAATAGCAAGAGAACTGGAGCCAGAAGTGGAGCCTGAGGTGGGACTGAACTGCGCCAACCTCATGATCAAACTTTAACAGGTGAGGAGCTGCTTCTTAAGGATGAACAGAGGTTTCTTGAGATGGAATCTACTCCTGGTGAAGAAGCTGTGAAGACTGTTGAAATGACAACAAAAGATTCCGAATATTATGTAAACTTAGTTGGTAAAACAGCAGTGGGATTTGAGAGGATTAAGTCAAATTTTGACAGAAGCTCCACTGTGGGTAAAATGCTATCAAACAGCACTGGGTGCTACAGGGAAAAGTTCATGAAAGGAAGAGTCAGTCAATGCGGCAAACTTCATTGTTATCCTATTTTAAGAAGTTGTCACTCACAGCCCAACCTTCAGCAACCACCACCCTGATCACTCAGCAGCCATCAACATCGAGGCAGGACCCTCCAAGAGTAAAAAAAGATGATGACTCCCTGAAAGTTCAGAAAACGATCAGCATTTCTTACCAGCAAAATATTTTAAGTTAAGACATTGCTTTTTAGACATAATACTATTGCACACCTAATAGACTATAGTACAGTATATAATACAGTACATAACTCATACGCATTGGGAAACCAAAACATTCACGTGCCTTGCTTCATTGTGACATTCACTTTACTGCAGTGAAACCAAATCACAGCATCTCTGAGGTCTGCCTATAAAGGGCAGAGGGAAGAGCATCCTCAGAAGGACAAAGGCAGTAAGAGTGGAAAGTGCTGGGTATGCTTGGAAGATGAGAAGTGGGCCAGGCGGTAGGACCCACAGGCTGTGGAGGAGTCTGGACTTCACTCTCTGAGGAGCTGAGAACCCCCAGCTGCAAGATTAAGGGGTCTCTACTGCCAGAAGGGAGAGGATGGGGGAGAGTGCATAGTACCAGCAGGTCCATTCTGACGACTAAGGGCAGCATGACCCAGTGCTCCAGATTCCCCATGGACCACAGCTGGCAAAGCACAGCTCACCAAAGCAAGGCCAGGCAAGAAAGAGGAGGAACATCAGAATCCCAGAGTCTGTAGCAGTGCAGCTTAGACTGGGGTGTGGCTGAGTGTTAGCCGCGTAATGCACTGCCCAGGCATCCAGAGGTCCCCCTCTCCTCTCCAACCTCACCTGAAGTCGGCCAGGCTGAGCTGCAGCCTCTTCCGGGCTTTGTTTCGGGTGATGTAGTTGGTGGCAGAGCCTCGCTCATACTTGGGGAGAAAAAAAAAACAATTCTCCATTAGCAATGATTGCAGCAATCTCTGGATATTCCTCATCCCAGAGGCAACTATCACCTTGGATAAGTGGCCAAGAGGCTTCTGGGACAAAAAACACCATGGGGAGGGAGCCCACATGCCTGAAGGAGCTCTCCTGCACTATCTTCAGCTGTCAGCACAGAGGACACATACATCTGCATGATTCAGGGACCACAGGGTTGCTGTGGATCTGGTGCTATGCGAAGCACTTAGAAGTAATTGATTCCTACTGCATTTTGAATAAAAGCCAATCTCCTCACTGTGCCTGACAGGCCTTGTATGACCTGGTCCTTGTCCAACCCCAACCACACTAGATACCATTCTTCCCCTGGTTTACTATACCCCAGCCATCCTGACGTCCTTCTGATTCTTTGCACACAGCGACCCTTTCCCAACTAAGATTCCTGGCACTTAGTTTCCCCTGCCAGGCTTGTCAGTGATCATCTTATTTGGTTGCTTACTTTACTGTCCATCTCCCCCACCAGAAAAGGAGCTTGGGGAATGCAGGGACCACATCTGATTGTTTATGTCTCCATCCCCTGTGTCTAGGACAGGGCCTGGTTCAGTAGAAAAGGGAGTAACAAGTTTTAGAGATGATGAAATCGACATCATGGTGGGCTCTACGAAATATTCACCAGTCTTTCAGTAAACGGTCTTTTGGCTCGGCCTGAGTGGGGGCGTGCAGCTTTGCTTGGTAACCTCAACTCTCCTACACAGCTCTACTCCAGAATTCTATCCTGGATTTCACCGGACGAGTAACTGCCGCCCTCGCCCATCTTTGGACCCCTTCTGGCTACTGTCTCATGTCGCATTGATCCCAGCCGATTCTACACCTACGACAGACCAAGGCTGGGGAAAGGAGCAGTCCCCAGGCTCTGCTGGTCCTGTCTCCTACATCCCGGAGCACCCCCCTACCGGCACCCCCACCGAGGCTTCTCGCTCTTCACCTTCTTTTTCTCTAGGCCTCCCATGGCTCCACGGTGAAGGGTTTACAATCGCCGCGCGGACAGACAGCGCCACTTCCCCCCGCATGTGCCCTGCCTAGGACCCCGAGGTCCCCGACGCCGCCGGCCTGCGCGGGCTGCCCAAGGAGGTGCCTAAGAGAATCTAGGGAAATCTAGGAAAGTCAAGATTTAAAACTAAAACCCCTGGAAAAAATCACTAAGGCCACTCTTTGGGACCTTTCTTACATATGAGCTTATTACAGACTTTTTTTTTTAATGTCTAAGCGAAGGCGGCTATTCAGGCATTTCTATAATCATCCTGATAACGAACGTTTGACGTCATGAGCCCCATTGCATGTTGGGATGGAAGGGGGCGGAAGGCTTAGAGGCAGCGCAGCGCCTTCTGGGATGCAGAGGGGAGCCGCACTCCTCGGTGAGGCCGCGTAAATTGCGTTGCCACGGAAACGGTTGCTGGTGTCGTTGGAACCTGGTTCTTTTGACTGAGAAGCGGCCACCAGGGGCGGTAAGGGAGGCTGCGCTCGATTCGCCGCTGGCTGTTGGCTTTTCCTTTGGTCCATTCGCTGATACCGGAATAAATAGAACAAAAGCAGGCTTTTATCCTCACATAGGTGGAGAGGCCTGAGAGACCACTTAGACTTTATGAGCCTTAGCGGTAGGTTGAAAACTGACGAAACGCCAAGCAGAGTTACAGAATTCGTGGTGTATTTTAAATGTACGTTTAACGCGTTTGAGCTTTTAATATGTGTACGCAAATTCCTTATTGTGTTCCTCAAAGGATAATTACAAGATTTATACAAATACTCACATCAAGGTTGTGTGGTCTAGGAAGTAGACAAAATTTGTAAAGTTGTTTGATGTTTTCTTCCTTCAGGCCTCTCAACTCCATTTGGAGATTGCCTCTAAATTTTAAATTTGAGGTCCTTGTGAATGAGACCGGACCCAAGTTAGAGACAGATACAGACTTTAAGCAGTGGCTGACGTGCTTGTTTTGAACAATGCATTTTTTATTGTCTACTTTCAATTAAAGCTAAAACAAAATAAAAACCTAGTGATTCTACAAACAATGAAAAATGGAGTAAAATGAAAACCAGGTTGGGGACAGTGAGCTTGTGAAGACTTGGAAGGAATTTGCCAGAGAGGTATGAGGAAAACCAGGGTCATGTGGTGCTCACAGGAGAAGACCGTGGAGTGTTTCAGAAAGGATCTGAGGATAAAAGGAGAGGGGCTGGCAAAGAAAAAGGAGAAAGATTATCCAGGCCAGAGGCAAAAGTTTGGGACATTCAGAGAATGACAGAAGTCCATTATGATGGGAGCATGGAGGGTGTGACCGGGCAAGAGGAGAGGGAGGGACCTAAGGGGACAGCAGTGGCTGGTTCATCAAAGGAACACAGGAGCAAGGCCAGTGTCATGGGGCGTGTGACCTGGCCGGCCCAGTCACCCATGGCCCTGTGCTTGATCCACTGCTCCATTGCTGTCTTGAATTCTTCGCAATGTTTTAAGAAGGCGCTCTGCACTTTGATTTCACGCTGCGCCCTTGCAAATCTTGTAGCTGGTTCTGCACAGGAGGGACCCTGTTCTGCTCATGTTGATTTGGAGGGGTCAGTGAAAGACACGGGTGGAGGTGTCTAGGAAAGCAATTGTACTTTCAGGTCTGGAACTCAAAATAGGTACCAGATATTATAGGTGAGGAAACTAAGGTTCAGGGAAGGGAAGAGACTCACCCAAAGGTCACTTAGCTGCTGAGTAGTAGAAAACGGACTTTTGACGAGGCAGCCTTGTCGCAGGGCCTGCTGCTGAAATCACATGCCACTGCCTAATGAGTTGTGGACAGGCCGGGGAACCCAACACTCAGTTCCCTTCTCTGTGGAAACTGTTACTCTGACTCCAGGACCAAGTGAGGCAGATTTTAGTTCTGTAAAGGGAAGAGATTTTTATTTTTATTTTCAGAACAAAAAAAAATTGTTTATTTGCATAAGTAAGAACAATGTAGGGCCAACGCTGAGAGTGTGGTAAGACTGCTCAGCAACCATGTCCCCAGAGTGCACCTCTTCTGGCTTTTAAGGAATGGGAACCTTCCTGGGCTGGGAGAACTTAAGGAACATTGAAACACACCATTTGTTCTGAAAACTCCCATTGCATCCAGCTGTCCAAAGCCAGGTGCATGGACTTCTCAGGATTTCCAGGCTGCTTACCGTTCCTTTCTTGGGGAACCTCTGACAGATGCTTAAGGGTCATGGGCTTCCTGCCCCAGAAAGTAAAGTATTACATGGGAAATATTAGTCAGATGTACTGCTCCATTCCATGTGTCCTGAACATTACTACGATCTGTGCAAGACATTTGTTGTAAATAAGCCTGCAGAGTGTACAGTATGTTTTCTAGGAGTCCTTTGAAGAACAGCTTGCAGACAAGAGGTGCTAGCCTTAGTTTCACAGCCAGCAAAACTCCATCCAAGAGGCTTTTGGCAGGTCCCCTTCTCTCTGGTTTCAAGCTGGCTTCAAGACAGCCCCATCAACCAAATTCCAGGGGTCAGGACAGGGAGTCAATCACCATTAGGTATTCAGCAGAGAACAGTTAAGTTGGGACTCAGACATTTAGCTCAACATTCAGAAAAGAAAAGGCCCCCTTTCCTCCATGACAGTGTATTAAAAACAACTCAGAGCTGACTTTGCAAGGAGGCATCCTCCGTAGTAAATTAAATGGCTGAAGCTGGTGCTTCTTCCAGCAAGCAAAAGAACTCTGCTTCCCAGTAACCTAGTGTGGGCAATCCCTGAAGCTCATTTTTAAACCTTTCCTGCTTTTTAAAAAGCCTGCTCCATTGTGGGGGGTGAAAAACTTCACAGGAAATGAAATGTAAACAGCCACTGAATAAGATCATAAAAGGGAAAGCCTCTATCCATCTTTTTTTAAATTGTTCATTTCAGACAGCACAACTCCTTTTAACACACTGGTAGCTTTTTATAAAAATGAGATTATATTGGTTCATTTCTGATCGTCCTCTCCCCTTTCTACCCTTTTCTGTCTCCCAGCTACTCACAATATGTTCAAGGTAGCCAGCAGAGCAGAGGTGAGGTGGACAGATCAATTTCACCTCCCGCCAGACAAGCATTAGGTGAATCATTTGATGCAATTACAAATGCTAAGCCTAATGGATGACACCCAGGAAAAGGTAAAGAAGAGCGGGAAGGAGAAGCTTCCTGACGATTTCCATGGTAAAGCTATGTGTCACGTTGTCTCTGATCATCTTCAAAACAAGTCTGCGGGTTTTATCTTTAAGTTGATGTGCCCTGTCTTCGCTCAAGGTGGAGCTGAAACCAGTTGCAAAATTTCACTCTTCTGGAATCCAGAGGATCTAGGAAAAATGGGGTCTACGTTTCTAAGTCAGAAAGAAGCAGTGGTTTCCCTGCCGCTCATTGGACACCGCTCTCGCGAGCTGGATTGGGCACCGGGCAGGGAGAAGGAGGCGCCGGGTGAGCCGCCTGGGACGAATTGCTGACCCGGCTGGGCACTGCAGGCGCAGTTAAACGCGAATGGTGCACGCAGCTCTCCCGAGCTCCCCGTACACACACGGCCTCCCCCAAAGGAAGCCCACTGCTGCCTAGGACCTCAGGCTGGTGTCGCTGGAGGGGTGTCAAGCTTGGAGGACTTCAGCCTGGGTGCTGCTCACCGAAGGGAAAAGGCACCCTCTCTAGTCAAGCCTCCCCTGCAGAGACTCCCAGCAGCCGGCCCCTCTCCCCAGGAACTCTCAGACACCCCTACAGACGCCCATCCACGAACGATCTCGCCTCGGAAGGAAGTGGAGAGGTCTGGGGAGAGCGAGACTGGAGTGAAGAGGTGGGGACTCCCGTCTGCAGCAGTTGGGGAGGGCTTGGAAAATGGAGCAAGCGACCAGAGTAAAGGAAGGGCAGGGGCCCCGTCCCAGCAACCTGTAGGATTGACGATGATCGCGAACGTGGGGTGGGAGGCAGTGGTCCCCTCGGAGGTTCTCCGCCCGAGTCCCATCCCGTTGGGCTCGGCGCGCGGAGAGGTGCAGGGTGTAACTTCGGGGGCCAGCGCCATGGTTGCAGGTCCCGCTCAATCGCCCAGCTCGCTCAGCCCGCCGCTTACCTCGGACAGCCGCAGCCCGCCGCCCAGAAGCAGAGCCCTAGCCAAGGGAGCCACCGGCGCGCCTGTCCAGCGCCTCCTCCTGCGGCGACGGCTGTCCCCAGGCTGCTACTCCCGCTTCGGAGTACTGCTCCTCTTGCGCGCCCTGGGAGCCCGGGAGAGGCACGGCGAGCCACGGGCCAAGACCAGTGGGTCCCGGGGGTCTTCAGCGAGTAACTGCTCCATGGCCTCTCCCTACAGCACCGGGGCAGGGCACTCTGAGCCGCCGCGCGCTGGATACCCAGAGGATCCGCGCGCTCCCATATCCTCCCACAGCGGGGCGATCACTGCCGCCACAGTCACTGCCAGAGTCGCCCCCCGTCCCCTCCGCACCTCTCGCTCGCAGCGCTCCCGCCGCCGCCGGATTCCGGACTGAAGGGAAGAGATTTTTAACCATTACAGCTGTCCACTCACGGAATGCTTTGTGAAATACCGATCCTCCAATACCATTTTGGTGAAGAACCCAGGCTGCGGGCAGACACACCTGGCCCTACTGCCAAGCTACGGGCAGGCCACTTCACCTCGCTGTACCTCTCTTCCTCGCATGTAAAATGGCAACACCAACTGCATAGAGTTGTCGATCTAAATATTTTTAAATTATTTTTAAAAAATGGATAATAGTGGTACAGCCACTTTGGAAGGCAGTGTGGCAATTTCTTACAAAGATAGATGGGGCCTTACTATTCAATCCAACAATGACACTTCTAGGTATTTGCTCAATTGACGTGAATACTAAATGTTCACAAAAAACTTGCTTGGGAATATTTATAGCAGCTTTATTCATAATTGTCAAAATTTAGAAGCAACCAAGGTGCCCTTTAATAGGTGAATGGGTAAACGCACAGTGGTATGTTTCATGAGTTATCTTCCATAAAAAGATATGGATAATCTTAAATGCATATTTGCTAAGTGAAAAAAAAGCCAGTCTACAAATACTACATATTGTAAGATTTTAGTTTTATAACATTCTGGAAAAGGAAAACTATGGACAGTTTTAAGATCAATGGTTGACAGAAGGTCAATGGGAGGGAGGAGGGAGGGTTGAATTGATGAAGCACAGGGGTGTTTTAGGTGATGAAACTATTCTGTCTGGGATGATATATGACCCTATGCATTTGCCAAAACTCATAGAATGTCACAGCACAAAGACTGAATTATGTATGCAGATAAACAAAAAAAAATCACTTTGGGGGTCAGCGGAATCCCAGGGTGGAATGCAGAATGTGACGAAATAATTGAACAGTTTTATAAATGTATGAACATCGTCTCTGAAGAGAGCGGGAAAAAAAAGATGATGACACAGGTAACTTGTCAACAATCAGCTGACTGTATATTTGAGGGTTTATTTCCGTTCTCTCAATTCTGTCCCATTGGTCTATACCTATATCCTCATGCCACACTGTTTTGCTCACAGTCACTTTGCAGTAGGTTTTGAAATCGGGAAGGGTGACGACTCCAACTTTTCTTAATTTCCTTTTCACATTGTTCATTGCTGAGATTCCATTTCCCCACAGGGTCTTGGAAGAGAAATGCCATTACTCTTCATCACGGAAGAGTAATGTAGTAAAATGCTTTGTAAACCATGAAGTGCTGGAAAAATTAAGGCGTTGGGATTGTTACCGGGATAATAATAATAACGAAGAATGAAGCCTCTAACCTGCATCATCCAGTATGGCCCCCAGCCACGTGTGACGATGTAAATTTAAAATAAAATCAAGTAAAAATTAAGTCCCTTCATCACAGTAGCCACATTTCAAGGGAGGAATAAGTGAGATGACCATGTGAAGCACCTGGTACCTAGGAATATCTCAGGAGCCCTTGAGTGAAAGGTTCTACCTGTGTCCAAAGTCTAAGCTTGTTCCTTGTCTATTTAAATTTTTCCTCCTTACTGACTTTGAAGATCTTGTTATTGAAATATAACAAGCGTACAGAAAAGTGGACAAATGTGCTAGCCATGAAATTCACGTCTCAGGCCTCCTGCAGAGGGCACAGGGGTCAGACCTACATGGCTGACTCCTGCTTTCCCAGCTTCCAGCTCCCTTCCATTTCCCTCATAGACATTTTCCCAGAAAAACTTTTGCACATTCACCCTGTCTTGGCATCTGCTTACTGCGGGATGTAGGTAATACAAACGGTACTAGTAATTGTCCTTAGACCATTAAATGCGTGATAAAATGGGCATCCGAAACTGGCTCACTCACAGCTTGGCAAGCACAGAGGTGCCAGCCCAGTTGGTAGGCGGGCATAGAGAGTCCATGGTGCAAGGTGGCAGCTTAGTTGCAAAAGATTTCACTGGTGGGAAAATATCTGAGTGGAGGGAAGGTCTGTGGCAGGTGCACTGATTGTGGTATTTGAAGGATACTGAAGAGTGGTGAACAATGCCTACGAAGATGAACAGGGTGGATTGGTTGTTGCCAAGTTGTGTGAGTGCCCTGCAGACGGATAATGAAAGACCAGGGCTTGGTTCCTCTGGTTCCCTCTCCCTTTACACTCGTAGAATTTTCCCCAGTCAGTCCTATGCACATTTTATCCCATTTGGCATCTGCTCTTAGAGAATCTGGACTAATGCAACCAGTCATAGATTTATAGCTTGATTATTTTTTGCAAACCAGATACACCCACATAACCAGCACCCAGCTCAGGAAACAGAAGATGACCAGCACCCAGGAGCCCTCCTGGTAGTGCACCCTTCCACTTCCTGTCCTCAGAAACAATCATTGATCTGACTTGCCACATCATACCTTAGTTTTGCCGATTTTTGAACTTTGTGTGAATGAAAAATGTTGCCTGCCATATCAGTAAACAAAGGATGTTGTAACCATTAAACTGTCAGCTACTGCAGCTGCCCAGACTGCACCCTGAGGGGATTTGGAATAGAGAAAATCAGGATCCTGGTCCTAGATAGTTAAGATGTTTATCAGAGGAATGATTTCAATGAGCCCAGACTTTTGCATCTTCCCATACATAGAAAAGCACTGGATTCATTAACTTGCGATGTCTGTATTTTATTTAATTAACAGTAATTTTTGGACATTATGACTACCTGGGTTTGTTTTTTTCTTCAAAAACTCCTGTATATCCTGGCTCCTCCCTTACCTCTTTGGAACAGTCCCTCGTAGCCATCTGAGAGGCTGTCTCCTGGGCTTAAGTCCTCAGCAAGTCTGCCAAATAAAACATAATTTTCAACTTCTAGATTGTGCAATTTTTTCAGTCGACATATCAATTTAATCTCATAGCATGTTTTGTCTGCTAGATAAAGAACTGTGAAGGGTCAGAGTTGTTACCCACCTCACACAAATAAGTAATTTTTATATATGAAAATTGCAGAAACATGGGCCTTCTGGGTCAGGGAAAAGAACTCTATGTTGATACTCAGATTAACAGCCAAAGTAACATTAATTCCTCACACCTAGACCCAAAGGCAGTGAAATGAGAGTCAATGGAAACTTTCTATGTGAGTGCCAATTTACTCCCCTTAAAGAAGGATAGAGGAGGCTAGGGCTTTTCACAGGAGCACTGAGACGTTCACGGAGATCTTAGTTCCCTGCAGACTGTTTTCATTTTTGTCTGGCTTTTTTCATTCAATATTATGCTTGTGAAATTCATCCCTATTGCTGTGTGGATGTTCACTCACGCTAACTGCCATGCAGAATGTACCATACTTTATCCATTCTATTCTTGATGGAGATCAGGTCGTGCAAAAGTGTACCAACTGTGGAGTTAGGGAACAGACCACAAGGCTACCCTCACTTCTGATAACAGTTGCAAGTTCAAGGGTCCTTGAGATCATCCTTAGTTTTGATAATTCACTAGAAGGGCTATCAGAACTTGATGAAAGCTGTTACACTCACAGTTAACTGTTTATTACAGGGAAAGGATACACAATTAAAAATCAGCCAAGGGAAGAGACAGGTGGGACAGGGTCTAGCAAAGTACCGAACATAGAGCTTAGTCATCCTCTCCCCAGAGACTCAGGACAGTGTTACTTTCCTGGTATCAATGTGTGACTCTAAGCACAGAGTATTCCCAACCAGGAAACTCGCCTAAGTCTTGGTGTCCAAAGTCTTTATTGGGGCTCCATCACATAAACAGGGTTGACTGCCTGTGTAGCTGATGTCAATTTCCAGCCCTCGGGAGGTCCAAAGCTGGTATCACATGAACCAAAGTCCCCACCCTAAATCACATTGTTACTGTCTGTCTGATTTCAGACTCCTAGGCAAACAAAGGCACTCCTATCAGGCATGACATTCCATGGGCTTAGAGATTATCTCCCAGAAGCCAAGGGCAAAGGCCCGAACTCTGTTTCTCCTTGCGGTTTTATCACAATTCACTTTATATTTTTCAGTTATATTATTAGGTCTAGAATGATTTTTAAAAAACCTTCTTAGTGAATTGACTCTTTTATTAATATGTAGTAACTCTCTGTTCTAGTCACTCTTCTTGTGTAACAAATCATCCCCAAATGTAGTGACTTAAAACAAGAATCATTTTGTTATCTCATGGTTCAGTCTGAGTCTTCTATGCAGTTGCAGTCATAAAAGCTGGACTAGTCTGAGGGCTGGAGAAGCTGGGGGCTCTCTCTCTTCAGGTAGTCCTGTGGGTTACTTTTGTAGGCCAGTTGAGGCGTCCATCCAGGGTAGCAGCCTAAGGGCAGTTGGACTGCTTACGCAATAGCTTTCAAGGCTTGCCATGAGCAAGGTGACAGTGAATTTTCTTTTCTGACCTTATCACTTCTCCTACATTCTGCTACTTACAAGCAGTTTGCAAATCTGCCCAGATTCAAAGGGAGGGGGTTTAGACTTTGCGGATGAATGACAAAATTATAGAAGATCACCATGGGACAGGGGGGACAAAGATGCAGCCATCCTTGCAAAAGACAATCTGATAATACCGTCTTTATCTCTTAATGCTTTTTGCCCAAGACTATTTGATCAGATATTAATATAGCTAAACCAACTTTTTTTGGTTGGTATTTATCTGGTATCTCTTTCTCTGACCTTTTCCTTTCAATCTTGTATTTTTATGTTATAGGAGTTTCTCTTGAAAACAGAATATAGCTGGATTTTTTTAAACCAATCTGATAATCTTTGCTCTTGAACTGGACGGTTTAATCCATTTACATGGGTTGTGATAGCTGATATATTTGGGTTTATTTCCTCTAATTTTTGTTCTATCTATTCACTTTTTCTAGGTTTCTTTTTCCTCTCCCTCCTTTTTGTTTTTAGATTAATTTCTCCCCACACTAAATTCCATTTCCCCCTCTATGAAGTTACATACTTTGTTCCTGTTCTTTTAATAATTATCCAAAATTTTTAACTAAATCAAAAGACTTAGCAGATCCTAAAGTTAATCATTATCTTTGTCCTCTTCAGAAATAGTAGAAGGATCTTAGTATACTTTAACTCCAACCTGATCCCTCTAGACCTGTGTACAACTGTTGAACTTTATCTTGGTTTTTAAATTCTGTATAGTACACATTATGGGTGTTGTTTTCTTGTTTTTCCATTTTTTTTTAATAGAGTTATAGTCATTTTACAATGTTGTGTCCATTTCTGGTGTACGGCACAATTTTTCAGTCAAACATGAATATACTTATATTCATTTTCATATCCTTTTTCACTGTGATCTACTACAAGATCTTGAATATATTTCCCTGTGCTGTACAGTATAAACTTGTTTATCTATTCTATATATACCTGTCAGTATCTACCAATCTTGAACTCCCAGTCTGTCCCTTCTCACCCCCTGGGTGTTGTTTTCTGTAGTCAACATTTGTTTACATTTATCCTCAGGCTTGACATTTTCTTTGCTCTCATTCTTTCTTACATCTTTCTCTCCTGGAATCATTTTTCCTTTTCTAGAGGTATATTAGTAAGACTCTACTGCAAGTAAACTCTCAGTTTTTGGTTATCTTAAAATACCTTTATTTTACTCTTAAGTTTTGTTTTTGAGTGATAACTTCACTGGTATAGAATTCCAAGTGGCTGGTGATTTCTCTCAACACAATGAAGATCTCATTCTAGTCTGATCTGGCTTCCATTGTTACTATTGAAAAGTTATCCATCAGTAATATTATTGTCTCTTTGTAGATAACATGTCATTTTATGTCATCTGATCCAGCTTGAGATTCACTGGGATTCCTCATTCTGATGATTGATATCTTTCCTCAATTCTGGAAAACCCTCAACTGTTGTGTTTGCAAATATTGCCTCTTCTTTCTGACCATTTTTTTTCCTTCTGTAGTTTCCACTGGACTCATGTTGGACCGTCGTACTCTATTTTCTGTGACTCTTAACTGCTCATACTTTTTGAAATCACATTTTTAAAATTAAACTTGCAAAAAGAAGCATAAAATTAGTGTGGATAGGCTGATTGAGACAAAATTAAAATCAATATCTATGATATTTGATAAACTATCAAAAAGATGATACTGAGATTTTAGTTTCTACTAAGAACAGTTAAAATCAAGATGTGAGTTCTTGAGTAGCTGGTTAAAATATCATCACTTTTAACGTAGTCTCGCAGAAGACCCCTGCCTTCCATAAGTTGCTTAAAATCAGCAGACTCCCCAGAGCATGGGATTATTTATTTAAGAATATCAGCAAAAGTATCTTCAAAGCCCAGAAAAATGATGAGGTTATCATTTTAAGGAAACTCCTCTTTAGAAAAGAAAAGTAGACTTCATTTTTTTGGAACAGTTTTAGTTTTACATAAAAATTCAATAGATAGAACAGAGAATTTCCGTATACCTCAAAGAATCGATACTGATACTTTATTATTAACACACTTTATTTAGAGTTCCTTAGTTTTTAACCTATTATCATTTTTTTTTTCTGTTCCAGAATACCATGTGACATTTTGTAAGGGGATTAATCCCATTCATGAGGGCTGCTAATGACCCCTAAAAGGCCTCAATGCCAGAATCCATGGCATGAGGGATTAGGTTTCAACATAGGAATTTGAGGGGGACGCAGCATTCAGTCTATGTCATCATTTATTTATTTAATCATTTATATCAGTATGGACACATGGATATTTATTTTTTACTTTGGGTTTCAGTCTAACACCATTTTATTTTGTTGCTCTAGTTGTTCCAGCTTTGGCCACTAGAGGGTACTTTGAGCGTGTGTGCATGTACTAGTATCACGTTGCATATTTCTTGTCCCAGTCCTAGTATCAGCCACTTCTCTAGGGAAACCTGTCCTCTTATTGGAGAATGGTTATTATAAACCAAAAGCTGGGTGCCTGGTAATCTTACTGCTGCTATTTTTGCTTCTAGGCCCTCTCTGCTGACAGAGCAAAAAGTATGTTTGTATATATGATTATGCTGTATACATACATACCTATAAATATTTCTAGGTGTAACCATCTTTGTCTATATTAAGCTAGATATGAATTCATACTGATGTCTCCACCTCTAATCTGTCACCATTTGGATCATTCTAGCCTCCCCCATTCTGATCTGTAAACCCCCACTCTTAACAGTGAGAAACCTGCCTTCCGTAATCTGCCATCCATTTACTTAATTGTTCAATTCCAGTACACATGTCTACTGACATCAGAATTATTAACTCATGCCCTCATGATATAGTGCTTATGTGCAGATCCTTTTACCTTTATTCTTAAAGACCCCACTCATTTTCACAGTTTCTCAGGTCAGCACCCTTTCCCCTATCCCATTGGTGAGGTTGTTTCATACAGTTGTAATACAGTTAGATTGTCACCATCTGCATTCTATCCTGGGATCCTCTGATCTCCTAAATGACTTATTTTTAAATTTGCATGCATTACGTTCACTCTGTGTTGTAAAGTTCTGTAGGTTTTGACAAATACATAGTATTAGGTATCCACCATTATACTATTGTACAGTTTACCGTGCTGAAAAATCCCCTGTGCTTGCTTCACCTGTCCCACCCACTCTCCCCTACTCCTTCCCCTGCAACCTCTGGCAACCACTGATCTTACTATCTCTCTAGTTTTGCCCTTTCCACAATGTTACGTAATTGGAATAATTGGAGGTTTTTCAGTCTTACCTCTTTCTTCACTTAGCAGTATGCATTTAAGTTTCATCTTTGTCTTTTTGTGGCTTGATAGCTCATTTCTTTTCATTGCTATTTTTAGTTATATAATATTTTATTGTGTATACGTGCCAGAGTGTGTTTATCCATTCACCTATGGAGTTGGCTCCAGTATTTGGCAATTATGAATAAAGTTGTCGTAAACTTTCACATGCAGATTTTTGTGTGGACAGAAGTATTCAAGTCTGTTGGGTAAAAGTCTAGGAGCACGATTGTGGAATCTGACAATGAAGCTATGTTTTGCTTGGTAAGAAATTGACAAGTATCTTCCAAAGTGGCCGTACCATGAAATTGACAATTACATTCCCACCAGCAATGAGTGACAGTTCCTGTTTCTCCACATCCTCGCCAGCATTCGATGCTGTCAGTGTTTTGGGTTTGAGCTATTCTAATACTTATATGGTGATATCAGTTGTAATTTGCAACTATATGGTGACATATGAAATGGATCATCTTTTCATAGGCTTTTTTGCCATCTGTAGATCATCTTTGGTGAGATGTCTGTTCAGGTCTTGGGTCTGTTTTTAAATTGGGTTGTTTGTTTCCTTATTGTTGAGTTTTAAGAATTCTTTGGATAATAGTCTTTTATTAGATATATCATTTGCAAATATTTTCTCCCACTTTGTAGCTTGCTTCTCATTCTCTTATCTGCAGATTCCAGACAGTTCCAAGGATCTGTCTGAACAGCTCTCCTGGGACCTGTTAGCAGGACTCCAGTGTGTCCCCTCCTGGGGTCCTGTTAAGACAGCTACCCTTGGAGGACAAGGGGAAGGCTATCAGACAGGACTACTCAAATCCTGCCACAGCATCATCGGACGTTTCCGAGCATCATGTTGAGGAGAAAGAATTTCCCTCTCCCCTTTAAAGTTTCTTTCCACTGGTCCGATGATCAAATTCACATGAGACACAGTAACAGAAAATCAGATTTAATTTTGTAAGTACAGGAACCTCACATGAGAGAGTCAAAGACAGAGGGTAGAATGAGATATATGTGCCACCCTGAGCTAAGGAATGGGACTGGGCCTCAGGGCTTCAACAGGCAGGAGGGCCATTCACAGAACAGGACAATTCACAGGACAAGAAGTAGAGCAGATGCTTGGTAATGAGATGTTTGCCCTGCTATCCAGATGGATCACTCAGATAAAATTTATATCTGGTAATAACTCTCATTCTGGGAAATACCTCCAATTTAAATTCTTCTAGGCAGTTAAGGGAGAGACAGACATTTCTCTCAAGCCCGCAGGGTCTCAATTGCCTTTAGTGCTAAAGAATCCACATGCCAAGGTGGCGTGTTTTGGGGAGGCTCAATCTGACCCCCTTCAGTTGTGTGGCCTAAGATGGTCCCACAGTCTCATGTGCAAGACTGTTTTCTCTTACTTAGCTGGAACCCAGACCCTTAGAATTTGGAAACTTGCTGAGTGGACACTGACTCTTCCCTGTAACATTTTCTTTCCTGGATGTTGACAGATGAATATTAATAAGAGCTGAAATCGAGTGTGCCTGGACCATGTGCCAGGCACCGTGCTAAACATTTTACGAGGATTCTCGTTTGATCCTCGTGAGATACCTGTGAGCACGGTGCCCCACTCCCATTTTACAAGGAGCGGGCTTAGAAAGGGTAGGACTCTTGCCAAAGGCCATAGGGGTAAGCCTGGAGTCCAGGTCTATAGGATGACCCTATTTTGGGTGTTTTGGTTGAGATTTAATAAATTAATTTTTTTTGCCTTATTAAGGACATTCTTAAGTGAAACCAACTCCCCCCGCTACCCCGGAGGTCATGGGGGCAAAGAATACAGTGACTACTTGTGTAGTTTGGTGTCAGTGCCTTGATTCCCGCTAAGGCACCAGCAATTTTAGATGCCACTGATTTACACCATCAGTGCAAATGCCCAAACAGTGAACAAGGCAGAGAATGTTGAAGTATTCTTTGAAGTAATTCTGAACTCACAGACTCCCTAAAAATGTCTTGGAGACCCCCAAGGATCCACAGACTGCACTTTGAAAACAACCCTCTGGGTTGCAGGACCATCAGAGATTTTTCTTTTCTTTCCCTCCTCCTCTTCCTCCTCCTTCCACACATTTCCTAATTTTTTGTGCAGTCCACATGTGTTACTTATGTAATTTTTGAAGTTTAAGATTAATTATGAATATATTTCTATGTTAAATGGGCTCTAAAATAAGACTTTAATATATTTACATTTTTAATTTAAGAAAATGGGTATTCCATTTATAACCATACAGTCATATATTTGTTATATTCATTCTTCTCATGCCTCCTTCACGCATACAGTTTTTTTCACTTCACCTTTTTTTTTAAATTGACGTATGGTTAATGTATAACATTATGTAAGTTTCAGGTGTACAACATAGTGATTTACAAATTTGAAAGATAAGTTCCATTTATAGTTCTTATAAAATATTGGCTGTATTCCCTGTGTTGTACAATATATCCTTGTTCATGCCTACAGTTTAATTTTTTTCCTGTTGGATTCTTTTTTAGGCCGTGTCTTAGCCCAGTCATCCTAAGACCACCAGGGACAAACCTTTGGTCTGACAAAGTCAGCTTAGTTGACCCACTGCAATGAGGGAAAGGAACTGTGGGGGTCTGACCACACAAAGGGCAAGGTTTTTTTTACAGGATTTGGGTGAAGGGTAGGGTTAGGTGAAATGTAAACCAAGCAGCATTTTGATAGGCTCATCACAACGCAAAGCTGTGTGAAGGGTCAGCATCAGGTCTGGACAGGAAAGTATCCTGTTTCCTTGGAAACTACAAAGTTGAGACAGGCATAGAATGTTGAGTCCAGAAATTCCTTACCAGGGCTGCTTCCCTGTGTCAAAGTGGCTTGGCTCCTCCAGGAATGTTGCTTTGTTACTAATATGATTTCAAACAGTAAATTCCTGATAGTCTGTGATTTTAGAGGGGGAGAGAAATCTCAGTAAAAAAGCACTAGTCCCTCAAACAACACGGCTGTTGGGACACTTTACGGCTGTAATGTGACCTCAGGAGAAATAATGTTTCCTGTTTACTTCCTTTGTGAAGCTGGCTTTCTTTGTGCCTATCCTGATGCATGGACAGGCAAATTTTTACTTGCTTATTCCAAGCTAATCTTTGCTTTCTCAGCTATAGACCCCAAATAGAAATCCTGAATAAAATGATTTATTCATCTTTCTTTCTCACTTTCTCTAACTGCATTACCTAAAAAGGTCCAGCTCCGCCCCCAATCAATCACTCTATTTCTAATAGCTGTAGAAAATGCACCTCCTCCCTACTGGTCACCGCGGTACCTCCAAGACCTCGGGGATCAGAGGTGACTTTCCCAAGGAAGCTGCTTCCCACCAGAGGCTGGGTAAGGGAGCATCTCCTCTGCAGCTGTCTCCTCCAGTCTGTCTTCCTGGAGGCGGCAGGAAACAGAATCATTGCCAACTGCCACAGGCAGAGGGTTGCAGAGACGGGGCAGCCCCTTTGCATACAAATTTCCAAAGCCCCCTGGAAATCCAAACCTGAGGATCTGCAGAAGTGGGGCCTCCTGCTGGCCTCCCTCCTTCGCAGGAACTTCACCCTGATGGACCACACCCAGCCTTCTTGCACTGGACAATCTAATTTTAAGTTTACGAAGTATTTCTGTGAACAGACACACATCTCTGTATTTATTTATTGGCTTGTGATAAGTCAGACACAAAACCAAATTATCTTGAAAGAATGAACCTTAGCAATTTGCCATAAAATGATTGCAGTATAAATTTTATTTAGAAATGGTTAGAGATGTTTTAAGGTCATAGCATCTTCACGAGTTGAGCTGGAATGACCTTGTCCAACCCCTTCATCTTGCAACGGAGAAACTATTTCAAACTCAGAGAGGTTAAGTCACCTGGCCAAGGTCGCACAGCCCTGCCAGAGCTAACTCTTGGACATAGAGTCCCCTGTGGAGCTAGATGAGGAATCCTTTGTTCTCTCTCCTTGCAGAGATTTTTTTTCAGTTTCCTTCCCTAGTCCCAACAAGTGGCCCTGCTAACCATGGTTTTGTGTCTCAAATAATTAAATCTCATTCCTTAAATTGCTTTGTTTTGTCTCCAGGAGGCTCGCAGCTTTCTGGTTGGTTGAGAAAACTGGCCAGTCTGGTCCGGGTCCAGCTGCCCCCGCCTTTGGGCGGGCGGACGGGCGGGCAGAGAACAGCTGACCCAGCAGTGGCTCATGTGACCACTGCAACCCCCAGTCCTGCTCCCTGTCCCAGGCCAGGGCGGGCACTTTCGGGGCTCCTTCTGGAAGGGCTACCAGGTAGGCACCCCAGCCCTACCTGTCTGCCACTGGAACAGCAAGGGGGAGACAGGACACATGCAGTTGAACAGATTTGGGAGCAGATCAGAAGTCAGCCCTTCTGCACTGGTTCAGGGCTCTTGGGCAGCAGGGCCAGACTGTGGCTGCCTCCAGACCTCTCTCACCACCCTGCTCGCCCTCCCCTCCTCTCACCCCCCACCTCCAGGAAGGCCTCCTCTGCCCTGCCCTTCCTTCCTCCATTCTTTGGCCTTCCTTTCCCCTCAGCTACAGAACTTCTCCCCCTCTTTCTCCGCTGACTTAGCGTGCTGGTGCCGCCGGGCGTGGAGAGATTAATCAGTGACAGGAAGCCGCCTCTTTCGGAGCAGTGCCCGGCCGTGGTCAGGAGTGTCCTGCCCCCCGCCTGCTGCTACCTCTGCTCCTGCCATGGGGCGCCTTGGGGCCCTCTTCTTCCTGCTGGGGGGCCTGGGGGCCCTCGCCCAGGTCTGCGGTGAGTAACTGTGCCATGTAAGGCTTCGGGGAAAGAACAGAGAGAAAGACAGTTTTCATCTCTGCCCTCCTAGACTTTGGTTCTCATGAGGGGCATGTCAGTGCTGTGTGTGGGGCTGGGGTGAGTGTCAGAGGAAGCCCCAGGCGGGAGGCAGACACCCTGTGCCTCTTTCCTCCTGGGTCCTTAGGAGGGAGGACCATCTTGTCCAAGCCCCTCATTGTGTGGCTGGGGAAACTGAGGCTCACATGTGTGTTGGGTGCAGCTTATCTGGGTTCCCACAGCAGTTCGGACTTTGCTGGACCCTGGACCTCAGCGTTTAGCACATTGTATTGAGATGAACTGTATCTGACTCCTCGCCAGACAGGCTCTCTTCCATTAATTCAGTCCTCTGTTCACTTATTCGTTCAACACACGTCGATTGAGCCTTCTCTGTGCCAGGTACAGTGTTAGGCTTTGGGGAAAGAGCAAAGAGTAAGACAGGCCCCATCCCTGCCCTCCTAGAGCTTCCGTTCTAGTCAAGAGGCAACTGAGCGCTGCGCGTGGGGGCTGTGGTGAGGGCCAGGGGAAGCCCCAGGCCGGAGGTAGCGGGCCAGGGGGCCACATGGGAACTGAGACCTGAAGGAGGAAAAGGAGCAGGCTAGGAAGAGTCAGAGGCTGGCACCCAGGCAGAGGGAAGTAAGAGACTGGCGGGAGACAAGGGCAGGCATTTGCTTTACATGCTGCGCACAGGGGCCAGGCTGCTCCCGCTCTGTCCCAGCGCCTCCTGGGGCCTCTTGCCTGGGAGTCTGAGCACACAGGCTCAGGGCTACTTGTGCCCTGGAGCCTGGAGGCAGGAAGGGAAGCATCTGCACCCTGAGTCACCCACCTCTCTTCTTCCCTCCTCGTACTCCGCCTGCGGCATTACCTCTTCATTCACCAGCTGGGGCTCTTGTGATCCTGGGAAAAGCCAAGAGGCAGGTTCAGTCGTGTCCAGGTGATAGAGGAATCAGTGAAGGGTCGAAGGGGCCAGGTGACCTGCCCAGGGTGCCCCAGCTTTCTGGGGCTTTGCTGACTGTTCTCAGAACTCCAGGTCAGGGTCTTCCCCGGGCGTCAGGAGACTCCAGCCCGTGTTCTACAAGTGCAACTAGACCCCCCCAGCCCTCGGCTCTTGGTTCCTGTCCAGAGTCCCCAGGGGAGACGGGGACCCAGTCCTCACCCTCACTGGGTGTGAACCTTTCGAGAGTTAGTCCACAAGCCTGACCCCCACGAGCCCTGGGCAGGGATTGGGGATGCAGCCCACAGCTGCTAGGCCATTTAGTCGCCCCCCGCCTCATTCCCTCACCTGTAAAATGGGCTAAGAATGCTCCCCTGCCTTCTTCCTTGGTGTGGTGCCCACCCACCTGCTTTACCAGCTTCACGCTCTGTGTGGCTGTGAAACTGACGAGGATGCTGCAGTGGTGCCCGTTCCAGGTGGGCTGGTGCTTCCCAGTGTCAAAGCCAGTCCAAGGCCCTGAGGGGAGGGAGCTTGCCCAGGGCCACCTTTATTACCCTGGGTGCATCTGCCTGGCTCCTTCCTGCTCAGGAGACTGAATTGTGTTTATCTACCTCCCTTTACGGCTCCTCTTCTTATCACTCTTATCCCAGGGCTGACTCACCTGCTAGAGGTCAGAGCCAGGGATGGGCGGGTGGGGTGAGGGGGACTGGGGCTCCCTCTCCAGTCTGAAGAAAGGGGAAAGGAAAAGAGATCTGTGGAGGGACAGACAAGCAGAGAGACAGGCTGAGAGATGGAGAGACTCACTCAGATCCAGAGAGATAAAGGGAAGTACATACAGAAATGGAGGAAGACACAGAAAGGCACTGAGAAAAAGAAAGACAAAGAAAAGCAGCCTCCCCACCCACCACCCCAAGTTCCTTTGCCCCGGGGTGGCCTGCCCAGCACCCTGCCCACTGGAGGCAGCCGAAGCCCTGCAGCAACTGGGAAGCCATAAACAGGAAAAGTCTGAAGTGGCTCCAAGGCCACCTACTGGCTCAGCTTCCTTCCCCGAGGGAGGAGAGTGCCAGTCAGCCAGAGCTGGGCGCTGTCCCTGAGGCTTCTGCTTCCTGCTGGTATTTCCCCGTATTGATCACACAGTTTCAGGTAAATCCCGAAGCGCACAGATAAATGGTTGCAAACAAGGATGGTTTTCTAACGCTTTACCTCACAATCTCAGGTCCTCCCCACCTAAACTGAGGCGGCAGGGAAGGCCTAATTCTGAGATCCGCCCAGAGGAGGTTCACCAGGCAGCCCCAGTTAGCCAGTGCGCGGTCTGCAGTGTTTTAAAATTGGACGCGTTAACCTGTTCCCGGTGTGGGTTGAAGTTTTGTAAATGGGTGGAACACGCCCATAGCTTTGAATTGTGCTTCCTCTTTCATGCAAAGTGATGATGGCAGTACCTCTGTCACAGGGCTGGCATGAGGACCCAGGGAGGTGGGGCTTGGGGCCTGGGGCCCCCTACACTGCCCAGAATCCAGTCTGTCACTGCTGGTGGGCAGAGTGGGTCCTGGGCCCACCACCTCTCCCTGCCCCCTCCAGCCACTCAGGACGTCTGCTTCCCCCACCCTTCACCGGCTGCCTCTCATTCCAGCCAGATCCCCCCACACGAGTAGGGTGTGTGCCACGTGGAGGTAGGATGGAGATGTTCATTCCCTGGAGAAGACCCTAGTAAGGCGTCGCTGATGGCCTGGCCCTGCGACCTCACTTGGCCTGTTCTCTTCCCTAAGAAATAACGGAGGTGGACAGCGAGCTAGTGGAGAGGCTAGGCCAGCGCCTCTTGCCCTGGATGGACCGGCTCTCCCTGGAGCACCTGAACCCCAGTGTCTACGTGGGCCTGCGCCTCTCCAGCCTGCAGGCTGGGGCCAAGGAGGCCCACTACCTGCACAGCCTCAAGCTCAGCTACCAGCAGAGCCTCCTGAGGTGCTGCCTCGTTCTCTCTTCTCCTCCCTCACGTGTTCCACATCCTAAGAGACTGGAGGCCTGCATTCCTGTCACTGCTTTGTTGGGAGACCGTAGGGCAAGTCTTGTCTTCTCTGGGCCTTTCTCCATCTGTAGAATGAGGTTGTTTTGACTAGATTGGAGATGCTGATCTAGGGCTCTTGCGTGGCTGCTGTACCTTCCTATACCTGCGGCAGACATCACTAATCTATGACTGCACTCTTTCATACCGAGCCCAGAAGCAGCATCTGACTATCTGTGCTCCCTTTCCAGGGAGCATTAAGGGGAGGCCTCTTCTGAGGTCCAGCATGGGAGTTTGAATGAAAGGTGAAGGGTCAGGACCACCATAGAGCATCTCCCGCTTGGACTCCCTCTTGAGAAGCAGACGCAGGGCAGGGAGAGGAAAGAAAGGGAGAATGTACGGGCAAAGTGTGACCAAAGGGTGGGGCAAACACAGGTCATTTGGATGCAAGAGCCCTCAGAGTTTGTTCTTGAGTTTAATTTTCCATCTTTATGAAATACTCATGGCATACTCCTCACAACGCACAAGGCTGACTAGATCTACGTTTGGCAGGTCTAGTAAACTTTCCAACTGCTAGGATTTTTTTTCCTCTTTGTAATGTTGCTGGGGAGCCCCCCAAGCCAGGCTTACCAGGGTGGTACTTTCTTACGGAAGTATTGTTAACTGCCTTTGTCCCAGGTCTGCCTCTGGCAATGACAACAGTGACTCTGAGGCCAAGCCCTCCATGGGCCAGCTGGCCCTCTACCTGCTCGCTCTCCGGGCCAACTGTGAGTTTGTCGGAGGCCGCAAGGGGGACAGGCTGGTGTCACAGCTGAAGCGGTTCCTGGAGGACGAGAAGGGGGCCATTGGTGAGGAGACGGGGTCTGCCAGGGTGGGGAGGGCTCACCAGACAACACTGTCTGGTGAAGTATCTACATCAGAACTTTGGGTTTTCTCCCCAGGCCTCTTTCCTGCCCTCCATCTGCCTGTCTCGATATCCACCTAGAGGCTCAGGCTTCCCCCAGGAGCCACCCTTGATCAAGCCTTTCCTGCACCCCACATGCACTCTGTTGGCAAGTCTTGCTGCTCAGGCACCAGAATAGACCTGATTATCCACCTCTGGGACAACCGCGCAGCCTCCTTACTACTCGCTCCTCAGCCTCTCTCCCTAACTTTCCTGCCTCCTGACTCCACCCAGCACATACAGAGCAAGCGTTTTAAATACAAATCTGATCTTGTTAGAGCTGCTTAAACCCTGCAGGGGCTCCTCACTGCTGTGTTCACAGCCCTCAGGCCCAGCCTGCCTGCCCTTTTCTCCTCTCCAGTCTTTGCCCACCCACCCTCTGGCCTACCCATTCCACTGCCCCTCCATGGGCTCCGGCCACGCTGGCCTCTCAGCTCACCAGCCAGGGTCTTCCCATATGTTCCCTCTATCTGGAAGGTCTCCTTCGCCTTCTAGCTCCACCTTTAGCTCTCCTCACCCTTCCTCCCCAGCATCACTGCCTCAGAGAATCCTGCCCTGACTCCCCAGCTACTCAAAGACCTCTGTTACTCGGCCCCATGGACCTTGGTCCACAATTCATGGTCTTGTGAGCTTGGGTTATGTGATTTTTGGAGGCTGTGCCAGGCCTGCCATCACTGTGTTCATGCTCCAAGCACAGTGCCTGACAGTGGGGTCTCAGCAAGTATGGGTGAAGGGAACGAAGGCGAGAAGGATCCCACGACCTAAAGGAGGGTGTTGGGCGGTGCAGGCAATGGGTCCGGTGCTGGCGGGGCTGGTTGTGGGAGAGGGCAGAGGGGCAGCCCCTCAGGCCCAGCATGATGCCCCCACCCCGTGGTTTCCTCCCCCAGGGCACAATCACAAGGGCCACCCCCGCACAAGCTACTACCAGTACAGCCTGGGCGTCCTGGCCCTGTGTCTCCATCAGAAGCGGGTCCATGACAGCGTGGTGGGCAAGCTCCTGTATGCCGTGGAGCATGAAGAGCATCTCCGCCAGGCCCACCTCTCTGTGGGTGAGTGAGCCAGACCCCACCCCAACCCCCCACACCCCTCCTCTGAGGCCAGGCTGGCCCTCCTCTAGCCCCGCCCCAGATGAAGGGCTTCCGCCCCCAGGCCCTGCTCACCTTTCCCTGTCAAGTCCATGAGAAGTGTAACAGGAGGGCTCACTGGCACAGCGGCTGCCCGCAGCGGAGCTGGACCAGACCCTGGCCCGGCCCTCCATCACACACTTGCTGTAGGTCCCCCTGGACAAATCGGCTGGCCTTTCTGGTGCAGCTGCTCTGGTAAAATAACCCCCCTGCAGCAGCTCAATAAAAGATGCCTTATAAGTAAAGGGCGCAGCCCGGTGCCCGTGAGGGAGAGAGTTCTGGACACCCAGCCGCGATGTTCTCATCAGATAAGCTGGGATGTGCCTGAGACCTGGATTCTGGGTCAGCTCACTGTGTGACCTCGGGTCTCCAGTCCCCTTCCTTGTCATCGTGATGTCGAGGTCTCTTCTAGGCCTGGCTGTGTTCTTGGAGCGAGTGTGTGTGCCTCGCATGGGGGGAGGCAGGTTGGAGGAGGTCAGAGGTGGGGAGGGGAGGTTCCCAGAGAGCAGAAGCCAGCAGGGACTTTTTCTGCCCCAGAGGCTTACAGAAAACCCACTGTGGATACATTAAATCCCCTTGGGGCAGGGAGCTTAAAAACCCCCAGGGCCCAAGCAGCTCCCTGGACCTATTAAACCAGACCACCTGGAGTGGACCCAGGCATCTGCCCATTTTAAAATCCCCTGGTGATTCCAAAGTGCGGGCAGCTTGGGGAATGAGTGGTGTAGGATAAAGTCCTCTTTGCCCTCTGTTCTCCAGGCTCTTTCCCTAACCCCTGACCCCCAGGCGGCAGACAGGAATAGGGTGACCAACCATCCCAGGTTGCTGTCCCGGAAAGTGGGCAAATGGGGCTGATTGGTCCTCCTAGCTGGTGGAAACTTTCTGAAATCATACTCTGACTGTATCAGCCCCCTTCCTCAAGCCCCCCCCCCGTGACTGCCTGTTGCCCCAAGGTCCCGCCAGGCCTGACCCCACTGGGTTTTGTCCCCTGCTAGACTCCGTGGCCATGGCGGGCTTGGCCTTCTCCTGTCTGGAGCTGTCCAACCTCAACCCCAGTCAGAGAGACCGGATCAGCCTGGCCCTCGGGAGGGTACGAGAGAAGATCCTGAAGGCCCAGACCCCTGAGGGCCACTTCGGGAACGTCTACAGTACCCCTCTGGCGCTGCAGGTGGGAAGGAGGCCATGGGGCCGTGGTCCACCCTGGTGGCTGGTGGGAGGTGGAGCGGCCAGGGGCTGGCTGACCCCCTGCCTCCTCTTCTTGCCCATTCTGTCACCAGTTGCTGATGACCTCACACACGCCGACGGTGGAGCTGGGTGCAGCATGCCTCAAGGCCAAGGCTGCTCTGTTGGCGAGCCTGCAGCACAAGACCTTCCGGAATCCTCTGATGATTTCTCAGCTGCTGCCAGTCCTGAACCGCAAGAGCTATGTGGATCTCATCTCCCCAGACTGCCAGGCACCAAGAGGTAGCCGAGCCTTTCACAGAAGCCCTATTCTTTTCAATCTGCCTTGAAGTCTGCATGTCTCATTGAGGGGAGGTCACTCAGTCCAGATTCACTGAGTTAACCTGTAGGGGTTTGCAGGCTGGTGTGGGACACACTGGCAGCTAAGATGCGGTCATAGAGTCTAGAAGCTTAGAGTGTGGGGAGTGAGACACCAGATGGTGAGCTCTGGGTGGGCCATGAATCTCCAGCCCCTCATGTGACAAGAATGGATGGATGGATGGATGGTGAATGGGGAGAGACACACTTTGCTCAGCTCTGATACATCATAACAAGTGAGTCCCAGCTCCTTGAATCAAGGCTTCATCTGGGAGAGGGACTGCAGTCAGCAAGTGAGATTTGCCAGCGGACAAGAGTCTTCTGAAGGCAGAGCAGAGAGCAGGCAGCAAGAACAAAGGTGCAGAGGCAGGCAAGATTGGAAATTGGGAGAAGGGGCTTACTAAAGAGTGGAGTCTGGGAGAATGAGCCGGAGTAGCGGGCAGGAGAGTGAACGGGAGGGGAGACCCTCAGAGGGAACGGGCTGATATGAACAAATATACATTCTAGAAAGAGCCCTCTGGGCTGCTGTGTGGCAGATAGGTGAGAGGGGAGATACTGGAGGCAGAGAAATCACTGAGGGGCCTGACCTTGAGCAGCCAGAGGATGTGGGAGCTGGGGGACAGGGGAGGCTGGGAAGGCAGCCATGCTCCAGCTGCGCAGGAGGTGGAGGTGTTGACTGCCATGGGACTACGGGGAAGACAGAGGTGCCGAGGGGCCACAGCGTCTCCTGGAGAAGAAAGGAGAGCTGACGTCTGGCCCCCTGCCCTCAGACCAGCTGCCGCTTCCCCTCTCCTCCACACAGTCATGTTGGAGCCAGCTATGGGGACCTCTTCACAGACCCAAGTCCCAGAGGTCATCCATGTCACGCTGAAGGTCTCCAGCATCCTTCCTCCATATGTACAGTCCATCTCTGTCCCTGCCGGCTCCTCCTTGGAAGACGTCCTGAAGAAGGCCCGGGATCATGGAAGATTCATGTGAGACCCCTACCTCCTGGCCTTCACCCAAGCCACCCCCGCATCCCTGAGATGGGACACGGATGGGACAGGGGTGGAGAGAGGGCTCCCTTGGGAGGGGGCAGACCCTCCACATGTGGAAACCCAGCTCCCCCCTCTCCAGCCCGGGGCCCAGACAAGTTATTTACCTGCAACTCAGTGAGGACGGCAGTTGTGCACCCCCGCCCCCAGCACAGAGCCCATGGAGGAGTCTGGGAATAATTAGTGCACAAAGAGGACGTGATATGTGCTTTTTGTGTGCAGAGTCCTGCCCTTAGTAAGCACTCAATATAGGTTAGCTCTCATAAGAATGTGAATTTTTATTATCAAACGATCTTGGTCTAATCCCAGTGGTGAATTACCCGGGCAAGCCCTGTGCAGCACGTGGAGGTGAGACAACAGCCCTAAACTTGCTTCTAACCCTGAGATTGAACGGGTCTGAACACAAGCATTTCCCGAGCCCTGTGCCTCTGCCTAAGTAAGATGGGGGTGATTACCGATGGGGAATCTGGCCCAGAGAATGAGCGCCTTCTACTAGGTCACCGAGACCCCAGACTTCTCTTCTAGGAGGATGTGCGTCAGTTTGAGAGGGCCCCAACTTCTGTCCCCACCTGGAGTTCCCAAAGAACAGTGTCCTGCTGCCAAGGAAGGCCCACAGCTGGCGCCTTGGGGTCGTCTGGGCCAGGGAATTTCAGGCCAGAGATATACAAAGACCCCTTTAAAGCTTTAGAAATTAAATACAAAGAAAGCTCTGAAACCAGTAACATTTGAATAAGGACTGTCTGCTGAGGGGCAGGTGTCCTCGCAGGTGCCGGTGAGCCCAGCGCTCTCAGCACTCCCTTGGATGTGAGCTGCCCTCAGGCTGAGTTTGCACAGGCAGCTATGGCTCATAGACTCTTCCCTGGCCCCCGCTCTCCACTCACTACCAAGCCCATTTCTGTCCTGTTTCGCAGTAGCCTGCAGGGCAGCACCGCTGGGGGCTACAGATACTGGGGGCCCTTGGCAGGCTTCTCTCCAGGCACTGGAATTATTACCTAGAACCTGCTGGTATTCATGTTTGGACACTGTCATCAAAATAAGAAAAAAAAAATAGAACTTAACATCTTTATTCAAAACTCCAGGACCTCTGAGAAGACAACAGGGATACCAATCTGAGAAATAATTCTCTTGGAAGTGGAGGTGGGTGCCTGAGCCAGGTTAAGAGGCCGGGCCCGAGGCCACGTTTGAGGCCTGTGAATGCACAGCAGAGAAAGCCAGATTCTAGAAGAAGAGAGACAGAGAGAGACTGAGAAAAAGAGAGAGAGAGAGAGAGGAGAGAGAGAAATGGAGAGAGACGGGCAGGCAGAGAGAGGTCTCCGAGCAGCCACGGGGCCCTGCACGCTGGGAATGACTGGGGACAGGCTGCTCCCTATAACGACACCTTCCCTTTGACTAGGTCACCCTGTGTTTCTGTTTTGTAAAACTATAAAAACCCTCCCGGTCTAAGACCAAGGCCATTTGTAAGCCTTTAGGAGGGAGGACGGCACGGCCCACAGCCTTTAAGAGGCACCCTTTGGCAGCAGCATCTGGAGCTCGGGGCGGGGTGGTGAGAGGAAGGAGCTTCTTTGTTGCCAAGGTCAGAAATCGGACCCCAGCCCTCTCTGCTAACGGGGAGCGCAGTGTGTGGGAATCAGAGAGAAGACTGAGCCACCCAGCCACAAGAGTGGGGAGTGCCCCTGAGCCACAGAAACTGCCGGAACCTGAGACCCAGTGCCGCTGGGGGGGTGTCTCTGCCTCCGGCTCGTGGGTTACCGCTTCCCTCCAGTGCTGGCGTCCCCTCTCTGGTTGGGTGTTGGCATCTGTGTGCTGCTGGCAGCTTGCCTGCAACCTCAGACCCCGGAAAGGGAGCACTGCTGGGTCAATAATGTAACAGGCGCCCCTCCATATCCCGGGTTGTGGTCAACGCAGAGGGGATGGAGTCCCCTGCGTGGGCAGTGTCCGTGGCGCCAGAGAAGAGGGGTGGAGGGGAGACCCAAGATGAGGTGTCCCAGGAAGATTTGGCTAGTGCTGGTCCCGAGAGTCAGGGCAGCACTTTCCTTGTGGGGGTGGTTCTACTTCTGCCCTTGGGTTGAGGGGACCAAATGTCACCTTTTCTCCCTCTTTGCCTGTCCCTTTGGTAGGTACGGAACACAGGCCTCCTTGTCAGGCCCCTACCTGACCTCTGTGATGGGGAAAAAGGCTGAGGGACGTGAGTTCTGGCAGCTCCTCAGGGCCCCCAACACCCCGCTGCTGCAAGGTGAGTCTGGTGGCCAGCCACCTTGGATGTGACCCTGCCCCAGCCCCAGCCCAGTCTTGACCCAGCTTTCTCCCAAACCTTCCCAGGCCTCAGCCTCGGATAATCACTATTGCTCAAAAATTAATAATAATAAAAAAATAAATAAAAACTACTTTCTCTTCCTTCAAAAAAAATCACTAATGCTCAAGATTGCGTATCATGTATTCAAGTGTAAGAATTTTTCTGTATGTTATTGTGCAACTCTAGGAAATCAGATAAGCAAAAAAGAAGAAAATTCAAACTGCTTATAATTCAATACCCAGAAATAACTTCTTTTTAACTTTGGTGTATTTTCTTCCAGATAATTTTTCAAATATGTAAGTTTGTTTTTTGTTTTTCATAAAAATGAAGTCGTACTCTACAGCAGTGCTGTCTGATCGAAACAACCTGTGAGCCATATGTGTCATTCTAAATTTTGTTGTTGCTGAAACTAATATTAATAATGCATCCAAAATATCATTCCAAGATGTAATTGGTGTAAATGATTATGACATATTTTTCATGCCTTAAAATTTTTTTTGTAATTTTTAACTTTATTTTTAAAATTTTGGGGGGAAGAATTAGGTATTGATTTATTAGGCACTGATTTACTTATGCAGAGGTACTAGGGGTTGAACCCAGGACCTCGTGCATGCTAAGCACATGCTCTACCACTGAGCTATATCCTCCCACCCTTTTTTATGCCTTTATTGGTTAAGATTTCAAGTGCTCAGTAGCCACATCTGGCTAATGGCTGGCATATCGGATGGCACAGCTCTCTGTACTGTAACTTATTTTTTTCATCCTTAGCGTATTGTGGACATCTGTCTATGTCACTCTGTGTAGATCTCCCCCTTTCTTTGTAATAGCCACATAGAATATATCATCCACTAGGGTGCTTTGGGCTGCAAGTGAGTGCGGAGCTGGGGCTTGAACCCCAGTGTCCTGCTGGAGCCTGGATTGTCTGTAGTGAGCAAAGGCTGGCTTCCAGGAGACTTCACTCGTGGTCCTGGTTCTCCCCAGACCACAGCAAGCAGGTCCCTCCTCCTGATGCCCCTCGGGGGGACTATGAAGGCAGTGGCCTGGCCGGCCAGGTGTTGTCAGGTTCCTTTGGCCCCATGTTGGGTATCCTGCATGCTATCCCATACCCTTCCATGCTCTCTGGGGGTTCCCCCACTGCAAAATGAGCCTGTGGGTCTCAGCGACCCCGGGGTCACAACTGAGTTCAGAGTCTCCAGACTGACTCTGGACAGCCCCTAGTTTCCCACTACCAAGCCCTGAGCCCATCTTACAGACCCTGGCGACGGGATAGGAGTCCAGAAGGTAGGGCTGGTGGGTGGGACACTCTGCCCTGTTAACCCCCTGCTCAACCTGTTTCTGCAGGCCTTGCTGACTACAGACCCAGGGATGGAGAGACCATTGAGCTGAGGCTGGTTAGCTGGTAGCCCCCTGGGCTCAGCCCACCAGCCGCCTCCTACACCTCCTGGGCTTCTGCCCTCCCTCCGGATATCCCTGTATTAGGCACATGCCTGACCCTGCTGCCTCCTCTTGCGCCCTTGTCCCCAGATCACTCCAGCCACCACCCCTGCAGGGGTCCTAAGCCACCACTCACCCTTAAGCTGGGAGCCCACACCTCCCCCAGGAGATCTGTTTGCCTGGGTCTGGCCCGCTGGCCCCACAAGCATCCTGTGAAGGCTGCTCAGAGGCTGGAGGGCACAAGCATCTCAGACACCTCGGCACAAGGAGGTGAAGGCCGCTGCCGCCAGCGTTGTGAGTACGGCTCGCTCTGGAACTGGGGTCCTGCGAGGAGAGCTCTGCGGCCCTGACCCCAGCTCCCCACTCTGCCATCAAAGCAGCCCCAGAGCTGTTCTAAGTGTTGTAGCAGCCGGAGAGAGCTCTGCAGGGCTGCTTTCATCCGGCCACTAAAATGATTAAAGAGTTGATTGAGTCCCAGCATCCTGAGCCTCATGTTTGGAACCAATGCAGGGACTGGAGCAGAAAAGGGGGAGATACCCCCCGGGGAGCAGGAGCGGGGTGAGCATTCTCTGGGGTACTGGGGGGACCAATGTGGCAGTTGTGACGTTGATTACTGTTTAGGGAGCATGTACGTGCTAGACAATTTCTTGCACAACTCTGAGGTTGCTCATACTTCTGTTTTCCTCTCTGCTTTACAGACAAGGAAATCGGTGCTCAGAGAGGGAGAATGACTCACTCACAGTGTCAGGCTGGGGGCGTGGCTAAGAGACATCTGGTCTAGGGTGGCCTCCTGGCTCCTCCACTCAAGCATCAAAAACTGGGGGCTTCAATGATTGTTAAGATTACATGGCAGAGTCCAAATTCAACTGGCGGCTCAGGACCCAGAGCTTTTCCCCAAAGCGCAGTTAGGACGCCACCCCACTTGCTGCACAGCCCCTGCTTTGGGCTCTGCCTTCAGCCTCCCCGTCGCTACCCTCCCAGGGTGTAGAGCTTGCTCCCTCCCACCAAGGCCTACTGTTAGCTGAAATAACATCCCACAACATGAGAGTTGTGAGTTCAGTTTTATTTGGGACAAGATGAGGACTACAGCCAGGGAGATAGCATTTCAGAGAGCTCCGAGTAGCTGCTCTGAAGAGGCAGGGGGAATTCAGTGTTATATACGAGTTCAGTGAAGGGTACGTGCAGTCAAGCACACATTTTGGCAGAGGCTTGCCGCTGGTCACGAGGAGCAGGTGTCACCATTAATGATTTTAGTTCTTTTCTAGATATGAGGAGATGCAAGAATTAGGGCTCATAAAATTCTCCCGAAAATATCTGAAACCTGTTCTGCCAGTTTTCCCAGAGCACAGAGTGCCTCATTCCTGATCACCTTTCAGGGTGTGTTGAAGGTCAGCGGCTGAAGCAGCTCAGGATTTAATCCTTGTAGAGGCAGAGGTCCTACCCAGGCCTTCACGTAGAAATCTCCTGCCCTACAATTTGGACTATCCAGCAGTGATTTGCAAGCTCCTGTGGGCATCAGAATCACCAGAGGCAAGTGAAAAAAAAGAAAAGCACATTCTTGGGCCCACTAGAGGGCATCTGAATCAACAGTGGGGCTGGGAGATTTTAATCCCAGTCCAAAGATTGTGATGGAGATCAGGGGACATTTGCAGCAATTCTGCATCCTGACCACAAGAGGGCGACATAGGCCGTGTTAAGCCATCCCTCTTTGTGGTCTTACTCCTCCAGACAGGCTGCTGTCATCAAGGACTTGCTGGTGAGACAACAGGCTAGGGGGATGAACCGTGTCCCAGTGGTCAAGGGGCTTACACAGAGAAGGAAGCCCGACATCAGGAAAGAGGTTCACAGCTGGCACTGGGCACCTATGATTCTTTCACAGTTGGACTCCAGAGCTCAGAGAGGCCACGGCCCAGCCTGGAATCCTGATCAGCCTGTCCTACTCTGAGAGTGTGTGCTGTTTCCCAGACCCTGAGCTCAGAGAGTAACCGTCTGTTCCGATGGGAAAGCCAAGACCCAGGCAAGGGCAAGGGCTTAGTGGCAGCTGCTCTGGCTCCCAGCCCACCTAGGGCTCTTTGTCCTGCCAGGGCTAGAGGCAGAGGGTAGACCCCAGGAAGTCCAGCTATGAGTCAGCTCTGAGTGCCCAGGGGATGGGACAGGGGCCGCTGGCTGGGGATAGATGCTGGCCGGCAGGACCCTGCTTCCGCAGCTGTGGGTGGCCTTGGTGATTCAGCTTCCATCTGCCTGCCTCGAGGGGGCCGTCCTGGGCTGGAAGAGAGAGGAGATGTTACTATTAGGGTGGGGCAAGGGAGTGGCCTTAAGGGGCTAAGTGGTCAATTCTGATGGCTGAGGAGGTCCCACTGGATAACTGTGGCCAGAGATTGGGTGTTCCCGAGGCTGGTACTAGGATGAAGTCTAGTGGGGTGGGGGTCCTTGAAGTTGGAGTCTTCTGTGAAGCTAGGGCTTTTTATCAGGCTGCCTCAGAAAGATACCCCAGGGTCTCCCGCCCTGTGTTCCTCTCTGTGGGGGACTTGCCTTGGCTCTCGGTGGGCAGGGGCTTGATCCCCCACCGGTGGGGCGAGAAGGGACAGACAGGCTGACCACGCCAGCTAGGGGGCTCTGCTGATGGAGGGGACGCTAGGCCGACGGAGGAGGAGCTGCGAGCCGGCGGAGCGGAGGCAGGGCAGGACATCCTTCCCGGGGGCGGGGCTTGGCCAGAGGTGGCGCTTGGGGTTCGGCCCAGTTTTCCTGGTGGGGCGCGAGGGGCGGCCGTGGAGGCGGGGCCTAGAGCGCGGAGCCTCGCTCTCCGCCCGAGCCTGGCGGGAGCCGCCGCCGCAGCCTGAGACGCAGCCCGAGCTGCCGGGAGCCGGAGCTGGAGCGCAGGCCCAGCCGGAGCCGAGCTGAGCCGAGCTCGCCGCCTGGCACCGGCCGGAGCGCGGGCCGGCCTGTCAGCTACCCGCAGGCCCAGGGCACTATTGGAGGCAGCGAGCCCCCCCACCGGCACCACGGGGCGCGGGAGCCCGCATCGCCCCCGCCGGGCTTGAGCACGCAGGAGGTCCCGCGGTCTGGACCGAAGAGAAAAAGGACGGAGGATTCCATGTAAGCCTAGCGTTGGCACTAGTAGGGGAGAAGCGTGGAGACGTCCCTGGCATGGGGCAGAGGTCCCCGACGCCTACTAGGCCAGGCTTGAGCCCCTGAGAGCCAGGCATCCCAGCAACAGCGACTTGGGCTCTGACCTGCCTGAGCAGGGAACGCAGCTTAGCTCCTGGCCCCGGGCTGGCGCAAGCCAGGCACAAGAAGCAGTGCCCTCACCTGTCTGAGACCCGGTGGCATTCCAGGAACCCAGGTCTGGCCTGACCCGAAGTGGGGCTCTCTGGTGGCCCAGAGCTGGTCACCGGGGAGCCGGCCTCCCGCGCCAGCCCCCCTGGTACGGATGTGCCGCTGCCCACCGGAGCACCATGACAGCAGGATGACCTCAGCTGAGGCAGTGGCAGTGTCTGGCGGGGCGCGGTTGGCTGGGTCCCCAGATTGGCCCCCCGACACCCCTCAGGCCCTGGGGCGGCCTGGCCGGGCCCGGGTGGCCATGGCGGCACTGGTGTGGCTGCTGTCGGGAGCCAGCATGTCCAGCCTCAACAAGTGGATTTTCACGGTGCACGGCTTCGGGCGGCCCCTGCTGCTCTCGGCGCTGCACATGCTGGCAGCAGCACTGGTGTGCCACCGGGGGGCACGGCGCCCCATGCCCGGCCGCACCCATTGTCAAGTGCTGTTGCTCAGCCTCACCTTTGGCACCTCGATGGCCTGTGGCAACGTGGGCCTGAGCGCTGTGCCCCTGGACCTGGCGCAGCTGGCGACCACCACCACCCCACTGATTACGCTGGCCCTGTCAGCCCTGCTGCTTGGCCGGCGCCACCACCCGCTGCAGTTTGCTGCCATGGGCCCGCTCTGCCTGGGGGCTGCCTGCAGCCTGGCTGGAGAGCTCCGGACACCCCCCGCCGGCTGTGGTTTCCTGCTGGCGGCCACCTGCCTCCGTGGCCTCAAGTCCATTCAGCAGAGTGAGTACCCAGGTCGCTGGCTGAGAAGGTGGGGGCCGGGGTGGGAGCATGGCCTTGGAGGCCCTTGAGGTCATTATCCCATTTTACAGATGAAGAAACTGAGGTGTGTGGCTTTGGAGGAGGCAGGGACTGAGGCTCAGAAAGGGCCAGCAGCTCAGTGAGTTCCAGGCCCCAAACTTAGGCTCTACAGGCTCAACCAGGATTTAGTAAGAGTTGCTGCCTAGATCTGTGGCCCATGTTTTGTCAAGTCCTTTATATCCCTGATCTCTCTACTGCCCTGATCTCTCTACTGCCCTGATCAAGGAAGTCACTATATTGCCCCTATTTGACAGGTAGAGGGGGCTTGCCCTGAGCCATGTGAGCTCCGGAGGCAAGTTTGAACCCAGGCAGCAGACTCCACGCTGTCCAAATGATGAGGCATAAGGCTGCAGATCCAGAGGGAGGCCTGATGGCAGGGACCAGGGAGACAGAAGAGAGGAAGGCTGTGAGCTGGGATTTGAATGGTGAGGGGTTTGGCGAAGTCTGGGAAGGGCTGGTGTTTACTGGAAGCTACAGTGTAACAGGCCCCATGCCGAGTGTTGACCTTGAGTCATCATGGCAACCACCACCTTCATCCCCATTTTACAGATGATGGAACTGAGGCCCAGAGAGGTTCGTGATTTGCCCAGGTCACACAGCTCCTAAGGACTGGAATCCTGGTCCATGTGACTCTGGACCTCAGCTCTGATGTAAGGGGTTCAGGGCTCTGGGCAGGGGGTCGGGTGGAGGCTCTAGGCCTAGACCCAGCTACATCATTCTGCCCAAGGGTGGAGGCCACCTTCCGGCCTGTCCTTCTGAGGGGCTCTGAGTCACAGCCCCCACCCTCTCTCTGCCTCAGTCCAAGGGAGACATGGTGAAGTCCAGGGCACCCACTCAGGGCAGAGAGGCCTGGGTTCCAGCCACACTTTGGCTCATACTTGCTGGATGACCTTGGGCAGGTCTGGATCTTGTCTGCACCTCAGTCTCCCCATCTTTTCGGTGCTCTCAGAGCCTTCATGCTCTCCGTCCCTTCCAGCTCTGAGGTCCTATGACCCAAGCCTGGGAGAGGAAAAGGGGTGCTCCCAGGGCACTGGACTGGGGTTAGGAGCAGCCTGCAGCCAGGGAAGGTTGAAGTCAGAGCTCAACCCTGCCCTGGCATCTGCAGCGCCAGGACCTATCCCTGTCCTCCAGGGCCCTCCAGTTCTATTTTTGCCCTCAGGTTACATGAGAGCTAGGGTCTGAGCTCTGGGCATGCATGAGTCAGTGGGAAATTTGACCTCGTGCCCTGCCCTGGGCAGGGCCAGAAGGCTGAGAAGGCCCCAGCCTTGAGGCCCCACCATGCCTGCCCAGTGCTCCACACCTAGGAGGAGCCCGGCCTGCAGGACAGGCTACATCCGCCCACATCTCGGGCATACAGGCCAGGAGCAGCAGGTGCCTGGCAATCAGGCTGCTCCTTGGCTCTGCTAGCTCCCTCCTTGTCTCCAGCCTGGTCCCTGAGGCGGATTGGATGCTTTCTCCAGGCTCCCTGAGCACCCTCTGCTTCCCCCATCAGAACCCCACATGCCCTGTGTTATAGCCACTTGATTACCTGTCTGCTTCCCACCAGACAGGAGCTCTGAGAGGGCCTGGCCTGGCTTTGGGGCAGCTCCGTGTCCCCAGCACCTGACCTGGGGCCTGGCACAGGGCAGGTAGCCCTTAAGTGGTGGATTTATTAATGGCTCTGGTGGCAACACTGGCAGGCTGTTGAGGCTACATGGCTCAAGGTGCTAAGGAGGAGCTTAGGAGGCTGAGGCAGAAGCCTGGCAGAGGTGGGGAGGAATAGACTGGAGACAGGGGCTGACATGGGTTTTTGGGCAAGAGAAGGTTTCTACTTCCAGAGGTTCCAGGAAAGGTACCAGGACTAGATTCAGACTAGAGTGTAAATGGCTGACATCAGCTCCTTTCCTGAGGACAGGCTGCATGGGAGCAGAGGATGAAAGTCCAGGAAGAGGCGTGCCCAGGCAGCAACAGACAGATCCGGCAGCTTCCCTCCTTCCTGGGCCAGTTGTCGGCCAAGGGGGCTACACGAGGGTGCCACCTTCCCACTCACAGAAAGGCTGGGAAGTGGGGTGGGACGTGCTGAGACTTGTCCTCAGCTATACCCACCTGTATTGGGGAATGGCCTGACCCGATCTCTGTCCGCTGCACTCTCAGGCTAGTCAGGGGGTGCCCTCAGACCTAGAGATCACATGGTGAGGGAGAAGTGCCAGGGCCAAGGTGGGCACAGGTGTGGTCAGCAGTTACGTCTAGGGGAGACCAGAGAAGGCAGCCTAGGGGAGGAGGCAGGCAGCGATGGTAACAATAATGTAATAATAGTAGCAAACACTTGCTGAACTCTCACCATGTGCCCAGCTCTCCATAGGGCCAGAGCAGGAGAGGGCGGTCTGGGAGCGGGTGTCAGCGGGCGGGAGCAGAGCGTGGGGGTCGTGACAGCTGCCACGGTGAGCAGTTGCCCTGGGCACCAGGCCCTGTGCTTAGCACCTCACATGCCCCTTGCTGACACAAGAGGACAGGCGTAGAGGGAAGGTGACTTGTGTGATACCACACAGCTCATGACGGAGCAGAGAGGAGAGAAGCCAGTAGCCAGCTAGACGGGGTCTAGAGAACATTTGTTTGCATGTGGCTGAAGGTTGGGTGTGTTCAGAGGCTGAAACAAAAATGTCTTTGGAGGAGGAGAGGTTGAAATGCAGGGTTTGTGGGGAGCTGGCAGAGGAGGGGTCACTGAGACAGCAGGACGACCGGCTTGGCATTTTGGGGGCCCCGGGTGGGGTGCATCACCTCTGGCTGAGGATCACTGCTCTTTCCTTGGGCTGCAGGGAGGGGAGGTGGAGGGCAGAATGGGATACAGAGCAGATGCAAGGGGCCCAGTGGGGAGGGAAGGACCTTCCTGCCTGGCTGCCCCGCAGAAGGTGAAATTTGCCAGAGGTGAAGGTCACCTGAAATCCTCAACACCTTCCAGGGATTGCACCTTTCACATGCCCGACATGGGCAGCTCGTGACGGTGCTAAATTTGGAGCCAACGAACAGGAGGCATTCCAATGATCTGTTCATTTCTAGAAATGCTTGAGCCAGAGGGACTGTTGCCTAGAGAACAAAGCCAAAACATTAGAATGAAATCGAGAGAGAAATAAGATTTCCTATTCTAAGCATAGCCTATGAGTAAGCACCTCTGGAAATTGTGTGTCAGAAAATGCATAGAGGCTCAGAGAGCCCTGGGAGGGGACCGGGATCCGTTACTCATCCCTCCGCGAAAACTTGGAGAAGGCCCCAGATCATCGTTGCCTTCATGCAAATACTGTCATTTCACCTGAGCCGTATGTGATTTCACTTCTTTTGTGAACCAGTGGGGTGGTATCACGTGTGCACGCACACACCGGTGCAGGCACCCCGGTGCAACGCAATAGGACTTCCTTTTCCCTTGCAAAGCCTAAGATTTCCTCTTTGTCCTGGATTCACCTTGACAAGCCCCAGTGTTGGTAGCAAAAGATGGTGATAAACAGTGAATGACAGCCAAGGGCAGACAATGACTTTCTTGTTCCCCTGTCATCCCAGTGGTCATAAGTCATTGAACATTTGACTCAAACAATTTTTGTTATTTTAATAAAACTTTCTCTTTCTTTTTTTGTTTAAATGGAGGTACTGGGGATTGAACCCAGGACCTCATGCATGCTAAGCACACACTCTACCACTGAGCTATCCCCAACTTTTTTTTAATGTAAAGGCCACACAGCTAGTAAGTGGCAGGGCTGGGACCTGCTGTGAGCCTGTCCCTGCTCTGATGTGGGAGCCGCACTGCGGGGCAGTGGGTTCCGGAAGGGCTGACGCCAAGAAAGCTGGGTTGGGGTCACTTGGCACAGGGCCTTCAAAGCTGGCTAAGAGCCCACGATGTGTTTTTCCAGGGCCTGGGGAGTCCCTGAAGATTTCTTTTCCCCATGTTTATGATCATTGGGATATCACAAGCAGATTATTGTTTCAGCCTCCGGGGGGTGGTTTGAGTAGGTGATATTGGCCTTATTTATCTTACCTTTTTACGTTTGCTGAGCACTTATAAGGGCTTTCTATACATTATCTATTTTAATCTTTACAACTACCCTGCCTATTAGGTTATAAAACTTTGTAGGTGAGTAAACAGAGGCCTACAGAAGTTAAGTGCCAGGTCACAGCTAGTAAGGAGCAACACAGGTCACCACCCAGGTGGTCTGACTCCGGAATCTTGACCTTCACATTACAGAGCGAGGGAATCACTGATTCTGCCTGAGGGGCTGGGGCAGGCTTCCTGGAGGACCATCGGTCATGCAGGGCGGGCCAGGTGGGGTTGACGGTGCTGACGGCTGCCGTCCTGGTTGCAGGTGCCCTGCTGCAGGAGGAGAGGCTGGACGCGATGACCCTGCTCTACGCCACCTCGCTGCCCAGCTTTTGCCTGCTGGCAGGCGCAGCCCTGGTGCTGGAGGCCGGCGTGGCGCCGCCGCCCGCTCCCACTGACTCCCACCTCTGGGCCTGCATCCTGCTCAGCTGCCTCCTGTCCGTACTCTACAACCTGGCCAGCTTCTCCCTGCTGGCCCTCACCTCAGCCCTCACTGTCCACGTCCTGGGCAACCTCACTGTCGTGGGCAACCTCGTCCTGTCCCGGATCCTGTTTGGCAGCTGCCTTAGCGCCCTCAGCTACGTGGGCATCGCGCTCACCCTTTCAGGAATGTTCCTTTACCACAACTGCGAGTTCGTGGCCTCCTGGGCTGCCCACCGGGGCTTCTGGCGGAGGGACCAGCCTGGCAAGGGTCTCTGAGACCTGAGGGCGCACAGGGACCACCTGGGACAGCCCCAGCCTGAATCCAGCCTTGGCCTGTGGCCATGGGAAATGTGGAGAGCGGGCAGCCTCTGGGTCCAACGGGGAAGACAGGCCTTCCAGAAGGGCCACCTTGGAGGCTGGAATGGGGACTCCCGGAGAGACCCCTCTCCTGTCCCTGCCCGCCTCTCCTCGCCTCAGTCCCCACTCACCACTGGATGGTGGGTCCGAGCCCGGGGCAGGCACTGTGCCTGTGAGAGTAATTATTACAATTAGTATCAACTATGACGCCGAGTATTGCTGGCCAAACCGTGTTCTGATGGCGACGACGATGAATCTTGGCGGTCACGCAATCCTTCCTCCAGGAAGTGGGGGAAGCAGCTAGGGGCCTGGGGAAGGGCTTCTTTGCCACTGGGCTACCTAGGGAGTTGGGGTCGTCTGTGCCAACTCCAGGCAGCTGCTGTGGCCTCAGCCCCGGGCTCCCCAGTTTTGGGTCTTCCGTCCTCAAATAAACTATTTTTGCGTGGACACCTGTGTCATTCCTCAGGGGTGGCAGCTAAGGAAATATAGGGAGGAAGAAAAGGAAATATCGGGAGAGCAGAGGGCACACTGGCTGCTAGCTGCCCACACAGAAGCGAGGACCTCCACCATTACTGCTGTGGTCAGCCAGGCCCCCACCCCAGCCCTCTGCTCCGGCCCCTGCACGCCAGCCCTGCCCTAGGGTCTCCTAGAACACACAGCCTCTGTGGCTCCACACTGCTCAGGACAAGGTCAGATCTTCCTGCCCCAGACCACAAGGCTGTCAGGGTCTGGACCCATGGCCTCACCTCTCCTTGGATTCCGCCTTTGCTCCCACCAGCTTCCTGCAGGTCCCCACTGAGGCCAGGCCCACCCCCCTGCACCTCTTCCTACATCTGCATCTCCCTTCTCACAGCTAAATCCTTGCTTGGGGGAGAAAACCCAACCTGCAGCTCTCCTCTAAAAGAAAACCCCAAAAAGGAAGCCTGAGGAAGGAAGGGCCTTGACCAGGGACCATGCCCAGGGCTGTGGGAGCAGAGGGCAAGGAATTGGGGTGGGGGGAGCTCCAGGGCTGCCACGGGGGGAACCTGGGGCCACAGTCTCAGCTTGGAGTCTGCTGGGCTCCTCTCTGACCAGCTGTCCTGACTCAGATCATCACTCCTCTGTCCTTGACTCTATGCACTTAACTTCAGCCGCCACCTGCCTCCACTGGAGGCTGCCTGTTAAAAACCATAAGGACCCTGCCTGGGTTAGAGAGACCTGGGGCCTAATCCTGCTCCAACCACCTCATTGCACCTGGGGTAGGTAGGTACTGCCCCTCTCTGAGCCTCGGCTTCCTTATCTGCAAAGTGGGCTGATGGTCCCCCATGGCGAGGATTCTGGTGAGAAGACTGGTGAGCAGGGCCAGGGGAGAGGTGGGTGATGGTGCCAGATGGCTTGGTCCCCATCTTGGGCTAGGCATCCACTCTCTCTGAGGCTCCAGGCCCATCTGGTAAGTGGGAGGGTGGGAGCTAGGCCAGGCCAGGGCTAGGGGAATCATTCGTTGCTTCAGTATCCAGAATTCATGGATGTCTGCTGTGCCAGCCAGTGCTACACAGGGCAGCGTACCGGGTCAGCCTCAGGGTGGGGTTGGGGGTGGCAAGGGGCTGGGAGGCCCCTGGTCCAGGGAGGACAGATGCAGGTTTTCCCAGCATAGGCCTCCACCCAGGCTGGCCTTGCCGAGGGGAAGTGGGCCTAGGCTGAGTCACTGGCCACCCACCCTCCCTGTGACTCAGAGATGCCACTGGCCCAGCCCTGTCCCATGTACCCTGGATACCTCTGGGCTCCACTCTGAGGCCTGGCCAGACCTGACAGGGATAGATGGCTTTGTAGGGGCAGAGCTTCCTCGGTACTCAGGACCCTTCCACATTCAAGGGGGCCCCCTGCCATAGCAGGAGCCTCCCGCAGTGACCTCGCCCTGGCTCCTGGGCCCCAGGAAGTGCTTGGCTTAAGAGTAAGTTTCCCATCTGATCAAAGCCAGCACCTGGAGGTTGTAGGGGTGGGACGGGGGATGGGATGGCACTGAGGTGATTCCCTCAAGGGCAGAGTTGAAGCCCAGATTCTCTCTCCTCCCAGCAGTGGGCACACTGAGCACTGGACTGGGAGTCAGAAACCTGGTCTTGTGTCCCGGGCACTTTTCTCACTGACGGGGATCCCCTCAGGGAAGGGCTCTGCAGGTGATTCTCACTGACAGGCCACTGACCCTCCAGGCTCTGCTTCTTACTTGTTCTGTGGCCTGGGGCAAGTCACTTCACCTTTCTGAGCCTCCCTCCTTTTACCTAGTCCCTGCCGGGAATCCTTCTCGGAATAGCAGATGTCACCATTCCTGGGAGCTCTTTCCACCAATCCCCGTCCCTGCCCTGCCCCTTACCAGGCTGGGTTGACAGCCACAGCCAAAGGTCACCCCAGCTCCCTAGGCCGGGCCCTGAGCACACCTCACTCTCAGAGCTGGTTTATCGCCTCTCTCCTCTACCGGCCGGGGCTCCAGGAGGGCTGAGATGACCGCTCACTGCCGGCTCCCTGGCACCAGCACCAGCCTGGTGTGGATGGAGTAGGGGGAGAAGACTAGGCAAAAGCAGGGGTCAGACCTGGGTTCAAATCCCAGCCCTGGCAAGTCTGAGCTGTATGACCGGGGGTGGGGGGTAGGGTCGTCCCCTCCTGTGTGTCTGTGTTATTTGGGGGCAGCAGCAGAGCCCACCCTGATCTAGATCCTGGAGGCTAAGGCATGGCATGTGCTTAGCGACAGTGCCTGAAACCTAGCGGGTCGTCAAGTAATGTTAGCTCATACAGATGCCTCCCAGCTCCTCTCCCAAGGCTTCTCATGCTCTCCTCCCTCCAGCCTCCCCCTGCCCAGCGAGGGCCCAGGCATGCCCCTGGCCCAGCTCCCACCCCCTTGCCCTGCCTTGGAGGAAGCCGGGCCTGTGCCGGGCATCCTGCCATTGTGGATTCAGAACAAAGCAGCTGCCTTGTCTTGGCCCCAGCTGCCAGGGGGCCCCTCCCAACCTCTCCGGCAGGCCCTGGGATTGTCATTCCAGGGGGCCAGGGCAAACAAGGACTCTTCTGCTCTCCTCTGCTCCCCAGTCAGCTCAGGGACACCAGGAACTCCACCATCACACTGTTCCTGCTCAGTTGTACACCTCTTAGCAATAACACAGAATACAGGGGGGCTGTGGAAGGTTTTGAGCAGGCAAGGGTCATGATGTGCAGTAAAGCTTTCTGGATAATGGCCCTTCAGTTTGGTCTGGATCCTATGTGTAGGAGAAATTGAAGGGGCTTGTGGCAGGAGGCAGGGAGACCAGGGAACTATCACTGTGGTCCATTGGACAGATGACAGTGGGGACAGTGCCTTGGGTGTGGTGCAGGGTAGCATCTATTGTATTGATCTGGGGGAGCAAGTTATCCCCAAACACTATGGCTTAGAGCAACAGATATAAATTATCTCCCAGTTTCTGTGGATCAGGCACCTGGGAGTGGCTGAGTTGGGCAGCTCTGACTCAGGGTCTCCCTCACAAGGGGCAGTCAGATGTCACCCAGGACTGTAGTCACACGAAGGCTTGACTGGGGCTGGAGGGTCCACTTCCAAGACGATGCATTCACATGGCCGTAGGCAGGAGGCCTCCGTCCCGGCCATCACGGGACTACCACTGAGCTATTACCCTCCCGCCACGAATGAGCATTTATTTTCAAAAAGACATTTCTTAGGGTTTCAGTTCTGAGTAAGACAGAGTAAGCAGAGTCTGTCCTTCCATCTGAGTGCAACTAAAAACCCTGGGCAGAATGTAGGAAGCAGCTATCTGTGGACTTTGAGGAAGAAATGGTAGCAGGTGGATGGGAGAGGGAACCAGAACTTGGAGTGTAAACAGTCTGGTGGCGAGTTTCTTGTTTTGCTTTTTGCTCCTGTATCTGCTGGCCGTGGTCTCAGGGGCAGTGTGGCCCCTGGAAATGGAAAGAAAAAACTCCAAGAGAAGCCCTGTCTTTCTGGTCTGAGGTGTAGGAAGAAGGGCCCTTCAGGACAAACAGAGTGAGGGAAATCCTTGTCCCCCTCTTTTTTTTCCTCTTTTCTCATCCAGCCCTGTCCCTGGGCAAGCCTCATTCTGAAGTTGAAACCGGGTGGGAGCAGCAGCGGCGGCAGCCAGCAGAGATCCTAAAGCTCTGAGGGGCATCCTTCCATCTGACCACAGCTGTGGCTTGAAGGGTGTGTTTGGAGGGGAGGCATCCCCTTGCTTTTTCCCCTCCCTTCATCCTGCCACCTGGTTCCAGAGCAGAAGAAACCACAGAATGTGTACAGCAGAGCAGGCAGACTCAAGGCCCGGGTTCTAGCTTGGAGGCCGGGAGATGGTGGTCTTGAAAACTGGAGGGTGTGGGAGAAACTGTGGAGAGGAGGAGGCTTGAGACCTGGGTCCCCTAGACTCACAGGTATGGATCTGACCCCAAACAGTATTCCAATGACTTTGAGAACGAAACTACTATGTAGACCCCCCAGATTTCAGACGGGCTCCAGGGTGGCACAAATGTAAGACAGATATGACTTACGCTGCAGAAGTTCTGAAAACCGAACTGATACTCGAACTATGGCCCTGTTAAAAAACAAAATTCAACAGTATATTTTAAAGATCTTATAGGCTTTATTCAACGATTTATGAATTGGGCAGCATCCAATCTGGCAAACAGAAAGAGCTCCAAGGAGCTATACAGAATGAAAGACTTTCATATGCAGAAGGGAGCAAGAACAAGGAAGTTGTCTTAGGCAAAAAAGTGCCTTGGTTATCGCAAGGTTATTTTCCTTTAGGGGATGGCAGGGATCTATCAGGCAGATTACCTAACTAGTGCTGAGGAGGTGATTCCTGATTGACTGGTTTAATATTCTACTTCTGGGAGAGCCAAAACTATAATTCAATTAAGTCTCAGCTTGGTGCAGTGGGGCTTAGCAGAAGTGACTCCATTTTGAGCCTATTGTTTTAACAGCCTATAGGAGGCAGAACAGAACTGATCCTAAGTGGATCAATTGCCTCCTAAAACAAAAACTCAACATCCTTCCATAGGAATTACCCAAGACCTAGTCCCATAACATAATATTTAAAATGTCCAGGATTCAATCCAAAATTACTTTACATATAAAGAGTCAAGAAAGTTTAACACAGAGATGATCAAATATTGGAATTATCAGAAAAAGACTTTAGAAATGAAAAGATAGAAAGTCTCAGCAGAGGCATAGAAGGTACAGAAAATAATCAAATAGAATATTTAACACTAAGAAAATACATTCACCAAAATTTGAAAATATACTAGATGGCCTCAGTAGCAAAATGGAGGTGACTGAGGAAAGGCTGTGAACTTGAAGACAGAGCAGTAGAAATTGTCTGTGATACGCAGTATGTTCACCTCTGCCAAACACGTCCATGCCTTATTCCTTGGAAAGTGTGAACGTTACTTTTTATGATAAAAGAGACTTTGCAGATGTAATTGAGTTTATGGACTTTAAAAATCAGGGCTGGATTGTTGGGTGGGCCTAGTCTACTCACATGAATCCTTAAAAGCAGAGATTTTTCTCTGGCTGGACTCAGAGATGCAGCAGGAGAGTCAGAGGTATTTAAAGTGTGAGAGGGACTCAACCCGCTCTTGCTGGAGGGGCCACGAAAGCACTGAAAGGAATGTGGGAAACTTCTAGGAGAAAAGAGCAGCCCCCAGCTAAGTTAGTAAGGAAATGGGGTCTTCTTCAACCACGAGGAACTGAAGTCAACCATCTCAATAAGCTTGAAAAATATGCTGGATTTCAGGCTTATGAAACCCCTTGAATTTGGCCTTGTGAGGCCCTAAGCAGAAGACAGTCAAACCTAACCAGACTTCTGACCTCCGGAAATTGTGAAGTAATAAATAGGTGTTGTCTTAAGTTGGTGGTAACTTGTTATGGCAGCAAGAGAAAACTAATACATTATCTAGTATGAACAGAAGTGAGAGTGATAAGATATTAATTTAAGCAGCTTACGAACAGTTAAGCATGTATATTATAATCTCTAGTGCAATGTCTAAAAAGACTATACAAAATTAAATGGAATAGTTAAAAATATTAATAATCCAAAAGAAGGCAGGAAAAGGGAAATAGAAGAATGAAAACCAGAGAGGACAAACAGAAAACAATAAAATGGTAGACCTAAGTCCAAATATCAATATTTTTGGTCTAAACACAGCAATTAAGGGACAAACTGGATATATGAAAAAAGACTCAATTATATGCTGTCTACAAGAAACCTACTTTCAATATAACAATATAGGTAGGCTGAAAGTAAAAGGATGTAAAAAGATACATCATGCAAATACTACTTAAAACAAAGCTGGGGTGGTTGTATTAATATCAGACAGAACAGACTTGCTAAAGAAAGATAATGAGACACTGGATGTTCATAAAAGGGTCAGTTCGCCGTGAGGACATAACAATCCCAATCATGAAGCACCTAACAACAAAGCTTCAAAATACATGAAACAAAAATTAATAGAATTGAAAAGAGATGTAAGCAAATCCAGTTTTAGCTGGATACTTTAACACTCCTCTTGGTAATCCATGGAACAAGTAACCAGAAAACCAGGAACTGTGTAAGAGAAATGAAACCATTATCAATCAACTGGTCCTAATTGACATTTACTGAACACTCCATCCAAAATAACCCCCTTTTCCCCCCAAGTGCACATGAAGCATTTACCAAGACGGACCATATCCTACATCATTAAGTAAACATTAGTAAGTTTAAAAGAAATGAAATCATACAATGAATGGTCTCTGACTGATGGAATTAAACTAGAAACCTGCAACAGAAAGATGGTTGTAGAACTTCCAAATACTTAGAATTTAAACCACACACTTCTAAATAACACATGGGTAAAGAAGGACATTTCAAGGGAAATTAGAAAATGTGTTGAAATGCACAAGATTGAAAATGCAACATATTGATTTCTGTGGGATGCAGGTCTCAAATCAATAATCTAAGTTTCCACCTTCCAGGAAATTCAAAAAAAGAACAAAATAAGCTCAAAGCAAGCAGAACTATGGAAATAATTAGGAGGAGAAATCAAGGAAATAGAAAAGAGAAGAACAATAGAGAAAATTAAAAATACAAGGTAAGTAGTTCTTTAAAAAGATCTTTTAAAATTGATAAACCTCTAGCCAGACTAACAAAGAAATACAGAAGACAAATGATCAGTATGAAAAATGAAAAGGTGATGTTACTGCAGACCCTGCAGATAAAAAAGATGCTAAGGGGACACTATAAACAACTCTACATGCATAAATCTGATGGTTGGATGAAATAACCTATTCCTCAAAAATCACAAACTACCAAAACTCACCCAAGATGAAACAGATAACTTGAATAATCCTTTAACTATGAATGGAATTGAATTTATTGTTAAATCCTTCTGAAAAAAGCCCAGATGGTTTCACTGCTGAAGTCTACCAAACATTTAAAGAAGAAATAACACCAATTCATACATCTCTTCCAGGGACTAGAAGAGAAGATAATACTTTCCAACTCTTCCTTAACCTAATAAAGAGCAACTACAAGAAAAACCTATAGCTAACATCGTAGTTAACTGTCAAAGACTGAACACTTTCTGAGGTCAGGAATAAGGCAAGAACGTCTGTTCTCACCACTCGTGCTCATCACCATACTGGAAGTCCCCAGCCTGTGTAATAAAAAAAGAAACCAAAGGCATTCAGATGGAAAAGGAAGAAATAAAACTATTTCTATTTGCAGGCGACATGACTGTCTACACGTAGACAGCCAAGGAATCTACAAATATGCTCTTAGAATAAGTGTATTTATCAGGGTCACAGGATACGAGGTCAATACACAAAAATCAATTGTACTTCTATAGACTAACAATGAACAATTGGAAACCAAAGTTGAAAAAAAAAATATTTTTATGATGCCCTCCTTCAAATGAAATATTTAGGTGTAACTGTAATAAAGTATATAAGCTCTGTATGCTGAAAACTACAAAACACTGATGAAAGACATCAAAGACCTAAATCAACAGGGAGACACACTGTGCTCACAGGTCAGAAGAGTTCAAGTCAAGATGTTAATTCTCCCCCGGACTGGACAACAGATTTAATGTAATTTCAATAGAAATCCCAGCAGAATTTTTGTTGTTGTCGTCGATGTAGACAAGTTGCTTCTAAAATTTATATGGAGAGGCAAAGAAACTAAAAAAACCGAGACAATTTTTTTAAAAAAGAAGAAAATTGGAGGACTCAAATCATTCAATTCTAAGACTTAACTTTGTAGCTACAGTAAACAAGACGGTGTGGTATTGGTGAAGAGAAAGACACACATCAAACAGAATGAAAGTACAAAAACAGACTCACACTAAGGTGCAAAGGCAGCTCCATGGAGAAAGGACAGTCTTCAATCAAAGGAAACCACTGGACGTTGACAGGAAAAAATACGAACCTCAAACTACCCCTCACACCTTATGCAAAAGAATCATAGAAATAAGTGAAAAATTTTAACTCTCAAACTTTAAAACATTAGAGAAAAGCTTTGTGATCTGAGGTTAGGCAAAGTTCTTACACAAGACACCAAAAAAACAATCCATAAAAGGAAAAACCGGTAAGTAGCATATCACCAAAATTGAAAACTTTTGCTCTGCAAAAGCCACTTTTAAGAGAGTGAAAAGACAAGCCACACTGGGGAAAAATATTTTAAAAATCTTTGTATCTGATAAAGGACTTGTATCCAGAATATATAAAGAATTCTCAACATTCAATAGGGAGAAAACAGCTCAATTTAAAAATGGGTAAAAGAGTTGAATAGACTCTTTTCTTAACATCACTAACCATTAGGAAAATGCAACTTAAAACCACAATGAGCTAACAACACACACCTATCAGAATGGCTGAAATAAAAAATATTGGAAGTTTCAAATACTGGCAAGAAACTGAAGCTCTCAGAGTGGGATGCAAAACGGTATAGCTACTCTGGAAGTCTGGTCATTTTTAAAAGTTAAACATAATCTTTACCATAGGACTGAGCAATCTTGCTTCTAGGTATATACCCTAGAGAAATGAAAAATTATGTTCCCACAAAAACCTATACACAAATAATTATAGCAGTTTGATTCAAAATCACCCCAAACTGGAAACAACCCAAATATCCTTCAGCGGGTCAATGTAAAACAAACTGTAGTGTCGTCATACAGGAATACCACCTAGCCATAAAAAGCAGCAGGTGTGACTCTTAAAGACCTTGTACTGAAAGAAGCTGGTCTCCGGAGGTTACATACATCCTCTATGATTCAATGCATGTGACCATGTGACATTCTGGAAAAGACAGATCTGTGGGGTTGGAGAAGAGACAGGTGTTTGCCAGAGACTGGGGTGGGACAAAGGTATGCCTGCAAAAGGGCAGCATGAGGGAGTCTGGGGGGTGATGGAACTGCTCTGGGTCCTGATGGTGGAGGTAGTTACACAAATGTGTTCAAACACATAGGACTTCACGTAGGAGAAAGTTAATTTTATGGTATGTTAATTTTAAAAGTTTTAAAAATTGAAACAGAATATATCCAAATAAGCTTTTTAAAAAAAATGCTTTCGAAGAAATTTCCCATCCGGGTTTCCTCCAGATGGGTTTCTTCTGCTTTGTGGGTACACTGCCACACCAGCCCTGGTCTTTGTGGGTCTGCTTATTCATTCAACTCTCAAATGAGATCAGCCTAGAGCAGCAATGTTCCTTCCCCCCGACCCTAAAACTGCAGCCCTGGGCAGGCCCTGTGTGGAAGTAGGGGTGGGACAGGTTTGGAGAGAAGGAGCATTTGGCCTTCAGTGGGCTCTGGACCCACAGAGCAGTTGTGCTTTTGTCTGGCCCGTATAATGTTCATCTAAAAATCTCTGGATTAGAAGAGCTGGTCTTGACCCAGATCCTCAGGCACCAGGGCTGGGGTGTGAACACTCCTGGATTCTGGGGCCCACTGGCAGGGCCTGCTTGTTTGTCCTTTTGGCACACACCCTGTGGACCCCAGGGCGCTGGCTCTGATGATCAGCGATCTAAACAAGGCCCTTTGGGGGAAGCTCGGTTCCCAGGTCACACGTGGATGAAACATAATGGGAATTCTGAAGAGGCTTTGAGGTCTAGGCCTCCTCCAAGGCAGAGTTGGAAAGGACTTAAACCATTTTTTTCCCACGCAGGATGACTTTTTGGAAGAGCATTTTGTAAGCAGTAATGGGCTATACACAGATGGGGGAAAGGCTGTTGTGAGGATGACTTGCCGACTTGGACCAGCGGGGTCAGAGCATCATTCGTGACGAGAGCTGTGGGTTACACTAAGCACCTACCACGTACCAGGCACCGTGCTAAGGAATCATGGAATCTTCATGACCACCCTGTGAGGAAAGGGCTGTCACTGCTTGGGTGAGGAAACTGAGGCTCCAAGAGGCCCCAGATCACATGGGCAGGAGCTGGCAAGGCTGGGTTCCAGGCCGCAGCTCCAGCCTTCTGAGCCGAGGCCTGTGAGGGGAACCTCTGGAGCCTGATGACAGGCCCGCTCTCCACATGGGCCCCGAGACAGAGACTAATGTCACCTTTAACCAAAAGGTGGTAAGGGGACCTTGCCATGTACAACAGTGCTCAAAAAGAAATGTTTTTTAAAAGTTTGTATCTAATGGAATGCTTCTTTTGAAAACTATCTTATGCGTAAGGCCAATGTAGAAAACCAGAGTTGAGCCCCTGTGGTTGAAGGTGGAAGCTGGCTTTGCCTGGGGCCCCTTGGGCTCCCAGAGCACGCTTGAAGGCTACTTATCCAGTAGGTTGGCACTTACTGTGGGAAGCACAGGAGATGATATGATGCTTAAGGCTGGCTTCGGATGTGAAAGAGTGAGATGAGATTGTGGTGGACTCATTCCTGGGGGGAGGGCTGCAGGATTCCAGGCCTGCCTTACACACTGGGTGCTGGCCCATCTGACCTGGGTACCACCTGGCTCCCCCTCCCCCTCTGGTCAGCAGCCACAAGCTGTCACTCACGGGGTAGGAAACATCTCTTTACCATCTTACACTTAGTAAGTTTAATCTTTAACGATAGGAATGATCAGGTTAGAAGCTGCAGCACCCTTCCTTTCTTCTTGCCTGTATAAAGACATCGTCTGGTTTTTCTGTATCAACAAAGGGAGACCGTTTAAGGGCAGATCTTGGTGTAGGATCAACGGCAGATCTGTACATCTGACCTCGCCGCAGGGGCTGACAGGATGGCTCACAGTGGGATCATCAGACGGACCTCCTTCTCATAGATGTCAGGGATCACTCCCACAGGGGAGCTGACCATGTGCACTGTGTTCTTTCCGAACAGCTGGAACTCATAGTGGATGAGCTGCTCCCAAAAGCCATTGTTGGGCCGGATGATGGGCCGGCACGACTTGGTCCATGTGTGGGCCTCTAGCAGGGACATGGCGTGGTACTTCATGAGGTAGGCGAGGCAGAGGGCGGCTGAGCGGCTCACGCCAGCGGCGCAGTGCAGCAGGGTGCGGCCCTGCTCCATCTCCACGCTGTGGATGTGGTCTGCAATGGGGTCAAAGAAGTCACAGAGCCGCGAGCCAGGTGTGTCAGCCACAGGCACCTGCACGTAGCGGATGTCCTCGTACACCGTGTTCACCACCTCCACCGAGACGTTGATGACAGTGGTGATGTGGTTGCTGGAGAGCATGAGCTTGTTGTTGGCAGCCACCCCATTGCTGATATACAGGCTGCTGGTGATCTGTGAGAGGCCGCTGACCGAGGGCTGCCGGAACTGAACCGGGAAGGCACACGGGGATGCTGTCATTGGGCCGGTAGGTCAGCGGCCAACAAGGCATGAAGGCTGCATCTTCCTGCTAGGCTGTGTCCATGGAGAACTGCAGGGAGGGAGAGGACACAAGTGAGGAGCCCAAGTTCTGTTCCCCCTCAGTATATTTCATATATTTCAGCATCTGCCCTGTTAGAATGAGACAGAGCCCCTTAGCTCTGCTGTCAAGGCCTTTTGTGGCCTGGCTCCTGCCCATTTCTCCCACCTCCTTTTAACCTTTCCTGCATCCTGAAGGACCTCAGGGAGGCCAAGCCACTTGCAGTTCTGTATGGGATCTGATCCTCTCTGGCCCAGGGCCTTTGTTTCTCTCAACCAGAACCCCCTTTCCTGACAAGTCTGCCAGATCCTAATCTGTTCCATTCGGCATTGGGATCTTCACCTAGGGTCAATTCCTGAAGGAAACCTCCCAGGACTACACCCCTATCCCTACATTTAATCAAGTCCCTGCTCCAGGCAGGCCCCAGGTGCCCTTCTTCCTAACATTTATTGAAGATGTGGTTTTGCTGTGATCTGCCCACGAATCCTTTTGGGATAGCACTGTGTCTATCTTCACTTCTACTATATCACCAGTGCCAAGTTGCCTGTCCCCACAGATATCTGTTGAACATAAGAATGATTCCAACAACCTTGACTCTGCCACCTCTAGAATTTTGGGGAGGAGCTGGGTCGAGGTGAGGGTGGTTCTTGGGCTGCAGGAGAGGAAGGCAAAGGCTGCACAGACAAATCCAATGCCCAAAGTCCAATGCAACAGGCTCATCCCCAGTAGGGCAGATGGGGCTGGTTTGTTCTAAATGTCACGTGAGTACAGAGGAAAAGGCCATCCCCCAAACCCAGATGGAAGCCTAAATGTTAAGGGATGTTCTGGATCCTTAACACACAAAAACCAAGGCAGAAGTGGACTGAGGGACCCCAAAACTAGTGTCCAGTGGGCAACAGGAATAGTGGAGACTGCTGCCAATTACAGGGACAAAGAGTGTGCAGAGGAGACACTGCTCTGGAAGGTGAGGGTAGTGATGGGAGGAAAGTCATTTTCCTGCTGGTCAAAAAATATTTATCAGGCACTGTAGTAGGTGCTGGGTGCTGGGATACTGAAATGCACGAGACAGCCATCGCCCGTCTCACAGAGCTCAAAGTCAAGTGGGAAAGGCAGACATTAAATAGGCAATGACAAGCGCAACAGAGTTGGAAAACAGGGATGACAGTGCTTACCTTACAAGAATCTTCTGAGGATTACGTGAGGTAACCTATGTAAAGCGGTTAACACAGGGCCTGGCACAGAGTGAGCCCTCTATAAATGATAACTATTGTTGCTGTTGTTAGGGGGGTTATAATGCAGGGCATTAGAGGAATGAAGAGTAAAGGCATTTATTTCAGATTGGGGCTAAGGAGAAGCACAGATCGCTGGAAGAAATGACACAAAGATCTGAAGAACGTTTAGCGTGAGGGGGGTTGGGAGGGGGAGAAACAGCGACTCCGCAGCAGCTCAGTCACGGTTTCATGGCCTAAAAGCTTTGGTTCCATCTCCAAAACAACACAGTGAGCTGGTGTCCGAAGTTAATATCTCCATTTTACACACGGGGAAAGTGAGGCAAGAAGGGGAAAGGACCTGTCTAGGGTCACAAAGCAAGGTCCAACAGCCGGTCTTTCTGGTCTCATTACGTGTGGGAAAAGTCGGCAAGCCACACCGCGGGGCTTTCGTTAATACTGGGTTATAAACGTGGAACAAAGTCAAGTATCGACGGGAGAAAGACGCCACTTTCAGGGGTGAATCAGGTAGGTTTCCCGGGGAGTTGGCGTTGGAACGGGCGTCTTCACCAGCTCGGTGTCAAGACTTCGGTGTCTTACATCTCTCGCGCGGGCGAAAGGGCAAGTTCATTCAGGGAGCAACCCTGGGAGAGGATCTCGGGTTGGGAGAAGACGAATCAGGATCGGGAAGCCGCAATTCCCGCTGGCCTGGCGCTCCGGTTCCCATAGCAATGGTCCCCTGTCGCGGGGAGGAATTGACCGTGCTGGGTCTACGGAGAAACCCCAACCTCGTCTCCCGGCCCCGGAGCTGCCCCACCCAGACTCACCCGGTTACCCGCCCGGCGATCGCGCGGGGACCACCGCAATCCTAGCCAGGAAGTACGGTCCGCTCAGTGCGCTGCAGCCCTCTTCTGTTCTCCCAGCCAGTCTCCACGGCAACGCGCCGGGCCGCACCACGGCAGTTGCCGAGGGACAATCCTGCTGCGTCGGCAGCCTTCCGGGCTCCGCGCACACTGCCCGCCCAGAGCCCGGGTCCCGCCTCACTAGCGCGTCTCCCGGGCAACGCGCTGTGCTCAGCGCCCCGCGTCTGCGCACCGTGTCTGCGCAAGGCTCACTCTGCGCCTGCGCAAGGCTCACTCTGCGCCTGCGCAGGGTTCACTCCGCGTCTGCGCGCCCTCGGTGAGCATGGATCCCCAGCTGGCTCTCACTCCTGAGACACTCTCGAGGGTGGAAGATGAGTACCCAGCAGCTAGCCAGCAGCCCAGGCCATCGATCACCTGGAACCTAGGCTCGCCCATTGCCTATGCGGCCGCCGACCAGGCGACCACCAGTTCTGGCACCAGCCCGGCTTCGGTCTTCCTCTGGCGCGGTAGGCTCGGCAGCCGCCCCGACATTCACGTGGGGACTCAGCCGCGTATCTGCTTCCTGCGGCCGCGGACCGCCCAGCCGCTGATGCTCTTCAGGTGCGGCCCGGGGCCCTAGGGCAGCCGAACTCCCTCAGACCCCCGCTCCCTCAGCCGGCCGCTGGGACCTTGGCCCTGGCCCTCCCAGAGCCTCGGGCCCCTCGGAGCCCGACCTGTTCTTGGAACCCCGGAGAGTCTGGATTTCCGTGCTAAGCTCATCGCACCCCCGGGGTACCGGGAGCCTGAACGCCCGCAGCCCAGACGCCGGGGAGAGGCCAGAACTCCCACCTCCAACCCACACCTCCTCCGAATCGCCCCGGCCCTTCGGTCTCCCAGGCTTGACGTCCTGTACCCCGAGGGTCCCTTCTGGGCCGAGCCGCGAACTCCCTTAGAGCCTGGTGAGGCCCAGGTGCCCGCAGCCCTGCCACTCCACTCCTCAGCCGCTACTTTCCCCAGTGTCCCAGGGAAAGCCCCCGGCCCCCTCAGGCCGGCCCCAGACCCCACAGACCCCAGTTACCCTTCCTCTCCCGTTTCACACCTCCCCTCAGAGCATCCTCCAGGCTCCCACAGATGCTTGCTTTGGAAAGCAGTTTGGTTCAAAATGATTATTAGTTATCACTTGAAAGGGAATATTTCCAGTCACTGCCTTTCCCCTCACCTTCCCAGGAAGTATTGATACGTTTGGTGCACTACTGAGTGGATGAATAGTGTTTCATGTATCTTTTTTGTTTTTCCCCCCAATAGACAAAACAGTGTTATTTTATTTTATTTTATTTTTAACATTTTTTATTGAGTTATAGTCATTTTACAATGTTGTGTCAAATTCCAGTGTAGAGTACAGTTTTTCAGTTATACATGAACATACATACATTCATTGCCACATTCTCTTTCGCTGTGAGCCACCACAAGATCCTGAATATATTTCCCTGTGCTACACAGTACAATCTTGTTTATCTATTCTGTTTCATGTATCTTTGAGTATTTAGGGCTTTTTTTTTTTTTTCCTGACAGGATTTGGGGGACTTTTGTAGGTGAGCATCTTGATCTCCAAACTAGCCTTTTCCATCAGCTCATGTCTTTGCTGTCAGAAAAAATGTAAATGGGCAATAAAGGGCATTGAACTACTAATTTGTAAATGTAAAGACATTTCATAAAAGCACAGTTCGAAACCTTCTAAAAATGAATTAGGAAAAAAAAAATTTTAATCCTTCAAAATATTTTATTCTTTAAAAATTGTCCTGTGTTTTGTCCTGTCAAATCCCTATGGTATGTTTAGATAGTTTCCAAATTTTTGAAAGGAAATATTATGAGCAATTATTTTTAAATGGGCAAAAATATTTAAAGATATGTAGTTGTAAAATCACTTTACGGTGTAACCAAATTATCAAAAAGTGAAAACTCCATGGCTGGTATCCAATTTTGACCAAATCGTCATCTCTCGTTTCATCTGGAGCACCTGGCTCCATTTCCATCCTGTCTCTCACCCTCCCGAGTCTCTTCACGTCTCTGTCCTCCCCAAACTTCCTTACTTTTCTAGATTTTTCCAAACCCTTTTCTCTTAGGATTCCTCTATTACCCAACTTGACTCTGTCCAAACTGTTTATTCTCTTTTTTCCGGCTTCCTCTGACCTCCCCTGCCCAGATCCAAATCCCAGATCCGGCCAGTCCTAGGCTCAAGCAGTGCCCTCTCCTCGACCTCAACTCCCATCAAATTCATCAAATTCCTCCCTCAGACTTTGCTTCTTTCCTCTCAGACCCTCACCTCCCATTTCATTCTGCATTTCCATAAGATGACTGCTCCTGTGGAGTCCCTGTTGACACTCCTCTTGTAAGTTACTTTCTACATCCTTCTCAGGATGATTTTTTTTCTCTTAACATCCAAGGAACACCCTTTTAACTCACGTTTTCTCCAGGAAGAAACCTAGGCCTACTCCCTTGCTCCTCATAATTATGACAGCTGTGCCTCTCCCAAGAAACCTGGGGGAGCCCCAGCCACTACCCCAGGGCCCCATCAGATCAGGTCCTGTCCCAGCCCTGGCCCCCGCTGTCGAGCCTGTACCACCTTCTCTTCCCTGCTCCAGCCTAATGAATTCCAGTGAAGCAGCAGTGAAAAAATTTTTACCCAAGAGCCACTTATCCCAAGTGATTATTCGTGACAACCTCAGTGCACAGCGGATCTATGAGATGGAGGTAAAGTCACAAGCTTTTGCACTAGAGGGTGTTAGGGTGTGTTTGGGGGATGATCACAGATCATAGAGGTGGTAGGCAGTCATTAAGGTGCTCTGATACAAGCCCATTTGACAGAGGGGGTAGTTGAGACTTGGGATTACTGATTGGCCCAAGGTGTCACAGCTGTCCATAGGCTGAGGGAGCCAAGGAGGATTTCATGTCTCTTAGCTCTTGTGGCTTTTTTTTCCTCCCTCAAAGCACATTACCCTTCTATTCAGGGAGGCCCAGAGTAGATTCCTGCTATCTGTTGTGTCCCAGAGCTTGGAGTGGCATCAACATAATTTGTTCCTTTTTTTCCTTCAGGGATTATCCCCCACTTTCCACATGAGAACTGAGGCAATTCTACTTTTTGCTTATGGACAAGAAGGGTTTGACTTGTTTACCCAAAAGCCCTCAGAAGAAGAGGGAAACCACAGCATCATCACCCCATAGACTCCAACTGATTAATCCATTAAATGGATCTTTCAGGCCTGCTGGGACAGGCATTGTTTGGGGCACTAGGAAGAGGCTAGTGAGCAGGATGGACTCTGAGAATGTACTCGTTTCTTCGAGCAGAGTAGACAGTCCAGAGTTGAGCTGCTGTCCCCTCTTGACTCTTTTGAGCTCCCCTCCATGTTCTAGGACCAAATCTGGATGGGCCCATGGGATTCTGATGTTGAGAACAGTGGGAGAGGTGTGAGAGATGGTGCCATGTCCTCTTAAGGGTTGCAAAAACCAAAAGAAGTGTAGAGGCCTAGGTGCTTCTCTCTCCGCTAAACTTCCAGTGGTGTGGAGTAGTGGAAATAGGGTGGACTTGGCTGTGGGCAGGCCAGCTATATGTGAACTTGGGGAAGCACTTTTCCTCCAGAACTCTTCTCATTTGTAAAATCTGTTAGAAGTCTCTCAGTTGCAGGTGACACAAACTGAACTTGAACTAGTTCAAGCAAAATGGAGAGTGATGAGTTTACATGATGGAGGGTGGGTAGGGCAGGGTCACCAGTGTCAGGGGTGAGAGATGGCAGGGGCTCCAGTGCCACTGGATGTGTCTTCGGGTCTCCCTCTCAGCTCCTATTCTGCTGCTTTCTGCACGTGGTTGTCATCATCAGACTGGCTGTCCCTGGGGAGCATGGCCTTAGGAAACCCTGGGCTGTAGCCCGGAAAGGAAGCGGAGAGCTCCCACTGTTGCTCGAGTTAGATAAATCCCGGAGAAGGACACCAGCTGACTCTAGTTGGTCCATCCATGCCCCAGTCACTGTGGTCAGGTAGTGTGGGAGACTAACGGGACCAGGATGGGTTGGGGGCCAACCCCTATGACCAGAAGGTTTGGGGATATTGTACCTTTGGTGAGTGGGGTGAAGATCTCTAAGCTATAACTGGAAACTTTCCTGAGTTGACTTGGTATGTGCTGTCCTCCAGCCATCCAGAAGGTCACCTTTAAAGCTGTATTGAGCCTTTCCATGTTTTAGGTACACAATGTGCATTATGTGTTATTACCCCATTTAATAGTTCAGGAAACCGAGGCTCAGAGAGATGGAGTCATTTCACTAAGGTCGTACCGTGCGTCACTGTGGAGTTGCAAACCGGGGACTGACTGATCATGGTGCAGGACGTTCTCCCTTGGGACAGGGACTGCCTTCTCTGTGTTTGTAGACTGTGTCTTGCTGAGGGCCCAGCTTGTAGGAACTCAGTGGATTGGAGAGACCTGAGTGGCAGTATGGCAATGTTTCTCTCTCCCCCTAAAAGTGCTCCCATTAGAGCAAGAGGCAGCTTTGGCCAGCCACTGATGTCTCAGAGCCTCAAGGAGGGCAGCTAAGATCTAGCGTCTTGGGAACCCTCTGAGCAGCAGTCTGAGGACAGTGATGATGGCTGGTACCCCTTCATCTATGCCACAGTTCTCACCCTGTGCGGCTTTGCCCCTCAGGGACTTGGGCGTGTCTGGAGACAGTTCTGGTGGCACAAGGGAGAGTGGGGTGGTGTGGTTGGCATCCAGTAGGTGGAGGCCAGGGATGCGATGCTGCTAAACATCCTACCATGTGCCGCCCCCCCGCCCTGCCCCTCCACCTTCTCAGGAAGAATGGTCCCACCCCATACATCAGTGGTGCCGAGGTTGAGAGACCCTGATGCATAGGAAAGGGGGAATCACTCCATGCCTTGCTTAGGAATATTTGCACATGCGTCCCACCTTCCCGACTACGTTGTAGTTGCTGTGAAGACCTGTGGCCAATTTTTTGTAGTATCATCTCCACAACTAGCTCATTGGAATAAGTGAATGAATGAGTAAGATGAAAGATGTGCTTTCGCAAAGGCTGCAGTCTTGCTGGGGACAGGACAGAGATGATATCCTAGAAGAAATGAGTAGAGCTCAGTGACGTAGGGGATGTCCCCAACAATACTCCCACAGCACCAGATGGGCAGTGGGGATGGGGAAATGGGAGTTAAGGAAGGGGATGGACAAGAGGCACCCTTTCTCTTCCCCCACTGCCCCCTCCTCCTCCCAACCAGTCTTCAGACAGAGATGTTAAGGTCAAAACCAGGCTCATAGGCAGCAGACTGTCACAAGGTACTGCAGCCGTTATCCAGCTCTGCCCACATTTGACAAGTGGGGAAATGAGGCTCCCTGTGAGCCAAGTTATTTATGGAATATTAGGTCAAGCCGGCACCCTGGCCTCTCTTCCTGTGAAGTAGCTGCTTCATCCTAACCTCACCTCTGTTTTTTGTAAGATAAGAGCTTCAGACAAGACCAAGAAAAAGATGGGCCACTTGTATGACCACCTGAAAAAAAAATTCATGGCAGACCAGCTCAGAAAGCTGGGGCGCTGGAGACGGGAATCCATGAACATCCGCCAGTACCTGGATAGCATCCGAGCACACAAGGTCCCATTAAAAGTCCAGCCTAACAAGAAAAGCCGGCCACCCTAGTCAAGGTGGATGAGCTGCCCCGGGGCCGTGATGACACTTGTCTGACGGGAGAAGAGCTAGAAACCGGTCAGTCCATGCTGATGTGAAACAACAATAAACTGAGACCAGTGGACAGCGGAGCACAAAACCCCTCAGCACTTCTAACATTTCTTGTCCCGGCCCATCCCCTTCGCTGGTAAAGGCTGTCCTGATAGTCCTGTAGCTGCCCAACTGGAAAGGGCTGAATCAGGCTGGCTTCTAAGGTTGAGGCAGAGGCTGACCTTTGGTACCCACATGTCTGAGTCAGGGCCAGGCCAGGTGCACTGGGACATCGGTACCTTAGGTGGGAAGGGCTCAGTGATGCCCTTGCCTGGCATTCCAGTGGGAAGGAGTCAGGGTGGGGCATCAGGCAGATGGGTTAAGGGCTATTTCTGCCATCCATCAGCTGTGTGACTTTGTAACCTCTCTGAGCCTCTGTCTTTTTATCTGAACCAGGTAGTAATGAGGGCACCTACCCCCAAGAGCTGGCCTGAGGGTGTGGAGGGCTTGGCCCAGGGCCTGTCATTTTCAATGACTGTCATCTCGATGCCTACAGTTAGTGTCTAGCCTCACCAGCCCCCACCCCCGGCCTGCCTGCTGTCCCAGCTACACCCCGACAGCCCCCACATTTTACCTTTACTTGCACAGGCCACGCACCTAGAATGCCTCTTCAGCCCCCCAAGGCTCTTAGGAAGCTCTTCTCATCCTTCAAGGCTCATCTCAATGCCATTCCTCCCCCTCAGAGCTTCTCTGACCTGCCTCCTGCCTGTCCCTCTACCCCCACTGCCTAAACCATGTTGGTTTCCCCTCCCCTCTGAACCTGGCTTACCTGTGGTGGCTTCACTCTGCCTCCTGTGGTAGATGTTTGGGTGTTTGTCCCAACCTGTGATTACACTGTCCAGTCTGTGAGAGCAGGGGCCAAGGATCCCCCAAGATCCAGTTCAAGCCTCTTCTGTGCCACTTCCCCCACCCTGGCCCCGGTGGAAAAGGCCCCTCCTTCCTGTGCTTACACGTCTGTCCACACCGAGCATATAGTTGGCCATTTCTCGTTTGTTCACTGTCTCCCTGACCACGTTGTGAAAGTCTCGGGGGCAGGGAAGCTGACTTGTTCATCTCTGTAACCACAGTGCCTAGTAACTGGAGTTGTCACTCGATGGTTTTTGAATAAATGACTCATTCCTTTTCGTATTACTCACAGCTTCAGCACAGTGCCCTCAGTAAGGGCCTGGTACGTATTTTTTTAAGTTAACCAAGTCTCCTCATTTTACAGATGAGGAAACTGAGGCCCAGAGAGGTGACCTGACTTGCTCAAGGTCATGCAACAAGTTAGTGGCAGAGAACTAGAAGCAGGTTTGTTGCCTGCATGGAGTGGTCATTCTGCATCACCGCAGCTGCCAGGTAATGACCTCAGCCCTCTTGGTGGCTTTCGGAAGTCCTCTTGGTTCGTCCTCACCCTCATCGTACCCTTCGGGCATTGCTGCTGGGACATTCAGCAGGCTTTCCTTCCAGGGGAACCTCAGCGAGCCCCCCTCCCGAGGGGACCAGCGAGTCCAGGGGCAGGGGTGGGAGCCGGATGTTCCTGATGCTCCCTTCTCCCTCTTAATGGTCTTCCTTTGAGAACCTGCTGCTTTTCAGTGGGGGCCAAAACGGGTTCTTGTCTGTTTTCTTGGCCGAACACAACCGATGGTAATAATTGGTTTCAAATATTTAAATTTTATTACACAGCAGCATCTTCATGGTTGCCAAAAACAAAAACAGAAATTCTTCTGTTGGATCCGCCGCTGCTAGGGCTTTGGTGTGTTTCTTTATTTTGTGTATTTGTTTCATGTTGCCAGCAGTCTTTTTCCTTGGCACTGTACCTAAAAGGGGGAAAGAAAGGCTTTAGGGATCCTGGCATCTTCAGAGGACCAGCAGAGCAGCCCCAGCCCCTCTTTTTTCATATTGTCCCCGGGAACTCCCCACCTCCTACGTCTCTCCTAATGCAGCCTCTCTGAGCCTCACCCCAGTCTGGCCCCCGGCCACATGCCCCCTTCTCCCTGGATGGTTGGCCTTGGCAGAGGGTCTTTGCATCCTTGTCCTGTGGTCCAACGGCCTGGGCGACCCTTGGGAAGGGGGTTGGGTGAGGGAGTTGGGATGTCAAACTAATTAAGTCACTTTATAAGCCACTAACTCATCTCAGATTGTGTGAACTTAGTCTTCCCATTTTCCCAACCAGAGGATGGTGCATGTAAGTAGGGAACAAGAAGTGATGAAGTCCTAGAGAGGCTGCCTAATTGTTGGTAGTTGAAAAGAAGGAAAAGTCAGAGAGGGAAGAATGTGGGAGTATTGGATGGGAAGATATTATTCGAGAAATAGAATCTTGAAGCTAAGGAGGGCCTCAGGGATTCTTTAGTCCAGTGGACACACAGACACACAGAACTCTTAGTTCAAATGAAGTCACATGGAAGCCCATTCCAGTCATTAAAACCATTGACACATTCACATTTATTGAGCGCTCAGATGCCAGGCAGAAGGCTCAGCTCTTTTGAAACATAATTCATTGCATTCTCCAAACAACAAAGTAGGAAATTTTTTTTTAAAAGTTGTTTTTTTTTTTACTTTTTTTTTTCGCAGCGGGGAGGTAATTTAGGTTTATTTATTTACTTATTTATTTGGTTTTTCAACGGAGGCACTGGGGATTGAATCCAGGACCTCGTGCATGCTAAGCATGCACTCTACTACTGAGCTATACCCTTAAGAGGCCCTGAGAGGTTAGGTAATTTCCTTGAAGTCCTTCATTTTTAAATGTTTTTTCATTTCTTTTTTGGGGGGGGGGAAGTACTGGGGATTAAACCCAGGACCTCTCACATGCTAAGTGCATGTTCTACCACTGAGCTATACCCCACCTGCAAAGTAGGTAATTTTATTAGCCCTGTATTACAGATGAGAAACTGAGGCTCAGAGAGCAAGAATCCCGCCTAAGGTTGGGGAGCTAGTAAGTGACAGAGCCCCCCTCAAGCCTGTCTCACTCTGAGGACCATCTCTTGAGTGCCACGTGAGAAGCCCCCAGTCTGGATCACTCAAGTTGGAAGTGGAGGCCCGGGACCTGGAGCCCCTGGAGCATGACGTCACAGATGGTGTTGTGGGAGCCTCTGCTGTTACATCAGTTACCTGAGGTTAGCTGTTATAGCAGCTGGACTGAAATCCAGGTCCTCCTTCTACCCGGTGGCTCAGGAGAACCTGTCACCCATCCTGGGATGGATAGAGGTCGGCTGCATTAGTGGGAGGCGGATGAGGCAGATGCCCACCCGGAGGCAGAAGAACAGAACACAGGACCATTTCCTGACCATTGCCCTTTAGCTGTGAAAAGATGTTTTCAGTTCGTCCTCAGGAAGTCTTTGTGGAATATCCTTTGTGTCTGAAGAACTGTGCTGATGGCAGGAGACAGGTGATGATGCTCTTAATGAGATGAGGTGTGTTTGAGCAAACCTTCCATTCTTGCTGAAGATACATCTCCTTCCCTCCACCCCTGTCACACCACGTGCACATCACTACTCAGGGTACTTAGAAACCCCTCCCAGTTTAGAAAGCTTGCTGCGTGCACAGGGGGTCTCACTCCTTCCCTCTCCAGAATCTCTTCAAGACCTGGAACAAAAGAAGGGCACTTCTGTTTACCAAACACCTGTTACATGCAAGGCATGTTATATCAGACCTCATTCAGTCCTCACAGCAGTACTCTCCAGGTATCATGCCCACCTTTAAGGTGAGGAAACCAAGGCACGGAGAGGCTAAGGAATGTGCTCAGAGTCCCTCAGTTTGAGCCATGGTGTGAGATGCACAAGGTGTGCTCTTTCCACGCCATCCAGCCATCCTGGTGGTCTCAGCTTTGTTGTGCATACCACCCTCAGTATCAGCCATTGGTGGCCACAGGAACTGCCTTGTGAGGGATGCCCATGTGTGGCCCTGGTCCCCGACTTTCCTTGCAGCCGCCATTGTTGACCACGGTGGCCAGTGACATGGCAGAGAGGAAGTCTTGGATGCTTTCCCTCACGGCAGGTCCCAGCTCCTGGCTGTCAGGCAGGGGCATTGGCTTTGCAACCCCAGCAGGTGAAGCAGCCTGCCAAGGGGCTAGGCCGCTAGAATCATAGGGGTGGCTTGTCGGAATGGGGGAGGCAGGTAGCTGCTACAGTTGCAGCTATGAGCGATCCCAGAGTTCTTACATATCTGCCCCATCCACCCGTCCACCCATCCACCCATTTACCTGCCCATCCACCCACCCACCCACCCACCCATCCATCTGCTCACCTATCCACCTGTCCGTGTGGCACTGCAGCACACATGTGGAACACAAAGGTGGGAGAACTGGTTTTCTTGTCTTCTGTGACACCTCTCACTTTTCCCAATCAGCGTGGGGAAGTGGGGTGACCTGCTGACTGGGAGTGCCTCTGCCCTGATTCTCTCTGACTTCGGACAAGTCACCTCTCAGCTCTGAAAGTTGGGGGAGCTGGGGAAATCTCAGAGTTGCTTTGTGCAGGTCACTTCTATTTCACCGACAAGTAACAGAGGCAGAGTAGGGAACTGACTTGCTAAGGTCAGATGAGGAATTAGTGGTGCATTTGGGACTGGGTTCCAGGGCCCTGCCGCTCACTTGTCAAGTGAGAGTGAGAATCCTGGTCTCCTCACCTCTTGGGATTGTAGGGAGGACCTCACGAGGTGAGTAGTAGGAAAGTGATCTGAGAAATGAAGTCACCAGGGCTGAATGTCCCAGAGGTGCAACGAAGGCCCCAGCTGCTGGGCCAGGACAGATCCCACAGCGACCACGAGGGGTCAGCAGATGCTCGTGCGCTCAGGCGGGATCTGCTGGAGGGCATGTTCCTGTGTGCCGGGTCTGGGAGGGAGGCCCAGGCATTTAATTCCTGGGGACCCTCAGCACAAGCAAGAGGACTGATGCATCCCAGACCAGCCCCTTGTGGAAGTGGGACGTGTTGCTAGGGGAGTACAATGCCGAGCCTGGCCCAGCTGCCGACGTGGGAACTCTGCAGGACTCCGAGGGCTGAGGGGGCAGAGCCGGGAGCAGACCTTGGACTTGGACCCCCCTGCCTCCCCCAGTAACCATTCCCTGGGCTTCAGCTCTCCCACCTGCAGCTATGTGGGGAGGGGGCTGCTGCTGGCTGATCTCTGCACTTCCTTCCATTCTCCGAGTCTGAGATGTGGCTCAGTCCTCTGCACGTGTAATGCTCCGTAAATATCTGCCGAGTGCATGGGAGCAACTCCTGCTCAGAGCAAAGCCAGAGACATCCAGGTCAGCTTGTGGCCACAGATACAAAAGTAGATGCGGGCCTGTGTCTCATTTTACCCAGGACAAGAGATGCACAAGCTAAGTGGGAGGCAGGGCAGCACGTAGCTAAGAGCACAAATCTGGAAGGAAGGCCCCAGTTCAAACCCCAGGTCGGCTGCTTTCTAGCTCTACTCTGCGTCCCTTAGCAAGCGCCTGCCTTGTAAAACCAGTCGGTGTAGGTTTCCTCTGCTGTTACGCAGTTGGGTCTGTCCTCCCTCTGATCCCTTTGCTGAATGAGAATATCTGGCTGGAAGCTCTGTGTCGGGCAGAATCATAAATAGCAGAGTCAGGAGGGCTCTACTTTGTGGTGCCAACATCCACTCTGCAAGCCCTTGCTGACCTCAGATATTTAATTCAGTTTCTTTAGAGAAGAGACATACTGTTTTCTGCCTGGGAGAAATGTTACCTGCACTTTGCAAACTTATCTGCCCCATCCCTGCCCCTGGTGCGAGTCTGTGTTATATGCTGAGTAGATACAAAAGGATACTGTAAAATATGTGTACAGCATACAAATAATACAAGACACTCATGGGCTCACTAACCAGTTTGAGGAATAAACCCCCCCATTTTAGTTCTTTCCACCTTCTGCCATAACCTGTTGACTTAAAACAATTTTTTAATTGAAGTATAGTCCGTTTGCAATGTTATGTTAATTTCTGGTGTACAGCATAGTGATTCAGTTATATATATACATACATATATTCATTTTCATATTCCTTTTCATTATAGGTTACTGCAAGATACTGACTATAGTTCCCTGTGCTATACATTATAAACTTGTTGTTTATCTATTTTATATATAGTAGTTAGCATCTGCAAATTTCAAACTCCCAATTTACCCCTTCCTACTCCCTTAACCCTGATAACCCTAAGTTTGTTCTCTATGTCTGTGAGTCTGTTTCTGTTTTGCAAATAAGTTCATTTATGTCTTTTTTTTTAGATTCCACATATAAGCAGTATCATATGGTATTTTTCTTTCTCTTTCTGACTTCACTTAGAATGATGATCTCCAGGTCCATCCATGTTGCTGCAAATGGCATTATTTTATTCTTTTTTTATGGCTGAGTAGTATTCCATTGTATATGTACACCAGAACTTCTTTATCCAGTCATCGGCATCTGTCACTTTCTAAATTATTTATTTGGTTTATTTCTGTATCTTACTAAAAGGTAAGCCTCAGGAAAGCAGGCGTTTTTGTCAGATTTCTTTCACTGCTCTATCATCTGGGCCTAGAAGAAGACTTGGCATAAGATACGAACTCAATGAACACTTCTTGAATAAAGACTTCTTTCTAGTTCTCTTTGCTGTTTGGTACTTTTCAGATTTTTAATACTTTTATTTCAGTGGGATCTCTTTGGGTCTCAAGATGGGAGGCACCCATGGGTGCTTGTCCGATACCCTGAGGTAAAAGTCTCCATGTCAGTGGTTCTTAATGTGGGGGGATCATGGACCCCTCTAAGATTATGATAAAACCTACAGAACACACAGATCGGCACTGACACTTAAAATTTACACATAGTTTATGAAGACCGTAAACTTCACCTTAAGGACCTGTGCTCTTAGATCATTTCTGGACAGATGTGTAGAAGCTATTAACTCACCAGCCCCAGAGAGGAAGAAGAGGGGAGTTCTCCTTTCGTTGTATACGCCATATACTTCAGTTCTGAATAGTGCATGCGTTACAATTTCAACGTTTTAGAAACCAGTTAAACATTTTGAAGGAACCTATGTTCTAACCCCTTGGGGTAATCACACAACTTGTATGTCTTCAGGGGCCAGAGAGGTAGGTGCTCTTGGCTTTTGGACACTAGGCAGCAGTGGGAGCTGTGGTGAAATGGAGCTTGCATTCCCCACCCCAAATGCTTAAATTCAAAGGCATGAAAAACATGGTGTTGATCAAACTGCTCTGGCCTCTGTTTAATTCATTTCACCCAACATTTCACAGAACACCCTCTAGTTGAATAACTAGAGAACATTTATTGAGCACCTACTATGCCAAATGAGCTTTATTTACATGCTTTATTACTCTCAACCTGTGAGGTAGGGATTATTATCCTTGTTTTACCGATGAGTAAGAGGAAGCTCAGTGAGGTGGCTAAAGGTCCCACAGCTAGGGAGTGGCTGGGCTGAGATTTCCTTAATGGATCTGACTCTCAAAGCCCACAATTTTCCCTCCACATCACTGTCCATCAAAGTGTGGTCCATGATCCACCCACATCAGAAACTGCTGGGGAGCTCATTAAAATGCGTGCTCCTGGATTCCATCTCAGACCTACTGACTCAGAATTCCAGGGAGATGGAGATGGAAAACTGCATTTCTAAGCTTCCCTGGGGTGGCTTGAAAGAATTTTTTGAATAGGTGAAACAGACACAGAGTTAAGACATTTGAAATGTTCAAACGGGAATAAATGAAAAGCAAGACCGCCACTGCATTCCCCAGGTGCCACTTGTCTACCCACTGTCACCGAGGCAATCACTTTCCCTTGATACTGAAATTTGAGGACCCTCTTTTGTATTTGTGGGATATACCTAGATGGGTAGGCCTCTGCACTCCAGAGCTCACAAAATTCTCCAGGTAAGACCACCGTTCAGGGGCAGGTGCCCCAAGAAGGGGTCCCAGAGTCACCAGCAAAGATATGGAACTTCTGCTTAGGAGAGTGTCTGCACCTCCTTGTTTCTAGGACCTTCCAGCCTGTCAGCACCTGCCATCACTTCACATAGGGGGCTTCCCCTGCACAGGTGGTTTTGTCACAAGCAGGATAAGGGATAGACAGTGGGTAAGGGGAAGGTAAGGATGAGCAGAGAGGAGCCTGCACCGAGGTCTAGAGCTGGAGGGGTCTGGGCAGACGCCCACTACCCAACCTTTCAACCTGTGTTTCCCTTTATTTGTAGTAACCATTGACCTTTCCCTTTAGGATAGATTGTTTAAAATCAGTGCTGTTTAACCTTTCTGGGATCGCAGACTCCTTTGGGAATCCTATGAAAACTAGGGACCTTCTCCCTAGAAAAATACACAGACCGGTGAAACTCTGCAGACTATCGCAGGAGCTTCAGCCAGCCAAGATTCCCAGGGACGTCCAGGAGCTCCAAGTTAAGAACTTCCACTTTTAGATGTGCTCCTTGTACTAAAACGCTCCACTTACAATATAAATGCTTTCTCTATTCCCTTAGATAGCCTGGACTATGTTGCCACTTGCAGCGAAGTGTCCTGGAAGAACCCGAGGCTGGCTGGCCCAGGAGGTGGAGGTACAGTGGCTTCAGACCCCTGAGCCTGGTCGCAGCGGAGGGACCCATAGACAGGTAATGTCTCCCGTTGAGGCTGGTGGGCGTCCTCCTCAGCTTTTGGCTTCATCTGGCTGAGCGCCCGTGCTTCGGGCGCATTTCTTGGTTTCCGAGGGCTCCCCCATCCCCGGCTTCCTGGGTTTCGGGGAGGGAACTCACCCCGGACGGGGTGTGGGGTGGGCACAGGCGCAGGGCCGGCAGGCAGAGCTGCGCTGGGAGCCGGCGGGCTCCGCATTCATCATTGTTCCCCAAGCGCCTGGCACAGGTTGGAGCGCAGGCAGGGATCATGGCCTGAAGTGCGCTGTGCCTTCCGCGTCGCCCACTCGCCAGGCTCTCGCCCCACAAGTGCTTCCAGGGCGCCTTCCAAGGGCCGGACCGGGAGCCGGGAGCAGGCGACGCAGGAGAGGGTCGGGGGGTCCCAGCGCTGTCCGCTTCGCGCCGGCGGGGACGACAGCGGGCTGGCGCAGGCAGCGCCGGGCGCACGGGCCGCGGAGGGACCCGCGCGCGCTCGTGACGGCGCCCCCGGCCCCGCCCCTGGCCGCCGCCTCCGCTCTCGCTCTCCCTCCCCCCGCCCGGCCGCGCTCGGGTCGGCAGGCTCTATGGGGAAAGCGGCCGCTCTGTGCCGAGGCGGCGGCCGCTCCCGCGGGCTCTCGTCGCTCTTCACGGTTGTCCCCTGCCTGTCCTGCCACACGGCGGCGCCGAGCATGAGCGCTTCCACGCCCGGCTCCGGACCGGAGCCCAAGCCTCAGCCCCAGCCGGTGCCCCAGCCCAAGCGGGAGCTAGTGTCAGAACAGGTGTCGGAGCCAGTTTCTGAGCGGGTGCCAAGATCGGAGCCTGAGTCCAAGAAGATGTGGGAGCCCAGGCCAGGCCTCAGACAGGAGTTGGAAGTGCTGCCAGGCTTGGGGACCGGGTCAGGGACGGGGTCAGAGCTCCGGCAAGAGTTAGGCTCAAGCGTGGGGGCTGGGCTCTTCACCAAGGCCCCATCCGAGCAGGTCCTGGCGCTGGGGCCAGTAGTGGGGAGCGTGGCCTTGACCAAACTCGAGTCAGGGTTGTTGCCGGCACCAAAGCCCTCGCGACCGGGACAAATGAAGACTCATCTTGGGGCTCCGGTGACAGGGAGTGGCACGACCTCCTCTGTCCCGATGGTCTTACTACCACTGGACAGCTTCAAGGGCTGGCTTCTCAAGTGGACCAACTACCTGAAGGGCTACCAGCGCCGCTGGTTTGTGCTCAGCAATGGCCTCCTGTCTTACTACAGGTACGAAAGTGTCAGGGTTGGGTGGCTGAGTGTGGAGGGCCAGAATGCTGCAGTGATGGTGACAGAGGGCATCCAAAGTGGAGGACACCAGCACTAGCCTAGGGACATTTGGGAACATGTACTCTAGCAGGAGAAATAGTGCGTCTGGCCAACCTTCAAGGGCTGAGCCCTGGCTTCTGGTAGGGGAGCCCCTGCGGACATGAGATCTGGCAGCTTGACTTTAGGGAGTGAGCAAAGAGGTGGAGTGAGAGAGAGATTTGGGGCCTTGAAGCCCCTCTGGTCTTCGTAGTTGTGGGACCTGGGACAGCTAGACAGAGTCAGTCCCCCGAAGTTCCTGATTCAGGAGCTTTCTGGTTCAGGAAATAAGGTCATTGTATTAGGGACTGAGGGAGACAGTACCCTTGTTTAGTCCTTGGGACCCACTTGTGGGAAGGGCTCCTGTCCCCTCCTTGGCTGATCAGACTGTTTCCCACCTTTCCTGGTGCCTGCTGGTTGCCAGGTGGTAGAGAGGGGCACAGCAGACTCACAACTGTTTCAGACTCAGCTCTGCCCATCAGGAGCCCATCTTGGCATCTTATGAGAACCGGTAAGTGTCCCACCATGGACTTTCTCAGTCCAGAAGCAGTGTGGGATTCAAAATTGAAGTCCAGTGGTGATAGTTAACACTGAGATTGATTGAAAGGGGGAAAGAGACCGAAGGCTTCCTCTCCTTTCCTACTGGCCATGGCCTCTGTATGTTTCCTGGGGATGGTTGGTTTAAACTTTGAGATCTCAGATCACTCACTCTATACCGTGGATTCTCAAACCTGAGAGAACAGAATTCCCTGATGGGCTTGTTGAGATGCCAAATGCTCTGCCCCCCTGTTGAGTTTCTGCTGCAGTGGGTCTCGAAGGGGCCTGTGATTCAGCATTTCTAACAAGTTCCCAGGTAATGCTGCTCTGGACCACAGTCTGAGAAGCACGGCTCTGTTGTCATTGCAAACAGGAGGGCCCTGCCTTGCTGTTGGCTGAAACTCAGGTCACTTTGCCCAGGTCACTCGGCCAGGCAGTATCTGTTCAGGTCACCCATAGAGGATTTATGTGGTCCTTCATAGCCTTTTTGGAAACACAGCTTCTAGAGGATCGTTCAGTCTATGATTCCCTGAGAATTTGGGAGCTCCACTGAACTTAAGTGATGGTTCCCACTCCAAAGGGGGGATCACTGTCTTTAATTCCCAGCAGGAGAGAAAGCTGATCTGTGTTTCTTTTCTTTTAACAAATATTTTACTTATTTTGTTTGTGGGGTTTTTGTTTATGTTTTGGAGATGAAGTAATTAGGTTTATTTTGTTGGTTAGTTATTATAATGGAGGTACTGGGGATTGAACCCAGGACCTCACACATGCTAAACATGTACTCTAACCACTGAGCTATGCCCTCCCTCCTTGACCTGTGTTTCTAATGTGTCCATCCTATCTGGTGTCTTGGTACTCCTCAGCCCACTCAGCTGCACAACACAGCTCACAGAACATAGTGTTTTAGGGGAAAAAAATACTTTTCCAAATGTGTGTTTTTAATCCCACTTACCATACTCTTTCAGTTATGTAGACATTTTACGAAGACACACGGTGTTAGGGATCATCAGTGGTTCACTATAAGTGTCACTCTGTCTTCTTAAAGGCAGGGGACATAACAAATAGGGCATGTCGGCTATGGACCACACTCTCAGTTTTATGTTATGGTCCTTTATTTCATCCTCACAACCACACTATGAAATGGGTTCCAGGATTATTCTCTTGTACAAATGAAGAGTTCTGAGGTTGACAAGGGGACATGGCTTGTCCAATGTCACTGGCCCAGGTAGGCAGTGGAGAGAGATTCTGACCTGGGCCTCTAGTGCTCCACAGTCTCTGCCTGTCCCAGATGTGTGTCCTGATGCCCACTCATCCTTGAGTTCAGCTTTTCAGAGTTATCTGTATTTTACCAGATACTATAACCTATAAGGGTCCAGGTAATGTTTATGAGTATAGGATCCCACAGTGGCAGGAAGGCCTAGTTCTAGTGGCAGTAAAACCTGACCTCATGCATTTTTGTTTTATTTTAATTGGAAGAGCAAATGTCCCATCTTTTTTTTTTTTCCTTCTTAAGGTAGATAATAGGTATTTCGAGGTAATCTCAAATGTGCAGAATGTCTAGGTAACTAAGAAAAATTCTTGCTTGCTGATAAAGTTGTGGGGACAAATACTGGTTTGGGGGGGAGTGGGGACAAGTTTTCTCGTGTGTGTGTTTGCACAGTCCAGGTCTGTAGTTGCATTCTTGGACATTTCTAGGTTCCAAGGTGGGCATAATTGTTGCTTGACTCACTTGAGTGGGACAAATGATCTGTGACATCTGTGCAGCCCTCTGCCTTCCTTCAGCTCCATGTGAGGCCAGCCATGGAGGTGCCCTCATTCCCATTTTACAGAAAGGGAAACTGAGGCTGAGTGAATAAGCTTCAGTGGCTCATCCTAAGGCACTCAGCTTGCGGACTGTGCCTAAATGCCCTGGGAGAGGAGTCAGTCTCTGTGTGTAGAGAAGGCCCTTCGAGGTGGAGCTGCAGTGGTCCTGTCTTCCCTGGACTCCTGTCTGCCTTCTGGAAGATCCTGTGCTCTGCCTCTCCTCAGGCCTCCTAGCACTTCAGACCTTCCACCCACCCTCCTGTCCCTGCTTCTAGTCTGAATCCTGCCTCCCAGACCAGGCCTGGCCATACTGCCTGCCTGGCTCAAGGGCTGAGCGCCCTCCAGGCCCATGGCTCACAGTCCTGCCAGCAGCGCAGGGTGGGTTCCCTGGGGCTCTGTCTGTGCCCAGTGCCACCCATGTGCTGTCACCTCCCCCCAGCCCCGGACCCCCACTCTCGGTGGTTCTCCAAGGGTGTGTGGCCGGAATAGAGGCAAATTCAAGTGCTTGCGAGCTGAAAACAGAGTGAGAGAACTTTTATTCCTGATCTCCCTTCCTTAGGGGCTGGGTGGAGTCAGCTTTACCTGCTGGTGCTGAAGGAATCAGAGCCACTTCTTTTGCTAACTTCCGTTTCAGAAAGAACACGCTGTTTTTGCTTTTGTTTTTTTAGACTAAATGAAACCTGATGTTTGGAGAAATGTGTTTGGAGAAAATGTGGGTACCTGTTTCTCGTGCTCCCTCCCCAAGCCTGCCCCACTCAGAGATAACCAACATCCCAAATCCATCACCATCCTCTTTCTTTTCTTTTTATCTAGTTTTACCTCATCTACATGCAATTTAAAAGGAAAAAAAACACATTTTTCATTTCAACTATTTTTAGCTTTCTAAAAAAGGATATCGTACAGTATGTGATTTGGGGGGCTAACTTTGACTGCTTCATATCAGCCCAGGATATAGTCTGGAATATTGTGATAGAAGCATCCAGCAGCTTTGATTATACCATTTATTGAGGGCCAGCAGTGTCACCAAACCACTGGGTGGAGGAGGAGGAGGGAAGCCTGCAGCCGTCCTGGCTGATCAGTAAGAGGCCCGCAGGTTCAGGCAAGGTGTCCTGGGGGCTTCCCAGGGGGGCTGAGTAGTCAGGCTGCGTGGAGTCTTCCGGGATGGAGTTGGCAAACTCTGTCAATAAAGAAAGACAGGCTAGTGAAAAGGATGTGAGATTCCTTAAACCAAGATCAATATCTGCTTATCCCGGGGGAAAAAACGGAGGAAATGGGACCACACTGGATGCTGACAGGAGGAGAGGAGGAGACTGGAGAGGAGGAGACGGTTAGAAACACGCTGAACTAAACCAAAATTGGCAGCTTGACGTGTGGTGAGTCACATACCAGGTGTCACCACACAGATGTGACTTTAAGAGGCTCCCTTCCTAACCATAAACAGGAAGCAGCAGTCAGTGAGTTTCAGGGTCATGCTGGTGCTGTAAGCTTTGACCTTTTCTATGGGAGTCTTTCCCACGTCTGTCTGTTTTTAAGAGTTCTTGGAGTCCTGATGGCTGTGTCTCACTCCTCTCGGCTTCTCATCACACACCCAGGTCACAGCCCTGTGCATCCAATGCCGGGTTAACAGTCTCAACTCACTCTGTGTGATCTGCATTGCTGGGCCATTGCGTAAACCAAGAAGAGGGCAGGTGGCCTCGCTGAGCTTGCACAGGAACCTGCCAGATTGTGCTGTCCTTGGAAGCAGCAAGAGGTGCTGTCTTCCTAAAAGACAGCACATCGTGTCCCTGGGCTCACTGCCCACTGCCCTTCCCAGTCGGTCCCCCCACCCTCCTTCCTCCAGTCTTGACCCTCTTCTGCCCAACTCGCCTTAGTCTCCCTCTGCAACCCACATGCCTTTCCCTCTCCCGTCCAGATCTCTGCCCCTGCCAGCCTCAGCGAGGAGAACCCTCCTCACTGCTGCAGACATCCTAGCAGGGCAGCCTCAGTTCCGGGTCATCTCAGCCTGGACCTGCCTGGATTCCCCTGCGATGAGCTAGGCTAGCAGAGCGGTCCATTCTCTGACAGCTGGGTGGTGGTCCATCTCTTCCCCACCAGCGCATGGGGCTGTGTCTTTTAACTGTGGTGTCCCCAGGGGTGCTGGGTGTAGTGCCTTGTACTTAGTAGAGTCTCAAATTACAATGAAGTTTTTTTTTTTTTAATAGAAGACACGCTTTGTAATTTTAATCTTTTTTGCACGTTATAAAGACCCAACAAGCAGCCTGGACTATTGCAGTCACCCAAGGGGAGTCACTGAATTGCCAGGAGAAGGAGTGACCATGGGGGCTACACATGGCCCAGCTTTTCAGCTCCTTTTCTGAGACTTATCCTGAGCCAAGGATGTATGACAGTAGTAAGAGCTCATTTTTGTATTCATTTACGTTTAAAACTCTTTGTTACCAAGACTTCTAAACATATATCAGAGTAGAAGATAGTATCATGAACCCCCATGCACCTGTTACCCAGTTTCAATAATTATTAACTTCCTAGCCAATCTTATTCCATCACAGCGCCCCATCCCACACCATTTTGAAGTCTCATTTCCCCTATAAGTATCACATTTCACATTTCCCTATAAATGTTTCAGTGGCTGCCTCTAAAGGATAAGGATTTAAAAAAACCATATCCTCATACCACTATTACAACTAAAACAAATTAGCAGTAATTCCTTATCATCATCAAATATCCAGTCAGTGTTCAAAGTTTCAGTTGTCTCAAGTGTGGTAAGTGGGTTTTTGATACATTTGTTTGTATCAGGACCTAAATAAGGTCTACCCGGAGAACCTCCCACGTCTGGGTTTTGCGGACTGCATCCTCTTGGTTTAGGGTAACACGGTCCTCTGTCGTTCCTTAACTTGGAGATGGATCTAGAAACTCTAAATATGTTGTGTTCTTGCATCAGGAGCTCATAACATCTGGTGGCTTCTCGTTCTGTGCTATCAGCAGGTGTTAACGATCTGTCTTGGATTAACCTAATTCTGTCACTTCTTCATTTATTATCAGGAATAACTTCTATAAAGAGAAACTTACCCTCATCTACTGCTCTTTGCTTCCTCAGCGATACAGTTCACACAGGAGAGGCAGAATAAATGTTTGATTCTTTCCATTTATTTGCAAACTTTCAAAATAATGAGTTGGTTCTTATCCTCCAGTGGTGACCAGTCAGTGAGTTTTGTTTTCTTAAGTACCACTTTAGGCTCGTGGATGCAGGCACGGCTGTATTGCCCTCAGTGATGCTCGCATCATCCTGCCTTGTCTTTGCTTAGTGAGGGCTTCTTCAGTTGACCTTCAAGTCCTCTGGAAGGGGCCCTGATGGTATTGACAGCTGTTATTGGCCAGCCGGTATTGACATTGACTCCCGTGTCTGGCTTGAAAAGATGTTCAAGGCTCTTTTTGTACTTCTCTTGTCCCAGCCCTGGAGTCAGCCGTTTTGGACTTTACTCCCACTGATAGGCTGGATGGTGCTTAGATGAGGCGTATGGAAACAGGAATTTGCCTTGATGCCAGCCTGCTTTGACTTGCAGGAATCTTTGAAAAGAGGGGAAACAGAGGTACAGAACCTCAGTGTTCTATTTACCTTACTGCTCATGTCTTTGTGAGATGGGCAGAGACTATCCTGTCTGTATTTAAGGTCTTTGGCTCATCAAAGAAAAATTCAATGCATGAGACAAAAATTTTGACTGAGGCAGTACCCTCTATTTTTTCCCTGTTCTATCGTAGATTCTAATAATGACCAAATTTGAACAGAGCTTAATGGTGTATACGGTGCTTATGCGTATGTCATCCCATTTTATGACAAAGGTAGTTCTTATGTCCTGGTGACAAATGAGAAAGCCAGGGCTTGTCCCACTGCAGTGGCATCACTTAGTGGGTGACTGAGCTGAGATCTGAACCCAGCTGGGATTCCGCCACACCACCGGGGCGGGAAGACAGTCAGAAGCTCCTGTCTTCCCGCCTAAACAAGCCACCCCTTCCAGCAGCCTCCCCCATGAAGGAGTGACTGGGGGGCCTTCGCCCCCACTGGGTTCCCCAGCTGTTGCCTTCGTTCAGGAGACCCCCCCCCCCAACGCCTGGTTCTCCTGTCTTCAGAGTTGGGCTTTGCTTGTGACCACACAGCAGGAGGGCTGGCTCCAGAAGCTTCACAAGAAGCTAGTCTTGTTCCTTTGTGATCGGATACTTGCTAGCCGTGGAAACAGTTGGCAAGGTCAGCTGCCCACGTGCACTGAGTTTATCCATTATCTGTTTCTGTGCAACTTTGAGGCTTAAAACGACAACAATGATTTTATCATCGCTCACAGTTTCTGTCAGTTGGGAACTCAGAAAGGGCTTGGCTGGACAGTTCTGGCTCGGGCCCTCTTGTGGGGATGTGATCAGCTGGTGGCTGGGGTTGGAATGGTGGATTCTGGAGCATCTAGGGCTGGCCAACATCTCTGTCTCCCCAGAGAGTCTCAAGGCATTTCCCTGGGCTCTGTCCACACGGGCTGGTGTGGGCTTCCTTACTGCATGGTGGCTTCAGAGCAGCCAGACTGCTTACCTGGGGGCTGGCTTCCGTCAGAGTGATCACTAGAACCAGAGTTGAGCTAAAAATGGCTTCCTAGTCATTTTTACCCTTCGAATCAATAACATGGGACATATTTAGCTCAGGAATTAGGTCTACAGTTGCCTTGATTTCTTAGACTTTTTGGTTGCAAGTATCAAAGCCTTCCAGTGCAGCTTGAGCGGGGTGTGTGTGTGTGTGTGTGTAAAAGGCTTTCGTGTGGGACCACAGGATGGTTTACAAAGCCTGCCTGGCTTTTTGCACACTTTATGCATTTCTCATGTCTGCTTCTCCTCTTATTTTCTTCTCTAAGTTCTGGTCTGTTGTTTGTTTTGTTTTTACTCCTTGGACCATGTGGCAGAAGATGTCTGCTGCCCACAGCTCCTGAGGCCCAACCATCACTACAGCAGAAACTGTCAAACTCCCTGAACCCAGTTTCTATGAAGGAAAAGTGGATTGGCTCCATTTGGTCAAGGGTCAACTTCAAGTTCAATCAACTGGAGTCTGGGAACGGGCCTGGGTCAGAAATGACTGCCCAGGCCACCTGGGATGATGCTGGCAGTTCCAAGGAAGCTTGCAAGATGTAGCAAATAAAAATACCAGTTATATTTGAATTTCAGATAAATATCAAATAAATTTCAGGAGAAATAAATAAAATTTCAGTATAGGTATAGTCTATGCAATATTTGGAATATACTCATACTAAAAATTGTTGTTTATCTAAAATTCAAATTTAACTGGCCTCCTATATTTTTTTCTTGTACTATATATTTTAGCTTAGGATTTTTTTTTTTATTCTGTATTTTATCTGGCAACCCTATTTTAAGAGGCGGGCGAGGCAAATGCCACAAAATGTGTGCTACAGTTGGTAGGCCTCCCTTGCCTCTTCAGAAACTGCCAGCAGTGTAGTCTTGAATATACTATCCCCAGAGGGTTTTATTTCTCATGACATTTATCACATTTAACATGTACCAGGCCCTGTTCTAAGCACTCTATATGGATTATTTCATTTTATCCTCCGAACAAGCCTGAGGGGTGTAGGTTCTATTGTTATTGTCTCTGTTTTACAGTTGGAGAAATGGGTCTAAAAAGGTTAAAGACTTGAAGATCTCACCACTACTAAGTTTACAGCCAGATTCAAGTCCAGAGCTGTTGTTCTCAGTTACTACACAATCCTGATTCCCTTTCCCCCCCACAAAGTTTTGAAAGTAAATATGTTTGAATTAGAGGTCCATCTAATTCACCTTCTGTCTTTTCTAAGCATCCAGTTGTCTAGCTGCTGGATAGAAAGTGAGAAAAACATGTGAAAGTATTTACTAGGACTCCTCCTGGGTCACCATATTTCTCTCAGTACCAGATTGTCCAGTTCTTAAGTATATATTAAAATGTTTCCATCAGATCATATGTAGAGCCACATCCCTCATAATCAGGGTCTAGCCGTTGCTGAATTTGGTAACCTCTAGGCTGTAAAGATAGTGGAAAATCAAGCCCTGCCCCCCACCCCGGCTTCCTTTTTTGGTCATTAATTAGCAATGTAATTTCTTTTTATCATGATAAAAAAAACACATAATGTGAAATTTACCATCTTAACAAATTTTAAATATACAGTTCAGTAGTGTTAAGTATATTCACATTGTTGTGAAACAGGTCTTCAGAACTTTTTCATCCTGCAACTATGAAACTCTTTACCCATTAAACAACTCCCCTTTACCCCCTCCCCCTGCCCCTAATAGCCGCCATTTTTCTTTCTGTTTCTATGACTTTGACTACTTTAGATACCTCATAAAAGTGGAGTCATACAGTATTTGTCTTTTTGTGACTGGTTTAGTTCACTGAGCCATGATGTCCTCAAGGTTCATCCATGTTGTAGCATGTGTCAGGATTTCCTTGCTTTTCAGGGCTGAGTAATAGTCCATTGTGAGTGTATACCACATTTTGCTTATCCATTCATCTGTCAGTGGATGTTTGGGTTGCTTCCACTCCTTGACCACTGTGAATAGAACATGAGTATGCAAATATCTCTGAGACCCCGCTTTTGATTCTTTTGGATATATACACCCAGAAGTGAATTGGCTGGATCATATGGCAGTTTTAGTTTTAATTTTTTGAGGAAACTCCATACTGTTTTCTATCATGGTCGCACCATTTTACAATCCTACCAACAATGCACAAAAGTTCCAGCTTCTTCATATCCTTGTCAACACTTGTTATTTTCTGTGGGTTTTTTTTTTTTTGATAGTAGCCATCCTAATGGGTATGAAGTGATATCTCCTTATGATTTTGATTTGCATTTCTCTGATGGTTAGTGATGTTGAGCACATTTGCATATGTTTGGTGGCCATCTCTATACCATCTTTGGAGAAATGTCTGTTCAAGTCGTTTGTCCATTTAAAAAATCTGTTTGATTTTGTTGTTGTTCTAGGAGTGGTTATTAATTCCTTATCAGATACATGATTTAGAAATATTTTTCTCCCATTCTGTAGGTTGACTTTTTATTCTTTTGATTGTGTTCAACTAAAGAATGACATAGTCCCCACTTATATGTGGAATCTAAAAAAAAGAAAGATACAAATTTTATTTACAAACCAGAAATAGACTCACAGACATAGAAAACAAACTGTGGTTACCTGGGGTTGTGGGGGTGGGGGAGGAATTGTTAGGAGTTTGGGATTAACAGATACATATTACTGCATATAAAATAGATAAACAACAAGGACATACTGTATAGCACAGGAGACTATATTTAGTTTCTTGTAATGAGCTATAATGGAAAAGAATCTGAAAAATCTGCAAATATGTGTATGTATATGTATAACTGAATCACTTGCTATATACCTGAAACTAACATCATAAATATAGTACATTTCGGTAAAAACTAAGAAATTTTTATAAAATAAAAACATTAAAAAAAAAATAAATAAAAAGGACATAGTCCCAATTGCCAAGTCCACTGTCATGAAGCTTTCCCCCTATGATTTTTTTTCTAGGAATTGTATACTTTTAGGTCCTAACATTTAGGGCTTTAATTCATTTTGAGTTAGTTTTTGTATATGCTGTCAGTTAAAGGGGATGGAGGCTCCCAACCTCTGTGACCCTGACTTTCTTCATCCGTAAATACCCTACTTGGCTGTTTGAAATAAATGGTGCAGAAGCATTTGGTAAACTCTTTCATAACTGAAAGGGATGTTTTGAACGTGAGGGTTTTGCCAACAGTGTACACTGAACAAGTGAAAACCTCCTGTGTGGGGAGCAGGGCTGGGTTTGCCAGAGGATGAGGAAGATATATTTTAGGCATCTTTCTGGGGTAGCCATGCCATGGACTATCCAAGTTCAGGAAACTGGCCATGGGGAAGACCCCTCTCTGCTGACAGTGCCCTTCCCTTGTTCAGTCCAAATGTTGGAGGAGAGACAGATGGTCACATGCTCTTGGATGCTGTGGGAGCCCCGGCCTCATCTGTCTTGTTCACCCATCTGACCCCAGTGCCTGGCCTCATGTTGACCAAATGGAAGGATGAACATGCCATGCAGGGGTGACGGCTGTTTTAAACTCAGCCTCTGTCGTGGGAGTCTGCGACGGCCTTGCTTTGGGGCCTTTGGTTTTGCAGGCTGCTGTCACGGTTTGACAGGAGTTGAGCTGCTGTTTCTGCCTCCACTGACGCTTGGTGGGAGTCACTTTTATGTAAGATTATTTCATCTCCTATTAATGTCAATGCCTGTGGTCATGAAGGGAAGAAGTAGAATTCCTGAATAAATAACGTCTCACCATCAGATCTGCAAACTCGGAATCTGCACATTTAAATTTGTAATTGTCCTGGGTGTGTTGAATTTCAACTTCAGTGTTTCCTCAATTGACCTCTAATTTCTGGTATTTCAGTCTTTCACTTGTCTTGGTAACTGATTTTCTTTTTTAGACTCTCCTTTGCTTACTGTAGGATTTTTGGGGGGTATGTTTTAGTGCTGCTGAATTTTTAAGCTAACAGATCACTTGTAAAAGGAAGAATCTAGGTTGCTGGGGCATCTTGTAGATTGTGGCTGCAGCTACAGAGATTGTGTGATGATTTAAAAAAACAAATCAGTTCAAGTATCCTGAATTGTTCTCTGTAGACTCCCAACCCTGCTCGAAATAGATCCTGTTCTCCAGAGACCCATCATCTCGGTCCTTCTGGTCCTAAGACACTCAGCGCACAGCCTCATTCCTGTGCTGGCTTACAGGGACTCAAGGGCCCCCTTCGTCACCAGAGTCCTTCAGCACTGCTGTTGGCCATCACTGTACATAGGAAAGAATTTACAATGTGATAGGTTTTAAATGGATTTTATTTTGTACTGTGGCAGTTTTCACTGACAGTCACTTAAGGCTGTCCTGTTTGGAAGGGACAAGTATGGATCCCCTGAACAGGAGGAATACCCTGCAACTTTCCCTTTGCCCACATTACCAATGAAAGTAGACGATGTCCCCACCACCCAGTGTCAGCAAGTCTAACCTTAAGGTCGGTCTGTGGACTCCCCCTACCGCACTTAATATAAAGTAAGTCCCAGGCATCTTTCTAACTTAATTTTAATAATTAAGTTAAAAATAATTTTAGTAATAATTAATATTTGTAAATATTTCTGTAAATATTTGTATATATCTCTTTAGAGATGAAGGTTTCTTAAAAAAAAATCTAAATGACATTAACATACCTAAAAATTTAACACTAATTCCAGTTCTCATCCTGGTGGATCATGTGGCCCCTTACAAGATCAAGAAGGAATGTTATCTTTTAAGGAGTTGATGCTAGAAGAATGTTGCTCTTTATGGTTGACCAGGTATTCCTGCTGACGGGGGAGGTTTGGTTGGTGCATAATGCAGAAACACAGTGCACGGTGAGGGGAGAGAGGAAGCCAAAAGGCAGAGATGAATTTTTTATGTTTAATGTTTTTTGTCTTGCCATAAAATACGAGTTTTATTTCGCACCTGATTTCACAGAGTGGCCTGGTTTCCATCTCCACCCCCCAGCCTCCACCACCCACTTATGCACCTTGTTCAAGGGTCATCTGGGCTTGGTAATTTCATATGCTGAAGAGTAGGAGAATCATTCCAACTACTTTGGGGAAGGGGTGGGGATTCCCAGGAATTGGGCCTTCACCCTCTTTTTGACCTTTCATGGTTAGCCTTGAATCTGTCATGGCGCCTGTGGGTGTGTCATTCACCAGGCCAGGACACTCCAAGGTGTGTAATGAAGTTCAAGTTCCCCTGGAGGTCGAATCTCCAGCCATCTTGGGCCTCCAGGTCTATTGGGAGTTGACTTTTCTGCCACCTTGGTGCTAACTGCTGGGTCATTCTTTTCATGGCTGTGCCCTGCCCCCTTCCTTCCTGTCTCAGTGGCATCCTTGCTCTGTGGGTCTGGGTTCCCAGGTTACTCCTGGCAGGGGTACCTCCAAGTCCTCCCCCTGGGGTTCTGGCTCTCTAATCTCAGTTTGAGTGGCAGGTTCCCACCCTGTTCCAACTCTGTGTTTCTGAGACTTTGTGGAAAGAGTCTGGGATGGAGTCAGAGGTCTGCGCTGTCTAGCAGGACCCCAGCAACCACCCATTCCAGTTCCCGGTGTCTGCAGAGGCTCAGACCACAGCTGTTGTGCCCCACGTGGGGCACCAACACTGACCCTCCTCCCTCTACCACTCTCCCCGCTGAGTGCAGCCAAGCCTCTACCGGTCAGTCCTGATAGGTATTATCTCCCCGTGCTGACTCCAGGGCCTCTGCCAGCTCCAAGGGCCTGAGATTATTTTCAGTCCTTGAGGTTTTTCTCAGTCCAGAACTACTGAGTTTGGGAGCCTCACCCCATCGCTTCTCTTGCATCCTACAGAAATCAGGGTGAAATGGCCCACACCTGCCGTGGCACCATCAACCTGTCCACCGCGCACTTTGACACGGAGGACTCTTGCGGTATTGTGCTGACCAGCGGGGCCAAGACCTACCACCTCAAGGCCGGCTCGGAGGTGGAGCGGCAGCAGTGGATCACTGCCCTGGAGCTGGCCAAGGCCAAGGCCATCCGCATGATGAGCAGCCACTCAGGTAGCAAGTGCTCGACGTGGTGGGTGGACCTGCAGGGTTGTGGGTCTGGAGAGAGTAGGGATTGAAAGCGTTTGGGGGAAGTGGTGACCAGTAGACCCAGGTGAGTCCAGACCAACCCCAGGAGGTCGGAGTGTGTGCTCACTCTTCCACTCAGCCCTGTGCGACCTCAGCAGTAGGACGTTGGGTGGTCGGCGGGGGTGTAGGGGTGGCTGGCAGTTCTTGGGATGGAACTGTTTGTGGTGGGCTGGGCTGTGTGCACCCTTCTTCACACAAATCTGATTCCTGGGCTTCAGCAGAACCTTCAGAGGCTGCAGTGGGTCAGCTGCAGCAGCAGCAGTTGGGGTGGAGACCGGGGTGGTACCCCTGTACCTCAGGCTAGACTTTTTCTGAGGTCCATTTTGCAGGTTAAAAACTGTTTAACCAGAGCTGCTGCCTTTGCCAAGGTGGAAGGTCAGCTCAGAAGTCCTGAGCAAGACATTTTATTTTTTACTTTAATTTGTTTATTTTTTAATATGTAATGTCTTTATAAGATTCATGAACCAATGGTTTCAAAAACATACGCAGCAAAGCCTGCCCTTGACTCTTATGCCCTCGCTGCCCACCTCGTTCTCCCACCCCTAGGCAACCAGAGCTTCTTGTGTCTTTGCATATGTATTCAAGTAGGTACTTACTTTAAAATAAATGCTGTCTTCCACCTTGCTTTTTTTTTTTTCCATTTAGCAATAATGTATCTTGGGTTTTTTTTTCCTATAAGTACGTAAAAAGCTTCCGCCTTGTTTCTACAGTAGTACAGTACTTCCTTGTATGGTTGTACTCTAGTTTACATAGCCTGTAGCCTGTGATGGACATTTAGGTTGTTTCTTTAATTTGCTATGAGTGGCTGTGCTGCGGTAAGTGACCTGGCATTTCATTTCATGTGTGTACAAGTATTAAATGAAGTGTGTATCCCAGGAAGTGGTGTTGCTAGGTCAGTGGGACCCTGCATTTGTAATTCAGAGACATTGTGCAGTTGCCTTCCACAGGGGTCACACCATTAGATGCCTGCGGCCAGGTATGAGAATGCTGACCTCCCCAGAGCTTTGCCCACCCAGAGTGACAGCAGATGTTTCTGATGGTTGAAAACTGTGTCCACACACAGGGAGGGGGCACTGGGAAGCTACAATCTTTTGAAAGTTATAAACAAAAGGTGTGTGTTTACACAGACTTGTGTGGTTGTTTTTAGGCAGGCAGGGCTCCAGGGGAGGGAAGTTACAGCCCCTGGTCTCCAGGATTATCTCCTAGGCTGGTTTGGGAGACAGAGAGCCCTGTGGAAGGAGCTCTTGCACAAAGGAGCTGGTGATGTCAGTCGCCTGCATTGGGGTCTCTCCCCCAGCGCTAGCTTCTCAGTGCACGTTGAAGGTCACTGAGTATCAGTCGAACCTTCTCTTTTAGTCTCTCCCATTTGGAGCATGGGTCCCCCTGTGATGACTTCCTTGGGGTCAGCACTCGTGTGGCTTGGGTATGTCAGCAGTGATGACAAGCTTTCCCAGGGGTCCCCAGAGTACCACTCCACTTCCCAGTGAAGGAGGGTATTTGGGGGCATCTCAGGTCTTGGCTGCACCGAGATTCCCAGCAGGACCTGTGGTCTTAGTTTGGATGCCTGTGGAAAGCTACTGTGGCAAGTGATGTGGCCAGTGGTGTGGCTGGACTCAGGACAGTCCCATTGGTCAAGTGCAGGAGCATTGCTGGTCATGAAAGAACTAGCTGCTTCTTACTAGCTTCTCCTAAGTAAAATAAGTAAGCAAATAAATAAACTCATTTTTAGGAACGTCCTGAAAATAATGTAGCAGGTAGCACTTACTGGATTCATCATTCTGGATCAATTTTCCTGGGACAAGCAGCAGGCAGGGTTTCTTTTAAGGCTGGCATGGAAGTACTTTTTAACTCAACTGGACAGCGCTAGGGATGGCTAGCGTGGGCTTTCTCTGGGAAAGGTTGGGACCCTGGAGAGAGCAGCCTCAGGCTGACCTGCCTTCATTTCACATCCCTTAGGCATGGGCAGAGGCTGGAGGTGCAGCACATGTCTTGTGTTCCCAAAGGGTCAGCCTTCTGGGTAAGGACATGGGACAGACATTGAGGTTCAATTCAAGGTAGTACATTCTGTGTGTTGGTGAGAAATGGTCAGATTCCTCTCCTTTTGGTGTTTTGAAGCACAAATAAACTAATGTATGTGAAGGAGGAAGCTTCAAGCTGATACTGTGCTTTTATAGAAAGGTTGGGGCCACCTGATTATTTCTTTAAAAATAACACTTGTGGTGGCTTCTCTGCAAGGCAACGCCCTCCTCCCACAGTTCTCAGGCGGATGTTGGAGAGTTGTGGTTTGTAACTTTTCACTTGGAGTCAGCCTCGGGTACCCATAACTAGGGGAAGACTGCCTGGTGTGGTTCTCCTTGAGTCTGGCTAATGGCAACCAGCTGGGTCAAGGACGCAGACCCCTGTAGGTCATCCTTTGGCCTGTCTGTCCCTTCCGAGACTGTGGACCACCTCTCATCTGGCAGGAAGTCTACTTCATACTCCACTTACCTCTTGAAATCATCTCTTACTCTCCAGCTTTTCTGCCACCCGGTAATCCAGGTGCCATCCGCTTAGCTGGGTGTCTGCAAAAGCCTCCTTCCTGTCCTCCTTCCTGCAGCCAGTTCTCCAAACAGCAGGCAGAACGATATCTTTAAAAATGGGAATTTGATCATATAACCAGACTGCTTACAACTCTTGGGTACTGTAAACCAGCTAGACTTAACAGACATATCAGAATACTCTGCCCAGCGACAGACACATTCTTCTCAAGTGCTATGGAACATTCTCCAGGATAGACTGTATTTTAGGCCAAAAAACAAGTTTCAGTAAATTTTAAAAGACTGAGATCATTCAAAATGTCTTTCCTGACCACAGTGGAATGAAGCTAGAAATCAATAACAGAAGAAACACTGGAAAATTCACATGTATGTAAAAATTAACACTCAAATGACCACTGATTCAACGGTGAAATCACAGCAGAAATTAGAAAATACTTTGAGATTAATGAAAATGAAAATACAACACCAGAATTTATGGGATGCAGCAAAAGCAGTGCTCAGAGGGAAGTTTATTGCTGTAAAAAATATGTTTCAAAAGAAGGGAAACATCAAGTCAGTAATCAAGCCTTACACCTTGAAGAACTAGATAAAGAAGACCAAACTAAACCCAGTAAATGCAAACACAGCAGCGCTCACCAGCCTTTCAAGACAGCCTTTCTCATTCTCAGATTCACAAGCCTTTTCTCATGTGTTATTAAAAGAATCCGTGTGAGGGAGTGTTATGGATCCCCAGTGGGTCAGTGACCCCTCGATGAGTCCTTTGTCTGCAGTCGCAAATGCCAGTCAAATAAAACCTGGTTCTGGATAGCCGAGCGGGAGCTTTATTCATTGATCAAGGCTTGGAGAAGGGAGAGCTCGTGCTCTGAAGGCACCTTCTCTCCCGGGGAGGGGAGTAAGGGAGGGATCCTTCTGCTCTCAGCGGTGGGTCTGGGTGACAGAAGGACGTGGAGTTTTCTGATGTTCTGATGAGTCCAGCAACCCCAGGGCTGAATGATTTGCCATCTAAGTAGCTTCTGAAGTCCTTTGTCAGTGGAAAGCTTTATCTGGTGTCTGCAGCTGCCACCTGGTGGCTGGATTGAGGCCCTCCTGGCATCCTGTGGTAGGGCTGGCTAGTGTCTGTGCCTTTGCTCACTTACCTGCCTTTTTAAGGTGCCTGTGGGGTCATGAGAATCTGGTACTTCTGAGAGAACGCAGCGGAGAATGACCTTCCATCTAGGCAGTCCCCCACCCTCCCAACCCCATGAGAAGGGGAAGGACCAAGACGCAGGGCTGTGCCCACCTCCAGCCTTCAATTCTCTGTGCCATTCGTTCATCCAAATCTTGGCATCTTGGTGCCCCTGCTGGGCTTGCCCTCCACCCATCTCAGCCCTCAAGTCCCCTGGGGCCCTTGGCCACAGAGCTTGTCCTTAAACTTCAGGCCTTGTCCCCTGATTGGCAGACCCTTACATTGTTAGCTGCACCTTGACAAAGGACATCTGGCTCCATGAGCCCAACCTCACCAGGCCCTGTCCTCCCCACACCGCCCAGAGCCACCTCTGGACCCTACAGTGATCTGAGAGTCAGAGGCTGGCCCTTTTCCACCACAGCAGCCCCCCTCCCAGGGCCCCTCTTGACCTCTCTGGCTCCTCCAGCAGCTGCCTTCTTTCTTATCTCTCCTTGCTTGGCCTGGCTCTGTGTCCATCCCTCAGTCCCTTCTGGGTTGTCCAGCTTCCATCACACCCACGTGTCCTCCACTTAACAGCGGGGCAGCCAGGAGCCAGACTGGCCTGTGCTTGAATCTGGCTGTGCCGCGAGCCAGACTGGCCTGTGCTTGAATCTGGCTGTGCCGCTTATTAGCTGAGTCACGGGGGCAAAGTCACTTGTCCACTCTGTTTCCTCACCCTAAAGTGTGTCCAGTGATAAAGGCTTCTTAGGGTTGTCAAGAGGGAATCAATTAAATCAGTTACAGACTGCTTAGCACGGTGACTAGAGCATGGTGGCCACTCAGTTATTGGCAGTGAGGCAGCTGCTCTTTTGAAGACCCTTCAGTTCCACGCACTCTGCCCTCAGGCAGGGGTGGTTGGGCCCTTTGCTGAGTCACACAGCCAAGTCCTGGGGCAACCCCTCCTAGCCGGACGGACCAGCACCCCCTCAAACCCAGGGCTTCTGCTGGGCCTTTATCAATGCCTGCTCCCTGGTGACGGCCCCCTGCCAGCTTCCTCTCCCATCCCTCAGTGGTTCTTAAAGTCCACATCACTCTGTGTATCTTCACCACTGCCTCCCACCACCCAGCAAAGGATCTTGCCTCCTCCCCTCCTCCTTGCTCTTCCGGAGAAAAAGAAGTTCATAGCCTGGACCACCTCAGCTCTCTGCCATCAGACTTACTGGTCTCCCTGCATCGGCCCCTGTGGGACTCCAGTGAAGATGTTTCTCCTCTTTGAAGTAGTGCCCAACCCTGGGGACCACTGCCTTCCTCTTCCCTAGGGACCTGGTCCCACTGCTGTCCTCTTCTCTGTCCTGGCTTCTTCCCCTGACCCACTGCCCACTGCCTTCTTCAGGGTCTTAGGTCACTTTCCAAACCTGGCAGTTGGCCAAGGGGTGAACCTGCGTGTCAACCTTGACCTTGCCTTCCTTCACCTCTCACGTTCTGTCGTCACAACAGCCTGTGAGCACTGCCCGTGAGCAGTTTTGCATCTGCCTGCCGCCCTCCATCTGCGTGGCCTCCACCTTGGTTCGGCCGCCTGACCTGGAGTCTGGACTCGAGAGTCTTCCAGTAGACTCTCCAGCAGCCTGAGTAGGTCTTCTAAAATACAGGGCGATTCCAGGCTGGGTAGGATAAAGTAAGAGTGCTTCACTCTGTGCAGCTGGAAAACCTGGACAGGATGCGTGGAGCTGCTGTCTAAGCACCCTGAAAGTTAACTAACCATAGGCAGATTGGGGAAGGCCAGAGCTTGAAGGAACACAGAACAGATGGTGAGTTCAGTTTTTTTCCTTTCCAGTATTTTCCAGCCTGGACTTGGGAGACCTAGAAGTGAACGAACAGAAGTCCTCTCTCTTACAGGCTGTATGAACTGCAGTTTTGACTTCTGCCTCTGCTTTGTCTCTCCTCTGCCCTCCAGACCTGCCCAGCTTCCCCTCTCCTCATTGGCACACCGTCTTGCTGCCCTGCCAGCTGCATGCTGACCCTCTTGCCTGCAAACTCTCTTCCTTACACCCACGCCCTTTCCACCTTCTGCTTCCCCTTAGGTCTGCTTGCCCTTCAAGGAGAGGCCATTCTGGAAACCCTCCCTGAGCTGCCCCCTGCCTGGGCCAGATGCTTGCTCTCTGCCACCTGGCTTAGCCTGCGGTAGTGTAACAGTTAGTGTGAGCACGGGCTCCCGGAGCCTCCAATTCCCCGCTTCTCATTCCGCTGGAAGCTTCAATTATGTGCATCCCAGTGTCCTTCTAATTCAGAGATTTCTAAGTCAGTGGGAGCCAGCCTGCCTGGGTTCAAACCATGGCTCCCTGAGTATCTGTGTGACCTTGGACAAGGGGCTTGCTGTCTGTTGCCTCATTCCGTCCTCTAAAGAATGGGCTTCGTAATAGAACCACCCCTTGGAGGTGCTCTGAGGACTCAGACAATGCATGAAACGAACTGTGCACATGGCTTGGCAAATGCTCAAGAAAAGTCAGCTGTAGTTATTGATAAGAGTCACCTGGGCAGCTTTAAAATAATACAAGTTCCCAGGTCCCCCTGCCCCAATAAGTCTGAGTGAATGAAAGCAACACTTGAGGGCTGGGGGCGGTGGTGGGGGCCACCTGCATTAAAAAAAGATCTCCCTCGGTTCGGATCGCCAGACTTAGCAAATAAAAATACAGGTTACCCAGTTTAATTTGAACTTCAAATACACAACAATGTTTTAGTATACTTGTGTTTCATGCAGCCATTTGGACATATACTGAACTTTGTTCATTGTAATTCAGATGTAAAGGGCATCTTATATTTTATCTCCTTGTGTTTAATTTAACAGCTGCATCCTGGGGGCCTTGATGCTTAGCCCACATGGGGGCTCTGCTCCTGACTCACTGGGTGGGTGGGGTCTGAAGTTGAGCCTCTCAGTCAGAAAATAGAGTATCCTTTCACTGGGCACAGGGGGGAGCTAAAGGACGGTTAGTTTGCTTTGCTCATAAATCCATGTCTCAGCAAGTGCCAGCAGGTCGGCAGGCTTACAACATCCCTCTCAGTGCTTGTGAACCATTTTTTTAGAAGATCTTCAGGTCCACCTCCCAGTGGGGGCTCCAGGAGGCTCTAAGAAGTGAACCCAGAGCTGCCACCTCTCTGTCTCGGGCCTTACTTCCAGGGGGGCTAATCCAGCCCCTCAGGGCTCCCTCTGTCCTGGCCTGCTCCCCCAGGCTGCCCTGCCCCCCACATTGATGTCATAGCCCTATTCTGATATCACAACCAGGCACTTGGAATGATCCCAGGCAACCCAGATTCTGCCCTCAGAGCAACTGAGGCTGGCGTTTGAGCAGGGGGGGAAGGGGGACTTGGGTGGCTCATAGCCCGAGGGGCTGACCCTAAAGAACATCTGGACAGCCTGCCGTCCTATGAGTTCAAAATGAAAATCCTCTAAAAGGTAGGACTTGGAAGGCTCTCCTGCTATCCTTACTGGCTGTGGTCCCTGAGGTGGAAGTAAACCCCTGGGAGCATGGGGTAGGGTGTGTTCTGGCTCTGGAAACAGCTCCTGGAAAACCAGCTGCCTTTGTGCCGGGATGCATATGGCTTGGGGGAATGGTGATCTTGCCTTGGTCCACTCAGCGTTCTTCCCATTTGATGGAATGGCTTCCCGAAATGCGGGGTTACTGACTTGTTGGAGGGTACTGTTCCTTTGTCCTCAGAGAATGCCTGCAAGTCCTGAGACGTGGTGGCTTCTCCTGTGGCCACCTCCTCCATCCTCAGTCCCCAGCAGCTGTGTGGGGACAGGGGTGTGTTTGTCTCAGGACAAAGGAGAAGCATAGCCTCATTCAAGCTGTTAAACCCCAGATCCCTTGGTCTCAAGGAGGTGAAGCCCCATCCACCCATCTGGGCAGAAGGTGTAATGAGGCCTCTTGTGAGCTCGTTAAGTTAGTGAAACGTTGACTGGAATGGATTAAACAACACACACATACACACGCACACACACATACAAACCCTGAGTAATTTCTGTCTAACTTTGGTGGACGTGAAGGGCCCCAGGCGGGCAGGCCAGTTGCTTCTCCTTTGCGTCTTCAGCAGCACCTTGTGTGGAGTTGCTGCTCAGGACATGTGTCAGTTGAGGGAGGTGCAGGTAAAAGCCTCAGATAGCACAGTTGGACTCAAGGATGCTGCAGAACCCCCGGGGATGGGATTTTTTTTTTAACCTTTTGTTGTTATGGAAAATTTAAGACATAAAAAGAAGCAGACAGAAGTCTCAGGAACCCGCACATACTTGTCACCAGTTACCACCTTGGTCTTGTTTCTGCGCCTCCACCCTAATCCTGTGTCATTGTGAATGTTTGTCAGTATTTCAGGATGTAGCTTTAAAAGACAAGGATTCCTTATTTGACATATTCAAGGTACTTTGATCACATCTGAAAAACTGACAGTGCTTTGGACTGAGGTTTGTTTAAAGGAACCTGTACTCTCCCGGGTAACCTTGAGGATATGAGGGAGCGAGAAAAAGGGGTGTGGGGCCTGAGAAAGGGAGACACGTGTGTGCTTCCAGCAGAGAAGGCTGAGCTTTATTCCGAGTCCAAAGAAACCAAAGGGGAAGTTATCGCCCTCAGCTGGGAGGGATTTCTGGCTCTTCTCAGAGAAGCGAGACCTGGCACGGAGCACAGGAATTTGGAAAGATGGAGACCTTCTCCTGGCTCGGCCTTGCTAGGGGCCTGCAGGGTAAAGTGTGGGGCATGGGTTGGAGTTGGTTCTCAAATATCCACATTAGCAAAGAGGCAAGAGCCACCAGAAAGGAACTTAGTGAAGTGATGGTATTATGTTGTGTAAGAGGCATTGGCAGTTTGGATTTAGATGTGATCCTGTGACCCATACAGATGGCAGCGGCTTACCCCCGAGGGACCTGGACTCGTAGAAATCAGTGCTAGCTGCAGCAGTCCAGGGTAACTGGGTCACCAGCAGAGTTCGAGTATGTGCACAGAATTCGAGCAGATTGATGTTCAGCTTTCGGAGAAGCTGAGTTGGATTTTTGCAGCGAGGGCAGTGTTTGTTCTGACCTCGCCTCTTCCCACAGGACCCTCTGCCTGCCAGCTAAGCCCAAGAGCCGGCCCAGAGGTGGCCCCCTTATTTCAGTAGAAAAACAGATACTCTGATGTGTTTGTGTTGGAGGCAGTCTTCATAAGAGGATTAGTAGGTCAGAGTCATTAGACCAAAAAGAGTAGACAAAGTGACTTGTCTACATTTGATGTATTCTTACCATTAAGATGCTTTAAGCATCATTTTCCTGCCAGGACAGTTATCCTGATTACTGATTACTTCCTTTGTAACTAACAGGCATAATAGCACTTACCTTTGTAATTATCAGATTCCAAAAGCTTACGCTTTGTTGCCTCCTCGCCCTGGAAGGCTTCCCAGACCTTGGCCTGGGTTGGCACTTGCCTGTGTTAGGTGACAGTGGTCTCTAGGGACCACTACATCCTGGGGCTCTTCTCACACGGGAAGGATCGAGGCTGTACCCATGTGCCAGCCCTTAGTGCCCAGAGGCAGGAGGAACATTGTGTCCGTATGTTTGGTGTGCAGGGACTGTTGGGTGAATGGAGGAAGGGATGGAGGGAGGGGGAGAGAATGAGTGAGGGGGAGATAATGAGTGAGAGGATGAGTGTGAGAAGTGGGTGCCTGGTGCTTTGGCCACAGGCACTGTGACTCCTTTGGTCCATACACTTTGGGTGCAGAACCTCTAGGTCGTTCAGATAAATTTGGGGGGTCCTCACAGAGCCAGATTTGAAGAGCAAGTTCTTCCAAAGAGCATTACCAGGAGCATGAATGGTCAGGAGGGATTTCATGTGACTTTGGGCAGCTAAGCTGGAGAGACCACAGCGAGAGCAGCTGTGTCCTTTGCAATGGACCATCCAGCATTGGTCACTCTGTTGATCCCTCTCGCTGCTGATGTTCACATGATCTCATGTAGGGGCTGGAGACGCGGCTGTGAGTGACAGTGCAGGTATCTGAGTTGTGCAGGATCAGTGTGTAGTGATCTCAGCTCCTGAGCACAGAGGGCCCAGCACCCAGCAGCCAGGTCCTAACCCCCCAGGGGGTGGCTCCTGAGAGCAGGAAGGGTCCTCGTGGGGCAGGTCCCCAGGCTTTCCCTTTCTCATCTCAGAAGTAGGGACAGTCCCAGTCCTGGCCCAGTTGACCTCATGGGGTGGCTGCAAGGCCAGATGAATGTGTACAGGAGCAGCTGCAGGGCTGACTGTTGGGGCTGTCCTCAGTGGCAGAGGTGTCCTCCATCGGGAGATGGCCACTGTGGAGAGCATTATCACTGAGTAAGTCCTCAGGAGTCAAGCTAGCCAGGGGGCTTTTGTTAGGAATGTGCCATTTTCCAGGACCATTCTGTCAGAATGCTGGAGGGGAAAAGAGTATTCTTAAACATCTCTGCCTTTTAAGAAAAAACCTTTACTGTTTTGTAAAAAGACTAAATGGAAAAAGAAAAGTGCAAACCATACTGGAAAATGGACCAAAGCAGGAAAAAATCACCCCAATTCTACTAACTTAGAATTGATCATTGTTACATCTTTATTGAACAGCATTCAAAACATTTCTTTATGCATGTGTTTGCATTTAGATCTAGGTATACAATTTCACATCAGTGGGGAAATTCCCCATATTGGCTCTTTAAATTCAACATATTGTGGACATGCTGTGCCAATAAATGTATATCTGTGGCATCACTTTTTATTATGGAAACTTTCTAATAAGTTACATACGTGTGTATATATATATATACATACATACACATGTACACATATGGTCCCATGCTCTTAAAGCTCACCTTTCAACAATTACCAATTTATGGCCAATCTTATTTCATCTCATTCCATCTTCTGGTCCCTCCATTATTTTTTTTACTGTGGTAAATACACATAACATAAAATTCACCATTAGTGATATTTTGCCATTCACAATGTTCTGTAACAATCACTTCCAATTCCAGAATATTTTCATCACCCCCAAAGGAACCCCATATCTATTAAGCACTCACTCCCTATTCCCCCTTCCCTCTGCTACTGGCAATCACTAATCTGCTCCCTGCCATTATTTTAAAGCAAAACCAATTTGCAAACATTTTACTGTGTTATCTCTAAAAAACAAGAGCTCTTTTAAAAGGATCAATTCAAGACCAATATCACACCTTAAATAACAGTTCTTTAATATCATTACCTTTTCAAATAACTATAATACCATTTTTAATGATGCATAATACTCCTTTGATTGGATACAGCATAATTTAATTAAACATTTTTTAGCCATTCAGGTTGCTTGCAGTGTTCCTCTCATATCCAAAAAAGCACTGGGACAGGTGTTTCTTTTTCTTTTCTCACTTTTTTTTTCCTTTCTTCTTTTCCTTTTTCTCCTCCACTGCCCCCCCCCCCCCCCCCGGCAGCGTATGATTATTTCCTAAGGGTAAAGTCTTAGAGAAAGGATTACTAAATCAAGTGCATGCTTTCCATTTTGATGCTGCTGGCGAGTTATCCTCCATAAAGGTTGTTCCAGTTAACACTCCCTCACCAGAAAATGCAAAGCTTGATTAAGGGAAGGCACGCCCACAAATATTCTCATGTGAACCCTTGCCATAACTTACCTAGAAGTGCCGCTGGCTTTTCGGTTTGCACAGAGGTGCTCCCGTCGCAGTGGGGCTCAAGGGCTCCCAGATGCTATCACAGCTCAAGGCCATCAACTGATAAGCCAACACGGGAGAAAAATGCCGCCTCGCCCATGGTGACAGCGCACGCGGCCCTTGCGCCGAGGAGGGCACCAAGCTGTCGGGGAGAGTGATGATGGCAGCCTCGTGAGCAGGAAGACAGAAGGCCCCATTAGCGGAGCCAGGCTGGTTCCGACATACTCATCCGTCTGGTAGCTGGGAAAGCCGTGGGAGGAAATCGATGCTGTGTTTCGGAGGAGAGGGAACTGGCGAGTAAAATCACCTGCCGCTCTTCACTTAAACTTGACTTCCTGTGCTATTAAAATATTGCAGTGATAGCAAAGGAAATGTAAAAGAAGCAGTGAAAACACTGCAGACATTGCCATCCCGTCCCCGCTCGCACTGCGCACGCGCACACCCACGCACGCGCACACCCACGCACGCGCACACCCACGCACGGCGGCGGTCGCAGCCACCTTCCAGGAGCTCTCCTCTCACCAGGCTTTACAGCATCAGTGTTCTGGGGAGTGCTCTCCAGCCTCGGTTGTCACTTTTTATGCTTGCGTCTGCCTTATGGAGAGCCCGGCCCAAGTTTTTTTACCGTGCTATCCTCTGGCTGGGCACCAAGCAAATTCAGGTTTTGGCCTATTGTGAGCTAAACGCCCCAGGGACTGTGTCGTGCGCGTAGCTCCCCTCTCTTCTCTGGTATCTTCCCAGAAAAGTTGCATTGGGTAGGGGGTGTGATGGTATTGTGGCTGTTGATTCCACTGTCCCCTAGCCTTACCGTTTTTAAGAAGGGGACCAGTACCCCCCAGGAGGGCACATGATCATGTAAAGCAGAAGTGAAGCAGCATACCATATGTATAATCTAGAAAGAATTATTCATATATTGAGGGCACACGATCAAACTCTTTTTTCGCATGGGTGCGATTATAACAACTTGGTGGTCTGACTCTCCGTGCCCGCCACTGGCTCATTCCACAGACATTTGACAGGTGCTTCCAAAACGTGGTCCCAGGCTGCTCTGCCACCTTCCTGCCTCAGCCGCCTGGGCCTCCCTGCACTTCATGGGGTGCACTTGTGGCTATGGGAGCTGGACAGATGTGACTCCAAGGAACAGGAACCCACATCCTGCCTTTCTCTGCGAGAGCCCAGAAAGAAAGGGAGCATGTTTTTAAAATATGTACGCAGTTTCTTTCTAGAATGAAGTAGCAATAGAGTGGAGGGGACAGCGGACGGGTTCAGTTGTGTGCTTGGGTGATGGGGCCTGAGGCAGGAAGACTGTGGCCTCTTTGGTGGTCGGGTGCTCTTTTCCGGGCCAGTGGGCCATCCTCGCTACCTGGCCCTGCCCCTTGCTCCTCCCTCCCTCACACCCCTACCGAACTCCTCTGTAGCACCGAAATCCAGCTTATCCCCACCCTGCGGTCTCATCTCTTGCTTTTCAGTTTTCCTTGGCTCCTTATTTTTCCTTTTAGACATGTATTTCACGTGTGCCAGTCAGATTCTCATTTAATATGAAGCAAAACCCCTTAATCTATGTATGGTCTGTTTAAAACCAAATGAAGATACCTGAGTAGAACGATCATTCAGGCTGAGCACTCAATCCTTACGGGGCTCACAAGCCCCGGCGAGCAGAAAGGCATGCTTATTTAGTGTTATTTAAAAACTGCAACTCACCCGATACTGTTTTTCTGGATTCCACTGCCAGCACTTTTGCAATAAATATGCTACAGTGATCCGTCTCCTCTCAGAATATGGCAAGGTGATTATCCAGCAGCAGGTGCTGGGGACAGAGTCAGTCACTAGTGCGTGGCGTGGCTGCTGAAACTCTCACCCGTGGGTTTTCATCAGCCTCGACTGTGTAACAGCCCCTTCGCTTGTGAGATGGGGATAAATGCCAGAGTCGCGGCTTGGCCATTTTCCACCTTACGCTGTAATGCACCCGGGCCACTAAAATACTGGTAAACCCTTTTAATCTGATCTCTTTGTTATTTATGAATTTAATTTCTGTGACATCACTGCATTTCAAACAACCCAAAAATAAATGCCATGCACCAATTTTACTTTAATATTAAAAATGGGATTTTTAAATCTCATTAATACATGTACATAGGAAAGGAGTAGTGAAAGTAGTGCTAATAATGGAAAGCGGAGCCTCACCTCCTCCCCATCATTCATGTATTTGGTTAGTGCTGTGGTCTCACTCACGGTCATCTGTCCTTGGGCTCAGACCCCAACTTGAGTTGTGGGTGTGGAAAGGCTGGTTCCTGGGAGTGTCTCAGCCAGGGTGCCCAGCATCCACCTCTCCCCAGGAGCCTTACTTCCCAGAGACATGCTGACTATGGGTTTCTTTGTGTAAGATGCCCCAAAAGTGCGTTGAAACATTCTGACCTTGGGCTGGAGGGAAATCCAAGTGAAGACTTTTGCAGCTTCACCCTTGCAAAGGAAGCACAAGGAGAGGCACCTATCCCAGCCTGGATAGTCAAGGAAGGCTCTCTGGAGGAAGTGATGCATTAGCTGAGACCCACAGGGCCGGGAGGAAGTAGCCTGGTGACAGTGAGTCGCATAGCCTGGTGAAAGCGAGGCCCAGAAGTGGAGGAGAGCATGATGGTCTGGACTGATGAGGACAGTTCACAGGTGGTGGGAGCAGGGAGGGGTGTAGGGGGTGGGGATGTCCCAAGTTGAGGCTGGAGAAACCAGCAAGGGCCAGATCATGGATCATGAAAAGCCTTCCCCCCAGATCCTAGGGGCTACAGGGTGGAGAGTATGTCAGAGTGAGGCCAGACAGTGGCAGAGGGGCCAGTGGATCCAGGTGGCAGGCGATGCTGGCCAGGGGTGGTGGCAGTGGGGAAGAAAAGTACTGGGATTTGAGAAAGCTTCAGGGGCAGAGCCAGGCTCTGTGTCCTGTTTGTTCCTTATGGCGTCTGTGGTACCAGCACCCAACAGAACTGGGATCCCAGCTGTGTCACTTTGCAGCCACATGACCTGGGACAAGTGATCTAACCAGCGCCCCTCCCCCCTCAGTCCCAGTTCCTTTATTTGAAGAATTGGGCTGTTGTGAGGATATGTGAAGTGTCAGCACTGTGCCTGGCCCTTATGGCACCAGTACAGGCTGCAGTGGCGATGGTGGTAGTGGGGACAGTTTGATCAGCTGCAAAGTGTCCTGTGGATGATGAAAGGGGAGGGAAGGAGTGGTGCCCGCTCCTTTGATGCACTGTTTCCCCAGCATCTTGTCAATCCCTCTGCGACCATGGCCGAGGCACAGGGTACAGAATCCCACCCAGTTCGCAGGGGGCTTTTCCTGCAAGGATAACCCTTCAGTAGTGAGCCCCCAGCCCTCTGCAGCATGGAGAGTGGGTGGTGGACGCTGTGCTCAGAGCTGGGCCCTGGGCTATTAGCCACATTCCATCCCTTTCACTCGGGGCCCTCAGTCCAAAGGCCGAATGTGCTCCAGGGTGACTGACAAACCAGCCGAGGCCTTTGGTGTGATCGACTTTGACAGACTCAAAGAGGAGCATAAAATGACTTTGCTATGGCGCAGACTTGCAGGGCTCCTGCAATTACATGTCCCCTTTCATGTAAAATTAGATTAGTACTGCAGCTCCAGTATAATGAGTCTCTAATGCCAGGGAACGTGGTAATTAATAAGTTGTAAATGTTGACTTTTGATTCAAGCCTTCTTAGGGGGTGAATAATTAATTTTTAATAGCTTTGGGCAAATCTTCATGCAGTATCCTGAAAGGGCGAAAAAAATGGCTTGGCATCTGCCCATTAACTGGATGCCTGACCTCTGCTGGCGTCTCAGAGTCTGTGCCATAAAGGAAGCATGAAGATTGTGCTCCCAGTGATGGTTGTTGTCCCCTCTTGAAAGAGCTGCCCTATTTTTAAGCTTGAAAGGTGGCTCTTGGAGGGTTTACTGTACCATCTCTGAGATGCATCCCGGAGACTGCAGGGAGAGGTTCTGAAAGAAGCCCAACCTTGACCAGAGGGCAAAGTCCTGAGTCTGGCAAGCAGGTGGGGGACCACGTTCTCTGCAGACTCAAAGGCCAGAATTTGGGGGCATTGAGATGGGCCTCCCTTAGAAATGACCTGGCCCATGTTCTTTCCAGATTGCTTGTCTTCCAGTATTTCCAGGAGCTAACACAGGCAAATGAAGTTTCTTCTCCATTGACCCCATCAACTCAGCTCAGATACTTACAGAGAGAAAAATCAACTTACGGGGCACACAAATATCCTGGGAAAAACTCGAAAGAGCCCCAGGACAACCCAGTGCTCTCTGGGGGGATTCACCACATAGAACAGGTGTTTGCTTGGGCTCCCAAGTCCACTGGAGACCCTAAGGGGAGAGAAATGGTTTGATTGGAGGTGGCTTGGGTGCAGCCCTTCCAGAAGGCAGCCTCAAGGACCAGAAGGTGGATTGACCTCAGTTCTAGCCCCAAGAGCACAGGGCAGAGTGAAATTTTCTCTCCTTGAGATTCTTTCCCTGTAACAGCTTTGCCTCCTCCTCTGTTCCCGTTTTAGAGCGCAGCTTAATTTTATTTTGTGCTGTGTTATTTAGGGGTAGGAGGGATGCAAATCTCGGTGAGAACACGTGTTTCTTGTGCACCTCTCCGTACATGAGATACTGGCTTTCATCAGAAACAGAGGTAGCAGGGGTGACGGTCTTCCTGCTCCCAAGCGATCGGGCTACAGGAGGAGGGTTTGGGGCCCTGGGGTTGGCAGATGTGTGGTTCTGTCGCAGCGGCCCACTGGGTGTGGGGTCCTTGGACTGGAGCCAGAGGATGGCTGGATGACACCTCTTGAGGGCTTATTCTCAAGTTCACCCTCAGCCTGCAGGCATTTCCGGGTCAGGAGAGACTTTGGATCTGTAGCCCCACATGACACTGCTGTTGACCACCTCCACCCCCTTTTAAGGGAGAGAGAGAAAGAAGGGATAGAAAAGATTTGACAACCTGAAGCAGTGTCAGTTTTGTAGCGGTTTTGGCTGCCTCTGCACGCGCGCGCACACACACACACACACACACACACACACGATCCCATGATGGATTTGGAGGGAGACAGGAAAGAACAAAGCCAGAGGCTCCTTGTTAGTCTTGAGAATTCAAGTTCTCAGCTTGGGGGCTGGATTTGAGGAGAGAGAGAGAGAGAGAGAGAGAGAGTGAGTGTGTGGGTGTGAGTGTATGAGTGTGTGTTTGCTGCAGTGTCTACTACCACTTGCTCTCATAACTTGTGTTCCTGTAGCTTTCAGGCGATATAAAATAGCAAGACTCTAAGCAAAACGCAAAAAACAAGCCTGAAGGGATGTAGCAAAGTGCATTTTACCAAAAGAGAGAGAGAGAGAGAAGCGAGGGAAGACTGGATAGGTTAAATTTTGTTTGTTTGAGATGCAATAACTTGCTGAGAATCCACTGGCAAATGTGGTTAAGGGTCGTTTCAAGACCGGTAAGCTTTTGGATCAGCAATTTAAAAATCAGTTAGTGGGTGTTTCTTCTGTTATCTCTCTGCTTGCCTCATTGATCACACAGCTGCCCTGAAACTAAAGGGAATAGGATCTTCCATTGCTTGGAAGGACTTTGACAGTCAAAGCCAACGTGCACTGGTCTCAAAAACTGCCCTTCCCCAGGTTGCGAGAGCTTACGTAGATTGGGGGATTCTAGATACAATCAGTCCTGTCTCTTTACGATATCTGTGCCACAGTCTTGTGAAATATGTTGTCAGTCTTAATTCTACTTTGTGGATGGAGAAAAATGTATAGAATGGGAGAGTGCCTTAGCGAGCGCAGAGCAGCGAGACCGTGAGGATCACAGTCATCTCCCAGGGTCAGGTGCGGGCCAGTGGGGCTTTTAGGAGCCTCTGCAGTGAATGGTTTGATTTAGAACCCAACTAGCCACCTCCTCTAGGTAGATATCACCTAGGTAGATATCAGCAAAATACAGCAATAGAGTCAGAGGGCTGATGATAAAAAAAAAAAATCTGTAAGCATTTATCAAAACAGCAAAAAACTTACGTGTTTAAGAACCACATACAGAAGCTTCAATCATCATGGTTTGCATGCTAAGAAATAGTTTATGAATACAGGTATTTTTTTTTCCATTTACCACCTGCAGCATTGTTTACTGAGGAGACTGAGGTTATAAACCTTCCTGCAGTTGCTTCCCACAGACATCTACTTGCAAGCCCATGGGTAAAAAGTTTGCATTTATATTTTTTAATGAATCGTCTCTTTGGCATTTGATTAGTCATTGTGTCTATGAGTGAATCATTCATAATCTGGGTTTGCCTCTAGCACATGGCAGTTAAAGTCATATGAATAGAAACAGTATTTTCAAGCAGAATGGAAAATACTCTCGCCAGTTATCATTGGTTGACAGCATGTTTTATGGAGGTTGATTGGCAGCTGTTACAAGTTTCGGTTTGTCTTCCTGTCTGTTGTGGAGAAAATGAACACGCAAGCCTCAAGGATCTTCTTCACGGCACTTGGAGAACCCAGAGTCTCTGACACTCCCCAGCCCGCCTGCCATCAGAGAGGGGCTCCACGCTCGTGAGAGGAATGTTAGTAATTGCTGCCGTGTGCACCTGCCATGTGCAATCTTCCAAGGACCTTGCCCACAGTCACTGAGCTAGTGAGTGGCAGAGCCTGGCTTTTGGACCCAGGTCTGTCTGACTGCAGACTGTACATCCTGTCTACCATGTTGTCTGAAAACTGAAAGCAGGAGTGATTAAAGTTCTATTTCAGCTAAAAGGATGATTTAAAAAATGATTTAGATTGCATACCAATGTTCATAGAAGCATTATTGACAATCGCCAAAAGGTGGAAGCAGTCCTAGTGTCCATCAACAGTCAGTGGATAAACAAAACATGATAAGTCCACACAACATGGAGACAGCCCAAATGTCCATCAATGGATAACTGGATAAAGAAGATGTGGTATATTTATACAATGGAATACTACTCAGCCATAAAAACCGACAACAAAATGCCATTTGCAGCAACATGGATGCTCCTGGAGAATGTCATTCTAAGTGAAGCCAGAAAGAGAAAAATACCATATGAGATCACTCATATGTGGAATCTAAAAAAAAAAAAAAACAAAAAAAAAACACAAACCAAGCATAAATACAAAATAGAAATAGACTCATAGACATAGAATACGAACTTGTGGTTGCCAAGAGGGCAGAGGGTGGGAAGGGATAGACTGGGATTTCAAAATTGTAGAATAGATAAACAAGATTATACTGTATAGCACGGGGAAATATATACAAGATCTTATGGTAGCTCACGGAGGAAAAAAGGTGACAATGAGTATATATATGTTAAGGTATAACTGAAAAATTGTGCTCTACACTGGAACTTGATACAACATTGTAAAATGATTATAAATCAATAAAAAATGTTAAAAAAAATGATAAATCCGCACAATGAAATATTATGCAGTCTTCAAAAGGAAGGAAGTTCTGACGCTGCAGCATGATATTCCTTCTCTCTCATTGTTTAAATAATTAAGCATTTTTTAATGATTTAATTCTTTCCTCTATCGTTCTTATTCTTACCTTCTTTCATTCTTTTAATAAAAGAGACTATAGTATGAATGTTTGATGTATTATAGTCTACTTTAAATTGTACTTTTACCACTTCCTAAATAATTGAAGAACCTCACAAGTTAAATTCCATTTATCCACTCTCCTGCATCATATTACTGTTGTTATATATTTTACTCATGTATGTTGTAAATTCCACGAAGCACTATAATTGTTACTGTTGTTTTAAACAATATTTATTTATAAGTAACTACATTTAAAAAAATAGTTTTGATGTTCTTTATCCCTTTCTGTATTTCTTTGCTTCCACCTGGGACCATTTTTCTTCAGTCTAAAGAACTCCTTTAGTATTTCTTGTGATGAACGTCTGCTGGTGGAGAATTTGTTGCTTTTTGAGTCTTTATTTTGCCTGAAAACATCTTAATTTCACCTTAATTTTTGAAGGATCATGTCACTGGGCATAGAATTCTAGATTAGCTGTCCATTCTTTACTTCCTTCCCTCCTTTTTTATGTTTTAAATATCCTATTGTCTTCTTTCTACTATATTTTATATTGAAAAGAAGACAATCGTCTTATTACTCCTTTGAAAATATCTCTTTTCTTTTCTCTAGCTGCTTTTAAGTTTTTTTTCTCTGTATTTGATTCTCAGGACTGACGATGATGTGGCTAGGTAAGGTTGGTTTATATTTTTTCCTTCTTGGGGCTTACTGAGCTTCTGGATTCTGTGGGCTAGTTTCTTTCATCAGATTGGGGAAAACTTATGGCCATTATTCCTTCCCAGACTGCTTCTTCTCTGTTCCCACTGTGGGACTCGAATTACACATATGCTGGACCTTTTGACTGTCTCCCACGCGTCTTGTATGCACTCTTCTGTCTTTTCCATCTGTATTCTCTCTGGATATTTGATTAACCAGGTTTTGAGTTGATTAATTGTACTTTCTGCTTTCACCATTCTGCTATGGAACCTAGTCAAAGAAGTCTTAATTTCAGATACTGTATCTTTAAGTCGTAGCATATCTATTTGATAATTTTTTTATAGATCTCCAATTCTGTTGAAATGCTCCACCTATATATCCATCTTGTCCTTTTTTTTTCCTCTTTTGGACTTGTTATCATGTTATTTTGAAGTTAGCTTCTTGCCAGCCAAGCTGCTTAAGACACACCAGAAATGCTGAGTAGCTCTTTTCGTTTCAGCCATCTGTGTTTATCTTAAAGGATATCTTTTTATTTATTTATTTATTTATTTATTTATTTATTTATTTATTTATTTATTTATTCATTCATTCATTCATTCATTCATTCATTCAGGGGGGGTGAGAGGTAATTAGGTTAATTTATTTACTTATCTATTTATTTTTAAAGGAGGTACTGGGGCTCGGACCCAGGACCTTGTGCATGCTAAACACACATTCTACCACTGAGCTATATCCTCCCCCCAGCCACCTGTATTTTTGCAAGTTTACATTTCTCTTCTGTAGCGTTTTCCTTGGTTTCCCTAACTGCCGATGTGGTTCGTGCAGGGAGAGCGGGAAGTGTCTGAGAACTTCCCAGGAGTTGTGGGGACACAAGCCCCTAAATTGATGGAGGCGTGGCTGCTTGGTGACTGCGGAGGGGAATGCTGGTCTCCTGGGCTTGCAGCCACCTACCTGAGAGCCCCTTGGGCAGTCAGGACTACAAGGATGGTATTCAGGGTTGAGTTTGTTAGTTTTTCCTACTTAATATTTCTTGTATATCACAAGTTTTTAAACATTATAAACAGATTTACAAGGGAAATAACTAATATTAAGCTCAACTAGCTACCTAGTGTTTTTTTAATTCTCTTCCACTCTGTTAACATAGGTACTTCAATAAGATATGTACACACACACACACACACACACACACACACACACGTATATTTGGGGGTTAAAATTTTTATTGTGGTAAAATATACATAACAAAGTTTGCATTTGCAACCATTTTTAACTGTACAATTCAGGGGTATGGAGTACTTTCATCTTGTTGTACAACCGTCACCACCATCCATCCTACAGGTCTTTCTGTCTTGCAGAACTGAAACACTATACCTCTTAAACAATAACTCTGTTCCCCACCCCCTCCCCTCAATCCCTGATAATCACCAGCTACTTTCTGTCTCTATGAATTTGACTGCCCTAAGTACCTCATATAAATGGAATCATACAATGTATATTCTTTCTGACTGACTTAATTCACTTAACATAATGTGCTCAAGGTTCATCCCTTTTGTAGCATGGGTCAGAATTTCCTTCCTTTTCAAGGCTGCGTAATAGTCCGTTGTGTGTATATACTACATTTACTTCTCCTTTCATTTGTTGGTATTTACGTGGGTCGCTTCTTTTGGCTATTGTGAATAATGCAGCTATGAACATATAGAAATGTCTCTTTGAGACCCCGCTTTACATTCTTTCAAGTGTGTACCCAGAAATGGAATTGTTAGACCATACGATAATTCTATTTTTAACTTTTTTCTTTTTCTTAAAATTTTTTTCTTTGTTTAGTTTTAACTTTTTGAAGAACTGCCATACTGTTTTCCATAGCAGCTGCACCATATTACAAAGGACAGTGAAGGCCATGAGACAAAGACTTGTGATGATGGCCAGAGGGCAGAGCTATCACTGGTGGGGGGCCTGGGAATTGGGGTAGAGAGGGGACATCTGCCTGGGACCCACAGGGTTAGGCTTGGAAGTTGAACCTTACTTGGTCAGAAGCAGGACGATGGCATTTCAGGTTCATAGCAGGGGGAGTGGCAGTCTGTACCAGGTGTCTGAGGAAGAGTAACGTGGCCAGAGAGGAGACAGGTCCCAGGGAGGAGGTTGCGTGGTGTACCAGGGAGAGGGGAGGAGGGCTAGGTCCAGGTTCCCAGTAGGGTCAGAAGGAAAGATTGGGCCAAGGGCTGATGGAACCTGGGGCAGGCTGGTCATGAGGGAGGTGGAAGGGATCTACCATGGACGTGCTTGTGTTTTCAAGGCACAACAGAGGGAACAGAACACAGCTGGGCTGAGGAGGCAGAGGGTGGATTTGTTTGGGATTTAACAGCAACGTCAGTAGGGGTGACATTTCAGGTAGGTCAGGTGTGGTTTGCTAGTTGTCAGCAGCAGTGGCTGTCAGTCTGCTCACCAGAATGTGAGTAGGTGGTGAGAAGGTCAAAGAGGGAGGCCTGAGCCCTTAGGCAGAGGGAGGAAGAGAGCCTGGGGCAGAATTGTCTTCCTGCCTTTGTGGATGAGAATCAATGGAAGAAGTCTTTACCAGAACCTAGAAAATAACTGAGTAACTGTATGGCTTAGTTTGTTTCTGTTAGTTCCAAATCCTGAATCTTTGGGGGTCTTCAATATAAATGCAGATGTCATGTCAATAGAAATTCTGGGCTTTGTGCTAGTGCAGTGTGTGTGTGTGTGTGTGTGTAGAAATGGACTTCTCCAAATCCCTCACTGGCCTCCCTAAAGGTTAGGATGCATACTTACAGCTTAATATTGCCATAAATTAGACAAAGAAACTAGATTGAAGGAATCATTTGTCACAAAATGCTCAAGAAACTCATTCCAAATGAGGAGGTGCACAAAGAAACACTTGAGACTCTCCTTGTGTCAACATGTCCACTTGGCAAATGCTGGGTGTTTGGAAGGCAGCTGGGCACTCCACCCCCCTCGTCTGATGCTTGTGACCATTGCAGCAGGAAGCCCACACAACCTGGTGCTCCTGGCACTGGACTTGTTTCTTGTCTTTGGATTTTGATGGTATGCTACCTTAAAGCAAGACAAAACAAAACAAAAAACAAAAGTGTTGGAAATATTTTCAGAGAAAAAAGGTGTTAAGTTAAAAAGATTGTAGAGGAGGTAGTGATTTTGCTTAAAATTTAAGACATCACAAGTGGATTGTGATTCTTCTTCCATGATGTGAAGACTGAAGGCACCACCACCCCCACCCCACACCCCGCCGGCCACATTTCCTGAATGGCAGATGCCTGATCCAGTTCCCACCGTGCCCTTCGTGGACGCCTCAGCTCCACACTCTCTGTGTAACAACCACGATCCACGAGTGTTTGAGCAGAGTGCCTCCTGCCTGCTTGGACAGTGTTTAATAACCTCGACTTGAGCTCATTCCATTTGGTTTTCCACCTTCAGACTGGGTTCTCAGCCAAATGGTAAAAATGAAGGTATCTTTGGACTTGAATTAATGAGGCATAAAAGTTGTTACTCTAGAACAAATTAGGCAAGAGTTGCCAGTTTAGCCCAGTAAAGGGAAGGGTCTCCTAATCATTGGACTGCAGAAAGGCCTGAGGGAGGCCATGACGTGGGCAGGGCCCAAAGTGGCTGTCCAGTCTGTGGAGTCCCTTCTGCTTGCCCAGACAGGCCCAGTTATCTCAGACTATGAATCAGAGGGAGCCCCCTCACCCCCTCCAGGTCCCAGAGAAGCTGAGGCTCACTGAGGGCAGAGGTAAGGGTGACCACATGGTGCTCCTGTTTCCGGTCTGTAGCATAGGCTAAATCAGAACCACCCCCTCCCACCTCCACCCAATCTAAGTCTGGGACTTTCCTGGCTGGGGGTGAGGAGCAGTGGGAGGGATTTGAACAGAAACGAAAAACACGGAAGCAGTTCTGCGTGATGTCACCAGGCTCTAGCAGTCCCATCTGTTGGTTGATTGACTCTCTGGCGCCAAGAATGTGGGGGAAGGAAGCGGATTCCAGGTGGGGATGGGACCCCAACAGCCCTCCCTCCCTGGGTTCTGAAACAGACTCTTAATTGGTTAACTCCTTGCAACCCCAGGGCATATGACTGTGGAGAAATGAGGGCTTGAGCCAAGGGCTCCTCCCTCTCTGGGCCTGAGTGAAGGGCAGCCTTCTTTGGCCTCGATTGGACTGAGATAGCGCCCTTAGTGCCAGGTTGGGTTCCGGGCAAAGCTCGAGTATTTCAAGGGGCTGAGCTGCGCTTTCCGCCGCCTGACCGGCCGCGTCCCATCAGGAGAACTTGCCTTTGTCTAGACTGCTCTGCTGAGAGCTAATCCCTGCTCAGGACGGGGCTGGAGGAGGTTCGTCCGGTCTTCCGGGGACTGGCGGGGGGCCTCGCGGGCTGCCCTTCGCTCTTGAAGCGGAGCCCTGGGGGAGGGGGGGCAGAGGTGGCCTCCTAAGGCTGGTGAGGAAGAGGCTGGAGGAATGAGTACGCGGCGCGCCGCGCCCCTGCCACGCTCAGGCTGACCGACCGGCGGGCGGAGCGGGGCGCACAGCTCCTCTCGGTTTGGCTGCGCTCGGAGAGCGCGGGCTGGCCGCTGTCCGCGGTGCTGAAGGGGCAGCCGCGGCGGAGAGGCGGGCCCCGGGCCGCTGGGCAGCATACACCCAACCCGGGGACCGCCCTCCTTCTCCCTTGCTCGGCGCGGCGGTGGCAGCCAGCACTGCACCGAGATGGACTGAGAGCGCGGCGACGGGAAGGCGGCGGCGGCAACTGGAAGAACCCCCGCAGCCTCGGGGCCAGGCCCACTTCCACACCCGGGAGCCCCTCCCTGGGGTGAGTTGGGGCAGGCGGAGCAGAGATGGGGCAGGCGAGTCCTGGGGCATGGAGTTCTCTTGGGCTTTAAATTTTTCCTTCCCCATTGTACATTTTTTCCAGCCCTGATCTTTGAGTAGCCTACAGGGCTGATGGCTCAGATGTCTGCCCTGGTACTTTCCTAGTCCTGGGATAGAGGGCAGGCCCCCCTTCCCTCACAAGCCAGGGGACAAAGGGTTCAGCCAGAAGTCTAAGGACAGTCACAAGGCATGTCCTCCTCCCCACCCTGGGTGCAGCTCACTGCATGGCACTGGGAAGGGCTGTTTGTCCAGACTGTTGTCAGAGGGTGACACCTTTCCCACTCTGTGTAGGGGGCTGGCTCTGGGCAGCCACTGAAATTCAGCCCAGACAGAGGCCAGCCATCTTTTAGCAGAGAAGACAGGCTTGAGCCTTCATTGGGGCCACAAGCGAGAGGTAAAGCCCTTTCCCTGCCTTCCTCCAGTCTCCTTGGGCACCTGAGCTGCCACGACCAGGGTTTCAGGGACAAGGGTCACATAGTGCACCTGGCTGTTGTGAGTGAGCTGGATTCAGGCAGAGGAGCTCTGGAGTGGATACTGGGCAGGCACTCCCTGCTAGTGTGTGTGTGTGTGTGTGTGTGTGTGTGTGTGTGTGTGTGTGTGTGTGTTTTCCCAGCACGCAAAGGAGATTTAAACTCCGGTGGTGCCTGTCACAGGAAAAGCCCTTCCCCAGCCGGTCTGTGCCTCTGAGTAAGCAGTTTGGGGTCACGCTGGGTAACTACCCAGTCAGAGGAGCCTTGGGCTTCCTCGATCCCTAAAGCTGCCCCCATCCTGCCTCAGCTGAAGTGGGAGATGTGTTTAAACTTGATGGGTCACCTCTGCCTTCGATCCCACCACCATTCCGTTCCCATCTCCATCACCTGGCAAGGTCAGACAGAGACCTCTTGATTCCTAAAACCTGATGGGCGGGCTGTTGCGGGGAGCTTTACTGTCTTGACAAAGGACTTTTGGTATGTTGGGGAGGTGAGGGCCTGGAAGGAAGGGGGACCATGGAGAAGTCTAGCTGTGCTGGAGTGAGGCGCCTGTTTTAACCTGATGGATGTAGATGAAGCTTCTAAATCTCCACAGGCTAGTGCTGGAGGACTGAGGTCTGTGTTTTGTTCTGTATGTCTAGTCTAAGCTGTGGGCACCAGCAATGACTCTGGTGGGCCGCTTCCTTGGATCATCGGATGCCTGATGGTGCCAGTGAAATGATAGAGAGATGGAAGAGATGTGTGAGATGATGTGTAGATTTTAGGGTCAGTGTGAGCTGCAGCAGTGCTGCAGTGCTGATGGAAATGCATGCCAAGGATGTGCTAGCATTGCTTGCATAAAGCCGACCACTGGGTACCAGGTACCATTCGCTTCTGGCCAATGATCTGTAGAGGGGAAAGGTCATAAGGAGGAAAGTATGGTAACTGCACAGCTGACATAGACTCAATTTACATTATTCTTGATCAGTTTTTCCACCCAAAAGCACTTTTGTTTTGGGAGGTAAGTTTTTTCCTACCGTGTAAACACTTTGTATTTTTGGCCAGATGAATAAAACTCTTTAGAGTGTAATTGTCAGGAAGGATGGCTGACTCATAACTGTACTTTGACATTGTTGTTGACTTGTTTTGTAAAAATCTGAAGTTCAGAATGTATAATGGCAGGCCAGCTAAGCAGCAGGCCATTGCTTCTGTTTTTGGAAAACAGTGTATTTGAGCTTTGCATGGTTTGTTTTGAAAATACGATCATAGCCCCAAAGTTTTCCATAACTAGATCAACTTGGGGTATATTTTTAGCGTGCTCCACACCTGTAATGCAATCAGGCTACCTATTTTTATTCCTAGTCTGAGCAACTTAAAACCTCTTCAATAATTAAGTTGGGCTCAAGTTCTCTGTACCGGAGGAAGATAACATTTGAGAGTCGGCTGAGCAAGATACAGTCCTAGATGTATCTGCTCTCAGTCTCTGCTCAGAAGTCCTGCACTTGGTTGTATCATACAAGACTGCCTCTCTGTGCACAGTTGTAAAATGGGTATGAAACGTAGGAACAGAACCTTTCTGACTGGGTTTCTCAAGGCCAAGGCAGAAAGTAGAGTGAAGAATATTTAGCAATGTAATAAATTTTATTTTGGTGAAGGCAGTTGATCTTAGGTTCCTCGTAGAATGGCGTTAGGGATGGTGGCAACAGCTGCGTCAGGTAAAGGAGTGAAAAGAGGCCCAGCTTTTAGTTTGAGAGACCTGGGTCCAGATTCCCATTTTACCTCTCATTAACTAACTGTATGCTGTGACATAGCCTCTCTGAGTTATCCTTAATGTATCTCCTGCCGTAGTCTGCCACCACCAGTTAGTAGACGAATCACCGGGTGTATTGAGTGTGTTGAGACAGAATCCCCACACACTGGAGTTTAGACTCCAACCACGAGGGCTATGAAAGGACTCAGTAGTTTGCCATGGGTAGCCTGGTCCTGCTGGGGGGCTGTCCTTGGGTCTGCCCTCATCCAGGGACATTGGCTGGCCAGAGTGGAGCTTGGGCAAAGGGACCAGGGGACTGTTCCCTCCAGGAGGAAAGAAGCCTAAATGCCTGAGGCCACAAGGGGTCTCTGTTCAGAGAAAGCCCTTCCAGGAAAGGCTCTGTGGCTGCTGCTGTCCCCCGAGGTTCTCTCTCTGTAAAACAGGGTTTTCCTCCAATGTTGTGTCTCTTCTCCTCCTGCGTCTGTCCCACGTGCTCTGTAGTGACAGCAGCCGACACTAGGTGGGGTCTTACTTCAGGCCAGGCTTCCCTATAGTGACTCCATACTCCTGACAGCCTGATGAGATAAGAGCCATCAGCACCCCTGGGATACAGAGGAGGAGACCGGAGCTGGGAGAGGTTAGATGACAGGTGCTCAGGGTCTGACTGCGGCACATGCCTCCCCAGCACAAGGACAGGGCCTCCCAGATGAGCCGGTGGCACAGAAAGGGGGAGTCACCCTGATCTCCAGGCTCACAGTCCACCGTGGTGACAGCACCCACTGCTGGGCAGCAGCAGGAGGAAGGAGAAGCAGAGGTTAGGGTCTGCTGGACACAATTGCAACGAGGAGGGGTCAGTGTCATGAGACCCTCCCTTCCAGGCCTGCCAGATGGGCTCCTCTTCACCCAGGGGTGGGGCTTGTGATCTGGCCAAGGGACAGCAGTGGCAGCTGGTAGCAAAGCTGGAAGGTGAAGGAAATCAGCAACCTCTCCTGACAGCAGGAGACTGAGGCCCGGAGAGGGAATGACTCATCCTTGGGAGGGGGGTCTTTCTTCCATCTCCCAGGGGAAGAGCCCCCTCTAATGGACCACTCCAGCACTGCCTCTTTGGGGAGCTTGGGGTTTGCTGGTGGCTCTGTCAGAAAGCACTTCCTGAGACCAGGGACCCCTGCAATCCCAGAGATGACCCTGAGCTCCCTTGGGTCCCGGCTGCCCCCCTGGGTTAGCAGCTCCATCTGGTCTCTGCTGGCCCGCGGATGCATCTGCAGACTGTATTGATTCCCATTTCCTGGGGTGATGAGGTAATTTAAAGGTTATTCAGTTAAATTTCTAGTTCCCTTGGCCAGAGGCCTTTCTCCAAAACACCTGCTGCTAACAGCCTGGGCACCAGGCATTGATTTAAAAAAAAAAAAAAGAGCCATGCTTTTTGCCCGTCAACTTGAATTTTTACGAAGCACATGGCTGTCTTATAGATGCTTTGCACATATGCCCCGTCTCAGTGGTTACTTAATGAGTGTACCTGTGAGCTTACTTTTTTAATTGAACAACATTTCATGAGGCTAAACAGATCGCAGCTCCTGTGGGCCTACTGCTCTTCCTGGGCCACCGATTCCAGTCGCTGGCCCCCAGCCTCTTAAGTCTTGCATTCTGAACCTCAGCCCCCAGGAGCCTGGACTCCTTCCTCTCCTTGCTGCCTCAGGCCATGCTCTGTCCGTCTTCTGCCCCACTTCCTGTGAATTCTGTCCCTGCCCTCTGGCCACGCTGCCACTGCCCTGATTCAGTTCCTTGTTAGCTGCTAACTTTTTGTACTATCCTTGGACCTAGCTGCCTCCCTGCCCTGGGCGGGCCCCTTTTAGACTTGCCTCAGTGTGCTCCAGGCGGGTTAGTCTTCCAGGAACACTGGTTCTGCTCTTGTCACTGCTCTCCTGACAGGTCTTCCTGGCCCCTCCCTGCCTCCAGCATGGGGGCAGATTTCTCAGGTTGGCCCAGCTCCCTGCACTGCAAAGCCCAGAGCCAAGGTCTCTCCCATGCATTGCTCCCCCCACGCCTGGACCCATCCCTCCCCTCTCCCACCTCCTCCAGGCCTCCTCCCAGCTGCCTTTCTGCTCCGACTGTTCCTCCACTGCCCGGACCCAGAGCACACTGGCTCAGACATCCATTCACAGGGTCAGCAGAGCCTCGCTGTGGGTCTAGTTCAGTGCTGAGCACCAGGAATGCCAAAGTGAGTGTTGTGGGGTGTATTGTGTTCCCCCCAAAGATATGTTGAAATCCTAACCCTCAGGACCTGTGAATGTGACTTTTTTGGACATAGTCTTTGCAGATGTGATCAAGATGAAGTCAAGAGAGTGGTACCTCATCCAGTATGACTGGTGTCCTGTAAAAAGAGGGAGATTTGGACACAGACACACACAGACACACAGACACATACAGACACACACACACACACACACACACACACACACACACACACACACACAGAGGAGAAGGTCATGTGGAGACCCAGAAGCACAGGAAAAGGCCATGTGCAGATGTTCCCAAGCCACAGAAAGCCTGGGGCTCCCAGAAGCTAGAAGAGATAAGGAAGGAACCTCCCCTCAGCCTTCAGAGAGGCAGGACCCTCCAACACCTTGGTTGTGGACTTCTAGCCTCCAGATTGCGAGAGAATTTATTTCTGTTGTTTGAAGCCACCCAGTAGAAAACTAATGCAGAGAGTACCACCTCTTCCTGTTCCTAAAGGCGCTGATCATTTGTAGATAAGATGCTTGTGAGTTCGTGTGTTGAGTGCACAAGAGGCGTGCACAGATGTGGTGAGGACCCTGAGGAAGGGCCCTCCTCTGAGTAGCCTTCCAGCCCTCCCGGGGGTGACAACAGTCAATCAGGCTCCCTTAGGAGGCCCACAGCCCAGTGTCCAGAGATGACAGGAGCCAGCCGCGGGGGAGTAGGGCAGGGCATCCCAGGCCAGGTGAGCCAAGGCATGGGAGGGAAGAAAAGCGGGTGGAGCCCAGGAGTGGGAGTAGGGGGTTGCTGAGGCCCACAAGGCTTCACTCCTAGTGGACTGTGTTTTGCCAAGGAGTTTGAACTTAAAATTACTGCTGTGGGTTTCAGGGAACCAGGGAAAGGAGGTGAGCATATGATACCTTTAGTGACTGTTTCCTGGCGGCATGGAAGATGGGGCAGAATGGGTAGAGGAAACTGAGACCTTGGAAGTGAGCCGGGGGTGGCTCACCTCTGCCCTGGGTGGAGAAGGTGTGGGTGTGCAGACTCGGTTGAATTTAACATCATCAGGACTTGGAGACTCCGAGTGTAGGGGCTCACGGAGAGGAGGACCCACAGGAGCTGACCCTCCAGCCTGGTGCCTGAGGGCAGAAAGAATTGTCTGGAAAGGGAAAGGTTGTCAGGAGGGAGCAGAGGAGAGTTGCTGGCTCAGTTGGGGATAAGGTGAGTTAGGGGACATCGAGGTCTGGAGCTTGGAGGGGAGGACTATTCTGATGGTACAGATGGGGAGACATGAACCAGGAGGTAGAACATGGAGCCCTGGGTGTGGACACCATCACTTGGGCCCCAGCATGAGTGGGACTGACCCCTTCCTGGGAGCCGGGACGGAGGAGGTTGGAGGACAGTGGGCATGTGGTAACAGGACCAGGAGACAGGGGGTTTCAAAGAGGGACGGTTGGTGTGAGTGGGGCCCAGGAAGGGCCCTCGGAGGGCATCAGACAGGGCTGCCACACTCAGGGGTGACCCTTCTGAGCAGCCTCTGTCACATCTCGCCTTCCCTGCATCTCCGTCCACACTCGCCTGCAGCATCCTCTGTCCTCTTCTGCTACCACTCCTGACACCTCTCCCAGAGCAGACCCGGTGAGGTGAACACAGGTGGACGCCCGGCCACCATATGGTGGCCTCTGCTGGGCCTCATCCCTGAGCCACAGCTGTCACTCTCAAGGTCACCGGGCTCTGTGGCAGCGTGGCAGCTGAGGGTGGGTCGAGGTCCGCTGCCCGGTCGGATGACAGGCGCCTGTGCCCCCTGCCCTGCATCTGCTGCAGCTGTGTCCATTCTTTGCAGGGCCCGTCACCATGGGCGGCTCTGCTCCTCCGCCTCCTGGGGATTGTGCCACAGGTGCGGCAAATGATCCGGCCCCTCTCTGATTGCTGCCTGCCAGGTTGGTCTGTGTGCACTGATGTGGTGGCTTCTCTGATGTGACTTCTGGGCCCTCCTGCCCTCAGACTCACTCCTCATCCACCTCCTTTGTGCCTGACCTTCCACCATGAGACAGTCTTCCATTGGGTCCCCTACATTTCACCCCGAGCAGGAGTTGATTCTGGCACACTCTTTCCAATGGTAATTTGTTGAGAGATGACTTTAGATTAGGAGACATACGATTGTAAAATCTTTAAAACTGACACAGCATTGTAAACTGACTATACTTCAAAAATAAAAAAAGATGATAAAATCTTTAAATGATTCTAGAGTACATAACATAAAATTTAGACATCGTTCATTACCTCCGTCTCACGCCCCGCCAAAGAGAGACACACACCCATTTGTTAACAGTGGCACTTTTCCAGACTTTCCCCTGCATTTATAAAGCCACGTCGGTCCACATGCACCCGCGCATCCGCATTTACACGTCTGTGAGATCATCCTGTGCGTATTGATAAACGGCTTGCTTTTTCCCCTACCAGGATATTTTGGAGATCTTTACATAGTGATACAAATGGGCCTATCTCATTTTTTAAATGCCAGCCTGGAATTCCATAGTGGGTCACAATTTATTCAGTCATTTTCCTCTTGATGGACAGTTCGTTCCTTTACCTTTTATTCCTATTGCGGGGAGCGCTGTAGTGAACCTGCTTGTGTATGCCTCTTCCTGCACGTGTGTCAGTGTTTCCAAAGCATAGGTTCCTAGGAGCAGAATTGCTGGGTTTCCAGGGCATGCCCGTGATGCATATCAACAGACACATCCACATAGTCGCCCACAAAGAACGCGTCGATCTGTATCTCCGGAACTCGTGGGTTGTCGACAGAGGCTGCCCCATCATTCCTGTTACTCTTTGTGACTCTGGTGAGAGAATGAAGAGGCATTTCCTTGCTCTGTTTTTCGTTTCTCTTATTACCCATGAGACTGAGCATCCTTTTTTCTGTTTGTTGACCAATCATGTCCATTTTGCGACTCATTATATTCCTATTGTTTAGATACATGTGTTTTTTTAGGCTGATATGTAGGAGCTCATTTGAAGTTCTGGTTATTTCTCCTTTGTTGGTTATATGTCTTGCAAGCATTTGCTCTTTGTTGCTTCTCTGTTTATGGTGGTCGCGGTGCCGTGGAATTTTTAAATGTTTATGTTGTAAGATCTGTCCACCAGAGGCTTGCTTTTCAGTAGAGGGGAAAAATGAAGCTTGGAAGTTCAAAATGCTGCATCTTGACCCTTCTTCATTCCGTGCTTGCTCTTTGACTTTGAACAAAAGCCCTTAACTTCACTGAACTTCCATTTGCCAGCTGTGTCAGAGCGCTGTCTGTCCTGCCCAACCTCCCCCAGCTGCCGCGAGGATCAGGAGAGAAGCTGTCTCTGATTTGTTGATGGTCACCAAGAGCCATCTTCCAGCACAGGCCTCTTCTGGGTCAGTGGTTTTCAGGCGCCAGGACCCAGCCCGACTTTCCCAGGTGTTTTTTGCCTGGCCGCCCTGTGCTGGTGACGTCACACTCGTGACTCTGCAAAGGGAAGTGGATTAGTCCGCTCAGGGTGACAAACCAAATACCACAGGCTTGGACAACAGAAATGTATTTTCCCACCGTGCTGGAGGCCAGAAGTCCAAGGTCAAGGTGTCAGCAGGGTTGGTTTCATCTTGCAGCCTCTCTCCTTGGCTTGTTGGTGGCTGCGCCTCCCTATCTCCTGCATGGTCTTCGATGCCTTGATGTGTGTCCTAATTTCCTCCTCTTATAAGGACACCAGACCTATTGGATTAGGGCCCAGTGTCTGACCCATGGTACCTTCACCCTCTCTTTAAAGGCCCTGTCTCCAAAACACATTCACATACTGAGGTCCTACAGGTTTCAACTTCAACATATGAATTTGGGGTCACAGTTTAGCATGTAACAGGACAACAGCCCCGTTTCTTGATGAGCATCGGGGAAGTGAGATTCAGAGAGGCTCTTGCACTTGTTTCAAGCCACCCAGTGAATGGGTTGCATATTTGACCCCCAAACCCATGCCCCCCAGGCAGCCTGACTGATGTTAAGACTGTTAAGGCTTCAGTGCCCTTACTTCCTGCTCACGGGCCACCCGCCGGCCTCTGTCCCCGCCATCCTGTGGCCTCGTAACTCACACTTCCTGAGCAGGACACCTAGTCCCAGCCGACTCCTCTGCGTCTCCTTTGTCCCCTCAGGGAAGGGTTTCAAATAATTCAACTGATTGGATGTAGCTTGTTCAGTTTTCATTGTTGTGGGAAAGATTGCACAGTAAGATGAAGAGCAGTGCAAACAGAGGAGGTCTCCCAGCAACCCCACACACTCACCAGACTGCCCCCAGCCCACACGTACACTTGTGTTTCACAGCTTTTCTATCACATTAGACAGCACCCTGCATGCTCTGCCCTTGTTACCCCACAGTATCACTAACAGATTCCCCGTCTTTATAAAGATCACTTTAATGGCTGCATAATATTCCACTGAGTTGAGGTCCTCTAATGGTTCGACGCATCCTCCAACTGTGGAGCATTTGAGGTTCCCATTTGCACTATTACAGATAAGGATGCAATGAATGTCTTTGGACCGAAAGCTCTTTGCTTCTCTTGGATTGTCTCCTGAGGGAAAATCCCCAGGAGTTGGATTACTGAGTTAAGGGCCAGGTACCATCATGGCGCCTTGATGGGCTAGACTGTCTCTGTACAGAAGGGGCCTGTGGAGGTCTGAGAGCCTCACTGTACTCTCATTGGCACTAGGTGTTTGACCATTTTAGTATATTTAAAAGGGTACCTACCTCAAGGCCGCTTTAATTTGTACTCCTTTAGTAACCAATGAAGGAGGAGGAACATTCCACAGTAGATTTGTATTTTCAATTCTTTTTGTTGTCACTTTTTTTTTTAAAGGCATAATTGGGGATTAGACAAATCACTATTAATTTATTGGGAATCACATTTCTTCTTTGGTTGGCTTGAGGGATTTGTTGGTGAAAGTAGTATTTAGACTTCAAGGCCAAGCAGAAGGCCTTTAGGTCAATAATGGACATAAGCAATTGAGTGGCGCCAGCTGGGCCAGCCACTCCTGAGAGCAGAAGGGGCTGAGAAGAGGCCATGTCCCCAGAGCCACCTGGTAGGTCCTGACCACGATTCTCTGTGGGGTCCTCCAGGCGGCCTGGTCCTCAGGCAGGTCACAGTGCAGGCCCTGGCTCACTCCAGGGTAAAGTCCCGAGGCTCAGCTCCCAGAGCAGCAGCCCCCACCTCTTTGGAGGCCCCTTGCGGCGGAGGCCACGTGTGGGCAGAGTCAGGCTGAGGCACCGTCCCTTATGGAATCTGTCTCCTTTTTGCCTTTTTTCAAACTGACTTGAATGGTGCACTCTCCCCCATTCCATTTTTCTGCTCTAAAACAATCAACGATAAATTGAACGTTTTTCCCCTCTCGGAAGTTTATTTTAATTGACTAGCAGCACATTATCATAAACTGCTCTCAAATTAATTCTTTGGCTTCAGTGCAGAATCATTTATTAATGACAATGGCATTCAGCATTTGTGCGTAGCTATTCTTAGAACACTGCTGCTCTAAAGGGCTTCGTTCTTAAGATATCCCCACAAGGAATGTGGATGCTAGATGGTACCCTTGGAGGACTTGATCCCCCAGACAACACAGAGAAGGTCAGTGCTTCTCTCCTGTGGGCCCGAGCCACTCATCAGTGATGAGCCTGAGGCCCAGAGGGGGGACCACTGGTCCCTCACGTCACGGAAGGTCTTGCCCCTGTGGGACTCTGAAGCCTGAACTCACCTCTGTGTGGTCCAGTTAAGGTCCAGTCAAGGGCAGAGGTGCAAAGGGGAAGAAGCTGTGTGGTGTGCAATGCATGAGAAATGCCCTCTGTGAGGGGTCAGGGAGCAGGGTCAGCGGTGGGGGGCTTGGGAAGGCCAGAAGGTGGTGTGGGTGTGGAGACTGAGCCAGGCCGGGCTCCGGATGAGTGGTAGGGTGCCCATAGAGTCACACTGGTTTCCGGGCACCCATTTCTCTGGGATGAGCAATAGATCCACCCACTCCTTGACACACATGCGTACATATATGTGGATTTTAGTTGAGTGGGAGTGTGTGCTGTATTATTGAATAAAGGAAGGAACATGCTGGAACCAGAGTCTGATGAATAGTGTGCTGGTAGCAAGTGGAAGCAGGAAGGCTGGCCTCTAGGGAGACTTGCAACAGCCGCCATCCAGGTGGGACATGATAAGGGAGTGGTCACTGTCGACATGAGACCAACCACTTTGAAGTGACTGGATCAACTGGTCTTGATGTGAAGTCAGATAGAACTTGTTGGGGAGGGTTGCCAGTATGGGACATTTGGGGTGAGTGGACCTCAGGAAGGTCGCAGAGTTCGTGCCTTCAGTTTCAGAAGGTTACATCTAGACTGTTAGGAGCCATCTGCTGGGAGGTATTCTCAGTGGTGAATGCAGATGGGGGCAGGTTCAGAGCTGGGGTTCAGCCTCACCCACACGTGGACAGAGGGAAACTTGTACAGGGCTCAGGGCAGCCAGCAGAGTGGATGGAATTACTGGAGGTCATCGTATGTCTGGCCTTCTCACTGCTGGGTCATCTAAGACTTCAGCTAAAGTATTTCCTTCTTGAAGGACAAACTGGCACCCTTCTGGGTACCTGTTCTGGGTACCTGTGAAGCTAGGCTGTAGATTTTTAAGTATTTCACGTGAGCAGAATCTGATCATTGTTTGATGTGACTTACAGCATAAAAGAACTAGGTAGGAAGGAGAACATTGTGTGTGTGTGTGTGTGTGTGTGTGTGTGTGTGTGTGTGTGTGTGTGTGTTTGCCTTAGTAGGACCGCATGCTTTTCCTCTGGATTTTTTTCACTATTTTAGCTTCCCCCCCAGTGTGCTTTGTTCCCTATCTTCTGCATGACACAGCTGTTAGCCAGGTGAGGGCGAGCAGACAGAAGAGACAAGGCCAGTGGCCCCAGGGCTCCCAGTGAGGACAGCACGAGGCACGCAGCCCCTGTCTCCCTGTGTCTCAGCTCTGAGAATGGAGGGCATGGCACGGCTCTGCGTTCAAAAGATTCTTCCAGCTTCCAGAGTCCGTGACACTCAGTGTTCAGTGTCCTGGGTTGAATTATTCTTGCACCTGATCATCCTGTTAAAAGTCACCTGCGTATTTAGAGCCTTTCCCAAAGCATCCAGGACACCACGCCCACCTCACCTCACCTTTCCTCCAAGGCCCTTGGGAGCCAGGGGGCAGCATCCTGTTTACGGGGACCCCACAGAGCACTGCCCAGAGTGAAGCCTCCAACGTCAGTCAGAACAAGCATGTCGATCTCGCACGAGTCACTGTACCTCAGAGCCTTAGCTTCCCCACCTGTCAAAAGTGTGTTTAAGGAACATATTCCTGGGGATTAAATGAAGAAACGCAGAGAAGGCAGGCAGAGCCCACAGCCCAGCGCTTGGCACTGGACCCACACTCTGCCATCCGCAGCCATTTACTTCGTTGTTATGCTGTTCATTTTGTAGCTAGAAAATCAAGGCCCAGAGTGGCTAATGCCTCATCCGCCCCCACCAGTGACTCTGACACAACTCCTAAGGGTTTATTCTCTAGATGGAAGAAGTGCAAGTTGCTTCAAAGGCCAGGATGGGAAGTACTGGCCCAGCACCACCATTCCTGAGTCCATTACGTGTCATAACAGGAACTTTGTTGTATGTTTGAAAACCTTTAAATTGGTGAAGGTTGATTAATTCAGTTTCAATCAGTTAACATTTGAAAAATTCCAGGGACTGAGCTCCCATGAGGTGATGGTGTCGGGGAGGAACAGCGGCTAGAATGCAGTTCCTGGGCTCAGTCCAGTGGGAGAGACAAGGCAGAGTGAGGTAGAGGCTGAGGCTTAACAAGTGGGGCTGGTCCTGGCTTGGACTGCCTTGCAGCGAGCCACTGTGTTGAAGCCAAAATGTCACAGTGGCCGGAGCAGAGGGAGGGGAGCACAATAGGCTTGCTTGTGGGGATTTGGGGACTGCTGAGGGGAAGAGTGACAGTGTCTGAAAAAGGTGCTCTCAGGATGTCGTATTGAGCATAGACTGGGGGGTCCGGAGTGGATGGGGGAGTCCTGCTGGGTGGTTCTGGGAGAGCACACAGGCAAGATGAGGGCTCGTTAGGCCCAGGTGGCAGCAGTGCGGTGGTGAGAATGGACAGGATCCTGGCTGTATTCTAAGGCCAGAGCTGCCGAGATGTGCTGACCACCTGGAGAAGGGTCTAAGGGACGGAGTCAGAGTCAAGGATGACTCCAAGGTGTCTGTCTGGAGTAACTGGGAGGATATGCTGAGGCGGGGAGGACTGGGGGAGGGGTGGGGGACACAGGTCTAGGGCTGCCCTGAGGAGCTCAGATTTGGACAGCTGGATTTATGATGCCCATCAGACATCCCACGGAGAAGTTCTGCAGGCATTTGGACAGGCGAGTTGTGTTCAGAGGTCTGGGTGGAGACAGACATTTGTCCCGAGATGCCCACAGCCCTGTGGTAGCAGCGCCAAGGGAGCTGGGCTCCCTGGCGCCCCACCTGTTGCCTTCCTCTGGGACAGTGGACAGGTGGCTGCAGGTGGCCAGATACAGGTGCACCAGCCGCCACAGCAGGCCTCAGAGGTGACCCTGATTTCCTGAAATCACCGTAAGGCCCCAGATGGGCCATCCCCATTTCTCACGTGCCCCTGGCTCTCAGTGGCATCTTTCCCTTTGAAATAAAGTGGCCAAGCCTGCCGCTGCAGGGGCGGCACCTTTGCACGGGTTTTCGCATTAGAATGTAACGTTTAAATGGGGAGTCTGCCTGGCCCCTGGGACCCAGGTGCCCTGGGACGGTTGCATGGGCTAGCAGGCGGCGTGCGGACTGAGACCTCGCTCCCGGGGGAGGAGAAGGGGCGGCCGCAACACCGCTCGCACTGCGCCCGGCTCCCGCGGCGCCGACGGGGTTAACGGGCTCAACGGGCTCGTGCACTGGGCGGCGGGCGGGCGGCAGTGGTGCATTGTGGTAACGGCAGTGCCGGGACCCGCGAGCGCCCGCCGCCTCCGCCGGGCGGCCCACCGAGGTGTGCGCGCTTCCCTGCGAGCCCCCAGGGCCTGGCGCCATGTAGCGCCTGGCTGCTCGGAGGCCGCCCCGCCGCGGGGATGAAGGGACGCGGCTGCTGGGAGACGGCCTCCGTGCGCTCCTTCTGCAGCTCCGGCTGCCTGAATAAATTTAAGAAGGGTTAGTGCCGCCCTGCTTCCGCCCGGAGGCCCGGCTCCCCGCGCACTCCGGGCTTGCTGCATGATCAGTCCACGCGAGCCTCTGATGTCACTTGCTCGCCAAGTGGGGAGCGCGGGAGCCTTGGGGAACCCCCGTCCCGGTACCTTGCCGGCGTGAGCTCCCAACTCGCTTTACCTGCGGGGTGTTTTGGAGAGGGGGCTATGGCTAGAGACGTGTCTGTCTGATTAACCTCTGAAAAATGGAACCGAAATATCTCCAGAGTTTTCTGGAAAAAAGGGGAAGTGGCCGCCTTGTTTAATCCACCCACCCACCCTCCCACCTCTCCTGCTCCAGAGTCCTTGGTGCCCGCATGCCCTGGGACCTTGGCAGAATTGCAGCTTTGCCTGCAAGGGCTTCTTCCTGGGGCCATCCGTGATGCTGGCTTCCCCCGGTGCATGACCCAATCCCCTCCACTTTGCCCTTTAAGCCAGCTGTGCCAGGTCAGAGGGGTCACATAAGGGGCCCCCTGGGTTTGAGCAGGCCCCAGCCTTGAAGATGCTGCCCCCAGGGACAGCAGGCCTGAATGACAGCCCCAGGCTGTGCAGGCAGAGTCGCCTGAGAGCCCTTTGTCAGCACTGAGAGAAGAGTCTTAGCTGTCTTAAGGTTAAAGCCTTGCAATTTCTGATGCTTGAAACCTTCACTATTGGAGATTTTTGTATGAGTGAAACTTGCTTTGTTTTCCTTCATGAATGTTTATGTTATAATTTGAAACTGGAGGGGAGGAAATAGGATTCTTTGACCCTGTAGACCTAAAAGACACAGGGGCAGTTAATTTCACTTAACACCAATTTTTCAGAAACAGCTCCTTTCAGAAATTAACATTCTCTGATCTGTAATAAACCTTGTAATTAACTTTGCCTGCTGACTAGTCACACTAACGGCTTCCTAAAGACTTAGCCCAGCATAGACTCCAATCCTCAGTCCAGGAGTCATGTTTAACCTTGCAAATTTGCCTGAAAATACCATCTGAAATCTTAGGGTGTTTGTAATTGTATACATTTTGAATTTATTTCACGGGGAACTGATACTTCAACTCCATCTTAGAAATCCTTTAAAGAGACTTGCAGGTGATCTTTGTCCATTTATGTCTTCTGATTTTAGAAGATTGGTCTTAATTTCCAGCTTTTATTATGGGTATTTCAGTGCAGGACAGCGTCTGGGCTTGTAGAGGTTCTTCATGTGGGCTGCTCCTCCCAGGGAGCGTTGGGGCACCTGGGTTGTGGTCCTGACTCTGCCGCTAGGCTGTGTGACCATGGGCAAGTGCCTGCCCCTCTGTGGGCCTCAGTTGCCTGTAGCTCTGTAAATGAGGGCAGAATTGGGTTGACAGGGACCTGGGCTCAGGAGGAGCAGCCCAGGGAGTCCATTGATAGGAAGCCGCTCCTGAGTGGGAAGTGGCAAGTTCAACCCGCAGCACTTGCATGACCTTCAACCAGATCCTTAGCTGTTTTGAGCCTCAATTTCTTCACCTAAAGCATGGCATTAAATCGCATTACCTGGCAAGGAGGCCGGGAAGTTGAAATACTTCTGCACCTGCGTATCAGTCAGTCTGTTTACCCATTTGTCTGTGTGTCTCTCTCTCTCTGGGCTCCAGACAGAGCCGGTGCCTGAAAGGCAGAAATGCCCTTCCAGGGTCTCTTGAAACCTCTGAATTCAGTCCTTGGAAACTCACTCCTTGGCCTTTGTGTTTGCACGCAGCACTGTGTGTACATGTGTGCACACAGCTGTGTATAGGACTTCTGCATCTTTTCTGGTTGGACATAAAGCTCTGACATTGCACAAAATAAGGAAACCCCTCACCCTGGCAAGGTAGACTTAGCAGGGGTCAGGGCTGGGTGGCCTTGGGTGGCCCTGCTTATGACACTGCTGAGGTCACCACTCTCTCATTTGGGACCTCAAAGAACCTTGGGTGCCCACCAGCCAGCCTCCGTCTTTTGCTTGGCTGCACTGTTTGCAGAGAGCTGAAATGAGCTTGGCCGAAACTGAGTGACGTGTCAGGGAAACAGTAAGGGATCAAGTATTCAAGTGCCGGGCACTGTAGACTGTGAATCTGCTGGATCCCCGAGGAGCCTGGCCTGAGTGGAGGCCACAGTGGATGGGGCTGGGGCTCAATTTCTGGGGCAGAACCTGGCGTGGTGATTTGAAAGAGGCTAAATGCCAGGGAGAAGTTTCAAATGTTTGGGTGCTTTTGAGTCAGAGTGAAGAGCAGGAAATGGTGAGGGAAAACAGAACATTTGTCTTTTCCATTTAGCAGAAAACCTAGCCAGCCTTTCACTCTGTGCTAAGAAATGGCCCAGGAGCTGCACAGGACCCAGTGTCCGCAGCCAGGTGATAGGAGTCAGCCTGGAGGGGCTGCGTGTGCTGGAGCCCAGCCAGCATCCTTCTGACCCACCACATCTGTGTCCCCACTGGGAAGGGACAATGGGAAGGGACGGTGGGGCCCAGCCCTGGCTGGCCAAATTCAGAGCCCAGGGTCTCATCTGCCTTGTAGAGAAGATCTGAGAATATTACACAGTCTGAGGCCCCCAGAGTCCTTGGGCTCTGAGGGAGGGAGCTGCTGTGGGTAGAGAGGTGGTCAGGTAGCTAGGGGTGGGCTGTGTGGGCAGCATGTACGGTTGCCCAGGTGCCAAGGAGGACCAAACGTGTGCATGTGGGTATCACTGTGTTGGCGGGGGTCGGGAGTAGGGGCCAGGCTGACAGTTGGGGGGCTGCTAAAGGCAGGGAAGGTGAGGGATGGGGAGGGCTATGCTGGATTGTGAGGCCTCTGTAGAGTCAAAAAGGTCGCAATCAGGAGTGACCCCTGCCTTGAGGGCAGCAGAGAATTAACATTTATCAGGAGCAACGTCTGACTCCTGAAACACAGTGACCTCTGTCACCTCCAGGCAAAGAGAGAATGGGCTGCTGGGTTGCCAGGCCAAGACAGGTGACCCTGCCTGGGCCCTGGAGGAGGCCCTGGGGAGCTGGGTAGGGAGCGAAGTGGGGAGAGTGAGGCAGCTGGAGACTGGTGGCCCGGGGTCAGGCTGGAGCCCAAAGCCCCTCCTGCCCAGGACTGAGAGGTTTGCTCTGGGTCCCTTTCCCCCTGACTCAGCTGGGAGGGTCCCGCAGGCAGCGCTGCCCTCTGAGGACCCAGTCAGTCCCCCTCTTCCTGTAGTGCCAGTCAGCTCAGACTGGCTGCAGCATCTGATCCAATAGATGAATAATATGAATACAGATGAAGTTACGGGCTGCCAAAGATAAATTTCCTTTTATGTCCCGTTTCCCTCTGACGTGTGTGTTGACTAATGACGCCTGACGCACGTCTTCGGAAATAGCTGCTCAGGTGGGAGGAGGCCACAGACTCAGGGAGCGTACCCCCACCTGGCAGCCCTCCGAGTCCTGGCCTGGCGCACCTGAGTCCTTGTGTCTGTAGGTGAGAGTTACCCAGCGTTAGAGGACAAATGTTTTTCCCAAGAGGCTAGAACTGACAGCCAGTCAAGCCCCCTGGGCACAGCCCTCTGCCTGGGATATTTTTACAGCAGAAGCAGCACAGTCTGTCCGGGTGGGCAGCTCCCACCATCATGATGTTTAGCTCATTAACCATTAGGCAGCTACTCATCTGCCTGATGAAATCACCTCCCGAGCCCACCCCTCCCCCCCAACACATGCACACGCTTTGTTCTTGGCCAGACTCTGAAGTTCATCTGGTCCTGTCCTCTGCACCCTGAATTTTGCAGTATTTTTAGGGGTTGTTTACTATTAAGGCAGCAATTCCAGATGTTCCAGATCATGGTGTTTCCATCACTTCATTACCTCTCATGTCGCCGTTTTTAGGTCTCTGTTTTCAGTCAGTGTGTTTCTTTATGGGAACATCCTTTTTACATCATTGAGATACACAAACATCACCATTTTCATGTGGCTGGACGCAGGCTTGAGGTGGATCCACCAAATGGCTGTGGGGTGCCTTTTTAGACATTCAGTTAGACATTACAGTTCTCTTCAGATTGTCACCAAACTGCTGCCGAGTGTCTCCAGCATGTGCAGTTTTTCTCTGCTGTTTCTTTCCAGGACAGATTCCCAGGAGTGTGATTGCGGAGTCAAGGGGTGTGACTGCTCCCCCGGGCACCCCGTCGCCCTCGGCCAAAGTGTTCAGGTCTCAGGTCCGGGTGTGGACATCTGCTTCTGTCCACCTCCCCTGCATTAGTATATTTCTGAGAGAGCATTTTTTGATCAAGCATAAAGTTGTGCCTTGTTAGTCTCTTAGCTTGCCACTGACTAACCAAAAAGGGTGAATTTACCCTGCACATTTGGTTATTATTTGTGTTTACTCGTCTGTCTCCTTCTCCTGCCCTTGTGTGGAAACCCAAGGGGAAGAAGTATCGTAAATGTTGGTTTTGGTCAGACGTGGCTGGACCCCCAGCCAGACAGGACTTCCTGGGACCCTGGCGCTGCTCTGCTTCCCTCGGTGGGTGGGATTTGGAGGGGTGGTCCCTGGAACCGTCACCCCCTCACAGGGTCTGCTGCCTGACCTATGGGGCCCCTTGTTCAAAAATTTTGAGTGGCAGACAGCTGAGCATTAAACCAAGAACAGGACCCTTCTGATTTCAGGCCCTTGTGTGACGCAGAGGTTCCAGATCCAGGCATGGAGGGGGCTTCTGACCTAGGGCCGCTTGTGGCCACCAGCACCCCTGCTCCTACCCGTCGTTGGCCCTATACCTCCCCCCAACCCGGGCTCCTTAGCCTTGAAGTTGTCCTTTTCTCTGCGGCCATTTCTGTGCCTACTTTCCAGTGGAGAGCTGGCCAAAGCATCTTACTGCCCTGAATATTTAATTTTTTTGTGCCATTTTTCCCATGGGAGTTTTCACCTTTGCCTCACCCACTTCTCTCTTGCCTTCCCCCTCCTGAGCCCTCTCCTTGCTGGCCCGGGGCTAGGAGGAGCTGCTGCTTCCGTAGCGAGAAGCTGGTAATCGGGATAACTGCTGAGAATCAGTGCTGGCTGGTTGCCCTTGCTGTTAATTGGAAACACCAGACTGTCTCCCTGATCATCGTCTCGTGCTCCCTCCCAAACAGCAGGGTTCCTTGGGTGCATGTTAACTCTGCAGGGGGCTCTGAAACATGGCAGCGCTCCAGACGGACTAGATGGGTCTCCATGGAAGGAAGGGAGGTAACCCCGTGGGTCATCGGGAAGTGGCGTCTGTGTGGACGAGGACCCGGGGACTGACTGCCCAGCCGGTAGCTGCAGGAACACCACTCCGGGAGCTTCTCCCCATGGACTGCACAGAGTTTGGAACTTTCTTAAATGGCCCTCAGCTTGATTTAGCTCTTACTCTCATGGGAAATGTGGCCTTAAACTCGTGGCTTTTTCCACATTTTTCAGAGTTTGAATGGGGAAGGTGTCGATGTAAGCGTTCTCACATTGAGCTGAGAAGGGTTCAGTTACCCACACAAAGGAAGGTCATGCAGCCATAGAATCCCCAACTGTCACAGCCAGGCAGGATCTGGAGATGATTTACTCAAGCCCTAGGGTGCAGACAGGGACACTGAGGCCTGGAAGTAGTCGGAAAGCCACGGAGGCAGTGGTGCACAGCCAGAGATAGGAATCAGAGGACGCAATCCCAAATCATTGCCATTTGGTGGTTAAAATAATTTTGCATTTTTCCAGACGTCAAAGGTAATTCATGCTCATTGTAGTAAATTTAGTAAAGAAAAAGTATTTCTTTCTTTATTTTTGATGTTCTTTTTTTTTTCTTTGTTTAATTATTGAAGTATAGTCGATTTACAGTGTTGTGTTAGTTTCTGGTGTACAGCATAGTGACTGAGTTATACATATACACGTATATATTATTTTTCATATTCTTTTCATTATAGGTTATTACAAGGTATTGAATATAGTTCCCTGTGCTCTACAGTAGGGTCTTGTTCATCTGTTTTATAGATAGTAATGTGTGTTTGTTAATTCAGGTGAGTTAGTTGTGATGCTTTTGTATTGCAAGGATTTATTTAATCTAAGTTGTTGGCTTTGTGCATACACAGTTGTTAGTGGTATTTTCTTCAATGTCTGTAAGATCTGTAGTGATGCCCCCTCTTTCTTTGCTGATATTGGTCATTGGTCATATTATTTTTCTTCTTCAATCTGGCTAGAGGTGTATAGCCTTTATTCATATTTTCAAAAAATCAGATTTTGGTTTCATTGGTTTTACCTACTATTTTTCTTACTTGCTCTTTAAAAACATATATAATATAGATAACCTTCAAAAGGCAAATTCAGTCATACTATACGTTCTGTTCTGCTCCTTGATTTTTTTCATCAACTATGTCTGAAGGTTTTTTTTCATGTCACACAGAAATCACATATCTGCATATGTATCTGCTGGTCAGTAGGAGACATTCCTAGAACTGGATTAGTAGGTTGTTATCCTCTTTTTTCCTTTTTTAATCAATTTTATTGATATACAATTTACATACGATAAAATGAACTAATTTTAAGTGTTCTGTGAGTTTTAACAATTGTATACACCTGTATAGCCACCACTCCAAATAAGATCCAGAACATTTTTATTGTCCCCAAAGGTTTACTCATGTCCCTTTGCAGTCAGAGCCCCTCATACCCAGCCCCAGACCACTACTGATATTTTGTAGTTTTATTCGTTCCAGGATTTCATGTAATAGAATCAAACAGTAGTATGTGTGACCTTTTTTCATTCAGCATAATGGGTTTTCGAGGTTCATTCTTATTGTGTGGATACATAATTTGTTCCTTTTCATTGCTGACTGATTTTCCATAGTGTGAACATACTACAGTTACTCATTCACTTGTTAAAGGACATTTGGACAGTTTCCAGTTTGGGGCTGCTATGAGCCATAAAGCTGCTATGAACATTTAAAATACATGTATTTTTGTAGATGTAAGTTTCTGCTTCTTAGGTATACCTAGAAGTGAAATTGTGGGTCATTTTGTAAGGGTATGTTTAGCTTTATAAGAAATTGCCAAGAGCGGTAGGGTATAGCTTAGTAATAGTGTGTGTGCCTAGCATATGCACAAGGTCCTGGGTTCAATCCCTGGTACCTCCATTAATTAAATATTAATTGATTAATTTAATTAATAAACAAACCTAATCCCCACCACCCAAAAAAAAGGAACTGCCAAACTGAGGGGAAAAGTTCAACTTTTCATCATTAAGTGTGAGGACAGCCATAGGATTTTTATAGATGCCTTTTATAAAAATGAGAAAGCTCCTTTTTCTTCCAAGTCTTTGGAGTTTTTATCTTGAATGGGTGTTGAATTATGTCAACTGCTTTTTCAGTATGTATTGAGTTGATTATATTTTTCTTATCCTGTTAATATGAATTGTATTAATTTCAAATGTTAAACCTTGCATTCCTGAGATAAGCCTCTCTTGTTCACGATGTATTAGCCGTTTTAGCTGAATTTCATTGGCTAATATTTGGTCAAGGGATATGGCATCTACATTGATGAGTAATCCTGGGCTATAGTTTTGTTTCTTGTAATGTCTTTGTTGCTTTTGGTATCAGTGTAATACTGGTTTCTCGTAAGATGAGGTGATACTGCCTCCTAAGAAGATTGTGAATTGTCTCCTTCCGTTTTGTTTTTTTTTTTTTACAAAGTTTGTATAAGAATTGTATTATCTCTTTCCTAAAGAGTTGGTGGAGTGTAGCCATTTGGGCCTGAGTTTTCTTGGAGGGTAAGGTTTTTAATTTAAAATTCAGTTTCTTTAAAAAAGGCTTTTTTTCCCCCTTGTGTCATTTTTGGTAACGTGTCCTTTCAAGGAATTTTCCATTTCATCGAAGGTATCAAACTTACTGGCATAATATTGTACATATTTTTTAAACATCCTTTTACTGTCAGTAGATCTGTAGTGATGTTCCTTCTTTCATTCCTGTTATTGGTAATTTGTATTTTCTTTATTAATTATTCTAGGTAGAAGCTTATCAATTTCACTGATCTTTCAAAGCTTTTAATTTTTGCATTGTTATTGTTTTCTATTTCATTGGTTTCTGCTCTTATTTTTATCATTTTATTCCCTCTACTTACTTTGAGTATAGTTTCCCCTTCTTTTTCTGTTCATTAAGATAGAAGCTCGGACCATTCATTTTAAACCTCTTCTCTTTTCTATAGTAAGCTATTTTCTTGGGGGGAGGAGATTCATTAGGGTTATTTATTTATTTATTTATTGAAAATAGAGGTACTGGGAATTGAACCCAGGACCTCATACATGCTAGGTATGCACTCTTAACAGTGAGCTCCCCAGTTGTAATAAGCTATTAAAGTTATGCATTTCCCTCCAAATGCTACTTTAGCTAACTCCTGTAAATTTTGATATGTTGTATTTTTTTAATCATTCATTTCAAAAATATTTTCTAGTTTTCCTTGAGGTTTTTATTTGACTCATTAGTCATTTGGAAGCGTGTGGTTTAATTTTCACATATTCAGGTATTTTCCAGGTACCTTTTTGCTACTGGCTTTCCAATTCAATTCTGTAGTAGGCAGAGAACATGGATTTTATCATTTTAAATTTGAGAACTGATTGATGGCCCTGCGTTGCTCTGTCTTGGCGAGCTGCACGTGTCTCTTCTCAGTAGTTGCTCTAGGGTTTACATTATACATTTTTAACTTGTCACAGTTTTTTGTTAAATCATATGCCATTTTAACTGTAAGTAAGAACCTTACAACCATGTACTTCCATGGCCCCCACCCTTTCTACTGTGTCCGGTTTTACTTTTGAAGATGGTATGAACCATACAATACGCTTATTTTTTTTTTTGTAACTTGCTCTTTACAGTCAGTTGTCTTTAAATGAAATTTAAAAGTGAGAAAACCAGCACCTTTTATGTTTACTTACATATTCATCTTTTCTGTTACTGAACCAACCTTGGGTCCTCTCGCCTGACACGCAACAAAGCCAATCTACTGACACTGGGTTGTGGTGAAGGAAAGTTCAGCGTTTATTGCAGGTGCCAAGAAAGGAGAACAGGCAGCTCATGCACGAAGGACCCAAACACTGATGGCTTTCAGGGAAGAGTTTTTAAAGGCAGCATTTGGGGTGAGGAGTGCAGAGTGCATGACTTTGTTCTGATTGGTCAGTGGTGAGGTAACAGGGTGATATTTCAGGAATCTTAATCAACCTTCTGGTTCCAGCCAGTCTGTGGTCTGCGTGCTTTGTGGTCAGCCCGTACCTCCACCTGGGCGAGGGTCACCATCCCACAGAACAACTCAAAGACCTGTGTCAGGTTGTTGTGTATGTCCCCTGAGGAGGAACAAGGACTGTTTTATGCTGAGCTGTTGTTGTTGCTTCGCTCACTTAACTGCTTTCCCTTTATTCCTGCGTTTCCTCACTTCCCTAACTAGTAAATGCTCATGCCTGCTCTTTGGAATTTGGGGAAGGCCTTTTTCCTACAAACAAGACACAGAGGAGCTTTTGTACCCGGTTTCATTTCCAGCCCTCTTCACTCCTCTGTGTGCATCTGAATTTCCATTTGGTATTGTTTTCTCTCAGTTTGAAGAACTTCCTTTAACATTTCTTGCAGTACAGGTCAGCAAGCCACAAATTCTCTCAAGCTTTGTTTGTCTGATTGTATTTTTATTTTGCCTTTATTTTTGAAGGACATTTTTCTGAGCTCTACATTCTAGGCTTTCTTCCCATCTCTCAGCACTGTAAAGCAGCTGCTCCCTCCTTGTCCTCTGGTTTATGTGCCCACCGCCTGGCATACCCCATTTCAGGGCCCCAGCATCCAAACCCCAGGGTCGAGCTGCCCACCAGGTGACCGTGGCAGGCCCCTTGACTCCCAGAACCCCAGCACCCCCGGCACTGAAGGGGGCATGAAGTGGGGGGACTGCCCGGCAGAGCGGTTCATGAGCTGCACAGTGACTTGTGCTGTCAGCAGGCAGCGACCCTCTGTTGTTGCCTGGGTCTCTGCCTCACGTTCTCCTGCTCCAGAAAAGAGCCTTTTGTGGGACATAGCCATTCCACCGTCCCAAGGTCCTTTGGTCCTAAATGGTCTTGGATATGCCTTAGCGCAGCCCCCTAAAGTCTTCAGGGCTCCCCACTCCCTGCTCCATCAGTCCTTCCCCCTTCCAGCACAGGTAGGCCCAGGACAGGGACACCAGAAAGTTCTCAGCCACAGTGACCTGTTTAAGCAGACCCCCACCCCCAGCCCCAGCCCCGGCCACCATGGGGCCAACCTGAAATGGGTCTCAGATGGAAACTTGGCCCCGAGATGTTGGGCCCCTGCAGGCTGTCGGGTTGTAATTCAAGCCCACCTGGCTGTGGGGTTCAGGTTGTGCTGGACTGTGTTCCCGCACAGAGGGACTGTGTGCCCTCGCAGACAGCATACTATGTGTGGGTGCATCCAGGCCGGTGTGAGAGGTCCCCGGGCTCTACAGTGGAGGGGAAGGTCCTGGCAGCTCGAGAGCGCGTTTGGCTGCTGAGGGTGATGGGTCATCATGAGGACTGTCCATGGCGCTCATTGTCCTCCTGGAGGAATGTTCAGGTGCCTCCAAATACAGGGCCTGTGCCAGGCTCCCAGCTGCATGGACAGTGACCCAGAACTAGGAGAGGAATAGAAGGGCCTTCGGAGGAGCCAAAACAGCCTCCAAAAATAGCCCTACCCTCTGCCACTTTCTCACGGCCTCACCCCGAGCGTGGTCACTTTCAGCACATTCTGCCAAGTTGACTCTTCTGGTGTCGCCCTTAAAGATGGGTGGCCTCTCCAGGTGACACTTCAGGTGGCCACCTATGCCTGCCCTGTCCTCAGCTCTGCAGACCTGGTGCTCAGGGCTCAGGGACCAGATCTGCAGGGAGGAGGTAGTCATGGTAACCTGGCTACAGCTGTGCCTGGTCCCAGGGCACATGCCTTTCAAGGGATGAGAGTTCCCATCTGCCCTCCTGGCCTAAGAAATGTCCCTTGCTTCTGTGTTGTTGGTCACCAGCAGTCATGGAATTGGAACAAGGGAGGCGGTCCCCATTCTGCGCAGCACGCTGGGGTGGGCGGCAAGAGTTGCCCCTGGCGTCAGACACACTGATGAGGTTGTCTTGAGGAGGATGGCTGGTGATCCTTACTTTGCTACTTTATGCTTTTCGACTTTTTTACCTTCAGCGTGGCTCATTTTTATAACCAGGTAATGATGACCGAAGTTGGTGGCCTCACTGTGGGGCAGGCATTGTGTTAAGCACTTTACAGACATAGACCCATTTTACAGATGAGGAACTGAAGGTTAAGAAGTTAAGTAACTGCCAGGTTGCAGGGGTGATAAACAGCTAAGTGGGACTTGAAGTTCTGCTTGATTCCTAAAGGGGAGAGGCATCTCTTGGACAGTTAATGAAAGGGGCGGCTCTGTCCCCTTTCTGTTTAAGACACGGCTTGGCCTGTCTGCCCGAAGAGGAGTATGAGAGTCCACCCGTCAGGGACTGTGGGTCTCCTCCTCACCCTCCCTGCAGAGCTCAGCCCACAGCCAGGCCCCTACTTATGACCTTGCAGCCATAAGAGACAGGCAGGAGGGCGCCCCAAGCTCTGCAGGGAGGAAAGAGGAACTTTGCAGGGACTGGGCAGCCAAGGCCTGGTGGGCGGGCAGTTCACAAGGTGATCAGGTTGTGTTCCTGTGTTAGCTCAAGCCAGGGTCTGCACAGAGGAAAACTCTGAACCCCAACTCTTCTCCAAACCTCAAAGCACTGCGATGCCCCTCAGCACTCACCTGCACATGCCATGCAGCCCAGAAAACTCTTCTCACCACCATCCCTCATGTCCTTGGTTCATTCACTGGGTTTCTATTTGGCACCTCCTGCATGCCGCCCAGGAGGTGGGGGTCCGCCAGGTGCAGATGCAGCTCCAGCCCCTCCAGGGCCCCATGGCTCCTAGGTGGTGGGACCCCTCTCCCCGCCCCAGGCCCCCTGCTCAGTCACTCTGTCATCAACGCCCCGAGGCAGCTGCACGCAGAAAGTTCTTCAGTGTGATTCACAGGCGTCCAGTGGTTTCCAAGGGGAAGCAGCTGTGGCTGTTCAGTCCAGGACTATGTAACCCCACAGTTTCCAGTGACTGGCTCAACTGCACTGGCGCTGTCAAGGAAGGATCAGTGGGCTGTCGCGTGTGGGTCGCCAGACCTCTCTTTGGCCTGGAGAGAGGCGTTTGTGGTGAGTGAAATGAAACCCCCTCACAGGTGGAGCTCCTTGTTGTCCATTAAAGGCTCCTTCTCTCCGGTGAGGGCTCGCTGGCCTCACGAGTCAGCCGAGGTTGGGGCCCGGGGGCGCCGGGCCCGGAGAAGCAAGGCCAGGGGTCAGCGCTCCGAGCTGGGCCACAGGCAGTGGTGCCCCATGCACCCGCGAGGGCAGAGAGGAGCCCTGTCGTGGTGTTCCCGCCACGTCCCCGGCAGCTGGTGGCCAGGCGAGGCCATGGCTCATAACCCGGTGGGATCTGGGGCGGCGGCTCACAAGTAGTGAAGTCGTGCAGACCTGAGAGGCTTACCGAGCAGAAGTGAGAAGGCGGCACCCAAACTGAACTTGCATGTTGTGGGCAAAGCCTGGCTTTCAATGCAGAAATGGAAGTTGTTTAATTTCCTGAGCTGGCAAGATCACAAGAGAATTTTTTTTTCTTTTCTTAGGTACCCAGGAGGCAGCCTTGGGCCCCGGAGAGAGCGAGGCCTGGGGGCCACGTGAGGCCCTCAGCCTCGGTTCCCTCGGTTCCCTAGTCCCCGGAGCTGGGGTGCGGAGCTGGGGTGCGGGGGACATAGGGGGCCCTGAGGCAGTGTGTGGGGCTGGAGCCTGGATTAGGAGGTGTTAGAGCCGGTGATCTAACCCAGCAGTTCTCACCTGGCTGTAGCGTAAAATCTCCTGGAGGAGCTTTTTAAAAATACTGATGCCCTCCCCACCACCAAGTCACCAGGTGGTCCCCAGGAGCCTGCAGACGGGTGGGGTGGGTGGCAGCGTGGAGGCCTCAGTGGAGGCTGGGAGGAGCAGGGCAGCCCCAGGAGGCCCACTCTTGTCTGGGTGGGGTGGGCTCGTGAAACCAGCCAGCCTGGGGGGCTGGTGCCTCGGTGGGGAGGCACCCACCGTGCTGAGACATGGGTGGGCTCCCAGTCTTGACACCAACAGGGAGGAAAGGAGCGTCAGTGCTCCAGCTGCCTGTTTCGTGCCCCTTAAACAAGGGCTCAGGCGAGAGCAGCAGCGCCCGCCCCGGTCAGCTTGCACCAGGGCTGGGCCGCCATGGCTCCGCCCAAACAGCCCTCAAAGGCCTCCCTCCGGCGGCAGCAGAGGGGCAGCCTACCTCTGCTCCCTGGGACCCTGGGGCGAGACTCAAACCAGGACAGGCAGGTGAATGAGCCTGGAGGCCCAAGGGGTAGGATGCCAGCTCCCTGAGTGCTGTATCCGGGACGGGCACCCCCGTTGCTTCAGGAGGCCCCATGGAAACCCCAGTTAGGGCGGAAGCTCTGGGTGGGCTGGAGGAGGATGTGGGTGGTGGGTTGCCGTCAGCATCACAGCAGATGCTGTAATTGGAGCATGCGCCTCTATTTTTATGCTCCATCTCTGCACTGGTGTTTCTTTTCCTGGAGGTGGGCCCTGCTCCCTCAGCGTTCCGTCATCCAGAGGATGCTGCATGGCTCCAGGTCACAGCCTTCTGCTGAGCGGGGTGCCCAGGCCTGTGGGCGACCTAACTGTCACTTGCACACACTTATTTTCACCGGTCCTTGTGGCTCGTGGTTTGACCCTGTGCCCTGTGCCCTGCCCCCTCCAGTGAGAGGACGGAGGTGTGTTTCTCTGCTCTCTGAGATTTTTGCCCGGCCTTCCGTTGCTTGCTGGCCTCTCCGGCTGACCCAGGGGTCCCCAGGGGTATTTTTCCCTGGGAACATCGGCAGTTCGGTCACCACAGATACTGACCTACAGATTGGTGTTTGTGGGTTTGTGGTTCCTGTCCCTGCGTCTCCGCTGGAACAGAAGCAAAGCCCAGCTTTTGTGTCAGCCCGGGGTGCCCGTGCGGGAGGCCCCACCGTGGCCTTGTTGACAGCCGTCCAGGTTGGGATGCCACCCCTGCACCTCTCTGCAGCGGGAGCTGCTGGAGAGCCCGAATGGGGTCTCACCCGGTTCCCTCAACACCCTGTGCTGTTCGCCTGTGAGAGAGGAGGGCAGGTGGGCCAGAGGGGCCACCGAGGTCCTACGGCCCTGGTTCTGTGGCTTGTGTTTTCTATCTGCCTGCCAGGCCTCACAATTTATCATGTATTGTTCTCTGGTTTTCCATCCAATTCAATCCTGACATGCCTTCCAGGGTCCTCAAGGCAGAGCTTCTCAGAGCCTCTAGTCACCTACCTCCTTGGGGAAGGGACACCATTCATCCTGTTTTCTTAAGTTGTTTTTTTTTAATCACTGATTCTTTGTTTTGGCAGAGGCCCCTGTGGGACTAGCGTCTCACAGGACCTACTTTGGGGAAGGCAGACCTGCTCTCCTTCTGGGGGTCCCTCCTGTTGCTGGGGTCCCTGGGTGGCACCTGGTCACATCCCACTCCAGGCCGGGTAGGAGGGCACCAGCCAGCATGGGCTTCATCTCAGGCTGGGTGCTGGGGAGCTTCCTCAGTCTCTCAGCCCCCAGGGCCATGGAGGTGGCAAGTGTCACCAAACTCTCTGTAAAGACCACTTGGCCAGTCCTGGCTCCACCACTCAGGAGCCATGGGGTCTTGGGCACAATCCTTAACTCTCCACGCCGCCCCTTCTTCTGGGCATGATTCTTGCAGCAAATGGTGTCATCCGTGGCGATGACAGGACGTGAGGAAGTGCAGGATAAGCTGTCCCTGAGCCACAGGGCTGTTCCTTCTTGGACCCGCTGAAGTCACTTGACATCCATGGATCTGCCTCAGGCCTATTTCTGTCTGCTGTCAGCATCTGGCTGATGGGATTCTGCAATGGAATTTGGGCAGCTTCACAAACCTCCTGAAATCTAAGTAACAATCACCAAACCCGCTGTAATTGGATTTTTGAGGCACTAACATTGCAGATTGGAAATGGCTGTTTTCTGCCAAGAGTGCAGCGCCCTTGTCCCCCCTCCCCCTCAGTTCTCATGTGCACCCCCCGACCCCGAACCCCCCGGAGCTGTGCTTGTCTCCCAGAGGCCTTGCAGCAAGGTATCTCTGCACAGCCAGACCACAGGAAAGTAGGAGGCTCCCCTGCTCTGTCCTGGGGATGAGAGCCTCCTCTGGGGGGCCTGGGGGCCCCAGGGAGGTGTGGCCACTCGGGGACCCAGACAGCAGGGGCAGGGGTGGCTGGAAAGCTGCAGGGCTGGGGATTAGGCCTTGTCCCCTCCCTGATCTGCAGAGAAGGAGGGGAACAGTGCCCGCCCCACTAACCATGCTGCTGGGTCAGGGAGCACCACTCGGTCAGGGCTAGTCCCGCCCCAGATGTAAGCACCATCAGCTGCCACTGGATGGCGGGGTCTCAGGCTGCAGGCACAGCAGGGTCTGTGATGCAGGGATGTGGGCTCCCTGCCTCGGGAGGACAGGGAGTGGGGCTCCTTCACCACCGTCCCTGCACCCCCTCCTCTGTAGAGTGGCAGGGGGGCCGGGACAGGGCCAGCGGGGCCAGCCTGAGGTGAGCAAGGACACAGGCACTCAGACAGCGTGTGTCCTGTCCCCCTGCTTCCCCCCATTGACTCCAGTGGCTCTCCTTGGCGTCTGCTGGCCTCCACCTGCCTTGCGCTGCCATCCCACGGATGGCTGTGGGTCCCTTTGCATGGCTGCCTCCTCCCCCGGGCTCCTAGTGGGTGGGACAAGATTCCTCTCTTCATCCCCTGATCCCAGCGCCCTGCCCGATCTCTGGCCTAGTGCCTGGCTTGCTGCTGACCCTGCAGAGGTGAGTGAGCTATAAGTCTGTCCTCCAAGAAGCCACCAGCTTCTCTTGACATTTTTGGGTGTTTACTCCAATCAGCCAGAGGCTGGGGAGCCCAGGGCTCAGGGCAGTGCTGAGGAGAAGTGATGGGTACCAGGCCTCGGGGGAGCAGCCGTCTGCAGGAGAGGAGGGAGGAAATCCAGGGGTTGGCGCAGGTGGGCGTGGGAAAGCCCTGGGCCGAAGGGTCTCCCTGCGGCACTGGGTGAGCTGAAGAGTCAAGAGGGAGAAAGGGCATGGGGCACTTGGGGGTCTGGGCATGGGGTGGGGGGCCCCCCTAGAGGTGGATAATCACCTAGAGGTGGAGGAGCCATCTGAATGTCTCTCCGTGCCCAGGACCCTGCTGGTGCCCCTGTGCTTGTCCCCTCACCCCCACAGGCCTGTCCCCTTCCACTGTAGTCCTGTCCCTCTGCCAGGCCCATCTCAGTACCACTCCCTCCAAACCTGGTCCAGCCCAGTACTGGGTGAGGGTGCAGTGGGAAAGGGTGAGTGCTGGGCTCCCCCCACCCTCGGCCTTGACCTCTCAGGTCCTGAGTCTCCTCAGCCAGGGCTGCTCTCACTTCCAGCCACAGTGAGTGAGGGGAAGAGGTCCCCTGGTCACCCTGTTCCATGACCCTGAGGAGGTCGTGGGCAGGTGAGGGCAAAGCCAGGTTCTCCAGAGAAACAGACAAGAGACTGTGCAAAATAGAGTGGCAGCAGGGCCCCTGACTCCCACGTCCCCACCATGTCACCTCCCCCACCTTCCAGACCAGTCTGTGTAGCTTTTGGTTCCTTAGTTTCCAAAAGCTGCCCCCTGACAGGGCTTCCTCACCCAGAAACTTGATCCATTTCCTCAAAGATGGGGGGAAAAGCTCCACTTCTAAAAATAGCCCACCTGGCTCTGCTCTGCTGACTGTTTCCATAGCAACCCACTCCTTCCCAGGAGTTGCAGGTGAAGGAGGGCCCTGGCCCTGGTGTGGGTGCCCACTGGCTCCTCAGCCACAGCCAGCTCTTGAAAGGTTCAAGGAGAGCCCCCGAGAATGGGGAGCAGGGATCGGGGTGCAGCAGACACACAGGGGCTCCCTCTGGCTCCAAGCCCTTATGATTTGAAGTAAACCTGAGACTGGTTTTGTGCAGAAGTGAGCTGCGCTGATGAGGTGACAGGGATATTGGTGGGCGAGGGTCCAGCAAGCCCCAGCTCTGCCCTGGCTGCACACCAGGTGCTTAAATCGTTTTCCAAGGGAGGTTCCAGTGTCCCCAGTGTACAGAAGAGCATACTCAGCCAAGGCCACGTGGGGTCAATCCTGGACTGCCTGGCCCAGAACCGGGCTCCTCGCCTGCCCCAGGCCACCTCCCTGAGCATGTGTGCCAGGCTTGGAGGGGAGCGCAAAGGGCCTGTGAGGTCTCTCCGCCCAGGTAGTCGTCTCAGTGCTTAACCAGAGAGCATCCGGGGACCACCCCCCAGGGCAGTCAGTCGGACGTACTGACCCGTGACAGGTGAGAACACAGCCGCTCGCTGGGGTACTGGAATGATGGCCCCCGAAGACGTCCACGTCCTAATTCCCAGAACCTGTGACTGTGTTACCTCACAGGGCAGAGAGATTTTTGCAGATGTGATCAAGTTAAGGATCTTGAGATGGGGAGAGAATCCTGGACTGTCCGGCTGGCCCAGTGGAATCTCAAGGGTTCTTACAAGAGGGAGGCAGGAGGGTCAGGGTCAGAGAGAGGCTGGAAGATGCTGGCCAGCTGTGTGGATGGAGGAAGGGGCCGTGAGCCAGGGTACGAGGGTAGCCTCTACTGGCCAGAAAAGGCAAAGAAACAGACTCCCCCCCTGGAGCCTCTGGAAGGCTCGCAGCCCAGCCACCATCCTGATCTTAGGACGTCTGACCTCCACAACTGCAAGAAAATACGTTTGTGTTGGCTTAAGCCACAGGGTTGGTTTCCCACAGCCACCATAACAAATTCCCACCAACCCACGGCTCCAAACCACAGAATTGTATTCTTTCTCAGCTCTGGAGGCTAGAAGTCCAAAATCAACTCGTCAGCAGAGCCTCATTCTCTGAAGGCCTAGGGAGGATCTGTTCCAGGCCTTTCTCAGCTTCTGTGTTGCTGGCCAGCCTTGGCTTGGAGACGCATCACTCTGGTCTGTGTCATCACTAGTGTTTTTGTGTCTTAGTTCCTCTTCCTAGAAGGATGTCAGTTGTGTTAGATTAAGGACCCGTCCTGTTCCAAGGTAGCCTCATGTATGTATATATATTTAATGGAAGTATAGTTGGATTTATAATGTGTTAGTTTCAGGTGTTCAGCAAAGTGAATCAGTTATCCACATATATCTATTCTTTTTCAGGTTATTTTCCATTATAGGTTATTATAAGACAGTGAATATAGTTCCCTGTGCTATACAACAAGTCCTTGTTTTTATCTGGTTTATGTATAGTAGTATGTATCTGTTAATCCCAAACTCCTATTTTATCCCAACCCCTTTCCCCTTTGGTAACCATAGTTTGTTTTCTATGTCTGTGAGTCTATTTCTGGTTTGTAAATAAGTTTATTTGTATCTTTTTTTTAGATTCCACATGTAAGTGATATCATACAAGGTCTTTCTCTGACTTACTTAGTGTGATAATCTCTAGGTCCATCCATATTGCTGCTAATGGCATTATTTCATTCTTTTTTTTAGGGCTGAGTAATATTCCACTATATATAATATAATGTTCCATATACACCACATCTTCTTTATTCAATCATCTTTCCATGGACATTTAGGTTGCTTCCATGTCTTGGCTATTGTAAATATTGCTGCTGTGAACATTGGGGTGCATGTATCTTTTTGAATTAGAGTTTTCTCCTGATATAAGCCCAAGAGTGAAGATGACCACTTCTTAACTAATTACACCTGTATCAGTCCTTCCAAATAAGGTCACATTTTGAGGTTCCAGGAAGAGCCTGGATTTGGGGAGACACTAGCCAACCCAGGATAGTCCCTAAGGGTTGGAAATGGACACACGTGGGAAGCTCACCACGGACGGGAGGCTGCTACTGACCTGGCCGGTGTAGATGGAGAAGTTGTGACTGCTGCTGTGTAAACACATTGGTAACCTGAGTTTTATGGGTTTATTCTCTTCTAACGAAAAGGAGAATTCATTCTTGCGTTTAGCTGGGGAAAATCGTGGGTATTTTAGGAGTCGGTGCTTTTCTAGAAGTGGTCATGTCTGAGAACAGGCTCCCACCCAGCCACTTCATTGCTGGGCAGTGTGCAGCTGCCTCTTCCAGAGCTTGCTTCCCGAGCTGCCGAGACCCCGGGCTGGGTCTGCGGGCAGTTCACGCAATGTCTCCTGGGCACACCAGCTGGTGCAGGGCTAGCCAGAGGCCAGCACGCGTGAGGCAGAGCAGCTGACCACGAGGGGCCCTGCAGGGCTAGCAGGACAGCGGGTCCCAGAGAGAGTGGGGGAGACGGGCCTCGGGTGCAGGGGCTGAGATTTGACGTGAAGGATGGAGGAATAATCCTCGCCAGGCAGAGGGCAGGTGCGGGTGTGCTTTGGGTTCCCCTAACTGGCCTCTCACTCACAGTGCCCAGTAAAGGGAGTCTCCTGTCCCCTCCTGCCTCACCCACCCGCGCCCTGTGCTGGGGGGGAGGGGAGAGCAAGGCACCCGAGCAGACTGGCAGGGCAGCAGCTCCTGTCTTCAGCAGCTGGTGCACGTGTGAGCAGAGGAGGCCGCATCCTGGGGGAGTGCATGAGGAATTCAGAGTTCAAGCCTCTGCTCTCCAACCACCTCATTTTTTCCTCCGACCCGGGGCAGCCTGGCAGCCCCTCCCCAGGCAGCTATTCTGTGCCGAGTCCTGGCCTTCACGGGGGCTTTGAGGCAGGCGAGGGGCTCCCTTGAACGCCGGAGTGTGACGTTGACCTGGTCCTAGATTTCAGCTGCTGCTATTCTTGTATTCATACTGCTGCAGAATTTCTGTAGGGTGCTGCGTCCACGCAGAGTTCAGTGTCTGCCGTGTCGTGAAGATGCAGATTGTTACTTTGTTCCTCGCATGCTCATTGTGGCTGAGTTTCATTCCCAACGGAAGTTAGGACGGAAAGGATGTGTCAGGGTCATAAAAGCCTGAGAAAACCCCCAAGGCTACGAGCTTGGGAACCTGTGCATGTAAAGTGTGTTCCTGCCTGGACCCTGCGCCCCACCAGCAGAGCCCCCATGGGGGAGGGGATGTCGGGGAGGCCGCTCTTGATGGGTACCTGCCAGCTTATCTGTTGGAAAGCACATGCCAAGTGAATGTCCTTCGTTCTTTTTTCTGATTTGAGGACCATCACATTGAGTGGTTTTACCTGCATCTCTCACGTCGAGCTTCATCTGTTTCCAGTGTGGGTTTGCGCCTTGCGAGAACCCCAAGACTGGGGACTCAGTGTGGCCGGAGTTCACCATTTAGGAGCCAGAGTCACCTTCTTTGTTCAGCTCTGCCTCTGGCCGGGCTGGAGGTGGGGTTCATATCCCAAGCTCAGTGTGTGAACAGCCCCACACGCTGTGGGAACATGGGAGCCTGGGCCACATGTCAGCTTCTGAGCGATACCCCCTCCCCCTCCCACATTCTTGGGGGCTGGCCCGGGAGCGTGGCCGTGGCTGGTTGTCCATGGCCTTGGAGCTGGGTGGGTGCTGACGTCAGCCTGCCTGTACTGGGTTCAGGACTCCTGCTCTTTCCAGCCCCTGGCTTCCTGGGGCTCTCCCAGCTACGGCCCTGTCAGACCTCTTGGCTTCTCTGTCCCTTCAGTCTGCTCATCCTGCCACCGGCCACCCACCTCCTCTTTTCTGTGAACCTCTGCTCAGATGCCCACACACACTCCCTTTTGCCAAGGGATGGAGGCCCAGGCTTCTTAGCTGTGCCCTCTCCTGTCTCCAGCTAGCTCCCCTGTGCCCCACCCCTACTGCTCGTGTCCTTCTCTAGACCCTCCCCCTGTGTGGGACCTGCCACCTCTGTGCAGGCCTCCTGGGATGCACCCAAGATCATTCACCCATTCACTCAACTACTCACTACTCTGCTCACCTTGCAGGCCCTCCCTCATTCTGATCTCACCGTCCCTCTGGGAGGGACTCCATCCATCCCCACAGAACAGATTGTGCTAGTCAGCAACGCTGGTCTGTGTCCCCAACAAAACAGCCAGGGATTTAGGAGCAGAGCACATTCCTGTGTCCCTGGCAGCTGGACCTGAACTCAGACCCTAAGAGCTGCTTGCTAAGGTGTGGTTATCCACCCTCCTCCCGTCCCACAGGAAGACAGTCAGAGTTAGGCTGTGCACAGGGGGTCACAGTCAGGCTGACCTGTGGCCAGCATGCCTCAACGCATCCCACCCAGTGCACAGCAATAGCCATGGTTGGTGGCCATTCTGGTTGTTAGACATGTGGAACCCGGAAAGCGGAAGGAGGGTATGTTGTCACTAAAAGCCCAGGCTCTGAAGCTGGACAGGCCTGGAGGCTCCAGAATTCCCCCGCCTACGGCCCTGGGCAATTTCAAGGCACCTTTCTGCCCCCACACCTACTTCAGTGGGTCAACGTGCGTTAACCAAGGCAGCGCCTGGCCCAGGGCTTGGCACCCGGAAAGGCAAGATTACTAAGGCCGTCCAGAGAGGAAGAGCCTCTGGGAAGACCCACCCGGGTTCAGATCCAGCTCTGCCCTAAACCAGTGGCCCTGCCTGGAGAGCAGGAAGAACAGCTGCCATCTGCTGGCCACTGTGAGGCTACACGCTCACACTGGTCAAGCCAGTGGCCCAGGGCCTGGCCCAGCACCTGTGGCCTCCAGACCCTGGGTCATTTCGGGGCCGCACTTGGGCTGGTTGAGGTGGGGGCAGGCCCTGCCCCCAGCCCCGCCTAGCTTGGACCCCACTCTGCCAGCTGGCTGGGCACTGCCCCCAGCTCCGGGCATGTGCAGAGCAGTGACTCAGTTGTGGCCGCCCCCACACACCGTTTGCCACGGGAAGAAGTCCATTCTCTCACAATGTGCATCTTGCTCAGAAATTTTATACCCTGGGTTACAGATTTTCTTTGCCAAAACAAAAGTTTCTTCCTGGTTATTTCTGAAACAAGGCATCTCAGAAAGCCCTAGGCAGTTGTAGGCTCTGACACTGATAGGCCTGGGTCAAAGCAGCAGAAGGGCCCAGGCCGGCTGCCCACCCCACCCCACTCATCGCAGTGCACCCCAGAGGCTCCCACAGCCCCCTGCAACCCTTTTGGACACAGGCTGGGCTGGCAGCAGGCCAGGCTCCAAGGTACCCCAGACTCCCAGGAAAGGGCGCACCAAGGCACCTGGGGCCGCGTAGGAGGTGAGGTGGGGGGTTAGTGAGTGCAGCCTGGCAGGAAGAGGGTGGCCCTGGATGCAGACAGACCAGCTGGGTGACCCGGGGCATGACTTCACCTACCTGAGCCTCGTTACCTGTCTGTCCCCTGGGGATGGTACAGTTCCTACCCTGACAAGGCCATTAAGAGGCCACAGCCAGTGTCTCCACACCAAAGACCCCATAGGTGAGTGTGGCCTTGCTCCTCAGGGGAGACAGGCGAAGACCTGCAGGAGGGAGGCCCTGGGCAGCAGCAGGGAGGGGAGCTGTGACTGTGACCTGGGGGATCTTCAGATAGGCTTTGAAGTTGGGATGGCGTTGGGCTGGGTAGGGGGTGAGGCCTCTGAGGAGGTGAGGTGGTGACGAAGCTCCAGGCAGTGGGGACACAGAAAGGCCTCAAGTGAGAGCACTCGTGTTTGCAGGGAACGGGGCAGTTTGGTGTGGCTAGGGTGGGCGCAGAGCGGGGAGCAGGTCAGCTTGGCAGGGGAAGCGCGAGTCAGATCAGCCGGGCTGGGCCTGCCATGTAGGGACGGTGCCCGGGCTTCATTCGGGATCTGTGCCCTCTGGGTGCACCCCCTGCCTCTTTGCCCAGACAGCCCACCCCGGCCTGCACTACAGCATGGGGGCACAGGTGCCCCCTGCAGAGCACAGCCCAGGCCATCACTCCAGCGGTCCCTCCTCCATCACCTCCACTGACTCAGGAGGGCCCACACCCCCCACCCTAGGAGGCTGGCGGCCACCTTGCCCTAGTAGGGTGCTGGAGCGGCACCACCCAGACTGGTTATCTCCCTAGCAGCTCTGCCCACCCCTCCCTCCTGGGCCCGGCTGTCGGGCCTCCGGTGCCAGAGCCCTGTTGGTTATTCATAACCCAGCCACCCCGTGTCTCTCCACAGATGACTCTGGGGACGACGAAGACACTGCCTCCCCGACCAACAGGACTGAGCTGCACGACACCGTCCGGAACCTCTCCCTGAAGCTGGACGACCTCAGCACGTGCAATGAGCTGGTGGCCAAGCACGGCGCAGCACTGCAGCGCTCCCTGAGCGAGCTGGACGGGCTCCGGACCCCCTACGAGAGCAGCGAGAAGCTGAAGGCGGTGAACGAGCGGGCCACCCTCTTCCGCATCACATCCAATGCTATGATCAACGTGAGTGTCGCCTGCGTCCTGGCCCAGGGTCACCACGGCACCTCGGTCCCTGAGCAGGTGGCCGGGGTGCTGGACAGACCAGGGCTCCCTCTCACACTCCCCATCCTGTGTCACTTCAGCCACGTGGTGTCGATGGGCAAGGAGAGTTTTTAATCGTCAGGTGGAAACCAGGGTCGGGTGTGGGATCCAGCTGAGGCCTGCGGGCCTGGGTGAGGAAGGCCGAGGCCCCAGCTTGAGCGGATGGCTCTGTGCCCACAACAGGGACACCACAGCCGTGTCATCCCACAGCAGCTGCTGCCGCTCCTTCCCCAAGTACATTTGCCGCTGAGACTCAGCAGGGTCAGGACCTGTAACCATGGGGATGGGCACGTGGGGGTGCTGGTGTCAGGGGCCGCTCAGTCAGAAGAGCTTTCGAGCTGAGTCTGCTGCGGCCGTGCCCACCTGATAGTAGCTGAATTCGGGGGGTTCAGCCCCAGGAGTCACCTCTTTCCACAGGGTTCTGGAATGGGGAGGGTCTCTCCGTGGCGGCAGAGAGCACAGTGCCCAACAACAGTTGCAGGCCCTTCCTCTTTCTGCCCAGTGTTTCCCAGAGGCACCTTTGTTCCTCCAGGCCTCCCACAGCAGACAGAGGTCTGACTGCGACGGCCTCCTCCCCAGGGCAGCCCCCAAGAGGGGCACATTTGGGCTCTGGATGCTCGGACCCGGGGGCCAAAGTGGGGAGGTGTGGGGAGATGGAGGCCAATACAGAGGAGGCAGCCCAGGTCCAGAGAACATGGTACAGGCAGACCGTACTGGTGCCCAGGTGAGCTCCAGCTTGGGGACCCAGCCTCTGAAGCAAGGGGTTCAGACCAGAGCAGGGTCAGGAGTTGGGACCAGGCTCTACGCCCAACACCAGGAAACCTGGGGGCAGGGTGAGAAGGTGGAGGCTGGAGCCTGAGCGAGACCCTCAGATGAAATCCTGAGTGTGGGAGACTTGCCCCAGTCCTGCTTCACTGGGACTGTGGGCAGCATGATTTTGCGGGATGTCAAGGGGCGTGGACCACTCCCGCCACAGACAGGCTTGGGCCTGAGGCTGCTGGGGTGCAGGAGAGGGGCACCTGCTTCCCAGACTACAGGGAAACGTGCACAGGTGGTCACACAGGTGGACCTTTGTCCCCAGCACTTGTGGGGTGCAGCTGGTGCCCACCTGCTGAGGGGCTGCTGGACCACAGCTCTGCAGCCACCCCGTGATTTGGCTCCGTTGTTGGTCTGCTCTCTTGTCTTCCTCTGTCCACCTGCTTAGCCCACTGGCCTCCTTACAGTCCCCAGACTCTGGGGGCCTTCATCACTGCACTTCTTCATGGGACAGGCACTGACGTCAGGCATTTCATGGCGTAATGATGCGTTTGTGTCCCCCCGCCCCCTGGTACTGCCTCCCCGTCTGCCCAGGCTGAAGCCACATGTCTCTAAGCAGTTTGGGCTTTTCCCAGGTGATGAGCTTCTCAGCTGGCACCTCTCACAACAGTATTTTATCAGGCAATAGAGGCAGGTCATGATGAATTGTTTGATGGGCAGGCCCCTGGGGTTGATGAGGAAGCCTGTTTGCAGCTCTGGCACCAGGAGGGTTGGACCTGAGTGATGGTGCCTGCTCCCAGGGCCCAGCTCTGCCCACCTGCTCGCGTGAACCTAACGTGAGAGCCTTGCCACGTCCACCTCTATGGGGAGCACAGAAATGAGGTGCTGGCCCCCAAGGCTGTGCTAGCAGCCTGGGCTAGTGCAGAGGCCCACGTTTCTTGCAGGGCCCCTTCCTGACAGCTACTCCTTACCTGCCAGGAGCCAACTCGGTTCTGGGAAGGCAGCTCACAGAGCCGTGAGACAGCAAGCACCCAGACCCCACCGTGTGCAGAAGGGCCACCCCTGCCATGAGGAGGAGGTGGACCAGGGAGCTGTAACTAAGCAACCCCTGCAGCTCCAGCCCCCAATCCCCAGGAAGCCCATTCCTGCCCAGGACCACTTACCCACCCCGCCCCCCCACCCCACAGCCTCACTAGTACCATTAGGATGCTTAGTGCCCATCGGAAAGGGGCTCCGAGAAGGGAGGGTCAGGAAGCCTTGTCTGCCCACTCTCTAACCACACCCCAGCCCCCCGCTGCCCCACTCCCTGCCCCAGCTCTGCTGACTGTCACCCTGTCCACGGGTCCTCATATCTCCTGGGCTTTTCTACCATGGCATTAGGCCATCCTCCGTTGGGCAGGGCACTGCAATCCTGGTAGCCTGACGCTTCTGTTCTTGGCCCGGTGCCTGGCATCCACAGAGCCTCACTGAATGAGAGAGAGAGAGAGAAGATTGCGAAGGAACGCAGGAGCGACTGAATGAGTCGCTTAGTGTCTGGCGGAATTCCCCAGTGGGTGATTTTGTGAGTTTGATCACGGGCAGCCCAGCAGTTCCACACTTGGATCGCTGTCCGGGTAGCTGTGCATTTGCTGCCATTTAGAAGGAAACTCACAGCACAAGAACGACTGTGGTTCCTGTACTGAGCCTTGCAGCTCTGCACGCCGTGCACAGGGCCCCCCAGGAACTGCGCCCATCCCCGAGAACCAGGCGCTGGTGGTACAGCACTAAATCTGTCCTGAGGTTTAATGTGGAGAACGGCTGAGCTAATAACACATGTTACTAGCTCATGTTTGATTATTCGTTTCCATAAAGCGAAAAGGATGAACTCCTGTTTTATTCCCCTTTCCTGTGAGTTTATCTTTGTGGTGAAGCAGAATTTGAAGCCCTGGTTTGGAGGGTGGGCCTCTGGGATGCTAGCACTATGACCGCAAGCGCCCGCCCCAGTTTCTGCCACTCCTTTGTTCCTCACAATGGCCACATGAGGTTGGGGTCATTACAGCTTGTCACCATCGTTTGTATTATTCAGGTGCCATTCTGAGGCCCAGAGCAGTCATCTTGTCCAAGGGTAGCAGGCCTGGCTCCTGCATAAGCACATGGGGTCACAGCCGTTGGCCCTTGGGCTGTCCCCACTGCTGGCCTTGGGATCTGTGCAGAAGGGCCAGGACTGCATCACCTGTTGCCAGACCCAGCACACCTGGGTAATCTCTCCTGGGTAACCTGGGCTCCCCTACGGGTTGGCCTTGGGCCCTGCATCCTGGCCCCATGGCAGGCAGAAGACCCCACGGTATTGCGACGATTGTTTCGAGGCGAACCTGCCCTGGTGAGTGGGCTGCACGTGCCCCGCCCCGGCCGGTGGAAGCAGGTTCTGTCCGTCAGCCAGCAGGGAGCCTGGTGGGAAAGGGCTGCTTCTGTGACTTTCACGCAGGCCTGCTTCCCCACCTGCTGAGCCCCCAGGTCCTAATCCCACCGCTCTCAGGGCCTCCTCTTCTCAGCCCTGCCTGGGGCCGAGGGAGGGAGCCGCAGTCCCAGTGTGAAGGTGCTGAGCCAGTCGTTGGGCTGGCAGCCTGGGGGCTTGCTCCCTGCCACTGCTCTTCAGGCCCCTCCTGACTCGGCCCCCACACTGGACCTGCAGAAAGTTGGGGGGAGTGGCCAACAGGGTTGCACCCACCAGGCTCAGCTCAAAGGGCGTGATGAGACAGACCCTGCACTCTGGGTCCCTCAGTTTGCCAAAGAGGACAGCAGCACAGGAGGGACACACCTGGTGCTGGCGGGAGAGCTGGCTGGTGGGATGGGGTGCAGATCCTGACAGCAAGGGTGGGGAAGCTGTGCTGGACGTCGGCCCAGCACCGCTGGACTCAGGAAGTTGGCTCCAGCTCTGGTGGGAGGAGCCGCAGGAGCACAGTGCAGCAGGGGGAGGGGAGGGCAGGGACAGGCAGGTGAGGAGAGGTGGGGGCACGTAGAGCCAGGTGGGGCTTGTATGTAGAGACAGTACCTCAGGGCACTTGGCTAAGGCCTCAGATTTGGGGCATAATAGAAACAAAGGCCGGGTCATCCTAGAAACAAGGGCCGTGACCGCTGGAAATGCTCGGAGGCTTCTCTGAGCCCCGCTTGGAGGTCATATTGGGCTCCTCGCACCCACCCCAGTGAAGCAGGGGCCAGAGGCCCCAGAGCTGCCTTCCCTCGTGCTCCTGGGCCCCACGGACAGGTTCCGGTCCAGCTGACCACTGTTCTGCTCCTGACAGCTTGCTCATTTGGGGCCTGGGGAGATGGGTAAAAATAGACTCCAGAACTGTCTAAAATCAGTTGGCAAACGGGTGGCCAGATGGTGCCAGTTCCTGTGCACAAGGGGTAAACTATTTTGAACGTGGAAAGGGCTATTTTCAAGTTTGAACTGAAGTGCGAAGCTGCCTCCCCACTGCCGTGAGTCACATCAAGGAGAAGCTGTGACCGTCCCCTCAGTGTCTGGGAAGGGTTGGCCCCTGGGTGCCAGCAGCCTGTGCTGAGGGCCTCGGGAGGAGGGGGCCTGGCCCTGGAGCTGCTCAACCTCGAGGGGTGGGTGGGTGGTGGGGCTGCAGCACGGCGGCTGGACTGGAGGGCCCTGCACCCCCATCACAGCTCCTGGGGGCCCAGCTCTGGGCCCTGGGGGCTGAAGTGCACGTGCTTCTTCTAGTCCAGCTGCCTCTGAGCCAGGCCTGAATCTCAGCCCCTTCCTGCTGTCAGGCCAGCCTTCTGCTCCTTGGAGGGAGGGGAAGGAGAGACCCCGGTGTGTCCCTGGTGTGAGCTGCTGGCAAGGCAGAGGGGCTCAGGGAACCAGGACTCTGCACGATTTTCTCCTATTCGCCACCTTTAGTACCACAGGCTAGTGTTAGGCGGGTCCACAGTGATGCTGGCCACGTGAGGCTCGGTGTGGGGGGTAGATGGTGGGGCAGCCTCAGCCACCCACCAACCTGGAGCCCTGAAGCCCAAGAACAGCTGCAGGCCAGTCACGTGACCCGTCAGCCACCCAGCAGGTCCCAGCTGGTTGGGTCCCTAGAACCTGCCGTGTGCTAACGGCTAGAGACAGAGCCAGTCACCTAGCTGGTCCTGTTGGCCCAAGGTGCCTGCCCAGCCCGGAACCACCAGGCATTAGGCATGTGGTACCCCCTCCCCTCCTCTGTGGCTCCCTGGCACCGTTCTCATGGCCCCGGCACAGGCGGCAGTGATACTGCAGGAGGTTGATGATTTCCAAGCCACCACTGAAAGCCGGGCCTGAGCCAGGTCCTGGCCCTGCAGACCCTTCCAGAGCTCGAGAGGCTTCCCGGGCCACACACAGAGCAGGCATGAGACCCAGGCCACTGATGGTAGCCCAGCTTGCCCACCCATGTTTGGGGAGTGGCGAGGTCATTCGGGATTAGGATCAGGACCAGCAAAAGCGATTAGTCTGTCCTCCTTCCTCCTGGGCACAGCCGGGCAAGGTTTCCAGCTCAGACATGCTCTGTGTCTGTGTGACACCTGTCAGGGTGACCAGCAGCCACACCCCTTGGCACTCACACGGCTTGGCCCCAGTGTGCTCCCCTGGGGGGCAGCCCTCACAGGCCAGGCTTCTGGGAAGAGTGAGTCCCCAGTGGGCAGCCCAGCCCAGTGAGGGGTGGCCAGGCCGCCTTTTTCGTCCTGGGCTTTTCAGTTCTCACTTTGCTTTGGCCATGTCAACAGGCTCCCCGCCTTCCCCACAGAGGCAAAGCTGCTCTGCCCTCAGGATCACGCACCTCTTCCATCTCAGGGACCCTCTCAACAGCCCTCGGGGTGGAAGAGGCCAGGCTGAGACTGGAACCCTGTTCCCATCCAGAGGATGATCACGCTCTGGGTCCCAGAATTGAGGACTCTGCAGGAGTCCTGGCATTCAGCTCCCAATACATCTCATGAGGACACCAAGGCCCAGGAGGTTATTTGCCTGCCTCAGGGTGGGCAGCAAGGCAGTGCCATGAAGGGCCTGGTGTGTGTGGTATGGGTCGAGGGCTTTGGGGTGGCCTGAGGCTCTGCTCCTGCTCAGGGCCAGGCATGAGTTCTCTTGAGAGTTGTGGCCACGCCTCAGGGGAAATGTGACTGTGTCCAGGGCTCGGGTCAGCCAGGCCCTCCCTGGGCCCCTGGGAGCCGCCCCCAGCCACCCCCGCATCGCTGGGCCCCAGGCCTAATCCAGCTTAGCAAGTACACAGTGCACGGCCCAGCTCAGCATTCCAGAGTGGCGGGGCCGGGCCAGTGCCTGCTCCCTCCATGGCTGGCAGGGATGGGGCCTGAAGGTCGGCAACATCAGAGGAAACCGGGGCAGCTGGAGATGGACACCAGGTAGGCACCTTAGGGCAGAGGGGGCAGGTGGGTTCACCACAGCCCACAGGGTGACCAGGCAGCTCATTGACTACAGATGCCCCCCTCAACCCCGCACCAAGTGACAGTGGAAAAGGCCCTGGTCCAGCCACGTGAGCCCTTCAGTCTTGGGGAACAGGATACAGCAGCTTCCACTGTGCCCCACTCTTCAGGCCACTTCTACACTGTCTGATCTTCCTGTGCCCAGTCCAGCCACATGTGGCCCAAATGAGGTTCCTGTGGTCCTGGGGATTTGACTTCCTGTCCCTCTGCTGCCCTACTTTGGCCAGACCTGCAGTGGCAGCAAGGTGGAGGTTACTCAGGCCGGCAGCCGGCAGCCCAGGCCACATGGGCAGCATCCTCACCTGCAGGGATGGTGCTGGGAGGCAGGCAGGGCCGGGTCCTCCTGCTTGAACAGGGTTACTCCCCGACATCCTTGGTTAGTGAGCATCTCTGAGAGCCCAGCTCCACCCCAGGAAGGCTGCGTGATCCCACACCGCCTCCAGGGGCACCCAGATGGCAATAAGGATCCAGCTTAACAAACCAGTGACAGCACTGGTTCCATGCCCTGGGAGACTTGAGGGTGGGGTGTGTGGGGAACTGGACCCTGGCCCTGCACGCACTGCCTCGTGGCCTTGAGCAAGTCCCTTGGCCTCCCTGAGCCGCCATTCTCTCCTCAGTCATGCTGTTCAAACGGCTACCTCAGTGCTGGTGAGAATGCCCCAGACAGCCCTGACCCACAGCAGGAGTGCACTGTGAGGGAGGTGGGGCCGGCATCAGAGTAAGCAGGTGTGTTTGGGATTGAGCCAGACAAGGGGAAGACCCGTGAGGGAGAACGTGGGGAAGGCTGGGCCCCAGTGATGAGTCTGGAGAGGATCTGGGACAGGTCTGTAAGAAGCCATCAGCTGCCCCAGGAAATACAACAAAAGTCCCCTTTTCCGTAGAAAGAGAAAATGGTTGTTTCTATGGTATTCAGAGCTCACAGATATCAAGGGTAGGAGGAAGGGAGCCTAGTTCATCTTTGCACTACAATTGTCTTTCCTTCTTTGCTTTTGCTGCTAGGAAGCTCAGAGGCCACACAGTCTACAGGGCTCTCTGACATGAGTTTGTGGAATTCTTTACCATGACTTTTGGCTGCTATTTTATACTGTTTGTAGCTCATTTACAAGCCTTGTTTCAAATGCTGTGTGTTATATGAAAGCAAAGTACCCGTCTGTGTTGAAACTCATGGTCATAGAGATGCCTGCAGGAGCTGTGACTGGTCAGCAGGGAGTGATGAAGCAGTACTAAGGAAGTTGAGAGGCCTTGTGCAGCTGCTGAGCCAGTTGGGTGGGGCAGGCAATGTGCCAGCGGGCAGGGCACTCACAGACCATAAGGACCGGAACACTGTGAAGCGCCGGTCACATGTCTCGCCTGTAATAAGGCTCCGTGTGTGACGCCGCGGGGGCCCCTGCACCCTCTCGCCAAGGCAGGCGGGCGAGCAGGTGAGGGGACCGTGCCTTGTGTGGACTGGGATCCTGTCCTGCTTGCCCCTTGTTGACCTGGCAGCCCCTATTCCCTGGGCCTTGGTATCTGGGGACAGGAGGACCTGGCCAGGGGCTTCCCTGAAGTGATGTGCCCAGTGCTCTCCCAGGGAGAGGAGCCTGGGCCTCTGCTGTTAGGGCTCCTACCCTGGTTAGTGGACAGGTGGCAGGAGCCGAGACTAACCTGCCTGGGTGCTGGGGCTGCCTGAGCTTAGGGTCGGGGGAAGCAACGATGACATGGACAGAGGTCACTTGGGAGCAGCAGCTCGGAGTGGACCAAGCTCTGGTTAAGGACCCAGTATGACCTCAGAGGCTCTGTTCACTGTCTGTGGGATAGGGTAGGGGTCCCAGTTCCCTCATCTCATGGGACTCCTGTAAGGGTGTGGGGCGATTCTGAGGTACCCAGAGGGATACTCTGCCTTCCTACCCCTGCCACCTCTTAACCCACTGGTGCTGACCGAGCAGAGGTGCCTTCCAGTCTGGTCGCCGGGGTGGGTGGTCACTGTGTCTGCTGTTAGGGTCCCCACCCTGAGGTCTGCAGCAATGGAGGGGCAGGGACGCAGGGTGAAGCTGGAAACCACTGTGGGACCCAGGGCAATGAAGGCTTGGCTCCAGGCCTCAAACTGTGGAGCGGGAGAGCCAGGCTTGGAGCTGGGTCTCCCCAGGCCCACCTCGGGGGTCCCCAAATTGCATGATAGCCAGTGACTGCAGCTCCGCACCAGTGGGCGAGCCCTGTAGACCCAAAATAGCCCCAGACCTGCAACGGCCCTGGATGCAACCTTCCTCGCCTCCGGAGCCTGCTAAGTGCATAAGGAGATTTCTTCCCCCCTCCCCCAACATGTGCCAGGACACCTGTCAGCATAAATCCCTGACCCTTCTGGAGAAGCGGGTTAGGGTGGCTTAGGTGTGGCCAGGGAGGGGACAGGGACCAGCACCCAGACGTCCCGGGGAGGGCAGGAGACCCTTGATTGTGTCTCCTCCCCAGAGCCTCGCGGGGCTGCTGGGAACTAAGCCTTGGTTTCTTCGTCTGTCAAATAGGGAAAATCCCTCTCCTCCCTCTGAGGATTTTGCTGGGTGAGCTGAGACAGGGTGCCTGTGAGACACGGTCTGTGGGCGCAGTACTGTGGCAGCTCATGGAGGGACGTGGGCTCAGAGCGGCTGGATGGCTCGTGGGAACCTTGGCCTGCCCATGCCTTTCCCACTACACTTTGCTGGTTTTCCTTGGGCCTCTGTTTCCATATCTTAAGGACGGCGGGGAGGGGGGAGCACCTGCCCCACCCACCCTGCACGGTGCTGGGGGGTGAGATGGGCGGACACAAGGAAGTCGCCCAGGGAGGGCCTGTTAAGGAGCATCATGCCCGGGGCCAGCTGAGCAGCCAGCCCTCTGGAGCCCCCGCCCAGGGCCCTTTCCACTAAGCCAGGCCGGATCCCAGGGCCTGGCTTCTGTTGGGTGGGAGAGCCAGCCAAGCCCAGGCAGGTGCCCCACTCTGGCAGGATGTTGAGTTATCCAGCAAACGCTCTGGAGCAGCTGCTGAGCTCGGGGGATTCCATGGGATGAAGAGAAACAGGCACAGTCACTAGAGAAACTAACTGGCCGGCGAGACTGCAGTGGAGGCGAGGGTCAGAAGGGGTCTGACCCAGCAGGGGCGGAGCCTTCCTTGGGGGGGTGCGGGAGAGGCCTGAGGAGCAGCAGGAGGTAGCGGGTTGGTGAAGGCATGTGCTCAGGCAGCTGCAAAGAATCTGGATGTCATAGTAGGCTGCAAGTTTGAAGGGGGACCTTTAAAGCAGAGTTTATATGATACAGACTTTGAGTTAACTTGGTGGAAACTTCCAGTCCCAGTTCCTCTGCCAGACAAGAACTGTTTGTTACTTCTGAGCCAGGCAGTATAGCAGAAGGTGACTTTCCTTCCTTCTGTGCCAATGCCAGGGTCTGGCCTGAGCTGCCAGGGGTGCGTTGGTTCCGGTGGGGACAGGGGTCGTGACAAACCTCAGGTCCAGCCCTGGTGAGGGCACGGCAGCTGAGCACTTGGGCCCCAGCTGTGAGGAACCCACAGCTGGCACCCCAGCTGCTGCTGGCAGTGACACCGGGGTTCAGTGCCCTCAAAGGGCGTCCTGAGTGTGGGGCACCCACCAGGGCAGATGCCAGACTGGCTCTGAGGAAGCCAAAGGGGGCAGCACAGGTGTATCTGACCCACCTGGCAGGGGGAGGGGGAGGGGAGATGGTGCTCCCAGCCCTGTGCTCACAGTCTCCCGCCCCCCAGGCCTGCAGGGACTTCCTGGAACTAGCAGAGACGCACAGCCGGAAATGGCAGCGTGCCCTGCAGTATGAGCAGGAGCAACGCATCCACCTGGAGGAGACCATCGAGCAGCTGGCCAAGCAGCACAACAGCCTCGAGCGCGCCTTCCGCAGCGCCCCCGGCCGGGCCGCCAACCCTAGCAAGAGCTTCAGCGAGGGTGAGCGGGCGCAGGTGGCCTCTGCCCGGGCGTCCCCTCACACAGCCCCCGGGACCCACCCCCTCCACATGCCCACGGCTGGGCTCACCTTGGCTGACACTGGCTGCCCATGTGGCTTATTCTCCCCACAGCCCCAGACAGGCAGTCTCCCAGTATCCAGGACACAAACCTCGGCGACCCCAACTGTCCCCTCTGTGGCAGGGCTGCCCGGGCTCGAGGTCACAGGTACCCCGGGAAAGGGGTCTGTCAGAAAGGGAAGCTGGGCCAGACTGACCAGCATGTTTAGAGATCAGGGAAGCTTCCAGAAGGAAAGAGGCTCTGAGCATGAGGGTTGAAAAAAAGTGTGTCCCAGGAAAGGGAGCTCGGGCCCCCCAGCTGAGTGACTGAGGTGGGGAGGGGACACAGGGCCTGGACTCTGGGCTCCCCTCTTGGGCAGGCGTGATTTTTGAGGCTGCAAAACTGAGGTAGTGGTTCCTTGTGTCTCTAGGAAGCCTCCTAACCACCAAAGGCGAGGACAGTGAGGAAGATGAAGATACCGAGTACTTTGACGCCATGGAAGACTCCACGTCCTTCATCACTGTGATCACTGAGGCCAAGGAGGACAGGTGGGCTCTGAGAGGAGGTGGAACCTCTCCTGGGTCAGCCTCTCCCGCCCGTTCTCAGCCCCACCTGTTCTTCTTTGCACTCAGGGTTTTTTCTTTAAGTCTTGTTCCAGATGGTGTTTTTGCTTAGATTGGTTCTGTTCTTACTTAAATCAAAAATGCCCAAATAGAGCACCCTGCCTGGGCCCTCAAGCTTCTGACCCACAGCCATAGCGCCCCCTGCTGCTCTGGCCCCCATCTCACCACAGGTGTTCCTGGAAACAGAGATGCACTGACCCCGCTTCCTTCCCTTCCCAACCTCAGTCCAGTGCAGGAATCAAACCAGCACAGGGGACACAGTGGGGTCTGTCTGTGGCAGAGGGGGCCCACGGAGCTCCATGGGGCTCTCTCCAAGATGCCCACCCCTTGGCTCCTCTGCGTCCAGGGTCAGCATTCCAGAGCAGGGGCCCCTGGTGAGGACTTTGCTGGACAGCAGCTGTTGCTGCTGCCATGGAGTGTCAGTGGGTGGGAGCCCCTCCAAATCGCTGACCCGAGTCCCTCAGCCCCACCTGAGTCCTGAATCGGAGAAGCCCCTGTTGGAGATGTGGGCTGCCCTTCGGACCTCACCAAGGGCTGGATAGGTCCCTGGGAGGCCTCAGGATTTGTAAATAACTTGCCTTCCTTCTTGTGTTTGCCACAGAAAAGCTGAGGGTGGGACCACAGGCTCTGTGGACTGGACCTCATCAGACAATGTAAGGAGGGGGGACCCTGAGAGGGGCCGAGGGGGAGGTTGGCACTTGGGGAGTTCAGGCCCCTCACCCTGGATGCCTTCATCTGAACTCAGGCAGAGTCTGCCTCTCCCCCCAGCCACGTGCCAGCACCCAGGTCACAGCCAGGGCAAGGCCTAGGGGGCTGAGGAGATGCTCTGGCCTCTGCTGACAGGCACACTCTGCTTCTCTGGCAGGTGCTGGATGGCGCCTCGCTTGTCCCCAAGGGCCCCTCCAAAGTCAAGAGGCGTGTCCGCATCCCCGACAAGCCCAACTACAGCCTTAACCTCTGGAGCATCATGAAGAACTGCATCGGCCGGGAGCTCTCTAAGATCCCCATGCCGGTAGGGGGCGCAGCGGGGTGCCGGGACAGGGTGGGTGTCCTGTGGGGCTTTCCTTGTGCGTGGACAAGCAGTAATGGCCCATGGGAAGTACAGGCAGCCCTGGGTGTCATCTTCTTATTGACACCTGAGGAGCACGGAATACATTATAGAATCATGTTCATCGGCACTGCCAAAATCCCCCTGGAGCTTAGGGCTCAGGCTCAGAGGGAAGGAGCCAGGAGGGGTTCTGTGCTGATCAGACGTAGGGACCCGCAGAGCACCTCCCGCCTCACAGATGGGGAGCAGCAGGACTGGGCTGTGTGGGGCCAGGTGGGCCCTCCTCCATGCTGGGCACTGCCCCAAGTGCCCACCCCAGCGAGGTCACCACCAGGCTGAGGGCAGGGTTGGCATCCTCGTGGTGCTGGACCACAGTGGCATCTCCATGGAGAGGGTGCTGGGGGTTCTAGGCCAGACTTGGTTTCACTGTGTGACCAGGAGAGAAAAATTGCATAATAGCTCAATATGAGGAAGACCCACTTCATCCGTTCATTCGTTCACTGATTCCTATGACGCACTGCCAAAATAAGCCAGAAACCCTGGCCTTCCTGGCATTCACATCCCAGGAAGGGAGACTGACAGGAAATGTAATAAAAGTCTGCAAGACGCAAGCAGGTCAGACAGTGGTGAGGGCCTGGAGGCAGGTGAGGAGTGGGGCTGCGGTCTGAGGTCACCAGAGGAGCCTCACTGTGAAGGTGGTCTGCGCGGTGACATCTCTGAGGGCGCTGTGCGGATTGACCCCAGGTCTGTTGTGCTGAGAGCAGCGGACGCCCAACCCAGACACCCTGACCTGACTCTCCTGCCTGCTCACAGGTCAACTTTAATGAGCCCCTGTCCATGCTCCAGCGGCTAACCGAGGACCTGGAGTACCACCACCTGCTGGACAAGGCGGTGCACTGCACCAGCTCAGTGGAGCAGATGTGCCTGGTGGCCGCCTTCTCCGTGTCCTCCTACTCCACCACCGTGCACCGCATCGCCAAGCCCTTCAACCCAATGCTGGGTGAGACCTTTGAGCTGGACCGTCTGGATGACATGGGCCTGCGCTCCCTGTGTGAGCAGGTAAGGCCCACACACAATCCGGCCAGGCCTGGGGGTCGGAGCCAGACAAATGGGACACAGAAAGGGGCCATCAAGCCAAGGTCCCATCTGGCAGCTGGGCCTTCTGTGATGGGGGCAGGTACCGGCCGCACCATGGAGCTGGCCTCCCGGGGACAGTGAGGGCTGCGTGGAAGGAGAGCTGGGTAAGGAAAGTCAGGTCTGGTATGGGGGATGGGGAGGACTCCTCGGGCCGTGGCGGAGGGGCATTTGCAGAGCACCATTGGGGAGTCAGGTGGACTAGAGCACGGGGTCACCACTGAGCTGAAAAGTGGCAGGCAGGGAGCAGCCTGTGCTCCGTGAGGCCATGGACAGTGACGGTGGAGGCTGGGAGTGTGAGGAGCCCCGGGTCCTGCCCTGGGCCACGGGTCAGTGGGCCTCCATCCTCTCCATCCCTCCCTCCAGGCCTTCCCCACAGGGACATGTGTTCTCCTCATGAGGCAGAGCCAACACCAGGCCCCACAGGCTGGGAGCCTCAGCAGTGGCATTTCAGCCTGAGCCCTGGCATCTCTGTCTGAAGCGGGGGATTCTGTGGGTGCTTCACTGGGTGCTGGGAGGCCCCAAGTGGGTGCTGTGGAAAGACGCCCAGGACAGATTCTGTATCCGGCTGCTGCTGAGCGTCTGTTGTGCCCCGGGCCCTGCTCTGATTCCGGGGGTTGAGCTCAGAAGGCAGACATTCCGAAATCTGGTTTAAAAGGCATGCTCTGCCTGCTGTTTGTACCTGTAGGAGGTCCGACCAGGAAGGTGGGAGATCAGCACCTGTGTAAGGCAGAGCTAGGGATTCACCAATGCTTTGGATGTGGGGAGGGAGGCTGGGGAAGGCAAGGATGATCCTAGGGTTCCTGGCCTGAAGTAAGTGCATTTCGTCGTCGAACAGAGCTGAGCAAGCATCCACGGTGTTACAGATGGTGTTGAAGGTGCAGATGGGTGGCTTTTCTCACGGGGCGGGGTGTGGGGAACAGGTACTGTGTATGTGGATGGTTCTGGCTGTTAGAAAGGGGGTGGTCTGGGAGCGGTTTGGCTGATGCAGCGTGAGGCAGAAAAGAGGTCAGAGAGGAGGGGGCGGCGTCAGGCCTCTGGCTTTTCTCTGCATGGGAGTCATGAGAGGGAAGAGGAGGCAGTTTTATGGGGACTTCAGGGACTTGTTTTATGGGGACCCCCCCCCCGGCTGACACAGGGAGAGTGCGGCGGGGGCTGCTAAGGGTAGAGCAGGGAAGCTGGCGAGGCTTTTGCACCATCCACGGTGGCCTGGAGGCAAGATGGGGGAGTGGGTGGATTCTGGATGCTGTTTTGAAGGAAGAACAGCCAGGATTTGCTAAAGATTAAGTGAGAAGCATGAGAAAGAGGGGCCAGGGATGACTCTGGAGCATTTGGTGTGAGCAGCTGGACCCACCAGACCATCTGCCCGAGAAGGTGATGACGCAGAGCTCCAGGGCCAGGTCTTTGGGGTCACGTCCCTGAGTTGGCTGCTGGGTGGGCTCTAGGGGGACCCCGGCCACAGGTATCAGGCAGGTGCGGGAACAGCTCACTCATCACACAGGAGCTGCTGGCAGGATTGTGCTTCTGAGACGTAGGGAGGAAGTGGGGGTGTCGCTTACAGGGCATGTCAGGAGCCCCGGGCTATCTGAGGAGCCTAGCAGAGGTGTCCAGTGAAGCTGGAGCTCACAGCTGCAGTTCTGGGGCGAGTCCGGGAGTTGCCTGAGGAAGTGGGGGAATTGGGAGAGGCTGAGCCCTAACCCGGTGACCAAAGGAGCCACACGAGGAGCAGACAAGGGAAGGCTGACAGCAGTACCTGGCCGGCGAGACCAGGGTCAGGGCACCCAGTGCTGGAGAGGAAGGGCCAGAGGCACTAGACAGGCACAGCTGGCCGCACCACCACTGGGGCTGAGGTGGGACACTGGCTCTGCAACCTGTCCAACTCTGCCCCTCAGTTGAAATGGCTTCCCTGGTCTGGGCCTCCTCAGGGAAGTGGGCAGGTTAACGTTTCAGAAAGTGGGCATGAAGCCCCTGGCAGCGCCAACTGCCCTCGCTTTATTCACCCTCAGCACAGCTTGTCACAGCTCAGCCATCACCCCCATTTCACAGCCCGAGAGTCAGGTGTGCAGACACCCCAGCCCAGGTCTCAGGCCTGCGGTGCTTGGGGTGTCCCCCACCAGCCACCCAGGCTGCTCCCATGGCCTTGCACTGTCCCTTCCGGGGCAGGGGGTGAGGGCCCCTGCTGTAGGTCCATGGCTCCCAGGGCCACAGGACCGTTCACACTGGGCACAGGGCAGGCTGGCCCCAGCTGGTTGGGGGCAGGCCTGGGACATGTCTAGCAGATGCTCACATCCTGTGGATCTGTTCCCAGGTGAGCCACCACCCACCCTCTGCTGCCCACTATGTGTTCTCCAAGTACGGCTGGAGCCTCTGGCAGGAGATCACCATCTCCAGCAAGTTCCGGGGGAAATACCTCTCCATCATGCCGCTAGGTGAGTGGGGCAGAAAGACATTCTGGATGAGGAGGAGGGTTCTGCCAACCCAGAAGCCAGCTTGGGCCCTCCAGGGGTGACAACAGTCTCCCAGCAGGCCTCCTGGATGCCCCCTGGCTTGTTCCCTGTCCCCAGTCTGCACAAATACTGCTTCTGGTTCTCAGGACACTAGGACTATGGGCAGGCAGGCAGGCTGGCTGGGACCCAGCGTGGTAGGCCATGGCCTCTGACCCTACATCTGGCCTACAGGTGCCATCCACTTAGAATTCCAGGCCAGTGGGAATCACTACGTGTGGAGGAAAAGCACCTCGACTGTGCATAACATCATCGTGGGCAAGCTCTGGATCGACCAGGTCAGGGGGTGCCCTTGGGGAAGGGGCATGTGGCCTGGGGATCGGCCGCTGACCACCCCTTCGCTCACCAGACAGGGGACATCGAGATTGTGAACCACAAGACCAAGGACCGGTGCCAGCTGAAGTTCTTGCCCTACAGCTACTTCTCCAAAGAGGTGGCCCGAAAGGTAAGCAAGGCCACCTCCTGGAGCCTCGTCAGGGAGCCCAGAAGGGGGCGTGTGCCTACGCTGGCCCTGCCAATGTCCACAGGTGACAGGAGTCGTGAGTGACAGCCAGGGCAAGGCCCACTATGTGCTGTCAGGCTCGTGGGATGAACAGATGGAGTGCTCCAAGATCGTGCAAAGCAGCCCCAGTAGCCCCAGCTCGGATGGGAAGCAGAAGACGGTGTACCAGACACTACCAGCCAAGCTGCTGTGGAAGAAGTACCCGCTGCCGTGAGTGGGACTGTGGGGTAGCGGGGACAAGGAGGCGAGGGAAGTGGACAGGGCAGGCAGGTAACCTCATCCAGCCAGACAGGGAGGGAGCAGCAGGCAGGGATCCACATGGGAGGGGAGGACAGTACTGTGTGCTGATATCCCAGTATGGGGGCGACACCCAACTGTAAGTAAGTGTGACACACAAGTCCTACACAGAGACTTTAAATAGGCTGATAGGACAAGCCCCATAGTCCAAGAGTGCAGGAAACACAAAACTATAAAAGTGACACAGCTGATTCCAAAGAGAATGAAAATTCTACAAAGGGAGAACAGAAGAACTGAAGTTGAGAACTCCATGAGAAGGTTTAACAGAGAGAATCTACCGACTGAATATAGGTCAGAAGAAATCATCGAAATCTTCAGATAAAGAGACAAAACCTGGAAAAGACAAGAAGCTAAAGTGAGAGGCTAGCCCCCTAGTGACCCAGAGTGAGTCCTGGGGCAGCCCCAGGGCCTGAGAGGTGCAGCATCTGGACGTTGGGTGCACATCGAGTTTGAGAGCAGGGTCCAGCCTGCTTCCAGTCAGAGTCCAAAAGAAAGAGCATATCTGAAAACACCAGAGAATTTCCCACACCTAAATCTATACAGTGAAACTGTTGAAACTAAGTCATAAAATATTAAGCAGCCAGATTTTAAAAAGACTGTACTTTCCAAGGAACAGCAGTAACAGGAGCCTGAAGACAGTCAAGCGGAATCTTCCAGGTACAGAAAGACTCACTTGCCAGCCTGTTATTATACACCCAGCGAGAACAGCCTTATAGAGCAAAGCTGAAACACATGTTTTCAGACAAATAAAACCTCATTTTGCCCCCAGCAGACCTGCACTAAAGGATACAGCTCCCAGATGGAAGAACCAAGGTGTGTGAATAAATGAAGCACAAAAATCATGTGGACAGTGAATTAACAAGAACAATAGTGTCTTGTGAGGGTTAAAATCTAAACATTAAGTACAACTGCACAATCATGGAAGTCAGAAGAGCGATAACTGGAAGGAAACTTTTCCAAGGCCCTTGTGTTACCCGAGAGGTGGGTTAGGATGCGCACTGACTTTTGACTCTTTGAAGTACACAAGTTGTAATTCCGAGAGCAACCACTAAATTAATATGTTTGGTTGGAATCCCAGAACTAAAGGAAAGAAATAAATGGAAAGGAGAGAGAAAGTAGTTAAAGAAAAACGATGGAGATAAATGTCCCAGAATAAAGAGATGAAAGACCTTGGGTTGAAAGGGCCTGTTATATTCCAGAGATGAAAGAGAAAGAAAACTTCTGCCCAGACCACACTACAGTGAAAATGAAGGATACCAAAAAGAAAATTCAAATAGCCTTAAGAGAGAAAAGGTTTCAGTAGAGAATGAAGAATCAGGTTGATGTCACATTTTTTAACAGCCAACACTGGAGTAATATTTTCAAAGTAATGAAAAAAATGAAATCAGAGTAAAATTTTCTGTCCAGCCAAGCTATCATTCAAATATGAGGCCATGATTTAAAAAAAAAAAATTCTCAGGCAAACAGCCTCAAGTTTGCCACACAAAAACCCACAATGAAAAGGGTACTGGACATAGTACTTTAAAACAGGGGAAGAAATCCAGAAGGTGCTGTGGTAGGTACATAAAATGAAAAGTTGGGTGTATTTTTTTTAAACAATTAATAAGACCAAAGAAAAAGAGAAAATATTCCCACAATAATCCAGAATTAAAAGTGTAGGTAATGTTAACATGATGGGGTTTGGGGAGACAGAGAAGGCACCAGGGATGTGAAGGAAGAGACAGAAGATTTCTAAATAAGTAAGAAAATATTAAAAAGAAAAAGGACAAATAAAAACAGTAAATTAACACAGTAGAAATAGGTCTAAGCATAATAAATATAAATAGATGAAACTCAGTAGTTAAAAAGCAAAATACTGACTGGATTTTTAAAAACCCAGATGCATGGACCTTCTAAGAAAGATCCAAAACATAAAGATGGGCAGAGGCTGAAAGTAAAAGACAGACATATCATGGAAATACTAACCCAAAAAGCTACAACAGCTATATTAATATCAGGTAAAAATAGACTAAGACAAAGGCATTATTAAGGGTTAAAGAGACGCTACGTGATAAAAGGCTGAGTTCTTTGAGAAGGCATAATGTTGTTAGACATTATGCAGGTAGCCTCAAAAATACACAGCACGTATTGATAGGAAAGGGAGAAATGGATAAACCTATCACCACAGTGGGAGACAGAGAGATTTCAGTACACCCCGTCTCTTGCTGAGTCAAATGGGAAAAAAACAACACAGGATATACATATAATTATGGTTGCAACAATCAGAGAACATGTTTTTTACTCAAGTATACATGGAATTTATGCAAAAATCATGTACTAAACTCTAAAGAAAGGCTCAACAAGTGAAATCTATAAGATAATTAAGTTAGAAGTTATGAACAAGATGTCAAAAAGTCCCCACATATTTGGAAATTTTTTTCAGTTGCTAAATAACTCATGGGTAAAATAATAAATTAGAATGGAAATTTTAAAATGCCTAGAACTGAATGAGAAGAAAAAAAGATATCAAAACTGTCTGGATGTACTAAAGGCAATGCTTCAAAGGAATTGTATTGCCTTAAATAGGTATAAAAGCTTATAAGGCTTTTTCTTTTTTGAGTTTCCAATCTAAGAAATGAGAGAAAGTTCAACACAGAAACTGAAAGAATGAAGAAAATACACCTTAAAAATAAAAGCAGGGATTAGTAAAATAGAAAGAAGTAAAGTAAGAAGTTAAAAAAGCCAGAAGTTGATTCTTTGAGGGGAAAAAAAAGAAAACTACTAGCAAGACTGATCAAGAGAAAATATAGACATAAATATTAATAAAAGTTTCATATGACATTTAAAGTATAAAAATATCATTAAAATTTTATAACTTACAAGAAATGAGTCTTGAAGGAAAAAAAAGCATGAATAGTCCTATAATAAAGAAACTGAAGCAGTAGTTTAAAAATTCCCACAGGGAAAACAAAAGCCCAGATAATTTTATAGGTGAATTCTACCAAATTTTTAAGATATATTATCCCAATTTTATATAAAATCTTTCAGACCACAGAAAAAGAAGAAATACTTTCCTCTCTTATCCTGTGAAGCCAGTATAAGATACCTGACACCAAACCAGGCTAACAGAGTAGTAGGAAAATAAAAGTTCTACATACGCTCTTTCACTCATGAATATGTAAGCAAAATTCCAAAACAAGACATCAGAAAATCCAATAGTATAAGAAAAACAACGTTCTTCAATCATGTTGAGTATATCCTGGGTATCTAAAGATGATTTTATACTAGAAAATTCATAAATTAACTCATCACTTTAACAGATCTGAACAGATTCAGAAAATGCATTTTGGGTGCCTCAACGTAAGATTAATATGCAAAAGTCTGTTGCATTTATACACACTAAAAGAAAACAATGAGAAAACACAGTTTCAGAGAAGACACCAGTTATCATATCAGCAAATATAAAGGACCTTATAATAAATTTTCTCTGTAGAGGTCTTGCATATAACACTTTGCTGAGATATCAAGGAAGAGCTAAATGAATGGAGAAAGATACCATGTTCATGGGTAGAATGAGTATTATAAAAATCTCATGATCTAAAGAGTCAGTAAATCAAGTAAAATCCCAATAGTGATTTTCATGGAACTTGATATTATGATTTTTTACATTTATATTGAAGAAAAAAGGGCCAGGATATTTCTAAAGAAGAACAGAAAAAAAGAGGACTTATTTTGAAGCTACAGTGAAACAGAACAGTGAGCCCAGAAACAGCCCCTGGATATGCATGTATCTTTGGTATATAACAAAGGTAGCATATCAGATCACATGGACAAATGGCACCATCACTAAAAGGATCTAGGGAAAATGGTTATCCACACAGAAAAAGACTACATGAATCTCTCTCTTACATTATCACAAAAATCAACTCCAAATAAAGGTCTTACAATAAGTACTAGATTTGACTAGCTCTTAGACAGTGAGTTAAACTCTAAGTAGAAAACACAGTATCTTTTAGAACTTAAGCAAATATATCTTAAATAATGGAAAAAAACTGATGCAGTTCAATTAAAATACTTTTGTTCATTAAAAGAAATTTTGCTTATTAAAAGACAATTTAGAGAAAGCAAAAAGACAATATATAAATTTAGAGAGGGTAATCATGATATTTACACCTGACAAAGGATTAGTATATTAAGAATACATAAAAAGATGTAAATAAAAAAAAAAGATGTAAATCATGTACTCCCTACACCATACACAAAAATAAACTCAAAATGGCTTAAAGACTTAAACATAAGACAAGACACTATAAACCTCTTAGAAGAAAACACAGGCAAAAACATTATCTGACATAAATCTCAGCAATGCTTTCCTAGGGCAGTCTACCCAAGCAATAGAAATAAAAGCAAAAATAAACAAATGAGACCTAATTAAGCTTATAAGCTTTTGCACAGCAAAGGAAACCATAAGCAAAAGAAAAAGACAACCTTCAGAATGGGAGAAAATACTTGCAAAAGATGAGACTGGCAAGGACATAATCTCCAGAATATATAAACAGCTTATACAACTTAATAAGAAAAAAACAAACAACCCAATCCAAAAATGGGCAGAAGTAAACAAGCATTTCTCCAGTGAAGACATACAAATGGCCAATAGGCACATGAAGAAATGCTGAATATCACTAATTATCAGAGAAATGCAAATCAAAAGTATGAGGTATCACCTCACACCAGTCAGAATGGCCATCATTCAAAAGTTCACGAACAATAAATGCTGGAGAGGGTGTGGAGAAAATGGAACCCTCCTACACTGTGGGAATGTAGTTTAATGCAGCCATTATGAAAAACAGTATGGAGATTCCTTAAAAAACTAAAAATAGACTTACCATATGATCCAGCAATCCCACTCCTGGGCATATATCCAGGACCTTAATTTGAACCTTAATTCAAAAAGACACATGCACCCCAATGTTCATAGCAGCACTATTTACAACAACCAAGACATAGAAACAACCTACATATCCATCAACATGACTGGATAAAGAAGCTGTGATATATTTATACAATGGAATACTACTCAGCCACAAAAAATAATAAAATAATGCCATTTGCAGCAACATGGATGGACCTGGAGAGTGTCATTCTAGGTGAAGTAAGCCAGAAAGAGAAAAATATAATATGATATCACTTGTATATGGAATTTAGAAAGGAAGAAAGGAAGAAATGAACTTATTTACAAAACAGAAACAGACTCACAGACATAGAAAACAAACTTAGGGTTACCAGGTTGGAAAGGGGAGGGAAGGGATAAATTGGGAGTTTGAGATTTGCAGATACTAATATATATAAAATAGATAAACAACAATTTTATACTATATAGCACACGGAACTATATTCAATATCTTGCAGTAACTTATGGTGAAAAAGAATATGAAAACGAATATATGTATGTTCCTATGTGACTGAAGTATTATGCTGTACACCAGAAACTGACACAACATTGTAAACTGACTATACTTCAATAAAAATATACTTAAGAAATACATAAGAAGTATTCTACCCCAACTAAAAATAATAATTAAAAAAGAATAAAGACTTCTAATGAATAAAGCAAAACAATCCAGTGGGAAATGTGCAAGAGTCATGAACAAGAATTTCACAGAAGAAGAAACGCATATGGCCAGTCATCAGATGGAAATGATCAGCATCATCAGTACTCGGGGAAATACAAATCAAAACCACAATGAGATCCAGTTTTACCTTCATTTGATTCAAAAAAATGAAGTCTGGTACTGTCAAGTTTGACAAAGACGTAGATCCACAGTATCTCTTATACATCACTGGAAAGCAGTGTGGCCTCTGCTCCTAAAGAACAGCACATACTCTGTGGCGAGGTGTGGGCTCATGAGAAGTTCCTAAAAATGCACAACAGGAAACGTGTCAGATTGCCCCAAAGCAAAAACTTGGAAACAACCCAAATTTATTGGATGAATAATTGCAGTATATTCACACAAGACAATATTTACTGTAGTTGAAAACAAATGAACCACAGCAAGATGAAATATAGGTCAATTTTAGCAATATAATATTGTTTTAAAAAGCAACTCCTACAAAGTTACATAGATCAGGATTTTCTTTTTATACAGTTAAAAACATAAAATATATGTATATTAATACACACACACTTAAGACTACTTAAAGATGCGACAAAACTATATTAAACGGAAAGCAAAGGACTGATGAACCTGAGTAGGGGATGGATGATGGTTAGATGTAGGTTTTGTCAGGATTCTATCTTTTGTTCAGGTGCCAAGGTTGCATTAATATAAGCAGGCCATGCCAAGACCAATGTACCAAGTAGTATGACTAATCCAAAACTGTGCACCTGAGGTCCAAAAAAGCGACAATATGAAAAGAAAAAAAATAAGCTAGTAGATTTAAATCCAACATATCAGGAATTACATTAAGTGTTCCCATTATAAGCTTTCAAAGTTTTTTAAATCCAACTATATGTGGTTTACAAGAAACACATCTAAATAAGGAAATAAAGATTGGAATAAAAGGATGGAAGAAGAAATGTATACATAGAAAAATTAACCAAGCAAAAGCTGCCTGCAGTTGTAGTGATATCACAACACAGACTTTAAAACAAAAAGACCAAAGAGGGACACAATGATAAAGGTTCAGTTCACCAGGAAGATGTTTTCAGTTTGAATATACCCTGTATCTAATTACTCAAAATATATACAGCAAAGTTGATGGAAATATAAGGAAAAATGGACTAGTTTACAACCAAAGTGGGAGATTTTAGTATACCTCTTTTGAGGGGGGGGAGTAATTAGGTTTACTTACTTATTTTTTTAGAGGAGGTACTGGGGATTGAACCTAGGACCTCATGCATGATGAGCATGCACTCTACCACTTGAGCTATATACCTTCCCCATTAATATACTTCTTTTAATAATGGAGAGCAGAGGGAAAAAAAAAGTCAGGACAAGTTTGAACAACAGAACCTTCAGGACACTCAACAACTGTAGAATACGCAGGCTCTTTGATTACATGTGGAACATTTTCAGAAACTGACCATGTACTGGGCCATAAAGCAAGTTTCAAAGAACTGAAATTACACCAAGTATACTGTGCCTTCAAGGCAATTATGCTGGAAATAAAGATGAGAAAAATCTTCATGTATTTTTAAACTTAAGAAATATACCTCTAATTAATCCATAGGACAAAGAAGGTATAATGAAAATTGGAAAATATAACTGCATGATAATGAAAATAATACACATCAAAAACAGTGGGATTCAGTAGTTGGAGTGAAATCTGTAGCCTTGAAATGCACATATTAGAAAAGAAACACAGAGAAATATGGAGCTAAGCATCCACCCCAAGAAGTTAGAAAAGGAGCAGCAAAAGAAAGTCCAACAAAGTAAAAGGAAGACTATACAAGCAAAATCAATAGTGCAGAAAAATCTAAAATAGGATCAGCAAAGCTCCATCTTCAGCCAATGAAGGAAACGGACAAACCTCTGCTATGAGTGAGTAGAGAAGGCGCGTAAGACCAACATCACAGACGCGAAAAGGACGCTGCTGTCACACATTAAAGCAACAATAATGACATTATGAGACACTTCTGGCTGATAAATATGAAAAATTGGACGAAAGTGGCAAATTCCCAGAAGAGTATGACAAAACAGACAGGAGTAACAAAACAGATGCAGGTCGGTGGAGCGAGACTGTGAGGCGCGGGGAGGAAGGGGCGACGTGGGCGCCCCAGCCGGTCTGCAGGGGTGGAGGGACACACGGGATGGGGAGGGACGGAGGGTGGCTGGACCTCACGCAGCGGGGCCACCGCAGGGAGAACGCAGAGAACATGTACTACTTCTCGGAGCTGGCCCTGACCCTCAACGAACACGAGGAGGGCGTGGCGCCCACTGACAGCCGCCTGCGGCCGGACCAGCGGCTGATGGAGAAGGGCCACTGGGACGAGGCCAACACGGAGAAGCAGCGGCTGGAGGAGAAGCAGCGCCTAAACCGGCGCCGGCGGCTGGAGGCCTGCGCGCGGGGCTGTGGCGCGGAGGAAGGTGAGGAGGGGATGGGGGGACCCCAGGAGCGAGGAGTGGGGCCAGTGAGAGGGGGGACAAGGGTCTCCTAGGGACTGGGAAGGGGTGCCCTGCCTGGGGGCAAGGAGGGGTGCCAGCGGGAGAAGGGACAGGGAGTGGATTTCTGGGGCGCTGAGAGGAGGCAGGCCCTCCGCCCACCAGCCCACTGTTCCTCCAGCAGAGAAGGAGGCCGAAGTGTACATGCCGCTGTGGTTCGAGAAGAGGCTGGACCCGCTGACCGGGGAGACGGCCTGCATGTACAAGGGCGGCTACTGGGAGGCTAAGGAGAAGCAGGACTGGCACATGTGCCCCAACATCTTCTGAGCGCCCCCTCCTGCAAATACAGGCGCCTGCACAGCCTAGTCCACCTTTTATTTAAAGCACTCAATTTAGTACTCACCCGCCCTCCCACTCCACCTTTTTCTTCTCCTTTTTTTTAAATAACACATTTTTGGGGCTCCTGCCTTGGAAGGAGGAAATGCTGACCCGGGTTCTCTCCAGCCCCCAGGTGCCCCGGGTCTCCCACACCCCTTCACTATAGACTCGGGCCCCATCCAAACCGCTGCTCCAGTTACCACAATTCCAGTTTCCACAACTCAGGCAGGCTGGCCCCCGCCCTGGTCACCAGCCCCACCCAGGGAGGAACTGGTCCCTCCCAGGGAGCTGCTTTTGACTTTTTTAGAAAAAATGATCTCCATTTCTTTCCAGCGAAGATGTTTAGTAAATATTTTTAGTACAGCACTTAGTGGAAAACTTTCTAAGTGTGCTTTCTTGCCACAAAAGTGTCCTGGCAAGAGCCCCTTCTTTTTAAGACATCAGGAAGCCAGACAGACACCTCTGAGTTGGGAGCATTTTGTAGCTCAAATAGCAAAGCCCTTTGTATCTGAGCTGCCCACCCTCCAGGAGCCCAGGACCCCCCAGAAAAGGGAACCAAGGGGCTGCCCTGGCCCAGGAGAGCACAAGTCAGTTGTCTCTGGAGCTCAGCCCCAGCAGCCATGTGGATTTGAGGGCAACAGCCCCTGCCTAGCCTTGGCCGTGCTGGGGCTGCTCCCCAGCCCCAAAAAGGCCAGGGGCCCAGCCTGCAGGTGCTCCTGCCCCAGAACCATGCCCCAAATCAGCAATAAGAACCAACCCTCAGCTCAGCCTGGGCTGGTGTCCTGGGCACCAGAGACTCAGCATCCCGCCTCTGGGGTGCCCCATCTCAGTACCCCCTGAACTCTTTATTTGCCTGATTTATATCTATGATATATAAATATATATAAAATAGCTATTTTGCTTAAATTTGTATGGTATATAGAAGTGCAAAAATGATGAAGACAGGGCACTCCTGTCTGAGTTTGGCCCCATCAGCTGTGCCCTGCCCTCTCCTTGGACCCCCTTCCAATGGCTTCTGCCACCTGTGGGGGGGGACTGGGCCACTGTCCCAGCCCCTCAGGACCCCCACTCCAACCTTTCCCACTTTTGTTTGGTCCTGAAAAATCCATCACAGGGTTTTACTTTCTACTCCAGAACTGGCTTTGTTTTTATAAAAAAACAAAAGTGAAAACACCAACGTGTGAAATGCCTTAGGGTGCCCACTGGAGAGAGGGCAGGTGGGCGGGCGGCAGAGCTGTTCAATGTTCCTCTTCTCAGCACTGTTTGTGAGTGAGCACCTTCTGACCAGTAATAAAAAACCTTGGATTTGGAGTTTTCCACGGCCCTGTCCCTGAGCCTGTCTGTAACTGGGTGGAGCAGGGCTGACACAGGGGAGCAGGTGACAGCCCACAGGTGGCATGGGGGAGGAGTGTGGGGCTTTATTCTGCTCAGTGCCAGAAGCCAGCAGTGGGAGGTTGGTCTGGATGGGGAGGGGTGGGGGTGGAAAATATGGTGGGACAGGGTCTGGGCCAGGAAGGCTGCCGAAGGCTGAGTCAGGACCTAGCAGAGGGTCACAGTTTGGCCTGGGGCCAAGCCAAGGCCCTCACCACCCTCCACAGGGAACACTGACCCTGGTGAGTTCTAGGGTTGCCCAACAACTATGACCTGGGCCACTTCTGTTGCCCCAGGTTGCCAAGCAACTTGGGTCAGTAGCTCCTAGGACCCAGCCAAGGGTGGCTGGTCTGGCCCAGCAGGTCCTCCTCCCAGTGCCAGCACTTCCAGGAGAGAGGATGGAGTGGGGCAGGCACCACAGGGGCATCAGAGCCAGGCTCTAACCATCTATCCTGACACCCCAGTGCTGTGGGATCCAAGGTTGGCTCCGCAAAACTCCTTCCTTTCCAGGTGCTTGCTTTCCCATCTGTGGGGAGGCAGGCAGACACTGGTGAGTCCTGGCAGAGGTGCTGGGGGGCAGCTCTCACTGGAGAGAAAGGCGGGAGGGGTCACCCCCAGGATGGCCCTGACCCATGAGGCAGTGGAGAGGGGATCTGCCAGGGGAGGGAATGGAAAATAAGAACAGAACTTTCGTATATCCAAATATGACAACAGCAAATAGAATTCAGCCATATACAAAAAGCTGATACCTCACACTGGTAAACCCATGCCCAAGTTGGGTTTACACAGAAATGCCAGAATGGGTCAAAGTTGGGAAGCTTTTAGTTGTAAATCATTCATTTTACCAAACAGTTCAAGAGGGGTTTCTTTTTCTGGCAATGGTAGACTAGGTGCCTGTATTATCATCCTTCGTGGAAAACTAGACATGCTGGATAAAAATTTTAAAATACCTTAAATGCATCCATGAGCTGGAATGAATATAAGGAATACCTAGGCCAAAAATTAAGTGGATGTGGAAACCTGGGGAGATACAAGTCCCCAAGTCTGCTTCTCATAGCCATTTACTGAGCCCACTGAGCCTAACTAAGTTTTCATAGCCTCAAATGGCCTGCCTGATGTAGGGCATCAGTACATGTCCTCCCTAAAGCTGGGCCCCCAAGGGCTATACCTTCAATATAATGGTGAATCAATAATCGAATACAAGGAAAATTGCTTGTCTTAAAGGCTAGTCCTAAGCAGAGCAGAAAAAAAAAAAAAAAAACTAAGAATTTGTAATCAGAAGCAGACCCTCATTTGATTTCACAGCCCAAATACATACTATCAGGGTGGTCCAATAAAAGCTCTAGTAGAGAATATAGCTTGGCCCCAAATTGGCAATGTCTGTCTCCAGTCACATGAGAGAAACAAACAGATCCTCTCTGGAGGCTCTCCCCTTCACTCCAGGCCTTACAGAACCCCAGATGTGAAGCTGCCAGGAAAACCAGCAGCTCACAGTATAGTATCTCCAGAGATACAAGGAAACACGACAAATTGGCCCATGAACAATGGCCAACAGAAATTACAGCAGAATCTTGCATAACATAAAACCCCTTGATACAGAGAAATTGGCAGACACAGTGTAAAATAAGTACATTTTAATATATATCTAGAAACAGAAGAGTGGCATGCAAATGAGTAAAAAGCATTCAAAAAATACTAAAGAACTTGCAGAAATTGAAAAAAAAAATCACTAAAAATAATGAATATCAGATTATACAACGAGGAGAGTATTAGAGGCATGGAAGTGAGATCTGTGTTAAGCATCCAGAAAGCAACACAGACACACAGAGGTGAAAAATATAAAAGAGAAGAGACAAGGATGCAGTGAAAAGATGCCAAGTGTGTCTAGTCAAAATGGAGCACAAGCAATCTTTGAAGAGTTAATGACTAAAAAATTAGCTTTTTGACAAGAAATACCAGTATACAGACTCAATCCCAACAAATCCTAGTAAAGGTAAATAAAAAGATATCTACAGCTAAATACAATATAGTGAAAATGCAAGGCCCTTAAAAACCACAAAATCTTACAAGGAACCAAATTTGCAGAGGGGTACCTTGAGAGAGCATTGATTAGATTGGGAATTCACTGTCTTCTGACCTCCAGAGAAAGTCAGAAGACAATAAAATATCTCCAAAGTAGAGGAGAAAATGTTAGTATTCCCAACAAAAATATCGTTCAGGAATGAAAGGAAAATGAAGACTAACAAAAATTTATTGAAACAATATTAAGTGATTTGTGGAGTTAGACTTTGATGAGTTAAGGATTATGTAAAATGTATGGAGGAATGAGAATACTAAACTTCCAGAACAGAGGAAAAACACTGTATGCGGGGAGAAATTTTCAGTCAATCTAAAAGAAAGCAGGAAAGGAAAAAGGAGTGCAGATAAAGTGGAATAAAATTTACAAAGTAGGAATATGGAAATAAGTCAGTAACCAATGCATCAATAATTACACAAAATTTAAGTAAGTTAAATGCTTTGAGTAAGAATGGAAAATATTTTTAAAAATCCAGTTATATGCTATTTATAAGAAAACACCTAAAACATAACTATACAGACAAGACAGATTATGAGGCAAAAAATATTACTAGATGTCAACTTCAAGAGATTAAAAAAAACACTTTATAATGATGAAAAGTAAAATTTATGAAGTTCTAAAACTCATATGCATCTAATAACATCTCAAAATAAAGTAAAATGGACACAATCACAAGGAGAAATAGATAAATACACAATCGTAATGGAAGATTTTAACATATCTCTCCCAGTAATGAGAGCTCAAACACTATCAGCAAGGGTTCAAACAACATAAACTTGGTGTAATAGGAGGAGAGGGTATAGCTTAGTGGTAGAGTGCACACTTAGCATGCATGAGGTCCTGGGTTCAACCCCCAGTACCTCCATTTAAGATAAATAAACCTAATCACCTACCCCCCCAAAAAAAGAATCAAAAGTAAACTTGTTGTAATAGGCACATACAGGGAATTATACCTAACAGCAAAATACATATTTTTGAAATTCACAGAAAATTTATGAATATTAGCCACATACTTAGGCCAGTCATAAAGCCTCAGCAAATTTCAAAGGACTGGTATATATAGGCCACATTCTCAGATGACAACAAAGATAGTTAAAAATCAGTAACAAAAAGAAAATTAGAAAAAATAACCATGTTTGAACATTAAGAAATACACTTTTAAAAAAACTCATGAATCAAAAAAGAAAACAAAAACCAGAAAATACAATTAAAACTTAAAATATTATATATCTAAACTTACAGGATACAAATAAAGCTGTACTTAGAGGGAAATTTATAGTCTTGAAAGCTCATGTTGTAAAAGAAAAAGGCCAAAAAATAATAAGCTAAACATCCAATTTGAGTAGGGAAACGAATATTAGGATAAACTCAAAGAAAGGAAAGTAAGGAAATAATGATTAGAAATTAGTGAACGAGAAAACAAACATAATAGAAAGGACCAAGGTAGCTGAGGTTGATTCTTAGAAAAAATAAAACTGACAAACTTTACTGATAAGGAAAACAGAAGGAAGGAGGAAATGCATGAACCCAAAAAACAATACTTGGAATGAAAAGAGGACATAGATACAGATGCTACAGGTATTTTAGGGATATTATAACAACTGTGTGACAATACCTTTGAAAACTGAGATAAACTCTAGAAAAATATAACTTAAAACTGACTCAAAAATTAGAAGAGCCTGAATAATAGTATAACCATTTTTTTTTAAATTCAGTCAGTTAAAAAACCTCCCCTCACATATATACACCAAACTCCAGACACAGCTGACCAAGGAATAACCAATCTTACAGAAACTGTCCCTGTTTTTTGAGGCTAGTATAATCTAGTTACCAAAACCCAACAAGGACAGTGTAAGAGAGGAAAATCACAAACTAGTGTCACTCACATGCTGGTACAATTCAAAACAAAATATTAACAAATCTAGCAATACAGAAAAATCATTCCAGAAGTGCACGGTTGGTTTACCTTAAGAAAAACTAACCAATGCAATTAACCACAGTAACAAATTAAAGGAGAACACTGAATGGTCATCTCAATGGATGCAGAAAATACTTGAGATGAAATTCAACATGCATCTGTGATATTTAAAAGAAAAAAATGCTTAAATATAGGAATAGAAAGAAATTTAATCTGATGAATGATACCTACGAAAAAAAAAAGCTTTCTCTGTGAGACAGGGAACAAAAAAGGATACCCACTTTCACACTCTGCATTCAACACTCTATTGGCAATCCTAGCCAATGCAATAAGGCAAGAAAAATACATGAGGTATGAGAACTGACAAAATTATCACTGCTCACAAACAATATATCAAAGAAAATCCAAAAGAATCAGGAGATAAATTAGAATAGTCAATATATAAAAATCAATTACATTTTTACAAGCTAGCAACAAAATGTCAGAAAATTAACTTTTAAAAAATACCATTTACGATAGCATCAAATATCATCAGATACCTAGGATACATGTAGCAAAGGACACACAAGACCTCTAAAGATAAAATTGCCATGAAAGACACTAAAGAAAGATCTAAATTAATGGAGAGTTATACCATTTTCATGATTTGGAAGACTTACAACGATACCAATTTTTCTCAAACTGATAACATACAGTCAATTCGAATGAAACCCCGTATAGGTTTTCCCATGGAGCTTGATAAAATGATTCTAAAATTCATATGAAATGCAAAGGATCAAGAATATTCAAGATGCTCTTGAAGCAGAAAAAGTGGTAGGATCAGCTCTACTAGGTAGCAAAACTTACTATAAAACTATAATTAAGTTAGTGTGTAGAGAGACAACAGACAAATGTAACTGAATAAAAATCCAGAAACAGATTCATACATATATGAACATTTGATATACAAGAGGGGTAACACTGTAGATTAATGGAGAAAGGTAAGACTTTTCAATAAGAGGTGTAAGGACGATCAGGAAGAAGGGAAGGAAGAAGAAAGGACCTGGAGCTCTACTTCACACCATACACAAAGGTCAGTTCCAGATGGATTAAAGATCTATATGTGAAAGACAAAACTATACACTCTTTAGAAGACAATATAAAAAGTATCTTTATGACCTCAGGATAGGGAAGGATTTCTTAAACAAGTTACAAGAAGGAAAATGGGCAAAAGGCTTGAGCAAACACTTTATCAAAAGATGCCTAACACCATCAGAAATCAGAGAAATGCAGATTAAACCACAATGAGTTAACACTACACACCCATCAGACTGGCAAAAAACAAATCAAGTCTAGCAGTATCAAGTGTGGGTGAGCAAGCAGAGAAATGAAGCACTTAGTGCCAATGAGCATATAAATTGATACAACTGCTTCTGAAAACAATCTGGTATTACTTAGGAAAGTTGAAGAGGGCATGACCTATGACACAGCAAGTCTACTCAGTCTACTCCAAGTATTATGCATGCAACCAGAGGCATAAACACAAATGTCCACAGATGTACTGTATTAACAAAAAGCTTTCAAACAACCCAAATGCCAATCAGAGCGACATGGATTTTAAAAATTGTGGTATGTTCCACTGTAGGTGTAATTCATTTCCATTACTGTCGAGTATGCAGCACTACTATACAGTAGGGAAGGTGAATAAATTACAGCTACACCCAACAACATGGATGAATTTCTGGAACATAATATTAACAGGCAAATTGCAGAACAGTAAATAAAATGTCATGTCCATTTAAGTTCAAAAATAGGCCAAGCAATTATTTAGAAATATAAACCAAGATAGTTAAAGTATAAAAAGAGCAAAGAAAACATCATAAACACAAAATTCAGAATGGTGGTTACCACTGAGCAAGGAGGAGAGGGGAGAGGGCTCAGGAGGGGCACACATGGATTATAAACTAATAATAATACATTTTCTTAAACCAAATGAAAGATGTACACTGCATAGTCCTATAAATATTTGATGCAGTATTTCATAGTTACTCAGTGTCTAATAAAAGTAATCATTAAAACAGCTTAAAGGAGAAAAAGCCCATATGGTTTTAGCAATAGATGCTGAAATGGCCTTTGACAATGGGGGACAGGGTTGGGGGACAGGGTTAGGGGGCTCCCAACCCACGTTTCATTCTGTGTAACTAGTGCCCCCTGGCACTCAACTCAGACAAGATGGTCAGCCACAGCTCCATCCCAAAAGCCCCAAGTTTAAAAAACGAGACAACAAAAACAGAAGGAAGGTCTTTCCACACTTTAAAGGCCGTTCACCAAAACCAACAGCCAATATCCTGCTCAGCCCATGCGCATCAGAAAGACCTCGATAATTATTCAACACTGTTTCAGAGGTTCTGCAGTTAAATTGGCATACTGGCAAATTTGCACATTTCATCTATAAAATACAAGTTTCTTTTAAAAACTACCAGAGTTCGTATGATAGAAAATAAGCAATATTAAATAATTTGCTTTTCTCTATATTAACTATCAGGAATAGAGACAAAAAAAAAAAACAAACTCATCCACAGTAGTGACAAAAAATACAAGACATTTAGGAATAAAATGAGAAAGTTTTAGAACCCGTATGAAGAAATAATAAAATCTTATTGGAAGATCTAAAAGGAGTCAAACAAATGGAAAAACCATAGCGTCTAGGGAGATTTAAAATCATAAAAATGTCAACCCTCCCACAACTTACATCTACATTTAATGCAATTAAAATTTAAACCCCAATGGAATTGGGGGATGGGGGGGAGGCAGGGACAGGAGAGAATTGGATAACGTGATTTTTAAATCTCATGTGAAAGAAGAAATTCCAAGAGTCGCCTGGAAAAACATTCTAAAAAGTAAAACTGTGAGGGAAACTCATCTATCTGCTGATGACGCCCCCAGATTCTAGGAGCTCAACACTCACGTCGGAATCACCTGTCCGTCTAGCTGGTAACAGGGTGTCTCCATTGTTGTATTTAAGGGTCATCTCAAGCTCAACAGATCCAAAACCACATACAGTGTAATATAAGTAATAACCAAGGCGGGTCACTTAATAAATGGCGCTGGCAGAAGTGAAGTTCCGCCTGGAAAAACCAAAACCAAAGTTTGACTCCTGCCCTACCACTTCTACTAAAATAATTTCCACAGGGAATGGAGATTAACACACAAAAAAACTTTAAAACAGTGCAACAAAATGTAAGAGAATACTCAAGGGTTGGATAGAGGGGGAAGGATTTTCTCAAGCACGATAGGAAACCCCAAAACCTTTCAAACACCACCATAAACCAAGCCACGGACAAACCAGCGGAAAACGAGGCGCAGCTGTTAAACCCGAGCCCTCAGGGCGAGCGGGCGGGTCTGTCAGGGGAAGGTACCTGGAGAGGCTATTTTAAAATGTAAAACCCGCGGCTTCCTCTCCAGGTCCTCTGTCTTGCAGATGTAAAAGCACCACACCATTAAGGGGCATCTCTACAAGAAATTTTCCTGTATTGACCCAAGAAAGTTGGAAAACAGCCGCGGTGAAAGGTTTCCTCCGAGCCGGGGCTTGACACGCAGACTCCAGGAGCAAAATCCAACCTCCCCACTGCCCTGTCCCAAAGCCTCCCGCTGTCCCGGGACGTGAGACCCCGCGACCGCCGGCCCCAGCCTGGCCGCACGCGGTGGGGCCGCAGGGACCCGACGTCGGACCCCGGGGCGGGCCTCGCACTCCCGGGTTCGCTCACCTCCCCTTCTCCTCACCCGCGCTGAGGGGCAGACGCTGGCACTCGCGCTTCGGACCCTTTGGCAGGCTCGCGAGCCTCCCAAGGCGCATGCGCAGGGCGCGGAGCACGTGCAGTAACCTCACCGCGCAGGCGCCGTTGCGCTCCCGTCTCGAGGCTCAAGATGCTGGCGGGCGGGACGGGCGTTCTCCGCGTCACGCAACCGTTGGCGGTCTGGGAGGACGCCGGCGCACCGATACCCGCAAAGTCCGTTTTGAGAGATGACCCAGTGCTGCGGGCCGCGTCCTCTAGGCCAGGTGAGAATCTGCAGCCAGCCCTCGAGCTCCCGCTGTATTATGGTAGCTGATGATTTAGCGTGAGGAAGTCAAAACTCTCCCTTCTGACACTCAGGGGTTCTCGCATCGCAGTGCTCCAGACCTGACTAGGAACAGACTGGCTTAAATGATGGGGAAGTGGTGCGGGGAGTGAGAGCCCAGAGCTTCAATAGAGGAAAAGCGGGGAAGGAAGGAACGTAAATTCAAAGTGCTGGATTAGAGCGCCCACCACTTCCCCAAAAACCTGCAGGTGCTCTGGCAGGAGTGGCCCTGGAGGATCCCATGGAAGCATCATAGCAGCGTCAGGAGGGGACAAGAAAGGAGGAGGGATGTGTCCGCCAGAGCCTTCTCGTCTCACTAGTCCAGGTTTGCCTCAGTGCTATGGGATCCCTACCCTCCGAGCCTTGGCTGGAAGCTGCTGAGAAAGCCCGGGCCTCAGGAAGTAGCACAGGCAACCTTCCTGCAGCCCGAAGGAGGCTGGATGGAAGCCCTGCCCTGCTTGCCTCAGGGCATACTGAATGGGCTGATGGTTAGGCGGCTACGAGGAAGGCCACTGAGTAAGCCGTGGAAGGCCTACAGGTAGCCCGTGGGGACCAGTGACTCTTAGAAGCAAAAATAAGGGGTCAGGGCAACAAGGGGTTTGGGCCCTCATTGCAACTTGAGACCAGCTCAATTACTGGCTGTCCTTATAGGCCTTTGGATAAATTTCTGGTGGAGAATTGGCCCTGTGCCTTAGTAGGCCATAAAACCTCTACTGTCATCCAGCTCCTTTATTTTAGAGAGGGGACCCAGGATGGGCAGTGATTTGTCTGAGGCTTTGTGAGCTGGAAGAAGGAGGGAGATTTCTGCAGGACCCACCAGGAGCCCTAGTTGGGCCTGGCATGTTCCTAGTTAGGAGGTGTAAATCGCCAAACTGAGAAACAGGCTTGGCAACATTTTGGCTCACTGCTGAGTGGGATGTGCCTTGCCAGGCCCTTCCTCTGTCCAGTCTGTGTCTTGCGCACTATCAAGAGGGTGCCCCCAATAGTGCTGAGGACAGTCTGAGGCCTCAAATGTTGCACTGGAGGAAGCACGTTCCTTTAGAGCTCTGTGTCCTGTGGCCAAACTGGCTGTCCACCTGCCCAGGGAACCAAGAGCAATATGGCTGTTCCAAAGGAAGCCTCAGAGGTTCCATCTCCAGCAAAGGGCAGAAACCTCCAGTGGAATTCTGAGGATGTTTTCGGCATCTTGGCAACTGCCAACAGGTCCCCAATAGCCTGGCCCAGCCTTACACTGGAGACAAGTAGCCAGTGGAGGCACTGCACGCGCAGGTAAAGAAGTCTGAACTTACCAGTCTTAACACTTACTGGTCTTTAGAGCTGTGAACTCTTGGCTAATGCTGCTGGAACCACGGGTCTAAAAGACACTCATGTCTTTCAAGGGGAACTGGACCCAACAAGGGGAACCAAAAAGCAATGCCACCCAGACAGATGTAGAGGAGGAATCAGAGGCATTTCTCTCAGCCTGCTATTAACCGATGCCTTCCTTTGGTAAACCAAAATATCAAACCCTTGTCCTGACCTAATAATGAAGACAGTATTGATGCTAAAGTGGGGTTTTTAATGCTAAATCCATGGGACACTTGGGGGCTGAGGCAGTGGTATAAGGTGAACTTTTTTGAGGATTTTGCCCCTTATTTTTCATGATTTACAGAAAAGTTCCTAACCGAAGTTTCAGAAGTACAGCCCTGTCTCAAACACAGCTGGCCAGTGAAGATGCTCAATGTCAGGGTAGTTCAAACCAATTCAAAAGTCCACTTTTCACCTTTCAGATTAGTAAACAGTTAAGATGGAAGAGCGTGCATACAGGCAAGTGTGTGGGGGAAATAATACACTACTGATAGGAGTTGAAATTGGAAGTCTTTTCTGGAATGTATCTTAGAATTTTTAATACAACCGTCTGACACAGCTATTTCTCTCTTTGGAATTTATCCTATATACGTAGGGATCTGAGTTAATGATTAAGTACACACATACACACACAGATACTCACCACATCATTTTTCATAAACACTAAAAACGCAAATATTCATAAATAGGGGACCGTTAAATGACAGTACATTCAAGACAATGAAAGGCTATATGGTTGTTCAGAAGAATAAAGTAGATCCATATGAGCTCTTCTGAAACAGGTTCCGAGATACACAAAGTGGGAAACAGGCAGAAATTGTATGGATGTGTACTTGTGTGCTAAGGGTGGACACTCTCTCCAGGGAGGGGATGGGGTCGGGGGAGGGAGCCTTGATTTTCATGGTCCAGCCTTTTGTACTGTTTGAATTTTTACCATGTGCATGTGTCACTTAAAAAAACAAAACAAAAAACACAAAAGAAATTCCTCATCCCTCTTATCCTTAAAAACAAGGGTCACTGCACTCATTCACCTTCTCACAGCCTTGAACCCAGGACCTTCTTGCCACAGACCAACCAGACCCTCTCCTTCCTCCCACAGTTCCAAGGAGGTCAGTTATCTGTGACAGGGGAATGGGAGGGACCCCTGCATCGCATCTTCCTACCCAGAATGGCAGGAGCTCCGCGTGGGAAGCAGGCTGCACTCAGCGCAGCTGTGGTTGGATTTAAACAGCAAGGTGGGCACACCCAGAAGTTGAAGCTAAAACATTTAAGAAATGCAGTATTTCAGTTTCTGTGGGTGTTAAGGAGGCTGAAGATACAAGACACTGAAGATGGTGGAGATGAAGAAGAATTTGAAGACAATTTAAAGCCACAGTGGAGGAAAGGATGAAGAGGAGGAAGATGCTGGATTTTACTAAGAAGAAAACAGACTGAAGACTGAGTTCAGGAGTCTCACCAGTGAAAGTTTATAGTATTGCATTTTGATTACAGGTGTGTAAATAAAAAACTTGAGTTTACCCTCTGGTAAAAATGCAGAACCAACTTCCATTTAGTTTAAAACAGTATGTTTGGGGACAAAAATGGACCATATGCTGCCTGTGATGGAGAGGGCGAGCTGGACAGGAGAGGAACCACCAGTTCAAGAAACCCCAAGACTCAGAGTATCTTCCACAGGAAGAGGTCAGGGTCTCTCTGAATGGTATTTCCCCCAAACAGCCCTCTACCAGGAATGTGTTTGGGGAAGCCCCAAACCCGCAAGTCACAGGCGCTCTGGCCACGTGCACAAGTGGGTGAAGACTTCTAATCCAGTGTGGCCTGCCTAGGGGCCTCGCAGTGCTCCCAGTCTTCTGCAGACTTCACAGGGCCACTGCTGGCCAGATGTGGGAAGGTGCTGGAAACACTGAGAGGTCTGACTCGCAGACCAGTGGTCAAAGGCCATAGCTCTTGAAAACCCTAAGTCCCCAAATAAAGAGGGGGAAGAAGAGAGTTGGAGGAAAGCAAACCAGAATTTTTCCAATGGCCATTAAAGAGAAAACTCAGCAACTCCTGCCTTTGTCTTTGACCCTGAGAAGTTGTTTGAGGGCCACAGCTGTATGAGGCTGTGACCAGGTGGCAGGAAAGGCATGGTGTGCTTCCTACAGAGCAGCCTCTGGAGTCCTTGCGACCCACTTCCCACACCTGTGGGCCCCTCCTCCTTTCTGGCCCAAAGCAGGGACCCTGAACAGGCATGGTGGGGCAGAGAGGGAGCAGGGGAAGGAAAAGCAGCAGCAGGCCCTCCAGATGGCCCACAGCATGGAGGCAGGTGCGCTCCTTCAGGACCCTGCCACACCCACTGACAGAGCTGCCACCAGGTCAGCACAGGGGATCCTTCACACACAAGGTCCTTTCCTAAAGGGAATCCTTTGGACTTCAAACATTCAGCGTGCTACCCAGGTCAGCAGTCGGACCAGAGTCGGATCAGTCCACTCCTCAACGCGGACTCAAGTTTTTGAGGCAGGAAACCTCAGTGTCCACAGTTAGCCATGGAAATCTCCAGCAGGGAGCACTTGGGCAGTGGATGGGGAAGCTGAACAGAGGATCTTTCTTCCCCAAGCTGTTTGGACTGTGCCACAGCCAAGGTGCCCGACAGCACAGGCCACCACTCACATCCCTGCCTGGGGCAGGAGCCATGAGAGGGAGAGCTGCTCAGTGCTCAGCCTCCTCCTGACCCGTGGCCCCCTTGGGGTCCCCTGGATTGGAGCTCCTGGGGAAGCAACACTCTGGGGGGCCCTGTCCCTCCCCCAGCCCTGCCCCTGGAGCCTCTCCAACTTCCAAGAGATTTGCCACATCTTGAGGAGCCAGGAGCCAACAGATGTGGCTCGGACTTGGCGTCCTGGTTCTCTCTGTCCTTTGCCCAAGAGTCACCAAAAAAAGGTATGGTCTCACAGCAGGCACAGCATCTTGTTTCTTTTAAAAAATAAATATTTATAAACTTAGGGAGGAAGATTCAAAGAATCAGAGTCTCTTTCCCTCCAAAAGCACAAATGTCCCACGTGAGTCAAACCAAGGTAAGTCCACCAACCCGTGAATGAAGCGCCACCCCCAGGAGCTCTGCCTTGAGGGGTAGGGAAGCTGATCTCTGGCTCTGGGCCCCTTAGTCCCCCTTGGTGATCAGGTCCTCGATGTAGGCATCCAGCTCGTCGTCTGTGTTAATGTCTATGTCCTGGAACAGAGTAGGGCAGGGTCAGCCGGGGGCCACGGGGTGGTGGACCCGCCTCCCCACCCTCCTCGCAGCCCATGAGGCCTGAGCTCAAGTCCCTTCCTCTCTCCTCTCCACCCTGGCTGTCAGGCCCACCCCATTTTGACCATCTGCTCCCCCCAGCCCCATCCTCTGTGCACAGATGACGCCCAGATTTCTTGCTCCTGCCCTGCCTCTGCCCCAGATTCCCACTTGCCTCAGATGTGCTTCAGGCCTCCCAGGCTCACTACACCCAACAGCTCTACAGCACCACCCACCCCATGTTGCTCCAAGTCTCAGTACAGGTCACCACCTCCCCTCTACCCAGGGGCTCAGACAAATCAAAACAATCACCCTATTTCCTCCCCTTCCCTCAGGTATTAACAGATCTGCCCTCTTCTCTTCCTCCTCAGTCACTATCCAAGGTTCACGCCAGAATCTCTCACTCAGACAACTGTGGGAACCTCCTCACTGGAGTCCCGGATTCTAACTTCCACCCCCTCCGGGCCCTCCTACAACCAACCAGAGTAAATGTCTTAGATTGAAAATGTTTAGATGGTACCACACCCCTCCAGTGACTTCCAACCCTATACAGGCCCCACCTCTTCTATCTCCCTGCCTTGGGCCTTGGGCCCAGCTCTTCCCTCTGCCCAGAACTCCCACATCCCACTCCCGTGTGACTGGGTCTGCTCTCAGCTCAAATACCTCCACAGGCCACCCCTGAACACCCTAGTAAAGTGGCCTCCCTGCTTTCTGTCTCTTTTGTGTTTTCTTCACGGCATGTCCCACCAGTCTCCTCCACCTGTTGGGCTCTGAGCACAGGAACCCTATCTTGCCTGTCTGGTTTACCAGGGGTCCACAGGACAGGCACAGAGAAAACTCTCAGTGTCTACTGCCTGGACGAAAGACAGACTCTATAGGGCACACCCGCTTCTGGGCTACCCCATCCCATCTAGGCATCATCTGGAAAATCAAGAAGGTCTTTCTCTTTTATGGCTTGGAGGGTTCTCAAACCAGGTTGTACATCAGAATGTCTAAACAAGGGCAAAAGTATGATACTGTGGGTCTAGCTGGGATGAGGCCCAGGCAGCCGCACCACGTCCAGCCCTCCTGGTCGGGATGCTGTGCAGCTAGGGCTGGAACCGCAGATTCCTGTGAGTGAGGAGAAGGGAGCAAGAGGTGCCCAGGCCCACCTCCCTGAGACACCACGTGGTCCAGCTGCAATGAGAGGGCTGCCTGGCTCACCTCCTGCACCTTTTGCAGGAGTGCCACGATGTTGGTCCTCAGCTTCTGCAGCTTCTCCTCTGTCTCACGGAGCTTCCTCTCGGAGGTGCGCAGGCTCTCCTCGGAGGCCTTGGCCCGGGAGTCGGCACGGCTCTGGTAGGAATGGCACAGATTCTGGAGCCCCACTTCATACTGCTTGAAGTACTCTTTCTGTTGGGAGGGGAGCCGGAGGGTAAGCGCACGAGGTCACAAGGGTTCCCAGGGCCCTTCTAGATGGGCACTGGTGTCCCCAACTGGCTCAGCGCAAGGAAGCTGGGTCTGAAGGGATGTCAGACACAGGAGTAACGATCTCCTCGCTCCAGAGAAGAAAGGCCTTGATGCCCACCTCATGACATCATGAGGATGAAGACGAGCGCTCGTGTGTGAAGCACTCAGCGGAGTGCTCTGGCAGACAGCCACCGCGAGTCACATGATTCTGCTCACCATCCCAGGTGGCCCAAGAGGGACAAGATGGCCACCCCCCAGATCAGTCATACCTTTCTGACTTCACAACAGCCCTCCCAGCAACCCGCTTCCAAGTCACACCAACAACGTGAAGACCAAAAGTTCTCTTCCGCAAGTATTTACCAAGAACCTCCAAGAGCAGACACCTCGGTCTGTGCAGTATGTTTACACAGCATCAGAGCTTTTCCTCATCTTCCCTGAGTGCATGACACTTCCCGGGGGTGGGGCAGTAATGTTAACTAGACATAAGGGTTTTCAAACTTTTAGAAGGTAGCAAGATATTTGTTTCAAATTAAGGTTACAACGTAAATCTCAACGTAAAAACAATTTAGTTAATATCTCTTTGTTTATATTTTCAAAGCTCAAAGTTATGAGATTATGATTTACTCACAAATCACCAATGAGAATGATGAGGCCATTCTGATGGCCTGGCCGACCACTGCAGCCTCACCACTTCTAGCATTTACTTACTTCTTTGAAGATGTATGAGCTACCCAGCAGTGAATGGCTCCTCCTGGCTGCTGTTTTTTAAGTGTTAGAACAATCTATTTACAATCTAGAATATTATCCTAGTAAACCACGGTTGCAAGAGAAACTTTAACTTATGCACAAAATATAATTACCACACAAAATAAATGTTCAAGCAGGCTCCAAAAGTATTAAAATGAAAAACACATCTTGTGCCCAACTATGATTCATACTTGTTTTTACATTTTTTTCATGTTTAGGTCATTATAGATTCACATGCAGTTGTTACTTTTTAAAGATACACATATTTGAATCTAATAGTTGCAGGACCCCTAAGGGCTTTATGGAATTCCTGGTCCACCAGGATGGCAAAAAGGACAGTCATTTACAAACTGTCAAGGACACAATGAATAATAGACTCAGCTGTGTCCCTAATTTAAAAAAAAATTAAAGCCAGAGTTATTTTAGGCATTACATTTAGGAGGCTATTAGGCTGATGCATTAGTGGTTCACCTCCTTCTACAAGCATAAGCTAACCGACTATTTTAGGCTCGGTCCTGCTGCCTGTGCTCTGGTCTGAGCAGTCAGGCCCCCTGCAGAGACCCCACTGCACCCAGGCTTTGCTCTGAATTTGGCAACAACTTTAAGGCGAGAGCAACGAACCTGACGAAGGACGCCAGGCTGGCCCAGCTGGCCCTTCAGCCATTTGCTCCTGGACTGAAGGCCTGCAGCCCAAGCAAGGACGCGAACCCAGGCCCACAGCTTCCTGTGAAGCCGCCTCGCAGCCTCCCCAGCAAGCAGCACCCTCGTCTCACAGGGAAGCAAGGCCCTGTCCTCAGTAGTAGTTCAAATCTGGGCTCTATCACAACACACTGCTCACGTCTCTGAGCCAGAGTTTCTTCAACTCCTAACCTTGTTTCCTTTTCTTAAAGCTCACCCCTCTCTGGCAAACTTTATCAAGCACGCAGCTGCCACCCAGGGCTGCCGTCAAACACACCGATCCTGCAGATTCAGTTCTAGCTGTCCTCTCTAGAAACGCCTCCTGGAAAACTTAAGCTGCTCCTACCGTAGAAACATCCTCTTGACGTACACGATTCCCAGGTCCCCACTCTGGCCCTGGCCTTCCCACCCCGCCCCTCCCAAGGGCCAGTCTCCAGTGTCCTGCCCAGTGGACATCACCAGAAACGTAGTGCCAGTATCTCCGGCCCAAGACAACTGAGTCACAGCTCATTTTCCTTACCCTACCCTCTGTTTTCTCTCCCAATTAACAGCTCGGTCACCAACCTCCAATTCCCACAGGCCTGTGAGCCAGGGAAGCGTGTGGCCTCTACCTCCTCCCCCATCACCTGCCTTCAGTCAATGAAGGACCTGACATGACGCCTTCATCCACTGGTCCACGCCCACCACCCCTGGCTCTGCTTCTCACTCCCTCAGCCCTGACTGCTTACAGGCAGACCAGGCTCCCTGTCCCCTCCACCCATCCTGCCAGGAACCAGTTACCCTCGTAGGGGCAGGGTCAGCTGACCACTTACTGCCTATGGGCCCAATCAGCACAGACACGTCCCTTCCTCTATATGCTGTTTGTGACGCAGAGCTGAACAGCTGCCCCAAAGACCTTACAGCCCCATAAGCCTGAAAATACTTGCTAACTGGCCCTCTACAGGGAAAGTCTGTTGGCCCCTGCCCTAGACATGGTTCAGATCCACAATTCCATCCGCTCAAACCTTCTGCTGGGCCTCCATGTCACACAAAGTTAAGCCACTGTGCCTAAGACTGGGCGCTCCAGAGGCATCACATCTGGCTCTGAGGCCCCTTCTCCCTAAGCGCTCACCAGACAGACAGCTGCCTGCCTCGGGCCCCGACCTGCCCTTTCATCCCAGGGCCTTTGCTCACAAAAGTCCCTCTGCCTCAAACACCTTCCATCACTCAAACACTTGCTAAAATCCATGTTTTCTTCAGACTGGGTTGCCCTCCCGCACTTCCCCATGCTGCCAACCCCCCCCCCACATCGACAGTCCTTACAGCTCTCAGTCTAGTGTCCAAACATCTGCTGAAAATTCAGTCTCTACAGGCTCTCCTTTGCTGCTCCAGCACTGAGGCACCACGTCCGCATTTGCTGGGCTCATCTCCACACACCACCTCCCTCTGAGAGTGAAGTTTTAGGCACTTTGAGCCTAAGCTCTTCACTGTTTCCTGCCTCAGTCACACCGGGCCTGCCGTCCTTCAGGGAGGATTCCGCCCTGGCACCTCACAGCTGTGTACCAGTCATCCAGCTAAGATGCTTCTTTCTCCACAATGTGAAGGCTTCCCTTCCCTTCCCTCAGTGGAAGAAAGGGAGGCTGGCAGAGTGGGGAAGGGGGCACAGCTGAGCACTGGCAATCCCACTAAGCACCAGAGTCAGAAATCAAAGGTCTGGCCAGACTCACCAGAGGAAAAGATATTAGCTCATCTGAATTCATAGCACTCAACTCCTTCTTAGAGATGGGGAAACTTGGAGGCAGGAAGTACCGCAAACAATTCCTAAATAAGAAAGAAGGTGGGGTCAGGAAGTCAGAATTGCATGGGGTTGCGCAGAGAGCCACCGCTGGCCCCGGAGCAGGATGACAACGCACCGAAGGATCTGGACGAGCAGGTCGATGGTCTCGTGGTTGGTGCTCGGGGCAGTGGTGTCGGGCTCGATGCGAATGCAGTCAGAAGTGGAGGGCTCCGCCATGGCTACAGCCTGCTGGGCCACCGCCGCCTCCTCCTCCTCCCCACCCTCCTGCTGTGTGTCCGGGCTCTGATACTCGGGGGATGGGGGCTTCATCAACCGCACGTCCTCGCTGCCTTTCTCCACCCTAGGGAGGAGGACACAGCGTTTGTGTCACCTGCCCCTGCCCTAGCCACTGCTGTCAACCCAGCCTCGCGGAAGGGGCGTTACCAGCGGTCTCGTGGAGTTGTGTCCGTGGGCACGTAGTCGAATTTCACCTTCCACCGCACCACGTTCTTGCCCACCTCCACAGCTGTGACACGGCCTGTGTACCACTCCCTGTTCACACGCACCTCCACGTGCAGCCCTTTATCTGCAGGTGTGGACAGGACTGAAGTCAGAAACACAGATTAGAGCCCCCCCACCCAGCCAGGGCCACCTCAAGAAAGGTCATCCCAGGTTCACAGGGACAAGAACCCCTAGGAGCTTGACCCGCAATGCCAGGGCCATGGAGCCCAGCCACCCTGGTCTCCCTCCCTGCCTGTCAGGAGGGGGCCACAGAGCAGCAGGATGATTGACTGCCAGAGGTGAACACCAAGGAACTAATGCTAAAGATAAACACGAGGATGGGCCATCCTCAGAATTCTTCTTGGAATTAGAGAGCCCAGAGCCAGGAAAGCCTCCGTGAGCCTTCGGGATAAGGTGCTGCTGGCCGAGGGGCCCCACATCCCCCACAGGCTGCGGGTACCTCCCTGAACTCACCTTTCTGAGCACTCTTGAGATCAGCAGGGTCCTCCTCACCAGCACTGTCTGACAGCTGCAAGAATGGGGTCTGTCAGAGGCCTTGCCTGCAACCCTGGGAGCAGCCTATCTGCCCAGGGTCAGAAGCCACCACCTCACCCCTCGTGTGGCCTCACTGGGAGCCTCTCTCTAAACCACTAACTATGCTTCTGCCTCCACAAACCCCGACAAACGAGAGAGCAGGCGAGAGGCTGAGTGTCAGACACATGGAAGCAGATCTGTGTCAGTGACCTCAGACCTGTGATTACAGCCCTAAGCCATCCTCACTCAGATCCTGCCTGGCACCATGTTTCTAGTCAGCTGTGTGACCGAGTCCTTCAGAGATGAACTGGGCTTCTGGAAGCCTCCCGTCACAGGTCGCGAGAGGTGTTCTGAGAACCTCACTTCGCCACCTACCTCATTCACGTCCTTCTTCTCCTCCTTCACAGCAAACTTGCCCCGCTTGGACCTCTCCTTCCTCCTCTCAGCCTCTTCCTCGGCTTCGTCCTCATCAGAGACCCCGAGACTCCGCTTCCGACCAGGAGTGGCCTACAGCAAGAGGAGAGGGGACGTGAGGGGCCCTGTCAGCCCTTGAGGTGCCGGAAGATCCCTAAAGGAGTGGTTCATAGTGGGGTTGTGTGTCAGTCCCTGCCAGGGCTCAGCTCCTGACAATACTAGGTGCACAGCAACCCCCAGCCCACGTACCCATGAGGACTTCTGCTCAAAGCTTCACACATGAGCCTCTCAGTTCACTCCCCACGGAGCCTGCCTGGCCAGCTGGGACCTCCCCAAGCTGCACCAGCCACTGTTGCAGCCCACCAAGGCTGTCACCAGATGCCAACCTCTGCCCATGACATGACAAGCAGTGGAGGGGACTCAAGTCTGTGGAGGACCGAAACTCGGAGGGAGCACCCAAACTCGGAGGGAGCACCCAAGAACTCCCTGAGAGGGAACCAACAAGCTCAGTCCCTCCAGGGCTCCCAACTGGGTCCCTTTAGCGATCAGACTCCTCCTCCACAGGGGCAGCCAGGGAGCCTGCTCTCCACCGAGGCCCCCCAGTGCAGCCAGTGCTGCCCAACTCCACTCCCACACCACTGTGGGCGGGGCTGGAGGAGGAAGAGCGTCTCACCGGAGAGAGTTTACTGGGTGGCTCTGGCTTCTTGACCACTGGAGTCTTGATGGCTCTGGGGGCAGGGGCCTCCCGAGGGCTCCTGGAGTTGGGCACCAGAGATGGGGACAGCGGCTGCACCAGAGGGGCAGGCCGGGGTGCAGTCTTGCCCGGAGTATTAGCAGGCTTTCGGGGTGCCTCAGGCGGCTGAAGCAGCCTGGAGGTGCTAGCCTCCTCCCGGGCTGCCAGGGCAGCAGGCTTTGGGGCGCTGCTGCTGACGGGAGCCTTGCGGGGCTGGCTGGATGGCCTGGGAGCCTGCAAGGAAGGGGGTCTGCTCGGGGCATTCTTGATCACGGCAGGTAAAGGAGGCGACCGAGGACGCTGCGGTCTACGTGCAGGTTCCTGGAAGAGGCCCAGAGAGAGTGAGAACACTGACCACAGCACAAGACACCTAAGGAAAAGCCTCTCCCCCAACCCCAGGCTTCACCTCCGTGGAAGGTCTGGTGGTCACTTCCAAGGGCAATTTCTTCAGGTCAGCTTGGGAGCGGATGGGTGTGGTTTTCTGCAGGGTAAACATGATGAGGAGGTTGTTTGCAAATCTTGGTACTTTCAAGCAAACTCTTTGGATCCCTACTCTCTTGTCTGGGACAGCAGGCAAATAAGAAGGAAAACCTGGGCCACAGTCCCACTATTTCGAGCCTCCCTCTCTCACTGGGGAGACAAAAATACACAGACATTAAACCACTAAATTACAAGATTCTATGTGATTAATCCAGCAATTGAGAGACTGAGAAAAAGTGCCAATGGACTAAATTCCTATAAAATGAGACAAATAAGGTTGGAGAGCCCTGATGGACAAAGCCAGGAAAGACAGGTGGGATTCAGCAGATGGGGAGGCACGCACACAGCACTCGGGTCAACGAGAGCATCTTCCTGTACAGAAGCCAGAAAGGGAAAAGCCTTTGTAATAAGTATGATAAAGGGTTGATATGACACACATATATATGTATTTTTAAAAACCCTGACATATTGATCAAGGAAAAAATTAATAACAGAAATAAAAGAATAGTTATAAAAGAAATACATGAAAAACATGTTCATTTTAGAAATATGAAATGTAAATTCTAAGATGTATATCTTTGCCTACCAAATTTGTATAAACATTTAAAAATAACCATACTGCTGGTAAAAAAAAAAAAACAGGATATAATACATCTTCTAGAGGATAATTTGGAAACAGTTATTTAAAAAAAACCATAAAAATTTAAAACCCCTTTTATTCTTTCAAACTCACTTCTGGAAAATTATCCCCCAAAAATAATTATGCACAAAAAAAATGTGTGTGCTTATGAGATATGACACAAATGTGTCATGATCTCTGTACTTCTAGTAAAAAATACATGTATTTATTATGTGTATACAGTAGTCATAAAAAGTTGAAAGGATATATAGTTAATGGTAGTTACCTCTAAGATATATTTATTTTCTGGAATTTTAAAACACTCTAAATGAACTGGGCCTCTTTGTCATATATAAACAAAATTGTTTCTTTAAAAGAAGAGTCAGCGTGCCTGGAGGCTGGCATTTCCACTGTGGCAGCACTCATGGGTGAGGAGAGGGTGGAACTGAGCCTGAGGGAACGGGGGAGCCACTGAGGGTTCCTGCCCCCCTTGCCCCTGCCCACACACCTGCAGGGCCTCAAGCTTCTCCTGCTGCTGGCGAATTTTCTCTGTCAGTTGCTTCTGCTTCTCCTCCTGTGTCTTCATGTCCTTTCTGAATGTCCCCAGGGGCACCTTCTGCTTCTGTTCAGAAGCCTCACATCTGTAGAGAGAAAGTGCTAGAGAGCGAATGGTCCAGGTAGGGCGGGGTCCTTCCTCCTCAGCCAACCCAAGATCTCTCACCAGAGCAACCTCTTCAGAGTTTCCAAATGCACAGAATTAATACTCAAAGCAGGACACACTTCTGTTTTGATTTCCAGGCACTCATATGTACAGCAAAACCGAGATGTAAGGATATGAGCATTGACCTCGAGAAGCACAGTGGAAGTGAAGAAAGCAAGGGGCTGGAAAGATGCCCACCAAGTCCCTGGTAGAGCAAGTGCTCACCGATCTTGCTCAGGATCTGGGTTCATGGAGCAAACCCAGGTGTCGGGGTACTCTTTTTCCACAGAATTCAGCTGGAAGGGGAGTGTCCGCCACTTCAGGCACAAATCTGTGATACAGAAAACACCCCCATGAAACGTTGGCCATGCCCACCACCAATAATCCCAATCAGGCTCCTCCCAGCCAGGCCCAAGGCAAAGATGCCCCGACCTTTCATGTGAAGACCCTCAGTCTGGCTCCAACTCTGCCTGCCTTACAGAACAGTCATTCTCCCCAGGGACAGTGATTTCAGCAAGGATGAAGACTTTGTATCACAGACTCTCAGCAGCCCCAACCCCTCTCCTGCTCCAGGAGGGTCCTGGCTCGGGCATCACTCACACCTCTACCAATGTGGTACAAACTGAGTGAGACCTGGCAGGTTAGATGACACCCTGCCTCATTCTGGAGGGGCAGGTGGATGCAGCACAGCCCTGAGACTGAGCTCCCAGGCTCATCACCAAACAGACTCATATCCTTAGTGGGACCGTTAAGTCCACGAATGTCAGTGCAGTCAGGAGGCCAGCACAGGGACTATGTCGGAAAGGAGTCAGGAAGAGGTTTCAAGCCCCAACTCACCACACTGGATGGTGGTTGGGATTTCCATAGCTCTCCGCCGTTTGTATCGCAGCTCACTGGATGGGGGCTGGTTCCAGTTGGCAGAGAGGTAACCAAACTCATCCCAGAACTTGATGATTCCCCGCTGGGCTGGAAGGCAAACACCCACACATCAGCTAGGAGCCAGCCCCCTCAGGCAGCGAGAGTCCCAAGGCTGGAGATGAAGAGGAAGGGCATTACCAATGGCGATGTCCTTCCAGTACTGTGCCAGGTGCTCCCCCATCGCCCGCAGCAGGTGCCGGTACTCCTTGGCGTCAGCGAAGTCCTGCTTGTTGTGTGTAGGCTCCAGGACCAGGTAGGGCACATCAACCACCCCAACGACTCCGCCACATGCCCTACAGAAGGAAGACAGGGCTGTCACCCCTCTGGCCACAACCCTCCCGCATTCCGTCTTGGGCTGGATGCTCTCCGTGGGCGGAACTCACATGCCCCCTTCCAGCTGTGGGCCCACTTTCTCATACATCTTGATCAGGCGGCTACAGTTGTAGATAAACATGCCGTCCAGGTCCCGGTGTTCAATGTTGACCCCAAAAACAAAGTTCAGTTCCTTAGGTTCTTTAAGTGCTCTGAGAAGACAGAAGATAAATTCAAGCAGATCAACCCAGTAACACACAAACACCATGGTGTTTAAGATGTGTTAAGCTTAAGCTTAAACTTGAGACACTTAAGTTTTGCGTTTGCATTCAGTGTGTAACCTGTCAGACTTGATAAGGATAAGCTCTGTGTGGTCACTTTAAGCTCCCTAATTAAAAGCACAAGACTTTGGCTTTTGGTACCAAAACGAGATGGATGGAAGTATCAATGGGATTCTGTGAAGCTGCTGCCAGTCTCTGCAAAGACCATCACATAGTGAGATAAACACAAGGTTTTCTGCATAACTACTCCACCCGTGTGACAGTAATACATTTTAAAAAGGCAGAAATTACTAAGAACAATGAACAAGTATGTGACAGAAGAAACCATCATGTGATAAAAATAAAAAAAAATAGTGGAAGGTGAAAAGCAGATGGATGAGCACTGGCCAAACTCATGGGAAGAAACCCGAAAGCTATGGCTATGGTGAGGGGCCAAGAGGCAACCAGGGATTCAGACCTAGAGCCTGGAGAGGCTCCAGGCACGGAGGGGCACAGAGGTCATGCAAGGAGCCAGGACACACGCCCAGACTGGATGAAAAGGAACACCTCAATCTACAGCACCAGTCCACATCTGTAACCAGGGGTACACAGTTAAGGGTAGATATCACCAGGTGGGAGAAGTATAAGGGAGTTTACAACTGTATTTCTTAAATGTTCTATAGTTTACAAGTTGTATGCAGTAAGCATCTTATACATCCTTTAAATGGAAAGGGAAAAAAAGGAAAGAAAGAGGGAAAGGAGTGAGAAGGGAGAGAAGGGGTGGGAAGACAGAGGAAAGGGACGGAGGGAGGGAGGGAGAGCTGCCAGTGAGGAAGGTTCTGTGTTCAGCACACGGTGTTGGCTCTGCCCCCTCGTCCTGGCTCAGGGGGCACTGAGCTGGGGGAACCTCTCCTGGGGCATCTGACAAGCCCTTGGGATCACATTAGCAGCTTTCTCAAAGCCCTCTGTGTGTGACAGAACGTCTACCTCGCAGGTGGGGAGGGATTCCTCAAGCCCTTTAACTGTCAATAATCAGTACCAAAGCTACATAGTTTTAAAAGCCCGGAGGCCACCGCTGGGCACTCACCGCTGCTTGGCCTCCTTGATCCGCTTCTTGACATCGGCTTCCCTGCGCAGGGTAATGGCTGTGTTCTGCACCTGCCGCAGCATCACCTGGAAACGCACCCAGCACCGAGTGAGGCGTGCTCGGGCCACAGCAGGCAGTGCTGTAACGTCTAAGACATCTCGCTTTAAATCACACGGACGCAAAACCAGACCTGGAAATTACTTCTTTTCCACAGAAAAGGGTCCTCGCTAGGGACCAAGTCAAAAGCTCTACTTCACTTGACCGGATTCACCAGCATTAGGGAGGAAACACCCAAAACTGAAACAGCAGTCTGTACAGGGGGTGCATCACATGGGGAGGGGTGGAGAACTGCCCTGTGGCAAGGGACGCTCTTCACTTCAATTTCTCTCTGTAAACTGAGGATACTCCCAGTGTCCACCTCATGGGGTTGCTGGGGTGCTGAAGTGATCAGCCAAGCTTTCCCTACACAGTATGTTCGACGGTGATTATGGAAATGTCATATCCCATTTTTCAGAGTTAGGGCAAGGGGTTCCTGACTGGCCTGAGATTGGGCCAGGCCAGCACTGGGATGCTACCAGCAGCAATGCTCGGGGAGAGCCGGGGGTCTGCGGCCTCACCCTGGAGTCCCGCGTGAGGTCGCCGCCCAGGCGCACTTCTAAAGTCCGGGCTTTGCTCTCTGCCTCTCGCGCCTTCTCTTCAGCTGAAACCCAGAAGAAACCATGATAAGGAATTCAAAGGGCCAAACTCTTAGTCATCCCTTCTGGACCCCACAGTGCAGACCCCGCTAGACAAGACGTGTGTACACTGTCAGGGAAGGAATGGGAGAGCAGGGAGGGCAGCCTCCCTGCCTGGAAAGCCAAGGAGGCCCCAAGAAAAACGGACAAGCTTTTCAAACTTTACAAATGAATCAGAACAGGTCAAAAACTGCCCAAGGCAACCAGAGTCAAACCCTCAGCAAGAGCTTATCCTTGTCCTCAGCCAACTACTCCCCCTTCAAGCAGCCAAGAAGCTTGGTCAGCATGAGAAACCTTGAGATTTTTGCCTTGGAGTCAAAAGAACCAATTTCGCAAGCATTTGTGCCAGAGGACAGCGTGGGATTCTTCACTCCAGGCAGGCAAGTCAAGGAGTTGATGTTGCTTTTTTAGATAAGTGCCTATAAATGGCTGAGGAAGAGGCAGCCTGGGCAGAAAAACTGCTGAGGGGACTGGAACGTGGCAGGAGGGGTACAAGAGGAACTGGGCCAGGGCCCAGGACAGCCTATCCTTGGGTGATGGACAGAGATTTTGCCTGGATCCTGCTTTCGTCACAAGCAACGTCCCCCCGGACAACCCCTGCCGACCCCGCCTGCCCACAGGGTCATTACCAATCCGCGCCACATGCTCAGCTTTCTTCACCTCCTGCTCCGCGCGGGTCTTGAACCGGCTGGACGTGTACTTGTACATCCTGAAGTGGGGCAGGGGTAGGGGAAGCAATCTGAGGGCCCACACAGCAGGGGGGCCGGGCAGCAACTGTCCTGCACCCTCCTGAGTCCCTTGCCTCCTGCCCCATCTCTGATAAGCAGCCACGCCACTCACCAGGCATGTCGCTAATTCCGCAGGAGAAGCCAACCTCAGCAATCAGCCAGGGCCTCTGCTTTCCTGAGCAACCTCTAAAGACCAAGGCCAGGCCGGGCACCCTCTAAGTCACAGGCGGCACACTCACCGAGCCTCCCCAGCCTGTCAGCCACCCTCGTCCCTCCCTCAGGACCCAGAAGGGTGTCCACTGTAAGTCGCAAGCCAAAGAAAGGCCTAAACTCAGTTGGCATCATCAGAGCCTCTCATCAGCCGACACTCCCAATGATGCCCAAAAGATGGATGGACAGGCCCCACCCTCCGCCCCAGGGAAATAGCAGGCCAGGGTGGCCAGGCCCCTACCTGGGCTTGTACAGGCAGCAGGAGAGCCTCTTGGTCTGCACCTTGTGCCCGTGGAGGAAGATCCTCATCCGGGGGTCAATGTAGAGCACAGCGGCGTAGGCGCGGAAGGAGCGGCGCTCTGGCTTCCTGGAGGCAGGGGGAGAGGAGGGGCTCTGTTGCCACCCATCACCAGTCCAACCAACGGCCTGCCACCTTTCCACCTCACATCTCGGCCTCTCCTGCTGCCCAACAGCACATCCCACCCCCTCACATCCCCGGCACAGACACCTGGCACAGCCCCCCTGCCCGCCACGGCCCAGGCAACTCCTCTCCCCTCTCTAGGTCTCTGTTTCTTCCTCCGTCAAATTAAGGAATTGGGGCAGGGGGTCACTAGTCTCCTTATCTGCATTAGCTAAGGACCTGCTGCCCTCCATCCATCCCTCTGTCTTGTGGCAGGAAGACAGGCATTCTCAGCTTTATCAACTCTGACTCTGGGGAATTCAGGGAACAAGCTCACAAGTCACTCCCCTCGTCCTCCCTTCCCAGCCACACTCACGTGCCCTCCGGGGAAGTCTCTGCCATCTGGATATCTCTTGGGTTTGAGATTATGTCCAGCTCCGGCTCTCCGTTATCCATGAGCTTGAGGTTGAAGATGATTACCAGCGTTCCTGGGGAACAGAAATCCTCCTTTCCTTCTGCCAGGCACCCCTAGCCGACCCCCACACCACTCACAGCTCTGGAGCCCCTAGATTCTACAGGCTACAGGCTCAAAGCTTACTCACCACTGTTCCCAGGAATCTTCATGAACTGGGTCATCACTTCCTCCTCATTGCGGAAGGGAGAGTACTTGTAGATTAGTTCTGTCTCGATGGCAAACTTCTCCACATTGTCCGTGACAGGCTCGCGGGTCCGCGCATTCCAGGTGGGCAATGGGACTATCACCTTTGGAGAGAGCACAGGCAAGCACTTGGTGTGTCCATCCCGTCCCTCCCCACGGTGACACCCAAGCTCCCCCGCCTGGCACCAGAGGCTCTGGGGCTCCTGCCAAGATAGCCTCACACTCCCAGGTCCTCCCGGCTACACTGGTTCATGGCCTGGGGGGTCTCTGTGTTCAGGGCTTGGGAGGTCCCTGGTCATTTTCCCAATTTGGTAATAATTCTACACTTTCTACTAAGGAAACTGTATCTCTAAGCATGTAGTGTCTCTGAAGACACATATAAATGTAACACACAGCTCAGCAATTCCACGCCCAGGTACAGATCCTAGGAGACTCTCCTGCACGTGTCTACCAGCAGACGTGCAAGAACACTAACATCCACGCAGAGTGGACAAATTAAGCCATACTGTCTTCACAAAAAGGATTACTGTGAGTGATGAACATGGGCAAATGGCTACTGGCATCAACGTGGATGAATCTCACAAACACGGTACACGAAGAAGCAAAATACAAAAACCTACAGTATGAGTCCATTTATATAAAATTCACATGTAGGCAAAACTAAACTATTATTCAAGCATGCAGACACAGGTGACAAAATTATCAAGAAACACAAGGAAACAATCGTCACCAGAGTCCCATGAGGGCGGTTCCTTCCGAGGAGCAACAAGGAGCATGACTGGTCAGGGCACAGGGGAACGTCCACATCCGTCCAGGACGGTGGCTACGTGGGGATCCGCTTTCTAATTCCTCTCTCAACTGTACACAGGTTTTAATATTCTCCTCCACACGTATGGAGTTTAATCTTACGTCTAAGTAATCTTTAAAAAACCCTACCTTGTCAATCATACCTCAATAAAGCTGGGGAAAAATCCTACTCACTCTTCAAAAACACTGCCTCAAACGCCCCTTCCCCAGAGGCCTCGACATGCAGGCCCCCCTCCCCGTCCCGCCCAGCCTTGTGGCCTGGGATTTCCTCTGCCCAGCAAACCAGTCCAGGCACCTGAGAGGTTCCACACAGACCGCCCGCCCTGAGGAAATGGGACTCTGTGTTTTAACAAGTGCTGGGGTGATAAACTGTTAGTTCTGAGACACTTGACTGGTTTCTAAGAAACTTCGTGCTTGCAGTATTCAGCTCTGGGGCTGGTCTGGACACATTCCAACCCAGCTGAGAATGATCTTATTCTGAAATCTTGGCCGAGTGCACACTAGAGTACAATCCAAAACAGTAACCTTCTAACACCAAGTAAGGAAAAAATTTCAACCTAGTGTTTCCACCGGGGGATTTGAGTTCCATTTGTGTTCTGTGCACCTGTACCACACTCTACACCAACCATTCCTCTCAGCAGCCCCAGGGGACAATGGCATTACTTTAACTGTGGGCCTTCACCCCATTAGGCACCCCACCTCCCCTCTAGAATACTTCTTTACTTTCAGCGTCCCCGCTCCCCAGCTTTTCCTCCTACCCTTCTGGCCACTTCGGCCTCTTAGGCCACGTCCCCCACCCAGGCCTTCACACGGGGCAGGCCCGAGACCCCAGGTCCTCTTCCTGGGCCACACGCTCTTTTACGTGAGCTTATCTGCTACCAAGAATCCCAGATCCGGGCCTTCCCCGAGTTTCAGACCCAGACTTAACTCTCCAAACTGCCTATCCTCCACACCCCACCTGCCCCACCAGAACCCGAGTCACCTAGGACCCCTCCTCCCCTTTCTCCTTTCCACTGATTAAGCACCAAATCTGGAATCTGTGTGCCAGGCCACAGACACCGACACCGCAAACCTTTCAGTCACCACACAATAACCAAACTGAGTTTTTTCAAGGAGAATCTGCTACTGCCACACCCCTGCTTAAATTCCCTTTAGTAGCTGGTTTTACTGAAGTCCCCTACACTCCCCAAGGCACGAGGTCAAGCCTGCTCTGCTCTCCAGAGGCCACCACCTTCCCATTGCTCTCCCAGCTCTCAGGGCCTTGAACAGTCTACATACCCCCTCCTCCCACCACCCTCAGGCCATCAGGAAACATTCTGGAAAACACAGACTCCAGCCCCACCTTCCCGGGGAGTGCCTTCCAGCTCAGCACCTCTCACTCCAAGTCTGCTGAGTATATCCACTGAGTGAACCGACACACATGCCCCACCAAAAAGGCAAACAAACCCACTGGCTTACCAAGTAAAGATGGCAGAAAAAGTGCCTTTCATTCCCAACAAGAATTGATTTGCTAGGATTTAGGATCCACATCTAAACAAGGCCAGTACCAAGTGAATCCCAGCCAACCAGCACAGATGAATTAGGTGGAAACTCTGCCCGAATTCACCAGTTCACACGACAGCGGTGGGTTTCTCTCCGTAGACCCTCTCAGCCTCTCGCAAGCTCTAGCCTCCCTTTCTCACATGTGAAAGGAGGCAGGAGTCTGGTCTGAGGCTGGGCAGACCAAGGGCTTCCCTGATCTTCCCCACGATGGGGTACAGACCTCAGCAGACCAGCTCTGCAGACATCTGAGCCACCCACCAGGCCCAGAGTCAGCTGTGCATGTGTTCAGCTTATATAATTAATTACCAAAATGTTTTAAAATCAGGGTATTCTAGATTCATTACGCCTGTCTTCCAGCATAACAACAATCAGCTAGGGCTGAGTATCACACGTCACTTGGTGAAGAACTTACACCGATGTTTCCCAACATGATCCTGCTCCACTACCTGCCCAGCCCTCGTAGGTTCATGACTTGTAGCTTCTGATACAGAAGGTGAGAGCAACACATTCATTCCCTTAGAAGACGCGCTCACAGCACATTCCACAGAATCACCAGCACACGGGAAAGACAGGGCTGTCCCTAATACTATCACCAGCTAGGGTCTCCACCCAAATCAGGGAAGCCCCCAAAATACCTCTCCTGATAAAACAGCTCTCCACAGCGACACCCCCCACCCCATACTGAATTCTAGCTGCAGATCTAGGAGACCCACAGAGCCACCTCTTGGTCCCTGCCACTTGATGGCCGCAGTCTCAGAACCAGGACAACTGTTCTCAGAAGCTGTGAGATTTTACTTCCTCTCACATTACATTAAGATACCTGTCTTACCCCCTCAACCAGTTCATCCAATCAACCAGCTAATCCCTCAGTCGGGGGCAGGGCTGCAATCCTCAACACAAATAAGTCCAGCATGCAAATGACCCAGAACCAGGACACATGGGATGGTGACTTGGAGCACGAGGATGAGACCCACTTCATCAATGCCCTCCTCCTCGTGAAAGGTCCGCGACAAGAAGAGACAGGTCATGGTGTCTTCCTTCTTGGTGAAGAGGATAAAATCCTTCCCAATGCGCATGGAGCCCCTGAAAGGGAAGCAGAGGTGGGTTATTCTCCCAGGGGTTCAAAAGCTCACCTGAAAAAGAAGCAAGTCCGCCCTCTGGACATGCCTGAATCTGCCTCTAGAGGGCTCTCCTAAAGGCCTCCCTTGCTCCCAGGGCCCTGGGCTGAGGCCCACAGCCCTTGCCCCCTCTGCTCCCCCGACTCGCCCCCTCTGCTCTTCCATTGGCCTCAGTCTTTCTTTATCACCTTCTCAACCACATTTACCCCCCAAGCCAGGCTGTCTCACCACCTGTGAATGACCTGTGAGTCTCACCCTCCCATGGCCACCCATGCTCTGGGCTCATCCTGGCTGTGCCAGAGCTGCTGCACCCTGACTGCACCGCCAGGTTTCACTCCAGTGACCCACACCTTCAACACATCATCTTCCACGCCGAGCACACCCAGTCCTCACCTGTCCTTCCTTGCTGACACCAACTCCCCTCCCACTCACTCCTCAAACGGCAGCACCATCAAGGGAAAAGCCCACCGCCTGCACTCACAAGCCCTCAAACACCAGGATGACCCAAAGGCTCAGCCAAATGTAGGGCTAACCAGACAGAGCATCCTTCCTGTTCACAGTCTGGAGGAGGCCTACAACCGGCCCACGCCCCGTAATCACAGCCATCGTGTCTCAGCACTGTTCTGACACCTCAAACCTGTCATGCGACAGGCCCCTGCTTTAGGGTGCAACTGGTTTCTGAGAAATGTGCCCTGAGGCTGCAGTCCACATGGAGAGTCTGAATGAAATCTACTGTTTCCTACCTCTATTTGGCCTTGTTAACCCTCTGGAGAGCAGGCAAGGACAGGCCCTCCTGGGCAACACAGAGCAGGGCAGCGCATGAAGCACCAGCGGGAGGGGTGCCCACTGGATGATGGGCTGTTTGCTCCTTTCTTCGGAGCAACTTCTGGCTTTATGGCTGTCACCTCATTAGTCCTCCCAGTACCCCCAGGGGTGATGGCACTGGGAAGCCATATTACTCTCCTCCACGCACAAACACAGCCCAGGCACACAAATGAATGCCACGTCCCACTTCCCCAAGTGCTCAGGAAAACTCCAGGACACCACCCAGAGCACCCTGGGGGCTGCCCAGTTCTGCTCCTCCTCCTCCAGTTCCCGAGGTGCTGGCAACACTCCCTCCACAGCCCTCATTCCTCCCTGGAACTTACTGGTGGCAAAGTGAGGCACGTTGGCTTGCCTTCCCTCAAAGCTTGCTCTTGCCCTAATTTGGCAAAATCTCTCACCTCGCGCCTCTTTCTTCCCTCTGTTTCTGATCCTGACCTTGGAGGGAAAATAGCAATAACACAAAAATGTCACTTCTCTGCTTCTCTACCCTATGCTCACCACAAATCACTTCCTGCTGAAAGTCTTTCTCAGTTTCTAAATTGGTTTCAAAAGGAACACACTCTGGACGCTAGATGGCTCCATCTCAATGGGTCCTTCGCAAAAGTCATTCTAAAACATGCTGATGATGACACTCAACTTCTGTGGACTTTCCTTCCTGGTTTTCCAAGCACTTGCAGAATCACATTTCATTTGCTCCTGAAACTTGCTCAGTAAGGGAGAATGTCAGAGATTAGAAGCCCATTATCTACAGCAGGAAACATACTCAGGAAGTGAGAAGGCTTGTCTGAGGCCACAGAACTGATACAACCACGAAAAGGAGGCTGATCCAGATGGGAAGTCAGGGTTGCTTACATCACACGGACTCTGGGAAAACTCAGTTGTGGAAACTATCCACACCAGAATCTCCTGGGGAACATACAGGTCCTACCCCTGACTCACCAAATCAGGCCAGGAATCTGCCACGGAAATCTCAAAGGAGGAGAAATAAATAAGAGGTCAGAAACCAGGCTAGTGCTCTCACAGCAATGACAGCATTTAATTCTTATGTGTTATAATCCCAGTTACCAACGAGGAGGCTGAGGCTCAGAGAAGTAGTTAAGTGGCGGATGTCAGATTTGAACCTCAGTTTGACTGAAGGGGATGGAAGGCAAAGTCGGCTCTTCATTCAGAAAGACACGGTTCAGATCTCTGCTCTACACTGGGGCATTTTCACATCTCTGGGCAAGTCACTTCACCCCTACAGACTGCAATTTCCTCATCCGAAGATGAGAACCACAGTACCTACACCTCACAGGTCTATGGTGAGGATTAAACAAAATCACCCAAATAAAGTTGTCAGCATAGCGCCTGGCACGTGGGAAGTGCTCGTCAGAAAGACAAGTGGGGAAGCCCAGGAACAGGCCCCCGCCGTCCTGGGAAGCACCCCCTCTTCCCCACACACCTGACGCCTGCTGCGCCCGAGAAACCACCGAAGCTGCTGATGGACCACACACCACCCTCCCTCCAGCAAAACAACACGTTTTCACAGCCACACTGGAAACGTGACTCAGAATTCCATTTGTACAAACTCCAACCCCACTAAATCTCATTCCATCCAAAGGTATGTACAGCTGGAAGTGAGCTTTTCAGAAATAGAAATCTTTCTCTTGGGGCTTCACTCAAACCAGAACAACACGTTCCAAACACCAAACCAGTGGGAACTGAAGGCTGAGAAAGAAGTCCAAGGGATCTGAAGACATTAGGTAGGTCCCTGCTACCCAGCCTCACGGGACACGTGAGTAGACTATGTCCCCTGGGGAGGAGGGTTCAGGTCTCTCTCACTCACCCTGGGTCCCCAGTGCCTGGCACAAAGTGTGCTGTGCAGTAGGTGCTCAGCAGGAACTGCTGCTCCATGGGGCGACCCCCTCACCGTCTCAGACGTAACCCAAGCCCACAAAACCACCACTTGCATCCTTAACCACAGGGTAAAAGTAAGAATTTTCAACAGGAGCAGTGCTGTTCCAGAGCACAGTGCCAAGAGAAGCCTACAGCTTCCCCCACCTCAATGATTTTGGATGATCTGTAATGTAAAGGCTGGACATCAGTTGGTAAGTCCCCAAACCACCACTCCTTCTTGACTTTCCTCCTGTTCCAGAATTACAGGGATGAAGGACAAGGAGAAGGAAATTTTCCCTGGATAGAAGCAGGACAGCGTGGCTTGATCTTGTTTTGAGTCCTGTGATGGGCTCCCAGGATACTTACGACTTTAACCCATTCCCATACTGTCCAATCTGGGTGGACTCAGGTGTACGTTTGGCCGACTTCCCAAACTGGATCACACTGGCGGCATCACCTGAAGTAGCAGGCACAAGAGAAGGTGAAAAGTCTGCTTTTCTTTCCCAGACTCAAAAAAATCAAGGTCTGAGCCTCATTAAATCCAAGCAAGGCTGTGTGTCTACTGAAAACCTCCATCCAAGGAAACTCACAACCACAAGGCAAACAGGCAACCTCCGACAGGCCTGTTGGTGCTGCCGTCACGAGGCCCTTGTTCTGTTACCAGAACGTGGTAATAAGGCTGGGGGAGGCCTCTGCAGCTCCAGCTCCAGGATGTTATGCAAGATGATAGATACAAAATCAAGAGGCAGTAACCTGACAAGCTTGAGGCTGCCATTCGGATCCTGCCTCGTATGTTAGGACAAGACCCAGCAAATCCATTAGTGGAATTAAGCCTGAGATGTTGCAAAGACCTCCCTCTCCCTGCTAGTCACAACAGTGAGGCAACAAAAAATCCAGTTAACACAGCATGTATTTCGTAAAAATGGTTATAACCTCCCCAAGAGAAGCAATCAACTTGTCACTTACTTGGATCCATTCCTGCTCCATCATCTAAAAAACAAAGCATAAATCCTCCTCGGAGGTCCTCTCTCCTTTCTGTAAAAGAAGAAGCTGCCATTACTGGGTAGTTACCCGGCAGAGGGCGGCAGCTTGGGTATGACCAGAAGGAGGATCAACGTGAAGCTTGGGTCAAAAGAGCCAGGTCAAACCTAGCATCTTTCTCAGTCTTGGCTAGTTTGAGTTAACTGGCAGGGCCCTTGAGGGTGGGAATTCCCCTCAAAGGTTCCCCAATGCCTTCCAGTTCAGGACCAAGCCTGAGACAGTCTATAAGGAGGGCAGAGAACACCCAGTCCAGCATCTAACCACAGCCAGGACCACCGAGTACGCATGTATTTCACACACAGCAGTCATCCTTTTGCCTCTCTGCCCTCTAACGTGGACACTAAAATACTCCAGCCACTACATGCTGCACCTCACCAACACTGCTCAAATTCAGCAGGGCACCTCCTCTGCAGGTTAAGGGTATGGTAGCCTTCAGACAAAGTGTTCAAGTCGGACATGCTATGGACACAGTGGTGGCAGCTGCTATCTAGAAGGTGAATTACTAACTCTGCACATGACCATCTCGGGCCAAATGCAGTTTCTGGGACATATGCAGCCATCGCCACATCCCCTCCATGCTACAGGTCCTTGGCATGGCTCCCCAACCCAGGAGTGAGAGGGCACAGAGCACAGTGAGAGCTGCCTGGTTTTCAGCCAGACCTACTTGACTGGGAGGAGGAACAGCCCTTTGACAGTAAGACACAGAGCAGCCGTGGCAGAGCTTGCTGGAAGGAAATGCAACAGACTATGGCTGCCACTCCAGTGGCTAGAAGACCCTTTTATTTCAGCAGCTTCTTCTGCAGCAGTAAGCAGTTACTCCAAGCAGCCTGGGTCTGAGCATATCACCAAAACTGGAGATAGTCCCAAATAGGGAGGGACCATCCTAGCATTTCCAAGATGACTTCTGACCCCAATGATGAGGACTAGATGGGCTAAAGAGGACTAGCACATGCCTTGCAATCAGGTAAGCACGTCTACTAAACGGAGGAAGGTCAGTTTAAGGTACCACAGGGAGAAGCCCAAGGCTGCTTCAGTCTAGTTCCTAACGGAGGACTTTTTTTCTGCCCCAAGCTGCAGCTCACCAACTTTATACAACTATCTTGGCTGGGGAATCTCAGTTTGAAATGCTCTTTGTCCTCCCTCAGGCTAGATTCAAGTTAAGTCACAACTGGCTTCTGTTAAATGGGCTAGTTAATGTAATTTAAAATGCCATTTCAGAAGTACAATAAACCACAGAGATTTTCAAGTATTACTCAGTGTTCAGGAAGCTGAACTTTGCTGAAACATTAATAACAACTGCTTCTTGAAAGTCTGAGGGCAAAGACCTTCCTGGAAGTACTTTTGATAGATAAGAAAATTTCTCCTTGTGGCAGTGCCTCTCATCAGACCCTGGAGAATCCACACAAGAGCTGGGAAGCAGACACAAGCACAAAAGAAGTGCAAAAAGTCTTCAAAGTTTCCTTCTGGAAGCAGCAAAGTGTCATAGAGAGACAAACAGGGTCAGAGACAGAGCGTGGTAAAGGAAGTGTCCTAAATCTAGCCAAGAGCCGTTTGCTGCACACTTCAGCCATAAAGACTGACATGGATACTCTGCTTTGAGATCTAGAAACTGGTTGGAGCCAAGTATGTCCGAAAAATCCCCAAGGATTCCTGGGATTTCTTGAACACTATCTAGGAAGTTACTTCTAGGCCCTGGTGTGTTAGGACAGGACTCACAGGCTGTTTTTACGTACAATCATCACCTAACAGTGGGTCTGAGGTCCCTTTCTTGCTCAAGGACTTCATTTCAAAGCTCCTCATGCGATTTATGAGGTTAGGAGACCCATCTATGGAGGATTCCCCTGGCCACACAGTGACCAACAGCCTGTAAGCAGCTGCAAGTGTCCAGGTCCATGTCATGTACAGCACTGCCTCAGGGCCGAGACAGACTAGCAGACAGAGCAGTCACGCCCTCAGCTCTGGAAACAGGCAGCCTGGCACCTGCACTTAGCTCTAGTCTCATCCCAGTCACTCGCTCACTTGACGTGCCTGGCTCTGTGACGAAGGTAACAGCCGTGAACAATGCAGATGTGGTCACTGCCTCCACGGAGCTTACAGTCCAGTGACCGCCACTCTCTGCAGCAGATCAGGGAAGCAAGAGGGTTTAAGCAGGAGACCGAGAAGAGCGTCAGCTGGAGCAAGAGTAGCTCACCCAATTCTGGGCTCCAACCTGCAGGATCTAACTGCGTGGTCTGAGGGGGTACCTGAGAACTTGCATTTCTAACAAGCACCCAGGTGATGCTGATACTGCCCACCAAGGACCACTCTTTGAGAAGCACAGAGCTAGAGACAGCAAGAACTAAGAGGTTTCCCTGCTCAAAACTCTCTACCAGTTAGAGGTACATTCCTAACACCTTCTATGTACTTTACTCAGTCAACTGAGTGATACGTGAAGCCTCCAAGGAAAGGATTTTGAGGGTGATGGGGGAGCTCTAGGCAGAGGGGAGTCTAAGCAGCTGGAGACTGTCTGCTCCTCTTCCCAGCATACATCTTGGATGCAAGTCCAGGAGGGCAAAGCCAAACTGCCTTCTCTGCAGCTGCACGTCAGACCCTTGCAGCAGCTGTGTACAATGACAGAACCAGTGTGGAAGGCTGCACGTCTAAGCTTCCCCCAACAGGGCCAACTCTAGCTTCTTCAAATTAGCCTGACATTCTTCCCTCCAACTCCCATAAGGGAGAACAGGGGGGAAAAAAAGAAGCTGGAGAAGCGATGTGATATGGAGCTATAAGTCAAAAATCAGATGTGATAAAATAATGTTGTCCTTAGCACAAGCTGTAACAGAATGACATCCAAGTTCTTCATCATACTCTGCAATCTGTTTGAGCAGTATTCATTTCAGTGACATTTGCTCCAACTAATTTTCTATTTATTAACCACTGACCTGGCCCCACAAAAGGGATTTTTGAGGAATGGCAGTCCCTGTCCAAGGAAGTCCAGAAACTCAATTAAAAAACAGTCTACTTCTGACAGGCACATTATGGTCTGGCCCCATCTAACAGGAATGCTTTTGGGTAAGTGAGTCTGGTTCCTTTCTCACCCTTCTTAAGTTTAAATTAAAATGTGAATTTGTGAACTCAAACTATATCTGATCTTTGGGGAGATTTCCAATTTCAGTATTCATTTCGTTTCAGAATGCGAGACAGGAAAATACTTTCCCCCATATATTAACAACACTTTATAGTGTAAGATATTACTAATCCTACTATTCTGCTTGTAAAGGGGTTGCCTCAATTCCTCCCATTGAATGTGTTAATAAGGCACTGAGGTAGAGAAGTGTGAAGTTAAGGGCACCCCAGTCTCAAGGTACTCAGAGTAAATCAAGTCTTTCTCCAAAATGCTGTAGTGCTTAGAGCTTAGTGCTCCTACCACACCATATAATCCTTAATGACTCTGACAGTTCTCTCAAGATGGAGTTACTGTTCTCTCATCATCTGTAGATGGTTAACTGTCTCTCCAATTAGCAACCCTCTAATGAGAATTTAGCAAAGGCCCCTCTCACTAGCTCTGGATTCCTCCCAAAGCCTAAGAGCTGTCACACTGAGCACAGGGTAAATGCTCACAGGGCCTTTTTCATTTAAACTGAAATTCAACTTGGTTCTGCTGCGTTCCAAGTGTAAAGCACTAAATTTCCTTGCTGAAATTCACCCACCAAGGGTGGCAACAAGGAGCAGAGATGATCCCTTTCAAAAAGCTTCTTCCAAATAGACGTGGCTGTGATAATCTGTCCTTTCAACATCACTTGGAGTAGAGGCCCACTCTTCGTGTGCCATCTGTGCAATGATTAAGACAGCCGCCATTTCTTCCAGAGGTGGCTGTTGTGACTCCTCACTGAAGCACACTGGGAGGTAAGACACATACTGTGGCCTGGGAGTGATGCCTCCATCTGGCCTGAGGGCTTAGCACCCATCTTCTAACATTCTTCTGCTGTGTCCCCTTTCCTGTCACTTTCTTCTAAAAATAAAAGGAGTCTTCTTTTCACCACTTTGACAGAGCCTTCTGAACAGAAAGCTTTCAGAATTTAACCAGTGTAACTGACTTTTAGCTGTTCTGAATATTTTCCTTCCTCCAAAGTGTCTCAGGCATAAGAAATTCATATTTGGACAGATTCTTTGTAATTATATGACACTGGAGGTTCTAAGAACTACTTCTTATTGTGGGCTTATTCCCATTTATCAAATGTGCTGAAGAAGAGGGGCTATCTGACAATTGTATATTCCCACAAAACACTCGTCTTCTCAGAAGCTAGACAATGTTACTTAAAATATTACCTCAAACTTTTCAGAAGTCTGTCAGAAAAACAGTTCATGCTAGCCAAACTGGATTTAAAAGTCGTTTTCCTCTAACTCTACTTCCAAATTTTTAGCATTCAAATGACAAAAATTGTGCTGGTACAAACACTGAACAGGCAGGAAGCAAACTATCTATAAAAACGAAGGTGTGGGGTACCTAATGATAATGACTAAGAATTCTTCCACTGTCACACCCACTCTAGAAAAAAAAGAGGATCTCACTGCCAAGGAGCAGAACCAATTAAATAAGCAAAACAGCAGATGCTGTCAATATCTTTAAATTCCAAGCAAAGCAGCCCTCCTTCCTACCTGACTCCTCTGCCTGAAAACATCTCTGCAGACCTCAGGGCCAACCCAGTTGCCCAGCTGTTTTATACAACTGATACCAGCAACTCCCCAAGTTAGGACTTGGAGAAGGGAGATCCCCAAGGTTGCAGAGGGAGGAGAGGGCTTCCAATAAGATCTCTCTTTGGCTGAGAAACCACAAGCCTGGCCACCTGCCAATTCCAATCAGGAAAATCAGTGGTACTTAGTCATTTCTCTCCCCATTACCCTATTCCATCTTCCCCAGAAATCTCCTAGTGGCTTTTTAAAAATATATCTCTAGATCTGGGCACCCCATGTTAGTTTCTTCACACCAATATTCTTGATTTCTGTTATTAAGTCTGACCAGGGCTGCCCTGTTTCTGCCTAAGGCCTGAAGTAATCAGGCTGTCTACCCAGGATCCAGAAACCAGTTATTTCCTACTCATTTCTTTTTAGGCACAGCAATAAATGCTTTCAGGAACTGGGAGTCAGAAGACAGGGCTGATGTATGTCTTACCTGCATAAATATCTATTCTGGTGGCATCAGCATCTCTGCAAAGTTAGAAGAAAAAAAAAATCAAGATTCAAATGAGAATATGAAATATCAACCATCAAAACACACAGTATTTTGAGTGGGATACATACTATTTTGACTCTATTTTCAGTTTTTAAAGAAATTCTGTACAGATTAAAGCTATACTTTTATACTTGGTAACACAATTTTCCTTATATGTCTGTGAAACACTTCTGGAGCTCCAAATTATTTTAAATAATCACATGACACATAGGGCCTGGATACATTTTTTTAATAAGAAGTTCACAGTGAAAACATCTAAAAGATAAATAAGAACATTCCCTTTACACAGTAAGAAATGACTCAAATCACTCTTTTGATTGCAAGCATAAAAAACGTTCCAATAACTTGTCCATTTTTCCTTACCAAGATACTGAAAAAAAAGGGAAAGCAATAACCTGCCACAAAACCTAAGAAAAATCAGGTCTCATGGTATATACACTACAGTCAGCAGACTGATTAGCAAGTCCATAATCTTATCCTCTTTAAGCTTGAAAGAAAGTTGGGACACCCCATTAGACTCCAGCCATCAGCTGAAATAAAAGTTCACTCATCAATGAAGTTTTCCATAAAGGCTTGAAAGTAATCTAGCCCAATTCTGCCAACTGTAGGCAAGGAAAACAAGGCAAACAGAGTTTCATGCATTTTAAATGCAAAAAAATAAAAAACCCACACAAATCCATACAACTCTACATGCACCTATTCCCAAAGACATAAAAACACTTTCAAAACTGAGGGAGATTGGCAAAATGTGTGCATGAACAGGAACATACATTCCCCGGTAATCTCCAGTTAACTGTATGATCTACAAAAATGCAGCCTGCCAAAATACACTATGGTCTCACTAAACTAACAAGTGGCAAGTTCAAACATGGTTCCATTAAGCTACAAGATTTTTAAGTTGAATATAAAAATTATGAGTCAGCAAGGATTAAAACAACTGAAAATATCGAAAAATGGGAGTTTTCTGGTTAAACAATTTGTTAACTAGCACACTTCCACGAGCACTCCAGTGAATAACAATAATAAAAATAGTAACAGTATAGGTTTATAACACAGGCACAGGTAGACCTATCAGAAAGCTCATTAACTGGAGAGCTGTTTAGAAAGTGCTTCTGTCAACTCTTAGTCTTCTCTTCCTTTATTAGTCATCAAACTTGGCCAATAAATACCAGGTATGAACTTTACCTTTGAATTCAGAAACAAGACTAAGACAATATTTTCATGATATAAACAAAATCATAATTTGGACTTTGCTATTTATCTCTAAACCAACACAAATTTCGGTCTTGCACAGCAACATTTATAGGTTTCTATCACTAAGAACTCAGTACAACAGTACTGAAGAATGATCTCTCTCAAGCACAGCTGCTAACAATGGAAGATGCTTTGATCAACTAGAGTCATTTGACAATAAATATAGTCACCCCTCCGTATCCACAGGGGATTGGTTCCAGGACCACCTGGGGATACCAAAATCTGCAGATGCTCAAGTCCCTTGTATAAAATGGTGCAACCTATGCACATCTTCCAGTTTGCTTAAAATCACCTCTGGGTTACATATAATACCAAACACAATGTGAATGTTATATAAATAGTTGCCAGTGTGTGTTAATTCAAGTTTTGCTTTTTGAAACTTTCTGGAAATTTTTTTTTCAATATTTTCAATCTGTGGTTCATTGAATCCACAGATGTAGAACTTGCATACAGAGGGCCCACTGTATTCTGGGAAGACACAGAACTCTGGCATAATTTAAAAGGCATTACACGGTGTACTGTCCTGGTAACAAGCTAAAACAGAGCTTGTTCCATTAATTAGATTCCTAGGTTTTTATCTTAATTGCCTGTGTTTCACTACAATTATCTTGCTCTAATACACAAGGGAGGGTAGCTTTGGAGGTCATAAGTTCACTATTTTTAGGCTTGAACACAGCAATGAATTCAAGTATCAACTAATGCGCTATTAAAAATACTTTTTGGGTAGGAGGCCTCTTAGAAGTGAGTCACATTTGCAACAAAACTGCCTTCCTCCCAAGTCTTCAGAGGGCAAAGGTCACAACAACCCAAAAAGTTTTCAAGCACATGCCGTGTGCCTGAAGACCACATACCTGGCATTATCAACCAGTTCAGCAAGAGCACCAAACAAGAATTCATGAGTAGTTCTGAAAAGATAAACACTGAGTCAGCAAAAGAATTATGGAATTGAACTATGACTCCTAATAAAAAGTTAGTTATGAAATATTTAAAAGCTTAAAAAAAAAAAGCAAAACTAAAGTTGCCATTTGCATTGTCAATTTACACTATTGAGGTTTAAGCTTCTCCACAATTCAAGTCTTTCCAGAGCTCGCTTAGTCCCCCTCAAGTGTTAATCTGTCAAGTCCTGCTAGCTACTGAGAATGTTTATTCTTAGTAGGCTGAGCAGAGGAACCCACCCTGAAGCATTAGATTCCTGAGTACTACTGCTAAAAGCAGTGTTTTTCACTCTCCATATTCTACCTAGAAAAATGCCTGTATTTTATTTTTCATTCCCTAAACCACTGTCAGCTTCTGTGTATCTCTAGGCATGCTCAATGGACAATACCTGTGTGAGATCTTCTGGTGAAAACCGATTCAGTTTTGTGCAATTTATAAGCAAAAACACTCCATTTGAAAGGTGGGAGAAGGGAGAGAATAATCCATTTCTTGACTTTCCTCAGTTTTGGCTAAAAACAGAACTTTCTCCACATTAAAGAAAGGAATTCAAGACCCTTGTTAATAACTCCTTCTAGGAGAATAAAGGCTTGGTGTGGTCTCCTAGGGCCCTTATTAAAATTAGCCCCTTCAAGGAGGGTAGCCAATGGTCATCTCCTCCTCAAGGAGGCTGCTGAAAATTTGGGTGGGATAAATTCACAATTACCATGTTATTCAGAACTCAGTAAAGATGATATTTATGCATAAGATGTCTCCTTCTAATTCTTCCTCCATTTACATCCTCCTTAATTTGTGTTATTTCCCAAAGTAGTCCTCATTAGATATAAAAGTGGGATGTGTCTACCTTAGAACCACCTAGAAATCCTGACTTTTTTTTTTAATGGCGGTATTAGGGATTAAACCCCAGATCTCATGCACACTAAGCACATGCTCTACCACTGAGCTATACCCACCCTCCACCAGAAACCTTGACTTCTAATTAAAGAAAATATAAAAGCATTAACCTACATAATACATTACCATCATCAATTTTTCAAAAATAACAGTATTATTCCAGCTGATTTTTTGTATAGTTTCAGCCAATAAAGTGAAAATTTCTCAAAATTTATGAATTATAACAATATTAAGATTCTTTGAGCACTTACTATATTGTTTAAAGCAAACAGTAAAATGTTTATTTATAAAATAAATACCCAAAACTGAACTGTCCAGGAACACTGGTTTTTCCTCAAGTAAGTCTTCAAAATTTCATAAGTGCAAATTTTTAATTAAAACTACCAGTTCTTGGAAATTTAGCAAGAAATTTTTCCCATGAGATCAGTGAAAATATCTGTTGCTGATTCAAAGGCAGCACCAATAACATTTCAACAAAAAGTAGATATTTTATCTCCAAATCACCTAGAAGACAGAGCTCAAATTCTTCTCATTAAAATTGAATTTTTAATTATTTTACATTTTTCTTTTAAAAACTACATAAAACAGCCATATCTTTAATTATCAAAAATATTTGTCTCTAAAATCATCTTAAATTCTTCAAATTATCAACTAAAGAAACAAAAAAAGTATTCTGTAGATTACTCTGCTAATAGGGAAAAATAAGCTAGAAAATTAAGGTGATTTGTTGAAGGTAATATAAGTTAAAAGTAAATCTAATGTTTGCCCTCAAGCTTTCAAGCAATCATTTTGCCATCTGACTTAGCAGCTGGCTTAGAAACTGACAAAGTGAATTAGTTTTCTATACTCAAAATTTTTTAAAAAATTTTCAAGGTTGTCATATGAAAATATAGAATAAATTCTATTGCAGTATTTCTCATTTCAAAAAGAATTTGCACTTTAAGTCAAGGAATCTCAGAAATATAGCTCCTGGGGGAAAAAAAACACAATCATAGTAAGAATGAGCCTACATCTTGAATGCAGAAATCTTTGGGACAGACCAGTTAAAGAATGATGTATCTGGCCTACTGTCATCTGTAGTGACAATGGTGAATATGAATGAACTGGAAAACTAATTCTGATACTTTTGCCATTACGACAAGGAAATCAAAAATAGGAATAGCAACTGCTTCTCAGCAATACATATTTCTGATTGCTTCACATGAAAATTAGAGACATTTAAAATTCAGTAAGATCTCAAAAGGGCAAGCACAAAGCACCTCTGCATAAGTTTTCACTGTCTTCTATACAGTGTTTAGAAAACTGCCTTTGTTCATTTAGACTCTAAAGAAAATATTTCAAATGTTTGTTGTTCCATACAGTACTAATGCTGTTCCACAATACACATTTTAGATAAAAGTAGCTTTAAAATGTAGCTAAGGGGGTACCTTCATGATGTGCACTCACACATCATAAAAGGGGCCTTTTGTGACAACTGCTGGTAAGGTCAGATACAACATTCAAAATCTTTTCCAAACCTCCAACTGAATAATTGTTCCTAACAAATGCTAGAACTAAAGCTCTCAATATGTCTTAAAACTGTACGAACCAAAACATACCAACTGAGAAAACTCTCCCTTTTTTTCAAATAATATTCAAAGAGGTACGCTCATGGCTAACAACATTTGAGATAGAGATATTTGTGTAAGTATCAAAGGAAATTTTTCTTCACAGACCTAAAGATTCTTTGCATGTGATCCAAGAAAGATCAACCATCTGGAAAAAGACAAAGATTTTTAAAAGACTCTTTCACTTTCAAATGACTGTAGCTTTACACCATTTGTGGCATGATCAAAACAGTTTTGCAGCTCAGCATTTCCAGCGACAAATTCACGTGTGAATCTACTCATTACGTAAGGAAACGGGTCTATTTATATTCAGACTGAATTCAGATTCAGAGATAGACTACCCATAAGCCCACACTGATAGCTTCTGCTGAGTATCTGGATACTGCTGAGTAGTGGATATCTTGTCAAGAGTTAATTGCCTCAATTGCTAGAAAATAAAGCTAGAAAGTTCTAGAGCAACCATTTTACATTCAGACAGCTTTAATATATTTAGAGTGTGGACCCACGTTTCAACAGGATTACACATCACAAGAAATACTGTCTCTAGAGTTAACAGGTTACTTCACATACTGAGAAAAAAAAACCCAAAATATCATACGACCAAGTTAACAACTTATTAAATATGCCACCAGGAACACACATATAAAGCAGACATCTTACACTTAAGCACCCTGCCCTATCAGACCACCCAGCAATACTGCAAACAGAGTGACTTAAGATACACACCTTACGCCAAAGGAACATCACTACCACCACTACATCTGGAATCTGGCACCTAGACTGCTTGTCAACTTTATTACCAGCAGTAACCAAAACCTACAAAGAGCAGTAACAACATAAAATTTTTCTTTAAAAACCCTAATTTCATTCATCTCATACGAGCAACATCCAGTATTAAAAGAAATTAGCCTAAGATTTTCATGTTAGAATTTCCCAGGCTTCAAACCTCAACCCTGATGTAATCAAGAGAATAACCATCAACAGTTACTGTAGACCTACTACAAAAAAAAAAAAAAAAAATTCAAAACAAGTGTTTAGTATCTCCAACAGATGCTCCAGAATTACCTAAAAATTTATCTGCCTGATGACAAGCACCAAACAGCAAGTTGCAACCACACTGACCAACTTGTGGTTTATATAAGCTCATATTATAAATAGAAAAATAATCATCATCTATTCAGTATTTATTGTGTACCATGTACAATCTAATTACCTTATAGACATTTTACATAATCCTCATAAACAGTCAGATTAGCCCCATTTTACAGATGAAGAAACTGAGGCTCAGATAAGTCGATCCACCCAAGGAACTGCCAGGAAGCAATCAAACCCAAGCTTGGTTGGCTCCCCAAGCCCATGCTCTTTTCACTGCACCACACTGATTTTCACCCTTCTATCCTGGACTCTGCTCAAAAGTCTACACTGGGAGGTAAACAAAGAGTCGTTTGTTTCATAATTGATCATATGGCAATATTGTAGATGTCAGACACCCTAAAATGGTCTTGTTTTTTTAAATTAGAACAAAGGTGTGTAAGACAAAAACTCCCTTCTCTGAAAGTAAACTGCACCAGTAACAGGAGGAGATACATTACCATCATTACAAGTAACAAGTCACATTTCATGAAAATTTTAAAGTGTTTTTCCTCTAGAAATGAACTTCCTGTCAGATCACAAAGAACGGTCTTGAAATTGGTTACAAACCAAAAACCTATCTAAGTATCCTGGGGTTCATATTTTCTTCTGGCAGGATTGGACACATTCAAAAGTAAACAACATCAAAGGTGTAATCCAGATAATAACTCCAGAGCTTCCAAATGATACATACAACCATCAAAATGTTCATGCAAGCAAGTGGTTCCAGTTCAACATGGTAAGCTAAATTCACAGAAAATTCTCCAGTTTCACTTTCAAATTAGAGGTTCATTGAGATAAACTGAAATTGAAGACAAAGTGGAAAGTGAACCCATTGCTCTTTAGACAAAGAAACAAGCCCTTAAAGGTAAAACTGACTACAGTCAGTGCTGCCTAATGGTGAAAAGCACTAACCACATGACTAGATAAATCTTACTGCCTTGAACCTTGGTGCCTTAAATCTGCCACATAGCAGCTGTGGTATGTAACTTAATTGCTTTGAGCCTCAGTCTCCTCAAATGCAAAATAGGAATAATTCTTACTCCAGCAGGGTTTCTGTAAAGATTACTTTAGACTATGTTTTAAAATGACCGGTATGAAGCAATTAACTGTTACTATTAATTATCAGTCTTTGGGGAAGCTGGATTAAGAGCCCAGTTCCTGAAATCTCATTCATGGTCTTCCAAGATCATACATAGTTTGTCATTCCAAATAAGGCCCCAATTCCAAAATCCAGAACTGAACTTATCAAACACAATCACCTGTGAACATCTAAGTGTCCTTCAACTGCTTGATCTTAACATGGCAATTCAAATATACAAAAGGATACTGAAGGTTTTAGCCAAGGCTGTGCTTTCAACTAGATGAGTATAACCTTTGATCAGAGACCTTATCTAGCTGAATTTCACATTCATCATCCACAGTATGAGACTTCACCTAGGTGACTTCTACAATACCTACTCAAACACTCTAATTCAATAAGAATCTTCCTAAACGAAACAAAACCAGGCTCTCGTTTGGCATATTAACTTCACTACTCAGATAATTTTTATTTCCTTCATAGGAAAAATTGCAAACAAGAGAATTACAGATGTTATCACAAATAATATGTTGTCCTCTCCTATAAAATACTAAGTTATTGTACTATTACTGGATAACTGAAGTCTATATTCTCAACCATGAGGGTGGTTCTTCAGATCTCTGGGCCATTCATTTAGCTGCTCATCATCTCTCCAGATACTAGAATGAGATTACTTACCTTCTCCTGAAAAGTGCCAAATGAATGTAAAAATAAATAAATAAATAAATAAATAAATAAATAAATAAATAACCTAACTAGTTATGACCTCACTGGATTACTTCCAAGAGTGGGCACAAGGATTAACCGTGAAACATTCCAGACCAATGTGGAGTGATGGTAATCTCTTCACAAACTCAAGAACCATGAACACACTATTTGTTCAGGGACTTGCACACATTTGGGGAAAACACTATTTAAATCATGGGTTTAATAAAGTTGTCACTTCCTGCTTAGTGTATACAAACTATATTGGATGAGGGTAAATTTCCCAGAGAAATGAAGCCAACTGTTTCCTGGGGAAAAAAATAATTTCTTCTCACAAGTTGTCATTTAAATGTCTTCATTCTTTTTATTTTTTTCTTTTTTCCTTCTTAGAAAAGGCTTGGTATAACCCAACTGTTTTGACTGTTGTCACTAAAGAGAAGGTAGTTGATACTATAACAGTCCAACTTTTGGCGATCCAAAGAATAGTACTTGTGGATTCCTATCAAACACTTGAATGAAACAACGCAATATACTGACTCCAAGTAACTAGCTTGCATTTGATCAAATAAATTTCAATCCAATAAAGATCATATTCTTCCGGATTAGCAACAAATATTTCACTGATCTCAGTTCTTCCACACAGAGCTCAAGACTCATCCAGTGACACATCCCAAAAAGTAAAAGGGTAAAATTTTCTGGGAAAGGATTTCCATATTAACATCAAGCAATGAGTTATCAGTGACCTCGGTGGCACCTATAGGATACTTACGAATTTGTGTGTAGATATTCAAAGGTTAGCTGAGCTCGATTCAAACTGCTGTAATTTGTGAAGGCCATTAGTGCAGTGAGGTCTCCAGTCCTTTACCTACTAACTGGGAAATACAAGCTTACAATGGAATAAATTTTTCAGGATTCCTTCTTGTAAGATTTGGTAAATCTGTGCTCCCTATAATCAAGCAAGGTTACCTAGTATCTATCCAAAATATATTCAAAGAGTTGTCTAAAACAATAATTGATTTCTCCTTTAATTTTTGTTTAATCTTCTCAATAACTATATAATATCTTGGGAAGAACTACGTCATAAATCTGTACTCTTCAGGATCTTTAGCGTTAATTTGCGATAGTTCACGAGTCGAATGAGGTTGGTGCTGGAGTAGATGATACTGGAGATGGCGATTTTATTACTGCTCCATCTTCATGTTCTTCGAGCCTTTCTTTGTTCCTCTAAATTTCCTGAGGAAATTTACCAATCCGGAAATCTAGCAACTTCTATCATAGAAGTGGATAACCACCCAAGTCTTCGCCATCAAAGATCCCAGGATCCTTCAATAAGCCCCAGACTGGTGACCACGATGTTGATGGAGTGCATATGGCGTTGGTTCCGGTTTCACCACCTCACTGACTTAAAGATTTCCTAAGCGCTGAAGACCGACTTCCGTTTTCAAAGCCCGGACCAAACCTAGCTTGCTGTCGGCCCCAATCTGGGTCAGATTACCTCACAGTGACCCACTACGTCGCCTCAGAACTGACCCACCCAAATCAACTCAGGCGGGCCGCGCCCCTCCCCCACTTCCTTCAGACAGCGGCCTCAGCCTCTGAGGCCCTTTCCTGGCCTCGGTCCCGTGGTCTCCACCTCACGGAGAAGAGTTAGTCCCAGCTTTCAAAGCCCGGATCGAGGGCAGTGGCGAGCACACCAACCGACCGGGCGTTTCCCGGCGCTCACAGCTGCCTTTGTCCCTCCCCACGGAATTGGAACCCAACAACCGCAGCGCGCTCTTGGAACCATGTGCTGCTGCCGCCGCCTCCGCCTCCGCCGCCGCCGCTGCTGCCGCTGCCACCGCCGCGAGACCAGCCGCCCACGCGCCGCCTGGATGAGATGGTGACGGGACTTAGCACCCCGAAATTAGGCGTTTAGGGCTTGCTCTGCCGCCGCTGCCGCTGCCGCCACTGCCACCTCAGCCACCTCAGCCACCGCTTTGTCTCCGCTAGCGCACACAACCCAGGCCGCCTCGCGCACTCCCCGACGCCCCAAGCCCCCGAGGCCTCCGCGGCGCTTTCGGCCAATCACAGAGCCGCAACTCCTCCCGCCCCCGCCCTGATGTGACGCCTCCTGATTCGTGGGTAGCATGTTTCCACGTGACCGGATCTTGTTAGCCGGACCCTCCCCTGTCACGTGAGAGCGCGCGCCTCTCTTCCTGCTTTCTTGACCCTCTCCGCCATTTAAAGAAACAGTACCGGGGGCGGGCCGAGCGACGCAGCCGGGACGGTAGCTGCGGCGCGGACCGGAGGAGCCATCTTGTCTCGTCGCCGGGGAGTCAGGCCCCTAACTCGAAGAAGCCCTGGCGCGCCCTCCCCCCCTCCCCGGTCTGGTAGGGCGAAGGAGCGGGCGCGCGGTCGATCGAGCGATCGGTTGGCGGCTCTTTCTCCTGCTCTGGCATCCAGCTCTTGGGGCGCAGGCCCGGCCGCCGCGGCGCGCGCCCGGTGGCCGTTGGCGCTCGCGCCGTGTCTTTCTTCTCGTACGCAGAACTCGGGCGGCGGCCTATGCGTTTGCGATTCGACGAGGAGTCGTCCGGGTGGTCGGCGGCGGCGGGCAGCTGCTCCGCCCCGCTCCCGGGGAGGCGGCGGCGGCGGGATTTGGCGCGGCCGGGGAAGCTGGGGTGGCCGGGGCCGGCCTGGAGGCCTGGCGCCACCCTTCAGGGCCTGCAAGGACCCAGTTGGGGGGGCAGGAGGGGGCCGGGGGATGGTTGGTGGTGGGCTTTCTACTTTGCCTTTTCCTCCTTATGCCGCCTTAGTGGGGGGCGGGAGCTCTGGCGGCTGCTCCGGGGTGGGGAGACAAGCTCCGGAGTCGGAAGAGCTGGGTTTGCTTCCGGGCCTAGCCACCAGCTGGATGAGTGACCTTAGGCAAGTCACTCTGTAATTTGTCTGCGCCTCAGTTTCCTCCTCTGCCTATCAATGTTTGTGGGATTGAAAGCGCTTTGTAAATGGTAAAAAAAAGTCCGTATATGCAAGGGATGATTATTGTTCGTAACGGTTGGGTGTTTTTTTTGTTTGTTTTTTTGAGTTGTAAGAAAACTTAGCAGTTGTCCAGTCCTTGGATTTTGAACCTGGGAACCTTGGATTGGAGTTGGGGATCCCCAAATTCTCTGAAATTGTATGCAGAAACTAGTGGGAATGTACATTTTAAGGGAATGAGGATCCATCGCCAACAAGTTTTCAGAGGGGACTGACCCGGAAGAGTTTTTAAGAACCACAATTCCTTTGCCACAAGGAGGAAACTGAGGCCTAGATGTTATTTGGGCCCTTTCAGAACCAATTTGAAGCCCCTGTTTGAATCCCTGGGATATGTGAGCTGTTATATGCATAGTGAATATTCGGGGTAACAACACTCCACTGCTTGGCTTCTATTCTGAGTCCTTTCACCGTGGGTTGCCTGAAGGGTGGCTGATGTGCATGGTACAGTGGCACCCCATATAAAGCAGCTAAAACTAGGAGTGGTTGTGTTCTCTAGCATCAAGAAGCCTCTTTAATTTTTGGCCCAACAACTTTTTTTTTCTGGTGCCTGATTACCTTTCTGACTCTTTCTTTGACCATTTTCCATGACCATGGTTGCCATCCGTTACTTGCTCCTATTTTATATTCCTAGTCGTGTGGTTGGTAGTAAGCAGGCTTTTGTTTAAATGGTGCTGCCAAGTCCAGCTAATTAATGGTGCAGGTGGATTTTTAGCAAGCTGGCTTACTGGAACAGACTGAACCAGGCGTGGAATTCCTGAAGATGTTTGGGGGTTTGTCTTTATTAATTGAAGGCTAACATTCTTTGAAAAGTTTTGTTAGAACTTCTGCTGAACCTCCGGGTCAGTAGATTGGAAGTGTTTCAAACTTTAACTTTTTGCTGGCCTGCTTTGTATTCGGTTTGCTTGCAAGTGTGTTACTAAGGTGGCCAAAATGCCAGTTTTTGCTTCTTTGTTAATTGTCAACTGCTTTTATCAAATTCCAGGCCATTATCCAGCAAACACTATAGAAATGTTTGAACAGTTGGATTTCAAACATTTTCACTTTGTGGAGTGGTGCTTACCAGTGGTACAGCTCTAAGCAAGCAAATGCAAACACATTTAAGTATATTTTGTCTGTTAGGTGTTAGCCGGTTCTGCTGTTTCATACAAATGTCTGGAAAAGTCAATGGACTATTCCCTTTACCTAGAGGGCAGAGACAAATAATCTCAATCCCAGAGAAATTACTGTTTTGGAGAAAAATGTGTTGGTCTTTTAGCTCTTTTGTAATTAATTCTGGATGTACCTCAGAAGATTCTTATGACTGTGGTGATAAGATGCTTTCCTCAGGAGAAAGGAGGAAAAGAAACAACTGGAACTCAAAGCTTGAAATTTTGTGACAAAATATGAAATGTCCAAGATAGGAGTTTGAAAGGGTTTAATTACAGTGCCCTGCACTAGCTGGAACAGATGTCTTTCAGTGCAGTCATAGCGTGGACTCCAGATTTCCAGATTTTCAAGAACTGGATCTGGGACCGAGAAGAGATTATCAGGATGTGACAGGAACTTGCGAGCTGGATTTTTTATTTTTGAATTTCGGGACTGTTGTCCTTGCTTTGAGGAAAAAAGACAATGGCTGAGCAAGCACTGCCACCAGCACTGTTACTGGGAATTCGGAGACCCGAGTTTTCGCCAGACCCTCGGTGCAAACTCTGGCATCACTCCGTCCAAAGTGAACTACGGTACTTACCATTTCCCAAAATGCCTTATTTACCATCTCTATACTTTTGTTCACATTCTCTTCTCTACCCTGGAATGTCTTCTTCTGCTTCTTCACCTGTCAGAACTCTGCCATTTCCTCAGTATCCAACTCACATGGTCTCTCCTCCATGAGTCTCTTCACTTTAGCCAAAAATTATCTTTTTTAAGTTTTATAACATGTTGTTGTATATCTTTTATCTGTCCATACAGTTGCTTGTAGTTTTTGTATGCATTAGCTCTCCAGATAGCAAGCCCCTTGAAAGCAAGGACTTTTTCTTGCAAATCTTTGCCTGGACATATCACCGCATATGATGAAGCATTTAGTGGAAAGAAGGAATTTAGAGAACAGGCTATCTCAGAATGTGAGCACTCAATAAATGTTTAATTGCTGTGTGATAACCTAATTACTATTGATTAGGAAGAAAGTCACTAGTAATGGGCCACATTTCTTTATTTAATGTTTTTATTATTTAATTCTAACTTTAAAAAGATTTAGGGAGCTCTCAAACATAAAGAGAAACTGCTGTGTTGCATAGGGTGTTACAGAGAGGGCAATACAAAGACTAAGGCCTTACTCCCTTTTCCCTGCATACTTTATTCTCTCCCATTCAAGATGGAATCTTGTTAAAATGAAAGTTGAGGACAGCTCTTTAAAGTACAAGGTCTTAAGACAATTTGTGGAAGTCACTGGAAAAGGAAGAACAATATCTCCTTTGCTTTGGTGCTGATATATAAACTTAAATTCATTGTTATACCACCTGTGAAACCACTTCTTTCTCCCCCACCAACCACTACCCAGCAACCGAATACAATCAAATTACTGCCCCAAAGTATGGGAATTGGGGCAGTTTCTGTTTGCTGCTTCCCTAAGAGAGTTTGTCCTCAAGAGTCAGGAAACAATCTTTGCCAGAGAACTCTTTCTGTTCTTATTATCACTGATCATTAATCACAAAACTTTTTTCCCCCCATTTATCATCTGTCAGCTTCTAAGCCAGGCTTGTCAAGAGTTAGTACCCATTGAGGGGAGGATATAGCTCAGTGGTAGAGTACATGCTTAGCATGCATGAGGTCCTGGGTTCAATCCCCAGCACCTCCATTAAAAAAAAAAAAATTAGTACCCATCAGGCAGCTGATGTGCTGACAGCAGCCCCACCCCAGTGTAAGAGTCCTGTGTTTGTGATTCCATGCATTTGTTACCTTATCTGTTTTGTCCCTCTCTCCTCCAGTCCTGTGCCTCCTGGTTGTCAAGTGTTCACCTGGACCTTCTGACTGCGTTCCTTGTGCTGTTCCATCAGCCTACATCTGGTACCTGGATTTTTCCCCATGGTGATTCATACCACCTTACTACTGAAGAAGACACCATTCCAGTGGACCACTGTGACCCAAGAGGCATCCAGCGAATCATCATGATGTGGCCTTCACCTCCACTCCTGTGTTGTTCTACCCAGATTCAGCATTGCCCTTTTTAGTGACTTCAAACTCCTCAAGCCAAATAGCTGAAGCTATTCTATCACAACAAAGGCCCAGTTTGTTCCATGAGTATGCATTTCATTTCTTCAGTTAAAGCCTTCAGAGACACGTAATAAATTTGGACCAGGGAATTTTTAGTTATCAACACTGAAGAATGGCAACATCTTTCTGAGTACCACATTGGACCATGCCCCACAGTCTCAAAAGATTGAAGTTCACGAAGTGTCTAGGATCCCATCTAAGTCACTGGACCTTATTCTTTTTCCATTTCAAATCTGTAGTAGCCTACTGAATGAGCAAGCAGATACTCTGACCCACTGGGATTAAGCAAAGGCACAGTGAACTCATAGCATCTTCTTTGGGATTACTCAGGAACCAGAACTTTTCACACAAATGTAAGAAAATCTACCAAGGAATCCCTTTACCTAACAGCATCTCACAAAGCTCCAGTCAGATTCCAGAAAAGGCCTCTTGATACATCCAGGTAGAACCTATATGGTAATCCCTTATGTTCATATAGCACTTTACAGTTTCAAAGCACTTTTACATGTATTAATCTCAGTTATCAAATGACACACATTATAATCCCTTTTTGCAAATAAGGAAATGGAAATTTAAAAGATAATCCAAGGTGTTACAGCTACAAAGTGGTAGAGGCCAGGCCCTTCTGACTCCCAGTCCAGTTCTCTCCTTGGAATTAACTTAGCCTCTATTTTACCCACAGTGTTAAAATAACTGGAGATTGGGAACCCCAGAAAAGTTTCCAGATCCCTGATCTGTTGCCCCTAGTCAGGATGTCATAAATGTAATCTTAACGATATCTGTACCTAGACCAGAATTCCATGGCAGCATCTCTGAGGCTTAGGAGTAGACTGTCTGTGGTGATAGATTGTCCAGTCAACACAGCAAATGTTCATATAACAACAGGATTACCCAGCATGAAACACAAAGCTGTTTTTAGATCTTTTGTCCAATTTTGTGGTCTTTCCAAAGATGGTCTAATTGATTGGGGTTCCCTGTTCATATCCTGTCTCTTTTTTAAGTTAATATTCCTGAGCACCAAGATCTTATCTATGGTCATCTATCCCCCGGCTAATTTTATATAAATGAGCCATTAATTTTTTTAGAACAGTACTGTTTCATATATATGTGTGTGTATGTATATATTTGATATACACATATAATATATATCATATGTAGAGTTTCTGTAGTTCGTTAAGGTGGTGAAGTACTGTAAAATGTGTTCCCTCTCCTGATTTATAATGCAGTGTAGTATATTAAAGTATCTCAGAAGGCTTGAAGAGTCTTATTTAGCCATTTAGCCCAATGCGTTCCACGTTTAATCAAGCACAGAATGTTATTTTTGCACCATTCCTTTCAATGGAATGGGGGAATCTTTGAAACCCCCCTTTTTCTTACTTTGTCAATAACTGCTTGAATTAGTATGACTTCTTCATATGAGAGGACCATATCTTAACAAGTTACCTTTATTTTCTGTCAGAGGAATATCTAGAAGATTTGTGGGGATACATGGAAGGGGAATGGGAGGTTAATTCTGCCACAGAATTAGATGAATTCCATGACATTTAGCAATATACTTCTGTGTCCCTAGAACTGTGCTGTTAACCTAGTTCAAGGGCATCACATCTCAGGTGGGTGAGGAGACAGGGAAGGGAGGAGAAGGATGGAGAAAGGGGAGGAAGGGGAGAAGGAGATACTTTCTTAGGATTTGAATTGTGGCCCATTGAGATCTTAATGATGCTTGAAGAGAAGTCATCCAGCCAGGGACTTCGTGGTATAATATTTACGAAGAAATGAATGAATTTTGCAGCTGTATGCTGACTGCAAAAACCCCAGTGCTATTGTCACTTAAAACCAATAGCCTTGTTCTCTGTCACTTATAAGCCCTATTTCAGGCAATCTGAAATTGTAGCAGACTTGAACATTAACTTCATCATTCTGTAATGTGGCCCACATTAGGGAAGGAATAAGTAGGAAAACACTTGGGCTTACCACAGGCTTTGCTCACACAGTTTCTGGTTTCTGTGACCTATTTTTTTTATTTCAGCATTTTGTGAACAACTTATTCTTAGATCAATGGTTTTCCAAAGGCTTTGTGGCCATGAAGCCCTTTGAATGAAAACTATATGGAAGCCCAGAAAAAAGTGAAGCTGCTCTGGAGGAAGCAGAAGTGGGGGGCCTGAAACCTGCTACAAGCATCTTACTTTACCGCCATGGTGACACCTAAGGAGACTTCTTTACAACACCTAGAATTCGTCAGAACACAGTTTGAAACCACTGCCCTAGACAACAATATGTTCAACCTGAATGACATTCTGTTTTGTACCTCTGCCCAACAACATCCATGTTCAGTTGATGCTGAGCATTCTTAGAAATAATTAATGTGGGCAAACGCAGAAAAATGCAAGAAGATGGGCATATCTTTGCACCCCAGAGTAGTCATATGGGCTGAAAGTGGTATCAGTCAAGTGGACCTACGATTAACAGCCCTTTACCCCTAGATGGACTTGCAGTGGTTCCTGGAATTGGATATAGCCAAAGAGCAATTAATACATATTCTACACTGACAAACCCCCTTACCCATCTTCCACAAACACCAGATTCTCTAGTGGTACTTGAAATACATGACTTTGAAGTCTTGATCCTCCTTGGACACATGAATCACCAGGTATTGAAGCTAGTGTTGAAGTTGATGCCTCATTGAGGCCATATTAGGCCATCTGTACATTGGATCTCCCATCATCAGCCATGGTACTCTACTTCATGTGCAAGGGATAACCATTAACTATGAAAGCAGAATTCAAATACTGGCAGCATTACCTAGAAGGGTACCTGGTAATTATTCATCTTCTCAAACCATAAATCACTATCAACCTGTGGCAGTTACACTGCTCCTTGGTTTTTATTCAGTTTAACTGCTGTTCCCAGGATAAATGAGCTAATAACCTTTGAGAAAAATCACTAAAACAGTTCCTCCATCACTGGCATAACTGCCTATTCTGCTCCAAAATTATGAATGCTCAGCTCTGACTACATGTTAACACCCGATCCACAAGAGACAGTCTCTGAACATCCTTTCTCGTGTATATGATTTAAAATGTGACCATTTGGAAATTTTCTTCTAGCCAATGGGAGATTTTAAGATGGGTCTTTTGATGTCTAGTATCATCCACTATAGGTGACAGGGATATTTGGAGGTAGGCCTTTTGACCAGGTCGTGATAGCTTACTTGGTGGGCATCTCAAATTGCATATCATCTACCTTTTTGCTGGAAATGTAGACTGACTTGAAAGAAAATCTACAAAGCCTGCATAAAGATCAGTAGACTCAAGAGCTGCTGCTTCCTAATGTCGCAAGACCACAGTCCCTTGTCCTTGTGGATGTTTTCATGGAATTTCATCTGTCTCCGTACTGTTTTACATTGGCTGACTTCATTCCTTGTCATGAGATACTCTCAGGCATTAAGATAACTTTTCTGTTTCTGCAGGAGGGATTCAAGTAATGAACTCCCAGACCAGATCATGTAGAACAAGTAACCTTCAATTTGTGTCATGAGACAAATCGCATTCCTTTACTTCACAGTCGACTTAAGGGCCAGCTGTCCTCAACTACTTTAAAGAATGCACTGGTTAAATGTTGGGAATGATTTCTTTATATCTTTGTCTTTTATCCTCTGGACTAATTGTGATTATGTGACTCAGTCTACAAATCATCAAACAAGCCCTAAGTCTCATTACTCTAGACTACTTACCCTCAACAAATAAAAATAAATTCTGATGACTAGTCTGCTTGAATACAACTATTATTTGTAAAGAAATTATCTACAAATTCAGTATTTCTACTACCTTCAAAATGTCAGCTCGATTTTCTTTTCTCCTGTACTTTACAGAAAAAGACATTGATCTACACTGCCAGTTATTCCCTTTAATCCTGTCAAAATGAGGGGCTTAAGGTGAAGATGATCATCTGTTCACGAGTCTAATATACACTGTGTATAAGAATTGATGATTCAGACCTAGGATCTTACCTTCTCTCTCCATGCCTCAGATCTCATCTGAATCTGTCAGCAGTACCAGTCAACCAGTCTGAGACCTTGACTTGTTTATAAAATGATTCTCAGAGATGGGCTGAGTTACAGAAGATGGAGACTTGATTACCAAAGAAAGTAGGGCCAACCTTGATGAACCTGGCTCTCCCAACCCAATCACTCCCAGATGTAGCATAGCCTTTAAATAGAACCTCAAGTCTGGATTGAGGATATTGCCTTCTCCTGAGCTGGAAGTTCTTGTGCAGATGAGCAGGAAAATGAAAGTTGTACCTGACTGGCCATTTAAGATCAGAAAATTGTATGCAGATTAAACCCTATGGAATAACCCTGGAATATTCAGGGTAAAAACTAACTTACAGAGCTTCGATATTAAACTGCTTGTTCTCCCAGATCATAGCCTGGCTATTGATATGGCTGGCCCTGCTGAAGGTACCTTACTTGACTATCTGACTCAGCCCTTACCTGCCTTTGTTGACATGTTGCTGCAGACAGACTGGCCGTCCTTGAGAAGACTACAGCTGATCTTGGCCTACCTTATATCCAATTCCATCAAAGAGTTTTCAACAGAAGCAACCTGCACCTCACCCCACCAGGACTTAATGTTCACAAGAGAAAGGACCACGCTGTGTACTCCTTAACCAGCAACCTTCTTTAAAAAGAAAAAAAAAAAACAAAAACTGCAGAATGAGCCTCTGTGCCTCTATATATTTGATCATTTTCAGCATTTGGGACCTTTCTACCAGATCCGAAGGAGTACAGCAGATTGAAAGCACTGTCCATTTCTCTCTTTTGCAGTAATACAGAGATGAATCTGATTCACCAGTACTCTCAGAAATGTTCCAGTTCAACTTGCAAAAGACTTAAAGGAACACATAAAAACTTTAACACTGAACTTAAAATTTACCACTGATTTGAACAGCATCACAGAACTATTTGCCAGTGGGAGGCTAGTTGTCCTGCTTCATGTCAGCAAGACAGTTGGGCTCTCAGACTCAAGACCACTGAGTTAACTTATATTGAAACTCTGTTGTATCACTCAAAAGTATGTTATTGGACGTGATTATTCCATTCAAATGGATTACAAACCTCCTGAGTAGAAGACAGACTTACTTCTCATGATTTTTTTCCAGAATGCTTTTATTGTCAAGGAAGTAACAATGCCAGCTGTTAGCATTCAACTTTATGAGCAGAAATTAAACTTTTTCAATATCTGGTCTTTTCATTGACATAAGTTTTTGATTGACCAGCATCCATTCCATCTCCTTATAACAACTCCCTGATGTTTCTTGTAACCACCTCTCCATATTTCCAGTCCACGTGGTTCAGTGTCACACAACAGCTCAGGTTTCATGGGTGGATATGTAATTCAGACCTGATCAATCAGCACAGTCCATCTCCTTGACCATAGTGATTGGTTCAGGAGTGATCATGTGATCCAAGTTGGTCCAATGATACTCAACCTTAAGAGTTTTCATGAACTGTGGAGGAGAAGCTCTTTACTGAGGTTGCTTAGCTCTATAGGATGAAAAGCTCAAACCAACAGGGCCCACCATATCAAATGAGCCAGTCAGAGAATGAAGCCAGTGCAGATGAAAGTGGAGCCAAATGATGGAGAGACTTGAGTCCTGATGACAATGCCCCTGGATCCAACCGTGCCTGAAGCTAGTATATCCCCTGGACTTTTCAGTTATGTGAACCAATAAATACCCTTTTTTGCTTAAGTTACTTTGAGTTGGGTTTCTGTTACTTGAAACTGAGTCCTAATATACCAGTTTTGAAATTTGACAGATTCAAATAGAGATTCCAATTATTAAACTAGAGGTCAAGGCCACACTGAAAGTATTTTCCAGTCCAGAAGACAAAATGAAGTAGGAACTGACAATGCTTCAGTTACTACAGAAACATAAAAATTATTCAGTAGGAAAATACAGAAGAAAACCTAAATGTTTATCAGTAAAGAACTGGTTACAATAACCAAACACATGGTTCAGCCATATAAGAAAATCTACATGTCTGTTAAAATGAATAAAGTACATTTATTGTGTATGGGCATGGAAAAATGGCCATGATATATTAAGTGAAACAAACTTGATAGAAACATATGTAGTATGAAGTCATTTAAAAATTTTGTGTGTTTATGTTCATAATGCATAGAAAAGTCTATTAATGGCTTTCTTTGAACAGTGTAGGTTACATGAGACTTTCAACTTTATACATTTCTGTATTTGAATATTTACACTACTCACTTTTTAAACTTTATTTAAAAATAAAGAATTTTTAAATTAAATTTAGTGCTTACTGTTTGACCTTGGCAAGTTAACACTAAGCCAGTTTTGTCAAATAATTAAAAAGACCTACATTATAATAGTGAATATTTAGATAAATGTATTCATCATCCATTACTCAAACTGATAGACTTGCACCTTTTTCAGAGCGTAGTAGTTGTTCCTTAGTTTTTCAAGTATATTTCTTTAAATGTCTGAGTGTGTTTGGCTTATCAGAACTTCCTAGTTTCAGTGTTCATCAAAGATTATTCCAGTTCTCAACTGTTATTAATCTCTGTAATACTTCTACTGCAGTGCTCACACTAGGCAAGAAGGAAAAGGCCACATTTTCTTTAGAATCCTTTGAGTATTCTGGTCTCACTGCAATTGAGGTCAATAATGGCCTTCTTATTGCTAAGTTCATGACATAAACATCTTACCTGAACTTTCAGCAGCACAAACAACTCCCAGCAGCATCTTGACACACTCCTCCCTTAAGTGCTTCTTCCTGCCTTCCTGGCTATTGGTTGTTCCATTGTAAGTTCTTTTCTTCTCCTCATTATTTAAATATTGGTAGAATGGAGATCCATTGATTTTTGTCTCCTCCCAAATCATTTCTCTTTTTTTTAGTGATAGCTTCTTTCTTTTTTTTTTGGAAAGCTACTTCTTCCCATTTTGTGGAAATACTGTAAATGACAGTATTGTTGCCTCATGCCTCTTGGCTGAGGTTTGATTGTGTGATCCAAGCTTGTACAATCTAAATTCCCTTCTACCAGGACTTTGAGTCTTGAGAGCAGTGACACAAACTTACAGAAGCTGAGTCCTGATAGTAGTGTCCCAAGAAGACCATATAATAATTCATGCAAAGACATCCCCAAAGGTGCCCTAGTTTCTGTTGTCAAGACCTTGTCATCCAGATTTTCCTTTGTTTTTCAGACTACCATGTATCTTCCTTATGTTCCCTTTTTATCTGTCAACCAAAGTGGGTTTTCATTGCTTGCAGCCAAACGACTGAATGATTATAGAAATTGATAACAGCGTTAAATAGTAGGCTTCAAACCCGCAGGGACATGGAGATTCTGGAATTATACTGAGATTGAATTAAAGTTAGCAATAACACTTGCTCTGGGGGGGGGGGGGTAGGAGGGCAATGAATAATGTACAATGGCAAAACAGCAAGGAAAGACTCTTGTTTGGAATTATATACCTATTGAGGGCAAAATTTGGATAACCAGGTAGCTGTTGACAACAGAACAATTTGAAGTGAGTAAGAAAGGCTAAAACCATTGAATTAGGGGTGTTTAATTCTAAACTAGAACTTACAGATTGGTTCCACAAATTGCAAAAATTAGATGCTGATTGGATTTGCAGCATTACTAAGATCTTTTGTGAAAGTTAAGGCATTAGTCAGAAAACCAGTACTGACTTACGGAGTACTGGTATCTAAAAAGATTCAACAGACTTGGAAAATCCCAACCCCCATGTACCTCAGGAATAAAAGTTTGGGTCTTCCCATTAGACAAAAACCCTTGGCTGAATTAAAAATACAGAGCTGTATAGTGAAGAAGGGAGAGTTAAGTACAGTCGGCTCTATAACCACAGGTTCTACATCTATACATTCTACCAGTGTGGAACAGATTCAATCCCTGGCTGAATCTGGGTGTGTGGAATCCACAGATACGGAGGGCTGGGTGTAATATGCCATTTTACATACGGGACTTGAGCATCTGTGGATTTTGATATCTGCTGGGGTCCTGGAACCAGTCTCCCATGCTTACCGAGGGACAACTACCAGCTACAGCCCTGTGCCTTGTGGAAATAAGATCTCTATAGCCTCTACCCATATCTCCTAGTTTACCTTGTCTTTTTATCCCTCTCCTCTCTCTCCATTTAAGTACTTTGCCCCTCACACTTCCTGGCTGAAGTTTAAGCATGATTCAAGTTAGCCCAATCTGACTTTCCCTCCATGGGCACTGAGTCATTCTGCTGGCAGTGTCCCCAAGCTAATATATGTTAGTGTGTTCGTGATGGTTATATAAGCCAGTAAATCCATAAATTGTACATTATCAAGATGGGGTTAAGAACTAGAGGATAGTGACTATCACCCAGCAATCTTGACACTGGATGTAATAACTGAAATAATTTTAGCTTATCTCCTCTGGGGACAAGATTAATTCATTTTCTACAGTATGTTGGATGGAGGCATTTATAAAATTATTCAGTAAGAAATGCATATACTGGAGGGTGGAGGGTGGGAAGGGATAGACTGGGATTTCAAAATTGTAGAATAGACTACACTGTATAGCACAGGGAAATATACACAAAATGTTATGATAACTCACAGAGAAAAAAATGTGACAATGAGTGTGTATATGTCCATGAATAACTGAAAAATTGTGCTGAACACTGGAATTTGACACAACATTGTAAAATGATTATAAATCAATAAAAAATATTAAAAAAAAAAAAAAAGAAATGCATATACTGGAAAGGCAAGGGACAGACCATAACAGACAGCTGGATTTACCTACTCAGTGTATTTTCCCCCCTTCTTTGAGAATAGTACCTCACCTTTGCTTTGGGAAGATATCCCTCTCCCATGCTATAGGAAGATAATACATGGGGCATGTAAGTTCCTATTACTGAGACTTTCTCATTGCCGAGGTACCTGATTTTCCTGAATGTTAAGCTTCTTTAATTTTTGTGAACTGCTTCATATCCTTCCAATAAATTACACTGCCTGGCCAGGCTGCTACCTATGGCTGCACAAGGTATCCCCTGTGCAACCGTATGTAGAGGCTCAGTAGCCAGAGTTGATTTTTATTACTTACAGTCAGAGAACCCCAGCTGAATCGGTGTCCGTCCTATGTCTTAGACCTTCTTGTCCTATAGACTCTGAAAAATCTCATCCATTCCCATGCCTCTGTGGTTTCCAGCTGTATGCTGATAACTGCCAGATTCCTATCTTAAGCCCGGGCATATTTCCTGAGCTCCAGATCTGAATGTCCACCTGTCATCTGGATATTCCTCCACTTAACACACAGATTCCTCGCACTAACCCCACCATTCTCCCTTCAAAATCTGTTCTTCCAGTGTTGCTTTTCCTTGATAAATGGCACCATCCTCCACCCTATTTCCCAAAACAACATGGGCGTTATTCTTGACACCTCCCTCTCTTCTCTCACCCCAGACATCCCTATTGGTCATTAACTTCTCTTGATATATCATGTAAATATACCCCAGAACCATCTCCACTTCTATCGCCCTTGTCCAAGGGAACAGTGTCTGTTGCTCAGACTTCCGTGATGCCCTTCTAGTGGTGTTACTGCCTCCGCTGTTGTCCACTTCTCCATTCTTTGCAGAGCTGATTGTGTCATTCTCTGCCTAAAACCTTTTAATAGGTCCCCCCATTATTTCAGAATAAAATCTAAACTTATATTATGAAACTTTATCCTTCTTTACAAGGCTCTTTGTTATCTTACTCCTCCACGATGTCACTTCATTATCCTTCACCATGTCAAACAGTAACAGCTAATTTTGTATGTTGGAGTTTCCTGTAATATTTCATTTGAAAAAAAGATTTCACAATTTTAAAAAGAGAGAAAGGGAAGATTCCATTAAAAGAAAAAAATCAAAATCCATTAATATTCATAACTACCCAAATAATTCCTAACTGTTATAAATACTATATTTTCATCCAAATTTCTCTATGAAGTTTCTAGATTAAATGTGAAATGTGTAATTACTATATAAACAGAGCTCCAGTAAAGTGCTGAGGAAACAATCAAATCCCTACCTCACATCATACACAAAAATAAATACAAAAGAACTACAAACAAATGTTAAAATGAAATACTGAAAGAATTTTTAGGAGACTATTTTTATAATCTTATGATGGGAGATCATAAACAAAACAGGAAACCTAGAAACCCTAAAGGAAATTATAGACATGTTTGACTACATACACAGAAGTTTGGGGAAAACAAATCTTAGTTCTATAAAAGACACGTGTTAGACTGGGGAAATATTTCCAACATAAGTAACAGACTGAGGTTAATAACCCTAATATACAGAGTTCCCACAAATTGATTACTACGAAACAATCACGCCAGTACAGAACACCCAGCAGGTAACGCAAGAAATCTATAAGGTCAACAGTAATAGTCACTAACCATTTATAGTGCTTGCTATTTGCTAGACTTAGTTTTGGGTACTTTATATACTTTTAATCCTCACAACTTACCCTATAAAATAGATAATATATCTGTTTTTCAGCTAAGGAAACAGGCTCAGAGCAATGAAGTAACTTGCCCAAGTCATATGATAGGTGGTCAGACATCTTGAGCCATGACACAAACTCGGGTGGAATGACTCCAGAGTCTGTGCTTTGAACCATAAACTTTTCTGCATTTCAATAAGCCTATGAAAGATGATCAAGTGTACAAGTGGTCAGTAAGATGTAAATCAAAGCAACCAGGCACCATTGATCAACTATCAATCAGATGGCAATGAACTATTTACTCAAAAGAGCAATACCTTCAGTGCTGGCAAGAATTAGGGCAAATGAAAACTTTCATACATTATGGGTGGGAATGTGGATCATTCCAATCTTTTTACAAGGTAATCTGGCCATACTGATTAAAAAAATTAAATGCACCTTTTAACCCAGCAGTCCTACTTCAAAGACCTTGTCTTAAAGAACTAAGAGCACTGAGATATAAGGACATCGGTACAAAAAAGTTACTGCAACATGGCCTGTAGTCACAGAAAAATGGAAATGACTGGAGAGCCCATCGAAGGGAATGGTGGCATCATTTAAAGTGCAGCTGTCCTCTGGATCCCTATGCAACTCTTAAAAAGAATGAGTCAGATTTCTAGCTCTTAACCTGTGCCATGTCCATGATATATTTCTTAAGCAAAATGAGAAATTTACAGCATAATGTATATCATGAGAATGCATTTTTGTGAAAACAAACAAAACCTACAATTGTGTCTAAATAAATGATCACGAAAGAAAGGTGGAAGGACACGCAGCAGGTTTAAAATACAGGGTTTGAGAAAGTTTCACAATTAGTGAAATAATGCCAATACGTATGAGGTACTAATTGTGGGAAGCACTTGTCTTTATTTTTTTAAGAGAAAGCATACTTATTTCTAAGAAAAATAAATTTTAAGTTTAAGAATAATCAACTAAATTACAATGGACATTTTCAAGTTAGAATATGTTAATAAAAGAGTGATGATCCAAGCAGAAAACAAAGAGTAACAGTTGTTTACGTCTCACATATTTAAAGTTGCCTTTGGAAGGTGCTTGGGGCCCAGGTGACTGGTCTTCAACCACTGGAGAGGCCACTCACTGCAGCAGAGAACGGGCTGTCCATTAGGGTGCCCTTCTGACAAAGACCAGTGGTCTCCCTGTTACCTGTTCTTCCCAGAATAAAAACCGCATTTCCCAGCCTCCCTTGCAGATAGGTATAACCCACTGACTAAAGTTTTGCCAAAAGGGCATGGGCAACTTCCGGGACTTGTCCTTGAAAAAGCAAGTGCCCATTTCCTCCTTCCATTCTGCTGGATAGAATGTGGGTTTGATGGCTGGAACTTAAACATGTCACTTGGACCATGGAGGAGAGAGAGCTGTGTAGGAATGGTGATTGAGCCACAAGTGAGAAGGAGTCTGGGTGCCTGATGGATGTCAAGCCTCCATCCTAGGTCTGCCTGCACTGTTTACCTCTAGGTTTGCTTTAACGGATAAGGAAAACTTCTATCTTCTTTACATAATTGGTATTTAAGATTTTCTCTCCCTCGCAGCTGAACCTATTTGCTCACAAGTAGTTTGATGGAGATATTTCTCAGGAACATCTGATTCCATCTGTTCTAATTTTATACCGCTGAAGCAACCTGCCCCCAGCTGGGCTCACTGACAAGAGGGCAGTGCCCTAGGTGGATGTCTGGTTGGTTCATGAACCAGGCATATATCTCCCATTATAAATTAGTAAGTTGACCCCTTGCTTTATTGGCTAGGTGCCCCTTCTTTATGTTCCCAGAACCCCCACTGCTGTGGACATTTCTTTTGTTTTGTTTGTTTTTTTCTTCCCAGTATCTATCCCCCCTTCTTTTGATAAGTGCATGTCAATCGCCCTCTGGCTTTTCAGCCCTCCTCCACTTCCTGTCCGTATGCTAACTACCCCTGACTCCAGTGTAAGCACATACCCCAGACTGACCTCCAGAGCCCTGTAGCTCCTTGGTCGGTGTAGTTGGGTAAGGAATGAGAATATAATCCAAGCCAAACCAATCTTATACAAACAGCTAATTCTGGCAGATTAGTGGAGGGGTGGGGGTGATAAACAACTGAGAAAGGCATTCCTCTTGTTTTTAATCCGCTGAATTTAGAACTGTAAGATTGCAAGCCTGGCATTGCTGGCAACCATCTTGCCATCACAAGATTGCCTGAGAATGGAACCTACACAGGGAACTACAAAAGAGAATCCTGAATTTTTTTTTTTTTGTCTGTTTAATTCAGCCATGCCTGAAGCAAAACTAACCCTGGACATTTTTTGCAAGCCAATAAATCCACTTTCTGCTTATTCAATTTGAGTTGTCATCTCTTTTCACGAAGTGGACAAAGTCCTGACTAAACTATTCCAATTCAACTCATTACCAGCACCTGACACGTAGTAAGTGTTTAGGAAATATTATGAGATTGTTTTGTAAGAGGCAGGTTAGAGCCTGTTAGCTCCAATAGACTGAGCCACGGAAATTTCAGCATTGGCAAAGCTGAGGACACTGGCAAGCTACTTAACCTCTCTGAGCCCACTTTATTCACAAAAAGAGGAGTAGCAGCAGCCAACGCCTCAAAGACTGTGAGGATTAGGAGAGGTGATGCACGCACCGTGCTGAGCACAGAGCCTGGTGCCGAGGAAGCGCTCAGTAAATGTTAGTAATAATGTTATGAAGGCAGCAATTCCCTGCAAGCCTCTTGGCTCAGCCAGCCAGCAATTCGCTTGCCATCTTTTTAACCTCGACTTGCCAGTGTCCGTGACACACACACACAGAGTATTATTCAATCTCTTTTACAAGGAAAATCAATTCCTTATTTGCCCCATCACCCTTGGGAGTGCTGGTAGCAGCAGAACATGTCACATTCCATTCCTCTTGTGGGCTGAGGTCCTTGGACGCCACCTGTGCCAGCTGGCCTGTTAGTAAGTGTGGTAGGAAGCCTGGATTATGGAGGTCCAATAGCCGTTAATAGAAATATGTCCCTCCTCATCTGTATCAGAGCAGACAGCCAGTCTGGGAGCCTGGGTGCACTCCAGACGGTTGATCAGATCAAGGGTCAGCACTCCTGGCTGCTCCTTTTACACACACACACACACACACACACACACACACACACACACACACACACACATATATATATATATATATATATATATATACATACACAGGTTTAAGTCACAGAGTTGAATCCTGGTTCTTCACATCTACAAAAATAAAATATTTTTTTCTGTTCGGATCTAATTCTGAATACCCCAGAAGACCTAATGGCTTTATCCCACATTGCCATCCTGAACTGCCTTCAAATCTTAGGGAAAGGAGCTGAAATCAGACCTAGTTGTTAGGTCTGGGAAATGGGCTGAAGCCAGATTGCATCAAGCAGCCCTAGGCTCATCCGTGTCACTTGCTGAGGCAGCAGCAGCAGAACAGAAACACCCCAGTCACATTTGCCTGACTCAGTGCCCGGCCTCTTTGGATAGGAGCTCTGACTTCTCAAGTTTGGAAGATGCCTGGGACTGTCTGGAGTTGGGGAGAAGACAATTTGCCCTGAGAAAGTATTCAAATCCCGACACTGTTTTAGGTGATCTAGGACTTGAGAGGCATACACAGACCAGGGCTTCAAAGCCTTCAGAGATGTCGCAAGGACAGGACACGGGGCAGGGGAAGGGAGACGAGAGGACCAACGAGCCCAGACTTCACTCCAGCCCCAAAGATTAGCTGACACGCTCAAAGAGTGACAACAGTCCTCAAAATGGCATTCAACTTACTTCCCATCTCCAGAACACATCATCTGTAGTGCTCTATGAATTAACATTTTAAAGTAAATACTGTTTCTCTTGTGACCAGCACAATTACATTGCAGTATAATCTGTGTCTTTTACAATATTCATTTTCCAATGTGATCATTTAAGTTATACCACAAATTTTGGAGAGTATATGACAAAGCAAGCGTGGCCACATACACATACACACACACCCACCCACCCCCACCACCGCCAGAGCTGAGACAGCCCAGGGAGCCCGCCCCAGAGGCGGGGCCTGGCTGGGGTCTCCATGGAAGGCGGGAGAGGATCAGACCTCCTCAAGGGTCCTACGGAGGAACAGTGTAATCACATGGCGTCTTCCCATCACTTCCCCGGCCAAATCAAGCCCTTCAGCCATTTTGCGACATTTCATTATCTCTAACGATGGGAAAATTTGCAGTAATCAAAAGTGAATGTGGAAAAGTTTCAAGAAACCTCAAGTCTATAATAACAGGCATCTTTGGCTTCAGCCGAAAAGCAAATTGATACCAAGTTATTCTTAGCACTTTGCCAAATGGAATGCAGTTTCCTCGTGCCTGGGGCGCCCAAAAAGGGAACGAGGACTTGGGCTGTGCTTACGGCTCTTGGCCTGGATACCTCCCCCAGTTCCCTCTTTTAAGGCAAACTGCTCTAATAGCATTCTGTCCCCGGGCCTGGCCTTCATGGACCTATTTTATGATAACTAATACTCTTGGCTTTGCTTTCTGTGCTTGTCCTTGGGTCTAACAGCCTAAGAAGGAGAAATAGAACCTTCTTGTTCCCCTCCTTCCTTGCTTCTCTTACTCTTCAGTCTTTCTTCTACTTAGAAAATTCAAGTCAAGCTTCCCTGTGCCTCACCTAACTCTAACCCTAACCCTTACAGGAAACCACCCCCTTTTACACACCTGCAGGCGCCAGGTCTATACAGAGGGGATCCTCGCAGTCTCCCCAGCCCTGGCTCCTTCCCCTTTTTCTAATCCTAGACCATCCACCTTCTCCTATCGCTGCCTTCTGAAATTTCCTGTAGATGAAGGCACTCAAGATATAGCAAGACTCATACAAGGTAAAGGGCTGTAAGGAATTTGGAAACTTCACATGCAGTTGGCTCCTAAGAACTCGAGTCAAGGTACAGTATTACAGGACCAGCTACATAATTTGTGGGGCCTAGTGCAAAATGAAAATGCAGGGGCCTTGTTCAGAAATTGTGAAGAGGCGGGAGGGTATAGCTTGGTGGTAGAGTGCATGCCTAGCACAGACGAGGTCCTGGGTTCAATCCCCAGTACCTCCACTAAATAAATAAATAAACAAACAAATAAGTAAGTAAGTAACCTAAGTACCTGCTCCCCCAAAGTAAAATTTAAAAATTTTTTTAAAACAAAACAAAAATTATGAAGAATTTCAAGATGACAACAGCAGAGCATTAAACCAAATGTGAGCCCCTCCTGAGTATGGGGCTCTTCAAAGAATGGGGCCCTGTGTGACTGCACGGGCCGCATGCCCAGGAATCTGGCTCTGGTGGTATATTTTACTCAAATACCCTTTCGTTCACAGAATAAAATATGTCCATGCCACCCAGTCTGCCAGCATTTGGTAGCATTATTACAACACATGGTCATAACTCACATTTACTAAGGTTAGGAATGGAGCTAAGCCCTCTGCCTTTATTAACTCAGTTAATGCTCAGAGCACGCCAGTCATTACAAAGGAGGGAACACCAGGGTCCCTCAATTTGTAGGTGGTCTTCCACGCAGGTTTCCAACCATAGCCTCATCCTCCAAACCACAGATCTGCTTCAGCCTAGAAAACAATAAGACCCATGATAGTGGATAAGTAAGAAGAGGCTTTCCAGGCACTCAAACTGGAGATTTTAACATAATAGTATAATACCTTTCGTTTATCAATTCCTCTGCAGTTTATATGCATCATCTCTTTTGACACATTTCTGGTGTGAATTTTATTCCATAGACTTAATGCAAGAAATTTCCCATACTTTTTAGGTCATTTAGTCCTTCCTGAGTCAACTCACACACCACCACAGCCCCACCCCTTAGCCATTGACTCTTTGTGACAGAAAACTGAGGTCCCTCCACGGCAGTTACCACAGGGAGGCTGCTCCACCTGCTTGTGGCCAGCTTGGCCAAAAACTGCTTTTCCTTCTGGTACCCAGGTACACTGGCCCTTACCCCTGTCCCCCACCTGACCACAGGCCTGCACCAGGACTCTCACCTTCTCCAGCCCCCCTGGTGTATTTCAGCATCCCAGAACAAGCCATCAGGACAAGCAAGACCCAAGTCACTCACCCGCATGTTTGAACAGCCTCCAAACCCTGTCCCTCTCCTGAATTCAAACCTTTCCATGACCCAAAGGCACAGGGATAAGGACGTGAGACAATTCCAGCCTCCTTTTGCTGGGGCTGGGGTGGGCTGGGCTGGACTGGGAAGAGGAGCAGCTAATATCAGTGTTTTTTTAATTTTCTTTTAACAACTTGCCATGTCACATCAGAAGAAGAACCATCAGCAGAAGGAGGAGTCACCAATTTAAGGTCCTGTGTCTAGGAAGCGGCAGGGCTAGAGTCTGAAGATGTTGGACTTTAACTCTCAACCTGGACTACCTGCTCCGGTGTTGGAAACACCTTGGACGAGCTCATGGAAACTTCTCGGGCCCCGCACTGGCCTACAGAACGACGATCTCTGGGGGAGAATCGGCACTTTTAAAAATTCCAGATGTTACCTAGAAGCTTCTGGAATTTCTGTGTGGAATTTCCATTTGGAATTCCAGCCAGCCTCACAATGTTAAGTGTTGCAGACAGACCCCACTTGCCCCCACCATGATCAGTGCTTCCTGGCGTTCACAGTTGTCCAACGCAGCTCAGGCTGCTGTAACAGAATACCACAGATTGGATGGATCAAACAACAAATAATGTATTCTCTCAAAGTTCTGGAGGCTGGAAGTCCTGGATCAAGGTGACCGACCAGTCAATTTGGTTTCGAGAAAGGGCTCTTTTCTGGCTTGCAGACGGCTACCTTCTCCCTCTGTCCTCATGTGGCCTTTCCTCAGTGTGTGTGTGAGGGAAGAGAGAATGAGCTCTCTGGTGTCTCTTCTTTTAAGGACATTAATCCTACCAGATCAGGAACCCACCTTTATGACCTCATTTAACCTTAATTACTTCCTTAGAGACCCTATCTCCAAATACAGCCACACGGGGGGTTAGGTCTTCAACATGGATTCTAGAGGGGTGCAGACACTCAGTCCAAAATCCCTTCTGCTCATATCAGACTTTCCCTCTGATGTGGGACTTGCAGTTTACTTCTAACCAGTGGCATCTGGCAAAGGTGATGGGATGTCACTCTGTGATTATATTACATTATATAAGACTCCATCTTGCTAGCAAACTTGCTCCAGAGGCTCTTCTTGCTGGTTTGTTGAAATAAGTGGCCGTGTTGGGGAAGGCCCACATGGCAAGAAACTGCAGGTGGCCTCTAGGACCTTGAGGGTGGCTTCCACCCAAAGGACCAGCAAGAAGCTGGGGCCCTCAGTCCTACAACCACAAGGAACTGAAGTCCACCAACACCCTGAGTGACATTGGAAATAGGTTCCTCCCCATCCTTGCCTCCAGATGAGAATGCAGCTTGGACAACACCTTGACTGTAGCCTTGTGGGCCCCTGAGAAGAGGACTCAGTTAAGCCACACCTGGACTCCTAACCCATAGAAACCGTGAGCTCATAAACTGTGCTGCTCCAAACCACAAACTTAGGGATCATCTGTTACACAGCAGTGGAAAACCAACACATTAGACAACCTCACAGTCTCCACTAACAAGGCTGCGTGGATGACCCCTCTTTTTATTACTTCATCTAGAAGCAAGCTGTGGACTTACCAAGCATGACAAAAGGCATGTATCAAACTGCCTGGTTTAAAAAAAAATTTTTTTAAGTTCTTGATTATGAAAAGCAATAGATGTTCATTGTAGAAAATTTTGGAGGCACACCAAAAAGAAAATAAAAATTACCAGGAATAATTTCCTCCCACCCTCTCAGATAACCACAGATAACACACTGGCAAACAGCCTCCCCCAACTTGCTTCTACACAGAGAGGCTGGATAAAGTTACAAACAGAGCAAGCTCTGTACTCTCTGTACAGACTGTTTTGTAACTTGCCCTTTCCACAGTGTCAGCCCATATTTTCTAAAGAATTTGAAGCATCAGAGGGGTGACTTTGTTCCTGGCATTTGGGGATGTTGCCAGATCCCACTTAAAGACCTCGTGTTTTTCCCAGGCTGGGCTTTGGCAAAGGAGACTCATAAAGGAAACTGAGGTTGGGAAGGGAAGGACATACCCAAGGCCAGATAGCCTGTCATCGCCCAGAAACTTCTGCCCCTCCAAACTCCTCATAACATTGTAGTTGAGCTGCTATTTCCCCAAATTTCCCCTTGGAATTATTGTCAGAGGTTGGTTCATGTAAGCCACAGCCTCACCCCTTAATGAGAGGGACTTGGAATAGGGGGAAGCCAGCACCCCTCTGCCTGAGACCTGGCCAGCCCACCACCCACAGAGCCTGATTCTCCCCTGGCCCCCAGAGTAGCTGATACTCAATTCCTGTAGCACCATTCTAAAACTTTTCAGATTTGACCTTCTTTTATTTTTTTATTTTATTTTATTCTGACTTTCTTTTAAATGTGAGTGGAAAGGTAGTCAGTAAGCAGGTGAGAATAGGAAGGCAGGGCTCACTCACTCAGTAAACTTCATCAAGCCACTGGAAGTCCGTGTGGCAGGTACTGGTGCTTTGGAGGTAAGTACAGGATCCCAGTCCTAAACAATACTTCTGTATTTGAATGTGATGCAATGAACAAGTGTGACTTTGGCAATGAAAAAGTAATGGTTAGTAAAGATTTTTTTAAAAAAAAGAATGCCTGAGTTAGTTTGACAGTTATAAACTGTGTGACTGTTCCAGTTTATTGCTGCATAACAAGCCACCTCAAGACTTTGTAGCAGAGCACCACACCCATATATCCTCACCGTTCGTTCCATGGGTCAGAGTTGGGCAGAGCACAGTATGCGTGGCTCGTTTCTGGGCTTACATACCAGGGGGCCCCAGCTGGAGTGCCTAGAATGAATGAAAATGGCTAGGTCAACTCAACTGGGGCCTTATGTCAGGAGGCTCAGGTCTTCTCCACGACGTGTCTTCTGAGGCAAGGATGTCCAAGATGGCTTCTTCACCTTCATGTCCACCACCAGGGCTGGGAACAGTGGGAGAGCTGGAGGCAACTTTGGCATCTTTCTGTGATGCTGCCTTTTCACAAGGCTAGCTTGGACTTCATCCCAGCATGGCGGTCTCAGAATAGTCAGACTTCTACATGGCAACTGGCTTCCCCCAGAACAAGCATTCCAAGAACAAGGAAGTGGGAACTCCCAATTCTCCTAAAGGTGTAATCAAGATGGAAGCCTCAGATCATCAAAAAGTCTACAAACAATAAATGCTGGAGAGAGTGTGGAGAAAAGAACCCTCATGCACTGTGGGTGGGAATGTAGGGTGGGAATGTAAGGTTGGCAGCCATTACGGAAAACAGTATGGAGGTTCCTTAAAAAAATTGAAAATAGAGTTACCATACAATCCAGCAATCCCACTCCTGGGCATATGTCTGGAAAAGATGAAAACTCTAATTTGAAAAGATTCTAATGTTCATAGCAGTACCATTTACAATAATAGCAGAGACATGGAAGCAACCTAAGTGTCTATTAACAAACAGATGACTGGATAAAGAAGATGTACACACACACATACCATGGAATATTACTCAGCCATAAAAATAGAATGAAATATTGCCATTTGTAGCAACATGGATGGGCCTAGAGATTATAATATTAAGTGAAGTAAGCTAGCCAGAGAAAGACAAATATTATATGATGTCACTTATATGTGGAATCTAAAAAATAATACAAATAAATCTATATACAAAACAGAAACAGACTCACAGAAAACAAACTTACGGTTTCCAAAGGGTAAAGGGAATAGGGGGAGGGATTTAACAGATACAAACTACTATACATAAAATAGATAAGCAACAAGGATTTACTACATAGCACAGATATTTAATATCTTATAATAACCTACAATGGTAAATAATATGAAAAAATATATGTATATATAAAATGATAGCTTTGCTGTATACTTGAAACTAACATTGCAAATCAACTATATTTCAATTTAAAAAAAAAGATGGAAGCCACAGTGCCTTTGTATGACCTAGTCTCCAGAGTCACACATTATTTCTGCTTTATTCTATTTATCAGAAGCAAGTTACTAAGTCTAGCCCACACTCAGGGGAAGGGGAATTAAGCTCCATTTCTTGAAGAGAGGAGTATCAAAGAATTGGTGGACATTTTTTTTTTCAAAAGCACCATACAAGCAACATAGTCCATTTCACACTGGGCATCAGACATCCTCTCCAGTGCTCTGCTCTCCCAGAACCAGTACAAGCTCCCTGTCTTGTTACATAATGAGCAGTGTAGTTGATTTCCTTGTTCTCCTGGTCTCTCCCCCACACTCTTATCCTTTTCGTCTATCCATGAGAGCTTATTAGTGTATTTTTCCCACCCCTTACAGTCCCCACCCTTAAATGAATTCTAGTGCCAGTTGTTAAAATAATGCAATTTCTATTTTTTATATGACAGTTTTGTACAAAGAAAATTATTTTGAATGGAAAGCCCATATCCAGCCATACTGTCAAGCAAATGTGAGGACAAAAGAAGATATCTGAAGTCAAGCAGGGACTCTGAAACTTTCTCTTGTGCACCTTCTCTGAAAAAAATTACTTGAGGAGGCACTTCAACAAACTGATAAGGGAGTCCAGGAAAAAGACTGGGGAAACAAGAAACAGTGGAACTAAAGCAAGAAAAGGTTTGAAAGAATCCCAACCTGACAGCTAGAAAGAAGAGGTAAAAGACAATGTGTTACAACTAGAATTGGACATTAGAGGCCTCTGGGACAAAAACTTCAAGAATAAAAATAGATGTCATTGGGCAAGTTGAATACATGACAATCTGAAAGTTCTGAAAAGATGAACATAAAAGACCAAAAGGAAGAGTGCAGTTAGAAACAGTGGAATGTGGGTATAAGCGATGCTGGAAAATCACAATCAAGCTAAAAAGAACATAATTTGGGATACTTGATGGTGATTTAGCCAGTAAGAAACAAAGATCACCAAATTATAGTCAGAAACAAAGCTGAATTTATTGCCTTCCTGGCAAGGGAGAGTCATGTCCCTCAAACACAAGTTCCACAGGGCTTTCTGAGCAGAAGTGAAAGTAAATAGGTAAAGTGAAGGGGGGATGGGGAGGAAGTGCACCAAACAAGGCAAGATTCTGAACTATGGTCTCTCCTTGGCTCACAAAGCAGACTAGCAAGCCATCTTTGCAAGTGGTCACCTTTAAGCTCTGCATCACAGACACAGAACTTAATTTCAAGCAAGTTCAAGACACACTGTAAAAGACTCCTTTGGGCCTCGGGTCATTCAGCAGAGGTGCTTGAATGTGCATGTTCAAAGCTCAGCAAAGTGTTTTGCTTTGTTTTTTTAACAAATTTGAAACAGTGCTCAACCCTACTGGACAAAAAAAAAATTGAGCGAGGAGTAAGATTAATATTCTGAATTCATGATTAACTTGTTGGGTTTAGAATACACAGGAGGTGTAAATATTTTCCCAGGATGTTTCTTGCCAGGATGGGATAGGTTTTTTTTTTTTTTTTTCCTACAAGCAGTTTGTCACTTTTATTGAATAATTTCTTGGAGATCAGCCTTTCTCAGTTCCTTTCTTCTAGCGGGTTTAGGTTTTAAACTTTGTTCCTTTCAATAAAATTTTTAAATGTGCATGTGAGTGTTTATTGTCTATTTAGCCATCACAGTTGTCCTCTGATTTTCATTCGGCAGGTGTTAAAAGTTTTATTATGTAGAAATTTAAAGTTATATCTACTAAGATAAACAAAGTTTAACCAAATGCACAATGTTCCCATTCTTGTACTATTTCATAATCTTTTTTTAAATATAGAAGAATTTGGCAGAGGTGGGGTGGGGTGGCAAAGGGAGACTTTGGTTTTACTTCAGTTCTTTTTCTCCTATTAAATTCTAGTAAAATAAATTAAAACATTTTACTGTGAAAAGCTGAGACTCAGCATCTCATGGTGATGGAATTAATTTTCATTTTTATGCATTATGCTTTTCTGTAATTTTCTTTAAAAATTTAACCATGGATGTGCATTACTTTTAAATTATAAAAAGTTATTTTATAAAAGAAAGCCAAATACATATGTAAAAGGGTATTTATAACAGCATTGTTCATAATAAGAAACAATGACAAACAACTAAGAAGTCTGTCAGCAAGGGAATGGAGTAAATTATGATACCCCCATAAACAATGATGTAGTTATTGAAAAGATTAAAGTAGATTTATGTGAGGGGACTTGGAAAAATATTAAGGAAAGCAAGTGGCAGAAAAATGTGTTCTCGGTTTTTTGGGGGGAGGTGAGGGTTAAAAGTTTAATTTAAATTACTCAAATATAAGCACCATGCGCTAACCAATTGCACAACTGGAGCTTCTAAACTACCCAAATATAATTCAAAGGGCTTGGAGATAAAGAAAGAGTGGCGCAGAGATAGAGATATATGTGTATGTCTGAATGTGTATATATTGCAACTTGACCCCTAAATGCAAACTGATACTCAACTGAAAAATAGTGATCTGTTTGTTACATGATGTAGGAAAACTAGGTGGACTTATTAAAGAAAGTACAGGATCTATTAAGACCATATATATCAATAATAATAAAATTTAACATTGTGAACGGACTTTAGAAGCTGTCACCTCATACCACCATACCACAGACCACATTACTTCTATCCTTCTGGACCAGAAATTGTAGGAGGATGAAAGTGTTGCCGGTAAAGCCCATTAACAGTTCCCAGGAAACAAAAATAGAACTTGGGTAACAAAATCTAAGCTTTTTTTAAATTTTTTAACCTTTGTGCTTAGTCTAGTTTTACTCGTGTGTGCAGAGGCCTCGCACCAGGCCCTTCAGCCAGACTTCCTGGTGCCAAACCGCTATGCGGACACCTCAGTCCAAGATGGCAGCCCGAGCCATGTGCAGAGACCATGCGGGCCGTGTGCAGATACGCTGCGGGGCCCGTGTGCAGAGATGCTATGGCTACCCTGCGATGTGGACCTGGTGCAGCACAGTGAGAGCTCCATCCTCTCCCCTCCCTGCTGATGAATCCCCATAAAATAGCCGCACCAACGTTGTACTTTACACTGCAAGCTCACACCTCTCCATTCTTTGATCAAAGGATAAAGCTTTCATTCACTTCCGAACCAAACTCAGTCTCATTTTATTCTCTCTGATGACACCAGGGAGAAGGACCCTCATTGGGAACTGACTCAGGAGGGTAGGTAACAAAAGCCTATCAATTAACAAATAATGTGGGACAGACGGTTACTTTTAATGCTTACCCACGTGGTTCTATACTGTTTGAATGTGTTAAATTTATAAATAATTTATAATTTTTAAAAATTATAAAGGTTTATAAGTATGATGCATATTAGCTTTCTGTATTTATATATTCACATAACACTATTTTTAACAGCTGCATAAAGTTGATTATTTAAGTAATTTTGTACAATTATAAACATTCTTGTACATAAACCCTTGTTCATTTTTCCATTTGATTCTTTTATTAATTCATCCTAAGGGAAAGCAAGGAGGGAGGTATACACTGTTTAATAATATCTTTATGAGGACAAAGTAAAATAATGTTCCAAAAGAACCTCACTTCTGTAATTCTTCTTTTTAACACTGGGCTCAGATCCAGGTCTGAAGAACCCTGTGGGTTCAACAAATATTTCAGCTGCCACAGTCTGGGCTGGCCCCTGAATGGGGTATGGACCCTGACCCTGACCTCGGGGATCTCACAGTCTTGAGGGTAAAACAGACACAAGCAATTACAAAAAATGAAAAGTGGCACAGAGCACTGCACAAACTTCAGCTCGCACACAAGTCACCTAGCATCGTTTAAAATGCAGATCCGGATTCAGTGAATCTGGGATAGGCCCTGCATTCCTACCAGTTCCCAGGTGATGTCAAAGATTGGTCATTTGCAGACCACAGTTTGAGTAGCAAAAGTATAAATAGAAGTTAAGCAAAGCTTTTCAGAAGCCTGAGCAGAGTTTTGAAAGATAGCTATGAATTTCCCAGACAATTGAGGGGAAGGGTATACCCTGGTGGAGAGAACAACTTATGCAAAGATGTAGAGGCATGAAATGGCATTGGTTTGTTTGAAACACCAAGTTCACAGTGCAGGGGGCAGATTAGAAAGATGCCCCTTAAGGAGGAGAAGTGGTGATAGAACAGAGGAGGAAGAGACTGCAGGGTGAATCCACAGCCTGGATAACAGACCAAATGTGGGGGGAAGCAGAGGAGGGCATGTATGATATGGGGAAGGCTGCCCCCTCCAAATGAGTTAATAAAGGATGTAGTGCAGGTTTGAGGGAGAAAGTAATGAGTTCAGCTGAGGGTTCAGGGAGTTGCAGGTGGAGGCATATGGAGCAGTGGGATACTCTGAGGAAAGACTGGAGTCTTGCAGGAACAGGCAAGTTGTCAATGTGTTGGGCAGTCAAGGCCACAGTCTGGGAATGGAGAAAGATTCTCCAAGCCAGAAGGATGGTCTCTTCAAACCTCACAACCCTCACTATAATGGTGCAAACCCGTGAATGATGTTTCTCATACTACCTCTGAGAACATGGATCAACAGAGGCAAAAACAGGGTCTCAAGGACCCCCTCCCAAATTATCAACAACATCTCTCACAAAAACCTGTATGGAAATGTTTATAGCAGCTTTATTCATAATTACTCCAAACTTAAAGCAACAAAGATGTCTTTCAATATGAATGGATAAGCAAACTATGATACAACCACGCAATCAAAGGACTATTAATCAGCAATATAAAGAAATGAGCTATCAAGCCATGAAAAGATGTGGAAGAACCCTAAATGCATAATGCAAAATGAAAGAAGCCAGTATGAAAAGGCTATATATTACATGATTCCAACTGGAAAAGACAAAACTACAGAGACAGTAAAATGATCAGTGGATGCCGGGTTTGATATTCTGATTTATAATAAGAATTTTGTAACTGCTCTTCATCCCAGTTCTGGCACAGAGCTCCTAAAACCCTTGGAATTTCCTGTGGTAAAAGCCAAAAAGGTGTGTTTTGTTATGTTAATGAGGTGACTTTTGGAAAGCCCTTCAGTAACCTTAGGATGGGGGCTGGTTGCCAAGGAAATGAACCATGTGATTAGAGAATTGAAACTTTCAGTCCCACCTCACCCCCAACTTCCAAGGAGGGAAAAGGGGCTGGAGATTGTGTTCAATCACCAATGGCCAATGATTTAATCTATTACACCTATGTAATGAAGCCTCCAAATCCCCCCAAACAACAGGAGAGCTTCCTTGCTGGTGAACACACATATACTGAAATGGAACAATTCAGATGTAAACGGATGTCAGATATTGGGTGTAAGTTTCTCACTGTTGGAACAGGAGTTTACAGACAAGCAAGGGAAGGGAGCTAGAATGATCCATATGGTAATAGATTAGAACTGGATACATCAGCATGAGCTCACGATCAGCTTAATATAGATATAGACAGTCACATACACAAATGTATATATACATGTAGAAACAAGTTTTTTGCTCTGTCAGCTGAGAGGGCCTAAAGGAAATGACACCCCAGTAGCCACAAGAATGCCTAATGTTCAGATCTTGGTTTCTAAGCCATTCCTCTATAAAAGGAACCAGAGCTCCTTAAAGAAATGGCTGATTCTAGAACTGAAACAGGAAATACACAAGATGAGCCTGGAGCGTCCTGCCAGAGAGTAAGGAAGTGTTCAAAAAAATAATAATAGTAATAATAATCATAATCTTATTGAGACTATGTCACAGGAACCAACTGAAAGAGCTTCTAATGGCTAAATCTGAAACAACTTAAACAAAAAGTTAAAGCAGCATTGGGTTATGAGCCAACATAAAAAATATGCCTTGGCTTATAATACTATAAATGATGGAATAAATTAATAAGGAGAGAGAAGAGACAAATCTCCCTTGCAAGATGGAGTGGACTGAGTAGTGTCCCCCAAAACTTGTGTTCACTGAAAAGTCAGAATGTGGCTTGATTTGGAAATAGAGTCTTTGCCATTGTAATTACTTAAAGATCTCGAGATACACCGGATTCAGAGTGAGCCTATAATCCAATGCCTGGTGTCCTTATAAGAAGGACATAGAGATACACAGGCCAGGTGAAGGTGGAGCAGAGATTGGAGGGAAGCTTCCACTAGCCAAGTGATGCCTGGGGCCACCAGAAGCTGGAAGAGGGCAAGGAACAATTCTTCCCTGGAACCTTCAGAGGGAATCTGGCCCTGCTGACACCTGGACTCCAGACTTCCAGCCTCCTGAACACTGAGAGAATGAATTTCTGTTGTTTTAAGCCATCTAGTCTGCAGTAATTTGTTATCCCAGCTTTAGGAAGCTAATACACAAAAGAATTCCAAATAACTCATGTAGATACTCTGCCCTCGAGGAGAGGGGCATAAAGCCCCACTTTTTAGGCAAAGGCTGTGCATAGTGACTTCCTTCCAAAATGTATAATATGGAAAAAGAGGACAAAGAGTGACTTAAGAGTGGAGAAACCTGAAAAACACTCCATCAGCCAGGTGATCAAGGCCAACATCAACAGTCATCAGTCATGCTGACAGCCTGTGTGCTCAATATGACGTCATGGAAGTGGAAAGTTCTGTGGTCTTCCTCCCAATAACCCAGCCTTACAAGAAAATCACTGGATGAATCCAAGAGTGGAGCAGCCCACAAAAGGCTTGACCAGTTCTCAGAACTGTCAAGGTCATCATCAACAAGGAAAGTATGAGAAACTCAGAGACAAGAGGAGAGACGACAACCAAGTATAATGGGGGCTCCTGGACAGGATCCTGGAACAGAAAAAGGACACTAGGTAAAAACTAAGAAAATCTCATCAAACTGTGGACTTTAATAGCACAGGGAAATATACACAAAATGTTATGATAACTCACAGAGAAAAAAATGTGACAATGAGTGTGTATATGTCCATGCATAACTGAAAAATTGTGCTGAACACTGGAATTTGACACAACATTGCAAAATGATTATAAATCAATAAAAAATGTTAAAAAAAAAAAACTGTGGACTTTAGTTAATAATAACATATCAATAATGGTTCATTAATCGTACAAAGTGTATAGTCATCCCTCAGTATCCATGGGAAATCAGTTCCAGGACCCCCACCCCACCCTTTGCAGGTACCAAAGTCCTCAGATGCTCAAGTGTCTTATATAAAATGGCATAGTATTTGCATATAACCTACACATGGCCTCCCTTACACTTTAAATCATTTGTAGTTCATTTGTAATACAATGTAAATACTTTTTAAATAGTCGCCTATAGCAGCAAATTCAAGTTTTGCTTTTGGGAATTTTCTGGAATTTTTTTTTCTATCAGGTTGGTTGAATCCACTGATGTGAAACCTACGGGTAAGGAGGGCTAACATATCATACTAATGTAAGACGTTTTAGTAGGGAAATTAGATGTGGGGTATATAAAAACTCTATCCTATTTTCTCAATTTTTCTATAAATCTAAAAGGTGCTAAAAAAAATAAACTACATTGAAAAGAAAAAATGTTAAACAACACAAAGGTATAGAAAGTGAAAATCTTTGTTTTCTGTTCTGAGGTCCAAATCCCCAGAGGTAACTATTAATACACTTGGTGCACAACCAAAACAGAAAAAACATCGATGACGTCTCCCAGTGATGTGCCCCAGTGGACCATGGTTGTCATCTCTGGCATCGACCTGAAACGCAGGTACATCTCAGCGACTCTTGTCTGGCTGCATGAGCCAGACAACCCATGTCCTTGAATCTCAGAGAGTCAGTGCCCAGAACCCCCTTTCTGAGATGACCCTCCCCGGCCACAGATGATTAGCCCAGTGGTGGACATCAAATTCCAGCTGAGCCAATCAGAATCTGTCCTGGGACTGCTTTATTCCCTCAAAAGTCAGCCCTACAGCATTGAATGGAGAGGAAAACAAAAACCTCAGTCACCATCTGCTGGGCAGGCGGGAAGAAACAGTCAAGAGATCAGGAATCTCTGGACAGACAGTTCCAGGGTGGAGGGGAGGAAATCCTGTCCCTGGCAGCTAAATGCTCTCCAGAAAGGCGCAGCAACAAAGCATTGTACAGAGCATGTGTGCCATTTGTACACGTGGTGAACAATGGTTACTACCTATTTGTTTAAAAGAAAACCAAGATTTCTTCACAGGGATATTTTCCGGGAAGTTTGGTGTCAGTTGGATTTTAGTTGAATGTGCTAGGCGGAAGTTATAGTTAAAGAAACAAAGTCTTGCACCCAGCAACAGTATTTTAAAATAAAAATAATGATAGCTCACATCTCCTATTTCCTAGTTGTATTTACAGTAATTACAGTTGTATTGCAGGCTTAGCATTTGACATACACTGTCTCCTTTAATCCTTTAATAGCCCCATGAATTAAGTACTGATATCTCCATTTTACACATAAGGAAACTGAGGCTCTCAGAGTTTCAGTATATTGCCCACAGTCATATAGTGCTTAACCTCAGAGCTGAGTTTTGAATCCAGGTTTATCTGATTCCAGGGTCCATTCTTCTGACCAGTTGATACCGACCTTTCAAAACAACTCATGGGTTATGGAGGAAGAGAGAGAGCACATGCAAACTCTTTGCCTCAGTCTCCTCGTGTATAAAAAAATTCCTTATGAATAATAGCTACCCCATGATGATTAAGTGAAATATAGCCCATAAAATGCTTTCATAGTGTTTGACATACAATAGGCACTTAAGAAACCTGTATTGTCAGTGTTATTTGAGGATCAGATCCAACCAGCAGAAATCTTAGCTGGCCCAAACAGGGGCTGCGTATGTGTGTGTATGTGGGTGGCGGGGGTGGGTAGGGGATGGTCTTTTGTTATCCTACTCTGTCTTACTTTTATGAGGGCATTTAAAGGGTTAAAACACACACACACACACACACACACACACACACACATACACACACACACACACACACACATACACACTGTTGCCATGTTCTTACTTCAAAAAGCCACACAAGTTTTTAAGATTTTGAATTAATTACAAACTAATGGCACAGAAAAATATGGATTCCCAGTTTATCTTGACAAATTGGAAGCCCTAGCATCCCTGGGTGCATATTCCACAGAGCCACAACCCCTGGAGCTGAGAGATCCCCGTTAGACAGAGCACGTGCTCTCTGAAGGCGGTGCCACTGTCTCCACCGCTCCTCAATGTCCCCTAACCTGAAGGCCTCTGAGTTGACTTGCAACGTTTGGGTTTTTTAAAAAACATTTTATTAGGAAAACTTTCAAACATACAGAAAAGTAGAAGTAATAGTGTAATGAACCCTGCATTCATTTCTTAGAGTCGCCATCACAAATTAACCACAGATAGGATGGTTTAAAACAACAGAAATTTGAGGGGAGGGTATAGCTCAAGTGGCAGAGCACATGCTTAGCATACACAAGGTCCTGGGTTCAATTCCGAGTACCTTTCCTAAAAATAAATAAATAAATAAATATTTTAAAAAACAGAAATTTATTCTCCTTGACCCCCCCGTGTTTTTTTTTTTTTTACTTTTTTTTATTGAGTTGTAGTCATTTTACAATGTTGTGTCAAATTCCAGTGTAGAGCACAATTTTTCAGTTATACATGAACGTACATATATTCATTGTCACATTTTTTTTCCACTGTGAGCTACCACAAGATTTTGTATATATTTCTCTGTGCTATACAGTATAATCTTGTTTATCTATTCTACATTTTGAAATCCCAGCCTGTCCCTTCCCACCCCCCGCCCCCTTGGCAACCACAAGTTTGTATTCTATGTCTATGAGTCTGTTTCTGATTTGTATTTATGTTTTTGTTTTAGATTCCACATATGAGAGATTTCATATGGTATTTTTCTTTCTCTTTCTGGCTTACTTCACTTAGAATGACATTCTCCAGGAACATCCATGTTGCTGCCAATGGCGTTATGTTGTCAGTTTTTATGGCTGAATAGTATTCCATTGTATAAATATACTACTTCTTCTTTATCCAGGCATCTGTTGATGAACACTTAGGCTGTTTCCATGTCTTGGCTATTGTAAATAGTGCTGCTATGAACATTGGGGTGCAGGTGTCTTTTTGAAGTAGGGTTCCTTCTGGATATATGCCCAGGAGCAGGATTCCTGGGTCATATGATAAGTCTATTCCTAGTCTTTTGAGGAATCTCCAAACTGTTTTCCACAGCCCTCACCCCGTTTTATTGAGATATTTATACCATAAAATTTGCTGATGATAAATATACAATTCAATAGTTTTTAGTGACTTTATAGAGTTACACAACCATCACCACAATTATTTTAGAATATTGACATCACCCTATTCAAGTTCCCCTGTGATCATCTGCAGTCATCTCCACTCCCAATCTCAGCTCCAGACAAACATTAACCTTTCTGACTCTATAAATATGCCATTTCAGGGCATTTGGTATAAGTGGAATCATGCAATATGGACCATTTAGGTCTGGCTACTTTCACTTAGCATAACATTTTTGAGGTTCATCCATGTTGTAGCTTGTATCGATACTTCATTACTTTTTCATTGCTGAATAATATTTCCTTGTTCCCATATTCTGGTTCTCCATTCACTAATTGATGTGCATTTGGATTGGTCACAGTGTGGGGCTATTATGCATAATGCTGCTGTAAACATTCATGTACAAGTTTTTATGTGGACATAGGTTTTCATTTCTGTTGAGTAGATACCTAAGAGTGGCACTGCTGGGTCAGGTGGTAATTCTATGTTTAGTGTCTACTGCTCTCCAAAGGGATGCATTCTTTTACATTTCCATCAGCAGCATATAAGGGTTCTGATTTCTTCACATCCTCGCCAACACTTTTTATTATTTGACTTTTTCATTATAGCCATTCTAGTGGGTATAAAGTGGTGTCTCCTGGCTTTGATTTGCATTTCCCTGATGACTAATGAATTTGAGTATCTTTTCATGTTTACTGACTATTTGAATATCTTCTTTGGAGAAATGCCTATTTAAGTCCTTCACTGATTTTAAAATTGGGTTATTGGTCTTCTTATTATTGGATTATAAAAGTTCTTTATGTAGTCTAGATACCATTTCTTTATCAGATATATGATTTGTAAATATTTTCTCACTTCCTGTGGGTCATCATTTCCCTTTCTTGATGGTGTCCTTTGAAGCACAAAGGTTTTTAATTTTGATGACGTACAATTTATCTATTTTTCTTTTGTTCATCAAGTTTTTGGTGTCATATCTATGAATCCATTGTCAAATATGAGGTCATAAAGACTTAACTCAACTCTACATTTTCCTCTAAGAGTTTTATACTTTTAGGTTTTGATCTATTTTTCACTATTATTTCTATATAATGTGAGGTAGGGATCCAACTTCATGCTTTTGCATGTGTCTATCCAGTTGTCCCAGCACTATTTATTGAAGACTGTATTTTCCCCTGGAATGACCAGAGCAATCTTGTCAAAAAACAGCTCGTTACAGACACATGGGCTTAATTCCAGACTCTCAGTTCTAGTTCATTGACCTACATTTTCTTCCTATGCCTGTAACACACTGTCCTGATTCTTGTTGCTTTGTAATAAGTTTTGAAATTGGGAAGTTATGAGTCCTCTAACTTTGTTCTTCTTTTTCAGTATTGTTTTGGTTATTCTGGGTCCTTTGCAATTCCATGTGAAATCTAGAATCATTTTGTCAGTTTCTACGAAGAAGCAAGCTGGGATTCTGATATTGATGGTGCTGCATCTGTAGATCAACTTGGAGAAGCGTGTTGCCACTTAACAATAGAAAGTCTTCAAATCCATGGACATGATGTCCTTTCCCGTATATTTAGATCTCCTTCATTTCTTTCAGCAATGTTTTGTAGTTTGAGAGTATGTATTGCAAATCTTTTGTTAAATGATTACTCAGCATTTTAATTTTTTTAGGCTATTATGAAAAGAATTGTTTTCTTAATTTCATTTTAAGATTGTTCATTGCAAGTGTATATATATACAATCAATAATTCTGCATACTGATCTTGTATCCCGCAACCTAGGTAAACTTGTTTATTAGTACTATTAACTTTTCTGTGTATTCCTTCAGATTTTCTATGTACAAATCATGTCATCTGAAAATATACTTTTATTTTTTCCTTTCCAATTCATTTCTTTTTCTTACCTAATTTTCTTGGTTAGAACCTCTAATACAATGCTGAATAGAAGTGGCAAGAGCGTACATCTTGTCTTTTTCCTGTCTTAGCAGGAAAGCCTACATACTTTCAGCATTAAGTATGATGTTAGCTGTAGGTTTTTCATGTATACGTTTTATCAGGTTCAGGAAGTTCCCTTCTACTCCTACTTTGACAAGTATTTTTACCACGAAAAGGGGTTGGATTTTGTGAAATGTTTTCAATGCATCTATTGGGATGATCAGGTAGTTTTTGTTATTTATTCTATTGATACTGTGTATTACATTAATTAATTTTTTGATGCTAAACCAAGCTTGCATTCCTTGGATAAATCTCATGTGGCCATTGTGTACAATTCTCATTATATTTGGATTTTTTGGATTCCATTTCATTTTTTAAACTATATTGTCTTCTCGTTATTGAGTTATATGAGTTATTTATATGGTATGGATACAAGTACTTTATTGAACGTATGATTTGAAAATATTTGTCCCAGTCTGTAATTTGTCTTTTCATCTTCTTATAAATGTGTCTTCCACAGAACAAACATTTTTCATCTTGTTGAAGCCCAATTTGTACTTTCCTTTTGTGGAACATCATTTTAGTATCATATCTAAGAGTTCTTTGCCCAGCCCAAGATCACAAACGTTTTCTCCTGTGTTTTCTTCTAGAAGTTTTATAGTTGTAGTTCTTAAATTTATATCTGTGATCCATTTTCAGTTTCTTTTTCTGTATTGTGTGAGGTAGGGTGTGAATTCACCTTTTTGTTTACTTATATCTAATTGTCCCAGAACTATTTGTTGAAAAAACTATATTTTCCTTGTCAAATTGCCTTGATGCTTCATTGAAAATCAATTAACCATAAATGTAAGAGTTTATCTCTGGACTCTTGATTCTGTTCGATTGATCTATCCAGCCTTTTGCCAGTTAGGTTTGAACACAGGTAGTGTAAGTCCTGTGACTGTTCTTCATTTTCCAAATTCTTTTGGCTATTCTAGGCACTTGCATTTCCATATGAATTTTAGGATCAGTTTTACAATTTCTACAAAAATCCTGTTAGCATTTCTGTAGGGATTATATGGAATCTAGAGACCAATCTGAGGACAGTCGCCATCTTAACAATTTTGAATTTGAATGTCTCATCATATATTTAGATATTCTAAAATTCCTCTCATTAATGTTTTATAATTTTCAGTGTACAAGTCTTACACTCCTTTTGATAGATTTATTCCTAAGTATTTGATTTTTTTGTGCTACAGTGAATGGAATTATTTTCCTAATTTCTTTTTTGTTGTTATTTGTTGCTAGTGTGGAGATGTACAACTGATTTTTTTTTCATTATATTGGCCTTGTATCCTGTGACTTTACTGAACTTTTTTAGTTCTAGCAGCTTTTGTGCATAGTAAGAGGGGAGTTCTTTAGGACTTTCTACACACGTGGTAATGTTACCTGTGAATTAAGAATTTTACCTCTTTTCTTCCCTAATAGGTGCCTTTAAATTCTTTTCATTTTTGCCTTGTTGCCTGTCCTGAACCTACAGGACGAAGTTGAATACAAGAGGCAAAACTGGATAGCCTTGTCTTGTACCTGATCTTAGAAGAAAGGCATTTGAGTCTTTTACCATTAGATATGATGTAAGCTGTAGTTTTTCATCAAATTGAGGAAGTTACCTTCTATTCTAAGCATTATTGAGAATTCTTATCATGATTGGGTGCTGGATTTTGTCAGAGCTTTTTCTGTATCTATTGTGTGATTGTGAGGGTTTTGTCCTTTATTTTCACCAGTTTTTTTGTTTTTGAGTTTTGTTTTTATGCTCAATTGGCTTCTCTCATTTCTGTTAGCATCTTGGCACTGTACCACCCATCTCATTATCAAGGGTCAGCCTTGTGTTCATATAAAAGGAAGGAAGGTGATCACTCTTCACTGGCCCCAGGATGCCAGTGCCCCCCCCGCATTATCTCCCAGCTCCTCCTGGTAAATTCACCGTGGAGGTAGAAGGCTGCTGCTTTTGCTGGTAAACTTTTTCTCTGGGGCCTGTGACATGCCCCCAAGCATTGACCGTGTTCTGGATGAACAACGTCTCTTCTGAGTCCAACAGTGTGGGGTTGTTTGTCGTATCCCTTTATTATCATTTCAATACCTGCATAATCTGTTGTGATATCCTATATTTTATCCCAATATTAATGATTTCTCTTTTTTGCCAGAGGTTTGTCAATTTATTGATTTTTTTCCCCAATGATACAGCTTTTTTTTTTTTTTTTGGCGGGGGGAGGTAATTAGGTTTACTTATTTATTTTTAGAGGGGGTACTGGGGATTGAACCCAGGACCTCATGCACGCTAAACATGCACTCTACCATTTGAGCTATACCTCCCCTACAAAGATATAGCTTTTTGTTTCATTAATTTTCTCTCTTGTTTTTTTGTTTTCAATTTTAGTGCTCTCTGCTCTTATCTGTATTATTTCCTTTATTCTGCTTGCTTTGGGTTTATTTTTCTCTTCCTTTTCTAGTTCCTTGAAGTAGAATTTAGATGATTAATTTGGTAAGAGGCCTTCAGTGATCTGACCTTTCCCGTTCCTACCTGCCTTCCGTGCCCCCCTCAGCTCACGTCTCTCTCCTCTGCCCCTCATCCTCGAGGCTCCTGCCACACTGGCCTTTGTCCTGTTCCTTTAACAAGCCACCTCATCCAGCCTCTCATCCTTTGCTCTCACTGTTGACTCTGATGGAAACATTCTTCCTTCAGATTCTTTGCATGACTGGCTCCTTCCCCCTGGACATTTAGGCCCCAGATCAAATATCACCTTCTCAGAGACACCTTCTCTGCCCACTCAACACGAAGACTGCCCCAGGAACACCTATCTCATCACCTTATTTTAGCTTTATCATACATTAATCATTTCTTAAAAAAAAAACAAAACAAAAACTATGTTGTCTGTCTCTCCCCAGGGAACCCAAGCTGATGAGATAAGAGATCTTCATTAGCTTAGCTGCATAATTCTTCACCAGGGCTGATTTTTACCACCAGGGGACATTTGGCAATGTCTGGAGACATCTTGGGCTGTCACAACTGGACAGGTGCTCCTAGCATCTCTTGAGTAGATGCTGGGAATGCCACGAAACATTCTACAATGCAAAGGCCGAAACAAAGAATTGTCCCGCCCCGAATGACAGCAGTGCCACAGTGGAGAAACCCTTTCCAGCTCATCTCTGATGCCCCAGCGCCTGGACCAGTGCCTGGCAAATCTGATGCCGCTCTAACATTTTTGCGGCATGAACGAATGAAATGTTTAAATTAAATGTTGGATTTAATTTTAAAGCCTAAAAGGCCCTTAGAGAGCAATTAAACCACAAGTTTTCACATTCTGCTTCTGGAAGCCTCAGGCTATGGGGCAGAGTTTCTGGAATTCTCTACACTATGAAGAATTTTCTGCTCAACACTGAAGACGTAAATTCTCTGGCTGTGGTCTGTTTTATATATTGGGATCCCAAGTATCTGACAAGTTCTACTGCTTAAAAAACTAGGGAAACCACTGTTCCAGACCAGTCCCCTCATTTCACTGGGCTGGAAGCCAGGACCCAGAGAAGCTGGGGGCCCCTCAGTGTTATTCCCCAGAGAGCCAGGCCTGGATCTCTTGAGTACCCGGCTGGCCTTGGTCACAGACTAGCTACAGCTCTGTGATTTGCTAAAGACATGATTTAGGAGCAAGATGATATGATGTAACAGTTACGAGCACCAGAGCCATACTGGGTGGGTTTTCACCGTGGCTCTGCCTCCAGCCAGCTGTGTGACCTTGGAAAAACCACTTAACCTCTCTGAGCTTTAGTTTCCCCTGAGGACCTGTAAAAATAGGGATATTAATAGGACCTACTTTACAGGGTTGTGGTGCAGATTTTAAAAGAGTTAAAATGTGAAAAGTGTTTGGAACAGTGTCTGACACATAATAACTGCTGTGCGGGGTGGGTGACCAACTCACCCCGTTTGCCTGGGACATTCCTAGTTGTAGCACTGAAAGTCCTGTGTCCCAGGAAACCCCTCAGTCTGAGCAAAGCAGAATAGTTGGTTATCCCAATTGTATGTGGATATTCAATCTTTTAAAAAAAGTCTGCATTAATGTTCAATAACCGTCTATATTAATGTTGTTTGACTTCTCATTACTAAGTACTTTTTTACTTAGTAGGTTATTTATACTGAGCATGAGGGAAGGTTACTGACAAATTAACACAGACGGGCTATCAGAGGCCATCTTTAGCCTACTTTCTTTTTTTTCTTTCTTTCTTTCTAGATTGTTCCCCCTTGCCGGATATGGTAATACATTAGTGAATTTTTTGCATTGCTTTATGCGAGTGATATTGCTTGGGTAGTACTTTTTTTTGTTTACATTCTAACATTATTCCCATTCCTCCCCAGATCATGAGATATAATCAATATACAGCGCTGTATAAGTTTAAGGTGCGCAGACAGCAACGTGATTCGACTTTCCCTACTTTCTAACAATGAAGTAAATGAAGCTGCTTTTTTTTACCGATTCGTGCAAGGAGACCCACAGCACCTCCCCTTGGAAAACACTCATAGAGCTGTTGGTTTCTTACCAGACCTCCTCAAACAAGAGAACTCTGTTTCTTTTTTTGAAAAGTCTATATTCCGAAAGTTCACCACTTCAGACGAAATCCTCCCAGCCGCACAGAACCTTAGAACTGGAAAGAAGGTTAGGAAATATTTAGGACAACCGTCCCATTTCCCAGATGGGAAGCCCACTCCCTCTCCTGAGGTCACACACTGGTAGTAAACGATGGCCCGGGGCTCCAACTCCTGGGTCACAGCACTCTCTGCGGTTCTAAACTGGTTCCATACCCGGGGGCAAGCTGCACAGAGAAGTGGGGGGCCCTGGAGTAAGAGGGAAGCCGTGTCACTGAGCAACCTCTACTCTCCTTCCATCCCAGGGGCTCCCTTTTCACCATCTGGACACTGAGCTGCAGCTTCAGTAGCCTCTGCAGAAGGGCTCACGTGCCGTGCTCGCTTCGGCAGCACAGATACTAAAATTGGAATGATACAGGGATTAGCATGGCCCCTGCGCCAGGATGACACACACATTCGTGAAGCAGTCCATATTTTTTTTTTTTTTTGGAAAAAAAAAGGGTTCATGTGCGGAAAAAAATTTTTTTGAAAGCCGCTCAATGACATCATAAGATTGACATATTTTCTTCCCTGGAAAATTTGTTCCCATGGAGAAAACTTAACCATTTCTTTAAATGACACGTCTCCCCCTGTCTGATAGATTTTACATGGTCGGAAAAACAGATGCGTGGGCCCTTTAAAAGCCAGCAGTTACAATGAAAGGCTCATTCACTTGAAGGAATGAGCTGGGTGAGTCAGGGCGCTGGTAACAACCGACCCAGATGTGTAATCTCATGCCCATCACTTAGAAAAATGTCACTTAGCAAAACGCTGCCATTTAGGGCCTCTTGATAGAGCCTGAGAGTGAGGGCTTGGGAGGGCCCTGAGGGGGGACAGTCCCCAGGAAGCAGGATGGAGGGGGACAGATGGCAGTGAGACCATCTAGAACCCAGGCCCAGGGTGTGGGACGTGGGCAAGAGGAGCTACTGGCGAGTTATGCCTCTCCCTCCCCACCCTCTTCCCACCCCCTCCCCACCTCCATATGATTTTAAGCTGAAACAGACAAACCTGGCTTTGGAGCTGGGAAAACATCCTGGGTTGACCCCAAGGATGAGAAAGACAACAAGAAACGGCAAAGCAAAGTGTGCAGCCTTTGTCCGTGCCGAGTCTGGGCTCTCCCTTGAGTGGGTCAAGGCTTAAAGGATGGGCCAGGAGGCAGACTGGATCCTCCACAGGCCTGGGTTTGAATCCCAGCTCAGCCACTCACCAGCTGTGCGGCCTCAGGAGAGTTGCCACACCTCACTGAGCATCCTTTCCTTGTCGATTAAATGTAACAGTACCTGCCTTATGAGGCCAGCGAAGGATTAAAAAGAGAGGGGGGCCATGCTCCTTACAAGGCTTCCGTGCCAAGGAAGGAGCTGCAGCTGCTGCTTATTAAGTACCTACTAAGTGCCCATCCGTGGGTGCCACAGCCTGAGCTCCTCACCCTTGGGCTATGTGTCTACTGGGGATTCTCCCCAAAGCTGGAACAGTTTAGAGTAGAGCTGTCACCATGGTCATTTGAAGCCAAAATAGCTTTGGGTCAGAGGACATCCTGAGACACTCAGAGTTCATCAGTCTTTGCCATGAGTGAGTGTGTTTGGCCAGCCCTCCCCACATAATAGGGGCTCAAGAAATATTTGTCGAATGAGTGACTCAGTGATGGAAGAAATTAATGAAGGACTGAATGTTGATGAATGTCTCCTTCTGGATGGAAGGAGAGAAAAAAAAAAAAAACAACTCAGAAGTTCACGAACATAATGTTGAATGAAATAAGCCAGATACAAGAGAATGTTCCGTGTGATGACATTTGTATAAATTTCTAGAACAGGTAAGATAAATCTATGCTGACAAGAGTCAGAATAACAGTTCCCTGGGGGCTGAAGGAAACAAACAAAGCTGTTCCCTGTCTACATGTACCTAATATCTGTTCCACTCTCCCTTCCAGCTAGTGTAGCTACTTGATAAAGTTCTGATCAATGAGACATAAGTGGACCTGTCGGGTGACAGTTGGTGAAATCTTTAAGGACTGGTTCATGCTCTTTGCCTCCTTGTCCCCTCATCCCCCATGCTGTTTTCTCAAAACAGATGTGATGGCTGGATTTCTGGCTGCCCTGTTTGATCATGAGGACTATGGCCACACACTAAGGTTAGAAGAGCTGGGAACTGGATGCCTAACTACTTCATGGAGCTGCCACACTAGCCCTGGACTGCTCACCTGCTCACCTTTAGACGTGAGAGAAAGAAATGACTCTTGGGGAAGCCACTGTCATTTTGGGGTTTACTATCACATGAAGATTAACCTATTCTCCCTGCCCAATGGCCCTCTGAGGTTGGTACTGTTACTGTTGTACAGATGACGACACTGAGTTACAGATTAAATCCTTGCCCAAGGTCACATGAACCCAGGCTGTGTCTGAACCCAGCCTGTGACAGTTGTCGAAGGCATTCCTTCCCTGGAGGCTAATGCACACACATCACAGTCCTCTCATGCCCAGTTCCTAGGGTCCCAGACAGAACAGGCCATGATCACAGGATTAAGAGAGTCCTAATCATAGGACTGACTTTGGGCCCCACTCACATGATGTCACTGACACTCCCCTTCTTCCCCAGACTTTGGGAGATGGAATCACATCCCCATTTTACAGCTGAGAAAACAGAGGCTGCGGGTGCTGAGCTCACTCTTTCAGCATCACAGAGCTAGGGAATGGCAGAGCTAGGATTTGAACCAAGGGCACTTGCCAGCAAAGGACACATTCTTAACCCCTCAGCCACACTGCTGTCTCAGAAGCCACGTAGCCCAGTTTCCCAAGAGATTTTTGAGAGTCCCTTTACAGCCCCTGCCACGTGGCTGGCCAGCCTCCATTTGCATACCCCCAATGACAGAGGGCTCTTTACCTACAGCCCTGCAAAGCAGAATCTTGGGAGGAAGGGTTCCAGTCTTTACACTGGCCCCTGCCTTCTCCTGCCTGGCCTCAGCCATCCTTGACTGCCCCTGGGGACTTTTCCCCAGAAGTGGCCTTTTTCCTCAAGCTCTCAAGCTCAACAGGTGGGGTGGGGGACAGGTGATAGCTTTACAGTGGATTCTCTCTCTCCCCTCATTGCCTGCTCCTCTGAAGAGAATGCAAGACTGTCATGGAGGAGGATTTGGCAACAGTTCAGCAAATATAAAATGTACCTGCTCTGTGACTGGCTCGCTTGCTCTCTCCTCGCACATGTGCGTGAAGCCACTCAGGGCAGTGAGGATCGTGAGGGTGAAATCCTGGAACAACCTAAGTGTCCATGGAGAGGGGGCTGCTTACAACACCGGAGTTGCCACAGCAGCTCAAAAGGTTAGGATTAAGGTTTCTGCCCAAGAGAAAGGAGAACACAAGCCCTCACAAACATGCAGGTGCGAACATTTACAACAATATTAGTCCTAACAGCCCCAGACTGGAAATACTCCAAGTGTCCACAGGCTGATAAATAGATCAGCAAAATGGAATACAGCTCTACAATGGAGTAGCAGCAAAAAGAGGACGAAACACTCTACAGCACAGATGAGCCTCCAAAGAGTCAGGCTAATAAAAGAAGTCGGTGCAAAAGATAATGTACTCTGTCATTCCATTCATATGAAATGTCCAGAAAAGGCTGACCTGCAGAGACAGAAAGATGAGCGGTCACCTGTGGCTGCGGGTGAGAGCAGGGACTGACTCACAAATGGGCAGAAAGGCACTTGCTGGGGGGCTGGAAATGTTCTTGAACCGGATTGTGGTGATGGATGTGCAGCTCTCTGAAGTCACTAAAAACCACACTCACAACAGGTGAACTTTATAAGTCACCCCTCATTCATGCTGTTCCTTAAGAGGCTGATATGAAAAAAGGGATAAGACATTAGGTGAAAAAAGAAAGATGCTGAACAAAATATCCAATTCCTGTTTACGTAAAAAAAAAATACAATTTAAGAACCCTCCCATATGAACATGAATATGTCTAAAGAAATGCAGAGAATCGCATCTTGAAAGCTCCACCTCACACTTTTTGACAATCGATACTTCTGGAGAGGAGGGTGGGAGTGGGGGGCTGGAGAGGGGGGTTTTACTTTATCATGAAAGTAGATTCCTTGGCTGATTTTTTTTAATACAAAAAAGTCAAGCAGAAAAAAGGAAAGAAAAGGAGAGATGTAGAGGAGCGAGGCTAGAGGCTGCAGTCTGTCCTCTGGCACCTCCTTTTACAGTTATTGGGCCCATGGATTTAGGGAGTTGGCGTTTGTAAGCAGTAAGTTGGACGTGTCTAGACTTAGGAAGGATTTCAGGAATGATCTAGTCCAGTTCCTTTGCTTTTAGGTGGAGAAACTGAGGCCCGGGGAGGGACTGGGGTCCGTCTGACGCCAGAGCTCATTGCGCTTGGGCCCGGGCTGACGTCCAGGCTTGGGTCGAAGCTCCCAGATCTGCCCCTGCACTGCACTCTGCACAAATTGTTTTGTGTCTCCGGGAAGGGAGAGTTTATAAATTTGGCCACATTTTGGAACAACAGAGCCATAAATGGACATGCCCGCGGGAGGCTGGGAGGTACCTGACCTTTGAGGCTGGGAGTGGGGAGAGGAAGGGAGCGCAGGGCGGGCAGACCCAGCCATGGCCCAGATTCTGGCACTCAGGGGAAAATAAAACTGGAGAAGAGAACTTATCCAGAGGAGGCTGCAGATGAAGTGGGGAAACACAGAGGGCCAAACGATCTGGTTCAGAATGCCCCCTTTGCCACTGGCTGTCTAGCTGACGTTGGGCAAATGCCTTTACCTCTCTGAGCCTCACTAGTCACCAAACCCAGTGAATGATGAGAACATGTGAAAAGGTTGTAAAAATGCAAATGACCAGGCCCCAACACTGACAGAGAATCAGACTCTTCCAGGATGGGGCCCCGGCAACTGTATTTTCTAGAAGCATCCTGGCATAGTCTGCATCACTAGAGAACTGGAGTTCAGGGGCCAAGGACATCGGGCTCTTAAAACAAGCTTCTCAAAGTGATTATTTCTATCCAGATGGCTTAGCATAGCATTCAAGTTCTCCAGGGGCATAGGACAGCTTTGTCTCACCTCAGCTATGCACATCCATCTCTTTATTGCTTCAAAAAATAAGGTGGAGTGTCCCTGCTGCTGCCCCAGATAAAAACCAGGTCCCTGCCTTCCCTGGGCATCCAAAGCAGGAATAAATAAATTCTGTTCTTTGTGGTCCTCTTCCTCTTCCAAATACGTTCACTTTCAAATCTCTATTCAGGTACTTCCTTCCAGTTGGACAGTCCTCCCGCACCCCATCTGGCTTCCCTTTTGATGGAAAGTCCACCTCGAATTCCCTCTTCTGTAAAGCTTTCTTGGGTCTCTGCACCCCTAGACTGAATCACTGTTTACTCAGGACTCTCCCCTCCAAATGAACGAACGAATGAATGAGTGGAATTCCTGACGGATGTGCCTCCCAGCCCTGGCACAGTTCGTAGCCAATAATGTGTGCTAAAATACAGTGAAATCTGGATTCTCTTAGCCAGCTCTGATCTGAATGCAACAACCACTGAAAAACATTTTTCAGTCAACAAACATTTATTGAGTGCCTACTCTGTGCCTGGCACACGTAAACAAACCAGATCATTCTGAATGGGGTTAAATGTGATGAGTGCTATGAAGAGAACCATGGTGAAGCGCTGCTTCAGAGAGGAAGGGGCCAAGAAGCCCCTTGGAGGAGGTGGCATTAGAGGTGACATCTGAAGAATGAGATAGGGCTGGCCTGCAGAGCCCTAGAAGGGCTGACTTGATCTGGGATTAAGAAGAGCTCTCTGGATTCTAGGTGGTGAGGGGCAATGGGGTGGGGACAGTGGCCAGAGCCAAGTGACGTGAATAACAGCAGTGTGGAGAGGTGGGGCCCAGCCACACGAAGACAGATGCCACAGGAGGCCTGCTGCTTAGGTGGGATGGCTGACCTTCCAAACCTTGTATTCTCTGTAAGTCTTGTTTGTGTTTTAAACACACACACACACACAAAGAAAACCAAACCCCTCAGAGCCTCAGAAGTTGGCTAAAGCCCATAGGATTGTTTGTTAGTTTTTTAAAAAACATATTTTCCCACTGAATCTTCAGTTTTGTTTCCAGCAGCTGGCAGGCACCCAAGAGGACAAGTTAGCTGGGATGAACAGGCTTCCGTCACTCTGTCATTGTCCTCTGGATCACAGCTCGTGGCTGCTAAGAGGGTCATTTCCTGTGGCCTCAGCAGGGCTGGGAGGGTGAGGTGTGGGGGCCAGGCCTTCCCACGGATGCAGCTGGGTCAGCTGCATTTCCTGAGAGGACACTGCTCTGGGGGAGGGGGAGGGGCAGGCGAAAGGCAGCCCCTGAGGTCAAGCAAGCAGCTCTGGCTCAACAGTTCATTATTAAGTCAGTTACTTGAGGTTTAACAAAACAACATGGTGAGGTTCCCGGACTGGCCCATAGCACTGATATTGGAATCATCTGCCAAGATAGGATGAGAGGAACCCAGCTAGAAGGAGGGCCTGGGTTAGTACCTGATTTCAAGACTCACCAAATTCAGGCCAGGTGACCTGGAAACGATCCTCTGAGGTGAGGCTGGGCTGTGACTGGAAGACAGAAAAGCCCCTCCCCCACTGCAGACCAGGCAGGGGGCCCGGACTCTGGGAGAGGGGACTCCAGACATGGGGCTTACTTAACTCCATACACCCAAATTCCAAGTCTCTAGGTTCAGCCCTTCCTGGTTACAATCTGGTTTCTTACGCTGATGCTCCGCCCCTAGAGAGAGTGGGGAGGCTGCCAAGTCAGCATCTGGGCCATACCCACCAAATTCGTCCCACAAACCCATGAATCTTGTATCAGGATTACACACCTCCCTCTGATGCCACTCTCCCTTGCTCGATACCTCCAGTCACGCCAGTTTGCTTTGGGTACCTTCTTCCCACCTCAGGGCCTTTGCCCATATTGTTTCCGCCTGCAATACCGAGCAAAGTACTCAAAGCACCTTAATTAACCTTTTCCTTCTAAGAGCCAACTAACAATAGTGAGTCATGTAGTAACTTGAGTGATGTCGTCTTCCTCCACAGACCGCTGAAGTCGGCCCACTGTCTGTCACGTGACCTCCAAGGTCGCGTGGAAAAGAAAAGAGAAAAAAGACAGTGCCTCGTAAGATTCTGGGACCTAAGCCTGGAAGAGAAGCGCGTGTGCCTTCCGCTCGCTTTTCATTGGCTGGAATCAGTCACATGACCCCTCCTAACTGCAAGGGAGGCTGGGAAATGCGGTCTAGCTGTGTGTGGAAGAAGACGCCAGTATTCGTGCAGAATAGCTGAGTCTGTCCCAGTCCGCAACGTGGTCCCCCAACATGAGAAGAAAGGGGGTCACGGGGGCCTAGACAGGCAAAAGCCCCTACTATTGCCCCGTACACACCCTCCACATCCCCAACAGGGAGAGAGAGGCGTGCCTCCTAGACCTGTGTCTGCCTTTTTCTGTGAATGTAAACCAGTTAGTGGTCAGTGTCTGGAGCAGACACCACCCATATATCCCCCGGACTGCACTCACCAAAGGCGGCTTACAGCGAATGACGTTGTTCTGGCCTCAGGAGTGCTCTTGGGCCTGCATGAGGGCAAGCTGGAAGTGAGGGAGTTGGCCCCCCCTCCAGCCCTCAGCCGACAAAGATGGAGAATTGGTGATGGATGTCTGAGCTCCCTCGCCCAGTGGTGGGGATGATGGAGGCTGCTCTACTACTGGCTCTGAGCGTTCCCTAGCAGGGTTTCCCACCACAGTGACTTCCTTGATAATGCTTCCTCTACTGGATGCCTTCCCTTCCCTTCCCTTCCACCCGCTACAGGGATGCCCTAGGATCATCTCCAAAATAGGTTATTTGCACTTAAATACTTGTCTTTGAGTCTGCTTCTGGGAGGACCCAAACCAAGGCTGCTCCTCAAGGGCAGAGATGATGACCCATGTTCTTCTCCCCTACCATATCCAGCCTTGTGCTTCATGGGTGCAGGGTCATCCTTTTTTGATTACTTTCAGGAACACACAGAACACATGTCAATGGATTGGTCTTCTTGGCCAGGGCTGCTGTACACTCATCAAGGAGAAGCCTTGAAAAGAAGCCTCTGAGGATTTATCTGCTCATTCTATTTCTTTCCCACACACAGGAAATTCTGGACAGGCAGAGCTTCCTGAGCCCGGGGGAGCTCGCAGCATTGGGTCAAAGTTCTGCTCCTTATGAGAGGAAATGTTTGAGTGGTTTGAGGGAACTAGCATTGCCTTCCTCACTGCCTGGAGAAAGGGAAAGTATAGAGACCTGGGTTCGAGTCCTCACACTGCCACTTGGATTACTGGGACACTCTGAGCTATTCCTTCCCCTCCCTGGGCCTTAGATTCCCATCTATGAAGTGTAGAGGTGGAATAATCGGGCTTCGGGATATCTTAGAGCCGCTGCATTCTGTATCTCCTCAGAACTCAGATCCAGACGGGTCACACTCTTCACTTCTGAAAGCTTTTAGGGCTTTCAGGAAGTCAAAGCAGACAAGTATTTTGGAAACCAAGATTAGCAACAATTAAGAAAAGTTAGAGTGGTTTGTCCTGCAGATGGAATTTTCCACGGGAAATAATTTTAGATATGTATTTTCTTAATAAATTGACACTCACTAAAAAGTTTTCTCTTTTCATTTTTCCAGGCTTTCTCCAATCTCTACATTGCAGCCCAAGTTACCTGGCCAATCGAATCATGTTGCTCTCCTGCTTAAAACTCATCTCTGCATACCTAGTGCCTAGCAGAGCCTCCCACAGTGCTTTGCACATAATAGATAATTGGTTATTGAATTGAATTTTATTTCCAAGCCATGGCCCAGGGAGATGTTCTCCTAGAAAAGCTTGTTAGGATGGTATGTAAAGTAAAAGTAGAAAGGCTATGTATGAGTGAAGGCCAGGAACGCTTACCTAAGAGTGAGGTGCTTAGTATGGACACTATGGTGTGACTTTTGGTGCTCAGTTGCCCTTTTAGCTTCATTGCAGATTCTGAATAAGTGAGGTCATTGCATAAGTTACTCCAGTTAAGTGAGATGCTACTGTCATGCTTATTCAATCAGTTAGGGGTGCATTAAGCTGCAAGTTGCAGTGCACAGTGGCTCAAACTACAAGGACATTTGATTGTCTACAAATCTGGATGCAGGAGATCACAGAGTTGTTCTACCAGCTTAATGATGTCACAGAAGACACAGGTTCTTCCTAATTTTTCACTCCTCTCTCCTTATATTTCAGCACCTCATGGTCCCCAAATGGCTGTCACTTCTGTAAGCATCATCTTTGTCCAAAGAGGGTGATACCCCTGAGCTCTACTCTCCGTTTTGATTCTTTTATCAGGAAAGCTTCCTACAAGCACCCCAGCATACTTTCTCTTATGTCTCATTAGCCCAGAACTAAGTCATGTGACCATCTGTATTTATTATCTATTGCCATAAAACAAATTGGTCCAAACCAGGCTGTTGCAATAACCATCTACTATCTCTAAAAGTTTCTGGGAGTCAGGTCTCCAGGAATGGCTTAGTTAAGTGGATCTAGATCAGGATCTCTCAGGGGTAATCTGTGCCAGTCTCAATATATAAAGGTGACTGTGTGACAACATGGGGAAGTCAGTGCCACTGAAAGAAATGTTTAATGTTACTTAGAGTTTCCCTAGAAAGAAGAGGCATGATGTGCCACACAGGGCCACAGGGGAAAGCACCAGCATCAGTCAGGAAGCAGAAAGGAAAGAGACAAGGCCAAAAGCACAGCCTTTATGGGGGTTTCTAAGGGCAGGGCAGGGCAGGGCAAGGGAAACAGCTTAGGACTGGCTAGTTTGAATAATTCCAGTGGGCTTTGCGGCATAGGAGCTGTCCTAAGTTGTCCAGTACCTGGCCCTGGGTTATGGCAGAGGAAGTATTGGCTTGGTATGTGAGAGTTAGATAAGGAGGTGGTTGGGGGTATGGACTCAGGATTGGTCGGTTTATATGTGAAAGATGGGCTCATAGACAAGTTCTTTACTGTCTCTAAGAATTAACTAGCTCTGGGAGGGGCAGGCTCTTCCCAGACACCAAGGTTCCCCAAGATGTCAAAGTATCATAAAATATAGAAAATAAAAAACATGATTAATGTGAGGATCCCTCTGGCTCGTGCTTCTGTCAAAATATTGGCCCACACCATAGTCATCCAAAGGCTTGACTGGGGCTGCAGCCACTTCCAAGGTGGCTCACCTACATGCCTAGCGTGTTGGTGCTGAATGTTGATGGGAGGACTTAGTTCCTCCCATGTGGGCCTCTCCACAGAGCTATTGAGTGTCCTCACAACATGGCAGCTAACTTCCCCCAGAATGAGTAATCTAAGAGAGTAGGGCAGAAGCAACAATGGTTTTTATGACCTAGCCTTGGAAGTCACTCTTTGAAATGAGTAAGTCCAGCCTACATTCAAGTGGAGTGGGTGAGTTTCTATCCTTTGAAAAGGAGGGTGTCAAAAAATTTGCAGCCACTAGATCATCCCCGACTGCAAGCAAATCTAGGAAAGCAAAGGAGAATAGGATTGTCATGAGGAGCTTAAACTGATCACAATTCATCACCTGGAACACTGCCACCCCAAACAAAATCAGAGATCAGTTAATGAGGAAGGAGAAGAAAGGGTGATGGGAAGACAGTCGAGAGGGTCTGCCACAGTAATGATATCAAGGTGAAGGGGAATAGGGCTGCCAGGTAACTGTCTGTCTCAACGTTGCATAGGACATATTTATGTGAAACGTTATTTGTTGTTTATCTGAAAGTCAGACTGAACTGGGTGTCTTCTATTTTCATTTGCTAAAAACCTAGCACTCCTTGCTGGGAAGTAAGTCTTCAATAGTCACGGCAGGGGGAGGGTGTAGCTCAGTGGTAGAGTACATGCTTAGCATGCACGAGGGCCTGGGTTCAACCTCCAGTACCTCCATCCAAAAAAAAAAAAAATTGATTTTCCTTAATTAATGGAAGGAGGCCAGTGAGGGATAGGACTTCTTGGGAAGAGGGAGCAAAAGGAGACTGCAGTTGTCTGGAGGAGGAACAGACATTTTAAAGCCTAGCAGAGGTTTTTTGGGGAGGTGGGTATGTGAGGTTAAGGTCTCCTGTGGTCCCAATCGCTCTTCTCTGTTCCCACCACCACTGCCACCATCACTTCCACTCTGATCTCAAAGAGCCAGGAAATTCTAGCCAGAAGCATCTCTCTCCAACATCCTGAAAAGCCAACTCCCAAAGCCAAAGTGGGAGCCAAGGGCAGTGCTGCAAAATGCATGGAAGTTGGGTGAGAACACGGACCTTTGCTGTGTGACCTCAGGGAAGGCCCTCCCCTCTCTGGGCCTCCCTTTTCTTGGCTGTGTAATGAAAGGCTGGTCTAAATAGTCTCCAACAGCCCTTTCACTTGGCCTACGTGTCTCCCTCCCAAAAGGAAAAACTAGAGGGAACAAAAAGACATGGGTGGTTTCTCTGGTCCCGTTTCCAAGCCAAATGCAGATGAAAATGTCCAGTGTGACATAGATTTAATATAAACAGTGGTGCATTAATACTCACAAATACCCCAAAAGGAGTCTCAGATGGGCTATTTTTATCCCTTCAAATGCGTACACACACGCACACACACTCCAACCCCCATCACCCCCACCCATGAGTTTCTCCAGTTGGTTTTTACAAGAAGACAAGAGTTCCAGTTAAGGGTGCTAATTAAACAGCCTGGACTGTGGGCAGGAAGGAGGCTGGCAAAAACCTCCTCTCTGGGCCTGATGTCACCGCAACTGGGTATTTCTCATGACCCAAGAATGTGAGTGTGTTTGCACTGCATGTCGAAGCCAGTGATGCAAGCGTGGCCTGGTAAACAGGCCCCAGACAGGCAGGCCCTGCAAGGAGACGCGGTGCCGAGGCCTGGCGGACGCCCAGGTGGTGCTTAACTCCTTCCTGGCAGAACCGGCTGCTGGGCTGCCAAGGCTTGGCCAAGGGGCCTTCTGTCCTCAGCCCCTGCTTCTCTCCCAGGCAGGGTCCGTGGTGTGGCAAACTCTGAATTTGGAGTCACTGAGACCTGCATCTCACCCGCCAGTTACCTGCTCCAGGGCCTTGGGTATATGATTCCTCTGCCCTGAGTCTCAGTTTTCTCATCTGTACAGTGGGGAGAGGAATCAGGTCCCCAGTCCCCACTTTCAACTCTATAGTCCAGAATGCCTGGATAACCAAGGCTTTTCTGTATATTCAAAAAAACACTCATTTGGAGGCAAAATCTGACCTGAATGGACTGAGGCTGTGCAGAACCTGTATTTATCTGACTTAGAGTCAATACTCACACTTCTCACTACAGCAATACCCACCGGTATGTTTGACTGGGTGGGCGCAGACCCCAACAGATCACCTTTCAAAATCCCCCTAAGTTCTGAATTCTGAAACCCATCCAGCCCCAGGAGTATTGATCTGGGGTTGTGGGCCTAGGGAACTGGCCTCTGGCTCTTTGGGAGACTTACTGAGAGACTGCCTTCTGCTAGAAAATCAGCCCCGGACGACAGGGCTTAGCTCTGTCTCTGCTGCTTCCCAAGCACCCAGCACAGTGCCTGGCACAGAGCAGGCATCCAACTGACAGTCGTTGAATCAACAGCTGAAGTTCTTTATACCCCATAAATGCCACAGTGGTGATTACAGGGAAACTGAGACTAGAGACTCTAAGCTGGCCCACCCTGGGTCCTTTCCTGCAGAGGGACTTCAGGCTTTCTCCAAGAAAGGTAGCTGCTTGCATTTCTCTGCTGGCCTGCTCATAAACAGCCTGGTGACCCCCCTCCGACATTCCAGGGCAGCCTTCTCCCTGGATGGCTGGTTTGAGGGCATCAATGAGTTTTCTTTGGCTGAAAGTTCAGCTGACTTTTTTTAAAGGGGGCCTGTGCAGAAAGCTGGGGGTGGGGGAGGAGAGGGTCATCATGCGGTACCTAGGGAAGGTGGGATTTAAGGCCAGCCCGAGACTGTGGACTAGATCCCCAGACCCCTCCAAAGACTGTGAATGCATCAGCTTTAATCCTAGGACTGGAGAATTACCCAGACCCACGTGGAGCTGCCAGGATGGAAAAGGCCTTCCCAGTGTGTTTGGACACAACCTCAACTGCTGTGGAGCCTGAGTAACTCCCTGTCCCTCTCTGGGCCTTAGCACAGTGGAGCTGGAGAACCCAGCATGGTGGATCAGAGCTAAAGTTGTAGACACAGACTTGAGAACAAGCCCAGGCTCTTCCCCTTGCTGGGCAGGGAGTTAGGGCAAGTCCTTTTCCCTCTCTGAGCCTCAGTTACCCCATCTGTAAAATGGCACTTTATTACAGGGATATTGCCCTGATGTACATGCCTGGTACATTGTGGTAATAAAGGAAAGTTAGACACTGTCACCCTGGCTTGGATGACCCTCCTGATCTGGTGTCCTGACTTAGGCACCACGTTAGAATAATGAAGACCTCATTGTCCAAGCACCCACTGTTTCAATACTTCACTATGTTCTAAGTACTTCACGAGTATTAGTTCATTTCATCCTCCCAACATCTCTCAAGTGGGTACAAGCATTGTCCCCACATTTCAGAAGAGGAGTCTGAGGTTCAGAGAGGCGAAATGACTCCTACAAGGCTGCACAGCTGGTGAGTAGAAGAGCCGGAATCTGTCGGACTCTAAGTATCTTATACCGTAGCTTCAGGGAAGACCTAGCAAATGATTCCATGCTCCGTGCTCCATTCGCTGAAGCCAGAGATTCCAGCCGGGCCACCCCCTGATGTAGCCAACGACCAGTGCTGGGGCTCTGGTTCCCCTATCTGAACCAGGAGGAAGCGCCTCCCTGCCCTGACTCCCCCTGACTAAAGCGAGGACACTGGTGACTTTGAAAAGGACTTTATAGGCTCTGAGATGGGACAGGTATTCTCAAAGTCTCAGTCCGGTGGGGGAGGGGGGGCAAAGGAAAAAAATAATCCTCTCCCAGCCACGCTGGCAAGTGTCAGACCAGCTCTGGTCACAGAGGGACTGGAGAAGGGAAGGTCAGTGAGGTACAGCTGCCTCAGAAGTCGAAAGGTTAAGGGGACTACTTGGAAACCAAGAACGGAAGGTGAAGTGGCCCCAGCCCTCCCCCAGGACCTGACACTTACTGCAATGGTCCCCTCCCTCCAAGAGGAGTTAGGGAGTACTGCCTAGTGGTTAGGAACTTGGCCTCCAGAGTCCAACAGATCAGGGTTCAAGTCTCTGCTCCACTCATCTGTGCTGTGTCCTTTGGACTTTCCCCGTCTGAGTATCAGTCTTCCCAACTGTGGAAAGGGGTGATAGGATGAGAGCCTCACCAGGACTGTAGTAAGGACAAGACTTGGCCCATGGATAGTAGTGGAACAATTACCTTCTACACCTGATCTGCAATCTTCAAGGGAGCGTCCAGTCTGGAAGGAGAGACTATATATAAAATGCCTGGCACAGGTAAGTGCCCACTGGATGGAAGGATGGATAGATGGATGGTTACATAGATGGATGGATGGACAGTTACACAGATGGATGGATGGACAGGATGAGAGATTTACTCCAGGTCACACAGTCAGGAAGTAACCCTTCCTGAGAACTCACATTAGACACCAAAGAAGGCATAAGAGCTGGGTAGAGAGGGAGAGGTGCTCCAGGTGGAAGGGACAGCACCACAAAGGCTTGGAGTTAGGAATTCCTGAGACATGGATGAGACACTGGTCTCACATGCCCTTTCAGTAACCTGTTCAACAAGATCCTATGAGGAGGGGGATTTGGATGGAGGCTCTCCCAGAGTCCTCTGGGGCAGAGCCGGGCAGTTGTGCAGGGAGGAGGGCCCCACGGCACAGGGGAGCAGGCGGGAGCAGGCCCAGCCTGGGGGTCAGGCCTCCAAGGGCTTGGTCTGGCCATATTTGGTTTTCAAGGAAGTGGGAGACTTCTTGCTGGCTCTGCTGCCCAGGCACAGGAGCGAGGCCACCCACAGTTGCTGAGTCAGGCTGGCGGCTGGGGTCGAGAGCAGAGGCCTCCCCATGGGGTGACTAACACGGTTGTTCAGAGCCTGGCCTTGAGAGTCAAGAAGACGTGGGTTCAAATTCTGCCGGACCTCCAATGGCTGTGGGACCGGGCCGACCGCGTCACCTCTCAGAGGCTTGGTTTTCTTTATCTGTAAAACAGAGCAAGATCAGTAAGGACAAACACCATAACTGAATTTGCTACCTGCCAGTCTGTGCTAAGCACTCTCCCTGCGTTATCTTGCTTAATTCTTATCACGATACAGAAGTATTATTATTGTCCCCATGAAACAAAACGCGTGAGACCAGCGTTTCTCAGCTCCAAGCCTCGGCTCACGCAGCCCCCTCCACCTGGAGTGCCTCTCTGTCTCTGACCTGCTCGAGGCAAACTTTAATGCCTAGAGTGCGGGATCAGGAGGACTTACTTCCTGACTGTGGGACCCGGATTTCCAAATGAAGAAATTGAGGCACAGAGAGGTGAGGTCACATCCCAGGAACAGACAGAGCTAGGAAGAGCTGGAAGCACTCAGCCACTCCCCAGCACTTTCCTACGTTCCCATTTCCCCATCCAGTGCCCCCCAACAGCTCCTGCAAACACCCGACACCTGCACCCTCCACTTCCGATTCCCAAATTGCTGCCAAAGCCCTATTCAGCCCCTTATAACAGCCCTGTTAGAAGGTTATAAGAAGGTCAGCTAGGTATCATCCCCATTTCACAGATGGGGACGCTGAGGCTCAGAGAAATGGAACAAGTTGCCTGAGCCCTTGCAAGCAGCACAAGGGGAAACCAGACTTGGACGGCAGTGCTAGCTGACTCCTGTTCCAGTCCTCTCTCCCCACCACCGTGAGTGGACCGCATTCTGTGAGGGGAGCCCTCACTTTTCCTCCCAGCCAAGCCATCCTAGACAATTAAGATAAAAGAGAGGATAAAAGAGAAAATGAATCTGAGGTCCACTTGAAAGGAAAAATCAGGATGAGTGGGGGCATCTTGCAAATATATAAATTAGGCTTCCTTTGAAAAAAATCATAAAAGAATGAACGAACAACCAGTAGTAGTTTTAAATCAGATCATCTCCTCGTGACCGGCAGGAGACCAGAACCACTCTCTAAACCCATTAGCTCATCTCAGTCATTTTGGAGGTATCTCCTTCCCTGCCCCAGGCCAGGAGCTGTGGCGAGAGAGCCAGGCAAGAGCCTTGCCCCAGAGCAATCAACACGTGGACAGCGTTCCCCAGAAGCTGGGATTTCACATCCTGGTAAAGTTTTCTCCCCACATGGGGCACAGAGTTGCCAACATTTTGTTATCTGTCAAAGAGCATTAAAGAAAAGAGAAAAATAAAGCATTACTTTCTGTCACCATAAAATTTAATAAGGACTAATCTCAGAATTTAGCAGTTTTTAAAAATTATCTTTATAAGTCATTGTCCTAGTTTTCTCACTAGCCGCAGGCCAGGGAGACTGTGTCTAAGATGGGCATTTGGCAATCCCCAGATGAGTGGGAGAGACAAAACATTTACGCAAATAACTCAGAGTAGTGATCTTCATTGAGTATCTTTTGGTTGAGAGCCACACAAAACTATCCTGGCTACCTTATTAAAGAAAGATTTATTGGAAGGGGATTTTTATTGGGAGATTGGATTCTGGGGGTTATGTAGTGGACAGCAGGGCCAACCAACCAACCAACCATTGCTGGCAAGGACAGAAAACTTCAAGAACAAACAGAATCAGTGCTCTCGCTCTCTCTCACTCTCCCCTTCTTGCTGTGTTATCTGTCTTCTCTCTCTGGTTGCAGACAGGGTTCCTCCATGTGGCAGATGGCTAACAGCTTCTGTATCTCACATCTCATGGCCCTAGCAACCAGAGGCAGACCAGTTACCATCTCAATTCCAGTGGCAGTGGTGGTGGCAGTAGGAACAGAGAAGGTGGCTGACTGGCCCAAGTCAGAAGTCCACCCCTGGACCAATCAGCTGTGGCTTGGGGTGGGTTCTGTAACAACATGGCAGCTCCTATGAGAACTCACCTAGCTTCCGCAAATACTAACATCTTGCCTAACTTTGGTAATTATTAGAGCCAAGAAATTAACACTAATATAGTACTATTAACTAATCTACAGAACTTATTTGAATTTTGCCAGTTTTCCTTGTAATCTAATCCAGGATCCCACTTTACAGAATATCCCTCAATTTGGATGCATGATGGTTTTCTCATAATCATGCCGAAATGAGGCATTTTTGGCAAGAATAGCACAGAAATGATGCTGTGCCCTTCTTAGGGCATCACACAGGGGCTACATCCTGTCAACATGATTTACTACTAGTGATGTTAACATCGATCACTTGGTTTAAGGAGGTGCTTGCCAAGTTTCTCTGTTGTAAAGGGTCCCTTTGTAATTAGTAATTATCTTGTGGGGACATACTTAAGAGAATGCAAAAATGTAAATTTCTCATTCTTTACAGTTCTTTTTAAAGTGCTATGCAATGCACACTTTCTACTTTTATTCAACAAGCGTCAACTGTTCACCCACTATATACCAAGCACTGGTCTAAGACGCATGGCTTGGTTATGTGCAGCTCGATGACCTTGCTGGACCTTAGGTACCACTCAGGGCTGCTGAGGATAGAGGAGGATCATGTTTGTGAAAGTGTTCTGTAAAGCTAACTGGAGTGGTTCTTTCTTTTTCCAAGGCGCTCAGCTCTGTCCTCACCTCCGCCTATTGGCAGTCTCCATTTCCGTCCTGCCTGCATCCATGCCTGCAAGGCTTCTGTCTCTCCTCACTGGCCAGACTCCCTCATCCTATTTGCCAAGCCTAACTTATGATGTCATTTAATAAGTTTTGGAGACACAAGGCAAGCCCTGTAGAGACTGACAGTTTCCTTCAGGAGCCTCTCTCTGGGCAATTTTGGGAACTGCCTCGAGGTGCCGAGTGATGCCCGGGACCCTTGGGTGGCAGGGGGAAGATCCTCTCTCCCATGGCAGAAGTAAGGGTGATAAGTAGGAATTGCCTCCCTCCAATAATGGTTTGGCTCTACAAGGGAAAACTCTTGAGCTCCAGAGTACTGAATAAGTCTGGGCGGATACCTGTATCTTACCGAGAGATCTGACATGCGCACCCTTTGAAGGAACAACTTCACAATGTGAGAGGATCAGCTCACCAATGACCCAGCCTCCTAACCCAACAGCACTTTTACTTTGGAACAAGAGTTTAACGAACCAAGAGGGAGGTATAAGGTAAGTAGCAACACTCCTTTTTAAAGGCAGGAACCTTCTGTGCTTGATTTTTTTTTTTTTTTGGTCCTTTATACAAGATCGTTATGAAAATCAAATATGATAAAAGGTGAAGGCACCCTGGAACTCCTACAGGGCCAGGTCAATGTGGCTGTTCCCATCCTGTGTCCTGAGGGCAGCTTTTTAGGAACTGCTTGCCCAGACTTCAGCAGGCAGAATGAAGGTCTTAGCTCCAACATCAGCCCAGGCCACACTCTGCCTTCCTTCAGCCAAGCAGATGAGCCCTTCAAAATAAAGCCCCCCAAGCAGAGATCCAGCAACATACAGGGCATTCGATCCAGGGTCCCAAGCAGTTTCCTCCTTGGCAGGTCACAGGCCTGGGTTTCCCAGGCCCATCTCCTACCTGAGGAGCAGGGTGCTGTAGGCTGGACTCCTACCTAGCTAGCACCCAAGAATTGGTAAATTCTCAATGGCTCAAGACTATTTGCCAATTTCACCGCCCTCTCCCCAGTGGACCCTTGGGAGCACCCATCCCTTGGAGACCACCAAGGCAGCAGCTCTCCTAGGGACCCTCAGGTTTAAGAGACACAGTCCCCCCATCAACCAGTTGATTTTTGTGGCCATGAACCCAAACTATAATGTGCACACGAATCCCCTGATAGTCTTGTTAAAACACAGACCCTGATTCAGTAGGCCTGGGGTTGGGCCTGAGACCCTGCATTTCCAACAGGCTCCTAGGAGATGCCAAAGCTGCTGGTCCACAGACCACACTTTGAAAGCAAAGCTCTAAACAACAGGCTGATCAGAAGGGTCTGGAAACCAGAAAATGGTTTTGAGTGAATGGAATGACTTTGAGAGCCCCCGCTTTCTACCTTGAATTTTTTATAGTCTTTTTTTTTTTTAGTGGAGGTACTGGGGATTAAACCCAGGACCTCATGCGTGCTAAGCATGCACTCTACCACTGAGCTATATGCTCCCTTTGAAAGTTTTATAATCTTGATACCACTTCTGATGGCCTTCCAGTAACGCCCCCTTTTAACTCAGATTAATCTGTGAGGTTTCTGGTATTTGCAAACATGATAGCCTTTCCTAATACCCCAAAGTATTTTACCCCCCAAGTAGGAAAGGGTGACACCTCCTCCATCTGTCCCATCCCTTCCTTTACAGGCCAGTCCCATCACCAGAGCCTGGCCAGATCCACCAGCTTCTTAAAGGGAACCAAGTCCCTTTGGGGGCACTTCAGATGGTATAAATCTCTTGCAAGAACACAAGAGGTTTTCAAATGTTATCCTGGGGATTCCTCATTGCCTTCTCTCAGCATTTTCCCAGAAAGAGACCTAAGTCTCCTTTCTGGGCTTCAGTCCCTTGATTGCCTCCCAGCCCACAGCTGTCTTGTGCATCAATTAGCTGGTGACTAATTGCTCTCTAATTGCCAACCGGCTCCCACCCAAACTTGCGACACTGAGTCATGGGCATCCTCCAGGGAAAGGTGTTTTGTGAGTCCAGTGGTTCACTTTTCCACAAATTGTGCTGAACCTCTTCTGTGGTGCCAGGTTACCTTCTAGGTCCTGGGAATTCAGAGGTGAGCAAGACAAACTCTGTCCTTGCCTTCACAGAGCTCACATCTTTTGGGAGCCAAACAGCAACAAATCAATTTCAGATAATAAGTGCTATGATTTAAAAAAAAAATAAGAATAAAAAAGGAAAATACAGTACAGAGTAATGCCTGGAGCTTCAGACAGATGCGCTGGGAAGGCCTTTCTAAGGAGGTAACATTTGGGTTGAGACCTGAATGGTAATCAGGAGCCAGTCAGAATTAAGATGAGGAGGAAGAGCGGTCCAAGCACAGAGCACGGGCAACGTCAAAGGCTGGGAAGGAGGGACCAGCGTGGTCTGAGGAACACTCATTACATCCATTCAGCCCCCCAGGGATTCAGGAGTCAGCCATCAAGTTGGAGTTGGTTGTAAGAATTGAAGCAAAGCATTCCTCCTACCCTCTAGAGGAGACTGGGGGCGGGCCTTACTCCACGTGGTCCCGCCCCCAGAAGATGGCGTTTATGCATCCGATAGGTCAGACTTCAGGATCCTGCAGTCAGGATCTTTGGTGGTAAGGGAGATTTTTCTTCAAAGTTTCAAATCCTGCAGTCAGAGTCTTTGGTGGTAACTAGGGAGCTTTTTCTTCAAAGTTTCAAATTTGACAGTCCTATGGGGGACTTAAGGGTGGAACTCCTCGGAGGGTCCACTTAGGAAGCGTCTGCCCCTGGGGAATTCAGACCCAGGACTCTGCAGAGGAACAAAACTGCGTACTGCCATGTGAAATTTTTTGATTTTTAAATATTAACGATGAATTGAAAAAGCTTTTTAAAAGCTGTGCAGGCCACACACATGTCTATGGGCAAGACCCGCCCCGCCCCCCGGCACTCAGGGGTGCGGTGGGGCTTTGGCGAATGCTTAGAGGTAGAGGTGATGGAGAGGAGATAGGAAGGACACTAACTACATCCTGGATTCTGAAATGCCTGCCCTGGCAAAGATGTGCCCCAGGAGGAACTCACTGCCACAGGCACATACTGAGCACCTACTGTGCAAGTCTCTGTACTAGGTTGGAGGATACAAAGCACATTGTGAGGCTACACCCTCCTCCAGGGCAAGGGTTGCCTACCGCAGGAGACCTGGGTTCGTGTCCTGGTTTGCCATTCTCTAGTTGATGCTCACCCTTGGGTTAGTTCATCAGCTCTGGAATCGCGCACACAGCCTATGTTGATAGCAGGTTAACTAAATCAAATGAGGACAAATTATGAAGGGTCTTGAGTGTCTGGGTAGAGTTTGGGCTGTATCTGATTAGGGGGTGGGAGCCACGGCAGATTCTTGAGCAGGAGAGTGATGTTCTGAGTAAAATATTTTAGGAAAATGAATCAGACCACCTGTGCAGAGAGGAGAGGGTGACAGACTATCCAGGTGTGGTACAGTGAGACAGCACCTGGGTTTACGCAAATCAGATTTTATCACCCCTCACTCAAAAGTCTTCAGTGGCTCCCTGCAGCCATCACAGCAAAGTCCTTTCTTCTTACTATGGTCCAAGGGCAGGACCAACTTCCTGGGTGTATGACCTGTGCAGTTGCACAGGGCCCCACGCTTGGCTTAATGCTCTACTGTCACCATCTTGAAATTCTTAATAATTTTTGAGCAAGGGGACTCATATCTTCATTTTGCACCAGGCACCACAAATTATGTAGCCAGTCCTGCCCACAGGGACTGGCCCTGCTCCCCTCTCCTTTCGCTCCTCATTTACACCTCGCTCCTCCCTAACCCTTCAAACTCCAGTTGCATTGGTCCTCCACCAGTTCCTGGAGGTTGTTCCTGCCTTAGGACATTTGCACAGCCTGTTCCCGCTACCAGAACACTACCCCTCATCCTGAGACCAACTCTTTGTTCAGGAAATTTCTTCTTATCTTCTGGACCTGAGCATAATTACCTCCTGACAGATACCTTCCTTGACCTCCCAGGATTATCTATTCAAAACAAAACTTTAAACATAATTTAAAGTAGGCCCCAGGACAAACTCCCATAGTGCCATGTGGCTCCACCTGCACAGAGCTGACCCTAATCTGTAATGACACTACATGGGGCTCTGTTTGCTGAGTCCATCTCCACCTCCAGACTGTGAGTGCCATGAGTCCTACCGAGTATCAGCAGATCCTCATGAACTTGTCTGTCTGGCTTCAAAGGGAGGCTCAGAGATAGGTTAATGGGGTAAAAGGAGGGGAAGCCACCTCTCACCCATCTTGGACCTTTCCTTCTGGGTGGGCGGAAATGTTCACAATGTACAGACCACACACACAGCAGGGTCTGCTTTGGCCCTGCCCCTTCCCCAGCTGGAGCCTATTAGCTCCAGACCCTCTTGCCCTGTTCCCTTCCCAGTGATGGGACAATCCTAGGGGTGGGTTGGGAAGGGGATGCACTTTACAGAGCCAAGCTTTAGTCTAAAGGAAGCAATAATAGAAGCATTCTAGACTTCTGTCAGCAGAACAGCCGGTGGTGTTTGGGGGCTTTGTGCTTACTTAGAAGGTTAGTTGAGTAACTAATATCCAATCAGAGGAAAATTTCCTTCTCTTAACTAAGTAAGTATTTGTGAAGCAGGTTCCATGTCCCCTTGCAGGGTTAGGGTGAGCATTCAGGAGCTTAGCTTAGAGCCTGGGACATAGGACCTGCTTCATAAACATGAGGCCTCTGGGCAGACATGATGGTCTTTCTGATTTTATCTTGCCTGGGTCAACAGATTTTTTATGTTTTGTGCAAATTCTGTCCCTTCCTCCTACCTGTTGTAGTGTGAATGGTTTTATTTACTTGGTTAAGACAAATAGAGCTAATAGTAGTCTTATCTCACAGAGTGGTCATGAGGAATAAACGAGTTACTGTGGGCCTTAGCACAATGCCTGGTGCAGGTACGCGCTGCATGAGCACTTGGTATAATTTTTAAAATTCTGGAACCTGTTCCAGGGCCAGCATGAGATGATGGGGGTCCCAGCCCCACCTCCGGCTGCAGCTCGGGGCATTGCCTTTGCTACCATTCGGCTATTATTAGGCTCAGCATCCTCATCTCAAATCCAGATGGGGTGCTAGAAGGGAGGGCAGAGCCGGGCCTGGCTGCCCGAGGGCTGGGAACACTGCTGGGAGGCCGGGTCGGGTTTGGGCCCCACCCTGCCTGCCCTCCCTCGCCTGCAGCGGGTCCAGCCGCCACGTCTGCACTTGGCTCTGAGGTCTGCCCCAAACACTCCCTCCCACCATGGCCGCCTCCTCAGGCCGCCTCCTCAGGGAAGGTTCAGAGCACTTCTGCAGCCTCAGCACGTTTCTGCCCACGCCGGGGAGACCAGGCCTGCATGGAAACTATGAATTGGACACTGCCTGCCTCCAGAGCCTGCAAAGGGGCCACCCACCCTCCTGTATAGAGGTCTTCATGCCTCCAATGAGGCCTATTGGGTCCAGCAAGGGGAAAGGGTCTGCACAACTGGGTTCAAATCCCAGCCCTATCACCAACATATGATGTCAACTTGGACAAGTGACTTCCCCTCCATGAGCCTCCATTTCTTTATCTGTAAAATGGATCTAATCTTAGCACCGACCTCCCATGGCTATGGTGATGATTAAATGAGTGAATGACACATAGTATGGACTCAGTATGTGCTGGTTATTGCTATTTCATGCCTGGGTGTGCCAGGCCCTGAGGGGGAAACAAGGGGTTTGGGGGCCTGGGGATCTGGGGTAGAGCATGGCTCCACCTCCAAGTTGCTGTGTGACCTGAAGCCTGTTCCTTGCCCTCTCTGGGACTCAGACTACCTATTTGGACCACAAGGTGGGCATCTGGGACTCTATGATGTCATGATCCAGCTGCTGTGGTCACCAGTAGTTAAGAATATGACAAGGCCCCATGTGGGCAGAGACCCCAAGTGGCAGGTGGCAGGGTAGCGCAGTTAAGATCAAGGGATCTGGGTTCTAATCCTGTGTGAGGGGCCGGTGTGGCTTGGCCTTGCTAAGCCTGCCTCCGCGTCTGTATAATGACGGCTCTGCTTCACAAGGTTCAAGCTGTGAGGTTCATGATAATAACAAAACTGCCACTCATGTAGTTTATGGGTGATCTGGAGCCAAGTTCCAACCCACTGGGCAGCAACTATCTGGGACCCCTGCCATAAGCCTAGATTACACCAGGCATCAGGGAACCATCGGAAGTCCCAAGAAGTCCAGGCCAGCCCCTCTAGAGGCTGGTCCTCCTGGGGTTCAGTATAGCCCATTGGGCGTCTCAGGGCCCCACCTCCTTCCCAGGGCCCACTTGCTTCCAAGTTTCCTACATTGAAGAGTCACGCCTTTCCCATCCCTCAGCACCTAGGGCCGGGCCGCCTTCTCCAAGGCCGGAAGTTTATCTGGCACTGTCCTCAGAGAACACAGCAGCTGGATGACATCACGGAAGAGATAGTCTTGCCAAACTGGTTTGCCAAACAGGTCCCCAGCCCCACTTCTGGCACTGCTGGCCAGGACCCTGGGGGCCTCTAGCTCTGCCCATGAGGAAGAGGGTCGCAGCCGTGGAATCCAACCAATCCCAGCAAGAACTAGTTCTCCACCTCCAGGGTCCCCATGCTCCAGCCTCGCCTACGTGACTTTCCCCAGGAAAGTCCTCAAGTCCTATCTGCCTTCCTTTGCTCACACTGCGCCTTTCTCCAGGTGTCTTTCCCCAGCCCCAACCCACACCAAAAACCAAGAGAGGGCTTTTTTTCTACAACTTTTAGAGCCCAAATTGCATCCCTCCCCTGCTCTCACTAGGCTGTGAGACCCCAAAAGCAGGCCCAACTCCAACCCACCCCTAATCCCTCCATCCCTCCCAGTGCCCAGCAGCCCCTGAACTCCCTTATAGGTCTTGGCCTTGGCTGGCCTCACAGCCACTTGTGGGGTCTCCCACAAAAGTCTTGGAATTTTATGTTGTCTAGTCTGGGGGCAGAGGGCTTGGAAAGCTCAGACCACAACTCCCCCATTGTGCAGATTTGGAAACTGAGGCTCCAAGGTGACCCAAACTTTACCTGGGCTGGAGCCAGGCCTAAGACTCATCATTCCTCTTGCCTCCTGATCCCAGGCCTGGGCTTTCTCTGCAGGATACTGGCTGGGGGGAGGGGTAGCCAGGGAGTTTCAGGGATCTGGCACTGCCAGCTTGGTAAAATATTTATTCTCAGGCTCAGAGACTGGAGCAAAATATTACCCTTGGCCTCTGAGCTGTTCCAGCCACTCCCCAGTCTGCCAGTCCAGGGTTGGACCTGGAAGAATCTGGACCCTTTCTGTTATCGCCTCTTGCCCTGGGAGAGCCTGAAGTAAGCCGGTTCAAGCCCCTCATTTTATAGATGGACAGGCTGAAGCCCAGTCCTCCCCGGTGCCCACAAAACATATTCACCCTGCTCACCTGGCATTCAGGGCCTTTGACAGATGGGAGGACTCCCATCTCCATTTTCTGCTCCATCCACAGCCCAGCTCTCCTCCTTTTCCCACTTACAAACCTCCTGGCCTTTATTGACACTGTTCCTCTGCCACAATTATCTTTTCTTGTCTTTCCTCCTCTTCTCTGTGGGATGGATTTCTTGGCACCCTTCCTCAAGGATCAGTGTGCATTTCACCTCCTCTAAGAAGTCTTCCAGGATTTCCTCCATCCTAGATGCAGCTAGGTGAAGGAAAGGGGCTTTGGTACAGGGCGTGATTCCACTCAAGTTTGAATGCCACTACTATCCAAGGCGCCTTCTCCTCCCTGAGCTCCAGCTTCCTCCTCTGTAGAATCCGGGTAACACATCTTACACAGTGATCAATTTGCAACGGAGCAAATTCTGTGTCAGACATGCAACAGGTGCTCAGTAGACACCAGGAGCCTCCTGACGGGATGTTTGCTCCTCCCTGTGCTGTGGCTGCAGGCTTCTCCAGTCCTGCACAGGGCTGCCCTTTGATCTTTGTTTCACCAGCATCCCGCTCTGCCCCTTTCAGATAGGAAGGGAAGGCAATTAGGTCTGGAGAAGGACCCCAGCCCTGGGGGCTTGACTGAGGGGCAGGACCCATGCTTATCTTCAGTACTACCCAGAACTAGTGAGCGCAGGTAGGCACTTTAAGTCCATACACAGAGATTCACCTGTGCGGTTCCTCCTTGCTGGGGGGGGGGGGGCAGGGGGTGCGAAGCTAGCACGAAGCAGGCCATTCATTGGAGCTGACAGCTGCCACTCAGGTGGCCTATATGTGTTCCACTCCAAGGGGCTGTTCTAATGGGGCGCAAGGGTTGAATAGAATCGAGTGGGCCTTGGAGGGCACCGACCCTCATTCTGGAAAATAGGATTGCATCTAGGTCAAGTAGAGAGGGCCTAGTTCGGGCCTGCCCAGGAAAGAGGACCTCCAACTATAGCCCCCAAACTGGGCTCTGTTTGCTCCTTCTCTTGTGTGATCTTAAGTTTCTTCCCTCTCTGCCCCGTGGTTTTCCCACGTGTAAAATGGGACCACTTCTCAGGGATGTCGAAATAAAATACGATATCTTCAACAGGGTCTCGGAGTGGATACTGGCCCTCTTTCTAGATGGGGGTGAGGTGGGGTGGAAAGTGGTCACAGAGGATCTGGTCAGCGGGGCCAAGGGGCTCTGCTGGGGCAACTGGCTGAAACCACTTCCCCACAACCCCACATCATAGTGGTTAAAAGCACAGATTCTAAATTCAAAAGGTGCTGGTATGAATCGCAGGTCCACTATCAGTTGTCCTCAACTGTAAAATGGGACAGTAATCCTGAGCTCAAATGGTCACTGTAGGGATTATACGCCGGGCACATGGCAAGCACAAAATAAATGAGTTGATATTTTTTTAACGGACAGGACTCCAGACCCCACCTCCCAAGCTCCAACGCCCTTTTGCCTCCATGGAGACCTGTGGGCGGCTCCCTGACCTCTAGAATAGGGGATGGGTGGCTTTCCCCAGTGAGTCTGAGCTCTTGGGTCCCCTAGCTGACTCCCAGTGTTGTCCTGGACATGTTGGCTCTCTCTCTGGGCCTCAATTTCCTCCATTTGGCGAATGAGATTCTGAACTCCGTATTTCCTATTTAAAACTCCAGAGCGGGGAGAGGGAGGGTATAGCTCAGTGGTAGAGCACATGCTTAGCATGCCTGAGTTCCTGGGTTCAATCCCTAGTACCTCCATTAAAAAACAAAAACAAAATAAAACTCCAGGGCTGCAAGAGGTCGAGGGAGAACCATTCACAGATAAGATCAATGTCCGCGCAAAGGTGTGCCGGCCTGGGAAAGTGTGCTGTGCGATTGATGCTGCTCCATCTGAAAGTGGCCCCTGAGGTGCTCCAACGTAGGTAGGGTCAAGGGGCTCCCGGTCACTTATTCCCTGCTCGGAGGTGGCCCGGACCAGGTATCCCGAAAGCAGCCTGGGGGCATCGGCCAAGCCGGGGCACTGAAGCGAGGAGGGGGCGGAGTCGAGGGAGGGGACAAGGTCTCACGAACAAAGAGGAGGGCGGAGAGGGGCTGGCCTGAAGGCTCCGCGAATAGTACGATCCCGGGCCACTTACCCCGGCTTTGGGCGCCCTCCTCGACTTTGGCGCAAATCTACGTCCTCCTAGAGACGCCCACGCGACCAGTCAAGGCTGCGCCAGCAGTGGCCCCAAGACTGCAAGTCCCTACAACCTAGGCCTGCGAGGGGCGGGACCTCCACTAGGGGCGTGGCTGCCAAATTGAATTTCCCCAATGGGGCACGAGGGTGGGCGGCACCCTCCTGAGGATTGGCTCGCGCCATGGCGCGGGGCGGAGCCGGCGGGACTGCTGGCCCGGCTGGACGGGCGGCGCTTGCAGAATCCCGGGGACGGTTGCTGAGCCGGCCTGGGATCCCGGTCGTCGCGCCTTCCTCCTGACCGCTCCTAGTCCATCTGTTGGATCCCGAACTACCTAACCTGAGCCCGCGCCAGACGGGCGGGCTGGACTGAGAGGTGGGTGTGCGGGCCTCCGGGCGGCACCAGGACCCCCGACGGGTCTGGGGGTGGAACCCGGACGTGTGGACTCTCAGGGTTCTGGGACTCCCTGATCTGGGAGCCCCTACCTACCCACGGGGGCTGTAAGCCATGCGATAAGGTTCTGAGACCGCGGGAAAAGACGCTCACGGACCTCCAGGAGGCTCCACGCCCCCCAAGGGTGCTAGTGTCTGTGGGGGCAGAAACCCTGAGGAAGTGCCTACATTCCTCTGAGGCCCCTCACAATCTTCGGGGGCCCCAAACTGTGTGACAGGGAGCATGGGACTGGAGCAGCAGCGGGAATCCCTGAGAAGAAAGAGACTTCCCTGAAAGTCCTATATTATGCATTAGGGTCCCCCCTCTTCAGGAGACATGGAGGAACTCAGAGTGTCCACAGAACCTAAATCTGGTGATTGCTGAGTGACGTTCCTGGAAGCTTACCCCAAAGTAGGTAGACAAGGGTCAAGGGCCCCAGCAGAGGGTGGCTGGGAGGTTGCCACCTGCCCAAGCCTATACAGATGGGAAAAGCCAGCAGCAACTTGAACAGGCAGGGTCCAACAAATCCCAACTGTGGGGACAAGGACCCCCAACTCTGACCCATTCACCTGATGGGGTGACTCGCCTAGTGACTCTGATCTGGGGACGGGGGAGGAATGACCGAGTGATGAATCAACAGGAGGGGGAGCAATCCTGGGGCCATTTCAGTCACCATACGTTAACTAAGCACCTAAGGTGTGTCAGGCTGTGGGCCCTCAAATTCCAGAAAGACGTTAGGGCCTCAGGAGGAAGCAAAGCTGCAGTGGGAGGCTGGGCCAAGGTTTAGGGGGCCATTTTGATAGGCAGTGATAGGGCAAGGGGGAGTGTCCTGAGCCCCTGAGGGCACTTTGGAAGGGGACTTTGGAAGCCAAGATTAAATCCATTCCCTGCCCTCTGGGTCTTTCGGATCCTCCTTACTCCCCGTGACAATTCTCTGCCCTCTCCAATCCTGTTTGCCTAAGTCCAGAAGCTGGACGGATCAGTTTTGGAAGGTTCTTCCAGCTGGGAAACTGAATTCTAAGTGCATGAATTGGCAGGAGGAGCTGGGTGCCTGGACGCCTGGCTTCATGCAGTCAGGACAGTTGGCATCATAAGGAGGGCAGAAAGGGGAGGAGTGGAGAGAGGTGTGTACAGAAGGCTGTCCTCAAGAATTGGAAGACAGGGTGTTACCTCCAATGGCGTAACTCACCTGGGGGAATGAGAACGGCAGAGGCAGCAAGGACTTGGACATGGGCTTAGCCTAAAGCCAGAGGCTGAGCTTTTGGGGTGAGTGGGGGCTGGGTAGGCGCTGGGGATGGGTGGGTGGGGCAGGACATTGTGGAGTCTGGCGGGCACCCCCTGGTGGTGAGCACAGCTTGGGTGGGTCTTGCTGGGTCCTGGCTCCACAATCCAGGTTCCTACCCTCCCTGTTTCATGAGGCTGAGATATGGAGAGGGTCCAGCTTAGGCCACACAGCAGGCTAGCAGTTGAGTTGGCTGGGCTGGAACCAGGTACTTCTACTCTTGGTGTGTTGAGGTTTCCAGCACACTACCCTAGAGCAGAGGGCACCTCCCATGGGAGCCACATAACAGATAACAGGAATGGGACAGCAATGGATGATTGTGGGTTAGATGGGGAAACTGAGGCACAGAGCCCAAGTGCCTGTGGTTTCTAGAGGCCCCAGCAGGCCTGATGCATGTCTGTCCCCTGCAGAATTCCCTGAGCTGGTAACAGGTGCCACAGGCACTGGAGAACAGAGGGAACGGATGGAACTAGGGGCCAGCAAGATGGCAGACGAAACATTAGCTGGGCTGGATGAGGGAGCCCTGCGGAAGCTGGTAAGTGGCCCCATCATCCCCACTATGAGGAGAGGCAAGCCAGGCCAGAGAGGCAAGGCCAGCCCAGGATACCTCTCAGCTGACAAGAGCAGGTGACAGGGAGGGGGCAGGAGGAGGACTCAGGGGAGCAGGGTTAGGCCTGTTCTGCCTGGCCAAGGCAGAGGCCCTGGTGGCATGTACCTGTCCATGCCAGGTGCTGAAGCCTTGTCCCTCCCAGCCCCCCACTGCCACCACCTGTTTAAATAGTAACTGCTGAGGACTCGCCCATGTGCAGTCACAGGTGTGCGGAAGCTGGAGTTGCCTCTCCCAAGCAACAGCCTGGGCAGTGCCCACCCCTGGAGACTGGCCCAATGATAAAAGCAGCAGCAATGATTAATAAGCCAGGACACAGCAGGCAGCAGGCTGGGTGCTAAGAACACCATCTCACAGAATGGTCCCAGCAGCTCCAAGAGCCAGGAGGACACTGTGGCTCAGATAGGTGAAATCACCTGCCCAAGGACACCCAGCCAGGAAAAGGGTGTGCCAGGATCCAAACAAACCCCAAAGAGGGTCATCGGAGACTAAGAGACCTGGCTAAGTCAAGGCAAGAAGAGCCCATAGAGAGTGACAGGCCTTGGGGGCCCATATGAGCTCTGTGACATCTAATCTGTCATTTTCCCACTCTGAGCTTCAGTTTCTTTACCTGTAAAATGGGAGGTGGAGGAAATGTGTGTGAACATAATGTTTAGGTCCTATAGTTGGTATTGGAATGGAATGAGGCATGGGGCCTGATCTTGGGATGGAAAAAGTATGGGCCCACTCTATCCCCTTTCCCCAGCTTCTCCTTGAAGCCCGCCCCCCCAAACACACACCATGCACAGAGAGGCTGTGGGGCAACAGCGCAGGGCAGACATGTGCCCACCAGCAAGGGCAAGGAGCAGCTGAACTGGAGGAAGGGCCAGAGCCCCACCTCCTAGCCCCTGACCCCTGTCCAGGGGGGAAATTAAAGATTTACCTTCTGTGGGAGAAGGCAAATGACCCACCCCACCCCCATACCAGTCCTCTGGAGGCAGGGGCTGGAGCCAGCCAGCCCAGTCCAGGCACTGGGCAGTGCCCAGCCACTGCCATCACCTACCCAAGGCACTGAGCCTCTGTGTCCTCGGACAGCACCTTAGACTCTGGGTGTCCGCCACCACCATAGCCAGCTGTGTGCAGCCTGAAGGAGATGGGTTGGGTTAACAAAGGTCCCCACCATGTCAACTCGACTTTCCTCCCATCAGGAAGTCGGAATCCCACTGCGGGTAACAGAGAAAAAGCCAGGTCTCGGCGCACCCCCTTGTCTAGGGGTCCATTCTGAGGCTCGGGGTTCTCCAGCCGCCACCCCCACCCCATGCAGGTTTGGGCGCTGGAAAAGGGCTTCAGAGAAGCCTGATCGGTGGTTGTAGTCAGCTCATCCCGGGCCCCCTCCCTGGGAAAGGACTAACGAGAACCCATCCCTCCTATCTGGACTTCGAAGACCCCCGAGGTCTGTCCCATTCCGGGGCCGGTTCTTCCCCGCCGGGCGCCCGCCATTACTGCGCCCCGGCGCTGCCGAGGGTCCCGCCCTGCGCGCCGGCCTCGTGGCAGGAACGGGGGCGTCCCGGGCCGGGCTCCTCCCCGCGGGGCCGGGCCTTATAAGGGAAAGCTGACCCAAGCCCCAGCATCGGGCCGATCTGGGGACCCGGGACCCGCTCCTAGCTTGGGCTCCCGCACATTCCTAAGAATAGGGTGGGGGCATCTGGGGACACGAACGCCACGTGCCGCTCCACCACATACCGGGACTCCCTTCTCCTCGGTCCCGGGTTCGAGATCGGGCTCTGACACTCACTAGCTGGGTGACCTGGGGAAGCTGCTTAAGTCTGTGAATCTGGGTTTCCTCTTTGTAGCGGGGATATTAACGCAGCCGGTAGCGGGAGACTTCCTGCCTGTCTGGCTCCCCGCTCTGCGCCTAGTGCGGGGCTGCGTGGGAGAGGCGTGGGCGTTGCCCCGGGCGGGGTTGGGGGAGGCGGGGAAACGGCGGCTGCGGGGCCCGCGGGCCTTCGGCGCCCCCTGGCGAGGTCCCCCATCGGTAACTGGAGCTGGGACTGAGCAAATGCTTGAAAACTCTCCTCCATTGGGCTGGTGGAGAGACTGAAGCCCAGGGAGACGCCAGGATCTGTCAGACATCCCCAGCAGGGAAGGTACAAAGTACCGGAGGCCCGGCCCGCCGGGAGGAGGAAGCGCCCTCTTTCCTCCCGGGAGAATTCCACTGGGCAGTTTCGGAAATCGCCCCATCCCCTTCCCCTTCCCCCTGGTGGACAATGGAGCTTTGTACTTCCTTCCCTCCCTCCCACAGCCCCCTCCACTCAGGGCGGTGGGGCCTGAGAGGGTGGGGAACCAAGAACGCACAGCAGGGACACTGTGGGTGGACTTTTGTCTCCAGGCCCAAAGGAAGGGGTCGTACGAGAAGGTGACCAGTGAGATGAGCTTGCCTATTTCCCCAGCCACTTAGGGGATCTGACAGAGGCTCCCATTTTCCAGATGGGGACACTGAGGCCCTCTGGTGTTGCAGAGGTGACCAAATATCCACATCAGTTTTTTTTTCAGGGACAAGAACTCCATCTCTGGAGCCCGAGGCACTGGGAAGGGGAACCCAGGAGATAAAGGCCTAGTAATGGCATCTCTGAGCCTCTTTGCACTCTGCACAGAGGGGCTGGACCAGCTGTTCTTCCCCCACCCCTAGTCCCCAATCTCTAAGTGTGCTACAGAGGGTTCTGGGCCCAAGGCAAGGCCAGGACTAGGGGTAGGAAGGTGAGCCTCATTCTCCCCCAACCCTGTTTTGATAGGCCCCCCCTTAAGCCCCAGAGCATCTCTAGTCCAGGCTAGTAGTGTCCCCGGTACAGTACCAGGGTCCTCGAGGTACCCACCATAGCAGACAGACCCCAACCATAGAGCTATCCTCAGCCCAGGGCAGGCCCCGGAGTTACAGAGACCTGGGTTCAAATCCTGGCTCTGGTCATTTGACTGTAAGCAAATCACTTTTCCCTGAGCTTCAGTTTCCTCACCTGTAAAATGAGAGTAATAAAGTGCCTAGGGTTTCTGTGAAGTTAGGACAAGGGGGCCAGTCAGCCCAGGATCTGGCACATGAGTTCTCTGTGAATATTACAGATGCCTCTGGGTATCTTGTCCTCATTTGCCCTACTTCTCTCTCCCCTCCTGACTGGCTGGAACCAAGCAGGGGGGTGATGCTTATGCATCCGAAGGTCTATGGGGGAGTAGGGGAGCCCAAGTCACTGTCCCCATCCCCATCCACAGTCCTGAGATGGGAGCCATTGTCCCATCTGGCAAGTGAGAAAGGAAAAGTCACAGAGATGTTAAAGATATGATCCTGACCACCCAGCCAGGACTGGATTGGGGCTGGAGCCAGCTGGGGGGTGATGGCTTGAGCCTCAGGGGACCTTCCCATAGCTCCTCAGGAATGTGGAGACTGAAGGTACCCTGGAGGGCTCTATCCCTACTCTCTTAAGACTGGGACAGGTGAGCTTGTGGCTAAGCTAGGCCAGCCCACGCTCTCTGCTGAAGCCTATCCCCCCTAAGCCCTCTCCCATGGAGCAGGAAGGAATGATGGGGAATGAGGAAAGGAGCAGAGGGTTGTGGGGAGGTGGGGGCAGAGGAAATCACCTTCCTCTACTCACTCCCAGGTGGCTCAGACCCACACTGGAGGCTTATCTCTGCCATTATCTTCCTGGGGGCCCTGAGCCAGTCCTCTCTTCTTTGAGCCACAGAGGCTCTGTTGGGGGTGGAGGGGGGCAACAGGATTGGCTGACTCTGCACAGAGAACATGCTCTTTCCTGGACCTGACTAGACCAGCCACCCCCAATTTCCCAGGGAGTGACAGGCTAAGAAGCTAGTGGGAGCACCTGTCCCCCATGGGCGCCCTCTCTAGGCCCCTGGGGGAACCCGAGTGCAGCTGCCATATCTGTCTGGGGGATTGGCCCTCCCAGTCTGGGCCCTGGCCCCTTTGCCCCTTCAGTGGTGGCCAGGGCTGGACCAGTGCAGGGAAGACAACAGCCCCCAGCCAGGCAGAGTGCTGTGACTCCTGAGCGCCTGCCTCTGCCTCAGTTTCCCCATCTGTCCAGTGTGGAGGACACTGCCACTCACCAGCAGGGCTGTGGTCCTTTGGGACGATGGGAGTCTCCCTTGCTCACAGCTGGACTCCAGAGGCCTGAATCACCCTCCCCTCCCAGGGACACTGTTAGGGACCCATAGGATTGCTTCCCTCCTCCTGCCACGACTCCCTGGCTCTTGGGGGTTTGGTGAAGGCTCTGAGAGTCAGGAGTTGAGTCACAGAAAGGAGTGCCTGGCTTGGCACCTGGCACAGGTGAGTGGTTGCTGGCTGCCCATGCTATGAACTGTAGCGCACGGTGGGCTGTCCAGAAGCCCTGGCTGTGTCATCTGTGTTTCCCCAAGGCCAAATTTGGGTGGGCAGGCAGGCACATGACGGGCTTGGGGCAGAAGGAGTGGAGACAGACCACTCATTGTGCCTTGGGACGAGCTGTGGGCAGCTGGTGCCCGCCCTCCACCCTGGCATCCAAAATGACCTGCCCCTCGCCCCCGCCTGCCCCACAGTTGGAAGTCACAGCAGATCTGGCAGAGCGACGGCGCATCCGCTCGGCCATCCGGGAGTTGCAGCGGCAGGAGCTGGAGCGCGAGGAGGAGGCCCTGGCATCCAAGCGCTTCCGTGCCGAGCGGCAGGACAACAAGGAGAACTGGCTGCAGTGAGTGGTGGGGGCTGGACATGCAGGTGGGGCGGGATGTGCCAGGGCTCAGCTCACGTTGTACAGGCAGGCACGAGCCAGGTGACTGCTCCCCACCTGGGTGGGCAAATGGCAGGACGGGACGCATTTGGAGTACACAGGGATGTTTGTGTGCACGAATTACTGGTCACAGTACTCTGGCCACACCCATGTGGACAGCATATCTGGTTGTGTGGTGTGAGCGCTGCTCCATGGGCGTGCACATGTCAGCGTGTAGCCAGAGGGTGCGCACAGCTACATGCCCCTCTGCCAAGGTTCCGGGTACCCTGTCCTGGCCTCCACCCTCAGCCCACATCCTCCATGACCCGCCCCTGGCAGTGGAGCTTATGGTCATGATGTCCCGGCAGCTCTCAGCAGCGGGAGGCTGAGCAGCAGGCTGCTCTGGCACGGCTGGCGGGACGGCTGGAGTCCATGAGTGATGTGGAGGAGCTGACCGCGATGGTGAGGCCCAGGCCGGGGAGGGGCTGGGAGCTGGGCAGGTGAAAGCCTGGACCGCACAGCCCAGTACCTTGGCCTGCCCTTCACACACAGCTGCGAGGTGCTGCTGAGTACGAGGAACGCAAGCTCATCCGAGCCGCCATCCGCCGCATCCGGGCCCAGGAGATTGAGGGTGCGTGCCCTGCCCCGGCCCCACCCCTGCCCTGCCGCATGCTTCCAGCAGCACCTCCTGGCCACTCACCAGACACTCTTCCCTCTCCTTCCAGCTGCCACCTTGGCTGGGAGGTTGTGCAGTGGGCGTCCCAACAGTGGCTCAAGAGAGGACAGCAAGGGGCGGGCAGCACGCAGGCTGGAACGGTGTGAGGTAAGGAGTGCAGGCCAGGTCCTGAGCCAGGGATGCCAGCAGCCCAGAGAACCTGTGTGTTTTTGCTAGACTGGGCCTTAACTGAGGGTCCCCCACCTTGTGTCTGGGAGACACTGGGGCTCCATCTCTGGCCCCTGCCCACTCTCCCAGGCAACCTCTGGTCACATGTCCCCACTCTAGAGTTTGTCTCTTCCCAGGTCTCCCCTCAAAGCCAGCTTGTCTACACTGCTCCCAGTTTCCTGTCTGTCTCCTATGACACCCTTGTTAACCTCCTTGCTCGCCTCCCCACCTCCACACCTACCTTGCACCCCGACACCAGCCATCCAGTCTCCACTCAGTGGACAGAGGGATCTCCCTGAAATGCAAATCAGACCCTGGAACCTGCCCAGCTTAAATCATCCCAAGGCTGCCCCTCCCCCACCAGACAGCCCACATCCTTACCTTGGCTTATGAGGGCCTGCGTGTCAGGCCCAGGCTGTTCACAGAGTCGACTCTATTCTCCCGGGAGTGTGGGTGAGAGGTCAGGCCATGCAGATTCCCAAAGTGGCCAGCAGAGGCCACTGGATCCCTAGTCCTGGCAGGACTAACCCCAAGCCCCCTGATTAACCAGGCTGAGGCCAGGGGTCAGGGTCCTCCACTCCAGGAATCTAGTAAGTCTGGGAATTCCCAGCAGGTCTCCTGCCATCCCCACCCCCTAGCATTAGGATCTGGTCCTTTCTGAACTGCCCTTGACTAGGCAGTGCCTGGAGGTTGGGAAATGAGGATCAGAGAACCGCCAGTGTGGTACCAGTGACGTACTTGTGCAGGTGTGCCTGCAGGATACCATGCCCAGCCCCTCTGCTTTGCATGCCCTGCCCTGGTGCCTGCCAGCCCAGGGATCCTTGGCCGCATCCTGTGGGTCTCCCGCAGGTGCCGAAGCCAGAGGAACAGGAGCAGCAGGCAGAGGTCCCAGTGCCAACCCCAGCCCCCAGCAGCACCAGCCGGGATGTGACCACAGTGACACTCCTGCTGCGGGCCCCACCTGGGGGCACACCCAGCCCACCTGCCTCGCCCGAAAGCTCGCCTACCTCTACCTCTCCCGAGCCTCCACTGGAGCCTGCCAAGGGCCAGTGCCCTGCTGCCGAGGCTCTGGGCAGCCCCGAGCCACCTCCCAGCCCGCCCAGGGCTGCCAGCCCTGAGCCCCAGGAGCCTCCGGCCATCCCCAGCACTGAGAGGCAGGTGGTCAACAAGGTGAGTCTGGATGAGGGGCAGAGATGCCAAGCAGGACTGCTCCTGGGTGTAGGAGTCAGGCCCTGCCATGCCATGTCTTCCTGCAGCTCCTGCCTGGCCGCACAGAGCCCCCAGCTGCCCAAGGCCCCGCCAGAGATCCCTCCAACACGAAGAGAGCAGGTGAAGTTTCCAGCAGGGATAGCTGCAGGCATCTGCCTTCCCCGGCCTCCCCTTCCCTTCCTGGAAAATGGGTGCTTGTGCCTAGACAGCTCCAGTCCCCGAAGGTCCCGGCCATCTCTGACACTCCTCCCACTGCCCCTGAGGTGTCCCCGCCCCTGGCCTGGCCCACTCCCCCACCCATGGCCAGAGGCCTCCCCGCAGCCTTGAAAGGCAACAGGCCTCAGGCACATTCTTTTCCCCAATAAGGGAGTGCGCCCATCTCCCAGCTGGAGCCGCGTGGGCAGTGCTGTCCGGGGGTGTCCCCTGTCCCCATCAGCAGGGAGGATCTGGGCACCCTTCCTCCAGCCCAGGCCTAGCCCCAGCCCCCAGGAGTGTCCAAGTCATCTTGGGGTCAGTGTGGGAGCTAGGGGGAGGGGCCTGTAAGAGATGCAGCTGAGCGGGAGGCTGGGAGCTGTAAGAGGTGCAGCAAGGGCCTGGGAGGCTGAGGAGGTGCGGAAGAGAGGACTATGAGAGGTGGACCCCACCATCCACTCTCCTTTCTCTGCCCCTACATGGCTGCCACCGCCTCCCCATGCTGCCAGACCTGGCTGGACCCCACCCCTGCCAAAGCTCCCTGTCTGTGCTCAGCCCCCGCCAGCCAGTCCAGAACCGAGGTACTGCCCATTCCCACAGCCTCAGGTGCTGGGCAATCCCTGTCACGTCAACCACTGACAGGTCTCCTGTCCCTTCTAGAGCCCACCCCTCTTGCCAGAGGACCTTCCCGTTTCCAGCGAGCTGGCTCCATACGGGACCGCGTGCGCAAGTTCACATCTGATTCTCCTATGGCTGCTGGGCTCCAGGAAGGACCAGCCCGGGCAGCCCTAGGTCCCTCGACCCCGGCAAGGCTCTCAGGCCCCTCCCACATCAGCACCACCCCTGCCTCCTCCTCCAGTGGCCCCTCCTCACGGGGGCCCAGTGACACCTCCTCCCGGTTCAACAAGGAGCAGCAAGGAACAGCCCGGCCCCTGGCCCAGCTTCAGAGCTGCCCCCAGGAGGAGGGCCCTGGGGGGCGGGGTTTGGCTGCCAGGCCCCTTGAAAACAGAGCCGGGGGGGCCGTGGCCCGCTCAGAGGAGCCCAGTGCCCCGCTGCCCGTGGCCGTGGGCACTGCTGAGCCAGGGGCCAGTATGAAGACCACATTCACCATTGAGATCAAGGATGGCCGGGGCCAGGCCTCCACGGGCCGGGTGCTGCTGCCCACAGGCAACCAAAGGGCAGGTAGGCCTCCCTGTTCCCCATTGCTGGGGACCAGTGCCTGCAGCCGCCAACCTCTGCACATAAGACAAGTGCTGCGGCCGGGACTCAGGGTGTCTCCAGGGGGTGCGCTGGGAGCAAGGGGTGCTGTCAACCTGGGCTTGCATGGCCCTCACCCCACCTGATCCTGACAGTCATCCTTCTCCACCTCCAGAACTGACGCTGGGGCTGCGGGCGCCCCCCACCCTCCTGAGCACCAGCAGTGGGGGCAAGAGCACCGTCACCCATATCAGCAGTCCTGGGACCCTGGCCCGGCTGGGCAGTGTCACTCACGTCACCAGCTTTAGCCATGCTGCCCCTGGTAGCCGAGGAGGCTACAGTGTCAAGGTGAGCCCTCCCTCACCCACCAGCTTCACCCTTGCCAACCTCACAGAGACTGTTTCAGGCTGTTGGGCTAGCAGGGCTCCTCTGTCTGCCCTTCCCCCGCTGCACACCTGGGGAGACGGAGGCCAGAGGGAGAAGGTGGCTGCCCACAGTCCACAGATAGTTGGTAGCAGAGCGAAGGTCAGACCCTCACCCATCAGCCACTGGATGTGTCCTAAGCTCACTCTGTACCAGCTTTAAGCTTCCCACATGCTGATCTCCAGTCCTTATTCCAAAATTGGTTGGTTCATTCCTTGTGAACAGATGAGAAAACTGAAGCTCCAAGAGGGTGGTAAGGGCTTGCCCACCCTTCCTGTGGCAGCCCCAGTGCCCCTGCGCATACCCCATCCTGGACCTTGGCTCCAAGGTGCAGAGCCGCTCTTCTGCTCATCCAAGATCAGCCCGGCCTGTTAGGAGATTGGAGATTAGTGATTACCATCTGCGTCAACATCTCGGGGGGAGGTGGGAGAAGCATTGATGGGGGGACAAGCAGGGGGTGTCAGTCAGGTGAGGCAGCAGCCTAGCAGGTGCCACGGGAACTCTATACATCACACCCTTCCATTATTCATTCTGGAGCCCGGGATCAGCTGGCTGGGAGCTCAGCCAGGGAAGGGATCCCCAGCGGGCTGCCCAGCTGCACAGGTAATGCCCTCTGCGGTGCACCAGGGACTGAATGGGACTTTAGCCGAGGTGAGATGGTTAGAGCCAGCTTCGGGCCTTCTCAGGGGTGACAGGGAGAGGGTGGGAGCAAGAAAGCACCCTTCCCCTCCCAGGGCAGGACCTAACTGCTCTCTGCCAAGGGAATGAGGAGAGGACAGCTGAGGCCCTTGCAGTGGATGGGAGGTGCCACAGTGAGCCTGGGTCCAATACCACCAGCTTGCCCCAGCTTCCCCATCTAGAACCAAGGGGAGGCAGATCCTGTGCCCAGAATGCACTTGTTCGAAGTGTGTGGTTGATCTGAGCACCAGAGGCAGGCAGAGGACATTTATCTCAAGGACAAGACACTTGTTACAGCAGACTGCTCAAAGTCCCACCTCTCTGTGCCTCCATGTCCCCTATCTGTTCAAGGCTTTCTGAAACAGCATGGCATGAGGGCAAACAGTGCAGGCTTGGTGTATGACAGACTGGATCCTCCCAGCTTACGTACATAGTGGCCCAGACGGGCCCATTCCTTGCTCCTTGCCTCAGTTTCCCCACCTGTAGGGCATGGGGCCCTGCCTCAGTGATCAGAACCTCTACAGACTTGCTGCGCTGCTGGTCTGTGGTCTCTGCAGGGCCAAGGCCAGGCCTGGCGGTCGGCCTGCTGGGGCAGGCCACCCCTCCCCCACTCCCCCCTCTAGAGGGAGCCCAGAATAGGTTTCTATTTGGGCTACAGCCCCAGCTGGCGGGTGGCGGGCTGGGAGGCCAGCAGGGGCGGGGCAGGCCCACTGCCCTTGCCTTCGCCCTCAGGCCAACTGCAAAGACTCTGACACTGCCAGCCAGAAGCAGCAGTCCCTACCACTGTCCCCATCGTCATCCCACCATAGAGCCCCTGCCTGCACCATGCCGGGGGTACCAGGGCCTGGGTCTGAGCTGGCCGCAGCCCTGGAGGAGCGATTGGGCCAGGCGTTGGAGGAGCTGCGGGCAGTGGCTGAGGCAGGCCGGGCAGCAGTGACCCAGGCAGCAGAGGCAGCCGCCTCGGCCGTGGAGCCAGTGGCCCGGGCAGCTGAAGAGCTGCGGGCGGAGACAGCAGCACTGAGCCGGCGGCTGGATGCACTGGGCAGGCAGGTGGAGGTGCTGAGCCTGCATCTGGGGGTCCCACTCGTGCCTGACCTTGAGCCTGAGCTGGAGCCCAGTGAACTGCTCCTGGCCGCTGCCGACCCCGAGGCCCTCTTCCAGGCGGCCGAGGATGCTGGGACCCCCGTGGCCCACCCGCCTGCCTTCAGCACCCGCCGCCGCTCCTCTGCCGGCCCAGCCCGCAGCAGCAGTCTCGTAAGTCCTGATGGGTTATGGGGAGAGGGGTGGTTTTCAGACAGGTTCTACCTCGGCTGAGTGACCTTAGATGTGCCACCACCTTCTCTGATACTCAGTTTACCTATCTGTAAAGGGAACTGGGGAGCTAGTGCTCCAAGACTGAGGCAAGATGGTCCCAGGCTCCTGGCCCTGAGACACGCGTGGCGGCTGCCCTGGCAGCCCCTGGCCAGGGCCCAGTCCCCACCCCCACCCCCTGCCCCAGCCCCAGCCAGGCCAAGCCTCCCCGAAGCAGCTGCCACCTCGGCTCTCCTTTCCCTTACAGCAGGCAGAGGGGCCCTGCCAGGAGGGGAGGGGCTGTGATAGTGGGGCCGGGGGCTTGTCTGCAAGGGGCTGGGGAGATGTCCTGGGAGGGGTGGGGAGCTAGGTTGAAGCTGGAGGCCCCTTAGAGGGTGGTTCACACATGGGGGGTGGGGAGCAGGGGTAAGCTTCAGAGAGGACTTGGCTCTGGGCAGCCCCAGTCAGACACCTGGTCAGGAGCCTGTGGGCCCTGGTCCAGCCCCCTTGGTGTGTTGGGAGGGGGGCATGTGCTGCCTGGGCACTGGCCCAGGAGGACCCAGGCTTTGGAAACAGGCAGGCCAGAGCACAGCCTGCCTGGAGGGGGCTGGGAATGAAGCAGCAGAAAGAACTCGGGTTCAGGAGCCAGGCCCACTTCACCTCAGACCACAGGCTGCAACACACTTATGGAAGGACTATGGGCAAGTCATGCAGTAACCCTGAGCCTCAGTTTTCCCTTCTGTTAAATAGGGACAGAAAATTCCTAGTGCTCATACAGTGCTTACTACTGAATGGAAATCACTGTCATTGCCACTATTAATTGTATTAAGATAATTTTAAGACACGGGAGGCCCTACAACAAGGCTCTCGGTGCCACATTCCTGAGCCGTCACCCACATGGCTGTCCTTGGTTAGGCAGTCTGATTGGCTAGTGGTATATCAAAGGCTGTGTTAGAAGCCCCAGGGTCTGGTCTCCTGTCCTTTGGGGGCATGGTTGGTTTTATCTACACCCCTGCTTAAACTCCATGCTGTCTCCCCTTCCCATCAGATGGAGCCAGAACCTGCAGAAACCCCGTCTGCAGCAGTGGAGGTGGCCAATGGCGCCCAGCAGACCCGAATGGACAAGGCACCAGAGAGGCGAAGCCCACTGAGTGCAGAGGAGCTGATGGCCATTGAGGATGAGGGTGTCCTGGACAAGATGGTATGGCCTGATCTGGTGGATGGGGGATTGGCAGGGAGCTAGGCCAGCAGGCTCCAGGTGGGCAATGACAGGGGCTCTATCCGCAGCTGGACCAGACTACGGACTTTGAGGAGCGGAAGCTCATTCGGGCTGCGCTGCGTGAGCTTCGACAAAGGAAGAGAGGTAGAGCGCCTGTTGCCCCAACCCTAGATCCAGCTCCCCCCTCACTGGGGTCCGTTTGTGGATGCTCCAACTCAGTAACTGCCCTACCCAGTGTCTCCTTCTCTCCACCCGGCTCTTCCCTTCCCTCCTTCCCCCTGGATCCAGCTGCTCCCTTCCCTGGCTGCTTCTCTCCCACTAACGAGACCCAGAGCCAGTTTCTCTTCTCTTTCCTAGACCCGGTTACCCTCTCCCCCAACTACTCCTCCTTGGATCCAGTTGCTTCTCCAAGTACTGCCAAGGACTCCTTCCCTGAATCCAGATACTCCCTCTCCCAGCTGCTTCTCTCTCCCTGGGGTCCACAGATGGCCACCTTAGCCTCTGCCTCCTACCCACTTCCCCTTCCCTGGACCCAGCTATTCTTTCTTTCAGTTTCTCAATTCACTTGCTTCTCCAGACACTCTCAAGTTCCTCCCTCTCTGGATCTAGCTGCTTCCTCCAGGGCCTGCTGATGCCACCCAGCCTCCACGCCCACCCACCTGTTTCTTCTTTAGGCCCAGTTACCCGCTTTGCCAGCTTCTCTCCCAGCTACCCTTTCCCTGGATCAAACTGCTTCTCAGATACCTCCAATTACTCCATCCCTGGATCTAGACATATCTTGCTTCAGCTGCTCTTCTTCCCACCAAGACCCATTTGAAGGTCCGCTCCACTACTGCCCTCACTCAGCTTCTTCTTCCCTGAACTCTGCTACTCCCTCCCTGGATCAAGATACTCCCTCTAGATTCAGATACTCATCCCCACAGAAACTCCCTTCTTGGATCCAAATATTCCTCCTCTGAGTTCAGCTATTCCATATCCTCTCCTTTCTGAGTCCACACCCCCATTCCCTGCCAAGTTATGGCTATCCCCTCACCCTCAGCTACTCCTAAAGAGGGTGCTTGTTCCCTGTGTCTTCAGTGTTGCTAACCAGTTCCCCTCCATCCCATCTTATGTGTCCCGTATGCCCGTGCATATGTGCTGTGTGGGTGATGGTGGCCCTTCTGGGCATGCATGGGGCATTCCCTGCCCAGACCAGCGGGACAAGGAACGGGAACGGCGGCTGCAAGAGGCACGGGCCCGGCCCGGGGAGGGCCGTGGCAACACAGCCACCAAGACCACCACGCGGCACAGCCAGCAGACAGCCGATGGCTCAGCTGTCAGCACTGTTACCAAGACCGAGCGGCTCGTCCACTCCAGTAAGGGGCTAAGCAGGCTCAGGGCTCAGGGTGGGAAAACGTCCACCTCACTGGCCCCATGCCTCTCACACTCTTCCTCTCGTCCCCTGCCCCTGCAGATGATGGCACACGGACGGCCCGCACCACCACGGTGGAGTCGAGTTTCGTGAGGCGCTCGGAGAGTAAGGCCGCCCAGCGTCTGCCTGTGCCTGCTTGCCTGCCTGTCCGCCTCCTCAGGCTCTTCCTCAAACTCTCTCTCCGAACCATTTTCATCTTTGTGTCTCTGTACAGCCGTCACTTTCTCTTCTCTGCCTGCGACTACCACCATCCCTCCACCAGCCTCCTGCCCCATCTCCCACATCAAGCCCAGCACCTCACCCCATTCTCCCTCCTCTGTCTTGCAGATGGTGGTGGCAGCACCATGATGCAAACCAAGACCTTCTCCTCTTCATCATCCAAGAAGATGGGCAGGTGAGCACAGGAACCCACTCCCAGACCACAGAGGAGTCAGTGCCACAGGGGAGCTCACTGCACACCCATTCTACAGAGGGGCAGACCGAGGTGCTGGGAGGTGAGGGTGTATGGTCAGGGAGGGGCAGAGTGGGAGTCAGACCACTCCTACTCCCCTTGTGATTTCACCTAATCCTCAGCTGCACCATGGGGGAGGCCAGAGATTTGCTCAGGGTCTTAGAGGGGCCTCCCCACTACACTGAGCTGCGTGCTGGCCCTGCCACTTCCCAGTGTCTGCAGACCACATCCCATGTCACAGAGCACCCTTACACTTTAGCCCCATGAGGGTGGGGTGCACCCTATGTTACCGAGGATGTTGGGGCAGAATTCAGGATAGGAACCAGAGGGGTCCAGGGACTCTGAGTCAGAGACCTATGTTCAAGTTCTTGTGCTGCCCTCCATGCCCTCTGAAATTTGAGGCCCTGTTTCCTCATCTTTAGTGGAGCTGGTAAGGGTCCCTCCATCCTCTTATGAAATTTAAAATGACACATAAAAAAGGCTCAATAGACATGAGCTATTATTATCATGACTGTTACCACGTTGGTTGTCATTATTAGTTGATAGTGCCCAGAATATGAACTCACCAGTAACTTGACAATACAGCGAGCCTTCGCAGACAACTCCCCAGGGGCCAAGTCTGTTGAAAAGAGCTTGGCTCCCATCTTCTGGTCGTTTGAGCCTCAGTCTACTCCTCTATAAATTGGGTTTGATGAGGACACCTCCCTTGCTGGTCTGCGTTGCTGGTCAAGATACCGCAAGAGTGTAGGGTCTGGAGCGCGACAAGACCCCTCGCTTGGTGAGGTGGGGTGGTGGCATAGGAGCGGCCCTCCTCGGCCCTAACAGTCATCTCCCCACCCCCTCAGTATCTTCGACCGGGAGGATGAGGCCAGCCCGCGGCCTGGCAGCCTAGCGGCGCTGGAGAAACGCCAGGCGGAGAAGAAGAAGGAGCTGATGAAGGCACAAAGCCTGCCCAAGACCTCGGCCTCTCAGGCCCGCAAGGCCATGATTGAAAAGCTGGAGAAGGAAGGCGCCGCGGGGTGAGCAGCAGAGAGTGGGGAGGGGCGGGGCCTAATGACTGCAAGGGGCGGGGTCTGGATAGTGGTGGGCAGGGGGGGCAGAAACGGGAAGAGCGAGGCTGGAGCTGTGGTGGGAGGAGCCTGAAGGTAAAGAAGGTGGGCCCAGCGGGTAGGCACCCCAATACTCCTGTGACCCTGCTCCTGACACCACCCCTGCAGCAGCCCTGGCGGACCCCGTGCAGCTGTGCAGCGCTCCACCAGCTTTGGGGTCCCCAACGCCAACAGTATCAAGCAGATGTTGCTGGACTGGTGCCGAGCCAAGACGCGTGGCTACGAGGTGAGCTCTAGGAGACCAGGTGGCCCAGCGGGCCACCCCTCCTCTCTGACCCTCGCTGCTCCCATCCCCTAATCCCAACTGCAGTCACCCTCACAGCCACCATGCCTGGCAGGGAAGATGGACATTCCTCTTCTGGGATGAAACAGGCTCAGAGAGGACACATAACATGCCCTTGGTTCCAGAATAAGTGATTAAGTGGCAGGGCCTAATGAGGGCCCTTGGATGGTGGGGATGGTTCAGGCCAGACCCCACCCTTGAAGTCCCCTCCTCATTGCTCTGTGGGGGGCATTGGGTAAATTTCTATACATAAGGGAAGGAGTGATGAGGGCATGACCATGGCCTTAACAAGGTGGTACTGGGCCTCTTGGTTGCTCTGTCCCCTAAGTAGCAGACATGGGAGTCAAGGAACTGCTTTGGAGGAGGTTCATGTTCCCACTGCTCACCGGCTGTGCAGCCTTGAGCAAGCCACAGGACCTCTCTGAGCCCTGTCGCGCTAGGTCTGGAATGCCACAGTACTGGAGGGTGAGGGGCATGGGGGAGCTGACAGTCCTCTCACTACGCATAGCATGTGGACATCCAGAACTTCTCCTCAAGCTGGAGTGATGGGATGGCCTTCTGCGCCCTGGTGCACAACTTCTTCCCTGAAGCCTTCGACTATGGGCAGCTCAGCCCACAGAACCGGCGCCAGAACTTCGAGGTGGCCTTCTCATCCGCTGAGTAAGTGTGGGCCCCAGCCCTGCTGGTGTCGGCTGGGTGTCTGGGGCTGGGCATCTGGGCCAGGCCCAGCTGCCCCAAGGCCCCCTGGAGCTGGCCAGCCACACTGTCATTCAGCGATTGAGACCCCCTTCCCCAGAAAGCCCCCGTCCTCTTCCACCCCACCCACCTGCTGCTGAGCGTGCCAGGTGCCCGCCGGAACGAAGGAGCCGGAGGCCCGCCTACCAGCCCGGGCCAAGGCCCACCAGGTGGCCCTGTCCATATCCCCTCCATCCCAATCCTCTGCCCCCTTCTCCCTCTCTCCCTCCCTTTCTCTGTCCTGCTCTCCTCCCACTATCACCAGAGCTTCCTGCTCCCACGGGATCCCGGCTGGAGATTCCAAAAGGAGGCTCCTGGCCCGGGCCCCGTGCCCGCCCAGCCTATATAGGTGTTGCCAGAGGCTTATATAGGACATCAGCAAGCCCTCCACTTTGGAATCGTTGCCCCGTCTGCTCACTTCACCCTCAGCACCCTCCTCCATCTGTCTTCCCTTCTCTACCTTTCTCTTTCTGGTTCCCCTAGAGTTTTCCTCTTTCTCCTCCCTCCACCTCCTCTCACGCCTCCCTCACCCCCACTCCCTGGGGCACAGCCCTCCTCTTCAACCTTGGCGTCAATGCCAACGCCATCGCCCCCACCCCGCGTTCCCTCCCGCTTGCCCCGAGAGTTCTCTGCACCTGTGACTGATCTGGCCCCCACCCCTGTCTGCATCGCACACCATTAGTGATGGGTAGTGAGCGGCACGTCCACGATGGGGAGGGGGCATGCGGGGGGCTGGCAGACTGCAGCACTGAGAACGTAACTGAACTCATGTCTCTGTGTGTGTGTGTATGTGTGTGTCTCTCTGTTCTCCTCCCCTCTCTCTTCTCTGCCTCTTCCCCACCTACCCTGCTCGGGCCCCATCCCCTGCCCCTTCCCGGCCCCCTACCCTCCCCAGGACCCATGCGGACTGCCCGCAGCTCCTGGACACAGAGGACATGGTGCGGCTTCGAGAGCCTGACTGGAAGTGCGTGTACACGTACATCCAGGAGTTCTACCGCTGTCTGGTCCAGAAGGGGCTGGTAAAAACCAAAAAGTCCTAACCCCTGCTCGGGGCCCCACGGTGAGGAACGCCTCCTTGCTCGCCTGCCCAGTTACGCCGGAATCTGCTCAGTGGGGCACAGAGAGAAGCTGGGGAGATGGCGGGGGAAAGAAAGGGGAACCTGAGAAGAGCCAGAAGGAGCCAGACATGGCCCTGTCTTCTGGTTATTCAGGACCTAGCAGGCAAGAGCATTCTCCTAAATGGGCAGTGATGACCCAGGTGAGCAGGACTGAGGTGGAGGAAGCCCAGGAGGCCAGGGGAACCCGAAGGAGGCACCTGGCCCTGTGGGCAGGTCCAGGACAGTGATCTGAAAAAAGTACAAACTAAGCTGGGATCTGAATGACCAATTCAGGCTAAAGGAGGGAGAGGGGGTACCCAGCAGAGGGACCAGCCTATGTACAGGGATGGGGTCGAGGGAGCTGGAGGCCATGGTACACCCAAGAGGGGAAGGAAGTTTATTTAGTCTGGGTGAAGAGGGAGGAAGGGGTCACAGTCAGGAGTCTGAACTTCCTTCTGAGGACAACAGGAGTCATAAAAGATTTCCAAACAGAGAAGGGATGTATGTGGTCTGGTGGCATTCTAGAACAATCCTGGGGTGAGGCCTGGATGAGGGAGGGAAATGGAGGGGACAGACTAGACAGCTAGAGAAGCTTAAGTGGAGAGATGGACTTCCTGATGGATCTATTGGGGAGGGAGAGAAAGGATCAGGGAAGAGTCTCCGGCCTCCAGTTTGCACACTGGGGAGTTGGTGGTGCCATGCTCCAAGTTGAGAGGCTCAGGAGCAAGGCCAGTTTAACAGGAAGATGCTTCTGGTGGGGATCCTGGATTCCCAAGCCAGCTGTGGCATTTCCTGTCCAGACGCTTGACTCCAGGGCCACAGTAGAGAATTCAGATCCTGAGCTAACTGCCCATTACAGACCAGGAGCCCAGAGAAGGAGAGAGTTGGGCTCAGAGAGTGCTAGGGGGTTTAGGTCAGAGCTGAGGCCAGAAACTGGATCTCTAGACCCCCCAGTTAGTGGCTCTTTTCCTTGCCCCATCACTTTCCCCACTCATTTTGTAGAGAGAAGAAAAGACAAAGGCCTGGAGGGAGAAGGGGGATTGCCTGAAGTACCTGAGTCAGGGGCAGAGCTAGCAGTGCATTCAGATGCCCCTCGGGGCCTGGAACCATTGTAGGGTGCAGCCCACATGTGCACACATACACTCAGAGAGGCCGTGCAGGTGAGGGGAGGATGGGCTTGGTGCTGTCTCCAGGTCATATATGGACTTAGGAACTGCTGCCCAGCAGGCCAGCCTGGAGGGAGAGGGGCCCAGCCCGGCCTCGATCCAGTTGGAAAGTGTGACTCAGCCGTACTGTTGCTCGAATAGCCTGGTGTTTGGCCTGTCACTGGGGCAGTTGGAGCCCTGAGCCGTGAGCCCCGGTGTAAACAATGGCTTTATAAGGTCTCCAGGGAAGACACCAGAGGTGGGAGGGAGCTCCATGTTGGGGGAGGCCGGGATCCCTGGGGAGATGGCCACAGCTGGAAGAAGCTACAGAGAGAGGCTGCCCCTTTGCCATAGTACAGCTGGTGAAACAAGCCCAAACTGGGGCCGAGATGACCCCAAGGGCACATAGCACATCAGCAAGAGAGTCAGGAACCTCTCACTCATCCTAGTTGCTTCCCAGGACTCAAATGAGGCAAAGAATGACTATACTGTTGCTGTAAAGATGGGGAAACTGAGTCACAAGGCAGGGCTTCTCTAGCTTCCACAGCTGGCCAGGAGTGGAGCCTTGACCTAAACAGCTCTCCTGCTTCCCAGGACTCCCTGAGAGAGTCCTGGTAAGCTGAGAGTAGGCCCTAGTCCTACCATGGTTTGACCTTGAAGGTTTGACCTTGGAGGCACAAGGTAGGAGGTAGTCCTGGGCCCTTGAGTATCTTGGAAACAGGAGCAATTCCTGCCCTTGTGCCTTCTCTGCCAAAGAAAACTCGGTTAACAGCATTGACTGTTTACTGTATGTCAGGCATGGCAGATGGGAGGGAGCAGGGTAGAAGAGGTCTTGCTCTGGGAGGGAGGGGAAATGAGGCTGGGGTCACCCTCCTGGCGCTGTCAGTTGCTTAGTAGCTGCAGCCCACTCACCCCAGAGTGAGGAGAGGGCTTCTGCAATATGGAAGAAGGGGCCCCAGGCAGTTGCCAACACCCAGAGCTGGGGTCTGGATGCCATCAGCCCAGCTTTTCACCTACTAAGCTGTGGAGCTCGAAACAGATGACTCCGCTGCTATGTGACTCAGTTTCCCTCTGTGGAAGGTGCATCTAGCACTCTGGAAGATGGATAGAAGGGTGGTCCCACCCCTGAGCATAACGTAGATGGTCCAGTCTGTATTGATTGGGACACTCATCTGCCTCCCCTGCCCTACCCAAGGGGGTAATAAGGGTTAAAGAATGGTCTCCCACACATACACAAACACCTCCCTGGATGGCAGGGTTGTCCTTTGAGACATACAGGAGTTCCCAGGCTGCTCTGCAGGAGGTGCCAGGCCAGGGAGCTGGCAGATAATCTGGGGCCCAGAGGGTCACTGGAGAGGAGGGTCCTAGATGCAGGGAAAGATTTGATCCCCTTTAGGTACAATGGTCCAACTGAGAGGCTTGTGCCAGCTAGAGTGTGCCATTGAGGGTGAGGAGACGGCGCGCCCTCCAGAGAGGAGTGGGCGGGGTCAGGAGTCAGGACGTCCCCAGGGCTTGGGGTTGAGACCCCGACCCATCACCGGGTCCGCTGGAATGGGGCAGGGCTCTCTTCCACTTCCACATACCTGGCCTGACTCCCCACAGGGGTGCCTCCAGGCTTGGGTGGGTGGGGCCTGGGGTTTCTGCCTTCCTGGAAGGCTTTTCCCCCATTCAGTTGATCAAGAGTCGAGTTTATGGAAGACCAGGAAGCTGCGGCATTGGAAAGACCTCCCGGTAGAGGGTAGCCGCAAGAGGCGGGGCCGACGCTGACAACGACCCCCGTGCCCCCTCCCCGCAGGATGCTTGTGGACTGCGTGCCCCTGGTGGAGGTGGAGGACATGATGATCATGGGCAAGAAGCCCGACCCCAAGTGCGTCTTCACCTATGTGCAGTCGCTCTACAACCACCTGCGGCGCCACGAGCTGCGCCTGCGCGGCAAGAATGTCTAGCTTCCCCGCCCGCACGGCCGCCCGCGGCAAGCTGCCCGCACCATCCAGGCACCATCCCCTCCCCTGTGCGCCTGCCCACCGCTGCCCTGTCTGTCGCGACACCTTCCCACGCATACACACGCAGCGTTTTGATAAATTATTGGTTTTCAAAGACTCTGACTCCTCTCTGCCTCCCTTGGGGGTTTGAATGGAGGGCAGCTGGGCAAGGTGTGCCCACGTCCCCACTCTGGCAGCCAGGCAGCTGGGGATGCGGGGTCTCCCAGGGGTATTCGAGGAGCTCCTATTGTTCACCCGCCCGCAGCAAAGAAGGAGTCGAGTTTCAGTTAAGGCGAAAGGGGATTTAGTGGAGCTGGGGAGGGAAGAAAGAAGGGTTAGGAGGAACCCTCAACTCCAACCCTGCTGGCTTGGGGACGGGGCGTCGACCCTCAGCGAGGGAGGTGCTCCCGGGACGCTGAGCGCTTCATTCTGTCCCCAGGGCTCAGGCAGGGGGGTGCCGCGCTCCCAGACCTACAGGTCACCGCGGTCAGGAGCGCCTTCCGCGGGCCTAGCGGGCGCCCGCAGGTATTCCGGGGGCACAGGCTCGTCGGGCGCCGCCTTGCGGTAGAAGCCGAGCTCCTGCACCAGCGCGTTGATCTCCTCGCGGGTCATGTCGCTGAGTGGAATTCGCTGCAGTGGAGGCGGGGCGGAGTCAGCGCGCAGGGTCCCGCCTCTCGCCCCGCCTCCCAGTCCGCCTCCCCAGGCCTCACCTCCAGTTCCTCGAAGCGTTGGCCCAGCAGCACGAGCTCTGGGTCGGCCCCCGGCAGGTGTTTCATTACCAGGTTGTGGCTGGAGATGGTGTTAAGGTGGGTAGTGGTGGAGTGGGCGGAGGCAGATGGGGTCTCCCGGGGCCTTGCTGATGTGAACAGCACTACCGCGTCTGCCCAGGGAGGGCAGGAATCCCCATTGACACTTGAGGAAATGGGGTTCAAAGAAATCAGAGGGTCTCCCTTCGGTTCCTGTATCTGTGACAGTCATCACTAGTCAATTTCTGTTGCCAACCCAAGACCACCTCAGAATTCTCTGGGCAGCCACTCAATTAACCCCATTTGTCAGGTGAAAACCATTTGTCATCCTGATCTGTGAAGTTAAGTGGAAGAACATTCTCCAGATCCCCTCCCCATCCTCCCTCCCCCAGCACAGTAGGCGGATACTAGAGTGGGATGTCCTGGGTGACGAAGGCCTTCACCTGGAGAGGAACCATAGCATCAGACCCCACCCCGCTCCTGGTACCATCAGGAAGCCCAGTGAGGTCACACAGCACTCAGGCAGTTCAGGAGAGCAGGCTCCTGATTCCCAGCCCAGGGATCCTCCCCTACCCAGTCATTGGGACCATGTTGCCCCTGCCCCAGGAGACTCAGAAGGGACAGAGCTGGGGACCCCTTCCTTCAAACTCACCTCTTTCAAACGATTCAGCTGTCATCCCCCACAGGTCTGGAGGGGGACAAAATGGGATCGGTCAAGAGTTCTTCATGTCTCCCCTCACCCTCACTGCACCCTCCTCCCCCAGCTGGGAGTTGAGTGGGGCTGTGGATTACTCCCTGGAAGAGCAGTTCCCAAGGTGTAGAGATGGGGATCCCTTGTGGGCAAAAGGGGGAACTCTGTACAGACCGGGATGCTGAGGCCTAGCAAAACCAGAGGAAAAGAGGAGCAAGGCCAGAGACCCGAAGGGCACTTACCAGCCTTGGGGCTATTGCCTGCACACCATACTGACTGTTGACTCACTCCCAACGCCCAAGACAAATGGTCACCCTACTCCTCTCAGGCAGTAGAGACCTGGACCTGGCCTTTGGCCTCTAGAACCTCAGGGTGGAGGCAGGCCAGAAGGAAACAGCTCAGAACTTCCCTAAGAGGCCCCATTAGAGACACCTACCATCTGGTCCCTACGTCACCCCATGCAGAGCTGACCCTCCCTGCCACCTTCAGCCTAACCCTACAGATCACCTGGTTGCCTCCCCAACAAGGGAGGGTGGGAGGGTGGGAGGGCCCCTCCCTGTACTCTCTAGGGGGGAGCTACCTCCTAGCAGGGGCCCAGACCCCAGGACCACCCATTCTAGTCCTCCCTCCTCCTCCCCTTCCTTTTTTCAGACAGAAAACTAAGGCCCAGAGAAGGTCTGTGAGGATCCAAGTCACACAAGGAAACAGGGACTTTGGCGGGGGCATTTCCTGGCAGGGAGTGTGGGGGAACTGATGCGGAACAAGTGTTGGTAGGGCAGTTACCAGCCCCCTTCCCTGGCTTTTGCCTGGTGAGGGGAGGCTCCAGAAGACCTTCCCTCCCCCAGGCAAAGGGAGAGAGACCAATCGGAACTAGGGTGGGGAGGAATTCCAGGAAAAAGAGGATTGATGGGGGGATGGGAAGTTGGGCTCCAGAGGGCAGATTTGGGAGTCACCGGCCGGAAGAAGTTAGAGGACAGGGCCAATGCGGAAGAAGTTAGGAGACAGGGCCAATGTGTCTGGAGCCCGCTGTCCGGCGGGGTGGGGAACTGGGAAGAGGTTCAGATTTCCAGATGGCAAGATTGGATGTCAGGCTTCCACAGTGGATGCTGGGGCGTTCTGAGGCTGAAGAGTGGGAGGGACAAGTCCCGGCGGACTGGAGGGAGTTGGAAGGGTCCTGAGGTCAGAACGGGTGGTGATCCCAAAGCTAAGGGGTCATAGGGTAGGGCGGCGGTTGTCCCTAGGCTGGGGGCCGGCGCACTCACCTCTACCCGGGCTCGGGCCAGGCCTTGTAGACGGTTCCAGTCGGGCCGGAAAGTGGTGGCGGCGGCCGCGAGTGCCGCGAGAAGCAGCAGCAAAAGCGGCGGAGGCAGCGGTAGGTGCATTGAAACCGGGCCGAAGATGATCCGCAAGCTGGAGGTGAACCGCCGGGCCACTGCGCCACGTCTGGACCCGAGGGCTGGCCCTGTCCCCGCTCGAGGTCCCGCCCCACTGGGGACCACGCCCCCAGCTCTCGGTCTCCGCCCCAGGGCCGGCGTGGGGGCCTCTCGCGCACTTTCGACGGGGTTTGGGCTCCTCTCTGGCCCTCAGCCCTTTACTTTCCCATCCTGAGAATGTCCACCCAGCCTGTGCTGACCGAGAGCGCTGACGCTCCGACAGGATGCGGCCAGACAGTTCCCCCTTACGCCGGCAGGTGGCGCAAGCGAGATGCGGACGGACACGGGAATTTCTGGGCCAGACGCTCGACTTGAAAACGGGGAAATTGAGGCTTAGAGAATCCTTGTTTGTGTTTTTTATTTCTCTGGACGAAATTCTGATGTGGGTTTCAATTCTCTGGAGCACATGTTGTGGCCATAGGAATATTACGTCGTACTCTGTAGGGGCTGGGAGGATAAAAGTGTTAATACACAACAGAAAGCTCTTTAGAACAGCACCTGGCGAGGTACCTTAAAAAGGGCCCCATGAACTCCGTTTTACAGGTTAGGAGACAGGCTCAGAAAGCTAAGGCGATTAAGCTGTGAATCTGGGGTTCGAACTCAAAATGTCCTTTTGCTGATCTCCCCAAACCAAATATGCTACCTCCCCTCTTCTAGCCTAAGGCAGACAAAGCAAATCGATCTCAGTGCTCTTTCCCACTGAATCTAGACTGAGACACAGAATCCTCTTCAACAAGTCAAGCCTGCATTACGGCTTTATGGACCCTAACCAGTTTTGCCTTCCTGGGCCCCCTCTTCTATCAAAAAAATCATCATCATCATCATCATCAGATTTTACAACTGCTTTGATGAAAAGATGGATATAATCCAATCTGGGTTCATTATTATTTATTCATTTTTAGAATTATGGCTTTAAAATAAGTTAAAATTAAAACATTTTTGTGGACCCCTAAAAGTAGGATGGATCCTAGACACTGAGCCTAATATGTAAGTCAGGTGTGCATGGAGCCCTTTGTTCATAGCCTGCTACCTTCCATTTACTGACTTGATTGTAAAGATATAATAACAATAACAACAACAACACTAGTAATAATAGGCTTACAGCTGTTATTTAATATCCATTCTCTATAAGTACATGAGGACACAATAAATGTAATTGATTCTATCCAGATTATTGACATGATAGGCTATGTCTAGCATTCTATTTACTGCTGAGGAAGTGGGAATTCATCCAAGCTTTCTGAAAGGCAACTTGACACAACAAATCAAAACCCTAAAAATATTTCTTCTACCCAGTCATTCTGCTTCTCAGAATTTGACCCAAAGTAATCTTCAGAGAGGAGACCAATTGTTTGGTCAAGACGTTTATCTAAACACTGTTTATCATGGTGAAAAACAAGAAACGACAGAAGCGTGTCACAGCCGGGGATGAGTAAAATAAATGATGGTACCTCCTTTGGATAGAAGACTATGCAATTTTTCTTAATGATGCAGCATACTGCTGTTGGGAGTTGTGATGCTCTGGGTTTCAAGTCACAGAAACTTCAAGTTAAACCAGCTTAAACAATAAAAGTAATCTGTTGGCTCAAATAACAAAATAATCCAGGTGGGGAGGGATTTAGGTGAGGTTTGATCTGGCTGATAAAGTCACCAAGACCTGATCTGTCTCCATTCTGCTTTCCATAGTATCAGCTTATCATGAGCCCAGTTACCTGTGTGGTGTCAAGATGGCTGCAGGACCACTACAGGCTTCTTCATTCATATCTAATCAGGGGAAATCAATCTCTCTCTTTCTCTCTCTCTCCCTCTCTCTCTCCCTCTCTCTCTCTCCTTTTTAACTTCTCAAGCTTTCTTTCCCAAAAGTCCTCAGCAAAAGTCTCCTTGTATCTCACTAGTCCATCCATGATCCAACCAGTGGCCAGGGGAATGGAAAATGCTCCCTGGCTTAACCAGTTGGGACCCATTCCTGAAGGCTGTCAAGAATACCGACTGCAGTGGAGGCTGTGGCAGCCAATCAATTTTATCAAATATGTATGTATAAATATACATGCCTAGACCAAAAGGCAAAAATCTAGACAGAAACAAGCCACTAAGTCAAAATGGTCAACTCTTGGTAAATGAAATTATAGGTGAATTTATTTTCTCCTTTACAATATTTTTCTGTGTTTTCTATAATAAATAGATATTACTGAAACACAAACAGTAAAGTCTGTTTATAAAAATAATGGGACATAGGCCATAGGTTTCCTCTACACCCAGCAAGAGTCTCAGAGTGGCTGAAGCCAGAGGCCTCATGGAGCCCATGGTTTTTCTGCTGACAGAACCAAACCTCAGTGCCCCACAGGCCCACGTTCACTGTTCACTGGACAGACGCCAGCAAACCACTCTCATTGCATTAACCTGGACGCTGTGGCCTGGAGGGGCCACAGTCTGGGCTGCTGAGGGTTGACAAGCCGGCTAGTGAAACTGATGGCAGAGACATTGGCCATGACAGTACCAGGAACAATTTGGCATCAGCGACCAAGGGAGGCTCAGGACCTCCCAGAACAGATCTCTGCTCATAATCCACGCCCTTATGTGGCAGTTTATAATCTAGGCCGGCAGCCATACTTATGTGGGGCTGGATTTGGGGCTTAGTCTGTGAAGAGCCAAGCTCAGACTGGATTGGGGTCAGTCCCTAGCCTATGGCCAGGTTTAGAACTGGTGCTGGGGCTGGAGTCAGGTCTCAGTCAGTTACTGGGCTTGGGCCTCAGTCGGTGACCAGGATCAAGGCTCAGTCTGTTGACTGCACTCAGGGCTCAGTCTTTGACCGGATTCACTGCACAGTCTGAGGTCAGGGGTTTGTGTGTAACCAGAGTTGTGTGACCCAGGGTCAGAGCTCAGTTTGAGGTCAGGGTTCAGTCAATGATTAGGCTCAGGGCTCAGTCTGGAACCAGGTTCAGTTAATGACTAGACTTGGACCTCAGTCTAGACCTGGGGTTGAGGCTCAGTCTAAAATCAAGGGTTAGTCCGAACTAGGGTTAGAGTTGAGTCTGTGACTATGATCAGGGCCCAATCTGGGTCAAGAATTGAGGTCTCAAGTTGGAATCAGGCTTGGTCAGGCTTGGATCTGGTTCAGTATTTGACTAGAGTCAGAGCCCAATCTTGAGCTGGGGTGGAGGCTTAGCCTCAGCATGGGATCAGGGCTCAAGTTGGATCTAGGATCAAGGCTAGGGTTTAGTCTGTCTCTGTGCTCTCTTCTGAGCTCCAATAAAGAAATTTCTGGGGCACGGGAGCCAAGGGCAGGTCAGCATACGAGAAGGGAGAGCCCCCAGACTAGCTTATGTCCCTGCAGTGAACCTCTCCTTGCCTGCTAAAGCCGGTTGTCCTAGAGCCTTCTAACCTACATGGCTCTGCTGCCCGAGATCCCCTCGCACTAGCGTAAAAATAGCCACTCACTTCAGAGCAGCTGACAGCGGGTGCTGGGCTGCCTGGGAGGAGGGGGAGCCAAGGAGAGGGAGGAGGGATGCTTGAGCTCAGCCCCAGCTGTGTGACCTTGGGGAAGTCACTCCTCCTCCTTAAGTCCATTCCTGAGGGGCAGAATGGGAGGTGAAGATGACGCCTGCCCCAGGGGATGAGAACAAGGGGACAGTGATACAACATGAGGCACTTGGTACCAATAAGGAGCCCTGGAGTGAAGCCTGGGGAGGAGAAATGCTCCTCCAGGCCCTGTATGCGTTCTCCTCCAGGAAGCCCTCCCTGATACTTACCTCTTCCACCTTCCCACAATACCCTGTGGCGCCCTCTGCATCTCGAAACATTTCTCAACTAGTGGCCACAGTGTGGCCACCCTCACAGTAAGCCTGGGTCAGACGACCAGGGAGCCAAACGGAGGACAGATCTTATGTACCATTACCATCCTCAGGTGCCCCTGGGAGGTGGGTCAAGGAAGAGGAAGAGGAAAGAGGAAAGAGGAAGAAGAAAATCTCTCTCCTTTCCCTGCTTAAGGTGGATTTACTCTGAGCAAAAGGGCCATGAGGCCATGGGTACAGATTTTGCATCATTTGGCAGCCAGACCCTTTCACACTCCACAGCTTTGCACCTGCTGCCCGCTCTGCTTCCCAGGGCACTTCTTCTCTTCTCAGTTTGGCAATGCAGACTCTCCTTCAAAGAATGAGTTCAACGGGAACCTCTGTATCCACCATCTCCCCAGGAACCCCATGCTCTGAGCCCTACTGGCTGGGTAACCCCTAGGCCTCAGTTTTCTCCTCTGTCAAATGGGGATCTTATTACCAACCTCACTAGGTTACTATGGAGAGAGATTGCGATAATCCATCAACCACTTCCTTTCCTATCCCTGACCCACACAGCTTGGGGGGGTAGAACTAAGCGTTTCCAGGAGGGGGCTGGACAAGATGTACTCTCTGCCTCAGTACAGCTCCCACCCCGAGGAGAGAGGGAAGCGAGGGAGCCAGGAGGTGTCTCCGGAGACAGCCGTCTCCAGGGGGGCGGTTCTCCCTGGCAGCTGCCCCCAGCCTGCCGCCCTGAGCCCCAGAGCCTGTTATCAGCTTCCTTAGTCATCACACCAGGAGCTCAAATATAGCTCTTTCCCTGTTCCCTTCTCAGCTGGGGTCCGCCCTCCGCCCCCTTCCCCTGGCAAGGGCATGTCTGGGTCTCAGAGCCCCTTTTCCTTCCCGCCAGGAATGCAACTCTGCTGGGCCTCAGTTTCAGCATCCACCAAATGGGCTGGCTGGAATAGATGATGGTGGTGGTGGTGGTGGTGGTCACTCCAGGGCAGCTGCCCTTACTGAGAACTTGCTTGCTCCAGGCTTTGTCCTAAATACTTGATATGTATTATCTTGTCGAATCCTCCCAGCAACCTTAGGAGATATCTATTGTTTTTATCTCCCTCCACAGACCAGGAATCTGACTGACCTCCAGGTAAATCAGTGGCAGAGCCAGAAACAAAGTCCCCTGCAGGATCTGAGCTCAGGAAGGGGAGATGTGGAGATCTTGGCTGTCCTGCCAGGGCAGAGGAGCCCTCAGCACACTTATTTGCATGACATTTGCCTGGTTTCCAAAGGGCCTTGATGCCCCTGTCTCAGCCCCCATGGCTGAGCCCTAGGACTGGCTCCAGGCACCTGGATCTTCCTCCACCACCTCCGTGACTGCAACAGAAGACAGGTACTCCTGGGGGCCTGTTTTCTCATCTGTAAGAGGAGTCAGAGGGCTGGGCAGGGTAAGTTCAAAACTTCCTTCCCTCTTTGGCAGCCTGAGCACCACCACCATGTCCACTCTGACCTCCTCCCTCCCCGCCACCCCCATCTTCACCTCCAACTCCACCACCCCATCTTCTTCCTGCCTCTTCTGCCCCATCTCTTGTCCACTTTTACTATCAGCCTCATCACATTACCACCGTCCCTTCATTCTGCCACCTCCACCATCACCATCCTTTGTTTTCACCTCCACTGTTGCCATCACCATTACCTCCACTACCTCTTCTGTCACCATTCTCCATCCCATCACTGTCACCTTCACTTTGTCAGCACCATCACCTCACAGCCTACAGCATCACTGTCAGTCCTCCATTTCCATCATCATAATTATGTACATTATCATCTCCATCAGTACAATGACCACTGTCATTACCTCCCCCATCACCAATGTCATCACCTCTGCATCACCACCCAAAAAATCCTTTCCACCCCAGGGCCCTGATATAGCCTGGGTCTCTGCCCCTGAAATTTCCAGCCTCACAGAGATGCTGGCCCAGAAACACAGGCTAGACCCAGAGACAATCAAGCAGAAGTGGGAAGTCCATTCAGGAGAGGGGAATGAGGCATCTGTCCACATGACTTTCATGTAGGGGACCACAGAGATCCACAGGGATACAGAGGTGACCAGCAGGGAGCCCTGGACACATAACTCTGAACATTTTCTGCCTAAACTGAGTGAGATCACTCTTCTCTAAGCAATCTAGCCATTCTGGAAGAATCAGGATTTCAGGGACTGCTTAGCAGATAAGAGTGAGAATGGGGAAAGGGCAGAAGCAGAGGGCCCCCAGCCATCTCTGGCCAAATCTGGACCTTGTCACTCATTCACTCTTCCTATTGGTTCATTCATTCGTTCATTCAACAAATACTTCCCTAGGTCCTTTGGAGACCAGGCCCTGTGCTGGGTCATGGCCAAAGAAGTTCCCAGGCCTGTTTTTGACCCTCCTGCCAGTCTGTTCCCCCACTTTTGGGCCTTTCTTCACCCTAGTTTCCTTCCCCCGGACAGCCTGAGTGGCTCCTGGGGGTCTTGGGTCACTGAGGGAGCTCCCTTTCTTCACTGAGACTCAGGAGACCTCCCCAGCTCACCAGGTGACCTTGAGCAAATCCCTCTCCCAAGCCACTCCCAGTGAGTCCTGGAGGAGGAGAGGAGCTGGGCCATGCTGGGTCTGGCTGTAGGGACATAGGAGGGCAGGCACAAATTGTCTGAAGAGGAAGAGCCTGGGCTGAGGTTGAGATGGGAAGGGACTCCAGTTGCTGGAGCCTGAGTGTCTGGCCCTGAAATGGGAAGGACAGAGCCAGGCGGGGGGGCGGGCACCAAGGCCTGAAAATGGGGCAAGGGTGGGGGCCAAGGCAAGGCCTGCACTGGCAGGGAGTCAGGAAGGTAACAGGATCAGGGCAGGGACTCAGGTGTCTCTGAGGCCCTGGAGAGGAGGCTGACCTCCAAGCTACCTTACCCTCAGGTGTGTCAGTGCCCCTCCCTGAGCAAGGGCTGGCCAGGCCCACAGGCAGGAGGGTGGGGGCAGACAGACAGCCTCCTCTATCTGCCAGCTGGGACCTGTGCCAGGCCAATAGACCCACCTCCCTGCCCCTCCCTCCCCCTGCTATAGCCATTCCAGCCTCAGCAGCCAGTCCCCAGAGGGTAGGCCACCTTGCCCTGGCCACCTCTGGGTTGGGAAGTGGGTGCCTGTGCCTTTAAATTCTCAGCAGGTTGAAACGGCTGATGACATCACTGGTTCCCGGGAGCGGAGGAGCTGGAGCCAGAGCCCGAGGGAGCCCGGGCTGCTGGGGCTGCAGACATGGAGGGCCAGGGCGGCAGTGGCAGCAGGAGGCCAGGGACCCGGGCTGGCCTGGGCCCTCTGCCCATGCCCTATGGGTTTTCCCAAACTGGTACACCCTCCAAGGTAAGACCCTTAAAGCCTAGCACCCCTATTCCTGATCCTTGGTCCCATACCCCCTCAACACTGCAGGCACCCTGGTGCCCTCAGCTGGGGGGCTGGCACTATCCTTTGCCCACCAGCAGAGACTGGGCAAACATGGCGCCCTAGGGGCTAAGGGGGTAGTGATGGGACACCCAGAGAGAGATGGAGTTAGCCATCCCCAGGACCCCCTGGAGAACCCTGGACTGAGTGTCTGGGGACCCAGCTGTGCTCCAGCTTTGCTGTGTGACCTTGGGCAAGTTGCTTGTCCTCTCTGAGCCAAAGCAAAATGAGGAGGATTGTTCCTGAAGACTAAAACTGTGACATCTGGGATGTCTAAGTTGTTAGTGCTGGAGGCGGTGTGGTGTTGTTGGGGGGGTTGTGTGCAGAGTGGGACACTAGGAGCCAAGGACGATGCCCAAAATGCAAGCTTCAAAGAGCTGAGTTTGGGGACAGAGGTGGAGGCACAGTTTCAGAGTCTCTGCACTAAGAAGGACATGGGATGCAGGCAGAACTGCATCTCTGGAGGCAAGGATGGGGCCACCCCAGGGTGAGTGTAAACCTTCTTCTGCCCTCCCTGGCAAAGGACGCTGTATCCTCATTTCTGGAGACAGGGGCATCAGAAACAGGGGACAGAAGGGAAAGGGAGAGGAGGTCCCTGCAGGGCTCCACGCCCTCCACTCCACCTGCCGGACAAAAAGATGATACCTGCTTGCTTGTCCTCACTGATGGGGTGACCAGGGTAAGAGGGTACAACCTGTGCACAGAGAGGTGCAATGCCAGGATCAGTAGAATCCTGGACCTGCTCTGAATGTTAGAGTCACACTCTGGAGGATGGACTATCCCATGGAGCTCACACGGAATCCTAGCAAATGTTGGGCTCATAAACACAGAGAATGTGAGACCAAGGCTTCCCAGGATCAGGTGTGGCCAGGGACACTTTACTAGGTTCCTGCATTTTATGGACAGGGAAACTGAGGCCCTGGGCAAGGAGGTGCTTGCCTAAGGTCACACGGAGCTGGGCTTGGAATCAGTGTGGCCATTCCCAGCTCTGGGGTCTTACTCCTGCCTGGAGCTCTGGGAATGGTGAAGAGGACAGAGAGGGCTGTGACCAAAGAGTTTGGGACATTTAGCCGGGAGAACCTGAGGGTTCCTGGGGAGTGTGGAGGAAGGAAGTGGTGTTTAATAGGCTGGACCCAGGGTGTCCAGAGTGGCAGATCTAGGGTGTCAGATCAGTAACCCTTAGCCAGGGGAGCAGCAGGGACTGCAGGGGAGTTGCCTAGAAAAGCTGGCTGTGTGGTCAAGGAGTGGGTGATAGCCAGGCTCAGGTCCAGGCTCACGCTCTGCCTCATTTGAGTCAGGGGTCTTAGTTTCCCTACCTATGAAAGAGGTGTCAGACATGAGGGCGGGGATAGGGTTCTGGTTCCTGGTTCCTCCAAAAGAGAAGCTGATTCACAGCAGAATGGATTGAGGTGAGAAATTAGGAAGAACTTCCTTGGGAAGATGTGCCTCTCTTAGCTAGAGGGAGTCTGCTGGGGTCTGTATGGAACTGGAGGCCAGGATAGGGCTGACCCTGTATCCTATACAAGATGTATCCTATACAAGATGGACTCACATTTTCAGCTCCCAGCGAAGGAGAATGCAGCCCCAGTACCCTTGGAACCAAGGTTGGCTCTGACACCTGTGGGGCCACAAGCAGCTATGCCATCTTCCTCAGAGGGGCCAAGGCTGGCTCTGGTCTCCCCCCGACCCATCTTGGCTCCAGTGTCTACCCCTGGAAGGCAGAAAACTTCTCCTGCCCACCGTAATGCCAGCCTGGCTCCAACATCTGTGGGCCAGTTGGTCATGTCTGCCTCATCTGGGCCGAAGCCTCCTCCAGCAACTTCAGGCTCCGTCCTGGCTCCAACATCCCTGGGGCAGCTGGTGATGTCCGCTTCGGCCAGGCCCAGGCCTCCTCCACCTACCCTGGGGCCCAGGCTGGCAACAATGTCCAGGGACCAGAAGCAGGTGCCACCTGCCTCCGTGGGACTCAAGCCAGCATTGGCTGCTTCAGGCCTGAGCCTAGCCCTGACGTCTGAGAAGCAGCCCCCACAGCACCCCAAGCAGTCCCCACAGCCCTCATCCAGCTCTACTCCAGTGCCCAGTCCAGTTCTGTTGCCCTCTCAGGAACAGGCCCTGGCTCCAGCATCTGTGACATCAGCCCCGGCCTCTGTGGGATGGACGCCAGCTAAACAGAGGGATACTCCGACCTCTAGACCTCTCCCCTCTTCTGAAGGGCATCTCCAGCCCCAGGCTCAGGCATCCGGTCCTATGAGCTCCCCATCCTTGATCCAAACCCCTCCAGATCCTCGGATCTCCCCCTCCTTCAGAGCCAGGCCTGAGGCCTCCCGCAGCAGCCCTGAGGATCCAGTCCTGCCTCGGCCACCCCAGACTCTGCCCCTGGATGTGGGCCAGGGTCCCTCAGAGCCTGGCACTCGCTCCCCAGGACTTCTGTCCCCCACCTTCAGGCCAGGGGCCCCCTTAGCCCAGACTGTGCCCCCACCTCTGCCCAAGCCACCCCGGTCTCCCAGCCGCTCCCCCAGCCGCTCCCCCAACCTCTCCCCTTGTGTCCCCCCAGCCCCTGAGATGGCCCTCCCCAGGCCTGGCACTGCAGGGCCTGGTGGGCACCTGAGCCCCAGCCTTCAGCCCCAAGAGACCCCAGCCCCAGTCACTACCTCCTCTCCTACATCGACCTCGTCACCCTCCTCTTGGTCAGCTCAGCCCACCTGCAAGAGCGACCCTGGCTTCTGGTGAGGGGGCCCTCTCCTAAGAGACTGCTGAGACTTGAGCTCTGAGACTAGCCATCCTTCTAGGGTGTCTTGCCCTACTCTGCCCCAGTTGACCTCCCTGAGGAAGAGGACTTGCGGGTGCTAGGCCCACTCTGGGACCCTCAGAAGACAGCATCCTCTTCTAAGGGACTTGCCCCCCTACCCTGCCTCATTTGATCCCTCTGGGAAAGTCTGGTAGGAGAGATCCCGGGCCCCCTGGGGGTCCTTCTGAGGGCTCACACCATACTTGCCTCAGCTCTTTCCCTAGAAAGAGCCCCTGGGGGGGGGGGTTGGGGATAAGGAGTGGGGCCCAGTAGTGACCCCTCCTGTACTCCTACCACCAGGATCACTGTGGTCACATGGAATGTGGGCACGGCCATGCCCCCGGACGATGTCACGTCCCTCCTCCACCTGGGCAGCAGCGGTGATGACAGTGACAGGGCAGACATGATCGCCATAGGGTGAGGGGGCAGGGCCAGTAGACCCCCTCCTGAGCCCTTCCGGTGGGAGGGGTTTCTAGGGCACCCGCCAATCCGAAGGCTGCCTCACCGTCCCCCTCAGGTTGCAGGAAGTGAACTCCATGATCAACAAGCGCCTCAAGGACGCGCTCTTCATGGACCAGTGGAGCGAGCTCTTCATGGACGCACTGGGACCCTTCAACTTCGTGCTGGTAACGCCCCCCTCACCCCCCCCCCCCAGGCAGGCAGATACCTCCTGGATGCCCAGCCCTAGGTCTGCCTTGATTCACTGTGGGGCCCGCTGGGCCTCTGTTGACGGGTCCATGAAATGGGAGGATGGAGGAGCAGACCTTGTGGGCGGGAAAAGGCGAGGGCGTGACGGGGGAGTCGTGTCCTGTCCCTCAGCCTCCTCCCGCCTCCGCTGCAGGTGAGTACTGTGCGCATGCAGGGTGTCATCCTGCTGCTGTTCGCCAAGTACTACCACCTGCCCTTCCTGAGGAACGTGCAGACCGATTGCACACGCACTGGCCTGGGTGGCTATTGGGTGAGCATGGGAAAGGCCCAGAGGGGAGAGGGCCCTAAGGAGTATGTAGGTTAGTCCCCCGGCCCGCAGCGTTATCAATGTCCCGTCCCCAAGCTCCACCCCTTACCCCTCCCCACCCCATCCCGCCCCATTTTCTAGACCCCGCCCTTTTTTGTCCCCATTGCATCCTAGTGTTCCACTCCTTTCCTAGAACCCACCCCTCTCCTAGCCTCCACCAGCTCTGAGCCTCACCCACTGGCCACGCCCACAAAAAGCACCGCCCATGCCACACCTCCTTACCTAGGCCCCGCCCATGATCCGCCCAACCCTGTCTTCCAAGGGCAACAAGGGTGGAGTGAGTGTGCGCCTGGCGGCCTTTGGGCACATGCTGTGCTTCCTGAACTGCCACCTGCCGGCCCACATGGATAAAGCCGAGCAGCGCAAGGACAACTTCCAGACCATCCTCAGCCTTCAGCAATTCCAGGGGCCTGGAGCTCAAGGCATCCTGGATCACGAGTATGGGCCCGGGGCGGGACCAAATGGAGTTGGGAGGGGCTGGTGAAGGAGGGGTGGGCCTCAGAGTCAAAGCTGATAAACCTTGTGGGGAGAGACGGGGCTTATGGGGGTGGAGACCACTCAAACTGCATCTAAGATCTGGAGTGCTGGTAAGTTTGATGGGGAGGCTGAGCCTGCAGCCTGAACTTTGCTGAGGGGCTGGGCCTTGCTGGAGGTCGGAACTTAACTTTCCTCGCTGCTGCTCTGTGGTGCGCTGGAGGCTCTGCCGCAACCCACCCACCCACCCACCCACTGCGTGATGGCTAGGAGCAGCCAGTGCCGTAGGGTTGGATGGGGGCAGAGAAGGATCCCAGTTGGTCTCTTCACCCCACGGACCCTGCTGACCCCCACCCCTGAATAGCCTTGTCTTCTGGTTTGGGGACCTGAACTTCCGCATTGAGAGCTACGATCTGCACTTTGTCAAGTTTGCCATCGACAGCGAGCAGCTCCACCAGCTCTGGGAGAAAGACCAGGTGGGGGAATCCCAGCCTGCACCCCAAGCCGTCCAGCACACTGAGCATGCCCCAGACTACCCGCACCCTAGGCTGTAGTCCTTGCCCTCACCCGCCCTGCCCAAGCTCTTGTCCAATTCTGCGCTTCTGGACTCTCACAGCTCAACATGGCCAAGAACACTTGGCCCATCCTGAAAGGCTTCCAGGAGGGGCCCCTCAACTTTGCACCCACCTTCAAGTTTGACGTGGGTACTAACAAATATGATACCAGGTGAGCTCAGCACTGGGATGAGAGGTGAGAGCATGGGCTTCGGGATGAGGGAGACAGGAAAGAGGGGCAAGAGGCAAGGTCAGGAGCTATGCCTTGATCCCCAGCCACTGATACTCAGGCTACCCCTGCCCATCATAGTGCCAAGAAACGGAAGCCTGCCTGGACAGACCGTATCCTGTGGAAGGTCAAGGCTCCAGGTGGAGGTCCCAGTCCCTCAGGACGGGAGAGCCACCGGCTCCAGGTGACCCAGCACAGCTACCGCAGCCACATGGAATACACAGTCAGCGACCACAAGCCGGTGGCTGCCCAGTTCGTCCTACACGTGAGTCCTGGCCTCATCCTCCCCTCGTGACATCCCCCAGCCTGGCTCAGCATCCCCCTACCCACCGGTAACCCCTTGTACCCGCCCTCAGAAGAACCCACTTGTCATAGCAGACTGGGAGTGGGGTTATAATCTCCATTTTCAGATGAGGAAACTGAGGCTCAGAGACACAGCATCACTCGACCAGGGTCACAAAGCTAGTAAAGGGAAGAGTTAGGATTTGAACCCAGGCTAGTCCTTTTAAGAGGCCATGCCTTTTCCATTCATCTTGAACTCCCTCATTTTGAGAAAGTCTTAGGGAAACTTGTGTTAAAATTCACATATATATTGTGAGTGTTTTACATACCAACAAAAAGGTATGTAAATATGAGATTTAATCATTATCATTATCATTTTTTAGTATCTGTTTTAACCTTTATCAGTTAAAGTTGTCCAGAACAATTTTTCTACATTAAAAAAGCCATTAGTATAGCTTTAGAACAGTCAATATATATGCACATGTGCACATCAAAAAATGCTAAAATTCACCAAGACATTTTAAAAATTCACATATATAGTAAGACCAACAAACTCAAAATAGTTCCTCAAACCCTATGTAACATTCATTCATATTCATTTATTATTTATTTATCATCTTACCATATGTGGTAGGGAGGTGAAGTAGAGATATAAAAAACCCCACAAAACTAAACTCTAAATAGTTACGATAAAATTTAGCATTGTGTTTAGGATTGAGGTCCCTAGTTGCCAAAATAAAAAGGGGATATCCAAGAATGTCAGAACTGGACCTGAGAGACCAGATAGTCCAAATCTCTGTTTTTTTTTTCTGGGGACATGGAGGCCCCTAGTGGGGTAGGCATTTTCCCCAAGTCATATGCCAGTTTAGCAGCAGACTGGGGTAGATCCCATTTTCCAGCCCTGAAACCCAACTCTGGGCTCTCCAGTTCTCTTGATCTGATAAGAGGGAGCCCAGCAAGTCAGAGAATGTTTTCCCTGCTAACTTTGTCATGTGGTCAGTCAGCGGGACAGTGGCCAATATCCTCAGCTGGGAATGGAAATCTGCCCATGTCTAGCCTCCTGTGACCTTTGGTAAAAGCCTTAGGTGTGAGGTTTAACCCCCAGTTAGGAACCTCACCTTGAGAATCACTCCTTTTGGGCACCTGTCCTTCCCTCCTTGTCTAGGACTCTATCCCTTGTAAAATGTTACTTGTTGAGTACAGTCAGGTCTGGTATGGGGTGCTTCACATATGCCATCCCTCTGAATGCCTTGGTAGACCCTGAGATGTCCAAATTCTCCCAGTTTCCTGATAAGGGAAACGGAGGCTCAGAGAACTTAAATCTGTTACCCAGAGCAACACAGAACAGTGCTTAGCAGGGGTTTTGAGCCCAGGAGGCCATGAGGATATTTCCAAGAGCCCACTCTGACCAGACCTGCAGTCACGAACCCAGGGGCAGGGAGAGGATGTGCTAGTTCCTTCTGGAGTAGCTTGGCTTAGAAGCCAAGGAGGGAGGGAAACTTGAAACCAGATAAACAGGGAAACAGATAAAAGCCTGAGGCTGGCACTATCTGAGTCCTCCCCTCAGGGACAGAAGTGGCCACCTGCCACTCTAGCAACCCCACCCACATGGTGACCCCTGATCAGCCTGGGGTGACTCTGTAGGAGGATATTTATGGTTATAATTTGTCTTCATGGACTGAGAACAAACAAGGTTAATAGTGGTCTCTCAGTATAGGTGGGGAAACTGAGTCTTACTTAGGGTGGCTAGGGGCTTATCTGAGGTCATGAAAGAAGTTAGTAGCAGAGCCTGGAAGCTCTCCAGCCATCTATCCAGGTCTCTTCTTGCCTGCTCAGGGGTATTCAGTTTAGCCCAGAATATCTAGTGCTTCATGGGACTTTACCTGTCTCCTTCGCTGGTATATAGGCAAATCATTCATTAAGTACCTACTGCATACTGGGACATTTATGAGATGCTTTATATGGTGTCTCACTGAATCTGCAGAACAACCCCAAGAGTTAAATAAGATCATCAGAGTTTACAGACATGAGCCTTGGTGTTCAGAGAGGTCAAGAAACTCATACAGGGTCACACTGCCTGTCAATGGCAGAGCCAGGGCTAAACCCATGGTCTACTGAGCTTCAAAGCTGGGTTCTCACTCACTCCCTAAGGAGGCTAAGGGCAGAAAGAGCCCTGAGCTGGGAGGCAGGAAGCCTGACATTTATCCTAGACCTGTTCTTCCTGTTTCCTGGTCTGTGCAGTGGCTTCAAATACCCTTCATCTCAGCTGATTTGTGCTGACTCAGGCCCAAGGGCTCTAGGTGCATGGAATACTAGAGGGTCTCACCTGATATTGTCGCCTGCCCCTGGGCAGTTTGCCTTCAGGGATGACATGCCGCTGGTGCGGCTGGAGGTGGCAGACGAGTGGGCGCGGCCGGAGCAGGCTGTGGCGAGGTACCGCATAGAAACGGTTTTTGCTCGCAGCTCCTGGGACTGGATCGGCTTGTACCGGGTAAGAAGGGCACGTGGGGTGGGGCTGTCAGCGACTTGGGAAGGAAGGGCCTGAAGGGACGACCAGACCCCCACGTGGGATCACTGGTTTCTCCAGGGTTTGATGCCACATTGGGAGGCTGCTGGGGTCAGGTGTTAGGGGTCATGACCTTGATTCCTCTCGCCCCAGGTGGGTTTCCGCCACTGCAAGGACTATGTGGCTTATGTGTGGACCAAACATGAGGACGTGGATGGGAACACCTACCAGGTACTTAAGGGGGTGGAGTGGGGAGAGTGGGAGGAAGTCCCCATTGCCCTTGGGGACTCAGGTCCCAGCTTGATGGGTCCTGAGGCTGCCTCCTTCACCCTAACCTGGGCCTAACCCCCTGGACCCACTAGGTGACATTCAGTGAAGAGTCGCTGCCCAAGGGCCACGGTGACTTCATCCTGGGCTATTATAGCCACACCCACAGCATCCTCATTGGCGTCACCGAGCCCTTCCAGGTGAGAAGGCCAGGCTGCAGGGTTGGGGGTGCCAAAAGACTCTATTCAAATGCCACGGCCTCTACGTTCTGCACTCTGACCTTTCTGGGTCTGCCAAGGGGGAAGGAGGGAGTGGTTCCCAGAGGCCTCATGGCTTGTTGCGGAGAGAGGCACCCCAGTGACCAGCCTGGGGTGGTCCCCCTAGATCTCACTGCCTACCTTGGAGCTGGCCAGCAGCAGCACAGACAGCTCAGGTGCCAGTTCGGAGGATGAGGATGACAGCACCCTGGAGCTACTTGCCCCCAAGTCCCGCAGCCCCAGCCCTGGCAAGTCCAAGCGGCACCGTAGCCGCAGCCCTGGCCTGGCCCGCTTCCCTGGCCTCGCCCTGCGGCCCTCGTCCCGCGAGCGCAGAGGCACCAGCCGAAGCCCCTCGCCCCAGAGCCGCCGCCTGCCCAGGGTGGCTCCAGACAGGGGCAGCGACGGTGGTAGCCGGGGCAGCAGTGAGGAGGGGACCCCTGGGCTGCCTGGCCCCTGGGCCTTCCCACCATCCGTACCTCGAAACCTAGGCTTGCTGCCTGCCTTGCGCTTAGAGACTGTAGACCCCGGAGGTGGTGGCTCCTGGGGACCCGATCGGAAGGCCCCCACCCCTGACAGCCTATCTCCCAGCCCCTAAGGTCAGCAGGGACTGGAGGAAGGGGGCCTGGGGCCCTGAGGGTGGTGGGGGCAGGAGGGCCCAGGTGGCCCCCACTCTGCCCCAATCTTCTGCAAACCCACCTGTCTCCCCCCTGCTGCTGCTCCATCTTTATGTGCACCTGCCACTCTGTTCTGGCCAGAGGTGGCCAGCTGGGGTCCCCCAAACTTGGTCCCGGCACCTCATCTGTGACAATCAGCAAAGCCCTATCCAGGCTCCCATCTGGGATGGGGGGAGCAAACCTGGAGGTCGTCAATTAGGAATTAAATTCTCCAGGCTCACTCCCGACTCCTTCTTCACTTGTTAGCAGTCTGGGGTGGGGGCGGTCAGAGGGAGGGGCCCAAGAGGCAAGAGGATGGCAGATCCAACAGTTACCAGGCACCAGCTGTACACGTTCCACAAGCCATCTCCTTTAATCTGCACCACAACCCTGAATTGTGGTGTTTTCAGTACAGTTCTTAGCCCCATTTCACAGGTGAGTAAACAGGCCTCCAAGAGATTCTGGTAGCCTTTGTAAATCAGACACCTAAGCCCAGTTTGCCTGTGTGTTGGAGGGAGGGGCCATTAACGAGGTGCTAAGTGCTGTCCAGGTACTGGTTCATTTAATCCTCAACAACCCTATGAGGTAGGTCCTGTTTACACTCCCCTTTTTCAGAGGAGGAAACTAAGGCTCAGAGCAGGAGAAGGAGGTCTCTTGCTCAAAGGCACAGGGGAGATCTGAAGTTAGGTTTCAGGCAGAAAGAATGGACCAGGGTTGGGCCAGGAAGGGCATAGCAGCTGTTAAGAGAAAGGGTCCCCTGGGGAGGAGGGGAGTTGGGAAGCCCCTCTCTAGCCCTGCCCCCCATTCTGGATTCAGACACAGGTACTTCTGTGACATCCCTTATTCCCCACTGCTGCCCCCAGCCTCAGAAGGCAGGCACTGAGCCCCCCCCCCCCCCGGGCAAGTCCTTGAGATATGAATTAATTTCACAACGTGGACATATGTGTACCTCCTCCTGGTACCTGCTGTGGCTGCTGCAATAAGTTATCCCCTCCCCATTCCCATCTGGATGTGAAGTTCCCTGGGAAGGCCCCAGCCCAGGGCAGCAGAATGAGCCTCCTGAATACCATATCCAAGCACAGAGAGGTTACATCACCAGCCCAAGATCACCCAGCAGAGCAGGAAATGTGGTCCAGCATTTGGACCTTGGTCCCCTACCCTCTCCATACAGCTTCCTGACTGTTCACAAGAGTCCACGCCATGCTTCAGTCTAACACATGGAGAGGTCGAGACCTCCAGGGCCTGGCAAACCCAGAGGTGAGGTCCAGTCTGGGACCCAGGAGAGCTGGAACTGAGGTCACTGGTTCTGGGATTTGAGCTGCCCCTCAGATCCTCCGGCTGCCTGGGTCAGCTGCAGGCACCGGTCATGGAATGACACAGGGGCCCTTGGGTGCTCTGAAGGCCATGCCTGCCCGTTGTCTGTGCCTGTACCCTGGAGCTGAACCCGCCTCTGCTGAAGTCGCTGCAAGTGCCGAGTTGACACCTTGATGGCCCTAAGGTCCCTGGAACAGCTGTGGGGAAAGAAAAGTGGGGCAGGAGGTCACGACTGCCGAGAATCCCACGCTACTCTGCATACAGGGTGACCAGGACCCAGAGAGGAGCAGGGCAGGGTGGGTTATCCCTCCAATGAGGCAGAATAAACCTAAGCTGGCATCCAGAGGCCCAGGTTCTGCAGAAACCCAGGCCAGTCTGGGCCTTGATTTCCCAACCTGTGAAACAGGAGAAGTAACAAGGGAGTGGCTTTGAGAATCAGAATGGAAATGAGATTGTGGATTAGGAGCAAGAGTTAATGCAAGTGTTTTACTCTGTGTCCTGCAGGCCTTGGCCTGTGCACATCACATCTGCTATTTCCTTGGCTTCTACCCCCATTTTACGGGTAAGGATGCAGAGATGTGGAGAGGTGATTCAACTTGCAAGGTCACACAGGATGTAAGTGACAGAGTCGAGATGCCACCTACGTGCGCCAACTGCAGAGCTGAACCCAGGGCTGACAGTGGAGCTCAGAGGTCCCCTGATCCCCTCCCCCACCCCCTCGGCCTGAGGTTCACGAAGGGAGTCTAGGCACCTCTCCTCGGGGGAATCCCCCATCCCTCCTGGCTCTGCTGTCACTTACCCTTTGCCCTCAGCACAGTCGGGTGGCAGGACCAGCTTGAAACAAGTCATGCCCAGCAGCTCCCAAAGCACACTGGCACCTGCAGGTGGGCTGTGGAGACTCAGGAAGCGTGCCAGGCTGAGGACAGAAGCAGACTCAGGCTGGGGCAGGGCCTCGCCAGCCAGGTGTCCCTTCCCAGTGCCTGGCAGAAGGCAGCCCACCCCCGGGTCCAAGCCGTCCTCACCGGCATGTGCAGTTGCAGTGGAAGAGGGGTTCATGGGCACTATTGAACAGCTGGAATTTGGTCTCCTGGGGCCCGATCTGATGCTCACACTGGTCCAAACAGCGGAAGCCACGGCAGGCCTGGCGGGCACCTGGGGACAGGTGTGGTGGTGAGGGGAGCCCCATCACCCAGTGAGGCCCCACCGATGCCCCCTGCCATTCAGCACATATGCTCAGTCTCACACGTGGTGTCCCTCCATCTCATGCCCTTTGTGCCCTCAGAGTGCCTCATGTATGGGACACATACACACACACACAGCAGCATCACCACGGGGGAAGCCCAGAGTGGTCAGAAAAGAAGGCAGAGGCTATGAGAGAGGAAGAGTCAGGGAGAGCGCTCCCGGTGGCAGGAACAGCATGTGCAAAGGCCCAGAGGTGGGAGAGAGAAAGCTGCTTTAGAAGAATCAAATGAAGTTGGTGAAACTGGAGATTTGACTGGGAAGTAGGGTCTGTAGGACCAGCACCCGAGGACCTCTGGGTGTTGGGACATTGCAATGGGGGCTCAGTGAGGAGAGCCATGGCCAAGTTTGGAGCTTAAGAAAATCCCTCTGGCTGCATCGTGATTCGGTGGGAGAGGTTGGGAGACCCTGGAAGGAGTTCAGAGCAGGAAAGGAAACAACACAGAGTCCTCTGGCCCTGCACAAAGGCAGGGACAACTCCTCATATCAGGAACCCCCAAGGTTAGGTTCTGAGCTCACCCTGAGGTTTTAGGCCCTGCCATGTTTCCTGGAGGCCTGTATGTGTGACCTTCAGCTGGGCCATAGGTGCCATATCAGGCCCATGCGAGGTCACAGGGGCCTGAAGGGCTGTGGTGTTGGCTTTGCTGGGGTGCTTGGACTCTTCCCGCTGCATCCGCCGAGGCTTGCTGGGGGCTGGGTTCTGGGTGCTGGGGGTCAAGGGGGTGGTAGAGGAGCTCCAGGAGGCATTGTAGATGGTACTGGGCTGGAGGCGAGCGAGAGGTACAGAGCCATACGTTCTACACCTGGGAGGTGGAACATGGTGGCAATTGGCAACCCAGAATCCTCCCTCCCAGAAGTCCCGGGGCTCATCTCTATGGAGGCTGGGGCTCTGTCAGTCCCATCTCTCATCCCACATCCTACTAGGTCATGCAGGGCACCCAGGGAGGATCTGCATCCCCCTGCCCTGAGGAGAGGACAGGGAGGATGATGCACATTCCCTGGAGGACAGACATATGTTCAGGCCTCCCTCCCTCCCAGGCTTGGAGCCCCAGGTCCCCCTCTGGCTGGGAAGGGGCTCAAAAGGCGCAGCCACATACCCGCCCCACCAGTACCACGCCACACAGGCCTCCTGCTCCTCCAGCACGAAGCAAGGGATCGCCAGCACGTTGAAGAAGGCCATGCCCACGATGTCGGAGATGGAGTCCTGCTGGTTCTGCAGGCACTGCTGGAATCTGCCCCAGAGCAGGCACTCAGGTCCCTGGACCACAGAGGGCTAGCTGGCTCCTCTCCCAAGCCACCTGGTCACTACCAGCCAGGTGACTTGGGGTCCAAGAGTCCCCTCTCCTCTCAGGCCTCAGCTTTCCCACTGCACAGTAGGGTCTGGCTGGCTGGTCCTTTAGCATTCTCTGGAATCCCAATCTCTGCACCCAGGAACTGGGTAACCCCATCTTGGGCCCCAGCCCTCCCTGCCCACCACCGACCTGGCATCACAGTCACAGTGGGAGACAGTGTGGAATCGGTAGTTTCGGATGCCATAGTTGTACTGGAAGGGCGAGACGTTCTGTGGGCAGTGGTCATGTTCCCGGCAGCAGAGATCTGGGCCCTGGAAGACCCCTGCAGGGAGTGGAGTGGGCACCAGCTCAGGAGGGTCCTGGGCACCACACACCAGCCGTGCTCACCTGGTGTCGGGAGCAGAGACCTGGTTCTCGCCCCAGCCCTGACACAGATGCTGTGGTTGGCCTCAGGCCTCCCTCTGTGGGATTCTCACAGTTTCAAAGCTTGAAAGGAACACCCAGGCTCAGCCTCTACTGGGCGACTCCAAGTGCCAGACAACCCACCCGGGAGCCCTTGCCTACAGAAAGATCTTCCTGAGTTCTCGGGCTCACACCCCCCAAAAAACTCCAAAGTTATGAATGTGTGTGGAATGGAATGGCAGACAGCAGGGAGTAACCTCACTGGCACGATGAGGCGTTGTCAGGATGCCAACCTGCTCCAGCTCAGGTGCCAAGTCCCCCCACCCAGTGCTCCATGCATACGCACAGACAGCCGCACCGAGGATGCAAAAAAGCCATCCGTGTTTTTCAACCGCTAAATAATAACACCCTTTACTGAGCATCTCCTAAATGCCTAGCACTTCCCACACCCAAGTGCACCACAGCCCTGGGAGGGAGGTGTTGCTTTAATTGTACAGTTCAGAGTGGGGAAGTGGCTTGTTCAGTTTGGATGTGCGGAGCTGTAATTTGAACCTAGGCCTTTGGGTCTTTGCGTCCACTCCACTGGGCACCCTGTGCCCGTAACACCTCCTCTCGAGTAATGGCTCTTTGGCTCAGCTGACCCTGGACCCACCCCAGCCTGCCCCTCCCTGGGATGGTGATTAATGAGGACTCCCAGGTTTGAGTAGGACATTTCCCATCTAAAATCTCATTTTGGCATCTTATGATGAGATTTATGGTCATCCCCACTTTTCAGACAAGGAAACTGAGGTTCAGAGTGGTTAAGTCACTTCCTCAGGACACACAGCCTGGGAGAGCGGGTGCCAGGGCTAAAGTCTGCACGTCCTCCCCAGCCAGCACCCCAGTCCACACCCCCATGGCTCACCCAGTTCCGATGAGTTCCCGGCGGAGTCCCCGACTCCACACCAAAGTGTGCCAGGCATGGTCCAGCCCCTCTTCACCCGCTGGTGCCCTATGCCAGATGTGCCACTCTGCCCTGCTGCTCGCTTCTCTCTGGCCCCTGCTGGACTCTTGGCAGACCCTCTGCAGGCCTCCCACTGACTCTGAAGGCTGGCCAGGGCTCTCTGCAGCTCAGGTCCAGGGGTGTGGATGAAGGAGCCCCGAGTGATCTCATCAGCACAAAGGGCACTGAAGGCTGCAGTGAGCTCTGGCTCATCCTCCTGGCTGCACACCTGCAGCTTCCCGTGCCCATCCCAGCGGGCATGGAACAGGGCCAGGCCCTGTGCATTCTTACCCAGGAAGCTAAGGGACCCCAAGGGGCTGCCGGAGATGGGGTTGGCCAAGTGGCAGGAGGTGCTGTCCCAGTGGAGGGCAGGGAGGCTCCCCAGAGCCACCCCCAGGAAGCTCAGCACCTCCAACAGCACCACCAGAACCCCCATTCCACCCTGGCCTAGCCCAATCAGACAAAGCCCCCGTGAAGCCTACCCACAGGGCAGCAGCTCAGCAGCTGAGTGGAAACGGCGCCCAGCCGAGCCAGTGCAGCAGGGCCAATGAATGGAGGTTTGGGAGGAGAAGGAAGGAGGCTGGAGTATGGGGTGATCTGGGGCTTGTAACTGAATCCACCGGCTGGGCAGCCTGCTGATTGGCCAAGGAGTGCACTTGCCGGGGCCCACGCCCCCACTCGGCCTGCCTTTCTCCATGCCTTCCAGTCACCTGCCGCCAGCCCTGCCTGGATGGGGACGCAGGAACCAAAGCCCTGGGCCCTGGGGGCGAGGGCCAGGAGGGGGATCTGCATCTCTTTGAGGAGGGAAGAGGGGGGTTCAGAGGGTCCGAAGAGGCTCCCAGAATTGGTCCTCATCCCCCCACCCAAGAGGTGGCCACCACACCCACCTCCGTGAAGTTGGCAGAGGGCCATGAGTCTCAGCCAAAGCTGGGTAAAGAGATGAGGGCAGGGCTGGGGCTCTGTGGCCACCCTGCCCCCCAAGAGCTCTGAGGGTTCTGGGAAAGGGGGCGTCCATCCCCTGGCCACCTAGGTTGCTTCCCCTGCCCAATCTTGGTTCTCAGAAAGGCAATCAGCATGTTCAGGGGGCAATGCCCCAGGGCTTCCTACTTCCTGGGACTCCGAGTAAGGGCCTGGCACAGCAGCTGCCTTCCTGGTCTTATAGATGGTGAAGACACAGTCAGTGCAGGCTTGGGAGCAACAGAGGACAGTGCTGATGCTCTGGGCTTGAAGGGCCTGTGGTCCCCAGAGGAACAGAGGTGGCCCAGGGGGCTGGGTCTGCAGCCTCCTCCATCCTCGGACTGTAGCCACTATGGCGGGGGTTTGGGGGGAGACACAGCAGGCATCATGTGTCCCTCAAGAGATACAGTGTGTGGGTCTCTCCATCAGGGAGGAGCTACACCCCGCAGATGTTCCTGTGTCTCAAAGCTGATGTATTATTCAACTTCTAGCCATCCAGCAAGGTCGGGTACTTAGAACCCAAGTGCAGATCAAGAAACTGAGCACCAGTGAGGGTGAGGGAACCTCAGGTGACAGTCGGGCTCCAGCTGGGGAGGGCTTTGAGGCTGGGAGTGCAGCTCTTGGGGGGCTTTTATGAGAGGTCAGGGCTGGCTGGAATAGTATCTCGTCTGTCTGTCGTGCCCATCAACCTACTGCTCCCCCAGCATCCTCCCAATCTCCATCTGAGTCTCCTCCAGGAAGATAAGCCCCACTGAGGCAGAGCCAAGCGCAGAGCTGGGGAAGGGGAGCTCCCTGTGCAGGGTGAAGAAGACCCGTCTCTGTGGCTTCAGCACCGGCCTGGGCCTGTGGCTCCAAAGGTCACGGCTTGGGACAATGAAGAGAAGGGAGAGAGGGGGAGGGTAGCCCAGGAGCCAAACTCCTTCTCTCCAGAGGCTGGGAAGGAGGGTGTTGGGTAGAGTGAGTGGTGGCTGGAAGGGGAGGGCCACCTGGGCTTCCCAAAGGCAGAGAATGAACAAAGGTGGGTCCCTCTGGGAAGAATTCTGATGTTTGGAAACCATCATGCTGGTAACTTTCTCCAGCTGTAGGAACTGCCACCCACCTCTGCCCTCCTTTTCCATGTGACAGAGCCCTTCCCTGTGGGTGACAACCTGGGGAGGCTGGGAGGTACCATGGCAGGAACCTAACTTTCAAGGTCAGACAGACCTAGCTTAGGTCCTGGCACTGTGTGACCTCAGGCTTAGAAGTCTTAACTTCTCTGAGCCCCAGTCTCCTCATCTACATCATGGGCATAATCACAGCAGTCACTTTGCAAGATGTTGGCATCCGTAACACTGTCCCTGAAGGCTCAGGACACCCCTGGGCTGGACTCAGTGTCCCCAGGAGAAAGCACGTCCCAAAGGTTTTGGGGCCACAGCATCTGAGACAGCTAGTCCTGGTTAGGCCACCACCTGGCTATGTGACTGCAGGTTTGTTCCTGTCTCTTTGGGCCTCAGTTTCCTCCTCTGTACAGTGGAGCTGACCTTTGATGTCTCTTCCTGTCTGGGCCCCAAATGGAGGCAGGCCGGGGCCTGCCTAGGCCTCGAGGGAGGGTGTCACTTGGTTTTCCCTTCAGATTAAGCGGCAGCCACGTCAGTCAGCCTACAGGAGCCCTGCCTCCTACCCAGGCACCCCTCAGCTGCCTGGGAGCGGAGGCTACTAGGAGCCAAACCAACAGGACAGGACGGGACCAGTTGGCCCTTCAGACAGAGGGGGCCCGAGGCTTTCCTCTGGGTCCCCACCCCAGCTGGGTGCACAGTGGGGAGCATGGGGTGGTGGTCGGGAGAGAAGGTCTTCCCTCCTCCCGCCCTTTCTACTGTTTATCCCTGCAGGTCTCTGTCCGTCCCCAGAACTTTGTCTCCTTCAGGCTCCTCTCTCATTCCTCGCAGTCTTAGTCTCTTTCCCTCTCTGACTCTGATTCTGATAATTTCTTTCTGTCTCCCCCATGCCTCCGTCTCTCCACCTTTCTCTGTCTGCAAGATGCCCCATCTCATTCCCTCCCTCCATTTCTTTCTGCCTTTCTCTTTCTCTCCTCTGTTCCTCTTTACAGTTTTTCCCTGAGGCCCTTCCTTTACTGTCTCTCTCTCTCATTCATTTCCTCTTCCTCTATCTCGTGTTTTACTCTGTTCTTTGTTCCTTTGTGTGTGTACACACGTGCACACATGTGTTTCTCCCTCTCCTAATTCTTTTCTCTTCCTCCCTTCCTGTCTCTCTCCTCCTCCACACCCTGACCCAGGACCCAGTGAACCCTGCCTTTTCCTGTTCACATTTTCCCAGCCATGACCTCATCTGACACTCACAACCCCTGTCCCTCCCTGGGGATACAGGCAGGGCAAGGCTTATCATACCATTGTGGAGATGGATGGAGTGAGACCCCCGAAGAGAGGTGACTTGCTGGGCGTCGCAGCAGGTCAGGGGAGAAGCCAGGTTAGGTGCCTCCTGGCCTGTGGGGAGGGCCACCCCTGGCCCTGGGAGAGTCTCAGCTCCCCGAGAACCTCCCCATATCAGGGCCTTCCTCCCCACTGCCTGAGGGATGACGTCTCTCCGCCCCTTGGAGCTGGCCCTCCTGCCCCCCGCCACCTGCCACCCGAGGGCTCCCTGCAGCTCTCTGTGCCAGGAGAATGGTGCAGGCAGTGCCTAGCTCCAGAGCATTCTGTGTTTGTTCAAAAACAAATGGTTACTGAGAGTCTACTATGTGACAGGCACAGGGCAAGGCCCTGGACAGAGAGAGGAGGGGAAGGGGGACAGAGGATGCTCAAGTCAGCAGATGGAGAGGGAAGGCATCCCCTGGGGGTAAGGGGTCTGGCAGCCCAGAGGAACTCGGGCCTGGCTGTCAGTTGGGTCCCCTAGGAAGCTGCCATCCTGAAGAAGTTAGAAGTGCAAGGGATTTATTGGAGGAAATACCTGTGAATGATAAAGGGAGAAGAAGCAGGACTGGGCAGGGAAAGCCTCCAGGCTGCTGCGGGTCTGACATCTAGGGGAGAGAGGAGACGGAAAGCAGGTTCTGGAGAAGAAGAGCCTCACACCGCAGTGCTGCTCTGAGAACGTCTCAGCCAGTCAGCAGGGAGCTCTGGGGCTAAGACTGCCCATCGAAGAGCCCCAGTTGGGCAGAAATGGCCAGACCCTAGCGCCCTGGCTGTGCCCAGTCATTGGTTGGAAGTTGCCCAGGAAGACAGTAGCCTCCCCTCCAAAGCTGCTGCAGATTCTGGAGGGCTGCTCTTTGCCTCCCTGGCTCTCGTTTTCTCTCTCAGAATAAGAATTTTCCAAACAGCAGCAGCAGCAGGCCTGATCTTTCTAAAACACAAGCCTGGCCAGGTTTGTCCCCTGATCCTCTCTGGCCTTTAAAGCCTGTCATGACCTGCAGGATCTGGGCCCAGCTGACCTCACCAGATCCCCACTTCTCTGCTCCAGCCACACAGAGCAAATTCGTTTCTTCAATCACCAGGCTGTTCCCTTTACCTAAAGTATTTTCCTCTTCACCTGGGCTTGTTCCTATAAGTGTTGGTTGAGTCACCTCCTCCAGGAAGCCCTCCTCCCCAACACCCAGGACGGGTGAATGTACTTTAGGTCCCCACTGAGGATTGATTGACATCTCAAAGATGTATGTCACTGAAAGAGGTCAAGTGGCAGTCCATTCAGGCCAGGGGGGTTTAGGGGGCAGGTACTGTGGGAGTCATGGGCTCAGGGTTCAGTCTGACCCAATATTCTGTACCACTCTGCTGCCAATGGGCAGTGTAAACATCAGCCAATGATTCCACACTTCGAGTCCCTATTTTACAGGTAAATAAATCATTTTCTGTCTACACCAGTGCTGAACAATAAACTCTAATGCAAGCCATAAATGCAACTTAAAAATTTCTAGCCACAGTTTAAAAAATGAAAGAAACGGGTGAAATTAATTTTAACGATATATTTATGTAATCCATGTGCAAAGCATTATTTCAGCATATGATCAAGATTTTAAAATTATTAATGAACTATTTTACATTCTTTTTTCATACTAAGTCCTTGAAATCGGTGTGTATTTTATATTCACTGCACATCTCACATTTCAAGCGCTCAGTAGCCACATGAGGATAGAGACAACTGTATTGAACAGCGCTCTGTATCTTGACCTGTGTGGTGTTTACACAGGTGAGTTCATAGGTAAAAATTCATGTAACTGAAGACTTCAGACTTTTTTGTTTATGCAAATTGTATCTAGTCTTCAGGAAGAAAAAAATTTGCAGGTTTCTGATCTGATCCTGGGTGGACAAAGGATAGGGCGATTTCCTGAGGTGGAAGGGGCTAGAGGTGAACAGATGGGGTGCAACGTGGGGGAAAATTGAGAGTCTAAGGAGCTTGGTCCCTTTAGGTCTTCGTTGCCTCCAATCCCTGGGAGTTTCCAGTCACACCGCCAGGAGCTGTGCAGACCTCGGCTGCCTCCTAGTGGCCAGGTAGGAGGTGGCAGGAAACAGTTGACCTTGGTGCCTGGGCCTTCTCCTCACACATGAGAGGGGGTCACCGTGTCACTCAAACTTCTCTCCTGGACCTCACAGTCCTGGCCTCCGCCGGTTCTCACTGTCGTGGCCATGAGCATCCCCTCTCTCTAGGATTGCTCGATTAGCAAGAAAATAAGTCATCAATTTAAACTTGAATTTTAGATAAACAACAATTAATTTTTAGTATAAATATGTCCCATTCATTGTTCATGTAAAATTCAGATTTAATTGAGTGTCCTGTATTTTATTTGGAAACCTGACTTCTAGCTCATCCTCCAGGACTTGGAAGCACAAAATTCAGTGCTACTTCTTTGCTGTGTGACGTTAGTCACATTCCTTCACCTCTCTGAGCTTCAGATTCCTCCTCTGTAAAATGGCCGATAATTCTTTCCTCGATGAACTATTTTTTTGAGGGGGAGTAATTAGCTTTGTTTATTTACGTATTTATTTTATTCCTTAATCACACTTTTCTTCCCCCTAATCACTTGCCCTTTCCCACTATACAAGCTTCCTGGCGCCCCAAACCCCTTGACTCAGGTCCCCGCTCCCTCCGAGGCTCTGCAATGCCTCCCACTTGTCTTATGCTCCTAATCTCCACCCCGCCCTTCTGCTCTCTGGAGAAGATCTGATTGCCTCTGCATGAACTCCCACCACCCCTTGCCCCTGCCTTCTCCAGCCCCATCCCTCCCTCTGTCCCTTCACAGACTCTGGCCCAGGGTGGCAAGGCAGCATTTTAACAGGAGTAGGTTTTGTAGGTGAATTCCAAATGCATCTGATTCTTACCTGCTGTGTGGCCTTGGGTATGTTGCTTAACTTCTCTGAGCCTCTAGCACCTCATACGCAATAATACTTAATTCAGAATTTGGGGGTGAGGATTAAACTGCGTAAAGCCCTTAGCACAGCACAGTGTGTGGTATATTACTAAACATTCAATAAATAGCTGCCATTATTAGTATTAGTGTTAATATTAGTATTAGAGGAGTAAGGGGAGAGAAAGTGAGGGAGCAGGAGGAAGGTTAGGGCTATTAAAATAAGAACCCCTGGGGATGTTCAAAGCAAGCAGAAGAAGAATTCAGAACATTTCTATTTATTTTATTTTCCCACACTAGAATGAATTTTTTTTTAATTTAGCACAACTTGTTGTAGGCATCAAATACTATTAAATCCACACTGAGTCCTAACAGTATAACTGCAGTATAACCCACAGGGCTTCTGGGGTCTGTAAGTATCTTAGTGTGCTAAGCAGAGAAGATATTACTTGTTATGTTTTTGAAGCTGAAGTGCGTCCAAGTATGGTAGTTCCAATTCTGTTATTTCTTGGGAACGTTTTTAATAGCAGGAACATGAAGAAATAAACATTGCTGGTTCCTGAACATTTAAAGTTTTAGGAATGCGGTTATTGCTTTCCAGACGAGACCATGAGAATGACCTCATTCCTGACAAAGGAAAAGTTGAACTCTCACCTTCAGTTGGCCTCCTGAACCCAAGAAAAGAACAAAGGAGAATATAATCAGCAAGTTTGTCTTAACTGAAGCTGATGGCTTCAATATCTTTTCGTAATAACGGTGCTCTGTGACTTTCCAAAGGAGGTAGTAGCTCAAGCAGGAATTTTTTAAAGTACACCCAGAGCTCACTCAGTGCTAAGCCTGTTCCATATCCTCATGTCCACCTTCTGGAATAAATCTTTCCATTTCAACAGATGAGGAAACAGGCTTCTGGAGGTCAAACTGCTGTCTAAAGTCAATGTAGGCAGTGAGCACAGGCACTTTCAATGCCTTCCAATCAAAGACCACGAGGAACACACAAGTGGTTGAACAAGTTGACTTGTTACAGTGAAGGGTGGGATGTGAACTATGGGGAATGAGGGGACATCTCATTCGTCTTAGAAAGGACATTTAGGATTCGGCTTGTGTGAGGTAATTTGGGGGAAGGTTTAAGGAGTCAGGGTTTTCATCTGGATTGGATGCTGTTGATGATGATCGAGTCTGTTGATAAATCTTATCCAGGAGGAAGGAAGCCTAGACTGAGATGAAAGCTGTAACTGGTGAAGCAGGAGCGATCTAGGGATCACATAGATGTGAGCCAGGGTAGGGAAATGCTTGGTCATCTTTGTGGTTTGGACAATGCTCTTGTTTTGTCTGGTTCAGACGTGATTACCGGGAGGTCTTGTTAATGTCCTGATCCATCAGTCACAGAGTGGTCTTGTCTGAGGTTGATGTTCTGTGACATTTTTATGCTCAACAGAAGGGCACCAAGGCCTCCCTGTGAGGGTCAGGTCAGCTCCTGGATATCAGGGGCTGCTTTTCTATTTCTTAGAGCCTGGACTCAAATCTAGGTTTGTGAGACTAGAAACTCCTCTGTGTCACTCCCTGTCCACGGGAACCTGAGGAGAAGGCTGGCAGACGAGGGATTTCATGTATGAGTTCATTTCATCTACTACCTTCACCCCTTACTCAGACCCAACCCCTAAGACAGTCCCTGGGATCATTGTAGGCACTTAATAGATGCTTGTTGAATTAGTGAAACAATGAAGATGGGTGTTAAGATCTCCAGAGAAATAACCCCTGGGTGTAAATTGCAGCTCCACCACCTATCAGCATGCGATCTGAAAACTTTTTATTAAATGATAAAATTACGTAAACTTTCAAAAGTTTTACTCTACCCATTTCTAAAATGGAGATCATCAACAAAACCGTTCATAAGGCTGCTGTGAGGAACAAAAGAAACAGTGTGTGGAGTGTGCTTGGGTAAGGTCAGTACTGCTGGCTATTAGTAGTATCAAACTAAGTAGCCCATTAGTTTTGTGATTCCATGGCAAGAAAGCAAAGATGGGGTCTTGTTTCTCACTGCATCACCAGGGCCTAGCGCATAAATAAATGTTTGATAGGTAAATAAGTAAATTGGCTAGGACCCAGATATTCCCCTCATTTTGGGGGTAAATTTTAATTTGTATATCATTTCTGTCGACTGAAATAAAAATGCATGATATGAGAGCTGTGAGTTTCAGTTTTATTTGGGAACTTACTAAGGACTATAGCCCTGGGGGACACAGGCTGTTAGAGAATTCTGAGGAACTGCTCAAAGAGGTGGGCAGAGGGGAGGCAGGTATACATGCGATTTTGGAGAAGGGGTATGTGCAATCAAGCACACATCTCAGTAGAAGGTTGCTGCTTGTCACAAGGAACATGTATCTCAGTTAACAATTTTAGTGTCTTTCTAAGTATGGGAAGATGCAAGAAATTGGGTTCCTAAAATTTTCTTCTGAAAATATCTAACTATCCGAAGGCCTGTTTTCCCAGAGCACAGAATGCCTCATTGCTATTCTCCGCCCTGAACTCCCTTTGTGAAGTGGTGAAGGTCAGCAACTGTAGTGGCTAGTAATTCAATCCTCGTAGAACCGAGTGGCAAGAAACCTTCCTTAGCTGGCATTTCAAACTTAAAGTTGCAAAATTATTTAAGGAACTCCCATATGCCCTTCACCTAGATTCACCACTTGTTTACATTTTGCCTCATTTGTTTAATCATTTTATTTATATACATATGCATTTTCTTCTGAATCATTTAAAATTAAGTTGGAGACATTGTGCCCGTTTATCCCTACTTTAGGGAATATTTCCTAACAAGAAGGATGTTCTCTTAACATAACCACAATACAATGATCAAATGTAGAGATTTTAACATTGATACAAGAAATATTAACAGCTCATCCACAGTGCATATTCAAATTTTGTCACTTGTCCTAATATTGTCCATTATACCTATTCTGTCTCCTCTCCTCCTAGTCTAGGATCTAATTTAGAATTGCACACCACATTTTGCTGTCATGCCTCTTTAATCATCTTTAAATCAAAACAGTTCCTCAGCCTTTCTCTGTCTTTCAGGATATTGACAATGTCCTGGATTTGGATATATGTCATCCTTCCTCATGAGATATGATGTGGGTTATGCATTTTCTTCCCTTGGGGATGGTGCATTTTTGACAGCAATACCACAGGAGAGATGTGTCTTTCTCAGCACGTGTTACTAGGAGACACATTATTTTACCTGGCCTATAACTGGTGATGTTAACTTTGATCATTTTGATTCCCTTGTTCTGCGAGGTAATACCTCTGTAAAACGACTATTTTCCCTTTGTAATCAGTATGTAATTTATGGGAGACCCTTTACTGTGTAAACATTCTGTTCCTGTAGTTTTACCACTCTATTGATTTTCTAACTCCATCATATTTGTTAATTGGCAATCTAATAGAAGGAAGAATTTCCCTTCTGCCCTGTTTATTTATCTCTTCTTTACATCAATAAAGACTCAAGGGTTACCATTTTATCCAGTTAGTTATACTCTGTTGTTATCATTATGTATTCTGATGCTCCAATTGCCCCGATTTGGCCAGTGGGATCTTCTTCAAGTTAGCTCCTATGTCCTTTGACATAGTCCCATCATCCTGATTCTCATCATCCTCACATTCTGGTGCAACAAAAATGTCCCAAGCTTGTCTGGTCCTTTCCCTGCCCGGACCTAGGCTTTCCGAAAGCTGCGAAACGGCTCCAGTGTTTTTTCGCTTGCTGCCAGCAGGCGGAACCTTAGAGCCCAGTATCTGGGCCGGAGAACAGCGCGGCGGACCAACCTTTTCCGGTTGTGGCCGGAAGTTCCTCGGAGAGCGGCGGTTCTGCGTCAGCTGACCAGAGTCCGCGTAGGAGGGGTCCGAGGTCTGGTCGGACAAGCTGACCGTGTGGAGGGACTGGTTGGGCTGCCGACGGACGGACAGGCTGGGGCGGCCTCGGCGGCGTTAGCTGAGCAGAGGCAGGTACATGAGGGGTTGGGGGCGGTAGCCAGGGGCCGTCAAGGTTGAGGGACGCGGGCAGGGGACCAGGTTCCGCCTTCACCGGGCCTACGGACTGCGATACTTGAGCCCAGGGGCGCAGAGACAACAAGCCGGCTCTGCCCTCCTCTCCTCCGTCCCAGAAGGGAGTTCAGGCTGGTGTTGTGGTCTTCCGTCCAGAGATTACAGTTTGGGGAAACTGAGGCCCCGAGACGGGAAAAGGCTCCCACAAGCTTTCCAGGCAGGGACTCACTCTGACACTCTTTCTGATTCCCACTCGAGTCTGCCTCTCTCATGTGGAGGTTCTTTTAATGAGTTTGCCCCCAGTGGAGAGGTCGAGGCCCGGAAGCGTGGTGAACAGAGTTGGGTTTGGGAGTAAGAGACTCGGATCGGAGACTTTGCCGCCGACAGCCAGTTGTGCATTCTGGGCCAAGTCCTTTGCCTGTGTCGGGCCTCGGTTTCCTTATTTGTAAAACAGGGCAGTATTTCTCTAAATGAGTCTCCCAACCTCTGCTTTAAAATGCCCTCGGGTGCGTACTTTACAATGCAGGTCTCGAATAAGACCTCTGATTCAAAATCTAGGTCGGAACCACATTTTGAACGTACTCCTCAGGTGTCCTCTGCATACTGTTGTTTGAATACCACTGATCTTAAGTGCTTTCCTGTTATGAGTACTAGATGGCCATTCTTTGCTTTGAGGCAGCTGGAACTTGTTCAGGATATTTGAGAGAAAAAAAAGGGAGGAGGGGGGTGCAGGTGTTTAGCCCAGAAAAGAGAGCAATGGAAAGGAACTGTCATTGAAAACTGAAAACATTGTTATGGTGAAGAGAGCTTCTACCTCATCTTTGTGGTTGAAAGAGGCAGAAACTAGAACCAATAGGTGGATTCTGTAGGAAGAGAAGATTTTGATTGAATATAAGAACCTAATGTTGGTCCGAAAGCAGTGGAATGGATTGCCTCCTAAGATAGTGAACTCCCAGTTGTAGGAGCTATTAAGGTGTTAAATCGAAGTCCTTTTCAACTTGAAAGTGCCCAATTCTGAGTAGTTACTTTGAGTCTTTTTGGTGCTGACTTTTTTTTTTTTTCTGTCCTCTTTTCTTGACATCTCCGTCCCCTCGGCCTGCATCTTCTAGAAGTGAGGCCAGTGTATCTGAACTTATGTAATCTCTTCCTGATTGTCTTATGTACCATCCTTCTGTTCTAGGACTTTGGAATGGCCCATCTGATAAGGGATCCTTAAGTGTTTGTTGAATGAATAACTAAGCAGGGTCCCAACTCCATCTGTTTGTAGCTTATTTTCTTAGAAAAACTTGGAAATGCCTCTGAAGATTTTGTATCTGATCAGAAGCAGCCAGTGAACTCTTTGGACTCACAGAATTGAAGAGTCCGGGTCAAAAGGGACCCCTTGAGGTTGTTCATGCCACCAGCCACCCCCACCCCCCCAGCCCCAGGACGTAAATCCCTTTTTAATCCTCTCTCCAGCAGTGTGTTGTATAGAGGTTGTGTCTGCCAGGAGAATTTTTGCAATCTGTTGGCTAACTTTCTATCCACACTTAAAAACCAGTCCTCTGATGGACTTGGTTGCCAGTTCATCCTCACGTGTAATCTGCGTTTAATGCTTCTAGCATATCTTTAGTTTTCTAGTTAAACATCAAAGCTCCTTATTTTGTGATTTACAAAACTCCAAGCAGATCACTTTTTCAAAACCTGTTAGAATATTTATCTTGCCCTATGGAGCAGAGGTTCCGTATTATGTCCCAATTCTGCTGACATCCCCCTGCCAAAAAAATGTTGAGTTTGAGCCAAGACTTCCTACCTCTGTTTACCTTCCTGCCTTGTTTGTTTGTGTTTCCTAGAATTTTTTTTTAAAGTTGTGAAATGCTTATTCAGATATTATCCAGGTGCTGAGTAAAATGATTTTAATTTAGTAGTGTCTTTAAAACTTCTCAATCTGAAATGTTCCTTATAAAAAAGTACCTAAGCCCACATTTCCATAATGTATTCTTCAGGCCACTAGTCTGAAGAGATGCCTCTAAAAAAAATGTTCTGTGATAAAAATAAGTTTGAAAAAAGCTGCATATCATTATCCCTTCTTGGAGCTTCTCAGTTTATAGTACCATATTAAAGGCACTGAGATGTCCTGCAATAAAGAAATATGCATAACCTTGTTTAACCTAGTGTTGCCAAACTTAATTGATGTGAAGCTTCTCCTTATTTTTTTGGAATTGAAGCATACTGACAGATTCTGACCTATAGAAGGAGCCTGCAGTCTATGACCTGTCAGCCAAATCTGACCCCACTGCCTGTGAGCTGGGAATGGGTTTTACATTTTTAAATGGTGGGGAATAAATCCAAAGGAACAATAGTATTTTGTGATATGCAAAGATTATAGGAAAATCGAATTCCAGTTTCCATAAATAAGATTTTATTGGAACACAGCCATATCTTTTAATTTACATACTGTCTTTGGTAGCAGAGTTGAGTAATTGCCCCAAAGACCATATGGTTCACAAAATCTGAAATATTTACTACATGGTGCTATTCAGAAAAAAATTTGCCTACCCCTAACCTGCTCTGTGTACATTTTTTTTTTTTACTTTTTATTTTTATATAATTTGAGACTTCCAAAAATAATATACAAACTTCCTGTATCCTCTTTACCCAACTTTCCCTAATGTTAACATTTATATAACCATAATAAAATTATCTAAATAATTTAATAATAATATAGTACTACTAACTAATCTATGGGCTTTATTCAAGTTTTGCCATTTGTCCCACTATGTCCTTTTTCTGTTCCGGGATCTAGTCCACTTTCCCACTTTGCATTTAGTACCAAGTTTCCTTAGTCTCTTTCAATCTGAGGCAGTTCCTCAGTCGTTTTTGTCTTTCATGACTGCAAACTTTTGATGAGAACTGGCCAATTATTTTGTAGGAGATCCCTCAAATCTTTTTTTGATAGAATTCACATATCATTAAATTCACCATTTTAAAGTATACTGTTCAGTGGTTTTTAGTATGTTTGCAAGGTTATGCAACCATCGCCACTATCTTAATTCCAGAACATTGTCATCATGCCAGGAAGAAGCCCTGTACACGTTAGCAGTTTCTCCCTCTTCTCCCCTCTTCCCATCCCCCAGCAACCACTAACTACATGATATGTGGCCTTTTGTGTCTGGCTTCTTTCATGAAGCATAGTTTTCAGGGTTCATCCATGTTGTCAGGTGTATCAGTACTTCACTCCTTTTTATGGCTGAATAATGTTCCACTGTATGGGCAAACTGTGTTTCATTTATCCATTCGTCAGTTGATTGACATTTAAGTTGTTTCTGCCTTTTAGTTGTTATGCTGCTGTGAACATTCCTGTACAAATTTTTGTTTGAACATATTCTCAACCCTCTTAGGTGTGTATACCTAAGAGTGGAATTGCTGGCTCATATGGCAGCTCTGCTTAATTTTTTGAGGACCTGCCAAACTGTTTTCCACAGCAGCTACACCATTTTACATTTTCATTAGCAGTATAAGAGGGCTCCATTTTCTCCATATCCTCTTCCACACTTGCTATTGTCTTTATTATTGTTGCTGTTATTTCCACTCTGGTGGGTGTGAATTTCATTGTAGTTTTTATTTGCATTTCCCTAATGATGATGATGTGGAACATCTTTTCATGTGCATATCAGGCATCTGTGTATGTTCTTTGGAGAAATGTCTGTTCAGATCCTTTGCCCATTTTGTCATTGAGTTATTTGTCAACATGTACAATTTTACATGTAAATATTCGAAGAGTTTGCAGATTCCCTGAAACCCCTTGAAGTTATTCGGAGTGAGCTGACCTGCAGGATCTGAGGCAATGCCAGTAACTCCCTTACCTGAATGGAGTTGGATTTGGACCTGTTGAAGTGCAGACCGACTTGTCCATTTGAAACTGCTGACCATTCAAAGATTGGTTCAGCCCTGACCACTGCTGACCATGCAAAGCTGGGGTGGCTGTGTCCAGTGAAAGGGGTGCACCAGCATCATCCATGATGTGACGAGACCACTAGAGGAGCCTTTCACTTGGGAGCTCCTGTTGTGCTTGTCTGGTCACAGGCAGGGAGTTGAGGAGGCGGGTGGTTTGCAACACTCAGGACTGAGAGCCTTGGGCCACTGCCTGTCGGGCAGAGCTACCAGCGCACCCAAGCCTCTCTCGGCCCCAGAGCATTCGGCTCTATGTAGACTGTCTTCAACACACACACACACACCCCAGTGCTTCTAATTGTGAAAGTAATTGATGCTCATATTAGACATTTTGGGAAATACAGAAAAGCACCCCCCCACACACACATACACACATCCTCCCCAGTCATCTCTAGCTCCAGTATCTAACAAGAGCCTTTACTGCAATTGCTTTCTTTCTTTCTTGTTTCCCCCCAGCAGGTAACATTTTTAATGGTTGAAACCATTCACTGTACATAGTTCTTATAGCTTGCTTTTTCCTATTAACGTTATGTTGATGTCTCTGTGTTTTTGCCAGCCTCTTCTGTAAGCTTGACTTCTAATACATTACTTAACTGTTCCCTTATCCAATAAGTCAATAAACCAGGAAGTCTTAAGGTATAGATGTAATGTTTATAACACTCAGCATGTTCTTAGTGGGTGGAAATCTAGTTTGTTTTTTTTAATAGGGAGCACAGGTTGAAAACTCTTACTGTGGTAAAAATACACATGACAGAATTTACCATTTTAACCATTTTTAAGCGTACAACTCAGTGGCATTAAGTACATTCACAGTGTTGTGCAAACATCATCTCTGTTTCCAAAACTTTTTCATCACCCTAAACAGAAACTCTGCACCCATTAAGCAATAACAGCCTGTTCTCCTCTCACCCTAACTCCTGGTAACCCCTGATCCTCTTTCTATCTCTGTGAATGTGCCTCCTGTAGATATTTCCTGTGTGGGAATCATACAATAAATAACCCTTTGTGAAAATGTAGGGATTTATTTTTCAATTTTTTTATTGTGGTATGATATTCATAACATAAAATTTACTATCTTAAGCATTTTAGATGTGCACTTCAGTGGTATTAAGTATGTTTGTGTTGTCGTGCAACTGTCACCATCCGTCTCCAGAACTCTTCTCATTTTGCAAAACTGAAACTCTGTACTCATTAAGTAGTAACTCCGCATTCGCTCCTCCCCCCAGCCACTGGCAGCCACAGTTGTACTTTGTCTCTATGATTCTGACTTCTCTAAATACCCCATGTAAGTGGACTCCTATAGTATTTTGTCTTTTTGTGGCTGGCTGATTCCTCTTAGCATGGTGTCCTCAAGATCCATCCGTGTTGTAGCATGTGTCAGAATTTCTTTCCTTTTTAAGGCTGAATAATACTCCGTTGTATTTATATACCACATTTTGCTTATCCATTTATTTATTGACGGACGCTTGGGTTGCTCCTCTGCTTTAGTTATTGTGAATAATGCAGATATGAACAATTGTGTACTAATATCTCTTTAAGACCCACTTTCAGTTCTTTGGGGTATATAACCAGAAGTGGAATTGCTGGATCATAGGTAATTCTATTGTTAAATTTTTGAGGAACTGCCACGCTGTTTTCCACAGCAGCTGTACCATTGTACATTCCCACCAAAAGTGCGCAAGGGTTCCAGTTTTTCCACTGTTTCACCAACACTTGTTATTTTCTGGGTTTGTTTGTTTGTTTTTTGATAGTAGCCATCCTAGTGGGTATGAGGTGATATCTCATAGTTTTGATTTGCATTCCCTAATGATTAATGATATTGAGCATCTTTTCATGTTGTTATTGGCCATATCTTCTTTGGAGAAATGTCTATTCAAGTCCTTTGCCCGTTTTTGAATCAGATTGTCCATTTTCTTGTTGTTGAATTTTAGGAGTTCTCTATATATTCTGGATATTGATCCCTCACGTGTATGATTGACAGATATTTTCTCCCATTCTCTGAGTTGCCTTTGTACTCTGTTGATTGTGTCTGTTGATGCACAACATTTTAAAATTCTCATGAAGTCTCTTTGTTTATTTTTTAGTTTATTGCCTGTGCCTTTGGAGTCATATCTGAAAATTTATTGCCAGAAATGTAGTTTTTAAAGTAGAGAAAAGCCACCAAGTAGCTTCTGGCCTAAGATTCTCAGACTTGGCCCTCGTGGATGCAACCCATTGGGGATGGCATGGGTCCATCTCTTCATTTCATTGAGTAGTGGGAGCAAAGCACCACTGGGTAGTGGTGTCCTTGTCACCCAACCCAGCTGGCCTAAGGACACACACAGATCAGAAGCGGCCGTGTCTGCTTCTGTGAAAGTAGCATCAGGGAGGCTGGCTGTCTGTCCTGGGACCAGTCGCCAGGTTGACTCCTGTGGTCATCTGTCTAGCTCCTGGCTGTTTAATATCCACACCCCCAGTTGCCTCTCAGAAGTGCCTTTTGCTGTAACATGGCTGGGGTTTTAAAGATGGACAGCTGTCTGAATGCGAAAGTGCCTCCTAGGCAAAAGCCCAGGAGAATTTCTTTCTTTCTTTCTTTCTTTTAATTAACACTACTATCTCTGCAGAGGAATTTCTCAGTGTGAGGCACTTTTAATTTTACTTATTTTATTTGGGGGGGGGGCTAATTACGTCTATTTATTTATTTTTTTAATGGAGGTACTGGGGATTGAACCCAGAATCTCCTGCATGCTAAGCATGAGCTCTACCACTTGAGCTATACCGTCCCCACCGAGGCGCTTTTTAAAAAATAGCAGTTAAATTCTGACAAGGACATGGATTTCTTGAGGGCAGGAACCAGAACCGAGTCTGATTTATTTTTACTGTTGTGTCTTGTTCTTGACATTCTCTAAATGTTTCCCAGACTGCACTGACAATAAGCACAATTAATGGAGGTGGCTTGGGGCACAAGCCTAATTTGTAAAAGTCAGTATTACAGATTATTTAAAGCAATGCCATTTTGGTTTTATTGTTTATAGCCATGGTTGGTCTGTCTTATGCATGCTCTCCTGGTGGTCCTCCGTGGGGCCTTCTATTGAAAGGAGAAGCGAGATCATTGTTTTTGTCAAGTATATGCTGATATTATTGAAATTCTTAGAAAGTTTTCTCCATAATTGGTTAAATCTCGTCGACCTTACTCATTTTCTTTTTATACTCTACCTTTAGAGTACTTCAGAGGTCTTTAGCTCAACCTCGGGTAAAATTTGTATTAATGAGATTCTATAGAAACTGAATTGAATAAAGATTTACTGACTGTGTGAAAACAAAAGCAAAACTGTCACTTTGAAAACTTTTCAGATAACAAAGGAAGGATAGGCACAATTACCCCATTTGTGGGCGAGGGCCCTGGCTTAGTTGAGTGGCAGAGCAGAGTGTTAGACTAGGTCCTCTGGCTGCAGATTGTTCCTTTCGTTGTACTTTACTGAATTCACAGCCCTTAACTAGGATCTGTCTAGTCTGACAATCTTTCGTTAATACACTTTTATCCAGTTACATTGGTTTGAATTGAAATTAGCAAATTCCCATCGTTTATTGACAAATGTGCATGTGACTCCAGGAGGTGTCTAACTAGAGTGAGCAAGACAGTTCAATGAATAATTAATCCTCTCTGAGACTGGCATTGTCTAATACAAGTTGGCACCAGTTTGGGAAAACCTCAACCTTTTTTTGGTTGTATATCCCTGACCTTTTGGGGTTTTTTCCATTTGTTTCATTTGTTTTGGGCAATACATAAGAAAAAAAACTATTCTAAAACAGTTATGTAACATTTCCAGTTCTGGAAAGCATCACTGAAGAATGTCTTGTTCTTTTAGAATACTGATTTTCTACAACTTCATTTGGCTACATTGACTCATATTGAGTTGCACAGTTCTGAGTACTCCTGGGCATCACATTCATCACCCCACACATATTTATGAGGTGCTCTTGAGGTGTCTAGCCCTGTGCTGAATAAGGCTCCTGGAACCTGCGTCAGGGCTTGAGGAGACAGACACATGAACAAATCACTGAGGTGCTTAAGCACATTGGCTTGGGAGTTGAGAACTTTGCTTCCTACTGGCCCTGTGACTGGGCAAGTGACCTAACTACTGTGAGCCTTAATCTGACCTCCCAGGGATGCTAAAGATGGTACAGCAGTGTTTACCTCAAAGGCAGGTTGTAAAGATTAAATGAGAATTCATTAAAAGACTGAGCAGAGTGTTAGCCTATGTTATTCACAGTGATGATAGATACAAGTGCCTCCTTATTTTCACACTTGTGGGGAGAATCTGATCTTACCAGGATCAAACTAAGCATGTCCTGTTTTGGCTTTCCTCATACACAGTTCTGATGTCTCACCTACAGTGCCTTCAAGGAACGATGCTCATTCAGAAAGGGAAGTTGTGACTCATTCATTCAGCAAGTAAGGCGAGTACCAGCTGAGTGCATAGCTCTGTGGGGAATATAAAGATGTAGTTACGTGTTCCGTGTGTGCGTGTTCTGCGAGACCTCATGGCAGAGGGGGATTAACACTTTCTGAGCACTTACTGTGTGCAGGCACTGTGCTGGCCCCTTCCTGTTTTCTCTCTTTAATCCTTACAACTATCATGTGAGCAAGGTAATCGCCGCATTTTATAGTTGAGTAAAAAAGGCCTGGAGAGAAAATAATGACTGAAGTCACAGAGTTAGTGTCAGAGCTGGGATTTGAACCCAGAACCATCAGATTCCTCTGTGCCATGCTAATTTTAAGGTCAAAAGTCCATAAAAAGTTCAGGCACATTTAAGACAGTGATATAAGGGATGGCAGAAGGCCTCTTGAATGACTCCTCAAAAGCTTGTGCCAGGGTAAGCTGAACCCTGCTCCACCCTTTCTTATGAAACCTGGTAAGCTTTGAGAAAAACCATTGAAGCTTAAAATGAAACAAAGAAGAAAACCTTTTAATTCAGAAATAATGAAAGACAATGTGAAAAAGTAGGAACAGCTGAGCCTAGAATTCCCACTCAGATGTGTGTTATATTTGGAGATTCTTATCTCTATGGCCTAGCACAGTGCATGGAACACAATGGATTTTAATAATTAATTAATGAACTTCAAGTATCTGTCCAAACTGCCAAAATTTCACTGTATTTCTCATGTGACTTAGCATATGTTCTGTTTGGAAGATATACATGTCATTGGCAAGGATGAGCAAAGGAACCACTCTTACGTATTTTTCATGGGAGTGAAAATTGGCACATCCTTTCTGGAGGGTGCTTGGTACTATCTGTCAAAATTACAAGTATAGCTACCCTCTGACCCAGCATTTCTACTCCTGGAATGTGTCCTCAAGGGATAGTCTAGGACCTTGGTCTCCAAGGCAGGGAACAGGGTGACTAGGTTCTATGGATGGGAGAGAGAGACTTTTCAGTCTATATCCTTTTGTACCTTTTGAATTTTGAGCCATATGAATGTGTTTCTTATTAAAAATATAAATGAAAATTTTAAATGTGAAAATTTCTGAGAGGATATTATGCTAAGGATCATCACACTTTAGTGTGGATTTCTTTCATTTGATTGCTTTCCTTTTTGTCCCCTGCTGAGATCTGAAGATACGGGACCTTTAGCATTTTCCCAGATTTTTTATGAGTATTAGTAACATAGTATTTATTATGGGAAAAATGGGAAGAACAGTTAAGCGTAAAAAAAACTTTAAAATTTTGCCCATGATTCCACTAACCAGGGACCACTACAGTTAATATTTTGGGGCCCTACCAGTTGTTTCTGTATCTTTTAACCTGTTGGTATCATACAGTATGTTCAGTTTGGTATACAATTTTCTGTCCTGCTTTTTTCACTTAACATTATGTTATGTAATTAAAATCCCCATGTAAGCAAAATCTTTATGGAAGCATACGTTTTAGTGGCCTCGTAATCTATTGCGTGAATGTATCAGTTTACTTAGCCAGGGAATGGGAGCTGGATGGGGAGAGAAAGAGACATTGGAATCACGGAACTCTTTGGAAGCTTAGGCAGGTCTGGGTTAGGTGGCTCAGCAGGGAATGAGCCTGACAGGCCAGGGCTGAAGGGCTCAAGGCCTTCTAGGCCTTTCTTCATACCTCAGTCCCAGCCCTTGCTGCCTTCCCACCCCCGTGTGTGCTCTGGGCTCCAGCCACAATGAACTTGGAAATTGAGCTGTCCACTTGTCCTGTGTGCCGTGTCTGCATCCTCCCCAGCAAGCCCTGGCCTCACCACTTTGTACACACCACTGTCAGCACGTAGCACACTGGGCTGCCCTTTTGGTTTACTTGCCTGTGTCCCCTGTTAGGCTGAAACCCTTTATCTTTGTGCCTTGAATGTCTGGCAAATAGGATCATGAATACATCTTTGAAGGTAAGTGTGGGGTTGGTTGAACAGATGGGAAGATTAGAGGGTACCAGAGAAAAGGACCAGTGCAGCCCTAAGGAAAAGAGACCAACTCTCAGCCTCCTCTGTCCTTCTGGACCTGAAAGGCCACTCATGCCCTTGGTCTTGTATTTGAGGGCCAGCCCTCTGTGAGCTAGCCGAGGACCTCAACTCCATTTAGACTCCAAAATGTTAGGGGCTAGTTTCTGTGTGTTCCAAGTTCCAGTCAGCTTACTCAGATTTCTTCCCACTCGAACCTTCTGCAAGTGTGATGTAGACATTCTTGGAATGTGGGTCCCATCTTGGCCTACATGTGGTCCAGCAGCGGCCTAATGAGCAGTGATAACGGGCTTGGACACGTCACTGTTCTGGTGGAAGGCGTCCACGTGAACAAGCATGTGCCCACAGGAGCAGGACCTCTGCTGGGTCACCTCTCAGATCATGCCAGTTATTTATCATCCAAATTTGTAATATGCATAACTAGGATTGACATTTCCAGATACCTCTGAACACCTGGGCCAGGAATTCATAGAGTTGAAGGGGCAGAGAAGGCAGATGATGAATGTTTGCAGCTCTAGAACCTGAGAACTGAACACAGGAATACTACAAAGAGATTTCTTCCTGAGGTTGAGTTCCCGGGGGCCTCCTTCAGGGATATGCAACTCTTGCTTTCTCTTCCTCTCTCAGTTCCTGTGAGGAGGGCCAGGCTAGCTCTGGCAGGTAGTAGAGTGTAGGTGCTGGGTCAGGCAGCCTCAGCGGCCAGGCTCTGCATTCCTAAGGGATTATTAAGTATCACACACCTGCCTTAGTCCCAGCACCACATGTGCTGCCTTGGACATCTCAAATTTAGGAATGGTTTTCAAAGCAAGAGGTGAACTTGTTCCTTAAATGGTCAGCTTTGTCCCAGATAGACCAGGTGCTGGCCTGCCTGTCTGAGATCTCAGCAGACTTGTCCCCTACCCTCCAAGATTATCTGATCTCTCCATAGTCCCTGTGGACTGTTGCTGGGGATGGTGTATTCTGAAGAGAAGCCCTGAGGTTATTGTCCCTCCCAAACTTTGCTGTGCTATGTTCCCAGAGTCCTCCCCTGTTTGAGAGCTGATTTTCCAAAACTCTTCCTCATCAGAGGACTATCTGGAGTGGAAGCTGGGGACACTTATTTAAAAATATAGATTCTTGGATCCTGTCCAGTTCCAGGTCCTATTTAAATCACTGAGGGGGTCTAGGAACCAGAAATCTGGGAGGGTGCCTTGTTTAGGAAAAACAGGCGAGTTTGGTGGAGCGCCTTGTTAAGACTTCTTACAGTTAGCTCCTGTCCTGGACTCCAGGGGCTCAACATGGTCTTGCTTTTCCTTATGACCCCTACCCCATAGTTGGTAGCCCCAGGCCTGGCGTGTAGTTGGTGCTAGAGAGCTGTTGGTTTAATGCATAAATGGATGAGTAGTGATTTTGCTTTGTACTCACTTCAAAGAATACGGAAGGTAGAGCATTGCACAGTGAATTTGAGGAAAAACAAAGGCCAGGTGTTTAATTTTGTAAAGCTGTATGTTAAAGGAGTAAAATGTAAGAGTGAAAAGAGTGCTGTTGTATTGCAAAGTCTGAACTGGGCACAGAATTACATGTATGATGGCCTGGCTTGGGCAAGTCCTCTAACATCCTGGTCTGATGTCCTCCTCTGTGAAATGGGGTGAGGGTCAGAAGTGGTAGTGGATGTGAATGTGCTATGAAAACTAGAAAGTAGATTCAGATCAGGAGTGAAGAATGGTCAGGGTAGGGACAGGGACACAGAACCAGCCACAACAAGGTGACTCAGTGTTTAGGTCCAAATCCAGGTCCCTCCAGGGACCAGGAGTTTTTAGCAGGGTGGCCGCTCAGCTATGCCCAGGGCCTGCTTCCTTTTTACTCTGTCTAGTTCCTGAGCTTACCAGGGCCTTCTCTTCTCTGCGCCAGTGTCCCAGTCCTTTTGGGTCCTCATGGAACATTCTGTTCTGCAGGTACTCAGTGAACGGTTCCCAGGGAAGGCTGCTCATCTCTGCCATGCTGCTCTGGCATGCGGTTCCTGGGCAGGAGGGGAGGTAGGAGGTAAGAGAGGAGGCTCAGGTGACGGGACCCAGGATGTGTTGCAAAGAGAGGTTACGTGAACAGCCAGCCTGGGAGTTGACCAAAATCGGTCACACACGCCTGTGCCCACTCTCTCAGCAAATATTTGAGTGCCTACCAGGATGGAGCTCTAGAACCCAGGTAGGGACTACACGGTCAGTCTCCAAAGGAGAGTGATACGGTCTGCCTAGAGCTGGGACATGGAGGCCTATCCCAGTGCCTGGCCTTCTGTAATACCGCAGTTCCCTGCATACTGTGAGCTGACCTGTTACTGTCCCCTGGCCATTCCTACCCTGACACTACCATGACCTTTATTGTTCCCTTACACCCACGTGTAGGGAAATGCAAGTACAGAGCCTTGTTGGGCCAGGGGGTGGAGAGGGCAGTAAACAAGGGTGGGTGGTGGGTGCGTGCATCTTCCCAGCAGCAGCAGAACCTCCTGCCCTGGAGGGTCCTCCAGGTCACTGTGTTGTCTCACATGGCGTCCTTAGCAGCCCCGCACGATGTATGACATCCTCATTTTTCAAGTGAGAAAAGATATTCAGGCCATCAAGGGATTTACCCAGAGCTGTATGGCTAGTCAGTAGTGGAGCCAGGATTTCAACTCAGAACCTTTCAGAATTTGGGAGAATTGGAACATTTGGGGGGAAAAGTTTTTAATGTAAATTAATTTGTCTGATTTTAGAATTAATACAGGTTAAAATGTCAGTTTTATAAACAGGAAAGGCCTCTAAGCCCCCACCAGTACAGAGACAATCACTATTAATAATTTGGTATATTCTTCCACATTTTCAAAGACATTTTCTAATACTTATATTCATTATTGTTGTAACAAATTAATATTATACATATGTTTTACAGTTTACTTTTTCAAAAATGTTACTGTAAAAGTAATACCTACTTGTCATAAAACACTGAAACAGGATAAAAATATAAAATTCAGAGTTCCCTAGCCCTCCTAATCCCAGAAATAACTGTTGATAGTTTAGTGTGTGCCTTCTAGACATTTTCTTTATAAATGTGTAAATGTATACTCATTTATATACTTCACTTGTTCTCACCTAAGTAAATTCATACACAGACTCTTCTCCAACCTGCTTTTAAAAAAAAAAAAAAAAGAAACTTCTTGTTATGGAAATTTTCAAGCACACACAAAAATAAACTAATGCAGTTCACCACCTGTTTCCAACAACCATCAACTTCCTTGTTCTTACTTCATCTTTTCTCTCCACTTTCACTTTTCCCCCTGGAGTATTTTGAAGGAGATCCCAAACATCTTATCATTCCTTCATAGATACTTAAGCATGCATCTTTACCAGATGAAAAAAATTTAAAAACATCACACTGTGCCATTATCATACCCCCCAAATGAACAATAATTCTTTAGTATAACTAATACCCAGGCTAAATCAGTTTTTGTCAAGTCATCTCACAAACTTATTTTTACAATTGGTTTGTGTGAATCTGGTTCCAGTGAGATCCACATACTGCCGGTGGTTGGTATGTCTCAACTCTCAATTTATGACTCCACACCCTGCCATTACTGTTTATTTTTTGGAGAACTTTGGTTGTTTGTCCTGTAGAAAGTCCTGCATTCTGGATTTCCTGATTGTATCTTTGTGAAGTTAACACATGCATCTGTGCCCCATATTTTCTGTAATGGGTAATTCGTTTTAGAGCCCTGGTTAGAGTCTGTTTTATGGCAAGGATGCTTCATTGTTAGTGCTATATACTTGTCAGTGCATCACATCAGGAGAGACTGACTTATCTTTCCACATCTATGTGCTTAGTCCTTGATTTTAAAAAGTTTTTCTTTTCTTTTTTTTTTTTTTTTTAAGAAACTCATAGGTTGGGTACTTGAGCTGGAATGACAAAGGCCATACCATGGGCCTTCCAAGCGGGCTCCATCCTCCAAAGAAGGGAGCAGACATATATGGAGAGAAGGAAGTGTGGGGTCGTGGGGAAGGTCTCAGAGCCAAGGCCAGCAAGGCGCAGTGCTGCTGGCAGCCAGCTACTCTTCTGGGACATTATGTAAAATGATGTAACTGAGTGAAAAAGTGGTGGCGAGCCAGCCTCTTCTCCCTGCTCAAGTCACTGAGCTGCTGGCGTGGTGAGGGACACTCGTGAGTCTAGAGTTCTGAGTCCGTGGTGTATAGGAAGACTTCTGAGTCTGAAAGGACTGTGGCTTTTTGGTCCTTACCTCCCCGTACTTTGGAAGCTGAAATCAGGGTGGTCTTCTGGTACTGCAGCGGTGAGTCCCAAATGTGTGGCAGGGCTGCCTGCTTTGGAGGCCAAGGGTGACATGACCCAGCAACCCAGCGCGACACAGTCTCAGAGCTAGGAGAGGACACCTAGAAGACCATGTGGTCCAGTGCCTTAGTTTACAGATGAGAAAACTGTGGCCCAGGGAGGAGAGAGGTTTCCAAAACCACCTAGCAAGCTGGAGGCACAACTGGGACCAGCATCCAAGCCTCCAGTTCTCTGACTGGTAGCCAGCTAGCATTTCCCGCTTGGAATTTCTGAGTATCCTTTGGTGGTGTTCCTGTGCTCCTTCTTGTTCAGCTCCTGGGGGTTCTTTGATTTGGAGGAGGTAGTAAACAGTGGTCTGTTTCTCCTGGCATTTAGTGGCTAGCCTGGTCTGTTGGTCGTATAGTAGTGGTTTGAATACTGAGTGTCATGAGTCCCACAGTCTGAGTCTCACATTCCTCAATCAGCCAAAAGGTCCCACAGTTTCCTAAAGGATAAAAGATTTCCTTTCGTTATGTTTATACTTACCTTTCACTTACGGCAGGTAATGCAGTGTTACCTATTTTCAGCAGTGATAGAAGCCTCCTCTTAAATGTATTGAGCTAAAAAGTTGATAGATTTAGACAAAATAAGGTAGGTGGTATTCTCACCTGACAGATGGAATGCGAAAGATTGCAGTGTGGAAGGCATTAGCCCACATGACCTTTCTGGTCCTTCCTGGCTTCCTAACCTTTCACTGTTACAGGCTTTTCTTTGTTTTCTGCTGTATACCAGTCACAACCTTCTGGCTTGAGCAGATTCACCTGCCAACATAGAGGCCTTTCAGAGTTAGAGGACAGCCTGTGAACTTTCAGCCTGATTGAGCATGTGTTTATCGCCTGGGCGGTGATCCTGGAAGAATGTGAAGGCAATGAGACAGGGTCCTAGTTCCCAGGGGGAGCCATCTGGAGGCTGCTCTCTATTTGTGCAGTTTGTGCATTTGTGTGGTGCAGTCTAGGCCGTGTTCGTGGGAAGTTTCTGAGTCATTGCTCTCTGGGTGGTGCCCCACAACTGTCAGCTTCTGGAACATCTGCCCAGGGGTTCAGTCATAATCTGAACTTACGGAGCTGAGAGAAGATGGGGGTATTGGCATGGAGACCAGGGGAGTGGCCTGCAGAAATGGATCACAGACTCTCTGCCTTTCAGGGTTTTCCTGGGGAAGAATCTTCACTCAGCGTTTGCTGACAGCCAAGAATGGCGAGCAAGGGGCCCTCGGCCTCTGCGTCCCCTGAGAACTCTAGTGCAGGGGGGCCCAGTGGCAGCAGCAATGGCACTGGAGAGAGCGGAGGGCAGGACAGCACCTTCGAATGCAACATCTGCCTGGACACAGCCAAGGACGCCGTCATCAGCCTGTGCGGCCACCTCTTCTGGTCAGTACCCCTGCCACTGCCCCAGAGGACACATGCCAAGTTAAGAAACAGTTGTGACCATGAACAGCTTTGGAGCAGAAGGTTTCCCACCCACTTTGGGTCCTGATGCACTCAGGCCCAAAGGCAGGAGACCTGAGTTCTCATCCCAGCTCCGCTGCTAAGCTGAATGACCTTGGGCGAATCCTGTCCCCACCCTGGGCTCCTTGTCCCCATCTCCAGAGTGACAGTATTCACCTTAGTGAGCACTTGTTCCATGCCACTTGCCACACGAGCCAGAGGCACTATAGCACAGTGGTTATGAGCAAGGACTGTGGACCAGACTGCCTGGCTCTAAATCCTGACTCCACCATTTCCCTCCCAGATGACCTTGGGCCAGGTGCTTACACACACGGTGCTTCATTTTACAGGGGTGTTTGGGAACATTAAATGACTCAAAATGTATAAAAGACGTAGAAAATCACACAGTGCATAATAAATAATACATGTTCACCATGGTCCTAGTGTTTACTGTATTTTATGCATATCAGAATGAAGTGGCAGAGTCAGTGTCCATTCCAGAACTGGCTCTGAGAACCTGGGTGAAAGTAGAGTTTTTGGATTTTTTTGTTTTTTTCTCTTTCTTTTGAGCTGGACCTCGAAGGGCAAATTGGGATAACTAGAGGGATGAGAATGTCAGCCAGGTAAGGCAAAGAGTGGGTTCCACCCCAAGGCAGGCAGTTTCTCAGGACAGGCAGATGCACTGTTGGGCTCGTCTGAGAGCCTGAGGCTGCTGTTCTCCCTGATGGCACTGTGCGCGGGTGCGATGGGCAAGGGGATATGAGGCACCAAGACTGGTTCAGGGAGGATTGGGCCAGAGTATCACACCCAGATTTGACTGAGCAGAACATGGAGCTATTGAATATTTTTGAGCAAGGAAGTGGGATGAAGAAAGGGTCATTTAAGCAACATTTAAGGGAGTTTAAGTTGGCAACAGTGAAAAAGATAAATTTATTGGTGAATGAACAGAATGGGGCAGAGATTTTTGTTCTGGAGGCTCTTGCCCTAATCATTAAGTTTTATGCAGAAACTGTTGTCATCAGCTCTCTCCTAGAAATTGGAGATGCCCCAGTTTTATGATTGGGGTGTCATAAAACAAGGATTTGTAAGAATTAAGAATTAAGTCAGCTTACCATTGGTAAGAATACAGACTCTGAAATGAAACAGATGCTGAGTGGTTTGTCCCTAAGCGTGTCTGCTGTCCCCTCTCTACCCATTTCCTTATCTGTGAAGCGAGGTAACTGCACTCTCTCAAAGGGTAGTGTGACGACCATTCAGTGACATTGACAAATGAAACTCTATTCAGCCACAGCTGTTTAATGGATGGGGGTAATCAGCATCACTGTTACAATCCGGAGCTTCCCCCTGAGGGAGGGCACCTCCACTTCTCCCCCACGGCCCTTAAGGGAAGTCCCCAGTGGAGAGCTGCCATGATTTGGGTGCCCTCTGCTCAGTTTGGGATGGAGCTGAAAGGTTTATGTTGGAGTCAGGTGTCAGGTGTCTGTTACATCCAAGGAGGCTGTGTGTCTGGACTGTGAGACTAAACTGTGGTTCAGTAATTGGGAAAGGGATTATCCTCCTAGTCAAAATTTTACTTAGCTAGAGAAGTTACATTATGTGAGGGTCAGAAGCTGTGTCTACATTTTCCGCTGTCCTAGCACATAGTAGACACGCAGTAGATATTTTATACATGCATGAATGGATAGATGAAGAGAGCAAGAAAAAATTTAAATTTGGAGTTAGAGTAGCTCTTCTTCAGTTCTGTAAATGTCGTTTTTGCACTCAGTGCTGGATGATAGAGGGGCAGTAAAACGGAAGTCAGAAGACTTTTGGTCCTGGCACGGTAGGCGAGTTCCTCCATGTTTCTGCGTTTGGTTCCCTTGCTTTTGAAGCGACAGGCTGGGCAGCAGTGTCTCTAGTGTAACGCTCTAAGCTGGAAGCCGCCCTTTCTGCCAAGCAGCGTCCCCATCTTCCCATTACTTCAAGATGTTTTTACAGTAGACTTGAACTCTGAGGCTCCTTCCTGCCAGCAGAGCTTTCAGGGCTAAGGGCAGCTTGCATATGCAGTTAAACTGGATCTAGAGCCACACCTCCCTTGTGAGCCTAAGGAGGCTGTGAACCAACTGAAATCGAGTCTAAAATAGTACGTGTGTGCCTGTGCATGAGAATGCCCCCGTGGATTTTTTTGAACAGAGGATCCTTAGCTTTTCTGGATTCCTTCAGAGGCCATGACCCCTCAGAGGTCACCTTGTAAAGAAGCTTGGTCTGAGATGGTCTGGGACCTGGGGGTCTTCATAAGTAGTGGGATCCCAGGGGTGGAGACTGGGGTCCTGTCTCCATTGCTTCATTTTTCCTGTGACTTGAGCTCAGTCTTTTCTAATTTCTGAAAGCAGTGATCGCTGCAGACCCTCAGTGCGGTGGCAGTGCTCTGCAGTACGATGCTGTCTTTCCATTTTCCTGTTCCTACCATATCCAGTGTTTCTATTAATGAAATCATTTTTCTTCCTTTCCCCTGTCTCTTTCCTCCTTGATGACTGGTTGCCCTGGGGACTCTGGCAGTTGGCCGTGTTTACATCAGGTAAGATGCATTTCATTTTACTTTGTCTTTCATCAGCTGTGGTTGCACAAGACACCTCTAGTCTCAGGAGACTGCCGTCAGAATCTGCAATCTCCCCTGCTTGTGGGCTCATTTGCTTGTGTTCCCCCCAGCTCTTTATACATCTGACCACGGACAGCACTTGATGTAACAGGGGGTCAATGTGGTACCTGGGAGGGATGCTCCTGCCTCTGCTACCAATGGCCTCTGTAGCCTTGGCAGGCTTCCATCTTGCTGGGTCTCACTTTCTCATTTGTACGTTAGATATGATAGCCTGTTAGGTTTTTATTTCTGAGATTGTGCCTCTATAAAAAGTAACTCCTATTGTATCAAAAATCCCCTCCACCCTTAAAGGTCTTGAGAATGTTAAGAAGAGGGAAACTCAACAGAGAACTTTTATGAAAGGGAAAGAGTCTCTTTTCCCAGCTTTTGATTATTATGAAAACCACTTAGTAAGTTTTCACCAAGACCCAGGCGCCTGCTTGGTGGGACAGAGCCGGGCTTGGCATTCACAACTGGCTGTGAATAATCAGCGCTGGCTGAGTGTCTCCATGGTTGTTGGCAGTGGAGTCTCACACTAGTAGGTGGCTGGGAATGTGAGGGAGGACAGAAGTTCCAGCCTGCTAGAGCCTCCGAACCTGAGTGGGAGAGAGAACTGGAGGAAACAAGACAGGTTTGGGTTTCCGCTAGTTTTAGGGCTGCACATTCTGACCCCAGCGGAACCTGGTGGAACATTTCTGCTCTAAATTTATGAAGAGCTCATAACACTTAAGTTTTTGAGTTTTTTTAACAGTGAGATAAAGGAAATAAGATATAAAATCTTTAAATGCTGCCTTCTTCTTGGCCCTGAAGTCCTAGGTCCACATTTATATAATAAACTTTGTATCATTGGGTCTAAAGATGCCATTAATGTTCTAAGATAAATGTTGAGAATATATATAATTGTTTAATGTCTACAAAGACACTACAGGTAATACATTTTCATCATTTTTGTTTTGTTTTTGAGAAAGTTAAACAAAATGATTTACTATAACCAGTCAAAGGGGCTGGAAAACCCCAAATAGGATTCTAGTGTTTTTAATTTTTTCTTTTTTCCCCAAAGAATATTGCGGTTTTATTGTTCACAGTTAGAAGTTTATGGTATTTTTCTTGGACCCTTTCTTTTGACGCATTATATTAGTTTCCTATTGCTGATGTAACAAATTTCAACAAACTTAATGACTTATCACAACACTGAGACTTATTATCTTATTGTCCTGCCAGTCAGAAGTACTCAAATCAAGGTGTCAGCAAGAGTGTTTCCTTCCGGAGGTTCTGGGAGAGAAATCATGTCCTTGCATTCTCTTGACTCATGATCCCGGCCCTCATTTTCAAAGCCAGTAATGTAGCACCTTCAAATCTCTCTACTTCTCTCCACTCCTCCTCACCCCCCGCCTCCATCTTCACCTGGTGTTTTTAATTTTGAAAGAAATAGTACAATGTGAAAATCAGTGAAAGTACATAAAAAACACTAAGCAAATTTAGATAAGAAGAAAAATCTATTCTTTAGCACGTAGTAAATCACCAGAAAATGGTCAGCTGAGGCCCAGATGCTGGTGTCTGAAATACAGAGTTAATGAGGAAATGCTGTAAAAGTGAGAAACACAGAAAAAATAGTAATAATCTGACTGCCAGGGTCATACAGTGGACCCTCAGGGAAGGTGGAGGTGTACAGTTTATTATTGCTGTACCCACGGCCTAACCTGAGGCTGGATCTGTCAGGCCTCTTGACACAGCTCCAGGCTTGCAGTTCCTTCCTGCCATATTGCTGGGAGCCCCTCAAGAGAGCGAAGCATGAAGAAGCCTGTTTAATTATGATGGCGTTTAAAGGCAGTTTTGATTTCACCACTAGTAAATATTTATTGAGCGCCAGGAGCGGGAAGCAGAGAGTTGGGTTGCTCAAGGTGTTCCCTGCTGGTTCTGGTGTTTCCAGTGTGCGGCCTCTGGTCCGTGTCTTCTGCTGGCTCAGACTGACCACTCTGGTGGGTTTGTGCCGTCATGCGGTTTTCTCTCCTTGCAGTGGTTGGAGACCAGACCTAACAGACAGGTGTGTCCAGTTTGCAAAGCCGGCATCAGCCGTGACAAGGTCATCCCGCTGTACGGCAGGGGCAGCACCGGGCAGCAGGACCCCAGGTGAGGCTGTGGCGCCCCTCACACCCCCTCCTCCCCTTGGACACCTCTCACTCCACCCTTCACGTAGTGCCTGCAGGTCCTCAGTTTGGGGATCCAGATGGGAGCCTGCGAGGAGGGGAGGGGATCGGGTCACCCTTGCTGGGCTGTAATACAGATGTGCCCTGAGCGTCTGCCAGTGGCAGGCAGTGTGCTGGGCAGCGCACAGGTGTGCTCCGTGCTGTTGAAGGAGCCTGGGAGCAGGGTGTCAGCAGGAGGGTCTGCAGGGAGGGGTTGCTTCAGCAGTGACATAGACAGGGGAGGAGACACGGGTCCAGGAGGCTTTGTGGAGTTTGAGGTTTCTGGAAATGGAGTTGTGGGTGGGTCTGGCATTCTACAGACACAAGTACTGAGAGCCTTCATAGTGTAGTGCATGGCACGTGCAAACACACATTCACACACGTACACACCCCCCAGACTCCTGGCCAGCCCGCCCCAGCATGCCCTGTACCTGGATATATTGGCTTTTCTTAAAGGATCTTACCCTTCACCTTCATTAGCCTTTGTATTTGTTGTCCCTCTGCCTCTCCTGCCTCCCCAGAGCTGCTCGACCCCCTCGTCCTCCACCTTCTGCCATCTTCAGTGAGCAGTCCTAAGGTTACATCCTCCTTGAAGTGGCCTTTCTTCCCCACGTTAGTTGCTTTTACCTGTGCTCCCACTCCATTTAGTTGACACCTCTATTAAAGAAGTCTCTTCCCACCCTGTATTGTGACTGGTTGTAGCCCTCTTAAAACCATGGGCACCTCAAGAGTAAGGTCTGTCCTCAGTCTTACCATCCCGCTTAGTGCCTGGTGGGTCCAGTATCTGGGATGAGTGATGGGAGGGGCTCGGACCCAGAGGCAAAAAGAATCATGTAAAGTACTTGCCCAGGAGTAGTGGGAGGTGGAGCTGAAGGTAATGGGGCAGAACAGAGAGACCCTGAATCTCAGCCGGCTCTGCCTACGGGCAATCCTCTGTTTCAGTTTAGACTTGGGAGTTTTGACGTCCGTGAGCCCTGTATCACACAGGTCCAGGGAAGGTGTCTGGCCGGCCGTCATAACTAGTCTGGGTCAGGCTCTGTGAGAGGAGTGGGCTGCGTGCCATCTGATGAACGTCTTGTAAAAACTGGATTTTCTCCCTGGTTTTCTACACACTAAGGAAAAGCAATTGCAGGTGGAACAGAGTTAGTATTAATTTGGCATAAGTTCATGTGGTGGGCATGAAAGGGGGCTGTGGCCCTGACCCTGTTGGTGAAATGCTCCCAGTCCATTCAGGGACCAGCTCAGAAGCATTTCGTAATAGACTTACTTTACATCATTTCTGTTTTCAGAGAGAAGACCCCACCCCGTCCTCAAGGACAGAGGCCAGAGCCAGAGAACAGAGGGGTGAGGAAAATTCTAGGAGAAGCTTCTAGAAATGAGTTCATGGCTTTAGAAGTTTCCCTTTTGACCCTACACTTTTTTTTCCTTGACTACAAAAGTAGAGGAAATTTGCAAAATACAGAAAGGGAAAGAGGGGAGAAAATAACTAATATTCACACCATCCAGAGATAACCACTGGGAACGTTCTGGTCTATTTTCTTTTCTGTTTTTCTATAGTTACCTATACACACAAATTTTGTAGATCTGTTTATGTGTGTGTGTTTTTTATAGCTAGATGTATGTGTAAGCATGCATTTTTATTTTTACAATATTTGGTTCCTGTTTTGCAAGCCTCTTTTAAAATTTAATTCATTTTGTATTTAGTGCCTTCTGTGTGCTGGGCCTCATTCCAGGCACTGGTGATACATACATCAGTGAACACAGTGAAGACCCTGCCCTTGTGGGGATTGTAGGCAGACTGCAGAGACACTGCAGGTCCGGTTCCAGACTACTGCAGTAAAGCAGATACCACAGTAAAGCGAGTCACACAAACTTTGGTTTCCCAGTGCATATAAAAGTTATGTTTATACTATAGTCTATTAAATATGCAATAAATAGCATTATGTCTAAAAAAATGTACAAACCTTAATTTAAAAATACCATATTGCTAAAAAATACTATCATCTGAGCCTTCAACAAGTCATAGTAGTAAAATCAAAGATCACTGATTACAAATCACTGTAACAAACATAATAACAATGAAAAAGGTTGAAATATTATAAGAATTAGCAAAATGTGACAAATGTGAGCAAATGCTGTTGGAAAAATGGCGCCAACAGACTTGCTCCATGCAGGGTTGCCACAACCTTCAGTTTGTAAAAAAAAAAAAAAAAACAAAAAAACAGTGTCTGTGGAGCACGATGAAATGAGATATGCCCATACATTCTCAGAGAGGGAGAGAGATTTCATGATATATCTTGAGATTTTAATACTTTATTTAATGGCTGTTTAGTGTTCAGATGTATAGCCTTAACATTACTTAATCCTTTAGATTGAATGAAGTCAGGGATCGTGATAGAAATCAGGATCTCTTCTCAAGATTACTCTTAATAATAACAGCAGTGGACACTTGCTGGATGATTATTACATGCAAAGAACTGTATGTTAAGGGCTTTATATGCATGACCTCATTTAAACCCCACATCAGCCCATTTAACAAAAGAGGAAACTGAGGCCCAGATAGGTGAAGGGACTTGTCCAGGGCCATACGGACAAGACTGAAGCCCAGATCTGGCTTATATTGAAGTCCCTGCTCTTGACAACTGGGCGACAGCACCTTCACCTTCCCAGGCTCTGGTTCGTAACGGAGCATTAGCTCCTAACCCAGGAATCAGGCCCTGCCCTGAAGACTGGTGTACAAGCACCTGCAACCGCCAGTGATGCTTTTTGCCTACTCTGCCCAAGGAACATAAACCCACCAAAAGTCAGGACTCGTGGGATTGTATAGGTGTTGCTGGAAGGAGGCCGGGGAGTTTGTCCTTGGGATTGCACTGAATCAAGTGGTGGTTCCTGATGAAACAATTGCACCTTCTGGGTGAGGCAGCCTCGATCCCAGGAGCCCTCAGACTCACCATGCTGGCTCTGAGTGGGAGGCATTTCTTCACTGTGCAGATGGAACGTGGGTTAAATTGGCTGTTAGGCCTTCTAGGTAGTGCTGCCCGGCAAGAAGTTTGGAGCTGGATGCCAGACTGCACTCAGTGTGGGACAGGGAGTGGCCACTTCCTTGACTTGCGGAAGACTCACAAATGAAGGCCAGTCAACTCTTTGTGAAAAGCAATTGGCCCAATAATTTTTCTTCTCCCTCTCTATTTTTTTTAATTTTTTTTATTTTTTAATCATTTGTTCTAAAGATCTACCCAGGGATGCAGAGGAAGAGAGGAATTTTTTTAAAGATATGCACAGTAATTAAGATCATGGGTTTTTGGACTATACTGACCTAGTTTTAGATCTAAATTCTATCCCTAGCTAGTTCATACTAGCTGTGTGACCTTGGTGAAGTTATCTCACCTCTCTGAGCCTTGGTGTGGTCATCTGCAGATGTGGGTGATGCTGATATAAGAATTACGTGCTATTTGAGTATCCTGGTGCTTAACACAGTGCCTAACACAGAGTTGGCACTTAGAAAACAGGAGTTAACTTATTTAGAATATTATGATTTCTACAGAATTTTTTCATGTGTAAGATGATGCAATGTAGACCATGCTATAGGGAGGAAAAGCTGAGGATGATACCAGACTGCTGACAGTGGTTATTGGCTGGGAGGGTGTTGTAAAGTGGAGGGGAAACAAGGAGACCTCTGACTCTGTGTCATTTATTCCTGTAAGGTGTGAGTTTCTCGTAACAAGCATATGTTACTTTTGTAATCAGAAAAAAATTGTTTTGAATTTTTAAAATTCTCTGTAACAATATTAAAAGAAAAATGTTGACTGAAAATTCTTACCCATATCTTTTCCAGATAGGTACATATTGCCACATACTTGTGACCATGGTGTTCAAACAATTTTGTCTGATAACTTGGTCATAAGAGTTTTTCTGTGTTGCTGCATAGTCAGCGTAATGTTGTTTTAAAAGGTGTATCAAGATTTTGATCATAACCTCCATTGTTGCTAATTAGGGTTCCTACTTTTTTTCTGTTATAATGTGTGGCTTGTTCTGATGCTTCCTGGTAATTGGGCATAGGGGTTATTGACAATTTAGCTGCTATAAAGCATGTAGAAAATTGTACTGGGCAGGGTGGGACTCTGGGAAAGAACCTGGAGCTCTGAGAACCCTTACTTGGAGCAGCAGAGAGATTTACTTTGGGTCAGAGCCAGTCCCTTCTGGCATTCACAGCTCTTTAGCTGGGGCCCCTCGAAGGCTAGATGGGCAGAGGGGCCACCAGGGTTCCTCTGCCTTGGGATCTCGATGGGAGGAAAAGAGTAGCGGGGAGAGACGGGTGCCATGTGTAAGGTGACATGTTAGACAGGTGCAGGAGAAACCTGCTTGCTGTTCTTCTGAGCTACATTTCTTCTACACAGGGATTTCAAGGGTTTGGATTTGGAGATGGTGGTTTCCAGATGTCTTTTGGAATTGGAGCATTCCCCTTTGGGATATTTGCCACAGCATTTAACATAAACGATGGGCGGCCTCCTCCAGGTAAGACCCTGTTCTCTTGGTAATTTTGCTGGACGTCTCCTTGGAATTCGGCAGTATCTAGGTAACTGCGTGGATAGTCAGCCTTTTCAAAATATGTTAAACTCCTTTTAGATTCCTGGTAGTCATGGTAATGATATTGCACACTTACCAAATATTAGGCATGTTCAGAATGCCTCTCGTTATGAAATTGGGAGCCTCACGATAAGCCTGTGGGAGAGGTGGGCAATTAGCTTCATTCTACAGATCAGAAGATGCTGAGTGGTGTTTCCCAAGACATACCCCGTGCCCATAAAATGAAGTGGAAACTGCACAGCCAAGGAAGAGCGCAGTCCTGGGCATGTGCCTCCTGCTTTGACCACTGGGGGCCAGGTGGGGTGAGGCGACTGCAGGGAGTCAGGGCCTCTCTGTTCTCTGGCATCTCTGGCCAGCTTCCCTCAGGACACACGTGGGGCTGGTCCTCAGTGCCAGCCCTTTGGGAACTCTGCTGAGGTCTGCTGCCTTCTGCTGCCTTTCTCCCTCCAGCCAGCCCGAGAGTGCCAGTCGCCTTCGGGTGGAGCAGAGCAGTTAGGTGGGCACCCTGAGCTTTACTGCAGTCTTGTGCATGGGTCCCCATCCTTACCATGGGGCCTGCAGAGCTCCGAGTTCTGTTGAGCTCTGCCTGCACTCACTGGGGCCTCGTGTGTGCTCGGCACGGTGTGAGTACAGAAGGGGCCAGGGTGTGGTTCCTGGCCAGGAGCCTATGCTTTAGGGACAGTAGCCTCTGCTGAGCCGTCCTGTGTGTCCCCTGCCCCGACCCTGTGCTTGGCACAATGCAGACAATTGATAAGTCTTTGTTGACTGCCGGCCTGCCTGACTCCGTCAGAGCCCCTATTGGGACAAGTACAGCACTGAGAGACCTGGGGACTGCGCTTCCTTACCTCATCTGCCTCAGAATTTCTCCTCTGTTCACATGCGATTTTCTCAGAGGAAAGAGACCCCATAGGACAGGGTATGCTTCGCTCTGAAGCAGGGCAGGGCCCCGTGGAAGCAGCAGGTACCTGCCTGGTAGCTTGTTTCCATCCAGCCTGGTCCAGAGTCACCCTGGGTTCCCCAGGGGAACAGTTCAACGGCCAGTGGACTCTGGATCATTTTATCCCCCTGCCACAGTTTTCCATTGTCACATTTAGTACAAGTTGCCCGTCTGGGATATAGATTCTCCTAACTCTCCTTCCCCCAGACAGGACAAGGAGCTCTACATAGTAGCTCTTAAAGCAGAGAGGAGTGGAGGCCATGTTCTCAGCCCACTTCAATGCAGTGAGGGAGGCAGGTCGCTTTGCCTGTCCGGGTCCTGGTTCTCACCTCTGGAAAAGGAAGACACCCACACGGGGCTCCCTAAGACCCCTCCTGCTCAACAGTGCCAGAATCTAGAGACTCCATGACGCGGGAGGCAGTGCACAGGGAGGCTGAGAGCACAGCGGTGGGGCTCCCCACTAACACATGCACCTAGAGATCTTGTGCAGGTCACCCCGTACCTGTGCTTCAGTTTCCTCTTACACAAAATGAGATAATACCCACCAAGCAATAATGTGTAGACATAACAGCAAACAGGAGATGCTTAACAAACAGTAGCTTTTAGGGGGGAGGGTATAGCTCAGTGTAGAGCGCATGCCCAGCATGCATGAAGTCCTGGGTTCAATCCCCAGTGCCTCCATTAAAATGAAAAAAAAAAAAAAAACTTAATTACTTCCCCCCCAAACAAATAAACAAAAATAAATACAAATTTAAGAAAAAGAAAATGAATTAAAAAAAAAAAACAGTAGCTTTTCTTTTATTTTTCCAAGACTTCCCTGTTCTATTTGCACCTGCAGGCCAGACCCTCTTAGGATAAATTGGAGACTTTGTCCTCATTGTGACATGATCCCATATGTTTCATTATTCTAATTTGCTTTTGTCTAATATTATTTGGGGTTTGGAAATCTTTTTAGTGTGCAGGATTCTGTTGTAAAGAGATGAAGGTTGATGCTCTCAACCTCTGACTCGTGTGGGCAAAGTGTGCAGAGCCGCAGCATTCTCACAGCCCCTCTCTCCTTCCTCCTGTCTCTCCAGCTGTCCCCGGAACGCCCCAGTACGTGGATGAACAGTTCCTGTCACGCCTCTTCCTGTTTGTGGCCCTGGTGATCATGTTCTGGCTACTGATTGCCTAATGCTGGGCTCTCGGCCTACATCCACAGCAGGGCCTCTGGACCTGTGACACGCCACCCCCACCTTGATGTTTGGCTTCCTGGCTAATCCTGACCCCCTGGAATCAGTGGGGTCAGTAACACATCAAGGAGTCTTGTTTTTCCATCAGAGTTGTGGTACTTAAGACCAGTTGTTGAGGACCCTGGAAGATGGCCACTGCTGTAAACACCCTGCTTTAACCTCAGGCCTTAGCATTGAGTCATCCCTCATGGGTTACACCGTGAAATCCTGTTCCAGCCAGCTCAGCAGGGCCTGACTCTGCACAGAGAAGAGGCAGGAGGAGAGAAACTGTCAGAACAATTTCACTTGAGTTTAATATCACACAAACAAAGGGATGAACCCAGTCGTACTTATGGGAACTTTTTTTCATCTCTTTAAATACCCCTTGATAAGTGGCCTCTGAAATCAGTGGGACTCATACAGAGAGGTTCCCCTTCCAGGTCCCAGTGCCGTTCTGTCCTATTTCCTCCCTTCCTCCTCAGCAGAGATGCAAGAAATTGCTGTCCTGTTAAGATCATAACTGCAGCAGCTGAAGCTGGAGTCGCTTCATGAATTCACCAGAGACCCAAAGATCTTTTATTGCCTCTGGGCCATGCTGGTGTCTTTGGCTCCAGAGTGGCCTGAATGACCTTCTGTTTTCCTGATGTGGATTATCCCCAGAGACACATGGCTTCACTCACAGATTTCCCATCAGCTTTCCCCCTAAAATTGTGCATATCTGCCTCTCTGCCAGAGGGCATCTAACCTGGATGACTGCTGGAGCCGGGGCCAACAGTGCGTTCGCAGAGACCTGCGGTCAGGGCTCAGGTGGATTCGGAGCTCAGATGCTGGAAGGACTGAACACGCAAGCCCTGACCCCAAGGTGGCAGGGGCTCCAGGTGCATCCTTTCCCACACCCCTTGAAGGAAACTGGGGGCCTTGTTAAGTCATCCCAGCTGCATGTTGAAGACCACCCTCCTCAGAAGCCAAATTGTCCTTTAGTGAAGAGGCAGGGAAGGGGAAGACCAGCATGTGACCCTGACTTTGGTATGGCTTGAAGACTCCTCGTCTGTGTGCTAAAACGAGGGAAGCATGGGACTCCAGGGCAGGCAGCCCCTGGTGGTTCGTAAAGCAGGCGCAGAGCCTGGGAAGCCTCAGCACGATGGTAGGATGTGGTCTTTCTGTAGAAGTTCCCCAGGGACTTCATGGAATCATTCTTCCCAAGCCCTGATTTGTTTTTCGACTTCACAGGCTTCTTTCTCTGAATCTGATTGAGGGAGTGTGGGGCCGGCAGGAGGCCAGTTCACTTAGTGGGATGGTTCTTGCTTTGCCAGTCCAGCCTCTTCCTAGAAATCCAGCGTATTCCAGGAGACCCTGAGGGTGAGGGGAGATGGACTTACTCTGGGGGCCTCTCTGTCACTTCACCAGTCCACTCTGCTCCTGGTTTACCCCCAGCAATAGCCAACAAGTGGTCAAAAGCCCCACCGAGTGTTTTTCCCAGATATGACCCTGCATAGTGTGTGGAAACAAGACCTTGAGAAAGATGAGGGAAGCCCTTCTCCCCTCTCCACAGCACCACCCCTCTTCCCCCTTGTACCTTTCAATGCCAGAGTTCAGTGTTTAAAGAGACAAAATACAAGTATTGAATAGGTGATTCATTTACCGAATCTGTTTGGTAGGAGTAATCCACCAGCTTTACAGTGTGCCTGATGGATTCTAAACATTCTCCTGGCACCCACTCACCTGGAAATCCCCAAAGTCTGAGGGGCCCCTGGAGTTTCTCAGTGCAATGGCCCCACCTAGTGATGAGAGAAAGGACTTCAGTCAGAAATGGGTTCCAGAAGAAAGGTTATTAAAGAAGGGTTGTAGGTGAGAAGAGAATAACTTAGACCCTTAAACAAAGTGGAGTGAGCCCAGGAGCTCCACCAGCAAAGGCATCCCAGGAACCTGCTAGCAAAGCCAGATTGGCCACCTGTCCTTTGATTTTGAACCTTGCAGCCCCCACTCACCCTCTGCCAGGAGATGGGGCAGGAGAGCCAACTTGGGACTGCTGGCCCAGCCCCAACAGGGAGCCCCCTTCCCACCACCCCTCTGCAGGCTCACCACCTCGCCCTTCTGCCTAGGCAGTTTTGCTCTCTTTTGTGTGTGTTTTCTATGTTCTTGGCCCCCACCCTCCTCCTGCCACCTTTGTGGATTAGGACCAGGTCCCAACCACCATCAGAAAATGACACTGTGTACAGTGGCACACCTTGACCAGTCACTAATTTTCACTGTTGTGAAAGTGATTTGATTTAGAATTAAACAAATGGTTTTACATTACTGTGAGCTGTGGACTTATTGTCTGTGTCAGGGGAGTGGAGGGATGGGTTGGGGACTAGTCACACCGGTCTGGCCTCTGGGAAGCACCTGTGCGTCCTCGGATATGTCACACTGAGGACGAAAGTCTTCAAACACCCATGGATAATTAGAAATGAAAAGCGTAGGCTGGAGGCCTCGCTTCATACACAACCCCGCCCTAGGTGTGACCTGTCTGACAGGCAGACCCAGTCCTGAGAAGTGTTTGGAATTCCGACACTTGCAGGCTGCCACTGTGGAGCTTAGCTTGTGGCTGATCAGAGCCCTGAGGACCATCAGGTTGTTCAGTGTCAGCATCTCTCCCTGTGTTCCTCAACGAGGCAGGTAGGCCCCCAGCCAAGCCCTCTACCTGGAGCAGGGGCCATGCTGCGCCGTGAGGTCCCTCGGTAGCAGAGTGTGAGATAGAAGGTGGTGAGATGACAAACCTGACTCAGCCTCAGGCTCCCCAGCACCTCAGAGCTACAGGTCATCCCTCTGGGAGGAGCCCTTTTCTCCCTCTTAAACTTTGACCTAACAGTTATCAAGTGAAAGAGTGCCAGGGTATAGTAGGAAACGCAAATGTAGGCAACTCCAGGAATTCACAAGCCCAGTAAGACAAGGAAACATGCACAGAAGAGGAATGGGACTGTACAAGCCTCCCCCTGCCAATTGTCCAATCCTGTAACCATCAACTCGGGTCCAGCCCTGATTCGCACACCCACACAGTGTTCCTCTCCCCTACCTGCTCTGTTCTGAAGCAAATTCCAGTCATATTTCTCTATTAAGTATTTCAATATGCATCTCAATAAGGATTTTAAAAAATATAACCAAAATGCTCTTACGTACCTTTAAAAATTAATGATAATTCCTAATGTCATCATACACCCAATCATTGTTCAGATTTTCCTAGTTGTCTCATAATGTGTACAGTTTGTTTGAATTGAGATCCAGATCAGATCCATACATTGCTGGGATGTCTCTTAAGTCCATTACATCCATAGGATCCTCTTCCATCTCCTTTCTTTCCTTTGCAGTTGATCTGTTAAGGAAACCATTTCATTTGTTCTACTGAGTTTCCCACAGCTCCACTTTTGCTATTTGCATCACTATGATATTAAGAAACGCTTCTTATTTCCTGTAAATTGGTTGTTAAGTCTAGAGGCTTAGCCAGATTCAGGCTTGATTTTTTTTTTTTTTTTTTTGGTAAGACTAGGTCGTAAGTGGTAGTATATGTTTCCTGCATCATATTAGGAGGCACCTAATGTCTGGTAGTCCCTGTTTGTGATGTTAGCAGCCCTTACTGACCATTGTCTAGAACAACACTGCCCAATACAATTTTCTGCAGTTACAGAGATGTTCTCTATCTGCACTCTCCCAACACAGTACCCGCTAACCACATGTGGCTACCAAGCACAGGAAATGTGGCTAGTGGACTAAAGAACTGAATTTTTTGTTCTATCTCACTTTAATTTAAATAGCCACTTACAGCTAGTGGCTATCATATTGGACAGAGCAGATTTATTTACACAGTTTGCAAAAATGATATAATTGAAGATAACAATGTGTTAAGAGCTTAGAAACGAGGACTTCCAGCAGACTGGTACAACAAAATTACAGAAAACATGGGAAGCAGGGGTGGGAGGGAGACATCTAGTGGTAGGAATGGCAGAGTGGTACAGGGGCAGAGTGTGTTTAAGGAAAAGCAGCGTCTTGGAGTGGAGAGAGTAGGGAGAGTAGGTGGTAGGGTGAGGTGTAGTCAGCTCATGACGGCCTGGTTCAGCTATTGTTTTGTAGAGGAGCTACAAATAGGAGGTTTTTGAGCAGAGAGGTGACAGAAACATAATTTTGGAAGATTAATCAGTCCATTTTAGGTGGGACAATTCAGGGAGGGGAAAGATTAGAGGTCCAAGACTGGCTTGGTTTGAAGCACATGGAAGTGACACTGGGAATGTCTGGCTGTGGACCAGTAGGTCAGTTCCCTCAGGATAGCAGAGTCTGAACCTAAGAGTGGTTGTCAGCATCCAGGTTGTCATCTCTGTAGGCCCAGAGTTGATTGTGAGTCAGTCAGCAGGATCTGGCCTCAAAGACTGACCAAGCCATGGTTAGGTAATCAAACTGGACAAGTGACTAGGTGCCAGAAACCCAGGAGGCCTTCTCCCTGCTCAGGCCTTTTCTGCCCTCCAGAACTCCCCTTGGGTTCACAATGACTTTTGAATGTTCTCTGGGTCCACACTGAAAAGATGTCTCTGGGTTATGTCATGTCTACAGACTGCTGTTCTCTTCCTTTACATTTCAACCTACATGTCCGAGAGTTACCTGAACTTCTCTGGGAGGAACTTGGAGTTGTTTATCCCCCCACTCCCTGCTGGTGATAGACCACAAGGCTGGAGATGGGAAAGAAGTAGAATGAGAGTGAGGAGGGAAAAGAGACCTGGGTTCCTTGCTGTGGGGCAGGGGGAGAGGAAGGACTCCCAGGGGTCTTGGTTTCAAGGCTGCCAGTGTCTGGGTGTCTGGGAAAATACAGTGTAACCTCTTTCCATGTGCAGGGCAAGTTAAAGCCCCATCCCTTTTTGCTAGCCATGAGGTGGCCTGTCAGGAGAGCCCCCTGGATCCCCATCACTTTAATTCAATACACAATCTTGTAGCTAGTATAATCAGAGCAGAGGTTTCTTCAGAAACTAAAGCCGACTGCTGAAGAGGGTTCCCAGGAATTAATGGAAGTCAGGCACATCGCCCCCACCGCCCCCTCAGCACTTTGCACACTCAGGAGATTAGGAGCCACCTGCCATGCCCAGAGGAGAAAAATCTGACCTGCATCTGCTTTGCACTACACGGTCAGGGCAGGAAGAAAGAACTGTGCTCACCTTTGCTTACTCCATTGTTGGGACTAGAGGCAGCTGGATTGAACTCTGTCCTTGGTGGAAGTGTCGTGAACCATTTCCTTGGGCCCCATCCCTGTCCCTTCCTGGTCATTTGTACACTTTTCTCATGACCTAAATCTGGTCTAAGGAAATGACAGTTGCCAAAGACCCAGCATGAGAGAATCAGATGGGAGGGGTCTCAGGGACCAGCTGATGTGGCTGACCTTCATCACACAGAGGACCCCAATCTCCTCCCAAACCCAGTGAGGGGAAGTGGTTCTCAAGGCACCTCATCCAGCAATGAGCTGCCAGAAGCCATCCTGCTGTCTGTCCTAGGACCTGGTCTAATGCTCTCTTCTCTACAGAGAGGAGCCCCAAAGGCAAATCCAGTCCACCGATATATTTCCTTTGGCCCTTTTGGCATTTTTAGAATTTGAACGTTACCAACATTTTTAAAAGAGGGAAATTTCACCTGAATACCTGGATTTTGGCTTGTCTTTGAAAAATTGGAAGATCTGGTGTTCTGGATTCATTTACATACTTACTTGGTCTGCTAAGGCTGTGCCCCTGAGTGTCAGCTTGTTCACAGTCGCACAGACAAGTGGCTTCTCTGAGCTGGAAGCTCTTAAGAAAAGCTCTCCCTCAACCCCAACAAAGCTATCTGTGTGGTAAACCTGGTTTCTCCATATTCTTGATTCCAAATACTCAACTGGAAAGAGCTTTAAACAGGTGGTTAAGAGTCTGCGTTCCCATCCCAGCTCAGCTCCTAATGAGCTAAGCCATTTTGAGGTAGTTGAGCTTGTCCGCTCTGGTTCTCAGCTGTCTGCATTTGTAAAATGAGCAGAGGGTCCCATGTGTGGCGATCTCCAGCCTGCGCAGTCACTCTCACCAGCTCGGGCACCCACAGAGGGCGCCGCTCGAGCTATGGGGGCTCCAGGGCCGCCGCAGAGCCAGAGCCAGGGGTGGGGCCTTCTCGGGGGCGGGGCCTGGCGGCAGCTGGGGCGGAGCTTCGGCGGGCGGGCCCCGGTGCCAGGTGCGGTTTGGTCCTCCCCGGGCGCCGTAGGCGGCGCATCCTAGTCGCCCCCGGGGCTGAAGATCTCCCGCGCCTGAGGCGGCGGCGGGAGCTGAGCGGAGCTGTCGTGGCTCCCGCCTCCTCCTCTCCATTTCCGCGCCCCCGGGACCATGGCCGCGCAGGCGGGTAAGGAAGGGCCGCCCCGCCCTGTGCCGCCGTTATCTCGAAAGCCCGGGCCCAGGGCGCCCTAGGGAAGCCGACTGCCTCTCGGGGGTTTCGGGCTGAGTGGACCCCTGTGGGGCCCGGCTCCTTGGAGAATTGGGGGAGTGAGCACACCGCTCCCTGAAGACTCGGAGGCTGTAGGGGGCGGCGGTAGAAGGCTCGCGGAGAGGGCGGGCGCATTTGGGTTGGGCGGCTTCCCGCGAGTTGAGGTCCCTGGGAAGAACGGATAATGGGGGGCGTTTATTTTATTTTATTTATTAATTTTTTTTGGTGGACCTGACGAGCGCAGGTCCTCAAATTAAAACTTTTTCTAAGGAAGCTGAGAAACCCGGTTTCCCTAGGAGTGAGGGTTTTGGGGAGTACGAGGAGTACAGGATCCTCAGAGTTGGAGGCAGCTCTGAGGGGACGGAGTTACCCCGGGTTCTGGGTTTTCTGCGGAAAATAAAGGAGAGTGTGACTTTACCCACGGGATCCAAGGCCCCCTGGCGGGTATTTGGTGCCTACGGTCTCCTGGGACTTGGGGTTCTTCGCAGGAAATAGAGCAGTGTGGACTCTCGGGGTTGAGGACATGATTGGGGGTAGGGAGAGAGCAGAGCCTTCTTCCTGGGGAAGGTAGGCCCCCGGGGGACTCTGAGCCGTCTCATGGTCTCTCTGAGACAAGAGAGGAATGTGGCCAAAGACTTTTCTGAAGGAAGTGTCTAAGGGTGAAGGGTAGCTTCAGGGTTAGGTTAGCTGGGCCTGCGATCCCCACCGGTCACCTCACACCACCTGGCAGCTTCCTGCTCTCCGCGCCTGTTCCCCCAGCACCAGGGACTTTCTGTTGCCTGTGTCTCCCAGCCACCTGTGTGAGTGGCCTAGCCTCTAGGTCGACCAGGGTCAGCATCCAGAAGCTTTCTAGAGCTGCTAGGAGGGAATAGTGGAGGAGGGAGGCTGTCCTGGATATCTGCCCCCGCTTCCTGGCTTTCAGCCTCTGGACACTCACTTCCTCCATCCTGAATACAAGGACCAGGCCACCACTGGGTCACTTCCTCACCGTGGGAGCATGGGATTTTCTCTGCATTCTTGATAATAGTCTCCTGGTGAGAGAGGGCTAGGGGTAGAAATGCTCCCTGTGCTTTCCTCTTTTACTTTTTTTTTTTTTTTAGCTTCCAGGGTTCTTTAGTTCAGATGAGTTCCTGTGACATTTTTTGGCCTCTGGGTAACATATGTTCACTGTCTTCAACCTTGATTGTCAGAAACTTGTGAAAGATCTTAGAGTGCAATAGTGTTTATTAGATTTTTCTCTGAGTGAACCAGAAAGTTTGTACATTCTTCCATAAGAATATTTGTTGAATGCTTCTGTGCCATGCACTTAGCCAAATACTGAGGAGTATAGTGATGAACAAAATGGACACAGTCGTTGCCTTTGTGGCGCTTACAGTCCTAGAGATGGACATTAAATAATTGAGGTAACAATTGAGAGAAATGCCATAATAACTGAGATGAGCAATTGAGGTAAGTGCTCTATGAGTGGATAGGGAATACCTTCCTGTAAAAAGTAAGTTTTTGCTGACCCCTGAGGATGAGTAGAAGCTAGTCCAGTTAGGAAAGGGCAAAGAACTTTCCAGGCAGAGGGAACAGCAAAAAAAGGTAGGGGGGCATATGATGCCTTTGCAGAGCTGAGCGAAGGCCAGTATGGCGTTTTTTTAATGGGGTGAGGAGACTACGGTTCCAAAATTACTTGTTCAGGGTTCCATAGCCAAATAAATGGTGGTAGTCAGAGTTCATATTTTCCAGCTTCAGTTTTGGTAGTTCATCCTCTCTGTATTGCAAACACCAGGATGAAGTTTCCCGTGGAGTCAGAGAAGGAAGTGGGACTTGAAAGTTTTTACTTGTTCTGTCTGAGCTCTGTTCCAAGACAACTAGATTCCTGCATAACAGGAGAATCAACAACAAAGAAATCAAATATTTACTGAGTATCTGTGATGTCTCAGGCACTGGGCTAGGCCAAGCATTACCTCTTAACAAATTTTAACAGATGAAAGCAGGGAGAGGGTTGAGATAATGTAACGCTCCTCACTTTAAATGTAAAGAAACTGAGGCCCTGGGAGGAAAATGGATTTGTCTAGGGTCACTCAACTGGTGGTAGAGCCAGGACTAACCTAGGACTTCTCCAGTGCTTTATCCAATATTCCCAGGGTCTTTGAGACATACAGAGCCTGGCACACAGTAAGCCCTTAATAAATATTTGTGGAATTGTATAATACGTGGTTTGTGCCTTCGAGAAGTTCACTATTTAGAGTCACTGAGAAAAATGGACAAATGAAGGCAAGCGATTTTAAGGCTTGTAGGGGGTAACATTATGGAATTTCAAAAATGAGGGAGAACTTCATACATTCATCCCACAAATATATATTGAGTTCCTACTGTGTGCCAAACACTTCTAGGCTCTGGGGGATACAGGAGGTAGCAAAATAGACCAAATACCTTCCCTCCTGGAGTGTATGATCTGGTGGTGAGAGATAGATAGTAAGTAAATATATGAATATTCTACATCAGGAATAAAGGCTCTGAAGAGAAATGAAGTATGATAAGGGCATAGGAGCAGCAGGAGGTCAGGGAAAGTTCTCTGGTTAATGACATCTGAACAGAGAAATGAAGCAGGGGAGTGAGCCATTTGCACATCTGAGGGAAGAACATTCTTGACAGGGAGTAAAAGAATGAGCAAGAAGGAGGATATAGCTCAAGTGGAGATCCTGGGTTCACTCCCCTAATCACCGCCCCCTAAAGGAAGAAAGAAAAGAAAGAAGAAAGGAAGAAAGAAAGGAAAGAAAGATTGAGCAAAGGCCCTGAGCCAGGAGTGTGCTTGGCATGTTTGAAGAACAGCAAGGTGTCCAGGGTGGCTACCAGATTTGGTCAGGGAATGCTTCTTGAAGGAGGTAAAGTTTGAGAAGTCTTAGGTAGGTTTAAAAAAGGGGGGAGGTAGTGGCAGGATGATATCCTGGTAAGGAAGAAACTGGGAGTAGGATTGCAAAGGCAGGGAAATTCAAGGTCTTCACAAGGGATGTTGAATTGATATGTGTGGTGGAGGCAAAGATTTGGAGGTGTGAGAGTTGTAGGAAGTAGAAGATAAGTCTGAGAGGCTGGGTGAAGCCAGACTGCAGAGGGTTTAATGCCAGGCTTGTAGAATTTTCTGATCTGCAGTAGAGACCATAGATTTAGAGGTGGAAAGAGTCCTGAGGTGGGCATTATTTATTTATTTATTTATTTTTGTAGACTGTCAGTCTGGCATTGGTGGACAGGGTGGATTGGACAAGGGTGAGGAAGGGCACCAGTTGAGAGGTGGGTACAGTGGGCCCTGAGCTGAGGTTGTTAGTGATAGGAATGGAGGAGGAGGCACCAATCAAAAGAAATGCCTCATGTCATGGGCAGGGCAGGATGACTTGAATGACTGAATATGGGATGAAGGAAGCAAGGTAGGGTCCAGGAAGGCCAGAAGGCTTTAAAAGCTAAATAGAAACCCATTGTGTTCAAGAAGCAGTGTTAGGCTTTCCACATTCCTGGTGGGTGTCTGCATCTTTGGGAGGCTGGGCTGATTTCCAGTCCAGGGCTGGCTTCCGATCAATGCAAACTTGGGGAGAGGGGCTCGGTCTCAGGCATACTAGGAAGGGGTGGGGCCCACCCCCTAGATGTCACTTCAGCATTTCATAAGAATGGGTGTGGAGCTGTAGCCATCTCTTATAAGTCTATATTCTCTCCCACTCTTTACTTTTTCTTTATACAGGAGCAAGAATTAGACTCTTATCTATTAATTCACATCCAACAGTAGCTAAAACATGAAACCGTTGCCTGGTTCTATTAAAGTATACCTTGAGCATCCACCCTGGGATTCTATTTTGTCAGATCTTTCTGCCTGTAGTTTATTTTCCCAGGAAAGAAAGTCTAAAATGTAGTTAAAGACATAGACTTTGGAGTTAGCAGACCTGTGGTCTGATACCAGCTCTAACTCTCATTAGTTGAGATATCAGTTTCCTTTTCAGTAAAATGAGAACAATAATAGTCCTTCAGTACTAGTCCTTATTTCTTGGAAGCTTCATATTCAATTAGTTCATGCTTGCGTAATGCTTAGGACACTGCTGGGTCATAATTAGGACTCAAAGTAGTTTTTCCCTGCCATTGACAACAGGTAGAAAACTGCCATCTGAGAATGTGTGGATTGGTTAACCAGTCCTCCAATGAAGAGATTATTTACAGGCCTTCCCCTCAATAAGAAAATGCCTACTCATTCACAGCTAAGTCAACTTGAGGTTGGAAGTGAGAGCCTGAGTGCCCGAAAGCCACAGGAACCATCTGTCTTAGTTCCTCTACCACGTGTCTTGTTACTCTAACAAGTTTGCCCTGCCCCCAGCACCTGGTTTGTCCTTCTCTGCCGCGTCTTATTTTTCTGTGTATCCTTGTCACCCCACAGGTACTCACCACGGGCCCCAGAAGTGCGTGGCCTTGTCTTGCGCACGGACACATAGAAAACATTTGCTCAATTTGTTTTGAAACACTTCTTTCAAATTTTAGACATTAGTGTATTTAGTGCAACCTTTCCCCCTGCCAACCCCTTAGATATATGTGAAAGAAAGAAGAAAAGCTACTTACAATTCAGTTGCCAACCAAGTGCCAGGCACTGTGGGAGGCATTTTCACATATAGTATGTTTTTTCTCTTAATCCTTCTGGTAATGCTGTAAGGCAGGTGGTATTATCCTCTTTTTAAAGATTTAGAGACAAGGAAGGTGAAATAGGTGAAGGGGATTAAGAGGCACAAACCTCCAGTTATAAAGTAAGTAAGCCACAGGGATGTAATATAGCGTACCAGGAATATGGTCAATAACATTGTAATAACTTTGTATGGGAACAGGTGGCTACTAGACTTATCGGAATCAACTCATAGTGTATGCAAACATCAAATCGCTCTGTAGTGCACCTGAAACTAACAAAATATACGTCAACTGTATTTCAATTTTTAAAAAAAGTTTAAGAAACAGACTTAGAGAGGTTAAATAATTTGCACAAGGACACAGAGCCAGGTTTCAAACCCGGGTCTAACTCTGGTTCTTCTGCTTGACCTTACACATTTTTCCTAATAAACAAAAGGGCGGAAGAGAGCATTGGCAGGAATGAAATGTGCTGAGATGCCTGTGGCTGTGCCTTAACCTGAAAAATGAGAAGCCCCTGGTTTGGTGTCACAGACTCTCAGAGTTAGAAGGAATAATTTGATCCCTCTTTTTATGAAGGAAGAATCTAAGGTCCAGAGAAGTCCCAAGGCTCCTTTAGAAATCATGTAATCTTTCTTCCTGAGACACTCCCTTTGGTAATATTTGATAAGCTAGCAAGGAGGAAAACCCTTTGGGATACAGGGGAGAGTATCCAGAGGAACATTAATCATTTTTGTTAGCCTTGTTGGTAGTCACTTCATTAAAATCTGATCTTTTCTCTCTTGGTTGTACCCTACCAGTTGCTGCCCTGCCCCTCTGCTTCCTCTTTATCCTGGAACAAGTGGGATTTATATACCTGACCTGCCAGTTCCCAGGGGGCCCAGCAGTTACCATACTTGTTGTTTTGTGCTGCACTGAATTGGTTGGGTTTTGTTCCTGGTTTTCATTGTCTAGTGGAACATGAGAAGCAACCAGAGATTCTTCTCAAATGAAAGGATAGGGTCTATGCATGTTGGTTCAGGCCAGGCTTTACGGTCTCATGAGCTCTCAGTGCTTGGGGATTTCTCACCACTTTGAAGTCAGAAAAGGACTAGTTTGCAGAAACTCAGCTCTTAGACCAAGATTAAGGTGAACATTAGTGTCTTGTGGGAAATATACTGGCTTTGAGCTGGGGTACCAGGCTGAGCCCTTCTGCTGAATACCTGTGTAGTCTTGAGCAAGTCTCAACTTGTCTGAGGCCATCTAGGGTCATGAAAATGCAGCAAGTCTGGTAGTCTCAGAACTTGGGTTTGAGCCCCTCCTGGACCAGCTTTCTGGTGGTTAGACAACTCAGTTCTCTTTCTTTAAGTCCATTTTTCTTTCAGGAAAATGAAAGGGTTGGGTTCGAGTAGGTGACTTCTAAAGGCCCTTCCAGCATTATTAACCTGCCACCCTGGTGCCTGCCCCAGTGGATTCAAGGATTGTTTGAGGGTCACATAGCTGATTATTAAGTTGGCAGAGAGAAGGGTATATAAGCTGAATATATTTTATACCAGTATTTGAAAAAGATCCTAAAGGTGAAAACATTTGTAATGAGCCATTTGTTAACAATTCTCACCTTGTTTGCATGGTACACTTACAATTTCTTTAAAACAACAAATCCCAATAATAACTGTGAAGGCATGGTTTTCCGATTGTTAAACACCTAACAAGGGCTCCATATTGTTTGAAACTGCTGGGGACATTTACTCAGTTAAGTTCCCTTTCTGGACTCTGACAATCAATAGCTACTGTTGATAAGTCTGCAAACAGGAGAGGTAAACAATAGAGGGAGAGTGAACAGCCTGGTACGATGCAGTATTTTCTTAGAGGAAGAATTTCCCAGACTGACTGCACTCTTGATTGATCTTCCACTGGACCTCAAAGAAATCTCCAAGACTTTATATTATTATGTTTCGCTTATGTTTCCTAGAATGAAGGTTGCATGAGGGTTAAGATCATTGACTTTAAGGGCTGTAAGGGAGCTGAAGAGGCCACGAGTATTCTTTGGAGGAGAGTCTGGGCTTGGGACCCTGAAGGCTCTGGGTGAACAGTCTTGCTCAGGTACAACATGATAAACTGTGCGTCTACATGTGACTTTATTTGGGGGAGCCGGAAAACATTCTGGATGAATCATCGCTGCTGCCGTTGGAGCTTATCTTTGGAAATTACCTTTGTAGCTGGTAGTTGTTGGATCCAGTTTTCCAGTTAGATTTGTCACACAAAAGAGTGTCTGTTCTGCATCAGGCTTTATGCTAGGCCCTGGAGATTTGAGGATGATCGAGATGCAGTCTTTGCCCCTTGTGGAGGGAGCAGTGTTGCAGAGAGGGAGGGACTGAAGGAGACAAACATAATAAGCTGTAATTACAGAACAAATGATTTAAAACAGGTAATAGAATGAAACAAACATGCCTGCCTTTGGAGGACCATCAAGGAAGGATGGAAGTTTGATTAGGGGAGGAAATAAAGTATCCTAAACACACAGAGTATTTGAGGTGTGAATGTTAGAATGCAAGAACATGAATATGTGTGGCAGGAATAGAAAATAGATCAAGATGTGACCAGTGCATCTCTTTGTAAGGGATGATGAAAGATAAAGGTTCTTTGAGGCCGCCTTGTAGAGAGATGTTCGTTCCTTCAGTTAATGTTTACTGAGGGACTGTACTAGGCCAGGGACTGGTCTTGGTTCCCCTAGTCCTTTGGAGCTGACAATAGCCAGCTTAAATGATGTGTGAGGGGTTTGTGTTCCTGTCTCAGGACCTTTGCACATGTTCTCCCCCCCCATTCCCAATCTCCAGTTTACCCTTTTCTCCTTTTTGCCTACTTAATTTCTATTCAGCCTTTAGAGCTCAGCTTGGAAGTTACTTCCTTAAGGAATATGTTCTTGTTTGCCCTACCCCACCCCATTTACTTAGTTATGAACTTGATGTTTTCTTCATACCACTTGCCTCAATTATAATTAAAATGATTGTGTTATTGTTTAATATCTGCTCTGTGTTTAATCTCTCTCTTGTTTGCTGCTCTTTCCCGAGCATAGTGTTAGACACGTAGTTGGCGATAAATATTTTCTGGAAGATTGACTGAAGCATGTCCATTGAATTTAGCAATAAGCTTTCATTGTTGACCTTGGTGAGACAGTTTCAGAGAAATGGTAGGGGTGGAAGTCAGATTGCAATGGATTATGCAGTAAATAGGAAGTGAGGAAATGAGGGCGGTGATGTGTAGACAACTTTTTAATATGTGTAACTGTGCAGTGGGGAAGCAAGTGTGGTGGCCACAGGAGAAAATGAGGTCCAGAGTTCTTTTAATGGGACAGACTTGAATTTATTAAATGACAATTGGAAGGAGTCAGTGGAGAAGGGAGTGGTGGTGGAGATAATGGTGAGGTGGGACAGGGCAGGACAGGAGCGCCATGTCCGGCAGTTGAGTTCTATAGACACTGGGGTATCTGAGTGAGCCAGCCAAGACCGTGCAGGATGCCAGGAAAAGACGCCAAAGACCAGAACTCGGGCTGTGCTGAAGGACAGGGAAGGACTGGAGAGACGTTTGGAAGGTGGAGCCAGAGGGGTGTGAGAAGAGGGAGTAAGGGGCTTGATTTTTGTGCCCCTCACACCTGGCGCAGAGCGGATGTTAAGTGTTGAATGGCTTTATGTTTCTTAAGACTGGAGAGCAAGGCAGGCCCTGGAGACATGGTGTGGCCATGACAAGTTATCTCGACTGTCCTCACAGTGGAAATCCTGGTTCTTTTTGAATTTTGGAAACGGCCAAAAGTCACTCAGAGCCAAGAAGTTGAATTGTTGAGTAACTGGGTGGTCAGGTCAGAGATTGTTCCTTTTGGGTTAAAAAGTAAAAACAAGAAACAAGGTGTGGCTTAAAATAATGAGAATTGCTGGGGGTGGGGCTCAGTGATCTAAAAGCCTTTCCGTGTAAGAGGTCCCAGAATGTTTTACAGTGGTACCTCAGAAGCTTCACAGATTTGGATGTCTGTTCATTAAAAACCCTCTCATTAATTCTCTGTCTCGCCCACTGTCCACAACCCAATTTGAGTGAGTCTTTCAGACTTTCTGCCTTGGAGTTAGTGAGGTTGATGGTGCACTGTCTAACAACTATCACCCCCAAACCCAAAAGGCTCCAAAAAGTCTAAGAAGTTTAGATCCTGGGGGTGATGAGCATGTACGGGAGGGGGCGGGTGGGTCGCGGTTGTCTTCTGCCAGCTTGTCTAACCCTCCTCCGGGGCATGAGGACAGCTGTCTGTGCCCTGGCTGCCCCAGAATGCCGCCAAGCAGTCTTGAAGTGCCCGGAGCCGCGCATTGTCTATTCATGGCCCCTGTGCCTGTGAAACAGGGTCCGGTGACTGTCACTGCGCCTGTGGCAGTCTGGAGTTACCAGGAGAGAACAAAGCTGCATACACGAGGCGCACAAGAGAGTCTTGTAACAACCATGTCCCACTTTCTAGGGCTGAGTCAGGTAGCACAGCTTGATCTCAGCTGTCTTTATTTCAAGAAGTTGGCATCTGAGCCACACCCAGGGGTATTGTGTTCTGTCCCTTTTGGAGGGACACAGGCCGACCCTGTGCCACGCCCATGCTAATCTCTCAGTCTACACAGTACTTCCCCATCCTCCTTCAGCCTTTGGTAAACGTTCCCCATCTTTCAAGGCTCAGCTGCCCCTATAGACACTTTGCTGGCTCCCCCAAGTGGAATGAGCAGGACCTAACGCAGGAGATCGGAACAAGCATGGACTTTAGAACAAGCCAGGCCTGAGTTGGGATGCTGGCCCTGCCCCTTGGCCTGTCACGCCCGCCCCAAGTTTCAGTTCTCTCGTTCGTTAAATGAGAATAATAATACCTGTCTCACCGATAGTTTTGAGAATTAACTGAGATTAGGTCTGTGAAAGCACCTAGCACAGTTCTCGGCATGTAGGAGGCATTCGTTAAATGTTTGTTCTTTCCCTTCCACGCTCACAACTTCTTTCTTTGAACTAAAATTGCACTTTGCTTTTGCTTCTGAAATAATATCTCGGTGAAAAATTATAATGTGGAAGAATGTTTCTTTGCGAGTAGATTTTGCTCCTCGAGGAGCAGGGATAATTTATCCAACGGCCTCCAATGCAGAGCTTGGACCCATGGGTGGAACAAGAGGACCCATGATGTTGGTTGAATGCACGAGCTCCTAGATGGAAAGTCTGCACAGCCAGGACATTGGGGGAACAGGAAAAGGCAGCAGCACATGTAACCCAGAGAGGAGACGTTTCTGAGTCTGGGTCCTGGTTGGGGATGGTTGTAGGAAAGGCTGCCCTGAAAAAACAGACCTTGTTCATTTTGTCTACTCAGAACTATAAGCAGAGGCTGAAGGAAAAGGCAGGTTTTGTTCCAGTAGAAAAAGGTACCGCCAGACCGCTTTTTAAAAATTGGAACGAGACTTTTGAGACCATGAATTCCTTGTCCCGGGAGAGAGGAGCAGGCTGGATGAGAGCTCACCGGGATCCTGTGCCCCCAGGAGGGAATCCTGCACCTCACGGAGCATCGCCCGGCCCCTTCAGGATGAGGGTCTATGACTCTGTCTTATTCTACCCAGTAGGAACCCTGTCCCTGTGCCGCCTGCTACCTCAGCCTCTGAACCCCTTGGTTTTGTGTGCAGGTGAAGATGCCTGGAGGTGTCGGGGCTGTGGAGACCACGTCGCTCCGAACCAGAGGTTGTACAGGACTGTCAACGAAGCCTGGCACAGCTCTTGCTTCCGGTAAGTGAATCCACGCTCCTGTCTTTGCCAGGGCGCTAGGAGCCAGGCACTATTCATTTTCTAGAAAATACAAAACAAGCTTCTGACTTGAGAGTTTCCATTTCAAGGTAGGGGAGTGGGTGGGGGGTGGGTCAGGGGGCAAAGAGGGATGTGCCGAGGAGGAGGACATGAGCAAACATCAGGTGTGGCCCCCAACCCGACACCAGGTGAGAGTGGAGTAGCCACATGTGGGCCCGGTGCAGCTAGAGGTGGGGGTGGGGGGGTGGGGAGAGCCCTTTCCAAGGTGTCCCAGCACCCCTACTTCATAGGTGAGGAGACTGAGGCTGAGAAAGGGTGACTTTCCCACGCCTGCACTACTGGTTTGCAGGGGCCTCAAGGGTTGTTTTCAGTGCAGTTGGCAGAGCCAGCTCTTCTTCACCACACAATGCCTTCCTAGTTTCCTGCTTTTTGTTACAAACTTTGTTATAGCTCTTAGATGATTGTTTGGAGGCAGCTCGGTTTCTTGACAGAAACACAGTCTCTAAAGTGAGATTTTTTCCTGCTGTCTGAGGCTCAGTTTCCTCGTTAGGAAAATACGAATGTTAATCATCTCTCTCACGGACTTGTTGAGATTGAATGAACTCACACATGCCAAGGGTCCAGCACATGGTTGGCACCCACTGACTGGTTGGAATCCTGGAGAGTGGGAGCTTGTCTTTGTATCCTCCAGAGCGTGAAACAGTGCCTGGCCCACAGTCATTCCTCCTTGGAGGCTGGGTGGGCATTTGTGGCCCCCATGGTCTGAAGTGGTGGGGCTGTGCTCACGATCTGAGAATGAGAGAGACTGTGGACAGGCACCATGTGCTGTAAATTCCAGCTCCCACACACAGCTCATGCTGCAAAGCATCCCCTGTGCTGATAACAAGTAATTTAATTGACCTTTAAGCACTTGCCTCCACCCGCGGAACTACATAGGGGGATGGCCTGGAGAGCTCGTAGGGGGATGGCCTGGAGAGCTCTGGCCTCTGAAAGTGTTGGAGAAGAAGCAGCATTTTTCTGCCCCTTCAGCTCTAATTCAGAGCTCTCCAATCTTCTCTGTGGATCTGACTGCCTCGGTTCCTCCTCCTTTTACCCTCAGGGAAGTTGATTCTACTTTTACTTTTGCCTTTTAGTAAGATAGGAGCAGAGTGTCAGCGCTGCAGGGGCCTTTGGCCAGCCCTTTCATTTTACAGCTGAGGCAAACGAGCAGCATCAGAACCCAGTGAGTTCCCAGGCTGGGGCTCACCTTGGCATCCAGTCCATATGGTCATATTTGTTCCTACTGTTTTCCTATTTGTATGAATATCTTCTACCCAAAATTGTCAGGGGAGAGTATAGCTCAAGTGGTAGGGCGCATGCTTAGCATTCATGAGGTACTGGATTCAATCCCTGGTACCTCCTCTATAAACAAACAAACAAACAAACAAACAAACAAACAAACAAACCTAATTACCACCCCCCCCCAAAATCCTCTATCCGGGTAGAACAAGCTAATGTTTGGGAATTTCTGGATTCTCCTAGAACTAGAAGAGCACCTGCTATATGATATGACCCCTTCATATCAGAGATGCAAGGCCTGAAACCAAAAAGACAAAAAGTTACACAGATAGACCAGACCACGGATGACAAGAGCTGGCCCTAGACCTGAAGTCTTGGGTCACTAGTAGATCTGGTGAGATGCTAGCTTGTTAGAGAGCACTGTGTGTGTGTGTGTGTGTGAGAGAGAGAGAGACAGACAGACAGACAGACAGAGGGAGAGAGACAGCCAGACAGATGCATACACACACACACATGCATGCTCATAAAGAAGTAAGGCACATTATCCTGGTGGAAAAGGGTGCAGACTATAGAAGGGACTGTCTGGTTTCAGATCTTGTCTTCGCAGTTTATTAACTGGCCTTAGGTGACTTCCCTGAACTCCAGGCACCTCATCTGTAAAATGCGGGTAAGAATAGTACTCATCTTACAAGGTTTTGGGGAGAATTAAATGCAATAACCTATATAAAGTCCCCAGCATAGCTCTTGACACGTAGAAAACCCTTAATAATCAGTAGTTGTCACTTTATATTATATTGTGATTGTGTGTCTATATACGCCTACGTACATACTTTATTTCTCATACCACACTCATTGGTCATCTGATGTGGAGCCTCAGGGATTAAGGTTAACCTTGAACTACCCTGGCACAGTAAAAGATTATGCCTGGGGAGAGTAGAGCATCTGGGTTCAGTCTCCTACATACAGCTTTGCCTCAAGGACAGAGTCTTTTCTGATCCAGCTCTGTTGAAGGGGCGCCTGAGCTCTCCCATGCAGACTGGATAGCGTGGAGCCCTCAGACAGAGCCTGGTGATTTGCCGTGGGGAGACTGGCAGCTTTGGAGCCAATTTGACTTTTGCCCAAATTATTGGAAGATCTTCAGGGCTGAGAAGGACTGTATTTGTCTGACCCCAGAAGCGACCTGTGTTACGAAGAGCACAAGGCACCAGCCTGAATGGTCTCTTAAGGTCTCTTGTGCCCCTGCTCATCTGTGATTCCCTGAGGAATTCGGAGTGTCTGGGTGCAGGACCCTCCCTCCATGCTCCCCAAAGAAATTCATTCTTCCTGACTCCCTTCCAACTTTGCTCTGACCCAGCTGGGCTACAATTACAATAAAGGAAATGACTTTCTTCCCCTTTCCCCTGTACCTTTGTTTTCCTAGTCTCAGGGTGGGGCTGGATATTGAATGGAGAAATTGCTAGGGTTTGGCCCAAACTCCTCCCCTCGCCTTCTCCCTACACTGGCCCATCCCCTGTCTGCAGCCACATCCATAATCCTGCCTCTTCATCCAGATTCTCAGGTGCCCAGGACAATGGGAAGCCACTTAAGGCTGGGACCAGGGACTGTACAGTGGAGGCCAGCTGAGGAACCTCCTGGAAGTAGTCCCGTCTGTAATTGTGCCAGTGCAGTTGGGCACCTGGCCAGGATCTCTCTGATCTCTGGACACTTGGCCGAACAGCCCTCCCGCTTTCTCCTCAGCCTTCGCAACCAGCTTGTTTGCACTTGAAGCACCTCTGGCCTTCCTTTTCCTTGTTCAGTTCCGTTGGTTCTAGAGCTGGGGCCGTTCTCTCTGAAGCTCTCCGGAACCTGCTCCCTCTCGTTGGGGGAGGCCAGGAAAGCAGCGGGATCACACGATGTTTGCAGCTGAGGTTAAATTGTGGAGCTGTGAATGACGACCTGATCTCTTGCATGTTGGCAAACCAGGGAACCTGGACAAGTTTTCTGACGATTGTCCTTTCACCCTTGTCAGAGGTGTTTGGCCTAGAAGGAGGGATCATAGGGGGAGGGAAAATCTGCCTCTGTTAGTCCTTATGGCCCCTACCTGGGACTCTGTTGCTTAACCTGGTTCCTGACAACATTGTCAGAGGGAAAACACCACCGTGTGTAAGCCCCCCGGGAACTGTTCTGGGCCTTTCTCAGAATCACGAAAGCAGGCTGTTTGAGTTTTCTCTTTTGAGAAGTGATTTCTAATGGCAGTGCTCTGGAAAAGGGATGATGCAGATAGAAAGCTGTTATTTCATCACCATTTCCTCTAAATTTGTGACTCTAAGAAAGGCCTGAGAAGAAACCACACGTCGTGACCAGACTGTGGTGTAATGGGCTGCCTGACGACACAGGATTTTCTGTGATGCTGAAAGTCGTGCTCATTTTCTCACCCACACCCCCATCCAAACAAGCACCGCAGAGTGAGAGTTACAGTAATAGCACCCTTTGTTGAGCGTTTACTCCACGCCAGAGACTGTCCTAAGCATTTCACATACATTATCTCATTTAATTCTTACAACAACCTAATAACTGCGGTACTAGTCCTACCTATTTTATGAGTAGGGACATGGAGGTTGCTTGCTCACAGTCTCAGAGCTAGTAAGTAGGCATAGCTGGGATTTGAACCCAGGCATTCTGACTCCTCGCTTACCAGAGTCTTGCATTCCTGACCGGGGCAGTCATTTCACCTCCCTAAGGCTTGTTTCCTCCTCTGTAACTTCAGGGTAACAAGCACCACACACACTGGTGGTGTCAGATAACATTGAAGGGCATTGGTTCAAAGGCTTCAGGAACTTTCAAGTGTCAGTAAAAATGCTGCCGGATTTCTGGGGCTCCAGCTCCTGGTGTGGGCATTGGTGGAGCAGCCCTGCCATCTGCTGTTGCACTGCAAGTGCTGCTGTGCGTTTATTGACCTGAGTCTTTGATTCTCGTCTGCTTGTTTGTCTAGTTTATCTCTAAGGAAACAGCCAGCCTGCGGGTCATTGAGGCTGGCTGGTGGGCAGGGTGCTAGGGCCTGGCTGACAGAGAAGGGGAAGGACAAACACCTGGGTCTTCCTCTGCCCCCACGAGGGACTCCAGCATGAACACAGAGTGGGACTCCTAGTTTGCAACAGCATGTGACCTTCAACGTGCCTTAATCCTGCTCTGTTCTTTGGGAAGAGAAAACTAAGACACCATAGAAACCCCACATTGGCTGTCTGGGCCAGAGATGGAGGGATGGAGGGGGGTGGGTGGGGCTAGGGTGAAGGGCTGATGTTTATTAAACATTGTATTGGGAGTTTCACTTAGATTATCTGATTCAACCCTCACAGTAACCCTGCAACCTCATTTGATACTAAAACAGAAAAGCCCAGAAAGGTAGAGTAACTTGCCCAGGGTCACACAGAGCTAACATGTGAATTCAGGTCTCCCTGGCTCCAAAGAGGGATCTTCTTTCCACTGTGACTCCCACGAAAGAACAAGACTCAGAGTCAGAAGACCTGGAGTTAAGTCTTAGCTGAGCCAGGCCAGCTGTGTAACTGTGGGCAAGTTCCTTAGTTACTCTGAGCTTCATTTTCTTACATCTGAGATGCAGTGAAAGTAATTCACCTGATGAAGTAGCTGTGAGAATCACGAGGATCACGGAGGGGATGGAGAAGAGCATTCTCTGCACACCTTAGGGTGGTGTGACGTAAAGCAGCATGTGGCAGCGTTGTGCTCCTTAATTAGCTGTTCACGTTTCATTTTGAGCGGTACAGTATTAAAGCACCCAGTTAACTGCTGATGGGGATATAGATTGGAAATACTGGCCTGACCTCCCAGCTGGCTCCCTCAGACAGGTCATAAGTTGGAGCATTCCTGATAGTGGGCTCTAGTCTGGCTTCCATTCTGTCTCTCCCCTGGAACATCCCCTCAGTAGGGTTCCAGAGGACAGCCTCGCTGGTCCACCCACTGGCCTCTCTTCATCTTGCAAGGCCTCCAAGGCTGCCCTGGAGGTCGTAAAGTGAATCAGAGTTTGCAGTCAGGCTGCTTGAGTTTCCATCCCCACTTCTCTTGAGTCACTAGCGTATCCTTTCTTTGACCACAGTTTCCTCATCTACAAAAGGGTGAAATGGTTCCCACCTCAAAAGGTTGTTGTGCAGACTAAATTTAACATGTATTCAAAGCCCTTACTTAGCACAGTGCCTGGCCGTAATTAAGTTTTAATAGATGCTAGCGTTTATTATTAGTGTCTTTGTCACTCTTTAAATGTTCCCTTCCCTTGGCTTCCCTGACATGCCACACTCCTGCTCGTGTCCTCCCCTTCTCCGGTCATTCCAATTTGCTTATCCTCCTCTGTCCAGCTCTGAAATGTTGCCATCCCCCCAGGCGCGTTCACCGATTTCTCCCTCTGTCAGGGTGAGAGTCTCACCCTCGCCTGGGGCTCCCATCTCCTCTGCACACTGATGACCACATACTCCACATACTGATGGAATCAATATCTTCAGTCCAAACCTTTCCCCTGAGTTCTCCACTAGCTCACCTGCTGTCAACCTTACATGTCCATTTGGATGTCTTGCAGGCATCCCAGACCCAGCTGGACTTTCCAAAACTGGCTCCTCTTACACTGTAACCTGTCCTGTTGAGTGGCACCAGCATCCACCCACTGCCCAAGCCAGAACCAGGTGTCCTTCCCAGTACTCCTCTCGTATCCTCCAGATCTAGTTCGTCCGTTTTCTCTCCAGGTTATATTTTGAATCTATTTCTCCACCCTGCTCCAGGCTACCATCCTCTCTCACCTGGATGACCACAGTAGCCTTCTAACTGTCCTTAATCACTCTGCACCCCCAGTCCATCCTCCACAAAGCAGCCAAAATCAGTGATTTTTTTTTTTTTTAAGTCTGACCACATCACACTCTCATCTCTCGGTCCTTATATAGTTGCATGATTTTCCAGCATTTTTAGATAAAGGCCAAAGCCCTAAGTGTAGCCTGTAGAGCCCCCCGTGGTCCGGCCTCTCCCCATAGCCTCCTGTTCTCCCTACTTCAGCCTCACCGCTCTTCTTTACAGGTCCAAAACGTGCCCTTCTTCCTTCTGACCGGGCCTTTGCTCCTGCTGTTCCCTCCACCTGGAAAGCCCTCTCACCTTCTTTTGGCCTAATTAACACCTGCTCACTCTTCGTATGTACCTGGATGAGAAACGGATATCTCAGGGAAGTAGTTAACAAAATAGGTCATGGCCCCTGTTTTATGCTTTCACAGATCTTCCCTTTGAAGCTTTTTTTGTGGGTTTAATTTTACATGTATTCATCTGATCATCTCCCTAATGACATCCTGAGACCTCTAATGTGTCAGCATAACTTGGTCAGGGACCACGGGGCTCTTTGCCCCCCACATGTCACCACTGGGCACGTGTTGGCATGGGAGGGATACTTGTCGAATGAATTGCCGGGGTGGCCAAGAGATGTGATGTAAGCGTGGCCTTTCCCTGCCCTTCCCCTTCCCCACATCCTTCCCTCAGCAGTCACTGTGGCTGCGGTTACTGTAATCGGCAGGGAGGAATTGGTTCCAGACATTAGGTTGTTTGGGAAAATTGCCTGCAAGTCTCGAGGTGAGCAGTTAAAGATTTGTCTTCTGTCCCCGAAGGAGCCAGAGAGGCTGACCCAGGAGTCCTCCTGCCCAGCAGCAGGTCTTGAGCTGTCCTTCTCTGCAGGCACAGTCTAGATGGGAGCAAGCCCTGGAGAGAAAACCAGTGAGTTCAGCTGCTCCAGCCCAAACTAGTTATGACTGCCCTGAAATCTGACAAATCCCAATTCTAATCGTAAGTTTTAAAAATTTTGTTGTTGTTTTTTTTTTTTAATTTTTAGAAATCTTTAAAGGGTGGCATTAGCTAAAGATGCCCATGAAGTATAAAGTGGAAAAAAAATTTGTCTTTTACTTGTGGGTGATTTATGGCAGCTACTGGGTGGATAGGTTAGCAGTTCTTAAAAATGAAGTTTGTCCTTTGGGAGTTAAACTAGTTGGATCCATGTGTAATGAGAGCCGTCTCGTGTGGTAGTTAAGAAAGGCTTGAGAACCAGATTTCTTCGGTTCAAATCCTGGTCCTGCCATTTATTTGCTGTGCACCGTAGGCAAGTTACTTACCCTTTCTGTACTTCATTTCCTCACCTATAAAAGGGAAAAAGTGACCTACTGCCTGCTTCCTAGTGTTATGGTGAGGGGTGGATGAGTGAAGTCGTGTGTAACCCAGAGTAAGCACCCATGGCTGTTAGCCATTTGTTACTGGCTACTAGGGAGCCAAACGTCTCCCAGGGCTGAATTGGTGATTGTTACGTATCTAAAGGAGTCATGATTTTTCTCTTCTAATTAAAAATTAGTTTAAAAACCAGTAGAATAATGAGTGGCCAGCAGTGAAAAGTCAGTGAGGCAAAACTAGAAGTATGTCCACACAGAGATACTGATTCTGGATGTGGTCACCAGAAGGGTGTTCTTTGTTGCAAGTGGGGCTAGTTTGGCTGGCTCATTACTGCTGGAGTGAAGTTTCTCTCCGTGGCTGCTCATTTCCCTTTATTGTAAGTCGGTGCTCACAGTGCAACCTAATTCGGCTGCCTGGGATTCTTGATTAACAGGAAGGGGCTGGAGGCAGTACATGTGTAGGGGATGTGGGGGTTCTGATTTCAAGTGTTAGTTTGTCAGTGGACAGTAGGTTGATAAGTGGTTAGGATACACCCATCCTAGAATGTCTACACCTCTCTGGGTACTGCAAAGTCCTGTTTCTGGGCCTAAAAGGCCAAAAATGAGGCCTAGATTAGGATCATTTGTCAAGGTGACACTAGCCTTGGAGAGTGTCTGGGTGTTCAGCCAGCCAGCCTTTCTCTGACCCCAACCCTTCAGCATTGGCCTCCTGGTGTGGAATTTTTTGCTACCCTAACTCCCTTTTACAGAGGAAGAAATTGAAGCCCAGAGAAGTTTAACAGCAGGCTCAGATCACACAGCAAGTTTTGTTGTTGGCCAGGTCAAATTTTCAGGCCTTCTCTGCCAGGCATTGCCCGGAGATTTGTTCAGTATCCAAAGCATTTTTTCCTGATGCAGCCAGGAGATGAGAATCTGTGTAAACACAGCATTTGACCCTGAATGTTAGACATTTAATTTTGTAATATTAATATCAGAGAGCAACAGTGGATAATTACCTACAAGGGGTTACAACCCCATCCTTATGTACTTACAGCCCATACAGCAAATCTCAGCTGTTAAAATAACCACCTCGGGAGAGATGTGGCCTGAGGATGGGGCCGTGGTCTGCTGTTAATGCACACGGGTCGGCCAGCGGACTTCATGTGGATGGACACGTAGCCAGGTGCAGACTCGAGAGGTGAATGCCCCCCATGGAGAAAAACCTGCAAAGGGCCAGCGCTGTCTTTGCTGTTTCAGGCTCTGTGTTCTCTTCATTGGGAGCCTCTGCGTGTTAAATACTCTGATCACTGCTCACTGCCTGGGGATGACCTGGCTCGAGGTCAGCCGTGGTCCCTTCTGCCATCCCAGCCTCTTCCCCGCTCACTCCTCACATGTGCCTGCCGCTGCAGCTTTCAAGACCTTACTCTGTTACGCCTCAGTGCTTTTGCACATGTTATTCCTTCAGCTGGAGTGCCTCTTGTCTGCCTGGCGATCAGCCCGTTAGGTTCAGGCGAGACAGCCAGGCCTCTGGAGGAGCCTCCCCAAGTCCACCCTCACTCCTTCCCCACCGATCAGAGGAGACTTTTTCTCTCCCTTTGTCGTTCTCCTCGTATAACCTCAGTCACGGCCATCATCATCCCTCTTAGAGTATGAAATTCTCTGTCTGGAGCCACATCTTGTTCTCCTTTGTGTCCCAGAGCTTGGCTGAGTGCTGAGAACGCGGTGGACACTCAGTGCTTGTTGTACAAAGTATGTTTTTGTCAAACGACCACCTCTCTCTTTAGACACTTGCATAAAGCCCTTCCAGTGCAATCACCACTGTCTCTTTGCTCTGCAGTTTTGTCCCAGGCAAGAGCTTTTCTTTCGAAGTGGGGGCATGGAATAAGACCTCTGTCTGTGTCATTCCAGAGTCTGAAACCAGCAGCACTGCGGCCTCAAGGGATGGCGTGCCTTCTGCACTGCCCAGCCCACTGTGCTGATTTCCTTGTAGTTTTCCTCCAAGGCCTGAAATCCCTCTTCCCTTGGGTAGCGCTGGAGGGGTTGCTAATAAACTTTGTTTCTCCACACTCCTCTCCATCACCAGGAAAAACCTCTGAGTGCCTCAAGCCGGATTTGAATTAGGGGGTTTTATTCTACATGTCAGTCACCTGGTCCTGCCTCCCTGGGGCTGCCCAGTCACGATTCTGCTTAGATCCTAGGGTGCCCCACTCCGCTTCCATCAGTAGCACTGACTCTTAGCGCAGCACCAGCTCTTTCTGAAGTTAGCTCATGTCAGCCCTTGTGTTTTGTTTTGTTAACCTGTTTCAGTTCCAAAGGTGGCCTTTTCATGAGATGACCCTATATTCTGGAGTCATCTTTTCCCACTGTACTTGAACACCACTACTGTGGGTTTCAGATGAGTAGGAACAGCTCCAGGAAGGTGGAAGTCCCCAGCGAGCCAAGGCTTTACAGAATGTCAACCACCAAATATTTATTTATTGAGCTACATCCAGAATAGGAAGATGAACAATCTGTCTTGCAATCATTTCCTCATTTGTAGCCAAGGGGAGGCTAGTGATCTACCTGCCTGCCTCTCGGGGTCAGTGTGAGGGTGGAGTGGAAATCAAGTGGAAGACACACAGGAAAGAGGAAAGCAGTGGTTTCCATCTTCGGTCTGCAGCAGAAATACTGAAGCTTATTTAAAATGCAATTCTCCTGCTCAGTCTTGGCAATTGTTGTTATGTTGGCCTGGGGTAATGCCAGGAATCTTCATTTTCAACAAGCTGCCCAAGGGTATCTGATGCTGCTGTCCCTTTGACCACACTTTCGAAATACCACTGTAAATCCAGTATAGAATGGTTATTTGAGGCTATTTTAATATCTTGGACTTGGAATCCAAAGTTTTGGGTTAAATCCCAGCTCTGCTGGTTCCTAGACCTGTGACCTTGGACGACCTTCTCTTTGAGCTTCAGTTCCTCATACGTAAAAAGGAGGTGATACCCCGACCTCACAGTGTTACGCCAATAAAAGGAAAGCGTATGTGAGCAAGCCCACCTCGGTGCAGAGGTCCTAGAACTCTGTCGGTGTTTTACAGAGTGGGAGCCAAGGGTCCACAACTTCTGGAATGTGGTGTTATGTTGACAGACACCAGGCAGAAGACAGTTCTTAGCATCCAGCTTAATCAGGTATCATGGAAATCTGGATAAAACACTAGAGATTTAGTCCAGTCCCTTGTTTTATGGCTCATGAACTTGAAACTAGGAATGGAAGGTGGAAAGCTCAAGATGTGTGGGGATACCCAGTCACATGAAATGTGTTTAGATTTTCAGACTGGAAAAATTATTTCCCAAAATACTGAAGAAAGACAGAGGGGAACCTATCAGCGCAGCAATAGAACCACTGTTAATAACTTTTGAGAAACCATGGAGACTGGTGTGATACCCCCAAGTATAATTATTTGTTCCACACCTGCTGTATACCAGGTGCTAAGGATCTAGTAGTGAGAGGAAAGTAGAGATGGCTAACCGGCCCGGTTTTCAGAAAGGAGGGAAAAGAGATGCTGAAACAGTAAACTCATAATCCTTTTGACTTGACTCTGTCACAGAATTCCGATGGAATTTTGTGGACAAATTCCGATGGGACTCTGGAATTTTGCAGGTGTTGGGCTAGGGGGACCATGAGCACTTAGAAGAGGAGCTGATCCAGCAGTTGTGAATTAGTCATGACTCCTCAGACTTGGCTTCATGTTTTCACTGGGTTGCTATCGAGAGACAGGCATTTGATAAACTCTTTCATGTTATCCTGACAGTAAGACTGTGGGCAGGAAATGTAGAGAAATCAGATGCAGGAGTTCCGTGTATCCAGCACTTTGGGGCCCTGTGCGGGAGGGCCAGGTTCCTCAACACCTCGCTCTGGCTTCTGTTGAGGAAAGGGCTTGGGACTCGAGGTCAGCAAACCGGGCTTTTAATCTCAATCCTGCCCCTCCCAGCAGTAACCTCAGCTGGATTGCCTGACCTCTCTGGGCTTCCCTTGCCCTGTCTGTGCTGTACATACCCCTTGCCAGGTTGTTGTGGGGACTAAATGAGATGATGAGAATAAAAGTCCTTTGTAAACTGAAAATCTCTTGTGAACGTTAGTTATCATCCCTTTTCTAGAAGTTGTTCCTAACAGAGTTCCTGAATCCTATGCTTATTTACTGGGCATCTGCAGGCGCCAGGTGTGGGCCAGGTGTAGGCGCCTGTATTTGACCTGGAGGTGGACAGATGCGGGCTCCAAGCCCTTCCTGTGTGAAATGTGCTTAGGGACACGTCAGGGGAACCGTTTCCAGAGGAGACTGAGTGCTCCGTTGGAGGTGGGCCTGGAAAAAGTAGGAGATGGAGGGGGCTGCAGAAGGAGCTAAGGGAGCAAAGGCTTGGGGACTGCCCAGGGAGAGCCTGCATGGCCTTTCTGGGAAGTGGAGCAGGACAGGAGGCGGCCAGCTTCCCTGGGAGGGAAGCCAAGAGACTGCCCCAGGGTCCTGAGTGCAGGGCACCTAAGCAGGCAGGCTTTGCCTTTGGACAGGAGCACCAGCAAAAACGTGTGAGGAGGTATTTGCTCTAAACCATAGGACTTCTTTTTGTTGTTCATTTACCATATGAAAAAGCAGCACTTCAGTGTAAGAAAAAATGTAAACAGTATCAAAAAGGTAGAAAAAGAATAGTGTTTCATCCCTGCTTCTTGTCTCTGCTACCCTAAAGAGAAACTGATCCATGTGGTGGAGTTGGCCAGGTGGTCTCCAAGGATTGTGTGCATTGATTTTTGAAACAGTGGGATTATACCACACAGTCTCTCTGATGCCTGGATTTCACATAACCCCTTACCCAGGACAATTTCTGTTTTGGGACCTAAAGTCTACCTCATTTTTTGTTGTTGTTGTTGTTGTGGGGGAAGGTAATTAAGTGTATGTATGTATGTATGTATGTATGTATGTATGTATGTATGTATGTATGTATGTATTGTATGTATTTTAATGGAGGTGCTGGAGATTGAACCCAGGACCTTGTGCATGCTAGGCATGTGCTCTACCTCTGACCTGTACCCTCCCCCTACCTCATTATTTTTAACAGCTGCATAGTATTGTGTTGCATGGCTGTGGGATTGTACTTAGCCCACCCCTACTGATGGACACATGGATTGTTCCTCATCTTTTAGTACTAAACCGTGCTGGACACACATCTTGGCACATTTGTAGGAATATTTCTCTGGGCAAAATTTCTGGCAGTAGAATTGCTGGGACTCTCATTTTTGAAAGCCGACTGCTGCTGTAGTGTGGAAAGTGAGCCGGAAGTGAGGGGGAGCAGAGGCAGTAAAAACAGCCAGCAAACGGGGTGACACTGCTCACTTTCCAAGGTTCAGAAGCTGCAGTCCTCGAGCTCCCGTCCCTGGTGGGAGTCCTCCCGGCCAATAGAGGGCCCCACACGGACACAGTTCCTTGGGCTTCAGGTTATCTGACCAGAGCCTCCTTCTGAGAAGAGGTTGGGGTGATTCATGCATTCACCACTGCCCCCCAGAGCACTCACTTGGGGCCGCCGGTCTTCTCCAGCCTCTCACAGCCACCTTGAAGCCCTGAGTCTCAGTTGGTTCTGAGGAGTCGGTTTGCTGGGCTCCCCGCCAGGTTTCTAACTTGTGAAACGTGTAAGAGATTAGTACCTCTCCTGCCATCTTATCCCGTCTGTAACTGCCAGTCCAAGTGTCCCTCCTGTTGCCTCTGGCAACCGTAACTTCTGAATCCCCCACCTGGAACCCAGAAGAGCAGCTTTCCATCTGGGACTAGTATCCAAGGGTAGGCAGTGGAAATACAGCCTCCACTGTGACCTTCTACCTCCCAGTTCTGGGGGGTTTGGGCCTTTGAAATTGGCCCCAGGGAGCCACACTCTGGGGTCTGAGTGGCCAGCAACTTCTCACTTCTGGTGGTCTGTCCTTCTTGGTCCCTCCTGAGGTCTGGATTTAGAGAGGTCAGGCAGACTCCACCTGGGAGAGCCCTGCGCTTCAGCTCAGGACACGGGGAGACGGCCACACCTCTTCGGTGGGGGGTGCAGTTTTGTGGCATTGAGGAATCCTCACACTGGTTCCCCACACACCCACCTACCCACTGAGTCCTTCGTGCAGGGAGCTGGGGTGGGGGGACTGGAGAACGCCTGCAGCCTCCTGCATTCCTAGACACCGACTCACTGCGCCCGCGGCCGCTGGAACAGCACATAGCTGTGTGAGATGTCAGGAGGAGTTATGCTCACGGGCTCCCTGGCCCCATCTCTTTGTGGCTTGTATTTTCTTCCATCCGCACTCTGTTCATCAGATGGAAATAGAGGGTGCAATTAGCAGATAATTTGCTAGTTCCAGGCTTAATTTGGGGCCCCCTTCTTGCCCGAATCGAATTACAGGGGAACATAATAGATTTTTAGTGAGAAATAGTTGGCCCTGTTGCTGGAAGAAAGCTCTCTAGCTGGGCAGGCTTTTTGGTGTCCTGTGTGTTGTCCCCGCTTCCACTCCACCCCGCCTCCTCTGTGGCTCGTGTGCGGCCCCCAGGCCTGGATCCTGATCCCCTCAGGGCCAGCTCAAGAGCTTTAAACTCGAGACCCAAGGAAAACAGGGAGCCCTCTGCAGCCTCACAGGGCTGAAAACGTTGAAGCTGGAAGCTATTTAGAGACCTCACCAAGGCCCAGACAGAGACAGCAGCTTGCTGAAGACCACATAGCTAGCCCATAGTGGTAGTAACAATAGTCTTAATGATATTAGCAGCTAACATTTATCACCTCTTAATGTGTTCCAGACTCTGTGCCAAGGGCTTACGTGCAGGGCCTTGTCGCATTCAAACCCAGACAGTCTGGCTGCGGGCCCAGGCTGGGCTCCAGCAGAGCAGTGGTCGAGCTCAGCATCGGCAGCCTGGGTTCGAATCCTGGCTTCACCTCTCACGTACACAGCTGGGAGACCTTGGATTTAAAGTCTGTGTACCTCACTTCCTTCCTCCAAGAAAAGGGGGAAATCACAGCACTACCAGCTAGTGCAGGTTAAAATTCATTCACATACATAAGTGCTTCGAGCAGTACTTGGGGCAGCACTCGTCCGGCGCTCAGTCCCTGCTGGCTGCCTCGGGCTGGAGTGTGGCGTCTGTGTGGCAGGGTTGCATGTGGCTGAGTTCTGCACAGATGCCAAAAGCTGGTCTCTGCTGCTGGAGGCCGTCAACAGAGTAGTTGAGTGCACTGCCCGTGGAGCAGAGGTCAGCACCCTAGACCCTGCCTGTCTTTGTATGGCTGAAGAGTTTTATATTTTTAAATGGTTGAAGGAGGAAAGCAAAAGAATATTTTGTGGCAAATGAAAATTGCATGAAATTCAAATTTCAGTGTCCATAAATAAAGTTTCATTGGAACAGAGCCCCGTCCATTTGTTTGCATTTTATAGACAGCCACTTTTGTGCTGCAGTGACAGAGCTGAGTAGCTGTGACAGAGTCTGTATTTCTGTAGGTCTGCAAAGCCTAAAATATTTGCTCTCTGGCTCTTTACAGAAAAAATGTCTCAACCCTGGCTCTTACTAGGTTGAAACCCAGCTCCGCTCCTCCAGCTGTTTGTCTTCAGGGTAGTGACACAACCCTCAGAACCTCAGTTTCGTCCTCTGTTAAATGGGGGTGATAACATCTGCCTCAAATATTGGTCACAAAAGTATGACAGAACAGATGCAGGGCACTTAGCACAGGGCCTGGAATGTACTAAGTGCTCAGAAATGCTCGCTTACAGCAGGGTGCAAACACCATCTCTTATCACATTCTTTGTTATCCGTGTGCTCAGTCAGTCCAGGAATGGGAAAAGGCTTTGACATCCAGCCGCCACCTTTGCCACAGGCTTTCCTGTTCGTCGTAACAGGGTAACATCAGTGGTGAGGAGTGTGTGCCTGGTGGGAGGGAGCTGGTGTTGCTCCCTCAAGCCCAGCAGTGAGGTCTGGATGTGCCTAAGTCTTCTGCAGGCCAGGGAGGTTGGGGCTCCCCTGATGGTGGGCTCTGGTTTGGTCAGAGCAGCTGGGGCTCTTCATGCAGCCCCTACTCCAGATACCTGGCCAATCATTCCCCACAGGCACCCTGGGCCTTGTCCTCCATCGTGCCCTGCTTTTCGGTTTGAGAAGCTTGGTTACCATGGACACAGTGGAAGAAGCACCACTGCCTGCTGAGGCCAATGGCTGGCATTCTGGAAATGAAAGAGAGGGGACGGGTGACCTGGCTCCAGTCCCTGTGCTCCCTTCTACCTGCAGAAGGGCTTTGAGGGAGGTGTTTCCCTTTGAATCTGCATTTAAATCCCAGCACTGCCACTGACTAATTTTCTGGCCCTGGGTAAGTTACCTAATCTCTCTGTACCTCACTTTCCTTGTTTATACCATGGAGGTAATTCCCTTGTCGGTGAAATAAGAGTGTTGTATGGCGTTTACCACACGGAGAAATGGCAGGTGTCGGTTAACATTCTGGGCCTTGTTCTTAGTCTGCAGTGCAGCTCTGCCCACAGGTGGAGTAGCAGCCCCCGCTAGCAGCTCTTGGAGCTGTCCGCAAGCCAGGCAGAGGGAAGGGATGAATGGGGACCCACGCGCTAGCACCAAGTATATGCCAGCCCAGAGCAGAGAGCCCAGAGGGCAGCTTTCTCAGGACCTGGATCTCTGGACCTGCCTCCTGCCAGAGGCCCCTCTCTGGGGGTGTGGCTTGACCTGGAGCTGGTATCCTATGCTTTTCTTCACCTCTGAGCAGAGTTGCTGTCCTTGGAGTAGCTCTTCAGGCTGGGGACACTTGGGCCACATGTGCTCACCCTCTCTTCGGCCTTGCCCTTCCCTGAGCCCAGGGATGGACGCTCAGCCAGTCCTGGTCATTGTCTGCAGCGCCTGCCTGCAGCCTCCCTCCAGCTCAGCTCCACCCCTTGACTGCAAGGTCTGTTTCCTAATAGCTGCTCCAACCACACACCTCGTTCGGCGCGGAGCCCCTCCCCTTCCTCCCTCCCTCCCCCGTCAGGGGTGGGACTGGAGAAGAAGGCTAACTTGACAGCAGCGCCTCTTTCTTAGCTAGCCACCGGCCCCTGCCCAGGAATGCCTCTGTGCGCATAGCCTCCGCAGAGAGGTGCTTCTCCTGAGTCCTGAGGGGCCGCCCAGCTTCCGAGAACCAGGGAAGAGCCCTCCCCGCCATGAGACCCTACGGGCGTCTGCCGGGGGGCAAGGGGCCCGGAGTGCTCACGCCTCTCCAGCCGCTCCGGAGGGAGAGGTGAGCGCCGGGCAGCCAGCCCACAGCCAGTGGTGCGGAGCCCTGGGCCTGTCATGGTGGCCGTCCGCTGCCGGCTGGAGGCTCTCCCAGACGGGTTTGCAGCTAAGCGTGCTTATCTGGTGTGGGAAGAAGATGGGGAGTTACTTGTCTGTCCAGGCTTACTTCACCTCCAGAGACCCCTTTCGGTGAGTTGGACTCTCAGTCCCCTGCCCCACCTCCTCTTCGGGCCCCTGGTCCTGAGGGGCGGGCAGAGGCCTCCCTGAATCTGCTTCTCGGATTTCATTTATCCTTTGACTGTGGCTTCTGTCAGGCAGGAGCCAGTAGAAGCTGCTCCCAAGTGAGCCGGGCTACCCGAGGCCCCCCCACCATGTTCTGGGAATGGTGAGGTGAGGGGTGGGCCCAGGGGGCAGCCCCAGGGGAGCTCGGGCTCTCCTTGCTTCCCTGACTCACCTGGAAGAGCCTCCAGAAGGTGCCACTGACCGGCCTGCTCTTGGTGCTACTGCTTCCGGGGAGAGAGCACAGACAGGGTGCTGTCCTTCCAGCTCTCACGTGTCTCACCTGCCGGCCGTGCCGCCTGCCCAGGAATCTGTCCCAACAAGCAGGAGAGGCAGGTTTTGCCAAACAGCATGGAAGCTGGCAAGGCCTGGGTGTGGGCAGCCTGTACACCATAGGCACTCTCATTACACACGTTTGTTCTCACCTCTGCCTCTGGCCTTTAAGGGCTTCTGCTCTCCCTGGCAAGTAAGATTGCTGGGGAAAGGCCTGGGCAGGTGAGACCTGGGCAGTTGGCTTTGGAGTGACCTATGCTGTGGGGCTAGCCCCCAGGCCTGCTGGGTCCCCAGGCCCGAGCTTCTGTGGGCCTTACCAGAGGGAGATGTGGAAACGTTCTCTCTACCTCTGACCTGCCTTCCTTTGCTCTCTGCCCCACCCCACCTCCAACAGAAACTCCCCAGGGGGTTCTAGCCCTCTGGGTCCCTCCTGAATGGAGCCATTCCTGGCTGGGGTGGGGCTTGTTTTCATTCTTTGGGAGCAGCTTGTTCCCAGGTCTGCCTCCCCTCACCAGTGGTCCTGGTCGACTCCTCCCTTCTGGCTTCCCAAGCCCGGCCCCGTGCCCGGACTTCGCTGCTGGGATACTTAGTCAGGTGGCCGTGCCCTGGGCAGAAAAAGCAGAACACCATGTGGTTTCACAGAATTACCAGCCCCTGGTGGAGTGGTGGGAAACCCCTGGGTTTGAGCAAGGGCTCGGGGACCTGCGAGGGTGGGAGCTGGTCCTCAGGGCTGACTCTGCCAAGCATCCTGCTACACACTTTATCCCTCCGTCTCACAACAGCCTCAAGACATTTTGTATCCCCATTTTACAGAGGCAGCAACTGGTTTCAGCAGAGTTAACTTGTGGGGTCTCTGGCCAGCCTCATCTGTCGTCCTGAGTTTCCTCTCTCATCCTCAGGAGGCTGCACCTCCCCTGCCTGTACCTCACCAGGGTCGTTCTTGGGTTTGCTTTCCTCTCCCAGCAGAGAGAGAGCAGAAAAAGGGTCCCCATGGCTGCCTGGCATATGAAGGGATGGCAGAGGTTCTCCTTGGAAGAGCTAGTGGGAATTGATCTTGTGTTTAGGAGGCAGGTTTTACCACGTGGAATCAAGATGCCAAGTGTTTGAAGCAGCCACTAGTTTAAGCCAGGCCCTCCTTAATCCCTCTTCCTCTTAATCCTGAATAGGCAGCTTGGCGGGGTGGGGTTGTTCCCTTAGAAGCCAGGAATGTGTGCCCCTTTTATTCTCTGGGGCCAAGACAGGAGCTAGAGAGATAATGAACTCTCAACCTGAACCTTTGAGGGCCAAGCCACTGACACCACCCAGGTCTGCCTGTCCTTTGTCTTATTCTGCCCCACCCCCTTTGGGCAACCTGACAACCCTCCCCCCAATTCTATTTGCCCAGCTGGAGTCTGGGGACCGACTGACTGACTGACTGATGTGCCATAGACCCTCTCCCCTCCCCCAGATAAGAGGCCACATTCCTCAAGCCACTTCTGAAGAGAGAGCCGCACACACGCACATGGGGCTCTGTGCCCCAAGGGAGGGACCACCCAGACCCTCTGCTCTCCCAGGTAGCAGTCTAATTAGTCACCACTGTCACTGCCTGCCCCATCCTTTATTACAGGGTGTCTTCATGGGCTGCTCTCTGATCAGGTGCCTGACCCTTTCCTGGGCTTCAGTTTCCTCCTTCACAGAGCACAGGGACTGCACTTCCTGGGCTCCTGAACACAACCCTTGCCAGGTTCTGTGGAACAAATTAAGTCCTTGACCCCAGACCTTGAACCCTCAGGAGTTCTGGGGCTCTGGTTGCAAGGAGAGTGACGCAACCGGATTCCACAGGGACAAGATCGGGCGTGACCATGCGCAAGGGAGGGAGGAGGGAGCAGGGATGGAGAATGATTTCTGTGCCCTGGCACCCCTGCCTGGCAGATCTCACTCAGCAGAGTGCACCGTCTTCCTCTGCCAGGGCCACCGATAGGGCCACCGATGTGAGGGGTGAGATGCAGTTACTGTGTGCTCGCAAGTAAGAGAACACCTCAGATTGGATTTTATAAAGAAGTAAATTTGTGAGTAACTTTTGTCTGACATCTTTCAAGGATTTTTCTTTTTATAGATCTTCCCTTAATGCCCAACATTGATTTAATGGGTTTGGTTTACTTATTGTCTCTTGAGGAAAACAAGTTCATCTTGGTGTAAAGCAACCCACATTTAACAGGAAAAACTATTCTTGACCCTGCCCAGCTTAGCAGTAACATTTGGAAGGTGCCTTAGGTCCCCTGGGACCCTTTTCCTCCTCATTCGAAAAATGAAGGACTTGAATCAGTTGAATGATTCCCAACTGTGCAACCCATAAGGCTCCTCAGAGACACACAAGCACTTTTCAATTTTTCCCAAATAACGAAGGCTCTATTCCTAACTGCAGTGCCACTGCACAGATTACTTTGCAACTATAGGCTTCCTGGCTTTTGATTGGAACTGAATAGCGTGCTCTGGCAACACTTATTTCTTGCTGATCAGAGGCTTATTATGTATTTGGTTAATTTTTTCAAACAGAATAACAGCATATTCCATAATAATTACAACTTAACTGACAGCCTGTCTACAGGGTCTGCAGGCAGGAGAGGTAATAAAGGGGTCTGTGGTGGTAGAAGACTAGGCTCTGATGGACCAGAGTCTCAAGGGCCCTGGTCTGTCTGCCCTCCAGGGCCCGGGGGAGACTTGGCATCCCCAGGCGTGACACTCTCAGGTGAGGGCAGAGACCTGCCCAGTCTCCCATCCAGCTAGTCAGAGCTCAGAGGCAGGGCCTGGAAGAAGCTTCTCCCCAGATGTTTTCTGCTCATTTAGGAGGCTAAGGCTGAGCATCCAACCAGGCAGTCACCAGGACATGGGAGGGCTTATTCTTTAACCTGTGCAAATTCACTGTAATAGTGGCTGTTCTGTGCTCTTACCACATAAGGTTGAAAATTTACCTGTAAACATTTGGTCTGAAGAACTTGCATGTGACTGAAGGCTGGGCCTCTATCTTATCTCACTTGGCTTCTCCCAGCACCTTGCCTTTTTGGTCTTGCACATCCTAGATGCACAGTAACTATTTCCTAATCGGTAGGAATTGATAATAATCAATAGATTTCTAGTTGGCTAGACAAATAATTCATTTTAGGATCTTCTCTACTTCCAGAAATCTGTTTGGTTCTGGGCCAAGAAACAGGTCCCTACTGCTTGGGCGTGGGAGGGAAAAGGGTCTGTTTCCTTTCACCCTTGGTGTTCTCAAATTAAAGAGGGAAGCGGGGGAGTGGGACCTGCTGGGCACCTGCTGTTGGCCAGGCATCACACTAGGCATTTTAATTCTCATAACCCCTTGAGATTTTATCATCACCGGTGTGCAGATGAGGAGACTGAGGCCCAGAGTCATGAAGTAACTGGCTTTCGGTGACACACATAGTAAACAGCAAAGAGAAAATATGAACCCATGCATTGTAAGAAGTTATTTGTGAGAATCTCAGCTGATTTTCTTTTTTTAACCTGTGTGTTCCCTGCTAACTCAAAAGGCCTCAGTTTGGGTCTGAGCTGCCCACTGAACTGACCACAACGGCTCGATTCACCCTGTAGTGCTTGGGAAGAGTCCTGGAGGTTGTCCTCAAGGTGAGTGGGCCTCTCAGAGATCACCCCTGGCTGGGGGTTTCACTGCTCAGGAGAGTGTGGATGGCTGATGCCTCGGCCCTGGGGTCTGGGCTCCAGCACCAGTCCCACCACCTCTAGGCTGGATGCCCCCAGGCCTGCAGCCTGGGCAGACGTTGACCTTCACTTGGAACTTTCAAAAACTGAAAGCTGGAAATAAGCTTCGACTTTGGGGAGAACATATTGTGGCCATCACCCCTGAGAACTTGAGGTGGGATTTTTTTTTTTTTTTTTGCAGTGGTTTTTTATTATGGTATAGTTGACGTACAATGTTATATAGGTTTCAGGTGCACAACATAGTGATTCACAATTTTTAAAGGTTATATCCCATTTATAGTTATTATAAAATAGTGCCTGTATATATTCCCTGTGTTGTACAATGTAAGTGGGATTTTTTTTTTTTTTTGAGTTGCACCTCACATTTCCAGAGTGTATTTTGGATTCTTTTCTTAAAAGGGCGGAGACCACTGTGGACTAAGTGGAGGAGAAGAGTCCTCGTGTATTTAACATGGGCCCTTGGGCTTAAGGAGCAGCGTCACCAGGTGTTAAGTGCTCTCAGGGCTCCGGCTGAGTGGGTGTGTGCATCACACGGGGGATGTCGTGCCGTCAGTGGAAACGGCTTCACAGACAAGCACACGTTTGTTCAGATTCCAGCTCCATGGTGTGTGTACTGGGCGACTTTCCAGAAGTGACTTGACTCTACTTTTTAGTCTTCTAGTCTTTGAAACAGGGATGATCCTGTCACCTTGAGGGGTATGGTTGGAATTAGAGCTCACATAAGTAGACACCTTATGCAGCGCCCAGAATATGGTTAGCAGTTGTGGAACAGTAGCTGTTGTTAATATCTGAGCTGAGACTCTGGGTCTGCCCGGCAACTTCTCCAGGGGCCTGGAACCACTTGTGTTCTGTGACAGAGCAGCCTGGGGACCCGCAGCCAGTCCTTCCATCAGCTGTTCATCTTCCTGCTCTTCAGGGACACTGGCGGCCGGCTCTGGCTTTGCCCTTGAGACATTCCTTGACACAGACGTGTGTCTTGGGGGGTGTCGCTCTCCAGCCAGGTGTTCCTCGCAGGAGGCTGGCGTGGCTCTCCTGCGTGCCTGCACTTGCTCCTCTCCGGGCCTGGCTGGGGCAACAAAAGCAGGATATTGGCAGTGGAAAGGAGGACATGTTCTGGTGCTCCCGGGCTCTGCAGCGCACATACCATCCCGAGGGTGTGACAGGGCCCGGGCCTATAGTTCGGTGCAGGTGTGTCTTCACCAGCTTTTCTCCCCTGCAGCCAGGAGAAGGACGGGTCCCGGTGACCTGAGCCACAGAACCCCCATGCTCCCACCTGGACTGCTGGTTTGCCACTCCCACCATTTTCAGTTTAGAAACATGTGCTAAGAGCTTACTCTGCCAGGCCCATTACGAGGTACTAAGTCTACCAGGAGTGAGAGGGATGCTGTCCTGTCCTCAGGGAGCGCTCAGTGTGGTGAAGGAGGAAGACAGGTGGTCAGGTGCTTTCAGTGAGAAGGTGGGAGGCAGGAAGGAAGCCCCTGCTTCTAGTGCCAGCCCTCTGCCAGGCACCTACAGCCACCCAGAACCAAATTTAGTCCTTCCTGCTACCCTCAGAGTCAGTGGTCATGTTGCCATTTCACAAATGAGGAGTGAAGCAGCTGGCCCTGGATCACTTAGGTGGGAAGTGGTGCTGGGATTTGAGCCTTGGATCGTCCAGGGGAAAGTCTTTGTCTAATTCTCTCATTTATAGGTGGGAAAAGTGGGCCCAGAGAGGGAAAGGGGCTTGTCCAGGGGCATGTAGTTCCCAAGAACTTGAACCCAGGTCTCTCTCCTCCCACTTCAGAGCTCATCCAGCCTTTACGTTGAGAGGAATTTGAGCTGTGTGCCCAGGACAGGTCTTCCCGTCCACCTCCTGTAACTTGTGGTTCTTGCTTAATCATTCTGGGCACTTCATACCCATACTTGTCACGCCAGACCCAGCTCTCAGGACCCTGAGGTTCAGCATCCAAAGGACAAGTGGGAGGTGCTGCAGGGTGGGAGTGGCCCCTGGCAGAAACCCCATCATGGCCTCTCACCTTGCATTGTTAATTAAGTACTGCTTAGACTTTCTCTTCCCCAACTCTTTATAAGCTCTTGGAAAATGGAGTAGGGTAGTTTATATATCTGTCTTTTCTCTCTGTAGTGCCTGCCAAGTTACTATAATAATACACTTGCCTGGCCCTTCATAGTTTGCAGAGGGCTTTCCTGATATATTAACTTACTTAGTCTTCACAGTGGCTCTCTGTACTGGATGCTGTTAGTCACATTTTGTCAGTGAGGAAAAGCTACGGAGAGAGGCTGTCCAGAAGCCACCCAGCTAGTGGCAGTAAGTGGCCGGGAATGTAGCTTCCATTATCACCATCATCTTTCATAGTAGTTCACACTTACCGACTTGCTACTGCGCTGGGCCTTTCATGTAAAGTACCTATACTCTAATACATGTCATTTCACATTCACTTTACAGATAAGGAAACTGGGTCAGAGAAGTGCAGTAACTTGCCCAAGATGACATAACTAGTAAGTGGCAGGGTCAGGATTCAGATGAAGAGGCAGCTCCACCCTGCCTCTCTGGAGCAAGGATGTGGGCGGCGTGGGCGGTGCGAGGCCCTGGCGACAAGAATGGAGAGTCTGTTAACAAGGAGGAAAGGGGTGGGATGGGCCCAGTGGGTGCCGGAATCAGACGTGAGGAGGAGCGTGTCTGTGCAAATGTGGCCCGAGACCAGCCCAACTTGACCCAGGGTGACCGGTGGAGAGAGGAGCTGGGGCTAACGTGCACGTCTTGCACAGTGCTAATAGAGTTTTGTTCCCTCCCCGATATTTTATTTTGAAAAATTTTCAAATACATAGAAAAGTTGAAAGAATAGTTCAAAGAACACCATGTATCCTTCAGCTAGATTCATCATTGGTTAACTTTAAGCCACTTTATCTATACACAGACACACACACTGTGTTTTATTCATTTATTTTTTACTGAACTGTTTAAGTTGCAGGTATCTTGACTTTCCCCTTAATTATTTAATATTTTTTTCTACAAATTCTTCTATATAACCAAAGTATTGTTATCACACCTAAGAAAATTAACAGTAATTTCACAGCATAATCTAATGTATAGTCCAAATTCAGATTTCCTTAGATATTCCCAAAATGTTACTCATGGCTACTTTCTTTTTCAATCCAGAATCGAGTCCAAGGTGTAGGTATCGCATTTGGTTTCTGTGTCTCTAGGCTTTTTTAATCCCTGTGCCTTAACCCCATGACATCCCATAACATTAGCTCTTCGGAAGAGTCAAGACCAGTTGTCTTATACAGTGACCCACCCCCTTCTGGATTTGCCTGATTGTTTCTTTATGCTTAACATACTTTTCTCAAGAATGCTGCATCGGTAATGCTGTGGGTAGTGGGCGGGTTTTGTAGAGTGGAGGTGACTAAGCTTCTTTGGTTCATCGCGATATCTGTCTAGACCAGAAGTTCTTAACTGGGGCCATGAGTAGGCTTCAATCCTTGACACACAGGTGGCCCATAACCTAAATTGTATGCACATCTTCCTTGTATGTGCATTTTTCTGGGAGAGGCTTCTTGGCTGTTAATTAGATTCTCAAAGGGCTTCAAGACTCAGAAAGGTTGAGGAACGCTGGTCTGCGGCTGAGACAGGTGGGACAGAGCTGATTTCTAGGGTCCTATTCCCTCCTCCAACTGGCCTTCTTTAGGAAGATAGCAGCAAACTATGCCTTTCCCCTATCCTGGCTTTGGCTCAGAGAGAGGTGTCTCCACTGTATCGTTAGGCCTGGGAACCAGGGGCAGCCTGTGTAGCCTGGTTCCAAGGATCCAGGAGGGTTTCTGTTCCTGTCTTCCTTTCAGGTGTTCAGAATGCCAGGATTCCCTCACCAACTGGTACTACGAGAAGGATGGCAAGCTTTACTGCCACAAGGACTACTGGGGGAAGTTTGGGGAGTTCTGCCATGGGTGCTCTCTGCTGATGACAGGGCCCGTCATGGTGAGTGAGCACCCCCCCACCCTCCCGGTCACCGGAGCCCACTGCCAGTGCCTCCTGTTTCCCACGGCCATTCACCTCTAGTCCTCCCATTAGCTGAGGTCACTCCCTTTATTTATTCAATCACTTAACAGATGTTTCCTTAGCACCTAGTGGGTGCCAGGTAAGCCCCTTCCCTCAAAGACTTGACAGTTCAGTGTTGGGGTAGATGAGTAAGCAGGCAGGGAGGGAGGAGCCGCAGTACAATGGGACAAGGGCCTTAAAGGGGGTGTTCCAGGTCAATGAGAGGAGGCTACACCTAAGACGTGTCCCATGAATCAGAAAAGGAGACCCTGGAATGGGCTGGCCAAGGGAGGAGGTTCCTCCTCCCCTTCCTGCTCCTAAGGGCTCTAAATCTAGTCACAGACCTGCCAGCCCTGTGTTGGAGGAACTGGGAGCGTTTCTAGTCGGGGCGGTTACTTCCCTGTTTCCGTGGCTGAGACCAAAAGAGCTTTTTGCAGTCTCCGCAATGACAGGGAGGCAGCAATCTAACACTTTCTCTGGAAGACGTAGGGCAGGGAGTGCAAAGGTAGATTACGACTAGGGTCTGTAGACCCTTGATGGGAGGACCCTCACCCACCCACCCCTGCCTTCGCTCCAGCAACAGTGACAACTCACTTCCTCCATCTGTCCACCCTTCTCCCCACCTGCTCACAGGTGGCCGGGGAGTTCAAGTACCACCCAGAGTGCTTCGCTTGTATGAGCTGCAAGGTGATCATTGAAGATGGGGATGCATACGCCCTGGTGCAACACGCCAGCCTCTATTGGTAAGATCGGCCCTTCGTCCACCCTTCCCTGCAAGAGTGACTGAGAGAAGGGGGCAAATGGCAGTGTGCGATGGGCAGAAAGACTGCCGGGGGGTCAGCACTCTTCACTGGCTCTGAAAGCTGCAAGCAAGACGATTAAAGTCTCTGCCCTGTGTCCTACTGTGAGAATAAGGCCACTGCTCCGTATCCTCCCAGAGGGGCAGAATGACTGGGAGGGGGCTCTTGGAGACAGATCCCAGGACATACAGGCAGTGGCCCAGTTCTCCTCGTGAGGCAGAGGCTGGGTGAGGAGAACCCAGGCCCTCTCACCCCGGGTCCCAGTCCGCTCCAGAGAGCCCAGGCAGCTTTCTGAGCGGCCTGCTGGAATCTCAGCAAGGACGGTGATTGCGGGGCTATGGATATTATTGCTTGAAGCCATGGGGTTGCTTGGGGCTTCAAGGCGGGGCTTCAGGATCTCAGCCCCCTTTTTGCTCCTCCCCGCAGCGGGAAATGCCACAATGAGGTGGTGCTGGCCCCCATGTTTGAGAGGCTATCCACGGAGTCTGTCCAGGACCAGCTGCCCTACTCCGTCACACACATCTCCATGCCGGCCACCACGGAGGGCAGGCGGGGCTTCTCCGTGTCTGTGGAGAGTGCCTGCTCCAACTATGCTACCACCGTGCAAGTAAAAGAGTGAGTGTCCTGAGACACCTGAGGCGGGGCTCCCTGAGGGGCTCAGAACTCCAGAGTCTCAGCAGAGCTCCCTGCTTCCCCACCTCGGCTCTTCCTCCTGGGCTCACTGTGCCATCACCGCACCCAGGCCTTGACACTTACTGTTCTCCCTGCCTGGGCTGCCTCCCACCAGATGCTTAACGGCAAAATCACTCACCTTTCTCTTGCCAAGTTCTAGATCACATTTGCTCTTTGAAATTGTCTGGCTTGATTATGCGTATTAGTTTGTTTATCATCTGTCCTCCCCACGAATTCCTTCCAGAACTTGGTCTTGTTCAATACTTGTTCAGGGCCTGAAACAGTGCCCAGAATACAGTGGTGTGCGTAGATTATTGTTTCGTTGGTTGAGTGAATGAATGGAGGAAGGAGGAGAAAGAGACTAAGATTCCATCCTAGGTCCAGTTCAGTCACCTGATGGGAAAGGAGCCTGTCCATCTCATACCAGTCACAAGGCGCATATGGCTGCCGACCCTGCAGACGGCGGTCGTGCACTTGCTCCATGCAGGCACTGGGTGTTTGCAGTAGAGGTGGGAGGTGCTAGGGTCGGGGAGGTCCAGAGGAGGGAGGTCTGTGCTAAAGCCTCGTCAGGTGAAGAGGGGAGGGAATCATGTTCAAGGCAGAGGTGGGAGTCTGTGGCTATGTCTGGTGTAGACTGGGCGGTTGAGAGTAGCCAGAGTGGAGACTGTTAAGTGACAGGTTGCCTGGATTATGAAGACTGTTGGCAGGTTTGTTGAGGGATTTAAACAAGGTGATGCAACCAGATCAGCATTTTTGAAGGATCACTGGTGTGGAAGTGGGGCGGGAGAGGAGCAGGCCTAGAGTGTAAAGACCAGTTAAGAGGCTGTTGCAAGGTGCCAGCAAGAGATGTTGGTGACTCTGGTGATGGATGATTCTTCAAGGTGATGAGCATTGGCAGGCAGTGAGGGAACTCCAGATGGGGAGGGTGATGTCCAAGTTCCTGGCTTAGGCCACTGGGTGAGTGTGGATGCCCTATGAAAGGTGTGACCTTTCCCTGTGAGTGGCCTGGGCCTTGGAGGTCAGGAGGGGCCTGGGGCCTGGTAAGCCCTCCCTGCACAAGTGAAATTGCTCAGGCACTTTTTTAAGATGCCTTCACCCTGCCTCAACTCTTGTCTGGCCCAGGGTCAACCGGATGCACATCAGTCCCAACAACCGCAATGCCATTCACCCCGGGGACCGCATCTTGGAGATCAACGGGATCCCCGTCCGCACACTCCGAGTGGAGGAGGTATGTGTGGGTGGGACAGGGAGCAGACCCTCTGGGAGATCAGGCCATGGCCCTGACCTTTCCCCAGCTCAGGTCTGTCTTGGTCTTGCCACTGAGCCTGTGACCACTGGTGACTTCCTGTATCAGCCTGGCACGTCCCCCATGTGGTGACTGGCAGCTGGAGGCCATACCGTTTGGGTCGTCTGGGCTGAGGGTGGGTGACCTACAATGGGCCACCCTGTGCGACCAGCCTGACACTGCTCTTGGCCACAGGTGGAAGATGCAATTAACCAGACCAGCCAGACACTTCAGCTCTTGATTGAACATGACCCCGTCTCTCAGCGCCTGGACCAGCTGCGGCTGGATGCACGGCTCTCCCCACACATGCAGGATGCTGGGCACTCCCACTCCCTCAGCACCCTGGACACCAAGGAGAATCTGGAAGGGACGCTGAGGAGACGCTCTCTGAGGTGCCACCTCCCACCCCAGCCCTGCTCTGTTGCCCACAGATGAGGTGGAGCTGCCTTTCGGAGGCCAGCAGAGCTAGGAGGGAATCCAGCTGGCTAGGGACGGACTTCGAGAATTGTGCTGACCCAGCTTCCCCCAACCCCCGGGATCACAGTTCATAGCCAGGGCCTGTGTGCGATCTGACCCAGCGGTCTGCCAGGTTTCCCTAGAAACCGGAGGGTGAGGCTCTCACTGAACTCAGCCGGACGGAAGGCAGCAATGCTGGACCCCACAGGACAGCATGACCTGTGAGGGAAGCACGGGGCTCAGGCTGGAGAAGGGGCACAGTTAGGATTAGTATATAAATGAGGGTGTGGAAAACTACAAAGTAGGGGGTGAATGCAAATTGTTTTAGGTTTAAGGGACTAGCCCCCAAAACCCAGAGTTGTCCAAGTCCAGTGGGGGCCATCGCCTGGGTGCAGGTGCCAGGCAGGGAGCCTGAAGAACAAGAGGTCCCCAGGGCTCTGGAGGCAGACATCTCGCACCCAGACCGCGCCTTCCAGCCGAGACTCTCCCTGCACAGGCCCCTTCACCTCTGCAAGCCTGTTTCTGCATCTGTGAAGTGGAGCCACGGGGTAAAAGTGGCTGTCTCCCCAGTTACGTGAGGGTTCAGTGTGGAAAAGGATGCAGAGCAGCGCAGGCTGGCCCAGGGTCAGTGCCCAGTAACATGAGGTGTCTGAGGTTTCCCTGGGAATCAGTTTCTTTATCCACCCTCTCGACTGAACAGGCTGCATATCACTCGGGCTCTCTTGGCTGGGATCTGCTGGAAACGGCCCTCCCCACAGGTTGCTCCTGTCACCCCTGGGCTGCCGGCTTGGCCTCAGCATGAGTGAGCTGCTGGAGGCTGGGCGCCAGGGGATAAAGAAGGCCTTGAAGAGGGAAGATGGGGGTGGGTGGCCAGAGAGCTGCTCAGACGTCTGGAGGGCCATCGTGCAGGAGAGCAGGCAGCTCACCTCATGTGCTCCGGTGGGCACGGTTGGCCCAGAGAGAAGTTTGTAGGGCTGCAGTTAACCTGCAGACCTGTGGATTCAACCTTCTTGTCCTTTCTTCAGGAAGCCAAAGTGACAGTCACCAGCCATTACTATTACTGGCTGCTTTTAGAATGTCATAAACTGGGGCATGGGGGGTATAGCTCAGTGGTAGAGCACATGCTTGGTGTGCACGAGGTCATGGGTTCAATCCCCAGTACCTCCGTTAATGGGAAAAAAGAAAAAAGAAAGATAATGTCATACACATACTGCCTTTATTGCTATAAAAATTATTCACACTTGTTATTTTAAAATTCGAGAAATGCAGACAGGTACTACAAAAGACCAGCAGAATACCCGAAGTCCCATCTGTGTTTGGATGGTGCTAGGCTGTCGCTCTAAACTGGTCGGGGCCTGGAATCAGGTGGACCTGGAAGGTGGTGGGTTTCCATCGATAGTGCTGTCAGCTTGTAGAGTCTAGTCCTTTGTTCGGTTGAGAAGGACTCAGAGTTCCGGCTCAGAGTGTGACTCACCATGCTTAGACCACAGCGCCTGCAGCCCCAGACTGCACACCTGTCTGATGTTGGACTCCCCTCCCCATCACAGCACCTGAACTACAGACATAGGGATGGACAGTTCCTGCCCCAGGCTCTCCTGGCAGGTCTCTGAGGGCTGCCCTGTGCTTACCCCCGTCTTTCCTTCTCCTCAGGCGCAGCAACAGCATCTCCAAATCCCCTGGCCCCAGCTCCCCAAAGGAGCCCCTCCTGCTCAGCCGCGACATCAGCCGCTCGGAGTCTCTCCGCTGCTCCAGCAGCTACTCACAGCAAATCTTCCGGCCTTGTGACCTGATCCACGGGGAGGTCCTGGGGAAGGGCTTCTTTGGGCAGGCCATCAAGGTGAGCACAGGCCGCCGCTCTGCCCCTCTGCCTCCCAGCCTATTCACCTTCTTTTGGGGACTTCTTATCACCTGATGCCCTGTGGGACACCAGGCCTCCCTGCCAGCTGGAGGTGATGGTGGGAGGGCCGCACCCTTGCCCTCCTAGACCTCCTAAGGGCTGCATTGCTGCTGAAGTGAGCTTGGACTGGGAGCCCCGGGTGGGGACAGGCTTGCCCTCCCACCTCCAGTCAGTGGGTGTTTTTAGGTGCCCTGAGGCCTTGGTGCTGGGAGTGGCTCCTGCCTCCCTGCTGAAGTCTTGGGGACTAACCTCTTTCTCTTTCTCTCCTCCTCCTCCTCTGCTGAGAGCTGGGAGGGGGGGTCAGGTAAGCTGTGTGTCTCAGCCTTCGGGGCAGTGGGGCTGGAACGCTCACACCCGACCCACCCAGCTCCCTGGTGCATGTCTGTGGCACTGACCCTCCTGCCCCCAGACTTCTTTTACCCCAAGGGACTCGCTCCTGTGTCAGGTGACCAGAGCCCCTGCTTGGCTTGGCAGCGTCCCCTCCTGTCTCCTCCCACACTTCCCTCTTCTGGATTCTCACCTCTCCTCTGTGCATGCCCAGTGCTCCAGGGAAGAGGGTGTGCTCCCCTCTGAGTCCCCTGTGGCCGTGCTGTGTCCTTCACACATGGACTGTCAGTCTGATCTGGCCAGTTACTTCAGTGTGTCCTCCAGGGCGTGTGATGGCCAGTTGCATAGATTTTCACACAGTTGCCCAGAACTGCCTCCGGTCTCTAACGGTCGCCCTCCTTTTAGGTGACACACAAAGCCACAGGCAAAGTGATGGTTATGAAGGAGTTAATTCGGTGTGATGAGGAAACACAGAAGACTTTTCTGACTGAGGTAAGAGGAGGAGGGTAAGGAGTCTGATGTCACTGTTAGGGGAGGAGAGATCTTATATACTAAATAACAGTTTCAAGAGGAAATTTAGTTTGGAGCCATGTTCTTAAGGCTGAGCAGAAGCATCCCTAGAGGAATGTCTCTGCCCTCTGTAAATGACACCATAATTATTTGTGCAAAGAACACTTAGTGAAGACAGCACAAGCTGGGTGCAATGAGGTGGGGTCGGAGGAGCTCACCGAGTAGCGGGTGATGGACGTGGAAACAGGCCAGTTTAGCACAGCCTGACGCTGTGATACCGCCGGGACACCCTGCTGAGGGAGCTGCAGTGGAGCCCCCAGAACTGACCCCCTTGAGCGTCGACATGGTTTTCACCGCCTCTCCAGGTGCTCCGTTGGGTGCTGCCCTTCAGGCCTTCATTCCACTCGTGGGCCCTCCCACTCTAATACCCCACCATGCAGTTCCTAGACAGGCAGGATCCCAAGCGTGCAGCCTGGGAGGCGTCCCCATCCACGTGGAGGTGTTCTTCCCCTTCACGTAAGCTAGGAGGTGGGAGGGGTGGGTGACATTTGTCAAGCTGACTACCTGGAGGGAAGGGGTGAGGAGCCAGCCTAGTGGGGAGAAGCCGCCCAGCCTCCTTGGCTCCCCCACCCCCCCAGGTGAAGGTGATGCGCAGCCTGGACCACCCCAACGTACTCAAGTTCATCGGCGTGCTGTACAAGGACAAGAAGCTGAACCTGCTGACAGAGTACATCGAGGGGGGCACGCTGAAAGACTTCCTGCGCAGTGTGGTGAGCATGGCACCCCGGAGTCCCCACAGCCGTGGGTTGTTGGTGGGACACCTGTGTCACCACTACTCTGGACCCGCAGGGCAGAGAGGCCTGCTGCTTTGCTTGCAGAGGGCTGTGCTGGGAGGGACTGGGCACAGGCAGGGAGGGGTTACTGGAAGATCATGACCCAGGGGGCCTGGACACAAGTAGGTTGGGGCCCAATAGCCTCTGATGGCACCCCCACCTCTTGCAGGACCCGTTCCCCTGGCAGCAGAAGGTCAGATTTGCCAAAGGCATCGCCTCTGGAATGGTGAGTCCTGCCAACAACACTGCCGGCGGGGGCTGGGGGATCTGGAGTAGGGGATCTGGAGAGGTACAAGGATTGCAGGCAGGCACTGAAAGGCAGAGACCCCCTCATCCTGGGCAGCCTGCAGGGCTGGGTCATTCAGCAGCCATTTACTGAGCTTCTCTCTGTGCCAGTGAGATTGCCCCTGGTTGACTGTCCTCAGTTCACAACTCTGCTTTCAAAGAATTCCAAATCTTCAAGGGCAAACAGGGCACAGGAGAGGCAAGCTAGCCCAGGGTGGCCTGGCTCTGATGTCAAGGAGTGTCCGGCTGCCGAGGGCCCTTGAAGCAAGCAGACAAACCCACCACCTAGGAACTCAGAGATGGGGAAATGCACTCTGGTTGAGCCCTGAAGGATGGGTGAGAATTGGATGAAAGTTCCTCTTGGCAGAGAGGCCCAAAGTTGGGGTGATGGCAGCAGCAAAGAGCTGGGAGGAGAGAGGAGGAAATCACCTGTTGTAGCTGGGGAAGGATGACACCGGTCACAGTGACAACTGCCAAGTGCGTTCTCCATGCCAGGCACTGAGCTGAGGGACCAGTGCTCCCCACCACAGCCCTGGTCCAGGCAAGAAGCTGAGGCTGGACGGGGAGGAACTTGGAGCTTGGGCCAGTCGCTCTGACCCCTAGCCTGAAATGTTAATCCCTGCTCTTCACATGAGGTTCTCAAAGACAGTGTTAGACTCGGGATACGTGAAGATCCCTGGGTTTTAAGCTAAGGAGTCTGGACTTTATTCAGGAAGCCAAAAGACAAATATAAAAGTTTTTAGGCAAGGAAGTTTAGGCAAGAGCTGTGTTATTTCAAAGATGACTCCAGTGTGGTCAGTAGGTTGGGGTGGCATTGGTGAATTCAGGGCAGGGAGACCTGGGTTGAGGGCTCATGAAACATTTGGGGTTTCTGAATTACAGTACGGCTGTGGAGCCCGGAGACCGGGAGGCACAGTGGGTCAGAATGGACACTGGTCTGTAGTGAGGGATTAGAGGTGGGGGGAGGAGGAGCTAGTGGGGCTTGAGGTGCCTAGAAGGATGGAGGTGTGGCTTACCAGACTTGGCTGGGTGGCAGTGATGACAGGTTTGGGAAGTGCTAGGTGTCCACTGAGGCTGATGTTGGGGGGGTGGGTTCGTGGTGTCAGCAGTGACAAGAAGGGGCTTTGAGAGGGGTTGACGTCGAGGAGGCTGGAGGTAAAGGCAGGCACCCAGCCGCTGGAGGGGCACATGGGAGAGGTGTGGGCAGCCTTTGAGGAGGGGGTGGCAGGCAGGTCAGGAAACACACCCTGGGCCTTCGAGCAGCTCCAGGAGCCCCAGGGGTGGAAGCGGTGTTACAGGGGTTGGGGAGGGGGAGTGGCTCCTTCCACATTTGCTGGGGAAGCGAAGAGAACAAAATAGGAAGCACCTCTAGGGTGGCAGGAGCCAGAGGTGCAGGCCTGGAGCCAGGACTAGCAAATGGAGACTAGTTGGGAAACATTTGAGTAGGAAGGGGGAGAGGTTAACGTGTAGACAGAGAGCGAGGACGGGGGTAGGGGGATGTCAGGAGCAGGGCCAGCCAGACCAGGAGGAGGTCACTTTTTCCTCTGCAGCAAGGATCCAGGGTGGCTGAAGCCAGAGATGGGGGTGAGGGTGAAAGGGAGGGGCAGACATAGTGCATCCCACTGGCCTGGATCTAAGTAAAGTGGGTAGAAGGGGTGGGGCCCGCGAGGGCCAGGGCCTGGTGGAGTTGGACACTTCAGGAGAGCAGCCTCTGGGTTGCGGTCCATGAACAGAGGTGGGCAGGCAATGGCAGCAGGGAGAGAGAGAAGCCTAGGTGGCCTTGGCTTTCTGTCAGCATCGGGACAAGGGCGTGACGCAGGAGGGCTCTGGAGTCCAGGGTTGGGTTCTGCATCTGGTATAGACGGCCTGGGAAGAGACGCATTCTGTGCCCCCAGCTTTGGAGTCAGCATCTGGTTGACTTACTGGCCATCGACCTCACTCCTACTTCTGTTCCAGGCCTATTTGCATTCCATGTGCATCATCCACCGAGACCTGAACTCGCACAACTGCCTCATCAAGCTGGTACGTCCCACCTGGCTTCCCTATCACTAGGGAGACTGGCTGTCGTGTCCCCTCTTGCTTTAGACCAGGGGCAGTGCCTACGGCCCCCATCCCACCCTTCCTGCTACTCTGATGCCCTCCCCTGTCTCCCAGGGGCTCCCTGACACATGCAGATGAATTCTACCTCCTCCAGTAGCAGCCTCTGAAATTCTTTGTCTAGAAGGGACTTAAGAGCCCTGTCACTTTTCCTCATTTTGCCCTGTGACAGTCCTGTAAAAGCAGCTCACTGAGGACCACATTTTACAGCTGTGTGTGGCATCATTTTACCTGAAGCCTCAGCCTGAGGCCACAGAGCTAATAAATGTACAGTGACTGGTTTGGGGCCAGCATTCCTCCTGCTAGCCGATCAGCTCTGGTTGCTAGTGTTGTTACTCTTCCTGTTGACTCGCAGCGTAGCTTCCTGGGTGTCCACTCGCTGGCCCTGGCTGTGCCCTCTGGACTCACACCAAACAATCTTAATCCCTTTTCCACATGACTGCCTTGTAGCTATTTGAAGAGCTTATCTCGCCCACGCCCCCCACTGAATGCCACCACCTTGTCTTTTTCTGTCTTATCCTGGTTCCAGCCGTGGCCTTAAATCTTTCTGGGAACAAGGCAGGATGAGAAAAACTAAACAAAAGAAGTCCTCTGTCCTGCCTCTGAGTTCCACTCTTTAACTAACATGGAGCCCCACCTTCCGGTCTCCCGAGGAAGCATTCGCTGAGACTCCCCTTTGCCACATGCCATTTCTCCCCCTCTCAGTGGCTTCTTTCGGAAATGTCCCCCCAAGTCCTGACCTGGCCCTTGTCCTACCAGGACAAGACTGTGGTGGTGGCAGACTTTGGGCTGTCACGGCTCATAGTTGAGGAAAGGAAAAAGCCCCCAGTGGAGAAGGCTGCCACCAAGAGACGTACCTTGCGCAAGAGTGACCGCAAGAAGCGCTACACGGTAGTGGGGAACCCCTACTGGATGGCCCCCGAGATGCTGAACGGTGAGTCCTGACATCCTGCGGGGGACATGGGGCCACATCTCACCACAGAGCCCTGGGAGCTCCCGGGAGGTCTGTGAGGCATAGGGCCAGGTACCCAGCTGAGGCCTGGATGGTTTTTGTCCCCTGCTGGACAGGACCTCACAATCTCCTCCCTCCCTAAGCTCAGGCCTGTGAGCCAGCCAGGGCCGCATCCTGGGCCTATGGTGAGGTCTGACTGTGGCTTTAGTGCCCCAAGGGCAGCTGAGAGCTCAGGCTATTTACTGCCTTTACTGCCTTTTCTGCTCTCTCCGTGCTGAGAACTGAAGTGTGCTGCCCCCTCGTGGATAAAATTCAAACCAGCCAGAGATGCTGGCTGGGATTCTTGAACCCCACATGGCTGTGGGCCTCAGATGTGGTCTGATACAACTCTTTCTGGAGTCTGCAGTCCAGAGAGGTTCAGGATTTGCCCGGGAGCATACAGCTGGCAATAGCAGAGTCCAGATGAACCCTGGTCCAGTTCTCTCTGACTGTCCCATGCAGTGTCATCCTAGGCAGTACTGTTTTATATCTCTCCAAAGCAGCCCACCCAGGCTGAGGATAGGTGACTTACAGATGGTGCCTGTCCTGGGCAGCCTTTGGGGCATCCCCACAGAACCTCTTCTAGCCCTGATTCTTGGCTGTGGCCTGGCCTGGCCCTAGACTCAGTGCAGAGCAGATAAGGGACCAAACCTAACTGTCCTGTGTTCCCCAAGGAAAGAGCTACGATGAGACAGTGGATGTCTTCTCCTTTGGGATCGTCCTCTGCGAGGTGAGCTCCGGCACAGAGACCAGGCTTGCATCAGCCGGCCCAGCAGCTTGGCTCCCCAGACCGGGGGCCCCTCCTCCTAAGGATGAGTAACTTGGCACAAAACCAGCACAAGTGGAGGGCTGTGTAGTTTATCCCAGATTTCTTGACACGTTCGAGTCCCACTGGTCCCATGAGAAGGTTTGGGTGGGGTTTTGTCAGGTGAGGAAACTAAGGCTCAGAAAGGGACAGCAGCTTGTTCTTAGTCACACAACCAACGAGGAGCAGGCGGGACTCGGAACTCCACGGGGAAGGGCAGGAGGTTGTTCATGGGGCTGTCCACCTAGCTCTTGGGCCAGATGCAGCCTTTCCCTCTGTGCCCCCTCCCCAGGCCCTGGTGGTGCCCCCACACTCAGTTCAACAAGTAGAAGTGGCCACTCCAGGAAGTGCTAGGCACTGTGGGGTACAGAGAGTCTGGGAAGGATTCAGGAACTTAGCTCAGTCTGCCTTGAAACACTCAGTTGAGCACATATGTTCAGAGGTCTCTGTAACTCCCACAAAGTGGACAATGGTAGAGGAGAGACAAGGGGCGGTTGGAAAAGGTTTTTAAAATGTTGTTTTCTCTGACAGAGATCATTGGAGCATCTGCTGCGTACAGAGCACTAGGCTGGCACCAAAGGGTTTCAGACATGAATCAGACCCAGCAGCGTGCTTCACAGGGCCTGAACTCTGGCAGGGAGCTCAGACAGAGGGGGCATCACAGGGCAGGGTCGGGGGTGGGGGAGCTTCCCCTTCACAGGCCAGTTTAGAACCTTGTGCTTCTGCTGCAGTAAGCAGATTCTCAGGGGACAAGTCTGGATTAGCAAGATTTGGAGAGGTAGGGGTGGGGAGCAGCACTCTAACCTCGGTTTTTACCTCCCTCTTCTGACCATCCTTCCCTCCTATCCACACCACCAGCATCCCTCTACCCGGCCATGTGGCTGCACTGTCAGTAGTCCATTCCTAACCACCGTCTTCTCACCTGCAGATCATCGGGCAGGTGTATGCAGATCCCGATTGCCTGCCGCGCACACTGGACTTCGGCCTCAACGTGAAGCTTTTCTGGGAGAAGTTTGTCCCCACAGACTGCCCTCCAGCCTTCTTCCCGCTGGCCGCCATCTGCTGCAAACTGGAGCCCGAGAGCAGGTTGGTGTCTGCTCCTTTCCGCAAACTCCCACAGTCCCGGGATGCTTGCCCAGCCTTTAGCCGTCCCCAAGCCCTTCCCAGGTGCAGGGGTGGGAAAGCCTTGAACACAAGGATGTGGCTGTTGACCTCCGAAGCCACCTGACGACTCTGACATGCCAGCTGTGGGAGGGAGACGAGGGCATTGTAACAGTGACCTGGATGTAGCCCAGAGACTGCTGTTAAAAGAAATTTTAACAGAAGGAAGTTCACCCGGACCTCTCCTATGCTTACAGAATAAGTATCTTCATGTTTCCAATATTCCCACGTCCCATGTCCAAACACACATTTTTTATATAGTTATAATATCAAATAGAAAAAAGTTTTCTGTTTCACCCTGCATTTTGTTACTACCCAGCCGTTCTGTTTATCATTTCTGTTGACGTCATGAAATGCAATCAGGAGACTGTATGAACGTGTAATATACACAGTGTAGATGTTTAGGTTTTCCTGGTTTCTGCTTAGAGTAGGTATTACTACAGTGAGCATCTTAATGCGTTTAGCTAATTTTCTCCTTCAAAGAAATCTTTTTAAAATACCTTTATTATTCTCAGATTATAGCTTTCCTCATTACTCAAGTCACTCTGGGTCTTTTAAAGTTGTGCTTTAGAAAACTAGAATCTTTGCACTTCTGCTATCAAAAATTGGGTTTCTTTTAAAAAACAAAGTCATACCTTAACAAATTTAAAAGAATAGAAATCACTTTAAAAAAAGCATGTTTTCAGACTGAATGGAATTAAACTAAAAATTCATAACAAAAATATATCTAAATAATCCCCAAATATTAGGAAAGTAAGCAACACACTTTTCAAAGGACCCATGGGCCAAAGAAGAAGTATCAAGAGAAAATAAAAATATTTGAATTAAATGACAACAAGGATACAATTTATCAAAATTAGTGGGAGGTAGCAAAGGCAGTGCTGAGATGAAGTTTGTAACATTAAATGTATATATTACAGAAGTAGAAGGACAAATGTCCAAATAAGCCGATAAGCACTTGCATAACATGCCTGCTAGGCTGGGCGAGGAGGGCCTGGACTGGACAGGACCGGACTGCCTCTGAGCTCTGACTTAGTAGCTTATCACTGGAAAAGACTGAAAGAGACAGGCTGTCTCAGCTAAACTGTTCACAGCAGTGTGTTGGTTTTTTGTTGTTGTTTCCAAAGTAAAGTACATCTTTCCTTTCAGAATTTCTCCTATAAGAAATGGTATATGCATAAACTGTAATATTTTTAAAGAATTGTTATATCACAGTCATGTCTTCTGGTTACATTACTGAGCGCATAACATGCAATTTCAACACCTTTAAAGGTAGCTGGGTTGATGTTAATTAAAAATTGTTATCAAGTAAAAAAAAATAAAATAAATAAAAAACAAATTCAAACATTACCAAAATACATGTAGCACAGGAAGTGTACGTTTTCTGTCATCTCCTAACCAGCATGCTCCTCAACGCTCCTCACTCCCCAGCTCCGTCCTCCCAAGATAACCAGTTGGCACATAATCTTTATTTTTAATTGATTTCCTAAGGCCTACTTTACTGGGATTTGCTGGTGAGAGGCTCAGTATCTTGTTCCTTCATGGGCCAAAGGACTGAAATCCTTCAGTGACACCAGAGTAAGACCATGAGGGGGAAATTTGAAGCTCCACAATATTCTCAGTCATTCTAAATATATCTCTCTTTAATTCATTCAAACAACATTTGCTGAGTGCTTGCTAGTGCCAGACACCATGCGAATAAAACCAAGGTGCCTGCGGGGACCTGCTTTCCAATGAGGGGAAGTGATAAACAGTCCACACAACAAACTGTTGAATGTGAAGTGACAGGTGCTCTGGAAAAAGGAGTCAAGCCGAGAAGAGAGGATTGTTTAGGGTACAGGTGGTCATGTTAAATACGATGATTGAGGGGAAGATGTAGCTCAGTGGAAGAGCACTTGCTTAGCATGCATAAGGTCCTGGATTCAATCCCCAGTACCTCCATTTAAAAAAAAAGAAAAAAATAGGTTAAATAAATAAATAAATACGATGATCAGAGTGGGCCTTGCCAAGAAGGGGACAAGGTGTTTAAGCAAAAACAAGGAGGAGGTGGAAGAGTGAGCCCGAGATGTCTGGGGTTCCAGGGCAGCTGAGCTGTTCCCACGGCACCAGGGGCCAGGCATTGGCTTTCTCCTTGGGAAGAGCTACCGAGTCTGTGAAATGCCCCTTCCTGGGCAGATCTGTTGATGCGGAAACAGTCTGAGAGCTGGAAAGCATCTTTAAAAGGGCACTTAGTCCAGTCCCACCTGTGATGATTGCATTTTCTTCAACATCCGAGGGGGTTTTTTCCTCCTGGACTTCCACTTTTTGAGCTGCCCCTCCTCGAGCCAGGCCAGTGTTATTCTCTCTTACTTTCACAGTTATATTGTCGCTGTTTCCCACAGAGGTGCAACGTGGTTAAGGGGCTTGCCCAAGGTTGTACACCTAGGAAGTGGCTGAGCCGCAGGCCTGGGTCCCTTCCGTGCCTCCCCAAGGCCCTGCCCATATCTCATCTGTCTCCAACTCCTTTTCTTTCTAGACCGGCATTCTCAAAACTGGAGGACTCCTTTGAGGCCCTCTCCCTGTACCTGGGGGAGCTGGGCATCCCGCTGCCTGCAGAGCTGGAGGAGCTGGACCACACTGTGAGCGTGCAATATGGCCTGACCCGGGACTCGCCCCCCTAGCCCTGGCCCAGCCCCCTGCGGGGGGGCGTTCCACAGCTAGCACTGCCCCCTCTGTGCCCCACCCCTGCTGTGGGCAGGGCCGTCCGGGCTTCCTGTGGATTGGCAGCTTGTTTAGAAGCAGAACAAGCCATCCCTTCTACCTCCCCAGGAGGCGAGCGGGGGCAGCACCAGGGCAGCGCATCTCCCAGGTTCTGGGACCTGGTTACTGTCTGTAAATCCAGCACTCGCCTAAAAGCTGTGAAGAAGAAAAAAAAGACAAAAACAAAAAGCCTGGTCCCTGTGCCAGGAGGAATCTGTTACTGGTGACCACTCGGGAACTCCCTGGCGGTGGGATTCCGGGAGGCTCTTGTGCTTACACTAATCAGCGGGACCTGGACCTGCTGGGCAGGATCCCAGGTGAACCTGCCTGTGGGCTCTGAAGCCCCTGATCCAGCGGGTGCAGGAGGACTTCATGTGCAAGCATGGAGGAGCGAAAGCAGCAATCCAGCGATGAAAGATGACAGTGGTGCTACTGCCTTGCACTCCACGTCCCGCCCTCCCCGGGACAAGGGTTGAGGGAGTAGGTTTTGAAGAGTCCCTTAGTCTGTCTTTGGTGGATCTGACCAGGAGTCGGGGGAAGGGCTGGTTTCTGTTCACTTCCTGAGCCCAGGGGCCACATCAACTCAAGGGGGAGCTCCCGCCTGTGTTCTCAAACTGTGCTGCTGGAGACTGAGATCTTCTGGGGAGCATCCTTTCTGCCTGCAACAAGGAGTCAGCCGCAAGTGCAGGAAGAGGCTGAGGTTGGAAGGAAGGCGGCCCTGCCCTCTAGAAAGCCCTGTATCCTAGGATCCTGGCTGCTGTTGCTCATTCCCTGGTGGGCACCTCAGTCAGAAGCCCCGGACATTTTGCTCAGTGCGTTCTGGAGGACGGTGTGGCTCATCGCAGGCCCAGCCTATGGGGGAGGGGGTGGGAATCACAGCAGTCTCCTGGCCCTACCCTTGTGACAGCCACTGCTCACCCCTCACTGTGCCTAGTGCAGGCAGCAACTTGGGTGGGGAGAGGTGGTGGCAGAATCCCAGGGTGGAGGTGCTGGGGAAGGCCGCTCCCCCGGCTGGGCTCTCCGGCTTCTTCCTTCCGTGTTGGCTGGCCCAGCTCACAAGCTCCTGGCCCCAGCCTCCTGAGCCACAGCACGTCCTCTCTGGGTGCTGGGGACACCCTCCACCCGGCTCCCAGAGCTAGGGGGTCTTCAACACAAGTAGATTTGCCTCCACCTAAATGTGACCTTGCAGCCTATTTAACAAATTAGCAGTGGGTTTGGGATATTACTGCAGTATGTGGTGGTTGTATCGGGGGTGGGGGGAGGAGGCGGGGGGAGTGATCCAGGAGGATGGTTGCTGTTAAAACTATCTTGTTGTATCTGTGGGGTGATATGTGAAATACTGTACATAGACCTGGTGAGTTGTGCGGTTAGATGTCATCTCTGGCCAGAGTTTCCTTGCTGTGTAGACCATACTTAGGTGTGGAGTGTGCAGGTTTGCTGGAGGCTCGAGCCCTGGGCTCCCAACGACAGCAAGTTGGTATCAGGGGGCTGGTTGTGCCTCAGCGGTCCCCAGCAAGCATGGGGGTGGTGGGCCCAAGCTGGGCCATTGAGCAGACCAAATAAATTAAGCAGTTAACGTAACTGATGATACTGAGAGTGAAAAAGTGACTTGCGGCTTGGCTCAGGGAGATGTGTGTGGAGGGTGTGCTTCTTGCTTCTGCACAGGGGACCTGTTGTGGAGGGGCAGGGTGATGTTATCTGGCTAGTGGGATCTTGGACACAGTATGTATCCATGTACCCAAAGGTGATTTCTCCCAAAGCTAGAGTCCAACTTAAGGACAGGATCTGGTTCCTGGAAAAAACTGATGCTCTAGGGTGCGCCTTGCTTGTAGAGCTGCAGAGCGCTGTCTTGGTGTGGGCAGAGGTCACCCTGGGTACCTGAGAGGCTGAGAACCTGCTGTGAAATCCCCACTTAAAAGCCCAGCAAAGTCCTGTGGGCAGCTGCTTCTGGAGCCCAAGGAGCCACCCCCGCAGGGACCTTCCTCAGCCCAGAGATGCTCCTGGGAGCTCAGGACCCATTCCCCCATACACACCCATCCCTCCCTTGGCAGCACCCCACCCCCACCCCAGTCTCCATCGCCTGCCAAGGGCTGCCTGGATGTTCAATTCAACTACCTCCACCTCGGAAAGAATGCTGAAGGGGAGAATTCGCAGTGACTGACTGCCCTTCGGGCCACTGCACACCCACCATTCCTGCGGCTTCAACCTGAAAGATTCCTGGTGATGACTGTGTGTGGAGGCTGCGGTTACCAAGCATTCAGGTGTCGCCACCTCCCAGGTGCAGGGCCAGGGCGAAGGATCTCGCCACACAGGTGTGGACAAGGTAACCAAAAACTTCCCAACTTTTGGGAGGAGTTTCCTGGCACCTTACAAAAACTTGGCAACATGGAGTCTTTTTTTTTCCCCAAATTTATTTCTGTAAGTCAAATGCAGAGCCATTTCCTGCACTTTATATGCAGGTGTCAGAATGAGGTATATAAAACATGTACACAGAGAAGTGCTTTTATAGAAAAGTAGAAACCAGTAATGTTCCCTTCTGCATCGCTGCCACTAAGGGACCCCCTGAGGCCTAGGTCCCCTCAGCAAATTGCTCCCAGGAACAGCCTGCTGAGACTGGGTCCCATTAACCGCCTCTCCACATCAGGCAGTTGGAAGGGCTTTGGGAAGAAAGGTCTATGGACAGGGAGCACTGCTAAGGCCTCCAAGTGTGACATCAGGGCTTGGAGGCCCTGCCAAGCCACAGGAACAGTGTGGCAGGTGCCTGGGGAAACACTACCCTCCTCTCGGCTGCACCAGCACTTCCCCTATGACCCTAAGCATCACTTTCCCCCACTAAGCCCCTCTGTCCAAAAGGCTTGAGGAACCCTAAGGTCCCTTCCAATGGTTCTCTGATTGCTTTACAAGTTAGGGGCTGTGACCCTAGCCCTACTACCCCACAGGAAGGCGCTGGCCTGGAGGCCACAGACACCTGCAGACCCAGACCACTGCAGGGACAAGCCCTGAAGCATCTGTCACCTGCCTCAGCTGGTTTCCAGGTCAACCTCTCTTCGGCTGCAGCTCACAAGGCCCCGCCCACAGTGTAATTCTGGTAGGTCCACTGGCTGCTGTTTCACCCCTGAAAAATGCAGGGGCCACGGTCCACCCTGAATAGATACTGTCTGGGGCACCCCAGGTCCACTACAGCCCCATGGCCTGAGGCAGTTGCGGGTCCTTCTCCACCCTCTTCCTCTGTGGAATGTTCAGTGCGATTCTTCCCTTCCTTTCCTCTCAAAACAGGAAGAGTCCCTGGGCCTGCACCTGGCCCAGGGTTGTCAAGGCACATCACTGTCAACAGCCCCCCACCCCACCTCAACCCCATCCTCAACCCACAGTTCTGACTTTCATACAGACTCGTTTCTCAGAGGTCAGTAGGGAATTGCATCCCAAATATTAAAAAAACTAAATATACTTTTAAAATGCTGCCTCATGACTGACTTGACCTGAACTATGACTAACAGTGTGTGCCACTCAAGCTAACAGTGTGTGCCACTCAAGCCCACGGAGGACAACGGCAGAGGCTGAGGCTGAGGCTGAGGCCGTCTTGGACAATGAAGCACAGGGGAGCTGGGGGAGCTCCCTGTCTGTCCCTGGTTCAGTTCCGGGGCAAGGCAACGTCTGGGAGCCCCTGTCAGCAGCACTGCAGTGGGGGCCGCCGCTGTCTTCATCCACAGGCAAAACCCTACTCCAAGGGGTGGAGGTAGAGCCCTGGCAGGACCCTACCCAGCTTCACTCCAGCCCACAGTGCCCCTGCTTCTGTCTTAGGATTCACCAAAAACAAATGGACCAAAAAAAAAAAAAAAAAAGTGAGGGGTTTTAACCACAACAGATAGTGTCGATCCTCCCAGCCACAGGAGGGTAGGTGGTCCTGCACCAGTGTCTGTGTGGGCTCCTGCCCAGGGTCGGGGGCTCAGGCGCCTGGAGTGCCTGCCTGGCCCATGAGAGGGGCACTGCCCTCCTGAAGGCCGACCGGAGTCTGGCTGGCGTGGACCACCACGGTCCTCTCGTCCACAAGCTCACAGGTGGGGTTGGTGAAGGCAGACGAGGGCAGGGTGATTCGCTGCATCTCCCTCTCACACACTTTCTGCTCATGCTGCTCTTTCAGATCCTTGCCCCTGCGGGGAAAAGAGGCAAGCATTCAGGCTGCACCCCCTGCAGGGCGGCTCCGCTCCTTAGCCGGCATCCTGAGGCCTGGTGGGGGCCAGCTGTGGGCACAGCCAGTCAGGAGCTTGCGTCCAAGATTTCTAGTTTGCCAGACTGCCTTGACTCAACAAGGTGCCCCTATACCTTGGGTCTCTGCTTCCTTATCTGAAAATGGGGGCCACAGCCCCATACAGTTGCAGTGGGGCTCCACGAAGATACTCTAGAGGAGGGAGACTCTTAAAGCAAGACAGTTTTTGCTTCTTCAGCCCAAGGTGCCACAAGACCCAGAGAGCTCTCCCAGCCCTCACCCACAGTGCTGTCCAGAAAACTGACCTGACCATCCTGTTCTGAGACAGCTGTCACCCCAAAGTCCCTGGTGTGAGCCCTGGCAAGAAACAGGGACCACCCCCAATCTATACAGGGGACAAAAAGGGCTGAGGGCTGCTCAGGTCAATGGGAAACTGAGACAGTGACCACTGGGCCTGAGTCTTCACATGCCTTCCACGTCTCATGGGGCTCAGTGACCCAGTCAGGCCATGGTGTTGCCCACTTTGCTCGGGTGGAGCGCTCCCTCCACGCTAAGGATTTGATGTATGTTATCTCACCTCATTCTCTGCTGAACCCTAACAATTAGGTCTTATCATTCATTTTACAGGTGAGGAAATAGCCCAGAGAAGCTGAACTCTCCAGATGACATGGTGGGCTCAAACCCAGAGTGGGCACTGGACTCTGGCTGATGCTCAAGAGAAGTTCTGTCCCAAAGAAATGGGACAGAGACTCACAAACCCAGTCGTCTGGCTGTACCTGTGGGGTTTGGTGAGTACCTAGCACACTACACACCAGAACCAGCACCCAGAACCCAGGTCAGCATCCTCTGACGCCAGCAACTGGACACATGGGCTCAGTTGTCAGAGGAGGAAATCTTCCTGGACTCTTCCCACCCGCAAAGAGGCCTGGAAACAAGCAGCTGATGGATGATCTGGTGCAACAACACGGGCCTGCTGCGGTCCTCCGGGAGAGATGGCGAGATGAAGCGGGGTGCACATCCACTGCAATGACAGTCTCCACAGACCAGAGAAAGTGCTGAGAAAACAGCAGTGGCCGGAGAGGGAAGAGTCTGCACAGATGCTTCAGAACTGTCTTTAAATCAGCCCATTCTCCTGCGCTCCAGTACCAGCCCAGCCTTGGCTGTGTGACACTTGGCCTCAGAGCCTTGGTTTCCTCATCTGTTGAAACTGCGATATACTACCTGCCTCCAAATAAGACAGTGAATGTGAAAGCATTTCAAAGACAGTGGAACTGCTGTAGAACTCAAGGGAAAGATACTACAATCTGCCTGAATATGACTTGACTCACCAAGCAACGTTATCTTGATCTGGTTTACCAAGGAAGCTCTATCCTGAGTCAAGTATTGTTTATGTGACCTCAGCCACTCCCCTCCTCTCTGGGCCTTAATTTCATCATCTGTGAAACAGAGTTGGATCTGATAACCTCCAGGGCTCCAAACATCCTGTGAGATCCCCTGCAGGACGTGTGCCCTGACTCCGTTTCTCACTGTGAGGTCACAGAGGGCAAACCTAGGAGCTCATCTCCCTGGATGCCCAAGTGTGTAAGCCTGCAGCTCTTGTCCATCCTTCTTGTCAGGCTCAGTAGCAGACACCACTGGCTCCTGTAGCAGTGACCCCCAGAGCGCCCCGTGGGGACATGGAGGGCTGTGGGGTCAGGGCTGTCTGGACCAAGTGCACCCCAACTCATAGCCTGAGATTCACTTTGCCCACGGGCACTGCTTGTCCGTGACAACACCCGCCTTGGTAACGAAACCAAGAGCTAGATTCATCAAGGCTGCCCATGTCAGGAGAGGAAGGTCTGGGTTTAATTTTATTAAGGGAGCCCCCGAGCCAGAAGAAAACCAAAAGGCAATTCACAAATGAAGCAGACCATCCAAGTGTCTTGTGCCAAGGCCTGAATTTCAGGATCTAAGGGGCTGGAGGAAGAGGCAAAGCAGGAACTCACACTTTCTGAGGACCTACTAAGGTGCCAGGAAATGGCTTTCCCATCAGCAGAAAAGCTGCCTGTGCACCTACTGGATGCCACACATTTTATACATGTCCCTCCCAACTCTGCAAGACTGCAGGTATCATCCACATTTTACAGATGAAGAAACTGAGGCTTTGGAGTCTCCAAAGCCCCGCTCTCCTCAGCTACCCCCTTTATGAAGTGTCTGGCTATGGTCAGCAGAGCCGTTGATGACGGTCAGGCTGCATCACACACAAATATCTAGGGGGTAAAAAATCAATGCCAATTAATGGGGCAGAGCTGGGCTGGAGGAGCAGCCCAGGGTAAGTAAAGGAAGCAGGTGCTGGGACTCATCGGGGTTACAGTCTCTTCCATCTAGAAGCCTGAGAACACACTCAGCCCCACGTGCATCCTGTTAATGGTGCCTGTGAGTCCTGGAGGTGCACTGGCTGCCCCCGCTCCTCCTGAGGTCTGAGAGAGGCCACCATCAGGTGGCTCAGCCCCTTCTTGCTGCCTTGGGGGGCGAGGGGGGCAACCAGGCTGCTGTCTGGCAGCCATGAAAGAACAAAAGACTTATTCACTGACTCAGCTCCCTCCTAAGTGGGCAGAGTGGTGCTGACTTAGTTTTTCCCTTGCCTTCTTATCAGAAAATACATGCTCCCTCTGGAGCAAGCACAGACACTGTGCTCGGGGCAGGGGCAGGGAACAGCAGACTGGCCACCTGAACCTGGTGGCCTAGACGACCAGGACACAGATCTCCCAGGCTGAGCCCTCACCGATCCAGGCCTGCCGCCCTTCCTCCCAGAAAGGAAGCCTGGTGCCTGGCTGCCCCCGCCCCACTCCCCTGGCTCGGAGAAGGCTCCATCCGTTAGCTCCATCCAAGGCTTGGGGCAATTCTGTCCCTGACTGCTCCGGGGCCAGGAATGGGAGCTAGGCTGGCCAGAGAGAGCAGGCATGGACGGAGCTGCTGCCGGTGTCTGACTTCCTCTTGGGGGGTGACACAGGCAACTGAGACCTCCTTCAGGCAACGCGGCTTTCTTCGAACTATTACATAACTCAGCCACTGCTCTTTTCTCAGTCAGTAGCAGTGCCCTGCCACGCAGCCACTTAGGACGAGTTCCTCAGGGCAGCTGAGGTCACAAACACCAACTGCATGCCCAGACTACGCTAATTTCATCCTCACAACCAAGCTATACGGCGTCTATTAGGATCTCTGTTTCAGGGACGGGGAGGCAGAAGCAGAGACGTTCAAGCAAATGGGATTGAACCCCGTACTGCCTGCAGCCACCAGCAGGTAATACTGTCTTTTCAGGAAATATTAGAGCGGGGAGGACCACAGCTAACCTGCCCTGACACTATTTTACAAATGGGGAAATCAGAGAGCGTAAATGACTTGTCCAGTGTCACACCCAGAACTGGTGGCAGTTCCAGAACTAGATGCTGGCTATTTTTTTTGGAAAGTTTCTATTTTTCCTACTGTCCTTTGTAATCCAAAGCGAAGCTTGCACGAAGCCCCTGGGCCTTGCTGGACTTTGGGGAGATACTGGCAATCCTTAGACACACCTGGTTGGCCATGTAGCTCAGACACAGCATTTAACTCCTCTAGGTCTCAACTCCTCACTGTGAACAGTGTAAAAGTGACCCCTCTGGTGTGGTCATGAAGCTCGGGCGTGACCATCAGGGAAGGGCATTCAGAGGGGCTTCACTTACTAAGAAAGCATGAGATAAATGCTGGCTGCTAGAGTGGTTATTTAACTTGACTGGTGTCCTACTGGTTACATTTAATACTTATGACAGTCTGGGGCGGGGTGTGGAGGTGGGATACAGCCCCATTGAATAGACAAGAAACTGAGGCTCAAAGGAGTGGCAGGACTGCACACACTGGCACTTTCCAGAACACCCTGTTCTCTGACTTTGGGCAGAGATGGGAGCTGAGAGCTTGCCTCCAGCCCACATGTGGTTTCCTGTTGTACGGCTTGTGCTCAGAGCACTTTTGCTGAGGAAAGGGGTGGTCTGGTGGTTAGTGACGGGGAGTCTGGTGACTTGGTGCCTCACCCTGAGTTTACAGGAAAGTAAATACAAGGCTCTGAGGCAGTTCTGTGACAGCCTAGAGGAGCAAATCTAGAAGAAAAAGCCTTGCCTTCCTCACTGGGCATGAGAACTGAGCATGCATGCAATTAAGGATGTTCAGTAGTCTGTTTGAGCACCTGGAGGCCTGGATACTGTCACAAGGTTGGAGGAGAGCCAACCACTGTCCAGTAGCTGACGAAGGAGGACATATTTTAAGGGCTAAATTCAGCCAACACAGTTTGGGTCTGACTACGACTGACAGCCAGGGCCTCCCCATCACTTCCTCTAACTCTCTGAAACAAGCAAGCAGGTGCCCTTGGACCTACCTGCCACATCAGCCATCCCACTGGGGCACCTACCTTGCACAGGGAGTCAGGAGACCCTCTCGGGTCAATACTTCACCTCTTTTAACCTCTGCTTCCTGAATCGTAGATCAGAAAAGGAAGAAAGCCCAGAGAGTGGCTGGTACAGCACCCACGTTTTACAGGAAAGAGAAACAGCTATGGTTTACTGACCACTTGCTTTGGGCTAGGGAGCCATGTGCCTCAGCCCCAGCAGTGCCCCGGAGGAGGGAAGAGAAGCAACCTGCCCAAAGTCACAGAGACTGCTCATTAGTGGCAGGGCTGAGACTTGGACCCACCAAATGCTAGGTGTGTAACCTCAAGCAAAGTACATACCCTCTCTTGTCTCAGTTTCCACATCTATAAACTGGGGATGATAAGGGCACTTACCCCATGAGGGGTGATTGTGGGAATGGAGTTACAGTGTGCGTCTGGCGTGAAGCAGTGCCTGGCCTCTGGTAACTGTGACTGCTGCTACTGCTGTTATTATTCTTACCCAACTTTTCACCTGTAAAATGAGGAGCTTGACTACATCACCTTTAAGGGCACCCTAGGTTTATTTAATGCTGGCTGATCCACGGGCTGTGGGCTCAGGCATGGTCCTCAACACTGGAAAACGCAGACCATCATGTCAACTTCCCGTATAGGAAGCCTTCCCAGACCACAGAAGAGAAATATCACAGATACTCAGGTCTGGAGGTCAAATCCCCTGATTTTGCCCAAGATTTTGCAAGTAATTTTCCCAGAGTTTTTACAACCAATGTTGTAAAAACGAGCATGACTCCAGCTTATCATCACGCACCAGTCACTGGCTTTGAGAGCCTGTTTCACACGGTATCACAGGGGACCTCTCAAAATAAGCATTCTTCTTCTTGCTGTCCAGCCACAGGTCACGTCCCTGAATTTCCCAGGTAGCCTCTCTGACTTTCTTATACGTGGTAAGGAGTAGCAAACAGGCTCCCTATCCTCTAACTCACTTTCTCCTGCCCTAGAGGAGATCCCTCTGTTTTGGCTCAGGACACTCAAGCCCCACCTGCAAAAGCAGTGGCTGGGAACCTTTTCTGGTAGCAGAATTTTATAACTCACAGAAAGAATGCGATCTCTGGGAACCTGCAGTGGGAGCCCAGCCTAATTTCTACAAGGCCACTAAATTCCATGCCAGGCAATCTGGATCAGACAGCAGAGAATCTGGTGTCAAAAGAGCTGGGTTTGAATCTAGCCACTCCCAGGCAGAGTAACCCTGGGCAAGTCATTTTACCTTTCCAATGAAGGCTTCCTCACTTGTAAGCCTCCCTCACAAGCTTTTGGGTGAGGAGTAAAGACACCAAAGGAAAGGGTTGGTCCTCTTCCAACACCTCACTTCCTTTATGGGTAAGGATGCCACAAAGGAGTCCGGTTTGACTTTGTGTACCTTCCTCCCCTTCTCGCAGAGAGCCCGGAAGAGAAGCTACTGACCTCTTGTAGGTGTAACCGAGGACAATGCCAGCTCCAATGGCGATGATGATCACCATCATGGTAACACCCAGCACATAGCCTGCCAAGGACAGGGCACAAGGTCCCATTAGCTCCACCCCAGAGAGCAGATTTTCACAAGGAATCCCACAAGGACAGGGGTGGGCAGTCATACCCAGGGTTCCCAGGTCCTTTTTCTCCTTGGGGTTCACTCGCACCCGCTGGCTGATCCCAATTACTGGCTGCACGGCTGCTGCCTCGCTCCGGGCAGGCAGGGTGTTGGCGGGGGCAAACACCTGCACCTCGTCTCCTCTGAGCACTTCAGACGTCTCCTTGGTTTCTGTTGTAAAGGTTGGCGGGCCCTGGGAAGTGGTCTCTGGAGGTGAAGTGGGAAACAGCTCTCATCAGAGAGTGGCCTGAGTTTTGGGGAAGACAAGGGGACCCACCTTAGGCCCACCACACAAAATCAAGCCCTGCCCTAGAGGCAAGACCAGGCCTAAGGACTGCACCATAGTTGGGGCACAGGTGAGGGGAAGGTCATGGCAACGGACCTCTCCTGCCTCCTACGTCTTCATCTGTTCAAATCCTTGCCATCTTCCAAGGCTCAGCTCAGCTGACGTCTTCTCCAAGGGTCCCTTCTCTACGCCAGGAGACAATCCATGACTCCGCTTTTTTTTTTTTTTAAAGTATAGTTGATTTACAATGTTGTGTTAGCTCACATGTGTTGAGCCCACACTTTATGCCAATCCCTATGTTATATGCTTACATATCCCCTTTAATCCTAGAGAACTGTCTTGCTGCCCGGGGAGCTATAAGCCTGCACCTCGGAGTCTAAGAAACTTGGACTCAAATATGGACCCTGCTGCCCCTGCCTTTGGTAAATTGCTGAACTTCTCCGAGGCTCAAATCCCCCAAACTGCCTCTTCCCGGGGGCATGGTGGGGAGGGAGCTGTGAGGAGAGTGCCTAGCACGCAGCACTAACGGTCCGCAAACGCTGAGGAACTCGCTCAGGGCGTGGGCCCAGGACCGCGCCTCCGGGACTCCCCAGGCGGCGCGCAGGATCCGGAGTTCGGCCGAGGGGCGGGGCCTCGCCTCCCACCGTTGTTTACAAGGCGCTCGCAGAGGATGAGCTCATTCCGGGCGGCGGCGCCGGCCAATGGGCTTCGGGATCCGCGGCCTGGAGACAGCCCTGGCCAATCGGACGGGGCAGGGGCGGGGCGGGGCCGGCCGGCGTCGCGCGGCCGCACGTGCGCTGCGGGTGCAGCGGCCGCTCCCAGGAAACCGGGGGCGCGGGGTCCCGGGCGGGTACCTGGACAGTGCAGGTCCTCGCAAGGCCGCTTCTCGGGTGCGCCGGTCTCGCCGCTCACGTAGCACCAGGGCCCGCGCGGGTCCTGGTCCGGGTTCCGGCAGTAACTGTGGTTACCGGCGCCTGGGAGGGGAGAGAAGGAGCTTGGGCCGGGGCCGGGATGCGACCGCTGCCCGCCTGCCGCCCGAGACCGGCACTCACCAGACTTGGGGGCAGGTGCCAGGCCGCTCTGCACGTCCAACCAGTTGAGGCAGCGGAGGCCCGGCGCGGGGAAGGGCTGGTCCGCCCGGTACAGGTGGCCGTTGTCCCAGAAGCAGCCTGTGAGGAAAAGGAGCCCCCCGGACACTGAGTGACGGGCAGGGGAGCCCGGGCCACCCCGCCTGGGAGCTCCTGCCCTCACGTGGGAAGCCCCGCTCGAGCCTCGCAGGGCTGTTGTGAGGCCGGAAAAGAAGGGAGAGAGCACGTGAATAGCCCCCAGCCGGTGCCCGGCCCTCAGCGCTCAAACAACGTTCGCTTTTTCTTCTTCTTCTTCTTCTTCTTTTTTTTTTTTTTTTTTTTTTTTTTTTCCCTGTAAGCCGGAAAGCACTGCACGAGAGCGAGGGGTTGTTGCTCTGGAACTTGTGGCCACTTTGGAGGAGGGTGCAGGGAGCTCTGGGTTCAGGTCCCTCTGTGGAGACGGTGGGAGTTTGGGGTCGGTGGGCACAGACCCGAAAGGCATCCCCGCGTTGTCGTTCCATGTTACATAAACTCTGGCGTTCCCGTCTCAGCGCATGAAGCCACACTTCCACAGGCAGCACTCCCTCCCGAGAGAATGCTACAAAAGCCCCGATTCAGTCAGGCAAAAGAGAGCCTCAAACGGAGGGAACCTGCCTCGCCGCTGCCTGGATGAGACTCCAAACTCCCACTCCCCTCAACGGGAGAGCCGCAGGAAGAGGCTGGGGAAGAAGGGCCTGCGCTCTGGGGACACCGTGCAAAGCCCCCAAAAAGAACAGGACTTAGGAGTGGGGGCGATGAACCCGCCAAGTTCCATCCACTCCTGAGCCACAGGCAAGGAAAAGGAAAAAGTGGCTACTTGCCTTTGTTCTTAATGGCAAAGATGGAGCTGCAAGCTCCTGGCAGGGAAAGGAGAAAGGGAAGAAAAAAAGCTTTCATGGGTCAACAGGAACCTGCTAAAAGCTCCGTTTCCTGTCATCTTCCTTCCTGCTTGGGAAATAGTGAGCTTTACCCTTTCTGCTTCATTAAGTTGGTGCAGAAAGGCAAGTCTGTAATCTCACCTCCAGATCCATAGGCTTCTGCCAGGAGCATGTTGCTGACGAGGATCGTTTGCACCCAGGCCAACAGCATCCTCCCTCACCTCCTCCGTCCCGCAGGTGACTGACCAACCAGGGTCCAGCCGGGGTCCCCTTGGCGGCGGCTCAGCCTTCCGTTCCCAGCCTTGCAGTCAGACCTGCCCTTGCTACGCTCTTCTGGTAAACAGCCTCTCTTTAGAACTGGGAGCTTCCCAGCCAGCTTGCTGCAGCGAGGTGTTTTTTTCAGCGAAAGGCGCCCCCTGGGTCCTAAGCCTCCTATGCCCAGCTCGATCACAACCCTGAGCCAAGAAAGGAGCTCAGCCAAGTGAAGAGAGGCAGGAAAGTTCAGGTTGTGCTTAGCAGTGATTCAGCTTGAGACCTGCACTGGCTGCACCCAGGGGCGTTTCATCTCTTCTGTTTCCATTTGTGTGAGTACAGAAAGAATAATTTTGTCAAGAGGCATCATTAGGGGGCAGGGGGGTTGGAATTATAGTCACTAAAGCAGAACAACTTAGAACATGCTAGCTGCAGACCAGGGGGAGCTCCAGAAGCACAGAGAGGGCACAGATAAGAGCATCTGGGTGGAAGGAGCTCTTTATACCCATTCTTGAAAAAGAAAAAGGGCTGGTTTATACATGTTTATGAACACTGACTTTTTTTTTCATAGTGTAACTTTGCCTGGGATTTGGGTTGTCATATATAGTAGGAATACAGAAGAGGGGGTCTCTTTAGTTGAAAACACATGTGATGCAAACATTGGGATCTTTGCTCAGCTGTGTTCAATAGTCTGGCCCCCGAATTCATATAGAGGAAGTTAAGTACCATGTTTGCTTCCCCACCCCACCCCCCATCCTGTGGGAAATCCATTTGCAGCAATTTATATCCATCCTTAAACCTCACCACATCCATATGACTGAGACCTTTTGGAGTTAGGTGGCAGGGCTGTCTTCCTGTTTGGCTGACAGCTCCAGTTCCTAGGCAGTCTCAGTAAACTGAGAGATAGAGCCCAGTGATTCACCAAGACTACCTTGTGACTCAGGCAAATCTCAAAATAGACATGGGAGACTGTTTCGGTCTGAGAGCTTGCATCTCGAAGGAAGGCAGTAATTCAGGGAGGAGGAGAAAAAAAATTTTGTAAGTTTCAAAAGTTTTATGAAGGAATAAAGCTGATGTCAAGCCAACTAATCTGAAGTGAATTTGAATTCACGCCAGTCAGATTTCAGACACAGAAAGGACAGAGAAGTTTCATTTACTCTCTCAAGACGTTTGCGGACCACGTTTGATTCCTTCTGTCCATTCATTAAGACGTGTTACTTTGTTTTTGCAGTCTGTCTCCCATCTCCCCACACGTGCATCTGATCTTCTGACTCCTGACTTGGTACCCCCTGGGAGTTACACCGTTAAGTCTGTAAACTTACACACGTATACACAGATATGCCCCAAATTGCAGAATTTACTCTTCTAACTTAATGTTCAGGGGTCTTTTTTTTTTTTTAACACTTTCACTAATTTTCCAAAAATTTTAAGCACCTACTACATGCTAGCTATAGTTCTGGATATAGAGATACTGAGAATATATATGTGAACTAAATAGTTGAAATCCCTTCCTTCATGGTACTTATATTCTAGTTGGGAAAGACTAATGACAAATATATAAAACATCAGATGGTCTTTCATGTTATGAAAAAAGGTGAAACAGCATGAGAGGGAGAGGGTAACAGCAATATTTCACTGGCTGAAGAAAGATTGCACTAAGGTGTTTCCACAGGCAAAAGGCTGAAGGGGAAGGGTTCTCTGCACCGTTTTCCTTGCGGGTCCTAATACTTGTCCACCACTGCAAGAGATGTATGATTTTGTTTCATTATGTAAAATATATAGGCTTGAGGAGATGAGAATGCAGTCTAATTTCGGAGGAGCAGGGGCTTCTTTGGGATTAGTCCCTCAGCATCTAATCTATAGCCTTTGTGTACAGTGAGTGCTCAGTTACTCCCTGATGAAATGCCCCTCCTGAGTCTCAGAAGGACTGCTTCTGCTGGACTATACTTTTCCCCTGGTGGCAATAGAGACCGGCTGTAGTCAGGCCAGCACTTGTACCACTCCCAGATTATCCGTTGGGCCTGTATAGGCTGCCAGAACTTCCTCCTCAGAAGCCCAAAGCTTCCTTACCTGTTGCTGTTACCATGTAATTTTTCTGTTTAAAGAACTGCTGTCTTCCCAACCTTACACACTTTGATATACAGCAAGACCATATTTTGTGCCATGTGTATTATCAGGAACCACACTGCCTAGAAGAGATGTGAGACAAGCCAGAGGAGTCTTGTTTTCAGCTTAGTCATCTCTGCTTTTTCTCCCTTGTAACTAAGACATTTATCAGCGTGATTTGATTTTTTTTTTTTTCCGGGAATGACGGACTTGTTTCTCAGTCCTTCAAAGGCATATTCTATTGTAATAGGTTCAGTCCCTTCCTTCCTGAGGGAAATCAGATTTAGTTCAGAGATGGGCCTGTCATCATCACTGATGATGTTTTGGTTTTTTTCTTAGGATCCAGATGTGAACTTTGCTTCATGTATTCGTGCGATGTGGCCATATTTTATGGCCTGTAATTACTCCAAACTTCAGATTTCTTCTGGAAAGATTCCTGCGACAATAATATGATACAGCACTGCCCAGATACTCATTTTGGATGGTTTCTAGCCTGAAGACAACGTTGTGAAATGCAGTACTCACGTTTTACTAAATATTTCAGAGCTATTTAACGATTGGTTTCATACTAAATCAGTGCTAATCCAGAGAGACAAAGCTGTACCGTTAACTCAGGAAATAGCCTCCAGAGCATTTCCCAAGAAAGACGGGCGGTTTGTTTTGAACTTAGAAGAACTCTGAGGAAGCCATAAAGCTGCTAAAAGGCTTAAAAATCTTTTTTGTCAGCAAGAGGGCCGAGGTGTTGGTAAAAATCTTTGGAGTCAGAGCTAATGTGATGACTCCAGATACGCTCTGGGTGTGTGATGTGCTGTGGACACGGAGATTTTGCTGAGAGGTATTTGGGTGTAAAATTGCAAACTGAGCAGGGGACAGTTTTGTGAAGCTTGTTAAGGAAATCATACTCCAGTCAAAATATCTAAACTCCCAAGGCCGTTTCTTTGAAAGTATGGCCTTCAGTGAGTTAGATTATGTCCATTTTGGTACATAGTTAAGTGTTTAGTAAATGTTTGAAATAAAGAGAGAAAGCAGAGAATGTAAGGAAGAGAGTCTAATAAGCCTACACAGAATAGTAATTTTTTAAGGGGAAACAATAAAACGGCCAGGAAGGCTTGTGGAGCACAGGTTACTTTTGGAAACAAGACATTCCACATTGGGGAAACGAGGGTCCCCAGGGAACTTGGGGACATCACATCACTGGTTTGGGGGGCAAAAAGGGAAAAATAAATTCCTGAGTGGGAGCGGATTTTGAGTTAGAGGCCAGCCTTGGAAACCATGGGTTTCATGTTGAGGGAAACAGTCTTCCGCGTCGCAGCGGGAGAGAGTGCTAGAGACCACAAACTCAGGTGGCCGGGGAGCCTAGGCTGTCGGTGTTTAAGGTAAATCAACCCAGTGAACTACAATGATGCTTCTTTTGGAAGGGAACCTAATCTTCAATCTCAGTAAACTGGATCTGCAGCTTTTAAAATCTGTCAACACCCAGTACGATCTGGGTGTTAGCACAGACGTTTAAGCAAGAGAAGCAGCGTGTCAGATAATTAAGAGTGCAGGCTTTGGGAAGTCCTGGTTTCCAGGCTCAGCGCTGCAGTTTGATCCCAAGTAAATCACTTGGCATTTGTAATTCCGAGTTTTCTTAGCCTCTTGTAGGGGTTAGGAGTACAGGCACCACGGTCAGGGTTCAAATCCCAGCTCTGTCACTCCCTAGCTGTGTCATCTTATAGAAGCTACTGACTCCTTGTAACTCAGTTTTCTCATATGGGGTGAGCGAGAAATTAAAATAGTACCTCCATCATTGGCTTGTTGACGTCCATTGAGCCCTGACTAAGTGTTAGTTTTTAATAAGTGTGTCAGTCACGTGACTTAGAAGTCCTGAGTATATTTGCTATCTTCCAGAAACTTAATGACCTGGTTATAAAGACCAGGCTAACACATATGGAAATGAAAACAATACAGGGCATTTATAAGTAGGTGTTAAAAGAGTGTAACACAGACAGTAAAGGGTGACTGATTAAGGGGTTATTACACGTCTGCTGGGCACAGACAGGCACTAGGCTGAGTCCTGTGGACACAGCAGTGACCTGCCAGGTCCTTGTTCTCAAGAAGCTCACAGTCTTGGGATAGAGCCAATAGGAGTAGGGGTAGAAATAAATGCTACAGTAGAGGTCACTGCTGGGGATCATGGGGCTCATGGTGGGGCACCCGGCCTAGTTTTAGGAGGTCAGAAAAGGCTTGACTTCAGTGACAGCAGGTTAAGTACCAGCTTCAAACACTCAGGGTGTCTGTGAGTTTCCAGCGATATTTCCACCTGGTGCTTGCTTTCTTCTCCATTAACCTTAATGGCTCAGCTGGAAGTCAGCCACCGCTGCTAAGTGTTCTTGAGTTCTACCCAGCATTGGCAGCAGCTCCCTTATTGTCCTGACGACGTCAGAAATAGAAATTCCGCCCCATCACAGCCAGGCTGTTGCTACCCAGGCAATGGAAGAGCATTTCCACTTTCTAGGAGCCTGTCCTCTCCAACACTGAGTGGCCCTCTGTCACCTTCACAAGTCCTCAGACTTATGGGAAAGCGTCCCATTTCTAGAGTGTATACCTGGGAGTAGAATTGTGGGTAACTCTGTTTAACCATTTGAGGAACCACCAGACTGTTTTCCACAGTGGCTGCATCACTGCGTTCCCACTGGCAACGTGAGTTCCAGTTTCTGCACATCCTCACTAACACTCATCCTCTCCCTGCCTTTTTTTATGATTGCCATCCTACTGGGGGAAAATGGTATGTCACTGTGGTCTTGATTTGTACTTTCCTAATGACCAATGAAAAGATGTTGAACATCTTTCCATGTGCATTTTTGCCATTTGTTTATCTTCTTTGGAGAAATGTTTATTGCAGGCCTTTGCCCATTTTTTTCCATTGGGTTGTTTGTCTTTATTTTAATAATTATATATTCTGGATGCTAGACTTTTATCAGATATATGAGATATTTTCTTCTAATTTGTGGGTTGTGTTTTCATGTTCTTGATAGTCCTTTGATGCAGAGTTTTAAATTTTGATGAAATCTAATTGATCTGTTTTTTCCTTTGGTTGCCTGTGCTTTTGGTGTCATATATTGCATGCATATATCCAGCTGTCCTAGCACCACTTGTTGAAAGACTATCCTTTCCCCCATTGAATGGTCTTAGTACCCTTGTCGAAAACCAAATGACCATCGATGCACGATTTTATTTCTGGAGTCTCAGTTCTGTTCAGTGATACATATGTTTATGCCAGCACCATACTGTTTTGATGAATACAGCTTTGTGAGTGCTCTACTTTTATTACTCCAGATGCTTCCAATATGTAGTACAGTTGGGTATTGTGATCAGTATTTTGTATTTTCCTTTTTTTTGGAGCATGTGCTTCTGTGTGGATCACTGATGGAATCAGCGCCCTTGTCATTTAAAATAATTATGAAGTGTTTGTTTTATTGCCTTACAGAGCTGTGCTTGGTTTTGTCAAGCTCTTATGTCACCCTGTTTTGTGGGTTGGTTTTTACTGTTTTAGATAGCCATGTGTGTACTGTTTCTTCTGGGCCGAGGCTCGTTAGCTGTCAAGCACCAGCCCGGATCCAGACTACTCCCACCTGTCTCAGCCCAGATCCAACACTTCCTGTCAGTCATGAATTGAATTTCTGGGGTAGAAGCCTAAGAAAGCCATTTTCTTGAACCAGAGCTCTCCAGAGGTCAGGAGTGGCACCAGCCTTACGATCTGCTCTTTGTTTTTTGGGGTTTTTTTTGTAAATTACTATCCCTGAGATGTCATGCTGATGAGGAGACACATGGGGGAACACCCTGTCTTTTGGATTTCTCTCATGCTGCCCAGACAAGCACCTACAGGTGCTGTTTCCTCATGTGTCCCTGTCTTTAGAAAGGAGGCGCTCCCAGAGATGTTGGGACCTGTTCAAGGTGGCCCGGTGACCTCACAGTGCTGCCAGGAGCCTCATTCACCCCTCACTCCGTGGCTTCCCCTCTTGGCATCCTCGCCAAACACTCCTTCCCTACTGGGCAACAGAAGACCGGATGCAGATCTCGGCTTTCTTCTTCCTGCTCTTGTGAACCACGTGGGTCGGGCGCCCCAGCAACATGTCACTTGCACACGTGCTGCTCTTTATAAAGGGTAGGGACCATGGGCTTTGGCAGCAGGTGTGGGAGGGAAGGGGGCAGGAGGGAGTGTCTACAGCGTCAGGGTGTCCCGAACTCTTTGGGGACTTTGGGTGAGCAGAGATGCCCTGTTTTCTCCCATAAGCGCCAGGGTACCTCCTGTGAAACTTGTCTGTAGCGATTATTGACCAAGTTGTTGATATATATATATAAACGTTCCCTGTGGGAATTTTCTCTAAGAATAATATAGTTACCAGGTACATGTTGTGGAATTACCAACCCTCGGCCAATCTTGTTTCGTCTCCCCACTGGATTTTGAACCAAAATCGGGATAGTGATCAAGTTTTCGCTTTCTCCTTGTTCCCAGAGCTGTCTCCCTCAGATGTGGGGATGTGAGCTCTCATTTAGATTGCTTTTAGCTGTTTTATTGAGCCCGGCATTCTTGCTCTGGCAGGGTTTTTGCGCTGGAAGAAGCACAAGAATTTTCTGGCCTCAGACTCTGTTCATTGGCCTCTCCTCCTCCCAGAGTCCCGGGAGCCTGACATGCACCCTCACTGTGGTCCCAGTGCCCGGACCTCCAGTTCCAGTTCTGACTCTCACGTTTGCGGCCAGCAATGACCCCGCGTGAGCGTCCAGCCTGGCACTAGAAGGTGCTTGATCAGTCATTGATGACTGGGTGGATTCCATCTGGCTTTCCACTCCCCTGAACCTCACGCTCAGCTGTTGGAACAGAGCACCAGGTTTTGCATATCTTAGATGAGGAGAAAATGACCTGAGCCTGGAGAAGTGGCGTCTGTGACTCCTGTCCCTGGCTCCTGTCCCGCTGCAGAATCTGAATTGTCCTGTCTCCCCCTGCTGGCAGCTCCTCGGCAGTTGCGTGCAGGGTCCTCTGGTGGGAAGGGATTGGAGCTGAGCCACTTTCTGCGGGCAAAGAACATTGTTGCGAAGTGCCCAGGCCAGTCTGGGCAGGTCTGAGGAGGAAGGGAGGGAGCTGCTTGTGGAAAACAGTTCTGGGAAGTATGGCTTTCTGGGTAAGGGGCAGGGAAGGTGGCCAACTGCCAGCGAAAGTCAGGAGGGCAGGGTTGGGGCCCCAGCACTGGGCGCCAATGAGTATTGTGACCATGTGGGCTGTCAGTGAGCCCGTCATTGTGAGGGGATGGGGCCCCACACTGAGAATGGAGATTCCTTCTCCCCTGAAGACGAAGCAGCCTGGGTTAAAATGTAGTCACCCAGCAGGCAGAGAGGCGACAGAACTTTACCTCTGTGAAAGCTGAGGCCAGGAGGGTGGTGTCCCCCGAGTTCCTGGTCCTACATTGGGCACACGACCCCACCTCCCAGCTCTTAGACCAGGAATGGCTCTGTGGAGCTCTGGGTGCTTGTGTCTCCCTCCCTCCTCTGGGGCTCCCCCTCCACCCTCTGGTAAGGATGATACATTCCCCACAGCTGCCCACCCCCTTGATCACATTTCTTGGTTATTTACATGTATCTGTCTTCCACAACGCAACTTCCCAGAAAGTGGGCTGTGGGAGTATGTGTCTCACCTGATACCAGCCAGCTGCAGGCACCAGGAAGGGGGTTAAAGATGGTCAGACACTGAGACCCTCTTCTTCCCTCCAACCCCAAACCCCAAGAGCCAGGGTCATTCCACCTTAAATTGAACATGGAGCACAGGCTTTGTTCCTTTTCAGGGCATAGAGCTTCCCGGAGACACAACGAAGGGAACCCAATCCAGAAGAACCCTAGGCCACGAAAATTGCCATTGGACTTGGCAGGTGTAACTGAAACAGTCCTTATAATGAAATGTTCAGAAGGAGTTAATATCTGCCAGGTGGTGGGCTATGCCGTGGACAATGTCCTGCATTCTAATGGGGGTGGCAGACCTTACACAAATGAATAGCTAATATGTCAGGGGTGCTAAGTACTAAGAAGAGGAATCAAGGGAAGGAGGTAGGGTAGGGATGCGTTGTTTTCATCTTGGTGGTCAGGGAAAGACACTCTGTTGAAGTGAAGGAGCAAGCCCCATGACTGTCTGCAGAAAGCATGTTCCAGTCCAAGGGACTAGAGTAGGTACAAAGGCCCTGAGGCTGGAGCATGTCTGGCTTGTGAGAGGAACCATGAGGAGGCCGCTGTGGCTGGAGCTGGGTGAGGGAGGGAGGGTCAGAGAGGGAACCAGGGGACCAGGTCCTGTGGGCCTCGTACACCTTGATGAGGGATTTGGATTTGCTTTGAGTGAGATGGAAGACATTGGAGGGCTTGGAGCCAAAAGCAACTGAAACCAACCAACACCAGCAGAGACTGGTGACCAGGAGGTGAGGGTGGGGAAGGGGGACCAGTTGGAGGAGGGGGAGAGGTGAGGTGGCCAGATGGGGCAGTAGCAGGAGTGAGGAAGCGACTGATGGGTAGTGAGTGTACTTCCGAACAGAAGTACAGCCAGTGGCCTGAGAGGACAGAGCCCGGGCTGCCTCCGAAGGCCTGGCCCGCATCATGTCATCTGGGAAAGTGCTGTCCTTTACTGAGTGGGGGTGGGGCTGGAGAACAGGAGGTCTGACGGAAAATTCACCTTCTCTAAGTGCAGGTGTCCACTTCAATTAATAGTAGACATTTCAAAGAACAGGCTCCTCACAGAAACAGTGCCAATAGCTAATGACATTTACACAGTGCTTCACGGTTGACAGTGTTCCTGTGAACGTCCTCTTGTGAACGTCCTCTTGTGAACGTCCACCACACACCCCAGGCAGCGTGTTTTCTTTTATTTTACCAATAAGGAAGCTGAGATTCAGAAAGGTTCTGCATGAGAGAGCCGGTTTGGGGATGCAGCCACAGAAGAAGACAACAGCCTTGGTCTCGAGTTGCTGCAGCCAACCAACCTGGAGACCACTGGCCACCTCCCCAGGGCCCCTCCCCCCATCCCTGCCTACAGCCCCCTGCAGAGAGGACCAACCCGGTCCCCCCCCCCCACTCAAGCCAGCGGGTCATGGCCACATGCAGCTTCCCTGGGAGGGGGCAGGGCAAGAACTTCAAAGGGGAGCTTGAGATGGCCATTTTTAAGCGAGTGTTTTTATTTGTGTAAACGTTTAAAATGAACCTGAATTACCAGAAGGAGACCACTCTAGTTTCTGGAAGTAGTGGAGGATCTGTGGCGTCCGTTATTAAGAGATCCAGTGAGAAAAGAGGGGTTGACATGGTGCTCCTGAGGGCGGCCGCTGAAAAATACAAGGAATGATTCCCGTTTATACAGGATGAGATACCCTGATAAACCGGTTGCAAGTGCATTTTCTCCCAGTCTTTTTTCCATGCATCATTTTAACCTTGTTCAGCTCTTAACACCCAGGCAATTTTGTTTTCTCATAACCTGCTGTTTTCTCATAACCACTTTTAATATAAATGTTTCCCTCTATGACATTAAACATTGTGTGATCATTTGTAAATGGCTGTATATTAACCAGCCGTTTAGGCTGCTTTCACATTTTCCGTACATCTTTGTGTGCTAAGCTCTTTAGTGTTACTTTGTTAGATAGCTTCCTACAAGTAGGATTCTGGTTTAAAGGATATGAACATTTTTAGACTCCTGATAAATTCTAACAAATTATTTTCCAGAAAAGTTCTGCCATCAGTACAGGAAACTAAGAGTGAGGCTTGGAACCAAGGTCCTCTGACTCTAAATCTTGGGCTATTTATTCTGTGCTAGATTTATGAGCCTCGATTTTCTTATCTGTGAAATGGAGACGACTGTACTGGTCATAGTCATGAGAATCAGAAGAACATGTACTCAGTAAATGGGGGAAGTTATCATTTCAACAAGGGAAGCTTTGTTATTTGAATCTGGCCACAGGGTTCCCCTTAGGAAGATGTCTTTGTTCAGTCACCCAGACTGGCCCGCACGTGGGAGCGTGGCTGCCCCGATCAGCTCTTCCTCACTGCAGCTCCTCCACAGCCTGAAATGGCCCTTTTCTCCCTTGGTGACATGAAGGCACTTGTCACCTTGATTGTCAGCTGGTATTTGCACTTCAAGAGCAAGTTTGCCCAGGTCCTCCCTTCTCTGAGCTCACCTGCTTCCCCTACATCCATCCCTTCTCATCTGAGTCCTAAGTTGCTCCAGGGTCTGACTCTAATGCCACCACCTTCTCAGACCTTCTCTAAACCATCTGAGCATTTTATTTCCCCTTGCCTCTCATGTCTCGTTTTCTCTTGTGGTTCAGATGTTTGCTTATGTGTATGTCCCTTGAGAGCAGGAATTCAGCCCTTCCTGGCACACCATATCCCACTCAGAACACCTGTGAGGGAATCAGCGGCTGCTAAGTGCCGAGCGCTGTTCTAGGTGTTGGCAACACAGAGATGAATTATCTCTGCATGAGGCCGGTTTGCAAAAAAACCTGGCTTCATATGGGGAGATAGACCCATGAAAAGATGATGTGAAAGTAGGAATGTGTGCAGAACAGGGAGATGGCACAAGGTGATGGGGCCCTGGGATCCTTGGTCAAGACATCTGTGTGACGTTGGCAGTTACTTGACCTCTCTGGGCCTCAGTGAGAGTAGACAGTACCAACTCCACAGGATTGCTGACGCACGTGAAGCCTGTGGCACAGTGCATGGCACAGAGCAGCGATGTGAGCGTGAAAGCTGCCTCCCTCCTGGTGGGGGTGGGGGAAGCTTTGCAGGCCAGGGGCTGTCTGAGCTGAGCATTTGAATAAGGAGTTCTTCAGGTAAACAGAAGATAAGGAACTTAGAGGTGGAAGAAATGACATGAAAAATCGAATAGTTTATCATCATCCAAAGAAAAGCTTAAAAAAAAAATAAACAGAGGCCCTGCCACATGTGGAGTTCATGCTCCTTGGCGTGGACGCCCAGGCACCCAGTATGCTCAGGGCACAGGTTTTGACTTGGAACAGGAGAGAATCAGATGGGAACTGATGCCCTTGGAGCAGGGAGAGGCATCGACAGTCGCTCGGGTCCATCCTGTTTTCATGTTATCTGGGCCCGGCTGCTCCTGTACAGTGGCAGAGTGGAGTGGCTGTGACGGCAACCATGTGGCTCATGAAGCTGAAGATGTTTCCCCTCTGGTTCTTTACAGAAAAAGTCTGCTTGTTCCCTGCTCTTGCTCATTTTTGTGCGGGTTTAGTCTGGTGGAGGAGATAATTCAGGTGAACTAAAAGGGAGCTTTTTGAGTGTTTTCTAATGTGCTTGATGGGTAACCAGCCTATGTAATTCTCACAGCGGCCGTGTGAATAGGACTGTTACCCTTGTTTTCCACACGAGGAAACAGATGCATCTGCCAGGGGCCACCTGGTTAGAAAGAGGTGGTGCTGGGATCTGCACCTGGGTGGCTGGCTCCGGAGACCACCGTGAGCCAGGGCCCAGGGATGATGGCCCAGGGAAGGGGTGGAGGAGGGCAGCGGCAGAGAAGGCCATGGAAACGGTAAGGTTCTGATGCACATGGCTGTGGAGGAAGAGCCTTCCTGCAGGGAGGGTATTCTAAGGCACTGGATGGGATGTGCTGAGAAGGGGAGGGTCTGAGAGCCGACACTCCCCAGCGCAGGGTCACAGTGAAGACACAGACTCTGGGCCTGGGCTAGAGTCCTCCCTGTACCACTTAAGGCCGTGTGCTTGGGGCAAGTTGCTTAATTGTAAGAATTTTGTGTACCTCTTTGGGCCATTGTGAGGGCAAACAGAATTAATAAGTATAAAGTGTTTAGAAGTGCATCTGGCCCTTAGTGCCATTATTTTTATGGTTATTGTTGTTAGGAACAAGATGTGACTGCAGGTTGGCAGAAATAAAGGCCTGATACATGAAAAGTAAGAGCACAAGGTGGGGCTTATGCTCCGGGTGTCTGAAAGTGTGGACAGAAAATGTGGGATTGGAGCTGGGGAAGTTCAGGAGGCAAGCTGTTGTGCAGTTAGTTTTGGGGTCCCCCACCTGAGGCTTTTGAGGGAAAAAGGCAGCGAGTAGGCACGGGGGCCAGGGAAGGGGCTGAAGTTTACTCACGCCCACGGGGAGCCCGGCTCTGTGCCCAGCACCCGGTGTGCATGTATCAGCCTCATTACAACCCTCCTGTCGTCTCCACTTCACACATGGGATGCCAAGGGTTGGAGAGTTGCCGTAACTGTAAAAAGTATCTCGGAACCATCTCCTGAGACTGGACACAGGCCCCCCAGGCCCTGCCCACTTTGGGCCATCAGTGGTCACATTTCTTTTGTGGTCACATGTGCCGGGGTCCCTTGGTGCCACAGGGCCTCCCTCATCCCTGCTGTGGAGAGGTGAGGCCAATGCCCCAGTCTTGGCCCAGGCCCTCTGGCAGTGGCTGGATGGGCTCCCCGGTGTGACAGGTCTGCCTGGAGCAAGTCCACCAGGCTGCTGGTGCCAGGAACACCTTCATTCAGCAGGTCCCAGGGAGGCTCGGGACCCCAGAGGGTCAGACTCTCTGGGCACTCCGTCTGGCACTGACCCCAACTTCCATGTGGAATTTCTTCTGCTGTCCTGTGCAGGCCCTTGTCCTGGGGGCCTGGCAGGGGAGCAGAGCCCGTTCCGAGCCAGGCACAGTAGTGGGCATTTATTTACATGCATGCAGAGGCACTGTCGCTGGGAACCTGGAAACACTAGAAGCTTGGGAACAGAGGTCCTGGAGTCAGAGGACAGAGCTGAGTTTGAACCCTGGCTCTGCCTAAGTGATGGGGGCAGGGGTGGGCGGGGTTGGGTCACCTCTGCCTCTCGGGCCCCGAATGCTCATCCACAGCAGGGGGAGTAACGGGACCCCCCTCAAGGCTGAGCTGAGAATTAGGCACAGAGGACTCAGCGCATGAATTTAGCTCAGGCCTCCTCAGTCTTCACCACCTGTTTTGCAGGTGAGGAAACAGGCTCAGAGGTTTGCCCAGGGTTGGCGGTGAGCAGATGGTGGAGCTGGACGGCCGAAGCTCAGGCCCTTCACCCTGACCATTCACTCTGCCCTTGTGCACCACGTTCTGCAGCTTTGTTCTCCATGGCCTGAAGAGCAGGGGAGATGCCAGAATTGGGGGCAGGGGCCCCCCACTTCCCGCCCAGGCCTCAGGTGAGTCGCACTTACTTCCTTGTTCCCCTCCTGCTGTGAGACAGACTGCTTCCTAGTCGTAGTGCCTGCCTGTCCATAGATGAGACCGGGGCTGGGGAGGGGGGCTGTGTGGGGGCAGGACCGAGAATGTCTCCAGTCAAGTCCTTGGTTCATGGCCAGGTTCTCTGCTTTTCCTGCCTGCTGGGTGGCCCCAGCTGGCAGACTGTGGCGGTCACAAGGTCTCCATTTTCTAGGCCTGCCCTTCCCTCCAACACTCACCCCGAGGGCCCAAAGCCTCCACCCATGCACACCAGAGCCCAGCAGCTCACCCAGGATTTCACATAGAGGCTTAGAGGTTTTTGCAAAAATCCAGGTGTTGGGGATAGGGTAGGGGCATGAAAATAGGTGAAGGGGATTAAGAGGCACAAACCTCCAGGTATAAAACAAACAAGCCGCAGGGATGTAACACACAGCACAGGGAGCACGGTCAGCAACACTGTAATGACTGGTTGGGGGCAGGGAGCTACCAGACTTGCAGTGATCACTTCATGGTGCGTGAAAACATCAAGTCACTATGTGGTGCACCTGAAACTAATGTAATATTGTATGTCAACTATATTTCAATTAAAAAAAAAGAAAAAGAAAAAAAATCCAACTCAGACTCTCTGCCTTTAGACCCTAGCAGTGTAACAACTGATACTAAACTGGGTCTGAATCCTCTTGTGCTTTGTTTGCTCTTCGTGGTCTACATTTATTCTTCTCCCCTTTGTCACTCTACTGTTTCCTTTCCACTTGCTTCTGTTGGTTTGGGGGCTTCCCTCCTCCCTCACTTGCAGGCTCCTCGATGTCCTGGCTGCCTGGGTCTGCCTGTCCCCTCGCGTTACCTCTTGTTCCCAGTGATTCTCTGTCATGCTCACTTCCTGCCCGTCTGCTGTTCTCTTTCCCCTGTTCCTCACACACCCATGAGTCACACAGGGTTGGGGGGATTCAGGTTGCTGAGCCTCTCTGAGCACCCCTTGGGGATTTTCTCCCTGCCCACGTACCTCCTTAGGTCCTAGCTCTGTTGGGTCCCCTCCAACTCCATGTCCCTCTCCCAGAGTCCCACCCCCGCCCCTCACTGGCCTGGACCACCTACCTACTCTCCCGCTGACACCGTCCCTACCTTGCCAGGTTTTTCTCCTTATCTAAACTCTTGTGGTCCAATCTCCTTACTGTTGACTGTCTGTTTCCCTTTAAGTCCCACAGGGGTGTCCCATGCACCGCTGTATCCCCAGGGTCTGAGGCCCAGAGCAGTGAAGACAAGGAGTGGATGGGTGGGTGCATGCTGGTGGCTGAGTCTGCAGTGGGGACATCCACCTGTCCATCGCAGCAGGACTGGCACAGTGAAGAGCAAGCGGTCTCCTGCCCCCACCCATGTGCAGGGGCGCAGGCTACCCACCCTCTGGGTCTCAGAGATCCCACGGCCGAAAAACCAGACTCAGGGGAGCAGGCAGAGTAACGTACTAACGTTTTTAATACAGTCTGATCAGATCAGTTCACATCACAGGGTCAACCTGGGCTTGTTCACATGTGATACAACCGAGGTGTTCGATGTCCCCACCTGCCAGCCCGCCTGCCTTCCAAAAGCACTGAAACCCCCTACCTCCCTGACCAGACTGGCATTTTTAAAATTCTGCATAAAACTATTTCTTCCATAGACTTCAAACAATCAACTAGCCAAGTTAATTATGGTACATCTAAACAAAGTTTAATCCTAACCCTAACGTGTGACTGCGGTTTACAAAGAGCTCTGTATCACCTGGGATAGCTTTCAGTAGCAATTCACTACAACTGGTCCTAAAAAATAATAACAATAATAATAATAATTAGAGAATTAAAACCCAACAGCAAGTTGAATGGTTAAAATCACATATCAGAACTGGAATTTGGGGGGCGTGTGTCCTCAACTGCTAAGCTTGTCCGAGTGGCAAAATGCTAGCCTTCAAGCAGGGCTCAGAAAGGTCTGGGGCCCCACAGGTCAAGGGTCAACAAGCTCAGGGGCTCTCAGAGGACACTCACCCCATGGTCCATGGGGTGCTGTAGGTTTCCAGCTTCCTTAAAAACAGTTGGGCATCAGCATTGTGTAAGTGGGTGGAGACCCTACTGTGGTTTCTCTTGAGGGCTTGAAGGGGGAATGAGGGACCAGAGGCGAGAAGGGACCAAAATCAGCAAGGTCCCAGAAAGCTGTCAGGTGTGGGCTGGGGATCAGGGTCACTAAGGACTGCACACCAGGAGGAGCTCCAGCTTCTGCCCATCAGGAAACTGGCCCCGGTGCTGCCTTAGAGGCCTATGTAGTGTTTTCTGCCCTCGTCCCATTCTGGGTCTCGCAGGTATTTCTGCCGAATGTCAGATGAGATTCTATTTCTAAAGACCACTTGGGGGTGGGAGGTGGGGAGGGGTGGGGTGACAGGGCTGGAGGGGGAGTTAAAAACGAATAAAAATCTCTCAGCTACAGAACCCAAAGACACCACCTCCCTCCGCATTCACAGCATTTCTCAGCGGTCCCCGGTGGCCGATCCGACAGGGACGCAGCCTCTGCCTCACTTGCCCTCGGGCCCCATGGGCTGCTGGTCCACCTCGGGATCCACCAGCGATGACGCAAACGCCGACTGAACGATCTGGAACCCGAAGGACTCTAGGAGAGACATGTTCTGCTGGGGAGAGAAGGGTGAGCCCAGGGTGGGGCCCAGGTCCCCCAGGGGGCCCCCGAGGGCCCGGACATGCACCTTCTGTATGTGTTTGTTCAAGTAGGACTTGGAGCGGAAGAAGCTCCCACACTCGGGGCAGGGGTACTTCTTCTCCCCATCAGCTTCCATTTTGTTTTTGGGGACCGCCATGTCGCAGGAGAAGGAGCCATTGCTGCTCTGCTTCTCTGGCGTCTTCAGGTCGCTGGCGTCCGAGAGGTCGCCGTAGGAGTCAGAGCTCTCAATCGGATCCTGATGCGAGCATTTCTGGCCTTCTAGGAGGAAGCAGAACACAGAGGGGCGGTGAGGCCGGGCTCCAGAGATGCCCCCTCCTGGAGGGGTGGTGAGGGGCCAGCTCACAGGCGCATGGAGGGCGGCCGGCGGCCGGCCACCGCCCTGGCAGAGCCCACCGAGGTTCGGCTGGTCCATCGGGGGGTGAGATGCAGGGCCCGGGGCTGCCGGCCTCCCCAGCTGAGGACGCTGCATGCAGGCACACAAGTACCGCTCACCACCATGTCGGCCTGCGTCAAGGAGACGGTCTGGAGGGGGGACCTCCACTGCTTCTGCCCAGGACAACCCAGAGACCCCCAACTCCTAGGTGCTCCCTTGGGCACCTCTGCGGGTCAGACAGCTGCCATGATGACAGGAGCAGGTATGTCAGTGGCCTCATCTCTGCACCAGACCGGCTGCACCCTAGCACAGCAGAACCAGAGCCGCCAGCTCCTCAACCCAGCAGACCCCATCGACGGCTGAGCCAGAGCCAGTCCTTTCCCCAGTGCTGCAAACACAGGCCCTGCCCTCACAGCCTCCGCCTGCCGGAGTCCTTCCAGGCCAAGCGGCCAAAACACAGACCTCAAAAGGAACTGAACAACTCCATCAGCTGCTGTCCCTATGCAGGTCCCAGGACAAGAGGAACCTCAAGACAGTCCTCGCTGATCGGCCTTGCCCAGCCCACGTGAGTCCTCCACCGAGAGCAGCTTCCTGCCTGGGGTCAGAGAGCCATGCTGGGCGGGAAGGGAGTCTGTGATGGGAGCGTGGAGCATGCCATCTCTGCCGCCTGCTGGCCCCTGGTGCCATCCCCGAGGCGACAACCACTTGAAATACCACAGAACAACCTGAATCAACACCTGGAGGTGGGGCCTAGGGAGCGCGACGTCAACCAACTCAGAGGCAGCGCCATGCATCTCACAAATGCAGCCAGAGGCTCTCTGGACAGGGCTGCGCACAGCAACCAATCGCCCCGCTGGAGGGGGAAGCCGGCCCTTGGCTCCCCTCACCCAGGGTCAGAGGAGAAGAAAGCATCCAGCCGCAGCTCCACGCCATCCTTAATGGGCCACAGGCAATGGACAGGCCCAGAGACTCGTCATGCAGGGCTCTCTTCTGCCCTGGGCCTGGGACATCCCTGCAGGGCTCCAGACGGCGGGGGCAGGCCAGGAGCCAGGGAGGAGGGCTGGGGAAGAGGAGGCGGGGGCTGGATCTTGGCAGTGCCCTGGAGTGAGGGACCTACTGTGACTTCTGTCCTGGAGGCCACTGCCACTCAGATCTCGAGCCTCCTCGAGGCAGCCAGCAAGCCGGCAGCCTTCCCGCCTCCCCACGCCCGGCCCAGCGCCCCCACGCCACAGTCTGCGCAGAGAAGCAAAGTGCAGAGCAAGGGGTCGCTTGCCTTTGTTGCCATAGGTCCTGGCGCAGTGGAACGCTGCTCCCCCATTCGGGATGGGCTCCTGGTGCCTGGAGACCTGGGGAAGGGGAACACCGTGGTGGGTTTTAACATGGACCTTTAAGTAGGAGGCAGAGGAGAAACCTAAACAAGACAAAAGGAGATGAGATCCCGCGGCCAGCACACAGATACCTCTCTGCTTCCCCCATGCCTCTCCTCTGGCCGCACTGGCTAGCATTCCTAGAAGGGGCCCCTCCTTGGCTCAAAAACGCTGCAACCACAGGAGCCCCCTGGCTCAGGAGGGAGGGTGGCACTGTCCACGAGTCGGCTTCTCTGCAGAGCCCGCTCTGCAAGGCTGGAGGGATGTCCTGTGATCCTGCCAGGGCCAGAGGCCAAATGCCTCTAGGCTTGCTTGGTGCCTTGATTACAAGTGGTTTGAGCGGACGTCCCACAGCCCCAGACCAGCTGCAGGGACCATGGCTAGAAATGTAGCCGGGAAAATACACAGGGTTCCAGGGCGGCCGTGGACTCCAGGAGCAGGACGCCCACCAACACTTGTGAAGGTAAATCGCCTGCACAAGAAACCGGACGGAGGCAGGACAGATTCCCAGAGACACGCCTCTGGGAGCCCCCTTCTTCTATCTGTCAGGGCACCTTCTGTTTTGCTAACTTCCTCACGGTCAGAATAACTGGATTTAGTAACTGCTTAGACCTTTTGAAGAAGAGTGAAAATAGGAAGTTATGTTAAAGGGGTGCAGTCATCTCTTATTCACGGTGGACTTTCTGGTTGGTTCTGGAGGATCCATCAGCTTCACTTAAGGAAGAAGAAGCAGGGGGCACCGTTGCCTTTATTCTAGGGGAGGGGCAATCCGGCCATCCTGGAGTTGCCCCAGCCCAGCCCAGATGCTCCGGTCAGTTTGAGCTGCCAGATACCCTAGGCCAGGATGAGCACATCTCAGGCCAACTTCCGCACCAGCCACGAGTCCGAGGATATGGAACCAGGTGGGCCCGTCAAAGGATGTCCCCTTGGGTTTCACAGGAAGGAGCTGTGACATCAAATCTCGACCATAGTCAAGGATCCGAGAGCCTTCACAGCTTTTGGGAGTCAGGCCCACCTGGGGCACTAGGACCCTGACGGTGTCCGTTTAACTCGCTCCACATGTGGTTGACCCAGCTTCAGTCACTTTCATTCCCTTGTTAAGTTACAGCCACAGTGTAACGGTAGGAGCCACCGCTGATGGGCTGGAGGCTGCAGAATAACTTTGTAATGTCTGCACAAGACTTATTTTTTAAATATCTGAATTGGCCTGGCCTTTGCAATGCTGCTGGAACTCTAATAAAGTCCACCTTCAAGAAGGGCTTCAAGATGGCGGAACAAGAGGACGCGGAGCTCACCCTCTCCCACGAATACATCAAAAGTACACCTACAGGTGGATCAGTTCTCACAGAATCCCTCGCAACTTTGGCAGGAGCCCTTGTACAACTGTAACTACAAGGAAAATCTTCACGAAACCACATAAACAAGGTCCTACTGTAATAGCACGGGGAGCTGCATTCAACATCTTATCATGGCCTATAATGAAAACAGGAAAGGAATATATATATGTGTAACTGAATCACCATGCTGTACACCAGAAGTTAACACCATGTTGTAAACCGATGCTACTTCAATTTAAGAAATGAACAACAATTAAAAAAATAAAGCCCACCTCCAGTGAGTGACTAAAGTGTGCCAGGGCCCCACGCATCCCGTGTGTCACTCTGGACCTCACGGCCACGTGTGCAGCTGCCACACAGTAGAGCCTAGACTCCAGGCCCAGGACCACATGCCACCATGTGGTTCTTCCCCACCAGGCAGCCTCTCTAACGGTCCCTGAGCTTTGGTCCTGGCCCTGGAAACCCCCCTTGGGCTTCTGCAACAGGCTTCATTATCACCATTTACAGTCCTGTATCTCCCTGCCAGGCTGGTGGATCAGAGAGGCAGCTGCTAGTAGCCGGGGGCTGACCTGTGGGAATCTTATTTGACAGACTCTCCCCTGAGAATAGCGGTCAGCGGTGCTGGAGGGAAATGGGGGACTGGGTGAATTTTCCTTCCTTTCCCAAGAAAGAAGACCCGCCTGGACCAGATGCTGGTGTCCTGTCCTGCCTGGTAAAGCGCGTCGTCCTTCTGTGACCGAGTGGTCTGCCTGGGGCCGAGCTTGGGACAGCCTGGCTTCAGAGGGTCCCATATAAACATTCCTACAAGGGAGGCTGCAGTCAGGAAGGAGCAGACGAGGCTCACGGGACAGAGGACCTCAGCGCTGCCCCGTGGATGGTACTGTGGTCCTGGAAACCAGCATAAGAAAGACATCCGGACTTTCTGACCGATAGGATGATACCACTTTAGGAGGGAACTTTGTTTTTGTTTTTTAATCCCTCATGGAGCCTCTGAAGTTGTCTGAATCCCTCTCCATGGTGCACCAGGGCAGGGCCACTGCAGTCAAAAGGGACAAGAAAGAAGGGGACTATTACGCTTACTCCTCGTGGGAAGAGCTGTGCCGGGGGAATACAGCAGATGCTCAGCGAAAACTCACTGCATTTTCCTGAAATGCAGTCTGGGGACCACGTGGCGGGGTCCCCCCTGACGTTGCCCCAGCGGCAGATAACTTACTATCTATAGTGAAACCACATGGCGGGTGGCAGGCGTGGGTCCACAGCTGCCATCTCCAGCCCAGAATTTAAACACAGAGCAGCTCAGCAGCCAAGTTCTGGGATAAAACAGAAGCTGAGTTTCTGAGGAGAACACATCTCGGAAGCCAGACACACTTGGCTGGGATTCTGAACTCACCTGCTGGTTCACCGCTGATTCACTGAGAACCAAAAAGGCAGCCTGACACAGGCAGCGGGGTGACGGGGCCGCAGAACACACACACGATTCCACCACCGCCGACAAGCCACCCTGTCTCACGCTCCAAAGATGGAGAATTTATCAGCAGGAGGCGACTGCTCCTCTGCTGTGCTTTTTTGTCCCGTGTACTATCATTTGCTCTCCAGAAGCACTCCTGTGCAGGGGTCAGGGACTGCTTCCTCCTTGTCCACACCTTGGTGGGGCCATGCTACGCTGGAGGGAGACACTAAGTAGGCTTGTGTCGGCTCAGTCCAGGGGACAGCCGGCTGTGCATCTACGACTGGCCTTGGTGACAACTGGTGTGCTCGCCTCTGGCTGGAGAGAAGCCTTCCTCCACCTCCTAAGCAATGACATGAGTCCAAATGTTGTCCCTCTGTCAAGGGCAGACTCCCAGTGAGCTCTCCCTCTGCCTCCTACCAGTACATACGCACACGTACAAAGACCCCACTACAGAAACTGAAAAAGAAAGAAAAACCGTGGTGATTACCAGGTTCTTGCCACTGTTGAGCTCAACTAATTTCCTACAGCCTGAAAGTGAGGGAACAGGCTTTTGCAGCCGTCACACTCCTCCCACTGCAAACGATCTCTCCAGATGGTGTGGCCCATGTCCCGATATGTCTCTGGGATAACGACAAAGTCACCTGCCCCCGGCATGGCGCCGGGCAGCAGGCTGCATCCCCTCCCGTTCTTCACAGGCAAGAGCTGCCTGCATGGCTGGAAGGAGGCAGGTGTGGAAGTGGTTATGGTGATTGCTTAAGAACTGCGGGGACTGAAGGATCTCAGAGGGCACTTGGAAATTCACCTGATCCAGCCTTGACCGTCTGGCTGACAGTACCCTTTGCTTGAAGCCTCGTGGAGAGAAGAACACCCTTTTAGTCCTGCAGCTCCTCCTGTGTGCACAGCCTTGGTGGCGGGCAGGGCACAGGGCGGCCCAGAGCTCTCTGCGTTCTGATTCCAGTGTCTCAATCTCTTCTGTGACCTTATCCTGGAAAAGCTGCCTTCCTCTTTTTGGAGGGGCGGGGGTGGGGGCCGGGGAGGAGTCTCTTCCTGTTTCTGCCCAAGAAATGAGTCCAGAGGCAGAATCCTGCTCCTTCTCTCCTGATGAAGACCAAAATTGTTTTCTCTTCCTTCCAAGTACCCAGCGGGGATGGACTGGAGTCCTCTTCTGTCTTCTTGGAGGAGCAGGACTTCCTCCTCTGACAATCCAGATCCAGTCTCGGCTTTCCCGAGAAAAGCTGGGCTCTGGTTTTACTCCCCCGGCCCCCCACCCCGGCCGTGGAGCCTGTGGCCACTGTCCGGGGAAAATAAGTCCTGATGCATGACAGCCGTCAGCTTTGCCGCGTCAGCTGCCTCCTAACTGGGTCGCCGTTCCCGGCCATTCCCTGCTGCTCTCAGCTCTTCTTTCCTCCTGAGTGGGGCCCCTGGGGGCTGTGGCCCTGGGTCCCCCATCCAGCCCTCCCCCACCCTTGCCCTGTAATCCAGGCTTCATCTCTTGGACGTCCTCCTCCATTCTCACTGGTTTCCCGCCTCTGGCCTCGGACCCCAATTATCAGGCTGAGAACTTCAACCTCGAGAACCTGACTGACAGCCCGCTGACGACATGCTGTGGCAGGTTCAGAGCTCTTTGGGGCGCTGTCAGGAAGCCAGGTTAGGACGAAGCAAGACAAGGAACCATCTTTTCCCAGAGATGGGGCCGCCACAGTCGGGATGGAAAACCACAGCCTGATCACTCCCTCCACGCACAGCTCCACTGCCAGCTCTTGGGGGAGCTCCTGCCAGAAATGGCTCTTCTGATGTGTCAGGAAACAGGACAGATGCTTAAGCAGCTTTTAGGACCACCTCCCTGCTTTCACAGCAGGTCTCCCAGTGGTACAAGCATCGACATCCAGGGGTCTTCAAGGCAAACCCCAGGTGTGCAGTCTGGGGTGGGACCAGCTCAGGGCACCAGGAACACCCAGCTCCTTAGCCGTCTCCCTCCACCAGTGACCGCAGAGCATGTGGAGACAGCATGGGACTCAAAGATGCCAGCAAAAGGCTGCAGGGGCTTGTGCCTGCTTCAAACCAGAGTGTCAGCGAGCTGTGTCTTTGCTAACCATTACTGAGTACAAGGAGGATGTCCCAAGTGCGCTGCCCCTCGAGGGGTTCAGAGAACCTTCACCTACCTGTGCCCCCAGGTACCCACAGCAGCCCTGTGAGGTGGGCAGACGGGGTGTTCTCAACCCCGTAGAGATGGAGAGACTGAGGCTTAGAGAGGGGAAGGTGGGGGGCTCAGGTCACATCGCAGGGTGAGGTGGGAGGGGCCAGCTAAACCCTTGTTCCCCCGCCTCCTGGTTCAGCGCCCAATCCACTAAGCCACACCCAAGACTTCCAGAAGCACTGGGACAAGACTGTCTCAGGAGACAGGACTTCCCAGCCACGTCCCGGCCTGGCCAAAGCAAGCGCACCGTGCAGAAGCGTCCTCATGCCCACCAGACCGCTGCCCCCGACCTCTGTCACAAGCCTCCTTCACTGACACTGAGCTCACAAAACAAGGATCTCAGCCCTTCCGGCAGCCAACTAGCCCTGCAGAAGCTCAGGAACAGGCCTGACTTCATCCAACACAACACTGGGGCCATGCAGCCAGATGCCACCTAGGCTGACCTTGGCCACGAGCACGCTGCCCTGCTCCGAGCACCTGCCACTTCCCGCTCTCCTCAGGGCCATGGGTCGGTCTGGGCTCTTCCGAGCATCTGTGCTAGAAAGTCTCAGCCCTTGTCCATCTCCAGACTCAACCTCCTTCCCTGGCTGCTGACTTCCACATGCCGGTGAGCCAGGCAGCAACAGCTCTCAAGCAGGACCCCTTTTCCTACCACCTTTGGGGGCCTAATGACTCCTGCCAACCTCGGCAGTTCAGTGCATCCATCCTGCCACCCGGGCAGCAGGTGTGTCGTGGGCCCAAGTCTGGGAACAACACTCTTTTGTTCCCACCTGTGGATCTCCCATTCCAAGCACCCCCAGTTTCTTGGGAAGGAAGGGGTGACACACAGCTAGCTGCAGGATGAAGGTGTTTATCGTTCAGTGGGGAGGGAGGGCTGGCCATACAAAGAGTGGGGTCTGAGGCAGGGTGGTCAGACACCCCCTGGCCTCCCACACAAGCTCAGGCCCATCCCCTGGACGTGCGGGAGTGGCAGGGAGGTTACCTCGGTTACAGATGCTGCAAAAGTTGCTGGGCCCCTCACTGTGCTTCTTCAGGTGGTCCGCCATGTACGCTGCCCGCAGGTACTTCCCGCACACCTGGCAGGGCACCTTGTCTTCGTGACAGGCCAGGTGGGATCGCAGACGGTCTCGGGTGGCAAAAGAAGCATTGCAGGTCTGAGGGCAGAAGGGAACACGGGGTGAGGAAAAACCTAGCATCTACACCTGACGCCCCACCACATACACCATGAACCAAAGCCGCTTCTGGCCAACACGTGGACTCCCTGTGTAAAGAGGACTCTACACTGTGGCCCCAGCTTTCTCCCCATCTTACTCCCCAGGACCTTCCTCCTGGGACCCGAGTGGGGATTACAGGTTCCCAGTGGCTCCCACGTGCCCGTTCCTAGGCGTTTCCGCGCTTAAAACATTTCAGAATGGATTTCAGCTGCTCTGGCTGTGAGTGAGTGTGCAGAAGAGCTACTGGCACGTAAACAGAACAGTCTTCACCTTCTCCACCCTGGGTCTCCCCTGCTTGCTTTACACAAAGAATTCAATTTATTCACTTTCTTCAAAAGTGGCTTTAGTCACAGCCACAGGGAAATGGAAAGGAAAGGCAGGACAAAGCACAGAGATTACTCTTCCTAATAGCCATGTGCATTTGTATTGAAAAAGCAGCCCATGAAACGATGGTGTCGACTGTGCACGTGTGAAACTAAGCGGAGAATGAGGGCAGGAGGCTCCAGGGGCCCTGGGAGACGTTAACTTGGTAGCAACGTCTGGTAGCAACAAGGTGGGGACCGCCCTGCCCCGCCCAGGTGCCCCCCCGCGTCACATGCAGCTCATCTTCCCAGCGTGTCTCACCACCCGCTCCCCCCGGAGAACTGGCCAGGTGCCAGGCAGGACAGCTCAGGAGCTGGAGTTCAGCACCCGCGCCCTGAGAAGGCAGTCTCCCGTCCCAACTTGGTCTCAGTCCCCAATTTCCCCCAACATCCCTCTCTAGGACCCGGCCCGCACAGCCAGCCACCCCAGCCTTGGAGGTCACAGGACTTTAAGTTTTTACGAGAGGTGAAGCTTGTGACTTTCAAGCTATTCTGGCTCCATGGAGGAGTTTCAGGAGTTCTAGTCAAGGCTGACCCATTTTTTTTCCTCTGTGTGTGTTTACTGTTTCAGAGCCACAAGAGAAAGCAGCGTTCACCTTCAAGTGCATTACAGATCGAACGTTCACCCGCTGAAGACCCACCACCCTGTTAACTGGCCGGAACGGAGGTACTCCCATGGGCTGTCTAACGGAAACAAAGCCAGAGATCCTGAGGCCTCAAGGTAAGCATCTGAACACTGTCACCATGTACAAATGTTTATCTGTTGCCTCACTGTACAATCAAAACAAGAAACAAAGGCATGCGATGCTGTGGGGGCAGAAGACGCCCCAGCTGCTGTCGCATCCCAGGTGTCTGCATCAGGACTGGCCTCACTGCTCTCAGTCATTATCTTTTAAGTTAACATTACACATCTGAACAGAACAATTTATACTAATGAGATACAGCTGACCCTCAGACAGCACAGATTTGAACTGCTCGGGTCCACTTATCCATGGGATGTTTTTCAATAGGAGACACTACGGCGTACACGATCCAAGGCCGGTTGAACTCTCGCTGCAGAACCATGCTGTGGAGGAATGGTGCACACACGGGGCCGACTGTAAGTTATATGCAGACTTTTGACTGCCCAGAGGGTCAGCACCCCTAACCCCGCGTTGTTCCAGGGTCAACTGTACTGCTTTTATCTGTTTTATATCCTGAATTTATTGATTGACAAACGAGGAAGCTAAGTTTGGAGAGTGACACGCACAAAGCACACAACTGAGTTACTAGAGAAAGCAGCCATCTGCACACCCGGCCACTGCCAGGCTGGCTCCCTGCCGATCCGCCCGGCTCCCTGGTCTAAGGCTGGGCAGACGGGGGCCTGAGAGGATATGGGGCAGCTGGCCTGAGAACCGGCCCCCGAGCCTGCATTCTTACCACCCCCAGCCTCAGTAGAGGCAGCTTCTGAAAGGTGCTGATAGTCTGTAACAGTGCACTCAGTAGCCAGGGCTGTCCTCATGGAGGGAGGTGACAGAACTTGTGCAGGGAAACTTGAGGCACTTAAGGGACTCAGACAGCATCATGAGTGCTTGGTCTCATTGCCACAGCTGGGCCCCACCACAGTTAGGGACTTTGTGACCCACTCACAGGCCGCAGTGTAGGGGAAATTGATTCTTCCACCCAGCCTACCAGACTGTAAACCAGAGTAAGGGATGCTGTGAACACCTCGGGGAGAGAGGTGCACCTGTTGATTTATCTGGGGACAAGAGCCGGCTTTGCCAGACAGTGACCCGAGGACCACCCCTCCAATGATGAGAAGCAGTGTGGGCCACGCCGCAGAACTCAAAGGAACCAACCGTGGACCAGGGCTAAGAAAATGCAGCTGAAAGCACGCATCCAGGATTCCATCTTCCGCGGTCCCTGGAGAGGGCGCCACTAGAGGGAATGTGAAAGAGATGCATTGTTTCTCTTGCCAACCTTCTTTTGGGGTGTGTCCTTTAAAGTTCTGCCTTTCATACTTTGCTACCTCAAGATAACCGACAGCCAGACCTCAGTTATCCACAAGTGGATTATCCATTTAGGGGATTAGCTAAGCAAAATTAAAATCTCAGACCAGGCTGAGCTGCCCAACCCCATCCTCCACTGATTCTCTCTCAAGGAATGAAAGCTAACTTTAGCCTGAGCAAACATAATTAGGAATGTAAATCTGCTACTGGGGAAAAAAAAACCCACAGACTCAACAAAAAGTTTGACTGTATTACAAAGCCAAGCTGAAGAGGTGGTTGCCTTCTCTGTGCCAGGGCTGACCCTCTGTGGCTGGAGTCCCCAAGGTTTCCTGGAGGAATTGTGACAGTGTCCGCGTCCGAGTCTAGCCCCGCCAGAAGTTCAGACAACAGAGAACATCAGGAGCCTGGTCACCTGACCCAGGAGAGGAAGGAGAGGAAGGCTGAGGGAGAGACAGACCTCCACGGATGGGACACCCAGAGCCTCCATGCCAGGGCCACGCAAGAGAAAGGCACTTCCCATCCTGGAGGCCAGAGAAGACAGAGGGGCCCCAAGGGGAAGAGGGCAGCCTGCGGTAGCCTGCTGATGGCTGGGCTGCTGGGAAGACCGCCTCACCCCTAGCCCTGGGCTGAGGCCGCCCGCTCTTGCTGGAGGCATACCTGCCGGCCCCGGCCCCACCACCCGGGCTCAGGTCACCTCTGTTCGTCACCACTCAACCAGTCATGTTCCCTTCCCTCCCAGCCAGTTTCTCCCTGTCCGGGCTTCCTCATGCTTTTCTTCCCAAGGGTGGAGAGCGCAGGAATGGGGCCTAAATGATACCAGGGACACCAGTGCACGCCCCACCCTAGGTGGCCTTTGAGTCTGGCAGCCTTTTCCACAGCCCTGGAAAAGTCTAAGGGCAATGATGGGGATCCAGCGCCATGGGCCTTGCTGGCCACCTTCTTCCTGAGGGTGTGTCGGTTTCCTTATTCCCACTTCAATTCCTTCCTTCTCTAGTGAGCTATCCCTTCAGCCCAAACCACCCCAGCTAGCCCCCAGGAAGTGGGGCCACTGGCAGCGGTGGGAGATCTCTGAGCCATTCCAGCCTCTTGCCTTAAGGCTGAACTCCATGTGGGGGAGATGTCCCAGCCCACAGCACCACAGATCCAGCAGCACTAGGGCAACTGGGCCCTTTAAGGACACTCAGACCAAGCCCCAAGGAGACTTGTGTGTCACTGCCCAGCCTGGGCCTCCATGCCCCGACATTCGGGTGACTTTTCCCTCCAGCTGTGGCCTCAGTCTCTGTAACCAGCCCCTTCTGTCCTCTGTGGCGTCAGGAGGGACTGAGACCCAGCTCTGCTGGAGGCCCAAGGAACCAACTCCCAGAGAGCCGTCCCGTCCCCTCTGATGCTTCCAGAGTACACATCATGCAAAACAGATGCCCCTGCTGTTCAGCCAAGCCCGGCACCCCTGGCTGGCCAGCCTGGTGCCCAAGAGCCAGCATATCTTCACCTGTTGGCTCGTTGGTAGGGGAATTCAGCTATGGGGCTGGAGGCAGGGCCTGCAGGTCTGTGAGAGTGTGTCGGAGGGGCAGGGCAGGAGCGGGTGCGTACACCGGGGGACAGTGATGCCAGTGTTATGACACAGACCAAGGACAAAACACACAAAGCCTCAAATGTTAGAATGAAAAATTTTATCATCACCTGTTATCCCTGCGGAGCCTGCAGGGGCTAAAGGGTACAACCCCAGGATCGGGGCAGGGGGCCTACATCTGCTTTATCAGCCCCCAAAACCATACACGGGGGTGACCCGATATGAAGCTACTGGTTAGTCTAGTTCCTGAGCAGACCTGCTACTAAACCTCAAAACCACAAAAGTCTAATTCACTAGCCAGAAGTGAAAGCAGGAGCCATCTGAGTGGGATGGAAGAAGGTGGCAGGGGAGGGGAAGCATTAAGCTGGAGGTTAGTTCCCAGGAAAGCACCCACCTCCAGGCAAGGAGACACCGAAGGTACCATCGACTAAAGGGGGAAAGTGAGGCAAGAGAGCCCAGAAAGAAACATGGAGGCTGTGGGGGGACCCTGAGCTGGAAAAGAGTCCATGTCACCCAGGGAGGAGCTGGGCATGGTGGGTAGGCCACCCTGCTGACCTCTCCCCAGAGCAGGGGTCTCAGCCCGCCGCCATTGCCACCATTCCCCTCCATGGAAAACCCACTCAGGGAGGCCCTGGCTAGCCTACAGGCCACTGCGTAAAGGCCCGGCTGCCCTCTGGGCCGGTCCAGCCCTGCCTCAGGTATCCTGGCGGAGCTGGGCAGAAGAGAGTGTTGCTGGAGGGTGCGGGGCCCAGGTTTTCAAGGGCTGGGAAGGATTTTTTTAGAGAAAGGGAAAAGGCGGTGTCAGGAACCGAATGGGACGACCTCCACAAAGCAGGCTGGGCAAAGTCCCATGCTGGCAGGTCGCTAGGAAGAGATTCCAGGGGCGGCAGGCCGCTGCTGCTCCCAACCCACACCTGGAAAAAGGGCAGAGAGTGCAGGTTACCCCCCGGCCGCCGGGCATGCCCCCACTGCCCTCTGGGCTCCTCCTACTCTGCCGGCCTGCTCAGACCCTGGGCTGCTCAGACCGTGGGAGAGTCGGGATGTGCTCCATGATGAGAGAGTCAGAGACAGACAGATAGAAGGCAGCGAGGCACAGGGAGGCCTTCCCCTGGGTCGCCATCCTGGGGGAAGCCACCCAGCATGGCTGTCTGGGAAGACTGGCCGCACCTGGCCTCTGGGGGCCTCTGCCCCACCTATGGCACGTCCATCCCTCCCTATAGGTCTCCCCAACCCTCCCTCCTTGCCACCAACAGGATAAGAGAAGTAGGTCCCCCTACCATAGGCTGCAGTAATCACCCCACAACTCTGTCTCCCCCTCAGATGGCGGGAACTTGGCCCGGGGAAGTGGGGACCACCAAGGACAAGACAGAGGCATGTTTTCCACCCACACAGGAACGCTCAGTGGCCAGGAGAGGAAGCTCAACTTTCTGGGCACCAAAGGGCCCCCAGATACTGTTTAGGCAGACCAACCAAGGGTGAGAATCTCGCCGGGCCTCCCCTACCTACTGCTACACAAAGCTCTCAAGGACAGGAAACCACCTCACTCCGCACTTTTCAGAAGCCCTTGGCCATGTGCACATGTGGCTGGGATGGGCTCAGCAGGTGCCAGTGCTCAGAGATGAGACCACCCGCCCCCGCCCCCGCCACCTGCTGCCCCAAGCTGGGTCAGGCTGCCAGGCAGACAAGGGGAAGAGTTGCTGGCTGGACCACCAGGAGCCCTTCAGAAACCCTTCCCACCTCCACGATGACCCCTGCAAATTGCTGGGAACCCAAAGCCGGGCCCGGTGGGGTGCCAGTGCCCCCAGGATGACACTTGTGCAATGTGGCCCACCATTCAAGGAGCTGGCAAACGCCAGGAGAGGAAAGCCAAGCAACAGAGCAAAGACAGAGACGGGGTGGGGACCAACACCCAGCGACCAGGAAGGAGGGGACATCAGCAGTGAGGGGGGCGGCAGGGGGAAGAACAAAGGAGGAGAGCAGACGGAGGCTGGAGGGACAGAGGGGGAGGTGTGCAAAGCGGTGGTCAGCCAGCCGGCCCTGCACACACATCAGCTGGCTCATGGCCACGGCTGTGAGAACAGCAGCATCTCTTTCAGCCCATCTCTGCCCTGGCCCGGCCCCTACCTGACACTTGTGAGGCCGCTCAGAAGTGTGCACCTGCTTGATATGTCCATTCAAGTGATCGGGCCTGGAAAAGAGAACCAAGAGAGACTTTAAAACAAGACCTCAGGAAATGGGGCTACAAACCTGGCCGGAGCCCCCACCCTCCACACTGCTGGAGAGGGCTCTCCCCTACCCCAGTATGACAAAGAGTCACCACCCAGCTCTGGCTCCTCAGGCCCAGGCCTCTCTGCCCTGGTTTTCTCTAGAAGGGGAGGGAAGTGAGCATTTGTCTCTGACCCTCCCTACCCACCTTCCCCCGCCCCCCTTAAACTCAATGATTCCTAGGACTGGAGGAGGTGGCTTTAGAATGAGACCGGGTTGCCCTGCAGTAGCCTTTCCGGGAGGGGGTATGTGTGATTCATTGTCCAGACTAAAGCCCCTTAGAAACTCAGTCTTCCCCTCCCCCAGCCTCTCCCGCCACAGCAGCCAATGAATGCCACCCAGATGGAATTCAGTCCCCAGAGGCCAAGGGATGAAGCCTCAAGTCCCCAGCTGGGCTGGTAAACCAGATGCCCGCCAGGGCAGGTGGGCAGGGGCTGCCTGACCGGTAAGACTGGTTCCTGGTTGGGGCCCCTCTGAGGGAGTTCTCCATCCCTACGTTCATAGGCACAGCACTAGGTCCTCAGTACCCAGGCAAATTAAAACCAGCCTTTTATTCTGAATATTCTTTTAAGAGGAAAATCAACCTTCTGCTCCCAGACAAGTCTTCAGTTCCTTACCAGGCTCACTGAAAAGTGAATCTAAGAAGACACCCACCCCTCTTCCTCTCTGTCTAGTAGACATAAAAAGGACCTCAGGGTCCAGTTAGGCTCTGGAGCCACCAGGTCAAAGCAGATCAAAGAATTCGCTATTCAGAAGAAACTCTGGGTGCCCCGCGATTCCGAGGCTGTAAGGGGTGAAGCCTGAGTCTACTGACCCAGGATGGCCAATGCTGTGCTGGGGAGACGGAGGAGTCCCAGATGCACTTGTTTCAGTCCCTCCCCCGGCAGCCATTCAAGCGGGGAAAGTCGCTGGAGGAGCCCAGCCTCCCGCCCCCAGAGGGGGCCCCTCGCCTGGTGCCGGAAACACAAAGGGAGCCCAGGGAGAAGAATGGTGAGGCCCGGTGGCTGCGGCCTGAGGAATCCAGCCCCTTCCCATAAGGCCCCAAGGAAGAGAGACAGTAGGGCACACCTAGCGCCAGAGAACTTCCCCCAGGGAAGAGAAAGCAGCTCTCAGCCACATCGTCTCAAGATCAGGGCTGCTAAAACACTCTCCCCAAATCTGACATGGCCCTACAAGGTCAAGTGACCCCCCACACAAGTCTCACACCCCTAGATTTTGGCGAGGAGTAGGACAAGTCACAGGGGCGGAGGGGCACCATTCCTCACCTGGAGAAGCCTTTCCCACAGCTCTGGCAGATGTAGGGCTTGCCCACGGAGCCGTCGTGGGACCGCACATGGTAGGACATGCGATCTTTTCTCTTGAAACGCAGCCCACACACGGGGCAGGAATAGGGCTTCTCCCCGGAGTGGGAAAGCTTGTGCCGGTTGAGATGGTACACATCACGGAAGATCTTGCCGCAGATCTCACATGCCACCTGCTTCCTGGTCCGGCTCCTCTTTCGGGGGCCGTCGGGGTCCTCAGAGATGGGTAGCCCATTCTCACCCAGCCTCGGAGGAGGAAGGTCGATGTAGCCCAGCTGGAGGCTGGTGACACCATGCTGGGCCTCGTGCTGCCGGAGCCGGTTGGCATCAGTGAACACCTTCCCACACAGGCCACACGGAAGGATGCCTGCCTCCCTCAGGCCCCCTGGGGACCCGAACATTGAGTCCAGCAGGTTGGCCTTCCTTGGGCGGCCCCGGCCTCGCTTGCCAGTCAGGGGAGGGGCACTGGATGCCACATTGGGGAATGGGGAAGTCAGCAGTTGGGGGGACAGGGGTCCGGCCACCATGGGCAAGCGGTCCACTCCAGGTAACACAGGCAGGGAGGCTTGGCTCGCAATGGCTGCACCGGCCGCCCGAGCTGCTTCCTCCTCGGGCTGCATGCTGCCTGCGATGCCGTTGCTGTTGGCTGCCAGGGCTGCCCCATTGGTCATGTCCAAAGGGAAGCCCAGGTCCGAGGTCCCAGGGGGACGAAAGAGCATGATGTCGGCCCGGGCAGGGGGCACCAGGATCTGCACATTGGACTGTTTGATGACTTCCTGGCAGATCTCAATGACCGACCTCATCAGCAGAAACTTGGCGGCCGTCATAAGCTCGGGGAAGCTCTCCAGGCGAACCACAATGCGTGAAGTATAGGCGAAGTCCAGGATGTCCCCGAACACCTTGGAGCTGATGGTGTGCATCTCCAGCTCCCGGCTGCCCCCAGCCCCGCCGCCTGGGGCCGCCGCTGCGCCCCCCACTTCAGCAGGACCACCGTCCGCAGCTCCGCCGTCGCCCAACTGGGCGCTGAAGACCGACTCAAAGTACTCGCTGCAGGCGGCCAGCACCGCGCGGTGCGCTGGGAAGCTCTCGTCGCCCACCCGCAGGAGCACGTCGCAGAAGCGCCCGCCGTTTTTGCGCTGCTGGTTCAGGTTGTGCAGCATCTCAGTGCTGTGCCTGCTCACCTGGTAGGTGTAGCAGCCCGACGGGCCGCAGGAAGCGTCGTTCACCCGCTCCATGGCCGCCGCCCCCTCCCCACAAACCGGGCCGCGGCACTTGCCCGCCCCACTCCCTTCCCCTAGGCAGCGAGAAGCGGGGCGCAGCGAACGTCTCTACACTACCCACACGTGCCGGCCCGGGGCTCTGTAGTCTCGCAGGTGCGCGGGGCGCACACACCCCCTGCCTGGATCCGACTGTCTAGACTGCAGGGCGCACCGCCTCCCACATAGCTGCCCCTACCCCTGCTGGATCGTGCACTTCTCTCTCCTCTCCGCCCGCCCGCCTTCCCTTCTCGGTCTACCTCCGGGGGGTACGCGAGCAAAGAGGTGCGCCCCTCCCGCAAACGCGCCTGCCACCTCCCCTCCCGCCCGCCAGGCGGCGCCGGCGCGCAGCCAAGAGGGGCGCGCGCGCGGGGAGGAGGAGGGGTCTGTCGCGCAGGCGCGCGCGCGCGCCGCTGCTTTTCCCGGGCCCGCTGGGGGCGCGCGCTGCGTCCCCTGCAAAGCGCGAGCCGGGGCGGGGGCGCCGGAGCGGAGGAAACAAAAGGCTAAGGCGGCGGTGGCGGGGCGCGCACCGGGGCGGCAGCGCGGGCCTGGTCCCGGAGCCTGGCGGGCGGTGTCTGCAGCGAAGGCTGGAGCGGGCGGGCGGCGGCGGCGGCAGGGCGGGCCCTTTCCTGGGCCGGGCGAAGGCGGCGGCGGAGCGGCGGCGCTGCGGCCCCGGGCTCCGTGTGTTCGGAGCGGAGGAAAGATGGCAGCGGCTGCACTTCCTCTTGCACTTTCACCCCTGGGGGGAGGAGAAGGAGGGGGCGATACCAACAACACCCCCCCTCGCTTGCAGGAAAAAAAAAAGAAACGCCGAGCTCGGCGTGGGGGGCCCCCGGCGCCCCCGGCCCTGCACGTGCGCACCCGGATCCCTGGCCCGGACCGCCCCGCGCTGCAAACTTTCCACTTTCTTTGTGCCGAGCGCCCCCCCCTCACCCAACCGAGGATGCACGTCCCCCCTTCCCTATTTATACACCCCCCCCGCAGCTCCACTCCCCCCGCTTCCTGCCCCCCCTCCCCAGTCCCCAGCTCCGCCAATGCTAGCGCAGACTGAGCCCCCGTCCGGCCCCCGCCTCCCCACCCCGCCCGCGGGGCCGGGGGCTGCAGTCTCAGCCCCCCCGGACCAATGCAAACGAAGCGCCAAGCCAGCAAACCCGCTCTCAATGCCCCTCCCTCCCCGCCAAGAGTGGCGGCGCGCGAACGGGGCGGGGGGAAGGGGGAGACCCGAGGGGTGCAGACCTGGGCTCCCCAGTTTGCGATGCGCACCCGTAGGTCGAGCGGGCGTTGGCTACCCTTCGGAGTCCCCCTTCGATGCGTGAAATCCCCAGCAGTCGCCTGCGATCGCCTTCCCGCTCCCAGCGCCAGAGAGGGCCCGGGGTCCCGGCTGAGGGCAGGCCGAACCGCCGGAGCTGCTTCTGCATCCGCGCATTAACTGAACCGAAGGGGCTATTCGCCGGGGAGAGCTGGGGATACGAGGCCATCGTCCACACTCTCCCCAAAACCTCCATACGCCAAGCTTTGCGCTCCAGGGAGCGGAAAGTCACCAGCTCAGGGAGGCGACAACAGAAGCAACGGCTATGGACAGGAGCAGGGATCCCCGCGCACCCCAGGGAAATAGGGGTACTGGAGGCTCCAGGGAACACCCTTTGGCCTCCTGAGATCAAGAGCATCCCCAGCACCCGCAGCCCAGTGAGTCGCCGAGAGCTCAGTCCATGGGCCCAACCGGCGGGCCTGAGCGCTTTGTCCCCGGCCGTCCTGGAGATGCTGCTGCGAGCGGGTTGGACACAGAGGTTCGTCTGCCCGGGAAGCGCTGGCGGCCGCCGCCAGGCAGCCCGACTTGGAGCCAGCCCTAGGCTGTAGGCACCAAGTGTGCGGGTGGGAAGTTCCCACAGTTGCAAAGAGGGAGCGAAGTATGTGTTCCAAACTTTCCACGGTTCCAAACTGAGCGCTTCCATTAAGAGAAGCAGTGTGCGGGGGGGAAAAGCATTCTGGGTATTAGCATGCAAATGAACGGGCCTGGCTTCCAACTCCGCTCGGGATTCCCACCGCCGCGCGCCCTTCTCGCGCAGAGCCACGCGCGCCCCGGGGCTTCCAGGCGTGGCGCCGCGGGAGGACGCGAGTTCAAATTCGAGACCTCTGCTCTGCTCTCTGATTGCTTGTTCTGGTGCCAGTCACTTGGTCTCCCTGAGCCTTAGTTAATAAACAGTTTCCTAATATGTACACGGGGGACAGCAGCACCTGTCTCTTGAAGTGATGAGCTCTGCATAGCACCTAATTATGGGCTGGGCCTGTCTCCTTACCTCAGTCCTTCCTAGGTTGGAGCAGGTGCCAGGAGCCTGTTGGAGACAATAGATGATGAAGCTGAGAGGTTCGGGGAAAGTTCCCTGGCCAGGCTATCTGTGTTCTAAGCCCAAACTAGCGGTGCCACCTCGAGCTAGAGTCTTAACCTCTCTGAGCCACAGCTCAGAGATTTTTTGGTGGATTCTGGGAACTGGCAATTTTTGAATTCAAGAGCAGCCACAAAGAAAGAGGGAAGGGATCTGATTATTAAGTGCCTGTGGTATACACACAGCCCCTCTCCAAGGTAGATCTATTCCCATTATACTGCTGAAAAAACAGGAAAATGAGTGACTGGCCCATGGCCACAGATACAGTGATGGAGCCAGGACTCCAACTGGTTAGCCCCAGTGTGCCCCTTCCTTGCCAGTGGCTTCTGAACCCCCTCAGTGTCTCCACGTGAACCAGGAACTGGCTCTCAGTCTGCCGTGCTTAGAAAATAGGTACTGAGACACTTCATTCCAAAGGGTTCACCCTGTGAACCCCGGTTCACAGAGTGCTCTTAGAACAACGATGCACAGTGCTCTGTGGAAGACAGAGAAGATGCAGCAGCCCCGTTTTGCAGATAGGAGGCCTGAGGCTCAGGAAGCTTGAGTGTGTGGCCCAGGATCCCACTGTGGATAAGTGGCCAGAGACAGATCTAGATTCCAGTTCTGACCCTACTGGGAGCTTTTTCCTGCATGTCACCTTGGCAGTGTAATTGTGTGGGAAGCCTGTGATGATCTCTCAGTTCCATCTATATCCACCTTCAGTCTTGCCTACCTCTTAGTCTTTTTTTTTTTTCTTTTTCTTTTTGTAATTGAGGTGAAATTCATGTAACATAAAATTAACCACTTTAAAGTGTGTAATTCAGCAGCACTTATTATGTTCACAATGTTGTGCAAACAAGACCTCTGTGAAGTTCCAAAATACTTCCACTACCCTAAAAGAAAATTCTGTCCCCACTCCCCACTTCCTCCAGCCCCTGGCAACCACCAATCTGCACTGTTTCTATGGATTTACCTATTCTAGATATTTAATATAAGTGGAATCATACAATATTTGATCTTTGAGTCTGGCTTTTTCACTTAGCATAATGTTTTCGAGGTTCATCCACATTTTAGCACTATCATTCCTTTTTATGGCTGAATTCCATTGTATGGATATACTACCTTTTTTTTAATGCGTTCACCTGCTGATGGTCTTTTGGCTATTGTGAATAGTACCACTATGAACTTTTGAGTACAAGTATTTAAGTACCTGTTTCCAATTCTCTTGGGTATATATCTACCGTGGAATTGCTGAATCATATGATAATAATATGTTTAACTTTTTGAGGAACTACCAAACTTTTTTTCCACAGTGGCTGCACCATTTTACATTCCTACTAGACATGTCTTTTTAGAAGCAATTTTAGAGCAGAGAAAACTGCTCATGAATGAGGCCCAGAGAGGTTAAGTAACTTTCCTGAGGTCACTAAGCAGGGTTTAGACTGGAACCAAACATTTTTGAGTCCCTAGCTTTCCATCCAACAAGAGCCTCCTACCCTCCTTCAAAGACCTAAACCATCTGCCTGAGCATTCATCGACTGATTTGACAAGCCTGGGCAGCAAACAACTGAGGTAACCATATTTTGAAGCTCTTTCTCCTCCCTCAACATCTGTTGAAAGAGCCCACCGCCATGTTCCCAATTTCCAGGCCACACCATGAAAAGATGCAGAGTTCGCCATCCCTATGTCTGCCTCCCGCCGCTGGCCTGGCGGGCCCTCTTCTGTTACCACAGAAACCACGCACCTCCGTTTTGGCAGTGCACCAGCTGGACAGTGAACTGAGAGCATCCTTGTTTCCCAGGCTAAGTGGAGCTGTCAAGGTTGTTCGCTCACTAGATCTGTATTTATTGAGCACCTACTAAGCACCAGGTTCTTTTGTTTGTTTGTTTGTTTGTTTGTTTAGAAGCTAAGAAAACAGCAGTGAACAAGCTAGACTATGGACTGTGCCCTCAAGGAGCCCACAGCCTAGGGGAGGAGACAGACACACACACAAAAATAAACAAAAAAACACCAAGGAACAAGAAAGACTTCTGGCTCTCCTCCCCCATTCTTCAAATTCTCCTGTCCTTCCAGGCCCTGCTCAAATCCCACTTCCTCTGAGGCATCCTATCCACAAGCCCAGATCCAAGTGATAGCTCCTCTCAGCTTTCACAGTGCTTTTTTTCCTTTCTTTCTTTCTTCCTGATTGCAAAAGTGATGTGTGCATTGCAGGAAAATGTAGAAAATACATGAAAACACAAAGAAAAAGATCCCCTATAATTTTACCACCAAGACTTCAGTGCTGCCAGCATTTCCTTCTGGTCTTTTTAGCTTCTACATGTGTATAATTTTTTTCAACATAATTGAGCCCTATTTTATATACTACTTTATAATCTTGTCTCATAGCAATGTATTTTCTTCCCAGCACATTCAGGTGTTCCTGTTCAGGAACAGGGCGTTGATAATAATGGCGAACATTTATTGAACACTAATCATGCCAGCCGTGGTACTGAGAGCATTCTTTGGTTTATCCTCTGTCATTCTCCAAACTCCTCTGTAAGGTACCTACTCTTGGATTCTTCTCTTACAGATGACGGCACTGAGGAATGGCCAGGTAAGGCAGGGAAGGAATGGCCTAGTATGTGTAGGACTTGGACCTCGGCCTGCTCCTGGAGCCTCCCCGACAAACCCAGGCTGCCAGGCTTTGGTTGGGTGATTGGCCATGAGCCAGGGACCCAGTCGGGGGGGTGATGGAGGAAAGTGGGTGAGAGGGGTCCCCGTATTTCTGCCAGACAAAAAGAAACCACCCCACTTGCCTTTATTGGGCTTGCTTAGAAGGCACGTGAAGCCAGCAGGCTTCCTCCGGCCACTCTCTTCAGTGTTGGGCTGTGTGGCTCCCTCATGACAATAGTGACGAGGTCATTCATGGGTCTGTCTGGGCACCTCGTGCAGGAGCAGAGCTCAGGGTTTGGAGCCAGAGAGACAGTGTAGCTTTGGGCCAACGGTGCCAGAAGTGACTCAGTGCTCCCAGCCTTCCCCCGGCGGGGGGGACATTGCCCTCTTTTTACAGATGAGGTAACTGGGGAGTTAGGTGGTTCATCCGAGGCTGTATGGGTGGAGGGTGGGGTCTAGTTCGAGTGCAGGCTCCCCTGACCCCAGCAGCCAGCCCCTCAACACTGAACACTGAGCCTCTTTCCTTTTCTGATGACTGGGTTTCCTTCGTGTCTGGGAAAAGTGTGTGAATCATCTGCCTGTTCTGGAAGCTCTCTGAGCTTCATCGAGAAGCCTGCAAAAGGCCCAGCCTGCCTCAGGAGTTCCTGCCTCCCACTCCCAACCTGGCTTATCTTGTTCCCTCCGTGCTGCGCTGTGGTCTCCGGGGCCTGACAGGGACCCTGTGGGCCAGGGTTTATCATCCGCCATGCTTCCTGCCTCTTTGTCACCAGGAGGACTTTAACTTTCTCTCAGTTAATCGGGGATTAAAAAAAAAAAAAAGCAAATAATCTTCCTATGTAATTGTTTTCTGTTTTCTATATGCAAATCTGTGAGGATTTTCTTTTTTGTTCCTGATTAACTGAAGGAGAGTCACAGTGTCACTGGTGACCTGGGTACACACACATTTGTTCATGCATGAACAAAGAGCTTGGGTTAAGCTTTTGGCTGAAGATTCCAGGGTGACCAAATCACCAGCTCCCTTTGAGTACTCTGTGTCGGCACAGCCAGACTGTGAGAAGGCAGGACGGTCCCTGGGTCACTCCCGTTCCCCAGCCCTTGGCACAGGGCACAGGGCACAGATCCTGGCACTCCCTTGGTGCTCAAAACTTTTCATGTTTGTTGAATTGAACCGACCTTAATGGAGAGACTATGGGGTGACCTCCCATGGGTGTCCATTCTGGGTCTCCATCTCAGGCTTTTCCCAGACCACTCCCTTCCTCTGAGGCTCAGTTTCCTTACCTGTAAGCTGGCTCAAAAAGGGTGACTCGCATTATCATGCCTTGCCACAGAGGTGATCAGCCCAGCTTGGATGCAGCCAAACTCCACACAGACTGAATCTTGAACTGGTACTGGTTCTTGGGTGGAGTCAGATGAAACGATTTTTATCTTTCATTTCTATGTTTAATGTTCATTTTTTCCAAAAAGGCTTATTTAGAGAATGAAGAAAAGGAGAGGGGAAAAAAAAATTACCCACAACCCCACCACCCAAATAGAAATACTAAAATGTTGGTGTATTTTTGTCTAGCCTTTTCTTCCCCCACTTTTTTTTTTTATTATGGTAAAATACGCATAACAAAGTTGACCATCCTAACAATTTTTAAGTGTACGGTTCAGTGGTTTTAAATATATTCATAATAATATGCAACCACCACCACCATCCATCTCTATAGTTCTTTTCATCTTGTAAAACTGAAACCCTAAACTTGTTAAACAGTAACTCCCCACCCCCTCCTCTCCCCAGCCCCTGGCAACCAACCGCCTATTGTCTGTCTCTGTGATTTTTGACTCCTCTAAGTACCTCATGTAAGTGGAATCCTACACTATTTGTTTTTTCGTGACTGATTTTTCACTTAGCAGAATGTCCTCAAGGTTCATCCCTGTTGTAGCCTGCGTCAGAATTTCCTTCCTTTTTTAAGGCAGAATAATATTTCATTGTATGGGCCATGTTTACTTAGACCATGTTTTACTTATTCACTTATCCACTAACGACACATGGGTTACTTCCACATTTAGCTACTGCGAATAATGCTGCTATGAACATGGGTGTACAAATAGCCTTTTTTTTCCCTATTCCAATGTATAGGTTAAAAAAAAAAGTGATACTAATGAATCTATATAATTTTATTCTGCCTCTGAAATGTACCAGTACATGACGAATACATTGCATGGTCTTATTTTTTTTTACACTGCATGCTTTTTGTTTGTTTGTCTGTTTGTCTGTTTGTTTTTGGTGGGGGGGGATTAGATTTGTTTATTTACTTTTATAAATGGAGGTACTGGATATTGAACCCAGGACCTCGGGCATGCTAAGCACATACTCTACCACTGAGCTGTACCCTCCCCACTGCACTGCATGTTAACTCTGGGACTGGCGGTAGGCATGTTTGTGGGGTACCTTCACGTCTTACCTTAAACATTTCTATAGTATTTTATTTGTATTGTGAAAAGGGATTACTTTTTTTTAGGGATTACTTTTGTAATTTGAAAAGCAATGAAGAATCCATAGTATCATGAGTGCTTTTTAAGTTGTTACATGAACATTAAAAATAAAATAAGTGAATATTATTTTCACTGGCTGCAGAGTTCTCTCCTACTTGTACCTTGATTCTTTAATCAGTTTCTGTGTTGGACATTTAGGTTGTGTTCTTTTTCTTTGCTGTTATAGTCAGCGCTGAGATGAACATCTTTGCACATCAAACATAGCAGAAGTTTTAAAATGATAGTATGATTTTATATGTTGGCCTGGAAATAGAGGGAGACAGCTTGTGGGACCAATGGTACTTTCGCCAGCTGTTTTTTGTTTTGTTTTGTTTTTTGTTTTTACTGGGGGTTGGAGAGAAATAGAATTTGGGCAGGGGGCTTAAAAGAACAGAAATTTATACAGAAGTCTGAAACTTAAATTTTAAAATAAGAATTATCATGTAAATTACCAGCGTTTAGCTAAATGAACCTCCAGTCCTCTCTGGCTCAGAAATTTGGGGTATCACTTACCTCAGTCCCGGGCTGGGGTGAGGGGTTGGGGCGGACACGAGCAGAAGCTTGCGATCCACTGTCCACATTTACAAAAACACTGCTAACCCCCTGGTGGTTCCCTCCTAGGGTGACTCCCAGGCTCCCACCATCCATGCAGACATTGCAAGATTCAGGCGGAGAACCTGGAAAGTCAAGGTGCTGGAGAAAACCCACATTTCAAGGGCTTCTGATCTCACTGGATTCTGAAAACCCCCTTACAGCGACCGAGGTACGGAAAGTAGGAAGAGCGTTGGTTTCTTGTCAGACAAGGGGGTCTGAACCCACTTCCAGCTGTGAGGTTTGGGGTCAGTTTCCTTTACTTCCCAGAGCCTAGGGGTTCTTACAGAGGTTGGTGAGAATACCGTCACGCACGCTGTAAACGCGTAATCAAGTGCTGTTTGTTTCGCTGATGTCCTTGTGGTCATTGTTGTTTGCCATCCCATGTTAAACGCTGTGATGAAGGAAGGACAAGAATTAGAGCTCATGGTGGGGATGGTGGTATAGCTCAGTGGTGGAGTGCGAGCTTAGCATGCACAAGGTCCTGGGTTCAATCCCTAGTGCCTCCATATACATAAATAAATGAAATTAAATAAACAAACCTAATTACTTCCCCCAACAAAAAAAGCAAAACAAAACCAAAAACAAACTCATATCGGGGGATGATGGAACCCAGGATGATGGAACTTGGCCTGGGGTCCAGGGAACTGTAGCCAAATTCTGAGTGGGAAAGAAGGAACAGCTCAGGGTATTTCCTTCCTGGCAGCTGGACCTTTCTGAGTGAGAATGGAGCATATTCCAGTACCAGGTGACCCCCAACCCTGCTGGCCTGGGGGGTGGGAGGGAGGGGTTGGTGGGTTATATGAGATTCCAGAGGCACCAACCCAGTGGGAACTGTGGCCTCCTGGGTGAGGCACCTGGCAGACAGCAGGCCCAGGGAGTGCTGGTCTTCTGGTTGATGGCTTGTGCTCTAAAAGAAACACACCATTGGAAGTTGCACCTTGGAAACTAGCCTGAGTCTCCCTCTAGTCTTTGCAATCTCAGTTCAGTCCCTTCCTCTCTCCAGGATTCAATGTCTTCACCTATAAAATGAGAGAGTTGACCCAGATCAAGGGTCACAGACCCACATGCCTCCAGGCGTAGGCGGACTTGGTGAGGTGTGTGAGCTGGGCTGGAACTCCAGGGCTGAGGACGGGGGGTGGGGGCAGCCAGGGTCCAGCCAGCTGTGGGAACATGGACCTAGGGTTGTCAGGTCTTCCCACTTTTCACAAGAATCTAGAAATCTGGAGATCTCCTGTCGTTAGATGCTTGTTAAGTAGTCCAAAATTCTCAGTGCTGGCTGAATGAAATAGGCCAGAAGGCCAGAGTGGCCCCCAGCCCCGTTTTTCATCCCTGGAATGGCTCTTCTCAGAAGAGTCCTCTGACTCACCGTTCGCCATTTGATGTCCTTGAAAATTGCCCTTAGAATTCCCTGGTGGGCATTTCTCCCCTGCTGGAATGTAATATATGACCTTGGGCCAGGAGGTCAAATGCTCTGAGCCTGCAGGCTGTACCCCTGCCACAGAACCATTCTGAGATGGGACCTGGGCCTCAAAGCAAGTCCCTGGGAGCCTCCCAGAAACTCAGAGCTTTCTTAGAAAGTCCTAGAAACCCTGCAGTGTCTCCGACCCTTGGCAGGCTCATCTGATCCACCAGATCCAGAGTGGCAAACGAAACCTGATCAATCGGAACTTGGATTCCCAGGGAGTAAACTTGAAACAAGCCTTAGGTATCATCTAGTTCAGTTCCTCCATTTCACAGGTCCAGAGTGGGAAGCAGTGATCTGCCCCAAGTCCAGGAAGACCTAGATCCCTACAAACAGGACACTGGTTACTAGTAAGCACAGAGGAGCCGGTTAGGCCTGGGTTCAAATCTTGGCTTTTCCACTTACCAGCTCCTTTTTTTTTTTTTTTTTAAGTTAGACTATTTAGTAGACTGGTATACCTTAACATTTGGGGCTGTTAGTCTAATGGAGATTAGAATTTAGAGATGCCACAGGGTAGTGGTGAGGTATAGAGTGTGCTTAGCATGCCCAAGGTCCTGGGTTCAATCACCAGTTCCTCCATTAAAAAAAAAAAAAAAGAGGTGGGGAGGGTATAGCTCAGTGGTAGAACATGTGCTTAGCATGCGCAAGGTCCTGGGTTCAATCCCAGTACCTCTATTAAAAAATTTTAAAAACTTAAAAAAAAAAAAAAGAATTTAGAAATGCGAGCTCCTTTTTCTAGATTAAAAAAAAATTGTTCCGTAATCCACTCCTGTTACTCACCTCCATACCTTGGCTGGTGCTGTCCTCTACTAGGAATTCTCCTTTCCCTACATTTTTCTCTTCTGAAAAAACATCCTGCCTGTTGTTTACCAGTCAGCTTGGATTTCAACTCCTGTGTGAAGACTTTCATCCACCTATGCATTTGAATAGGTAACACATTAAAAGTTCACATGGAGTGAAGTATTTCTTTACCTCTAGCCTGTATCCCAGGAGCTTTGACCTCTCCCATCATTAAACTGCCACAGTTCCCAGCATGGGGGTTTGCAATGAAGGGGGAATGGTTGTGAAAATTACAATTCTTCTCTGGAATGAAATACTATACAAAAGAAAGAAAGAAAGAAAGAAAGAAAGAAAGAAAGAAAGAAAGAAAGAAAGAAAGAAAGAAAGAAAGAAAGAAAGAAAGAAAGAAAGAAAGAAAGAAAGAAAGAAAGAAAGAAAAAGAAAGAAAGAAAGAAAGAAAGAAAGAAAGAAAGGAAGGAAGGAAGGAAGAAAGGAAGGAAGAAAGGAAGAAAGAAAGGAAATACTATGCAGCTATTAAAAATGAAGTGGAAGAATTTTGGAAAATGTTCATAAATTGTTATTGAATTAAAAGATTTGAGAACCTACTTCATTCAAAACAGTAGGATCCTAATTTTTTGGGGAAAAAAGAAAGTAGACATTAAAAAAAAAAAAGATTTGACAATGTGCAGCAAAATCTTACCAGTGGCATTTAGTGGGCTGGGGGTGGGAGTGGGAGTGGGGCCGAATCATAGGTGATTTTTTTTCTCCTTCCATTTTCATGTTATTCTTTATTTTCAGGACTTTCTACATAACCATGTATTCACTTAGTAGTCATTATAAAATAATAGTTCTTTATACTGTTGAACCTCTTATGCTCTTTGACCACCAAACAATTCTGAGTGATCAGGAAAGTGAGGACTGTTATCACCACGTTAGAGATACGCAGACTGAGTTTAGAGGGATGTCGAGGGGCATCAAGGACTTGCCCAAAGTTTAAAGCTAAGGTGTGGAGCCAAGACTGAACCCCTGATTCCCTCCCATGTCCTGTTCTTTGCTTCCATAGGGGCAACCCCTTGGTCACTTCCTGCATTCTCCTAGACACGCAGGTGGCCTCTAAAGATTGTGCAAGGGGCAGAGAGGTCAGTAAAAACAAAGTCATGAAGTGAAGCCTTCAGTAGGGCTGGGGGAGCTTTGCCCAAAGTTAGCTTCCACATACGTACAGGCAGATGTTGATACCTTCACGGATACAAACCTGTGTTGTTTTGGTCAAAGCTCTTTTGGAAACAAACAGCAAAGACCTATTTGAACCAGCTTAACTGAAGAGAAAGTGAATTTACTGGAGGGGCACCATCACGTCTCACCCAACCCAAAAGTAATGGGGCTTCATCAGGCCTAGCATGGGGCACAGGAGTCCTGAGAATCAGAACTCTTTTGGTTGCAGGTAACAAAGTCAAGTCAAGCTCCGTAAATTAAAAAGGACTTCACTTGAAAGCCGTCAGGGGGTCTTCTGGAACCCACGAGCAGGAATGCCAGCAGGGCCAGGAGGAGGGAGAAGGGCACATCAGGGACCAGTGAAGTCCTTTCCTTCATCATTTGTCATAGACATGTTTTTCCCAGGCTGTGTGCAGACCAGCTTCTCTGTTTGGTCTAGACCATATCTGCTCCCAGCTCCCCAGTGCCACGTGGGTAGTTCCAGCCACGCAGAAAGACTGGACTTCTCACCAAATTCCTGGGGGAATGACTAATGAGCCAGACTTGCATCCGCTGTCATGTGGGTCCAGTCAGCTGTGGTTAAAGGCGGGATCACATGGTATAAACATGGCTGCCAGGAGCCAGGCTTCTTCTCTTCTTTCCCCCAAGCAATCTTGCCCTCTACAGATTGTCTTTCTCTATCTACCCAGGCACATGGCCAAAGAGGGCTACACTATAGATCCCAAATTTTGTCCCGTTCCTCATCCCAGCCACACTAGAAACTAGCTGGAATTGCTGAACCCCCATGCTGAATCCCCTGGAGAGAGAAGTGAATGAGCCCAATTCTGGTCTGTGATCCACCAGAGTGCCACGCCCTGTGGCCAGGGGAAAGGAAGGGGCCTGTCACACTAAATGGCTCCCCCTTGTCGGGAGAGGGCAGTTCTCAGAGAACGTGGATTGTTATGAACTGGTCAGATAATTACAAGAGGAGGGCTCTTCCGGATGCAATTACATCATGTCACAGCTGCTAAGGTCCTAAGCTTGAAAGCATCTTCATAAACGAGAGGCCAGTTTCTCTCTGTTCCATTAAGACACCAGAAAAACTGGGGCGTCTTTTCCTTTTAAGGACATCGGCATTAGAAGCCTGTGTGCACACTGACTAATTCAGTTTGGCCAACACGTTATTCATCTTGCGCTGGACACTGCGCCAGGCCCTGACCATCCGAAGGTGATCAGATATTGTCTCTGCTCAGTAAATCCTGCCCCCGCCCCCAATATTGTGTTTACATCTGTCAAGTTCATTTAGAAATCTGTTATTTCAGACACAGCCTGCTTTGCAGCTTCCATCTGACTGCATTAGGAGGCACTAAATTGCATGAATTCATCTGAGAGTTGAGATCACAGGAACTAATAATGTACTTGATCTCCTTACTTCGAACTATCATTTTTCAAAAACGGAAATATTATGAAGGCCATTGACAGTGGTGAAATTAATATCCGGTTGGGATTTCCCAAGCATCCACGGAGGCTGGGCGTTACGGAGCAGAATCTGGGCCAGACACACTCGTGGTGCTCTCCAGCGTCTGCTGGGGCTTGTCATGTTACTGATGGTTCTGCTGAGGGCATGAGAGGGAGGGACACGCTCAGTGGGTACCAGTCCCAGCCCTTCCGTTTATGAGCTGGGTCACTGTAGCTGGCTCCCCTCCCCTCTCTGAGCTTTAGAGAAAAGGGCACCGACGCGCCGCTGTGACTTCTGGGAGGAGCTGGGATTCAGTGAGCAACAAAAGAAAATGTTCGTGTGTTGCTTCATTAGATATTGTCCGAATTAACTACAGAGAGCTTGTGTTTCTCTTATGATTTTTAAAATAAATTTTAAAGACTCAGAGCAGAATGAACAAAGGCAAATTAAAAAAAAAAAAGTTGAGATCAGCTTTTAACACGTCCAGGCCCATGTTGCTGCTGGTATCATTTTGTATTAAAGCTAAATAAGATATGTTGCTGTCTCAGCTGGGTTTCTTCCTCTTCTTTTATCTCATGCACCTCACTCGGAAGCAGAGATCCTAGGATTTTTCTCTTGGCTGCCCCCAGGGTCAATTCTCTAATCTGTAGGGCCCAGTGCAAAGTGAAAACTGGGGGCCCCCTGTACACAAGACAGGAAGAAAAGTGCTGTTGAAAGTAATAGCATGTAAGGGTTGTAAGGTTTTTTCCTTTCTCCTGTGGTCTCTCTCTCTCTGTCAACTTGTCATGGTGTTTTTTATTTGCTATTTCATGTTGTTCTAAGGGTAGAAAAAATTTAAAAATTAATTATTAGCACAAATTTTACCACTCACATTTATATTGTGCAAGGCCAGTTTTAAATGCAAAAAAGCTGTGAGAGTTTAACTCACATGTGGAATCACCAAATGACACAGCCTGCATTTTGTAACTCGTACGTGCATCTGTTATTCTGTGCTTGCTACAGCCGTGGAAGGTGCTGCACAAAACACACTCAGCCGTTTGCACTTCCCAAGACACGCACGCTCCAGCAACAGTTTCCCCACAAGGAAGAGAGGACTGAAAGGAAAAGGAGCTCTGGGTTGCTCGGTCCTTCCTTCTCTTTCTGTCATCATTTTCAGCACAAGTGGTCAGCTGGTACCAAGGCAAGTGAGGAAGAAAGTCTGATAAGGTTCTCTGGTCATTCATCCTTAATAGACATTAGTGCTTTCTCTCTGCCTTCAAGCAAATTCCGAGTCGAGTGGAAGGCACGGCCTCTCAGGGCTGTGTCCTCACCCCGTCTCAGAGTAGCCCTTCACCTCACACTTACTTCGCGTCTCTCTGAGCCCCCACGCCGTGGGGGGGGGGCGCTGGAAGTGTGTTCACGGGACACTGACAATGCTGGGACCATTGTCAGTGTGTCAGAATATGTCCCTTTACATGAGCAAACGCATGTTCTTATCTCCTCCGCCCCACTGCCCATGGGCTTTCACTTACAAAACACCAGCTCTGAGATAAATTATTAAGAATTTCAAGATGGTGACAGCAGAGCATTAAACTCCAAGGTGAGGGAGGCCCTTCTGGGGGAGAGGCCAGTGGGACTGTCTAGATTGCACATCTGTGACACAGGCGTGGCTGTCCCTCCTCAGCACAGTGCAGCCCACACTAGACAGCAGCGGTCAAGGGCAGAGAGCTTTCGATGACGTGTTGGGAGCTGGGAGACATGTTCTGGCTCCAGTGATGCAGCTGATTTGGGCGGGACCTCACCATGTTCCAGATCCACTCTTAAGACGATTTCCCTGCAAGTTCCAAAGCCAACCCCCGGCCTCAGGTCTCAGCTTAAATGCCACCTCCATTTGGAGGCCTCCCCTGACCACCCTAACAAATCCCACCCAGAATTTTGTTTCTATCACTGTACCCTCTTTATTTTCATCACAACGCTTCTTCCAACTGTGGTCCTGTGTTGATTTGTGTTTAGTTTTTTTCCCTACCTCCCCCACGAGTGTCAACTCCACTTGGCCAGGGAGTGTGTTGGGTTGGCTTCTGGTTGTAGCACAGAGCAGGTGCTCGGGAAATACCTGTTTGATGGAGAGTTGAACTCCAGAAGTTTTTCTTCACAGAGATTCTGAAAAACCACAATTGTTTGTTTGTTTATTTTAATGGAGGTACTGGGAATTGAACTCAGGACCTCCTGCATGCTAAGCATACACTCTATTACTCAGCTATACCCACCCCCAGAACCACAATTGTTAATGAAGAGAAAAAGTGCTCATGGTATAATATTGAGTTCAAAGAAATAAAGTGTACAAAACTGGTATAAAGAATGATTCCCACTTCCTGCCCCACCCAAAAAAGAATGATTCCCAATTTTGTCTAGAAGAAAAAGTAAATGCAGAGAAAAATGTTTACAAGCTACATGTATAAATGCTAAGTGGTAGGATTATATGTGATTATCAGTTTCTTCTTTTTGTACATCCATGTTTTCTGTCTTGAAGATTTAAGTTTCTGTACTGAATTTTGTAATAAGGAAAAAATTAAATCTGCACTCATGCACATGTCTGTGAATAAATATAACTACATGTATGTATAGGATTTTTGAAATGTAGACTTTAATTTTTAGGATCATTTTAGATTTATCTAAAAAGAAAAGAAAAGAGATCGCATAGGGAGAATTCCCATATACTTGATACCCAGTTTTCCAGTTTTCCCTATTACAAACGTCTTACATTAATATGATACATTTATTACAATGGATGAACAATATTGATGCTAACATCATTAACGTCCATGTTTCAGATTTCTTCATTTTTTAGTTTTTAATTTTCTAATTTTTTAAATTGAGATATAGTCAGTTTATAATGTTGTATCAATTTCTGGTGTACAGCACAGTGCTTCAGTCCTACATAGCTATATGTATATTCATTTTCATATTCTTTTTCACCATAAGCTACTACAAGATATTGAATATAGTTCCCTGTGCTATGCAGTATAAAATTCATTTTTTCAAATGTATTTTCTTTAATTTTCTTTTTGGACTGGAGGAGGTAATTAGGTTCATTTATTTAGACAGGGTACTGGGGATTGAACCCAGGATCTGGTAATGGTGCACAGGACCTTATGCATGCTAAGCATGTGACCTACCGCTTGAGGTATACCCTCCCCCCCAGGATTTCCTTCATTTTTTCCTAATGTCCTAGATCCGATCCAGGACACCACATTACATTGAATTGTCATGTCTCCCTAGGCTCCGCTTGGCTGTGACAGTTTCTCAGACTCTCCATGTTTTTGATAACCTTGACAGTTTTGAGGAGGACCTGTCAGGTGTTTTGCAGAATGTCCCTCTACTGGGATTTGTCTGATGCTTTTCTCATAATTAGACCAAGGTTCTGGGTTTGTGGGAGGAGGACCACAGAGGCAAATACCTTTTTATCACATCATATCTAGGGTACATACTGTCTACATGGCTTACCACTGTTGAAGCTGACCTAGATCACCTGGCTAAGAGAGTGTTTTCAGGGTCTCCAGTGTCGCTACCCGTCTCCCCCTCCACACACTCTGTACTCTTTAGAAGGAAGTCACTATGCAGAGCCCACATCTAAGTAGTGGGAACTTATGTTCCCCTTCCTTGTGGACAGAATATCTGTATAAATCATTTGGACCTCTAAACAGATTTGTCTCTTCTCCCCATGGATTTATTAATCAGTCGTTTACACCAGTATGGACTCATAGATATTTATTATTTATACTTTGGATTATAATCCCATACTTTTTTTTGGAAGGGGAGGTAATTACATTTATCTTATTTACTTATTTTTATTATTATTATTTTTTAACGGTGGTCATGGGGATTGAACCCAGGACCTCATGCATGCTAAGCACATGCTCTACCACTGAGCTCTACCCTCCCCCCACCAATACTTCTTTCTTTATCTTCTTGCTCAAATTGTTCCAGCTTTGGCCATTGAGAGCTTTTATTTACAGGATTTTGTGTGAGGTTTTTTTGTTTGTCTTTTTATAAAAATTAGGTAAACTGTACATATTACTCTATAAATTAGTTTTCACCTAAAAATAAAAGTGTCATGAAGTATCATGTATATCCCTCCTAGCTAAAAAAAAATAAAGCTCTTACTCATTCTTGTTTAGTAGCTGTGTATAATTCTATATTGTTCATATACAGAAAGGCTTCTACTGTTCTCCTGTTGACAGACATTGGCTTGTTTCAGGCTTTTTTTTTTGAACTACAAACAATACTGCCATAAACATTCTCATATTTATTCAGGAATTATACAGTAGATTCCCCAAAGTGGAAATGCAGGGTCAAAGGGCATGTGTGTTTTAAATTTCTGTAAACACTATCATCTTATTTTCCTAAAGGATTATGACAATTCATCTTTCTAGTAGCAAGGAATGAGAATGTCCTTTTTTTTTTTTTTTTTTACCACGTTCTTACCAGCACTGGATGTCTTTTCTCTATTTTTATCAATATATTAAGGGACAAAGCGCTATCTCATTGTTTCTTTAATTGGAATTCCCCTGGACCCAGTAAGCAGTTTTTCCTATATTTACTGACCATTTGGGTTTTCTCTTCTTAGAATTGCCTGTTCATATCCTTTGCTCACTCCTCTGTTGCAATGTTTGTCTTTTTTTTTCCCCCATAACAATTTGTGGAGGCTTTTTTTGTATAGTGAGAACTATAAATTTTTGTCTTTCATACGCATTGTAAATATTTTTTCACCAGCTAGTCATTTATATTTGACTTTGTTTTTGGTGTCTTCTGCAGTCCAGAAATACCTTTTATAGTTAAATTTGCCAGTCATTTCCTTTAGGGCCCGTGGGTTTGTCTTATTTTAGAAAGCTTCTCTAACCCAAGGTTTTATAAATGTTGCCCTCAAGTTTCTTCTAATACTTTTAATTCCGGCCATTTTAAGATGCTTTAATATTGAACCGGGAGGGAGGATATAGCTCAAGTGGTAGAGCGCATGCTTAGCATGCATGAGGTCCTGGGTTCAATCCCCAGTACCTCCATTAAAAAAAAAAATAAAAAGTAGGCCTAGTTACCTCCCCCCTGCAAAAAGAAAAATAAAAAACAAAACGTGAGAATCCTACAAAAATATAATTCCATTTACAGCCCCATTATTGTCCTTTGTGCTGTTATAATCTTATTTTTCATGTGTTTATACAAACTTCACAATACAATATTATTGTTTTGCTTTAAACAGTCATTTGTTTTTTTTAAAGAAAATAAAAAAGGCACATTTTTCCAAGTTTTACTGAGATATAATTGATACATAATTTAGAAGACAGTTAAAAAAGTATTCATCGACATATTTATCATTCTTTTTAGCTCATCTGAGTTCCATCTGGAGAATTTCCTTTAGCATTTCTTAAGGCTAGTAATGAACTCTCTTTAACTTTTGTTTATCTGAGTTTCTCTTTATCTCACCTCATTTTCTTAGAATATTTTTACTGGATAGAATTCCGGGTTTATACTTTATTCAGCACCTTATTTTTATTTATTTATTTAAATTTAATCACTTTTTAAAAATTTATTTATTTTTTCAGGGGAGGTAATCAGGTTTATTTACTTACTCATTTTTGATGGAGGTACTGGGGATTGAACCCAGGACCTGGTGCTTGCTGAGCACACACTCTACCGCAGAACTGTACCCTCCCCCACAATTCAGCACTTTAAAAGAGGTTGCTCTGGTGTCCTGCATCTGTTTCTGATGAGGAGTGAGTTTCCCACCACGCACCCCACCTCCCCATGTCTTTTTCCCACTGGCTGCTGTTTAGATTTTCTCTTTATCCATGGCTTTCAGCACGTTGGCTATTATGTTTCCAGGTGTTTGTATTTATCCTACTTGAGGTTTTGCTGAGTTTCTTGGATCTGTAGGATGATGTTTTCTGCCAAATTTGGGAAATTTTGGCCCTTATTTCTTTGTATGGTTTTTCTACCCTATTATCTCTCCTCTCCTTCGGGGCTCCTGTTACAAGTATGTTATGATTTGATATTGTCCCGTGGGACACTAAGACTCTGTTCGTTTTCTTCCCCCTCATTTTTTTCTCTTTGTTTTTCAATTTAGGTAATTACTATTGATGCTTCAAGTTTATTCAAGCTTTACTGTACACTTTTTAATCTTTTGTTAACTTCATAAGGTGAATTTTTCATTTCAGACATTGTACTCACCTGTTCTATAAATCCCATTTTTTATATTTTCCATTTCTCTGCTGAGATATTCCCTCATTATGTCCATTTCTTCCTTTAAATCCTTGAACGTGTTTATAATATGTGTTAAATCCTTTTCTGCTAATTCCAAACACCTAGGTCCTCTTGGGGTCTTTTTGCATGTGCAGTAATTTTTTATTGTCTGGTAAACATAAGTGGTACATTGTAGGGAATCTGGATTTTGTTGCATTCTTTTCAAGGGTTTTGGGCTTTGGTCTGGCAGGTGGTTAAATTATTGGTGGAGACTCTTGCTCCTATCAGGTTTGGTTTTAAGTCGTGTTTCAAAAAGTCTTTTTGGTTTTGTCTTTGGTCCCGGGGCATGCCTTTACTCTAGAACTTAGTTCTTATTTCTAAAGCATGGGCTTTTGGGGATCTCAACTGAATTGCCAAAATATTCAGCATGTCCACTCTGACTGGGCTTGAACTCCATATTCCAACATTGAGCCAACTTTGGTATCTCTGTTCAGCTCTCAGCCCTGAGCAGTTGCTCTCTGCTGAGCCTCAGAGTCTCACTCTGTACACACCCACGGCCCACAGCCCAGCCTTCTTTGGCCAAAGAATCGAGAGGAATTCCCGGGTAGACTTTTGCCTCCCCCCACGCCCTGTTTTGCTAGTCCCTCCTCTTCTGTACCCTGACCTGCAAATTCCTGCTGCTTCAGCAGCCCCAAATACTCATTTCTGCCTTTTCAGCTCAGGAAGACCACTCCTTTGCTTGGGATCCTCTGCCACTGGGAAATTGTCACCAGGCAGAAAGCCAGGACAAACATGGGGGTCATCTTGTCTATTTCCTTTTTCTCAAGGATCACAGTCATTGTTGCCTGTTTTCCAGTGCGTGAAAGCAATTACCTCTGATTTTGTCCAGTTTTATAGTTGCTTAGGATTAAAGGATTAGTCATCATTGGAAGTGGAAGTCCTACTTTCTCTCTCTGTCTTTTCATAAACATCTTTTCAGAGGCATAAATGACATAATGCACATTTAAATTGCACAGTTGTGGGTGGAGGGTATAGCTCAGTGGTGGAGCGCATGCTTAGCATGCACGAGGTCCTGGGTTCAATCCCCAGTACCTCCAAAAAAAAAAACCTTTTTTTTAAATGTGCAATTGATGAGCTTTAATTTATGCACATTCCCATGGAACCATTACAACAATAAAGAAATGAAGATAATCAACATATCTCATCCCCAAGTTTCTTCTTGTTCTTTAAAATCAAAAGACGCCTCAGCTGTAAAACTACCTCAACCTGATGCCTTTTAAAATGATTGATACTTTTCCAATCTCTTTTGGTTACATATTAGTCTACTTAGGGCTTCTTTTTCTTCTTGGATGAGTTGTAGTATTTCATTTTTTGCCAAGAAGTCATTATTTCCCCTAGGTTTTCTAATTCTTTGGCATAGAGTTATACATAACAGCCTTTTGTAATCATTTAATTGCTATTATTAGTGGTTATAGGCCCTTTCTAATTCTTAGTTACTGTGTATTGTTTTTTTTTTCCCTATCCTTTACCCATTTTTCAGGCTTGGAAGGATATTTTTCCTTTCTATTTTATTGAGCCTTTCAAATCCTTTCAATTATTTTGAGGAATTATTATTTATTAATTTTCTATTTAAATTTTTTAGCACTTTCTACTTTATGTAGTTCTTATACTAATTTTTAAATTTGAATATTTAACTGATTTATCTTTTTTTAAATAATAAAAACCTTTAAGACTACATGATTTCCTCTGAGTACAGCTTTAGCAGTACTCCCATGGTTTTGGCATGAAATGTTATTCATAAGATTATAGTTAACTTGAAATTTCATTTTTAATATTTATTTTATTGAAGTATAGTTGATTTACAACATTAAATTAGTTTCAGGTGTACAACGTAGTGATTCAACTTTTAATAGATTATACGCTCCATTTAAATTTATTACAAAATAATGGCTACACTTCCCTGTGCTGTACAATATATCTTTGTTGCTCACTTATTTTAATGTATTTTTTAAATTTATTTTTTATTTTTGGGAGGGAGATAATTAGGTTTGTTTATTTATTTATTTATTTGTTTGTTTGTTTTAATGGAGGTACTGGGGATTCTCATTTATTTTATACATAGTACTTTGTATCTCTTACTCCTATACCCCTATCTTGGCCTTGAAATTTTACTTTTTAAAATTTTATTTAGGAGAATGTTTCTTAGTTTCCAAGTGGTTACATTTGCCTCATATCTTTGTTGTTGATATTTAGTTTTACTGGATTCTGTTCAGAGAACACAGTCTATGTAATTTCTACCATTTGGACATTTAGAAGATTAAAAAAGAAATACAATTCAGTGGGTTTTAGTATATTTGCAATGCTGTGCAACTATCTCCACAATCAATTTTATAATGTTTTCATCACCTCAAAAAGAACCCCCCTACACTTTAGCAGTCATCAACCCACTGTTCCCCCCCACCCCCAAGTCCTAGGCAGCCACTCATATACTTTTTGTCCCTACAGATTTTCCTATTTTGGATATTTCATATAAATGAAATCTTATAATATATGGTCTTTTGTGACTGGTTTCTTTCACTCAATATAATGTTTTTAAGGTTTTGCATAGTGTAGTATGCATCTGTACTTCATTTCTTTTTATTGCTGAATAATACTCCACTTTATGGATATATCACATTTTATTTATCCATTCTTCAGTTCATAGACATTTGAGTCATTTCTACTTTTTACCTATTATGAATAACACTATTTTCTTCTTGTTTGCATTTACCTGGTATACCTTTAGCAAGCCACGTATCTATTTTCATTCTTTTACTTTGAAACTTTGTCAATTGTTTAGGTGTTTTTTTTTTTTTTTCATATTTAAGGTCCAGCTAGATTTTTAAAAAATCCAAATCTCTGTTTTTGAAATCAGTCTGTTTCTTGTATGAGAACAGGTATATTTCATTCCATTTTACGTTAACATTTATCCTACTTTATTATTTCCTCTTTCTCTTTTTTCTTACTTTTGCTGCCTAAATCACATTTCCATGTACCCCCTGTTAATTTAGAAGCTCTCCTGTACTTTTCAATTCTACCATTGTTACCTTCCCATTGCTAACATCATCATCAAATCTGTATTTCTTTATTAACATACCACAATGAAACAATGACTAAGCCTTTAGAACACATTTATTTCTTGATTCCTCTGCACCCCCAATGCCTCCATTTTGCTAAACTAGGTTGACATTTCCAGTCCAGGGTTTTGATAAGATTTCTCATTAGCTCATTTCTTCTGTTTTGAGCATACTTACTTAGAACAAAGAATACCAGTGTTGGGGCATTTTTACAACTTTCTCAGAAGAAAAGTTAGGGAAGGAAAGTCAATTATCCTTTAGCAAAGTACTGTTTGCTTTTTTAGCCCCTGAAAATGACTTCCCATGCTGACCATATGCAGGATCTCAGATGAGCAGGATGTATGTTGATGTTTAAGAATAATTTGCTGTCTGGGGACTTACTTAGCTTATCACATATACTCACTCCAGCCCAGTTGCCCTTTTGAGGCCTGCCCAGGTGTGCTGCGCCCCTCTCTCCCCTGCTGGAATGTTCTGTTTCGTTCACCTCCATCTCCATCTTCCTGGGCACAGCTCTTTCAGTGCCCTTTTCTGACCCAAACCGGATGTAAGCACTTCCTTCTTTGACCCCTACAAGGTACCTCATTTATATCTCTCCTGAGACTTAACCTCATTCATTGAGCCTTGTGTTAACTCAGCTTTGGGTACTTTCCTACCTCACTCCTCTCCTGGGGGAAAAAGTATCTTATCTTCTTATCCCCACTGCCTAGCACAGGCCCTGGCACGTGGTACACACTGAACTGAAATGACTAGAATGAATCATATGGGGCAAGGAATCACCCACTTGAATGGCAGAAGAAGCGGACTTTTATTTAGTGAAGACATTTGTGTATTTTAATTTTTCTTTGCATCTAAGAGACAGAAAGTTTGTAGAGAAGAACCTTCTTCATCGTGCCCTGGGTGTGCACATTCTTGAGAATCCTCCTTCTAAGAGCAAAGCGCACATCAGTCACTAACGACATTAATCACTGTCTTTCACGGAAGGCTTCCCACACTCTGCTGTTACAGTATCCTGGGTATTTTGATCTGTTTAGAAGCGAAGCCTTAAAAAGTGGTAACATAGGTTTTTCATGTATCATTTATCCTATTACTTCTCCTGCCATCAACCAGACACAGGTATTTAGCTCTCAATTACTACGGTGTCTGTAATAAGGTATAAATGCTCACTTAGGAAAAAAAATTAAGTATCTTTTCTGCTGCTTCTTAAAATTTTTCCCCATCTCCTTGTTTTTATTTCCATTTTTAAAAATAAATATGTTTCAAAGGCTTGATGTAGCTGCCCCCATCCTGGTGCTGGGGGTTCGTACTGCTCCTCCCTCATAGGCTTATGGGTTCATGGGTTAGTGGGGAATCAGACAAGGAAACAAGCAGAGTGATTGTGCTTGGATGTCATGAGAACCTGGGGAAGCCATTGGCGGGCCTCTGCCTGGCCTTGAATACCAAGGAATGCGTCTCAGAGACTACATGAATCAGAAGACTATGAGGTTGAGGAAGAGTTAGCCAGATATGGGAGGTGGAAGGAAATAGTAGAATAGTATCCTGAGCAGAAAAAACCAGTGCCAGAGAACCTGCACATTTGAAGTGCAATTATTTCAGAAGTGTTGGAGTGTCCTGGCAAAAAACAAAGCTTTTCTGTGTGTCTTTATTTAATTAAAAAAATTGTTTTAATTGTTTTTTTTTTTTTTTAAAGAAATACAGTGCTAAGGCAGCAGTGGTTTAGCCCTATAGCAAACAGGCCCTCTGTTGTGATTAGAACCAAGCCAACCTGGGCTTCCTATGGCTCTTTGAAGCTGAACTTACAGGCCTGGCCTTGGCCTCCCAACCTAGATATTTCTTAAGTGCAGGGACAGTGTCTGATTCACTCTTTGCTCTGTCCTCAGCCCTGGTACAGTGCCAAGCAGCAGCAGGAGCTCAGTTAATATTTTTTGGATGAATACGATGGCCACCCAGAACGTGGGTTACCCTTTGGCACAATCTTGACAGCTTGGGGCCCCCATGGTGGGACTGGGGTGTGCCTGAGCAATGAAGTGGTTAACTTGGCTGCAAGCTTCCCCTGACAGATTTGCTAAGGAAAACCTACTCACAGAGCACGATGCCCTTGATATTGTCAACCAATTAATTCTGTAACTACTCTAACTTAGGAAAGGCCTGCTGATTTGATTTTATCTGTCTTTTAAGACTTATCTTTGATCATATCCCATTCCAGCTGGACTTCCTCTCCTCTTCTTCTCTGCTCCGTTACTGATGGCACAGGATCTAATTACCTCATCACCCCTTAATTTATTTATGAAAAGGCTGAGGCTAAAGAAAAGAAAGAAACTCCTGGGACCTTTGGGGACCTTCTGTAAAAGCTTTCCTTTTCCCATTCCCTCCCTTATGCCCGATAAAACCTCCTTTTCTGTCTCTGGCAAATTGGAATTGTTCTTACTTATTAATTTAAATAAATAAACTTCCCTTCCAGGGCTGAGTGGAGGCCTTCTCTGAGGGTTAAGCCTGGCCTATGAACTCTCAATGGATCAATCAATCCATCATCAAGAATTCATTGATCCTGCAGGAAGCAGCTTTCAAAATCAGCACAGGGCTTCTGGACATCCCGGCTTCCTCTTCACAGGACATTTGGGGAAGGGGAGTCTTTTGAAATTTTAAATTTTATTATTATTATCACACAAATAATACATGGACACATTAATCTTAAAAAGAAAAAAAACTGAAGGACACAGGAATATGTGGGATAACAAGGGAAAGGCTTTCTCCGCGCATCCCATCCCACTGTTAACAGCTTGAGATTGTAACCTTTTATTCAGAACATTGAAGAATGCGCTTTCCGACACGAACACCTATATAAACAAACATCTAATTCTAAAGCTAGCATAAATGGGATCACAATGTAGGTGTAGTTCTACTTTTTTTTTTTTTTTTTAAACAATACGTCTTAGGCATCTTCCAGTCAGACCACACAGGTCTATGTCTTAATGGCTGAAACAGTATTTCACAGCATAGAGGTTCCATTATTTATTTATCCATTTCCCTGCTGAGAGGCATTAACACAGTTTCGAATTTTTCAGGATTACAAGCAAGTGCCGGGTCCCTGGGAATTATCCGTTCAATCACGCATTTATTGTGGGCTCACCATGTGCCACGCACTCTACTAGGGGTTGGGGGTAAACAAAACAGACACCTAAAATTAGTTCTGAGTGACGGAAAGGGGGCATTTTCCTTTCCCAAGAGGACGCGGCCGATTGAAGATCGGTCTCTACATCAGTCCCCCGGGGCGTCTCCCCAGCGAGAAAGGGGCCCCGGGACCCGTCCGTCGGGCGAAGAAGCGGGGTGGCGGGGTGACCGAGCTTTTCAGGAAGAGGGGCTGCGGGGCGCGGGCCTGCGGCGAGGAGTCACTCGTCACACACCAGGCGCCGGGCGAGCCAGACGCGGGGCGCAAGTCCGGCGGGGCGGGGCCGAGCGGCGCGCGACCCTCGGCGCGCTCGGGGAGGCACGGCCTGGGCGGCCTCTCTGGCCCCCGCTCCCGCGGGCTCTATGACACCGCGCTGGCTCGCGGGACGGGGCGGGGTTGGCTAAGAAGGAGGAGACCATTTCACGTTCTACATCTCGCGGTATGGCTCAGGCTTGACTCTCGCGAGAAAGTGGAAGGTCCGCGCTTGCGCACTGCTGTAGCGCCTAGTGGCTGTGGCAGGTTTGCCGCCGGGTGTGCGAAAGGAGACTACCCCTCTGGAGGCTACTGCGTTCCCTGCGGCTCGTCACCATGAGCAGCACCTTGGCCAAAATCGCGGAGATCGAAGCCGAGGTAATGGGCATTCGAAAATTCCGTCTTAGCGTTTCTCTTAGGCGGCGTCGCTCCTTCCTGAACTACCTTCAGCCGCGTCAGAACCGGGCCCGCGTCCCCCGACCCCCCTCAGCCTGGGCCTGCGTTCCCCAATCCCTCCTCCCTGACCCCTCCTCCCATTGCCCACATTCCACACGGCTGCACTTAGTACCCTTTTTCAGTGATGGCTCCTGTCCGAACATTATTTCTCTTAGTATTTTCCTTTCGTGTGAGCAGTACTGAATCCTGTCCCCTCACTTCAGCCCTGACCTGCTCAAGTACTTCAGTATCTTTCCTCATCATCCCTCAAACCCCTCGCCCTATCTCCAATCTCTACTTTGAGGACCCCCTTTCCCAGAGTTTTGCTCCCAGGGAATAGAATCTGGAAGTAAATTGTCACCTATGGTAGCCGTTGACTCCACCTGGATTGTTGTGTGATTCTGTTTGAAGCGCTCAGAGCTTTTTAAGATTGGATGGTTCACACCAGGTACAAGCAATTGAAAAGGAATGAGCAGCTGAGTTTTAGTTTAATCTGTGAATACTAATTGTAATAGCCTTGGTCATGTTTCTTCTCTTTGGACCTCAGTTGCTTGTTATGTAATTGGGAGATTGGGCTGGGTGATGGAGAGAATGGATTTTTATTCTTAAGTCTGCCTTAAAATGGATATGTTGACATTAGTAGGACCTAGGAAAAAACATTCTCTCAGAGCTGAGGGAGCATTCATTCTGGTTATTTTACCGTGTAGGAACTGCTCTGATTTTCTGATTTATGGCTGTGATTCCTCCCTTATAGATGGCTCGGACTCAGAAGAACAAGGCCACAGCACACCACCTAGGGCTGCTTAAGGCTCGCCTTGCTAAGCTTCGCAGGGAACTCATTACTCCAAAAGGTGGTGGTGGTGGTGGGCCAGGAGAAGGTTTGTGTTTTTCTTCATCAGTTTTTTTGAGGGGTGTAATTTTTAATCAAGATAATATAGGTGTATGGTTTAAACATAATTTTAAAATTTCTATGAACGTAGATTTGTAATTTTCTAGGCATAAATTCTTGAATTGTGTTTATTTTATTTTATTCTACTGATTTTAAAGGCAAATGAATAGTTTTTAAGTGAGCTAGGGTTTTATTTATATATATCCTGTACTGATCCAAAATAGATTTACAGTGGCTCACAGAAACATGTAAATAAATACAGTCAACAATATAAAGAATAATTGAGAAACTTGATACAAAGGGAAATGCTGGTGGAAAGAATAGGTTGAAGCCAAGAGAGCAAAGTTTAGGACCAAAAGTAAGTCGTAAGGTTTATACACTTCCTAGAGAAGGGCCACAAATTTGACTTTGAATTTGTTTGCAACCTATTGTAAGAAAAGAAGACTCAGTCACAGGGTTTGTAAGAAAAAAGAGAAACCAATTTTTTTAGATCAGTTATTTAATATTTGGTCTCTTAAGTACTATGGGTGCTAGAAGGATATGCAACAGTTTAAGCTATAGAGGCATAAAGTTTTTACATCAAACACTGCATTAAATATTGTGACTTGCTATGGGGGAATTTCGTGTGCTTAAGTTCTAAAGCTAAACTGTAACAAGTTGGAGAAATAGGTTCTAGAGGGATAGGCATCCAGAATGTTAAATGAATTACAAGTCTCAGTGCTCCCAGGGATAACTTGTCTCTTCTTTCTGATATTTATTGATGTTTCAGGATTTGATGTTGCCAAGACAGGTGATGCTCGAATTGGGTTTGTGGGTTTTCCATCTGTGGGGAAGTCAACACTGCTTAGTAATCTGGCGGGAGTCTATTCCGAGGTGGCAGCCTATGAGTTCACTACTCTGACCACTGTGCCTGGTGTCATCAGATACAAAGGTGCCAAGATCCAGGTGAGTCAGGTCTGCAAGCCAAGGAAGGGAAGGAATCAATTCTTTTATTTAAAAAGCACTTATTTAGAACTCCCTGTAAGCCAGGGCTGATTTTTGATCTGCTAGGCCCTCAGTGTCTAGCAGGGGAGATAAAATAGTACATAAAAACAATAAAGCAATGGGATAGTGTTTGACTGTACAACAGTGGAGACTTGTGAGGAGAAAGGAAGGACTACTTTTTCCACCTGAGGGTGGTTAGGGAGATCGTCTGGTAAGACAAAAAAAAGTTTCATGTTGAAAGTAACAATGGGGTGGGTCTTAAAGTTCAAATAGAATTTCTCCAGCCAGAGAATGTAAAGGGCAATTTCAAGGAGCCTTAATGGTGAACAGTTTGCTATGGTATGAGCTTAGGTGTGGGACAGGGAGTGGTAGAAACTGAATCTGGAAAGGTAGATTGGAGCTGAATTATGAAAGGTCTTGTGTGCCTGCTAAGGAAGCTGAATTTTATCTATTATGTAGTAGCTGGGGGAGCCACCAGAACCTTTTTAATGTAGAAATGATCAGGCCCTTTTTAGAGGAAAATTCTCTGTGAAGCCTAATGAAGTTGGTGTCTTGAGAAGTTCTTAGATAGATGGCAGATTTAGGGCTCCCAAATAAGGAGTCCTCTTGGGTATGAAGGAAGATATATGTAAAATATAATGGAAAATATTCTTGTTGGCTGCACAGCTAATAAGACAAATTCTGAACTTCATGACATTTAAATCTAGGCTAGAGGTTTCCAGACTTTCTACATTCACAGTACCCTTAGCGGCTCAGCAGTTATTTCCTAACAACTTTTCTTGTCCTAGTAATTTTTTTACAGTGCTCCCAGCCAAAAAAAAATACCTAATGGGTTCCATTTGTTAAACAGATCCAAAAAATGCAATTATTTATGTCTTTACAGCCACAGTTATTTACTAATGGGGTATGGGCACTGTTGGGTACCACGTAACTTCTCAGACTTTGGAATCAGATTGAATACTCCCAAATTTGTTGCCTTTTCCACATTAATTTTTCTGTGGTACTGACTTTTTACCATAATATCTGCTGAAAAATCTAACTTCCCAAAGATTCAGATCTGGTGTCATGGAAAGCAGTGTAGTAGGATCTAATGAAATTGTGAGCTTTTTTGATCTAGTAGTTCCCTCAGTGCCTGACAGGTATCAAGAACTGCTTCCCTTGAAAATTTAGAACATTCCATATGTCACCCCTAAGTTCTCTGTGGTGCAGCAAGTGCCTTGGTACATCATTTGGAAGCTCTTGGTGTAGGCATTTGTTTTACTTCTTGCTGAGCTGCACAGTGACTTCTGAGGTGCATTCATGCTTCTTTACTATAGAATCCAGTGTAGGGAGGGACTAGTATCCGGGTGGTATTTTCAGTGGCTTTTTATCTTTCTGGTTAGGTGCCCATGTGGAGACTGTTAGGATATGTACCTTTCTAGGACTTTATGTCTAAATGTATATAACAAGAATAAGGATGCTTGGGCATATCTGGACCATTGCTTAATTTCATTTGGTTCCAGAGGCTCGAAAGTTTGGCATCTCAGAGAGTAACCTCTTTCCTAATGAGATACTGTGGCATCTCTCTCTGGGCTTCTAGATGTATTAGAATAAATATCTCTTGCCTTTTCCTCAAAACCTTCATTTGTTTCAGTCTCTTCTGACCTTTTTTTCCCCTCTTTTTTGCACAGTGCTTTCTTTTCCATCTGTTCACTCTGCCTGTTTTTCCCACCCTTCTTTGTTCAGAAACCAAGTTAAGTAAGCATACTAATAGGTATGCTTAACTGAATTAAGATGACTGCCCTCAAATATTTTTAAAAAGTCTGTTTTGTGGCAGAGGACTCATAATCTGTGGCTTGGTAGGAGGGATGTGCAAAATTAGAACCACCTAATAAGAATTATAAGGAGGGAAACTTCTGGGATTTTTTGTTCGGAAGAAAGATATTTTTAACAATAAAGGTGCCTAAAAATGAAATGGTGCCTCTTGAGGTAATTAATTACTGTGTTCAAGTAGTGGCTGAACCACCACTTACCAGGGATGTTATAAAGAAAACTGATGTCACATAGGCCGAGATTGGCCTACAAAGTGTATGTACAGTGCTTTAAAAATCAAGGGGCTTATGTTTCACCTTGCCAGGGTCCTTAGGACTCCTGTTGATTATACTGAGGTATTATGTTTTTTTTTGGCAAGCATACCACAGAAATGGTATGTCCTCCTCCGTGCGTCTTAGGAATTCATGATGTCAGTATGTCTTATTGGTGATGTTGACCCCCATCAGTTGGTTAAAGTGGTGTCTGGGATTTCTCTACTACAAAGCTGTTATCTTTCTTTTTGTAGTTAATAAACATCCTGGGGGAGATACTTTGAAAAGATGTAAATCCTGTTTCACAAACTTGCCCTCTCATTTTAGCATTTGTCTGTGGATCTTGCCTAATGGTGATTTTTTGTTTTTCTCTTTCTTACTACATTTATTAATTAGAATTCTACTATATGGAGGAGTTGTTCCTTCTTTCCCATTTGTTTATTTGTTTGTTTATCACTGTGGGCTCATGGATATTTATTTTATGGGTGATAATCCAGTACTACCATTATTTTATTACTCAAATTGTTCCAGCTATGACTATTAGGAACTCCTTTAGGTTGGCACCTGTGTTCTTTCCAGAAGCCCCTTTCTTTTCGTGAGTACTTCCTTATTTTCTGGCCAACACACGGTGTTCCAGGCTAATCTTATATTTTCCCTGCTTCAGTCCTGGAATCAACCACTTCTGAAGGAGCACTGTTCATTTCATTAGAGATAGGTGTATAGAAATCAAGATCTGGTGTGCTCCTTACTCCCAATGTAGCTTTTAAAATCAGTGTAACCAGAGTTTCCAAGTCAAGGCAGGTATATTGAACATAAGTTATCTTCTTTGAAAGAGAAAGAGTAGCTCAATTTAACTGATGTATCAGTTTTAAAGGAGATAATGTTATTTTTTATGTAGTGAGGAATAGGAAGGAGCTTTTGAGCAGGTTCTTGAATGAAAATCTTGAACTCTCTAAGCACCTCCTGAGTTCTTTTTCATTGTGGTTTATTTAACGTGAACTATAGTTTTATAATGTCAAAATGCTTATAGCAAAGGCTAGTTTTAAATGATAAACTGCAACTATATCCCTGTCTGTTCACTTGAATAATTCAATATTGACTGTACAGTAGACCCTTGGTATTTTCAAATTTTATATATGCTCTTAACATGACTCTTACAAGCTTCTAACTATAGTTTGTAACCTTGCTCACATGTGAATTTGAATCATATGTGCTGTGGAGTTGGTTTTGATGTTCTTATCATTAGATACATACACTGTGACTTGTGTGAGGTTTTACTTTATCACATTTCCTGAGCAATTGAGTGGTCATTTTCAACTGCGGACACATATCATAGTCACCCTTGAAGCCTTTTGAAATACAGATCGATATCTGAACCCTGCTTTGACTCCTCCAAATCAGACTGCAGGGATGAGGCTCAGATACCTGCATTTTTAATGGTTTTACAAGTGATTCTTACGTGCTCACCTGATTAAGGTTGACTGCAGAAATTTTTGTGAATTGGGGGATTTGCAAAGGTCTCAGTATTTATCATTTGTGAATGTCCTAATCCAGTTATTATCTACAGTAAGGAATTTTTGTGGAGGTTCAAATTCCTGAAAAGTGGAGGAATACGGAAAGATACTCATGTAGAATAATGGATTTGCCCCCCCCCACACATGTAGGTTATAATCTTACTTGATTTATTAGGAGTGTGACTTTGGGCCAAATCACCTAACCTCTATGAACCTCAGCTAATATCCTTATTCACAGAGTAGTTAGACTATTTTAAACTAGATGAAGTATATAAGAAGCTTGTAGCTGACATTTATTAGATGTTTAGTAAAAGTAAGATTTACACACTCATTTATAAGGAAGATTGGGTTTGGATCTCCTAATTTTGGATCTTGAGAAATAAATCATTCTATTTGATCTGTTCAGATTTACAACCAGTTTTTCCTTTTCTCTCTTTTCTCTTGTCCTTAATCTTGCAGCTTCTGGATCTCCCAGGTATCATTGAGGGTGCCAAGGATGGGAAAGGTAGAGGCCGTCAAGTCATTGCAGGTAAGTGGTCCAAGGCCACCGTCCTGGGATATCATCCCTTTATTGGGTTATTTTATTTTATTTTATTTTATTTTATTTTATTTTATTTTATTTTATTTTATTTATTTTATTTTATTTTATTTTATTTTATTTTATTTTAATTTAATTTAATTTTATTTTATTTTATTTAATTTTAATTTTATTTTATATTTTATTTTATTATATTTTATTTTATTTTATTTTATATTTTATTTTATTTTATTTTATTTTATTTTATTTGGTACTGTTCTTTTAGATGGGTCTTTTAGTATCACTGTGAAGGAAATAGTTTTACCTGACTTTTCACTGGAGTAGAATGTCAGAACTTGAAGGGATCTCAGACAGTAACAGTCCAGATCCCCATGTGAAGAGAAACACTAAGGACAGAAGTGAAGTGCTTTGGTACAGTGTTGCACTGTTGGGCAGATTCAGAGCCAGAATTCAGGTTTCCTGACTCCCACCCATGCCTTTTCTTCTTCTTTTTTTTTTTTTTTAATTTAAAGTAAAATGTTATAAAAGGCTAATCTTGATTGCAACAATCTGCTACCCCACCTCTCTTCACCTCTACTGTCATTCCCCATTGGCAACTATGTCAAATCTTCAACTATTCTACTTATCCTCATATTTTAAAATATTATGCTTATATTGCTATTTCATGGTTAGACACCATCTGTTGGTTTCATGTTATGGTAGAAAATTAGCTCTCTTATACTACATACCTCTTTTCCTATTCTTTTAAAGAAATTATATCATAATTTTTAATTAACTCATCAGTCATAGTTTACATTATTATATAAAGACTGTAACTTGTTCAGTGCTGAGATAAGTAGTATATTATGACTTGTTTTCTTTCTCTTGAAATCTGTTTTTGAAGTTTATTTTTTGTGGAATTAATAATTGACTCTCTCTTTTGTTCTGTTTACTTTTCTGTGTTTGCTAATATTTTTCAAATGTTCCAATAGATCAAATGCCTACCAATCAGTATTTTTCTAGATACTTGAATACAGTTCCAAATACTGTCTTACTGATTTCATTCTCTCCTCTCAACTCTGACACTACCTTGCTGTCTTCCCTTTGTCTTTTATGCTTCAGTCTGGATTGGTTGCTTCCTAGACCAGACCTGTCCAGTAATGGAAATGTTCTACAGTAGTGGAAGTGTTCTGAATTTGTGCTGTCCAATGTGGTAGCCATAGGCATATATGGCTGTTGAGCACTTTAAATGTGTCTGGTGCAATTGAGCTGAATTTTAAATTTTATTTAATTGAAATTAACTTGAATTTGAAATGCCCCAGGTGGCTAGTGGAGTCTGTATTGGACAGTGCAGCTCTAGACTTTACACATGGGTGTCATCCTGAGATTTTCTTTTGTGTTCTTGTGTGGGATCCCCTATTTCTTAGAGTCAGTGTTTTATATTTTTGGGGTTATTTTAATGTTTTGCTGAGTCACAGTTTTTACTGACATACTGAAAAAGAATGATAGGTGAGTTCTGTTTTTTTTGTGTTTGAAAATATTGTTATTCTACACTTATATTAACTTACTAATTTAGCCATTTATAGAATTATGGGTTCAAAGTCATTCATAGATGACTGTCAGAAACATTATGCTATATTAAAAGAGCTGGGCACAGAAGACTGACTACATTGTGTATGATTTCATTTATATGAAACTCTAAAAAAAATGCAACCTAACCTATGGTGACAGAAAGCAGATCAGTGATTGATTGAAAACTGAGGGTAAGATGGTTTGCAAAGGGGCCTTAGGGCACTTTTGGAGGTGATGGAAATGTTCTGAATCTAGATTGCTGTGGTGGTTATACAGGTATGTACATTTGTCATCAAACCATATATTTAACATAGGCACTATTTATTTTTTATAAATTATACCTCAGTGAAGTTTACAAAAATATGCTAACTTATTAAGATATAAGATAATCTTATTCTTTGAGAATTCTTGTTGTTTTAAATCTTTCTGAACTTTTTCAGGGATTCAGGTTATTGCCTGGTTTGTATCTTCATTCCGAATTATTTTTCTGCTTGTGAATCTAGAAGTTGACACATCTTCTAGGTACACTAATAGAAAATAAAGCATACATTGCAAATTGACTTCTGGTGTAAATCTTTGGTAACCTTAAGAACTTCATGTGTGTCTATGTATTGAAAAAAAAATCCTTTATCTCTTAAGTATAGGAGCTTTACACGACCATCTCCCCCACACCCACCTTTTTGAATATTTGAGTTATGTTAAGTCTTTAATGAGCTTTGAAAAAAATTTGAAAGAAAATTTGTTTTCAATTCTTCAGTGGCTAGAACGTGTAACTTGATCTTGATTGTTCTGGATGTCCTGAAACCCTTGGGACATAAGAAGATAATTGAAAATGAGCTGGAAGGCTTTGGCATTCGCTTGAACAGCAAACCCCCCAACATTGGCTTTAAGAAGAAGGATAAGGGAGGCATTAATCTCACGGCCACTGTAAGTGGAGAAGGTGATATGGGACAGGTTGCTGAAGGGACTAGGGTGGGGAGTGGATTGAGGTACAAGGACATTGACATTTGGAAATTGCCTGGCTTCTTCCAGCATTAATCAAGGTAACACAATGATGTTGTAATGACTGACAGAGTAGGACAAGAGTCAGTCTCAGACTTATCTTTCTGGCTTTACTTCCTCTTTTGGGTTATTTATTTGAGGTGGTATGGAACTGTAAACCAGTGTTATGCTTGCGTGAGGTAGAGAGCTACCAATATCATCTGTTTTCATTCATTCAACACAAGTTTATAGAGCACCTACCATGGGCCAAGCATTGTTTTAGGCTTTTGAGGGGAAGGGAAGAGGGAGCAAAATAGACAAAAGTTCCTGCCCTTGTATTCTAATGGGGAAAGTAGCAAACAAAATTAATTAGTGATTATAGCATATTAGATGATAGTAAACCTAAGGACAAAAGTAAACTAGGGAAAGATGGAGAGTGTTGGTGGGAGGGTTGCAGTTTTAAGTAGGTTGATCAGAGAAGTCTTAACTGAGGTGACATGGAGTGAACCAAATGAGATTCCTATCTTGAATAACATTTCATATAAAGGGGACATCCAAGTGCCAGGCCTTGAGGTAGAGCATGCCTTTGCATGTTTGAGGAACAGCAGAGTGAGCAAGTAGGAGAGTTAGTAAGAAATGAAGTCATAGTGTAGGTCCATATGTGCTTTTACTGGGCAGGAGATAGGCAACTTCTGGTTGGGTTCCAGTCTGTGGAGTAAAATTGATTTGATTTAGGTTTTAATGGAATCAATCTGGCTGTTGAGAATAGACTGAAATGGGTTAAGAACAAAAGGAGAGAGATTTAAGTGAAGTAAGTCAGAGAAAGGCAAATATATGATGTCACCTGTATGTGGAATCTTAAAAACAAAAAATACAAAATTTATTTACAAACCAGAAATAGACTCATGGACATAGAAGACAAACTGGTTACCAGCAGGGAGAGGGGAGGGATATATTAGGAGTTTGAGATTGACAGGTATACATTATTGTATATAAAACAGATACACAACATGATCTACTGTACAGCACAAAGAACTATATTGTTTCTTGAAATGAGCTCAAATGGAAGAAAAAAAATGAATATATAACTGAATAGCTTTGCTATACACTTGAAACTAATGTAAATCGACTACACTTCAATTAAAAAAGAAACCATTTAAGAGGTTATTGCAATAATCCAATCAAAAAGTGATGGCCTTTACTTCACCCTGCCCCAAAAAAAGTTAAAAAAAAAAAATCTTAGACCAGGGTTAACAGTGGAGGAGACGTAAAGTAGTTGATTGTGGAAAGATCTTGGAAATAGCTGGTAGGAATTACAGCTAGATTGGATGTGGATTATGAGAGAAAGAAATGACTGAATTTTTTTTTTTTTTTTGGTAGGGGTAGGCAATCAGGTTTATTTATTTTTAGAGGATGTACTGGGGATTGAACCCAGGACCTTGTGCATGCTACACATGCACTCTACCGCTTGAGCTATACCCTCTCCCCTAGTAGTTATCATCTTTAAAGCTATCATCTTAGCTGAGGAAGTTAGTATAAACAGAGAAGAGGTTCGAGGATTGAGCTTTGTGACCTCCCCCCAATAATTAGAGGTTGGGAGATGGGAAGAATCAGCAAATAATTCTTCTCAGGCAAAGAAGAAGGAAAACCAGAAGAGTTTGGAATCCTGGAAGCCAAGTGAAGAGAGTGTTTCTGATTTGTGGAGCCATCAATTCTATCAAATACTGCTTCTAAGTCATGTAATTGAGGACTGAGAACTTCCTGCAGCTTTTAACATTCTAGAAGTCCAGATTATTTGGCTGGCACAGGTTTGAACTGTCCTGCCCAAAAGAGCTTTTCCATTATCCTGTCATAATGTTCGAATTTGAGCATTCCGTATTCTCTATTTTTACTAAGGCTGCCATAATAAAGTACCATAGACTGGGTGGCTTAAACAACGGAAATTTAATTATCTTTGATTCTGGAGACTGGATATCTGAGATCAGGGTGTGAGCAGGACTGGCTGCTTCTGAGGCCTCTCTCCTTGGCTTGTAGATGGCTTTGTGTCTTCATATGATCTTCCTCTGTGTGTTTGTGTCCTAATCTTCTTTTCTTGAAAGGACATCAGTCACATTGGATTAAGGCCCACCCATATTACCTCATTTTAATATAATTATTTCTTTAAAGACCCTATCTCCAGTCACATTCTGAGATACTGGGGTTCGGACTTCAACATATGAATTTGGGGATAGGGAAACAATTCATACGATAGCACCTTCTTGTGAGTTCGAAAAAATTGTAGTTTTTAAGTATTTCCTACTAGAAGTAAGTTATCCTCATCCAGGATAACAGTCTTTAGAAATAAGTTTGCACCTTATGTAGGATTATCCAGGTACACCAAGAGATGCTCTTAGGAGATTGTTTACCAGTCATTGTCTTCTGTGCCTATTCAGTGCCCTCAGAGCGAGCTGGATGCTGAAACTGTGAAGAGCATTTTGGCTGAATACAAAATTCATAATGCTGATGTGACTCTGCGTAGTGATGCCACAGCGGATGACCTCATTGATGTGGTGGAAGGAAACAGGTACAAACTGAATGGTGCCTAAGTATGAATTGGAAGCCTTGTAATGGAAACAACATCGGATTATGAATCTGGCAGACATCGATTCTAACTCCAGTTGTGGTATTTAAAATAACAGTGGGCCTTGCTTTCTTTAGCTTTAAAATGAAGGGTTGGTCTTGATTGCTGATATCCTTCTTTGCTCTGAAATTTGATCACGATGATCAAATTTCTCATTTCAGTTACTTACTGTAAACTAGGCTGTCCCCCAAGCTCTGTGTCATATGGTGGTTGAAGAAAGTAGTGTCTCAATCTGCTCTCCCAGAATTAATGCATCTGAGAAGTTCTTTACGCTGCTGTGCAGAACTCAGAGCAGGTTGGGCTGTATCTGTTTTCTCTAAGGGTAACCTAAGGGTATATAGCTGAAACCCTATTCCATAAAATATTACTATTATTAGTATTTGAAATTAAATAATAATTGAAACCACTGTTAAAATTATTCCTGGCATTTGGATATAATATTTTCTAGTTACATTCCTGTTCATTTTTTTCCTGTTTCTTGCATGAATTTATTTAATCCTCATTTGAAAACAAACAAAAGCCACTGCTTTGAGTTAGGGGTTTAGTAAGTAAGGTACTTAAAGCCTGAGAGTTGTGGCTTGCCTAATTATTAGTAACCTTAGCTGCTGTATTGATTGAGCATTAGGACTGTGACATTGCTAGATACTGTGTTAAAAACTTTTTTTCCATTCTTTAAAGTTATCATGAAATACATTATTAGTGATGTACTTTACATTCTTACAACTTGTAAAACAACTCTGGGAAATTGACTGTGAGACTTGCTCTGGGACACATGTCTAGAAAGTGACAGAGCTGGGAATTCAGTCTGTATGACACCAAAGCTTGTGTTCTTTCCGCTGCAGCATGCTTTCTCAGTAATTAGCTGTGTGGCAACAGACTACGGCCCGAGTTTTGTTACTTCTCAACCCATGGTTCACTTTTTGGATGTTCTACCTTATTTTGGTAGGAAGCTTTTTTGTGTGCTGGCCTACTTATGATCCCTTTGAGATTCTCTGCTTTGAGGTCCTGGGTGAGGGAGATAATCAGACTGACAATCTTGCCCACAGCTGCAAACTAATGTACTGTTTTTCTTCTGTTTTCATAGAGTTTATATCCCCTGTATTTATGTGTTAAATAAGATTGATCAGATCTCCATTGAGGAACTGGACATCATCTATAAGGTGCCTCACTGTGTGCCCATCTCTGCCCATCACCGCTGGAATTTTGATGACCTGTTGGAAAAGATCTGGGACTATTTGAAACTAGTGAGGATGTAAGTCTTAGTGGATAGTGTAACATTACTGTAGGACTTAAACCAGGTTGTCCTAAAATGATACCCTCAGGAACTCAGTAACATAATCGGTCTCTTTTTGGAAATACAAATAAATTCCTATCATCCACAATGTGCCCTGTATTGAGGGCACATTCTTCCTCAAGATGGAGGTTATCTGGTCTGATCTTCAGGGCGATGGAGGGTTGATTTGCATTCGCACATGAAACATTTCAAGAAGTAGATAACCTCTGCTCCCTCGCTGTTCTAGTTACACCAAACCCAAAGGCCAGTTGCCAGATTACACATCCCCAGTGGTGTTGCCTTACTCCAGGACCACGGTGGAGGATTTCTGCATGAAGATTCACAAAAATCTTATCAAAGAATTTAAATAGTAAGTATCATGGGCATGTAGTGCCTTCTTTTCCCTACAAGCTGCTGGTTCCAACTAGCAGTTCTTAGGATAGCATTACAGAAATTGGGCATCAGAGAGGCTGCTGAAATGCTTGCTTGATTAGAACTTTTCAGTGTCTTCTTAAAACTGTGCTGGTTTGGAGCAGGAATAGCTCTGGAAGCCTTTTTAGGTTGGGATGGCTGATAGTACAGATGATCAGGTTGCTCATTTCATTTACTTACTATGAACTAGGTTCTGACTTCTCTTGTTAATTCATCTTCCTCTTGGCAAACACAAATGTTAATTCTTCCTGCCAGCAACATACTGGGCTTCACTGAGGACCCCTTTAAACCTTACGCATGGGTCAACCCCACTCCCTGCGCCGGTCTCTTTCTCATACTTCTCACTGCTGATATGGGCTGAAAAATTTTTTTATATTATCTTATTTTAAAACTAATTTTAGGCTTACAGAAAAGTTTCAAAAATAGTAATAGTTTCCTTATGTCCTTCACCCTACTTCTAACATTATCAGCGCACATTATCATAGTACAATTAGCAAGAACTGAGATTAGCATTGGTAGAATATTAACTAAAACTATAGACCTTATTTGAATTTTAGTATCTTTTCTACCAGTGTGGAAATACTTCCTTAGTCTTTCAATGTCTTTGATCTTGGTACTTTTTTTTTTTTAACGCAAACTTATTATTTGTTTAGGGGAATACATGAATTTAGGAGATACAGGATTCCCCTAAATCAGGGAGGGGCAAATAAAAGAGATGGGTCTCACTGTGTTGCCAGGATGGAGTGCAATGTCTATTCACTGATCCCACTACTGATCAGCACCGGAGTTTTGACCTGCTCTCTTTCCGACCTGGGCCAGTTGACCCCTCCTCAGGCAACCTGGCCGTCCCCCGCTCCCAGGAGGTCACCACATTGATGCTGTGTGGCACGCAGTCAGCATAGCGCACTGCAGCCCAGAACTGCTGGGCTCAAGTGATCCTCCTGCCTCAGCCTCTGTGTAGCTGGGACTACGAGCGTGTGCCCCCACGCCCAGGGATCCTACATACTTTTGAGGAGTACTGATCAGTTATTCTGTAGACTCTCCCTCACTTTGGGTTTGTCTAATGTTCCCTCATGATTGAAGTGAGAGTATGCACTGGTAAGAATAGCACAAAAAATGATGATTGTCCTCAGTGCATTGTATCACAGGATTCGTGATGTTGCTCTGTCTAATTGATGGTAATATTTGCTTTGATGCTTGGTTATGTAAGTGTTTGCTGGGTTTCTCTGCTGTAAAGATACTATTCTCTTTGTGTTTGATAAATGTCTTGGGAGAGACTTTGAGGCTGTGAAGATCCTGTTTCTCCTCAGACGTTTGCCTGCTGATTTTAGCATCTGTAGTGGGGCTTTTCTGCAACATTTATTGGTATGTTGTATGGTTAATGGTGATTCTTTCTTTTCCTCTTTCATTTTACATTTATTTATTGGAACTCTGTTGTGTGTTACAGCTGTCACTTCTCCCTATTTATTAATTTAATCCATAGTTTATATCCATATGAGCTCTTGGATATTTATTTCGTAGGTGCTGTAAACCAATACTATCATTTTGTTGTTCAAATTGTTCCAGCTTTGGTCATTAGGAACTCCTTCAGATTGGCTCCTGTGTTCTTTTCATTGGTTGCCTTTTCTTTTTTTTTAAATTTCCCTACTTTGGCACTACTAGATTCATAGTGATTTTCCCTGCACCAGCCCTGGAGTCAGTCACTTCTCCAAGAAGCCCCGGTTTACAAGATCTGTGTGCTAGGTGTGCTCATCGTCAGTGGGCTGTTTTTGCTTGTAGGCTCTCTCAGCAGACAGAGCTAGGAAATATACGTACAGATACTAACCTATGCTTACAAATATATCATTTCTCTCTCTTTTAGTATGTATCTATCTACCTATCTATCTAATTTACCCATCCATCCTTATCTTTCTATATTAAAAACCATGAGTTTATACTGTTACCTCTGATTCCAGCTTAACACTACAGGGTTCATTTTAGCATTCTCTCTCTTTTTTTTAATTTAATTAAATTTTATTTTTTAATAGAGGTACTGAGGATTGAACCCAGGATCTCGTGCATGCTAAGCATGCACTCTGTCACTGAGTTATACCCTCCCCCCCATCCTTTTTCTTACTTTTAACTTTCTCCAACAGTGAGAAACTTGGCTGTCATTATATATAATCTGCTTATTTAATTCTTCTGTGTGTGTGTGTGTGTGTATATATGTTATACATATATATTATATATAATATATATATTATATATATATGTAAAGTAGCTCAGAATTGCAACCCGTAATCCTGTGAAAAATATTATAACTAACTGAATTACAGTATTAATGAATTATTCTTTCCATTTTTACAGTCTGAAATTTAAAAAATTATTTTAAAAATAAAATAGAAAATAATTGTAGAAAATCAGGAAAGCATAAAAACAGTGATGTTTTAAAAAATACTTGTTATGATCATAAAAATACTGAAAGAGTAAATTCTTTTATTAAGCTTCATATTCCTTTTATCAAAAATAACTATATTCCACACATAGATGCTAATTTCTCCTATCCTCAAACATTATATTTTGGCACATACTTGAATCAGTAAAAGAGACTCTTGGGGAAAGTGAGACATTTTCTTTTTTCAAAACCTCATAAATTTCTGTGTGGTTTTTGCCTTCCATGGTAACAGAATACTGTTCAAAGCCTCTGAACTGTAAGTTAACCAGGGAATTAAATGAAAGGGGAGAAAAATATTTTGGGGAAGAGACATATCAAAGCAAGTAGAATTTTACTTGGTAACTATTTTCCTGTTTTTAAATTATTGCACAACTGGTATTTTAATAATAAGAAAATTCAGCTTAGTCCTGCTAATTATAACATACGTCCCTGTTCCATTCCCTTTGCACCCTTGACTGCACGCACACATCCTTTGATAATTTACTATACACAGTTTTCCATGTGTTATAATACTCATATATATCACTTTTATAATCCTATAAACTGGGTTTTTCATTTCTTTAATCCAAAAGTAGGATGAATGATTATATGGCTTTTGATATGTTTTGCTGCATTGCTTCCTGAAAGGACTAAACCTGTTTACATGGCCATCAGCAGAACGGAAGGCATTGACTTTTCTGCAGGCATTGAGTATGATTGCTGAAAACCAGCTTTCTAGTTTAAGATAGAAAATGATTACCTTGCATTTATTTTGCTTGTTAAAGTACATTTGAAAATTTTTATATATATTTGTTGTACTAATGCTGTTATATCTGTTCCTGTTATTTATCTATTTTTATTTAAAAAGTGAGATTTTGTTTAGTGATTTTTTTTGGGGGGGTGGAATATAGATTTTAAAGAAGTTTTGGTGCAAAGGCAATATTATAATAATAATATGGCCACCATTTGCTATCCTTTGCTACATAGTTCTTAGCTTCTGTGAGTCTGTTCTTAGTGTCTTTTTCACTGATTTCCATTAGCAACACATCATACTCTTAGTATTGGATAAAATTTACCTTCCTGTATTCTAAGAAATCAGGAGACCATGTCAATTAGGGTTTCTTAATAGGGAGGGAGGATTTTCCTAGCATGGCTGAGGAAGGACGTCCTACATTTCTTACTAGTACCCACTGCTGGTTTCAGTAGACCCAGCAAAAACTGGTACTCTGTAACAGTCTGCAACTGACATTGCATCTGTAGGACTGAATTTCCAGTCGATTACTTCAGAGTATTTCTCTGTAATAAACCTATACTTTCTCCTTGTAATTTTAAATTGGTCTTGTCACACTTCTCATTTGCAGTTTTTCTTTTTGACTTTTCTAAGTTGGCTCTGGAACAAGAGGAACCACACAACTTCCAAAAGTCCTTGCCACTTTTTATGTCAAGGCTCCCGTGTGCCACACTGTTGGGGAAGCTAAAGCCTCTGGACCTTGACTGGGGACAGGAGACCTTGGCTGTTTAAGCCTTTGGCTCTTAAGAACCGGAATGCTAAATCTTAGCAGAAAGTGGCACCTAGGTAGATAGCACGGGAGCTAGGTGATTATTTACACTGACTGTTCTTTTTTTCCCTTCCATACAGCGCTCTGGTCTGGGGTCTCTCTGTGAAACACAATCCTCAGAAAGTGGGTAAAGACCATACGTTGGAGGACGAGGATGTCATTCAGATTGTGAAGAAGTGAAATCTTCCCCATCCACCATCTGCCGGGCCAACCACAGCAGCTTCCCCCATGACCAAACACCCGACCCCAATCCCCGTCTGGCTTTGGCAGCCAGGATACAGGGGAGGGAGATGGAGGCTCCCAAATTGGAACATCATTTGTCTTAACTTAGTATCACCTTGTACGTTGAACTGCATAAAGGACCTGGTAGGCCAGCCATCTATGTACAGTTCATGTGTCATTGTCAGAATTTGTTTTGGGGTGGACTGAATGAGGATGGGTATGTATAGTGAGGCAACTGCACAAGGGGTACTTGGGAGCTTGGTCTTAAATGTGAAATGGATAGCAGTGTGACTGCAGCATCTCACTTGATGGTTAGTTATGGGAAACCCTTCCAACCTGATGTGGCCTTTAGTCCTTTCAGGTGGTCTTTTCTAGATGATACTGGAGAAAGGACTTGATGTAAGCTAACTGATTATTCCCTGCAAGGCTAGCCCACTTGGGAGATGGTGTAGTGTGGCAGTTGAGTAAAATACTCTGACCAGGCACATCAGGCTTTGGATTGCAGGCCCACTTCTAATTAGCCGTAGAACCCTGCAGAAATTACTCAACTTCTATAAGCCTCGATTTCCTCGTGTAACATCGAGGTAGTAGTGACACTTCTAGAATGAAGATTCTTAGTATTAAGAGAGATGGTACTTGCAAAATGCTTATTAGCATAGTGTCTGGCATATAAGTCCTTGGTGAATGTTGGCTCATGTTGTTCCCTTTCCTCTAGTTAGAGCACAGCTGTGTTGTCAGTGTTGGGCTGAATATTGAGTTGAATCATGCTGCCAGCTGAGCACCACTAAGTGTCTCCTTTCTCATAGCCCAGCCCTTCTGCTTGCACTCCCATGGCAGTCCTGGCCCCACACATAACCTGGGTGAAGGCATGGAGGCAGAATATTGCAAGGGAGGCAACCAGTGTGCTCAGAACAGGTTTGTAGGTATATGTGTATGTATGGAGGTGGGAGGTTAGTTTAGGAGGAGGCATTGGCGCAGGACTACTTAGAGGGTACAAAGGGCATAATTAGAGGTTTTGGACTGGGAATAAAGAAATTTAAAGGAATTGTCTTGATAATAGGAAATTGGCAAAAATCTGTGTGTTGAACTGGGCTAGTGAGAATATGGGCAGAGGAAGGGTTTGGGCATATAGGTACAGAGGAGAAGGCGAAACTCAGTAACTGACTAACTTGCTCTTTGGAGGAATAAAAGTCAAAGATTATTCCAGTATGGATTACAGGGATGATAGAGAAGGGTAGCCCCTGAGAAAATCGGGGAGAAGAGAAACATAGGAAGACAGTTTGATTTTAGATGAAGTGAGCTAGATCCTCTAGCAGGTTGTGAGGAGTGAGGATGTGGGATTATCCACATACTTAGCCATTTCCAGTACTTGTTACTCCTGTTACCTTAGTGACAGTTATTTCCCTCTGATAGTCTTCCTAGAGCTTGGGCGTAGCACTGTCCCCAGACCAGGAGATAAGCCTCTCAGGCTTGGTATCCTAGTCACTTTGCAGTAGACCTTGGTATCACTGGTACGTTCACGATAGAGGCCATAATCTAGAGCCTACCCCAACTCTTTAGAGAAATGTTGGCTTTCTGAGCTATGGGATTTCCACCAGGGTTTGCTCTCCAGCCCCAGCATAGGTGGCGTTTTCAGAGAATCAGAATCACTTTCACTGGGCTTCAATGAAATGCCAGGATGTTGGGGAGAGAAGGTTGCTGAAATCCAAGTTCATCCAAGGCCTTGCTTCCATCATTCAGCACCTTCTCCTTCCCCTATCAGTGGACCCCTGGGGGCGTTTGGGGGAGAATCCTACTCCTTTCTCTCCCTTTTTGGGCTCAGAGTTGGGAGTTTTGGGAGACAGGTATAGTTTTGTGTTAGAAATGCTGCCTGGCGTAGGGGCCATCAAGGAGGCTTACTCCTACACTGCAAAGCTTTCTCTTCGTGAACTCCAAGACTAGAGTTGTTTGGCTGTCACAGCATGGCTTGAATTTCCTGTGCTGGTACATATTCCATCTTTCTTTCCTAATCTGTTTTAGCACAGCTAAGCAGACTCACTGTCCTGTGCCATTAACTGTGGATGCTTTTAGCTGTGTTTAACAGCAGGAACTAACTTAACCAGCTGAAATGGAAGGAAACTCTTCTCTCACATAAGCTGTCTGGAGCTCAGAAGGGCTTGTGGTTGCTGGTGTGTCATTGAGGATCCAAATTCTTTCCATCAAGCTACTCTGTCCATTGCAGTTTGTTGGCTCTGCTGGACAGCTGGCCTCCCTCAGCCACAGAATGCTCAGTCCCAGGCTTTGCATCGCTCTTTTGGGGAAGCCATTTTCCAGAGGGTGCCAGCCAATTTGTCCTTGTGTCTCATTGCCTAAATTGGGTCACATACCCATTCTTGAACCAACTGTTAGTAAAGGGAATAGAATTATTGAAGAATTAGGTACTCGTGTAAGTTATTTTCATTCCTGGAGTGTGTTTATCTCATTTGCAGGCCAGTAGACCTGACTTCCCTTCCATCTTAATATACTCAATAGCTATCTCCTGGAAGAAGGCCTGGCTGTACATTCCCACCCCCCACCCCCTTCTTATTGATTACTACTAACTAATCCCAAGTGCTGGCTACTCTTTCCTTTCTTACCTGCCCCCGCCTTAACTTCCATGACCTTCTCTGTGGTCCTGTTTTTTCACTTTGAGGCGGTCTTGCATGTCCTGGCCTTGATTGCTGCTAAAGTTCTCAGAGTTGTACCATGTAAGACATGTTAGCGGAGACAGCACTTTCTCCTGCCCTTATCCTTTGTCTGTCTCTTAGCTCATGAAGACTGCATTAGCTTCCTCTTCTGCCTCTACTCTGTCCCATTCACTAGAGTAGTTTCGTTAAGATCTGTGTAACTAGCTTCTGCTCTTTTCTCAGCAACACATTTCCTTCTGGCTCCATCTCACCAATTATTGGCTGATGGCTTTTCCCTTTGCTTCGTGCCTACACGTGTTTGTTTCTGTCATCCCAGCTTCTAGCCTGAAAGTGAAGCTCTTACTGACAGTTCCAACCCAATCTTCCCTACTCTACACCTAAAACTGTTGGTTCAGCATGAAAGAGGACACAGGAAAGATGAAACTGATTCAGGTGTCTGTGTTCTGCCACTGTTCTTCAGAGACTTTCCCAGTTTCAACTAGGAAACAAGGCATTTGGGAGAAGTCTAAACGGCATATTTCTGTAGCTGAGGAATTACGGTCAGTTGATCCCACTGGGGGAGGGAGTGCTAATGAAGTTGAAGTACCAGGAAGAAACAGACCTCATGCTCAATCCATAAAGCCACATTTTTGTTGAAAGACGACTTGCTTTCTTGTGTTCCTGGATGTACCGAGCAGGGTGAGCAGCTCCAGGTTTACTGGCTACACCCAGCACTCAGGCTGTTTTTCACCCTTGTAGTCAACATCCAATCACCTTACCTACTTTACCTGTGAATGAGAATGGTCTTATTACTTGACCCTCTAGTATGAAGTCAAAGTAGCTTTAATGGCCCTAAATGGACAAGTATTGAGAAATTAGATGAGTTCAGTTGAGGAGCTTGTAAAATAAGATTGTCACCTCAGAGCAATAGGACTGAAAAACCTTCAGTCAGCAAAGGAGACTTAAAACCATAGAGTATTCTGGTAGGATCCTTTTTTCCAGAATGTGGTGCATGAAATTAAGGTGAATAATGAAAATAACTGTGAGCTGAGGAAGGAGATACAACACAAGGGATCAGTTAACACAGACACCAGAGTCTTGAGGGAAGTTCTATATGGAAAAATATTACAGACTGAATCAAGAATCTGAGACCCCATTTTGCCCTATAGGGGGACTGACCTGGAGAACAGGAAGCCAACCAATTGTTGACATTTGCCCCAGTAAATGTGGATTTGTTTGGGAGAAACTACCATAATATACATGATTACCTAGTAAACAGACTTTTCACTAGGTGGGTTTAATTTTAGAAACTATACACTGTAATCTGGTATTAGCCACAAGATACCTGTAGTGTCAGCCCACCCTAAACTGGCCCATTGAGGTCTTCAAGGCCCACGAAAGAGGGCCATAGCTCCTTTTCCTAAATGAGAGTTCAATTCCATGAGCTTTAAAGAAAAATTAAAACTTCAGATAATCTCCCTCAAGGAAGGGATTCAGGAAGAAAAACACAACAGTGCCGTTCACTTCATTGACACACTTAGCATATGCAATTTTAATGGGCCAAAAGAAAAAGTTCCAAATGTACAAGTGGGAAAAAAAATCCAAACTTGACACAGGCTTAACTAATGTCAGCTACTTTTATGTACAGCTGTATAAGTTCAAAAAAGCTATCCTATATGTATGTACAAAAGTTGTTTATACACAGGTCTGTACACAAGGTTCTATACATTTATTTCCTTAGAACCCTTAAGGTGTCACCTTTTGGTGAAGACACCAACACTTCATTCACATATCTTACAAAAAAAAGACTGTTTCCAGGACTGACAACACCGTGCATCCTGTATTCAGACCACGTAGGTTCCACTCGGGTTAAGTTCCTTCTGTCATGATGCAGACCACACCAGGTGCCTGGGTGCCGTGAACAGCTTTGCTCAGAGTGCCACAAAATAAAGGCCCATAAATCAACCCGAGATGAGGAAGCAGAGCTCTGACCAGGTGCCACCAGGGTCCAGGCTCCGGCGAGCCTGCCTGCCTGTTCACTGTCGGTATTCCAGTTCATCTACACTGATGACCTTGGCGGGCATGGAGGGTAGGGGCTGCTGCAGCACATCCGAGCCAAACCACTTGGCGAGGCCCACTGGGGAGCTGCTCCTCTGGCTGGGGCGGTGCTCCAGCTGGGAGTGCATGTGGGGCAGGCCGGACCGGCTGGGCACATTCTGGGGTGTCGTCTGAACGCTGACAGCTGCTGCCTGGGAACCAGAGCCTGGAGGATGGAGAACTGTGGGGATAAGAGGGGAGGTTACTACTCAGCGCACAAGGTGGGAAGTAGTTCTCTAAGGCCCTGCTTCACTCAAACCCTATCCATAAAACTCCAGACAGAATTCTTTACCAGATGATCGATTCCAGGCTTCTTTAGGAAACCCCTTTGCAAAATACCAGAAGAGAGTACCTTGGGAAGCTGAGCTATTCAGGAGCCATCCATACTGAGAACCCATCCTAGTTACATCACTACTTCCCATGACAAGCAGCCACATCACAGAAGCACTGACATGAGCTGGTGAGAGCATCTACTCTTGGCAGTCCCTATGCTGAACTGTTGGAAGGATTCTCAGCCTCCTCTCCTAGGAGGCAAAGGACAAAAAAAGCCAGAGCACACCTGGCTCTCCCACTGTCTTCACAGGGGTTCCAAATCCCAGAGGTTGGTTTACTTCATCCTGTTATCTGGTTACACCCCTATCCCAGTCTTGCTAGGGTAAGTTAAAGAATGAATGGTCAGTATCATTTCATCCCCTTCACTGGGAACTGGTCCAAAAACTCTGAGCCTATTCAGCCCATCCTCAGCTTACCTGGCCCGTTCCTGAACCTACCTGAGCGCTGCAGCTGCTGTTGCATCATTGCCAGATGCAGAGGTGTCCCAGGACGAGGGTTTAGGAGAGGGTGACTAGTGGCAGGTAAAGGGTAAAAAGGTTGACCCAGGATTGGGCCAGATATTCCCTGTAAATGAGTAAGGTCCATCCCAGGAGGAAGCACACCTATTGGGCAGAAAGAAGAAACGTGAGAAATACTCTGCCTGGAAATTTTTAAGCTTGGCTGTACAGTTTTGCTAATCTGAAAGTTTATTCAGAATGAAGAATGCTTAAGCTAGGTTCCTAATCTTTTAATGGACAAAGGGATAGATTAGCTTGCACCTACTGGTTAAAATGGAAAAGAAAAAAAAAAAACCTAGCAACATCATTCTAAGGATGCAAACCTCCCCCAGCACAGCATGTCATCAGTTCTAGCAGCTGCTGCCATGGCAGGTCAGACTTACCAGCTTGGAGCAGACTTGGAAGATGCTGTGGATGTACTCCCTGGGCCAGCATCCTTTGGACCAACCCTGGGTGAAGCTGGTGAGCAGGCCGCACAATTGGGACGTGGGGGACAAGGGGAACTTGATGGACAGGGCGGAGAAAAGGTGTTCCTGGAACTGGGGATGCCAAGGTGGGCGTTTTTCTCCCAGTTGCTTTAGGTCGATAATCTTGTTCTTTGGTGTAACGGTTGGTCTGGGACAGTGGGGTGGAACATGAAGACCGCTGCAGCGTCGACAGTTTGGGATGTGTAGTGGGAGAAGAGTCTCTATCAGCAGTGGGCACAGAGCTGGATGACAGGAGGTTCTCTGTAAGGATTCAGACAGAATATTTTGGTCCTCCCAATGATCCAGTAACTCATTTCTTAGAAACTTCACAATCCTTATTTGATCCCCTCAACAGATAGAGAGAACTGCACCAAAGGGACCATCGTTTTGCCTTATGAACAGGCCCAGTCAAGGTCACGGGAGTCAGGGACAGAGCTGAGACTAGACTCCACGTTTTCCAGGCTTCCAACACCTTGCTGGAACACAGTTCATTTTTGCTACACTCTAAAAAACCAAAGGCTCTGAAGTGATAACATATAAAAAGCCCGCATCTTTGTTCTTACAATCCTCCCGACCCAGAACAGCTACGGGCAAGCGAGCCTGGCGCGTCAGGCCCTGTGGTCCACCTCAGCTGGGCACCTGTTCTGCCTCAGGGCCGTGGTCTGGGATCTGCGGGGAGCTAGTCCCATCCTAATCAGCTGCTTGGGATTAACATGCTTTTTAGCCTCCCGGGGAGATCAAGTGAGTAAAATTATGCAAATCCATCACAGCAGAAAGCTTAAAGAGCAATTACAGTCTCGTGAGGGAAACTGAACTGCCTTTTAGTAGGACCAATAGGATTTCCTTTTTCCCAGAAGCTTTCGCAGAGTCAAAAAGCTCTCAGACCAATACTCTAACCTATGTACGCCTCACTTATTAGAATCTGTTTTGCCATGTCCTTAACAATCCCAACTGTGCAACTCCTAAAAACCTCTTTCATTTTCTATACACTTTGAAGGCTCTCACACACCTCCTATATGCTTCATCCACTGCACAGAATTTTTATTGGATAGTCTCTGCAGACTAGAGAGAACCTTTCAGAAATAAAACTGAACTTTTATTAATCTGCCAAATCAACGTACTGATAATTCAAGCCTAAATAGGCATCCTAAGCTAACGCTTGCTCTTGCTGTCTAACACTAGCATTCATACCGCAATAGGTTGGTCAGAATTTCAAGTGCCTAAGTGACTATGAGCTGGCAGCCAGGGGTCTTGCCCGGGGCTTTGCAGAGAATCAGGTCGGGCTGGTCAGCACGCAGGCTGATGCTCTCCGGCACACCTGTCGGGCAGCACATCCTCAACAGCTTTGCAGTACCTTCACTGGCCTTCTGAGTGTCCTCTTTACTGTCCCCAAGAGCTGCTTTTCCAGATGCTGGCTCCTCCTTGCTTTTCTCTTTGCTCTCGTACATCTTACGAATCACTGAGGTAGGAGTGAAGGAAGGAGAAAGCTGCAGAGAAAAGCAATTTGTATTACCACATTCTCTAAATGCCTTTTGGTCAGGATTAACTGGCCAAACTACTCAAGCTGGAGAGTCCCCTTCTGTCTACAGGTGGCAGAGGCCAACTGCAATATTCTGGTGATTAGCTGCTGGAAGAAACAATGGGCCAAACAGGCAGTGTCCCAAGTGCATCATCCCTTGCTCACAATTCATTTTCATCAAAACCTAGATTGAGCTCTAAGACAAAGGTAGTTAAAGCACAGAAACTTCAACCTACCTCGTCTGTGGTGACGGGGACCTGCCTTTGCAGCCTGCGCTTCGGCCATTTCCCCAGCCCACGATTAGGCTGGGAAGGTGGAAGAACACGGCCAGAAGTACACCCTGGAGCAACAGCCCTTCCAGCTGGGAAAGGACATTCCAGAGACAACCCCAGAACCTAAATCTCTCTGTACTCCTACGGTTTTCCATCTTAACTCTGCAACCAGAAAATCCACAACTGTCTTCTTCCAGGTCTCCTCAGCTACCAGTACTCACCATGTGGGGTCACTGTTCCCATCTCTGCACAGCCTATTTTTACACTGATGATTTTATTACACACACAACTTTTCTCATTAAACCCCAAATCCTTGATGACAGGAGACAGCATGAATTATGAACAGAAAAGCTCCTTTGAGATCCTGCCTTCAGGGTGCTTAGTGCAAAGCCCCACTTGAGGTCCTGAAGTAGAGGTAATAATAGTCTTTTCCCCTTGGCTTATCAGCTTTGATTAGGTGGTAAGGGTCTAGGGGGGGAATGAAACCTAAAAAAAATGATGCTGGCACACGAGTCAGTTGTAAAATAAGCAAGCCCCTCTGTACCAACCTTAATTTTTTTTTTTCTTTTTTAGGTTGGGGGAGGCAATTAGGTTTATTTATTTTAATGGAGGTCCTGGGGATTGAACCCAGGACTTTGTGCATGCTAAGCCTGTGCTCTACCACGCAGCCTGAGTTCTTATCCTTGAGATCTGAGTCTGAATTTGTGAACTCCCATCATGTTTCTTTCACCAGACTCCCCATGATCCAACCCCAGTCACCCCATCTACCTCACCTTCTGTCTTTCACCCCTGTCCTCCCCTGCTCCCCCCTTTAACTGCTCATTTGTTTGAACATACTACCCCACTGGGTATGCTCCAGCCCATACTCATCCAGCTGCTAGAACACACTTCCCCCAATCTAAGGGCTTCACTAGAATCCTAAGACTTAGACTGTATCCTGAAAAGAGGAAGAACTAATAAACAGGTGGTCATAAAAGTCTAGTAAATCAGTGACTCCTGTGGAAGGCACACAAGGATATTTTGCGGTACACAGTGATACAACATAAGCACAACCAAACAGGGAGAAGCCCAGAAGTCATTCACAAAGGCAAAGGGCACTGACCATGCTTGTGATGGAGGCAGCGGGGGCAGGGGAAGAGGAATTCCCTCGGTGCACAGGGGCTGGTGACTTGGTCACTCGCTGTTGCCTGTGAACAAACCAGTTATCAGTGTGATCCCCAACCTGCTCCAACTCCAAGTTCTAAAAACCACATAATACTCAAGGTCAGCCTATGAAGCTTCCCATTTCCTTTCTCTAATTCAATTTCCCAAGCATTTAATGAATGCCTAACACATGCAAAACCACATGCTAAGTTCTGAGGGAAGACAAACCTTAATGGAACATGGTTCTGGGCCTTGCAAGAACTCTCCTCCAGCGGGGAGACACTTACTAATGTAGGGCAAACAAGGCATGTCAATGTTAGACACCAATGGTGAACAATGGGAAAGTGAGGGGCAGAAGGGATGAGAGGATACTCCTGCCGCAGGGACTCTGGGAAAGCTGCTCTGGGAAGGAGCTGCATTAAACTGAGTGTGCCAGTGAGAATCTACGGACGGAGAACAACGATTCAGGCAGAAGGAACGAGTACGGGGAAGGCCTCAGGAATGAAGGCTGGCCCAGGGCGGATGTGTAGGTTATTTGCTGACCACACCAGTGACACAGGCTAGGGAGGGCCTTCATTCTGTAGGCCGGCTATGCTCCAGAGGGTAGGCAGCACACTGCCTGGCAGGAACTGCTGCTGCGGGAGACACTGGTTCAAGTCAGCTAGAGCACCAAGAGTTTCAGTTGTTCTTTGGGCCCAGTTTCATGCAGCATTCCTTGCCACTCCTGGTCTACACACAAGGTTGATCACAGGCCTCCCAAATACAATTTAAAAGAACAGACTCCCCATCTCTCCTAACTTGGAAGAAAACAGGTAACAGCTGACCAAGACAAACAGGCTGAGAGAAGAATTATGTGAGCCCATTGACTAATCAAACCTTCACTGCATTTCAGCCACGTTAGACCTTGTACCACAAAGGCCAAGGCCCAAGTACACTCAGGGATTCTGTAAATTCTCTGACTCATAAGCAGATGGGAATCCTAAGCTCATGGCTTCTTTCCAGTCTGTACCAGGTAAGCCCCAGTGCTGCCACAGTGAAACTGAGTATGATGACAAAGGGGGAGAGAGAGAGCGCAGTGGTATTCTGGGTGGTTAAGAGGTAACCCCAAATCTGGTGGTTCTGCACGACCTATCATTTATTCCTTCTGATAAACATATTTGAGCACCTACTATGTGCTGAACACTGTTTTAGGTGCTGGGGATACAGCAATAAACAAAATGAAACAAATCTCTGCCTTCATTACATTCTTGTGTTTGCAGGGTAAAGACGGGTTACTATGGGCAATGAGAGAGAGAAAAAAATATAGTCTGCTAGAGGGTGATAAGTACAATACAAAAATAAAGCGAAGCAAGGAGAAATCATGTCTGCCAGGGGACACAACTGTATACAGTGTTCAGGAAGGGCCTGCCGTTCGATACTAAAATTAATTGAAGGCTCCGCAGACACTGACTCGGATCTACCTGTTAGTTTCAAGTAAGTCACATTTAAAAAATCTGTTTCTTTGTAAAATTTAGTTCTTTAACCCCATCTACCTCCTAGAGTTGTTCCCAAGAGCAAGTAAAATTCTGGGTATCAAAAGTGCTTTGAAAGAGTATGGGTACTAACTGGTCTCAGTTTTCTGAAAGTGTCAACGTATAAGACCAGCTGAAGCAAGACACTGAGACACTGATATGGCAATTTTAGAAATGACTTCTTAAACAATGTGACTTCTAATATAAGAAAACATAAATACATTTTAATTACCAAGTACTATATGGGGCAGGAATATAGTGTTCAAGAATGCACATTTTGGTGATAAAACTAAAAATATGAAGGTGGTGATTACTTTTAAGGGCTTGACAATGGTCACTTCTAGGGGAGAAAAGGTATTGAGATAAGGCACATGGAAGGCTTCTGGGTAGCTAACAAGGGAGATCTGCCTTATAATCAACTACACATTTGTTTAATGCAGCTTTTTGTGTCTGTTCCATTTCACACAAAAAAAGAACAATACTGCTACCCCTTTTGCCCCCAATTCATGGTTCACTTCATCTCACTACTTGTTGCAACCAGCAGAGAGAATGCGAAGAGAGTGAAACCAGCGATCATTTGTTAACAGCTCTGTTCAGCAAACCCAAATCAAGGGTCAGTCTGACATCTAACAAGGAATCTGTGGGGAAGGAAGCTAAGTGGAGTTTTATTTTTCATCATCTCATCAGCATAACTGCAAACAAGTAGCTATGCTACCTACACTGGTAAAAATGAATCCTTTAAATGAATATGACTAAAATTACATAGGATGACAAACCTATGCCCCTGCAGTAGAATTCAATCATATGATTTTCTCTAAACTTTCAGGAGATGGAATTGGCACCACATATCGTACAGTATGTCAGTGCGTACAATAGAAGTTATACTACGGATAACTAATTTGCTACTCTGAGGAAAAATAATTTATAAATCTCCACAAGGGTAGGATTAGTAATTTACCTGTTTCTGAATCCGTCTCTGGTTCTGTCCGCTTGCGGTTTGCCAAAGCCAGGCTGGTAGAAGTTTGCTGCCTGCACTGCAAGGTCGTGCGGCAGGGCCAGCCCCTCCAAAGCCGCCTGCTGCAGTTCTAGCTGGCTCATCTGCTGAACAGAAGTGGCAGAGGAGGGTTAGCAGAAGAATGAGGACAGTCAACACACCTTCTCTCTTTGCTCACTTAGAGAAAGTATATTTAAGCAGCACCTGAGAGAAACTAGATATTGCAAACCTAACTAATTGTGCTGCCAATCCACTGAACAGGATTTTAGCTATTTAAGTATGACTTCACATGTTCATAGTTCATATAATTTCACCAACTTTCTAGCCTTCATTGAGCTTGAATTATAGTTCAAAACCACTTCCAAGCACTGTACCAATTTAATTCTCCATCCCACAAGCAACAGTAAGGGTGAAAAGCAAGCCAACAGACTGAGCGTGAGAAAGAGCTCGGCCAGACCTGGGCTGTGACAGGGCTCATAGGCTTGCGCACGCCTTGGAATGGATCTCCGAGTAGCTGCTGTGGTCCTGCTGTGAAACCTGTTGGAAAGTTACAGTCTCCGTGAGTGTCAAGACAGCAGCCGCCCACCAGGCAGGCACCATCACTGATGCCTGCTGCTCCACGCCGAAGACCACCTCTGCCAGGAAGTACTGAGATCCCGGGCTGATGATGCCTCTCTCCTTCTGTGCGCCCACAGTGGGCTAAGTGGACCTCAGTCAGATCATTTAATGACCCAAATTGCTGGTGTATCTATTTTCCTCACTAAGCTGTCAGCTTTGTCCCTTTTAGAGCTGAGTCCTCTGTCTGTTAGAGAAGATCTTTTCTAGCTAGTGATCTGGCCCACCATCATCAAGCCAGCTGATACCAAAGCAGAGACCAGTGCTTTGTGGTTCATACTCTTTCCACTGCATCCTCCTAACTCTGGAAAGATTGCAAAAACTTCCTTTCAAGGTATGACTGGCGGGGGCCAGAGAAGCCAGGAGCCCAACGTGGTCCAAGGTGGTAGGGACACTCTGAGAATCTGCACAACACTTTGCTAAGACAGCCTTCTGAGTGCTTCTTCCATTCATTCTTCTTAAATTATTCTAATTTAGCCACAAGGCCTAACAGTTGATTGTGCACAACTTCATTAGGCTGGTAGAGAGCCACACCCTGACTTCTCCATACAGGAAAAACCTAAGGAGCCAAAATAACTTTTTTTGCTTGAATTCCCAAAATAAGAAAAATGACTGAAGAGCTGGATCCAATTTAGATCAACCTCAAGAAAAAAATACAAAACTGTAACACGAACATACTTAACTGGAAGAGCAGGTAGATAAATAAGCTATTTTCCTCATTTATGTCCTCACCACCCACTGAAAAAAGCATAATAAATGAATACATTTCTTTTTAAACTGTTTAAGGATGCCCATGAAAAAGAGCTGGCCAGTTCCAGGGGACTGGTACAACCTCTGCGGGGGAAGGGGAGGGCATGATGAAGGGGACAGGCCTGCGTCTGCGAGCATTTACCAACTGGTGAAGGTATTCTGGGACGAAGGTAGTCGGCTGAGGCTGCTCTTGTTTGAAATGCCTGTGACAAGGGAGGAGAGGGTGCTCTTTGCCCCAGTAAAGATGTCGTAGGCTCCAAGCTCCCCATAAGGCCACTCAGAAGATTGGAAGAAGCAGGTCTCTGAACTGGTGGACCCAGAAGTTCCTAAAGGCAGAAAAGTCAAATCGTTGTGAACAAACCTGGTCCTTCCTCCTAGTCAGAGGTTGTGGATTATGGATTAAATTTTTGAAATCAATGATTAATCTCCCTCATTCTCCACTGACAAACTTGGCACATACACACACAACAAATTTCTCTGTACGTTCAGCTAGCAACATTTCCTTTAAGTTAGTGCTACAAACATAGGTTAGATACTTTAAATCTCCAAAGAAATTGCAAACTTGCAAACTGGAAATCAAGGGCTTAGTCTGTCCTCTTTTTTAGCCACCTCCCCACCCCACACTGAGATTAACAGCGACACAACTATGCCAGGCAGTGACACCACATCCTTCATTGCGAGGCAGCATGGAACTGGACCACTACACAAAACCAGTTCAGAGGACTACTGTTCAGGACTCCGAGGCCTCTGTATAAGATTGTGAAGTACCTGCAAGATGTTCTTAGGGACAGGCTGGCCTGGAATCTCAGCAGGGGACATCAAATGGCTTTCAAGGTTTCGCTAAAAAAGTCAAAGGAGAACTGGTTTTAAACTTCTATATATTTATAGATTAATTTGGGACCAAAAGAAAACACTAAAAACTACCCAGGGAGTTGGCACTTAACCGCAGAATGACGTCCAAATCACAGAAAACTAACTGAGATCAACTTGTTCCACCCTCTCATCACACAGATCCCAAAGATCTGGGAACAGGAAGAATCTTCACATGTATGTGCAAGGTCCACTCAGAGACCCTCAGACAAGGTCGTTTCCTCTCTGTGGTAAGCTCAAGTCCATTTTACTATTTCTAACATTGTGACCAAAAGGGGAAAAGAAAAATGGTGAAATAGGGGAACGCTTATTTAGCAGGAAGTCACAAGTAGGAAATTCTGATAATTTATACATTTTAATTTTTGAGACAACCTTTGGTACCCATTATCTTTAACACGTACCACAGATGGTACAAAAAACCTAGTAAACAACACGTGAGTTTGGCTAGAATTGTTATAGTTCAGGAAATTTGAACTTCATTGTTTTGAACAAACTGTTCTGTAATGTATGGTTATCTCCAATATGACTGAACCGAAATGGATGGCGGCAGATCAGAAATAGTATACACATAACACACACAGTTGTAGTAATTACAGACTTGATTTCTCAGGTAGTCCATGACTTAACAACAACATGCAAATCAAGCAGTATTTTGGGACAATACCTGGGCCACTTATTACATTATTTCCTTGTTGCGTTCTTTCTAGGTTGAGTTTGTGTTACTCTTTACCTAGCAACTTAAATTATATCATCCATTCCTTTATGCATGTATTTGAGGCTCATTCCTTGAGCTGAAACCAGATATATTTCAGAGCACAGAAACCCCAACATCAAACCCTAAAATCATACCTGAAACAAAAATATTCAAGAGCATCAGGTAAACTACTGAATTCCCCCACTCCCATTTCTTAGTCACTCACACACCACTGTAGTCGGCACCCAGTCACCAAGGTATAAAGGTAACGAGAAAGCAGAACAGGATAGTCTGCAGTCCCTTTAGTCCTCATTTGAAAGCATTCACATCTAGTAATTCTTTGTAGGGAAATTATTCTAAAGCAGCTTACAAGGAACATTCCCCTGTGACTGGCGTGGTGTGGTCAGATGCACAGGAACAAGCCTATCTATCTGAGATGCCTCCTTTCAGAGGTAGAGAGTCAGGCAGGTAGGCCAGGGACAATGGCACCTATTAGGACCTAACACTAATTGCTGGTCAGATAAGAAACACCAAAGATCAGCTGCCCTCCCTTGGTACGAGGCGCAATGAGTCAAACAACTACTGCCATGGTTAACCTGTAGTTCCCAGACGAGACGGCGTCAGGAGAAAACAAGAGGCAAAACTCAATTTGATAAATTTGCTGTAACTTAGCAACTAGAGTAAGTCTATGTTTATGTTTTTATTATTCAGATTTACCGTTTCTCCTATCACTTTGTAGCATCAAGGGTTAGCAACACTGACAAACAGACTATGGCTGAGAGCCACCCTCTAACGTGTTGTAACAAAGACCAGTATGTGCTACATACCTGCGTTTACTGACATGCAGGCACCCTGTAACCCTACTGAACGCCTGGAGGTGTTTTACAAGTTTGCAGTCAAAGCTTTTTCTATTAGTAAATTAACAGAAAGTAACTGTCTTGAAAAATCCATCTTAGATACTTTACAATAATATGTGTAACTGTCAACAGCCTAATCAAGCAAGCAAATGATCCCAGGTGTCTGGAGGTAACTAGAAGGTGTGAAAAGAAAGATTTTACTATGAAAATATGGTAAGTTACTTTAACTTAAGTAGCTGAATAAACAGAAAACTTTCTTGAGCTCATCCCGAAAGATATTTTTACACTTCTTTAGCAGTGAGTTAAGATAAGCAAGTGGTGTCTGCATCTTTCAATCCATATACTGTCACCCACAACATGTACAGATTAACCACAAGTCTGCTTTTTTCTAGTAACAAACAGTACAGTGGTAATTAACACACAAAAGCATCAAGGACCAAATGACCACTAAAGAATTTCCAACTTACTCAGAATACCTTTTTAAAAAATCCATTTATTGCGATGGGAGGTGGAATAGAAAGAGGGAAAAGGAGAAAAGGCTGGGATGTGTGACAAATACTTACGCTGACTTTGGGCTGAGAAGGCAAAGTCCCACTTGCCTTCATGGTGCTCACTAGCTTGTTGAACGCAGTCATATCTCCATCTTTTTTGAGCTGTCGATTGCTGGTCACAGTACTCAGGGTCTCCTCTAAATGTTCTGCCATAAAAGGAGTCGAAGTCTTCACTTGCTGGTCCACCTTCAGGCCCTTGAGCCCTGCTTCTACCTCTTCCACTGAGAGCACAACCCCTGAATGTGCTGAAAGGTTGGGAAAGTCCAGGTTAAGCCCAGCAAAGGAATATGTTTTAGGAGTTCTTTTTGCTTAACGTGATGGTGAAGGTGAAACCGATTTATTTCACAGCTGAAGTAAGGCTGTCAGAAAAGGCTGACACTAAAAACAGACCGACGGAAAAGACTTTCAGATCCTGCAGGGGGACGTTTTATAATGAGTCTTCTTGAGACCTGCTACCAGGGACAGGAATGCCAGGTAGCCCAACGCCAGCAAGAGCGCCTCCTGCACCATGGTTATTACACGACTAAGGTTTATGCTGAGGGCTTTTAACCTCAGCAGGAACGCAGCAGCCTGGGGCAGAGGTTGAGGAGCTGCCAAGTCACGCTCAGGAGGACTACAGCATTCACTGGAGTGTCATAATCAGGCTCCAGGTAAGGAGGGCTTGGAGGGAAAGTTCCTACCACCGGCCTCACGACCCACTGACTACTAGATTCTCAAAGAGGTGGTATTATTCGATTAGAAAGTGTTTTTGGGTAGGGGGTATAGCTCAAATGGTAGAGCGCATGCTTAGCATGCACAAGGTCCTGGGTTCAATCCCCAGTACCTCCTCTAAAAATAAATAAATAAATAAATAAATAAGCCTAATTACTTCACCACCCCCCACCAAAAAAACCCAAAGAAAACAAAAAAAAAAAAAGTGTTTTTGAAGAATATTAAACAAAACCCACCATCTATTTGACTTCTGATGAGAACAGCAGTCTGTTAGAACCAATTCTGCGTTTAGACTGATCATCCAAATGTTTCAGATATCTAAAGCAGACTGTAATAAATACTTACAGCTCTCTTTAAGCTTTTCTTTATTTGCAGAAAGGCTGGAAAGGAGAGGTTTTAAATCCACTTTGGCTTTCTGTAGCATTTCTAGAATATCCACTTTATTTTCAGCATGGTCTTCTAATGGTATAGGAGCAAAATAATTCCCCGAGTTCTGTCCAGGAGAGAGGATGGCTTGTTCCAGACCTAATATTGCAAGTAAATATATTCATAATTAACTGGTCATGATCAAGTACAAAAACATATCATCAACAATATTAAGAAAACACAAATCGAAGGTTTTATCAGTATCCAGAGACCTTTAATGCTAACAGACCCCTGCCTAATGAAGACAGAATGAACCATGTCAGAGAAAGCTCAAGTCTACATCCAAGGCCAGAATCTGAAGCACTTTTACCTGCAAGTCTTTCCAGTTCTTCATGTGGTGTTGACCCAAGACTGCTGGATCGGCTTCCTGATCGGCTCGGGTTAGAGAACCACCTACTGAACCGACTGGCAGAGACTGACCCTTCTCCCAAAACATCTTCTATCATCTAAAAAGAAAGGTAAAAGGGGTTAAGATGATAGTTTCTAGGCAAAAAGGACAAGAAGGTTCAAATCTTAAGAAAGGGTCACTTACTTTGAAACTTCCTTTGATGCTGCTGATCTGAAGGTAAACACCCTCAGAACTTAGGATTTTGAACATCGTTAATTTTTCTTCCCCTCCTGGATCATTTCTGAGTAACCAAGACTTGGGCATAACCAACCATGTCCTTTCTAAGCATACAGAACAAAACCTCTGTGCCAAAGTATTCTGGCTTTCTATCTTCGCCTCGTTAGAAAATCCATGAATGTTCTAAGGGGGCATAGTTGCAAAATCAAATCAGCACCAGAGTAAAGCAGCCCATTGCCAGGCTGAAGAGTGGCCATCAACCAAGCATGGAGAGCTGATGAAAAGCTCTGCTTCAAAGTTCAACATCCTCAAGATTGTAATGAACACCACAAAATCCAATGCAGATACTTTTAGAACCCGAAAGCTAAAAAGTAGAGCTCATGAAGATCATAATTCCAAGTCAAAGTTTAGAAAGTGTGTCAGAATTTGAAAGATGAACATTCAACTGATCTCTAATATCTCTTGAAACTTAATGGGAGGTTTTCAGGTGTTTGTTTTTGCTTAAATCTGACCTCCATAGTTTCTGGTTTAATAAGAGCAATTAAATGATGCTCTATGAGTAGAAAAAATTTCTTCAACACTGTTTCATAGTAGTAATTTCTACTACCAACCCTTCTTAAAAACTAGATTTAAGCATTTTTTACCCGATTATAAATCTAATTAAAGATCCAAACTGATCTTTATGCAGTGTTCTTATTAATATTTAGAAAAGACAAGATAAAGCAAACGTCAATCCAAAGATGAGGCACAGCCTTGAAAGTAAGGGATAAACTTTCACTTCTATACCAATGATAAAAAAAAGGGTTCCCCCAAAACCGGTACACAGATGAGAATTAGGAACTTTGTTTTATCTGAAGTCTAGAACTCAGTTTCTAGTCAAAGTTCAGTAGTGGAAGGTTAAGTTTATACTTTTATTCCTATCTGGAAGAATTTTCTCCTAACACATACCCAATCTAAGCCACAAATAATTCTCTTGAATACAAGGATAAGGGATTTTAATTCAAGACATCAATTTGATTACCCGTGGAACTTCTATCTTCTCAGGTATTATGCAGTTTCAATCACATTCTACCTGTAGACTCTCACACCTTAAATAGTACTGACTTTCAAGTGCATAATTTGCAATCATTAAATTATAAGACAGGCATTATGAAGTGATGTTTCACTGTGAAAAATTGGGAATTGTACCCAAAATACACCCACCTCGGAGATAAATAGGAATTATTTTAAAAATAAAAGCTAGAGCTATTAAAAATATTTTAATTTTGAAAAGACTTTGAAATTTTACAAATAGCAAAAATAGTTTTGCACTTTAATCCTTTTATTTCCTCTGATCACACTGTTTAGGAAAAAAGCCAGAAGATATATAGGAGGAACATGAAAAAGTAAAAGATGTGAATATAAAGTATCTGGACATTTTCTAAAGATCTGACAGTAAGTGTTGAGAAAGTCATTTCCATATCTTGATCAGTGACTGTTTCTATTATAGAAACTAAGTTTTATTATAGCCAAAACATAAGTAGAAACAAAATCACTTTTATACACATTTACTAGAAATGCCAATTTCAAGATACTAAAGCATTCTGAACAACAAAACAATCCTGAGTTTATCTGTTCAGTCATTTTTACCACAGAGCCAGTTGGGGCATTCCACAGTAGCGGTGCCTCGCTCCGTGCCTTGGCACAGGAGATGGAGACCTCAGCTCTGACCTCTGCTGCATCCTTGTCTGCTATCAATGGGTCAGGAAGAGGAGACTGAACTACATGCTGGTATGTTTCAGCTCTTTCTAGACGAGATTTTTAATACTTAAATATTTTACTGAGGTATAGTTGATTCACAATGTTGTTAGTTTGTGGTATTACAGCAAAGTGATTCAGTTAAACACAATTTTTTTCATTTCCTTTTCCATTATGGTTTATTACAGGATACTGAATATAGTTCCCTGTGCTATATAGTAGGACCTTGTTGTTTATTTTATATATAATAGTTTGTATCTGCTAATCCCAAACTAATTTATCTGTCTGCAACACCTATCCACTTTGGTAACCATAAGTTTGTTTTCCATGTTTGTGAGTCTGTTTCTGCTTTGTAAATGAGTTCATTTGTATCATATTTTAGATTCCACACAGAAGTGCTATCATATGGTATTTGTCTTTCTGACTTTTGTTACTTAGTATGATAATCTCTAGGTCCATTCATATTGCTGCAAATGGCATTATTTCATTCTTTTTTATGGCTGAGTAGTATTCCACTGTGTGTGTATGTTTAATTGTGTGTGTGTGTGTGTGTGTATATATTGTATATATATATAAAACATCTTTAACCAATCATCTGTCGATGGACATTTAGGTTGCTTCCATGTCTCTTGCCTACTGTAAACAGTGCTGCTGTGAACACTGGGGTGCATGAATCTTTTCAAATTATATTTTTTTCCAGATAATGCCTAGGAATGGGATTGCTTGATCATACGGTAAGTTTATTTTTAGTTTTTTAAGGAACCTCCATACTGTCCTCCATAGTGGCTGCACCAATTTACATTCCCACCAACAGTGTAGGAGGGTTCCCTTTTCTCCACACTCTTGTTATCTGTAGACTTTTTAATGACGGCCATTCTGACCGGTGTGAGATGTTACCTCACTGTAGTTTTGATTTGCATTTCTCTAATAATTAGCAATGTTGAACATCTTTTCACGTGCCTGTTGGCCAGCTCATCTTCTTTAGAGAAATGTTTATTTAGGGCTTCTGCTCATTTTTTAAAATTGGGTTTGTTGTTGTTGTTGTTATTGAGCTATATGAGCTGTCTGTACATTTTGGAAATTAATCCCTAGTTGGTAGCATTGTTTGCAAATACTTTTTTGCATTCCGCTAAGTGGTCTTTTTATTTTGTTTATGGTTTCTTTTGCTGTGCAAAAGCTTTTAAGTTTGATTAGGTCCTATTTGTTTATTTTTGCTTTTATTTGTATTGCCTTGGGAGACTGACCTAAGAAAACACTGGTACAATTTATTCCAGAGAATGTTCTGCCTATGTTTTCTTCTAGGGGTCTTATGCTGTCCTGTCTTACATTTAAGTTTTATATCTGAGGGATGTCATACTGTTTCTACTTTAAAAGTCGAGAAAGACTAGATCTCACAACAGTTTAACAGCAACAACAATAGTATCCCATATTCCTTTTCACCAAAGGTTTTCGGAACCATCACATCACAAAGGTACCACCTAACAGGTCAGCCTTACGCAAAGAATGCAGATCAGTGCGACACCATTCACCAGTTGTAAAAATCCACCTCCACAGTAAGCCTTAACAACAAACACTTATCTACTTAAAAATAAAAGTGGACAATGTTCTTAAACATCTGAAGATTCTTAGTCCAATGCTAACAGCCTGGAAAAAGTGTTAACTGGTATAGAATTCTCACTTAGTCATTTCCACTAAGCCTCTCAAAACAATGCCAATAAAAATTCAAATAATATTTAAGAACAAAAGCCAAAAAACCCCAAACCATCTAGCACAACCATACTCTAAGAAGAGGTATCTTAAAGACTCGGGTCAAATTTAACCCTGCAGTTGCACCATCCGTGTTTGTAAGTGTGCTGCTACACTCACCGAAGCCAAGCACGGCACCTTATCAAGGTTAAAGAACTCATTAAAGTCAAATTCTCCTGGGGACTGCTCGGGCAAGACGGCGTCCCTCGGCACCTCCTGATCAGCAGCAGGCTCCTGCGCGAGGATGACCTCCACCTCATCCTCTTCGGCCACGCCTCCATTGCACTCGACTATGCCTGAAAGCAAAACCAGGACAAAGAGTCTGATCAAGCAAACCACTCCAGACTTACTCTGTGGCCTCAGCCATCATCACGCATGCAGAAGAGACACAGATGACTCTGAAAGCAGACTTCTCGTGCTGGTACAGGACGGGCAGCAGTAAAACAGCTCCCTTCTTATGGGAGCTGGCGGAGGGAAAAAGCCTTAATAACAAGCCAGAACACCAACACGACGTGGGATTATGGTCCCTCCTCTGTCCATTCTTCATTTTCTATACGGTAGTGATTTTTTTTATTTAAAGGATAGCCTTTGAGATTCTCTTACTGCTTAAAAATGGAACCAATTTGGCTCTGCTTTCACTCACGCCTCTGCATCACCACGTTAAGTCGGGGTCAGCAACCTGAGGTATTTACGTGAAACAGCACAAAGTCAGTTTTCACTTGCCTACAGATTGCAGTTCATCCTTCAAGGCAAAGCTCAAATGTCACCTCTACTGGGAAGCTGGCCTGCCAGCAAAATAAATCACCACCTTCTCTATGATCTGTTCTGAGTACTTATTGCACTTTGTTATGGTAACCGTCTGTGGGACTGAACTTTCTGAGGGCAGGTTAAGCTGCTCTAATCAGCTTTGTCTTACTCCGTAGTGCCTGGTACATTTAAAGTTCAGTAACATCTGGTTGTTGTTACGATGGGAAGGTGAGTTCTTAAGTGATGCTACCAAGTGCTAATGTTTGAGGATACTAACATGTTAGTTCTAGCCAGAGGATGGGCAAAAAGCAAGATCCTCTGGATAAAAATAAACTTTTTTCTTTTAAAATTTAAATGCACTGGAAAATACTGGATAATCAACTTTTTAATTTGAAAAACAGAACTCCTAAAGCTCTACCCAGCAAAAGCACCTACATAAAAGCTGCCTGTAGTTTCAAGATCACAGCCGACATGAAGTTCTCCTAAAAAACAGTGCCAAAACCTGGACCCATCGCTTCTCAGAAGTCCCCAACAGGACCACAGTCTTGATATTATTCAGCCAAAGTATTCCAGACAAAGAGAGGTTAAATGCTATCATCTGCCTTCATTCCAATAACACTTCAAAGAGCTAGACAGCAAGGCAGGGGACTACAAGAACTGAGAGGCCAAGTGGCTTGCTCACCCAAGGTCTCAAAGCTAGCAGGTGGCAGAATCTTCAGCCCTGGAAGGCCAGCAGCACTCTTCCACCCAGGCTGGCACATTTGTGAGCCATGGACAAGGCCACAGGCAGCCTTCCCCGTGGGTCAGCACATGCTTACTGCCAACCAGCAGAGGCAGGTGCCGTTCCTTAAAGACTGACATTTAACTACAATGACTGCTTTGGTGGAGATACTTTCCTCATTTTACAGACAAAGAAACCCTGGAAAAGGTAGACAACTTAACAGCCTAATCAATGTCATTTGTGTCCTTTTCCACTAGAGCAGTGCTTCTTCTGAACCCACTTTATCCACCAGAACCTGCCTGGCCACTTCAGGAGTGACGAGCCACATACACTGCTGCAGCTGTGTTACCCTCACTTAAGGATGAGAGCTGGAAAAGAGTCGGTGCTTGGTTCATACACTTACAAAAGAAACTTTCTCCTATACTCTTTTATTTTGTGTTGAGATGAGGACATCTCTTAACAGATGAAGGTTCCTGAAAGCAGCAAGAATGTTCCAGATGTAATTTTATGCCAGCTTGAGAGCAAACTGGGCTTGACAACTGAGAGCGGATAGGAATATGCATTAGCAGACAAACACAACTGGCCATTTATTACGATAGTCTCAAAAGCCAGGGACCCAGGAAAGATGATTAAGGGCAAGTTATATCCCATTTCAGAATGAGCATATACTTTCACTGGAGAGAATGCAAATTAAACTTTTCTATCAATGGAGGGTTTTAACCATTTCCTCCTTTTATGTAGTTTTTTGGTTTATAAATGTGATACATATTCAAATTGTTTCATTCATCACCATACATACAACACCTAGTACTGGGCCCTGTAGAGTGGGTGCTCAACACACACATTTTAAAATCATGCAGGCAAGGAACACGTCTGTCTCGTTCACTGCTAAGCTCCCAGCACTACTGTGTGCCTGCAGGGAATTCTACAGACTGAGTTCAATGGAAAGCTGGAATACAGACACAAAAATGGACTCAAAGGAACTCATCACCACCCCCTCTTCATTCTTGCAGCCAAGATGAAACGAGAGTACTTGTTTATCTTCAATACAGTAGCTAGGGCAGACTAGGGACCTTCAGCAATCAACCAGTGGGGCAAGTGAGCCAGGCCCCCTGGGTTCCACTCGAGACTCTGCCATGGAACCTGTGTGACAGGGTCTTAGTTGTCACCTCAGGCCTATTATCTCTTTTTGCATCTATAAGGTGAAGAGGTGACACTATTTATTTTGCTACTTTTGGTTCCTCCTCTGTTGAAACAAGAATGGCTGGAATTCAGATTTCAGCTGTTAAGAAAAGCACAGGCTTTTTCTCACCAGAAGCCAGACCTTTACCATGAAGTGAAAAGACCACACTGGCCAGTGCTGCTTTAGCCTGACTGAGAATGAGACAAGGGCACACCTCAGAGGCAGTTTAACAGCAAAGTCTCCCAAGTCACCCACCTGGCTCTTCACTAGCCCAGGGCTGGCCACCTGAGAGCCAGGCACAGCCTGGCGCACGGCTAGTGGGCTCCCACCCTGCACCAGGCACCCCGCATACATTAGCTCTGGCTTCTTCAGTTTAGCGAAGGAGACACCTGAGAAAGCAAGTTTGGGAGAAGCCAAGAAACAACCAACTGACCTAAGGGAGGCCCTAACACCATGGGCTCTGAAGCACAAGCATCCTGTTCAACTCCAGCTTCACCATTCACTTCCTCAGTGTCCAGAGACAAGTCACAGAAGCCCCACGTGCCTCTATTTGCTCCTCTGTAAGATGGGCCCGATAGCACCTACCTCACAGTAGATGTTAGGAGAAGCAGTATATGGACAAAACACTCACCACTGTGTCCAGTACACACGTTCTCAATAAACGAGACCTGTCGTTATTTCTACCACATGCACTTACCTCTGTGGAACCCTTACGAGTTCACACTGCTCTTACTGGGTAATGTGAGACTTTTCTGTTTAGCTCTACAGGCAGAAAAGTTGAAAGAAACAGTAAAAGCTACACACAGTGAATCCACACTTAGGAAGCAGTTTCAAAATCAGGCTTCAACATTAAAAACTTGCCACTTTTTAACAACTGGTTTCCACTCCTAAGTGTACGATTAAGCCAATTATAAGCACATCTCATCTGAGAGCAGTGAGCTTCCCTCCCCGAAGTTTTTGCTGACCTTCCTTCACAGAGGCTGTCCGTCGCCTTGTTCTTTTTCTCCCCTTATGATCTTCTTCCAGTATCTTATCATCAAAGCCAGTCAGCTCAATGGTTTCAGACTGACTGGTCGGTCCAGCTGAGAACCACTCTGGTTCTTCTTCCGTGTAGGAATCATTTCTTCTACGCTCACCAAAGACACGCTTACTATCCCCAAACTCCCTCTGGAAAAGTACACAATGCAAGATAAAAAATAAGATTCTAGTTAAGGCATTTCTACCTCAATCAGGTCTTGGTGAATGAAATACTGCTCAGTAGATCAATGAACACCCTTTGCTGTAGACCTGGAGCACCTCCCCACCCCCAGCTCTCTCTGGCTTAAGAATGGGCTACGTTCACCCAGCATCACAAAGAAACGTGGTGAACACGTGAGGTGCCAGAGGATCGAGAAGACAAACCCTGAAACGCTTGTCCTTGTAGTCCCTCTCTCGGTCTCTGTCCCTCAAGTCCCGCAGGTCCTTATCGCTAAGACGGTGATCCTTCTCAAAGGTCCGAGCAGAGATTATCCTTCCACTGCCAATCCTTCGTCCACCAAGCAGGCGGAGCCCATCAGTGTCTTTCTCCAGCGGGCTTCCTGAGCGCCGGGAGCTAGTGGCAGCCGTTACGTGGCAGCCCCCTCCGAAGCTTCGTCTCTGCGGGCTGAGAACAACGTCTAAGTCATCTTCTTTCACACGCTCCCGTGGATCTGGAAAGATGCCGGAAAAGGAAAGTTAAGCAAACCAGCAAGGGCACTTTTGCTCCTCAGGTGGTCTGTCCATGACTGGTGGCCGTGGGGGTAATGGAAAAGTCACCACTAAAGCAGCTACAGAGTAACATGTACATTACCTCTTCAAAGAAGACTGACTGAGCCTTCTGCTTCTCTTTGGAGAAATAAGTGTACCTCATAATAAATGATTTTCCATGATTAATCTCCACAATCCCTTTATTTTGACTAAGTCCTTACCTAGGTAATTATTAGCAAATGTTTAGTCAACTAATAAACTAGAGTAAGTATCAATATTTCAAACAGTAACTACTTAAAAAGTTAAAATGTCTCTTCAACAAACGGTGTTGAATAGGTGGATATCCACATGCCAAAAAAATGACTTGAAGTCATACCTACTACCATATACAAAAATTAACTCAAAATGGATTATAGACATGACACCTAGAACTATATAAAACTTCTAGAAGAAAATATGGAGAAAATCTCTGTGACATTGGGTTAGTAAAGTTTTTTTAGGCACAATACCAAGAAAACAATTCATTTAAAAAAATGATAAACCGCTTCATCAAGATTTAAAACTGCTCTTTGAAAGGTATTGTTCAGAGAAATGCAGACACAAGTCACAGACTGGGAGAACACATTTCAAAGGCATGCATCTGGTAAAGGACCTGTATCCAGTATAAATAAAAACCCTTAAGTGGGGGAGGGTATAGCTCAGTGGTGGAGCACATGCTTAGTTAGCATGCACGAGGTTCTGGGTTCAATCCCCCATACCTCCATCAAATAGGCAACTAAACCTAATTACAATTACCTACCCCCACCAAGGGAAAAAAAAAGCACAAGTGGAGGATTAAAAAAAAATTGTGAGATCTCTTAAAAAAAAGAGAGAGAAAAAGGAAAAACTCTTAAAAACTCAAACAAAAACAAAAATGGATAAATGGTTTGAATAGACATTTCCCAAAGAAAATACATGGATGGCAAATAAGTACATGAAAAGATATTCAACATTATTCTTTAGGGAAATGAAATTAAACAATAATGCGATACCACAATACACCTATCAGAATGGCTGAAATAAAAATGATTGACCGTTCCAAGTGCTGGTAAGGATGTGAAGCAAGTGGAACTCTCATATACTTCCGGTCGAAATGTAAAATGGTACACCCACTTCAGAAAACAGCTTGACAGCTTCTCAAAACGTTAAAGCATATGTCTATACAGAGACTTCTACACGAATGTTCAAAGTAGTTTTGGTCAAAAACTGAAACAACCCAAATGTCTATCAACTGTGGCAAATTCATACAATGGAATACTACCAGGCAATAAAAAGGAACGAACTATTTATACACCCAACAACATGAATCTTAAAACAATTATCCTAAGTGAACGAAACTACCCAAAGAGTACATACTCTATAGTTTCATTTATATTAAATTCTAGGAAACGTAAACCATAGTGACAGAAAGTAGACCAGTGCCTCCCCTGGGGAAGTGTGAGGAAGGATGCAGCAGGTACTAGGAGACTTTTAGTGGTGATGGAAATGCTTATTACTTCAATTGTGCCAATGGTTTCATGATGTATACACAAGTCATCAAATGGTACACTTTATGTGTCACCTACTGTATGCCAATTTTATCTCAATAAAGGTGTAAGAAAAGTAAAAGTCACCACAGACACACAATTTCTTCCTAGGACAGTCAGAAAACTAAATATAAGTCCAAATGAGGAAAACCTTTAATCCTCTCACCAGAAACACTTCCTAAAATGTTTTGGTGTGCACTTTAGAATTTCCATGTAGTATCTTTTTTTTTTTTTTAAATAAGATACAACATGGGCAATTTTGTATAACTTGGTAAACACGTCTCCAATGTTTTAACAGCTGAGCAATGTACTCCTACATATGGATAAACCAAAGTTTACTCCATTCATTTCTACTGCTGAATATCTAGGTTGCTAAGTTTTCATCTTTTTAATAAAGTCTCTGCACATCTTTAATGATTCTGTTAGAATAAATTCTTTGCTCAAGGGACATCACTGCACTACATGTACTGACAAACTGTGTAGAAGGTCTTACAGCTCAAGCTAGAGTCACCCCATCTTCTTTGTCAGTTCCAAGTTTGTTTTATGATGGGTCTTCCGCTCATCTCAAGAGGAGGTCCTCGTCTAACAAGTTCTTTGACGGCTTCTACATAGCCAGGACTCCATTTCACTCTGCAGACTCTGTTCTATTTTAAAGGGGTAAAGGTATGGAAGATCAAGCTTTACTCCAGTCTCAAACCATACCCAAACCCGGTATTCAGATCACAAGCCACTGTGAGTTAAGAATTGCCAGAATTGATTTACGCCTGAGGACGAGTCTCACATGAGACTAAACATAGGCAGCTTTTCGCTCCCTACCACACCTCACTCAGTTATTCACATCAGTGAAAGACATCGGTACTTTTAACATGAAAGCACAAAGCCCAGTACAGCCCACTCACCACTGCTGTACAGGAAGGCTATGATTTTACTCTGGTAGCTAATCAGAAAAAATCCAACTGTCAAGTCAGTTTCCTAATAATGACACTGTCTCCCAATGCATAAAACTCACACAGTGAGAATGAAGTCAGCAGCAAAGAGCATCGTCTCCAAAATTGCTACCCGCATTTGAGTGACTGTGCGTACCTACTATCCTGCGCACCAAGGAAGGCCGGTCTGTATCCAACTCTTTCTTCAGACCTTCCACTGGTGAGCTCCGCCCGGAAGCTGGGTAGAGGGAGGCATGCCACTTCTCAGGGTCCCAGACACCATCACTGCAGGTCAAAGGGTAACAACAGTTAGCACTTGCATTCGTGAACTGCATACGTAGCCTAATTTCTAAACTTCTTCAGTTAGTAAGTTATGGAAATCCCTTTCCAATATAAAACTTCATGGATGCCATCAGAATGATTACCTCTTTTAAGACGAAAACAACTAATAATTTCAGTAGCACTTTGTTGTTGCTCACATTAACAGCAACAGTCATTTGAAAACCAACGGTCTGTGTGTAAATGAAACATTCAGACCACAAACCTTGTTGTTCCCAGTACCTATGCCTGTCCTATACACAGAAATGCTTCATAAACAATGATTACTCAAGTTCATTGAAGATTAGTACAAGGAGGGAAAAAACCCTTAATTCTCTCACTACAAGTGGCTTCTGGAATGGTTGGTGTGTATTTTTCCAGAATTTATAGGTATAGTCTCAGTTTCTCCCAGAAGTAGGACAGATAGCTCTTAAGAGCCGAAAATGCATGGCTTGGGTTTTATTTTGGTACTGCCTCTCTGATGACTGGGTGGCAGGTGGGCAGAGCAGAAGCTTTGGAGCCCAAGGACCTGGTACCAAATTCTAGCTCTGCCATCACCACCAGGGACATCCTGGACACATTACTGAGCTATGCCCTTCAGTCTGCTGCAGAAAGGGCTTCCTCACCCCCAGGTCACACCAGGCTGTGCTACACACCAGCACTGCACTCTGCCCGTGTCCCTCACAACTGTGCTGGCGGTAATGATAAACTCGCACGAGTATTTGACTGTGTCCTCCCACAGACCCTGTTCCATGCCGACGGTGTCTGACAGATTCCGATGCAGTAGCTCCCACACAGCAGGTAGCAGCTAAACATTTCTAGAAAAGGTGAGTAAACCTCTCAAACACACAATGAAGGAGGTATTACCTATCTTCTAGTGTGGTGGTGAGGATTGCTTACTTGGAGTTTAAGAACCCAACAAATTTTAGTTCTCTAAGAGAAAGAGCAGAATGAGAAACTCTTTCCTCCATTTCTCTTATTTTCATTACTATTATTAGGCACAATGTTTCCACTTCAGAATAAAAGTATGTGTGCCCATGATAACTTTACTTTATGCCAAGAAGAAAATAGTTGTAGCAAGAAAATTCAATTTGAGGCGTAAAAAAGCTTTACTGCTTTAAGATGAAAGAAAAAAAAAAAAAGCTTATCTGAGACTTAGCAAAAAATCCGAACCAACTGGAATAGTTATTATTCAAGCATCACTTTCATCAGGGAAAAGTAGTGAGAAGTCTAGATTTAGCAACCTTCTAAACAGTCCATGTACAAAATTTAAAAAGCATATTCTATTCAACCAAAAAATTAAAGACACTTTATGTTAAAAAAAAAAATGAGGGCCATGGGTTCAATTCCCAGTACTTCCTCTAAGAATAAATAAGTAAACCCAATTACCTTCCCCCACCAAAAACAAAACACCCCACAAAAAACAAAAAACGTGGGCCAATATGAACCATCTACCTTGATATTTAAGTAACCTTAAAGTCTTAAGATAGTCATAAGGAGTGCAATGTAGGGATATTGTAAGAGACTGCAGACCACTTTTAGCTATGGCTTTCTCAAACCAAAGCCTTCTACCTCTTATGAAGGAGCCCAAGATATAAAAGGGGTAATCTGAATGGCTGAACTGTTCTTTCGTTTAGGGGGTGGGGAACTGATGAAGCTCAGAGTCCTCCTGATCCGCCCACCCCAGACAGGCCCTTGGAGGAGGACCCTCAAAGCACAGTGTGAAAAACCACGGGGAGAGAGGAGACCCTGGTGAAGACTCCTGTGTTCAAGTCTTAATTCTGCTTTCTGACTATGTGCCTTTGACCAAGTTATTTTCTAGTTTTAGTTTCAAAATCAGTTAGTTGAGAGAATATTGGTTTAGTTGTCCTTAGAGTTCCCTGCAGCTCAAATCTTTGAATAATGGTTTAAAGGAGTAAAGAAACTGATAAAGACAATGCAGCGAGATGCAGTTTGGTCATGTTCATAGCTTAAGAGCAACTTGTTTGTGTGGAAGCCCAATGTCATTGCCCCTGAAATCTCCCCACTCGTAATTCTAGCAAAACGATACAATTCTTAATTTAATAAATTTGGTGTAACAAAAAGTTCACCCCCCAAATACCTGTCGTATTTTTCAGAGAGGCATGAGGGCCTCTGCTTGGAATGAGGGCGTTCTTTTATATCCAAGAGCTCCTCCTAGAAAGAGAAATCAAATGGTGGTTTTTGAACAATATTTCTCAGGCCACATAATTTCAACTTATTTTTGTTCTCAGTAACTGAGTGTCTACCTCAAGCATTTCACATAGTTCTTATTTATTTACACCCTGATTTTTTCCAGGAAGGACCAGAGTCAGAGTAAGTTCAAGGTTCTTACAGGAAGCTCAAGCAGAACTGCAAGTGACTTAGTAGTGATCAGTTTCTTGCTAAAATACATTCTCTCTCTCACAGCAAAAAAAAAAAAAATGTGACAATGAATATATGTATGTTCATGTGTAACTGAAAAATTGTGCTCTACAATGGAATTTGACACAACATTGTAAAATGACTATAACTCAATAAAAAATGTTGGAAAAAAAACATTCTCTCATAAATTTCTGTCCAATAATGTATTCCACAACACTCTGATCGAGGCATAGAAACTTCAGGCTCACATAAAACCTTCAGCTAACCTGACTACTCTTAAATACGTTAGATACCAGTTTGTAAGGGGACAGATTTATTTTTTAATACATAGTAAAACCACCCAAAACACCCATATACCATTTACCTGATTTGCCTGTTGTAAACATCTCCCCGCCCTGCCTCTATGTGCTTTACCATTTGGGCTCTCCATACATAATTTTTTTTGGAGGGTGGGAGGGACCATTTAAGGGTAAATTGCACAAGTTTTAGTCCTGTACCCCTAAACACTTTAGCGCCTATTTCTTAAGAATGAGGATATTCTTTCACAGCCTTTTTTTTTCCAGTTCCATGAGAGAATTAATCCCTATAGAAAATAACGTGGGAGACTATATTTCCACTCTCCCAAAGATTTTACTTGGTCAGTATCATTTTAGATGCATAGGAGAGAAGTGAATCCATTACATTCAGTGGAGTCTTGGGCAAAAGGGCTCACTCACGTCAGCAGAACCGGGTTGAGAAGTGCTGTCGGTTTTATATAACCAGTAACACCTACCTAATCTCTCCCTCTGGATTCCAATTTTGTCAACTGACCCAATAATCTCCCTTATATCACCTTTTATTAGAATCTAATACAAGATCCAGCCTAGAACCAGATATTGGTTGTCATGTCTCTTTGGTCTCTAATCTGGAACATTTCTACAACTTCCTTTGTCTTTGATGACATTAGCATTTCTAAAGAATACAGCCTACTTTTTGTTTTTTAATAGAACATTATTCATTTTGGGTTTGTCTAATGTTTCATGATTAGACGGAGGCTAAGCATCTCTGCAGCAGAACACTAACCTAAGAGATGTCCACTCACAGTATCACCTCTGGACACCTACATCATCCATCTGTCCCCATTAGTGATGTTAACTTTGACCACTCAGCCCAAGTATTCTCCAGTTTTACTCTGTAATTACAACTTTAAAACGTGCAATCGGTATGGCTTTCATCAAAGTTTCCCCCTAAATTTAGCACCTATTGGTGATTCTCAGCCAAACCAATCTTGATTTTCCAACTGCAGGCCTCCTTCCACAATTACCAGTCAGCACTTGGCATTCCCCCGTACACACAAGCCCTCCCTTCTCCATTTCTTTACCTATTCATTACTGGCATGGGCTCACAGATTCCCAGTTTTTCCAATGGTCTTTAATTCATCAATGTCCTTAATTATTTTGGTGCTCACATTCAGAGCCTCTTCAAGCTGGCCCCTGTATCCTTTTGACATGCTCCATCATTTTTTTTAAAAAGCACTTCCTTACTGTCTTATTTTGTACCCATCCTGTCCTCTCCCCAGACTCTGCCATTTCTCTGAGAAATCCTATTTCTTGTAAGTGGGGAATGGTGTATGAAATCAAGACCTGGGATCTGGCTATCCTCATTTGCTTCTAGGCCCTTTCAGCAGAACTAGAAAATACCTGTAGGTATTTATGTGCGCGCACACACACACCTGCTCACATACATGCATATACACACAACCAATGCCTCCTTAAATAAGCATTTTCACAATAAAGTGAAAAAGCAATCCTCAAACTTTCAGTACTAGTAAAATTCTACAACTGCCTTGCAAAGTCACCGTGCGTGACTTTTCTAGCACCCCGTCACAGGCCTCACAACAGAATGCCTGCTGCTTCTCTGACGACTGCTTCCCACGTCTCAGGGTACACATGGAGGGATACGTTTACTCTCAGCCCACAGGAGCCACTGCATGTAAGCATGCTATGAAACCACACCACTCAGTGTTTTCAGACACCTGAGGTGCCTAAATGTCTTCTCCGTGATAGCAATGTGCCCTAGAACTGGAAAACATTTTAGTTTTAAAACCAGAATATCAACCAGGCATTTACAGTTATTTAGGGTTTAATTTATGAATTACGTCTTATCATTTGGGTAGAAATACCTAGAGAAATTTAGAAGTCTGAGATAAACAAAATTCAAAATTTAAGACAATGTCTAGAGGCTACTCAAAATTCTGAAAAAATTGTCAAAGCACTGACATATCACCTGCAAATTGACAGTGGAGACTGAAGTCCAATGAAATCTGCAGGGTAAACAGTGACAGAGGGGCAGATGTGACACAAATTTGGTGGTATGGCATGGGGTGGATAGACCAACAGTAGTTGTGAAGGCAGCAGATGTAACAATACAGAATTCCTAACAGTAGGGCTTAAAACATTTTCCAGTAAAAACAGGAAGGACCTTGCAATATAGGAAATGCTTATACATACACTACAGAAAAAAAGCAAAGCAATTTTCTGATAATAAAAGCAACCCAAAGATTATTACATATCCCCTTACGCCATCACCCTCAAATCCAAATATTAAACTAAAAACCCTAGTATACTATTAAACCAAGGGCAATATATTTCATGCTTAAATATGTATATTCTCAATGTACAAAAACTTGCTAAACAATGGGGCTCCAAATTATAATAGGGAGTCCAAGTGATAGGTGTTCTCTATTTATTACTACAGTTGTTTGCCAAAACTCTGATTTTATGTATTTATTTAGGAGTCAACTTGGAAAAATTGACATTTTAACACAGCCACAAACATGTTGAAGGACCAAAATGTTCTATTTATAGGGATCAAAAAATATTTAAACAAAGGTAACAAACAGCCTTATAAAAAAGGGAACTAAGGACACTAAGGAGAGATGAGAGTGCAATGTAGCATGGTACCCTGGATGGACTTCTGGAACAGAGGACATTAGTTTAAAATTAAGGAAATGTGAATAAAATATGGACTTCAGTTAATTACAATGTATCAATCTTGTTAATTGTAACAAATGTACCACACTAATGGAAGATACTAATAAAGAAAACTGGGTGAGGGGTTTATAAGAACTCTACTATTTTCCTAGCTTTTCTGTAAATCTAGAACTGTTCCCCCAAAAAAGGTTTACCACTACCTCATACCATATGCAAAAATTAACTCAAAATGTATCAAAGACCTAAACATTAGAGTTATGACTGTAAAACTCTTAGAAGAAAACATATGTGTAAATATTCATGACCTTGGATTAAGCAATGTTATTTAGCTATGACACCAAAAGGCTGAGCAACCAAAGGAAAAAAAATAAGTAAATCTGACTTCAAATTTAGAAACTTTCATGCTTCATATGACACTATCAAGACAGTGAAAAAACAACCTACAGGACAGAAAAAAAATTTACAAATCATCTATTTGATAAGGGGTCTAGAAGCCAAAATATAGACAGAACTCATACAACACAACAACAAAAAGACAACTACCCAATTTAAACCAGGTAAAAAAAAATATATCAAAGATTTCTCTCCAAAGATAAACATCATTCATTTTGGCCATTTGTGTAACATCATTAGTCATCAGGCAAATACCACAGTGAGATACCACTCCACGTCTACTGGGATGGCTGTTTAAAAAATGAAAATAAGTTATTGACAAGGATATAAAGAAACTGGAACCTTCTAACATTGCTGATAGGAATGGAAAATGGTACAGCTGCTGTGGAAAATGGTGGCAGTTCCTCAGAAAGTTAAACACAGTCACTGCGTGACCCAGCAATTTCACTCCTAGGTATACACCAAAGAACTGAAAAAATTATGTTCAGGCAAAAACCTCGTACACGAATGCTCACAGCAGCATTATGCACAGTAGCCCACGAGTTTAAACAACCCATACATCTACCAACTGATGAATGGATAAACAAAATACGGTAAACATATAAGATGGAATATTTAGTAATAAAAAGGAATCAAGTACTGATACATAGTACAACATGAACCTTGAAGACACTGTTAAGTGAAAGCAGCCAGACACAAAAAGCCACATGTTATATGATTCCATTTATATGCAATATTCGTAATAGGTAAATCCAGAGTCAAAAAGCAGGTTAATGGTTGCCAGGGGCTGGGGGAAGGGGGCAAGAGGGGGTGATTGCGAATGGGTACAGAGTTTTTGTTTGCAGTGATGAAAATATTCTGGAATTAGATAGTAGTCATGGTTGTACAACTTTGTGAATTTATTAAGAACCACTAAGTGGTACACTTTAAGAGGGGAGAATTTTACGTATGTGAATTCTATCTCGACAACAAAAATTTTTTAAGTAAACTAAACTAGGAGGTTCAGTTACCAGAGGTTAATGTTTTGTTTGATTTCTCTTACAGACTTATCGCTCTAACCACAGATTAATAAATGCCAGCTACTCTCTGATACAAAAGAGTGGCTCAGGTTGGTAAAAATGTTTTTACTTTTCCCTCCCATTTTATTCCATTTTTCTTTGTTGACTTTATATGCTTGACATATACCAGGTACGAATAAATGCTCTAGAAACTGTACAAACTTGACAGGCTTATACAGGCACAAGGTAGAGCAGGGAGCCAGCAGCACCATGTGTGCCAGGGTATCCCTCTGACCAATGGTTAAAACACAGCCCATCTGTCTATAGAGGATGAGTAGCCATTTTCCTCATTAATAGGCTGAGAACAGGGAAAACAACAATTCTTGGATTGTAATAGCTGCTGGGAATAACTTTAAATATCTAGGTAAAACTACACTTACTACTCTTGAGAACAGGGCTTCTTTAGCCAGTTTCATGGCCTCAAGGAAGCCATATACAAAGTGTACTAGTGCAGCAATTCCTGTAATGTGTTCCTCTCCAGTGGAGATCCAAAGACCTCCAGTGGACCCCACAGAGGTTAAGAAGTAGTGCTTTAAACCAACCACATTTTTCAAAATGTGGCACAGTCCACGCGGACATTTACAGAAAAAAGAAATCCTTCTCATGGGGTTCAAAGAACTAACTCTGTTACCTCCAGCAATGTCCTAAGTTGCTTAAGATGGTACCCCACCCCAAGAGGACCCCCCCCACAACCTTAAGCAAGGAGAGAAACCATAAGGTAAGTCACTACAGTTTGCTCTTTCCTAACTGTCCACAGAACACTTCCGGTGTGCCAGGCTCTGTGTCCCCCACAGGCAGACGACTGCTGTCCCCACAGCTCTCCAGCCTCTCAAGACAAGTGTTCTTGAACTTGCCATCTCCTCAAGAGCCCTTAGAGCAAATTACTTCTTGAAAGGAATCCCTTTGGGATATTTTCAAAGAAAACCTTCAACTTTGGCTAAAAGCAAAAAACTTGTAAAGTGCTCATTCTTAATTGGGAGTGCTCCCTCCCTGTGAGTATTTCACGGGGAAATGTGAGATAGTCCTAGTAACCCACAGAAACGTACCGATTGTGGACAAATTCACTAAAATTACCATCTGGACAAAAGAAGAGTTATTACCTGAGACCTTACTTTTTGCATGGTTACAAAACCTGACCAGGCAAGAACAAGCTGCTAATCGCCCAAGAGTCCCACACCCAAGGAAGCATGAACACATCTTAGTTTTAGCAGCCTTCCTTAAAGAATATTTGTCACACCTTCCCAAACAATCTAATTACTAATTACTGGTATTTATTGGTAATGGAAATTACTAAAATGGACACCCACTTTCAGTGATCAGTATCAAAACAGGAAGCAAACGATGTGAGTAAAAGTCCAAAACAACAGTGGTTAAATCCGTTTCCAGTTTCCTTCTGCAGAAATCCCACGCAGAAGCAGCTGTGCATTCTGATGACATTGTGACATTACAGAATTTCACACAAGTCACTTATAGGAGATGAAAAGGAAGTATTCTTTACCTTCATGAGCTGAATTCAATTCACAAGTGTAAAAAGCCCATTTAAAAAAATTATGGTGGATATTTTGTAAAAACAAAACAAAACTCAGTTTTGTTTCACTGTTAATGGTCCGAATACTGTAAAAGCAACATAGTACCTAGCTCTTCCTAAAGGAGGCAGATGTCCCTGGAGCAGCATTTGGGTCCGGTCCCCCTTCAGCCTCCTCTCCCGTCTCCACCCTCCACATGCCCACTAACATTGGGCTTGGCCCATCAGGCTCTCACTCAGATGGTTGCTGACTGACCTGATATTTCAATCTACGGAGTCACATGACTTTTCTGAAAGGATTAGAAAGCTTTTAAAAATAGATCACAAAGGGGTAACAGCATCCACAGACGACAACCAGGGCAGTGGTGAATAACACAAGGGGCGCGTGGGGTTCAGCCCACGATCCCCCATTCGTGAGGCTTGCTGCTAAAAGGACAGCATTTAGACAGTCCTTACAGGTGGGTCAGGATTCAGACTGGAACTTGCATAGCCGAGAAGCAGCAGCACCTGGATTCGAGCCTCCAATGCTGACTTGATGCAAAGACTTCTTTTATTTAAAGAATTTATACAAGACTAAGAAAATGGAAATGGGGGAAAAAAGCAGGAAAACCTGTTTTTTCAGTTGATGGGGCCAATGCAACAAAAATAAGCCTTGGCTTTTAAATGTGTTTACACAACTGATAAAAACAATGTAAAAACATTAAGTAAGCAGGTATATAAGTACCAGAAGGACACTTATGAAAATCATGTTTAGGGTGGTGGCATTACACTTTCAATAGTGCTTTCTGATTTCATATTGAAATGGTGATGCTGAAGGGGGAGGGTATAGCTCAGTGGTAGAGCATATGCTGAGCATGCATGAGGTCCTGGGTTCAATCCCCAGTAACTCTGTTCAAAAATAAATAAAAATAAGTAAACCTAATTACCACCCTCCCAAAAATTACAAACAAACAAAAAACCCCCAAAACAAAAACAAACTAAAAGAAAAAAATGGCAATGGTTATTGTGACGTTTAGAAAATAAGCATCTCGACCTAAAGTTGGTATCTACAGGTATCTTTCAGTACCTCCCTCCACCCTTACTGTATTATAAAGTGTTGAAGTAAGTGTTCCAGTCACTTTTCTAAGCACTTGATATTCACTGTCTCATTTACTCCCCACAAAAATCTTATGGGGTAGATACTATTCTATTCTATGTTTTACAGAGGAAAAGGATGAGATTCAGAGAAGCTGAGTACATGACTGAAGGCCACACAGGTTAAGTGGCAGAGAGGCAAGTCCCAAATTCGGCAGCAGGGCTTGTGGGCCCACATCCCTCATCTCTCCCCTGCTTCTCTTGAGAGGACAAGGAAAGGGGCACGAACCCTCCCAGCAGCTCTGTCACTCAGTGCTGGGTTTGTCCCTGTGCAGTGGGGACACTGGGAACTCTGAACAAACCGCTGCCTCCTTGGGCAGGCTTCCCCCAGGCCAGCTCCTCTCATAGTACCCCTTCCTGAATCAGAGGCTCTGCCCACAAATTTCTACGTCATAAGTTTCAGTTGTGAAATCACTGGTTCCTTATCTAGCTAGGAGTTCCCACCATGAGTGAGGAGGAGAGAAAATCCAGGCGACAAGGGACCTGAACCCCAACTTTTCAAGGAAAAGGACTGTACCAGGTAGAAGAGAGCAATGAGAAGACAGGATCTATGGTGTTGCCAGCCAGCCCCCTCTAAGAACTTCCAGTTACCTTTTCTGGACAGCTGAAACACCAAGGTGGTGTGACGATCTTTCATATTATAATTCTGCAAAATATGAACAGGCACCTCTATTTTCATACCACCTTACAAGCTGTGTCTCACTGAAATGCCACCTGTTAAGAGGCTACTACTCAACTTGGTTTATTAAAGATACCTATGAAGTTATCAAACGAGATCTCTGTAGAGCAAAAACTGACCATCTGACTACTGATTTCCACCTAGAATTTAAGTAAAAGAGTATTCTCAAAGGTTTGACCTCAAGTCTTGAAACGTCTTCTTTCCAAGAAGGCCAGAAGGATCATTCAGTCATTCTGCTTCTGGTGCTCATCTGTTTTCTTAATGATTTTAAAGCTAAGACATAAACATGATGGTACCACTGTGACCAACTGCCCATTACAAACCACGGTGGCTACCTTTAAAGATCCCTACACTGATAAGTAAAAGGGTGCCAATTCATAACTAGCCAAGGCAATGAAGAGCACTCTTGAAACTAAGCTCAGATAATCTAACACCTATTTTTCAGCTGGTAGATTTAACATGCATGGTTAACACTGGTCAGTATCACGGTGAATATTCTGAGTATCCTGTGCTTTTATTCTCTAACTGGCAGGTGACAGAATTTAATAAGGAGTCAGTGGCAAGATACAGGAGCAAAGGAGAAAAAGCACAAAGTATGTATAGTCTGTGACTTCAGAAAATTAGTCTGTTCACTTGAAGAAAAAAAGATGGATCTGAGGGTGGGGATCAGGGGCCATGGGTATAGCTCAGTGGCAGAGAACGTGCTTAGCATGTATGAGGTCCTGGATTCAATCCCTAGTACCTCCATTAATAAATACATAAATCTAGTTATCTCCCTCCACCCCCTGCAAAAAAAAAAGTGGATCTGAACAGTGGGACTATACAAAAATATCTATTTTGTCTTTCAAGCAGAAGATGGCATCACTAATAGAAGAGCAGGTACAACTCACGAACGGTAAACAAGGATCTCTGGTGAAGGTAAGACAAAACTGAATGAGTCTCAAAGTTCTTCCACTAATAAGCATCACTACCTCATTTCCTAAACTAGTGGTTCTCAAATTTGAATCCGAGTTAGATTTCCTGACAGACTTGTTCAATACAGATGGCTGGGCCCTACCCCTAGAGTTTGATTCAATAGCCTGAGATTTTGTATTTCTAACAATTTACCAGATGATGCTAAATGCTAGTTCGAGGACCACACTTTGAGAACTGCTGTCTAAACCATTTTTAATCCATGACTTTGAGATGAGACCCCACTCTATAACCTCCCATAGTCCTTTGACATAATGCAATCACTTTATAAATGCACATTTAAGTACTACCAAAACATAGCTTTTGGTCTTAGGAATCTGGCCTTATAAAATGGACCTGAATAGATTTATAAACTAAGGGCTCAAAACCCTGAGGCTAGCAGGTGCATATGATAAATCCACTTAAAACCATCCCAGACTAAGTCTCTGGGGTAAGTCTGCAAGTACCCAGTGTGACTCTGACTTCCTGAGACATTTGCGGAACCACAACAGACACCAGCTGAACCCTGAGGAGAAACTATCCATCTGAGTTGCTTGACAACATCAACACCATATTTCAGTGTCTCCATGGAAGACGAAAGCCTTGCTACTCAAAGCATAGTGAGTGGACCAGAAATATGGGCATCACCTGGGAACTGGTTATAAAGCTGAATTTTCAAACCCACCCCTAACCTAACAATCAGAATTCACACTTTACTAAGGTTCATAGGTGATCCCAAGACACATTGATGTTTGAGAAGCAGGCTAGAGGATGTCCTAACACACAGGGAAACTCTGGTCTTTTACCTTGAAAAGCACTCAAACATGTGGACTACTCCACCTTCATGGGAGAAAAACCTTTGAATTCTGAACAGATTATTAAAGTTATAATAATGGAGCAGGGTCAAAGGTTAAGAAACCATGTTATCTGGCCAGTGTTTTTCTGACCTCGTAGTCAACATCCCACAATTACAAAAGTTTTCACAAAGTACACCACTTATACAAATCTCTGAGGACAGTTTCCTTCCACTGCCTCTAAACTTTCCAGCCTGTGAACCTGAAGTGGCAGAAGCATTACTAAATGTTTGTTTATTCCAATAGTTTGGTCTCAGCATGTGGACAGAGAGTAGGATGGCACAAATATTATTCCAGTTATAGAACCAACAGATCATTTACTATCATGTTAAGAACACAGGACTGTTTCAAACTTCCTTCAAAAGTAAAATGGCTTAGTTTGACTCAAATCCCACATAAAATTACCAGAGTGCTGAGAAACATACATATGAAAGAACTATCCTAACAGTGCCTAAACATGATTCTAAAATTGGCATTAACTAAATCCTCTTGAATGGGGTGGAAAGGAAACCTACTTCTAACTAAACTTGGTAAAGAAGATCATTAAATCTGAACTCCCCTGTCATTAACTTATAAAATTTCTTTAAGACACTTTTATCTAAGTTCGGCAGAATTCCGAGTGGACAGTCAAAAATGGGCAATATTGAGCTTCTTAATCTTTACTGTAGACACATAAGTTCTACGCTAACTGAGACCAGTATCTTCCTAAAATTGACTCATGCATAAAAATAGATATACATAGAAGATGAAATATTCATGGTCCCCTCTGATGAATGTGTGAAAGTGATTCAAAAGCCTCTGCCTGAACTCTGTGAGCATCAGTCAGAACTTTCATTCAAAAAGTGCTGGGAGACTTGAATTCACATGAGCTTGTAAAAGCAGTTCAAATCAGTTTCCCTTCATTACTAAGCTTTTCTCCATTAGGAATTCACCTGTCAACAGTTTAGGTAATGAATTTAAGTTGTGAGACACTACTCAAGCACTCTTAGGTTTGAGAGGGCTGCATCTGGAAAGACCAAATCTGAAAGAAGTAAAGTGCTTTCTATCAGCTCACATTTGTTATGCCAAAACAGACTATATTAAGATAGCAATTCACCAAAAACCCTTTCACACCTGAAAGCACTTTTCCCCGTAGAAAGGTTGTTCATCTTAATGCTAAAAATGAGTATTACTCCAATAGCATTTGATACTTTATGAAGTAATAGTGGCAGCACTGGTACCCAAACAAGGCCTGACTTTAAACTACTAACCAATCAGTACCCTGGGAAGCCAGGGACAGTAACCACATTTGAGTCCTTGTTTGGGTTCATACCAAGGAAATGTAGGTATAAGCCTAACAAGAACATAACTCTTCCTGTCAACAGTCCCAAGCACATTTCATGTACTCCAGCCCAGTACATTTCAGGTAACCAAAAAAGGATTCATTGTTCCTGTCAACCTCTTCAGAAACACTCAGTAGCCTATGAGATAGTGAAATAGCTTCAATAAACACACAACCTTGAGGTGAGCCCTCCCCCCTTACCCTGCCCCCAAAAAGCAAGTATCTACAGGAGTTTAAAATCACAAGTTTTTAGCCAGGGGAAATAGGATTTAAGTCTTACTTTTGTGAGTCCATATCCATTTTATAACAAGAAGTTAAAAAAAAGAATTTAAAAATCTGGTTACCCTAGCCAAGTATCAAAGAGCATTCCTGTGGGGAGTTCACCTCTCAAGAAAACACTAATTTCTTGAAAAGATCAAGAATCCTGATTTCCATGAGGCACCCAGAGCTGGAATCCTCACTTTACAGCATGTAAGTCAGTAACATAACAGTTGCACAGCTGTTACAGAATTTGTGTGTCAACACGTACTGATTCACAGTTCACATGGGATCTGTGCCAGTATTCCCTCCACCTGAAAGCTACGTAGAAGCAAATTCTAGTTTAAACTTTAGGTGTTCACATTTCCAGAAAAAAGTTCAAAGCAATGCTTTACCAAATCTAGTTAATATTTAGTCCAGAGAATGAGGCTACCATTTTAATACTAATAAAATACCTACACAATGTTACTAACGTCCTCACCTATAAAGAAACACTATTTCACTAGTAACAAAGCCTACTTTTGTATAGCGATGGGGCGACTTGGAGGCCGGCGGCTTCTTCAGGTCAAGGAAAGCATCTCTATTTTCTGTCTCACCCACACTTCTATCCATGGTTCCTTGGGCTACAGTTCTTTGCACCTGAAAGAAATCAGCACAAAACTGTCACCGAGAACAAGAAATTTTCAGAAGTCCTGACTGCTTAAAAAACTGAAACTCTTATCTCTTAAAAAGACTACGTTAAAAAAAAAAAAACTTGCCCAGTAATTATGCTATAAACCAGAACCCACTTGGAAACAGAATCACTGGTACTTAGATATCTCTTCTAGTGAAGAGCTCTAAGCATCAACAGGGCGAGGAAAGCATAAGTGGAACGTGCCCAAATCAGGATACAGCCTTTAAGCAGCTTTAATACAAAAAGAAACCAAGATTAGTCGCTGCCCCCCATGAGGACTGGAGAGGCAGTAGTGGGGAAGTTTCCCGGAGTGGGGGCAGGTAGGAGGCGGTTTGGGGATCCGGGAAGTCAGGCTGTGGTAAAGTGCCTGTCACTCGCCAATGGACGGCGCCAGCTGCCCCTTGTTCTCCGGGTGCCAGGGACTGGGGATGGGGCTCGAGCGCCCCTCTCTCGGCCGGCCGCACCTGTGGACATGTCAGGGGCGCCAGTGGCAAGGAAGCGGCGAGCGCCGGCTTCAGCTCCGAAACTCAGCTTCCCGGGGCCGCGACCCCAACCCCCGGCCTGTCGCGCAGGCCCTAGCCCAGAGGCCTCCTTCGGGTTAAGGGTGGGGACGGTACTCACGGAGGGGAGGCGGGAGGGAGGGAGCCCGGAGGCCGAATCCCCCGGCCCGGGCGCTCCGAGCTGGAGGCGGCGTAGGCCCCCCACCGTCCGCCCCAGCCCGGCGGCTCGGGCCCCGCCAGCCCGCCCGCTGCCCGCCGGCCGCCCCGCTGGCCTCGCGCCCTGCCCGCCCCCCGCGCGCGCCCCGGCGCTCACGCACGCGACCCCCGGCGCCGCGCGCCCGGGCCCCTTCTCTTCCTGCGGGCCTAGGCGCGCGGCGCCCCGGACCCTGCCGCCGCCGGGCCCTTACTCGGTTCCTGGGCCGCCGCTCCCCTCCCCGCCGCCCGCGCCCGCGCCCGCGCCGGTCCGAGGGCTGCCCCGCGCGGCCTTCGCTCTCGCCCCCCCAACCCGCTCGGGCTGTCTCCCTTCAGCCGCCGTAATCACGGCCCAGCCCTCCGCCCCTCCTCCTCCTCAGCCCCCTCCCCCTTAATAACTCCCTCCACGCACCCGGGCCCCAGCGCCGCCTTCGCCGCCGCGCGCCCGGATGTGAGGTGTCCGCGGCGGTGCCGGGCGGAAAAGAGAGACATCGCGGTGCGCTTCCCGGGCGCCGGCCCCTGCGTGCGCCCGGCGGCGGGGAGGCGGAGGCCGGGAGGGGATGGCGGCGGCGGGGAGGTGGCCGGGGCAGGGGCAGCGGAAGCCCTCCACGTTGTGTGCAGGCGGTCGTCGTGGGCAGCCCCGGCGAGGACGCCGCGTTCCCACGCGCGCTACGGGGCGGGGCGGAACGGAACGGAACGGGGCGGGCGGAGCTTGGAGCACTCGATCCCCGCTCGGCCGCTCCCGGGGGAGGGCGACGGCAAGTAGCGAAGTGGGCCGGGGCCCGCAACGTGGGAGCGCGCCGACTGCTGTGTCTCGCGTCGGCGGAGAACTCTGGGGCTTCTGCAGCAGGAATCTGAGGCGAACCTGGGGGCTTTGGAGCCCTCCGGTGTGGGCTCGAACCTCGGCTCGCGGTGCTGTAATCTTGCGCGAAGCTCTGACTTCTGAGTTTCCTTCTCTTTACTAAAATGGCCTCTCTGAGGAAAAAGCGTGATAACGCTTTGCTGCACTAATAAGTAAACTTGCTACTATTGCTTTCGATTGAGCTATGAGCAACTGGCAAGTTCTCTGAAATGCTCTTTCCCACCCATAACCTGAATCTTTCCTTAGCTTTCACGGGAACGGGAAGGGCAAGTGTGTTTGGATGCAAGTGAGAGCGAATGTCAAGTGCTTAGTACTCAGTGCCGAGACTGGCTGACGGGGGACACAGAAAAGCAAATATAATTTCCCAACTCAGCAATGCCAGTAACTGCTGTGTCCGGGAGGAGCGGTCAGGAAGGGTGTCACGTGTGACCCTGGTCTGCAGCATTTTCATGAGCCCCAATGTCTGCCCCGTGGGACCGTGAAATAATAGTGGCTGAGGAGGGAAATGCAATTTTTCTCGCTGAAAGATAGTGAAGTCTACATTTCTTTGAAGGGGCCTAATTTCTCTGAGCTTCACTTGTGAAATTGGCCGATTGGGCAGTGAGTGGTCACAAGTTTCATCTTACGAGTTTTGGCAACAGAAAACAAATATGAAAACTTTATTTTCGCTTGTAATGTTCAATGTATTTTTTACAAACTGCCTTCACTCTGTTGGCCCCTGGTGAAGTGGAGAAGGCCCATTTTTTGAAGCTCTTAAATCCCGGCTCTGCTACTTAATGTGAAACCTGAAACACCTCACCTTTTTGAACCTGTTTACTCATCCGTCAAAGGGAGATAGCAGTTCTTATTTTCAGGCGTGTAGTGGGAATTAGAGATAACATTAAAAACACTGTTCTGGTTATCTTTTGCTGTGTAACAAACCACCCCCAAGCTCAGTGGCTTAACACAACATTTATATTGCACTAGATCTCCAATTTGGGGTGGTTCTGGCTGGGACAGCTGGTCTCTGCTCCATTCAGTATCAGCTGGGGCCCCTGGAAGGCTCCTGGCTCAGAACATCTAATGACTCACACACTAACATGTTTGGTTTTTGTTGGTAGCTGTTAGCTGGAACCAATGGAGCTGTTGGCTGGAACACTTTACATGGCCTCTCTCTGTGGCCTGAGCTCCCTCACAACATGGTAGCTAAGATTCCGAGGGCAAATGTCCAGATAGGAAGCCCATACAGTTGCTGAATTGTTTTTTCTAATCTAGCCTTGAAGTCACTCAGTGTCCTGCCACATGCCACATTCTGTTCCTCGGATAGGCATCACCAGGGCTGGCCTATATTCAAGGGGAGACTATTTAGACTACCCCTTCATATGAGAAGAGTGTCACAGAATTTGTAGGTATATTTTTAAATTACTACAAGCCATATGAAATCTGCTCAAGGCACTGTAGCTATCATGATAAGAGGTCTGGCCTGAAGCTCATTTCCTGGGTCCTCTGGTCTGTCCTGGTTAGGATATACTTTTCCCCGAACCTCTTTATTGTCTTCTAGAACCTTGTTCTGAACTCACTCCTTACCTTTCAGTTTCAATTTGTCTTAAAGACGACAATTATTACCTAGGAATAAAGGCAATAATTTACTAAGGGACGGCACCTGTGAACTTTCACCTGTGCCATGTAAAAGCTAGATGCTTGCAAATCCTTGTTTCATTGTCGCTTTTAAATGTTATTCTCTATGGTAGAGATGATAATTTGTAATTCTAAATGCCCCCCTTTTGCAACTGAAATTAATTTTCAAGTAACAGTATGGGAAACCCTTTCGAGAGAGCAAGAGAGAAATGATTTGTTCTTTACTAAATCTTTGTCAGGTCTTGGTTTAGATTCAAATTCTTGGTTCAAAGTTTGGCATAAGGGGACTCCCAAGTTTCAGTCATTTGGAGAAATTAGCAGTGCAAGAACAGTAGAGAAGCAAGGGGAAATTAGAAACCTAGAAATTTTGAGAGCAGCCTCATCTCAGAAAGTTGGGATTACACCTCCACTGCTCTGCACCTCTCTAAATGGTGCTACTCAGCTTTTCTTGCTCCAAGGATAATGCCTAGCTCCAAGAAAATAGGATAGGATTTGAACAGTTTCACAGTTGTGGCATCATGTACTCAAGGACTACAAAGAAACTACTAAGGGCCTTTGGAAGACCACACAGCAAATTATTTGCAGAGCCTAAACTCTTTTTGGCACTTTACATCTTAGATAGATATTATATATGCAAAGTACTTAAAACAGAGCCCAACACCACTAAGTGGTGCTGCACTAGCTATTGTTTCTCTATACTGTGGTATGGTATTCTAATATTTCCCAACAGGACTAATTTTCATTGTAACTCAAATGGAAATGCCCTTCATTTCTTACTAAGTTAGTCAAAGCTGAGGGTATTAAACACACGTGACAAAGTATCATCAAATTATTTAGGAAGCATGTTTACTGATTTATCAGCCTTATTTGTCATATTTTATATAAACATAATCTATATAAAGTACTTATAAGAGGACTAATTTTACAGTAAGTAAATATTAGTTACAGTGTTAATTAGACTTTGAAAGTCACTAAACTATTTAAAAACTACTTGGCCACATAACTTCACATGAGCCGTCCCAGAAAGATTAGCTCCAGTGTCCCGCTAAAGTGGAACTTCTCCTTTTAAACACTTTTAATTACAAAAATTAGCATACGTAGAAAATAGAGCAAACATGCAAATTACCTCTGATTCTAATCCCCAGACACCCAGCAAGTTATTTTTCCTCATGTTTTTAACATAAGGTCTTTCAAGCATTTAAATACATAATGCTGGCCTTTGCTCTCTCCGCCAGAAATCTCAGGTGCTTTCAAATGATGTTTTACAAAGCACAGGAGAAAAGGATATAACAATGCCCTATCTACAGTCTCCCACCCTTATTTTTAAAAGATGATCAGAGTGGGCCTAAGTTAAAAATTTTTACTATTTACTAACAATTAGTGCTTGTTAATTACATTTTAAGAGGAATGGTTAAGAGAAGACCTCAGGCTGGGATAATTTTAATTCGGGGGCTGAGGAACACTGCGACCCTGCCCCCGCGTTCCAGAGTCACACCTTCCCTGGCCCGCGCATGCGCGCGCCCTACGTCTTACGGGCCGGCTCGAGCTCCCCGGGAACCACGGAGAACCGAGAGCCAGGGAGGCCCACGCGGGAGCCTGGAGGTGGGGGAGGAGGACCGCCAGACGAGAGCCTCATCCCTAGGGCTCGCCGCGCGAAGCCCTCCCACTCGTCGCGTCTAGGAACAGCAGTAGGAGGCTAAGCTCACAGAGAGCCCTCCGTGAGGCCGCCCAGACCGCGCATTGGTCCGCGTCCCTCGGGCCGGACTTGCGGCGCTTGCGCTCCACGGAGGCTTGAGGGAGGCGTGAGGGAGGCGTGTCCGCCGCCTCACTGAGGCTGCGCGAACTCCGGGGCCCCTGCGGGGCGTCCCTCACGCACGCCGCGTCGCCGTGGAGATGGGGCGGGGCCGGCCGAGACGTGCGTCCTGAGGCACGGGAAGCCGGAGGCCGGCGTGGGCCGCGCCAGCTTGAGGAGTCCGGCTGGCGCCCGCCGAGATTCCTCTGGGGCGCGAGACGGGAGGGCTCGGCTTCCCCGGGCGCGAGGCCGGGTCACAGTCCCCAGCCTCTGAGCGGCTCGGCCTCTCGGGCCGGAGCCCAGCGGCGAGCGCACGTCCCTGCGAACTGGGCCGGGCGACTCCTGGGGAGCCTCCGTTTCCTCTTCCCCCTGAAAGTGCAGATGATGCCCCCCGCCACGTGCCGAGGTCGGGAGTGGAGGGGAGGTGACCAGCGCTCGCAGGGCGGCGCCGGAGCTACGCTTCTCGCCCTGCAGGGTCCTGCTTCTCGCCGGCGTCTGGTGGCCCGGGCTGGGGGAGCCGCAGCGGGTGAGGGGCCAGTGCCGCCTCCGTGCGGGGGTCCTTAGCGTGCGCGGCCCCGAATCCGTGGTTTCTGGATCTCTGCTGTATGGCCGGACAAGGGGTGAGAGTATGCAGACCTCAGGGACCCCACCTGATCCCTGAGGGGAAGATAAGGGCTAACACCTGCATTGGGAGGCCGTTCGGGTTTCTTGTTAACCTTTGGATTATAGTGAATGTGTGCTAAGTGAATGGTGTTAGGGGCCTGAGTACCAGTCCCAGCTCTACCGCTTGGCTGGTGACCAAAGGCACCTCGTTTACAAAATGAAAATGGCTAACACCTGTTGGGGTGGTTGTATTAAAGCAGATAATTAATGAAAAGTGCTTAATACTATAGCTAGCACAGAGTACCCGCTCCATGAATGCTATTTTGAATCTAGTATATACATTCTAGATGGCATGATACCCGCCTAATTGCCATGAAAATATGAGGCTTTTGAGTATAAGATGTCATGGAAAGCTTCCTGGAAGAAGTAGTTGAAACTTATTCTAAGATTTACGATATAAATTTAGGAATTTCTTTGCTTTTCTTTAGTAAAATCATTCATTGTTAGCTGCAGAATACTGTAGAAACTTATTTAATATTCTTTTACATTTATATTTTCCAAATGAATACATGTAATTAAAAATAATAGTAAGAAGGGGGAGGGTATAGCTCAGTGGTAGAGCACATGCTTAGCTTGCATGGGGTCCTGGATTCAATCCCCAGTATCAAAAATAAATAAATAAACCTAATTAATTCCCCCCCCCAAAAAAAACAAGCAAAAAAACTTTGTTTTTAAATCAGAGACTTCCCACGTTCATCTATTGTTGAATTAAGAAGGAGGGGCAGGAGACTAAGAACTGGCATGTAGCTTCTCATAACTGTGGCTCCTTAAGAGACTTAAGGTAATTTACTTTCTTTTTTATTCTCCTTTTTCTTAGAAGGGGAAGATACAAGACTTTTTGATTCATGAAGAATCTTCTCACTGAGAAGTGTTTATCAAACCACGGATTGAATTTCCATCAGAAAGGGATTAAGTGGACAATGGAGAGGAAGGTTGACTCCAGGTGAGTGATGGAACTTGACAAAAAAGTTAACTGAAATCATGGCCCGTTACAAAAGCCTGTAAACATTTTGTGTGTGAAAATAATGTGCAATAAAACAGTAGTTGTTTCTTAAATCATGAGTAGTGAGATAGGTACTTTGGGTTTTTTGTTGATAGTTTGGGATTCTCATATATAGAGTATAATGCACGTTTCATACCTTATATTACAGTCAAAAACCGTTTTGAGTGTGTGGAAATATCCCTCATTAAAATTTTGATTTTTTTGGTAGGTTTTTTTTTTGGTGGGAGGAGGTAATTAGGCTTCCTTCAAAAGAGACCCTTTGTTGTGCCAGCACAGTTTATTGAAAAGACTGTAGTGCCACTATTGTCGTTAACTAAGGATCCATTTAAGCCCAAGTTGGTTTCTGGGATTTCTACTTTGTTCCTGTGGTCAGTTTGTCCTTGATACAAAATTGTAATGTCTTGATTGCATAGCTTTACAGTGAGTCTGAGATCTAATACCACTTATCTAATACTTCTTAAAGAATGTCTAATTATTATTTTGATTTCTTGAATATGTATGAGCACATTTGACTGTCCTTTATGATTGTTGATTCTTATTTTGTAGTTGGCTTTATTCCTTTGATAACTATGTAAGTTTAAAAAGCTAAAGATCTAATCTTAGAAACAATAATTAGTACTTATATGTAAACTAAAAAAAATGTGCAGTATACTATTAAAAAAATTGTGGTGAGAAAAAAAATTTCTATAAGCTCTTCTTGGTCTTTGATAATTCCATGTAAGCTTCAGAATCAACTTGTCAAGTCGTCTTTCCACCTCAAACAAAAGCTTTAATTGGGGTTTTAATTGGGATTACTTTGAATCTATAGATTAGATCGGGGGAAATAACTGTATTATGGCAAGTCCTATGATTTTCCCTGTAGAAGTGTTTACACCTTTTGTTAGATTTACTCTTGTTTGGTATTTGTGGTTTGAAAACAGTATATAAATGTGAATAATTTTTGCTTTTTGTTTATTGCTAGTTTATAGAACTATATAGTTGATTCTCATTGTTTGTGAATTCTGAATTTGTGAATTCACCTACTTGCCAAAGTTTATTTTAACTGCCAAATCTCAGTACTTTTGGGTCATTCTAGGGCATGGGTAGAACACTGAAAAATTTGAGTGCCCAGCAGGCACATTCTCATCTGATGTGGAACAAGGCAATACTCTGGCTTCTTTTTTTAAAAATTGAAATATAATTGATATACAACATTATGTTAGTTTTAGGTGTACAACAATGATTCGGTATTTGTATATATTGTGGAATGATCACCGCAATAACTCTAGTTGACGTCTGTCTCCATACTTACAGAATTTTTTTTTCTTGTGATGAGAACTTTTAAGATTTAGTCTTTTAACAACTTTTAAATATGCAATATAGCATTAACTATAGTCACCATACTGTATATTACATCTCCATGACTTATAACTGGGTGTTTGTACCTTTTATCTCCTTTTACCTGTTTGGCCTACCCCCCACCTCTGGCAACTCTCAATCTGTTTTCTGTATCTGTGAGCTTATTTTTTTTGTTTGTATCTTTTGGTTTGTTTAGATTCCACATATGTGAGATCATGTAGCATTTTTCTATCTCTGACTTATTTCATTTAGCATAATGATATCAAAGTCCATCCATGTTGTCACAGATGGCAAAATTTTTCTGGCTGTGACACTTTTTATGGCTGAATAATAGTTCATTGTATATATACATACATCACACTTTCTTTATCCATTCATCTGTAGATTGCTTAGGTTGCTTCCATGTCTTGGCTGTTGTAAATAATGCTACAATGAAATGGGGTGAATATATCTTTTCCAGTTAGTGTTTTCATTTTCTTCAGACAAATACCCAGAAGTGGAATTGCTGGATCATATGGTAGTTCTATTTTAATTTCTTGAGGAACCTCCGTACTTTTTCTCATAGTGGCTGCACCAATTTAGATTCCCACCAACAGTGCACATGGGTTCCATTTTTTCCACATCCTTGCCAACACTTGTTATTTGTTGTCTTTTTGAGATAGCCATTCTCAGACAGGTGTGAGATGATAACTCACTGCGGCTTTGATTTGCATTTTCTGATGATTAGCAATGTTCAGCATCTTTTCGTGTATTGTTGGCTATTTGTATATCTTCTCTGGAAGAATCTCTATTCAAATCCTCTATCTTTTTAATCAAGATTTTTTTTGGCTAATGAGTTATATGAATTCTTTATATATTTTGGGTATTAACCCCTTGTCAGATACATGGTTTGCAGATGTTTTCTCCCACTCAGTACGTTGCCTTTTCATTTTGTTGATGATTTCCTTTGCTGTGCAGAATCTTTTAAGTTTGATGTAGTCCCACTGGTTGATTTTTGCTTTTGTTGCCTTTCCTTTTGGTGTCAAATCCAAAAACTCATTGTCAAGACTGATACCAGGGAGCTTACCACCTAAGGTTTCTTTTAGTTTTATGGTTTCAGGTCTTACATTCAAGTTTTTAATCCATTCTGAGTTAATTTTTGTGTATGGAGTAAGATAGTGGCCCAATTTGCTTCTTTTGCATGTTGCTGTCCATTTTCCCCAATACCTTTTATTGATACTAAAGAGACTGTCCTTTCCCCATTGTATATTCTTGGTTCCTTTGTCATAAATGAATTGACCATTTATTCATGAGTTTACTTCTGGGCTCTCTATTCTGTTCCATGATCTATGGGTCTATTTTTATGTTAGTGTTTTTATTTATTTTTAGTTTTCAGAGGGAGGTAATTAGATTTATTTATTTATTTATTCATTTCAACCAAGTTACTGGGGATTGAACCCAGGACCTCGTGCATACTAAGTGCACATTCTGCTGCTGAGCTATACCCTCCCCCTGGATGCCTTTCTATTTCTTTTTCTTATCTAATTGCTCTGGCTAGGACTTCCAAAACTATGTTGAATGAAAGTGGCAAGAGTGGGCGTCCTTGTCTTATTCCTGATTTTAAAGGAAAAGGTTTCAGTTTTTCACAATTGAGTATGATGTTAGCTGTGGGCTTGCCATATACAGCCTTTATTATGTTGAGCTGTGTTCCCTCTATACCCACTTGTTTTTCCCTGTATACTCACTTTTTAGCTGCCTTCTTATTTTAGCTCTCATGCAGAGATAGTTGAGGATGGAGACAGAAGGGGCAGAGCAGTGTAGTGCGAGAAGCTCCTGCTCTGGGGCCAGCTAGATAGGACTTGAGACCCACTGACACTTGTTCAGTGGGAAGCCTCAGACATGTCACTTAACAATGAACCTCATTTTCTCGTCTATAAAATGAAAATTAGAATCTAACAGGATGAGTTGTTTTAAAGGATATAAGCTTATAATCTATGTGAAAAAAAACATATATATGGAGAGAGAGAAAAATATGTATATGTTTGTGTGTATATACGTACATATACATATTTCCCCCAGGAGCAGTGGGTTCATTATTCACGAATTAAATGTTTGGGGTGACTATGTAGAATGTAATTACTGTAAGTAACAATCAACTATATATTTATTTTTGTATATTGACTTCATATCAAACAGTCTTGATAGACTGTCTTATAAATTTTAGTAGTTTACCTGTAGATTCTTTTGGGTTTTCTGCAGGTACAGTCATATCATATGCAGAATGATACTTTATTTCCCCCTTTCCAATCTTTATGACCGTAATTTTGTTTACTTGCTAACTCTGTCATCCAGGACCTCCAGTATCATGCTGAATAGAAGTGATATTGATCTTACTTGTCACACTCCTAATCTCAAAAGGAAAACTCAGTGTTTCATCCTAAGTGTGGTATCCGCTATAAGTGTTTCATAGATAACCTGTATCCCTTCCTAGTTTGCTAAGACTTTTTGTCATGAATGGATATTGACTTTTTTAAAAAGCAGCTGTTTTTTCTGCAACTTTTGAAATGGTTATTGTTTTGATGGCTGTCTATTGTTTTAATGGTTGATTTTTCTAATAATAACCTTTCCTTTCTGGAATTAAATTCTTCATTCTCCCTCAGGTTATTTTATCCTTTTTCCATGTTGCTGACTTCAGTTAGCTAATATTTTGTTTAGATTTTATGTAAGTGTTTATTAGGGAGACTGATGTATAATTTTACTTTCTTAAAAATGTCCTTCTTAGATTCTGTATTAAGGTTGTGGCTGGTCTCATAAAACTACCTGGGTTTAGGTAGCTCACAGCGAAAAAAAAATGTGACAATGAATATATGCATGTTCATGTATAACTGAAAAATTGTGCACTGCACTGGAATTTGACACAACATTGTAAAATTACTATAACTCAATTAAAAATGTTTAGAAAAAAACTACCTAGGTTTATGTAGCTTTTGGATGGGTAGGGTTACATTTTTTGTAAAATTTTCTGTAAGAGTTTATGTGAGATCGGCATGAAATTTTTTCTTACACTTCGGTAGAATTTGACAGTAAGACCATCTAGGTCCAGTTTTCTTTGTGGGGAGGTTTTTATTAGCATTTAATTTTGTTAATGGTTATTGGATTATTCATATTTTAATTTCTTGCCAGTTTTAGTAAGTTTTGTTTTTCTAATTTATCAATTTTATCTACATTTTCAGATTTACTTGTATCAAATTGTTTATAGTATCTTCTTAGGGTGTATAATTTATAATGATATGTTTGCCTTTCCCCACGAGTAGTGGTTTATTTGGCGTTCTCTCTCTTCTTGATTAGTTTCACTATTCGTCAATTTTATTAGTGTTTTTAAGGAGCTAACTTTTGTCCTTGATCTTCTCTATTAATGTTTGTTTTCTGTCTGTGCAGAAAAGAATTAACCTAGCAGCCTGACACTGCTGTCCTTAGAAAGTCCTGCTTGCAAGGTTCACCCTTGACTGGTATCTAAAAACTTAATTTTCAGGTGGTTTCCCACCATTCCCTAACTGATGATGGTAGTTAACTATGTCTGTACTGTGCAAACTTTGTGGTTTAGGCTGAACACCTTTCCTCCTGGGAGTCTGGAATTTTGGTGCGTGTGAGGCAAAGATTGCCCATAGGACCAACCCCCAATAAAAACTTTTGGCACTGAGTCTCTAATAAGCTTCACTGGTGGACACTTTACATGTGTTCACACAGTTCGATGTGGGAGGAATTCAGGGTATCCTATAAGACTCCCCAGAGAGAGAACTCTTGGAAACGTGCACCTGATTTCCAGCAGACCTTGCCCCATGCTCCTTTCCTCTTTGCTGATTTTGCTTTGTGCCTTCTGCTGTAATAGATCATATCCATGGGTACAACTACATGTATATATCTCTTTAATGTCTGAAGCCTCATGGATCTGTTGTTTGTTTCCTTTATTGTGGAGTCTAACTTCTTTGTGTGCTAGACATTTTATATTTTAAAATACATATAGGAATGTCTTCAGGCTTATGATGAAGGTGCCTTCTTTCAAAAAAGGTTTACATTTCCCTCTGTTAGTCTGCTTGGTACATTACTAGTCTCCAGTCACTTTATACCCATTTTAAGGCTTGCAGTTCCCTAACCCTGGTAGAACCCAGACTATAAATTCCCACCAGGCTGCAACACTTCTAATTCACCCACACCCTCAATTTTGTGAATGGTCCCTGAGTCTTTTGGAGATGGACTTGTGCTTATTTACTAAACTGATGTACAAACCAGAGTGCATTGGCCGGCTGTTAACGGCAGATTACAGGAACCTATCACCTGATGATCCTACCTACTGCTCTTAGTCAGAACTTAATTTCAGAAGTTAGTGGCTGGGGAGCTAGTACTGTAGTTTTTATTCTGGGCAGCCATGTGCCCACCTGAACATTCTGTTATGTGGAAGGAGAGAATAGATACTGGATGTGTGTCAGTGTCCTGTGCTGACTATAAGCTGTCAACATCTTGTCTTCTCATTGTACAAGGTCTTCACATTGAATACATGTTTGTCTTTCTAGCCCCAGGCCTAGCTATATTGCCAGGCGTATAGCAGGTCCTTGATACTGAATGGATAAACAAACGCACCACAGGATACACCTGCAAAGTAAATGTTAAATGAATTGGTCAGGGCATGCCTTCTCCTTGGCACTTTCGGATGGATATTTTCCAATTCTTTCTCCTCACTTCCATTTTTCTGTATTTCTTGGCTAACCATAATTCTCCTGTTGACATTAAAAAAGTAGTAATTGTATTTCTATGTTTTTAATTAAGCCAGGTTCTTTTCCTGTTCTTTATGATTTTTGGTGTGGTTCTTAAAATGCATTCTGTTTCATCTATTTCATATTTCTTTCCATCCTTCTGGCTTCCCTCCCTTCCATGAAATAACAGATTTCTATGAGTACCTGTTGTGAGTGCAGTGTGTTAGGGGCTGAGTGTATACATTCGCAAATAAAAATGGTCCCTATCATCTTAAGGCTTACAGATGGGAAACATGTTCACAGACAAACCTGTGGTTTTAGCTTGTGATCTTTTCCTTTAGGTGTTAGAATAACTTAGATTTCTGAGGCCACCTGACTTACATCCCTATTGATATGTTTATGGTCTTTAAACTTCCAGAGCCATAAATAGTTCCTCTGCTGCTTGAATCACTAGCTGGTGAGGAGGAGCCCAGAGTCTGATGAAACAGAGCAGTGGGCAGGGATGACCTGGTGTGGGCTTTCCAGTCTGGGTGCTGATACCTGTTTGATTATGTAACAGGGCCTCAGAAGGGCACCATTCCAGCACACATTCCATCAATTTGCTGTTTCATAGGCTCTTAACCTTTTAGGGCCTCTTTCATTTTTATTTTAAAGTAAATGGGATGAAAGCCTTATTTTAAAAAATTTTGTTAACCTTTTATTTTGAAATAAAAATCAAACTTAGAAGTTGCAAGAATAGGATAAAGAATTAATATACCTTTCTTCTCCCAAATTCGCCTGTTAACATTTTGCCACACTTGCCTGCCCATCTGTTTCTGTCTGTCTGTCTCGGCATTTTCATATTGTCTGCAGACATTTGCAGAAGGGCAAAATTTTTAGTCCCCCGATGCTGGTGCTCTCAGCTGAGGTCAGACAAGGCAGGGTGCTCTGCCTTCTTGTTTTAGCTCATACTGTAAGCAAGGGTCCTTTTCACCGTCTATGTAACGCCACATTTTCAGTTTTGTGCTTTTTGTCGATGGTTTTGCTGTTTTCAGTGACCCTCCCACCCCAAATGTAGTGCTGAAGTGCTGTATAGTACTCCTAAGTGCAGGAAGGCTGTGATGTGCCTTATGAAGAAAATGTAGGTCAGATAAGCTTTGTTCAGGCATGAGTTACAGGGCTGTTGGCCATGAGTTCAATGTTAATGACTCACTATATGCATTAAATAAGGTGTCTTTGAATAGAAGTAAACATAAAACAAGGTCATGGATTGATTTCTTGATGAGAATGCCTTTGAAGGCTGGCAGGAACCTAGCCATGTATTTCCCCTTAGGGATAGTGGTTTAGTATACTCATTAATTCAGCATTTATGGTGACTTTATAGAACATTACTGCAAATAATGAGAATCAACTCTATCTGTATCCCTCCCCCCCACCCCTGGACCATTTGAGAGTAAGTTGAAGCCAGTTGTCCCAAAAATATTATTTATAACTAAAAAAACCCAAAATATAAGACAAACTTCCCTTTTTATTTTTTCTTTCTGGTCCAGGATCACATATTGCATTTTGTCCTTTTTGTCCCCTTTAATTTGGAACTATTTCTCAGTCTTTCCTTATCTTCCATGACCTAAACACTTTTGAAGAGTTCAGACCACTTACCTTTTATGCATATTTTTCAATTTGAGTTTATTCAGTGTTTCTTCATGATTAGATTCAGGCTGTGCATTTTGGGCAAGAATTTCACAGACGCGATGCTGTGTTCTCAGTACCTCAATACCAGGAAATGTGGTCCCATTACCATTGATGTTAACTTTTATCACTTCATGAAGATGGTGTCTGCCAGATTTCTGCTATAAAATAATATATAAGTATTTTGTGGGGAGATATTTTGAGACTACATTAATAGCATCTGTCTCATCAAACTTGCATCCACTTGTTTTGACATCCATTGATGATTCTTGTCTGAACCAGTTACTACTGTGATGGCTCTTAAAAGTATATTTATTAGTTGGCATTTTACTGCGAAGTAGCACTTTCCATTCTCCCCTGCTTATTTATGCACTCATTACTTCTTTAGTATGGATTTGTGGATTCCTATTTTATTCAGTAGGTTTTAATCTATTACTGCCCAAATGATCCCAGATTTGTCCAGTGGGAACCCTTTCAAGCTGGCTTCTGTGTCCTTGTAACATGCCTCCATCATTCTTTGAACATTACTTTCTGACCCAGTAATATATTTGAGGCTTGTTTCGTATTTTCACTGCCCCAGACCTGAAAATCAGCCATGTTTCCAAGGAGCGCCACTTCCTCTGAGTAGGGAATGGTATTTTACATACAGTATTTGAGCTCATTGGTCGGCTCATTGCTGATGGGATGTTGTTGCTTCTCGGTATTTCCTGCAGGTGGCGCTCTTAAAATCATGAGTTCATACCGATAAGATAATCTCTTAACATTTCTGAAATGGGATTAAAAGTCATAAATTTAGTGTTTTGTAAAAGTATGTTGTTTCATGTTGATATAAAAGTCACAAAATCTGAAAATCATTCCTAGATGTTTTTTATAGAAAGGAACCTGTTTCCGATTTGTAAATGATTGTCCTTAGATGACATATTTAAAAAGAGTGTGTTAGGACTAATGATTCCAAGACACCCTCCAACTCTGCAGTTCCTGCCTAGAGCCCATCCAGCAGTACCCACCTGCAGAAGGGGCGGCTATTTCTGTCAAATTGGGCTGCTTATTTTCCTTGAAGCAGAGTTATATTGGTTTATCTCAATGAGCTTATCTATTTAATTTCACTGGTTTGTTAAAAGATATTTGCATCATAGGCAGAGATGATTTGATTCTCTCCTTTCCCCCTTACTCCTCAAACTTAAGGTCTTTTAGGGATGGTGCAGTTAAGAAACCTTACTCTCCAAAGATACTGTCCAACAAGAAGTCTTCTGCCTTCCTTGGGACCCGGAGTGAGTTACCTGGTGCCAGGCACCCAGTACAGTATCATCCCTCACGTGCCTGGAACCGAAGGGGCCGGTTAAGAGAATTGCGTATCAGGTGAGCTTAGGAGGAGGGGTCGCCTGCCCTCAGTGACTTTTTCATTGCTTTCCTTTCTTGGTTAAAATGAGGAGGTGATTCTTACTCTTATCTCAGTTAATTGGAGACCTGAATGCCTGTTCTTCCTGGCAGAAGATTCAGAATATTTAGGAATCTGCAGACATAAAGTCTGTCATTGAGTGTTCTCGTATAGTCTCCAGCTGTGCCCCGCAATGTGTAAGCTATAAAGAGTTTTCCAGAAAAAGTCTCAACATAGTCCAGGAAAATGGCCATTTTCCACTGCTCTTGATTAGGTCTATGAAGAGGATCCTTTTATTCATTCAACAAAAAGTTATTAGGCACCTGCCTGCCCGGGTGTTGTGCTGGGTGCTCAGCATACAAGGTGAATAGGACGTTCTTGGTCCACGACCTCATGAAAGTGTAAGATCAGGTTGGCTTGGCGGACTATTAAACAAGCCACAACAGCAGAGTGTGGTAAGTGCTGTGGGAAGAGAAGATGTGGTACCATAGGCCCATGTGGCAAGAGCAGCCACGCCAGTGTAGCCAGCAGTGACTTCCTGGAGGAAGTGGTATTTAAGCCGAGTCCTGAAAGGGATGATGCAAGACTAAGCCAGACAAAGGGCAGGAGGAAGAGGAGCATTCCCATGCTGAACCTGGAGATTAAACCAGCCAAGACGAGCCAACATTTTTGGTGTATACCAGGCACTGTGCTTGTACTGGGGATACTATGAGACATGGTCCCTGCTCTAGGAGCTCACGGTGCAGAGGGAACAGCAGGCACCCTGCAAGCTGGTTCCTGGGATTTGGTATCATATGTTACACTGGGGGTGGGAACAGGGTGCTGAGAGTACAAAGCTACTCGCTCTGTTTGCTTGGGGAAGGTCCAGGAAGGCTTCACGTAGGAGTGAGCATTGACGATGAGCCCTGATAGGTAAGCGGACATTTGCCAGATGTTTCAGGCAGGAAGAATAATGTGAACAAAGGCACTGTCATGTACTTCCTTTCCTCAGCTCCGAAGTCTTCGCTGACAAAGTTATCTGCTTGATTTTAGTTTTATAAATCTATCCCATCCCGTGCTCTGTTTGATGAAAGATAATCTATGATTCACCTTTTGACTAATACTAGTGTCTCTTCCCCTGGGACCTCCCCTCCCCTTCCCAGAAAATTGATGATATAAACCAAATGGAGCTTTAAAATGTACGTGTCCTTTTTTTTTTCCTTCTTTCAGATGCGTGGCCAGAAAGTTCATATATTTGTGGATTCGAATCACTTTTGGAAGAGTATTTCCCTCTAAAGCCAGGTAGTATTAGCTCAGAACACCACACTGCTGCTGAGTTCATTCTAGGTTTTTGTTTTGTACTAAGCCCATTATATGACCTTTGTTTTGGCACATGTTACATCCCCCTGCCCCTCCCTAGCCTCCATTAGCCATATAATAAATGGTAACTTAACACATACTGTTATGACTGAATGAATGTATGAAGGAATCTAAATAAGTCAGGACAATTAAGAGTCTCTGGGGAAAAAATTATTTGCCCAAGAGAAGTAAATGAGCTCTTTCAGGTCACTGGTGAGACTGACAGATTGACTTGGTCTAGGACAGAGCCTGAGAAAAAAGTTGGCATTGATGAGGGGAGTGAAATTTAGTCAGGAGAAAAACCCCAGTGCTGGTGCAGTATCTTCACTTGGTCTAGGCTGCCACCTGCTGCTGCAGATTTTGTTCACCCAGAGTGGACCACAAGGGGGAGCCACTGGTGTCAGGGACAGGCAGGTGCAGGCAGTGGTGGGGCTGGAGAGAAGGGGCCAGGGTAGGGAATGTTTCAGAGAACTGACAGCTATTGGGAATGCAAGCATTTTTACAAAACTGAAATGTTACTGGTCCTTACCCTTTCCCCTTCCCCTTACTATAAATTTTCCTGTTTCACTTTTATGACAGTATGGCCTTGCTAATCTGGAACATCAAGTTCTCTCAAGCCATTTTGGGCTGTGTGTGTGTTCTCTGAAGTCTTTCTCTGTATACCTCGTGGGGGCCTTGCTGTTCCTGCCTCCTTTGTATCTTTACCAGGGAGGCTCCCTCTGTGGCAGCAGCCCACCCTAGCTGCACGGATAAGGCGTAGTCCACCCCCGCCTCTCCACCTTCCCCAGGACCTTGGCCCTGCCCTTCTTTACTGCCTTGATAGTGCTTCCTCCCGTCAAATAATTTTTTGTTGTTGTTGAGCTTTTCTTGTTCTCAGGGGGTGGGGGGAGGAATGATCTGAGTTAAACAGTTTGCTGTTATTGGAAATCTTTCCTTTTTCTTACTCAATTGAGTATTTCATTTATTTTCTCCCCTGTTAGCTTAGAAGTTATGTACTCTTATTCTTTGACTGACTGCCCTAAAGAATATATGTCTGTTTAACTTACTGGGGTCTAATGTTAATTGGTTCTTTTACCCTCTTCCCAAACAAGGCAAGGTCCTTAGAACATTTCAACTCTGCCTGTCCTCACTTACATGCCCTTGTTGTAATATATTTTAATTCCCTTTATATTTTAAAATCTGCAGAATGTTGCTATTCTCATTTTATACAGCCAGTGTTCACTTGGATTTATTCATGTGTGTACACTTCCTGTTGGTCTTTGTTTCTTTCTGCATCTCCAGGTTTCCATCTGTAACTATCTTCCTTCTATCATTAAAAACTTTCTTTGTATGATTGTTTTGCTACGTGGTTACTCTGTGTGTTTTATAAGGATTCAGAGATTGGGAAACTATGTTGCTGCCTTCAGGATCTTCTCCAAATCCTTTTCCTACTTAATTTTTTCAAACTTAGATTTGACTCATTTGACTGGAAACCTCTTTTCAAATAATAGTTATTTATATGCCAAGTACTTGGGAAATGCTTATTGTGTTAGAAATGCATTTGACTACAAGTAAGAGAAAGTCTGGTAACAGCTTAAACAAATCCGAATTTGCTTGTTCTCACATTCTGGAGGTTGGTATTGGTTCAGCTGTTCAGTGGTTTTATCAAAGACTCAGGCTTTTAGAACCTTTCTAGTTCACCATCCTTAGCATGTTGACCCTTTGTCCTCAGAGATGACGCTGCATAGTTGAAAGATGCCTGTTGCAACTTTATACAGGAAGGGGAGAGGAGGGTGGTGTCAGCTAGATCTGTCTCTTTATCTGGAAAGCAGAACTTTCCTAGAAACCCCCAGCTGCTTCTGCCTCTGCCTCATTGGCCAGGGCTATGTCACTGGCCACCTTAGCTACAGAAGAGGCCGGGAAAGAAACCTTCCCAGCCTTTGTAGTGGGTGCTGGTGAGGAAGCAGAGACCTGGCAGTGGGTGTTGGGTTCGCCAGCAACCAATGTCTGCCTCACTGCTTTAGAGCATTAGCATTGTGCTCTGTTCCTCTTGAGTGGGGGCAGGTGCAGAGGAAGGGGTACTGGGCTGTAACTGGGGAGACCTGAGTTTGAGTTCTAACCCAGACGCTAGCTAAATGTTTGATCTGGGGATAAGTTGTGGTTCTGGGTCTCAGTTTCTCAATTGTCAAATGAGAGGGTGAGAATATTTGTTTCTTAAGCATTTCCCAGAATTGTGATTCTGATACTATGTTTCCATTGACTTAGAAATTTCAACTTGCAAGCTCTTTGTAAATCAAGTGGGTTGTTTGTTACTTTGGAGAAGGTTGTGCATATTATCTTTGCATTTTTTTTTTTTTTGGTCTTTTTCCATATTGAATTATTTCTTTCTCACTTTTAGGCAGGGTAATGCCTTTATGTGCTTGAAGACTGTTTTAACTGTTACAAGCTGGAGTTTTATCAGTAATAAACTGAGGCAAAATGACCCTTAAGTTAGTAGGGCAAAAATAATAATACAGTATGTGTTCATACGTAAGGCAGTCTTAAATATGAGGTAGTCACCTCTAATTCTAAAGAGAAGATATGAGCAAAATTATTTGGCTCATTTGAGAACTAGATAAAACAGTCAGGTCCATTTATAGTATTTGTTTATTTATCAATATTTCTTCTTCATTCTTAGTCATATTTTCTTGGGAAAACAGAAGTAACAGAAGAGCCCTTCACCGTATCTACTGATTGCCAGCATCTGTCACCATATAGCCTGCTTTCCCTACTGTTAGGCAGATGAACTGTCCACGTTCTTATCTGTGGCAAAACCCTTGACTTTTGTACCATATTCCCCTTGGCCCTATTCCAGGCCATCACACTAGCAGTTTTTTTCCTCCCTCTCTTCTCTGCATCAGTTTTTCCCTCTGTGCTGGATCATTTGCACCAGCATATAATGCTGTTATTGTCCTATCCTGAAAAAAGTCTCTTTGACCCTATTTCCTCCTGCAGGTAGCTCTCCATCTCTTTGCTCCCCTTTTTGTCAAATCTCCTGGCCATCCCCAGGATATCCAACACCTCTTTCTGTGGCCTCAAGTCCAGCCTACAAGGCTTTTTTTTTTTAATTGATACACAGTTTGTTACAGTGTGTCAGTTCCTGGTGTACAGCACAGTGTCCCAGTCATGCATATACATACATATATTCATTTCCATATCCTTTTTCATTAAAGGTTATTTATTACAAGATATTGAATATAGTTCCCTATGCTATACAGAAATTTTGGGGGTCTATTTTTATATATAGTGGCTAACATTTGCAAATCTCAACTCCCACATCCTGTGAGGCTTTTGATTCCACCATTCCACCAAAACTTTTGTAAGTTCACTACATTTGCTTAAATCCGTGGTGAACTCTTAAGTTTCCTCTTACTCACCAAGAAGCATTAGACAGTCCATCATTCCCTTCTTCAAGAAGCCCCTTTTCCTCCCAGCTTCCAGGTTACCGTTCTCTCATAGTTTTCCTTCCACCTCTTTATTCCTTCTAACTCTGCTTTGTTGGTTCCTCCTCATGTAAGCACCCGGCACCCAGTCCTTGCACTCCCAGCTGTGGAAGTCTCATCAAATCTCTTAACAATTCCCACATCTACACACCCAGCCCAGACCTCTCCTTTGAACTCTGGTCTGCAGCGTATGTGACAACTTCACTGTGTGTCTCATCGATGTCACAACTCAAGATGTCCAAAGCCAAAATCTTGATCTTCCCCCGAAAGCTCCCTGCTGAGCCTTCCCCTCCCCAGTGATGGAAGCTGCCATCCTTCCAGGGATCCGGCTCAGAAAGCTGGGGGTCATCCTTGATACCTCTTGCTCCCTCACACCCCACCTGCAACGCCGAATGCAAAATTATGTTGATTCAACGTTCAAAGTAGATTCAGACTCCAAGCTCTCTTCAGCAGCTCAAGTTGCTACTACCCTGGTCCAAGCCAAGCCATCATCGTGCCTCCCCTGGATGACTCCGGGGGCCTCCTTGCTCCCCTCCTGCTTCTAGCCTTGTCGCTGGTTGGTCTTTCCATATAGGAAGTCTGAGTAAATCAATCACACCACTCTCCTGTCGGACCTCAGGCAGCTTCCACCTGCTGAGAGTCCTTCCTTACTGTGGCCTACAAGGCCGGTCAACTTGTTGTTTTACCTGTATGTGGATCTTTTCCTTTTTCATTTCTGCCATCATATTTTTAATTTCTAAGAGCTCTCTTTTGTTCTCTGAATGTTTTTTGAAAAATAACATCCTGGAGGTTCATGATTTTTTGTGGTTAATGTAGTGATTTAAGACTTTTGTCTGCTCTGAGGGAAGGATATAGCTCAAGTGGTAGGGCGCATGCTCAGCACCCAGGAGATCAGGGGTTCAAACCCCAGTACCTCCTCCAAGCAGAAATCAGTGAAGAAACCTAATTATCCTGCCCCCATAAAAGGTTTTTGTCTGCTCTGTTTCTTTTAAGCTTTTTTTTCTGTTTGCTTTTTGTTCAATCTCTCATGTTGGAGTCTTTCCTCAAATGTCAACATATCCTTTTATTGTCTACCCGTATTTAAGACGTAAGCACTAAAACACTAATTTTAGTAGCTATGTATACATATAAAGTGTATGCACAGGGACTTGTCAGTTGAGAGTTCCACTTTAAGCTTTTGAAGCAGAGACCAGTTTAACCGGGAGATCTCCATCTGTCAGGACCTGAAGGCCTGTTCCCTTAGGTTGACCAGTTCTCCCTAGGGGAGAAGAATCCTCCAGACTCCTTCTGAGATGGGGTGGGTGGGGTGGAGGCGGGAGGCGGGGGCAGGGGTTATAAGCTCTGCTGTAAGCAGAGGAGGGGAAAGTGGGTCTCACTGTTCAGTGTGTAGATTCTCTATTTAGGACCGTCTCCAGAGCTTGCCTCTCCAGGGAGAACCCCGAGTCTCTGCCCAGGTGAATAACAAGGTCCAGGGGCCTACCTGCTTCTTACACGCAGGTTTGCCAACAGTCCTGTGTTTTCATCTCCACCCAGGACTCCGCCCTTCCTGATGCCTCTCGTTCCCACACCTCTCTGGGGTCTGTGCCACCCACTGCTTGCCTCTTGATCCCCCACCCCTGCCCCACCGGACACTTAGTTCTCGGATTTCGCTCACTGTTGATTCAGCTGCCCTGCTGCACCCCCTCCCCCACCGCCTGCTTTCTATCCTTCAAAATTTGTTGGCATCTCTTGCTGAACATTGTTGCTCTTGCTCTGTTTCTTTATCACACCTTTTGTAAGTATTGGCTGTTATTTTAGTGAGCTTTTGGGAAGAGAAGGAAGTAAGTTGGGTAGACGGTAGTGGTGGAAGGAAGGACACGTGCAGATTTAAGTGATTCTTTTTCATTAAAATTAAAAAAATTATGAACAAAGCTGCTGTTCAAAAATTTTCTCAAACTAAAGAAATGTGTAATATAGGAAACACCAGTGTCCTGTAATCCCTTCCTGAGAGAGAACCACTGGTAATAGTTTGCTATTCTGGAGCTCTTCTTGGGCTTTTAATTCATACAGTATGATAACATGTATGTACACATACATGCGTGCATATAGATGTATGTATTTTTACATATACAAATGTGTGTGCATACATTTTATACATATATATTTGATGTTTATTAATTATAACATATGGGTACTGGATATACCAAAAACATTAACTTAAATCATGTTAAACACACTACGAGGTAGCTTTATTTTTTCATCTAACAACTTTTCTGGAGCATCTTCCATTTCAGTATCTTTAGCTCTACTTCATAAAAAATGACTGGTGGGGTGAGGCTATAGCTCAGTGGTAGAGCACGTGCTTAGCATCCATGAAGTCTTGAGTTCAATCCCCAGTATCTCCAGTAAAAAACATAAATAAACCGCATTTACCACCCCCCCAAAAAAGAAAAATACCCACTGGGTGGCATTAATTGAATTTAACCTTTCCCCTTTTGCTGGGTATTTGTGGTGATTTTCTCTACTTATTATTATAACAGTAGTGAGGTGAATTTTCCTATGTATATTTTTGCTGTCCAATTTTAAAAACCCGAGAGTTGGTGAGGAGGAGGTTCATGTTAGTAACCTGCATAACCATGAAAAGAAACTCAGAGTGACTGACAGGACCAGAGTTCCTGAGTTGCTAGTCTCCTTGACCGTGCCTTGTTAGCGTCAGCACTCTCACTGCCCTCTTGTTTCCTTCCTTTTTAGCTTTTCCCTTCTTACTTTCTCTTACCTCCTTTTGCTGTGGTTGTAGCTCCCCTGGCCAGACTTCAGTTAAACTAATGTACTCTGTTCATGTTAAGTCCTAGGAGTACCATTAGGCATTTGCTTATTTTATAACTTTTATTCTCCTGTGAATGTAAATAAGAAGGATAGCTACTACTTTTTACTAACCAAAACTATTTTTTATTCTGATGAATGAAAACAATGGAGAGTAAGAATTCTTAACTCACTTACGGTATTTGAAAAGCCAAATTTTTTACTTTTACCTCTTTAATTGGTAAGATATATAATATAACATTTTCTAACCTCATTTCCAGTTTGAGTAGTTCTAAGGTTTTGATGTGAAAAAGTTAAATACGTCTATGTTTAATCAATTTTGGTGTTATCAAATAATGAGCCACACTTTTCTATGAGAAAGCGACAGCAGTGTGAAACTGATTTGGAAATAGATACCAGCTCCAGCATCATCATGTGTTTCTCTCTTTTTTTTTTTTCATTACCCTAGGTCTTACTATGAGCAGAGATTACTACGGAAGGTCTTTGAAGAGTGGAAGGAAGAATGGTGGGTTTTCCATCATGAGTGGAAACTTCGTGTTCGAGCTGACTGTCACTACAGGTCAGATTTCATTTTATGTTATTATTTTAGTTTTACTAATAACACATTATCAAGTAATTACTTGTTGGCATGTTTCTAGTCAAAAGAAGAAAAGGTTTATTTTTCCCAGTTTTATTGAGGTATAATTGACATATATTACTGTATGAGTTTCAGGTGTTCAAAATAAAGGTTTGACTTACATATTATGAAATGATTACCACAATAAATTAATAGTCATCATCTCATAGAGATACAATACAAAGAAATGGAAAAAAAATTTTTCATCTTGTAGTGAGAACTTTTAGGATTTACTCTTAGCTACTTATGTGTCATACAGCAGTGGCAACTTACAACTGGAAGTTTGTACCTTTTGACTGCTCCCCCTACCCCCTGCCTCTGGTAATCACAAATTTGATCTCTTTTTCTGAGTTTTTAACTTTCTTACTGGCTGTTCCAGTTTACAGTCCTGCCAACAGTGCACAAGGGTTCCCTTTTCTCCACATCCTCACCAACATTTATCTCTTGTCTTTTTCTTTTTTCTTCTTTATCTTTTATTTTTGGGAGACCTAATTTCCTCCTTTCCTTTTTTTTAAATTGAGGTAAAATATTAGGTACTGATGTTAGCTGTGGGCTCATCATAATGGCCTTTATTATAATGAGACACTGATGATCACATGATTCTTTCATTCTGTTAGTGTGATGCATGAAATTGATTGCATTTGTGAGTGTTGAACCTTCCTTGGCAAGGAAAAGAGTCTTGAATCATTTTCTGTTTTTTTAAAAAAAATTTTATTTATTAAAAAAAAATTTCTAATGGAGGTATTAGGGATTGAACCCAGGCCCTGGTGCATACTGAACATGTGCTCTACCACTGAGCTATACCCACCCCCCATTTTCTGTTTTTCTTCAAATTCTTTTTAGAGTAAGCAAGATCAAAGTCCTAAATTAAACCCAAGCACACATATATGCATGTGAGCACATACACACAGAGATACCGAATTCAGGTAACAATTAGGTACTAATCATTCTAATGATTTGAATTGGCTTTTCTCACTGACTCTCACTTCTATATAATTTCTAGTTCTGAGAGTATTCTTTTCTTTAAAATAGTAAAGTTGTTTTAATTTATATTGATTGTGGGAGAAAATTTATGCCCAATATAGCCATTAAGAAAATGGAAATAGAAGAAACTCTTAATCCTTGACATTTGTATTCCCGGCGATAAGTGGAGAAAGAAAAAGTAAAAATTGGGAGATTATATCAAATACGTACTTTTATACCTTTTTTAAAGTAAAAACTTTATATGTCTTATACATTGTCTTTTTCAAATGGCATTCATTCTTGTTATAATCATGTCTAGGTTTTTGGGGGCAGGGTTTCTGATTTATGAATATGTCAGATAGAATATAGACAGCATTGAATTGTTCTTGTAAGCTGGTAGAGCATGAAATAAAGTCTTAGGAAGTGGGATAGTGAAGATGTGGAGGGACTGACAATCTTAAGTGTATAATTTATGTATTGAGAAGGAAGGGACGAAGAACATTGATCGTGTTTTAGTGCAAAGGAGTAGTAATATTTTACATAGTGTGGATGATTGAAATATCACTGCCATTCCAGATGGCACGGCTTTGTGGGTGCTGAAGGTGAAGTTATTCTCAGATCATTCACACCTTTTTATGCTTAGTGATAGCATAAGGTGCGGAGAATGACTCTCAAGGAGGATAGGTTTCACCGTAATTGTAGGAAATGATATTTTAGCTTAGGATATAGATTGGCTTTTTAGTGTCAGAAGCGTCCACGTTAGTTTTTCCTGAGTACAGAATGGACTAGGTATGTTGGATTAGGAGTTGTTTTTGTTTTAAAGAAATGGCATTTGCTTCTTTGGCTCCTCAGGTACTACTTGTACAACCTGATGTTCCAGACCTGGAAGGCCTACGTGCATCAGCAGCGGGAGATGAGGAACAAGTACATGAGAGCCGAGGGCCACGGTGAGAAGAGGAAGTACATTTCTGAAGAAAATGCCTTGTCTACTTGTTTTTCTCCTTTATTAAGACTTTATTTTTGTAGAGCAGTTTTAGATTCAGAGCAAAATTTCGGCAGAGGTACAGTAATTGCTGATATACCTCCTCCCCCCGCATGCAGAGCCTCCCCATTATCAATATCCCCCATCACAGGATGCACTTGTTACAACTAATGAACCTACAATGACACGTCATAATCATTCAAAGCCCGTAGTTTAACATCAGGGCTCACTCTTGGTGCTATACATTCTGTGGGTTTGAGCATACGTATAATGACATGTAGCCATCATTATGGTATCATAGAGTATTTTCACTGCCCTACAAATCCTCTGTGCTCTACCTGTTTAGTTCATCCCCACTGGCAACTGCTGATCTTTTTACTGTCTTCGTAGTTTTGCCTTTTCCGGAATGTCATAGTTGGAATCTTACAGTATGTAGCTGTTCAGATTGGCTTCTTTTACTTAGTAATATGCATTTCAGTTTGCTCCATGTCTTTAATGGCTTGATAGCTGATTTCTTTTCAGTGCCATATAATATTCCACTGTCTGGATGTATCACAGTTTATTTTTCCATTCATCTACTGAAAGACATCTTGGTTGTTTCCAAATTTGGGCAGTTATGACTAAAGCTGCTGTAAATATCTGTGTGCAAGTTTTTGTGTGGACATAAGTTTTCAGCTCCTTTGGTTAAGTACCAAGGGAGTGTGATTGCTGGATCAATATGGTAAGAGTATGCTGAATTTTGTAAGAAAATACCAAACTGTCTTCCAAAGTGGCTGTACCATTTTGCATTCCCACCAGCACTGAATGAGCTTCTGTTGCTCCACATCCCCACCAGCATTTGGTGGTGTTAGTGTTTTGGATTTTGGCCATTTTAAAAGGTGTATAGAGGTATCTCATTTTAATTTGTGTTTCCCTGATGACATAATGATGTGAAACATCTTTTCATATGGTTACTTGCCATCTGTATATCTTCTTTGGTAAGTGTTTAGGTTCTTTTGCCCATTTTTAATTGAATTATTTGTCTTGTTGAGTTTTAAGAATTCTTTGTGTATTTTGGGTAATAATCCTTTGTCAGATGTCTTTTGCAAATAGTTTCTTCCACTCTGTGGCTTATCTTCTCATTCTCTTGACATGGTCTTTTACAGAGCAAAAGTTTTTAATTTTAATGAAGTCCAGCTTACCAGTTTTTTCTTTCATGGATCAAGCCTTTGGTGTTGTATCTAAAAAGTCATCACCATACCCAGGATCATCTAGGTTTTCTCTTACGTTGTCATCTAAGAGTTATTTAAAGTTATTTTCCTCATAAAATGAGGAAGTGCTATATTCTCTATTTTCTATAAGATAGTTGTAGAATTAGTATTATTTCTTCTTTAAATATTTGGTAAAATTCTCCATGAAATTTTCTGAGCCTGGAGTTCTTTCTCTTTGTTGGAGAGCCTTAAACTTTGAATTCAATTTTTAAATAGATACAAGACTATTCAGGTTATCTGTTTCTTCTTGAACAATTTTTGTTAGTTTGTGTCTTTCAAGGAACTGGTCCATTTCAAATACATTGTTGAATTTATGGGCGTAGAGTCATTTGAAGTCATGTCATTATTACAATGTTTATGTCTCCAGGGTCTATAGTGATAGCGTCTCTTTTGCTCCTAGTATTGGTAATTTGTGTCTTCAGCCTTTTATTCTCTGTCTCTGGCTAGAGCTTTATCAATTCTATCGATCTTTTCAAATAACCAGCTTATCTGTTTATTAGATTTTTTTTCCCCTATTGTTTTTCTGTTTCCAGGTTACGTTTGTTTTTTTTCACCCCCAGGTTTCTTGATTTCTGCTCCTGCTTTTATTATAGTCTAACTTCTCCAAGGTTTGGTTTTAATTTGCTCTTCTTTTTCTGATGTCTTAAAGGGCAAACTGAGATTATTGATTTGTGACCTTTCCATTTTTCTAACGTAAGCATTTACTGCTGTAAAGCTTCCTTTAAGCACTGCTTTAACTGCATCCCTCAGATTTTAATATTTGCAGTAACGTTTTCATTCAGTGTAAAATGTTTTCTAATTTCATTTAAGATGTCCTTTTTGACCCATTAGATTATTTAGAAGTGGTTTAAATCCTATATTGGGGATTTTCCAACATCTTTCTGTTATTGACCTTTTAGTTTATCCCATTATCATCAGAGAACAGACTTAGTATAATTTCAGTTCTTTCAAATTTGTTCAGGGTTTTTTATGTGGCCCAGAATATGCTCTCTCTTGTGAAAGTTCCATACTGAGGAATTTGCATTCTGCTATTTTATGTTGTTATTTATAGTTATGATAACTACAGCTATGTTATGGAGTAGAAGGAAAAGTCACTTGATATATTAAGATAAAAAGTTATTTCTGACAACATGACAGTTGTTTTAGGCCATGCCCACAGACTCCGGGGACTGTTCATTCACTCTTAACACTGTTAAATAAAAAGTCTGCAAGTACTTTCAGGCCTAAAGGAAGCATGGTTTTCAAAATGTCATCAGAATCATGGCAGAGACAGTTAATGCAGATTCCTGGATTCCACACTCAGAAGATAATAGCTTGTGTTTATTGGAGACACTTCTCATTGATAATCTTCCTTTCCTGTTTGCACACCTACCTCTAAAGGAGGCACCAATTTGCAGATAAGGAACTTGTGTAGGGTTACTTAGCTAAGTGACGAGGTCAGTGTTCAGACCCACCCTGTCTTACTCAGGAGCCTGAACTCTGAAGCAGAGCACCTTGCTTGTCCTTGTTGCCCGAGGTGCGCTGATTGCTCAGGTTGGGGATGGGCGTGAGGAAGCTACGTGTTAAATTCTTTTCCGTATTTTGACTTGACTTGTCAGCAGCTATGAAATGCAAAGTATAGTTGTAGTTCTACTGACCACATTTTGGAGAATGTCCTGAACATGGTTTACATGATTTTATTTTCTCCTCTGTATTCTAAAAAGAACAGAAGTTTACTTTACTAATGATGACTTTCATAGTGAAAATGGAATTTACCACAAAAGGAGACCTGTGGACCTTTGCACTTCCCATATCTAGTAAATTGTTTCCTCTAGGATCATTACTGGTCCTTTTTATTCTGTTTCTCAAACAGATACAAACAGGTGCAGATAGTACCCTTTCCTTTTGTCTTGCTTATTCTACTTCACAGTTATTGTTTCACACAGCACATTTTTTTATTGAGTTATAGTCATCTTACAATGTTGTGTCAAATTCCAGTGTAGAGCACAATTTTTCAGTTATACGTGAACATACATATATTCATTGTCACATTTTTTTTCCTCTTTGAGAGCACATTTTATAACATGACTTGTTTCTAACTTTATATAATGGAAATTTTAAAATATCTACAAAGTTGAAAGGTAGAACGTGAACCTCCATGTACCTACCCATCACATAACTAGCTTCCAGTAATTACTGACTCACGCTAGTCTTATTACATCCATATTCCCATTCGCTTCTCTACCTCCTGTGTTATTTCATCTGTAAATGTTGCAGAATATAACTCTTAAAAAAGGGTTTTAAAATAAAGGATTTCTGAACAGCGCAGAACGTTGATTTTCCTTTAAATGTTTTGTAACTGTCATCACTGATAGAACCATTCTTCACATGTACTTGGATCCTTGTTAATTTTGTAGAGCTTCACAACTTTTCCAGCAGGGGTCACTTGAAGACCGGAGGAATTTAGATATTCAAAGGAGGGATGAGTCCTAGAGCCTTTGAGCTTTTGTCTAACCCAGTGTAACACATCTCCCCCCACCCCTTTTTGAAAATCTCTTTGGTGCCTCTAGACGCAAAACAAAAGATGCGGCAGGCCTGGAAGTCCTGGTTGATCTACGTGGTTTTTCGTAGGACCAAACTTCAGATGCAGACCACCGCCCTGGAGTTTAGGCAGCGGAGTATTTTGTGGTGAGTGTGCTACATTGCCCTACAGATTAGCAGCATTTTTTTACCTCAGCCTTGACCTATGCCGCTGGAAAGCCAGCATAAAAAACCCACCTTAAAACAATGTTTTGAACATACATGATGCCTAATAAGTATTTACTGATAACTTGTTCAGCACTAAGGTCAAATTTTCACAACGTTGTAAGTAATGCTGAGTATTTACGTGTTCTAAACCGTGTGTTAAGTTTGTGTGTGTGCATTTTTTAATGTAAAATGTCTCATTTACTCATTACCATAAACTATAAAATAACTACTGTTGTACAGATTAAGATATACAAGCTCAGTAAAGTTACTCAGCCTTTCTGAGACTTAATGTTTAAGTTGTAGGTGGCAGAACTAGAGCTCACCCATCCGTCTTTCTGATGCCAAAGCTCATGCCCTTAATAGCTGCTCTGGAGTGCATCTCAGCAGCGTTGTCCACATGTTGGAGGGACCTGAGTTAGTCCACTTGGAAAGCCAGATGTGTATAACAGTGAGCTGCTTTATAATGGGACTGATTCCATTGTGCCTTGTCCCCAGTGGTCCTCTGGTGTTCTGAATGGCAGCATATTGAAAGCTCAGTTCCTGCCCGAGAGAGCTGGGCCCTGTATGTATCATGGGTGAGAGCAGAGTCTTTGCAGCTAGAGTGACTTGGGTTGAAATCCCTGTTCCAACAAGTGTTATTGGGTCATTTCACCTCTCCAAAGCTCACTTTCCTCATCTGTGAATTAGGCACACCATTAAGCATCTTTCAGGGTTGTCACGGGAAATAAGGTAGTATCTGTAAAGTATTTAGCATAGTATCCAGAACATCAGTGGACATAAAGAAGTTACTTAAATTTTTTTCTGTTATTTTAAGTTTTTTCAGCAAATATTTTATTTATTTATTTTTTCAGCAAATATTTTAAATGCTGAGTAAGTTCTGCTAGAGTTTGTGGGAGGATATTTCTATATAATTTTATTTATTCAATGTATTTATTGAGAACTTAAAATGTTGCTGATACTACATTGGGTGCTGGGGTTACATTCAGGGAATTTACAATTCCCTAAAAAAAGATAATAATGCAAGATAGCTTGAGATTTTGAAGTGAGTGGTAACAGCTAAGCATGGCTTAGGTTAGGAGGAGAGAGATTCTGGTGAGTTAAAGTGACCAGGCAAAGTGAATGTTTCTGTAAAGCAGAGGTTGCAAACTCTCATTTCCACGTTAACTGTTTTCTGACAGCAAATTAGAGAATAAACAGGAAAGAAACCAAGGCTAGAATGAAACCTGGCCAGTTCAGGAGGAAAAGCAGGGATCCATCCATCAAGCCTGGAAATCTGAAAGCCACTTTTTTGACAGTTTATTCTATGAAATCTCTTGTTTTTTTTTTTTAAATGTTGACAGTGATTTTTTTTTTTTTAACTGTGCCTAAGCTAAACCGAGCATGTCTGTAGTGTCGAAGGCTGTATCTGACCTTAGGAACCATTCAGTTTCCCACCCTTAATCACAGCCCTAAAGACTGTTTCTAGGTTGTTTTCTTCAATGGTAGATCTAACAGATATCAGTCTAGAGGTGGCACCATGAGGGAGAGGGACTTGAGCTGAGAGTCTGCCCTCTCTGCCCCTCTCTTGTCCAGCTGGCTTTTTTCTGACTGGTTCCATCTTGGGTTTGCTCTTGGACAGGGTGTGGTGGCGCGAGTGGAGACAGCGCCTGGGACAGGTCCGGGTGGGCCGCGCTCTCCACGCCTCCGCTGTGAAGCACAGTGCCCGGAGCCTCCAGCTGCAGGTGAGTCCAGCAGACTCAGGTTTTGGTGCCCTTTGTCCACGTCATCAGGCCCCGCACCCACAGAGTGTGGGCTCAGACTCCCAAGCAGAAGGCTGACCAACAGGCCGCTGCCTCTGCTGAGCCCTCCCTGCAGCTCAAGGGGCTGAAGGGCGCCTGGGAGGCAGAAGCACCATGGAAGGCTGGCGTCTTCAGCAGACAGAGGCCACTAGTAGGAACGTGCTGTGTGTGATTGCCAGTGGTGTTTAGAGAGCTCCTGCTAACTGTGGAAAGGGGTTTGTGAATTATAAATGTGTTGAAAGAAGCAACAGTATATTCTTTATTTCCTCATTATTCTTTTCCTACAGCAAATTAGAAAATAATGAGGGCAGAAAAGAAACTAAGACTGGAAAGAAAACCTTTTTTTTTTTTTTCTTCCCATATAATTTTCCTTATCTCTAAAGAGTTCTTTTTGGGAAAGCTACTATGTTTTGGTCAGTTATAAAGGCCCAGCATCTGTACAAAAACTATGCTGTGGTGAAGCTTTCTTGTGGCCTTTGATAGACCCTCTGAATTTCTGTCACTTTTTTATGTTCCCTGGGTACATATTATAGGGCTGCCAAGTCAGTTACAGAGAATAGGCTAGGAAAGAGGAGGAAAAGAAGTGCCTGTTACTGTATGTAGGAGTAATAGCTTTTTAACTTGACAACATTTTATATCGTCCATGTGAGTATATGCAGTATTTGAGATCACATGCAGACAGCACAGATCAGGGGTCAGCAGCCTTGCCCACAGGTCAGATTTCGCCAGCTGCCTATTGTCGCACGTCAAGTCTTACTGAGATGCGGTTACATCTACTCATTTATGTATTGTCTGAGCTGTTTTCTGGCTATAATGACAGAGTTGAGTAGTTGCAACAGAGACCGTACCTTATGGCCTGCAAAGCCCAAAATAGTTCTTATCTGACCCTTTTTTAAGAAAAAAATTTGCTGGATCTCTGAACTTGTAAGTTCTTCAGAAGCAATAGCAATGTAAGTTCTTCAGAAGCAATAGCAAGGAAATAGACACAGTTCTTGCCAGTGGTAATAGCAGTATGAGCAGGAGCAGCAGGGTTTATCGTGGCCTCCCTGTCCAAGGTGCTGGACCGTGTGCTTTATGTACATTATCTCAGTTAATTTCAAAATTATTTTTTAAATCCCATAATATTATAGGTTAAATAACTTGAACGAGGATCACACACTTAGCAAAGTCAGAACCAGCATGAAAACCCAAGCAGCCTGCTAACCACAGAGCCATTCGCTTAACCATCTTCCTGCCTATTCCTCAATAGACTTATACTCTCTGGAGGGAGCAGAACTGTCGAATGCAAGAATGCCAGTAGCACGGGGACATGACGAGGCTGATTCTGTCACTGATGGACGCCAGCTGTGTGTCCCTTTCCTCCTTAGAAATAGCCCCTGCCTTGATACTGAAGTCATTGTTCTCTTGTGTTCTTTTTCACTTGTGAAAATGTGTGCGTATATACATGTAAAGTATAAATGTTCTGGCGGTGTATAGTTAGGAAACTTATGACTGGTGTCACACTGTACATTTACTTTGCAACTTGCTTTTTTATGCAGCAGTTTATTTTTGAGGTTTATCCATGTTGACCCATAGAGATCTGTTCACTGTATAATATGCCCTTGTACGAATAAGGCTCCGTTTATCTGCTCACTGCTGCTGAACTGTTGATTCCTTCTGATGACTTTTTTTGCAAGTACAAAAACAGTGTTGCAGAGAGTGTTCTAGAACACAGATTCTTGTGCAAGAGTCTGAGACTTTCCTCTGGTTCCTGGAAGTGAGGCTGCTGGGGCTGTGGGTGTTCATCTCTTCATCCTTACCCCACAAAGCCCCGTTGCTCTCCAGTGCTGTGCGGGTTTACCTGCTAAAATTTCAGTTCTCTTTCTTTCGGCCTCATCAGCACTTTGCATGGCCAGACTGGGTCACTGTCACCAACTCAGTAGGTGTGAAGTGGTGACTTATTGTTGCTTTAGTTCACATCTCACTGATTCCTAGTGAAGCCCAGCATCTTTTCAGATGCTTGTTTGCTATTTGGGTTTCTGTGTTTGAGCTTGTGTACATCCCTCACTCCTTTTTTTCTGTTGAGTTATTTGGCTTTTTCTTACGGTTTTGTGGATATTGCTGTAGATTCTGCTTACTGACCTCTTGACTGTTTTGTACGTTGCAAGTACTTTCTTCCAGTCTGTAGCTTGTTTCTGCTTTTGTTTTTTAAATGCAGGCACTGGGGATTGAACCCAGGCCCTGTATATGCTAAGCACACTCTCTATCGCTGAGCTGTGACCTCCCCCCACAGCTTGTTTTTTTGCTTTATCATGCTTTTTTTTTTTTTGTTATACAAGTGTTATTTCAGTGTAACCTAATTTAATCTTTTATCTTGTGATTTGGTCTTTAATCCATTTTGGGTTTAATTTTTATAAGTTGTGTGAAACAGGGTCTTCATTTATCACTTTCCTCATGGGTAATTAATTGCTGCAGCAGTATTTACTGATTAGTTTATCCTTTATCCTTTTTTCTTTCCCCCTTTGTCCTTTCTCTACTGATTATTAGTCCACCTTCATTATAGAGCAAGGTCCCATTTGCTCATGGGTCCATTCTGGGCTCTTCATTCCATTGGTCTGTGTGTCTGTCTCTGAGCCAATACCATGCTGATATAGTTATGATTTAATGAAGCAGATAAGAAAGAGCAAAGATTCTCTAGTCAGACTGCCCAGGTGGAAATTCTGCCTCCGTCACCTACTATTCACTTTGTGCCTTTGAATGAGTTACTTAATCTCCCTGTACCTAAGGTTTCTTATCTGTAAGTAGATAATAATGGTACCTGCCTCACAGGATTGGTAAGGATTAAGTGTGATGATATGTGTTAATAATATGCTTAGAGCAGTGCTTGGAGTATGGAACTCCTCAGTAAATGCTCACTGTATATCACTACTCCTTGATCTTACTGTATGGCTTCATATATGGAGAGAGACCTTCTTGTTCTTTTTAAAAATTGTCTTGGCTTCCTTTATCTTATTAATTTTAGGATCAGCTTGTCAAGTTCCACAACAAAGCCTACTAGGATTTTTATTGTAATACACTGACTTTTTATGTTAGATTGGAGAAAACTGCCACGTTGGTGATACTGAGTCCCCCGCTGCATGAACCTGATGGAGCTCGTGCTGTGCTGATGAGCATGGGAGGGTAGGAAGGATTAGGCCATGAGGTGGCGAGGGGGCCCATGTAGCAAGGCTTCGCGGGCTGTGCTGGTAAAGGCTTTGGCTCTTACTCTGGGGAAGAGAGAAAGGTACTGGCTTTGATGGAGGAGTGGTATGGTCACACCTCCCTCTTAACAGGATCCCTCTGGTTCGTTGTGTGCTGCCTTTTGAGGAAGAAGGGGAGAGAGAGATGAGTGTGTGTTTATAGTTTCAAGAAGAAACAATGGAAAAATGGAACAAAAACCAACGGAAAGTGATTACCTATGGGGAAAGGAGTAACAGTGTAGGAAGAAAGTACTTCTGTGAATTTACTGTGTTACATAGTTTTAACTTTGGAACCATGTTAAATATTGTATATAATTAAAAAATAAAAAGGAAAAAGCCAATCCCTAGGATTTTAAAGCACACTGAGAAACTCATACCAGGTTTGTAGCAGTGACTCCACAGAAAAGAGTTACTTCAAGTAAATTTAAAATGCAGTATTTTGATTGTTCATCCCTAGTGGGATGTATTCTAAGGACACAGAGAACTACTAAGAAATCTGACATTGTGTTCAGTAGTCTTGTTGGTAGCAGATTTGAATTGTTGAAACTATTATTGCTACATTGTAAGGTAAAGCAAATAACTGTGACAGCATCACTAGGAAGCACGATTTTCAGTGTAAAAGGAAAGATTACAGAAATTAAAAGAAATTAAGTAAAAGTAATTAAGTAATCAGAGAAATTAAGTAAAAGTCACGTAATCTGAAAATGGAAGTGTAAATATCAGTATGGACTCATGATTTTTTTTAACCTAGAAAAGTGAGTTGCCAACTCTATTTACTGAAAAGACTTAGAAGCAGTGGCAATAATAAAGCATTTAGCATCCCTAGTGCCCACATTGTGGTCTCTACTGTTTCCCACTAAAAGAAACTGATGCTTTGTGGAGAAATGGCTGATTCCAGGTCTAGAGCAGGAAGTAGGCATCCTGTGCCTAGGAGATGGTGTGCGGAAGGCGAGGGAATCAACAGAGGCTACTGGGGTCGTGTCCGAGGAACTCATGTAGGCTTTAAGATAGAACAGTTTGAAGATCAAAAAGAACAATGACTACAGTGGATTGAAAATGTACCAAATATATAAAAATAGATGCATTTGTAATGAGGGAAAAAAAGAGCTCATTGGTCACAATTTTGTGTTGTGAGAGCATTAATTCAATTCTTTGGAAATTAATGAAGGCCAAAATCAAGCATGCATCCTGCCTTTCCTGTCCAAACTGATCTCTGAGAAACTGGAGGGTTCATGAGAGGAGGTTTATGTGTAGAATTCCAGTTAATAACTGCAGGAGTGTTAGAATTAGAAAATCACTGTTTTGCTGCCCCAGGTGAGAAAATGGATCTAGGCAGCAGCCACCTGGTGGAAAGGTGACAGGGAGATACGAGGAGGGGGTCAGACTGATGCCGTCTGAAGCCACTAAACAACCTTGGCGTGGCTAGAACTGTGGCAGCTGGCCACCATGTGGTGTGACAGGAAGTCCCCAGCAGCACTCCAGATGTATTCGTGCCTAAAATTTGCACATGACTGCAGCCAAGCCTAACGTGAATCTGACTTTCAGCTCATGGGAAATACAGGGCTCAGAGGGACAAGCTAAAGACACTTAGAGAAGACAATCAGCCAAATGTAAAACATGGGACAGTTTATACGATAAATGACCTGGTTTCTCTAGCAGATTGGTGGCATGAAAGAGAAAAAAGGGAGGAAAATTGGCAAATAAAATGAAGATATTGAAGTGACATAACAACCAAAACAAATGGAAAAGGGCTACTGTGGCTGTTGTGCTAAGACAGACCACAGAAGATCAAGGATAAAAGCAGGGAGAGCAGTCTGGAGGTGGTGACAGAGTTCCAGGAGAGATTTCAGACCAGGAAGGTAGCAAGATGGTGTTGGAGTCTGGGTATGTTCTGAAGGTGTTGCTGACAGGGTTTGCTAATGGATAGGGAAGCTGTGAAGTTTCAGAGAAAAAGTCCAACAGAACTCCTGGGGTTTTGGTCTAAGTAACTGGCACGATGGAATGGCTATTTACTGAAGTGGGGGAGCTGGAGGGAGGGGCAGGTTTGTGGGAAGGAATTAGGGGGCGCTCCATGCTGAGGTCCCGGTTAGGCCTCTTGAACGTCCGCTGGGAGGCGTCGGGGAGGCAGCTGGGTGTATGTGTGGAATCCTGAGGTCAGGCCCAGACCCGAGATGTAGACTCGGGGGTCCTCAGCTAGCAGGTGGCATTTAAAGCCATGAGACTGGGTGGGAGCACAGAGGGAGTGGTTGTCGCTGGTGGACAGGCTCCAGGACCGAGCCTGTGAGGTGAAGAGGTGAGAACCAGCAGCAGGAACAAAGGGGAGATGACATCCTGAAAGCCAGGTGAGGGCAGGTGTGACAGGCCGTGTCAGAAGCTTCTGGCAGGTCAGGGAAGGTGAGGACTGAGACGTGACCTTTGGATTGAGCAACGTGGAGGTCATTCGCCCTCGATAAGAGTAGTTTCAGTGAGCCTGTCGGGGAGAGCGTTCAAGAAAGCCTCCTTGGGGGAAGAGAAAGTAGAAAGTAAGACAGCTCTTTTGAGGAGTTTCGAAAGGAAAGGGAAGCACTTGGGTGTTAGCTGGGTGGCAGAGTGTGGTCTCGAGAAGGGTGTGAGTTGTTCATTTGAGGATCCCTGATTTATCCCCTTCAGGAAGTATTTGTGACAGTGATCTTTTCCCCCCAGCCTTTTAATTTTGACAGATACCAAATCACAGAAAAGGTGGGTAGACAACTATGTACTCTTCACTAGCTTAACCTATGGTTAACATCTTACCACATTTGCTTTCCCTCGAGTATATCAGTATATTTCTTAAATTTTTCTGAGCTGCTTTAAAGTTGCAGGCATTAACTTACCCTGAATACTCCAACTCATATCTCCTAAAAACAAGGATGTCCTCCTGTATAACCGCAGTGTCACTGTCGTGTCTAAGAAATTTAATATTGATACAGTAATATGTAAAATACAGATCATACTCAAACTGTATATTGTTCTTTTAATGTCAGGTCCAGGGTCCAGTCAGAGGTCACCCATTGCTTTTGATGGTCACATCCCTGAAGGGGTTTTTTTGTTTTTTTTTTTTTTTCAGAATGGGAGAAATAAGAGCACATTCGAATCCTGATATAAAAAAATCTAGCAGAGAGTGAGAAGTGATGATGCAGGTTGGGGTTGGGGGGATTTCCAGTGACGAACTTGAGGTGTTGAGAGGAGTTGGGAGTGGGGCTGACCTTTGGTAGAAACGTGGACAGTTTGTCCAGAGTGGCAGGAGCGAAGACAGAGCCTGTGGCAGGTGAATAGACACGGCAGAGCTTGAGAAAACTGTCTTTTGATTGCTTTTATTCTCATGGTGAAATAGGGGAAATGGTATTCAGCTGAGGGGAAGGAAAGGTGAGGTGTTACAGGTTTAAGAAAAGAGGGTATGAAGTCATCTGACAGTCCTCGTCAGCCAGGGCATGCATATCGCTGAGCTGCGTATCGCTGAGCTGCACGAAGGCTTTCCCCAGGGCGCGCATTTATGGACGGTCTTCAGGGAACCTTCAGTTTCTGTGGGTACACTTACTTCCCGCAAACTAACGTGCCTGAGAAAGGGCTCTTGACAGTCGGCTTCCTCCCACTTTGGAGGAAAAGGCCAGACCCTCGGCTCTCCCAGGTTAATTCTGTCCCCCCTTGGATTGTCCACGCTTCTTGTCTGTTCATTGATTTTATTATTCCTCTTTTCTTCTTCTTCTTAATCCAGGAAAAAAACTTACTTTCTGGTAGCAGGATGCCCTTCTTAAAGATCCTTTCACCCCAAATTCCCATTACATATGATCCTGCCTGGGGATTGCCACTTCCTTGTTTCTAATTTTAGCCTTTCTGGTGTGTCTGTGTCTCTTTTCCTGCCTCCCTTGACCGTTGTCTTTTCTCTGGTTTTCAGGCTTGGTCACGGTGGCAGGAACAGCTCCTGCATGTCTGGAGGGAGAGACAGAAGGTGGTCTCCGCTGTGAAACACCACCAGCACTGGCAACAGCGGAGAGCCCTGAAGGCCTGGCTTGAGTATCTGCAGGTGCGCAGAGTGAAGAGGCAGCGGAACGGTGAGCAGGAGGGTCTGGGCTCAGGGGCAGAGGGTGGGTCACAGTTCCCAGTCTTCCTGCCACCAGTGGTGCTGATTTATTAAGAGAAGATAACCATCTTATGCCACAAATTTTGGAAAATGGAGATTGAGGTAGAAAGTACATCATCCTCAGTTCTCATATAAGTTATTTCATTCTGGTTTTCTTCAGTATTTCATTCAATATATTTAATTCAATAGGACTTTAATTATGCTATAAATACTGTGATTATTATGATTCATATGATGCAGTTTTGTATCTTGCTTTTTCACACATCTAATTAATAATTCCCTGTGTCTTTAAGTGTTCTTTAGAAATGTTTTTTTTTTAATGATTGTATTTTATAGGATGGCATACCTTAATCTACTTAGCCTTTCTTCTATTAATAAATATTTGAATTGTTTGTTTGTCCCCAGTTATGCAGATACATGTGATTTATGATGTTGAGTTTTCTGAACACTGTTCTAATGGTTTCATTTCCCCATAAGCGTTCAGAAGCAGTAATAAATAAGTCATGATTGTTGGTACTTTTTGTACTTTGGTTTCTTGAGCCTACGCAGGAGTGAGTCAAGCACTGCGCCGGGGTTGGGCTCTCTGGCTTCCTCTAGGCCTCCCTGCACAGCCTCCCTGGGCTGCCAGCACAGTCTTTTGGGAGAGTGAGTGTGTCTGTGTGAGAACAGTGACAGGGGACCAGCTGTCCGGTTGTCCATACCTGGAAGGTGAAGGCATGAAGCTGTTAAATGATGAGCTGCAGACTAGCGTGCCTCCAGTTATGGCATTCTAATTCCAGGACCTAAACTCATCAGACTGTCAGCTAGTATTAAAAGGAGATGGAGCTGGCAGCCTGTATCAGCCTGGCTGAAAGCTCAAAAAAGCGTTTGCCAGCATAGGGACCTAGTTGTGTGTCATTGACTCAGACCCTAGGAGCCTTGGTCCTTTGCTGTAGCCCTTTTCTCTTTCCTTGGAGAGGAGAGATGTAGCTAAGAGATTCCTAACAACCCTCCCATGTTTAAGAATCTTTTGTTCTAAGATTCCTTGTGGGAGCAGCCTTGAGTCCCTGCTGCCTGCTGCTAGTGGGTTTCAGCCTGTCTTAAAGATGCTTCCAGCTCCTCACCCAGGCTTGAGGGGGCAGCACCTAAGTTGTTTTCCCTGTTGCAGAGATGGCCGAGCGATTCCACCATGTCACCGTGCTCCAGACACACTTCTGTGATTGGCAGTGGGCTTGGGAGCGGAGGGAGAGCCTGCACGCCCACCACGCCCGGGTGGAGGGGCTGGCCAGGAGGATGGTGCTGCGGAGGGCTCTTACTCACTGGAAACACTGTATCCTTTCACCACCCAGCCCTGCCCACCATGTCGCCAGGGCAGCAGCCCAGCAGCCTGCAAGACACAGGAGTCAGAAGAGTCACGGAAAACAGTCACCCGACAGTTTAAGGCAGTCAGCACTGACTGCTCTGCTGACGTCTTTAAAATTGTTTTTTTGTTTAAATTGGGAATATTCATACAAAAAAGTGCGTATAACAAACATTTGTAGTTTAAAGAATAACAGTAAAATGAACATCACTCAAAAAATAGAACACTGCTTACACCCATGTGTGTCCTCCCCCTCAGAGGCATTCCTGCTGTCCTGATTTTGTTATCATTTCATTGCTTTTCTCTACCCAGCAGATGGTGGAGATCGCCATGGCCATTTCTGCTTCAGAAATTTCTTTTCATTTCCGTTTCAGAAAGCCACCTGTCCTTGGTGGCCCTGTCATTATGATCATAGCTTCCATTCATTGAGCTGTTACTGTGTACATGCGTCTCGTGTTAACCACCTTAATCCTCATAGCAACCCTGTGGAGTACGTGTCACCATCTCCATCTTACAGATGAGACAGATTTGGAGGCTAAGTGACTTTCAAACTCACAGCATGTATTGGCCAAGCCAGGATGTTTTAACCTAGGCCTTTGACTCCAGTGCCCCTTCTTAATCACTGTCCCTACCACACTGTGCCCAGGTGTGGGATTTTGACCCCACTGCACATTCACCCACATAGTCATTTGTTCACTGAACTCTTGCTTTGTTTTAAACTCCTGCCTAAGTTCTGGAATACAGGGAAACTTAGAGACTAGCTCATTCGTCTGGTAAGGAAAATAGACGTGAAAGTTGGTCTTTATAATATGGTGTGGTAAGGAGGTTTGTATCAGGTCCTATGGAGATCTAGCCCAGGAGGTGATGTTTGAGCTGAGTTTAAGCCTTGGGAGATGACATGTTCTCCTGGCGGGGAGGTCAGGAAGGGCATTCCAGGTGGCAGGAGTGGCACTGGTACAGGTGGGATGAGGAGGGATATCCAGGGGTGGCAACCAGGGTCCGCAGTGAGTGCTGGAGTATGGAGGGCAGTGGGGAGGTGGCAGGCTGAGGACTGGCCCATAGAGCCCTTGTGTGCAGTGGTCAGAAATTTGGGCTTAATCCCAGTGGCACCAGGGGTCCTCTGCAGATTTTTGAGAAGAGAGCGATGCAGCACTGATCTGTTCTGCAGGAAGGTTGAGGCTAGATGGTAGGAGGGAGGCTACCGTCCAGGGGGACCAGTCTGTGTGGGGACAAGTCCAGCACACTGCACAGTGCTGCCAGCGGGGACAGAATGGGAGACCTGGGAGGAGAGCAGATGGACTTGGCAACCAAGTAGATGGAGCGAGTTGGAGGAGAAAATGTTTAAAAATAACTCCAAGGTTTTTAGCTGAAACGTTCGGCTGGATTGTGACACCAAAACAGAACGCAGGAGACCAGGTTCTGCTTAGATGTTGAAATGTTCACTGAAATTGGTGGCATTTTATCTCCGCTGGTTTTGCCTCTCGTGAAGTGGGGAGAAAGGCAGGACCAGCTGTTTGACAAGTAACTCACATGGTTCCTCTTAGTCCACCTTTCCCTGGGTCATCAGACCAGACAGAGGTGGACCCCAGCCCGCCTGGCATGCCCGTCATCTCCTGCAGCCAGGGCCCTTCAGGTGGGTCACTGGGATCCCGGGTGGGGGCAGGACCTTGTTGAGAGGAGCGGCCTTAACTCCTGCAGATGTGCTGCTGTGTGCAGAGGACGCTGCCTGGCGAAAGGCGGCAGAAGAGCACCGACAGCACACCTTGCTGGTAAGAGCGCTGCAGCCTTGTGAGGCCCTGCGTCAGCCTGACCCAGGCGTCCACTCCAGGGCCCGGGCCCCACCCTGCCCTGCACACACATCTGGTCAGCTTCCGTCATGGAGCCCTTCTTCACCGCAGTGTCCCTATTTTCATCTTGGATCAGAGGGGTGATGGTGTAGGGTCAGAGGGCTTTGGAGCTGTGGAGGAACCTTAGAAGTGATCTAGTCCTGGGTTTTTTACATGGCAGACCCCTGTTTAATGGTGGGAGCCTCGTCTTCGCAGTCAGTCAAAGCAGAGGTGCTGTGGGTGAAGCAAGGTTGGGGAGTAGTCCCCATTCTGCTGGCTGCTCTCCCCCACCCTCACACGCCACATGGCCTTCAGACACTTCAGGAGCCTCTGGGGGTCCACAGAGCACAATATGAAAACCTCAAATCACTTCACTTCTGTCTCAGAAAACTGAAGCCCAGGCTGTGGGGGAATGGGCTTTGCTTCGTCCCACGTGAGGCATTCTTGACAGAGCTGGAGTCAGGCCAGCATGTCCTGCCCCTGCCCCACCCCCTGCTCATCAAGGATTCCTTCTCTTCCCTCTATTCTGCTCTTGCAAAACTGCATTTAAAATTGTGTAAGTATACACGTTGACCCCACACGGTAAAAAACAAAAAACAAAAAAAACCCACCCCATAGGCTAAAAGCCTATCTCTTTCCTGACTTTTCTGCGAGGCAGAGTTGATGTTTTGACCTTTGTCTCGTGTTCCCGTCTGGGTCACAGGGATCCCTGCGGTCAGAGGTGAGGGAGTATTTGCCCCTGTGCAGTATCTGTGGATGGAGGGAGCGGTCCCGCAGCTGTTTACTGAGTGCCTACTGTGCGGGCTGGCTGGTATCTGGCTCCCAGTCAGCTCTCGGAGCAGAGAACACTCTCAGGGGCACGGGAGCAGCTGTGAGCAGCCACAGCTGAGCTTCTTGCCACCTTCTCGGGCACTGCGCTTGTTACAGACGCACCACTGATTTGTGTCCCTCTCCTCTTCACAGCGTTTTTGCTTTAGAGCCCTGAGAGACAATGTGAGCTGTGCTCATCTCCAACGAATAAGAAGGAATCTCGCTCATCGGCAGCGTGATGTCATGGTGAGGTTCCTCTGCTGATGGCCATTTGTTCATTTTTTTTTTTAAACCTTTGTGCTTGGAGGTTTATTCAGACCGTTAGACTCTAAAACCTTCGTGTCCATTTTCTTCAGTAATTCACACCAGAGGATAGAGAAACCCTTGTTTTTCTCTTGTTTAATCCCATTTTTTAAATCTGTTTGCTAAGAAAATTGATAGTTGAATAAGAGGTCAGGGACTGTGGATTCCAACCTTGAACTGGGGACATACTTCAAGACTTGCATTCCAGGAGCCTCTGGTTGTGTTTGCACTGTGAGACCATTGTCTTCAGTGGTTGATTTACCTGAGGGCAACAAACATTCTATCTCTACTTGTAGATTGTGTTTCTGGGTGTAGGAGGATGGGGTGTTCTAACTATGAAGATGTTCAAAAGTACAGAAAAATATGAAGAACAGTATAATAAACATCTATCTGCTTTACTATCTAAATTTAATAGTTATTATAAGGAAAAAGCAAATGTAAAATCAGTAATTAACGTTTGCTTCTCTTTTTTTCCTGAATTATTTCCAAGTAAATTACAGACATTGTGACACTTCACACCTAAACATTTCAGCATGTGTATTATCGCCCCCAAATTTCCTTTCATAGCCACAGTGTCATTCTCATTCCTAAAATGAACAGTATTCACTAATATTATCCAATACTCGGCCCATATTCAGATTTCCACCGTTGCCCCCAAAATGTCTTTATAGCTGTTTTTTTTTCAAATCAGGATTCAGTTAAGGATTGATTACTCACTATATTTGGTTATGTCTTTTTAGACTCTTGATCAGTAACGGTCCCCTCTCCCGCTCACTTCTTTTCTTTAACTTGTTTATTTTTTAATTCTGGTAAAATACATAACAAAATGTACCATGTTAATCATTTTAAGTGTACAGTGCAGTGGCATTAAGTACATTCACATTATTGTGCAACCATCCCCACCATCCATCTCCAGAACTTTTTAAATCTTGCAAAACTGAAACGCTGCACATTAGACAATAACTGCTGTTCTCCTCCTCCTCCCCCAGCCCCTGGCAACCACCGTTCTCCTTTTTGTCTCTGAACTTGACTGTTCTAGGTGCCTCCTATTTTCGGTATTTACTTTTTGTGACTGGCTGATTTCACTTAGCATTAATGTACCCTGTTTTCTAAAATAACATTGACTTTTTGAAAAGGAAGACAAGTTATTCTGTACAGTCTTCCATTTTCTCCATTTTTCTGTTTCCTTTTAATGTCACTTTATTTTCCTTGTTACTGTGTAGCTTTTGTAAACTAGAAGTTAGATCTAAGGGCTTGATTAGGCTGAAGTTAAACCTCTTGGCAAGACTGCTTCATAGGCAGTAACACGTGGTAAGATCAGCTCTGATTTCTGAAGCGGCCTTGTCTTCCGTGAGGCCCAGATTCACAGTGCCTTTTTCACTTCTGATTTCCATAGATTTGGAAAGACCCAGCTTTTTGCCATTTATATTGACTCAGAATAGTTCTACATAGCTAGCTTAGCCATAATTGTTTCGTAAGCTGTTATATGTTGGGTGCTCCAGACTGAGGTGAGTCCTGCCTTGGGGGAGCTTGCAGTTGTCCGGAGTTAAGGATTTGCTAACTTGCGGGTTAGGAGAAGTCATTTTACCTTTCTCCTTAATAAATGTCTGTTTCCTCCCTGTTTTGCTTCAGCTCCTGCACAGGTTCTGGAACCTCTGGCAGTCTCGGGTTGAGCAGAGGGAGGACAGGAAGCAGCTCCCCTTACTGCATGCTGCCTCAGACCACTGCAGGTGGGACTGGCCCTCCAGGCCCCCTGGGGCCCACTGTGGCTGACGCAGTGGTCTCCAGCAGTCACCACTCACCCTTCGTGCATGCGTTACTGTGGCAGATTCAGAAAGGCCCTGCTGTAAACCAGTGGTTCCTGAGCTTGCGTTTTCCTTTTGGTTGATGAGGTGGGTGGTGGAATGAGGGTGTTCTACTGGTTCTCAGCCACCACAGCTTGAAGTAGGGGCCTGCCAGCTCACTGCCGCAGTTTTCAGGCTTTAGTGATGTTCACATCTTGGGATTTATGCATTGATACTGTTACAGGGATGGCCCAGGCATGTCAATATTTGTGGCTTGGCCTTGGAGGGTGTAGAGAGAGTCTTCAATTTTTTAGAGTTATCATTTAAATAAAAGCACCACATGTCCACAGGAAGAACTCAGAATGTATAGGAAAGAAGTAGAAAGTGAAAAATAAGGGCTGCTTAGACCCCTCCCTCTGACCCCTTAGTCTTACTGTTCGGGAGGAACCACACTATCTGCTTTTTCTTGCTTCAGGAAATGTTCAATATGCCCTCCCCCCATAGTATAATTAACCTAAGTTGCATAGTTACAGGTCCAATTTTGGAGCACTTTTTAATGAGTCAGTGAGAATTGCAGTATTTGAATGAATTTGGAATTGTCGGGGTATACCATTACTCTGAATCCTGGTTTACAAAGCTGAATGTGATTCTCACTGTCAGTATCACTGTGTGAAAGCATGTCACAGACCCAGGTGGTCCTAAACAGGCCCCAGAGTTTGGCCATAAAATCAGAAAATTCAGGATATTTGCAGGATTCCATTCATATTACCTGAGTTCCAGGAACACTGTGCTTGTGGTCTCATTAAGTTTACAAGAAAGTTGTCAGATTTTGGGGGCTAGTAGCCACAGTTCAAAATCGGGTTGGCAGATTTCATGTCAGAAATCAGGTTCTTATTTCCCTCTCCTAGAATGAAACCCGTGGGGCGTCTTTAATGCTCCAAGTGTACCCACACCCAGATTTACCTGCCTTAAAATCAGAACTTTATAAAAACCTGAAACCTAGAAGTGGGACAGGCAGTTACCTCAGTGTTGTGTGTTTCATTTCAGAATATCATTGCTACGCAAGTGTATCAAATTGTGGTTACAGCATACTCAGAAGAGGCGGACACAGCAGGTATGGAGTTCTTCAGAGCAGGGAGCTCTGCTGGCTTACAGTCTTAGACCCATTAGCTTTGGAAAGATTCTTGGAAAAGGCCTGTGCCAAGAGGTCCGGTGGTCTGGTTGGAAGAGAGGGTGTTGTGAAAAGCTCAGAAGTATCTGCCCCAGGCCCCTCCAGCAATGGCAGAAAGTCTGCATAACTCCCATCTCTTCATCTGCTTTGAAAGTGCAAGCTCTTCTCTCTGCAAGTGCTGAGCTTGTCAGCCGTTCCGTTCACATCTTTACCCAAGTCACTGATGGTATTTCTCAGCCATCCTACCACCCAGGGGGACCTTCAGGAGATGCTGGGAAAGGTGCAGAGCCTCAGCACCCTCTCCTAGTGCTGAACGGTGTGAGACCCAGGTACCCACAGCGGTGGGTGGAGGTGAGGGCAGGTTGAGAAAGACTGGTTCAGTTCCATTTAAGAAAGACTTACTGAGCCACTGCTATGCCTCAGACACAGTGCTGAGCACTGAGGATACAGCAATGATACAAAGCAGACAGAATTCCTGCTCCTGCAGGGCGTGGAGTTTAGCCCCTGGGTGGGTCTCATGAGGGGTAGCTGTCTGGAGTGCTGAAGCGAGGACTCCACGTTCAGGCTTGGGGGGTTGTGTGCTCGATTGATGATGTCTGCATGGGCCATGCAGTGGGAAGTGGTGCTAAGCCTGCCTCTGCTTGGCTGTCCCTGCAGTGAAACAGGGAGGGCACACACCAGACTCCTCCCACTTATTTTTGGGCTGCCCTCTCCAACCCCCCCAATCTGCTGCCAACACGTGGATCTAAAGAGTTTAGCTGGTTCATTGCAGTTTGAGGTGACATCCAGACTCCTTTGGGAGCTGGTACTGTCCATTTGTGTTACCACTGTCGCCGCCCCTTCCCAGCTGCAGGCTGGCCAGTCAAGCTGCAGTGCTTCCTCGAGGTCCTCTGCTCCTGTGTCCCCGGTGCCTTTGCTTCTGTTCCCGCTGCCCTCTCAGCTCAGGTGTTACCTCTCTTCCCCCCGCCCTGCCTCACGGGCAGCTTTCTCAGGGTGGTGTTTGCCAGCCTCCCTCCCTGCCAGGCTGTCCTGCCTCTGAACTGTGGGCAAAGCGTAGGTGCTGACTAGTGTGAGTGAGTGAATAGTGAGCTGTTGGTGATTGCCTCAAGAATCACCTCACTTCTTGGTGGATGAAGGGGACAAACCCAGGGCATGGCTTGTTTTTGTATCACCTTTGCCTCCCACACCTAGAGAATGCTTAGAAGTGGTGCATTCTCTAACCTTTGGACTATGTGGCTGTTCATGAAAGGACACTGCCAGTTGGTCTCTTAAGCTCATTTAATGCAAGTGAACAGAATGTAAAGAAAGAGCCCTCTTAGGAAAAGAATGTGAGTGCCAGAGTTGAAAGGTTGTGTTTATTCAAGGTGGAAAAGAAGCAAAGGGTCTCTTTTAGTTCCTTTCTGGAGAAAGAGCTCCTGGACCCTGGGGCCCAGCACTGGCAAAGGTCAAGGGTCAGAGCTCTTATCTCCCCTGTGGCTCTGGCACAGCCCGCCCAGCAGAAGGTCTGAAAAATAGTTGGAGCCCTGATTAGTTGCTGTTGTTTTTTAAAAAACCTGGAGCTAACCGTCTGACTGTCGTCTCTTGGTTTAGATATCCAAGGAGCACATCAGTTCTTCCTATTTTAGGAAAAAATAAAAGTATTATTTACTGTGAGTTCTTTCTATTTACAAAAGTAATATATAAAGAATGAAAAGAATGTTTGCTAATTGTCGAAGCTGGGTGTTAAGCTTGTGGGGGTTCATTATACTTTTGCTCCTGCTCTTGTTTACATTTGAAAATGCCCATCAGCAACATGTAGACACAGAAAATGTGGGAAGTGTAGGGAGACATAAAGAAGGAAAAAAATGTCCATTTGGTGAGTAAACCTGGTATTTTTTTCCCTCCATGTGGGTAGGAGTGTTGTGTGTCTGTGTGTTCATAAACACATGCAGAGGCACACTGTTTAGTTTTCTATTGCTCTGTAAAAAAATCACCCCAAACTCAGTGGCATAAAGCAACCACTGTTTCATTATCTTAAGGACTCTAAGGGTCAAAAATTGAGACAGGACATAGCAAGGGTGGCTGGTATCTGCTCCATGATTCCTGGGGCCTCAGCTGGGAAAATTCTAATGGCAGGGGGTTGGAATCTTCTACAAGTTTCTTCACTCATGTGTCTGGTTCCTGGGCTGGAATGACTCGGGGAAGACAGGGATCCACTGGGACTGTTAACCAGAGCTCCTGTGTACGACCTCTCTGAGAGGTTTGGACTTCCTGACAGCATGGCAGCCTCTGCGAGGTCAGACTTCCTGTGTTGCAGCCCAGGGCTCCGTACGTGAGTGTCCAGTGAGCAGGAGAGAAGCTGTGTGGCCCCTCATGACCCAGCCTCCCAGGTCACTTAGTGTCCCTTTCACCATATTCTGTTGGTCAGAGTAGGCACTGTCCACCCGGATTCAAAGGAAGGAATATCAGAGAACATGGAGCCTTGTTGTAAAAACTGCCACACATTGGTATGCTTTCCCCTCAAATTTTGGATCGTGGAGGCATACAGATTCTTAGGTCATTGTCTGGCTTCCTACTGATGTATCAGTGAAATAGTAGTAGCCTTTTGTAGTTACATAACAATTTAAAGCATCTGTATTACAAATAAACATAAAATCAAAAGATACATTACAGAGTAAGGGCAATACTGAGAACACATGACAGAGGACTAATACGTTTAAGGTTCAGAAAGCCCATGTATGTCATTGAGTTAAGTGCTGACAGTCAAATAGTAAAGTGGGCAACTGGTATGAACACTTAGGCTGTAGGGAAAAAAATTTAGATAAGTATATATCCAGGCATACATACATAAATATATGAAGAGATGCTTAACTCATTTTTAATTAAAGGGGAAAATTTTCATCTATCATGTTTCATTTTTACCTATCATGTTGGCAAAGATTAAAAATAATGATTTTTATTTAAAAAATTTTTACGTAGAAAGCAACTCTCCCTTGAAAGTGTGACCCTGAAAGGTCTTTTTCCTTTTTTTAATATGAAGTACAAATAAAGGTCAGTCATTGTTTTACTTTAGGTGTTGCAGGCGAGAGCAGATGGTCACTTCCAGCAGAGAGCCCTGCCGGCAGCCTTCCAGGCCTGGAGAAGACTCTGGCGGCGGCACCAGCAGGAGAGCGCCCTCAGTGCGAGAGCGGTGCGCTTCCACAGGTTCGCCCGCGTCAGGCCTCTTGGGTCTAACTCTGCCGCCCACACAGCCGTTTGCTTTACTCTTCAGCCTGCCAGTCCCCTAGGCCCTGGTTCTTCCTGGATGTTCAATAATGTGGGCTCATTGATCTCATCTAGCAGGAAGAGACAGCCAGCGTCCCCCCTGGGAAAACTTTGGTCCATCTTTGCAGCAAGGGCTTTCAGAACAGCCTGGGTTTTATGCCCCTTCCCTCATTACACGCCACAGTGAGCTGCGTAAAGCTGCCCATTAACCTTCTGGATCAGAGCGTGGTTGGACCTTGCATCACTTGGCTGGCTTTCTTGAGCATGATTTCCTTGAAACACTTGGTTCCTATTCTGCTAAACCTGGCCTTTTGAAGTCTTGAAATTATAGTCATCAACAAAATTAGGACAGACAAGAAACAGAGCTCCATCTTTTTAGCTCCTACAGGGTAAACTTACCCATAGCAGGTCCTTGCTCCCTGCTGGCGGAATGCAGTGAAGGAATCGTTGATGACTGGCTGCGGGTCTCCCTGTCTCCCGCTGTGGTGGGTGTGGTGTGACTGGGGAGAGGAAACTACAGAAGCTCTTTCGCCTTGACACCATCATCTTCGCTAATCCATTTCCTCCCCACAGCAGTCCTGCAAGAGCAGGATCAAAATGATAAACAACCCACCCACGTAACAGCCAGGAAGCCGCAGAGCCAGGGTTTACACTGAGGTCTCCCTGATTCCAAAGTCCAAATACTTTCTACTGAATCAAGAGGAAGATCTTTTTGATGACTTGGTAGGAACCTTAAATCTTTGTGAGGAGGTCAGACTGATAGACAAGAAACAAATGAGGAACAGTTCAGCAGCTTAGATCCGTGTGTCCTGTTATGTCAGCCACAGGGTCCTCCAGAGCTCAGAGCTAGTCCTGGAGAGGCTTGCTCTGAGCTGGAGGGGCCGAGGGTGGTGGTGGGAATAGGTGGCATGAGCGGGACCAGACTAGGGGCTGCCTGATCCTACAGGTAGATAAGGCCCTAGTGTCTGAGCAGGAGCATGGCACTGGGAAAGTGGCAGTTTTGGAGACGGCCCTGTCTGTGGGCGGTGTATGTCTAATTAAGACAGAGAAACAAGGGATAGGGGACATGCACTGGGAGAAGCTGCAGTGATCTTGACTTGGGAGGGTGCTGAATGCTGGTTTGAGGGAATCGGCCAGAACTCGGGACTCCTTAGCAGAGTCCAAGGAGATGCGTTTAGGGGGCAGCCACAAGGACAAGAGGTGGACATGGGGCTAGCACTTGGCTCTGCCTTTCCTTAGTTCCTGTGTTGAGGTCTGGTGTAAGATTCATGCGAAAAATGGCTTCGCTACCTAAAACACTCATACACGCCCCTTTGTTTCCTTTACAATTGAAGTCTTGCTTGGTGCTGTTGCTTTTTCGTATTTTGGCATTTTGTGGGGGCCAGAAATTGAGAGTGCCTTCAAAGTAGCCAAGAGGAGCTCCTAAAAGGGCTGTGGTTGGGGGGACAGGCATGGGTGATCTTAGAGCCATCCCTCCAGACGGAAGGACTCAGGGTGAATCAGAAGCAGAGAAGAGCACAGGCTTGAAGGCTGGCGAAGCCCTGACCTAGAGGTTACCCTGTTTGGGTTTAGTTGGATCTTTTTAGAAAACTTCATTTTTCATGTTCCTGCCTTCCTGCTTCATGAGAAGGTGGAGTGACTGAGAACCTGGCTTAGAAACTGACAGGCCCAACTGAGTTCAGACCCTTGCCCCACCGCTTGCTGGCTCTGACCCCAGGCAAGTCACTCAGTCGCTCTGAGCCCCAGTTTCCTCAGATGTGAGAGGGAGATGATTTGATAACAGCCCTTATCTGACAGGGTCGTCATGAATACTAAGTGGGATAATCCATGTGAAATTCAAGCAGAGTGCCCAGCACAGAGTGTTAACTGTCCTCCTGACCCTGATTTGTGACTTACAGTAAATTAATATCCATAGGTTTGGTTTGGAGTTTAACAAATCAAAGTTCCAAATAAATGTTTGTTCTATTTTCCTATGATTTCTTAGTGTATTTTTAAAAAATATTTTAGGAACACAATTTATGGTGAAATCTCATGAATTATAACTAAAAATGGTAAGTTTATTAACCCACCAGTGAACTACTATACTATTAATGAGACAAGACTGGTTGCCTTTTTTTTTTTTCCCTAATTGAGCTAAAATTTACAGACAATGAAAGGTATGGGTGTTAAGTAAACAGTTTGATGAGATTTTACAAATCACATCCCTGGATAATCAACACCCCGGTCAAGATATGGAACAATTCCATCCCCCCAGAAATTTCCCTCATGCCCTCCTCCAGTCAATTCCTACCCCCTGTAAGTAGCCACTGTTGTAATTTCTACCATACTAGGTTAATTTTGCGTATTTTTGAACTTTATACTGTGGGATCACGGAGTACGTGCTTTATTGTGGCTGCATCCTTTCAACTTCAGAGGATATTTTTTGAGATTGAGTCAGGTTGTTGCATGTATCTGTAGCTGTTTTTTGTGTTGTTCTGTTTTTTTCCTGAGTAGTGTGCTATTGTAGGAATCTAACAGTATTTTGATCCATTTTCACATAGGAGTTGTTTCCAGTTTGAGGCCATTATGCTTAAATCTGCTGTGAAAGTTGGTTTTGGTGGAATATGTCTTCATTTCTGTTGGGTAGACACCTGGGTAGACTTCTGGACCAGAGGGGGAGGATATGCGTACTCTCATAGGTGGTTACATCATTTTTTGCTCCCACCAGCAACTCAGAATTCTGGTTGCTCCACGTCCTCACCAACATTTGTTTTTGTCAGTGTTTTTGACCGAGCCATTTTGGTAGGTGTGGAGTGCTGTCTCATTTTTCTGATGACTAGTGATATTCAGCATTTCTTTAAGCCCAATCAGCTAGGAACAAAAGCCTGTTTAGTCTGACCAAGTCAGATTGGCTACCAGGAAGGAGGGAGTTTCGGAGGAACTCTGGAATGCTGCTCTACCCGAGGGAAGGGCATTTGTAACCTTTGGGTTCCCACTGAAGGCTTCTGAGGAGGATCTGGAGAAATGGGGATCAGTTTTGTGTTGATTGCTGTTTCTGAGGCAAGACTAGGAGGGATGAGAGTGGGGACTCACTGGGGAAGAGCGGTCATGAGCATCCTCAGGAGTGAGTGAGAGGAGGAAAGCTTGTGTGGGCGTCTCTGGCAATGAAGCAGTAGCCACTCAAAGAAGAGGGGGCTCCTTGTGGCATCTCACAGCTGCTGCTCGACCTTGGGAGAAGCAGTGTTTTCTTGCATTTGGCTTTATCTGTGTCTGTCCTCCTGACCTGATTAATGGTAGAGCTGTGTCAACTCATTTCAGTCTGAGCTGATTTTCATTCTTTGAATACCAGACAGATTTTGACTCTCTCGGCCTTTATCGTGTGCCTATTGACCATTTATTTGTATATCTTTTGTGAAGTGTCTGTTCAAGTCTTGTTCCTAGCTTTTTAAAAAATTAAGTTATATGCCTTTTAAAAATTATTACTGATCTGCAGAATTTTTTTTAATATATTCTGGATACAAGTTTTTTGTTAGATATACGGATTGAAAATATTTTCTTCCAGTATGCAGCTTGCTTTTTTACTTTCCAACAGTATTTCTTTCTTTATTGAGAGCAAAGTAAGTGGTCTTATGTATGTAAGGCCAATATGGTAATTCTGTATTTAACTTTCTGAGGAACCACCAAACCATTTAGGTTTTCTTTTTGTAGTTTGTTTCTCTGCCGCCATTTCCTGTCTGGTAACTAATTTTGTTTATGTTTTCATTAAAGTACTCAAACATATATAATAGCTGTTTTTAAATTTGGTTCATTATTTCTGTTCACACCTTTTTCCTTCGATGCTGTATGTTGCATTTTGTAGCAGGTGGTGGTTCCTGTTCTGGTGATTCCTGTTGATCCTGGCCAGTGTGGGTTTATTCTTTCTTTGTGTGGGTCTTTTTGATTTTCTCTTCGGTGTTAGGTCACAGCTTTTATTCCTAAGGCCTTACTGAGTTGTGAGGTCCCTTCACTCAGACTAGGCCAGAACGCCATCTCCCAGCCCTGCCCCACCCCTCATACCTCCATTCAGCTCTTAGTCCTGAAGCAGCCACTCTGCTGGGGCTTGTGGAGTCTGCCTGAGCAGCCTCTTCGGTGGAGTGCACCAGGTGTCCATCAGCGTGCCAGGGGCGGGGTACGGTCACTGCCTGCCCAGGCTTAGGCAGGCGACACATGTCCACACAGTCCCCTGTGGTCTCGAACCCCAGTCTCTGCCTCAGCTCAGGGAGACTGTCGTGCTCAGCTTGGACTCCTTCCCCCTGCCCCTGGTGTCCAGAAAGTGCCCACAGGCGAAAGCCTGGGTGGCCAAGGGGCTCACCTTCCGTATTTCTCATCTCTCAAAGATCACATCTCTCAAAGGTCACATCTGGTCCAGTGTCTGGAAACAGTTGCCTCATATCTCATCCCGTTTTGTAATACCTGGCTGGGGGCAGGACCAGGACCAGTGGCTGTGTCATGGCTGGAAGTGGAGCTCTTCGTCTAACGTGGTGTGTCTGATGGGTTAAACGTCAGGAGAGCCACCTCTCTGCACCCCCAGCATCGGTCCTGGTGGCTTTGCCAAGGCTCAGCCCCTGCTGGCTGTTGGCCAGTTGTCCCAGTGCTGCTTTTGTGGGTTTTGACATCATGTCATCACGGTGAGTAGGCAGGCCTGGGCAGAGGGGACAGACCTGTCTCTCTGTCCACCTCACCTGGAACACTGGTTTAAAATACCCTTTCCTGGGGCTTAGCTCAGCCTTAGGGGTCTGATACCTGTTTTTAACCACTTCCCCCAGGGATTTGTAGCAGGAGCCTGGCTGCGCAGTGTGGACAGGAAAGACTTTCACTGTGATTGTTGAAAACTGTTGGCAGTTCACTGTGGGGCTGTTGAACCAGGGTCTCAAAGTCAGTCTTTTGCATCCTGGGAGGGTGAGGCCAGAAATAACTTGGAAAGTGGTAGGTCATTTGTGGGATTTTTGGTTATTGTCTGCCTTCCTCCTCTGGGCTTATTTGCCTCATAATGGTGCCATATAAGAGAGAAAACCCAATGATTTTAAGTGCTTTACTGTTACTTGTTTGTGTTCTTTTAGGGAGAGTTTAGAGAAGCAAGTGTTTGTTCTTTGGCGTCAGAAGATGTTTCAGCATCAAGAACACCGCTTGGCAGAGAGATTGGTAAGAGGCTCTCCTCAAGGAGGTGCTGGGACCGGCAGGACCTGCTTAAAGCCTTCACACTCACTGCCTCCCCTCCTCAGCATGCTGCCCGCACCCAGGCCCAAACTGAAGGGCGTCTTGCCTGTGTCCAGGACTCACGAGGCAGGGGCAGGGTCCAGGGTGTCCGTTTTCTTTGTCAGTGAAGTTTATAGTTGGCTGTGGGGCCTGGGCAGCTCCTCAACATCCATTTCTTCTGCCGTGGTCATCATTTGTGGCCTGCAGACCCTTCCTGGCTTCTGTACACCATCCTATTTGATGCATTCTGATCTCTCCCTGCTGCAGGCCATCCTCCACCTGGAGCGGCAGCTTCTGCGGAGGTCCTGGTCCACATGGCACCAGCAAGCGGCAGCATGTCGCCTGGAGCTGCAGCAGCAGGCAGTGGCCTGTGCCCACCACCGGCTGGGGTGGCTGAGGAAGGCCTTCAGTGTCTGGAGGGAGCGCGCCCGAGGGCTCAGAACAGAGTGAGTGGCTGCGTGGGCCTTGGAAGACATTCCAGGTTCAGGGCAGCTTTGGCGGGAGCAGCAGGGCTATTGGCTCTGAGTATCTGTCTGGGGGGTCGTTGAAGCCTAGACCCGGTCTTAGGTCCCGGAAATCCAACCTGAAACAGTCTAAGCAAAACTGGGCCCGTGGGTCTTACACCCACAGAGCTGAGTTCTCCCATCCTTGCCGGGGTATCAGGAGCTCAGCTGATCAGAGACCCTGTGGGTCTGAGGTCTGTCCATCAGCCAGTCCTGCTCACTTGTTGGGGCCCACTAGAGGCAGCCATGGCCATGAAAGAGACTGACGGGCCTGTGCTGGGATAGCTGATCCGCCAGGACCAGTGGCGGTGCTGGGGCAGGTATGGGAGTTTCTACCACACCGTGTGGTTAGGGGTCAGGGCAGGTGCCCACATGTCCCCTGCAGGTGTTGTCCTGCCTTGGTGCCTTTCTAGGTCTCCTCTGGGCTCTGAGGATCTCCCACCGCTCAGACTCTGGCCACTTGTAACATCCTCCTCAGTTACCTGCGCGTGAATACAAAGCCCTGTGAAGCTGTCCTCAAAATGTGATTATATGTGCACTTTTCTGGGCAGAGAGCCCAGTTCCTTCTGAAAGAGTCTTGATTGCCTTCCAAAGTTAAGAACCACTAGGCAGGGGCCAGGGTCTGTAAGGAGGGCCTCTGAAGAGTGCCCTTGAAGGATCTGGCTGGGCGTGGAGTACAGACTGTCTCCCCACAGGAGGATGGGCAGAGCGCAGGCTGCGCAGTTCCAGTCAGCACAGCTCCTGCGTGGGGCCTGGAGCAGGTGGAAGGAGGTGAGGCCTTGGCACGGGCGCCCCCCACACGGGGCTGCGGCAGGTGGAACTGAGGGCAGGGTGGCTCAGGGCGGACACACGGGCTTCTCCCAGGTCCCTCAGAACCACCTGCCTCCGAGTGTGGGGAGGAGACCGGGCTGCAGGCGCAGTGCCGACCTGGTTTTGTGAGGTGATAGGGTCACAGTTCCTTGTTCTGTTAGTTTCTGGGCTGTTCTTCCCTGAGTTCCTGATCTCACGGTTCAAAGGCCTCCCCCTCGGGGTGAATAAATGCTGAGCTGATGCTGCTTAGTTTGCCCACAAGTGGGCACTTAACCATTGAATCCTCAGAGGCCTTGTCTGTAAATGAGGACCTTGGGGCTCAGGGGTTAAGCATCTTCCCCAAGCTCCCCTGAAACCGAGTGTAAATGGAGGCACAGCTGAGCCTCTCGACCCAGCCCTCGGTGGCCAGCTGTCTCCTCTGTCCGCAGTGCCTGGCCCTGCGTGGCGCCGAGCGGCAGAAGCTGATGCGAGCCGGCCTTCACCACCGGCACACCTTGCTGTCCAGGGCGCTACAGACCTGGGGGGTAGGAGATACTGCATTCCTCCACGTCTCCGTACCTCGCAGGGAGGGGATTCCAGAGGCTTTGTTTCCCTTCCTAGTTCCTCCTGCGCCTCCCAAAACAGTGATTCCATAAGGCTCAGACAGAGCCAGTACCCTGGCCTGTGGGTCTTAACGCCCGCAGAGCTGAGTTCTCCCATCCTTGCTGGGGTACCAGCCTTGTCCAGGGGATTGGACTTGGCAGGTGAGGGCTTAGCCAGTCCTCTCCCTGTTGTTGGGTGGGCTTCTGGCCCCCCCGCCCTCTGTGCCCAGTGTCCCGGGCACTGCAGCCCTGCTGAGGACGCACCTCTGAGGGTGCCTGAGAATGGGGAGTGAGGCGTCCCAGGGTGGCCTCTAGTCCTCCTGGTCATCTACAGATTTATCAGAGCCACGTGCGGAGCATCCTGCAAGAGGCAGCAGCCAGGGAGAGCCAGCACGAGAGGCGAGTGCTGCGGTGAGTGTCCGGGCCCCGGGCCAGCCTGGGGCGGGCAGGCTGCAGACCCAGGTGGATGGGGGCCCTGATAAGGGCCAGGAGGATGGGCCCGGCTGCCTTGTGCTGGCTTTGGATTTTCCACTGCGAGCGCTGTTCACTGGGTCCCCTCCTGCGTCTTGAACCCATGCTGTGTGCGGAGCAGGGCCTTGGGGAAGCAGCTGCGACGTCTCCCACTTGTCTTGCTTCCCTGAGCGCCTTGCCCTGCCCAGTGCAGACCTACAGGATTTGGCTTCTCGAGGCACCAGGTCACCTCCTCTCAGCTCCCAGGCAGGAGCCTCCCCTCTGTTCCTGGCTCTCTAGGCCTCTCACAGACTTTGCAGTCACTCCCAGCCTCTGGGATCATCTGTCGTCACTGTGCCCCCGGCTCCGCTCCCTCCTGAGCCCGTCCTGCGGCTTCTGCTGAACCCAGCTCTGACCTCCTCCTCCTCTGCTGGCCTCCCTCCCTCGTTCAGCTGTCTTTCCCTTCCCCTGCATTTGTTCAGCGGTGCTGTTCCAGGCTGCCAGTGCCCTTCCTCCAGCTTCCTTGTCTCTACCTCTCATCACGGGTGAACCACCTGTGACGTCGTTGCCTGGTTATGGCTCTGTGTTCCCTGTTGCTCGTAAACGCGTGAGGCTGCGGGGGTCCGTGCTCCCCCAGCGCTGGCACAGAGCTGTGCACAGCCACGTGGTGGGGGTGTGGTCAGCATCAACACAGCAGTCAGGGTGACAGGTGCGCTTAGGCATAGGGAGACCTCGCACTGTCTCCACAGTGGGTCACCCTGGCTCACCGTGTGCCTGCAGGGATGTGTTACATCGCTGGAGAGAGAACGCCGTGGCCCAAGCAGATGAAGCAAAGAAAGCGTCTCGAGCAGCGGCTCACTACAGAAGGACCCTGTGCTCCAAGGTGAGGCTGGGCAGGCCAGCTGGTCGCCCAGGAGGTTTGGGCCATGGCCCTGTGAAGGGGTGACCTGGGGGTGTCTCCGGACATCTGAACTGAACGAGGTACCTAGAAACACACGGCCGTGCCTGCAGGTGGGTCTGTTGTTTATTTCACTGACTTACAAGCCAGTGTCCATTCAGGCAAAAGCATGGCACGTAGTGAGTGTGAACCAGCTCTTACCAGAACCAGTGTGGACTTTTGCACTGGGGCAAACCGTGTACGTCTCCACGCCTCCATCTCCTTGTCTGTGGGCACAGGGAGCTTGGGTGCCCGCACCTGCTCAGTGGCCTCGTAGGATTTGTGGCCATGGGGGCCTTTCAGAGAGCATCCGGGAATGTGAGGCCCTTGGTGATCATTGGTGGGAAGTAGCCCCCCAAATGCCGCTTGGTTGGGCCTGGTCCCATGTGCTGGGAGGATGTGGCCGTGGGAAGATGTGCCATGAGACAAGACTCAAACAGAAGTAGCATGATGGAGGTGGCCACTGGGCTCGGTGTTTTAGAAGAAAGCAGTTGCTGGGAGCCCCGGGCTTTTCCTGACGGCTTTGAAGCCTCCATGGATGAGCAGTGACTACATATGGTCAAGGCCCAGGCTGATCTCAGGAAGGCTCCTGGGCTGCGTGTGTCCCCTGCCCTGGAAGGACTGGCATCAGAGCTCAGAAAGGAGGAGGCCTTTGTGGGGGGATGGTGTTCATGACTGGGGAGCAGGCCCCAGTGTCCTCTGTGTTACTGTGATTTTATGTGTGTCTCATGTATGAACATGCATCTAACGTATGGCTTCTATTTAAGAGATAATAGAATGAAAGCCCACGTAAGGACTTGATCTCTTTGTGGCTTAGTATGAAGTTTAACTCCTCTGGTCCCATCACCTGAGTTGCGAGGGGACTGGGGATGGCTGCCTGTGGTCTGCACGGATGGTGGGCACTTCCTAGAGTGTGTGTGAGCGCCCTGCATCCACCTCTTGGCCTGACTGCAAGGAGCTGGGCTGACCCCTGGAAGTCAAGACATGTCGTGATCACCCTCTGTTCTTCGTCTGCCCCAGGTCCTGACCGAGTGGCAGGAGGTGGCGTCAGTGCAGATATTCCACCGACAGCAGGAGGAGTGTGCCATCAGGGAGGCCCAGGTGGTGCTGAGTAGGGGTGAGTGGGCCCGCAAATGCCGAGGAGAGCCCTGTGGAGGACCCAGAACTGTCCTGGGCTCCCAAGGTGCTTCCTTCTGTCTCTGTCTCCTCCTTGTGTGTATTGATTTCCTGGCGCCAAGGTAGCGAAGTACCACAGACTTTCAAACAACAGAACATTGTTCTCCCAGAGTTCTGGAGGCCAAGTCCAAAATCAATGTGTCGGCAGGACCGTGCTCCTGCCAAAGGTTCCAGGGGAGGCACCGTCCCTGCCTCTTCTGCTTCTGGCGTTGCCAGCAGTCCTTGGTGTTCTCGGCTTGCAGACACGTCACTCCAGCCTTGGCCCCCATTGTCACGTGGCTGTCTTCCCTGTGCTTGTGGCTTTTTATAAGAACAGTCATACTGGACTAAGGGCCCACCTACCCCAGTCAGGTACCAGGTAGTAACACCGCACCAACCCTCTTAGCAAATGACTTCAGTTCTGAGGCTCCAGGGTGGACGTGAATTTGCAAGGGGGTAACTTGTAGGATTCTGTTCCCAACCGACTGCCAGCCAGTTTATGTTAAAATGAAAAGCTGAGGCTTGAGATCACAGAGGCATAAAGACACAGGCGGACTGGAGGAGATGGAGGTGGTTGGGGTGGGAGGTGTGATGGGAAGGTCCTTCCAAGGGTGCTGCTTGTCAGGTCAGCCCCATCATGTCGGGGTTCTGCTTCCTGGAGGGAGCAGGGACTTGCCCGGGTGGCCTCAGGTAGTCCCACGACCTGCTGTATAAAGAGCCTGGGAAGGCAGTCCAGGCGGGACATGTGGAAACAGAGGCCCTTGGCCCGGGGGGGGGGGGGGGTCTTACACTCTGAGGAGACAGCTCCTAGTTAGAAAAAAAGAAATACAAATAGAAATGAAAACAAATGGAAATGGTTTAAATTGGACCATACTGAAAATGGATCAAGTTGTTGAGTTGGCTTAATAGTGTTCCCTCTGGGACAAAAGCTAACCTGCTTTGGTTTGGTTCTGACTAGTTCTCGTGTTGGTGAACACAGATCCCCGCTTTCCTCTGGACGGAACGCTGGGGTCCCGCATCCCGCACCTGCCCTGTTCTGCCCTCAGCACGCTCTCTGTGTCCTCAGGCTGCCCCTAGCATGGAAACCAGTGCTGTGTTTCTGGTCATTCCCCGGAAAGACACCGCAGGGCTCAGCCTGCCCCTGGTCTCTGCTTGGACAGAGCTTCAGCACCAGTGCTTCAGGGACCTTCCAGTTTGGGTCAGGTGGCCATGGTGGGGAGTTAGAGGTGACAGGCCCAAGGGCAAAGGGCAGCTGAAGCTGCTTCCCTCCAGCAGACTGTGGGCGGCAGCTTTCCTGGGCTGGTGTGTCCATCACGGCTGGTACACAGGACTGGGGAGACCGTGTGACAGGACACTGTTCTCTGCACACAGTGGGTGCACAGTCTGTGCCTGTGGAACCATTTCCCGGCTTAACTAAGGCCTCTGGGTCTCAGGCACGCTTCAGTGGTCCAGGGCCGGGGTGGGCTGGGTGCCGGAGAGCAGGCAAGGAGTCGTGGACACTCGTGCTGAATAGAGTGCTTGAGAGGTGCAGGTGGGCCATGAGCTGGCGACGTGACCTCGGGCACGGCCTCCTCTTTGAGCCTCAGTTTCTCCATCTGTAAATGGAGATAATAGTACCTGCCTCTTGGGTAGGTCATGAGGGTCCAGTGAGGCCAGGAAATCCGCACTTAGAGCAGAGCCCAGGAAACAGCAGCGCTTGGTACCCACGCCTGGCCTCCAGACGGGTCCGGGAGGACACCCTGTCTTGGCCTCAGTGCCCTGGGGTCAACCCTCTCCTGTTGTCTCTAAAAGAAACTTCTGTCAGGGCTGAAGGAAAGGGAAAATTTAAAAGGAAGAAAGTCAGCAGAAGAAAGTGCTTGTTCCCTCGAGAGAATCTGGTGACAGACACAGTGCAGGATGTGGCCTGGGGCCACCTGGCCCTCTGAGCCTGTTTCCTCCCAGACAGAGCGGGGCCACTGCTGGCCACTGCCTCCCACTCCCTCAGACCCGGGTCTTCTCGTGTCTTGTGGAGTTTCTGCAGGGCCCTGGCGCACCTGTAGTCGCTGTGGACAGGTTTATGGCTTGGGGGCCCTGAGGGGGCACAGCGGTAAACAGCAGACCTGGTGCCAGCCAGTAAGGGTGTGCGTAGTTGCTGAAGATGGCCAGAACTGTCCTCAGAGTGGCCACTGTCCACATGTGGTGGTCTCACCAGGCGTGGGCTGACACCCCGGCTGGATCTCCACATGGTCCTCGCAGCTGTCACCCTTGCGTGGTCGTCCCTGTAAATCCTCCCAGAGAGCAGCTGCCTCACATCTGCCGTAGGCTGTCTCAGGACCTGGTTTCGGCGCTGGCGGGACCGCAGCCAGAGGGCGGCCCAGCGGAGGGTCCGGCTGGAGAGGGCGGCGCAGCATCACCACCGGCAGCTGCTGCTCCAGGCCCTGGCCCGGTGGAAGGTGCACCACCTGGGCTGCGTGAGGAAGCGGGTGAGGCGGGCAGCAGCTCCTGGTTCGCCTGTGCGGCGGGGCTGTCCGGGTGGGAGACAGCGTCTGGGAAAGAAAGGTCCTTCCTGTAGAACTCGTGGCAGCCAAGTGTGGATGCTAGGTGGTTGGGGTCCTGTGGGCACAAGGCTGCAGGAGCCTCTCTGGGTGCTTAGTGAAGGCTGGGGTCCCGTCTGCCCGGGTGGAAGATGGTTCAGGAGGGGACCTGGCTTGCTGTGAACCATGGCCTGGCAGGCCCTGGCGACCTACAGAGGCACCTGGACGCCCCTGCTGGTCAGGAGGCCCTTGGCCCTGGCGGTGGGAGGAGTTCGCATGGGCCTGGAGCCTCTCACCCTGTGCTGTCCCCAGGTGCTCTGGGCACCTGACCACTCGGGCACACAGATCCCTGTGCGCACTCTCTCCCCAGCTCCTGCAGAGGCAGGCCACCCGACTCCTGGCCCGGACACTCAGCCGGGCCTGCTTCCGCCAGTGGAGACAACAGGTGGGAGCTTGGAGAAGCCCCCACCCCACCTCCTCTGCGTCCTGAGCCCACGCCTCTAGTTCAAATCTAGTTTCTAACGTTGCCCTCTTCCCAGGGCTCCTGCTACCCCTAGTCACTTCCTGGCACCACCAGCTTCCTTCGCTTGTGACCTGCTTAAGGCCAGGTCACTTCAAGTCACTGTTTCTAGTGTCACATTGAAAACATAACCAGGGTAATGTCCAAGAATGAACAAGAAGTGCATTTTAGGTCTTGATAAAACCCCGGGCGGTCCTGCGTCCTGCTGGGTGGAGCTTCCTAGCAGGAGGCCCCTTTCTCCTCTCCTTCAGCGCCATCCCAGCTTTCCTCCTGGAGCCCAGTGCAGCCCCAGCTCCCGACTCCAGAGCTCTTTGCCTTTGTTCTTCCCAGAGGAGCTTCCTTGATCCCCTCCACAGGGCCAGGCAGGGCTGGGCCCTTTCATGGAGGGAGGGCAGCGCCCGACCAGAGCGGGGTCTGAGAGTGACCAAGCCACGTGGTGGTCTTTCCTTCTTGGCCAGTAGCTGGTGTACAGGAGGCGGGAGCAACAGGACACGGCGCGAGCCCTGTGGTTCTGGGCCTTCTCACTACAGGCAAAGGTAACAGGGCTCCCGTCCCAGGAGAGGACCTGCCTTTGGGGGTGGTGTGGGCACATCCCCTGGGGGAGCCTAGCAGGGCGGCTGGGCCTCACCTCCTCCTCTCCTGGAGGTGTGGACCGCGTGGCTGGGCTTCGTGCTGGAGAGGAGGAGGAAGAAGGCGCGGCAGGAGCGGGCGGTGCAGGTCTACCACCAGCGGCTCCTCCGGGAGGGCATCACGCGCCTCCTGCGATTCGCAGCTGGCACGAAGGCCTTCCGGCAGCAGCTGCACGCCCAGCAGCAGGTGCAGGTAGGCCCAGGGCGTCCCCTGACCCCTCCGTCGGGGCAGGCAGGGTCAGCATGACCTGACCAGAGGCTGGTTGCAGGCGGCCCACAGTCTCCACCGTGCAGTCCGTCGCTGTGCCACGATCTGGAAACAGAAGGCACTGGGCCCAGGCCGGGAGCCTCGGCCCCCCACATCCACTGTGTCCAGCAGAAGAGTGACCTTTGAGGGTCCCCTTCCCAGCCATGTTGCCGCTGGGGCTGGGGATGCTTCCCTGGACATCAAGAGGCCACCAACTCCTCATGGGCCTCGGGGAGCTCCGGGCAGCCTGGCATCGGCCGCCGGGGACCCCCAACTCCTGGAGCTGTGAGTAGCCCATCCCTCACCCCTGCCTCCGCACTTCCACCTGGGCCAGAGCTTGGAAGGAGGACGCCGAGCCCCGAGGGTCATGGCTGTGGAGCAGTCCCCCTCCCACCCCAGGACCTGGTGGCCTCCCCACTTATTCTGCTACAGCCAGGAAACAGGCACCCTGTCTGGAACCCCACTCCTTTGTGACCTGGCCCCTGCCCCGTCCCCACATGCTTTGCTGATGCAGCTGACAAGGGCCAACCCTAAGGGGAGCCTGTGTTGCCTTAGAGGTCAGAGGAGGCAACACGGGTGGGGCGTCCCGAGGTGCCGGCTCTCATCAGTGGAGTTACTAGTTCAGTAGGCTCTGGGGCAAGAGCCTTTCCTTCTCCAGCCTTTAGTCTCCCTTTTAAGATTGAAGGTTTCGGACTGGATGACCCCACCCCCCAGAGGTCTCAGGCTCCCAGCAGCCCCTGGGCAGCCTGGGTGAACGGCCTGTGTTTCGTCCCAGCAATGCTGCCCGCTGGGCGAGGAAGCAGCCTCGACGCCCAAACTTCCTGCTGGAGCCCCTGCAGAGCCAGACCCCCCTGGGGCACGGCACCCTCAGGGGACAGGGGTAGGTTGTGTGGTTCTGGGGCTGTCGGGTGGGTGGCCCCCTTTCCTTCCTGCTTCCAGCGCCTGCCTTCCCTCTGCTCAGGCCTGAGGCACTGTGGGACCGTGGTCTCGGCGTGGTCCAGCCAGCAGGCCCTTGCTTGACGACGCCCTTCCTGGCAAAGGCCCGGACAGCCCTGGACCCAGGCAGCCCCCTGCCGAGTGCGCCTGGCCTGAAGCTGCCCGCTGTAGTGAGTGCAGGCTGGGAGCAGCTGCCCCCTCCCTCCTTCCTGTCCAGTGAGGCTGCAGCACCTGCCAGGGTAAGTCCCGTCACCTGGGTCCCTGCTTTTCGGTCTGGCTTTAGGGCTAGTGCTCGTTTTTGTGTGCTCGGTGCTGTAACTGCAGCTGTACTCATTGCTTCTGGAACACTCTGGGCTCGGGAAGACGCAGGGAGACCACGGTCCCAGGGACACAGCAGTGAGCAGCCCCTGGGCTGGTGAGCTTACGTCCTGGTGGTGGAGACAAAAAAACTACATGCAGACAGATGAAGAGAGTGCAGATCACGGAGGGTCGTGCAGGCCCTGGTGAGAAGTTTGGATTTTAAGAACAGGAAGTTGTGGAGGATGGTGGCTGCTGTGCTCTGGTCCAGCAGGAGATGCTTGTGGCTGGGACGGAGGTGGTGGTTGTAGATGTCGTGGGAGACAGACTAGGTAGGACTTGCTCTGATGTGTTTGAGAGGAAAAGAAGGAATCCAGGATGGCTCCTGGGTTTCTGGCCTGAATAACTCAGAAACTAATGTTCTTTTACTGTGAGAGGAAAGACTGGGGGTGGGGACCCAGTGGGGTGAAGCATGAAGAGTCTGTCTTGAACCTGTCAGATTTGAGATAAAAGTGACGGATTCTGAGTCTGGCCTTGAGAGACAAGGTCAGGGCTGGAGATCAAAACTCAGAGTCAGCAGCACAGGTTGAGGTGACCTCTTGAGAACCAATGGGGCCACGACTCGGGGGCCTGTGACGTAGGAGTCAGAGTCCGGGCAGGGAGATGTGAGAAGGCACAAGTGTGCGGTCACCGAGGGGCAGCGGGGGGCCTGCGCCCTCCAGGGAGCTGGTGTCTGAGGAGCTTCGACCTCAGTGGGGGTGATGAAGGAGTGGGGGACAGGAAAGGCCATTCCCACCAGGCAGCACCGTCACCGGGAGGGAAGGAGGAAAATTGTATCTGTGTCTGCACAGTAGTTGCCTCTGACCGCTTTCCTCACTTAAGTGCTAGGTCTCAGCTAGGGGCGTTGCAGGGGTGAAGGAGTCAGTAGGGCTTGAAACAGCGGCTTAGGTGGTGCTAAGCCAGGCTCTGGGAGAGCGATGGGGCCAGACCACAGAGGAGCAGGTGTCCCTTGGTTGCTTGTGGGACCCTCTTCACTGGTGTCAGGTGCCGAAGGGGCGAGCTGTGGCCGGTGTGGGGAACTCCAGCTCCTGGTGCCGCAGGGCCCCCTCCCCGCCTTCCTCCCGGCTTCCCTGCTCAGTGTCTGTCTTTCCTTTACAGGTGTCAGCACGACCAACGCCCCAGGCCTCTCCATCCCTGGCTGGTGTCCCCAAACCCCATCTGCTCCTTCCTGGGGACTTCACAGCCAGGCCTGGTGGCTGTGATGCTGCGGGTGTGCACCTGAGGCCTGTTGGTGCCTCAAGCACTCGGGCCACTCCGGGCACCAGGGATCCCTGGTTTCATCCTGGGCCCAACAGGCAGGATGGTGAAGATCAAGCTTGTCTGTCTGTTGCCACCAGTCACTCCAGCCTGGAGGCTGAGCTGGAGGGCATCCAGCAGCAACTACAGGACTACCAGACCATGAAGCAGAACCTCAGGTGAGACCCAGAAATAACTGCCGGCCCCCACGCAGGCAGCACCTTTCCCCTTCAGTCCTGCTCAGGAAGGCCCAGGTGAGCTTTACCTGCGGGAAAAGCTGAGCAAAACTTTAAGCCTGTCATGTGGAAGCTGGTGTCTACCCAGCGGTTGTGATTGTGATGCAGGATGAAGCCTTTAACTGCCCTTGCCTGGGGTCTGGGAGCACGGCCTGTGTCCCCCACGCCCAGGCCTGGGACCCTCAATGTGAGCAGGAGGGAAGCACGTGGGTCCCAGGCAGCCAGCTCAGTGCAGGGAAGACGAGTGGAGTGGGGGAGAGGGGGGAATGGGAGCCCTTCTCCCTCCACCCACACCGCAAGTAATTGGTGTGCTTGTCCCCAAGCCAGAGGCTCTGCCTGGGGTCCAGCCAGGCAGCAGGTGCATCCTTCCCCCAGGTCCTGCCAGCGGCAAGCAAGCAGCCTGAGGCGGTGGCTGGAGCTGAGCCGGGAGGAGTCCAGGCCCGAGGACCAGGAAGCGGAGCAGCAGGTGCATGAAGAATTGCAGGAGGTAAGACTCCAAGCACCTTGGGACAGCTCTGGGCTGTCCTTCCTCTCAGTCTGGCCCACCTCTCCCCTCCCCAGGTGGAGCTGCAGATCCAACAGCTAGCCTCCGAGATCCAGGCCCGGCGCCAGCCCATCCGTGCCTGCATTGCTCGCGTCCAGGCCCTGCGGCAGGCTCTGTGCTAGTCATCACCCTGGGCCCACATCCAGGAACAGAACGTAAAGCTGCAATGAATTTTTTTTATTGCAAAATGTTGCAATTAAATGAATCACTGTTCAGAAGTCTCCCACTTTTCATACAAAAATACAGTGCTACTGATACAGTTGAAAAAGTTCAAATGGCTTCTCCTGCAGGAGAAATTCACAGCGTCCCCAGGAAACATGAAACCTGGCCCTGTCCCCACCATCAGTGGCTCCCCAAGGACTGCGTACCTGTTACCTGGGGACAGGTTTTCTAGGCACTGACATTTCCCTCCCCCCTCCCCCACCACACATACCAGACAGACCAGGGTTCTATGTCCAACACATGCCGCTGAGTCAACAGCAGCAACTTTCCCATGTTTTATGTAGGTCTGGATATAGGGAGGGGACACAGGCTCTCCCCTGACCCCAGCTAGGCCACCACCACCACCTGCCCCAGTCACTGGAAACCCCTGAGCAGGTTTAATCATGGGTCCTGCCCACTAGAAAGAGGACCAACCAGCTCCAGAAGTCATCAGGGCCTGCAAAGCACTGAACCATTAGTGGCCACCCCTACACTGCTGGCACAGTTGGGGGGTTGCTGGCAGAGTTCAGCCACAAGTGCAGAGAGAAAAGACATTTTTTCCCAACAAGCAGGGTGGGGCGAATTTGGGAATAGAAAGAGGCTGCATTCCAGGCCCCATGGCCCTGCTCTGGAGGGCAGCGAGGACCCACAGTCAGTGCTGGGAGGCACCTCACCCCGTGCAAGGGAAGCCAAAAAGCAGTGCTGGGAGGAGCAGCAAGAAGGTACGGTACTACCACTTATCTCAGAATGGAAATCAAGACCAACTGAATGCTCGGCCAGGAGAGGTAGGGTCTCCAGTTTATATGACATGTTAGAAAGTATCTCCAAGAGGGAATGTGAGACCATCCCAGCCTGCACTTTGTCTTCAGGTGGGAAAGGGGACAACACTGGTCTAGGGGCATGGCAAGGGCTCTGATGACCTTGTCTGCACCCCTGGGCAGCAGAGACACAAGTCACCCAGGTCCTGCCTGGTCAGACTCAACAGTCCCTTCCCCAGACAGCCTCGGAGGTCCTCCTCAGAACACGCTTCTCTGGAAAAGACCCCGTAGCAGCCGTGGCCAGGAAAGAGGCTCTAGAGGGAACCCAGAGCCTCCCCAAATCGGATTTTCTGTCCTGCTTTCAGCTGGAAGTTGAAGTCCTTGGGGGCCTCGAAGATGAGCACGATGGTGGAGCCCAGGTTGAACTCGCCCAGGTGCTCGCCTTTGCGCATGGGGATGCCCTCCTTGTTGGTGTGTGTCACAAAGCTGAAGTCATTGTAGGAGCCCTTGCTGTACCGCGGGCTGTTCGTGTGCAGGTCCTAGGGGAGGCGGGAGCAGAGCATGTGGACCTTGGACACACCTCTCCTGCTGTCCCAAACCCCCTGTCCCCAAGCCCTGCTTGGAAAGGGAGGTAGGGATAGCACCCCAGGCCGTGGACTGGGTCTAACTAGGCAGCGCCTGATCGGCTGTGAACGTAGAGGCATCAGGCCCAGCTGTTCACCAGCACAAAGGGTGCTGCAAAACCAACACGGAGAAGGGGAGTCCTGTGGGCACTGGCGTCCCTCACACACTTGGCCTCCATCAGCACATCCCACCCCAAGCTCCACATTCCCCTTGCAATCCTGGCAGAAGCAAAGTGCCCAGCAGGGAGGGTGATCCCCTCCCTCTCCAGCCACCTGGAGACCAGGGTGAGTGGTGCACATGGGGCAGGGAAGTGGGAGACTTGCCCTTGTAGAATTTACGGTCCCCGTGGACCTGGGGCCTCAGCAGGACCTGGGCTCTGCTTACCCGGTCAAAGTAGATGCGGATGGAGCCCACGTTGGTGGCTCCCACGGCTGTGAGTGAGAAGAAGCCATGTTTCCAGTCCCCGGTCAGGACCACCCGCTCATTGTGGCAGAAGAGCTCTTTGATCCAGCGGGCCATGCCAGGGTTCACGGACATCAGAGAGCCTGTAGGGGCAGAGACAATGCCACTCCCTGCCCACAGCATCTACTCTGGGAGTACCCAAGACCCAGTGTCACCCCCAAAACACCCTAAGCGCAGAGTGGGCCCCAGCCTTAGAGCTCCCCCGGGGACCGCTCCCTCCCCCGAGCTGGCCCCAGCCTACCTGGGAAGTGGCGTCGGTGAGAAATGGTCCAGTCGGTGGGAGAGTGGAAGCAGTGGTAGTCCCCGGGGGCCAGGTAGATGACGCAGTGGTAGAGCTCGTTCCCTTCTCGGGTGACCAGCTGGCTCCTGAAGGAGCTGCAGGAGGTGGCTACAGGGGCAGGCCCGGGGCCAGCTCTCAGACCAGCCCTTGATGCTGCCCAGCACGGGGCCTTCCCAGTGCCCCCCACCACTCCTGCCCTTCACCCTCTTCACAATGCCCAGCGCAGCAACTGTGGCAGGGTGGCCCGGCTGCGACCAGGTGAGGACCCACCTGGAGAGAAGGGCAGGTCCTCAGCCGAGGTGCGTGGACCCAGGAATGACTCCAGCGAGTAGGTGACCCCCTTCACCTGCTCCACCTCGCAGTTCTTCACCTGCCCAAAGTTGAGGATCTTCCCATCCGATGGGCTGATCTGGAAGGACCAGGAGAGGGCTGGCTGTGGGGGGAGGGAATGGAGGGCAGGGCCGGGGGGGAGCACCCACCCGCCACCGGTTCCAAAAGGCACAGGGAGGAGCCTCGGGAGGCAGGGTCGGGCCTCACCACGCTGTGCAGGCCACACACGGGCCGCGCCTGAGGCTTCAGCTTGCGTCGGAAGAACTCGCTGAGATTGCGGTAGTGGTGCAGGTCCTCCACTGCGGCCTCCTTCATGTTCACCCCGAAGGTCCAGATGTACAGGCTGTAGATGGGCCTGCGCAGCCAGTGCGGCAGCTCCACCTGGTTGAGGCGGCCCCAGGCCCGCGACAGCAAGCGCGTGGGCACTGTCTTGTACAAGGCCACCTGCGGGCCATGGGAGAACGGGTGAGTCGGCCACGCCAGGCACACTCACCCCCTGCCCCCTGGGGCTACCTCCCCCAAACGCCTGGGCAGCTGGCAGCCCACAAGGGCTTTGTGATGTGGTTTCTCAGCGGGAATCAGACTGAGCTTCCAAATCTCTCATAAACAGTCCAGGCTAAGCCCGCGACACAGCTGTGCCAGCCACTTCCCGCAGGCTCCCACAGCGACTGCCCTAGTCCTGGGGGAGACTGGCCAGCATGGTCTGACTTAAGGAGGAAGGGGTGTAAATGGATCTGGTACCTTCTCACAGAGGCAGTGCTGCCCGCGTCCCAGACCAGCATAGGGAGCTGCCCCCTAACGTGCACGTGCTCGTCTCACCCCAAGGCTGGGGACTCTGGCAGGAGATACTCAGCACTGACACCTGCACCTCGAGGGCCTGAACACACCACTGAGCCCACCTGTGGCCGGGCCAGTCTGCAAGGATACAGCTCCTCCAGGAAGCAGAGGGAAATCGGCCCCTCCATCAGACCCTCCAGTCAAATGCCAGGCCTGGCGACCCAGAAGGGGCAGCCTCTCAAACCTCAGGTGCCATTTCCACAGCGGGACCTGCCTCTGATGGGTGGCTGCTGCTTGCTGCGCTCAACCAAGACACCAAGTCCCCAAGGTGGAGAAATGATTCCATCCCAACTTGAAACAGCTCTACAAGGTACTGAGCTAGGGCTCCCAGCCATCCCAGCTGATGCCCGTCCACAGGGCCGGCCCAGAACTGCCATGTGATCCCAGGCCCAGTGCCCCTAAGGTGGCCTTGAGCTTTCGAGCCCTTGTAACACCCACTTGGGCTGTCCAAGGACCTGGGAGCAAGTTTCCTCCTTGGGGTCAGCTTGCCCTGAGAGCCACATGCAGCCAGGCTGCTCCCTCACTCAGCCCTGTCTGGGCCTCCTGGGTCCTCAAAGGCATCCTTACCCTAAGGTACCACACAGGCTCCAGCCTCCCTGAACTGCTCTCTGGCATCCAGAAATTAATTTGGATTCTTCTCAAAATCAGCTCTAAGCTCTTTTCTGCCTAAACACAGGAAATGAGACAGACACCACTGGTTCTTTCCAGAAGCAGAGCCCCCACATGGCACAAATGCAGGCAAAGAGAGCAGGCAGGGTACAGCAGGCTGTTACAGTCACCTGTCTGCAGCCCCCATGGCCACTGACCAGCCCCACCCTCACCACCAACTCGCCTTCCAAGACAACCCTGCCAGTGGGCTCGGCCCCCACAGCACCGCCTCTATCTGACACAGCTCCAGAATTCTTGGGTCTTGGGGAGGCCAGGCCAGCAACCTGCACACTTACCCTGCTCACAGGCCTCCATCCCACCCGGCTGAGCGGCCTGAGGGCGCCGAGGGGCAGGAGGTAGTAGAGTACCGTCAGGGGCCAGGAGCGCAGTTTCAGGGCGGGTTTGGACATGCAGCTCAGCTGTCCCAGCCTCCGCCTCAGGGCCAGCTGAGGGAAGTGCAACCTGCAGGGCACATGGCCGCACACGGCCAGGATCAGCGGAGGGCCAGCGGGCACCACCCACCCTGGGCCAGCTCATCTCCATGGAGTCGGCACCTGCCAGGCCCCCTCATCCCAACACACTGTGTCAGGCCAGGGGCTTGGCTGCCTCTGGCCGGCAGATGCACGCCTGGTCACTCCCACCTGCCTGGCAGTGGAGGCATGGAGGGGGAGGCCCAGCTCCGCGCTCCTCTCAGAGGCAGCAGCTTCTGGACCAAGTGCGCTGGAGACGGTGCAGAGCCTGCCTCTTGGCCCCCACCCACCCCAGGACCACTCCGCCCCACAGGCTCTGAGATCTAGTCTGACCTCCCAGGGCCCCTGGCAGTGCAGGATCTGGGAAAATCTCTTCAAGGCTCCAGGCTTATTTCCTCACCTGATAAGAGACTGAGCCTGACAAGATCACAAAGGAAAACACAGGAACCATTCCATCTGTCCTTGTGGCTTTCCTACCTCATGCCAGTTTCTCCAAAATAAGCCGGCCAACCTTCAGGCCACCTCCCAGGTCTGCTGGGGCCACACACCTGACCCAGGCCCCTCCTCCAGTAAACGCTGGTGGGCCTTCCTCAGGTTCCACCCACCAAAATATGGTGCATTCAGCACAGGCTCATCCTTGGGGAGTCGCAGAACCTGGGGTGAGCCTCTCCACCCAAACCCTGGCCTCCTGAGGCTCAAAGGTGAGGCTGGAGTCACCTCGCCACATGCTTAGGCCCTAGGCAGTGCTCCATCAGGAGACCACACCTCCAGCCACTCTGAGAATGGCCCCAGGCCTCGGTTTCCTCATCTGCAAAAACGCTGCATAGAGAATAAGGCCCCATCTGTGCCTGTGCACTCTCAGAACTCCTCTGTCTTCTGCCCCCGGTTCAACAAACCGAGGAACAAAGAGGCATCTCAGCTGATACTAAAAGCAGAAAAAAATGGAGAACTGAGCCCTGCAGTTCAATGATGGTGCTGGAAGGCACTGCATCTCTCTCGCTTGCCAGACCCCCTGCATCCATTCTACCATCCCACCCCCTTTTAAGAAGGAGTTCTTAAAAGGTCCAGGAAGGGAAAGGGGCCAAGCAAAGCCAGGCACATCACTGCTCTCCCTCTGGGCTTCCCCCGCCCGCCTCACTCTGCAGAAGAAAGGGGACCAATCCCAGGGGAGCTGCGCCTGGACACTGGGCCACCAGCCTGCTGGTCCCCCAGTACCTGAAGTGGGCTCTCCGACTCAGGCCCCCTGGGCCGGGCCCCTCCAGCCGCGGGGGCTGGTCCCCCAGCCCCCTGCCGCCGCCACCACCACCTCCACCGCGGGGCCGCTGAACGTGAACTCTGACCTTCCGGAGGTCGAGGCGGGGTGCGGCGGGGTAAGGATGCGGATGCAGCCGGCAGCATCTCACCATTTCGCCGCGCGGAGCTCAGGTCCTCGCCGCGCCTCAGACTGACACATGGTGGGCGGCACAGGGAGGCGGCGCCAGGCTCTTTCCCTTTGTCTCTCCTCCTCCTCCCTTCCCCCCAGGAGCTCTGGTGCTGTCACGGCTCCTGGGCTGGCCTCGCCAGGCCCCTGGTGGCTGGGGAGCCGCTTCCTGGCTGGGTAAGGTCCGAAGGCTCAAGGGTGCAGGGGAGAGGTTGGGGCTGTTGCAGAAATAGGCACCAGTCACACACCTGCTCAGGGCCCGTGCATCAGCCCCCACCTCGGCCTGCTCTGTCGCTAGCCTGGCTGCCCGCTCATGGCAGATTGGGGACTGGGTGCCTCTGGCCACAGGAGCTCAAGCAGGAATCTGAGCCCCACGCTCCGGGCCCAGCGTCGGCCTGTCTGTGGCAAGGGCGGCCCCTCCCTTGCCAGGACCTGACCCATTTTCCTTTCAGGTGACAGAGTAGCATCTGAGGGATGAGGGGGCGGGAAGATGGGAGAGGCGCGGCGGGTGAGACCCCGGCATCTGGCCTGCTCCCGCTCTCCCCTCCTCCAGCCCGAGTCCCCACACCTGTCTCCTTGGATGAGGGCACCTGGGCAACCTCAGAGAAACCAGCCCTTCCCACCTCTCTGGGGAGGAACAGCACTTTGGCCGAAGGTTCCCAGGCTTCCGGCAAGGACACCCAGCCTCCGCAAGGCCCAGCGGCCCGCAGATACGCAGGTCCTGAGGGTGGAGAACTGACCCAGCCCACCAATGAACAGGGCAGAATCAGACATGGCTCCACCTGCACAGGCTGAAGACCTGATGCCCTCAAACCCACCTCGGCTAAGGAGGTGAAACCACCAGCCTGGCACCTGCCGGACCCCTGGGTGCGTGTGGCTGTGGAACCAGGATGAGGCCAACTGTTTGGATGTTAGAGTAGATTTCTGCCCCAGCCCAGGACCACCCCCTGCCAGCTCATCTCCCCAGCCCACCCACTGGTTGAGTGGCAGGAAAGCGGCCACCCAGGACTCCTCCTGTCAGAGAGCTGGGCCACAGGCACCATGGACACTCCAGGTGAAGTCCCGCTAACTCCCATCGCCCCACCCCCGCCTCCCTCGCCTAGGAAACAGGTGACCGGCAGTTGAGCCTGGTGCTGGGCTCCAGAACGAGGCTCCTTCCCTGACTCTAGAAAGCTCAGACCATGCACACACACTGTGGAGGCAAGCGAGGCCTCGTGGGCCAGGACGGGAGCCCAGGCCTCCAGCCAGTTTTCCCCAGCTCTCTTACTGGTAGGACTGTGACCACTGCAGGTTTTGGTCAGAAAGGCCCATTCAGGAGCCCACAGGCAAACCCAGCTTGGCTCCAAACCTCAGGTCCTCACGGCAGATTCCCACCTGTGCCTTTGCACTTCATTCTCCCCCAGGGCCTCCAGTCCAGAGGGCTGGCTGTACCAGACAGGCCACCAGGGCAGGGCAGGCCTCACCCTCCTCCCGCAGTGGAGGGGCTCAGGGAAGACCAGCAGTCAGGGAGCTGCTATCCAGAAAACACTCCAAAATGGCCCTGAGGGGCCGGACAGGAGGTCCTTAAACCTCAATCTAGTCTTGTCCCTACTCCACCTCCTCTTCTAAAATTTGACAGCAATCACCAGTGGTGGGCCCCACAAGGCCTCCCAGGAGCAGACATGAATTCAGCTGTCCCCCAGGAAATGGTCCAGACCCTCTGACCAGCTCAGAGCTGCAGGATGAAGGGAAGAGGGTCCCTGGCGGTCCCCCTTCCTCACTTCTCAAGGGCAGAGCCACGTTCTCAGCCAATAATGCTCCCAGCATCCCCATCTCAGAGCCCCACTTGCCCTCTGCACCTCCAACGACCTCTGGAGGCCAAGACAGAGCTTCCTCCCTCTCTGGTTCCGAGTCCAACTTGGGGAGCTCAGGCCTGGATGAGTCTGCAAGGAGGGTGCCCTGAAGCCAAGTGCAGACACCATCCCTCCCTCCATTCCTCAAGGACACTGTGGAGGGGAGTTTGGTGCTGTGACCAGTAGGACCTTAAAGTCATTACACAGCCTAAGGGCCAGCCATGTGGAACATAGGAACTCAGAGTGGCTTTGGTGGGGCACAGGGACACTCTGGTTACTGTGGTCCTGGCTGACCTCCTCCTACCCTTGCCCTGAAAGCTAGGAAAGGTCTTGCAAGTCACAGGCGCCCTCTGGGTCTCTGTTTCCTCATCTGGAAATGGGAAGGCTCTTTCCTTCTACTCTCCTGCCTTGAGGCTCAAATCACAGCTGTGACCATGGCTGAGAAAGTTCTGCTCAGAAAGCCCATGTCTCTTGTCCACCCAAGAGTTTAGTGCAGCCTCATCCCTCAGACCTGGCTCCCCACGCCTGCCCTCCCTGTCCATACCCACACTCTGGGAGGACAGAAGTTTGCTACCACTGGGAAGATGGAAGGAACAGAGCCCAAGTCACAGGGCAGTGATGACAGAGGTGATGGCTCAACAGGTCACCTCTGTCAGGACGTGCTGTTCCGCGGGTCACACTCGAGTGGTGCTGTAACATTGCCTCCCACCCCTCACTGACCAGGACGAAGGCCTTGCAGGCCTGCACTGTCCAGTCCAAGACAGCCCGAGAGTTGCTCCTGATCCCTGAGGGGAAAGTGCCCTGGGTGCCATTTACCCCGCCTGAAGCCTCAGCAGAAACCCCAGTGTCCCCAAATCACATGTCCCCAGCCTGTCTTGCTCCCACTCTGGAGAGCAGGCCAGGCAGCTGTATCCAGGTGAGGCCACCAACCATCCCTCCCCCGAGTTGCAGGGCTAGAAGCAGACAAAACATCACAAGTGGGGACCCAGGAAAATGGATTCTTCCCAGGTGAACCATCTTCAGGAAGCCTTGGGCAAGAGAAGAGTAAGGAAGCAAAGAGAAGGGTCCAAAGGTGCCTCTTTCAAGGGCGGTGGAGGTGGGAATAGGACTCGGCAGGGGTCTTTCTTAAATCCCTCCAAGGAAAAAAACCTTCTCTCCAGCAATCCTTAGCGCCAGCGGGGAATGAGGTTCTGGGGGGCAGGGTGTCCCCCTCCCCGCCCTCGGGTGGTACATGGTGACAATCTCAACTCATCCAGTTCCCATTGAGGATAGGGGAGTCTCCCTGCCCCTCTGATGCGCGTCCCAGGCCCTTTCGGCAGCACAGAGGAAATGGGCCCGGAGCTCTCGGCGCAGGAGGGTTAGAGCCGCCGGCAACACCAGCATTTCCCTTTTCCGGGCCGTGGGGCAGGAGATGCTACAGGATGCGGAGGAAGTGAGCTCATCCGGCGGCCCCGTGACCCCCGTGTGGGGCCAGGGAAGCCACAGCTTAATCAGGGCTGCGGGGTGGGCTCCTCAGGCCCTAAGCGGAAAGGGGCGACCTGCACCCCGGGAGCCGGACGGCCGCCGGGGTCGGCGAGGTCTTCCGGCCCCGCGCGGCGGGGCGGCTCGGACGCTCACTCACCGGCAGGTGGTCTGGTCCCGCTCGGCTTCCGCGCGCCACCCGCCGCCGACTCGACTCACAGGGAGGCGCCGCCGCGGAAGCCTGGCTGCGGGCGAGCGCTCGGGATCCAGCCACTCAGGCCGCCCGGGGGCGGGGGCAGGAGGCCGGGCCAGACTCGTCAGCCGCGCCCCGCCCCCTAGCCCAGAGTCCCTTTAAGGGGAGGGGCGGGGCCGGGGTGGGGGCTGCGAGAACAGGCGACCACTCCTGCCGGTCACCGGACTTCCCGGGGTGCCACCTCCTAGGGTTGGGGGCCCCCTGCCGTCCTCGGCAGGGCTGGGCCTGGGCCACCCCACCCCCACTAGCCCCTCCATCACCGGGGCTTCACGTGCTGCGACCTTACCGAGGGCTGGCTTCTCTGGACTGAGCACAAAGCCACCTCCTGCCACCTTTTCTAGCCTCGCAGTGACAGAAGGCATCTAAGCCCTGGCTCCTTCCCACACCCCACCCTGAAGACAAAAGCTGCTCCCCACCCCACGCCCTCTCCTCCAGGCACACACACCCTGACACACACACACACACAAAAAAAAACCCCTGGGGTAGACCAGCAAACAAGATCCAGTGGACAAGGTCCACCTCACCTCGCCCCGCATGTAGGCTTCTTGCTGGGATCCAGAACCTGTGGGGTGATTCTCGCCTTATCTTTTTACCCCACTAGATGGTGGGGCCCAGCCTGCACCGTCAGCACCCCACCCCCACGCCCACCTAGAGCACTGGGTCAACACAGGATGGAATGAACCAGCCTAACATGTTTTAGGGGAGGGGGAGGGTCTGGCCAGGAACACCACCACCACCCACCACTCAACCACAGGAAGCATATGGGATCAGGAGGTCCAGCAGCTGAACTCTAGCTGCTTCTGACCACTGGGAATTTACTTTCTAAAGCAACATCTGGACAGGAAGAGAGCCTACAGGGCTTGTGAAGAGCTGGGCAGCTAAGCCGGCAGGATAGACAGGTTACAGTGCTGCCCAGACACAGCCCCATACACCTGCCCCCTCATCCGATCCAGCCCAACCGAGTGACAAGCTACAGGCCTGGGATGACACAGCGGGGAGGGGAGAAGATGGGTAGTGACCTACCTCATGGACTTCCAAGATATCAACACCTACAATGTGCGACGGGAGCAGGGGGTGCACAGGGTGGCAAATGCCTGACCGGCCACCTCCGCCCCCTAGCCTGGCCCCAGGGAGACTTCAGACCATGCACAGGAAGATACTAACACAGAATCCTAGCAACACTAAATCCCAGAACCAGAAAGCTGGGGAGACAGTCCTGACTTCCCCAAAGTCTGCATTGCGTCCAACCAAACCCAGCCCGAGGCAGACACGAGAGGGAAAAACAAGTCTGTGGATCAAAAGTGCAGGCTCTCATCCGTGGAGCAGCCTCTGGAGCGCTGATGCTCTCCGCTGTGAGATGACCACCCGGGCCACTGCACGTCTACCAGGGTGCCCCTGGAACCGTCCCTCGCAGAGCCTCTCAGGCTGGCTGATCGGTATTTAGAAAACTCATAAATCAGCTCTGAGATTAGCCCTCCCCGCCTTCTAACCTGCCCTCCACCACGTGCTTCAGTAGGGAAATGCCTTCTGGATTCCAGACAATACTTAACATGATTTCTGGGAAAAACGAAAACCCTTTGATAGGTCTGCTTTCCCACTCTAAATGAAGTCCCTTCCAGCCACATTTGGTCCTTAATTTCCAGTCCTCCCGCTTTATTTGGAATCCCCTGGGAGGCAGTGCCACCTAGCGCCACTGCAAGGCTCTGCAGGCCCCAAGCCACCTGGCCAACAGCACCTGTGGCCCGCTGCTGCTCCCTGCAGAGTGAACTCCCTGCACGGCTGTGCCAGGGAACAGAAGCAGCAGCGGGACAGGGGCGGCAGGTGCTCTCTGTTAATTCTCATTTCCCAAGGGGTGGCAGGGCCCCTTGAGGAGCATGGATGAGGAGCTGGGGCAGGTTATCAGCCTCACAAAAGCCTAGACACAAGCTCCGACAAACACGAAGTGCCCTCAGATAATTCTCACACCCCTGCCCAATTCTCCCCTCCGTGTCCCCGAGTGTTTCTTGGCAGTCCCACCAAACAAGATGACTTCTCTGAAGCCGAAGCAGCGAGGAGGGGTGCAGCGGGATGGAGGAGACAAAGTGCTGAGCTGGAGCCCGGCCTGTCTGTTCCATGTCCCCTCCAGGCACTGCCCTGGGCTGGGAGGCAGGGGAGAGGAAAGCTGGAGTGGCGGCCACATTTCCTGGCAGGCACCTGAAGGAGGGCCCTGAGGCCCTGAGATGGTCTCCTGCTCCAGAAGGAGCCCAGGATTCTCTGAGGACACAGCTGGGCAAGTGGGAGGGTCTACTTCCCACCAACTTGACTGTCTGCGCATTTTAACATTTATAATTGTTTTGTCTTGTAACACCTATTAGGTAAGAAGTAAAATAATACTTCCTGAACCCCAAACCCCTGCCAGCCTGGGACCAGGTATTTACACACATACCATTCTCACTTACCAACTTTATGAGGGAGTTAACAGCAGCCTGTTCACAGAGGGGAACAATAAAGCTGTAATAATTATAGGAAGCTGAAAAACATGCAAAATATGTTCAGCACTGTCCAGGGTCCTGGATGCTGGGGGCGGAGGAGCAATCTGAGTGCAGGCCGCTGGGGGTGTCCGGATAGGCTGATCTGGCTTCATTTCTTCTCAGAACTGGAACGCTGCACCACACATTTTTACAAATTCTAAACTGAGGCCAGAAACAAGGAAGCGATGCTAACACAGAGAATGAGCGCGGATGCGAGCCCACTGCTCCTGACTGGGGCCGGTCGTCTGCACAGCTGCTACCCTGCGACCTCGCCACAGGCCCCATGGCCTGGCCGTGACGCTGACCAACCGCATGAGCATGCTCAGATGCAGCCCCTGCAGCCTGAAGGGTTCGGGGTGAACTTTCATCACGTCTGCAACATCCTTCCAGACGGCTCGGAGAGAAAACACACGCATACACACAGAGAAAGCAGACACGATACAACACTCCAGCTGGGCAGTCGAGTGGCGCATGCAGGTAACTCTCAACTCTTCTACTCTGCTCAGAAGCGCTCACAATAAAAAAAACTCAGACTTTGCTTTAAGCCACAGAAAAATCTCTAAATTCTACTACTGGGGAGAAAAACCCAAAACCACGATCCCCACACAGTCTCCTGCTCTGAGGTAAGCCCCCCACCCACTGTGGCTGCTCCACACGGGGGACTCAGGACCGAACCCCTCACTCTGTCTGCTCAGCCCGGGCGCAGCCTGCGGGCTCTGCGCCTGACAGGACCAGCCAGCTGCCGACCACGGCCCTCCATGGAGTTGGCTCCCAGCTTTGCAGGAGGAGGGTCACATGGACTCCTTTGGGGAAAGGGTCCACCCTTTCCACCAGGCCAGCTTTCCGACCCCTGCATCTCTGTCCTCAGGTCCAGTCAAGGCAGAAGAGACACCTTGGACACCCCGGGAAGAGGGGAGCCTGCCAGAAGATGCCATCCTGCGTGCAATGCGCAGCACCCAGGTGCTCACAGGAAGCCCCGCGGTCAGCACCCCTGACTGTCCCCCACCTGCCATCTGTCACCTGGTGACTCTGGGTTTGCAGACACTATACACCCGCCAGCCTCTTATTAAGACACCGTTATGAAGTGTTGTCCCCGCTTTTTGACTTACAGGGACGAAAGGACAGCGTATCTGAAAACACAGCTGCCACACAATGCAGATCCCACGACGGATCCGAGTACCCCGGCAGCCTTCCGGCCTCGGCTGCTGCTTCTGCAGGGCCATCTCTCCGCAGGAGCCCAGTGGCAACCACCCTCTGCCTGAGGCCAACCGCCAGGCCTGGGTGGCCCAAATGAACAGGCTCTTTGACCACGAACCCAGAGCTTTTCCAGGAAGGACACTGAGAGTTCCTGAAGAGAAACCTGGCAAAGGTCTCCTCTCCTCTCTGGCCACCCAGCACTCACTCGGCCACCTGCAGCTCCCGCCCCGAGGGCCCTGTGCATCCTTCGGGGCTGCCCAGTGCTGACAGCCTTGTTTCTGGAGGAACAAGGGTTCCTGGTCCTGTGCCATTCAGACTGAATGTTACATTTACAAGTACTCTGTGCCAATATAAACAGAGAATAAACACGTGAAAAATGCTGACGTGGACTCACATGTAAAGAAAAGCAAACTACAAAATGTATCAGGGCCTGAGTCATGATGCTCCGTTTCCTCCGCAGCTCGGACCACAGAGTGGCTCCACCCCCATCCGCCCAAGTCAGTAGTCACGAGTCACCTTCCATCTCCGCCTCCCTCATCCAGCCCATCAGTGCATTCGGTCCACTCTCCCCTCACAACATACCCAGAACTGAATGTGGAATCTCAAAAAAATACAACAAATTAGTGAATATAACAAAAAAGCAAACTCACAGATATAGAGAACTAACTAGTGGTTACCAGTGGGGAAAGGGAAGTGGGGGCAAGACATGGGTGGGGGTTAAGAGCTACAAACTATTAGGTATAAAATTAATTACAAGGATACACCATACAACATGGGGAGTAGAGCCAGTATTTCATAGTAACTGTAAATGGAGCATAACCTTTAACATTGTGAATTACTATACTGCACACCTGTAACTTTAATAATATGGTACATCAATTATACTTTAATATAAAAATACCCAGAATCAAGTCCCCTCCCCGCTCCACTGCTCCCACACCGATCCACCCACCACCTTCTCTTGCTGGGGTCCTGTCAGAGCCTCCCATCAGGTCTCCTAATCTGTCTCCACAGCAGCCAGGACAACCCAATCAGAACCCAGACCACTCAGCCTCCACTCACAGGCCCTCCAGCCCTGCTACCTCTGAGCCCTCTGTGCTCCAGCCACTCGAGCTCTTTGTTCTTCTTCCACAGGGACAAGCCCTCTCTGTCCACCTCAAGCCTCTGCGAGGCCTGCTCACCCCTCCCATCAGCTCGCCCCTCTGCTCACTCGCACGGAGCGAGTCCTTCCACCACTGCGCCGGTACCAGCCCCGCTCTGCCCCAGCCCGGGACAGCTGTGCCCTTTACCTAAGTTTTCTCCCCGGCATTTCACCGCTTGATGTGTCCCTGTGCCCGTTTGTTTCTAACCTGTCTCACCTGCTACTAAGGGGAGCTCTCCGAGGACAGGACTCTGGCTCCACTCACTGGTGGGTCCCACATCTCACCAGGGCCTGGCATACAGAGGGAGTGAGTTCAAGGAGACAGGAATCAGGTTCCTCTATGACAAATGTTTCACTAACATCCAGTGTGGTTCACGTACTCAACAATACCAACAACAAACAGGTACAATTGCTTTTTTTTAGAAGCCAAAAACATAACACAAACCATACAGGTGTTCAGACCCTTCCAGAGAGCAAGCCTACACCCAGGCATTCAGCCCAAGGAGAAGGCTGTGTGCAAAGAAGTGCTCGACAGCATCATTCACGAAGGAAAGAACTGCCAGGGCACCAGAACCGAGCGCAGGAGCGGAGCCACTGAGAGCATGTACTTGCATGAAGTCTTGCAAAACCATCGTGTAACAGCAATATGTATACGGCAAAAAAAAAAAGGCAACATACAGAACAGGAGCAGCTGACCTTGAACAACACAGGTTTGAACTTACAAGCGGGTTTTTTTTTCCCCCAAGAAATACGTACTACAGCACTACATAATTCTTGAATGTGGAACCACACATACTGAGGGCTGCCTGTAAAGTTATATGCATATTTTCGACTGCTGTTGGGGGTGTGGTGTCAGTGCCTCTGACTCCTGCACTCTTTAAGGATCAACTGTATATCCATTTAAAAATGGAGACTAAGGAAGTGAATGCATGAAAAATAAAGCCCATAATTACGCGCTCAGTCATCTGATGAGAAGGGGTGGGAATCATGACTGTCCTCCCCTGGTTTCCCACATTCTGTCAGAGTTACGTCATCTCTGCCATTTACTAGAGAATGAGGCTGGTTTCCACAAGGGGGCCAAGACCATTCAACGGGAAAAGGACAGCCTTTTCTACAAACGGTACTGGGAAAACTGGACATCCACGTGAATGAAGTAAGACCTTTACCTTATACGATATAAAAACCAACTCAAAGTGGATCAAAAACCTAAACATTACACCTAAAACTATAAAATTCTTACAAGAAAACCTTCACGACTTGGTTTCAGCAATGATTTCTTGGATATGACACCAAAAGCACAGGCAATAAAAGTTCAAACAGATAAACTGGACTTCATCAAAAGTTATGATCAAGAGAGTGAAAAGACAATCCACAGAACGGGAGAAATATACCTGCTAACTTATGTATCAGAGAAGGGTCCACTATCCAGAAAAACAAAGAACTCCCACAACTCAGCAACAAAAAACAGACCAGCCAATTCAAAAATGGACAAAGGCTTGAATAGACATTTTTCCAAAGAAAATATACAAGAAGCCAATAAGCATGTAAAAAGATGCTCAATATCATTAGTCCTTAGGAAACACAAATCAAAACCACAATGAAATGTACTTCATACCCATCAGGACGGCTACTATCAAAAATAAGTAAGTGTTGGTGAGGATGCGGAGAAACTGGAACCCTTACGCATTGCTAGTGGGAACGTAAAATGGTGTAGCCACTGTGGAAAGGTCTGGCAGTTCCTCACAAAGTTAAACACAAAATGACTGTATGATCTAGCAATTCCACTGCTGGTTTTACACTCAAAGAACTGAAAGTTACTTTTACACCAGACAGATACTTGCACACCAATGTTCACAGCAACACTATTCACAAGAGCCAAAGTGGAAACAACTCAGGATCTATCAACAGATGGATAAACAAAACGTGGTATATCCATACACTGGAATATTGTTCAGCCTTGGAAAGGAATGAAACTCTGAAAAATGCCACAACGTGGATGAATCTTGACAATATTTATGGTAAATGAAACAATAAGCCAAACACCCAAGGACACACGTCGTATGATTCCACTTACATGAAGTACCTAGAAGGCAGAGGAGAACAGTACTTACTGGGCGTAGCGGGGCGGAGAGCAGGGAATGGTGCCTGACAGGTACAGAGTTGCTGTTAGGGATGATGAGAAAGTTCCAGGAATGGACAGTGGTGATGGCTGCAAAACAGTGTGGGCGTATTTAACACCTCTTAAAAGTGGTTAAATCGTGTCCCCACTCGGGTTCCTATGTTGACATGCTAAACCCCAAACGTGATGGTATCTGAGATGGGGGCCTCTGGGAGATAATCAGGCTTACATGAGGTGATGGGGGTGGTGCCCTTATAAAGAGAGACTTCAGAAAGCCTGCTGCTCTCGGCCATGGGAGGACGTAGTCCACCAGCCTGGAAAGAGCTCACCCTGATCTCAGCCTTCCCAGCCTGCAAAGCTGCGGGAACATAAAATTCAGTTGTTTCAGCCACCTCAGTCTACAGGGCTCTGTTACAGCAGGCTGAGCTAACACAGCACATTTTACCAAAAGTTAAAGGAGAGAGAGGACAAAGACAGAAGTACCCCTAAGACTCCAGGTAAGGACACACGACCAAAATATTCTGGAATGGTTTCCGTGAGGAGAGGGAGAGTGGGTGCCATTACTAGTCAGAACAGGCAGCAGAGTCACCCAAAGTGACCCAGGAGAAGACGATGAGCGGAAGGGACAGATGGGGAGGGAGTGTGTGCTCAGGGACGCACATGAAGGCTGACACACACGGAGGACACAGTGGACAACAGAAGGAAGGTGAGGGCGGGTGGTCTCCAGGTCCTGTTCCCTGAGCTGCACTCCCCTAGGGTTACAGGTCCCCCATCTCATTGTAAGCAGATGGGGCAGGGGATCCCAGAGATAAAACAAGGCATGGCTTTCTTGACACAGGAGAAGCCATTTTTGGCCTAAACCATTAGAGAGCTAAGCCAGGCCACAGTGCTTGTCCTTGAACATGTCGCAGTCTTAAGGGAAGTGAGGGAAGACAGGAACAAAGGACAGGCAGTCACGAACCAATAGGTCAGCAATAAAACAGAGTCCTAGTTCCTCCTCAGGGGGCATGCACAACTCTGACACGCATCTTTAAGTTCTGGAGGAACTAAGGCCCCATCCAAGCGGAGGACGGAAGGATGATGCTGACCCTCAGGACTTCAGTCAACTAAAGCTGGGACTCTGTAGACCTGGCCCCAAGTCTGTGCTGAGCTCTCCTCTGCTCAAGCCCCTTCATGGATGTGCACGGACTCTTGGCTTAAAACTTCCCCAATTCTGTTGTTCACGGAGACGCTGCTTTGGGATAGATCCCTGGTGTTCTCCTTACTTGCTACAAGTGATAAATCCTTTCTTCTCCCGCTCTTTGGCTTGGTGTGTCTTTTGGCTCGACACCCATCAAGAAGAGAACCCAGTCTACAGGTAACGTCATGGCCCCCAAACCCATGCTTCATGTTAATGACCTCCGACCTCCCACACACTTCTCTCATCCAGTGAGCAAAATGACATCACCGGCAATACAGAAAGGCCTTCCTGGATGCCCACAGCACAAAGGATGTGGCCCTGGCTACCTGCACTCAAAGCACAGGGGTGGAAGGCAGAGGAGCCGTAAATGGGTGATGACAGCTTCCATAAGCAATTACTCCCAATATTTAATCGTGATACTGTAATTTATAAAATTAAGAAATATCTATTTCTTATAATGACCAAAATAACCAAAATATATTTCTTGAATGTATCTGGACAGGGTTCCTGGCTCACAGCTTCCGGAACCCTCGGAATTTCCTGAGTGGTAAGAGCAATGGAAGCATCTTTTGTTTCGTTTGGGCTTTTGTCCTCAGTTCCTGAAATGTATTCAAAGCCTTCAAGGTGAACCAGTTACCCTGTTGTTCCTAAAAAGCCCCTTTCCATCACAACTGGGCTCATGTCAAAGATGTGACTTTTGGAAATCCCTTAAGGATGGGAGCTGGTTGCCAGGGGAACCAACTAGAATAGAGCACTGGAACAGTCCCATCTCCCTGATTTCCAGGGCAGGGAGAGGGGCTGGAGGGTGACTCAGTCACCAATGGCCAATGGCTTAATCCATCATGCCTGTGTAATGAAGGCTCCGTAAAATCCAGAAGGATGGCACTGGGAGAGTTTACAGTTTGGGGAATCAGACTGGTTCCATGTGCCACTGTGCAGTGCCCCAAACTCCATGAGGACAAACGCTCACTTGTTGGGGACCCCACACTCTGTGTCTCCTCATCTGACAGTTCACTCTTACCCTTCCATATCATCTGTAATAAGCAGGTCATCTAATCAGTACAATGTTTGAGTTCTGTGAGCTGCCCTAGCAAGTTAACTGAACCCAAGAAGGGGGTCGTGGGAGCCTCTGATTTAGAGTCATTTGGGCAGAAGGACCTGTTCGTGCAAACAGCATCTGAAATGAGGGTGGGGGACATCTTGTAGGAATACGCCCTTAACCTGTAACCCAAGGAGGGGTCAATGGAACCTCCAATCTACAGCCAGTCGGTCAGAAGCACAGATGGCAACTTGGACTTGGGATTGGCACTGTTAAAAAAAAAAGAAAGAAAGAAAAACAACAGGCCCAAAATGGAGTCATCAAACGTCAGCAAACCAAGACTGAACACCTAACCTAACTGAAGTTTCAGCCTTTCCAAGGAATGTGACCTTTAACCAGTCAATCAAGAATTACCTGGTCAGTACTAGTGAGGTATTCTGCCCGACAGACACCTGCCTGCCCCCAAAGGAAGGTCACCTAGCCTGAAACAATCCATTCTTTGCTTAATAACTTCTGTATCCCACCTCCTTCTGCCTATGAAAGTCCTCCATTTTGTCCTTGGAGCTCCCTTCTACCTACCTGCTAGACGGGATGCTGCCTGACTCACGAATCACTGTGTCCATCGATGGACAGATGGATGAAGAAGTCACAGCATATACATACACACTGGATGGATGAAGTCACAGCATACACATACACACACACACACACACACACACACACACGGAAATGTTACTCAGCCATAAAAAAGGAGGAAATCCTACCATTTGTGACATGGATGGGACTTGAAGGTGTAAGTGAAGTGACTCAGACAGAGAAAGATGAATACTATATGACCGCACTTGTATGTGGAACCTTTAACACCTCCCCCCAGCTCCGCCCTCAAATGAACTTGTAGAAAGAGAACAGACTGAGGACAGCAGAGGAAAGGGGAATCGGAGGAAGGGAGCCAAAAGATAGAAACTTCCAGTTTTAAGATAAATTAGCACTAGGGATGTAACATCCAACATGACCGTACTTAATATTGCTGTACTGATGTTCAGGAAAACTGCTCAGAGAATTAATCCTAAGAGTTCGCATCACAAAGGGAAATTTTTTTTCTATTCTCCTTTCTTTTTATCGTATCTATGAGATGATAATGTCAGCTGAATCCACTTCACAACATATCAAACCATCATGCTATATGCCTTAAACTTACAGTCTCTCAGCAAAACTGGAATAATTAAATCAACTTTTAATTTACAAAAATATGTATGTATGGAGAGATTTTCTGGAAAGATAAACAAGAAATGATAAAAATGCTTGCTTGCTTCGGGAGAGCAGGAATGGGATTAGCAGATGCGGCGGAGAGTGGAAGGCTCATTTTTATGTAATCCCTTCTTTACTACTGCAATTTTTACATGATCATATTTTATTTAAAAAAATTAAAACTATCTTATGAAAAATAAAAATTAAATTAATAATATCTATTCCTAAACACAGCCAAAAGCCTAGAAGAGCTATGTTCACCAACCCACAAACCAGTTAACATTTGCTGAAACCTTACAACATCTACTGTGCCTGGACCATTTCGCCTTCATAAGATGAAATGTTGTCCAACCTGCAAACCCAGGAGCCACCTCATTCAACCAAAATAACAGGGTCTAACTTAAGCCCAGTTCTTCACCACTAAGAGCTTCAGACCTCTGGCTGCACCAGGCCACTCCTCTCCAGTGTACTCTCACTGTCCAGAAGCTAGAATTTATGAGCTACTCAACCCTGTCCTCCCTGCAAACAGTCGTCTTTCAGGCTCCGACGCCCGCCTAGCAGTGATCCCAATCACAGAATGGCGGACATTACAACCACCGACCCCAGCCCTGTGTGACTGAGAAAGCAGCACATTCCTTCCAAGTGCAGATTCTCTTGGGGTTCCTTTGAAATGAGTGAGAATTTGCTGAAAACACGCAAGCTCATCACAGGGTGAGTCAGGGAAGCCAGTCCGGCCCTTAAGTGGGGTCAGGGATGACAGTCTCACAAGGACTCTGCTGGTCTGGAGGAGGAGGAGGATATGCTCACGGAGACCACAATGTCATGGCATGAAATAAACAGAGTTCAGCAAACTCGGAAAGTGTGACTCTCACGCTATGGTTACCCTTCACTGAAAGCATTCTGTAACGTACTAGCAGAAACAGAAAACCCAGCGGAAGTGCCGCATCCAAGTCCACACGGCCACCAAGGGCTGGGCCCCCGGCCGATGGATTCAGCTGAGCTGGTACCGACGTGCAGCGGCTCATGAGGAAATCCAAGCGCATCACCCCAAATACCAGTAGTCTCTGCTGTCACCCCCCACCCCCTTTCACCCAGGCTATCAGGGTCCACGGACATTTCAGATATTTTACTTGTTAAATTAGGGCTGGAAAGAAAGCAATTTTTAAACTTGTACCTTTATATTCAATTTCAGTATTTACTGAATGTCTACGTGAAATTAAGGATTATCCTGGGCCACAGACAGCACAGGTGAGTGAGAAAGGTCATCACACACCACGCGTGGCTGGATGACATGGAAGCCCGCCCTCCTGTACCGCCCGACCACGGGGAGTGCACTTTGAGCAATAATGACAAAGGAACTTCGTTATTTCAGTCTGGTTCCTGATGAGAACTTGTCCACATCACAAAAGTCAACCGTTTCAGCTCATCCTCAGAGAGAACGGCCAGTACACCGGCCCCAATATAAAGCATGAACTCAGGGGGCTCCGACAGCAGGAAATTTCCACTTGGGGCCCTGGGGAGGGTCTGGAGACAGAGGGAAGCCGACGTGACACCGAAGGTGTAACTTCTGCATCGGCCCCAAACCCGCTGGAGACATGAGTGCCTAGAAAGCACTGCTCACTTTTTCAAACAGTTCAACTGCAGGCAATTTACAAAGTGACAGACAGTTGTGCGACATGCGGACTCAAGGTAGCTCCACTTTATTCCTACCTCCCAGTGACCAGCGAGTTTGGGGGGGACCTCCAGCCCCCGCTTCTCCCGCTCTCGCTCCTGGTACTTCTCATACTGCCGATAACATGCATACCCGCCGCCCACCGCAGCCAGAATGGGCAGGGGGCGCAGCAGGGACAAGGTTCGGGCAGGGGCAGTGTGGACTTTTCTGGCATCTGTAACAGAAAACAGGAAGATGTTGAGCCTGGGAGGAGGGACAGGCGAGTCACACAAACACAGTGCCAACAGGAGGCCCAGGAGGAGCCCTCAGCAGAGCCACTGGACCCAGAGGGCTCTCACAGGCAGGTGCTGCCCTGAGTCACTATGAAGACCCTGCTGCCTCCAAATCCTGTAGAGGAGGGACCAAGCATCTTTCCTGTGAAACCATGCTGCACCTCAACTGCCCCACAGTTAGTGAACTTCAGATGAGAACACTGAATTGCAAAGAGGTCGGGAAACCAATCAAGGTTGCCCAGCTGGCCACCAACAGGGCCAGGACGGGGACAGGTACCGCTTCTCACCCAGGGCTCTCTGATCTTACCATCCAGGCCCAGTTCTGACTGGACACTAGCATTCTCTCAAATGCAAAACCCCATGAGCTCTTACAATTCCACCATAAAAGACAAATATCTTATTTTCAAAAACATACTAAGGATCTGAATAGACATTTCTCCAAAGAAGACAAATGAATGGCCAGTAAGCACAGGTAAAGATGCTTAGCATCTGTTATGGGCTGAACTGTGTCCTCCCCAGAATTCACATGCGGAAGTCCTCGCCCCCAGCACCTCAGAATGTGACTTTACCTGGACACAGGGTCTCTACAGAGGTGATCAAGTTAAATTAAGGCCAGAATGGGTGGCCCCTAGTCCAACGCAATTAGTGTCCTTATAAAAGGAGAAAATTCGGAGACAGATGTGCGTAAGGGAGAATGCTACTTGAAGATGAAAGCAAAGATCAGGGTGATGCTTCCCCAAGCCAAAAAATCCAAATATTGCCAGGAAAGCCATTAGAAGCTAACCGAGAGGCATGGAACAGATTGCCCTCACACCCCTCAGAAGGAGGCAGCCCTGTGAGACCTTGATCTTGGACCTCTATTCCTCAGAACAGTAAGAAAATAAATTTCTACTGTTTAAGCCACTCAGTTTGTGGTACTTTGTTCCAGCAGCCCCAGCAAACTGATACACCATCATCAGTAATCAGGGAAATGCAAATCAAAACCACGATGAGATACCACCTCACACTAGGATGGTTATAATCAAAAAGACAGATAAGCGTTGGCGGGGCTGTGGTGAAACTGGAACACCCACACACCACTGGTGAGGTTGTAAAATTATGGGGCTGCCACGGGGAAAACAGCTTGTCAATTCTTCAAAATGTTAAACATGAAATTCCTATGTGATCTGGCAATTCAGCGCTCAGAGACTTGAGACATACATCCACACAAAGACTGGCACAAGAAGGTTCCAGAGCAGTGTTGTTCATAACAGCCAAAAAGTGGAAACAAACCAAGTGTCCACCAACCAATGAATGGATTTTAAAAATGTGGTTTTTCCGTACAATGGAATATTATTAAATAATAAAAAAGGAATGAAGTATTGACACCTGCTACAACAGGAATCTTGAAAACATCAGTTAGAAGAAGCCAGCCACAAAAGGCTGCACATTGTATGATCTCACATCAGTGATGTGTCTGGTATAGAAAACATACTACACAGACACAAAGCAGGTCAGCAGGTGCCAGGGACTGGGGGTGGGGAGAAATGGGGAGTGACAGTTTAGTGGATCAAGTGCTGTCATTGTGGGGGGCGAGGAGGGGATGAGCATGTTCTAAAATTAGTGGTGATGGCTGCACAACTCTGTAACTATATGAAAAAACGGTGAATTGCACACTTAAAATGGTGAATTTTATGGTATGCGAGTCATATCTCAATAAAGCTGTTATTAAAACAAAATCTCGGGGTGGGGGGAGGGTATAGCTCAATGGTAAAGCGTATGCCCAGCATGAACGAGGTCCTGGGTTCAATCCCTAGTACCGCCATAAAATAATAAATAAGTAAATAAACCTAATTACCCCTCTTCAAAAAAAAAATAAAAAACTCCAGCACTGAGTTCTCAGAGGAGGGTAGAAGCTCAGTGGCAGAGCATGTGCTTAGCACAAGGGAGGGAGGGAGGGAGGGACGGAGTGGGGTAGGAAGGAATCCTTTCTGAGAGCTGAATTCTCAGGAGCCTGTGAAAACCAAAGCACGTGCCCCCTGCACTGCCCTCTGCTTCCAACAGGAGGAAATCGTCCCACTCTGTGTCACTGTCCCCCTACTCCACCTTTTGGCTGTTGCTGTTTCTTTTTTTTTTAATGAGTGAGTATGGATGTCATTAATCTCTTCCGTCTTCTAATTATTCTTACTGAACCCTTACCACTTAACCACTAAATACTCTTATCTCTGACTGGAAGGATTTGTCAAAGCAAGAAACTTTTTTTTTCTCTTTCTGGAATATTTGGTGACAAGAGAACTGTGTACCCTCCCTCCCTGCACTGACCCAGCATCCTGGACTGACTGGTCACGCTCTACTCAATGCTGTCTGCTACACGGGTCCTTTCTTCAACTGCAGGCCTCTTTCTCTGGCATTCCTAAGGCTTACTTTACTCCCCACAAAAGGGAACGGTAAACAGAGGGCGCCCTGCACTCCTGACCACCTCTCTGCTGGGTCTGTCACTTTACAAAGGCACAGCTTTTGGGCAGATCCAAGGTTATGGCTCAATTTCCAAGGCTCCGCCTCTATCCTTCATGTGATTCCTACGCTGTCCAGCAGGCCAGTCCCAATTATAATTAAATAAGCAGCACCCAGATGTGCCCCTGTGAATTATCATAATAAGCCCTTTGTTTTTGTTCTCATTAACCATCTCATTTCATTCCCAAGGTACTCTTACTGGGCAGTTAAAAATAGCTTTCAGTATGGTAAGAATAAAAAGGATATTGAGCTTATTAATAAAGACAATAGACATTTTTCTACGGGTTCAAATAGCTGCTTCTAAGATCAAAAAAGTTGATAACCCAGTGTTGGTAGGGGTGTGGGGAACTGATGTAGTCACAAGTACCTCCTGCTTAGATAAGTGTAAACCTGGGACAACCACGAGGAGAGCAATCCGGCCCAAAGAGCAAATTGTAGAACACATCAGCCTTTTGATCCAACAATTCTCTCTACAAATTTATCCCGAGGATGTACAGAGATATGTTACCACAGAACTGTCTGTAGTAGAAAAAGACCAGAAGCAACTTAAATGTCCAACACCAAATGGTGCAGTCATACAACAGAACCCTATCTGGCCAGAAAAAAAGTGAGGTAACAGCAGCTAATGCTTCAGGGGTAACTCCACGCCAGGTACTCCGAGCACTTCCCAGACATAGTATCATCCAATTCTAACAACCACCCCATGGAGCAGCTGCTATGTTTGTGCCAATCTACTAACACACTGAAGCACAGAGAGGCCGGCATCACCTCTAACAGCCACTTACTTGTGGAAGAGGTTCTGAGAGGCAGCTTCCTCAAGGGCTGCAGGAAATGGCTCCTGGCAATGTCCTCACGGTGACAGGGCCTACAAGCAAGAAAAAAATGAACCATCAAACATTTTTTTAATTAAAAAATTAATGAGTCAACTGCCAAAATTTGAGTACAGTTTACAGATTCAATAACAGTATTGTGTCACTGTTAATGTCCTGGTTTTGACCATTGTATGGTGGCTATGTAAGAAAACGTCCTTATAGGAAAAGGGCTAAAATATTTAAAGGTAAAGGGGCACCAAGTGTTTCAGAAAGAAAAAATATACATATTTACACACACATGAAGAGAGAAAGAAAGGGAGAGGCAGGGAGAGAGAATGAGTAACCAGAACCAGTCGACATCCGGGGAATCTGAGTACAGGGTACTTAGGAATTGTTGTAACATTTCTGTAAATCTACAACTACTTCCCAATAATAAGTGTGAAGAAAAATTTTCTTTTAACTCAGTATAAGACCACAATAAGCGGTACAGCCAGCACTTATGCAAAGCCCTATGCTTCTTCACCACAGAAGAGCTGTGCACTGCCCTGCCCCCTCTCACGCCTACTCATTAAAGAACCTAGTAAATTGGTTGAAATGTTAAACTTTAAATGTTTGTCCTGGGGAAAAAAATGACACAAACAAACTAGACTGAACTAGTCTAATAATCTACCTCGAACCTGGAAGGCTCACCTGGTGTGGAACCTCTGAGTTACCATCTTTGGCTACTTAGCCACAAATGCCGCTTTCACAGTGTGCAGGTTTTTCAAGCATTCTGAGAAAAAATTACTAATTATTTTCATGGCTTTAAGTCTAAGAAACTATTATTCCTGTTTCAGTTTGTTTCTATTCTGTGTTCCAGATTCACCCCGGGAAGTGGCAGCAAGGGAAACATTAGTGAACATCTCATGAACAGAGTCTCCCCTTCAAGGAGCAAACATCCTGCTTTCAAACCACATGGCACCTCAGTTTCCCCAAATACTGACCTGAAACCTAAAGAAACTGTCCTTGTAGGTAAGCGCTTCTTTTTACCCTTGGAGCCCTTTATGAGAAAAGCAGAAATTTACTATAAATGTCTAAACTGCTATTTTTGTAGAAAAATTCACCTGCATTTATGACTTTCACAGAATAACGTTTACATGTGTGGATACTTAGTAATATCTTACACAGATATTCTGTAAACACGATCAGATTTCAGTACCTTCATTTTTTCACGAGAAATTTCCTTGACGTAAAACTGCCCTCACAGCACAGTGCTAATATGACGACTGGTTCTCCTGCAGGCACGCAAGGTCTGTCTGGAGAACAAGCATGGGGCCGGGACAACCACTACCCCCTCTAAGACCAAACAGCTGGACAGCTAGTAACACAAAAGGGGGTGTGTTGCAGTGTGAACGTTCCTTCAGCAGAGAACAATGCTCATCTCTTAGACTGGATGCTCTCACTACAAAAGCTAAACGCCTAAAACCCTGCTTTCCAAATGGAATTAGAACAAGAAGTGTGGAGTCTAAGGGCTGCATTGTTGTGTTGCGCACACTGCTGCACTGTGTCCTCGGAGCTGCTGCTGAACCCTTAACTGAAAGAACGTTTGCAGACCGTTGAACAAGGCTTTTTTTTTCCTGGCTGGGGGATAATGTTCATCCGCGATGACTGGATACCCGGCACTCAGGTGGCTGGTTATGCGTTCGGACGTTCCCAGGAACAGAGCTCGGCCCTCCTCCAGGGCTGTGGCCCCAGATCCTGGAACAAGCGCCTGGCAAAGGCCCCATTACACCAGCTTGTCTTTCATGCCTGTCCTCACGTGAATGTTGTGCTTCCTCACGTCTTACATAAACACCGTCCACCCCACTGCAAGCTCCTAAAAAGAGCTACGTTCACTGTCCCCACTTCCTCACCTCCCACTCAACCAGGCTTTTTTCCTAACATGTTACCTCTTGTCAACGTCACCAACTTCCACACTGCCAACACCAACACGCATTTCTTGGCCCTCACGTCATTTGCCCTCTCAGCAGCATTTGCCACTGGTGATTCCTTCCTCCTCTCCCCTTTTTACAATAACTGACATATAACAGTATCTTAATTTCAGCTGTACAACATTATTCCCTATTCGTATATGTTATAAAATGATCACCACAGTAAGTCCTGTTAACTTCTGTCACCATACATAGTTAACAAAATTTTTTTTCTTATGATGAGAAAGATCTACTTTCTTAGCAACTTTCAAATACACAATACAGTATTATTAACTATAGGCACCATGCTGTACATTACATCCCCAGGATTTACATATGTTATAACTGGAAGTTTGTATCTTTTGACTGCCTTCTTTCACTTTTTCCTTCTTGAAACACATTTAGCCTCTGGGGCCCAGATTTTCCTCCCACCTCTCTGGTCTCTCCCTGACTTCAAACTGCTGCCATGCCCAGGGATTGGACCTCTTCTTTGTCCACCTTCTCTCCCTAGAGATGCTTTAAACAGCCAGATACCGATGACTCCCTCACTGCTCCTACAGATCCCTATTTCAACTGGCTACCCAACATCCCTACTCGGGATCATCTCAAACTGAGTTTGTCCAAAACAGAACTCCTGACCCTCTCTCACTGCCCTTCAACCTGCCCTACCCCCCAGAGCTGTCCATCTGCGGCAGGGACTAGCCAGCTGTTTATCAAATCTGCTTCCTCTTCTTCCTCTATCCAAGAGACCGTATTTCCCAGCCTCCCTTGCAGTAGGGTGTGGCCATAGAACTGATTTCTAACCAATGTGAGAACCACTCAGGCTTCCCAGGCTTTCCCACCCTTTCAGCCTGTTTGATGCAGACAAACATGCAGACCTTGAGAAGCCACATGTTAAAGATGGCAAGAGACGGGGTCCCCAAATCACTGATGCCCTGCTGACCAGGAGCCCCCACTGGGACTTTACATGATCGACATATAAACTTTTACTGTGTTCAGTCACTGAGATGCTGGAGTTTACCTGTTACTGTAGCAGCATTACTATAATTAATACACCATCTCAGAGAAAAGGAACCACCATTCACCCAGCTGCACAAGTTGAAACCCAAGGACTCTTTTCTTTCTCACTATCCACATTCAATCCACTGGCAAGGCATGAAGACTCTACCTTCAAAACACATCCTTGCCTACCTATTTCTCTTCCCCACCACCACTCTCATCCCAACCTGTGCCACCAGATCTCTCACTGAATGACTCAACGGCCTGTTCTCCCAGGTTCCATTCTTGGCCCCTAAGTCCTATTCATCACAGAACACCCAGAGTGATCATCCACACCTATGCATCTGCTGTTTACTCTGCTGGGCACACCCCTCCATGGGGCTCACTCCCTCCTCATTCAGTTCTTTGCTCAAACAATTCCTCCTGGCTGGTTTCTGACCACAAGCCCAAGTTAGACAATCACATAAGACCCTAAGTCCAGTCCCTGGCACCTGGCTATACGTTAGTATTATTAACGTAACAGAGCTGCTGTTCAGCTGGCACACACCGGAATGGCCACATCAACTGTCTGTGCCAGTGTCCATGTTTCCCTAGTTAATATTTTTGAGATCACCCCTGGGGGCAACACTTTAACTACAATCCTTATGTCTCTCCTGCTTTCTAGAGCTGTGAAAGCTCTCCTGAAAGTGAACTGGCAGGCCTCTTGAAGGCCTTAGTCCACATTCTATCTTGTGTCATTTAGTAGTGCTTCCTCTCTCTTCTACTAAACTGTAAAGTTCATTAAACACAAGGCCTATTTCAATTTATCTTTTAAATCCTCTCTTTTCCCTACTCTCCCTCCCCCTCTCCCTGATCCCTGGCACTGCACTTGGCAGTGGTAGGAGTGCCATAAATATTCCTGAAGGAAAATCCCACATGAGCAACCACTCCCAGGTACTACGTCCATACTCGCCTGAACCTAAGAATCATCCAAGGCGCCTGTAAAGAACACAGCTGCCAGAGCCCCACCGTACATTTACTGAACCTCAATTTGGCAGCAAGGTGGAGGTATACCTGGGAATCTCCCTTTCTAATAATAATCCACCCCATTTTTTTAAATCAAACAAGTTTGGGAAACACAGCCCTAAATTACCACCTGTAATTGCTTTCTCTTTCTTCTATCACCTTCAAGTATCACCCAGTTACTGAAAAACTTCCCTGCAATATGAGGCTTTCAAATACATGTCTCACAGATACCCCCTTACTTGAAAATCACCAAAATGTTATCTTTTGTTTTGTTTTGTATCTTAGTATAGTTCCTATCTTGATATGTAATACCTTTGAAAATCAAGAGCCCTATTGTACCCAAATCTTCATCCCTCCCACCCACTGCACCTAAACCCAGTCTTATCTACCTACACTGGTACTAAAGTTTTTTTTCTTTTCCTTTTAAAATGATGGTGAATGAAGTATATACTCCTCACCATCATTAAAAATATTTATTTTTTAAGAGTGTCACGTTTTAGTCTTTCCAACTCATGACACATTTTAGATGATTTCACGGCTGACTCATAAACAGCACACCTAGTAATAACATTAAAATCAGAGCCCTCCTGTTCAAATGCTAACAGTTACCACCACATTGCAGAGCGCCCTCCTGAGAGAGCTACACCATTTCTGAATAAGTAATAATGGCAAAGTGAAGTTTTCGCGGCTAGGGCAGTTGACAATTCGTTTCCTTTCAGTCCAAATCCAGTGTCCTTACTTCCCAAAATGACAACGCAAGCTTTGGTCAATGCTAACAAAGTGAAGCCTGCCTGAAACATCAAAATACCGACCGTCCCTCAAATCTTAGCTCTTTGAAATGACACCGAGTAGCAGATTCTTGAGTCATAGCTAACGTTTTAACCCATTTTCCAAGAGTCTAAATGCTCCCAAGTTATTACTCACACAAGCTATTCCGAATAATGAATGCCCTCACCGTGGGCAGCCTGAGGGGAAGGTCGTTGCGTGACCCAGGTAGGGGTCCTGGTTCCGCTACTAACTGGATGGGAGAAACTGAGGAAGTCCCTCCCGCTCTCTCAGGGCCTCAATTTCACCAACACCAAAAAAGAAAGAGCTGGATTTAGAAGACCCCTCCAAGAATCTAAGAGATAGGAGTCACCAAGGTAACAAAAACCCCAATTCCATCACGGACTATTTTGATTTTACCGAATCCAACCCCCTCGCTTCAGAAACCTAGACTCCGAGGTGAAAGCCGCCCGACCCGCAGTCCAGTGCTCTTCCCACATCACGCCGCCCCTCCCAGGAACACAGATCCCTGAGAAAAAGGGGCCAGTCCTGCCTCGGCTCTAGTGGCCGGCACGCAGCCTATTTCATCTGATTTGGGGTGGGGTTTTTTTGGTTTTCGTCCCTTGTGGAAAAGATAAAGAGGGAGTGCTTAGGCCCGACTCTGAGTAAACTCAAACCGCCGTACGTGGCGGCAGCGCACCTGCTCCCGAGCTCGAGGTGAGTGGTGGTTCCGTCTCCTCTAGAGCTCTCCTCAAGGCGGCCCGCGGTAGAGAAACGATTCCTCTCTCCGGACCCCGGTTTGGCCCGGACCGCCCGCCGCCCCCCGCCCCGCGCCTCGAGGCAGTCTCCCCAAGCAGCCGTACCTGCTCCGCCACAGTGCGACCCCGCGCAGCAACCCCAGACACCCCCGCCCCAGGGACGCCGCCATCTTGCCTCCTCCTCCTCCTCAGCGGGACACGCCCCCCTCTGACACGCGGGGCGCGCTGCGTGACGTCACGAGCCTCGAGCGCGCGGGGCCAATGAGGAGCGTGGAGTGCAAGGGACGGAGCTGTCTCAGCTGTTCTCCCGGTTACTCAGCAGCCTGGCGCTTCCGGCACCTGCTGAGCTAGGTTGGGGAGGGGCGGACGGTGGTAAACTTGGGCCTGAGCGCAGTGGAGCCAGCCCTACTTCTTCCCTGCGCCCTGCGCATCCGCACGTGCCTGGAAAATCTGACTCACCCAAGGTCCGAGAATTGACCAGCTGAGCTTATTCGCTCATTTTACGGTTGGGAGAACTGAGAGCATCCACGACTCAGCTACCATTGATAAACGCTTCCTAAGTGCCAGACTCTGTGCTCATCACTTTGCATGCATGGTGTCTCATTCTTACTCCCATCGCCCAGAGACCAGAGACCAAAGGTCTTGGATTACCCAGAAATGCAACTAGTCGTCAAAGAGATGCTAGGTGTGATGGCGCGTTCTCTTTCAAGGATTCTTGATCTTTAGGCTTACGGGAGTTTTCAATAGTATCTGCCTTTTTTTTTTTTTTTTTTTTTAAGTGGGCAGAGACTAGAGACCGGCATCTAGCCCTGAGAATTATTCCCAGTTTAAAGATAGAGAAACCCGAGTCCAAGAATGTTAACGAGGATGCTCAAGGGCACACAGCTATAAAAGAGAAAAGCCGTAATTTGAATATACATCGCTGATTCCAAAACCCATGATCTAAACATTTTTCCTTTTCAGCCTTTTGCCTTTCTAGGGCATAACCAGACTTTACAGGGAGCCTAACAGTCCTCAGGTTTCCTGTCGGAGTGGAGACACTTCCCTCTGGTTTTCAAGTCTGAAGTGGAGGAGGGGAGTATAGAATTGGTTTTACTATTCAATTAAGAATAGTTAACTCAAAACCAGGGGGAAAGAAAAAAAGCTGGGAGGGGGAGATTATTTCAAAATGAAGTGAATTTTGGAAAACTGATTATCCACATGCAAAATAATCAAGTGGACCATGTATAAAAATTAACTCAAAATGGATCAAAGACCTAAAGCTAAGAACTAAAACTATAAAACTCTTAAAAGAAAACATAAGGGAAATTTTTATGACATTGAATTCAGCAATGATTTCTTGGATATTACTCCAAAAGCACAGGCAACAACAATAAAATAAGATAAATTGGATTTCATCAAAATTAAAAGGTTTTGTGCATCAAAGGACACGATCAATAAAGTGCAAAGACAACCCAGAGAATGGGAAGACTTTCACAAACCACATATCTGATAAGGGTCTAGTATCCGGAATATATAAAGAATTCCTAAAACTCAACAAAAAATATCCCAAATAACCCAATTCAAAAATAGGCAAAGGACTTGAACAGACATTTCTCCAAAGAAGATACACAAATGGCAAATAAAAGATGCTCAACATCACTAGTCATAAGGGAAATGCACATCAGAATCATGATGAGATATCAATTTCACACCCATTAGGATGGCTATTATCAAAAAAAGAAAAAAGGAAAAAAATCACAAGTGTTGGTAAAGATTTGGAAAAATCGGAACCCTTGTGTATTGCTGGTAGAAATGTAAATGGTACAGCTGCTGTGCAAAACAATATTTTACCACATACACAGAAAAAGTCAGTTGATAAGAAGTGTTGATGAGGATGTGAAGGAATCAGAACGGTCATACTCTGCTGATTTTCATTTTTAAAATCAATCTTGCATTGCTAGTTATTGTATGTTATCCTTTTTTTCTATCACTGGATTCAATTTGCTAGTATTCTGTTTAGGATTTTTGTACCTGCTTTGTGAGAAAGAATTGGACTGCTATTTTCATCTTAATTTATGTGTATGAAGTTGGTTCATTTTTCTATAGATTTATCCAATTGTTCCAATACTATTACTGAAAAGACTTTCCTTTCCCTATTGAATTGCTTGGCATCTTTGTTAAAATGAACTGAACACACGTGCGTGGGTCTATTTCTGAGTTTCAAAGATCTCCATTTGTTCCATTGATCTATCTTAATTATTGTCACTTTAATTAAAAGTCTTGAATCAGGTGGCATGGATTCTCCAACTTTGTTCTTCTCTTTTAAGATTGTTTTGGCTTTTATAGATAGGTCCTTTGCATTTACATAAAAAAAATTTGGAAACAGCCAATTTCAGCAAAAAAAAAAAAAAAGTCTAGTGAGATTTTGATTGGGATTCTGTTGAAATCAGAGATCAATTTGAGGAGAATTGACATTTTAACAATAATGAGCCTCCCATGCACGGATGTGATAAATCTCTTTGACTGTTTACAACCAAATATCATATGTAAATTATTGCAGATGTGCCTCATTTTATTGAACTTTACTTTATTGTGCTTTGCAGATATTGTGCTTTTTTTTTTTTTTTTTAAACAAATTGAAGCTCTGTGGCAACCCTACTCTGAGCAAGTCTATTGGGGCCATTTCCCAGCAGCATTTGCTCATTTCCTGTTTCTGTGTCACATTTTGGTAATTCTCACAATGTTTCAAACTTTTCATTATTATTGTATTTGTTCTGGTGACCTGTGATCAGTGATCTTTGATGTTACCATTGCAAAAAGATTATGACTCACTGAAGGCTCAGATGATGGTTAGCACTTTTTAGCAATAAGTGAATTTTTTAAAAAAATTTATCTTCTTATTTGTTTGTTTATTTATTTATGTTGGTGTGGAGGTAATTATATTTATTTATTTATGTATTTATTTTTAACAGAGATACTGAGGATCAAACCCATGACCTTGTGCATGCTAGGCATGTACTCTACCACAGACCTATATCCTATGTCCAGGGGGTAAACTATACATCAATAAAAAGAAAATGTCTGGGAAACCAAAACCAAACACAACCTACTGATTTTTTTTTTTTTCAGTTTTTTCCATGAACATTTCTCCATTTTCTCTCTGGCTTGTACTGCAGCCAAGCAAGGTTGTTTGTTTTTTTATTTAACTTTTTTTTATTGAGTTACAGTCATTTTACAATGTTGTGTCAAATTCCAGTGTAGCGCACAATTTTTCAGTTATACACAAAGATTCATATATTCATTGTCACATTTTTGTTTTGCTGTGAGCTACCACAAGATCTTGTATATATTTCCCTATGCTATACAGTATAGTCTTGTTTATCTATTCTGCATATGCCTGTCAGTATCTACAAATTTTGAAATCCCAGTCTGTCCCTTCCCACCCTCCGCCCTCTTGGCAACCACAAGTTTGTATTCTATGTCTATGAGTATGTTTCTGTTTTGTATTTATGTTCTTTTGTTTTGTAATTCCACATATGAGCGATCTCATATGGTATTTTTCTTTCTCTTTCTGGCTTACTTCACTTAGAATGACATTCTCCAGGAACATCCATGTAGCTGCAAATGGCATTATGTTGTTGGTTTTTATGGCTGAATAGTATTCCATTGTATAAATACACCACATCTTCTTTATCCAGGCATCTGTTGATGGACATTTAGGCTGTTTCCATGTCTTGGCTATTGTAAATAGTGCTGCTATGAACATTGGGGTGCAGGTTGCAGCCAAGCAAGTTTTGAGAAAACAGATTTCTACTTTTGTTTTCCAGAGACCATTTCTGGAATGACCCTTTTAAAGCCCAGGCTCAGTGTGCGGTGAGATTATCATACTAAAGGAAGTAGGTCAGACAAAGACAAATATCATATGATATCACTTACATGTGGAATCTAACAAAATGATGCAAAAGTGAACAAACAGAAGGAGACTCACAGACATAGAAAACTTACAGTTACCAAAGGGGAAAGGGGTGCGGGGGATAAATTAGGAGTTTGAGATTAGAAGATACAAACTACTATATATAAAATAGATAAATAACAAGGTTTTAATATATAGCACAGGGAGCTACATTCAATATCTTATAATAACCTATAATGGAAAAGAATATATAAATATATGCATAACTGAACACTATGCTATCCTCCATAAACTAATGCAACATTGTTAATCAACTCTACTTCAATACAAAAAAAGACACCAATATACAACCTCTTACATTTAGGTACATGTCTAAGTGTTGTAAACCGACTACACTTCAATAAAAAATAAGAATTAAAAAATATTTAAATATGTGTGTGTGTGTATATATATATATATATATATATACACACACACACAAATATATACACAATTCCAACCCTTTTGAGTTTAAAAAATAGATACCTATATGTATCTGTGTGTGTGTGTGTATAAAACCTTTAATAAGGCCTCCTTCCAGCTATAAAGTTCTGTGATTTTAAGGTAATATGTGCCTGATTTGGGATTTTGTTCCATAAGTTTTTCAAATAATAAGTCAATTCTAGATTCTGTCCATTTAACAAGGAGAAGGGGGAGGTGCTGGACAAAGAGAAGTCGGGAGAAAAGGAAGAGGCAGCGACAGAAACAAACACAGATTGAGCTGCAGAGGCGCAAAAGAGACCGTAAGGGGGGCGGCGGGTTCCCGGGGCCTCACCTCCAGCACCTGGCCTCTCCGAGAATATGATTCAAGTTCTTCCAAAGCCTGCTGCAGATTGAATGTGGTGCATGACTTGCAGGCAGATAAATGTAGTCGGTGGGGCTGAGTTCATCGCAGGCTCATGGCCACCTTTATTGGCCCAGGAAAAGCTGTCCTGGTGCTGCAGGAGCAGAGGAGCAATTGGGAAATGGAAGTAGATTATTTACCTGAAACAGGTCTGTGCAGTTTGCATGATGCGGTGGAAGTGAAGAAGTTACCCCGAAAGGTAGCTCCTGGGGAGCCTCTTGGACAAGTGACCAAATTCTAGTCCTTCTGGCTGCCATACCCCCGAAAGCATCGTCTCTACTGTCACGTGGGTGGGTTAGAGAGAGTCTATTTTTCCAAACTCACAGGAGAAGCAGAAAAGAAAGGGCTAACTGAATGGTTTTAGTAAAAGACAGTCCTGAGGGCATTTGGGTGTAGGTGTTGCTAACAGCAACAAAAGCTTTTGCGTGTTGCATGTTATTAAACACTCTATGCGTACTTCTTGTGTTTATCGGCAAAGGAAGGCAAAGATGAAGATCTGTTTTGTGTACTTTTAGGACTACTTTGGTTATTTTACTTTGGGAAATTTGATATTGTAAAAGAATAAAGCAAGAATTGACTGGGCATGCCATTGCTGCTGGTCTTTGATGTCGCTTCTTCAGTTGCAAAAGGGTCCACTGACACTTTGTTGGAAAAGTTGAATAAGTCACATCCGCTCGGGACGAGGCACCAGGGCCTCTGTTTTGGAGAGGCTGGCGGTGTGTGAGCAGAGTGGCAAGGAAGCCGTCAGCAGCAGGGGTGTCCCTTGGTGACAGCTACTCATTGTCCCCAAGAACTTTGTTTTTAAATTGAAGTCTAGTCAGTTTACAATGTTGTGTCAGTTTCTGGTGGACAGCATAATAGTTCAGTCGTACACATACATATATTCATTTTCATATTCTTTTTCATTATAGGTTACTATAAGATACTGAATCAAGTTCCCTGTGCTATACAGGGACTACTGTTGGAACACTTTTTGTGCAGTAGGACCTTTTTGTTTATCTGTTTTATATATAGTAGTTAGTATCTGCAAATCTCAAAGTCCCAATTTATCCCTTCCCACCCCCTTCTCCACCATAACCATAAATTTGTTTTCTATGTCTATGAGTCTTTTTCTGTTTTGTAAATAAGTTCATTTGTCTTTTTTTTTTTTAGATTTCACACATAAGTGATTTCATATGGTATTTTTCTTTCTCTTTCTAGCTTATTTCACTTAGAATGACAATCTCCAGGTCCATCTGTGTTGCTGCAAATGGCATTATTTTATTATTTTTTATGGCTGAGTAGTATTCCACGGCATAAATATACCACAGCTTCTTTATCCAGTCATTCATTGATGGACATTTAGGTTGTTTCCATGTCTTGGCTATTGTAAATAGTGCTGCTATGAACATTGTCCCCATGAACTCTTAATACTTGAAAACTTATTACTATAGACTATTTGACATGCGCTTCCAAAGAGTTGTGAATGAGGCATCAAAATCAAATACTTCTCTACTTTGAAAATGCAACTTCCTTAGAGGATAGCTTGCATTTCTGATAACTTAAGTTGTATTTAGAAACAATCACAGTTCCCTAAGCACAGTATCTGACTCTAAAGAAATGCAGACAAAATGAAAGACGCTGACTACACAAACTCTCCAGAGGTTCCGCTCTGTCTCCAAACTGCAAGCCTGGCGCACTACTGCAATTCTCACCTTCCTGTCGTCTCTCTAAGACCCAGGGCTTACCAGCTCCCCACTAACCTGTTATGTGTCCCTAGTTAAATTCCTAACTGCTCTGATCTTTGATGACTTATCTGGACATTTAGCTATCGCTTACCTCATGGTATTGTGAGGATGAAATGATGCAGCATAATGTCAATCATCTGGTGGGTGTAAATTCTCCAACAGCTACTGCGCATTATTTTCTTCTGTGATTTTTCTCTGGCCATGAGGGGGCAGAATTAGCCTAGGATTGAAGGATGAGTTTTTAATCAACTTTCAATTTCCAAAGCTATGGATGGTGGTGGCCAGGCTTCATTATGACTTTCTTTGGTCCTAGGCACTTTTGCCTTCATGGATGACTTCCTCCAGAAAAAAAAAAAAAAATTAAAAATTATAGTTGGGGGGATGGGTATCACTCAGTGGTAGAGCGCATGCTTATCATGCACAAGGCCCTTGGTTCAATCCCCAGTACCTCCAATAAAAAAAACAATAGAAATAAAAACTATAGTTTACAACTGTGTTGATATAAAGACAGTGGAATCCAGGTGCAATACAGGGAATGTAGCTGATATTTTATAATAGCTATAAATGGAGTAAAACTTAAAAATTGTGAATCACTATGCTGTATATCTGAAGGGTATCTGATACTGTAAATCAACTGTGCCTCAATTTTTTTTAAGTACAGAAAGTAGAATCTGGGCCTGGCTTATCATTATAATTCTATTCATTTTTTTTTCTTATTTAAAATAAAAAATTAAAGTACCGCTGTGGCCTCCCAGCAGTATCAGGGCCCCTAACACTTTCCCTGCTGTGCATAGTGATCAGGTCAGCCTTGGGTGGTGGTGGGGAGGGGCCAGTCATCACTGCTGATTTGCTGGGGGGAGGCTTGGGCTCTGGAAGTGTCTGAGTCCTTGCTGGGCCTCTTATAAACAGTATGCACAGTTGACCCTTGAACAATGCGGGGGTCAGGGGTGCCAACCCCTTGTGTAGTTGAAAATATGCTTGTAACTGTTGACTCCCCCAAACTGAACTACTGATAACCTTACCAATCACATAAATGGTTGACTAACACATACTTTCTAGGTTTTGTGTATATCATCATTTTATGCGCTCATGACACACCTACTTTTTTTTTTATATTTCTAGGCTACATGGTTTGTGAGTTTTTTTCAAATGGTCAAAAATCTCCAAAAAGCTTTTCCAATGATTCAATTATTTATTGAAAAAAAAAATCTCAGTATCAGTGCACTCATTCAGTTCAGACCTGTGTTGTTCAAAGGTCAACTGTATTAGTTTGCTTAGGCCACCATAACAAAACAGCACAGACCATGGCTTGAACAATACAACATATTTTCTCACAGTTCTGGAGCTAGAAGTCCAAAATCAAGTTGTCAGCAGGTTTGATTTCTTCTGTGGCCTCTCTCGTTGGCTTGTGGATAGCCTCATTCTCACTGTCTCCTCACCCCGTATTTCCTCTGTCTACACCCATCCGTGGCATCTCTCTGTGTGTCTAAATTTCCTCTTCTTATAAGGATACCAGTCCGATTGGATAAGGGTACCCTTATGGCCTCATTTTAACTTAATCATGTCTTTAAAATCTCTACCTGTAAATAGAGCCATATTCTGAAGGTTCTGGGGTTAGGACTTCAACATACTAATTGGGTGGTGGGGACACAATTCAGCATATAACACAGTGTGACCTGCACAGTTGCTTATTGTCTCAAAGCCTGTTGCTCCATTTGTTAAAATGAGGCAACACCAGTAACTGCTTAATGGGCACAATAGGATTTTACCCTACCACCTAGATGGTGAAAATATTCTTGAACTAGACAGAAAAGATGGTTGTACCACACTGAATGCACTAAATGCCACTGAATTGTTCACTTTAATATTTAAACAACAACATAATTTAAAAACGGGCAAAGGACTTGAAGTGTGTCTCTGAAAATAAACAAATGACTAACAAGGACATGAAAAAAACATTTAATGGCACTCACCATTCGGGCAATGCAAATCAAAACCACACTGAGATACCAGTCATGAGGTTACTCAGTCAAATGAGATTTCCAATCACTTCACGCCCATTAAAATCACTATACAGTTCTTAAAAATACAAAAAAGAACAAGTGTGGGAGAGGATGTGGGGAAACAGGAACCCTTTTACACTGCTGGTGGGAAGGTTCGATGGTGTAGCCACTGAGGAAGCCAGTCGGGTGTTTCCTCAAAAAGCTGGACATAGAGTGACCTTATGACCCAACAATTCTACTCCTAGGCAAGTACCCAAAGGCATGAAAGCAGGGATTCTGACTGATACTTGTGCACCAGAGAACACAGACCAGAGTCTATCAACAGGTGAATGGGTAAACCAAACGTGGTCTGTACACACAATGGAATAATATTCAGCCTTTAAAAGGATGGAAAGGCCAACACAGGCTACAACATGGTTGAACCCTGAAGACACTAAGTGAAATACACCAGATACCAAAGGACACATGTTAAGTGATTCCATTTATATGAAGCTCCTAGAACAAGCAAATTCACAGAGACAGAAAGAAGAGTGGTTACCAGGGGCTGGGAGGGAGGGTGGTATGGGGAGTTTTGCTTAATGGTTACAGAGTTTGGGAAGAGGAAAACGTTTTGGAAATAGACAGTGGTGATGGTTGCACAACATTGTGAATGTGTTTAGACACTGAATTACATACTTAGATTGTATGTTATATATTTTTATCACCATAAAATACAGTAAATCAATGAGATATTTTTCTTCTTTTCCAAAGAAAGTTCATTTTCTGTTATGTGAATGTCACCCAATTTTTTAAATGGAAGGACACAAATCATCAGATGTGCAGTTCAAACTGGTGTGGAGAAGGTAACAGGTTTGGTGACAGACATAAAGGAAAGCACGTTAAGACTCCTGGAAAAGGACAAAAAAGGAGCTTAGCCTTCAACAAGCACAGGCCCAGGGCTAGCCCCAGGGGACCCCAGTTGTGGCCCCAAGTCTCCCAGGAGCTCACAACTCCTTGAGGGGAGACAGACATCAAAACAGCACAATGAGTCAAGTTCTAGAAGAGCTGCACATGAGTAAGATTTGGAGATGGACCTGCTCAGAAGGAGAGGACCACTTCTGGGGTGGAGGCAGCCGTTACCCGGGGCTGCGTGGCCTCAGGAGCTCCAGCTCCGCAAGCTGCGCTGAGGTTCCCTGAAGCCTCAGTTTGCAGAATCCAGACAGCCCCATCTTGTTGGGGAAACTTGGTGGCTTCAAAGCTTTAGGAATGTACAAGAAATTTGGTAAACAGCACTGCGAGATGAGAGACTCAGAGAAGATCCCATTTCGAGAGAACCGGCGTAACGTTTACATTGGTCTGGCTGGGCACGCTGGCTCATGGGCGTTGCAAAAGCTACCCGCTTGGAAATCTGCCTGCCTGTCTGCCGTCAGTGGCACTGTTCTAATGGCACCTCCATCACTCTGTCCCCTCTTCTGCTTTATTGTGATTCAGGAGAAAGAGTCAACCAGATGCTGCTGGCTTTGAAGATGGGAGGGAGCCAGGAGCCAGGGAATGCGGCAGCCTCTCGAACCTGAACAAAGAAATGGCTCCTCCTCTACAGACTCCAGAAGGAATGTGGTCCTATGACCATCTTAATTTTAGCCCAGGGAGACCCATTCTGGACTTCTGACCTCCAGAACTATAAGATAAGAGATTTGTAATGTTTTAGGTCACTGAGTTTGTGGTATTTTGTTTGTGCAGCAAAAGGAAACTAATATAGACCTGAAGGAAGAGTCGAGAAGTAGGGGAAGCGGGAAGACACTAGGCAGGAAATACTGTTCCATGCAGAGGAAACAGCTTCAGCATAATTTGAGGACCTGACGTCTACCCTGAGAGAGGAGGAGATAGTAGCCAAGGTGAGGCTGGTGGATAAATCCCCAGGCAGGGATTTGGGGTTTATTGAAGAATAAGTGGAAGCCACTGAGGTATTTGCAGCAGGGAAGCAACACGATCAAGTTTGCTCATGAAAATCTTACACTCCAGTGTCCACTTCTGAGGAGATAAAGTCGATGTAATTTTCCCTGGTCTTACTATGCAATAAAATCTCTGGGCATAATAGGTAAAATGTAAGAAGACTCTGAACATTAGTTAGAGGCAGACAGACTAGGTAATTCAAAGCACAAATAACGACATGGTGGTGAGTTCCCGGGTTTTCTTTTTTCCTCCTATATCCCAGACTTAGAGTTGAAAAAGTTGGCAACCAGAAGATACTAATGGTAGGAATGTAAATTGGTGCAGCCACTATGGAAAACAGTATGGAGATTCCTTTAAAAAACTATAAAAACAGAGATATCATATGATCCAACAATCCTAGTCCTGGGCACATATCCAGAAAAAAACCTCTAATTTGAAAAGACACATGCACACTAATGTTCATAGTGACACTATTTACAAATAGCTAAGACTTGGAAGCAACTTAAATGTCCATCGACAGATAACTGAATAATGATGTTGTATGTATATACAGTGGAATACTACTCAGCCATAAAAGAATTAAATCTTGCCATTTGCAGCAACATGGATGGACCTAGAGATGATCATACGAAGTGATTCTATATATCATATGTATGTACACACACACGTATATACCTGAATCACTTTGCTGTACACCAGAAACTAACACAACACTGTAAATCAGCTATATACCTCAAATAAATAAACCCCCCCAAAACCCCAAACAAAAACCCCAATGGGTACAGGGGGAAAAAGTGCCCACTGGAAGTAACAACCTGGATAAATCTCCAGAGAATTATGCCAAGTGAAAAAAAATTTGTCTCAAAAGATTACAAATTGTATGACTCCATTTATACAACATTCTAGAAATGATAAAATTATAGTAGAAATGGAGAACACATTAGTGGTTGCTCGAGGGAAAGGGGGTGGGGTGGGGGGGAAGGTGGGCGTGGCTCTCAGAGGGTTTCATGAGAGATCTTTGTGGTGGCAGAAATGTACTGCATCTTGATGGAAATTGTCTTAGCCTGTTTGGGCTCCTGTAACAAAATACCACAGACTGGGCAGACTAAAAACAATAGGAATTTATTTCTCACGGGTCTAGAGGCTAGATGGTCAAGATCAAGGTGCTAGCATGGTCAGGTGAGGGTCCTCTCTGGGTTGCAGACTTCTGGTTGTGTTCTTACTCGGTGGAAGGGACTAGGGGTCTCTCTGGACCCTCTACTACAAGGCAACTCTTCCTACATGACTTCAGCGCCTCCCAAAGCCCCCACCTCCTATGAGCATCATCTCTGGGGGTTAGAATTTCAGAACATGAATTCAGGTGGGAAGACAGAGACCACAGCAGAAATGTCCTGTTTCCTGGCTGTATTGACGACAGCATTGTTGTGATATCATATAGTTTTGCAAGATGTTACCATGGAGGGAAGATGGGTAAAGGGCATGACAGGCTTTTACTGTATTATTTCTTAAGTGTATGTCAATCTACAATTATGTCAGAATAAAATGTTTAATTAAAAAAAATCAAGAGTTGGATTGGGGGTAGCAAGAGTGGCTGAGGGTGGATCCCTCGTATTCAAGCCTTTCATCTTAAAGACAAGGAGAGATCACGCGGCTTTGTCAGGTTTAGGGTCGGCGAGTGAATGGTGGGGCTGGATACTCCAACCTGATGTCTGAGTGACTCCGTTTCACCCAGATTGTCCACCATTTTTCAGGGTGACTTTGTATGACTCCTGCGCCTTCCAAAGAACACTGGGACAATGTGAGTACTGAGGAGTTAACAATAGAACTCTGTTGCTGGTCGCTGAGTCCAGAGCTGAGGTAGGGGCGGATGCTAGGAATGCCAAAGGCATTTTACCCCATTCAGCAAACCCAACTTAATGTTGCAAGAAACTGATTCAGAAGCTTTAAAATCTGAGTGGTTCGCAGCATGCAGTCCCAGGAAGAAATTCCAAGGGTTCCTGCTAAGATTTTCATTACTGGGTTTTTGAAGCTGGGGCCAGAAACACTGGCAAAGATTACTCGTTTAGCAAAGCAGATTTTATAAAGGATTTCTTACCTTTCATGCTGTTTATAAGACTGCATTTCAGGTAGAGCAAGGTTTTGGCTTCTTTGGCCCGTAACCGTTACCAGTTTTGTTCCTTACTCACACATCGTGGTGGACTGAATCAGCACGTCAGCCCCTCCCTGTTCTCTGTTCACGCTCTTTCCCACGTAGCTCTGCAATTCTTCCCACCGTGGGCAGAGTATTTTTCCCTGTGTGGTTGATGTTGAGCTTGGCCATGTGACTTGCTTTGGTCGGTGGAACATTTAGGGATGAGAGAACAGCAGAGGCCTTAAAAGTGCCTGTGTGGTTTGGCTTAGCCCTCTTGCTCTGGGGAGCTGCCAGGGCGAGGAGCATGAGAGATGCTTGAAATCTGCCAGCACCAAAACTACAGGTAGGCTCTGCTGAGCCAACCCACAGTCAACCTGCAGACCCACCGGCACGAGAGTAAATGCTCACTGTTGTCCTCCACCGAATCCGGGGTAGTTTGTTACATGACAACATTGCAACGATAGCTCACACACACATGCACACACACACACGGCATATATTCTAATTCAGATTTTGTGTATATGATGCGAGGGTAACTAAACAGCTTATTCTATTTTTTACTATTTTTCTTTCCAAAGGAATTCTTTAAAAATGTATAACTTTAAGGTTTTGCTCACTTTAATTTCAGCTTTGACTTAATCTTGCCAATAATTGTATTAACTGCTTGAGATGACCAGTTCTTTAAAAGGAAGTTTCCTCTGAGTTGTGGAGGTGACAGATACATCACTTATTTCATCACACCCACCTGGAACATCACAGGGAGACGAGGCAACGTGCCAAATGAGGCTATCGCCTCCTTCTTCTAAGATGCATTTTTTTCCCAAGGCCAAGAGGAGATACTGACACTTTGACAGCTTTGTTGTAATGATGTTCTTAATCCTTAATTGGAAAATCCTTTTGCAGAAGAACCCAGTTTGACCTTTGCTTTCCTGGAACAGAGGTCTCTGGACAATTCCAGGTCTCTTCCAATAGACTCTGAACCTCTATTGGTGAAGACCTTCCCCAATTACCTTTCTGTGATGGTCTTTTCTACAGCAAAGAAATGGCCCAGATCTCTGTATATCAACCTGAGCAAATCTCAAAAATAAAATGTTGATTGAAAATAACCAAGATGCCAATGGATACGTACTAAGTATGTGATTTATGTACTTAAAAAAATACACCCCTCCTTCCTGCCTGTGGATGCTGGAGAGTAAGCATCCTTCCAACCTCCCCTTCTGCTTCTGCCGCGTCTAAGCCAGGCTCGAAAAGGGCTGGAACAGCCGCGGAAGGGCTCCGGGGAGAGCTGGGCTTTGAAACAGCGGGTGAGTCGGAGGGTGGATTTTGAGCCGTGGGGAACGCCCACCACTATGTGGGTGGGAGACCGAGACGCCAAGCGTCCCCGTGGAAAAGGCGGGTGCAACCGGGAAGGCAGTGCCACGAGAAGGGGACGGGAAAGTGGTGGAAACAGAGGGCTCTTGAGAGGAGGTTCTCCAGGACCAGGTGCCCATTTCACTGTAGAAGAGCTTTCTGTGGGTGGCAGGAAAGACAGCACTGGGGGACGTCACCCACGAGGTTAGTGTGGACATTGCGGGAGAACTGAAGTGGGTGAAATCCTGACCGACCAAGGGGGTGGTAAGAGAGACTCTGCTTTTGTGACCTTTGTGACTCCACAAGCTGTCATTCAGAAGTACCGCACTGTGAATGGCCACAATGGTGAAGTGAGGAAACCCCTGTCCAGGCAAGAGATGGCCAGGGCTTTGTCCAGCCAGAGGCTGAAGTGGTTCTGGGAACTTGGGTGGTGGTCGTGGGGGTGGTTTTGGTGGGAATGACAACATTGGTGGTGGAGGTGACTTTGGTGGCAGCCAGGTGGTGGTCGGGTTGGGAGGCTATAATGGGTTTGGTGATGATGGAAACAGTTTTGGGGCTGGTGGAAGCTACCACGATTTTGGCAGTGACAACAATCAACCTTCAAATCCTGGACCCGTGAAAGGAGAACACTTAGGAGGCAGCAGCTCTGGCCCCTTGGTGGTGGACGCCAATACTTTGTCAAACCACAACACCAAGGTGGCTGTGGCAGTTTCGGCAGATCTCTGGAGGCCTTCCCCAGCGTGGTCACCCCCTCCTCTGTTGGTCACCCCTCTTAGATGCTTGCTCAGCCCATGCACGCCCCATCCTCTGAACTGCCTGCTCACTCGCCCACATCCCCTACCCACCACGAGCTTCCGGAGGGCAAGGCCTTGTTCGCCAGCCCCAGCCCCAGCCCAGAGCGTCCAGTCAAGGACAGCATGGAGGATTTGAGGAACTGGAGGAAATTCCGAGTGGTGGAGGGATGGGGCTGCAGAGGAAAGAGGGGGCAGAGATGTCAGGTTTGCCAGCACAGGTCCTCCTGATCAGCAGACCAGGGCTCTAACACTTCCTGTGCAGATGGGACATCTAATCTGTCTTTATACCTCAGTTTCCTCATCTACAAAGTGGAGATTAAAAACCACATCTACCTCACCAAGTTGTTGTGAGGATTCACGAAGGTGATAAATACCAAATGCTTGGCGCTTGGTCAGTAACTGACAGTTACCATCCTTATCTGGGGGTGAGGGGAACACCACGGAAGGATCTTAAGGGAGAGGTTCTGACAAGCGCAAAACTGTTTTTCCAAGATCCCTTGGGCTGGCAGCAGTTGGGGAAGGATGTGAGGGGCGCCCAGACTTATCAGCTGTTGCAGTACCTAGGGGGTACTTGCCCCCGTGTTTGCACTCTTCCAGGAACCATCTTACCATCTCCAAGAGTCTGAAATTAAAAATACAAAAGGGAGAAAAATTCTCAAGGCAATTCCTATCTGCATGAGCCTCCACCCTCGGCATCCTGGCCCGTTCATGCCCAGGGCCAGGGATGCAGGCTCCAGGTTGGGCAGTACCTACCTCCCAGGTGGGCCATCTCACAGGATGCTGTGCAGAGGTGGGAACTCCTTGGCTGGCCCCGCCCCGCCTTGAGCTACAGCCAATCAGATGGTGTGAGGCCAGCAATGAGTCCTCTGAAGAGTAACTGAAAGGGAGGAGAATTATGAGGTCTTCAGATGCTCAGAATCGGCAGGATGAAGGGGACCTCAGCTGGTCTGTCAAGTTGTAGGGTCTGTTGATTAGGGAGCTATTTATTTACCCATGAAGGGTTTCCTGAGCTCCTACAAGACGTGTCAGGCACTGTTTTAGGTGCCTGGGAGGCCACAGGAGGGACCAGAGAGATAGTCCCTGACCTCAAGGAGACTGCATTTCAGTGATGAGCATATACAGGGAGGTGGTGGTAAGTTCTAGAAAAATAAATCATCGGAAACAGGATGCATGATGGGAGCGGATACACTTTCAGGCAGTGATCCCAGAAGGCCAAGATCTGAACAGTGCCTGAGGGGGCCATGGAGCAATGTCGGAGAAGGGCCTTCCAGGCACAGGGGACACCGAGTGAACACCTCAAAAGAAGGACCATGCCCGTGCTGTTTCAGAAACTGCAAAGGGTCCGCAACGCAGAAACAAAGCTATGGGCTGACGGTGAGGAAGGAGAGGACACTGCATGTTTGAGAAAGATGTTATGCAGGACTCACCTGTGGCCCTGGAGATTGAAGAATTGGGAATTCTCTAGAACAGTTCTCAAGAGAGGTCCCAGAACCAGCTGCAGAAATGAGGTGTCCATCACATGAGGAGGGCAGGACACGGTTGGGGATCCTTCCATGTTTCAACCAGTCCTCACTCTCAGGACTGAAGATTCTGTGATGGGGGATGCTCAAGGGCTAACACTGCCGTGGGTGGTCATGCCTCTCCCTCCTAAAGGAAGAAGAGGTGCAGAAGAGGACTCTTCCCCAAGTCACCATGAAACCGAACCACAGCAGAAAAACAGCTGCCAGGAAGGATGCTCCCCAATGTGACAGATGACACAGAGATCTTTATTGCGGAAGCCTAAGAATTGGAAGGAGGCCGGCAAGGGAAATGGGGCACCGCTTTTCCTCTGGACAGAGGAAGGACACTCTCAGGAATCACGCTTCTTTCCGGAACACATAAGCGTGGGGTTAAGGAGCCGTGTTTCCAGAGTCACTCTCTCACCAGTATGCACTGGTTAAACAAGGAGGTGAGACCCAGAAGACTCACAGCCTAACCTCACGTACAGCTGCGAAGGATATGATAAAAGGTGAGACCTTTTTAAAAGTAAATGAACATATTCCACCGTATTTGTACTCTCACAAGGAGCTTCCTTAACAAGCTAAGCTCTTATTCCAAATATGTAGTGAATATCTGAAATTTATTTTGACCTGAACTTTAACTGCTGTTTGCTCTTCCAGGTGTTCAAAAATCACACCTGAAATACTCGTTGGGCAGCCTGACCCAACTTCATTGGGTGTGACTCCAATCTGAGTCTTGGCTGTTTCCAAACACCAAATTCCCTCACAAGAGATGATCTGCCACCTCTGAGCAAACTTAAAAAGCTCCAGCACAGGCTCAGAAGGTCACATGAAGGTGGAGTTCACCATATGTTCTGAGCACAGGACAGTCCTGAGAAAACGGGGACCACTGTGGAAGGGACAATGCTCGCTGTGATAGGTAACTTTGGAATGTCTATTTAAATAAAAGAAAAACACAACTTTATGACTTTACAGGTCAACTTTTAACTTATGAAGCCAAAAGAATAACACCCTCAAGAGTTACTTGAAAGATTATCCAAAAAAAAAAAATTTTTTTTATTTTCATAAATTAACACACACAACAGTGGGAATTTTAGAGTCACAAACTACCAAACAGAAAAGGGACTGCAGGGGCATCAGGTTTGCCAATGTTACCAAAAATGTACAAATTTCACTCAACTACTGACCATGATAATATATAAACACTTCAGGCAGCGATTTTCCGGCCCAGAACAGCCCAAGGAGATGCTGAGGCCTCTCACCAAGAATTAAAATCTGATTCAGCACCAGAGAGGGGTTCGTGAAGACACACAGCAAACAGGCATTGAGCCTGAGGGTTTGCTGTGCTGGGTGGCCAGCGGGACAGGGACCCTCACTTCACCATCAAAATAAGTGGACTTCGCTGCTTGATTTGTGGCTAGGTGGTCATACTAACCTTTGATTTTAGTAAAATTAATCCTTCCTTTCCAGTCAGCTTTTTAATTCTATGAGAAGTTCAGCTGTGGTGAGGAGCCCTTCCCTTGCATGAGTCCAGGAAAGGGCATGCTGCACCTCTGGCCAATAACTGAGGCTCTGGATACAGCCGCCCACAGTACGGTGTTCAGGGGTCCTTTCCATGATTCGGGGAAAAGCTTATGGAAACAAAACACAACAAGGGAATTCAAGAAAGCACCAACTGCATACTCTCCCCCCAGGGGATGGGAGAAAAGTACCGCTGCCTAAAAGTTGGACTTTCGCGGACTTTAACATACACGGTATTGGTGATGAGATGAAATCCCAGCCTGGAGACAGAGCACTGGCTGTTTCCGTCGGGCTGTGCTGAGCCCTGGGCCGGCTGCCCGGCTGCACCCTCCGCTGCTCTCAGCCTGGCGGGTGGGGAGGATCGTGTCTGGGGTGGGGTCTGGAATTCACCTTAGGTTGGCTCTGGCGCCCGCGCAAAAGACCCTTTCAGGCAAAACTGTGACAGACTGTCATGATCTTCACAGCTCTGGGGGAGCGCTGAGTTTTGGGACTCACAGCGCGAGTTTCTGAGCTCTCCGGGCTCCAAGTAAGGCAATCGCTACGTGTCTCTCCACTGTCCCTCCCGCAGCTGCCGTTCCCCGAGGAAGGTCAGCGAGAAAACGCGGACATGATCTGCTGTAACGCGATGAGGTGCGTTTAAACGAACAGAGAAACGAAGCTGGAAAGGAAACCGAAAGACAGAAGGAGAGGAAGGGGGGGAAGGGCAAACATAGCTCAAAACTGACGGATGGAAAACAAAAACACAGTTGAAAACTTCAGTGAAAAGCTGATTGGACCTGAGATTTCTCCTCTTTCCCATATTAAAAACACTAAATCTCTTGAGCTTAAAGTCGAATTAATTATTAACCACACTCCCTATCGCTTGGGGTGGGAAGCCTCCCGTTCTTGGAAACTGCACCCACTCCCACGCCAGCAGCAGACTGCCCATGACTCCGGGCAGGGGGTGGCCCGCAGGGGGTGGCCCGCAGCCGCCCGGCGTCCCCGACAGGGGCAGGCACCCCGGTCTCTGAGGACCATGGGCGGTGCTGCAGCTGGCTAGGCTGACGGTAAACACGGAGGTTAAGACAGGTGGGGCTGAGCTAAAATCCGATGTGGCAACTTCAGGTGAGCAATTTCAAGTTTGCTATGGGGGCCCTTTCTTCACTTTGAAATGAGGAAGGGCCGGGGCCAGAGGCAGGCCAAGAACACAGGGAGGGGTTGGCCTCAGAGAGCTTTCTCCTGCATTCCCAGGACAAGGAGGGCCCCCAGTTTCCACTTTCTCCAAGCCTCCCTTCCCAGAAGCCAATGTTCCAAATCACCACTCCTGGCCCTTCCAAGTGTCACGCTTGCCCCAGGTGAACCGGAAACTGCATCTCCACAAGGCTGGTGACGGCACAGCTGCTCCCACAACTTCAGTCTGCAGGATGACGTGGTTGCCAAGGTGCTGACTCGTCTACACTGGCAATGGAGCTGGCGAGCAGGGCTCAGTTGATCTGCTGGGAGTTTGCAAGCCGTCCAACAGGAGCTCCCTAAAAACATCCACATGAGCACAGACTCATCCCACTCTTCTAAGCAAAAACACAGAGAGAAGCCTTCGTGCCTAAGGACCCTGTCCCAGGAAGGGAGAGGTACCGAGGTGAGACACAGGTCGTGTCTACACAGTCTGGGCAAAGCGGACACACAGCAGCGGAATCTGGTTCACATCACTCAGAGCCAGAGTGGAAGCTGGGCTCTCCTCTGATGCCACTCGGCCTTAGAAGCCACCTGGATGCCTGGGCGTATTTCATTTCCTAAACACTATGTCTGAGGCTGGGGGCCTGCAAGATGGGAGTGGCACTTTGTTTTCCTCGCATTGTCAGTTTTTCTGCTCCACTGTGGCACCGATGGTCAACCTGCAAAGGAAAGGCACGTAGAGACCCCCTACCCCTACCCACTAACAAACGGGGACACTGAAGGAACCCAGGAGACATGGTCCCCAGAGCCTGACCATTTCCGGCGGCGCTGCTCCTCGGAGGATGGAGGAGGGGACCAGTGTCCTGAGGTGAGGAGGGGGCTGAGCATCCCTCCCGCCAGCAAGGAATGTGAATTCTCTGCACTCGTCTTGAGAGCGAGTAAGTGAGACAGTGAGGGAGACAGCAAGTGAGAAAGAGAGAGAACACAAGGGGAGGAGAAGGGGAAGCAGGGGAGGGCACACGACCAGTAAGTGGAGAAGGAAGGAAACCTCAGGCCCTCTGGCTCCCACTGCGCACCCTTCTGAGCCTTCTGCCCACAGACTCCCACAAAGCCCAGCCAGCTCTGTCTGGCATTCTTTAAGAACTTCCAGTAGGTTTGACACAGGAGCCCAGAGTACAATGAGGTGCCTGAGGTGGGGCTGGCCATGGAACTGTGACCCCGCCACCTCTCCCCACGTGCGGAGCAGGCTGCTCCGACAGCTGCGCCCACCCCTGCCACGGACCACCACTGCAGGTGAACCCAGCGAGACCACCCCCATCCTTCGGACTTTTTAAACAACTCGGAGAGAGACCTGCTCTTACTTCTGCCATTAAAATAAACACATCTACTTCACGGGCAAGAATGAGAACCCAGGTGAAAATGGAGCTCCCTCTAATGCATTCTGTGAGGAGCTGGAGGTGGGGAAGGGGCTGCTGGAAATGCGTGAGCTGGAAAGAGGCCCTCTGCTCACACCCTGTGCACCGACAAACTGGGTCAGATGCCTGTTGTGTGTTCTGAAGACGGTATTGTCTCTCTCCTTGATGTCTTAAAAAAATTGTTTTAAAATCACATTTAAAGGCTCCAAACATGCAGCAATAATAAAAAAAAAAAAAAGAAAAAAGAAATAAAACAAATGAAAATAATCAACACTACAACATTAAAAAGTGCAACTTACTTCGAAGGGGGCCTGGACGGGCTCCTCTGGCACTAGTGACCCACAGTCACAGAGGGGAGAAAATGATGGGGAAAAGCACACGGACACACACGCACACGGACACACACGCTCCCGGTGCTGGACAGAGGGGCTCAAAGGATTAGAAAACACAACAGCTCATCTTTCCTCAGCTACTGAAGTGAGCCAGTGAGACCACGCGGGACAGGACACCAGGTCCCCCTCCCTGGGCCACGTCTCTACATAATCTTGGTCTAGCACCACCGTAAACAGCGCAGAACCTTTGCATGGACGTGCAAACACGGAGTCCTTGGAATCCTAGTGTTACTGAAGGGATGCTGCGTCTTCATTCTGTGGACAGCAGAGTGGGGAGAGGAGGCCAATGGTGTTCAGGACCGTTTCCAGGAGAAAGGGAGCGTTCCTGAGGTTCTAGACTCAGCAGTACAAGCTCGAGGACCCTCCTTCACCAGCCCCTAGAAAGGCCGCTCTCGGAAACAGGTGAGAATCTGTAGACTGCATGTAAGTGGTCTGGGCAGTAGGGCTAGACTAGGCAACCTCGTCCAAGGAGGCCCAGAAGGTCCAGAACTGAGACCCCCCCAGCCCGAATTGCTTCTCAACAACTGGGTGACGGCTCCTGCTCCTCTTCCTTGGCAAAGAAGGTCTCCAGCTCCATGAGCTTCTGAATCAAAAGCGCATCCAGCTCTCGACTCTGCAGAGCCGCCTTCTGGGCCCTGGTGAAGCTGCCCGCCACCTTGACCTTACCACGTGCCCGCCTCTTCCGCGGGACTGTGAAATCCTGAAACTCTAGAACGCGCTTCCTCTTCTGCTGGCTGATTGAGATGAGCGTACCATTTCGTTCCTTGGGTTCCTCAAAGATGGTCTCTAGACACCTGAGGGTGGAGCACAAAACAGAGTCACCAATATGCGGATTCTTGCGCCATCAGCCCCCTAGCCCAACTCAGCTGTTTCCTCTGGCTTGCAGCTATTTTTTTGATGAAAAAACACAAATGAATGAATACACACTACAAGCACATGGTGAAGAAACAAAAACTGGACAAAAGGGTAAAGAATTAAAGTGAGGTGAACCCCCCCAATGGGCAACAGCAGCAAGAGTATTTGGTGTGCCCTCCCAAAGCCATGTACAGACACACGTCTGTAAGCAGGCATGCACCACCAGAGGGCAGCCCCTCTCTGTGACGGGCCGGGGGTAAATATTTTAATATTTTTAATATTTTAAAATATGTATAATATTAAAATATTAATGAGCCACACAGGTCTCTGCAACAGTCTTTTCAAAAACAAAAAACAAAACACACAAAAAAATCTTTGAAAAGATAGGAATCATTCCTAGCTCATAGGCCGGGAAAAAAAGGGAAGAAAACGGGTTGCTGGCTGGATCTGGCCTGGGATCTGCTGACCCGCGACATCTACGCGACACTCTGGTTTTTCCCTTACTCAAGTGATAGCAGAGGACACGCACTGTCCTGTATACTGTGCCTCTCCGACCTCTCGGTAACCTTTAAGCCTGTCCCAACCAGGTACATGGGTATCTGATTCATTCTTTTAAATGGCTCTGCAGTGTATCCTATTATAAGGATGGATTGTAATTTAATCAGAACCTGATCCACGGATATTTTAAGTTGTTTCCAATCCTTCCCTGACATTTAGCAACGCTGCAAGGAGCGGCCTTGTACAAACGCCTCCAAGTGAATGTTCACCTTGCAGGATAAATCTCGCCTGCTACGTCCTAGGCACAACGGGAACTGAATAGATGTTCAATGACTTGAACTGAAGTTAGACCCAATGGTAGCCCAGTGACTCTCTTCCTGTTAGGGTTTGGAGTCGTATCCGAAGACCCAATGAGTATCAGTCCTGAAGACAGCGGCCTATTTGCTAAAAACGCAAGCCCAAACTGAGAGACGACCTAACGTGACACATTTCTTTCCCTTCCTACCACCGACCCCACATTGAGTGTGGGGAACTAAAAATCTCAGTTCTAGTTGTGGTCAAGACCTGATGTCAGAAGAGCTGAACATGAAACTCTTCCTGTGGTGAAAGGACTGGAGATTTGCATCGGTCCTTTTGGGAGCCCTCCCCACCCACCCCTTCCTACCTGTGTCTACCCACCTGTTTGCAGGAGGAGATTTATAGTTCTTATTGGTATATATTTCTTCTAAACTAAACTCCTTTTTCTTTAACCTGAAAAGAGAAAAAAATAAATAAGTAAATAAGGTTTCCCAATTCTGCCCTTACCTTCTTTCTCTTTCGACCTTCCTGTGAGGAGCTTTACGCGTGCCCCACGTGGATGCGCAGTGGACTTTCTGGTCTGGGCTGCCCATCCTCAGCTCTGTGCCTGTTAGTCCAGTTTTACTTACTGGGAATGATATCACTGGGTTTGACCTGTTATTTTACAGCTTCTTCTTGTCCTACTTCTCTTCTTTTCCTTGACTGTCCTGTTTCTTATCCTCCTCGCCTGGCTTGAAAACTACACAATTCTGCTCCTCTGGCGGCTGGCAAGAATTTGAATGAGCATATTTAACTTAGAAACCAAAGTGCATCGGAACTTCTACCCTCTTCCCAAACAACACAAGGTCGCTGGAACTTCTAAGTGATCAACACTGTCCCAATTTATAGTAATACAGTATAGTATAGTAGTGTTCTACTGCATCTTATTCTGTAATTTTTTAAAGAAACCAGGCCGTTTGGTCTGTGGCTTCCCCAGTCTAGATCTTGATTACATCCACAGAGTGTCAGTTAACATGCTCCTCTGCCCCAAACGTGTGGGACGCACTCTAGGTACCTCCTATAGGCTGGTAACTAGGTACAGATACAAGCGAGTCAGGTGTTCCGGGTTTTTTGATGGGCAGACTTTTAGATGGTGGTGTATACTCCCTTCCCTCATGAGGGCCGTGATACCCGGCTGTCACCCTTTTTGTGTGTTAGCAGTCACTGACAAGTATTGAATATATTTATTAGTTCATTAGGGTTGCACATGGTGACAGTCAACCATTCTTTCAGTAGAATTCTTCCACCTAAAGAAACCTTCGGGCTCGTCCACAAACCAGGAGGAACCATTTGTGTAGGAAAAGCAGGAGGTATGCTTCGTTCTTTCCCTTTGTTTAACAGTTTCCAAAACAAGGAATTGCTTGTATTTTGAAGATTTTTGTGTCTGTTATTTACAGAGTTCCCTGGCTTCTCTTAAGATCATCTTTGTCTTTGGAACTCTGCAGTTTTCTTAAGACGCAGTTAGGTATGAAATCCTTTCCACTGATCCTGCTTGGGATTAGAATCTTTCACCAGCCTTCACCATACCCCTTCTCCTTCTCCTCCTGGAACTCTGCTTAGATGTCTGCTAGATCCTTTAAATTGTCTCCATACCTCTCACCCTCCCTTTCTATATTTTCCATCTTTTTTTGTTTCTGTGCTTCATAGCGAACATTTGTTCAGGCTTGTTTTCCATTTCTTTAGTTCTACTTAGCTCTGTTTAATCTGCTGTTAAACTCATCTACCGTGGTTTTATTCTGATCACTCTATTTCACATTTTTAAGAAATTTTCTCTGGTTACGTTACAAATCCACTTGGTCAGTTTCAAGTCTTTTGATCCTTTACTCAATCCATTTTTATTTCCCTAAACATATAAAAACATACTAGATTATATTCTTCTCCAATAATCCCAGTATCAGGGGTCGTCTCAGATTTGAGTTGCTGTTAGGTCCACTGGCACTCAGGCACGAAACCCTTGTTTCCCTCCACGCTTCGAAGTTTACTGTGAATTGTTTTACATACCCTCCCTTAACTTTTATTTAGGGCCAGATTGGGAAGTGGATTTCTTGAAATGATGTATTTGTTTCTGTCAGGAGCCTGAGGGAACTACAAACCAGGGACCACTGCAAACTGAATTCTCAGCCTAAAGTTTTTTTCAGTCTGCCCAGGAGGCATGGATTCAGGCTGCAAATCCAGGAGAGGGCCAGCTTGTGGCTATAAATGCTCAAAGGTGAGTCCTCTTCCTCTGCACAGGGACTGGATTTGGGGAAGGTGGTTTTCTTTGTTGTCCCCCAGGTGGGAAACAAATATATATATGTATATGCACGCCTGGGACATTGTGCTGTATACCAGAGATTGACATATTGTAACTAACTGTACTTCAATTTTTAAAAAATGGCTTTTCGGTTCTGAGTTAGAACAAACCTATAAATTTGTAAGGCCAGAGACAAAACATCAGGCATTTCTCAAAATCTGTTTTTGAGAAACGATGTCTCTTACTTCCATGACTTCAGAAATGGTTTATATAAAACCAGAAGTCTTAAGAATTTTTACAGGCATACCTTGTAGACGTTGTGGGTTTTGACTCCAGACCACCAGAATAAAGCGATTCTTGCAATAAAGCAAGTCACACAAAATTTCTGCTTTCCGGTGTGTATGAAAGTTATGTTTACACTATACTGTAGTCTATTAACTGTGCAATATTATGTCGAAAAAATAATGTAAATAGTCTTAATTAAAAAATACTTTCTTACTAAAAAATGCTAACCATCATCAAGTAATTTTTTTTTTGCTGGTGGAGGGTTTTGCCTCAACATTGATGCTTGCTGACTGATCAGGGTGGTGGCAGCTTAAGGCTGAGGTGACTGTGGCAATTTCTTAAAATAGACAACAAATTTTACAAAACCACATGGGAAAAGTGGAAGAAGGTCGATCATGAGCACAGTAACAGTTAACTACTGCATCTGTGTTGTGCGAAGCAGTGAAATAGATACAGAGCACAGTCTTTCCTCCGTTGGACTGTACAGCAATCTTAAGTGTCGGGAATTCTTGTTTGCATTTTACACATAAGTCCTTTAAGCTCACGAAGTTAAATAACTCACCTTGGGTTACTTGAGGGACACTCTTAGGCTCCCATTTGCTGATGAGAAATGAAGGCGTGAAATCCACAAGAAATCATACCTCTGGAGATCTTTTTAAAAATGTTTATATTTTCATAGTGTCTGTGTAATACACATCATTCCACAACTGGAATCATGTCAAATACATAATTTGGACTCACACCTAACACATAATTTAGTCATCTGATCTTCTTTCCGCTTCACTTTATAGGGATTAGCAAAATCATCTCAGTCGTAAAAAATAAATTCAAATTTTTAAAGGCTATAATGTAGACCAAAATGTGGATCTGGCATTTTCTTAAAAAAAAAAAAACAAAAAACACTAAACTTCTTTCCCTTGTGACATTTAGGTCCCTTCCCAGTTTTGCGCACAGGGTGCTGGGAGCTTGGGCCATGGGGTGAAACCTGTGTGAGACAGGAACCCCCTGTGGCAATGACGGATGCTGCAGCCTAACACGGGCTTCTTCTGAGCCACTGAGCCCAGGCAGCCTCACCTAACCTGGGGACCACAGCAGTGCCTGCCTCCCAGCACCGCAGAGGATGGCCTGGGATTGTGCACATGAAGGGACAGCACAATACCTGACACAGAGAGCTCGATAAAAATGCCTGAGAACGCCTGCAGCTATCCGTACACATAAATCTCTGGCCACACTACCAACGGATTCTTTTGGATAAACTCCTAGACGTGTAAAAAATAGCTCAGAGTATATAATCATCCAAAAGATCGTCACATTTTGCCCAAGTCTCCCAAAAGGCGCACCCACGTGTGAGGGAGGACGAGCTCACCTTTTGGGTCGAGGAAGGCCCATGGGGGTGAGGTTAGGGTCTGGCTTAGGAATGGTTTTCCGGATGCGAATCTGTGAGACTTTCTTTGGCCTCTTCTCTGGCTCCGCCTATTTTTAAGGGTTAAGAAGAAAGACGGTCAGGTTGTCAGACTTTCTAAATATATAAAGTCCCTTTCCTTGACACTCAAGACACTGCTTCCTCAGTGTGCAGATGATGTCAGTGAGCAGTGGGTGACCCAGAGTCCCCTCCTGCTGCTGCCGACAGTGTTCCCAGCACCTGTCCTGCGATATCCCTGTCCATGCAGTTCAGGTACTGAGATGATCAATAAGGAAGTTTGCAACTGCTGGAGACAGCAGACATGGCAAAATTAAAAAGCACCTTTGTTCACTCGTCTTTGAATGCATGAGGCCGCTTGCTCTGTGGTCCAATTCTCTAAATGCTGTCATCAAGAAAAAATGGAGATGGAGGGATGAAGGTATCCTTTAGTGGCCAAACAGAAGAGCTCCCGCCTTGGCCATCTCCAGTACTCGGCAGGAGTTAAAGGTGGTTAAGTGAAGACACTCAGGGGCCCGTCTGTACCTGCCACGTGACCCGTGGTCATCGACGGACACCTCCAGCGCCCCCGCCACCTAGCCCACCAGCACTTTAAACTCACCTCTTTCTGCTCCGGAGGGCTGCTCTGTGGTCGGGGACACACTGCTGTCACACCATCCAGTTCATCAAATCCGGGAACCTGGAGCTCAGAGGCTGAAAGCAGGAGCTTGCTGACAGCTGAGTCTGTTACCAAGCGAGACTTTGGTACCAAAGCAGGGAATGGAGGCTCCAGCCTAGCACCATGGAGAGAAAAACAGAGAAGAAAAATATGAAACGGGTTTCTAACCTGGCACATTCATCTTAACATCCAGACCAGAGCTGAATGATGTTTCCAGCCAACCTGTCCTCTAATTACTTCTGGACACAGCCTGTGTCCACCTATGTAAAAAAGTACGAGAATGCGGTGGATCCACTTCCTTACTGTGGAATAATGAAACAAAGAAAATGCTATGAATGAGGACAAATGTAAAATGAAAGGCTTTTGGGGAGGGGAAGAAGAAATCTAGTGAACTGAACAAATGAATTGTGTTTGGATGAGATCAACCCTATCTGGGCACTGAGCTCGGCTAAGTGACCAGAGAATAGCTTGAGAGGGGACTTGTGGTACAATGTGGCTGGTGATCAACTTATTTCAGTAAATGGTAGTGATTACACATCCTTAGTGACACAGTCCTGAGGCTGAGTCTCAGATTGTTCATCCGAGAGACACAGATCAGGTTCAGAAGGAGAACAAGAGGTCGGAATCACACCATGCCTGACACACTGGCTGCTAGTGGACGGACACATGGACACACACTTGGCCATAGCTCCGGGGGCTCACCTCATGTGACTGCCGCTGGTGGTATAAGCAGCCTCCATGCCCGGGATAGGCACATACGGTAACAGGGTGTGGCTGGCATGGAGCAAAGGCACAAGAGCAACAGGTTAGGGTGGTGGGGCAGCAGGGGAGGCCCTGATGCACAGGGGGCTCAGGACGGTGCTCAGCCAGAGCCCCTGGAAGACACGCGACAGTCACTCAGCAAGACGATCGCCTCCCTCCCAGCCAGGAGAACTACACTGCTGTGCCTAGCGCTGGAGGGGAGGCAGGCCATGGGGAGGAGGCAGGAGAGAGTGAGCAACAGAGGGCACTAAGAGAAAGAGGGGAACCAGGAGGACTCTGAGCCTTATACCTTCCACTCAAGCTGCTGAACATGTGTCAAAGATTTTTAAAAAGTAATTTAAAGATAAAAGTACACTAGTCAGCTCTGTATTAACCATATTAAAATAAACTCTGCCAACTTCTTTAACCCTGTGAGCAACTGTGACGAAATCTTATTTTAAAGCCAAGTCTCACAATAAACATGGCCACATGGTTGAAAATTTTGACAGGGCTGGTTCCTATATAATTGAATTTTTATTTTTATAGATGAAGCAATGGAATTTCATTTACAGACACATTAACATGCGATGCTGGAGAGCTCTTGGTGCCCCTCAAAGTAAAACCTGTACCAGTTTCTGCTGAATTTAGACACAGTACAGGTTTAGTTAATAAGACGTTTGTATGCTGACACTACCAATCCATCTCCTCTGGGAAGTTAGAGAAATTTGTTCAATGGCTAAATCACAGATCATTCAGATTTTTAGAAATGTTAGCACCAATCTGGAATGCTGGAAAAGAGCTGACCAAATCAGGAATCAGGAGACCTTGTTTCGGGCCTCGCTCAGCTGACGCATTAAGCAGCTGAATGATCTGAATTAGAAAAAACCATGTGCCTGTCTTCTCATCTATAAAAAAAGGCAAAAAAAAAAAAAAAAACCTATTTAACCTAGATTACAGAAGGCTGGAAGATGAGGTGCTAATGAGAAAACCCCATGGAAACATAAATTAATCTTTGTTAAGTCTTGCTTTCTGAGGCTACCTAATTTACCACTTGGAACATTTATTTCTAAGCACGTCTAGGAAAACAGCAAACTTCTAAACTCTAAGCCAAGGATACGTATGATGTTAAGGCCAATGAGAACAAAAATTTCCCACAAACACCACCCCTCCAACCTTCCACTTAAATTAAAAACATATATATAATAAATTGAAACTAAAGCATAAAGTAAATATAATGTCAGATACAGGAAGGAAGGGAGAGAGAAAGTACCCCCCCCCCCCGCTTCCCCCAGAAAACAGAAAAGTCAGGTGGGAAAGAGTTCTGGAAAAGGAAAAAGGGCCAAAGGGTCACTCATCTTCACAGGGTGAAACGAACAATTACCCTCCACACGAGCTTCAGGAATGGACACAGTTTCAAGGAGGTAAGACGATTTGAAGAGGGATGTCACAGCCACAGAGCAGAGCAGAGCACGACTCTGGGCCTCTAGAGGCCAACACACAGGAGCAGTGCACCACCCCTGAGGACAAACCAATTTGCACCACCGTATCTTTATGGCTGCATCATACGGAGCGAAAATTTTTCTGACTAACTCTAGGGCAAGCACCTGCCATCAGCTGCGTTCAGGTTCTGGGTGTCTTTCTGAAGCCCTTTTATTCAGTGAGTTTTTGGCTAAGATGCTGGGTAACTTCATGGTATACTCCAGAAGCTTTTCAATGACACAGAACGATTCTGCAGGAGAGAGAGCCCAAGTACGCAGATGAGGCCTCTCTCAGGCTGTTCAGAATTTTAAGGTCCTTTTTTGTTGCTGAATTTTTAAACGATAGCAATGATAAGGACAAAGCAAAAAGATGGTTAAAGTTTCTGTTTATCTGAAGGATTATAAATAGGAGGGCTTCTCTACTAGGTCTGAAGCAGATCGTTAGGGATATAACTCCCAAGTTTTTTTCTTCTCTTCTTTTCAATTAGAAGGTATAACGATATTGGTGAAATTATTTTCAACTATTCCCAGTGGTCAAACCACAAAAAAATCTTTCCAGCTCACTTAAAATTCTATAAATTCTTCAAGAACAGAAATGCAAATGTCAACCTTTGAAGCTGCTCTGCTCCAGAAAGAAAGAGGTTCATAAACTAGATTTGATGATATCTACATAACTAGTTAGTTTATTTAAGAACTATTTCTTCTGTATCCTTTACGCATGGAACACTGAGTTAAGTGCTGGCTATATGACACCTTGTGAACAAGTTATAGTCACAAGCCATAGTTTGTCACCACTTTAACTTGTCATGCTGTTGGTTCTTTGCAAGGTGGGGGCAAGAGGTGAAAAGAAGAGCTTCAAAAGATTTGGGGGTTTGCAGAATGAAATGGACAGAAGAGAGGAAGGCACAAAATAGAGGACTCTGCAAGAAATCCAGACTCTGCAGGAAAATTGGAGGGCTCTACACTTCAGAACTACTGCTGCATTTCCTTTGCAGGGATTTGGCAATAAACAGGAAACGCAGACACAGAGACTCCAAGCCTGGCATTTTCAGGAGCGCCCTCTCCTCCCAGCCCTGGGGCGGGATGCAAACACGGGACTTCGGCAAGAACAGGGGATGGGGTTTACCTGCTTGGGGTGCCCAGAGTTGGCTGCTGCTTGCTGGGAGAGGAATGAAGAGCGGAGACTTCCAAGGGGCAGGCAGAAGGCCCATGCTGGCTCCAAATGGACAGCACTCGGCCCACCGAGAAGGGCAGAGAACAGAAGGCCTCATCTGCCGGGGAGGCTGGAGACCTTAGCCCTTTCAAGCCCTGTGTAAACTGGGTCAAGAAGAGCCTCTGCATGGTGGGCATGTGACTGGAGAAGCTCCGTTTTTTCGTCCAGATTCGGTAACATCCTGGGGAACAAAGTGCTAGGAGTGTGTGAAGGCCAAGGACGGAGCAGCTGGCTCTGGTCTGGACTATGGCGGCGGCTCCATGGTCCTGGAGAGGAACTGGAGGCTGTGGGGGAGGCCGGGTACCTGCCTGACCCCGGACACCAGCGTCTTCCCTGAATGTGGCCACCCCAGGGCAACCATGGGCCAGGAAGAAAGAGAAGGTCCACTTGGGCGGCGGAGATGGACACTGGGCGGCCTCTCCTAAGGCGAGCCTCGCGGGCGCACAGTGCTCGGGAAAAGTCCTCGGGGACTCAGTCCCAAGCTCGGAGCCCGACTTCATGTGGAAGGAGACTGGGAAGACTTCGGAACCAAACAGCAGTGATGGCATCTTGGCGCCCAGATCCATGAAGCTCATTTTGATGGCTTCGAGCGAACAAAGTGTCAGGGGTTTACTAGTGGGCCTCTTGTCCCAACGGCTGGCTGCCAGACATGGATTCAGCTGCGCGGTGCTGCGTGAAAACCCATCCAGGAGTTGGCGGTATCTGAGCCGCTTGTGGCTTCCGGCCACCGGGAGAAGCTCCGAGGAGCACCGACGCCCCAGCTCCTGGGCCTGTGCGGCCGGGGCCAGTCTGGAGGCCAGGCTGGACAGCTTGCTGAGTAAGGCTGACTCTTTGGTAGGCTTCCGAACATTCGGGCTCCCTGAGAGGTGGCCCGGGGCTGCCGGCTGCTTTGGTGCGGGGCTTCTGAGGCTCCCGGGGCTCCAGGCCAGGGCTGTCTTGGGTTCCGGTGGCGAGGCTGCGGCCACGGCGTGCGAGCTGAGAAACCTGTGTGTTTTCGTGGGGATGGTTTCAGAGGAGCTCTTGAAAAAGGCAGAACTTCTGATTTTACTCATTTTCCTCCCCATGTTGACTTGCTCCTGACAGGAAACCTTCTTACACGTTCGGGGGGGCTGCTTCTTTAGGGGAAGCACCCCTCTCCAGTGTGAAGTGTTCCCAAAGGCACCGCTGAGGTCCCCGCGCCCGGTGGGCCTGGGGCCTGGTGCTCCCCGGGGGGCTCCCTGGAGGCTGGGGCCTGCACATGGCGTGGAGCCCTCTCTTAATGGATGGCACCAGCTTCCATTTGGGTCCCTGGGCTCCTGAACCCCCACAGCAGTGCTGCCTGTGGCCGGCTCTGCGGGGGCGACTTCTCCCACAGTGAAGGGCTCATCTCCACAGCCCCGAAGACGGCTCTCCCTTCGCAGCTCATCTGACAACAGAGAAGGGGCTGTGTGTTGCGCCCACGTGGTACCTGCTTCTGGCTGCATCTGGCCCTCTTTCTCCCTGCCGTGTTGCTCTTCCGCATCACCGGGATCCCCCTGGGGACTGAGGTGCACTTGAGAAGTCTCACTTGTGATCTCCCCGGGACCCCCTTGTTGGACACGTATCTCTTCAGATTCCTTCCCGGCAGCCACAGGGCCCCGCAGCCAGCCCTGGTCTCCGGTGCCCTCCCTGCTCGCTGCAGGCTTGGTCTCTGCTGTTAAAGGCGGGCTCCTCATGCCAATGGCCATGCTGTCTCCTACGCCAGGATCCTTCTTACCCCATGGGGCCCCCTCCTCCACCTCAGGCAGGACCTCCACGTCTTCACAGGGCACTTCACCATCTTTTGGCTTAAAAAGGCTTTTCAGATCAGATGCTCCACTGTTAATATTAGTTTCTGATTTTTCTTGGGACGACAGGCACAAAGGCGTTATCTCAATGGACTTCAGGTTTTCTGGGGGAACAGAGTTCTCACCTCGGTGTCCAAAAGATACCAGCTCCTCTGAGCAAATTCCACAGAGGTCTTCCTTGTCAAACTCAGAATTTATTTCTTGTCTTGGTCGCTCCATCATTCCTTGTGCTCCTCTCAGAGATGCTTCTTGAGGTTTCTGTTCATGATGAATGTAATTTAAAGACACACTTTCCCTACCCAATCTTCTAACATTTGGCTCATGATCTGCAGCAAACTCTACCTCACGGGTCCGAGAGTCTGGACACACTTCCATTTCACAGTCTTCTGATGCTCCCCGTACTTTGTCTTCACATGAGTTTTTCATTTCGAGAGATTCCACCGCAGGGGAAGCAGCATCTTGGAAATCCGAATCCGGGTCCATCTCTCCCAGGAATGCAAGGCTGGGCTCCCCTCTCTGGGACAGAGTACTCCGTGGGGTTTCATGTAACATCGGCCCAAAATGACCTGCACCACCATCAAGTGTGCTCGGCGCCCTTTCGTCTGGAACGCTTTCTGTGGGCTCCTTCCCGCAGCCCGCGTGGACGAAGTCTACCATGCCGTCTGCGGACTCCTCACGACCAGAAACCCTTCTGAAGGCCCCTTCCTTTGGACGTCCACCAGACCGTGAGCTGTTATTGCCTGCACTGATCAGGAGACCCTCCCGGCCCTGGCTCCCCACTCTGCTGGGCTCTGTGACTGTCTCTCTCTGGTCACCTCCCGGCATCTCCTTGGCTGAGTTATCTTCATTTCTGCATTTGTCTGGTCTATCCAGGTTACTCTGGCAGCTGAGGGCCTCATCGGCCTTCTGCTCAAGAGTTTCAGCAGCTTGGTTCATGCTTTTAACACCGGAGGGCAGAACAGTAGGAAACTGGTCCAGCAATCTCTCAGGGCTTGGAGTATCTGTAGGCTGGTTTTGCTCCCGTGCGGCACAATCAGAGATGTCACCTTTGTGACACATGGTCTCCTTGGGGACATCCTGTTCTCCTCTCTCCAGCCCTTCCCCGCCGGGTCGGCTGTGCAGCGCAGTGTGAGCGGTTTTGTGTGAAGCTTCACTACCTGATGTGCCTGCTGGCGTCTCATTTCTGGCCTCGCCTCCTGGAAGGCTGCCTTTAGTTCCTCTCCCATCAGGTTCACTCTCTGATGTACCACTCACTTTATGGGCGTTACTTTTCATGGAGCCTTCTCTCCCTTGGGGGCAGCAGTCGCTGTGCTGAAATGCATTTTTGTACTTGGTTATTGGAGGGTTTTCAGCTCCCATGAGGGTTTTGCTGGGCTCCAAGGCAGCATGGGTGGGACACATGCTCTCCTCAGGTGCATTCCTTCTCACACAAGGGCGGCTCGAGAGGTCCTGCAGTTGGACACTTTGACATTCCATGGCAGAGGCTTCTTGAGGCAAGTCTGCTGCTTCTTTCTTGTTTGAGGGGAGCCTGGAATGTGCATCTTCTGCTCCTGGAGCAGCCATTTCGGCTTTTCTTTCTAGGCTCCCTGGTCTGTTTAAGGTGGGACTGTTTGAAGAGGCACCACAGGTTTTGTCACCTGGTGGAGAGATGTCTTCCATTCCTGTCTTCATGGGAGGGGTCTGAGTACCAGCAAGGACATCTGCTCCAGCCTCTAACGGAGGGTGTTGGTTCTGTTGGGAAACCCCCTCGCTCGCTGCTACAGGCACATCTTTGTCAGTTGGCAACTTTGCGTGGTTTTGAGAATTAAGGGACACTTGTTTTAAAACACATTCACTTCCTAATTTGTTTACGGCCAGTTCATTGGTGCAAGAAAGTTCATTCGTCTCCCAGGCAGTGCTCTGTTCATCTATGTGTGGACCACCGTCCTGGGAGTTGTGTGTGGCTTCTTCTGACTCAGGTCTGTCCTGGAACTCTGGGGATGGCGGTAACGGAGCAAGATCTTTCTTGGGTTTGGATACGTCATTTATGGAATTTAACTGGTCCTCTGGCGTTAAACTCACGAGGGATTCTCTTTCAGTTGGAAATTCATTATGTGATGCTTCATCTAACTCGGTGTTGCCATCCAGATTTCTGTGGGTGCTGTCTAAGGAGTATTCACTGTGACTCTTCTCACTTGACACACTGGGCCTGACAGTGGCTGTCTGTTCTGGCCCTTCCGTCAGCATCACAGAGGAAGAGTGCGTACCCAGACGGCTCATATCAGGAAAAGTTATCCTATGGTCCTCATGGTTTGCCAAGCTACCTTGAATGTCTACAGTGATTTTCAAATCATTTTTTTCAAACATTACTTCCCTGGCTTCGGTTAAAGAACTGGGCACTGTAGAACTAGGGCTGTCTGTGCGGACACTGCCTCGAGGGCAGCAGTTAGTATGGGTGTTTTCTTTGGGGACGTCAGCGGTCTGGTTTTTTCCAGAATGATGACTACTAGCATCCTCTTCTGGCTGCCTGGCACTAACAAGAAAGGGTTCCCCTCTTTCACTCCTGGGGCTCGAAAGCTGTTCATTTTCTTCTCTGGAAGCCAAGTTCACACTTTGATCGTCCCCATCCAAACAGGAACTGTCTGTCTTTTCAACAGATCCCTTCAGCAAGCTGTCACCTTCAAAATTGCACTTTGCTAAGGATGCTGTTCTGGATTCTGGACCAGACAAACTTGATGTGAGATGTGAAACTTCAGAATCTTCTTCTGAAACAGAATTTTCTTCTACCACAACCACACTCCTCGCGGCTTTGGGGCTGCCACATGGGGAACTGTGTCTCTCATTATGGTGGCCAAGAATCCGCTGCTGATTGTCATCTGCTTCACAGGTAAGGTCCAATTTACACAACTCTTCCTTCCCACCATCCACTTGGGAAATGGCACTGTTCCCTGGTAATGACAGCGACCAAGGAGGACAGGCTTTTAATGCTTCACATTCTGTTTCTTCAGGAGTTGCTTCTGTTGATCCAGGGCCCACAAAGTTCAAAGGCTCTAGGGAAGCTAGCGTGCTGGGTTCTGAAACTCTGTCACCGGTCATGACTCTGTCTACTTCCAGGTGTTTGCTGCGCCCAGGCGGGAGCCCTTCGCTCACGTGGCCGTCCTCTTGTTGTTTGTAATCATCCGTCTCAGTCCCACTGACCCTCATCCCTTGGGCTTCCTCAGCAGATTTTAGCAGAGTTTCAGTTGTAACTTGCACACTTCCTTCTGCACAAGGGAAATAAATCCAAGTCAGTATGTAATCATTAAAAAAAAAAAAAAACAAAAAAACCCAAACATCCACTCTACTTTCATAAATCTAATCATGCCGCCAACGGCAGCAAGAGGCCTGACTCAAAAAGAGAAGAGCAAAGTGAGTGTTACAATACCACTGGTTTTTGTTTTTCTCTGCGAAACATGACAGAGGGACAAGAGTACCTGGAAGAAGCAGGTTATTCTGAACAAACTTCTTATGAAATGTTATGTAAATGCACTTACTGAGCTGGACAATTGAATATAATGGGGAGATATATGCCTAATTCAGAGTCTTAGGAGGCTTCCACCCTAACGCGTTAGTAAAGCAGACTCACAATAAAACAGCTTATATTACTAAATGATCATCTTCTTAATACCTGAATAAATAAGTAATAGATAAAATTATCTCGTTGAAAAAGAACAGTTATACATAGAAACTTACGTAAAAGAGATTAATCTGTTAAGTTGGACATTAGTCTTGAGCCCAATTACCTGCAGTAATTGCCTCTCTACGAGATTGGTCACCAGTTGGTAATTACTGAAGGTCAGTGACAGGTACATGGGGGTTTAGTAACCTCTCCTTTCCACTTCTGAATAAATGTGAAATTTTCCATTATGGAACTTTAAAAAACAAACAAAGAAACCTTTCTAAGCAGAATGTAAACACAACTCATAAAGGAGTTTTACTGTACAGATTTCTCTGAACTTCTACGTACAGGGTGCGGTATAAAGACCTCAACTTGTTACTCCACGTACACAAAAGTTTCATCCCGCTCCCTTTATAGAAAACAAACCCAAAGCTATGTAATTATGTATGGATGCATGTACGCGTGCACGTGTGTCTGCAACAGGACACCTGTCCTGAACGCATACAGCGAAGTGCCTGTCGATCTAAAGATCTAGCTCCCACCAGAACAGAAACTCCACGGGGTCAGGGTCATGCTTGTTCTGGTCTCTCCTCTTCCCTTGTGTCTAGCATAATGCCTGACACCTGACAGTACTCGGTAAGTATCCGTGGAGTTCATAAATGAGCACAGTTAGGTAAAGTCAGCAACCATTAGTCATGTCTCCCTAGGGCTTCCTCCGGTGGCGCTGAGAGCAGCAGTTCTGAGAGAAAGCGCAGTGACTCTGAAGGCAAGCCAGCTGGGCTCTGCGATACCACTTACCTCTGAGTCTTCTTCGTTAAAGGTGGGAAGTCCACTTACCTCGGTGCCATTCTGAGGATTCAATTAAAAAACACCTGTAAACCACCACCTGGTACAGTGCCTGCCAGTTAAAGGAAAAGTGCCTTTCCTCTGCTCTGCTCTGGCTGATTCCTACTTTACTGGATCTGAGGATAGTTATAGGGATAAACTTAATAACTAGGCCAGGACACAGCACTCAAAAATATCTGGAGTCATCAAATACTAGGTGGATAAATACATGCTGGATTCTATGAGTGCGCACAGCTATCAGTCACTGACAAAACGTGGCCCTGAAATCCTAATGGCCCACATCACAGCAGACAATTCTACACCCTATTCGTGGATTTCTACGCACAAGCACTGCACACGGTTTCACTCCGTCTCCCGCTTGACGCTGCAGCACTCAGGAAGCCGCTCGTGTCTGTCCTGTGCCTGTCCCTCTGTCTCAGCACCTCCGGGTCCCATCTCATCACAACTGCGCAAGGACACTCTCAGACTCTTCATCCTCAAACTGCTTACTGGGTAAGACTCACCCCCAGAGCCCCCGCCCCCTCTTCCTGAGGAGGCCTGTTGTCCACTCTGCATAGTCGTGGGGATGGGGCAGCCAATCCTGGGTGGGGTGGCAGAAGGGGTGGGGGTGGCGTGTGTACCGCTTGAAAACAAAACGATACTCTGCTCACTCTTTTGACTTGGTTTGAATCATATTCTGGAATCTCCAAGAACTTTAAAGGAGCCTTTGAGATAATTTTATATTTATTAGAAAGTTTTCAAAAGGCTGGATCCTTATCTGTATCTTGGGGAGAAAAACGGTGCCTGTGTCACAGGACTTGTAAAGATGAGGTGAGTTCACGCACATAAAGCTCTCAGAAGTGCCGCAGAGCCCACACCCGGTGCGAACCACTCCGCCGGACCTTCACTCCCTTGCACGGCATCTCTATATAAACCTCGGTAATGCTATCCCTCTACTACGTGTGTAATTTATCAGCTCCATGAGATTGGAGGTATCTGAGGACAGAAACCAGATCTTACTGATCGCTGTGTACTCAGGATCCGACAGTGACCTTGGCCCCTGGCAGGTATATAATAGGTGTTAGCTGAATGAAGAACCAGATTAGTGAAGGTGTTAGAAGTATTAGACATGCTGGAGCTATGTGCCCATTTAAGAAACACAGGCGTTCCATGACCTCAGCTGAATGGATCTGTAGTTCTGTGATGACTTATGTTTGTAGAAATTGACAAACATCCTAAAACTCATATGAAAATGCAAAACACAACAGCCACAACCTTGAAGAAGGTGGCAGACACACTTCCTGACTTCAAAACTTACTACAGAGCCACAGCAAGCACCAGAGAGATGTACAGATCAACGGAACAGGACCCACAGCCCAGAAATAAGCTCTTTAACATTCATAGTCAGTCAACTGATTTTGACAAAGGAACAAGGAAAAATACCTTTCCAACAAATGGTCCTGGGAAAAGTGGATATCCAGACGCAAAAGAATAAATTTGAACTCCAACTCACATCACACAAAATAATCAACTCAGAGTTGATCACAAACTTAAATGCAAGAGGTGAAACAATAAAACAGACAAAGACACAAGAGTAAATCTTCATGAACTTGAGTTAGCTAACGATTTCTTGGCTAAGAAACCAAAAGCAAAAGTGATAAAAGACTGATAAGTTGGACTCCATCGAAACTAAGAACTTTTTATACCTGAAACTGAAATAATATTGTAAATCAGCGATACCTCCGTTTTTTTTTAAAATGTTAAATGTATCAATTAAAAAAAAACTACAATGTTTGTGCTTCATAGGACAACACCAAGAAGTGAAAAGACAAACCACTGACAGGGAGAACCTATGTGCAAATCATCTATCTGACAAGGGATTTGCACTTAGGATACATATAGAACTTAACAATAAAAAGACACACACACAAAAAACTAATTTAAAAATTGGCAGACAGAACATTTCTTGAGTGTAGTCCATACCTAGTGACTTTCTTCCAAAGAGGACAGTATGGAGCCAGGGGAGAGAAGTAGCTTTACAGGGAGAAACCTGACAAACACTACGTCATGTTTACAGTCTGTGCCCTTGATGATGGGATGAAAATGCACTTTACCTGGGTTATTTCCCTCCCCCAAACCCTAGTCATATGAGAAAAACTAAGTATGATGTAAGTTTTGGTTTGTCCTACACCCCATCCTTGGAAAGATGTGTGATGGGTAAGCAGTGCTGTGACGCCTTATGAAAGGACGCCCTCCTGTGGAGGTGCACATGGGCTGCCTACAACCCCACAAACCTTCATCACCTTAGCTGGTACTGACTGCCAGCCATCTAGCTTTCCAAACAACAGGTAAGTCAACAAATAACGAGGAAGTATTCAAGCCCTCGGCTGGACTCTTATACTGCTGACGGGAACAGAAAATGGTACAACCACTCCGGAAAACAGTTTGGTAGTTTCTTGCAAAATTAAACATACATTTCCCAAATGGCCCAGTGGGCCCATGCCTAGGTATGTGCCCAGGTGCAATGACAACTCAAATTTACATAAAAACTGGTACAGAAGTGTTCACAGCAGCTTTAGTCATAATTACCAAAACTGAGAACAATGCAAATTTCCCTCAAATGGGAAACAAATAAATCGTGACACAACTGGACAAAAGGATACATTTCATACACACAGGATGAAACATGGAGCACCATGGATGAACCTCAAACACACGACACTAAACGAGCAAAGTCAGGTTCAAAAACTCCCCCTGAATGATTACATTTATTTGACACTCTAGAAAAGTCAAAATGATAGGGACAGAAAATAGATCAGTGGTTGCCAAGGGCTCGTGGCATAAGGGACTGACTGTAAAAGGAGCGGCAAGAAATTGCTGGGGTGATGGTGATGTTCTGTTTCTTGAGTTGGATGGTACAGTTGTGATTACATAACTCTATGTGTTAGCCAAAACTCACAGAACTGTACATAAAAAAGGTGAATTTTACTATACTTAAGTTAGATCTTAATTTTTTTTTAAATGAAAAACTTCAGTTCCCCAAATGTCTAGACTTCTTTGCTGCCTATTAAATGGGTGTGGTACTGGCTGATTTTCAATTTTCCACTCCCCAAAATATAAATTATAGGAGGATAATGACATAAATAGATAATACGAAACAGTAAATATTTATTCCAAATTATAAAAACCAATCAATAAATGCCAAGAATCTGGATGCATATAAGGCATGAGGGCTTTACTGAGAGATTCATTCTATCTACTTACAATGCTTAACTTATTCACATAACAGAAAAAGAGGCCTTTAAAAGATTGTTTAGCTTTAGTTATCCTAAATAATTGAGACTATCTAGTTCCAAAAATTATATAAGGTAGCTTCTCTCTCCCTGACTGCTTTCACCTCTGCACCAAAATGTATTTCCTCACTGCTCTTCCAATTTCTGGTGACCCTCCTATTTCAGAGAATTCCCAAATAAGCCTTAATGGAGACTGTTACTATAGTAACTAAGTCCCACAGTAATTAGTGGGAACTAATATTTGTATTTTTCCTGGAACCCATTCCATCTTTCTTATACAACCTTCCCCATCAAATCCAGTTACAAGGAGCTCTCAAAAAGAATTTTTTTTGGTAATGTTAGTTTTATAAAATAACTGAACAAAAAATTATAGTGAAACGGGCAGGTTAAAACTCAGAACAGCAGCAAGGAAGAGGTACCAGTCAGAGGGACACTCTTTCCTCGTGAAATGGCCTCTAGACTGACACCCATCACTGCTCCCTGACGCCCGCTTCTCCTGGGTCTGCCTTCCTACAATCAAGAAATAGAGAACAGCATCTTGGTTCACATGAAGGTCCTTTTAAATAGTCAACCATGTTCTCATTTTACCTAACTGAACCACAGCAGACATAATGACTGTTTAAAAAAGAAAAAAAATCTCAAGAGCCTGGAATCCCATGCTAACTTGGGAGTGCTGTGAATGGGACCTTTATACAGAGAAGGAAAAGCAACAGACTGGGGAGTGTAGCAGCCTGGGGTCACTTACTAAACAGCTCAGTGTGGCGATCCAAATTCACTCCTCAGCAGACTTATACATTATTTCAGCACACTGACCTTAGAGGTGCCCCCAGTCAGAATAATCCAACCTTCATATAAATAAGACTATGTACAGCAATTTGCACAGTGCTCAACAGTGCAAACACTTACAACAAAGGCAGCAAAGATCTGTTAGGTTTCCATCAAGAAAATTTAAATTAATACACTCAGGACTAGGAGCTATGCTCTGGGGCAGAGTGAAAATTCTAGCAGCTGGGGCCCCTAAAGAGACAGTACAATTAGATTTCCAAGAAACGCCATCTACTTCTCAATTCTGTAGTAAATGGTAAGTTAGTGGATGCTTGACCTTGACCTTGGCAAAGCAGCTGAAATGCCGGGCCTACTAGGGAGAAGCACGGACATCTGTCTAACTCAAATCCAGGGCGGCAGCTGCAAGTCCCGCCTGCACTCCCAGCGCTCAGTTCCTATGGGGCCCTGCCTCCTTAGAACCTTCCTTTCTGCCTGGCTATGCCTGGCCACGACCCTGGATGGCTGAGTTGGCTTCCTTGTGTGTAACACAGGGACACGCTGCAAGGTTCTTGGGGTTGGCAGGCAAGAATATATCACAGTCAGGCACTAGGTCACTGCTCTAAAACTCAGGTAGAGCCACTGCCTTTTCCAGGCTCCCCCAGATCAAACTGAGAACCTTCCACATGGCTCTTGGGGAAGAGGGCAAAAAAATCATTTTTACCAATTTAAGTCATTAAACAAGAATGGTGTTGGGACAGGAAGAAGAGCGCCACAGAGCAGTTTATCTGAAGGCAGTTTTCGGAATAGCTCATCTTATCTGGTTTCAGCGGGGACCAGCTTTCTAGGTGGAGAGTAACTGGGAAAGTCCGAGAAGGCAGGTTTCCTTGTAGAAAATAACCCTGCAGGTTCTCCTGTTTAAAAGGCCCATTCAGTGGTTACATCAAAGCATAGTTCAATACATACACAGTGAATCTGGTGATAAGAGGTGGGTGAAAATACACCAACATACCTGAGACTCCACACACCGGGGCAGGAGCAGAAAAGATCTCAGCGGGGACGGTGACGGCACCACACTGCGTCCCTAGCGAGGCCCTAAGCCCTGGGTGAGACATGCACAAAGCGACACTCTGCATCTTCAGAGCTTTACTCTTTACGGGATGTCCACGCCTGTGAGCCAGAGAATCCCCGGCAGGAGGGAACAGCGTGACAAACCGGGACAAGCCTGCGTCTCACAGGGGCGATCTGTGCTTCCTTTTCTGTCCAGGCTGCCAAAAGCAGAGCGTCAAATCTGATGCTGTCTCACGGCAACAAAGTGTCCACGTAGTTAAACATATTTGCTGTATCTTTTTTTTTTTTTTTTGCAGTTCTGATGACTCTGCTGTTAACCTTAACTGTATAATAGACACACACAGTCCTCTCTAAAGTTACCTAGGATTATTTCTGGCCTCGGGCCGGGGAGAAAAATCTTGGCTCAGCACTCTCTCTCAGGCCTCCTTCTTAATCAATCAATCAATCAAACAAATTGAAGGCAACATCTCAGATGCCTATACCCAACCACTGTTTTGAGGAGCAAAACGAGGTAACGGAAATGAAACTGCTTTGAAAACTGTCTAGGTGATTGGGAATGAACGCCTCCCTCGCCCCTGCACAGAGAACAGAGCCCATCCTGGGTAGGTTCCTCCCTGTCCACATTAACCCTTACAGACAGGTAGTGGAGCGTCATCAAATCAAGTGAAAGACTTCACACCAGCAGTTAAGGTTCAACACACGGTCAACAGGGGCTCATCAGAGAAAAAGCAGGAAGCAAACTCTTATCACAATCAGTAATTCTGGGGGCCTGAGTATGTCCATGGGCAGTAATACTGAGACCACCTTCTGAGGCAGGGACTGAGAGCCTCATGTTCCTGGTGTGAACTAAACAGTGTGCGGTAAGTGTACAAAGGAAAAGATCTGAGAGAAATAAATACCTTTGCTTCTCAGACAATCTTCAGCGAGGTCCGTGCATAAAAGTTCTTTGCTCGCCTGCATCAGGAGATCCTCCTGCGGTAAGAAAACCGAGCAGTCAGGGAGGGTCCAGAGACACCTGAGCTCACCAGCGCCATTATCCTTAGACAGACTTCTTTCTGGCTCCCAGAAACTTGCTAGTGGTCACAGAGACTGGGAGCTGAGGGCAACAGTCAATTCAAATTAATTCAATCAGTAAAACTCCCACTCCTCTAGAATCTGCGCTTGAAAAGCCAAGTTTCCCAAGGTCTGTACAGTAACAGAGGTTTAGGGTGTTGGTGCAGATCCAAACAAGAAACACACTGATGCAATGTGATCTTCATTAAATGAAAACCTGAATGGAAACTCTTAGCAAGCTGGATGTACCTCAGTCCCTAAATGTTCTCGGTGTCAGGTACTTCTTTTCTTCTCAAACTTCCTGGAAGGGCTGTTTTTTCTTTTCATCCCTGCTCACTGGAAGAGGGGGTGGAGGGGACACCATCAGTGACACCTGGTTTCCTCCTAGAGGGAATCAGGAAAACGGGAAGGAGCAGGAGCAGGTACCTGGCGGGCTTGGAGCCCCGTGAGGACAGGGTCCTATCAGGCTGACCAGCTGGGAGACTCTGAGAGACCAGCAATGGCTGCTCACACCAAACTTTCCTCTTGGCCAAGGATTTAAAAAAATTTGTTTCCACATTGATTTAATTGGTAAGTACAAGATTCTGGTGTAGCACTCACCTACATCTACAGATAGTAAAATCATTGCTACAACTTTCCATAAGTTTTACAGCACTCAAAACAACAATAAACAAGCAAAACCACTTCATCTCTGATCAAAGTTCTGTCTTGGAAACAGAAGATCCAAGCGATGGTGAGGATGGCAGACACAAAGCATCATCACTGGGACGGAGCAGAGAGGCTGGGCTCAGGCTGTTCCTTCCTTTTCTACTGAACCTTCAGTGTGGAACGCTCTTGCAGAGCATCGACAATGAGCTCCCACACAGCTTATGTGCGACACTACTGTGCTTGGGAAAAAAAGTGTGTGAATTCTAGCACGACGCCAGACCAAATGTATTTGTAAGTGGGGAGAAGAGAAAGCTCTGACTTACCATAGAAGGAATAATGGAATTAGAAAATCACCATTTGGCAACCATCGCAGTGATAATTATCTCAACAAGAATCATCACTGGATGTGAAAACTAGTGGCTAAAAGTTTGAAGGAGAAACAAACATTTACGTAGTCTCAAAATATCTCCCCACAAGATGCTTAATATTACGAAGGGGAAAAACAGTAAATTCACAGTGGAGAAGTCTGGCAGATCCCACCTGAACCAGGGGATGGAAGCTCCCCGGCTCAGGAAGGGGGCGCCTCCTGAGAAGATGCAGAGGGAACCAGCGTCACTTCTGTGGGACCCTAACCCCCCAAATGCATAACCAGGATCTACTCAAGTGGAAACATCAGACAAACCGAAATTGAGGAAAATTTTACAAAACAAATGGCCTGTACTCTTCAAAAGTGTCAAGGTCATGGGCTGAGGAAACGTTACAGACTCAAGGAGACTAAAGAAATGTAACAACTGAATGCTACAAGTGACCCTGGATTTTTCTTTCCTTTGCTACAAAGACATCAGTGGGATGACTGGCCACATGTGAACATGGTCTGCAGGTCAGATCAAAATACTGACCAAAGATAAAAGATGTGCATTAATTTCTTGATTTTGATTAATGTACTGTGGTAACATAACAGGACATCCTTGTTTGCTAGGAAATATGCAGTCAAGAATTTGGGTACCATGTCTGCAACTATACTCTCAAATTATTCAGAAGGGAAAACAAGCCAACGTGGTAAAATGTTAATCTCAGCTGTGAGTCTGACCACATGCAGAGTCTTGTGAGTTCTAGTGAACTGCCAAACCTAGAAGCAGTCTCAGGGTCCCCTGACACACCTGGAAATCACCCCCTACCTGTGCATGGAGACCTTCATTCTTCATTTCAGCTGCACAGCGCTCCAAACACGGATATTTATATACCATATTTTATTCCGCCTCTCTCCTATATGTGGACGTTAGGGTTGCTTCCAACATTTTGCAATGATAGATAATGCTTCAAAGAATAACCTCATGTATGTGTATTTTTCTACTGTTGGAGATGCATCTTATGGGTGGCTGCCTAGAAACGAGAGTGCTGGGCCAACAGGTCAGGGCACAGCAGTCTTGTGAAGTGTAGCCCAATTTCTCCTCTGTAGACTGATGTAACAACAGCAACACATGAGAACGCCCTTCTCCTCACAGCCTTGCCAACCCAGTGTGCTGTCATAATTTTCCATTCTCAGCAACCCGATAGGTTTCATAAAAGTCATATCATAGGTTGTTTAAATTTGCATCTCTAATTATGAGTGAGCTTGACCATCACGTGTTTAAGTGCACGCATCCACACACACACACACACACACACACACACACTGACTTATCTATTCTAGTCTTTCCTTCGTTTTCTATTGGTTTTTTTCATTCTGCAATTTAAGAGTTCTTCGTATATTAGATAGAAGCCCACTATGATAAATGTTGCAAATATACTCTCCCAACTCATCAGTTGTCTTCTGACTGTGTTTGTGCTGATTTGACAATCTAGCAGGAGTCCTTATCTTGAAGTCCAAGATGTCTGGGGTCTGCAAACCTTAGGGGATGGTCTGACTGACTTTCTGAAGGGTCTGCAGCATCCGTCCAGATGTCCAGAGGGTCCTGTGACCTGACAAAGCCATGAGCTACCACTTCCCTGTGAACCCTACTGCCCTGGGCCCAACAGGACCACTTCTGCTCGACAACCCTCAGGAGCCCTTCACTGAAGGCTTCTCTCATTTCTCTTGATTCTTTTCTTTCACAGGAAGACAGAGTCAGCAACTCAGCCTCCAACGGTGTATTTCAGGTTGTGTCGTCAGTGTGAGTTCTGATATGAACACATTTCTGGCCTCTTATACTCCTCCCAGATGACGTCAGACTCAACGTGGAAAGGAGGGGACAGGCTCTTCTTTGGCAGGAACCCCAACACTGACACATTCCTTGCTTCCCCTATGCTCCTAACCATACCCCCTGTATCTTGAGCTCATCTAAGTGTCAGGGGGTTGGGGAGGGACTGTCAGGATGAGGCCCAGCTATGGGTTAACTAGCGAACACGAGCACAACCACCACCTCAGCCCAGGTAACACATTCTGTTCACATATATTAAGGGCAAAGCCGCTTTTCTTGGCAGCTGTACCACCAAGTCAATTCTAAGTGACCAGTTAAAAGCTGTAGGTCTTTTCTTTCCCCCATAAATCCTCATGCTTTTTTCCTGACTTGCGTAGTTCCCTTTTTGGAACCAAGCACAAAATCTTGCATTTATAGCTATTAAATTTCATTTTGCTTTATACAATTCAAAATAGTATTTACTTCTGGTGGAGTCAGAAGGGAGAAAGGGAATGGTTTAAAAAAAGGAACAGGAAGACAGAAGTCTCTAGTTCTCAGGCTCGATGGTATGCACACACGTGTGTACACACATGCATAGATCCAAGTATTTTGTGTTTATTAATATACTTCATAATTTATAGATGCATACTTTCATCTTATATCAATGAGCACATCAAGAAACTTGTTAAACTCAGCCCATCACATCAAGAAGTAAAGAACTTTTAGATCTGTTACCACATTCATTTAACTATATTTTTAAGGACAGGCCATCGCAGCATAAATTCCGGTATCATGTTCAGCTGTTACTTAATGCTTTGTCCATTCCTGATTGTGGTTAACACATGCAGCCTACTAACAACTGTCAACTGCCCTGTAGCCAGTGTAAAGAAACGACGGATTTATCAGGTGGGGAAGGGAGCCTACCCAGGAAGTCCAGAGAATATGAATTTATTAGCGGGTCCAGAGCAGGTCAACTGCAGCCTGTGCTTACAAATAACCCTTTAAGGGATACCACCACACTCATCTGTGTAAGCGGTATCTGTGCCCGATTGCAAGCTACAATGGCAGAGTGGAGTAGTTTCAACAGAGGCCATATGGCCCAGAGAGCCTAAAATATTTACCATCTGGCCCTTTACATAAAAAGTGCACTAACTCCTGGTCTAAGGTACCAACTGGGGAGAAAGTAAGTTCTCCAGGCCACTCGGCGGGTACCATTCCTTGAGGGACTGGGGTCCACCAGGCCACCACGGCTCACTAACCACTAGTCTCACCCAACAAATCCCTCTGACTCTAATTTCAAGCACACAGAGACCTGACTTTCCATGCCCCTCCAAGCGGTGATTCCACTTCTCACTAGCAATTGAAGAACCGCTTTCTGATTTATGCTTCTGTCTCTCCTAAGTGGGTTAGCTTGGATCAGTTCTTTGGCGACCATCACCTCTGATGTGCAAAAAAAAATCTAAGTCAAGTTTCTGGACCTGTATAGTTTAGGGCTTGCCCCTGAAATATGGAGACCCCTTGAGGGTAGCCATCCTATGAAGCCCTACCCGGGTCAACAGTCTCCCTCAGAGACATCTATGTGACACCTCACTCCATCCTCACCACGGTGCTACCAAAACTCAAGGAACAAGTCCACATCACTCCTTAACGTCAGATGCAGAAATCCCACACAACTACCACAAAGTGATTCAACATTCCGTACACGCTGCAGCTGCTTCAGAGGGCTGACACATTTTCTAGATAAGTACTTCCCCTCTTCAAGTGTCTGATGGGACACAAATGTTCTTAGAGATCATCAAAAGAAAGTTAACATGAAAATCATCATTTTGGAAATGTTTCAAGAATAAATCACCAAGCCACCTGTCAGAATGTGTACTTTATCCTGGGAAGTGTTACTCCTGCTGGAAAGCTGCCATTCACACACAACTCAACTGCATCGAGATGTCATTTCTTACCTGGCGAGGGCTGAGCCTTCCTTCAGCGGCTGCAGAATGTTGACGCAGGGCTTCCTCTGCTCCCTCACAGGGCTCGCTCACAATCTCCGCCTGGTCCCCTTCATCTCCGAAGACCTTTAGCTCCACGCTCTTGGCTTTCTCTTCCCTATCCAAGATCCCAGCAGCCACAGAACCTTCTGCTGGGGAGTCCACCAGCCCACACCGCCCAGGCTCACCCCCATGGTCCAAGGTCTCAGGGGTTTCTTCGCAACAACTTCCCGCGGGAGTCCTCTGCAGCTCCAAGGGCACTGCCCTACTCTGACTTAAACAAGCGCTCGGGGCTCCGGGTTTTACATCTGGAATCACGCTCGGCTCAGGGTCAGCATGGAGCTCTTTGGAGACACTCACTGGGAGTTCCGAGTATAACTCCTGCACCGCGGCAGACATGGAGGGACCAAGCAGAGCTGGCTGAGTCTCCACTCCGGATGACAGCATCGGGGCAGATGCAGATTATGGAGTCAAGTCTGTTACATCAAACGGCTCACCCTGACACAAATCAAAGGAAGGGATAAAAGTTTAAAATCTTGCAGGGTAGAAGAATGCCATCTCAGCTCAAACTGGCTAAAACAAGGGCAAAAATTCTGCCTCGCATGCCGGCATTATCTGGCACCAAAAAATCCACCGTAATACGCCGTGAATTTGAGGAAAAAGAAATATCTTAAACCTTTAATAGACATCTGTCTAACCTCAATTCAAACACTACCTTCTGAACAGTTCTCAATTTAAACCTGACTTAAGTAAGACCTCATCAAAGGCAGACAAGAATTGGACATGTCTAAGCATCCAGGAAAGACGATATAAATTAGAAGACAAAGATGATTTTCGATTTGTTTCCAGGTCATGAACCCTGCCTGTTTCCTTCACCACTGTAACCCCACTACCTGGAATAGGGACTTGACACAGAAGCACTTGGGACATATTTGCTGAATCAATATGTACTGAAGAATTCTAAAGAATTTGATTCACTGACTTTTCTTCATTAAAAATTCTCTTTGAAAGAAGATACAGAGAAAGCAGAATTCCACTCCTTTACTGCTTACCAACCACCTGCACAGTGTCCATGCGGGCTGGCACCAGGCACTGCCAAACCAGCTCTGGGTTCTACTCAGCACCTTGAGGTTTTCGAGGTGCCTTCAGACACCACTCATTTGCTTATCTTAGGTTCTTGGACAACCCCGTTAGCTAAGCAGGGCAGCCGTCATCTTCCTGTTACAGGTTCTAACACACCTGAAGAGGTCAAAGGGGATCTGCCTGAAACATCACATGATTCACTGAGAGGTGGGGGGACACCTGGGGCTTCCGCTGAGCTGGTCATGTTCCATTTCTTCACTGGGTAACGTAAACACGGGTTATTTGCTAAAATATGTATATATAAGTAGTTCATAATACTGTATTATTTAAGTAGTCAGAACAAACACACTCACACAGGGAGGGAATGGAACATGCAGAACTGGGTTTCCTGGCCGGTCACTTTTCCATCTTAATTTACCAAATGTGTGCAGTTTCCACCACAAAATCCACTTGACCTGACCAGGGCGGAAATGGTTAACCAAGTGAGATACTAGGCTGCACGCTTTCATTCTGACGTCTTCCCCGACCCTAGACAGGTGGGAGAAGATGAGAAATAACTGGCTTCTCAGAGTTCAAAATGAGGGCTCGTTGGAGGTACATCCCTTTGGCCAAAATGCATGTAGGAGAGGGAGGGTGTTTCAGACAACAGCTGATTCCTCCTCCCCCCACTTCCTAACATCCATCTTTCCCCCAAATAAACACATTACACACAAGGAAAATCCAGCACTGTGACTGCTGAGCTGTCACCTCCTTCCCCCAGAACATGAGCAGATTTCTGAGCAGGAGGGGCTCTCCCACACACCGAGCAGCTCCTTGCAACTCGGCGTCCTGGGTCCCTGTCCCTGATTATCGGGGGGGGGGGGGCACCCACAGGCGTCGCTTACACAAAGGCACGTGCTCTGCCTCCAGGTCAGGAAGCACCCGCTCCACAAATACTCCTGGACTGACAACTGGTCCCCCTTGCCAGAAGGTCCCAGCGCTGACCTATGCTCTCTGGGCTGGAGCAGGGGGCTGGGAAGGGCAGATGACAGGTCCTCCTGTTCTGGACCCTTCTGCTTTTCTTCTGGTTTCCAACTCGTGGTGGATGGTTTATCCACGGTCCTATGCTTTCATCCACTGAGTGTCCTCAGTGTTTTCAAGGAGCCCTACTCAAAGATAAAAGGATGTAACGCGCCACTACTAACTTAAACACTAGAAATCACAGGAAAGCAGACTGCTGGTCCCTGGGGTTAAAGTAACACAGGAGGGCTGATGAGGAAACCTGGACCCACGACAGAAGCCAGGAGAGAGAAGCTGGTGTGTATGGGAGGGTGGCGAGGATCCAAGCAGGGCAGAGAAAGGCCCAGCCCTCCCCTTTCTCCTCCAGCTCGTACCACTTCCAGGGCTACTTCAAGTTTTAGGCCACTTTGTGTGTGTCTGCAGGGGGGTTAAAGGATAAACTGGAGTTGCTATTTGATACTCCCCAAAGTGCTCAATTTGAATTTGGTTCAGTTTCTCTTTCCCATCGACAGACACAATCTAGCTCTGGCTGTCACACCACAGAGAGACAGAGAGTAAAGCAGGAAGGACCCCCCGAGAAGCAGGCTCGTGGATGGAGCCGGGCCCATGGGGCTCCCTGCCCCCCCAGGGTGCACGATTCTCAAGCTTGGTCCTTGCACGCCTTCCTTCCCAGGCTTCACTCTTTTGACGCCCTCTCCTGTTCACATAGCTTCTCTGCTAAGAGGATGGAAGACTCAAAACAGCCCTTGTAAGCACAGAGTGACCACATGACCCAGCGATTCCACTGAGGAAAATGTGCAAAAACTACATGGCCGTTCTCTGCAGCGCGACTCACAGGAGCCAGGAAGTGCAAACAACTCAAATGTCCATTGACTGATGAACGGATCAACAAAATGTGGTCCTGCCACACAACAGAGTATTACTTAACTATGAAAGGAAATGATTCACTACACAACATGGATGAACCCTGAAAACGCTACATTGTAAGAATCCATTTACACAAAATGTCCAGAGGAGCCGAATCTGGAGTCAAAAGGTGGATCAGTGGTCGCTTAGCGCTGGGAGAGCTGGAGAAACAGGGAGTGGCTGCTGGTGGAACAGAAGTTCCTTTAGGGGCAATAAAAATGTTCTAAAATAGATGGTGGTGATGGTTGCACAACTGGGTGATTGTGCCAAACACCACTGGGTTGTACAATTTAAGTTGGCGAATTGTATGGTATATGAATCACATCTTAATAAAGCCATTTAAAAAAAAAAGAAACCTGTCCCTTGTTCCAACCTCTTCTCAAGTTGTGACGTATGTTTCACTCACAAGGATGGCACCCCCTCCTCCAAGTTAACGTGTCTAAAATAGAACCCATTCAACCCAGTGAAATAACGGAGTATTGCGGCGTGCAAACGGCCATGGAAACACGGATGAGTAAGATGCCCTCAGCATAACTGTCCATGCTTATTTTTGACCCCGTTGCCTCCATGAGTAATGGCAGCCCCTGTGGCCCAGAGCTCAGACTTGAAGCCCCAAATGTAAGGATATCTGACCTTCCACAGGCCACTCACTCAGCACTGGTACCCACGGACCCATCTCCAGCCGTGTCTCCAACCAACCTCACTCCTCCATTCCCACGGCCCTAACTCAAGATTTTGTTCTGAACACAGGATCATGCATAAAAACACACTTACTGAACAGATCTTTATCACAAAGAGGCAGTGGGGATAGTCACATGAAATGGCTCAGAACAGCCCTCAGGGAAAACAGTGCCGTTACCTCTCCTGTGCCTCCATCTACGCGGTAAACTGGTATCGACCAAAATGGAACTGCAGGGCTTTGGTCACCAACAGATGACTTCCAACTGACAAAAGTCAAATGTCACAAAGCTCCCATCTCTTGATATGTTCGTTTGGTGGAAACAGAACTCTTAGACTTTTCTCCCTGTAAAACAACTAGGCACACTGGCTGTGAAAGCAGGACACCCCCCCCCCTTCTTCTCCCAGCCTGAGTCTGGGTCTCTGGGTCCACAGGTTTCTCGGCACTATGTGCAGTCGAGTCACCAAGAACAGCCAGCCGGGTTAGGAACCCGCAGAGATGAAGCACCACTTAGGTACAAGCATAGAGGAGCAGAGTACAACCGTCCTCAGAGCAGTAGTTCACATCACTAAGCTCTCCTCTCAGTTTTCACCGTCTATCGGGATGCTGCTAATGCCATATACCTCTATGTAGAAAACTGCCTGGGATGTCTTATCAAACTAAATAAACATTGGGACTCTTTTTTTCTTTTGGTAAAAAAAAAATATATATATATATATAGAGAGAGAGAGAGAGAGAGGGAGAGACAGAGAGAGAGAGAGGGAGAGAGAGCACACAAAAATATTTTAAAGAAGATAAGGCAAATATTAACAGTGTCACCCTGGGTCACGGGATCATGAATGACTTATCTGCATGTTGTACTCTTTTCTTCTATTACTGAGTATGTATTACATGCGTTAAAGTTTTTTTAAACTTTATATCTCAAGACTCAAATATGAAGCAATAAAGAACTGGTAAGTGTTAAGTATGACTCCTTTATCAGTATCTTTCCAAATGTCAGCTCTCTTCCTCAACCATAAGTTTTTACACTAAAGTGTTAAGTAAACTTGAATTAAGAGGAAAGAGTGAGTAATACAAGTTTCTAAAATGTAGACAGGAATTTACAGTTTAATCCTTACTAATAACATAACTAACCTATTGGGTGAGGACACCAGATAGTTACCTAGTTTGAGGTATAAGCAAAAAATAACCATAGATTCACAAACAACTCTTTCCAGCTGCTAGTGGCTGGTCATCTTTACCATTAACAAAAATAAGAATTAGATTGTTTAGGGGATGGATCTATTCCTGGGGAGGGGAGACTAACATTTAAAGGGAGTATGTAGCACAATTATTTCAATAAAAGAATAAATTCTTTTGAATTGAGAAGAATCATCTCCCAAACTCTCTGCTTCAAATGCAGGATCAGTGCTGGGAAGCAGTCCAGTTACCGGTCTCCAAACTGGGAGTCCAGGTCCCTATCCTGCCTCTCATTTACTAGCTGCGTGGCCTTGAGTGTGTCACTGAACTTTTCTTGGGTTTGTTTTTCACATGTAAAATGGACAAGTTAAACAAAATAATCTCAAAGCATCCTGCCACCCCCCAAAATGCCGAGACTCTAAATAACTTTTCCATTTCACTTTGTTTTAGCAAAGCACACCTACAGACGCCAACAATAGTGGTACAGAGCTCAGGCTAATCCCCACTGCAAGTACCGAAGGGCAAACAAGGCAATTTAAGAACGCTTTACATATGAAAAAGATAGAAAGCTGGTCTTTAGTGTGCCTTCAGGCATTTGGGAAGTTGTTAATTTCTATCCCACCAAATAACAAAAGCCAGGGGGAGGGTGGGGAAACCACCAGTCAAAGATTAACGTTGCAGCTCCCAACTCATTAGAATACAGTTTATAACACTAAAAACCTGACCATGTGGCAACTTTTACTTTAATCATTCGAATACTCCCCCAAACAAAAGTTATAAGGGTACAAAGTTTACAGCAAAAAAAAAAAAAAAAAAAAGGAAAAAATAATCAAACAAAGAAAACAGCAGAACAGAAAACCATGTGCCCCAATAATCCCCAATAATCCTGAGTCTGAAGATCTCCCCTCCCTCTAATTCCAAAGCAGTGGGGTTGCTCTTAACGAAACAGAGCAGTTACAACAACCCTGGGCACTGCTGCACTTGTGGGTCAGGGACAACACTCGCGATAATGACCAGGCCCTCAGAAGTTCACAACACTCTTTTCACCTTGGGAAAGGGGCTTTCTTTTCCAAAGATTCAGACACTGTAGCCAATCCCTCCCTGAGGGAATTCGAAGAAGGGGCCTCTTCTTGAGGGACAGAGAAAGAAGAATCTTTTAATAAGACCTCTAGACAACCTGAGAGTGGGGCAGGGAAGCCCGTACACTAAGCAGGGCCCGGCTCTCCCACACGGTGCGCAGGAAACCTCAAAGGCACCAGGCACGTTTCCCTTTACCTCCCTTCATGAGTAGGCAGAGAAAGGATCCCAGACAGGGAGTGAAACAGTAAAAATGCCCCTGATTTCTACTGACAAAGACTTGGCAGAAAAGATTTTCGTTCCTTTTTCAAAGGAAAGGGAGGAAAGAAACCATCTGTGCCACTCTAAATATACAGCAGGAAAGAGTCCTCCTCTCAAAGGTCTAGAAGTCCTCTTTTCCTTGGGAGCGTGAGAGGAAGAAGTTGGAATCCCCATCTTCGGGGGAGGGGGTGTGCGCAGACCAAAGGAAGCTTTTTCGCCACCAGAGCAAGTAGGGGAGTGGGAGAGGGCATCTCTAACCAGTCGGGAAGGAGTGATAGCTGCTGTGGACAAAGGAAAGGCCGACTTCTGGTATCAGGTCTTCCTCTTGGGAGTTCAGACCTGTTTCCAAAAACAAAGTCTTTTTTTCTTGATTATTCTAATTGAGGCCCTCTTTGTTAATTTGGGAAGTATGGCTGTATCTAAAGAGTAGAAGTGGCTCTTTTCTCTGCCGCAGGGGAAAAGTCTCCTCTCTTGTGAGACAGTGATGGCGGGGTGGGGTGGGGGGGGAGACATGCATGGAAAAATGTTTCTCTGTGGAAGATACTAGTTTTTTTTAAAACAAGTAATAGCAACAGTAACAATTTACCAAAAGGTTACTATGTACCAAGAACTTGCACAAATTTTCCTTTAGCCCTCAGGACAATTCCATGAAAAGAGGACCCAAATTAGAGATGGGCTGACTGAGAAAAGGCTAAGCCATTAGCCAAGGTCACAAAGATGGGAAGTGGGAGACACGGGCTTGCATCCATCACACGCCAAACGCCACGCTCTTCATTGTGCAAAAGGGAAAAGAGCTCAAGGCACATCAAGAGACCTGGGGGGCGAAGCGGGGCTCCTTCGGTGGACACGACTGGAGGAGGGGAGGAAGGCTGACTTCTAATACCAGAAAGTAAATTCAGGGTCTTAGTCTCTGCATCTCGGGGCAAAAGTGAAAAATAAAACCGGGAAGGTTAAGTCCGCCTTTTACAGGGAAGGACGGAGCGATCCCCCTGTCACTTTTAGGCAAATTGGGTCTTTCTCTCCTTCTGGGGGGTGCTGACCAAATCGAGAGAGACCTCATTCCTGCTGAAAGTAAGTTCAGAACGGTCCCCTCGCGCCCCGGGAGCGGGTCTCCTCCGCGGACCAGCGCACTGGAGCTGCAGAAGAGCGTTCGCCCACGAAGAGGGGCGTCGCCCGCCCCGAGGAGAGAAGTTGGGGGTCCCCCGCCGGGTCGAGGTCGAAGGAGTATCTCTCTCCCTCGTCGAAGCCACGACTCGGAGACGCCGCTTTCCCCTCGCGATGCGGGGCCCGGTCTCCTCCCTCTCCCTGGGTCGCTCCGTCGCCCGCAGCGCAGCCTGCGTTCCCTTCGGCGCCCTGAGTGGGCGGGGGGCCCGTACTCCCCTCAGCCTGCACCGCCTGGCGGAGGGTCCGCTCAGGGTGGAGTGGGGCTGGGCGGCTACGCCCGAACTCTTCCCGCCCCCGGTCTCTTACCCTGAGACCTGCTCCGCGGCCCGCGCTCGCCCCGCCAGCCCGGCCTCTGCAGCCGCAGCCCCGTCGCCGCCAAGTCTACCTGAGCCTGCGGAGCCGAGAGCTCGGGGGCGCTCCGGCCACCGCCGCCTCTTCGTCTCTATGGTCGCCCCGCACTTCCTCATCCGGGGCCCGAGCCAGCCATGCGGGCTCGCCCAAGTCCCGCCCCCGCGGCGCGCGCGCGCACTCCTAGGTGCGGCTCTTCCCGCTTGGGACCTCCCTCCTTCGGCTAGCTCACGCGGCCCTCTGCCCCACCCCTAAAGCCCGGGCTCTTAAAGGGGAACGCACCTTTGGACTCGTCTGCTGAGCCTCCCGCCCACGATCTGACTCCACTGCTCCCACCCTGGTCTCGTTTCTTTTTCTGGCCGAATGGCTGCAGTCCTCCTGGCCTCCTAGCTTCTGCCTTGGCAGTCCAGGAGATCTTTTTATAACTGGAATCAGTGTTTTAGATCATCATTTCCCTGCTCCTTCTCCTCGTAACAGCATCTTGTTTTAATTTCTTCGTAGCTGTAACACTGGCTGAAATTGCCGGTTCATCTATTTATTGACTTATTTATCATGTCCCTCCTACCCTTGTCTGTTCTGTTTACAGAACATCACCTAGAGCAGTGTCCTGCACAAGCAGACATTCAACAGATACTTGAAGGAAGGAAAAGAATATTTATTCAAGGGGGAATTGAGAAGGTCCAGAGAATGCAATCAACTTGCCCCAAAACACACAGCCTTGTGTTAGAAATTGGTGGTTTCTGACTAGAGAGCTAAAGTTTGAAGGTTCTGGGGGATTTTAATTCTGTCTTTGAACCAGTCAAAATGTGGACCATTTTATCTGAGATAAGTGTTGTCCCAGCTTTAGTTAGGGGCTGAAGATATACAAACCCAAAGGCTAGCTCCATTGTTTACAGCCTGTCCATATATGGTCCACATACATACACAGTTCACATATAGGATAATACAGATGCTGTTGGGATGAATCAACTAAAAATTCACTTTAAAACATTTCTACATTTATCATACTCAAGTCCTCAAGTTTTTTTCTCAGGCAACTACATGCTTATAGAAGGGGACCTGAGAAACCCAGTATTACTGGTTTGTCTTTTGCCTCAGGCGCTAATGTGACTGCATACACAGCACCATTATTGATTTCATATTTATTTTTAATGATGTTTATTTAAAAATGATATTTATTTTTAAAATTATATTTTGTTCTTCATGGATTTTTTGTATTATTCTATTTCAAAAAATAACATTATTATTTATCTTGCTGTGTTTTTTGGCACCCCTTTAACATTTTGTGCCCTAAGTAAGGCAAGTTTCTCATTAGCCTCATCCACCGCACCCTGGTCCTAGCCTTGCTCCTAGCTCTGTTTTAAGCACAAAAGGATCCCGAAGAAGTATCATACATATCATTCAACCCACTAAAAGTTGAGGAAAGCCAGTTTCCTGACAAATTCCATGCTTTTGGTGAGTCAATAACACCCTAAATGTAACATGTCCCTCAAACACCTTGTGAAGGAGGAAGAACACATAGTGTTTATTCCCAGCGGTCAGGGGAGAAGAGAATTACCTTGTGCAAAGTCACACAGCTAAAAGCAGACAGTCCTGCAGGTCGTTGGAGCACAGGACCGTAGAACCAAAAGCATTGGGCCCCCAGCCTGGGAGCTACCGGTGCCAGCCTTCTGTAAACGTTACCGGCTTTAGACAATTTTTAAGATCTCAAAATTTGTCAAGATATTTTACAAATTTTTGCCTGATTGAAAAGTGAAATAATTGCATTTCTAAGTTATGACAGCAAAGATGGACATCTCTCAGGAGGACTCAAATTCCCCAGGGAGGGAGAGTCCCATTAGCTATGTGAGAGGGAAGGACTTCCCACCAGCCACTGAAAAAACCAGCCTGGGGGATTTGGGCTTGTCTCTCGAACTGGCAACCGAAAAATGTCCTTTACATTTAACGTTTTATCCCTGAAAATCTTGCAACTTTTGCAGTCTGCTTGATAACATGCTTTTCTTTACCATTAAAAATCCCAATTATTTCTTTATATCGAATCCTGAAATAAAAGCACAGGTGCTTACGGAAGCTCTGGCCGCAGCCCACTCCCCTCACCCACTCCCCAGTCTCTGTGGTATGCGATGCTTCTTTCAACATTCACAAAACTCCTGAAAACCGTAGGTCAAGCAGCTGGAGCTGGCAACTTGCCAGGAGCCCTCGGCCATCTTCAGGCACTGTCCACAGAGCTCTGATTTTTTTTTTTTTTTCCCCTAAGAAGATGTCCCGACAGATATGGGCTTAGTCTGAGTCCTTGGTTGAGACATGAGGTTGCTGGTTAAACGCTCAGCCTTCGGAGCCAGGTTGGATCCAACTGGGTCAGGATCCGTCCTTGCTTCCTTCGGAGGAGTTTTTCGTGTCCTCAGCCTGTTTCCCTGTCTGTGAAGTAGGATAGCACCTGCCACCTCCTAGGGAAGCCTGTGAAAGCTACGGTAGCTATTTCTAATAACCAGAGAGGCACGCAACGCCACTCGGGATTTGGAAGTCTCTGACGAGCCCCCCAAGGCGGATACTTTCCAGCATCGCACTAGGTCGCACGTGCTCGGTCTTTGCATTTTACAGAAGTTCTCCCAGAAACCCTATTTTGTGCATCTCAGCAGCCCTGTGAGGTCAGGCGAGGGTCCATAACATAGTTTACAGATGCGGGGACACTCGCCCGAGTTGGCCCTGCTGGGGACGTTACTAGGTAGCAAGCGAACCTCCTGGGCTCGGATCTGTTTCGGAACCTCTGGGACGAAACGGATTTCCCTTCCGGGAGAGGCGGCCATCAGGCTCGGTAGCGGGAAACGCCGGGGATGCGGAAAAGGGGTGGGGCGTCCCGACCCGCAGGCCGCAAGCGAGGCCCCGCCCCCGGCGCGAGCCCCGGATGGGGAAGTGGCGCGGACACCGAGACGAGGCGGAGGCCGAGCCAGAGCGGCCCGGGGGGGGGGGTGGAGTGGGTGGGAAGGGGGTGGTGCCCCGGGGCGGAGCCATCGGAGCGGCGCGGGTTCTCAGGTGAGCGCTCCGTGGTCGCGGCGGGCGGGCCAGCGCCGGGAGCTCACGCACCGGATCCGCGCCGGCTGCGCGGGCGTAGGCGGAGCGTACGGAGGAGTCGCGGGGGCCCTGGCCGGGGTCCGGCCCTCGGGTCTCCGGCCTCAGGCGGGAAGGGGCTCCGGACCTGCGGGTGAGTGGAGCTGACCGCCAGGGCCCGGGTTTGGGAATAAGGCGGGAGGGGGCCGTGGATAGGTTCGAATCCTGACGCCACCTCCAGCCCGCTGTGTGACCTTAGGCAAGTGCCTCCCCGTCTCTGATCCTCAGTGGCCTCAGCTGTGAAATGAGGGGGTGCGGGGAGGAACTGCTGAGAGTTTGTGCAGATGGAGGTTTGGGGAAGGAACCCGTGCCTTCCTCTTATTTACACTCTCCTTGCCCGGAACATCGACGGCGAAACGTCGACAGTGGAAGTGCCTCCCATCTCTGAGGGACCTTAGACAAGTCCCTTGCTCTGGCCCTCACTTTCCTCATCTGCAGAAGGAGTGTGCCTAACCTCTTTTAAGACCTCTCTAATATTTGGGTGTTACTGGTTTAGATAGAGGCAAGGTAATGAGTGCTTCATTCATTACAAATTTTCCCTTTAAGGGTGTGATAAAGTATCTGCTCGGAGGTTGGACTAGACCCTGGCCCGAATTCCCTTTCCTTCCCAGATTCGTTGGTTCTGTTTGTTCTCCATGCTTTCTGGTTATTAGAGGAATCATGCAAGGGTTGCTGCCACCTCTCTGCTGAGCAACAGCAATATTTTCACTGCCCTAAAATCTAAAAGCAGTTGCAAGGGAATGTCTCACATTCCAGCCTTTTTGTTTGTGTTTCAGTGGCAGGGAGGCAAAATGATTTCTCTCCCCCAAGCCTGGAACAGCTGAAGGAAACAACAGTACAAGATGAGAACCACAAAGGTCTACAAACTCGTCATCCACAAGAAGGGCTTTGGGGGCAGTGGTCAGTATCGATTGTTCTTTGGGGGTTGTGTAAGTTTGCTGAGGTTCTGGTGTGTCCTATACCTTGAAAATTACACACTGGCTTGTGTGACAGTCGAGGCTAGCCAAGCAACTTAACTGAGTGAAGCAGCAGGTGAAATACCATAGTAGGGAGGGTAGGACAGGAGACACAGGGTCCTTCCAGAAGTATTTGCATTTTGCATTTTAAGGAACGTTGTGAATATTGCCAGTTTTCTATGCTTTATTTGCTTGTATTTTTTATTACGTATATATTGTGTATGTCCCATAAAATTTCAGTCTGCACTGGCTTGGCAGATGAGAAAACATGTTCCGTGAGAGAGAAGTAGTAGATATACGTAAGACAGGTATGATCAAAGCATGAACCTTTGCCTGGCTCCGAGGCGCAGTGAGAAGGGGCAGGATACAGCATGTTGTCCCCCATTAAACAAGAATCGGCTGTGAGCTCTGCCTCTAACTTTCCCTGTGACCTTGGACAGGCCTCTAGTTTACCTCAACTACAAATTCAAGCATTTTAGAATGGTTTCTCCATTTCTCTTAGCACCCTGAATCTATAAATCTGCAGGATAGGAAAACACCTCCTCGTAAGTTTTTTTTCTTTCTTTCTGTCCTAACAACCTAATTTGCTTCAGAAATTGGAGTTAACAACCCAATGAGTATTTTAAAAATTTGCATTTGAATATGCATTTGCTCCTCTGTTATATATGTATAAGCCTCCCAAAGACAAGGATGGCCAAAAATGGAAAAGAATAGTTTCTGTATCACAAGGTCCGATGGGGATAAGTGAAATGATGTATGTAAAGTATTCAGCAGAGTACCAGGCTTCTTCCAACTGCTCAGTAAATGTAGCCATTGTAATTCCCAGGACAAGGATATACCAGGCATCGCTATATTTAAAACTCAATTTCTGCTGAAACCACAGTCTGTTGTTAACACTGGACTTTGTATGCAGTTGAGGCTGCTGAAGTTTGTGGAGCAGAATTGAAGAGACAACAGAAATAACTTTTGACAGAGGAAAAGATACAGTATGTATAGTGTATATACAATGTACATGAGTCTGCTGTTTCCTGTGTACAAGACAAAGGTAGCTGGGTGCTGTAGCCAGTGTGCTGCAGGACTGTGAAGAAAAAAAGAATCCGACAATATTACCCAGCCGAAAAAAAGAATGAATACTACCATTTTCAGCAACATGGATGGACCTAGAGATTATTATGCTTAGTGAAGTATATCAGACCGAGAAAGAGAAAATACTATATGCTATCACTTACATGTGGAATATAGAAAAGAATTCAAATGAATGTATGTGCAAAGCAGAAATAAACTCACAAATGTGTCCTTACCAAAGGGGAGAAGGAATGGAGAAGAGACAAATTAGGTGTTTGGTATTAACAGATACAAATTACTATGTATAAAATAGATAAACAGCAAGGATACACTATATAGCACGAGGAATTACACCTATTATCTTGTAATAACCTCTAATGGAATAGAATCTGCAAAAATACTGAATCACTATGCTGTACACCAGAAACTAACACAATCTTTTAAATCAACTATACTTAAAATAATAAAGTAAAATAATTAAAAAAATACATCCAACAAATACTTATTAGGTACATAATGTACCAAACATAAAGATCATGACAAAGTCCGTTGTCCCTAAGGAGCTTTTGGCTTGATGAGACAGACATGCAAAAAGGAAATGACAAAACAAAGCAGGATGGAATATAGGTTCAGGGAGCTTAATTCAGACAGTGGAAGTTAGGAAAAGGCTTCGTAGAGGATTTGGCATACATGTGTCGACGGAAACAATATACAAAAACAAGCAAACAAAAAAACCACTGTGGGATTAACCCAGTGCTTTGCTTTCCTGGGCTGAGCTTTTGTTGGGTCTGATTATATTAAAATTCTGGATATACTTATTTGTCATGGTTTTAGCATAATTAAAGGCCATGTCTTTCCCTAAAAATTAAAACGGGGGAAAAAACCGTCCAATCTTTATGATTCTGGGTTTGTTATATTTGAAAGAGTTTGCCCCCACCCTCAGTGGGGGGCAGAGGTAGATAAACACAGGAAAACATCTCCTCCCTATGTTTTAAGAGTCTCATTGGAGCCTACCATGAACTGAAATCTGAAGTTTTTCTCTGATCAGGTGCTGCCCTCCCAGATCCAGGACATGTTATTTGGCTTGTTTTTCATGAGGTCTGAGAGCTGGTGTGCTTTATGGACCCTGGACTAGTAATCAGTCCTGGCTAGACTGTCACTGGCTATCTACCCTTTGGCAAGTTGCTATATCTCCTAGGTTGTTTCCTTGCTTCTGTTAGAAACAAAGGTTTATTGTGAGGGCCACATGAAGACAGTATTTTGAGAAGTTCTTTGAACACCGTATAAATAGAAGGAATGGTGCTGTCTCTGTGGGACCCAGCTGTTTTGTTCCCAGGATATACCAGATACATGTCATTGGAGGGAGTGAAGGATCGTCTAAGAGGCCTAATTCCCAGAGAGTAAGGGTTGCTTTTTCCCTGGGAGCAGGGGCCTACAGACAAAGGTACCTGGACAGTGTCCCTCCCACTCAGCAGCTCACTCGCTCCGGATCCCGGTGCTAATTCTGTAGTCGAGCTGAATCCCAGTTTTAGATGGAACCTCATCTGTGAGCTGGAGTTGTAATACCAACCTGCTGGGGTTGTCAGGACCCAGCATGAGAATAGACACAGCAACCTGTCACCCAAGTGACTTGTTTTCGGAGGGGAGGGTACAGCTCAGTGGTAGAGGGTGTGCTTAGCATGCACGAGGTCCTGGGTTCAATCCCCCGTACCTTCGTTAACAAACAAACAAACCTATTACCTTCCTCCCCAAATAGTAAAAAACAATCGAATTACCTCCCTCCCCCACCTCTCCCTCCAATAAAGCAAGGATAAAATACTGGGCTTTAAAAAGAAAAAAAAAAAGAGGAAAAAAGAGAATAAGAAAAAAAATTAAAGTTTAAGAAATAATGTGACTGTATAGATTGTCAAGTTAAAAAATATTTAAAAGAAAACCACATACATATGTAAATTTAAACTACGTACATACATAAATATAAACCACATACATATATCTGTATGTAGAATTTGTAAAGCAGACCGCCATATCCAATCCCTAAAATATATTTATCTTTTTTTTTTTAATTGAAGTATGGTCAATTACAGTGTACCAATCTCTGGTATACAGCACAATGTCCCAGTCTTGCATATACATACATATGTTTGTTTTCAAAAATATATTTATCTTTGAGCCTTGGAAATAAGCTCAGTCAGAGAAAGAATATAAAATTCTGGGTTGTAGATATCTGTTGCCTTTAAAAGCTAAGTGGACCTAAACAAACAAACAAACAAACAAACAAAAAAACCCCAAGTGAGTGGTTATCTACCTGAGATCACTGAATTGTCTTTCAGATGATGAGCTAGTCGTGAACCCCAAGGTGTTTCCTCACATCAAGCTTGGGGACATTGTGGAGATTGCTCACCCCAACGATGAGTACAGGTGAGCGTTGGACTAGGCTCAAGGGAACTCACTGGGCCACCTGCTGGTTCCAAATGAGGTTTTGTCTAAGGGGCTCGAAGGGGAACACAGCTCTTTGCGTTTGGATAAAAATGCCCCAGCCCTCTAGGACGTGATAAACCAATCACCTTTCAAAAAGTGGTCCATTCTTCCTGTATTTAAAGCTGAGATGACAACTCTGTGAACAATTCTGTAGCGTTTATCCATTTCCTGGAGGACAGTGCAGAGCTTCCTTCTAAGGGAACTTTCTCCCATTGTCGTGCTTCCTTCAGTTACAGTCAGTCAGTATGATGTTTGTCTTTTGTGGGCAGTGAGGAAAACTGGTTAGTTGCTGCTGACAACATCCCAAATCTTTGTTGCTTTTTTCCCCCCCCCAGCCCTCTGCTTTTGCAGGTCAAATCACTTAAGGAGGATTTGCAGAAAGGTAAGAATTCCATCTCTCTTCTCTAAGATTTTTACACTTTACTGTTTTAGAAACTGTAAGAAACCCCTCTTCTCAATCGCAGGGAATGAGAGCACAATACTCCTTATCAAATTCTGTTCCTGCTAAAACAATAAAAATCATCAGATAGCAAAACTGCCAAGGAATCTCATTTCTCAGCATCTTGAAGGCACTGAAAAAAAATCTGTATTTAGAGTCAAGAGGAACGTTAATCTGAATAGATGAAGCTTTACACTTGTTGGCAAAGCATGCTTTGCTCAATATTATATTTTTTCACAAAATGTTGAGTGCCTATTTTGGGTTGGAGCAAGGGAGGACTGGATATTGTAGATTACCTCCCACTTGTGCAAGGCGCTGTTTGTTATCTGTCTTTCTTGGTCTTCCCACTAACTCTCTTTTATAATTTTATTTATTTTTATTTGAGGGGGAGGTAATTAGGTTTATTTGGTTCTTATTTTTAATGGAGGTACCGGGGATTGAACCCAGGACCTTGTGCATGCTAAGCACGCACTCTACCACTGAGCGACATCCTCCTCCCCTGCTAACTCTTGGGTAAGCAAGGAAACTTTGTCTCAGTAGGATGAATTGGCTTCGCTGGAGTAAGTGAAGGAGCCGGAGCAGTGATTCTCATTACTCATTCTGGATCCAAATCCTTTCTTCCTTCCCCTAGTGACTGTACCATGCTGAACAAGGAACTAAAATGTTAACTGACAGCAAATAAAGTAATTCCTTAAATGGCAGTCGACAGACAAAAAAACCTAACTTGTAAAGGGATTTTGATGTTAACCACTTTTTAATATTTTAACTTGTTGGGAAAACATTCCATAAAACCCAGGTCTTGAGGGTCCTCCTTACCCTCACCTCCTGCCACCTGTTAAATTTCTTACTTACCAGACTTAAGGTCTCTTAAAAAGTTGATTTTTTCCTTAACTACCCCTGCTACTTTCATCCCAAAAGAGGAAGAATCTGTTCCTTTTCTGAATTTTCACAACCCTTCTTTCTTACATTGCTTCTTAAATTCTTCTCTTTCTCTCTCTGTATCTCTGTCCGATTCTCTCATTTTTTAATTACTTGGATTCAGGTCGTATTTTGCCTGAAAAGCAGAGAACTCTCTAAATTTCAAGCTTCTAGAAGGCAAAGGATATGTCTCACCCTTGGCAAAGGATCAAGCTTGTGCTGTTTGTTGACTGTCTGAGTATTTATACATTAGACTATATTTACCTGATTTTTCAAAATGTGTTATCTGATCCAGATTTCGTCTGTTTCAGAAACAATCAGTGTGGACCAGACTGTGACTCAAGTGTTCCGACTAAGACCTTATCAAGATGTGTATGTGAATGTTGTGGACCCTAAGGTGTGTCTTTGTTCTGGATTTGACTATCTTTTGGGGAATGATTAACACCCTTCTTCAACACTGGGTCTCTAAGGAAATAATGAGTTACTTAAGTGTAGTGTTAGACTATTAAATACGTGGTCATATATAGGTTATATGACCATTTAGGTTATAGGTAGGTTGTAGCCTGCATTTAAAGCCCTCCCTCGTTTTTAAAAGCTTGTCCTAAAAAGGGTCTGCATGTTTATGTGTGTTTGTGAAGCTGAACATAAAATTTTGTAGTAAAATACTGAAATTTCTTTGCATATTCTCATTTTTCTTTGAGAAATGATGCTATAAAATTTAGAGGCAAAAATCACTGTCCAAGAGATATTATTGACATTATCAAGGAAAATGAAGCCACAGCTCGTTGTGTTTGTGTGTAAAAGTCAGAATCAGTACTCTGGTACCCTTTGCCCTGAACCATGATACAGCGGCTGTAGTATCTGTTGTAGACTGATCGGTACTCGAAAGCCTTTAGCTGGATAAAATTCTGTTTGTCAGGGTTCTGCTATTAAATGGTCTTCCAGGAGTTGACTTTTTTGTCAAAAGGTTTTCCTGTGTTGAGTGTGAATTGCCTTATGACTGTAAAGTGTGGCAGAGTAATGCAGAGAGATGTTTTTGATTGATTATCCCTTTTAGGATGTGACCCTTGACCTCGTGGAATTAACCTTTAAGGATCAATATATTGGCCGTGGGGATATGTGGCGGCTAAAGAAAAGTTTGGTAAGATGTGGCTTTAAAAGTGCATTACTTTTTTACTTTTCCCATTATGTTGATAATCCACGTTCACCCTGGAGATTTGGGAGATCTGGTAGGGAGAAGAGGATAAAATCATTGCTAATTCCAGTAGCACAGAAGAATTATTGAAAACATATCATTTGTCTTTTTTAACTTTTTTTTTTTTTCAATAGTTTCTTTCCTCCTTTTTTTTTTCCTTAATGGAGGTACTGGGGATTGAACCCAGTGTTTTGGGTTTGAATAGGAATTTATAGTATTATTTTACATTTGAACGGGACTTTAGTTTTCAGATTTTTACCTGATCTCATTTACTCCTCACATCTCCTGTGGACAGGCGTTTATTACCCCTGATTTATAGATGTGAGAGCTGAGATGATAGCCCAAGACCTGAAAGCTCGTCGATACTGGGCTAGAACCCAGATTCTGTTGCTTCCAAGTTAGACAGCTTTTTGCTTTACCCTCCTCCCATTTTTCCTTGTTTATTTATTTTTAATTAACATTTTCTACTTAAAATGATCAGGTCATCAGAATTGTGAACTGGGGCTGAAAATTCTCCTTTTGGGCTTTTTGAATATTATGAAACAACAGATTACAGGTAGAATTTCCATATGGTGTGTATTTTCTGAAAAAAAAATCTTTGCTCATTTTTTATTTGGTGGAAGAGGGCTTCACTCTCTAAAATGAGGAATAAGCGTTCCATGTGTAAATGTAGTTTTGGATGCAAACATATTTCAAGATAAGTGTTATCAGTGAAGCTGGCCACTTATTATCCACCTGGCTTTGACTGTAGTTCACACTTGCCAAACTCTGGAGATCCTACTGTCATACCTGCCCCAGTGGGTTTTCCTCTGGGATAAACCTGTTACTCCCATGTTAATTGAACTTTGGGTTATTAGAAGAGACTAGAGCCAGGAGACTTTCTTTGTGACCTTTTATGGCGTGATGTGTTGTTGAATCTCTCTCTCTCTCCCCCTCTCTCTTCCCTTAGGTCAGCACATGTGCCTATATCACTCAGAAGGTGGAATTTGCTGGCATCAGGTAAATACTATATCACTCTTGATTTACCAGCTTGTAAACGGGAGTAGGATCTAGTGCAGTAATTGCACTACAGATAGTGTTTGAGGTGCATGGGAGTCTGTATAATGAAATACATGATAGCTTAAAACATTAGGTGGTTGTAACAAACCCCCAAACCCCACAATGCACTAGCGCAGTATTAAGGTGGGCGGGCATTGCTGGGCCGCCTGGTGTTCTCTAACAAAGACGGTCTACACTCACAATCTTAGAACTGGAAAAAGCCTTAGATGAATATGTATTTAATCAAACCTGCCTGTTTTATAGATTAAGAAAAAAAAAAGTCACTTTCTTTTCCTAACTACACGAAGAAAGGCAAATTTCAAAAAAAAAAGGTGCTCTGGGCCTTGTATAAGAAACAAATAGTCATAATAAATTATTAAAGAATTTCTTTGTCATTTAGTCTTTTACTCTGGTAATTTAGTCAACAGTTAAGGACTTAGACAGTTTCATTACCTTGAGGCTCTGCCTGGGAAACATTATCTTTCCTTAAAGAGAAACATTTTTATTTTCTCTGAGTAAATTCACAATGTATTCTTAAAAAAAAACCCCAAAAAACAAAAAACCAAAAACCTCCAAAATCAATATTTTAAAAAATTAAAGAAATTTTTAAAAGAAAAATATTGCACTGATATCTATCTCCTAACGATTAGTAGGCTGCTTTTTTAAAATTTGAACTTAGATAAGTCAGAGAAAGACAAAGACTGTATGATATCACTTGTATGTGGAATCTAAAAAACATAACCAACTACTGACTATAACAAAAAAGAAGCAGACTCAGATACAAACTATTGGTTACCAGTGGAGAGAGGGAAAGATAGGCATGGGGGCTAAGAGGTACAAACTACAATGTGTAAAATCAGCTGCAAGGGTATACTGTACAACGCTGTGAATACAGCCAATATTTTATAATACCCATAAGTGGAGTAGAACCTTTAAAAATTATGAATCACTGTAGTATATACTTGTAACATATAATATAATATTATATACAAACTATACTTCAGTAAAAAATAAATATTAAAAAAATTGAATTTAGAAACCTACTCTATTTAATATCATTGTGAAGAGATCCCATTTTCCCAGGTACAGTTTTGGGGACTGCCAACTAGCTACTGGTTTTATTTTTTGTTGTTTCTTTTTTTTTTAGGTTTTTTGTTTTTTTTTTTTTTTTTTACTTAAGTTTTTTTTCTGACTCACACTCCAGAGGGAGCAATACTGAGTAATTTCTGGCTCTGCCTTCCCAGCTGTACGGGAGCAGACAGATCTGTTTGAGAATCACACTTAAAGCTCATGGGGGCATGCAGTTTGGTGTTTTCCTGCTCGATCCGCCTCCCTGCAAAGGAGCTTCTGGAATCTTCTCTGATGAGCTCTGATTCTGTGGTGGCCGTTCTCTTAACACATCTGCCCTGATTGTAGAATTAATATGATCAAATACCCCTTGTTCAGCACTACTAGGGATCAGGCAAATGCTAAGTGTTTTACATATGAAGCATGCTCAGGGGAGACAGTCTGAAAAACAGAATAAAGAAGCAGAGGAAAAAGACATATTACTACTCAGAAGCAACCACTGTAAACATAGTTCTGTCAAAATATTCTGTACTTTTTCCCCTTTTAGCTTGAGACCATATAGTAGGTTTAATTTTATATACTGTTAAAAAAAATCCCTCTAAAACCTGTTTTCATACTTGAAAAATACATATTTATTTTAGAAAATTTGGATAACACATATAAAGAAGAAAGTTTAGAATAGTGTAAAAGCCAGCCACCTACAGATAACTGCTGTTAAGTTTTGGTGCAACCTTCCAATACTTTATTTTCACATGGACACGCACGCACACACGCATGTTTACTCAGATGATGATACCGTGTATACTATTTCGTATCCTTTTTTCTGCTTAAAAGCCTAGATACGTTTCCGGTGAAGTTAAAACTCCTTGTAAGCATTATTTTAATGGTTCCATGAAATTCTGTTGTCTGGATTCAGCATCATGTACTTAACTGGTCTGCCATGGCTGAACACTTAGGTTGTTCAAAGGTGGGTTAATGTAAATGACACTGCAGTGACCATACTTTGCACTTACTTTAACTTTTTATTCACAGGATGATGAAATTTAGTTGTAAAGGATAGTGCAGGTCCCTGACCCTCAACAGCTCATTTGATAGGAAAGTGACCTGCCCAAGAAGTCCCTCCATAGATGAAGGCCCAGTGCCCACCCACTCCCCCCATCATCTTCATCCTGGTCTAGGGCTTGGTCTCGGGTTGTGTTCTGGAGGGGTGTGGATTTTGCAGTTGCATCTGTCAGTGGCATTTCTTTCTCCTTTGAGCCTGTAGAAAACAGAGGGGGCCTGTCTTGGGGCCATGCTCAGTTCCTGTTTGGATAAGGGCAGGTTACAGGCTGAGGAGCAAAGGTCAAGACTGCATTTGTGTGTGTGTGTGTGTGTGTATTTCATAGAGAACCATTTCCATAGGAAGGTTGATAACTGTCTGGCGGCTCACCAAGTCCTCTCCTTTACAGAATCTCATTGGATCTTCCCAGGGGCTCTGGAAGAGGGATCGGGCAGGATTCTTATTAACCACATTTACCAATTTTTTTTTTTTTTGACTGAGGCTCAGGAAGGTGATGGCTTGACCTCCATAGGGAGTGGAGGCTCAGGACTCTAAGCCCCAGTTTTTTAACACCGCTTTGTCTGTACACCCTAGTAGAAGTTGGAGAAGGAGCTCGTTTTAGAGGTCTGGTTAATGTAGCATTCAGTAGCTTGTGTGCAGAGTACTTCCTCATAGATCATGGGAACATCAGATCGTTCCTTATAATGTTAAAGGAAAGGAGGTCCCTTTCCAGGTCAGGCTTGCTGTCATTGTCCACTCACAGACGGACCTGGGCGAAGGAATGCCAGGAAGCACCCCTCTTGGTGAAAGCAGAGCTGGGGCCCTGAGAAGTGTATTTGAAGAGCATGGGCTTGGTCCTTCCATCTTCATTTTACAGATGGGAGGGAGGCCCAGGGAGGCTGGCTGATTGTCTGTTGTTTCCCGGGTAGCCTGAGCTGCAACTCATGGTACACATTTTCCTAGCTTTTATTTTATCTTGTCCTCTTTTTTTTTTAAAATGAGGACTGATTGTTTAGGGCCAGGCAGGCAGCTGCATTGGGATTGGCAGAAGAGAAGGTCGAGTGGTTGGTTGAGGTAACAGCTACCACTTCCCCCGCCCCCGGTACAGCACTCAGTGCTCACGGTCACCGCTGTATCCGTTCCTTCTAATACAGAGAGCCCCTAGTACTGTTGGTTGAGTGCCTCCTATCCCAGCACTGTCTGAAGATTATCTGGTTTAATTTAATTCTCACAACAGCTCTGGAAAGTAGGTATCATTATCTCATTTTTTTAGATGAGGACCCTGAGTCTGGCAGAGTTATTCCCCCATGACCATTCAGCTAATGAGTGATGCTCAGAATTGAAATCCCTGCCTAGACTGGTTCCACTCCAGGCTGGTCAGCTCCGAAGGCCATGCTCTTTGAACTGTTGTATCCACTTCATGCCCTTAAAAAGATGCAGAGGGGGAAAAAAAATCAAGCCCTCACAATGCAATACCAAGCTGACATGAAGATTTTTCAGGAGAATGGCCCTCCTTTGAATAGTCCCTTCCTGCCTCCTGACTGCTTGCCTTCTAATCTGATATTGAGATGGATTTTGATTCTGTTGCAGCTTATTGTCTCAGAGTTGGGTTAAGCAATGGGTTCATCAGTGCTTCTGAGCTGTTTCTGGGACAGGGACCCTTTTGAGATTTGACAAAAGGTACATTTCTGTGCTCAGAAAAGTTTGCATCATTTCAGAGGGTTCATGGGTTCCCCAAAGCCCTTCCTTAGACCCACAGGTTTTTGTATGGACCCCCAGATGAAGAGCTCTGGTTGCACAGATCCAGTACACTGAGAATTCTTTATCTTGTGGCATCTGTTCATGGCATTCTGGAAATCTCGAACTGGCCAGGTGATCTGGGTGTAAATAATAGAGTAGAGTGAGTAGAGTGAGCCACACTTTTTGGTTTAAGTAGGACCTGTAATAATGTGTGTGTGTGTGTGTGTCTCCTTTCAGGGCACAGGCTGGTGAACTGTGGGTCAAGAATGAGAAAGTCATGTGTGGTTATATCAGCGAAGATACAAGGGTAAGACTGAGAAAATGCCTTTCTTGGTTTTGTTTCCTTGCGCTGTTGTAAGTTGTTAAACCAAAAGTGAAACAGAGAAACAAGCAAAAACTTGGTCTCATGTTCAAGCTACTATCTGCCCAGCAGGACAGTATTGTAATGTAGTCAGGGACTCCTGAAATTCCAGTGTTTTAGAGTTGCCTCTCTCCACTTTGAGGCTGATCTTCATTTGCTTCTATTTAATATCAGACGTGGAGATGGCACGTCTAGCTTGCAGGCTTTATGCCCACTAATACCCAGCAGAAGTTAAAAGTCGGGAGAAGATAGTGTTGGTTAACAGGAAGAGAGACCTTTGCCAAGGAATCTCCTCCTGTGACTGTTCCAGTTGGGAAAATCCAAACAGCTGTGAATGTTACCCACGCTGGTGAAAGCACCTATCTGCCCTTGCATAGACTCCTAGAGGGTCGGACAGGCTCTTCCCCTCGTGGCCAGTGGTGCCAGGGATGAAGCTTGCTTTTCTCTTAATGCAATTAAGAGAAATCTTCCAGCAGTGCTTTTTTTTTTTTGGTGGTAAAAACATAAAATTTACCATTATAACCATTTAAAAAATATTTTTATTATTATTGTATTATTTATTTTATTTTGGTGGGGGGAGGTAGTTAGGTTTGTTCAATTTTAGAGGAGGTATTGGGGATTGAACCCAGGACCTCACACATGCTAAGCATGCACTCTACCACTTGAGCTATACCCTCCCCTCTGTAACCATTTTTAAGTATACAGTTCAGTAGGGTTAAGTATGTTTACGTCATTATAAAACCTTTTCATTTTGTAGAACTGAAACTCTCCAGAACCTTTTCATTTTGTAGAACTGAAACTCTATGCATTATTGATTTTTTTTTTTTTTGATTGAAGTATAATCAGTTTACAATGTTGCATCAATTCTGGTGGACAGCATAATGTTTCAGTCATATATATACATACATATATTCCTTTTCATATTCTTTTTCGTTATAGGTTATTACAAGGTACTGAATACATTTCCCTGTGCTGTACAGTAGGAACTTGTTGTTTATCTCATTATTGCTTTTTAATGCAATTGTGTTTTTGTTTATTTCAGGTGGTGTTCCGTTCTACGTCGGCTATGGTTTACATATTTATTCAGATGAGCTGTGAAATGTGGGACTTTGATATTTATGGTACTTACTGTTCCTAAGTACTGATTGTCACTGCTAATCAGGAGATATTTATTCCCCCCAAGCTGGTATCATTTACAGTAAGCTCTTGACAGTCTCTAAAGGTATATCCTGAGATCTTTACAAACCCTCAAATGCTGAAATAAATAAATAAAAATAAGTAAATATTTTACAGGTTGTGCATATAGTGAATTACGTGAAATGTAGTAAAGTATTAATGAAAAATCTGAATTCTCAGATCTCTAATCTGTAAGTATAGGATCAAAAGCCATAGAGAAGTGACTCTGTGGCTAAGAACCAGTACTTTCTTTGGTATCTTTCATTTCTTGTTTTAGCACTCATAGAAATCACCAAGTTTGTCTCATTTTGTTAAAGTTACTACACAATAAGAAAATGATAAAGTTGCTGTGAGGTGTGGATACCATGTCTGACACACCAGCCTTATGATGCATGCAATTCAAATTTGTGTTTGGGAAAATTACAAAGTAATATTCACTGTGGGTCATCATAGCATCTCAGGAACAACAGAAACTGCAAATGTAGTTAAGTGAATGCCTGGGGTCCACCAGGTCCATCAGATCATCTTCTGACAAGCTTTAAGCATCACTCTGAGAGTAATTAGAAGTTTGATGCTTCTCTCATTTTGAAGATATATTGTAGTTTTCAATCATCAAAGCTTTTTCAATCTTGCATTTTATCTTGAAGCCATGACTGTTTACTGAGTGAGGCAAATATTAAATTTGGCTGTATAGAAAGTCTAGGCTTAAACCACTTTTATGATTGTGTTTTAGGGTATAGCAGAACCCACTTTCTCTTTGACTAGTCCGATTCCTGTGACTTTATTGAGAGAAGAAATTGTAAGCAAGAAATAAACCCTCTTCTCGTTTCTTTTCAGGGGATCTGTATTTTGAGAAAGCTGTGAATGGTTTCCTTGCTGATCTCTTTACCAAATGGAAGGTATGTTTCTTCTTGTGCACTAAGTCTCGTTGAATAAACATTATTCAATGAATATTTTTAAAATGTACAGTTTCTATTAAGCTGCATTTAATTGAAGTATCTTAGCTAAAGCCTAAACTGATAAGACTCTAGATTTCAATTACCTTAGTCACCTCAACATGATAAAGGGCATTTATGAAAACGCCACAGCTATCGTCATACTTAATGGTGAAGGACTGAAAACTTCCACCTTTAAGATCAGGAACAAGCTAAGGATGCTTGCTTTCACCACTTGTATTCAGCGTTGTGCTGGAAATTCTAGCCAGAGCATCTAGACAAGAAAAGGAAATAGAAGTCATCCTTACTGGCAGAGAAGGAAAGCTATCTCAGTCACAGATGTAGAAAATCCAAAAAAATCCACCAAGAAACTATTGTAGCTAATAAACAAATTCAGCAAAGTTGTAGGATACAAAGTTCAACACACAAAATCAATTGTGTTTCATCCACAATGAACAATCTGAACAGGAAATTAAAACAAGGTATTAAATTTTAAAAAGGGAATTAAATTATAAAAGCAATTACAAGAGCATCAAAGAGAATAAAGGACTTGGGAATAATTTGCCCAAAGAGGTGCAAGATTTGTACACTAAAGTCTACGAAACATTGGTGAAAGAAATTTAAAAGGCCTAAATAAATGACAAACAACCCATGTTCATGGGTTAAGAGACTTAATATTGTTAAAATGGCAATACTACCCAAAGCAAACTATTTGAATATGGTCCATGTCAAAATCCCAATTGCGTTTTTTTTACCAGAGTGGAAAAGTTAATTCTAAAATATATATGGAATTACAGTGGATCCTGAATAGCCAACACAATTTTGAAAAAGAGGGAAGTTGTAGGACTCTGACTTCCTAACATCAAAACTTAACTACAACAAAGGGTAGCCAAAGCAATATGGTACCCACATAAAGACCGACATGCAGATCAATGGAATAGAACTGAGAGTCCAGAGGTCAGCCCATACATCTCTGGTCAGTTGATTTTACACAAGAATAGCAAGTCCATTTGATGAGGGAAGGGATAGTCTCTTCAGCAAATGCTTCTGAGACAAGTGAATATCTATGTGTCAGAGAGTGAATTTGGACCCTTAACTCGCATCCTATACAGAAATTTAACTCCAAATGAATCGGGGACCTGAATACAAGAGCTAAACGGATATAACTCTTAAAAGAAAACATAAGGGAAATTTTTATGACCTTGGATTTGTCAGTGGTATCTCACCTATTACACCAGAAGCACAAGCATCCCAAGGAAAAGTATGTAGTTTGAATTTCATCAAAATTAAAAACTTTTCTGCATCAAAGGACGCTATCAAGAAAATAAAAAGAGCCCACAGAATGGGAGGAAATGTTTGCAAATTATCTTTCTGATGAGAGTGTAGTATTCAGGGGAAAGGGTATAGCTCAAGTGGTAGAGCACATGCTTAGCATGCACGAAGTCCTGGGTCCAATCCCCAGCACCTCCATTAAAAATTAATAAATAAATAAACCTAATGACCCCCCCCGTGCTGAAAAAAAAAAAGAAAAGAAAAAAGTAGGGTTCTACTCAATTAGCTTTTTTATCTTGGAGAAGTATTCAGTCTCTCTGAGCCTCTGTTTCTCTGTCTGCAAAACAGAGATGGTTATAGTTCCCGCCTCAGGAGGAGTTTGAAAGTACCTGCGCATAGTCAGATCTCAACAGGATCTAGGCCTTGATGGAGGCTAATTTCCATTCTCCTTCCCCAGCTCTAAAGGTCAGAGAAGCAGAAATGTGACACTGGCCCTCAGAGAATCTGTAGGCCTGCTGGGAGCGCGGGGCTGCACGTTTGAAACGTTGGCAAACCAACCATCCTTGTGAGGGGCTGGAATTCTGTTTGCTTCTGAGCTTGGACTTGCACGGCTGAGGAGGGTGTGGGTGGTGGGGAAGGAAGATGGGAGAGTATCTCAAGTGGAGAGAAGCGGGTGAGCCAAGACATGAGATTGTGGTGAAGTCTTCTGTGGCTCCTCGGGGGCTTCGTGTGGGGAGTGGTCAGGTAATGGGATTGGATTAGAAGGAAGGGTCAGGTCAAGCTGAGCGGTGTGGGCTTGATTGCATGAGAAGTGGGAGCCAGGAGAGATTCTCAAGCAGGGGGTCAGTGTGATCAAAGCTGGGGAGAATTTGAGGAAGAGGAGTCCAGTGGCCTGGAGCGGTTTGGTGAAGGGACAGACAGGAAGCAGGCCAGCCAGGAAGCTCCCGCAGTCACCTAGCTCAGGGGTGCCTCGGCCTTTGTGTCTGCCTGAGGCCGGGGTCTGAAGGAAGAGGCAGACAGTGGGGACTGCAGGGAGCCAGGACTTGGGGGTGGGCTGAGTAACGGCCACCTTGCGCTCTGTGATGGCTGTTTCCACATTGGGTCTGTGAAAACCTCCATGTCAGGTCCGGCTCAGTTGTCCTTTAGCTGTCCCCCAACCCCAGATTCTGTGAGCATTTATAGCATCAGATGTAGGGTTGGGAGTTGGCAGAGACCCATGTTAGTGTACAGGAGTTTGAGCTTAGGTTTTGTTTATTTTGTTACAGTCAAGAACTTTAAGCAAGAGCTTGAAACTTAATTAAAATAACTTTATGTAACCACATGGTGTCGATTTAGAACAGTTTGGTGGAGGTTATTTACCCTTCATACACCTATTGAATAGCTTAAAGCTAACCCTGTGGACAGCAGGGCCGAACACGGGAATTTATGAATTCATTTCTGAGCCCAAATATAGTGGCATGGGGTTATTAGGAGGAGTCCCAGCTGACATTTATTGAGTATTTTGACCCCAGGTATGGCGGTGTGTGTTTTACCCACATTCTCTCACTTAATCCTCTTGTCACTTTTACACGGATGGGGAAAGTACAGCTGAGACAAGTTAGATAACTTGCCATGATCGGTAGCCTGTGAAAGCAGGATTCTAATCCGGTTCCATCCACTCATCCAGTGCCAGCCTGATAGCACAGCTCCAGTGCCATCCTGTCTGTGGTTCTGTAATCTCCAGCCATGTCACCACTATTGTATGTTATCACACGTGAATTGAGGGTCTCACGGCCCCACACCAGCCTACTGTCAGGCTTTTTTCTTGTATAAAACTTATACCAAAATTGGATGAGTTTGGAGCTGAGTTTGGAGTGCCTAGATGTCCAGTAAATTAGCTGGTGGCTAGTTGGTTGCTCTTGGTTCTGTGGCTTCTGTTTAGGAATCCCTGTCCACCTGAGATACATCTGTGCAAGAGTATGAAGTGGTGTGTAATGCACATCGTGTTGTATTCCTTGTATGGTGGGTGCTCAGTATGCGTGGTTGGGTTAGATGTGGGGTTGGTCAGTGTAGGCTCCTTGTTGTCTTCAAAGACCCAGGAGGAACTGAAACTGAGCTTGCTGGCTCACTGGCAAATTTCATGCCATCTGTCAACACCTTACTTCTAGGACACTGATCTCCAGACTCCATAGAAATGGGTTTTAAAAAAATTTTTTTTAACTGACGTCTAGTCAGTTTACAATGTTATGTTAATTTCTGACGTACAGCATTATGTTTCAGCCATACGTACACATACATAGATTCCTTTTCATATTCTTTTTCATTATAGGTTACTAAAAGATATTGAATGTAGTTCCCTGTGCTCTACAGTAGAAACTTGTTTATCTATTTTATGTATAATAGTCAGTGTCTGCAAATCTTGATCTCCTGATTCATAGAAATGTTTTTTCTCACTATTCCCCATCCCAGTCCAAAGGCGATTCCTTATCTTGGTTTCAACTTGAGCAGTAATTCTCATCCTGTGGCCCTGGTCATACGTGGGAGTGTCTTTGATTCTTACACCCACCACCATGGGTTCTGTTCTTCCCTAACCTACAGTTCTGAAGAAATTAGAGAACACTGTGAAGCAGGTACAGATACCACGATCCTTTGACAATGGGCAGATCTATCTGTTTCATGCCCTCTCAGGAGCTGGGAGACAGTGACCCAAACTTACGGGTGACTTGCAGTTTTTAAAACACTTTCCACATTCCTGGAACTTTAGGTAACTTGCTCAAGGTCATGTGGTGGTAAGTTTCTGAGCCAGGAGTCAGTCTGGGCTGCCTGACGCCACAGTCCTCTGTCCACCACGCGGCCACAGGAACGTGGTGCCATCCTGTGCCGTGGGCTGCCTCCGAGCCTCCCAGAACGGAGAGTGTACGTTCATGCAGGCTGCCTCACAGCACGGTGAGTGGCATAGACTTGAGCCCTCTTTTTCTCTGCTCATGCCCAGGAGAAGAACTGTAGTCATGAAGTGACAGTGGTCCTTTTCTCTAGGACTTTCTACGATGCAAAATCTCTTGGTGAGTAAGTTATTTTTTTGTGAAGCTCTTCACACGCCCATCCTCACTCCTTCCCTGTCATTCTCTTCCTTTTGGCATTGCTCCATCTTTCCCACCTTGTCTATTGTGGGGACGGGGTAACATGGAAAATGACACTGTTCATTAGCAGATACAGGAAGTCTTTGGGCCGCGATTCAGCTTAAAGCCAACTTAATAGACATAAAATTGTCTGTGTGTGTGTGTGTGTGTGTTTCTGCGTGTGATGCAAATCCTTGACTCAGAAGGGGGAGCAGAGAAACTGAATTTCTCTTTTCAATCTGATCTGCATATGTTGTTTTCTCTCTTTCAGATGAATTTCCTGAAATAAACCGAGCCTCAGTTAGGCAGGATCACAAGGGGCGATTCTATGAAGACTTCTATAAGTACGTTTGGGTGCTTTGCTATGCCTTTTCTCCCCCCTCCTTTGGTTGTTTTTTTCCTAACTTAAAAAAAAATAAATCTTTTTACTTTGGAATAATTTTAGGTTTACAGAGTAATTGCAAAAATAATACACAGGGTTGCCATATACTTTTCACCCAGCTTTCTCTGTTAACAGTTCCTAACTGAGTACATTTGTCAAAACTGCGAGGTTAGCATTGGCAGTTTTTTCTAATTTAAAAAATTCTCTACATATCACTGTGCTAACTAGACAGATACACAGTGATGCATCCCTGAGTGCTTTTCTGCTTTCTTTCCATTAAAAAAAAAATTAAGACTTTTTTAAAGAGCAGTTTTAGTTACACAGCAAAATTGAGAGAAAGGCATGGAGATTTCCCATATACTCCCTCCCCCTACACATGCTTGCTGTCCCCCACCCAGGGATCAACATTCTTCATCAGAGTGGTGCATTTGTTGCAGTTAATGACCCTACAGTGACACACTGTACACTGAAAGTCCCTGGTTTACCTTAGGGTTCACGTTGGTGCTGTCCATTCTGTGGGTTTGGACAAATGTATAATGGCATGTTTCCATCATCACAGTATCATGCGGAGTATTTCCACTGCCCTAAAAATTCTCTTGTGCTCCACCTGTTTGTTCCTTCCCCCACCTCCATCCCCTGGCAACTGCTGGTCTTTTTAGAGTCTCCACAGTTCTGCCTTTTCCAGATTGTCATATGGTTGGAATCATTCATACAGTGGCATCTTTCACTTAGTAACATGCATTTAAGGTTTCTTCATGTGTTTTCATGGCTCAGTAGTTCACTTCTTTTTGGTGCCTAATAACAGTCCCTTGCCTAGATGGACCATGGTTTATCAATTCACCTGCTGAAGGACATCTTGGTTGCTTTCAAGTTTGGACAGTTGTGAATAAACATCTTTTCTTTCTTCCTCCCTCCCTCCCTCCTTTTCTTTTTGCATGTGGGTGTCCAGTTGTTCCAGCATCATTTGTTGAAAAGACTGTCTTTGCTGCATTGTATTAGCTTTGCTCATTTGTCAAAGATCAGTTGACTATATTTCTGAAGGTCAATTTCTGGGCTCCCTGTTCTGTTCCAGTGATCTTTTTGTCTGTTCTTTCACGATATCACACTGTCTTGATTGCTGTGACTTTGTAGTAAGTCTTGCAGTTGGATAGAGTCAGTCCTCCAACTTTATTTATGTCCTTCAGTGTTGTGTTGGCTATTCTGGGTTCTGTGTGTTTCTCTAGGATAAATTCCTAGTGTTAAAATTGCTAAACTAATGGAAATGTATATTTTTCTTTTTAAATTTAAATTTTTTGGAGTATATTCACATGGTTCAAAAGTTTAAAGGTTCAGAAAGTATACAGTAAGCAGATTCCCCCCCATCTCTTTCCACTGGTTTATTTCCCTGACCTAGATATGGTTATTGGCCATCTAAGTAAACCATATATATGAGTGTTTACTTCTTAGGCTTTTCTTATATGCCACCTAATTGTAATTCAGTCTGAAAGAATGTTCATCTTCCTGTTCAACACTGAGCATTAATGTAATCTGAAGGCAATTTTGAAATATTTTCGTATTTTTGATTTTCCATCTCTGTGACTCTTGATGTGATTAGATTTCTTTGCTAATGCTCACCGAATGCATCTGACTTTCTTACATACTGTTGTATGATAAATCACCACAGCTCTGGGCACCCCCTTCTCCTTTCCTTGAAACCCCTGCACGGGACCTCATGTCCTGTGCTCAATAGCTGCTCGATGCCTGTCTTTTGATGGCGCTCCTTTCAGAGTGGTGGTGCAGAACGAAAGGAGAGAAGAGTGGACCTCACTCCTCGTGACCATCAAAAAACTCTTCATCCAGTATCCAGTGTTGGTGCGACTGGAACAGGCAGGTACTGCACTGATGTGTCGGAAGGGAGAGGAGGCGGAGGACGGAGACTGGGGGCCGAAGAAGTTCACGCCCATTTGCCTTCCAGCGCTGTGTGTCGTCTCTGCTTCTGGTCGGGTCTCTGTTTCGGGTTGGGTCACGTTGTTCGTGATGTGGGCAGTAGGTTCAGTCATGTCCCTTCTGCAGGGTGGGGGCCTGTGGAGCCAGGCACCATCTGCTTGTTTTTGAAGAATCTATCTTTCATGAGATGTCCCTTCTGTCGTGTCTTTTGCTCCAGAGGGCTTTCCCCAAGGAGACAATTCTACCTCAGCACAAGGAAACTACTTGGAGGCCATCAACCTGTCGTTCAATGGTGAGTCAGGCCGCCAGCCGTGGTGAGCAGGCACCTTGCTCATCCCAAGGCTGTGAACTTGCTTTTACTAAAGTCCAAAGACCCGGACCTATCTGGTGATGCCCCCCGACCCCCAAATTAACTGAAAGCAGTGACTTCTGATTGGATGGTTTCAACGGCCACCATTTATTTACTCTTGGGTCTCCTGTCGGGAATTAACGTGTTCTCCTCTGCGTCTCACGGTGGTCCCGGAGTAAAGAGCTGCAGGGAGACTTCCTTGGGCTCTTTGTTTTCCTAAAAGCTGTATTCTTATTTTCCACGCCATCCAAGCTCTCAACGGTTTCTAGGTAATTTTTTTAACCTATTTTTTAAAAAATTACAACAGGAACCCATGTTCCTAGAATTCAAATAATAGAGAGGTATATCAAGTAAATCTGAAAATTTCTCCCCTCCTTCCGCTGTCTGTCCCCTTCTAGGAGGGAGCACTGGGAACAGTGTGGTGTGATTTCTTCTAAATGTCTGTCCCTGCATTTTTATATTAGCTACATTTTTATGTTTCTCTTTTTTGCAAATAACAGAAACCTACTTAATTCAAACAAAAAGGGAAATTTACTCTAAGGATACAGGGGCTCGTGGGGCAGCCAAGAGAGGCTTAAACTCTTGCTGGAGGAGGTGGGGACGGGGGTGGCTCTGGGAACCACAGCAGCGGGATTTCTCAGAGCCGAGTTCGGCTCCCAGCACCCCAGGCTCTGCTCACCGTTCAGGCTGCCATGTGCCAGCCCTGGGAGGTTGTCTGTCTGTCACTGGCCACTGACGGAAGAGACGATGTGTCATCGCTTCACAGTGTGTGTCACTTGTCCCTGTGTCTATACCCGGGTGCTGGGGGTTCTCGAGCACGGGGTCTTTTATTAGTAAACCTATTGTCATATTTGAATAGCACTGATTTTCATAATAAGAATTGCACAGGCCAGAAATAAGAATTAATGTGCCAGATTTACAAAACATCACAAGATTCTGGTCCATTCTCTTACATACTGTCTTCAATTTATGTGTGTGAGGATTGTGTGCTTAGCACACACGAGGTCCTGGATTCAATCCCCAGTACCTCCATTAAAAAAAAAAAAACTAATAAATAAATAAGTAGACCTAATGACCTCCCCCTACACACACAAAAAATTAAATTTATGTTTGATTCTTCTACGTTTCAATACAGACCCATTTATGGATGGTTTAAGCTAATGACATGAAATTTGCGCATTTAAGGCTTCACGGGGCACGTGTTAGGCATCGAAGAGGGGGACCGGCAGGGGCGACAGGGATGTGGTCCTGGATTCAGGCAGCTGTGAGAGTAGAGGGGGAAGGACAGACATGCACTCAGGTCAGATGTGACAGTTGTGCTGATAGAAACATGGACAAAATGTCCAGGAGCCCGGAGATGCTTGCCACTGGTTGGTTTCTGAAAAGCTGTAACGTCTTCACGGGAGGACCTTCTGCTTTGTTTCAAGTGTTTGACAAGCACTACATCAACCGCAACTTTGATCGAACTGGGCAAATGTCGGTGGTGATCACGCCCGGGGTGGGTGTGTTTGAAGTGGACCGCCTGCTCATGATCCTGACCAAGCAGCGGATGATAGACAACGGTAATGCTGCTGGGCCCGGCTCTGTGTCTGTGTGCTAGTAGCATGACTTCCCTCAGGGCTCCGAGCATCTGGGATCCAGGGTTGAGAGTCCCGTGGTCTGTCGGGTGGGACGCACTGGGTCATCCACAGTTAGGCATATTTCCCAATTGCCAGGGTCGGTGTTTGGCTGTATCTTACTTCTCTCTGAAGGACATAACTGGTACTCTGAGTTTCCCAAACATATTTCACTCTGGAGAGCCCTTTTTGGTGGTTGTTTCCAGGAGCCAGTGTCCATCAGCCCATCCTGGGAAGTGCCCTCAGTCACCTTGTCCCACCTGCCCTCCATGCTGTGCCGTGCATCCCCGACTTGTACCCCCCCCCCCCCCAGTTTGATTTGTGTTCCAAGAAAATGGAGTTGGGAACGGAAATCCTGACTGCAGTAAAGCTCTGTTAAGTGATGGGGCTTTTTCCTTCGTACTGAGATGACAAGGTTGCTTTTCCTTTCTGGCCTGGAAACCCTAGTAGCGGAGGCCTGGTGGTCTTACTGACAAATCAGGTCCTGCAGGGCCATCAGAGGCTCACTGTCCAGCACTGATTAGTGGCAGGTGTGATGGAACCTGGTCACGAGGAGACAGAATGCCTCTGTTTATTCTCAGCTGCCTGGGCAGTGCTGGTGAGGTGATAAATCATAGGATGATAAGTTGGCTCTGCATGTACCCTGTACCCTAAGTCACGTCTCTAATAGATTGGGCCACGTATCTCTGCCTCTCCCCCACCCTGCCCAACTTTCTGTCTTTACTCTTTTAGGAATTGGCGTGGACTTGGTGTGCATGGGGGAGCAGCCACTCCACGCTGTCCCGTTGTTCAAGGTGATTCGATTTTGCATTGCTTACTAAAGGCCAGTTTCCAGCACCAGGGTGATGTCGAGAATAGTTAAAAGCAGACAAGTCGGAGCAGTCCTGGGTCCCACCTGCTCCCCAGCTGACCTCTGCCCTGGCTTGTCCCCTTTCAGCTGCACAATCGGACCGCCCCTCGGGGTTCTCGCCTGGGCGACGACTACAATATTCCTCACTGGATAAACCACAGGTGGGTGAGGTCCTGATAGGCTGTAGGTGATCGGGGTTTCTGTGAAGGTCTCTACCTGCAAAGCAGTGGCAGTGATGTAAGAAGAGTCTGCGGTGAAAAACATAAAAGCGATTTTTAGGACTTATTTCCACAGCTGTTCCCGACTCCTGCAGACCATTGCAGACTGAGCCTGGGCCTGGGCCCCGGCCTCCACATGGGGGAACGTCCCTGCACCTCCTCTTTCCCTGGGCCCCGGCTCCGTCTGGGGGAATGTCCCTGCACCTCCTCTTTCCCTGGGCCCCTCTCTCCATCTGGGGGAACGTCCCTGCACCTCCTCTTTCCCTGGGCCCCGGCTCCGTCTGGGGGAACGTCCCTGCACCTCCTCTTTCCCTGGGCCTCTCTCTCCATCTGGGGGAATGTCCCTGCACCTCCTCTTTCCCTGGGCCCCGGCTCCGTCTGGGGGAATGTCCCTGCACCTCCTCTTTCCCTGGGCCCCTCTCTCCATCTGGGGGAACGTCCCTGCACCTCCTCTTTCCCTGGGCCCCGGCTCCGTCTGGGGGAACGTCCCTGCACCTCCTCTTTCCCTGGGCCGCGGCCTCTGTGCTCATGCTGATTTCAGCCTGAGGGGGAGATTCTAACCCAGTCAGGAATCGGAACTAGCACACGTGAGGCAGTCTGTGGGAAAGCAAAGAATAGAACAGTAATTTAAAATGTAATTAACGTCTCACTGTAGTTACAGAAGAAAGTTAGGATCAGTGAGGCTGAAGACAAAGGTGTTCACAGGAAGATGATCCACGGCCGGGGTTCCAGCTTTGTCTTGGGGTGTAAAATGAAAGGGGTTTTAGATTAATGACCCTGTTTGTTTCTTTTACAGTTTCTACACATCCAAAAGCCAGCTGTTCTGTAATAGTTTCACCCCACGAATAAAACTGGCAGGAAAGAAGGTAGGTTTCACCCACCAGCAGGGCCCCCGGGGACTGTCACACAGATGTGACAGATGCCCCCTGTACCCCAATGGTCATGCATAGCATTTAAGAAATTTTCCGTAGAACTTTACAGTTTTCTACATTAAGTAAATAAACAAGGCAGATCCCAGACTGCAAGAAATGTCTTTGGCCAAAATATAAGAGTTATTTTTATTATAACATGACCAGTTTATTCAGATACTGAGACCACTCAGATGCCAGTGGGGACAAAGACATGGGTACACATTACAGCAAAGGGGAAATGGGATTTTCACAAAGTCACATCTTAACAGCAAAGAAATGCACATTCAGACAAGAATGAGGGTTCTTTTTTTGCTTACCGAATAGGTTTAAAACAAAAGTGATAGTTAGACCAAATGCTAGAAAGTGCGGCGACGTCTGTGCTTGAGTACCTGGTTGGTGTGAAACATGAATGGAGAGCAGTCCAGGCACGTGCACCAAGAGTAATGAGAACGTTCATGCCCTTTGACCCGGGGCCCCTATTTTTGATGCTGTGATGTAAGGAAATAATTGAGAATATTGTATTCAAGTAGATCTTGCTCTGGTTCTATTTAAAATAGTGAGAAGTTGAAAACAATAGGGAAATGGCTAGATAAAATGACATATCCACTCGCTGGAATACATCTGCAGCCAATAAAGTGCCCATTTTAGGAACCTGGCAGTGTTTTCGATGTAAAGAGAAAAACAGACTGTTTTGTCTGAGGGCCCCACCCCAGGGTGCTCTTATCCGCCTGCCTGTTTCTAGCAGAGCTGAACCCTCCAGTTATCCTGCTGTGGCTGTTACACTAGGATCAGGGCTACCTCTTCCCTTTTTGCAGGGAGGCAGGAGTGAATGTTACTCTTCTAATAGGGGAGATACTAGTTTAGAGGAATGTGAGGACTCCCAAAATAGGCTGTGTGAAGTAGGGAAGTGTGGGGAGTGAGGGCTCTGCCCGGAAAGGGCCGTCTCCTGCCTCCTAGGGTTTTGTGCCTTCACCACAACCGGACGAATTTCTCTGCAATGTGATTGTTTTAAAGAAGAAAGATTAAGTGTTGTTACGGAAGGTTAAAGTGCTATGCAAAAGATTTATTTAAAAAAAAAAAAAGATAGCTCTTTGGGTTTTCTCTCTACCTTTACACCCCATTTCTGCAAATGAGCCGTCTACCTACTGAGTGCTCAGCCCTGGGGGGTGTAGATGGGTGAGAGCGAGTGCCATGTGAAGGGGGCCACATGCAGGGTTGGGGTCGCTGGAACTAACCCTGGGAGGACAGACATACCTGTGGATCAGCCAAGAGTCTGAGGAGCTGGGCCTGGATCCTGGTTCTGCACGTGCTCATGGTGTGACTGGCAGCAAGTCCCTTACTCTCCTAGGACTGAATATCCTCACCTGTAAAGTGGAGCCCATGCCCTAATTGGATAGAGTTGTGAGAGCGAACAGGAGTGAGGTGGGAAGCAAAGGACCCAGCGGGGCCTGATCCCGGGGTGGGGAGGTGTCCGGTGTTCATTATGGGGACGGTGAGGCCTGGCCTCTGCCTGGGGGGCAGCCACCTACATGCTGTGCCGGGTGATGAGTCTGTTCGGGCAGAGGAGAGAGTGTGATCCACTATCTGTTTCATTTTACAGCCTGCCTCTGAGAGAGCAAAGAACGGCCGTGATGCCTGTGAGTATTTTTTTTCTCCTTTCATCACATTTAGAAAGAGCCAGCTCACCACCCTTGGTAACAAGATTGTGTGAGATTGCATAAAAAGTTCACAGCTAAGCAGGGAGACCTGAATCCCCCTTGTGTGACTTTTGGAAGGTCCCTTAATGACCTTGTCTCTTTTTGTCCTGTCAACTGTAAAATGGGTGGTCACAAAGCCTTCGATCAGTTGTAGGGATGGGGTAGAAAGTTTTAAAGGACTAAATGTACATAACAAGATATTTTTAAAGTGGGATCACAGAAGGAAATGCTGCCATCACCCTGCCTTTATTTAGTGCTAGTAAATAGTAATTTCTATATCGCTTTGGCATATGTCATTTAATCTCAGCAACCTGTCACGATGGGGTTCTTAACCCATTTTTGTCACGGGGAGGAGGTGATGATGCCCGGTGCCCTGCGGACCTTGGTGAAGACCATCTGAAGGCATCTGGGGACACGTGTTTTGATGACAGGTTGTGTATGTTGTGTGTTTCAGCTCTGGGGACACCAAAGGAATCCGAGAATGCAATTCCCATCCAAGTTGATTACGACGCTTACGATGCGCAAGTGTTCAGGCTGCCCGGCCCGTCCCGGGCTCAGCGACTCGCCACATGCAGGTTTTCTGCCATGTACTTTGGGGTGGACATAAAAACTGCTTAGGAGAACCTGAGGCCCTGTAGGGACCTGCACGAGAGCAGCCTTGAAAATGTCTTAAATTAAAATTAGCCAGATGGAAGCCGTAGTCTGGAGATCGTTAGGAATTCTGTTTTCTGGTTCTCTGGCCTAAGCCGTTTGGTAGCTTGCTTGTTGTGTAGCATTGTCTCCCAATAAGAAGAGCGTTCTTCTGCTTCTTCTAGCCAAGAGAAGAGAATTTATGAATTCTGGAACCTTCATTTCTCTGGGCGGCCACTAATATATATATATATATATACACAGACATAGATCCCAGGGTCCAGCGTTTCTTTTAGATTTATTATACCCAGAGGGCAAGAGACTTTTCTTTCTTTAATTTCTGTTTTTAAAACTTGCTCCATGGTATTTTGGTCATATACTAGTTTTTCATTGTGACATCAGATTTACCAACATACTCATTTCTGGGTCTCGTGTAAGGAAGCCTTACTCCAGGGTTAGAGACATGTCATATATTTTCTTCTAATACTTCATAGTCTTGTTTTTTATGCTTAGTTCTTTATATAGAATTACTTACTTACTTAATTGAACCAGTCTTTTCTTAGCGGGGAGGTAATTAGGTTTTTATTTATTTTATTTATTTGTTTTAATGGAGGGACTGGGGATGGAACCCAGGATGCTAAGGCATGCTCAACCACTGAGCTATACCCTCCCCCAGAATTTTTTTTTTTTTATGAATGTGGGAAATGGAGCTCTAGTTTTTTTTCTCCCTAGTTGACCAAGAACCTGAGTCCATTTTCCACTTTTCCAATTGGAAAGATACTGCCACGTTGTGACAGATGGGCTCACAGCGGTCACATGAATGTCTTCTGTCCTCTTCCCTTGTCCCAGCCTCATGTCTCCTCCTGAGAATGTTTAGAGCTCACAGTAGGTGCTGTTAACAGCAGCAACCCTACATGCTGATGACGCCCTGGGGCTCGGTGGTGCATTTCTTCTGAGCGTCTAAGGACGCCTTTGTAGTCCAAGATCCTTGGTTTGCTTTCTTCTGATCAAATGTGGCAAGATCTGGTGTTTCAGAGACTCAGGCTGTGTGTTCCTGGCGGCACAGAAGGTGCCTGATGGGTGTTCTGTCCCCACTCTCAGATATTTGCTGTTGGAACCCTGAACCATGCAGTCAGCCCTGGGGATCTGTTTTCAGTCTTTCCTAACCTCTTCCTTAAAACAAAATCCTTCCGGGTGAAAAGAAAATGGCTCTGATGCTGGAGGGCAGCCCTACTGATGGTTGCTGACTCATTCTGAAGTTTCGCTTCCCCATTGGACTTTCTCCTGATCCATCTTCCCACTGCTTCCAAATGTTTTCCCTCAGGGCATTTCATGTTTTAGTAAGGATATATACTAATTTTTAAAAATTTTTTATTAAGGATTAACTTTAAAACGTTTACATAGACTAGTGTGATGAACAGTTACCAAGGTATTGTCAATTTTGTTTCATCATTTTCCCCACATTTTAAATTTCGCTTGACTATTCTAAAACAGATCTCAGGTATCCTTTTTTTTCATACGTAAATATTTCAGCATATGTCTCTAACAAATTAGAATTTAAAAAAATTTATCACAGTCCCCTTGTTGGTGATAATAAAATTAATATGAATTCCTTAACATCCTCTGCCTGCCAGTCCCTCTCCAGATTTCCCAACTGTCAAAAAAAATGTGGTTTTTAGAGTGAGTTTCTTTGAATCGGGACCTAAAGAAGACGCATTTGTTACACCTCATCATAATGTTTTTTTACGGTGACTGTTGAGTGTCTTGATTTATTCCTTTGGCTGGATATTTCCTTATAATGTTTTAACCTGTCCTGATGTCTCTGAGTTTCCTGTAAACTGGTGATTATCTCCAGAGGCTTGATTAGATTTAGGTTCAAATCTTGGTGCTAGGAGACTTCTCAGGTGGCACTGTGTGCTTTGTCCCAGGTCACATGGTATCACGTCTTGTTGCCCCGTTTTTAGCGACACGAGTTTGGTGGTGGGATCAGGTGGGTTCAGACCAAGCAATGGCTTCTTTCCAGCCCTGGTCCCAGGATTCTGGCCATTCAAGGGCGGTCAGCCATCGCCCCGTGTCTCCCACGACGTCTTGATCTGCTCCGGGCAGAGTACCTCCTACATCACTTCTCCCACTCAGATATCACACACAGGGTTTTTGTTATCAGTCTCCCAGGTAGCTTGGGCTGGTGACGCATTGGGGAGTTTTAACTCTGGGTGACACAGCGTCCTTCGCTCGGTGGTGACTTGCTCTCTCGCCGGTCAGGTCTGTGCGAGAGCGGGAGAGTCACAATCGGAAGAGCTCCAGCTCCTGCGACGTGTCCTCCAGCCCGTCCTTGCCTGGCCGTGCGCTGCCCGCTGAGGAAGTGAGGAGCCAGGCTTCTGACGACAGCTCCCTGGGCAGGAGTGCCAACATCCTGGTGACCCCTCACCCCCACCTGCACCAGTATGAAGTCAGCAGCTCCCTGGGCTACACCAGCACTCGAGGTCAGAGGGCAGGGCCGGGCAGGGCAGGAGTTGGCTTCCTTCCTGCAGGAAGGCTGGGGCGGGGGCTCTGGCCAGGGCTGGGCTGTGAGTCCCGCCTCGTAATTGTCCCCAGGTCAGTGCAGTGAGGACCAGCCGCCTCAGCCGTGGCATATGTGTGTGTGACTTAGTTTCGCCTCTGCCCTTTTCCTCTTATCGCTGTAACCGTATACCTTGCTGTGTGCCAGGGCAGGGCTTTTCTTAGGCCTCGGGTCAAAGGTGTTTGCTTATTTCCTCATCATCTCCACTCGAGCCCCTTAAAACAGCCCCGTCCTCTGTTCCGCTTCAAGCCACCTGTAACCCGGCCATGCCCCGAGGAGCACGGGTGCTGCTCTTCCTGCATCTTATCTTGCCCACCCGGCAGTGTCCATGACTGGAGTGTACAGGCCCCTCCTGCCTTTTTGGAAAACTTTGTATTTTGAAGTAATTATGGATTTGTGGGAAGTTGCAAAAAAAAAAATTCCAGGGAGGCCCTGTGTAGCTTTCACTCATTTTCCTGAAGGGTAACATCTTCCATAACCACAGTACAGTGTCAGAACCAGGAACCTGACCTTGTGCAATCCCCAGAGCTTACTCAGATCTCACTAGTTTTACGTGCACTCGTGTGTGTGTGGGTGTATGTGTGAGTATGTGTGTGAGTGAGTGTGTGTGTGAGACTGTGTGTGAGAGAGAGTGTGTGTGTTCCTGCAGAGTTTTACCACATATTGTAGACTTACGTAACCACCAGCACTATTAAGATAGAGAACTATCCTGTCACCGCAGGCTCCCTGCTGTTACCCCTTTAGAACCGCACTGTACACACTGTGCCAAGGGCTGAAAAACTTTTGATGATGAGAAAAGTGTTTTTTTTTTAAACTGGTTCAAAGTATAAAAAGGAAATTCTGAAAGAGAAAGGAGCAGATGTTTAATTACATGACTATAGAATGACCTGTCACATTAATTAGGCTTCATATTCAAAAGAATTTTAACGCATTTGAAAAGCTCTAGGTTAGCTTTTCCCCATGTGCTGGAAAGTTCTAAGTTGGCATGACAGTTATACTCCCATTTTGCTGAACATACTCTTAGAAAGGTCTGTAGTAAAAGTTAAGTTAAACTAAACATGAATCCTTTTAAACACCTTTTTTCTTCTAAAAGCCAGATCTCCTCTGAGGAGATGAAGTTGGTCTTAATCCAAGTAGCTTTGAAAACAGTTTTCTTAATAAATACCTGAATAGTAGAATTGATTTCATCCTTTAGCGCTATGTGGGAGTTTATTAGAAAAGCCAAAAAGCAATTCATTGGACCAGTGTAAGGCAGTGCCATCTGCTCGGCCTCCGTGTCCAGCTTCTGTTGTATGTGGGGACTCTCACCCGTCTGCCCTCGCCCAGTGTAACATTTCCCCCTTCCTGCACACATTTTTGACTCACTTTATCCCTCAGTCCTATTTCTTATCCTTTTCAAAGCACGTGCTCATCTTTTTTAAAATTAAGTTCTCTCCTTTTATTTCCACGATAACTAACTAGACTATTTCTTTTTATTTTGCAAACCAGAGCATCAATTCCTTGGTTTACAATGAAAAATGCAGCTTTCATGGAGATCTGAATGCTCTCTTGCATGCACTTTGGCTTGAGGAATTAGATATTACTGTATACCAGGTTCTTTGGTAGGCATTGGGTAGATAATGGTGGACCAGATTCCTTGATGCCATTGAATTTACATTTGCTGGACCCACTTTCTAACCTGTATGGTTGCTCAGTGAACATGGGATGCTTACCCGGAGAGTTGATTGTGGGTTTCAGCTCTTTGACCCATTCAGGTTAGGGCCCTCGCTGCCACTGGATGGGACAGGTTGAGTCTGCCATGCCATCTTCTTGCCTGGTCAAGGCTGGATGCATCCATTTCTCCATCCTTTTCTCCCAAGAATTTATTTTTTAACATAGTAACATCTGACTGCTTGTAACTAACAACTGTCCCAGGCCACTGCATCAATGGGAGGGGGTTCTGATCCACCCAGTCTCTCAGGGCTGAGGACTTTTCCATCCTGGGATGCCATGACCATCAACACTGGTCTCCACAGTTGCCACAGCAGGGGAGAAGAGAATGAAGGTCATGCCTAGAGATACTTGTGGTCCAGGTCTTCATTTGGAGCCTGTCACTTCTCCCTGTGTTCTGTTGGCCGGAACTTAGTTATTTGGACCCAGCACAAAGGAGCTAGAAACTACAGTCCCTTTGTGTGCCTCAGGGGAAAATCAAATAGGTCTAGTGAACACATGAACTGTCTCTGCTAGGGTCTGCCCTTTTGGTCACCAAATATCTATTTGTATTGTTCCTCCCAATACAGAATACACCCATCCCACCCCCAAGGGAGGCAACTCAGGACCCACCGTTGAGTTGCATCCAGCTCAGCGTCCAGGGTCTCCAGGCAATGTGTGGTCCTCCCCTTCAGGGTTGCATGTGGCTTCACAGCCAGGAACTTAGGAACCAGAACCCCCTCCCCCCAAATACTTAAGAAGTAAACAAACTCAGTATTTCCTGCCTTTATAGTTCGGCGATGTTACTCATGTCCCTAAATGTGCGCTGTCCAAGACCCTTGTCAGCCTTGGCCGATGGGTCTGCTAGTTCTGGTTTCACCGTGACCCTGTGCTCTCTCCCTGGGCCTTGCCTCCGCGGGAACCACAGACGTCCTGGAGAACATGGCCGAGCCGCCGCAGCGGGACTCCAGCGCACCGGGCAGGTTCCATGTGGGCAGCGTGGAGTCCATGCTGCACGTGCGCCCCGGGGGATGCCCGCCCCAGCGGGCGCTGATTAACCCTTTCGCCCCCTCGCGGATGCCCATGAAGCTCACGTCCAACAGGAGGCGTTGGATGCACACGTTTCCTGTGGGTGAGTTGGTTGCTTGGGAAAGAGCCCTGGGCTGGGCCCCCCAGGTCCTGGTCCTCACAGGCCCCCCAGGTCCTGGTCCTCACACCAGTCACCTGCGTGGCCTGGGTCAAGGGTCTCATCTTCTCTGCACCCTGCCTGCCCCTGGGCTTTTGTGAGGATTGTCAAGGACATGCTTGGGAGTGGGCTGTGCAGCTGGCTGGCCGCGTAGACCCAGGGCTCCGTTTTTCCTATTTGAAAGGGCCTCTGTTTGCCACCTGCTTTCTTCCCTGCGAATCGTGTACCTCTCTTGGGTTCACCCCTTCCTTTCCTCGCTGGCTCTGGGCATTGGTATTACTGGCTGGGTTACATGGACTTACACTGCTTTGTTTTATCTCAGGCTCTGACAGCTGGAAGAAAACAGATCTTTTTTTTTTTTTTTTTGAGAAATGGGTGAACTTTTTAATTTTAGCTTAGATAAATTGGGGGAAAAAAGCACAAAATAAATTTTTTTAAAATAATGGGCTACTATACAGAAATAAAGACAGACTACCACCACATCTAAAACTGTTTAAATTTACAAACATAGGGAAAGAAGCTCAACTTAAAAGAGTACTTTCTGAATGATTCCATTATTTAAATAAAGTTCAAAATCAATCGAAACTAAAAAAAAGAATTTTTTTTTTTTTTCGAATTCACTGTTTTTCCTAGCCCATCCTTTTTGGTCTGTGTTCTAGCCTAAAGAAGGTGACAGGTTTTCTACAGCTGCGGCTAAAATTAAACTGCAGCTCGATGGGCTCTTACTGGGCTGGGGAGGAACAGATACATTACACTCCAGGTGGTTTTGTGAAGCCGTCCTGCCGAGTGCCTGGATGTGTCTAGTTCTTTTCTTTTGTACTTGCTTTTAGTGTTAAAAGTTAAAATAAGTGAGCAGTGACTCTGGTTCTTTTGGCTGTAATTGGGGGTCGACCCCGAGCCCCTTTCCGCCCCCCTTGTCTCTGCCCCAGTCAGTCAGATGACTTGTTCGCTCCAGTGTCTCTTTCTTCCTGCCCTTGTCCCCACTGGCTCCCTCTGAGTTCTCTTATGAGAACCGTCCGTGTTTCTTCCGTGACTGTCAGCTCCTCTTGCTTCTGGGCTTCATCTCCTGTTACCTGTGACACACACTTTACTAAAACTCAGTGTATTTACTGACTGTTCTGCCTATCTGTCCTTCCAAGAGCCAAGGCCCTCCTCTGCCAGGCTCCCCTCTCCCGTCCTCAGAGGTCCTTCTCTTTCCCAGGCCAACCTGCTGTCTCCTGCTCGTGTTTTGCCCTTTCTGCGTTTGGGGTTTCACCCAGATGTCCTGCTAACCTGGTTTATTAACACTCAGCTCTGCAGCTTCTCATTCTCTGGGAAGCGTTTTTCACAGACTTGACCAATTCTGGCTTATCTCCTGCTCAATGTCTGTTTCTCACTGGTGTGTCCTCTGCGTGTGGGAGTCCGAGCTCTTATCGTGTTACCGTCCCATGTGTTAGCAGAGTCATTGGTGTTTCATGCATGTATTCCTTCTCGTTTTGCATGTGTTAATCCTCCTGGAAGGGGCCCTTGCCTCCAATGCTGTTTATCTTTCTTTGCCGTGTCTCAGTTGACATGTGGGAGACAGAGGCTCCCAAGATATTCTTGGGCTGGACAGGATGACACCCCTGAGGCCACAGGAGGATGAGTCTTGCTTGGAAGAGGGGATGTCCCGTCCAGGAGCCAGAGGGTCACGTATATGACATTCCTCTGTGGCATGGTCTTCTTTCAATCTCCCCAACACCCGTGTCCCGGCAGTGGGAAGGAAGGAAGATTGAAGTTAAGCACTGGCTGTCGGGAGGGAGTGATGCTCAGCAGATCTTTGTCTGGGTAGGGCCATCCGGAGAGGCCATCCAGATCCATCACCAGACCCGGCAGAATATGGCGGAGCTGCAGGGCAGTGGGCAGAGGGACCCCACCCACTCCTCCGCGGAGCTGCTGGAGTTAGCGTATCATGAAGCCGCTGGCAGGTGAGGCTGGACCTCGGGCTCTGGGAGGTACCGGGAAGACACCCGGGATGCCTGGGGCGGTGTGTGGGACAGACAGTATGAGGTCAGGCCCCTCCTTTGTCAGTGCTGTCCCCTTTCCCGGGCCGAGGGTGTAGCAACCAGCCTGAGGTTTGGCCCAGAGATGTTCCCCTGGCCCTGCTGTAGTTTCTGCTTTCATTCCAAACACGCTTTGAGACCTCAGACATGAGTTTCTTCTGATCCTCAGTCCAGGTACCGAGGCAGGTGGTTTGCACCGTGTGTTTTGGGCACCCAGTCTGTGACTGGTCATTTTGGTCATTGAGAAATTCCACTGTTTGGTTATGAAGAAGTTAATGCTAAAAGCAATGAAGACAAAGTTCTGTGTTTATAGAAATAAGCCTTTTGGAGCCAGAGATCTGTATGTGCTATAGGGCATCCAAAGAGAGTCAGCGTAGGAAGATAGTCACTTAAGCCTTGACCGCGTGAGCCCAGTTACACCTGGACCCAGCATTCCCGTGATGCTTTAGGAAGCACCTGGCAGGAGGCAGTCCTTGGCCCCTTTTCATGGTCCCCAGATCCCACGGGCTGGATGAGGAATACAGGATGGTGAGACTCTCTTGACTAGGTTAACTTGGTGTCTCTATTCAAGCACCTGTCCTCCTGCGGGTGTTAGTGGTGGGATGCGGGGGTTAGGACAGAGAGGCGGGCAGTCTGGCGGGGCAGCAGGGAAGCTGCCAGGGTGCCCGGACAGGAGGCCAGGGCTGGCACGCGCTGAACCACCACATCCTGGCGGCCGTGTGTCCGGCCGGCCAAGTGTTCAGGCCCGTTTGTGATGAAAACCCCCGGGAGACAGGATGAGCGGGAGGAGAGAGGTGACACTCTGCTCTAAGCCGGGTGGCTGGGCTCTGTTCCCTGCAGGCACAGCGCTTCCCGCCAGCCCGGTGACGGCATGTCCTTCTTGAACTTCAGTGGCACAGAAGAGCTTTCCGCCAGCCTGCTTAGCAGCAGCGGTGCAGGTAACTGACCCGAGAGGCAAAAGAGCTGCTGCTCAGAGCAGGCCCACACCTAGAAACCACACGGGGGCTGGAAAAGCAGGGTCATGTCTATTTTGGGATCACTTTAGCCACAGTTCGGGGTGACCTATTTAGAAGCAGGGCTATAGAATGTGTGAAATTATAAATGGGCCGCACATTACATTTTTAGCCGAGAACATGTTGGTCAAACCACATTCATCAGCTGTCAGTGAGTCGTGATTGAAGGCAGACCCACGCCCATAAAATCAATCAGGAGAGACCTGGAGGGAGCTATTTGGTTCCAGCAATGAGAGCAGAAAAGAGAAGGGTGGCCTTGGTTGCTTAAAGAAGTGGGCATGGATCTCAGACTTTGAAGGAGTAGAATTTGGTTCGGTGGAGGGGTTCTAAGTAGAGGAAGAGTAGGAACTTTCATGAATACAGGGTTTTATGCTTTTTGGAGTCAGTTGTGTATCTGTGATCTCATCTGATTGTCCCAGTAGGGAATACGTTGTTAAGTATATTTCGCACACAGGGCAGCTTAATGCCCAGGGATGCTGAGATAGTAAACCGATCTCTCAAGTCAGTAGCCAGGTGTCCTGACTCAGAGCTGTTTCTGGTTTCTGCAGCACCATGCAGAGTGCCTTTCCAGGGGGAGGGAAATAGGAGTTTGGGAGGGCGGGCGGAAGATTTTGGAAAGCCTCAAAGGGCAGATATTGTCCAAAACGAGTGTGAAAAACATTAAAGCTGAAGGAAAAAATAGGGCTCCTACTCCATGTCTTCGTTTTTCTGTAAGTTAACTTGTAATTCTGAAACTTGACTTAAGGAAGGCAGAGTGAAAGTGAAGTTGTGTAAAACTGGTTTATGAAGTCTTCCTCCATTTGTGGGTGTATTCCTCCGACGATGTTTCTCAAGGACTTTGGCTAAGGGTTGGAGACTGGATTGGCAGTGAGAGAATTCCTAAAGGTTTATCATCATTTCCTTCCTATTTCTAGTCTATCTTTCTACCTTTCATTTTAAATGAGAAAATTGAATACAGGTTTGGGGATGAGTAAGATACTTTTGGTCCCTGCACTCGGGGGCTACAAGTGTTCCTTGGCTGCCCGGCTCTTTTGAGATGCCTTCAGAATATTATAAAGGCAATGTTTCTATTGTTTTGCTAAAAGAAGGAACCATTTTATAGGAACCCAGAGTTTGACCTTCCTGGCTGTTTGGGGTAAAGTTGTACCAAGGAGGGCTGCTCTGGGGCTCACAGGACTACACTATGAGCTAGTTTCCTGGTGACCTGAAGCAATGGAATTGCGGGTTTTGATGGTAACAGTACGAGGATTGCCCGGAGTTGGCCTGGAGTGGCTCCAGGCCTGGGGTCGGTAGTGCAGGTAGACCAGATGATTCCTCAGAAGGTGAGTCTTGGAATGTTAAAATCTATTCTGGGGAAAAGAGAGAAGTTTCAAAAAACCCTTATTCAGGGATGGTCGGTGAAGATCCTTAGGTGAGATGGTCACAGGGGACTTTGAGCTAAGGATTCCCTGGTGCACGTGCACTGGGAGGGCGTTTGCGGCAACCTGGACCTCTGGCCAGTCTGTTCCCTGTTGGGCCCTGGAGACAGATCCGTCTACCTGATGGACCTCTCCGCCTGGCTGACCCCCAGACTCCCCACCCTTAACTACTGCCAGCTGAACTCACGTCCTGCTGCCCGCCCACCCCCCAGCCTGACTGCGGGCTGTTGTCTCCTTTCTCACAGCCATTGCTTTGGATCAGACCCACGTCATTTCTGACCAGGAGCCTTCAAATCATCTTCCTGCTCTGTTACTGTCCCACTGTCCCCTCTGATTCGTCTCCCATACAGGGAGACGTTTCCAGATGCAAGTCCGATCAGCCATCCTTCCCATGTGTGAAACCCGTTATGGGTCTTCATGGCTTGGAACTCTAGTTGTCTCCTGGCCCCCGCCCGCCTTGGCGTCTTCCTCTGCCTCCACTTCCACGTGGCCCTGCATGCGGGAAGAGTGCAGCCTCAGGAATCTGAGGGCAGGAGTCCTGACTCCCCTCTCAAGAGCGGTGAAGCCCTCCCTTGGGCCAATTACTTAACTGCGTGTACCTCCATTTCTCCATCTGTGAGGAGGGTTGTGGTCAGCGTTAAGTGGGATAAAAATCCACACAAAGTGCTAAGGATGGTGCCTGGTGTGCGCGGTGAGCCCACAACAAATGAGAGCTGTTGTGTCATTATTATTATCAGATGAATGTAGTTTATATTCCAGCTGTTGTGGTGGCTTCTCAGAAGATCTTTGTCCTGATATTTCTGTGTGTAGACCAGTCCGTCTGGACAGAATATACTTTTTCCTTTGTCTTCAGCCCCTGATGCTGCCTGGCCAATGGCCACTCAGTCTTTATGGATCAGCTCCAACGACACCTCCTCCTTGAAGCCCTCCCTGCTGTCTCACTCCTCCCTGTGCCCTCCCGGGAGGTGTGATGCATGTTTCCAAGTGGTTTCATATGCGCAACCCAGTGGGACACTTAGCATGTCCCCACCCCACCGTTTGTTTCCATGTCTGTCCCTCCACTAGACTGAAAGAGTTTATTTTCATTCATCTTCCCCCACGTGGTGTTTAGCAGATTTATTGAAAACTGAATTTATACTTCCAGGACCAAGCTGCTGTATGTGACAAGCATTTGAATGACCCACAAAATTATTCCGTTTAATTGTTGTGTGTGCATTCAATTACAAAAACATGTCCTACAACATTTAGCTTCTTAGGGAAGCTAAGTCAGCTCCTTGGGTTCTTTCTCTGGTCAGGGCGATATAGTTAAATAGGGTCATACTTCCCCTCACCCAGTCCCATTGTGACCAGTCACATGTATTTTCTAAGGGGCTGGGGCTCACTGGCAAGGGGTATGGAACCCTGGGTTCCCATGGGGGTTGAACTCCCGTCTTTGCTTTTGTGCTTCCTGATCAATTCTGTTAGCTGGCCACGGAAAGAATATAGAGAAAATCCTTCTAATTTTTATTAGCATGTGCAGTGACCAGTTACTGTCAGATCTACCTTCAGGATATATCCAGAATTTTACCATATCTCATCACCTCCACCAGTCCCAGCCCAGCCCAAGATACGGGCATCTTTTGTCTGGATGGTCACCGTGGCCCCACTGGTGGGTCTCTCAGCTTCCTCCCTTTGCCCTTCCGTAGAGTTTATTTTCAGTACAGTAATGCAGTCATCCTTGGAAAATCGAAGTTAGATCATGAAATAGGCATAAAGGTCTTCACCTGCCTGCCTGCTTACAGAGTTGCTGAGGGATCAAACAGCGATCGTGTTCCTAAAGGGCAAAATTGTCACATCGGGTCCTTATTTTGTGACAAAGCAAGGGCTCTAAGCAAACACTGTTTAACATTTCACTCATTAAAAAATGGAGGAGAAACAGGAAAACCTCATCTGTGACCCCCGCTTTGCCTCCTGGGCTTGTCAGTTTGCACCATCTGCAGGCACGCAGGCGTGACTCAGATTTGCTCCTGCATTTGGACGTGATTCACAGGTGAGTCACGATTCACAGGGCTGGCATCTCTGTGGGTTTCCCTGCTGGCCCCGTGCTGCCCGGCGGGGACCAGGGCGTTGGTGGGATTGGGCAGGTAGCGTTTATCCCTCTGTTCCTTTAACTGAGCACCCCTTTTTAAGACTTGTGAGTCCGTGTCAGCCCCTTTGTGGGGTTAAGTATGCTACATCATTTTGTTAAGGAAAATCAGTGGATGCCAAGTTTGCTTTCTCTTTAGTGCAGGGCCTTAGGATCTGCAGCTTGGTGTTTGTATTGAGTACTGGGTTCCAGTGGCAGATGTGGCCTGAGAGCGCCTGTAAAAATTAAGTCCTCACACACGGGTCCCTCATCCAGGCCAGGAGGCGTGTTTGTGAGGAAGCGCCGCCTCTGGAGCCTGGAGAGAAGTGACTTGTCCTGGCACAGGCGCAGCAGTGTCCCCCGGCACCAGCCCCAAAGGCCCTACACAGATTACCCTTTCCAGCCGAACATGAGTGACCGGAGAACATGTTCGCACTTCCTGACTCTGAACAGCTGTCAGAAGAGACAGAACTGAGTTGGCTCTTCTAAGCATTGGTTCCCCAAGCGGTGTGTCTGGCTTTGAGCTTTGAGAATGAGGTTTGTTCCCAAATGTTGGATTGCAGAGAGCTGCAGCCTGTGAGGTCTCCCCTCCACCCTCTGAGGGTTGGGGTCCTCTGGGGTCGTTAGGCTCTTCATCTGCCAACAGTGGGTCTGCGGGACCGGAGCTGAGCCCCAAAGGCAGAGCTGGACAGGGAGGCATTGCGCTGGGCTTGAACTGCAGGAAAACTATGAAGGTAGCATCAAAGACTCCCTTAACATATTTATTTCTTTAAATTCTTTTCATTGCTGAATGTGCTGTATCCCACAGAGACAGGCAGGTTTGCTTTGGGCCCAGGAGCTCTGAGAACCCTTTGGTGGGTTGTCTCTTTGACCTTGAACATTTGCTCACACAATTAAAAGTTGAACTGTTTCTTTATTAGGGTAAGAATTTCAGTTCTTACAGACCAAGTCTGGCTGGGGTTTACAGAAAAAGGTCATCTAATGATGAAACTTAACATCCTAGCCCATGAGCAGTTGTATCATAGCTGTCCTGTTGCTCAGATTGCCCTGGGAATGCCAGTTCTGGAATGGCCCTCGTAGTAGTTCTCAGGCTGGACAAGAAAATCCACCTTGCGGCTTCTTCATGGTTATGCTTTGTTTGCTTGAAAATGGATGTTGTCAGCCAAGTGAGCTTTTCCAGAAGAGTTAGCTCCAAATGGCTCTTGGCTGTTGACAAAGAACAGGTAACATTTTCAGGAGCTGAAAACTGGAGAACTGGTGCCCCAGTTGGATACTCAGGAAATAGAGCATCCGCGGAGTTGAGCAAGAGTCTAAATGCAGGCTTCACCTACTTACTGTGTGATCTTCAGTTAGTTAGTTAACTTCTCTATGCCTCAGTCTCTTTATCTGTGGAAAAGGGGTAACACCTACCTCCTATCAGCCTCATAGTGTGGGTTTGAATAAAGTGAAACACTATTATTTTCCTGACTTGATAAATTGTATCTTCTTATTATGATGACTAGTAATTTTTAAAAATTTGCTGAAGGCAGCTCCAGAAAAGAAGTTCTAAAATTGTTTTGACCAAGTAATCTCATCTTTTTAAATTAAAATATATATATATATATTTATTTTTAAATTTGCATACAGTAAAATTCACTCTTTTTAAAAGTGTACAGTTCTGTGAGTTTTGACAAATTCATGGAGTCTTAACCACCAACAAAGACACCTTGATACAGAGCATTTCCATTACCCCCCAGATTCCTCTGTGCTGCTTCTGTGTACCCAATCCCTCCCCCATTCCCTGGCAACCACCCATCTATTCTCTATCCCTTTAGTTTTGCATCTCCCAGCAAGTCTTGCACATAGAATCATACAATATGTAGCCTTTTGAATCTGGCTTCTTTTCAAGCATAAGCATCTGAAATTCATCCAAGTTGTTGCCTGCATACCCATTCATGTTCAGTACTTTTTATTGCAATATCATATTCCATGGTACTAATGTATTAGTTTATCCCTTCAACTGTTGAAAGACATTTGGGTTGTCCCCAGGTTTTGGCAACTGTGACTAAAGCCACATTTACTTAACATAACAGGGTTTTGTGTGAACGTTAATGTTCATTTTCTCTTGGGTAAATTCCTAGGAGTGGAATTGTTGGGTCAAATTGTCAATATATGTTTAAATTTTAAAGGAACCACAAACCCGATTCTCCAAAGTGATGCACCATTTTGCATTCCTCCCATCAGTGGATAAGGGTTTCCATTGTTCTGCATTCTGGTCAGCGCTTGGCGTGACCAGTCCTAGCCATCCGAAGAGGTGTGGAGGGGGACCTCACAGAGCTTCTAACCTGCTGTTCCTCTAGTGACCAATGATGTGGAGCAGCCTTTCGTGTGCCTTCCGTATACATTGTCCAGACCTTCTGCCCATTTTCTCATCAGGTTGTTCTCCTGCTCTGGAGTTTTGAGAGCTCTTTGTATGTTCTGGATACACGTCCTCTGCCACTAATGTGATTTGCAAACACTTTCTCCCAGGTTGTATGTAGCTTGTCTTTTCAAAGATTTCATAAGGAATCTATAAACATTTGTTCTTGTTAGAAAAGATTCTGCCGACACCAAAGTATTCAGAGTAAAAAAGCAAGATCTCCTTGACTTCCCATCACTTCCTCCAGCTTTCTTCCTGGAGCCGGCTGCTTTTGACAGTTTGATGAGGCCTTTTCCAGTCGTTTGGTAGCCTAATTGTCTAGTAAACGTTTTGGAAAGGACATTTGAATATTGATGTGTGCGTTTTGAAATTAGTTCTGTCACTTTTCAGTCAATAAGTTGCATTTCAAAGACTGTCTGTTTTTCCCTTCAGCCCAGTTATAGGTAAGATCGTGGTTTTTCTCTTACAGTAGTGAGGTTTGATGTCTTGTGTCATGTTCCAGAAAGCCACGATTTGGGAAAGAAAAGTCCAGAGGAGGACTGTTGAGTGGACTACATTTAAATAGGTCATCTTGTATTTGCTAAACGTTGCTCTAATTAGTTGAAATGACATTGAAATATGTTCTTTTTCTTATAAGCGCTAGGTTGTTATTTGCTTTTGTGTGTGTATGTGTATGAGCATGTGTGTGCACTCTGAAGGCTTCATTGGGCAATGAATAATATCGATAACCTCAGAGCAAAGTCCGGGCTCCTTCCCAAATTTTAGATTGCTCATTTATCTTTGATTGATTCTGTTGTGCTGTTGGAGAAACTCGGCACAGAATTTGTACTTGGTTTTTATTTTTAGCTGCAGTTCGGGGCTTTTTTTTTTTTTAAACCATAACTGGTCAGAACTTTTTTGCAGAATGAAACAAATTCTCAGCTTTGAACAAATTTTTCTATTTTTCCATAGGTACAAATCCTAGGATCCAGAATAAGGATTCTCTAGAGGACAGTATTTCTACCTCTCCAGACCCAAGTAAGAGAGGGTGGCTGACTAGCGAAGGGGGCAGGGAACTGGGGGCGTGGGGTGGGGGGTCAGAGCACTGCGGAAGCAGGAGGGAGCCCTGTGGGAAGAGAATGTTCTGGAAGTGCACACGTCTCCGAGTGCGGGAAGGCAGTGTGGTGAGGGGAGACTCTTTAGCCCCTCCGATGGAAAGCGAGCAGGGAGAGGCCAAGTGCCTGTTCTGGGTTGTGATTCAGGACCAAACGGGAAGGGCAGCGGAATTCCCAAGAGGCCTTCGTGCCAGTCCAGAGCTGGTCTTCGCGCTCCAGTGCCTATCGAGGGCTCCGGGGAAAAGCTGGACAGAAGTAATAAGATCTAGAGTGGTTTACATCCCTGTGGTTGAAAGTGTCTGGGGTGCATTTGCTTTGATCATCCTTGTCTACCGAAACAGCAGAACATCTCTGTGTCTCCAACAGCAAAACACCAGAAAAAAAATCCTGCCCCTTGATCGACTTTGTTTTACTCAGCTGTGACCAGTGGATGTATATACATCACTGAATCCTTTTGTCCCCACTTGTAATTAACTTAACAATTATTTCACTACTTCCCCAGGTCCGGCCTGCAAGTCATTTTGAATGGCAATATCGAATAAGTTACTCTACTGTGGTTTGGATAATCATTTCTTATTGGTGGCCATTTGGGTGACTTCTAGTTTTTTAGTGGCAGCATATAATGCAAATATAATACCTGGTGCAGTGGATGGATTTTTTTCTCTCGGTTCAGATCCTTGGGATATATTCGAAAGAACAGTTGGCAGACTGAACGTTTTCTCGATAGCTGCCAGCCGTGAATAGCTGAGCCCTTTTCTTCTCTACAACCCAAGCCCTGCATTTTGTAATCTGTGTTTCTCACTGTTAATTGAATGGTTCTGAAGTGGGACCTCCTCTGAGGCCCCTGCAGGGCCTGAAGATACTGGAGATAGAAAAGAGGCCACCACACTCTTTTCCCAGTGAAAAAACATCAGCAGACTTAGAATGGAGAGCCTTTCTCACCGTGGGGCTTTGGACCGGGCATTTGAATTCCCCGTCTCCCAGTGTGTGCCCACAGACACCATTTCTAAAAGTTTTTTTTTTATTTTACTTTATTGGGGGGGATAATTAGGTCTATTTATTAATTTGTTTGTTTTTAGAGGCAGTACTGGGGATTGAAACTAGGACCTTGTGCATGCTAAGCATGTGCTCTACCACTTGAGCTATACCACCCCCCGCAAAAGGCTTTTACAATTTTGAGAGTCAGGAAGCTGGTGAGGGCCAGAGTGACCCAAGAGGGCACAGAGCTAGAATGTCTTCTGTTTTCGGCCTCCCCACGGCAGTTTCCCTCGGGTGCCTGCCTTCTGCTGTGGTTCCAACCAGGATGTGGGAACAGGCACACCCCCTGTCTGCCATATAGGGAAATCGGGGTGTTAACCAGGCTACTGTGGGCTATGTTTTGAATCCTTGAAGTATTAATGAGTTAACATGGCCTCTATATAGTCAGACCTATAGAATCAGAGAGGAGAATGGTGGTTGCCAGGGGCTTGGGGGGAGTGGGGGAGTTGCCAGTCAGTGGGCCTGCAGTTTCAGTTCCGTGAGGTGTATCAGTTCTAGGGAGATCTGCCCTGCTGCCCTGTGCTCAGATAACAATACGGTCTTATAGACTTACCAATGTATTAAGAGGTAGATCTCATGCTAAGTGTTCTTACCACAATAAAATAAAATTCCAACCAACCAACTGGAAATCACCCAGGACCTGTGTAGACCATGGAGTCAGGCCAGTTGCAGGTCAGATCATCTTTCCCCAAAGCAGCAGTGCGGCATGGGGCGTGCTTCCTGCTGTGACTCAGCACTGTGGGACACTTCTCCTTTGACTCCAGGTTCTGGGGGACTCTGCTGTGCTGGGTAGTGTGAGCCGGTCACTATACAGAGGGAAGATCTCTGAGCAGAGAGGCTTCTGGTCCTGTAACCTCTGGGGGATTCGGCTCGGCCAGCTGTTTAAAGGGGCAGATGATGCCGGCACGCCTGCTCAGAGGAGGCGATGTCGGGGCACACTAGGCGGTCCGCCACGTAGCACATGAGAAGATAATATGTAGGAGGGTCCTGCTGGGGACTCAGAGGCAGAGGTGTTGAGTTTTTCTGCTCCGTGTTGCTCCCTTGTATGGAGATTTGGAAAATAATCTTCACTTACGTGACCTAAAGAGATAACTGCCCTGTGATTTCACTGTGTAATTCTCACCCGGGGAGTATTTAGCTCACCAGGGCACTGGTGGCAATGTCAGCAGACACGTTTGGTTTTCACAACCGAGAGATGCCACCAGCATCTAGTGAGTGGGGTCCAGGGGTGCGACTCACACCCGACAATGTGCAGGACGGCCCCCCTACAACAGAGAATTATCCAGTCTAGAGTATCTGCCGTGCCCCGAGGTGGAGAAACCCTGCTTTTACCAAAGAGCAGGCAATTTTGCACAGACCTGTGTGGTCCAGCCTCCTCTGCCGGGGGCAGCTTTCATTTCTAGATGTTAAACTCTGCCTCTTAAAGATCCAGCCTTGTAACCTTCCCAGACGTCCTCCTTCGACTTCTCCGCCTACCCCTTTGGATCTGTGGCGCGTTTGTGCACTTCTGAAAGTGCTCCTGAATTCTGCTCCGCGTGCTCAGCTCTCCTCCTCTCCCCACCCAGCCCCTCCGCCGGCCCTGGGGAGGCTCCCGGCTCGAGCCTCTCTTCCGCTCTGGGAACGTTGATTTGCTTCGAGGTGTAACTCTGCCTGGCCTGCCCTGCGGTAACCTCACTGGCATCGCGGCTGTAGCTCGTGATCTGCAGAAAATGAAAAGTATCGCTGCAAATCCCATTTGCATGATGGGATTGGATAAACACTGACTGCCTGTCTAACCACCTCTGTTTCTCTCTCTTTCTCCCTCCCCCACCCCCTTTCTCTCCTCCCTCCCTTCCTGGCAACTTCATCACCTGTCACACAACTTTTTCCCCTCCCCTCCCCCTCCCCCCACGTTCCACCCCTGCCTGGTGACCACACGTGCCTTCTCCTGGTTCACACGAGGCAGTTCTGACGCTGTCTGCTCCCCCTGTAGTGCCAGGCTTCTGTTGCACAGTTGGCGTGGACTGGAAGTCTCTCACGACTCCCGCGTGCCTCCCCCTCACCACGGACTACTTCCCCGACCGCCAGGGCCTGCAGAACGACTACACCGAGGGCTGCTACGATCTCCTCCCCGAGGCCGACATTGACAGGTAGGTCACAGAGGAAAGGCACCTGGCTCTGTTTGCGGGTGTCTGGGGTGTCCGGGGAGGTGCCGAAACATGGAACTTTCAGACCTGATCCTCCTTCTATGTTTAGGAAATCTTACGATGCAAAAAATGTTTATTTTTCCCTTGGAATTCTGTCAACGTGCATCCTCCACCCATTTCTCCCCGTCTGTCCTTCCTTCCTCATACTGTCCTCCGCAGTTGTTCTGGGCACAATGAATCTCATCTTCTTCTCTGAGATCACCCACTTGGGCCTCCAGTTACCTGCCTTCTTTCCCCACCTCTTTGAACTGATCACTCTTCCCAAGGCTGGTTTACGGAGTGTCAGCTTCATGAAGCACCATCGAATGGTGGTCCAGGCTGGCTTGCGGGGATGAAGCCCGGGAGCCAGGGGAACCAGGAACTCTGCGTGTCCCTCTGCCCCTGGCCAAGCACATCCTGTGAACTCGTCTGTCCTTTCAGGAGGGACGAGGAAGGGGTGCAGATGACGGCCCAGCAGGTATTTGAGGAGTTCGTCTGCCAGCGGCTCATGCAGGGCTACCAGATCATCGTGCGGCCCAAGGCGCAGGAGCCCAACCCCGCCGTCCCGCCCCCACTGAGCAGCAGCCCGCTTTACAGCCGTGGTGAGTTGCCCTCTTGGGACTCCTGTTTTTCCTTCTTCTACTAAATTTGTACAGGTGGGTTCTCAAGATAGCAGGGAATACATACATCTGGGAGTCAGTGTTTTTCAACACAAATTTTCCTTTCTAACTTTTACTTGACAAGAGGGATAAAGTCCCCACTGGGTGCAGGTTCTTTCTAAACTCTCTTTCATCTCCATCTCTCCTTTTGAGGGTATGACCAAGTTCAGGAATGTTCCATCCTGGCTTGGGTTGCACCTCCAGGTCATAGGCAGCTGAGCCGGGGCTGAGCTGTCAAAGTACACAGTGGACATTCCCGACCCAGACGCCGGTGTTTCTTCCTTGCGCAGCGCTGGACACAGCAAGCCCTCCAGTACTACCTAAACCTCAAGTTTATATATATATTTTTTTTCTTCTTCCCATTTGGAATCCAACTTCTCTTGTTTGTCACTGAGACTCAGTGACTTGAAACCAGAAAGGGTCATCCATGAGTGACAGAGGCTGAGTTAGGGCCAGGCCCTGAAGAGTGCTTCTGTAATAGATCAGGCAGAGAGAAGGACGTGTGGGTGCCTGGAACCAGACAGTGGAGGTCACTTCCTGGAATGATCAGTGAGCAGTTGTTAATCTCCTGCCTTTTCTTTGTAGCTAATGAGCCCCCTACTCCCTGACCACCCAGCTCCAAACCTCAGACCATCCTTGGCTCCATTAAAGTTCCTCTGGCAAGAGGATGAGAGATGTGTGGACCTGTTAGTGGGGGCTTAGTGGGCATCAGTCCAGGCCCTGCTGTTCACGAAGAAGCTTTGGACTCCCCCTGGATTTTCTCTAAAAGCCCTTCATGATATTTATCACATGATGCCTTCTTCCCATATTCTAGACGCTACTGAATGGTAACCTCTCTGAGTGTCAGGACCATTTAGCTTCATCTTTGTGTCCTCCACATGGAAACCACTGTGCCTGGTGTAAAACAACATGGGTTGATAAATATATGAATTCTTTCATTCATTCATTCATTCAGTAGTATTTATTCAGCTCCTGCTCTGTGGGGAAAAATAACATTTGTCAAATATGAATACAGTTCTGTGTTGCAATAAAGACTGTGGGGGGAAAATCTGAAGGCTGGGAGAATATGTAATACAGGACCTGATCTGGTCTGGAGAGTCAGGGATAGTTTCCTTGAAGGAGGGGTGTTTGAGCTGAGATCTGAAGTAGATGCGGGAGTTATTGCTGAAAGAGTGGAGGGCAGGAGCAGGTAGGAGGACCACACCAGACAGCAGGATTAGTATGTGCAAAGGCCCTGTGGCAGGAGACATCATGAAACTTTGCAGGCACCGGAAAGAAGAGTAATGTGGGGGAGCACTGGGAACAAGCAACAGGTGTGCCCAGGAGCGTTAGGAGACCCAGGCCACATAGGACCACGTGAAGGGTTTTGTTCTTATCCCCAGAGTAGTGGGATGAATTCATCATTAGTGGCAGTTGCCCCATCCAGGCTGCCTACTTGCTTTTGTCTGAAGGAGCCAATCAGTGTCCCTTGTTGGTTAATTCCTCCAGCGCCCAGTTCTGTTCTGGCTGATTCCCGAGCCTCCCAGCTAACTGGCCCGGGGCTACTCACCTGACTGTACCCTTTCTGGCTGTTTTTCTCTTTTGATAAATTTAATCCCTTTTATTTCTGTAGTAACAGAAATGGTACCACTGTTACTATAATTACTGGAGAAGCAGCCGTTCCTAGCAGGCCTCTGCTACTCCCTGATCTCAGGTTTACTGATCTGCTACTGTCCTGATCTCAGGACACCAAGTGGGACCCGAGCTGTGGTGCATAGAACAGCATTGGCCCTGCCCTCAGGGTTTACAGTCTGCGAGGAAGACCGACGTTAAACTCATAAAGCACAAGTGGTGTATTTGATCCCAGAGCGTGACAAGGGCCGTGCAGGGTGAAGACAGGAGTCACGTGGTGCACCCCACCTAGAGCAGGGGCATGAGTGCCCTCGTGCCAGATACTCTCAGACACCCCCCATGACATCGTCTTCCCAACAGCCGGCTGGGTGTTGTCGTGGGAAGGAAGGAATGCTGGGCCGGGCGAGCCCTCTTTCTAGTTCCAGAAGTGAGGCTTAGGGAGATTTGGTGCCCAGCATCACAGAGCTGGCAGATGACACCACTGGGGTGTAACCCGGGGTCCCCTGATTCAAAGCCTGGCCTCTTACTGCCCCTTGAAAGAAAGCATTGCCTCTTTCGCTTCTCCTTTTCTGAAGCCATGTGGAAGAGAAACAGTTGCCTGTTGAAGGAATAACTCTCAACCAGATGGAGAAAATGATTTTTTTTTCTCTCTGTTAGGACTTGTGTCCCGAAACCGTCCTGAGGAGGAAGACCAGTACTGGCTGAGTATGGGCAGAACTTTCCATAAGGTGACCCTAAAGGACAAGATGATCACAGTCACACGATACCTTCCCAAGTGAGTCCCTGAGTGTTTAAGGTTTTCAGCTCCTGTCCTGAAACGTGTCCACAGACTAAATTACGTTTCTAGCACATACCATCCGCATGCTGGATTATGTGTATAACACGTAATTCAAACCAAGGAGGTTGAGTGATGGGTGTTTCTTTCCGAGTTACTGTTTTCCTTTCTAGGGTTTTATTTGTTTGTTTTGTGTGTGTGTGTGTGTGTGTATGTATATATATATATATATATATATATATATTTTTTTTTTTTTTTGTGAAGTATAGTCAGTTTTCAGTGTGTCAATTTCTGGTGCACAGCACAATGCTTCAGTCATACACGAACATTCTAGGGTTTTATTTTATGGTTGCAGCTCATTTACTTCCAAAAGGGATTTGATTTAGCTTCTAATGTTTGGCCTGAGTCTTAACAAGCCAGTTAAAAATAACGTGAGGAAGGCGAGGGTATAGCTCAAGTGGCAGAGCACATGCTTAGCATGCACGAGGTCCTGAGTTTAATCCCCAGTACCTCCTCTAAAAATAAATAAACTTAATTACCCCCCCCACCAAAATAAAATAATGAAATATTTTTTTAAAAAATAACATGAGGATATAAACCTGAAATTAACATTGCCAATCAGCTACACTTTGATAAAAAATAATATGTGAGGATAGAGAAATGAGAACCTTTATGAACTGAGAGATCTCCACCACCCTTCCCCTGGATGAATTGTGTCCTGTGGCCAGGGGTCAAATGCCAAGGATGGTGCCACATGTATTGAGACAGAAGAGGTACAGAGGGGTCTGGGGGTTCTTGTTGGACTTCAGGGTGCGCCCTTTGTTTCCCAGGTACCCTTATGAGTCTGCACAGATCCACTACACCTACAGCCTCTGCCCTTCCCACTCGGACTCAGAGTTCGTCTGCTGCTGGGTGGAGTTCTCCCATGAGCGGCTGGAGGAGTACAAGTGGAATTACTTAGATCAGTACATCTGCTCTGCCGGCTCCGAGGACTTCAGGTCAGAGCCCGCTTGGGCTTCACGTCCTTGCTGCCTTGCGTGCGTCTGTCCCTCAACGCTCCCGTCTGTCCTGCTGATTGCAAGATGACGTCCGTTTTAGCAAAACACAGAGGAGCAAAAGCACTAGGCTAGGCTAAAAACTCCACGAAGACATGGGTGGTGGCAGTGGTGGTTCACAGCGGTGGGGATGTCCCAAATGCTGTTGAATTGTGTACTTAAAGATCCTTAAAGTGGTCAGTTTTGTTGTGTAAGTGTCACCACATAAAATAACAAACAACAACAAACCCGGTGAAGATGTACCTTTTGATGGAACATCAGTGCTCTGAACAGTTTCCTGACCAGGCAGTTATATATCTTGTTTTGAATTTTTATGTGTGGTCTGTGATCATGATGGTAAAAGGCCTGGGTGCACAGAAACATTCCAACATCCCGGGGATGGAGAGGAAAAGCCACCTTGGGGTTCTTGCTTCAAGCCTGTGTTCAGTGAAGCCACGAAACGTGGTCGGATGAAAACAAGCTCTTGGGGAGATGGGCCCTCGCACGCCCAACCCAGGGTGAGGGTCAAGGTGGGTGTTCGCCGGGAGTACTTTTATTTCCTGCTTTTTCTCACCACCACCCGTTTCCCCCTTCTGCCTCTGTAGCTTAATCGAGTCCCTGAAGTTCTGGAGGACCCGCTTCCTGCTACTGCCAGCCTGTGTCACGGCCACCAAGCGCATCACGGAGGGCGAGGCACACTGTGACATCTATGGGGACAGGCCGCGGGCAGACGAGGAGGAGTGGCAGCTCCTGGATGGCTTCATCCGCTTTGTGGAGGGCTTGAACCGCATCCGCCGGCGGCACCGCTCGGACCGCCTGATGCGGGTGAGGCCTTCAGGCGCCGGGCCTGGTCTGGGTGCAGGGCCATTTCCTCCTGTGTCCAGGGCCTCTCACTGCTGGTGTGAAGCTTCTGCTGGATTGCTGGGTGGAAACTCCCTCAAGAGGGTAACAGCAGCAATGTCACTTAGGTCACTCTTAGAGTTTCCAGCAGCCTTAGGCATTCATTCAACCACTGACTCCCTAGTGAGGGCCCGGGCTCTTGGGATATATCTGAGGACACCCAGCTAATACAGGGCAGAGCTGGGATTCAGCCTGGGTGTGTGTGTGTGTACCTACAGATCTATGAATTTTGCAAATGGATGGATTCGTGTAACCACTAGCACCCCTAGAACACGGATTCATCCATCACTCCAGAACAACTCTCACGCAACGCTTTATAGTGAGGTTATCTCCTCATCTCTAAGCCCTGGCAGCCACCGGTCCGTTCTCCATCACTATACTTCTGTCTTTCCCAAATGTCCTGTAAATGGAATCAGATGATACGTAACCTTTTGAGAACGCCTTCATACACTCAGCGAAATGCCTTTGGGATTCATCCAGCTTGTCACTTGAACCCACGGCTCATTAAATTACTGAGTAGTCTTCTATCATCAACCATGTTTTTACTTTTTTGTTTTTAACCCAGGTTCAGTGTTCTTTAACCCACGCCAGCTGCCTTTTGTACGTGGCATCATTTCTGGGGGAGCTTGTCTAGTGGAAGGAGCCTTGGTTTTGAAGTCAGTTAAATGGAGTTTGAATTCCAGCTCCAGTGGGACTTAGGATAAGTTACTAAACTCCTCTGAGACTTAGCTGTTTCTTCTTCCATGAGTTAGATGTCATGTTATTTACTTCCTCCAGCTGTGATGAGAGTAAAATGAGATGATACGCCTGAACCGCCTCAAGGAGGAAGTTTGTTTTGAGTCCAGCAGGTCTTTGGGACCTTCAGTTCAAGTGAAAAGCGGCTTTCTGGCATTGACTGAATACCGAGACCCTGTCTTCCCCGACTCTATTGCTTGGATCCCCAGAGCCTGACGCGTGGCAGATGCAGCCGTGTCTGATGGCCCGTCTTCTCCCCTCTGCTCTAGAAAGGGACCACCATGAAAGGCCTGCAGATGACGGGGCCCATCCCCACACACTCCCTCGAGTCGACCGGCCCCCCCATTGGGAAGAAGGGAACCTCAGCTCTGTCAGCCCTGCTGGAGATGGAGGCCAGTCAGAAGTAAGTGCCTAGGCGGAGAGAGACTCGTCCCCATCCCGCAGTCCCCGACTCAGGTGACCTATGACTTCTGTCTGCCAAGGGGCCCGTAATTTACAAAAGACACAACCTGAAAAGAATGCTAAGTTAATACCCTGAATATCCTCAAATAGGCCAGTCGTGATAAACTTGCCATCTGGGGCTTGATCTGATGTGTCTGGTTTGGTTTGGTTCATAAAGTGATTTTTTGTTTGTTAGTTTTTTTTTTTTAATAGAGCAGTTTCAGGTTCAAGGCAAAATTGAGTGGAAGGTACAGAGATTTCCCATATACACCCTGTTCCCACCCATTATCCGCAATCCTCACCGAGTGGTACTGCTCTCTTCCAGCTGCATCAGGTTCCTCTCTGTGCTTCCTGGGATCCGCCTGGTGGGAGGGCCCGAGTCGTGCTCCATGGGAGTTACATGTGGGTTACATGGAGCGAGCTCAGGGCACAAGGGAGATACAGGTGTGAAGATGGCTTCGGATCCCATTCTGTTCTTACTCGTTCTCATAGCAAGAGCGATCCCTTGAAAGTTTATTTTAGTGGAACATTTTAAACAGATTAAAAAAAAAAAAGTGGACCAGTGTCATGAATCCCTGTTGCCCCCTCACCCAGCCTCAGAGATTACCAACCAGCTCATGGCCAATCTTGTCTCATTTGTCTCCCACTTGCTCTCATCTTGTTTTCATTTCTAACCAAATCCCTTCATGTCCTTCGTCTCTACTGTTTAAGGATGTATCTCTGAAAGATCAGTTCTCCTAACACCATAACATCCCTAAGAAGTCACAGCAGTTCCTTAATGTCATGAGACATTCATTCAGTGTCTCTGGTGGAAGCGGGGTTTCCAGAGATGAGGAGGCCCGGGTGTGGGGAGGCCCAGTGGTGGGCCCCGGAGGCAGAGGTTCCACTGGTCCAGGCGATAGGCCACAGAGGCTGGATGGAGGCTGATGACAGGACGAACGGAAGGGATGCCAGGAGAGGAGGGCAGGACATGGCTAGGGGGAGGACGGGGGCACAGGAGGGGAGGAGACCTGGGTAGATTGGGCTCATCGCTCAGGGCGCCAGGCATCTTCAGAAAAGATCTTCAGTTGGCCAAGGAAAGACCCCAGAACTCTGCCTGGCAGGTTGTCCTTGGAGCTAATCCAAGACCTTCCCTGCTGGAGAAAAGAACAAGGAACATATGCTGCTGGCGGGGAAGAAGGGTGGGGGGTGGGGAGGTGTGAAGCTGGGGGCGGGGAGTCTTATTTTGTCAGTGAGTCATCGTTTAGCTCCCAGGAGCCTCTTTCTGCTCAGACTGGAGGAAGAAGGATGGCTGGGGATGGGAGTGTCCCCCAGTGTGAGGGGAGACACTCACCTAACCCCCAGCAAGAGGCAGGACAGGGAATCCCAAGATTCACTCTCTCCCAGATGACCACTCCTGGGTGACGGGGTGCGTTTCCTCAGACCGGGAGGCAGAGCGGAGGAAGCCAGGCCTTGACATCGTGGGTCTCCGGGTCCTGCCCCAAATCCAACCTAAATGTGCTCAACCCTTTAGATGTAATTTCTAGTTCTCAGGAAGTGCAGGGCGCACAGGAACCCAGGAAACAATAAAGGGACATGATCACCTCCAGACTAACTCACAGGGCCAGTGAGCTAGTTCCTCCCACCAATAAATCATGAGGGTACTGAGGCATGAATGGAGCTTCGAGCTTAAAAGAGACTCGAGAGACATCACTGACTGCAGTGTAGGGACCTTAACTGGATCCTGTTTTGAACACACTGTAAAAAAAAATGTTTTTAAGACAATTAGGGAAATATTTAATATTAGAAAAAAATTTTTAAATTTAAGTGTGGTGATGGAATTGTGGTTGTGTTTTTCCAAGTTACTTTCTTTTAGAGATGAAGTGTGTACTGAAGTGCCTATGGATGAAATGACATCACGTGTGAGTTTTGCTGCGAAATAATCAGGGTGGATGGGTGTAGGTGAAACAAGATTGGCTCTATAAATAAATAATTCTGGGGGCCAGGTAGGCAAGGGTTCAGTGATACTTGCCTCTTTATTTTGGTCTGTGTTTGAAAATTTTCCATGATAAAAACTAGAGAGAGTGTAACAGGTTACTATGGCAACCAATTTTTCATCTCCAGGATGAGATTTCTTCACCATCAGTAACAGATGTGTCAGAATTTAAGACGAGAGAAATGTCACAGCTTGGCTTCCCCGGGAGGCGGATGGAGATGGGGTTCAGTTGTGGGCTCAGCCCCGGGGTCGGGGGCTGGGGGGAGAAGCTGAGATGCAGGAAAGCCTAGGAATGAGCCAGGTTGGACCCACACGGCCAGGCCTTTGCACCCCTCAGTGTTTGTTCACTGTCCACGGGCAGCCCAGGGAGGGGCGAGGGCTTGGATGAGCCAGCTGGACAGTACACACAGCTACTGTGGCAGCAGGGTCATGGCAGAGGGGCCTGGGCAGCGCCTCACAGCCCCCACTGGGAGAAGCGTGTGTCACAACAATAACAAAGCATTTAAGACCATCCTGTGAGCCTCCTGGAACTTACTAAATAAACAGTCTATGATATGTTAAAGCAGTCTCATTTGGGGCGAGCATCTATGTTGCAGTAGTTCATAGTTAAATTTAGTATGAAAAAAAATTAGGAAAATAAGTGTGAAAGTATTTATGTACAGCTGAACCGAGATGGGAAAAGGTGTCATAAGAAACCATGGTTATCTTGTGTTTTGAAGTAATGTCTGTTAGATTTGTGTCTGGCGTGTTTTAGGAGGTGGGGAGTGTGTGCATTTGCAAGATTCACCTATAAACTTTCAAAAGATACCAACATTTTGCCCTGTAAACACCGAACATTAATGCAGCTCTAATTTTCAGAATCTGCTTCGATTGGTATAGTTAATAAAAGCTGACAAAAAGTCTTTCCCAGAAAATTCAAAACAATGGTATTCACGGATGGAGTCTCTCAAACCATGTCAGTTGCCTTTTCAAAGTAATATGGTTGGGGGCTGAGGGGAGGGGATAGCTCAAGTGGTAGAGTGCTTGCCAGCCTGCAGGTCATGGGTTCAATCCCCATACCCCCTCCAAAAGTAAATAAACCTAAATTACCTCCCCCCCAAAAAAACAGTAACACGGAAGCACCAGGTGCTGCCAAGATGCTTTTAAAACGGGGCCGTTTCCTTATTCACCACAGCAGCTGGTGATCGCTCAGGATCGTCAGGACACTGGGGGCACCATGTGGGGCCTGAGGACACAGAGCAGAAAGAGTGTGTTTCCAAGGCGACGGCATCAGAGCTGCCTCCACTCCATCTTGGCTAACGTGGGTCCTTCCCCGGGGGGCTCAGACCAAGTGACCGTCCCGTGTTTTTCTCCTTCCAGGTGCCTGGGAGAACCGCAGGCGACACATGGGGGCAAGAGCTGCGCCCCGCCGGCCGAGAGCAGCGGCGTGGCCATGACCCCCACCTACGTGGACAGCCCCCGAAAGGTAAAGGAGGCGGGGAGCTGGCGGGCCCTCCCAGGGACCCAGTGTGGGTGGTAACGTGCACGCCTCTGAGCTGAGGACTGAAGGTGCTGAGGGCTTGGGTCGCTTCTACCCCAGCCCCATTCAGCATTGCTGTCCCTCTTGAGAAGCTCTCCTGCTCAGTTGTCAGGACGCTAATGGCTGTGTGAAGGCAGGTGTCAGTCCGTCAGGCTAACCTCTGCTGGTCCAGGCCCGAGATCTGGCTTGAGCTGTGTTGTAGGCCATCTGGTAATCCTTGAGCCCCGTCTTCAGCTCTCCTGGGGGTGGGGAGTGGGGGTGGAAAGCCACTGAAGCAGCGTCCAGGAGAGCTCACTCCTGAGAAATAGTCAAACAGGAGCATCCTGGGAGACAGAAACCAAAGCCTAAAGCTTCGGCCTCCCTTCGGGTTAGCGAGTACGGCAGAGGGGCCGAAAGCGCCACAGGTCGGGCTTTTTGTAGCTTTTCAGACCACTGGACGAGGCTCTGTCACCTCCGTCTCCGGGGAAATTCAGAATCTGAGATGGTTCTGATGTGGCTGGCTGTGCTCCCTGGACATTCTCTTATCTAATCTCCACCCCTAGGAGATGAAGGAGATTCAGTAGATGTATTTTATTTTTCAAAATTGTGGTCAACTTGTGTATCCACCTGTGTGTTTACTTATTTTATTTCCTTATGAATATCTCCCTATGTCATTGTTTCTCCATAGCATGATTTTTAAAAATAACTATATAATATTTCATCCTATGGTTAGACCTTCAGTTGTAATGCGTTTTTTTGTTTAAAAACAGAGGTGGTTTCTGATTTTTTAAAATAATTTTTGAATTATTCCAGAAGCTTTTATAATTATTCTGTAGTACATCGCAAGTATAAATATTACAAACATCCTTGCACATAATGATTTGACCTCTGCTCACAGGCTGGAATCGCCAGGTGACTAGATTTGGCTTGCAAACCCAGCTCTAGGGCAGTGCCTTTCGGTTCAGTCCCAAGGATAGTCTGTGTGTAAAGAATGACCTGCTGGTGAAGCAAGACCTTTTCCCTGGCCTCACGCACATGCACGTAACCTTGGCGGCCTTAGCACCTCTGCGTCTGGCAGAGAAGGGACACGAGTACAACAGTGAGGGTACCCGAGTACCTCTGTTCTGTCCACTGGCTGTCACGTCTACCCACCCCCATCTCTGAGGGTTAGGAACAGTGCGGGGGGCAGTCCCAAGAAGCAGAACAACGGCCGAGACACAAGCACTATGGCTAAAATGCACCAGGGGCCAAACAGGAGATCGCTGTTTAGAACTCTCCTCATCTTCCAGCTGAGCACTAAAATCCATGTGGATGGCCGGATGCAGGTTCCCAGGTGGCCCAGCAGGAGCAGAGGTGTCAGGAGACGGCCCAGCAGTGTCTCCTGGTGGCACCTTGTGTTAGGATTCGTGGTGGTACCTGAGTGTTTCCGTGGCTGGTGGGACACAGCAGCAGTACTGGTCAAACAGACACCAAAATGGTTCAGTGGTTCAACTTTGAGAATTAAAGAAAAGTAGGGAAGCAGGGACCTTCAGGTGTATCGAGTGCTGTTTCTGAATTTCAGTGTAACAAGCATAAAAAGTAAAAAGCTTCTGAGGGGGCAAGAGACCACTTCTTGACCTTAAGAAGAACGGGAGGGAGGGAGGGGTCTTTGGAAAAGTTCTCTCCGTCATTTGTTTCAAGTACTCTGGCAACTTGAACCCCACGAGAACAGGGTAGGGAGGGGAGGCAGCTTCAGGGACCCCTCCAGGTGAGTGCACGCGTGTCTGACGCTGTGTACGTCACAGCGCCTCGGTGACTTTGTGACCCAGCCAGTGGAGGAGAAGGTATTGCTACTTCTGTAGCCTTGGTTTGCTCAGAAAATTAAGCCAGAACTTTGCCTGCATTGAATCCTCTTCTCCCATCTGGCCACCGAGTTTGGTAACAGGCAGAAACGAAAACTCTCCAAGAGGCCTGCTGGTCACCCAGCCAGGCGGGAGGCCAGGAAGCTGCCACTGACTCCTTTCCCTTGCATCCCCCCTCCTCCCCCGCCTGCCAAGCTGCCCTCAGCCTCCCCTCCGCTTGGCGTAGGTCTGAAGGAAGGTCAGAGCTATGTGTGGGGGTGCACGTATCCAAGCCTGGCTCCAATGAGACCTGAGGGAGCTTGGACACGCCTTCTCCCCCCGGTGCTTGCTCCCACACGGAGGGCATATTCTGCTGAAGAAGGTGTGAGTTTCTGCTGATCCTTTGCAGTTGGTTATTTTCTTTCTGGGCGGGTCTCTCTCTCCCCTCCTCTCTTTTTTCCCCATTCCCCTCGCGTGCCCTTGTTTCCTTCCTTCCCTCCTTGTTTCTGTTTTTGTCTTTCATCCCCTACTTCTTCCCCTGACGGCTTGCCATCGGCCGCATCCCGTCCCTCCGCCCCTCGCACCTGCCGCTCTGACTCCAGGACGGGGCCTTCTTTATGGAGTTTGTCCGCAGCCCGCGCACCGCGTCGTCCGCCCTCCACCCGCAGGTCAGTCCCGCTCCAGGGCCCCTCGGCCCGTGTGCGCCCTTGTCTTTCACGTGGTTGCCAAAGACTCTCGGCCACGTGGCAGCATCTTGCCTTTTAGGTGTTTTCGTCCATGTAACATAGGTAACATGACATACGGTGACCTAAGGACCAAACTTAATTTTTTCCTCCCAGTACAACCAGATAAATTTGTAACAGTGCAGCGGAAGTGGTGAAAAACAGCAAACATTTCTTACCAAGTGTGTGCACACCTGGGGTTGAGCTGGGATTTAAGTCAGGACCAACAAGCCTGATTTGTGACCCCTGCCCCGCAATTAGCTTTGGTCCTGATTGTTCCGACGGGTCTCGTGAAGAGAACCTGGGCTCCCTGCCCTTTGTGGAGACCCGAGTCTATGAGATCGATGTAGTCACAGAGATTTCAAAGGGACGAGAGGGTTTATGCAGAGTCGGGCAGGCTCAGGAAGATGGACTTAGGAGATTCAAGGGCAAAGGTTAAGGAATCCTTATTTAGTGGATGTGAGAAAACCTGGATTGAGTACCTACTCAGCCAGCTGCTGTGAAAGGCTTTGCAAACAGCCGTTGAGTCCATGAGGTGTAGGTGCTATTACCCTATTTTCCAGATGAGGAAACTGAGGCTTAAAGACATTACCTGGTTAGAGGGCCTAGAACTGGTGAGTGGCTGAGTCCCCCACCATCCTGTAGTTCACACTGACATCTTCCCTTTCTCAGGAGGCCAGAGGGCATCTTCAGGGGTCTGCACCCGGCTCTTCCAGTGAGCATGAGACCCTGGGCGGGTCCATGTTGGGACCTCTGAGTCCTAATCCAAGCATTGCCCAGTGAGGGTGGCCACACTGCACTTGTGGTTTAAAACAGACCCAGTTGGATTTTTTAAACTTATACTTTCTAGGAAGAGACTCTTGTGAAAAGCTTTGGACTTAGATAAGAATTTTCTTTTAACTGAAGTTTAGTTGATTTACAACATTGTGTTGGTTTCTGGTGGACGGCATTTTGCTTCAGTTATACATATACACATATATTCTTTTTCATGTTCTTTATTGTTATAGGTTATTACAAGATATTGAATATAATTCCCTGTGCTGTACAGTAAAACCTTGCTGTTTAGAATTTAACCGGAGAAAAATCAACAGCCAGAGGAGAATTGTTTTGTACGTCCTATGATAGACTAGTCCACACAGGTTCACGTGGTGGAACTCACTGGTGGAACAGAAGTGGACAAGTTCCTGGAACTGGAAATAGTGAATAGAAATGAGACATCAGGAGAGGCACGTGGATGAAGGTTATAGTACCCAACAGATAGGTGTATTGCTAAAAAGATACATAAATTTAAGAAAAATTATATCAGAATTAGTAAGGGAGCTCTCTACTTACATAAAATGAAATTGCACTTTGCTTTTTTTCTGTTTATTTTGGTTTGCTTGATCTGTTGTTATTATGTTAACATATGTGTGTCTGTGTGTTTCCTGACACGCAGTGTGGGGTGAGGAGCGGGGCCAGGGAGGCCCATGGCTCCTTTCAGATCTTGGCTTCAGCACTGTCCTGACAGCTTAATTAAAACCTCTGGAACCTCAGTTTCCTCATCTGTAAAAGGAAGTAAAAGCAATATCCGTGTAGGGTTGTTTTGAGCATGAGAAACAAAATACGCCTCAGCAGATTTAAGGGAATGAAATCACAGAGAGCGTGTCCCTGAGCACAGTACAATTTAGCCGCAGGTATCTGGAAATCCTTCCAGTGATGCCCAAGGCAGGAATTATGTGCGTAAAACGACTGTCATGGTGCTTGGTGCGGGGCGGGTACCCAGTAAACACCAGCTCGGATGAGGATGAGCATCGCTGTGATTCCCTGTTTCAAGGTCAGGTTTGCACCTCTGCTTATCGGTGCTGCTGCCCCTGCTGTCCACCCTCATTCCGGGACCAGAAGTGCAGGGTGTGTAGGGAGCGCCTCGAGAGAAAGGGACTACTTGTTAAAAGACTGTCTGAGTGTAGGTGCTGGTGTCCAGCTGCCTGCCCCTCCACGGCTGGCTGGCGACTGCCCTATCCTCTCTGAACCTCGGGTTTCCCATCTACAGGGTGGGACTGATAACTGTTCTCCTGGTAGGGTTGCAGTGAGAACTGAGTGGGACAAAGCGTCTTTGCTGTTTGCTCAGACCCTGGCACAGAGCAAATCCTGCAGACGCAGATGTTTGTGTGTGTGTGTGTGTGTGTGTGTCTGTCGCGGGGACGGGGTACAAGCCAGTGAACAGGTTTGATGGAGCCAGGCAGCTCTCTTCTCTTGAGTGTGTGTGGGGGTAAAAATGGGCTTAAACTAGGTGACCTCTGCTGTGCCCTTCATCTATGACATTATGGGATGACCCTGTTGGAGCCTGAAAAGGAAGTCCTTCAGCTCCAGCTGAGTCCCAAAGATGCCACCTGTGGGTGTTGCCCCTCAGAACAACTCTCTGCTGAGAAAGGGGCTCCCATTGGCCAAGGAGGAAGGAGGCATCACCCCATACTCGGGTTCTGCTAAGGGAAGGAAGTTACTGTAAAACTGAAGCAGTGCCTGAGGGGTCCTGGGAACAGAGCCCATCTTGGAAGATGGTTCTCGGTGCCACCCGGTCATCACTTCACTGTGTCACAGTCTGCTGGTGAGCAGGACAGAGGCCCACAGCTTTCCTCTCCGTATCCTTCTCTCAGGAAATCGATTCTCATCATCACAAACTTACATAAGAATTTGGAGGGCAGGAGAGACACCTGGCAGGGCAGTCTTTGGGGGCCCCAATGCCTGTGAGTGGGGTCTCAGTCTGGTAGCTCGTGGGGAGACTTGAAAGATTTCAGGGTGACGGAGTGGTGGAGTGGGACTGTCCTTGTGGAAGATGAAGATAGAGTGCTCACAGGTGTGGTGTCTGGATGGGCTGCAGTGGGGGTGGGTGGGAGACAGGTCCAGCCGCTGTGGCCTGAGCTGGGTGGTGGAACGGGCACCACTGGGAGGTTGTGGGAGTCAGCTGAGGGGAAGCCATGGGACAAGGCCTCTCTTTAGCGGTGAAACCAGAGAAGGGGGCTTCAGATGCCCCTGAGGTGTGAATCTGAGCAAACTGGAGGACAGATTGTGCCTGGGACAGACACGGGCGAGGAGGCTGGGGGATGGGAGAGCCACAGTCAACAGAGGGCGTTCAGCCTCTTGTCTCTAACGGTGCTCTCTCTCTCTCCTCCTAGCCCTGAGGAATGATTCCACCTTTTGACTCTTCCTGTGGGGGTTTTCTTCAGTGTAAATCCTCTGTTTTAAGTCGGGTGCATGACAGCCTCTTGTCGGCCTTGGTTTGGGGCTCAAGACTTGCCCTGCTCTGATGGAAGGTGGCACGAAGGGCGGGGCTGGGGGTGCAGGGGGCAGCTCCTCGACCCCTCTAGCTCTTCTGCCAGGAGCCGGTGGGGACTGGAATTGACAGAGGAACGGGAAGGACCATGCATGCAAAGAGTCTTAAAAATTTTTTTTTAATTCAATGTTAACTTTTCGATCTCCTACAGGTGTCTCTGGACCAGACGGCCGCCCCGGTGTTGGACGGCACCAGCTTGGGGGTAAGCACAGGCCAGTCCGTGGACAGAGGCAACAGCCAGACCTTTGGGAACTCCCAGGGCTCAGGGGAACAGGGCTTCCCCTCTGCAATCTCCAGCGACAGCAGGTGAGACTCAGAAGGGCCAGACTCGAGCTCCTAGGCAGGGGGCATGGTCTGACCTCAAAAGCTGCAGAGGCTGGGGGTGTGGAGTCCGGGCCCAAGTTCTGACTCTGCCACAAGTTACGTCTGGGACCCCAGACCAGTCAGTCCTCCCCAGCACCTTTGACGGGGCTAATGATCCTCACAGGATGGCTGAGAGATTCCCACAGAGGCACAGAAAAGCATCAGGCCCTGTGCAGAATGGGATCAGGGAAAGGGGCCTGGAGCAAACCTGTCCTGCTGCCCAGGGCGCCTGGGGCCTGATGCCTTGCCCGTGTTAGTTGCAGTCAGTATATGCCGCCTGAGAAAACAAACGAACAGCAAATGGGTTGATAATTGTGCCCAAACGTGGCTCTTTTCTTGTTCCTGAGTATCCAGGGGAGAAAGAAGCTGCTTGGACCTCATTTGCTGGAGGAAGTGCCCAGCTTTTAACACCTCTGTCAAATCTGAGAAAACTTTATTTCCTTCCTGGCAGTGTTTGCTTTATCAGAGTTCTGCCCAGTCTGTTCTTGGTCCCTCCCCACACTGACCGAGCAGTCCTCAGCTAAATGGTATGAGAAACGTGACTTTGGACCTTTCACCTGAGGGCAGAAGTTCCCCTGGGGCAGGTCACCTGGCTGGTCCCTAGCTGCGGCCACTCAGTTTCCTTCGCGCGTCACACATTCTGTGCTGATTTTACTTGAGTCTCATCCATACTGGCTGGTAGGGACGGTTGGTTCAGAGACAGCAGCAGGCCGGGGCTCGTCGGGTCTCTGTCATCTCCCCGGGCCCACGTCCCTGCCAAGCCCAGCTGACACTTCAGCTCCACTGCCCAGGGCACAGAAAAGTGGGCACGTCTCTGCTCCCTCATTGCTTATGAGGGTAGAGGGGCAGGTTCTCTTCTGCTTTTGGAAGAAAAGAGGAACTGGGAATGCTTAGGCTGGAGATGAAAAGGCCAAAAATGACAGGAGTTGGGACCAATGACCAAAAATGACAGAGAACACGTCCCATTTCATGAGAAAGAGCTCTCTGTGGTCCTGCCTCAGGGAACCACGGTCTCTGCCCCTGAACATGGTCACACAGTGGGGCAGCCTCTGTCCACACTAGTCACGGGAACTCGGGCATTAAAAGGAGGGTCACTTCCAGGGTCTTTAAAAGCATTTTTTCACCCTGAGATTCTGAAATGCTCCAGGGGGTCCTAGACCCACCAGGTTGGAAGAGGAGGCCGGAACTGAGGAGCAGGAGGGGTTTAAGGAGGTGAGGAGCTTCCGGATAAGCCCCAGGTTTGATGTGACAGGTGCGTCCCATGCCCAGTGATCTGGGTTCAGTTGCTCAGTGTTCAGCCTGGTTAAGGGACCATCGTCCCGTTGAGGAAGGACTCGAGCAGCAGGTGATGGAAAGGTCTGGGCTCTGGAGCAGGCCGACCTGGACTCTAACGTGGAGCCTGACACGTCCCGGCTCTTTGATCTTCACCAGCAACCTGTACGCCTCCAAGTTCCAGAGGGGGGATGTTACAGTTACTACGTTCTGTATCGTTAACCCTTTTGGACTTTGTGGGTCTGGGTCCTGTGCTTAGTAACCCTGGAAGACAGGAATAGTGTGGTCCCCAGTTTTGAGATGGGGAAACTGAGGCCAAGAAAAACTGGAGGCCCTCCCACTGGTGGTAGTGATACTGGGATTCTGTCCCCCGTGCTCTGACCATGTAACACTGCTCTCGGGTCAGATTAAATGGTGCTACGTGTAAAAGGCCCAGAGCAGTCTGGGGAGATTCCTGGGAAGTGGTCGGGCCTGACACAGAATATGAAGAGGAAGCAAGTTTGGACGCAAAGCCACTTTGAGTTCCTTTTTTTTTTTTCAAACACATAGACTTTGGAAGTAGGAACCCCCAGGATGTAGCTGTCCAGAATTTGGTTGAACGCCTTCAGTGTCCATTTCATGCTGGCTCTGTAAGGAGGGCAGAGTTCCTAACAGTCCTGACCCTCTTGCTTTCCTCTGTCACAGCTCTCAGCAGCTGGCAGCCAGCTCCTTGACGTCGTCCTCCACCCTAGTGGAGATCTTGGAGGCCATGAAGCACCCCTCGTGAGTGGCTGGTCTCGGGAAGCGGGGGAGGAGCCTGTGGCCCGAGCCAGGGGTGTGCTCAGGCGTAGTGGTTTGGTGGATTGACACCTAGTGCTCACAGCTGTGAGAACTTGGGCAAGTTACTTGAACTCTCTGAGCCTCCATTACCTCATTTGCAAAGCAGGGTGATAGTGGCTGAGTCACAGGGTCACTGTGAGAATTAAATGGAACAGTGATGTCAGTTACCTAGTATAACACCTGACAGGTGTGAGTCTTCTCTGCCGGTCAGGTCCATGGTCTTCGCCTTTCTCCTTTTTCCCCCATAACACCTCCTTTTGTCCTGCCCCAGGGATTTCTCTGGGTCTAGGACTTATATAGAGAAATTGCACTGTAGGGGTCCTCACTTAGGATAGTAAACACTTTAATCGGGGGGGCTCCCTTTTTTAATCTTCTCTGTCTGCCTGTTGCCACCGTGTGCACACATGCCCTGCTGCCTGCCCGCTGCCCGGGAACCCAGGACAGGAGTTCAGCTGCTCCCTGAACAGAAGGGGCTCTCGCCCTGCTGCTTCATCAGTGCGGAGGTGGTGCACTGGCTGGTGAACAACGTGGAGGGGGTCCAGACGCAGGCCATGGCCATTGACATCATGCAGGTGAGACCCTGGGGTCCCAGGAAAGCAGAGCGCTTCCAAGGAACCAGATCTGCAAGTTGGGCTGAGGGCCTGTTTTTAACCATTGCAAGGCCCGTTTGGAATCGATGAATCAGGGAGCAGGTCTTAGTTGTTAAGACCCTACTACACCTTGACTTAAACATTTGGCAGAATATTTACTTGTGAAGTAGGGGAATCTCTGTGGAAGAGTCCCGGGGAATGCCCTCCCCCTGAACTTGAGCCCCTGTTTTCCCTGCTCAACTCCTGCTCACTTGGGACCAGAGGCTGGAGTCAGGGCTCTGCCGCCGGGACCCCCTGGCGCCCCGTGCTTCCTGTCAGAGCACTTGGCACCACAGAGCAAAGCTCAGTCTACCTCTCATTTGTCCCCCACCTCAACCAGCTCCCCGAGGACAGGGCCACCTCTTAGTGCCTTTGTTTCCATGTCACCAGTGCCCAGCATGTTGCTTGGCACACGGTAGGCACTTAGCAGTTGCTTTTTTTTTTTAATTTTGTAAAAATAGCTTTGTTTTATTTATTATTGTATTTATTATTTTAGTTTGGTGGGGGGAGGTAACTAGGTTTATTTATTTTTAGAGGAAGTGGTGGGGGTTGAACCCAGGACCTCATGCATGCAAGGCAAGTGCTCTACCACTTGAGCTATCCCCTTCCCTTAGCAATTGCTTTTTAAATCGCTGAGTTTCATGACACTGTTCAGAACTGGAGTTAAACTTGAGAGGAGGGGAATGGAAGAGGTGGGCTCATACCATCCTGTCCACACGAGGGCCCCCCCTGGAGTCAGCACCGGGCACTGACCAGCAGGGCTGTCATCACTGAAATGTGAAATCAGGAACTGATGTGAACACGCATGTGAACCTCAGTTCTCTCCTCAAAGGTCTCGAGAGGCAGTTTTGTGTGGCCTTTGCCTGATTTCTTTATCCTCCCCTCTCCCTGGGAATTGTATTTCCTGTTCACACGATGGAACACCGCTCCAACAGTTAGAACAAATGAGCAGGGGGTACATGCATCACCAGGGATAAACGTCAGAAGCGTGATAGTGAGTGAAAATGCAGTTTACAAAATGCTAATAGTATTATGCCCTTTATCCTGTGAAAATGCCTCTTAGTCTTTACCCATACGAGTCTGTATAATAAAATTATTAAAAGCGTGCATGAGAATTATATTACTCTCACCGCTTATTTCTGGAGAGAGAAGAGGCATGAGGCAAGGGAGAGTCCATAGAGACTTATTTTTTAAGCAAAAAGATCTGAAGTCAGTGTAGCAAAATGTTAAATTAATAGAAGTTGGCTGATGGTATTACCTGGATTTTCCTTATGCTTTTCTGTATGTTTGGAATACCTGCTGACATCATAATATGCACTTGCATTTTATAATGTAATTTAGAGCAGACACAATATTTAATTCAGTGCCAGCGTCACGGCTGCTGGGCATGGAGGGTGGGGTCTGATGACTGCCCCCTAAGATGTCCCTCCGCAGGAATGTCTGTCTCCTTGTCTTTCCTAGAAAATGCTGGAAGACCAGCTCATCACACACGCCTCCGGCGAAGTCTGGCGGACTTTCATCTACGGCTTCTATTTCTACAAGATAGTGATGGACAAAGAGCCTGAGCGAGGTGAGGCCAGCGCTCTTGTCCCCAGGGGCAGGTGTGTCCTGGCGATGCACTCTTTCAGATGACGGGGCTTCTCCAGGTCCTTGTGTGACTCTGTCCCCTGAGGTGACGGATCTGTCAGCCTCCTTGAGCATGTTACTTACTTTGAGCATCACCGGAGTGACAAGGGTTTCTTAAAGCCGCAGTGTGTTCCTGGTGAGTGCCGTGTGAATGGAAGGTAAACCTGCAAGAGGCCAAGGGCGATTGTGAGGAAGTTCCCACGGCTCCTTTGCTGGTGGCTGCTTTTAATTACACCGCCCCCCACCCAGTGCGGTGGTTCTGAGTGTGACATGACAGGCTCTGGTCTAACTTAGAGCACTCTGTACTTGCTGGGCCTTCAGACTCCGTCTCTTCCCCCGAGACAACTATCAGGTCCTAGCAAGCTTTCCAAGATATATTTCAAGTATTTTGGTTTTTAATGAATAAAATACTTCCCAAGAGGGGAGCAGCTTCCAGCATGGTCAGAGTTGCAGGCACAGGGTTCCGACCAGCATCTCCTGTCCACCCAGAGCACACGGGGACCTGGGCTGGCAGGGCCTCCCATCCTGCGGACAAAGGGCTTCCTGGCCTCTGGGCTGCAGGAGCAGACCTCAGGTGAAGTGGCTCGTGCTCCTCCCCCGCTCTCTGATCCCAGGATGTGTCGGGGGTGGACCTGTCTAGGTTTTTTCCCTTGTGGCAACTAGTGTGTCCATCACCTCCTCTTCCCTCAAATTCTGGGTGTGATCAGTAGACGCCCATTTTACCTTCAAGGTGAAAAAACCCAGGTACCGTCATGTGCTCTGAAATTAGAAGTCTGAAACTGAGGATAAAGTATTTTTTAATTGAAGTAAGAGTCACAAAGCAAAATGAACCATTTTATTTATTTATTTTGGTTCATTTTGTCTTATTTGGAGGGGGTGGTAATAAGGTTTCATTTATTTATTTATTTTTAATGGAGGTACCAGGGATTGAAACCAGGACCCCGTGCGTGCTAAGTACGTGCTCTACCACTGAGCTCTACCCTCCCCTCCACAATGAACCATTTTAAAGCAAACAGTTCGGTGGCATTTAGTACATTCACAGTGTTGTGCAAACATCACCTCTGTCTAGTTCCAGACCCTCTCCATCACCCCTAAAGGAAACCCCATGCTCACTGGCCTCCCTCCCAGACTCCTCCTACCCCAGGCCCTGGCCACTGCCCATCCGCTTCCTGTCTCTAAAGATTGGCCTGTTCTGGACGTTTCCTTGAAGTGGCATCAGGCACTACAAGGCCTTTCGTGTCTGGCTTCTTTTACTTGGCGTCATGTTTTCAGACTCACCCGTGCGGTGTGTGAATCAGTGAGAGCATGGTCGCTTGTGCTGAGGGCCCCCTCCCCGCTGCTTCCCCCAGTGGCCATGCAGCAGCCCACCACCTGGCACACCACAGCCGTGGATGACTTCGCCAGCTTCCAGCGCAAGTGGTTCGAGGTGGCCTTTGTGGCCGAAGAGCTCCTGCACTCCGAGATCCCCGCCTTCCTGCTGCCCTGGCTGCCCAGCCGGCCGGCCTCCTACGCCAGCAGACACAGCTCCTTCAGCCGCAGCTTTGGGGGACGGAGCCAGGCAGCTGCGCTCTTAGGTAGGTGCCCGAGCAGCTGGGGCCAGGGGCGGGGGTCAGGGGGCGATGCCGCGGGAGCCAGGGTTAGAGCCACCATGGCTGTCACCTGTCTTGGCACCGTGGGCTTCCGTGCTGGCTTCCACTGGCCATGTGGGTCAAGCCACTTTTCCCACGAGGCTCAGGATACAGCGGATGTGAGCTGGTTTTTTTCCTGCCTGAGGCTTTCCCGCCAACTGTAGCATCCTAGGACCCCTTCCCTAAAGAGGAAGTTCAGTTCAGCTTTGGTTCTTAGTAACTTCCAAAAATCATGGTTAAAAAGGAACAGCATATGGAAAAAATACCTCCAAAAAAGAGGAAGAGTAGCAGTGAAGAGATGTCTGTCCCCAGAAGGTGGTTTATTAAACTGGGGGCGTTCTTGCCCCGGAGTCTGTGAATGGGTGTCAGGAGGTCCGTAATTCTGAAACTAGGCAGAATATTTAGTGTGTGCAGGCATCCTCTTCTTAGCTTTTCAGTGGTTCCCGTGCTTGTTGTAGTGAAATGTTACCCCAGCAGCATCCTTTCCCACCCACACCCCACAGGATGTGGGTTTCTTTTCCTTATTAACCTGACGTGGCATTATTACAGCCACTTCTCTCCAGTAACATCCCCAACTTTTGTGTTAGGATACCCGATCTTTCTTCCTAGCAATTTTTCAGGTTAGAATATAGAATTTACTGTGTCCTTTACTTACGTAAGAAAGATGGGTTGTCCTTAAATTGGTCTATCTTCAGCATGGAGGCTTTTTCTCAGAAAAAGAAAAAAACTAACCTGATTTATAGTGGGAGGGAGTCCTCTGTGTCATTTATGACCTGTTCCTTTCTTTTTGTTCATGCATTTTGATGTGTTCCTCTTTAAACATTTCTAGTTCTCAGTCGGCAAAAGCTGTTTTGAAATGCCTGACTTGGGCACGTGATCCTGTCTGGCTTGGCCCGTGGTGGGTCCCACCTCCCTGCCCATGTCACCCCGTGTCACTGAGCCATGAAGCTCAGGGGCCTCTGAGACCCTGAGATAAATAGCACCGCATCCCTGGAGCCATTCACATGCCTGTTACTTCTCAGCCCTGTCCTGATGGCCCACCGGATCTCAGGCTCAGAGGGGGCTGTAGAGTGCCTTGGTCCAATCCCTGCTGCTGGGACGTTTTCTGTAGCTCTGTCAAATCTCCCCCCCCACCACCACCACCAATTCAAAGCCAGTGGTATCTTAAGCCCGTGACCACCGGGCTGCACAGCGCACTTCCTCTGGCTTCCCCGGGCCAGCTGCTCTGAACCCGATGTGCCAGATGCGAGACGAGAGATGCGTGAAGTCCCTGCTGGTGTTTATCGGGTGCCCTTTCTTTTGCGACCGGGTTTTTCACCTGCAGAGGAACATACTGTCCAAGATCAGAGAGCAAAGCCTCCCTTCGATTTGGGCTGTTCTGTAAAGGGTTGTTGGGCAGTGTCACGAATCAGGAACACAAGGCAGGGACAGAAATTCATTTTGATGAGACTTTTAGCACCTATGTTTTAGCAGCTAGGCAGCGTCCGTGGGAGTCTTGGGCAGACCTCAGATCGTGCATTGGCAAGCTCGTGGCTTAACTGGGAAAGAAGGGTAACAGGACTAGGAGGAGCGTAGGAGAGTTACAGGGAGGGTGCGCAGAGCAGAAGGCAGGAGGGGGAGTCTGAGACCCCTTCTCATCCACGTTTCGCCCAACCTCACCACCCTCCGTGAAGCAGCTGGACAGGCGCCACCCCAGGAGAGGTGGAGCGGCGTCCTCAGGGGCTGGATCTTCCCACTCCAAGTCAAGAGCGTTTCCCACTTTGCATGTTCCAGTTTCTAGAGGATGACAAGCTGTGTACCTTGCAGCTGAACGTCCGTCTGCTGGGGGAGCCACTCAGCCTCCCCGCCACAGCCCTACGGCCTCCCAGCTCAAGTTCATTAGCATTGCTGACTCAGGAGCCATCTTATCCTTGTCGATGGTAAAAGCCACTCGGGGCTTCTACCTGCAGATCCCAGAACCAAGCTGACTGCTTCAGATAAAAGAAGTGCCATTGGGTTCAGGGGGCCAGGGGGGAAGGGGGTGCTGATAATAGTTTCTTGAAGCCCCAGGTCTGGCAGTGCTGGGCCAGCGGAGCAAAGTCCTGATCTTTACTTCTGAGCCTGTTTCAGGCCTTCTGTCTGGTCAGGAACTTGACTGTCTGAGCCATCTCTACCACAGCCCTGTCTTGGTTGAGTAGGATTTCTGAGCAGGAGCCCAGATGGAGAAGCTAGTTTGATACTGACCCAGCTTCCCGGGCAGCACACGGTCAACGGGAAGGTGTTGACCTTCCTGGTGAGGTTTCATTTCTTGAGAAAAGATTTAGAACTGTTGCCTCCCTAAGTTGAAACCGAAAAGGCAAGACCTCCTCTTCGTGATCTGGGCCGCTTGCCCCATGGTGTCCCTTTGGGGGTTGCTGGAGTCGGAAAAGCTGGGGTTCAGCCTGGCTGAGGTTCTGACTAAGATCTTGGCCCAGACGTTTCCCCTCCATGAGCTACTGTTTCCTCATCTGTAAATGAGGGGTTGACTTAACCAACCAAACCTGGCCTCCTACCTGTTCATTTGTGTGTTTGTTTTATAACGCAGTGTATTCTTAGAGCACTTTTAGGTTCACAGCAAAGTTGAGCAGAAAGTAGAGTTTCCATAACCTTCCTGCTCGCCTGCCAGCTCCACCCCGACCAGCCTCCCTTACTGTCAGCGTCCCCACCGGAGTGGGAATTTGTTACAGTCAATGGCCCTGCACTGACATAGCATTATCACCCAAAGTCCAGTGTTTTTCCCTTAGAGTTCACTCTTGGTGTTGTACGTTTTACGGGTTTTGGCAGATGTACAATGACAGGTATCCACCGTTAGACTATCACACAGAGCAGTTTCACTGCCCTAGAAACCCATCTGCCTTTGTAAGTGAAGTTATTTTATTATTATATTAAGTAAATATTTATTTACTGGAACACGGCTGAGCCCATTTATTTAGGTGATACTTGCTTCTGCACTGTAACAGCAGAGGTGAGTAGTTGGAACAGCGACCTGATGGCCTGCCAAACCTGAAACACTCACTACCTGGACTTTTACAGAAAACGTTTGCTGACCCCCGGGCTTGACAATGTCCCGGGAGCTTCTGGAATCTGCAGTTTCCTGTTAGGTGATTCTGCAGTTTCAGGTCTGGATGCTCAGTTGTTTGTTCCCACTCCTTCCTTCCCCTTTCCTGGGGCCTCCCCTGGGCCCACGTAGCGGCCACCGTCCCGGAGCAGAGGACCGTGACCCTGGACGTCGACGTGAACAACCGCACGGACCGCCTGGAGTGGTGCAGCTGCTACTACCACGGCAACTTCTCGCTGAACGCAGCCTTCGAGATCAAGCTGCACTGGATGGCGGTGACTGCCGCTGTGCTCTTCGAGATGGTGAGACCCTAGATGTGTGGCCGGGGCTGGCCTCGCCCGGCAGATGGCGCGGCGTGTGCTCGCTGGAGAATCATGTCACTTTTTACATTTGTTTAGTTTAGGCTCCTGTTACCTTTCATCTGGATTACTGGAATAGCCTCTTCCAAAAAATTAAACATAGTAAAAAACTCACACAGTCGAAAGGGGGACAGATCAGGGTTTCTTAGCCTTGGCGCTGGTGACACGTAGGGCCGAGGGTTCTCTGTCGTGGGGGTGCTGGCCTGTGCACTGTGGGATGATCAGCAACGTCTCTGGCCTCTACCCCAAATGCCAGTAGTACACCCTCCTGTGACAACCAAAAATGTCTGCAGCTATCGCTAATGTCCCCAGGGAGGGGGAGCTTTGCCCCAGTTGGGAATCACTGGTCTAGAGTGAAAAGTGTATCTCTCTCCCCTTCTCACCTGTTCTCATCCAGGGTACTTTTTTAAGGTTCCAACTCAAAAAAGATGTCCAGCTACCCATCCTGCTCAACTCCCAGGGGACACCCGCTCTTCCCCAGCTGTTTGACACTGGGATGTCCACTCCCTCCAGCCAGAACTAACCCTCTGACTCAGGCGCTGGCCTCCTCCTTGGGAGCCCCACCAGCTGATTGTGTCTCAGAACAACACGGCCACAGCATCCACACACACAAGTGACAGTTTGGCAGAAGAAGAGTACTTATTTCCTCAGAGGGGTCCAGCAACTATCTTTGAAAAATACACTTTTCACATCAATTCACATAAAACCCACTGAGAGCTGCTAATCTCTTTCTTGTGATTTGGTTAAGGTTTTAAGAATCTCTGGTGTAGGTTACTTAAAATAAGACAGCGTCCACATTTGTGATAAGTCACATTTCATTAAGGTAAATATTACGTGAGGCTTGGAGATTACTTGATCAAGCAGAAACCTTGGTGCTTTGGTTTTGGTTTTGTTGTGAGGTTCCTGGAGCTGAGTAGTCACCTTCCATTTTTAACACAGTCATTTGTGTAAGTCAAGGTGTGGCCCAAATTTTTTTCTGAAATGCTATTTGACATAAATCTCATCTGCATTCACCTGCGTGCCAGAGCCGCATGCCTCAGCCTTTTAACATGTACACACATCAGTTTTATGCTTTAAAAAGTATCCTAAGACCTAGAAAATGGCCACGGTTCCCTAAAGAAATGCCACTGATGGGGAGGTTTGACTTTATGCTCCAGTGGCTTTTGTTCCGGTCAGTCTCGGACAGACAGACAGTCCTTGGACGGACAGCTTTGGGGGATTTGTGGAGAGCACGGTCATTCCGCCAAGTCAGCGCTCGTCACTTTGGCCAGAGGCCACCACCGTCATCCTGCACCCACGTCGTGTCCCGCTTGCCAGCCTGAGTGGATACTTTTCCTATTTGATACTTTGGACCTAATACATTTTTGATAAAGGACAAAATTAGAAGGGCTTAGCCTACCTCCTGTCACCTTCCTCCAACATCCTATAGAACCAGAAGAGGCAGGAAATAGCTCTCTCCAGGCTCTTCCTCCCAAGAGGACCCTGAGGCTGCAGAAGCCTGGGCTGTGAAGTGGGGCTGGCTGTGAACTCATGGTTCCTCGAGCATCCACCGCGCTGCTTCCTGCCCGGTGGGGGGCCTGGGGCCAGTGGATGTTAAAAGGTGAACGAGCCAGTCAATACACAGGCTGGTGCCTGGGGTTTTTCTTCCACAGGAAGTATTTTCTCTTGTCGCCACGAGCTTGGAGGTGATGCTCTGTGTCCTGTGCTTTCCCCCAGGTCCAAGGCTGGCATCGAAAGGCCACCTCCTGTGGCTTTTTGCTGGTGCCAGTTCTGGAGGGTCCCTTCGCGCTGCCCAGTTACCTGTACGGCGACCCGCTCCGGGCCCAGCTCTTCATCCCACTCAACATCAGCTGCCTCCTCAAGGAAGGCAGCGAGCACCTGTTCGACAGTAAGAGACACCCCCCCTCTCCCGAGGGCCCCTCCCACGAGGCAGACCCTCCCTCTGGGTCGCCTCCCCTGGGGTCTGGCGATGCCAGCTGTTCACAGGCCAGCGAAAGGAGGGAGCCTTTGGACAAGGGCCAGAGTTTTCATCCTGGTTCTGCACTCAGTGGCTGGACAACCCTGGACAAGTTGCTCAATTTCTCTGAGCCTCAAAGGCTTTATTCCTAAAATGGGGGCAGCCAAAGCCACCTCGCCAGCTCAGGGAGACCCTGGGAACGGGAGATCACAGGGCTGATGCTCCATCCTCGTCCCCCAGACTCCGAGGGCAGGTGCCTTCACTCAGCGCAAACCTTTTATCACCAAGCGCTCGTTGCGATGAGGGTGTAATTAGCTCATACAGAGTTTCTTGTGAGCGCACAGGGGATCTTTGTATAACCAGTGTTACTACTGGTATGTCGGGGCCCTTCACTTTCTTGGGAACAGAAATTATCAGTATGGAGGAGAAAGCTTTTATGGCAAAGACGATGCGTTCTTCCCCTGTTCTTGTGAGTCTGTGCCACGGGTGGTGGCAGGGAACTGGCCTCCGGGGTGCAAACAGCCTTTGTCCCGAAGTTCCCATCCGGATGTTCTTTGTTTGCTTGGAAGATGTCTTGGTAGAGACACAGTGTTTTAAGTGAGACTTGGGGTTCCAGGCGAGCCCCCAGAGTCCCTGGAAGAGGGGATTTTTTGCAGTCCTAAAATGCCAGGTGATTATGTTCGTATCTGATGGCTTTAAGCCAGGCACCGCCTCATCCTGCTGTTTTTAATATGAGAGGACGGGGTGGGGGGGTCTCCACCCACACCATCCAAAGAACCTTCCCGTGTTTTCCCCCTTCACTGTAACAGCACAGGGTGCTCAGGGGGCCTGCCCTGGGGGATGGTTTTGTGTGAGCCGATGGCTTTCTCTGTCAGTTGTAACCCAGCCCTCGAGACCAGCATCCTTGTTGGTTGCCATGGTTACAGCTGAGGGAAAAGAGTCCTAGTTTAAAGGAATAAGGACTTGAGTCTAAAAATCGATTTTTTTTGCTTCTGTGCCACTTCTCTCCCTGTCATCTCCCCTTTTGATAACAGAGAATTCAAAATCTTAAAAACCGACAAGTATGCGCCAGGTCTGTGTGTTCCTGTGAAAGCCAAAGTCTTTTTTCTACTCTTCGATTACCCAGAATCCTCAAATCTATCCTAGATGTAAAATTCCAAATATGGAAAGAGCAACAAAGCCCTGCAGGCACCCCTGGTGTCTGGGACGAGGTCTTATGTGGTTGCTGCTCCAACCAACAGCACCTGCATCCCGAGAGCAGCCTGGGCCATCGCCTCTGCTGCGTGACAGCCGCCTCAGCGTGCTCCCCCCCAACACACACCCTTGGCCATCCTCACAGCTGGAGCGGGAAGGCGGCGGCGGGGGTGGGCACTTGTCTGCTGATCACTTTTCCCGAAATCATTTTTATATTTATTTGCTTCAATTTCCCCACTCCTCAAATGGAAGACTGGTCTTTTTTTTTTTTTTCTCCTTAGAAGCAAATAGCATGCATTTAAAACTTTTCCTTTGATTGAACTTTAGCATCATGTTCTTTTCTGCTTTGGGCACAGAAAGGGTGTCCATTATCAGGTTCTGGGAGCTCACGCTGGTCACTGGGGACTCATGTTCACACCCTTTCTAGACCCTCTTAGGATGGCCCTCCTTGGGGGTGGGGCTGGTCCTTCTGAAGGCAGGTGCTGCGGAAAAGCAGAGCTCAGGCTCCAAGAGGGGAGAGTTGCCAAGAGGAGTGAAGGACCCAGAAGGCCCGGCCTGGGGAGACTGCATACCTTGGGATCACAACTTGGCATTTATTATTTGTTTCATTTCAGATTTTGAACCGGAAACATACTGGGATCGAATGCACCTTTTCCAGGAAGCCATTGCACACAGGTTTGTCCCTTAGCAAGAGGGAAGTGTGGGAAGGCATCCGTGTCTGTCTCGAATGGCAGTGACCACAGGGAAACCAAGTTTGTGTCATTTCAGGGGAGAGGCACCCAGTCCCCCAATGACAGATTCGCTGCTTATCTCCGACAGTCCCTCTGCCTTGGCTTCACAGTTCAGCACCACCTCTCCAGGTCCTACCACTGTGGTCTTTCAGACCCGATTACCTCTTCTTCCAGTTAATGGGAGAGCAGAGAGCTCTGTCCTTATGCTCCAAGAAGACCCTGAGCCAAACTCTCCAGGAGATGACATGAGATGAAAAACTGTAGAATTTGTCAAGAGCCCCTTGATGTGTGTGGAAAAGACAATAAGTGGTTAGGAAGCAATAGATAAGTTCAGTAGGTGCTTACTAGTACCGACTGTGTGCGGCAGGGAAAGCCTGTCCTAGGCTTAGCTGTCTCTCCCGCAGTCTGGTCCAGCTCTGTCTCCGGAACATCACTAACTTAGTGTCCAGTTGCTACTTCATGTTAATCATAGCGAAAGTGAAGCCTCCTGTCCCTGCTTCAGTGTCGTATCATCTTGTTCAGGTGCCTTCAGCTGTTGCCCCCGGCCCCACCACGCACACACCCGCACTGAGCACACACCTGCCCCAAGCACACACCCCACAACCACAGGACAAGGTCCAGACTCTTCAGCCTCCCTCACTCAAGCGGGCCCAGGCCTGCCTTAGACCATACTCTGCCCTTTTCTTCCATGCTTGATAAAGGCTGTGAAACCAATGCCTGGGGCCCGACTTCCTCCTTCCAGCAGAAGGGGGTGCCACTTGGGGCAACAGAGTGCCCAAGCGGGTGGGAAAGGGCTTTGATGTGGGAAGCAGACAGGCCCAGTTCCCCTCCGCCTCCACCAGCGTCTGGCTGAGGAAGTGTGAGCGAGTCCTGGGGTGGCTTTGCCTTCGTGTCCTCACCCCTCACAGTGTTGTTGAGAGGGTTTCCTGTGGTCCTGGCTCCTTGGAAGCCCTCAGGAGACAGTAGTTATTATTGGGAAGACCCTAGCCAACTGATATGTTTGTAAGCAGGTCAGGCTGATCTGTGCTGAGTAAATAGTCTTGATTGGAAGATGGGGAGGAAGGAAAGGCAAACCTCAGAGCTGCTCCAGCATGTGATGGAACAACCGACGGCAATGAGCTCGCCTTGCGTGTCTGCCGACCCATCTAATGTATGTGTCTACCTTCCTGTGCTCTTCAGTAAATAATTATCAAGCGCCAGTGTAAAGCTGGCAGCTTCTAGAGAGGATGCAACACAGCACCTCCCTGGAGCTCAGCCCGGGACAGGAGACAGCATCTTACCTGCTTCAGTTCTGCCTCCATCATGCCTTCTTTCCGCAAACCCCTCAGACTCAGGGCAGGAGCCCATCTGCCAGCACGTCCTTCACAGCACTTAGCAGGTGGAGCTGTAATAAGTGCACTTTGTGGAAATAGAGACACCAGGAATAGAACGACCCAGGCATGAAAAATGGCCCCTCCTGCCTATTTCCAGAACACCGTGAAGCAGAGTTCCAGATTAGTATTCCTCCCTTTAAGAAAAGGAGTTCAATTAAGATACTTGGTTTCAATGCAAAGCCTTTATTGGTAACCTACTGTGTGCTTAGTGAGGGAAGGGAGAGAGGTGTGGCTCAGCTGAATTCAGATCTGGGCCTTCCCCAGAGGAGCTGAAGTTCTCGGGAATGGGGTGGGCACAGCAGGGATGGCTCGGGGGATGGGACGGCTCGGGGTGTGCGGAAGTTGGGGTGGCTGGGCGGAGATGAAGGCTGCGTGGGGCAGAGGGGCAGGGAGGGGGCTCTTGACCACCTGGAGAAGAAAGGGGGCCAGGCAGGAGGAGGGCTGGGAGCCACTAAAGGGGTGGAGGGTGGGACGTGGTGAGGCTAGAAAGGAGCAGCCTGAATGCTCCACCTGAAAGAGGTCTTTCCAGGTCCCTCACCCGGGCTGTCGGAGAGTCCTGGTAGCCACCCTCTCCCCTCGTGCCTTTAGCCAAGGAGGCCGTAATCATGTGTGTGTCTCCCTGCCCTTCCCGTAGGTTTGGGTTTGTACAAGATAAATATTCCGCCGCTGCTTTTAACTTCCCTGCGGAGAACAAGCCTCAGTACATCCATGTCACAGGTGAGGCCCGCGGGCGTGGGTGGGCGGGGGGTGGGGGTGGCCCGGCAGGACGGTGACCCTGGGAGGACTCGGCCCGGGCGCCCTCCGCCCCGCCCCGCCCCGGTGGCCGCGACCCCGTCCTCCTCCGCCCGCAGGCACGGTCTTCCTGCAGCTGCCCTACTCCAAGCGCAAGTTCTCGGGGCAGCCGCGGCGGCGGCGGAACTCGACCAGCTCCAGCAACCAAAACATGTTCTGTGAGGAGCGGGTGGGCTACAGCTGGGCCTACAACACCATGCTGACCAAGACGTGGCGCTCCAGCGCCACGGGCGACGAGAAGTTTGCCGACCGGCTGCTGAAGGACTTCACAGACTTCTGCGTCAACCGCGACAACCGGCTGGTGGCCTTCTGGACGAGCTGCCTGGAGAGGATGCATGCCAGCGCCCCGTGACGGCCGCCCGGGTGGGGACCGGCCAGGTCAGGCAGGCCCGGTGTGGGGTGGGGCCGGGGCTGCCGCCTCCCCAGCGTCCATCCACCCCAGGAGGAGGCTTCGCAGGTAGGCGGGCTTCAGCGCTGGGGAGGGGGCGGGCAGCCCTCAGGAATGTCCTCAGAGACCAGGTGGCACCCATGAGCATCCTTTCCTCTGCCGTCCATGGGCTGTTCAGAGCAGAATCAGCCGCCTCCCGCCGGGAAGGGGTGCGCACAGGATGTATAATTTTGTGAAATAGTGTACCATAGGCTGACACCGGCTGTACATACCTGTACATACTGGAAGCAGGAATAAAGCACCTCTGTGGCCTCTCTGCCCCCAGCCTGGTTCCCGCAGCAGCAATGCCGTCCTCAGCTGGGCAGCTATGCACCGTCACCAGGCCCTAATGGCGAGTGAGGCAGCCACAGACGGGAGGACTTCACAATTCACCTGGGGACCCTGGCTGTTGCAGGCCCTTGGTGGGGAGGAGAGTTTCAGGCGGGCCTCCTGAGCAGAGAGAAAAGTCCCAGGAAAGCTTCTGTTGACTGTGATTGACGTGAGGACGCACTGCTTAACGGGATAAGACTCGGCAGGGCCCTCCACCTCAGCGCCCGCCCTCACCTGCCAGGGTTGGAAGGGCCCGACAGATGCCCCCACTTCTCCTCCACCCCTGTTGATCTGTCTCCTCAGTAGCCTGTGAATCCGTCCCCTCCCCCAGGCCCCTGGCTGCTGCTCTCAGCCTGGCCCTCACCCCTTCCTCTCCTTCCTCCCCCTGCACAGCCAGGAGGGCCTCCCACCATGGCTCTGCTTTCCCTCAGGCCCTTCTCCACTTGGAAGCCAGAGTCCTTTTTAAAAATCACTCTGATTGTGCCCCCTACTACGTAGACCTCTCTGGTGACTTGAACTTGAAAACTCGCAGATGTGGCTTCATGATCTGGTCCCGTGCTATCTCTTCAGCCAGCGGGAACATCACCAACTCTTTAGTGGCTCAGATCCTTTGTACATGCTGTTCCAACTGCCTGGAACGCTGTTCCTCACTCACTCCTGGTCGTCAGCCATCAGCTCGTAGCTCAAAGGTCCCTTGTCCAGGGAAGCTCAGTGGGACCTGGTTACATCTTCCCACGGCACCTCGTCCTTCTCTGACCACACCCTTACGCTCAACATGTCAGGAGCCTTGCCTATTTTGTTCATCCTTTTGTTCCTAAATGTTCAGCAGAATCGTAGATGCTGGAGGGGCGGTTGTTGGCTAAGTGTGTAGGGTGAATGAACGAGCTGGACTCGAGGGCCAAGCACCGGGGGTCACGTCCGAATCTACCCCCTCACCACCTGAGCTCCCAAGTAATGGAGCCTGCAAAACAGGTGGGTATGAGAGGACTTAACTGACTAGCAGGCAGTAAGCAAGTGAAGGCGGGAGTCCTCTGCCCATGCTGCTGTGCTGGCTTCCTGAGTGGTCGTGCCGGACATGGCAGCTGCTGGCCTGTTCAGATCAGTCACCTGGTATCCTTGGTATCCTGCATGTAAGGCCAGCAGTCGTCCCTGCCTTCTGCCCTCTTCCCTCTTACAAAGATGACTCAGGAGGCCCCGTGGGTGATTGTGTGGGAGCAGAGACAGCCGACAAGTTAAAATGCTGGGTCTCCCACCCTTCGGAGCTGGACCTGAAACTCACGTGCCCTCGAACTGCTTCCCGCAGCCCTCCTCTCTGCCCCGCACCTCCTGCCACCCACTTGTCCAAGCCAGAACCTGGAGTCAAACCGAATCCTTCTCCTCCTCCTCCATTGTCCTCCCACTGCTCCCTCCCTCCCTCCTGGCTGCCCAGGTGCAGAGCCAGCCCTCGGGGAGGGCGTGGCTTGCTTAGACTTGGAGAATGGGTGCGGATTGCAAGCCCACCATCAGTTGTGTAGGTGTGATAACCACTTCCTAGTGGAAAGAGAAAAGCAGTAGGAGGACCTGGGGTTAAATTCCAGCCCTGCCGCCTCAGCTGCAAGAACCAAGGCTGGTTCTGTCTCCTGAGCCTGTTTCCTCATCTGTTAAGTAGGGATGACGTGGCCTCAGCTTCCTTCCCAGCCCCATCCACCCACACACACCTGCACTCACACCTCTGTGTATTTCTCTTCCGTGCTTGTGACGCCCTCATTATTTGCTGACCTGTTTCAGCTCACTCAGCTGGGAATTTCTTCTGGCACATTCTTCAGTGACAGTGGAAAGAGTGAGATCAAAGGGGCATGTGCAGGCAGCAGGGGCCCCTCACAAGGCCCGGCCCATGGGAGGGACACACGAATTGTAAGAGCGACCTTGCAGAGGTCACCTAGACCCGGCTCCCTGAGCTGAATCCTGGAAGGCACTTAATCATGGTGAGAAGTGACACGCTGAGGCCCAGACTCATGAGTGACACGCCTTGGGTCGCCCCAGGGCGGGTGGAGACCGGGGAGGGGGGGGGGGTGTCCAGTGAGACCAGAGCCCTGGAGCAGAGGAGGTCCTGGAGATCTGACCCAGCCTCTACATCTTCTCCCAGATAAAAGGACAGACGGTGACCTGCCCCAGGCTGAGGTGGGACTGGCCAGAGGACCTGGTGCCTTGTAGGCACTCGGTAACGGGGCAGGGAGAGGGCAGGCTGAGGAGGCAGGTGCCCGGATCCAGACTCCAGCAGAGCCACCTGCCAGCATGTGACCCTGAGGGAGTCACTGCACCTCTCAGGGCCCTGGTTTTCTTGTCTGAAAAATGAGACAATTATGCCCCTCTGGGGTTGTAAAAATTGCACGAGAGAACGTGGGTGAAGAGCTAAGACAGTGCCTGGGAGGTTGTGAGCCCCTCCCTCAACATGAGCTGTTATGACAAGACAACTGGCCTGGACCCTGAGCCCTGGGCTGTGACAGATGGGCACCAACCACAGAGGCTGGGATGGAGAGGGCAGTCTTTAAGGAGCAAGCAGCCTGGGGCTTTGTAGGATGTGTAGCAGTCAGAATAGTCAAGAGGCAGAGCCCAGTGTCCCCACTTGGGTTGGAGGGCCACACTCCTCTAACTGCTGTGGTTGTTCTGCCCTATCTGGGTCCCAAGAACCCCTGCTGGGAGTTTTTCCTGTTGGCCAAGGCGCTTCATTGCCAAGGGCAGGAAGAAGGGCCTCCGGGCTCCTGCCCATGGGCTCAGGGTTGTGGCCCGAGGCCAGCAGCTCTGCAGACATTTCTCAGCTTCGTGGTTGTGCCAGGGGAGAGGGATGCACACAGGCCCCTGGATCCCTGGGGCGGCACCAGTCAGCCTCCTGGATGTGGAAGTGCGTCTGGGGTGAGGAACCACACAGAACATGGGGTGCAGAAAACCATGATGGGGAAAGAAACGAGACAAAGTAGCATCCCTTCACCAAAGGAACAAGAAATCAGCCAAAGAGGCTTCAAGGCAGAAGACATTGCTGTCTTAGTCCCCTACCCGGGGTTCTTCAAGGCTCCTGTGCCTAAGAGCTCACTTAAATCCCAGATTCCAGAGCCTCCCCGAGAGATGCTGATTCAGGAGGTGTGGACTCCACTGTAAGGACACACTCGAGTGATGCAGTTATCAGCGGTCCATTTGAGAAGCCCCGCCCCAGACCCCTTCTCCGGGCTTCTTCCCGCTTTACACGCAATCCTAACCACCCTGGAAATCTGGTTCTCAGACCGAAGCAGCTCAGAGGCCACTCAGCAGAAGGCAACAGAGTAGAGGCAGGGAACTCAAGAGCAGGGTGAAGTGACAAGTGACAGCAGGATGGCAGCCGGGGCTGACAGAGCTGCAAGGACCTCCCAGGGCCCGGGACCCCCAAGGGCTGAGCAGCTGGGTCAGGCACTGCCAGGTGCTGTGTTGGGGAGGCACCCGAGCCTGCCTCCTGCTTGTCAGAGAGACCTGTCAAAGTCATAGAAACCTCGGGGATTGCAGGGAATAAGTACAGGATATACACCCGGACACTAAGGAGACCTGCGAGGCTTTGCTAGAGTGGAAAACATGGGAGGAAAGACTGAAAAGAAGCCAATTTACAGGCCTCCTCGGCTACCCAGAAACTTTCAGATGTGTGAAATAATGGTTGCCCCATTTCTTGAGCATTCCCTTCCTTGTGTTCTGGACAGTAGCATACTTTACGTGCCTTTTCATCTTGTAATCTTATCAATGACCATCAGACCAGATGTGAGGGTGGGGGCCCCAGGCCACACAGCTGACAGCCGCTGATGTTAGGTCTGTGGGACCCAGAGCCTGGCTCCGCGCTCTGTGCTGTTGGTGAAGTTCACCCTCTCCTCTGTCCCAGAGGCCCCCCTGTCCCGTGCAGCTGACCGTATTCCACGCGAGGTGCGGCTCTGCTGGGGTACAGGTGTGGGTGTGGCCTCAGGCTCTGGAAGGAAGGTGAGGGTGCGGGTCGCTCCTCTCTGGAAGGCAGGTGCTCCTTTCCTCCTGATCCGCAGCCCCTGACTTCAGCTGCAAGGACTTCAGGCAGCTCCTGGCCTTCATGCTTGCCCTGAGCCTGGCCTGGAATGTGCAGGTCATGGGGGCAAAGCCGGTGCCGAGAACTCAGTCCTCCCAGCCATTAGATGGGACCTCCACCTGCATCTCTGGCTGCAGCAAGATTTATCTGTTCTCAGTGAATCAGCCCGTGGTCCTCCCAAGAAGGAAATCTCTTTCCCTGTGAGGGCAAGGGGAGATGGGGTGCTGCAGGCTCCTTTGTCTCTGAGCACTTTCTGCCTGGCAGCAAGTCTGGGAGAAACCTGGGGGACCACAAGATTTCAGACCTTCCCCTTCTCCACCGACGGGAAGCTGAGCACTGAGGAGGGTGGCTTTCCCTTCAGTCTCTCTGCAGCCGTGACTGGAACTGGGTCTTGCCTCCTTTTTGTGCACTTTGATTGCAGCCGGCTCCGTTCCCACTGTGACCCTCCCCCCCATCCCCATTAATCCTCAGATGTCTCTTAAGCAATAGAAATTTTTATTTTTAAGCCCTTGGCATCCCGGAAGAGAAATGTTTCCCTGGTGCCTTTGATGTGCATCCATCCAACCCTAGTAGCTCACATCCTTGGTTCTCCTCCTGCCCAGTGCAAAAGCATCTGGGAGGTGTGATCAGGTGCTGTCTTGGAGCTCGGCCTCCTCCAGGCCTTCTGTCCTGCGTCTCCTCCTGGGTAGACACAAGCCTAGGGGGTGGGGAGGGCTCCGCCTGAGGCGAACCTATGAAACTTTCGTCCTGACGCTGTCTCCAAACCCCCTCTGTCTTCCCAGCTCCTGGCTACAGCGCTGGAGGAGAACAGGAGAAGCTAGGGGTTCTCACTGAGGGGGTGGGGCGGGTGGATTTTGACCCCCAAGGGACATGTGGCAACGTCTGAAGACACTTTTGGCTGTCACAAGTGCAGAAGGTGCTATCAGCACCTGATGGGTGCTTCTAGACACTGTATGATGTACAGGACAGCTCTGACAACAGAATCATTCAGCCCAAATGTCAGTCGTGTTGAAGCTGGGACACCCTGAACTAGATTCTGATGGGGTATGAGAGGTCCAGATGGCGGCGGGGGGGCGGGCAGGGGCTTCTGGGGGCTCCTTCCTGTGAGCACATGCTCTACCACTGTATACCCACCCACCCCCTCTGAATCCTTTACTGATGGCAGCCCCATCTCCAATGTCCTGTGGCAATCACTCTTGCTGGGTTCCAGGACCAGAGTGGCTAAGAGACCTACTTAAAGGTACACAGGAGGTTATGGACAGAACCAGGTCACACTAAGCCCCCATGTGCTAAGTGCGGCTCTCGTGTTTCTCTCCTCATACACATAGCTTGCCTCTCCAGATGTGTCTGAACCCCTTGAGGGCAGAGAGCACATCTTGCTCATGCCTGTGTCCTGCCCATGTGCGAGTGCCCATCCCACACAGGGGCTCATTTAGAATCGGTTGAATTCATTGATTCAGGCATTTATGCAAGCTGAACCTAGGTGGCCCTGCTCTTTTGGTGGAGGGAAATGGACTTGTAAAGCCCTACAGAAAGAGAGGAGAGGGCTTGATTCTGCCTGGGGGAGCTGAAGAAGGCTGGAGAAAGGGGTGTTGAGGCCGTCCAAATGTTCTTATTTGAACATGCGTGGAGATCTACCAAGATCCGGTGCACCGCCAACTGGTTGGAAGCTTGGGGAGGGAGGGGAAGAAAGCGGAAGAAAGGTAATACTGACCCCAAGCAAGCATGTGCCCTTCGTCCTAGGGCTGGAGCGCAGGACAGCGCAGGAGGCCGGTGGGTGGTGGTTCCCCGCTGCTCCGGAGAGTGGAGGGATTTACCCAGGGGGGCTGTGCCCACACATGGCAGAGGAAGGTCTGAGCTCAGGGATTCTCCACCCCGGAGCTCTTCCCTTACAGAGGTGAGACGTGGGAGAAGGCAGTCCGCCGAGAGTGGCTTCCAGGGCAGGGCAGCCGCGTCCAGGAGGCAGGGCCTGGGGCCTGGGCTCCCTGCACAGCGACAAGGGCCGAGTCCCCAGACTCCCCAGGGCCTGACCACCGGCACCGGTCACCATCAGTGGTCGGCGCTCAGAGGATGGGATCATGCGGGGGTGGTCTGGCACACAGGATGTGTCTCGCCTCAAAGCAGAAGTGAAATGGGGCACACTTCCCCTTGGGAGACAAGAGGCAGGTCCGACCACCGCTTGACGGCGTGTCCTGCGGGAGCCCGGAGTCTGGCAGCTGCCACTGGGCTCTGAGATGGGCGATGGCACAGAGAAGCTGGCCTGGCCTGGGGCCCCACGCAGGGGGCCCGGGTCCACCTCCCACCACATGTGCCTCCTCGGGCACCATCCCTGTGATCGGAAGATACTGTTCCTACCAGGTTTTATGATTCAGGCTCTAAGGGAGAATTCCTTTACACAAGAGCCTGTCTCGGGGCAGAGCCACAGCCAGCCTGTCACTGCATGAGGAGGATGCACTGTTTGCTGCACACTCAATCTCTGCTTTCCCATCTGCCCACGTACCAAGAGCCATCTATGTACCAGGCATTGTGTGGATACAAGAGGGAGAAGGACATGAACCAAAAAAACATATTTTTATGGTTGTGAAGTAAGAATGATTGGGAGGGAGGAGGTTATAGCTCAGTGGTAGAGCACGTGCTTGGCATGCACAAGGTCCTGGGTTCAATCCCCAGTACCTCCTCTAAAAAATAACTAACTAAACCCAATTACCTCCCCCGACCAAAAAAAATGAATTGTTGGGGAAAGTACTCCAAAAGCCAAAGCGAGGCCACTGAGGGAGGTTTGACGGGGCCCCTGGCTGAGTCTAGGACTCAGGAGACTCTGGAGCATTTTGGCGGAGGCCTGATGGATGGCAGGGCTTGCAAAGGGCCGGGACAGAAGAGAGGGGGAGCTCCTGGCTGGAAGAGCCTGAGACCCTGAGATGGAAAGAGGCACGGTGTGCGGGAGGGATGGGGAGAGAGGGGCTGGTGGTGCGGTGGCACAGCAGAGGGGAGCAGAGGCCCATCACGCAGGACCCTGCAGGCTCCACCAGGGTCCTGACTTCTGGTGCACCTGCAGGAGGAGTGTCGAAGGCTGGGGACCCTTGGGCAAGCCTTTCTCTTTCTGCCTCGGTCTCCTCATCTTTCCCATGGGAACATCCCTGCAGGGTCATTGAAGAGCCCATATGTAAAGCTCTGGCCTGGCCCAGTGCCAGGCAAGGTGGAGGTGCCCCATGAGCAGAGCCATTGGTCTAATTGTGACGCGGCTGGGCCAGGAATCCAGGCTTCAGCCCTGGTCCCCTGCCAGTGACTGCCACTGAAGTTCCTGCACCCCCCCCCCCCCACACACACACACCAGGGCTGCTTCTAGGAGACCCGGAGCCAGGAGCTGTCATCAGGACTGAATGCATTGGCCTGAACTCCCCCGTGCTCTCTGTCATATCACAGCCCTTTACCAGCTGTGCTAATGCAGCCTGGGAAGAGGCTCCGGGCCACAGCCACGACCAGCCCTGATGTCCCCCGTCCAGCCCCAGCTGTGCCCCAGGCTCCAGTGATCACCAGCCGGTCTCTGACTCCTGCCGTGGACGCAGCCACATGCCTGTAGTTGTGGGGCAGGGGTGACGCAGGGCTGGCAGCCCCGGGGTTGACCAGCAGCAGGAATGCTTTATTCTGCAAGGGTGGAGCTGCGCTGGAATCCCTCTCTTCTGAGTCAGGGAAGGAATCTCCCTAAAGGAGAAAGGAGCTGGAGCCAGCAAGGTGCTCTGCGTGCTACCTGGCCTAGCTCTGGAGACACCCCTCATCTGGGGATTATTGGCCACTTTTACAGAAAAGTAACTGAGGATAGGGGTCACCCCACTGACCAGTGAGTCTAGACTCTCCTCCAAGCCACCATGACCTCACCCTCCCCCGTCCCCCTTGGCAGTGGTCCTTTGGGCTGGGTTTTGCTGTAATCTTGCATTTCACCCAGTGCAAGCTGATTGTCGGGGGCCTGGAAATGAGGTGGGCTTCCGCTTTGGCATCTGGCAAGGGGCCACAGGAGTGTCACCAGCTCGGTGCTGGGTGGGGCCGCCCTTCTAGTTTGCAGAGAGGAAGCTGAGGTCTGGAGGCTGAAAGCAGTTTGCCTGAGTTTACAGGATTGATCAGGGCAGAGCCCGGCCAGGTGGGCACCCCTCGTGCCTCCTCTTTTGACCTCCCTGGCCGGCCTCTGTGCCTCTGTCCAGTAGTCTTCCCACATTGGAGAACCCCAGCCTAGGGCCCCTGGACCTCCTTTCTGCATCTCATCCCCCAGTGCAACTGGGTCCTGTGACTCTAATTACCATCTACATGCCTGAGAGTCTCCACCTGAGATCTCGAGCCCTGACCCCACCTTTGAACTCCAACCCGGAGTTGTCCAGCTGCCTTCTTGGCCGCTCCTGGGAGACTCAAGAGCACAACAAACTGGATGTGTCTAAACCACACTCTTGATTTAGCCGCATCCTCTCAACTCTGCTCCTCCCAGTCTTCCCCATGTTAGTCATTGCACCATCGTCTGCCCAGTTTCTAGTGCTAAGAGCCTCAGCCTGTGTTTCCTTTGCTCAACCCCCACATCTAATCCGTTAGCAGAAATACACGGTCACCTGACCCTTCCTCCCATCTGCACCTTGACCTGATGCAGCAGCAACCGGACTGGTCCTCATGCATCTTCTTGGGCCTTGAAGAGTTTACTCTCCTCAGGGCGACCAACATGCTCTCTTTTAAACACAGAACAGGCTGCACCAACCCCCTGCGTGGAAACCCTCCAGTGACTTCCCATCAGTGAAATCCCAACTCCTTGCTACCGCCCACAAGGCCCGATGGGGCCTGGGCTTCTGGACGCCTCCGTCTCTGTTTTCATCTCCTCCTGCTCACTCAGGATGATGCAGTGTCTCCTCTTTGTGTTCCATGGACACCTCTAGGTTGTCCCTGCTTCAGGGCCTTTGCACGACTTCACCCCTCTTCTTGGAATCCGCCTCCCAAGGTCGTGGCTCCATTTCCTCCTCATTGTTGGTGTCACTTGTTGCCCTCCCTGACCATCCCTCTGCCCACCCGCTGCCCTGTTGTCTCCCCCTCCAGCCCTTGTCCTCGCCAGGAATCATCTGCGTTATTTGCCCCCTCATGCATTGTCTTTTATCCTCTCTGGACTGTAAGTTTTTGTCCTCACCACGTCCTCAGCATGTACAACAGTGCGCCCGGTATGCAGTAGGCGCTCAATGAGTGCTTGTTCACAGAATCGACCACAAGGGCCTACATTACAAACCAGGTTTATCCCAGGCTGCCATCCCCGGACTTCCCTGCAGAACAGCCCTCCCCTGTCCTGTGACTTCTTTAGGACAGTCATTTCATTAAGTGCACGGAGCTTGCTCACCTGCCTGCCCACCCTCCCCACCTACAAGCTGTGTAACCTTGGACAAGTTACTTAATCTCTCTGTGCCTCAGTTTTGCCAGATAAGACCACTGTCCACCTCATAGGGTGAACATGAGGATGAGATTCATGCACACAGTGTGTTTAAAGCAGCGTGTGGGGCACAGCATTCGGAACCGGTAATTCTACTGCTATTACCACCACCGTCACGGCCAGTTTGACTCCTGGAAGAGGCAACTGCTGTCTCCGCTCTACCTTCAAGTAATAACACTTCCTTGTGCCACTTGGTACTTGTCACCTGCTCAGTGCCCTTCATTGGCTTCCTATTTCCCTTGGGAAAAGACCAAACCCCTTTCAGTAACCTGGAAGCCTCCATCCCTCTTCAGCCTCACTCTGCCCACCCTTCCCCCTTGCCTGACCCCCTCCAGTCACACCAGTCTCCTGCCAGTTCTCCTGGTGACTAATGTGGTCCCATCCCAGGCATGTTGCCTGGAAGTGGCTTTCCTTCCTCCTTCCCCGGTTGATGCCTGCTCTTCTGCAACCTCAGTGTGGACATCATCGCCTCCCAGCCTCCGTGACCCCCCATGATGAGGAGCCCCCCACTGCCCGCCCTCAGCTCGTGAGCCTGCCCTGCAGCCTGTGGCGCTGCTGCAAGTCTGCATTCGTTCCCTCCTTGGATCCACATGGCCTTTCCTATGAGACCCCGGTCTCTGTGAGAACAGAGGCCAAGACCTGCTTTGCTCAGCTATGTGCTCACAGGGTTTGCACATGACAAGTGTTCGATAAATATGAAGTGAAGGAGCAGGGAGAAGGCCTTTGGGTTGGAGCCTCGCCCTTTGGATACCGCACACAACGGACCCAAGAGAAACCTGCTGCCTTTGCAGAACCAACTGGCCTTTCTCACCAGCCTCCAGCCAGCCCAACAGCCCCCCGACTCCCAGCAGTTTCCACATGCTTGCAGCGTGGCCTTGTGCAGCCCCTGCCTGCGAGCAGCCTTCGTTCACACGGTGCCCACAGAGCCGGGGAAAAGCCTCTGCTGGGCTAAAGCCAAGACAGACTGGATGTGGAGCGGCGGCACAGGGGAAGTCGGCCTGGCTTCCTGAGCTCGGCCGCCTCCTGGCCAGACGCTCTCAGCTCTTCCTTCCCTCTTGAAACAGAGTGACTGTGGAGTCTGGGTGGCCAAGGGCCCTTTCCTGGGTTTCCCAGCTGAGGGTGCTTTCTTTAATGGGTTGGAGCTGAGGCCCTTGCAGGCTCCAGCCCCGGGGCCTACCCCTCTAGCCTGAGACCAGGATATGGTAGAAAGAGAAATAGGGGCATGGTAGGAAAATCTCACAAAACTAATTCTCAGATTGTATGCCCTACATCTGTGAGTGTCAGGATGCCCTTTCTTTTATGAAACAAGAGTGACGGAGGTGGTGATAGGTTTTCTTTCTCTCTTTTTTTTTCCTCTTAATGTTCAGGCTCGTCACATCACCTACTTAATTTTTTTTTTTTTTTTGAAATGTACTAGTCCGGGGACAGCGGCAGAGCCAGGATGAGAACCTGGGTTTTCTAGCTCCTGGTTAATGCTTCTGTCTGCAGCCCCTCCCTGGAGAGGATAAGATGCGGGGAGACATGAGAGCTGGCTGTGAATTACTGACGGGCTGCCATGTGGGAGAGGGGACTCCCTTTTCTGGTTGGGCCCCTGGGGGCAGAATTGGGGTCGCTGGGTAGCAGTTTCAGACAAGCGCGTCCATGGCTTAGAATAGTTTCTGACAGGCAAGTATTTGACAGTAGACCACCCCCCCCTGCCACCCCCAGCAGTGTTCATACACAGGAGGAGCAGCTACCTTCAGGGCTGCTGGAGGAACTGCTGGGGCCTGGGGTGGGTACCAATTAAGGATCCTGGTCTTAGATTCAAGCTGGTTTCAGCACCAGTTTCACCACTTACTATCTGCTTGACCTCAGGCAAGTCAGTTTCCTCCTATTTAAAATGGGGGTAACCACCGCCACCCTCAGGGTCCTGGAAGGAGAAAGGATAATGTGAAGCAGCTTTCGAGCAAGGACCAGCAAGAGTGGCCTGGACTGTGTGCCGGGCCGTTTCTGAGGATGGGCAACCAGGCATGGGCTGGATGACCAAGGGAGAGTTCCTGGAGGAGGTGACACTCAAATGGAATCTTGAGACACTGCTAGGCTCTGGATAAGTAGAGAGGAAGGAGCGGGGAGCTTCCCAGGAGGAGAGCATACCGGGGTCTCTGGCATGTGCAGCAGTAAGTGTTGATGGAAGTAGCTGTTATTATTATCTTTCCTTGGGCTCCCACAGCTCTGGGGGCTCATCCCTGGCACATCAGAGATGCTTGGTGCATGTTGAATGGATGGGACCGGCTGCCACAGAACAGAGATGTATGATTAGATCTAAGTAAGTTAGGAAAATAAGAGCATCTATCCATCCACCCACCTACCCACCTGCTCATCACCCAGCAACAACCACATACATACATACACATCCATCCATCCACCCATCTATACACCTGCTCATCATCCAGCAATAACCACATACATACATACACGTCCATCCATCCACCCATCCATCTATACACCCACCCATCATCCAACAATCCACATATATACATACACATCCATTCATCCACATATCCATATACCCATCCATCTATCTGTCCATCTGCCCATCTATCCATGTGTTTCAGGTTGAGAACAGGACAAAGCCACTGCCCTGGCAAAGCTTACATCAAGTGGGGCGAGGCTTACAGCTATGAATCAAATAATTACATGAATAAGTATAACACTGCGACTGTGATTAGTGCTACAGGTCAAAGGGGTTCATGGTGCCAAGAGAGACTGAGACAGTGAGATTTAACCTATCCAGGGGGGTCAGGAAAGGTTCCCCACGGAAGTGACTGTTGAACTGAGAGCTCATGGGTGAGGAGGAGTAATTAGAAGATCTGGAAGTGTGTTGGGGGTGGGGGATGTTCCAGGCAGGGAGGGCAGAGCACATGCCAGGGCAGGACCAGGCTGGGGTTGTGTTGGCCTTACAATGCAGGGCCTCCTGGGCATGTTAAGGATTTCAATTTTTATCCTTAGAAGTTCTCAGCAAGCATCAGGGGACAAGAGCAGATCTGTGTTTTAAAAAGCCTGTCTTGGGGGGAGGGTGTAGCTCAGTGGCAGAGCGCAGTGCTTAGCATACACAAGGTCCTGGGTTCAATCCCCAGTACCTCCATTAAATAATAAGTAAACCCAATTACCTCCCGACTCCAAGAAAAAAAAAAGCCTGTCTGGCTGTGTTTGTAGAAAATGGAAGTGGGGGATGGGAGGGGCAGGTGTAAAAGCAGGAGACCTGCGAGAAGCCAATGTAGGAGTCCAGGAGACGCATGATGGAACTGGGACTGGGAAGGGGTAGGGGAGGGGAGAAGCGGACGACTCAAGGGCCATTTAAGAGATAAATGGACATGATTGGGTGATGGGGTTTGGTGAGAAGGATGAGGGCGAGGGAGTTGTCGAGGAAGATACCCAGGTTTCTGGACAGAACTGTTGCTAGGCAACAGAGAAAAGCCAGGAGACAGCAAGGAAGGGGTGGGGCACACTTTCTCTTGCCGTTGTTATGATGTCCGTGTTTACAGAATGAGGGGTGTTGGGGGTGTGGGCGTGCACAGCTCCCAGAATGCCTGCCCAGTGGTGAGAAGGCTGGTTGGAGGAGGTTGCATCTTGCAGGCTGAAGAGCAGGGCTCCCCATCCTGGCTCTGCAGCCAGGTAGTGTGTGACCTTGAGGGGGCATCTTCACCCCTGTGGGCCTCAGTTCTAAAATTGACAGCCTGGCTGGTCAGGCCTTTTAAGGGCAATCTGCTTCTTATTCGTGTCCACTTGCATTATTTACAGGGCTCCCCCTTGAAAAGTTACTTCTTGCAGATCCACTTTATCCAGAGCCTGAAGGTTAAAATCAGTGAAGTCTAGAGGAAGGAATCACAAGAGCCCACATGCCCCACCCTCTAATTTCATGGAGGGGCAGCACCTGACTCTGACCTATGTATCCCCCGGCTGTCCCTGCAGGTGGGAGAAGAGGAGGAGCAGTTTTGTAAAGCCACAGGGTTACAGGGCAGAAGAACACCCTTTGGAGGTGAGCCCCATGTTCCTCTCCTTACTTTGGGGGTGGGGATTTTTTCTGCAGCCTCCAGCCATTTCTTAGGACAGATGGGGCTAGGGGGTGGACTAAGGTCATAGACCCAGGTGATGCTGAGCATCTGGGGGCAGAATGATGAAGGGGACATCTGAACTGTGTCCTGCTAAGCTGGGGTTCTTTCTGACTCACTGAAGATATCTCTTGTCATGCACCCCTGTTGTGACTCCTGGATGTCCTCCAGGGGCTGCAGGATGCGCTCTGCCACAAAAAAAAAAAAAAAAAAATGCAGAAAACCTAGCCTACCCCCTGCAAATGAGACATGGAGACAAAAACCCGGTTGGAACCTCAGGGCTGAGGTTTCCATGGTGGCTCCACTCTGCTGAACTTCCCATTGGCTGGGCATCCTGCTCCTGCTTTAGCAACAGAGGCTCAGATACCCATCTCCTTCCTGATTGGCCAGACTGTGCTGCAGTGCCATGGCAACAGGGGCAGAGGGACCAGTCTCTGCAGAACAACTTGAGTCACCATCTACCTGGAGTGGAGCTGATATCCAGAGGGCTGCTTACAGGGGATGCAAATTGGAACAGGCAGCCCCCACCTCAGTTTGAAGTCAGGTGGGGAACCCTCCTCCTTGTTTGCCCGGGGCTGGGAGCTGCTGGGATTCTCCTCCTCATCTCAGCTATTCTGTATCTTGCAGCATCTTCCCAGCCCTTCTCTTGCCCCAGGGCTACTGTCTCTGCAGAAGGAAAACCAGACCTCTGGCAGTGCCAGCATTTAACTCATTTCCCCACAGTTATACAAATTACAAGCTAGAATTTGAATTATCTTGCCTGACTCAAAGGCTTTTTAGAAGGTCCCTGGTAGAAAATCTGGGGGGGTCCTTTTGTTTTTTTTTAAATACTTTGTTTTTTAGAGCACTTTTAGGTTCACAGCAAAGTACAGAGCAGAAGGTACAGAGATGTCCCATAGTCCTTTCCATTTTAATAGCAATCCTCTTTTAACTCATCAGACAGCAAATGCTTTCCAAAGCACTCTCCTACCTGATCCTCCCCAAAACTCTGTGAATTTGGTAAGTTAGGGATGAATGACCGATTTTATAGATAAGGATGCCAGAGCCCAGAGAGGGCAAGTGATTTATTCCATGTCACACAGCATATTTGTGCCAGAGCTGGGCCTCTCACCCAGGCCTCCTGAATCCTTATCAGGGCTTTACTGCCAAACCAGTGACTTACCCATACCATGGGGCCTCCAAGAGGGTTGGAAGGCTGCCCTGAGGGGTCCTCTCATCTGTTTAGAGAACAGTGCCAAGTAGAATCAGGCATACCTATGTCTCCAGCATGAACCAAGGGTTTCAGATCATAATCCCAGTCCCTTCCAGACAACTCCTAAACGTGGCTTCAGTCCTCAGGAAGGGTCCTTGTTTCACTGCAAATCTTGCTTTCCACCCTCACCGCCCCCACCGCCCCAGGTAAGTAAAGAAACACTCGTAACTTAACTACAATCAGATGCAGAGACTGGAGCGGAGGAGGGTCAGGCTTCGTGCCAAGGTCATGCAGTCAGCAATGCAGCCACGGTTCCGACACGAGACTGCCTGACCTGAACGCGGGCTGGCTTGAACAGTGGGATGAGCTCTCTGTCCCACGATGCAGAATGGTAGCTCAAAGGGGCTTCGGAGAGCCTTGCTCTTGGGTGCGCATTTTCCCCTCAGTGGAGGCAAGGGCTGGATCTATATTTTTTGGCGCTGGAAAAAGCAGGCTCCAAGGATCTGCTTTGTGATCGGGATTTAGAAATCTCTGGCCCCTCAGGATGACCTAGTGCCCCCAACATTGTCTCCTGTTGCCTAGTTTCTCAGCTTTCAGGAGGATGGGGCAGGGTTGCTGGTACTTTGCCAATAGACAGGGAAGAGAGAAAACTGGGTGACCTCCTTGCTCTGAATCTGAGCCCCTACTGAAAACCAACATTTTGGCAGATTTCTTTCCTTCCTGCTCAGCTCTGGCTCCCTGAAGCTCTTGCCCCTGAAATGGAGCCCAGCCACCTGGCCCGCCCTCCTCCCAAGGGCACTGGTTTTGGAGGACATGGGAGGTGGGAGCTCACACCCACCACTGTGCTCCCCTAAGTGTCACACCAGCAAAGGGCAGGCACGCGAGTTCACCACCACCACCAGTCTCCCCTGTGCTGGACACCAAGTCCATAAGTGAACAAATGGTGATTTCAGAGAGTAGTGAATGCCGTGGACAGGATGAAACAGGGTAGTGGGACAGAGAGTGACAAGATGGGTGGGAGGACAGGGTGTCCTGTTTCAGCCAGGAGGGTCAGGAAAGGCCTCTCGTCCCTGCGAAGTTCGTTGGGAAGGCTGTTCCAGGCAGAGGGCAGAGCAGATGCAAAAGCCCTGAGGCAGAGTAGGGTCCAGAACCCTGAGCCTTGAACAACTGTTTTTCTACTTCCTCGGTTCTCTCTCTTGCCAAGTGGGAATGCCTCCCTGCCTCCTTTATAGGCATATTGGAGGTAGGAGGCTTTGCTTCAGGGCAGGGTTAGGATTCTGCTTGTTGGCCACTGAGTGGGAGGAGACGCAGACACAGAAGCTCGGTTTGGCTTGGCATCCTCCACGCCCACCAGGGTCTGTTGGCCACCATCTGGCAGGAAGGCACAGTGCTGGGCCCTGCAGGTCACAGGAGGGTCTGAGGGGTGCTGATCTGGCTGACCTTTGGGCTGAAAAGATTGCTCATGGCGCCGGATGGTGACTGAGCTGGAGGAGGTGGGATGCCATCAGGGCCATGGGAGACACAGAGGACTCGGATGAAGGAGGGGAAACTTGTTTTTAGGGGAGGTGCAAGGGGTTGTAGAATTCAGCAACTCAATGCAACAAACGACTGCTGAATCCCTACTCCGCATCAAGGGACCAGGACAGACAGAGGAACTTCCCAAGGCACAGTGGGACCCCAGAGACATCCAGGCCTGGAGAGCCAGGAAGGCTTCCAGGAGGAAGCGGCAACCCTTCAGCGGTCTGAAGGCTGTCAGGTCAAGCACAGTGGGGCAGCAGGAGGAGTAGTAGGTACCCAGATGGTCCCAGTGGAAGGAATGGCATCTGCAAAGGCCAGACGGGAGTGAAGAGCTTGAAATTCTCAAGTAAAGGCAAAGAGCTGTGTCTGAAGCAGACAGCTCATGTGAAAGAGGGGCACAAATGAGCCTCGTAGGCCAATGAAACACTCCAACCTTTTCCTGAAGGCGCTTATTGTAGGATTGCCAGATTCAGCAAATAAAAATACAGGTTGTCCTGTTAAGTCTGAATTTCAGATAAACAACGAATCAGCTTTTAAATATAATATTCTGCATGCAATACTTGGAACATTCTTTCACTAAAAGTAATTCGTTGTTTATCTAAACTCAGTTTTAACAGGGCCTCCTGCATTTTCTCTGGCAACCCTAATTGTGGGACCACACAAGGGTTTTAAGCAGGGGATGACATGGTTGGATTTATGTTTTGGGGAAGCCCCCAGCATTTGTGGGGAAACACACTGGAGGGAGACCAGGAACCGGAGAGAATGAGGTTCCTGCTTTGTTCAGGCCAGAGAAGCAGAGGTCCCGGCCAGGGAACAGAGGCAGGGGCATGTCATCATGTCACCTGCTTCCCCCAGAGAATGGGTGGCCTTGGATAAATCTTTCAGCTGACGCAGTCTCAGGTCAGTCCAGGTCAGACCTCGGCTGTGCAGCGTGAGCCTCTGGGCTGGTCTCCTCCCTCCCCAGCCCTCAGCATCCTCCTGTGTCGAATGAAGAGATCAGACAATCACAAGAGATGGGCCACGAGGGCCCTTCTGATCCTTCCACGAGGGGCTCTCTGCCCATCCCCTCTGACGTCTCTCTGGGGTGTTGCCCCACCACGGGGACAAGTCCAAACCGAGGTCCCCTCCCATGCCCCGTAGCTCCATCTTCCCTTCTAACATCACTCTGGCCGCTGAATACATGAAGTGCCCCAATATCTCCTCTCTCCAGATTTGGGAGAAGGGACTCAGCGTTTGTTGAGGTCCTATTGTGTGCTGGGCTAGGTCCTCTCCATCATTCATCTCCATTAATTCTCTGAGCAGCCTCTCTGGGAGGGTAGCATTATGCCCACTGCACAGATCAGAAAGCTGAGGCTCAGCAGTGTAGCTGCTGCCCGGGTCCCACGGCTGTACAGTGCAAACCCAGAATGGAGTCCAGGCCTAGCTGGCGCCAGGCTCTGCCCACCTACTGCCTCCAGGAAATGTCCTGGGAGCCCCTAATCCCCCACATATTTATTGCTGGGGCTCAGTCAGCAGTCTCCTTGTCCTAAGGCAGGCACGTGCTGTCCTGGCTCTTTCCAAGTTAAGCCAGGGACTTAAAGTTAAAATGGGTTGGTGTAGCACGCATCTGCTGGGGGCTCTCTGGTGCACGAAGCCCTTTCCCCTCTGTGCCCTCCTCACGACCTCACAGACACTCCAAACAGCCCCCTCAGCTCTTCCAGCCTGCAGCTCTGCCGCAGTGAGGTCTGCATTAAGTATTAATGGGGCAGCTCCTGGCACCTCTGTGACGTCAATTACCGGGCTGCTGGATGAGGGTGGAGGCTGCTTTTCCAAGGTGAAGTGGTGCCCGGAATTCAGCCGGCTCAAATGGCATCCCGGAGGGGCTGGCTGTAGGGACTCAGAGAAGCTGCCACTAATGTAAGGCGTGGCGGGAGTCCAGAAGCCTTCCTCCCAGCTCCTGGCTCCCTCGGGGCCTGGGCGGCGTCCTGGTGCTGGCCTGATGCATTCAGTCATTCGGCAAGTATTTATGGAGCACCTGCTGTAGGCCAAGCACAGCCGTGAGCGTGACAAGGTCCCTGCAGATGGCTCCCCTGTCTGGTGGAGGAGAGGGAGAAACTGTCTCAATACAGAAGAGTAGAGCCAGCACTGGGGGCCAGAGCAGGTGCCCCCCACCCCAGTCCATGGCCAGGGGATCCTCCCAGAGGAAGGCAGGGTTGTGCTGATCCTGAAGAAGGAGACTGAGTTAAGTCTGGAAAGAGGAGGAGTGAGTGTTTCAGGAAGAGGGAACAGGATCAGAGCTCAGTCCCTATTTCCACCCCTTCCCAGCCATGTGTCTGCGAGTTGGGTCCCCGCCATACAGAGTTGTGACCAGGACGAAATGAAGCCATGGCAAGTGATGGCACAGGACTCGATGCAGAGAGAGTTCAGGGATAGCTGTTCCAAAAACAGCTCTGTGCCTTCATGTAATTCCTTCTGGCCAGGGATCCTTACCCTGATTTCTGGGGGCAGAGAAACTGAGGCTCAGAGGGGCGACAGCATAGGACCTGGGTAATACCATGGATCAGATGCCAGGCTGGACACATGATTCCAGGCTCTGACTCGGGCTTCCTAATGTTCTCCAGCCCCAGGCAACCCAAGCAGTGGTCTCAGCTCAGGGAGGCACAGAATCCCATCAGCAATTCCAGTATGAATTCCTCGGCTGCATTTCCAAGTCAGTCTCAGCCCTCTTTAAGGTAAGGCAGCAGCTGTCCAAGGACAAGCCCAGGTTTTGGCTTTGAGGAGCCTGGGCGTAGTACCTGATTCTACTGCCAATCTGCTGTGTGATCTTGAGTGAATTACCATCCCTCTCTGAGCCTCAGTTCCCCACAGTCAATATTAATACCAGCTGGCATTGCCTGGGTCTCTATTCCTTCCAACAGAGCTGGGACAAAGGAATTATTTTTAATTCTATATTGAAGATGAGGAACCAGTCTGGGAGGAGCAAAGGGACAAGCACAAGGCCACACAGCACAGCAAATGGGAGCTGCATTGGGAGCCAGGCCCGTCCAGTGGCAAAGCTGGCCCACCATGCTATACTGTCTCTCAAAGTCAGAAAGCCACCCTGAGTTGTCTCCAAGATCCTTATTATTCTGTGAATTCCCTGCTGCCCCCAGGCCTTCAGGGCCCAGTGATTTCATGAGGAGGGCATTTCAGCTTGGGCTCATCCTCCAAGTGTCCCGTATAAACGAGGTAACAGCTTTATCACAGCCTGGGTTCACAGCCAGACTCTGTCCCTATCAGCGCCATGACCTTGCGGGAGAGAGCTTCCATCACATGGTACCAGAGGAATCTCCAGCCAACAGTTGTCATGAGGATTAAACGAGATCACAGACTAGATCAATTGCAGATCACAGGGCTTGATGCCTCGTGGCTGGAAGCAAACACCAATCCAACCAAAAGAAGTCCGTGCAGATGGTGGGAGTGGGCAGAAGGGGAGGGGGCTTCTTGAGGGAGAACTGGGAAGGCTCCTTAGAGGAGGTAAGATTTCAGCTGGGCATTAAAGACTGAGAGTAAGAGGTGGAAGAATGGGAAAGTTGGTAGAAACTTGTGGGCAGGATCTGGGAAGTCGGTGGGCTCAGGGTGTCCGGGGAGTGGGTAGTGAGCCTGGAAAGGAGGACCAGGGCCAGGTCCTAAAGGGCCAAGTGGAGGAGCTTGCATCTTTTAAGGGGGAAGCGGTCCTACCTAGGACCCCAGTGGCAGCTCAGTGCTATGTCTGCAGAGCCCACCCCCTGGAGTCAGCCTTCCCTTCTGGCCTTGCTGCTCCCCGGTCCCTTTGTCTCCTGAGTCGGGGCCAGCCCGCCACCGTTGTCTGGAAGGAGACAGAAGGCGTAGCAATCTGCTCACTGCCTACTAACATACTGGGGAGGAAAAGCTGTTTTTTTAGCATGGCTGCCCGGCAGGGAACCTTGGTGGAAACTCAGCGACCCTCTTCCTTTCCTTCCCAGGTCATGGTTTAAGCATCAGCTGATGACAGTTACGAGTACAGCTCGACAACCAAGAGTGTTTTCAGGCGCTGGGAGGGGCAGGGCAGCAGTGGGAAGAATGGTGGCGTGGAGCGGGTCTGGGTCCTGGTTCCCGCCCCCTGCTCTTTGTGCTGCAGTTGGGCCTCAGTTTCCACGTCTGTAAAATCGGAACAATAATATTGGCAGTACCTGGACCACGTGGGAGCGCGCAGGCCCCCGCCGCCGGGGTCTGCTGCGGGGAGGTTTCCGCTATCTGCTCCCACTCCACATGCTGATGTGGGCCAAACCCTGGGCCTTTGAAGCATCCTTGTTTCATCCTTTTGAGCTGCTGTGTCATTTGCTGAACTTCCAGTGGTGACGACATACCCTAGACCTTCAGAGCTGGAAAGAAAACAGAACTCAGCCATCCACTAGTGCAGCCTCCCATTTCACAGCCAGGAAACCCAAGGCTCAGAGAGGGGAAGTCATGGCACTCCCAGGCCCTGACCTCCAGCTTTTCCCAGGACCACAACAGCCTCTCCCAACCCGGACCCACCTAGTAAGAACTGCACCGAAGCTGGAGGCAATTAGCCAGATGGTTCCAGGCAAAGGATCTAGAAAATTCTGGCTAAGAAACACAAGCTCCTGGACCACTTGCAGATCTGAAGCAAAAGCCTTTTTTGCCCTCATTTTAATTACAATTCCATAGGCGACAGCTTCACCTTCTCCTCTAGAGCTGAGCTCTGAACAAGCTTGCTGGGGGGCGGAAGGCATGCTGAGAACGGGGCTCTGAGCTCCAGCAGCTCACAGATTGTGGCCACCAGGACATTTTCGCACTTCTTACTGCCAAAAGCTGCCGTGGAAGTGGATCTGCTCCCAAAGTGGGTTTTCAAAGAGTGGCGGGAGGCTCTGGATGATCCTGAAATCTGTGTGCTCAGGCTGATCTCAGACACAGGGGGTGGAAGTTGGTTTCAGCAAAAGGACACTGGGGCCAGAGCAACTGGCAAAGAGTGGGGGTGCTGCGGGTGACCATCTTGGCCACTGAGCAAGTGCCGGACCGTTCTGGTCTCCTTTTCCTCATCCATAAGATGGGGATAACGGCCTCCTTCCAGAGCTGTGAGGATTTGGGGAGATGGTATACGGGGGTAAAGCCAGGCAGAGAGCCAGTGATTAACAGCAAGAGTTGCTCTTGGTGGCGGTGTTATCACTGTTGGCTCAGGATTGGCCAGGTCACCTGGGTGGCAGGAGGCCTGCATTTGGGGGAAAAGAAAAAAAATGAAAATCCTATCTGGGTGACACGAATCTGTGGGCAGGTGGCCCCTCCCACGCAAGCTGGTAACCATGCCGACGGTGTGAAAGCCATCTCTCCAGAACAATACCATGCTGCTTTGTAACATGTCCCTGGGTGTCCAGGCTTTGCAGGGAGCTCAGAGTGTCCTGGTACACCCAAGGAAAAATACAGGACGTGCCTTTTCTGGGTCACCTATTCACTGGGCTCAGGCAGAAGGTTCTGGCAATGGTTTGGAAATCTAGTCCCTCGTGAAGAACAGTTGTTACCACTGACTCTGGGTGGGGTGCAGCGAGGAACTCATACAGCTGTGACGGCCAGTGCAGGCGCGGTACGAATGTGCTCCTGCTGATCCCACCCCTGAGAAACAGGGTGGTCAGTCCCATTCACAAGTGGCTTCGCCGAGGATACTCAGCTGGTAACTGGCTGAGCAGAACTCAAATCCAAGTCCAGATCCTCCTCCCCAGTCACATCACATACATGTCCTCAGGCAATCGGGGGCTGGGGGTGGAGGGAGAGTGTTGCTCTGTCCCCAGAGTGAGACCCTGTACCAAGTGAAGATGCAGCAGACTTGGTCCCTGCTCTGGGTACCCACTCCAAGCTCTGGGCAACACACCATGTTTGACTGTAATCACCAGTCCCCTTCCCCTGGATCAGGGGCCCTCTTGGGACTTAGAGTCCTGGGAGTAGGTGACCTGTCCAAGGAGGTCATCCTGGTCTTTGTTTACGAGGCTTTGGGGAGTTGGCAGCTTTCTCCCAGGGGTGAAGGAGATGGGTGCTGTTAAGTGTGTAGGCTACAAGAGGGAGATGTGTATGTGCTTTTTACAATCTGAATGCCCCCAAAAGGGGAGTCACGCTTTGCTCTTCTCAGCTCACACCTCAGGAACGCATGGGGCCAGCAGGCCTGAGTCTGACAGACATGAGTTTGAATCCTGGCTCTGCTGATTACCAGCTGTGTGAGTTTATTTAAGTTGCAGAATATCTTTGAGCCAGTTTCCTCACCTGTAAGATGAGAATGGAAATCCTACCTACCTTACAGGGAAAAATAAACCCCTCTCCACAAAGCCCCTGGCCCAGTGGGAGATGTTCCCTTCCCTGCAAGAGTGGGCATGAATGAGGTCGCCCAGGATAGGGCAGAGGGCCTGGGCAGAGCCCTGAGGAACACCGGCATTTTGGGGGTAGGCCGAGAAGACAAGCTCACATAGGAGATGGAAGAGGAGCGGCTGGGGCAGCAAAGGGAGGCTGGGAGAGTGTCGGGTCCTGAAAGCTCAGAGGAGAGCCTGTCCAGGAGAGGGAGCAGTTGTGCTAAGTGCAGCCAAGGGGGCCAGGAAGGTGAGGACCGTGCAGTGACCTTGGATCGGTGGCCACAGCGAGGGCCACCTAGGTGGAAGAGAGCGGGTAGAGCCAGAGTAGCACCCCTCAGGGGTGGGTGGGAGGTGAGGAAGTGGAGACAGTGACATTTGGTGACAAGGAAGGAAAAGCTTTATTGAAGAATCAGAGTGTCCCCCATTTGACATTTATGAATGTCAGACTCAGTTACTTAGAATGCTCCAGTCTACCTAATTTTCTGTTTTGAAACCAATCTCAGTCCGACACGATCAGAAGCTAGAAGGGCTCTAATCCCTCTAAGAGCTGGAAGGAACCCCCTGGTGCTGGCCGCCTCCCACCTCTCACCTCCCACTGGAGCCAATCCTCACGGGTCGTGGTGGATGGTAGGTCATTATCTATTACACTCTTTAAAGATATTCACTAGGGGAAAGATCAGCCTGGTGTGTTAACCTCAATTCCATTTGGAGTTAGCAATGGTGACTCTTCAAAGCACGGAAAAGCCTGGGATGGGGGCTTCCTCCCAGACACACTCAAACGCGGTTTCATGGTCCCCACTATAGAATCACAGCAGGTAGAAGGTGGCGGGGCAGGCAAGAGGTCTGGTATGGCAGCCCCAGCTCTGCTCACTCGCTGTGCAAACTGGGTCCAGCCTCTCCTCCCCAGACCTCAGCTTCCCTTTATGCAGGATAAGGGGGTGGACAGTGGTGAGTCTAAGGGTCCTGCCAGCTCTGACATTCCAGGATTTCTTCTATTCTCCAGTGCTTTTAACAGTCCATCAAGTTCAATTTTCCATATGGTAAAAAACTGAAGTCCAGAAAAGGCCCACCACTCTCCAGTCCCTCCCTCTCCCTTCTAATGCATTTGACCTTCCAGAGTAAGATTCCTGGCCTTAAACATGGCTTTCATGCATCCGCTGGTTCCCAATTACTTAAGGGTAAGTTTCAAATCTTCAACTAGGCATTGAAAACAGTCCATGATCTTGTTCTACCCAACCTCATGTCCAACTGCCAGGCCTCTCTCCTCACCATTTTGTTTTTGTCCTAACTGCCAAGTCTTTGTCCTTGCTGGATCCCACTCCCTAATACCTCTATCCTGAGTTCACCTCCTTTAAGGTCTAGCTTAAGGTCTTTGGTAAACTATACCTTAGAGTCCAGGGCTGTATTGTACTTATCTGTAGCTACTCTTTCCCACTAGTGCTGAGCATGCAGTAGCTGCTCAATAAAATTCTCACCGAGCCTAAGACCCCGGCTCCTGTGCTGCCCTCGGCATGTTGTACTTAAGTCCGGCCATGCTTTAGTCACTGGGAATCCCTTATCTGGGGCCCAGCGTAGGGCCAAGCGCCAGGGACCCTTAGCATGAAAAGCCACGACTAGTGACAGCTGGTCCACTCTCCTGTCGGCCACAGGAGTTAGTCTGCCACCACGTACAGGCTGTGTAACATTAAGTCACTACTCCAGCTTTGGAAAATGGGGAGGCCAGCTCTGCCCATCGGGAGTATGGGTTGTGGCCACTGAACAGGATTACGCCTCTAAAGGCCTAGTACTGGGCCAGCTCCTAGCAGGTGTGGCATGAAGGTTACCGGGCCCAGCCGGGCCACCCAGTCCCTCCCCCCGCGGAAAGCACAGTCTGCATAACGCCACTTCCGAGGGTGGGAGCACAGTGAGTCAATGTGCGTGTGGGGCTGTCCGCAAAGGCAGGACCCGACCCCGCCCGGCCAGTGCGGACCCAGAAGCAGGTGTGGCCCCGCGGAGCCCATGGGCCAGGATGGGCGGGGGCGGGCCGGGTCCACCACTCGGGCACGCGGCCTCCTGGCTTCTCCAAGCACTAGGCTTATTTGCTTTTGGGGCCCTTCTCAAGCTAGACCTCTAACCTGGACTCAGAGGCGCCTTCTCAGGTGGGGCCGTGACAGCGCGATGCCTGCGCGACCGCCCTCACCGCGCCCCCTCCCCGGGCTCTGCAGTCCCAACCCCAGCTATCCCCTCTCCCACCTCCACTTCTGCGGCGGTAAAATGCAGCACTCGCAGAGCGCCTGCGCGGTTCTGGGGCGGGGCGGCGGCCGCAGCTATTTATAGTAGGTGACGTCACCTTGAAATAGACCGTTAGGGCCGGCCCGCCCTTCCCCCCTCCCACTCGCGCAGCTCCGCGCCGCCCGGCTCGGCCGCTCCCACTGCGCAGGCGTCCTCTCGTCCTCCCATCCCCCCGCGCGGCCGCCTGTCCTCCCTCGGCGGCGTCCGCGGCGCGAGCCACTGCGCGCGGGGCGAGCCAGCGAGAGGGCGAGCGGCGCTGCCTGCTGCCTGCAGCCTGCAGCCTCGGCCGGCCGGCGAGCCAGTGCGCGTGCGCGGCTGCGGCCTCCGCGGCCACCCGGAGCGGACAGGCGGACGAGCGAGCGAGCGGGGCGCTAGGCGAGGCCGGGCCACAGCGACATGGGGGACCGCGAGCAGCTGCTGCAGCGGGCGCGGCTGGCCGAGCAGGCGGAGCGCTACGACGACATGGCCTCCGCCATGAAGGCGGTGAGCGCGCCGGGAGCCCGGGCGGCTGGCCGGGGGGCCCGGCGCACGGGAGGGGTGGGCGGCCGAGCGGCGGCCCCCTCCGGGCCCAGGGAGACCCCGCCGCCTCGCTGGGCGCGGCCGTCCTCCCGCAGCCCGCGCTTCCCGCGCCCGCCGCGCGCCCCGCCATTTCCTGCGGCCGGGCCGGGTGGGGTCTCCGGGGAGGGGGCGCGACGGGGACCAGCAGGCGGGCGAGGGTCGCCGCATCCCAACTCGGAGCCCCGGGTCGGGGAGAAGCCCGAGGGGACGTGAGGGAGCCGCATCCCCCCTTCTAGACCGTTCTGCCGGGCTGGGTCACCCCCTCACCTCCCTCCACACCCCAACTTGTAATAAAGAATCATCTAGTGAGTGGCGCCCCGTCTCTCCTGGTTTCCGCTGCCACGACCTGAAGTCGGTGTGGTTCCGACCCGTTTTTGCTCGGCTCGCCCGAATCGTTATGGCTCCATCTTCCCACGCCCGGAGGTCTGGCTTTGTGTTCGGAGACCTCCACCCTGCGGTCGGGCGTGGGGCCCCCTCCCAGGCTGGAGGCTGCGCCCATCTGCCCGGAGCGTGCCTTGTGGGCGAGCCGAGCGCGTGGGCCCTGCCTTCCCGAGACCCTCGGAGACCCGCGTGCGGCTCGGGTTCCGGGACGGAGCCGCGGCCGGCCACACCCTGGCAATGCCGCGGGGGTAGGCACCACCTGCGTGTCTGAGGCTGGGTTCCGGTGATACCGCTCGCTGTCCCAGTCTCCTCATATGATTTCACGGTTTCTCTAAATGAACATTACTTCTCTCTGCGTCAAGGTCACAGGGGTAGAGCCACAGCTGCTGCCACCAACCTGCCGTGCTCACCCAGTGTACAGACTCCTGAGACCTGGGAGGGTCGGCCGGGGCCTCACCCTATACCTAAAGACTTAGAAACTCTGGGGGTGGGACGCACATCTGCACTTGAACCAGCTCTCATGGCAAGTGTTAGTGGGTTTAAATTTGAGAATTACTACCCTGGATTGTAGAGCTCAGTTGCCCTTTTGCGGGCCTTTGAAGGGATTTCTTAGAGAAAAAAGCTGCAAATACAGGGGCTCCCTAAAATTTCAGAGTCACGTGAAAAGCCCCTTTTAAGGCTTCTGATATTAATATATGAAATGTGTTGTTGAAGACAGTATTTAGGATTATCCAGGGAAGAAAAATTCTTAAAGAGTTATCTTTTCCGTGTCGTCCTTGTCACACATTGAACCTGGTGTTTGTTCACCAACGCCCATTTGTTGATTCATTGGTGATCCCAGTTTGAGCCCTGGCATGGCGTCGTGAGCCAAGTAGGAGATTTTCGTCCAAACCAGGGATGATTTAGGTTTGGGACCTGAACTCTATGTAATTCTGGGGGCTCTACAAGAAAAACAAATTTAAGATATATTAATTTAGCGAATTTTACAGAAACAGGACTGACTGTAAGTGCATCCCCTAGGAAGGGGTCCTGAGCTTAATCTTTGGGATAAAGCCACTTCTGTCCACACAGCAAGTCACTCTTAAGTGTGCTTCTTCTCCACAGTAACTGAGTAGCACTGGGATTATGCAGGCTGAGGCCACTCTCTGAACATTTTAAGGAGGCCCTCAGTTCCCTTTTGAGTGGGACTTGAAGTGTTAGGGGAATAAAGGGGAATAAAATTTTGGGAAATGAAGAAGGGATGGGGCTTGAAGTGAAGTGAATTGAGGTTAAGGGAGAATGGCTAGAAGGTAGTTCTGGAGCTGAAGGAAACCTGAGGCAACCTGAAATGGGAAGTGAGGAAAGAATGCAGAGATGTAACCAGAATGAGATGTAGTTTGTGGAGAGAAGAAAGTAGGCTTCCTGGTTTCCATAAGCAGTCCTGAAGAAAAATGCCTTCCTGCAGCGGCCTGCATCCACAGACTTTCTCTGAAGCATTAAGGTAGTATTTTGCAAATTGATGGACCTTTTCATGTATTGGGAATCTGTAATATCTGTATCTGAAGTGATTAATGGGTTGGATAAGCCATCCACAACTGAAAATTCAATCCAAGCTCTAATTATGTCATCTCAGAATTGTGATAAACCCTTCCCTCAAGGTAACTCCTATTAAAAATTTAGAACTTTTTTGGTCAATATGTCTGTTTCTTCTATTAAAGAAATTTTCTTGTCATCTAAATTAATGCAGTATATTTATTAGAAAGGACTTGGCAGGGGTCAGTGGAAAATAGTTTCTTATGTTTTATCTGTTAAGTTGATGTTTGTACATTCTATTTTTTCCCCCAGTTCTTAATGTTCTTGAGAAGACTCAGTTACCCATTTCATTAATATCATAGGCCTAAACTATAACTTTTGTAAAGAGGTGGAATTCTGGTAACCCTTTGGGTTTATGTGGGCTTTCTTCAGGGCAGGTAAGTAGACTGCTCTGCTGCACCTGAGTGAGGGGATGGTCTGATGCCACCACCCCGTGACCCTGAAACTCATCCCTTGTCTTCTGGTCCTCTCACGCGTAAAACTAGTAATGTTGGTGTTACTGTCAAGTGGGTTTTCAGCCTTCATTCTTCTAACTTGTTTTCTGTTTCCTTTATAATTGAAATGGTACCTAATAATATTGCCTGCCTGTAGTGGTTGATGTTCCTTGTGGTACCAGCGTCACCTGGAGGATGGTGTCGGTAAGCTTTAAAAAAATCATGCATGTTGGAAACGTTGCCTCACATAAGCTGAGAACTGCAGTCCCCTGCCTCACCCCAGAATTTGAAGAGGCAAGAAATTTTCTGAGATGATGTAAAAGTGAGTCTTCAATCTTGTCTCATACCTAGCAGCTTACATAGAGTGGAACAGTGGAAAGAAATGTGAAAGATTCTAGAACCCAAGTCCTTTCTAGGCCAGTCTTGGGATGACCTTACACAATTCATAACTTCTGTGAAATGGGTGTAGTACTATCTTATGAGATCTATAAAACAAACCTATAACATGGGATAAAAATCTTAGGGCATAAGACTAGTAATTTAAGGAAGGAGAGTAAATAACCAGATAGATTTATAATTCAGTTATGTCACTTATTGCCTTGAGTCATCTTTTATTTTAAATTACAATTTCAAAACATAGATGGTAATTGTGAAGGTCTAAAATGTAGAAGTTATTTGGGATGTCATGGTGTGTTTTAACATTGACACATGGTCAATTACAGAGCTAACAAGGGACAGGGAGGAACATGTGTGAAGGACTTGGAGAATATCGATAGAAATCTTAAATGCAGGAAAGAAGGCTGCGGCTTAAGGAAAAGGGTCGGAGAGGAAGAGGCACTTGGCCCAACCAGTGGCAAAAGGCTGTTATTCCAAAAGCTGTCAGGTTACAGGAAGCATGGTCTGTAAAAGCGCAGCAGAGTGGCCCAGGGGGAGACCGAACCCATGTGGCAGGTACTGAAACTAGGGGTGATTTTGAGGTGTACCAGAATTGTGGTTAGTGTGGCAGCTTACAGCCACATTGGTACTACCGTTTGAATTTATGTAAACTAGTAAGCCCTGTTTCACATGTAAGTATTGCTTTGTCATGGGTTGGCTGAGGCGGGAAGAAGGCCCTGCTTTATTGCAGTATTAAAAGGCATTTGAATTGGTGAGCAGTTCACATGGCGCTGCTGCACCAAAGTGGGAGTTGTCGCCATCTGGATTTGGGGTTCCTGAATTATCCCCAGAAGAGCTCCCACAGTCAAGGATCCCCACTACTCTCTTAAAGAAGCCCAAAATGTATTTTCTCACCTTTGTCTGGAATTTTATATTAGTGGTAGACTGCAGTGTTACACTTTTCCAGAATACAGTTTGGGAGGGGATAGCCCAAATGTGTTTTCCATGTTACAATTCATCAAGTTTATGGAATTTATCAGTTTATCTGTTAGGCATTCAGTAAATAGTAGCTTTTATTCCATGTGTACATTTCTCATTGAATCCTGAGAACAACTCTGGGTGGATCCTCTTATTAACTCCATTTTTCCAAATGAGTTTTGAAGAGATTAATTTTCTCGGGGTCAGGTTGTAAGGTGAAGATTTGAACTCTTGAATTTAGAGCTCTCACTTTAACCACTACGATAATGTACCATGGGGCTGTTTCTAGTATACATTCTGGTTGATCAGCCATTGTCATCATTGGTGTCTAAGTTCCAAGCCATTAACATAAGTAGTCTTACTGAACAAATAATTCCCTCTATTAGATGTAAGTCATTTTTACCAAGTTTGATTAAAAACACAATCTACCACTTATGGGTGTTAGTGACAGCAGGGGAGCATAAAAGGCAGACTCAAACATCTGGATTGTGCTTGTTTTCCTGAAGGCCAGCAGTGTTTTTTAGCTTAAGAAGCAAAAGTATTAATTGAATTTGAGTTCCCACTATAAATTAAAAAGTACAGGACTCTTAAATTATACTTGTGGTATTTTAAGGCATTGTTTTTCCATATTGCCTTTAGTATATTTTGTAAGCCTAGAGGCCCCCAAATTTCAGTGTCTGGGTTGTTGGTAAGACTTCCCCTGGCGTCCGGGTGGAGGCCACCTGTCTTCTGCCCCTCCTGCCGCTCCTTCCCCGCAGTTGCATTCCCTCTTTGGTGGTGGGTGTTGGCACAGGTTCCCTGTGATTGGAGCTTCTGAAGCCTTCAGTCTTGGTGCCTGCAGGGACAGTAGCATTCAGCAGTGCCGTTCACATGGGATTGTGTTTAATCCCTGCCAGTGTCTCTGAAACTGTTCAGTCATGTCAAAAGCGAGACAAAGGCAGTCTCTCAACAATACAAGGGTAGCTGTTTTGACTAATGTTAAGCTTTGAGTGGATATTAATTACCTGAACTCACCTGCTCTGAGCTTGAAGCTGAGCCCCTCACCTTACAGAACTGCAGCCTTGCCAGTGGTGAGGGCAGAGGGGTCTTTCCAGGCCTGGGCAAGTGGTGACTGCTGGTGGATGCTTTGCTCGCTTGGGACCAGGCAGAATCCTCACTTTCAGGTCATCAGCTTGGGAAAGAGAGCCAAAAAAGCTCTCATCCCTCTAGTTCACTTTAAAAAATATATAGTTTCTGCCAAAGAAGCGTAAAGATTTTATGATGTGGTATATTTACCTGATCGTTCGTGAGGGTGGTTTTCTGTTATAAGTTCTTACATCAAAAGTAAACGTGTTGGTAGCGTGTGGGCAACTGTAAAAGGTGGGGTGGGGGCTGTGTGCGTGTGGCTGTGCAGGGTGGGAGCCCTGTTCACGGGTCACCTCAACCCTGACTTTGGGGTGTGGCCTGGCTGCTCAGGGGTGGTGGTTTTGTGTTTGCTCAGTATTACTTTTTGAAGTTGGATGTGTCCCAGATTGAGAACTTTTAAGTTTTCCCAAATAGTCTCTGTGCTATTTTTGGCAGCAGATCTATTTTTACTCACAAACACATAGTTTATTGCCTTGTGAGTTAGTGGGAGGAGGCCCTTAGGGATTTTTGAGTAAGCGAATGGTGTCATAGGAAGACAGATGAGTTAGCTGCTGACCAGTTTGTTGGTGACTTCCAGATATGCTATGTAGTCCGGAGCAGAGTAAACGGGGAAGGGAGCTGGTGCAGCCCTGGGCCGCACGGGGAGGGCCGCATGGGGAAGACGGTGGGGAGCACAGTCCCCAGAGGGGATGGAGACGAACCTGTAGATGGTGCCAGTCCCTCAGGGTGGGGTGTCAGGGGGAGTGTGGTAGGATGATGTGGGCCAGGAGGTGGGCAGGAGGGCAGAGGTTGCGAGCAGAGGTGGGGGTCCCTTGGAGCTGGTGTAGCCACGCGGAGACTTAGCGTCTGGAGTTGGTGTGTGGCAGAACTGAGAACGTGAAAACCGGCGCTGTAGTAGAAGGAAGGCTGAGAACCTCGGCCTCAGTCTCCTCTGTCTTGAAAATTCTGTGTCTGGTCTTTATGTGCCTAATTAGAAACCATTTGGAACTTGTGATTGTAGAGGTGCAGTAAGTCATCTCTGTTGAATCCGCAGGTGATGGCCCCGCCAGGGCAGCGTTGGGGTGACTGGGACTGTGGTTCCTGCTTTCCTTCCTGTTACACTGCGCTGCCTCCCCATCTGCTTCTCTTTGTGGGTGACCAGACTTTTCTTTAGATCTCCTGGCTCCGGTATTTTGGAGCTTGAAGCGTTGGGAACTCGTGCCAGCTAACATTAATGCAGGTTATTTGCCAGAAGTATCACCAGTCAAGACTGGCTGTAAATCTTGTTTGTTTTAATAGGCCGTCTGATTTCACTTCAGTCTCTAATTTTCCAATTGGGAAAAACTCCTGGTTTTCTTTAGTTATCTGATCAAGTAATAAAACTATCTTCCTCCCATAGGTTTCCCTTTGTTAACCGAGTTGTAACCCAGGAGTATTAAAAAAATACTATATTTAAACGTATCTAGTTATTTCCTAGTTAGGCCCTGGCTGGGGTTCTGACAACAGTGCTTGCTTAGTGGTTAGTCACACTCAGCTGATGCTGGCCGTGATTCATTCAGACTGGCAGGCAGCCAGAGGGTTGTTACGTAAACACTAATACTCCTCGTAAACGATTTTTCTTGTGAAGATGTCATTTTAAGTATCGCCCGGTAGCCTTTTTGGGCAGTTTATTCCTGATGGAGAAGGGATGCATGAATCCCTGAAACCCGCGGATACACCCACATTTCATCCATGGCATTGGTATTGACCTCATGCCTTCCCACACCTTTTGTTGTTGCTCAGGAAAAATGGAATCCTAGAATTTTAGTGCTGAGGAAGTGCTTGGAGATTGTTTGGGTTGGTCCCCCTTATTTTATTTTTGATGCCCAGAAAAGTTACTATCTTCAAGGTCACATGGCTAGCTCGGGCTAAACTCCAGATGTCTTAGGAGTTTTTCGAGTGATGATACTGTCCCTTGTACAGACACTGTGTGTGATACATAAATGTTTCAGGCATGTGCTTAGTTTTAGTGATGTACTCTGGGGACATTCCCTGATGTATCGTTGCTGTGGTCCAACAAAGGCAGCTTTATTAGCTGCGGGATGAAGTGTATAGTGGCTCCTTATGGATATCATTGCATTTTAGTACCAAGTGGCCTTGGATGGATTTACTTACTTGGAGATCTGAGGAGCTTTCCAGATCCTTTTCTTACCTCATGTTTTGTTTTATGGAATATTGCCTTAGTAAAGTGTCATTCTACGGTATTCTGGCATTCTGAGATCTGTCATAATATTTGAGATGGAATTTTGATTTTATAAGAGTTGCTTCCTTAAAAGCCAAATTATCAGAAAAATAGCTACAGCGTCTTTTTATAATTTCTAGGTAAACTAATGTATGTGTGGGTGTTAAAGGCACTCACTGGAGGAGAAAATTAGTGGGGTTACAGGTCTCAAAGGGAGCGTGGATTGGGGATAAGGAGAGAAGAGAGATTGCCCGGACTTGGGTGGATCACAGGGAGTTATATGGAAACCACTCCTGTCTGTGTGGGGAGGAGTGAGGAACCCGGCCTGCAGGCAGCCCTTGCAGCGGGTGGTCAGGGGCGGGTTGGAGCTGAAGATGCACTGAAGAAGCGGTGGGCTTGGGCTGATTGACCAGGCAGACGGGGAGAGACCATCCCGGGCTAAGGATTTGCAGCAGAAGAATGGGGTCCTGGGGACAGGGAAATGGGGACATCAGAAGAGAGAGCTGGTGTTTTTATTTTGTCTGGGGTTTGTGGAGGAGGGGAGAGGTGGTAGACAATTGCTTGTTTCACTTTTTAAGAACTTAGCACAGGTTTTCTAGTTTTATGCATAATAATGATTACATTTGATTAAAATCTCTTGATTCTCCACTGCTCATTCATCTTAATCCATGGTATGCATGTCTATTTTAATATATTGTTTATAAGTTTATCTATCAAACCTGGCTTTTCCCTTCCATTGGAGTAGGTTCTGTCCTTATAATTTGATATAAATAATACTTCTTTGTTGAGTTTTATGGTTTCCTAAGTTTTCTTCTTTTTCTTTTTTTTTAAAAATTAAAACCTTTCCCTGTAGGTCATATAGTTAAAGACTTCCCCTACTTTACAGAAGATACAGGCCAGTTTAACAAGTTAGTGGCTTTGCTGGGGCCCAGACCAAAGTTTTCTGGTTCTAAGCCTGCATTAGTGTCCTAGGGGCTGCCAATCAAAGCCACCACAAACTGGATGGCTTAGAACAAGAGAAATGTATTTTATTGCAGTTTGGAAGGCCAGAGTTTGAGATTAAGGTGTCAGTAGGGCTGTACTTCTTCTGAAGGCTCTGGGGAAAAAATCCTTCCTTGCCTTTTCTAACATCGGTGGCTCCTGGTAACTCTTGGAGTTCCTTGGCTTTTGTAGACATACAACTTCAGTCTCTGCATCATCACGTGACCATGACCTTCATCTCCAAATCTCCCTTTCCTTATAAGGACACCAGTCATTGAATTTAGGATCCGCCCTAATGCAATGTGACTTCATCACATCTGCAAACACCCTATTTCCAAATAAGGTCACATTCACAGGCACCAGGGGTTAGGACTTCAACATAACTGGGGGGCACGTTCAACACAGCAAAGTCCAGTATTCCTTCTGACTACATAGCTCACTCACTCGGAGTTGGCACCATGGAGAACTAACTAAAGGAAGTTACAACTTGTGAGATTTAACATTTCCACTTAAAGTAATTGGTACTTCATCCTTGAAGGTCAGTCAGGGTTTCCTGTTAGGTAGGTCAGAGTAAAGCTTGCTGCTGAGTAGCTGTGCTTCCTTTCAGCAGAGGCTGGAGACACTTTACTGCCACTGACGCATCCGTTTTGGGTTGGGGGAGGGCTAGGTGTCCCAGTGGTGTTCCATGTATAACCAGACAGGGCAGAACCTGGCCCCTGGAGCTGTGTGGGCCTTGATCTCACCTGGGTAAGCTCTTTACCCGTTAATAAGTATTTCAGGGAGGTGTGATTGATCCTTTCTAATGTAAAAGCTAAAAGTAGAATCTGGAACAGACCTCCCAGTCTGTAATTATCTTTGAGCATTTGGCAAAGGAATTGTAGGATTTTACTGTGAGAATATCTCATGCAGAATAGCCGAACCTCAGGGCTTTTCCCCTGCCATTGTGCTCCACCGCCTCACATCTTAGAAAGCCTGAATTAAGGATTTCTCAGAGTCCTCATCACTTAATAGTTTGTTTCGATTATTTCTCTCTTCTGTTAGACTGCTGTCTCCCTTCAGATAGGGTCCATGTCAGACTGGTTTTTCTCAAGTGACTTGTCCATCATCTTGTTTGTGAAGAGGGTGATTGACTGGGTTGAAGGGAAGATTTCTCTCCAAGGTCTCCAGACTCAGGTCTCAGTGTCCGTCTTTTGGGGATGTTGCAGGTGACCGAGCTCAACGAGCCTCTCTCCAACGAAGACCGCAACCTCCTGTCTGTGGCCTACAAGAACGTGGTCGGGGCCCGGCGGTCATCTTGGCGGGTCATAAGCAGCATCGAGCAGAAGACCATGGCCGATGGAAACGAGAAGAAGCTGGAGAAGGTTAAGGCTTACCGAGAGAAGATCGAGAAGGAGCTGGAGTCAGTGTGCAACGACGTGCTGGCACTGCTGGACAAGTTCCTCATCAAGAACTGCAACGACTTCCAGTACGAGAGCAAGGTCTTCTACCTGAAGATGAAGGGTGACTACTACCGCTACCTGGCTGAGGTGGCTTCCGGCGAGAAGAAGAACAGTGTGGTGGAAGCTTCGGAGGCTGCCTACAAGGAAGCCTTCGAGATCAGCAAAGAGCACATGCAGCCGACGCACCCCATCCGGCTGGGCCTGGCCCTCAACTTCTCCGTGTTCTACTACGAGATCCAGAATGCGCCTGAGCAGGCCTGCCTCTTGGCCAAACAAGCCTTCGACGACGCCATAGCCGAGCTGGACACACTAAACGAGGATTCCTATAAGGACTCCACGCTCATCATGCAGCTGCTGCGAGACAACCTCACCCTCTGGACCAGCGACCAGCAGGACGAGGAGGCCGGAGAAGGCAACTGAGCAGCCTCGGCCAGCCCCGCCCCCACCCTGTCACACCGGCCCCTCCGCGCCACAGTCACCAGATACCTAGTGCTAAACCCACCCGTGCGGCAGCACAGCTACTCAGATCTGCTCTCCGCCCCCGGAAGCAGTTCCAGATCAACTCATGGGCATTGCTGGACTGACGGTTGCTTTGAACCCAACACCCCCCCTCCTCCCCACCATCCCTTTTTGAATTGTGCAGACAGGTGCATTCTGAAGGAGGCATTCTACTCTGCCTGCTGGTCTAGGTGAAATGCAGGCGAAAGCAGTGGGGAAGTTAAAAAGGAGAATTAGCCAACACAGGCTACAGTCGGTATTTAAAAGGTCCATTTAAACAAGCTGATAGTGTTTTGTTAAGCAGTTCATCTTGTGCATGCGAAAATGAATCCACCCTTCCCACCTCTTCCCTCAGCTCATGGAAAGCAAGGGAAGCTGAGACAAAGAGACCACTTGCTCCTGTCCATTGGCTTAATAATAAACTGTTTAACGTGAGGTTTCGGTAGCGCCTTGTTTTGCCTCTTTAAATTATGATGTGCACAAACCTTCTTTTCAATGCAATGCATCTAAAGTTTTGATACCTGTAACTTTTTTTTGTTTTGGTTGCTATTGTTTAAGAATCATGGATTTATTTTTTGTAACTCTTTGGCTGTTGTCCTTGTGTATCCTGACAGCGCCACGTGCGTTAGCCCGTGTCAATCAAGATGGGTGATTATGAAATGCCAGACTTCTAAATTAAATGTTTTGGAATTCAGTGGGTAAATAAATGCTGCTTTGGGGATATTATTTCCATGTGTATGGTCTTCATTTCCCTTCTCTCAAGGAGCGATGTCACCGCTCACCATGTTGAACCCTGGTTTGATCTCTCAGACCCTGAACCGTTCCTAGAATAGTGAATGTTCATGCCCTAATTCCATCACACGTTTTGCAAGATACACGTAAGACTCACAAATTTTCAGTAGTTTCCTGTGAATCCAGCCAACATAGCCTCTGGGCCCCTCTCACTGGTGCTGGTGCTTGTACGGGAGCCGAGCAGACCCAAGTGCTGTGTTCTGCGTGCAGCCCCTCCTCTCTGGAAGGTGGGTCTGTGCCTGACTTGGGGAGGTGTTGCTCCACCCACCCTACTGGGACGTTGGTTGCTGTTTAACACTCAAAGTAGGTGCAAGTCCTCAGATTTTCTTAATACTCTTTCTGCATTAGATGGGATAGTGTTTAGTAGGGGGAGCAACTTGGATCCCTGAAATAATCTTCAGTGATCATTATTAAGAAAGCTTTGTGTATTCTTGCAAATAGGACAGCAGACCTCCCTCTGAATTTAAGAAAGACCTGACCCCTTGTGTACCCTTCCCGTCTGCCTGCACCCCAGGCTGCTCGTGAGGCCCAGCATTGCCAACTGAATCCTTCCTCCCCTGGGGGATGTGGGCTCCAGCCCCTCACCATTTCCGTCACCTCTGATGTGGTGTCTGGGACCCAATGTGCTTGTTGAGGGGATTGACTCAGTTACACAAAAGTCCTAAACACCTTATTCTTGACTGAAGTGTGACACTAGACTGGTGGGAATGGCCACGACCCGTCTGTCCTTGAACCTACATTGTGCTGGAGCTCAGAACCTGTAAGCACAGACGTTACACCTATTTTCGCATCCCGATGTAGAGGTATGACCCACATGCTAATAAATAGTCCTCAGGAAGCCTGTTTGAAGTTGCCCTAATTGCTAGCAAAAATGGTTATGGAGTTTTGCTTCAATTAGTAGGTCAGGTATTTTAAAGCTACAGCTTCATATGGCTAAGATGCTTGGCTTTGAGAAACATATGTAGCTGTTAAACCTTATATTTAGGAAAAGTGCTCACGTTTTCATTTCACAGCTGTCTGGTGAAAGGTTTTGTCCCCACCTCACAGATGAGGAAGCTCAGGTGGTGGGCCTCTGGAATCAGCTGGTGCCACAGAGGACAGCCTCTGCCCAGGACATCTCATTCAGAATCCTGACTGCGCTCAGCTGGGCTCCAGGCAGCTGACAGCCTTTGAGACTCAGGTCCCTCGTTTTTTAAGAATAGGATATGGAATATAAGCTCTTATTCAACTCAAAGTACTGTGTGTAAGGCATCCTCTTGGGGCTGGGAACAGGTCGGGGAAAGTATGGACACACAATCCCAGTTAGCCCCAGGAGTGACAAATTACACGTGGCATGAAGCTAGAAGTCTCTGCTGTGTGATCCCAAAGGTTTCCCTCCAGTTCTGCAAACTGTGATGTTTTTAAGCTTGTCAGGATACATTTATGAGATGAGATGGGGTCATTTCAGTGTTACTGCAAGGGAAACAAGACCAGAGAAATGAAACGGCTCTTCCAGAGTCAGGCTGCAAAGTTAGCGTCGGAACCTGGACTAGAATTCAGAGCCCCTAAATCCTTGTTCCTGGTTCTTTTCACTGTGCCACAGTGTTGGGGGTGAGACAAAAAATATACATGTGACACAACCTGTTCTGAGGACACTTCCATGGTCTCAATGCTTTCACTTAGAGTTGAACATAGAGTTACACTTGGAAAGGGATTTTTCAGTATATTGGTGCTGTTGCTCAGATTCTCAGTAATTCCTCAAACCCTGCTCAAAGGTCCATTTGTTTGAGCTGGAGGAAAGAGGATTCCTGATAATGGAGCTATTGTTGGGTAAATACAGCCATCTTAAATCACTTGGGATTGGAGAGCCCAGGGTGCCTCTTGGTTCTGTAGAATAGGGTGTGTTCTACTGTCGGGCCTGCCATTCAAGGGCCAAGGCGGATCCTCAGTTCTCAGGAGACCCTCCAACTATTTGGCAGGCACAAACGCTGATTCACAACTGGGTGGGACTTCACAGATCATCTTCCATTACAAAACCCAGCCGTTAGGAGGCTGATGAGAACGACCATTTCAAACACTCTGTGTTCTGGGCACTTTCAGCGCATGGCCTCTGAATCTTTACAGTGACCCTGGAAGGTAGGAATGATCTTTTGAACAGACTAGGAAACGAGGTATCAGGTGGTAAGAAGATACATAGCCAGTAAGAGGTAACACTGAGATAAAACCCGGGGCAAGCCTATGCTGTGGGTTTTTCGATCCCCACCTGGAGAAAAGGAGTTCTAGAAAAGTTTTAGAACTTTTGGTCCCTCCACCTCTCTGGTCTCTGTCCTTTCTTCTCCAGTCTCTCTGACATCCTACTCAAATCAAATCCTTCCCTCAGGGTCTAGTGGAGTGGTGTCACTTAAGAAATTTCTGATCTGGCTGAAGCCTCCTGCCTGGTGGCTGTGGGTCTGTCCTTACACGATTATTCCAAGTTTCCGGGCACCTGTCTCCTCCACCGCTGTGGACCCCCATGGCACCAAGCAAAGCAAGGGCTCCAAAGGTTTGGGTGAACTAAAGACAAAGGAATCCACTGTCAAGTTCATTTTCCCAAAGTACAGCCCTCGGGTGCCAGGAAAGGGAGGGAAAATGATGTTAGCCAACGGCTTTCTGCGGGTGACTCAGCAGTCACCTGTGAAGGGGACTTTACATCCATTTTAATTTGAAGCTAACATTCTTGTGAACTAGGTTGTAGCTCCAACCAAAGGCTCCAGGAGGAAAAGTGACTTTTACGTGGTCATGCTGCTGGGAAGTGGCAGAGCCTGTGTGTGGGGCTCCACGGTCCTTGTCCTTGTTGTGAATGTGTCACCTTCAGGTGGCGGCTTGGAAGCCTGACCATCCAGGTCTCCCTTAGTGGGACGGATCTCTTCCTTTCCTCCAGCCCATTTCTCTGTTATCTCCTCCTTGACGTCTGCCTCTTCAGCCGGATCAGCCTTTTAAATTTTGCCCCATCCCAACCTGAGGCGCATCCAGCGATGTGGACCGCGATGCTTTTCCCTCCTAATCCTCGGAGCTCCTTCTACCAGAAGGAGGGGTATCTGTAGGGACGACAGCTTCAGGATGACTTAAGAGGTGGACCAAAGCATTGCCAGTTGAAATCTCTCCCTAGCTGGACCCAACTCAATTCAGCCTCTCTCTCTGGCTCAAGTCATCACCCTCCCTTCCGGAATGGCTTTCTGCTCTGGGTCTATTCAAATCCTCTCCTATCTAGGAAACCCCACCTCCTTGCCAGCTATGGTGAGCCCCTCCTTGGTCTCTGGGTCTGCACTACACGATGGCATTTATCACCCGTCTTCAGTCAACAAACACATTGAGCTCTTACTACGTGGTATGTATCGGGCAGGGTGCTGGGTGGGGACGGACATCTTGGTGAATTTCCTGGTCTTGTGGGGCTAACACTCAAGGGGATACAGTAAAAATATAAAATCATACAGTAACTATGAAAGTGTCACTCAGGTTCTTCACAGGGCCTGGCTCAGCTCACAATAAGAATTAGTTGAATTCATGAGTAAATGACTGCTGTGAGGTCAGAATTTTGAAAAAAGAAGTGACCAAAAGGAATTCTTCATTTCCACAGCCAAATCCACCAATGGGCCATACGAGAAATCAGAGGTCATGAGGCCTCGGGCTTGGTTCCAACATCACCTATAAACTGGCGATGTGACCTTGAGCAAGTCCTGACCTCTCAGCAGCCTCTAAAAATGAGGCAGATGTTTGGGGCGGTCTCTGGGCACCTTTCCATTTGGGAGATTCTGTGATTCTGTGTTATTTTCTACTGCTCTGGGATGGTCCTCATCCTCTTCCTGGACTTTTTCCTGCTCGACCCCCTCTCCCTTTTCCTTCCGCTGTTCACAGTGGTCCCTTCTGCATCCGCCCTCCACCCCTCCTTCACTTTCCTGGCCACCCCCTAATTCCACCAAGAGGGTTACCATGGCAATCATCTCCTGGAAGTGACATCACTCATCTCCTAGGCAACCGTTTCCAGGGCAGTGACATCATTCAATCACTGTGGCAACCCTCCGAGAGGACAGTTCTGCAGTAAGAAGGGCAAATAGAATTCCTACGTATTTCTGGGAGCTGATGGGCAATGTAGGGTGAGTATTAAAAGAAGAAAAAGATTTCTAGAGCAAGAAGAAACAGCTTTGGGCTTGTAGGGGAAAAGTGGTAAACCAGTGTGAGGGCTGGGAAAGCCGAAGCTCTGGGGTGAACTCCTTCCCCTTTCCAATAACTAGGCTGACCATTTAATGTGTCACCAAATTGGGACACTTGAGAGCGAATGAGGGCACCATTATTATTACACCAGATAACAGGTGAAAACGGTCTTCCAAGCAAACCAGGGCATGTGACCCCTGCCCTTAGGCAGGTACCTGGCCTCACTCCCTCACCTATGGCTCATCCAATAAGCATGGATTCAGCTCTTTCGTGTCTGGGCACTGGGGATCCCACAATGAGCAAAACCAGCTCAGGTTCTGGCCTAACGGAGCAGACTCTGTGTGTGGGTGGGTGGGTGGGTGGGTGGGGCTGAGGTGACCACGCAGTCCCCTGATGCTGTGGTGCAGACTGAGTGAGGTGCTAGGAAGAGAAGGCATGGAGCACCAGGGGCGTGTTGAACAAAAGTCCTCGAAGCAGCCTGGGCAGGAGGGGAGTCAGGGGAGGGGGGACGGATGGAGGAGGGAGAAGTCTGGTTTGGCTGAGGGAACATCATGTGCAGAGGGAGTGTGCAGAGTGCCAGGAACCAAAAGGAGGCTGGTTGCTGACCGCAGAGAAGGAGGGAGCCGGGTGGGAAACGAGGGTGGAGTGGTGGCAGGCACCAGGCCTCACAGGGCCTGTGGGGCCAGAGCACTGGCAGCCCCTATGGAGGTGTTGAGAACAGCGGAGACACTGTCCTCTTTGCATCTTAATAGTCTCAACCTGGCTGTTGTGGGGAGCAGGGTAGGGGGGAGCTTTGCCCAGCAGGGTGACTGAGGGGTGGGGATCTGGGTGGTGACAGTGAGATGGAGGTTTGAGGTGGATATATCTGGGAGGCTTTGCTGAAGGGCTAGATATGGGGTGAATGTCAGGAAGGGGTGACATTTGGGTGGCATAGGGGCCTTGGGGTGGGGAGTGCCTGCTCTGCGGGGGACGGGATTAAGGCAGGCAGGAGAAGAGTCCAGGGTACTATGTTTAAGGAGGCTCACAGGGCAGGGGCAGGGCTGGCTTTTAGGAGGACAGCCTCCTTAATGAGGCATCCTGGGAGGAGCAGGTTTTGTTTTGTCTTAGGGGGTGGGAGGCCGTGTCTGTTGAGCAGTAATAAGGACAGTCTCTCAGTTTATGACATGAGGTCTTCACTTTTACCAGTCCCTAATAAAAATGGGAAGAACAGGCTGCAGGCCTGAGGCCTGAGTGCCACCGCGTGCCTGCTGCTTCATGGTCCCCACAGGAGCCCAGGGCAGGAGCTCCTCGCTGGCCCGTCTCACAGATGGGGAAACCGAGGCTCAGGCAGGTTCCAGAACTTGCTGAGGGCCTCCCTGTTTGCAGATGGCTGAACCAGGCCTCGGACTCAGGCCTGTTGACTTTGGAGCCCATCCCCTCCCCCCAGACCAGGTTTCACTGACTCCTCAGTTTCCTGGTGAAAGGAAGAAAGGAAGGGAAGCTAAGCATCTTCAGGCTGGCCACCACCTTCATCTTTGCCACCTCCATCTGCGCTGAGGGGCTGAGAAGGGATGAGACCCCCAGCTCCACAGAGTTTCACCCCTGGAGCCCCCCTCTCGACCACACATCTTCTCAGCTGACCTTTGGGGTCCTGCCTGGGGCTGGTCTCCCCACCGATGGGGAATGAATGGGAGGTCAAGGATGCCTTCCTCTCTGGAAAATGGGGATAATGATGGTAGGAATTCCTGCCCCACTGGTTTGTGCTAAATGAGGAAAGTGCTCGTCTTGGGGCTCCAGTAGAGACTGGATTGCTGGGTTTCAGTGGCTGTTGGGATGAGGGCAGGAGGGCAGGAGGGTGGTGTGTGCATGACAAATGCCTGTGGATGGAGGCAGGGGTGGGGACTTGAGGACCAGCTCCTGGCTGAGGGAGAAGCCTCCTCCTCACCATCCGGCTCCCAGAGAGACAGCATGGTTTGTATCCTCCTTCCCAAACCTACACCCGCTGCCGCAGAAGGGGGACAAGCTGGCCTCCTTTGGGAAAAGGGGATCCCAGAAATAGCCTGGAAACAAGCAGGTCGCATCCAAGAGGCCAAAGCCTGGGGGCGGGAGTGGTGGAAGGGAGTGAGAGGCCTGCTCTGCACTTGGGCTCTCCTCTCCATCCATCCCCCAACTTGATCCCCAGCCCTGCCATTAAACAGCCACGGTTTTGCTTTAGCCTCCAACTACAGGACTCCGAAAGACACAGGCTACCCTGAGCTTAAAAAGGATAGAATAAACATGAAGATTTGGCCCTGTGATCCCAACACACACACACACACGCACACACACACTTTCTTCTTCTGCGTATTAATCAGGGTCCAGCCAGAAAATGGTACCAGTAGGAGATGCACATTAAGAGATTTATTGCAAAGAGTTGACTTATGCAAGTGCAGGGCTGGCTAGGCAGGTTTGAAATCACACGGTGCAGGCTGGAACTCTTGCCAAGGGTGAAAATTGCCGTCCACAGGCAGAATTTCTTCTTCCTCAGGGAAGCCTCAGCTCTGATCTTAAGGCCTCTCAACTGATTGAATCAGACCTATCCAGATTATCTAGGATAATCTCCCTTAAAGTCAGTTGACTTAACTGCATCTACAAGTGTGATTTAGTTGCATGTGCAAAATATCTTCAGCACAAAATCTAGATTAGTGTTTGATTGCATAACTGGGGACTGTAACCTAGCCAAATTGACACACTCAACAGACCATCACACTCAGATCCCAGCTAGGCATGGTCTTGGAGGCCTGTGGGATGCTGCTGTACATTTATTAATGTGACTATTACTCAGCACTTATCACGTCTCTGGCACTGTGCCATTCCCTGCAGTGTATCAGTTAACCCTCAAAACATCCTGTGAAGCAGGTGCCCTTCTTGCCCCTAATTCTACAGATAAGGAAACTGAGCCTTAGAGAGGTGATGAAACCCTGCCCCGCCTTAACTCTGAGCCATCACTTTCCCTGGCCCCTCCGTGTCCTCTCTGTCTCATCAAGTTCAAATTGCTGTATGTTGTGAGAACCATCCTGCCGCTCATAGCCCTTTTTTTTTTTTTTTTAATGGAGGTACTAGGGATTGAACCCAGGACCTCGTGCATGCTAAGCATGCGCTGTACCACTGAGCTCTCCCTGCTGCTCTGGACTTCATCTCTCTCCCGTGAAGTGGCTCCATCCTTTACGGCCTTTCTGGGATTACCACGGAAGGGAGGGACCGTTCTGGAACCAATTTCTCGGGCCTTTGCTGCCACCTAGAGGGAGCGCCGATGTTCACCACGCTCCAGACAGGCCCTCCGGAAGGCAGGTGAGTTTGCAGGTGAGCTGCTGAGGTCCAGAGGGGTGCGGGACAAGCAAGGGGGGGTGGGGGTGGGGGGAGGGCGGTGAGGGGCGGTTCTGGTCCCACTAACAGAAACAATGAAAATTCCGCAGGCTCTTGATCCGCCTGCTAGCTCAGGTCGCCCAGGTCCCTGCAGAGTCTCCCAGGGTTTCTGGGGCCCCGGGGGTGTTGAGATATCTACTTCTGCTGAGCCTGGCCTCCCGAAAGGTCCCGTCGTCTCCCGCCGCAGCCGGGAGGCCCAGGCTGCCCAGGGTGTGAAGGAATCCGGGAACTTCTCTCCCCCGTTAGGTCACCTGACAGGTCTGCAGTGCCGCTCAGGCTCCCAAGGGGACCCGCCCACTCCGCCTGGGGAGGAGGAGGCCCGGGGGACGAGCAAAGGAGGCGAGAAGAGGGGCGAAGTCCGAACAGGACCCAGGAGAGCGGCGGGTCCTGACTCTCCGCTCGCAGCCCCGCCTCTCGCCCCGCCCACCACAGACCCCGCCCACCACACCATAGGTCCCGCCCTCACCGGCCATCAGTCCCGCCCACTCAGTCACAGGCCCCGCCCCCGGCCCCGCCCCGGCCCCGCCCCTCTGTTCTGAGCGCGGCCACCAGGTGGCGCCGCGGGACGCGCAAGGGCAGCAGCTCCGCAGCTGGAAGAAGCCGCCGCTGCCCAATCCGCGCCTTTTGGTTCAAGAACCTGCTGGTGGTGGGTGGGTTCGTGTGGAGTGGGAGGCGGAGACCGAGGCTGAGAGGCCACGGCAACACCCGCAGTGGCCAACCTGCCAGGCAGTCTAGTCAGCCATCCAGTCAGTACGGTCAGTCAGCCACCCAGTCAGCCTGCCAATCCCGTCAGCCCGCCTGTCAGTCAGTCCCGTCAGTCCACCTGTCAGTCAGTGACCCAGTCAGCCTGTCATCCTGTCGGTCATCCTGTCAGCCAGTCTTGGCGTCCAGGGAGTCGGTCCAGTCAGCCCGTCAAGTCACACGGCCCGTTGGTCCCGCAGTTTCCCCGTCGGGCCTCCTCAGCCGTGTCGCCGTGTGGCCGTGTGCTGGGAGGCGGGGGCCGTGCGGGGCGGCGGCGGGGCCCGCGGCCGGGCTTTCTTGGGGCGGTCGGGCCTGCGGGAGCCTCGCGCTGCGGTAGACGGCCAGGCGGGCCGGGTCCTCGTGGGGCCTCTCCTCTCGGGCCGGGACGCCGCCGCCGCCGCGCTCCCCTTCCGTCGGCGCGGGGGGTGGGGGTGAAAGCGGGCGGGGGCGGCTGGCGCGAACGGATCAGGGTTCGGCTTCGGGCTCCCTGGGAAGACGCGGGCCGGGAGGAGGGAGGGGCGGGCGCGGCCTGGGCCCCAGGGCCCGAGGAGTGACTGGCTGAACCCCGCTCCTCTGCGGGCTCCGCACCCCGAGGCGGAAACTGAGGGGCGGGAAAGTCGGCCCGGGACGCGGCGGGGCGAAGGGCGGAGCGGGGCCTCCGAGGGAAACGCCCTGGGCGTGGCCTGCGGGCTCCGGGGCCCGGGGAGGAGGCGGGTGGCTTCGGGGACCCAGGGGACGACGGCCTCCCCTCCGTCTGCCGCGTCTCTTCCCGTCCGTCGAGGCCCGGACGCTCTCCCGCCACCGCTGGGCCTACAGGCTGCTGGCGGGGGAGGGGCTGCTCCCGGCCGCGAAGGGGGTGCGGGGGGTGGCGGGAGGAGACGGGGTGGGGGCGGGGAGGTGGCCCCTCCTTCGGCCGCCGTCAGTCGGACGCCCACCAAGTGCTAAGTGTGCGCGGCGGGCAGCGACAGGGGACAACAGCATAGCGGCTGCCCTGTCACCGAGGGCGGAGTGTCGGCTGTGGTCAGAGCCGTCAAGGGGACACAAAAGAGAGTAAACAAGTTGACTGCGGCCAACATCGTGCGGTGAGGGGAGCAGCGGGAGCAGCGAAAACGCTGAGGGAGAAAGTGAAGCAGGGCAGCGTGGGAAGGCCCCCTGGGCAGGTGACACTCAGTCTAAGATCTGAAGGAGGAGGAAGCAACCATGGCGTGGGGAGAGCCTTTCAGACTGAGGGAGGAGCTTCACCACCTCGCTCCTTCCTGTGTTAGGATGTGCCCGGTACTGCTCTAGTTGCTAGAAGAGCGGAGATAAATAATAGAAGGGAAGTTCTTTCTCTCATGGAGTTTTTGTTCTAGTGGAAGGAGACTGAAGACGAACAACTAGGGAGTGATGAATGCGGTAAAAGAAATAAAAACAAGCTTATGGGATAGGAACTGACTAAAGATAAGGGGACTATGGGAGGCGAGGTGGTAAGGGAAGGCCGCTCAGAGACCCGAATGAAGAGAAGGAGCCAGACATGCAAAGATCTGGAAGAACATCTGGAAGACAGAGGGAAGTGGGAATGAGTTTAGCAGGTTTGTGGTGTATGGTGGGAGTGTGATGGGCATTGAGGTTCAGGGACCGGGTAACGAAGGGAGCGGCAAAGCTAGGAGAGTGGTTTGGATTTTATGAGAAGGTGTTGGGAAGCTGATGGAGAGACACGGACATCGGAGGAATGTGAGAGGTCTGATCCCTCCAGCTCCTCTGGGTGTGGAGTGAAGGGGTGGGAGCGTGGGAGTGGAAGCAGTCGGGAGGCTACTGCACTAGTTCAGGCAGGATGATGTTGGCCTGGATGTGGAGATGGAGGCAAGTGATCAGATAAATCTAGGGGCTGAGCTGATAGGAGGGACTTGATGACTATTTCGATGTGGGGCAGGGGGTGAAGAAGAAGGATTCCTCTTTGGATTTTAATTCCAGATGGATGGTAATATTGAGTTGGAGTGGGCAGTAGAGACAGGTTTAGGGGTGGAAAATGGGAATTCAGTTTTGGAGAACTTACAGAGATTTCTGTTAGACAGGCAAGTGCAGATGCCCAGCAAGCTGTTAGCTCTCTGAACCTGGAGCTCAGAGGAGAGGATTGATCTAGAGATAACATTTGGCTTGGGGCACGGGACTGTGCTGGCTAGGCCAACAGGGACAGCACTGTTCAAGGCACTAGGTTCACTATTCACAAGGTTGGGCTGACATCACACTAAGTCTATAACATTTTTAACACTCCAAAAAGGAACCCAGTATCTGTTAGCAGTCATTCCCCACCCTCCCCTACCCCCAGACCCAGACAATCACTAATCTGCTTTCTGTCTCTGTGAATTTGCCTATTCTGGACATTTTATATACGTGGAGTCATACAATATGTGGCCTTTTATATCTGTCTTCTTTCACTCAGCGTAATGTTTCCAAGTTATATCCATGTTGTAGTATATATCAATAATTCATTCCTGTTTTTGTTTGAATAACATTCCATTGAGTGAATAGGCTACATTTTGTTTATTCATTCATCTGTTGATGGGCATTTGGGTTGTTTCCACTCTTTGACTATTATGAATAATGCTGCTCTGAACATTTGTGTACAAGTATTTGTGTGACTATATATTTTAATTGCTTTTGGGCATATATTTAAGAGAAGATTCTCTGGATCATACTCTATGTTTAACTTTTTGAGGAACTACCAAGCTGTTTTCCAAAGAGGCTGCACCATTTTACATTCCCACCAGTAATGCATGACAGTTCTAATTTCTCCATATCCTCGTCAACACCTGTTACTTCCATTATAAAAAAGCCATCCTAGTTAGTGTGAAGTGGTATCTCATTGTGTTTTTAGTCTACATTTCCCTAATGACTAATGATATTGAGCCTCATTTCATGTTTGTTGGCCATTCATATATCATTGGAGAAATTTCTTTAAGTTTTTTGCCCATTTTTAAATTGAGTTTTTAATTGTGGAAGTTAAAAAAATGTTTTTATCAGATATGTGATTTGCAAATATTTTCTTCCATTCTGTAGGCCTTTTTACTTTATTGTGTCCTTTGAAGCACAAATTTTCACTTTTTGATGAAATCCAATGTATTTTTTCTTTGGTTGCTTATGTTTTAGCTGTCATATCTAAGAAACCAAAATATTAAGATTTATATCTATGTTTTCTTGTAAGAGTTTTATAGTTTTAACTCTTACAGTTAGGCTTTTTATCTGTTTTGAGTTAATATTTGTATATTGTGTGAAGTAGGGGTCTGACTTCATTCTTTTGTATGTGGCTATCCAGTTGTCCCAGCACCATTTATCGAAGACACTATCCTTTCCCCATTGAACATTGAATGTTCAATTCAGTAACACCCCATTGAATATCTTGGCACCCTTGTCAAAAATCACCTGATTGTACATCTATTCCTACCACTTTTAGCTCTGTAATTTAAGCCTTGGTTTTCTCATCTGCGAAAAGGTGACAATAATATCCAAGGCTGACTTATCCATCAGGCATAGGAGGCACAACATCTAGGGCCCATGACATTTTTAGGGCTCTCGTTTCACCCCTTTTCCCAGAAGCCCTTGCTCTCTCCTGTTTGGGTGGCTTCCTCTGGTAGGACTTGGAACACTGCAGGTATTGTGATATCAGACGTGACTGCCAGGGTGGGTGCCTCCTGCAGGTGACCTGTCACCTTATCTGCTCTACCCTCTTCTCTCCCCTGCCTTTTCTGGCTTACTTCCTAGAGTAGAATTATCCCAGGGCCAAACATTAACTGTGAAACCATAAAACCATGTGAAGCTCAGGTGGCTTCCAGTGGCCTGGACTCTGATGCCCTGTTATCGAGAAATGTTGCTTCACCTCCCTGTGGATAGGGTGGGTGGAGTGGCTGGAATGATGGGGGGGGGGGTGCCCAGCACTTCAGGCTTCTGCCCTGGCAGAGCAGTGGGCAGAGGATGCTGCTATTGCTTGAGGCTCAAGTCAGGGCTCTTTAGATCTGATCCTTGGGCCTCGGAGAGAGAACACAGCAGCATCTTTCAGCATCAACAGAAGATGTGCCCTCAATTATGCAATCAGGAACTTAGCTTTTACTAAAAAAAATATAGCTTTTACTCCTTTTTTCTCCCTGCTAAGCAAGTTGGTGCAGGGGGAGGGGTGGAGGGGGTGAGGGGAACAGGCTGGAGCAAGTAGGACCAAGTTCAGTGTCTCCTGGCCCCTTATAATCTCTACAAAAATGTATTGGTCTGCACTGCACTGGACTGTTGTTTCCTTAGAGAATGATGATGGAAGAGGGGAGAAAAATGGCCCGAGATTCTAGAGGGGTGAAGCCCTGAGCAGGCTGGAGCCAGTGTGAAGGTATTTATAAAGTGTGTTGGTGTGGAGGCTGCAACAGGCTGCCGTTTCTTAAAAAGTTGGTGAGGCTATGGTTTCACTGTATGCCACACACCCCAAAGCCCAGGATTGGGAGGTGAAAACTCTGGTGTGTGGTTTGGGCTCTACCGCTAAGTTGCTTCATGACCTTAAGGAGATTGTTTCACCTCCATGTTAAGTGCTTCATGTGCCAGTTAAGTGGTTGGCCTGTTTTCAGGGTTCCTGTGAGGATCCAAGGAGCTAAGAGAGCTTCCAAGTACTTTGGAGAGTTGGAAACATTTCCTCGAGGTCAGGCCTTATTTCTCAGCTTGGTGAAAGGCATTTCAAATGTTCTAGCATCCTCAACAATGAACCCGTGCATAGGATAAAATGTTGAACACAGCACAGTTTCTACTTCCAAGAGGAGTAACCAAGTACAAAGAAGTAGCCACAGGAGCAGTCACTACTACAACCCCAGGCAGTCTGTGCTAATGCTTCCCACTAGCATATAGTGTAGTGTATTGAGGTGATCAGAGGGCTGTGGTCATAGGGCTTTTGGGACTCAGAAAAGGTTTGATGGGGGGAGTGAGGATTGGTAGAATTTAGTTAGGGGGAGAGGGAATTTGATGGGGGGGACTAGAGCACCCTGGGCAGAGGGTGGGGGGAATGGCACCTGGACCTTGTAGGCAGCAGAGGAATAATGTCCCACCAGAGTACGAATGGTAAAGATTAAAAGGGAAATCAGGAGTAACCAGGTTAATTTTTGAGTGCTTTCTGGAACTGACCCAGCCCAATGGTTAATCTTTTGACCCTTGAGAAATTCCTTGGACCCTGTCCCAGGCATACATACACACAACTAGAGGACCCAGAGGGGCCCAGAGCAGAGCTGAGGGGAAAGCTGAAGTCACCCCGTCCAAGCATGACCCCTTACCAGAGGCAAAACGGAGGCCAGAAGAGGACAAATAGAGGGACTGACGTTTTCTGGGGAGTTAGTGGCAGAGCAGGAATTTGAACTCAGGTCTCCTGAGTCTAGATCATCATCAACTGAGTCTTAAAAGTGGGCTTGATTTTGGAGGCTTTCTGCCTAGTGTTGGGTAAGCTGGCAAGTTTGGATCCTGCCTTGTAAGTGTAGCTGTATGTATTTGTTGATTGTTTCTGGGTGCAGGGGCCTTGGTTGCATGCTGGCTAGGCTCCTGCACGTAACGAGGGTAGGCAGTTCCCTGTGTCCAGGGATTTCAGGGGTGACCAGAGGCCCTCTGTGTTCCTACCTGACTAACTGATGGCTAACATTACATTGGTAGATCATCATGCCCGAGGCTCTAGGCTTTGATCTCTTTTGAAACTCTGCTCCGTCCTGGGAAGGAGAACATATGAAGTAATCTGTGAATCAGTTGACAATAGCTTGGTATAAATGGGGCGAGCAGAGCCTTTCCTGAGAGTTAGTACTGATGGGGAAAGAAAGCATGAACGTATTCAGAGCTACAAAAAGATAAGGAGAGCCTGGGAGGCCCAGCCTTTACTGTCTCATTTAGAGGTTAGGAGCTTGGTTTTAGAATCAGGCAGAATTTTTTTTCTTATTAAAAGAACAGTATCTCTTTATTACAGAATACTGTACAGGAAATACTGAGGGCAAAATATCAGCAGAAATGAACTCCACAGTCCCATTCTCCTTTTCCCCCTTAGACGGCCCTTCTCTAAGCTTATTCTGTGTGTATGTGGGTGTGGATAATGTACATGTATGAGTATATATGTGGATATTGTTTGTAAGTACGCTGTATGCATGTAAGTAAAAGATAATATGTAATCTCCTTGATTTCACTCTGGTCTGGGAAGTATATGCCTATGGATATCTCAAAGCAGGGCCTCTGTGCTGAACTGGCATGCCAATTTGTTCTCATATTCTCTCCTGTCATTCTTCATTACCCTCTAGAGCTGGGTAAATTTGCCCTAGAAAAAAGCAGAGCAAATTTTTTCCTGTAAAAGGCCAGATAGTAGATATTTTGTTTTATGGGCCATATGGTTTCTGTCACAACTACTCAGCTCAGCTATTGCAGCACAAAGTATGTAAATGAATGGGTGTGGCTGTGTTCCAATAACTATTTATAGACACCAAAATTTGAATTTCATATAATCTTCACATGTCGCAAAATAGTATTCTTCATTTAATTTTTCAATCATTTAAAGATGTAGAAACCATTCTAAACTTGTGGGCCATAGAAAAACAAGTGGTGAACTGGATTGCTGGACTTAGCCGATGAGCTGCTAAGGCAGTGGCATCCAACAGAACTTTCAGATCTGATGGAAATGGTCTACATTTGTGCTGTCACAAAAAGTAGCCACAAGCCACCTGTGGCCACTGAGTACTCGAAACATGGCCAGTGCAACTGAGAAACTGAGTTTTCGATTTTATTTCATTTTAACTAATTTAAATTTAAATAGCCACATGTGGCTTGTGACTCTTGGATAGGGAATTATTTTTCGAGGGTTGCTGTAACAAATTACCACAAACTGGATGGCTTAAGACAACCGAAACGTATTCTCATACAGTTCTGAAATCAAGGTGTTAGCAGGGATGGAAGGCTCTAGGGAGGAATCTTTCCTTGCTTCTCTCCTAGCTTCTGGTGACTCCTGGTAATCCTTGGCATTCCTTGACTTGTAGACACATAACTCCAATCTCTGCCTCCGTTGTCACATGGTGTTCTCCCTGTGTGTCTGTGTCTCTGCTTCTCTGTTTATAAGGACACTAGTCATTGGGTTGAGGGCCCATGCTAATCCAGTATGACCTCATTCTAACTAATTACATCTGCAAAGACCCTATTTCCAAATAAGGTCACATTCTGAGGTTCTAGGTGGACATGAATTTTGGGGGACACTAATCAACTCATCATAGACAGAGTAGCTCTTAGCATGATTCTCAAATTTGGTGTCCATCAGAATCACCTGGAGGGCTTGTTGAATGGCAGATTGCTGGGTCCCAATCCCAGAGTTTCTGCTGGCTAGGTCTTGCCTGTCTAACAAATCCCGGTGATACTGATTCTACTTTTCCCAGGAACTGCACTTTGAGAACTCCTGCTCTAAAAAGCTCCTGTTAGTTTGTTATGTCTGCCATAACAAAGTATAGTCGTCCCTCCCTATCTGTGGGGGACTGGTTCCAGGACCCACCCACCCCTCCAAGCACGGACACCAAAAATCCAGGGGTACTCAAGTCCTTTGTATAAAATGGCCATCTTTATGTTTGCATGGCGTTCTCCCTATACATGTTTCTGTGTCCAAACATTCCCTTTTTATAAGGGCACCAGTCGTATTGGATTAGGACCCACCCTAATGACCTCATTTTAAATTGATTACCTCTATAAAGACCCTATCTCCACGTAAAAAGTCACATTTTGAGCTACTGGAGGTTAGGACTTCCACATACCAAGTCTGGTGGGACACAATTCACCCAACAGCAGAGCTTGACTGTGAATTTGGCACCTTGAGCTAGGGGTACCTTCTTGGAGGCTCTGTGTACAAGATGACCTTGCTTCTCTTGTTTTTTGAACTTTGGATGGAAGCTGGCTTGGAGGGCTCTTGCAGCACTAGGAGGCAGGGTCTCGGCTTCCAGTTTTGCTCTCTTGACACCTGATCCTTGGTCAGATCACTCGTCTTGAGGCTTTAGTATCTCCCTGATATTTGGTTAGTCTTGACAATCTGTGATTCCCAGGTGGCAAGACAAGTTTAGCTTTGGTCAGTTCTCAACTCTCTTGTAGACTTTTGATTTGTGCTCATGAGACCAATGTTGGAAATTTGATTCTTAAGGGACTCACTGATTTTTTTCTGTGCTCCATTATTTTTTCATTCATCCTTTCACTAAATACGCATTGAGCATCTGTTGTGTACTAGACATTGCGCTCAACAGGACAGAGTCCCTGCCCTTTTGAGCTCAGTCTGGTGGGGAAATAGATATATAACCAAATAATCAGGAACACATTTGATGAATGCTATAGCTGTGTTGTAAATATCACGTGCTCTGGGTCTGGGGAGAGTAAGCTGGGTGGTTCTGCCTGGAGGTGTCGGAGAAGGCTGTAGCGTGGAGATGAGCTGTATCTTAAAGGCTGAATAGCAGTTCTACAGGGAGAGAGAGAGAGAGACAGAAGAGGAATTCTAAGCAGAGGGAACAGCTTGTGCTATTCCTAATGGTAGGAAAGACTAATTAGATCATGGCTGGTGCTCTGAGACATGTGGACGACTAGTAGGAGATAAGGCTGGAAATGTGGTTTCAGATCTCATTTTAAAGGATGTTATCTGTCAGGCCAAGGAGTTCAGACTTTATCCTGAGATGAACATGAGGGCAGTGCTGGAGTTAGGGGCCAGTCCAACAGCTCAGACGAGTGATGATGAGGTCTGCACCAAGGCAAAAGTCATGGTGATAGAAAGAGGACACACTCAAGAAATGTTGAACAGGTCTTTACCTTGGGCCATTGGGTGTTTGGTTGTGCAGTGGCTGCTCAGGGAAGAGGAGCGGGGGTTTGGCTGGAGAAAGTAATGACTTCTGTTTTGGACATATTGCATTCAGGGGCTCTGGGCACCCCCAGGGAGGCGTGTGCCGTCAGCTTGTGAACTATATAGGTCTGGAACCCAAAGAGGGGCAGAGGCCATCTCCTGCTCACTGCTCCAGTCACTCTACCCTTCTGTCACTTCTTAGCTTGGGCCAGCCATGCTCATCCCCACCTTAGGGCCTCTGGTTTTCTGCACAGCTGGTTCCTCTCATTCTTCAGTTCTCAGCTCCCTGAGGGCAAGGATCTTCACTGTTTTGTTCAGTGCTGCATCCTCAGGGCCAAGCACAGTGCCTGGCACATAGTACTGCTCAGTGAATGTCTGCTGAATGAATAAATGAATGGTAGCTAAAGTCTAGAAATGAAGCAAGGGGAAGGGATGCACATTAACATTAAAAGGCTCTGAGGTGAATCTGAAGGCAGAGCAATTCTCTTCATGGTTGGCACTGGAATCCCTTCTGTGTTATTATTTTTGTTGATAACAATCACATTAAAAATGATAATGTAAGAATTAGAGTAGATGGGCTCAAATTTCCCTCTTATTACTTGTGTGATCTGGGGCCAGTACCTCAGTTTCCTCATCTGTAAAATGGGGATAGTAATAATGGTATCTACCACTCTGAGTTGTTGTGAGGTTAAATGAGATGATGCTATATAGACAGGCACAGAGTAAGTGCTCAATAAATAGTAGCTATAATTATTAAATGAACATTACCTTATGTCAGGCACTGTGCTAAGGATTTTCAATGCAAGTTCTTAAAAAATTTTCCCAGTAACTTGGTGAGATAGGAATTTTATTTTTTAAAAATCCATGTTTCATAGTTGAGGCATGGAGGCTCAGAAAGAGGAAATCACTGAGTCACACATTTACCATTTGGGAGGTGGAGGCTCTGGGAATTAAGCCCAGGATTCTCTAGCTTTAATGCTGTTGCGTGAAACCATCGCACCACACTGCAGGCCCTCTGCAGGGGTGACCCTGGAGTCCCAGCATGGTCAAGTGAGCTGGCCGCAGAGGCTGATCAGAACTCAGGGGTGGTTGCTCTCTCTCTCTCGCCTTCCAAGTTGGCCCACACTCTGTCTATGGAGTGTGTATCTATCTACCTTTACTTTAACCACTGCCCCCCGCATCCGCTGTGTACATCTCTCTAAATAAATCTACTTTTACTCAAAAGAAAAACCTCAGGGGTCCTGCTTCCTAGACTTTAGCCTTCCTGAGTTTGAGTGGGCCTCTGTAGAAGGGCAGAAGAAAGGGTATCCCAACAAGGGCACCCCAAGATCAGTCTTCCTGCCTTTGACTGGGAAGGCTGGGCAGGGGACCTGGGAGACCTTGTGACATTTACAGCCTGGTGCCCCACACCAACCTATAGACCAGAATGTTTCTAACCAGTCATCACATTTCTCTCCTTTATCTAGAACCTTTGGGTAGGATAAGCGGTTTCAATTAAAACAAGACCTGCCTCTTTGAACAATCAATCTTTCATTATCCTGCTGCTCACTAACCTTGGTTGATATCATGATAAGTATGAGGAAATGATTTTTGAAGTAGTTCACTGACAACAAAGTTTTCTATGGATACAGTGTTTTATATGTACACAGATACACATGCACATACTGCTCACTGCAGACACACAAACACGTGCCACCAGGGTGTGCGTCTGCACCGGTCCGCATGCTCTGGGAACACAAACCATCTTGCGAGGAACCTGCCCTATGTGCAAGGGCTCTTATCTACCCAGTTGTGCACACATAGCAAAAATTAAAACAAAGCAACCACACACACACTCAAGCCTTCATATGACTTAAATTTGAAAGGACAGAGAATAAAAGAATAATAAGAACATAAGTTTCCATTCATGGAGTACTGGGAATTGTGTTAAGCACTTTACGTATACTGTCTCACCTAATCTTTATGACAACCCTTTCATGATCTGCTTGTTTCCCACTGGGAGACTGAGGCTGTGGTGAAGTCTGGATGCCCCAGGGGTTTGTATGCACATCAAAGTCTGGAAGCCTTGTGATATAGCTTGTCTGAAGTCACTCAACTAGTAAGTCACCAAAGCAAACATTGAACTCAGCTGTGTTCTGAGTACAAAACTTTGTTCTTAACCAAGATCTTACCTACGTGTATTTCCATGATGGGGACAGAGAGAAGAAACAGATTTAATTTTACTGAACAACAGTGTGTCACATCTTCCATAGCCATCATCCTCAGCTTAGGAGGGGCAGCTGTTTTCCTAACACATCATTTAAATGGTAATTTATTTATTACAGCCTGTCCCACTAGGCTGTAATCTCCATTTGGGCAAGTGTCTAACTTTTATCCTCCACTCTATCCCTATCCTTGACACATAACTGGCACACAGTAGGTGCTCAATAAACATTTGTAAAATCAGCAAATGTGTGGATTAGTCTAAGGGTCCTGCGGTAATGGTGTTTGATTTCATTTTATTCCATGCTCTGGCCCTGAAAAAATTGCAGCACCAGCCTCACAGCTAACGCTTTAACTCTTTAGATCCCAGCTTACTCAATTTGTTTGACTTAGTGTTGAGATCTGGCTGAGTCCCTAACATTTTTCAAACAATGTTCTTCAGCTCTTCAGTGGTGTTTAGGTTGCGAAAGGCAACCAACAACTCTGGGGTCATCGGCTCTTTTGTTCATCCAGGGAAGTCACCCGAAAATACTTGAACCGTCTCATATGTGTATTTTTAGATCTTTCAAGACCATTCAAATCCATGGTCTTCTCTTTTGTGAAGTAAGCCAGGAAGGCGTAATTATCCTCATTTTATAATGAGAAAAACTGAGACTCAGATGAGTTAGAGGTACATAGAGGTCTACAGCAACAAAGCATTTCCTAGGATAGGTGTGTTGTTACTCCTTCCCATATCTGAGACAGATGTTAATCATTAATGACCTTCTTTCCACGAACTCAAACTCTACCTCAGAATCCTACTGAATGCAATGTTCTAGTTGGCTATTACCAGTTCATTGAAGTTGACACTTGAGATGAAGATCATCTGTAGCTGATGATCCTTGCTTCTGTGATCAGGCAGTTTTATAGAAAAAAAGATTAATTTATTTTTCAAGAAGGTCTGAAACTCATAGATCGTCAATACCAGCTCACTCTACCACCTGGAAACATCAGTGGTATTATACTATTTCTCCTGTCTTCCCCCATTTTATTCACCTTCAGGCTTTCTGATCTCGATTGTCCTGATTATGCTTGAAGTATGTTAGGAAGAAGGGAGGCCCCCAGGACTTCAAGGGAGCCCCATAACAGGGCTTCCTGACTCCTAGTCATGCCTGTTGTTTCTTCTAGTTCTTAGCTTCTGCTGACTCCCACCCCTATCCAGTGACTGCAGGCCCAGACAAGATACAGAGCCACTGAATAGCCTTGGGAGGAAGCATCTCAGTGCAACGCTAGGTCTCACCACAAGGTGGCGCTGCAGCTCTCTTTTCTTTTCTGTCTTGATGGGAAATGTCTAAATGTGTACACTGTCACTCAACAAATAGAATTGTGACCAAGATGTGGCTTCACAATTTAAATAGATGATTTCATTGACCATCCTATTTCAAATTCTGTTAGGTTTCAGATAGTTACAAATCATTTTGTTTCCTTGCTGTGCCTTTAAGATAATGGCAGTACGTTACACTAGAAAGAATGGGGGATCTAAACCCTAAATCTCATCTTACACATACAGACTTCAGAGAACTTTCTGCTATATCCTAGGTTCCTTCTTTTTATTGGCTGTTTGATATATGCAAGATAATATAATACATGCAGTGGGACCATGAAAACTCATGGGTTAGTATTCATATTGCTCTCAAAGCCTAGAGAGCTTTCCAGCTTTCCTCATATCCTGGAGGCCCCCTATCACCCCCTTGCTACCTATTCCTTTACTGCAGCTGCACAGGGTGACCTGGGTTTCCCCAGCCTCCTCCCTGTTCACATCTCTGTGCCTTTGCTTACGTTCTCCCTCATTCTTTCTCATTCTGTGGAATCCTCCCCACCCTCCAAGGCCCACCTCCAGGCTGCCCCCTCCCTGAAGTCTTACCTGATATATACAGTTACATTAGTCCTTTTTCTTTTTAAAATTATAAATAGTGCTGCAATGAACATTCTTATGCCTGTTCTTTAGGGCATATGTGTAAAGCATAAGAGTTTCTTTAGGATAGATACCTAGAAGTGGAAGTGCTTAAAGCTGTATGCATATCTTTACTTTTACTAGGTTTGACAGAATTTTATCCAAAGTATTTGTACTAACTTATACTCCCATCAGTAATGCATTAACACTCATACTTCTTCACATTCTCTCTAATATCTGCTATTTTTACTCTTTTTTCATATTGACAAATGTAATAGGTGTAGAGTAAAATTTTAAAATGTGTATTTCCCTTATTATTATTGAGGTGGAACTTTTTTTATATCATCATTGGTCCTTTGGGTTTCCTCATTTTGAATTGCCTGTTCATATCCTTTACCACTTTTTCCCCACATTGGTCATTTTTTTCTTATTGAATCATAAGCCCTCTTTATATATTCTGGATGTTTATTTTTGTGCATCTGTTAGTTCCCTGTCTTCACAGACTTCATATTCAAATGAAGAGAACAGACAATGAAGTATGATGGGTGCTGTGAGAAGTATAGATGTCTACAGGGGCATGGGGAGGGTACTTAATGCCAGATTTTAGGGGCAGTGGGAGCTTCTCAGAAGTGACATTTAATCTGAGATCCTGGTGAATGAGGGAGCCAGCTGGGGAACTGAGCCATTTTGTCTTCCTCTTTTTATCTCCCCAGCAACACTTTTCCCACACAGTACCCTCCACTTGAGCCCTATCTAGTGTTTGTGGAAGTAAAAGGGAATTTCAGGCAGAGGAGAGATTTTTGGGCAGGTAGGAACTATTGTAGTCTCTCTCAAATTTTACTCAGCTAAAGAGTCTAGGGGAATTCATCTTCCACTGTGCAGTGCTTGGGACTTCATAAGTTTTAGAATTGATCTAGACCTAAGAGGCCATTGATTCTAATCTTTCACCCAGTGAAAGATTTCATCCCCTGTATGAAATCTTAGATGGATGGTCAACCCACTTCTGTTTAATCCTTGAGGCTGGGAAGCTCATTCCTTCCATGAGCCATCCCATTCTTTTTGCAGATTAACTGGTTGTTAGAAATCTCTCCCTTCTATTGGGTTCTGTGCCCTTTCCACTCATTATTTCCTGTCTTCCTACTGGAAACACAAAAAACTTATGTTCTTTCCACCTAATCACCCTTCAGTTGCCTAAAGACAATAACCTTGTGTGTTTTGGGCCTCCTTTTCTCCAAAATGAAATATTCCTAGTCCAATCAACCTCCACTTCCATTCTCAGGCATTCATGGGTCATCTTTCCAACTCTGTGGGTCTTTGTTAATGACCTTCGGTGGTTGGAGGGAAGACTTGACTTCTCTTGAGGAGCCTGGGAAGAAAAGGTAGCCCTAGGGTATCTATATACACACATGTGTGGGAAAATAACTGCCTTGGGCTGTGGTACTCAACCTTGATTGCATATTGGAACCACCTGGGGAATTTTTCCTTTTATTATGCTGTAACAAAATGGTAGTTTATTGATTCATATTTTATTGTAAATCACGTATCTTTCACTGTAGTTTTTAGAGAAAATATTTTAATTTACGTACAATAAAATTCACTCTCTTTTGGTATTTAGTTCTATGAGTTTTGACAAAAGCAGAGTCATATAACTACCACAATCAAGATGTGGAAAATTTCCATTCCATCATCCCCCCAAATTCCCTCACTCTGTCAATTTGTAGTAACTCTCGTTACCCTTACCCCTGGCGATCTGTTCTCCATTACTATACTTTTGTGTTTTCCAGAATGTCATATAAATGAAACAATGTAGTATGTAGCTTTTTGACTCTGATTTCTTTCCTTTAGTGCAATTCATTTGAGATTCATCAGTGTTGTTGCATGAATCAATAATTTGTTACTTTTTACTGATGAATAATAATCCATTTTATGGATATACTCTTATCCATTCCCTAGTTCAGGGATATTGTTTCCAATTTTTGGCATGTACACGTTTTGTGTGAACATAGATTTTCGTTTTATTTGAGTAAATAGCTCTGAATGGGGTTGCTGAGGCACATGCTAATTATGTATTTATACATAATTTCTTTTCTTTATAAGAACATGTCAAACTGTTTTCCAGACTGGCTGTACCACCATTTTAGATTCTCTTACAGCAATATATGAGAGTTCCACTTCCTCCGCATCCTCTCCAACACTCGATATTGTGCTTTAAGTGTCAAGTATAAGAACTCCTTGCCTAGCTCTAGATCATGAAGAATTTCTCCTACGTTTTAAAGTTTTATAGTCTTCTATTTTACATTTACATCTATGATAGTTAATTTTTAATTTTTAAAATTTTTTAGTTTTTTTTTTTTTTTTTGCGGGGAGGGGAGGTAACTAGGTTTATGGTTTATTTAGTATTTATTTATTCTTAGAGGAGGTAAGGGGGATTGAACCCAGGACCTCATTGCTGCTAAGCATGTGCTTCACCACTTGAGCTATACCTTCCCTCCAATTTTTTTAATGATAGTTAATTTTATATAAGGTTGTGGATTCAGGTTGAATCTCATTTTTGTGTGTGTAAGGATGTCTAATTTTCTGCACACCATTTATTTTATTAGTCAAATAGAAGTAACTTTTATTAGTCTAATGAGCAGGGAGGAGCACCAGTGTCTCAACTGTGCCTTCCTCTAACTCAATGCTTCCTTTACCTTCATGAGCACATCACATGGGTATCTGTTAATGCAACTTCTGGTCCAGCAGGTCTGAGGCGGTGCTGAGACCCTGCATTTGTTTTGTTTTTTCTTTCCTAGCACCATTTATAAAAAATTTGCAGTTCCTTGATGACATAATGTTGACCATCTTTTCATATGCTATTTCCAACTGTACATTTTCTTTGGTGAGTTGTCTATTTACGTCTTTGGCTTATTTTTAAATTGAATTTGTTTAAATTGTTTTTTTTTAAATTGAATTTTTTTAAACTTAAATTTAAATTGTTCACTTTCTTTTTTTTTTTAAATGAAGTATACGTTTACAATGTTGTGTCAGTTTCTGGTATATAACATAATAGTTCAGTCATACACATACATACATATATTCATTTTCATATTCTTTTTCATTATAGGTTACTATGAGATACTAAATATAGCTCCCTGAGCTATACAATATAAGCTTGTTGTTTATCTGAGTTGTTCATTTTCTTATTGTTGAGATTTATGAATTCTTTGCATATTTGAGATAACAGTCCTTTATCAGATGTGTCTTTTACAAATAATTTCTCCTTTCTGTGATTTATCTCCTCATTCTCTTGACAGTGTCTTTCTCAGAGTAGAATTTTTTAATTTTAATGAAGTCCAGCTTATCAATTATTTCTTTTATGGATTGTGCCTTTGTTGTTTTATCTAAAAAGTCATTATCATACCCAAAGTTACCTAGATTATTTTTGCTGTATTGCCTTCTAGAAGTTTTATAGTTTTGCATTTTGCATTTAGGTCTACGATCCATTTTGAGTTAATTTTTGTGATGAGTATAAGGTTTGTGTCTAGATTAATTTTTTTGCATAGGAATGTCCAGTTGTTCTAGCATCATTTGTTGAAAAGACTATCTTTCTCTATTGTATTGCTTTTGATCCTTTGTCAAAGATCAATTGACTATGTTTATATGGATCTATTTCTGGGCTCCCTATTCTGTTCTGTTGATCTATTTGTTCTTTTGCCAATGTCACAGTCTTAATTACTGTAGTTTTTTAGTAAGTCTTGAAGTTGGGTAGTGTCAGTCCTCCAATTTTGTTCTTCACCTTCAATATTGTGTTGGCTATTCCGTGTCTTTTGCCTCCACATAAACTTTAGACTCAGCTGTCAATATCCACAAAATAACTTACTGGTATTTTGTTTGAGATTGCATTGAGTCTATAGATCAAACTGGGAAGAATGTACAGCTTGACAATACTGAGTTTTTCTATCCATGAACATGGAATATCTCTCCAATTATTTAGTTCTTCTTTCTTTGCTTTCACCACAGTTCCTCATATAGATCTTATATTAATTCTGTTAGATTTATACCTAAGTATTTCACTTTTTTGGTACTAATGTAAATGGTGGTATTTTAAATTTCAAATTCCAATTATTCATTGCTGGTATACAGAAAATCAATTGACTTTTGTATATTAATCTTGTATCCTGCAACCTTACTATAATCACTTATTAGTTACCCCAGCACCATCTGTTGAAAAGGTACAAAAGGCTATCTTTCCTTCTTTTGCACCTTTGTCAGAGATCATTTGGGTATATTTATGTGGGTTTATTTCTGGGTTCGCTATTCTATTCCACTGACCTATGTACCATCCCTCTACCAAATATTCTCTTAACTACTATCATTATATAGTAGTCCTTAATATCAGAAAGTGCAATTCCTCAATTCCTCCCACTTTATTTTTCTCTTTCAAGAATGTTTTAGTTATTCTAGGGTCTATGTCTTTTCATATAAATTTTAGAATGAACTTTTTTTTTTTAACAAAAAACCCTTACAGGGATTTTGTAGGAAGTATATAAATCTACAGATAAATTTTGGGAAATCGATATCTTTATTATGTTGAGATTTCCTATTTATCTATATAGGTTTTAATTTATCTTTTGGGTTTTTAACTTTATCTCTTTGTATTTTTTATTGGTTGCTATAGAGGTTATAATATACATACCAAACTTTTCATAGTCTGTTTTATTTTCTAACAGATAGAAACCTGACTACCATATAGATTACTTTATATTCTCCCCTTTATATTATAGGTGTCATCTATATTAAACATATATACATTAAAATTACCCCAGACAATGTAATAATTTTTGCTTTTAAAAGTCATACATATTTCAGAGGTCTTAAGAGGGCAACAATATTCTATTACATTTACCCAGATATTTGCCATTTTTGTTGCTTTTTCTTCACTCCTGAAATTTCAGATTTTCCTTTGGGATTATTTCTCTTCAGCTTGAAGGATTTCCTTTAGCATTTCTTTGGGAGCAGGTCTATCTGTTGTCAGATTCATTGCCACCATATTGGTCATTGTTCAGATTTTGACTTCCTTACAACCTGCTTGCTTTATTTTTTAGGGTCCTCAGGTAGTTGCTTCTTCTCCCCACCCAAGCTTTATTGAGGTATAGTTGGTATACAAAAAACTGTGCATAACTAATATAATGCAACTTGTTGAGTTTGGACATGAACACTTATGTTAGCATTACCACAATCCAGGGAATAAACATATCCATCACCTCCAAAAGTTTACTTGTATCCTTTTTGTTTTTGTAAGAACACTTAACAGATTTTTAAGTACACACTATTTTATTGTTAATCATAGGCACAATGTTGTACAGCAGCCCTCTGGAACTTACTCATCTTGTGTAACTGTGCTTTTATACCTGTTAAATAACAACTTTCCCTATCCACCTTCCCTGTTCTCTGGTAACCACCATTCTATTGTCCACTATATCTTTGACTATTTTAGATGCCTCATATATGAGGAACCATATGATATATGGCCTTTTGTGACTGACTTTATTTCATTTAGCATTATGTCTTCCAGGTTAATACCTGTTGTCTCAACTGGCAGGATTTTCCTTCTTTTTAAAGGAAGAATAATATCCCTCATGTGTATGTGTATATGTTTTTGTGTGTATGCCACATTTCATTCATCTAGTCATCTGTCAGTGGACACATTTGGGTTGTTTCCATATTTTGGCTGTTAAAATGAGAGTGAAGAGATCGCTTTGAGACCCTGATTTCTTTTAGATATATACCTGGAAGTGGGATTGCCAGATCATATGGTAATTCTATTTTTAATTTTTGGAAGACCCTCTATAATATTTTTTTGCAATGGTGCTACCATTTTACATTTCTATCAACAGTACATAAGAATTTAAATTTCTCTACTTTCTCCCAACACTTACCATTTTTTTTTGTTCTTGTTGATAATAGCCATTCTAACAGGTAGTTTCTTTTTAACTCATGATTTTCACAAGAATGTGGATGTGACTCTGGTCTAGTAACTGGCTTGACTGCCTCCTTCTCATTGGGCCTGCATGTGAGACGTGTCTCCTCCTGCTGGTGGCTTCTCTGTAGTGGGAGGCTGAATAATGGTCCCCAAAGATACCTACGTCTGAATCCTCAGAACCTGTGAATTTTACTTGATATGGGACTTTGCAGTTGTGAGTAAATTAAGGATTTTAAGATTGGGAGATTATCTTGGATTACTTGGGATTGACTGGGCCCAATTGCATCACAAGTATTCTTGTAAGAGGGACACAGAGGAAATTTTGGCACAGAAGAATTTGAAGGTGAACAAAGGGGCCATGGTCTGTGACGAATGCAGTTCCAGGAGTTGGAAAAAGCAAGCAAATGGATTCTCTCCTAGCGCCACTGGAGGGAGTGCAGCCCTGCTTGATTCAGCCCTGTGGAACTGATTTCAGACTCTGACCTTCGAGTCTGTAAGAATAGATTTTTTTCATTTTCAAATAAAATTTAATAGCAAGGAAAATCTTCATAAAAAGTTCTAAGTAACAAAAGCAGAGCAAAATATACATACACAATAAATGCTCCCTAAATAATTATGTATGCTTCTGCGTATGTGTGTGCACAAGAGCATGTGCATTAAGACGTGTTGTACGTGCGTACAATAACATACATAAAACCTGAAAAGCAGACTGTTAATAGTGCTTATTTTTGAATCCTGGTTGATTTAAAATGCTTTTCAATAGTGATCACATTCCATACCAGATGTGAAGGCTCAGTGACTACAGTTTGATGGTCAACATAGAAGCAGAGATGAGGTACAGAGTTAGAACAAGGAAGACTTGACATTTGTTTCTAGATCCAGTCATGCATACATCCAGCTCCCCATTGCCCTTTCCATAATTTTGTTGAATATACAAATATGTTGCTCACACTGCTTTTTGCTTGTGTTTTCCCTTAGGTATGCTTAAACTGGCTTTCTATCACTTGAATCAAATTTGTGTGTTGTCATAAACCACCAAGTTTGTGGTAATTTGTTAGAGATACCATAGGTAATTCAAAACCTGCCTTCTCCACATCTTCCTTCCCCTCCCTTCTTGGAGCGGCTGGATGTTCAAGTTGCTGTCCTTGTGTTTGTCAATCGTTAATGTGTGCTGTGGTTGAGATTTGGTCTATCACCTTTTCTCTAGGGCCATATACGATACTGAACCAATAAAAATGGAAAGAACCAACCAGACTTTTGGAGTTATATGACACAATAATTCAAATGGATTTCTTTAATCACACATGACTTAAAAAAAACTAAATAGATAATTTAATATTGAACTATTATATAGTTGAAAGTTACTAAAGTAGTAGATCTTAAATGTTCTCACCAAAAAAAGATAATTATGTGAGGTGATGAAGGTGTTAACTAACCTTATGTGGTTACCACTTTGCAGTATATACATGTATCGTATCATCACGTTGTACACCTTAAACTTACACAGTGGTAATACCAATTGATCTTAATAAAATTGGAAGAAAATACTGAATTGACAAAATTGACTAGTTTTATATAAATCAGTACTTTTCCCTCAAAAAGGATTGTTTTAAAATGTAATTTATTTGTTTCTCACCAGATTAACCAAATTTACACTCACTGAAGTTGCTTATTTTTGCTCTGAATTCAGTGATTGTCCCTATTCCACCTCAGGTGTCCTATGGGTAGAATCTGAGGCCAGGTTGCTCCCTGGAGTATCTGGGCTCCCCACCCCAGCTATGAAGAGGAATATTTCCCAGGAATAGGGTGTGACAATGCTCGTAAGGTGATTAGTGTGTCTTGCTTCAGAGACAGGTGTGACTTAAAGAGGGTGGTGCCAGCCTCTTAGGCCAAACTCCTCCTGAATTGAGCAGGTAAAAATGTGCCCCTGCCTGACTCAGAGGAACAAGGGTGCACCAGCCAAAGGCCCACCATTCCTTCCCAAATCTTGGCATCATGGAATGGGGGTCAACCTCACGGATCATCTCAGAACAGGGAGCTCAGGGCAGGAGTGTGACTTCCCCAAGGTTGCACTCCATGACTGTGGCAGAGAATCCCAGGACTCTGCCCTCCACCTCAGGCTGCCTCTTGTTTGGCAGACATTTATTGAGCACCAGCTGTGTGCAGGGTGCTGGGGTGCTCCAACTTGCCTCTGTGCTCCTGGTCTCATGCTGTGCCTTCCACCCCACTTATCCATTTTGCCCCATTGCCCTGGATCATTACCACTGGTCTTTCCAGACACTGCTTACATCACTCTTCTGGAGAGCTTTCCCTGAGCGCCTGCCTCCAGGACACAGCCCCAGTTCAGTGCCCTTTCTGGAAGTTCTAGAACAACCCGTGGGTGTCTTTGTCACACACTTATCACCCTATGTGATACGGAGGTCAGCTCTTTCCATGTTGTCTGCTTCCCGACTGGTCTCTGAGTTTTCAAAGGCGTGGGCCTAGTTTTATCTATCTCTGTATCCCCAGCAGTCTCCATAATTCCAGGCACACAGCAGGAGCTAGGTTTATTTTCATTATTAGTAGTATTGCCTTATTAATTGAATACTCAGTATGTTTCAGGCATTGTGCTGAGCATATACCGTATGTTACCTCATTAATCATTACAATAACTTTGTGAACCATTTTTCAGAGCAGAAAACTGAGGCTTAGAATGGTTAAGTACTTTATTCAAAGTCATACTACTAGCAAGTGAGAGAGCTTGGACTCATGCTTAGGTTGCTTGGACTCCAACATTCTGTTCAGCAAATTGTTAATGAAAGAATTAATCAATGAATAAAAGGTACCATGCTGGGCCTGTGGGAAACATACAAACAAACCAATACATATTCTGGTTTTAAGAAGGTTTGTGTCCTATTAGGAGAGAAAACAGGTATCTAAATACCTAAGGTTTAAGGCCCATCTCTCACAGGGTCCCAAAGAAGGAGCAATTACTTACTTTGGGAATGAAGTATGGAAAGGCTTCTTGAGGTGAGAGGACATTTGAACCAAGCCTTGTAAGAAGGTAGGTTGGGCAGGTGGAGGTGAAGGTGGGTGGTGGGCAGGACTGTCCTGCACACTCAGTGGAGGTAACAGCACTGGCTAAATGCAGAAGCAGAAGAGAGATACTGGATCAACAACCAGATGATTTGGGCTAAGCTTAGGGTCTGTCGGGAGAGGAGGTGGAGAGGGATGAGAAGCTGTTAGCAAGCTGGCATCAGATGGTGAAGGGCCTCGAACACCAGGCCAAGGCTTTGGTTTTTCTTTGGCAGGAAAGGAGAGCCCCTGATAATTTTCAGGTCTGAGAGTGACCTGGCACATTGCCCAGGATGGATTGTAGAAAGAGGAGACTTGGAGGAAGGAGACCACAAGGATTTGCAGTGACAGTTTGGGGAGAGATGATGGTCTGGAGGCTGTCAGGGGAAGGGGTGAGGAAAACACTAGAAGAGGCATTTCAGAGGCCAATTCCATGGGCCCAGAAACCAGCTGAAGTGTGAAATGGGGCAAGCATCAAGGAAGCAGCATGGGGGCAGAAGGCTGGAGTTCTGGTTCTACCTGAGCCATGTGGTCTCACTGAGCCTTAGTGACCCATTTATGAGAAGTGGAGGACGAGTCATGCCACGTCTAGTGGCATTTCCAGGGCTCACAGTCAAGCCATGGAATTCCAGGTCTTTGGAAGAAGCTGAGCAAGTTGCAACCAGGGTGAGAATATTTGGAAATGCAGACCAGTTGTCTTCCTGGGGGTGACCAGCTGACTTTGGCAAGACTTCAGCTCTGGGCCCCTCAGTGAGGTAACTGAGGAGCTGTGATGTCTTTGTGACATGTGTGTAATCAGGGAGCTGTGATAACAGTATTAGAAACTCTGCTTCCTTAAACATTTTTGCAGTGGAGGGTATGTTGGTATGACTGAGGTTATCACCTGAATTGTGCACCATCTGAGAGGGGAGTGTGTGATTTATTGGCCTATGAAAGTACCAAACTCATTATGTGATAAGGCTCAAGATACGGGCTTTGCTAAAGGTCGTAGAAAAAGAGCCAAGGGTCCTGAGCTGAGCAGAGCTCCCAGGAATTTCCTCTCTGTCCCTCAACCCACAGGCCATCAAGGTTTGGGCCCCAGTTAGAGCCTAAGTCTGGCCCAGCTGGAAATTTGGGAAGAGGGGATCAGTAGCATGATACTGGGACCCCAGAGAGGATGAAGGAAGCCTATGGGCTGAGGAATCAGGGTGATGTTGGTGGAGGTGGGTGGTGAGAATCTCATGGCCCCACAGAGGAGCAGTAGATTAGACAGAAAAAGATTTGTCAGGGTGACCCAGTGAGTCAGGGGTGGTGCAGGGACTGGAATTCAGCATTTGAGTTCCTTCCTAGGGTATTTTTTCCCCTTCTCCATAAGACACCCTCTCTGGGCCCAATTTTTCTTTTCTTTTTTTTTCAGTTTTATTTAGGTATAATTGACAAATGAAATTATACAGATTTAAAGTGTGTAATGCAGTGATTTGATATACATATTCTTTGTAGGCACATATTTTTAATGTGTGGTTAAAAGCAATGGGTTGAAATTCTATTTCTGTCTTTCATGAGTTACTTAATCTCTCTGTCTCAGTTTCCTTAAGTACAAATTGAGGATATTAGCACCTATCCCATAGAGGTGCTGTGAGGATTAAAGGAGATAATGATTGTAAAGCACTTACACAGTGCTCAATAAATGATAGCAACCATTGCCTAATGAGGCTCTTTTGCTATTATTCTAACAATGGTCTCCTGGAGGACCATTTTCTGGGTTTCAGGGAGTGGGGGTTTGGTGCAAGGCCTTGAATTTTGCCCTCTCCTTTGGCCCTGCTCCCCTGTCCTGAATGCTTTCTCTCCTTTCTCCTACTTCTTAGGATTTGTCCTGGCTAACACACCCTAACACACATACACAGTGTTCTCCGGAATACGGACAGACTTCCAAAATTCCCCAACTGTAATCTTAGGGATCCAATCTCTTCAAGTACTTTGCTTTAGGGCCATGTTTAGGGTCAGAGTACATGGATCTGCCTGGTTCTGAATTTTAGACAACCTCTAAACTTGTATAAGTTCAAATCATGTTCACCCCTAAGCTATCACACCCTAGAATAGTACAGATCATTGGGATACACCAATACCTAAGATAAAAGAAGTCTGACAGTTTAGTCATAGTGTTGCTACTCTGCCTTATAGTTCTTTCCCACAGGTCTAACACATAATTTACTCACACAATTCTGTGAGTAAAAGAAACCATGCATTTACTCTATGAGGCATTCCCAATGATGTAGGTCTACAGAAAAATCTCCATTGGGGTAGACCTCAATGACATTTGACAATTTTATAAGTGGAAACTGATAGGACTTTAATCTTATTTTAATTTTTTTCTTTGATTACTAAATTCTTACTCTTTCATTGGTGGCAGGTGTCCTTGGGTGGAATAATGCTGGGAATTCTTTATAAGAAACCACCTTGTGGATGAACTCTTGAGTGGGTTGACAACTAGCTGACGGTAGGGCCTGAGGAGCCCAGAATTCACATGGGGAAGAGTGCAGAACTGGGATTTGGGGCTTAGCATGAGGAAGTCAGGCTTGGAGCCCCCAGAGGGATTTGAGGGCCTCTCAGGCAGCAGAAGCAGGCTCTGGCCTGAGACAGAAGAAGAGTGGAGCAAAAGTGCAGTGGGTGGGGGAGCACACTGAGCCAGGAGATGGGGGTCTAGGGCCCAAGTCCCAGTCCTGCCACTTATTTGCTGGAGGACTCACAAGTTCCTGTCTCTCTGAGCCACAGTGTGTCTGTCTGACAAGTGAGGGTTCAACTCTATGCTCTCCAGGTCCTGTGACCACAGAAGTGCTTTGAGTACCTGGCCCAGGTGGCTGAGGCTGCTGCTGCTTCTCAGCCTTAGTTTTCTCTCCTGTAAAATGGAGATGGTGTCCTCAGCCTTACCTTGCTGACGTCACAAGGCTGTTGTGAGATGATTGTGAGGTGAGAGGTTGGAAAGTGCCGTGTGAACAGAAAGGAGCAGTGAAAGTGTAAGAGCTTATCTTTTTATTAATTAACTTTATTAAAGTACTGTTTACATGCAGTAAAATAAACAGATTTTAAATGTACAGCTTGGTGAGTTTTTAAAAATTTTTTAAAAATTTAATTTTTTATTGTCAGTTTGGTGAGTTTTTGACAAATTTTATACCCATGGAACCACCATCTCAATCAAGATATAGCACATTGCCTGTGCCCCAGAAGTTTCTCTCATATGTCTCTGCAGCCAATTGACCCTTTCCAGCCCTAGACAACTATGTTCTGTTTTCTATCACTATAGACTAATGATTAGTTTTGCCTCTTTTAGAACTATATACAAAAGAAATAATGCAGTATGTACTCTCTTATGTTTGCCCTACTTTCCTGATTCAATGTCTATGAGATTCATCCAGATTGTACTGTGTAGTTTGTTCATTTTTATTGATGAGTAGTATTCCATTGAATGGATATACCACCATTTGTTTATCAGTTTACCTGTTAATGGATATTTGGGTTGTTTGTATTTAATTTCTGGCTATTATAGATAAAGTTGTTGTAAGCATTTGTGTATGTCTTTTTGTGGATATGTGTTGTCTTAGTCTGTTTCTCATAGTTGCAGAGGCTGGAAGTCTGAGATCAGGTTGCCAGCATGGTTGTATTTTGGTGAAGGCCCTCTTCCTAGTTCAGGGCTGGCATCTTCTCACTGTGTCCTTACCTGGTGGAAAGGCCTAGCCGGGGCCTCTTTTATAAGGGCACTGATCCCACTCGTGAGTGCATCACCCTCATGACCTAATCACCTCCCAAAGGCCCCACCTCCAAATACCAGTACCTTTAGGGGTTAGAATTCAACATATGAATTTTGTGGGGGGACATATTTAGACCATAGCATATGTTTTCACTTCTCTCAAATAAATACTTACAAGTGGAATTGCAGGGTCATAGGCTAGGTGTAGGTTTAACTTCATAAGAAATTGTAAGAGTTTGTTTTGAACAAAGTTTTTGGAGAAGAATGCAGAGCATTGGATTAGGAGCTCAGAGATCAGGCCATGTCCTTGGACAAATCACCCTTCCTCTTTGAGTCACAATTTCCACTATAAAACGAGGGGGTAAGTTGAATGCTCTTAACCCCTTTTGGCCTGAAAAGCCTATTATTCTTAGAGGTTGTGGAAATTGAAAACCTGACACATGCCTGATTCAGGCATTAAAGGAATTGGCCCTCACGGCCACCCACCAGCAGCTCCCAGTGCTCAAGAAAGCAAAGGCAGCCCTCCCATATCAGGGCTATGTGGGCGTAATCACAATGTTAATGACAGTCGGTAATTTGAAGAGGCCTTTGCCCCAAAGAGCTCATAGCTCTTTCACATGAAACAATAACTGAAGAATACTGAAGATCTCCTACCCAAGTGCCTTCTCAAGGAGTGGAAGTGGGAAACAACCAGGGAGTGACTCAGGATGAGTCAAAACAAGAGATTAAACTGGGACCTGTGATGACCGCTGGCTGGATGGCAGAGGAAATGGGCTTTGTGGTGGCCCTCCATTAAGAATGAGGCCTTACGGTTGGATCCATGGCCTAAGCCCATATAAAAAAAATCTCACTGTGGCTTCTGCACTTTTCCCACACAACCTGAACCACCTCTTCTCACCCATCAGCAGTTGCAGTCTCAGCAAGGGTCAATTCCCTGTTCTACCTACCTGTCAGAGCCGATATGAAGCTGGACGGTCAAACAGCAGGCCCTCCACCAATCATAGAATCACTCCAAAGACAAAGATTTCAGGGTTTTGCATTTTGAAACATCATCACAGTAGTTCTTTCCCCAAGTGTAGCCGATTTAGAATTGATAGTTCTTTATCTCAGACTTTTATTCTGTGTTTGGGGTGGATGTTTGTGTGTACGTCTTTGTGGGTATATATTTGTGGGGATGTTTATATGTGTTTGTGTATATACGGTTTCATTTTTGTACATGTTCTGTGATACTTTAATCAAAGTCAGCCAAAAACATTAGGATAAGCCCTAGGCCTTTGATTGTTACATCTTTGTCATTCAGTGTAGTGAGAATGAACACTCCTTTGTTCTTCTTGCTTCCTGATAGGATTTCACAAACTTAGAAAACCCCAGTTGAGGAGTTTACCTAAGATCCTGAGAAAATCCCAAGGATCAATGATATTTGACTGTAGGTTCGGTTTTTCCCTTTGCTCAGACAGAAGATCATTTTTTTTTTAACATTTTTTATTGATTTATAATCATTTTACAATATTGTGTCAAATTCCAGTGTTCAGCACAATTTTTCATTCATGGACATATACACACTCATTGTCACATTTTTTTCTCTGTGAGTTATCATAACATTTTGTGTATATTTCCCTGTGCTATACAGTGTAATCTTGTTTATCTATTCTACAATTTTAAAATCCCAGTCTATCCCTTCCCACCCTCCACCCCCCTGGCAACCACAAGTCTGTATTCTCTGTCTATGAGTCTATTTCTGTCCTGTATTTACGCTTTGTTTTTGTTTGTTTGTTTGTTTTTGTTTTTGTCAGAAGATCATTTTTTATAAGCTGAATCTGTGCCTTATTAATTTGTCTTAGCATTTTTGGTGCCTCAGTAAGGGCACACAAATCATCATTTGGAAATGTGTGTGTGTGTGTGTGAACAGTGTTAATTTATAATGACTCCTAAATATTTGTTTATGTGAATGGAGGTTGAAAGTAGTATTCTGTAGCATATGGAGATCTTTCCATTGTCTGGCAATGATTATGACCTTTAGAAAGCATATGTAGGAGAGGAAATCTCCTTCTGGGAAGCCAGTTTTGTGGTTCACTTATCTTTACACTTGTAAGCATTACCTGAATAATCAAGTCTATTTCCTTCACTGTACTTTAAGCCCAGGGTAGATAATAAAACCAGACAGGAGGCTGCAGACCTGGGTTTCAGCCCTAGCTCTTCCACCAACAATCTGGGCAACTTCGACAAGGTCTGTCCATTCTCTGGGTCTCAGTTTCTCATTGTAAGGTCTTTCCCCATTGGAATTGCACACCCCTACATCTTTGCGTCTTGCTGTCTGCAGCACCTGCGACAGTGACAGGCATATATAGGACACTCAAGATTTATTTGTGGAACTAGCGAATGTATTATGGAGTCAAGTTGGAAGATCTCTTTGGTCCCCCAATACTTGAATATTCAGTGATCTTAGTGTAGTGTTTATCTTCCTTTTCTTCCTTTTTCTCTTCCTCCTTCCTTCTTACTATCTACTGATCCAATAAACAATACATTCTCATGGTTCATAAAGTATATAAACATATATATACAAATTCTCCTAGTCATCCAAATATTCTCCCTGAAGGCAATCAATTTTGCCAGTTTGCCAGTTTTAAAAATCCAAGAGATTTTTAAATTGTACATGTAAGTAAATATGTACCAATATTCCTCCCTGACCCCCTGACATTTTACACCAGTTTTAGCATACTACATGTTGTTTTGCACACTTTGCTTTTTTAACCTAAAAAAAAAATCTTTGAGATCAATACATATTAATATACAAGAACTTTCCTTTTTATTTTTAATGACTGCATAGTATTATTCCATTAAGTAGATAAACTGTAATATATTTAACCAGTCCTTGATGGATGGGCATTTAGGTTGCTTCTAATCTTTGCCCATTACAAATAGTGCTGCAATAAATAACTTTGAACATATGTCATTTGCCCTGATGTACGCCTATCTGTAGCATAAATTCTTTGTTGTTGGGTCAAAGGGTATGTGCATGTATAATTTCTAGATAGATTTTTTTTTAGAGTGGTTTTAGGCTCATAGCAAAATTGACCTGAAAGTACAGAGAATTTCCATGTACCCCTCTCCCCCCCATGCACAGTCTCAGTCACTGTCAACATTCTGCACCAGAATGGTACATTTGTTACCATCAATGAACTTACTCTGATATATCATTACCATTCAAAGTCCACAGTTCACATTAGGGCTCACTCTTGGCATTGCACATTCTATGAGTTTTGATAGATGCATAATGACATGTATCCACCACTGGAGTATTGCACAGAATAATTTCACTGCCTTAACAATTCTGCATCTCCTATTCATTCTGCTTTCCTCTCTAACCCTGGCAATTGTTGATCTCTTTAATGTCTCCATAGTTTTGCCTTTTCCAGAAAATCATATAGTTGGAATTACATAGTAATTGCCTTTTTAGATTGGCTTCTTTCACTTACTAATATACATTTGACACTCCTCCATATCTTTTCTTGGCTTGACAGAATATTTCTTTTAATCACTGGATAATATTCCATCATCTGGTTGTACCACAGTTTATTTATCCATTCACTTACTGAAGGACCTCTTGTTGCTTCCAAATTTTAGCAGTCATGCTATAAACAACTGTGTGCAGGTTTCTTTCTTTCTTTCTTTTTTCTTTTTTTGCAAACATGTTTTCAACTCCTTTGGGTAAATACCTAGGAGCATAATTACTGGGTCATATGGCAGGACTATGTTTGGTTTTGTAAGAAACTGCCAAACTGTGGCATCACCACCACATTCTCACCAACAATGAATGAGACTTTCTGTTGTTCCACATTCCTGTCAGCGTTTTGTCAGTGTTTCGGATTTTGGCCATACCAATAGGTGTGTAGTGGTATCTTATTGTTGTTTTAATTTGCACCTCTCTAATGACATATGGTCTTAAGCATCTTTTCATATGCTTATTTGCATATCAGAAGATATCCATATACCTGAACAGGCATCTGTTCAGATCTTTTGCCCATTTTTCAGATTGAGTTGTTAATTTTCTTATTGTTGAGACTTAAGATTTCTTTGTATAGTTTGGTTAACAGTCTTTTATCAGATGTGTCTTTTACAAATATTTTCTCCCAGTTTGTGGCTTGTCTCCTCATTCTCTTCACATAGTTTTGATAGATGTTTTCAAATTACTGTGTCAAAGTTGATACCAATTTATACTTCCACCTGTAATGTGTGAGAGTAAATGTTTCCTCTTATAACACAATATATTTTCAACTTGTTTGTGATCTTTTCCAGTCTGAGAGGTAAAAAAGTAGTATCTTTCTATAGTTTTAATTTGCATTTGCTTTATTAGAGAGAGAATGGATATCTTTTCCTATATTTATATGCCATTTGTATTTCCTTTTATGCGAACTGTTTGTATTTTTGGTTCATTTTTCTGTTAGGATTGGTTTTCAATTGCTGTGGATGGTGAGACTATGGATAAGAAAATCCTGTGAGGCCAGTTTAAAGCAGAGCTCAGTATCCTCAGGGCCTCCTCTCTGCACTCTTCATTTTCATACACTTCTTTGGCAGTTGGACCCATTCCCTGTCAGCATCGTTTGTGGCTCAAGGTCTTGGATTTTTAGTGACTCTGTTTTTGCTGTTTTGACTGGTGTTATGGTTGCTCCACATTTGGCACTGAATGTGGTTTTTACCCAATGTGAATCACTCCCTTCCTTCCTAGGATTACCACTCTGGGAAACCCCTTTCTTCTTTGCCAGCAACACCTTATGGTCTTGTACATAGCCTGTTACTGATACACACCAGCTGTGATCATGGAATAGCACAGACTTACTCATCTTTATAAATATTCTGAAATTCCTTTTAACTCAATACCATTGTTACAATGAGGTCACTGTTACTTCACAGTCTCTCTGGTGTGTCATGCAGGTGGGAAGCGTCACAGTTCGGACAGGAAATAGATCTAACTCAGTCTAGAGCTCTTTCATTTCTCTATCCATTCATCTGTCACCCATCCATCTACCCATCCATCCACCATCCAACCGTCCATTCATCCATCAACTCATCCTGTGATGACTCTTATTTCATAAAGGATCAGAAAATTCCTAGACACTCATGTTCACAGCAGTGATGGCTGCAATGGCTAAGAGGTAAAAGTGACCCAAAAGTCCAATGAGTAAATGAATAAGCAAAGTGTGGTATATTTATACAATGGAATTATTCAGCCTTAAAAAGGAAGGAAATCCTGACACCTGCTACAACATGGATGAACCTTGATGACATTATGCTAAGTGAAATAAGGCAGTCACAAAAGGACAAATACTATAATACGATTCCACTTACATGAGGTTCCTAGGGTAGTCAAAGTCACAGAGACAGAAAGTAGAATGGTGGGTGCCAGGGGCTGGGTTGGGGTGGGAGGATGGAAAGTTAGTGTTTAATAGGTACAGAGTTTCAGTTGCAAGATGAGAGGAGTTCTGTGGATGGAAGACGGTAATTGTACACAACAATGTGAATGGACTTAGTGCAACTGAACTGGCCACTTAAAAATGGCGATGATGGTAACTTTTATGTTATGTGTACCACAATCAAAAAAAAACCAAACACCTGTAGTAAGATTTGTTTAGTCAGCAGATGTTTATTGAGTTCTGTAGGTTCCAGGCCATGCGTTCTAGGCACAGGAGATAGACTCCTGAATAAGAAAGACACGGTCTGCTCTCACAGAGGGGAAGATGGGCAAAAAACAAGGAAACAAATCAACTCTGTTATGAGTACTATGAAAGTCCTGAGCTGGGGTGGGGGTGGGGCTGTTTTAGTTAGGATGGTCGGGGAAGGTGGAGGTTCTTCATCTTTTTTTGAGTCACTGATCTTTCTGAGAAGCTGATGAAAGCTATGGGCCCTCTTGCCAAGAACACACTAATCTGATCACAGTTGTGCATACAATTTTAGGGAGACCACGGATGTTCAAAACCCACCTCTGAGGCATCCATGAGTCTAAGACCAGGAACACCTGTCTTACTAGCTCCCCAGCGTTCTCGGGAAGAATTCCAGGATGTTTAATATGACACACAAGGTCCCCTGTGGTCGGTCCAGTTCCTGCCCACCTCTCTGGCCTTATCTCTGGCTGTTCTGCCCAGCCAAGTAGACCACAAGCACTTACCGCTCCCTGAATATGCATACTGTGTTCTCTCACGTCTCAAAACCTTTCCTCAACTGTATCGCCTCAGGAACTCCTACTTATCCCTGAAGACTCAGTGCAAATATCCCCTCTTGATGATGATTTCTTTTGCCCCTCTGTCTAAATCCCTTAGTGAGACAGATTAAGCATGTTCTGCCTCAGCTTGTCTCAACCATTTGTCATGTTATGATTGTTTGTGTTATTTTAATTCGTTTATTCATTCAGCTGATGTTCATTGAGCATTGGCTATATCTCAGCCCCAATCCTAGGCACAGCGATGGCCGGAAGACACGGGTGCTACCTTCACAAAGCTAATAGTCTAGTGGGGAATGTAGACATTAAACATATAGTTATACACCTAAATGTCAATTGAAAATCGAGATGAGTACGGGGAGGACAAGAACAGAGCTTGAGAGTGGGGTTCTCTCTTAGCTTTCTGGCTAAGGGTGGGGTGCAGGTTAGGAAGCCTCTTGGAGGAAATTAAAGCTGAGATTGAAGAATTACAAGAGTTAGTCAGGTGACGAATGGGGAGAAAGCATCCTTGCATAGGGAACAGCACATGCACATCAGATGTAAACTTTCCTTGAGGGACTGAGAGGGCCCCAAGGCAGAATTTGTGTCTTTTTTTTTAGTGAGTATTTTCTTCTTCCCCCTCACTTTATTGAGGTGTAATTGACAAAATCGTATATATTTGAGGTGTACAATGTGATGATTTGATATTCAGATACATTGTAAAATGATGACCACGATCAAGTTAATTAACATATTCATTACCTCACATAGTTACCATTTTTAGTATCTAAAAAAATATAAGGAACTCAAACAGTATACGAAGAGCCAACAGGTACATGGCAAGGTGCTCAACATCACTAATCATCAGGGAAATGCAAGTCAAAACCACTGAAATATCATCCCACACTTCTTAGAACGGCTATCATCAAAAAGACAAGTGATAACAATTGTTGGCAGAGATGTGGAGTTGGCGGCAATGTAAATTGGTGCAGACATTATGGAAAACAGTATGGAGGGTCTTCAAAAAATTAAAAAATAGAATACTATATGATCCAGCAATCCCACTTCTTGGCGTATATTCCAAGGAAATGGAATCTGTATCTCAAAGAGGTATCTGCACGCCCATGTTCATTGCAGAGACTGTGTCCTGTTCAAGTCTGTAACCCCTGGTACCTGCTGTAGCATAGATACTCTAAATGAATGAATGGATGAATGAATGAATGGAGTTTCTCAATGCAGGATTATCAGGGCCAGCCATTAGATGGGAGAGAATGTTCTTCTGACGGCAAAATAAGTCCAACTTTTCATTCTGTGCAAATTACTTGTTGAACACATGAAACTCATGAAACTTTTAGAATGCAGAAAAATGATCTGGGTGGGGAATTACATTTTCATTACCTCCATGCCAGTTGCCTTGCATATTTTTTTTTTTTTAAATTGAGGTGAGATTTACATAATATGAAATTAACCATTTTAAAGTGAATAATTCAGTGGCATCAAGTGCATACAACCATCACCTCTATCTAGTTCCTAAACATCTTCATCACTCCAAAAGGAAACTCTTTGCCCACTGAACATGTGTATGTGTTTTAAGCTTCTAAAAGCCGGGGACTACCCGTGTCTTGCTCACTTTGTGCCCCTGATGCCTAGACAAATGCACAACTGGTATTTGTTGAATACATAAAATGACTTGCCGTCCCCATTGTAATCTTCGTGGGTCTTTCCGTTGCCCAAGGATTTTTGAGTCTGGTTTTTGTGTTCCGGCCTCAGTCTCAGGTGGATGGATGGGTGGCGATTGGCTGTGTGTGGGGTAAGGCTCACAGGTGAGAAGGGGTCAGAGTTTGATGAGCTCCTTAGGAGGGATTTTCTAGTATCTTCCCTCCCTCCTGCCTGCCTGGGAAGGGCCCCAAATCACATTACTGGGTGAGGCACAGGGCAAGGAAATAGCTCCCAGTGGGATCCCCTCCCAGTCTCAGTTTCCTCCTCCTTACAGTGGGGGTAACAGTGCCCCTGGGGGCTGCAGGGTATAGAGGGGGAGACAGAAAGGTGGATGGGTGAGTGGCCATCCCTGTGGCCAAAGATGCTTCCATCGTGCTGATTTTCTCCCCCGACAACTTCTGGTTCTCCTCAGAATGCTCTCCATAGAGACTGAGAACTTGGCTGATTCCTGGAACAGTCCTGGGCCCATTTTAGACATGGAGAAGCCAGGTCCACAGAGAACAGAAGACTGGTCCAAGGGCAGGTGGCAGGTGATCTGAAGCTTCTAGGCCTCCAGCACCAGGCAGCCTGGCTCCTCAATGGGGCCTGGGTGTGGCCCCACAGGAGGCCAGGAGAGGTTGCCTGGCCAGTGCATGCTCTGGGAGCACAGCAGGCCTTTGTGCCAGGCGGGCACCACCCCCTGGCTGGCCCCTCCCAGGTTGCAGGACAGCCCTTACCTAACTGCCTGCTGCCTCCCTGCCAATAGCTCTGCCAGCAACTCCTCGTTCTGCACTCAGAGCTGCTGCCCGAGGGTGCAGCGCAGGGGCCCCTGCACGACGGCCTTGCTGCCAGACTTCACGGGTCCCCTCCCCTGGGGCTGATCATTAACCCAGAGGCAGTATAAGGAGCGAGTGGCCTGGGCGGGAGGGACGCATCACCACTGCCGCCATGGACAGTAGCACCTGGAGCCCCGCGACCACGGCCACCACCGCCGAGCCCCTCAAGTCCTACGAGCGCATCCGCAACGCGGCTGACATCTCTGTCATCGTCATCTACTTCGTGGTGGTGATGGTTGTAGGGCTGTGGGTATGTGGGGGCCCTGAAATGCTGGCCGAGGGGGCGAGAGCCAACGGGAGGGACGAGGGGCGCATGGAGGCACCACGGCCTTGGTGAGCTGTGAGGAGGGGAGGGTGGGCTGAAGGGTGTGTGGAGCTGAGTGGAAACGACGTGAGAGGAGTTCCGGGGGCACAGCATGAGGGGAAGGGGCAAGGAAGGATGAGCAGAAGTGACAGAGGTGCTAAACAGTGCCCAGGGAGGATCCCCTGGGCCTGTGAGCAGAGAAAGAGTGGGAGATTGGAGAGGCTGGGGGGTGCAAGTGTGAGGGGCAGGAGAGGACGAGCTTGTAGTGGCAGAAAGGGTCCCAGGGCTTGGGAGATGCGCCCCACAGAGGTGGCCACTGTCTTGCCTCTTAGTCGTCCAGTTTCAGATGGAAAAGAAACAGTGCAGATCAGGAAGGACACAAGCGTCTGCCAGCTGCAGGTGCTGTGGGGCAGCCTGAGGTGGAAGGGCTGCCCTGCGTTCCCGCCCTGGGATCAGAGGGGCTGGAGTGAGTGAGAGCTGGAAAAGCTGAGTCCAGGAAGAGAAGGAGGAGGAAGGCTGTAGGGTGGCCTGGTGCTGGGAAGAGGGAAATGCTTGTGGCTCCCTTTGGGCACTCTGGGGACACACTAAACCAGAGAAACTTGTTCTTAGCAGTCTGGAACTTGGAAATTTCACTTGTGACAGGCTCTGGCACACCCAGCAACTGGAAGACAAGGTGGTTTAAGTGTGAAAGTATTACAGTCACTCTCCAAAGTTTTCATGGGGAGCAGGAGGCCAGGAGGCTGGGGTGCCAGCAGGTGGTTGAACTCTTTTGACTAGAGAAGGGTGGACACTAACCCTTCCATGGCCACAGAGGTGTTTTTAGGGATGAAAAGAAGTGTTTATTATTTTTTTTTCAAGTAATTGTAGAAACCAGATGTGACTGAAAGTCTCAAGTGTCACAGTGGGTCAGCGTGGCTAATTCTTGCTTAACACTCTCAGCTTCCTCTACATGGTGGGAAGTCCAGCTAGGAGCCAGGGTTCTCAGGTTTAGAACCAGCTTTGATACTTTCCAGTCTTGTGTCATTGGTAACCCTGCTTAGTCTCAGTGTATTCATGTATGACATGGGTACAATCTTACCTGTTCTTATGACTCCCCAGGTGTTTGTGACGATCTGCAGAGATGCATCTAAAAGCTCTTTATGGACTCTAGGAGTCTTTTTTAGTACTGTTGTCATTTGCCCCCCAGGGTATGAGCCAGACCCTGAATACTTTTTGTCCTTTTGAGTAAAATAGGCAAAAGTGGTCAGCTGGGTAGAATGTCTTCACAAAAAGTCACAAGGAGGGCAGGAATGCTAATCCTCATTTTACAGAATGAAAAATTGAAGCCCCATGTGGTTGTGATTTGCCTAAGGTTGCAATACATGGAGTTGTTCCTGGAACTCATGTCTCTTGACTCCTGGTTTTCCAGATGCTCTGCCACGTTGCCCGCCTTCCTCCTCCCACCCCACCCCAGCTTAAAAGTGCTGCAGCCAAGATGTGAATCTATCATTTGCTAGCTAGGCTGTACTACCTGTTTCCCAGATAATTGCTGATAAATCTCCATCTCGCCAACAATCTCATTTTGCCTCTGCCAGTCCTGCTGATTATGGTGTTTGCAGTTTTCAGATTTATCTGCGGATTAGTATCACTTGTCTTCTTAAATGCTACTTAATGAGCCTGCTCGTATTTGTCTACACACACTCATCCTCCGTTTAGTCACTGCCTCTGAACCCTGATCATTTAGCGTGCTGGATTTCTTCCAGTTTACATTCTTCTTTTTCTATTGGAGTGTTAAGAGTGGTTTGCTTCAGGGACAGGCATCCTGACTCCTGCATGATCTCTGGGCTGCAGAGACAGAGATCCAGGCCCACTGTGCTTCCTCAACTTAGAAAAGGCATTCCCAGCTAATGTCCCATCTCTTCCAATGTTATTTTGTTCTGTTTTATCCTCTTTCAGTGCTGCCTCGTCCAATGATATTTGGGCTTGACTTTATTATTTCTTTAGGATATACTTCCAGTTTTCTTTTACCACCACTCAGTTTGTTTTTGGGGGAATTTTGTGTTCTTTTAAGCTGAATCTCTGACTTTATTCTTTCTGGACGATTTCGTCAAGCTATTCTAAAGCCCCTTATGCCAGGGGTAGTTAAACTATAGCCTGTTTTTGTATGGCTCACAAATTAAGAATGTTATTTACAGTCTTTCTTTTTTTTTTTTCTCTTTTAAGGGATTGTAAAACACAAAACAAGACAAGAATAATATGTGGTGGAGATCATATGTATCCCACAAAGCCTAAACTATTTACCATCTGACCCTTTTCTTAACAGAAGACATTTACTGATCTCTGCCTTCTGCGATCATTTGCATTAACGGCATCATTGGAGGCTGGAGCAGTAATGGCTCTCAGGGGAGCTTAACCTTTCCATTTTACAGAGGAGGATCCGAGAGGGTGACCAGAAGTCCCTCAGAGAATTCAGCATCAGAGCTGGGACTAGAGCCCAGGTCTTATGATGCCAAAGGCAATGCTCTTTCCACTGCTCACATTTCCTCCTCGCTAAGACACTGTCCTTTTTGGGAATACCCTCCCTGTGGTCCTTACCATCACTGGCATTGCTGTGACAGTGTCCTGGTCCTTCTCTCCTCAGATATTTTCATAAGTGAGGTCCCAGATTTATTGAGTTCAGTCCTCTTCAGCCTATGCTCAAGTCTCTTATGTAAACCACTTGACAAAATCATCTTGACAAATTGTCAACACTTCACTCAAATACTTCCAGCAGAAACTTTCCCCAGTGGCACTGTTTCCATCTTTGGACAGCTCTGACAGTGAGGAAATTCCTTCCGGTACTGAGCTCAGGTCTGACGTCCTCCCATTGTGCCTGGTTGTGCCTTCTGCAGGCCATGCGAATGACTCTGTTCCACTTCATGTATCAGATGATGGGCCACACCTGAGTCTTCTCTGGCCCCATCACCCCCAGTTTCTTAAGCTTTAAACCAAGGTCTGAAGTGCCCTCCTTTTGCTCAATGATATTTTTATTCCATTGAGGAAAAAATGTGTCAGTAATTGTGCTTCTTTTGCCCTTGTGGTTTGCAGTTGTGGACTCTTTCTCTTCTAGTTGCAGGATGGACAGGCAAATTTAATGCCATGATTTATGAAGTGCGGTCTGGAGCCCTAGAGGTTTCCTTTGTGCATCTCTTGCTCATGGAGACAGTGTCTTTCCATTTGTAGGGAGTGAACAGAGGGGAGGAAGGAGGCAGGTGCAGAAGCTGCAGTGCATACTCCAGGAAGCACCTACCTAACGTGGTGACACTCTGCAGATGCCAGCCTGGAGGGGTGTTGCTCATTTCCAGAAGGAGTTCAGGGTGGAATACGGGGGAGGCAGATGTCCCTGGGAAACCCATTCATCCAACATTTTATTGAATGTGCACCAAGCACAAGGTATTGTACTAAGCATTATGAGGGATTGAAAATTTGTGAAATGGTGACCACAATCAAGCTAATTAACATATCCATTGCCTCACATGGTTACAATTTTTTTTTTTTTGGTGAGAAGAACGCTTAGGATAATTTAAGCTAATTAGTAAATTTAACTATATAATACGGTATTATGAACTAGAGTCACCATGCTGTATGTTAGATCTCCAGAACGTATGCATCTTATAACTGAAACTTCGTACCGTTTGACCAACATCTCTCCATTTCCTTCACCCCCAGCCCCTGGCAATGAATATGCATTTCAATACATCACATTGTATACCTTAAATACATACAACTTTTGTTTGTCAAATATACCTCAATAAAGCTGGAAGAAATTCCATAATATTGTAACACAAAGCAAAAAGGTTGTAAGGGCTGTGAATGAAGCATAGATGGAGTTTGCTACATGTTCATAAGAGAGAGAGAGATTATATTTGTTGGGTTGGGGGAAAGCTGTAGAGGAGAAAGCTGTTGGGGAGTGCCTGGTTAAGGTCCCGTGGGGAAGGTAGTGTTAGAGGGGCCTTGAAGGATGGGTATGCAGGGTCTGGGCTTGTGGAGATGAATGTATGAACATTCCAGAAAGGAAAAATGTCCTATATAGTATGCCTCTCCTCACCTTATATCCATCCCCAATTCCATTCCTGAATTGTCCAGCTCCCCACCTAGTCTTTACTCTGACATTCTTCCTCTAAGCTCTTCATTTCTGAGACCAACTTGGAAGTGTTATGTCTGGGCCCCAAACCCAGTTCCTGTCCCTCCAACCATGCTTGGAAGGTGCTGACATGCTTTGACTTTAGAATGACTTTCAGAACAGTCCTTCTCTGACCAGCTGCTGGAAACGAGTCCTTGGGCCTTATTTCTGTTTCAACCCTAGCTGCCTCCCCTGCTCCTTGGGGTTGTTGGTCCTCTTTCTATTCCCAGAAGAATCACAAGAGGTCCCAAGAGATGTCTTATGGAAGGGAGGACCCTGCCAGGAGTCCCTAAAGATCTGAGCTGTGCTCTCCCTGGCACTGCCTGGCACACAGGCAGCTCAACAAGTCTGTGTTAACTGTCTGTCAAATATAGGTCTCTGCCTCCTTCATCTGAGTAGACTGGAGCTCCAGGGAAGTAAGGAACGTGGAAATGTTTCAGAAAGTGAAGTGGGTAGAAGAAATGCAAGTATATGGGGGAGGGGGGAGTGACGTTTTGGCTGGCAAGATTCCTCTGTTCAAGTTGTCTATTAGAGTTTTGACCTTTCCTCTCTAGGCTATGTTCTCCACTAACCGTGGGACCGTCGGAGGCTTCTTCCTGGCAGGACGAAGTATGGTGTGGTGGCCGGTAAGTTTTCTCTGAAATACTATTTCCTGAACCATGAAATTCCTTGTAGGAGGCCATTTTCTTGTTGGCTTCAAGTGGTGGTGATTCTTCCTAACTGCCTTAGGTCCCTGATAATGGGTCTCCTGCTCACTAGGTCTCTGGGCACCCTTAATCTCTTGTGGTAAGGGAATAATCTTTAAATACATAATGCTGGAAATTTTTCAAGGAAAAGTAGAGGAAAAGGCTTCACAAGAAGGGCAGTGTGGAGAAACAAAAAGAGCACACAGACGAGAGTGATCTTGGACTGAGTCTGAGTTTCAAGATCTGTTTCTATAAAATGGGGTGGTAATACTTACCTTCTAAGAGCATATGAGACATGGAAACTGCTTTTGGGGTGGGAACTCAAAAAATCATAGCTCTTTTTCTACCTTTTTGCTGCTTTAAGTCCCATGGAGAAGAGACTTTATCTGTCCTACCTTGGGAGCCTAACACAGTACTTGATACACAGTATGTCTGATACACACTCAATAAACAATTGTACAGTGGCTGGAGGAGGGGCCCCCTACTGTTCTCAATTACAGTTTTCCTCATCTTTTGGTGGATTTTGTATTTTGTTTATTTGAGAGGTGTTTTCCCTGATACTTGTACATGGGCAGAACTATCCCAATCAAAGGACCTGTGCATGGGTGGAAGAGAAACTGAGAGATCCCTTCCATCCCATCAGCACAGGCTCTGGCTGCTTAATCAGTTCAGCCAAATGGCTATTTCAATCCAGAGTTCTCACTGAAACTACTGGTTGACTATTTGGCCAAATTGTGCAATTCCTTGGGCTTGAGATACAAGCAAGACTGGCTGGTGAAAGAGGGGGGTAATGAAGCACATGTACAGTGACAAGAGGGTGACAGCTATGGAGGAAGAGAAGCAAGAAGGTGAAGACTGTCACTGTCGTATACAGAGCACAGAGTGAAGGTAGGAGGAAGTCATGCCATGTCCTGCAGGTGGCCTTTGTCAGCTACCTGGGGGATGGGTTTTAATAACTGGCATCTTCACAGTTGCTAGGATTGTCCCTGAAGTCACTTCTGCTTTATTCTTAAGGTGGCCAAGAGTACTGGGCAGATGCTGATTTCTGTGGTGGGTCCCTCTCGCTGGTCTCCCCAGACACATTATATCTTCTCATGCTTTGGACTTTGATGCTTTCCTGAAAGCTGGTGTTGGATACGCAGAGCTCTGATCACAAAGTTCAAGACAAGGTTAGTGTAGTCCCTCTAGAAATGCACTGTCCATTTGGTAGCACAATCACATTGGCTATTTAAATTAAAATTGAAATAAGATAAAAAAATAGTTCCTTTCCTCAGTCACACTAGCCATTTTTCAAGTGCTTAATAGCTCCGTATGGGTAGTGGCTCCACATTAGACACTGTGGATCTAGAACATTTCCATCATTTTAGGAAGTTCTATTGGATAGTGCTGCTCTACAGATTTCAGAGCCAAAGCTGACATGAAATCTCAGTAGACTTGAGGTTTACTGAATTAGAAAACTGAAAGGACCTTGAAGTTTACTTTATTTGGAAAACAGCGCACCCTCACCCCATCTAATGCTTTGGTACCCGCTATAGTAAGCCTGCTAAGTGCTCATCCAGCCTCAGTTTGCATCCAGACCTCTTTCTCACCCCTCCCCAACTATAACAGGAAACTCATATCCTTTCATGTAAAATTCCTAGGGCTGATTCATTGGGGACAAGGCCTTAGCTTCTAATTGCTGGGTCTTGGAGAAGCCAATGCCAATGAGAAGGCAGAGGCATAGGACAGAACCACCCATAGGAGACACACATTTTGGGCTAGGCCTGGGAACCAGTGTTAATGTCTTAACCAGTGTTAATGTCTTTCTTCCTGATGGCACCCGGGGTTGGGTCTGGACTGAGAGTTGGTTGCTAGGAATTAGCCCCACCCAAACAGGTAAGGTTCAGTGGTTCATGTGGGGTTTCCTGTGGGTGCTGTTTTGCTTATTCATGTCTCAGAACTGGATTATTCCAACCAACAGAGAAACACGGCATCACTCCTCTTTTGCGCAGAAGTCACTGCTTCCTTGATGAAGCTGAAATTCGACTTTTCTTCCTCCAACTAGTTTCCATCTAAGGAGTCATGAGATTTCATTAATTGTAAACCTGCCCATGTATCAGAATCACCTGGATGTCCTTATTAACAGTACAGATTTCTGGGCCCCACGCCAGACCCACTAGATTAAAAAACCTTGGAAGAGGGCCCCAAGAATCTGCATTGAATGAAAAGCTTCCCAGATACTTCTGATGATCAGGCAGGCTTGCTAATCACTGGTTTGGGCAGACTCTGATCCATCTGGTCAGATTCACCGAGAACACCACTAGTAGGGATGCTGTTGAGGGGGATTCTTGAATGGAGAAGCAGTGACCTCCAAGTCCCTCCCGACTCTGAAAAAGGCTCGAACTCTGGAAAATTCTAGAATGAGCGTGGACTTTGAAGTCAGCCTATCTGACCTGTCGCATTTACTAGCTGTATGACTTTGGGTAAGTCACTGAACTTCCCCGAGCTTCAGTGTCTCCTTCTATAAAACAGGAGAATAATACCTACTTTGGGGGTTCTTGTCAGGATTAAATGAGATTATGCATGTACAGCACTCAGCACTGTGCTTGGCAAGTGGTCAGTAAATGGGAACATTAAGAAATGGAAGGAAGCTTAACAGTGCCCGGGCAATTCCCCAGCTGGTGTTGGTCTGGTGCCCAGTGAAAGGAAGCTAGCATTTATTTACTAAGTAGGTATTCTGCCACTTCACTTAAATTTAACTTTCAATTAACTGTGTGAATAAGTGAACACAATTTATGTGTAATTTATTTATACTACTGTAAACCATCAATTCCAGCTACACATTGACCACATTTTAACATCTCTGAGATTGGCTGTGTCTGACAATCTGTGGCACACCATGCTTTAAGTGGCAATGTTTTGTCTTTCTTCATGCTTCGTGGTATGTCTTACAATACTTGGTGTTTTAGACTCAGTGAAGTATGGTTATATTCTAAGGTAGTGATCTTTAAATATATGTTCACTACAACACTCAGGCGCTGCAGAAACGCCTCAGGGGCTGCCCTTGACTTCCTTCCCAGCAACCCGACTTTTATTTAGTTTATATGAGTGGAATTTGCTATGATTTCGTTGGAGGGCAAGGTTCTGCTGACTTACAAAATTAAAAAAAAACTGCTAGTTTAGAAGAAAAATAAGCATGATGATTTCTGTCTTAAAATTTAAAATGGGTTTAAAATGATTGCAATGCACACAAAAGGAGTTGAAGGACAACATGGCAGGCAAGAAGATGCAAATCAGAGTACTTTCTCTCCAGAACAGAGAAACAGTTCAAACTGCATCAAACTCATACTTCTAAATTTCCCTTTGGCTTGAAATACAAAGTCAGCTTAAGCCCATTATTGGTCTGTAAGTTTGTAACCAGAATGTCAGTTCTCAAACATGCTGGCCCAAGGAGAACATCACAGAAGCACAGGCTCTTTGGGCTGACATCTTTCTCAGCCTCCAGGAGGACACTTTGCCTCCTTCATCTGCCTTTATCCCTGTTGCTTTATGCTGTAGGAGGTGTGAGCAACCAGAGAAGCTTCAGGAAGGTAGTCCCAGGGGATTTTTAGGAAGAGAGACTTTGTACTGGCCTTGGATTGATACACCTGAGGCCATGAGGGCTTGGGTGTTCCCCAAGAGAAACACAGGTGGAAATCAGAGCTCATAAACTCTGAAAGGAGATTGGACAGAGCACTGGCCAGCTGAGGGCATTCCTGGGGGCTTTGGGTACTTTGAAAGGAGTGATAGTGACCTGTAGCAGGTGGAGATCCTGGAGCTATGGAAAAAGACCTCATTCCTAAAACATTAATGAGGGCAAGAGAGAGAGAGAAATAGTCTGTGCTCGGCCTGGGGATAGAAGTGAGGAACCATCAGGAGGAGGAACAAGGACCCCAGGGCTGGGTTACAAGAGGAGTCAGCTTATGAAGAGAGCTGGGCAGGGAGGTCCCCCCAGAAGCCTGAGTCACATGTGAGGTAAGCCAAGCCAGCTGAGTAATGTGAAACCTTATGAGTAAAATGAAACCTTATGTAATAGTGGCCTGGTGGGTGGACCAGGATTCCCTTATGGCATCATGGTTTGGTGTCTTTAATGAACAGCTGCCTGGGTGCTGTGTTGTAACGATTCTTTGAGGAAAGCAGGCAAGTGAGCTCTGAAGGGGAAATTCCCCACGCCTTGGCAGCAGAAATTACTTAGAGAGGTTGAGCCCCGGGTACACAGTCCCGTGAGAACTTTTGTTGGAAGAGGGTTCATTCACACCAGCCAGGACTGCTGGCAGGGGGAGCAGTGGGTTCTGCAGGGCTGAGCCAACCCTTCAACAGCAAGCATTTTCAAATTCTTCAGAAGTAAGCCAAGGGAGTGGGGACCTCACAATGAGCCAGAGGACTTGCCTTGTCCTAGCTTTGGGACACTGGATAAATCATTAACCTCTCTGAGTCTCAGAGAGTCTCCTCTGTAATGGGAGACAGTCAGATTGAAGCTCTCAAAGCCACTTCCAGGACTAAAACTCTAAGATTCCATGTCACAGAGGAAGGAATGAGCATGGGGAAATGGGTGTGCACATGCTAACAAATCCGTCACCATTGGAAATGGGATGGCTGTGTGTCTCTCAAAGGCCACAGATTCTTTCCTTCCTTTATTATTAGAGAATCATCAGAGAGGAGTGTAGCACAGTGGTTTGGGTCAAAAGGTGACAAAATTTCTCTATCAAGGCCCAGATTGTAAATATTTTTGGAGGCTATACGATGTCTGTCATAACTAGTTCACTCTGCTGCTGTAGCATGAAAGCAGCCATGGACAGTACATAGATGGATGGGCGTGGCTGTTGTTCCAGTAAAACTTTATTTATGAAAACAGGCAGAGGGCCAGATTTGGCCCATAGGCTCTAGTTTGTAGAGCTCTTATTCAGGCTGCTTAGGTTCAAATTCAGCCTCTGCCCCTTATTAGCTGTGTGACCCTGTTTGAGTTACTAGACTTCTCTGTGCCTTACATCTGTGGTCTTGTAACAGAGATAACAATAGTTACTCGATGTTGTGGGGATCTACGCCCAGTCTCAGAACAGGGCCTGGCACATGGTAAACTCTCAGGTTGGGCTCTTGTTTTTCTCTTTCCAATCATCTATCTGATTGAATCCTCAGTGATCCAGCAAGAATGATGATTAACCCTATGGGCTGCCCAAGTTCACACAAGATAATGACAGGGTGAGGTCTCTCTCTGTTCTGGTTACTCAGGTATATTTCTCCTTATCCTTTGAGATGGAAATTTATGAGATCGATAGGTATGGTCAACAGGTTTATCTGAAAACCAAAGCATTCTTTCCTTTACGGTTGACCAGAGACCCTGACGGGAAATTTTCTCTGAGGAAAGAGGACAGCTTCTCCTACTTCAGCTCTCTTGAGTAAAATGTATCTGATTTTGTCTTTAAATCTCTAAAACCTAATGATCGGATCAAAGTTCAATTACTTAGGATGCTACTAGGTTGGCCACCGGGAGGCCTGGAGGAGCCTGGCAGGCCTAAGACCTAGGTGAGAATTCACGAATGAGAGAGGAAGCATGGGAACCAGGTGAATGGGTGCAGGAGAGGCAGAGAGGTCACCAAGGGAGTGAGGCTTGGGAGGACATGAGATGGGAGACAGACACCTAATCCAGGGACTTGTGTCTAGTAGGTACTTGGTAAGTATGTGCTGAATTAAAGAAATTGGAGAGGGAAGAGACCTTGGACCGGTTTGTTGATGTCACTTGAGCCCTCAGTCTGCATCCTGCTCTCTGGTGCAGTGACCGCACAGTGTAGGCAGTGGTAAGAATTCAGGAGGTTAGGAGGGTGCTGGGTCCAAGAGAGAGCCTGCCTCCAGCAGCACTCCACATTTCCATTCCTATGTACACAGAACATTTTTTTCTTTAGTTTTTTTTTTTCTAGGCTCATGATAGTAAGACTGGAAAAGCAAGCCTGGCCCCAATGAAAGTGCCTGATTTCAGCCCACATTGGACCCCTAGTAAAGTCTGATGTGGCCGTGCTTCCTCACTATCTCCAACATTTGGTGTCTCTCAATTTGAGTCAAGGTTTTGCAAAACTTGGTAGTTCCCATAGATGTGTGTGTCCTTTATAGTGAGAGAGTTTTGCCTAGCATGCTGGTTGCTGCCTTGCTCTTGAAGGACCTGTTCTCCCTCTTCCTCACCTCCTTTTCCTCTTCCTCCCCCTCCACCACCTCCTCTTTCTTCTCTTCCTCCCCTCGGCTCTCCTCCCCTCTCCATCTCCTTCTCATTCTTCTCTCTCTTTTTGGTGGGCCCCATTTCCCTCCCATTCTTCAAGCTTAGTCTCCTCTGAGGAGTTTCTCTGATTCACACACAAGCACTCATCACCTCATGTGTTCTTTGTATTCTGAGGCCTCTGCTGACCGGTGCGTAGCCAAGTTCCTGTCATCTAGTTTCTACCTGAGTTCCCGGCTCTCCCTTCCCTCTGGCTGCCTTCCCAGCATTCTCTAACATGTTAGCCCTCCAACAGGCAGAGAAAGGGAAAAGTAAGTTATAATCAATATTTCCAGTTGGTTGGCCTCAAAAGAAAGCTGAAACAATCAGCCAAGATGAAGTCTTTGGATTATTCTGGTTGGAAATGTATCTGGGCTTTCCCTGCTTAACTTTGGCATGGCACATTTTGAGTTGGCTGCAGCTGAATGTTTTTTGGGGGAGGGGTAAACTTTGTGCTGGGGTGATTTGGAGTCGGGGTTAAGAGCATGGGCTCTCGAGCCAGGCTGCCTTGTCCTGCACCCCGGCTCCACCCATTCCCAGCTCTGCGGCCTCGGGTGAGTTACTTACCATCTCCTGCTTCAGTTTCCCCAATGCAAAATAGAGGTCATAGCACCTACTTCATGGAGTTGTTCTGAGGATTAAACTCGTGAATGCAGATAAATCTCTTGGAACAATACAGTTAGTACTATCCAAGTTGGCCATTCTTAACATCATTATCATTGTATCTCATCTCCAGATCCTCCTTCTTAAACTGGGAATTAAATCAGTTATCCACTTATGAACTGCTATTATTTCATTCTACATTTACAAGTTGATTCCCTTCTATGTGCCGCACATATATTAGTGTGTGTGAGACACATTCCTACAAAATATATCTGAAATGACAAATAGTGCTAAGTGTTAAGAAGGAAATGTATTTGAGTCAAGGGTGGTAGGGAAGGAGAGGGGTCTTTCTTAACCTATGTGAGAGGGTCAGGGAAGGCCTTTCTGAGGACTGGGCACTTAGATTGAGCTCTGAAGGATGAGAAGGAGGCAGCCTTGTGAAGATGGGGGAAGAGCAACCCAAGCAGAAGGAACAGAATGGTCAAAGGCCTGAGGCGGGGAGGAGCTTGGGGTACTTGAAGAACTGAAAGGGGCCAGCATGGGGCAAGATTGTGCATGTTGATCAGGCCCTGGAGGTGAGGGATCCTGAGTTGATAATCCCAAGTATGAGCCCATCTGAGTTTGTGAGAGGGCTGGTCTCCAGCCTCCTTGACCTATAAATGCCAACAGAAGACCTCACCCACCTACTGTGCCAACAGCCTGTGGGAAGATGCCAGCTTTGGCACTGGTTTCCTGATTTCCTGCCCCTTCGGTTCTAGGGGCAAAGAGATGTTTATGAAGATAAGTGAAAGGCCACCATTGTCCATGGATGATGTGAGCTGACACAGAGTAAACAGAGATTATGATGACTCTGAAGAAAGCCTGTGTCTAAATATTTACCAGAGTCTCAGAAATGAAATAGGCGGAACATGTGAGCCCCACCTTCTCTTCTGTCTCAATCCAGGAAATGTGATACCAAGAGATGGCAAGGGTCAAAGATTAAAACTTTTCACACTTCCCCTATGAAAGGATTCCTTATAAGAGAACCAAGATGTTAATTCAGGTTAAACACCAGCTCCCCAGAAGATGAGGGAGGAATCAGAAATACAAGTGGAATGCAGACTCACACATATGTTCCTGAATTTACAGTGAGGTGGGTAGGGGTCTGACCCCAATGTGCCTGCTCAGGGAAGTCCAGAAGGGAACGTCGGGGAGGAAGTAGGCAAGTCAGCGTATGCTGTCTTCCCCTTCTGTCCCTGGGATGCTGGTCATACTGGGCTGTGGGACCTTGGGCAAATCATGTCTCTACTCTGGTCCTCAGTCTTCTCACCTATAAAATAAAGGTGAGAATAATACCCACCTCTCAGACTGTTGTAAGCATGAGAAAAGATAAAGTGAATGAATTGCCTGGCCCCACACTTGGCCTGAAGGAGGCACTGTTAAGTTAGCCATCCTCTCTCCCTTTCTTATTCTCCCTGGATGGGACTCTCAAAGTGTGGTGCCCACACCAGCAGCAGCAAAAAACCCAAACTTTTGTTCTTGTTAGAAGTGCAATATTTCCAGTCCCAACACAGACAAATGTATCAGAAATTTGAGGGGATGGGCCTCAGCCATCTGTGGTCTAACAAATCCTCTAGGTGATTCTGATTAGGGCTGCCAGATTTAGCAAATAAAGGTACTGGCTGGCCAGTTAAATATGAATTTCAGACAGACAATGAATGCTTTTTTAGTATATCATCATGCAATCATGCAAAATTGAGATATACTTTTACTAAAAATGTATTTGTTTATCTGAAATTCAGCTTTAAGTGGCTGTCCTGTACTTTGACTCTAGATTTTGATGGATGTGTTGGCAAGTAAATGGGGTCTCCCACATATTTCCTACTTTCTATTTTTTATGTCACACAAAACATAATTTTTTGTTAGCATTCAATGACATTTTCATATCTTTTTCTACATCCCCACAAACACATAACTTCCCTGTGTACTTTATTCTCAGGCCTAAGGCTCCGAGAGTTAATCGGAGACATCCCTGGAATTGTTGCCCTTTATTGTTAAAAGTTTTAAAGAATTGTATTCTGATTATAAAATTATACAAACTCACTGTGGAAATTTTGGAAAATTATAAAAACACACTCTCTGTTTTCTGTGCCATAGATAACTGCTGTTAAATTTGGATCTCTCTATTTATATTTAAAAATTGGGGGATCATATGGTATATAACTTTGTATGTTTTTTACTTGACATTTTTATCACAATCATCTCCTCATCATAAATTCTTCAAAGCTATAGTTTTAAAGGCTGCATAATATTACATCATAAGTAGGTACCTTAATTTACCCAGTTTTTTCCTATTGTTGGGCATTTATGCTGTTTCCAACTTTCCTATATCGTAAATAATGTGGCATTGAACATACTAATGAAATTCCTACATTTAAGTCTTTGTCTCCATCTCTGATAACCTTAAGATAGATTACTAAAAGTAGAATCACATGGTGGAAGATGATCTTTGGATTTGTACTAAAAAACTGCTTTCCAGAATTACATTTCTATGAGAAATATATGGGAGAGCCTATTTACTTGCCAACACCAAATATTATAATTTACAATTTTTTTGCCTATTTGATGGACTAACCCACAAATTCAGATCCCCCTTGAGGTCTCTTTCTTACTAACACTGAGCTTACAGGTCACCCTATTGACATCTCAGCACAGTTCATAATCTCCAGCGGGCCCCACTGTCTTTTGGGCCCCTTTGGGCCTGGCAGGCCAATTTTATTGCCTCTTCCTCAGGAGAGAGCTGTCCTTGGCATGTCCTCATTAAGAGTCCCAGCTCCATGCAGTCAGTGGGAGTAAATGCAACTTGAAGGTATTTGGTCACCAGACCAAGGGCTTGATATCACTCACCCACCCACTCACTCTACTCAGCAGACTTTTACTGAGTGCTTGCCATGTGCTGAGTGGAAGCAGAAGTGATCTTCAAGGGCTAGAGGATGTTTTGGGGACAACAATGTACAGAAGCAGTTACAAAAATGGGGCCCTACAGGCACCAGGAGAGTGCAACAGACAACAGGTGGGGTAAGAGATCAGAGGAGGAAGAGATTGGCTCTGGATGGTGTCAGCAGAGAGATGGGACCGGGCTTCTCTGAACACTGGGGCAGCGTTTTTGTAGGCAGAACTTCATGGAGAGGGAGTTCCAGGCATAAGGAAATGGTGTACACATAAGCAGGAGGCAGGGAAGCCCAGAGCAGATCTAGGAGGCTGGGTCAGTGTGATTTAGCTGGGGTATGGAGGACATGAGAGGGCGCTGAGGGGCTGCTGGATTGGAGGAGGGTGAGGCTGGAGCGCAGAGACCCCCTAGGAGCTTGTAATTCCTCTTCCGAGTTGCCGTGACAGGGCAGAGGAGCCCTCCAGCCGGCAATGTTTATTGACTCTGGTGGTTTACATCACAGTCTGGGAACTCTTATAACCCCATTTCCTGAGAAGATAAATTGTGGAAGGATTTCCCACAAAGCCTTTTGGGGGCTTCTGAAGATTTCCATTGGAAATGTCTCAATAACTTTGCTGTGATGTGAGGGTACACTGGAAGTCTTTATTTGACTGAGCCTGCCAGTTCTGGGGTTTCACCAGTGATGTTGGTAAGGGTTCAGTCTCTGTGCTGTATGTTGGCATGTGGAGAAGTGACTGTCTCCCATCAGGTAGCCCGAATGCCCGGGTAACAGGCCATTACAGCTCTGGGGTTATGGGGACTTTGGAGAGAGAGCCTCCTTCACCCCAAACTTTTTGTCCTCCACATTTTAGCATTCCAATTTTGTAGTTAGTCACTGGGCTTCTACTCCCAAAGGGAGTTCAAAACAAGTGTTAAGAAGAAACAGTGACTTTGAGTGCAGTCTGGGGCAGGTTTCTCAAACTTCTTTGTGTATAAGCATCCCCTGGAGAGCTTATTTCTCTGACTCAGTAGGTCTGGGGTGGGGATCGAGAATTTGTGTTTCTCCTAAGCTCCCAGGTGAAGCGAATCTCCTTGCCAGCAGAGCGCTCTTGTGAGTAGCATTGGATCAGGGTCCATTTCTAGGGCTGAGTTAAGCACTGAAGGAGTGACTGTCAGACGGACTGATGCCTGCCTTTGGTTCTAGAGAGAGATGCAATCTCTGCTAGCTTCCACCTCCTGACGTGCATAGTTCATAGGGAGAAATGAATTTGGCCAGATGTTTTCCTTTGTGGTTTAAGTAGTTTTCCCTTCAGAGAAGGCTCATGGGAAAGCATCAGATTTGTGCCAAATGCCAGAGGGACTGAAGTGAAAACATTTTAAGTGATGCAGCCACTGTGTCATTGAGGCAAACCACATGGGTATGATCAGGAATCTCAACTGCAAAGAGAGGCAATCTGTTCTTGTTGAATGGTCCAAATAATTTAGAGGCAGATTCTCTGACAATGACAGGAATTAGAGAGACCGGCTTAGTTGTCACCACTGCCAAGGACCCATGGCTGAGTGGCAGATTTAAAATAGAGTTTGAAGCCACATGATGCTAAAAACTGTTGGGAAGTCAAGAAGGCCAGCCTGCTTCGCTCTGAACAGCCCATGGACATTCTGGTACCCCCAAAGTCCTCCTGGCCCCCATTCCATCAGATGGTGAGCAGTTGCGTCAGGAAAGCCTACAACTGCTTAGAGTCCACTGTCCCCCTTGGGGGGAATGTTGGAAAGGACTTCTTTAACTTAAGGCTAATCTAATGCGGTTAATCATTATTGGTAATAATGCTCCTAATAGTACATTAGGCTTAATAATTTATCAAGTGAGACATGGTAAATGAAAAAAAAGTTAATGGGTCATGACAGGCAGGCTGCATGCGGAAGGGAATTCTGATTAAAAGCAGACTGTTATCGATACACTTCACTATATGCAAAATGAACAATAAGGACCTGCTGTATAGCACAGGGAGCTACATTCAGTATCTTGTAAAGCCTGTAATGGAAAAGACTCTTGAAAATTTTATATATATATATAACACAACATATATATATAACTGACTCACTTTGCTATTCACCTGAAACTAACATGATATTGTAAATTAACTATAGCTCAATAAAATATTTTTTAATCAGAAAAATAGAATAAACAGGATGAGGAAGATTAAAAAAAAAAAGTGGACTCTTATCCCCACCAAGCTTTGGGGAGAAGGAGGTGGATGTATCTAAACAGCGGGCTTCCCTTTCTTTCAGTTTCCCTTTCTTCTTCTTTAACTTTCAAAGCATTTTAATGTTTACGCTATAATGAAGATGAGATACAGTCCAGAGCAACAGAACTCTCATACCGTGAGAATTCCACTTATGATCAGAGGCAACAGTAATTTACTTTTTTATGCAAAGTTTACTGCGTCCTATTCCTTTGACAAAGGCAAGCAAGCCTGTGTTGTACAACACGCTTTAAAGTACAGATAACAAAAGATTAAAACTCTCAAGTGGCACAAACTAAAGTACACAGTTTCCCTTTTCTCATGAATGGCTTCCACCCAGTTACTCAAGTCCTGAATCTAGGGGTTACCCTTGTTTACTCCTTCCCTCATTTCCCACATCTGATCCATCAACAGCCTGGTCAACTTTGTTTCTAAAACCTACCCCAATCTCTATGCTTGTCTTTGTCTCAGCTGCCACCACCCGAGAGCAAGCCGCTGTCCCCTCTCACCTACAGGAAGCAATTGCCTCCCACAGGGTTTTTCTGTTTTCTCTCTTGCCCCCAACGCTACATTCTCCACATGCTTGAGAGCAGTCCTTAAAAGCAAATTAGATCTTGTCCCTCCCTTGCTTGAAACTCTCCGGTAGGTTCCCATCATATTTAGAATAAAATCCACCCTCCCATCTGGCTTGCTAGGATCTATGTGATGTATCCTTCTCTTGGCTGGCATGTCTCTACACTCTTTGGCCCACTCCGAGTGTCCTGGTGGAGCACAGAATCCTCACGTGACTTTCTCTTTGTGTTTTCAGATTGGAGCCTCTCTGTTTGCCAGTAACATCGGAAGCGGTCACTTTGTGGGGCTGGCTGGGACGGGAGCAGCTGCAGGCATCGCCACTGGGGGCTTTGAGTGGAACGTGAGTAACGTCAGAGACACTGTGTCCTGGAGCTGGATGGAGCTGTAGCTGTCAGCCAGCTCAGTCTATGCTCAGAGCCGTCTTAGATGTTAGAGAACCTCCCAAAACCACCTTGGGATGCAGCTGTGGAGGGGCACAGCTGCAGAAGCCCCAGGGTCCTGCTCCCCTCCAATCAGAGTGTTGCAGAAAAATGTGTTACAGCTCAGTTGTGACAGCAACCTGGATCTGGGTAAGAGACCAAGCAGCATTCTGAGAGGTGGAGAATTCACGTTTGTTACACCAGTGGACCCATAGGAGTTAACACTCCAAGCTCTAGACCCTGTCTGCAAGTTTACACAGGCCTTTATAGGCTGCCAGTTTTACACTTTGCAACATCATATGCAAATAAAGTATAACAGAAGTTGACCAACCAGGAACAAGCTTTGTAGGAATAGACCAATCAGGAGTGAGAGAAATAACCAATCAGGAGTGAGCTCCATGCAAATGAAGTACTACAAATGGACCAATTAGAAATTAGGGAAGTGGACCAATCAGAAGTGAGAGTAATAACCAATCAGGAGTGAAGGAAATAACCAATCAGAAGTGAGCTCAGGGAACCAACAGAATTTTAGGGGCAACTGAGCCATTTCAGAGGTAAAAAGTGAGATAGAGGCTCTGGGCGAGGGAACCGGATGGTGCCGGCAGAGAGTAGTGGCCCCTGCTTGGGGGTCCTGCCAGTCTTTTTATGGGGCTTCCTGCCTCAAGAGTAGCATGAGAAAACCACTGATATGATGGCAATAGTGTTTCTTTCTTCTTTTAAAAAGCCAAGCCTTCCTGTACCCTTTCAGCCATGTTGGATATTTGGAAATACTGACCATCAGATTTCTGTTATTATTATCATTTTTATTTTGAAAAAGCTCTCTAAATGGTATTTACTCCTGTAAACCAGGGAAGAGGCAAAAGGATCTGTGATGTTAGTGGGCAGCCCTCCCGGGTTCCTCTCTACTGTTGCCCAGTTGTTGTTTCCGTGGGCCACTCAGGCATCAAAGGCCTCCTCCAGCCACTGATGGCCACTTAGGGAGTTGTCCCCAGAGCCCAAAGAGAAAATGCTGGGTGATTGTTCTGCAGCAGCTGTGGGCCCTGTAGGCAGCAGGACGGGCTAAGGTTTTGCCTGGTTTGACTTCACCTCTTTCTTCGTTTCAGGCTCTCATTATTGTGGTTGTGCTGGGCTGGTTGTTTGTTCCCATTTACATTAGGGCAGGGGTAAGTATCTGCTCTGTTCTTATTTAATATATATTTCCTGCTGGCAAATTCATGTGTGAACTTGGTCATCCTGGAAGGCAGAGGAAACTTTATGGGATAAAAGCCTATGACTTGGCTCACTTTTCTGGGTTCTAAAGTTCTTGACTTCTCTCAGGGGCATCAAACAGGTACGGCTTGTCCCTCTAAGAAGCCCTCCTAAGCAGCCCCGCTCTATTCAGCATCTGAAGCATCACACTCCCATCCTGTGTGTATACTTGCAAGGCACTGCTGTGCATTTGCTCATGATGCATTACAGAATGCTTCTGTCTGTGGAAGGGAAGCAGCATGAGAAAAAGAACCATGTTTCCCCTTCATTTACAAACACAGCAGCTCTTACTGCTGAACATGCAGCTAGTACTCAAGTACCAAATATATGCTCAGTCTCTTGACTAGATCTCTGATATTTTGTGTAAAACAGCTTTAACATCATCTGTTCTCTGAGATATAAGAGCACCTACTATGTGTAAGTCTGTCTATTAGGAGCTGAAAGCAATATGGAAGAAGTCCAGGCAGACTCTGCATCTTTGGAGGCTTGTGGACCGTTGGTGATGTGTGTCTGGTTCCAAGAGACAGCAGGCTCAGGGTTGAGGGAACGAAAGGGAGTGTGGTTGGAATTTGCAGAAAGGAACTGGGAGAGCAGGTGAGCAGGCCTGCAGCCACAATCCTTGGCAAGGCCTGTGTGCAGAGCAGAGTGAAGCACACACCAAGCCTGGCCACCTTGTTTAGTGTACTGAAAAGATGCCGTCATCGTGGTTATGATGTCTTGTTCATTGTAGGTGCTTTGTATGGGAATTAACTTCTTCCTTTCTTCTTTTCCTTTCTTCTTTTCCTTTCTTCCTTTCCTTCCTTCCTTCCTTCCTTCCTTCCTTCCTTCCTTCCTTCCTTCCCTCCTTCCTTTCTTTCTTTCTTTCTTTCTTTCTTTCTTTCTTTCTTTCTTTCTTTCTTTCTTTCTTTCTTTCTTTCTTCTTTCTTTTTCTCTATCTATCTATCTATCTATCTATCTATCTGTCTGTATCTGTCTGTTTGTCTATCTATCATCTATCTAATCTATCTGTCTGTCTATCTATCTATCTATCTATCTATCTATCTATCTATCTATCTATCTATCTATCTTCCTGTCTGTCTGTCTTTCTATCTATCTATCAATCTTCTATTCCCTCCTTCTTCAGGGCCAGTATCTGCCTTCTTGGTTATGTCCAGTCATATGTTCATTAAATAAAGTGTTTATTGGGCACTTCCTATGTCCTGGGATAATACCCAGCTGCCTCTATAGTGATAGGGCATGTAGAGTTGAGATGAGCAGCTGGGTGGAGGACAGGGGACCTCCGGCCACCTCACAGACTTCTCTGATCAGTAGGGGTTAACCCTTGATCACCCTCTGACACCAGGGTGGATGCCACTGCTCTGCTTGCTTGCTCTGGGCCTTCTGATCACCCTGGCTGGCAGTGACCGCCCTTCCATCCCATGCAGGTGGTGACGATGCCAGAGTACCTGCGGAAGCGATTTGGAGGCAAGCGAATCCAGGTCTACCTCTCCATTCTGTCCCTGTTGCTCTACATTTTCACCAAGATCTCGGTGAGTCCTCTTCCCTGGGGGCTGGGAACTGGCTGTCTCAGAACCTGCCTACCCTTGCCCTCAGCACATGGGGGCCCACGGAAAGACAGTGCTGTATGTTGCTACTAACTCAGTCCCTTAGGCCTTCTTGCCTCTGAGGGAAAAGTTCTATTTCATACATCAAGGAGTGAACACATGGAACTCCTTATCCTCTTCTGTGGGGAAGTTGAAAACAATCAGGTTCAAGAAGGTTCAGTGAAAGCTGCTCTTAATAGACGATTAAAAAGGAGTTAGGGATGTCTGAGGGCTAGCCCTGATCTTAGAGGTCAGAATCTGGCTCCAGGTGGCATTTCTGAGGTGCTTAAACATGGGCAGTCCCCGACAGCTCTGAAAGGGACCTCGGAGATTCTCCGTCTTCCCTTGTAAGGAGGGGCCAGTAGCATACTGCTTTACCTCGCTGGACCTTCGCTTCTTGGTGGGTAAGATGGGGATAAAAATTCCTACCTTGCCTGCCTCACTGGGTGGTAGTGAGGATCAAATGGATTTTCTTGAAAACATGAAGTATCGTTGGAATGTAGGGCATGATGATGATGAAAATGAGAGCCTTCTACATGCCATGTGAGCAGCGCCCTGGATTGCTTCAGCACCCTAATCTAGCTAGAGAAGCCTCAATAGTCTGGATACTAGGCCATATGATTTGCACATATTTTCTTCCATTCTGTAGGTTGTCTTTTCACTTTCTTGGTAGTGTTCTTTGATGCACAGAAGTTTTAAATCTTGATGAAGTCCAGTTTATCTGTTTTTTTTTCTTTTGTTTCTCATGCTTTTGGTGTCATTCCTAAGAATCCATTGCCAAAATCCAAGATCATGAAGATTGAATACTATGTTTATTCCTAAGAGTTTTATAATTTTAGCTCTTACATTTAGGTCTTTGATCGGTTTTTAGTTGATTTTTGCATATGATGTGATGTAAGTCAAAATTCATCCTTTTGCATGTGGATGTCCAGTTCTCCCAGCACCCTTTGTTGAAGAGATTATCATGTCCCCATTGAATGCTCTCACACACACATTTTTACACAACTCAGTGAGCATGTGCTCTCATCGACTGGACCGAGAGGGCTTTCTTGTCTTAGAGCTGGGACTGACACCCCAGTTACTGCCCCCTCCCTGCCTAGCTTCCTGGCTCAAAATGCGACTGCCCTTGACTGGTGCCTGTGTGCTTTGCCTGCCAATGTGATGATTCTACCTCCTTTACTTTCTCCTCCCTTCCTTCATGGTCGTTTATAATTACAAGATGAAAACCCTGGGCTTTTCAGTCTTATTTCATTAGAGACTGGTGTGCAGAGTCTGGACTGGGAGTTGTTGGAAGGGGTGGGTAAATCAGGCTTCCTGAGGGTGGGAAGGGCAGGTATAAAAGGATAAAAGGAATGTAGGCGGGAGGGTGGGGAGGTGACCCTGGAATCATGGGAGGTTGGTGAGGGAACTGCTCCTTGCTCCTCGGTTCAGCTTGTGAGGTGGCATCTGTCTCATGAGCAGGTAGAGGAGGGAGTCCCTTTCTTGGAAGCAAGCCTTCTCCAAGTCCACAGTTCAGGCAGGTGAAAGTCTGTTGACTGCAGTTGCCATGGAAAGAGCACTCTGCCGTTGGAGCTGATGGAGCGGTAGTCATATAAGTAAGCTTAGTGCTCAGCCTCTCTCCCTGCCTTCCCAGTTGCCTCACTTCTTTTCAGGTTACTAATTAAACCTTCTTGGAGTTGGGAGCCCCCGGGTACCTCAGTGGCAGCCTCCCTCAGCTCAGATCCTGCTGGAGCCCATTCCCCCAGCAGTCAGCTTTTTTTCAATTTTACTTTTGAATAATACTGAGTGTAAGCTGCTCTGTCTCTGTGATTTCTGGGGCTCCTTCCTGTAGGCCTTGCCCACTGCCCTACCAGCTCCACCTGCTGCCCAGAACCAGCGATCCCTTGAATAATGCATTAGTTCCACTCTTAGTTGCCAGTAGGGGCTTTGCTTATTCCTTTTCCAGTTCTCATAAAAGTTCTACATGGGCAGGGATTTTTATTTTATTTTCTACTTCATGGAAAAGAAAATAGAGTCTCAGAGAGATTAGGTAATTTGTCCCAAATCACATAGCTAGTGTATGGCAAAGCCAGGTCTGGAGCCTGGGTCTCCCTAGTCCCAGTTGTCTGTGTTCTTCTCAGAATTCTGCTCTATGCTTGGATGGGGTGAGGGCATAGGATAACAAGTCAGATAGTCATCTAGTTCTGTGACCTGTGCTCCCATTTCCCCTACATTGGGGAAATTGAGGTCCACGGGGACTTTGTGGGATTAAAAGCAACAGAACTAGGATGAGAAGCAGGGACCCTGATATGGAATCAAAACCTGTTAACATTATATACTCCCTGCCTTCTAAGTCTTTCATTCTTCCAGGGTAAAGTAGGGCAAAATTCAAGACCTTGGGATAAGAATTAAGATAGCTAGTTAAATGAGCTTCCAAAATAAATGAGTTTCTGAGAGTAGGATTTGCGAGGACTGTGAAGAGGGGACGTCAGCTGCACACTGAGTGCATGAAGGATCTGGAGGTGGGACATCAGGCAGCAGAAAGGACTGGGAAGGGCCAGACAGGCAAGGCTTTGTCTTTATAAATTTGGCTGACTTTAGGTTCACCATGGGTCACAGAGTACGGAATCTTTAAAAAATTACTCTGATGTTGACTGTAATTGCTGGGAGCTCACATTTAGATAAATAAAGAGTTCAGGACTTATGGACAAAAGGAAAAAATTGTTGGTTAACAAAGTAAGGCAGTCATGGATTCACACTGCACACAAACAGAGATTAATCAATTTTGTTGTGTGGGGAGGCATGGGTAGTTTGTAATTGGTGAGAAGAGAAGAAGATGTGGCCTTGTGAGATCCATGTCCAGACAGGGAACAACCAGGGACCTGCCAGGACATAGGGATCCAGTGGATGTGTAACTGACGGTGGAAAGAAAGTGAAATGCATCTCAGGTTCAGGGCCCAGATGTGACCCAGGCCACGGAGCAGCGCTGGTGTGGAGTTCTGACGGTGGCTGCCATCTCGTGGCCATGTCCTTTTGGACTCTGAGACCCAGACTTGATTATTCCTCCATGTACCCCTCTAAATTTTATCGGCTCCTTCCCACCCATCTAATCCACGCCAGCACCCTACCTTACCAAGTTCTGAGTAGCATTCTGTTCTGTAAAATTTCCTGGCATCATGTGTCTTATGCAAATGTACACAATCACTTTAGATAAAGCCTCAGATCTTATGAATTACTTGTGATTACCAGATGTCCTTGTTTGTACTTCCTGCATTGATATCACAGGTCACAACTGTAATAAACCTTTATAGCAGCTTTGCTGTCCATTTTGGATCCTTGGGTGAAAATAGGAGCTTTGGCTTTTGCTTACGTTTTGAGTGCTCATCAGCTGGTTCCCTCACTTTCGTAAATGAAAGAAATTTGAACAACGGGCTCTCCATCTCAAACTTCACTTCCATGCAGGATCACTGGGCACTCAAATACAACTAGGATCAGAATGGGCAGGAAGTGCACAAATATGAAATCACAGGACCTCAAAGCATCAGAGCTGAGACTAAGCAACCTGCCCAAGGCTCGTGTCAGAGACTCAGCCACTCTAAGAAGCTTTCCAACTGCATCTGTATTTTATTGTTCCCTGTGAGTTCCATGGAGCTTGTTCAGCCAGACTTTCAAAACAGTGGGTCAAATCCAACTTCTTGTTTTTGTTTTTGGTGGGAGGAGGTGATTAGGTTTATTTATTTATTTTTAGAGGAGGTAGTGGGGATTGAACCCAGGACCTTGTGCATGCTCAACATGCGCTCTACCACTTGAGCTATACCCTCCCCCCACCTTCTTGCTTTTGTAAATAAAGTTTTTTTGAAACGCAGCCACATCATTGGTTGATGTATCATCTACGGCTGCTTTCATGCTTCAACAGCAGGCAGTGCTGAGCCAGTTGGACAGAGACTGTATGGCTTGCAAAGCCAAAAACATTTAGGAACTGACCATTTACAGAAAAAGTTTGCTGATCCCTGGTCTAGAGGACCATAATTGTCTAGTTTACTTCAAGTTGGTTTTGCTTAGCAGCACTGGGGACACTTGCTTCTTTCCTTCATTCCTTCCCTCCCTCCCTCCCTTCCTTCCCTCCTTCCTTCCTTCCTTTCTTCCTTCCTTGTTTCCTTGTTTCCTTCCCTTCCTTCCTTGCTTATTTTTTTCCCCTTCTTTATTAAGGGCTAAGAATAGTTTTCAGAAGGAGCAATCTGGGATAAACTGTGAAGCAAATGATCTCATAGGATTAGAGGAGTGTTCTTTTATATCGAAGCTCGTGGTATATTCCCTATCCAGTCCCCGATTTTTATAAATAAAAAAGTAATGAAATGCTTCAAACATAAAGTACAAAGAATTATATAGCAAATACCACCACCCTGATTCTATAGCTCTAAACAATTTATCATTTTTTTAAAAAAAGAAATAAAACACAACAGATATAACTGAAGGCTTATCTGCTTCTGGAAAATAAGCTGCTCTGGAAAATAAGCCCTTTTGACCCTGTTTCCCTCCTTCTCAAAAGGTAAACCCTGCCTTGAACTTGGTGTGTATTTTTCTGGTCTATGTTTTAACATTTTCACTACATAATGTGTGTGTAGCCATATATCCATAAAGAATATGTTGTGTTTTAAAATTTCTGCTTCTCCTGCCTTTTAAATTGTAAGGAAAATCTAACAATGGCATTTAAGAAAATCTGGAGGGGAGGAGCACCCACAACCCTGTAACTCTATTATAGGCATTTTCATATTTTGGCTTTGCCCATATTGTGTGCTTTCCTTTACAGAGTTGCAGTCAGAATATGTAAACCATTTAGTGGTCATTCTCCCCCTTAGCATCAAACTGTAAACATTTCCCCATATTTCCATTTTCATAATTATTATATTTTAGGGACCATGGAATATAACTGTTGATATACAATTTTAAGCCAGCCATCTAAAAATCCTCTGGTGGATGAAAAGCTATCGACAGAGGTCATCTTTGGGCCTAATGATAGAAATGGGGCCACTTTTACTTTTCAGTATGTAACTTCCTGTGCTATTTGTCTTAAATCATACAACGTAATTATTTTATTTTAAAGTTAGTAAGTAAACAGTTTTTTTTAAATTAAAAAAGACCTTGCTCTGCAGAAAATATTCCAGAAGGGAAGACCCTTACTTTTCAATGTTGTGGAAGGTCATTGGATTTGGAGACAGAAAACTAGATTTTAGCCCTTAAGCAAGTCATTGACTTTTTTCTCTCTTATCAGTAAAGTGGAGCTAATGTAGTGTCCCATTACCTTGTTTTGAGGATCATAATGATGCATTTATCTCAAAGTCCTTGGCCAACTGTACAATCCGCTAGATAGGAAGGAAAAAAATACCCTAATGAAGAAGGGAAAAGTTTGGGCCCCTAAGAGACCCCAAGATGGATGTCAGAGTGTCTGGGCTAACATGAACTTAGCTATGCTGTCCCCCAGCACACCTGCTGGCTTTTAGGGTTCTAAGGGCAGAAAGAATTAATCTCTGAAGTTAAGAGTGACTCATGGGAGAGAGAATTTGTCCTGGGTTTCTTCAATTCATGAGGGAGTTTTTCTTGGAATTCTTTATCTGCCCTGTTAGCTGGAAATAGAGTACACATTATAAGAACAAGATTTCTGCTAGTCTAACACTTCCCAGAAGTCTTTATAGTCTTTGTTTATAGTGTTATCTTAGGAGCTGTGTGTTACTTATTTGTGACTAATGACAGTAAGAGAGTATCATAGTCTACTGTGGTGCGTTATCATAAAGCATTACAAATTAACTGCTCTGGAAAATAAGCCAAACAAGGGCATTTTTAAAGCAGTAGCAGCCTTGGAATCTTTTTATAGCTCACTTATGCTTATTAGCTAATCTGCTGAATCTGAAGTGCATGCACTTAACAGCATTCCAGTGAATGGAACCCCTTCAACTGAAATAGCCACAGTGACAATACAGATGCATGGGAGGGGAGGAGCGCTTTATGAGTGCTCATCATAATTCCAGGTGGTGAGAGTGCAGAGTCAGGCAGGAGTGGCCATTTCACCCTTAGCAAGGCTAATGTGCAGCTGGGGCCTCTTCTTCCTCTTCAGTTTTGGCAGCTGCAGAGAGCGACTTGGAGCAGGTCCTGGACCTGGGAGGGGCATGCTTTCCTTGGCTGCAGGGCTTTCCCGCTTCCAGCCACTGAGAATCACAAGCCCTGGGAGTCAGAGCTTCCCACGTAAAAGACGAAACACTGAGACATGGAGAGGCGAAATGTTTTATCCAAGGTTGCCCAGGCCTACAGTGGCAGCGCTGGGGTTAAAACCCAGGTCCTCTCACCACCAGCCCTCAGGATGGAGATCTCTTTCTAAGTCACCATCTCTCTCCCTACCTCCTGGATCTGCCTCTTTTTCTCCTCCAAAAAAATGACATCAGGTTCCCCTGGGGCTAGAGAATCTGCTGGGCGCGAAGGCACTGGGTCCTCAGGAGGCCCATCCTGGGGGAGGAGGAGGAGGTCCCACATTAGCACATAAGCTTGGAGCTGGTGTGAGGCAAGCTCTCCGCCAACCAAGAGGCAGGGAATAGGAAGTTTAGTCAGTGGGACCTGAACCACTGGAGGGCCCTGAGGAGCTGCAAGGAGGTGCAGAGGGGAAGATAAGCATAGAGAGGAGATGCAGGGGCACCCCTCCCTGGGCTCTGACTGGGCAGCCCTTTGAAATGTATTCAGTTTGATGCAGTGAAACAGCGCCTGCATTGCATCTAGGGGACGTTGAGTTTCTGATGCATCTAGAGGTTTGAAAACGAAAGATTCATCACCATCATCTCTTATTGCTGTCCTTCTGGCAGTATTTTGGAGTGGACATGAAAATTCATTTTGGGTGACCCCAGTGTTCTCTGTTCTCTGTTGGTTTAAATTAACGATTATACCATCCAGCCAGGTAGAAGTTTCTTTATGGGGCTAAATGAGACAGGGAGAAAAACGGGAAAGAATACACACACACACACACACACACACAACTGAATCACTATGCTGTACACCAGAAACTAACACAACATTGTAAATCAGCTATACTTCAGTAAAAACTAAATAAATTAATTAAAGATGGTATGACTTAAAAAAAAAAAAAAGAACTGCATGAAGAACCTTGAATTCAGGGGTGAAGAGGGAGCAATTATCCCTAAAGTCACATGAGACAATCTAGATAAAACCACCTACCACCGAGCCAGCCACCCAGGAGTTTCTTGGTAATGCTCTGGTTGTGTCTGAGTCAAGATGGATTCCATCTGGGCAGAGGAGGTAAAATTATGATGTTGCTAAAGTTTCTCTCCACTCTGGGGTGGGCGTAGGGTTTCCTTCTCATGGACTCCAACACTCAAAACTTGCTTTTGGGAACAGATCTGGTAAACCTTTTATACTGGGGTGTACACGAAGGATAATATCTCAGAGCAGCAGTCCACAGAGTGGACTCAAGGAGTTAATAGTTGTTCCTTGGCAAACAGAGTTCTGTAGTTCAGTTTGTGAAGGATCATTACCATGTTTTCCTTCTGGGGAGTCACAGTATTTTAAAGGCTCAGAGAAGTTGTGTGGTAAAGAAACTGCCTTTACTTTGTCTAATCCAGCATTTCACAAACCTCTTTGACTATAACATTCTCTTTTTCACCCCCATGGAATATCTATTATCATCTTGAATAAAGCTTGTTGGGGAATTTAGGAATAGAGTATGACCCTCAGGTGTTCATATCCTTTTGTTTTCTATTTTAATTTTATTGTGGTGAGAACACTAGGCATGGTGTCTGTCCTCGGACGGGGGTGAAGTGCACAGTGCGTGTTGTTGCCTGGGTCCATGTTGAGTGGCAGCTCCCTAGAGCTCACTCATCTTACTTAACTGAAACGTTATGCCCGTCAATTTATAACTCCCAAATGTCCCCTTCCTCCAAACCCTGGGAACCACCATTCCAGTCTCTAATGTTAGAAACCACATACACATGGAATTGTACAGTGCTTGTCTTTTCATATTCTCATCTGGGGATAAAAATATGAACTTCTAATTGTGGCATCTCAGCCAAAGGGCAAGGCGGCGTGGGCCCCCGAAATCACAGGCATTGACACTCCTCAGTAGTAGGCTTCTGCTAACCCTCCAAGTTCTCCCTGTCCCTGCAGCTGAAGTGCCTCAGCCAGGGCACACCCTGCAGCCTGCTGGCCTCTCTCACCCCAGCCCCACCTCTCCTCTCCCTCCAGGCAGACATCTTCTCTGGGGCCATATTCATCAACTTGGCCTTGGGCCTGGATCTGTACCTGGCCATCTTTCTCTTACTGCTAATCACTGGCCTTTACACAGTCACAGGTGAGTCCACTCAGATGATTCAGCCTAAGCCCAGCTTGGGGTTAGGCACTTGCGAGGGATGAAAGGAAGCAGGAGGCAGCTTCTCCTCTGGAGGAAGAGATACACCCAGGAAATGTTCTAGGAAACAGTTACAGGTGGCCCCAGAAAACTCCAGCGTTGGCTGGAATAGTCAAGACAGCTCCTTACAGGAGGTGGGGCAGGGCTTGGCCTTGTACGTTGTGGAGAGAACTTGGCTGAGTAGGGAGAAGCAGGGAGGCAGTGCCAGGTGCAGGGGTGGGTGGGAACAAGGGAATTGAGTCAGGGGTGGGTGTGGTGGGGGGGCGGGGCGGGGCAAACAAGCAGAGGTGTTTGGCTGGGTGGTGGGGGTGTGGGTGGGGGTGTGGGTGGTAAGACCTGATAGTTCAAACGAGGTCATAGTGCAGGGGTCTCAGAAGCCAGACAGAGGCCTTGGATTCGAAGTGACAGAGACTGGGAGGCACTGTAGGGAGGAAGGGAGGGAGTGGCACACAGAGATTTCAGAGGAAGACTTGAGGTGAGTGGAGAAATTGGGGACACGAATACCCACTGGGGTTGCCTTTGCAGAGGTGTTACTCTATCACTGGGGGACCAGGGTCAGGACAGAACTTATTGCTGAGCTGGAGCCCCATATCTTTGGGGACAAGAAGTTACACAGATGGTCTGAGGAAGGAGAGAGTGGACATGCAAGTAGCCCTTTGAAATGGGTTGATTTGGTAATGTCCCTTCTTGTAGAAATGTCAGCTCTTTGCTCTTCCCGGCCTTCATTTACCTTGGCCGACTCCTGAGCCATCTCCTGTGAACTTGAAACCGTCACATCAAGCTCTCCCTTCTCAAACAGGGAGAAACATTCTCCTTTCCCCAAGGCCTTCCCAGCATTCCTGTGAAGAGTGGAGAGGCTGGAACATGCTGGGTGGCAGGCTGCTGCAGCAGGACAAGAAAGGGAGGGAAGGAAGGGAAGGCAGGCAGGTGACTGAGGGGCGTGCTCAGAAGGTGTGCAGAGGGAGAGGGGTGGGATGGGGGAAGGAGGCAGGCTGACAAGATTGCCCTTCTACCTGAGGTCAAATGCACTGTCTCCTTTGCCTGCTTAGGGGGCCTCGCGGCTGTGATTTACACGGACACCTTGCAGACGGTGATCATGCTGGTGGGGTCTTTAATCCTGACTGGCTTCGGTAAGTGGGGCTGGGGTCGGCTGAGGAGGCGGGGAGGCACAGGTAGAGGCCCAGGGAGAGAAAAGCGAGTCCAGCCTCCCTGCCTGCCACTGACCCAGGCAGTGAGCTGGATGTGCTCTGTCCTACCCCTGGGAGTGGTCTGGCCTGGACTGGCCCTGACTGTGGGTGTGCAAGGAGCACCTTCCCCACCCTGCGGTCTTAGGCTGGGCCCAGCCTAGGCAATACCTGATTCCTTGCTGCTCTCGCTAGGGAGTCTGGGCCAGTGGGCCCCAATGTGGGCCTCTGATGTCATAGTCTTCTCTCCACAGAGAAACTGGACCCCCCCCCCCCCCAATCCCATTCTGTGGATGAGAAAACTGAGGCCCAGAATGGAACAGTGACTTGCCCCCATAGTGAGGGTTCTGGCTGTAGGTTTCTCAGGCATTCATGGGAAGAAACTGCTATGAAGAGTTGTGAGTTTCACGATGTTGAGTTTTGTTACTGATGTTTTCCAGCTTTTCACGAAGTGGGAGGGTATGACGCCTTCGTGAAAAAATACATGAATGCCACTCCAACTGTGGTTTCCGATGGAAACATCACCATCAAGGAAGAGTGTTACACCCCGAGGGCCGACTCCTTCCACATCTTCCGGGATCCGCTCAAGGGAGACCTGCCATGGCCCGGGCTCATCTTTGGACTGTCCATCCTTGCCCTGTGGTACTGGTGCACAGATCAGGTACCCAGGCTGGATGTGTGGCAAAGAGAGGGTCTTCTTCTGGGGGCCATAGAGACTCCTGTCTGTCTGTGGCTTGTGGGGTTGGGAAAGGTAGGGCAGGACTCGGGTGGTCTGAGGGTTGCCCAGCCTCGGTGACGTGGGAGTGTCAGGCCAGAGACTCAGGATGGTGGGGGAAGCTGGGGTGGTCAGAGTGTATTGTGGGGTCTCTGGCCCACACCCCTCCCTCACTGGGCTTTCCCTGGCAGGTCATTGTGCAGCGCTGCCTCTCAGCCAAAAGCATGTCACACGTGAAGGCCGGCTGCATCATGTGTGGGTACCTGAAGCTGCTGCCCATGTTCCTCATGGTGATGCCGGGGATGATCAGCCGCATCCTGTACACAGGTGATGGCTTCTCCTGTACTCGCCAGCTTTTCTCCCATTTTCCTGGCTCCAAGTCATTTCTAAAGCCCTATTGTTCTCCGCTCCATTTTCCCTGCCTTCTTCCTTTTTTTTGTCATGATTACCAAGAATTATTGTCCCCCTGACCCAGACAGTGAGCAACTAGTGGTCATAGAACCTGTGGAGTTGTCTTCCCTAGTTCCTTACATTGGCACTTACTTTTCCCCTTTTGCAAATTCTCTGAAGTCTTGACATGCCTCCAGCTATAGCTTCTTCCAGCTAATTCTTGCTCACTTTTTGCTCTGTCCCCTGCCCTCCCCAACCAGGCTATGGTAGTGTGTATGATGCCTTTAATGTCAAAGGACCCCAGCCAGTCTCTAACTGCCTGCTGCTCAGAGCTCTGTTTCCTGGAGCATTTCTTTGAAGGGGCCCTGAGCCTTGCACTTTGCTACCCAGGGTGATAGGTTCTTCCTTGGCCCTTTTATGGTCTCTCCTGCATGGCCATTTGCATGTGGTGTTTTGATCAGCCATCATAGATCAAAACTATTTTCTGGAATATAAAGTAATGGTGAAAAAGAGAGCACGACAGAGTGCAAGTTTGGTGAGCGCCTTTCAAACGAAGACAAGACAGTGTGGGGGCACTTGTCACTGGCTTCATGCTCCTATACTGGCTCACCTGTAATGAGAAAAATATATGTAACTGAATAGTTTAAATTATGATGGATGTAACACACATGTACATATTTGAGATGGTGCCGTGATGAATCGATGCTGTTTGGGGCAGCGCTAAATGATATACCTACAGTAGGTACCTAATAAATGCTTGTAGGTCTGAAGTCTATAGAAGTTTCTAGAATTATCACCAAGTTTCTAGATCACGTCCCCCTCCCCTCCCAGGCTACTGCCTTTCTATCTCTACGCCAGATTTTCCACATCTTGGAAGTACTGCCCCACAGCCCTCCCGCTGGGGAATTCCTCTGTGGTCTGAGCATTCAACCCTCCTTGCAAGAGCTGCTTAAAACAAAACCCCAAAATTAGCAACCACAAGTCACTGTGATCTTCAGGAGAAACAAGAAAATAGTTACTGCTGAGCTGCAGACTTTAGCTAAAGTCTAAAGACCATGCCCTCTCCTTTCCTACCCTGAGCATTTCTTTGCTTCTCCCTCCTCTGCCCAGGAACTGTCTTTCCTCCTCAGTCAGAGCTTGGGATGGATGGTCAGGCCCGGCAGGGGGGGCGGGGTGGGGGTGGCATAGATTTGCCCTGCAGGAGCTGCACTCTTTGTGGAACCATGGCAGGGCCATGCTCAGGAATGTCCTGTTTAAAGCCTTATTGTGAGAAGGTGAAACTTGGAAGTATTTTCCTGATGTTGACATGACTCTTCATCCCTTTCCAGAAAAAGTTGCCTGCACCGTCCCCTCAGAATGTGAGAAATATTGCGGCACCAAGGTTGGCTGTACGAACATCGCCTACCCGACCTTGGTGGTGGAGCTCATGCCCAATGGTGAGAGTTGTCCTTTCTGGTGGAGTCTTTCTTGGGAGACTGATTTGGCTTGGACTCTGCACAGATGTCTGTGGGCCTTCTGGGGCAAAGCCGTTTCTGAGCCTGGGAGCTGGTAGGGAAAGCCTCATTCCAGGTATCCTCAGTTTTTGAACATGTCCTCCCTTAGTGGAAAGAGGACATCTGGCTTGGTTGGGCTCTATGAGTCGTGGTACTCGCCCATCTGTCAGGCTTGGAAAAGAGATGATCTGAAAATGTGTTGGGGAAAACCACAACTTTTCCATGCTCATTCAGAAGGCTTTTTGAAGGTCAACAGACATTAACATGAAGGTTTGAACTAAGTGGCGTTTTACCTGGAGAATGAATTGACTTCTAAGCTGTTTCAAGGAAGAACGTGGAGAGAAAAGCAAAGAGTGATTTTAGCTCTAGAATGAGGAGGTTCAAGGCAGTAAGTAGATGGGATGCAGGGGTCTTCTCACTACAGAGAGTGAGTTATCCTAGGAGAGTGAATAGAGTCCAGAATAGTTAGAGTTTTGGAGTAGACCTGTGGGGTTACCTTTCATTTTCATGTTGAAGAAAAATCTAATTCTGGCTCAAGGGATGCAAATCTTGTTAGGTTAGGGGGGTCTCAGGAGACCAAAAATTCAAAGGTATTGATCAGGAAAATTTAGAATAAACATAAAATTTTATTACTGAAAGAAAACATGGAGATCATCTAGTCAAATCTGCTCATTTTACAGTTGGGGAAACTGAGGCCTATGGAGAGAAAGTGACTTTTCCAGGGCCATGCAGGAACTCAGTGTCTGGCATGGTTCACTCCTGCTCAAGGCTGAAATTGAGGAATTTGGAATTTTCTTTTTTAAAACAACAGACTGGATATTTGACCTTGGGCAAACCCTTTGCATTCAACCTCTATAAAAATGGGAGTAATGGTTAACTATTCCCCTGAGCTGGGCTGCTCATTAATTGAGGTTGCAATTAGCAAGAATCAAATGGCTCTGTTAGAGTTCTGGCTGAGATTACACTGGCCTCTGTAGGGGTGTTTATGCTATTTCCTTAGACTGGCAGACCCTGGGTGAGGATTGTAGCTCTGAACACTGTGCTGGAGTGGCTTGTGCATGACAGAAAGCAGCGTGGCACATAGGACAATGAAGTGCTGTGTTTACGTGTACCATTGCCATTCCTCACTTCCGGCTGGAATCTGGCTTCTGTAAACACCAAATTCCCCTATGACCTCCCCGTGTTAGATCAAATGGATATTTTCCATTCATCCCTCAGTAGCGCTTAGCATTATTGATCACTCATCTTTCTTGAGTTATTCCCTTCTCTTGGATTCCATAACACTATCCTCTCCTGTTTGTCTTCTCCCCCATCCTTTCCAGCTGTTTCTTTTTGATTCAGTCTCCTTCACTCAACCAGTAAATATTCCCCCACTAATCCATCACCCAATTTTGTCCATTTTACCTCTTAAATATCTCTTATATTTGTCTACCTCCTTCTCTTGTTACCTCCATCACGCCACTCTGATATACCACTATTTCTTGCCTAGACCCCTGTAAAATTATGTTCAACAAATATTTGTTGAGTGAGTGAAGGAATGTGAGTTTTATAAGGGTGTCGTGCAGAAGGGAGAAATCCATCCCAGCTTAGCAATTAACTGGTGAAGTAACCCCGAGTGAATGGCAGAACTAGGGCTGCTTGAAATAGACCTTTGTTTTATTCACTGAAAAATGAGAGGTGAGAAATATAAAGATCACCTTTATAATTCCTTCTATATCTCCAATTATGTGTGGTCTGCGTGATACACACTCAAGAAGAACCATCAGAAAATACTTCCCAACAAATGACAAAATAATTTGAATAGGCAACCTTTACTTTTCTTCTTGTGAGGCTGTAAATGAAAATGAAACTATAAAATTATTTACAGATAACAACACCCAGGGGAATGATATGTTCCAAAGAGATTTCAAGAAGCAGGAATATTGACTCAAATCTAATAAGCTGAAGTTAAACAGAGATACATGTCAAGTTCTATTACACAGGAATATTACAAGAAACTGAAGATGTTTAGCTTGAAGAAAAGGGAATTCAAGAGAATGCGAGTTGTCTTTGAGTATGTGAAGGGTGGTAAAGTGGTAAGACCACTTCCGTTGGGTAGTATAAGGACGGTGTCTGAGGCTGTCAAGAGGCAGATGTCTGCCTAGTCGGGACTGTCCAAAAGGGAGCAGATTCCTGTTGCCGGAGGATTTAGGCAGAAGAAATGTGGAAGGGATTCATGTATCAGATGGATGGTAGACCTTAGGTGACCCCTAATGTTACTTCTGCTTCTGGGACTGTACTCTCAGTTGGTAGGTGGGCCTTCAGTGTGGCCTGGCCTTCTAGCCTCAGTAGGGACAACCTTGTGCTCTCCTTGGTTAGTATATTCACAGGGTTGTGAAGCCTCACCACAATCAATTTTAGAAAATTTTTATCACTCCCCAGAGAAATCCTGGACCCATTAGCAATCACTCCATATTTCATCCTAACCACCCCCAGCCCTAGGCAACCAACCACTAATCCACTTTTTGTCTCTATGGATTTGCTTACCCTGGACATTTCATATAAATGGGATCATACAGTATTTGTCTTTTTGTTTCTGGCTTCTTTCACTTAGCATAATGTTTTCAAGGTTCATCCATGTTGTAGGCATGAATTAGTATTTAATTCCTTTTTACAATAATATTTCATTGGATGGATATACCACATTTTGCTTATCCATTTATCAGTTGATGGACACTGCATTGTTTCCACTTTTTGGCTATTATAAATAATACTGCTATGAACATCCAGGTACAAGTTTTGGTATGGACATGTGGTTTTTGTTTCTCTTGGGTAGATGCCTAGGAGTGGAATTGATGGGTCATATGTTAACTCTTTGTTTAACTGTTTAAGTAACTATTTACCACAGTGACTATACCATTGTATGTCACTGCCAGCAATGTATGAGAGTTCCTGTTTCTCCACATTACTACCCGTACTTGTTATTATCTGTCTTTTTAAAAATTATAGTCTCCCTAGGGGGCTATAAATAGTATCTTATTGTGGTTTTGATTTGAATTTCCCTGATGTTGAGCAGCTTTTCATGTGATTATTAGCCACTTTATCTTCTTTGGAGAAGTGTCCATTTAGATACTTTGCCCATTTTAAATTGGGTTGTCTTTTTATTATTGAGTTGTTAGAATTCTTTATATGTTCCATATAATAGACCCTTATTAGATATATGTAAATATTTTCTCCCATTCTATGGGCTATCTTTTTACTTTCTTGAGAACCTCATTTTTTGAATCTTAGTTTAAGTATTTCTTATATATCATGAATCTTTCGGGTAAGAGAGCTTATAAAAGTCCTCTTGGATGGACACACACACACACCATCAGCACCATCTCCACCATCACCACCATCATCATCCAGTTGCAATGCATTTACCTCATGTATGCATTGTCCCTAGCTCTTTGTTGACTGCTATGGACTTAACACAATATAATTTAAAGCCACAGTCTATTCCTTAAAACTTCTGATCTGTCTGGGGAGATAAGTCAGAGAACATGGTGTGGTTTTAGGAGGCAAAAAGCCTTGAGTCATCACACTGAGCACAAAAGAGCCGAGGTGCTGTGTGTGCCACTCAGAACCTCCTTCTCTTCCAGGACTGCGAGGCCTGATGCTGTCGGTCATGTTGGCCTCTCTGATGAGCTCCCTGACCTCCATCTTCAACAGTGCCAGCACCCTCTTCACCATGGACATCTACACAAAGGTCCGGAAGAGAGCGTCTGAGAAAGAGCTCATGATTGCAGGAAGGTAAATGCAGCTCCCCCTGCTGTGCTACATGAAGGCCTGAATGATCAGAGAGTTTCCCTCAAGCTGGGGAAGACTGGTAGATGCCTGGGTAGATTGGGAACAACCTCTGAGGCTAGTTATATTTATTTTCTGTGGCATTTAAACTGGAGAGCAGCAAACAATGCCCTTCTGGAGTGTGAAATGACATCAGAGATCATTTAATCTAACCCTCAGTTTATCAGTGAACAAAATGAGGCTCATCCTGCCTAAATCCAGGAAGCCTGGACAGCAGCAGAGCCAGGACTGGAACCCACAGCCAACTGAGTCCTTGTCTGAGGCTTTTTATACTGTCCCATGCTGTCTTCCTCAGCCCTGCCTATAGCAGCTCTTCTCACTGGACACCTTTTAGGCCCACATGCCTCTGATGCCTTGACCCTTGGCAGGACCATTGTGAGGGTCAGGTGATACTGTGCTTGTGAACATGCTTTGTGAAGTCTAAAACACCAGGCTGTGTGCACATTTGTTATTGTCAAATGGGCTAATAGGCACAACAGGATACTGAAGGCAGGAAACACTGATACATGGGTCAGAGGTGCCCATTATTGTGATTATCCACGGAGCAGATGCCCGGGACAGAGGGCTAGAAGCTCTGCTGTGTCTCTCCATGGGGCTAAGGCAGGCCACCTCCTCAGGGTAGGGGAAAAGTCCCTGGGATGTCAGTCAAGGGTAAGGTTCCCAGTGAGTGCAGGAGGGGTATGGGCTTCCACCTCGTAAGTCTCACGAGCAAGATTAGGGCAAAGGAAGGAAAGGAAAATAGGCTACTCAGGTGACAAGACACCTGGCACCCAGGGGAGGTCTGACAGGATCAGGGTCTACCACTCTGCTTCGCAGGAAGCAGCACCATTTCCCTGACTGGATTTTCCTTAGAAAGAAGTTTACTGGAGTTTTCTGCTATTTATAAGGCTCAAGATGCAACACAGGAAGAAAACCATTTGCTTTCTCAGGGCTGGACCTCTTGGCCCTGAGATTATATTGGGCCTCACATTTTTTGTGTGCCCAGTGCCTGCTGCCCCGGGGTTTGTCCCTGTTCTAGATGAGCTTACAGTTACATGAAACAGTTCCAAAGTTTGCTGTGGGACCTGTAAGTGCAGTCACAGTCTCAGAGGCGGGAGAGATGAGTGTGCCATGCAGTAGTTGGGGAAGGCTCCTGGTAGGGGTGGCCCTGACCTGCGTCCAAAATGGTGGATGGGACCTGGACAAATGAGAAGCAGTGGGAAAGCATTTTAGAGGGAGAAATATGTGAGCAAAAACACTGCTTTGTAAAGGTTAGTTTAAAACTCTGGCCTTACATTCAAGTAAGGGAGGCAAGGGAATCACAGCCTTTTTTCCAGTTGAATCAGGAGGTTGTAAGGAGCCCTCCAGTCTTTTCAGGACTTGAAGTGAAACTCAAAAAGGAGGAGAGCTGGAAATACCTGGTAGTGTCCCACTCTATCTAGATGGTTCCTTTGTAAACTCTTCTTAGCTTGTGTTTTTAACTTTATTATGAAGACAGAGAAGAAGGAAAGGGAGGAGAAAATAAAAATTATGGTCCTTACTATTTATTGAGTGCCTACTATTTGCCAGGTGTTTTACTACAGCTAACCCTTATTCCAGCCTTGTAAGGTTGGTCATATTATTCCCAGTGTACAGATGGAGAAATTGAAACTCATAGAGGTTAAGCAAGGTGTCCTGTGTCACACAGAGGGAATAAGAACTTGAATCCAGGTCCGTTGGCTGCAAAGTCCATACCCTTGTTCCTATACTCTATTGCCTTTCAAAGTGGGATTCTCTCCTGATGGGGACTAGATTGAGGTTACTGTTGAATATCAAGTGCATTTCATTTACTTGTGGGCATGGATGATTTTCCTGAAGGGGCAGAATATAGAAGAAAAGACCCTCAAGGATGAATTTGCTAATTATTTTTCCTTGCTGTGGTCATGTAAAACTTTCTCTCTCTCTCTCTCGATGTTTATGTGTGCATGTATGCTTGCTAGTTATATATATCTGTATGATTCATAGTGATATGTATTTATTCATGTCAGGCCATTTGTTGAACCTGTTGTGGGGGCTTTGATTTCAGGTTGTTCATCCTGGTGCTGATTGGCATCAGCATTGCCTGGGTGCCCATTGTGCAGTCAGCACAAAGTGGGCAGCTCTTCGACTACATCCAGTCCATCACCAGTTACTTGGGACCACCCATTGCGGCTGTCTTCCTGCTTGCTATTTTCTGCAAGAGAGTCAATGAGCAGGTAGGTATCATACGTGCATGTCCAGCAAAGTCATTCTGGCATAGAAATTCCCTTCTGAATTTGCATATTCTGTGTGGGAGGGATTCTGCTTCCCAGAGATCTTAAGCAAGAATGAATGTGCTACTAAGGGTTTATATGGAAAAGCCTCCAGGGACCATGGGACTCTCCTGGGTTCACATTCTCTCAGACTTCCGTCTTCTCCTTGTTGCAGGTTTCAAACTAATTCCCAACTAACGGTGACCATTTTTCATTAAATCTTGGTGATTTGACCCAACTGCATGGCACTCCCCGGGAAGTTTGTAGCCCCTGGGTGGCAACTCCAGAGGAAGTCCTAGCATAGGCTACCTCCTTGGTTCTGCAGTGATCTTGACTTTCTAGCCAGTACTTTTTAGGGCCCAGAGAAGGGCCAAGCTGTGGTACCCTAGCAGGATAGGGATGAGGGTGAGGGCCTGTCAGGAATCTCACCTGCTGAGAGAGTTTGTGTGTGTGTGTGTGTGTGTGTGTATAATGGAAGACTCAGCTGGAAAAGCAGGTTAAGTTTGTACTAGGCATGGCCCTTTTGAAAGCCAGGCTAAAGAATTTAGGTCATCAGTGGGACACTGTTGAAGATTTTGAAGCACTGTGATATCTTTGGATATGGCTTCTGACTGGATGTTGCTCAGTCATCTCTGTATCCAACCATCTCCATGCCTGGAGAGGGTTGGGAAGAAGTGGGGGTGTTAACTATGTAGCTGACTGTCTGAAACAATATAAATAGTGACATAGTTTTGGTTAGACACCCCCTTTCTTCCAACAGGACAGAGACAGATATATATCAGGGAAACACCTCACTGGAGTGACCCAGCTTTGAGGTACATAAGTCCCAACACATGCCCTTCTTCATTTGCTCTTTGCCATTAGGAACATAGTCCAGATATGCTGTGACACAAAACTGGGTGCACAGATGAGTGGCCTTGGGAACCAGAAATAAAACTGCAAGTGATCTCAGCAGCTTAGAGAAATGGGCACAGGTTCATGGGGTACGTTTCAGTAGAGATTGGCAGGAGCTGGTTCACTGGGAGATTTCTGAAATGCAAATTAGGAAAGTGTGGCTAGAAGCCCAGCTGGGTATTGCAGTGGGCCGCAGGCCAACTCAATTCAGCAAATGGACCAGGGCTTTCAAACAGTAAGGCTAAGAATTGGGATAGATCATCATGGTTCTCAACTCGGGGTGATTGTGCCCTTCCAGGGGACATCTGGCAATGTCTGGGAACATTTTTGATTGTTATGATTTGCTGAATGCTACCGGTATTTAATGGGTGGAAGCCAGGGAGGCTGCTAAACATTCTACAATGCACCATACAGCCCCCTGCCCCCTACCCCCAACAAAAAATTATCTAGCCCGAATGTCACAGTGCTGAGGGTGAGAAGCCCTGGCCTAGGTCTCTGAATCGTAGCATGGAGAGACTGCAAAGTGATTCTCGGGACTCTGTTTGCTGAGGGGTGACTCCAGATCTTGAGGAAAATGTCACAGGATGCCAGACTTTTCAAGAGCCTCTTGAGAATAAAAACTAAAGGAATTGCCAAAAGAGAAGGAAAACCTAAGCAAGTTTTATCCATACTATTCAGACAAACTAAAGTCAAGAAGTAATTTTTTTGACCGAATAAATGTATAGGGGACAAATGGGGAACACCTCTTTGTTTTTCCTTATTCATTTATTCACCTGGCAGATACTTCCAGATGCCAGCATGGGGCTAGGCATCAGCAACACAAAGGGAGTGCAACATGGTAAACACACCCCCGACAGCTTGGTGTAACACTCCTAGCCCAATCCTGAACTCCAGCGGTCCTGTTTCAGATCCCGGAGCTGTCACTTCTCTCACGATTGTTCTTTCACCTCTCTCCCCCAACAAAGGCACCGCCCTTTTCTGTATTCAGTGTTTGTTAACCCAAGGGTTTTCTTTCACAGGGAGCCTTCTGGGGACTGATCATAGGATTTTTGATTGGGGTGTCCCGTATGATAACCGAGTTTGCCTATGGAACGGGGAGCTGCATGGAGCCCAGCAACTGTCCCAAGATTATCTGTGGTGTGCACTACTTGTACTTTGCCATCATCCTCTTTGTCATTTCGATCATCATCATCCTGGCTGTCTCCCTTTTCACCAAGCCCATTCCAGATGTGCATGTGAGTATCCATTTGGGAGACCTGTTCTGGCCTGGTTTCATGTGCATGCTGCAACACCCATCTGGGTTGCCCTTGCCTCAATCAGACATCTCATACTCACCTGACTAAAATAGGTCATCCTTGCCATTGGTCTCATGTAGAAGGATACGGGGCAGAAAACACGGTTTGCCAGCAGAGCAATATCAAGATTGTGTCTTCAGCAGGAGTCCTCGTGCCAGGCGACATTTCAGTCCAGGGGCTTTTCTCTGTGGATCCTGCTCCCCAGGGGACAGCTCAGGTGCAAGGGAGTGAGATCAATGGGCAGGCACAGGGGCCACCCTGATTTGGGTGCTCATGTCCCAGATAGAAATGTATATTTCTTGTAATGGTCTCCTGGTCATAGCTTCCAGGGATCCCAGCAAGGAACATACCTGGTTATAAAAATCACCATGCGCAGGGGAATCTGAAGTACAACTTACCCTTTATTTTATTTTTTTCCAATTAAACCTCCAAACAGTTGACCATAGAATTTAAGAAATTTCAAACGATATCAAAGTCCAAGTGATTCACAACTTCAAAAGTGGCAAGTACTCTTCTTTAGCTCTAGAGGTTGCCCTTGGTTTAGGATATGTTCACAGCCCTCCCAATGCAGATGAAGATACCAGTTATGGGTTACTTTTACCATAAGCAGTATAGTCTGGTAACCCAATACAGCTGACATCCTACTCTTTCCAGGTTTCCAAAGAACAGAGCTAAAGAGTGAACCAAAATTACATTTATAGAGAAGGAGAAAGGGTTTTGTTGACCCCATTCTCATGCATACACAACTATAGGGAATTATGGAATCCCTAAGAGACCTTCAACCTCACTGCCAAATTTTCAAAGCTGTGACCAGCATTTATGTCAAAGAAAGACTGTTTTCATAGCAGCAGAACCACTATCATGGTTATTGGCCAAATGGGTCCTAGGCTTTCTTTTTGTTGTATTCATTCCTTCTTGATGTCTCAATCTTTGAAAGTATTGCAGCCCCCTATTCAGCCATAAAAACCAACAACATAAAGCCATTTGCAGCAACATGGATGTTCCTGGAGAATGTCATTCTAAGTGAAGTAAGCCAGAAAGAGAAAGTAAAATACCATATGAGATCGCTCATATGTGGAATCCAAAAAAAAAAAAAAGAATATAAATACAAAACAGAAACAGACTCATTGACATAGAATACAAACTTGCAATTGCCAAGGGGGCGGGGGGTGGGAAGGGACAGACTGGGATTTCAAAATGTAGAATAGATAAACAAGATTATACTGTGCAGCACAGGGAAATATATACAAGATCTTGTGGTAGCTTACATTGAAAAAAATGTGACAATGAATATATGTATTTTCATGTATAACTAAAAAATTGTGCTCTACGCTGGAATTTGACACAACATTTTAAAATGACTGTAACTCAATAAAAAAATGTAAAAAAACCCAGGAAAGTTGCAGCCCCAAGCACATTTAGTTCCAGGCTTCCTCTTGAAGTGAAGTAGCTTCTGGTTTCATGTCAGTAGAAACTGCACGTCCAGCTCTTCCCTGTTCTAAATGGCTCATGAGTCTACGATTCTCCCCCCATAATATAGGACAAAAAAATCTGACCTTACACTGCTGGTCTGGATAAATGGGTATCTAGCCTTATTTCCCAGCATCAGTGTTAAAAAGAACAAATCCATTTATCATATGTAACAAGAGATCATTCACTCAAAACATTTCTATATTCAAGGCAGTCTCTTAGCCTCTGAATATGCACATATCATAGGGGGTGGTGTGTACAAGTGTGTGGTTTATATCTAAGTTCCCAGCGTACTTAGAGATAGTGCTGTGGACAGGATGTATAATCTGTGTTATTGCTGGTATTAAGAGACCACATTCCTTTTCCTTTCTTGATGCACATCTCTTTGTTCCCCCCACCTCTTGGCCCAAGACACTGTTTGGGTCTTTCTGCTAACCTGTTCTGCTTTCTCCACAGCTCTACCGCCTGTGTTGGAGCCTGCGTAACAGCAAAGAGGAGCGTATTGATCTGGATGCAGAAGAGGAGGACATTCAGGAAGCCCCAGAGGAGACCATTGAAATAGGTGGTTTATGGCTCAGAGCCTATTTGCAAGCCCTAAAAAGTTACTCCTCCAACAGCAAGACCACTTTACTAAAGCCTTCACTAAATGCCTTCCTCAAAGCTCAGATCTCTCTTCTAGGAAGGAGTGAGGAGCCTCCTGCTTCTGTAGCTAATAATCCGTTTATTCCTTTCCCATGGCACAGAAGTTCCTGAGGAGAAAAAAGGATGCTGCAGGAAGGCCTATGACCTGTTTTGTGGCCTGGACCAGCAGAAGGGCCCCAAAATGACAAAGGAGGAGGAGGCAGCCCTGAAGCTGAAGATGACAGACACGTCGGAGAAGCCTCTGTGGCGGATGGTAGTGAACATCAACGGCATCATCCTGCTGGCCGTGGCTGTCTTCTGCCACGCATATTTTGCCTGAGTCCTGCCTTCTGCTGCAGGCTGTGCTTCTGAAGGCTGGACTCTTTACTATCTTCCTTTAGTTACATCCTGTGGTGCTGAAGGGCCACCAGCCGGTTGTAAATTTTGTCTAGTTGATAAATGTGTACATTTGTAATTACAGGCTAGCTGCAGAAAAATCAGTGATTTGCTGTTAACTTATATATTTGAGGCCAGTGTCATACAGTCATCTGAACGTATCAGAGCTGCAGAAGGAAGTCCACTTAATCCGATGTCTAGGAAAAGGCAGATTAAGAAGCTGAAGCCCTGTGATGTCTGATGCAAGTTTATCTCAGGTAGATTCAGCATGTCAGCATTGCTTGTCATCCTTGAATATTGTTGAACAGTTGCGGTCTCCCTGGTTCTTGCCACTTTCCCTATCTAACCACCCCACCTCATCTTTTTTTAAAAGAAAAAAAATTCCCTCCTCATAATATCATGCCAAATTTTCCTTAGCACAAGAAAAATGAATCTGATAAACTGAGAAATACATTGAAGCTGAGGATGGGAGCTTGATAGGGTCCCTGTCCTGGGTGTTTGCTTTCTGAAGGAGAGGCCTGGGGGTGGCAGTACTTACCAAAGGGAAGGATCCAGGTGCCAGCCTCAGGCCAACAGGGAAAGCAGATAATCTTGAGTCAAGGGGGCTTTCTGGTTTTCTAAAAATGTCCACTGTGAATTTCTCAGGTTTGAGATTTTATTCATTTTGGCATTTGCTGTGCCTGGAATGTCTTAGCCACTCAGTAGTGTTTGTGGATCAAATGAATGATAAAAGCATTTGTTTATAAATGCTTGCTTTATTTTTGGTTAACCTTTTCTTATGGCTGCACAGAGTACACACTCTGGTGACTGTAATGAATTGGGCATTTCCAGAGGCTCCTATTCCTTATGGTGCTGACACTGATATACACACAGGCTTAGAAGCTGACTCTGTGTCATATAACAGAGCAGATGGGCCTCATGGGGGCTTCTGTCATCTCAGAGCAGCTGCATTCTCCTGAAACGTTTAGCCCGAGATTCTCCCCGCTGTGAGTTCACGTGACCACAGCTCTTCCTTTCTGAGGTGTCTTCTTGATTGGTGATCGTCCGTCAACCTAGGATAGGGTGGGTTGTCTCTGTTCCAGGCGGCAGTGCTCAACACTTTTATTTCTTGTGAAATCTGTTTCTTAGAAGGAAATTTTTAAAATTAAAATTAAATTTAATGAATTTAATTCTTTTAATTCCAACTGAGAAATAGTAATCATATCGTGTAATATAATCCTGTGGAAGTCATGATATCAGTATTGACTGCTTTCAGCCTAGTTTAGGAAGGAGCTAGGATCAGAGGTTCTGTGGAGCTGAGAGTGGTTCCTTGGGTGTAAAAATGGTTCAACAGGTAAAGAATGGCTTGTTCTTGTGAAAAGAAAAGAAAATATTTGATGTGCCCTCATGTTCTCCTTAAGCTAGGCAGAGAAGAGGGAAAAGTAGAGAGTTTCTCATGGCCAGCATTACTTGGAGCACTGAGTTTTGTGTGGAATTTGTGATATTTTTGAGCTTTGAGAGGATAAAGGGAGAGGACTGAAAGCTGATGGATGGAGCAGGCATGAAATATGAAATATCTAGATTGTCCTAGGTTCTGTTTCTGACTTTGTCAATGATTCACTGCGTACATGTGGTAAATTATTTGGTCTATACTGTATTTTTCTCTTTGAAAAATGGGGACTCTGGTGCTTATAGCATCTACTACCTCCTCTGAGTGTAAGCAGGTACTTTGAAAAGGGGATGGGAGATACATACATGAAAGATGCCAAACAGATGTCATATTAAGCTACGGTTAGTCCCATATATTAAAATTTGTTACTTTGGTAAAAAATAAAACCATTAAAAAAACCCCATAACATCCTGATTTCTTGCTTTCTAGAGATTCTAGACAAAGACTGACCATCTCTGTGGTGAGCTCTAGTTGGCACAAGATGTGGATTAGGTTGCAGGAGCCAGGACAGTTGAGAATAGAATCTAGCAACTTGAACAATTTAACAACATGTAGCAAAGTTTGGAGATGATTTCAACTTCAAACCTCTAGCAAACATGGGGTGAGTAACTCTACTTTCAATGCTTAATGTCCTGTTAGAACAGACTGAACCACTTGGGTAACCAGGGCCCAGGAAGTGATAAATTGTACTAGAATAATTTCAGGGATACAGGAAAGAGCTATTCTTTCCCTCAAATGGAAGGTGTTTGTTATGGGGCAGAGTGATTGCTTATTAATGCTTAGTTTATAGAACTGAAAAACAATACCCTATAAGGCAAAAAAGCTTCTTTAAATCTCTCAAAATGAGAAGGCATGTCTCCTTCCCTGCAGAGTGATGTTGGTCCCGGGGCTTTTGACACCTGGGAGCATTTCTTACTTCCATATAACTGAGTCAGGCATTGATGTACTCGTAGAAAACTTTCTACCTTTGAAATGTACTAGAACTCACTTTTTCCTAGTACTGAAATCACCATTTCCTAAAAGATCCACTACAGCTTGTTCTGCTTCACAAAAGCAAGCCTTGGGAGAAAAACATATGTGTGCTTAGCTGGAAGAGAGAGATTCCTTAACATTACCCCCAACCCAGCCCCAAATTGGATTGTGGTGAAGCAAGTTGTTTGAATGAGGTGCCATTGCCTTGGCGGGTTGGTGGGGATGGAATTAGGGAGATGTGGGTAAGGTTAATGGGGAAGCGTTGTTCTACTGGCTCTGGAGCATCCAGGTGAGTGTTGTTCAGTCCCTGAGCCTGCACTGCACCCCTGACCCAGACGGCTTTTTCTGTCAGTGCAGCTTCTGTTCTTCTATGATGGCTCTTCCAAGACTCTCAGGACATGGACGATGCTTTCCTGATTTGTGGTACTCCTAGCTTGAGAGAAGTTGATCCTTGAGTGGACCTGTATTCCTAGATCACACTCAAAGGCCAAATTGTCAAACTAAATACTAGACATTTCAGATTGGCAAACATTCAGATTAGAATGCTGCTGCTTTGCTTCTATTTTCTGATATGCTGTAGTCCAGGAGTCAAGGTGCCCGAGCCCTGGGAGCAGAAGATGCTTTGTCATTCATTCATTGTTGAAAACCTGTGATCCAGCCCATCCAAAGGACCTGCACCACCTGCCTTTTCTTGCCCTCATGCTCTGTATGTTCAGTTTGTGATTCTGTTTCTTTTTGCTGCATGACATCCACTTCAGATTATTTTTCCCACAGGAACCTATGACTTGAAAATCCACAAGATACGTAACTAACTTTTCCTGTGTTATGGGCTTAATTGTGTTCTTTTCCCTCACCCATTCATTTGTTGAAGTCTAACCCCCCCAGAACTTCAGAGTGTGATTCTATTAGGACATAGGGTCTCTAAAGAGATAATTGAATGAAAATGAGATTACTAGGGTGGGCCTTTATCCGATAAGTGTGATGTTTTTATAAGAAGAGATCAGGACTGCAGGCATACACAGAGGGAAGACCATGAGAAGACACAGGGAGAAGACGGGCATCTATAAGCCAAAAATAGAGGCTTCAGAAGAAACAGACCCTGTTGACACCTTGACCTTAGACTTCCAGCCTCCAGAACTTAGAGAAAATAAATTTTTGCTGTTGAAGACACCCAGTCTGTGGCACTTTGTTATGGCAGCCCTAGTAAAAGCCAGCACTGCTCAGTGCCTAGAGGGAACTCTCCAGCTAGAAAGAGTTCCCTCCCTGGGAAAGAGAGAGTAGGGTGAGCCATTAGCTTCCCCAGCTTTTAGGGCATGGCATGAAGGAACCACTCTGAGTTCACCCCATCCAGAAACCAGCAAAGTTGAGACATGCTGGCTAGGAACAAAGAAGGAAAGCAGAGGCTACCACACTGTCGGAACAACAGTGGTGGTTCCCAGAGACCTGCTCTGCAGAGCATCCCAGCAGTTTCCCCACTGAAGAAAACAGCAGCCAGCAAAACTGCCTTGGACTTCTGTAGATTTCACCATTTTTTTGCCCTACAGTTATTTGTGTTCACTGATGTCAGCCATCTGAGTGTCTCCCAGCTCCCTCCATACTCTTCCAACCCTCACCCTCAAGGGAATCCAGGACCTGTGCTGGCAGCCTTCTCAGTCTTCTGTGGCTGTGTGTGAGTTCAAGACATCAGTATAGATCCCTTCAGCTGACCCCCACCTTTGTGTGTGTGCTTGGGGCTAGCCCCTTCCGCTTTGTTACTTGCATGCCACTGGCCTGATGCCCACCACCTGCCTCCATTGCTGTGTACATCTGTGGCAAGATCCTGCAGCTACAGAAGTGCATGCTGACAGCCAGGGCCCTGAGATGATTGTGAGCCCAGATCTAGCTCTGTTTCTCATCACTGGCTTGTACCAATGGGCTAACCTGCAGCTAGCCTCTCCAGGTGTCACCTGCATAAACTTAGTCTAACTCTCAACACCAGCTTCTACTTCCATGTGACTGTGGCAAGACCTAGCAGCCATGGTAGAGTATGTGGGCAGTCAGGGCCCTGCCTGGATTTGACTTTTATGGATTATATTACAGTCAAAAGGCATAGAATGACTGAATGGATTTTGAAAGAAGACTTAACTATATACTGCCTACAGGAGACTCACTTCAGCTTCAAGGACACACACAGGCTCAAAGTGAAGGAATGGAAAAAGATATTCCATAAAATAGGAATCAGAATGGAGCAGGGTTAGCTACATTTATATCAGACAAGTAGACTTAAAGTCAAAAACTATAACAAGAGAAAAAGAAGGTCCTTATATAACGATAAATGGGTAAATTCATCAAGAAGACATAACAATTGTAAATACATATACTCCCAACATCAGAGTACCAAAATATATTAAGCAAATACTAACAAATCTGAAAGAGTAACAGACAACAATACAGTAATAATAGAGGAATTCAATACTCCACTTTCAACAATGGATAGATCATCCAGACCAGAAATCAGCAAGGAAATACTGGACTTGAACAATGGTTTAGACCAAATGGACTTAACAGACATATATAGAAAATTCCATCCAAAAGACAAATCAGCAGGAACCAATCCAAACATATGAGTAATACAATAAATTTGAGTGAATTATATAAAAAAAAAAGAAAATTCCATCCAACAGCAGCAGAATACACATTCTTCTCAAGCCACATGGAACATTCTCCAAGATAGATCATGCTAGGTCACAAAACACCTCTCAGCAAATTTAAAAATATTGAAATTATACCAAGTATCTTTTCTGACCACAGTGGTGTGAAACTAGAAATAAATTAACAGGAGGAAAATTGGAAAATTCACAAATACGTGAAAATTAAACAACATACTCCTAAACAACCAATGGGTCAAAGATGAAATCAAAATGGAAGTTTAAAAATCTTAAAACAAATAAAAATGGATCCACACATATCAAAACTAATGGGATGTAGCAAAATCAGTGCTAGGAGGGAAGTTTATAGTGATAAATGCTTACATTAAAAAAGGAAATATTTCAAATAAGCAACCTAACCTTACACCTCAAGGAACTAGAAAAACAAGAACAGACTGAGGCCAAACTTAGCAGAAGGAAGGCTATAACAAAAATCAGAGCAGAAATAAATGAAATAGAGAATAGAAAATCAATAGAAAATATCAATAGAATTAAGTGTTTTTTTGAGAAGGTAAACAAAATTGAAAAAACTTTAGCTTGACTTACCAAGAGAAGAAGAGAGAGAGAGGACTCAAATAAATAAGATGATAACTGAAATAGGAGATATTACAATGGATGCTACAGAAATACAAAGGATTATGAGAGTACTATGGGCAATTATACACCAACAAATTGGACAACCTAGAGAAAATGGATAAATTCCTAGAAAAATACAACCTACTAAGTATGAATCATGAAGAGTTACTTGCTTGTTATTGGTAACAAGTAAAAAGGTTGAATGATAACAAGTAAGGAAACTGAATCAGTAATCAAAAACCTCTCTATAAAGAAAGGCCCAGGATCAGATGGCTTTACAGGTGAATTTCAACAAACATTTAAAGAATTAATGCCAGTTTTTTTTAAAAACTCTTACAAAAATTTGAAGCAAAGGGAACACTCCCAAACTTATTTTATAAGGTCAGCATCACCCTGGTACCAAAGGCAGATAAACACACAAGAAAAGAAAACTACACGTTAATATTCCTGATGAACATTAATTTAAAAAATCTCAGCAAAATACTAGCACACCAAAATCAGCAGCACAATAAAAGGACCATACACATGATCAAATGGGTTCTCTATTCCGGCATCTTGGCCCGTTCTCTTATTTCTTTATTTTTAATGGAGGTACTGGAATTGAACGCAGGACCTTGTGCATGCTAAGCACACACTTTACCACTGAGCTATACCCTTCCCTCCTTAAATACTTCTTAATGGTTTCACATTAGAAGCTCCATATAAACCAGGGATAAACAAACATCATGTATCAAAGAGGAAATCTCTTGGAATAACTTGTGAGGATAGCATCCTTGGACATGTGCTTGGTCATTATAGACCATATTCTAGATTATAAGGGTAACATCACATGAAGAGAAGCCTTAGTCTGTCCCTTCCTCTCCAGATGCAGTACAATAATCAGACTTGTTTGTCTTTTCCTCATTCATTTATGGGAGCGCTTTCTTTTTCTCATGTCACAATATATTTTTGACTCCATATTTTAATTTCTGTTTGAACTACCTTTTGATACAAAAAACTTCAATGGTTTATTTAAATATGTAGTTTTATCTTTTGTGGTTTCTTGGTTTCCTGTTTTGCTTAAGAATGTAAACTGCCAGATAGAAAAACAGAAAAAAGTTATAAATAGGCAACTCACTGAAGTTAAAATCGATGATTAATTAGAGTGCCTATAAGATTTTTCAACAACCAGATTAGCAATTTTTGAAAAAGCAACAACTTTTCGTGCTACTAAACGCACAGGGGGAACAGGTCTACTTGCTCCTTGTTGGCAGGAGTGTGAATTGCCTCAACTTTTGGGAAAGTAATCTGTCAGTATCTTAAAAATATAAGTAAATGTATCTGCAGCTCAGTTATGCCACTGTGAGAATTCTATCCTGTAGAAATAAAACCATCAGTGGGGATCTATGCAACATCATTTGTGGTGGCAAAAAATATTTAAACAGCCTGAAAATCCACCTAAATAGAAAATTGTTAAAGAAAATAAATATATCTAATATTATAAATTTTTAGGTAGAAATTATAATGAATTCATGTGATCTGCATTTGTTGGGCTTAATGATGCCCACCATGTACTATAAAGAGAGAAAAGTCGATTGTAAAATAATGTAGAGTTTGAGTACATTCTTCAAAACAAAAGAAATAATGGCAGGAAAACCCTAAAAGAGCAAACCATTGAAAGTAATTCATGAAACCCAGAAACTATAGGTAAAAGATGAAACAATTTGACTAAATAAAAATTAAAGCTTCTTACAGCAAAAAAAAAAAAAAAAAAGAACCCATAAAATTAAAAGGCAAGACATAAGTTTCAAGAAAAATATTTGCAATTCATATGCAAATAATAAAAACACAGACTATCTGAAGAATATCTATAAATGAATTAGAAAATTGGTAAGATATATCAGAAAATTCACAGAAAAATATGAATTGCTAGTAAGTATATGTAAGTACATACAATCTCACTAATAAGTGGAGAAAACTGAAATTTAAAAATGAAATTAATTTCAATCTTCAAGTTGACAAACATTAAGATTTAAATATATTACTCTGTAATTAAGGATATGAGTAAATAGAAACTTTCATACAGTAATGGTGAAAGTTTGGACCCAGTGCTCCTAGTTTATGTACATATAGAGTCAGCTCACTGGCTTTCTAAATTATCAACTTTCTTTTTCTTTACTGACACAAAGAACAGCAAAAGCTAAAAATCAGACCTATAGTCATCTCATTTAATAAAATTACCAACTGCGTGTCTGCCTTTGCAACACAAAAAACTACACAAGTGAAAAAAATCAATGAAAGCATCCTTTGCTTAATAAACATTCTAGTAGCTCAGATAGAGTTCAGGCAAAATAGCCATGGAGAAAGACTGCCACCGTCAAGAGGAGGATGGCGTTGACATTCACCACGGTCCTCCACAATGCCTTCTCCGATGTGTCTGTCAGCTTCCTCCTCTGGGCTTCTTCCTCCTCTTTGCTCAGCTTGGGGCCTTTTCTCTGCAAACCGCAGAACAAGTCGTAAGCCTTTCTGAGACATCCACGAGTTTCCTCGGAATTATCTGAAACAAAGAGAAGTAAGCAAATGATCACAAAGCATGGGAAATAAAACTCCTGTCAATGTAGTACAGGTGATTGTAAAGAATGATTATAATCATTTCTAAGTGTTAGAGGAATCCCTGAGAAAATATAGATAAATTTGATTATACAATAATAGAAAACTTTTGCATGGCATAGAGTCTCTCCCTCTCTCTCAATATTTCTCTCTCTCTCTCTCTCTCTCTCTCACACACACACACACACACACACACACACACACACACACACACACACAGACACACACACACACACACAGATTCATCAGGCCCTAATGGTATTATTGACAAAATACCAAAATTTCGATGGAGATATCGTTCCAATCTTATTGAAATATTCCCACAAAAAGGAAAAAGGGGCTACTTTCCAATTCATTCTGTGAACATTATGATCTTCGTACTAAAACAAGACATAGACTAATTACATAAAAGGAAAATTATAGGTCGGTCTCACTCAGGAACACTGATGTAAAAACCCCAAAGGAGTAGAAGGCATTGACCCTTCCTTCAAGGTTTTGAAGAACCAAAATCAAACCAAGCCAAACAATTAGTGTACAGATTAAGACAACATATCCTGATGGGCTAAATTTGTCAGTGGTTTCTAAAATATCAGGTAAATAAAGAGCCATGGGAATGGATGCTGGAGACATTTTCATGAAGGAAATTAAATTAGAACCTAGTTTCAAAGAATAGGCTTTTTCTTCTCTTGGAGAAGAGGTAGAAATATTCTAGGGGACTTGGTGTATGTGGGAGAAAAGTGAAGAAATCTGCCTGGTTGGAGAGAAAGAAATGAGGTTGGAGGAGAGGATAGGGCTAGATGCTTAATTACAGTCAATCAACATTATGAGACAAGGAATTGGAGAGTTTGGAACTGCCCGCCATCTCAGTAGCTGCCACACAGATCCGTGGATGGATGACGGATGGATGGACAGACAGACTAATGGATCAGTGGATGAAGGGATGGATTTCATACGTAACAAATTGTCTTGATTTTTGGGAAGGTAAGATTTTAAAGTTTCAGCTTGCCATAAATCCAAGAGGTTTTTCAGAAGCTGAATTTCATAGCATTAAGAAAAACTAAACAAAGCCAGGGGCATAGAGCTTCTATGTGAAAACCAAATGTAAACCAGGTGTTACCTTCATTGACACCATCATCGGCTTCTTCGTATCTTTTCTCTTCTGTGTCTAAATCAATGCGTTCCTCTGTACTATTCCGAAGAGCCCAGCACAGGCGATACAGCTAGCCAGAGACCATAGACAAGCGCATTAGTAATGTTTACAATAATGTAATGATACATTTGTTTATTGTATAGTTCAAAAAAAAAAATCAAACACACAGAAGAATATAGATAACAAAGAAAATATCTTTTCAACATTTTTAACATGGGTAAAAACATTAGCCATTTAAAATTATTTCTTTTTTTATTTCTTCTGGTAGTTATTAAAACTCTTCAATAATATGCTTAAGGCCCCTGTTTATGGATTTACAATTTCATAAAATTCAAAGATTTATCTACTTTATGCTAGACCCTGGCTCCACTCATTGTCCTTATCATTCAAGTTACTAGCTACATCATCATGGTTTTCAGTTTGTCAAGTGGTTATTTCAACTCTTAGAATATCTCCTTAAACTCTGTCTCTGGATCCATCATGTTTAGATAATATTTGTGTGCCATTCTTAAGTTCTGATAGCAATTTACACGTTTCTTTTCCAACTCACCTCCAAACTTCTGTCAGCACTACTGTTATTTTAAAATAGTTATGCATTATAGAATTTGAATTGTTTTCAGTAAATATTCCATTTAACATAGAATGCTTGCTCTCCAAAAACTGGGCAAGGCCGTTTCTGCTCTAGTGTTGGAACATATGATTGTTCCATTAGTTGAGAACCAGATATAGTTGTTGACTTGTGTTTTGCTGCAGTGTTGTCCAAACAACAACTCCTCTTTCAACTCAAGGCTCACTGGAGTCTCGGTCAGCAAGACATTTCCTATATGAGAGTGTCATGGGGAAACAAAACAAATCCTGAAAATAGGAGATTCGTGCTGTTTTCTCTCATTTATTCTGAAACATGTATCCAGTGTTATAAAAATGGCTCCAGGACTGTGTTGGTTGCTCCAGCCATTATTTTTTCTTTATTTTTTTCCAACTGAGCAGGTAGTTTCATTTTCATAAGTTAGTAAGCATGAGGCACTACACTAACGTATCTGTTTCACAAAATCTTGCTTGAACTATTACCACACCTTCTCCCACAACTAACCTGCTACTTCAATCTTCCTTTCCTGATTCTGCCATTCATAGTCCACAACTTGTGCCCTGGCATCAGGTATTCCCTTGGGGCCTGCCTTAGATTTTCCAGTCTCAGGTCTAAGCCGCTATTTCAACCTGACCTCCCATGTGTATGATATGCTGGATTCCAAATGCCACTCTGGGTTCCAAACACAAAGCTGGGCCAAATCACCATTTCCTCCTCCCACTCACCACATCATTAGGTGCTCATACCTAACACAGAAGATTCTGTTTTCTTTGCTCTAGTTGTGTTTCTGGGTCTGTGCTTGAATCTCACAATGGGAACACAAGGATATCCTTGCCATGGCAGTGACAAGGCTAACACCGAGGATGCTAATTGCAGCTTGGGGTGAGACCAGCAGAAGATAGCATGACTGAGCTAAACATGCAACACACTCACCAGTGATTGTGTAAATGGCAGTGATAGCCAAGAGGATGAAGATCGCCAGATAAAGGTCCAGTCCCAAGGCCAGCTTGATGAATATGGCTCCAGAAAATACGTCCGACTGAAAAGGAAACAGTCAGGGTGGAAAAGAAACATGCGCTACATCACTTAGCTCTTCCCTGATGACTTCCCACTAATATTTACTGCAGCTATACATGTCATCTCTGCAATCCAATTATGAACTCCTCGGAAGCCAGATCTCATCCTCAGAGAACCAATTATTGGACTGACCATCGACAGGAATAACGAGCGAGTGAGCAAAAGCTGAGAAATGTCTACACTACAGCTTGTATGGCCTGCTCTTCCATGATGGTCAGCAGAGAACCCACGATAAAGACCAGAAGAGTAGATAGAGGAGACAGAGAATAGAGCAATGGTTATTGTCAGGAAGGAAGATACCTGAGCACGTTCTGGGTTGTAGAAAGTAAGAGGTAAAGCAGGACTGGGGGGAGAGTAACCATGAAGCAAATAGTCAGAGATGTTGAGGTGGGATGGGATCAAAATTAGGCAGAGATTGAGGGGTTGACTTTGACAAAAAAGAGTGGTGGGAAGAAGGAAAGAATAAAGTTACTTGTATGGAGAGGGAATGAGTAATTGGGTCACGCCTAAATTTTCTAAGCAAAGTGATGAGACTTTCTGATAAGAGGCAGAGGTCCAGGAGCTAAAAACGTTGTGGACAGTTTAGAATCGTCATTGAGAGGACCAGAGGAAAAATCATAAACACAAAAGGACTATTGGTTGAGGTTTAGAAGCCAGCAGGGAGTCCTGTAGAGGGACCCTGAATGCAAGATCACGTCCACCCAGCTCTGCCTGGACCCCTGTAGCCCCCAGGTGTGCTTCTCAGCTTCCCCAATCTTTCTTCAACTCAACTGGTGCTTGGCTCTGTCCCTTTAACTTTGATCCTCCCAGGCTCCATATCAAAACCCAAAACCAAACCCAAAACAAAACAAAAACCTGAGAAATAGCAAACAAGCATGTTAGAATCATGGACATAAAATCTCTGAGTACAGGCATAGAATAGGGGTTGGACTTTTTGCCAGGGAAGATCAATGAAAGGGGAGGTAGGCAAAGAGATTGAGTCCTTGTGCTGAAGCATGATTATAAGGATGGATCATGGACTCTAAGAGAAAGGAAAGCATGAGTGAGGTGAAGGAAAGGGGTAAGTGATAGGGTTCAGAATCCGAAGAATCAGAGATCGCTTTCTTTGTAGAACTTGGGTCTGGAAGGGATGTAACTGAAGATGGTTGCTCCCTCCCCCACCATAAAATTTGAACTGAAACCTGATGTTTTATCATCTCACCAAACATTCGTGTTGGTGAAAAGCCTGTTCTTGATGATCTGAGCCTAGGACCTAACTCTGTGTTACAAACACAAAGTACGTGCTGCAACTTTGTTATCCCTGGGTTTGCAAGGAGTGCAACTACTGTGTAAATTGAGGGAAGACTGGACTTTTCACAAAATTGGATAGTTACGAAAAATTATTTACCATTTCAGAAAAGAGATCACCTATTGAGATGCCACTCAGTGTTTTTGAGTTGCCATAAAACATACCTGCATACCGATCTAAATGGGAAGGGCACAATTGTTTCACGACAGATTTAGAACTTGTGTATTCATGCAAAAATATTTACATATTGAAACACACATTATCGTATTATGAATTCCTTGACTTTGGTTTCTCTTACATAGTACAATTTAGGCATTAAACTGGTGGTCTTGAAATTGTAAGTAAGCGGATTATATTACTAACGACTTTTTATTATGGTAAATATATATATACATAAAATAAAATTTGCCATTTTAGCCATTTTAATGTGTACAGTTCAATGGAATTAATTCCATTCACAATAATTATAAAATATTTCTCATAAAAGGAAGCTTTTCGTGATCCAGGATTTTCTTTTGCTATTAAAGGACAGTCATATCTGAATATCTGAATATGCCATATCTGAATAAGGTCTATAGGTTGCACATTAGTTGTAGCAAAGTTAATTCCAATTTAAAAATTTACAGTGTGGTTTTCTAAAAGAATATCGATGTTTTTAAAGCATAACAAGTTGAAATAGGGCTAAAAGCGCATGACGTCTGACTGAATATGTATAATAATTCTCAGTATATGTATTATTGGAGTTTGAGAACCAGTGAACAAGGTGATCTTCTTAAAACCTGGGGCAGGGGAGGACTGTGGAAATTGTTGATCTACTTAATAAGTAACCAGGACAGCATCTGTTATCAGAGTGTAATAGTACACAAAAGGTCGTGTCTAAGATTACGAATATCACTTCAAACATAACCTTGTAGGTAAGAATGGACTCCCGCCACTGAATCTTCCCAGCTGACCACAGCAGACTCTGCACAGCCACACACTCGCTCTCGGCCATCCCTGCTGCTCCACTCAGCTCCCCAACATCCCATCCCCTCCCTGCCACTAGGAACCAGCCACTCCAGGAGGCTGCCCCACTCAGGGGCCCCTCTGGCCATGGCCATTCTGCTCCAGCACCTTGTTCATGCTCTTTGGGGCCATAAAGCTGTAGACATCGAAGGCAGAGGAGAACGGGAGATCACGTGTGAGCACCAGCCCCGGATACCTGCACGCTCCTCTGCCTCCCTTGGGTTATCCTCTCCTTCCTGTCCTGGGTCTTAAGTGCCCACACCCCCCACCAATGAGGACGACCCCCAATTCCAATTCCACCCAACCAAGACCACCATCCCCTTTCCTGGGTGTCCATAGCCCGCTTCCTTTACTTGTTCCCACACTCTATTCCAGCTCCCATTTTAACATATTTGCATATATTGTCTCATAGAGTGCTATTTTATGTGTAATTCTTTTATCACTAGCCACGTGGTGAACTCCTTGTGCACGGGAGTCTTGTCCCCCTAATGTGGAGCTCAACAATTTATAATAAGGGCTGGGAAATGCTCACGTTGCATCAGGAAGGCTTGTGCCACCTAATCTAAGCTGCTGTCTTGTTTTCAGTCACGACTCAGATCCACAGAGGGTCAGCCTCCACTCTCACAAGCTGCCTAGACTCTAAACGCGCAGGAGACTATTTCCTTAGCGACACAGGAGGAGCAGATGGGTTACTCTTTCTTTGTTTTCTACACATGCTGCTGAGTCTTCACATTCCTTTCTTCTTTCCTGAACAATTATCTCTAGGAGATTTAACTTTTTGAAAACTTATAAACCTTTTAACACTTAGCTGTGACATCTGTTTTAGAGGGGCAGTCTTAGATAAGACAGTGTCAATTTAAGGAAAGTCAATATAATAAGACATTTTCCTTCTGGTCTACATGTTAGATAATCAAGCTGAGAAGGAAACTGTAGACTTGGACTGGCTCTGACAGAGAATACAGAGGTCATTGTGCAGCAGGAAGGTAGGGGCTAGAGAAACCTCCTTGTTTACTGCTATTAATAGCCATGCTACTTGAAGGAGACATTTTTTTCTTTCTGGACATCCATTTCTTTCATATCCTTAGTGAAAGGGTGAGTTTCCACTCTGGAGTCTCTTGTGACTTGTAATTCTTGTACCCTATGAATGCAGGGTCTCTGAAGCTTCTTTCTTTGCATAAAAACTTGGTAGAGAGACCCCAGGTAGTCTGAGACATCCGTAGGGCTGGACCTACAGGCTCTCTGATCCTAGTACTCTAGCCCCATCAAAGCGACCCCATGAAGCTAAAAGGCCAGGAGGGCCTGGAACTCACTGAGATTCTCAAAGCCACAGAGATGAACAGGGAGAGGATGGAGAGGTAGATCTGGATTCGCTGCCCCCCAAATCGCTTCCTCAGATATTCCGGCATGGTCATCACCTGCAAGATAGACCGCAGCAGGGTGCACCTTCAGAGCGCAGCACATAAAGATCACTCCACATTTATTAAGCACCTGTGGGCAGGTAACTGTGTGTGGCATGTTTCTCACAGAGATGAGAAAGGCATGGTCCCTCGGGAAAGCAGCAAGGCTGAAATGAACTCAGAGACAATCTTGGGATCTGTTCCTAGATCTGACATTTACTGGACGTGTGACGTTTGGCAAATGCCTATCTCTCTGAACCTCATTTTCTCATCTGTAAAGTGGGGCTTTAAAATGAAGGTAGATGTAAAATACCACAACACAAATGCATAGTAGACATGCAACAAACAATTTTTATTTTCACCAATAATGTTGCAGTCTAGTAAAATCAATATTACTTATAAATAATGAACCATAATTTATTATGGTTGCATAATAAATTGATAATTGAACAAATTGTAAATGTACATTTGGGTGTATATTTTTGTGGTTATCTTTATTTGAAAGAAGAAAGTCACATTAAATCCCTACTTAGAGAAAAATCTGAGGTTATCATTGCCAAAATATGAGGTCAGCTATGTGATGTGTAGCTTAAAAATACATATTTCTGGCTTCTTTACAGCAGATTGAGATCATAATTTCATCTCCCCCAGCATAAAAGAATGTTAAATAAGTATTTGTATAATATTATCAAAAACAAGAAGGGGAAATCTTGGGGGCTCAGAGGCTGTGTGGAACCCCCTCAAAGATGGTAAGCCATGTCCAAGAACACATGCACGAGTTCTGTGGTGTGGATCTGCACCCAGGAGAGCATCCTTCAACAGAGCTTGTTCAAGCCTGGCACTAGAAGGGACCCAGGACGAGCAAAGTGGGACTATATAGTGACTTGCGGAGGTACAAGCTGGAAGGCTGGCCCCCTGGGCACCGTAATCCCAGAAATTATCCCAGGATATAGCACCCCTCTGAGAACCAGCTGCAGAAAGAATAAATGTGGGACTAGGCTCAGAGAGGCAGAGCAGTGCCCCAGATGGTTGGCAACAGCCAGGTTGAAGGGGAGCCACCAGAGGTGTGGTGTTTCTTACCCCTAATTAACAAAAGAAACTACCTCACAAATGTCAGAATGGCAAAAATTGGAATGAAGGAAAATTACATGTGTTGCTGAGAAGGTGGGGAAATGGGAACCATCAGAATAGGGGTCAGCAAGAGGACAGCTGGCTGCAGCCCTTTTCAAGAGCAATCCGGTGGCAGCACTTGGTGGATTTATGTAACTGTCAGCCCAGAAGCCCTGGGACGAATGACATTGCCCAGGTTTCATGACTGAGCAGAAAGACGGTGAATAAATGAGTGCCTGACAGAAGTGCCAGGGAATACCTGTGGGTACTCACCCCGGCCTTGATGTATATGGGGACAAAGAACCACCCTAGAACCAGCAAGAGCAGCAAGGCCTACAGGAAACCAAGAAAAGAGCGTGGAGTTAGAGAGGTCTGCCTTGTGGACCTTTTCTCTTCATGACCTCTGAGTCTGAATATACAAATGTTTGCTTGGATCCTGTCCCACTCAACCACCTGGGACCCCAAGACCATGGATTCCTTCCCTCTCTTTCCATGATTCAGAGGCCACTGTTTCTTGGGGCTTAGGATGTGACAAAAGATGTATGGTGAAATGGACAGAGGGTAAGAGATCTGAGCCCTGATGGACCATCGGACGGTCATGTAGTCTTTGCCAGAAGGAATAATTCTTGAATAGCAGGAACTGTACAGCGTTACAAACCAGTGAGAGAGAAATTCAGAGACAGAATATTCCCACTGACCAAGTCTTGCCATGTATAATAATGATAATAATATAATCTTACATCAATATCAACGTTTACAAAGAGTCTTAATATGTATCGCTCACACTGTTCTCGCAACACCAGGCGAGGCAGGGATGATAAGCACATTTATTCCTGTTTAATGGGAGGGGTCACCCGAGTCTCACAGAGATTATGGAATCCTAAGGTCACAGGCTAAAAGAGACAGGCTCTTGGCAACCTGATAATCACACCCACTGGGGCCATAGGGCATTTTGTCCATGTCTCTGGAGTCCATGGCACTATCAAAACAGAACTCAGACCACAGGGTATGTGTGGAGACTGGATCCGTTCTGGAGTCTCTGATACTACTAAAGTAAAAGTAGGGGCAAAATCTTCAGCAAGGGAGGGGCATAGTGTTGTGATGACTCAAGGTCATTTTCTGAGTCTATCCAGGGAATAGTCTACTTATGCTTTTGCTATAATCCAACTTCCTTCCACATAAGCATCTCCCTCTGACTGATATGCACACATATGTACGTACAAACACTAGAAAGGATAAGAGAAAAGAACAAAAAAAGCTCAAGCAACTCAAGAAATGTTTATAGCATGTGCCCAGTCAAGTGCTGGGTGATGCGAGGTGTGAGTGACATGAGAGAAGATGGTCGCTGTGCTTAAAGAACTTAGGGTCTGATTAAAGGAACACAGCTTCCACTGGTAAGATGGCAGAAAAACAATTAGGAACGTGATCACAAAGTGGTGTAGATTCTACCTACTACCTCTAAATCATTCGCTCCTTACTCCGCTGTCACTTCCTTGGTCAGGTTCTATGCATCCATCTGGCATCAGTGCCACAAAGCCTCTGGACACGTGCCAAGCCCCTCTCATCACTGAGGATGGATGCCCTCCTGTGTGAGAACTCGTCTCTCCTTGTGCTTTTTATACAGTAGTGAATGCTTATTTGTCTTGCCACTGGGATGTAAGCTTCTCAGAAGAGGGGATCATTGCTTTTACATTTTTTTAATCCCCTGTATCTAATTCAGTGATAGCTCAGGGAGGAGAGATAGAAGTGAGAGCTAAAATGATCCTGAAGGAGGTCAAGTGGAAGTGGGGATTGACTCGTACAGAAATGACATTCCTGGTGGGAAGAACTGCCTGAGTGAAATTTCAGAGGTGGGGAATAATGTGACTGGAATGGCCCAGGCAGAATGGGGCCACACAGGGAAGGCACTGAGAGGTTCAAACAAGAGATGGAAAAATAGACATCAAACCAAAGAGGAGTTTGTCCTGTACAGACACCCAGACAAACACACCTAGAGTTTTGACGTAAAGGGAAGAGCCTATGATGTCACTTACATTCCACTCAAATGCTGCAATGGCGATTCCCGAGGCCGCTCCCGTCCCCGCCAGCCCTACGAAGTGGCCACTGCCGATGTTACTGGCGAAGAGAGAGGCGCCCATCTGGAATCCAAGAGAACAGACGAAGATCAGAGGTAAAGGTCCCAAATCAGACTTCTTGAAAGCAGGTAAACGTTGAGATGTTTCCCTCACTTCTTAGGGCAGGAATCAGAAGACTGCAACTGGTGGCCTACATTTAGCCAGTCACGTTTTTGCATGATTGGTAGCTAAGAATGTTTCCATATTTTTGAATGGTAAAAAAAATATCTAAAGAAGAATAATATTTTGGGAAATGTGAAGTTATATGAAATTCAAGTTTCAAGTGCCTGTAGACAGCTTTATTAGAACACGCTACATGTGTTGATTTTACATATTAACAAGGATCCTTCCGTGCTACAACGGTAGTTGTGCGGTTGCAATAGACTGTGGCCCATAAACTCTAAATACTTACAATCTGGCACTTTATGGAAAAGCCTCTGACCCCTGCCTTAGAGGAACATTAATCTACCCAGATGCTCTGAGTTGAGCCTGTCCTTGGCCAAGAACTGCCAGATCTTCCGTTGGCTCCTTCAATCAGCCTCAAGGGCTCCGAAGGTGGGTAGAAGGGAATTCCTCTCCATTGTCCTGACCCTAGTGACCCTCTTCACATCCACCTCCTCTTCTGTCACCTTGTCTACTGTTCTAAAGTCTCAACAATCAAGAGGGAGCTCTTGAGTGAGCACGGGTGAGCACGAGTGCTGACAGAGCAGAATTGCGGGGTGGGACCCTTGCGGTGCCCATTCTTCTGTTTTCACCTTTGCAGCCCTCTGTAAGACCACCTTTTCTATTCTGTCCTTTTCAATTTCTGTTTGGGAGCAGGGGATGGGATTGAGCTGGTTTGCAGCTATGGTTTTGGTTAAGCCTTGAATGTTTCATAAAAAGAGTCCTAAGAAGGCATTGTCTGATGGGACACCCCAATAAATATCCATTTCAAACACAGTATGGGTTCAGAGAAGAAGATGCACCTTCTGCTGCAATCGCACTCTTGCCAAGGAGGTCAGAAATCAACACCCAGCAAGGATGACACCAACTGGACAAGAGTCAAAGAGGCATCATCATTTGACCGTCACAGGGAACTGAGAACCACCATACAACTGCGCAGATCAGAGGACTAGACATGCAGGTGGTCGTGCAGGGGGAGGTGTCTCTGATAAAGCAGGGTTTGAACTGGGTGTTGAAGGAGGGAAGCAGAGAGGGGGACGCTCATCCAAACAAGGAGGGCAGCAGCATTAGCTCTGGATTGGGATGGATGAAGGAACGTGCTGGGGACCGTGAGCAGCCGAGACAGAAGATTCTTGATGAGGCCAGGGTTAAAGCACATGACGCAGAGCTGAACTGGGTCTTCCCAAATGTCACACTACACCCGCTCTCTTAATTGGTGGTGCCATATCATTTACTGGAATGACAGTGCAGAGGCCTGAGGTCAGGGGTTTAGGAAAGGAGACGCCAGCATGTAGGCAGCCAATACACATCAGAAATGATCAGCATTCCCCATGTTTTCTTTATTTTCCCTTAAACACATGACCTGGAAATTTATCTCCAGGGAGCTCTGACCCACTCACCGGCACCCAGGTCATCTCTCGACTAGCCAGGAAGAAGCCTCCAATTGTGCCCCGGTTGGTCTTCAGCATTGCCTGAGCAGAAGGGAAGACTTGTGAGGGTCAAACCACAGCAGATGCTCTGGCCAGAATGCTGAGGGAAGTGACCTTTCCCAGCACCCCTAAAGAGAAGCATTATCCTGGAAACTGTGCTATAGCACCAGTTTTTAAAGGACTTCAAAATCACACATTCACAGAAACCAAGAAAATTTAAGAACTCATATTCCTCCACTTCTGTCCTAATTGCTTTGTTTAATTTCATTGATGAGAACAGTGTGAGGCATCGCTAACGCTGTGCTTGGAAGAAAATTTGCAGCCTCAGGCTCACTACTTAAAAGAAAGAATAAACGCAAATGAATTAAGCGTCCAGCTCAACTAAATTAGAAAGTGAGCAAGAAGAAATAAAACACGTGGGGGTAATGAAACATCTTTATTCATTATGCCACGTGCTGGAGATGCCAAACAGAGTAAGTCTGAAGCCCCGCTGCTGGCCCCATTCACACAATGAATAAATTAGCTCCGTGTAAGCATTATCAGTGTTGCACATGAGAAAATGGCTGTGAGAGAAGAGCAGTGAAATCTGTAACAGCTGGTAATGTTCTCTCTGCTTCATCACCCGACACTTTTCCCTCCCTGGGACACTTCGCCCCCAAACCTTGTGCCCACCCTGAACACCCCCCTGGTCTCCTACATACCCACAGCCCGACAGCCATCACCACCACAAAATAGATGACAATGACAGATGTCAGCAGCAGTTCGGATGCGCTCTGTTATCTCAGGGGGGTCTGGGGTCTCAGTCACGGTGCCGGGGCTTACTGTGCTGGCCATGGCTGCAGGTGGAGGTTTCTCCATCCCACGGCATTCCCCATGTTTTCTTTATTTTCCCTTAAACACATGACCTGGAAATTTATCTCGTATCTTATACGAGCCCTTGGTTGATCATTAGACTTGATCATTATCAGTCTTGAGCAGGTGGAATGCACTATCAGAGCCAGCTCCTGGGAAAGAGGACCTTTAAACCTCTTCTCTGAAACTGAGACACTGGCCCTCCAGCAGCCATGCTGGACTAAGTGGAGTGTGGGAATGAGGGAGTGAGGGAATGAGAGACTAGAAATGGGATGAGAATTGGAGGTGGAGAGTAGGGTGTCCACTGAGTAGAAAGACAGGTTCTTGAAGAAGATTTGAGCAGGCTGAGTGAGGACTGGGGAGAGATGAAAGGGACAAGAAGGGGAGAAGGACAGAGGTGAAGGGGCCAAAAGGAGTCGGGGGATGGGGGTGAGGGTCCTTTACAGAGCAGGAAAGATTCCTGACCAAGGAATTATATTCCTTAGAAGGGAAGTAATTTTGCATTTCCTGGGTTCTAAAGCTCTATGCTTCTCTGGAACAGGTATCTGAATCAGGCTTTATTTGTCACATCAGGACCCAGGTGGCCCATGCAGGACAGGGAGGTGGCCCTGTGAGCACTGCACGAGGCGGGGTCAGGGCAGGCGGTGCCGTTGGCTGGGTCACAGGTTCAGATGACATGTGAATCAACCTAAAAGCATGTGATACTGATTCTGAGGACTCGGATATATAACCAGACGTGGGATTGCCGGATCATACGGTAGTTCTATTTTTAATTTTTTGAGGAGCCTCCATACTGTTTTCAAAGGGCTGTATCTACAGTCCTACCAGTGGTGCATAAGGGTTCCCTGTTCTCCATGTTCTTGCCACCACTTGTAAGCTCTGGTCTTGTTGTAGAAAGCACCCCTCCCCTCCCTCACCGTGTCTCTCTTGGTCCTCTCCTTGCCCGCCTTGCCTTTCCCCACCTTCCCACCTTCTGCAGTTGGCACACACAGCAGACTTCTGCCGCTTCCTGGATGTCCCATGACAACCTTAAATGCTGCAGAAGCTTCATGCTTTCTAGTTCCTCTTCTTACAACGTCCTTTTCACTATCCCTTTAGAGCTAGAACAAGCTCTACCTCCTCCAGGAGACCCAAATATAAAGAGTCCCATAATAAGAGGCTGTGTTGATTGTTGCAACATTAAGGCCTGGAATAGTGTCTGGCACACTGGAGTCATGAAAATAAAGTGCATTGCAAACTCCAGGAACCCAGTTAGGATGAGGAAACTCCAGGGCGATCAGGTCTCTTGGGGAGAGGGAGTGCAAGTTGAGCCAGCAGGGGCTGCTCTGGGGCTCATCGAGGGTAGTCCACTCTTGGCTGCTCCCCGTTGCACGAAGCCCAACCTGAAGGTGGAGACTTTTGCTCACCACTGGGGACTTTGCGGCTGTGTCCCCCTGAGGAGGGGCACCAGTGGAGTTGTAGGTGATGCTCTATGAATTATTCAGCAGAAGCCAGGGAGCCCTACTCACTTTTTCTTGAGATTTACTGGTTCTTAAACAATTAGCTTGGTTCTGTGGTCTTCTGTGGTTCAGAATTTTATTTCTTTGGATCCCCAAGGGCATCATTATTGTATCATATTATATATATATAAAATACAATGTATAATTTATATTATACCATACCATATTACCTATAATAAGCAATTTATGAAGTACTGTTTATTTTATTATACTATACTATAATAGTTATTTATTTATTCAGCAGAGGAGTGGTGATTAGGTTTGTTTATTTATTTTGAGAGGAGGTACTGGGGGTTTAACCCAGGACCTCGTGCATGCTAAGAATGTGCCCTACCACTGAGCTATACCCTCCCCCACTATAATGTATTACAACAGGTGCCTCAGACTTGATTCTCTGGCTCCAGGTCAGGCAGCACGGCCTCCCAGACCATCTCCGGGCTCCAACCCGAGGATGAGGCTGATTATTACTGCTCAGTGTGGGATGGCAGCCTCAGTGCTCACAGTGTTTCAGGCCAGTGGGGAAGTAAGACACAAACCCTGAGCTCCCCCAGCCCTTGGGGGAACTCACAGAGCACCGTTTAATTGGCCCAAGAAAAGAGAAGTCCTGGGTTCCAACTGACAATAGTGTGTACTATTCGGGAGCATTAAAAATAATGAATTAAAATGACAGGACCTACACAATTGGTAAAAGTATATTTATCATTTCAATATATTTGTGGCAACTTAGAGATATATACAGTGACATGCAGTAAAAATCGGTAAAAAGGAATACAAAGTTTAACTAAGGGAATAAATAAATAAATATATATATATATATATATATATATATATATATATATATATATTTTTTTTTTTTTTTTTACAGATTTTTCTTTTCTATTCCAATTAGAGATGCTGGATTCATGTGCTCACAGGGTCCACCTCTCTGACCTTAAGTAACCATTCACCAGGGTCATCAGCCACCACCCTCCCCACTTTTTCTGCCCTTGGCTCATGACCTGACATCCGACTCTAGGGAAAAATTACAGCACAAAAAGGACACTGCTCCTTGTGCTAAGTGTTACCACAGAGAGCAGAGGATGTGGTTCCTGTGGTCAGCAGGGGGCGCTGTGCGATGTCCAGAGTGCAGGAGTTGTGCTAGACAGCTGATAAACCACTTAGCTTGCTCTAGGGGATTTGGGCAAACTGTGTCTTCACTGATATGTGACTTTTCTCCACCTGTGATGACTTCTCCTCACCCTGTGATGCCTCCTTATCACCCTGTGAGCTCCTGGGTCTGGCTCTCTTATTGCTTCAGATTTGAGTCAGATCCTTTTCCTCTATAGAGTCTTTGCTCAAATCTGGTCCAGGAGGGAATGATAGTGAGGGTCCAGAATGTGGACCTTTTTCCAGAAACAAAAAAAAATTCAATCTAAAATTCATGTGAGGGGGTGGGTGGGTATAGCACAGTGGTAGAGTGTGTGCTTAGCATGCATGAGGTCCTGGGTTCAATCCCTAGTACTTGCATACAAATAAAATTAAATAAGTTTCATATAGAATCACAAGGGACTCTGAATAGCCAAAACGATATTGGGGGAAAAAAAAAAGTTGGAGGTCTCAAACTTCCTGATTTCAAACATATTTCAAAGCTACATTAATCAAAACAGTGTGGTACTATTATAACGACAGACACAGACCAATATGATACAACACACAGTCCAGATATAAACTCTCACATATATGGTCAAATGATCTTCAACAGAGCATGCCAAGACCATTCAGTGGGGAAAGTACAGTCTTTTCAACAAACAGTGATGGAAAAATTGGATATCCACAGGCAAAAGAATGAATTTGGACCCTTACCTTACGTCATATAAAAATTAGCTCAAAATGAATTAAAGACCTAAATCTAAGACCTAAAAATATAAAACCTTTAGAATAAAACATAGGGAATAACCCTCATGACATTGTATTTGCTGATTATTTCTTAGATATGATGCCTAATGCACAAGCAAGAAACTCCAAAGTAGACAAATGGGACTATATCCAATTTAAAACCTTCTGTCCATCAAAGGACAAAATCAAACTGAAAAAGCAACCTACAGAATAGAAGAAAATACTCACCAATCATACATCTGGTAAGAGGGATTTAAAATTTATTTTATTTTATTTTATTTTTTAATTGAAGTATAGTTGATTTATGATAAGAGGTTAATGTACAAAATATATTTAAAAAACTACAACTCAACAACAACAAGAACTCAATTAAATAACAAATAACTCAATTAAAAATGGACAAAGGACTTGAAAAGACATTTTTCCAAAGATGATAAATGTCCAATAAGCATATGAAAAATTCTCCACATCATAATTATTAGAGAAATACACATCAAGACAACAATGAGATTTCACCTCATAGCCATTAGGATGGCCAGTATTAAAAAAAACCAAACACAATAACAAATGTTTTTAAGGATGTAGAAAAATCGGAGCTCTGCACTGTTGGTGGGCATGAACAATGGCGCAGCAGCAACTATGGAAAATTGTGTAGAAGTTCCTCAGAAATTAAATATAGCATTATTATATGATCCAGCAATCCCACTTCTTCATCTATATCTAAACAAATTCAAAGCAGGATCCCAAAGATATATTTGCACACCCAATTCATAGGGGCACTCTTCACAATAGTCAAGAGGAGGAAGCAGCCCAAATGTCCATTGACAGATGAGTGGATAAACTAAATGTGGTCTATACATATACAGCAGAATATTATTCAGCATAAGAAGGAAGGAAATCCTGTCACATGCTACAACATGGTTGACTAGAGGATATTATGCTAAGTGATTTCGGACAGTTGCAAAAAGACAAAAAGTGTATGATTTCACTTATATGAAATATTTGAAGTAGTCAGATTCATAAAAACAGAAAGTAGAATGATGATTGCAGGGGTTGAGTGATATAGAAAAATGGAGAATTGGACGGAAGAAGCAAGATGGTGGAGTAGAAGGATGCTTGTAGCTCACCCTCTCCCACAAATACACCAAAACTCACATCCACAGACCCACCCAGCCAACCAGAGCACCTGCCGAACTCTGACAGAACATCGCCCTCTTTGAAAGACAAATACGCCAAAATCTGGTAGGAAAAAAGGAAAAAAGAAGGAAAAAGTAAAACAGTGCAGGATGGGTCCCGCAGGGCAGGAGCGGCAAAGGAGGACTGGTGCTCGTTCTCTGGGTCTCCCCTCTCCAACAGAGAGGCCAGTGGGATGGAGGGGGAACCCCCAAGGCTCAGATCTGCCCGAGCACCCCTTGACTGACAGAACTGAGTTAAACGGGCACAAAGGGTCCCCGCAACACCCAGACCAAGACGCGACTCAGCAGCTGGGGCTGGGACAGGCTGCCCGAATCGGGCGGAGGACTGGGGCAGCTGCACTGAAGCAGCCCCAGGGGACTGCAGGGGGCTGCGCACTGTGGCTGGGAGGGGATATGGAGCATAACAACCTCAGTCCCCCATAAATTGCAAAAAAAGCAAAGCAACATGGCTGGTGTGCTCTGGGGGTAGGGGCGCCATAACCTTTGTCTCCTCAGACCTGCACCACCATTATTGGCGCTTCTTGCGAGAAGAGAGGCGGGGCTCAGCCACAGCCGCCACCTCCTTCTGTGCGTGCGCCTGGGCGGAGGCGGGCCGAGACCTGAATCCACACCCAGAGGATCCGCAACCTCCTAGACAGGACTGAGACTTGTTTACAGCTGGAGGCAGATAGGATCTTTCTGCCCTGGCACCTCAGAGATCTCACACCGCCAAGACAAACAAGGAGCTGAGATTTGACACGGAGCAGAGGCGGGGCCATTCCTCGGTCTTCCCTGAGCGCGCCTTTGGAACGCCGACCCGAGGCGGAGCGGGCAGCTGCACAGAGCAGCGCAGAAACCGGAGCTGGGAAAGGGTGGGCAGCAACTGGCTTTCTTGGCAGGAATGCAGCACCTGACCACAGTTCTGGGAGGGGGCATGATCCGCCCAACTGCCTCCCCAGAGTGCAGCATCTGACTGCGGCATTGGGAGGAGGAGTGACTCGCCTGCCCACTGGATAGGAGCTCAGCACCTGACCCCGTGTTGGGAGGGGGCGTGATCTGCTAGCTGACAGCCACTGGGAGCAGCACAGACGAGGGTGCCAACAGAGGGCCTCTGGAAACAGCAAGCTGAGTTCGCGAAACAGGGCGAAGACACAAAAACCTCTCAAAATCATTAAGAGCACAGCGTCTTCAGGAGAACTAGATAACTGATACTCCTTAAGCCACAGTGCCAGAGAGATATGAGCAATATGGAGAAGCAGAGGAACCACTCCCAATTAAAAGATCAAGAGAAGTCCCCTGAAAGCACGATCAAGGAAATAGACATTGATGGCCTACTAGATCAAGATTTCAAAAAAGGAGTGATCAAAGTACTGAAGGAACTAAAATAAACAGTGTTCGGAGATATAAAATATGTCAAAAATGAAATAGAAGCTATAAAGAAGAACCAAGTAGAATTAGTAAACTCATTTGCTGAGATGAGAGCTGACCTAAAGGCTGTACAAAGCAGACTCGATAATGCAGAGGAACGAATAAGTGACCTAGAAGACAGGACAACAGAAAGCACCCAATCAATCAGAACAGCTGAAAGAAAAACAAATAAAAAACCATGGAAACAATATAAGGGACCTATGGGATAATATAAAGTGTGCCAATCTATGCATAATAGGGGTTCCAGAAGGGGAAGAAATAACAAAGGGGATTGAAAAGGTATTTGAAGAAGTCATGACTGAAAACTTCCCAAACCCAAAGGAATCAGATATCCAAGTACAGGAAGCTCAGAGGGTCCCAAACAGGAAGAACTCAAACAGGCCCACCCCAAGACATATTATAATCAAGATGGCCAGAGTCAAGGATAAAGAAATGATCCTAAAGGCAGCAAGAGAAAAACAAAGAGTGAGTTACAAGGGAACCCCCATAAGGCTCTCAGCTGATTTCTCTACACAAACACTACAGGCCAGAAGGGAGTGGCAAGATATATTCAAAGTCCTGAATGAAAAAAAGATGCAGCCTAGGATACTCTATCCAGCAAGGCTATCCTTTAGAATAGAAGGAGAGATAAAGAACTTCACAGACAAGCAAAAAGTAAAAGAGTTTAGCAACACTAAACCCATGCTAAAAGAAATATTGACAGGTCTATTCTAAATAGAAAAGAAGTAGGATGCTGAAAAATGAGAAACTCATAACTGGAAAAGAGATAACTGCCATGAATTACAAAAAGAATAAACACAAAATTGTGAAAGAAGACATCTAAATCATTAAGAGTGAGAGAGGGAAGCAAGGAAAGCCATTATGGAAAACAGTATGGAGATTCCTCAAAAGACTAGGAATAGACTTACCATATGACCCAGGAATCCCGCTCCTGGGCATAAATCCAGAAGGAACCCTACTTCAGAATGACACCTGCACCCCAATGTTCATAGCAGCAATATTTATAATAACCAAGATATGGAAACAGCCTAAATATCCATCAACAGATGACTGGATAAAGAAGAGGTGGTATATTTATACAATGGAATACTATTCAGCCATAAGAACTGACAACATAACGCCATTTGCAGCAACATGCATGTTCCTGGAGAATGTCATTCTAAGTGAAGTAACCCAGAAAGAGAAAGAAAAATACCGTATGAGATTGCTCATATGAGGAATCTAAAAACAAAACAAAACAAAACATAAATACAAAACAGAAACAGACTCATAGACATAGAATACAAACTTGTGGTTGCCAAGGGGGCGAGGGGTGAGAAGGGACAGACTGGGATTTTAAAACGCAGAATAGATAAACAAGATTATATTCTATAGCACAGGGAAATAAAACAAGATCTTGTGGTAGCTCATAGCGAAAAAAAATGTGACAATGAATATATATACGTTCATCTATAACTGAAAAATTGTGCTCTACACTAGAATTTGACACAACATTGTAAAATGACTATTACTCAATTAAAAAATGTTTAAAAAATGGAGAATTGTTGTTTAATGACTATAGAGTTTCAGTTTTTCAAGATGAAAATTTCTGGAGATCTGTTGCACAGCAATGCCAATATGCCTAATGCTATTGAACTGTACACCTAAAAATGGTTAATATAGTAAATTTTATATTATTTATTTTGAACAAAAAAAAAAAAAAAAAAAAAAAAAGAAGCTGGGCCACAGGTGAGGGGCACTGCTGAAGCACAGGAATAGAGCCTGTGGATGGAAGACAGGGTGTGTAAGCACTGATAGGAGGAAATACCATCTACATTTTCACTCACCTTGTGCTGCAGAAGAGCATGTCCATCCCCTCAGGATGTTGGTGACAAGCCACAGCTGTGGTGACACTGGCTGTGACCATGACACCAAAGGAAGTCACTGATGTTTTCTTAACATAGCATTATGGTCATAGAATCTCCAAATATTGTTTAACCTCATCTGACTTCGGAATCACCAATTCTGATAATATAATTGCTTTAATAGAAAGGTGCGACTTGGGCTCAAACTATTCAACATGAAAATAAAATTAGAGTACTCGTTTCAGCAGGACATGTACTAAAATTGGCACAATAGAGAGAAGATTAGCATGGCCCCTGCATAAGGATGATACACACATTCGTGAAGAGTTCCATGTTTTTTGAAAAAGTTTATCGTTGCCTTGCTCACTGTTTAGTCATAAATGATGTAAGGTAATGGAGTTTTAATGTTGCAGGAGGTCGACTTGCATACAGTTGATAGATTTTTAAGTCTTTGGGATTAACTTTTTAAAGTTAGCCCTATGTTCTTGTATGTAGTCAAATGATAATTCTTTAGAACTATTCCATTTTCCAGACATTTTACGTTCAGATGGTGGTTCCCTGCTGGTGGATTGTTCCTTTTGGTAAGCTTCTTTATGATAGTGTCTGTATTACTTGAGTTCTTAGGTGCTCTGCAGACAAAATTGAAGGAGGTTACTGTTACCCAGCACTTTGGCTTTCAGGCTTAAATAAGAACCCCCACAAATGTCCTTGCTGTATCATAGTGCTATTAAATGCATCTCAAGTGAATAAAGAGTTAATTTATTGAAAGTAAAAAATAAGTAAAATGAATAGTATCCAACTGGTCCACAAAATGAGAAACCTCGGATTATGTATATGGGCTTTTTTTTCTACCCTACCCAGACATCCAGTTGGTCACGAGCGTTGTAGAGTGTCTCTCCGAAGCTCTTTCAAATTCATCTGGTCCTGCTGATTTTCCATTCTGATACCTTATTTCAAATGTTCATTGCATATCTTGATTATGGGCTATGATTGAATTGACCCTTGATTCACATATGTCCCCTCCCCTCACTTCCTCCTCAGGTTCTTTCTCCTTTCCTGGTGCCTTCTGGTGGGGGAAGTCTGGTCCCAATCCCAGGATTCCTCTCTCTTCTTGTCTGAATAGCTAGGCTCCTTTCAGAGAATGGCTCAGACACTTGCCCCACGTGTCCCCTCCTGGAGAGGGCAGCATCCTCGCCTCCATTTCCTTCCAAATAGAGTGCATTCTGCTGGTATTTATCACCTCCTTTAACACAAAGTGACTCTAAACGTCTGGACCGGAGAAGCGGTCCATCTGGATGAGCTTGAAGGTTTGAATGTAGTTTGATCATAGGATGCCGTGCAGAGACACCTTGGACTCACGGCTGGAATCGTGAGAGGTGCAGACTGGGCAGGGCGGGGGTCCTGAGCACCAGCACCTGCCTAGGGTGGACGTGTGTTATGCCTCCACCAGAGGGCGCTGTGGCCTATGCACCTGCTCGATGCTCTCCAGTTTCTCAGCTGTTTCCAGACCTCTTGTAGGTGTTCCTGTGACCTCACTGGGGTGAATAACATCCCCCCTCATACAGTCTTTCTTTTTATCAGGTTATCAACCTGATAAAGGCTAAGGCTGAAGGAGGGATTTAAACAACCTCATAAGGGGTAAGATTGGCATGGAGACCTCCCACCCTCAGGATCAGGGTGACGTATAAGAAGGGTTGGTGGGCCCAGGCCTGGCTGTGGGGCTCAGGAAGCAGAGCCTGAGCACCTCTACCATGGCCTGGGCTCCACTCCTCCTCACCCTCCTCGCTCACTGCACAGGTGGGTGCCTGCAGGGCATTCCGGGAGGGCTCCTGTCTGTCATCTGGCAGGATGGCCTCTCCCTCCTCCCTTGGAACGGGATCTGTCCTGTCTTCGCTGATCTCTGTGTCCTTCCTCATTGCAGGGTCTTGGGAAGAGGTTGTGCTGACTCAGCCCAGCTCTGTGTTGGGGTCTCCTGGGCAGAAGGTCACCATCTCCTGCGCCCGCAGCAGCGGCAACACTGGGGATTGTGCCCAGCTACCAGCAGCGCCCGGGCAGTGCCCTCACCACTGTAATCTACAAAGATGATGAAAGACCCTCTGAGGTTCCCGCTCGGTTCTCTGGCTCCATTGACACCTCCTCCAGTGCCGCCTCCCTGACCATCTCTGGGCTGAAGCCCAAGGACGAGGCCGACTACTGTTGTCAGTCTGGTTATGACAGCAGTAAGAACACGGTGCTCCAGACCCATGAGGAGGTAAGACCAAAACTGCCCAGAGCCTCCCTGTCCTGGGTCTGCCCTCGACCCATCCCAGCCAGGAGGGCTGATTCTTCCTGTGTTGCGCTTGGAGGCTCAAGTTGGACTTTCGTGAGTTCTTCTCTTTTCTTTTCAAAATATAATATTTTCCTCTCATGTCTTGATGGATGATCTCATAATCCATTGCAATCACTTCATGGAGGAGATTTAGTTCAAATCAAGGTTTCTGAACTTCTGTATTCCTTGTGGAGGGGGCTGTTCTGTGCACTGCAGGACATTTAGAAGCATCCTTGAGCCCCACACATCAGAAGCCAGTAACAACCTACTCTCCATATTGTGACACACACACACACACACAAAACTCCAGCCATATTCATATATCCCCTGGCAGAGCAAAAATCACCCCAGTTTGAGAACTGCATGGTAAAAGAGCATGTTCTCAGCCATTCGGAAGCCTTTGGCTTTGAATCCTGTTTCTGCCATCACTGGATGTAAGATGTGTCACCTCCTTGTGCTACTGCTTTGCCGTCTTAGACAAACATCAACACACAGTTCAAATGATTGTTTTGATGGATGAATAACGTTGTAAGACGATAAGGTCAGAGAACCTGGGACCCAGTCATGTGGAATCTCCTCCCAATCAGATTGTGGAGTATGATTTTTGGCTAGATTAGATGTGTGAATAATATTTTAAAACTTTATAAAAAATGCATGAAAATGTAATAGCTTGCTCTTCATTTATTCCCACAGGGATTATTTTTCAAGCATGGGATACAAAGATAAAGATGTGGAAAGGTCCTGTACTCTTATGGTTTACAGTTTAGGGTGGGTACGAGGAAACAGACAAGAACACAGGCAAAGATGAGTGTATAAAAATGTCCCTTGTCTTACGGAGTGTTTGGGTTTGAATTTTGGCCCTGCCTCTATTTGGTTCTCTTCAAATTTGGGTCCTTGGGTCTCCACTAGCAGAATGTGGATATTTATATTTCAATGTAAGTTGATTAAATTAAGTAAAACTTAAAATTCTATTTCTTAGCCACACTTGCTGCACTTCAATGGCTTAATGGCTTCATGTGTCTCGTGGCTACCATATCTGAGAGCGTAGGCGGAGGACGTTTTTACCACGGCAGGAAATTCTACTGGACAATTGGAAATGCTGACTTGACAATTCACTTGCCACTCAGGGATGAAGGCAGCCCACTTAGTAAAAAGCACTCTTGAGAAATCTCTTCTGTAGTGTGAGGCACGGTTCTTTGGGATACAACTCCAGGGAGTAATTCTCATGTGCATAAATTTTAACCAGAGAGTGAGGATCATAAAAGGAGTGAGAGATCTGGATGTGCAGACTGAAAATGCTCCTCTCGCCACGAGGCGACTATTCCATGGTGGGCAGGTGGGATTCCTAACGCCCCTGCTGGCCTTCAGGGTTTGCTCTGCTCTGCATCAGCGTGAGGTTTCTGTGTCTCATGGGGACAGATCAGGGGTGGTAGCACATCTCCAAGACGCTCTAAATGATCCCCAACCCCTGGTGTCCATGCCCTTGTACACACTGGAGAAAGCTGACTTGTGAAACTAAGGATATGAAGGAAATGGCCGCGTGTGACTTCCGACACTGCAGCACAGAGGATTTCCATCGTGCTTTCTTAGATTGCTCACTGTGGGGGAAGGTGGTTGCTGTGTTGCGAAGACTCTCAAGGAGCCCTGTGGAGAGGTTCATGTGTCAAGGGCCTGAGGCCTCCTACCACCAGCCTTATAACTCAGCCACATTGGAAGCTGATCCACCAGCCCCAGTCAGGCCCTCATAGACTATTTCCTGGTCAAAACCTTGACTGCAACCTCACGAACAAACCTGAGCCAGAAACGTCCTTCGAGGTTGTTGCCAATTCCTTGACTCACAGGACCTGTGGCATCATATATATTGTTCTAAGCTTCTAATCTTGGAGAAGCTTGATGTGAGGAAATAGATAATGAATACACCAAGGGAAGGACGTGGCGACGTGGAGGGTGTAGGCACTGGTGGGGTTAGGCCTTGATGCCTGCGCTCAGTGAAATGTGATGAGACCACCATGGGCTCCCTCCCTCACTCTGCATGATTTCCATGGATCCCCTAATGGCTTTTCCTTGTAATCCATGGCTTCCTTATAAACATCCCACAGGAATTACTCATATCTTTTATGCCTTGTCCAGGTTCCTTGTGTAAATCTTTGAGTATAAATTAATCAAAGGACATTGGCTTCTTCCACACATTGAGGTTTCAACATTGAATTCCTTATAACAAGGCACCTGACCCTCTTTATTGTCTTTTTCACTCCCTCCATCTTTATCAGATGTGAAGTCTCATGTGGACAGTCACTTTGTGTATTCCTTTGAAGAATAAGAAACCCCTGTGTACCTTTCTGCCCCTTAACTAGAAAACAGAGATATTGCTTTAACAAGAGGGGTCACCCAATGGAAAAGATGGGAAAAAAAAAAAAAAACACATATAGCAGGCCCTGATTCAGTAGAGCGGGGAGTGAAGTAAACTTCCCAAACTACATTTTAGAAGAGACTCTCATTTTTGGTCTCCCTAATCAGGTAGTGGACTTTGATAGAAAACGTCCATAATAGGGGAGAAACGTAACATTTTAGAGCTCATCAGTGAACGTGGCACTGAAGACCCTCTTCAAGCTGGGAAAGCCAAGGAAGAGGAAGGAAGAGCGAGCCTGGGGTGTTGGCAATCCCACAAAGACAACAGTGAGTTTCCAGCTTGTGAATATCCAGGGGTCTGATGAAGTCAACTGAAGAAGAATATTTTTATCATCAGATGACAAAGGCTCGTGTTGACCTGGGGACATCTCGACCTCTCTGTTCTCTCTGCCTCCTGCCTCAGCCACAGTGGCCTCTGTTGAAAAGGATGCTTATCAGTATCAATTACCATCAGACACTACAGGGTGTTGTCCGCAGATATTTCTGGAACGCTGGAATGACAGTGACCATGCTTTCAGGCCAACATCATTAGCAGTTTACACTGAGAAACTGAAATTTGAGATCACAGGGAAGTAGAGGGCGCTGTGGGCTTTCCCCAGGTGGGTGCCCCCTGCTGTGTAATCCCTCAGACTCTCCAGGGCAGGGGCCTGTGTCGGCTGATGGAGACTTAGCAGTGTGTCCTCTGTGGGCTGGGCAGGGTCTCTGCTCACAGGTGTGTGTAAGGTCACAGCAGCTGCTTCCTCCCGAGTCACTCCCATGGGGGCAAACTCTGAGTCTCAGCCATCAGCCCCCTCCTTGTAAAGAAGCACATGCAGTCCTCTGCTGGTCTTCAGGATGGAACAGAGATCTCCAGTATGGGAGGCTAATTTACATGAATAGCTCCGCCTCCCTGAGGCCACTGAAAGAGAGAAGAGGTGCCTGGGGGCAGCCCAGCTCCAGCCCAGGAGTCTCAGGAGGGCTGCCTTCACCATGGCCTGGACGCCTCTCCTCCTCGTGCTCCTGTCTCAATGCACAGGTGGGGACATTCCTCAGAGACTCAGAGCAGCCCTGCCGTCTGTGGGAGCTGGCTTGGCTCACAGTCTCCAGCAGCTCAGTTCTGGTCTCTTCTCTAGTGTCCCCTCCTGTCTTTGTCTGCAGGGTCCCTCTCCCAGCCTGTGCTGACTCAGCCGTCCTCCCTCTCTGTGTCTCTGGGAGCATCAGCCAGACTCACCTGCACTCTGAGCAGTGGCTTCAAAGTTGGTGATTTCTGGATACGTTGGCACCAGCAGAAGCCAGGGAACCCTCCCAGGTATCTTCTTACTTTCCACTCAGATTCAGACAAGCACCAGGGCTCCGGCGTCCCCAGCAGAGTCTCTGGATCCAGCGATGCCTCAGCTAACGCTGGGCTTCTGCTCATCTCTGGGCTCCAGCCCGAGGACGAGGCTGATTATTACTGTGCCACATATCACGGCAACTCAAAGGCTTTCACAGTGCTCCTGCCCCAGGGGAAAGCGAGACAAAAACCTCCCCTCTGCTCAGCGGTGCTCACAAAGGTGGAAGGTTGTTCCACCTTCCCCAGCATTGAGTGGGCCCTCAGAACCGCACAGACAGAACCTCACAGACATTCCTCAGTCCTAGGCCAGAGGCCCTGAAGCTGTGGCCACATCAAAGTCAGAAGGGACCTTGGCCCTCAGACCCTTACCCTCTTGTTGCCCCCGGTTTATTTCCAAGCTCCAGAAAGGCTTTAATCTCCGAGTCCTCTCCTGTGAAAGGGAGATCAGGGCATCGTCTACTTCATGGGGTTGGGAGAGGATTAAATGAGGTCACAGACATGAACTCATTGCTGTGTGTGGCCCAGACCAGCTACCATGATCACTGACACTGAGGTGGGAAGCCCAATAAAAAGACCGGCAGGACCCCCAAGCAGGGCCACTGCTCTCCTGCCAGCACCACCCAGTCCCCTGGCCCAGAGGCTCTATCTCACTTTTTGCCTGTGAAACAGCTTACTCACACGTAAAATTCTATTGGTTCCCTGAGCTCACTCCTGATTGGTGATTTCCTTCACTCCTGATTGGTTAGTTCTCTCCCTCCTGATTGGTCCATTTCTACAAAGCTTGTTCTTGATCAGTCAACTTTCCTTATACCTCATTTATGTATGATGTTGCAAAGTGTAAACTGGCAGCCTATAAAAGCCGGTGTAAACCTACAGAGGGAGTCCAGAGCTTTGAGTGTTAACTCCTCTGGGCCTGCAACCTAATGAAGCTGAGTTCTCCAACTCTCCAAGTGCTGATGGATCCAGGTTGCTCTCGCCTGGATCCAGGTTGCTGTCACAACTGAGCTGTAACACCAAGGTATAACACTCAGCTGTAACACATTTTTCTGCAACACCACAGCTAACTCAGCCCAGTCTAGGACCAGATGCTCCAGAATGTTCTCTTCCTGTTCCTTTCCTGACTCCTGCCCGCTCCTGTGAAAGATTTTCACCTGGAATTTGCATCAAATCACTGATAGAAGCAAAAAATATGAAAATATTTTAAAATGAAGAATCAATTTACATAGAGGACTAGAGATTATACTGAAGTTTAATTAGAATGAATCCAAACATTTTCAAGTTCACAACTAATAAAAATAGTATATAATTTTAAAATTATGTAAATTCAAAAGTAGTTCAATGTGTATATTATTCTAGTCCCAAAATTAACAAAAATATAAACTATTGACCCTATCTGTAGGAAAACAAAAATTCAGCAAGGAACACAAAAGAAAATTTGAACAAGGGGTAAAATATTTTCTTACATGAAAACACTGAGTAAAAATGTCAACAGTGAGTAGATAGGTTGTAGAATCACTTTTATTATTTATATTATGACTTGCACGTTTCCCCCTGAGAATGTGTGAGGGTGGGTGTAAGCAGAAAGCAGAGGTGATGGTGCAGATCCCTCAGAAGTCAGAAGGAGGGATGGGTAAGTGACAGATGCAGCTGACTGACGCCACACAGGGTAACTTCTTGAATGTAAGTCCTAACATAATTTCATCGTATTTTAAAAATTACATTTGATGTGAATAATGATTGGTTATCATCTTGTATACAGAAAATCTTTTCAAACATAATAACTACTTATTAAGTTCAACTGTAAGTTTAACTTAGAGGGAGCACCCACCCTCATTACTCAGGACTAAAGTGTGTTCTGGAATGTGGGAGTTTGAGTGATGAAACTGGGAACACCCAAGGCAAACAAGGATCCATTATAATATTTATCATATTATAATGGATCATTATGTACTAGGTCTTCAGAATGTTGTTTCAGAAATTTCACTTCCGGATGGTGGAATAATTTACTTGCTGAGAATTATAAGGTAGGTGGCATATTACAAGTTACAATGAGTAAATTAGAATTACAAATTACATAATCATCTTTTATACAGCATCAGGAAGCTGCCAGTATAACGAGAACTGAATTGGGCCAGTATTCTTTTGTTTGCTTGTTTGTTTGTTTTTAATATATTTTTACTGAAGTACAGTCAGTTTACAGTGTTGTGTCAATTTCTGGTGCACAGCACAATACTTCAGTCACACGGAACATATACGTATTCGTTTTCATATTCTTTTTTGCCATAGGTTACAACAAGATATTGAATATAGTTCCCTGTGCTCTGCAGTGTAAACTTGTATTCTTGAGGGGGTCATTTGTGCTAATCTCTGCAGGTGCCTGTATATTGTGAGAATTTCCTGAATAAAAACTTCACAACATCTGAGAGCCACTGTCCAGGTCTGAGAAAAATAGCAGACATGTGGTAGATCTGATGGATTATGGAAGCCAAATAAGTAACTAGATGAGACCTTAGGTGTTTATTTAAGAAAATGTGTAGGATGCCTGCGTTTTAACCTGCCAGGGTGGTGAGACCCAGTAAAATACATGAACTAAACCAGTAATAGAGCTAAACTATTCATTTAGTAGCTCTCATTCATTTCTGGCAGAGATGGAAAATGGTGTCGGTGTCGGCCATGGTGGAAGGCAGGCTAGCAGATTCTTAGAATGCTAAGCATCCTCTTGCTGTGTGACCCAGCAACTGAATTAAGTACTTATCCATGTGAATTGAAGAGGTGTGTCCACATAAGGACCTGCACACAAATGTTTACAGCAGCTTTGATCATCATTCTTGTAATCTGGAATCAAGCAAAATGGCCTCTCGTAGGTGAATGGATAAACAAAGTGTGGTTCGACCACCCAGTGGGACATTACTCAGTGATGAAAAATCAATGAGCTCTTGGGCCACAGAAAGCTAGTAGGATACAAAAAGTGAATGCACATGACTGAGTGATAGAAGCCAAATCTTTAAAAAGTAAACTACAATTACTGTATGATTCCCACAATATGATATTGTGAAAAAGGCAAAACTCTAGAGACAGTACAATGACCAGTGGTCGTCTGGAGTTCAGGGATAGGAAAAGAGGGCTGAGTAGGTGGAGCAAAATGGATGTTTAGGGGAGTGAAAGTATTCTGTACATTACTGGGATGGTAGGTAGATGACATTATGCATCTGGTAAAACCGACAGAGCTGGGCAACCACAAGAGCGAACGCTGATGTAAACTATGGGCTTTGGTTAATAATAATGCACCAGCATTAGTTTATCAATAGTGGTTTATACAGTTTTACAAAATGCCCAAAACCCATGCAGGATGTTAAAATGGTAGAACTTCTGGGGGTCCTGGGGGTCCTGTGGGGCGTGTGGGAACTCTCTGTAGCAGTGGATTTTTATCTGAAGGAATTCTACATCTCTTCCTAATTAAAACCAAAACCAAAATTATGTCAACTGTGTATTTACAGCTCTAACTCTGCTTGTGGTTAGTAGCCCCTGAAGAGGGGAAAACTAAGGAGTGGAACACGAGCCCCCCAGGGGGAAGGTGCCTGCATGGGTGTGAGGCTGGGGGTGGGTGGGGAGTTGGTCCAATGAGACCTAGTCAATGTGAGCCGTATCTCTTAGGGGGTTTTCAGAATCCCAGAGGACTGAGGTAGACTGAGGAGTGGGAGTGAGGGAAAGCAGGGGTGAGGGTCAGTGTGTTCTAATAAGAAGCAAGAATTCAAAGAAGGAGAGACTGGTCATTCAAGTTCAGAAAAGTTGCTGACAGCCTGTGCTTCAGACTGTTGGGGTAGGGAAGACTTCTAGGGGGAGCTCCTTGCAAAGTGGCAGGAGAGCTGGAGAGGCACTGCAGTGACCTGGGCGCACAGCCATCATGGGACTGCCAGCCGGGGTGTGACATGCTCCCAGGGGTGTTTCCTCACTTGTGTCCAGCTGCTGCAATGAGGATGACACAAGCCAGACAGGGAGTGGGTCTTCAGTCTTATCCTGGGAGGAGGGGGTGGTGGCAGATCGAGGTTAGTCTGGGGGTGCATGGGTGTTGGGTGAGGCAGGGCTGAGGGCAGGGTCTCACCTTCTGCTCAGCTCCGGAGTGAGCAACCGGGTCATGGGGGACGCTGGGTGTGGGCAGCAGGGGGCGCTGTGGGCCTGCCCCTGGGGTCTGTGGGGGGCTCTCAGCCGGGAATCCAGCCACTGGGACCCCAGACCCAAGGGCCCAGAGGAGGCTCCTCAGCCCCACTCCATCTCAGCTTTCACCAGATTTAGGCTCAGGGTCCCCAGGGGGAGGGGATCATTTGCATGAAGGGTTCCTCTGCTCTCACATGAGGGAGGAGATACGAGAGATTCTGTGTGTTTGTCACCTGTGCGCTGAGCAGCAGAGCTGGGGCGTCTCCACAATGGCCTCGACCCCTCTCCTCCTTGGCTTCCTCGCTCACTGCTCAGGTGAGAGGCTGTGGACAGCGAGAGAAGTGATTCAGGGACACCGAGGCCTCTTTTTCTGCCCTCGTTGAGAACATGCTGTGGACGACAGCCAGACTCACCTCCCAGTCACCACTCCTCTGTTCCAGGGTCCTGGGCACAGTCTGGGCTGACACAGGAAGCCTCCGAGTCAGGGGCTGTGGGACAGAAGATCACCCTGTCCTGTACCTGAAACAGCAACAGTGTTGGAGCTAATCCTATGGGCTGGTACCAACATGGCTCACGGCACACCCCCAAACTGATGCTCAGAAGTTCTTGGCCCTCAGGGATCCCAGACCGGTTCTCGGGCTCCAAGTCTGGCAACATGGCCTCTCTGGCCATCTCAGACCTCCAGCCTGAGGACGAGGCTGAGCATTATGGTTCAACATTGGACTCAAGCACCAGTGGTGACACAGTGATTCAGACCCTCGGGGAACTGAGACAAAAATCCACCCCTGCTCCCCGTGACCACCCCTGTGACACTTGTGTCAAATACAGGTGGTGGTCGTGGCCCATCTCACAGTGTCCAGGTCTCAGAGCCTGACCGTCTAGTGCTGATGCCCTCTCTCATGCTATGTTTCATCACAGCTTCATTGAGATACACTGTGCACGCCACCCCATTCACTGATGTAACGTGCACAACACAAGGCTGTTTAGTCTAGTTACAGAGTTGTGTAATTCTCACCATATACTAACTTTAGAACATGTCCACATGCCTAAGACAGGCTCCCCACCCATTAGTGATTGCACCTCTGCTCAGTCCTAGGGAACCCCTCACTGATCCACTTTCTGCCTTTGTAGGTTTGCCCATTCTGGACGTTTCATATAGATGGGACTGGAAATTAGGTGTCCTTTCTGACTGTCTTATTTCACTGAATTTTTTGGCATAACACTTCGGCATTCCATCCACGTGGGTCGCTATCCATTTTTTATTGCAACATAATACTCCATTCTGTGAGCCGACTGCTGCTTGTTTACCCTTCAGGGATGTCTGAGTTGTCTTTCTTCTTTGGGCTGTGATGCAGAATGCTGCCAGCAACATTTGTGTGTAAGCAGTTAGGTTTTGTTTTGTTCTTGGTGGAAGTACGTTTGCATTTCTTTTGGGCAGACACCTAGGGGTGGAATTGCTGAGTCATGTGGTGACATTTTATTGCCTCATTTGAGGGACTGTCAGATGTTTTCCACCACGGCAGCACCGGTTTCCATCTAATGTACGAGGGCTCTGATTTCCCTCCATCTTTAACAGCAACTGTGATGGTCTCTTTCTTACAGCCCTTCTGGTCTGGGTGAGGAAACACATCTGTGCAGTTTTGACTTGCATTTCCCTGGTGCTGAGCCCCTTTGCACGCCCTGTCTGAGGCTCTGAGACACTCCACCCCCACCTCACCCATGGATCCCTGACTTTAGAAAACTTTAGACTGAGTCACTGCTGAAATCACACTCAGCCTGTTCACCTGGACTCAGGAGAAAGCCCTTGCTCAGGGACAAAATGCAGCCAGAGACAAGGGGATGGGCGGCGGGAGGCTACCTCCCAGGTGAGGATCGGGAGATGGGGACATCCTGTGGACATGCCTGTGGTGGGACTGCAGCCTCAGGCTCACACCTTTCACAGGACTGTTCTGGAGCCTCCCCTCTGACATGGCTCTCCTTGTCATCACTTCTGGAAAACACCGGCCCAGTAGGCATCCTGTGATGCCTCAGCAGAGGCCCCTTCACTGGGACTAGGACTTGCACGCACTCTGGTGTCCGCTCTGTCTCCCTGGCACGCAGGGCCTTCGTCAGCCCACACGGACACTCCAGGAAAAGTAAATGTTCCATAAAAGGACCTGCATACATGCAGAAAGAGATCCGTTGATGCACAGAAGGGATTAAAATTTTAAAATCTGAATATTATGCTTATTTAATTTACCAATATTTTGAATTTCTTTTTTTTAAAAAAAAAATGCCTGACAGAATTTTGGGGTATATGACCTCTTTTCTACCATTTGTGTGGAAAAATTTAAGTTCAGGAATAGCCTAGAACATTTTGCAAATGAGCAAAAGTGAAGGGGGATATATATGTCTAGATAGTGACACATATTAAAAACAAAAATAATTTAAAGAGTTAGAGGTTGTTGAAGAAACCAAACAGAGCAACAACAACAAAAAAATCAACGTATGTTCTGTGGGAATCACAGAATATGGGAAGCCGACCATGGACAGATGAATGGAGACACGGACCAGGTGAACTGCCCAACCAGCAGGGACCTCAGGTCTCTAGTCCTTGGTGAGGTTGTGCCCTGTGACCAGCAGAGGGCGCTGTGGGGCTGCCCTGTGGTCCCGGCACAGCTGCTCGGGGAGGAGCTCTCACTCTCAGGAGCTGGGTGGGGGGCGAAGCCTGTGCTCCTGATGGGCACTCAGCAGTGCGTCCTCTCTGGCTGGCAGAGTCCCCTGAGCAGGGACCCCTGTGGTCTCAGCAAGTGCCTCCTCCCAGGGTCTCCCAAGGGGGAGGCCATCCTCCAACCCCCGAGCCTGGGCTGTGAGCTGAGCTCCAGCACCAGGGCTCAAGAAGGGCCTGGGTGGTCCCTGGGGGGACACCCATTTGCATGGGCCGCCCTTCCTCTGACAGAGGCTGGCAAGAAAAGGAGGCACCGGGCAGCCCAGCCCCAGTGTGGGGACCAGGGAGCTGTGAGCACCATGTCCTGGGCTCCTCTCCTGCTCCTGCTTCTCTCTCACTGCACAGGTAGGGACAGGCCTCGGGGACTGGATCTCAGTTCCCCTCCTGCAGCAGCCCCTGTGGCTCAAACTCTGGGAATGCTTCCTGCAGGTCCTGCCCCATCTGCCCCATGTGCCTGTGTTTGCAGGGTCCCTCTCCCAGCCTGTGCTGACTCAGCCGCCCTTTCTTGCTGAGTCTCCGAGTGCATCAACCAGACTCACCTGCACCCTGAGCAATGGGAACAGTGCTGGCAGCTGTATTATAAGCTGTTACCAGCAGAAGGCAGGGAGCCCTCCCCGGTATCTCTTGAGCTACTACTCAGACCCAATTAAGCGCCAGGGCTCTGGGGTTCCGAGCCGCTTCTCTGGATCCAAAGATGCCTCAGCCAATGCAGGGCTTCTGCTCATCTCTGGGCTGCAGCCCGAGGATGAGGCTGACTATGACTGTTCTGCAGTGTCCAGCAGCGGTAATGGTCACACAGTGCCCCAGTCCCACAGGGACGTGAGACTAAAACCTCCCCTGTGCTCTCCCTGCTGGGCGTCACTGCTGCTCTGCCTGGGACCAGGCTGCACTCAGGGTGACTTTATGTTGTCACATCTTCAGGCAGCACATGAGTTTCCTCTGAACAGCAAATCAGACCCTGTTACAGCCTCTTCCTCTTCTCACATCTGAGATAGACCGTTCCTGTTGTATCTCAGCCTGCTCGTGTTTCCACAGGCAGACAGTATTTGCTCTGAGATAAAAACCTCCCCGTGGAGATGTTATAAGTGGCAGAATGTGGTGGGTTCTGGATCCTCCCCTCTCAGTGTCTAAGCGAGACCCCAGGATGCTTCTTGTCTAAGAACTTCAATCTGAGATATGAGATCCAAAATCAACATGCAGAAGTGAGCGATAAAATACATGCTGGCAATAAACCATCAGAAATTGACAGTAAAATGTAAAAATACCAATTAATGGCTTCAAACTAAGAAATAGGTAAGGATAAATCTGAAAAATAAAATCCTTCAGACTTGGTCCAACAACAGAGCCTCCTTGACCCCTGCAGGGCTCCTCCTGAGTGGGAGGGTGTTGACCACTGTCACACAGCTGAGCACAGCCTGGATGGGCTGGGACTCCAGTCCCTGAGATGGGAGATGGGCATCTGTCCCCCACTCTCCCCAGTGTGACCCCTCAATCCTTGCCCCTGCTGTGGGCAACGCCCGCTGTGGTTTTGGAATCTGCCATCACTTCAGCAACAAGAACCAGAGAGACTGATGTTCTGGAGTCAGTGTGATCCTGAATGGGCTGAAAATAACCTCCTCTCTTACTGGTCTTCCCGTGACAATCATTTGTCACCAGTATCCAGAATAGCCCCTCTCGTGCTGGCTGGGGAGGACAAGGAGGAGACAAATCCCGCCCGTGGGACCCAGGGCACCAGGTCCTGCTCTGACCGGTCCCCACGTGTCCCATGAGCCTGGCCCAGGCTCTGCTGATGAGCCCTGGGCTCTGAGACCTTCACGAAGCAGAATCCCTGTCCAGGTGGGAGGAGCTATTGGACGCCAAGGGGCAGGAGACCCTCCCTTCCCATGGACGACCAGCTACTCTCCCGAGTTTACCTCTATTAGTCTAATTGTCTCCCACTCTGGTTTCTGTTTTGTTTTGCTTTTATTGGGAGGTTATTTGAATGGATCTCATTTCGTTGGAGTCTAGAGCCTATGATCCAACCCTCATTATCACACAGAACCTCAACATTACAGGAAACTTTCTAGAACCTTTTCTTCTGTCTTCAATGCCAGTCTATGGAGGACTTTACTGAATAAATGTAAGGTTCCCTGGGGGGTGGGTAACAGCTGTGGAGGCCACTAGGGTCAGAAGTTGAGGAAGCACCTCCAAGTAATTAACTAATTAAGTCATTAATTACAGATTATTATAACAGCGACTCACTGTCAATCCTTAAACTGAAAACAATTACAAAATTAGACCAAAATGGAAAAAAAAAAAGAACACACCCTGATTGAGGAGAGGAAAGAATGAATCCTGAGCTGAGCAATTAAAGACCAATGGAGGCTGAGATGAGCAGGAGGGAGGACACTGTGTCTTCACTAGTTGAGTTCTAGGGGACAAGAGAGCCATCAGATGCCCGTAATCGGGCTTTGGGGGGTGGGGATCTAACAGGTGTCCCAAAGAACACCACCACCACCAACAATAAAGTGTCACCTGTCAGGGTAACACGTATGGGATTTTTGTACATATGAACAAGGAGGGTACACTGTAGACTGTTACATTATGAACTTGGATTATTTTAGTTATTTTTAAAAGTTTTTCTTTGGAAGTAATTAGGTTATTTACTTATTTTCAGTGGAGGTAACAAGGATTGAACCCATGATGTCGTGCACACTAGCACGCACTCTACCACTGAGCTATACCCTCCCCCTTGAACGTGGTTCAGGATGGCCCTGTATTTTTAATGACCCAGGCACATGGAAGGCTCAAAGAAGATGCCAGGTGATCCTGAAACACGTGCAAGAGAAGGACTGTGCAATACATCCCACTTTAACACCTGGAGGGCATCCATTGTCGAGAAATCATCTAGACAGTTAATGTCTCAGTCCCCAACCCAGTGGAGGAGCCTCCTCTGTCTACTTGTGTGGGGAGTAAGATGACAAAGATGTACGTCCAAAACTAGGGTGCCCTCCAGGAGTACAGGGTGGTGACAGAGGTGCTGGGGAGCCCAGGATCAGAGAGCAGTAGGGGGCACTGTTGCACGGGTCCTGAGAAGGCAGGGTTCTGGGCAAAGCTACCACTGAAATTTTTCTATTCACACCTGCACACTTGGACAGTGACCTTACAGGCGTCTGGCATTGGCTGGTTTATGTGACCAAAATCGAGGATCACACACCCACTCCTGGGAACAAGGTCGAGAACGTGTTGCCCCAGCATCTCAATTTGTGCCCCTAAAGCCTGTCCTGGAAACAACACATTAGCTGATTGTCCCCAATCCAGAAGGGTTTCCTGGATGTCAGAGGCAGGTTGCTCTGGGAGATTCCATGATGGGTGAGAGCAGAACTAGGGACACACGCAGATCCCAGCTCTGTCTCAATCAGGATGGCTGCTGACTATTCAGAAGCTGATCTGTGAGCACCATTTACTGGACACCTGCTATGTGCTGGGCTCAGGTGTCAGATACACATTGTTAGATGATGGAAGCTGGGACGACCACCCGGGCCTGCCTGGTGTCCTCTGCTTAGGTATCCCAGCTGGGACACCCCCACCTTCAGGCCCCACACAGCCCCATCCCAGCCCATGCCCTGCCCCCTCAGGCAGAGGGAGAGGACCCTGGGCCCAGGGAGGGATCAGAGAGCTGGGGGATCATTTGCATGACTGGCCCCTCCCTCTCTCAGAGTATGAAGAAGGGGAGAGACCTGGGGAAGCTCTGCTCAGCTGTGGGGCCACAGAAGGCAGGACCCGGTGACCATCCCCACCATGGCCTGGTCCCCTCTCCTCCTCACCCTGCTCGCTCACTGCACAGGTGACTGGATGAGGGACAGGGGAAGGGGCCCTGGGAGGGCGCCTGGGCTCCAGGTCCTCCTCTGTGTCTGGATCCCAGAAGCAGCATCTCTGTCTCTCCCACTTGCAGGGTCCTGGGCCCAGTCTGTGCTGACTCAGCCGCCCTCCATGTCTGGATCCCTGGGCCAGAGGGTCACCATCTCCTGCACAGGAAGCAGCAGCAACATCGGGGGTGGTTATGGTGTTCAGTGGTTCCAACAGCTCCCAGGAACAGCCCCCAAACTACTCATCTATGGTAACAGCAATCGAGCTTCGGGGGTCCCAGACCGCTTCTCTGGCTCCAAGTCTGGCAGCTCAGCGTCCCTGACCATCACTGGGCTCCAGGCTGATGACGAGGCTGACTATTACTGTGGACGTTATGACAACAGCCTCAGTGGTCGCACAGTACTCCAGGATGCTGGGGAAGTGAGACAAAAACCTGCTGTCCTTCAGCCCTCGCTACTCAGCCAAGACAGCTGTTTCCTTTCTTTGTTTTGTCTGAAATGTGGGTCTTAGACCAACCCTACGGGACTTTGTCTAGATAATGTGTCCTGACTTCTCAAATTCTGCCCCTAAACCCAGTCCTTGTCAGCAGAAACTTGACTGCTGTTCTCAAAGTGAACAGGACTTCCTGGATAGCCCTTGGTGGCTGTGCTGGGGACCGAGACCACGTTGGGTCAGAATCAGAGATACGAAGCCCAGATGTGCCTGATTAGGAAGGACTGTACGGAGGTCCGTCCATCCACACCCCTGAGTGAACACACAGCAGGTATCCGGGAGGCTCCAGCTCTTGGATACAGCTTGAAGGACATAGGGCAGCCTGTGTCCTTGTCAGTACATCACACGTGACTGAGGAGGAAGAGGTGGCCTTGGCAGGTGGACGTGGGAGCCCTTAGATGGGGTATGGGGAAGAAACAGAAGGTGATGTTGTGTGGGTTCCGTACAGAAGGTGAGGGAGGAGGAGGTGAGAGTGAGGATAGGGACCATGTGGGGGTGTGGATTGGACACAATGGTCAGACTGCGGCGTCAGGGATGACGGAGAGCAGGTGAGGGGAAGGCGCACAGTCAGGGGCCACGCGTTTCTGACGTAGGAATAAGTATAGAATCGGGTCAGGAAAGAGTTGAACCGAACTGGGGTTTAGGAACCGCGTGGGGCGGGGCTGAGCTTCAGTTCTCTGAGATGACATGATGACCACATCCTGCTAATGCAGGATTATTGAGATCAGAGACCATCAAGAAAAAGACTGGCTCTTGATAGATGACCGAGTGTCAGTTATCCCAGAAGTGTGTCTCTAGGGGGCGCTCATCTCACATTCAATGGAACATTTACCTACTCCTGTTAAATGTCAAGGAACTGGAAGAGCAGACTGGAAGGAAGAAGCTGGGACATGTGTTCTCAGCGCTTCCCACATGCTAGAACCCACGGCTTTGGAAAGCACAGGGTCACAACGTCTCCTCCTGATCGACTGGCGGGCGGACCTCAGGGATGGGCTGATCACCTCTTTATGTTGACGTCTTCCCAGAAGGTTCCTTTATGCAGCCAGGACTGATCACACCCACTTGGCTGCACCTGTCAGGTCTTGATTAGGAAAAGGACAGACAGGACGTGACACACTGAGACGGCAGAGACTCGGCTCCAGACTGGACCTAGGCCTCAGGGCAGGGGGTCTGAGGTACTGTCGGTCAGGGTCCAGGCGATGGGTCCACACCGACCTCATCATGTCCTGTGGGGACTGGAAGGCTATGCTGGGAGCAGGTGTTAGGATGGGCTCGATAAGTGTCAGGACAAAGTCTAGCAGGAGAAACAAAGAAACTCTACTAGATCAACAAGGGTGACCCCACGTAAAGGAAGATACCAGCACAGTGCAGCAGATACAAGTAAGGCGGACCCAGGAACCAGGAAGGCCGTTTCCCCCCTCTCCTGGGTCACTTGAGAAAGACTACTGTAAAAAGGAACACTCTGCATGGGGGCAGGGGACATCCCAGGGGCTGGAGGAGGTGGCCCTGTGGTCAGCAGGTGACACAATGCAGAATCCCAGAGCAGGTGTTGGGGCAGACAGCTGGTCAACCACTCAGATTCCTGGGGAGTTGGGCAAACTGTCCTTACTGACGTGTGACTGTCCTCCCTGTGAGGCCCCATCACCCTGGAGCTCCTGGTCCTGCTCCCTCAGCACATGGTGCAGATCAGGGTCACCGCATCCCTGTCCTCCACGGACTTTTTGCCAAGTGCAGGTCAGAGAGGGGCGGTTAGGAGGTGAGGTGTTATCGTGTGTTTCAAGGAGGATGTGGGCTCCTGGGCGAGTCTGTTCAGAGGAGACAGAGCTCGTGGGCAGAGTCCTCCCCGTGGAACTTGTGTGAAGTTGTGTGTGTGAAAGAAGAGTGTGTTAGCATATTACTAATGTGTCTGCTTCTATTTTTAATGTAGTTTTTGCTACTATGGATGTTGAATTTAAATTTAAAATGTCGTAATATGAAACACAAGTTGAACATTGGAAAACTGACAACTGGTAACACTATTACTTTATTAATTTGGAAGTGGAATTTCGCTGTTAGTATCTAGTTTAGAATATTTGTATCAATAACTAATGACAGTGGTTTGTAGTTTTCCCTCTTTAATACCTTATTTATCAGCTGTATTTGTAACTGCTTTAACTGCTTGCTCAAAGAACTAGGAAGTTTTACATCTTGTTAAATATTTTATAAAAAATATACAAAGCCATTTGTTTGGAACCATTTGATCTCAGAAGGTTTTTAAGGTATTCCTCATGAAAAAAATATATTTTCCTATGGTGCAATTCTATAATAATAATTTCTATTTTTCTTAAGAAATCAATGTGTTTACTTATTTCCTCTAATAGAGCCAAGTTGTATCTTCCAAGGAAAGTATGTATTTAATTTCCTTTTATTAAAAGCAGAAATTGCGAGATATTTTTCATTTTTTATTTTCCACATTTGACCAGCAAGGGGCGCTGTGAGGCTGCCCTGTGGTCCCTGCACAGCTGCTCAGGGAGGAGCACTCACTCCCTGGAGCTGGGCCTGGGGGCGGGGCCTGTGCTCCTGATGGGGACTCAGCAGTGTGTCCTCTCTGGCTGGCAGAGTCCCCTAGTCAGGGACCCCTGTGGTCTCAGCAGGTGCTTCCTCCCAGGGTCTCCCAAGTGGGAGGCCCCCCTCCATCCCCGAGTCTGGGCTGTGAGCTGAACTCCAGCTCCAGGGCTCAGGGAGGGCCTGGGCAGTCCCTGGGGGAACACCAGTTTGCATGGGCCGGCCCTCCTCTGGCAGAGGCTGGCAAGAAAGGAGGCCCCGGGGCAGCCCAGTCCCAGCGTGGGAACCAGGGGCTGTGAGCACCATGGCCTGGACTCCTCTCCTGCTCCTGTTCCTCTCTCACTGCACAGGTAGGGACGGGCCTTGGGGACAGGGTCTCAGGTCCCTGCCTGCAAGCAGTCCCTGTGGCTCAGACTCTGGGAATGTTTCCTGCAGGTCCCACCCCATATGCCCCTTGTGTCTGTGTTTGCAGGGTCCCTCTCCCAGCTTCTGCTGACTCAGCCGCCCTCCCTCTCTGAGTCTCTGGGAGCAACAGCTAGACTCACCTGCACCCTGAGCAGTGGGAACAGTTGACAGCCTCAGGATATCCTGGTTCCAGCAGAAGGCAGGGAGCCCTCCCCAGTACCTCCTGAACTACTACTCAGGCTCCAATAAGCACCATGGCTCCGGTGTCCCCATCGGCTTCTCTGGATCCAAAGATGCCTCGGCCAATGTAGGGCTTCCACTCATCTCTGGGCTGCAGCCTGAGGACGAGGCTGACTATTACTGTGCTGCCTGGGACGGCAGCAGTAATGCTCACACGGTGCTACAGACCAGGGAGGAAATGAGACAAAATCTTCCCTCCTCACCCCAGCCTTGTGCCCTCCCTGCTGTCGATGGCTCAGATGAAGTCACGCTCAGGGGGTGACCTCCATTCTCAGATGTTAGACAAGTGCCGGATTTTCCTTGAAGACTTGACAATATTGTATCTTTTTCTTCAGTTCAGCTTTTCCATCACTAGTATATTCTTTCCCAAGTCAGGTGATCTCAGGAAACATTGCTTGTTCAAAAGCAAAAGTCTCTCCTTGGAGACACTGGAAGAGGAAAAAGCGGTGGAATCAGGCCAGGCCCTGCCTGGGGTGGAGGCGTCATTAAACGAGACTTCCGGCCTGAGTGTTTCAACTGGAATTTTGTGATACAAAGGCAACCTACAGAAGTTAATCGTATCCTGTAGAATAGTCCTGAAACTTCAATTTCTAAACTGAAAAGAATAAAACCTACAATATCATCAACATGAAACACACGAGGGTAAATATGAGAAAAATCCAAAGTCCTATGCACAGAAAATGACAATACATTGCAAGAGAATTTTTTTTTTAAAAGAACAGATATTCCTACTTTGCAGGTCAAAACACTGAATCACACTGAGATAACAATTATTCCCAAAATGATGAAAATTCTCACTGCAAGCATGGTGTTCACTTGCAATGGAACTTGAGGTAGGAAGTCCTAGCAGAGAAATGGAAACTGTAGGAAAGACATAAAAGAACAGACAATCTGGAATAATCCTTCCCCTGTAACACGTGACCTGATGTGTCTGATGAAGGACGTCACCTTTGAAGACCAGGAACCCATGTTTTTTTCCTGGAATTCAAGGTGAGGCAGAGAGAAGAACTTTAATCCTGGAGGAAGCACAGAGCAGGTGGGGGCGGGCCAGTGGGCAGAGGCTGGGGGCAGCAGTGGCGGGTGGCTGGGCATTGAATGTGCATCACCTGTCATGTGCACCTGGAGTGACGGGATTCTGATCATCACCTAAACGCCAGAAACACCTGTGTGACCTGCAACACGTCAATGAGAATTCTGACCCAGAGGATCTAGCCAGGAGAGTCACCTGTGCAGCTTCAGGGTTCCTGGTGGTGTTTCCAAGGCTTAAAGATGGAACCTACATCATGAATCCTAAAGAGGAAATTCAAAGACACCAACCTCCAAAACTATACATGTTCTCAAGAGCTATTGGCCGTGAATCATCCTAGGAAGAATGTGAATCTGTCCTGCAACAAACGGGGTGCAGATACCCTGGAGGGTTACGTGGAGCGGGACCGTATGCCCGGGGACAGACTTGTGTTCCCAGACCTCCGCTTCCTCATGACCCTACCACAGCAATAATGGAAGTAAGGCAAGCATGCAAATATTTTACAAGGAAGAATCAATTTACCTTGAGGAGTAGAGATTGGAATGAAAATTAACGGGAATGAATACACACATTTTCCAGGTCACAATTAATGAAAATAATTATGTAAACTTAAAAGTGGTTCAAAGTGTATGTCATTCCAGTCCCAGTATATGAAAAAAACTAACATGGCTTAGACCTTATAAATCCAAACCCCCACTAAATCCATAGCCCTTAATAAACTTGATCAGAGCCCAGGGCAGGTTAGGGAAAATTTCATGAGGGTTCCCAGGGCCAGACATGGAGGAAGACACTCTGCAAAGGAGTGAGAGTTCCATTTACAATAATGTTCTTTTCATGTCAAACCTTGCTGACAGAATCAACAAAACTAGACTAAAAATCTATTTACTCTCTCAGAGAGCCACAGGAAAATCAGTTCTGCCAGAATAACACTCTAGGGCAAGAGGGAACCCACAGAATAATCCAGAACACAGGACATTTCCCCCCCCCAACGATGTGATATCTCATGGCTGAGACCTCAATAAAAGCCAAAAACTGTGTAGTGGGGACTGGGTGAGTCAATCAAGGGATCTTGTAACAACCAAGAATTAACCAACCTGCAAGAGTCACTCACCTCTTTTGACTATCAGGTGTGAACCATAGCAGTTTTCTGGGAACTTTAATCTTTGAACTTGGTTCAAGGTGATTATCCACTAATGAGAAACCCAGACAGAGGGAATCTCAGCTATCAGGTGATTCTGAAATATCTGGTTCATCCTCATTCCATTTAACTCGGAACTTCACTAGTGCCCTGGGAACATTAACATTTCAGCCCCAGATAAATAGAGCGGACAGATTCATTGTAGTGCCCTGGGCGATGACACCAGAAAGACCCAACTGCAGGTGTCAGAAAGCCCTTCCAGGAGGCTGGCTGGGACCCTGGGAGGATGTGGCTCTGCGCCCAGCAGGGGGCGCTGTGGGACTGGCCCTGAGAGCTCAGGGTCTGGGCCAGGCAGGCTGGGAAGACACACCACTGGCTCTTGCCCACTTGGGCAGCCGAGTCCTCAATCCAGGGGGACTGTCCTGCACCTCGGCCCCCAGGAGACCTGTGAGCTCTCAGCTCTGAGGGACACACCGGCCTCATGCTTCCTCCTCCTCTGTCCTGGAGTCACTGCCCAGACCTGATGTCCAGGCAAAGACAGATGGCCAATCATACAACAAATTGAATTTGCTTGAGGGTCATTACCTAGAGTCATATCTAGACAGAGGATAACAGACCCCTGGGGAGGGATGATCTCTACACCAACAACGGGGCCTCCCAAGCAGGGCTCTGTGGGTGCCCCCAACCCACGTCCTGGGCTCCTCTCCTCACCTCCTCACTCCCTCAAACAAGAGGGTCCTTTAGGGGAAGTGATGGGACACGGCATTTGGGGGCATCTGCAGTGCCTCTTGGTCTGTCCTCTGGGCAAGGGGGGCGGGGCGGCCCTTCTCCCTGCACCTGCTCCCTTCCTGCCAGGGGCCTGGTCACCTGCTGACAGATCTGCCCTGTGCAGTGTCCCATGAATGTCTTGGGGGAGGGGAGCTGGGACCACCCCTGGCCTGGGTGTTGCCTTCTGCTCAGGGCTCCTAGCTTGGATCCCCCCAAACCCTGGAGCCACACACAGCCCCGCCCCTGCCCAACATCTGCCCCCTCAGGCAGAGGGACTTGACACTGAGCCCAGGGAGGGATCAGAGAGCAATAGGGGTCATTTGCATAACTGGTTCCTCCCTCTCTCAGAATATGAAGAGGAGGAGAGAACTGGGGATGCTCTGCTCAGCTGTAGGGCCACAGAAGTCAGGACCCAGTCACCATCCCCACCATGGTCTGGTCCCCTCTCCTACTCACCCTGCTTGCTCATTGCACAGGTGACTGGATGAGGGACAGGGGAAGGGGGCCTCTCAGGACAGCTATGTCCCCATCCTCCTCTTGCGTCTGGACCCCAGAATCAGCATCTCTGTGTCTCCCACTTGCAGGGTTGGGCCCAGTCTGTGCTGACTCAGCCGCCCTCCATGTCTGGATCCCCAGGCCAGAGGGTCACCATCTCCTGCACTGGATCAGCAACAATATTGGGAGTGGTTATTATGTGCAGTGGTACCAACAGCTCCCAGGAACGGCCCCCAAACTTCTGATCTACAATGCTAACAATCATACCTCAGGGGTCCCCGACTGATTCTCTGGCTCCAAGTCTGGCAGCTCTGCCTCCCCGACCATCACTGGGCTCCAGGTTGAGGACGAGGCTGACTATTACTGTGGATGTTATGACAGCCGCTTCAGTGCTCACACAGTGCTCCAGGTCGGGTGTGGGGAAGTGAGACAAAAACCTGGTGTCCCCCAGCCCTCGCTGCTCAGCCAACATAGCTGTGTCCTTTCTTTGTTTTTCTTGAAAGTGGAGTCTTAGACCAACCCTCAGGGACTTTGTCTAAAGAATGTGTCCTGACCTCTCAAATTCTGCCCCTAAACCCAGTCCTTGTCAGCAGAGCCTTGACTGCTTTTCTTAAAGTGAACAGGACTTCCTGGATAGCCCTGGGTGGCTGCACTGGGGACCGAGCCCACGTTGGGTCAGAATCAGGGAGGTGAAATCCAGATGTGCCTGATTAAGAAGGACTGTACGGAGGTCCGTCCACCCACTCCTTTGAGTGAACACCTACCAGGTGCTCGGTGGCTCCAGAGCTTGGATACAGCTTGAACGATGTAAGGCAGTGTGTGTCCTCATCAATACATCACACGTGACTGAGGAGGAAGAGGTGGCCTTGGTGGGTGGACATGGGAGCCAAGGGACAGGGTACGGGGAAGAAACAGAAGGTGATGATGTGTGGGTCCCACTACAAGTTGAGGGAGGAGGAGGTGAGAGTGAAGGAAGGGACCACGTGGGGGTGTGGATTGGACACAACGGTCAGACTGTGGTGTCGGGGATGACGGGGGAGCAGGTGAAGGGAAGGAGCACAGTCAGGGGCCACGCGTTTCTGAGGAAGGAGTAAGTATAGAATCGGGTCAGGAAAGAGTGGAACCGAACTGGGGTTTAGGAGCCACGTGGGGCGGGGCTGAGCTGCAGTCCCCTGAGATGGCGTGATGACCACATGCTGCTAATGCAGGGTTATTGAGATCAGAGACCATCAAGAAAAAGACTGGCTCTTGATAGATGACCGAGCGTCAGTTATCCCAGAAGTGTGTCTCTAGGGGGCGCTCATCGCACATTCAATGGAACATTTACCTACTCCTGTTAAGTGTCAAGGAACTGGAAGAGCAGACTGGAAGGAAGAAGCCGGGACACGTGTTCTCAGCGCTTCCCACATGCTAGAACCCACGGCTTTGGAAAGCACAGGACCATAACGTCTCCTCCTGATCGACTGGCGGTCACCTCAGGGATGGAATGCTCACCACTTTGTGTTGACATCTTCCCTTGAAGGTTCCTTTAAGCAGCCAGATGGATCATACCTTCTTGGCTGCACCTGTCAGGTCTCGATGAGGAAAAGGACAGACAGGACATGACACGCTGAGATGGCAGAGACTCAGCTCCAGACAGGACCCCAGGGCTCAGGGCTGGGGGTCTGCCATCCTCCAGGTCAGGGTCCACGCGATGGGTTCACACTGACCCCATCATGTCCTGTGGGGACTGGAAGGCTGTGCCGGGAGCGGGTGTTAGGGCTCATTATGTCCCAGGAAAAAGTCTAGCAGGAGAAACAAAGAAACACTACTAGATCAGCAAGGGTGACCCCATGTAAGGAGGACACCAGCACAGTGCAGCAGATACGAGGAAGGGGGACCCAGGTACCAGGATGGCCCTGTTCCCCCTCTCCTGGGGTTGCATGAGGAAGACTGCTGTAAAAAGGAGTGCTCTGCATGGGGACAGGGGACATCCCAGTGCCTGGAGGAGGTGGCCCCATGGCCAGCAGGGGACAGAATTCAGAGTAGCAGAGGAGGTGTTGGGGCAGACAGCTGGTCAACCCTCAGACTCCTGGGGAGCTGGGCAAACTGTCGTGACTGTCGTGTGACTGTCCTCCCTGTGAGGCCCCATCACTTGGGAGGTCCTGGTCCTGCTCCCTCAGCACATGGTGCAGATCAGGGTCACCGCGTCCCCGTCCTCTACGGAGTCTTTTCCAAGTCCAAGTCATGGAGGGGCTGTTAGGAGGTGAGGAATCAGCACGTGTTTCAAGGAGGACGTGGGCTCCTGGGAGAGTCTGTCTAGAGGAGACACAGCTTGTGGACAGATTCCTCACTGTGGAACTCGTGTGATGTTGTGTGTGTGTGTGTGTGTCTGAATGAGAGTGTGTTAGCATATTACTAATGTGTCTGCTTCAATGTTTATGTGGTTTTTGCTCTTACGGTGTTAAATTTAAATTTAAATGACTTAATATGAAAGACAAGTTGAACACTGGAAAACTGACTGTTGGTAACACTACTTTTATGTGGGTTTAATATTATCATTTTTTATTATTTGTGTTAAATTTATATTTTAAAATATGTTAATATAAAACACAACATGTATATTAGGATAAATGACAGTTAATAACATCAGTTTATCATCTGGTATTATAATCTCTTTGTTAATATTTTGTTTAGGATATTTGGTTTTAAGTTTAACGATAGAGGTTTGTATTTTTACTCGTTTTTCCCATTTTATTTACAGTTGTTTATAACTGTTTTAACTGCTTTCTCAGAGTAGTTGGAAATTACATCTTTTTCAACATTTTGTAAAAAACAGAAATCAGATCTATTGGAACCATGTGATTGCTGAGGTTTTGTTAGAGATTCTGGATGAAGATGTTATATATTATATCTATATGTAGAATAATTCCATAATAAAATTTTTGGTTTTTCTCCTTGGAAATTAGTCCATTTTCTTATTTTCTCTATTAGAGACAGTGTTGCATTTTCCTAAGGAAAAATGCATTTTATCTTTTTTCCCGGTTACCATTTTTAAAATTTTTTTCATTTTCCACATTCTACCAGGAGGGGGCGAGGTGAGGCTGCCCTCTGCTCCCTGCACAGCCGCTCAGGGAGGACCAAGCACTTCCAGGAGCTGGGCCTGGGGGTGGGGCCTGTGCTCCTGATGGGGACTCAGCAGTCCTCCTACACGTGATTCGAACCAACTCCCTGTCCCATTGTCACTGACACCTGCGCTGGGGCACCCGTGGGTCAGTTGGCTTTTCTAGACTGTACTTCATGAAGAGGGGAGGGCGCTGCAACATTTAATGGTTCCATATGCACAGCTTTGCAGCCTCCATGGGCCAGGACTCCAGTTGGAAATAAAAACGTAGGATGTGACTCAGCAGAAATGAACCACAGAATCAGGGAAGCCGACCACGCACTTGTGAATGGAGACCAGGTGAGCTGCCCAACCAGCTGGGCCCTCAGGTCTCTGGTCCTCGGTGACACTGTGCCCCGTGACCAGCAAAGCGCGCTGTGGGGCTGCCCTGTGGTCCAGGACTGAGACCAATGAGACCCCTGTCCCCTCTCACCCCAGTCTCGGGCTCTGTGACTTCCCAGTGGGCTCAGTGCTGGAGGAGGAGGGACAGCACAGCTCCTCCGAAGGAGACAAGCAGGGATTTCACAGAGGAAGGGAGACCTGTCCCAGGGATGGGGGTAGCTGTGGGGGGACTAGATTTCAGGGCCCAGAGGGGAGGAACCCACGATCTCCACTTTCAGCCCTCAGGCTCTGCAGGGACGAGATTTAGGACTGAGGTCACAGAGGCAGGGGGAGAACAGTTGGTAACAGGCGTCACCCCCATCACTCAGTGTCTCATCACCATGCCTTATAGGTCAGAGTGACGACCGCGCATCTGCTCCCTCAAGACCTCCCCCAGGGGACATCAGGTGACACTGGGCAGGGACAGGGAGGAAGCTGATTTGCATGAAGCCCCTTCTCCTCCCAGTGGGTCCGAGAGGCATGAAAAGGCCCGAGGACCCCACAGTGCAGCCCAGGAGGCTGAGGAGCCACGTCCCAGGAGCGTCCCCACCATGGCCTGGACGGTGCTTCTGCTCGGGCTCCTCGCTCACGGCTCAGGTTAGGTGTCGATACGCTGCATCCTTAGGGGGTGCCTAAAGCCAGGTGTCAAGATGACCCTGGTCTCCATAACCACTCCTGTCTCTCTCCTATCGCTTTTAGGAGTGAACTCTCAGACTGTGGTGACCCAGGAGCCGTCCCTGTCAGTGTCTCCAGGAGGGACGGTCACACTCACCTGTGGCCTCAGCACTGGGTCTGTCACTTCCAGTAACTACCCCAGCTGGTACCAGCAGACACCAGGCCAGTCTCCCCAATTGCTTATCTACAAAACAAACAGCCGCCACTCTGGGGTCCCCAATCGCTTCTCCGGATCCATCTCTGGGAACAAAGCCGCCCTCACCATCACGGGGGCCCAGCCCGAATACGAGGACGACTATTACTGTGCTCTGTACATGGGTAGTGGTAGTTACACTGCCACAGTGATGTAACCTCAAGGGGAAGTGCTACCAGAACCTCCCCCTGAGCTCAGATGGCTCAGCCCTAAGGGGCAGGAGAGGAAGAGAGAAGGTGAAATGTCAGCACTACAGGGGGAGGTGGCGCCATGCCCCCATCTCCTGCCCAGGGGTTCCAGGCCACGTGCGTCCTCCACCTCTCCCAGGGTGTATCCGTCTGTCCAAAGGGTCCCATGTCCCCCCGACTATGATAATGATCTGGGCTCAGTTCCAAATTATATCCCCCAGCAATGAGACTCAGGAATCCTGCACCATCAGGACGATCTTCCATGTTGACCTTGCTGATCATGGGCTGGTCAATAAACTCCCTGCACTGCGGCCTCAGCAGGGGTCCCAGCAGCACTGGGCAGGGACCTGGGATCCCAGCCCCCTGAGAGAAGTGGGCTGGGCCCTGTCGCCCCTGGGGGAGTGTTCGGGGTCCAGGGTGAGGCGCCTCCATCCCATCAGAATATGCAGCCTAAGCCAGCATGTCGTTGGTGTGGTCAGCTGTCCAGTTCTCCACCCAGGATTCTGGCAGCCCAGGGGGAGCTGGACTTCCTCCCCATCCCTCACTGTGTGACTGAGCCAGGGAGACAAGGCAGTCTAGTCTGCACTCTTGTCTCCCTGCTGGGGACTCTGGGGCCAGTGAGGACTGAGCCCTGACCCCAGCTGGGTTAACAGGACTGAAGCCGTGGTGGGGGCAGGGATGGATGCTGTGGTGCCCCTCCCTGCCTGATTGCCCTGAGGCCATGGAGCCCATTGGCCCGAGCACTCGCCCACTGCAGTAAAGTAGACCCTCTCAGCCTGGCTTCCCTCTCTGTGGTCATTAAGGCCAGCAGGGGGCTGGTCCCGACATCCCCTGGATGCGAAGGAGCTGGTGGCCATAGCTCCCCACAGTCCCCAGGAGAGAGTCAGTGGCACAGAGCAGTGGGGTCAGGGCCCCCTTTTGCTAGGACAGTGGCAGTGAGCACTCCCTTGATCTTCTGCTGTGGGATGATCCCTGACCAGTGAAGAGTAAATGGGACTCAGAGTTTCTTGATGTCTCCTCCCCAAAGTCTAGGATCCAGTAAAAATGTCTCTTGTCATATTAATAACCGAGAAAATAAGTATCGATGTGAATACAGAATCCATAGACATCAATACTGTGATGACTCAACGATGACATATTTTCGGGAACAACATCAAACCCCCGGATGAGCAGGAACAGACAACGGGAACAAACGGAGCAGGAGCTTAACCGAGGTAGAAATAGAACCCGGAGAATAAAGTGGATGGAAACACACACCTGAAATACAACAGAGGAAAATAAAAAAGAAATTTTTCTGCAGGGGCTCAAAGACATGTAATGTGCTTTATTATTTAATTTGTTTATTGCATTATTGAGTGATGGATTATCATTAGGAAGAAAAAAAGGGCTGCCATCCCTACTGCAGCATTTCCACCACCATGAACATTCCCGTGAGCATCACCAGGGGGCGCTGTGGGTCCGTTCAGAATAGGTCAAGCCTGGACCCCACTCAGAGGCTCCCACTGCCAGGGCCCTGCACCTGGGCTCACTGGCTGGTGCTGAATGTGAGAGCAGGTGCGTCCTCTCAGGGGACAAAGCCGGAGCCCCAATCTCTGCAGGCCCTGCCTGTGCGTGGAGCTGCCACGTGGCGGGAGGACCCAATAGTTGATGGTGTGTGGGCTCCTGGCCCCAACCCCCTTCCCCAGGAGCAGAGGAGGAGGAGGGGGGACCCAGGGGACCAGCCCCGCCCCTCCTGCTCCTCTCATCCTCCCTGGCCTCTCCTCGGTCTCTTCTTTGAGCTCCCCCTGCTCCCCTCCCCTCTGAAACATGACTTTCCTCCCAAACCCGGGCTCCCCCTCTTCCTACAACCCCCCACCCTGTGACCTCTCCGGTCATTCCCAAGGTCACTGTCAGAAGCTGGTGACATGTTCACAGATCTCCCAGGAATCGGACACTCACTCCTTCTTCGTCCTCCTGGAACATCTCTGACCCCTTCCTTCCCAAGAGGCCTCACGTCTCAGGACACTCAGGTTTTACCCCTACTCACCCCTCTGCGCTCCCCAATTTTCAAGGGATCCAGCGAGTCCTTCCAGCAGCTAATGGATACCCTTTAATGGCGCCCACTTGTCATTTCTGCCCATCAGGTGAGGAATTTCAGGGGAAGGGAACCCCAGCTTCCTGAGTACCTGGGAAGGGACCTTGCGGCTGAACTGTCTCTGTCCTCAGCTCTTGTACCATTGATTTTATATGCACTGAGCACAGGAGATACGGGGCTCTTGGCTAGGACAACAGACACCTGTCCCAGTTCTCTGTGTAGGTGTCCCTGGGCCCCCCACAGGGTCCTCTCGGTGACCCTGGGGAGCCTCGGGCCAGGCCAGCCTGGTTACCCTTGAAGGTGTGACACTGGACACGAAGGACACTCAGGCCTTGGAACTGGCTGGGTTGGGCCAAGAATAGGAGCTAATTTGCATGAAATGCCCTTGGTCCTGGGGTGAGGGGATAGGAGAGCAGGGCAGAGGCGATCTCAGCAGAGCTCGGGAGCATCTGCATCATGGCCTGAACTTTGCTCTGCCTCCTCTTCTTCCTTCTCCAGTGCACAGGTCAGGATGCCCCCAGCACCCTGACTCCCAGCTCCTCGCCCCCCTGCCCGACCTGCAGGGAATGACCCACCCTGTGCTTCCTTGGGACATAACAGGTGTCTGTGTTTCCAGGCTGCCTCTCCCAGCCTGTGCTGATGCAGCTGCCCTTTGCATCTGCTTCCCTGGGAGCCTCAGCCAAGCTCACCTGCACCCTGAGCAGTGGCTACAGTGGTTATTACGTGGACTGGTATGAGCAGGACCCAGGGAATGGCTCACAGTTCGAGATGGGAGGCAGCACCAGTGGTATTACTGGATACAAGGAGGATGGGGACTCTAATCGCTTCTCAGTGTCGGGCTCTGGCCGAGAGCGCTACCTAACCATCCAGATGTTCCAGGAGGATGACAGGCTGACTACATCTGTGGGACAGACCATGGCAGCTACGTGTAACCCACAGTGACACCGGCAGGGTAGAAGTGACACAGAAACCCTGCTCACAGCCCGTCCCCACCCCTGTAGTCACCTGTACCACAGTTTAGGGGGTGCCTCCTGACCTCCCCTGAGAGTTTCTACCTTCCCTGGGATTTTCATAACTCAGCCCCTGTCAGTGAGGACGGTCTGTCCCTGTACAACATGCCTGGTCTTGGTCTACAGCAAATGTTCCCCTGGGTTGGAAAACATAAGCTAATCTGGGTTGAATTCCAGTGAAATACATCCAGCTCTCAATTCAGAGCTGCAAAACAGCGTCTGAGGCATCCTTCCCTTTTGCAGTCTGTACGGCATTCGGGTCACTGCCCACCAGGGAAACTAACATGCAGTGAATCCACGTGACTGTGCTTGGATCGACTGCTTGAATGCACAGGAGTTTTGGAACGTGGAGCATGGGTGTGTCCTAAAGAGGACCCCAGGGATGCTGGTCCTGGGGTGTGTGCTAATGCCATGGTGAGGGGGTAGGAAGAGGAGCGAGAAGAGGGGAGATTGAAGGAGGAGAGTCATCCTGATGAGGGCTGATGGGGAATGAAGCTGCGGGAGGCCCCTTAGTCTATTACCATGGATTTCTGTAACATCAATGATTTCCACGAAGACAGACGTGTGAACAAGAAAACTTCCACCCCTGTGTGCTGTGATGCATGTCTGCCCTGGGTTAACAGATCACCAAATTTGCCCAAATGTGTGTTTCCACCTTGATCTCAAGTTGAAGCTGATCTGCTCCCAGCAGACACAGGGGGCTGGTGTGATGCTGGGAAGGGACAGGAGCTCAGGTGTCACTGACAGAGGAGGGAGGGAGGGGGCCCGGAGTGAGGGGCGGGGCTGTGGGTGGGTGTGGAGGGGGCAGGGCCAGATCAGGAAGGAAACTTGTGGGGCTGAGGGTTTGGAATTTCATGCAAACAGCAGTGAGGAGTCATTGAAGGGTTTAAGGCAGAGTTGTCTTGAGCTGAAGGAGGATTTCCTCTGTTGTCAGAGGAGAAGCAGGTGGTCCTGGTTACAGAACACTTACTGAGATACCTCTGAGTTCAGATGATCGTGGAGCATTTGCACAATCGAAGCAATTTTGGACACAGGATATGGTGAAAACCTGATGGTTTCTATTTTCAACAGGCACACATGGCCTTTCTACTGAACTAAAACAATGAGCAAGAGAACCCAGGTGTGGACATTTTTGTTTATAATACAGACAAATTGTAGGATCTCTAAGACAGGGTCCTCACAAGAAATATGTGACATCACTGTGAAAAAGAACTGCATCTTAGGAACACAATCTTCACACATGACAAATATATCACAAGTAGCTCTGATATATTAATACAGTGGAATACTACTCAGCCACGAAAAAGAATAAAATAATGCCATTTGCAGCAACTTGGATGGACCTGAAGATCGTCATTCTAAGTGAAGTAAGCCAGAAAGAGAAAGATACCATATCACTCATATGTAGAATCTAAAGTAAGGAAAAAGAAGACACTAATGAATTTAATTACAAAACAGAAACAGACTCACAGACAGAGAAAACAAACTTATGGTTTCCAGGGGGAAAGGGGGTAGGAATGGATAAACTGTGAGTTCAAAATTTTCAAATATTAACTACTGTCTATAAAACAGATGAACAAGTTTTTTGTGTAGAGCACAGGGAACTAGATTCAATATCTTAAAGTAACCTATAGTTAAAAAGAATATGAAGACAAATATATGTGTATGTATGACTGAAACATTATTCTGTATACCCAAAATTGACACATTGTAAACTGAATATTCCTCAATAAAAAGGAAAGAAATATATGACATGTGCACTACTAAATGATATGCCTGCCAAACTGTATCATTTCCAGAAATCATGCTCAACTCCTTCAAAATTCTGAAATCACTTTATGAGTTTTGAAATGGCTGCTGTCTTTAGGTTTCAAATATGACTTTTTGCTTCTTAATGAAAATTCCAGATCTAAACCCTTTCCTGCAACAGTCCTACATGTCTTTCAAACCAACTCACTGTCCTCGTGTCAGTGGTTGCACACATGGGACAGTTACCTTTTCTAGACTGTGCTCTGGAAGGGGGCTATACCCTTTAATGGTCCCATATGCACAGCTTTGCAGCTTCCGTGGACAAGGACTCCATCTGGAAATGAAAACATTGTAGGCTGTGATTCAGCATAAAAGAACCACAGATCTGGGAAGCTGACCATAGACCTGTGAATGGAGACAGGGACCAGGTGAGCTGCCCAACCAGCTGGGTCCTCAGGTCTCTGATCCTTGGTGAGGTTGTGCCCCATGACCAGCATGGGGCACTGTGGGCCTTCCCTGTGGTCCCAGAATGAGTCCAGGGAGACTCATGTCCTCTCCTACCACAGACACGGATTCTGTGGCTTCCCAGTGGACTCAGCACTGGAGGCGGAGGGACAGCACAGCTCCTCGGAAGAAGACAAGCAGGGATTTCACAGAGGAAGGGAGACCTGTCCCAGGGATGGTGGTAGGAGTGGGGGGAACTAGATTTCTGGGCTCAGTAGGAGAGGATCCCACCATCTCCTCCTTCAGCTCTGATCCCACCAACTCCTCCTCCTGAGGCTCTGCAGGAATCAGATTTAGGACTGAGGTCACAGGGTGAGAGGAATACTTTGGGGACAGGTGTCAACCCATCACTCAGTGTCTCATTACCATGCCTTCCTGGATCAGGGTGACAACCCTGCATCTGATCACTCCAAGCCTCCCCCAGGGGACATCAGGTGACACTGGGCAGGGACAGGGAGGAAGCTGATTTGCGTGAAGCCCCTTCTCCTCCCAGTGGGTCCGAGAGGCATGAAAAGGCCCGAGGACCCCACTGTGCAGCCCAGGAGGCTGAGGAGCCGTGTCCCAGGAGCATCCTCACCATGGCCTGGACGGTGCTTCTGCTCGGGCTCCTTGCTCACGGCTCAGGTCAGGGGCCAGGAGGCTACGGCCTTCGGGGGTGTCTACAGCCAGGTATCAGAGAGACCCTTGTCTCCATAACCACCCCTGTCTCTCTCCTGTTGCTTTTAGGAGTGAACTCTCAGACTGTGGTGACCCAGGAGCCGTCCCTGTCAGTGTCTCCAGGAGGGACGGTCACGCTCACCTGTGGCCTCAGCTCTGGGTCTGTCACTTCCAGTAACTACCCCAGCTGGTACCAGCAGACAACAGGCCAGGCTCCCCGCACTCTTATCTACAACACAAACAGCCGCCACTCTGGGGTCTCCAGTTGCTTCTCTGGATCCATCTCTGGGAACAAAGCCGCCCTCACCATCACGGGGGCCCAGCCCGAGGACGAGGACGACTATTACTGTGCTCTGTACGTAAGTAGTGGTAGTTACCTGGACACAGTGTTGTAACCTCATAGGGAAGTGCTACCAAAACCTCCCCCTGATCTCAGCGGGCTCAGCCCTGAGGGGCAGGAGAGGAAGAGAGAGGGTGAAATGTCACCACTACAGTAGGAGGGGGTTCTGTGCCCCCATCTCCTGCCCAGGGGTTCCAGGACACGTGTCCCCTCCAGCCTCTTCCAGGGTGTGTCCACCTCTCAAAAGAGTCCCCCTTCTGCCCACTATTATGATGACCAGGGCTCAGCTCCAAATCCTATCCCCCAGCAGTGAGACTCAGGAATCCTGCACCATCAGGATGACCTTCCCTGTTGTCCTTGCTGATCTCTGGCTGCACAGACTCCTTGCACTGCACCCTCAGCAGGGGTCTCAGCAGTGTGGGGCAGGGACCTGGGCTCCCAGTCTCCCTCGCAAAATCGGGCCAGGCCTTGTCGCCCCTGGGGGAGTGTCTGGGGGTCCAAGGTGAGAAGCCTCCATCCCATTAGAGCATCCAGCCAGAGCCAGGCAGCTCATCAGTGTGGTCAGCTGTCCAGTTCTCCACCCAGGATTCTGGCAGCCCAGGGGGAGCTGGGCTTTCTCCCCATCCCTCAGTGTGAGACTGAACGAGGGAGACAAGGTAGGTTGCTCTGCACTCCTGTCCCCCTGCTGGGGACTGTGGAGCCAGTGAGGACTGAGCCCTGACACCACCTGAATTAACAGGACTGAACCCAGGATGGGGGCAGGGATCGACACTGCAGTGCCCCTCCCTTTCTGGTGTCCCTGAGGCCACGGAACCCAATGGGCCGAGCACCCGTCCACTGCAGCAAAGCAGCCCTTCTCAGCCTGGTTCCCCTCTCTGAGGTCAGCAGGCCCAGCAGGTGGCTGGTCCCCACACCCCTTGGATGTGAAGGAGCTGTTGACCACAGCTGCCCCACAGTCCCTGGGAGAGAGTCAGCAGTATAGAGCAGTGGGGTCAGGGCCCCCCTTTGCTGGGACAGTGGATGTGAACACACCCCAGTCTTCTGCTGCAGGATGATCCCTGATCAGTGAAGAGTAAATGGGACTCAGAGTTTCTTTTTTCTTTTTCTTTCTTTTTTTTTTTTAACATTTTTTATTGAGTTATTGTCATTTTACAATGTTGTGTCAAATTCCAGTGTAGAGCACAATTTTTCAGTTATATATGAATATACATGTATTCATTGTCACATTTTTTTTCTGCTGTGAGCTACCATAAGAGCATGTATATATTTCCCTGTGTTATACAGTATTATCTTGTTTATCTATTCTAAATTTTGAAATCCCAATCTGTCCCTTCCCACCCCCCGCACCCTTGGCAACCACAAGTTTGTACTCTATGTCTATGAGTCTGTTTCTGTTTTGTATTTATATTTTGTTTGTGTTTTTTTTTTTTAGATTCCACATATGAACCGTCTCATATGATATTGTTCTTTCTCTTTCTGGCTTACTTCGCTTAGAATGACATTCTCCAGGAACGTCTATGTTGCTGCAAATGGCGTTATGTTGTCTGTTTTTATGGCTGAATAGTATTCCATTGTATAAATATACCACCTCTTCTTTATCCAGTCATCTGTTGTTGGACATGTAGACTGTTTCCATGTCTTGGCTATTGTAAATAGTGCTATGAACATTGGGGTGCAGGTGTCATTTTGAAGTAGGGTCCCTTCTGGATATATGTCCAGGACCGGGATTCCTGGGTCATATGTTAAATCTATTCCTAGTCTTTTGAGGAATCTCCATACTGTTTTCCACAGTGGCTGCACCAAACCGCATTCCTACAGCAGTGTAGGAGGGTTCCCTTTTCTCCACAGCCTCTCCAGCATGTGTCATTTGTGGACTTTTGCATGATGGCCATTCTGACTTGTGTGAGGTGATGCCTCATTGTAGCTTTGATTTGCATTTCTCTGATAATTAGTGACATTGAGCATTTTTTCATGTACCTATTGATCATTTGTATGTCTTCCTTGGAGAATTGCTTGTTTAGGTGTTTTGCCCATTTTTGGATTGGGTTGTTTGTTTTTTTCTTATTAAGTTGTATGAGCTGCTTGTACATTCTGGAGATCAAGCCTTTGTCGGTTTCATTTGCAAACATTTTCTCCCATTCCGTATGGGATTTTTTTTAACTTATGGTTTCCTTTGTTGTGCAGAAGCTTGTAAGTTTAATTATGTCCCATTTGTTTATTCTTGCTTTTATTTCTATTGCTTGTGTAGACTGCCCCAGGAGAACATTTTTGAGGTGTATGTCAGATAATGTTTAGACTATATTTTCTTCTAGGAGATTTATTGTATCTTGTCTTGTGTTTAAGTCTTTGATCCATTTTGAGTTTATTTTTGTGTATGGTGTAAGGGAGTGTTCTAGCTTCACTGATTTACATGCTGCTGTCCAGTTTTCCCAGCATCATTTGCTGAAGAGACTGTCTTTATTCCGTTGTATATTCTTGCCTCCTTTGTCAAAGATTAGTTGACCAAAAGTTTGTGGGTTCATATCTGGGCTTTCTATTCTGTTCCACTGGTCCATATGTCTGTTTTTGTCCCAATATCATGCTGTTTGGATTACTGTAGCTCTGTAGTATTGTCTGAAGTCTGGGAGAGTTATTCCTCCAGTCTCTTTCTTTTTCTTCAGTAATTCTTTGGCAATTCTAGGTCTTTTGTGGTTCCATATAAATTTTACCATGATTTGTTCTAGTTCTGTGAAATATGTCCTGGGTAATTTGATATGGATTGCATTAAATCTGTAGATTGCCATGAGTAGTACGACCATTTTAACAATACTGATTTTTTCAATCTAGGAGCATGGGATATCTTTCCATTTTTGTAAGTCTTCTTTAAGTTCCTTCATCAATGGTTCATAGCTTTCTGTGTATAATTCTTTCACCTCCTTGGTTATATTTGTTCCTAGGTATTTTATGATTTTGGGTACTATTTTAAAGGGGATTGTTTCTTTACTTTCCTTTTCTGTTGATTCATCGTTTGTGTAAAGAAATGCAACTGATTTTTGAACTTAATCTTGTAACCCGCTACCTTGCTGAATTCTTCGATTATTTCTAGTAGGTTTTGTGTGGCCTTTTTAGGGTTTTCTATATATAATAACATGTCATCAGCATATGGTGACACTTACCTCTTCTTTTCCAATTTGGATCCCTTTTATTTCTCTCTATTGCCTGATTGCTGTGGCTAGGACTTCCAAGACTATGTTGAATAGAAGTGGTGATAGTGGTCAGCCTTGTCTTGTCCCAGATTTTAGTGGGAAGCATTTGAGTTTTTCACCGTTGAATACTGTGCTGGCTGTAGGTTTGTCATATATAGCTTTTATTATGTTGAGATATGTTCCCTCTATACACATTCTGGTGAGAATTTTTATCATAAATGGGTGTTGAATTTTATCAAATGCTTTTTCTGCATTTATTGAGATGATCATGTGTTTTTTGTCCTTTTTCTTGTTGATGTGTTGTATTACATTGATTGATTTGCGTATGTTGAACCACCCTTGTGTCCCTGGGATGAACCCCACTTGATCATGATGTATAATCTATGTTATGTGCTGTTGGATTCAATTTGCTAATATTTTGGGTAAGGGTTTTTGCATCTATGTTCATCAGTGATATTGGTTGGTAATTCTCTTTTTTGGTGGTGTCCTTGCCTGATTTTGGTATCAGGGTGATGGTGGCTTCATAGAATGAGTTTGGGAATATTCCCTCCTTTTCAATCTTCTGGAAGAGTTTGAGAAGGACTGGTATGAGTTCTTCTTTGTATGTTTGGTAGAATTCCCTGGTGAAGCCTTCCTGTCCTGGACTTTTATTTGTAGGGAAGTTCTTTTATTGCTAATTTGATTTCATTTCTAGTGATAAGTTTGTTCAAGTGGTCAGTTTCTTCTTGATTCAGTCTTGGTGGACTGTATGTTTCCAGAAACTTGTCCATCTCCTCTAGGTTATCCATTTTGGTTCCATATAGCTTTGCATAATATTCTCGTATGCTATTCTGTGTTTCTATGTTGTATGTTGTACTTTCTCTATTTTCCTTTCTTATTTTGCTTATTTGTGCTCTCTCTTTTTTCTTGTTTGTGAGTTTGGTAAGAGGTTTGTTGATTTTATTTACTCTTCCAAAAAACAGCTTTTGGTTTGATTGATTTTTTCTATTTTTTTAAATCTCTATTTTATTTATTTCCTCCCTGATCTTTATTATTTCCTTCCTCCGGCTGACTTTTTTTTTCTTTTCTTTTTCTAATTCTTTTAGCTGGTGGGTTTGATTGTTTATTTGAGATTGTTCTTCTTTTTTGAGGAATGCCTGTGTCACTATAAACTTCCCTCTTAGCACTGCCTTTGCTCTGTCCCATAAATTTTGTGTGGTTGTGTTTTTATTTTCATTTGTCTAAAGTTATTTTTTAATTTCAACGTTGAATTCATTGTTGACCCATTGGTTTTCTAAGAGCATGTTGTTTAATCTCCATGCTTTCCTTCTTTTCTCCTTTGTTTCTCTGTAGTTGACTTCTAGTCTCATGGCATTGTGGTCAGTAAAGATGCTTGAGATAATTTCTATCTTCTTAAAATTGTTTAGGCTTCTTTTGTGCCCAAGTACATGATCAATCCTAGAAAATGTTCCATGTGCACTTGAAAAGAATGTATATCCTACTTTTGGGGGGCCCTTAATTCTCTGAAAATATCTACCCAATCTAATTTTTCTATTGTATCATGTAATTTTTCTGTTGCCTCATTTATTTTTATTATTATTTTATTTTATTATTATTTTATCTGCATAGTGATGTTAATGTGGTGTTAAAATTTCTGACAGTGATTGTATTCCCATCAATTTCCCCCTTTATCTCTGTTAGTAATTGTTTTATGTACTGTAGTGCTCCTATATTGGGTGTATATATTAATGAGTGTAATATCCTCATCATGTATCACTCCTTTAATCATTATAAAATGTCCTTCTTTATCTTTCTTTATGGTCCTTGTTTTAAAGTCTATTTTGTCTGAAATCAGTATTGCTACACCTGCTTTTCTGGCTTTTCCAGTTGCAGGGAATATCCTCTTCCATTCTTTCACTCTCAATCTATATGTGTCCTTCTCCCTAAAGTGGGTCTCTTGTATGCAGCATATTGAAGGTTTTTGCTTTATTATCCAGTCTGCCACTCTATGTCTTTTGACTGGAGCATTTAGTCCATTAACATTTACAGTAATTAATGATAGATGCGTGTATATTGCCATTTTGAACTTATTTTTGCAGTTGATTTGGTATTTCCTCTTTGTTCCTTTCTTCTTCCTTTTGTGGTTTCGTAATTTTCCTTTGTATTATCTTGGATTTTAGTTAGTTTTTGTGACTCACTTGTAAGTTTTTGGCTTGTGGTTACCCTTTTTGTAAGTCTATTAACCCATTTCTATAACTGTTTGTATTAAACAAATCATAATATAATCTCAAACCCATCCTACCAAGAACAAAATATTTAAAAAGGAAAAAAAAATACTGTATATTTCCTTACTTCCCTCTCCCAGTCTTAATGATTCAGATGTCTTCTTTTTCAATTTTGTGTTTATTCTATTTGTAATTCATGATAGTTATCACCTTTCCAGTTATGAGTTTCTCATTTTTGTAGCATCCTGCTGCTTTTCTATTTAGAGTAGATCTGTCAATATTTCCTTTAGCATGGGTGTAGTGTTGCAAAACTCTTCTAGTTTTTGCTTGTCTGTGAAATTCTTTATCTCTCCTACTATTCTAAAGGATAGCCTTGCTGGATAAGTATCTTAGGCTGCATCTTTTTTCATTCAGGACTTTGAATATATCTTGCCACTCCCTTCTGGCCTGTAGTGTTTGTGTAGAGAAATCAGCTGAGAGCCTTATGGGGGTTCCCTTGTAACTCACTCTTTGTTTTTCTCTTGCTGCCTTTAGGATCATTTCTTTATCCTTGACTCTGGCCATCTTGATTATGATATGTCTTGGTGTTGGTCTGTTTGGGTTCTTCCTGTTTGGGACCCTCTGAGCTTCCTGTACTTGAATATCTGATTCCTTCTTTAGGTTTGGGAAGTTTTCAGTCATCATTTCTTCAAATATCTTTTCTATCTCCTTTATTCTTTCTTCCCCTTCTGGAACCCCTATTATGCATAGATTGGCAGGCTTTATAGTATCCCACAGGTCCCTTATACTGTTTTAATCGTTTTTTATTTGTTTTTCTCTCAGCTGTTCTGATTGGGTGCTTTCTGTTGTCCTGTCTTCTAGGTCACTTATTCGTTCCTCTGCATTATCTAACCTGCTTTGTACAGCCTTTTGGTCAGCTCTCATCTCAGCAAATGAGTTTACCAATTGTACTTGGCTCTTCTTTATATCTTCAATTTCATTTTTGACATATTTTATATCTCTGAACACTATTTCTTTTAGTTGTTTCAGTAGTTTGATCACTCCTTTTTTGAAATCTTGATCTAGTAGGTCATCAATGTCTATTTCATTGATCGTTCCTTTAGGGGATTTCTCTTGCTCTTTTAATTGGGAGTGGTTCCTCTGCTTCTTCATATTGCTCATATCTCTCTGGTACTGTGGCTTAAGGAGTGTCAGTTATCTGTAGTGGTCCTTAAGAACTTTATTTATTTATCTATTTAAAGCCTATGTGGGGTTAAAACTTAAAAAAGCTGGAGAGAATTTCAAAAGAATGGAGAAAAAATAAGGTTTGGAAACAGTGTATAATCAATAACAGAAGAGTAAGTTGAAACAGAATAGCAACTGAGTTGACACGTCTTTTATAAACCTTTAAAAAAGGAGAAAAGATCAGAAAACAATACCTGAATCCTGTGTATCCTGTATATAATCAATAACACGAGATCAAAACCAAGAGAAATACAAGTGAAACGAGGTCAATTTTTAAAAATAATAATAAAAAAGGATTTTAAATGAAAAATTTTAAAGGGATTAGAAATGGAGACATACAATTGTTTAAAAAGTAAAATTTTAAAAGGTAATAGAAAATGGAACAGATTGAAAAAAGATAAAACAAGAAAGAATTTTAAAAGAAGGGAGGGAAAAAAGGTTTGAAAACAGTGTAGAATGAATAATAGAAGAGCAAGTTGAAACAGAATAGCAATTGAATTGAGACATCTTTTAAAAACCTTTATAAAAGAGAAAAAATCAGTAATAGGAGACCAAAACAAGAGAATAAAAATGAAATGAGGTGGATTTTTAAAAATAATAATAATAAAAAGATTATAACAGTAAAATTTTAAAGGGATTAAAACAGTAGACATATGCAAATGTTGAAAAATTAAGGATTAAAAAGGTAATAGGAAATAGAACAAATATAAAAAAATTTAAAAAAAAGGAATGTGTTCTCCTGTAGACTGTGCTCTTTATGTTTTTATCAAGAAGGTTTTCTGTCTTCACCCTGTTTCGCAAACTCAGCTTGCTGCTTCAGAAGCCCTCCGCCTGTGCCCTCGTCTGTGATGCTCCCAGTGCTTGTCGGCAAGCAGATCACGCCCCTTCCCAACACTGGGTCAGGTGCTGATCTCTTAACCTGTAGGCAGGCGGGTCACTCCCCCTCCCGATGCCACAGTCAGTTGCTGTGCTCAGGCGAGGCAGGCGGGTTGCCACCCACCCTCTCCCGGCGCTGGTCACTCCCCTGCTGTGTGCAGCTGCCCGCTCTGCCTCTGCAAGCCCTCAGAAAGCAGGCTCGGGGAAGATGGCGGAACATCCCTGCCCCTGCTCCGTGCCAAAACTCAGCTCCTTGTTTGTCTTGGCGGCACAAGTTCTCTGAAGTGCCAGAGCAAAAAGATCCTATCTGCCTTGGGCTGTAAACAAGTCTCTGTCCAGCCTAGGAGGTTGGGGAGCCCCCAGGTGTGGATTCAGGTGTCAGAACCGTCCCTGCCTGGGCAGTGTGCACAGGAGGGTATGGCAACTGTGGCTGTGACCTGCCGCTCTACTACCGAGGAGACAAAGGCTATGGCGCCCCTCCCCCCAGGGCATACCTGCAGTGTTGCTTTGCTTTTTTTTTTTCTTTTTTCACAATTTGTCGGGGGCACTGGTCTTCTGCTCTGTGTCCCCTCCCAGCCACTGCTCATTGCACCCTGCAGTCCTGTGGGGCTGCCTCAGTGCATCTGTCCTAGTCCACCGCCTGGGTCGGGCAGCCTGTCCTGGCCCCCAGCTTCCAGCTGCGTCTTGGGCTTGATGTTGCAGGGACCCTTTGTGCCCGTTTAACTTAATTCTGTCAGTCAAGGGCTGCTCTGTGCAGATCTGAGCCTCAGAGGCTCCCCCTCCATCCCGCTGACCTCTTTGTTGGAGAGTGGAAGATTCAGCAAATGGGCGTCATTCCTCCTTTGCCACTCCCTCCCCGTGGGACTGGTCCCGCACTGTTTTGCTTTTTCTTCTTTCTTTTTTCCTTTTCTCCTACCAGATTTGTGGTGTCTTTTTATTTTGTAGAGGGCGATGCTCTGTTGGAGTTTAGCAGGTGCTCTGGTTGGCTGGGTGGGTCTGTGGATGTGAGTTTTGGTGTATTTGTGGGAGAGGGTGAGCTATGAGCATCTTTCTATTCCACCATCTTGGCTCCTCTCTCAGGACTCAGAGTTTCTTCATGTCTTCTCCCCAAAGTTCAGAATCCAGTAAAAGTGTCACTTGTCATATCAACAACCGGGAAAATAAATATCGATGTGAAAACAGAATCCATTTTCAGCAATACTGAGATGACTCGATGATGACATATGTTTAGGGAACATCATCAAACCCCTGGATAAACAGGTATAGACACTGGGAACAAAAGGAGCAGGAGGTGAACTCAGGTAGAAATAGAACCAGGAGAACAAAGTGGATAGAAAACACACCTGAAAATCAATAGAGAAAAATAAAAAAGAATGTCTTTGCAGGGGCTGAAAAACATGTAATGCGCATTATTTGTTTATTGGATTATTGAGTGATGGACTATTATTAGGAAGAAAAAAAAGGGGCTGCCATCCCTTCTGCATCATTTCCACCACCATGAACATTCCAGCAAGCGTCACCAGGGGGCGCTGTGGGTCTGCTCAGCCCACCAAGCCTGGACCCCATCAGGCTCCCAGTGCCAGGGTCATACACCCGGGCTCACTGGCTGGAGATGGATGTGGGAGCAGGTGCTTCCTCTAAGGGGACAAAGCACGAGCCCCCACCTCTGCAGGCCCTGCCTGTGTGTGGAGCTGCCACCTGGGGGAAGGACCCAGCAGTGGATGCTGTGTAGGGTCCTGTCCCCATCAGGCCCCAACCCCCTTCCCCAGGAGTAGAGGGGGGGGGGACCCCGGGGACCAGCCCCAACCCCTCCTACTCCTGTCAGCCTTCCTGGATTCTCCTTTTTCTTTTCTTCGAGCTCCTCCTGCTTCCCTCCACTCTGAATCATGACTTTCCACCCATATGCGGGGCTCCCCCTCTTCCTACAACTCTCTGCTCTGTGACATCCCAGGTCATTCCCAAGGTCACCGTAAAAACTGGTGGACGTGTTAGCAGATCTCCCAGGAGCCTGACAGTCACTCCCTCTTCCTCTGCCTGGAACCTCTCAGATCACTTCCTACCTGAGAGGCGTCAGGTCTCTGTACACTCAGGTTTTACTGCCGCTCACCCCAGGGACTCCCCCCAGGACCCCACTTCTCAGGAGATCCAGTGAGTCCCAACAGCAGCTAATTGATTCCCCCAGATGCCCTCCTCTCGTCCTCTCAGCCAATCAGGTGTGGAGTCTTGTAGGAAGGGAATCTCAGCTTCCTGAGGAACTGGGAAGGGAGCTACTGGCTAAACTGTCCCTGTCCTCAGCTATTGTACCATTGGTTTATGTGCACTGAGCACAGGAGACACTAGGGGCTTTCGGCAGGGACAGCACACACCTGTCCCGGGTCTCCATTGAGGTATCCCTGGGCAACCCACGGGGTCCTCTCAGGGACCCAGGAGATCCCCAGGCAGGCCAGCCTGGCCACCATCCCGAATGTGACACTGGACACGGCAGGAACTTATGGCCCAGGGATGGGCTGGGGTCGGCTGAGTACAGGAGCTAATTTGTATGAAGGGCCCTTGGTCCTGGGGCGAGTGGATAAGAGAACCGGGCAGCGGCAGCCTCAGCATAGCTCGAGGGCGTCTGCAACATGACCTGGACTCTGCTCCGCCTCCTCCCGCTCCTCCTCCAGTGCACAGTTCAGGACGCCCTCAGCATCCTGACTCCCAGATCCCCTCCACCCTGCCCCACCTTCAGGGAATGTCCCCCCTTGTCCTTCTTGGGACATAACGGGTGGTGTCTGTGTTTCCAGGCTCCCTCTCCCAGCCTGTGCTGAGGCAGCCACCCTCTGCTTCTACCTCCCTGGGAGCCTTGGCCAAGCTCACCTGCACCCTGAGCAGTGACTACAGCAGCTACAGTGTGGACTGGTACCAGCAGGTCCCAGGGAAGGGCCCCTGGTTCCTGAGCCAGTAGGTACCAGTGGTGTTAGCTCCAAGGCAAGTGAGATCTCTGATCCCTTCTCAGGCTCGGGCTCTGGCCTGGAGCACTCTGTGACCATCCAGAACATCTGGAAGGAGGTCAAGGCTGACTACATCTGTGGGGCAGACCATGGCAGCTACGTATAACACACAGTGATGCCAGCAGAGGAGAACTGACACAAAAACTCTGCTGATGATCCGGTCCCACCCCTCCTGTCACCCGACCCACAGTTCAGGGGGCCCCTCCTGACCTCCCCTGAGAGTTTCCCCCTTTCCAGGGATTTTCATAATTCAGCCCCTGTCAGTGAGGATGGTCTGTCTCTGCACAACCTCCCTGGTCTCGGTCCACAGCGAATGTTCCCTGGGTTGGAAAACATAAGCCAATCTGCGCTGAATTCCAGTGAAATACATCCAGCCCTGAACTTCAAAGCTGCAAAATAGGGTCACGGGCATCCTTCCCTTTGGCAGTCAGTACGACGTTCAGGTCGCTGCCCACTGGGGAAAGTAACACGCAGATGAATCCATGTGACTGTGCTTGGATGGACTGCTTGAATGCACACGATTTTTGGATCATGGAGCAAGGGCGTGTCCTAAAGAGGGTCCCAGGGATGCTGGTGCTGGGGTGTGTGCTAACGTCATGGGTGAGGGGGTAGGAGGAGGGTGAGAGGAGGGGAGATTGAAGGAGGGAAGTCATCCTGATGAGGGCTGATGAGGGTTGAAGTTGTGGGAGGCCCCGTAGTCTATCACCATGGAAATCTATAACATCAGCGATTTCCAAGGACACAGATGTGTGAACAAGAAGACCTCCAGCCCTGTGTGTTGTGATGTGTGTCTTCCCTGGGTTAAACGATCACCAGAGTTGCCAAAATGTGTATTTCCACCCTGATCTCAAGTTGAAGCCCATGTCCTCCCAGCAGACAGAGGGGGCTGCTGTGATGTTGGGAAGGGACAGGAGCTCAGGTGTCAGTGACAGAGGAGGGAAGCAGTGGGCCCAGAGCAAGGGGAGGGGATGCGGGTGGGTGTGGAGGAGGCAGGGCCAGATAAGGAAGGCACCTTATGGGGCTGAGGTTTTGAGATTTCATGCAAAAAGCAGTGAGGAGTCATTGAAGGGTTTAAGGAAGAGTTGACTTGAGCTGAAAGAAGATTTCCTTTATTGTCTTGAGGAGTAGCAGGTGGTCCCGGTCACAGGACATTTACTGAGATAACTATGAGTCCAGGTGATCATAGAGCATTTGCACAATTGAAGCAAATTTAGACATAGGATATGGTGAGGACGCGATCATTTCTACATTCAAGAGGCACACACTGCCTTTCTACTGAAGTAAAACAATGAGCAAGAGAACCCAAGTGTAGACATTTTCATTTATAATACAGACAAATTGTAGGATCTCTAAGACAGGGTCCACATAAGAAATATTTGACATCACTGTGAAAAAGAAAACTCCACTTAGGAACACAATCCTCACACATGACAAATATATCACAAGTAGATGTGATATATTGATACAATGGACTAGTACTCAGCCATGAAAAGTATAAAATAATATCATCTGCAGCTACTTGGATGGAACTGAATATCATCATTCTAAGTTAAGCAAGCTAGAAAGAGAAAGCTACCATATCACTCTATGTGGAATCTAAAGAAAGGAAAAAGAAGACACTAATGAATTTAAATACCAAGTAGGAAGAGACTCACAGACAGAGAAAACAAATCTATGGTTTCCAGGGGGAAAGAGGGTAGGAAGGAAAAAATTGGGAGTTTGTGATTTGCAAATATTAACTACTGTCTATAATATAAAGAAGTTTTTTTTGTGTGTGTAGAGCACAGGGAACTAGGTTCAATATCTTAAAGTAACCTATAGTGAAAAAGAATATGAAAACAAATATATGTATGTGTGTATGACTGAAACGTTATGCTATACACCCAACACTGACACATTGTAAACTGAATATTCTCAAAAAAACAGAAAGAAATATATGACATGTGCACTACAAACTGATATGCCTACTGAACTATATCACTTCCACAAATCATGCTAAACTCCGTCAAAATTCTGAAAGCATTTCCTGAGTTTTGAAATGTCTGCTGAGTTTCCAGGCTTCAAAGATGACTTTTTGCTCCTTCAGGGAAAATCCAAATCTAAACTCTTTCCTCCAATAGCCCTGCACATCCTTCAAACCAACTCACTGTCCCCGTGTCACTGGTGCATACGTGGGTCACTTAGCTTTTCTAGACTGTACTCTGGGAGGGGGCTGTAACTTTTAATGGTTCCATATGCACATCTTTGCACCTTCCATGGACCAGGAATTCATTTGGAAATGAAAACATCATAGGATGTGATTCACCATAAAAGGACCACAGAATCTGGGAAGCCGACTATGGACCTGTGAATGGAGACAGGGACCAGGTGAGCTGCCCAACCAGCTGGGCCCTCAGGTCTCTGGTCCTCGGTGAGGTTGTGCCCCATGACCAGAAGAGGGCGCTGTGGCCCTGCCATGTGGTCCTAGCACAACTGCTCAGGGAGGACCATTCTCTCCAAGGACCAGGGCTGGTGGCGTGGCCTGTGCTCCTAATGGAGACTCAGCAGTGTGTCCTCTCTGGCTGGCAGAGTCCCCCAATCAGGGACCCCTGTGGTCTCAGCAGGTGCTTCCTCCCAGGGTCTCCCAAAGGGGAGGCCACCCTTCATCCCCTGAGTCTGGGCTGTGAGCTGAACTCCAGCTCCAGGGCTCAGGGAGGGGCTGGGCGGTCCCTGGGGGGACACTCATTTGCATGGGCCACCCTTCCTCTGGCAGAGGCTGGCAAGAAAAGGAGGCCTGGGACAGCCCAGCCCCAGAGTGGGGACCAGGGGTCTGTGAGCACCATGGCCTGGACTCCTCTCCTGCTCCTGCTCCTCTCTCACTGCACAGGTAGGGATGGGCCTCGGGGACTGGGTCTCAGGTTCCCGACTGCAGCAGCCCCTGTACCTAGACTCTGGGACTGTTTCCTGCAGGTTCCACTCCATCAGACCCTTGTGTCTGTGTTTGCAGGGTCCCTCTCCCAGCCTGTGCTGACTTAGCCGCCCTCCCTCTCTGCATCTCTGGGAGCATCAGTCAGACTCACTTGCACCCTGAGCAGTGGGAACAGTGTTGGCAGCTACGACTTAAGTTGGTACCAGGGGAAGGCAGGGAGCCCTCCCCGGTACCTCCTGTACTACTACTCAGACTCCAGTAAGCACCAGGGCTCTCGGGTCCCGAGTTGCTTCTCTGGATCCAAAGATGCCTTGGCCAATTCAGGGCTTCTGCACATCTCCAGGCTGCAGCCCGAGGATGAGGCTGACTGTTACTGCTTTGCATATAAGAATCACTCGTACACTCACACGGTGCCCTAGCCCCACAGGGACGTGAGACTAAAACGTCCCCTGTGCTCTCCCTGCTGGAGCGGTCACAGCCTACCGACACTGGGACACCACAGGGCTCTGGGACCACGGCTCTGGTGAGGGAGCAGGAAGATGGGGGCTGTGTGGTCCCCAATCCTGGTCTTCCTGGACCCACAAACCCCATGGTGTTGAGGTATGTCCTCCATCCTGGTCCTGCAGGAAAGACAGGGGACAGGTGTCTCCATGTCAACAAGACCTGGTCTCCTATTATGGGGAGGGGCCCACAGAGAAAGTCTGTCCCAAAGTCCTCCTTTTTGCCTGGAAGAAACCCTGCCGCAGGAATGTCGCCTTCCTGACAATGGCCTCCTGAACTCCAGGCTCCAGACCCCGGAGGGGCTTCCAGAGAAGCAGCCCCAGGGATGGGTTTGCTGGAAGAACCAGCCTCGGAGAGTTGGGAAGCCACCAGAGGGACAGGGGCCACTGAGGCTCAGGTTTGACTTGGAGGGAACTGCTCCCTAAGGACACACAGGGCACAATCTTTCCATCACAAACACATACACACTACACATAAATACACACATACATATACACAAACATACACACTCATACATACCTATATACACACAAACTTACACACACAACATTGACACATACACATATGCACACATAACACATAGGTACACACATATACACATACATACAAAAATACACACACATATACACACCTACATACACACACACACACACACACACACACACACACACAGAGTTCTGGACTCCACAGTGTTCTGGCTTCTCTGTCCCTGCAAATAGCAGGGAGCAGTCAGTGCTCACCCCGCAGTCCTCAGAGTCAGAATCGGCAGGAGGCAGAACCTCCCTGTGCAGAGACACCAGTGACAGTGACATACAGCATGTCCCGGTGACAGCAGGCAGATTGCTAGATATGAGGAGAGAAAGGGGGACACAGACCAAAACGCAGTAATTGTGCAGAAAGGAGGGGCACAGGCCAAAGGCAGGAAACCACACATCAGGTAAGCACCAGGGGTCCCTGTGTAGAGAAAGAAAAGCAGGAACCTTTGGGCTGATAAGTGGTCACATCTTTTGGGGTGATGAGTGAGTGGCCTGGAGACCGACAAAGAAAGGTGAGAAGACCTCACACCAGTCAGAATGGCCGTCATTCAAAAATCCACAAATGACAAATGCTGGAGAGGCTGTGGAGAAAGGGGAACCCTCCTACACTACTGGTGGGAATGCAGTTTGGTGCAGCCACTATGGAAAACAGTGTGGGGATTCCTCAAAAGACTAGGAATAGACTTACCATATGACCCAGGAATCCCACTCCTGGGCTTGTATCCAGAAGGAAATCTACTTCAGGATGACACCTGCACCCCCAATGTTCATAGCAGCACTATTTACAGTAGCCAAAACATGGAAACAGCCTAAATGTCAATCAACAGGTGACTGGATAAAGAAGATGTGGTATATTTATACAATGGAATACTACTCAGCCATAAAAACCGACAACATAATGCCATTTGCAGCAACATGGATGCTCCTGGAGAATGTCATTCTAAGTGAAGTAAGCCAGAAAGAGAAAGAAAAATACCATATGAGACCGCTCATATGTGGAATCTAAAAAAAAAAAAAAGAAAACCAAAAACAAACAAACAAACAAAAACAAAGCGTAAATAAAGGACAGAAATAGACTCACAGACAGAGAATACAGACTTGTGGTTACCAGGGGGGTGGAGGGTGGAAAGGGATAGGCTGGGATTTCCAAATTGTAGAATAGACTACACTGTATAGCACAGGGAAATATACACAAAATGTTATGATAACTCACAGAGAAAAAAATGTGACAATGAGTGTGTATATGTCCATGAATAACTGAAAAATTGTGCTGAACACTGGAATTTGACATAACATTGTAAAATGATTATAAATCAATAAAAAATGTTAAAAAAAAAAGAAAGGTGAGAAGAGGCAGCAATTTCCAATGTCCAAATGTAACCATTTGCTCATTATGCCCTCATTTCAAAAAAATTAGCCTTGTAGATCAGAAGTACCCATCGTGCACCGACGCCATGACACTTCCCAACCAGACTAAATAAGGTCACAAGTCCCTCCTCCATTTGGGAAGGTGGAGCTGGGATGAGGGAACAGGGCCCCAAACCCTTCCCTCCCCAGTGAATATTCCACCTATTCATTTTCACACCGTGTGTAACTAACTTGCCAAGAAACACAGGGCAGCCGCTCACCTGAGCCCGCTGCTCTCCCCTTGACAGTGTAGTACCCATCCCTTAATAAATCTTCACTTTGCTTTTTTTTAACCACTATGTCTTGTCTCTGAATTCTTTCTGGGACGGGACAAGAAGCTGGAACACCAGTAACATCCACCGGCAACAACAGTGTCAGGGACGGCCAGGACAGTCTGGGACCGCCTGCTCTGCTGGGGGAACTGCACCATCTGAACACTCCTCAGGTCACCCTACTGATACATTACATCGCACACGTGCATTTACTGGAACGAGATCAATCAAGGTGGGAAGTCCATCATACTCCCGGCTGAGACACACAGACCACAGAGGTGGAGACCAGCCCTGTGAAGGACCAGGTCCAGTCACACCTGAGAGCGAGTCCTCTTGTCCACTAGGGATCCTCGAGCCTGTGGCCGCCCAGACATCCTCTGCAAAGTCAGAAACATGATGACATCTCCCAGTTCTCATTTCCAAGGGGGAATCACAGCACTTCAGAGGCCATTTGGGTTCTGGAAGCACATGTCTTGTAACTGCTTTTGATGCAAGAAAAAGGGATGTAGGGTGTGAGAAGCGCTGTATGCCGTATTTCGGTGGAGCCCATGGGATGTGCCCCGCCAAGGGTGGGTCCTTGGCTTCGCACAGGAAAGAATTCAAGAGTGAGCCACAGTTGAGCAAAGGTAGATTTATTCAGAGAGATGCATTGAAAGACAAGAGAAGAGCCATGAGGTGTGGGAGTTGGGTGCTTAGATTAAAAGTAAGTACACTCTCCATAGAGAGAGAGGGCTGTCTCTGAAGAGGGAGAGAGAGAGAGGACAGAGGCTATGAGGCACCTTGTTGCCAGGTTTTATTGGCTTAGTGGCTTCAATATGCTAATAATGCAAGGACCAGTCTAACTAGCCTGGGGAAGGGGCTGGGATTCCCAGGAAGTTGGCCATTTCCCACACTGACCAGTTGTGGCCAGCCTTGGGACTGTCATGGCACCTGCAGCATGTTATTCACCAAGCTAATATATTACAGTGGGCTTATACTGAAGCTCAAGGGCTGCTAGAAGTCAAATCTCACACCATCTTGAGCCTCAAGACCTATTGGGGGTTTAATCTTCCACCATTTTGATGTTAATTGCTTTGTCATTCCTTGAATGGCTGTGCCCTGCCCCATTCTCACTCTGTCTCACTCTGACCTGTTCACCTGATAACAAAGAAGGGTCCGGCGGGACAGGCTCTGAAACAACACACATGTGCTCTGTTCCCTCTGTGAGATGCAAGACCCCCGTCACTGGGATCCTGTGATTCATCAGATGCTGTTAGAATACTTAACTCTGAGAGAAAATATAAAAAGAAACAAAATCAAAACACCATGTAGAGCATTCGTTCTGGAGCAGTGGACTTTCCACAGTTCATCAATGCGGATGCTCCTGGGGACAGGTGGACACTGAGCGTCTGTCCATTCAATGGTCACCAGCCACCTGCTTATGTCCCTACAGGATTGGTCGGGTTTCTGGGGTAATCTACACTAAGACACCTGGGTCCCAATATCCCAGCTCTGCTCCACAACCAGGGCGGCTGTAGGTTGTAGACTGGAGTAGAGAAGGAAGAGGGGCAGGGATGGAATTAAGCCTGCATCTCCCCAGATTTCTTTTGTGTCCTCCTCTGTGAGAACCCGTGTCCCTTGGGGAGCTCCTGGTCACACACAGTGCCCAGAGCCAGCCCGCCACCTCTGAGACTCTGTGTGGTCGGATCCCCCTTGCTGGCTGTTCCCTGCATCCTGTCCTCAGCTCCACTGTGGTTCCCAAGCTCTCTGGGGCCAGGATCACTTGTGCTTCCCAATAGCCAGTTGTCCATGGATCCGTGACCCGAACCAGTGAGGGTCACTCCAGGTCACACTGACATGGTTCCATGTAGGGATGATTCACTCTTGGGAAACACAGGAATCAGGGAAACATCTGAAGGTGAGATTTTGGACCAGAGGGAAAGGAGAGGTTCTTCCAGGGAGCAGTAGGGAGTGCCGTGAGGCCACATGGGGAGGTCTGTGTAGGGCAGGAGCTCAGGTCTAGGCTGGCCTCCTCTGAGGGAAGCCCTGGATGGGGCCCTCTGCTTCCTGTTGGGGTGGGAAACCGTGTACCCTCGGGGACTGGCTGGGTCCTCTGCACATGTGTCTGCGAGGGGTCCCAGCAGCTGCTTCCTCCCAGGGCCACCCATGGGGAAAACAGTCACCAGGGAGGCTCCCCGTCCAAGGGCCTCAGACTCTGTCAGTGCACATGGGGGAGCGGCAGCAGGTGGGGACACATTTGCATGACAGCCCCTCCTCTGTGCAGCCCTCTGGGAGAGATAAGAGAGGCTGGGGCACCCCAGCCTCAGCTCATGGCCTAAGCAGGACTATGAGCACCATGGCCGGGACCACCGCCCTCCTTGTGATCCTCTCTCTCTGTGCAGGTAGGACGGGCCTCGGGGACCAGGGTGGCTCGCAGCCAAGTAGTTCCTTCTGCCTCAGTTCCCCAAGCAGCTGCATCTCATCCCTTCTCCTGACTCTGCTGTGTCTGTGTTTGCAGGGTCCCTCGCCCAGCCTGTGCTGACTCAGCCGCCCTCCCTCTCTGGGTCTCTGGGATCATCAGCCAGACTCACCTGCACCCTGAGCAGTGGGAACAATGTTGGAGGCTACACAGTATACTGGTACCAGCAGAATGCAGGGAGCCCTCCCCGGTACCTCGTGTACTACTACTCAGACTCCAGTAAACATCAGGGCTCCGGGGTTCCAAGCTGCTTCTCTGGGTCCAAAGATGCCTCGGCCAATACAGGGCTTCTGCTCATCTCTGGGCTGCAGCCCGAGGACGAGGCTGACTATTACTGTGGTACATTACACGGCAACACTGGTACTTACACAGTGCTCCAGACCCACAGGGAAGTGAGACTAAAACCTCCCCTGTGCTGTCCCCACTGGGCTGTCACTGCAGCTGTGCCTGGGACCAGGTCTCACTCAGGGTGACTTTCTGTTGTCACATCTTCAGGAAGCACCTGAGTTTCCTCTGAACAGCAAATCTGACCCTGTCACAGCCTCTTCCTCATCTCACATCTGGGACTGAGCATTGCTGTTGTATCTCAGCCTGCTCATGTTTCCACAGGCAGACAGGGCTTGCTCTGAGAAGAACACCTCCCCATTGGGATGTTATATGTGGCAGAAAGTGGTTGGTCCAGGCCCTGACCCCCTCAGAGTTTAGGGGTCTCTGAGATGCTGGCTGTCTAGAGACTCAATTTGGGCTTTGAGATACAAGACCTTCAATGGGGAAGGAGTGGTAACCTACATAATAACAAAGAGCCATTACATATTAACTATAACCTTACAAATGCCATTCATAATCGCAGCAGAAATAAGAAATATTTAAGAATAAATCTGACAGACACCAATTGTTGTACATGGAACTATGAAATATTCCTGACATAAGTTAGGAAGACCTAAATGAAGGGACTCATATATCATTTTTATGGTGAATACACTCAATTCAATGATCCCCAAAATGTCTATGCATTCATTGGAGGTTGCAATGACAGACATGCACAGTAAATGATCAGGAAGAAATCTCAGCAAAGGAATGAAAACTGGAAGAAAAGACACAAAGGACCTTCCAGCAGTGGGAGAACCCAGCTCCACGTGTCCTCATGTGGGAGGGTTTTCCCTCCCTGACAGGCGTTCCCTGTGTCCCCTCCCCTCTGCCCCCCATAGGAGCGTTTCCAGTACTGCAGGAGGAGGTGGGGCTGTGACCATTAGGATCAGGAACTTCCCCCCACATGCCGTGAAGCTTCTGCAGAGCCCGGATCCAAGGTCCCCTTCTCCTGCAAAGGGAGCTGCAGGAATGGTGGGGTCACACTGGTCGTGGTCTCAAGGCCTCCAGGCAGAGTTGCTACCTGCGACCCAGGACAGAGGAGGATGACCCTCAGGGGTTGAGCGCTCATCTCTGACTCCTGTTTGTCCTCTCGGCCTCCTTGACCACCTCGGGGTCCCAGCCTGAGGAGGGGACTGCTGGTCCCTGTCACATAGCTAATTTCTACCCACTGTCACAAAGAACTCCAGAGCTCTGGGAAGTGAGATCAGAGGTCTACCCTCCGCACCCCTGTCTGACCCATCACCGCCCTGTCCCTGCCTGGGAACAACACCAGCGCTGCTCTGACCTCCACTGTCACCTGTGCTATTGACCCCAGTCTCATGCTCTCACCTTGGTCCATGTTTATGGGTCCATGAAAACGACTCCCTTCCTGACTTGTCTCCACGTATGACCACCACATCACTGTGTGCCTGGATGCAAACTCCCTTCCCAGGTACCGGATAGGGGGATGAGGAAGCAGCATCTAGGACGTGAGCCCTTGGCGACCCAGGGAGCCCCCTGTCCCCCCAGGTCCCTCCGTGGTCCAGGCTTTGCTGTTCCAGCCTGAACCCTGACACTTAAGGAACCCGGGGTCCCCTGTATCCAGAGACTAACGTTGAGGTGCCCTGATCTGCAGGTGCTGGGAGACCCACCCCATGACGATGGGGCTCCACACCTGACCCTTGCCCCTTTTCTCCTCTGTCACCCCAGGACCTCTCCCACTTTTCCCTCTCTGGGTGTTAGTTTGGAACAATATTAACTAAATATCCCTATTTCAGACACGGACCTTATAAACCCTCCCCCATTAAATCTCTGGGGTCTAACAAGTGGACTAGATCAGGTTCCAGCGAAGATCAGGTGACAAACGATGGGGTTTCTCCCCTCAGCACTAGAGCCGGAGGCCCTAAAAAGGATGAGAAGCTGGTTTACAGCCCTCATCTTTCCTATCAAGCATTTTACTGTGAAAGATGCCAAAGCTAGAGTGAAAATATGTCACCTATATCAGAGCCAAAGATAAGTACTTTCAGGGCCACAGTCAAGGGGAAATGAGACCCCTGGAAATAATCCCGAAAGAGACGTGTTTTCCTGAGACATCATATTCTCAGGGCAAAACAGACAGAGGGCAGGACCGGGGAGGCCAGGGGACTCTTACAAACACAACAACCTGCACACGGCAACCAGTGAGTCTATCCCAGTGAGTATTAGTACCGGGTGGCACCCAACGGGGGACTGGGAATCTTCAGCCAGGAACTAGGTTCAAGGAGGTTATGTCCTGGTACTGAGCAGGGAGCAAGGCGGAAGCAAACTGAAACATCAGTTAATCCTAAAATTACTGGCATATGGCAGTCCATTTAGGAGTTTGGAATTCATTAGTGACCTAGAAAATTAATGTCTTATTTCCAACTGCAGGTGTCAGAAAGCCCTTCCAGGAGGCTGGCTGGGACCCGGGGAGGATGTGGCTCTGCGCCCAGCAGGGGGCGCTGTGGGACTGGCCCTGAGAGCTCAGGGTCTGGGCCAGGCAGGCTGGGAAGACACACCACTGGCTCTTGCCCACTTGGGCAGCCGTGTCCTCACTCGAAGGGGACTGTCCTGCACCTGGTCCCCCAGGAGACCCGCGAACTCTCAGCTCTGACGGACAGACTGGCCTCATGCTTCCTCCTCCTCTGTCCTGGAGTCACTGCCCAGACCTGATGTCCAGACAAAGACAGATGGACAATCACAATAAAATGAATTTGCTGGAGAGTCATGACTAACAGTCACATCTGGACAGAGGATAAGAGACCCCTGGGGAGGGATGGTCTCCATACCAACAACGGGGCCTCGCAAGGAAGTCTCTGGGCATCCTCCCCATGCACGTCCTGGGCTCCTCTCCTCACCTCCTCACTCCCTGAACCAAGAGGGTCCTTTAGGGAAGTGACGGGACACAGGGGTTGAGGGCATCCGCACTGCCTAGTGCTCCTGTCTTCTGGGCACAGGGGGAAGGATGGCCTGTCTTCCTACACCTGCTCCCCTCCTCCCAGGGGTCTGGTCACCTGTAGATGAATCTGCCCTGTACAGTGTCCAGGTCTTTACTTTAAATTGTTTAGAAATTATGTATGCAATAGAGGGTATGTAGACTAACCTCACTTTCTTGTTCCAGCAAATGAATGGAGCACAACCTAATGAAAAGAGTATCAGACATGAAAATTGTATGACAATCTCACTTGTGATCATGGCTGACAGGTGCACAAATGACTCAACCCATGAGGGAGTAGAATGCACGTTCCAGCAAGAAAAACTCACCTTGACCCTCAGGGAGGACGTGGGCTGAGTCCAGGCTATGGGTCCATCTCTGGGGCTGATGATGGAATTTGGGGAAGCAGAGATTGGGAGGCCAGGGTGTCCCCACATCAGCCTTGCTCTCTCAGAGAGAAAGGCTCAGCCTGCAGGAACTGCTCCCTGAGTCCGGCAGCGTCACGCAAGACCCACAAGGGGCGCTGCTCAGTCCCCTTCTGCACTTGAAAGGGCTCCTGGGGTCCTGGGAGCATCTCCCAAATCCAGCCTCTCCATCCTCCATCCACAGTGGAGCCTAATTTCCCCACAGCAGTCCCATGGGAGAAATGAGTGTGACCCTGTTGCCTGAGACCATCTGTCCGGGTGTGAATCTGTGAGGCCCTCACTGCTTACAGGACCCACTGTGTCCCTGATGAGCATGAGATCAATGCAGATCACAGCATCTGCTCCCCAAAGACCTCCCCCAGTGGACATCAGGTGACACTGGGTAGCGAGAGGGAGGAAGCTGATTTGCATGAAGCCCTTTCTCCTCCCAGTGGGTCGGGGAGGCATGAAAAGGCCCGAGGACCCGACAGTGCAGCCCAGGAGGCCGAGGAGCCGCATCCCTGGAGCGTCCCCACCATGGCCTGGATGGTGCTTCTGCTCGGGCTCCTCATTCATGGCTCAGGTCAGGGGTCGGATGCTACATCCTGAGGGGCCGCCTACAACCAGGTGTTGGGGTGACCCTGGTCCCCATAACCTCCCCTGTCTCTCTCCTGTCGCTTTTAGGGGTGGATTCTCAGACTGTGGTGACCCAGGAGCCGTCCCTGTCAGTGTCTCCAGGAGGGACGGTCACACTCACCTGTGGCCTCAGCTCTGGGTCTGTCAGTTCCAGTAACTACCCCAGCTGGTACCAGCAGACACCAGGGCAGGCTCCACGCACACTTATCTACAGCACAAGCAGTCGCCCCTCTGGGGTCCCCAATCGTTTCTCCGGATCCATCTCTGGGAACAAAGCCGCCCTCACCATCTCGGGGGCCCAGCCCGAGGACGAGGCCGACTACTACTGTGCTCTGAGTAGAGTTAGTGGTACTTATGGCAACACAGTGATGTAACCTCACAGAGAAGTGCTACTAAAACCTCCCCCTGAGCTCAGGGGACTCAGCCCTGAGGGGCAGGAGAGGAAGAGAGAGGGTGAAATGTCACCACCATAGGGGGAAGCGGCGTCATGCCCACATCTCCTGCCCAGGGTTTCCAGGCCACGTGCCTTCACCAGCCTCTTCCAGGGTGTGTCCACCTCTCAAAGGAGTCCCCCGTTCCCCCCCTATGATGATGACCAGGGCTCAGCTCCAAATCCTATCCCCCAGCCTTGAGACTCAGGAATCCAGCACCATCAGGATGACCTTCCCTGTTGTCCTTGCTGATCTCTGGCTGCACAGACTCCTTGCACTGCATCCTCAGCAGGGGTATCAGCAGTGCGGGGCAGTGACTAGGCTCCTAGCCAACATCACAAAAGCAGTCCAGGCACTTCACCCCTGGGGGAGTGTTGGGGGTCCAAGGTGAGGAGCCTCCATCCCATTAGAGCATCCAGCCAGAGCCAGGCAGCTCATCTGTGTGGTCAGCTGTCCAGTTTTCCATCCAGGATGCTGGCAGCCCAGGGGGAGCTGGGCTTTCTCCCCATCCCTCAGTGTGAGACTGAACGAGGGAGACAAGGTAGGTTGCTCTGCGCTCCCGCCCCCCTGCTGGGGACTGTGGAGCCAGTGAGGACTGAGCCCTGACACCACCTGAATTAACAGGACTGAACCCAGGATGGGGGCAGGGATCGACACTGCAGTGCCCCTCCCTTTCTGGTGTCCCTGAGGCCACGGAGCCCAATGGGCCGAGCACCCGCCCACTGCAGCAAAGCAGCCCCTCTCAGCCTGGTTTCCCTCCCTGAGGTCAGCAGGGCTAGCAGGCAGTTGATAACCATGCCCTCTGGATGTGAAGGAGCTGTTGACCACAGCTGCCCCACGGTCCCTGGAAGAGTCAGTGGCACAGAGCAGTGGGGTCAGGGCCCCCCTTTGCTGGGACAGTGGACGTGAACACACCCCAGTCTTCTGCTGCAGGATGATCCCTGATCAGTGAAGAGTAAATGGGACTCAGAGTTTCTTTTTTTTTTTTTTTAACTTTTTTTTAATTGAGTTATAGTCATTTTACAAGTTGTGTCAAATTCCAGTGTAGAGCACAATTTTTCAGTTATATATGAATATACATGTATTCATTGTCACATTTTTTTTCGCTGTGAACTACCATAAGATCATGTATATATTTTTCCCTGTGCTATACAGTATTATCTTGTTTATCTATTCTAAATTTTGAAATCCTAATCTGTCCCTTCCTAATCCCTGCATCCTTGGCAACCGCAAATTTGTATTCTATGTCTATGAGTCTGTTTCTGTTTTGTATTTATGTTTTGTTTTTTAAATTCCACATATGAGTGATCACATATGGTATTTTTCTTTCTCTTTCTGGCTTATTTCATTTAGAATGACATTCTCCAGGAACATCCATGTTGCTGGAAATGGCGTTATGTTGTTGGTTTTAATGGCTGAATAGTATTCTATTGTATTAATATACCACCTCTTCTTTATCCAGTCATCTGTTGTTGGACATATAGGCTGTTTCCATATCTTGGCTATTGTAAATAGTGCTGCTATGAACACTGGGGTGCAGGTGTCATTTTGAAGTAGGGTTCCTTGTGAATATATGCCCGGGAGCGGGATTCCTGGGTCATATGGTAAGTCTATTCCTAGTCTTTTGAGGAATCTCCATACTGTTTTCCACAGTGGCTGCACCAAACTGCATTCCCACCAGCAGTGTAGGAGGGTTCCCTTTTCTCCACAGCTTCTCCAGCATTTATCATTTGCGGACTTTTGCATGATGGCCATTCTGACTGGTGTGAGGTGATAACTCATGGTAGTTTTGATTTGCATTTCTCTGATAATTAGTGATATTGAGCATTTTTTCATGTGCCTATTGATCATTTGTATTTCTTCCTTGGAGAATTGCTTGTTTAGGTCTTCTGCTCATTTTTGGATTGAGTTGTTTTTTTTTTTCTTATTAAGTTGTATGAGCTCCTTGTACATTCTGGACTTCAAGCCTTTGCCAGTTTCATTTGCAAAAAGTTTCTCCCATTCCATATAGGATTTTTTTTTTTTTTTTTTACTTATTGTTTCCTTTTCTGTGCAGAAGCTTGTAAGTTTAGTTAGGTCCCATTTGTTTATTCTTGCTTTTATTTCTATTGCTTGTGTAGACTGCCCTAGGAGTACATTTTTGAGGTGCATGTCAGATAATGTTTTGCCTATATTTTCTTCTAAGAGATTTATTTTATCTTGTCTTGTGTTTAAGTCTTTGATCCATTTTGAGTTTATTTTTGTGCATGGTGTTCTAGCTTCACTGATTTACATGTTGTCCAGTTTTCCCAGCATCATTTGCTGAAGAGACTGTCTTTATTCCATTGTATATTCTTGCCTCCTTTGTCAAAGATTAGTTGACCAAAAGCTTGTGGGTTCATTTCTGGGCTCTCTATTCTGTTCCATTGGTCCATATGTCTATTTTTGGACCAATACCATGATGTTTTCATTCCAGTAGCTCTGTAGTATTGTCTGAAATCTGGGAGAGTTATTCCTCCAGCATCTTTTTTTTCTTCAATAATGCTTTGGCAATTCTAGGTCTTTTGTGGTTCCATATAAATTCTATTATGATTTGTTCTAGTTCTGTGAAATACGTCCTGGGTAATTTGATAGGGATTGCATTCAATCTGAAGGTTGCCTTGAGCAATATGATCGTAACTATATTGATTCTTCCAATCCAGGAGCATGGGATATCTTTCCTTTTTTTAAGTCTTCTTTTATTTCCTTCATCAATTGTTTGTAGTTTTCTATGTATAAGTCTTTCACCTCCTTGGTTAGATTTATTCCTAGATATTTTATTACTTTGGGTGCTATTCTAAAGGGAATTGTTCTTTACTTTCCTTTTCTGTTGATTCATCTTTAGTGTAAAGAAATGCAACTGATTTTCGAACGTTAATCTTGTAACCTGCTACCTTGCTGAATTCTTTGATTATTTCTAGTAGTTACTGTGTGGACCTTTTCAGGTTTTCTATATATAGTATCATGTCATCTGCATATAGTGACACTTTAAGCTCTTCATTTCCAATTTGGATCCCTTTTATTTCTCTCTCTTGCCTGATTGCTGTGGCTAGAACTTCCAAGACTATGTTGAATAGGAGTGGTGATAGTTGGCATCCTTGTCTTGTCCCAAATTTTAGTGGGAAGCTTTTGAGTTTTTCACCATTGAGTACTATGCTGGCTGTAGGTTTGTAATATATAGCTTTTATTATGTTGAGATATGTTCCCTCTATACCCACTTGTGTGAGAGTTTTTATCATAAATGGGTGTTGAATTTTTTCAAGTGCTTTTTCTGCATCTTTGAGATGATCATGTGGTTTTTGTCCTTTCTCTTGTTGATGTGTTGTGTTACATTGATTTGTGTATGTTGAACCACCCTTGTGTCCCTGGAATGAACCTCACTTGATCATGATATATAATCTTTTTTATGTACTGTTGGATTCTATTTGCTAATATTTTGGTAAGGGTTTTTGCATCTATGTTCATCAGTGATATTGGTCTGTAATTCTGTTATTTGGTGGTGTCCTTGCCTGATTTTATTATCAGGGTGATGGTGGCTTCATAGAACGGGTTTAGGAGTAGTCCCTCCTTTTCAATCTTCTGGAAGAGCTTGAGAAGCACTGGTATGAGTTCTTCTTTGCCTGTTTGGTAGAATTCCCTGGTGAAGCCATCCCGTCCTGGACTTTTATTCGTAGGGAGGTTTTTTATTGCTAATTCAATTTCATTTGTAGTGATCGGTTTGTTCAAGTGGTCAGTTTCTTCTTGATTTAGTCTTGTTGGACTGTATGTTTCCAGAAACTTGTCCATCTCCTGTAGGTTGTCCATTTTGGTCCCATATAGTTTTGCATAATATTCTCGTATGCTATTCTGTATTTCTATGTTATTTATTGTAATTTATTCATTTTCCTTTCTTATTTTGCTTATTTGTGCTCTCTCTTTTTTTCTTCTTTATGAGTTTGGCCAGAGGTTTGTCAATTTTATTTACTCTTTCAAAAATCCAGCTTTTGGTTTGATTGGTTTTTTCTATTATTTTTCTTAATCTCTATTTTATTTATTTCCTTCCTGATCTTTATTATTTCCTTCCTTCCTTTGACTTTTGGGTTTTTTTTTTTCCTCTTCTTTTTCTAAATCTTTTAGCTGGTGGGTTAGATTGTTTATTTGAGATTGTTCTTCTTTTTTGAGGAAGGCCTGTATCACCATAAACTTCCATCTTAGCACTGCCTTTGCTGCATCACTTAAATTTTGTGTGATTGTGTTTTCATTTTCGTTTGTCTAAAGGTATTTTTTAATTTCAACCTTGACTTCATCATTGACCCATTGGTTTTTTAATAGCATGTTGTTTAATCTCCATGCTTTCCTTTTTTTCTCCTTTGTTTCTCTGTAGTTGACTTCTAGTCTCATGGCATTGTGGTCAGTAAAGATGCTTGAGATAATTTCTATCTTCTTAAAATTGTTTAGGCTTCTTTTGTGCCCAAGTACATGATCAATCCTAGAAAACGTTCCATGTGCACTTGAAAAGAATGTATATCCTACTTTTGGGGGGTCCTTAATGCTCTGAAAATATCCACCCAATCTAATTTTTCTATTGTATCATGTAATTTTTCTGTTGTGTTATTTATTTTCTGTCTGGAAGATCTGTCTAGTGATGTTAATACGGTGTTAAAATCTCCGACAATGATTGTATTCCCATCAATTTCCCCCTTTATCTCTGTTAGTAATTGTTTCATGTAGTTAGGTGCTCCTATATTGGGTACATATATATTAGTGAGTGTAATAGCCTCATCTTGTATTACTCCTTTAATCATTATAAAATGTCCTTCTTTATCTTTCTTTGTGGCCTTTGTTTTAATGTCTATTTTGTCTGAAATCAGTACTGCTGCACCTGCTTTTTTGGCTTTTCCATTCGCATGGAATATCCTTTTCCATCCTTTCACTCTAAATCTGTATGTGTCCTTCTCCCTAAGGTGGGTCTCTTGTACGCAGCATGATGAAGGTTCTTGCTTTATTATCCAGTCTGCCACTCTATGTCTTTTGACTGGAGCATTTAGTCCATTAACATTTACAGTAATTAATGATGTGTGTTTATTGCCATTTTGAACTTACTGTTGCAGTTGATTTTGTATTTCCTCTTTGTACCTTTCTTCTTCCTTTTGTGGTTTGGTAATTTTTCTTTGTATTTTGTTGGATTTCATTTAGTTTTAGTGACTCACTTGTAAGTTTTTGGCTTGTGGTTACCCTTTTTTGTAAGTCTATTTGCCCATTACCATAACTGTTTGTGTTAAACGGATAGTAATGTAATCTCAAACCCATCTTACTAAGAACAAAAAATTTAAAAAAGAAAAAAACCCCTCTATATTTCCTTGCTTCACTCTCCCTCTCTTAATGATTTAGATGTCTTCTTTTATGATTTTATGTTTATTCTATTTGTAATTCATGATAGTTATCACCTTTTCAGTTGAGTTTCTCATTTTTTTAGCATCCTGCTTCTTTTCTATTTAGAGTAGGCCTCTCAATATTTCCTTTAGTAAGGGTTTAGTGTTGTAAACTCTCTAGTTTTTGCTTATCTGTGAAATTCTTTATCTCTCCTTCTATTCTAAAGGATAGCCTTGCTGAATAAGGTATCCTAGGCTGCCTCTTTTTTTCCATTCTGGACTTTGAATATATCTTGCCACTCTCTTCTGGCCTGTACTGTTTGGGTAGAGAAATCAGCTGAGAGCCTTGTGGGTGTTCCCTGTAACTCACTGTTTTTTTTTTTGTTTTTTTATTCTTTTGCTGCCTTTAGGATCATTTCTTTATCCTTGACTCTGGCCATCTTCATTATATGTCTTGGTGTGGGTCTGTTTGGGTTCTTTCTGTTTGGGACCCTCTGAGCTTTCTGTACTTTGATATCTGATTCCTTCTTTAGTTTTGGGAAATTTTCAGTTATGATTTCTTCAAATACCTTTTCAATCCCCTTTGTTATTTCTTCCCCTCCTGGAACCCCTATTATGCATAGATTGGCGTGTTTTATGTTATCCCATAGGTCTCTTATATTGTTTTCATTGGTTTTTATTTGTTTTTCTCTCAGCTGTTCTGATTGGATGTTTTCTGTTGTCCTGTCTTCTAGGTCCCTTATTTGTTCCTCTGCATTATCTAGCCTGCTTTGTACAGCCTTTAGATCAGCTCTCATCTCAGCAAATGAATTTACCAATTCTACTTGGCTCTTCTTTATATCTTCAGTTTTATTTTTGACATATTTTATATCTCTAAGTACTATCTCTTTTAGTTCCTTCAGTACTTTGATCACTCCTTTTTTGAAATCTTGATCTAGCAGAACATCAATGTCTATTTCATTGATCTTGCTTTCAGGGGATTTCTCTTGCTCTTTTAATTGGGAGTGGTTCCTCTGCTTCTTCATATTGCTCATATCTCTCTGGTACTGTGGCTTAAGGAGTGTCAGTTATCTATTGTGGATTTTATTTATTTATCTATTTATTTATCTATCTAAAGCCTATGCAGGGTTAAAACTTAAAAAATAGAGAGAGAATTTTCAAAGAATGGAAAAAAATAAGGTTTGAAAAAAGTGTATAATCAATAAGAGAAGAGCAAGTTGAAACAGAATAGCAACTGAGTTGACATGTCTTTTATAAACCTTTAAAAAAGGAGAAAAGATCAGAAAACAATACCTGAAACCTGTGTATAATCAATAAGTGGAGATCAAAACCAAGAGAAATACAAGTGAAATGAGGTCGATTTTTAAAGATAATAGTAAAAAAAGATTTTAAATGAAAAATTTTAAAGGGATTCGAAGTGGAGACATATACAATTGTTTAAAAAGTAAAATTTTAAAAGGTAATAGAAAATGGAACAGATTTTTAAAAAGATCTAACAAGAAAGAATTTAAAAAAAAAAAGGGAGGGAAAAAAGGATTGAAAACAGTGTAGAATCAATAATAGAAGAAGAGTAAGTTGAAGCAGAATAGCAATCGAGTTGAGACATATTTTAAAAACCTTAAAAGAAGGAGAAAAAATCAGTAACAGGAGATCAAAACCAAGAGAATGAAAATGAAATGAGGTGCATTTTTTAAAATAATAATAATAAAAAGATTTTAAATGTAAAATTTTAAAGAGATTAAAACAGTAGACATATGCAATTGTTTAAAAACTAAAGATTAAAAAGGTAACAGAAAATAGAACAGATATAAAAAAATTTTTTTAAAAAAGGAATGTGTTCTCCTGGAGACCGCACTCTTAATGATTTTATCAAGAAGTCTTTCTGTCTTTGCCCTGTGTCGCAAACTTAGCTTGCTGCTTCCAGAAGCCCTCCGTCTGTGCCATCATCTGTGCTGCTCCCAGTGCCTGTCGGCAAGCAGATCGTGCCCCCTCCCAACACTGGGTCAGGTGCTGAGACCTTCACCTGCAGACAGGTGGGTCAGTCCCCCTCTTGATGCCACAGTCAGTTGCTGTGCTCAGGAGAGGTAGGCAGGTGGCCGCCCACCCTCTCCTGGCACTGGTAGCTCCCCTGCTCTGTACAGCTGCCTGCTCTGCCTCTGCAGGCCCTCCGAAGGCAGGCTCAGGGAAGATCGCGGAACAGCCCTGCCCCTGCTCCGTGCCAAAACTCAGCTTCTTGTTTTTCTTGGCGGTGCAAGTTCTCTGAAGTGCCAGGGCAGAAAGATCCTATCTGCCTTGGGCTGTAAACAAGTTTCTGTCCAGCCTAGGAGGTTGGGGAGCCCCCAGGTGCAGATTCAGGTCTCGGCACCGCCCCTGCCGGGCAGTGCGCACAGGAGGATATAGCGGCTGTGGCTGCGACCTGCCTCTCTACTCCCGAAGAGACAAAGACTACGGCGCCTCTCCCCCCAGGGCATACCTACAGTGTTGCTTTGCTTTTTTTTTTTTTTTTTTTTCATAATTTGTGGGGGCCCTGGTTGTTCTGCTGTGTATCTCCTCCCAGCCACTGCTCATAGCACCCTGCAGTCCCCTGGGGCTATCTCAGTGCATCTGTCCCAGTCCTCCGCCAAGGTCAGGCAGCCTGTCTTGGCCCTCAGCTTCCAGTTCGCATCTCGGGCTGTGTGTTGCAGGGACCCTTTGTGCCCGTTTAACTCAATTCTGTCGGTCAAGGGCTGCTCTGTGTAGATCTGAGCCTCAAAGGCTCCCCCTCCATCCCGCTGACCTCTTTGTTGGAGAGGAAGATTCAGCAAATGGGCGTCATTCCTCCTTAGCCACTCCCTCCCCATGGGACCAGTCCCATACTGTTTTGCTTTTTCTTCTTTCTTTTTTTCTTTTCTGCTACCAGATTCGTGGCATCTTTGTCTTTTGAAGAGGGTGATGCTCTGTTGCAGTTCAGCAGGTACTCTGGTTGGCTGGGGGGTCCGTGGACGTGAGTTTTGGTGTATTTGTGGGAGAGGGTGAGCTACGAGCGTCTTTCTATTCCACCATCTTGGCCCCTCTCTCGGGACTCATAGTTTCTTGATGTCTCCTCCTCAAAGTTAAGAATCCAGTAAAAGTGTCACTTGTCATATCAACAACCAGGAAAATAAATCTTGATGTGAAAACAGAATCCGTTTGCAGTAATACTGAGATGACTCGATGATGACATATGTTTAGGGAACATCATCAAACCCCTGGATAAACAGGTATAGACACTGGGAACAAAAGGAGCAGGAGGTGAACTCAGGTAGAAATAGAACCAGGAGAACAAAGTGGATAGAAAACACACCTGAAAATCAATAGAGAAAAATAAAAAAGAATGTCTCTGCAGGTGCTGAAAAGCATGTAACGTGCATTATTTAATTTGTGTATCAGATTATTGAGTGATGGATTATTATTAGGAAGAAAAAAAGGGCTGCCATCATTTCTGCATCATTTCCACCACCATGAACATTTCAGCGAGTGTCACCAGGGGGCGCTGTGGGGCTGCTCATAACCCACCAAGCTTGGACCCCCGGGCTCACTGGCTGGAGCTGGACGTGGAAGCAGGTGCTTCCTCTCAGGGGACAAAGCCCGAGCCTGGACCTCCGCAGGCCCTGCCTGTGTGTGGAGCTGCCACATAGGGGGAGGACCCAGCAGTGGATGGTGTGTAGGCTCCTGTCCCCATCAGGCCCCAACCCCCTTCCCCAGGAGCAGAGGAGGAGGAGCGGGGACCCCGGGGACTAGCCCTGCCCCCTCTGCTCCTCTCAGCCTCCATGGCTTCTCCTCTGACTTTTCTTCACGTCCTCCTGGGGGCTTTTGCAGTTCCTCGTGGTTTGTCCTCTGGGCACAGAGGGTGGGGTGGCCCTTGTCCCTGCACCTGTTCCCCTCCCCCCAGGGGCCTGGTCACCTGCTTTAGGATCTGCCCTGTGCAGTGTCCCATGAAGATCTGGGGGAGGGGATCTGGGACCACCCCTGGCCTGGGTGTAGCCCTCTGCTCAGGGCTCCAAGCTGGGATTCCACCCACCCCCTGGCCACATACAGATACCCACCCCTGCCCACCCACTGAGCCCTGAGGCAGAGGGACCAGGGAGGGATCAGAGAGCTGGGGGTAATTGCATGCCTGGCCCCTCCCTCTCTCATAATATGAAGAGGAGAGACCTAGAGATGCTCTGCTCAGCTGTGAGGCCACAGAAGACAGAACCCAGTGACCATCCCTACCATGGCCTGGTCCCCTCTCCTCCTTACCCTGCTGGCTCACTGCACAGGTGACTGGATGAGGGACAGGGGAGGGAGCCCTGAGACGACACTTGGGCTTCATGTCCTCTTCTTTTGTCTGGACCCCAGAATCAGCATCTCTGACTCTCCTAGTTGCAGGGTCTTGGGATAAGTCTGTGCCGACTGAGCCGCCCTTTGTGTCTGGATCCCCGGGCCAGAAGGTCACCCTCTCCTGCACTGGAAGCAGCAGCAACATTGGGCGTGGTTGTTATGTGCGCTGGTTCCAACAGCTCCCAGGAACTCCTGATCTATGATGTTAACTATCGAGCCTCGGGGGGCCCTGACTGATTCTTTGACTCTAAATCTGGCAACACGGTCTCCCTGACCATCACTGGGCTCCAGCCAGAGGACGAGGCTGACAATTACTGTGCTGTGGAAATGAGTAGTCATCTTTATGCAGTGATGGAAACCCCTGGGGAGCTCCTGCCTAACCCTGCTCATATGCTCAAGGGCTCAGACCTGAGAGTCAGGGCTACTTACCTCCAAGTGAATTCAGTCAGAAAGAGGAAGATAAATACCATATGTTATCTCTCCTGTGTGCAATCTGAAAACAAGGACACAAATGAACTTATCTACAAAAGAGAAACAGACTCACAGACCTAGAGATCAAACTTATGGTTACCAGGGGGTAAAGTGGGTGGGAAGGGATGAACTGGGAATTCGAAATTTTCGCCTCTTGTGGAGCAATGGGAATGCTAGCTGTCTCGATTGTGCTGGTGGTGTCACTGGTGTGTACATCTATCATTATTCACCAAGTCGTATATCTGAAACACGCATAGTCCCCTGCACAGGAATCATACCACATAAATGTGTTTAAAAAGAAAGTTGATCCGCATCCAGACCCAGACACATCCTCTATCCTTCTTCACACACCAAACGCTTACAGTCACTGCTTAACGACTATCGTGAGGAAAAGGAGCGTTTTGGGAAGTTCACCTCCAGTGCTGCCCACGAGACAGTTCATTCTCTCCTGATACCTATTCACCAGACTTTCCTCCTCTTCCATTTTGAGCATCACTTCATTATCTCTGACAAAGTTTACTTTTTAATTGTGTAAATTTGAAACAAGTCTAAACTGTATTATTATGCATGTGGTAGATTTTTAAAGAAATATTAATTTTGGACAGTGTTGCTCTCTGAGAAGTTTGACAGTCAGTTTATATCACCAACTGGGCTCAAAGGTCAGTCCGTGGCCTGTGTATGTCCCTGGACTGACAGTGAGCAGACAACAGCCCACGGTGACTCCCCACACCCCCGCCCCAATCACTACTACCACCAGAGCCAGAGTTTGACCTGGGAGTAGCAGGGGGCACTGTGGGTCTCCCGAGGGTCTGCACAGTGGGATCCCCTGCTGTGTGAACCCCCAGACTCCCTAGGGCTGGAGTGTAGGGGCTTGTGTTTGTTTTGGGGGTTCAGCAGTGTGTCCTCTCTGGGCTGGGCAGGGTCTTCGCTCACAGGTCAGTGTGGGTCCCAGCAGCCTCTTCCTACTGGTCCCTCCCAAGGGGTCAACCCTGAGTGTCACCCATCTGACCTCAGTTTCCAAAACTCACCCATCAAAGAGGGGAGTTGAAAGAGGCCTCTACTGTGATTTGGAAAAATTATAACCCCAACCACCACAACACAGTCGGGTTGGAAACAGGGCCGTTGAAACAGCTGCCAGGCCCCGTGTCCTCTCCTGACTTGCTCTGTGTGGGGCGGGATCCCCACTCAATGTATGGAAAGGACTGGCCTCCTCGACCTGGAGGAAGAGACACAGATGTGGGAGCCAGAGCTGCGAGGGCAGAGCTGGGCTCAGAACAGCAGTGAGAACAGTCAGAGGGGCTGCTCCATCCCTGAGTGACCCCTGACCATCACGTCCGTTCAGAAGGAGGATGGAGGGGATGCTTGGGGAAAAAGGGGCTCCTGGAGGACATGTGGGCAGAGCCCTGGATGCGGTGGATGGAGCACTGAAGGAGCCCCTTTCTACATGAGCAGCTTTGCAATATAGCAGCAGGATGAGGGAGGCTCCAGGTGGGGAGTCAGGTGGGTAGAGAGAATGGGGTAGGGGTCTAAGGGCGTGTAAGACAGTGTGGGACAGGCCTGCGGTGCCCCTCCCAATTGGGAAACCCCTCAGGAGTCTGGCCAGCTGTGTGCGCGTTGGGCTCCACGGACCTGCCAGAACCCAGGGTCACCGAGAGCCAGGTGCCTCCCCCAGGGTCACTCACCTCCTCCTCCTCTCTGTCCTCCTGCCTGTGAGCACCCAGGGCAAGAGGCTGGAGCTCTCAGACACCTGGTCTATTTGCATATGTAACCCCACCCCTTGTGTAATTCAGGGAGATAAAGAGCTTGGGGGAGCCTGGTCTCCACACCAGAGCTTTAGGTGTCAGCGTCTGAGTTTCCACCATGACCTGGGCTCCTATCCTGCTCACCCTCCTCCCTCACCTCACAGGTGAGCCCACGTTAACTTCGTGGCAGGGATGGGGGCCCTTCAGCTCTGCTCCTCACTCCTCTCTCCTTCACCGGGAGTGGAGTCTTGCTCTCACACCCCTCTGCGTCCTCCTTACAGTGACCGTGGCCCAGGCAAGGCTGACTCAGCCCCAGTCAGTGACTGCGTCCCCGGGACAGACGGCCACACTCACCTGCACGGGAGACAGTCACAGTGTTGGCAACGAGGGTGCAGCTTGGCTGCAGCAACACCCAGGCCAGGCCCCCAGACTCCTGACCCTCAGGAATAACCAGCGGCCCTCAGGGGTCTCCGAGAGGTTCTCAGGCTCCAGGTCTGGCAGCATGGCTTCCCTCAGCATCTCTGGGCTCCAGGCTGAGGACGAGGCTGATTATTACTGCTCAGCCTGGGACAGCAGCCTCAGTGCTTACACAGTGCTCCAGGCCAGCGGGGAAGTGAGACCCAAACCCTGAGCCCCCAGCCTCCCCCGGCCCCTGGGGACTCACAGAGCACTGTTTACCCTCCCAGGATGAGACCAGGGCTGGGTCCCCACTGACAACACTGTGCTCTATCAGGACTATTACATGTAATCAAGGGAGTGAATCCAGGGTCTGCACAATGAGCATGTGTGCACGGTTACCGTCACTGTGAGCGCATCTGGGCTGTATGAACACACGTCCCTGCACGTTCACGAAAACTTGGCAAAAAACAACTTCAGGGCTTAGGGAGATTTTTATTTCCCAAGAGTTTCTGCTCCATTTGGAGGTGCTGGAGTCACATGTTCAGAGGGTCCACTGGTCCGATCTCCAGTGTCCATTCAGCAGGGTCACTAGCAACCACCCTCCTCTTTCTTCTGACCTTGGCCGAGCCCTGACCTCTGACCCGAGGGGTCTTCCAGTCTCTGCAGGGCAATCACCTGACTCCTCCCTTACATCCTAGCTGACACATCCCAGCTGTGTTCAGGCCCCTTGGTCGCAACCCCCTAGCACACCCAACATGCACACAGGACTTGTCACCACATGCGTGCCCTGCTGCTCCCTGTCACTGTCCTTTCACGCACACAGGCAGGGCCTGCAATGCAGGCAAGGCTGGGGCTGTGGGGCTATAGTTAACAGAGATGGAAGTTTTGGAAAATTCAATAGGTTCCTATGGAGATGAAAGTCCCAGTGTGGGAGCATCCCTGTCCCCAGGGTGGACAAGAAAAGCCCTCTCCCCTACTCTTTCCTAAGAACTAGGACACTTTGCCTCTTTTTCAAACTTTAGTAAAAAATACACAAAACAATTCTTGGAACTATGTGATCTCAGAAGGTTTATTAGACATTCACCATGAAAATGTACATATCATGTCTTTCTAGGATTATTTTCATAATGAAAATTTTTAGTTCGGAAAGTGCTCTGTTTACTTACTTTCACTAATGGAGTCAATGTTGTATCTTCCTTGGTAAGAATGTATTTTATCTATTTTTGCTAAAGGTAATGTGCTGTTTTTCTTTCATTTTTCATTTTGAAGATGTTACCAACAGGGAGCGGGGTGGGACTGTCTTGCGGTCTGTGCACAGCTGCTCAGGGAGGAGCACTCACTCCCAGGAGCTGGGCTGTGGGCAGGGCCTGTGCTCCTGATGGGGACTCAGCAGTGAGTATTTTCTGGCTGGCAGAGTCCCCTGAGCAGGGACCCCTGTGGTCTCAGCAGGTGCCTCCTCCCAGGTCTCCAAAGGGGGAGGCCACCCTCCACCACCCTGAGTCTGGGCTGTGAGCTGAGCTCCAGCACCAGGGCTCAGGGAGGTGCTGGGCAGTCCCTGGGGGGACAGCCATTTGCATGGGCCGCCCCTCCTCTGGCAGAGCCTGGGAAGAAAAGGAGGCCAGGGCAGCCCAGCCCCAGGGTGGGGACCAGGGGTCTGTGAGCACCATGGCCTGGACCCTTCCCCAGCTCCTCTCTCAAGGCACAGGTAGGGACGGGCATTGGGGACTGGATCTCAGTTCCCCGCCTGCAGCAGTCTCTGTGGCTCAGACTCTGGGAATGTTTCCTTCAAGTCCCATACCATTGCCCCTTGTGTCTGTGTTTGCAGGGTCCCTCTCCCAGACTGTGGGGACTCAGCCAGCCTCCTTCTCTGCATCTCTGGGAGCATCAGCCAGACTCACCTGCACCCTGAGCAGTGGGAACAGTGTTGGCAGCTACGACATAAGTTCGTACCAGCAGAAGGCAGGGAGCCCTCCCCGGTATCTCCTGTACTACTACTCAGACTCATACAAGCACCAGGGCTCTGGGGTCCTGAGCCGCTTCTCTGGGTCCAGAGATGCCTCGGCCAATGCAGGGCTTCTGCTCATCTCTGGGCTGCAGCCCGAGGACAAGGCTGACTATTACTGTGCTGCCTGGGACGACAGCAGTGAAGCTCACAAGGTGCAACAGACCAGGGAGGAAATGAGACAAAATCCTCCCTGCTCCCCTGGCCTGGTGCCCTCCCCGCCGTCGATGGCTCAGATGAAGTCACGCTCAGGGGGTGACCTCCAGTCTCATATTAGACAAGCGCTGGATTTTCCTTGAAGATTTGACAATAGTGTATCTTTTTCTTCCATTCAACTTTTCCATCACTAGCATATTCTTTCCCAAGTCAGGTGATCTCGGGAAACATTGCTTGTTCAAAAGCAAAAGTCTCTCCGTGGAGACACTGGAAGAAGAAAAAGCGGTGGAATCAGGCCAGGCTCCACTCGGGGTGGAGGTGTCATTAAACGAGACTTCCTGTCTGAGTGTTTCAACTGGAATTTTGTGATACAAAAGGCAACCTGCAGAAGTTAATCGTATCCTCTAGAATAGTCCTGAAACTTCAATTTCTAAACTGAAAAGAATAAAACCTTTAATATCATCAATATGAAACACATGAGGGTAAATTTGAAAAAAATCAAAAGTCCTATGCACTGAAAATGACAATACATTGCAAGAGATTTTTTTAAAACAATGAATAGATATTCCTACTTTGTAGGTCAAAACACTCACTGACACTGAGATAACAATTATTCCCAAATTGATCAAAATTCTCACTCCAAACACGGTCTTCACTTGCAATGGAACATGAGGTAGGAGGTCCTCACAAGGAAATGGAAAGTGTAGGAAAAGACACAGAGGAACAAACAAGCTGGATAATCCTTCCTCTGTAACACGTGTCCTGATGTGTCTGACGAAGGGGAGGTGTAGGACATCACATTTGAAGACCTGGAACCCATGTTTCGTTCCTGGAATTCAAGGTGAGGCACAGAGAAGAGCTTTAATCCTGAAGGAGGCGCTGAGCAGGTGGGGGCGGGCCAGGGGGCAGAGGCTGGGGGCAGCAGCCTGGTCATTGAATGTGCATCACCTGTCATGTGCACCTGGGGTGACGGGCTTGTGATCATCACCTAAATGCCAGGAACAACTGTGTGACCTGCAACTGGTTAATGAGAATTCTGACCCAGAGGATCTAGCCAGGAGAGGCACCTGTGCAGCTTCAGGGTTCCTGGTGGTGTTTCCAAGGCTTAGAGATGGAACCTACATCATGAATCCTAAAGAGGAAATTCAAAGACACCAACCTCCAAAACTATACACGTTCTCAAGAGCTATTGGCCTTGAAACATCCCAGGAAGAATGTGAATCTGTCCTGCAACAAACGGGGTGCGGATACCCTGGAGGGTTACGTGGAGCGGGACCGTATGCCCGGGGACAGACTTGTGTTCCCAGACCTCCGCTTCCTCATGACCCTACCACAGCAATAATGGAAGTAAGGCAAGCATGCAAATATTTTACAAGGAAGAATCAATTTACCTTGAGGAGTAGAGATTGGAATGAAAATTAACGGGAATGAATACACACATTTTCCAGGTCACAATTAATGAAAATAATTATGTAAACTTAAAAGTGGTTCAAAGTGTATGTCATTCCAGTCCCAGTATATGAAAAAAACTAACATGGCTTAGACCTTATAAATCCAAACCCCCACTAAATCCATAGCCCTTAATAAACTTGATCAGAGCCCAGGGCAGGTTAGGGAAAATTTCATGAGGGTTCCCAGGGCCAGACATGGAGGAAGACACTCTGCAAAGGGGTGAGAGTTCCATTTACAATAATGTTCTTTTCATGTCGAACCTTGCTGACAGAATCAACAAAACTAGACTAAAAATCTATTTACTCTCTCAGAGAGCCACAGGAAAATCAGTTCTGCCAGAATAACACTCTAGGGCAAGAGGGAACCCACAGAATAATCCAGAACACAGGACATTTCCCCCCCCCCCCCGACGATGTGATATCTCATGGCTGAGACCTCAATAAAAGCCAAAAACTGTGTAGTGGGGACTGGGTGAGTCAATCAAGGGATCTTGTAACAACCAAGAATTAACCAACCTGCAAGAGTCACTCACCTCTTTTGACTATCAGGTGTGAACCATAGCAGTTTTCTGGGAACTTTAATCTTTGAACTTGGTTCAAGGTGATTATCCACTAATGAGAAACCCAGACAGAGGGAATCTCAGCTATCAGGTGATTCTGAAATATCTGGTTCATCCTCATTCCATTTAACTCGGAACTTCACTAGTGCCCTGGGAACATTAACATTTCAGCCCCAGATAAACAGAGCGGACAGATTCATTGTAGTGCCCTGGGCGATGACACCAGAAAGACCCAACTGCAGGTGTCAGAAAGCCCTTCCAGGAGGCTGGCTGGGACCCTGGGAGGATGTGGCTCTGCGCCCAGCAGGGGGCGCTGTGGGACTGGCCCTGAGAGCTCAGGGTCTGGGCCAGGCAGGCTGGGAAGACACACCACTGGCTCTTGCCCACTTGGGCAGCCGAGTCCTCAATCCAGGGGGACTGTCCTGCACCTCGGCCCCCAGGAGACCTGTGAGCTCTCAGCTCTGAAGGACACACCGGCCTCATGCTTCCTCCTCCTCTGTCCTGGAGTCACTGCCCAGACCTGATGTCCAGGCAAAGACAGATGGCCAATCATACAACAAATTGAATTTGCTTGAGGGTCATTACCTAGAGTCATATCTAGACAGAGGATAACAGACCCCTGGGGAGGGATGATCTCTACACCAACAACGGGGCCTCCCAAGCAGGGCTCTGTGGGTGCCCCCAACCCACGTCCTGGGCTCCTCTCCTCACCTCCTCACTCCCTCAAACAAGAGGGTCCTTTAGGGGAAGTGATGGGACACGGCATTTGGGGGCATCTGCAGTGCCTCTTGGTCTGTCCTCTGGGCAAGGGGGGCGGGGCGGCCCTTCTCCCTGCACCTGCTCCCTTCCTGCCAGGGGCCTGGTCACCTGCTGACAGATCTGCCCTGTGCAGTGTCCCATGAATGTCTTGGGGGAGGGGAGCTGGGACCACCCCTGGCCTGGGTGTTGCCTTCTGCTCAGGGCTCCTAGCTTGGATCCCCCCAAACCCTGGAGCCACACACAGCCCCGCCCCTGCCCAACATCTGCCCCCTCAGGCAGAGGGACTTGACACTGAGCCCAGGGAGGGATCAGAGAGCAATAGGGGTCATTTGCATAACTGGTTCCTCCCTCTCTCAGAATATGAAGAGGAGGAGAGAACTGGGGATGCTCTGCTCAGCTGTAGGGCCACAGAAGTCAGGACCCAGTCACCATCCCCACCATGGTCTGGTCCCCTCTCCTACTCACCCTGCTTGCTCATTGCACAGGTGACTGGATGAGGGACAGGGGAAGGGGGCCTCTCAGGACAGCTATGTCCCCATCCTCCTCTTGCGTCTGGACCCCAGAATCAGCATCTCTGTGTCTCCCACTTGCAGGGTTGGGCCCAGTCTGTGCTGACTCAGCCGCCCTCCATGTCTGGATCCCCAGGCCAGAGGGTCACCATCTCCTGCACTGGATCAGCAACAATATTGGGAGTGGTTATTATGTGCAGTGGTACCAACAGCTCCCAGGAACGGCCCCCAAACTTCTGATCTACAATGCTAACAATCATACCTCAGGGGTCCCCGACTGATTCTCTGGCTCCAAGTCTGGCAGCTCTGCCTCCCCGACCATCACTGGGCTCCAGGTTGAGGACGAGGCTGACTATTACTGTGGATGTTATGACAGCCGCTTCAGTGCTCACACAGTGCTCCAGGTCGGGTGTGGGGAAGTGAGACAAAAACCTGGTGTCCCCCAGCCCTCGCTGCTCAGCCAACATAGCTGTGTCCTTTCTTTGTTTTTCTTGAAAGTGGAGTCTTAGACCAACCCTCAGGGACTTTGTCTAAAGAATGTGTCCTGACCTCTCAAATTCTGCCCCTAAACCCAGTCCTTGTCAGCAGAGCCTTGACTGCTTTTCTTAAAGTGAACAGGACTTCCTGGATAGCCCTGGGCGGCTGCACTGGGGACCGAGCCCACGTTGGGTCAGAATCAGGGAGGTGAAATCCAGATGTGCCTGATTAAGAAGGACTGTACGGAGGTCCGTCCACCCACTCCTTTGAGTGAACACCTACCAGGTGCTCGGTGGCTCCAGAGCTTGGATACAGCTTGAACGATGTAAGGCAGTGTGTGTCCTCATCAATACATCACACGTGACTGAGGAGGAAGAGGTGGCCTTGGTGGGTGGACATGGGAGCCAAGGGACAGGGTACGGGGAAGAAACAGAAGGTGATGATGTGTGGGTCCCACTACAAGTTGAGGGAGGAGGAGGTGAGAGTGAAGGAAGGGACCACGTGGGGGTGTGGATTGGACACAACGGTCAGACTGTGGTGTCGGGGATGACGGGGGAGCAGGTGAAGGGAAGGAGCACAGTCAGGGGCCACGCGTTTCTGAGGAAGGAGTAAGTATAGAATCGGGTCAGGAAAGAGTGGAACCGAACTGGGGTTTAGGAGCCACGTGGGGCGGGGCTGAGCTGCAGTCCCCTGAGATGGCGTGATGACCACATGCTGCTAATGCAGGGTTATTGAGATCAGAGACCATCAAGAAAAAGACTGGCTCTTGATAGATGACCGAGCGTCAGTTATCCCAGAAGTGTGTCTCTAGGGGGCGCTCATCGCACATTCAATGGAACATTTACCTACTCCTGTTAAGTGTCAAGGAACTGGAAGAGCAGACTGGAAGGAAGAAGCCGGGACACGTGTTCTCAGCGCTTCCCACATGCTAAAACCCAAGGCTTTGGAAAGAACAAGACCACAACGTCTCCTAATCTACTGGCGGTCACCTCAGGGATGGAATGCTCACCACTTTGTGTTGACATCTTCCCTTGAAGGTTCTTTATGCAGCCAGATGGATCACACCTTCTTGGCTGCACCTGTCAGGTCTCGATGAGGAAAAGGACAGACAGGACATGACACGCTGAGACGGCAGAGACTCGGCTCCAGACAGGACCCCAGGGCTCAGGGCTGGGGGTCTGCCTCCCCCTGGTCAGGGTCCACGTGATGGGTTCACACTGACCCCATCATGTCCTGTGGGGACTGGAAGGCTGTGCTGGGAGCAGGTGTTAGGGTTCATTATGTCCCAGGACAAAGTCTAGCGGGAGAAAGAAAGAAACACTACTAGATCAACAAGGGTGGCCCCATGTAAAGGAGGACACCAGCGCAGTGTATCAGATACGAGGAAGGGGGACCCAGGTACCAGGATGGCCCTGTTCCCCCTCTCCTGGGGTCACATGAGGAAGACTTCTGTAAAAGGAACGATCTGCATGGGGACAGGGGACATCCCAGTGCCTGGAGGACGTGGCCCCATGGCCAGCAGGGGACAGAATTCAGAGTAGCAGAGGAGGTGTTGGGGCAGACAGCTGGTCAACCCTCAGACTCCTGGGGAGCTGGGCAAACTGTCGTGACTGTCGTGTGACTGTCCTCCCTGTGAGGCCCCATCACCTGAGAGCTCCTAGACCTGCTCCCTCAGCACATGGTGCAGATCAGGGTGACTCCTCCCCGTCTTCCACGGAGTCTTTTCCAAGTCCAGGTCAGGGAGGGGCTGTTAGGAGGTGAGGAGTCAGCGCGTATTTCAAGGAGGATGTGGGCTCCTGGGAGAGTCTGTCCAGAGAAGACACAGCTCGTGGGCAAAGTCCTCCCTGTAGAACCCGTGTGATGTTGTGTGTGTGTGTGTCTGAATGAGAGTGTGTTAGCATATTATTATTGTGTCTGCTTCAATGTTTATGTGGTTTTTGCTCTTACGGTGTTAAATTTAAATTTAAATGACTTAATATGAAAGACAAGTTGAACACTGGAAAACTGACTGTTGGTGACACTATTTTAATGTGGGTTTAATATTATCATTTTTTATTATTTGTGTTAAATTTATATTTTAAAATATGTTAATATAAAACACAACAGGTATATTAGGATAAATGACAGTTAATAACATTATCAGTTTATCATCTGGTATTATAATTTCTTTGTTAATATTTTGTTTAGGACATTTGGTTTTAAGTTTAACGATAGAGGTTTCTAATTTTACTTGTTTTTCCCATTTTATTTACAGTTGTTTATAACTGTTTTAACTGCTTTCTCAGAGTAGTTGGAGATTACATCCTTTTCAACATTTTGTGAAAAATGTAGAAATCAGATCTATTGGAACCACGTGATTGCTGAAGTTTTGTTAGACATTCTGGATGAAAATGTTATATATTATATCTACGTGTAGAATAATTCCATAATAAAATTTTTGGTTTTCCTCCTTGGAAGTTAGTTCATTTTCTTATTTTCTCCATCAGAGCCAATGTTGTATTTTCCTAAGAAAAAACTCATTTTATCTCTTTTTTTCTGGATACCATTAAAAAAATTTTTTTTCATTTTCCACACTGTACCAGGAGGGGGCGAGTTGAGGCTGCCCTCTGGGCCCTGCACAGCCGCTCAGGAAGGACCAAGCACTTCCAGGAGCTGGGCCTGGGGGTGGGGCCTGTGCTCCTGATGGGGACTCAGCAGTCCTCCTACACGTGATTCGAACCAACTCCCTGTCCCATTGTCACTGACACCTGCACTGGTGCACCCGTGGGTCAGTTAGCTTTTCTAGACTGTACTTCATGAAGAGGGGAGGGCGCTGCAACATTTAATGGTTCCATATGCACAGCTTTGCAGCCTCCATGGGCCAGGACTCCAGTTGGAAATGAAAACGTAGGATGTGACTCAGCAAAAAAGAGCCACAGAATCAGGGAAGCCGACTATGCACCTGTGAATGGTGACCAGGTGAGCTGCCCAACCAGCTGGGCCCTCAGGTCTCTGGTCCTCGGTGAGGCTGTGCCCCGTGACCAGCAAAGCGCGCTGTGGGGCTGCCCTGTGGTCCAGGACTGAGACCAGTGAGACCCCTGTCCCCTCTCACCCCAGTCTCGGGCTCTGTGACTTCCCAGTGGGCTCAGTGCTGGAGGAGGAGGGTCAGCTCAGCTCCTCCGAAGGAGACAAGCAGGGATTTCACAGAGGAAGGGAGACCTGTCCCAGGGATGGGGGTAGCTGTGGGGGGACTAGATTTCAGGGCCCAGAGGGGAGGAACCCACCATCTCCACTTTCAGCCCTCAGGCTCTGCAGGGAAGAGATTTAAGGCTGAGGTCACAGGGGCAGGGGGAGCACACTTGGTGACAGGCTTCACCCCCATCACTCAATCTCTCATCACTGCGCCTTATGGGTCAGGGTGACGTTCCCGCATCTGCTCGATACAGACCTCTCCCAGGGGACAGCAGGTGACACTGTGTAGAGAGACTGAGGAAGCTGATTTGCATAAAGCCCCTTCTCCTCCCAGTGGGTCCGGGAGGCATGAAAAGGCCCAAGGACCCCACAGTGCAGTCCAGGAGGCTGAGGACCCGTGTCCCAGGAGCGTCCCCACCATGGCCTGGACGGTGCTTCTGCTCGGGCTCCTCGCTCATGGCTTAGGTCAGGGGCCAGAACGCTGACTCCTTGGGGGGTGTCTATAGCCAGGTGTTGGAGTGACCCTGGTCTCCATAACCACTCCTGTCTCTCTCCTATCGCTTTTAGGAGTGAATTCTCAGACTGTGGTGACCCAGGAGCCATCCATGTCAGTGTCTCCAGGAGGGACCGTCACACTCACCTGTGGCCTCAGCTCCGGGTCTGTCACTACCAGTAACTACCCTGGTTGGATCCAGCAGACACCAGGTCAGGCTCCAAGCACTCTTATCTACAGAACAAGCAACCGCCTCTCTGGTGTCCCCAGTCGCTTCTCTGGATCCATCTCTGGGAACAAAGCCGCTCTCACCATCACGGGGGCCCAGCCCGAGGATGAGGCCGACTATTACTGTGCTGTGTATATGGGTAGTGGCAGTTACACTAACACAGTGATGTAAACTCTCAGGGAAGAGCTACCAAAACCTCCCCGTGAGCTCAGTGAGCTCAGCCCTGAGGGATCGGAGAGGAAGAGAGAGGGTGAAATGTCAGCCCCACAGGGGAAGGGGGCACCGTGCCCCCATGTTGTGCCCAAAGGTTCCAGGCAGTGTGCCTACTCCAGCCTCCCCCAGTGTGTGTTCATCGTTCCTGGGGTTCCCCCTTCCCTTCAATATGATGGTGACCGGAGCTCAGCTCTGAATTCTATCCAGCAGCCGTGAGACTCAGGAATCCAACACCACTAGGACGACCTTCCCTTTTGATCTTGCTGATCTCACGTTGACAAGTAAACTACCTGTACTGTGCCCTCAGCAGGGGTCCTAGCAATGCTGAGCAGGAACCTGGGATCCCAGCTCCATTGACAGAAGTGGGCCGGGCCCTGTCGCCACTGGGTTTGTGTCTGGACATTAAGGGTGAGGAGCCTCCATCCCCTCAGTGCATCCAGCCTAAGCCAGGCAGGCTGGAGGTGTGGTCAGCTGTCCAGATCTCCATCCAGGATTCTGTCAGCCGAGGAGGTGCTGGACTTCCTCCCCATCCCTCTGAGTGAGATTGAGTGCAGGACACAGGCAGGCTAGTCTGCACTCCTGTCCCTCTGCTGGGGACTGTGGGGCCAGTGAGGACTGAGCCCTGACCCTACCTGTGTTAATAGGACTGAACCCAGGGTAGGGGCAGGGATGGACACAGCAGTGCCCTCCCTCCCTTATGTCCCTGAGGCCAAGGAGCCCAGTGGGCCGAGCACCTGACCACTGCAGCAAAGCAGCCCCTCTCAGCCTGGCTTCCCTCCCTGAGGTCAGCAAGCCCAGCAGCAGTCTGTACCCCATGTCCCCTGGATGTGAAGGAGCTGATGACCATAGCGGCCCCATGATTCCCAGGAGAGAGTCAGTGGCACAGAGCAGTGGGGTCAGGGCCTCCCTTTGCTGGGACAGTGGATGTGAACACACCCCAATCTTCTGCTGCAGGACAATCCCTGACCAACAAAGACTAAAAGGGACTCAGAGACTCTTGATGTCACCTCCCCAAAGTCCAGGATCCAGTAAAATCGTCACCTGTCACACCAACAATGAGGAAAATAAATATCGATGCAAAACCAGAATATGTTGACATTAATACTGAGATGACTCAATGACATATTTGGGGGGAACAACATCAAACCCCCGGATGAGCAGCTACAGACACTAGGAACAAAAGGAGCAGGAGGTGAACTCAGGTAGAAATAGAAACAGAAGAATAAAGTAGATGGAATACAGACCTGAAATACAAGAGAGGGATATAAAAACGAAACCTCTCAGCAGAGGATGTAAGATATGTAATGCATATTTTTATTTAATTCGTGCATTTGATTATTGAGTGAATGATTATTACTAGGAAGGAAAAAAGGGCTGCCATCCCTTCTGCATCATTTCCACCACCATGAACATTCCCTCGAGCAACACCAGGGGGTGCTGTGAGTGCACTCAGAACCCACCAAGCCTGGACCTCACCCAGAAACTCCCACTGCTGGGGCCCTGCAACTGGGCTTACTGGCTGGAGCTGGACATGGGAGCAGGTGCTTCCTCTCAGGGGACAAATCCCGAGCCTTGACCTCTGCAGGCCTCGCCTGTGTGTGGAGCTGCCACCTGGGGGGAAGACCCAGCAGTGGATGGTGTGTGGGCTCCTGTCCCCATCTGGCCCCAACACCCTTCCCTAGGAGCAGAGGTGGAGGAGGGGGGATCCTGGGGACCAGCCCCGCCTCCTACCTCTCCTCTAAGCATCTGGGGCTTCTTCGCTGTCTTTTCTGCAAGCTCTCCCTGCTCCCATCCCCTCTGAATCATAACTTTCCTTCCAAACCCCGGGCTCCTCCTCTTCCTACAACCCTCCACCCTATGACCTCTCCGGTCATTCCTAAGGTCACTGTCAGAAGCTGGTGATGTGTTAGCAGATCTTCCAGGAACTGGACACTCCCTCCCTCTTCCTCCACCTGGAACCTCTCAGATCCGATCCTTCCAGAGAGGCCTCATGTTCCGGACACCCAGGTTTTACCACCACTCACCCGTCTGTGCTCCCCCCGGGTCTCCACATTTCCCAGGGGATCCAGTGATTCCCTCCAGAATCTAATGGATCCCCCCAGAAGCCCCCCACTCGTCCTCTCTGCCAATCAGATGAGGAGTCTCGTGGGAAGAGAACTCCAGCTTCCTAAGGATCTGGGAACGGTGATCCTAAGTGAACTGTCTCTGTCCTCAGTTCTTGTACCATTGAGTTTATGTGCACTGGCACAGGAGACAGTGGGGGCTCTCGGCTGGGACAGCAGACACCTGACCTGGGTCTCTGCTCAGGGGGTCCCTGGGCCCAGCACTGGGTCCTCTCGGGGACCCTGAGGAGCCTTGGGCCAGGCCAGAGTGGCCACCTTCGCAGGCCTGACACTGGACAAGGGGAACACTCTGGGTCCCTGGATGGGCAGGGTTGGGCAGAGAACAGTAGCTAATTTGCATGAAGGGCCCTTGGTCCTGGGGTGAGAGGAGAAGAGAGCCTAACAGCAGCAGCCACAGCACACCTCACATGCATCTGCAACATGACCTGGACTCTGCTCTGCCTCCTCCCGCCCCTCCTCCAGTGCACAGGTTGGGACGCACTCAGGACCCTGACTCCCAGCTCCCGCCACCCTGCCCCACCCGCAGGGAACTAATGGGTGTGTTGTGTTTCCAGGCTCCCTCTCCCAGCCTGTGCTGACACAGTCGCCATCTGCATCTGCCTCCCTGGGAGCCTCGTCCAAGCTGACCTGCACCTGAGCAGTGGCTACAGTGGTTAATACGTGAACTAGTACCAGCAGGACCCAGGGAACAGCCCACGATTCGAGTTGGAAGTCGGCACCAGCGGTGTTGTTGAATCCAAGGGGGATGGGGTCTCTGATCGCTTCTCAGGCTTGGGCTGTGGCTGAGAGCACTACCTGACCATCCAGAATGTGCGGGAGGAGGACGAGGCTGATTACATCTGTGGGGCAGACCGTGGCAGCTACGTGTAACCCACAATGACACCCCCAGAGTTGAAGTGACACAAAAATCCCACTGATGGCCCAGCCCCACCCCTCCTGCTGCCCGACCCACAGTTCAGGGGGTGCCTCTTGGCCTCTGTTGAGAGTTTTCACCTTCCTAGGGATTTTTATAACTCAGCCCCTGTCAGTGAGGACGGTCTGTCTCTGCACAACGTGCCTGGTCTCGGTCCACAGCGAATATTCTTCTGGGTTGGAAAACATAAGCCAATGTGAACTGAATTCCAGTGAAGGACATCCAGCCCTGAACTTCGAAGCTGCAAAACAGTGTCCCTGGCATCCTTCCTTCTTGCTGTCAGTACGACATTCAGGTCGCTGCCAACCAGGGACAGTAACATGCAGATGAATCCATGTGGTTGTGCTTTGATGGACTGCTTGTGTAGCAGCCAAGTGTGTTACAGCTCAGTTGAGAAAGCAAACTGGATTTGGGGAAGAGACCAAGCAGCACATGGAGGGATGGAGAACTCAGATTTATTATGCCAGCAGGCCCAGAGGAGTTAATACTCCAAACTCTGGACCCCGGTTGTGGGTTTACACAGGCTTATATAGGCTGCCATTCTACACTTTGCAACATCATATGCAAATAAGGTGTAATAAAAATTGACTAATTAGGAGAAATCTTTGTAGAAATAGACCAATCAGGAGGGATAGAAATGGGCCAATCAGGAATGGTAGAAAGGTACCAATCAGGAGGGAGCTCCATGCAAATGAAGTGCTACAGATTGACCAATCAGGAATTAGCTCAGGGAACCAATAGAATCTTAGGGGTAAGTTCCACTTCCTTAGAAGTAAGCCATTTCAGAGGCAAAAAGCTAGATAACGCCACTGGGCCACGGACCAGGATGGTGCTGGCAGGAGAGTAACAGCTGTGCCTGAGGGTCCTGCTTGTCTTTTTCATGGGTCTTCCCACCTCACCTGAGTGCACATGAGTTTTGGAACGTGGAGTATGGGCGTATCCTAAACAGTGTCCCAGGGATGCTGAAGCTGGTGTGTGTGTTACTGTCATGTGTGAGGGGGTAGGAGGAGGGGTGAGAGGAGGGGAGATTGGAGGAGGGAAGTCATCTTGATGAGGGCTGATGGGGGATGAAGGTGCAGGAAGCCCCCTAGTCTATTACCATGGATTTCTGTAACATCAATGATTTCAACGAAGACAGACATGTGAAAAGAAAGGCTCTACCCCTGTGTGTTGTGGTGCGTGTCTGCCCTTGGTTAACAAATCCCCAAAGCTGCAAAAATGTGTGTTTCCACCCTGATCTCAAGTTCAAGCTTATCTTCTCCCAGCTGACAGAGGTGGGTGCTGTGATGTTGGGAAGGGACAGAAGCTCAGTTGACTCTGACAGAGGAGGGAGGGAGGGGGCCCAGAGCGAGGGGAGGGGCTGCGTGTGGGTGCAGAGGGGGCGCGATTAGACCAGGAAGTCACCTTGTGGGGCTGAGGGGTTGGGATTTCATGCAAACAGCAGTGAGGACTCATTGAGGGGTTGAAGGCAGGGTTGACTTGAGCTGAAGGAGGATTTTCCTCTGTTGTCTTGAGGAGAAGCGGGTGGTCCTGATCACAGGACAATTGCTGAGTGAGACATCTCTGAGTCTAGATGATCATGGAGCATTTGTCTTGAGTCGTCCCAGGAAGGTTGTCAATTTGTCCTGCTGTAAATGGGGTCCTGATATGGGGAGGGGTTACGTGGAATGGGACCCTTTGCCCAGGGACAGTCTTGTGTTCCTAGACCGCTGCTTCCTTGTGAACCTGCCATGGCAGTAATGGAAGGAAGGAAAGCAGGCAAATAGATGAAAAGGAGGAATCAGTTTACTTTGAGGAGGAGAGATTGGACTGAAAATTAATGAGAATGAATACACACATTTTCAAGGTCACAATTAATAAAAAATAGTATAGAATTTTTTTAGTTATGTAAATTTGAAAGTGGTTCAAAATGTATATCATTCTGGTGTTGTATATAAAAAAAGTAACTGAGCTTAGTCCTTATAAATCCAAACCCCTACTAAATCCATGGAGTTCTTAACAAATAAACTTGATCAGAGCCCAGGGCAGGTTAGGGAACAGGTCATGAGGGTTCCTTGGGCCAGAACTGGAGGAAGACCCTCTACCAAGGGGTGAGAGTTCCATTTACAATAATGTTCTTTTTTATGTCAACCTCTTGCTGACAGAATTGACAAAACTAGACTGAAAATCTATTTACTCTCTGACAGAGTCACAAGAAAATCAGTTCTGCCAGAATAACACTCAAGGGCAAGAGGGAACCCACAGAATAATCCAGAACACAGGACATTTTCCCCCTGATGATGTGATAGTCTCGTGGTTGAGACCTCACTAAAAGCCCAAAACTGCACAGTAGGGACTGGATGAGCAAAACAGGGGATCTAATAACAACAAGCAAGTAAACCCACCTGCAAGTGTCACCTGCCAAGACTGACCGGGTGTGGACCAGAGGGGTCCTGTGTGGAACTTCACACTTTGAACCTGGTTCAAGGTGATTATCCACTGGTCACAAACCCAGACAGAGGTAAACTCAACTGTCAGGTGATCCTGAAATATCTGGTTCATCCACATTCCATTTAACTATGGAACATCATGAGTGCCCCGGGAACATTAACATTTTAGCTACAAATAAATATAGCGGACAGACTTATTGTAGCGCCCTGGGTGGTGACACCAGGAAGTACCAACTGCAAGTGTCAGAAAGCCCTTCCAGGAGGCTGGCCGTGACCCAGGGAGGATGTGGCTCTGTGCCCAGCAGGGGTCGCTGTGGGACTGGTCCTGAGAGCTCAGGGGTCTGGGCCAGGCAGGCTGGGAAGACACATCACAGGCTCTTGCCCACTTGGGCAGCCAAGTCCTCACTCCATGTCCCACACCTGGGCCCCCAGGAGACCCGCGGGCTCTCAGCTTTGAGGGACAGACTGGCCTCATGCTTCCTCCTCCTGTGTCCCGGAGTCGCTTCCCAGATCTGATGTCCACGCAAAGACAGATGGACAATCATAAAACAAACTGAATTTCCCTGAGGGTCATGACCTACAGTCACCTCTGGACAGAGGATAAGAGACCCCTGGGGAGGCATGGTCTCCACACAAACAACAGGGCCTCCCAAGCAGTGCTCTGAGGGTCCCCACTACCCATGTCCTGGGCTCATCTCATCACATCCTCAGTCCCTGAATCAAGAGGGTCCTGTATGGGAAGTGACAGGACATAGGGTTTGGAGGCATCTGCAGTGTCTCATGGTCTGTCCTCTGGGTATGGGGTCGGGGCGGCCCATTTCTCTGCAACTGCTCCCTTCCTCCCAGGGCCCTGGTTACCTATGGAACTATCTGCCTTGTGCAGTGTCCCATGAAGTTCTGGTGTGAGGGGAGCTGTGACCACCACTGGCCTGGGTGATGCCCTCTGCTCAGGGCTCCTAGCTGGGAACCCCTGCCCGTGGGCCACACACAGCCCTGCCCCTGCCCTCTCAGGCAGAGGGACCTGACACCAGGACCAAGGAGGGATCAGAGAGCTGGGGGGCATTTGCATGACTGGCACCTCCCTCTCTCAGAGTTTGAAGAAGGGGAGAGAACTAGAGTTGCTCTGCTCAGCTGCAAGGCCACAGAAGACAGGAACCGGTGACCATCCCTACCATGGCCTGGTCCCCTCTCCTCCTCACCCTGCTGGCTCACTGCACAGGTGACTGGATGAGGGACAGGGGAAGGGGCCCTGGCAGGACACCTGGGCCTCACGTCCTCCTCTTGTGTCTGGGCCCCAGAACCAGCATCTCTGTCTCTCCCACTTGCAGGGTCCTGGGCCCCGTCTGTGCTGACTCAGCCACCCTCCATGTCTGGATCCCCGGGCCAGAGGGCCACCATCTCCTGCACTGGAAGCAGCAGCAACATCGGGCGTGGTAATTATGTGGAGTGGTACCAACAGCTTCCAGGAAAGGCCCCCAAACTCCTGATCTATGATGTTAACAATCGAGCCTCGGGGGTCCCCAACCGATTCTCTGGCTCCAAGTCTGGAAACTCGGTCTCCCTGACCATCACTGGGCTCCAGGCTGAGGACAAGGCTGATTACTACTGTGAAGACTGGGACAACAGCCTCAATGGTTACACTGTGCTCCAGGGCTAAGGGGAAGTGAGACAAAAACCAGCTGTCCCCCGAGCCATGTGGCTCCCTGGGCAGAACCATCCTTCCCAAGCCAGCTGCTTCTTTAATTTGTTTGGCTGAAAACCTGGTCTGAGACCTACACCAGCAACTGAGACTAGAAAATGTGTCTGCATCTGAAAACCTGTCCTCAAACCTGTCCTTGGTGGCAACATTTTATCTGATTATCAGAAATTGAGCAGAACTTCCTGGATGCCGGGGGAAGTTGTCCTGGGGACAGTATCCCTGATGGGTCAGGGCAGCCCCAGGGACAGAGAGTCCAGCTACGTCTGAGTCAGGACACATCAGAGTGCCCTGTGTGTGTGTGGGACCAACAGCTCCCAGGATGGGGCACCAAACCGCTCATCTCTGATGCTAGTAGTGGACCCTCCCTCAGTTTCCTGGCGTTCAGGCTCCTTGGCCGTCACTGGGCTGAGATGAGAACAGGCTGCTCCTCCAGTCCTTTCCTATGAAAGCGTCTCAGGATCACCTGGCATCTGGGCTGCAGGAACTGAGAACAGAGTCGCTTTCTCAACTGCGAGCGGGGAATACAGCACCGCCTCCCGCTCAGGCTCTGGCTGGATCTTCTGCTGTTGCTGCTGCCCTGGGTACCGGGCACCTGGGGGCCCTGCTAGGAGTGGAGGTGCCCCTCTCCTCTTTCCCCCAAGTCCCTGGAGGAACACATTACTAGGACAGGGTCTCAAAGGGAACAGGAATTCCATCTCCCATCGCTGGGGACGCAGCGTCTCTTTCACTGAAGATCTGGGGCTGAGGTGGGGGGTCCAGCTGAGGTCCTGAACGTGAACTCTGACCCTTCAATCCTGATCTCCATCACTGGGGTCACCTACCAATTTCCAGGGCTTTCCAGAGCTATGAATCCCTCTCACTAAACCTCAGTGTGAACATCTGTGTGTTTTGCTCACTGGGGAGATTTCTTCGGTCCCAGCTGCACCAGCTCTGGAGTATCTAAGGCTGCAGTGGACATTTGGGGCTTCTGGAGCAACTACGTCTCTATTCCCCACGAAGCAAAGATCCAAGCGTTGAATTTTCCTGTTTAATTTCTCTAATGCTTGCAGAATGATGTTGACTAATAATGGATCTGAAAGTCACATCTTGTGCTCCTCGTGTGTGGCATTTGCACACATTATTGTCACCAGTCACCAATCAGAGACAGTTCGTGCTGTTACAATAACGTTTCACACGGCACTAAGTATGTCCTTGATACATTAGTGAAGTTGTCCCCAAACTGAAATAAAAAAGTGTTTTATGCCTGTCCTTTCCCCGGGAAGCTGTGGAGACAGTGCTGGTGCATTTCAGTTGCTGACACTGTCCCCCTGTGCAGAATCCACCCTTCCTGTGCCCCATCTAACTGTGCCTGGGCTGCACACCTTCCCTCCTTGCCCACACCCCACCCCATCATGGGTTTCCTGCTGGACCAACAGGAAAGCATCGCTTATCAACATCTCTAAATAGGCCTACCTAGTACCTCCTGCAGGTGTCGTAACAGCTGCACAAAGCAGGTGGTTTTTTAAATACTAAACATGAAGGAGCCGAGAGGATAGTTCAAGAAAACAATTCCTTTTATGATAGACTCAAAAAGAATAAAATAGATTGGCACAGGATTATCCAAGCAGGAGAAAGGCTATAAACTGAAACCTGCAAACATTGCTCATAAAAATGACAGGAGGTACCAGGAACTGCGAGCACAAGTGTGTTCACGGGCTGGGTGACCTCGTCTGGTGAAGGCATCGGTCACCCCGACCCAGCTGGCCTGCACGTCCAGCTCAATCTGATCACGGGCTCCCACCTCCCAGTTTCATCCCCAAATGCCCACAGCTCCCCTCCCTCTGGTTCTTTAGTTGGGAAGATGTTGGATAAACATGCGTTCTTTGGGCTTAGATTTCAGATCCCCAACCCCCGTGAACGTCCAGGCTCTATGTCTAGAACAGCGCCCAGTGCTGGTGCAGGCACGGGTCAGCGGGTGTCAGCACAGGGGCGCGGACAGAACCCAAATGGGGAAGAGGGTTCCACCTTCGCCCTCTTCATACCCATCCTCACTGACTAAGATAACAGACTGAAAAGATACTAAGTATATCAGAGAGTCCAAGGCATTGCCCAGCTAACGTTCCAGAAACACTAGGCCCCGGAGAAGTAAGCGGAGCAGACTCAGTTTCTCTGACAGTTTCTACTCCACGGCAAAGACAGAGACAAAGAGCCTGTGCAGGGTGGGCTGAGGGGACCCGGCAGTGGAGTCTAAAGCAATCAGCACCACAAGTGTGAGAACCACGTAGAATTAGGGTGAGGCTTTGCCACTTTATACTCTCAGAACCTGACACCTTTTACATGTGTCAAGATGAAGGCAGACTGGTGATGACCCCAGATACCAGCAGGAAGGGACCTCCCCTGAAATATCTGACAGCAATCACTGGGCAATACGCTGTGTATTGAAGTGTCTGCAGTTCATCGGTGACCTGAAAACAACTCCTCACCCCAAATACCATGCAGGGAGAGCCGCATCCTCGTGCCCTGATCAGTGATGGGAGATGATCCCGGTGCCCCAGTCAGGACCCCTGACAGGATGGCTGGGCACAGTCGGGGCTGGGAGATGGGGTGTCTGAGCCCAGCAGGGATGCTGGAGGATGATTTGTGGGCACTGGGTTCTGGGCCAGAACAACTGGCAGATACTCCAGTGGTCTTGCTAACCCCCTGAGGCAGTGTCCTCACTGAGGGTGATCTTCTGCACCCGGGCTCCTGAGGCATGTGTGTTCCCAGCTCTGACAACACACTCGCCTCAGGGAGTCATTGCTCAGGTCTTGTCCAGGCAGGATAGACAGTCTCACGCCAGGAACAAATCTGCAAATAAAAATCAACAGTGATGTTGCTCCAGGGAAATGGTAAAGGGAAAGCTGGGGAGGGAATGGTCGGAATTGTAACAATTGGACTCAGCAAGATGAGCTATGGGATGACCCTGTCAGGGTCCTGATCTCTGTCCCACCCCCTCACTCACTGGACTGGACTTTCCTTTAGGGCAGAAGAGGAAGATGGGAAGGGGGTGCCTCTGCCCTGCTCTTTTCTTATGCTCTGTGCATGGAGTGGTCGGTCACCCCACTTTCTACCCCTTGTAATCCCCACTTCTCCTCCACGGTGTGAGTCAGACTGTGTTGACTCAGCCGACCACAGTATCTGGGTCTTGGTTAACTATATATCTAATATATAAAATTTTTAAAATTTGTAAAAGTATTTAGTAAATTAAATGAATATATTTAATAAAACAATATGTTAAATATCTACATAAAATTACATGCATTGATTATATGTACAATATTTTAAAATTATTACATTTACTAAAATGTACTGTATATCAAATATATACATTTAATGTAACATTGTATTTTATGTAAGCATATATGATATTATGTATTATAGTTTATATTGTTAAGTAAAATATGTATTATATAATATACAGATACAGATATATTTTCTATTATCTTATATGTTACATATTACACATTCTATATTTCATGGTAAAAATTACACTTCCTGTTTATATTAATAACTGCTTGTCATGGGGGCTCCCATTCTTTCTGCGACCTTCTCTCCCTGATTACAGGGTCCTGGATCAGACTGCACTACACCTGCCACCATGTCCCGAGTCTGCATCTCTCTTTGTGTGTGTGTGTGGTGGGGGGGGGGTTCTGTGTGTGCATCTGAGAAATGAGTGAGCAGACATTTCTCTAGCACTAAATCCAAGTTGGAAGGCATCAGGATAGCACCCCACCAAACACAAAGAGCTCTTACTAAGACTTAAAGTAGAAGGCACAGAGTCCAATCTAATTTACTTTTTCTAGAAAACACAGGAAAATCTGCCCAACAGGAGCTACATCAAATTTCAAAATTTTAGCTCAAGATTATTTTTGCAAAGAGACAGATAATTTCCTCAAATTCTGAGTAGAATCTAGCTGATATCAACAAAGATTCATTGGAACCATAGAGACGATTTGGTCTGAGGCTAGGGTCTCTGGGGAGTCCCTGAGAGGGGGAGAACATGCACTGTGGATGGAGAGCAGATGTGAAGAGATTAAACCACAGGTCAGATGCCACTTTGAGGAAGAGAGACGCAGAGTTTTCAGCGCTGATCCCTGACCCACTGCAGGAGAAGAAGATGCTGTCACTGGACACCACGCCGGGGAGATCACTGGTGCTCTAGGTGGCGGGGGCAGAGGCATCAGGCTGGTCTTTCACATCCAAGGAGCCCAGCCCAGAGAAAGCTGTTACCGGTCTGGCAGCATCACCCAGAGCCACCAGGGGGAGCTGTTCTCTGCTCCTCTCTCACTGTGCTGGGCTCCTGGCCCCGGGGTGCTCTGCCACATGCAATCTGCAAATCCTCAAGTCAGCGCTGGCTCCTCATTGCAACCCAGACCTTCCCCCAAGGAAAGCACTGAGTTCTACTCTGGTGCCTTGAGGAAACTCCCGACAACTTAGAAAGTTTGCTCAGGGCTCCCTCCAGAAGTCAGGGGTCCCTGCTGAGAACTGTAGTGAATTCCAGCTTTGTTTTATTAGAATGTGCAAGCTGTCATAATTTCATGCTGACATTGTCACCTTTTCACCTGAAACCTGCAGTTAAACTGAAGAGACTCCATATACTAGATAATACTTCAAAAAATGGAGGTCGTCAGCTGGCACTGCAGCTCTATGTGTCCGTTCTCCAGCCCTGGTCCCCCAACTCCTGCTCCTGGGAACAGGTTGGGAACTGAGTCAGGGGAGATCCCTGTCCCCACTCACCCCAGACACAGGCTCTGTGACTTCCCAGTGGACTAACTGCTGGAGGAGGAGGGACAGATCATCTCCTCCGAAGAAGACAAGCAGGGATTTCACAGAGGAAGGGAGACCTGTTCCAAGATGGGGGTAGCTGTGGTGGGGACTAGACTTCTAGGCCCAAGAAAAGAGGACCCCTTTATCTCCTCCTTCAGCCCTCATGCTCTGCAGGGAAGAGATTTAGGACTGAGGTCACAGGGGCAGGGGAGTACAATTGGTGACAGGAATCACTCCCACCACTCAGTACCTCATCACCCAGCCTTATGTGTCAGGGTGATGTCCCCACATCTGCTCCCTCCAGTCCTCCCTCAGGGGACATGAGGTGACACTGGGCAGGGAGAGGGAGGAAGCTGATTTGCATGAAGCCCCTTCTCCTCCCAGTGGGTCCAAGAGGCAAGAAAAGGCCCGAGGACCCCACAGTGCAGCCCAGGACGTGGAGGAGCCACATCCCGGGAGCATTTCTATCATTGTCTGGATGGTGCTTCTGCTCATGCTCCTCGCTCATGGCTCAGGTCAGGGGCTAGGACGCTGCATCCTTGGGGGACATCTACAGCCTGATGTCTGGGTGACCCTGGTCTCCATAACCACCCCTGTCTCTCTCCTGTCGCTTTTAGGGGTGGATTCTCAGACTGTGGTGATTCAGAATTCATCTCTGACATTGTCTCCAGGAGAGACGGTGACACTAACCTGTGGCCCCAGCTCTGGGTCTGTCACTACCAGTAACTACCCCAGCTGGTACCAGCAGACACCAGGCCAGGCTCCCCAAGTCTTATCTATAGCAGAAGCAGCCGAGGGTCCCCAGTCTGGGGTCCCCAGTCGCTTGTCTGGATCCATCTCTGGGATCAAAGCCACCCTCACCACCACTGAGGCCTTGCCCAAGGACAAGGCCGACTATTACTGTGCTCTGTACCCTGGTAGTTACACTACGACAGTAATTTAACCTCACAGCAAGTAATACGAAAGCTTCCCCCTGAGCTCAGCAGGCTCAGACCTAGTGGCAGGAGAGTAAGAGAGAGGGTGAAATGTCAGCCCCACAGGGGGAGGGGGCACCATGGACCCATCTCGTGCCCAAGGGTTCCAGGCTGCATGCCTCCTCCAGCCTCCCCCAGTGTGTGTCCATTGCTCCTAGGGTTCCCCCTTTCCCACAAATATGGTGGTGACGTGGTCTCAGCTCCAAATTCTATCCTGCAGCTGTGTGACTCAGGAATCAAGCACCATCAAGACGACCTTGCCTGTTGACCTTGCTGATCTCAGGCTGGACAATTAAACTCCCTGCACTGTGCCCTCAGCAGGGCTCCCAGCAGCTCTCGGCTGTGACCTGGACTTCCATTCCCATGGATAGAAGAGGGCTAGGCCTTGTCACCCCTGGGGGAGGGTCTGGGGTTCCAGGATCAGGAACCTCCATCCCATCAGAACAATCAGCCTGAGCCAGGCGGGCCGTCGGTGTGGTCAGCTGTCCAGTTCTCCACCCAGGAATCTGGTAGCCCAGGAGGAGCTGGGCTTCCTCCCCATTCCTCAGTGAGAGACAGAATGAGGAAGACAAGGCAGTCTAGTCTGCACTCCTGTCCCCCTGCTGAGGATTGTGGGGCCAGTGAGGACTGAGCCCTGACCCTACCTGGGTAACAGGACTGAACCCGGGGTGGGGCAGGGATGGACACTGCGGTGCCCCTAGTTCTTTGGTGTCCCTGAGACCACAGAGCCCAGTGGGCCAGGTATCCACCCATGGCAGCAAAGGAGACCCTCTCAGCCCGGCTTCCCCGCCTTGGGTCAGCAGGCGCAGTAGGGGGCTCTACCCCACGCCCCCTGGATGCGAAGGAGCTGGTGACCACAGCTGCCCCAGGGTCACCAGGAGAGAGTCAGCAGCACAGAGCAGTGGGGTCAGGGCCTCCCTTTGCTGGGACAGTGGATGTGAACACACCCCAACCTTCTGCTGCAGGACAATCCCTGACCAACAAAGACTAAAAGGGACTCAGGGACTCTTGATGTCACCTCCCCAAAGTCCAGGATCCAGTTGTCAAATCAGCAAGTGGGAAAATAAATTTCGATGTGAAAACAGAATCCAGTGGTGCTAAACTGAGATGACTCAATGGTGACATATGTTTAGGGGACATCAGACCCCTGGATGAGCAGGTACAGACACTGGGAACAAACGGAGCAGGAGGTGAACGGAGGTAGACATAGAACCAGGAGAATAAAGTGGATGGAAACAGAGACCTGAAATACAACAGAGGAAAACAAATAAGAAATCTCTCTGCAGGGGCTCAAAGACATGTAATGTGCATTATTATTTTATTTCCTTATTTGATTATTGAGTGGTTGATTCTTCCTTGAAAGGAAAAAAGGGCTGCCATCACTACTGCATCATTCCCAACACCATGAATATTCAGAGAGCGTCACCAGAGGGCGCTGTGGGTCCGATCAAAATCCCTCAAGCTTGAACCCCACTAAAGCTCCCACTGCTGGAGTCCTGCACCCGGGCTCACTGGCTGGAGCTGGACATGGGAGCAGGTGCTTCCTCTCAGTGGACAAAGTCTGAGCCCCTACTTCTGCAGGCCCCGCCTGTGCATGAGCTGCCACCTGGGGGGGGATCCAGCATTGGATGGTGTGTGGGCTCCTGTCCCCATATGGCCCCAACCCCCTTCCCCAGGAGCAGAGGAGGAGGAGGAGGGACCCCAGGGACTAGCCCCACCCCCTCCCACTCCTCTCAGCCATTCTGGCTTCTCCTCTGTCTTTTCAACGAGCTTCCCACCTTCCCTCCACTCTGATTCTCGACTTTCCTCCCAAACCCCGGGCACCCCTTCTACCTACAACCCTCCACCTAATGACCTCTCCAGGCATTCCCAAGGGCACTATCAGAAGCTGGTGACTTTCTCCAGATCTTCGAGGAAACAGACACTCAATCCCTCTTCCTCCACCTGGAACCTCTCAGATCCCTTCCTTCCCGAGAGGCCTCATGCCTCCAGACACTCAGGTTTTATCCCCGCTCACCCTTCCACTACCCTAGGTCCCCCCATTTCCCAGGGGATCCAGTGAGTCCCTCTAGAAGCTAATGGATCTCCCCAGACACCCTCCACTCATACTCTCGGCCCGTCAGATCTGGAGTCTTGTGAGAAGGGAACCCCGTTCTCCTAAGGATCTGGGAAGGGAGGTCCCAGCTGAACTGACTCTGTCCTCAGATCTTGTACCACTGATTTTATGTGCAGTGAGCACAGGAGACGCTGAGGGCTCTTGACTTTGACAACAGACACCTGTCCCGGGTCTCTAATCAGGGGTCCCTGGGCACCTAATGGTGTCCTCTTGGGAACCCTGGAGAGCCTCAGGCCAGCTAGCTGGGCCACCCTAACAAGACGTGACTCTGGACGTGGGGTCACTCAGTTCCCCGGGACGGGCTGGGTTGGGCCCAGGACAGGAGCTAATTTGCATGAAGGGCCCTTGGTCCTGGGGTAAGGGTATAAGAGAGCTGGGCAGCGGCGTCCTCAGCAGATCTCGGGGGCATCTGCACCACAGCATGGACTCTGCTCCCCCTCCTCCCCCTCCTCCCCCTCCTCCTCTATTGCACAGGTCAGGACGCCCTCAGCACCCTGACTCCTAGCTCCCCACACCCCTGCCACACCCACAGGGAACGTCTCTCCTTGTCCTTCCTCGGGACATAACAAGTGTCTGTGTTTCCAGGCTCCCTCTCCCAGCCTGTGCTGATGCAGCCGCCCTTGCATCTGCCTCCCTGGGAGCCTCAGCCAAGCTGAACTGTACCCTGAGCAGTGGCTACAGTGGCTACAATGTGGACTGGTACCAGCAGGTCCCAGGGAAGTGCCCACGGTTCCTGATGCGAGTCAGCATCAGTGGTGTTGGATCCAAGGTGGATGGGGTCTCTGATCACTTCTCAGGCTCAGGTTCTGGTTTGGAGCACTACCTGACCATCCAGAACTTTCGGGAGGAGGATGAGGCTGAATACATCTGAATACATGGGGCAGATCGTAACATGGGAGCAGCTTCATGCAACCCACAGCAACAAGGGCAGAGGAGAAGTGATACAAAATCCCCGCTGACAGCCCAGCCCCACCCGTCCCATCACCCGACCCACAGTTCAGGGTGGGCGCCTGCTGATCTCCTCTGAGAGTTTCCACCTTTCCAGGGATTTTCATAACTCAGCCCCTGTCAGTGAGGACGGTTTGTTCCTGCACAACCTGCCTGGTCTCAGTCCACAGCGAATGTTCCCCTGGGTTGGAAATCATAAACCAATCCGGGCTGAATTCCAGTGAAATACATCCAGCCCTGAAATTCAAAGCTGCAAAACAGCATCCTTGCCATCCTTCCCTTTGGCAATCAATTCTTTGCCAACCGGGGAAAGTAACACACAGATGAATCCACGTGACTGTGGTTGGATCCACTGCTTGAATGCACAGGAGTTTGGAACATGGAGCAAGGATGTGTCCTAAAGAGTGTCCCGGGGATGCTGGTGCTGGGCTGTGTGCTAACGTCATGGGTGAGGGGGTAGGAGGAGGGTGAGAGGAGGGGAGATTGAAGGAGGGGAGTCATCCTGATGCGGGCTGACGGGGGATGAAGGTGCGGGAGGCCTCACAGTCTACTACCACGGACTTCTCTTACGTCAACAGTTTCAATGAAGACAGACGTGTGAACAAGAAAACCACCACCCCTGTGTGATGTGATGCGTGTCTGCCCCGGGTTAACCGATCACCAAAGTTGCCTAAATGTGTGTTTCCACCTTGATATCAAGTTGAAGCCCATCTCCTCCCAGCAGACAGAGGGGGCTGCTGTGAAGTTGGGAAGGAAGAGGAGTTCAAGTGTCACTGACAGAGGAGGGAATGAGGGGGCCCAGAGTGAGGGGAGGGGCTGTGGGTGGATGTGGAGGGGGCGGGGCCAGATCAGGAAGGAACCTTGTGGGGCTGAAGAGTTGGGATTTCATGCAAACGAAAGTGAGGACTCATTGAAGGGTTTAAGGCAGAGTTGACTTCACCTGAAGGAGGATTTTCCTCTGTTGTCTTGAGGAGAAGCAGGTGGTCCTCGTCAAAGGACACTTACTGAGACACCTGTGAGTCCAGATGAGAATGGAGCATTTGCACAATCTCAGCAAATTTGGACACAGGATATGGTGAGGACGTGATTGTTTCTGCATTTGACAGGCACACACCACCTCTCTACTGAACTAAAACAATGAGCAAGAGAACCCAGGTGTGGGCATTTTTGTTTATAATACAGACAAATTGTAGGAACACTAAGACAGGGTCCTCACAAGAAATATGTGACATCACTGTGAAAAAACTCCATCTTAGGAACACAATCCTCACACATGACAAATATATCAGAAGTAGCTCTGATATATTAATACAGTGGAATAATACTCAGCCATAAAAAGTATAAAGTAATGCCATTTGCAGCAACTTGGATGGACCTGAAAATCATCATTCTAACTGAAGCAAGCCTGAAAGAGAAAGATACCATATCACTCATATGTGGAATCTAAAGAAAGAAAAAAAGACAATAATGAATTTAATTAGAAAACAGAAACAGACTCACAGACAGAGAAAACAAACTTATGGTTTCCAGGGGGAAACAGGGTAGGAAGGAAAAAATTGGGAATTTGAGATTTGCAAATATTAACTACTGTCTATAAAATAGATAAGCAAGTTTTTTTGTGTAGAGCACAGGTAACTAGATTCAATATCTTGTAACCTGTAGTGAAAAAGAATATGAAAACAAATACATGTATGTGTGTATGACTGAAACATTATGCTGTATACCAGAACTGACACATTGTAAACTGAATATTTCTCAATAAAAAGGAAAGAAATATATGACATGTGCACTACTAAATGATATGCTTGCCGAACTATATCATTTCCACTAATCACGCCAAACTCCATCAAAATTCTGAAAGCATTGCATGAGTTTTGAAATGGCTGCTGTTTCAAGGTTTCAAATATGACCTTTTTCTTCTTCATGGAAAATCCAAATCCAAACCTTTCCCTGCAATAGCCCTACACGTCCTTCAAACCAACTCACCGTCCCCTTGTCACTGGTGGACACGTGGGTCAGTTAGCTTTTGTAGACTGTACTCTAGGAAGGGGCTGTAAATTTTAATGGTTCCATATGCACAGCTTTGCAGCTTCCATGGACCAGGACTCCATCTGGAAATGAAAAAATTTTATAGGATGTGACTCAGCATAAGAGAACCACAGAATCTGGGAAGCCGATTGTGGACCTCTGAATGGAGACAAGGACCAGATGAGCTGCCCAACAAGCTGGGCCCTCAGGTCTCTGATCCTTGGTGAGGTTGTGCCCCGTGACCAGCGGGGAACGCTGAGGGCCTGCCCAGTGGTCCCGGCACAGCTGCTCGGGGAGGAGCTCTCACTCTCAGGAGCTGGGTGGGGGGCGAAGCCTGTGCTCCTGATGGGGACTCAGCAGTGTGACCCCCCTCCAGCTGGTAGAGTGCCCTGAGCAGGGACCCCTGTGGTCTCAGCTGGTGCCTCCTCCCAGAGTCTCCCAAGGGGGGAGGCCACCTTCCATCCACCTGAGTCTGGGCTGTGAGCTGAGCTCAAGCACCAGGGCTCAGGGAGGGGCTGAGCGGTCTGTGGGGGGAAACCCATTTGCATGGGCCGCCCCTCCTCTGACAGAGGCTGGCAATAACAGGAGGCCCGGTGTAGCCCAGCCCCAGCGAGGGGACCAGGGGACTGTGAGCACCATGGCCTGGACTCCTCTCCTGCTCCTGCTCCTGCTCCTCTCTCACTGAACAGGTAGGGACGGGCCTCAGGGACCACATCTCAGGTCCCTGCCTACAGCAGCCCCTGTGGCTCAAACTCTGGGAACGCTTCCTGAAGGTCTCGCCCCATCTGCCCCTTGTGCCTGTGTTTGCAGGGTCCCTCTCCCAGCATGTGCTGACTCAGCTGCCCTCCCTCTCTGAGTCTCCCGAAGCATCAGCTAGACTCACCTGCACCCTTAGCAGTGGGAACAGTGTTGGCAGCTCTGCTATAAGCTGGTACCGGCAGAAGGCAGGGAGCCCTCCCTGGTATCTCCTGTACTACCACAGAGACTCCAGTAAGCACCAGGGTTCCGGGGTCCCAAGCCGCTTCTCTGGGTCCAAAGATGCCTTGACCAATGCAGGGCTTCTGCTCATCTCTGGGCTGCAGCCCGAGGACGAGGCTGACTATTACTGTGTTGCCTGGGACGGCAGCAGTAATGCTCACACGGTGCTGCAGACCAGGGAGGAAATGAGACAAAATCCCCCCTGCCCGCTTGGACTGGTCCCCTCCCTGCTGTCGATGGCTCAGATGAAGTCACACTAAGCGGGTGACCTCCATTCTCAGATGTTAGACAAGCGCCGGCTTTCCCTTGATGACTTGACAGTATTGCATCTTTTCTTCAGTTTAACTTTTACCTAGTATATTCTTTCCCAAGTCAGGTGATCTTGGGAAGCATTGCTTGTTCAAAAGCAAAATTATCTTTGTGGAGACACTGGAAGAGGAAAAAGCAGTGAGTCCAGGCCAGGCCCCGCTTGGGGTGGAAGAGTCATTAAACGAGACTTCCTGTCTGAGTGTTTCAACTGGAATTTTGTGATACAAAAGGCAACCTGTAGAAGTTAATCGTATCCTCTAGAATAGTCCTGAAACTTCAATTTCTAAACTGAAAAGAATAAAACCTATAGTATCATCAATATGAAACGCATGAGGGTAAATCTGAGGAAAATCCAACGTCCTATGCACTGAAAATGACAATACATTGCAGGAGATTTTTTAAAAAGAGTGAATAGATACTCCTACTTTGCAGGTCAAAACACTCAGCGTCACTGAGGTAATTATTCTCAAATTGATCAAACTTCTCACTGCAAGCACGGTCTTCACTTGCAATGGAACGTGAGGTAGGGGATCCACACAAGGAAATGGAAACTGTAGGAAAAGACACAGAGGAACAAACAAGCTGGATAATCCTTCCCCTGTGACATGTGACCTGACGTGTGTGACGAAGGGGAGGTGTAGGACATCACCTTTGAAGTCCAGGAACCCATGTTTCATTCCTGGAATTCAAGGTGAGGCAGAGAGAAGAATTTTAATCCTGGAGGAGGCACAGAGCAGGTGTGGAGGGTGGTGGGCAGAGGCTGGGGGCAGCAGGCCTGGGCAGGTGGCTGCTGGGCATTGACTGCATGTTCCCTGTTGTGTGCACCTGGGGCGACGGGATTCTGAACATCATCTCGTCGCCAGGAACACCTGTGTGACCTGCAACCGGTTGATGAGAATTCTGACCCAGACGATCTAGACAGGAGAGGTGCCTGTGTGGCTTCAGGGTTCCTGGTGGTGTTGCCAAGGCTTAGAAATGGAACCTACATCATGAATCCTAAAGAGAAAATTCAAAGACACTAACCTCTAAAACTATACATGTTCTCAAGAGCTATTGGCCTTGAATCATCCCAGGAAGAATGTGAGTCCGTCCTGCAACAAACGTGGAGCGGGACCCTATGCCCGGGGACAGTCTTGTGTTCCCAGACCTTCCTCGTGACCCTGCCACAGCAATAATGGAAGTAAGGCAAGCATGCAAATATTTTACAAGGAAGAATCAATTTACCTTGAGGAGTAGAGATTGGAATGAAAATTAACGGGAATGAATACACACATTTTGAAGGTCACAATTAATGAAAATAGTATAGAATGTTTTAATTATGTAAATTTAAAAGTGGTTCAAAGTGTATGTCATTCCGGTCCCAGTATATAAAATAAAGTAACATGGCTTAGACCTTATAAATCCAAACCCGCACTAAATCCATAGCCCTTAATAAATTTGATCAGAGCCCAGGGCAGGTTAGGGAACAGCTCGTGAGGGTTCCCGGGGCCAGACATGGAGGAAGACACTCTGCAAAGGGGTGAGAGCTCCATTCACAGTCACGTTCTGTTCATGTCAAACCTTGCTGACAGAAGTGACAAAACTAGATTAAAACCCATTTACTCTCTCAGAGAGCCACAGGAAAATCAGTTCTGCCAGAATAACACTTAAGGGCAAGAGGGAACCCACAGAATAATCCAGAACATAGGACATTTCCCCCCGACGTTGTGATATCTCATGGCTGAGACCTCAATAAAAGCCAAAAACTACACAGTGGGGACTGGGTGAGCAAAACGGGGGATCTAATAACAACAAGCAATAAACCAACCCGCAAGTGTCACCCGCCTAGATTGACTACCAGGTGTGAAGTAGAAGGGTTTTCTGCAGAACTTTAAGCTTTGAACTTGGTTCAAGGTGATTATCCACTAGTCACAAACCCAGACAGAGGGAATCTCAGCTATCAGGTGATCCTGAAATATCTGGTTCATCCACATTCCATTTAACTCAGAACATCATTAGTGCCCTGGGAACATTAACATCTCAGCCCCAAATAAATACAATGGACAGATTCACTGTAGCGCCCTGGGTGGTGACACCAGGAAGACACCACTGCAGGTGTCAGAAAGCCCCTCCATGAGGCTGGCTGTGACCCTGGGACGATGTAGCTCTGCGCCCAGCAGGGGGCGCTGTGGGACTGGTCCTGAGAGCTCAGGGTCTGGGCCAGGCAGGCTGGGAAGACACACCACTGGCTCTTGCCCACTTGGGCAGCCGTGTCCTCAATCCAGGGGGGCTGTCCTGCACCTCTGCCCCCAGGAGACCTGTGAGCTCTCAGCTCTGAGGGACACACCGGCCTCATGCTTCCTCTTCCTCCTCTTTCCTGGAGTCACTGCCCAGACCTGATGTCCAGGCAAAGACAGATGGACAATCACACGACAAACTGAATTTCCCTGAGGGTCATGACCTACGGTCACCTCTGGACAGAGGATAAGAGACCCCTGGAGAGGGATGGTCTCCACACCAAAAACAGGGCCTCCCAAGCAGGGCTATGGGGTCCTGCCCACCTACATCCTGGGTTCCTCTCCTCACCTCTCACTCCCTGAACCAAGAGGGTCCTGAAGACAAAGTGATGGGATATGGGGTCTGGGGACATCTGCAGTGCCTCATGGCCTGTCCTCCGGGCAAGGGGGGCGGGGTGGCCCTTCTCCCTGCACGTGCTCCCTTCCTCCCCGGGGCCTGGTCACCTGCTGACAGATCTGCCCTGTACAGTGTCCAGGTCTTTATTTTAAATTGTTTAAAATACGCAATAGCGGGCATGTAGACTAATCTCACCTTCATGTTCCAGCAAATGAGTGGAGTCCAACCTCACCAAAAGGGTATCCGAATTGACAATTTTCAAACAATCTCTCTTGTGATCATGACTGAAATGTGCACAAATGATTCAACCCATGAGCGAGTAGAATCCACGTTCCAGCAAGAAAGACTTGCCTTGACCCCCAGGGAGGATGTGGGCAGAGACCAGGCTATGTTTATCTCTGGGGTTGATGGATGTTGGAGAAACAGAGATGGGGGGCCAGGGTGACCCCACATCAGCCGTGCTCTCTCAGAAAAAAAGGCTCAGTCCAGAGCAACCTGCTCCCTGAGACAGGCAGTGTCACTCAGGACCCACAGGGGGCTCTGCTCAGTCCCATTCCTGTACCTGGGGGGCTCCTGGGGCCCTGGGAGTTTCTCTCACATTCAGCCTCTCCATCCTCCATCCACACTGGAGCCTAATCTCCCCAGAGAAGCCCCATGGGAGAAATGAGTGTGACCCTGGTGTCTGGAGAAGGCCTGGGACCATCAGTGTGGGTGCGAATCTGCAGGGTCCTCGCTGCCAACAGGACCCAATGTATCCCCGATGAGCATATCATCAATGCAGGTTATAGCATCTGCTCCTTCTAGACCTCCCCTGGGGACATCAGGTGACACTGGGCAGGGTGAGGGAGGAAGCTGATTTGCATGAAGCCCCTTCTCCTCCCAGTGGGTCCGGGAGGCATGAAAAGGCCCGAGGACCCTACAGTGCAGCCCAGGAGGCTGAGGAGCCGCATCCCGGGAGCGTCCCTACCAAGGCCTGGACGGTGCTTCTGCTCGAGCTCCTCGCTCACGGCTCAGGTCACGTGCCAGGACTCTGCATCATTGGGGTACATCTACAGCCAGGTGTTGGGGTGACCCTGGTCTCCATAACCACCCCTGTCTCTCTCTTGTCACTTTTAGGGGTGGATTCTCCGACTGTGGTGACCCAGGAGCCATCCCTGTCAGTGTCTCCAGGATGGACTGTCACACTCACCTGTGGCCTCAGCTCTGGGTCTGTCACTACCAGTAACGACCCTGGTTGGATCCAGCAGACACCAGGCCAGGTGCCCCGCACTCTTATCTACAGAACAAGCAGCCACCTCTCTGGGGTCCCCAGTCGCTTCTTCGGATCCATCTCTGGGAACAAAGCCGCCCTCACCATCATGGGGGCCCAACCCAAGGATGAGGCCGACTATTACTGTGCTCTGGACATGGGTAGTGGTAGTTACACTGCCACAGTGATGTAACCTCTGGGGAAGTGCTCCCAAACCTCCCTGCTGATCTCAGAGGGCTCAGCCCTGAGGGGCAGGAGACGAAGAGAGAGGGTGAAATGTCAGCACCAAAGGGGGAGGGAGCACCGTGCCCCCATCTCCTGCCCAGGGGTTCCAGGCCATGTGCCTCCTCCAGCCTCCCCCAGAGTGTGTCCATCGCTCCTAGTGGTTCCCCTTCCCCTCCAATATGATAGTGACCGGGACTCAGCTCCAAAATATATCTAGTTGCCGTGAGACTCAGGAATCCAGCATCATCAAATGACCTTCCCTGTTGACCTTGCTGATCTCTGGCTGGACAATTATACTCCCTGCACGGCGCCCTCGTTAGGGGTCCCAGGGTTGCTGGGCAGGACATGGGCTCCCAACACCCGTGACAGAAGTCAGCCAGGCACTGTCGCCTCTGGAGGAGTGTTGAGGGTCCAGGTTGCATAGTGGCCATCTTATTAGAGAATACAGCCTGATCCAGGCAGGCTGTCGGTGTGGTCAGATGTCCAGTTCTCTACCCGGGATTCTGGCAGCACACGGTGAGCTGGACTTCCTTCCCATCCCTCAGTGTGAGACTGAGCAAGGGAGACAAGAGAGGCTAGTCTGCACTCCTTTCCCTGTGGTGGTGACCGTGGAGCCAGTGAGGACTGAGCCCTGACACCATTTGTCTTAACTGGACTGAAACCATGGTAGGGGCAGGGATGCACACTGCAGTGTCCCTTCCTCCCTTTTGTCCCTAGGGCAGGGACCCCAGTGGGCCGAGAACCCACCCACTGCAGCAAGGCAGCCCCTCTGAGCCTGACTTCCCTCACTGGGGTCAGCACGTCCAGCAGGGGGCTGTACCCCACGCCCCCTGAATGCGAAGGAACTAGTGACCACAGCTGCCCCATGGTCCCTGGGAGAGAGTCAGCAGCACAGAGCAGTGGGACCAGGGCCCCCTTTGCTGGGTCAGTGGCAGTGAACACTCCCCTCACCTTCTGCTGCGGGATGATCCCTGATCAGCAAAGACTAAATGGGACTCGGAGATCCTTTTGTCATCTCCCTAAAGTCCAGGATCCAGTACAATTGTCACTTGTCATATCAACAACCAGGAAAACAGATATCGATGTGAAAACAGAATCCGTTGACATCAATACTGAGATAACTCGATGATGACATACTTTGGGGGAACAACATCAAACCCCTGATGAACAGGTAGAGACACTAGGAACAAACGGAGCAGGAGGTGATCCGAGGTAGGAATAGAACCAGGAGAATAAAGTGGATGGAAACACAGACCTGAAATACAACAGAAGAAAATAAAAAAGAATCCTCTCAGCAGGTCTTCAAAGACATGTAATGCACATTATTATTTAACTTGTACATTTGATTATTGAGTGATGGATTATGACTAGGAAGAAAAAAAGGGCTTCCATCCTTTCTGCATCATTTCCACCACCATGAATATTCCCGCGAGCATCACCAGGGGGCGCTGTGGGTCTGCTCAGAACCCACCAAGCCCGGACCCCACCCAGAGGCTCCCACTGCAGGGGCCCTACACCCGGGCTCACTGGCCAGATCTGGACGTGGGAGCAGGTGCTTCCTCTCAGGGGACAAAGCCCGAGCCCCGACCTCTGCACTCCCCGCCTGTGCGTGGAGCTGCAACCTGGGGGGAGGACACAGCAGTGGATGGTGTGTGGGCTCCTGTCCCCATCGGCCCCATCCCCCTTCCCCAGGAGCAGAGGAGGAGGAAGGGGGACCCAGGGGACCAGTCCCGAACCCTACTACGCCTCTCAGCCTCCCCAGCTTCTCCTCTATCTTTTCTTCGTGCTCCCCCTTCTCCCCTCCCCTCTGAATCATGACTTTCTTCCCAAACCCGGGCTCCCCTTCTTCCTACAACTCTCCACCCTGTGACCTCTCCAGTCATTCTCAAGGTCACTGTCAGAAGCTGGTGACCTGTTCCTAGATCTTCCAGGAACCAGACACTCACTCCCTCTTCCTCCGCCTGGAACCTCTCAGATCCCTTCCTATCCGAGAAGCCTCATGTCTCCGGACACCCAGGTTTTTCCCCCGCTCAACCCTCTGTGCTCCCCACACGTCCCACCATTTCCCAGGGAATCCAGGGAGTCCTCCAGAAGCTAATGGATCCCACAGACACACCTCACTTATCCTCTCTGCCCATCAGATGAGGAGTCTCGTGGGAAGGGAACCCCGGCTTCCTAATGAACTGGGAATGGAGATCCGAGATGAACTGTCTCTGTCCTCAGTTCTAGTACCATTGATTTCATGTGCACTGAGCTCAGGAGACACTGGGGGCTCTCGACTTGGAGAACAGACACCTGTCCCGGATCTCTGCTCAGGGGTCCCTGGGCCCAGCACTGGGTCCTCTTGGGGACCCAGGGGAGCCTAGGGCCAGGCCAGACTGACCACCTTTGCAGGCATGACACTGGATACAGGGGACACTCCGGGCCCCGGGATAGGCAGGGTTTGGCCGAAAACAGGACCTAATTTGCATGAAGGGCCCTTGGTCCTGGGGTGAGTGGGGGAAGAGAGCCAGGTAATGGTGGCCTCAGCAGAGCTTGCGGGCGTCTGCACCATGGCTTGGACACTGCTCACCTACTCCCCCACTCCTCCAGTACACAGATCAGGACGCCCTCAGCACCCTGACTCCCAGCTCCCCCCCCCCACCCACAGAGAAGTCCATCCTTGTCCTTCCTCCTGACATAACAGGTGTCTGTGTTTCCAGGCTCCCTCTCCCAGCCTGAGCTGACACAGTCGCCCTCTGCATCTGCCTCCCTGGGAGCCTCAGGCAGCTCACCTACACCATGAGCAGCGGCTACAGTGGTTTTTACATGGACTGGTACCAGCAGGACCCAGGGGAAGGGCCCACAGTTTGAGGTGGGAGTCGGCACCGGCAGCGTTGTTGAATCCTAGGGGTATAGTGTCTCTGATCGCTTCTCAGGCTTGGGCCCTGGCCCGGAGCACGACCTGACCATCTAGAATGTCCTGGAGGAGGACGAGGCTGACTACATCTGTGGGGCAGACCATGGCAGCTATGTGTAACCCACAGTGACACCCCCAGAGTAGAAATGACACAGAAAGCCTGCTCACAGCCCGTCCCCCCCACCCCATGTTGCCTGACCCACAGTTCAGGGGACGTCTCCTGACCTCCCCTGAGAGTTTCCACCTTCCCAGGGATTTTTATAACTCAGCCCCTGTCATTGAGGACAGTCTCTGCACAACCTGCCTGGTCTCGGTCCACAGCGAATGTTCCCCTGGGTTGGAAAACATAAGCCAATTTGGACTGAATTCCAGTGAAATACATCCAGCCCTAAACTTCAAAGCTGCAAAACAGCATCCATGGCATCCTTCACTTTTGCAGTCAGTATGACATTCAAGTTGCTGCCCACTGGGAAAAGTAACACAGAGATGAGTCCACGAGACTGTGTGTGGATCGACTGCTTGTATGCACATGAGTCTTGGAACATGGAGCCTGGGTGCATCCTAAAGAGCGTCCCAGAAATGCTGGTGCTGTGGTGTGTGTTAAAGTCATGGGTGAGGGGGTAGGAGGAGGGTGAGAGGAGGGGAGATTGAAGGAGGGAAATTATCCTGATGAGGGCTGACGGGGGATGAAGGTGTGGGAGGCCCCTTAGTGTATCACCATGGATTTCTGTAACGTCAATAATTTCCACGAAGACAGACGTGTGAACAAGAAAACCTCCACCCCTGTGGGTTGTGATGCGTGTCTGCCCTGGGTTAACAGATCACCAAAGATGCCAAAATGTGTGATTCCACATTGATCTCAAGTTTAAGCCTTTATCCTCCCAGCAGACAGAGGGGGCTGCTCTGATGTTTCTAAGGGACAGGAGCTCAGGTGTCATTGACAGAGGGAGGGAGGGGGTCCAGATGGAGGGGAGGGCCTGTCATTTGGGTTTGAGGGGGCGGAGCCAGATCAGGAAGGAACCTTGTGAGGCTGAGGGGTTGGGATTTCATGCAAACAGCAGTGAGGAGTCATTGAAGGGTTTAAGGCAGAGTTGACTTGAGCTAAAGGAGGGTTAACTCCGTCATCCTGAGGAGAAGCGGGTGGTCCTTGTCATAGGACAATTACTGAGTGACATACCTGTGAGTCCCGACGATCATGGAGCATTTGCACAAATGAAGCTAATTTGGATACAGGATATGGTGAGGACGTGATGGTTTCTGCATTTGACAGGCGCACATGGCCTTTCTACTGAAATAAAACAATGAGCAAGAGAACTCAGGTGTGGACATTTTTGTTTATAATACAGAAAAATTGTAGAATCTCTAAGACAGAGTCCTCACAAGAAATATGTGACATCACTGTGAAAAAAACCCCATCGTAGAAACACAATCCTCACACATGACAAATATATGACAAGTAGCTGTGATATATTAATGCAATGGAATACTACTCCGGCATGAAATAGAATAAAATAATGCCATCTGCAGCAACTTGGATGGACCTGAAGATTGTCATTCTAAGTAAGTAAGCCAGAAAGAGGAAGATACCATATCACTCATATGTGCTATCTAAAGACAAAAAATAGAAGACAGTGATGAATTTAATTATAAAACAGAAACAGACTCACAGAGCGAGAAAACAAACTTATGGTTTCCAGGGGGAAAGGGGGTAGGAATGGATAAACTGTGAGTTCAAGATTTGCAAATATTAACTACTGCCTATAAAATAGATACACAAGTTTTTGTGTAGAGCACAGGGAACTAGATTCAGCATCTTAAAGTAACCTATACTGAAAAAGAATATGAAAAGAAATATATGTATGTGTGTATGACTGAAACATTATGCTGTACACCCAACACTGACACACTGTAAACTTAATATTCCTCAATAAAAAGGAAAGAAATATATGACATGTGCACTACTAAATGATATGCCTGCCAAACAATATCATTTCCACAAATCATGCTCAGCTCCATCAAAATTCTTAAAGCATTGCATGAGTTTTGAAATGGCTGCTTTTTCCAGGTTTCAAATATGACTTTTTGCTTCTTCATGACAAATCCATATCTAAACCCTTTCCTCCAACAGCCCTACATGTCCTTCAGAACAACTCACTGTCCCCTTGTCACTGGTGCACACGTGGGTCAGTTAGCTTTTCTACACTGTACTCTGGGAGGGGGCTGTAACTCTTAATGGTTCCATACGCACAGCTTTGCAGCTTCCATGGACCAGGACTCCATTTGAAAATGAAAACATTTTATAGGACGTAACTCAGCAGAAAAGAACCACAGAATCTGGGAAGGCGACCATGGGCCTGTGAATGGAGACAGGCCACTGCTAGGCCCTCAGGTCTCTGATCCTTGGTGAGGTTGTGCCCCATGACTAGCAGGGGGCGCTGTGGGTCTGCCCTGTGATCCCTGCACAGCTGCTCAGGGAGTAGGACTCACCCCCAGGAGGTGGACCTGGTGGCGGGTCCTGTGCTCCTGATGGGGACTCAGCAGTGTGTCCCCTCTGGCTGGCAGAATCCCCTGAGCAGAGACCCCTATGGTCTCAGCAGGTGCTTCCTCCCAGGGTCTCTCAAGGGGGAGGCCACCCTCCATTTCCCAGAGACTGGGCTGTGAGCTGAGCTCCAGCATCTGGGCTGAGGGAGGGGCTGGGCGGTCCCTGGGGGGAAACCCATTTGCATAGGCCGCCCCTCCACTGGCAGAGGCTGGGAAGAAAAGGAGGCCAGGGTAGCCCAGCCCCAACATGGGGACCAGGGGGCTGTGAGCACCATGGCCTGGACTCCTCTCCTGCTCCTGCTCCTCTCTCACTGCACAGGTAGGGACGGGCCTTGGGGACCACAACTCAGTTCCCTGCCTGCAGCAGCCCCTGTGGCTCAGACTCTGGGAATGCTTCCTGCAGGTCCCGTCCCATCTACCCCTTGTGTCTGTGTTTGCAGGGACCCTCTCCCAGCTTGTGCTGACTCAGCCGCCCTCCCTCTCTGAGTCTCCGGGAGCATCAGCCAGACTCACCTGCACCCTGAGCAGTGGGAACAGTGTTGGCAGCTACTACATAAGTTGGTACCAGCAGAAGGCAGGGAGCCCTCCCCGGTACCTCCTGTACTACTACTCAGACTCCAGTAAGCACCAGGGCTCCGGGGTCCCGAGCCGCTTCTCTGGGTCCAAAGATGCCTCGGCCAATGCAGGGCTTCTGCTCATCTCTGGGCTGCAGCCCAAGGACGAGGCTGACTATTACTGTGCTGCAGTGGACAGCAGCAGTAATGCTCACACGGTGCCCCAGCCCCACAGGGAAGTGAGACTAAAACCTCCCCTGTGCTGTCCCCGCTGGGCCGTCACTGCTGCTCTGCCTGGGACCAGGGCTCACTCAGGGTGACTTTCTGTTGTCACATCTTCAGGCAGCAACTGAGTTTCCTCCAAACAGGAAATCTCACACTGTCACAGCCTCTTCCTCGTCTCACATCTGAGATAGACCGTTCCTGTTGTATCTCAGCCTGCTTGTGTTTCCACAGGCAGACAGGACTTGCTCTGAGATGAGCTCCTCCCCATGGAGATGTTATAAGTGGTAGACAGTGGTGGGTCCTGGCTCCTCCCATCTTAGCGTCTAAGGGTGACCCCAGGATGTTTCTTGTCTAAGAGCTTCATTCTGAGGTTTGAGATCCAAAATCAACTTGCGGAAGTGAGCGGTAAAATACACACTGGCAATGAACCATCAGAAATTGACAGTAAAATGTAAAAATACCAACTAATGGCTTCAAACTAAGAAATAGGTAATGATAAATCTGACAAATAAAATCCTCCTGACTTTTTCCGATGGCAGAGCCTCCTTGACCCCCGCAGGGCTCCTCCTGAGTGAGAGGGTGATGACCACTGTCACACAGCTGAGCACAACCTGGATGGGTTGGGACTCCAGTCACCAGGACAGGAGATGGGCATCTGCCCCCCACTCTCCCCAGTGTGACACCTCAGTCCCACCCTGACTGTGGCCAACACCAGCTGTGGTTTTGGATTCTGTCATCACTTCAGCTACAAGAACCAGAGAGAGTGATGTTCTGAAGTCAGTGTGATCCTGAATGGGCTGAAAATAACCTCTCTTACTGGTCTCCAGTGACAAATCATTTGTCTCCAGCATCCAGAGTAGCCCCCCTCGTGCTGGCTGGGGAGGACAAGGAGGAGACAAGTCCAGCCCATGGGACGCAGGGCACCTGGTCCTCCTCTGGCCAGTCCCATCATGTCCCATGAGCCTGGCCCAGGCTTTGCTGCTGAGCCCTGGGCTCTGAGACCTTCACGAAGCAGAATCCCTGTCCAGGTGGGAGGAGCTCCTGGTCGCCAAGGTGCAGGAGACCCTCCCTTCCCATGGGGGACCAGCTCCTCTCCCGAGTTTACCTCCTTTGGTCTAATTGTCTCCCAGTCTGATTTCTGTTTTGTTCTGCTTTTATGGGGGTTTATTTGAGTGTATCTCAGTTCATTGGAGTCTGGAGCCTATGATCCAACCCTTATTATCACACAGACCCTCAACATTACAGGAACGTTTCTAGAACATTTTATTCTGTCTTCAATGCCCGTCTATGGTGGACTTTACTGAATGAACGTAAGGTTCCCTGGGGGATGGGTAACAGCTGTGGAGGCCACTAGGGTCAGAAGACAAGGAAGCACTTTCAAGTAATTAAATAATTAAGTCATTAGTTACAGATGATTATAACAATGACTCATCCTCAATCCTTAAACTGAAAACACTTACAAAACTAGACCATAATATGAAAAAAAAAAAAAACCCCACAAACACACCCCAGATTCATGAAGAATGAATGAATCAGAGCCGAGCAATTAAAGGCCAACGGAGGCTGAGGAGAGCAGGAGGGGAGGATGCTGTGTCTCTAATACGTCATGTTCTAGGGCCCAAGGGAGTCATCAGATGCCCGTAATCGGGCATTGTGGATGCAGATCTAAGAGGCATCGCTCACAACAACACCAGCGCCCACAGTAAAGTGTCGGCCTGTCAGGGTGAAACGTATGGAATTTTGTCCATATAAACCAGGAGGGTACACTGTAGACTGTTACGTTATGAATTTCGTTTATTTTAGTTATTTTTGAAAGTTATCCTTTGGAAGTAATTAGGTTATTTACTTATTTTCAGTGGAGGTACTGAGGATTCAACCCATGACGTCATGCACCCTAAGCACGCACTCTACCACTGAGCTGTACCCTCCCCCTTGAATGTGGTTCATGATGGCCCTGTATTTGCACTGACCCAGGCACATGGAAGGATCAGACAAGATGCCAGGTGATCCTGAAACACGTGAAAGAGAAGGCCTGTGCAATACTTCCCGGCTTTAGCACCAGGAGGGCATTCATTGTCTAGAAATGATCTAGACAGTTAATGTCTCAGTCCCAAACCCAACGGAGGAGCCTCCTCCGTCTACTCATGTGGGGAGTAAGATGACAAAGATGTGTGTGCAAAACTAGGCTGCCCTCCAGGAGTGCTGGGTGGTGACAGAGGGGCTGGGGGGCCCTAGAACAGAGGCCAGTAGGGGGCACTGTTGCACACGTCCTGAGAAGGCAGGGTTTGGGGCAAAGTTACCATTGAAAATTTCCTATTGATACCTGCACACTTGGACAGTGACCTAACAGGCGTGTGGCCTTGGTTTGTTCATGTGACTAAAATCTAGGATCACACATGCACTCCTGGGAACAAGGTTGAGGACATGTTGCCCCAGCATCTCAATTTGTGCCCCTAAAGCCTGTCCTGGAATCAACACATTATCTGATTGTCCCCCATCCAGAAGGGTTTCCTGGATGTCAGAGGCAGGTTGCCCTGGGAGATTTCATGATGGATGGGAGCAGAACTAGGGACACACGCAGATCCCAGCTGTGTCTCAATCAGGATGGCTGCTGACTATTCAGAAGCCGATCTGTGAGCACCATTTACTGGACACCTGCTATGTACTGGGATCAGGTGTCAGATACACATCATTAGACGATGGAAGCTGGGACGACCACCCAGGCTTGCCTGGTGTCCTCTGCTCAGGTCTCCCAGCTGGGAACCCCACACCCCCGGGCCCCTCACAGCCCAATCAGAGCCCATGCCCTGACCCTCAGGCAGAGGGAGTGGACCCCAGGCCCAGGGAGGGATCAGAGAGCTGGGGGATCATGTGCATGACTGGCCCCTCCCTCTCTCAGATTATGAAGAAGGGGAGAGACCTGGGGACACTCTGCTCAGCTGCGAGGACACAGAAAGCAAGACCCAGTGACCATCCCCACCATGGCCTGGTCCCGTCTCATCCTCACCCTGTTGGCTCACTGCGCAGGTGACTGGATGAGGGACAGGGGAAGGGGCCCTGGGAGGACGCCTGGGCTCTGGGTCCTCCTCTTGTGTCTGGGCCCCAGAATCAGCATCTCTGTCTCTCCCACTTGCAGAGTCCTGGGCACAGTCTGTGCTGACTCAGCCGCCCTCCATGTCTGGATCACAGGGCCAGAGGGTCACCATCTCCTGCACTGGAAGCAGCAGGAATATTGGGGGTGGTAATGGTGTTCAGTGGTACCAACAGCTCCCAGGGATGGCCCCCAAACTCCTCATCTATGAGAATAGCAATAGGTCCTCGGGGGTCCCAGATGGCTTCTCTGGCTCCAAGTCTGGCAGCTCAGCCTCCCTGACCATCACTGGGTTCCAGGCTGAGGACGAGGCTGACTATTACTGTGGATGTTATGACAATAGCGTCAGCGCTCGCACAGTGCTCCATGCCAGCAGGAAAGTGAGACAAAAACCTGCTGTCCCTTAGCCCTCACTGCTAAGCCAACACAGCTGCGTCCTGTCTTTGTTTATTCTGAAATGTGGGTCTTTAAACAACCCTATGGGACTTTGTCTAAGGCTTGTGTCCTGACTTCTCAAATTCTGCCCATAAACCCAGTCCTTGTCACAGAACCTTATCTGCTTTTCTCAAAGTGAACAGGACTTCCTGGGTAGCCCTGGGTGGCTGCGCTGGGAACCGAGTCCACATTGGATCAGAATCAGGGACACGAAGTCCAGATGTGCCTGATTAGGAAGGACTGTACTGAGGTCCATCCATCCACACCCTTGAGTGAACACCTACCAGGTGCCCGGTAGGCTCCAGCAGTTGGAGGATGTAGGGAAGCCCGTGTCCTCGTCAATACATCACACATGACTGAGGAGGAAGAGGTGGGTTTGGCGGGTGGACGTGGGAGCCAAGGGACAGGGTACAGGGAAGGAACATAAGGTGATGATGTGTGAGTTCTGCACAGAAGATGAGGGAGGAGGAGATTAGAGTGAATGAGGGACCACGTGGGGGTGTGGATTGGACACAACGGTCAGACTGTGGTGTCGGGGATGACGGGGGAGCAGGTGAGGGGAAGGCGCACAGTCAGGGGCCACGCGTTTCGGAGGAAGGAGTAAGTATAGAATCGGGTCAGGAAAGAGTGGAACCGAACTGGGGTTTAGGAGCTGCGTGGGGCGGGGCTGAGCTGCAGTCCCCTGAGATGGCGTGATGACCACATCCTGCTAATGCAGGGTTATTGAGATCAGAGACCATCAGGAAAAAGACTGGCTCTTGATAGATGACCGAGTGTCAGTTATCCCAGAAGTGTGTCTCTAGGGGACACGCATCTCACATTCAATGGAACATTTACCTACTGCTGTTAAATGTCTAGGAACTGAAAGAACAGACTGCAAAGTAGCCAGGACACGTGTTCTCAGTGCTTCCCACATGCTAGAATCCACGGCTTTGGAAAGCACAGGACCACATCGTCTCCTCCTGATTGACTGGTGGGCACCTCAGGGATGCGCTGGTCACCACTTTCTGTTGACATCTTCTCAGATGGTTACTTTATGCAGCCAGGATAGATCACACCCACTTGACTGCACCTGTCAGGTCTTGATGAGTAAAAGGACAGACAGGCTGGGACAGGCTGCGACGGCAGAGACTCGGCTCCAGACTGGACCCTATGCCTCCAGGCAGGGGGTCTGCAGTACCCCTGGTCAGGGTCCAGGCAATGGGTTCACACTGACACCGTCATGTCCTGTGGGGACTGGAAGGCTGTGCTGGGAGCAGGCGTTAGGGCTTATTATGTCCCAGGACAAAGTCTACTGGGAGAAACAAAGAAAGTCTACTAGATCAATAAGGTGGAAGTCACATAAAGGAAGACACCAGCAGTGCAGCAGATACGAGGGAGGGGGACCCAAGAACCAGGAACTCTCCCTCCTCTCCTGGGGTCACATCAGAAAGACTGATGTAAAAAGGAACATTCTGCATGGGGACAGGGGACATCCCAGTGCCTGGAGGAGGTGGCCGTGTGACCAGCAAGGGGCAGAACACAGAGTCCCAGAGGGGGTGTTGGCGCAGACACCTGGTCAACCATTCAGACTCCAGGGGAGCTGGGCAAACAAACTGTCCTCACTGACGTGTGACCGTCCTCCCTGTGAGGCCACATCACCCAGGATCTCCTGGTCCTGCTCCCTCAGCACATGGTGCAGATCGGGGTCACCTCCTCCCCGTCCTCCACGGAATCTTTGCCAAAACCAGGTCAGAGAGGGGCTGTTAGGAGGTGAGGAGTCAGCATGTGTTTCAAGGAGAACATGGGCTCCTGGGAGAGCCTGTCCAGAGGAGACACAGCTCGTGAGCTGAGTCCTCCTCGTGGAACCTGTGTGATGTTGTGTGTGTGTGTGTGAAAGTGTGTGTTAGCATATTACAAATGTGTCTGCTTCTACTTTTATGTGGATTTTGCTATTATTGATGTTGAATTTAAATTTATAATGTCTTAATATGAAACATAAGTTGAACATTGGAAAACGGACAATTTGCAACACTATTACTTTATTAATCAAATAGTGTGGAACTTCACTGTTAGGTCTTCGTTTAGAATATTTGTATCAATATTTAATGACAGTGATTTGTAGTTTCCCCTCTTTAATATTTTATTTATCAGGTGTATTTGTAACTGCTTTAACTGCTTTCTGAAAGAAGTATGACATTTTACATCTTGTTAAATATTTTATAAAGAATATACAAAGCTATTTGTTTGGAACCATTTGATCTCTGAAGGATTTTTTAGATATTCCTTGTGAAAAAATATATATTATATTTTTGTATCATGAAAAAATATATTTTATGTTTTCCTTTGGTGCAATCCTATAATGAAATTTTCAATTTTTCTTAAGAAATTACTGTGTTTACTTATTTCCTCTAATAGAGCTAAGCTGTAACTTCCTAGGAGTGTATGCATCTTATTTCCTTTTATTAAAAGCAGAAATTGTTAGGTGTCTTTTCATTTTTAAGTTTCCACATTTGAACAGCAGAGGGCGCTGTGGGCCAGCCCTTTGGTGCCTGCACAACTGCTCAGGCAGGACCCCTCACTCTGAGGAGCTGAGCCTGGGGCAGTTACTGCGCTCCTGATGGGGATTCAGCCGTGTGTCCACTCTGGCTGGCAGAATCCCCTGACAGGGACCACTGTGGTCTCAGAAGGTGCCTCCTCCCAGGGTCTCCCAAGAGGGAGGCCACCCTCCTTTACCCCCTAGACTGGGCTGTGAGCTGAACTCCAGCTCAAGGGCTCGGGGGGGGGGGGGCTGGGCGGTCCTTGGGGGGACACCTGTTTGCATGGGCCAACCCTCCTCTTGCAGAGGCTGGCAGAAAATGAGGACCTGGGCGGCCCAGCCACAGTGTGTGGATCAGGTTGCTGTGAGCACCATGGCCTGGACTCCCTTCCTGGTCCTGGTCCTCTCTCACTGAGCAGGTAGGGAAGGGCCTCAGGGACTGGGTCTCAGGTCCCTGACTGCAGCAGCCCCTGTACATAGACTCTGGGAATGTTTCCTGCATTTCCCACCACATCTGCCCCTTGTGTCTGTGTCTGCAGGGTCCCTCTCCCAGCCTGTGCTGACTCAGCTGCCCTCCCTCTCTGAGTCTCCTGAAGCATCAGCCAGAGGCAGCTGCACCCTGATCAATGGGAACAGTGTTGGCAGCTACTACAAGTTGGTACCAGCAAAAGGCAGGGAGCCCTCCCCAGTACCTCCTGAACTACTACTCAGATTCCAGTAAGCAGCAGGGCTTTGGGGTCCCGAGCTGCTTCTCTGGGTCCGTAGATCCCTTGGCCAATGCAGGGCTTCAGCTCATCTCTGGGCTGCAGCCTGAGGACGAGGCTGACTATTACTGTGCTGAGTATCACAGCAACACTGGTACTTACACGGTGCCCCAGCCTCACAGGGACTTGAGACTGAAACCTCCCCTGTGCGCTCCCCACTGGGCCATCACTGCTGCTCTGCCTGGGACCAGGTCACACTCAGGGTGACTCTCTGTTGTCACATCTTCAGGCAGCACCTGGGTTTCCTCAGAACAGCAAATCTGACCCTGTCACAGCCTCTATCTCTTCTCACATCTGAGACTGAACGTTGCTGTTTTATCTCAGCCTGCTGGTGTTTCCACAGGCAGACAGGACTTGCTCTGAGATGAACACCTCCCCCTCGAGATGTTCTAAGTGGCAGAAAGTGGTTGGTCCCAGCCCTGCCCCCTCAGAGTTTAGGGGTCTCTGAGATGCTGGTTGTCTAGAGACTCAGTTTGGGCTTTGAGATACAAGACCTTCGATGGGAAAGGAGTGGTAATCTACATAATAACAAAGAGCCATTAAATATTAAACACAACCTTAAAAATGCCATTCATAAAGGCAGCAGAAATAAGAAATATTTAAGAATAAATCTGACAGAAACCAATTCTTGTACATAGAGATATGAAACATTCCTGACATAAGTTAGGAAGACCTCAATGAAGGGACATATATATCATTTTTTATGGTGAAAACACTCAATTCAATGATCCCCAATGTGTCTGTACATCATTGGAGGTTGCGATGACAGACCCGCACAGTGAATGATCAGGAGGAAATCTCATCAAAGGAATGAAAACTGGATGAAAAGACACAAAGGACCTTCCAGCAGTGGGAGAACCTGGCTCAGTGGGGACTCCTGTGGGAGGGTTTTCCTGTGCCCACAGACACTGCCTGTGTCCCCTCCCCTGTCTTCCCTGTTGGAGCATTTCCAGCAGTGCAGGAGGGGGTGGGGCTGTTACCATCAGGAGCATGGACTGCCCCCTGCACATCGTGAATCTCCTTTAGAGCCTGGATCCAAGGTCCCCATCTCCTGCAAAGGGACCTGCAGGAATGTGAGGTCACCTTGTCCATGGTCTCAAGGCCTCCAGGCAGAGCTGCCACCTGCGACCCAGGGCAGAGGAGGATGACCCTCACGGGTTCAGCCCTAGTCTCTGACTCCTGTTTGTCCTCTCAGCCTCCTTGACCACCTCAGGGTCCCAGTCTGAGGGGAGGGTTGATTGTCCCTGTAACACAGCCAATTTCTACCCACCATCACCAGGAATTCCAGAGCTCTGGGGAAGTGAGATCAGATCTGTCCTCCACACCCCTGTCTGACCCATCACCACCCTGTCCCTGCCTGGGAACAACACCAGTGCTGCTCTGACCTCCACTGTCACCTGTGCTATTGACCCCAGACAGTCTCATGCTCTCACCTTGGTCCATGTTTATGGGTCCATGGAAACGACTCCCTTCCTGACTGGTCTCCACATACGACCAGCACATCACCGTGTGCCCAGATGCAAACTCCCCTCCCAGGTACCAGATAGAGGGACAGGAAGCAGCATCAAGGGCCTGTGCCCTGGGAGACCCAGGAGGCCCCCTGTCCCCCCAAGTCCCTCCGTGGTCCAGGCTTTGCTGTTCCAGCATGAACCCTGACACTTAAGAAGCTGGGTTCCCCCGTATCCGGAGAATGACTCTGAGGTGCCCTGATCTGCAGGTGCTGGGAACCCGCCCCATGACGATGGGGCTCCACACCCGACCCTTGCCCTTTTTCTCTTCAGTCACCCCAGGGACCCTCCCACTTTTCCATCTCTGGGTCTTAGTTTGGAACAATATTAACTAATTATCCCTATTTCAGACACGGACCCTATAAACCCTCCCCCATTAAATCTCCGGGGTCTAACAAGTGAACTAGATTGGGTTTCAGTGAAGATCAGGTGACAAGCTATGGGGTTTCTACACCCAGCACCGGAGCAGGAGGCCCTAAAAAGGACGAGAGGCCAGTTTACAGCCCTCATCTTTCTTATCAAGCATTTTGATGAGAAAGATTCCAAAGCTAGAGTGAAAATATCTCACCTATATCAGAGTCAAAAATAAGTACTTTCAAGGCCACAGTCAAGGGGAATTGAGACCCATGGAAATAATCAAGAAACAGACATGTTTTCCTGAGACATCATATTCTCAGGGCAAAACAGACAGAGGGCAAGGCCGGGAGGCCAGGGGACCCTTACAAACACTACCCCCGCCACACGGCCACCTGTGAGCCTAACTCAGAGAGAATCAGTACATGGTGACACCCAGCGGGGGACTGGGAGTCTTCAGCCTGGAACTAGGTTCGAGGAGGTCATGTTCTGATACTGAACAAGGAGCAAGGCTGAAGCAAACTCAGACATGAGGTAATCCTAAAAGTACTGGCACATAACAGTCCATTTAGAGGTCTGGAATTCATTAGTGACCTAGAAAATTAATGCCTTATCTCCAAATTAGTCGTAAGAGATACATTCTACAGCTCTGGGGGTGTCACCAGAAAGACCCAGCTGCAGGTGTCAGAAAGCCCTTCCAGGAGGCTGGCTGGGACCTGGGGAGGATGTGGCTCTGCGCCCAGCAGGGGGCGCTGTGGGACTGTCCTGAGAGCTCAGGGTCTGGGCCAGGCAGGCTGGGAAGACACACCACTGGCTCTTGCCCACTTGGGCAGCCGAGTCCTCACTCAAAGGGGACTGTCCTGCACCTGGGCCCACAGGAGAACCACAAGCTCTCAGCTCTGAGGGACACACCGGCCTCATGCTTCCTCCTCCTCTGTCCAGGAGTCACTGCCCACACCTGATGTCCAGGCAAAGACACATGGACAATCACACGACAAACTGAATTTGCTTGAGGGTCGTGACCTACAGTCACATCCGGACAGAGGATAACAGACCCGAGGGGAGGGATGGTCTCCACACCAACAAAAGGGCCTCAAAAGCAAGTCTCTTGTGGTCCCCCGCATGCACGTCCTGGGTTCCTGTCCCCACCTCCTCACTCCCTGAACCAAGAAGGTCCTTTAGGGGAAGTGACGGGACACAGGGTTTGAGGGTGTCTGCAGTGGCTCATGGTCTGTCCTCTGGCCACAGGGGTGGGGCGGCCCTTCTCCCTGCAGCTGCTCCCCTCCTTCCAGTGGCCTGGTCACCTGCTGACAGATCGGCCCTGTACAGTGTCCAGGTCTTTATTTTAAATTGTTTAAAAATTATGTATACAATAGTGGGCATATAGATTAAACTCACTTTCTTGGTCCAGAAAATGAGTGGAGCCTAACCTAACCAAAAGATGACTGAAACTTAAAATTGTAAGACAATCTCACTTGTGATCACAGCTGACAGGAGCACAAATGACTCAACCCATGAGGGAGTAGAATCCACGTTTCAGGAAGAAAGACTCACCTTGACCCCCAGGGAGAACGTGGGCAGAGACAAGGCTATGCGTCCGTCTATGTGGCTGGTGATGGATTTTGGGGAAGCAGAGATGGGAGGCCAGGGTGACCCCACATCAGCCTTGCTCTCTCAGAAAGAAAGGCTCAGCCCAGAGGAACCTGCTCCCTGAGTCAGGCAGCGTCACTCAGGACCCACAGGGGGCGCTGCTCAGTCCTGTTCCTGTATCTGAGGGACTCCTGGGGCACTGGGAGCTTCTCTCACATCCAGCCTCTCCAACCTCCAACCACACTTAGTCCTAAACTCCCTAGAGTAGCCTCATGGGAGAAATGAATGAGACCCTGGTGCCTGGAGAAGGTCTGAGATCATCTGTGTGGGTGCGAATCTGCAGGGTCCTCGCTGCCAACAGGACCCTTGTGTCCCCGATGAGCAAGTGATCAATGCAGGTTACAGCATCTGTTCCCTCTAGACCTCCCTCCGGGGACATCAGGTGATACTGGGCAGGGACAGGGAGGAAGCTGATTTGCATGAAGCCCCTTCTCCTCCCTGTGGGTCCAGGAGGCATGAAAAAGCCCGAGGACCCTACAGTGCAGCCCAGGAGGCTGAGGAGCCACGTCCCGGGAGCGTCCCCACCATGGCCTGGACGGTACTTCTGCTCGGGCTCCTCGCTCATGGCTCAGGTCAGGGGCCGGGACACTGGGAGTCTACAGCCAGGTGTCGGGTGATCCTGGTCTCCATAACCACCCCTGTCTCTCTCCTATCGCTTTTAGGTGTGGATTCTCAGACTGTGGTGACCCAGGAGCCATCCCTGTCAGTGTCTCCAGGAGGGACTGTCACACTCACCTGTGGCCTCAGCTCTGGGTCTGTCACTACCAGTAACTACCCTGGTTGGTACCAGCAGACGCCAGGCCAGGCTCCCCGAGCTCTTATCTACAACACAAACAGCCGCCACTCTGGGGTCCCCAGTCGCTTCTCCGGATCCATCTCTGGGAACAAAGCCGCCCTCACCATCACGGGGGCCCAGCCCGAGGACGAGGCCGAGTATTACTGTGCTCTGTACACGGGTAGTGGTAGTTACACTGACACTGTGATGTAACCTCAAGGGGAAGTGCTACCAAAACCTCCCCCTGAGCTCAGATGGCTCAGCCCTGAGGGGCAGGAGAGGAAGAGAGAAGGTGAAATGTCAGCACCGCATTGGTAGTGGGTGCTATGCCATCTCCTGTCCAGGCCACCTGCCAACTCCAGCCTCCCCCAAGCTGTGTCCACCTTTCCAGGGGGACGCCTCCAGGACTGGGCTTCTCTCTCCCTCTCTCCCTACAGTGCTGACGGGAGGGATTCAGCTACAAAATATATTAACTGACAGTGAGACTCAGAGGCCCCGCTCCTCGATCTGAGACTCGTCTTACACAAAGAGCAGTGACGACATGGCCTCACGCGCTAATTTGAACACGGACACCAACTCTTCTTTCACGTGGAGCTGAGGTGGAGCCTCAGCTGGCGTTTTGTTACAAGTGCAGCCCCCCTGCTGGAGCTCCTGAATCAGAAGTTTGTGTTGCTGTCACAGAACCTGAATTTCCCCTGGCTGTTCAGGAGTTCTGTAAACATTAGTGTCTGGGAGGCAAGCCTACTTGTATTATGACGCAAGTGTTCCTGGGGATTTCTACCTTAAAATCAGACAGGGTAACGCTGCCTGATCCAGTCCCTCCCTAATCACTCCTCAGAATCCCAGGAACACTCAGAAAGAGATGAAAAGCCATCAATGGGAACCATGCCTTGTTCTCAGACCACAGACAGAAGCAGAAGGGATTTCTCCACAGAAGTTCCCTAAGGATGCCGCTGCGATGGCGAGTTAAGCTGCTGGAAAGCATCCCAGGTGGACCGGCTTCCGGAAACCCGGGTCCCACCCCCTGGACTGACTCCCCGGGAGCCCGGCCTCCAGGTGCAGGGCTGGAGACTGCGGCACCGCATCACAGTCCCTCAGGCGTCCTCAAGGGCTGCAGGGGAGGAGGGGCAAATTGTCACATTTGGGTTGAGTTTTCCATCTCTCTACAGAAAATGATATCAGAAAACGATCACATGGAGGCAATTCCACATGTGAAGGAAAAGGACATTTACACAGATATGTTAGGGCTCTGTCCATAGATATGTAATAACTATTTTATATAGAGATTTATACATACACACATATTACAGGAAATCATAAAAATTATTATAAAAAGAGTCGGGTGTGTGCCAAGAAGAGGCATTTCATGAAAGCCACTGGCCCAGCTCTGAAACCCGGAGTCTCCCTCTGCCCACACCCTGGAGACTTTGTCTCCACTGCAGGGAGGGGACAGGACGTGGGGTGCCGGCTTCCCCACTGAGGGCACAGGAAGCCACCTGTGCCCAGCCTATGCTGGCAGACGCAGCCCTGAGGGGTGTTGTGCACTCAGTGGAGACAGATCAGTAGTCAGCACTTCTGGGCACAGTCCGAGCATCTGGCTTTACCAGGGCCAGTTGCACCGAGGTCAGCACCACGAGAACACGGCGTATGAAGACATAATCCATTATCTGTCGAAGCCACATTCGAGATAAGATGTGCACAATATTTAATATTGGACTTGGAGGGCTCCTGCTGTTTTTATTTAAAAATACATTACCCTTATCAAAATCACTGAACTAATTTACTTCTTTAAAACATTTAAATGCAGCTTACTTACTTATTTATTTTAAAAGTTTTTGGAAGGGAGAGGCAATTAGGTTTGTTTATTTATTAGTTTGTTTGTTTTCTGTTTGGGGGGAGGTAATTGGGTTTATCTATGCATTTCCTCTTGAAGGAGGCCCTGGGGAGTGACCCCAGGACCTTGTGTGTGCTAAGCCTGAGCTGTAGCACTTGAGCTATACCTGCCCCATGCACTTTATTTTATATCCACAATAATACTAACATTGAAGGTACAATCGCAGTGCAGTGATAGGTTGGCGTGTTCATGCACTGTGAGTACCGTCTGATGACGTGAGAAGTCCATCCTGTTTAACCCCACATTTGCCACTACATTTAGTGATGTTCTTTATCCCTATTTTTAGACCTTCTCCAAGACACACGTCCAGAATTCGATGCTTTGTGGGTGAATTTTATCAAACATTTCAGTAGGAAATAATAAATATTCTGCACACACTTTTAAAGAAAACAGAGGAATAAGCAATACTTCAAGATATATTTTATGAGGCCTGATTTTATAAACATACAAAATACTGTACAAAGTAAAAACCAATCCTTTCCCGAACCTAGATAAACATATACACAAAAGTACTTGCAAATTAAGTTCACCAATATAGTAAAAGTTGTCCACCCAGAAATTCAAGGATAATTTAGTATTTGAGAATCAGTCCATGGAAATCAGACTTTAAGGGGAAAACCACAATCGTCTCAATACACGCACTTGTGAAAATATGAACCACTGAAGTTGTTTCATGGCTCTGGGCTCCAGCCCAAGGACCAGGCTGTCACCACCCCTCAGTGCAGGAAAGCGGCCTCCATGCTCCACAGCTCGGGGGTCAAGGAAGGAAGAATCACAGGGCCAGGCTTTGGGACCTCAGGGGTCTTCCCCACAGTGTCAGCACCACGGAGAGGGCTCCTCCCCTCTATTTGCACAGGACACAGCTAGGCTCCAGGCCAGCCTGTCAGCAGGAGCCTTGACCTGACAACCAAGGACGTCTTCCCTGAATCCTTCCCAGGGATTCCTTCCCTGGATTCCATCTCCCCTGGTCCTGTCACACAGGCTGCATCTGCTTCCTTCCTCCTGGGGCCCCCGCCCTCCTGGCCTCTTGTTCACCTGTGTCACTTCTGCAGCTGCTGGGTAGGACTTTCATCCCCCTCACCTGATCCAAGCAATCTCCAGGGCACGCCCTTCATCCCCGCAGCTCTCAAGTGCTCAGCGCCTGCCTCTGTGCTATAAAGCCACCCACCGTCATCCTCTCTCAGACCCTGGGGTGCAGCCATGGTCCCTCTGGTCAGGACGGCGTCTCGACACTTCCCTGTCTGGCATCTCTGACCCACACAGTCAGCGTGTCCAGGTTCACCTGGGCCCAGCTGTGCTACAGGGAATTTAAAGTTTTAACTCATCCCCTGTTAAACATTTAGCATATTTGTCATTTTGCTCTTAAAGAAAATGCTGCAACAAGGCCCTTTGGCATAGTTCCTGCACATATGTGTTCTGTGCTTGGAGAAAAGGTTCCGAGAAGAGACAGTTTGGTCAAAAGACACAGAGAACTTTCCTTTCAAGTGTGAGGAAACATAGAAATACAGTGAAGATTACTCATCACAACCCTGTCGGAACACATGCAAGCCTCCCCCCAGAGCCTCCCCATCCCCAAGAGAAGACCTTTCTCCTCAGAGCAGAGGGCGCACACAGAGGAGGAGGTCTTGGGCCCCCAAGTAGGAGTCACACACAGGAGGGGTCCCTGTGCCCTGCTCACACAGATGGGCCTGAGAGGACAAGGGGACACGGGAGGGGCTCCTGGCCAGGCCCTAAGGTGGGGACATTGGACAGAGCAAGGGACAGGAACTGTCACTGAAGGATTCTGGTCACCAGGTCACAGCATGTGTATCTGGGCCTGAACAGCAGGGGGCGCTTGGGATCTGGGCCTGAGGGTCTTGGGGGAGGGGAACTGGGACCAACCCCTGGCCATGCTTCTTGCCTTCTGCTCAGCTGTGACACACGCCACCCACCTCTGGGACACACACAGACCCACCCCTGCCTACCACCTGCCCCTTCAGGCAGAGGGACCTGACCCCAGGCCAAGGGAGGGATCAGAGGGCTGATGGAGGTCATTTGCATGACTGGCCCCTCCCTCTGTCAGAGTATGAAGAAGGGGAGAGGCCTGGGGACACTCTGCTCATCTGTGGGGCCACAGAAGGCAGGGCCCAGTGACTATCACCACCATGGCCTGATCCCCTCTCCTCCTCACCCTGCTGGCTCAGTGCACAGGTGACTGGATGAGGGACAGGGGAAGGGGCCCTGGGAGGATGCCTGGGCCTTGCCTCCTCCTCTTGTGTCTGGGCCCCAGAAGCAGCATCTCTGTCTCTCCCACTTGCAGGGTCCTGGGCCCAGTCTGTGCTGACTCAGCCGCCCTCCATGTCTGGATCCCCGAGGCAGAGTGTCACCATCTCCTGCACTGGAAGCAGCAGCAACATCGGAGGTAATTATGTAAACTGGCACCAACAACTCCCAGGAACAGCCCCCAAACTCCTAATCTACGATAACAGCAACAGGGCCTCGGGGGTCCCCGAGCGCTTCTCTGGCTCCAAGTCTGGCAGCTCTGCCTCCCTGACCATCACTGGGCTCCAGGCTGAGGACGAGGCTGACTGTTACTGCTCATCCTGGGATGACAGCCTCAGTGGTCACACAGTGCTCCAGGCCCGTGGGGAAGTGAGACAGAAACCTGCTGTCCCCCAGCCATGGGGCTCCCTGGGCAGAGCTGCCTCTGCCAAGTCAGCTGCTTCCTTTGTTTGTTTGGCAAAGAAACAAACCCCAGTGAACTTACTCTAGTGAAAGTGTCCTCATCATTTCAAAATCTGCCTCCAAAGTCTGTCCTTGGTTTACACACATCATCTGATGTTCTCAGATGGAGTGAGATCCCTGGGTGCTGGGTCAGGCAGCCCTGGGGACAGAGGCACAGGGGCTGAGATAAGTGTCAGGGCTGCTGTCACACCGCACACTGACTGGGTATCTTTACTAACAGACACATGAGTTCTCATGGTCCTGCAAGCTGGACATCCAGGACCACGGTGATGGTAGTTTGGTCTCCCCCCAGGCATCTCTCTTGGTCTTGCAGACCGCTGTGTTCTCGCTGTGTCCTCACGTGTCCTTTCCTCCGTGTGTTCACCTGGCTGTGTCTTCTTCTTCTTAGAGAGACACCAGAACTGTTTCCTCGGGCCCCTCCCATATGACCTCATTTATCTGAATTTCCCCCTTCAATGCCTTATATCTAAAGCCAGTCACAATGGGTTCAGGCTTCAATATATGGTTTTGAGGAAACAGTTTATTGCATATCAGGGGATCCGGACAGAGCCCGGGACACAGAGTCTGCATGTGTTGGACTCAATCATCAACCGTCCAGACAACGAGAATCCTCACCATTTAATGACCACCAGTATGTCCCACAGAGTGTCTCTGGGCTCAGGACACTGTGTGTAAAATACAGGAAGTGTCCTCCTGCTCAGGGGCCTGACACTGTCTGAGGAAAAGAGAGGAGAGACACAGAACAGATTAGAAATGAAGGGTGTGTCACAGAGAGATGTGGGTGGTGTGGGGTGTGGGATGGAGACAGGAGCCTGACGGGCTGCAGGGAGTCCGCACAGTCTGGTTTGGGTGATGAGACCTGGGGGTTGCACAGTGGATGAAGGGGTAGAGTTGAGGGAGGTGGGACCAGGTTGGGGTGTGGGCGACACTGTGTGGGACTCTGAGTCCTGGAGTCGGGGAGGGGCAGGCGATGGCGGGAAGTGGGGCAGGTTCCCCTTGCCCTGGGGGAGGAAGGACCAAAGACCAGCATTGGGAAGGAGAGGCCCTGAGCTGGTCGTCAGGGCCGGGGTCAGGGGTGGTGAGCTCAGTCCATTGACAGAATATGTTGACAATTGGGTGTCACGGGGTTAGTTAAACTCAGCATCTCAGGAGGTGGGCCAGCTCCTGACTCACCAGGAGTCCCGAGAAGGCCTGTCTCTAGGTCACTCTACTCCACATTTGAGGACAACATCCCCTGTGCCTGGTCACTTTCAAATGTTCAAGGAAGCAAAGTTGGGGGATGAGCTCTGGCCCCTCGACCTTGATGCTGCCTCCGGGGTAGAAACCTGCACTTGGCAGAAGCAGAGAAACCACCATTTCTACCCCATTAGTGAATCTGAGCCTCAGACAGTGGGCTCTGTAGATGCTCCTGGAGACTTTGTTTCTGCAGCAGGGACTGATCACACTAACTTGGTTCCACCAGTCATTGTCTTGATGAGGAAAAAGGCCACCAGGATGGGACAGGCTGACATGGCAGAGACTCGGCTCCAGACTGGATCCCAGGCCTCAGGGCAGGGGGTCCTCTGTACCCTCCACGTGCTCCCCTCAGTCCCTGTGTGGCTGGAAGGCTGTGCTGTGAGCAGGCATTAGGACGGGCTCCTTAAGTCCCAGGACAAACAAAATCTAGTGGGAAAATCAAAGGAATTCTGCTAGAAATCAATTTGGGACAGATTGCAGGAAAAAAGACAAAACCACAGCGCAGGAGGAAGGAGGGACGGACTTAGGCATGCTTACACAGGATTAAAAAGCAGAAGGTGAGATGACCCAGCTGCCCCAGTGAAGACGCTTTCTGGGATCACTGGGCAGAGTCGGGGCTGGGTGAGAAGGTGTCTGAGCCCAGCCCTGGCCGTGAGGGACAACCGGATACTGGGTTCCTGACCAGGACAACTGGCAGATACTCCGGGTCTTGCTCACCTGGCGGGCAGTGTTCTCACTGAGGGTGACCTTCTGCACCTGGGCCCCTGGGGCACGTGTGCTCCCAGCTCTGACCACACACTTGCCTCGGGAAGTCATTGCCCAGGTTATGTCCAGGCAGGACAGACAATCTCATGTCAGGAACAAATTTGCAAATAAAAATCACCTGCGATGCTCCTGGAACATGGTATAGGGACAGCTGGGGAGGGGACGGTCGGAATTCCAACAATTGGACTCAGCAAGGCAAGCTCTGGGGCATTCCTGTCAGGGTCCTGTTCCCTGTCCCAATCTGTCACTCACTGCACAGGACTTTCCTTTAGGGCCAAAGAGGAAGACGGGAAGGGTGAGCCTCTGCCCTCCTTTGTTCTTATGCTCTGTGCACGGGGGGGTTGGTCACCCCACTTTCTACCCCTTGTAACCCCCACCTCTCCTCCAGGATGTGAGTCAGACTGTGTTGACTCAGCTGCCCGCAGTGTCTGGGTCTCTGTTAATTATATATCTAACACATAAAATTTTATATATTTATTAACAATGTGTAGTAAATTAAATTTATATATTTAATAAAATAATATGTTATATATCAACATAAAATTACATGCATTGATTATATCTATAATATTTTAAAATTAACATATTTACTAAAATATGCTGTATATCAAATATATAAATTTAATATAACATTGTATTTTATATAAGCATATATAAGATACTGTGTATAATAGTTTATATTATTAGGTAAAATACTTATCATATAATAGACAGATATAGATATATTTTCTATTATCTTATATGTTACATATTCCACATTCTCTATTACATGTTAATAACTGCACTTCCTGTTTATATTAATAACTGCTTGTCATGGGGGCTCCCATTCTTTCTGCCACCTTCTATCCCGAATTACAGGGTCCTGGGTCAGACTGCACTACACCTGCCACCATGTCCCGAGTCTGCATCTCTCTTTGTGTGTGTGTGGTGAGGGCGGTATGTGTGTTTGTCTCAGAAATGAGTGAGCAGACATTTCTCTAGAACTAAATCCAAGTTGGAAGGCATCAGGTTAGCACCCCACCAAACACACAAAGAGCTCTTTCTAATTCTTAAAATACAAGGCACAGAGTCCAATCTACTTTACTGGTTCTCGAAAACATAGGAAAATCTGCCCAACAGGACCCACATTAAATTTGAAAATTATGGGTCAAGATAATTTTTGCACAAAGATGGAAAAGTTCCTCAAAGTCCGAGTAGAATCCAGCTGATATCAAGAAAGACTCACTGGGATCCCAGAGAGAACTTGGGCTGAGGCCAGGGTCTCTGGGGAGTCCCTGCGAGGGAGAGAACATGGACTGTGGCTGGAGAGCAGATGTGAAGAGGTCTTAAAACACGGGTCAGATGCCACTTTGAGGAAGAGAGACGCGGAGGTTTCAACGCGGATTCCTGACCCACTGCAGGAGAAGAAGATGCCGTCCCTGGACACCACGCCGGGGAGCTCACTGGAGCTCTAGGCGGCGGGGGCAGAGGCATCAGCCTGGTCTTTCACATCCAAGGAGCCCAGCCCAGAGAAAGCTTTTACCCATCCGGCAGCATCACCCAGAGCCACCAGGGGGAGCTGTTCTCTGCTCCTTCCCTCACTGTGCTAGGCTCCTAGCCCTGGGGTCCTCTGCCACATGCAATCTGCAAACCCTCAAGTCAGCGCTGGCTCCTCATTGCAACCCAGACCTCCCCCCCAGGAAAGCACTGAGATCCACCCTGGTGCCTTGAGGAAACTCCAGACAATTTAGAAAGTTGGCTCAGGGCTCCCTCCAGAAGTCAGGAATCCCTGCTGGCAACTGTAGAGAATTCCAGTTTTGTTGTATTAGAAAGTGCAAGCTGTCATAATTTCATGCTGACATTGCCACCTTTTCTTCTGAAACCTCGTTAAAGTGAAGAGACTCCATATAATAGATAATTCTTCAAAAAATGCAGGTTGTCACCCCCAGCCTGGCTCTGCAGCTCTACGTGTCCCCTCTCCAGTCCTGGTCCCCCCTCTGCTGCTCCTGGGAATGGGTTGGGAACTGAGTCAGGTGAGACCCCGGTCCCCTCTCACCCCAGACACGGGCTCTGTGACTTCCCAGTGGACTCCCTGCTGGAGGAGGAGGGACAGCTCAGCTCCTCCGAAGAAGACAAGCAGGGATGTCACAGAGGAAGGGAGACCTGTTCCAGGGATGGGGGTAGCTGTTGGGGTGACTACACTTGTGGGCCCAGGAAGAGAGGACCCCACCATCTCTTCTTTCAGCCCTCAGACTCTGCAGGGAAGAGATTTATGACTGAGGTAACCGGCGGCGGGAGCACACTCGTTGAGAGGCATCACCCCCATCACTCAGTGCCTCATCACTGTGCCTTCCTGGGTCAGGATGACATCCCTGCATCTGCTCCCTCCAGACCTCCCCCAGGGGACATAAGGTGAAACTGGGCAGGGAGAGGGAGGAGGCTGATTTGCATGAAACCCCTTGTCCTCCCAGTGGGTCCGGGAGTCATGAAAAGGCCCAAGGACCCCACAGTGCAGCCCAGGAAGTTGAGAAGTGAGAGCATCCCGGGAGCGTCCCCACCATGGCCTGGACGGTGTTTCTGCTCGGGCTCCTCGCTCATGGCTCAGGTCGGGGGCTGGGACTCTGTGTCCTAGGGGGATGTCTATACCCAGGTGTCGGGAGGACCCTGGTCTGCATAACCACGTTTGTCTCTCGCTTGTCGCTTTCAGGGGTGGTTTCTCAGACTGTGGTGACCCAGGAGCCGTCCCTGTCAGTGTCTCCAGGAGGGACGGTCACACTCACCTGCGGCCTCAGTTCTGGGTCTGTCAGTTCCAGTAATTACCCTGGTTGGATCCAGCAGACACCAGGCCAGGTGCCCCGCACTCTTATCTACAGCACAAGCAGCCGCCCCTCTGGGATCCCCAGTCGCTTCGCTGGAACCATCTCTGGAAACAAAGCCACCCTCACCATCACGGGGGCCCAGCCTGAGGATGAGGCCGACTATTACTGTGCTCTGTACCCTGGTAGTTACCCTGACACAGTGATGTAACCTCATGGGGAAGTGCTAACAAAACCTCCCCTGGAGCTTAATGGGCTCCGCCCTGAGGGGCAGGAGAGGAAGAGAGAGGGTAAAATGTCAGTCCCACAGTGGGAGTTTACATCGTGCCCCCATCTCCTGCCCAGGGGTTCCAGGCCTAGTGACCCCTCTACCCTCTCCTAGAGTGTACCCATCGCTCCTAGGGCTCTCCCTTCCCCCCAATATGACGGTGACCAGGCTCAGCTCCAAATTCTGTCCAGCAGTCGTGAGACTCAGAAATCCAGCACCATCAAGACGACCTTCCCTGTTGACCTTGCTGATCTCAGGCTGGACAATAAATCTCCATGCACTGCGCCCTCAGCAGGGCTCCCAGCAGAGCTGGGCAGGGACCTGGGGTCCCATCCACCCTCTGAGAAGTGTGTGTCAGGCCTTGTAGCCCCTTGGGGAGTGTCTGCGGGTCCAGGATGAGGAGCCTCCATCCCATTAGAACATCCAACCTGAGCGAGGCGGGCCATCAGTGCGGTCAGCTGTACAGTTCTGCACCCAGTTTTCTGGCAGCCCAAGGGGAGCTGGGCTATCTTCCCATCCCTCAGTGTGAGACTGAACAAGGGAGACAAGGCAGTCTAGTCTGCACTTCTGTCCCCTGCTGGGGACTTTGGGGCCAGAGAGGACTGAGCCCTGACCCTGCATGGGTTAACAGGACTGAGCCTGGTTTGGGGCAAGGATGGACACTGCGGTGCCCCTCCCTCTCTGGTGGCCCTGAGGCCATGGAGCCCAGGGGGCCCAGCACCAGCCCACTGCAGCAAAACAGCCCCTCTCAGCCCGGCTTCCCTCCCTGGGGTCAGCAGGTGCAGCAGGGTGCTGGTCCCCACGCCCCCAGGATGCGAACTAGTTGGTGACGTAGCTGCCCCACGGTCCCTAGGATGGAGTCAGCAGCAAAGAGCAGTGGGGTCAGGGCCCCCCTTTGCTGGGACAGTGGCAGTGAACACACCCCTGACCTTCTGCTGCAGGATGATCCCTGACCAATGATGACTAAAAGGGACTCAGTTTCTTGATGTCACCTCCCCAAAGTCAAGATTCCAGTAAAAATGTCACTTGTCATATCAACAACTGTGAAAATAAATTTCCATGTGAAAACAGAGTCCGTTGGCACCAATACTGAGATGACTCAATGATGACATATGTTTACGAAACAACATCAGACCCCCGGATGAGCAGGTACAGACACTGGGAACAAACGGAGCCCGAGGTGAACCGAGGTAGAAATAGAACCAGGAGAATAAAGTGGATGGGAAAACAGCTCTGAAATACAACAGAGGAAAATAAAAAAGAAACCTATCAGGGACTCAAAGACATGTATTGCGCATTATTATTTTATTTCCTTGTTTGATTATTGAGTGATTGATGATTACTAGGAAGGAAAAAAGGGCTGCCATCCCTTCTGCATCATTTCCAGCACCGTGAACATTCCGCTAGCGTCGCCAGGGGGCGCTGTGCGTCCGCTCAGAACCCGCCAAGCCTGACCCACGTAGGCTCCCAGTGACAGGGCCCTGCATCCTGGCTCACTGGCCAGAGCTGGATGTGGGAGCAGGTGCTTCCTCTCAGGGGACAAAGTCCGAGCTCCGACCTCCGCAGGCACTGCCTGTGTATGGAGCTGCCACCTGGGGCGAGGACCCAGTAGTGAATGGTGTGTGGGCTTCTGTCCCCATTGGGCCCCAACCCCCTTCCCCAGGAGCAGGGGGGAGGGGCTCCCGGGGCCAGCCCCGCCCCCTCCTGCTCCTCTCAGCCTCCCCGGCTTCTCCTCTGTCTTTTCAATGAGCTCCCCCTGCTCCCCTGTCCTCTGAATCATGTCTTTCCTCCCAAACCCAGGCTCCCCCTCTTCCTACAATGCTCCACCCTGTGACCTCCCGGTCATTCCTAAGGTCACTGTCAGAAGCTGGTGACCTGTTGCCAGATCTTCCAGGAACCGGACACTCACTCTCTCTTCCTCCACCTTGAACCTCTCAGATCCCTTCCTACCATAGAGGCCTCATGTCTCTGGACAGTCAGATTTTACACCTGCTAAATCCTCCGTGCTCCCTCCCTGGGTCACCCCATTTCCCAGGGGATCCAGTGAGTCCCTCTAGAAGCTAATGGATCTCCCCAGACACCCCCCACTCATACTCTTGGCCCATCAGGTGAGGAGTCTCGTGGGAAGTGAACCCCAGCTTTCTAAGGACCTGGGAAGGAAGGTCCCAGCTGAACTGTCTGTCTTCACCTCTTGTACCATTGATTTTATGCAGTGAGCACAGGAGACACTGGGGGCTCTCAGCCAGACACATCTCACCAGAAGCCTGTCCCAGGCCTCTTCTCAGGGTCCCTGGGGACCAGGTGGTATCCTCTCAGGGACCCTGACATGCCTCAGGCCAGTCCAGCTGGGCCACCCTAACAAGACATGACACTAGATATGAGGGACACCTAGGGCCCCGGGACTTGCTGGGCTGGCCCCAGGATGGGAGATATTTTGCTTGAAGGGTCCTTGGTCCTGGGATGAGGGGATAAGAGAGCCGGGCAATGGCAGCCTCTGCAGAGCTCGGGTGCATCTGTACCATGGCCTGGACTCTGTTCCAGCTCCTGCCCCTCCACCTCCAGAGCACAGGTCCGGACGAACTCAGCATCCTGACTCCCAGCTCCCCACCCCCCTGCCCCACCCTTAGGGAGCATCCCCCCTTGGCCTTCCTTGGGACATAACAGGTGTCTGTGTTTCCAGGCTCCCTCTCCCAGCCTGAGCTGACACAGCCGCCCTCTGCATCTGCCACCCTGTGAGCCTCGGCTAAGCTCACCTGCACCCTGAGCAGTGGCTACAGCGGCTATAGTGTGGACTGGTACCAGCAGGTCCCAGGGAATGGCCCCCAGTTCCTGATGCGAGTTGGCACCAGTGGTGATGAATCCAAGTGGGTGGGGTCTCTGATCGCTTCTCAGGCTCAGGTTCTGGTTTGGACTGATACCTGACCATCCAGAACTTCCAGGAGGAAGACGAGGCTGAATACATCTGTGGGGCAAACCATGGCAGTGGGAGCAGCTTTGTGTAACCCACAGTGACACGGGCAGAGAAATGACACAAAAATCCTGCTGACAGCCCAGCCCCAACCATCCCATCACCCGACCCACAGTTCAGGGGTGCCTGCTGATCTCCTCTGAAAGTTTCCACCTTCCAAGGGATTTTCAAAACTCAGCCCCTGTCAGTGAGGATGGTCTGTGCACAACCTGCCTGGTCTCGGGCCACAGCGAATGTTCTCCTCGTTTGGAAAATTCTCCAGTGTCCCTAGTATCCTTCCCTTTGGCAGTCAGTACGACATTGAGTTTGCTGCCTACCAGGGAAATTAACACACAGATTAATTCATGTGACTGCGGTTGGATCGACTGCTTGAATCCACAGGAATTTGGAATGTGGAGCATGGGCGTGTCCTAAAGTGAGACTCTGGTATGCTGGTGCTTGGCTGTGTGCTAACGTCATGGGTGAGGGGGTAGGAGGAGGGTGAGAGGAGGGGAGATTGAAGGAGGGAAGTCATCCTGATGAGGGCTGATGGGGATGAAGTTCGGGGAGGCCCCTTAGTCTATTATCATGGATTTCTGTAACGTCAATGATTTCCATGAAGACAGACGTGTGAATAAGAAAACCTCCACCCCTGTGTGCTGTGATGTGTGTCTGCCCTGGGTTAACAGATCACCAAAGTTGCCTAAATGTGTTTCCACCTTGATCTCAAGTTGAAGCCCATGATCTCCCAGCAGACAGAGGGGGCTGGTGTGATGCTGGGAAAGGGCAAGAGCCCAGGTGTCACTGACAGAGGAGGGAGGGAGGAGGCCCAGAGCTAGGGGAGGGGCTGTGGGTGGGTGTGGAGGGTGTGGGGCCAGATCAGGAAGGAAGCTTGTGGGGCTGAGGGGTTGGGATTTCATGCAAACAGCAGCGAGGAGTCATTGAGTGCTTTAATGCAGAGTTGTCTTGAGCTGAAGGAGGATTTTTTTGTTGTCAGAGGAGAAGCAGGTGGTCCTGGTTACCGGACACTTACTGAGACGCCTGTGAGTTCAGATGATCATGGAGCTTTTGCACAATTGAAGCAAATTTGGACATAGGATATGGTGAAGACCTGATGGCTTCTACATTCAACAGGCACACATGGCCTTTCTACTGAACTGAAACAATGAGCAAGAGGACCCAGGTGTGGTCATTTTTGTTTATAATACAGAAAAATTGTAGGAACTCTAAGACAGGGTCCTCACAAGAAATATTAGACATAACTGTGAAAAAAAAACTCCATATTAAGAACACAATCCTCACACATGACAAATATATTACAAGTAGCTGTGATATATCAATATAATGGAATACTACTCAGCCATGGAAAAGAATGAAATGCCAACTTGCAGCAACTTGGGTGGACCTAAAGATCATCATTCTAACTGAAGCAAGCCAGAAAGAGAAAGATACCATATTACTCATATGTGGAATCTAAAGAAAAGAAAAGGAAGACACTAATGAATTTAATTATGAAACAGAGACTCACAGGCAGAGAAAACAAACTTATGGTTTCCAGGGGGAAATAGGGTAGGAACGAAAAAACTGGGATTTTGAGATTTGCAAACATTAACTACTGTCTATAAAATAGATAAACAAGTTTTTTTGTGTAGAGCATAGGGAACTAGATTCAATATCTTAAAGTAACCTATAGTGAAAAAGAATATGAAACAAATACACTTATGTGTGTATGACTGAAACATTATGCTGTACACCCAACACTGACACATTGTAAACTGATTATTCTTCAACAAAAAGGAAAGAAATATATGACATGTGAACCACTAAGTGATATGCCTGCCGAACAATATCATTTCCACAAATCATGCTACACTCCATCAAAATTCTGAAAGCATTTCCTGAGTTTTGAAATGTCTGCTGAGTTTCCAGGTTTCAAAGATGACTTTTTGCTTCTTCATGGAAAATCCAAATCTAAACTCTTTCCTCCAATAGCCTACATGTCCTTCAAATGAGGTCACTGTCCCCTTGTCACTGGTGCACACGTGGACCAGTTAGCTTTTCTAGACTGTACTCTGGGAGGGAGCTGTACCCTTTAATGGTTCCATATGCACAACTTTGCAGCTTCCATGGACCAGGACTCCATTTGGAAATGAAAACATTTTATAGGCTGTGACTCAGCATAAAAGAATCACAGATTCTGGAAAGCAGACCATGGACAGGTGAATGGAGACAGGGACCAGGTGAGCTACCCAATCAGCTTGGCTCTCAGGAGTCTGGTCCTCAGTGAGTTTGTGCCCCGTGACCAGCAGGGGGTGCTGTGGGGCTGCCCTGTGGTCTGTGCACAGCTGCTAAGGGAGGACCACTCGCTCCCAGGAGCTGGGCCTGGGGGAGGAGCTTGTGCTCCTGATGGGGACTCAGCAACGTGTCCTCTCTGGCTGGCAGAGTCCCCTGGGCAGGGACCACTTCGTCTCAGCCAGTGCCTCCTCCTAGGGTCTCCCAAGGAGGAGACCACCCTCCATCCACTCCGAGTCTGGGCTGTGAGCTGAACTCCAGCATCGGGACTGAGGGAGGGGCTGGGCTGTCTCTAGGAGGACACTCATTTGCATGGGCCACCCCTCCACTGGCAGGGACTGGCAAGAAAAGGAGGCCCAGGACAGCCCAGCCCCAGCGTGGGGACCAGGGGGCTGTGAGCACCATGGCCTGGACTCCTCTCCTGCTCCTGCTCCTCTCTCACTGCACAGGTAGGGACGGGCCTTGGGGACTGGGTCTCAGGTCCCTGCCTGCAGCAGCCCCTGTGGCTCAGACTCTGGGAATGCTTCCTACAGGTCCTGCCCCATCTACCCTTTGTGTCTGTGTTTGCAGGGTCCCTCTCCCAGCATGTGGTGACTCAGCCGCCCTCCCTTTCTGCATCTCCGGGATCATCAGCCAGACTCACCTGCACCCTGAGCAGTGGGAACAGTGTTGGCAGCTACTACATAAGTTGGTACCAGCAGAAGGCAGGGAGCCCTCCCCGGTACCTCCTGTACTACTACTCAGACTCCAGTAAGCACCAGGGCTCCGGGGTCCCGAGCCGCTTCTCTGGGTCCAAAGATGCCTCGGCCAATGCAGGGCTTCTGCTCATCTCTGGGCTGCAGCCCAAGGACGAGGCTGACTATTACTGTGCTGCATACAAGAGTGGCTCATACACTTCACACGGTGCCCCAGCCCCACAGGGAAGTGAGACTAAAACCAGCCCTATGCTCTCCCCACTGGGCCATCACTGCTGCTCTGCCTGGGACCAGGTCTCACTCAGGGTGACTTTTTGTTGTCACATCTTCAGGCAGCACCTGAGTTTTCTGAGAACAGCAAATCTGACCCTATCACAGCCTCTTCCTCATCTCACATCTGAGACTGAGCATTGCTGTTGTATTTAGCCGGCTTGTGTTTCCACAGGCAGACAGGACTTGCTCTGAGATGAACACCTCCCCATGGAGATGTTATAAGTGGTAGACAGTGGTGGGTCCTGGCTCCTCCCATCTTAGCGTCTAAGAGTGACCCCAGGATGCTTCTTGTCTAAGAGCTTCATTCTGAGGTCTGAGATCCAAAATCAACATGCGGAAGTGAGCGGTAAAATACACACTGGCAATGAACCATCGGAAGTTGACAGTAAAATGGAAAAGTACCAATTTATGGCATCAAATTAAGAAATAGGTAAGGATAAATCTGAAAAACGAAAGTTTCCCAATCTTGTCCAACAACAGAGCCTCACTGACCCCCTGCAGGGCTCCTCCTGAGTGAGAGGGTGATGACCACTGTCACCCAGCTGAGCACAGCCTGGATGGGCTGGGACTCCAGTCCCCGGGATGGGAGATAGGCATCTGTCCCCCACTCACCAGAGTGTGATCCCTCAGTCCCTGCTCCCGCTGTGGCCAACACCAGCTGTGGTATTGGAATCTGCCATCACTTCAGCTACAAGATCCAGAGTGATATTCTGGAGTCAGTGTGCTCCTCAATGGGCTGAAATTATCCTCCTCTCTTACTGGTCTTCCAGTGACAAATCACTTGTCACCAGTATCTAGAGTAGCCCCCCTCGTGCTGGCTGGGGAGGACAAGGAGGAGACAAGTCCAGCCCAAGGGACCCAGGGCACCAACTCCTGTTCTGGTCGGTCACCACGTGTCCCATGAGCCTGGCCCAGGCTCTGCTGGTGAGCCCTGGACTCTGAGACCTTCTCGAAGCAGAATCCCTGTCCAGGTGGGAGGAGCTCCTGGTCGCCAAGGTGCAGGAGACCCTCCCTTCCCATGGGGGACCAGCTCCTCTCCCGGGTCTACCTCCATTAGTCTAATTGTCTCCCACTCTGGTTTCTGTTTTGTTTTGCTTTATTGAGAGGTTATTTGAAAGGATCTCAGTTCATTGGAGTCTAGAGCCTATGATCCAACCCTCATTATCACACAGAACCTCAACATTACAGGAAACTTTCTAGAACCTTTTTTCTGTCTTCAATACCAGTCTATGGAGGACTTTGCTGAATAAATGTAAGGTTCCCAGGGGGATGGGTAACAGCTGTGGAGGCCACTAGGGTCAGAAGACGAGGATGCACCTCCAAGTAATTAACTAATTAAGTCATTAGTTACAGATGATTATAATAATGACTCGCCCTCAATTCTTAAACTGAAAAGAATTGAAAAATTAGACCAAACATGGAAAAAAAAATCACGAACACACTCCAGATTTAGAAGAGGAAAGAATGAATCCTGATCTGAGCGGTTACAGGCTAATGGAGCCCGAGGTGCAGGAGGGGAGGACACTGTGTCTTTACTATGTTGTGTTCTAGGGGCCAAGAGAGCCATCAGATGCCCGTAATCAAGCCCTTGGGGGTGGGGATCTAACAGGTGTCCCACAGACCACCACCACCACCAGGATAAAAGTGTCGGTCTGTCAGGGTACCCATATAGAATTTTTGTCCATATGAACCAGGAAAGTATGCTGTAGACTGTTACAGTATGAACTTGGTTTATTTTATTCATTTATTTTTAGGTATCTTGGGGGAGTAATTAGGTTATTACTTATTTTCAGTGGAGGTACTCAGGATTGCACCCTGGACGTTGGGCATGAAAGCACACACTCTACCACAGAGCTATACCCTCCCCCTTGAACGTGGTTCAGGATGGCCCTGTATTTGCACCGACCCAGGCACATCGAACGATCAGACAAAATGCCAGTTGATCCTGAACCCCATGCAAGGGAAGGACTGTTTAATACTTCCCAGCTTTAGCACCTGGAGGGCATTCACTGTCTAGAAATGATCTGGATGGTTAATGTCTCAGTTCCAAACCCAGTGGAGGAGCCTCCTCTGTCTACTCATGTGGAGAATAAGATGACATTGAAACACGTGCCAGATTTGTCTGCCCTCCAGGAGTGCTGGGTGGTGACACAGGGGCCAGGGTGCCCTGGATCAGAGACCAGTAGGGGGCACTGTTGCACAGGTCCTGAGAAGACAGGTCTCTGGGCAGAGCTACCACTGAAATTTTTCTATTGACACCTGCACACTTGGACAGCGACCTAACAGGCGTGTGGCCTTGACTTGCTCGTGTGACCAAAATCGAGGATCTCACACACACTCCTGGGAACAAGGTTGAAAACATGTTGCCCCAGCATCTCAATTTGTGCCCCTAAAGCCTGTCCTTTAACAACACATTATCTGATTGTCTCTCATTCAGAAGGGTTGTCCTGGGAGATTCCATGATGGGTCAGGGCAGAACTAGGGACACACGCAGATCCCAGATCTGTCTAAAATCAAGATGGCTGCTGACTATTCAGAAGTCAATCTGTGTGCATCGTTTACTGGACACATGCTATGTGCTGGGCTCAGGCGGCAGATATATATCATTAGAGGATTGAAGCTGGGACCACCCACTGGACCTGCCTGGTGTCCCCTGCTCAGGTCTCCCAGCTGGGAACCCCCACCCCGGGGCCCCTCACAGCCCAATCAGAGGCCATGCCCTGCCCCCTCAGGCAGAGGGAGTGGACCCTGGGACCAGGGAGGGATCAGAGAGTTGGGGGATTTTTTGCATGACTGGCCCCTCCCTCTCTCAGAGTATGAAGAATGGGAGAGACCTGGGGACACTCTGCTCAGCTGCGAGGACACAGAAAGCAAGACCCAGTGACCATCCCCACCATGGCCTGGTCCCCTCTCCTACTCACCCTGCTGGCTCACTGCACAGGTGACTGGATGAGGGACAGGGGAAGGGGCGCTGGGAGGACGCCTGGGCTCCAGGCCCTCCTCTGCGTTTGGGCCCCAGAATCAGCATCTCTGTGTCTCCCACTTGCAGGGTCCTGGGCCCAGTCTGTGCTGACTCAGCCGCCCTCTGTGTCTGGATCCCCGGGCCAGAGGGTCACCAACTCCTGCACAGGATCAGCAACATATTGGGAGTGGTTATTATGTGCAGTGGTACCAACAGCTCCCAGGAATGGCCCCCAAACTTCTGATCTACAATGCTAACAGTCGAGCCTTGGGGGTCCCCGACCGATTCTCTGGCTCCAAGTCTGGCAGCTCTGCCTCCCTGACCATCACTGGGCTCCAGGCTGAGGACGAGGCTGACTGTTACTGTGGATCTTATGACAGCAGCCTCAGTGGTGGCTCAGTGCTCCAGGCCGGCAGGGAAGTGAGGCAGAAACCTACTGTCCCTCTGCCCTCGCTGCTCAGCCAATACAGCTGCATCCTCTCTTTGCTTTTCTTGAAAGTGGAGTCTTCGACCAATCCGAAGGGACTTGGTCAGGAGAATGTGTCCTGACCTTTCAAATTCTGCCCCTAAACCCAGTCCTTGTCAGCAGAACCTTGTCTGCTGTTCTCAAAGTGAACAGGACTTCCTGGATAGCCCTGGGCGGCTACACTGGAAGTTGAGCCCACGTTAGGTCAGAATCAGGGACACGAAATCCAGATGTGCCTGATTAGGAATGAATGTATGGAGGTCGGTCCATCCACACCCTTGAGTGAACACCTACCAGGTGTCCGGTAGGCTCCAGAGCTTGGATACAGCTTGAAGGATGTAGGGCAGCCTGTGTCCTCATCAACACATCACACGTGACTGAGGAGGAAGAGGTGGGCTTGGCGGGTGCATGTGGGAGCCCTGGATGGGGTACGGGAAAGCAAAGAAGATGATTTTGTATGGATTCCACACCGAAGGTGAGGGAGGAGGAGGCGAGAGTGAGGGAAGGGACCACGTGGGGGTGTGGATTGGACACAATGGTCAGACTGTGGTGTCGGGGATGACGGGGGAGCAGGTGAGGGGAAGGCGCACAGTCAGGGGCCACGCGTTTCGGAGGAAGGAGTAAGTATAGAATCGGGTCAGGAAAGAGTGGAACCGAACTGGGGTTTAGGAGCCGCGTGGGGCAGGGCTGAGCTGCAGTCCCCTGAGATGGCGTGATGACCACATCCTGCTAATGCAGGGTTATTGAGATCAGAGACCATCAAGGAAAAGACTGGCTCTTGATAGATGACCGAGTGTCAGTTATCCCAGAAGTGTGTCTCTACGGGATGCTCATCTCACATTCAATAGAACATTTACCTTCTGCTGTTAAATGTCAAGGAACTGGAAGAACAGACTGGAAGGAAGAAGCCGGGACACGTGTTCTCAGCACTTCCCACATGCTAGAACCCATGGCTTTGGAAAGCACAGGACCATAACGTCTCCTCCTGATCGACTGGCGGGCACTTCAGGGATGGAATGCTCACCACTTTGTATTGACATCTACCCAGAAGGTTCCTTTCTGCAGCCAGGACTAACACATTCTTGGGTTCACCTGTTAGATCTTGATGTGGAAAAAGACAAACCGGACAGGTCAGGCTGAGACAGCAGAGACTCGGCTCCAGACTGGACCCAGACCTCAGGGCTGGGGGTCTGCAATCCTCCCAGTCAGGGTCTAGGAGATGGGTTCACACTGACCCCATCATGTCCTGTGGGGACTGGAAGGCTGTGCTGGGAACAGGCGTTAGGGCTTATTATGTCCCAGGACAAAGTCTAGTGGGAGAAAAAAGAAACTATAAGATCAAGAAGGGTGGAAGCTACATCAAGGAAGACACCAGCACAGTGCAGCAGATATGAGGAAGGGGTCCCAGGAATCAGAATCTCTGCCTCCTCTCCTGGGGTCACATGAGAAAGACTTCTGTAAAACGGAACCCTCTGCATGGGGCCAGGGGCCATCCCTGTGCATGGAGGAGGTGTCCCTGTAGACAGCAAGGGGCAGAACACAGAGTGCCACAGTGGGTGTTGGCACAGACAGCTGCTCAACGAGTCAGACTCCAGGGGATTTTGGGCAAACTGTCCTCACTGACGTGTGACCTTCCTCCCTGTGAGGCCCCATCACCCGGGAGCTCCTAGTCCTGCTCCCTCAGCACATGGTGCAGATCAGGGTGACCTCCTCCCTGTCCTCCACGGAGTCTTTTCCAAGTCCATGTCAGGGAGGGGCTGTTAGGAGGTGAGGAGTCAGCGCGTGTTTCAAGGAGGACGTGGGCTCCTGCGAGAGTCTGTCCAGAGGAGACACAGCTCGTGGGCAGAGTACACCCCGTGGAACCCGTGTGATGCTGTGTGTGTGTGTGTGTGTGTGTGTGTGTGTCTAAATGAGAGTGTGTTAGTATATTACTAATGTGTATGCTTCCATTATTATGTGGTTTTTGCTCTTATGGTGTTAAATTTAAATTTACGTGACTTAATATGAACGACAAGTTGAACACTGGAAAACTGACTGTTGGTAACACTATATTTATGTGGGTTTCATATTATTATCATTTTTATTATTAGTGTTAACTTTATATTTTAAAATGTTTTAATATAAAACACAACATGTATATTAGGATAATTGACAGTTAATAACATTATCAGTTTACCATCTGGTATTATAATCTCTTTGTTAATATCTTGTTTAGGACATTTGGTTTTATGTTTAATGATAGAGGTTTGTAATTTTACTTGTTTTTCCCATTTTATTTACAGGTGTTTATAACTGTTTTAACTGCTTTCTCAGAGTAGTTGGAAATTACATCTTTTTCAACATTTTGTAAAAAACATAGAAATCAGATCTATTGGAACCATGTGATTGCTGAGGTTTTGTTAGAGATTCTGGATGAAGATGTTATATATTATATCTATATGTAGAATAATTCCATAATAAAATTTTTGGTTTTTCTCCTTGGAAATTAATCCGTTTTCTTATTTTCTCTATTAGAGACAGTGTTGCATTTTCCTAAGAAAAAATGCATTTTATCTTTTTTCCGGGTTACCATTTTTAAAATTTTTTTCGTTTTCCACACTCTACCAGGAGGGGGCGAAGTGAGGCTGCCCTCTGGTCCCTGCACAGCCGCTCAGGGAGGACCAAGCACTTCCAGGAGCTGGGCCTGGGGGTGGGACCTGTGCTCCTGATGGGGACTCAGCAGTCCTCCTACATGTGATTCGAACCAACTCCCTGTCCCATTGTCACTGACACCTGCGCTGGGGCACCCGTGGGTCAGTTGGCTTTTCTAGACTGTACTTCATGAAGAGGGGAGGGCACTGCAACATTTAATGGTTCCATACGCACAGCTTTGCAGCCTCCATGGGCCAGGACTCCAGTTGGAAATGAAAACGTAGGATGTGACTCAGCAGAAATGAACCACAGAATCAGGGAAGCCGACCACGCATTTGTGAATGGAGACCAGGTGAGCTGCCCACCAGCTGGGCCCTCAGGTTCTGGTCCTCAGTGACACTGTGCCCCGTGACCAGCAAAGCGCGCTGTGGGGCTGCCCTGTGGTCCAGGACTGAGACCAGTGAGACCCCTGTCCCCTCTCACCCCAGTCTCGGGCTCTGTGACTTCCCAGTGGGCTCAGTGCTGGAGGAGGAGGGACAGCTCAGCTCCTCCAAAGGAGACAAGCAGGGATTTCACAGAGGAAGGGAGACCTGTCCCAGGGATGAGGGTAGCTGTGGGGGGACTAGATTTCAGGGCCCAGAGGGGAGGAACCCACCATCTCCACTTTCAGCCCTCAGCCTCTGCAGGGATGAGATTTAGGATTGAGTTCACAGGGGTGGGGGGAGCACACTTGGTGACAGGCGTCAACCCCATCACTCGGTCTCTCATCACAGTGCCTTATGGGTCAGGGTGACGTCTCTGCATCTGCTCCCTCCAGACCTCCCCCAGGGGACATCAGGATATACTGGGTAGGGAGAGGGAGGAAGCTGATTTTCATAAAGCCCCTTCTCCTCCCAGTGGGTCCGGGAGGCATGAAAAGGCCCGAGGACCCCACAGTGCAGCCCAGGAGGCTGAGGAGTTGCGTCCCAGGAGCGTCCCCACCATGGCCTGGACTGTGCTTCTGCTCGGGCTCCTCGCGCGCGGCTCAGGTCAGGGGCCGGGACGCTGAGTCCGTGGGGGGTGCCTACAAGCAGGTATTGGAGTGACCCTTGTCCCCATAACCACCCCTGTCTCTCTCCTGTCCCTTTTAGGGCTGGATTCTCAGACTGTGGTGACCCAGAAGCCGTCCCTGTCAGTGTCTCCAGGAGGGACTGTCACACTCACCTGTGGCCTCAGCTCTGGGTCTGTCACTACCAGTAACAACCCTGGTTGGATCCAGCAGACATCAGGCCAGGCTCTACACACTCTTATATACAGAACAAGCAGCTGCCTCTCTGGTGTCCCCAGTTGCTTCTCTGGATCCATCTCTGGGAACAAAACCGCCCTCACCATCACGGGGGCCCAGCCCGAGGACGAGGCCGACTATTACTGTGCTGTGTATAAGGGTAGTGGCAGTTACACTAACGCAGTGATGTAAACTCACGGGGAAGTGCTACCAAAACCTGCCCCTGATCTCAGTGGGCTGAGCCCTGAGGGGCAGGTGAGGAAGAGAGAATGTGAAATTTTAGCACCACAGCGGTAGGGGGTGCTATGCCCCCAAGTCCTGTCCAGACCATGTGACTCCTCCAGCCTCTCCCAGGGTGTGTCCATCTTCCCCGCCTGACCAAGACTGGGCTTCCTCTCTCCATTCCTGACTCTATTGAGGGGGATGGGGTTCAGCTCCGGAATTTTAAGTCAACAGTGAGACTCAGAGGCCCCAGCAGTATTCCAAGACCGTCACATACGTATATTCATTTTCTCAGTTGACCACTGCAGCCCGCAGTTGAGTCAGGAGCCAAAGGCCAAAGTCTGTATAATAACATTCAGAGGCTTCAGGACGTGGGAAGAGGACACTGCCTCCCAACCTGAACTGCTTTGTTGTGGGAGACGAGGTTTTTTGAAAAAGTGCCCCAGCTCTTCCTCTGTAAACTTGGTGAAAACACAAGTAGACAGGGAGAGAGGCAGCTGAGGAAGACTGCTACATGGCTACTACGGCGTCTGTAATGTCTATGTGTCTGCACCCACAGCCAGAGAGAGGAACACGTCACAGGTAGCTCTTTAAGTCATTTGGGGGACGCTTTGCTCAATAAAGTTCTCAAGAAAATTAAAAAAGGAAAGAAAGAAAGCAATCTGTGTGGGGGTCCGCCCATCACTGCTTTAACAAGCTTCCCGAGAGAACTACATGAATGTCACTGTTTGAGAACCAGCTGCACTGTGATCACTGTGCCATGATCCAGGGGGCGCTGGGTAGGAGTCCCCGGCGCAGGTGTTCTCACAGCCCCTCTCTCATGCGAGGGACGTCAGCAACAGACGGAAAGTCTGGAGCAACTGCTGTCCCTGATGTCCCCAAGGGTGCTGTGCACAGTGCGTTCTGGGAGATACAGAACGGGGGTCAGGGAGTGCGCCCAGCGGGTGTGGAGTCGGACTGGACCCAGGCGTCTGTGCGACTGGCTTTCCCCCAGACCGCTGGCCGCCCGGTAGAGAGCAAGATGGCCCAGGTGTGAGAGAGCAATCAAGCCTGCTTAGGGGTCCTGCTCTCTGTGAGCTGTGAGCACTAATGTCAGTTGTACTTGGACGATTCTCCTAATTTTGTGTCCAAATATATGATCTTTACGACAAGTCTTGAATATCTTATTTACCAGGTGTATTTCTAACTGTTTTAACTGCTTTCTCAAAGAACTGGGAAAGTTTACATCTTGTTCAATATTTTGTAAAAAAGAAATGAACAAATCCATTCATTTAGAACCATTTGATCTCTGTAGGTTTTTTAGATAGTCGTTGAGAAAAAATTATATGTTTTCCTAAGTGTAATTACATAATAAAAATTTTATTTTTCTTAAGAAATCAGTGTTTCCATATTTCATCTAATAGAGCCAAATTGTACCTTCCCAGGAAAGTACCCATTTTATTTTATTTTTTAAATTGGAAATTGTGTTAGTTATTTTTGTTTTTCATTTTCCACATTTTACCTGGAAGGGGCACGGTGGGGCTGCCCTGTGGTCCCTGCAGAGCTGCTCAGGGAGGATCACTCACTCCCAGAAGCTGGGCCTGTGGGTGGGGTGTGTGTTCCTGATGGGGACTCAGCAGTGTGTCCTCTCTGGCTGGTGGAGTCCCCATGAGCAGGGACCCCTGTGGTCTCAGCAGGTGCTTCCTCCCAAGCTCTCCCAAAGGGGAGGCCACCCTCCATCCCCTGAGTCTGGGCGGTGAGCTGAGCTCTAGCACCAGGGCTCAGGGTTGGGTGGGGCGGTCCCTGGGGGGAAACCCATTTGCATGGGACGCCCCTTCACTGGCAGAGGCTGGGAAGAAAAGGAGGCCTGGTGCAGCCCAGCCCCAGCGTGGGGACCAGAGGCTGTGAGCACCATGGCCTGGACTCCTCTCCTCCTGCTCCTCTCTCACTGCACAGGTAGGGACGGGGCTCCAGGACTGGATCTCAGGTCCCCACCTGCAGCAGCCCCTGTGGCTCAGACTCTGGGAATGTTTCCTGCAGGTCCCATCCCTTCAGCCCCTTCTGTCTGTGTTTGCAAGGTCCCTCTCCCAGCTTGTGCTGACTCAGCCGCCCTCCCTCTCAGCATCACTGGGAGCATCAGCCAGACTCACCTGCACCCTGAGCAGTGGGATCAGTGTTGGCAGCTACTACATATCCTGGAACCAGCAGAAGGCAGGGAGCCCTCCCTGGTATCTCCTGTACTACTACTCTCCAGTAAACACCAGGGTTCCGGGGTCCAGAGCTGCTTCTCTGGGTCCAAGGATGCCTCGGCCAATGCAGGGCTGCAACCCGAGGACGAGTCTGAGTATTACTGCTCTGCATACATGAGTGGCTCGTACACTCACATGGTGCCCCAGACCCACAGGGACGTGAGACTACAACCTCCCCTGTGCTCTCCCCACCGTAGAGGTCACAGCCTACAGACACTGGGACACCACAGGGCTCAGGGACCACGGCTTTAATGATGGAGCAGGAAGGTGGGGGTTGTGTGCTCCCCCTACCCTGATTTTCCTGGACCCGCAGACCCCGTGGTGGTGACAAATGCCCTCTGTCCCAGTCCTGCAGGAAAGACAGGGGACAGGTGTCTCCCTGTCAATAAGACCTGGTCTCCTATTAAGGGGAGGGGCTCACAGAGAAGCTCTGCCCTAAAGCCATCCTTCTGCCTGGAGGATTCCCTGCCGCACGGTGTCGCCTTCCTGACAACGGCCTCCTGAGCTCCAGGCTCCAGACCCTGGAGGGGCTTCCAGAGAAGCAGCCCCAGGGATGGGTTTGCTGGAAGAACCAGCGTCGGAGAGTTGGGAAGCCACCAGAGGGACAGGGGCCACTGAGGCTCAGTTTGGACTTTGAGGGAACGGCTCCCCAGGGACACACAGGGCATAATCTTTCCATCACACACACACACACATACATACACACCTACATACACACACACACACATACACACACATATGTACATCAATATGTACACACACAACATAGACACACATACACACATACATACACAGCTACATACACATACACACATACATATGTACACAAATACATACACACACAAAACACATACATACACATATACACACATAACACACAGAGTTCTGGACTCTGCACTTTTCTGGATTCTCTGTCCTTGTAGAAACCAGGAAGCAGTCAGTGCTCACCCCACAGTCCTCAGAGTCAGAATCGGCAGGAGGCAGAACCTCCCTGTGCAGAGACAGCAGTGACAGTGACAGACAGCAGTGACAGTGACATACAGCACGTCCCGGTGTCACAGCTGGCAGATTGCTAGATATGAGCAGAGAAAGGGGGACACAGTACAAAAGGCAGGAATTGGGCAGAAAGGAGGGGCACAGGCCAAAGGCAGGAAACCATACATCAGGTAAGCACCAGGGGTCCCTGGGCAGAGGAAGAAAAGCAGGAACCTTTGGGCTGATAAGTGGTCACAACTTTTGTGGTGATGAGTGGCCTGGAGACTGACAAAGGTGAGAAAATGCAGCAAGGTCCAGTGTCCAATCGTAACCTTTGGCTCATTGTGCCCTCATGCCATTAAAATTAGCCTTGCAGATCAGAAGTACCCATCGTGCACCGACGCCATGACACTTCCCACCCAGACTAAATACAGACAAAATTCCCTCCTTCCGTTGGGAAGGTGGAGTTGGCATGATAATCAGGGAATAGGACCCCAAGCCCTTCCCTCCCCAGTGAACATTCCGCCCATTCATTTTTACACCCTGTGTAATAACTTGACAAGAAACTCAGGGCAGCCGCTCACTTGAGCCTGCCCGTCTTCCTTTGACAGTGTACTGTCCAACCCTTAATAAATCCTCACTTTACTTTTTTTAACCACTATGTCTTGTCTCTGAATTCTTTCTGGGGCGGGACCCGAAGCTGGAACACCGGTTACATCCACCGGCAACACCGGTGTTGGGGACGGCCAGGACAGCCCGGTACCACCTGCTCTGCTGGGGTGACACTGATGCTCCGGGTCCCAGGATGTCTCTGCTCCCTGCTGGCAGCTCAGCCCCACGATGACCTCTGGGTCCAGACAGCACATGAGGCCTCTTGGTGCATCTCTTCAGGGACGGCCACCTCAGAGCTGTGTGGGGACCTGACACACACCCTCCCCTGTGCTCTCTGGGCCGGGCTGTCCTCCCTTGGGCACCACCCATGACACGTCCACCCAGGCAGACCTGGGCTCACACGTCCCCTGTCCCAGCCCAGAGTCGCAGGGCTGTCACCTCAGGGACCTGGTTCCCTTGTCTCCACTTCCCCATGACTCAGACCTGGGACGCTGACAGGACTTCAGGGTCCTGTGGGCCATGAGTAACAGGAATTCCACCTCCAGGGACTGGGCGTCTGTATGTACAGTGTCTCCTTCCTGAGCTACTGCACAGGGAGCAGGCGTCACAGAGAAGAAGGAATCTGACTCTGTGTTGGGTCTGTTCCTTTGGCTCCAACCATGGTGCTCTGTCTTGCAGGCCCTGCACCTTTGAAAGGGAACATGGCCCACAGCCAGAAATGTAAACCTTAGCTCCTTCTCAAGGCTCCACCTGCCAGGCTGGACCTTTAAGGACAACACTTCTCATTCCCATGGAGATGAGAAGATGCAGAGCAGAGAATCACATGTGTCTTGTGGGACCGTTGCAGCATCAGTGTGACCAGACCCACCTGGACAGCTGCGCCAACACAGGATGATCGCATCCCCGCTGGGGTCTGGCCGGCAACGAGAAGCCTGCAATCACCAGCCACCCCTGTCCCCTTGTGGTAAAAAAGAAGCCCAAATTCCGACTCTGGTAAATGGTCTTTGGGACCTTCGTCCATCATCTTCCTCATTGGCCTGTCCTGCTGTGCACAGTTGGGGCCGGGATACCAGCATTCCTGTGCATCACCTCCCAGTGTGCAGGGTCCTGGGGGCCTCGCTGCCTCCACTTAGATTTCAAAGGAGGAGCCCCAGGCCCAGGCAGGGAGGCTCTGTGCTGGGGCAGCCTGAGCAGAGCAGCTTCAGGACCTCCTGCTGAGCTGTGGGTGACAGTGCCACCCCAGTGGGCCTGGGGGCCCGAGGATCAAGCAAAGAGAATTACTCTCAGCCAGGGGGTATTTATTCCGTTTGCTTTGTTTGGTTTTGCAAACCTGGGACCTGTCGCTGTTCTGTCCTGTCTCTCCCTTTGGGAAGGTGCTTCTCTGACCATGACTGTCCCATCATTATATTTTGAGGACATAATTGGTTTGGTTTCCCAGGGTCACAGCTGGGGGGAAGTTGCACGAGGGTGGATTGTCCCTTGAGTCTCACACACATGGTTTAGATCATAGTGAGGTGAGTCTTTGGACTCAGTCTGTCATGTGGACTCTGTGTCAAGATAAGACGTTTGGGGCTATTGGAGGAATCGGATGGAGGGTTATGGATTGGGGACCATGGGAACCATGCTTGGACCCAGTGTGTCCCCAACATTCATATGTTGGAAACTCATCGCCAATTTGGTAGCATTTGCAGGTAAGGAATGGGGGATGCTTAGGTCAAAACGTTGGGGTCTTGACGCAGGGGGCTGGTGTCCTTTTAAAAGGGACCCCAGGGAGCTCCCTCCCCACCTGCATTGTGAGGACACAGTCAGAAGACGGCCCTGTGTGAACCAGGAAGTTTCCTTCTCCAGACTCTGAATCAGCCAGCACCTTGACCTTGGGATGCCCAGCCTCCAGAGCTGTGAGACACAGTCTCAGGTTTATAAGCCACCCCGTCTCTGGTCATCTGTTATAGAGCCAAAGGGACTATGGCCACTCTGAGCAGGCATCACACAGGATCAGAAGCAATTTCCGCTCACCTGGAAGGGACAGCAGGACATATAAAGAGCTGTCCCAGCTCTGTTTAAACTGCCCACTCCGTGTAGGTGTCTCAGCAGGAACTGCACCATCTGAACACTCCTCAGGTCACCCTACTGATATATTACATCGCTCATGAGCATTTATTGGAATGAGATGAATCAAAGGTGGGAGTCCATCATACTCCCGGCTGAGACACATGGGTCACAGACGTGGAGACCAGCCCAGTGAAGGACCAGGTCCAGTCACACCTGAGAGTGAGTCCTCTTGTGCACTAGGGATCCTCGAGCCCGTGGCCGCCCAGACATCCTTAGAAAAGTCAGAGACAAATGATGACATCTCCCAGTTCTCATTTCCAAGCGGGAATCACAGCACTTCAGAGGCCATTTTGGTTCTGAAGCACATGTCTTGTAACTGCTTTTGATGCAAGAAAAACGGATGTAGGGTGTGAGAAGTGCCATACCCTATACTTCGATGGAGCCCCTGGGACATGCCCCGCCAGATGTGGGTACTTGGCTTGGGACAGGAAAGAACTCAAGAGTGAGCCACAGTTGAGTAAAGGTAGATTTATTCATAGAGATGCACTGAAAGACAAGAGAAAGGCCGCGAGTTGTGGGGGTTGGGTGCTGAGATTAAAAGTAAGTACACACTGCATAGAGAGAGGGCTGTCTCTGAAGAGGGAGAGGGAGAGGAAAGAGGCCACGAGGCACCTAGTTGCCAGTTTTTATTGGCTTAGTGGCTTTATATGCTAATAGGAGTAAGGACCAGTCTAACTAGCCTGGGGAAGGGGCTGGGATTCCCAGGAAGTTGGCCATTTCCCACTCTGACCGTTTGTGACTAGCCTGAGGACTGTCATGGCACCTGCGGTATGTTATTCACCAAACTAATATTTTACACTGGGCGTATACTGAAGCTCAAGGGCTGCTAGAAGTCAAATCTCCCACCATCTTGAGCCTCAAGACCTACTGGGGGTTGGATCTTCCACCATTTTGATGTTAATTGCCGTATCATTCCTTGAATGCTGTGCCCTGCCCCATTCTCTGTCTCACTCTGACCCGTTCACCTGATAACAAGGAAGGGTCTGGCTGGACAGGTTCCGGAACAACACGCATGTGCTCTGTTCCCTCTGTGAGATGCAAGACCCCCGTCACTGGGGTCCTGTGATTCATCAGATGCTGTTAGAAGACTTAACTCTGAGAGAAAATATAAAAAGAAACAAAATCAAAACACCGTGTAGAGCATTAGTTCTGGAGCAGTGGACTTTCCACAGTTCATCAATGCGGATGCTCCTGGGGACAAGTGGACACTGAGCGTCTGTCCATGTGATGGTCACTGGCCACCTGCTTATGTCCCTACAGGAGTGGTTGGGTGTCTAGTGGAATCTGCACTGAGACACCAGGGTCCCAATATCCCAGCTCTGCTCCGCAACCAGGACGGCTGTAGGTTGTGGACTGGAATAGAGAAGGAAGAGGGGCAGGGATGGAATTAAGCCTGCATCTCCCCAGATTCCTTCCATGTCCTCCTCTGTGAGTGTCCATGTCCCTCGGGGAGCTCCTGGTCACAAGCAGTGCCCAGAGCCAACCTGCCTCCTCTGAGCCCCTGTGTGGGCGGATTCCCCCCTGCTGGCTGTTCCCTGCATCGTGTCCTCAGCTCCACCGTGGTTCCCAAGCTTTCTGGGGCCAGGATCACGTGTGACTCCCAGTAGCCAGTCATCCATGGATCTGGGAGCCAAATCAGTGAGGGTCACAGCTGCATGGTTCCCTGTAGAGATGTATCACTCTTGGGAAACACAGGAATCAGGGAAACAGCTGAAGGTGAGATTTTGGACCAGAGAGAAAGGAGAGTTTCTCCAGGAGACCAGTAGGGGGCACTGTGAGGTCTTCTGGGGAGGTTTGTGCAGGACAGGTGCTCAGGGTTTGGCTGACCTCCTCTGAGGGAGGCCCGGGGTGCGGCCCTCTGCTTCCTGTGGGGGTGGGAAGCCGTGTCCCCTTGGGGACTGGCTGGGTCCCCTGCACGTGTGCCTGTGAGGGGTCCCAGCAGCTGCTTCCTCCCAGGGCCACCCATGGGGAAAACAGTCACCAGGGAGGCTCCCTGTCCAAGGTCCCCAGACCCTGTGGGTGCACACGGGGGAGCAGCAGCAGGTGAGGACACATTTGCATGACAGCCCCTCCTCTGTGCGTCCCTCAGGGGAGGATAAGAGAGGCCAGGGCAGCCCAGCCTCAGCTCATGGCCTAAGCAGGACTGTGAGCACCATGGCTGGGATATCTGCCCTCCTCGTGCTTCTCTCCCTATGTGCAGGTAGGACGGGCCCTGGGGACCCAGGCGGCTCCCAGCCGAGTAGTTCCTTCTACCTCAGGTCCCCAAGCAGCTGCATCTTGTCCCTTCTCCTAACTCTGCTGTGTCTGTGTTTGCAGGGTCCCTCTCCCAGCCTGTGCTGACTCAGCCGCCCTCCCTCTCTGCGTCTCCGGGAGATTCAGCCAGACTGACCTGCACCCTGAGCAGTGGGACCGTTGTTGGTGGCTACCACATAAACTGGTTCCAGAAGAAGGCAGGGAGCCCTCCCCGGTACCTGCTAAGGTTCTACTCAGACTCCAATAAACACCAGGGCTCTGGGGTCCCGAGCCGCTTCTCTGGATCCAAAGATGCCTCGGCCAATGCAGGGCTTCTGCTGATCTCTGGGCTGCAGCCCGAGGACGAGGCTGACTATTACTGCGGTACATATCACGGCAACACTGGTACTCACACGGTGCCCCAGCCCCACAGGGACGTGAGACTAAAACCTCCCCTGTGCTCTCCCAGCTGCGCTGTCACTGCTGCTCTGCCTGGGACGAGGTCTGACTCAGGGTGACTTTCTGTTTTCACATCTTCAGGCAGCACCTGAGTTTCCTCCGAACAGCAAATCTGACCCTGTCACAACCTCTTCCTCATCTCACATCTGAGACTGAGCGTTGCTGTTGTATTTCAGCCTGCTCATGTTTCCACAGGCAGACAGTACCTGCTCTGAGATGAACACCTCCCTGAGGAGATGTTATAAGTGGCAGGACCTGGTTGGTCCCGGCCCAGCCCCCTCAGTATCTAAGGGTGACCCCAGGATGCTTCTTGTCTAAGAGCTTCAGTCTGAGGTCTGAGATCCAAAATCAACTTGCAGATGTGAGCGGTAAAATACACACTGGCAATGAACCATCAGAAATTGACAATAAAATGTAAAAATGCCAATTAATGGCTTCAAACTAAGAAATAGGTAAGGATTATTCTGACAAATAAAATCCTCCCAACTCCGTCCAATGGCAGAGCCTCCTTGACCCCCGCAGGGCTCCTCCTGAGTGGGAGGGTGATGACCACTGTCACACAGCTGAGCACAGCCTGGGTGGGCCAGTACTCCAGTCCCTGAGACCAGAGATGGGCATCTGCCCCCCACTGTCTCCAGTGTGACCCCTCAGTCCCTGCCCCTGCTGTGGCCTACAGCAGCTCTGGTGTTGGATTCTGCCATCACTTCAGCCACAAGAACCAGAGAGAGAGATGTTCTGGAGTCAGTGTGATCCTGAACGGGTTGGAAATAACCTCCTCTCTTACTAGTCTTCCAGTGACAAATTATTTGTTTCCAGTATCTAGAGTAGCCCCCTCGTGCTGGCTGGGGAGGACAAGGAGGAGACAAGTCCCGCCCGTGGGACCCAGGGCACCTGGTCCTGCTCTCGCCGGTCCCCACATGTCCCATGAGCCTGGCCCAGGCTCTGCTGCTGAGCCCTGGGCTCTGAGACCTTCATGAAGCAGAATCTCTGTGCAGGTGGGAGGAACTCCTGGGCGCCAAGGTGCAGGAGACCCTGCATTCCCACGGAGGACCAGCTCCTCTCCCGAGTTTACCTCCATTAGTCTAATTGTCTCTGACTCTGATTTCTGTTTAGTTTTGCTTTTATTGGGAAGTTATTTGAGTGGATCTCAGTTCACTGGAGTCTGGAACCTATAATCCAACCCTCATTATCACACGGAATCTCAACACTACAGGAAAGTTTCTAGAACTTTTTCTTCTGTCTTCAATGCCAGTCTATGGAGGACTTTACCGAATGAACGTAAGGTTCCCTGGGGGGTGGGTAACAGCTGTGGAGGCCACTAGGGTCAGAAGACGAGGAAGCACCTTCAAGTAATGAGCTAATTAAGTGATTAATTACAGATGATTATAATAATGACTCACCCTCAATCCTTAAATGGAAAGCAATTGAAAAATTAGACCAAAAATGGAAAAAAAATTCATGAACACACCCCAGATTCAGAATAGGAAAGAATGAATCCTGAGCTGAGCAGTTAAAGGCAAATGGAGCCCGAGGTGCAGGAGGGGAGGACACTGTGTCTCTACTATGCTGTGTTCTAGCGGTCACGAAAGCCATCCGATGCCCATAATTATGCCCTGGGTGTGGGGATCTAACAGGTGCCCCTCACAACAACACCACCACCTACAAAAAAGTGTCGGCCTGTCCGGGTAACCCGTATAGAACTTTTGTCCATATGAACCAGGAAAGTAGGCTGTAGACTCTTACAGTATGAACTTGGCTTCTTTTATTCATTTATTTTTATGTATTTTGGGGGAGTAATTAGGTTATTACTTATTTTCAGTGGAGGTACTCAGGATTGCACCCTGGACGTTGGGCTTGAAAGCACACACTCTACCACAGAGCTATACCCTCCCCCTTGAACGTGGTTCAGGATGGCCCTGTATTTGTAATGACCCAGGCACATGGAAGGATCTAACAAGATGTGGGGTGATCCTGAAACCCGTGCAAGAGAAGGACTGTGCAGTACATCCCAGCTTTAGCACCTGGAGGGCATTCACTGTCTAGATATGATCTAGACGGTCAACGTCTCAGTCCCAAACCCAGTGGACGATCCTCCTCCGTCTACTCGTCTGTGGAGTAAGATGACAAAGATACACGTCGCAAATTTGTCTGCCCTCCAGGAGGGCTGGGTGGTGGCAGAGGGGCTGGGGGGCCCTGGATCAGAGGCCAGTAGGGGACACTTTTGCGCACATCCTGAAAAGGCAGGGTTCTGGGCAAAGCTACCACTGAAATTTTTCTATTGACACCTGCACACTTGTACAGCGACCTTACAGGCGTGTGGCCTTGGCTGGTTTATGTGACCAAAACTGAGGGTCACACACCCACTCCTGGGAACAAGGTCGAGAACATGTTGTCTCAGCATCTCAATTGTTCCCCCAAAACCTGTCCTGGAAAAAGCACATTATCTGATTGCACCCCATCCAGAAGGGTTTCCTGACATCAGAGGCAGGGAGATTCCATGATGGGTCAGGGGAGAACCAGGGACACAAGTAGATTCCAGATCTGTCTCAATCAAGATGGCTGCTGACTATTCAGAAGTCGATCTGAGTGCACTGTTTGCTGGACACTTGCTATGTGCTGGGCTCAGGTGGAAGATACACATCATTAGAGGGTTGAAGCTGGGTCACTGCCTGTGCCTGCCTGGTGCCCTCTGCTCACGGACCTAGATGGAACACACTCCAAGCCTGGGCCTCACATATCCCTGACCCTGCCCAACCTCTGGGACCTGACCCTGTGCCAGGGAGGGATCAGAGAGGTGGTGGGGGGTGGTTTGCATGACTGGCCCCTCCCTCTCCCAGAATATGAAGATGGGGAGAGACCTGGGGACGCTCTGCTCAGCTGTGGGGACATAGAATACAGGACCCGGTGACAATCCCGACCATGGCCTGGTCCCTTCTCTTCCTCACCCTGCTGGCTCACTGCACAGGTGACGGGACGAGGGACAGAGAAAGGGGCCTTAGGGGGACACCTGGTCCCTGCGTCCTCTTCTTGTGTTTGGGCCCCAGAATCAGCATCTCTGTCTCTCCCACTTGCAGGGTCCTGGGCCCAGTCTGTGCTGACTCAGCCGCCCTCCGTGTCTGGATCCCTGGGCCAGAGGGCCACCATCTGCACTGGAAGCAGCAGCAACATCGGGCATGGTAATTATGTAAACTGGTACCAACAGCTCCCAGGAACATGCCCCAGACTCCTGATCTATCATGTTAAAAATCGAGCCTCAGGGGTCCCTGACCCATTCTCTGGCTCCAAGTCTGGGAACTCGGCCTCCCTGAGCATCACTGGGCTCCAGGCTGAGGATGAGGCTGATTATTACTGTGCAGACTGGGACAACAGCCTCAGTGGTCACAGTGCTCCAAGCCAAGGGAGAAGTCAGACAAAAATCAGCTGTCCCCTCAACCCTTGGTTTCTCTCGGCAGTAGAACCAACCTGTGCCAAGCCAGCTGCTTCCTTAATTTGTTTGGCTGAAAACCTGGTCTGAGACCCCCACCAGGAACTGAGGCTAAAAATGTGTCCAACCCTGTCCTTGGTGGCAACATTTTATCTGATTATCTGAAATTGAGCTAAAATTTCTGGATGTCGGGACAGCACCCTGGGGACAGAATGCCTGCCAGGTCAGGGCAGCCCCAGGGACACAGAGTCCAGCTTGGTCTCAGTCAGGACACATCAGAGTGTCCTGTGCGTGTTCTAGTACCAACAGCTCCCAGGATGGGGCACCAAGCCCCTCATCTCTGATGCTAGTAGTGGATTCCCCCCTCGGGTTCTCAGGTCTCACGTCTGGCATCTGGCTCCTTGGCCGGCACTGGGCTGAGCTGAGAACATGCTGCTCCTCCCACCTTTCCTGTGAAAGTGTCTCAGGCTCAGCCAGTGTGTGAACTGCGGGAACTGAGAGCAGAGACCCTTTCTTGACTGTGGGCAGGGGACCCGGCAAGGCCTCCCGCTCAGGCTCTGGCTGGAGCTTCTGCTGTTGCTGCCCCCTGGGTCCCGGGCACCCAGGGGCCTTGTTGGGAGTGGAGGACCCCTCCCGTCTTTCTCTCAAGTCCCTGCAGCAGAACATCCCTAGGAAAAGGTCTCGATGGGAACAGGAAGTCCATCTCCCCATCGCTGGGGACGCATTGTCTCTTTCACTGAAGCTCAGGGGCTGAGTTCGGGGGTCTGGCTGAGGTCCTGGACATGAACTCTGACCCTTGTATCCTGAGTCTCCATCATTGGAGTCATCTACCAATTTCCAGGGCTTTCCAGAGCTACGCCTTCCTGTCATTAGTCCTCGGTGTGAACACCTGTGTGTTTTGCTCACTGGGGAGATTTCTTCCGTGCCAGCTGCGCCAGCTCCAGAGTGTCTAAGGCTGCAGCAGACATTTGGGTCTTTTCAAACAACTACTTCTCCATTCCCCTGAAGCAAAGATCCAAGCATTGAATTTTCCTGATTAATTGTTCTAATACTTGCGGAATGATGTTGACTAATAATGGAGCTGCAATTCACATCTTGCGCTCCTGGTGTGTGGCATTTGCACACATTATTGTCACCAGTCACCCATCAGAGATAGTTGGTGCTCTTACAATAATGTTTCACACGGCACTAAGTATGTCCTTGATACATTAATGAAGTTGTCCCCAAATAGAAATTAAAAAGTGCTTTATGCCTGTTCTTTTCCCCGGGAAGCTGTGGAGACAGCGCTGGTGCATTTCAGTTGCTGACACCGTCCCCCTGTGCAGAATCCAGCCTTCCATCTCACTGCACCTGGGCTGCACACCTTCCCTCCAGGCCCACACCCCACCCCATCATGGGTTTCCTGCTGGACCAACAGGAAAGCATCGCTTATCAACATCTCTAAATAGGCCTACCTAGTACCTCCTGCAGGGGGCACAACAGCTGTACAAAGCAGGTTGTTTTCTCGATACTAAACATGAAGGTGCCGAGAGGATATTTAAAGAAAACAGTTTCTTTTATAATAGAATCAAAAAGAGTAGAATAGTTTGGCACAGAATTTTCTGAGCAGGTGAAAGGCTAGAAACTGAAACCTACAACATGGCTCATAAAAATGACAGGAGGTACCAGGAACTGCGAGCACAAGTGTGTTCACGGGCTGGGTGGCCTCGTCTGGTGAAGGCATCGGTCACCCCGACCCAACAGGCCTGCACGTCCAGTGCAATCTGATCACGGGCTCCCACCTCCCAGTTTCACCCCCACATGTCCACAGCTCCCCTCCCTCTGGTTCTTTGGTTGGGAAGATGTTGGATAAATGTGTTCTTTGCACCCAAATTTCAGATCCCCAACCCCCGTGAGCGTCCGGGCTCTACGTCTAGAACAGCGCCCAGTGCTGGTGCAGGCACGGGTCAGCGGGTGACAGCACAGGGGCATGGACAGAACCCATAATGGTGACAAGGATTCCACTTACAGGGGCGCCCTCTTCATACCCCTCCTCACCGAGTAAGATTACAGACTGAAAAGATACTAAGTATATCAGAGAGACCAAGGCATTGCCCAGCTAACATTCCAGAAACACTAGGCCCCAGAGAAGGAAGTGGAGCAGACTCAGTTTCCCTGACAGTGTCTACTCCACGGCAAAGACAGGCACCAAGATGCCAGTGCAGGGTGGGCTGAGGGGACCCGGCAGTGGAGTCTAAAGCAACCAGCGCCACAAAGTGTGAGAGAACCACGTTGAATCAGGGTGAGGCTGAGCCATTTTGCACTCTTAGAACCTGACAGCTTTTATGTGGGTCAAGTGAAGGCAGACTGGTGATGACCTCAGACACCAGCAGGAAGAGACCTCCCTTCACAGGTGACCCTGAAATATCTGACAGGAAGCACTAGGGAACACGCCGTGTAATGAAGTGTCTGCAGGTCATCGGTGACCTGAAAGCAACTCCTCACCCCAAACACCTCAGAGGGCGGCCCGCATCCTCCTGTCCTGGGCAGTGATGGGAGAAGGTCCCAGTGCCCCACTCAGGACCCCTGCCAGGATGGCCAGGCAGAGTCGGGGGTGTGGGTTGGGGTGCTTGAGCCCAGCAGGGGCCCTGGGGGACAATCCTGAATGCTGGGTTCTGGGCCAGGACAACTAGCAGATACTCCAGGGGTCTTGCTCATCCGTCAGGCAGTGTCCTCACTGAGGGTGACCTTCTGCACCCTGGCCCCTGAGGCACATGAGCTCCCAGCTCGGACCACACACTTGCCTGGGGAAGTTATTACCCAGGTCACATCCAAGCAGCACAGTATTAGGCCAGCAACAAATCTGCAAATAAAAATCACCTGCGATGCTCCCCGGACATAGTGAAAGGACAGCGGGGGGGAGGGGGGGGAGGGTTGGAATTGCAACAACTGGACTCAGAAAGATGAGCTTTGGGATTTTCCTGTCAGGGTCCTGATCCCTGTCCCACCCCCTCACTCACTGGACAGGAGTTTCCTTTAGGGCCAAAGAGGAAGATGGAAAGGGGGTGCTTCTGCTGTGTTGTATTCTTATGCTCTGAGCAAGGGGGTCAGTCACCGCACTTTCAACCCCTTGTAACCTCCACCAGTCCTCCAGGGCCTGAGTCAGACTGTGCTGACTCAGCCGCCCCCAGTATCTGGGTCTCCATTAACTATATATTTAATATATAAAATTTTATATATTTATTTTAAAAATCTAGTAAATTAAATTTATATATTTAATAAAATAATATGTTATATATCTACCTAAAATTATACACATTGATTACATGTATCATATTTTATTTTTTTTTAACTTTTTTATTAATAATCATTTTACAATGTTGTGTCAAATTCCAGTGTAGAGCACAATTTTTCAGTTATACATGAACATATATATATATATTCATTGTCACAGTTTTTTCTCTGTGAGCTACTGTAAGATGTTGTATATATTTCCCTGTGCTTTATTAAAATATATTGTACATCAAATATATACATTTGACCTAACAGTCTATTATATATAAGCATATATGTTATTATGAGTTATAGTTTATATTGTTAGATAAAAAATATATAATAGATATAGATATATTTTCTATTATATCTCATATATTACTTATTGTACATTTGATATTACATGTTAATAATTGCACATCCAGTTTATATTAATAACTGCTTGTCATTATTCTTTCTGCATTATTCTCTCCCTGATTACATGGTCCTGGGTGAGACTGAGCTACACCTGCCACCATGTCCCAAGTCTGCATCCGTCTTTGTGTGTGTGTGTGTCGTTGGGGTATGTGTGTGCATCTGAGAAATCAGTGAGCAGACATTTCTCTAACACTAAATCCAAGCTGGAAGGCATCATGATAGCACAACACCAAACACACAAAGAACTATTACTAAGACTTAAAATAAAAGGCACAGGGTCTGATCTAATTTACTGGTTCTAGAAAACCCAGGAAAACTTGCCCAATAGGAGCCACATAAAACTTTGAATATTTGGCTCAAGATTATTTTTGAACAGAGATGGAAAATAAAAATAAACAACCCAATCCAAAAATGGGCAGAAGACCTAAACAAGCAATTCTCCAAGGAAGACATACAAATGATCAAAAAGCACATGAAAAAATGCTCAATATCACTAATTATCAGAGAAATGCAAATCAAAACTACAATGAGGTATCACCTCACACCAGTCAGAATGGCCGTCATTCAAAAATCCACAAATGACAAATGCTGGAGAGGCTGTGGAGAAAGGGGAACCCTCTTACACTACTGGTGGGAATGCAGTTTGGTGCAGCCACTATGGAAAACAGTGTGGAGATTCCTCAAAAGACTAGGAATAGACTTACCATATGACCCAGGAATCCCACTCCTGGGCTTGTATCCAGAAGGAAATCTACTTCAGGATGACACCTGCACCCCCAATGTTCATAGCAGCACTATTTACAATAGCCAAAACATGGAAACAGCCTAAATGTCCATCAACAGGTGACTGGATAAAGAAGATGTGGTATATTTATACAATGGAATACTACTCAGCCATAAAAACCGACAACATAATGCCATTTGCAGCAACATGGATGCTCCTGGAGAATGGCATTCTAAGTGAAGTAAGCCAGAAAGAGAAAGAAAAATACCATATGAGATCGCTCATATGTGGAATCTAAAAAACAGAAACAAAAACAAACAAACAAACAAAAACAAAGCGTAAATAAAGGACAGAAATAGACTCACGGACAGAGAATACAGACTTGTGGTTACCAGGGGGGTGGAGGGTGGGAAGGGATAGACTGGGATTTCAAAATTGTAGAGTAGACTACACTGTATAGCACAGGGAAATATACACAAAATGTTATGATAACTCACAGAGAAAAAAATGTGACAATGAGTGTGTATATGTCCATGAATAACTGAAAAATTGTGCTGAACACTGGAATTTGACACATTGTAAAATGATTATAAATCAATAAAAAATGTAAAAAAAAAAAAAAGAAAAGTTCCTCAAAGTCTGAGTAGAATCTAGCTGATATCAAGAAAGACTCACCGAGACCCCAGAGAGGACTTAGGCTGAGGCCAGGGTCTCTGGGGAGTCCCTGCGAGGGGGAGAACATGGACTGTGGATGGAGAGCAGATGTGAAGAGGTCTTAAACCACAGGGCAGATGCCCCTTTGAGGGAAAGAGACGCGGAGGTTTCAGCGCGGATTCCTGACCCACTGCAGGAGAAGAAGATGCCGTCCCTGGACACCACTTTGGAGAGCTCACTGGAGCCCTAGGAGGCGGGGGTAGAGGCATCAGCCTGGTCTTTCACATCCAAGGAGCCCAGCCCAGAGAAAGCTTTTACCCATCCGGCAGCATCACCCAGAGCCACCAGGGGGAGCTGTTCTCTGCTCCTTCCCTCACTGGGCTGGGCTCCTGGTCCCGGGGTCCTCTGCCACATGCAATCTGCAAACCCTCAAGTCAGCGCTGGCTCCTCATTGCAACCCAGACCTTTCCCCAAGGAAAGCATTGAGTTCCACTCTGGTGCCTTGAGGATACTCCAGGCAATTTAGAAAGTTGGCTGAGGGCTCCCTACCGAAGTCAGGAATCCCTGCTGATAACTGTAGAGTATCGAAGTTTTGTTTTATTAGAAAGTGCAAGCTGTCATAATTTCATGCTGACATTGTCACCTTTTCTCCTGAAACCTGCAGTTAAATTGAAGAGACTCTACATAATAGATAATTCTTCAAAAAAGGAGGTCGTCACTCCCAGCCTGGCTCTGTAGCTCTACATGTCCCCTCTCCACCCCTGGTCCCCCTCTGCTGCTCCTGGTAACGAGTGCAGAACTGAGTCAGGGGAGACCCCGATCCCCTCTCACCCCAGACACGGGCTCTGTGACTTCCCAGTGGACTCCCTGCTGGAGGAGGAGGGACAGCTCAGCTCCTCTGAAGAAGACAAGCAGGGATTTCACAGAGGAAGGGAGACCTGTTCCAAGATGGGGGTAGCTGTGGTGGGGACTAGACTTCTGGGCCCAAGAAGAGAGGACCCCACCATCTCCCCCTTTAGCCCTCAGGCTCTGCAGGGAAGAGATTTAGATTTGAGGTCACAGGGATCGGGGGAGCACACTTGGTGACAGGCGTCCCCCTCATCACTCAGTGCCTCATCACCATGCCTTCCTGGGTCAGGGTGACGTCCCCGCATCTGCTCCCTCCAGACATCCCCCAGGGGACATCAGGTGACACTGGGCAAGGACAGGGAGGAAGCAGATTTGCATGAAACCCCTTTTCCTCCCAGTGGGTCCAGGAAGCATGAAAAGGCCCGAGGACCACACAGTGCAGCCCAGGAGGCTGAGCAGCCGCGTCCCGGGAGCGTCCCCACCATGGCCTGGACGGTGCTTCTGCTCGGGCTCCTTGCTCACGGCTCAGGTCAGGGGCTGGGACACTGTGGGAGTCTAGAGCCAGGTTTCGTGTGACCCTGGTCTCCATAACCACCCCTGTCTCTCTCCTATCGCTTTTAGGAGTGAACTCTCAGACTGTGGTGACCCAGGAGCCGTCCCTGTCAGTGTCTCCAGGAGGGACTGTCACACTCACCTGTGGCCTCAGCTCTGGGTCTGTCACTACCAGTAACTACCCTGGCTGGTACCAGCAGAAACCAGGCCAGTCTCTCCGCACTCTTATCTATAGCACAAACAGCCATCACTCTGGGGTCCCCAACCGCTTCTCCGGATCCATCTCTGGGAACAAAGCCGCCCTCACCATCACGGGGGCCCAGCCCGAGGACGAGGCCAACTATTACTGTGCTCTGGACACGGGTAGTGGTGGCTACCCTGACACAGTGATGTAACCTCACGGGGCAGTGCTATCAAAACCTCCCCCTGAGCTCAGCCCTGAGGGGCAGGAGAGGAAGAGAGAGGGTGAAATTTCAGCACCACAGGGGAAGGGGCGTCATGCCCCCATCTCCTGTCCAGGGTTTCCAGGCCACCTGCCTCCTCCAGCCTCCCCCAGGGTGCGTCCATCTCTCTAGGGGGTCACCTCCAGGACTGGGCTTCTCTCTCCCTCTCTTCCTACAGTACTGATGGGAGGGGGCTCAGGTACAAAATATATTAATTGACTGTGAGACTCAGAGACCCCGCTCCTCAATCTGAGACTCATCTTATACAAAGAGCAGTGACGACATGTCCTCACGTGCTAATTTGAACACAGACACCAACTCTCCTTTCACGTGGAACTGAGATGGAGCCTCAGCTGGTGGTTTGTTAGAAGTGCAGCCCCCCTGCTGGAGCTCCTGAATCAGAAGTTTGTGTTGCTGTCGCAGAATCTGAATTTCCACCAGCTCCCCAGGCGATCTGTAAGCATTAGTGTCTGGGAGGCAAGCCTACTTGTATTATGACTCAAGTGTTCCTGGGGATTTCTACCTTAAAACCAGACAGGGTAATGCCGCCTGATCCAGTCCCTCCCTAATCACTCCTCAGAATCCCAGGAACACTCATAAAGAGATGAAAAGCCATCAGTGGGAACCATGCCTTGTTATCAGACCACAGACAAAAGCGGGAGGGTTTTCTCCACCTAAGTTCCCTAAGGAAGCCGCTGCGATGGTGAGTTAAGCTGCTGGAAAGCATCCCAGGTGGACCTGCTTCTGGAAACCCAGGTGTCACCCCCTGGGCTGACTCCCCGGGAGCCCAGCCTCCAAGTGCAGGGCTGGAGACTGAGACATCACATCACAGTCCCTCAGGCGTCCCCACGGGCTGCAGGGGAAGAGGGGCAAAGTGTGACATTTGGGTTGAGTTTTCCATCTCTCTGCAGAAAATGATATCAGAAAACGATCACATGGAGGCAATTCCACATGTGAAGGAAAAGGACATTTACACAGATATGTTAGGGCCCTGTCCATAGACATGTAATAATTATTTTATATAGAGATACTATACATACACACATATATTCTTACAGGGAATCATAAAAATTTTTATAAAAAAGTCAGATGTGTGCCAAGAAGAGGTATTTCATAGAAGCCACCGGCCTGGCTCTGAAACCCAGTCTCCCTCAGCCCACAACCTGGAGATTTTGTCTCCACCACAGGGAGGGGACAGGACGTGGGTTTCTGGCTTCCACACCAAGGGCATAGGGGGCCACTTGTGCCCAACGCATGCTGTCAGACACAGCCCTGAGTGGGGGTTGCACCCAGTGGAGACGGATCAGTCGTCAGCACTTCTGGGCACAGTACAAGCATCTGGCTTTACTGGGGCCATGTTCTCCCAGGTCAACACCACGAGACCACGACATATGAAGGCATAATGCATTATCTGTCGAAGCCACATTCGAGATAAGATGTGCACAATATTTAATATTGGACTTGGGGTGCTTCTGCTGTTTTTATTTAAAAATACATTACCCTTATCAAAATCACTGAACTAATTTACTTCTTTAAAACATTTAAATGCATTTACTTATTAATTTATTTTAACAATTTTTAGAAGAGAGAGGTAATTAGGTTTGTTTATGTATTATTCTGTTTGTTTTCTGTTTGGGGGGGAGTAATTAGATTTATCTGTGCATTTCCTCTTGGAGGAGGCCCTGGGGAGTGACCCCAGGACCTTGGGCGAGCTAAGCCTGAGCTGTAGCACTTGAGCTAAACCCGCCCATGCACTTTATTTTATATCCACAATAACATTAACATTGAAGTTACAATCGCAGCACAGTGAAAGCTTGGCATGTTCGTGCACTGTGAGTACCGTCTGATGACGTGAGGAGTCCGTCCTGTTTAACCCCACGTTTGCCACAACAGATGCTGACGTTGTTTATCACTATTTTCCGACCTTCTCCAAGACACACGTCCAGAATTCTGTTTTGCGGGTGAATTTAATCAAACATTTCAGTAGGAAGTAGTAAATATTCTGCACACATTTTTAAGAAAACACAGGAATAAGGAATACTTCACAATACATTTTATGAGGCCTGATTTTATAAACAAACAAAATACTGTACAAATTAAGAACCAATCTTCTACCGAACCTAGATAAACATATACACCGAAGTATTAGCAAATTAAGTTCACAAATATAGTAAAAGTTGTCCAACCAGAAATTCAAGGATAATTTAGTATTTGAGAATCAGTCCATGTAAATCAGACTTTAAGGGAAAAAACACGATCGTCTCAATAGATGCACTTGTGAAAATATGATCCACTCAAGTTCATTCATGGCTCTGGGCTCCAGCCTGAGGAGCTTGCTGTCACCACCCCTCAGTGCAGGACAGCGGCCTCCATGCCCCACAGCTCGGGGGTCACAGATGGAAGACACACATGGCTGGGCTGTGGGACCTCAGGGGTCTTCTGCACAGGGTCCACACCATGGAGAGGGCTCCTCCCCTCCATTTGCACAGGACTCAGCCAGGCTCCAGGCCAGGCTGTCAGCAGGAGCCTTGACCTGACAACCAAGGACATCTTCCCTGAATTCCTTCCTCTGGGATTCCTTCCCTGGATTCCATCTCCCCTGGTCCTGTCACACAGGCTGCATCTGCTTCCTTCCTCCTGGGGCCCCCGCCCTCCTGGCCTCTTGTTCACCTGTGTCACTTCTGCACCTGCTGGGTGGGAATTTCATCTCCTTCACCTAATCCAAGCAATCTCCAGGGCACGCCCTTCATCCCTGCAGCTCTCAAGTGCTCAGCGCCTGTTCCTGTGCTATAAAGCCACCCACCGTCAACCTCTATCAGAATCTGGGGTGCAGCCGTGGTCCCTCTGGTGCCCCTGCCACCAGCAGGAAAGGTGAGGACGGCAGCCCAGACCCTTCCCAGCTCAGCTCCACGAGGCAGGGATGAGGCCGTCGAGCTCAGCCTGAGAGACCCGCTGCGGAGCCACAGAGCCCCACACGGCAGGGGCTCCAGCAATGTGTGCACTCGCCGACATGCTCACACCGCGTGGGCGCGGCATCCCGGCCCCGGTGGGCTGAGGGCAGACACCCGGGAGACCCCCCAAACGCAGGGAGGGGACACGTGCAGATCATGTGTGTTACAGATTCTTCAGCCTCTGTACAGTCTTACTCCTAAAGTCAGAAGGAAAGGGAAAACAAATTCACTCTGGGAATGGATGCATCGTCCACTTGGGAGCAGCACTGAGACACCACGGTGCAAACACGTGTGTGAAGATTGTTTCCACCTCATAGTGAACAGAATTCATAAAACCTCAAACACAGTCACATGGAAACACACTCACATGTAAAAACTGCCTTTTTAAAAACTTAAGTCACAAAGAAAAATATTTCAAATAAGAATATCCCTAAGATACAAAATTAAAATGTATCGTGGGGGAGGGGGAGGGATAAATTAGGAGTTTTGGGTTCACAGATACACACAAGTATACATAAAACAGAAACACGACAAGGACCGACTCCAGAGCCCTGGGAACTGTCTTCAACATCTTGTAAAACCCTATAATGGAAAAGAACCTGAAAAGGTGTATGTGAATGTACAAACGAATCACCCTGCTGTACACCTGAAACACTGTAAGTCAATACACTTCCCAAAATAATAACAACAGGTATCATAGGGCTTGTTTCAGATAAATGAAATGATTTATAAATAATACATGATTTGCTTTGGTGATGACTTTAGATATTTACCATTTTATTCTTACTTAGTTCATTTAAAAGCTCACAGTCACCCACCTGTCATCAGAGAGCAAACGGATAGTCTGATTTGTCTTCTGCATCCATGAATAAATCCCAAAACTAGCTCAGTTCAGATTCCGGCAATACACTCCCAAAACTTCCCAGTGATGTGCACACCTCAGTTTTGTTTTCTGGGTTTGGAGAGTCAGATCATAATAGGCCGAAGCTTGAATTTTTGACAAAATAGTGTACCCTTGATGTCCTTTCCGGTCACAGGTCATTAACTTTTCTATCATTGTTAAGCAGCTCCGCACCCTCCCCCTGATATGAGGCACGTTTTTGCCCCCAGTGCCCTGTCTGGCATCTCTGATCCACACAGTCGCCGTGTCCAGGTTCGCCTGGGCCCAGCAGTGCTAGAGGGAAGTTAAGGTTTTAACTCATCCCCTGTTTAACATTTAACGTATTTGCCATTTTGCTCTTACAGAAAATGTTGGAACAAGGCCCTTTGGCATAGTTCCTGCACGTATGTGTTCTGTGCTTGGAGAAAAGGTTCCGAGAAGAGACTGTTTTGTCAAAGGACACAGAGAACGTTCAAGTGTGAGGTAACATTGAAATACAGTCATGATTACTCAGCACAACCCTGTCGGAACACACGCAAGCCTCCCCCCAGAGCCTCCCCGTCCCTGAGAGAAGACCCTGCTCCTCATATCTGAGGGCACACACAGAGGAGGAGGTTTTGGGCCCCAGGGAGGATTCACACACAGGAGGGGTCCCTGTGTCCTGCTCACACAGATGGGCCTGAGAGGACAGGGGGCACAGGAGGGGCACCTGGCCTGGCACTAAGGTGGGGACATTGGACAGAGCAAGGGACAGGAACTGTCACTGAAGTGTTCTGGTCACCAGGTCACAAAGTGTGTATCTGGGCCTGAACACCAGGGGACGCTCGGGATCTGGGCCTGAGAGTCTTGGGGGAGGGGAACTGGGACCATCCCCTGGCCATGCTTCTTGCTTTCTGCTCAGCTGTGACTCATGCCACCAACCTCTGGGACACACACAGCCCCACCCCTGCCTACCACCTGCCCCTTCAGGCAGAGGGACCTGACCCGAGGCCCAGGGAAGGATCAGAGGGCTGAGGGAGGTCATTTGCATGACTGGCCCCTCCCTCTCTCAGAGTATGAAGAAGAAGAGAGAGAGAACTGGGGACACTCTACTCATCTGTGGGGCCACAGAAGGCAGGACCCAGTGACTATAACCACCATGGCCTGGTCCCCTCTCCTCCTCACCCTGCTGGCTCACTGCACAGGTGACTGGATGAGGGACAGGAGAAGGGGCCCTGGGAGGACACCTGGGCCTTGGGTCCTCCTCTTGTGTATGGGCCCCAGCAGCAGCACCTCTGTCTCTCCCCCTTGTAGGGTCCTGGGCCCAGTCTGTGCTGACTCAGCCGCCCTCTGTGTCTGGATCCCTGAGCCAGAGGGTCACCATCTCCTGCACTGGAAGCAGCAGCAACATTGGGGGTAATTATGTAAACTGGTACCAACATCTCCCAGGAACGGCCCCCAAACTCCTGATCTACGATAACAGCAACAGGGCCTCGGGGGTCCCCGAGCGCTTCTCTGGCTCCAAGTCTGGCAGCTCTGCCTCCCTGACCATCACTGGGCTCCAGGCTGAGGACGAGGGTGACTATTACTGCGCATCCTGGGATGACAGCCTCAGTGGTCACACAGTGCTCCAGGCCCTTGGGGAAGTGAGACAGAAACCTGCTGTCCCCCAGCCATGGGGCTCCCTGGGCAGAGCCACCCTCTGCCAAGTCAGCTGCAAACCCCAGTGAACTTACTCTAGTGGAAGTGTCCTCATCATATCAAAATCTGCCTCCAAAGCCTGTCCTTGGTTTATACACGTCGCCTGATGTTCTCGGATGGAGTGAGATCCCTGGGTGCTGGGTCAGGCAGCCCTGGGGACAGAGGCACGGGGGCTGCGATAAGTGTCAGGGCTGCTGTCACACCACACAGTGACTGGGCGGCTTTACTAACAGACATGGGTTCTCACGGTCCTGCAGGCTGGACATCCAGGACCACGGTGATGGCAGGTTGGTCTCCCCTGAGGCATGTCTCCTGGCCTTGCAGACCGCTATGTTCTCGGTGTGTCCTCACGTGTCCTTTACTCCGTGTGCTCACCCCACTGTGTCTTTCTGTTCTTAGAGAGACACCAGAATTGTTTCCTAGGGCCCCTCCCTTATGTCCTCATTAATCTGAATTTCCCCCTTCAATGCCTTATATCCAAAGCCAGTCACATTGGGTTCAGGCTTCAATATATGGTTTTGAGGAAGCCCAGTTTAGTGCATATCAGGGGATCCGGACAGAGCTCGGGACACAGAGTTTGGATGCAACTGATTCAATCATCAGCCCACCAGACAATGAGAATCCTCACCATTTACTGACCACAGTATGTCCCAGAGAGTGTCTCCAGGCTCAGGACACTGTGTGTAAAATACAGGAAGGGTCCTCCTGCTCAGGGGCCTGACACTGTCTGCGGAAAAGAGAGGACACATAAAACAGATTTAAAATGAAGGGTGAGTCACAGAGACATAGTGGTGGTGAGGGTGTAGGGTGGGAGACAGGAGCCTGATGTGCTGCAGGGAGTCCGCAGAGTCTGGTTTGGGTGATGAGGTCTGGGGGCTGCACAGAGGATGAAGGGGTCAGAGGTGAGTTTGGAGGTGGGACCAGGTTGGGGTGTGGGAGACACTGTGTGAGACTCTGAATCCTGGAGGTAGGGAGGGGCATGTGATGGGGGGAAGGAAGGCAGATTCCCCTTGTCGTGGAAGAGGAGGGACTGAAGATCATCATCGGGAAGGAGAGACCCTGAGCTGGTTGCTGGAGACGTGGTCGGGGGTGTGAGCTCAGTCCACTGTCCCAATGTGTTGACCATCGGGTGATGCCAGGTTAGTTAAACTCAGCATCTCAGAGGTCGACCAGCTCCTGACTCACCAGGAATCCCGGGAACGCTTGTCTCTAGGTCACTCACCTCCACATTTAAGGACAAAGTCCCCTGTACCTGGTCACTTTCACATGTTGGAGGAAGCGAATGACGGGGATGAGCTCTGCTCCTGCGACCTCGATGCTGCCTCCAGGGTAGAAACCTGCCCTTGGGAGAAGCAGGGAAGCTTCTGTCTCTGCCCCATTACTGCCTCTGAGCCTCAGACAGTGGGGCTCTCTAGATGCTTCTGGAAATTTGTTCCTGTAGCAGTGACTGATCATACGTACTTGGCTCCACCAGTAACTGTCTTGATGAGGAAAAAGGCCACAGGACGCGTCAGGCTGAGACGGCAGAGACTTGGCTCCAGACCGGACCCCAGGCCTCAGGGCACAGGGTCCTCTGCACCCTCCACAAGCTCCCCTCACTCCTTGTAGGGACTGGAAGGCTGTTCTGTGGGCAGGCATTAGGGCGGGCTCCCTGAGTCCCAGGACAAACAAAATCTAGTGGGAAAATGAAAGAAACTCTGCTAGAAATCAAATTGGGATGGAATGCAGTGAAAATCACAAAACCACACTGCAGTAGGAAGAAGGAGGAAGGACTTAGGCAGGCTTTACACTGGAATAAATAGTAAACGGTGAGATGACCCAGGTGCCCGTGTCAAGATGCTTTCTGGGGTCACTGGGCAGAGTTGGGGCTGGGGGATGAGATGTCTGAGCCCGCAGGTGCCCTGGGGACTGTTGGTGATCTCTGGGTTCTGGGCCAGGACAGCTGGCAGATACTCCAGGAATCTCGCTCTCCTGGTGGGCAGTGTCCTCACTGAGGGTGACCTTCTGCACCCGGGCCCCAGAGGCACATGAGCTCCCATCTCTGACCACACACTTGCCTCGGGGAGTCATTGCTCAGATCATGTCCAAGCAGGACCGTCTCATGTCAGAAACAAATCTGCAAATAAAAATCTTCTGCGATGCTCCTGAGTCATAGTAAAGGGACAGCTGGGGAGGGTCGGGTCAGAATTCCAACAAGTGGACTCAGCAAGACGAGCTCTGGGGCATCCCTGTCAGGGTCCTGATCCCTGTTCCAACCCCTCACTCACTGGACGGGACTTTCCTTTAGGGCGGAAGAGGAAGATGGGATGGGTGAACCTCTGCCCTGCTCTGTTCTTATGATCCGCACAGGCGGTGGGTCACCCCACTTTCTACTCCTTGTAACCCCCACCTCTCCTCCAGGGTGTGAGTCGGACTGTGTTGACTCAGCCGTCCACAGTCTCTGGGTCTCTGTTAATTACATATCTAACACATAAAGTTTTATATATTTATTAAAAATATGTAGTAAGTTAAATGTACATATTTGATAAAACAGTATGTTAAACATATACATAAAATTACATACACTGATTATATGTATAATATTTTAAAATTAATATATTTACTAAATTATAGTGTATGTCAAATATATACATTTAATTTGACAGTGCATTTTACATAAACATGTAGAAGATATTGTGTATTATAGTTCATATTGTTAAATAAAATATACATTATATAATAGACAGCTATGGATATATTTTCTAATACCTTTTATGTTACACATTGCACATTCTATATTGCATGTTAATAATTGCACATCCTGTTTATATTAGTAACTGCTTGTCATGGGGGGTCCCATTCTCTCTGCGACCTTCTCTCCCTGATTACAGGGACTTGGGTCAGACTGCGCTACACCATGTTCCGAGTCTGCATCTCTCTTTGTGTGCGTGTGTCATCGGGGTATGTCTGTGCATCTGCGAAATGAGTGAGCAGACATTTCTCTAGCAATAAATCCAAGCTGGAAGGCATCAGGATAGCACCCCACCAAACACACAAAGAGCTATTACTAAGACTTAAAATAGAAGGCACAGAGACCAATCTAATTTGCTGGTTCTAGAAAACAAAGGAAAATCTCCCCAAAAGCAACCAGATCAAATATGAAAATTCGGGCTCAAGATAATTTGAACAGAGATGGAAAAGTTCCTCAAAGTCTGAGTAGAATCCAGCTGATATCAAGAAAGTCCCACTGGGACCCCAGAGAGGACTTGGGCTGAGGCCAGGATCTCTGGAGAGTCCCTGTGAGGGGGAGAATATGCACTGTAGACGGAGAGCAGATGTGAAGAGGTCTTAAACCACAGGTCAGATGCCCCTTTGAGGGAGAGAGACGTGGAGGTTTCAGCGCTGACCCCTGACTCACTGCAGGAGAAGAAGATGCCATCACTGGATACCACGCCAGGGAACTCACTGATGCTCTAGGCGGCAGGGCCAGCGGCCTCAGCCTGGTCCTTCACATCCAAGGAGCCCAGTCCAGAAAAACCTCTTACCCACCTGGCAGCATCACCCAGAGCCACCAGGGGAGCTGTTCTCGGCTACTTCCCTCACTGTGCTGGGCTCCTGGCCCCGGGGTCCTCTGCCATATGCCATCTGCAAATCTTCACGCCAGTGCTGTCTCCTCATTGCTACCCAGACCGTCCCCCCAGGAAAGCATTGAGTTCCACTCTGGTGTCTTGGGGATACTTCAGACAATTTAGAAAGTTGGCTCAGGGCTCCCTCCAGAAGTCAGGAGTCCCTGCTGGCAACTGTAGAGAATTCCAGTTTTGTTTTATTAGACAGTGCAAGCTGCCATAATTTCATGCTGACATTGCCACCTTTCCTTCTGAAACCTCGTTAAAGTGAAGAGACTCCATATAATAGATAATTCTTCAAAAAAGGGAGGTTGTCACCTCCAGCCTGGCTCTGCAGCTCTATGTCTCCCCTCTCCAGCCCTGGTACCCCAACTGCTGCTCCTGGGAATGGTCCAGAACTGAGTCAGAGGAGATCCCTGTCCCTTCTCACCACAGACACGGGCTCTGTGACTTCCCAGTGGACTCAGTGCTGGAGGAGGAGGGACAGCTCAGCTCCTCCAAAGAAGACAAGCAGGGATTTCACAGAGGAAGGGAGGCCTGTCCCAGGGATGGGGGTAGCTGTTGGGGGGACTAGATTTCTGGGTCTAGGAAGAGAGTATCTCACCATCTCCTCTTACAACCCTCAAACACTTCAGGGAAGAGATATAGGACTGAGGTCACAGGGGCGGCGGGAGTACATTTTCAGACGTCACCCCCAACACTCAGTGCCTCATCACCATGCCTTATGGTTCAGGGTGACATCTGTGCATCTGCTCCCTCTAGGACTCCCCTAGGGGACATCGGTGACACTGGGCAGGGAGAGGGAGGAGGCTGATTTGCATGAAGCCCCTTCTCCTCCCAGAGGGTCCCGGAGACATGAAAAGTCCTGAGGACCCCACAGTGCATCCCAGGATTCTGAGGAGCCACATGCCGGGAGCTTCCCCACCATGGCCTGGACGGTGATTCTGCTCGGGCTCCTCGCTCACGGCTCAGGTCAGGGGTCGATACACTGCGTTCTAGGGGGACATCTACAGCCAGGTGTCGGGGTGACCCTGATCTCCATAAGCACGCTTGTCTCGCTTGTCGCTTTCAGGGATGGATTCTCAGACTGTGGTGACCCAGGATTCGTCCCTGTCAGCGTCTCCAGGAGGGACAGTCACACTCACCTGTGGCCTCAGCTCTGGGTCTGTCACTACCAGTAACTACCCCAGCTGGTACCAGAGGACACAGGGCCAGGCTCCCCGACTGCTTATCTAAAGCACAAACAGCTGCCCGTCTGGGAACCTCAATCGCTTCTCTGGAACCAGTCCGAGGATGAGGCCGAGTATTATTGTGCTCTGGACACAGGTAGTTACAATAACACAGTGATGTAACCTCACGGGGAAGTGCTTCCAAAACGTCCCCCTGAGCTCAGTGGGTTCAGCCCTGAGCGGCAGGAGAGGAAGAGAGAGGGTGAGATGTCAGCCCCACAGCGATAGGGGGCGCCCTACCCCCATCTCCTGCCCAGGGGTTCCAGGCCATGTGCCTACTCCAGCCTCCCCCAGGGTGTATCCATCACTCCTAGGGGTCCCCTTTTCTCCCAACATGATGGTGACCGGGGCTCAGGTCCAAATTCTGTCCAGCAGCTGTGAGACTCAGGAATCCAGCACCATCAAGAAAACCTTCCTTGTTGACCTTGCTGTTATCAGTCTTGACAGTAAACTTCCCTCACTGCGACCTCAGCAGGCGTCCCAGCAGCATTGGGCAGAGACATAGGGTCACAGCCCCACTTCTCAGAAGTGGGCCGGGCCTTGTCGTCCCTTGGGGAGTGTCTGGGGGTCCAGGGTGAGGAGCCTCCATCCCATCAGAACATCCAGCCTGAGTGAGGCGGGCCGTCGGTGTGGTCAGCTGTCCAGTGCTCCACCCAGGATTCTGGCAGCCCAGGCGGAGCTGGGCTTTCTCCCCATCCCTCAGTGTGAGACTGAACGCGGGAGACAAGGCAGCCTAGTCTGCACTTCTGTCCCCCTGCTGGGGACATTGGGGCCAGAGAGGACTCAGCCCTGACCCTGCATGGGTTAACAGGACTGTGCCTGATTTGGGAGCAGAGATGGACACTGCAGTGCTCCTCCCTCTCTGGTGTCCCTGAGGCCATGGAGCCCAGGGGGCCAAGCACCCACCTACTGCAGCAACACAGCCCCTCTCAGCTTGGCTTCCCTCCCTGGGATCAGCGGGTGCTGGTCCCCATGCCCCCAGGATGCAAAGTAGCTGGTGACCATAGCTGCCCCACGGTCCCCAGGATGGAGTCAGCAGCACAGAGCAGTGGGGTCAGGGTCCCCCTTTGCTGGGACGGTGGCAGTGAACACACCACTGACCTTCTGCTGCAGGATGATCCCTGACCAATGATGACTAAAGGGGACTCAGTTTCTTGATGTCACCTCCCCAAAATCCAGGTTCCAGTAAAAATGTCACTTGTCATATCAACAGCTGTGAAAATAAATATCGATGTGAAAACAGAGTCCATTGGAACCAATACTGAGATGACTCAATGATGACATATATTTAGGGAACAACATCAGACCCTCGGATGAGCAGGTAGAGACACTGGGAACAAACGGAGCCTGAGGTGAACCGAGGTAGAAATAGAACCAGGAGAACAAAGTGGATGGAAACACAGACCTGAAATACAACAGAGGGAAATAAAAAATAAATCTTTCTGCAGGGGCTCAAAGACATGCATTGCGCATTACTATTTTATTTCCTTATTTGATTATTGACTGATTGATGATTCCTTGGAAGGATAAAAGGGCTGCCATCCCTTCTGCTTATTTTCCACCACCATGAACATTCAGAGAGCGTCACCAGGGGGCGCTGTGGGTCCGCTCAGAACCTGCCAAGCCTGAACCACGTTCAGGTTCCCCACTGCAGGGGCCCTGCACCTGGGCTGACTGGCCAGAGCTGGATGTGGGAGCAGGTGCTTCCCCTCAGGGGACAAAGCCCGAGCCCCAACCTCCGCAGGCCCAGCCTGTTTGTGGAGCTGCCACCTTGGGGGAGGACCCAAATTGTATGGTGTGTGGGCTCTTGACCCTGTCTGGCCCCAACCCTCTTCCCCAGGAGCAGAGGAGGAGGAAGGGGGACCCCAGGGACAAGCCCCGCCCTCCTCTTAGCTTCCCTGGTTTCTCTTCTGTCTTTTCTATGAGCTCCCGCACCTCCCCTCCACTCTGATTCTTGATTTTCCTCCCAAACCCTGGGCTCCCCCTCTTCCTACAACCCTCCACCTAGTGACCTCTCCGGTCATTCCCAAGGCCACTATCAGAAGCTGGTGACTTTTCCCCAGATCTTCCAGGAACCGGACACTCACTCCCTCTTCGTCCTGCTGGAACCTCTCTGACCTCTTCCTTCCTGAGAGGCCTCACGTCTCAGGACACTCAGATTTTACCCCCACTCACCCCTCTGCGTTCCCCCATTTCCAAGAAGATCCAGTGAGTCCTTCCAGCAGCTAATGGATGCCCTTTCATGCCCACCACTCATCATCTCTGCCCATTAGTTGAGAAGTTTCAGGGGAAGGGAACTCCAGCTTCCTGACTACCTGGGTAGGAACTTGCAGCTGAACTGTCTCTGTCCTCAGCTCTTGGACCATTGATTTTGTATGCACTGAGCACAGGAGACAGGGGGCTCTTGGCATGGACAACAGACATCTGTCCCGGTTCTCCGTGCAGGGCCCCCCGGGCCCCCCACAGGGTCCTCTTGGCAACCCTGGGGACCCTCGGGCCAGGCCAGCCTGGCCACCCTTGAAGGTGTGATACTGGACACGAAGGACACTCCAGCCCTGGGACTGTTTGGTTGGGCCAAGGATAGGAGCTAATTTGCATAAAATGCCCTTGGTCCTGTGGTGAGAGGATAGGAGAGTAGGGTAGAGGCGGTCTCAGCGGAGCTCGGGGGCGTCTGCATCATGGCCTGGACTCTGTTCTGCCTCCTCCTCCTCTAGTGCACAGGTCAGGATGCCCTCAGCACCCTGACTCCCAGCTCCTCGCCCCCCTGCCCCACCCGCAGGGAATGACCCATCTTGTGCTTCCTTGGGACATAACAGGTGTCTGTGTTTCCAGGCTGCCTCTCCCAGCCTGTGCTGATGCAGCTGCCCTCTGCATCTGCTTCCCTGGGAGCCTAGGCCAAGCTCACCTGCACCCTGAGCAGTGGCTACAGTGGTTATTACATGGACTGGGAAGAGCAGGACCCAGGGAATGGCCCATGGTTCGAGATGGGAGTCGGCACCACAGTGTTGTTGAATCCATGGGGGATGGGGTCTCTGATCACTTCTCAGGATCAGGTTCTGCTTTGGAGCACTACCTGACCATCTAGAACGTCCAGGAGGAGGACAAGGCTGACTACATCTGTGGGACAGACCATGGCAGCTACGTGTAACCCACAGTGACACCCCCAGAGTAGAAGTGACACAGAAACCCTGCTCACAGCTGGTCCCCACTCCTCAAGAAACCTGAACCACAGTTCATGGGACACCTCCTGACCTCCCCTGAGAGTTTCCAACTTCCCAGGGATTTTCATAACTCAGACCCTGTCAGTGAGGACGGTCTGTCTGTGCACAACCTGTCTGGTCTCGATCCGCAGCGAATGTTCCTCTTGGTTGGAAAACACAAGCTAATCTGGGTTGAATTCCAGTGAAATACATCCAGCCCTGAACTTCAAAGCTGCAAAACAGCGTCCGAGGCATCCTTCCCTTTTGCAGTCTGTACGACATTTGGGTCGTTGCCCACCATGGAAAGTAACACGTGCATGAATCCATGTGACTGTGCTTGGATCGACTCCTTGAATGTACAGGAGTTTTGGAAGGAGGAGCATCGGTGTGTCCTAAAGAGTGTCCCAGGGATGCTGGTGCTGGGGTGTGTGCTAACATCATGGGTGAGGGGGTAGGAGGAGGGGTTAAATGAGGGGAGATTGAAGGAGGGAAATCATCCTGAAGAGGGCTGATGGGGGATGAAGTTGTGGGAGGCCCCTTAGTCTATTACCATGAATTTCGGTATCATCAAAGATTTCTGCGAAGACAGACGTGTGAACAAGAAAACCTACACCCCTGTGTGATGTGATGCATGTCTGCCCTGGGTTAACAGATCACCAAAGTTGCAGAAATGTGTGTTTCCACCTTGATCTCAAGTTTAACCCTTTATCCTCTCAGCAAACAGAGGGGGCTCCTGTGATTTTGGGAAGGGACAGGGGCTCAGGTGTCACTGACAGAGGAGGGAGGGAGGGGGCCCAGAGCTAGGTGAGGGGCTGTGGGTGGGTGTGGAGGGTGTGGGGCCAGATCAGGAAGGAGACTTGTGGTGCTGAGGGGTTGAAATTTCATGCAAACAGCAGTGAGGAGTCATTGAACGGTTTAAGGCAGAGTTGTCTTGAGCTGAAGGAGGATTTTTTTTTGTTGTCTGAGGAGAAGCAGGTGGTCCTGGCTACAGGACGCTTACTGAGATACCTCTGAGTTCAGATGATCATGGAGCATTTGCACAACCGAAGCAAATTTGGACACAGGATATGGTGAAAACCTGACGGTTTCTTCATTCAACAGGCACACACTGCATTTCTACTGAACTGAGACAATGAGCAAGAGAACCCAGGTGTGGTCATTTTTGTTTATAATACAGAAAAATTGTAGGAACTCTAAGACAGGGTCCTCACAAGAAATATGTGACATCACCGTCAAAAAAAAAAACTCCATCTTAAGAAAGCAATCCTCACACATGAGAAATATATCACAAGTAGATGAGGTATATTAATACAATGGCATACTACTCAGCCATGAAAAAGAATGGAATAATGCCATTTGCAGCAACTTGGATGGACCTGAAGATCATCATTCTAAGTGAAGCATGCCAGAAAGAGAAAGATACCATATCACTCATATGTGGAATCTACAGAAAGGAAAAAGAATACGCTAATGAATTTAATTATGAAACAGAAAGAGACTCACAGAGAAAACAAACTTATGGTTTCCCGGGGGAAAGAGGGTAGGAAGGAAAAAATTGGGTGTTCAAGATTTGCAAATATTAACTACTGTCTATAAAATAGATAAAGAAGTTTTTGTGTGTGTGTGTGTGTAGAGCACAGGGAACTAGACTCAATATCTTAAAGTAACCTATAGTGAAAAAGAATATAAAAACAAATATATGTATGTGTGTATGACTGAAACATTATGCTGTACACCCAATACTGACACTTTGTAAACTGATTATTCTTCAACAAAAAGGAAAGAAATATATGACATGTGCACTACTAAATGATATGCCTGCCGAACTAAATCATTTCCACAAATCACACTAAACTCCATCAAAATTCTGAAAACATTTCCTGAGTTTTGAAATGCCTGCTAGGTTTCCAGGTTTCAAAGATGACTTTTTGCTTCTTCATGGAAAATCCAAATCTAAACTCTGTCCTTCAATAGCCTTACATGTCCTTCAAATGAAGTCACTGTCCCCTTGCACATGTGGGCCAGTTAGCTTTTCTAGACTGTACTCTGGGAGAGAGCTGTACCTTTTAAAGATTCCATATGCACAGCTTTGTAGCTTCCATGTACCAGGACTCCATTTGGAAATGAAAACGCTTTATAGGATGTGACTCAGCATAAAAGAACCACAGATTCCGGTGAGCAGACCATGGACAGGTGAATGGAGACAGGGACCAGGTGAGCTTCCCAATCAGCTTGGCCCTCAGGTGTCTGGCCCTCAGGGAGTTTGTGTCCCGTGACCTGCAGGGGGTGCTGTGGGGCTGCCCTGTGGCCTGGGAGCACCACTCACGCCCAGAATCTGGGCCTGGGGGCGGAGCTTGTGCTCCTAATGGGGACTCGCAGTGTGTCCTCTCTGGCTGGCAGAGTCCCCTGAGCTGGGACCCATTGGTCTCAGCTGGTGCCTCCTCCTAGGGTCTCACAAGGGGGAAGCCAGCCCCCACCCACTCCGAGTCTGGGCTATGAGCTGAGCTCCAGCACCAGGGCTCAGGGAGGGGCTGGGCGGTCCCTAGGAGGACACTCATTTGCATGGGCCGCCCCTCCACTGGCAGAGGCTGGTAAGAAAAGGAGGCCTGAGGCAGCCCAGCCCCAGCGTGGGTACCAGAAGACTGTGAGAACCATGGCCTGGACACCTCTCCTGCTTCTGCTCCTCTCTCACTGCACAGGTAGAGACGGGCCTTGGGGACTGGGTCTCAGGTCCCTGCCTGCAGCAGCCCCTGTGGCTCAGACTCTGGGAATGCTTCCTACAGGTCCTGCCCCATCTGCCCTTTGTGTCTGTGTTTGCAGGGTCCCTCTCCCAGCATGTGGTGACTCAGCCGCCCTCCCTTTCTGCATCTCCGGGATCATCAGCCAGACTCACCTGCACCCTGAGCAGTGGGAACAGTGTTGGCAGCTACTACATAAGTTGGTACCAGCAGAAGGCAGGGAGCCCTCCCCGGTACCTCCTGTACTACTACTCAGACTCCAGTAAGCACCAGGGCTCCGGGGTCCCGAGCCGCTTCTCTGGGTCCAAAGATGCCTCGGCCAATGCAGGGCTTCTGCTCATCTCTGGGCTGCAGCCTGAGGACGAGGCTGACTATTACTGTGCTGCATACAAGAGTGGCTCATACACTTCACATGGTGCCCCAGCCCCACAGGGAAGTGAGACTAAAACCAGCCCTATGCTCTCCCCACTGGGCCATCACTGCTGCTCTGCCTGGGACCAGGTCTCACTCAGGGTGACTTTTTGTTGTCACATCTTCAGGCAGCACCTGAGTTTTCTGAGAACAGCAAATCTGACCCTGTCACAGCCTCTTCCTCATCTCACATCTGAGACTGAGCATTGCTGTTGTATGTCAGCCTGCTCGTGTTTCCACAGGCAGACGTGACTTGTTCCGAGATGAACACCTCCCCATGGAGATGTTATAAGTGGTAGACAGTGGTGGGTCCTGGCTCCTCCCATCTTAGCGTCTAAGGGTGACCCCAGGATGCTTCTTGTCTAAAAGCTTCATTCTGAGGTCTGAGATCCAAAATCAACATGCGGAAGTGAGCGGTAAAATACACACTGGCAATGAACCATTGGAAGTTGACAGTAGAATGGAAAAGTAGCAATTTATGGCATCAAATTAAGAAACACGCAAGGATAAATCTGAAAAATTAAAGCCTCCCTTACTGGTCCAACAACAGAGCCTCCTTGACCCCCCGCAGGGCTCCTCCTGAGTGGGAGGGTGATGACTACTGTCACACAGCTGAGCACAGCCCGGATGGGCTGGACTCCAGTCCCTGGTACAGGAGATGGGCATCTGCCCCCCACTCACCAGAGTGTGATCCCTCAGTCCCCGCCCCCGCTGTGGGCAACACCAGCTGTGGTTTTGGAATCTGCCGTCACTTCAGCTACAAGATCTGGAGAGAGTGATGTTCTGGAGTCAGTATCATCCTGAATGGGCTGAAATTATCCTCCTCTCTTACTGGTCTTCCAGGGACAAACCATTTGTCACCAGTATCTAGAGTAGCCCCCCTCGTGCTGGCTGGGGAGGACAAGGAGGAGACAAGTCCCGCCCGTGGGACCCAGGGCACCCAGTCCTGCTCTGGCCAGTCCCCACGTGTCCCATGAGCCTGGCCCAGGCTCTGCTGGTGAGCCCTGGGCTCTAAGACCTTCATGAAGCAGAATCCCTGTCCAGGAGGGAGGAGCTCCTGTTCGCCAAGGTGCAGGAGACCCTCCCTTCCCATGGGGGACCAGCTCCTCTCCCAAGTTTATTTCCGTTAGTCTAATTGTCTCTGAATCTGATTTCTGTTTTGTTTTGCTTTATTGGGGGGTTATTTGAAAGGATCTCAGTTCATTGGAGTCTAGAGCCTATGATCCAACCCTCAATATCACACAGACCCTCAACATTACAGGAACGTTTCTAGAACCTTTTTTCTGTCTTCAATACCAGTCTATGGAGGACTTTGCTGAATAAATGTAAGGTTCCCAGGGGAATGGGTAACAGCTGTGGAGGCCACTAGGCTCAGAAGACGAGGAAGCAGCTCCAATTAATTAACTAATTTAGTCATTAATTACAGATGATTATAACGACTCACCCTCAATCCTTAATTGAAACGACTGAAAAGTTAGACCAAACATGGAAAAAAAATCATGAACCCATCCCAGATTCAGAAGAAGAAAGAATGAATACTGAGCTGAGCAGTTAAAAGCAAATGGAGCCCGAGGTGCAGGAGGGGAGGACACTGTGCCTCTACCATATTGTGTTCTAGGGGCCACGAGAGCCATCACATGCCTGTAATCATGTCCTGGGGGTGGGGATCTAACAGGCGTCCCACAGAACGACACCACCAGCAGGAAAAAAGCGTTGGACTGTCTGGGTAACACGTATAGAATTTTTGTCCATATGAACCGGGAGAGTACGCTGTAGACTGTTCCAGTATGAAGTTGGTTTATTTTATTCATTTATTTTTAGGTATTTTGGGGGAGTAATTAGGTTATCACTTATTTTCAGTGGAGGTACTCAGGACTGCACCCCGGACGTTGGGCATGAAAGCACACATTCTACCACAGAGCTATACCCTCCCCCTTGAACGTGGCTCAGGATGGCCCTGTATTTGCACTGACCCAGGCACATGGAAGGATCTAACAAGATGCCAGGTGATCCTGAAATACATGCAAGAGAAGGACTGTGCAGTACATCCCTGCTTTAGCACCTGGAGGGCATTCACTGTCTAGAAATGATCTAGACGGTTAATGTCTCAGTTCCAAACCCAGTGGAGGAGCCTCCTCCATGTACTCATTTGGTGAATAAGATGACATTGATACACGTGCCAGATTTGTCTTCCCTCCAGGAGTGCTGGGTGGTGACAGAGGGGCTGGGGGGCCCTAGAACAGAGGCCAGTAGGGGGCACTGTTGCACAGGTCCTGAGAAGGCAGGGTTTGGGGCAAAGCTACCACTGAAATTTTTCTATTGACACCTGCACACTTGATAGCGACCTAACAGGCATGTGGCCTTGGCTGGTTTATGTGACCAAAATCAAGGATCACACACCCATTCCTGGGAACAAGGTTGAGAACATGTTGCCCAGCATCTCAGTTTGTGCCCCTAAAGCCTGTCCTTTAACAACACATTATCTGATTGTCTCTCATTCAGAAGGGTTTTCCTGGGAGATTCCATGATAGGTGAGGGCAGAACCAGAGATACACGCAGATCCCAGGTCTCAATCAGGATGGCTGCTGACTATTCAGAAGTCAATCCGTGAGCACCATTTACTGGACACCTGCTATGTGCTGGGCTCAGGCGGCAGATACACATCATTAGAGGATGGAAGCTGGGCCACGCCCGGGGCCTGCCTGGAGTCCTCTGCTCAGGGCTCCCAGCTGGGAACCCCCCACCTCTGGGCCCCACACAGCCCAATCAGAGCCCATGCCCTGCCCCCTCAGGCATAGGGAGTGGACCCCGGGCCCAGGGAGGGATCAGAGAGCTGGGAAATTATTTGCATGACTGGCCCCTCCCACTCTCAGAGTATGAAGAAGGGGAGAGACCTGGGGATGCTCTGCTCAGCTGTGGGGCCACCGAAGTCAGGACCCGGTGACCATCCCCACCATGGCCTGGTCCCCTCTCCTACTCACCCTGCTGGCTCACTGCACAGGTGACTGGATGAGGGCCAGAGGAAGGGGCCCTGGTAGGACACCTGGCTCTGGGTCCTCCTCTGTGTCTGGGCCCCAGAAGCAGCATCTCTGTCTCTCTCACGTGCAGGGTCCTGGGCCCAGTCTGTGCTGACTCAGCCGCCCTCCGTGTCTGGATCCCCAGGCCAGAGGGTCATCATTTCCTGCACAGGAAGCAGCAGCAATATCGGGGGTGGTTATAGTGTTCAGTGGTACAAACAGCTCCCAGGAACAGCCCCCATACTGCTCATCTATGGTAACAGCAATCGAGCCTCAGGGGTCCCAGACCGCTTCTCTGGCTCCAAGTCTGGCAGCTCGGCCTCCCTGACTATCACTGGGCTCCAGGCTGAGGATGAGGCTAACTATTACTGTGGATGTTATGACAGCAGCCTCAGTGGTCACACAGTGCTCCAGGCCAGCAGGGAAGTGAGACAAAAACCTACTGTCCCTCAGCCCTCGCTGCTCAGCCAACACAGCTGTGTCCTTTCTTTGTTTTGTCTGAAATGTGGGTCTTAGACCAACCCTATGGGACTTTATGTACAGAATGTGTCCTGACTTCTTAAATTTTGCCCCTAAATCCAGTCCTTGTCAGCAGAACCTTGGCTGCTGTTCTCAAAGTGAACAGGACTTCCTGGATAGCCCTGGGCTGCTGTGCCAGGACTGAGCCCATGTTGGGTCAGAATCAGGGATACGAAGCCCAGATGTGCCTGATTAGGAAGGACTGTACGGAGGTCCATCTATCCACACCCTTGAGTGAACCCCTACCAGGTGACCAGTAGGCTCCAGTGATTGGGTACTACATGAATGACGTAGGGCAGCCTGTGTCCTCATCAATACATCACATGTGACTGAGGAGGAAGAGGTGGGCTTGGCGGGTGCATGTGGGAGCCACTGGATGGGATACGGGGAAGCAGCAGAAGATGATGATGTATGGGTTCTGCACAGAAGGTGAGGGAGGAGGAGGTGAGAGTGAGGGCAGGGACCACATGGGGGTGTGGATTGGACACAATGGTCAGACTGTGGTGTCGGGGATGACGGGGGAGCAGGTGAGGGGAAGGCGCACAGTCAGGGGCCACGCGTTTCTGAGGAAGGAGTAAGTATAGAATCGGGTCAGGAAAGAGTGGAACCGAACTGGGGTTTAGGAGCCGCGTGGGGCGGGGCTGAGCTGCAGTCCCCTGAGATGGCGTGATGACCACATGCTGCTAATGCAGGGTTATTGAGATCAGAGACCATCAAGAAAAAGACTGGCTCTTGATAGATGACCGAGTGTCAGTTATCCTAGAAGTGTGTCTCTAGGGGACACGCATCTCACATTCAATGGAACATTTACCTACTGCTGTTAAATGTCTAGGAACTGAAAGAACAGACTGCAAAGTAGCCAGGACACGTGTTCTCAGCGCTTCCCACATGCTAGAATCCACGGCTTTGGAAAGCACAGGGTCACATCGTCTCCTCCTGATCGACTGGTGCACACCTCAGGGATGGGCTGCTCACCTCTTTGTGTTGACATCTTCCCAGAAGGTTCCTTTATGCAGCCAGGACTGATCACACCCACTTGGCTGCACCTGTCAGGTCTTGATGAGAAAAAGGACAGACAGGACTGGTCAGGCTGAGATGGCAGAGACTCGGCTCCAGAATGGACCCCAGCCTCAGGGGCAGGGTCAATGTGATGGGTCCACAATGACCTCGTCATGTCCTGTGGGGACTGGAAGGCTGTGCCGGAAGCAGGCGTTAGGATGGCTTGTTAAGTGCCAAGACAAAGTCTAGTGGAAGAAACAAAGAAAAAACTAGATGAACAAGGGTGGAATCCACATAAAGGAAGACACAAGCACAGTGCGGCAGATACGAGGAATGGGGACCCAGGAACCAGGAAATCTCTCCCCTCTCTTGAGGTCACATCAGAAAGACTGCTGTAAAATGGAACACTGTACATGTGGGCTGGATACATCCCAGGGGCTGGAGGAGGTGGCCCCATGGCCAGCAACAGGCACAATGTTGAGTCCAAGAGGGGATGTTGGGGCAGACAGCTGGTCAACCACCCAGACTCCAGGGGAGCTGGGCATACTGTCCTCACTGACTTGTGACCGTCCTTCCTGTGAGGCCCCATCACCTGGGAGATCCTGGGCCTGCTCCTTCTGCACATGGTGCAGATCAGGGTCACCTCCTCCCTGTCCTCCACGGAGTCTTTGCCAAGTCCGGGTCAGGGAGGGGCTGTTAGGAGATGAAGAGTCAGTGTGTATTTCAAGGAGAATGTGGGCTCCTGGAAGAGTCTGTCCAGAAGAGACAAAGTTCGTTGGCAGAGTCTTCACTGTGGAACCCGTGTGATGTTGTGTGTGTGTGAAAGAGAGTGTGTTAGCATATTACAAATGTGTCTGCTTCAATTTTTATGTGGTTTTTGCTATTATGATGTTAAAGTTCAATTTAAAATGTCTTAATATGAAATATAAGTTGAAAACTGACAGTTGGTAACACTATTACTTTATTAATCTGGCAGTGGAATTTCACTGTTAGGACTTCGTTTAGAATATTTGTATCAATATTTAATGACAGTCGTTTGTAGTTTCCCCTCTTTAATATCTTATTTATCAGCTGTATTTGTAACTGTTTTAACTGCTTGCTCAAAGAACTAGGAAATTTTACATCTTGTTCAATATTTTATAAAAAATATACAAAGCCATTTTTTTGGACCATTTGATCTCTGAATGTTTTTTAGCTATTCCTCATGAAAAAATATATATTATATTTTCCTATGGTCCAATGCTAGAATAAAATTTTGTATTTCTCTTACAAAATCACTCTGTTTACTTATTTCCTCTAATAATGCCATTTGTATCTTCCAAGGAAAGTTATGTATTTGATTTCCTTTTCTTAAAAGCAGAAATTCTTAGGTGTTTTTTTTTCATTTTCCACATTTGACCAGCAGGGGGAGCTGTGTGCCTGCCCTGTGGTCCCTGCACAGCTGCTTGGGAGGACCACTGACTCCCAGGATCTGGGCTGGGGGCAGGGCCTGGGCCCCTCTTGGGGACTCAACAGTGTTCCTACATGTCCTTTGAACAAACTCACTGTCCCCTTGTCACTGAGACCTGCACTGGTGCATCCATGGGTCAGATAGCTTTTCTAGACTGTACTTTATAAACAGGGGAAGGGGCTGTATCCATTAATGGTTCCATATAACAGATTTGCAGCTTCCATGGATTAGGGCTCCATTTGGAAATGAAAACATTATAGGATGCGCCTCAGCACAAAAGAACCACAGAAGGAAGCCGACCATGGACCTGTGAATGGAGACAGGGACCAGGTGAGCTGCCCAACCAGCTGGGCTCTCAGGTCTCTCATCCTTGGTGAGGTTGTGCCCTGTGACCAGAAGGAGGCACTGTGGGCCTGACCTGTGGTCCAGGACTGAGTCCAGGAAGACCCCTGTCCCCTCCCACCCGAGACATGGGCTCTGTGACTTCCCAGTGGAATCACTGCTGGAGGAGGAGGGACAGCTCAGCTCTTTCGAAAAAGACAAGTGGAGATTTCACGGAGGAAGGGAGACCTGTCCCAGGGATGGGGGTAGCTGTTAGGGGGGAATAGATTTCTGGGCCCAGGAAGAGGATCCAACTATCTCCTCCTTCAGCCCTCAGGCTCTACTGGGAAGAGATTTAGGACTGAGGTCACAGGGTTGGGGGGAGTACATTTGGTGACAGGGGTCACCCCCATCACTCAGTGTCTCATTACCGTGCCTTCCTGGATCAAGGTGACGTCCCCACATCTGCTCCCTCCAGACCTCCCCCAGGGGACATCAGGTGACACTGGGCAGGGAGAGGGAGGAAGCTGATTTGCATGAAGCCCTTCTCCTCCCAGTGGGTCCAGGAGGCAAGAAAAGGCCCGAGGACCCCACAGTGCAGCCCAGGAGGCTGAGGAGCCGCGTCCCGGGTGCATCCCCACCGTGGCCTGGATGGTGCTTCTGCTCGGGCTCCTCGCTCACGGCTCAGGTCAGGGGCCGGGACACTGCATCTTTGGGGGGCGCCTACAGACAGATGTCGGCGTGATCTTGGTCTCCATAACCACGTCTGTCTCTCTTCTGTCACTTTTAGGGGTGGATTCTCAGACTGTGGTGACCCAGGAGCCGTCCCTGTCAGTGTCTCCAGGAGGGACGGTCACACTCACCTGTGACCTCAGCTCTGGGTCTGTCACTACCAGTTACTACCCTGGTTGGTACCAGCAGACACCAGGCCAGGCTCCCCGAGCTCTTATCTACAGCACAAGCAGCCGCTACTCTGGGGTCCCCAGTCGCTTCTCCGGATCCATTTCTGGGAACAAAGCCGCCCTCACCATCACGGGGGCCCAACCCAAGGAGGAGGCCAACTATGACTGTTCTCTGTACCATGGTAGTGACCCTGACACAGTGATGTAACTTCGCGGAGAAGTGCTACCAAAACCTCCCCCTGAGCTCAGAGGGCTCAGCCCTGAGGGGCAGGAGAGGAAGAGGGAAGGTGAAATGTCAGCACCACAGGGGGAGGGGGCGCCGTGCCCCCATTCCCTGCCCAGGGGTTCCAGGCCATATGCCTCCTCCAGCCTCCCCCAGGCTGTGTCCATCTCTCCAAGGGACGTCCCCCCTCACATTATGATGATGATCTGGGCTCAGCTCCAAATCCCATCCCCCAGCCATGAGACTCAGGAATCCAGCACCAGCAGGACAACCTTCCCTGTTGATCTTGCTGATCTCTGGCTGGACAAATAAACTCCCTGCACTGTGCCCTCAGCTGGGGTCTCAGCACTGCTGGGCAGGGACCTGTGTTCCCAGCCCCCCTGACAGAAGTGAGCTGGCCCTGTCGGCCCTGGGGGAGTGTCTAGGGGTCCAGGGTGAGGAGCCTCCATCCCACCAGGTCATCCAGCCTGAGCCAGGTGGGCCGTCGGTGTGGTCAGCTGTCTAGTTCTCGACCCGGGATTCTGGCAGCCCAGGGGGAGCTGGGCTTTCTCCCCATCCCTCAGTGTGAGACTGAACGAGGGAGACAAGGCAGGCTAGTCTGCACTTCTGTCCCCCTACTTAGGACTGTAGGGCCAGTGAGGACTAAGCCCTGACCCCACCTAGCTTAACAGGAGTGAACCTGAGCTGGGGGCAGGGATGGACACTGCAGTGCCCCTCCCTTTCTGGTGTCCTGGTGGCCACGGAGCCCAGTGGGCCAAGTACCCGCCCACTGCAGCAAAGCAGCCCCTCTCAGCCCGGCTTCCCTCCCTGAGGTCAGCATGCCCAGCAGGTGGTTGGTCCCCATGCCCCCTGGATGCAAAGGAGCTGTTGACCACAGCTGCCCCACGGTCCCCAGGATGGAGTCAGCAGCACAGAGCAGTGGGGTCAGGGCCCCCCTTTGCTGGGTCAGTGGCAGTGAACACACCCCAACCTTCTGCTGCAGGATGATCCCTGACCAACAAAGACTAAAGGGGACTCAGAGTTTCTTGATGTCACCTCCCCAAAGTCCAGGATCCAGTAAAAATGTCACTTGTCATATCAACAACCGGAAAAATAAATATTGGTGTGAAAACAGTATCCGTTGGCAGCAATACTGAGATGACTCAGTGATGACATATGTGTAGGGTACAAAATCAAAGCCCCGGATGAGCAGGTACAGACACTGGGAACATGGAGCAGGAGGTCAACGGAGGTAGAAATAGAACCAGGAGAATAAAGTGGATGGAAACACACATCTGAAATACAACAGAGGGAAATAAAAAAGAAATCTCTCTGCAGGGGCTCAAAGACATGTAATGCACATAATTATTTTATTTCCTTATTTGATTATTGAGTGGTTGATTCTTCCTTGGAAGGAAAAAAGGGCTGCCATCCCTACTGCATCATTCCCACCACCATGAACATTCCATGAGCGTCACCAGGGGGCGCTGTGGGTCCACTCAGAACCCGCCAAGCCTGAACCCCACTCAGGCTCCTTCTGACCGGGCCCTGCACCCAGGCTGACTGGCTGTAGCTGGAATGTGGAGGCAGGTGCTTCCTCTCAGGGAACAAAGTCCGAGCCCTGACCTCCTCAGGCCCCGCCTGGAGGTATCACAGCACTCTGGAAGCTGTTTTGGTTCCAGAAGCACATGTCCTTTAGCTGCTCTGACCCATTCACCTGATAACAAAGGATCTAGGCTGGACGGACTCTGGTACAACAAGCTTGTGCTCTGTTCCCTCTGTGAGAGGGGGTCTTGTGATTCATCAGATGCCGTTTGAAGATTTAATTCTGAGAGAACATATAAAAAGAAACAGATTCAAAACACTGTGTAGCGCATTCGTTCTGGGGGCAGTGGACTTTCCACACTTCGTCAATGCAGATGTTCCTGGGTGCATGTGGACACTGAGCATCTGTCCATGTGACAGTTACCGGGCACCTGCTTATGTCCCTACAAGATTAGTTGGGTGTCTGAGGGGATCTACACTAAGACACCAGGGTCCCAATATCCCAGCTCTGCTCCACAACCAGGACGGCTGTAGGTTGTGGACTGGAGTAGAGAAGGAAGAGGGGCAGGGATTGAATTAAGCCTGCATCTCCCCAGATTCCTTCCGTGCCCTGCTCTGTAAGCGTCTGTGTCCCCTCTGGGAGGTCCTGGTCACACGCAGCGCCCTGAGCCAGCCTGCCACCTCTGAGCCCCCGCACTGGCAGATCTCTGCTGCTGTTTGTTCCCTGTGTCCTTTTCTCAGCTCCGCGGCAGTTCACATGCTCTCCGGGGTCAGGACGTCATGTATGCCTCCTGATAGCCCATCACCTACGGATCCGGGACCCGAATCAGTGAGGGTCACACCAGGTCACAACTGCATGGTTCCCTGTAGGGATGACTCACTAGTGGGGAACACAGGAGTCAGGGAAACAGGTGAAGGTGAGATTTCAGGCCAGAGAGAAAGGAGAGGTTCTCCTGGGGAGCAGTAGAGGGCGCCGTGAGGCTGTCTGTGGTGGTTTAGGCAGGACAGGTGCTCAGGGCAGGGCTGGGCTACTCTATGGGAGACTCGGGGTGGGGACCTCAGCTTCCGGTGTCAGTTGGGCAGCCGTGTCCCCTCTGGGCCTGTTCTGGTCCCCTGCACGTGGGCCTGCAGCGGGTCCCAGCAGCTGTCCTCCCAAGGCCACCCATGGGGAAAACAGTCACCAGGGAGGCTCCCTGTCCAAGGGCCCCAGACCATGTCTGTGCACATGGGGGAGTGGCAGCAGGTGGGGACACATTTGCATGACAGCTCCTCCTCCTTGGCGGCCCTCGGGGAGGGATAAGAGAGGCTAGGGCAGCCCAGCACCAGCTCGTGGCCTAAGGAGGACTGTGAGCACCATGGCTAGGACCCCTGCCCTCCTCGTGCTCCTCTCCTTCTGTGCAGGTAGGACAGGCCTCGGGGACCAGGCAGCTCCCAGTCAAGTGGTTCCTTCTGCCTCAGGTCCCCAAACAGCTGCATCCCATCCCTTCTCCTGACTCTGCTGTGTCTGTTTGCGGGGTCCCTCTCCCAGCCTGTACTGACTCAGCCGCCCTCCCTCTCTGCGTCTCTGGGAGCATCAGCCAGACTCACCTGCACCCTGAGCAGTGGGAACAGTGTTGGCAGCTACTACATAACTTGGTACCAGCAGAAGGCAGGGAGCCCTCCCCGGTACCTCCTGGACTACTACTCACACTCCAGTAAGCACCAGGGCTCCAGGGTCCCGAGCCGCTTCTCTGGATCCAAAGATGCCTCGGCCAATGCAGGGCTTCTGCTCATCTCTGGGCTGCAGCCCAAGGACGAGGCTGACTATTACTGTGCTGCAGGGGACGGCAGCAGTAATGCTCACATGGTGCCCCAGCCCCACAGGGAAGTGAGACTAAAACCTCCCCTGTGCTCTCCCTGCTGGGCCGTCACTGCTGCTCTGCCTGGGACCAGGTCTCACTCAGGGTCACTTTCTGTTGTCACATCTTCAGGAAACACCTGAGTTTCCTCTGAACAGCAAATCTGACCCTGTCACAGCCTCTTCCTCATCTCACATCTGAGAATGAGCATTGCTGTTGTATGTCAGCCTGCTCGTGTTTCCACAGGCAGACAGGACTTGCTCTGAGATAAAAACCTCCCCGTGGAGATGTTATAAGTGGTAGACAGTGGTGGGTCCTGGCTCCTCCCATCTTAGCGTCTAAGGGTGACCCCAGGATGCTTCTTGTCTAAAAGCTTCAGTCTGAGGTCTGAGATCCAAAATCAATATGCGGAAGTGAGCAGTAAAATACATGCTGGCAATTAACCATCAGAAATTGACAATAAAATGTAAAAATACCAATTAATGGCTTCAAACTAAGAAATAGGTAAGGATAAATCTGACAAATAAAATCCTCCTGACTTTTTCTGATGGCAGAGCCTCCTTGACCCCTGCAGGGCTCCTGCTGAGTGGGAGGGTGATGACCACTGTCACACAGCTGAGCACAGCCTGGATGTGCTGGGACTCCAGTCCCCGGGATGGGAGATGGGCATCTGCCCCCCACTCTCCCCAGTGTGACCCCTCAGTCCCTGCCCCTGCTGTGGGCAACACCAGCTGTGGTTTTGGAATCTGCCATCACTTCAGCTACAAGAACCAGAGAGAGAGATGTTCTGGAGTCAGTATCATCCTGAATGGGCTGAAATTATCCTCCTCTCTTACTGGTCTTCCAGGGACAAACCATTTGTCACCAGTATCTAGAGTAGCCCCCCTCGTGCTGGCTGGGGAGGACAAGGAGGAGACAAGTCCCGCCCGTGGGACCCAGGGCACCCAGTCCTGCTCTGGCCAGTCCCCACGTGTCCCATGAGCCTGGCCCAGGCTCTGCTGGTGAGCCCTGGGCTCTGAGACCTTCACGAAGCAGAATCCCTGTCCAGGAGGGAGGAGCTCCTGTTCGCCAAGGTGCAGGAGACCCTCCCTTCCCATGGGGGACCAGCTCCTCTCCCGAGTTTACCTCCATCAGTCTAGCTGTCTCCCACTCTGGTTTCTGTTTTGTTCTGCTTTTATTGAGAGGTTATTTGAATGGATCTCATTTCGTTGGAGTCTAGAGCCTATGATCCAACCCTCATTATCACACAGAACCTCAACATTACAGGAACGTTTCTAGAACTTTTTCTTCTGTCTTCCATGCCAATTTATGGGGGACTTTACTGAATGAACGTAAGGTTCCCAGGGGGATGGGTAACAGCTGTGAAGGCCACTAGGGTCAGAAGACGAGGGAGCACCTCCACGTAATTAACTAAGTCAGTCATTAATTACAGGTGATTATAATAATGACTCACCCTCAATCCTTAAACTGAAAGCAATTGAAAAATTATACCAAAATGGAAAAACAAAATCATGAACCCATCCCAGATTCAGAAGAGGAAAGAATGAATCCTCAGCTGAACAATTAAAGGGCAAATGGAGCCTGAGGTGCAGGATGGGAGGACACTGTGTCTCTACTACATTGTGTTCTAGGGGCCAAGAGAGCCATCAGATGCCTGAAATCAGGCCCTGGGGGTGGGGATCTAACAGGAGTCCCTCACAACAAGACCACCACCAACAATAAAGTGTCGGCCTGTCAGGGTAACACATATGGAATTTTTGTCCATATGAACCAGGAGGTACACTGTAGACTGTTACATTATGAACTTGGTTTATTTTAGTTATTTTTGAAAGTTTCTCTTTGGAAGTAATTAGTTTATTTGCTTATTTTCAGTGGAGGTACTGAGGATTCAACCCATGACGTCATGCACCCTAAGCACGCACTCTACCACTGAGCTGTACCCTCCCCCTTGAATGTGGTTCATGATGGCCCTGTATTTGCACTGACCCAGGCACATGGAAGGATCAGACAAGATGCCAGGTGATCTTGAAACACAAGCAAGAGAAGGACTGCGCAATACTTCCCAGCTTTAGCACCAGGAGGGCATTCATTGTCTAGAAATGATCTAGACAGTTAATGTCTCAGTCCCAAACCCAACGGAGGAGCCTCCTCCGTCTACTCATGTGGGGAGTAAGATGACAAAGATGCTTGTGCAAAACTAGGCTGCCCTCCAGGAGTGCTGGATGGTGACAGAGGGGCTGGGGGGCCCTGGATCAGAGACCAGTAGGGGGCACTGTTGTACAGGTCCTGAGAAGGCAGGGTTCTGGGCAAAGCTACCACTGAAAATTTTCTATTGACACCTGCACACTTGGACAGCGACCTTACAAGTGTGTGGTCTTGATTGTTTATGTGACCAAAATCGAGGATCACACACCCACTCCTGGGAACAAGGTTGAGAACGTGTTGCCCCAGCATCTCAATTTGTGCCCCCAAAGCCTGTCCTGGTAACAACACATTATCTGATTGTCCCCATCCAGAAGGGTTTCCTAGATGTCAGAGGCAGGGAGATTCCATGATGGGTCAGGACAGAACTGGGACACATGCAGATCCCAGGTCTGTCTCAAACCAAGATGGCTGCTGAGTACTCAGGAGTTGATCAGTCTGCACCATTTACTGGACACCTGCTATGTGCTGGGCTCAGGTGGAAGATACACATCATTAGAGGATGGAAGCTAGGACCACCCCCTGGACCTGCCTGGTGCCCTCTGCTCAAGGCTCCCAGATGGAACACCCCCCAAGCCTGGGCCCCACACAGCCCTGACCCTGCCCAACCCCTGGGACCTAACCCTGGGCCAGGGAGGGACCAGAGAGCTTGTGGGTGTGATTTGCATGACTGGCCCCTCCCTCTCCCAGAATATGGATTAGAGGAGAGACCTGGGGACACTCTGCTCAGCTGTGGGGCTACAGGAAACAAGGACCCAGTGACCATCCCCACCATGGCCTGGTCCCCTCTCCTCCTCACCCTGCTGGCTCACTGTACAGGTGACTGGATGAGGGACAGGGGAAGAGGCCCTGGCAGGACACCTATGCTCTGGGTCCTCCTCTTGTGTCTGGAACCCAGAAGCAGCACCTCTGTCTCTCCCCCTTGCAGGGTCCTGGGCCCAGTCTGTGCTGACTCAGCTGTCCTCCATGTCTGGATCCCCGGGCCAGACGGTCACCATCACCTGCACAGGAAGCAGCAGCAACATCGGGGGTGGTTATTATTTGAGCTGGTACCAACAGCTCCCAGGAACGGTACCCAAACTTCTGATCTACAATGCTAACAATCGAGCCTCAAGGGTCCCCAACCGCTTCTCTGGCTCCAAGTCTGGCAGCTTGGCCTTCCTGACCATCACTGGGCTCCAGGCTGAGGACGAGGCTGATTACTACTGTGGATGTTATGACAGCAGCCTCAGTGCTGGCACAGTGCTCCAGGCCGGCAGGGAAGTGAGACAAAAACCTACTGTCCCCTAGCCATGGGGCTCCCTGGGCAGCCCCCATTGCTCAGCCAACACAGCTGCATCCTTTCTTTGTTTTTCTTGAACGTGGAGTCTTAAATCCACATGAAGTTACTTTGTCTAGAGCATGTGTCCTCACCTCTCAAATTCTGCCCCTAAACCCAGTCCTTGTCAGCAGAACCTTGTCTGCTGTTCTCAAAGTGAACAAGACTTCCTGGATAGCCCTGGATGACTGCACTGGTGACCGAGCCCACGTTGGGTCAGAATCAGGTACAAGAAGTCCAGATGTGCCTGATTGGGAAGGACTGTACAGAGGTCCGTCCATCCACACCCTTGAGTGAACACTACCAGGTTCCCGGTAGGTTCCAGCGCTTGGATACAGATTGAAGGACATAGGGATGCCTGTGACCTCGTCAATACATCACACGTGACTGAGGAGGAAGAGGTGGGCTTGGCGGGTGGACATGGGAGCCATTGGACGGGGTACGAGGAAGAAACAGAAATTGATGATGTGTGGGTTCCACACAGAAGGTGAGGGAGGAGGAGGTGAGAGTGAGGGAAGGGACCACGTGGGGATGTGAACTGGACACAAGGGTTGAACTGTGGCGTCGGGGATGACAGGGGAGCAGGTGAGGGGAAGGCGCACAGTCAGGGGCCAGGTGTTTCGGGGGTAGGAGTAAGTATAGAAAGCGGTCGGGAAGGAGTGTCAGATTTAGGAGCCGCGTGGGGCGGGGCTGAGCTGCAGTCCCCTGAGATGACGTGATGACCACATTCTGCTAATGCAGGGTTATTGAGATCAGAGACCATCAAGGAAAAGACTGGCTCTTGATAGATGACCGAGCGTCAGTTGTCCCAGAAGTGTGTCTCTAGGGGGCGCTCATCTCACATTCAATGGAACATTTACCTACTCCTGTTAAGTGTCAAGGAACTGGAAGAGCAGACTGGAAGGAAGAAGCTGGGACACGTGTTCTCAGCGCTTCCCACATGCTAGAACCCACGGCTTTGGAAAGCACAGGGTCACATCGTCTCCTGATCGACTGGTGGGCACCTCAGGGATGGGCTACTGACAACTTTGTGTTGACGTCTTCCCAGAAGGTTCCTTTATGCAGCCAGGACTGATCACACCCATGTGGCTGCACCTGTCAGGTCTTGATGAGAAAAAGGACAGACAAGATGGGACAGGAAGAGATGGCCAGAGACTCGGCTCCAGACTGGATCCCTGGCCTCAGGGATCTGTATTCCCCCCTGGTCAGGGTCCAGGCGATGGGTCCACACTGACCCCATCAAGTCCTGTGGGGACTGGAAGGCATTAGGATGGGCTCAGTAAGTGTCGGGACAAACTCTTGTGGGAGAAACAAAGAAACTCTGCTAGATCAACAAGGTTGGAAGCCACGTAAAGGAAGACACCAGCATAGTGCAGCAGATACGAGGAATGGGGACCCAGGAACCAGGAAGTCCCTGTCCCCCCTCTTCTGGGGTCACATCAGAAAGACTGCTGTAAAATCAAACACTTGCCATGGGGTCAGGGGACTTCCCAGGGGCTGGAGGAGGAGACCCTGTGGTCAGCAGGGGGCATAATGCAGAATCCCAGAGGGGATGTTGGGGCAGACAGCTGGTCAACCACTCAGACTGGGCAGACTGTCCTCACCGATGTGTGACCATCCTCCCTGTGAGGCCCCATCACCTGGGAGCTCCTGGTCCTGCTCCCTCAGCACATGGTGCAGATGGGGGTCACCTCCTCCCCATTCTCTAAGGAATCTTTGCCAAACCCGGGTCACGGAGGTGCTGATAGAAGGTGAGGAGTCAGCATGTGTTTCAAGGAGGACGAGGGCTCCTGGGAGAGCCTGTGCAGAGGAGACACAGCTCGTGGGCAGAGTTCTCCCCATGGAACCCATGTGATGTTGTGTGTGTGTGTGTGAAAGTGCATGTTAGAATATTAAAAATGTGTCTGCTTCTATTTTTATGTGGTTTTTGCTATTATGGTGTTAAATTTAAAAATTCTTAATATGAAATATAAGTTGAATATTGGAAAACTGACAGTTGGTAACACTATTACTTTATTAATCTGGCAGTGGAATTTCACTGTTAATAAGTCATTTAGAATATTTTAATCAATATTTAATGACAGTGGTTTGTAGTTTTCCCTCTTTAATATCTTATTTATCAGGTGTATTTGTAACTGTTTTAACTGCTATCACAAAGAACTAGGAAATTTTATATCTTGTTCAGTATTTTATAAAAAATATACAAAGCCATTTGTTTGGAGCCATTTATTTGATCTCTGAAGGTTTTTTAGATATTCCTCGTGGAAAAAATATATATTATGTTTTCCTATAGTATAATTATATAATAAATTTTTTTAAGAAATCACTGTTTTCTTATTTAGTCTATTAGAGCCAAGTTTTATCTTCCAAGGAATGTATGTATTCATTTCCTTTTATTAAAAGCAGAAATTGTTAGGTTTTTCTCATTTTTTATTTTCCACATTTGACCAGCAAGGGGCGCTGTGAGGCTGCCCTGTGGTCCCTGCACAGCTGCTCAGGGAGGAGCACTCACTCCCTGGAGCTGGGCCTGGGGGCGGGGCCTGAGCTCCTGATGGGGACTCAGCAGTGTGTCCTCTCTGGCTGGCAGAGTCCCCTCAGCAGGGACCCCTGTGGTCTCAGCAGGTGCCTCTTCCCAGGGTCTCCCAAGGGGGATGCCACCCTCCATCCCACTGAATCTGGGCTGTGAGCTGAGCTCCAGCACCAGGGCTCAGTGAGGGGCTGGGCAGTGTCTGGGGGGAAACCCATTTGCATGGGCCGCCCCTCCTCTGGCAGAGCCTGGGAAGAAAAGGAGGCGGGGGACAGCCCAGCCCCAACATGGGGACCAGGGGGCTGTAAGCACCATGGCCTGGACTCCTTTCCTGCTCCTGCTCCTCTCTCACTGCACAGGTAGGGACGGGCCTTGGGGACCGGGTCTCAGGTCCCCGCCTGCTGCAGCCCCTGTGGCTCAGACTCTGGGAATGTTTCCTGCAGGTCCTGCCCCATTTACCCCATGTGCCTGTGTTTGCAGGGTCCCTCTCCCAGCATGTGGTGACTCAGCCGCCCTCCCTTTCTGCATCACCGGGATCATCAGCCAGACTCATCTGCACCCTGAGCAGCGGGAACAGTGTTGGCAGCTATATTATAAGCTGGTACCGCAGAAGGCAGGGAGCCCTCCCCGGTACCTCCTGGACTACTACTCAGACTCAATTAAGCACCAGGACTCCGGGGTCCCGAGCCGCTTCTCTGGATCCAAAGATGCCTCGGCCAATGCAGGGCTTCTGCTCCTCTCTGGGCTGCAGCCCGAGGACGAGGCTGACTATTACTGTGCTGAGTATCATGGCAGTGGGGCTGCTATCATTTCTCACAGTATCTCAGATGACAAGGAAGTGAGACAAGAACCCTTGGGCCCACAAACCATGGCTCTGAGCCTCTGTCACAGAGATGCTCGGTGGCGTCCCTGCAGGGGAGACTCCTTTGTGGTGGCAGCTGACCTGGGGGAGGAAAGGGCAACACAGGGAAGGCGGCACAGGGGTCCCAAGACCACACACAGGGGAGGACAGAGCCCACTCGCTCCTCCCTCAGGGTCTGGAGTAAATTGACAGGAATAAAAACTTTCTAAAGAAAACCAGGGTGATTCCATCCTGTTGTGTCTCCCTTACTTCTCACAGAGACACTGCACTTCCAACACTTCTGGTCACCAAATGCGGGGGATTTTCCCCAACAAACAATTCTTGTGACAACAGCTGATGTCCTACAAGTGAAGTCAATTCTAACACCCTCTGCCTGGGGCGGTGTCAGTTCCCACAGGTGAAGACTCCTCCCGCTTCAGACACCCAGCTCAGGTAGCAGGTCTCCAGGTGGCCCACCCTTTCTTTCCGATTTGGCTTCAAACCAGATGTTCCATGACCCCCTCCTGGGCCTCCATTCATTGGAGAGCTTATCTCCCAGAACTCAGGAGACACTAGGTTACCTGATTATTAAAGGATGTGATAAAGGATCCAGGTGAGCAGGCATAGGAGGGGAGGAAGAGGTGGACTTCGGGGAGGCTTGTGAGACCAGGGGCTTCTGTCCCCATGGAGCTGGGGTATGGCACCTCCCTGGGCGGATATGCTTGCCAACAGGGAGACTCCCCAGACTCCCTGCTCCAGGGATTTGATGGAGGCTTCACCATGTGGTTGATCCATCATTCACTCCCTCCTCGTCTACCTCCTCCAGAGAATGGGTGGCAGGTCTATAAATATCACAATCAATCTATGGGCCTTAGCCCATGGATGTTCGTGGACTGATCAGTTCCACTGCCCCCAGCATCACTTCCACTGAGAGCTGTAGTTTGTTCTGGGGTCAGCAGGAGGCGCTGCGGATCTCCCCAGGGTGAGAGGACATCCCTGGCAGTCTGATACACCAGACTCCCCAGGGCTGGGGCGCTGGGGCTTGTGTTTGTGATGGAGGCTCAGCAGTGTGTCCTCTCTGGGCTAGGCAGGGTCTCTGCTCACAGGTCACTGTTGGGTCCCAGCAGCCTGTTCCTCCTTGTCCCTCCCAGGGGGACAATTCTGAGTCTCATCCATGTGACCTCAATTCCCAAAACTCACCCATCAAAGGAAGGGAGTTGAACGACATCTTGTTTGTCCTTACTGACTTGTGACCATCCTCCCTGTGAGGCCCCATCACCTGGGAGCTCCTGGTCCTGCTCCTTCATCACACGGTGCAGATGGGGGTCACCTCCTCCCCGTCCTCCTGGAGTCTTTGCCAAACCTGGATCGGGGAGGGGCTGTTAAGAGATGAGGAGTCAGCGTGTGTTTCAAGGAGGATGAGGGCTCCTGGGAGTCTGTGCAGAGGAGACACAGTTCGTGGGCAGAGTCCTCCCCGTGGAACCTGTGTGACGTTATGTTTGTGTGAAAGAGTGAGTGTATTACAAATGTGTCTACTTCAATTTTTATGTGGTTTTTGCTATTATTGATGTTAAATTTAAAATTTCTTACTATGCAACGCAACTTACACATTGGAAAATTGACAATTGGTAAGGCTATTGATTTCTTAATCTGGATTGTAATTTTTTTTTACTGTTTAGAATATTTGGATCAACTTTTAGTGATAGTGGTTTGTAACTTTCCCTCTTACATATTTTATTTATCAGGTATACATATAATTATTATAACTGACTTATCAAAGAACGAGGAATTTTGACCTCTTTGCAATGTCTTGTAAAAAAAATACATGAAGCCAATCATTCAGAACCATTTGATCTCTGAAAGCTTCTTAGATATTTTCCATGAATATATATATATTTTGTTTTCCTAGGGTGTATAGAAAATTTTTCTATTTTTTCTTAAGAAATCAGTTTACTTATTTCCTTTAATAGAGGCAAGTTGTATCTGCCTACAAAAGTATACATTTTATTTCTTCTTTTCAAAACCTAGAAATTATGTGTTAGAATTTTTTCAGTTTTCATTTTCCATATTTCTCCTGTAGGGCATGTAGTGGGGCTGACCTGTGATCCCTGCACAGCTGCTCAGGGAGGACCACGCACTTCCAGGAGCTGCGCTGGGGGGCAAGCATGTGCTCCAGATAGGGAGTGAGCAGTGTGTCGTCTCTGGCTGGCAGAGGCTATTACTGTCTTCTGTGGTTCAGCAAACATTTCCAGAGCAACAGATGCAGGTGGGGAAGTGAAACATAAATCCCTGGACTCACCCTCTGCTGAGCGCAAAGCTGAACACAAGAAATGTGTCTGGCGTGAGAGAGGGACATGAATCTGTGAGAGCCAGAGGGCTGGCTGTGGGGGGCATCCACTCAGATGGCCCCAGTGACCCCCACTTCCTGATATTCCCATCCTGTGAGATCCTCTCCCTTGAGTGGGCCTGTACCAAGTGACAGGGCTAGTGAGCGAAATTTCAGGCTGGCTGAGGAAAAAGACAAAAAGTATGGTTATGAGATGGCAGTAGCACACCCAAGAGCTGTTTGTTTGGGTGACATTTAGAAAGGTGAACCTTCCAGGAACAGTGGTGCATTGCCAAAACCAGAAAAGGACAAAGAACTCCCAGGTGGGAAGGGAATCAGAGAGGGGCTTACGCCTCTAGGATGTGTCACTGAGCAGGACAGCCAGGGATCTCTGGGTCAGACAGCTGCAAAGAATAGCTGTTTGGTGTCCTTTATAGGTCAAGGACTTTTCTCCCCTAAGGCTAGCAAACTAGCAAACATTAAGTGTAGTTTCATGGGGTAGGCAGAGCAGGCAGGCTCTAAATGGCTAAGTATATGCCTATTTGGTGTATATTTAGAGCAAATGGAAGTGTGAAAATTTGATTCTGGTGCACGAAGGCTTATGCTCACGGCCACAGGCTGCTGTGAAGAAATAAACAACATAGGGGCTGAAAGACAGAGGCTATCTTCAACCCATTTGTATAACAACTGGATTCTAGCAAGTAGGGCACAGAAGTGAAGGGAGGTCAGCTCTGATACCAGCTTACACAATGACAGTGGCCGGTCTTGGCCTGTCTCTCTTGCTTTCTCTCCGATTGCTGGTCCCGGGGAGCCTGATACAACCCCACGGAGAGGCCCACGTGGTAAGGGACCAAGGCTGCCTCATCCAAGCCTTCGGGGGGCTGTGGCCCCTTTCTGGACAGCTCACCTGCAGTCAAACACTAAGCACTGAAGCAAGCTCTCCATCCTTTCCACTTCCACTTCCAGTGCCCAACCCCCAGCACCCCCCTCCGCATGTATCATTTACCAATTTAGGCCCAGGTTGCTGCAAATACGTCTTTTTATTCTTCCCTCCTTTACGCTTCCATGAACTTCATGATTCATGAAGTTTTTACTGAAACATAGAAAAGTGTTCATTTTCAGAGCTTGTACACGTCAAGGACGTATGCCCTAACACATGCCTATTGTTCACACAGAAATACACATATCCAATACATATGTATATTGGCATAGACATTAAAACCAACCCCAATTAAAATTCCAGTGGGTTGGCAGAAATTATTAAATGATTTTAAAGTTACATGGAAATGTAATGCATGTAAAATAGCCCTAGTAATCTTGAAACTTTCTATAAAGCTACAATAATTAAGACCACGTGGTATTGGTGTAAGGATAGAAAAACAAATTAGTGGCATATAATAAAGAGTTCAAAAATAAACTAACACTTTTAGATTTTCTAAGAGAGTAGGCCTTAAGCATTCTCACCACACACACACACACACACACACACACACAGGACACTATGTGAGATGATGGATGTGTTAATGAGCTTAATTTTGGTAATCATTTCACAGTGTATACATACAGCCAGTCATCATGAATGCTGTACATTCTAAATATACATAATTGTATTTGTCAATTATATCTCAATAAAGCTGGAAAAATAAACAAACCAACACCTATACAGTTACTTGATTTTCAATTAAGGTACCAATGAAAATCAATGGGGGAAAAGTGTTTTTAATAAATGGTTTTAGAACAACTGAAGTGGGGGAGAAACTCGGACTCCCTACCTCCCACGACAGACAAAAATTAATTCAAGATGGATTATAGAATCAAATGTGAAACCAAAACAATAAAAGTTCTAGAGAAAAACACAATAGGAGAATAATAAAATAGTAATAAAAGAATATTTTCCTAACTTTGGCATAGAAAAGGCACAAAGATACCAAGGATACAAGGGAAAAATAAACTGGACTTCATAAAAAGTAAAAGCTTCTGCTCATCAAAAGATACCAGTTAGAACGCAAAAGGCAAGCTACAAGTGGGAGGGGGAAAAAATCAAAGGAATTAAAACAGTATTTTTCATTGAATGAACAGGTGAGCACTCTTTCCCCACTATCTCCCATCACCACTCACATTGTCTTGAAGGAGCCCCTAGTCACTCTGACCTGTGGCTCCAGCACTGGCGTGGTCCCCTTCCCAGTGGTCACTATCCATCCCGGTGCTAGCGGAAACCTGGCCAAGTTCCCTGAACACTGATTTATGACACAAACAACAAACACAGGCTCCCACCCAGTGCGCAGGCTCCCTCCTTGGAAACAAAGCTGCGCTCACCCTCTCGGGGGCCCAGCATAAGGATAAGGCTGAGTGCTACTGATGGCTGTGCTAGTAGCAGTTTTGGTTACATAAGTAGTGTGAGTTGACAATTCTGAATCCATGTAATATGTTTCCAGAATTGAGCAAGTGGGCAAAATATATTGTAGTTCATAGGAGGTAGTGTTTCACTAAAAAAGAAGGGAGAAATAATATGGAAAAGTAGCCTAGACTGAATTTAGGAGGGTTGGAATTAAACAGGAGGTATCAGTATAAACTTTTTAAATAGATAGGTATGGAAGTGCTTACTGTATGCACAGTATAACTAAAATATTGAATAAAATTTAAATGTTACAGGTTACAAACATGTATTATTACCCAAAGTTCTATCAAAGATTAAAGAAAACTATAGGTGAGAGTTAAATTGTTATAACAAAGAAAACTTTAAGAACAGAAGAAATGATTATCATCCAAACATTGTACTCTACTCTTATTCTGACATTTTGCCAAATTTTCAAGATACCTCTGATTTATTTGCTTGTCTGCCTCATTCTTTTTCACTTTCCAATTTTATCTCATTATTACATGAAGCCCGTATCTTTAAATTTTTTAACCACAAAGTATTAGGGGGAAATTCATAATTATTTAATCTAAAACTCTCATTTCACAGATATATATCTTGGGTTCAGACCTTCACCCATCTACCCATCTGACCACACATCAACTCATTCACTCAACCATTTACTAAGGGCCAATCCTGGGTGACACACAGTATTAGGTTGGTCTAGGAGGATGTAAATACAAAGACAAGTTAGAGGTTTCCTTCTATCAAGATAGGGTTCCCATTTTGAACCCTAACCCCTAATGTGATGGTATCTGGAGATGGGTCCTCTGGTAAATAATTAGGTTTAGATGACGGTAGAGTTTCTATGATGGGATTACTGTAATTATAAGAAGAGAAAGAGACTAGAGCTCTCTCTCCCTCTCTCTGCCATGTGAGGCAGCCATCTGTAAGCTAAGAAGTGCCCTCACCAAGAACCAAATCTGCTGGCACCTTGATCTTGGACTGAAATATGAGAGTGGCTTTGGAACTGGGCAGTGAACAAAATTGGAAGGACTTTGAGGAGAGTGTTAGCACAAGACTTATTTTAAAAAAAAATTTAAGCTGGACTTTGAGAAGGTTCTGCTATGGCTGAAAAGGAAGTGAGGAACATGTTATTAGAAAATTGAGAAACAGGTTATGTAGCAGCAGAAAGTTTAGTAATGCTACACCTGCAGTTTTATGAGAAGTAGAAAAGGTACCTCATTAGCTCAAAGTAGAAATTGTACCTAACTGAGTGATCTGGCTAAGGAGACTTGCAGCTAAACAGCTGGATGTGTTGCTTGGTTTCTTCTTGCTGCCTATAGTACAATATGAAGGGAAATTAAAAAGCTAAGGGAAAGACTGTTACACGAAAAAGGAGACAGAACTTGCGGGTTTTGAAATTTTCCCAGTCTCTTAAGATGGCAAAAAATGCTAAAATAATGGGTACCAAGCCAAGATCATATCCGGGGCACTGAAGAAACATGGTCTAAATATTGCACATCAATTATACTTCAAGTAAACATTCTTTAATTGAAAAAGAAAAGAAAGGTGGTCTAAAGATGAATGTGACTAAAATTCTTTGTTAAGCCTCAGAAGGATTGAATGTGATACTTCACGGGACCATTTAGTCAGGCCAAGGCCTTCCAGAGTTTAGGGGTGTGACTCAGATCATCTGTCACAAAACAGGACTTCTACAAAGCTTAAGGGTGTTGTCCCTCAGCTATCTCAGCAGAAAACCAAGATAGAGTAGGCCTTATCGTGAAGAGATGTGTGGTTGTGTCTTTGGAGTGATTTGGCATGAACACCAGTAAGATTAACAGGAGACACACACAGTTTTTAAGAGAACACATTTAAAGAAAGGCCCCTAGCTTAGACTGAAAAGACCAGAGAGCGTACAAAATAGACAGCTTCGGACTTCTGCCCTCTACAAGCAGGAAGCAGGCCGGGCTAAGAAAACATTTTCACTGTAACCATGTACTACCTTTCATAAAAAGGGAAGCATGTCAGAGGGCAGAATCAAGAATTCCGAGAATGAAGCCCAGAGTTTTCAGGCTTTGAATCCTAATCAGTAAGCTGCCAACATGTACCTGGTGGGATTTCAGAATTGCTATTGACTCCTGAATACTCCCCTCTCCCCTCCTCTCTTTTGGACAGGAGTAACCTCTATAAAGGTTACCTACGCCTGTCCCACCACTGTATGTTGGGTGTGGAAGTAGCTGGGAAGATGAACTCATCTCTTTCATTCACATCTCCAGATCTAGAAGAACAATATTAAGATGCTGTACAACTGGACCCTGATCCACATCTGGACCTGATTTAGATAAGATTCTAGACTTCAAGTTAATGCCGTAATGGATGCAACTTTTGGAGGCTTTGGAAGAATACATTGTGCACATAGGAGATACATATACAATTTGTGGCTGCCAAGTGTGTACCCTGGTGGTTTTAAATTATGTCCAAAAATTCTTCCCTTCAAAGGTGGAGGTTAATTACTTTCCCCTTGATGTGTGGGTTGGACTTAGTGGCTTACTCCGAATGAATAGAACATTGTGAATATTGTGCAAATGACAGTGAAATGTCTGAGACTGGGTCATAAAAGATACTGCAGGCTCCTTGCTCACTCTCTTGGATCACTCACTCTAGAAGTCAGCATAGTCATGCCTTAAGAACACTCAGGTAGCCCAGTAGAGATGCCCAGAGGGAAGAACAGGCCTTCTCCCAACAGCCAGCAAGGAAACTGTGGAGTTTCAACAGCCATGTGAGTAAGCTGTCTTGGAAGAAAATCCACCAGCCCCAGTCAAGCCTTCAGATGATTGCAATCTCATGAAACCCCAAGCCGGAATCACCCAGCTGAGTTATTCCTGGATTTCCAACTCTCAGAACAGTGTGAGGTAATATTGAAGCTGTTAGTTTTGTGGAAATTTGTTGTGCAGCAATAGTTAAACACACTTCAAACTTTGGGCTATGTCTTTATCCAGTGGCTCTGCCTGTTTAGTCCAATTTTAGCAAGAATCCTGCTGAGTCAGTTTAGGAAAAATCCCCTGCCCTTGACATCTGATTAAATTCTTTTATCTCTCACCCTCATATCTTATTACCCTGGCCTGTCCTCAGCAATGATCTTGTCAAGTTGGTTTAGCCAGAATCCACCCTTACCCCTGATGTTTCCTCCCAGTAAGTTTCCATCCACTGACACCCACCCCATTCCCTGTCCTTTGTCCTTGCTGGAGTCAGAGTTAAGCTCTATTACAAAACCCTGCTGTAGTATTCCTGCCTTGAATAAAGTTTTTCTTACCATCTTTAATAAGTGTTAAGAATAATTTTTAACATTTCCAAGTTTTGTTAGTAGGAATTACTCTCAAGTGAATGTTTTCATACCTTCACCTTTTAAATTACATTCATTTAGGGGGAATAGATTTCTAGAATTGAAACATTTCATGTTTTTACTATACAATTTTTAAAACAGCCTATGTAGTAATCTGAAAAGGATGTGTATACAGACATGTGAATGTACACACACATACCCACCCTCAAAGCTTCAAGGAAAATTTAATTCTTGGTCAACTATAAATTAAGACTAAAACATTCAGCCTGCAAATCCTGAAATCCTTGGAATTAACTTACCAAAAAAAGTACAGAGAATGAAAATTGTAATAAAAAATACATGCATCAAAATATTTGGGATTCAGACAAAACTGTGCATAAAGGTAGGCAAAGTCCTAAATTCTTTATTAAAGAAAAAAAAATTAAGCTTTTAAAATAAAAAAGAATAATCCTAAAGAAAGTAGAAGGTAGAAAATGAACTGAGACAAAAATAGAGAACAACAAAAACAAAACTAGTTGGGGAATAAAGCAAGGATTGCTTGGGAAAGTAAATTAGAAACATTGATAAAACTGTGGCAAATCTAATGAGGGGAAGAGGACTATATCCTAATACTAGAAATAAGAAATGGAATGAGACTCTGAGTAGAGAGGGTAATATTCAATCCCAAATGGAATTATTTTTGTTTCAGGAAAGGATAGTTTCTAGTAGAGAAGTTGTGAATACAGTCCAGCAAAACCTAGGGTTTAAAAAAAAAAGTAAATGATTGACTCAACAAATACTGTAAACCACCCAATAAAATTCAACAATTCTCTTTAAATTCTAAAGATAGAAATAGAAATTCATTAAGAAATATACTCATTACCTTTGATGGTAAAGACTTTCTCATTAAGACCAAGAACAATCCCAATAAAACTGTGCTGAAACCTGAAGGAAAAAAAAAAAAAAAGGAAGAAGAGAGCCCACACTGTTTAGAAATCCTGGCCAGTGCAATAAGAATATAGATAAAACTAAAAAATATGCCATGTTGTTGGTGAAAAGACAACATAGTGAAAACACTTTTTCAAAAAAAAAATTTATTCCTGTAATTGCTAATTTTACTTACAATTTTTGGCAACATTAATAAAATAATCAATTTCATCTGAAAGAACAAGCAAAATAGACAAGGAAATTCACAAAGAGAAATAACAAAATAGTAATCTTGACAGATATTCAATATATTTGTAAACAAAACAAAGTGACATTGCCTTAAAAATATATAGAGGTATCAATAGAAAAACAGAGAAAGCTCCTGAAAGAATTCAACTCACTATTCATTGTCTTCTGGTTGCAGGCACAGAAACTGATTCAAGCTAACTCAATTCTAAGAGAGAAGCAAAGCCCTTAAAAGCAAAGCCTTGATGATTATCTCTTTCCAGCTTTTTATGAAAACTTAGGAAATTTAACTAGACTGGAGAGAGAAGAGTGCAGAGACTTAAAGTGCCTTTAAGGAGGAGGAGGAGGGAAAAAGAAAGTGGGGGCAGAGATTTCATTGTGTGATTTTAACAACATTGGTGAAGCTCGAGAAACCAAAGGAAGGAAGTGTCAAACAACTAAGCGAGGTAGCAAGCCATGCAGGCCTAGAGGAAGAGCATTCTAAGGAGAACAGCAGTTGCGAAGTCTTTGGATTGGGAGAAATGGGATTTGCTTGAAAAGCAAGGCCAGTGTATCAAAAACAGTGCGCGGTGGGGAAAATGGTAGAGTAGCATGGGAGAATGAAGAGAGGAGGTAGTCGGGGGCCATACCACTGGAACCTTAGTTGGCAATAAATAACTACTTGTACTCCTTAGGAGCACACTGTAGTGAAAGAGGAAACAGTAACAGTGTTAATAATACTAAGCAACCACAAAAACGCAGAACTAAAATATTTCATATTTTTATCATAGAAACAGAATAAGGGAGGTAAGTATGCAAAAGTCTGCACATCTATTTATACACAAAAGTTTCCACCTAAGACTAGAACACATACACACACACACACACACACACACACACACACACACAAACATACTCTTTCTATACCTAAAGAAAGGGGTTCAAGCTGAAATTTTAGCAAAGTGCCTTGGCCCAAGCAAACTAACTGGAAAGGCCTGGTGAAACATTCAAAGTGCAAATCAATCATTAAGCATTGAGCAAATAAATACACTCTGGAAATTACGTACAAATGGACATAGCACAACAACTTTGTTATCTGTAGTCCTTCTTCCTCAGTGCTTAGAGGGATGCTAACCCCTTGATGATCATAACTTCTCAGCATTTTGTGAAAGCTTAGAGAATTTAACTAGACTGAGGAGGGAAGAAAGGAGTGGGGAGAGATAAAGTACCTTTAAAGAGAAGGAGAAAGCAAGAGAAAAAAGGAGAGATTTCTCCTGGCACAAGTCTACAGCCAGGATCCCAGATTCCTCGAGTGGTCCAGAGGCTGCTGGGCACCTGGGCTGGAGGTGGAGCAAGAAGAGACGCACTAAAACACACCTACGGAGACTCAACTCTAGAAACCTACGGAGGCAGCCAAGGCTGCTGACGTACAGGAACCAACTTTCAGAGGGCGCTCCATAGCTCTGAGAAAGAGGCCTTGGAGGTGGCAGGGAGAGAGGTTCCCCCATAGTATAGTCATGGATTAGACAGCTGGATAGAGTCGACGATGAATAGTAACCCTAAGACCTGATAATTATTGACATGAGACATTTTGCACATTGAGTATGTCAAGACCCAAACTCAGTATTAGTTCGATAAAATGGGAAATTATACACATAAGAGAATAACTATTAACTGTAATAACATTCATGTCCTAGGCAGATACAAAACTGCAAGCTTCACATGTTCAATTAGGGTAAGATACATATACATGGAAAAATATAAGGAAAAGCCTTATAATGGGTTTGTTCACCCTGGGCTATTTTTATCCACTGTACTACTGTTCTTGGACAACCCTATTCCAGATTAAGGATAAGAGAACTAATTTTAGCCCAGTTCATAAACTGGACAGATTCCATGTGTTTGGCCCTTTTCAGTTAAAACTATGGGTCCAGGGCAGCTCTAACTATGGATGTCAGGGCTTATTCTCCATGGGAACCTTTACTTCCTTTACTGCTGTGGCTGAAACAGATGTGGCTAGTTCATTCTGACTAAAGACCAGCCAGGAGGGACGGAGGAGGGACCAAATCAAATTCCCCTTCTGATCACTCAACAGGAGGTCCACTGGCACCAGGCTCCATTCTATTATCTCTGCTTCTCCATCTGAAGCCAATGATATGCAGCACCTGCTTGACGCCTGCAGGGGCCCCTCACCAAACACAGGCATTTTACTTTAATGGTTTGGCTTCCTGGGATGTTCTGGGCTAAGTAAAGATACTCTTGAGACAGTGTTCCTTCTGCTTTGGCTCCAAGCCTGAGGTAAATGTATTCCTCTTCCTCAACTGGGACAAGGAGTCACTGCTCTCCACTGACTAAACTCCCAGTTTCTGGGCCCCATTCATGCAGCAGCTTCTCCCCCAGCTTCTCCACACCCAGGCTCTCAGAGCCAGGCAATCTCAGGTCAGCACAACACAGGCACTTTTGGGAGTTCAGCAGCACACAGGACCACAACATGACAAAGCCATTCCACTCTGGCTATAGTTAATACTGAAATCTTCAAGGCATGGAAAAAGCTGAAAATAAAGTTCAGTTGTTAAAAAAAAATTCTACAGATTCTATATATATAGAAGAGCTTTCAAAATTACAAATAACATGAAATACCAAAATAATAAATAGGTTTTCACTTTTTTCTTTCTCTCACGTACACATACACAAACATCTTTTATGTGGTAAATCAGACATTTATATGAAAACCAGGTAATATATTTTAAAATAACATCTCAAAATTAAGATCAAACAACATTGTATTTCATGAATTAAAAAAAATTCATAAATGATCCATTGGTTTCGCCATATTTAATGCTTTTGAAAAATGTTATGTTTTGGATTTTTTGTTTCTATGGTTGCAATAGTTGCTTCAGATTTACTGAAAGTAGAATTAACAGGGCTTTTTTGGAATTCTACTTTTAGATCTGGGGGGTGATGGTTCAGAATCAGATGTGCTCACAGTAACAGACGCCACTTCCACTGATCCTGGCTGAAGGGGTCCCAGTGACACTTGAATGACAACTTTTGTTTCAGGAGGCAATCCTTCTAGTTGCTTCGGTTTCTTAAACATTTGATGACACTGGGTCTTGTGCTCCATTTTCTCCTTGAAAGTTAAAAACTGTAGTCGGCATTTGGAACACTGGTGAATAATCTTTTCCCAGTGTCCTCTATAATGACACATGTATGGTGTTGCAGTTTTGAAAATTTTGAGACAAAAAGGGCAAAGCAAATTCTTAGTGTTTTCATGGCATGTTCTGAAATGTATTTCCACATCCACAAAGGCTGACGATCTGTAACTGCAAACCTGACACACATAGGGCATTTCGCCAGGCTTGTGATTGTCCTTCATGTGCTGTAAGAGAACCTGATCTGTTTCAAAGGACAATTCACAAATTTTACAGACCACAGAGGGCTCCTGGGCAGTGTGGACACTCTCAATGTGACACTGCAGCTGGAAGGGAGTAGGAAACTGGCGATGACAGTGCTGGCAGGTGGTGTGGTTTTTCCAGCTGTCACCTTTCTGCTTCTCAAGTTCTAAATGGTGCTTCATGTGGTTCATAAACTTGACATTTTTTAGAACTTTCAAGCAGCTGGGGCATTTAAAGGTTGTGTGAGTCTTCTGTTCCGGCTGCCCGTCTCCAGTGTGCTGTCCGTAGTAAAAGTCATCAAGTAATACAATCAGATTTCCTTTCGTGGGATCAACAATCTTGTTTTGACTTGCTAGGCTCAAAAAGTCTGTTTTTGGCAGTCCATTTTCCCTAAAAGGACTTACAGGCTTACAATGGTCACTGTCCTTTGGAAAAGCTTCTCCATTCTGAACATGGCTTAATGAGGCATGAACATTGTTTGAGGATGTGCTTTGCTGAGTAGTCACTGTATGAAAGATACCTGAAGGGGACAAAGCTAAAGAATGTCCCCCTATGATTCCATCACTGAGTTTAGGCCTTTTGGGATTTGTGCTACTTGTTTCAGAAGTGGAAAGCTGCCTTGATACTCGAGGACTTTTATTCATACCTCCTGCAGAAAGTGCTGTTCCTACTGGATGCTGCAATGAACTTGTGCATGCGATCAAAGGAGAATGTAACTCTAAAGAGCTATTAGGCACGACTTGTGGTGAATTATTTTTATAATCAGGTTTAGACAAAGGCTCAATAATAACAGGACTGTCTGTTGATCTTGATTCAGAGTCAGAAACTGGCAAGACAGTCACTGCTTCCGATGTAGGTGTCACATGACTTACAGGCCGCAATTTCTTAGCATTATCTTTTCTGAAGTGACCGTATTTTTTTCTTCTTGAACATGAACCTGGGGTAACTCTGTTCAATATGTTTGAAACGACTGGCTTTGAATTTGAAGTCATCCCAACAAAGATCAGCTCAGCATCTTCATTTACATGCTCTACCCCAACAAAGATCAGCTCAGCATCTTCATCATCTACTGGTTTGGTTTCTTCTATGCTTTTCTGTGGTTCTGGCTCTTGTTCTTCCTCACACAACATACATGGTGGCTCCATTTTCTAAATTGTTTTGTTCTTGAAAGGTGTGGCCACAAGTCCCAGTGCTTCCTTTATATAAACTGCCACCTAAGTACAAACACACTACACATCAGTTAATTACAGAAAAATGCATCATCTTATCTAATTTTCTCCAAAACTCTAGGGAGGTTATAAACATCCTTATTTTACAGGTAAGGACACTGAAAGTCAAAAATGAAAACTTAAAACACATGATTACAAGTCTATGCAATTCTAGAATCACAGCTTTGCCATATGCAAATTAAGATCTCTTCTATTGGAAAAAAAAATAAGAAAAAAGAAAAAAAAGAAAAAAGAAACTCCAGCAACTAATGACTAGGCAAAATCATATGTAAAGGACAAATATTTTTACAAAGGCACCACTGCGCAGTGTTTAGAAACATGGGCTTTGGAGTCAGAGAAGATTAAGCTGGAGTTCTAAGTCAGCCACACACCAGTTGCATCTTCTTTGGCAAATTTACAACTTTTAAATGTGTTTCTGTATCTTAAAGACAAAAATTCTTTTTTCTTAGACTTAAGGTAACAGCTCTTTTTAAAAAGCGTCACCTATTCAATGGTGGCATGTTTTGCAGTAGAATTGGAATAAAATTTATATTAAATGCACATATCTCAATTAATTCATGCAAACTAATTTCATACATATTAATATAGAAAAAAGCATCAAATTCAAAGAACAGCGTAAAAGTATGGCCAACATATGGCCAACAAACAGCGTAACTCCATGTCAAGTGCTTAGGCCTAGCAAATTGGGAATGAACTCTCTTGATAATCTCAAGACTTAATTATAATCCGTTCACTGATGTCTCCTAAATTTCTCCCTCTAATCCATCCTGACTTCCCCCACTAAACTTAAATCCAACAGTGCTTTGTCCCTCACTCCACCTCTGAGTCTTCTCCACATGGCAGGCAAAGTGATGCTATTCAAACAAATCAGATTATACCACTTCTCAGCTCAAACCCTCCGATGCCTTTCTGGTTCACTTAGTAAAATGTCACATCCTTCCAATGACTGTAAGACCACACTTCTAACCTTACATACTGTCCTGTAATTACCTCATACTCCTCTCCCCCATCTACTTCATTCTAACCACACTAACCAATTTGCTATTTTTTAAAAACAAACTAAACACTTTACCTTGCTTAGAGCCCTTGTATTTGCTGTCTCTCTAACATGAATGGCCATCATTCAGATACCTCCATGGCTGGCCCCTCACAACCTTCAGGGCTCTATTCCAAGCCTCCTCCTCAGAGAGTTCTCAAATATTCCAGCTAACCTCTAATTCACATTCCCGATATCTCTTCCTTTCTCTTCCACCTTCAAGCCTTTAACGTCATCTAATATGTTATAAACATCATTTATCTTGATTATTTTCTATTGTCTATCCAGTAAAATGTAAACTCCAAGGGCAGGAATTGTCTTGTTGACTGCTGTATCATCAGCACAAAGTGCTTAGCACAGCATGGGAGCTCAACAAACACAGAATTTGTTAAACGAATTAATAAATAGTAACTCTCATTAACAAGAACCTCTATTTGTAGAGCAGATAGTGCTCCATTAATTTCATGTGTTCATCAATCTACTCTGAGAACTCTGTCCATGCCAGAATTCTTATGTTGAACTCCTACCCCCTAAGTGATGGTATTAGAAGACAGGGCCTTTGAGGGTAATTAGGCTTAGATAAGGTCATGAAGGCCCTCATGACTGAAACAGTCATGCCAAGAAGAGGCATCACAGAGCCTACTTCTTCTCCATCTCTCACAGCCCCCACAGGTGAGGACACAGCAGGAAGGTGGAATAACCTGCCTGGGGAACCAAATCAGCCACCACCTTAATCTTGGACTTTTACAGCCTTCAAAAGTATGGGGAATAAATGTCGATTGTTTAAAAAAAAAAATAAACTAGGTTCCAATAACATTGCTGGATTTTCACCCAACTGATCTTAGAAGAATTTTTAGCTGTTGACCATACTGATTAACTTTTCATCCAACCTATCATTCAAGATGAAAAGTTAAGAGTAGAGAAAGAATCAGACATAAAGCAAATAAGTTAAGGAATGAGTTCATCTAGAACAATAGACCACAGGAATTTTCTTATCACTTATCTGCTAGTATCCTTATTTTCTACCATTTACCAGAATCTTGAGATATCAGAGTGGGGAGGTTGGATATGTCAAGACCTACTAGATCTAAGGGATGAGTCCTCAAAAATCACTCATATGTCCCACCTAGGAAGTGCCAAGGGCTGTGGGAGGAGCCAATGAGGTTTCACTCCAAAGATAGCTGAAAGGACAGTGAGTGATGACCTATCTTCCAGGTTATTCTTGTGTGTTTAAACAATGGCCCTTTAAGTGGGTTTTCTAACAGCCACACAGCAGCTTTTTCAAGCATCAGTCCCTCTTGAGTTAACCTCCTGAGATTATGCCACTAAGACTCCTCTTAGTACCTACCCTCACCATCCTTCCTTGCCCCTGACTCTTGTCACCCCACTACTGCTCCCTCTGAATTCTTGTCCCAACCCCCTTACTCTCTCCCTACCAGAGCATTCAAGTCCCTTCCCCAACAATCCTCCTTCCCTCTACTCCACTAACCCCACACACTTGCTGCCTTAGAATTTAATGCCCATTAAACACAGATCCATAGGGGAAACTGGAGCTTAACAGGATCCTTAACACTGCCGTAAACATTTGCATTCCATCCCAGGGCAACTAAGCAAAACAAAAATGACTTTTTCAAAAATATTTTTAACAATTTTTTTTCCCATAAATAAGCTCAAGAAGGTAAAGGAGTGTGGTCTAAGAGGGGAACAACTATTAAACCAGGATTGTTCTTTGTCCAAAAAAAAACCAAGACTATCCATATAGAATGGACTGAGAAAAGGTAAGGACCTACAGAACTTCACCACAATCTGCACTCTTGCTACTGCCTCTCTGACCTCTTCTGTCTCTAGTCTAACGGTCATTCACTCCAGTCCAGCTTCTTTGCTGCTCCCTTCAGTCTCCACCTGAAATGCTTGTCTTGCAGATGCTACTTCTATCTCCTTCAAGTCCATGTCCAAACCTACCTATTCCAAGAGACTCACTCTGATCACTTTATCTAAAATTATAACACTCCTACTTATCCAACATTCAATCCTATGACCCGGCTCTATGACATTCTTTCCAATTTTATAACATCACTTTGTATTTCACAAAAGAATGACGTATTTATTATATTGACTTTCTTCCTCCCCTGAATGTTAGTTTCTTCCACAGAAGAAGTTCTGTTCTGTTTTTCAGTTTGTTTATGTCTGTCTGTTTACTGTTTTGTCTGATTTCTCCCAAGTGCCAAGCACACTCCTGGCATACAATAAGCACTCAAATACTCATTAAAGGAAAATAATTATCCAGAAGGAGATAAAAATAATTCAGCAAATGAAGGTAGGGTGAGGAAATTGGTAGGAAATGCTCATACTTGCGAAATAATCAATTTTCTTCAAGTCTGGAGGGCCACTGAGGTGTACTGTTATAGCGAATGTGAGAGCCCTGCAATCCTGGGATTCAGGAGGATGACTGTGGCCAGGTCTCATCATGGGGACCAATAGTTTGTGGAAGCCTTTTCTCAGAACAGTGTGGCTAGAGTACTACATGGGATCTTCTCCCAGGTCAGAGAAAAATTCAGCCACTTTCCCTTTTCCTTCCTTTCCTCCCGAGAGCAGAGCAGCATTTTAGTCAGAAGAATCCACAAAGGAGGTATGAGTAGGGTGGGAGTTCAACCTAAAAGTGGCCCATTAATTCAGAGGCAAGTTCTCTCCCTAACACTAAGAATTTGAAAAGGGTTTAGAAGTATCAGGTGACTGGTGAATGATTTAAAGAGAGGTTGTGGAGGACTACAAAAAAAGACAACTAAAAAAACCAAAAAACAAAAAACATGACAATGTCAATTTGTTAAATGCCAGCAACAAGGTGCTGTCAGAGGAAATGATGGAATAAGGAAACTACAATATCCATTCCTTCATAAAAACAAAGAAAACACCAGCAAAAATTGTCAAAATCAAGTTTTTTAGATCCTGAAAATTAATCAAAGGCTTGTAAAAATCAAGATTTTTGTGGAAAACAGTTTGGCAAGTCCTTAAAAAGTTAAACACAGAATTATCACATGACCACACAAGTCCACTTCTATGTATATACCCAAAAGAACTGAAAACAGGTACTCAAGCAAGTATGTGTAATGTGCATGCATGTTTATGGCAGCACTATTCACAATAACTGAAAGGTGAAAATAACACAAATGCCCATCAATGGATGCATGGACAAACTGGTATACACACACAACAGAACATTATTCAACCATAAAAGGAATGAAGGCACCCCCATGTTCACTGCAGGACTGCAGCACTATTTACAACAGCCAAGAAATGGAAACAACCTAAGTGACCAATGATAGATGAATGGGTAAAGAAAATGTGGTATATATACACGATGGACTATTATTCAGCCTTAAGAAAGAATGAAATCTTGCCATTTGCAACAACATGAACACACCCTGAGGGCATTATGCTAAGTGAAATAAGGAAGAGAAAGACAAATACTGTATGATCTCACTTACATGTGGAACTTAAACAAACAAACAAACAAATAAAAAAACAAGCTTATAGGGAGAACAGACTGGTGGCTGCCACAGGCAAGGGATTGGGGAAGTGGGCAAAATCATGAAGGGGATCAAAAGGTCCAAAGTTCCAGCTATACAATGAACAAATCATGGAGATGTCATGCACAACATGGTGACTATAGTAATACTGTATCACATATTTGAAAATCATCAAGAGTACATCTTAAAAGCTCTCATCACATGCAAAAAATAAAAAATGTAACTACGTAAGGTGATAGATGTTAACTATACTTATTGTGGGGATCTTTTCACAACACATACAAATACTGAATCATTGCACCTCAATAAAAAAGTTTTAAATTTAATTTCAAGAAAAAAGGAAAGAAATACTGATATACGCTACCACCTGGATAAACCCTGAAAACACGCAAAGTGAAAGAAGCAAGACAGAGAAGGTCACACATTGTATGATTTCATCTACAGGAAATATCCAGAGTAGATAAATCTATAGAATCTAGGCATAGACTGGTGGTTGCCAGAGTAAGGAAGAGGGGAAATGGAGAGAAACTGCTTAATAGGTAAAGAGTTTAACCCTGAAATGATGGGGATGTTTTGGAACTAGACAGAGACAGATATGAAATATCATGAATACTCTAAATTGCACTGAATTGTTCACTTAAAAATTATTGATTTATGTAAGTTTCACCTCAATATATTATTTTTAAAAATAAAATATATTACTACCAACCACACAGAAAGGTAATACAAAAAACAATTAAGGAAATACTATGAACAATTCTACTCCAACAAATTAGATAACCTAGATGAAATGGACAAATTCCTAGGAAGACACAAACTATCAAATTGACTCAAGGAAACAAAAACAAAAACAGAATATGAATAGATCCAAAACAAGTAAAGACACTGAATTAGTAATCAAAAAAATTTCCAAAAGGGAAACCCAAGATCAGATGACTACCCTGGTTAATTCTATCAAAATGATTAAAGAAAAATTAACGCCAGCCCTTTATCAACTCTTCCAAAAACTAGAAGAGGAGAGAAAATGTTCCAGCTCATTCTATTAGGCCAGTACTACTCTGATACCAAAATCAGACAAAGACATCACACACACACAAAACTACAGACCAATATCCCTTATGAATATAGAGGCCAGAGTCCTCAACAAAATACTAACAAACAAAATCTAACAACGTATTAAAAAAAATTATACACCATGACCAGGTGAGATTTATGGAGGTATGGAAAGTTAGTTCATTCTACAAATATCAATAAACATTATACACTTTAATATAATAAAGGACAAAAAACATATCTGCCTGCAGAAAAAGCATTTGACTAAGTGTAGCACCTTTTCAAGACTGTGGGGAAAAACACTTAACAATTAGGAACAGAAGGAAAAAATTTTTTTTTCTTTCCTTCTTTTTTTTAATTTAATAGAGGCGCTAGGTATTGAACCCGGGACCTCACACATGCTAAGCATGCACTTAACCACTGAGCTATACTCCCATCCCTCCAGAAGGAAACTTTCTTAATCAAACAAAGGGTATTTGTAAAAGACTCACAGCTAGCATCATACTTATCTTGAAAGACTGGAAGCTTTCCCTCTAAGACTAGGTACAAGACAGGGATGTCTACTTCTACCACTCTGATTCAATATTATACTGGAAGTTCTATAATCAGGGCAACCAGGCAAGAAAAAGCAGTTTAAAAAAGAAAGGAGCATTTGGAATGAAAAGAAAGAAGTAAAACTATATTGGACATGACGTGATTTTGTATACATAAAATGCTGAAGGATCAATAAAATAAGTACTAGGACTAATAACAAGGTTGCAGAATACATAATCAATGCAAAAAAATCAATTACATTTCTATACAGTGCTAATAAATGTTCTGAAAATGAAATTAAGTAAACACTTACATTTACATTAACATTGAAAAGAATACAGGAATACATTTAGCAAAAGAAATGCAAGAATTTTTAACACTGAAAACACTGAATTATACTGAATACACTATTAAAGCAATTAAAGAAGACTTAAATAAATCTAAGGACATTGCACACTCATGCATCAGAAGATTGAGTACTGTTAAAATGGCATGACTCTCACAATCGATCTGTCAAAATCTCAGCTAGCCTTCTCACAGAATTGAAACCCAAATGGAAATGCAAGGAACACAGAAGAGCCAAAACATTCTTGAAAAAGAACAAAACTGAAAAGTTCATACTTTTCTGATTTCAAAATTTACTACAAAGCTACAATAATCAAGAAATGTGGTACTGACATAAGGATAGAAACATAGAGCAATGGGACAGAATTCAGAGTCCAGAAATAAATCCATGCATTAATGGTGAATTGATTTTCAGCAAGATTATCAAAATAATCTGTGGGAAACAGAGAAGTCTTTTCAACAAATGCTGATTGAACAATTGGAGATCCACACGCAAAAGAATGAAGTTGGATCCCTGCTCACATCATATATAAAAAAAACCTCAAAATCATTGTGGAACTAAACATAAGAGTTAAAACTAAAAAAATTATTTAAAGAAAATTGGAGTAAATGGTTTCTTAGAGAAGACACCAAAAAAAAAAAAAAAAAAAAAGACAAAGGAAAAAATAACAAAAATTTATCAAATCAAGAATTTTTGTCCTTCAAAGGTCACCATCATGAAAGTAAAAAAGATAACCGACAGAATGAGAGAAAAATATTTTAAAATCATATGTGACTAGGAACACATAGGTATGTGATACATATATATGTTTTAAGGGACACATACATGTATCATAAATAACAACATATATGTAAAGGAATATATAAAGATCTGTTATAACAGAATAAAAAGACAAACTCAAATACAAAATGGGCAAAGGACATGAATAGATATTTATCTAAACATGATATAAAATGACCAGCAAGTATATGAATAGATGTTCAACATACTAATCATCAGAGAAATGTGAATCTAAACCACAATAATAGATCACCTAACTCCCATTAAGATGAGCACTGTCAAAAAAAAAAAAAAGAGAAATAAAAAGAAAAGAACAACTGTTGGCAAGCATGTGCAGAAAGTGGATCTTTGTATGCTACAGATGGATTGTAAAATGGATCAACTGCTATGGAAAAGAGTATAGAGGCTCCTTAAAAAATTAAAAACAGAGCCACATGATCCAGCAATTACACTTCTAGATATAAATCCTAAAGAAATGAAAGTGGGGCCTTAAAGAGATATTTACACATCCATGCTCATAGCAGCACTATTTCAATAACCAAGAATTGGAAGCAATCTAAACGTCCATCAACTGATGAATGATTTTTTAAAATGTAATATATACGTACAACAGAATGTTATTTAGCCATAAAAAAGGAAATGCTGCCACATGCTACAACATGCATGATCCTTGAAGACATAATAGAAATGAAATAGGCCAGTCATAAAAAAGACAAAATACCGTATGATTCCACTTATACGACATATCTAAAGTAGTTAAAGCAATAGAAAAGAAAGTTAAGGGAAAAAAAAGAAAGAAAGAAAAGGAAGCAGAATGGTGGATACTAGGGCCTAGAGGGAGAGAGAAAAGAGGAGTTTGTTGTTCAATGGGATGGGTATTGAGTTTCAGTTTTGTAAGATGAAAAGGTCTAAAGATCTATTTCAAAACAATGTAAGTATCCAAAGAGGAAGTGAACTACTCTGATAAATGCTGCCAATTGATCAAATAAAATAAAAACTAAAAACTGACTACTGAGTTAAAAACTGTGGAATTTATCGGTGACCTTGACAAGAGTGGATTTAAAGGAAAACAGGAGAATTTAAAACAGCAAATATGGCAGACTGTGGAGACACTTTTCTGTAACAACAAGCAGATATCAAAAAAGCAGAGAGGGGATATGCCACCAAAAGATGGATTTTTAATGAGAGGTGACTTCACAATCAGTCTGTTTGCTGATAGGAATAATCAGGAGAAACAGAAAAGTTAACCCAGGACTAAGAGACCTGCTAGAATATCTCTGAACAAACAAGAACTAATTGGATCCAGTACACAAAGAGCAGTTCTGGCTTTGGTTTAAAGCCAAATAATTCACTCATAGTAATAGACCTCAGATCATAAGAAGGGGTGGAATGGTGGACACATGGGTATGGTAGCCAGCCTCCAAGATGTCCAAAGAATCCCGCCTCCTGGTACTCACACTCTTCTGTGTTCCCTCCCCAGCACTATCACAGCTGACCACTTCTGCTGACCACAGCAGGAGTGATGGTATGTAACTTCTGAAGAACACTCTGCACTTCATCTTGGGTGCAGGTTCTCCCCAGAATGACTCGCTTAGGGGTGACAGGGGTAGGGGGAGCCAGCTGCCATGACATGAGCAGCCCCATGGAGAGGCCCACAGAGTGAGAAACTGAGACCCCTTGCTAAGAGACAAGGGAGTGAATTTAGATACTGATCATCCAACAAAAGTCAAGTCTTCAGAGACTGAGGATCCAGGCGAAAAGCCTGACTACAGCCTCAGGAGAGACCCTGAGGCAAAACCACCCGGCTAAGCCACTCCTGGATTGTAGACCACGAGATAATAAACATTTGGTTTTTTCAAGCTATGAAGTTTTGAGACGCAGTGTTACACAGTAACACATAAGTAACTATGCTACGGAACTGCGATCAAAAGTTGCTGGGCACAGAGCTACCTACAATTGTGCCTCCTAGCATGAAATGAATTCAGATGGCCTCCCCTATCCAGTCACATTCAATCACTTCATGAAATAAGGCTCTTAAGGTAAGGAAATGAACAAACTGGGTCAGGGTACAGCACAGTGATGGAGCACCTGCTTAGCAAGCACCAGGTCCTGGGTTCAATCCCCAGTACCTCCATTTAAAAGAACAGAACAGAACAGAACAAACTAACCCCACGTAATCATGTTTAACCAAAACACACCTACCCTAAGTGAACCACTGTATTATTTTAATACATTAGGTGAAAAGTTAAGATGTGTCTATCAATCCCTTTTAGCCGCACAACCGGGTAGAAAGTCACCTTTGCACAGTTTAAAATCTAAGGCACTCTTACACTCTAACTTTTTTTTCTTTTCAAGACAGTGGGTGAAAAAATACCACCATCCTTTCCCCCCCTTTTTAAGGACGCAGTTTAGAAGGCTCCAGAATTATAAATCCATGGCTGGCCTGAATTCATCATACCCACTCGGGAGAACACTGTCTTAACAGCCAGGTCTTGGCCCAGGAGAGCACAAGAGAAAAACTGAAGGGACAAAAGACACAACGTTGGTCCTTATTATAAAGACGGCTCTCGTCTTACCTCAGGCGCGCGCTGGAGAACTTCTGAGCACCTTACACTTTCCAGGCAGCAGGTCCCACCTTAGGGGCAACCAGAGAGGAGGAGCAGGTGAGTCACGCGTCCCGGGAATATTTTGTACCCCGCCGCCTACCTATTCCGCCACCGGGATGTTTATCAAGCATCGCACGCTCGACCAGAGTAGAGAATTGGATTCCTCTCCCCCAAACCGGTTCCTCCAACCCTCCCTCTCTCAGTAAATAACCACCCACTATGCTCACTGCCCACACCCAGAGCCCGGACACCGCGCGACCTGGGGGGCTCGGTCGGGGTGGGGGGAGGGAGACGCACAGGAACCAGGAAAACAGACGGCGCAGTGGCGAGGGAGAGGGGCCAGTACACCGATTTTTCTAAGTGCTGCGACCGCCTCACAGCTCCGGGGCCTACGGATTCCAGAACTGGGCCAGGCTCGGGTCACAAAACTGCTGTGAGTTCCTGTTTCTGTTGTTTTATGTATTAAGCTACACCAGAGGCCTCGGCGGGGCCGCGAGGCCCGACGGGCCCTTGTCTGAGGACAGCTCCTCCCACACCCGAGGGAGCGAGGCTGATGGGGTGCGGCGCCAGCCCACATTCGGGGAGGGAAGACATGAAAGGGTCTCAGGATCCGCGGGCCGCGGACTCCACGTTCCCTCCTGAGGCCCCGCCGCCCCGGACAGGCCGCCCCGGCGCTGCTAGGCCGGCGCGGTGTGGGGACCCGCGAAGCCCGCACCTCTCCCCTCAGGGGCCGACCCGGCCGCTCCACGCCCACGTCCTTACCGGTTCCCGTCAGCAGCGGTGAGGGAGCGGCCGGCGGCGCACCGGCCCCGAGGCACTCCCCCGGCGAAGCCCGAGGCGACGACGCCTCCTCAGGCCCCGGGCGCCGCCGACGCCGCCTACACCCCCCGCCCGCGCCCCCGCTGCCACCTGTGATTGGCTGCCAGGTGCGGGCTCGAGGTCGGGCGCTGCGATCCGATTGGCCGCGAGGCCTGTTTGGGCGCATGCGCGCACTGACGCCCCTGGTGGCAACCGCTGGGGGTGGAGTCAGACTGATGAACTACCGGTGTCTCAAGGGTCTTGGGCTGTCAAGGTTCCACAGCTGGCCCGGTTCAGGGCTGAGGGCGGGCTCCCAGCCCATCAGGAGTTTGCCCACCTGCAGTCGAGCTCTCAGAACCCTTAGGTGAAGTCTCTTTCCCTTAAAAGCACTAGCTGCTGCCTGCCGCTTGCTTAAGGAACCTGACCCCACAACTGGGTCTTGAAGCCCTTCCTCTTGGATTTGCATTTGGGGTCAATCCAGTCCAGCCCGCCACCTGTTCGTGTGTGTGTGTTGCCACATGTTCTTGTACAGCATGAAACGAGCTAAACATTAGCTTTGCATTTTTTAATGACTAGGGAAAAAAACACAAGGAGAATATTATTTTGTGACGTGAAAATTATACGAAATTCAGCTTTCAGAGTCCTTAAATAAAATAAATAAAACAGAGACGTGCCTGTTCCTTTAGTTATTGTCTGTGGCTGCAGAGTTGATTAATTGCCAGAGATCTTTTTCGCTAAGCCTAATAAGGTACTTATATCTGGCCTTTTACAGAATCTTTTTTAAGTGCCTTGTTCTGCTGAAAGTCTCTTAGTAATCGTTTTTTTTTAAACGGTTTTGGTTTTGTTAATTTATAATGCTGTTTTCATTTCTAGTATATTACTTTTCCATTCTTGATTTTCTTCCTTCTTATCTCGATAGGTTTGTTCTGTTGTTCTTCTTTACAACTTTTTTAGATAAATGCCTAGATCACTTACTTATAACTTTTATTTCTCTGGTGTCTAATACTATAAATTTACCTTGATTTACTAAAGTACCAATTTAACTGTGTCTCACAATTTTTGCATAATAATGTTCATTATCATTGAATTCCAAGTATATCCTAATTTCCCTAGTGATTCTCTTCTTAAAACAAGGATTATATATTAATATGGTATTTATTTTCCAAATCTATGGGATTTTTAAAGTTGTTTCTTTATCAATTTCTCATTTTGTTGCATTATGGTCAGATCACACAGTCTAACTATTATTGATCCTTTGCATTTGAAGACGTCTGTCCAGTGAAATATACCATAGTCAAAATGGAGAGGGTATAATGTAGAGAAAATATGTGCAATGTCTAACATGTATGTATGTGAAATAACCTCGTTTAGGCCTCGCAGTTACTCCAGTATCTTTCAGTAAGTTGCCATTAACTAAATTCCAGGCTTTATTCAAGTTTCACTAGTTTTCCCACAAATGTCCTTTTTCTGTTCCAGATTCCCATAAAGGGTACCGAATTGCATTTAGTCATAGCGTCTCCTTAGCTTACTCCAGTCTGCGGCAGTGCCTTCAACTTTCCTTGTTTCTCATGACTTTTGACAATTTTCAGAAGTCCTTAAAGGTCAGATAGTTTGCAGAAAGACCCTCAATTTGAGTTTGATGTGATTCTTCCCATTACACTGGGGTTTATAGGTTTTTAAACTAAACTGCAGAGGTAATGTATCTTTCTCATATTCCCACTTCCCACCCGGGATATGTACTATCATTGTGACTTAGTTTCTCCGCTACAAAGTTCCTTTTCTCTCCTTGCCATATTATATCCTTGGGGAAAAAGTCACCAATCCCAGCCTACACTTAGGGAGGGGCATAGAACCTCATTGAAGGGGTTAGTATCTGAGATACACAAGTTATTGAGTACACGAATTAGTTGGAATTCATTTATAAAGAAGATCTGTTTCTTCTCGCTTTAAATTTTAATTTTAAATCAAAGGAATTAGATAAAATTAAAAAATTAATGCCTCAGTCCTACTAGCTACATTTCAACAGCTCTGTAGACACACGTGGCATACTGGACAGAGCAGATATGGAACATTTCCATCACTGCAGAAACTTCCGTGGAAAGCATTGACTTAGATCATTGTTCTTCCATCCTTTCTTCTTTTCAAACATAATGCACTTAAACATATGAATTTCTTCTAAGGACAACTTTCGCTGTCTCATAAATGTTGCTGTTTTCAATTATTATTCAATTCTAAATATTTTTTTTCCCATAGTGATTTCTCATAGGAGCTACAAGTTATTTAGAACCAGACCCAGAACTAGGATGAGCCTAGACCACAGCATTAAAGAAGCTTGTGAAAATGCAAGGTTGGCACTTTGGCATCTTAGGCTCCTAGTAATCCTTACTCCAGTCCCAGCCCTGTTTAGAATTATACTGCTTCATTTCAAACTTTGTTTTTTTTTTTTCTTACTTATCTTTCTGTTATTGATTTGTAGCTCAGTTTTCCTGTGGTCAGTGGGTAGTTACAAAAAGCCCTACAGCCAACATCACAATTGATGAACTGTTGTACATGAGCTTGAGAACAAGACAGAATGTCCATTATAAACACTGTAACAAAAAACCTGGAGTAGCCAAGACAATTTTGAACACCAAAGCTGGAGAACTTAAACTCCCAGATAGCTGTATTAGTCAGTATTCTCCAGAGAAACAGAACTAACAGGATACAGAGGGAAAACACGAGGAGGTTTGTTTCAGGAATTGACTTAAAGGATTATGGAGGCTGAGATGTCCCACGATCTGCCCTCTCCAGGCTACAAAACCAAGAAAGCCAGTGATATAATTCAGTCCAAGTCAAAAGGCCCAAGAACCAGGAACTCTGACATCTAAGGAAAGGGAAATGAATGTCCCATCTCAGAAAAAGAGAGAGAAAACTTGCTGTTCCTTTCCATGTGTTCTCTTAGGGCTCTCAACAGACTGGGGTTTGGGTTTATCTCGTTTACTCAGTGTACGATTCTAATGCTAATCTCTTCTGAAAACACCCTCACAGACACACCCAGAAATAATGTTTCACTAGCTCTGAGCATCCCTTACCCCAATCAAGCTGATAAAATTAACCATCACACAACTCAGGCAGAGCCACAATAATTAAGAGCTGTAATAACTGTGGCATTAGCACAAGGCTAGAGAACTGGAATGGAATGGAGTCCAAAAGTGCATAGACAGTCGTCTATCGTTTATAGTTTCCTCCACAGTACAGTTCCATTGTATAACCCTATATATATAGTGTTCTTTTTAGTAAATGGCACTGGTTGATTTGAATATGCATCTGAAAAAGTTAACTTTGATACCTTGATTTATCACATCATAAATAAAATAATAAATTTGAGATAGATCAGACCTAAATGTGAAAGGCTAAACAGTAGAACTTCTAGAAGAATACATAGGAGGAATATGTCCTCAGCAGACAACTTATTAAATGAAGCACCAATCTTAATACACATATATGCACCCATGAAACCACGATCCAGGTCGAGATATGGGACATTTTCAGTGCCTCAGCAGTTTCCTTATGCCATTCCCAGTTGACAGAGTCTAGTTTTTAAGGGGAAGGGAGGCAAGATTTGAATAGGCACTTAGTAAAAGATGATAATATTTGAGTGGCCAATAAGCATATGAAAAAATAATTATCAAAATCACTATTCATCAGGGAAATGCAAATGAACCTAGAATGTGACTCCACTACAACTTTGAGAGAATGGTACTAATTGTTACTGAACCAAACTTGGGTCCGCTAGCCCACACACGCGTAGTAAAGCCAATCCACTGACACCATGTTGTGGTGAAGGAAAGTAGAGTTTCTTGCAAGGTGTCCAAAACAAGACCAAGGAGGGAGAACAGGCACTTTGTGCTCAAAAGACTTGAACTCCCCTGATGGATTTCAGAAAAGGGTTTTTAAAGACAATGTTGGGGAGAGGGTTGTAGGGTGTGTAATCCGCTCATGCACAATTCTTACGATTGGTTGGTGGTGAGATAATCAGGTTGTATTCCAGGAGGCAACATCATCAACCTTCTGGTTCTAACCAGTCTAGGGTCTACATGCTGGTGCTCAGCATGCAGTTAACTTCTTCCACCTGATAGGGATTTTAGCATCTGCAAAACAACTCAAGGATATGGCTCAGGATGGTGTCTCTAGCCCTTGAGGGGGAACTAAAGGTTCTTGACTTTGTTTTACAGATAAACTATTATTGTTTTGTCTTGCTTGACTGTTTTCTTTTGCGTCTGCATTTTCTCCTCTGATCAAATTTGCTCTTTGGAACTCAGGGAAGGCCTAGGAGGCTAAAGTTTTTCTATAAACAAGAGGCAGGGGACACAGGGAATGGGGGGGGGGTCATCTGTCTCTGGGAAGATCCTGCAGGGTCCTCCTCGGTTACATAATGCAAGACTGACTGTACCAAGTGTTGGATCTGTAAACATGGAAATCCTAATATTGTTGGTGGAAATACAAATTGTTTTAATCACTTTGAAAAAAGTGTTTGGCAGTATCTACACTAAAAAACTAAATCTATGCTGTTTCAGAACTTCTCATACCTATATATATAGATCGAGAATCTAGCTGTATCTAGATCAGTGTCTAGATATAGAGATGCAGATGCAGATACCCCAGAGGAATTCCCACATTTGTCTACCAAAAGACACGCAGAAGCTCACAGCATTATTCAAAATAGCAGAATTATGAGCCTCAAAGTCCAGGAGTGGTAAAACGGATATATAAAACTGTGTCATATTCATTCAAGAACATTTTACCCAAGTATGAAAAAAATGTGCTACAGCCACACACAACAAGAATGTATCTTATTTATTTAAAGGAAAACAAAGACCAAAAAAAAATCTACTGTGTTATTCCATTTACTTAAAGCTCAGAAACAGGAAGAACTAATCTCTGGTGGTAGAGGTCAGAGCAGTGGTTGCTTTGGGGAGGACAAGGTGACTAGGAAAGAGCATGAGGACTTGTACATGACAGTAGAGAGATGGCGAAGGTAGAATCCCAGTCACTGTAGAGCCCGACGGGGGGACATCACTTGCTGGCATCTCCGAGCCAGGGCATACAGCTAGCCCAGCCTCAGTTCAGCCTTTCAGAATTCCTGGAGATAGGACTTAATTTTCAGCCAGAGCCCTGGCCGCAATACGTCTGGAATATCTCCTGTTTGTCGTCATCTCCTTTTCAGCTTTTGCTGGTGACAGTTGGGGGTCAGTGTTGCTCACGACAATGGATGCTGCCCTTCTGGATCCTGGTTGAACTGAAGTTTGGATCACGACTTCTGTTTCAGGAGGCAACCCTTCCAGTTGCTCTGGCTTCTTAACTGGTTGGTGATTCTTGGTTTGGTGCTCCGTTTTCTCCTTGAAAGTCAAAAACTGTAACCGGCACTTGGAACACCGATAGACCCTCTTGTTCCAGTGCCTCCAACTGTGATTCACGTAGGACGTCACCACTTTGAAAATTCTGAGGCAAAACAGACAAAGCAAATTCTTAGTGTTTTCATGGCATGTTCTGAAATGTGCTTCCACATCCGCAAAGGCTGACGATCTGTAACTGCAAACTGGACACTCGTAGGGCATTTCGCCAGGCTTGTGATTGTCCTTCATGTGCTGTAAGAGAACCTGATCGGTTTCGAAGGACAATTCACAAATTTTACAGACCACGGAGGGCTCCTGGGCAGTATGGACACTTTCAATGTGACACTGCAGCAGGAAGGGAGTGGGAGACTGGCGGTGACAGTGCTGGCAGGTGGTATGGATTTCCCAGCCGTCACATCTCTGCTTCTCAAGTTCCAGATGATTCCTCATGTGAGTCATAAACTTGACATTTTTTAGAACTTTCAAGCAGCTGGGGCATTTAAAGGTCGTGTGAGTCTTCTGTTCTGGCTGCCCGTCTCCGGTGTGCTGTCCGTAGTAAAAGTCATCAAGTAACACGATCAGGCTTCCTTTCTTGGGATCCACAGTCTCGTTTTGACTTGATTGGCTTGAAAAGTCTGTTTTTTCCAGCTTTTCCAAGCTACATGCTCCATCTGGATCTATAAGATTGAAATGCGCTTTGTCAGTTGCATGAGCCCACGGAAATGATGGCCCACCCTGCACATGGCTTGATGGGGTTGGGACACCTTCCGAGGCCGTACTCCTGTTCTTTGTGGGAGAGAGACCTGGCAGGGCCACAGCTGAGGAATGTGCCCCTGGGAATCCATCGCCAAGTTTCAGTCTTTTGGGATTCCCACTGTTTATATTTCCATCTGAAGCTGAAAGTCGCTTTAAATCATGAGGACTTTCATCCTTGCCTCCTGTGGGGTGTGCAGCTCCATGTAGACAATGAGGCCACGGAGAAAGCAAATCTGAAGACTCAGGAAGCATGCCTGGCAGTGAGCTGTTGTGACAGTCAGGTTTAGACAGAGGCTCAGAACCAGTATGACTGTCTATTTCTCCCCATTCAGATAGAGAAGCTGAAGAGACGGCCACTGCCTTTGACGTCAGGGTCACACGATTTGCAGGCTGCAATGTACAAGCAGGACCTTGCCCCACGTGGCCTTTCTTTCTTCTGGAATGTGAGTCTTTGGTCACTCTGTTCAAAATGTTAGAAATGACCGGTTTTGAACTGGAAATCACTCGGACACAGAGGATTTCAGCATCGTCCTTGACATGCTCCATTCCAACAAAGATCACCTCAGCATCGTCCCTGTCCCCGTCCCCGGGCCGTGAGTCTCTGATCTTCTCCTTCAGTGCCTCTGGTGCATGTGCTTCCTCACCCCGGAAGAGATGCGCCATCTTACAACTGCTTTTTGCTCCCAGTGGTCCCTTCTTCCAGTGCTTTCTTTTGGTCAGCTACCACCTAAAGGCAACCACACGACATGGTCAGTACAGTCATCCACACCTTGTCTGCAGTGTCCCTTTCTGTGGTTTCTGTTAGCTCTTGATTATTGACCAAAAATATTAAATGGAAAATTCCAGAATTAAATAACTCCTAAGTTTTAAATCATATGCTATTCTGAGTAGGATGATGAAATCTCGTGCTGTGCTGCCCCGTCCTGGGATAGGAATCCTCCCTCAGTCCCTCCACATCCCACTCATTAGTTAGCCACTCGGTTGTCAGATCAACTGTTGAGATATCTCAGGGCTTGAGTTCAAGTCACCATTATTTTACTTAATAATGGCCCCAAGGCACAAGCAGAGTGATGCTGGCATTTCAGATGTGCCAAAGGGAATCCATCAAGTGCCTACTTTAAGTGAAAATGTAAAAGTTCTTGGCTTGATAAGGAAAGAGAAAAGATTGTATGCTGAGGTTGCTCATGTCTACGGTATGAACGAATCATCTCTTGGTGAAATTGAAGGAAAAAGAAATCTATGCTGGTTTTGCTGTCACACCTCAAACTGCAAAAGTCATGGCCACAGTGCACAAGTGCTTAGTTAAGATGGAAAAAATATTAAATCACTACAATAAGATTTTTGAGATAGAGACTGCATTCACATAACTTTTATTACATTATGTTGTTATAATTGTTCTCTTTTATTGTTAGTTACTGTTGTTAATCTTCCTGATAAATTTAGCTGTATTATAGGTATGTTTGCATAGGAAAAAACATGTGTGTATAGGGTTTGATAGTATCCGCAGCTACAGATGTCCACTGAGGGTCTTGGAACATATCCCCCGTGGATAAGGGGGGAGCTATTGTATTTATTTCAAAAGAAAAAATTATTAGGGGCTGGGTACAGCTCAGTGGTAGAGTATGTGCTTAGCATGCACGAGGTCCTGGGTTCAATTGCCAGTACCTCTATTTAAAAAAAAAAAAAAGACAAAAGTATTGTCTTGTTTAATCACCCTATGAAACATTGAGATAACTATGAACAACTTATTTTACCGGTGAGTAAACAGGGTCAAACCGTTAAGTGGCACGATAATTTTAAATATACATTTGCAGCCCTTCCCCCCAACTTTTGCCTAACTTCCCAGGGCAGCCCCAGGGCTCCTGGTAAACTCTGCAGGAAAGCTAGCAAGCACTCTGTTGCTCGTAGGTCTCCAATCTCACTCGGAAATGCCCGCAAACATAAAAGAGCCCTAGGCTATCTGCCTGGGTGCCCCTCCCTCCCTCCACTGTGTTCACCCCAAGCTCTATGAGTCTGGAAGACACTGGACCCTGTACATGGATCAAAAAAAAATATACATTTTTTTAAATTCCAAAAAGTTCCAAAAAGCAATTTGCCTGGCGTTGGCAACTACATACAAAGCATTTACACGATACTTACAACTATTTACGTACATTGACTTTGTATTAGGTATTATAAGGGATCTAGAGATGATTTAAAGCATGCAGGAGGATGTGTGAAGTTATATGCAAAGACTGCTATTTTATATAAGGACTCGAGCATCCGTGGTTTTGGGTACCTGCGGAGGAGGGGAGCCCTGGAGCCAATCCCCCGATGAAATAGAGGGAGGATGGTACTTTCAGAACTTCTCTTGGTCCCCCTGCCTTGGATGCTCTTTCTGGGGTATCCCTGCCCCGGCTCTTGGCCTGCTTCAGGGCCACAGCTTCTCAGCAAAGCTTCCCTGACCGTGATTCAAAAATCACAACCTCACAGGCCCTGCTCCCTTCCAAAACTGTGTTTTTCAATAGCGTTTACCACCTGCTAACACACAAGTTTAAAATACGTCTTACTTCTTTTCTGTCTCCACCCACTAGACTATAAGCTACATTCGTGAGAGCAAGGACTCCTATTTTATTTACTGCTGTATTCTTTGCTTCAAGAGCAAGAGTCTGGCATACTGTCAATGCTGAATGTTTGGTACATAAATAGTTATTAATATGATCATTTACGTACAACAGCCCTGAACCCATCACTGCAGGCTCTCCAAGCATTTAATGATACCCAAATCCTAATGATTTAACGCTACCATGCAAGGGAGAAATCCAGCCAGTATGTGTGTTGTGGGGGAGCGGATAATTGGCATAAAAGTTTTGTAATATATTTCTCCCTACAAGGATATGCTGAGACCTTCTGTGCCACTAACACGTTTCGCTGACACTAAGGAACATGTTAATGTTTACATTTGACCATGTCTGAAATCAAATAGCATTTCATCAGTAACATTTCATAGTTTGCTTGGCAGTGTGTATTTTTTTTTAAATTTTTTGGGGAGGAGGTAATTAGGCTTTTATTTATTATTTTTTAATAGAGATACTGAGAGTTGAATCCAGGACCTCATGCATGCTAAGCACACACTCTACCACTGAGCCATACCCTCCCCCCTCTTTTTTATTTTCTTGTGGTATCAGAATATCAGAAATAATGTTGTGTCTCACAGTTGATGCCATCTTAGATTCAACGAAAAAATCTTTTTCTTTTCACAAGCTGAACACAGCCTTCTAAATTTATTTCACAAGTTACTAATGGGACACTAGCTGCATTATATAGGCAAATGGTTTAGACTGGGACTGGCAAATTGGCTTGCCCCCTGTTTTTTTGCCCAGCTAGCAAGCTAAGAATAGTTTTCACATTTTTTAGGGTTTTTTTAACTTTAAAAAATACATTTAAGTTTTTACATCTTTTTAATGGGGGTGGGGGGAACTGTAAAGAAATATCTTGTGGCCCGTGAAATTTATATGGCATTCAAATTGCAGCGTCCACAAATAAAGTTTTATTGGAACATAGCCAGGATCACTCGCCATTACCCGTGGCAGAGTCGAGACATTGCAACAGAGACCGCATGGCCCTTAATGCGTAGTTAGTATCTAGCCCTTTGCAGAGAAAGTTTGCAGACCATGGTTTCAGAGAACAAAACAGAGAATACAAAACTCCATGGCTCACCCGTTCTAGTGTGTCCAGATGATTCAGCGCAGCTCAGTATTTCCTACTTTGGGCCCTGAGGGAAGATGAATCTGGAGTGTCCTTGTCTTCAAGTCCCAGAGAGATTTCTCCCAAGTTCATCAGGGCCACTTCCACTGTCCTGAGTCTGTAGATCTCTTACTCCAAAAGCCTTTCTCAGTGAGGCTGGGTCAGAAGATTCCCCCACCTTTTAAAGCCTGTGTAATCCAATCCTTAACATCTAAATCCAATCACGTTCTAGAACCAGTTTATCCCGAAGGTATTGTCTAGAGTGATTGCCAAAACCTTTCATCCAAATAGCTAGTGAAAGGAAACAATGTGGGTGGGGCTTCAGGGCCAGGCCCTGGGGCTGACTTCCAGGTCTGCCCCGAGGTGGGAGTCCCTGTCCGGATATCTGGCCTCCAGAGGTCCACCACCTGTGTCGTAAACTACTGGGGAGCAGTTGGGGGGGTAGCCCACGCAGCTCTTCCAGTGGAGCCTGAGCTGAAGTTAGAAAACTAAAAGGGCAGAAGTCCTCTTCCAACACCAGAAAGTTCTCCAGCTCTAGAGAGCAAAAACCTGCTCTCCTGTCCTGGTGGAGGTGGGGGGCGCCGGGGGGGCAGCCAGAAGGCAGGGCTGACTCCCAAGTGGTCTGCAGTTGAAGGCTCAGCACCCCTGGCATTCCTGGGTGCCCAAGTGGGGTCCTCACTGTTAGTCTTCATGCTTAATCCAGGAGCAACTTCTAGGCAGGAACCCATTCTTTCTCAATCCAGTTCTGGGGGTAACAGGATAGCCTGGTCACCCCTTCCTCTACCCTCCTCCGCCTTGCCTCCTCCTTCCCTCTCCCTTCCCTCGGCAACACCTAGATTATATCTCAAGCTTTCCTTCCCACGGCCTTTACAGTCCTCTGCACACAGACTCCTGGGCAAAGGGAGGGCTTCAAACAACTCCTAATTGGCAAGAATTATTTGTATTTCCACTCCTTCAAAGGCAACCAAGGCACAGAATTAGAACAGAGATAAGGTTCACTAATGAAAGCCTTCTCAGGTGCTGTAACCTGATATAACATCAAAAACACCTTTCTTATCAGGTCAACACATTGTAGCTTTAAATTTACAAAATATGTGTCAATTATATCTCAACAAAGCTGGAAAAATAAGTATAAATGATCTGACCACTAGAAAGAGCTCATTCTTATATATATATTTTTAAATGGAGGATGGTGAGTATCAAAGCCTTATGCTATCTGTATTCTCTTGGGTACATTTTAAAGCGTGATATTAGCAGTTTCATTTACTTAAAGTGTCTATTTTTATTGTATGCCGGAAACTGCATCCTTTGCAGTGTTTACGCTCATGATGAAAACATTTTGGCTGCCAACTTTTAGATGTCTGCAAAACCTTAGGGGAAAAGAAGGAGTTTTGACTACTTATAGTTTAGACCCGCTCTTTTAAAGAGTACTTAAATCTCAGAATCTCCTGGGATGTTGTTAAATGGATAGATTCCAGTGCTGCATCTCACACCTGAGAAACTCAGATTGCCAGGGGAGGGGGCTGGGAATTTGAACGTTCAATGTTGTCCCATTTGATTTCGAAGTGAGGGTGGCCTGGGGTGTAAAATCTTCAGATACTTTCAGAAGCGTTGATCTCATCTGTCCTATGATTAAAACACCCATGAGTCCGTGCCTTCAAGGGGAGCCTGAGTGTGGGCTGAAGGTCAGGAATTATTTTTCCTGCATTTGACACTTAGGCTGAGCCTCTGCTTTGGGAGAGCGTGTTCATGGTGACACAGTAGAACAATCAGAAGCTGGAGCTAGAGCTGGTAGCACCCCCTCCCCCTCAGAGATTCTGGGAGCCCCACCTCCTTTTCTGGGGCTTCTGAATGTTCTGCTGTGTGTAGGGCAATTGGGATGTGTAAACAAAGCCCAGAGATGTGGATCCAAACTTCTCAATTCAGGCTGCACTTTTGAATCACCGAGGCTGTGCATCTTAAACCTCCATGAAACTAAGGAATCACCGAAGCATCTTGTGAACGTGCACATTCTGGTCCAGCAGTTCTGGGTGGAGCCTGAGCGTCTGAATTTCTCACAAACTCCAAGGTGACACCCATGCTGCTTGGCCAAGGACCAAATTTTGAGCAGTAAGTACTAGGGAACTTTTGAAAAATACTGATGTCCCAGTTAATTCTGCTGATCCTACTTCAAACCAACAGAACCAGTATCTCCAGGAGTGGGACCAGGGAGTCTGTATTATTAAAGGTCCCAGATAGTTCTAAGGAGCAGGTGGGGTGCAAATCCTCTGCTTCAGATGGTGACAGCCCCTGCACAGCATTCCCAGGGTGAACAGCCTATCACTCCCTGCTGTGGGCTTAATTGTATCCTCCAAAATCCTGATTATGGTGAAGTCTTAAACACTGCCCCACCTTGTAACCATATTTGGGGGTAAGACCTCGTCCAGCCTAGAGAGTCTGAGCCTCACAGATGCTCACAACGTATTATTTAATCAGTAACTGCAGATTCCTGGGGTTTACGCAGGAGGATTAGGGTAACAGATCACAGACGACACCAGGGGATTGACAGTGAGGTTCCCTTTATTTCTGATTGTTTTTTTATAACCATCCATGCAGGGATCACTCCCCCATCCACCCCCAAGCCCCAGTACCCCTCCAGAAATTCAGATTCCTATTTCTAACTCTATGGGGCAAATCTCCCCAAGATCCCATCAACTCCCGAGTAACAAACATCCCCCCCACCGCCCCCAGCTCTAAATCGCTTTTCCTTTTCCCGCTCACACTGAACAATGGTCTGAAACTGTGGCTTGTGTCCCTTTGAGATGCACCTAGGTCTGGGCGGCCACATGCGAATGCCCAGAAGGAGGTCTGGGATGCGGGTACCCGGCTAGTCAGGCATGTAACAGGGGCACAGGATGGGGTCTGGGTCGTAGAAGGTCCTGTCCCCACAATGGGGACAGGGGTTGGCGCTGAACCAGACCATGCTGGGCCGGCCCGACTCCCGCAGCATCTGCTTCAGCCGGGCGTGCAGCTGGGCCAGCCGGCCCAGGTGCAGGGTGCCGCCCACGTCCTCGTAGCTCTCCAGGGGCGCAGGGTACAGCACGTGGCTCAGCTTGCTCAGCCCCACGGTGTGGCACAGCAGGCTCTCCAGGACGGCCATGGAGATGGGGTTGCCGCAGAAGCTAAAGGTCATGAGCTGGGAGCAGCGGCTCAGGGCAGGCAGGATGGCACTGAACTGGGCATCCATGATCCCGCACTCGTCCAAGTCCAGGTCCTGGAGGGTGGCAGAGGTTCTCTCGATCAGAACTTGGAGGGGCCCAGAGCTTACATTGGTCAGGCTGACCCCACTGAGACCCAGGTCCTTCAGCTGAGTGATGCTCGGGCACTGGGACAGATGCATCAGGTCTGATTCCGAAATCAGGCAGTTGGTTATCGACAGGGTCTCCAGGGGGGCCTTCAGGCACCTGGGGAGAGATGGAGCTGTTAGCCCTGGGGGATGGAGGCAGTGGGACCTGGGGTGGGCCAGGCTGTGAGGGAAGAGAGGCCCATTTCACCCAAACCCAAAGTCTTCCAAGGGATGTTGCCGTGCGGTGAACAAAGAGGTCAGGTCAGCCCAGGGTCAAGCAGAATCCCTTCTCCATCCCTAATCTGCTGTGACCAGGTCAACACATGGGAACCTCAGAGGCTCCCCGTGCTCACCTATCAAGCAGGGCACCACGTACCCCTCACAGGTGCCGTGAGCACACGTAAGGTAACAGCAGCAGGTGCCCACTGGGGAGCCTGACAGTGGTTCCCGAGCAGGAAAGGGAATCAGTGATCTTCACTATTGGCAAGCATGACCGGAAATGCTTTCAACTCGGGGTTCCTTCCAGCCACTGCCTGGTCCCCACCACCCGACTCTCTGTTCCCAGTGAGGCTACAGGGAGCCAAGCATGAAGGGCTAAGCCAGGTGAGGTCTGGCTACATCCAGTCTGCAGGGACAAACTCAGGTCACTGTACCACATACCCACTGACCACCCACCGCTTTCAGCTCTTCACTCTGGATCTCCCCCTTCAGCTCCAGAATCATACACTTCCCACGCGTCACCTCACCCATCAGGAGCCTAAAGCAACCTTAAGACAGACAGGAATTTGAGGCAGGGGGTAGGGAGTGACTCTTGTTGACAAACTGCTGAGTGCAGAGCTTCTGAGCTGAAACCTCATACCCGAGGGCTTTCCCCTAGCAGTGCCCTCCTCGCTTAGTCATTTTCTATCATCTTAACTTGGACATCTCTCTGGCAGAGTTCCCAGAGCTACTTCCACCTGGCCTGAAGCCCACACAGTAGAGTCCCAGCAAGAGGTCCCTTTGGATGGCATCTGACCTAGTTCACACATCTGACCTACCTATGCGTGGGGATAGAGCAGTGGGATTGTGGGGACCCCCCAGTGGCCTGTGCACCCTAGCACCGCCCCCAGCTGGCACGTGGTCCACAGATGCCCCAGGTGTAACGAGAAGGCAGAGGCCCACTCTGGTCTGCAGGGAAATGGAGCCACACCTCACCTGAGCACCTGGTCCAGGCGGCCCTCGAGGAAGGAGATGGAGTCGAGGTAGAGCTCCTGCAGGTGGTGCAGACTGAGGAACTGTGCAGTGAGCTGGCTGACACAGTGCTCTTCCTCCCCCGGCGCGGCGTGCGGGGCCATGTGGATGTGGGACAGGAGGAGCCGGCGCAGGTTACCCATCTGGCCCAGGTAAGGTGCGAACCTCCCCAGGGTGGCCAGCTTCCAGGTGCAGTTCACCTCCAGATCCTGGACAGAGTCCAGCTGCACCATTTTCAGGACCTTCTGGATGGTCTGCATTGGCATCGCAAAAATCTTCAGCTTCTGACAGCACAGCCGGAGTGAGCCTCCCCTCTGCTTGACCTTCTTAAGGAGGTAGGTGAGGGACTGGTCAGGGGTGCCCTCCTTGAGGCATAGGTCAATGAGCACCTCCACGGGGACCGAAGGCTGCTTTGGCCCTGCCCTCGAAACTTCCACTCGCCGCCTCTTCCTCACGGGCGGGGCGGCCTCTGGCTCCAGCAGTGAGCACAGGCTGGCCCTGCTGCTGGACCACATGGCCCAGAAGTCCTGGTGAGCGTTCCTGCGCAAATCCAGCACCTGCAGCTTCCACCTCCTGCGGGGCGAATGGCAGATGGACTGAGATGGGTCAAGACCAACGGGGACGGAGACCGTGCATCTCGGAACCCAGACAAGGACTCTACACCCCAGATGCCAGCTGCTCCCTGTGCTTCCGGGCCCTTCTTGGTCCCCACTTTAAGTGCCACCAGGAGGGGGTGGGCGCATGTGCCTTTGGTCATCTCTGCATCTTAATCAGCCCTGCCTGCCTGAAAGCCTGTCCAGAGCAGACCGGCCACAGCCCCAAGGCCGCCCTGTGGCCCAGCACCCTCCCTGACACCCCGCTGCATCTTGCTCAGACCCTCAGGCCTATCCACCTACTGGGTCACTCTCACCTGGGGCGGACCTCCTGGGTGAGCAGGACATCCAGGCCATCGATTGCAGCTTGGAAGGTGTCCAGGTGAGGCTGGTGCTCCCTCATCAGGGACCCCAGCGGGAGGCAGGGGAAGGGCCAGGCCTGCACCATGGCCTTCAGCATCTCACTGTGCCTCCCAGCAAAAGCCACTGTGAACAGCGGTGGGAAGAGCTCGGTGGGCAGCTCCTCCAGGGCGGCGATGGCCAAGGCCTCGTCCCGCAGCAGGCTCTGGCCTGCCAGTTCCAGGAGTCGGAGTGGGGTCTGGACGCCCATGCTGAAGAATCTGCTGCGGAATGAGTCCTGGGGGAACATCCAGAGAGCAAGACGTCCTTCTCGGGCCAAGCACGAGTGACCCCATCATCCTTCCACCCTCCAGGGACCCAACTCAAGGCTAAAGCCACTGCTCTGGCCAATGGGCGCCCAGGAGCCTGAGAGCTGACCCCACCCTCTTCAGAGAAAAGTTTCTGATTATCACTCAAGGACTGAAAACAGGAAGAATGATTTCAGCCCAGCACAGCCTCTTTCTAAACTCCAACAAATAACCCAGATGGGAAAGATTAAGGAGCACCCACACAGCCGTTTACAACTCTGTAAATGAGACACACTGCTGTAATAAGACAGATAAACAACAGGGACCCACTGTATAGCACAGGGTACCATATTCAGTATCTTGTAATATATAATGGGAAAAAAATCTGAAAAAATATATACAGAGTATATGTGTAACTGAATCACTTTGCTGTACACCTGAAACTGACACAACATTGTAAATCAACTGTATCTCAACCAAAACTGTATTTTAAAAAATCTTCACTACTCCCCTCACAATTAAAAAAAAAAATCTGTAAATGAGAAACCATAAAAGCAGCATGACAGTATTTGCTAGTATGTAGAGGGTAGAGATGAAAAAAAAAAAAAAACCCTCCAAAATGCCCCTTTTATGTGTCTCTTCAGTGAATATCATTATTACCACTTGGCTCAGGGGAGCAAAGAGGTCACATTCAAAACAGAGCCTCCACTCTTTAAAATAGTATATGGAATTTTTTGAAAAAGCTTTTAGTTTTTAAAACAAAAACGAACAAATAAAAAGTTCTTCAAACTAGTAAAATCACACAACCATAAATAACACGAATCATAATCACTGGTCACAAACTAAAAATGTGAAACATCATCCAAAAATTCCAATTAATTAGATGTCTTTCATTTCTAAAAAATCCTATTTGGTTAAGAAATAGTGTAACCGACTGTAAGAATGGCATAAACCAAAGCAGGAATCAAAGTGTTTGGGATTAAGGCAAAACTGCATTTAGAAGAAAAAGCAAGGCCTGCTTTTGCAAACGTGTACGGAAAGACAAAGAAAAGTTCTCTGGGTGATTGATGTTGGCCTGAGGGGCCTGCCCGAGGAGACCTGGGCTCGGGCAGCACTCAGAGCCCAAGGATCCTGACACCAGAGCGCGTGGGCGTGGTGCAGGGAACCTTCTGCTCCAGGCCTCGGGGTCCCGCCTCTGGCTCCCCAGAAGCAGTTACAGGCCTCTCTGGCCACACTTTCAGATCCTAGCTGAAATTTCCATTTCCAACTGAAAGCGAAATCTTATCGCTGGATCTCCACCCAGCTAATGCTGCTTGGATCTTTGATTTTCTCCTTACATACAATTGATGGGATCATATGCCCGCTCATGAGAGAGGTAGATAAAAAAGAGAAAACCAACCTGGAAGTATACTCGTTGAGGGAGTTTGGGCCACATCAAAATTATCCAAATGTTTGAGGTAAGACAGCTATATGCAGACAGTGGTGCCACCCCAAAAGAAAAAGAAATAAAATAAAATTCCTGGGTACCAGTCACTTATATGTTACCTAAAACTGTAAAACAAACGTGTGCTCATTCATGGGAGAACAGAGGTACAACTGAGGGGCAGTGGATCTTCCAGATTTTAAGGGTCAAGGCTTCCCCAGAGGGGGAGGTCAGGTCAAAATTAACACTAAGAGTTGACCAGGAGGAGGCGGTGGCCAAGCGTTTGTAATGAGACCAAGGAAATCACCCAGGACCGGGAAAAGTGTACTTTGTTTGGAAAATTTCCAAGTCTTTTGTCTGGATGGACTTGAGAAATTCCAAGTGGATTGGCTAAAGAGGAAACCAGGTGGATCCCTTAATCCCAAAACAAACCCACAACCCAGTCTTCCTCCCTCCCTGGAGGCAAAGGGCGTTCCCTCCCAGAAACTGGAATCAGCTAACCAGCTTGAGAAGATTAAATGTAGGAATGTGGATTGGGAGTGGCCTGAATAGTAGAGGTGGCCAAACCTGGGACACTCCCTGTCCAGTTCTGAAAGCCACTGAGGGGTCAGAGCTGTGGGCTCCTTGGGATCTTGAAATCAAAGAGAGAAATAAAGGAGGAGCCAAGATTGGGTGACCTTTCCCACACCTCAGCCCCTCCCAGGAAGCTGGTCAGGACCAGGCACTGTCCAGGGTTCTGGACCCTAACCATGCTCTTCAAAGACCCCTTCCCAAGCGTCATTTAACATTTCCTCAACCCTAGGGAACAAATGATGCAAAAGCAGCTTCAAAAGCCCCTAGCCCCTCCCCTAAGCCTCTCATGCACAGGGATGCTGATGAGAGCATGCCATTAAGCCCAGAAATAAGTCAGTTTTCCTCTCGCTCCACCTTAAGCATGGGTGCGCTTACACTGATGCCTCTCCGTTTCCCCTTGGGAGATGTGAAGCTACATTTGTACCGAAGGGCTTGGGGATGATTCCCGTGCTGGGCTGGCTCACACCTTGGTTCTGCTGAGGTTTCAGAACACAGAGAGACGGAACCTCTGCGTTGCGATGATTCTCCGGGCCTCTCCACCTCCTGCATTGTGATGCCCTAACAATGCTTCTGCTCCACCGGCGAGGAAGAGACAGGCATTCTCGGAAGGATACTTTCCATTTTGGTAATTTCCCAGAGACTGCTTTCTCCAAATTCCTACCATCCATTTGCCTAGGACAGGGTTAAATCAGAACGTGTACTATGGGCATTTTAACTCCCTGGCAATCACCGTCACCAATCAGCAGCAGGAGATGGAGATGAGCGACAATAACCAGAAATGTCCCTGTTATGGGGCAGCCACTGGGCGCAGCTGTAGTGCTGGTGCTTTCCATCCAGTGCCTCAAATAACCATCACAAAAAAGCTACAGTTCACTGTTAGTTTCATTTTCAGCCTGATGAATCCGGTACCCAGCCAGGGGAGGACACTGCTGTGGTCCGTGCAGGGAGTAGCCCGTAGACATGCTCGGGGAGAGGTTTGGATGCATCTGCCCCAGTGAGCATTAGAACACATGGACTGACTTCCCATGGACCTCAGGGAAACAGGAAATGGCAGATGTCCACACATGGGATGTTTCCATGGGATCCCAGCGTCCAGGAGATCAAAGGAGCCAGGAGGCACCACTGTCTTCGAATGATCTAAAAATGTGCAGTATTAACCAAACAGTCCTCCCCTGTCAAGCAGGAGACACCCCTCTGTCCACCTCCACCTCCACGCACTTTGTCCTGGATGCTGTTCTGCTGGAGGAGGGTCAATGATCCTCACGGTTCCAGGACCATTGGTATTAGCCCCGAAGGCACAATCTGCTATGCCTCATGCTGACGGCTGGCAGGAGGCACTGGGCAAAGCGGATGCAGTCACAGGGTCATCTTCTGCCCAGCGGGCCCCCTCCTACCACCTCGACACCCAGACTCCCCCTTCTATCAGCAATCCTTGATTTACTCAAAACATTTATGGGGTGCCTGGGGTGCCTCAACTGCTGTTCTGGGAGACAGCAAGGGACACCCAGGGAAAGAGCCTGACCTTCCTCTAGTTATTAAGTACCAGGAAGGTGATGAATCACATGATAAATGTAATTAACATTGCTGCCAGTTATACGTGAAACTCGTTGAGAGTAAATCCTAAGAGTTCTCATTACAGGGGAAAATTTTTTTTCTACTTTATAATTTTGTATCCATGTAAGATGATGGACGTTCACTAAACTGACTGGGGCCATCACTGCACCATGTAGGTAAGTCGAATGGTGATGTTCCACCCCTTAAACTCATCCAGTGCTGTCAGTGCTATCTCAATATGACTGGAAGAAAAACAATGTCATGGTTTTCTGCTCAGTGTATCTCTGAGGCATGGACCTTGTGTTCTACTAAGCAGACAAATGAAAAGGAAGCAAGCCAAAAAAAATAATGACAGGCCACCTGGTCTGCATGGTGGAGCAGGGCCATCGAGCTGACAATGCCCACTCAAATTTCGAAGCAACCTTCGTGATCTAAGGCAAAGCTATGATTTTCCTGCAGCCATGACGTATTTTTTCAAAACATTAGGAATTCTCTTATGTGATCAGTTGTAAATGTTTAGAGAAGTTAGAAAAAATTAAAATAGTAAAACTATTTTTTTTTCAGTATACTGTGATTTTAAGCCCCAACAGTTAAAATGGTTTGTTTCTTTGGGAAAAACTTATCAAGAGTAGTTTCAACATCAGTTGCCTTCTTTTTTTTTTCTTTTATTTGCCTTATCACATAACTTTCACTTTGGGGGTGAACATCTTTTCCACGCCCTGGTGAACTGTCACACTGCCTCCTAAGTCTAGATCTGCTTCCAACATTTTATCCGTTGTGCTTTTAGGGCCTGAAAGATCTCAGAGTTCCTCTACTGTGAAGAGATCTGCTGGCATCACTGCCTCTGGGACATCTTCATTTTTCAGTTACAACCATGTTCAGTCATTCATGCTTTTCTGAGAGATGGGGAATGTGAGCTCGAAGTTGGATTCGGAATCAGAACAGTGGGTAAACGTCAATTTTTTCTTTCCATGTGCAGCGACTAAGGCTCAGAAGGGGGAGTCACAGAGCGGGCCACAGGTGGGTGACCCGGGAATGAGGCCCCTGGCTCCTGGCCCAGGGCTCCCTAAGCCTTCACTTGCGCCAGCCCAATGGGAGGGTGCCCAGAGAAGTCTCCTGAGGACAGGAACATCCCACTCTATCTGTGGGAGGCAGACAAAGTCGGGGACGCGAGGGGAGGACAGGAGTCCCCATTTAGCGGACACTGCCCACCACAGTCCGGAGACTCAGCAGGCATGTGGGCATACCAGGTCCTGCCAGGTCTCCTAGGAGGAGGGGGAGGGGTGCAATAATTGGAGAGAAATCTGGAAAGACCTGCGCTCACTGCCTCGAGGCACCTGTGCTCAGCAGTTGTCCCCCTGGAGTTCAGAGCATCTCCTGGGAGGAAACCTCCCAGCGCTGCAGGTCCCTGACAGGAGCAAGTCAGTAGATGTGCTGAGGGCGTGTCACCAAGGGCCTGGAGAGCAGACTGCATGAGGCGGGGGCTAAGAAGGGTGTGGGGAGCCCAGCTCCCACTGTGGCTGCAGGAGGCCCGTGGCCTGGGCCCTGCTCACCCTCCAGTCCGTAGGGGTGAGAAGCACTAAGGAAGGGGCCTTCTGGCAGCCCAGGGCTGATCCTTCTTCCTCCGCCCCAAACTCCTCCAGAGTCATGACCCTGATCTCTCCCCTTTGCACATCCTCCTCCTCTCAGGGTCCCAGGTCCAGTCTGTCCTGACACAGACAATGTGTCTGCGGCTCTGGGACACAAGTTCACCACACCCTGCTCTGGAGGCAGCAGTGACGCTGGGAGTTACCAGGCCTCCTGGTATCAACAGCACCCATGGGCTTCTCAATACCCCCAATGCACAAGGTCGTTCTCAGGCCTGGGGTCTCCTCTCCATCCTCCAGCTCCAAGTCTGGCCACGTGGTCTCCCCAGCCTCCTTGGGCTGCGGCGGGAGGACTCGCTATGCTGTCTTGTTGCTTTCTTTCCCAGAGTGGCCCCTACCTCCAGCGGTCCCAGCCCCAGCTTAGGGAGACTATAATCCCCCAGGGCTCACCCACCCTGACCCTGCGTGACACCACACAGGAGCCAAATCTCGGGTCTGATGCCAGCCCTGCTCCTTCACCCTGAATACAGGTTCTGAATGTCACCGTGGCTTCAGAAATGGGTCCCCAGCATGCTGAAACTGCTTCTTATAAAGAGGCAGCAGGAGGGGGCGAGGGGAGAGCTCAGTGGTAGAGAACGTGCTTAGCATGCACGAGGTTCTGGGTTCAATCCCCAGTACTTCCATTTAATAAATTAAAAAATAAACCTAATTACCTGCCCACCACCACCACCAACAAAAAACAAAGGCAACAGGAAGGATGCTCCATTGGGGAAGTGACTTGGAAAGATAAAGGCTGTCCCTCATCTTCCTTCCCCTGTGAGGGCCTCAGGATGCAGACTCCATCCAGCACGATGACCAGCACAGAGAGGATGAGCGGGCTTCTTGGGACACCGAGACTGTCCAGGGGACCAGCTTACCTGAAGATGTCTTCCACCCACGCTGGTCCAGCTCCGACTGGCCTCAGGTCCTCCGAAACTCAGTCACCAGTGTCCACCCAAGTCTGAGAGCAAGAACCAAAATGCCACAAAAACAGGGACTGCGTGTACTGAACAAGCCACGGGCTCCCATGAAAATCTCTGGGAACACTGCTGAGGACAAAACTGAAAACTGGAGCCCCGATCCCGCCCTTTCCGCGCCAGACTCCTCCTGCTGCCAAACCCGACTAATTTCTCATGGGCTGATCCAGCGGTCAACCGAAGGGCAGACCCTGGGCTCAGGTCAAAATCACCTTCCCCTCTAGGACACTGACCTCTATCTTGCAGTCACATTTCTTGACCCCCACGCCCTGGCACCTCCAGAGGGGACAGGTTCTTAGAGCGGCCACCCCATTTCCAACGCAAACCGGCCGGCTGACGAGCTCCAGCGATAATGCAGACCGGGTTCGGTGGACTATTACGTCTACAGATCATGGCTGCGGCCCCCTCCACAGAGCACGTGGCCCGGCCCGGCCCAAGGCGAGCGCCCCACTCCGTCTGGCCTTCACAGCGGACCAACATTGTGATAACTCGTTTTCAGGTAGAAAATAGGCGGGGGCCCGTGGGGGTCACCGGGGACTAGATCAAGGTCACCTTGCGGGGAAGCGGAGCAATCAGGGCTGAAACTTACGTTTTGTGCGGCCACGCCTCGCCACGCGGTCCCCTCTCAGACGCTGTGGAGACAGAACTGCTGAGTCAGCAGCTCCCCTCCCGGAAACCACGCGGTCGGACCAATCCCGGTTTCTGTTTCCTCCTGGGGAAAGTCTCACGAGATCCTGGGATCGCGAGTGGGGTCACCCAGAGAGGCCGGAAGGGGTTCGTTTTAATAGGCTGGGCTGGCATGGGGAGAGGGGGAGGGGTGGTGCCCGTGGCCACGCCCATGGGACTGCGCGGGGTCGGGGATAGGGAGTACAGCTAGGGTTGCGGAATGGGGATGGGATGGGGGTCCCGTAGAGAGACAGAATGTAGGATGCGTGGGATGGGGATGGATTGGGGGGATGGGTGAGGTGGGGTTAGGGGATGGAGATGGAATGAGGGTGGGGGTGGAGATGGGTGGAGGGATGCTGTGGCGATGGAGGGTGGAATGGAGGATGGGAGTAAGGCATGGAGTGGGATGAGGGGCCTCTTAGGCCCAAAGGGTGAGGCGGAGTGGCCTAGAAACTCCCACCTCCAACTCCCTCCCCACCCCCCGCCTCTGGGCCTGTGCTTCAGGCAAACCCTTTTCCCTCGATGGGACTCGGGTGTCATTGAAAATTCCGGCCCCCATGAGCGAGGGTTCTCGCCCCACCCCTCGTGTAGATGAGATGTCCCTCCCCTTGGCCAGTCCAATGCCCTCTACTCTACGGACTTTACCGCTTGTGTGCCTCCTGGTGGAGAGGAGACCCCAGCTGGGGTTGGATTAGACAGTCCTCCCTCCAGACCTTGCTTTCCTCTGTCGCTGCCCCCCTTCCCCCACGAGTTGGTTTTCCAGCTTTTTCAGAAGCCACAAATTCCGCGTCTGGTCTACTCACCCCTGTCTGGTCTCCGCGGTCCCTCCGATGGCCTCAGCTTGCCCTGGTCCTGAGCTCAGGCTTCTGTACTTTCCACCCAGGGACCCCTTCGGACAAAGTCACGACGGGGCCTGGAAATAACGGACAATGTGGGCGGGACCTTTCTGAGGAGCTTCCAAGGATGCTGAGCTAGGTGGGAGGCCCCCCAGCGCTCGGAACCAGCCTTCCCTGGAGCCAGCAGTGCCCCTCAACCCTCGGTATCGCGTGTCCCGGCCACCAGGGGGCACCAGGGACCTGAAACGCAGGACCTTGCAGGGCAGATTTTGGCGCCTCCATCCTCCCAGTCCCTCTGCTGGAGAAAGTCAGTCTTCTGGAGATAAGGTGAGAGCCAGATGGGCGGGTATCCTTTTCGTAGGGGGTTGAGAGCCAGCGGAGCACCCCCTCCTCCTCCGTCACTCTTACTGACCTGAGGGACCGCCTTTGAGTCGTCCTCACTCAAGCCCAGGAGGTACTTGCCCTCCTCGGACTGTGAGACGTTTCTGAAAGTGGGGTCAGGCACTATGTCCTTGTCTTCCCAGTGACCCCAGATCTTTAATCACGGGTCACAAGAAGGTCACGGTGGCTGAGACTAACACGCAGGGCGGTCATGCTGGCAGGGTTTCATGGATCTCCCCTGCCCTTCCCCCCAGACATCCCCCTGCCTGTGAGCAAAGGAGTTTAAGGGGTCCAGTTACACATGTGAACAAATGAAGGAATGAATGAATGGATAGGTACATACACATGAGGGCCTTGTGTTGATCCCTCCGACCTGGGATTGCCACCTGAAACAGGGCTAATATAATCCGACTGTTTTCAACGTGGAAGTGGAGACAGCCTCCCCCTCCTGCCTCTCCCCTAGACTCATTCAATAAACATTTGTCCTTGTGAGACTGCAGATCCCACGCTCAAGGACATGCATGCTCAGAAGTTTTAGGGTGGAAACAGAGAGGAAAAAAAAAAAAAAAAACCAAAGCAAACAGAACTCAAACAAGAAGACTACTGTCTTAAAGTGGCAAGTTGTGACTAAGTCTCTGAAGAAAACAGGACAGAGGATGGACTTGAAATGGAAAGGGTATGGGCTTGAAGATTGCTGGTCCCTATTAGCATGATCTGGCTGCTGGTTTTATTTTCCCTTGTTTTCTTTTCTTTCTCTTTACTTTTTTTTTTTTTTTCTTGGTGGAGGAGTGGGGATAATTAGGTTTACTTATTTATATCACGCAGGTACAGGGGATTGAACCCAGGACGTGGTGCGTGCTAAGCATGGGCTCCACCACTGAGCTATACCCCAACCCCCAACAACTAGGCTTCTGATATCTGTTTTATATCTGATTGTGTGGGCAAATTATTCTAGAACAAATCAAATAGGATGGCGCTTCCTGTATCTTGAAGTGCCTGAAAATCCCCCAGTAACAGGAGATCTCAAAGGAGAAACCCTCTGTTTACTGCTCACAGGAAGCACCTGGCACCTTCTAGTATTTTCCCTGGGACCTCTCCCGTGTGGACCCCAAGCCACTGGCCCCAAACCCAGCACAAACCTCCATCTGGTGGGTTTCTGACGTGGTTATTCAGTCACGGGCACTTTATTGCTGTTATCCATCCTCTGATGATTTGCTGTTGATACGATTATGTTCCCTACTCCTCAGGACGGCTCCTTTCCAGCCTTTATTGACTAAGAGAAGTGAACATTCTCATTTGCTGAAGGGCTGATGGAGAGGATGCTGTGATTCATGGCCTGCATCCCATGAAAAGCATGTCTCCCCTGCCATTAGATGTGCAGACAACCCTGCCCTGCCAGCACCCTCCACAAGCTGAGGGCCCAGGAGGGATCTGCCCCCACCAGATCACGCCCGTTCCCGGGGCAGCCTGAGTGCCGAGATTGGTGGACGCAACAATATACAGGCAAGGATGTGTCACTGCCACATGGATGCACCCTGCAGAGCTGTCCCAGCTCCAGCGGCCACCACCCTCCAGAAGCTGCCATGGGGCAGGCTGGGATTGTCTCACTGCTGCTCCGGGTTCTGAGACGTCCACTGTCCAGTTCTCCTTCCTGTCCTTTCTCCCGGCTCAGGAGTCGGATCGGCACTGCGGTCTGAAGGCTCTCCCTGTTGACCCCTACGCTTTCTCCCTTTATCCTCCCCAGGCCTGGGAAGGATTCTTCAATCTCCTGCATGCCCCTCTCACCTAGTGAACCCCCTTGGAGAGCAAGAATGTCACACCACGGAGTCTCATTCCCTGACCTGCTCCCTCCCATACTCTGCATTGGAGGTGATGCCAACAGTGCCTCCTGACCATCTAAGCGTCAGTTTCCAGGGAAACCTGGCCTGTGACATGTGGTAACAAGAATGTGGCCTGGAGACTCTTTGGGCAAACACTGGGGTTCAGCTTCCTCACATAAACTCTCTCCCTGATTTACTTAACAAACAGCATTATTGAGTGGGCTGTTGGGGTACATTTCTTTGTCTTCAGGAAGATTCAGATATGTGAAGTATGAAGAAAAGAGAATTTTAAGCAGAGGGGAAGCCTGCACAAAGGCACTGAGGTTGAGGGAATATGGCCATTTGAAGGAAAAGAAATCCATTGGGGCTGGGGGCTCATCACCTGGGGTCAGAGGGGCAGGAGATGAGTGGGGGAGGTGGGCAGCAGACAGATCATGTGAGGACCAGAAGCCAAGGTAAAGAGATTGGATATTTTTCTAAATGAAAAGAGAATTTGTTTGAGGCTATTTTTTCATAATTTTTACATGAAATCATTCGTGTTTTAAAGACATGAAGGTGGTTTTGTCTGAATGAACTTTACAGGGAAAAAAAAAGGAAGCCGGCAGAGCCCGTGGGTCCCATGGTTCTTGTCCGGGTACGTGCTGGGGCTTGGACCAAGCAGAGTGGATAGTGACTGGGGGCTTCAGGATACAGTTTTGAGACTGTCTGTCTGATTAGAAGTGGGGCATGAAGGAAGGGAAAGAGATGGTTACTCCTGGAGGTTTGACTTTTCCTGTGCATTTGTGTGGGATATTTTACCTTTATTTAAAAAATAGTTGTGTTTGTGCAGAGAAACGTCAGCTTTAATTTGACCTCAGAGAAGCAGTTGAGAATTGTTTTCTTGTGTATTTTAGATTTATTTGCTTTGTTTTTACGGCTATTAACAATAATTTGTGTTAGTGGTCCTTTTGTCACCCCGTTGGTGGCATTTGTGGTTCCTGATTTCTGTTTCATGTCCTAATGTGTGGGCACATGTATCTAGAAGAGTTTTAAATGAGAAAGTGGACTCCTGAGGTGGGAGCCCCGAGTTTGCTCCCGGTGCTACCTGAATGTGGGACAGGGGACAGGGTGGCTCCTCATGAATATTAGAGGTTTGCTTCTTGGAAGAAGTTCTTGGACACTTGGAAGTTTCCTGGGGCTCCTCCGTGGCTTTCCCAAGAGAGGATAGTGCTGGTCCATGTCCCCTCTCTGATGAATTTCTGAGCTATTACTGCTTAATTGTTTTCTCAAATAACAGACATGATTATCTAAACCAATGTCTAAAATAAGAAGCATAAAAATGATGGAAACAGACTCAAGCAATAGTGATGAATTAAAATGATCACTTCCCTGAAACATCTTCCTTTCTCCCTAGTCCTAGATGCCATCATTGACCATGGAGTCACTTCTCCTGTGCTCCCAAAATTCAGTTGATAAAAAGAGCTGCCTCACAGGCATAACCTGGTTCCAGAGCTGCGGTGGGACAGGCTAGGTAGTCCTGGGGTGAGCGTCTGGGCCACCTGGTGTGGCAGGTGAAACACCCCATCCCAGAGGGAGTTCATGGAGAAAGAGAAATGAGCTTAGAGGGGAATCGCGGGGTTTAAGGGGCCTAGTACTGAGCTGGAGGGCGAAGGGAGAGGAACGGAGGGTGACACCAGCGGGATTTCCAGCCTCAACTTTGCTGCCTCCTAGGTGCTCAGTTGGCACCACGTGAGGCCACCAGGGGGCAGCGATGGCATGGACTTACGGACAATACTTGCTGCTTGTACTGTCCTGTATAAAGTTTCAAGAGCTGCTTCCCACAGAACCCCTCTTATGCCCCACAGAGTTTGTGCCCCAGCAATTCATCTTCAAAAGTGCTAATAAATGGCCTGGGACTCATGTTCGGGCTGCAGTGGGAAAACACCACAGAGACAGAGGATGGAGGGGCATGAGAAGTCTCCTAACAGTGACTAAGAAGGAATGAATGTGATCCTGGTCCCCAGCTCTGCCTTTGATTCCTGGGAAGTAGGGCAATGGGATCTTGCAGCTGCCTGGGACCCTGTCCTCTCTTTCCCCAATAGCACCAAGGGGACGTTCTGGGATTCCTCACCCAGGAACCACGATGACCCCCACCAGGAACGATGTGAAATCCTTGAGCTGGAACAATTTCACACACGCTGTCATGGACTCAGTCTGTCCTGACTCCACATGTGATGAAAGAGTTAATTCACTAGTAAAGGCTGCTGTCCAGGGATAGAGAAGTGTCTAGAATCAACTCCGGGTCAGGGTGTCAGGGAAGCAGGGACAGGAGCAGGTTTGTATGGAGGCCCCGCCCTCCTCTGCAGCAGGGGGAGGGGATAAGAGAGGTCTGGGGGACAAGGACCAGGGTTGGGGGCTCAGAAGGCAGTGCTCTGGGGCATCTCGACCAAGGCGTGGGCTCTGCTCCTTGTCACCCTCCTCACTCAGGGCACAGGTGGGGATCCAGGGAAGGGACATGGGGACATGTAGTTGATCCTTTGTGTCTACATTCTCAGGGTGACCTGGGTTGGGGCCCAGCCCTGAACTGACCCTAGTGTGTTTTTGCTCTTTTCAGAGTCCTGGGCCCAGTCTGCCCTGACTCAGCCTCCCTTGGTGTCCAGGACTCCGGGACAGACATTCACCATCTCCTGCGCTGGAACCAGCAGTGATGCTGGGTCTGGAAACTATGTCTCCTGGTACCAACAGGTCCCAAGAACGGCCCCCAAACTCCTGATATATGAAGTCAATAAACGAGCCTCAGGGATCCCTGATCGCTTCTCTGGCTCCAAGTCTGGCAACATGGCCTCCCTGACCATCTCTGGGCTCCAGTCTGAGGACGAGGCTGATTGCTCCTGTGCCTCATATAGAAGCAGCTACAATGTGCACAGTGTTCCACGTTCATGGGGAATTGAGACCACAACCTGCCCTGAGCTCACTCAGCTCTTCTCTCCTGAACTCAGAATCTCATTTGTTTTTGCTTATTATTTTATTTTGGAAAAATTCCAAACTGAAATGAACCTTTAAGGGTAATACAAAGAACTCCTTCTTAAACTTTTTACCTACTTGGGCAGCTGTGAACATTTTGTCATATTTACATTATCTCCTTATCTCTCATTTTCTCTCTTCCTCTATATGAGCATATGTAGCTTTATGTTTATATGCAAATGTATACGTAACCAGACAGATACAACACATACCCCCTGCCCTGTGTGAAGTCTCAAAAGCTGCTGCACCATGAGCCCCTCCTAAGGGTGATAACTAGCGATGGAGTTTCAGATTTATTCCGCCCTTACAAGTCCTTTTCTTGAGAGACCCTCAACAGCCCCAGGTTTTAGCCTCAAATCTAACCTATCAGCCTTTGTGGAAGATGGGAACAGAGGGATGTGTGAGGATCTATGCTAAGAGGAAGATTAAAAAGGGGTTGGGAGGGAGGGAGAACTGCCAGGCCCTGCTTTGGTGCCTGAGAAGTGGCAATTAGGACTCTGTCCTCACCCTTGTTCCACATGGCAATGTGGGGTATCCCACACATGCACATGGTAACTCCTATAGCAGGAGTATATAGGGACATCCCAAGGGTGGCTTCTATCCCAGGGGACCACCTCAGGGTCAGTGGTAAGGTCCATTCACTCCTCTAAATGATGGGGTCAAAACAGAGCCCAGGGAATAAGGGCGGAGAGACTGAGTTCGGCTTTAACTGAGGAGCAGGGGAGGAAGTGGCACTGATTCCTATTGCTACATGTTGTCCTGTCATCAGACTGGATTGGAGAATAAAGCCAGTGGTCACTTGACTCATGGTCCAGAGACGCCTGGGCAGGTGCATGGGCTCAGCTCCTCCTCCTCACCCGGGGTCATCACTGGCTGATTCCCATTGACTGAGTGTGGACCAGGGCAGGACGCTAATCAGAAGCACAGAGGTTCTGCACAGAGAGAAATGTTTTTTGAAATTGTAAATTGTCACGAATACTCTGAAAATGAGAAACAAGGGCTGAGTTGGTATTTAAAAGGGGGAGCAGAGAAAGAGGTTTTGGACCCCCTTTCTGGTCCCCAAGCACATAGGAAACAATCTTATGTTTCCCAAGGAAAAGGGGTGGGAAGGGATAAATTTGGGAGTTTAGGATTAAATGTTAGCCACTATATAGAAACATAGATTTTTTTTTAAAGTTTCTTCTATATAGCACAGGGAACTATGTGCAATATCTTGTAACAACTTTTAATGAAAAAGAATATGAAAACGAATGTGTGTATGTATACGCATGCCTGGGACACTGTGCTGTACACCACAAAGTGACACATTGTAACTGACTGTACTTCAATTAAAAAAAAAGCCTATGGTTACTCTTCCAATAGAACCAAAGTAATAAAACATCAATTCTATCTGAAATAAAAATAAATAAGAGTAGCTGGTGGATAAGATAAAGTGATGGGAGCTGGAGGGGATTGGAGGGATCTGGGCCTGAGCTGGGAGGGGAAGCAGTGGGGCGGCAGAAGGGCCCAGCTGGGGTGTCAGCCCTCTTCTGCAGCCTCCCTGACCTCCATTGGCCCCATTGAGGCCACAAGAGGGCAGTGAGGGCCAAGCTTTGGGGAAGGTTCTCCTGTGGTTTCCCTGCCTTGGATGAAGTCCCACAGCTGCTGCCTCCTGAGCCCCCTCAGGGAGAGTTTGGGGTGCATGGTACCCATCAGTTCTGCCCTTCACTAGAAACACCAGTAAGTGTCCCCAGGGCCTCCTCAGAGCACCACAGAGACAAGGGACACAGAGACAAGGGGACCATCCTGCTGATGAGGTCAGATGGGGTGAGGGGTGGACACACACAGCTTTCTTTTAGGGCCGGGAAAAGAATTTGATTATAATTAACCACAGCTTTTTGGGACGCTGTCCTCATCTTCAACTCACAAAAAACAAGGTGTTTTTGGGGGGATTATTAGCGAACGACATCTGGACTCCTGTATATGTCCTCAGGGACATCCAAGGCTGGCTCTTTGTTCAGGGCACTGTAATGGACAGCATGTCCTGACTGAGAGAACATATCCAAGAATTTTAATCCTCTCAAGTTAGCTTCTACATTAGGGATAAAGAAATGTCTAGAATCAAGTCCAGGTCAGGGGGTGGGGAAGCAGGGACAGGAGCAGATTTGCATGGAGGCCCCGCCCTCTTCTGCAGCAGGGGGAGGGGATAAGAGAGGTCTGGGGGACAAGGACCAGGGTTGGGGGCTCAGAAGGCAGTGCTCTGGGGCATCTCCACCATGGCCTGGGCTCTGCTCCTTGTCACCCTCCTCACTCAGGGCACAGGTGAGGCTCAGGGAAGGGACATGGGGACATCTGGCTGATCCTTTGTGTCTACATCCTCAGGGTGACCTGGGGCCCAGCCCTGAACTGACCCTAGTGTGTTTTTGCTCTTTTCAGGGTCCTGGGCTCAGTCTGCCCTGACTCAGCCTCCCTTGGTGTCTGGGACTCCGGAACAGATGGTCACCATCTCCTGTGCTGGAGCCAGCAGTGATGTTGGGTATGGAAACTATGTCTCCTGGTACCAACAGCTCCCAGGAACGGCTCCCAAACTACTGATCTATGATGTCAGTAGTCGGTCCTCAGGGATCCCTAATCACTTCTCTGGCTCCAAGTCTGGCAACATGGCCTCCCTGACCATCTCTGGGCTCCAGTCTGAGGACGAGGCTGATTATTACTGTGCCTCATATGGAAGCAGCTACAATGTGCACAGTGGTCCATATTCATGGGGAAGTGAGACCAACACCTGCCCTGAGCTCACAGGCTCTCTCCTTCCTCAAAAGATGCTTCCACGCCCTGAGCAGCAGGCTTATGCAGCTTGGCCATGAATTGTCTGGGCACCTCTCTCCTCCTACAGTGAAGGTGACAAGAAACATACACCTTGCATTATTCCCTTGGGAGGGTAATTGCTTCCTTTTCCCAGGAGGCATGGGTCCCAAACAGGCCACTCTTTTCAGGTCTTCATCAGCAGTGTGATGGTTAGTGGTCCCTGTCTACCTGCCTGGGGTAAGAGGTGCCTGTGCTGCTGCAAAAACACCATGGCTCGATGTGTCTGTGAGGCTGTTTCTAGAGGAGATTAGCACTGGAATCCATTTCTTAGTCAAGAAGATCACTGGTGCCAACGGCGGTGGGCAGGGTCCCTGAGTGGAGGGTCTGAATAGAACAAAAAGGTGGGGGAAGGGGCGTGTGCTCCCTCCACATCATCAGAGACGTCGTCTTCTCCTGACCTGGGACACTGGCACTGCTGGGTCTTCAGCTGTTGAACTCAGACCAGGACTTACATCACTGGACCCCGAGTCACAGGACTCTGGACTCAAACTGAATTAAATCACTGACTTTCAGGGTTCTCCAGCCCTCTCCAGGGGGCCCCTCCCCTCCCAAGTGCAAGGTTACAATCAAAGCCAGCAGAGTCCCAGCGGCCATCAGAACAGTCTGCCAGGCACAGATCAGTGACCCTGGCTTGGTGATTGAGGTATTCCTAGGGGTGAAATAGGCAGGAAGCAGGCTAAACGCTTACTTGAGCTTGTAGGATAAGAAGGTGTAGGTCCAGTGAGCAAAAGTTTAACTCAAATCACAAAAAGAGAGTCACAGCTCCTCAGTCAGTGGATTCCCAGCCTGGAGCCAGTTTACAGACCCAGACCCCCATGAAGGAAAGGGAGGCTCCGTCCCCTGGAGGAGGAGCTCCGGTGCATCACTGAGAATTCATACTGTTGATCTTTCTCCCGGGCTTCCCCAAAAGCACCAACAGCCTTTATTGGGGTAACTGTGTGTTGGAGAAAATGAAATAATCAGACTTTTCAGGGACTACTGGTCCCCGGCTGTGAACTGACATTGGTACTGGGACCCCCAAACCGCATCGTGGCCCTCCAGTGAGAGTCGGGGCTTCTGGAGATCAGCAGAACTGTGAATGGTGTTTTATCTTGGGTCTGTCTCAAAGTGGCTCGGGTGGGTCCCTGAATCCATCCTGTGGTCATTTCTCCAGTTTCAGAATATAGTTACCATGTGGCCTGAACTGCCCGCCATGAACTGGGTGCCATCTGCCCCACTGAACTTTACTGCCAGGTTCCCCCGGCAAAGAGCGCAGCACAAGTGGGCAGCCGCGTCACTGCGGCCCTGCTCGGGGCGTCCTCCAGGGACACGGTGAGAGGACACCCTCCGTGGGCAGCACTTCTGGCAGCGCACCTGGTTGCAACTTTTGGGAGGAGAAATGGCGAAGCGTGCGATTATACACCGATTCATGGGTTTGGCTGGATGGTCAGGGACTTGGAAGAAACATGATAGGAGAGTTGGTCAAAAAATTAAATTGCGGAAAGATACACTCCAGGTGGGCAAAAAAAATTAAAAAGAAGTGAACATATTTGTGTCCAGTGTAAACAGTCACCAACGGGTGACCTGAGTGGAGGAGGGACTTTTGTAATAAAGGGCCAGGATGACTCACTCTGCAGGTCCCAGGCAGCATCTTTCCCAGCCTTCTCTGTCTTCATCCCATGGCCTCATGAACAGGTGTTAATGGTGACCGGGCCAGAAATTAGGCAAGGACTCAGCAACGTGGGCCACCACAAACCAAGATTGACCCGACAGTCCAAACAGGTCTGCTCATAGCCCAGAACCTTCGGGAATGAAAGTTTGAGTCACCGCCCCCACCCCAAGGTCAAGAATCATGACCATCTGAGACGCTTGCGGAAGGCAAAGGAAACGCAGCCCGAGCAGCAGAAGGAGGGGGCTGTGGATCCCAGCTGTGCCTGCGGGACCGGCCACGGACGTGAGGGCTGCAGGCGTCAGGAGTGTCTCCTCTTTACTTCATTATGAGTGTGTGTGTCTGTGTGTGTGTGTATACACATAGTATGCAAACAGCTTTGTTTTCCTTCCTCTCTCATCTCCTTATCACGTGACTGGAAGTCACCAGCACTTTTCAGGGAGTCCCTGGCTCCATTTAGGGTTCAAATCTCCCAGAGGCAAATAATCTCCAGAGATTTATTGGTGCCTCAGCCGCCCAAATCCCTGCAGCTGGCTGATCCATCTCACAATGTGAGGGCCACCAGCTAATCACATCAACACATCTAAAATACCCAACCCAGCCCCATGGAGGAGGGTCACATCCCCCGACTCCGTCTTCCCTTGGTCGCTCCCCGAAGGATTGGGAAAAGACTTACTAAATAGACATCCAGCCCAGAGCAATGAATCCCAGGTCCACATAAATAACCAGACTTTGGGGTGAATCCAAAAGGGAGTCTCCAAATGACCACACGCTTTCCCTTTATGTCAGAATGTGCCAGAAGACATGGACAGTATTTGATAGTGAGCTACTGGCTGGACTCGAGGACTTCTAAGCTCAGGTAGAGCGTAAACTTGAGATATTTCACTTAGAGGTTTTCAAGAAAGAACCCAGGGAGTCGGAGGCCCAAACCTGAGTCCTTCAGGCCTGAAGTCTCTTTGGAGAAAGGAGATGTGCGAGAAGCAGGGGGCGCTGGGGGGCCACGTCTGTGTCTGTGGGTAACTGGCCCAGCTGTGACTCTTTTCAACAGACACCGTTTGCACTTCCCATCAGTGTCACAGTACAGCCCTCCGCAGCTGGGATGACCCTCACACCCAGGGAGGGTGGGTGACAGAAGAAGGGACACAGAAATAAAGCCCTCAGCATGCCATGCTTCCATGCACCCTTCATCTGGCAGGTGCTCCCCCCGCTGGGTCTCAGCCCTGGGGGCAAGCAGAAAGCTGGGTGGGGGATTTGCCTGAGGGCCGCCTATCACGGAAGTGATGGAGAAGAGCAGAGGTAAGGCTGGGGGAGACCCAGTGATGCCACCACACAGTGGGGACGATGCCCGTGGGGAAAGCAGGACAGAGAATGAAAGGTCCACAGGTCAGCCTACGATGAGCTGGTACACTGAAGACAGGTCGCCTGCGGTGGGGAGCTGTGCATAAGAAACTGGCAAACAACCGCTTCTCTATCCGAAGTGCTGACCTTAACTCGGTCACCAGTATCACGCTTTACCAGGTGTGGGTGCTGTAAATCACAGTCACCATTAAAAGCACCTGTTCTGTTTCCAAATACCTCCCCAACCACATAGTAGACACCCAGTTATACCAAAGGCTTTGCCTTTATCTGAAACGAGGTCCAGGGAGGAACTGGGTTGGTATCTGGACTGTCACCGACTGATCATTCATTGGCTGAATGTGTCTCTCCTTCATGGAAAGAAAGAACAGCCTGACAGCCTCACAATGCCTGGCTTTGCTCACCAAGCCAGTGTCCAAAGTCCTAGAGGTGCAATGAAAGAGGATCTGGGTGACCTGCAAAGATAGTGACCTTCCCAGGGGAAGACCATGTCCCAGGAGAGTATTCAAATTAGCATGTGACAGCCTGGACAAGGGGCACAAGAACTCCTGCTATGCACAGAATCCTAGAGACTGCACAGAAGATTTAAACACGTCCTGTGTGGGCTGTTTGAAGAAGAAGAGGTGGAACATTCCTGCAGGCACACTCCTGCCTGGTGTGAGAGCTGATGTCCGATTTGGAGGCTGGAGACCACACAGGGAAAAAGTCATGTTCAGGAAGTATTGGTAAATATAATTAGAATGTTAAATGTCCAGGAAACTTGTCACACTAAGGACCTTGCACCATCAGCAGATAATCGTCTATGCACCAGATCCACGAGTGATTCCAGGAATCCTCCAGGGTAAAGTTTGGAGGCCAGGGCTGATTCCCTGCCCTGGAGCTGCTTGGAGGAAATGGGGGATATAGTCTGTCCTCCTGAGTCACATGTCCTGAGGCCACAACTGCTTTGGATCAAATTTCAGCCCCAGAGGAGAAGGGCATTTGCATAAACACTAACTACTTGCAGCCCCAAAGGTTCTAAAGGGGAATAAGAGGGAACTTGAGGAGCCCAGCCCTGCTGTCACGTCTCAGAGGCAGAGCTCAAGGCACCTCCACCATGGCCTGGACCCCCCTCCTGCTACCCCTCCTCTCTCTCTGCACAGGTGCTGCCCCCATGGCTCAGACCCCAGGGTACCCAGGGATCAGCCTGGCCCTGAATGTCAGCTCAGCACAGGGGATGCTTCAGGGTGCGTGGTCGTAGGGGATGAGACCCTGGTCCCCACCCTCACCCTCTTCTCATCTCCTGCAGGTTCTGTGGCCTCTTCTGCACTGACTCAGCCCTCTGCGGTCTCCGTGTCCTTGGGACAGACGGCCAGGATCACCTGCCAAGGAGGCATTTTAGGAAGCAGTTATGCTTACTGGTACCAGCAGAAGCCAGGCCAGGCCCCTGTGCTGGTCATCTATGGTGATGACAGCAGGCCCTCAGGGATCCCTGAGCGGTTCTCTGGCTCCAGATCGGGGGGCACAGCCACCCTGACCATCAGCGGGGCCCAGGCCGAGGACGAGGCTGACTATTACTGTCAGTCATATGACAGCAGTAGTTATGATCACAGTGACACAGGCAGATGGGGAAGTGGGACACAAACCCCCTCCCTGTCTGTGTCACCCAAGAGACAATTCCTATCTGGTTATGAAATTGCACAGATGATAAGATGTGGCAGGAAGGATGCTCAAGCAATGGTTATCCTCCTCCTCCACTTGTTCATGAGGGCAGAGGAATGACAGCCTATGTTCACTACAGACTAGGGAGATATGTTTTAAAAACCCAACTTAAACTTAAACCTCTAGGAATGAAAACCACTGTGAGATGCAATTACACTGCATGAGAAGGACAATGTTTTCCACAGCAATGAAAAGCTTAGTGATCATCAACATAGAACCGTGGGAAAGACACAAAACCAGAGAGGGAAACAAACTTTGAAAAATGAACAAACAGAGCATCACATGTTGTAGGAAAATTTCCACAAGCCTAATACAGGTGCATTGGAATCTCAGAGTCAGAAAATATGTCAGGGAGGTGGAAAGAAAAAATATTTGAAGAAATACTGGTTAAAAATATTCTGATTTCAATGGAACCTAGGAACCCACAGATCTAGGAAGCTCCACAAACTCCAAGCACAAGAAACACAAAGGAAACAACAACACACACTGACGTCGAGTCCTTAGAAGCCGTGTCAAATAGACACTCACAACAGCAGACGCAGAGAAAGGACACGTTCTCCCCAGAGGAAGGAGCACCGTGAGTTGAGGACCTCCCTCCTTCGAGACCACCGGACACAAGCAGACACTGCAGCCGTCTCTTTAGAATCAAAAAGCAAAAACAAACCAACACAACAGCAACAGAAGATGCCGTGTCCACTCTGAACTCTACTCACTGGAAATATCTGTCCAAATGGAAGGCAGAAGACAACATTCTCAGACCCCCAAATAGAGACTCAATCACCAGCAGAGCCTCAGAGCCTGAAATGGCCAAGGGCCCCTCTCACCCGGATAGAAATAGGAATCCACACAAAGAAATGGGAAGGTCAGATACGTGGCCACGTGCACAAAGAGAGAAGCTCTGCCTCATATCACAATCTCTTAAAGAAATCTCTAGAGCAGAAAAGAATAACAGTGTACAACACGGTCTGCAATGTGTAGTGAGGCAAACACACGCTCGTGTAGCTCAAAGTTCTGAGAGGAAGAGGGACACGTGGTGACGTGTCTGTGCCCTGCGTGAGAAGCGGCGTAATATCTGGGCAAGTTTGGCATGTCCAGTGGGCCTGGTAGCCAACGTTTAAATAGCACCAACTTAAACAACAGTTTCAGCCAATCAGCCATAAAAGAAGTGAACATGAAATCATAAAAAATATTCAGTTAATTAAAAATAAAGAAAAAGCAAAGTAGCAATGAGGAAGACATGGGACAAAAAGTAAAGAAGAAGCAAGATGAGACATTTTCACAGAAATGTATTATGAATCCTGTCTATGGTAACTGGGGGAAATCCCACAATTAAAAGGCAGACACGGGCAGATTGAATTTTACAGCAAGACCCGTGGAAATGGCCCTGCACGGCCAGAGTGGCCTCCCAGCCCACAGACCCTCCGGCTCTAACCCGGGCACAGCCCCCTGCCCTCCCCAACAGGCAGGCTGAAGGGGGCTCCTTATGATGATCAGGGCTCTCCCTTCTGCACCGGGACCCTCCGTAACCCCTGACATCGTTCCTTGATCTCCATTTCCAAACTTTCTTCAGATTCTTGACATAGAACCATAGGAAAGGGATGAAATCACAGAGGGAAAAGAAAACCATTAGAAATGATGGATAGAAGGAAAAACATACAATCACATAGCACGTCGCCTTGGAATTAGCGTTGTTCACTCTGCATAATCCCCTGTAGATGCACCCAAACTGCCCTGTGCGCTCAGCATCCGGTCCTTTTCATGGCTGAGTACTGGTCCATGGTTCCGGTCCAAACGTCTGAGACCCAGTCAGCCACCCACTGAAGGACGTCGGCACTGCTCTCAGCCGGGGCTGGTCCGCACTCAGGATCTGTGGACTAATGCGTCTAATTTCCCTGTGACCATAAGTTCTCACTTCTTTAAAATAAATGCTCAGGTGTGCATGGCCGGGGTGTATGGTGACCTCAAGGTAAATTCTTTAAGAAGCTGCGAATTCTTTCGGAGACATTCTGCACACAGTGCATTCAGCTCACACTTCCCTTAGTCATGTATGTGCGACTAAGTTTCTCTACATCTTTGCCAGCATTTGGGTTTGTCTGGATTTTATCGTGGCCCCTCTGATAGGTGAGAAGCGATACCTCACTGTGGTGTCTTCTGCATTTCCCTCCTGGCTGATAAGGGAGGGCTGTTCACAAGCTCATTATCACCTCGCTGTCCTCTTCCACAAACTGTTTCTTCTAGTCCACTGGCCATTCTCTAAGTGAAATAGTCTTGTCATTTTTTTCTTTTTACTGGTTACATTTCAGCGTGTTTATATATTCTGTCCACTAGTCGTTCACTGGATATGTGTTTTGCAAGGTTTTCGTTCAGTCTGTTATTTCTGTTTTTTTTCATCCCCCTTAGAGAGTTTGCAAACAAAAGATGTTGATACTGATGGGGTTCAATGTTTTCATCTTTCTTTTTCGAATCATGTTATTTGGCATCACCAAACAATTCTTGCTTAACCCTAGAGCCAAACAAATCATCTAACTTTTTCTTCTAAAATAAATGGATATATTTTTAGAAAAGACTTCCTGAAAGGTACATGAGCAATTTCACTTTGTCCAGTGAAGAAATTCTGGCCTCTCAGAGAAGCGTGGTGACCATTGTCCCCGCAGCACATGCTTCAAGCACTGCCCAGCTGCCGCTGCGATGCCCGCAGCACTAGACAGGATGACGGTGTCACCCAGGCCCAGAGGGGAAGCCCAGGTGCAGACTGAGGTGTGTGTGTACCTGCTGGGGGCAGGGGGCAGCAGTTACTCACTCAGCACCAGAGAGACCTCTGGGACCTGGGCTCTGGCCTGGGAGTGGGGTTCTCACTGACAACCTCTGTTGAGCCCAGCTGCTCTCTCTGCTCAGCAGGGAGCTGGTCACCAGGGCCACAGGGCCAGGAAGTAGATTTGCATGAGGATGTCCCTTGTGAGGATAAGAGAGGCCCCGAGACCCCACCCCCAGCTGTGGGCTCAGAGGCAGAGCTCAGGGCGCCTCAACCATGGCCTGGACTCCCCTCCTGCTGCCCCTCCTCTCTCTCTGCACAGGTGCTGTCCCCAGGGCTCAGACCCCAGGGTACCCAGGGATCAGCCTGGCCCTGAACATCAGCTCAGCACAGGGGATGCTGTGGGGTGCGTGGTCCTAGAGATTCAGACACACATCCCCACCCTCACTCTCTTGTCATCTCCTGCAGGTTCTGTGGCCTCTTCTGCAGTGGCTCAGCCCTCTGCGGTGTCCGTGTCCTTGGGACAGACGGCCAGTATCACCTGCCAATTTGGCAGCTTAGGAAGCTATTATGCTCACTGGCTCCAGCAGAAGCCAGGCCAGGCCCCTGTGCTGGTCATCTATAATGATAACAGCAGGCCCTCAGGGATCCCTGAGCGATTCTCTGGCTCCAGGTCGGGGGACACAGCCACCCTGACCATCAGCGGGGCCCAGGCCGAGGACGAGGCCGACTATTACTGTCAGGTGTGGGACAGCAGTGGTTATAATGCTCACAGTGACACAGGCAGATGGGGAAGTGGGACATAAAATCCCCTCCATCTGTGTTACCCTCTCCTCCAGCCCCTAGAGGCTTATGGACAAAGCAGTGACAGGTCTGGCCCGGTTCCCCCAGATCTGAGCTCCCAGGCTGCCCTCCCGCCACCCTCCTGGCTGCTCTGCACACGGTGGATCAGAGGTGGATTTCTGCCTGGCAGGATGGGGCTGTCATGGTTTTTCTGTGCCTAAGGTGTGTGTAGTGTGTGGAGGGCCTGAGTGGAGACAGACAGAGGGACGTCCAGGGAGGCAGGAGAACCCTAAATCACAAGTAAGTCTTAGCTCTCAGTGAAATGGGATTATTGTCGTGTCTCTGAGTGGAAGCATTTCCCCTTCAGAACTAAGACCCCAGGCCAGCAGGGTGGAGGTCAGGTGACAGGGAGCAAATGTCCTCAGCAGGTCCCAGGGATGATATGGGTGGAGCCCTCCCACCCCCTCACCTTGAATCCTGGCCCCGTGAATCCTGGTGATGGAAGGAGCATCATATATTGTGCACAGATTTAGAGCATATCTCATACCTGGAGGGCATTACCCACCCCCACACGGTGTTGGCACTTTGCTGGCAGAGTGACCGGCTATTCCATCGGCTGTTGGTCCATCACTAAGGCAGCAGCCTTGGGATGTTGGGGAAAGAGGTGGGACCGGTGAAGCCCAGGAGCCTGGGCCCATGGCAGCCCCTCTTCTGATGTGGAATGAGCTCACGGTCAGAAGCCCCGTGAGGAAACTCAGAATTCTATGAGTCCGGGGAGAACAGCTGGGGCAGAAGCACTGCAGTCAGAGAGGGCAACTCCCAGTCTGCAGCAAAGTTCTGTCAGTAAGAGCAGGGCTCCCCCTTCCACGCTGGAAGAGGTCTGATGTCATCCACTCACCACCGAGTCTCTGGCAGATTCCCGAGGGAAGGTTGTCCCACGGGAGCCGTGCTGGTCTCTGCTGTTGGCAGGCTGGTGACAGAAGTGGCCGTGGGCAAGTCGGCTGTAGACAGTGGATCCATCCTGACTAGCCCGTGGCTGATCCTCCCCTTCCCATGGGGTCGCCGGGTCATGGAGATGGTTGAAGGGAGAGGTGGACTGCTGTCCACAGAGACGGTCCTCAAGTCCACATGGTTATTAATACCACTTCCTTTTCAGGACACATGTTGCTAAGCATTTCATGGGACACAAAGAACTGAATCTCCGGGTCCCTTTGTGGGGGTTCTACTTATAACTTTTCCTTGTATTCCTGCCACGTCTCTGATGGTTCAGCCAAACTCTGAGTCTCAGCCCATAAATTAGCACACAGCCTCCTGCAGCCACCTCTGTGTCCAGGCTAAGTGGACCAGGTAACCTGCTCCAATGGTCAATCATCTATCCAGGAGAATTCTCCACCACTGCTGTCCTTCAGGGATGTCCTCAATGGGGGCGGAAGACCAATGGCTAACTCATATCAACCGGAAACCTCTCCAAACCCGCCTGAAGGGTTTTCCTCTGCAACACTGGTCATAGGCATCTCCCCACCAGGCCAGAGGTGCAGGTTTCTGGAGAAAAGACATTGAAGCAGGTTTTGGGCTCAGCGGTGTTTGGTTCGCTTCCTCAGGCAGCTCCCCAGGGGCTTCAGGACCTGAGGGGGCCTGACTTCATATCAACCTCCTCTACTTGAGGACAGAGAGCTACTGCGCATGCCCACCCATGACCCGGCTACTCAGGCCTTGCCTGGTCCCCGTAGGTGTGTCTGGTCCAAGGGGACGTAGGGGCTCACAGTCACAATATAGATTCCACTGGGGCTCAGTAGCTGCAAAAGTCTTTCTCACATGGGGTGCTGTGTTGACACAGATGAATGACAACCGCTAGGCTGCCCTGTCTTTCAGCTCCAGGGACACCAGGATCATCGGCCAACACCAACGGTCTCTGTCACATGATCCGATTAACTCCATTGGTCCCACGGGACTCTGTGGACCAAACCCAACTCCACATTGGTGGTAAAACAGAACTACTTGTCTCCTGCCAAACCAAGGATCCCGTCGCACACAGTCTTGGTACCAGGCGCCAGCACTGGGGCAAAGGTCAGCCCTGGAAGAGAGAGACCTGAGAATAGCCATCGTCTGACTTTCAGGTGAACAGAGAAGATGAGACATGGGAATAATGTTGGGGGGGCCTCTCTCCTTTGTCCCAGACCCAAGAGTGTCCACTAGGATACCCCACCATCTAGATGGAAACTTGAAGGCCAGGTCTGTGTCTTGTCCACACTGACTTGCAGGAAGGATTATCTGCTAGAAGAAAGTGGATCTGAAGTAATGTTGGGTGGGTGGGTGTCGTCCTGTCTCTGACTTTGGAGCATTAGCTACCTCTGCCCTTGTTTGGCTTTGCACCAACAGCCAGCACCACCAAAAGTCAGTGCCTGTGTCATGTGTCCCCCAAGACCAAGCCCAGAACCAGACGCATTAACTTCCCGTGACCCCAGAGATCTGTGCAGTGATGTTGCTGGGGTCCGGCCGTCTCCCCCTGCAAATGAGCCTGCTCATATGTTCATAGCGAGCCTCAGCCCCTCATGCCTGGTCTGAGGCAGGCAGGGGCCACGCAGAGATGAGCACGACAGGCCCTGGGGCCCGCCATCCCTGCTTGGGGAGTCACACCTGAGCAGTGGTTCTGAATCTGCACCAGGACAGAGGACGCCCTGAGCCTCCAGCAATATGCAGAGCAGCCGCCAGGGGGCAGCAGAGTCACTCGGCAAATTCACCTGCAGTGGGCGTGTCCTGTGCATCAGGGGATCCACATGCAGGGGGTATGTAACCACCACCTCACACTGGAGGTCAGGTGTCCTTCTACAGTGTCACCTTCGCTCTCAAATACACATTTTCTGTCTCCGAGTGTCCCAGTCCGGCTCTTACAGGTGGTGCCAATTTCCTGGCCCCACCCCCATGTCCGGCCCACGTATACCCTGCTAAAAGGCATCACTGTCCACAACCAGTCCTCCCTGTGATCTCACATCCCCTCCTCCCCTGCGCTCAGAGCCCAGGTCCTCCAGACGCAGCTGCTCCTGCTCCCTGGAGGCTCCCCCACCATCCCCAACCTGTCCCTCCACTCCCCCCTCACAGAAGAGGGAGGGGACCACATTTCCCCACTTCCCGATTCCCTGGACCTGACACACAGCAGTCACTCAACAAACTCTTCTGGATCTACAACATAATTATGTTTATGGCTTATATATTTTCCGCAGCAATGGAAGGAATGTTGATTGTGATAACCATTCGCTGGCAGAGCTGTTAAACACTGAGCCACCGCTCACTCTCCTACAGAGCAAAAAGTTCTTTCAGCTCCCGGTCAGTTGCTGCCCCGGATGCAAAATACGGACACTGAGGACAGCATGCAGCCTGCCCCAGCAGCTCACAGCCAAGGGCAGACACAGAGCATGATGGCTCTGGAACAATCCATGTACTTTGTCAAAGCACGAATTTTACCCCCTCTCTGGAGCCCAGGAGCTGTGATCAGGGGTAGGACCCTGCACCTGTCTAAGCCTCACAGTGTCACCTACAGATGGGTTGAAATAGAACAGATTCATCTCTGGGCTCTCAGTGGCCGTGCCGTCCAGGAGTGAGTCCAGGGCACAGTGAGGGTTGGACATGTCCCCAGACTCTGGGACCAGCAGGCAGAGGAGGAGCCCCTGTGCTGAGGGCGCAGACTCAGGGCCCGCCCCTCCCTCTCTGGGTCCCTTGGGACTGGGACTGAGCCCTTCTCTGAAACCACAGAGCCCCTCAGGCCTCCCCCTGGATGCTGGCTGGTTTGCATACCCAGCAGCTCTCTCTCCAGCAAGGGGATAAGAGAGGCCTGGGGGGAGACCTGCCCAGCTTTGCCCTCGGGGAGCAGAATCGGGGCACCTCCACCATGGCCTGGATGCCTCTACTCCTCGGCCTCCTGGCTCGCTGCACAGGTGCTGCCTCTAGGATCACATCCACACCCGCCCAGGGCTGGGGACAAGCCTGGCTCTGACTGAGCTCAGAAGGGAGCTGCCAGTGGGGGAAGGTGGCTGGTGGTCCTGCTGCAGGATGAGGGGCTGGAAGGGATGACATCCCACACTGCTTAGTGCTGTGTGAGCCCCGAGGGGCTGCACCTGCCAGAGAAAGGGGGGCAGGTTTCTCATTTGTTCACGGACTCCATCCACCCACCATGCCCGTGGGTCACTGGGGGTGAGACTGATGGAAGGGGCCTCTGGGGGCCCAGGGAACCCCTGGGGCCCAATGCAGGTCAGCTGCTGGGGTCTCCTGGGAAAACGTCCTTCATCTTCCAGCCCAGGTGTGCTTTCTCTCCTGCAGCCTCTGTCGCCTCCTACGAACTGACTCAGTCACCCTCGGTGTCAGTGAATCCGGGACAGATGGACTGCCAAGATAATCTGTGTTGGGGACAACATTGGAAGTAAAAGTGCTTACTGGTACCAGAAGAAGACAGGCCGGGCCCCTGTGCTGGTCATATATGGTGATAACAGCCAGGCCTTAGGCATCCCGGACTAGTTCTCAGGCTCCAACTCAGGGAACACAGCCACCCTGACCATCAGCAGGGCCCAGGCCAAGGGCGAGGCTGATCATTACTGTCAGGTGTGGGACAGCAGTAGTGATAATGCTCACACTGACACAGGCAGATCGGGAATTGGACACAAACCCCCTCCATCTGTGTCACCCTCTCCTCCAGCCCCAGGAGGCCTGTGGACAAAGCAGTGACAGGTCTGGCCCAGTTCCGCCAGATCTGAGCTCCCAGGCTGCACTCCGCCCACCCCCGCCCTCCAGGCAGCTCTTCACATGCTGGATCAGGGGTGAAACATTGCCTGGCTGCATCAGTGTGTCCTGGGGTTGTCTCAATCGGCCATGAATAGGGGACAGAGGTCCTGAATGGAAGGACAGTCAGTGGGACACATCTGACCAGTGGTAATTACCTCAGCATCTCCTTTTGTGGTCACCAGATTATCCAGCATCAGACTCAGAATCTGCTTGCTCATCTGAGCCACTGAACAGGCAGAAAATTTCATGCACACCCAGACCACTGGGTCCACGGCGAGCAGCTGTGTTGACCAAAGTAACCCTCACCCTGGGCCCTGACCTCACCGGGTCACATGGGATTTCATGGCTGCATCCTGCACCTTAGCGGGGCCCCCAGTGACAGTGGGATGACAAGGAGAGTCCAGGAGCTCCCTATAGCCTGACTGAGGCAGGAGGGGTGGGGTGACTGGTCTCCCGGGGATGGATGGACAGGGTGGGAGGGGAGCAGAAGTAGAGAGGGTCCTGGGGTTCAGTCCAGCAGGGACCTCTGTCACCCAAGTCTGGCTGCACTCTCAGGGGACACAGGGTCATTGCATCACATCCCCCCACTCCGGGAAAGGGTTGTTCTCTCCAAGGGTTTGCAGTGTCTTTGTCCCAAACATGCCCCTGCATGTCCTCTCGTGTGGCACGTCCTGTCCCCTAACACTGGAGGGAAGGGGAAAACTGGAAGGGAACAAACCCACCGCCATGTGGGTCCCAGCATTTCCACACCCCTGGTGTCTGTGCTGCTAAGAACTGTAAGAAAGTCTGAAGGAGTCTCTGAAAGACAAAGGGACAGACTGCAGGGAGTAAGGACACAGATGGAAAAGTGGGACCAATGAAGTCTACTCCTTCTGTGCTTAAGATTTAGACCAGCCAGGGAGGGGGCTGCCAAGAGCCAAGGTCTGAGAGAGATGGTCAGTTTGGCCTGGCAGGGACAGCCTTGAAGGCCAGGGTCCGTCTCTGCCCACACCTGCTCCCTCCCTCCTTCCCTGTTCTGAGGAAAGTGTCCTCTGCTTTCTCTGGACTTGCTGTTCACAAACTGTAAGTGAGACTTTTCCCTTGGGAATATTCTTCCACTGTTTCTTTTTTCTTTTTTAAGTTATAATTTACATACACTAAAAATCACAATTTTTTGAAACACTTCTATGAGTATTTATAAATGCATGTAGAGATGTAAGCATCCCACCACTGCAGCAGACAGCAGCTCAGTCATTCCCATAATTTCCCCGGGCGCCTTTGGAGTCGTCACTTCCTCCAGCCCCACCTCTGGGACTGTTGGTCTGCTGTCTGTCCCTACAGTTGGGTCCTGGTCACAACATCATGAAATGCAATACACAAGGGAGCCCTTCGATTCTGGCTTCTTTCACCCAGTGGGATGCACCTGAGATCTGTCTGTGTTGTTTTCGGTGCTAATAGTTCACTGCAGGCCCCTTACTGTGTAGATTCCGCTGCATGGATGCACCTCAGTTGGTTTATCCTCCACTGCTTCTAAAATTAGGGTTGGATCGAGAGTCCACTCTTTGACAATTTCACAAAAAGCATTTACAACACTTGTTATAGGTACTTTGTGGCCGTAAGTTTTCACTTCACTCAGAGAAACACCTGGGAATGGAATTGATGGCCCCTACGGCAGGTACAGGAGCGCCTGTCTAAGACTCTGGCAAACTATTATCCAGCGTGGGTGCCCGACGTTGCTTTCTGTGGTCCTCAGCCACTGAGGAGAGTTCCCATTGTTTCCCACCCCCTGAGCTCTGGGCATATTAGGTTTTTATCAGAGTCATTCTTGCGTGTACTATGTGGCATCACGTTTTAATTTTCATTTCTTAAGTGACTTTTGATGGTGACCATCTTTCATGGGCTTATTTGTCATCTGTGCATCTTGTTGGTCAAGTGTTTGATCAAACCATTGCCCGAAGTTCAAGCTCAGAGTACCCCATCATTATGTGTACTCATTTGTGTGTGTGTGTGTGTGTGTGTGTGTGTGTGTGTGTGTGTGTCTGTGTGTGTCTGTGTGTGTGTGTGTGTGCTTAGTTCTGTGTGATAATATCATGTATGTAGTTTGAAATCTAGCAGAGAGGTCAAGGAGTAACTCAGTTCCACGACCTCAAGGCCCCTCGTGTTTTACCTTTATAACAACACACACTTCCTTTCTCCCGTGCCCAATCCCTGCCCCTAACCCCTGCAACCACTACCTAGTTCTTCATTTCTAATTTTGTTCAGAAGTTCTACAAAGAAATAATAACAAGACTCATAGAGAATGCAGGCTTTTGGCATTGCCATTTTTCACTCTGCATAACCCCCTGCAGAGTTCTCAAAACTGCCCTGTGCTCTAAGAGTCCCTTTCTCCTCAGGGCTGAGTACTGTTCCAATATTCAGGTACAGGGTCTGGGACCCAGCCACCCTCTGCAGGACATCAGATCGGTCTCCCTTGTGGGCTGTTGTGTGGAATTTACTCCAAAAAGCCATGCACAGGGCTCTCTGTGATCACCAGCTTTCGTTTCTTTAACTAAAGTGACAGGAGAGCAGTTGCTGGATCATAAGGTCCCAACTGCAATTTAGGTTTTTCAGATGCTTCCACACTTTCTAAATGACTAGTCCAGTTCACATCCCAACAACGTCGCAGGAGGGACCCTATTGTCCACGGCTATGCAGTATCCGGGCTGTCACAGTTTTTCACTTCAGCCGTGCTGATGGGTGTGCCGGTGTCCCTCATGCTGCTGCACCGGCATCACCCTCATGGCTACCTATCAGCGTATTTCCATGTTTCCCGTCTCTGCATCCTCTTCCATGAAATACTTGCTCTTGTCTTTTGTTCATTCTCTAAATGGACTGTGTTGGTTAAGACCTACTATTTAATTCTGAGAATTCGTTCCATACTCTAAACACTAGGTGTGTGTTGGATACACGGTTTGCAAAATTTTCTATGTGTCTATTACTTGTTTATTTTATCCTCATTAAAAATATTTGAAAACCAAAAGATTCTAATTTTGGTGAGATTCAACTTATCAAATTTTCCTTTTATAAATCTTGCTTCCGGTGTCATCAAAAGATTCCTCTATCACCCCACATCCTGGCGATCTTCTTCAGTGGATTTCACTAAAACAGGCACCACGACATAAATGACCCACAATGTGCTCAGGAGAACAAGACCAACTTAGCTGTTTCCAAAGATGGAATTCTGGCCTCTCAAGAAGCTTGGTGACCTCTGTCCCCACAGCAAATGCTATGAGCATTGCCCAGCCCCCCATGCAATGCCCTCAGCACTAGACAGGATTCCGGTGTCACCCAGGCCCAGACAGAGGTGTGCCTGCACGTGCTGGGGGCAGGGGGCAGGGGGCAGCACTTCCTCACTCAGCATCAGAGGCACTTCTGGGACCTGGGCCTGGGCCTGGTAGTGGGGCCCCCACTGATATCTTGCATTGAGCCCAGCTGCTCTCTGCTCAGCTGGGAGCCAATCACCAAGGACACAGGGCCAGGAAGTAGATTTGCATGAGGATGTCCCTTCAAAGGATAAGAGAGGCCTCCAGACAGCAGCCCCACCTGTAGGCTCAGAGGCAGAGCTCAGGGTGCCTCCACCATGGCCTGGACCCCCCTCCTGCTGCCCCTCCTCTCTCTCTGCACAGGTGCTGCCCCCAGGGCTCTGCCCTCAGTGGATTCTCAGCTTGGTCTTCTCCAAACCAGGAGCTCAGCCCAAGCACAGCCTCAGGGCAGGAAGGGAAGGGGCCCTTCATCCTCAAGCCCCCTCTTCTCTTGTCTCTCACAGGCTCCGTGACCTCCTATGAGCTGACCCAGCAGGCTTCAGTGTCCGTGGACTTGCAACAGATGGCCAGGATCACCTGCTCTGGAGACCTACTGGACAAAAAATATACTCAGTGGTACCAGCAGAAGCCAGGCCAGGCCCCTGTGCTGGTCATTTACAAAGATAGTGAAAGACACTCAGGGATCCCTGAGCGATTCTCTGGCTCAAGCTCAGGCAAGACAGCCACCCTGACCATCAGCGGGTCCCAGGGAGACGATGAGGCCGACTATTACTGTCAGTCATATGACAGCAGTGATAATCTCACAGTGACACAGGCAGATGGGGAAGTGGGACACAAACCCCCTCCCCATCGGTGTCACCCTCTCCTCCAGCCCCAGGAGCCTGTCGACAAAACAGTGACAGATCAGCCAGGTTCCCCCAGATCTGAGCTCCCAGGATGTCTTCCCTCCTCAGCCCTGCCCTCCAGGCATCTCTGTACACGGTGGATCAGACCTGGCCTTAGGGTGGCTGGGCCAAGATGTCCTGGTGTCTGGGCTGTGAAACGAGTTGGGGAAAGAGGGCCTGAATGAGAGAACAGACAGAGGGAGACACAGACTCAGTGGTAATGGACCCTGGATTTCCATGTGACGGTGACTGGCCACTCACCAGCCCAATTCTCCTGGACTGCTCCCCAGAACCACCCAGGTCATATGAGCTCCTGAAGCCTTAGGTTCCCATGGCAACCTAGGTCCCTGAGCAGATCAAACTAGTGTAGCAGACACTGTGGAGTCTCTCCTTCATGCTGATCCACCTCCTACTGCTTTTGGAGACTCTGCCAGCTCACAACTATGCCCTGACCAGGTTGGGTGTTGTTGTAGAGATGGGCTCCCCCAAGGTCCAGCCCCTTCCCTGCGTGTGACTCAGGTCCAGTGATGCCTGACACCAAGGCTCCAAGTCCTTGCCTCAGTTCAGGATGACATGCAGCGTCCCCCACCCAAGTCCTCAGCCGTCACCGCAATGCAGCTGTGACCAGTGGCCTCCCTTGCTTCCTTCCAGAGAGATCTCATTCAACCTCGTGCATGCATTTTTCAGAGTGAATTCCCAAGGATCCCAAAAACAAATGGATCATCTGGAGGGAAGTGTATCAGAGACGAGACCTGCACAGAGAGAACTCTGCAGCCTCCAAATAGTCCTAACCTTCTGATGAACTCCGAGGAGGGAGGAATCATCCTGAGGTTGAGGAAGGAGCCACCAAAGATGTTGGAGGAAGTTCCACAGAATCACACAAACATCAGAAGAGGGCTGCTCCCCAGTCAGAGGGAGAAGCTCCAAATTAAGGCCTCAGGGTGACCAGTCTGAAGAACTCACACTAGTAGTGGAGATAATCAGCCCCATATGAAAGGCCACCCTGGTTACATTTAAGAAAATGTAAAAGCAAATATAGAAAGGATTTAAGTGTCTCCAAGTCAGTTTATAGGTATAACAGAGAAAAGAGAGAAAGAGAGAAAGAGAGAAAGAGAGAAAGAGAGAAAGAGAGAAAGAGAGAAAGAAAGAAAGAAAGAAAGAAAGAAAGAAAGAAAGAAAGAAAGAAAGAGAAAGAAAGAAAGAAAGAAGGAAAGAAAGGAGGGAAGGAAGGAAGGAAGGGAGGAAGAAAGAAAGAAAGAAAGAAGGAAAGAAAGAAAGAAGGAAAGAAAGAAAGAAAGAAAGAAAGAAAGAAAGAAAGAAAGAAAGAAAGAAAGAAAGAAAGAAAGAAAAGAAAAGAAAAGAAAAGAAAAGGAAAGGAAAGGAAAGGAAAGAAGGAAGGAAGAAAGAAAAGAAGGAAGGAAGGAAGAAGCAAAGAAAGAAAGGAAAGAAGGAAGAGAGAGAGAAAGAAAGGAAGGAAGAAAAAATCAAACATACAGGGAGAAATAAAAAATAACCTGTACCCAGCAAGGAAAATTCATGATACCTGAATCCTACCAAAAATATCCTATAAAGAATCAGGAGAATAAGGGCCATAATAAGTAGAAAAATTAATTAATTGAAGCTTGCCCTGGAATTGCCCAGACAGACAAGGAGACAAAAGCAATGTTTATAACTTTATTCCATTTTTTCTTGAGGTCGAGGAAAGATTGAACATGGTAAGTGGAGACATGAAATATTGAAAAGTAATGCAAATTGAACTTCTACAAATGAAACCCACAGCAATTAAGATCAAAATACACCGGGTGAGACTGACAGCACTTAGACGTTGGAAAAGAAAACATGAGTGAACCTGATGACATAGCAACCGAACCGAAACTCTTCAAACTGAAACACAGAGAAAGTATGACCCCAAAAATGACCAGGGACATCACCCCATCTCTAACACACCACCCATGCGGCCTGAGAGAAGTTATATTGTTGACCTGTTTCCCACAGCATTCAAAGGTCTGGGATCTGACTCAAGCTCAATTGCTGAGGGCAGGACAGGTAAATTCCAAGACTCAGGTGGACTGAGAAAGACTTAGGAGGCCAGCAGGAAGGGCTGAGGGTTTCCACAGTGACAGAGTCCCGAGCTCCTGAGGCGACTGGGTACTCGGAATTTGGGTGGGGGCTCAGCTCACTCCAGCGTGAACTATGCTTAACTGATTACATCTGAACAGGTACTAGTTTTGAATAAAGTCCCACTCTCAGGCACTCCTGGCTAGGAATTCAGCTGGTGAGTGTGAGGGGTCCCACACGCGTGTGTGCACTTTGGGGTGGCCTTCTGGGGTGGCCTTTTTGTCAGTGTCAAATGTCACAACCCCAAAACTTTGTTCCTTCATCATGTTCCTACTCCTGTTCCAATGCCTGTGCTGTGTAGTAAGTATCCGGATAAGGAATAAGGATGTTATCAGCTGTAAGAGGAGAGAACATTCATGAGTACTTAATGCGCAGCAAGCACCATCAAAGCTCCTCCATTTTATTCCCTTGTTTAATCACAAATAATCTGTGAGAAAGCATTCCCCTGACAACCCAGGTCACAGATGGGGAAACTGAGGCATGAAGGGCTGAGCAGCTTGGTCCAAGTCAGATCGAGGGTGTGGCAACCTGCCAGAACACCAAGTTCTTTCCAGCCCAGAACCCCCGGTCTTCAGCACCTTCCTGCGGCCTCTCACTGTGCTTTCAGCTGAGACATGACATTTTCTAACATGCAGGAAAGTCCTCTCTCCTATTTCAAACACAAGTGACTGATATTGTGACTTTGAAGTGCTGCCCTGTCCAATAGAAACAAAATTTGAAGCCCATCTGTCATTTAAAATTTTTTCAATAGACACTTTAAAAAAATTAAGAGACGTAGATGCAATTAGTTTCCATGATAGCTTTGCCTTAATTCTGTTCATTGAAAGTATCATTTCAATATGAATTAAATGTACAAATATTGAAACATTCTACACTACACTGTCTAAATCTTTGGCACCTGCTGGGTATTTCAGATCGACAGCCTATCTCTCCTGGGTCCACCCGCACTGCATGATCAGCGGCCACCTTGATTGTGGCCACCATATTGGACAGAGCAGGTGAGCTGGATGAGGTTTCCTTGGGGTAACTGTGCCGGCAGCGTACACTCCCCACCACCAGGAGGCGACAGAGGGTCCCAAACTCAGAGGCCTCATTGGGGAGAAACTGGTGCTCCACTTTCCACCCAAGTCAGTGTCACTGAGGCCACCCAGAAATGAAGGGACTTATGTGTCCAGAAGGCTTCCTTCTGTAAGAAAAGATAATAAATGCAATCTGACAGATCCAGCTGAGCCATCAAGCACAGTTTTATTATAATGCAAAATGAATAACAATAGTGTGTACATTTTTAAATAAATATTGCTACAAGCATCCCTCTCAGGGGGAAGTTGGCTTCCAAAAACCCCATGACAAGTTATAGTTTGTGCAGAGATCTAGAAGCCAAAGTGGACCATAAGGAATATTTTATTGATGTGGGATACAGAAGAGAGGGTTGGGAAAGGAGGGGCTCAGGGGCCTGAATTGGGGGAGGCAGAGAGTTTGGGGGAACAGGGCGAGGAGGGTAATGAAAGATCAGGCTCTGAAGTCAGTCCCCTGGGTGGAATCTTGACCCACTCATCGCTGTCGGGGGACCCTGGGAACATGGTTGAACCTCCCAGTGAAGTTTCCTCCTGATTAGACTGGGGAGAGGTGTGCCTTCAGCAGAGGGCGCTGTTGGGTTATTATGATGCTACGTGAGGTGGTGCAGGAAAACTCACCAAGGGTCTGGCATCTATTGGCAGCTCCAAAGCAGTCATTCTGCTGAACTAGAGACACGTGTAGGATGGGATCCATCCTGGGAGCATCCAGGGCACTGTAGGTTCTGCTTTGGAGACCCTAAGAGGTCCAAGTCCCCTGGGCAAGGTCCACTGCAAGGGGCATGACTGATGTTTCCTTGAAGACTTTTCTCTTGGGGAGAATAACTCTCACTCTGAAACCCTGACTTGGCACTTCCAACCTCATGGAATTACCAAAGAGAGGTCCCTGGGCTCAGGGCTGAGACAACAGCAGAGCCACAGGACAGGGAGTAGGGAATAGATTTGAATGCAGTGCTCCTCTCTTCTCGAGCTGTGTCTGGGAGAGGAGAGGATAAAACAGGGGCTTGGAGAGGCTGTCCAGCTGGGCATCCTCAGGGCAGAGCTCACACAGTCCCTGCCCACCATGGCCTGGGCTCCCTCCTACCTCCTGCCTCTCCTTTTCTCCACAAGTCAGAGTGGCCCAGGGCCCTCGGGGGCCTCCCAAGCCCTCCCCTCAAGCCGGGTGCTCAGGGTCACCTGTCCAGTCCCAGTGCAGTCAGCCTCATCCCTGCATCTCTGTTCGCAGGTCTCTGTGCTGCGCCTGTGCTGACCCAGCCCCCGTCGGCCTCTGCCTCCCTGGGAACGGTGGTCAGGCTCCCCTGCACCCTGAGCAGTGAGCACAGCACACACTACATTCAGTGGTTTCGGCAGAGATCAGGGCAGACCCCTTCATTCCTGATGAAGGTGACCAGTGATGGAACAGTCACCAAGGGGGATGGGCTTCCCGGTCGCTTCTCAGGCTCCAGCTCCGGGGCTGACCGCTACCTGACCATCTCCAACATCCAGTCCGAGGACGAGGCTGACTATTACTGTGGAGTCAACTATAAAAGTGATGACAAATTCGGGTAATCCACAGTGACACAGAAAATGGGGAAATGAGACCAAAACCTCCTTCCCCGTACCCTCTGCCTCATGGGGACCAGGGTGGGCTGCTCCCTGTCCCATCTGCCCAGGGCCCTAAATTTTGGGCCTCCTCCTTGCAAACCCATCACCCTCACCCACTCCACAAGACACACCTTGGGAGAGTCAGGCACAGATTAAACTTTAGGTGATTTTGTCAACACAACATTCTGTTTCCTACTCCCCAAGCCTGTGGGAATGATGCTGGTAGAGACTACACAGGCCTAGGGGCACATGACCTTGGGTGGGGGGGCTGGGCTGAGATGACCCCAATCACAAGAGCCATCAGGCCGCATGCTCCAACTGTAGGATCTCTCAGGGAAGGAACATGGATCTTGGGATTTAGAGGTGACAATGAATGTCTGACCATCATGTGTCTCAACTCCGGTGCCCATGGAGAAGGGAGGGAGTCCTGTCATGACTGGAGGCTCAGCAGGAAGCATGTGGCCTCAGGGCAGGGAGGACAGGAGACTTCACCCTGAGGTGGGAACAGAGCTGTGTCCTATGAAGAGTCAGGGCATGTTGGGGGATCTGTGCAGGACAGACCTGGACCAGGCTGGGCTTCCCCAACTGGGGCAGATTCTCAGCTTGAGGTGTCAAGAATGGCTCCACATCTGCCCACAGGACATTCCGAGGACTGGTCAGGACCACGTGCCCCGGGACATCACTGGGGAGGGAAACAAGGGACGCTGATGTGGAGAATATGGTCGCCCCACCCCAAGTCTCAGCCTGGAGTGACGCAATCATAAGCATTTGCAAGGCAGATGTGTGGATGTGAGGTTCCTACGCAACATTCCTGGAGTTTGAAAAACAAGCACATTTCATGCACCCAGACCACTGAGTCCATGGGGAGTATCTGTGTTGACCAATAACTCTGATCCTGGGCCCTGACCTGACCAGGATTGGGTGGGATTTCAGGGCTGGATCCTGAACCTCAGCAGGGTCCCCAGTGATGGAAGACATACAGGGAGAGTCTGGGGGCTGCCTGTGGCATGGGTGAGGCCAAGGGGGCAGGAGGGGTGGGTCTCCCTGGGAAGGATGGTCAGGGATGGGATGGTAGCAGGACTACAGAGGATCATGGGGCTCAGTCCAGCAGGGACATCTGTCACCCAAGACTGGCTGCCCTCTAAGGAGACACAGGTCCATCAGGTAACAAACCCACTGCCATGCGAGTCCCAGCACCTCCACACCCCTGGTGTCTGTGCTGCTAAGAACTGTAAGAAAGTCTGAAGGAGTCTCTGAAAGACACAGGGACAGACTGCAGGGAGTAAGGACATGGAAGAAATACTGGGACCAATAAAATCTATTCCTTCTGTGCTTAGATGGACACCAGCCAGGGAGGAGTCTGCCAGTACAGAGCCAAGGTCAGAGAGATATGGTCAGGGTGGGCTGGCAGGGACAGCCTTGAAGTCCAGGGTCTGTCTCTGCCCACACCTGCTCCCTCCCTCCCTCCCTCCCTCCCTCCCTGTTCTGAGGAAAGTGTCCTCTGCTTTCTCTGGACTTGGTGTTCACAATCTCTAAGTGAGAGTTTGCACTTGGGAATATTCTTCCACTGTTTCTTTATTCTTTTTTTGGTTATAATTTACATATGCTAAAAAATTACAACTTTTAGAAACACTTCTGAGAGTATTTATAAATGCATATAGAGAAGTAAGCATCCTGCTGCCACAGCAGCCAGTAGCTCTGTTATTCCCATAGCTGCCTCAGGCGCCTTTGGGGGCGGCCCTTCCTCTAGCCCCGCCTCTGGGACTGCTGGTCTGCTGTCTGTCCCTACAGTTGGCTCCTGGTCAGAACATCATGAAATGCAGTGACACACAGCACCCCTTGGTTCTGGCTTCTTCCACCCAGTGTGATGCACCTGAGATCCATCTGTTTTCTTTCAGGTGCTAATTGTTCACTGCCTGCCCCTTACTGAGTATATTCCACTGCATGGATGCACGACACTTTGTTCATTGTCCACTGGTTGTAAAATTAGGGTTGGATGGAGAGTCAACACTTTGACAATTTCACATAAAGACTTTATAATACTTGATACAGGTGGTTTGTGGGCATAAGATTTCATTTCACTCAGGGAAACACCTGGGAATGGAATTGATGGCTCCTACGGCAGGTACAGGAGCGCCTGTCTAAGACTCTGGCAAACTATTATCCAGCGTGGGTGCCCGACGTTGCTTTCTGTGGTCCTCAGCCACTGAGGAGAGTTACACTTGCTGCCCACCCCCTGAGCTCTCGGCATATTAGGTTGTTACAAAAGTCATTCTCATGCACATCAAGTGGCATCTCATGGTTTTAATTTTCTTTAGTGACTTACACTGGTGAACATAATTTAAGGGCTTATTTGTCAACTTCATATCTTGTTGGTCAAGTGTTTGATCAAACCATTGCCCAAAGTTCAAGCTCAGAGTTTCCCAGTATTACGTGTACTAATTTGTGAGTGTGTATGTGTGTGTGTGTGTTGAGTCCTGTGTGATATTATCATGTATGTAGGTTCAAATCTAGCAGAGAGGTCAAGAAATAACTCAGTTCCACTACCTCAAGGACCCTCGTGTTTTACCTTAATAACAATACCGACTTCCTCTCTCCCGTGCCCCCTCCCTACCCCTAACCCTTGCAACCACTACCTAGTTCTTCATTTCTAATTTTGTTCAGAAGTTCTACAAAGAAATAAGGATTAGACTCAGAGAATGAAGGCTTTTGGAATTGGCATCTTTCACTCCGCATAACCCCCTGCAGATTTCTCAAAACTGCCGTGTGCTCTAAGACTCCCTCCTTCTCAGGCTGAGTCCTGTTCAGATATTCAGGTACAGCGTCTGGGACCCAGCCTCCCTCTGCAGGACATCGGATCGGTCTCCCTTGGGGGCTACTGTGTGGAAGTTACTCTGAACAGACGTGCACAGGGCTCAGTGGGAACAGTAGCTCTCACTTCTTGAACTGAAGTGACAGGAGAGCAGTTGCTGGATCATAGGGACCCAACTGCAGTTTACGATTTGAAGACACTGCCACTGTTCCCAAACAACTGGTCCAGTTCACATCCCACCAGCGTCGCAGGAGGGACCCGGTTGTCCATGGCCCTGCAGTGTCCGGGCTCTCACCACGTTTCACTTTACTCATGCTGATGGGTGTGCAGTTGTTCCGCACGCTGCTGCGCCAGCATTACTCTCACGTCAACTGATACCCATCTTTCCATGAGCTGTTTCCCGTCTCTGCGTCCTCTTCCATGAAATACTTGCTCTTAATCTTTGCTCATTCTTTAAACACTCACTGTCAGTTAATTCTTACCATTTAGTTTTGAGAATAATCTAAACACCAGCTCTGTGTTGGATATGTGGTTTGCAAAGTTTTCTATGTGTCTATTACTTATTTATTGTATCCTCATTAAAAATATTTCAAACCCAAAAGATTCTAGTTTTGGTGAGATTCAACTTCTCAAACTATCCTTTTACAAACACTGCTTCCGGTGTCATCAAAGGATTCCTGAATCACCCCACATCCTGGCGATCTTCTTCTGTGGATTTCTCTAAAAGAGGCACCATGACATAAACAACCCAAATGTGCCTCAGAAGAAAAAAGATCAACTTCACTGTGTCCAATGTTGGAATAATGGCCTCTCACAGCAGCATGGTGACCTCTGTCCCCACAGCACCTGCTATGAGCATTGCCAAGCCCATCCTGTGATGCCCGCAGAACGAGACAGGATGACTGTGTCACCCAGGCCCAGAGGGCAAGCCCAGGCCCAGACTGAGGTGTGCCTCTCTGTGCTGGGGGCAGGGGGCAGCACTTCCTCACTCAGCACCAGAGACACTTCTGGGACCTGGGCCCGGGCCTGGGAGTGGGGCCTCTAGTGACATCCTCCATTGAGCCCAAATGCTCTCTGCTCAGCAGGGAGATGATCACCAGGGCCACAGGGCCAGGAAGTAGATTTACATAAGGATGTCCCTTCTGAGGATAAGAGAGTCCTTGAGACCCCACCCCCAGCTGTGGGCTCAGAGGCAGAGCTCAGGGCGCCTCCACCATGGCCTGGAACCCACTCCTGCTCCCGCTCCTTTCTCTCTGCACAGGTCCTGCCCCCAGGGCTCAGCCCCCAGGGTACCCAGGGATCAGCTGGGCCCTCAACATCAGCTCAGCAATGGGATGCTGAAGGGTACATGGTCCTAAGGAATGAGACCCTGGTACTCACCATCACTCTCCTCTCCTCTTCTGCAGGTTATGTGGCCTCTTCTGCACTGACTCAGCCCTCCGCAGTGTCCGTGTCCTTGGGAGAGACGGCCAGGATCACCTGCCAAGGAGGCAACGTTGGAAGCTATTATGCTAGCTGGTACCAGCAGAAGCCAGGGCAGGCCCCTGTGCTGGTCATCTACGAAGATAGTGAACGGCCCTCGGGGATCCCTGAGCGGTTCTCTGGCTCCAGCTCTGGGGGCACAGCCACCCTGACCATCAGCGGGGCCCAGGCTGAGGACGAGGCCGACTATTACTGTCAGTCAGCAGACAGCAGTGTTAATGCTCACAGTGACACAGGCAGATGGGGAAGTGGGACAAAAACCCCCTCCATCTGTGTCACCCTCTCCTCCAGCCCCAGGAGGCCTGTGGACAAAGCAGTGACAGGTCTGGCCCGGTTCCCCCAGGTTTGAGTCTCCCAGGCTGCCCTCAACTTGCCCTCCAAGCAGCTCTGCACACGGTGGATCAGGGGTGAAACATGGCCTCTCTGGACCAGTGTTTCCTGGGGTTGGCTGAACAGGATAAGAATAGGGGACAGAGGTTCCAAATGGAAGAACAAACCGAGAGACATATCTTACCAGGGTAATTACCTCGGCATTTCTTTAAGTGGTCACCGGATTATCCAGAATTCGACCCCAGAATCTGTCCACTCGTCTGAGCCGTTGAACAGCCAGCACCTTTCACGTACACCTGGACCTCTGAGTCCACGTTGATTAGCTGGGTTTAACAGTAACCCTGATCCTTTGCCTTGACTTGACTGGGATCGGGTTTGATTTCAGGGCTGGATCCTGAACCTCAGCAGGGCACCCAGTGATGGGGGATGACAGAGAGAATCCACGAGCTGCCTATGGTCTGGATGGGTCCAGGAGCTGCCTGTGGTTGGATGGGTCTCCCGGGAAGGATGGATGGGGGATGGGAGCAGGAGTAGAGAGAATCCTATGGTTCAGTCCAGCAGGGACATCTGTCACCCGAGTCTGACTGGACTCTCAGGGGATACAGGACCAACCCATCCCTTCCCCCACTCCAGGAAAGGGTTGTTCTTTCCAAGGGTTTGCAGTGACTTTGTCCCAAACATGCCCCTGCAGGTCCTCTCATGGTGCATGTCCTGCCCCCTTACACTGGAGGGAAGGAGCCAGGAAAACTGTGTGGAATAAATCCACCACCATGATGGTCCCACCACCTACACATCCCCAGGACATGTGATGTTCAGACTGGAAGAAAGTCTGCAGAAGTGTGTGATGGACAGACAAAGGGAAAGAGTGTAGGGAATGGGACACTGATAGAAAAATGGGACCAGTGAAGACTGTTCCATCTGTTCTTAGATAGTGGCCAGCCAGGGAGGGGACAGCCTGTACAGAGGCTTGGCCACAGAGGATGGCTAGAGTGGGCTGGCGAGGACAGCCTCCAAGCCATGGTCCCTCTCTGCCCACACCTGCTCCCTCCCTCCCTGTTCTGGGGAGAGTGTCCTCTGCTTTCTCAAGACTTGTTCACAGTCTCTAAGTGAGACTTTGCTCCTTGGAATCTTCTTCCACTTTTTCTTCTTTTCTAAGTTATAATTTACATACACTAAAAAATCACAACATTTAGAAACATTTTGTGAGTATTTATAAATGCATATAGAGATGTAAGCATCCCGCCACCTCAGCAGACAGCAGCTCAGTCATTCCCATAGCTGCCCCAGGTGCTTTTGGGGGCGGCCCTTCCTCCAGCCCCGCCTCTGGGACTGCTGGTCTGATGTCTGTCCCTCCAGTTGGGTCTTCAGTGTGTGTGTGTGTGAGGGTTATCACCCTGACATAAAATCTTTTTCCTCCACTGTTACCTTTAAGGTTGAAGTAAAATTATGGCTGCATGTCTCTCAGACCTGGCTCTGAGAATTTGGCTGTATCTCTTGCCATGGTCCCGGGACCTCATTCTCTCCAGAACCCCTTTCCTGCCAAGGCATTGTCATCCTGAAATCTTTCTCAAGCACATCGGACTGTCCCTGGCCCTGAGCTGACTGGGGACACCAGGGTAGAACATCAAGGACCTGCCCCAGGAGCTCTCGCCAGAGGCAGAACAGGGCAGCTTCTTAATGCCTCCACAAAGACCAGGTGTGCTTGGCAAGGCAGGATTTTGAGTCAGACTCTGATGCTCACGTGTGACCAAGGTCTGACATGGAGCTGGGCAAAAGGGGGGCAGTTTTCTCATTTGTTCACGGGCTCCAACCACCAGCCAAGCCCGTGGGTCACTGAGGGTGAGACTGATGGAAGGGACCTCTGGGGGCCCAGGGAATCCCTGGAGCCCAATGCAGGTCAGCGGTAGGGGCAAATGTCTGGAATCGCTGGGCTTACAGACAGCCCCTTTGTCTCCGCAAGACCTGGGGCTGTCCCAGGAGTAACCATAGCTTCTGGGCCTTGGGCAGTGGGTGTGAGGAGACGACTTGCCCAACCCACAAGGTGTGAGGATCCCGGGCCTGAGGCTGGAGTGGGCCGAGCACTACAGTGAGGAGAAAAATGGACTGGGTCAGGGGCTCCCCCGTACCCTGCATGGTGGCTGCTACATCGCCCGCACCCTGTTACTATTCAGTACCGTGCCCATCTGCAAGGCCAGGGATCTGTGTGTGTTGTCAAGGCCAGGCCTCAGCTCGGGGCCTGGCCGCCTGGGGTTCTTCCAAAGCTGCTCCATGAGTTTGGTCAGACCACGATCACCACCATCAATTTCAGGTCTTCCTCCCCCTCACCTCCATCAGTGTCCAGAGCTGTGGACGGTCTGGGATTTCATCCTGCCTGCAGGATAACAGCCAGCGTGTTTTGCTCCAAAGGGAGACACTGCCTTTACTTTCCAGTGTTGTTCTTTAACACAGACATCCTTGAGAAGATGATCCAAACAGAGGTGACCTTTGCCTTTGCTTGTGAGACCCACAGACAGTGGTCCTCATCCCTGTGAGAGAAGTAAAGTCCCGGCTGTTGGCCTGTGGCCATGTCCCATGAAAGGGGCTGGACTGATTTCCACCAGGTGAAGCAGGAGAGTCAAACACATGGGCAAGATGACTCTTAAAGGGACCTCTCAAGAAAGTCACTTTGGGAGGCCTGGGGTAGGGGGGCATCTTTCAGAATTGCTGAAGTGGAAAACCAGAAGGGATGCACCACTGGACTCCAGTGTACATATTAGAGCTCCTGGGGATTAAAAGCAACTGGAAAGCAAGAGGGCAGGTGCTGGCCATGACAAGCAGGAATGTGCAGCCTGCAGCCCTGAGTCCTTCCTACCCCAGCAGCGTGACAGCACTGGGACCCAGACAGAGGCCACAAACTGAAAGAATGCCCTGGAGATGTGGGAGAGCCTGGCCTCTTGACAGTGTCGCATCCAGAATGTTCAGAATCTGCTTGAACATCAGTGTCCTCATTTTCTAACGGGAGAGAAAATTCAGCTCATCGGGCGGTTGGCTCCGCTGTCAGTGCTGGATAAGCAGCACCCTCTCATCACTGCATCACTGTATCCTGTGTTGTATTCCTGGGCTTCAAAACAGACCCCAACTGAGCACACATGTGATCTCCTTATTCCTCGTGGCCTCCCTGTGGCAAAGGAACTGCCCCCATTTTACTGATAAGGAAACTGAGGCCCGGAGGTGACCTAGGTCTGGCTGCTTTCAACATCACTCCTTGAACAAGTGGTAGAGGACACCTCCCCACAAACCCCTTCCTGGCTGAGGAGCTGAGTGAGGAGCTGACCAGGGGGTGCTGGCCAGCCTTGGCCAACCCGGCCAAGGAAGGGCAGTCTCTACTGGGCAGAGTGGAGGCTGCAGGGATCCAGCCCGGGGGACTGGTCACAAGAGAAGCCCGAGCCCACTGAACTCAGGCCTCAGCAACTCCTGTACTGTTGGGCACTTGGTCACCCTGCACGGCCTGGCTGGGACCCTCGGAGCTGCTCCACAGCTGTAGATGCCCTTGTGGAACAAAGACATCAGTGGGGCAGGTGTGCGGATCCCGGGGCCTGGACGGCAGGGCTGGGGGTGGGCTTTGGTGTGATAATTGAGCCCTGGATCCCCACCACATCGGAGCATTTAGCACATGCCACTCTGGGATTGGGTCCCCAAGAGTAAGGGCTGTGGGCCCTGGAGGGGGCCGGGTGCCAGTGCCAGGACAGAAAAAGCCCAGGCAGAGGAGGGGCCACGTGGCTGGGGCACACTGGGACAGCCACTGTTGGCAAGAGAAACCAGGGGCACTTGCTGGCCTCCCTCCAGCTGGGCTGGAGTTGCCTTTGACCCTGAGGGCCAAAGAGGACACGACAGGTCAACTTGTCCGTGAGGTTTCCAGGCGGCAGAGCCCTGGCCCCACGCGGCACTGGCCTGTAACAATGCTGGCCTGTTGTTCGCCCCTGGCCGGCTGCCCCCATCGGCAGCACCATGGCGAGCGGGGCCTCGGCACGGAGCTCATCCAGCCTGCAGCGCCTGGGATAAAGGTAAGGGGCAGAGCGAGCTGTGGTGCAGGGGGAGAGGGGTTTCCTTTGAGGACATCCAGGGATGGATGACCAGAGGGGAGAGCAGTGAGAAAGGAAGTCAGCAGGAGAGAAGGGGCCTGAGCAGACAGTGGCTTTCTTTAAAGTGTTGATATTTTGTCAAGTGTGGATTTGTTTGCATTGATTTTTAGTAGTTACCATTGATTTGAAAGATTATTTATTTCAATGACTGAGTTTTGGGGGCACCCCTTAAATTTGGCCCCCAAGCCCAGTGCCTCACTTGCCCCGCCCCAGTCCTCTGAGCATGTGAGAAGCAGGGAGGCAGGGCCAGGACCTCCCCAGCAGGCACTGATTCTTTTTGGGGCAGCAACCCCACAATGCAGATCCTGCTTTCATCCCCATTGTTCAGACAGGAATAGAGGTCCAGAGAGGTGAGGCAACCTGCCCAACGTCACATCGCATGTGGGCACAGACCCAGGATTGTAAGAAATGCCAGGACTGAACAGGCACCACTGTGTCCTCTGTTTTAAGAAAATGATCCAAGAGAGTGGCCAGTCTGCAAGGCATCCAGAGAAGGCAGCCAAGGCTTGGCTCAGATTCCCCCACGGAGCTCAGCTCCTCAGCATGGCTCTTAAAAGTTTCCTGGGTCCAGGCCTGACCCAAGCAGGGCTGGTCCAGGCACAGGACCATTGGGCCATTTTAGGAAGAGTAAGATGGGAGGGGGGTGCCTGCGCTGGTCTTGCAGACCCAGGGCTCTGACCTGTGATGGGAGCTCCAGGTGAAGGGAGCTGCATGGGCTGAGGAGGAGAGTGGAGTGCACAGGCCGGCAGGGAGCACCCAGTTTCGTGAGGTTGGCAAAGACCTCGGGGGTCCTTTATGCTGGGGTCCAGGTGTCATGGAGGGATTTAAGTCGGGGACTCTCAGAATCATATCCGTGTTTTGGCAGCAGATCGGAGACTGGTGTGAGGCCAGATTAGAGGATGGAGGAGTGGCTGGTCCAAGGTGACCAGGTACCAAGATCTCCGATGGAATCAGCAAGTGGATTTAAAGTGGCGGTGCCCGAGGGCTGACGGGAGGAACAGGCACTGACCTGGACTGTCTATACAAGTCAAAAACATACAACTTTTTTTCCAAAATGCAGCAAGTCATTTTTTAAAAAGCGTATTTACTTAAATTGTGTAATTTACCAAGACGTAAGCAGAGGCTTCCAGACCAGAAATTCGACATTATTAATGACGGGAGAAAAATGGAAATAACCCAAATATCCAGCAGGACAGGTGGGCTAAATACACATGGACTCTTACACAAACCTCCAAAATCATGTGTCTGAAATTCGGTTTTTAAAGTACGTGTGCATTTTCAAAAGCCGATCAGAAAATATAGAAAAATTTCAGCAGCATGTTTCTGGCTGGTTGGAATCTACCTAGTGTTAAATTTTGCTTTCTTTTTCTATAGTTATGAAAATGTTCACAAGAAAATATATTTCATTTTTATCTTCTGAAATAATTTTTAATACAAGAGTACTATGTGCTTTTAAACAAAGATTATGCACAAAAGTGTATAAAACAGCATTTGCTGTTACCATCTCCCTACATCCTACCCGTGTTGGGATTTTATTTTTCCAACACGGAGTCATACTCTGTACAGTAGCCTGCAGTTAGCTTTCAAACAATCTGTTGACATTTTCTCCATCAGTCCACAAGAATTTCATCATGGCTTTGTCAGACTTCATAGTTTGGGTGAACCAGCATGTCTCTAGTCATTCCCCAAGTAATGGACATTTAGGTTGTTTCCACTTAAAAATATTAATTAAAACAGGTGCTACAGTGGAAACCACCACACATGTGCATGTGCTGTGTACGTGCGTGAAGTGCACGTAAGTGTCTCCATAGGAACGATGCCTAAAAGCAGGATTGCTGGGTCAGAGAGAACAGGCTTTGAAATGTTCACAGGTGGCACCAGTGATCCTCCCAAAAGTCTACTCCAGCTTCCACTCACTAGAGGGAATGACGGTGCCTGTTCCTCTCCATCCTGGCCAACAACGTGGCAGGGCTGATCCTTTTGTTATTTTGCGCATCTGAAGACCAAAATGAGGACAAATATGTTTGTTGTTTATTTGTTTGATCATTCGTGAAACTTATTTTCGTTTCAAATTTTTATTGGTGATTTTATTTCTTCTGTGAATTTACCGGTCATAATTTTGCCTTTTTTTTTTTCATTCGATTGGATGTATTTTTTTTAAATGTGATAGAAACTCTTCATCTGATTGGGATATAACCCCTCTTTCAGAACGTGTGGCATAAATATTATTCCCTGGTCTGTTTTATGCTTTTCTTTTTGAAGCCTTCACCATAAAGCCTTTTGAATTTCCAAATGTCAGGTTGGCTGCTTCTGTGATTGGTGGCAAACAGAGGAAAGGCATCTTTCTTTCGATTTTCTTTTCCATTTTATTCTGACACATTCACTGCTCTGCTGTGTGTTTTATCTCTGCCTGGAGTTCACTTTTGCATAGGCAGGAATATAACCTTATATATTTTCCAAATGAAGAGACAATCGTCATGGATTTGTTGAATATAAACACAATTTTTATCAAACCCTAAATCATTGACATATCACATCCTCTCTGTGATTCTGTTGATCTAATGATCAGTTTCCATGTCCGTTCTACCCCATTTTAATGATTTTTGCTTGACAGTGTATTTCGGTACCTGGTAAAGAATGACCCTGTCATTATTACTGATTCAAAATATTTGCATCTGTTGTCTGTCATTATTGTCACTGTTCGACTTTGGAATCAGTTTACTAATTTTTAAAAATTATCCCTTTGGTGTTGTGTTAGTAATTTCATAGAATAGATGGGCCCTTTGTGGAGAATTGATGTCTTTCTCTACTGTGTGCCTTAGTCAAGGTGCATTATGTTTTATCCATGCGAATGTTGCACATTTTGTGTTAATTTCTAGGGGTTTTAAGAGAATTTCTATTGAAGTTGTAAATGTTTCACCAGTTTCCTATCCTGGATAGTTATGTCCTGTGTCAGACGAAACCTGACTTTCTCTTATCATCCTTGTATAGTCATTATTCTTAACATTCATATTATTTCCAATACTACTCCTGCTGAGTGTCTTGGGATAATTTTACTTAAGCAGACTAACCCATCATCTTCAAAGAGCAACTTCATCTCATTATTCCTAACACTCCTTCCCCCTCATCTCATTTCGTTGGCTCAGACCTGTGGAATATCTTGACTAGTGGAAAGTAAGTATGGGAACCCTGGCATTAAAAGCAGTTTTACCTCTAAGTGGGAATTTTGCTAAAAGTTTTGCGAGACATCCTTTATCACATTGAAGATGTTTCTTTAGATGATCAACTTAATACAATGCTGGCTGTTTCTTTTCTTTAAATCAGAAACATTGTTTCAAATGCTCCAATAAAACGATGTAGAGTGGCAGACTGGTTAATAAAGCAAGAACTTTCTATATGCTACATACAAGAGACCCACTTAAGTGAGAAGGACACATATAAATTGAGAGTGAAAGGATGGAAAAGGATAGTCCATGCAATTGGTAAAGCCAAAATAGCAGGTGTGGCAGTACTCATTTCAGACAAAATAGGCATTAACATAATGCCCATAAAGAAAAATAAAGAAGGACATCTTATAATGATTAAAAGAGTCATAAAAGATGAGAATATTACACTCATTAATATATATGCACCCACGATCGGAGCACCTATGTAATAAAAACAATTACTAAGAGAGATAAAGGGGAAAACTGATGAGACTAATATTGTGAGAGATTTTAGCACCATATTAACATGACTAGACAGATCTTCCAGAGAAGATAAATAAGACAAAAGAGAAATTAAATGATACAATAGAAAAATTAGAGTTGGTAGATATTTTAAGAGCATTGCACACCCAAAAAATAGGATATAGATTCTTTTCAAGTGCACAATGAACATTTTCTAGGATTGATCATCTACTTGGGCACAAAAGATGCCAGAACAATTTAAAGATGATAGAAAGTATCTCAAGTATCTTTACTGATCACAACACCATGAAACTAGAAATCAGCTACAGAGAAACAAAGGAGAAAAAAGGAAAGTATGGAGATTAGAACACATGCTATTAAAATACCAATGGGTCAATGATGAAATAAAAGCTGAAATTAAAAAATACCTTGAGAGAAATGAAATTTAAAACACAACCACACAAAATTTATGGGATGCAGCAAAGGCAGTACTAAGAGGGAAGTTAATAGTGACACAGGACTTCCTCAAAAAACAACAATGTCAAATAAAAAATCTAACCCACCAGCTAAATGAATTAGAAACAGAAGAGCAAAAAAATCCAAAAGGCAGCAGAAAGAAGGAAATAATAGAGACCAGGGTGGAAATAAATTAGATAGAGATTAAGAAAACAATAGAAAAATCAATCGAAGCAAAAGCTGGTTTTTTGAAAAAGTAAATAAAGTCGACAAAACTATGCATAAATTCACAAAGAAGAAAAAACAGAGACCACAAATAAGCAAAATAAGAAAAGAAAATGGAGAAATTACAACAAATGGCATAGAAATACCGAACAGCATACAAGAATATTATGAAAAAACATGGAACCAAAATGGATAACCTATAAGAAACAGAGAGTCCACCAAGACCAAATCAAGAAGAAACTGACCACTTGAACAAACTGATCACTAGAAATAAAATGTAATTAGCAATAAAAATATTCCTACAAATAAAACTCCAGGACCAGATGGCTTCACTGGGGAATTCTACCAAACATACAAAGAAGAACTCATACCAGTCCTTCTCACACTCTTCCAGAAAACTGGAAAGGAGGGAATACTCCCAAACTCATTCTATGAAGCCACCATCCCCCTGATACCAAAAACAGGCAAAGAAACCACCAAAAATAGAGAATTAGAAACCAATATCACTGATGATAAATCCGTACCAAAATGTTAGCAAATAGAATCTAAAAGCACATAAAAAAGATTACACATCATGATCAAGTGGGGTTCATCCGAGGGACACAAGGGTGGTTCAACATACGCAAGTCAATCAATGGAATCCATCCAATCATCAAGAGAAAGGACAAAAACCACATGACCATCTCAATAGACGCAGAAAAAGCATCTGATAAAATTCAACACACATTTATGATAAAAACTCTCACCAAAGTGAGTATAGAGGGAACATATCTCAACATAGTAAAAGCTATATATGACAAGCCTACAGCCAGTATAGTACTCAATGGTGAAAACCTAAAAATCTTCACACTAAAATCTGGGACAAGACAAGGCTGCCCACTATCACCACTCCTATCCAACATAGTCTTGGAAGTCCTAGCCACAGCAATCAGGCAACAGAGAGCAATAAAAGGGATCCAAATTGGAAAAGAACAGGTAAAAGTGTTACTATATGAAGTGACATAGTACTATATATAGAAAACCCTAAGAGGTCCACAGAAAAACTACTAAAGCTGATTGAAGAATTCAGCAAGTTAGAAGCTTATAAGATTAAAGTTCAAAAATCAGTTGCATTTCTTTACACTAACAATGAATCAACAGCAAAAAGAAAGTAAAGAAACAATCCCCTTTAAAATAGCACCCAAACAAATAAAATACCTAGGAATAAATCTAACCAAGGAGGTGAAAGTATTATACACAGAAAACTATAAAACACTGATGAAGGAAATTAAAGAAGACTTAGAAAATTGGAAAGATATCCCATGCTCCTGGATTGGAAGAATCAATATTGTTAAAATGGTCACACTGCCCAAGGCAATCTACAGATTTAATGCAATCCCTGTGAAATTACCCAGGACATACTTCACAGAACTAGAACAAATCATAAAATTTATATGGAACCACAAAAGACCTAGAATTACCAAAACATGACTGAAGAAAAAGAAAGAGGCTGGAGGAATAACACTCCCAGACTTCAGACAATACTATAGAGCTACAGTAATTAAAACAACCTGGTACTGGTACAAAAATAGACATATGGACCAATGGAACAAAATAGAGAGCCCAAAAATTAACCCACAAACTTTTGGTCAACTAATCTTTGACAAAGGAGACAAGAATATACAGTGGAAAAACACAGTCTCCTCAGCAAATGGTTTTGGGAAAACTGGACAGCAGCATGTAAATCAATGAAGTTAGAACACTCCCTTACACCATACACAAAAATAAACTCAAAATGGATCAAAGACTTAAACATAAGACAAGATACAATAAACTACCTAGAAGAAAATATAGGCAAAACATTATCTCATATACATCTCAAAAGAGTTCTCCTAGGGCACTCTAGCCAAGCAATAGAAATAAAAGCAAGAATAAAGAAATGGGACCTAATTAAACTTACAAGCTTCTGCACAGAAAAGGAAACCATAAGTAAAACAAAATGACAACCTACAAATTGGGAGAATATTTTTGCAAATGAAACCGACAAAGTCTTGATCTCCAGAATATATAAGTAGCACATATGACTTAATAAGAAAAAAACAACGAACCCAATCCAAAAATGGGCAGAAGACCTAAACAAGCAATTCTCCAAGGAAGGAATACAAATGATCAATAGGTTCATGAAAAAAATACTTAATATCACTAATTATCAGGGAAATGCAAATTAAAACTACAATGAAGTATCACCTCACACACTGAGAATGGCCATCATTCCAAGTCCACAAATGACAAATGCTGGAGAGGCTGTGGAGAAAAGGGAACCCTCCTACACTGCTGGTGGGAATGCAGTTTGGTGCAGCCACTGTGGAAAACAGTATGGAGATTCTTCAAAAGCCTAGGAGTACAATTACCATGTGACCCAGGAATACCGCTCCTGGGCATACATCCAGAAGGAACCCTTCTTCGAAAAAACACTCGCACCCCAATGTTCATAGCAGCACTATGTACAATAGCCAAGACATGGAAACAGCCTAAATGTCCATCAACAGCTGACTGGATAAAGAAGAGGTGGTATATGTATATAGTAGAGTAGTATTCAGCCATAAAAGACGACAACATATTGCCATTTGCAGCAACGTGGATGTTCCTGGAGAATGTCCCTCTAAGTGAAGTAAGCCAGAAAGAGAAAAAAAAATACAATATGACACCTCTCTTATATGGAATCTACAAAAAAAAAAAAAAAAAGAACATAAATACAAAGCAGAAACAGACTCATAGTAATAGAATACAAACTTGTGGTTGCTGGGTGTTGGGGGTGTGAAAGGTAAGACTGGGAGTTCAAAATTTATAGATACTGACAGGAATATGTAGAATAGATGAACAAGATTATACTGTATAGCACACGGAAATATATACAAGATCTTGTGGTAGCTCACAGCAAAGAACAAAATGTGACAATGAATATATGTATGTTCATGTACAACTAAAAAATTGTGCTCTAACTGAAATTTGACACAACATTGTAAAATGATTATAACTCAATCAAAAATATTTTTAAAAAACACAAAACAAACAAAAAAAGAAAAAAGAAAGAAACAAGGGTTGAATTTACACTGCTATTCTACTAATTTTATGTCCAAAAGCTTATATGCCCACCTTAAATACAGCCGTGACCAAATAATCCTGATGCTGAGATGAAAAGTGCTATTCCCAGGTTACCTGCCAGCTTAGAAAGCTACATTGGGAGAGAAAACCAGATTTGGCAAAGCCTAAGATTCTTCTCATCATAAACTCTTAGAGCATGACTGGGTTTTTTTTTTTTTTTCTTTTCTCTGTGTATTTTAGTGATATTTTTGTGTTACAGTTGGACAGCTCAAACAGAGGGTGATTCAGTGAGGGCAAAACATTTAGGGATGACGTCAGGCTTTTGGCCTGGGGAGAAACCTACTGATGTGAGGATAAGGAGAGAGAGTTAACTTCCCAGGGAAATGTAAGGAGTCCAGATGGGGAATGTTGAGTTTGTGGTGTCTGTAGAGCATTCATGCAGAGATGCGTTCAGAAGGCAGAATGTGTGTAAAAGTGAGCTAAAAAGAGGTGTCAGGACTGGAAATAGGGATTCAAGACCCCTGGACAGTTGTCAGAGAGCACAGTGTGCATCAGAGGAGGAGACAGTTGGAGAGCAGAGTAAACTGGGAAGGGACCTCAGACTTGACTGGGTTGGGGATTTTGGTGGCCTTGACCTGAGAAGCGTCAGGGAGAGGTGTGGGTGTGAGGGAGGGGGCTCCTCACACTCTGTCCCAGAACGTGAAACAGTGCCTGGCAGATCGATGCTTGGGAGCCATGGTTGGACAGATGGACAGAGGATGGGTAGATGATGGATGGATAGATGGATGATGGATGGGTGGATGCTGAACGGATTATGGAAGGATAATGAATAACGGATAGATGGATGGATGAGGGATGATGGATAATCAATGGATGGATGTAGGGAAGATGGATGGATGTTGGATGGATGGATGCTGAATGGATGATGGAGGGATGATGGATAATGGATGGATCATGGTTGGATGATGGATGGAAAGTCAGAAAGACAGTGATTTGAGAGATCAAAGAAGGCTTCATGTAAGAGGTGGAACTGAACTGTGTCTCAGCAGTTTGAGACAATGGAGCAGGGCATCCCCACATGAGAGCCCCAGGACTCAGGAATGACCTGGTGTACACAGGCCCAGGAAGGAAGCCACCTGGCTGGACTGTGAGAAAGTGTTATGCAGGAACACTCAGAGGTGATAAATGAGGCCAGGAGTGGTCGGACAGGTCCGAGCCAGCTCAAGACTCCCGCTGCCACACCACATGTCCACCTGCCGGCACGTGGTCCTCACATTTCTGACCCTCATGCCCTGGCACTTCCAGAGGGGACAGGTTCTCAGAGCCGCCACCCCATTTCCAGTGCAAACTGGCTTGCTGACAAGCTCCATTGATAAGGCAAAACAGAGTCATTGGACATTTATGATTGAGGTGGGAAGCCCCATAAAAAAGACCACCAGGACCCCCAGGTAGGGGGACTACTCTCCTGCCAGCACTATCCAGTTCCTTGGCACAAATTGTTGATCTCACTTTTGCCTCTGAAATGGCTTATTTCCAGGAAAGTATAACTTACACCTAAAATTCTATTGGTTCCCTGAGCTAACTTCTGATTGGTCCATTTGTAGCACTTCATTTGCATTTAGCTCCCTCCTGATTGGTTATTTCTCTCACTCCTGATTGGTCCATTTCCCTCACTCATGATTGGTCCATTTCTACAATGCTTCTTCCTAATTAGTCAACTTTGTTATACCTTATTTGCATATGATGTTACAAAATGATGCAAAGTCTAGAGTGATAGCCTATAAAAGCGTATGTATACCTGCACATAGGGTCCAGAGCTCACAGTGTTAACTCCCCTTGGCCGGCTGGTGTGATAAACCTGAGTTCTCCAACTCTCCGAAGGCTGCTTGCTCTCTCGCCTGGATCCAGGTTGCGATCACAACTGAAATGAGCTGAAATGACTCGTACTTTAAACACATGAAATTGGTTTTGTGTGAATGAACTTTATGGGGAAAATGCAAAGGAAGCTGGCAGAGCCCTTGGGTCCCATGGTTCTTGTCTGAGCACATGATGAAGTGTGGAGACTGACTGGGGCCTTCAGAACAGAGTTTTCAGGCTGGCTGTCTGATTGAAAGTTGGGCATGAAGGAAGGGAAAGAGATGGTGACGACTCCTGGAGGTTTGACTTTTCTTGTGCATTTGTGTGGGATATTTTACCTTTTTTAAAAAAATAGTTGTGTTTGTGAGAAGCATCAGCTTTAATTTGACCTCAGAGAAGTAGTTAAGAATATATTTTTTATGTATTTTCAATTTCTTGGCTTTGTTTTCATTGGCTATTAACAAAAGTTTGTGCAAGTGGTCCTTTTGCCACTTGTTGGTGACATTTGCGGTTCCTGATTTATGTTTCATGTCCTAATGTGTGGGCACATGTATCTAGAAGAGTTTTAAATGAGAAAGTGGACTCCTTAAGGGGGAGCCCTACATTTGCTACCAAAGCTAACTGAACGTGGAACAGTGGACAGGGTGACACCTCGTGAATATTAGAGGTTTGCTTCTTGGAAGAAGTTCCTGGACACATGGGTGTTTCCTAGGGCTTTTCATGGCTTTCCCAAGACAGGACAGTGCTGTTCCATGTCCTCTGTCTGATGAATTTCTGAATTATTTCTCCTTAATCATTCTCTCAAATAACAGACATTATCATCTAAACCAATGTCTAAAATAAGAAGCATAAATATGTTTGAAACATACTCCAGCAATAGTGATGAATCAAAATGATCACTTCCCACAAATTTCTTCCTTTCTCCCTAATCCCAGATGCCAAATATTTCCCACCATTAATGACGGAGTCACTGCTCATGTGCTCCCAAAATTCACTTGGTATAAATAGCTGCCTCACAGGCATAACCTGGTTCCTGGGCTGTGGTGGCACGTGCTAGGTAAACCTGGGGTGAGTGTCTGGGCCGCCTGGTGTGGCAGGTGACACACCCCACCCCAGACGGGGTTCATGGACAAAGAGAGATGAGCTTAGAGGGGTATCAAGTGATTCAGGGGGCCTGGTACTGAGCTGGAGGGCAAAGGGAAAGGAGGGGAGGGTGACACCAGAGAGATTTCCATCCCAGACTCAGCTGCCTCCCTGATGCTCGATGGCACCACCTGAGGCCACCAGGGGGCAGCAACATCCTGGACTTGGGGACAGTACTTGCTACTTGTACTGTCTTGTATGAATTTTCAACAGCTGCCTCCCATGGAACCCCTCTTATGCCCCACAGCGTTTGCACCCCAATAATTGATCTTCAAAAGTGCTAATAAATGGCCAGATACTCAGATTCACGCTGCATTGGCAAAACACCCCAGAGACAGAGGATGGTGGGACATGAGAATTCTCCTAAGAGTGGGTAAGAGGAATTCAGGTGATGCTGGTCCCCAGCTCTGCCATTGATTCCTGGGAAATAGGACAATAGGATCTTGCAACCTCCAGGGACCCTGTCCTCTCCTTTCCCCAGTAGCACCGAGGGGATGTCCTGGGATTCCTCACCCAACAACCATGATGGCTCCCACCTGGAAATATTGGAAAACCCTAGGTTGGAAATCTCACACACACTGTCATGGACTCAGTCTGTCCTGACTCCAAATGTGATTAAAGAGTTTATTCATTCTTAAGGTCTGCTGTCCAGGAATAGAGAAGTGTCTAGAATCAAGTCCAGGTCAGAGGGGTGTGGAAGAAGGGACGGGATCAGATTTGCATGGAGGGCCCACCCTCCTCTGCAGCAGGGGGAGGGGATAAGAGAGGTCTGGAGGACCAGTCACAGGGTTGGGGCTCAGAAGGCAGCGCTCTGGGGCATCTCCACCATGGCCTGGGCTCTGCTCCTTGTCACCCTCCTCACGCAGGGCACAGGTGAGGCCCCAGGGAAGAGACATGGGGACATCTGGCTGATTCTTTGTGTCTTTGTCCTCAGGGTGACCTGGCGACCAGGCCTGAACTGACCTGAGTGTGTCTTTGCTCTTTTCAGGGTCCTGGGCCCAGTCTGCCCTGACTCAGCCTCCCTCGGTGTCTGGGACTCCAGGACAGACGGTCACCATCTCCTGTGCTGGAACCAGCAGTGATGTTGGGTATGGAAGCTATGTCTCCTGGTACAAACAGCTCCCAGGAACGGCCCCAAAACTCCTGATTTATGAGGACAGCAATGCAGCCACAGTGATCCCTGATCGCTTCTCTAGCTCCAAGTCGGGCAACACGGCCTCCCTGACCATCTCTGGGCTCCAGTCTGAGGACGAGGCTGATTATTACTGTGCCTCATATAGAAATGATGACACTTCTCACATTGGTCCATGTTCATGGGGAAGTGAGACCAAAACCTGCCCTGAGCTCACTCAGCTCCTCTGTCTTGGACATCTCATTTGTTTTTCATGTTTGTGTTTTTGAAATAATTACACGTTTTAACACAACTGGAGAGGTTTCATGAAGAACTCCTGCAGAACCATTCCCAGATGCATTATTTTGTAACACTTGCCACAGGTGCTTTTCGGATACCCCCTCTCCTCTCTGTCTCTGCATTTGTGTGTCTAGATGCACATCCATTAACACGTGTACACGACGCTCACACAGCAACACAGAACGTTTATTTTCAAAATCACTGGGGAACAACTTCTATCTTCCAGCATCTGAGCCTTCACATTTCTTCTTAAATACACTTCAGAATCCATAAAATACATCATTTTGAGGTCAAAAAATCATTGGTTTTTAATATATTCACACCTTTGAACAACCACGAACACATTACCTTCCAGAGCATTTCATCCTCATAAAACGAAGGCTTCATCCATCACCAGTCAGTCCCCTTTCCCGGGTGCCTCCAACTTCCAAACCATTCACATGCTTCCAGCCTAGTCTAATTTTTCACATAAGTGCACATGGCCCGTTGTGTCTGGCTTCTGTCCCTTTTTTATACTGTTTTCAAGATTCCTTCCTGTTGAAGCGAGTGTGAGTAACTCCTTCTTTTTTGTGACTGAATAACCCCACCCCATCAGCACGTGCCTGACTCTGTGAGCATCTGAGTGCCCCGTGCATAAGCACCAGCCCTCGGCCGTGACCAGCTCTTCCCTTTTTGCTAGAACTCTCCCTGGGTTTGTGCTGAAACTGCCCTGTCCTGGCTCCGACCTCATTTAGGGCAAATCAGGATGGATGGTCACAGGGATAGCTAATTTTACGTGTCACCTTGATGGGCCACAGGCTGCCCAGAGGACAGATTACTTCTGGATGTGTCTGGAAGGCTGTTCCTGGGTGAGATTAACATTTGCTCTGTGGACTCAGAAAATACACTGCCCCACCCCACGTGGGTGGGCATCACGCAAGATGCTGAGGATCTCTATAGATTAAACTGGGGGAGGGTTTCACCTCATTTGTCCCATCTTATTGTATGAGCTGAGGCATTTCATCTCCCCTTCCCCGGGGAGGGAGGCAGGGGGAGGGCAGAGCCTGGGTGTCCAGCTCCACCCTGCTCCTTCTCGGCCCAGGTCTTACCATCCGTGGTCGCCAGGAGGCAGCAGGGCATGGATTTTGGGAAGGTGGTTAGTGTTACCGCGTCTTGTTCAGAGGTCCAGTAGCTGCTTGGGGAACCAGTCTTAAGTGGGTCAAAAGAGAATGGTGTCCAGTATCTACTGTGTCCAGAAATTCCTTTACTGGAAGTGCCAGTGAACATCCCACCCGCAGACCAGCGCAGAGCAAAGACAGGGTGATGTCTGAGCAACTTACACTGGGGACTGAGGAGGACTGGAGGGATCATGAGAGGTCCCAGCTCTGCCTTGGACCCTGGGATGGGGGCATCGCATGTCCTCTAACACCCAGGCTGGGACACCCTCCTCCCCTTGTCCCCCACAGAAGGAGGAGTCCTGGGACCCGTGTGCCATTAACAGCACAGTTCCCACAATAGGAGGAGAGGACACACCAGCTTGGCTCCAGACCCTGGGCTCTGTCTTGGTCTCAGCCTGTCCTGACTCAGAAAATTCATGTCAATGAGTTTTAATCACTCTGGAAGCTCTGCTGTCTCGAGATGAAGACTTTCCCAGAATCAAGGGACAGGTCAGGGGTGGGGCAGAAGGGGCAGGAAGAGATTTGCATGGAGGCCCTGCCCTGTGCAGCAGAGGGAGGGGATAAGAGAGGTCTGGGGACCAAGCCCAGGGTTGGGGGCTCAGAAGGCAGCACTCTGGGGCATCTCCACCATGGCCTGGGCTCTGTTCCTTGTCACCCTCCTCACTCAGGGCACAGGTGAGGCTCCAGGGAAGGGACATGGGGACGTCAGGGTGACCTGCGGCCCAGCCCTGGACTGACCTGAGTGTGTTTCTGCTCCTTTCAGGATCCTGGGCCCAGTCAGCCCTGACTCAGCCTCCCTCGGTGTCGAGACTGGGACACCATCTCCTGCACTGGAACCAGCAGCAACATTGGGAGCTATAACTAAGTATTGGTACCAACAGCCCCCAGGCACGGTCCCCAAACTCCTGATTTATGATGTCAGTAGTCGGCACTCAGGGATCTCTAATCGCTTCTCTGCTCCAAGTCTCGCAACACGGCCTCCCTGACCATCTCTGGGATCCAGTCTGAGGACGAAGCTGACTAATACTGTGCCTCATATAGACGTGGTGGCACTGCGCACACTGGTCCACGTTCCTGGGGAAGTGAGACCGAAACCTGCCCTGAGCTCACTCAGCTCTTCTCTCCTAAGCTCAAGCTTTCATTTGTTTTTGGTTATTATTTTATTTTGGAAAAATTCCAAACTGAAATGAACCTTTAAGGGTAATACAAAGAACTTCTCGTAACCTTTACCCCAAATGGCCAATTTTGGTCATTTTGACACCTTTACATCATCTCCTTATCTCTCATTTTCTCTCTCCTTCTAAATAGGCATGTGTACTTGTATGTTTATATGCAAACTTATACATAATCAGACGGACACAACACACACCCCCTGCCCTCTGTGAAGTCTCGAAATCTGCTGCACCGTGAGCCCCTCCTAAAGTGATAACTAGTGATGGAGGGTCTCAGGCTTATTCTGCTGTTACAAGTCTTTTCTCAAAGACCCTCAGCAGCCCCAGGCTTTAGCCTCAGGTCTAAGTTGCGAGCCATTGTGGAAGATGGGGACAGAGGGATGTGTGAGGATCTTCGCTAATAGGAAGATTGAAAAGGGGTTGGGAACGTGGGAGAGGTGCCAGGCCCTGCTTTGGTGCCTGAGAATTGGCAGCTAGGACCCTGTCCTCACCCTTGTCCAACACGGCAAGTTGGGGTATCCCACACATCCACATGGTAACTCCTATAACAAGACAATATAGGGACATCCCAAGGGTGGCTCCTATCCCAGGGGACAATCTCTGGGACAATGGTGAGGTCCATTCCCTCTTCTAAATGATGAGGTCCAAACAGAGCCCAGAGGATTAGGGCAGAGAGACTGAGTCTGGCATTAACTTAGGAGCAGGGGAGGAAATGGCATTGATTCAAATTGCTACATACTGTCCTGTCCTCAGAGTGGATTGGAGAATAAAGCAAATCGTCACTTGACTCATGGTCCAGAGACGCCTGGGCAGGTGCATGGGCTCAGCTCCTCCTCCTCACCCGGGGTCATCACTGGCTGATTCCCATTGACTGAGTGTGGACCAGGGCAGGACGCTAACCAGAAGCACAGAGGCTCTGAGCGAGGAGGGATGGGGAAGGAGTCCACATCCACAATGAAATGTTTTTTTAAAATTGTAAATTGAATACTCTGGAAATGAGAAACAAGGGCTGAGTTGGTATTTAAAACGGGGAGAAGAGAAAGAGGTTTTGGACCCCCTTTCTGGTCCCCAAGCACATAATAAACTATCTTATGGTTCCTGGTGAAAGGGGATGGGAAGTGATAAATCTGGGAATTTAGGATTAAATATTAGCCACTATATATAAAAATAGATTTTTAAAAAATTTTCCTCTATATAGCACAGGGAACTATGTTCAATACCTTGTAACAACCTATAAAGAAAAAGAATATGAAAACAAATGTGTGTATGTATACGCATGCCTGGGACACTGTGCTGCACACCAGAAGGTGACACATTGTAACTGACTATATTTTAATTTAAAACAAAATTCTATCGTTAATCTTTTTTTTTTCTTTTCTAGCTTATCGAAGAGAGTGTTTTACTTTTTTTAACATTTTTTTGAGTTATAGTCATTTTAAAATGTTCTGTCAAATTCCAGTGTAGAGCACAATGTTTCAGTTATACATGAACATACATATATTCATGTCACATTTTTTATCGCTATGAGCTACCACAAGATCTTGTATATATTTCCATGTGCTATACAGTATGATCTTGTTTATCTATTCTATGTTTTGACATCCCATTCTGTCCCTACCCACCCCACACCCCCTTGGCAACTACAAGGTTGCATTCTATGTGTATGAGTTTGTTTCTTTTTTGTATTTATGTTTTAGTTTTGTTTTTTTTTTTTAGATTCCAAATATGAGCGATCTCATATGGTATTTTTATTTCTCTTTCTGGCTTACTTCACTTAGAATGACAACCTCCAGGAATATCCATTTTGCTGCAAATGGCGTTATGTTGTCAGTTTCTATGGCTGAATAGTATTCCATTGTATAAATATACCAGCTCTTCTTTATCCAGTCAGCTGTTGATGGACATTTAGGCTGTTTCCATGCCTTGGCTATTGTAAACAGTGCTGCTAGGAATATTGGTGTGCAGGTGTCATTTTGAAGTAGGGTTTCTTCTGGATATATGCCCAGGAGAGGGATTCCTGGGTCCTATGGTAAGTGGATTCCTAGTCTTTGGAAGCTGTTTTCCATACTGTTTTCCACAGTGGCTGCACCAAACTGCATTCCCACCAGCAGTGTAGGAGGGTTCCCTTTTCTCCACAGCCTCTCCAGCATTTGTCATTTGTGGATTTTTAATGATGGCCATTGTGACTGGTGTGAGGTGATACATCATTGTAGTTTTGATTTGCATTCCTCTGATAATTAGTGATATTGAGCATTTTTTCGTGTGCCTAATGATCATTTGTATTTCTTCCTTGGAGAATTGCTTGTTTAGGTCTTCTGCCCATTATTGGATTGGGTTGTTTGTTTTTTCCTTATTAAGTCGTATGAGCTGCTTATATATTCTGGAGATCAAGCTTTGTCGGTTTAATTTGCAAAAATTTTCTCCTGTTCCGTTGGTTCTTATTTTGTTTTACTTATGTTTTCCTTTGCTGTGCAGAAGCTTGTAAGTTTCATTAGGTCCAATTTGTTTATTCTTGCTTTTATTTCTATTGCTTGGCTAGACTGTCCTAGGAGAACATTTTTGTGATATATGTCAGATAATGATTTGCCTCTATTTTCTTCTAGGAGGTTTATTGTATTTTGTCTTATATTTAAGTCTTTGATCCATTTTGAGCTTATTTTAGTGTACAGTGTCCAGGAGTGTTCTAGCTTCATTGCTTTACATGCTGCTGTCCAGTTTTGCCAACACCATTTGCTGAAGAGAATGTCATTATTCCATTGTATATTCTTGCCTCCTTTGTCAAAGATTAGTTGACCACAAGTTTGTGGGCTCATTTCTGGGCTCTCTTTTCTGTTTCAATGGTCTATATGCCTGTTTTTGTACCAATACAACGCTATCTTGATTTCTGTAGCTCTATAGTATTATCTGAAGACTGGGAGAGTTATTCCTCCAGTCTCTTTCTTTTTCTTCAGTCATGCTTAGGCAATTGTAGGTCTTTTTTGGTTCCGTATAAATTTGATTATGATTTGTTCTAGTTCTGTGAAATACATCCTGGGTAATTTCGTAAGTATTGCATTAAGTCTTTAGATTGCCTTCTGCAGTGTGACCATTTTAACAATATTGATTCTTCCAATCCAGGAGCATGGGATATCTTTCCATTTTTCTAAGTCTTCTTTAATTTCCTTCATCAACGGTTTGTAGTTTTCTGTGCATAATTCTTTCACTTCCTTGGTTAGATTTATTCCTAGGTATTTTATGATTTTGGGTGCTATTTTAAACGGGATTGTTTCTTTAATTTCTTTTTCTGGTGATTCATCATTAGTGTAAAGAAATGCAACTGATTTTTGAAGGTTAGTCCTGTAACCTGCTATCTTACTGAATTCATTGTTCAGCTCTAGTAGCTTTTCTGTGGTCCTTTTAGGGTTCTCTATATATAGTAACATGCCGTCGGCATATAGTGACACTTTTACCTCTTGTTTTCCAATTTGGATCCATTTTATTCCTCTCTCTTGCTTGATTGTTGTAGCTAGGACTTCCAAGACTATGTTGAATAGTGGGCAGCAGTGATAGTGGGCAGCCTTGTCTTGTCCCAGACTTTAGTGGGAAGCATTTGAGTTTTTCATCAGTGAGTACTATGCTGACTGTAGGTTTGTCATACATAGCTTTTATCATGTTGAGATATGCCCCCTCTATACCCACTTTGGTGAGAGTTTTTATCATAAATGGGTGTTGAATTTGATCAAATGCTTTTTCTGCATTTATTGTGATGGTCATGTGGTTTTTGTCCTTTCTCTTGTTGATGTGATGTATTCCATTGATTGATTTGCATATGTTGAACCACCCTTGAGTCCCTGGGATGAACCCCACTTGATCATGATGTATAATCTTTCTTATGTGCTGTCGGATTCTATTTGCTAATATTTTGGTGAGGATTTTTGCATCTATTTTCATCAGTGATATTGGTCTGTAATTCTCTTTTTTGTAATGTCTTTGCCTGGTTTTGGAATCAGGGTGATGGTGGCTTCTTAGAATGAGTTTGGGAGTATTCCCTCCTTTTCAATTGTCTGGAAGAGTTTGAGAAGGACTGGTATGAGTTCTTCTTTGTATGTTTGGTAGTATTCCCCAGTGAAGCCATCTGGTCCTGGACTTCTATTTGTAAGGAGGTTTTTTATTGCTAATTCGATTTCATTTCTAGTGATCGGTTTGTTCAAGTGGCCAGTTTATTCTTGGTTCAGTCTTGGTGGACTGTATGTTTCCATAAACTTGTTCATCTCCTCTAGGTTATCCAGTTTGCTTCCATATAGTTTTTCATAATAGTCTCATATGCTATTCTGTATTTCTATGTTATTTGTTGTAATTTCTATATTACCATTACTTATTTTGTTAATTTGTGCTCTCTCTTTTTTCTTCTTTGTGAGTTTGGCCAGAAGTTTTTCAATTTTATTTACTTTTTCAAAGTACCAGCTTGGATCTCATTGATTTCTCTCTCTTTTTTTTTTTTTTTTTTTTTTTTTAATCTCTATTGTATTTATTCCCCCCTGGTCTTTATAACTTCCTTCCTTCTGCTGCCTTTTGGGTTTTTTGTTCTTCTTTTTCTAGTTCTTTTAGCTGGGTTCATTCTTTCTACTTGGGTTCATTGTTTATTTGAGATTGTTCTTCATTTTTGAGGAAGGCCTCTATCGCTATAAAATTCCCTCTTAGCACTGCCTTTGCTGTGTCCCATAAATTTTGTGTGGTTGTACTTTCATTTTTTTCTTGTTTGTGGTAGGTTCCCCTGTGGTTTCCCTGCCCTGGGTCAAGTCCCACAGCTGTTGCCTCCCGAGCCCCCTCAGGGAGAGTTTGGGGTGAAGGGTCCGGATCAGTTCTGCTACATGTGCCCTTGAATAGAAACACCAATAACTGTCCCTGGTGCCTCCTCCTCAAAGCACCATGAAGACAGGGGACAGAGGGACAAGGGGACCATCGGGCCGAGGAGGTCAGATGGGATGACTGGTGGACACGCCCAGATTTCATTTGGGGCCAGAAAAAGAAATTGACCTCTAATTTACCACAGCTGTTTGGGTCCCACTCCTCACCTTCAGCTCACAAAAAACAAGGAGTAATATGGGGGATGATTAGCCAACTACATCTGGACCCCTGCACAGGACAACAGGGGGAGCCACGGCTGGCCCTTTGTTCAGGGCTCTGTAATGGCCAGTGTGTCCTGACTGAGAAAACATATCCAAGGATTTTAATACTCTCAGGTTAGCTCCTATGTTCAGGGATAGAGAAGCATCCAGAATCAAGTCCAGGTCAGGGGGTGGGGGAAGCAGGGACAGGAGCAGATTTGCATGGAGGCCCCGCCCTGCTCTGCAGCAGAGGGAGGGGTAAGAGAGGTCTGGGGGGCCAGGCACAGGGTTGGGGGCTCACAAGGCAGCACTCTGGGGCATCTCCACCATAGCCTGGGCTCTGCTCCTTGTCGCCCTCCTCACGCAGGGCACAGGTGAGACTCCAGGGAAGGGACACGGGGACATCTAACTGAGCATTTCTGTCTCCATCCTCAGGGTGACCTGGGCACCAGCCATGAACTGACTCAAGTTGTTTTAGCTCTTTTCAGGGTCCTGGGCCCAGTCTGCCGTGACTCAGCCTCCCTCAGTGTCTGGGACTCTGGGACAGACGGTCACCATCTCCTGCGCTGGAACGAGCAGTGACGTTGGGAATACATACTATGTCTCCTGGTACGAACAGCTCCCAAGAACGGCCCCCAAACTCCTGATCTATTGGGACAGCAGTAGAGCCTCAGGGATCCCTGATCTCTTCTCTGGCTCCAAGTCGGGCAACACGGCCTCCCTGACCATCTCTGGGCTCTAGTCTGAGGACGAGGCTGATTGCTCCTGTGCCTCATATAGAAGCAGCTACAGTGTGCACAGTGGTCCACGGTCATGGGGAGGTGAGACCACAGCCTGCCCTGAGCCCTCAGGCTCCCCGTGGCTCTGCCTCTGCTGGTTGTCCATCTGCTTCTGTTGTTGAAGCATCAGAGCTGAAAGGAGACCTGGGAACCTGCAGAAGGATGAGAACCAAGAGGAAGGCATCGTTTTCATGTTTATTTTCCCTCCTCTTCATCCTACAACTAAGCGGGCTGAGCCAGGGGTCAGGGACAAACCCTGGGTCTCTCACAGTTGCCCTCTCCTCACCTGGGTGACCCTTCTCCGGGAACCACACTGCAGAGGGCTGTCTCCCCAAGATGATGGGCTCCTTGCAAGGTGGCTCCACAGGAGGATGTGCTGGAGGGTGTGTCCCTCATTCCTGAGGGACATCAGGACACGTGTCCCCATGAGGAGCCAGTGCCGGTTGTAGGTGGAATCCCCATTAATCTAATAACTGTCAGAATTCAATTTTAAAGTGGGCAGAAGTGTACTGGGTTCAATAGTTGCATTTTCTTGAAATTGGGAGACAGTTTCAAAATGCAACCTTTCATAAAATTGAAATTATGTGAATTCACTTAAATTGATGAGATGAAAAACAAAGTGCATTAGGAATCTATTTGCTGCATAACAAGTCACATCCACACTTACAAGTGAAGAGAAGAACAGTTGATTTCTGCTGTTTTCTGCCACCTACCACCTGGAGCAGCTCTTCTCTGTGCTTGTGTCTCCTGGTTCTCATGAAGGTGCAGCCCCGTGTCAGCAGGGCTGTTTCATTGAAGGCTCCTCTGTTTGGAAGACCCCCCAATCAGGCTCACCCCCTGCCCGCCATGTGCCCACTTTTCCTAAACACATCATCTTCCTGATATATCTGATTTTTTTACCCTTGCCAATTAGGCCTGTCATTTTCCAAATTCCATGCTAGTCTCCATGTGAATAATCATATTTCTTCATCCCAGCATTTTCCATTGGACCAGAACCACAGGTCTTACTATCTATCTGGTCATAGCTCTGGTGTATTGCTGAGAATCGGCAGCAAGTTCATTTCTAGACTGTACTGTCATTGGGATAATAGCTGCTCCTTGGTTTGGGGTCCGGGAATCAGACTGTTTTCCCTCTCCCAGAATATCCTCTTTTACTTCGTGCCCTCCCCCATGGCTGTGGGGACAGTGGGGCGTTCTGTCCCTCTGTCTGCTCTCCTGTTCTCTTTTTCTATGTGATAGGCATCTGCATTTAAGACTCATCTTACATTTTTGTTAGAAAACCTTTTTTTTTTAAATGAGATTGAGCTCAATATGGCTGTACACATCTTAAAAAGTCACAGCCCAAACACTTTACCGACATGTGATATCAAACATCCTCCTGAATATCGTGACTCTGAGCTTGCAGTTTAAACAATCACTCCGGCTCTTTATGGGCAGATGTGTGTGTCTGTGCATGAGATTCTGAGCAGTGGTCAGTCTTGTGTCCCTCCATGAGCCCTGCCCTCTCCAGTCCCCACACCAGGTCTCTAATGTTTAACACACACTAAATTAAGAGACTCTCATTTTGCCTCTTTGCATGATCAGAAATCTTTGGACAAATTTTCATCCAATCTTTGAAATATATTTGGAAATATACATCATAACGAGTATCTGGTTTTTAAGATAAATTATATCTTGATTCTGTGCATCTCCAGGAAAAGAAAACCTCAGGACACAAGGAAACAGATTCAAAACACAAGCATCTGTTCCATTGTGCCTCATCAACTGTGATGCCCCAACTGTATTCTGGGCTCATGCGGGGATGGAGCTCTGGACTGAAGGTGGATGTTGCAGCGTCTCCAAAACCTGGAAGTGGGACCTGGTGGGGTGTGCATGGAGGGGATTTTCCTTCAGAGTCAACAGCAAATTTGGGTTCTGCACCAGGGACGTCCAGGAGTCCCACCTAGGTCACATTTTCTGGAGCAGAGATGAAGAATCCCTGATGAAATTAACTTACAATAAAAAAAAAAGTCTCATTTGTATGCGGGATTATATACATACTCTTGGCCATCTTTATATTTGCAACACACAAGTACAATTCATAAAAAATATCCAATGAAGAATCACAGTATACGTCTATCAAAATTCATCAAATTGTACATCTTAAATGCATGTAGTTGACGTTACAAGAATCACACCACAATAAAGGTGTTAATTAAAAAAAAAAACATGAATCACAGTGAAACGTGTTAAATGAAGAACGTTCTTGCAGGTGGTTTGTATTACTTATGACCCCACTGCAAACTTTTTAAAGGACAAAATGCAGAGGGAAGCAGTGGGCATTAGCCTGTGCGGCTGGACTACGTGGCTATTTCCCCCAGAACAAGGACAGTCGGTGTGCTGCCTGGCACAGGAGTCCCTCCTAATACTGGGGACCCCACAAGAGAGGCGTGTGGTGTCCTGAGGTGAATCGCGGGGGCTCAGGGAGCACATGAGGTCAACGTGCTTGTTGCTGCAGCAGCTTCCGTGAGGGCACGTGGGGCTGCATCTGGGCTTCCCCCTTTGGATCCAGGAACCACAGAGAGAACCCAGAGTGGTGTGGACAGGAGCCCACACTGAAAGGCAAGGGGGCAGACGTTGCAGTGTGGACAGGAGCTTGTTCTTGGGGTGCTATGTTGTCAGTGGGGAGCAGCAGAGAATTTTCAGTGCTCAAGACTGAGTGATTCCCTGGGGTGACCCGGGAGTGGTGACTTCAGTGCAAACCACGATGCTCTGATCCCATTTACCCCTGGGTACAGAGGGAAGAGAAGGGAGGAAGCCTTAGCTCCTGCTTGTTTACTCAGGCCATCCAGTGTCCAGGGTCCCCAAGTACTCAGGCCACAGCTTTTGTCACTAAGAAGACTCCCAGGATCCTAGAGACTCACGCTTGTCACTGTGATTTCCTTCAGGAGACAAAGCAGAGCCAGCAAAGGGCAGCAGAGGATGAGGTGAAGTCTGAGAAAACCAGGAGAAGCTTCCAGGAGACCTGTCCCAGGGGAGCCACAAGGAAGGGCTTCCTCCCCAGCATCAAATTGTGACAATGTCCAAGAATAATTGTGTCCCAAGGAGGCTCCTCGGGCCATCAGGTTTCTTACCTTCTCTTAGACTGGTCTCCCAGCAACCTCTGCCTGGCACCCACCAAAATTCTGGACTTTCAGGGGAAGGTCAGTGGTTCAGCCTAAACCATAAGTTTACATAATCCCATAGGGTCAGTGGGTCATTCTTATCAGAGAAGAGTTGGAGCCTTCCCAAAATGAAATTCCCAGACACAAACCAAGGGCCAGTCTTGCAAGCAGGTCTTTCCAAAGACTTTAGGCTCAACCTAAGGGCAGTTCTTCCCTGCACAAAACCTGTGTGTGTGCCTGCCCCTGGGATCAGGTTAGATGCAAGGAAAACCCAACTTTTCACCATCAAGTCAGGTTAGGTTCTATCTCAGGCTGCGCTCTCTCTTTGTAAATGCACACACAGAAGACACACGCACACACAGCAGCACGCGTGCAGACACACACACACACATACATGAGCCATCACTCCTGGAGCCCCCTCCATGTACCCGGAAAGGAAACAGGGATCTGCTCTGTGGGTACCAGGTGCTCCTTTTGCCATCAACTGTGATCTCTGTGACAAGAAGCAGGAGCATCAGCTGAGTTGCAAGGGGAGGCAAGAGAAGTGGGGGATCAGAGTTGAATTGTCAGCCACCCTCAGCTGCCTCCCTGGCCACCATATGCCCCACCTGAGGCCACCAGGGGGCAGCAAGGGACAGGGTTTGGGGAAGGTTCCCCTGCGGTTCACCTGCCTAGGGTGAAGTCCCACAGCTTATGCCTCCTGAAGCCCGTCAGTGAGAGTTTGGGGTGCAGGGTCCCCATCGGTTCTGCTTCATGATCCCTTTACTAGAAACACCAACAACTGTCCTGGGGACTCCCCCTCAGAGCACCACAGAGACAGCGGACTGAGGGACAAGGGGACAATCTTGCTGATGAGGTAAGATGGAGCGAGGGGTGGACACACCCAGCTCTCCTTTGATGTCAGGACGAGAACAGATTGAATCTCTAACTAATTCCAGCCCTTCTATCCCCTGTCATCACTTTTGACACATAGAATTGAAAATAATTTGGGGGGATTGTTAGCCAACGATACCTTCACTCTAGTACAGAATGACAGGGAAACAAAGGGTGGATCAAATTCGGGGGCCCTGTAATGGTCAGTGTGTCATGATAAAAAAAAATCAGAGTATTAATTCTCCCAGATTGGCTCTGTGTCCATGAAGGCAGAAGTATCTCCACTAAATGGCCAGGTCAGAGGGGGTGGGAAAGCAGGGACAGGAGCAGGTTTGCATTAAGGCCCTTCCCAACTCTGCAGCCGGGGGAGGGAATAAGAGAGGTCTGTGGGACAAGGACCAGGGTTGGGGGCTCAGAAGGCAGCGCTCTGGGGCATCTCCACCATGGCCTGGGCTCTGCTCCTTGTCACTCTCCTCACTCAGGGCACAGGTCAGGCTCCAGGGAAGGGGCACGAGGATATCTGGTTCCTCCCAGTTTCTATGTCCTCAGGATGACCTGAGACCAAGCCCTGAACTGACCTGAGTGTATTTTTGCTCTTTTCAGGGTCCTGGGCCCAGTCTGCCCAGACTCAGCCTCCCTCGGTGTCCGGGACTCCGGGACAGATGGTCACCATCTCCTGTGCTGCAACCAGCAGTGATGGGGCTGGAAAGTATGTCTCCTGCTACCAACAGCTCCCAGGAATGGACCCAAAACTCCTGATTCATGAGGTCAAAAAGGAGCCTCGGGGATACCTGATCGCTTCTCTGGCTCCAAGTCTGGCAACACGGCCTCCATGACCATCTCTGGGCTCCAGTCTGAGGACGAGGCTGATTATTTCTGTGCCTCATATCACAGTGTGAGTTACCACACAGTGGCCCAATTTCATGTGGAAGTGACACCAAATCCTGCTCTGAGTTCACGGGCTGTCTCCTTGCTTGGAAGAGTCTCCACGCCCTGAGCAGCGGGCTCAGGCAGCTCGGCCATGAGTTGTCTGGGCACCTCTCTCCTCCCACACCAAAGGTGACAGGAAACACGCACCTGGGATTATTCCCTTGGGAGGGTAATTGCTTCCTCTTCCCATGTGACATGGGTCACAAATGGGCCACTCTTTCCACATCTCATCAGCAGTATGATGATTAGTGGTCAGTGTCTACCTGCCTGGGGGAAGAGGTGCCCGTGCTGCTGCAAAAACATCATGTTCGATATCTCTGTGAGGCTGTTTCCAGAGGAGATTAGCACTGGAATCCATTTACTTAGTCAAGAAGATCACTGGTGCCAATGCTGGTGGGCAGGGTCCATGAGTGGAGGGTCTGAATAGAACAGAAATGAATGGGAAGGGGCATATGCTCCCTCCACGTCATCAGAGACATCTTCTCCTGACTTGGGTCACTGGCACTGCTGGGTCTTCAGTTGTTCAACTCAGACCTGGACTTACATCACTGGCCCCTGAGTCACAGGCCTCTGGAAGCAAACTGAATTAAATCACTAGCTTTCCGGGTTCTCCAGCCCCCTGCCGGGGTGATGTCCCCCGCCAAGGGCAAGGTTACAGTCATGGCCAGCAGAGTCCCAGCAACCATCAGAACAGTCTGACAGGCACGTATCAATGACCCTGGCTTGGTGATTGAGGTATTCCTAGTGGTGAAATAGGCAGGAAGCGGGCTCAATACTTACTTGGCCTTATAAAAAAAAAAACACGTGTAGTTCCAGTGAGCAAAAGTTTAACTTAAATCACAAAAAGAGCATCACAGCCCCTAAATCAGTGGATTCCCAGCCTGGAACCAATTTACAGACCCAGATCCCTATGAAGAAAACGGAGGCTTCATCCCCTTGAGGAAGAACTCTGGTACATCACTGAAAATTCATATTGTTGATTTTTCTCCCAAGCTTCCCCAAAGGCACCAATAGCCTTTATCGGGGTAATTGTGCACTGGGGAAAAGGAAATAATCAGGCTTTGCAGGGACTACTGGACTCCGGTTATGAACTGACTTTGATCCTGGGACCCAAACCTCACTGTGGCCCTCCAGTGAGAGCCGGGGTTTCTGGAGATCAGCTGAACAGTGAACAGTGTTTTATCTCACATCTGTCTCAAAGTGGCTCAAGTCGGTCCCCGAATCCATCCTGTGGTCATTTCTCCAGTTGCAGAATACAGTTACCACGTGGCCTGAACATCCCACCATGAACTGAGTGCCATCTGAACCACCGAACTATATGGCCAGGTGCCCTTGGCAAAGAGCACACCACAGGTGGGCAGCTGAGCCACTGTGGCCCCTCTCAGGGCATCCTCCAGGGACACGGTGAGAGGACACCCTCCGTGGGCAGCACTTCCGGCAGCACAGCTGTTCATGCTTTTTGGAAGGAGAAATGGCCAAGCATGCAATTATACACCGAGTCATGGTTTTGGCAGGATGGTCAAGGACTTGGAAGAAACAAGATAGGAAACTTGGTGAAAAAATTAATTTGGTGAGAGGTATGTGGATAGACTTCTCCAGGTGAGCTAAAAAAATAAAGTGAAGGTATTTGAGTCAACTGTGAACATTCACCACTGGGTGACTTCAGTCCAGGAGGACTTTTGTAATCAAGGGGCTAGGATGACTCACTGTGCAGATCCCAGGCAGCATCTCTCCCCAGCCTCCTGTGTCTTCCTCCCATGGCCTCATGAACAGGTGTCAATGGTGACCGGGCCAGAAATTATGCAAGGACTCAGCAACGTGGGCCACCACAAACCAAGATCAACCAGACAGTCCAAACAGGTCTGCTCATAGCCCAGAACCTTCGGGAATGAAAGTTTGAGTCACCACCCCCACCCCAAGTTCAAGAACCATGACGAGCTGAGACGTTTGCGGAAGGCAAAGGAAACAGAGCCTGAGCAGCAGAAGGAGGGGGCTGTGGATCCCAGCTGTGCCTGCGGGACTGGCCACGGACATGAGGGCTGCAGGCATCAGGGGTGTCTCCTCTTTACTTTGTTGTGAGTGTGTGTGTGTGTGTGTGAGACTCTGTGTTTGTCTCTTTGTGTCTGTGTGTGTGTCTCTGAGTGTGTGTCTGTGTGTGTGTGTGTGTATACACATATTAAGCAAACACCTTTGTTTTCCTTCCTCTCTCATCTCCTTATCACGTGACTAGAAGTCACCTGCACTTCTCAGGGAGTCCCTGGGCTCCATTTAGGATTCAAACCTCCCAGAGGGAAATAATCTCTAGAGGTTTAGTGGTGCCTCAGTCTCCCAAATCCCTGCAGCTGGCTGATCCATCTTACAATGTGAGGGCCACCAGCTAATCACATCAACACGTCTAAAATACCCAACCCAGCCCCGCGGAGGAGGGTCACACCCCCCACTACATCTTCCTCAGCCGCTCCCCTGAGAATTGAAATAAAACTTACTAAATAGACATTCAGCCCAGGGCAAGGAGTCCCAGGTCCACATAAATGACCAGACTTTGGGGTGAATCCAAAGGGGAGTCTCCAAATGACCACACATGTTCCCTTTATGACACAATGTGCAAGAAGACACAGACAGTATTTGATAGCAAGTCACTGGCTGGACTCGAGGACTTCTAAGCTCATGTAGAGCATAAACTTGAGATATTTCACTTAGAGGTTTTCAAGAAAAGACCGAGGGAGTCAGTCACAGGCCCAAAGATGAGTCCTTCAGGCCTGAAGTCTCTTTGGAGTAAGGAGACTTTTGGACGTGTGAGAAACAGGGGGAGCTGTGGGTCCACGTCTGTGTTTGTGGGGAACTGGCCCAGCTGTGAATCTTTTCAGCTGACATCTTTGCACTTCCCATGACTGTCACCACGCAGCCCTCAGCAGCTGTGATGACCCTCACACCGAGGGAGAGTGGGTGACAGAAGAAGGGACACAGAAATAAAGCCCTCAGCACCCCCACACTTCCACACACCCTTCATCTGGCAGGTTCTCTTCCCACAGGGACTCAGCCCTGGGGGCAAGCAGGAAGCTGAACTGGGGATTTGCCTGAGAGCCACTCTTCATAAAAGTAATGGAGAAGAGGAGAGGTAAGGCTGGAGGAGACCCAGTGTTGCCACCACGCAGTGGGGACAATGCCCATGGGAAAAGCAGGACACACAATGAAAGGTCCACAGGTCAGCCGGCGATGAGCTGGTACACTGAAGGCAGGTCGCCCGTAGAGGGGAGCTGCGCATAAGAAACTGGCAAACTACCACTTCTCTATCCGAAGTGCGGACCAACCAGGTCACCAGTACCACACTTTACCAGGTGCGGGTGCTGTAAATCACAGTCACCATCAACAGCACCTGCTCTGTTTCCACGTACCTCCCCAACTGAACAGAAGGCACCCAGTTATACCAAAGGCTTTGTCTTTATCTGAAACCACGTCCGGGGAGGAACTGGGTTGGAATCTGGACAGTCACTGACTGATCATTTGTTGGCTGAATGTGTCTCTCCTTCATGGAAAGAAAGAAGATCCTGACAGCCTCACAATGCCTGGCTTTGCTCACAAAGCCAGTGTCCAAACTCTCAGAGGTGCAATGAAAGAGGATCTGGGTGACCTGCAAAGATAGTGACCTTCCCAGGGGAAGACCATGTCCCAGGAGAATATTTAAATTAGCATGTGACAGCCTGGACAAGGGGCACAAGATCTCCTGCTACACACAGAAAGCCAGAGGCTGCAGAGAAGATGTAAACATGTCCTGTGTGGGCTGTTTTGAAAACAAGAGCCGGAAATTCCCTCCAGGCACACCCCTGCCTGGCGTGAGTGCTGATGTTCACCTTGGAGAATGGAGAACAAACAGGGAAAATGTTATGTTCAGAAAGTATTGGCAATTATAATCAGATTATTTAATGTCCAGTAAACTTGTCACACTAAGGACCTTGCACCATCAACAGATGATAATTCATGCACCATATCCACAACCTAAGCAGTGATTCCAGGATTCATCCGGAGTAAAGGTCAGAGGCCAGGGTGGATTCCCTGCCCTGGAGCTGCTAGGAGGACATGGGGGAACAAGTCTGTCCTCCTGAGTCACTTGTCCTGAGGCCACAACTGCTTTGGATCAAAATTCAGCCCCAAAGGAAAAGGACATTTGCATAACCGCTTAGCACTCACAGCCCCAATGGATGGAGGAGGGAATAAGAGAGGACCTGGTGAGCCCTGCCCTGCTTGAGGTCTCAGAGGCAGAGCTGAGGAGACCTCCACCATGGCCTGGACCCCTCTCCTGCTCCCCCTCCACTCTCTCTGCACAGGTGCTGCCCCCAGGGCTCACAACCCAGGGTACCAGGGATCAGCCTGGCCCTGAACATCAGCTCGGCACAGGGATGCTGCGGGGTGCGTAGTCCAAGGGAATGAGACCCTCATCCTCACTCTCACTCTACTGTCTTCTCCTGCAGGTTCTGTGGCCTCTTCTGCACTGACTCAGCCCTCCGTGTTGTCCGTGTCCTTGGGACAGACGGCCAGGATCACCTGCCAAGGAGGCAACTTAGGAAGCTATTATGCTCACTGTTACCAACAGAAGCCAGGCCAGGTCCCTGTGCTCGACATCTATGAGTACAGCAAGAGAGCCTCAGGCATCCCTGAGCGGTTCTCTGGCTCCAGCTCTGGGGGCACCGCCACCCTGACCATCAGCGGGGCCCAGGCCGAGGATGAGGCCGACTATTACTGTCAGTCATATGACAGCAGTGGTTATAATGCTCACAGTGACACAGACAGATGGGGAAGTGGGACACAAACCCTCTCCATCTGTGTCACCCTACCTTCAAAACCAGAAGGCCTGTGGACAAATCAATGACCGGTCTGGCCCGGTTCCCCAGATCTGAGCTCCCAGGCTGCACTCTGCCCACTCCCCGCCCTCCAGGCAGATCTTCACATGCTGAATCAGGGGTGAAACATTTCCTGGCTGGACCAGTGTGTCCTGGGGTTGTCTGAATCGGCCATGAATAGGGGAAAGAGGTCCTGAATAGAAGAACAGTCAGAGGGACACATCTGACCAGTGGTAATTACCTCAGCATCTCCTTTTGTGGTCACCAGATTATCCAGCATCAGACTCAGAATCTGCTTGCTCATCTGAGCCACCAAATAGGCAGAAACTTTCATGCACACCCAGACCACTGAGTCCGCGGCGAGCAGCTGTGTTGACCAAAGTAACCCTCACCCTGGGCCCTGACCTCACCGGGTCACATGGGATTTCACTGCTGGATCCTGGACCTCAGTGGGGCCCCTGTTGACAGAGAGATGACAAGGAGAGTCCAGGAGTTTCCCGTAGCCTGACTGAGGCCACAAGGGCAGGAGGGGAGGGGTGACTGGTCTCCCGGGGAAGGATGGACAGGGTGGGATGGTAGCAGGAGTAGAGAGACTCCTGGGGTTCAGTCCAGCAGGGACCTCTATCACCCATGTCTGGCTGCACTCTCAGGGGACACACGGCCATCCAATCTCATCCCCCCATTCCAGGAAAGGCTTGTTCTCTCCAAGGGTTTGCAGTGACTTTGTCCCAAACATGCCCCTGCCGGTCCTCTCATGGGGCATGTCCTGCCCCCTTACACTGGAGGGAAGGAGCCAGGAAAACTGCAGTGAACAAACCCACCCCCATGTGGGTCTGAGCATTTCCATACCCCCAGGACCTGTGCTGCTAAGAACTGGAAGAAAGTCCGAAGGAGCCTGTCATGGACAGACAGAGGGACAGACTGCAGGGAGTAAGGACATGGAAGAAAAAGTGGGACAAATAAAATCTATTCTTTCTGTGCTTAGATGGACACCAGCCAGGGAGGAGTCTGCCAGTACAGAGCCAAGGTCAGAGAGATATGGTTAGGGTGGGCTGGCAGGGACAGCCTTGAAGTCCAGGGTCTGTCTCTGCCCACACCTGCTCGCTCCCTCCCTCCCTCCCTCCCTGTTCTGAGGAAAGTGTCCTCTGCTTTCTCTGGACTTGGTGTTCACAATCTCTAAGTGAGAGTTTGCACTTGGGAATATTCTTCCACTGTTTCTTTATTCTTTTTTTGGTTATAATTTACATATGCTAAAAAATTACAACTTTTAGAAACACTTCTAAGAGTATTTATAAATGCATATACAGAAGTAAGCATCCTGCTACCACAGCAGCCAGTAGCTCTGTTATTCCCATAGCTGCCCCAGGCGCCTTTGGGGGCGGCCCTTCCTCCAGCCCCGCCTCTGGGACTGCTGGCCTGCTGTCTGTCCCTACAGTTGACTCCTGGTCAGAACATCACGAAATGCAGTGACACAGGGCACCCCTTGGTTCTGGCTTCTTTCACCCAGTGTGATGCACCTGAGATCTGTCTGTTTTCTTTCAGGTGCTAATTGTTCACTGCCTGCCCCTTACTGAGTATATTCCACTGCATGGATGCACCACAGTTTGTTCATCGTCCACTGGTTGTAAAATTAGGGTTGGATCGAGAGTCCACACTTTGACAGTTTCACATAAAGCCTTTATAATACTTGTTACAGGTGGTTTGTGGGCATAAGTTTTCATTTCACTCAGGGAAACACCTGGGAATGGAATTGATGGCTCCTACGGCAGGTACAGGAGCGCCTGTCTAAGACTCTGGCAAACTATTATCCAGCGTGGGTGCCCGACGTTGCTTTCTGTGGTCCTCAGCCACTGAGGAGAGTTACACTTGCTGCCCACCCCCTGAGCTCTGGGCATATTAGGCTGTTACCAAAGTCACTGTCATGCACATCAAGTGGCATCGCATGTTTTTAATTTTCTTTAGTGACTTACACTGGTGAACATAATTTAAGGGTTTATTTGTCAACTTCATATCTTGTTGGTCAAGTGTTTGATCAAACCATTACCCAAAGTTCAAGCTCAGAGTTTCCCAGTATTACGTGTACTAATTTGTGAGTGTGTATGTGTGTATGTGTGTGTGTGTGTTGAGTCCTGTGTGATATTATCATGTATGTAGGTTCAAATCTAGCAGAGAGGTCAAGAAATAATTCAGTTCCACTACCTCAAGGACCCTCGTGTTTTACCTTAATAACAATACCGACTGCCTTTCTCCCATGCCCCCTCTCTGCCCCTGACCCCTGCAACCACTACCTAGTTGTTCATTTCTAATTTTGTTCAGAAATTCTACAAAGAAATAAGAACTAGACTCAGAGAATGAAGGCTTTTGGAAATGGCATCTTTCACTCCGCATAACCCCCTGCAGATTTCTCAAAACTGCCGTGTGCTCTAAGAGTCCCCTCCTTCTCAGGGCTGAGTCCTGTTCCAATATTCAGGTACAGCGTCTGGGACCCAGCCTCCTCTGCAGGACGTCAGGTCAGTCTCCCTTGGGGGCTACTGTGTGGAAGTTACTCTGAACAGCCGTGCACAGGGCTCAGTGGGAACAGTAGCTCTCACTTCTTGAACTAAAGTCACAGGAGAGCAGTTGCTGGATCATAGGGACCCAACTGCAGTTTACAATTTGAAGATGCTGCCACTGTTCCCAAACAACTGGTCCAGTTCACATCCCACCAGCGTCGCAGGAGGGACCCGGTTGTCCATGGCCCTGCAGTGTCCGGGCTGTCACCACGTTTCACTTTACTCACGCTGATGGGTGTGCAGTTGTTCCGCACGCTGCTGCGCCGGCATTACTCTCACGTCAACTGATACCCATCTTTCCATGAGCTGTTTCCCGTCTCTGCGTCCTCTTCCATGAAATACTTGCTCTTAATTTTGCTCATTCTTTAAACAGACTCTGTCAGTTAATTCTTACCATTTAGTTTTGAGAATAATCTAAACACCAGCTCTGTGTTGGATATGTGGTTTGCAAAGTTTTCTATGTGTCTATTACTTATTTATTTTATCCTCATTTAAAATATTTCAAACCCAAAACATTCTAGTTTTGGTGAGATTTAACTTCTCAAACTTTCCTTTTACAAACTCTGCTTCCGGTGTCATGAAAGGATTCCTGAATCACCCCACATCCTGGTGATCTTCTTCTGTGGATTCCTCTAAAACAGGCACCATGACATAAACAATCCAAATGTGCCTCAGAAGAAAAAAGATCAACTTCACTGTGTCCAATGTTGGAATAATGGCCTCTCAGAGCAGCATGGTGACTGCTGTCACCACAGCACATGCTATGAGCACTGCCCAGCCCACCCTGTGATGCCCGCAGCCCGAGAAAGGATGACGGTGTCACCCAGGCCCAGAGGGCAAGCCCAGGCCCAGACTGAGGTGCGCCTCTCTCTGCTGGGGGCAGGGGGCAGCACTTCCTCACTCAGCACCAGAGACACTTCTGGGACCTGGGCCCGGGCCTGGGACTGGGGCCTCTAGTGACATCCTCCATTGAGCCCAAATGCTCTCTGCTCAGCAGGGAGACGATCACCAGGGCCACAGGGCCAGGAAGTAGATTTGCATAAGGATGTCCCTTCTGAGGATAAGAGAGTCCTTGAGACCCCACCCCCAGCTGTGGGCTCAGAGGCAGAGCTCAGGGCGCCTCCACCATGGCCTGGAACCCACTCCTGCTCCCGCTCCTTTCTCTCTGCACAGGTCCTGCCCCCAGGGCTCAGCCCCCAGGGTACCCAGGGATCAGCTGGGCCCTCAACATCAGCTCAGCAATGGGATGCTGAAGGGTGCATGGTCCTAAGGAATGAGACCCTGGTCCTCACCATCACTCTCCTCTCCTCTCCTGCAGGTTATGCGGCCTCTTCTGCACTGACTCAGCCCTCCGCAGTGTCCGTGTCCTTGGGAGAGACGGCCAGGATCACCTGCCAAGGAGGCAATATTGGAAGCAATTATGCTAACTGGTACCAGCAGAAGCCAGGCCAGGCCCCTGTGCTAGTCATCTATGGTGATGACAGCAGGCCCTCAGGGATCCCTGAGCGGTTTTCTGGCTCCAGCTCTGGGGGCACAGCCACCCTGACCATCAGCGGGGCCCAGGCCGAGGACGAAGCCGACTATTACTGTCAGTCAGCAGACAGCAGTGGTTATAATGCTCACAGTGACACAGGCAGATGGGGAAGTAGGACATAAAACACCCTGCATCTCTGTCACCCTCTCCTCTAGTCCCTGGAGGCCTGTGGCAAAGGCCGTGACAGTTCTGGCCCAGTTCCCCCAGATCTGAGCTCCCAGACTGCCCTTCCCACCACCCTCCAGGCTGCTCTACACACGGTGGATCAGGGGTGCATTTCTGGCTGGCAGGATGTTGCTGTCATGGTGTTTTTGCGCCTAAGTTATGTGTGGGGGGAGGAGGGCCTTGGTGGAGTCAGTAGGGACGTCCAGCGATGCAGGAGGACCCTACATCACAAGGGAGTCTGAGCTCTCAGTGAAATGGGAATATGGTCGTGTCTCTGGGTGGAAGCATTTTCCCTTCAGTCCTAAGACCCCAGGCCAGCAGGGTGGAGGTCAGGGGACAGGGAGCAAATGTCCTCAGCAGGTCCCAGGGATGATAATAGGTGGAACCCTCCCACCCCCTCACCTTGAATCCTGGCCCCGTGAATCCTGGTGATGGAAGGAGCATCATATATTGTGCACAGATTTAGAGCATATCTCACACCTGGAGGGCATTACCCACCCTCACACGGTGTTGGCACTTGGCTGGCAGAGTGACCGTCTCTTCCATTGGCTGTTGGTCCATCACTAAGGCAGCAACCTCGGGATGTTGGGGAAAGAGGTGGGACCGGTGAAGCCCAGGAGCCTGGGCCCACGGCAGCCCCTCTTCTGATGTGGAACGAGCTCACGGTCAGAAGCCCCGTGAGGAAACACAGAATTCTATGAGTCCGGGGAGAACAGCTGGGGCAGAAGCACTGCAGTCAGAGAGGGCGACTCCCAGTCTGCCGGAAAGATCTGTCAGTAAGAGCAGGGCTCCCCCCTCCATGCTGGAAGAGGTCAGATGTCATCCACTGAGTACCTGGTCCCTTGCAGATTCCCAAGGGAAGGGTGTCCCACAGGAGCCATGCTAGTCTGTGCTGTTGGCAGGCTGGTGATGGACGTGGCTGTGGGCAGGTCAGCTGTAGACAGTGGAGCCATCCTGACTAGCCTGTGTCTCACCCTCCCCTTCCCACAGGGGCACCGGGTCATGGTGCCCACCCGGCGATGGTTGGAAAGGGAGGCAGACTGCTATACACAGAGCGGGTCCTCCTGTCCACCTGGTTATTAACATCACTTCCTTTTCAGGACACACATTGCTAAGCATTTCATGGTACACAAAGAACTGAATCTCTGGGTCCCTTCGGGGGTTCTACTCATATATTTTCCATGTATTCCTGCCACGTCTCTGACAGTCCAGCCAAACTCTGAGTCTCAGCCCATAAATTAGTAGACAGCCTCCTGCAGCCCCCTCTGTGTCCAGGCTAATGCACCAGGTACCCTGCTCAAATGGTCACTCATCAATCAAGGAGAATCTTCCTCCACTGCTGCCCTTCAGGGATGTCCCCGATGGGGCGGAAGGACCAAGATGGCTAACTCTCAGGGGTGTCTTCATATCACCCGGAAACCTCTGCAAACCAGCCCGAAGAGTTTTCCTCTGTGACACTCGTGATATACATTTCCCACGAGGCAAAGGTGGGGGTTGCTGGAGAAAAGACATTGCAGCAGGACTTGGGCTCAGGGGTGTTTGGGCCACTTCCTCACGCAGCCCCCCAGGGGCTTCAGGACCTGAGGGGGCCTGACCTCATATCAACCTCCTCTACTTGAGGACAGAGAGCTACTGCGCATGCCGACCCATGACCCGGTTGCTCAGGCCTTGCCTGGTCCCCATAGGTGGCTCCAGGCCAAGTGGACTTAGGGGCTCACAGTTATAATACAGCCTCCACTGGGGCTCAGTAGCTGCAAAAGTCTTCCTCAAACGAAGCTCTCTGTTGACACAGATGAATGACAACTGCTAGGCCTCCCCTCTCTTTCAGTTCCAGGGACACCAGGATCATCGGCCAACACCAACGCTCTGTCACATGATCCGATACTCCGATGGTCCCGTGGGACTTTGTGGACCACACCCACCTCCACATTGGTGATAAAACAGAACTACTTCTCTCCTGCCAAACCAAGGATCCCGTCACACACAGTCTTGGTACCAGTGGCAGCACTGGGGTAAAGGTCAGTCCTGGAAGAGAGAGACCTGAGAATAGCCATCATCTGGCTTTCAGGTGAACAGAGAAGATGAGACACAGGTAGAAGGTTGTGGGGACTCTCCGCTCTGTCCCAGAACCAGGAGCGTCCACTAGGCTGCCCCACCATCTAGATGGAAACTCGAAGGCTGGGGCTGTGTCTTGTCCAAACTGATCTGCAAGAAGGATTATCAGCCAGAACAAAGTGGATCTGAAAGAACTTTGGGTGGGTGGGTGTGGTCCTGTCTCTGACTTTGGAGCAGTAGCCACCTCTGCCCTTGTTTGGCTTTGGACTGTGGGAACCCATGATTGGGGTAACAAATTGTAATAGACCCCACCCACTTGTCATCTTTAAGAGGAACAAATGTGCTTAGTAACTGCTTTGCTAGCAGGTGCCTGTGCACCCACACTGCTGTCTCCTTGCCATAAAAAGCAGAGACAATGCCTTGCTTGCATAGTGAGGTTTTATATAGCACTCTGCTCGTTGCAAAGCAATGACCCAGGCTCTCAGGTATAAACGCTGGGCATGCTTCCTGCTGTTTAGCTAGTCTATTATCCCCAAGACAAGAATTGGCAGGTCTGGTGGTCTGCTTTGTAAGTAACATCTTATATCTAAAGACTGTACCTTGTTCCGGTCTCCCCGTGACTTCCCTAAAGATAAACTAAGCCTTTGTACTCATTGTGGATTCTACAAACTCTATCCCATCCTGTCTTTCCCTAATTTCCTGCATTCCATCACACAACTGTCAGTGATTTTTTCTTGGATGGTACACAATAAATGTGAGGGCATTTGAGAGGCTCGTGAACTTGGTCGCCCACTCCCTCTCACAATCTTGACTATCCACAGAGTCTCAAGTAGTTCGTTCCGTCTCGGTGGGACTTCTCCTGGACATAACCCATGTTGGACCATCAGCCAGCACCACAAAGAGTCAGCCCCTGAGTCCTGTATCCCCTAAGGCCAAGCCCAGAACCACACACATGACCTCTCATGACCCCAGAGATCTGCACAGTGATGGTTCTGGGGTCCAGCCATCTCCCTCTGAAAATAAGCCTGCTCATATTTTCATAGTGAGTTGGAGTCCCTCGTGCCTGGTCTGAGGCAGGCAGGGGCCGTGCAGAAAGGAGCATGTTCTCCTCCGAGGCCTGCCATCCCTGCTGGGGGAGTCACACCTGAGCAGTGGTTCTGAATCTGCACCTGGACAGAGGATGACCTGAGCCTCCAAAAATGTGTATAATAGCCACCAGGGGGGCAGCAGAGTCACACGGCAAATTCACCTGGAAAGGGCATGTCCTGTGCATCAGGGGACCCACATGCAGGAGGGTATGTAGCCAACACCTCACACTCGAGAACAGGTGTCCTTCTACAGTGTCACCTTCACTCTCAAATATACATTTTCTGGCTCCGAGTGTCCCAGTCCTGCTCCTGCAGAAGGTACCTATTTCCTGGCCCCACCCCCACATCCACCCCATGCATACCCTGCTGAAAAGCCATCACTGTCCACAAACGCCCATCCTCCTAGTGATCACAAGTCCCTTCCCTCCCAAGTGCTTGGAGCCCCGGTCTTCCAGACACAGCTGCTCCTGCTCCCTGGGAGCTTCCCCACGGTCCCCCACCTGTCCTTCCACTCACCCCTCACAGAGAAGAGGGAGGGGACCAGATTTCCCCACTTCCCGATTCCCTGGGCCTGACACACAGCAGTCACTCAACAAACTCTTCCGGACTCACATCATAATTATGTTTATGACAAATATTTTCCGCAGCAACGGAAGGCATATTAATTGTGGTAAACATTCCCTGGCAGAGCTATTAAACCCTGAGCCCCCTCTCAGTCACCTACAGAGCAAACAGTAATTTCAGCACCTGGTCAGTTCCTGACCCGGATGCAAAATGGGGACATTGAGGACAGCATGCAGCCTGCCCAAGCAGCTCACAGCCAAGGGCAGACACAGACCACGACGGCTCTGGCACATGCCATGTGCTTTGTCAAAGCATGAATTTTACTCCCTCTCAAGCCCAGGAGCTGTGATCAGGGGTAGGACCCTGCACCTGTCAGCCTCACAGTGTCACCTACAGATGGATTGAAATAGAACAGATTCATCTCTGGACTCTCAGTGGCCGTGCCATCCAGGAGTGAGGCCAAGAAACAGCATACGGTGGACATGTCCCCAGACTCTGGGACCAGCAGGCAGAGGAGGAGCCCATGGGCTGAGGGCACAGTCTCAGGGCCTGCCCCTCCCTTTCTGGGTGCCTGGGGGCTGAGCCCTTCTTTGAAATCAGAGAGCTTCAAGCTGCCCCCTGGATGCTGGCTGGTTTGCATACCCAGCAGCTCTCTCTCCAGCAAGGGGATAAGAGAGGCCTGGGGGGAGACCTGCCCAGCTTCGCCCTTGGGTAGCAGAATCAGGGCACCTCCACCATGGCCTAGATGCCTCTACTCCTCAGCCTGCTGGCTCACTGGACAAGTGCTGCCCCCAGGATCACATCCACACTCGCCCAGGCCTGGGGTCAAGCCTGGCTCTGACTGAGCTCAGAAGGGCGTTGCAGGTGGGGGCAGGAGGCTGGTGGTCCTGCTGCAGGATGAGGGGCTGGAAGGGATGACATCCCACACTGTGCTCAGTGCTGTGTGAGCCCTGAGGGGCTGCACCTGCCAGAGGAAGGGGGCAGGCTTCTCATTTGCACAGGGGCTCCATCAACCAGCCAAGCCCATGGGTCACTGGGGGTGAGACTGATGGAAGGGGCATCTGGGTTCCAAGAGACTCCCTGGGGATTAATGCAGGTCAGCTGCTGGGGTCCCCTAGGAAAAGTTCCTTCATTTTTCCAGCCCAGGTATCCTTTCTCTCCTGCAGGCTCTGTGGCCTCCTACGAACAGACATAATCACCCTCAGTGTCAGTGAACCTGGGACAGATGGCCAAGATCACTTGTGGAGGGGACAACATTGGCAGTAAAAGTGCTCCCTGGTGCCAGCAGAAGCCAGGCCAGGCCCCTGTGCTGGTCATCTGCGGTGATAACAGCAGGCCCTCAGGGATCCCGGAATGGTTCTCTGGCTCCAACTCAGAGAACACTGCCACCCTGACCATCAGCGGGGCCCAGGCCAAGGACGAGCCCGACTACTACTGTCAGCTGTGGGACCGCAGTAGTCCTAATGCTCAGTGACACAGGTAGATGGGGAAGTGGGACACAAACCTCCCTGCCTGGCCTGGGACTCACCCCCAGTCCCCTCTGAGTAGTGGGAGGTAATGCTGAGACCCGGGCATCCTCTAGGGTCCTGGCCCTGCTCACCCAGGGCTGAAGACTCTGTCCTTCAGGGCCTCGGTTTGTCCTGACGAAAAGGGAGAAGGTAGCTCTTCTGGGCTTCAAAGACTGAGGTCAGGTTTCGAAAGAAAAGGAAAGGTTTAGGAGGCACGATGTGTGACACTGGCCCCGGATGCAACCACGTGTCTGCTGGTGAAGGGGGCTGTGACAGATGCCAGGGTTCTGGGGGAATCCCTCTCCTCCAGGGGGAGCCCACAGAATGAGGCCTGGGGCGAGGTCCTGTGCTTTCTGGGATGAAGGGTCCCCACCTCCTGGGGGCTGCCTAAGGTGTGGAGAGGGCTGAGCCCTGGGCCCCAAACCCAGGGCCCTCCTCCCCTGAGATGTGGCAGAAACTGCAGCGACAGTGCGGTCCCCACATGGGCTCCTCCTGCAGACTATCCCCTGAACACATCGTCTTCAAGTTGGACCCTGGTCCAGAACCCCCAAAACTACCATCTGATGGGTACAGACCTTCTGTTTAGGGAGAGAAATCTCCACATACAGATGGTGACGGCTGCACAACACTGTGAATGTGCTTTAGTGGCACTGAGTGTAAAGCCAAAAACGATCCTATTATGCAGGCTTCTCCAGAGACACACAGCCAGTAGGGTACAGAGATGGATTAGGAGGAACTGGCCATCAAGGTTATGGAGGCTGAGAAGTCCCAAGAGGCACCGTCCACAGGTGAACCCCCGAGAGCCCGTGTGTGATTCTGCCCTAAGGCCTCAGATCCAAGGAGGCTGATGTGCTTCTCATCAAGGGCAGGAGGGCGACGTCCCAGCGCCCGCCTGGGAGGAGGGAGTCCTGCATCCTCTGCCCTTTGCTCTTGCCAGGCCCCCAGGGATGGGATGCAGCCCACCCACACAGGAAGTGCTGCCTGCTTCTCTGAGCCCCCGGGTCCAAAGGCTAATGCTCTCATGTAACACCCCCAACACCAACCAAAATGAGTACCAGTGGGACGTACTTGCCCAGCAGTGGACACACGAAGTGAACCATCATGGTGGTTAGTGGCACATTTCATGGATAGATATTTTACTATATTTATTTACATTGCTCAGTCTGAAATAAAGTATAGGAAACAATTTTGAAGTCCTTTGACCAACAAAACAGGAGAAGGAGATGTGCAGTGATCACCATTCACCCTCTGCCTGGACACAAATTGGGGGGTTACTGGTGCTCAGTACAGTCTCTGTGTCTCACTCTCCATATTCTTGTATTTCAGATCTAACATCCATGTGTCCAGTTCACAGCCGCCACATCTCCCCGGAAACCCAGAACGTCTGTCACAGCTAACTAACAGTGTTAGTGGAGACGATCCTCAGGCTCCCCCCCTCACACGTGGTCAGCACTTCTCTCCGCTCCAGCTTCATCAGCTCAGAGTCCTTGTAACTCAAGGCAGTAGAGCTTCTGCAAAAGGTCCACAGAGAGGAGTGTGCTCGCTGTGCATGGTCAGACAATGTCTCTGTATTGTAAGAAATGCTCTCAGGGGCCCTTCACAACTGCATGAAAAACCCTAGACAGTAATTACAGTCATGCTAAGAAATCAGAACACTAATAAAGATGACAGAAAGGTTTATTTTTAAAAAGCTGGTCTTAATGTGCATTTGGTAAACCCGCAGGCTTTATAGACCCCTGAAGTTTCATCTGTCCCCGTAACATTGGCCGTGAGACACCCGTCACTCCCACTCACTTAGGACAGTGAGGACCAACCAATCCCGCCCAGCAGAGCCAGCAGGATCCAGGCCAGGCCTCTGCGTGGCCAAACCAGCCTCCCACTCCCACAGATTCTCAGCTCTACCCTGGGACACAGCCCTGCTGACCTCCCCCAGCCAGGATGTGGTGGGGACAGCAGTGAGCCCTGGGGGCCCAGTGTTGTCACCCAGCCTGGCCCTCATGGCTCCTGTGCCGTGGTTAAGACACAGAGGACCAGGGTCTGACTCCTGGACTCCATCCTGGGCTCACCTCACTTCTCTCTATTTATCTGGGGACTTCTGCTCTCTGGGCCTCTGCTTTAACAGCTGTTAAGGCTTTGTTCCTTAAATTATAAAAAGGCCCCCAAATATATTATTGACTACAGAGATAAGTGGCAAGGATCTCAGCGAGTCATGAGGTCCTGGAGTTCCCTGTCCTCCTTCTGCAGGAATCCTAGAAAGGGCTTCAGCCATCGGTATGAATTCCAGATGGATTCCCAGTGGAATAAGCCGGAGAGTCCCTGTCTCCTCAAAAAGGCAGATGATGCTGAGCTAGAAATTCACTCCCCACGAGCTGTGAGAGTGGGGAGATGACATGAAAACAACAGGAAGAGGGATGAGGATGGTGATGGTGACGAGGATGGTGACGAGGATGACGTCTGCGCACAGATGTACTCAAGAAGCAGAAACAGCGTCACACAACTGCCCTCCTGGGGTGGGGATATTATCCATCTTGGTTCCTAAACACAAGGAGCCCTGGGTCCCCAGGGTACCATACACGTTGCTATGGACACTGGCACTTTGCAGACAAGCTGAAGTTCATCTCGCACCCGCCACTCTAATAACAAAACCAAAGTGTCGGGAAGGGCATTTCCACCCCAAGATAAGGTTATGGGAACCGCACCTGCACCCCGTAGGCGCAATCTCTGCTGGGCGGGGCAGGGCTGGGGTGACAGATGGCCCAGAGGCAGGGCTGGAATCCCTGCTTCACACCCTCTTAGGTGAGAGGTCTTCGGGGTGACCTGCAGGAAGGGAGCTCCTGGTCTGGCTCTCCTCCTCCAGCAGGGGGCAGCAGAGGCAACAGGAGCATCAGAACTGAGGCTGGGGCTTCCCAGGTGGCGCCTCAGAGGGAATCAGCACTGGGGGTACACTGGGGCCTGAGGGTCAGGCCTGGCAGGAAGTTGGGACTGACCACCTCATCCCCTGACAGCACAAGGACCACGTTGGAGGTTCACATGCACAGTGCCCCCCAGGGCACTGAGGGGACAGGGCACAGTGCATCCCTCTTGTCTCTCTAGGATCCTGCCAGGCCCGCAACCCCGCTGAGCCAACCCAGCAGAATCCACAGGCCGGGATGCTTGGGACAGTTGTCATGTGGTCAGAGACAGGAAGGGGACTGAGATCAAGGCCCAAGGAGGCCAGGTCTGATTTTCAGACATAAGAAGCCAGGGAGGAGGCTGAGTGAGTTGCCCTGGCTGAAAGATTGGTGACTCCCCTCTCAGTGAGGAGCCCCAGGAAGGCGGTAAATTTGCATAAACACAAACCCTCCTGCCCCAAAGCTCTGAGGGAATAAGAGGGACCTTGAAGAGCCCTGCCCTGCTGCGGGGTCTCAGAGCAGAGCTCAGGGCATCTCCACCATGGCCTGGACCCCTCTCCTGCTGTCTCTCCTCTCTCTCTGTACAGGTGCTGCCCCCAGGACTCAGACCCTTGGTTACCCAGACATCAGCCGGGCCCCGAATGTCAGCTCAGCACAGGGGATGCTGTGGAGTGCGTGGTCCTAGGGAATGACACCCTGGTCCCCACCCTCACTCTCCTCTCCTCTCCTGCAGGTTACGTGGCCTCTTCTGCACTGACTCAGCCCTCCGCAGTGTCCGTGTCCTTGGGACAGATGGCTAGGATCACCTGCCAAGGAGGCAGCTTAGGAAGCAGTTATGCTTACTGGTACCAGCAGAAAACTGGGATTTCAAAATTGTAGAATAGATAAACAAGATTATACTGCATAGCACAGGGAAATATACACAAAATGTTATGATAACTCACAGAGAAAAAAATCTGACAATGAGTGTGTATATGTCCATGAATGACTGAAAACTTGTGCTGAACACTGGAATTTGACACAACATTGTACAATGATTATAAATGAATAAATAATGTTAAAAAAAGACTTCTTTAAAAAATAAAATAAAATAAAATAAAATATTTTTTAAAAATTAAAAAAAAAAAAAGGAAGCCAGGCCAGGTCCCTGTGCTGGTCATCTATGATGATAACAGCGGGCACTCAGGGATCCCTGAGTGGTTCTCTGGGTCTGACTCAGGCTACACGGTCACCCTGACCATCAGCGGGACCCAGGTCGAAGATGAAGCTGACTATTACTGTCAGTCTTATGACAGCAGTGCCAATGACCACAGTGACCCAGGCAGATGGGGAAGTGGGACACAAACCCCCTCCATCTCTGTCACCCTCTCTTCCAGCCCCAGGAGGTCTGTAGACAAAGCAGTGACAGATCTGGCTGGGTCCCTATAGATCTGAGCTCCCAGGACGTACTCCCCCCCAGCCCTCCCTCCAGGCAGCTCTAAACATGGTGAATCAGACCTGGTCTTAGGGTGGCTGCACAAGGATGTCCTGGTGTCTGGGCTGTGGAACGAGTAGGGCAAAGTGGGCCTGAATGAGAGGACAGATAGAGGGAGACACGGACCCACTGGTAATGGACCCTCGATTTCTGTGTGTCAGTGACTGGCCACTCACCGGCCCAGTTCTCCTGGACTGATCCCCAGAATCACCCAGCTCATCTGAGCTCCTGAAGCTTTAGGTTCCAATGACAACCTAGGCCCCTGAGCAGATCAAACTAGTGTAGCAGACACTGTGGAGTCTCTCCTTCCGGCTGACACACCTCCCACTGGTGTTGGAGACTCTGCCAGCTCACAGCTATGCCCTCACCAGGTTGGGTCGTTGTTGTAGAGATGGGCTCCCCCAAGGTCCTGCCCCTTCCCTGCGTGTGACTCTGGTCAAGTGATGCCTGACAGCAAGGTTCCAAGTCCTTGCCTCAGTTCAGGATGACATGCAGTGACTCCCTCAGCTGTCACCGCAATGCAGCTGTGACCAGTGGCCTCCCTTGCTTTCTTCCAGGGAGATCACATTCAACCTCGTGCATGCATTTTTCCGAGTGAATTTCCAAGGATCCCAAAAAGAAATGAATCATCTAGAGGGAAGAGTATCAGAGAGGAGATCTGCACAGAGAGGACTCTGCAGCCTGCAAATAGTCCTAACCTTCTGATGAACTCCCAGAAGGGAGGAATCATCCTGAGGTTGAGGAAGGAGCCACCGAAGATGTTGGAGGAAGTTCCGCAGAATCACAAACACATCAGAAGAGGGCTGCTCCCCAGTCAGAGGGGGAAGCTCCAAATTAAGGCCTCAGGGTGACCAGTCAGAAAAACTCACACCAGTCGTGGAGGTAATCAGCCCCAAATGAAAGGCCACCCTGGTTCCACTTAACAAAATGTAGAAGCAAGTGAAGAAAGGATTTGAGTGTCTCCAAGTCACTTTACAGAAACAACCAAAAAACAAAAGAAAAATCAAACATACAGGGAGAAATAAAAAATAACCTGTACCCAGCAAGGAAAATTCACAATACCTGAATCCTACCAAAAATATCCTATAAAGAATCAGGAGAATAAGAGCCATAATAAGTTGAAAAACTAATTAATCGAAGCTTGACCTGGAATTGCCCAGACAGACAAGCTGACAAAAGCAACGTTTATAACTTTATTCCATTTTTTTCTTGAGGTCGAGGAAAGATTGAACATGGTAAGTGGAGACATGAAACATTGAAAAATAATGCAAATTGAACTTCTACAAATGAAACCCACAGCAATTAAGATCAAAATACACTGGGTCAGACTGACAGCACTTAGATGTTGGAAAAGAAAAGATGAGTGAACTTGATGACATAGCAACCGAACCTAAACTCTGCAAATCCAAAAACAGAGAAAGTATGACCCCAAAATTGACCAGGGACATCACCCCGTCTCTAACACACCACTCATGCGGCCTGAGAGAAAGTCTAATGTTAACCTGTTTCCCACATCATTCAAAGGTCTGGAATCGGACTGAAGCTCGGTTGCTGCGGGCAGGACAGGCAAATTCCAAGACTCAGGTGGACTGAGAAAGACTTAGGAGGCCAGCAGGAGGGACTGAGAGTTTCCGCAGGGACAGAGACCCGAGCTCCTGAGGCGACTGGGCACACGGAATTGGGGTGGGTGCTCAGCTCACGCCAGCATGAACCCAGCTTAACTAATTACATGTGAACTGGCTCCAGTTTTGAATAAGGTCCCACCCTCAGGCACTCCCGGTTAGGACTCCAGCTGGTGAGTGTGAGGGGTCCCAGACGCGTGTGTGCACTTTGGGGTGGCCAGAAATTTTTCTCAGTGTCAAATGTCACAACCCCAAAACTGTTCCTTCATCATGTTCCTACTCCTGTTCCAATGCCTGTGCTGTGTAGTAAGTATCCGGATAAGGAATAAGGATGTTAACAGTTATAAGAGGAGCGAACATTCGTGAGTGCTTACTACTTGTCAAGCACCATCAAAGTTCTTCCTATTTACTACCTTCTTGAATCACAAATAATCTGTGAGAAAGCACTCCCTTGACAACCCAGGTCACAGATGGGGAAACTGAGGCGTGCAGGGCTGAGCAGCTTGGTCCAAGTCAGAACAAGAATGTGGCAGCCCGGCAGCACACCAAGTTCTCCCCAGCCCGGAACCCCCGGTCTTCAGCACCTTCCTGCGGCCTCTCACTGTGCTTTCAGCTGAGACATGACATTTTCTAACGTGCAGGAAAGCCCTCTCTCCTATTTCAAACACAAGTGACCGATATTGTGACATTGCCATGCTGCCCTGTTCAATAGAAACTAAATTTGAAGCCCATCTGTCATTTAAAATTTTTTTCAATAGACTCTTTAAAAAAATTAAGAGACGTAGATGCAATTCGTTTCCATGATAGATTTGCCTTAACTCTATGTGTTGAAAATATAATTTTCAATATGAATTAAATGTACAAATATTGAAACATTCTACACTACACTGTCTAAATCTTTGGCACCTGCTGGGTATTTCAGATCGACAGCCTATCTCTCCTGGGTCCATCCGCACTGCATGATCAGCGGCCACCTTGATTGTGGCCACCATATTGGACAGAGCAGTAGAGCTGGATGAGGTTTCCTTGGGGTAAATGTGCCGGCAGCGTATACTCCCCACCACCAGGAGGCGACAGCGGGTCCCAAACTCAGAGGCCTCATTGGAGACGAACTGTTGCCCCACTTTCCACCCAAGTCAGTGTCACTGAGGCCACCCAGAAATGAAGGGATTTATGTGTCCAGAAGGCTTCCTTCTGTAAGAAAAGATAATAAATGCAATCTGACAGATCCAGCTGAGCCATCAAGCACAGTTTTATTATAATGCAAAATGAATAACAATAGTGTGTACATTTTTAAATAAATATTGCTACAAGCATCCCTCTCAGGGGGAAGTTGGCTTCCAAAAACCCCATGACAAGTTATAGTTTGTGCAGAGATCTAGAAGCCAAAGTGGACCATAAGGAATATTTTATTGATGTGGGATACAGAAGAGAGGGTTGGGAAAGGAGGGGCTCAGGGGCCTGAATTGGGGGAGGCAGGGAGTTTGGGGGGACAGGGCGAGGAGGGTAATGAAAGGTCAGGCTCTGAAGTCAGTCCCCTGGGTGGAATATTGACCCACTCATCGCTGTCGGGGGACCCTGGGAACATGGTTGAACCTCCCAATGAAGGTTCCTCCTGATTAGACTGGGGAGAGTTGTGCCTTCAGCAGAGGGCGCTGCTGAGTTATAATGATGCCAGGTGAGGTGGTACAGGAAAATTCACCAAGGGTCTGGCACCTATTAGTAGCTCCAAAGCAGTCATTCTCCTGAACTAGAGACACGTGTAGGATGGGATCCATCCTGGGAGCATCCGGGGCATGGTAGGTTCTGCTTTGGGGACCCTAAGAGGTACAAGTCCCCTGGGCAAGGTCCAGTGCAAGGGGCATGACTGATGTTTCCTTGAAGACTTTTCTCTTGGGGAGAATAACTCTCACTCTGAAACCCTGACTTGGCACTTCCAACCTCGTGGAATTACCAAAGAGAGGTCCCTGGGCTCAGGGCTGAGACAAGAGCAGAGCCACAGGACAGGCAGTAGGGAAAAGATTTGAATTCAATGCTCCTCTCTTCACCAGCTGCGGTTGGGAGAGGAGAGGATAAAACAGGGGCTTGGAGAAGTTGTTCAGTTGGGCATCCTCAGGGCAGAGCTCACACAGTCTCTGCCCACCATGGCCTGGGCTCCCTCCTACCTCCTGCCTCTCCTTTTCTCCACAGTCAGAGTGGCCCAGGTCCCTCGGGGGCCTCCCAAGCCCTCCCCACATGCCGGGTCCTGAAGGTCACCTGTCCAGTCCCAGTGCAGTCAGCCTCATCCCTGCATCTCTGTTCGCAGGTCTCTGTGCTGCGCCTGTGCTGACCCAGGCCCCGTCTGCCTCTGCCTCCCCGGGAACGGCGGTCAGGCTCCCCTGCACCCTGACCAGTGAGCACAGCACACACTATATTCAGTGGTTTCGGCTGAGATCAGGGCAGACTCCTTAGTGTCTGATGAAGGTGACCAGTGTTGGAACAGTCACCAAGGGGGATGGGCTCCCCGGTCGCTTCTCAGGCTCCAGCTCTGGGGCTGACCGCTACCTGACCATCTCCAACATCCAGTCCAAGGACAAGGCTGACTATTACTGTGGAGTCAATTATAAAAGTGATGACAAATTCGGGTAATCCACAGTGACACAGACAATGGGGAAATGAGACCAAAACCTCCTTCTCCATACCCTCTGCCTCATGGGGACCAGGTGGGCTGCTCCCTGTCCCATCTGACCTTGGCCCTGAATTTTGGGCCTCCTCCTTGCAAACCCATCACCCTCACCCTCTCCACAAGACACACCTTGGGAGAGTCAGGCACAGATTAAACTTTAGGTGATTTTGTCAACACAACATTCTGTTTCCTACTCCCCAAGCCTGTGGGAATGATGCTGGTAGAGACTACACAGGCCTAGGGGCACATGATCTTGGGTGCGGGGGCTGGGCTGAGATGACCCCAATCACAAGAGCCATCAGGCCCTATGCTCCAACTGTAGGATCTCTCAGGGAAGGAACATGGATCTTGGGATTTAGAGGTGACAATGAATATCTGACCATCATGTGTCTCAACTCCGGTGCCCATGGAGAAGGGAGGGAGTCCTGTCATGACTGGAGGCTCAGCAGGAAGCATGTGGCCTCAGGGCAGGGAGGACAGGAGACTTCACCCTGAGGTGGGAACAGAGCTATGTCCTTTGAAGAGTCCGGGCATGTTGGGGATCTGTGCAGAACAGACCTGGACAAGGCTGGGCTTGTCCAACTGGGGCAGATTCTCAGCTTGAGGTGGCAAGAATGGCTCCACATCTGCCCACAGGAAATTCCGAGGACTGGTCAGGACCACATGCCCTGGGACATCACTGGGGAGGGAAACAAGGGACGCTGATGTGGAGAATATGGTCGCCCCACCCCAAGTCTCAGCCTGGGGTGACGCAATCAAAAGCATTTGCAAGGGAGATGTGTGGATGTGAGGTTCCTACGCAACATTCCTGGAGTTTGAAAAACAAGCACATTTCATGCACCCAGACCACTGAGTCCGTGGGGAGTATCTGTGTTGACCAATAACTCTGATCCTGGGCCCTGACCTGACCAGGATTGGGTGGGATTTCAGGGCTAGATCCTGAACATCAGCAGGGCCCCCAGTGATGGAAGAAATAGGGAGAGTCTGGGGGCTGCCTGTGGCATGGATGAGGCCAAGGGGGCAGGAGGGGAGGGGTGGTGGGTCTCCCTGGGATGGATGTTCAGGGAGGAGATGGTAGCAGGACTACAGAGGATCATGGGGCTCAGTCCAGCAGGGACATCTGTCACCCAAGACTGGCTGCCCTCTAAGGAGACACAGGTCCATCAGGTAACAAACCCACTGCCATGCGAGTCCCAGCACCTCCACACCCCTGGTGTCTGTGCTGCTAAGAACTGTAAGAAAGTCTGAAGGAGTCTCTGAAAGACACAGGGACAGACTGCAGGGAGTGAGGACACGGATGGGAAAGAGGGTCCAATGAAGATTATTCCCTCTGTGCTTAGATGGAGAGCAGCCAGGGAGGGGGCTGCCAGCAAAGAGCCTTGGCCAGAGAGGGACGGCCAGGGTGGGCTGGGTGGGAGAGCCTTGGAGACCATGGTCCATCTCTGCCCACACCTGCTCCCTCCCTCCCTCCCTGTTCTGGGGAGAGCGTCCTCTGCTTTCTCTGGACTTGCTGTTCACAATCTCTAAGTGAGACTTTGCTCTTGGGAATCATCTTCCACTGTTTCTTTTTTCTTTTTTAAGTTATAATTTACATACACTAAAAATCACAATTTTTAGATACTTTTTGAGTATTTATAAATGCATATAGAGATGTAAGCATCCCACCACCACAACAGACAGCAGCTCAGTCATTCCCGTAACTTCCCCAGGCGCCTATGGATACGGCCTTTCTTCAAGCCCCTCCTCTGGGACCACTGGTCTCCTGTCTGTCCCCAAAGTTGGGTCCTGGTCAGAGCGTCAGAGAAATGCAATCACCCGTGGCCGCCCTTTGATTCTGGCTTCTTTCACACAGTGTGATGCACCTGAGATCCGTCTGTGTTGTTTTACGTGCTAATCGCCCACTGCCTGCCCCTTACTGTGTAAGTTCCACAGCATGGATGCATCACAGTGTGCTTATCCTCCAACGGTTGTAAAATTAGGGTTGGATCGAGAGTCCACACTTTGACAATTTCACATAAAGCCTTTATAATACTTGTTATAGGTGCTTTGTGGGCATAAGTTTTCATTTCACTCAGGGAAACACCTGGGAATGGAATTGATGGCTCCTACGGCAGGTACAGGAGCGCCTGTCTAAGACTCTGGCAAACTATTATCCAGCGTGGGCGCCCAATGTTGCTTTCTGTGGTCCTCAGCCACTGAGGAGAGTTCCCCTTGCTGCCCACCCCCTGAGCTCTCGGCATATTAGGTTGTTACCAAAGTCATTCTCATGCACATCAAGTGGCATCGCATGTTTTTAATTTTCTTTAGTGACTTACACTGGTGAACATAATTTAAGGGCTTATTTGTCAACTTCATATCTTGTTGGTCAAGTGTTTGATCAAACCATTGCCCAAAGTTCAAGCTCAGAGTTTCCCAGTATTATGTGTACTAATTTGTGAGTGTGTATGTGTGTGTGTGTGTGTGTGTGTGTTGAGTCCTGTGTGATATTATCATGTATGTAGGTTCACATCTAGCAGAGAGGTCAAGAAATAACTCAGTTCCACTACCTCAAGGACCCTCGTGTTTTACCTTAATAACAATACCGACTTCCTCTCTCCCGTGCCCCCTCCCTGCCCCTAACCCTTGCAACCACTACCTAGTTCTTCATTTCTAATTTTGGTCAGAAGTTCTACAAAGAAATAAGAATTAGACTCAGAGAATGAAGGCTTTTGGAATTGGCATCTTTCACTCCACATAACCCCATGCAGATTTCTCAAAACTGCCGTGTGCTCTAAGACTCCCTCCTTCTCAGGCTGAGTCCTGTTCAGATATTCAGGTACAGCGTCTGGGACCCAGCCTCCCTCTGCAGGACATCGGGTCGGTCTCCCTTGGGGGCTACTGGGTGGAAGTTACTCTGAACACCCGTGCACAGGGCTCACTGGGAACAGTAGCTTTCACTTCTTGAGCTAAAGTGACAGGAGAGCAGTTGCTGGATCATAGGGACCCAACTGCAGTTTACGATTTGAAGACGCTGCCACTGTTCCCAAAGAACTGGTCCAGTCCACATCCCACCAGTGTCGCAGGAGGGACCCGGTTGTCCATGGCCCTGCAGTGTCCGGGCTGTCACCACGTTTCACTTTACTCATGCTGATGGGTGTGCAGTTGTTCCGCACGCTGCTGCGCCGGCATTACTCTCACGTCAACTGATACCCATCTTTCCATGGGCTGGTTCCCGTCTCTGCATCCTCTTCCATGAAATACTTGCTCTTAACCTTTGCTCATTCTTTAAACAGACTCTGTCAGTTAATTCTTACCATTAAGTTTTGAGAATAATCTAAACACTAGCTGTGTGTTGGATATGTGGTTTGCAAAGTTTTCTATGTGTCTATAACTTATTTATTTTATCCTCATTTAAAATATTTGAAACCCAAAACATTCTAGTTTGGGTGAGATTCAAATTCTCAAACTTTCCTATTACAAACTCTGCTTCCGGTGTCATGAAAGGATTCCTGAATCACCCCACATCCTGGTGATCTTCTTCTGTGGATTCCTCTAAAACAGGCACCATGACATAAACAACCCAAATGTGCCTCAGAAGAAAAAAGATCAACTTCACTGTGTCCAATGTTGAAATAATGGCCTCTCACAGCAGCATGGTGACCTCTGTCCCCACAGCACCTGCTATGAGCACTGCCCAGCCCATCCTGTGATGCCCGCAGCACTAGACAGGATGACGGTGTCACCCAGGCCCAGAGGGCAAGCCCAGGCCCAGACTGAGGTGCGCCTCTCTCTGCTGGGGGCAGGGGGCAGCACTTCCTCACTCAGCACCAGAGACACTTCTGGGACCTGGGCCCGGGCCTGGGAGTGGGGCCTCTAGTGACATCCTCCATTGAGCCCAAGTGCTCTCTGCTCAGCAGGGAGATGATCACCAGGGCCACAGGGCCAGGAAGTAGATTTGCATAAGGATGTCCCTTCTGAGGATAAGAGAGTCCTTGAGACCCCACCCCCAGCTGTGGGCTCAGAGGCAGAGCTCAGGGCGCCTCCACCATGGCCTGGAACCCACTCCTGCTCCCGCTCCTTTCTCTCTGCACAGGTCCTGCCCCCAGGGCTCAGCCCCCAGGGTAACCAGGGATCAGCTGGGCCCTCAACATCAGCTCAGCAATAGGATGCTGAAGGGTGCATGGTCCTAAGGAATGAGAACCTGGTCCTCACCACAAATCTCCTCTCCTCTCCGGCAGGTTATGTGGCCTCTTCTGCACTGACTCAGCCCTCTGCAGTGTCCGTGTCCTTGGGAGAGACGGCCAGGATCACCTGCCAAGGAGGCAACTTTGGAAGCTATTATGCTAGCTGGTACCAGCAGAAGCCAGGGCAGGCCCCTGTGCTGGTCATATACAAAGATAGTGAACGGCCCTCAGGGATCCCTGAGCGGTTCTCTGGCTCCAGCTCTGGGGGCACAGCCACCCTGACCATCAGCGGGGCCCAGGCCGAGGACGAGGCCGACTATTACTGTCAGTCAGGAAGCAGCAGTGCTAATGCTCACAGTGACACAGGCAGATGGGGAAGTGGGACAAAAACCCCCTCCATCTGTGTCACCCTCTCCTCCAGCCCCAGGAGGCCTGTGGACAAAGCAGTGACAGGTCTGGCCTGGTTCCCCCAGGTCTGAGTCTTCCAGGCTGCCCTCAACTTGCCCTCCAAGCAGCTCTGCACACGGTGGATCAGGGGTGAAACATGGCCTGGCTGGACCAGTGTTTCCTGGGGTTGGCTGAACAGGATAAGAATAGGGGACAGAGGTTCCAAATGGAAGAACAAACCGAGAGACATATCTTACCAGGGTAATTACCTCGGCATTTCCTTAAGTGGTCACCAGATTATCCAGCATTCGACCCCAGAATCTGTCCGCTCGTCTGAGCTGTTGAACAGCCAGCGCCTTTCACGTACACCTGGAACTCTGAGTCCACGTTGATTAGCTGGGTTTAACAGTAACCCTGATCCTTTGCCTTGACTTGACTGGGATCGGGTTTGATTTCAGGGCTGGATCCTGAACCTCAGCAGGGCCCCCAGTGATGGGGGCTGACAGAGAGACTCCACGAGCTGCCTGTGGTCTGGATGGGTCCACGGGGGCAGGAAGGGAAGGGTCACTGGTCTCCCGGGAACGATGGATGTGGGACGGGGGCAGGAAGGGAAGGGTCACTGGTCTCCCGGGAAGGATGGATGGGGGATGGGAGCAGGAGTAGAGAGTATCCTAGGGTTCAGTCCAGCAGGGACCTCTCTCACCCTAGTCTGACTGGACTCTCACGGGAAACAGGACCAACCCATCCCTTCCCCCACTCCAGGAAAGGGTTGTTCTTTCCAAGGGTTTGCAGTGACTTTGTCCCAAACATGCCCCTGCAGGTCCTCTCATGGGGCTTCTCCTGCCCCCTTACACTGGAGGGAAGGAGCCAGGAAAACTGTGTGGAATAAATCCACCACCATGATAGTCCCACCACCTACACATCACCAGGACATGTGATGTTCATACTGGAAGAAAGTCTGCAGAAGTGTGTGATGGACAGACAAAGGGACAGAGTGCAGGGAATGGGACACTGATGGAAAAATGGGACCAGTGAAGACTGTTCCATCTGTGCTTAGATAGTGGCCAGCCAGGGAGGGGACAGCCTGTACAGAGGCTTGGCCACAGAGGATGGCTAGAGTGGGCTGGCGAGGACAGCCTCGAAGCCATGGTCCCTCTCTGCCCACACCTGATCCCTCCCTCCCTGTTCTGGGGAGAGTGTCCTCTGCTTTCTCAAGACTTGTTCACAGTCTTTAAGTGAGACTTTGCTCCTTGGAATCTTCTTCCACTTTTTCTTCTTTTCTAAGTTATAATTTACATACACTAAAAAATCACAACATTTAGAAACATTTTGTGAGTATTTATAAATGCATATAGAGATGTAAGCATCCCGCCACCTCAGCAGACAGCAGCTCAGTCATTCCCATAGCTGCCCCAGGTGCTTTTGGGGGCAGCCCTTCCTCCAGCCCCGCCTCTGGGACTGCTGGTCTGATGTCTGTCCCTCCAGTTGGGTCTTCAGTGTGTGTGTGTGAGGGTTATCACCCTGACATAAAATCTTTTTCCACCACTGTTACCTTTAAGGTTGAAGTAAAATTATGGCTGCGTGTCTCTCAGACCTGGCTCTGGTAGGATTGGCCTATATCTCTTGCCCTGGTCCCGGGACCTCATTCTCTCCAGGACCCCTTTCCTGCCAAGGCACTGTCATCCTGAAACCTTTCTCAAGCACATAGGACTGTCCCTGGCCCTGAGCTGACTGGGGACACCAGGGTAGAACATCTAGGAACTGCCCCAGGAGCTCTCGGCAGAGGCAGAACAGGGCAGCTTCTTAATGCCTCCACAAACACCAGGTGCGCTTGGCAAGGCAGGATTTTGAGTCAGACTCTGATGCTCACGTGTGACCAAGGTCTGACATGGAGCAGGGCAAAAGGGGGAAGTTTTCTCATTTGTTCACGGACTCCATCCACCCACCAAGCCCGTGGGTCACTGAGGGTGAGACTGATGGAAGGGGCCTCTGGGGGCCCAGGGAATCCCTGGGGCCCAATGCAGGTCAGCGGTAGGGGCAAATGTCTGGAATCACTGAGCTTACAGACAGCCCCTTTGTCTCCGCAAGACCTGGGGCTGTCCCAGGGGCAACCATAGCTTCTGGGCCTTGGGCAGTGGGTGTGAGGAGACGACCTCCCCAGCCCACAAGGTGTGAGGATCCCGAGCCTGAGGCTGGAGTGGGCCGAGCACTACAGTGGGGAGAAAAATGGACTGGGTCAGGGGCTCCCCCGTACCCTCCATGATGTCTGCTACATCGCCCACCCCCTGTTACTTTTCAGTACCGGGCCCATCTCCAAGGTCAGGGATCTGAGTGTGTTGTGAAGGCCAGGCCTCAGCTCGGGGCCTGGCAGCCTGGGGTTCTTCCAAAGCTGCTCCATGAGTTTGGTCAGACCACGATCACCACCATCAGTTTCAGGTCTTCCGCCCCCTCACCTCCATCAGTGTCCCGATCTGTGGATGGTCTGGGATTTCATCCTGCCTGCAGGATAATGGCCGGCGTGTTTTGCTCCAGAGGGAGACACTGCCTTTACTTTCCAGTGTTGTTCTTTAACACAAACATCCTTGAGAAGATGGTCTAAACAGTGGCGACCCGTTCCTTTGCTTGTGAGACCCGTAGACAGTGGTCCTCATCCCCGTGAGAGAAATGAAGTCCCGGCTGTTGGCCTGTGACTGTGTGCCATGAAAGGGACTGGGCTGATTTCCACCAGGTGTAGCAGGAGAGTCAAACACACTGGCCAGACGACTCTTAAAGGGACCTCCCAGGAAAGCCACTTTCGAAGGCCCGGGGTAGGGGTCCTCTTTCACAGTTGCTGAAGCAAAAACCAGGAGGGCTGCACCGCTGGACTCCAGTGCACATATAAGAGCTCCTGGGGACAAAAAGCAACTGCAAAGCGAGAGGGCAGGTGCTGGCCATGACAAGCAGGAATGTGCAGCCTGCAGCCCTGAGTCTTTCCTACCCTGGCAGCGTGACAGCACTGGGACCCAGACAGAGGCCACAACCTCAAAGAATGCCCTGGAGATGTGGGAGAGCCTGGCCTCTTGACAGTGTTGCATCGAGAATGTTCAGAATCTGCTTGAACATCAGTGTCCTCATCTTCTAACGGGAGAGAAAATTCAGCTCATCGGGCGGTTGGCTCCGCTGTCAGTGCTGGATGCGCAGCACCCACTCATCACTGCATCACTGTATCCTGTATTGTATTCCTGGGCTTCAAAACAGACCCCAACTGAGCACACATGTGATCTCCTTATTCCTCGTGGCCTCCCTGTGGCAAAGGAACTGCCCCCATTTTACAGATAATGAAACTGAGGCCCGGAGGTGACCTAGGTCTCGCTTCTTTCAACATCACTCCTTGAACAAGTGGTAGAGGACCCCCTCCCCACAAACCCCTGCCTGGTTGAGGAGCTGAGTGAGGAGCTGACCAGGGGGTGCTGGCCAGCCTTGGCCAACCCGGCCAAGGAAGGGCAGTCTCTACTGGGCAGAGTGGAGGCTGCAGGGATCCAGCCCGGGGGACTGGTCACAAGAGAAGCCCCAGCCCACTGAACTCAGGCCTCAGCAACTCCTGTACTGTTGGGCACTTGGTCACCCTCCACGGACTGGCTGGGCCCCTCGGAGCTGCTCTACAGCTGGAGATGCCCTTGTGGAACAAAGACATCAGTGGGGCAGGTGTGCGGATCCCGGGACCTGGACGGCAGGGCTGGGGGCGGGCTTTGGTGTGATAATTGAGCCCTGGATCCCCACCACAGCGGAGCAGTTAGCACATGCCACTCTGGGATAGGGCCCCCAAGAGTAAGGGCTGTGGGCCCTGGAGGGGGCCGGGTGCCAGTGCCAGGACAGAAAAAGCCCAGGCAGAGGAGGGGCCACGTGGCTGGGGCACACTGGGACAGCCACTGTTGGCAAGAGAAACCAGGGGCACTTGCTGGCCTCCCTCCAGCTGGGCTGGAGTTGCCTTTGACCCTGAGGGCCAAAGAGGACACGACAGGTCAACTTGTCCGTCAGGTTTCCAGGGGGCAGAGCCCTGGCCCCGGGCGGCACTGGCCTGTAACACTGCTGGCCTGTTGTTCGCCCCTGGCCGGCTGCCCCCATCGGCAGCACCATGGCGAGCGGGGCCTCGGCACGGAGCTCATCCAGCCTGCAGCGCCTGGGATAAAGGTAAGGGGCAGAGCGAGCTGTGGTGCAGGGGGAGAGGGGTTTCCTTTGAGGACATCCAGGGATGGATGACCAGAGGGGAGAGCAGTGAGAAAGGAAATCAGCAGGAGAGAAGGGGCCTGAGCAGACACTGGCTTTCTTTAAAGTGTTGATATTTTGTCAAGTGTGGATTTGTTTGCATTGATTTTTATTAGTTACCATTGATTTGAAAGATTATTTATTTCAATGACTGAGTTTTGGGGGCACCCCTTAAATTTGGCCCCCAAGCCCAGTGCCTCACTTGCCCCGCCCCAGTCCTCTGAGCATGTGAGAAGCAGGGAGGCAGGGCCAGGACCTCCCCAGCAGGCACTGATTCTTTTTGGGGCAGCGGCCCCACAATGCAGATCCTGCTTTCATCCCCATCGTTCAGACAGGAATAGAGGTCCAAACAGGTGAGGTGACCTGCCCAACGTCACATAGCACGTGGATGCAGACACAGGACTGTAAGATGCCAAGAGTTAACAGACACCACTGTGTCCTCTGTTTTAATAAAATGATCCAAGATAGCGGCCAGTCTGCAAGGCATCCAGAGAAGGCAGCCAAGGCTTGGCTCAGATTCCCCCACGGAGCTCAGCTCCTCAGCATGGCTCTTAAAAGTTTCCTGGGTCCAGGCCTGACCCAAGCAGGGCTGCTCCAGGCACAGGACCATTGGGCCATTTTAGGAAGAGTAAGATGGGAGGGGGGTGCCTGCGCTGGTCTTGCAGACCCAGGGCTCTGACCTGTGATGGGAGCTCCAGGTGAAGGGAGCTGCATGGGCTGAGGAGGAGAGTGGAGTGCACAGGCCGGCAGGGAGCACCCAGTTTCGTGAGGTTGGCAAAGACCTCGGGGGTCCTTTATGCTGGGGTCCAGGTGTCATGGAGGGATTTAAGTTGGGGACTCTCAGAATCACATCCGTGTTTTGGCAGCAGATCAGAGACTGGTGTGAGGCCAGATTAGAGGATGGAGGAGTGGCTGGTCCAAGGTGACCAGGTACCAAGATCTCCGATGGAATCAGCAAGTGGATTTAAAGTGGCGGTGCCCAAGGGCTGACGGGAGGAACAGGCACTGACCTGGACTGTCTATACAAGTCGAAAGCATACAACTTTTTTTCCAAAATGCAGCAAGTCATTTTTTAAAAAGCGTATTTACTTAAATTGTGTAATTTACCAAGACGTAAGCAGAGGCTTCCAGACCAGAAATTCGACATTATTAATGACGGGAGAAAAATGGAAATAACCCAAATATCCAGCAGGACAGGTGGGCTAAATACACATGGACTCTTACACAAACCTCCAAAATCATGTTTCTGAAATTGGGTTTTTAAAGTACGTGTGCATTTTCAAAAGCCGATCAGAAAATACAGAAAAATTTCAGCAGCATGTCTCTGGCTGGTTGGAATCTACCTAGTGTTAATTTTTGCTTTCTTTTTCTATAGTTATGAAAATGTTCACAAGAAAATATATTTCATTTTTATCTTCTGAAATAATTTTCAATACAAGAGTACTATGTGCTTTTAAACAAAGATTATGCACAAAAGTGTATAAAACAGCATTTGCTGTTACCATCTCCCTACATCCTACCCGTGTTGGGATTTTATTTTTCCAACACGGAGTCATAATCTGTACAGTAGCCTGCAGTTAGCTTTCAAACAATCTGTTGACATTTTCTCCATCAGTCCACAAGAATTTCATCATGGCTTTGTCAGACTTCATAGTTTGGGTGAACCAGCATGTCTCTAGTCATTCCCCAAGTAATGGACATTTAGGTTGTTTCCTCTTAAAAATATTAATTCAAACAGGTGCTACAGTGGAAACCGCCGCACATGTGCATGTGCTGTGTACGTGCGTGAAGTGCACTTAAGTGTCTCCATAGGAACGATGCCTAAACGCGGGATTGCTGGGTCAGAGAGAACACGCTTTGGAATGTTCACAGGCAGCACCAGTGATCCTCCCTAAAGTCTGCTCCATCTTCCACTCACTAGAGGGATTGACAGTGCCTGTTCCTCTCCATCCTTCCCAACAACGTGGCAGGGCTGATCCTTTTGTTATTTTGCGCATCTGATGAGCAAAAATGAGGACAAATATGTTTGTTGTTTATTTGTTTGATCATTCGTGAAACTTATTTTCGTTTCATATTTTTATTGGTGATTTTATTTCTTCTGTGAATTTACCGGTCATAATTTTGCCTTTTTTTTTTTCATTCGATTGGATGTATATTTTTAAGTCTGATAGAAACTCTTTATCTGATTGGGATATAACCCCTCTTTAAGAACGTGTGGCATAAATATTATTCCCTGATCTGTTTTATGCCTTTCTTGGTGAAGTCTACACCATAAAGCCTTTTGAATTTTCACAGGTCAGGTTGGCTCTTTCTGTGATCGGTCGCAAACAGAGGAAAGGCATCTTTATTTCGATTTTCTTTTCCATTTTATTCTGACACATTCACTGCTCTGCTGTGTGTTTTATCTCTGCCTGGATTTCACTTTTGCATAGGCAGGAATATAACCTTATATATTTTCCAAATGAAGAGACAATCTCGTGGATTTGTTGAATATAAACACAATTTTTATCAAACCCTAAATCATTGACATATCACATCCTCTCTGTGATTCTGTTGATCTAATTGATCAGTTCCCATGTCCGTTCTACCCCATTTTAATGATTTTTGCTTGACAGTGTATTTTGGTACCTGGCAGAGAACGACCCTGTCATTATTACTGATTCAAAATATTTGCATCTGTTGTCTGTCATTATTGTCACTGTTCGACTTTGGAATCAGTTTACTAATTTTTAAAAATTATCCCTTTGGTGCTGTGTTAGTAATTTCATAGAATAGATGGGCCCTTTGTGGAGAATTGATGTCTTTCTCTATTGTGTGCCTTAGTCAAGGTGCATTAGGTTTTATCCATGCGAATGTTGCACATTTTGTGTTAAGTTTTTTCCTAGGGGTTTTAAGAGAATTTCTATTGAAGTTGTAAATGTTTCACCAGTTTCCTATCCTGGATAGTTATGTCCTGTGTCAGACGAAACCTGACTTTTTGTTATCATCCTTGTATGGTCATTTTTCTTAACACTCATATTATTTCCAATTCTACTCCTCCTGAGTGTCTTGGGATAATTTTACTTAAGTACACTAACCCATTATCTTCAAAGAGCAACTTTATCTCATTATTCCTAACACTCCTACCCCCTCATCTCATTCCGTTGGCTCAAATCTGTGGAATATCTTGACTAGTGGAAAGTAATTATGGGAACCCAGGAATTTAAAGCAGTTTTACCTCTAAGTGGGAACTTTTCTAAAAGTTTTGCAAGACATCCTTTATCACATTGAAGATGTTTCTTTAGATTATCAACTTAATACAATGCTGGCTATTTCTTTTCTTTAAATCAGAAACATTGTTTCAAATGCTCCAACAAAAAGACGCAGTGGCAGACTGGTTAATAAAGCAAGAACCTTCTATATGGTGCATACAAGAGACCCAGTTAAGTGAGAAGGACACATATAGATTGAGAGTGAAAGGATGGAAAAGGATATTCCAAGCAAATGGTAAAGCCAAAAAAGCAGGTATAGCAGTACTCATTTTGGACAAAATAGGCATTAACATAATGCCCATAAAGAAAAAAGAAAGAATGGCATCTTATAATGATTAAAAGAGTAATAAAAGATGAGAATATTACACTCATTAATATATATGCACTCACAATTGGAGCACCTAAGTAATTAAAACAATTACTAAGAGAGATAAACGGGCAAACTGATGAGACTAATATCATTGTGAGAGATATTAACACCATATTAACATGACTAGACAGATCTTCCAGGGAAGGTAAATAAGACAACAAAGAAATTTAATGATACAATAGAAAAATTAGAGTTGGTAGATATTTTAAGAGCATTACACACCCCCAAAAATAAGATATACATTCTTTTCAAGTGCACAAGGAACATTTTCTAGGATTGATCATGTACTTGGGCACAAAAGAAGCCACAACAATTTTAAGAAGATAGAAATTATCTCAAGTATCTTTACTGATCACAACGCCATGAAACTAGAAATCAATTACAGAGAAACAAAGGAGAAAAAAGGAAAGTATGGAGATTAGAAAACATGCTATTAAAAAACCAATGGGTCAATGATGAAATAAAAGCTGAAATTAAAAAATACCTTGAGAGAAATGAAAAGTTAAAACACAACCACACATAATTTATGGGATGCAGCAAAGGCAGTACTAAGAGGGAAGTTAATAGTGATACAGACCTTCCTCAAGAAACAACAATGTCAAATAAAAAATCTAACCCACCAGCTAAAAGAATTAGAAACAGAAGAGCAGAAAAATCCAAAAGGCAGCAGAAAGAAGGAAATAATAGAGATCAGGGAGGAAATAAATTAGATAGAGAGTAAGAAAACAATAGCAAAATCAACCAAAGCAAAACCTGGTATTTTGAAAAAGTAAATAAAGACGACAAACCTCTGGACAAATTCACAAAGAAGAAAAAACAGAGACCACAAATAAGAAAATAAGAAAAGAAAATGGGGAAATTACAACAAATAACAGAAATACAGAATAGCATACAAGAATATTATGAAAAACTATATGGAACCAAAATGGATAACTGAGAAGAAACATACAGTCCACCAAGACTGAATCAAGATGAAACTGACCACTTGAACAATCGATCACTAGAAGTGAAATCGAATTAGCAATACAAATATCCGTACAAATAAAAGTCCACGACTGGTCGGCTACACAGCGGAGTTCTACCAAACATACAAAGAAGAACTCATACCAGTCCTTCTCAAACTCTTCCAGAAGACTGAAAAGGCGGGAATACTCCCAAACTCATTCTATGAAGCCACCATCACCCTGATACCAAAAACAGGCAAAGAAACAACCAAAAAAGAGAATTACAAACCAATATCACTGATGATAAATCCTTACCAAAATGTTAGCAAATAGTATCTAAAAGCACATAAAAAAGATTACACATCATGATTAAGAGGGGTTCATCCCAGGGACACAAGGGTGGTTCAACATACACAAGTCAATCAATGCAATCATCAAATAAACAAGAGAAAGGACAAAAACCACATGACCATCTCAATAGATGCAGAAAAAACATCTGATAAAATTCAACACCCATTTATGATAAAAACTCTCACCAAAGTGAGTATAGAGGGAACATATCTCAACATAGTAAAAGCTATATATGACAAGCCTACAGCCAGTATAGTACTCAATGGTGAAAACCTAAAAATCTTCACACTAAAATCTGGGACAAGACAAGGCTGCCCACTATCACCACTCCTATTCAACATAGTCTTGGAAGTCCTAGCCACAGCAATCAGGCAAGAGAGAGGAATAAAAGGGATCCAAATTGGAAAAGAACAGGTAAAAGTGTTACTATATGCCGATGACATGATACTATATATAGAAAACCTTCAGAGGTCCACAAAAAAAATACTAAAGCTGATTGAAGAATTCAGGAAGGTAACAGATTATAAGATTAACATTCAAAAATCAGTTGCATTTCTTTACACTAACAATGAATCAACAGCAAAAAGAAAGTAAAGAAACAATCCCCTTTAAAATAGCACCCAAACTAATAAAATACCTAGGAATAAATCTAACCAAGGAGGTGAAAGTATTATGCACAGAAAACTGTAAACCATTGATGAAGGAAATTGAAGAAGACTTAAAGAAATGGAAAGATATCCCATGCTCCTGGATTGGAAGAACCAATATTGTTAAAATGGTCACACTGCCCAAGGCAATCTACAGATTTAATGCAATCCCTATCAAATTACCCAGGACATACTTCACAGAACTAGAACAAATCATAATAAAATTTATATGGAACCACAAAAGACGGAGAATTACCAAAGCATGACTGAAAAAAACAAAGAGGTGGGAGGCATAACACTCCCAGACTTCAGACAATACTATAGAGCTACAGTAATTAAAACAGCATGGTACTGATACAAAAATAGACATTTGGACCAATGGAACAGAATACACAGCCCAGAAACGAACCCACAAACTTTTGGTCAACTAAACTTTGACAAAGGAGGCAAGAATATACAAAGGAATAAAGACAGTCTCCTCAGCAAATGGTGTTGGCAAAACTGGACAGCAGCATATAAAGCAATGAAGCTAGAACACTCCCTTACACCATACACAAAAATAAACTCAAAATGGATCAAAGACTTAAACATAAGACAAGATACAATAAACCTCCTAGAAGAAAATATAGGCAAAATATTATCTCACAAACATCTCAAAAATGTTCTCCTCGGGCACTCTAGCCAAGCAATAGAAATAAAAGCAAGAACAAAGAAATGGGACCTAATTAAACTTACAAGCTTCTGCACAGAAAAGGAAACCATAAGTAAAACAAAATGACAACCTACAAATTGGGAGAATATTCTTGCAAATGAAACCGACAAAGGCTTGATCTCCAGAATATGTAAGTAGCACATATGACTTAATAAGGAAAAAACAAACAACCCAATCCAAAAATGGGCAGAAGACCTAAACAAGCAATTCTCCAAGGAAGGAATACAAATGATCAATAGGTTCATGAATAAAATGCTTAATATCACTAATTATCAGGGAATTGCAAATTAAAACTACAATGAGTTATCACCTCACACACTGAGAATGGCCATCATTCCAAAGTCTACAAGTGACAAATGCTGGAGAGGCTGTGGAGAAAAGGGAACCCTCCTACACTGCTGGTGGGAATGCAGTTTGGTGTAGCCACTGTGGAAAACAGTATGGAGATTCTTCAAAAGACTAGTATTACACTTACCATCTGACCCAGGAATACCGCTCCTGGGCATATATCCAGAAGGACCCAACTTCAAAAAAGCACTCACACCCCAATGTTCATAGCAGCACTATGTACAATAGGCAAGACATGGAAACAGCCTAAATGTCCATCAACAGATGACTGGATAAAGAAGAGGTGGTATGAGTATACAGTGGAGTAGTATTCAGCCATAAAATATGACAACATATTGCCATTTGCAGCAACGTGGATGCTCCTGGAGAATGTCATTCCAAGTGAAGTAAGCCAGAAAGAGAAAGAAAAATACAATATGACACCTCTCTTATATGGAATCTACAAAAAAAAAAAAAAAAAAAACAAAAAAAAGAACATAAATACAAAACAGAAACAGACTCATAGATATAGAATACAAACTTGTGGTTGCTGGGTGTTGGGGGTGTGAAGGGTAAGACTGGGAGTTCAAAATTTATAGATACTGACAGGAATGTGTAGAATAGATAAACAAGACTATACTGTATAGCACAGGGAAATATATACAAGATCTTGTGGTAGCTCACAGCAAAAAAATAAATGTGACAATGAATATATTTATGTTCATGTGCAACTAAAAAATTGTTCTCTACACTGAAATTTGACACAACATTGTAAAATGACTATAACTCAATAAAAAATGTTTTAAAAAACACAAAGCAAACAATAAAAGAAAAAAGAAAGAAACAAGGGTTGAATTTACACTGCTAGTCTAGTAATTTTATGTCCAAAAGCTTACGTGCCTACCTTAAATACAGCCATGACCAAATCATCCTGCTGCTGAGATGAAAAGAGCTGGTCCCAGGTAATGTCAACTTAGAAAACTATGTTGGGAGAGAAAACCAGATTTGGCAAAGCCTGAGATTCTTCTCATCATAAACCCTTAGAGCATGACTGGGGTGTTTTCTTTCCTTTCTCTGTGTCTTTTAGTGACATTTTTGTGTTACAGTTGGATAGCTCAGACAGAGGGTGATTCAGTGAGGGCAAAACATTTAGCGATAACACCAGGCTTCTGGCCTGGGGAGACACCTACTGATGTGAGGATGAGGAGAGAGAGTTAACTTCCCAGGGAAATTGAGGAGTCCAGATGGGGAATGTTGAGTCTGTGGTGTCTGTAGGGCATTTATGCAGAGATGCGTTCAGAAGGCAAAATGAGTGTAAAAGTAGAGCTAAAAAGAGGTGTCAGGACTGGAAATAGGGATTCAAGACCCCTGGGCAGTTGTCAGAGAGCACAGTGTGCATCAGAGGAGGAGACAATTGGAGAGCACAGTAAACTGGGAAGGGACCTCAGACTTGACTGGGTTGGGGATTTTGGTGGCCTTGACCTGAGAAGTGTCAGGGAGAGATGTGGGTGTGAGGGAGGGGGCTCTTCACACTCTGTCCCAGAGCGTGAAACAGTGCCTGGCAGATCGATGCGTGGGAGCCAAGTTTGGACAGATGGACAGACGATGGGTAGATGATGGATAGATAGATGGATGATGGATGGGTGGATGCTGAACGGATTATGGAAGGATCATGAATAATGGATAGATGGATGGATGAGGGATGATGGATAATCAATGGATGGATGTAGGAAAGATGGATGGATGTTGGATGGATGGATGCTGAATGGATGATGGAGGGATGATGGATAATGGATGGATCATGGATGATGATGGATGGAAAGTCGGAAACACAGTGATCTGAGAGATCAAAGAAGGCTTCACGAAAGAGGTGGAACTGAACTGTGTCTCAGCAGCTTGAGACAATGGAGCAGGGCATCCCCACATGGGAGCACCAGTAGTCAGGAATGACTTGGTGTCCACAGGCCCAGGAAGGAAGCCACCTGGCTGGACTGTGAGAAAGTGTTATTCAGGAACACTCAGAGGCGCTAAAATGAGGCCAGGAGTGTTCGGGCAGGTCCGAGCCAGGTCAGGACTCCCTCTGCCACACCACATGTCCACCTGGCGGCAAGTGGTCCTCACATTTCTGACCCCCATGCCCTGGCACCTCCAGAGGGGACAGGTTCTCAGAGCCGCCACCCCATTTCCAGCGCAAATTGGCCAGCTGACAAGCTCCATTGATAAAGCAAAACATTCATTGGACCTTTATGATTGAGGTGGGGAGCCCCATAAAAAAGACTAGCAGGACCCCCAGGTGGGGCAACTACTCTCCTGCCAGCACCATCAAATTCCCTGGCCCAGCTTGATTATCTCACTTTTGCCTCTGAAATGGCTTATTTCCAGGAAAGTATAACTTACACCTAAAATTTTATTGGTTCCCTGAGCTAACTCCTGATTGGTCCATTTCTAGTAGTTCATTTGCATTAACTCACTCCTGATTGGTTATTTCTCTCACTCCTGATTGGTCCATTTCCCTCACTCATGATTGGTCCATTTCCCTCACTCATGATTGGTCCATTTCTACAATGCTTCTTACTAATTAGTCACCTTTGTTATACCTTATTTGCATAGGATGTTACAAAATGTTGCCAAGTCTAGAGTGATAGCCTATAAAAGCGTATGTAAACCTGCACATAGGGTCCAGAGCTCACAGTGTTAACTCCCCTGGGCCAGCTGGTGTGATAAACCTGAGTTCTCCAACTCTCCGAAGGCTGCTTGCTCTCTCGCCTGGATCCAGGTTGCCATCACAACTGAAATGAGCTGAAATGACTCGTACTTTAAACACATGAAAGTGGTTTTGTGTGAATGAACTTTATGGGGAAAATGCAAAGGAAGCTGGCAGAGCCCTTGGGTCCCATGGTTCTCGTCTGAGCACATGATGCAGAGTGGAGGGTGACTGGGGCCTTCAGTATAGAGTTTTCAGACTGGCTGTCTGATTGGAAGTGGGGCATGAAGGAAGGGAAAGAGATGGTGACGACTGCTGGAGGTTTGACTTTTCTCGTGCATTTGTGTGGGGTATTTTACCTTTTTTTAAAAAAATAGTTGTGTTTGTGAAGAGAATCATCAGCTTTAATTTGACCTCAGAGAAGTAGTTAAGAATAGTTTTTTTGTGTATTTTCAATTTCTCTGCTTTGTTTTCATTGGCTATTAACAATAGTTTGTGCAAGTGGTCCTTTTGCCACCCCACCGGTGACATTTGTTGTTCCTGATTTCAGTTTCATGTGTGTGCACATGTATCTAGAAGAGTTTTACACGAGAAAGTGGACTACTGAGGTGGGAGCCCTGCGTTTGCTCCCGGTGCTACCTGAACGTGGGACAGGGGACAGGGTGGCTCCTCGTGAATATTAGAGGTTTGCTTCTTGGAAGAAGTTCCTGCACACGTGGAAGTTTCCTGGGGCTCCTCCATGGCTTTCCCGTGACAGGACTGTGCTGGTCCATGTCCCCTTCCTGATGAATTTCTGAGCTTTTACTGCTTAATTGTTTTCTCAAATAACAGACATGATTATCTAAACAAATGTATAAAATAAGAAGCATAAAAATGATGGAAACTTACCCAAGCAATAGTGATGAATCAAAATGATCAATTCCCACAGAGTTCTTCCTTTCTCCCTAATCCCAGATGCCAAAAGTTTCCCACCGTTAACCACGGAGTCACTTCTCCTGTGCTCCCAAAATTCACTTGGTATAAATAGCTGCCTCACAGGCATAACCTGGTGCCAGGGCTGCGGCGGGACGGGCTAGGTAGTCCTGGGGTGAGCGTCTGGGACACCTGGTGTGGCAGGTGACCCACCCCATCCCAGAGGGAGTTCATGGAGAAAGAGAAGTGAGCTTAGAGGGGAATCAAGTGATTCAGGGGTCCTGGTACTGAGTAGGAGGGCAAAGGGAGACGAGGGGAGGGTGGCACCAGAGGGATATCCATCCCAGACTCAGCTGCCTCCCTGGTGCACGATTGGCACCACTTGAGGCCAGCAGGGGGCAGCAACAGCCTGGAATTGGGGACAGTATTTGCTGCTTGTATGAAGTTACAAGAGCTGCCTCCCACGGAACCCCTCCTATGCCCCACAGCATTGGTGCCCCAACAATTCATCTTCAGAAGTCCTAATAAATGGCCCAGGGCTCAGGCTCAGGCTACACTGGCAAAACACCCCAGAAGCAGAGGATGGAGGGATGTGAGAACTCTCCCAACAGTGGGTAAGAAGGAATTGAGGTGATGCTAGTCCCCAGTTCTGCCTTTAATTCCTGGGAAATAGGGCAATGGGATCTTGTACCCACCTGGGACTCTGTCCTCTCCTTTCCCCATTAGCACCGATGGGACGTCTGGGATTCCTCACACAGGAACCACAATGTCCCTCACCAGGAAAGGTGGGAAATCCCTGGGCTGCATCAATTTCACACACGCTGTCATGGACTCAGTCTGTCCTGACTCCACATGTGATGAAAGAGTTAATTGACTAGAAAGGTCTGCTGTCCAGGGATAGAGAAGTGTCCAGAATCAAGTCCAGGTCAGGGGGTGGGGCAAGCAGTGGCAGGAACAGATTTGCTTGGAGGCCACGCCCACCTCTGCAGCAGGGGGAGGGAATAAGAGAGGTCTGGGGGCCAGGCCCAGGGTTGGGGGCTCAGAAGGCAATGCTCTGGGGCATGTCCACCATGGCCTGGGCTCTGCTCCTTGTCACCCTCCTCACTCAGGGCACAGGTGAGGCTCCAGGGAAGGGACATGGGGACATCTGGCTGATTCGTTTTGTCTCTATCCTCAGGGTGATCTGGGGCCCACGCATGAGCTGACCAGAATGTGTTTTTGCTCTTTTCAGGGTCGTGGGCCCAGTCTGCCCTGACTCAGCCTCCGTCGGTGTCTGGGACTTTGGGAAAGATGGTCACCATCTCCTGCGTTGGAACCAGCAGTGACACTGGGGGCTATAACTACATCTCGTGGTATCAACAGCTCCCAGGAACGGCCCCCAAACTCCTGATATATGAGGTCAATAAACGGGCCTCAGGGATCCCTGATCGCTTCTCTGGCTCCAGGTCTGGCAACACGGCCTCCCTGACCATCTCTGGGCTCCAGTCTGAGGACGAGGCTGATTATTTCTGTGCCTCATATACAACTAGTAGCACAGTGCACAGTGGTCCATGGTCATGGGGAAGTGAGACCACAGCCTGCCCTGAGCCCTCAGACTCCCCGTGGCTCTGCCTCTGCTGGTTGGCCATCTGCTTCTGTTGTTGAAGCATCAGAGCTGAAAGGAGACCTGGGACCCAGAAGAGGGAGGAGGACAAAGAAGAGGGCATGGTTTTCCTGTTTATTTTCCCTTCTCTTTGTCCTTCATCTGAGCAGGCTGAGCCGGGGGTCGGGGACAGACCCTGGGTCTCTCACAGTTGCCCTCTCCTCGCCTGGTAGCCCTGTCCGGGAACCGCCCTGCAGGGGGAAAGTCTCCCCAAGACGATGGGCTCCTTGCAAGGTGGCTCCGAATAGAGGCTGCCCTGGCGGGTGTCTCCCTCATTCGTCTTAACATCAGGACGCACATCCCCGTGAGGAGCCAGCGCCGGTTCTAGGTGGAATCCCTGCTAATCTAACAATGGTGAGAATTCAATTTTAAAGTGGGCACATGGGTACTGGGTCCAATATTTACATTTTCTTGAAACTGGGAGACAGTTTCCAATTGCAACCTTTCATAAAATTGAAGTTATGTGAATTCCTTAAACCAATGAGATGAAAAACAAAGTGCACTAGGAATCTATTTGCTGCATAACAGGTCCCCCCACACCTACAAGGTAAGAGAAAAACAGTTGGCATCCGGTGTTTTCTGGCTTCTACAACCTGGAGCAGCTCTTTTCTGTGCTTGTGTCTCCTGGTTCTCATGAAGGTGCAGCCCTGTGTCAGCCGGGCTGTTTCACTGAAGGCTCCTCTATGTTTGGAAGCACTCCCGCCCAGTCAGGCTCACCCCCTGCCTGCCATGTGCCCGCTTTTCCTCACCACATCATCCTCCTGATAAATCTGATTTTTAAACCTTGCCAATTAGGCCCCATATTTTCCACATTCCATACTAGTGTCCACGTGAATAGTCATTTTTCTTCATCCCAGCATTTTCTGTTGGACCAGTATCACAGGTCTTACTATCTATCGGGTCATAGCTCTGGTGTATTGCTGAGAATCGTCACCAGGTACATTTCTAGATTTTACATTCATTGCAGTAATAGCTGCTTCTAGGTTTGTGGTCCAGGAATCAGTGTTTTTACTCTCCCGGAATAGGCTCTGTTACTTCCTGCCCTCCCCCATGGCTGTGGGAGAGCGGGGTGTTCTGTCCCTCTGTCTGCTCCCCTGTTCTCTCTCTTTTCCTATGGGACATCCATCTGCATTTATAACTCACCTTACATTTTTGTTAGAAAGCCTTTTTTTTAAATTGACAATGACCTCAATATGTCTGTACACATGTTGAGAAGTCATAGCCTTCAAATTATACTGAGATGTGACATCAAATATCCCTCTGAATGTCCTCACTCCGGGCTTGCAGTTTAAACAACAGTCTGGCTCTTTATGGACAGATGTGTACGTTTGTTCATGAGCATCTGAGCAGTGGTCAGTCTTGTGTCCTCCCACGAGCCCTGCCCTCTCCTGTCCCCCTGCCAGGTCCCTAACATTTAATACACACTAGCTTAAGAGACTCTCATTTTGCCTCTGTAGCATGATCAGAAAATTTTGGAAAGTTTTGATTCAATCTTTCAAATACATTTGGAAATACACATCGTAACAAATATCTGGCTTCCAGGATAAATTATACTTTGATTCTCTTCATCTCAATGAAAACAAAAACTTTGAACAGAAGGAAACGGATTCAAGTGAAAACCACCCGTTCCCTTGTGTCCCCATCAAATGTGATGGCCCAACTTTATTTGGACTGCACGTGGGGACGGAGCTCAGGAGTGAAGGTGGATGTTGGGATGTCTGCATAACCTGGCAGTGGGAACTGGGGGGGTGTGCACGGATGGGATTATCCCTCAGAGTCCACAGCAAATTTGGGTTCTGCACAGGGGAGGTCCAGGGGTCCTCTCTAGGTTTCTTCTTCTGGAGCAGAGATGAAGAATCCCTGATGAAATTAACTTACAAAAAAGAAACTCACAAGTCTCATTTTTCTGCTGGATTATATGCATACTGTTCACTGTCTGTCTTTATATTTGTAACACACAAGTACAATTCATTAAAAAAAATCCACTGAAGAATCACAGTCAACATCTATCAAAATTCATCAAATTGGACACCTAAAATGCATGTAGTTGACCTTACAGGAATCACACCACAATAAAGGTGTTAATAAAAAAACAAGAATCACAGTGAAACGTGTTAAATGAAGAACGTTCGTGCAAGTGGTTTGTGTTATTTATGATCCAACTGCAAACTTTTTAAAGGAGAAAATACAGAAGGAAGCAATGGACATTAGTTTGTGTTTTGGAGAAACAGCAGCTGGACTATGTGGCTATTCTCCCCAGAACAAGGACAGTCCGTGTGCTGCCTGGCAGAGGAGTCCCTCCTAATACTGGGGACCCCACAAGAGAGGCACTTGGTGTCCTGAGGTGATTAGCGGGGGCTCAGGGAGCACGTGAGATCAGCGTGCTTGTTGCTGCAGCAGCTTCCGGGAGGGCACCTGGGGCTGCATCTGGGCTTCCCCCTTTGGATCCAGGAGCCACAGAGAGATCCCAGAGTGGTGTGGACAGGAGCCCACACTGAAAGTCAGGGGGGCAGAAGTTGTAATGTGGACAGGAGATTGTTCTGGAGGTGCTATGTTGACAGTGGGGAGCAGCAGAGAGTTTTCAGTGCTCAAGGCTGAGTAAACCCTTGGGGTGACCTGGGAGTGGTGACTTCAGTGCAAATCACGATCCCCTGATCCTATTTATCCCTGGGCACAGAGGGGAGAGAAGAGGGGAAGCCTTAGACCCTGCCTGTTTACTCAGGTCATCCTGTGTCCAGGGTCCCCAAGACCTCAGGCCACAGTTTTTGTCACTAAGAAGACTTCTAAGATCCTAGAGACTCACCCTTGTCACTGTGATTTCCTTCAGGAGACAAAGCAGAGCCAGCAAAGGGCAGCAGAGGATGAGGTGAAGTCCAAGGAAACCAGGAGAAGCTTCCAGGAGACCTGTCCCAGGGAGGCCACAAGGAAGGGCTTCTTCCCCAGCATCAAATCGTGACAATGTCCGAGAAGAATTGTGTCCCAGGGAGGCTCCTCAGGCCCTCAAGGTTCTTACCCTCCCAGGGGGCTAGTGTTCTAGGCATCCTCTGCCTGGCACCCACTGAAATTCTGGCCTTTTGGGGGAAGTCAGTGGATGAGTCTAAACCATAAGTTTACATAAACCTGTAGGTTCTGCAGGCCATTCTTATGGGAAAAGAGTCAGAATCTTCCTGAAATCAAATTCCCAGACAAAAACCAAGGGCCTGTCTTGCAAGCAGGTCTTTACAAGGATTTTATTCTCAACCTATGGGCAGCTCTTCCCTGTACAAATCCTGTGTGTGTGCCTGCCCCTGAGATGAGGATCTAGATACAAGGAAAACCCAACTTTCACCATCAAGTCAGGTTAGGTTCTATCTCAGGCTGTGCTCTCTCTCTGTAAATGCACACACAGAAGACACACGCACACACAGCAGCACAAGCGCAAACACAGACACACGAGCCATCAGTCCTGGGCCCCCTCCATGAACCGGGGAAGGAAGCAGGGATCTGCTCTGTGGGTACCAGGTTCTCCTTTTGCCATCTCATGCGATCTGTGTGACAAGAAGCAGTAGCATGAGTGGAGCTGGGAGGGGAGGAAGGAGAAGTGGGGGATCAGACCTGGGGTGTCAATCCCCTTAAGCTGCCTCCTTGGACACCGTTGGCCCCATCTGCGGCCACCAGGGGGCAGCGAGGACCTGAGTGTAGGGAAGGCTCTCCAGTGGCTTGCCTGCCCTGGGTCAAGTCCCACAGCTGCTGCCTTCTGAGCCCCCTCAGGGAGAGTCTGGGGTGCAAGATCCCCATCGCTTCTGCTTCATGAGCCCTTCAATTGAAACACCAATAAGTGTCCACGAGCCTCTACTCAGAGCACCACAGAATCAGGGACCAGAGGGTCAAGGGGACCATCCTGCTGAGGAGGTAGGATGGGCGAAGGGTGGACACCCTAGCTCTCCATTGATGTGAGGATGAGAAGAGATTGAATCTCTAACTAACTCCAGTACTTCTCGACCCTGTCCCCAGATTTGACACACAAAATAGAAAATAAATTTTGTGATTATTAGCAAATGATATCTTGATTTTGGCCCAGGATGATAGGGACATCCAATGATGGCTCAATTTCCATGGCTCTGGAATGGTTAGTGAATACTGAGTAAGAAAAACATAAGAGCATTAATTCTCCTAGATTGGCTCTGTGTCCAGGGATAGAGAAGTGTCTAGAATCAAGTCCAGGTTGGAGGGGTGGGGGAAGCAGGGCAGGAACAGATTTGCATGGAGGCCCCACCCTCCTCTGCAGCAGGGGGAGGAGATAAGAGAGGTCTGGGGGACCAGGCCCAGGGTTAGGGGCTCAGAAGGCAGCGCTCTGGAGCGTCTCCACCATGGCCTGGGCTCTGCTCCTTGTCACCCTCCTCACTCAGGGCACAGGTGAGGCTCCAGGGAAGGGACACGGGGACTTCTGGCTGACCCTTTGTGTCTCTGTCCTCAGGGTGACCTGGGGCTCAGCCCTAAACTGACCAGTGTGTTTTTGCTCTTTTCAGGCTCCTGGGCCCAGTCTGCCCTGACGCAGCCTCCCTCCGTGTCCGGAACTCTGGGAAAGACGGTCACCATCTCCTGTGCAGGAACCAGCAGTGATGTTGGATACAGAAACTATGTCTCCTGGTACCAACAGCTCCCAGGCACGGCCCCCAAACTCCTGATATATGCAGTCAGCTATCGAGCCTCAGGGATCTCTGATCGCTTCTCTGGCTCCAAGCCTGGCAACACGGCCTCCCTGACCATCTCTGGGCTCCAGTCTGAAGACGAGGCTGATTATTACTGTGCCTCATATAGAAGCAGCAACAACGCACACAGTGGTCCACGGTCATGGGGAAGTGAGAACAAAACCTGCCCTGAGCTCACTCAGCTCTTCTATCCTGAATTCAGAGTTTCATTTGTTTTTCATGTTTGTGTTTTGGAAATAATTACACATTTAAACCAAACTGGAGAGGTTTCATGAAGAACTCCTGCAGAACCTTTCCCAGATGCACTAGTTTTAATGCTTTGCCACAGGTGCTTTTCAGATATCCCCTCTCCTCTCTGTCTCTGCATTTGTGTGTCTAGATGCACATCCATTAGCACGCGTGTTCAGCGCACACACAGGCACACAGAATGTTAATTTTCAAAATCACTGGAAAAACTTCTACCTTCCAGCATCCAAGCCTTCATATTTCTTCATAAATACACTAAAGAATCCATAACATACATCATTTTGGGGAAAATAAACCAGTGGGTTTTCATACATTCACACCCTTGAATATCAATGAAGACTCTACCTTCCAGAGTATTTTTCATCCTCATAAAGCAAAGACTTCATCCATCACCCATCAGTCCCCTTCCCCTGGTCCCTCCACCCTCCAAACCATTCACGTGCTTCCAACCTATTCTAGATTTTTCACGTAACAGCAGCCATATCCCATGTGGCCCTTTGTGTCTGGCTCCTGTCCCCTTTTCCAGTACTCTGTGATGGAGCTGTGGGTCTTGGGTAATCCCATCTTGATAGTTTTGTTTAACCCTACTCTCTGCCCAGCTGTGTCCAGGTGGTTAACTCCACCCAGCTTTGTGGGAACACCGTTCTTTCTACATCAGTTCCATTTACAAAAATGTTGACCTTCTTTTTGGGTGTGTCCTTCAAGTGAGCTGCACAGAGGCCTGTCTGGGACCTGGGTGGTTTTCTATACTTTAGGTCCCCCCCTTAAGTCTCTCCTGTGCTACTTGCTGTCAGAATCCATGCAAGTGTGGCTCACAGGGCAGCTCAGGCATCATGAACTATTTGCACATTAAGTTTCCTAGCGAATCTCCCCTCACCATCTCCTCAGTCTTCCCTGGACCCTGAGTTTACTCCTCTGTCCACTGGATCAGAAACTGTGACACTAGTTCCCCTAAACTGTTGTCCCCTTCCTGTGACAGGACCTGTGTCCATGTGTCAAGGAGCAGGAGGACAGAGAGGACAGATGCAAAGGGGATGCTCATCCCCTGGGTGGGAAGACAGCTCCTAAATCATAGGGAATGGTCCTTCTGCCTCCACCATCAGTAATGCCCAGCCGGGATGCTGGGCCGGGGGACAGAGAGCAGGGCACGTGGCCAGGGAATTGTGAGTTTTCCCGCAGCGGCTCTGGCACTGGCGCTCTCCTTCTTTCCTTCCCCCAGATCAAAGGAAGCTGTCATGCAGCTCTTCTGTCTCAGGTAGGAGCCCTTCCAGCCTCAGGCTGCCTGAATCCAGGGAACAATAGAACCTCACCCACTCTGAGTTCAATGACCTTCCAGTCCCAGTGACTACCCCAGTCTGCTCTGATGATTCCTTTTCTTGGTACCCAAGTAGCTCCTCCATGACTTCTGCCTGGGTTTTATAGGTGCATTTGGTGGGAGAAAAAAAATGTGTATTTACTACATGTTATGTGAAATCAGGATGCAATGGTACAGTTTTAAATTTGGTAAAACAGAACAGGACAGAATGAGACAGAACAATGGGGGGAGGAAAACGGGAATGATGAGCCTGAGTTTTAAAGCACTGAGGTAGAAAACCAAGAGGAAATATTTTCCCAACAGTTTTTCAGTGTTCCTTGGATCAGAGATCACTTCTATCTTGACCTGGGTACTTGGGAAAGTGGAGCCTACAAGCAGCAAAAACACATCTTGTGACCAAAGCAATAACACAAAGATGAAATGAGATGAAATCTTTGACTATCAATTGTGAAATAAATGTCACAGCTGTGGGCTCAGAAATGCCACTTTGTGCCAGCTGCTCTCTCTCCACTCATTCATCTCTTCTGAGGTCAGAGTACTGGCCGGTGGGCTCATGGATCTAGTGTCTCCTGTGAGAATCATAAGAGGAAAAGGATAGTGCCCTGCACAGAGGGCAAACAGCAGAACTGGGAGAGTACTGTCAGAGTCAGGACACGGCTCCTGCCTGGTGTCCCCTGTTCCTCCTGGGAGTCCTCACGATTGTGTACCTGGTGCTCAGGGGCACCTGTGGGGGTGGCCTGGAGGTCAGTGATCTGCTCATGGATTTCATGCTGCAGATGCTCCAGAACAAAGGGGTGGGGGTGGGGAGGTGAGCAGGCTGCAGCTGGGTGGGTGCCACCCAGAACCCAGCAAACAGCAGGTGTTTCCCCAAGATGGGCACCTCTTTTACTACAGAGACTCTGTCGAGTGAGCATCCGGCAGAGGGCACTGCAGAGCATCCCCCGCACAGAGAGTCCCAGAGACACAGTCACATCCTAGCACATACACAAAAGATCCAGGAGCTCATTGAGCAGGGCCACAGCTGGACTTTCTCTCCTCTGCAAACAAGCGAAACACAACATCTATGGGTCAAAGATTTTAATCCTCTGAGCAACACAAACTTCCAGGGATGCATAGAAACTACTGGCCATGGTGGAGGTGGGAGAAGCAGGGAGAGGAGCAGGTTTGCATGGAGGCCCTGCTCTCCTCTGCAGCAGTGGGAGGGGATAAGAGAAGTCTGGGGGACCAAGCCCAGGGTTGGGGGCTCAGAAGGCAGCACTCTGGGGCATCTCCACCATGGCCTGGGCTCTGTTCCTTGTCACCCTCCTCACTCAGGGCACAGGTGAGGCTCCAGGGAAGGGACATGGGGACATCTGGCTGATCTTTTTTGTCTATATACTCAGGGAGACCTGGGGCCCAGCGCTGAACTGATCCGAGTGTGTTTTTGCCCTTTTCAGGGTCCTGGGCCCAGTCTGCCCTGATTCAGCCTCCCTCGGTGTCCAGGACTCTGGGAAAGACGGTCACCATCCCCTGTGCTGGAACCAGCAGTGATGTTGGGTCTGGAAATTATGTCTCCTGGTATCAACAGCTCCCCCAAACTCCTGATCTACAGAGTCAGCAATCGAGCCTCGGGGATCCCTGATGGCGTCTCTGACTCCAAGTCTGGCAACAAGGCCTCCTTGATCATCTCTGGGCTCCAGTCTGAGGACGAGGCTGATTATTTCTGTGCCTCATATAGAAATGGTGGCACTGCGCACAGTGGTCCAAGTTCACGGGGAAGTGAGATCACAACCTGCCCTGAGCCCTCAGGCTCCCCGTGGCTCTGCCTCTGCTGGTTGGCCATCTGCATCTGTTGTTGAAGCATCAGAGCTCAAAGGAGACCCGAGACCCTGCAGAGGGATGAGAACCAAGAGGAAGACATGGTTTTCATATTTATTATCCCTCCTCTTGTCCTACATATGAGCGGGCTGAGCCAGGGTTCAGGGACAGGCCCTGGGTCTCTCACAGTTGCCCTCTACTCGCCTGGGTGGGCCCTGTCCGGGAACCACCCTGCAGGCAGACGTCCTCCCCGAGATCATGGGCGCCTTGCAAGGTGGCTTCACATGGACGATGCTCTGGAGGGTGTGTCCCTCATTCCTCAGGGACATCAGGACACATGTCCCCATGAGGAGCCAGAGCAGGTTGTAGGTGGAATGCCCATTAATCTAATAACTGTTAGAATTCATTTTTAAATTGGGTAGAAGTGTCCTGGGTTCAATATTTGCATTTTCTTGAAATTGCAACCTTTTCCAAATGCAACTTTTCGTAATATTGAAATTATGTGAATTCACTTAAATGGATGAGATGAAAAACAAAGTGCATTAGGAATCTATTTGCTGCGTAACAGGTCACCCCCACACTTACAAGTGAAGAGAAAAAGAGTTGACATCCAGTGTTTTCTGGCACATACAACCTGGAGCTGCTCTTTTCTGTGCTTGTGTCTCCTGGTTCTCATGAAGGTGCAGCCCCTTGTCAGCTGGGCTATCTCATCAAAGTCCCCTCTATGTTTGGAAGCTGCCCCCTAATCAGGCTTACCCCCTTCCTGCCATGTGCCTGCTTTTCCTCACCACATCATCTTCCTGATATATCTGATTTTTTAACCTTGCCAGTTAGGCCCCATATTTTCTGCATTCCATGCTAGTCTCTGTGTGATTAATCATATTTCTTCATCCCAGCATTTTCCGTTGGACCAGAATCTCAGGTCTTACTATCTATCTGGTCATAGCTCTGGTGTATTGCTGAGAATCGGCACCGAGTTCATTTCTAGACTGTACTGTCATTGCAATAATATCTGCTCCTAGGTTTGGGGTCCGGGAATCAGACCCAGAACAGCCTCTGTTACTTGGTGCCCTCCCCTATGGCTGTGGGGACAGTGGGGTGTTCTGTCCCTCTGTCTGCTCTCCTGTTCTCTTTTTCTATGTGATAGGCATCTGCATTTATAACTCGTCTTACATTTTTGTTAGAAAGCCTTTTTTTTAAATGAGATAGAGCTCAATATGGCTGTACACATGTTCAGAATTCACAGCCCAGAAACTATACAGACACGAGATATCAAACATCCTTCTGAATATCATGACTCTGAGCTTGTGGTTTAAACAATCACTTCTGCTCTTTATAGGCAGATGTATGTGTTTGTACATGAGATTCTGAGCAGTGGTCAGTCTTGTGTCCCTCCCGGAGCCCTGCCCTCTCTGGTCCCCACTCCAGGTCCCTAACGTTTAATGCACACTAAAGTAAGAGACTACCATTTTGCCTCTTAGCATGATCAGAAAACTTTGGACAAGTTTCCATCCAATTTTTGAAATATATCTGGAAATATATATCATAACGGATATCTGGTTTCTTGGATAATTATATCTTGATTCTGTGCATCTCCATGAAAAGAAAAACACAGAACATAAACCAAGGGCCAGTCTTGCAAGCAGGTCTTTCCAAACACTTTAGTCTCAACCTATGGGCAGCTCTTCCCCGCACAAATCCTGTGTGTGTGCCTGCCCCTGGGACCAGGGCTAGATGCGAGGAAAACCCAAACTTTCACCATCAAGTCCGGTTAGGTTCTCTCAGACTGTGCTCTCTCTTTGTAAATGCGCACACAGAAGACACACACACACACATGTGCCATCACTCCTGGAGCCCCCTCCATGTACCCTGAAAGGAAACAGGATCTACTCTGTGGGGACCTTTTTCCTTTTGCCATCACCTGTGATCTCTGTGACAAGAAGCAGGAGCATCAGCTGAGTTGCAAGGGGAGGCAGGAGAAGTGGGGGATCAGAGTTGAATTGTCAAGTGCCCTCAGCTGCCTCCCTGGCCACCGTATGCCCCATCTGAGGCCACCAGGGGGCAGGGAATCCCTAAGTTTGGGGAAGGTTCTCCTGTGGTTCACCTGCCTAGGGTGAAGTCCCAGAGCTTATGCCTCCTGAAGCCCCTCAGTGAGAGTTTGGGTTCCAGGGTCCCCATCAGTTCTGCTTCATGAGCCCTTCACAAGAAACACCAATAAGTGTCCCTGGGGACTCCCGCTCAGAGCAGCACAGAGACAGGGGACAGAGGGACAAGGGGACCATCTTGCTGATGAGGCAACATGGGGCGAGGGGTGCACACACCCTGCTCTCCTTTGATGTCAGGACGAGAAGAGATTGAATCTCTAACTAATTCCAGCCCTTCTGGCCCCTGTCCTCACATTTGACACACAGAAAAGAAAATAATTTGGGGGGATTATTAGCCAATGATACCTTCACTCTAGTACAGGGTGACAGGGAAACAAAGGGTGGCTCGATTTCTGGGGACCTGTAATGGTCAATGGTCAGGTTGGGGGGGGGAGCAGGGGCAGAAGCAATTTTTGCATTGAGGCCCCGCCCTCCTCTGCAGCTGGGGAAGGGGATAAGAGAGGCCTCGGGGACAAGGACCAGGGTTGGGGGCTCAGAAGGCAGCACTCTGGGGCATCTCCACCACGGCCTGGGCTCTGCTCCTTGTCACCCTCCTCACTCAGGGCACAGGTGACGCTCCAGGGAAGGGACACGGGGACATCTGGCTGATCCTTTGTGTGTCTGTCCTCAGGGTGACTTGGCGACCAGGCCTGAACTGACCTGAGTGTGCTTTTGCTCTTTTCAGGGTCCTGGGCCCAGTCTGCCCTGATTCAGCCTCTCTCGGTGTCCAGGACTCTGGGAAAGACAGTCACCATCTCCTGGAACCAGCAGTGATGTTGGGTCTGGAAATTATGTCTCCTGGCATCAACAGCTCCCAGGAACGGCCCCAAAACTCCTGATTTATCAGGTCAATAAACGAGCTTCAGGGATCTCTGATCGCTTCTCTGGCTCCAAGTCTGGCAACACGGCCTCCCTGACCATCTCTGGGCTCCAGTCTGCGGACGAGGCTGATTATTACTGTGCCTCATATGGAAGCAGCTACAATGTGCACAGTGGTCCATATTCATGGGGAAGTGAGACCAAAACCTGCCCTGAGCTCACAGGCTCTCTCCTTGCTCCAAAGATGCTTCCACGCCCTGAGCAGCGGACTTATGCAGCTCTGCAATGACATGTCTGGGCACCTCTCTCCTCCCACAGTGAAGGTGACAGGAAACATGCACCTTGCATCATTCCCTTGGGAGGGTAAGTGCTTCATCTTCCCAGGAGTCTTGGGTCTCAAACGGGCCACTCTTTTCAGGTCTTCATCAGCAGTGTGATGGTTAGTGGTCCATGTCTACCTGCCTAAGGTAAGAGATGCTCATGTTGCTGCAAAAACACCATTTCTTGATGTGTCTTTGAGTCTGTTTCCAGAGGAGATTAGCACGAATCCATTTCTTAGTCAAGAAGATTACTGGTGCCAGTGGCGGTGGGCAGGGTCCCTGAGTGGAGGGTCTGAATAGAACAAAAAGGTGGGGTTAGGGGCGTGTGCCCCCTACATGTCATCAGAAAAGTCGTCTTCTCCTGACCTGGGACACTGGCACTGCTGGGTCGTCAGCTGTTGAACTCAGACCTGGACTTACATCACTGGCCCCCGAGTCACAGGACTCTGGACTCAAACTGAATTAAATCACTGACTTTCAGGGTTCTCCAGCCCTCTGCATGGGGGCCATCCCCTCCCAAAGGCAAGGTTACAATCAAAGCCAGCAGAGTCCCAGCGGCCATCAGAACAGTCTGCCGGGCACAGATCAGTGACCCTGGCTTGGTGATCGGGGTATTCCTAGGGGTGAAATAGGCAGGAAGCGGGCTAAACACTTACTTGGGCTTATAAGAAAAACACGTATAGGTCCAGTGAGCAAAAGTTTAACTCAGATCACAAAAAGAGGGTCACAGCCCCTCAGTCAGTGGATTCCCAGGCTGGAGCCAGTTTACAGACCCAGACCCCCATGAAGGAAAGGGAGGCTCCGTCCCCTGGAGGGGGAGCTCCGGTGCATCACTGAGAATTCATACTGTTGATCTTTCTCCCGGGCTTCCCCAAGGCACCAATAGCCTTTATCGGGGTAACTGTGCTTTGGGGAAAAGGAAATAATCAGACTTTTCAGGGACTACTGGACCCCGGTTATGAACTGACATTGGTTTTGGGAACACCAAACCTCACCGTGGCCCTCCAACGAGTCGGGGTTTCTGGAGATCAGCTGAACAGTGAATGGTGTTTTATCTCAGGTCTGTCTCAAGGTGGCTCGAGTAGGTCCCTGAATCCATCCTGTGGTCATTTCTCCAGTTCCAGAGTATAATTACCGTGTGGCCTGAGCTGCCCGCCATGAACTGGGTGCCATCTGAACCACAGAACTCTAGGACCAGGTTCCCCTGTCAAAGAGCGCAGCACAAGTGGGCAGCCGCGTCACCGCGGCCCCGCTCGGGGCGTCCTCCAGGGACACGGTGAGAGGACACCCTCCGTGGGCAGCACTTCCGGCAGCGCACCTGGTTGCACTTTTTGGAAGGAGAAATGGCCAAGCATGCGATTATACATCTATTAATTGGTTTGGCTGGATGATCAGGAACTTGGAAGAAACATGATAGGAAATTTGGTCAAAAAATTTAATTGGGGAAAGGTACGTGGATAGAACGCTCCCAGTGGGCAAAACAAAAAAAGTGAAGATATTTGTGTCCAGTGTGAGCAGCCTCGAACGGGTGACCTGAGTGGAGGAGGGACTTTTGTAATAAAGGGCCAGGATGACTCACTCTGCAGGTCCCAGGCAGCATCTTTCCCAGCCCCCTCTGTCTTCATCCCACGGCCTCATGAACAGGTGTCAATGGCGACCGGGCCAGAAATTAGGCAAGGACTCAGCATCGAGTGGCCACCACAAACCAAGGTCAACCAGGCAGTCCAAACAGGTCTTCTAATAGCCCAGAACCTTCGGGAATGAAACCATGAGTCACCACCCCCCACCCCAATGTCAAGAACCATGATGAGCTGAGACGCTTGTGGAAGGCAAAGGAAACAGAGCCTGAGCAGCAGAAGGAGGGGGCTGTGGATCCCAGCTGTGCCTGCGGGACCGGCCACGGATGTGAGGGCTGCAGATGTCAGGAGTGTCCCCTATTTACTTTGTCGTGAGTGTGTGTGTATGTCTGTCTGTGTGTATGTGTCTGTGTGTCTGTGTGTGTGTGTGTCTATGTGTGTGTCTGTGTGTATATACACATATTAAGCAAGTAGCTTTGTTTTCCTTCCTCTCTCATCTACTTATCATGTGACTGGAACTCACCAGCACTTCTCAGGGAGTCCCTGGGCTCCATTCAGGTTTCAAATACCCTGAGGCAAATAATGTCCAGAGATTTATTGATGCCTCAGCTGCCTAAATCCCTGCAGCTGGCTGACACATGTTACAATGTGAGGGCCACAAGCTAATCACATCAAAACGTCTGAAATACCCACCCCAGCCCCGTGGAGGAGGGTCACACTCCCCACTCTGTCTTCCCTCGGTCGCTATCCCAAGGATTGGGATAAAACATACTAAACAGACATCCAGCCCAGAACAAGGAGTCCCAGGTCCACATAAATGACCAGATCTGGGGGTGAATCAAAAAGGGAGTCTCCAAATGACCACACGCTTTCCCTTTATATCAGAATGTGCCAGAACACATGGACAGTATTTGATAGCGAGCTACTGGCTGGACTCGAGGACTTCTAAGCTCAGGTAGAGCGTAAACTTGAGATATTTCACTTAGAGGTTTTCAAGAAAGGACCCAGGGAGTCGGAGGCCCAAACCTGAGTTTTTCAGGCCTGAAGTCTCTTTGGAGAAAGGAGGTGAGCGAGAAGCAGGTGGCGCTGTAGGACCATGTCTGTGTTTCTGGGGGCCTGGCCCAGCTGTGAATCTTTTCAACTGACACAGTTTGCATTTCCCATCAGTGTCACCGTGAGAAGCGGTGTGCTGTCCGGGCAAGGTCGGCCTGTACTGTGGACCCCGCAGCCAACCTTCAAATAAAACCAATTTAAATAACAGTTTCAGACAATCAACCGTAAAAGAAGACAACATTAAATTTTAAAAAATATTCAGTTAATGAAAAATAGAGATAAAGCAAAGCAGCAATGAGGAAGACATGGGACAAAAAGTAAAGAAGAAGCAAGATGAGACATTTTCACAGAAATGTATTATGAATCCCGACAAAGGCAAGTGGGGAAAATCCCACAATTAAAAGGCAGACACGGGCAGATTGAATTTTACAGCAAGACCCGTGGAAATGGCCCTGCACGGCCAGAGCGGCCTCCCAGTCCACAGACCCTCTGGCTCTAACCCAGGACACAGCCCCTTGCCCTCCCCCACGGGCAGGCTGAAGGGGGCTCCTTATGATGATCGAGGGTCTCCCTTCTGCACCGGGACCCTCCGTAACCCCTGACATCATTCATTGGTCTCCATTTCCAAAATTTCTGCAGATACTTGACATAGAACCATAGGAAATGGATGAAACCACAGAGGGAAAAGAAAACCATTAGAAATGATGGATAGAAGGAAAAACATACAATCACATAGCACGTCGCCCTGGGATTAGCGTTGCTCACTCTGCATAATCCCCTGTAGATGCACCCAAATTGCCCTGTGCACTCGGCATCCGGTCCTTTTCATGGCAGAGTACTGGTCCATGGTTCCGGTCCAGACGTCTAGGACGCAGTCAGTCACCCACTGAAGGACGTCGGCACTGCTCTCAGCTGGGGCTGTTCCGCACTTGGGAACTCTGGACGATTGTGTCTACTTCCCCTGTGACCTTATGTTCTCACTTCTCTGAAATATATGCTCAGGTGTGCATGGCTGGGGTCTTTGGTGACCTCAAGTTTAACTCTTTAAGAAGCTGCCAACTCTTTTGCAGACATTCTCCACCAGATCCCACTTCTCTTAGTCACACATGTGCCACCCAGCTTCTCCACATCTTTGCCAACATGTGGGGCTGTCTGGATTTTTATTATATAGCCCCTATGATAGGCAAGAAGTGGTACCTCACTGTGGTTTCATCTGCATTCCCCTCCTGGCTGATAAGGGAGGGCTGTTCACGTGCTCATTGCCGCCCATCTGCGCTCTTCCACAAAATATTTGTTCTAGCCCACTGGCCATCCTCTAAGTAAGTTCTTCTTGTCATTTCTTTTTTCTTTTTACTCTTTAGAGTTCAGCCTGTTTAGATACACCCTCAATTCATCATTCACAGGTTATATGATTTGCAAATATTTTCTTTCTACCTGTTATTTGGGTTTTTTTCATCCCCATTACATAGTTTGCAAGCAAAAGATATTGATACTATTGGCGTTCAAAGTTTTGATACTTCTTTTTGAATCACGTATATGGCATCCCCAATATTTGCTTAATCCTAGAGCCAAATGGTTTGCCAGTCTTTCTTCTAAAATTAATTGATGTATTTGAAAAGACTTCCTCTGAGGTACATGAGCAATTTCACTGGGTCTGATGATGGGACTCTGGCCTCTCACAGCAGCGTGGTGACTGCTGTCCCCACAGCACCCGCTATAAGCACTGCCCAGCCCACACTGTCATGCCTCAGCAATTCCCCCAGGCCCAGAGGGGAAGCCCAGGCTCAGACTGAGGTGGGAGTGCGCTTGCTGGGGGCAGGGGGCAGCACTTCCTCACTCAGCACCAGAGTCTCTTCTGGGACCTGGGCCCTGGCCTGGGAGTGGGGCCTCCACTGAAATCCTCCATTGAGCCCAGCTGCTCTCTGCTCAGGAGGGAGCCGGTCACCAAGGTCACAGGGCCAGGAAGTAGATTTGCATGAGGATGACCCCTCTGAAGATAAGAGAGTCCCCAAGACCCCACCCCCAGTTGTGGACTCAGAGGCAGAGCTCAGGGCGCCTCCACCATGGCCTGGACCCCCCTCCTGCTGCCCCTCCTCTCTCTCTGCACAGGTGCTGCCCATAGGGCTCTGCCCTCGGTGTAATCAGGGCTCAGCCTGGCCCTGAACATCAGCTCAGCACAGGGGATGCTGCGGGGTGCGTGGTCCAAGGGAATGAGACCCTGGTCCCCACCCTAACTTTCCTCTCCTCTCCTGCAGGTTATGTGGCCCCTTCTGCACTGACTCAGCCCTCCACGGCGTCCATGTCCTTAGGACAGACGGCCAAGATCACCTGCCAAGGAGGCAGCTTACGAAGCTATTATGCTCACTGGTACCAGCAGAAGCCAGGCCTTGCCCCTGTGCTGGTCATCTACAAAGATAGCAACCGGCCCTCAGGGATCCCTGAGCGGTTCTCTGGCTCCAGATCGGGGGGCACAGCCACCCTGACCATCAGCAGGACCCAGGCCGAGGACGAGGCCGACTATTACTGTCTGTCAGCAGACAGCAGTGATTATAATGCTCACAGTGACACAGGCAGATGGGGAAGTAGGACATAAAACACCCTGCATCTCTGTCACCCTCTCCTCTAGTCCCTGGAGGCCTGTGGCCAAAGCAGTGACAGTTCTGGCCCAGTTCCCCCAGATCTGAGCTCCCAGACTGCCCTCCCCACCACCCTCCAGGCTGCTGTACACGCGGTGGATCAGTGGTGGATTTCTGGCTGGCAGGATGTTGCTGTCATGGTGTTTTTGTGTCTAAGTTATGTGTGGGGGGAGGAGGGCCTGGGTGGAGTCAGACAGGGACATCCAGCGATGCAGGAGGACCCTACATCACAAGGGAGTCTGAGCTCTCAGTGAAATGGGTTTATGGTCATGTCTCTGGATGGAATCATTTCCCCTTCAGAACTAAGAGCCCAGACCAGCAAGTAGGAGGTCAGGGGACAGGGAGCAAATGTGTTGAGCAGGTCCCAGGGATGATATGGGTGGAGCCCTTCCTACCCCCTCACCTTGAATCCTGGCCCCGTGAATCCTGGCGATGGGAGAGGCATCGTACACTGTGCACAGATTTAGAGCATATCTCGCACCTGGACGGCTTTACCATCCCCCACAAGTGTTGGCACTTGCCTGGCAAAGTGACTGGCTCTTCCATCGGCTGTTGGTCCATCACTAAGGCAGCAGCCTCGGGATGTTGGGGAAAGTGGTAGGACCGGTGAAGCCCGTGAGCCTGGGCCCACAGCAGCCACTCTTTTGATGTGGAATGAGTTCACGGTCAGAAGCCCCATGAGGAAACAGAATTCTATGAGTCTGAGGATAACAGTTTGGCCAGAAGCATTGCAGACCAAGAAGGCAACTCCCAGTCTGCATGAAAGATCTGTCAGTAAGAGCAGAGCTCCCCCCTCCATGCTGGAAAAGGTCTGATGTCATCCACTGAGCACCGGGTCCCTGGCAGATTCCCGAGGGAAGGGTGTCCCACGGGAGCCGGGCTGGTCTGTGCTGTTGGCAGGCTGGTGACGGAAATGGCTGTGGGCAGGTCGGCTGTAGACACTGGAGCCATCCTGACTAGCCTGTGGCTGATCCTCCCCTTCCCATGGGGTCACCGGGTCATAGCGACCACCCGGCGATGGTTGGAGAGGGAGGCAGACTGCTATCCACAGAGCAGGACCTCCTGTCCACCTGGTTATTAACACCACTTCCTTTTCAGGACACACGGTGCTAAGCATTTTCATGGGACACAAATAAATGAATCTCCGGGTCCCTCTGTGGGGGTTCATACTTGTGTCTTTTCCATGTATTCCTGCCACGTCTCTGACGGTCCAGTGAAAGTCTGAGTCTCAGCCCATAAATTAGCACACAGCCCCCTCCAGCCACCTCTGTGTTCAGGCTAATGGACCAGGTACCCTGCTCCAGTGGTCACTCATCAATCCAGGAGAATTCTCCTCCACTGCTGTCCTTCAGGGATGTCCCCGATAGGGGCGGAAGGACCAAGATGGCTAACTCTCAGGGGTGTCTTCATATCATCCAGAAACCTCTCCAAACCAGCCCCAAGGGTTTTCCTCTGCGACACTGGTCATAGGCATCTCCCCACGAGGCAGAGGTGGGGGTTGCTGGAGAACAGACATTGCAGCAGGACTTGGGCTCAGGGGTGTTTGGGCCACTTCCTCAGGCAGCTCCCCGGGGCTTCAGGACCTGGGCGTGGGCCCGACCTCGTATCAACCTCCTCTACGTCAGGACAGAGAGCTACTGCGCAAGCCCACCCATCACCGGGCTGCTCAGGCCTTGCCTGTTCCCCGTAGGTGGCTCTGGTCCCAGGGGAATTAGGGACTCACAGTCACAATACAGTTTCCACTAGGGCTCAGTAGCTGCAACAGTCTTTCTCAGATGAGCTCTCTGTTGACACAGATGAATGACAACCACTAGGCTGCCCCTGTCTTTCAGTTCCATGGACACCAGGATCATCGGCCAACACCAACGGTCTCTGTCACATGATCCAATACTCCGTTGGTCCCGTGGGACTTTGTGGACCACACCCAGCTCCACATTGGTGGCAAAACAGAAGTACTTGTCTCCTGCCAAACCAAGGATCCCGTCGCACACAGTCTTGGTACCAGGGGCCAGCACTGGGGTAAGGGCAGTCCTGGAAGAGAGAGACCTGGGAATAGCCATCGTCTGGCTTTCAGGTGAACAGAGATCATGAGACACGGGTAGAAGGTTGGGGGGACTCTCTGCTCTGTCCCAGAATCAGGAGCGTCCACTAGGCTGCCCCACCGTCTAGAAGGAAACTTGACGGCCAGGGCAGTGTCTTGTCCACACTGATTTTCAGGAACGATTATCAGCCAGAACAAAGTGCTTCTGAAGGAACGTTGGCTGGGTGGGTGTCCTCCTGCCTCCGACTCTGGCACAATAGCCAATTCTGCGCTTGTTTGGCTTTGGACCAACAGCCAGAGCCACCAAGAGTCAGTCCGTAACTCCTGTGTCCCCCAGGACCAAGCCCAGAACCACACGCATAAACATCCCGTGACCCCAGAGATCTGTGCAATGATGGTTCTGGGATCCAGCCATCTCCCCCTGCAAATGAGCCTGCTCATATTTTCATAGTGAGTTGGAGCCCCTCGTGCCTGGTCTGAGGCAGGCAGTGGCCAAGCAGAGACGCGCACATCATGCCCTGGGGCCCGCCATCCCTGCTCTGGGAGTCACACCTGAGCAGTGGTTCTGAATCTGCACCTGGACAGAGGACGCCCTGAGCCTCCAGCAATATGCGGAACACCCACTGGGGGGCAGCAGAGTCACATGGCAAATTCACCTGGAGTGGGCGTGTCCTGTGCATCAGGGGACCCACATGCAGGAGAGTATGTAACCATGACCTCACACTCGAAGACAGGTGTCCTTCTACAGTGTCACCTTCACTATCAAATACAAATTTTCTGTCTCCGAGTGTCCCAATCCTGCTCTCGCAGGTGGTGCCTCTTTCCTGACCCAAAACCCACCTCCAGCCCACGTACACCCTGCTAAAAAGCCATCACTGTCCACAAACATCCGTCCTCCCTGTGATCTCACATCCCCTCCTCCCCTGCGCTCGGAGCCCCGGTCCCCCAGACACAGCTGCTCCTGCTCCCCCACCATCCCCAACCTGTCCCTCCACTCACCCCTCACAGAGAAGAGGGAGGGGACCAGTATTTCCCCACTTCCCGATTCCCTGGACCTGACACACAGCAGTCACTCAACAAACTCTTCTGGACTTAAATCATAATTATGTTTATGACAATTATTTTCCACATGAAGGCATGTTGATTGTGATAAACATTCGCTGGCAGAGCTGTTAAGCCCTGAGCCCCCGCTCACTCTCCTACAGAGCAACCAGTTCTTTCAGCTCCCGGTCAGTTCCTGCCCCGGATGCAAAATGGGGACACTGAGGACGGCATGCAGCCTGCCCCAGCAGCTCACAGCCAAGGGCACACACAGACCATGACGGCTCTGGAACACTCCACGTACTTTGTCAAAGAACGAATTTTACTCCCTCTCTGGAGCCCAGGAGCTGTGATCAGGGGTAGGACCGTGCACCTGACAGCATCAGAGTGTCACCTACAGATAGGTTGAAAAAGAACAGATTCATCTCTGGCCTCTCAGTGGCCGTGCCGGCCAGGAGTGACATCAATGCACAGTGTGGGTTGGACATGTCCCCAGACTCTGGGACCAGCAGGCAGAGGAGGAGCCCCTGGGCTGAGGGCGCAGTCTCAGGGCCTGCCACTCCCTCTCTGGGTCCCTGGGGACTGAGCCCTTCTCTGAAATCACAGAGCCCCTCAGGCCGCCCCCTGGATGCTGGCTGCTTTGCATACCCAGCAGCTCTCTCTCCAGCAAGGGGATAAGAGAGGCCTGGGGGGAAACCTGCCCAGCCTCGCCCTCGGGGAGCAGAATCGGGGCACCTCCACCATGGCCTGGTTGCCCCTCCTCCTCAGCCTCCTGGCTCACTGGACAGGTGCTGACCCCAGGATCACATCCACACCCGCCCAGGGCTGGGGACAAGCCTGGCTCTGACTGAGCTCAGAAGGGAGCTGCCAGTGGGGGCAGGTGGCTGGTGGACCTGCTGCAGGATGAGGGGCTGGAGGGGATGACATCCCACACTGTGCTCAGTGCTGTGTGGGCCCTGAGGGGCTGCACCTGCCAGAGGAAGGGGGCAGGTTTCTCATTTGTTCAGGGGCACCATTCCACCACTCAAGCCCATGGGGTCACTGGGGGTGAGACTGATGGGAGGGGCCTCTGTGGGCCCAGGGAATCCCTGGGGCTCAATGCAGGTCAGCTGCTGGGGTCTCCTGGGAAAAGCTCCTTCATCTTCAGCCCAGGTATCCTTTCTCTCCTGCAGGCTCTGTGGCCTCCTACGAACTGACTCAGTCACCCTCAGTGTCAGTGGCACTGAGACAGACGGCCAAGATCACCTGTGGCGGGGACAACATTGGAAGTAAAAGTGTTCACTGGTACCAGCAGAAGCCGGGCCAGGCCCCTGTGCTGGTCATCTATGATGATAACAGCCGGCCCTCAGGGATCCCTGAGCGGTTCTCAGGCTCTAACTCCGGGAACACGGCCACCCTGACCATCAGCGGGGCCCAGGCCGAGGACGAGGCCGACTACTACTGTCAGGTGTGGGACAGCAGTAGTGCTAATGCTCACAGTGACACAGGCAGATGGGGAAGTGGGACACAAACTTCCCTGCCTGGACTGGTGCTCACCCCAGTCCCCTTTGAGCAGTGGGAGGTCAGGCTGCAGCCCAGGCATCCTCTCGGGTCCTGGCCCCGCTCCTCCAGGGCCGAGGTTTATACTGATAAAAAGGGAGAAGGTAGCTGTTCTGGGCTTCAAAGGCTGCAGTCAGGATTGGGAGGAAAGGAAAGGTTTAGGATCACGATGTGTGACTGTGGCCCCAGATGTGATCACGCATCTGCGGGAGAGGGGGGCTATGTGACATGGCAGGGTTCTGGGGGAATCCTTCTCCTCTGGGAGGAACCTGCTGGATGAGACCTGGGACGAGGTCCTGTGCTTTCCTGCATGAAGAGTCCCCACTTCCTGGGGGCTGCCTGAGGCCCGGAGAGGACTGAGCCCCAGCCCCTGACCCCAGGGCCCTCCTCCCCTGAGATGTAGCAGAAACTGCAGAGACAGGGCAGACCCGCCCTGGGCTCCTCCTGCAGAACTTCTCCTGGACACACAGTCCTCCTGTTGGACCCCAGGACCAGAGCCCCCAAAACTACTGTCTGATGGGTACAGACGTTCTGTGTAGGGAGATATAGATCATATTATCCAGGCTTCTCCAAGACACACAGCCAATAGGGTACAGAGATGGATTAGGAGGAATTGGTCGACACGGGTCTGGAGGCTGAGTAGTCCCAAGAGGCACCGTCAAAGGGGGAACCCACGAGGGCCTGTGTGTGATTCCTCCCCAAGGCCTGAGATCCAGGGAGGCTGACATGCCTCTCATCCAGGGCAGGAGTGCGACGTCCCAGGGACCCCAGGAGGAGATGTTCTGCCCCCTCCGCCCTTTGCTCTTGCCAGGACCCCAGGGATGGGATGGAGCCCACCCATATGGGGAGGGCCACCTGCTTCTCTGAGCCCCAGGGTCCGAAGGCTAATGCTCTCCTAAAACACCCCCAACACCCCCTGAAATGAGTACCACTGGGACCTGCTTGCCCAGCCGATTGGACACACGAATTCAACCATCACGGTGGTTAGTGATACATTGAATGGATGGGTATTTTAATATAGTTTTTTTAAATTGCTGAGTCTGAAAATAAAGTACAGGAAATGATTTTGAAGTCCTTTCACCAACAAACAGGAGAAAGAACGGGGCAGGGATCACCATTCACCCTCTCCCTGGACAAAACATGGGGGGTCACTGGTGCCCCATACAGTCTCTCTCTCTCTCTCCATATTCTACATACTTCAGAACCAACACTCATGTGTCTAGTTCAGCACCACCACATCTCCCCAGAAACCCAGAACGTCTGTGGCAGCTAATTACCTGTGTTAGCGAATGAGACCCTCAGGCTCCCCCCTCACACGTGGTCAGCAATTCTCTCCGGTCCAGCTTCATCAGCTCTGAATCCTTGTAAGTCGAGGCAGTAGAGCTTCTGCAAAAGGTCCACAGAGAGGAGTGTGCTCGCTGTGCGCAGCCAGACAATTTCTACGGATTGTAAGAAGTGCGCGTGGGACCCTTCACACTTGCTTCAAAAAAACCCTAGACAGTAACTACAGTCCTGTAAAGAAGTCAGAACTCTAATAAAGATGACAGAAAGGTTAATTTTTAAAAAGTCGGTCTCAATGTGCATTCAGTAAACATGTAGGCCCTATAAACCCCTGAAGGCTCATCTGTCCCCAGTAGATTGGCCATTAGACATCCATCACTCCCACTCACTTAGGACAGTGATGACCAAGCAGTCCTGCCCAGCAGAGCCAGAAGGATCCAGGCCAGACACCTGCATGGCCAAACCAGCCTCCCACGCCAACAGATGCTCATCTCTAACCTGGGACACAGCCCCGCTGAACTCCCCAAGCCAGGATGTGGTGGGGACAGCAGTGAGCCCCAGGAACCCAGGCATGCAACCCAGCCTGGCCCTCACGGCTCCTGCGCCCTGGTCAAGTACTACCCCAGAGGACCAGGGTCTGACCCCTGGCCTCCATCCTGGGCTCACCTCACTTTTCTCTATTAATCTGGGGACTTCCTCTCTTTGGGTCTTGGCATTACCAGCTGTTAAGCCTTTGTTCCAAGTTAAATTATAAAAAGGCACCCAGAATGCATTAAAACCAAACAGAAAATTGGCAAGGATCCCAATGAGTCATGAGGTCCTGGAGTTCCCTGTCCTTCTGCAGGAATCCTAGAAAGGGCTTCAGCCATTGGTATGATTTCCAGATGGATTCCCAATGGAATAAGCAGGAGACACCCTGTGTCCTCAAAAAGGAAGATGATGCTGAGCTAGACATTCACTCCCCAAGAGCCGTGAGAGGGGGGAGATGACATGGAAACCACAGGAGGAGAGATGAGGATGGTGATGGTGACGAGGATGGTGATGGTGATTGTGATGAGGAAGAGGACAGTGATGAGGATGGTGATAATGATGCCATGATGCACAAATGAACTCAAGTACCAGAAACAGCATCACACAACTGCCCTCCTGGGTTGGGCATAGTATCCATCCTGGTTCGTTAACACAAGGAGAACTGGGTCCCCAGGGAGTTACACACGTTGATATGGACACTGATACTTTGCAGACAAGCTGCAGTTCATCTCGCACCCTCCACTCTAGTAACAAAAGCAAAGAATCGGGAAAGGAATTTCAACCCAGAGACAAGGTTATGGGAACCACGCCTGCACCCCGTAGGTGACATCTCTGTGCTGAGCTGGACAGGGCTGGGGTCACAGATGGCCCAGAGGCAGGTCTGGAATCCCTGCTTCACACCCTCTTAGGTGACAGGTATTCAGGGTGACCTGCAGGAAAGGAGTTCCTGGTCTGGCTCTCCTCCTCCAGCAGGGGGCAGCAGAGGCAGCAGGCGCATCAGAACTGAGGCTGGGGCCGCCCAGGTGGAGCCTCAGGGGAATCAGCACTGGGGGTACACTGGGGCCTGAGGGTCAGGCCTGGCAGGAAGTTGGGACTGACCACCTCATCCCCTGACAGCACAGGGACCATGTTGGAGGGTCACATGCACAGTGCCCCCCAGGACACTGAGGGGACAGGGCACAGTGCATGCCTCCCCTCCCACCAGGATCCTTCCAGGCTGACAGCCCCATTGAGCCAGCCCAGCAGAGTTCACAGGCCGGGATGGTTGGGACAGCAGTCACGTGGTGAGACACAGGAAGGGCATTGTGATCACGGCCCCTGGAAGCCAGGTCTCATTTATGAACATGAGAAGCCTGGGAGGAGGCTGAGTGAGTTGCCCTGGCTGAAGGATTGGTCACAAGCCCCAGGGAGGGGGTAAATTTGCATAAACACAAACCTTCCTGCCCCAAAGCTCTGAGGGAATAAGAGGGACTTTGACGAGCCCTGCCCTGCTGCGGGGTCTCAGAAGCAGAGCTCAGGGCACCTCCATCATGGCCTGGACCCCCCTGCTGCTCCCCCTCCTCTCTCTCTGCACAGGTCCTGCCCCCAGGGTTCTGACCCCAGGGTACCCAGGGAACAGCCAGGCCTTCAACATCAGCTCAGCAAGGGGATGCTGCGGGGTGCTTGGTCCTAGGGAATGAGACCATGGTCCCCACCCTCACTCTCCTCTCCTCTCCTGCAGGTTATGTGGCCTCTTCTGCACTGACTCAGCCCTCCATGGTGTCCGTGTCCTTGGGACAGACGGCCAGGATCACCTGTCAAGGAGGTAACTTCGGAAGCAGTTATGCTTTCTGGTACCAGCAGAAGCCAGGCCAGGCCCCTGTGCTGGTCATCTACAGAGATAGCAACCGGCCCTCAGGGATCCCTGAGTGGTTCTCTGGCTCCAGTTCTGGGGACACAGCCACCCTGACCATCAGCGGAGCCCAGGCTTAGGACGAGACCGACTATTACTGTCACTCAGCAGATAGCAGTGGTAATGCTCACAGTGGCACAGGCAGATGGGGAAGTGGGCACAAAACCCCTCCATCTCTGTCACCCTCTCCTCCAGCCCCAGGAGGCCTGTGGACAAAGCAGTGAGAGGTCTGGACCAGTTCCCCCACATCTGAGCTCCCAGGCTGCCCTCAACCCACCTTCCAGGCAGCTCCGCACACAGTGGATCAGGAGTGAAACATGGCCTGGCTGGACCAGTGTGTCCTGGGGTTGGCTGAACAGGATATGAATAGGGGACAGAGGTTCTGAATGGAAGAACAAGCAGAGGGACACATCTTACCAGGTTAATTACCTCAACATTTCCTTAAGTGGTCACCGGATTATCCAGCATTCGACCCCAGAATCTGTCCACTCAACTAAGCCATTGAATAGCCAGCACCTTTCATACACACTCGGTCCACTGAGTCCAAGGGGGGCGGCTCTGTTGACTAGTTACCCTGATCCTTGTCCCTGAAGTGATCGGGGTGGGGTGGGATTTTAGGGCTGGATCCTGAACCTCAGCGGGGACCCCACTGACAGAGGGCTGACAGGGAGAGTCCAGGAGCTGCCTGTGGCCTGGATGAGGCCACGAGGGCAGGAGGGGAAGGGTGGCTGGTCTCCCAGGGAAGGATGGGTGCTGGTGTAGGGGAGCAGGAGTAGAAAGGATCCTGAGGTTCAGTCCGGCAGGGACCTCTGTCACCTGAGTCTGGCTCCACTCTCAGGGGACACAGGGCCATCCCATCCATCCCCCACTCCAGGAAAGGGCTGTTCTCTCCAAGGGTTTGCAGTCACTTTGTCCCAAACATGCCCCTGCAGGTACCTCTCATGGGGAATGTCCTGCCCCCTTACACTGGAGGGAAGAAGCCAGGAAAGCTGCAGGAACAAACCCACCCCAATGAGGGTCCCAGCATTTTCACACTCCAGGGGTCTCTGCTGCTAAGAAATGGAAGAAAGTCCACCAGAGTATCTGATGGCCAGACAGAGGGACAGACCGCAGGGTGTGAGGACAGGGATGGAAAAGGGGGGCCAATGAAGACTATTCCCTCTGTGCTTAGATGGTGACCAGCCAGGGATGGGGCTGCCAGCACAAAGCCTTGGCCAGAGAGGGACGGTCAGGGTGGCCTGCGGGGACAGCCCGATGGCCAGGATCCATCTGTGCCCACACCTGCTAGGTGTGGTGTAAATATTTTTCCCAGGTCTTTTTTATGCCTTTTGTTTGTGAGGTCCTTCACCATAAAGCCGTTTGAATTTTCACGCGCCAGTTTGGCTGTTTCTGTGATCCGTGGCAAACAGAGGAAAGGCATCTTTATTTTGATTTTCTTTTCTATTTCATTCAGGTGCTTTCATTGCTCTGCTGTGTGTTTTCTCTCTGCCTGGAGTTTACTATAGCGTACGCAGGAATATAACCTTGTGTACTTTCCACATGGAGAGCCAATCGTCCTGTATTTACTGAATATGAACACAATTTTTATCAAATCTTAAATCATTGATGTATCACATCCTCCCTTTGGTTCTACTGATCTAATGATCAGTTCCCATGTCTGTTTCACCCTGTTTTAATAATTTTCGCTTGACCGTGTGTTTCAGTACCTGGCAGAGAACGACCCTGTCATTATGACTCAGTCAAAATATCCGCGTTTCTTGTCTGTCATTATTCTCTCTGTTGGACTTTAGAATCGGTTCACTACTTTTTAAAAAATATCCATTTGGTGCTGTGTTTGTAATTTCATGGATTAGGTGGGCTCCTTTAAGTGAACTGATATCTTTGTCTATTGTGTCTGTTACTCAAGGTGCGTTATGTTTTACCCATGTGAGTCTTGCTTGTTTTGTGTTAAGTTTATTCCTAGGGGTTTTAATAGAATTTTCAATGAAGTCGTAAATGTTTCGCCAGTTTCCTATCCTGGATGGTAGCCGCCTGTGTTGGAGGAAACCTGACATTTCCCTATCGTACTCGTACTGTCGTTTTCATTAACGATTGTATTATTTCCAATACTTCTCCAGGTTAGTGTCTTGGGATTATTATTTTTAAGTAGACTAACCCAGCAACTTCAAAGAACAATTTGATCTCATTATTCCTAACATTCATCCCCCCTCATCTCATTCCATCGGTTGAAATCTGTGGACTATCTTGACTAGTGAAAAGTCAGAGTGGGAACCCTGACTTTTAAAGCGGTTCTACCTTTAAGTGGGAATTTTGCTGTAAGTTTTGGGAGACATCCTTCACCACAATGAGGACGTTTCCTTAGATTATCAACTTAATGCAAGGCTGGATGTTTGCTTTCTTTAAATCAGGAACAAGGGTGGCATTTATACTGCTGTTCTAGTACATTTTTGTCAAAAACTTACATGCTCATCTTAAATACAGCCATGACCAAATCATCCTGCTGCTGAGGTGAAAAGGGCTGGTCTCAGGTTACCTGCCAGCTTAGAAAACTACGTTGGGAGAGAAAATCAGACTTGGCAAAGCCTAACATTCTTGTCATCATAAACTTTAGATTATGACTGGGGTGTTTCTTTCTTTTCCTTTTTCTAAGTATTTTAGTGATATTTTTGTGTTACGGTTGGACAGCTCGGACAGAGGGTGATTCAGTGAGGGCAAAACATTTGGGGATGGCTCCAGGCCTCCAGATTGGGAAGAGACCTACTGAAGTGAGGACAAGGAGAGGGAACAAGCCTCCCGGGGAAATGTGAGGAGTGAGGAATGTTGAGTTTGCAGTGTCTGTAGGGCATTCAAGCACCAATGCATTCAGGAGGCAGAATGTGCATAAATCTAGAACCCACAAGAGAAGCCAGGGGTGGAAATAGGGATGCAGTACCCCTGAGCAGTTGTCAGAGAGCACAGTGTAGGTCAGAGGCAGAGAAAGTGAGAGAGCACAGGGGACTGGGGAGGGACCTCAGACTTGACTGGGTTGGAGACTTTGGAAGCTTTGACCTGAGAAGTTTCAGGGAGAGATGGGGGTCAGAGGGAGGGGGCTCCTCACACTGTGTCCCAGCACGTGAAACAGTGCCTGGCAGATGGATGCTTGGGAGCCATGCTTGGACAGATGGAAAGATGATGGGTAAATGATGGATAGATAGATGGATGAGAGATGATGGGAGGATGGATGATGGATGGATGATGGATGGATAGATGGATGGATCAAGTGATGATGGATGGATGATTGATGGATGATAGATAATGGATGTATGATGGATGGATTATAGATCATGGATTGATGATGGATGGGTGATGGAGGGATGGATGTTGGATGATGGGGGGATGATGGATGGAAAGTCAGAAAGACACTGATCTGAGAAATCAAAGAAGGCTTTATGAAACAGGTGGAAATGAACTGTGTGCAGGCCGTCCCCACATGGAGCACCAGGAGTCAGGAAGGCACTGGGAGGAAACCACCTGGCTGGACTGTGGGAAATTGTGGGGCAGGAACACTCAGAGGCCCTAAAATGAGGCCAGGAGATGTTGGGCAGGACCGAGCCAGCTCAGGTCTCTCTCTGCCGCATCCCATGGCCACCTGCTGGCACACGGTCTGCACATTTCTGACCCCCATGCCCTGGCACCTCCAGAGGGGACAGGTTCTTAGAGCGGCCACCTGATTTCCAGCGAACACCGGCCGACTGACAAGCTCCAGAGATAACGCAAACCGGGTTCGGTGAACCTTTAGGTCTACAGACCATCACTGCGGCCCCCTCCACAAAGCAAGTGACCCAAGCTGGCCCAAGACAGGCGCCCTACTCCGTCTGGCCTTCAGGCCAGACTAAGGTGATAACTCGTTTTCCGGTAGAAAACAGGCAGGGGCCTGAGGTGTTCCCCCGGGACTAGCTCAAGATCACCCTGCGGGAAGGCGGAGCTTTCAGGGCTGGAATTTACGTTTTGTGTGGCTGGGCCTAGTCCGTCACGCTGTCCCTTTTCAGACTCTGCAGAGAGAGAACTGCTGAGTCAGCAGCTCCCCACCAGGAAGCCACGTGGTCCGACAAATCCCGTTTTCTGTTTCCTCCTCGGAAAAGTCTCACGAGATCCTGGGATCGCGAGTGGGGTCACACAGGGAGGCTAGAAGGGGTTATTTTAAATAGGCTGGAAGAGCATCGGGAGATGGGGAGGGGTGGTGGCTGTAGACACGCCCACGGGACTGTTGGGGTGGGGGATGGGGTGTACAGGTAGAGTTAGGGGATTGGGATGGAATGGAGGTGGGGTAGCTGGTCTGGTGAATGGAGGATGCATGGGATGGGGATGGAGTGGGGAGATGGTTAACGCGCCTGTGAGGGATAGAGATGGAATGACGGTGGGGGTGGAGCTGACTGGAGGGACGCGATGGCGATGGGGGATGGAATGGAGGATGGGAGTGCATGATGGAGTGGGATGAGGGGCCTCTTGGCCCCAAAGGTTGAGGCGGGGCAGCCTAGAAGTTCCCACCTCCAAATCCCTCCCCACCCCCCACCTCTAGGCCTGTGCTTCAGGCAAACAATTTTCAGTCCATGGGACAAGAGTGCCAGGGCCAGTATCGGCCCCCCTGAGCGAGGGTTCTCGCTCCACCCCCACCACCCTCGTGTAGATGAGATGTCACGCCCCTTGGCCAGTGCAACGCCCTCTACTCTCTGGACTTTACTCACCCTGTGCCTCCTGGGGGAGAGGAGACCCCAGCTGGGGTTGGATTAGAATCCTCCCTCCAGACCCTGCTTTCCTCTCTCTCTACACCCACCTCCCCCGACGTGTTGGTTTTCCACCTTGTTCAGAAGCCACAAATTCTTACATTTGGTCTGCTCACATCCATCTGTTCTCCACGCTCCCTCCGATGGCCTCAGCTTGCGCTGGTCCTGAGCTCATACTTCTGTACATTCCACTCAGGGACCCCTTCAGACAAAGTCAGGACAGGGCCTTGAAACAAGGGACAATGTGGGCGGGACCTTCTATAAGCTTCCAAAGATGCTTATCCAGGTGGGAGGCACCCAGCACCTAGAACCAGCCCTCACTCGAGCCAGCGGTGCCCCTCAACCCTCGGGATCCTGTGTCCTGCCACCAGTGGCACCCGGGACCTGGATTCCAGGACCTTGAATGGCCTCTGGCAGATTTTGGTGCCACTGTTCTCCCAGTCCCTCTGAGGTGGGAAGCCTCATAAAAAAGACTGGCAGGACCCCCAGTCGGCGCCACTACTCTCCCGCCCGCACCATCTGGTTCCCTGGGCCAGTGGCTTTATCTCTTTTTGCCTCTGAAACAGCTAACTTCTAGGAAAGTGGAGCTCACTCCTGATTGGTCCATTTCCCTCACTCCTGATTGGTTATTTCTCTCCCTCCTGATTGGTCCATTTCCCTCACTCCTGATTATTTCTTTCCCCCTTGATTGGTCCATTTTTACAAAGCCTGTTCCTAATTAGTCAAATTTGTTACACCTTATTTGCATAGGATGCTGCAAAGTGTAAACTGGCAGCCTATAAAAGCCTGTGTAAACCTACAGACAGGGTCCAGAGCTTGGAGTGTGAACTCCTGTGGTCCCGCTGGTGTAATAAACCTGAGTTCTCCAACTCTCTGAGTGCTGCTTGGTCTCTTGCCTGGATCCAGGTTGCTGTCACAACTGAGCTGTAACACTGAGCGGTAACAATGAGCTGTAACACGTTTTTCTGCAACAACTTTACGGGAGAAAGTCAGGCTTCTGGAGATACGGCGAGAGCCAGATGGGTGGGGACCCTTTTCCTGGGGGTTTGAGAGGCAGCAGAGCCCCTGCCTGTCACTCACCCTGACCTGAGGGACCACCTTTGGGTCGTCCTCACTCAGGCCCCGGAGGTAATTGCTGTCCCTGGACTGTGAGACTTTTCCGAAGTGGAGTCTGTCACTGAGTCCTTATCTTCCGAGTGACCCCACATCTTTAACCACGGGCCGCAAGAATATCCTGGTGGCTGAGTGCGTGGATCTGCCCTGCCCTTACCCTAGATATCCCCATGCCTGTGAACGAAGGACTGTAAGGTGTCCTGTTACACATGTGAACAGATGAATGAATGAATGAATGCATAGGTATATACACATGAGGGCCTTGTGTTGATCTCTCTGACCTGGGCTTGCCACCTGGAACAGGGCTGATAAAATCTGACTTATCTCACCTTGGAAGTGGAGACAGCCTCTCCATCCTGCCTCTCCCCCACGTTCATTCAACAAACATTTGTCCTTCAGAGCCTGCAGATGCCACACTCAAGGAGATACGTGCTCAGAAATTTTAGCCTGGAAACAGAAAAAAAAGAACCAGAACTCAAACAAGAAGGCTATTGTTTTAAAGTGACAATTTGTAACTAAATCTCTGAAGAAAACAGGACAGAGGATGGACTTGAAATGGAAAGCGTATGGGCTTGAAGATTGCTGGTCCCTATGTGGATGATCGCGTTGCTGGGGGTTTTTTCCCCCTTTTTTTTCTTCTTTTTCTCGTTCTTTTCTTTTTTCTCCTTGGTCGGGGAGTGGGGATAATTAGGTTTACTTATTTATGTAATGCAGGTACTGGGGATTGAACCCAGGACGTGGTGCGTGCTAAGCATGGGCTCCACCACTGAGCTATAACCCCACACCCAACAAGTGAGCTTCTGATATCTGTTTTATATCTGATTGTGTGGGCATTCATTCTAGAACAAATCAAATAGGATGGCGCTTCCTGTATTTTGAAGTGCCTGAAAATCCCCCTGTAACAGGAGATCTCAAAGGAGAAATGTTGTTTACTGCTCACAGGAAGCACCTGGCACCTTCTAGTATTTTCCCTGGGACCTCGCCCATGTGGACCCCAAGCCACTGGCCCAAATCCAGCACACACCTCCATCTGGTGGGTTTCTGACCTGCTTATTCACTCACGGGCACTTTATTGCTGTTATCCGTCCTCTTATGATTTGCTGGTGATAAGATTATGTTCCCCACTCCGCAGGACGGCTCCTTTCCAGACTTTATTGACTAAGAGAAGTGAACATTTTCATCTGCTGAAGGGCTGATGGAGAGGATGCTGTCATTTGTGGCCTGCATCCCACGAAGGGCATGTCACCCCTGCCACGGGATGTGCAGACAGCCCTGCCCTGCCAGCACCCTCCCCAAGCTGAGCGCCCAGGATGGATCTGCTCCCACCAGGTCACGGCCCTTCCCACGGCAGCCTGAGTGCCGAGATTCATGGGCACAACAATATACAGGCAAGGATGTGTCACTGCCACATGGATGCACCCTGCAGAGCTGTCCCAGCTCCAGCGGCCACCACCCTCCAGAAGCTGCCATGGGGCAGGCTGGGATTGTCTCACTGCTGCTCCGGGTTCTGAGACGTCCACTGTCCAGTTCTCCTTCCTGTCCTTTCTCCCGTCTCAGGAGTCGGATCTGCACTGCGGTCTGCAGGTTGTCCCTGCTGACCCCTACGCTTTCTCCCTTTATCCTCCCCAGGCCTGGGAAGGATTCTTCAATCTCCTGCATGCCCCTCTCACCTGGTGAACCCCCTTGGAGAGCAAGAATGTCACACCACAGGGCCTCATTCCCTGACCTGCTCCCTCCCATCCCCTGCACTGGAGGTGATGCCAGCGGTGCCTCCTGCCCATCTCAGCATCAGTTTTCAGGGAGACCTGGCCTGTGACACTTGGCAACAAGAATGTGGCCTGGAGACTCTTTGGGCAAACACAGGGGATCAGCTTCCCCAACTGAGCTCTCTCCCTGAGTCACTTAACAAACAACATTATTGAGTGGGCTGTTGGAGTACATTTGTGTGTCTTCAGGAAGATTCAGGAATGTGAAGTATGGAGTTAAAAGAGTTTTAAGCAGAGGGGAAGCCTGTGCAAAGGCACTGAGGCTGAGGGAATATGGCCATTTGAAGGAATAGAGAGAAACCCAGCTGGGGGCTCATCACTGGGATCAGGGGGCAGGAGGAGAGTGGGGAGGTGGGCAGCAGACAGATCACATAAGGACTGGAAGCCAACATAAAGAGATTGGATATTTTTCTAAATGAAAAGAGAATTTGTTTGAGGCTATTTTTTCATAATTTTTACATGAAATCATTCATGTTTTAAAGACATGAAGGTGGTTTTGTCTGAATGAACTTTATGGGGGGGAAAAGGAAGCCAGCAGAGCCCGTGGGTCCCATGGTTCTTGTCCGGGCACGTGATGGGGCTTGGACCAAGCAGAGTGGATAGTGACTGGGGGCTTCAGGATAGAGTTCTCAGACTGGCTGTCTGATTGGAAGTGGGGCATGAAGGAAGGGAAAGAGATGGTGATGACTCCTGGAGGTCTGACTTTTCCTGTGATTTGTGTTGGATATTTTACCTTTTTTAAAAGAATAGATGTGTTTCTGCAGAGAAACATCAGCTTTAATTTGCCCTCAGAGAAGCAGTTGAGAATTGTTTTCTTGTGTATTTTAGATTTCTTTGCTTTGTTTTTCTTGGCTATTAACAGTAGTTTTTGCAAGTGGTCCTTTTCCCACCCCATTGGCGGCATTTGTGGTTCCTGATTTATGGCTCATGTCCTATTGTGTGGGCACATGTATCTAGAAGAGTTTTACATGAGACAGTGGACTCCTGAGGTGGGAGCCCTGGGTTTGCTCCCGGTGCTACCTGAACGTGGGACAGGGGACAGGGTGGCACCTCGTGAATATTAGAGGTTTGCTTCCTGGATAAAGTTCCTGGACACGTGGAAGATTCCTGGGGCTCCTCCATGGCTTTCCCAAGAGAAGACATTGCTGGCCCATATCCCCTTCCTGATGAATTTCTGAGCTATTCCTGCTTAATCGTTCTCTCAAATAACAGACATGATTATCTAAACCGATGTCTACAATAAGAAGCATAAAATTGTTTGAAACAGACTCAAGCAATAGTGATGACTCAAAGTGATCACTTCCCCCAAAGATCTTCCTTTCTCCCTAAACCCAGATGCCAAGTTTCCCACCATTAACCACGGAGTCACTTCTCCTGTGCTCCCAAAATTCACTTGGTATAAATAGCTGCCTCACAGGCATAACCTGGTGCCAGGGCTGCGGCGGGACGGGCTAGGTAGTCGTGGGGTGAGCGTCTGGGCCACCTGGTGTGGCAGGTGACACACCCCATCCCAGAGGGAGTTCATGGGCAAAGAGAAATGAGCATAGAGGGGAATCTAGCAGTTCAGGGGGCCTGGTACTGAACTGATGGTGAAGGGAGACGAGGGGAGGGCGTCACCTAGTGATTTCCAACCCTGTCTTAGCTCCCTCCCTGGTGCTCGGTTGGCACCACCTGAGGCCACCAGGGGGCGGCAATGGCATGGACTTAGGGACAGTACTTGCTGCTTGTACTGTCCTGTATGAGTTTCAAGAGCTGCCCCCCACGGTACCCCTCTTACGCCCCACAGTGTTTGTGCCCCAACAATTCTTCTTCATAACTGCTAATAAATGGCCCCGGGCTCAGGTTCAGGCTGCACTGGGAAAACACCACAGAGACAGAGGCTGGAGGGGCGTGAGAACTCTCCTAACAATAGGTAAGAAGGAATTGAGGTGATGCTGGTCCCCAGCTCTGCCTTTGATTCCTGAGAAATAGGGCAATGGGGTCTTGCAGCCACCTGGAACCCTGTCCTCTCCTTTCCCCAGTAGCACATCCTGGTATTCCTCACCCAGGAACCACGATGTCCCTCACCAGCAAAGATGGGAAATCCTTGGACTGCATCAATTTCACACACGCTGTCATGGACTCAGTCTGTCCTGACTCCACATGTGATGAAAGAGTTAATTCACTAGAAAGGTCTGCTGTCCAGGGATAGAGAAGAGTCTAGAATCAAGTCCAGTTCAGGGGTGGGGAAGCAGGGAGAGGAGCAGGTTTGCATGGAGGCCCCGCCGTCCTCTGCAGCAGGGGAAGGGGATAAGAGACGTCTAGGGGACCAGGCCCAGGGTTGGGGGATCAGAACACAGAGCTCTGGGGCGTCTCCATAATGGCCTGGGCTCTGCTCCTTGTCACCCTCCTCACTCAGGGCACAGATGTGGCTCCCAGGAAGGAACACGGGGACATCTGGCTGATCTTTTGTGTGTCTGTCCTCAGAGTGACATGGGGCCCAGTGCTGAAATGGCTCGAGTGTGTTTTAGTTCTTTTTAGGGTCCTGGGCCCAGTCTGCCCTGACTCAGCCTCCCTCGGTGTCCAGGACTCCAGGACAGACGGTCACCATCTCCTGCGCTGGAACCAGCAACGACGTTGGGAGATATATCTATGTCTCCTGGTACCAACAGCTCCCAGGAACGGCCCCCAAACTCCTGATCTATGAAGACACCAGTCGAGTCTCGGAGATTCCTGATCGCTTCTCTGGCTCCAAGTCTGGCAACACGGCCTCCCTGACCATCTCTGGGCTCCAGTCTGAGGACGAGGCTGATTATTTCTGTGCCTCATATACAACTAGTAGCACTGCGCACAGTGGTCCAAGTTCATGGGGAATTGAGACCAAAACCTGCTCTGAGCTCCCTCGGGTCTTCTCCCTGAACTCAGGACCTCATTTGTTACTGCTGATTGTTTTATTCTGGAAAAATTTAAAACAAAAATGAATTTTTAATGGTAATACAAAGAACTGCTTCATAAACTATTTGCCAACTTGGCCAATTGTGAACATTTTGTCACGTTTACATTATCTCCTTAACTCTCATTTTCTCTCTTCCTCTGTATAAGCTTATGTATCTGTATGTTTATATGCAAACTATATATAAGTAACTAGACAGACACAACACACACCCCCTGCCCTGTGTGAAGTCTCAAAAGCTGCTGCACCGTGAGCCCCTCCTAAGGTGATAACTAGTGATGGAGGGTCTCAGGCTTATTCTGCTCTTACAAGTCTTTTCTCAAAGACCCTCAGCAGCCCCAGGCTTCGGCCTCAGGTCTAAGCTGTGAGCCCTTGTGGAAGATGGGGACAGAGGGATGTGTGAGCATCTATGCTAACATAAAGATTAAAAATGGGCTCGGAGGGAGGGAGAGGTGCCAGGCCCTGCTTTGGTGCCTGAGAAGTGACAATTAGGACCCTGTCCTCACCCTTGTTCCTCATGGCAAGGTGGGGTATCCCACACATGCACCAAAGTTAACAACAGGACCATATAGGGACATCCCAAGGGTGGCTCCTATCCCAGGAACCACCTCAGGACCAATGGTGAGGTCCTTTCCCTCCTCGATATGTTGGGGTCAAAACAGAGCCCAGAGAATTAGGGCAGAGAGACTGAGTCTAGGATTAACTTAGGAGCAGGGAAGGAAGTGGCACTGATTCCAATTGCTATGTGTTGTCCTGTCATCAGAGTGGATTGGAGAAAAAAGCCAGTGGCCAATTGACTCATGGTCCAGAGACTCCTGGGCAGGTGTATGGGCTCAGCTCCTCCTCCTCACCACGGTCATCACTGGCTGATGCCCATTGACTGAGGGTGGATGAGGGCAGGACACTAACCAGAAGCACAGAGGCTCTGCACAGGGAAGGATTGGGTGGGAGTCCATGTCAACAATGAAACTTTTTTTAATTGTAAATTGTCATGAATTTCTTGGAAATGAGAAACAAGGGCTGAGTTGGTATTTAAAAGGGGGAGGAGAGAAAGAGGTTTTGGACCTCCCTTCTGGTCCCCAAGCACGTAGTAAACAATCTTACAGTTTGCCAGGGAAAGGGGGTGGGAAGGGATAAATTTGGGAGTTAAGGATTAAATGTTAGCCGGTGTATAGAAAACTAGAGATTTTGAAAAGTTTCTTCTGTATAGCACAGCAAACTATGTTCAATATCTTGTAATAGTAACCTTTAATGAGAAGAATATAAAAAGGAATGTGCTTACATATATGCATGACTGGGACATTGTGCTGTACACCAGAAATTGACACATTGTAACTGACTGTACTTTAATTAAAAAAAATACTCTATGGTTACTCTTCTATTAAAACCAAAGTTAATAAAATGTCAATTCTCTTTGGAATAAAAATAAAGTAGCTGGTGGATAAAGCGATGTGAGCGGGAGGGGATTGGAGGGATCTGGGCCTGAGCTGGGAGGGGAATAAAGGGGAAGGCAGAAGAGCAGAGCTGGGGGGTCATCCCCCCGCAGCTGCCTTCCTGGCCTCGGTGGGCGCCATCGGAGTCCACCAGGGGGCAGCAGGGGCCTGGATTTGGGAAGGTTATTGTGTGATTTCCCTAGCCCAGGTGAAGGCACATAGCTGCTGCCTCCTAAGCCCCTTCAGGGAGAGGTCTCCCCTTTCCTAGAAACACCAATAAATGTCCCCAGGCCTTTTCCTAAGAGAACCACAGAGATAGGGGACAGAGAGACAAGGGGACCATTCTGCTGAGGAGGTCAGGTGGGGCGAGGGGTGGACAACCCCAGCTCTCCTTCGATCTCCAGATGAGAAAAGATTGAATCTCTAACTTACTCCAGCACTTCTGGACCCTGTCGTCACTTTGGACCCACAGAATACAAAACAATTATTGTGATTATTAGTCAACGACATCTTGACTCTATCAGATGGCAGGGACAGCCAAGGATGGCTCGATTTCCAGGTCCCTCTAATGGTCACTGTGTCCTAAGTAACAAAAACATATCACACAGTATTAATATTCCTAGATTGGCTCTGTGTAGAGGGATAGAGAAGTATCTAGAACCAAGTACAGGTCAGGGGGTGGGGGAAGCATGGGCTGGAGCAGATTTGCATGGAGGCGCCACCCTCCTCTGCAGCAGGGGGAGGGGATAAGAGAGGTCTGGTGACCTGGCCCAGGGTTGGGGGCTCAGAAGGCAGCACTCTGGGGCATCTCAACCATGGCCTTGGCTCTGCTCCTTGTCACCCTCCTCAGTCAGGGCACAGGTGAGACTCCAGGGAAGGGACACGGGGACATCTGACTGAGCCTTTGTGTCCCTGTCCTCAGGGTGACCTGGGGCCCAGCTCTGAACTGACTCGAGTGTCTTTTTGCTCTTTTCAGGGTCCTGGGCCCAGTCTGCCTTGACTCAGCCTCCCTTGGCTTCTGGGACCCCGGGACAGACAGTCACCATCTCCTGCGCTGGAACCAGCAGTGACATCGGGGGTTACAGTGATATTTCCTGGTACCAACAGCTCCCAGGAATGGCCCCCAACCTCCTGATTTATTATGTCAGCAATTGAGCCTCGGGGATCCCTGATCGCTTTCCTGGTTCCAAGTCAGGCAACACGGCCTCCCTGACTATCTCTGGGCTCCAGTCAAAGGACGAGGCTGATTAATTCTGTGCCTCATATACAACTAGTAACACTGTGCACAGTGGTCCACGGTCATGGGGAAGCGAGATCACAACCTGCCATGAGCTCACTCAGCTCTTCTCTCCTGAACTCAGGATCTCATTTGTTTTTCATGTTAGCTTTTTGGAAATAATTATATATTTAAATCAAACTGAAAAGATTTCATGAAGAACTCGTGCACAACCATTTCCCAGATGCAGTAGTTTGTAATGCTTTCCCACAGGTGCTTTTCGGATATCCCCTCTCCTCTCTGTCTCCGCATTTGTGTGTCTAGATGATCATCCATTATCATGCGTACATGGCGCACACTCACCAACATAGAACACTTATTTTCGGAATCACTGGGGAACAACTTCTATCTGCCTGCATCCAAGCCTTCATATTCCTTCTTAAATACACTTCAAAATCCATAAGATACATCATTTGAGGAGAATAAATCAAGGCTTTTTAATATATTGACACATTAGAACACCCATGAACACTCTACCTAACAGAGTATTTTCATCCTCGTAAAACAAAGACTTCATCCATCACCCATCAGTAACCTTCCCCGGTCCCTCCACCCTACAGACCATTCATGTGCTTCCGGCCAGTTCTAGATTTTTCACAAATGCAGTCATATCCCACGTGGACCTTTGTGTCTGGCTCCTGTCCCCTTTTTCCAGTACTCTGTGATGGAGCTGTGGGTCTTGGGTAATCCCATTTTGAAAGTTTTGTTTAACCCCACTCTCTGCCCAGCTGAGTTCAGGTGGTTAACTCCACCCAGCTTTGTGGGAACACTGCGCTTTCTACATCAGTTCCATTTACAAAAACGTTGACCTGCTTCTTGAATGTGTCCTGTGAGTGAGCTGCACAGAGGCCCGTCTGGGACCTAGGTGGATTTCTATCCCTTAAGTCCCTCCCTAAAGTCTTTCCTGTGCTATTTGCTGTCAGAATCCATGCAAGTGTGGCTCAGAGGGCAGGTCAGGCATCATGAACTATTTTCATGTTAACTTTCCTAGCGAACCTCCATCCCACCATCTCCTCAGTCTTCCCTGGACCTTGAGTTTACTTCTCAGTCCTCCGGATCAGAAACTGTGAGGTTAATTCCCCTAATCTCTTGTCCCGTTCCTGTGACAGGACCTGTTTCCATGTCAAGGAGCAGGAGGACAGAGAGGACAGAAGCAAAGGGGATGCTCATCCCCTGGGTGGGAAGACAGCTCCTAAATCATACAGAATGGTCCTTCTGCCTCCAGCAGCACTGCCTCCCAGCTGGGGACAGGGACCTGTGAGTGTCCCGCAGTGGCTCTGACACTGGAGCTCTCCTTCTCGCCTTCCCCATATCAAGGGAAGCTGTCATGCAGCTCTTCAGTCTCAGGATGGAGCCCTTCCACCCTCAGGCTGCCTGATTCCAGGGAAAAATGGAATTTCACCCAACCTGAGTTCAATGACCTTCCAATCCCGGCGTCTTCCCCAGTCTGCTCTGAATGATTCCTTTTCTCGGTACCCAAGTAGCCTCCATGACTTCTGTGTGGGTTTTATAGGTAAATTTGGTGGGAGGAAAAAAATGTGTATTTACTACATGTTATGTGAAATCAGGATGCAATGGTAGTTTTAAATTTGGTAAAACTGAAGGAGTCAGAACAACTGTGGGAGGAAAATGGGAAAGATGAGCCTGAGTTTTAAAGCCCTGAAGAAGAACCGGAGGAAATATTTTCCCAGTGGTCTTCAGTGTTCTCCTGGGTTCGGAGGTCATTTCTGTCTTGACCTGGGGACGTGGGAAGGTGGAGCCTACAAGCAGCAAAATCACATCTTGTGACCAGAGCAATAACACAACTATGAAATGAGATGAAATCCTTGACCATCACTTGCATAATAAATGCCACAGCTGTGGGCGCAGAAACAGCCCTTTCTCCCAGGTGCTCTCTCCTCTCATTCATCTCCTCTGAGGTCAGGACACTGGCTAGTGGGCTTGTGGATCCCGTATCTCCTGTGAGAATCAAAAGAGGAAAAAGACAGTGCCCTGCGCAGAGGGCAAAGGGCAGAATTGGGAGGGCACGCTCGGAGTCAGGATGCAGCTCCTGCCTGGTGTCCCCTGTTCCTCCTGGGAGGCCTCACTCTTGTGCACCTGGTGCTCAGTGGCACCTGTGGGGGTGGCCTGGGGGTCAGTGATCTGCTCGTGGATTTGATGTGGCAGATGCTTCAGAACAAATGGGTGGGGGTGGGGAGGTGAGCAGGCTGCAGCTGGTGGGTGCCAGCCAGAACCCAGCCAACAGCGGGTGCTTCCCTGAGATGGGCACCTCCTTTACCAGAGTACAGGCTCTGCGCAGTGAGCATCCAGCAGAGGGCACTGCAGAGTGTCCCCTGCACAAAGGGTCCCAGAGACACAGTCCCATCCCAGCAGGGACATGGAAGGTCCAGGAACACGTTAAGCAGGGCCACAGCTGGCTTTTTCTCCCCTGCAAACCAGCTAAATACAATTCATGTTTCTTATTTACAAGACATCTATGGGTCAAAGACTTTAATCCCCTGATCAACATAACCTTCCAGGGATGTAGAGAATCTAGTGACCAGGGCCAGGTCAAGGGTGAGGGAAGCAGGGGCAGGAGCAGATTTGCATGGAGGCCCCACCCTCCTCTGCAGCAGGGGGAGGGGATAAGAGAGGTCTGGGGGACCAGGCACAGGGTTGGGGGCTCAGAAGGCAGCACTCTGGGGCGTCTCCACCATGGCCTGGGCTCTGCTCCTTCTCACCCTCCTCACTCAGGGCACAGGTGAGGCTCCAGGGAAGGGACATGGGAACATCTGGCTGGTCCTTAGTGTCTCTGTCCTCAAGGTGACTTGGCGACCAGGCCTGAACTGACCTGACTGTGTTTTTGCTCTTTTCAGGGTCCTGGGCCCAGTCTGCCCTGACTCAGCCTTCCTCGGTCTCCGGGACTCCAGGACAGACGGTCACCATCTCCTGCACTGGAACCAGCAATGACGTTGGGGGATATAACTATGTCTCCTGGTACCAACAGCTCCCAGGAACGGCCCCCAAACTCCTGATTTATCAGGTCAATAAACGAGCCTCCGGGATCCCTGATCGCTTCTCTGGCTCCAAGTCTGGCAACACGGCCTCCATGACCATCTCTGGGCTCCAGTCTGCGGACGAGGCTGACTATTACTGTGCCTCATATAGAAGTAGCTACAATGTGCACAGTGGTCCACGTTCATGGGGAAGTGAGACCAAAACATTCTCTGAGCTCAGAGGCTCTCTCCTTGCTCAAAAGATGCTTCCACGCCCTGAGCAGCGGCCTTATGCAGCTCAGCCATGAAATGTCTGGACATCTCTCTCCTCACACAGTGAAGGTGAAGGAAACATGCACCTTGCATCATTCCCTTGGGAGACTAATCACTTCTTCTTCCCTGGAGAAATGTGTCCCAAACAGGCCACTGTTTCCAGGTCTTCATCAGCAGTGTGATGGTTAATGGTCCATGTCTTCCTGCTTTGGGTAAGAGGTGCCCGTGCTGCTGTGAAAACACGATGGCTCGATGTGTCTGTGAGGCTGCGTCCAGAGGAGATTAGCACTGGAATCCATCGACTCAGTCAAGAAGACCACTGGTGCCAACGGCGGTGGGCAGGGTCCCTGAGTTGAGGGTCTGAATAGAACAAAAAGGTGGGGGAAGGGGTGTCTGCTCCCTCCACATCATCAGAGACGTCGTCTTCTCCTGACCTGAGACACTGGCACTGCTGGGTCTTCAGCTGCTGAACTCAGACCAGGACTTACATCACTGGCCCCAAGTCACAGGCCTCTGGACTCAAACTGAATTAAATCACTGGCTTTCTGGGTTCTCCAGCCCTCTGCAGGGGGCCCCTCCCCTCCCAAGTGCAGGGTTATGGTCATGGCCAGCAGAGTCCCAGCGGCCATCAGAACACTCTGCCGGGCACAGATCAGTGACCCTGGCTTGGTGATCGAGGTATTCCTAGGGGTGAAACAGGCAGGAAGCGGGCTAAACACTTACTTGCGCTTATAAGGAAAACACGTGTAGGTCCAGTGAGCAAAAGTTTAACTCAAATCACAAAGAGAGTCACAGCCCTCAGTCAGTGGATTCCCAGCCTGGAGCCAGTTTACAGACCCAGACCCCCATGAAGGAAAGGGAGGCTCCGTCCCCTGGAGGGGGAGCTCCGGTGCATCACTGAGAATTCATACTGTTGATCTTTCTCCCGGGCTTCCCCAAGGCACCAATAGCCTTTATTGGGGTAACCGTGCTTTGGGGAAAAGGAAATAATCAGACTTTTCAGGGACTACTGGACCCCGGCTGTGAACTGACATTGGTACTGGGACCCCCAAACCTCACCGTGGCCCTCCAGTGAGTCGGGGCTTCTGGAGATCAGCTGAACAGTTAATGGTGTTTTATCTCAGGTCCGTCTCAAGGTGGCTAGAGTGGGCCCCCGAATCCATTCCGTGGTCATTTCTCCAGTTCCAGAGTATAATTACCGTGTGACCTGAACCGCCCACCATGAACTGGGTGCCATCTGATCCACCTAACTATACGGCCAGGCGCCCCCGGCAAAGAGCATAGCACAGGTGGGTGGCCGCACCACTGCGGCCCTGCTCAGGGCGTCCTCCAGGGACACAGTGAGAGGACACCTTCCATGGGCAGCACTTCCGGCAGCGCACCTGGTTGCAACTTTTGGAAGGCGAAATGGCAAAGCGTGCAATTATACGCCGATTCATGGGTTTGGCTGGATGGTCAGGGACTTGAAAGAAACATGATAGGAAAGTTGGTCAAAAAATTAACTTGGTGAGAGGTATGTGGATAGACCTCTCCAGGCAAAAAAAAAAAAAAGAAGATAATTTGTCCACTGTGAACACTGTGTTTGACTTCAGCAGAGGAGGATTTGTAATCAAGGGGCCAGGATGACTCACTCTGCAGGTCCCAGGCAGCATCTTTCCCAGCCCCCTCTGTCTTCATCCCACGGCCTCATGAACAGGTGTCCATGGTGACCGGGCCAGAAATTGTGCAAGGACTCAGCAACGTGGGCCACCACAAACCAAGGTCAACCCAGCAGTCCAAACAGGTCTACTCATAGCCCAGAACCTTCAGGAATGAAAGCTTGAGTCACCACCCTCCACCTCAAGGTCAAGAACCATGATGACCTGAGACGCTTGCGGAAGGCAAAGGAAACGCAGCCCGAGCAGCAGAAGGAGGGGGCTGTGGATCCCAGCTGTGCCTGGGGGACCGGCCACGGACGTGAGGGCTGCAGGCGTCAGGGGTGTTTCCTCTTCACTTTGTCGCAATTGTGTGTGTTTGTGTGTCTGTGTGTGTGTGTGTGTGTGTGTGTTTGTTCACATATTAAGCAAAGAGCTTTCTTTTCCTTCCTCTCTCATCTCCTTATCATGTGACTGGAAGCCAGCAGCAATTCTCAGGGAGTCCCTGGACTCCATTTAGGGTTCAAATCTCCTGGAGGCAAATAATCTCCAGAGGTTTATTGGTGCCTCAGCCGCCCAAATCCCTGCAGCTGGCAGACACATGTTACAATGTGAGGGCCACCAGCTAATCACATCAACACGTCTGAAATACCCAACCCAGCCCCGTGGAGGAGGGTCACATCCCCCAACTCCGTCTTCCCTCGGTCCCTCCCCCAAGGAATTGGAAAAGACTTAGTAAATAGATATCCAGCCCAGAGCAAGGAGTCCCAGGCCCCCTGAATCCTCACGCACATAAGTAACCAGACTTTGGGGTGAATCCAAAAGGGAGTCTCCAAGTGACCACACGCTTTCCCTTTACGTCGCAATGTGCCAGAAGACACGGACAGTATTTGATAGTGAGCTACTGGCTGGACTCGAGAACTTCTAAGCTTAGGTAGAGTGTAAACTTGAGATATTTCACTTAGAGGTTTTCAAGAAAGGAGCGAGGGAGTCAGTCAGAGGCCCAAAGATGAGTCCTTCAGGCCTGAAGTCTCTTAGGAGAAAGGAGACATGCGAGAAGCAGGGGGCGCTGTGGGACCACGTCTGTGTCTGTGGGGAACTGGCCCAGCTGTGACTCTTTTCAACCGACACCGTTTGCACTTCCCATCAGTGTCACCACGCAGGCCTCGGCAGCTGTGATGACCCTCACACCCAGGGAGGGTGGGCGACAGAAGAAGGGACACAGAAATAAAGCCCTCAGCATCCCCACACTTCCACACACCCTTCATCTGGCAGGTGCTCCCCCCGCTGGGTCTCAGCCCTGGGGGCAAGCAGGAAGCTGGGTGGGGGATTTGCCTGAGGGCCGCCTATCATGGAAGTGATGGAGAAGAGGAGAGTTAAGGCTGAGGGAGACCCAGTGATGCCACCACACAGTGGGGATGATGCCCGTGGGGAAAGCAGGACAGAGAATGAAAGGTCCACAGGTCAGCCTGCGATGAGCTGGTACACTGAAGGCTGGTCACCTGCGGTGGGGAGCTGTGCGTAAGAAACTGGCAAACAACCGCTTCTCTATCCGAAGTGCTGACCTTAACCCGGTCAGCAGGATCACGCTTTACCAGGTGCGGGCGCTGTAAATCACAGTCACCATCAACAGCACCTGCTCTGATTCCAAGTACCTCCCCAACCGCACAGTAGACACCCAGTTATACCAAAGGCTTTGCCTTTATCTGAAACGAGGTCCAAGGAGGAACTGGGTTGGAATCTGGACAGTCACCCACCCATCATTCGTTGGCTGAATGTGTCTCTCCTTCATGGAAAGAAAGAAGATCCTGACAGCCTCACAATGCCTGGCTTTGCTCACCAAGCCAGTGTCCAAACTCCCAGAGGTGCAATGAAAGAGGATCTGGGTGACCTGCAAAGATAGTGACCTTCCCAGGGGAAGACCATGTCCCAGGAGAATATTTAAATTAGCATGTGACAGCCTGGACAAGGGGCACAAGAACTCCTGCTACACACAGAATCCTAGAGACTGCACAGAAGATATAAACACGTCCCGTGTGGACTGTTTGGAAAAGAAGAGTTGGAACTTCCCTCCAGGCACACCCCTGCCTGGCATGAGAGCTGATGTCTGATTTGGTGGATGGAGACCACACAGTGAAAAAGTCATGTTCAGGAAGTATTGGCAATTATAATTAGATTATTAAATTTCCAGTAAGCATGTCACACTAATGGACCTTGCACCATCAACAGATGACAGTTAAAGCACCAGATCTCTAACTGGAGCAGTGATTCCAGGAATCCTAGAGAGTAAAGATCAGAGGGCAGGGCAGACTCCCTGCCCTGGAGCTGCTTGGAGGAAATGGGGGAACAAGTCTGACCTCCTGAGTCACATGTCCTGAGCCCACAACAGCTTTGGATCAAATTTCAGCCCCAGAGGAGAAGTACATTTGCATAAATGCTAACCACTCACAGAACCAAAGGTTCAAGGAGGGAATAAGAGAGGACCTGGTGTGCCCTGCACTGCTGTCAGGTCTGAGAGCCAGAGCTCAGGGCGCCTCCACCATGGCCTGGACCCCCCTCCTGCTCCCCGTCCTCTCTCTCTGCACAGGTGCTGCCTCCAGGGCTCAGACCCCAGGGTACCCAGGGATCAGCCTGGCCCTGAACATCAACTCAGCATAGGGGATGCTGTGGGATGCCCTGGTCCCCACCCTCACTCTCCTCTCCTGCAGGTTCTGTGGCCTCTTCTGCACTGACTCAGCCCTCCACGGTGTCCGTGTCCTTGGGACAGACGGCCAGGATCACCTGCAAAGTAGACAGCTTAGGAAGCTATGCTGCTCAGTGGTACCAGCAGAAGCCAGGCCAGGCCCCTGTGCTGGTCATCTATGGAAATAGTAATAGGCCCTCAGGGATCCCTGAGCGGTTCTCTGGGTCCAAGTCAGGGGGCACAGCCACCCTGACCATCAGCGGGGCCCAGGCCGAAGACGAGGCCGACTATTACTGTCAGTCAGGAAGCAGCAATGCTAATGCTCACAGTGATACAGGCAGATGGGGAAGTGGGACACAAACCCCCTCCATCTGTGTCACCCTCTCCTCCAGCCCCAGGAGGCCTGTGGACAAAGCAGTCACTGGTCTGGCCCGGTTCCCCCAGATCTGAGCTCCCAGGCTGCCCTCCCCCCACCCTCCAGGCAGCTCTGCACACGGTGGATCAGGAGTGAAACATGGCCTGGCTGGACCAGTGTGTCCTGGGCTTGTCTGAACAGGCCATGAATAGGGGACAGAGGTCCCAAATGGAAGGACAGTCAGAGGGACACAACTGACCAGTGGCAATTACCTCGGTATTTCCTTAAAATGGTCACCAGATTATCCAGCGTTAGACCCCAGAATCTGCCCACTTATCTGAGCCATGGAATAGCCAGCACCTTTCACACACACCTGGACCACTGAGTCCAAGGGGAGCAGCTGTGTTGACCAATAACCGTGATCCTTGGCCCTGACCTGATCGAGGTCGGGTGGGATTTTAGGGCTGGATCCTGAACCTCAGCGGGGACCCCAGTGACAGAGGGCTGACAGGGAGAGTCCAGGAGCTGCCTGTGGCCTGGATGAGGCCACGGGGGCAGGAGGGGAGGGATGGCTGGTCTCCCGGGGAAGGATGGGTGATGGTGTAGCGGAGCAGGAGTAGAAAGGATCTTGGGGTTCAGTCCGGCAGGGACCTCTGTCACCTGAGTCTGGCTCCACTCTCAGGGGACACAGGGCCATCTCATCCCATCCCCCACTTCAGGAAAGGGTTGTTCTCTCCAAGGGTTTGCAGTGACTTTGTCCCAAACATGCCCCTGCAGGTCCTCTCATGGGGAATGTCTTGCCCCCTTATACTGGAGGGAAGTAACCGCAAAAACTGCAGGGAACAAACCCACCCCCATTTGGGTCCCAGGAACTCCACACTCCTGGAGACTCTGCTGCTAAGAACTGGAAGAAAGTCCACCAGAGCCTCTGATGGACAGACAGAGGGACAGACTGCAGGGAGTGAGGACAGGGATGGAAAAGGGGGACCAGCAAAGATTATTCCCTCTGTGCTTAGATGGTGACCAGCCAGGGATGGGGCTGCCAATACAGAGCCTTGGACAGAAAGGGACGGTCAGGGTGGGCTGGCGGGGACAGCACAATGGCCAGCGTCCATCTGTGACCACACCTGCTCCCTCCCTCCCTCCCTCCCTCCCTCCCTCCCTATTCTGGGGAGAGCGCCATCTGCTCTCTCTGGACTTGCTGTTCAGTCTCTCAGCGAGACTCTTGGGAATCTTCTTCCACTGTTTCTTCTTTTTTAAGTCATAATTTACATACACTAAACATCACAATTTTTAGAAACACTTTATGAGTATTTACAAATGCATATAGAGATGTAAGCGTCCCGCCACCTCAGCAGCCAGCAGCTCAGTCATTCCCATAGCTGCCCCAGGCGCCTTTGGTGTTGGCCCCTCCTCTGGCCCCACCTCTGGGACTGCTGGTCTTCCTTCTGTCCCTACAGTTGGTCTTCAGTGTGTGTGTGTGAGGGTTATCACCCCGACATAAAATCTTCTTCCTCCACTGTTACCTTTAACGTTCAAGTAAAATTATGGCTGCTTGTCTCTCACAGCTGGTTCTGGTCGAATTTGCCTGTTTCTCTAGCCCTGGTCCTGGGACAACATTCTCTGCTGCAGCACTGTTCCTGCTGAGTCGCTGTCATCCTGAAACCTTTCTGAAGCACGCAGGACTGTCCCTGGCCCTGAGCTGACCCTGGGGACACCAGGGCACAGAATCTAGGACCTGCCCCAGGAGCCCTAGGCAGGGACAGAGCAGGGCAGCTCCTAAATGCCTCCCTCGGGCGCTGGTCACAAGCACGCTCCCCAGCAAGCCTGCCGCAAGCCGGCTACACCCCAGAGTCAGGTCTTCGGAGAACCCCCTGCAGAGGGGTTTCCCCTCCGGCCGTTGGTCATCTACTCCCTCAGTATTGGGGATAAACACCAAAAAGGCTTGAGCAGAACTTAGTGGTTGAATCTGTTCCTCCTTCACTTAAGAGGCTCCTTTACATAAGAAGATAAATTTTAAAAGATTGGGGGAATTTTAAATATCTGTCCGTCTTAGTGCATCTTTGCCAATACAGTATCTTTTGAGAAAAATGCTTCCATCTCACAGGAGGAGCCTCTGGGGCCTGTGAGATGGAGAGCGAGTAGGGGGCGAGGGAGTACTGACCAGCAGGAGGTAGGGGGCACCCTCCCACAGGGGAGCAGGGTAGAAGACACTGGACGTGACACAGCTCTCTGCTCTGGGTGGGTGGGGGTGGGTGAGGCAGGGCACAGAGGAGCCAGGGGCCCTGAGCAGGGAGTCTGCCTAGCAGGACAGCGGGACCAGGACCTCTCTGACCCAGCCTGAATCCAGCCCTAGGACATTCTCAGTCCAGGAGAAGCCAGGGCAGCCCTGAGCACCCAGGGCTGCACCTGCACCAGCTGGGAAGGCCCAGCCGGTCCCTCGAGGGGCCCCAGGGTCCAGCCAGACTCAGATTTCCGACCACAGCCACCGCAGGAGGATGTGGTCTGCGGTGGTGGCTGGCCGGAGGCTGTGGGGGGGTGGGGGGTGGGGCGGGTATCTGGAATCACTGAGCTTAGGGACAGCCCCTTTTTCTCCCCAAGAACTGGGGCTGTTCTGAGGGGAACCATAGCTTCTGTGCCTTAGGCAGTGGGAGGGAGGAGGGACCCTGCCCAGCCCACAAGGCGTGAGGATCCCGGGCCTGAGGCTGGAGTGGGCCAAGCACTACAGTGGGGAGAAAGTGGACTGGATCAGGGGCTCCCCTGTACCCTGCATGATGGCTGCTACATCGCCCGCACCACATTACCATTCAGTACCTGGCCCATCTCCAAGGCCAGGGATCTGCCTTTGTTGTGAAGTCCAGGCCTCAGCTCGGGGCCTGGCAGCCTGGGGTTCTTCCAAAGCTGCTCCATGAGTTTGGTCAGACCACGATCACCATCATCGATTTCAGGTCTTCCTCCCCTCACTACCATCAGTGTCCCGAGCTGTGGACGGTCTGGGATATCATGCTGCCTGCAGGATAATGGCCAGGGTGTTTTGCTCCAGAGGGAGACACTGCCTCTACTTTCCAGCGTCATTCATTAACACAGACATCATTGAAAAGATGGTCCAAACAGAGGGGACCTGTGCCTTTGCTTGTGAGACCCGAGGACAGCGGTCCTCATCCCCGTGAGAGAACTGAAGTCCTGGCTGTTGGCCTGTGACCGTGTCTCAAAAGGGGCTGGACCAGTTGTAGCAGGAGAGTCACAACACGGGCCAGACAACTCTTAAGGAACCACCCAGGAAAGTGACTTTGGGAGGCCTGGGGTAGGGGGCCTCTTTCAGAGTTGCTGAAACAGAAAACCAGGAGGGCTGCACAGCTGGACTCGAGTGGATGTATTAGAGCTCCTGGGGATGAAAAGCAACTGGAAAATGAGAGGCCGTGACAAGCAGGAACGTGCAGCCTGCAGCCCTGAGTCCTTCCTACCCCAGCAGCGTGACAGCACCGGGACCCAGACAGAGGCCACAAGCTCAAAGCACGCCCTGGAGCCTGGCAAGGGCCCAGCCTCTTGACGGTGTGGCATCGTGAATGTTCAGAATCTGCTTGAACATCAGTGTCCTCATCTGCCAACAGAAGAGAAAAATCAGCTCAGCGGGCAGTCGGCTTCGCTGTCAGCGCTGGATAACCAGCACCCTCTCATCACTGCATCACTGTATCCCGTATTGCATTCCTGGGCTTCAAAACGGACCCCAACTGAGCAGACATGTGATCTCCTTATTCCTCATGGCCTCTCTACGGCAAAGGAACTGCCTCCATTTTACAGATAAGGAAACTGAGGCCCGGAGGTGCCCTATGTCTGGCTGCTTTCAACATCACTCCTTGAATAAGCGGTAGAGGACCCCTCCCCACAGAACCCCTGCCTGGCTGAGGACCAGGGGCTGCTGGCCAGGCTTGGCCAACCCAGCCAAGGAAGGGCAGTCTCTACTGGCCAGAGTGGAGGCTGCAGGAACCCAGCCCAGGGGACTGGTCAGAAGAGAAACCCCAGCCCACTGATCTCAGGCCTCAGCAACTCTGTTCCGCTGGGTACTCGGCCGCCCTCCACAGCCTGGCCGGGCCACTGGGAGATGCTCCACAGCTGGAGACGCCCTAGCGGAACAGAGACGTCAGCGGGGCAGGTGTGCGGAACCTGGGGCCTGGGGGGCAGGGCTGGGGGCAGGCTTTGATGTGAACGTTGAGCCCTGGATCCCCACCACAGCGGAGCAGTTAGCAGATGCCACTCTGGGAGCGGACCCCAAGAGTAAGGGCTGTGGGCCCTGGAGGGGGCCTGGGGCCAGGGGCCAGGACAGAAAAAGCCCAGGCAGAGGAGGGGTCATGTGGCTGGGGCACACTGGGGCAACCACTGCCAGCAAGAGAAACCAGGGGCACTTGCTGGCTTCCCTCCAGGTGGGCTGGAGTTGCCTTTGACCCTGAGGGCCAATGAGGCCCAGGACAGGCCAGCTGGGCCGTGAAGACCCCAGGGGGCAGAGCCCTGGCCCCAGGCAGCACTGGCCTCTACTACTGCGGGCCTGTCAGTTGCCCCTGGCCGGCTGCCCCCATTGGCAGCACCGCAGGGAGCGGGGCCTCTGCACGGAGCTCATCCAGCCTGCAGCAACGGAGATACAGGTAAGGGGCCAAGCGATTTGTAATGCAGGGGGAGAGGGGTTCCCTTTGACGGGAGCCAGGGATGGAAGGCTGGAGGGGAGAGTGGTGAGAAAGGAGATCAGCGGGAGAGGAGGGGCCTGAGCAAACACTGGCTTTCTTTAAAGTGTTGATGTTTTGTCAAGTGTGGATTTGTTTGCAGTGATTTTTATTTTTTACTATTGTATTGAAATATTATTTATCTCAGTGACTGAGTTTTGGGGGTTCCCCTTAAATTTGGTGCCTAAGCCCAGTGCCTCACTTGCCCCGCCCTGGTCCTCTGAGCAGGGGAGAAGCAGGGAGGCAGGGCCAGGGGGTCCCCAGCAGGCACTGATCATTTTAGGGGCAGCGGCCCCACAAGGCAGATCCTGCCTTCTTCCCCATCTTCCAGACAGGGATAGAGGTGACCTGCCCAACGTCACATAGCACATGGGCGCAGTCCCAGGACTTTAAGAAATGCCAGGACTGAACAGGCACCAGCATGACCTGTGTTTTAAGAAAATGATCCAAGAGAGGGGATGGTCTTCAAGGCGTCCAGAGAAGAGAGCCAGGGCTTGGCTCAGTCTCCCCTAGAGAGCTCAGCTCCTCAGCATGGCTCCTAAATGTTTCCTGGGTCCAGGCCTGACCCAAGGGGGTCACGTCTAGGCACAGGACCTATGGACCAGTTTAGGAACAGTAAGACAGGAGGAGGTGCCCGAACTGGTCTTACAGACCCAGGGCACTGACCTGTGATGGGAGCTCCAGGTGAAGGGAGCAGCATGGGCTGATGAGGAGAGTGGGTTGCACAGGCTAGCAGGGAGCTTGTGGAGCTGGGGAGATCGGCACAGAACTTGGGGGTCTTTTATCCTGGGGTCCAGGAGTCATGGAGGGATTTAAGTTGGGGACTGTCAGAGTCATATTGATGTTTTAGAAAAATGGCAGCAGATCGGAGACTGGTGTGAGGTCAGATTAGAGGATGGAGGAGTGGCTGGTCCACGGTGACCAGGTACCAAGATCTCCGATGGAAACAGCAAGGGGATGTGAAGTGGCGGTGCCAGAGGGCCAACGGGGAGGAACAGGCACTGACCTGGACTGTCAATACAAGTCTAAAACATACACCCTTTTTTGCAATATGCAGCAAGTCATTTTTTATTAAAAAAAAACATATTTATTTAAATTGTGTAATTTACAAAGATATAACCAGAGGCTTCCAGACAAGAAACTCAACATTATTAATGACAGGAGGAAAATGGAAATAACCCAAATATCCATCAAGAAGGGTAGGACTAAATACACATGGACTCTTACACAAACGTCCAAAATTATGTTTCTGAAATTGGGTTTTTAAAGTACATGTGCATTTTCAAAGGCCGGTCAGAAAATATACAAAAATTTCAGGGGCATGTCTCTGCCTGGTGTGGTTCCACCTAGTGTTAATTTTTGCTTTATAATATTCTATACTTACAAAAATGTTCTCAAGAATATATATTTCATTTTCTTCTTCTGAAATAATTTTTAATGCAAGAGTAATATGTGCTTTCAAACAAAGATTTAAGCACAAAAGTGTATAAAGTAAAAACTGCATTTACTGTTACCATCCCCCACATCCTACCCGTGTTGGGATTTTATTTTTCCAACACGGAGTCATATTCTGTACAGTAGCCTGCACTAGCTTTTCAAACAATCTGTTGACATGTTTCCCATCAGTCCGTAAAAAGTTCATCATGGCTTTGTCAGCCTTCACAGTTTGGATGAACCAGCATGTCTCTAGTCATTCCCCAAGTAATGGACATTTAGGTTGTTTCCATTTAAAAATATCAATTACAAGAGATGCTACAGTGGAAACCGCCACACAAGTGCATTTGCTGTGTACGTGTGTGAAATGCACTTAAGTGTCTCCATAGGAACGATGCCTAAAAGCGGGATTGCTGGGTCAGAGAGAACAGGCTTTGGAATGTTCACAGGCGGCACCAGTGGTCCTCCCAAAAGTCTGCTCCAGCTTCCACTCTAGAGGGAATGACGGTGCCTGTTCCTCTCCATCCTTGCCAACACCGTGGCAGGGCTGATCCTTTTGTTATTTTGCGCATCTGATGAGCAAAAATGAGGACAAATATATTTGTTGTTTATTTGTTTGATCATTCGTGAAACTTATTATCCTTTCATATTTTTATTGAGTGATTTTATTTTTTCTGCGAATTTACCAGTCATAATTTTGCTTGGGTTTTTTTTGTTTTTGTTTTGTGTTTTTTTCATTCGGTTGGTTGTATTTTCTTAAAGTTCTATTGAAACTCTTTTTCTGTTTGGAATATAACCCCTCGGTAAGTACGTGTGGCATAAGTGTCTTTCCCTGGTCTGTTTTATGGCTTTTTTGCTGAGGTCCTTCACCATAAAGCCATTTGAATTTTCACATGTCAGGTTGGCTGTTTCTGTGATCGGTGGCAAACAGAGGAAAGGCATCTTTATTTCTATTTTCTTTTCATTCAGGTACTTTCATTGCTCTGCTGTGCGTTCTCTCTGCCTGGAGTTTACTTTTGTGTAGGCAGGAATATAACCTTATATATTTTCCAAATGGAGAGCCAATTGTCATACATTTGTTGAATATGAACACAATTTTTGTCAAATCTTAAATCATTGATGTATCACATCCTCTCTGTGGTTCTGTTGATCTAATGATCAGTTCCCATGTCCGATCCACCCCGTTTTAATGATTTTCACTTGACAGTGTGTTTGGGTACCTGGCAGAGAATGACCCTGTCATTATGACTCACTCAAAATATTTGCATCAGTTTTCTGTCATTATTCTCTCTGTTGGACTTAGAATCAGTTCACTAAGTTTTTAAAATTATCCCTTTGGTGCTGTGTTGTAATTTCATGGAATAGATGGGCTCCTTTGAGGAGAATTGATGTCTTTGTCTATCGTGTCCGTTAGTCAAAGTGCATTATGTTTTATCCACGGGAATCTTGCTCGTTTTGTGTTAAGTTTATTCCTAGGGGTTTTAACAGAATTTTTATTGAAGTTGTCAGTGTTTCGCCACTTTCCTATCCAGGGTGGTAACCGCCCGTGTCGGAGGAAACCTGACATTCCCCTGTCGTTCTCACATGGTCGTTTTCGTTAACGCTTGTATTATTTCCAATACTCCTCCAGCGGAGTGTTTTGGGATTACTTTATTTAAGGAGACTAACCCAGCATCGTCAAAGAATAATTTTATCTCGTTATTCCTAACACTCATCCCCCCTCATCTCATCCCATTTGTTCAAATCTGTAGACTATCTTGACTAGTGAAAAGTCAGGGTGGGAACCCTGGTCTTTAAAGCAGTTCTACCTTTATGCGGGAATTTTGCTGTAAGTTTTGGGAGACATCCTTTATCACGTTGAGGAAGTTTCCTTAGATGATCAACTTAATGCAAGGCTGGAAGTTTGCTTTCTTTACGTCAGAAACAAGGGTTGCATTTATACTGCTGTTCTAGTACATTTTGTGTCAAAAAGCTTACGTGCCCACCTTAAATAGAGCTGTGACAAAATCGTCCTGCTGCTGAGGTGAAAAGTGCTGGTCCCAGGTTACCTGCCAGCTTAGAAAACTATGTTGGGAGGGAAAAGCAGATTTGGCAAAGCCTAACGTTCTTGTCATCATAAGCTCTTAGAGCATGACTGGGGTGTTTTGGTTTTTTTTTCCTTTTTCTAAGTATTTTAGTGATATTATTGTGTTATGGTTGGACAGCTCAGACAGAGGGTGATTCAGTGAGGGCAAAACATTTGGGGATGGCTCCAGGCCTCCAGCTTGGGGAGAAACCTATTGACATGAGGACAAGGAGAGGGAGCAAACTTCCCAGGGAAATGTGCGGAGTTCAGGTGGGGAATGCTGAGTTTGCCGTGTCTGTAGGGCATTCAAGCACAAATGCATTCAGGAGGCAGAATGTGCATAAATCTAGAGCCAGAAAGAGATGTCAGGACTGGAAATAGGGATGCAAGACCCCTCAGCAGTTGTTAGAGAGCGCAGTGTGGATCAGAGGTAGAGAGAGTGGTAGGGCAGAGGGGACTGGGGAGGGACCTCAGACTTGACTGGGTTGGGGACTTTGGTGGCCTTGACCTTAGCAGTTTCAGGGAGAAATGGGGGGGAGAGGGAGGGAGCTCCTCCCACTCTGTCCCAGCATCTAAAACAATGCCTGGCAGACGGATGCGTGGGAGCCATGGTTGGACAGATGGGCAGATGGACAGATGAATGATGGATATATGGATGGGTGATAGATGATGGGAGGATGGATAGATGGATGATGGATGGAAAGTCAGAAAGACAGTGATCTGAGAGATCAAAGAATGTTTCATGGAAGATGTGGAACTGAACTGTGTCTCAGCGGGTGGAGACAATGGGGCAGGGGGTCCCCACATGGGAGCACCAGGAGTCAGGAATGACCTGGTGTCCACAGGCCCAGGGAGGAAGCCACTTGGCTAGACTGTGGGAAATTGTTGGGGAGCAACACTCAGAGGCCCTAAAATGAGGCCAGGAGAGGTCGGGCAGGTCCGAGCCAGCTCAGGACTCACTGCCGCATCACATGGCCACCTGCCGGCACGCAGCCCTCAGCATCTCCATCAGCACTGAGGATTCAGGGGTGACCAGGACAGCCTGGGGTGGGGGACACACTGGGTGACTCCAAGGCATGGGTGGCCTCTGCCTCAGACAAGAGGCTGGGGACAGAGATGCCTCTGGGCCATGGGCTCACCCAGGGTGCCCTGGCCAATAGGGAGCTGGCTGCTCCCTCCCCCAGCCCCAGGACACAGCCCCCCCCCCACGGCAGCCCTGTGCCCGTCACGCCCAGCAGGTCACCACTGCAGCCCCGTCCCTGGGGGGCAGGCCCCAGGTGCTGGCCCGGCGGGTTTTGGCCCGAGCCTCAGTCACTGTGGAATGTCTTGGGCAGCAGGACCCATCTCACCGTCCTAGGTAAGTGGCTCTCACACCTTTCCCAGCCTGTCCCACCCTCTGCTGTCTCGGAAAAGTCACTTTTCTCTTTCTGGGGCTGCTCCCCCTCTGCCTTTCCAGCCGTAAGGGCCGACCCCCATCTTTCTCCATGGGATTGGGGGAGGCAGGTTGGGCTTGGGGTGACCAGCAAGAAGGACCCCAAGAGCAGGGGCAGCCGCCTCAAGAGTCTGACAGTCAGATGTGGCCAGTCCAGGGACCGAGGCTGGTTCTGATGCAGGACACTGGGGTGGCCTTGAGGACAGTGCTCGAGCCCTGGGGTCTGGCTGAGGGCTGGATGCCCAGGCTGGGAGGGCCTCACAGGAGGTTGGGGATTGGGTGTCTGTGACCCCAGCCTCCAGGGACACAGAGAGGCAGCCCGAGGGAGGCCCTTGAAGGGTGGAGAGTGGGGTCCCACTCACTCTGGGCTGAAGCTCTCCGGTCCCCTGCTGGGCCAGGAGGACACAGGGATGCAGAGACACGAGTGAGACAGGGCAGGGTGACCAGCAGCCTGGCGCTCCTGGGATGGTGGCCAGAAAGGAGAGGGATCTGTGGGGCAAAGACTCCTCTGTCCCTGGATCCCTGACCCCCAGGGGCCCAGGTGTCTCCCCTGCCCACGGGTCGGCCTCCCGCCTGCCTCACAGGGCGCAGTACACTCAGGAGATGACAGACAGGAAGGGAAGGGGGGCTCGGAGCTGCTCGGCTGCTCAATGAAATCAGGGTCATGCAGTCAGGGCAGCAGGGATGGGAAGATGGGCGGAGGGGTCCGGGGCTGTTGTGGGGAGGACCCAGGCCTCCCCCGGAGAGCAGAGGCCCGGCTGGGACAGAGCCAGTGCCTGACGGGGAGGAGAGGCTCCAGGCCCCGCCATGAAACAGGCTCTGGCTCGGGGCCACTCTGCACGACCTCAGGATCGGCCTGGCAGCCTCAGTGGGGAACCCAGTTCACCTAGGAAGCAACTGGGCTCTGTAAGAATGAAGTGAGATGGGGGCCTGATGCTGGGCTGAGGGCTCCAGACGTCAAGACCAATTCTAAACTCAGACTCCAGGGCCCAGGAGGAGGGAGGGGAGCTCCCTGGTCACTGACGGGGAAACGGAGGCTGCAGATGGGACGGCTCGGCCAGGTCACAAGGGAGAGTGACATCAAACGGCTTCTGGAGGGCTGTCGGCTTCCAAGGGCTCAGTGAGAGAGGGGACAGAGAAGGAAAACAAGGCCACCAAGTGCACCATCACAGAGACCATGATGGGTAGGGGAGTCCCACCCTTGGACTCCCACCTGCATCTCACACCCTCTCCACTGTCCACAAAGGTCACCACGAGGGCGCACCCTCGGTCACTCTCTTCCCGCCCTCCTCTGAGGAGCTCACCACCAACAAGGCCACCCTGGTGTGTCTGATCAGTGACTTCTACCCGGGCAGCGTGACGGTGGCCTGGAAGCAAGATGGCACCACCGTCACGCAGGGCGTGGAGACCAGCAAGCCTTTGAAGCAGAGCAACAACAAGTACGCGGCCAGCAGCTACCTGACCCTGTCGCCCAGCACGTGGAAGTCTCACCGCAGCTACAGCTGTCGGGTCACGCACGAGGCGGGCACCGTGGAGAAGACGGTGTCCCCCTCCCAGTGTTAGGCCCCCGGGCCCCCACCCTCGGGGGCTTCCTCACCCAGACCCCCCTCCCCACTCTCCATGGACCCCTGAGCCTCTGCCCAGGTCAGCTCAGACCAGGCAGGTCTCATCCCGCCCTGTTCCTGCTCCCCCTTAATAAAGACCTTGTCATTTATCATCTGACACGTCTGATGTGCACTCTGTGTCTCGCCGTGTCTCTGGGATAAGGGTCAGTGATTACAGGAAGGGACAGCTGTGACATGAGATTCCATTTACCTGACATCCCCCCATCCTATTCGCCAGGGACCAGCGAACTCTGAGTGCCAGTGGGAGGTGTCACCTAGAGGAAGGTATTGTCATGTGGTGCTGGCACCCGGGGTGCAGTCCTTGTGCCCTGGGAAGGGAGAAGGGCCAGTGAGAGGGACATGGGACAGTTCTGGGGGAACAAGGACAGAAGAGGCGGGTCCCAGGGGAGGCTGAGACACATAAGGCCAGTTGTGTGACCCTACTTGGGACCTCAGGCATGAAGAGTCTGGACATGTGAAGTCAGGTCAGGGAGGCAGTTAGTTTATGGTGGGGTGTGGATGGAGCAGGAGAGGTCACCCTATATGGAGGGGAGGGGACACGGGGAAGCTGGGTGAATGGGAAAGGGCACCACCTAGGCCCAAAAAAGGCATCCAGTGATGCTCCCAAGGAGAGAGAATCACTGGAATTTGGCAACAGCTTCAGGCTCAGTCTCACCAGCTCAGGGCAGGGTACGTGTGGCCTGTGGGCTACAGCAAGGTCAAGTTTCCCTCACGACTCAGCACCCCTAGATCCCTGCCCAGGGGACCCTTCCCCCATCGATCTCCAGGGCTCACCCCAGTGCACCTGCAGCTGAGACACTCAGTCAGGCACGCACTCACGGTCTGAGACAGGCACGGTCACCCTCTGGAAGGTGAACGCCTGAGCTCTGTCATCCCCAGGACCCCTCGCCTCGCAGCCTCCTGTCGATGCCTCCAGCTCATCTGGGATGGGGAGCTGCCTTCACCAGAGCTCCCAGGCAGCCGAGACCGCCCAGCGACAGAGCCTGCAGGGACAGGGGACTCTAGGGCCATGGTGGGGCAGAGGACAGGGACCCTTAGAGCTTCCACCCAGGTACCCCAGCCACAAAGCACAGACTAGGAGGTGAAAGAAGCGAGGGGTCCTAGTGGCCCACAGCAGCTGCCTGACCCCATTCCCTGGATGCGAACACTAAGACCCCAAGGGAGTAGGGGACCACCGAGGCCCCCCTCGTCTCAGTGGCCCTGCTGGGTAGAATGCCGCCACCTGCCCCCACCCCGCCCCGAGCTAGGGCCATCCCACAGCCAACACCCCTCGGGGTTGTTACCAGTTTTCATGCTGAAGAACTGAGGTCGCAAAACGAGAAGACAGAGGAATAAACATACCCCCGGGTTCCGGACAACCAGGTGCCCAAATCATCAGTTCACCAGTGATGTTGACCTCACCTCCCCACACCAGAGCAAACCCTCCCTGACACAGGATGTTCCAGCACATTCTACATCGTGTCCTTTATCTGTAAATATTTCATTTGTGTCCTGGAAGGAAAGGATCTAAAATACAACTAAATATCATTATCAAACCCAAACAGAGAATGTAAAAACAAATACATGTACTGAAACATTATGCTGGACACCAGAAATTGACACAGCACTGTAAACTGACTATCCTTCAATAAAACATAAAATAAAATATGTAAAAACTAAAATGTACATGTAAAGTATAAAATAATGTACAAAATGTAAAAAATAAACTAAATATCAGGAAAAAGGAAGGTTCTTTTCACACTTTAAATATTAAACTGGTGTTCAGTTATTTCATAAAATGTAAAAAATAAAAACCAAACAGAAATTGGCCTCAGTTCCTTAATATCACAAAAAAAAATCAGGGGGAGGGCACAGCTCAGTGGATAGAGTGCAGCTCTGTATGCATGAGGTTGTGGGTTCCACCCCCAGTACCTCCAGTAAGTAAATAAATAAATAAACCTAATTACTTCCTCCCTCAAAAAAATACCCAAAAAAATCACTTTCGGCGACATGCCTCACAGTCGTCACAAGTGTGTGGAATTGGTTGTGTTTTAGGTACTGTGTGATGTTGTGGTTCTTCGGGTCCTTTCTGTGAGGGTTGAAACGGTGTGGATCGGTGATCGATGGTTGTGTCGTGGACCTGGTGGGTCCGTCAGGCTCTTCAAAATCACTCTAGTTTTCCTTGCAAGGCGGGGGCTCCAGGAGCTCAGCTGCTGCTCCTGGACTCCGCCAGGGTCGGGGTTCAGCCCCCGGCCTCCCTGGGCTGTACCTGACCGGTTCTCTCTGCGTCGTGTGCCTGCAGATGGTTCTGAGGTGCAAACGATGAACAGGGTTCGGGTGTGACCTTTGGGCGAGACCGTTGCTAGGACAGTTGGCTGCTTCCATCCAAGGTGTCCTTCCGGGGTCATAGGTCATTTAGTAAAATTATCTTCCTTTGATGCGCAAATTCCAGGTCCCTCAGATGGGATGGGAGGCCGGGTGCGATGTTTCAGTTCCGCGCTCCTTCCTCTGCTGAGGCTGCCATTTGTCCACAGCGGGAGGCCCTTCAGGTGCTCTTTACCGCCCTGGGGTCGGGGCCAGCTGCCGTGAATATGGAGATACGGTTGGTCTTTTTTTTTTTTTCTTTTTCCTTTCTCTTTAAATTATTACAGTATTATTAATTTTTTTACCTTAGTCGGGAGTAATTAGGTTCACTCATTTTTAGGGAAGGTGCTGGGGATTGAACCCAGCACCTCGTGCGCGGCTCTACCACTTGAGCTATACCCTCACCCCGGGTTTGGACTTTCTTCAGTGAAGCAGTTTGCCAAACGGTGACTGCTCCCTGCCGTCTTCTGAAAGTGAACAATTAAGGCTGCGACAACTCCAGGGTACATGTGTGTGTGATGTGTTCGAGTCCACTGTGGTTTTATTTTCGTTTGAACTTTCTTCCAGTGAAGTATAGTCAGTTCCCGATGTTCAGTCCATTTCTGGTGCACGACGTGCTTCAGTCACTCATAGCCACACGTAGACCTGCTTTCATGCTCTTCTCCTCACAGGTTACTATAAGGTACTGAATACAGCTCCCCGTGCTGTTCTCCTGGTGATGCCGGTGTCCCACCTGTGCCCACGGGAGCCTGCATGGGGGGCCCCAGGGCCTCCGGCACCGGCTGGGGAGACCGCCACACCCCCCTGCTTTCCGCTGTGACAGTCTGTTGTGGGCCCATCTTGTGCCTTTCCAGCCTCCGGCCTGGGATGGGCCGTTTCTCCCATCGACCTGATTCTCTCTAGTGAGGCGGTATTTCGGGACCACAGTGGAGGTGCTCACTTATGTCTCCCCTTTGAATCAAATGCTCCCAGACACAAAGATCACACGAGACACTGAGGGGTGTCAGGGATGCTGCGGCGTCCTCCCTGCAGATGGAGGCTGGCCTTCCCTACGGGCACCAGCCCAGGCCTCCCGAGAGAAGCCCATCCAATGCAGGAGAACCCCAGGGAGGTCGGGCTGAGACCCATGGAGCCCCATCGAAGCCTCTTATGGTCAGTTCACTCCAGGGCAGCCTGCCCTTTCTGTGGGTGGCCTGGGGACACCCGAGGTCACCTCCTGCCCTTGCTCTGTGGTCTCACCAAGGGATCGGGGATCTGTCAACCCTTCATAGAAAAGAAGCCCCAGTCCTTCCAGAGAACTCCACTCCTTAGGGAGGCAAACGCCCTCCCATGGTGTCCTTCCCGTTCCTGGGCGACAGTGGTTCACGGGAAAACCATGTCCAACACGCCGAACCCCTTTGGGATCCTGCCTTTCCAAGAGTGTGACTGCTGGGCACCGGGTCCCTGTCACGTTCTGCCCCTGGGATGGGCAGGGCAGGCACGGGGACCCCTGCAGAGCAGCCACCAGCCTGGGGCAGTGGCCCGACTTCCTCCATCTCAGCTGCAGGTGGGGGGCTGGGGGGTGGGGCAGGGGCGTCCCAGGGAGGGGTTTTTGTTCAAGCCTGTGTCACTGTGTGCTGTGTTCGGCGGAGGGACCCATCTGACCGTCCTGGGTGAGTCTCCTCTTCCCCCCACCCCCAATTTCCCTGCTCTCCCCAAACTTTGGGCAATTTTCTGCTGTTCTGCTCTTTTCTGTGCCTTGTGTCAGCCTCGGGTCAGGCTTTCAAGCAGGACCCCACCCCTGGGGCCCGACCTCTTCCCCAGCCTGTTCAGACTCTCCTGCTCACCTCTGCGATCACACCAGCCCTTCCCCTCTGACCCAAGGATGACCTGCTGACACTGTCTGTCTGCCAGGGCCACGCTGGCCCCTAGACTCGCTCCGCTCTGTCCTGCCCCATCGGGGCTCCTGGTGGACCTGCTTCGTCTTTGGGGGTGTCGGGGCCTCCTTCTAAAGGGGAAGGAGGGAACAGACAACTGAGGGGGACCGTGTGGAGACATGAGAGGGGCCCGGATCCCTCAGGGCCGAGGCTGGAGAACAAGTCAGAGGTTCAGGAACGGCCACAGGGCTGTGGGTCGAGGGATCCAGGGCCAGGAACGTGCAGGGGTGCGGGGCTCCGCCAGGTCTCTGTGGGGCTGTCACAGACAGAGCCCTGCACCAGCCTCGGCCTCAGGGGAGCTGCACAGAGGAAATCAGGAGAGAGGAGACGGCGCTGAAATCCAGGAAGCCGTCCTCAAAGGACAGCTCTGGCGGGCTGGCTGGGCTCCTGGTCTTGGCATCACAGGGCCCCTTACACGTGAATCCTCCTGTGAGAAAGGCGGACTCCCAGCACTGGGCCTCTGCTGATATGACCAGCTGGCCAGGGAGGACAACAAAAAGGACTTGCACTTAAGAAGGGGACAGGCAGAGAAACGCTCTCTAATCAGCAAAGCTCCTACCCTATCGGACAGGCTGCAGGGGAGACAGATTAGGGTAAAAACAGACCTCTTCCAAAGCTCAGGAGGAGGCAGGACAGGGGGTGAGGGTCACACGTCTGTGTGGGAGACCAGGGCCCAGACGGGGTCTCAGGACAGCGATGGCAGGTGTTCAGGCTCAGGGTTTCCTAAGGAAATGGGGAGAGGATGGAGGACCACCCTCCTTGGCAGGGACCCTCAAACTCAGTTTGGTCTCTGAACTAGGGGTCCCGCTGGGTCCTCAGCAGCCCCTGTCCCACTTTGAGACACAGGTCAGAAGCTCCCAGGACAGGCACCGGGCATCTGACCTCCTGCCACTCCCCCACTTTGCAGGTCAGCCCAAGGCCGCACCCTCGGTCACCCTGTTCCCGCCGTCCTCTGAGGAGCTCAAAGCCAACAAGGCCACCCTGGTGTGTCTGATCAGTGACTTCTACCCGGGCAACGTGACGGTGGCCTGGAAGCAAGATGGCACCACCGTCACGCAGGGCGTGGAGACCACCAAGCCCTCGAAGCAGAGCAACAACAAGTACGCGGCCAGCAGCTACCTGACCCTGTCGCCCAGCACGTGGAAGTCTCACCGCAGCTACAGCTGTCGGGTCACGCACGAGGCGGGCACCGTGGAGAAGACGGTGTCCCCCTCCCAGTGTTAGGCCCCCGGGCCCCCACCCTCGGGGGCTTCCTCACCCAGACCCCCCTCCCCACTCTCCATGGACCCCTGAGCCTCTGCCCAGGTCAGCTCAGACCAGGCAGGTCTCATCCCGCCCTGTTCCTGCTCCCCCTTAATAAAGACCTTGTCATTTATCATCTGACACGTCTGATGTGCACTCTGTGTCTCGCCGTGTCTCTGGGATAAGGGTCAGTGATTACAGGAAGGGACAGCTGTGACATGAGATTCCATTTACCTGACATCCCCCCAACCTGTCCCCCAGGGACCAGGGAGCTCTGAGTGCTGGTGGGAGCCGTGACCCAGAACACAGTATTGCCGTGTGGTGCCAGTCCCTGGGGTGCAGTCCTTGTGCCCTGGGAAGGGAGAAGTGCCAGTGAGAGGACAGGGGATGGCTTAGGGAATATCAGGTGATCCGGGAGGGTCCTAGGAGGCAGCTGTGCACCAGAGGCAAGATTATAGGGGAAAGAAACCCTGAGACCTTGATCTCAGAGTAAAAGACCTTGGACTTCCCTGTTTCATCAAGGGACCCGGTGGGGATAGCTAATCCCAGGTGAGGTGTCCATGGCTGGACCATCACCAGGGAACCATGGAAAGCTTTGACAAGGCATCACGTAAGTACATTTCTCAAACTGTCATAATGCGCATGAGCTAAGTAAAGACACTGATAAGGCCTGCAACAGAGAAACAGTTCAACACCATATAGCCTAGCAGTTCTCCAATCACATTCACTCCTCCTTCTAACTCAGGGAGCCCCAGCAGACCCTCGAGGACAGTGCTGGTCCAAATCACTAGTGCTGGGACCTGCGGTGAGGCTGAGGCACAAGGAAGATCAGTGTCTGTTCTGATGGGCCTGGTCAAGGTGGCTCAAGGGGACCCCAGCAGGAGGCTGGGACCTCAGTCATGAGGAGTGTGGGCATCTGAAGTCAGGTCCAGGAGGGAGTTAGTTTATGGTGGGATTATGGCTGGAGCAGGTGTGGTCATCCTGGGTTAAGTGCACATGGCAGAACTAGATGAATGGGAAAGGACATTGTCTTGGGCACAGGGTGGTCACCCAGTGATGTCGGCAAAGGGCATGTCAACCAGAATTCAGGAGTAGAGTTTGGCGAGGTCAGACTAGCGCAGGACAGGGTGACTGTGGCCTGAGGGCTACAGCAAGGTCAGACTTCCTGGGCACTTAGTGCAACCAGACCCCTGCCCACAGGCCCACTGGCTCACTGGGCTCAGCCCCCAGTGCGCCTGTAGCCTGGAGTCAGAGACACAGTCCCTCCCAGGGCCCGAGGTAGGCGAGCTCGACACTGCCGAGGCAGGCCCGGCCGGCTCTGTCAGTCCTCAGTGCCCGGGCCCCTTGGGCAGGACACGGCTACCAGCCTGCAAGGACAGAGGCCTCTGGGGCCACGCTGGGTCCCCCTTTGAGCTCGATCCCAGTCAACCCAGGAGGTGGAAGGCAGCTTTGGGGTCTATGTGTCCACAGCATCTGCCGGCCCCCCCTGGACAGAGCTGAAAGCTGAGAGCCTACAGGGAAACCAGCCAGGCCTCCCTCATCACTGGCCCTGGGGGTTGAGTCCAGAATCCACCCCACCCTGAGCTCTAACTGCCCAGAAAGCAAGCCCTCTTCATTCTTACAAAGATGTAAAACACAAAATAAGGAGACAGGAGAGTCCCAACCCTCTGCTGTTATTAACACAGGGCCAAAATCATCAACTCGCTGACGATGCTGACCGCACCCCCGACAACAGAACAGGCCCCCTTAATGCCATCTCTTGAGGCCAGTTCCAGACCATGTGATTTCTGCTGCAAATATTTTATTTGTGTCCTGGAAAGATAAGGACCTAAAAAATAGCTACAGTATCCCTACAAACAGGTGGAAGGAGTAATAATTGCTTCATATCAAAATACAGATAATCGTGTGCTCATCAGAAGTTTCGGAAATATCCTAGCGTATTCATTCAGTTAATTTCTGTTCATGTTGTTTTTTTGCAGTTTTCGGTTTTGCTTATATGAGTATTAATCATTGAAATTGTCCGCAGGGAGAGGGGAGGCTGTAGCTCAGCGATAGAGCACAGGCTTATCATGCGTGAGGTCCTGGGTTCAATCCCAAGGACCTCCATTTAAGTAAAAAAATAAACCGAATTACCAACCCCGCTTTAAAAAAAAAAAAAAAGAAGAAGAAAAAAGAAATTGTCCTTGGTGAGCATGATTTGTTAAGCCCCTTTGGATGTGTTTGAATCTTTTTATCGCAAGCTACCCTCCGGATGCAACCCCGGCCTCCCCAAGCTGTAAGGGAGGATTTCTTTCTCTCTGTCTGGGTTTCCTACCCAGTGGCCCTTGGATAAAAGAACCATGTGGCTCAGGTGTTAGCAGGGCTCCTCCCCAGACGGTTGGCTATTCCATCCAAGGCAACTCCTTTGGGGCCTCTTTTTTCTGTGACGTTAACTGCTCTCGCGTTCAGGGTCTTGAGGAAGAAATTCACTGTGGCGGTGCTGCAGCTCCGCCTGTCCCCCTGATTCTGGGAGGGCTGCCCTGTAGCCCGGAGGGGAGGGCCTTCAGCAGCTACTTAGTCACTGCGAAGTGTGTTTCACTCTTTAGTAAAAAAGAAGAAATGTAAAGGGGATGGGGAGGGATAAACTGGGAGTTCGGGATTTGCAGATACACACCACTCTACATAAAGTGGATAAACAACAAGGTCCTACTGTCCAGCCTGGGGAGCCACATTCAGCACCTTGTAAAGAGGGGTACGTACACGCGTCACTGAACCGCTACGCTGTGCACCAGGCAGGAACACAGCTCTGCGAACCCACCACACTGCGATTTGAAAGGAAGAACAAATGTAGAATCTTCCTTTTTACTCCTCACTTTACAAAATGACGATCTGGTCGCTGCCGGCCTCTGGGGATGACCACTGCTTAGGACCAGGGTCGACCGGGGTTACCTGACAGGGGGACTCTGCCACAGTTATGCTTCACTGATGAGGACAGTAGCCCACCTTTGCCCACTGGAAAGGCTTCGGGTGGCTCCTGGGTTGCACTGACACTCTGGGAGGCCTTAGTGGCACCCTGACTTTTGGATGAAAACATACTCTAGATCTCCTTGTGCCTTCCCTGCCCCGGGCCGGGAACTGGCCACTGTTCCCAGTCACTTCGGGTGGGAGGTGGGATTTAGGGCCACATTCCAGGTACAGTGTAGCAATCCCACCACCACACCCTCCCCAGCGGGTTCCCTCCCCGAGAGACCAGATCAGGGCAGCAGGGATGCTCCCAAGGTCACCCTGGAGGCCAGGCTGGTATTTCCTACAGGACCTGCCCAGACATCACTCAGGATATATGCCCAGTGAAGTTGGGGTGAGACCCTGGAGTCCAGTTGGGGTCAGTGGGAAGATTCCAATGGCTACTGTCCAACAGGGCAACCTGTCTGTCCCCAGTGGGGACACCCCAGCCCCATGGTCTCACCAAGGATCAAGTTCTGTCACCTCACATACAAAAGACCTTCTGCTCCTTTGTGGAATTTCACTCCTAAGCGACACAAATGCCTTCAGTAAATTCATTCCCAGTTCTGGTCAAGGTCATGGGAAAATAGGATCCAAGACACCAACCTCCCTCGGGAGCCCGGCTTTCCCGGGAGCCTGGGACTGAGCCCAAGGGGTCACATGTCCTGTTACATGCTGGGGTGGAGGGTGGGTGAGTGGGTGGGTGGGTGCGAGGCCGCCCCGCTGAGCAGCCACCAGCCTGGGGCAGTGGCCCGACTTCCTCCATCTCAGCTGCAGGTGGGGGGCTGGGGGGTGGGGCAGGGGCGTCCCAGGGAGGGGTTTTTGTTCAAGCCTGTGTCACTGTGTTGGGTGTTCGGCGGAGGGACCCATCTGACCGTCCTAGGTGAGTCTCTTCTTCCCCTTATGTCCCTGCTCTCACCAAGCTTTGGAAAATTTTCTGCTGTTCTGCTCTTTTCTGAGTCTTGTCTTAGCCTGGGGTCAGGCTTTCAAGCAGGACCCCAGCCCCTGGGGCCCGACCTCTTCCCCAGCCTGTTCAGACTCTCCTGCTCACTTCTGTGGTCACACCAGCCCTTCCCCTCTGACCCAAGGATGACCTACTGACTCTATCTTTCTGCCAGGGCCAGGCTGGCCCCTAGACCCGCTCTGCTCTGTCCTGCCCCATCGGGGCTCCTGGTGGACCTGCTTTGTCTCTGGGTGACTCGGGGTCTCCTTCTCAAGGGGAAGGGGGCATGAGACTACTGAGGGGGACCGTGTGGAGACATCAGAGGGACCCAGAACCCTCAGGGTCAAGGCTGGAGACCAAGTCAGAGTTTCAGGAACGGCCACAGAGCTGTGGGTCTAGGGATCCAGGGTCAGGAACGTGCCGGTGTGCAGGGCTCCACCAAGCCTCCATAAGGCTGCCCTGCAGATCCTGGGCCAGCCAGTGACCCCGGGAAACTGCAGGAGGGAGGCGAGAGATGGGGGAGGAGAAGGAAGGACATGGCCCAGGGTAGAGGGACTCCTGGTCCTGCAGGACACATGCCTCAGAAGGACGAATACCTGACAGAGCAAATGGGAGGTACCAGGGCAGGAAACCTCCAGACTGACCTCCAGAGCCAGAGGGGAACCCACGCTCCAGTCTGCAGACGGGAGTACCATAGTCAACAGAGATTGAACCCCAGCAAAGAGGCTACAGCGAGGACAGATTTGGGACAGACAGACCCCTTAGGGCAAGGCCAGAGCAGATAGGTCAGAAGTGTTCCCAGACTGACCGCACAGGAGGTCAGAGAGTTTGTGTCATCAACTGTGGGGACAGAAAGCCAGACAGTCCCACAGAGAACCCATCAAATCTCAGAAAGAGGCAGGACAGTAGGGTGAGGGTCAGATGTCTTGTGAGAGACAGGGCCCAGACGGAGTCTCAGGACAGTGATGCCAGGTGCTCAGGATCAGAGTATCCTAAGGAAATGGGGAGATAACCAAATAACACCCTCCCTAGCAGGGACCGTGAAATTCAGAGTGGTCCCAGAACTGAGGGTCCCGCTGGGATCTCAACAGCCCCTATCTCACTTTGAGACACAGGTCAGAAGCTCCCAGGACAGGCACCGGGCATCTGACCTCCTGCCCCTCCCCCACTTTGCAGGTCAGCCCAAGGCCGCACCCTCGGTCACCCTGTTCCCGCCGTCCTCTGAGGAGCTCACCGCCAACAAGGCCACCCTGGTGTGTCTGATCAGTGACTTCTACCCGGGCAGCGTGACGGTGGCCTGGAAGCAAGATGGCACCACCGTCACGCAGGGCGTGGAGACCACCAAGCCCTCGAAGCAGAGCAACAACAAGTACGCGGCCAGCAGCTACCTGACCCTGTCGCCCAGCACGTGGAAGTCTCACCGCAGCTACAGCTGTCGGGTCACGCACGAGGCGGGCACCGTGGAGAAGACGGTGTCCCCCTCCCAGTGTTAGGCCCCCGGGCCCCCACCCTCGGGGGCCTGGAGACACAGGACCCCCGGGAGAGTCTCCCCTCCCACCCGGGGCCGCCCAGCCCTTCCTCCTGCACCAATCAGCTCTCAATAAAATGTCCTCATTTCATTCAGAAATCAGGCTCTCGGCTCATTTCTATTTGTACATTTTCTGTCCTCAACTCCATCATCCTCTACGGTGTGCAGAATCCTTTGCCCCTGTGGCACAGATACAGCAGAAGGAGCCTCCATGCTTCCTTGGGAGGGAGTTTTACTCTGACCTAGAGCTGCCCAGAGAATATTCCCTTCAGGATATGGGGCCGTGGGACCCTGGAGAGCCCCGCCCTGCAGCCCCCATCCTCGCCATCCTGGTGCGGCCCAACCACCACCGGCCCCGGGCCCCTCCTCTGCGGCCTCCGTCTCCGGGAGGATGTCTGAGTCCCCTTCCCTGCATCCTGGTCTTCACATTCACACGCCTCCTCTGGCTTTCTATCCCTTCGGGAAGTTCCCCGTGGACACAGCCTAGAGTACCCCCCTGCCTTAGGGGCCTCCCCTGCTCCTGCCTCTCCAGGGCCCCTGTCCAGAGCCCTTCCACCACCCTCCCAGTCATACACACCACAGGACCCTCAGTCCCTGGACCCCGGCCACTCACCCCACACTCCCCCTAGGGCCCCTCCTCACACATGTCATGAGTCTCCACTGTATTCCCGGCTCCTGGGCCACAGGCCAGCTCTGCTCCCTGCAACCTCAAAAAGCCAGCCCACCGCTGCCCCCACCACAAGTGCAAGAAGTCCACTTGTTGTCAGGCCACCTGCCCGGGGCCAGAGGCTTTCCCATCAGGGGTGAGATTCTCGGCATGTGCATGGGTTCTCTGGAGGCTGACTCCTCTTTTAGGAGCTCAGTGTGGGGTCTGAGCTGTAACACACACAAGCACACACATGCACTAAGGAATACAAACACATACTCCCACACACAATCCAAAGACACACTCCCTCCCATACACACGTCCAAGAGGCCATCTCTGCAAGGCCCTGCAGTGCAGGCCCAGGTGGGACAGAAGAAGCAAAGAAAAGCCTGGGTGGTGGACCCCTGGGCTGACCAGTGATGTGTTTGAAGGGCAGGGATGCTTAGGTCCAGGCTGAAAGTCAGACACCATCCCTGTGGGCGCTGGTGGGAGAAAGTCTATGGGAGCAGGGAGCTCTGGGGGTGGTGACAGGAGAGCTAAGTGAGCATGACACTGTCAGGGACACAGGGTACCAGATGTGCGTGTCCATTGCAGGAACTCTGCAGGTGACAAGGACCAGGATGCACGCAGAGACCCTGGGTGTCACACCCTGGTCACGGCAGGCAGGCCAGGGCAGGGGTGCGGTGGGTTCCCAGGTAGCAGGGTCATCTGCGCTAAGGGTGCGCACGTGCAAGGGACACAGATAAGCCAGGAATGCAGGGGACAGCAGGGACTCCGACATTGGTGCTCACAGAGGAGACTGTGCCGGGAGCGGGGGCACCTACCCATCTTCCAGGGCCCCTCTGGGCCACTCCACTTCTCGCTCAACATGGGCAATGGGCAGGGAGGGGTCGTCCCCACACAGCTCGGGACTACACAGTGACTATTTACTGCCCAGGCCATTCCAGCCAGGGGAAGGGCCCTCCAGAGGGGCCTGGGTCCCTACAGGTGACCTTGCCTTTCCTCCAACCCCCACGTTCCCACTAACCCTGCTGCAGGGCCTCAGGTATTGAAGATGCAGTGCCAACCAGGACCCTCCACAAGAGTCGCACTTCCACAAAGCAGTCCCAGCTCTGTCATCGCAGCGGGGTACACATGCTAACACATCCCTTCCAAACTGGTATCCTCTGTGAGCAAGCCAGGACACACAGTGCTTCCTGACAAAGGACTTAGCTGGGAATTCGGACTACAGACTCAGACATTTTATCCAATTTCATCCCATTTCAAGGATGGATAAACACCCAAACACATAGGGGCTGAAATTCCAAATCGGCATGGCCCCTCCCATCCCACCCACCATCTGCAGACCAGCACCCATGACAGGGGGTGGCATCTGCCTAAGAGCAGCTGCAGGTGGGCCTGGGAGGGCCTGAGGGGGTGACAGGGGGTTTCTGAACGAGGCTATATCACTGTGTCCTGTGTTCGGCGGAGGGACCAAGCTGACCGTCCTAGGTGAGTCTCCCCTTTCCTTCCTCCTCGGGGTCCAAAGGGAAATTTGGGTGGATTTTTCTCTCTCTCTGCTCTGACTGGGGCTGAGGTCTGAACATTCGTGGGGTCTGTAAAGGTCCCCCCTCGTGTCGGGCTCCTCGCCACCTCCGGTCTGTCCCAGCCTCTCAGACTCCTGCTGGGGATGTCGGGCAGTGACCTTAGCCGCCTACCCCACCCACCCCCAGGCCTCGCTGCGCCCCAAGGGCTCCCTCCAAGGAAACCTTCTCCTCAAACTCTGGGATCTCACATCCCTCCTCGGGGTCTCGCAGCCCCACTGTCAGAGGAGAATGAGGGACTGAGGCCAGGGCAGAGGGTGATGAGGTTGGGGGCATCAGGTCGAGGCATGTGGGAAGGATGCTGGAAAGACCTGGACTGGACATGGGAGGCCTTCTGGGTTCAATCTGCACTGGGTACCATGTGGGGGCTAGTGAGGGACCCCATGACCTGGGGACTTGGAGACAAGGAGGAGAGAGCAGAACAGGGGAAGGAGGGAGGCAGTTTCCCTTTGAGAAGCTGGTCCCAGGGAGCGGGGTCCCCCTCCTTCTCCCCCCAGGCAGGACACCCCAGGCTGCACAGGTCTCAGGACACCCAGGCCTTAGGGGTCACCCCCACCCACTCACACAGTGGAGGGGAGACCCTAGAGTAGGTGCCTGGGTTGGGGACTGCTCACAGGCACAGGTGACAGAAACAACCCAGCCAGGCAGACAGATGCCCTGGGACAGACAGATCCCCAGGATAACTTCACAGGACAGGGAGACCCCTCACAACAGACACAGCCCCAGGCTCCAGACAGAAAAGTCATCTACATGGAAACCTCCCTGTGTGGGACACCCCTCCTCCCTGGCAGCCCCGGAGGGTTCCCTGCCAGGAGCAGGGCAGGGGCTACGACAGGGCCGCCAGGGGGACTGTGGGCAGGGAACCCCTTCCCTGAAAAGGAAGAGGGCCTGAAAGGGAGACAGACAGACATCCTGACCGCACACATCGGGTAGGAACACGGGTGGATTTCAGACAGTCAGTAGCCCAGGACAGACAGACGTCAAGGGTGGACACCAGGTAGCACCAGGGAGCAGAGGGTGGGACATGGGTTCTGAGGACATGTGACCCGAGGAAGAGACGGAGACTTAAGAGGGGCCCCGGACTCCCAGGAGTCGGGCTCTGACGTTCCCCCGACAGAAGGTGAGTCACTCGCCGCCCTGGGACCCATGTCCTGGACTTCGGGCTCCTGTGCCCACATCTCCCGGCATCAGGGCTTCCGAGACGGACGCTCAGCCAATGACCCCCTGTCTGTCCTGCCCCACTTTGCAGGTCAGCCCAAGGCCGCACCCTCGGTCACCCTGTTCCCGCCGTCCTCTGAGGAGCTCACCGCCAACAAGGCCACCCTGGTGTGTCTGATCAGTGACTTCTACCCGGGCAGCGTGACGGTGGCCTGGAAGCAAGATGGCACCACCGTCACGCAGGGCGTGGAGACCACCAAGCCCTCGAAGCAGAGCAACAACAAGTACGCGGCCAGCAGCTACCTGACCCTGTCGCCCAGCACGTGGAAGTCTCACAGCAGCTACAGCTGTCGGGTCACGCACGAGGCGGGCACCGTGGAGAAGACGGTGTCCCCCTCCCAGTGTTAGGCCCCCGGGCCCCCACCCTCGGGGGCCTGGAGACACAGGACCCCCGGGAGAGTCTCCCCTCCCACCCGGGGCCGCCCAGCCCTTCCTCCTGCACCAATCAGCTCTCAATAAAATGTCCTCATTTCATTCAGAAATCAGGCTCTCGGCTCATTTCTGTTTGTGCGCGTTCTGTCCTCAACTCCGTCATCCTCAAAGGTGTGCAGAATCCCTTGGCCTGAGTAAGGAGGAGAGATGCGGTCCTGATGCTCTCTTGAGGGACGGTTTCACTGTCACAGGAGCCCCCAGAGAACACTGTAGAGCACACGCGGGGCTCACTGCAGGAGGGGAAGTCTGCCCGCCCTCCCCAGCCCCTGCCGGGTTCCTACTCTCTGTGGCTCACGTCCACCTCTCATTGTCCGTCTTCATGGCTCCTTGATTCCCGTGGTCCCCAGAATGATGTATGAGCCCCCTTCCCTGGACACTTCAGCAATCACACTCGGGAAGGTGACCCCCCTCATGACTCCCTCTCTCCATTCCATGATAACCCGCCAATTCCAGGTGTCCTTTGGCTCAAAGCCCACCCTGCGAGGTCACCGTGCTCACAGCCCGGAGTCCCCTCCTCTTTAGGGGCCAGTCCTCCCACCTCTTTGGGGACACTGCCCTGTTCCCCCTCCACAGACACTCTGCATCACACTCACCACCGGACCCTCAGTACCCTGACCCCGGTCACTCATCCCACACTCGCCCCTGGACGGCCCTACTCCCCCAGGTGTCACGAGGGTCCCAGCAACATTCTAGGACCCTGAGACAAAGCCAGCTCTGCTCTCTCTGACCACTCAGAGGACGGCCGACCGCTGACCCCACCACAAATGCCCAGGTCCAAGTGTCCATGGGGCTTCGTGGGGCCATGAGTTCAAGGTCAAGAATCAGTCTAGGCTTGTACTCTGGACTTGACTGTGTACTGACTCATCTTCTTAAGATCCGCAACCAGATCTGAGAATCGGTGTGATTATGGCTGTAGGAGGGACACAGGACAGGGATCGAAGCTCTCAGACAGACAGACAGACACACACACACACACACACACACACAGGAGATACTGCGACCGAGGCCGTGTCGGCCGTGCCTCTAGGACGTACGCAGCACCAGGAACCCTCCCCGGGCCTCGCTCTGCAGAGGGCACGGCTCCATCACCCCCGGGCCATGAACAGGCCTCCTCACTCTCCCTCCGCGAAGGTCCCCAGGCCAGCTGAGCCAGGGCTCGCACCTCCTCCAGGAACGGAAGTTCGCTGGGTTGGGATGGGATGGGACCCTCAGACGTTCCCTCCTGCCCCTCCCACAAGCGAGGATGGATGGAGCCTCACTTCCCAGGGGGGAAGCTGCAGGCGGGGAGGGGGTCAGGGTTCTCCCCCTCCCTCTCTGAGGGGTCAGACCTGCCCCCCTGACGTGGGGGTGGCCTTGGGCCCTCCGTGAAGCTGCAGGTGGGCCTGGGAGGTGGGGAGAGGGTGATAGGGGTTTATCTTCGAGGCTGTGTCACTGTGCTACATGCTGGTGGAGGAACATAGCTGACCGTCCTCAGTGAGCCTCCTAGCTTTCCAGCTTCTTTGGGTTCAGGATTGACAATGGTGGGGATTTTTCTCTTTTATTTCTGTCCTGAGTTTTGCTCAGGTCTGAAACACTCTGGGGCCTGTAACCTCACCCTTTTAGGCTGTTCACTCTTTTCAGACAATTGTTAGGGACAGGATGGGCTGATCTCAGTGACACTCTGCCTCCCATCACTGTGACCCCTGCCTGCTGTCTCCAGTGGACCTTCTCCTCTGGAGTCTGGCCAGAAGAATTCTTCATGTTTAGTAGAGGGATAGTTTTACTCTCACCCAGAATAGTCCAGGGAATATTCCAGAACAGGAGATTAAGCCTGCATGATCCAGGAGAGCCCACCTCCACCCCTTTCCTCCACTTGAGATTCTCATGTGGACCACATTCACGTCCGGCCGCAGGGCCCTCCCCTGGGTCCCATGGACTCCGAGGTAATGTCTGAGCTCCTTCCCTGGATTGGGGGTCTTCCCAGTATGAGGTTGTGAGACAAGAAGCCCCCTCCCCAAGAGAGAGCAGAGCCTGAAACCAATACAGATGGACGTTGTGTGTGATGATCCCGGGGAGAGGGTTCCGGGGGGGGGGGGTCTTCGGTCAGACAGGTGCCCCAAGAAGGATGTGAGGGCACAGCTGATGCCGGCAGCAGCGGGGAGTGCGGGAGGCTGGGGGGACAGGTTATGAGGACGTGTGAATCTGAGGAGATAGAGGACAAAGAGGAGGCGGGGGGCTCCCAAGATGAGAGCATTGAGAGTCTCCCAACAGGATCTGGGAGGTGTCTCCCCGTGCCCCACCCTGGTCCACTCAGCCCTTCTCCCTGCACCCAATCAACTCACAATAAAATATCCTTTGGTCAATTAGAAATCATGCTCTCTGCTCATTTTTTTTTTTTTTTGTCTTGTATTTAATTTGCAACTTCTCTGGGATTCTGGGGGCAGAGTGTGAGGACTCCTAGGCACCCAGTGGGAAGGTAACCCAAGGGGAGAGGCTCAAGGTCTCACTGAGGTGGGGGGAAGGGGGAAGGGGTGAGCATCTCCCAGGAAACTCTCCAGGACACATCCGCCCTCCCCTCCCTCCCACTCCTCCTCCAGCACTAGGCCCTGCCCACCCCTGTCACCTTCCTGGCTGGAGCTGCCCATGGCTCATGACCTCCAGATAGGCCCTCCCTGCCAGCCCTGGTCAGGACCCTCCACACCCTTCCTCAGCCCGGAAACCCTGCTCTGGCCTGGACCCCTGATGCCCCCCTCCCTTCCTGCCCAGCTCAGCTCCTGCCCACCCTCACCCCCTCCCTGTCAATCCCAAGGGCTGGACTAACAAGGGGCCCGAACACTCCGGCAGTGTCCACTTCACAGGCTCTTAAATCCGGGGCCATCTCGATTCCTTACCCCACAGCATGTTCAGAGATGCAAGAAGACTGTGGGGAAGGCAGGGAGGAAAGTGAGCTGTACAAAAATCCTGCCCGGAGTCAAGTGCACTTGACAGAGAGAAGCCCTGAGCTCCCCAGGAACCACTGCAAGGAGGGAACAGGTGCCTCAGAGTTTCTCTGAAATCCAACAAAGCCTTTGCTGGAGGGAAACTGGTGTCTCAATGCTGAGGCCAGGCATCTTGTACCACAATTAAAAGTGGGGACGTGTTTCACCAGAGGCCTCAGTGTTGACGGGAGGGGGTCAGGGTTCTGACACACACACAGGCGATCGCCTGGCAGCCTCAGGGCGGGGCGAAGACCATGAGCTGGTACCCTGCATGGGGAGCCCTCCATGTTCCTGTCAGGTACCACCAGGTCACCATCTCTGGGGGCGGGGGTTACATAGTTAACAGTCCCTTGATTTGCCCAGATAGGAGGTGGGTGCAGCCAGGCAAGCTCCTGCCTCTGGACCCTGGACTCTTGGTACAAAGCCCCACCACCATGCACACACCACACACCCAAGGCCATTCCCACCTCTGCCTGAGGCCCCTTTGGTGTCCTGGGGCTCCCAGGCTGCCCCCGGTTACCGCTCAGCTCTGCCACTTGAGAGAAAAGAGGCAAAGGACTTTCTCTCAGGTCTGCGGCCCAGAAAGCCCCCTTCCGGGGCTTATCTCCTGGGCACAGTCTCCCTTCCATCATGACGTCAGTGGGAAAACCAGGCCCTGTGGAGGCACTTTGTGCTGCTCTGAGGCCCCTGGGGTCTGGGGTATCCAGCTGCTCTGAACATGAGGGATGTGATGAGACACCCGGCCCAGCCCCACCGAGCCCTTCATGCCGGGGCTCAGGTCAGCGGCTTCCCCATTGGACTTGAGAGTGAGGGGGGTGGGGTGGGTGGTGACAGTGGGTCAGGCGCCGGTCCCCATGGGCAGGGGCGTCCTGGGTGACTCCCTCCCTCAGCTCCTGTGTTAGCGGCTGTAACAAACCACCCAAACTCAGATGCACAAAACAACACACATTTATTCTTACAGGTCCAGGAGTCAGAGGTCCGAAATGAGTCCTACAGGCTGAAACTGAGATGTCCCAGGGCCGAGCTCCTCCGGAGCTCTGGGGAGAATCCATCCTGACATTTTCCAGCCTCTGGAAGAAACTGTTCCTTGGCTCGGGGCCCCTCCCTCCAGCTTCAAAGCCTCTCTTTCCCCTCTGACCCCTGCTCCCAGCCCTGAACCTTGTCCCCTCACTCTGACCCTCCTGCCTTCCTCTTTCCCTTATAAAGACCCTGCATGGGGCCACCCTGATCATCTCTGCATCCCAAGGCCCTTAACTCCATCGCATCTGCAAAATCCCATGTACCATGTACAGGACGTACTCACAGGTTCTGGGAATTTGGACACAGACACCCTTGGACCTTACTCACCTGACCACGGCTCCAGTTCCCAGATCCCCGGGGACTCGGGAAATTTCTCCCAAGTTCCTCCCCTCTGTGTTCTGCCCAGTTCCCAGGCTGGGCCGCTCCTGGGGGCCCTCTCAGCCCAGGCTCCTCCTCCTTTCTCCCTGGCCTCCAATGGCCCTGGTCCTCCTGGGCTCACGGTGGGAGGAATTTGATTAGAGCATCAGGTCTGGGACATTACTTCCCTCTAGCCCCCAGCTAAATGCTCTCCAGGCCCTACCTGTCAGTCATCAAACCACCCTTGGAGAAAGACTCGATTAAGATCCTCACCCCATGGATGGAGACACGAGGCCCAGAGACCCTGAGTGACCTGCCCATGGTCACGGCAGGGACTGAACCCCGGCTCCCTGCCCAACTCCAGATCTCAGCTCTGGACCCCTGGTTCCCACCATCTTCATTGCCCTGCCCACCCCAACTAGGCCCTGCCTACTCACCTCCCTGGAGAGCTCCAAGCCCACCTAGACCCAGGCCCCGACCCTGAGACCCATGGCCTAAGGGCACAGAAGTGTCAGGGCTGCAGAGGGACCGAGGGGACAGGGACCAAGGGTCAGAGTGGCTGGCTTCCTCATGCCCCTCACCTCCTCTGGGGCAGAAGTCAGGGTCAGGGCACTGGAGGAGGGGCTGAGAAAGGGTCACCTCTTCCTGGAGACCCTGCCTGGGTCTGGGTTCTGGGGGAGGGTCACGCTTGGTTGCCCCAACACCAGGAGGGCTTCCGAGACCAAATCCCCACGCTCTCTGATCCCAGCCACTTCCCCTTAGGATGTAGGAATTGTCCCAGTACCTTCAGTCAGGGGCTACTCTCCAAGGGAAAAACACAAGGAGCTGTGGGCCTGGGGGTCCAGGGAAGGGGGCCCAGTGCCCAGCACAGCAGGCTCTCAGAGGGCAGCTGATGGTGTGAAGCCCCAGGGACCAGACCAGGACAGCGTGCCCCTGGCCCTCCAAAGCAGCAGGCTGGGTCCCCTTCTCCCCTGCTGACCCCCCGTGAGACCACATCTACCTCTGCCCTTTCCTGCCGACAACCCTCGGGGCTCCCACCTTCTCCGGGACGTGAGGCGTCACCACAGCTCCTGGGAAGCGTGCGGAGAGGCATCCCACAGCGGGGCCCTGACTTCTAGGAGCCTCAGGCCCACACTGGACAGACGTCCTGCCAAGGGGGCGGCCCCTGGGCCCTCAGCTGTCTAGGGGCTTCACCTTTCTGATACCCTGACCCCTCCATGAATTCTCAGTGACATCCCGTGTTCCTGTGGTCACTGTAACCGCATCCTGCTCCAGTCCCCTGCCCCACAGGTCAGCCCATGAGTGACCAGCCCCTTCCAGGGCTCAGACCACCTGCTGCCCATTAGCAGCTCTTTCCAACGTGCCCAAGCGTGTCCTGGCCCTGCCTGTCTGGCTCCGGCTGTAATGGAGGACCCAGCCACCCAGGTCAGCGGTCAGAGGGCTGGACGACCGTCTCTCAGGCCCAACACCAGCTTTCCAGCCTCAGCATCTCAGTGTGAAGTGTCAGTGTCCCTCCCGATGGCCACTGTAGGCCGCAGACCAGATCCTAAGGGAGGAAACAACCCAGAAGTAATGAAATCCCTGGACCCGTGGATGGCCCCTCTGCGACCTGAAAAACTCCTGGAGATTGTACTTGCTAATGTGAAAACAGTAGGCAACTCTGCGTGAACCCACCCTCTAGGGGCTGCATGGAGGAGCCCCCCCTAAACCTGGGACACGGGGCACTCCGGCAGGGCCTCTGATTTCTGACCTCCCTCAGTTAGCGGGCATCCCCATGGCTCGCAAGGCACTCAGTCACTCCAGGGTAAGCCATCCAGCTCGCCCAGGCTGCCCCTCCTGGCGGCTCCTCACCCATGCTCTGACCCTCGAGGGTGGCACATCTGGACACTGGTGGGCCAGTCCCTCTGGACACATGTCCCACCCAGGACCCGTCTCCAATGCCACCTTCTCTCCAGCATCACCTGTCTCTCTCCTGCCCCTTAAGGCATGTCTCTGGGGGCTCCACATCCCACTCCCTTCCTGCTGTCACCCCATCTCTCCCCTGCACTCCTAGGTACCAGTGACCCCCAGGTGGCTCAATCCAATAGTCCCATCTCTGCCCTCCCCGCTCTCAGCCTCTGGGTAGATTTGAGCACCATGCACCATTGTCTCCATTTTGAAGCCCCTCAGCCCCCAAACCCCCTCTCCTGGGTTCTTTTCTATCCTCCCCTGCCCCAAGTGTTTGTTCTATGTGGCCGTCGGGGCCACGGGGGGCTGGCTTCCTGGCTGCTCTTCCTTCTTGGTCTACGGGAGCCACAAACTGGCTGCATCTAAAAAGGCTCCTGTGTATTCATCCACCCCACCTCTCAGCCTGGTTTACCATCAAGGCTCTGACCTCATTCCTGATGGTGGGAGCCCCACTCCAGCAGAGCTCGCCAGCCTGAGTCACCACCGGAGGGTGGGCACCTGTGGGCAGACAACTGCGGGCAGGGGCTGCACCCCCTCAGTGCCTCAGAGGGTCAGCTGGGTGCTTGGCAGGGGTCATCCAACCCCTACATGACTCCTGATCAACTGACTGCTGGACTGACCCCAGCCCTGCCCAGTCATGGAACTGACTGTCCCCAGTTCCACCTGGTTGTGGATTGATTGTCCCCATCTCTGTTGCAGGTGTCATCTCTCTGCCTTGAGGACAGTGACCCTGGCCAAGAGCTGCCCGTAGCTCGTGCTTCACTTCCTGTGATCCCCAGGCCACCCGGGAGGTGGGTGATATAGTACCCCTGATCTCAGGGACGAGACAGAGGTTCTCAGAGCTGAGGCAGCCCTCCCTGGTCCTGCAGGTGCTCAGGGCTGCACAGACGGTGAACACTCAGGCCCCCATCCCAAGGTCACCCTCTCTCCTGAGGAGGCCATGCTCATGCTGGGCCAGGAGAAGATGCTGAGCACAAGGCCCCCCTCAGCTTCTGGACACCAGAGCCATCCTTAAGGCTCTGGTGGGGCAAGTGGGCTTCTCAGTCTATACTGACTCAGCGGGGATGGGGATAGGCAGGAGGCGAGGCATGGACCCTCTGAGTCCACAAAGAAAAGAGAGCAGGTGTTGTGGGCCCATTTCACAGAGGAGAGAACTGAGGCTCTGAAGGGAGGATGGGGGTTGGAGTAGCTGCCCGGGGTCACAGGCTGACCTGTCCTCAGGCTCTTTCCACGGCTCCTTGGCCCTGCATGATGGGTCACTCATTGACTCACTCATTCGTTCATTCAACAAACCCTCAATGATCACTGCTGTGGGCTGGTGCTGGGGGCTAGGAAACAGGACCACCTGCCCTGGGACAGCTGACCCCACCCCATCCTTAAGCCCTTAGATCAGGTCCCCACCTATGGTTGCCCCCACCCCGAACTCCTAGGTCAGCTTCCTGCCCACCGCTGACCCCACTGTGTCCTTGAGCCCCCAGGTCAGCTCCCCACCCAGGGAGCATCTCCTGCACTCGTGGGATAAGATTCCATCCACCCGCCCGGCCCCATGTGGGGGATGCCCCCAGCGGCCGTCACTGGGCACCTCTCCAGGCTCGTCACAGCCCCTCATGGAGCCTCAAAGTCCTTGTCAGGGCCACCATTGCCCGTTTTCACAGAGGGACACTGACCACGATGGACTCACAGGGCCTGCGTGCCCAGCTCAGAGCCGGGGCAGCCCCCTATGGGACTAGTGGCCCCAGGACACCAGGTGGAGGGGTCCCAGCAGCAGAAGCGCCTCATGGAATAGACAGAGTCAGGTCAGGGAAAGGGCTTGGCCTGGCCCTGCCCCCCTGCTGTGTGACCCAGGGTTGGGGTGGGTGCACAACCCACCTCCCTCCTGCTGGAGGCCAGGGCTGCAGGAGGTGATTGAGTCAGATGGGGGAGGAGGGCTGTGGCTTCCTCCACAGCCGAAAGGCAGAGCCCAGAATAGCCTCAGCCAGGGAGGCCAGAGGGGCCCTGGGGGAGGGGAGGTGACTGTAGGCCCTGGGGGAGGGGAGGTGACTGTAGGCCCTGGGGGAGGGGAGGGGAGGGGAGGTGACTCTAGGCCCTGGGGGAGGGGAAGAGAGGGGAGGTGACTGTAGGGCCCTAGGGGAGGGGAGGAACTGGGGACCCTGGGGGAGGGGAGAGGAGGGACTGCTGGGGCCCTGGGGAGGCCCCAGAGCTTCTGCTGAGCTGAGCTGAGCTGGTGACTCTCCCATCTGCCCAGCCCCCTACAAGGCCTGTAAAGTCACCAAGAGAGGGTGGCCCAGCCAGACCTGGGCAGGGGAAACTCTTGTCCATCACGTCAGTGTTCACAGAGCCTAGCAGGGGTGGGGAGGGGGTCTGACCCCAGCCTGTGTCTCCCTGGGACATAGACCCTCACTCCCTACACAAAGTTCTAAACTCAGGTTTCCAGCCGCCTTAAAACTATCGCTTCCAGAGGTGTCCACAGAGCAGTCAGCCGTCACAGCCCTGCTTGCTGGCTCAGTGACAAAGGACACAATGCAGTGACAAGCCACAGCTCTCAGAGCGGGCGCTCCTCCACCCCCTCCTTGGAGGCCTCTTCTTTGGGTCTCTGTCGCCCAGTCAGGTTCTGGGTCCCCGGCCCATCTGTGGCCCTGACAGGCAGCACCCTCCTCCCTGGGCTCCTGAGCAGACGTGCAGCTGCCCCGGGTCCCTGGCTGCGCACACAGGAGCATTTCCAACTGGCATCCATGGGCCAGACAGCCGAGTCTTCCCCAAAAACACTGCTGTTCAGCAAACTGTGAGGTTTCAGGGGCACACATTCCATCGAGGTGGCCGGAGGAAACTCTGCTCCTCCGTGGTCACTGGGAGCGACTGCACACGGGCCTCGGGAACACAAATGCAGCAATGTGACCGAGAGTAGTGGATCTGGGCAAAGCCAGTCTTTGAACCAGTTTTTCTGAAAAGCAAGTTGATCACCTGGGACCACAGTAGACTTAATCCTGTTTGGCCAGGAATCCCCCAGTGACAGCTTCACCCAGAACACAGAGCCCAGGGGCTGCAGAGGGGGACCTGCCTCTTGGATTTCCCAGACATTCCCAGTTTGTACCCATGTCCTGGTGAGATTATTAATAGCAACCCTTCTGATCCCAGAAATGTCCCATGGTGGATGATAAATTTTGGTCATCTGAGTTCAGGGTAACTGTTTCCTGAATGACTGAATGACCTCCCTATAATGGGTTACAATGTGGGGCCTGAGGCCATGCGGACACTGTGCAGCCATCCAGTGCTCTGTGGGTCTGGCTCTCCCAGCCTGTGAGAGGCCTAGATATGACCCTTCTGCCATTTCCCGCCCAGTGACAGCGCAGCGTGTGTGGGGACCAGCAAGGGACGAGTCCTCTGGGGAGACCTTGTCCCAGGGGAAATGGACAGGTATCAGGGAGACTGTCTCAGGGCAGCCAGGACAGGGGCCAGGGGAGGGGCTGCATCATCAGACACCCTGTGTCCACTCTGGGGACAGAGTAACTGACAGTCAGCATGACCTCCAGGACTCCACCACTCATGTGTTTCCCGACAAGCCCCCACCTCGTGGTGACACCGTCTTCCTGTAGCCACATCTACACCCCAGGTCCCTCCTGCTCCTTGGTGTTTGGCCTGGGGACATGGGATGTCAGGGCTGGTGTCCCCTGTGCCTGGGTCTGTGCTGGCACCACAGCCTGAACCACTCTCGGGTCCTCACCAGGATGGACCATCCCTGCCCACCCAGGGCCCGGCCTGCCAGGGAGATGTCGGGGTCTCCTGAGCATCCTGGGAGGAGGGAGGATGCTTCGGAGGGTGCTGGGCCTCAACTGCAGGGCATTGCGGCTGGGGAAGGGGGACCCCAGGCCAGTCTGAGCCCACCCCAGGTTTTCTGGTTGGGCAGGGTTCCTAGTGTATGTGGACATGGCCCAGAGCAAAGCCACCGCCCAGCAGCCCTTTCCTGAGCCCATACATGTGCGGGGACCTCAGTGGTGGCAATGTAGCCCAGCTGGGGGCTCAAGACAGTGGTGGCGGACAGGGAACTGGCTGGTAGTGAGATAGATGGTGTTGTGCAGGATGGGCTCCCGCACTGGGAAGACCACCCGGGGTGGGGGGGGGGCAGGGCAGGGGTGGGGGGTGCCTGGCACGGAGGCAGCCAGGGGCCAGGAGAGCCCTGACTCCAGGTTGGTGGCTGGGGACCCGTGTCCCCTCTGTGCAGTCGGGTTGGGGATAAGGGAACCTCACTCCCTGGAGGAACGGGAGGAACGGTCAGATGGAAAATGGACGTTTGGCTCATCTCTGTGTGTGACTGTTGTGGCCGTTGGCATTGGCCTGTTCTGGCCCCAGCCGGCCTCAGGCCAGCACCCCTGGGCTCCCCGCGTGCTCCACACCCTCACCCCCTGCAGCTGCCCTGGCGAAACCAAGAGGCCCTGACACCCGAAATAGCCAGAAAACCCCGCCTGGCTCGGCCCTGGCAGCATGTGCCGCCCTCTACCTGGGGTTGGGGGGAGGGGTGGCTCCAGTTCTGGAAGCGTCTGCCAGCCCAGCTGGAGAAGGGGGCTGCATCCCAGCATCCAGGCCGCCCAAGCCCCTGTGCCCAGGCCTGAGCAGGGCAGAAATCACACGAATCAGTTGTCAGAAGCAGCATTTTCAGTCCTGAATTGTGGAGCCCCCAGGAACCTTTCTAAATGCCGGGCACGGAGCTGCGGCTGACCGTGGGCACAGCCAGACACTTAGAGCTCAGAGGAGCCCCAGGTGGGCAGGCCTGGCTGGGGCTGGACGTGGGACACTGTGGGTCACACCTCACCTGCTGCCCACACATCTGGGACTCTTTGGGAAGGGGTATTGGGCCAAATACGGGGAAGGGGAGAGAAATGGGGACCCTCATTTGTTGCCCTGGGGTCCCTGGGACTGGGGTAATAACAGAGATCGCAGAAGCATAACTGTTCCCCATGAGGACTCACAGGGTCCTCCTCCAGCGGAGGGGACCTCAGGTTTGGTTAGTCACTCATCCATCTGTCCATACATCTGTCTGTCCACCCATTGTCCATCCATCCATCCAGAAAGCATCCCTGGGGCCTTCTGGGGGTCTGGCCTGTGTGGAGCTCTCAGTTACACATGATCCAGGTGGGACTGGCCCAGTCAAGGCCAAAGTCAGACCTGGAATGTTCATCCTTCACCATAGAAGGAGGGTGCTTTGGAAACTGGGTACCTCGTTTCCTGCCCAGTCTGCCCCGTGCTGAGTGGAGATGCTGAGGCCAAAGAGAGGGCAAGAGTTGTGACAGACGGGCCAGAGCGGTGAGGCCTGATGCCCCTGCCCTGTGGGTGACCAGACTCCCCCAAAGCCCCCATTATAGGCTTCCCTGATCCATCCAGGCTGACTCTCCCTCTCTCCTCTCCTCTCCTCCCTGTCCTTCTCCAATCAGAGAGGTTCTCAGAACTTTCAAGGGATCTAAGGTCCTGATGGGAGTGGAGGTGGGGGACCGAGTAAGGACCCAGCCACAGTTTCCTGAGTTCACCCTAAAGATGGTGGCACTTCACCAGGTCATTCTCAGGAGACACTGCCAGTAGGTCCCCCAGCCCAGGGAAGCCAGGAGCCAGGCCTGCAGGCCTCAGGGGTAGCACCATGTCCTGGGAGCAAGTACCCCCCCTCACGAGCCTGGGAGCATGCAGCCCTCACCCCAGCCATGATCAATCAGCTCATCCCCTCGGTTCACTTCCATCACTCCTCACCTCCCCTGTGGGCCCAGGTCAGGTCCTGGGAGGGTGATGCTAAGCCAAGGAGCCTGCTCAGCCCAGGGCTCATGGCACTGACAAGACCTTCCCCCAGCAGCAAACAGTAGTGGAGAAGACAAGGGGAGGGGATCCTGGGCGGTCAGCAAAGGGGATCTGGGAGCAGCAGCAACTTCACCACCTCAAAGCAGGGCCGTGAAGCAGGACCCCGGGGCTGACGGGCAGACGGAGGAAAGGCCTCCTGGGGGTTCAGCATGAGCAAAGGCACAGAGGTGGCTGCAGCACACGGGCCCCCAGAGCACCCCAGCCCTCCTCCTCCAATACCCCAGACTCCTGTCTCCCATGCTTCCTGCCCCGCTCCCCTGCTCACCACCCAGGAATCCCTGGCATTCTGTGCCACGTGGCTGGGCCCTGCCCTGGGAAGGAAGGAGAATCGGACACAGACAGGGACAGTGGGCAGAGAGGGATGGCAGAGGATGCTGGGAGGCAGGCCCAGGGAGGGGCCCTGGAGTGGAGGGCCCAGAGCTCTCCGGGGTGGATGGAGGTCTGTGCCACAGGCAGGATGAGGCGGGGAAGGGTGTGAATGCAAACAGTGAGCCTGGCCGGTGGGCAAGAGTGCCCCAAGCCCCGGAGCCCAGCAGAGGGGCAGGGATGGGGCTCAGAGGAGGTGAGGCTGGGGACAGAGGCCTCAGTCCTGACCAGATTTGCAATTCCAAATGGCAGCTGCTCCCTGAGACTCTGGAGTGGCCTATTGTCCCCAGACCACTTATAAAACATGAGGCTGACAGCCAGGATCATGGTCTCATCTCACAGGGAGGCAAACTGAGGCCCAAAATGATTAACCTCCTGGAGAGCAAGACATAGCCAGCTCCTGGTGTCCCACCTCCCAGCCTGGGCCTCCCCTCTGATGCGTGGGAAGTTCAGGAAGGCCTGTATGGAGACCTGCCCTCTGCCCAGCCCCAGACATGCTCATGTGGGGCCACCTCCCTCCATCCTTCTCTAGCCCCGACCTGTTCCAGGGGAGCAGAAAGGAGGCCCCAGAGTGGACTCGCCTCTCCCCCTCCCCCGCCAGGGCCGGTGGCAAAGGTCCCGGGGGGAGATTTCGCCAGGAGCACAGACCTCAGGGTGGATGGGTAGGGATACCCCCACACGCAGCCCTCTCAGCCCTTAACCTTGGGCCATTTGCTTCCCTCTGTGACCTTGGTTTCCTTGTCCATACGGGGGTGATAACCAGCCTCTCTCCCACAGGGAGGGCTTGGGGATTAAAGGAGCTGATGCCTGAGACGTGCCTTGACCACGGAGACCCTCACCCACCCCAGCCATTGCTGTCACCACCTGGGTGTTTGCCCGGGAATGCCTCTGACACACTGTGTGACCCTGGGGGAGTTGCTTCCCTTCTCTGGGCCCCAGCCTTTCCCTCTGCTCAGGAAGTGCTGGGTAAGGGGCCCCATGGGCCAGAAATTGTAGGAAAACTGTAGGATTCTTGGCTGAAGGATTTGGTGCAGAGACTCTGGGCCTGGAGGGGCAGAGAGGCCCGAGGTCAGAGCAAGTAGGGGTCGGTCCAGGGCAAGGAGGGGGGAGTGGAGTGGTGGCCCTGTCTGCAGCTGGCCACCCCTGGGAATCCCCGGGCTAAAGTTAACCCTGCGTTGGCTGAAACCAGAACTCAGGGTGACAAACCGGAGAAGTAAGGGGAAGAGAAACTGAGACGTGGGCAGCAGAGCGTGGGACGGGTGACAAACAGGGCCAGGTGCGGCCCGGGGTGGGGACAGGGCAGTTTCAGGGCTGTAGCCGGATGTTTACGCAGCTCACAGGTGGGAGTAGCAGAGCTCTCCCCCAGCATCCAGCCCCCTCCCAGCCCCGGCCTGGGCCTGGTGCTGCCCCCTGGCTGCCTCCCCGCATCCTCCCAGGCTCCCCGCTGGGTCCTGGAATCCTGGAGGGCCCGACCCCAAGGGGCCAATGGTGGCCCCACTGTCAGCAGGGCCGCTGGGAAGGCATGACCAGGACCACTGAGTGAGTCGGCCCCGGGGTGGGGGGCTCTGGCCTGGGCCTCTGGCAGCAGAGAGAACGGATGGGTGGGCATGGGGGTGAGCACAGGCGTCTGGACTTCCCAAGACCCCTTGATTCTGAGTGGACCCAAAGAGACACAGTCCAGCCTTTCAGGAGGGAATTCGTCCCCATGCCCATGGCCTGGGGACACAGTGTCCTCTGACCTAGCAGCCCTACCCACAGGAGTTATCATCGGCCCTGCACCCCGAGACCCTGAGGTGTGCCCTGCCCTGTACTTCTAACAGCAATGCTTTCAGACAGGCTGATGTCCGCAACTCCAAACAGCCTTGGGGATGTGCCACAGACGGATCCCATTGTGGGGGACAGTGGGACTCAGGCAGGTGACGAGAGGAGGTCTTGTCTGAGCCCAGCTTTGTGAAGAGGCCATGCCTGTGTACAGAGAAGAGTCCAGAAGGGTACACACCAGCACACGAACAGGGGTCTGCCCTGCTAGTGGGATCAGATATTTGTTTATTTTCTTCTTTTTTTTTCTGTATTTTTTTTTAATTGAAGTAGAGTCGATTTACGATGTTGTGTTAATTTCTGGTGTACAGCATAGTAATTCAGTTATACAGATATATATTCCTTTTCTTATTCTTTTTCATCATAGGTGTTTATTTTCTTCTCTATGCCTCTCTATACTTTCTGATTTCTCAAAGAACATCGATGATTTTTATCATCAGAAAACAAAACAGCACACTGAGTTAAGATCAAAGACTCTCTAAAAATGGTATATTTGAAAGTTTGAACAGCATCATGAAAATGTTATTCCCAAGAGCCTGCAGACCTGGCCCATTTGAGTGGGTGTCTCTGTGTCTACATCTGTATCCAGGCCCACACCTCTTACCTGGGGCTACCTGGGGGGTGGAGGGGTGGACCCACAGGTTATGTTGGTTTACATTTGGTACATGTGACTTTTCTGATTGTTCTACAATGATTATATATTCATTAGGTAATTATGAAAAAACAAGGGTTTTCTTTTCACTTAAGTAAGTATAGTTAGTCCAATTCACTTAACGTTAAAAAATATGTATTGCTTGCCTGCTGTTCCGTGACAGTCTGGGTGCAGGGTTGGGATTACATTGCTGAAAAGACAGCCATCCCTCTTGGGCAGTGATGCAATCGTGGAAATGTACGTGGAAAGAGGTCATTTTAAAATGGATTCTTTCCTCTAAGTCTTAGGTTCTATCCAAATCCATGAAAACTCTCCCACAGCTCTAACTCCACATCCAGACACCAGGAAGGTCACTGAGCCCCTAAAAAAGAGAGAAGGTATTCCAGGGGGCTGGACGCCCAGCAGCAGGCACTGGGCAAAGAGGACTGGACAACAGAAACCTCTTTTAAATACAGTTAAAAACATAAGCGTGGGCCATTGCAAAGCAGACATTTAAGCAATTTCTGCAAAGAGCAATAAAAACCTTCTTACAAGTAAAGCAGATTAGCATGGAACACTGTCCAGGATCAGCCAAAGTTGTGAAGGAAAGAGGGGTTGCCTGAAGCAGATGAGAAGGGACTTCAAGAGTTTTGACCAGTCCTTTGGACAGGAAGAATTATGCAGTAGATCAGAGGATGGTCTGTGGAAGTGGGGAGTCCTGGGTTGACAAACTTCTCTGCCACGTAGGCAGCAGTTTATTTTGGCAGCTAATCTCTCTCCCCGTGTTCTGATCTAGTCAACGTTGGTAATATTAGCTGCCAACTCTCATCTCCATTTTGAGGGACACATGAGAACAGGTACGTAAACCCTTTTACAGAAGGCCTGGTTTAATGAATGGAAATTAGGTTAGAAATTATTGTTGGCAACCACTCTGCATTACATAGAGCTTGTCCATTCTAATTACATTTATAGTAGCTATGAGGGTTTGTATGTGTTTTACCTCTTTTCTTATATTCCTAAAATCACCACTTAAACTTTCCACTTAAGGCCATTGCCAGCTATCAGCTCTGTAAGTGACATGAGGACAGACACCACCCCTCACTGTTCACTCCTCACTTTCTCCCCAGAAAAACATCAGTTTTTAAGCCAATTCAGTGAGTCTGGTGCTGTGACCCAGAGCCCAAAAAGGCAGGAACCAAACAGCCATCGCTCCAGGCTGCCTGCCTCTTGCCTCAGCTCCCTTTCTAGAATCCTCATTGACAAAGGAAGAGGTGCTGCCCCTCCCAAGTCTGCAAATTCGGCATCTCACCCCCAGCCCGGTACCTGGTAACTTCAAGGCTCTCAATAAACAGTCTCAATAAACAAGGACGGGAATGAAGGAAGGAAGAAATGGATGGGTGGGTAGAGGATGAGTGGGTGGGTGGGTGCATGGATGGGGAAGTAGGTGGATTATTGATGGGTGTGTAGGTGGATGGGTGGATATGTGGTTGGATAGATGGATGGATGGGTGGATGACAGATGAATGGTTGATGAATGGGTGGATACGTGGGTAGATTAGTGGGTTCATAGATAGGTTAATAGTTGGATGGGTGAATAGATGGATGGATAGTTGGGTGGGTGGATAGATCCTAATCATGAGAAACACAAGTGCCTGGCAGCTCCATGGAAGAGGACTTAGCCCAACACCTATCTCAGCTCTGATCCTGACTTGATGTGACCTTGGGCCATTTCCTTAATGCCTCTAAGCCTTGTCCCCTCACAGGCAAAGAGGATGTCAGGCCCAGCCCTGCCCACCTCACAAGCTGTGGGGAAGGACCCTGGAAGGACACACATGCATGAAGATGCTTTAGAAACCCAAGAGGCTTCTCAAATGCATTCTCAGTGCTGGAAGGACCTGGAGGTCATGGAGCTGACTCCCCGCCGGGCTTGAATCCCAGCTTGTGGTAAGAGCCTGAGCTTGGAACCCAGACAGACCCAGGTTCTAGTCCCGGCTCCACCACTTTCCAGGGGTGCGACCTTGGGTAGGTGACCGTCCTCCCTGGGTCCTCCTCTGTGATGAGGAGGTGTTGATAGTGGCAGCTACCCCTCAGGGCTGTGAGCAGATTCAGGGAGATAATTCAGGGAAGCACTCAGCACAGCACCCAGCAAGGGTGCAAGGATGGATCCAAGGTCTACCCCCTGGGGTCCCAAAGAAGAGGCCCAGTGTCCTCCTCTCTGTGGCCAGGGGCCCAGAGCCAGGAGCGGTCCCAGGACATCTAGCTCAGGGGCTTGAGAAACCCTTGTCAATGAGAATAATCACTAAACAATCAATAATAAGAATAAAAAAGATGTTTATTTGAGCCAAACTGACGACAAGCCCGGAAGCCCACTTCCCAGATGGCTCTGAGAAACTGCCCCAGAGAAGCATGGTTTCCAGTGCAGTTTTATGTCTTGTCAGAATAAAGAACATTAAACAAGTCAGGGATACACTTCTTCAAGGTTTGAAAAAAAACCAGACCAGCACCTACATGGGCAGCAGGTATAATATGGCGTGCCAGGAAGAAGGACATTTAATCTTTATTTCTAACAGGAACATTCTTTACTTCTGGTCAATGTACCCTTTTCTCACATAATTAAAGCAGATGTACAATGTATATTTGATGGGCCACAAACAGGCTGTTTTAGTTAGTATCAAATTCAAGTTAACTCATGTATAAACCAGAATGAATTCCCTGTATCTCAATATGTGAAGATTTCTTTGATAGCCCTGCGATGTGTCTGTATAAGTGTGCATTGTGGTGGGAGTTCCAAGGCTTTGTGCAGAAAAGAGGCTATGGCCTGCAGAGGGCTAACCACACTGATCTAATTCAAGACCCTCCTTAAGGAAAGAGACTTGACGCCCACCCATGAGAACTCGGTGGGTCACGGGAGAGCAAAGCACACAGGCATTCAGTCCAGTGTGAAGCCCTTCCTGACCAGAAGCAGGGGCCTGTCTTGGAACTCAAGGCCTGAGATAGGATTACTGCCACCTGGTAGCAGCGTGCACCAGGTTGAGATCACCCACACAAACACACACAAAGTCGGGGGCACGGCAGGAGGATCTCAGGGGCCACCATTTGGACTGAGCAGTTGGATTGTAGAGGAATTTCAACTTTAATTTTGAATTTGTTTCTCAAGGCTCTCATAAGAGGGCCTTAGCAATAAATGAAAGTGGAGGGAGAAAGAAGTAGTGGCTGGTGGCAAAACATCTCACCCACTCTCCCAGGGGACCTACAGGTCTCCAGTTCACGAGCTGGGGCTAACAAAAGCAAAGGGACATAGAGTTTAACAAACACAAGTGTGACGTGGAGTTACAGGGCCTGGAACAGACAATCTAGGGGGGAATTGCCAAGCCTGGAAGAGATTTCCCTCCTGTGTTGGGGGCCATCCTGGCAGAGAGGTGCTGCGGCCTCCGGGACCCCCAAACTCCAGGTCCAGGTGGAGGCAGCAGGGTGTAGATGAGCTCCGAGGACCCAGGTGTCAGCCAGCCAGTGAGAGAGCATCACCTTGTTTTCTGAGCTCTTCTTAAAATAGAGTTTATTGGTCTTGGTCTTGGTTTTAAAATAACAGCTGCTCACTGTAAACAACATGAAAAGTACAGAAAAACAAACGGGAGAGAAAGACTTCACCCTGTGTATTTCACCCAGAGGAGCCGCCACTCATATTTTGATGGATTTCCTTCTATTTTAGCTGTAAACAGTGAAAACCACAACAGAAATAAATAAAAAGCAACTGCAAAGTTTAAAATGTAACAACAATCGTAGTGATGGTTGCACAACCTTGTGAGTGTTCATTTCAAGACGGTCAAGTCTAGGTGATGTGAATTTCCCAGTAATTAACCTCACAGGCTAGAACGTGACCAGAAATCAGGTCACTAAAGCCCCAGAGTTCATCACCTCTTTACTTTTCCTTACAGTTTTATGTCCTCTGGGTGCCCTTAAACCATCCATTTTTCAACTTCGCCTGTTTTTGAACTTCGAGTAGATTGAGTTAGGCTGGGTGTTTTCTTTCTGTCAACACTGGGCCTCTGACACCCCACGGACCTCAGGGCTGTGAGCTCAGCCCCAGCTGCCCTGGGGGCGCTGGGAGGGTGCGAATGCTGGGAGTGGGGGGCTAGGGATGTGACCCAAGGTCAGTGGGCTGGAGTCTGTGGGGTCTGCACAGGTGGAGCTGTGGAAGAACCCTGTTGGTGGTCCCACAGTCAGAGCCCAGGGAAGGGGTTTTGTCCCCTCTGCCTCAGGTATACATGGCCCCTCAGTTTCTGAGAACTGAGGCCCCAGTCTGGCCTTCCTGGGGCAGCTGCCCTTGATGGGGGGCTTGGAGGGGAGACCTCCAGCCCCAGCACCTCCAGGGGAGTCTCAGAGCCTGGGCTGCCAGGCCCATCACGGGTCCTGGCTGCCCAGTCTGGCAGCCCCAGGAGCCAGAGCAGGTGAGGGGTTACTAGGGAACCTGGAAGAGGTCTCAGAGATCAGGCTGCACCCACTCAGCACAGGAGAAACCAAGGCCCACAGGGGATGTAGGACTTGCTCAGGTCGCACTGTGAGCCCAGCCACTGGACCCAAGGCCCTGTGCTCTCCCCCTGACAGCGCCCACAGGCCCTTGGCTATGAGGACCCCCACTCAGCCGGGCCCAGCCCCAGGACCTGCAGCCTAAGACTCAGCCTTGGCTATTCTGAGCTGAGGACCCCCCGGAGTCTGCAGGCCTCCCAGCCAGGCTCCTCTCTGCTCAGGGCCCCAGCCTGGCTTGGCTCCTGCAGGCCCAGCACCTGCCTGCCCCCGGGGCCTGCGCAGTTCCGCCTCTCAGCTTCACTCCCAGACCCGCAGCCAAGATACAGGCTCAGGGGCAGTGCCTGCCTGACCTTTCCATAGGTGAGTCCTGGTCCCGCCCTGAGCGGACAGTACACTAGGGGGCTGCAGGCAGGATGTCTGGTGCTTATTTGTCTCAAACACAAAGAATCCTCCATGTCCGAGGGGAGAAGCCAAACCCCCTGCTGCTGCCCCCACTTCCAGGCCTCAGGTAGCAGCGTGGGCCCTTTGCACCCCACCCCACACTCACCCCCAGACGGGCCAGGCCTCACCCTCTGCTCTCCCCCAGAGGCCTCAGGTCAATGCCTGGGGCCTGAAACCTGGGCCTGTCAGGAGCTGACCTGGGGGCAGGATGGTCAAGTTCAGGAGCCCAGCCAGGGAGGGGGTCACCATGCACCACACAGGAGTGTCACCTGCACAGGGACGTCATCACCCTCACCTGACTGTCCTCACGAGCCACACGGAGGTGTCCCAACTGCATTCCTGGTCAACATACCTGTGCCCCTGCACAGTGTCCCCCTAACACACACACACACTGATACTTGCACACACACTCATATATGTGCACACTCACACACGTGCACACACAGAGGCCCCAGCTGGCAGTGCCCTCTAGTGGCCACTGTTGTCACTTCTCTAAAAGGTCTCAGTCATGCCTATAAAGACCCAGGATTGATCATCGTAAATCCCAGATGCCCAAGTCTAGGAAGATGGTTCTCTCCTTCCACGGAGTAGTAGGATGAGGTGGGGGTGGCAAGCGTGACTTGGCCAAGGTCAGCCAGCAGGTAAGTGGTGGAGGCCTGGCCCCCAACTCAGATTCCAGCTCATTCCAGCTCCCAAGGCCCTGCTAGAGCCCAGAGGCTGGGCCCTCCAGGGCAGAGGAGCTGGGTGGAGGGGGTGTCTTGTACCCCCCACCCCCTCATACATGGTTCACAGCTCCCCAGGAGGGAAGAGGCTCCTTGGGGAGAGGAATCTCCAGACCAGAGGGTCTCCAAGCCAGGTCTCCTCTGTGCTGAGGGAATGGGGTGTCAAGAGGGGAGGGGCCTGGGCTTTAGGGAAACACAAAAATGCCAAGACCACTAACACAGACACGAGACATCAGCCACACAGAAGCAAGAAACGCTAACCCGTGGTCCACAAGTTCAAATCTTCACCCAAGAGAAAAAAAACTGTCACATTAGATCCCCTTGTCCCCCAGGCCCATGGTTCCTGCTTCCCAAAGAAACAAGCGTCACCCATTCCATACATAGCCCCTGATCAGCTCCAAAGCCCAGCACTGTCTTGGGCCCTGGGATGTGACAGGGGCCTCAGAGACCAAGTCCTGAAGCAAAGTTCCAGTGGGTGAGGCAGGCTGGACAAGCAACATGTAAAGTGTGAAGTTCTTTAGGAAAGGAAGGGGTTAGGGGTGACAAATGTTGGTTTCGATGAATGGTTAGGAGAGGCCACCCCTGAATGAAGGAGGGGACCCCCGGGAGGTGCATGGGGCGGAGCACTCCTGACAGAAGAGACAGCTAGTGCAAAGGCCCTGGGGTCAGATGTGCCTGACAAGTTGCAGAAACAGCAAGGAGGCCAGCGGGGCTGGATCCAAGGAAGGGGGCAGGGCCCTCAGGGCCTTGCAGAGCAGGCTGAGCACCTTGTGATTTGTCCAAGTTTTCAAATGTACCTAGACAGCATCATGCCGAGATACCTGCGCCTTCTAAGTTCCTGCACGTACGTCTCTAGGATTGGGAGCCAACCAGTCAAGTAGGGCAACACATAGCAGGTGCCAGCCCGTCCGCGCGGACAGACGTTGGACAATTCCTGTCCTTCCTTCACAAACCTGGCACTGGGAAGCCCTGGGCATCCCTGGTGCTTGGGTCAGCACTTCCGGGAGGGCGGACGCCCCTCTGGAGCCCTGGGGACACGGGAGGTCACTGCGACCTTCAGCCGGCTCTGCAGAGCAGCAGGTCTCACTTACAGACCTGGGTACAAACCGAGACTGGTCCCGCACCCGCACTCCTCCTCCGATTGTGGACCCTGGACCTTGTCCCCAGCGGTGTGCATGCCTGGCGGCGTTAAGTGAGAATCAGGCGAGGCCCGCGGGCATCACTGGGTGGTCACTAAGCCTGCCCCCACGTCCTGGTTCCCACTGTGCCGTCGCCTGGGATGACCCTGGGCTCCGGACCTCAGTTTCCCGGGGCATCACTCTGAGGTCCCTGAATCCGCTGTTCGGGGTCCCCTCCTCCTCCGGGCCTGGACGCTGCGTTCCCCCCTGCGCTTCCACCGTTAAGACAGCGACCCCTGGCGGCCGAAAGAGGGCAGCAAGTCCTGGTGCCGGGCGGGCGGGCCAAGACTGGAGAGGGACGGGGCGGGGTGACCACCCCCCCCCCTCAAAGAGCCCGGGAGTCCCTCCCGGACCCGCTGTCTGGACAGAAGCTGGGCCAGGTGTGCCCACAGGGAGACCTCTCCAGGTCGCCTACTCAGCTCGGGGCAGGGCCTGAGTCCTCAAAGGCAGAGAGAAGGGAACCAGGTGTTCTGGTCATAACCTTGAAGCTGCCCAGATGACCAGGAAGAAGGAGAGAGCTCATCTCCGTCAAGAAGACCTGAGCCTCTGTTAATTACAATCAGCTCCTTCGCTTCTGCCTGTTAAAAAAAAAGGTACAGGAATTTTGCACTTTGAACCAGTTCTCCAGGGGATTTACCAATCAGTTTGGGGGGAAACTGACATCTTTACCATATTGAATCTTTCAGTCCATGAATATCCTTTCTCTCTCTTTGTCTCTCTCCTCCATTAACAGGCTGTAATAATTCTCAATGAAGTTGTATCTAGAGTTTTCTCAGAAACAAATGACTTGGACGTCTCTTTAGATTCATCCTTAGGAAACTGATATTTTTAATGCAATTGTAAACTGTATCCTTCTTAAGTGATATTTTCTATTCATTTGCTGTTAAATAGGAAGTTTCTCTATTTGGAATTGGATCTGGTAAATTCGATATGCTTTTTTATAGGTTCTACTAATTTATCTACATTCTGTGGGACTTGCTATACAAACATATGATCTGTGAAGAATGACAATGTTGTTGCTGTCTTCCCAGTTCTTACACATTTCCTTGCCTTCCCGTGCCTTGCTCCCTCTGCTGGAGCTCTAGTGCCCGGTACAACAGCAGGGAGGGTAATGGGCATCCTTGCCTTGTCACAAGGGATACTTTAAAACATTTCATTATGAAACATGATGCCTGCTAGTTTTCTTTAAAGACTATCTCACCAGATTAAGGAAGTTCTCTTACAGTCCATGTATGATAAGTGGGTTTTCCAAAATCATCTGTTGCATTTGATCCAATGCCTTTTCTGCATCTCTTGATATGATTTTTCTCTTTTAATGTCACGAATTGTGTAGATTGTTCTAACGTTGAACCAGTCTTGCCTTCTTGGAATACATGAACCAGGCTTGTCCACATGTATTGTCCTGTACAGTGGCTGGATTCAAGGTGTTAATATTTTGTTCAGAATGTTTGCATCTATATTCCTGAGTGAGACAGAGATGTGACTCCTCATTCACTGCCCTTGTCAGGTTTCACCATCGAGGCTGTGTTAACTTCATGAAATGAATTATTTTATCCTCTAGAGGAATTTATGTAACGTTGGAATTGCTTATCAGAGAAGCTCTCCTAGTCAGCTTTCTTTGAGGGAAGACTTTTGAGCACTGACCCAGTGCCCTTTTAAGGACTGAGATTTTCTGTTTCTTCTTGACTCAAATATATGTGTTTGATTAGATTTTTCTAGGAATGTTCTCATTTCATCTCAAATGATTGGCATAATGCTATTATCATAGGCTCTCATTATCCATTTTAGATATGCCATTCTGCAAAAATAGCCCCCGTTTCATTCCTGATATGGGTAATGTTTGCCTTCTTTCATTTGTTCTTGATAAATTCACCAAATTGCTTTCAATTTCAGTAATATCATGAAACAGACAACTCTCTGCTTTCCTGTTTTATCATCCCCACTGGATATTTATTTTCTATTTCTTTAGTATTTGTCTCTCCCTTTCTTATTTCCTTCATTCTATTTTACTTTGAGACTCTTTTGCTGTTTTCTGGCTTTCTGAGACATGTGCTTAGCTCATCCACTTTCTATAAAATTTCTGTGTGCAATTTAAGGCTATCAGTTTTCCTCTGTGTAATCCACTAGCTGTATCCCACACAGTGTTTATGGAGGGATTTCACTACAGTTCAAGTTCAATCTGTCATCTGATTTCCAGTTGGAGACCTTCTCTCAACTACTGGGAGCCTATTTCTTTACTGCGAAACATCTGAGGATGCCCGGGGTCTCTTGGCTACTGATTCCTAGTTTGCCACTGGCTTGTGGTGTTTGGCTTATAGGACACATGCGGAATGATTTCGGTCATTTGAAATTTGTTTAATCTTGCTTAATGGCCCAGTATGTGGTCAACTTTTGTCAATGTTCCTTTTCTGCTTGAAGGGACTATACATACTATAACTCTGGACATGTGCTCTGTATCTAAGTCCATCAGGTCAAGCCAGTGAAGTCTTCGAATCTGCCTTTATCTTCTTTAAGTTATTCTAGGTAATGCTTCTTAGCCATAAAACTTTCCAAACGGATATCAATATAACTATGCCAGCTTTCTTTGGGGTAGGAACTTCATGGTATCTTTTTCCATTCATTTACTTTTTTGTGTGAATTTTAACTTTCTTTTTTTAATTGAACTATAGTTGGTTTACAATGTTGTGTTAGTTGAGTGTATGCCAAAGTGATTCAACTATACATATAAATATATATATTCTTTTTCAAATTCTATTCCATTATAGGTTATTACAAGTTATTTAATATAGTTCGCTGTGCTATACAGTAGATCTTTGTTGTTTATCTGTTTTATATGTATGTAAACTATATACGTAACTATATTTGTTACTTATGTAACTACATATATATATATATTTATTATATAGTTACATACATACAGTGTGTTAATCTCAAACCCCCCAATTTTCCCTCCCCCCACCCTTTTTGCCCTTTGGTAGCCATAGTTTGTTTTCTATGTCTGTGAGTCTATCTCTGGTTTGTAAATAAGTTCATTTGTGTTATTTTTTTTAGATTCCACGTATAAGAGAGATCATATGATATTTGTCGTTCTCTGTCTGACTTACTTCACTTAGTATGATAATCTCCAGGTCCATCCATGTTGCTGCACATGGCATTATTTCATTCTTTTTCGTGGCTGAGTAATATTCCATTGTGAATATATACCACATCTTCTTTATCCAGTCATCTGTCATCCATCCATTTACTTTTAACCCAGCTGGTTAACTGAGTCCACTGTGCCTGGCCTTGGGAACTCTTCTCCAAATCACTTTCTTCAGGCAGCATTCGTTTCTGAAATGTGTACCAAGCACTGGCATTATACAGGGGTTATGTCTGTGTTTCTTACATTTCCAACAGCTCACCTGCCTTTGTATGGTGGAATTTCTTGGCCTTTTCAATATTTGAGGCTGGTCCAGAATTTTCGGACACCTCTCCGTGTTCCTGGAGCATGTGTGCAGACCTCTGCTCTGGAAGAAGTCCGTGATCCTGCAGGTCCCAGGAAACCCAACTCAAATAGCCTCAGCTAAGGAAGGAATTATTGGTTCGCCTAACTTGGAATCCAGACACTGGGAATACAGGGCTACCTAAACCCAGAGGCCCTGGCCCTGTTTCTCTGGGATTCTCGCTGCTCTGCCCTCATCCCCTCATTGGCTGGCTTCCTGGGAGATGGCAGGTTTGGAGGTTGGGCAGGAGCTCACCTACACAGTCCCCACCCCATCAAGGAGGACCTGGCTACTGCTGTCACCTAGTGGCAGATCTGCCAAGAGAGAACCCCCAGGATGGCACAATTCCCTGGGGGACCGACCAGCCACCTGGTGGCAGGATGATTCCACTGCATCTCTTCCATCCTGGGAGGGCTACAAATTCTGGATATAATTTGCGCTCTTGGCATGCTTTAGCCAACGTCATGGCAGTCCCCACAGCCTTGTGTCTCAACTTATTCCATGACAAAAGACATGCAGCGCAGAGTGGGCTGGTTTTACTATGTACCTGTTGCCCGGAAGTAGCTGGCTTCTTTTTAAAATGGAATAGCTTACTGAAGGCACAAAGTGAGAGCTAACACCCTGAAATATGGGCTTCTGCCTTCTAGGATGCAGTTTATCTTTTGAATCAAAGACCATTATTTGGTGGGGTCGCCCCAGATCCAGAATACATGAGGCTGGCAATCAAGGGGTAGAAATCAGAGAGGCTTTTTCCATGATTAATCCCAACAATTCACCCAAAGGATGTTTGCTCCCTGTCCTGGAGCTCCGAGCTCTGCTGCATTGGTGATCTTTGTTCCCAAGAAGACCATGCTTCCCCCAGGAGACACTACATGGTTCCACTGAGTTGAAACCCACAAGCAGAAAAAAGGGGTCCCTTGCTGGTTGGACCAGTCAGCCCTGATGACTAAAGAGAAATCGGGTGGCGGCCACGCAACGGAGGCAGGGAGGACTCTGTCTAGAGCCCAGAGCACTAAGCATCCTGGTCTTTCTTAGTACTTAGACTCTTAGGAAAGAAAGTTTAGATCCTGCACCACCACCACCAGGTAAAGACCCATGACCAGCTGGGGTTCTAGCCAAGGACAACCGAGAAATATTTAATGGGGAGAGAGAGAGAAACCATAGATGTCAACATAGCCTCGTGACTAGAGTCACCAGGTTTAGCAAATGAAAATACAGATGCCCAGTTAAATTTACATTTCAGATAAACAATGGATAATGTTTTTAGTGTATGTCCCGTGGAATATTTGGGACACAATTATACTAAACACTTATTCATTGGTGGAGCATCTTGTCTTGTATCTGGCAACCCGATTCACAATCGGTGGAAAGAAAGGAGCCGTGGTGATGTAGCGTCTTTTTCCCTTGCTCGTTATTGTGTGTGTATCTATTTGTATTTATCAGCCATGTCTCTTTTCTTCTGCTCAGTATTACTTTATGTACAAGCTGTTGGAGGTTAGCAGAATATGCAGAAGAACTGTGCATATGAGGAGAAATTAATATAGTTCCCTGTGGATACAGTGACTCTTGGCAATAGGTGTCTATGCATTTGCGGGAGGGGGTGAGATCTTTGGGTACAGGATGGGGCACCTGAGACAGAAACCGCAGTTTGGCCAGCTGGTGCAGTGCCGGGCTTGGCCAGCAGAAGGTGCTGGAGCATCGCTGCAGCGAGACAGCGCCTCCCTGTTTTCCCGCTTTCCTACCTTTTAATCCGGCACAGGAGCTGGCGATGGGCCAGCATCCCTTCAGCAGCCCTGAGGGGCCAGTTCAGCAGAGCACTCAGCCCCACTCTGCACCAGGCAGCCCTTCTGCAGTAGATCCGGCCTCACTCCAGAGCAAAAGACTAGCAGTGGCCTCCTACACCTTCTGGCCAGGACGGGCCACATCGGCCCACCGGCCATGGCCACACACTGTGACTCGAGACCAGATGACCAGCTGGCCAGATTCAGATTCGTCCAGCTGGCTACACTGGCTGCATCTTCTCCTTTCTGAACCATCCATTCATTCATTCATTCATTCAAGTGTTTATTGCTCACACACCGTGTACCAGGCAGAGTCCTACTGTCTTGTGTGCCGGGGAGACATGTTACCGTTCCTCTCGTGTCTGTGCCCCGGCGTGCAGTGGCTGGGTTGTGTGGTAGGTGTGTTTGATTGTCTCCATTTTAAGCAAAACTATTTTCCAAAGTGGAGGTACCAATCTACTTTTCCAAGAACAGGGTGGAAACAGAAGTGGGCCAGAAATAAACCCAACAAAGTCATTGTCGGACATGTAGGAGACGGGGAGAGACCACAAGCGAACAAACTCCTACACAGAAAAGGCAGCAGGTCACGCTGAGCTCTGGTAAGAAATCTAAATTTGTTTCCGAGTTTTTCAATTTACGTAAATAGATTTATGCAGTACTTGTCATCACATAATGGGCTACGCTGTTTCACTCAAGATTATGTTTTTCAGATCTAGCCATAATAATGTATTTCATTCATCCTAGTTGCTGAATATTCAGCACAGAAATACGTGTGTATATAGTATATATAGTACATCTCCATATAGCTATTATATATGTGTATATATAGTATGTACTGGGCACGTAGGTTGTTTCCAACTGTGACTTTTTGTAACAACAGATGCAGCAGTAACAACGCTATTCCACGTGATACCCAGAGATGGGACCGCTGCGGCGGAAGGACCCCACATTTTCAGTGTTGCTGCTCCCTCTTGTGGCTGATGCGCTGAATTACACCAGGTCCCGTTTCCCTATATCTTTACAATCCTTGACACCCTCAGGCTTTTCCGCTTTTGTCCCTGACACTCTTACTACTGCTAAGCCCTCCTTACAGCTCTCATACACTGCCGGCAAAACCCCAGGTGTGTGCCCAGTGCCAGGTGAGCCGACAACTCCGAGGAAGGGTTGGGTCTCCCTCCTCAGCCTGGGCAGGGGAGAGGGGCGTGTTCACTTGCTCTCTCCGTCCCCAGCCCAGTGCTTCTCACACAGGAAGGTTCTTGTCCAGCTCTACCCCTAATTCAGTAAACTTTCCAGCCTCAGTCTCCCAGTCGGTGGCCCCAAATGTTGCACAACCAACACAGCGTGTGTGCATGTGCGTGTGCGTGTGTGTGTGCGTGTGTGTGTGTGTGTTGGGAGGGAGCCTGAATTTGTAGCATTTGCCAGTTTTCACAGTGTAAATACTTCCATGTGGCTGATGGCGAGCTACTGATGGGCATCACTGAACACAGAGCCGGAAAGAGATGTGTCCAATCAGCGGTGCTGGGAGCTGGGTGGCAGCCCCACACACCGCAAGCTCACTCTTGGTGGCCGCCCTGTCCCTAGTCCTGCACACTGGGCAGCAGTAACGCCTCCCTGTGCTTCTGTCCAAGGAGACAGTCACTCCTGGTGCCAAAGCCAAGCACATCCCAGACCAGGGAGGGAAGGACCTAGAATCTGGGGAAAGGAGTAGGAAACCCCACCGCACACACCCTACCCCCGGGGGTCTCGCTCCTTCTCTTGTCCGTCCCACCATCTCCAGGAAAGACAAAGACTCGACACCTGGGGCGCTCCCACTGGGGGCCCCACAAGTCTCCCTCCATGTTGAGGCCCTGGAGTGAGAAGTGATGCCATAGGGCAGTTAGTCCCACATCCCGCCAACAGGTCACCACTGCAGACCCCAGCCGTCCCCGTGATGGAGAATTAGCAGAAGACCACAGCAACACCAAGCAGTCCCCACAGCACCTAGGACTTGTCACCCAGCTGACCCAGCACGTGCTGCAGGTGAGTCTTTCCTGGAACTGGGATCTGGCCCTGGACCCCACGGCTGCTGGTTGGTCTAAGACTCTCTCTGGTTTTAAGCATCCCCTCCCCTCCATCTCAGCACCCGAGATTCCCACCTAGGGTGAGAGTGATGAGGGAATGAGGGCGCCCCTGTGAGAGCGCACCTGTGGCTAATGATTGCTCAGATCCATCCCACCTGCCTTCACTAATCAGGTCCCTGTAAGATGGGTGTGTCCTCTAAGCGGGGTGTTTGCCTGAGGTGTTTCCTAGAAACTTGGGGTCAGCCGTCCAGTTCCAGCTGAGCTGCTTCAGACTGGATAGGCCCACCCAGCCCTGCTCTGGGCCTGCGCGAGTGTGAAAACTCCACCCTCGGGTGGTGCTGAGGGTCTTCAGCTTGAAAGGGCAGAGCCCATGGCTTAGTCACGCCTGCGCAGAGCCGCGCGGTCACGTCACCATTTCCCCATCACCTTTCCCTGGGCTCCCCGGGCCTCGGACCACCCTGCTGCTTTAGTCTTCACCCCTTAAACACCCCAGCCCCGGGCCTCCAGGGAAGGAGAAGTGAAGACTACCCTCTGCTCTCCTCACTTGGTGGCCTGCCAGTGCGTTCAGGGTGCTTAGCTAGACCTCGCCCACCTGCGGCCCCGGGTCCTCAGACAAAACCTGAAGGGTCTCAGATTATAATTCTAACATAAATTCCCTGGTCTGGATGGAAATCAATTACCATTAGCTAAAGGGAAGAGTCCACTTCTCCATGACAGAAAAGGTGACAGTGGGGGGGGGGGGTCTTTATTGAAGATTTCTTGAGAAATGGTCTTTCCAGGGGACAGTCCAGTATTTGCATCAGGCTCTCCCAAACTTCCAGGCTCACCCTGTCCTCTCTACTGCCATCCTCTGGACTCTACTGGGTGAGGGCTCCAGGGACTGGGACCTGCAGATGCAAACAGCCAGCTGCCACCAGGACCAGCACGAGGCCAGTGCGGTGACCAGACCCCCAGCTGCTGATAAGCCTCATCCGACTGGGCTTAAAGTGGAGGGGAGAGATCACAAGTGAGAACACAGGCAGCTCCCTCTGGGCTGGCCACTGTGGGGAGGGGACTAAGGATGGGTACAGAAGTTCCTCCTTCCAACCAGCCACGTGGAGGGCGGGGTCCACCAGGATGAGTGAGATTAACCCCAAGACTACAGAATTCTGTCCCTGGTGTGGAAAAGAAATCAAGAATTTCCAAGGGACCCAGTAGCTGGGACCCAGAAATTGGATGCCTGTGGGCACGGATGCAGGCTGATGAGTCTAGTCCCTCAATAACAAGCTCCCAATCTGCTCCCTTGTAAAGGATGGTCATACCCAACTGAAATGTGGCCCAACTACCGCAAAACTGTTGTTTTGACATTTCGTCGCTGGAGGGCTCCACAGACCGCTAAATGCCATCCAGGCGCAAGGGTTGCCGCACAAGCCGTGTCCGCCAAGGGGCGTGAGAGCTGAGCGCTGGAAGGGGCTCGGGGTCCTCCCTGTGCTGCGATGGGGTGGAGAGGAGTCCAATCCTAGGGGGACTGTCTTACCAGCTTACAAGCGGTCTTTACCCCAAGGGCTCAGAAAGTGAAAGTTCAGGGTAACAGGAGCTTTATTCCATGAGCTAATGTGGGACCAGCAAAAAAAATTATTTTTAATTAAAAAAGGAGGTAGATTAGGGGCGTCTGTCCCCAAGTCTTCCTGCCCTGGGAGTCCTGTAAGAATCCAGCTGGCGCCCGCTGCTAGATTTTCAAAAACCACTTGGGGAGGCGGGGTGTCTACTTCTGGAGCAGCGACCCCAAGGGCTCCACAGACCCGCTCCCCAGCCGAGATGGTGAAAATTGTTTTATATGTATTTATAATAATGTTTACATATATGTATTTACGTTTACAATTATATATTTATAGAATATATATTTGTTTATAGTTATATACTTACAGTAATATATTTATGTTAATATTAATATATGAATATATTAATGTTTATAATTATTATATGAAATATATTTGTGTTTATTATTTGTATGTTAATTTTTAAATTTATATGTGTAAATTTTATAAAATATAGTCTTTATATATACATATTGATAGTCTTTATATATATTTACAGTGCATATATGTGTATTTAAAGTCTCTGGCAACCGACTTAAGGGCATACTAAAAATATTATTCAAGAAAATATTCTAAAATGTAGCAAGATCAGTGAGTCTGCAGCATTTGAACAATGTCCTTTTCCTTCCTCCCCGCTCCAGCCCAACATGATGGCAACTTCACTCCAAGTAGGTGCTGCCAAGAACACAGGGCACCCTCTCCACCCAGCTCCGAGTCCAGGCAGCATCTTCCTGAGAGGGCCAGCCCATCAGCATTTCTCATCCCACCCCCACCCCGCAGCTGCCTGGTGCCAAGGCTAAGCTCCAGGTAAGTCGGACAAGAGGCGGGGGCTCTCTCCTGCTGAGGCTTCACTTGTGACACACAGACTCTGCCTTGGCCGGGCACACCCTTGGCCGGGCTCATTTGTAAAGTGGAGATTCCATGCTGGGAGAAGCAAGCCGAGATCAAAGGCCCCCTGATCACCGCCCCCTCCCCAAACACGGTTGTTATTCAGAGAGAGGACACCACTGTCCCTGCCCAGCCCAGAGCCGGGGCTCAGGGTTTGCCCAGGGAGAGAGGCAGGGCAAAATGAAGAGTGCTGAGCCCTTCCCAAATGAGCTGATTTTATTTGCAACAGAATGTGAGGAAGTTCAAAACAAGAGGGCCTGTGGTAAAGAGCAATGAAGAAGAAACTGGTAGCTTCCTAGGACTAAGCTGAGCTACAGGCTTGTCGGTTTACCAGAGAGCACCAGGGCAAGACACAGCTCAAAAGGGAGCAGAGCACACCTCAGACACCGGCCTCGAAAGCTGTCCTTGCCAGTGAGCCTCACTGGATCAGTCTGTGAAGCAACCCAGGGACACACAGAAAACAACAGTTGGACAGTATATTTACATGTGACCACATCAGTACTCACATTAAATGCCGGTGGTCTAAACACGCTAATTTAAAGTAGAGATTATCTGATTAAATAAAAATCAAGACTCAACTACATCCTGGCTATATGCATTCTACTTTAAATAAAAAGATATAAGTAGGTTAAAAATAAAGTGATAGAAAAAGATACACCATGCTAACGTTAATCAAATAACATAAAAATCTATTTCAGAGCAAAGAATATCGCCAGGTACAGAAGTGGTCATTTTGTAACAACAAAGGAACCAATTCATCTAAAGGATATAATGTTTAGGTAGAGCTATTCGTTGGGTATGTGAAAAAAATTTAATAAAGTGAACAATATTAAGAGAAATTTTCAAATTTCACTACAGAGTGAATTTGATTTTAAAAATGTTTGCTCTCAGTGGAAAAAAATTATAAAATTCATTGCCCCAAATCAGAAATAAATATCCAAAACAAACAGTAATGATTTTTAACAGAATTTGAGTTTGTAACTTTGGCCAGCTTTAAAACAGCTGGATTCTCACACTAAAAAGCAAAACAATTTGGATGGAAAGATGACAAAAAATTATTTCAGTTATGGAAATTTGTTAGAAAATTATGAGGAAAATGCTGTAAAAAAAGATACAAAAAGTGAAAGATTTTTCAATTGAGCCTCAAAACAATTGCCCACAGAATACAAGGCCTTTCCAACAAAAGAGAAAATGGATGGATTCAAAACTTGAAAGTCTGCAAGTACCTCTCTTCAGCTTTAGTTGAGTCATGTAATATGAGACCCTGCCCAGTTAATATTTTGAATACCTTTTGTCTCAAAGGACATCCAGACCTATGAAGAAACGTTGCCAATTCATGAGTTAAAATATCAAACTTGTGGCATAGATCCTTTAAACCTTTTACGTTTATCAAAGAAGAATTTCAGCTAAATGTAAAAAAAATTCGTTTTTGTCCCAACCAACAACACTGTTCTACCTACGTTAGGTCAGGACTCCAGATTTAATTTGATTATAAAACCAGAGATGGATATTTCCTTTATTGCTTTATTCCACTCTCTGGTACAGCTTTTAAAAATTTGTGTTTAGTTTTTATAGCAGACTTTATGAAAAGCATCATGAATAGATACAGTTGTTAAAATCACTCAGGATGTATGTGCAAAGGATAGAAGTCATCACTACTTCATGGAACCGTTGAAGGAAATAGAAGGCAATGCATTTAACGATCATATGCCTTTGCCAACGTTCTTTGGCTGAGTCTTGGAAATTTTACAAAGAATTACTGTAGTGTCAATTGCAATTCAAGATTTCCCTGAAACACAAGGAATATTTGTTGAATATTCAATAATCAAAGAGCCAACAAGGGCAATCTGTACTTATATTTCTCACTAATACGTACTGTGTCTGAGCTAAATTTGAATAGTCAGAAGGAAGGAAAAGCTATTTGTAACCCAACTGGCCAAGTATAAGAATTTATGTTAAAATCAGAACTTCATAATACAAATCAATAATAATGATTTTATGCATTCTTCTAACATGAGTCAATATGTCAGAGATTTTCATTGTCACTGGCTGTTATGTAATTGGTGGCAAAAACTTGAAGAATGCTTTGAAGAAAAATTTGAAGAATGCTTTGTGATATCGGTCAGTTTAGAAATGCTTTTCAAATTATGTCATACCTCTTTGAATTCGATGTGAATAACACTGAGTTGAAAACAAGAGTTAGTGCATTACTTAACTTGGAAAGACATAATTTTGAAACTGATACGCTTTTGCTTCAAGGTCGAATCATTTCTTCTAAAAAGATGAACTGGTTTTGTCCTTAACTTAAAGGAAAATGAAATTTTGGTACTGCATTCAGTTACTGGAAAACTTTTAAGTATGTTTAGAATAACTTGATATGTAAATCTATTTTTTTCAACTGTAAATGTTATTAAATCTAAAGACAGATCAGGGGAGGGTATAGCTCAAGTGGTAGAGTGCATGCACATGCCTAGCATGCATGAGGTCCTGGGTTCAATCCCCAGTATCTCCATGAAAAAAAAATAAATAAATATGTAAACCTAATTACCTCTCCCTGAAAAAAAAAAATACCTCTTAAAGACAGATCAAGTATTTCTGATGAAAAGTTAGCATGTAGTCAGTAGGGTATAGCTTAGTGGTAGAGCGTGTGCTTAGCGTGCATGAGATCCTGGGTTCAATCCCCAGTTCCTCCGTTTAAAAAAAAAAAGTTAGCATGTAAATTGAGATGTGCTATAAGTGTAAAATAGACACATTTCAAAGACCTAATGTGGAAAAAAGAATGTAAAATATTGTTACCAAGTACAAATTCGTTCTGCTCACCCAAGGACAGGCCAATAAATCAGGAAATGAGGTGTTGGGGCAAGGAATAGCAACTTTATTCAGAAAGTGGGCAGACAGAGAAGAAGGCCAACTAATGTACTACGAAAAACAGGAGGGGGTGACTTTGTTGCAAACTTCTCGGTGTTGGAATCCTTTGTTCTTGCAGCTGTCCATGTGGGTCAGGCCATGGTGTCCCTGTAAACCTCCAACAAAACAAATGTGACTTTCTATTCTGCAATTTTTCATCTTTCTATGAATGCAAAAGTGTTAATACCCTAAAGGTCAGAGCCTTGACAATAGGCTGTCCTGTATACTTCAGGCTTCAGGCAACATTCTTTTACAAAAGGTGCAGAACCAGCCTAGTAAACAGAGCACTGGGTTAAAGCTAAAGGAACAGATCTAGTATGGAGTCAGATTTGTCCTTTTCTCTTACAGTATCTCAACAACCTTTACATTGAATACATATTGAAATGTTACTATTTTGAACATATTGGCTTAAAATAAATTTATCATTTAAATTAATTTCACATTACTTTTTTTAATGTGGCTACTGGAAATTTTTAATTTTTCTGACAAAGGGAACAATAAAATGAAAAAGTAACCTACAGAATGAAAGAAAATATTTGCAAATGATGTATCTGATAAGGGATTAATATCCAAAATATGTAAGGAACTCATACAACTCAATAGCAAAAAAAACAACTCAATTAAAAATTGGGCAAACACCCAAGATAGACATTTTTCCAAAGAAGACATACAAATAGCCAACAGGTCTATGAAAAGATGCTCAACATCACTAATCATCGAGAAAATGTAAATCAAAATCACAATGAGATATCACCTCGCACCTGTGAGGATGGCTATTACCAGAAAGTCAAAAGATAATAAGTGCTGGCAAGTATATGGAGAAAGGGGGATACCAGTCCACTGTCAGTGGGAATGTAAATTGGTGCAGCCATTACGGAAAACAGCATGGAGGGTCCTCAAAACAGGAAAAATGGAATTATCATATGATCCCACAATCCCACTTCTTGGTATAGAGCCAAATGAAATGAAATCACTATCTCAAAGTGATATCTGTCCTCCCATGTGCACTGCAGCATTATTTACGGTAACCAGGAGATGGTTACTAGTCTAAGTGTCCTTGGACAGATGAATGAAAAAATGTGAAATCCTGCCATTTGTAATAACATGGATGAACGTGGAGAACATTATGCTGAATGAAATAAACCAGGCACAGAAAGACAAACATTGCGTGAGCTCACTTACTTGTGAACTCTTAACAAACAAACAAAGCAAAACTCACAATAACAGAGCAGAAAGGAGGGGAGGAAAGGGGGAGATATTGATCAAAGGACACAAACTTCCAGTTATAAGAGGAATAAGTTCTCAAGACCTAAGGTACAGCACTCTGACTATAGTTAGTAATGTATTGTACACTTGAAGTGTGCTATGAGGGGTCTCAAGTGTTCTCACTACACACACAAAATGGCAACTGAGGTGACTGACAGGTTAATTAGCTTGATTATAGTCATTATTTCACAATGTACACCTGTATCAAACATTTACGCTGTACACCTTAAACACACAACTTTTATTTCTCACTCATACCTCAATCAAGCTGAGGGGGGAAAAACATAACATCTGTGATTCACATTATACTTCTTCTGGACAGCACTGAACTGGACTTGGGACCACAGAATTCTGCCCAGGAGGTCAAGACCCTGGACTCCCAACCAGCTGCAAGCCTCCCGCCCTGTGGCCCCAGACTGACCGGGTTACTGGGAGAATCAAATGGGTTGATGTATGCATAAAGCGTAAAGGAGGCTCGGCACTCAGCAAGCGCTATCTAAGCGTTAGCTATGATCCCTGTGATTAGATTACTGGCCAAGATTTCTAAAAATATAGCTCAGCAGAGCAGCGCACCAAGGAGAGGAACTGCTCCGCCTAGATTGAAATTCTCACAACACCCGTAAGAGATCAAACTGTGACGGGATGTCTAATGCGGCTGTGACTAGAGGGAGGAGAGGGAGGCGCTCCTCTGGGTGCAAAATTTAAGCGGGAGCACCAAAAACCCCAGGATTCAGGACACCTTACATCCGGGTGTAATATTGTATTAAATGCAAATCAACGTCCCCGAACCCACGATGAGCAAACTCCCTTAACGGTTAAGACAGGAGCGGTACTGATGATTTTTCCTGTCCCAGGCTCCGCCGGGTGGCTCAGACCTGCCTCCGTGGCCTCGAGCCAGCCCTACCGGCGACCCCCATCTCTCAGTACAGGACGAAGCGATTCTGGCCGTGCCGCTGCAGGGACAGCGGGGCCTCGTCTTCTCGCCGCGGCGGAGCGCCCCCCCCCCCCCCCCCGATGGCGGGAACTGGGCCGCGCGGCGCCTGCTGGGAGCTCCCAGGCTGCCCCGCGGCCCTTCCCGCCAGGCCCCGCGGCCCTTCCCGCCAAGCCCTGCGGCCGCGTCCCCAGAGCCGCCACAGTAGCCGTTGCCGACCCCCCGGGCCTCAGCGCTGCCCGCCCGCCCAGACACGCCGCCATGGGCTTTCCCTGGTACAGCATCAACTATAGTCCTCACGTCTCCAACGTCAGTAGTTCCCTGGACGTCCTGGTGATCGTTTTGTACTTCATGTTGGTCCTGGTCGTCGGGCTGTGGGTACGTGCGGCCCAGCGCGGGGTACCCAGCGCGGGGTGAGGGTGGGTGGGCCCAGGACACCAGGCGGGTTCGACCCACCCCACCCCCGCCTGTCGCCTGGTCCCCACCTCGCATCTCTCATCCCTCTTATCCCCGCCCGTGCCGGTGCGCAGCCCTCAGCCGAGGCCTCTCCACCCACCCCTCCCGGCCTGCTACTCCCCACCGAGACTAAGGGCACGTCCAGGCCCACCTTCCCTCCCCACCCCGTAAAATAAACAGGTCAGGCAGCCAGGCGCCTGCGGCCTGGAACCCAGGCCGTGTGTGATGCGCAGTCGTTGTTCTGATCATCGTGATGGTGGTGGCAGTGGTGACAGCTACCCATCATTGGACGCTAAAGTGTCTGGTCTGTCTTGAGTACCTTAAGTGCATCACGTTCTCTAGCCAAGCTGTGTATCACAGAGGAGGACACTGAGGTTCAGAGAGATCAAGTAACTGCCAGGGAATGAAGGAGTGCAGGTTTGAACCTAGGCTGTCCTATATGACTCAAGACCTTCACCACATGGCCTTGTTTGCAAGACCTCAGAGGTCATATGTAATTTAGGGCTGTAAGTGTTCCCTTTGAACCTGAATTGAGGATTTCTTTCTGAAAGCATTCATCACCCTCTGTCTGCTGAGCCCCCGCAGGGAGATCTTGGTGGTGTTGCTGGTGCTTGTCTCCCACAGGATGTTAAAGGGGAAAAAACTTACACTTGGGTTTGTTTGTTTCACCTGTTATTGGTCTCAGCCCAGAGATCTTTGAGCAAGTGGTGGATGCGTCTTCCACCTGGCAGCCTGGCTGCCGTGGTTGGCATGTTATTCCAGAAAGAGGAAAGAAAAGACAGGGACATGTTTATGACCGCCTTCTTCTGTTGACCTCCTCTCTTCCTGTCTGGTTCTTTCTTTAATGGAAAGAGAGAGTCATTTTATTCATCTTAGAATGTTGTGTAAATTCCTTTTAAAAGTTTTAACGCACCTCTACCTGCATACCACTGATGCCGTCCTTAGGAAAAGTCGGCTCTGGGCATCATAGAGTCTTGATAGACATTTAGTGAATGGATGAAATGAGACTAACTTAATGTCTCTGATTTAGAGACTTGTTCTTTGGTTTAAGGCTTTATGATGTGAGAGGACTCGGTTACAACACAGGTATCCCCCCGGAGGGCAGTCTTAAGTCTATTCCTCCCACAGAAACATGTTTGTGTCGACCAGCGGCCATTCTTGGGTTGCACTAGTCCTAGGCAACCCAGGAAACCCCCAGGACTATCTTTTGACAATCTCAAGGTCTAAGGGTCAGAGCTGGGGACCTGAGCTGAGAGCCCTGGACACGTTGTGGGGACACCATAGTAACGACAGGGTGGCTGCTCTCCTCAAGAAAGCTAGGCTTGTGTTCAGCTTTGCTGTTTCCCGAATGATCAATGCACTCACCAAACCACTCATCTCCCAGACTCTGCTGCAGACCATGGCACTGGTAAACTAACTATTTGGGGAAAGAATAAAGCCATATTACTTTCACAAGAGTGTAAAGACATGAACATGCCCATGAGTCTCACAGCTGGGACAGACTTTGGCCCTCCTCGAACTCAGCGGGCAGGGGCTTCTGTTCCTAAAAAGAATGAAGGGGAGAAGGTGTTTGGGGGGGGTCTCCGTGAAGGACATTTCCCCATAAGTGAATGTTGTCTGTCTGTCAGATCTGTGTCTTTGAAGCAGTTTGATTTCTTGGATTCCCTCCTTTTTTTTTTAAGGCTATACTGTCAAGCAGTCGTGGGACAGTCGAAGACTTCTTCCTGGCTGGCCGAAATCTACCGTGGTGGCAGGTGAGTTTGCCTCGCATGTGTGGTCCTTTAGGGGCTGTGTGTGGATTTGTTTATCACTTTAATTTGGATGTCTTATACCCCAAATAATTGGAAGTTGCTAAATCAGGAAAATCATTTCATTATTAGTCCCCTTAAGTCTTAAGTAGTTTCTTACCTGTATGTTTCCATTCAACTCAGTTTAGTTCAGTAATCATTTATGAAGTGCTGGGTATGTACAAGGCTTTGTCCTAGGTTCCGGGACCCACATAGGAGGCAGTGAGTCCTGCCCCTCAGAAGCACACAGTGTAAAATGGGGTTGGATGTGTATCCATGCATTACGGTACAGGACAGCCAGTCCCACAGGAGGCACACGGCCAGGTATGGATGAGAGGTGAGCTCAGGCTCACTGGGTGGAGTCGTGGGTAGTGCAAGATGGAAGGGTCTTCCAGAGGTGGGGCTGCAGGGATGGTGATGGAGTGTGAGGGCAGAGGGAGCAGCAGGTGCAGAAGTGTAGAGGTGGGGGGAACAGCATGATGCCAGCCGGACGGAGGGAGAGAAGCGGATGGAGGGCTGGAGACATTTCTCGTTGTGTACGTGCTTAAAGATCTTACTCATTTTACAAAGTGAGTCACCTGAGAGGAGGCCTCAGACCCTCACATGGCAGAGTCAGCTGCCTTTTTGTGGCCTGCACTCGTGATGGGAGGAGGGCAGTGACCCATGGAGGAGGAGGCTGTGGGGACCCAGCAGAGCCCAGGGTCTGAGGACCAAGCCAAGTCTGAGCCAGGGCTGCTTTGTGACTTGTTACTTAGGATTAGGCACAGGTCCCCTGCACAGGGACGTCAGCTACACTGGGAGACTTGTGCAGGGAGCCGGCCCTCACTCGCTCACACTCTTTGTCCTCCAGTGATAAGCAGCTTGACAGGGAGGAGTCTGACTTTCACACTGGGTCCCGCTTCACGGAGCGAAGCCTTGTTTGGGGAGGAGAAGGCACCTTTGTTCAAAGGGAGGAGGGAGGCGCAATCGTTGACCTGGGGGATCAGCTGCCCTCACCTGATGGCTTTGCCTCGTGTCTCTGGGAGGTTTGGGGAGGAGTATTTTCCTGATGTTAACTCTCTGACTTATGCTTGAATCTTCTTTTTTTGTAAACCTGGTTTAGAAAGAGATTGAATGTGGCAAAGAAATGTTTGCCCTGGGCTTCCACCTTACTTTATTTTTCAGCAGGGGATTCTAGCAACACCATCTCTTATGGGCCAAGGCCCCCAGTCTTTGGCCGGAGCCACTCTCAGGCCTTGGAGTCATGTTTTCTGTACCTAGACTAATGGCAGAGTCTGCACCACATTAGCCTTCTTAACTGTGATTCTGGCCATGGTTTTCCAAAGACATTAATGTGCTTTGGCCTCCCAATGTTTATATGTGTTATGATTTATTAATTTCTTTACTGTGACTTCTTTTTTCATAATTAGAATTGTTGCTTAATGGACAAACTGTATTATTAAAGAAAAGTGAAATAAAAGAGTAATTTTGCCACTCCATCTTTCTTCTTTATATTTGTATTCAGTCAGCAGATACCTGATGGGTCTGTGTTGCTCTTGTGCGGCCTCCATGTGGCCTGTCCCCATGGTCAGTGCTCAGGCCTTGTCATACCTGGCTTAGCGGTGGTGAAACTCTGAGGCTCAGCCTCCCTCCCACCTCGCTGTGTCGCCACTCTGCTTTCCTGCTGCTCTGCCAGCCTCTTGTTTGCTGTCTCCCCGGCCGGTTCTCCCCCATCTCCCAGTTGTTAACACTGGAGTCCCCAGGGCCAGATCCTGGCCTCTTCTCTCCAGTTCCCCTAGCACACCTAGTTTCATGGCACTAAATGCCAACGGCGTGCTAACAAGTCCAGCCTCTGTCCCTTGAAATCCAGTCTTGTGTGTCCCGCTGCCCATTTGACACTTGCCCTTGAGCAATCTGTCTGGTCTCCCACACGGACTGTGTCCAGAGGGGACTGTGGGCCTCCCTGTGTGAATCTGCCCCTCCCGCCACCTTCCCTGTCCCTGAACAGTGCCCCATCCTTCTGGTTGCTTAGGTGACAAGTGAGGAGTCGTGTTAGATCCTTTATTCTCTCTCACCTCAACATCCAGCCTGTCAGGAAGTCCTGTGAACTCAATTTGAAAGCAGATTTGCAATCTGCCTCCTTCCCGTCAGCTCTGCCTCCCGGTCCATGCCCCTGGCATCCCTCCTTCCCCCTGTCTAACCCTCAGAGCAGCTAAAGGGAGCCTATTAAACTCAGGTCAGACCATGTCACCTTACTGCTTGAAACCCTCTGGGGGCTCCCATGTCACCCAGAATGAAAGCCCAGCCTCTGTTAGGCCACAGATGACCTGCACCCCTTACCTCCCCTCTGTGACCTGGAACAGTTCAGCTAGGCTCCTGCCTCAGGGCCTTTGCCCCTGCTGCTCGCTCTCTGCAGATACGCCCAGCCTGTCCCTCAGCTCTCCTGGAGGACATTCTCCCAAGCACTTCTCTCTAGGACTTTAGTGCTTACTACTGTTCCCTGTGCTGTAAAATAATCCCCTAATTCATTTAGTTTACCCTCTTCTTCTTAAAAGAATGTTAGCTTCATGAGGGCAGGGATTTGCCTGTTTGACTCTCTAATGTATCCCTAGTGCCTACAACACTGTCTGGCACATAGTTGGCAACAGACATTTATTAATAGTTACTGAATTCACGAATGGTGACTTTTTAACCTACCTTCTCATTTAATAATGTATCTTCCCAGGGCTGTATAAACATAGGTAGATATAGGTATGTTGTATTTTTATGTGGTTGAATAGTATTACATCACATGGATACTCACCATTTATGTACCACATTACTGGGCAATTTAGACTGTATATAATTTTCCATTATTATGATAAAGGTAGCTAACATCCCTAGTTAAAAATAACTACTTGAGCACTTACTATGTGCCTCTTCTAAGATTCCTTTTGCCTTATATTTGTTGTGTCTGAGGTGTTTGGTGCCTGTATGTTCTCAATGAGGTCTTTTTGTTTTTTTAGTTTTTTTAAATTGAAATATGTCAGTTTACAATATTGTATCAATTTCTGGTGTACAGCATAATAGTTCAGTCATACATATATATTCCTTTTCATATTCTTTTTCATTATAGGTTGCTACAAAATATTGACTATAGTTCTCTCTGCTATACAGTATAAACTTGTGGTTTATCTATTTTATATATAGTAGTTAGTATCTTCAAATCTCAAACTCCCAATTTATCCATTCCTACTCCCTTCTCCTCTGGTAGCCATAAGTTTGTTTTCTTTTTTTGTGAGTCTGTTTCTGTTTTGTAAATAAGTTCATTTGTCTTTGTTTTAGATTACACATGTAAGTGGTATCATATGGTATTTTTCTTTCTCTTTCTGGCTTCATTTAGAATGATTATCTCCAGGTCCGTCCATGTTGCTGCAAATGGCATTATTTTATTATTTTTTATGGCTGAGTAGTATTCCATTGTATAAATATACCACAGCTTCTTTATCCAGTCATCTGTTAATGGATATTTAGGTTGTTTCCATGTCTTGGCTATTGTAAATCATGCTGCTATGAACATTGTGGTGCATGTATCTTTTCAGATTTCTATTATGTCTTAATTAGTGCATTTTATGTTTCATGGTTTAAAAAAACAAAACCTCTGTCTTATTATGTTTTTGGCCTTGAATGCTACTTTATCTAGTGGTAATATTGTCAATGCTGAGTTTTTTGTTTGTTTTTACCCAAAAGGCCTTGTTATTTTCAGCCTCTCTTAATTAAAATTTTGTTTAAAGTGTATCTTATGTCAACAGCACAGTATTTGGACTTTGCATGAAGTGGCTATTTCTACTCGATTAAAAAACTGTTGCTGATTTAGGAGGGATTTTGTTCATTTATAATGCCTCTGGGATTTTTTATTTTGAAAGTAACAGATGTTGGTTGTAAAAAGAAAAAGTTACAATCCATGCATAAAACTTGAAGTTTTCTCCCCATTCCTTTTCTATAACTATGATTCCAGTCCCCAGAAGTATTTTTTATATATATACTACCAGAATTACTCCTATCTACACATAAACATACATGTACAGGAGTGTAAAATGTATATACAAACTTTTGATGAGATTATAAATATTGTTTCCCTTATTTTTATCACTCCATAGAGCTGCTTTATTCTTTCTGTGTGCTACATTGCATTTCATCACATTCATGTTCCTTAGTATTTTAACCAGTCTTTCATAATCAGATTGTTAGTATTTTTGAATTACTTCAAACATTAATCAAATTAGACTCCTGCTAATATTTCTGCAACTGCAGGGAAGCCCGTGGGCATGTGGAGGGTGGCAGCGGAAGAAGGTGGTTGTGCTGTTCACTTTATCCCTTTTCGCTTGCCTTTGTGTAGAAGAAACACAAGTGGGATTCTGCACAGGGTGTAATCCCTTTGGAGAAAATTCAAAATTCCGTTTGAGTTTACATTTGTGAAAATTAGTTCTTGGAGTTGGACTGAGAGTTCTTAGTTCTGATCTGTCCTTGTCTTTTGATTTTCAGATAGGTGCTTTTCTTTTTGCCTCGAATATCGGCGCTGGCCACGTTATGGGCCTGGCTGGAAAAGGAGCGACTTCAGGGATTGCAATTGGGGCCTTCGAGTGGATTGTAAGTAGTACTTTTTGTAGTAGCTAACCTCCACCTTTATCATTGTCCAAATAAAACTCATAAAAACTTGCTTTCAACCTTAAGTAAATATTAAAGACTCCTTTAGAAGTCATGGAAGAAGAGACCAAGTCTTTGATTTCTCAAAAAAATAGTGCCAGTTTTCATTCTTCTTTGTAAATTTATGAAGAGGTAGAGAATGTTTACATTCCAAGGATCATAGGAATACAGTTAGGAGACTAGCCAGGTAAGGAAAAGATCACATTAACGCTGAAATATATATGTACATAAACATTTATGTACATACACGTACGTTTATATGTGTATACAGACTTACATGTGTATGTGTGTGTATATATGTCTGTATGTGTACATTTGCAGTATACAGTTCACCCTTGAGCAACACGGGTTTGAACAGCTCAGGTCCACTTATATGCAGATTTTTTTTCAATAAATATAGCACCCATATTTTCATTTCACAGATTTTTAAGCTGACGAAGTGTGAGAGAAAGTTTGTGTTCAATTAGAGATCACAATATGTAGAATCAAAAGAACTAGGTTTAGAGTCCGATTCTGTCCAGGCTGTTTCAGCTTCCTACCCTTGGGTGTCATTTATCAATTCCTTTGTTTTTGAGACAGACATAGCATTACACAGATTTTTGACTATGTGGGGGTCGTTGTCCCTAACCCCCACATTGTTCAAGGGTCAACTTAGCTCTTTGAGATATTCTACAGGTTACTACAGAGCTCCTAATTGATCTCTTATGAATACCAGGCTTCAACTATAAAGCTTATAAAATACATTATTTATCAGAACTGTGGAGTCTATTTGTGGTCGGGCATAGACTTTGTTCACCTAAATTAAAAGTGAATTTATAAGTCTTGGATTTGTTAACCTATCTATATAAATCACTTGACCTTTTTTTTTTTTTTTTTTTTCCAATAAATCAGAATGCTCCCTACTTTCTGGGTCTCATCTTTCTTCTGGTAGACTACAAATAAAGAACACTTCTAGCAGAGTCAGTTGCAAACCTAATAAGAAACCCTGGTCTTTACCACCCTATACCTCTCAGAATTTACTGGCATCTCCTTCATATATTCAACTTACTTACCCCTTTTTTGTAAAGAAAGCCAGAGCCAATGTATTACTTAATTTCAATAACTTGTGTACATTTGGGTATAGTTTCTCTACCATTTCTCTTAATGGTTTCTGATTTTTTAAAACTATCAAATGCCTATAAGTTGGGTTTATTTTACTGGAAAGGATATGTTTGGGCTGTTATTTGCAAGGTCCCCAGTAGTGATAGATTTATTAGGCTCCAAACAGATAGTAACTGAGCCTGCATCTTATTTAGGAGCATGGCCTCGCTGGGACCCTGAGGTAATCCTTCTTCTTCTCTTGGTTTCAGGCTCCGTTTATGCTCTGTCTTCTTGGCTGGATAGTTTCTCCTATTTACACTAGGACTGGGGTGAGTCTCTCTATTATCAGTTACTCTTCTCTACAATATTTTTTCTTACAAATGTTGCATATGTACATACAATCATCCTGGAGGACAAGCTGAACTTCTGTCTTTTGATCCCTGTACCAACTTCCCTGAATCCTAAGAAATGCCTGAAGTAACATCATTCTGAGTCAACTGGGTCAACAGAAGCCAGGACTGCCCACTGTTTCACTCTGGACCTTACTCAAGAGTTCATATCTTAAGGCTTTATAGAAAACATACTAAAACTTTACTAAAAAATAAGACCTAAATAAATGAAGAAAACAGCTCTGTTAATGATTGGAAGACAACAGCCTAAAAGTGTTTGTTCTCCCCAGATGCAAAAGAGGATATTCTGAGGAACTTGACAAGCTGATTCTGAAATGCATGTAGGAGATAAGGGGACAGCAGAGAAGAAACCATCCAGGCCCACCGTCCAAGGGCTGCGTGGGGTGATGTCATCAACATGGTGGAATAAGAGCTTTCTGTCTCTCCCCGAAGAACACCGATTTACATAGTCACCCACAGACGGGAGGGCCTTTGTGGAGGTACACAGGTCCAGTGGAGACATTCTAGCTTGCCGCTGGAGGGAAAAAAATCAAAGGCTGGGCACACTGAAGAGGGTAAGAGGGATAGTTTCCCTTTACCCACGTCCCCCATCCCCCGAGATGGCACAGCTTGGCGCCAAGAGAGACTCAGCCTGAGAGTTCTCTCACAGAGGAAAGGAAGAGCGGGTGATGAGGGCCTAGCTGTTCTAGCTGTGCAGGGTGCTGCCAAGAAGACCTACCTCTTCCTTAACCCGTCTGGAATCCTGAGGGGTGCTACATGACCAGGGAGGAGGGGGAGTGGTTGAGAGGACAGCACCCAGGGCTCTCAGATGACATCAAAGGAACAAAAATCCTCCTAACCCCTCACAGACTCTTTCAGGAAGCTTGCCAGTGAGCTGCTGGGGACTCCTCACTTACAGATCTCCCCAAATGGCCCAGACACCCCAACATCCTGCATGCCTCACCCATACTCCCCTCCACCCCGTGGCCAGCTCCCTTTGCTTACCACCCAGGGTGGCAGTGTTGAGCCCTGGCAGAGAGCTGGTGAGCTCATGCAGAGAGCCAGCCGGACTCTGTGGGGCTGGGAAAGCACAGGCACTTGAGCACTCAGCACCACCCTAGGGAAAGCAGGCAAACCGGAAGCTGTCAGCACGCAGCCTGGCTTTGTAGGATCAAGATATTTGTCCCTAAGATTTCCCCCATAAGACAGAACAAGCAGTGAGAAGTGCGCGTGTCCACAGGAAAGGTCTGAGAAGCCTCAGAATCCCTAGCAGGACTGATGGAAGGTATTTCTCTCCAAAAGCCAGTCAGTGAAAACTGGAGGTGGCGACTGCTTCCTCAAATGCAGACACAGCAACCCAGGACTTCAAGGGACATAAGAAGTCAAGGAAACATGACACCACCAAAGGAACACAATAATTTTCCAGTAACCAACCCCAGAGATACGGGTATCTGAGATTTTCCTGGTAAAGAGTTCAGTTTGAAGGAAGCTCAGTGGGCTAGAGGAAAACACAGAAAGATAGTACAATGAAATCAGGAAAATAATACACAAACAAAATGAGAAGCTTACCAGAGAGATAGAAATAAAAAAGAAACAAATTCTGGATCTGAAGATTACAATGAATGAAATGAAAAATGCAATAGAGAGCATTGATATCAGACTTGGTACAGAGGAAGAAAGACTCTGTGAACTCAGAGTTAGGTCATCGAAAATGATCCAGTCAGAGGAAAACAAAGAAAAGAGAACAAGAAAGACTGAAGAAAGCCTGCATGAACTGTGGGACACCAGTGACAGAAACAAGCCACACATTGTTGGAGTCCCAGAAGGAGAAGAGGGCAGAAAGTTTATTTAAAGATTGAGAACTTCCCAAATCTGAGGAAGGATTTGAATATCCAAGATCATGAAGCTCATAGGTTCCCCCAGATTTTAACCCCAAACTGTCTTCTCCAACACACATTATAACACAACTGTCTAAAATCAAAGAGAAAAATTTTAAAGCAGCAAAAGAAAAAGAATTCCTCACATACAAGGGGACCCCCATATGGCTATTGGCAGATTTCTCAGCAGAAGGCTTGCAGGCCAGTCTTTTTTTTTTTTTTTAATTTAAAAAAAAAAACTTATTGCCAAAAAAAAGAAGTGATTGGGTAGGTGAAGATTTCTTAGGACACAAAAAGCACAAACCATAAAGAAATTGATACAGTGGACTTCAAAGTAAAACTCTAAACTTTAACTCTTTGAAAGATATTTTTAAGAAAATGAAAAGTTGAGGGAGGCCATAGCTCAGTGGTAGAGATTTGCTTAGTATGCATGAGGTCCTGGGTCCAGTCTTCAGTCCCTCCATTAAAAAAATAAATAAATAAACCTAATTACCCCTCTAAGAATTTTTTTTTAAATAAATAACTTTTTTAAAAAATGAAAAGTCAAGCTTAGAGACTAGGAAGGAGTATTTGTAGAACATCTTTAAAAGACATATCCTGAATATATACATGTATGTATATTTCTTGAAACTCTTGTACTTTAGAGAAAAAAATTTCACCGAAGAAAGTAAATATGCAAATGACAAATAATCCTATGAAAAGATGTTCACTATCACTGATCTTTAGGAAAATACTACTTAAAATAAGATCCCACACGTACTCACTAGAATGACTGAGAGTAAAAAGACTGGCCCTGCCAAGAGCTGGCGAGGCCAGGGGGCACCTGGGATGCATACCTGTCCACGTTGGAAAACAGGTTGGCTGTTTCTCATCCAGTTACACCTGAGGTCCCAGCCACTCAGTTCCCGGTTATGGCACTTGACCCCGCCCCAGAGAAGTGGGAGGTGGAAGTGCACATCCTCACACAGACTGGTGCACAAAGCTCACAGCAGTTTCAGCTGAAAACAGCGCACCCAGAAACAGTGTGGACAGGGTAGGAGGGTGGCAGACAGCATGCCACAGGGTGCTCCAGGTGAACCGCGGGGGCCGTGTGGGGAGAAGGAAGCAGGGCTTAGGCCCGCGTTCCGTGAGGTGGGTTGATTGCGGCTCCAGGAAAGGCAAGTCTGGGGACAGCTGATGTCCAGGACCAGGGCGGTGAATGTCTTGGCCACAAGCCTTCGGGGATTCTGAGGGGCTGGGAAATGCCTTATATCTTGAGTGTGGTGGTGGTCACACAACTGTATACATTTCCCCAAACTTATCAGACTTTACACTTAAAATGGGATAATTTTACAGTGTGTAACCTATGCCTCATAAAACTGTTAAAATTTTAAAATATTTGTGGAGAGGACATTAGAATTCTGAAAGGCCTATTTGCCAAACCATCTAATGCTTGCAATTGTGAGGCCATGATCCCAGGAAAGACGCCTCAGATTGTGACTGTATTTTGAGATAAAGTCTTTAAAGAAGGGATTAAGGTAAAATGAAGTTGTTAGAGTAGTCCTAATGCAGTATGGGAGAGGAGGAGGCCAGACACAGACCCGTACAGAGGGAAGGTGACAGGCGGGCACAGGGAGGGGACGGCCATCAGCAAGTCGGGGAGGCCTCACACACAGCTTTCTCTTATGGCCCGGAGGGACCCAGCCCTGCAGACACCTTGAACTTCCAGGCTCCAGAGCTGTTGTGTGAGCCTCTGTCAGTCTGCCGTTGTCAGTGACGGCAGTGCTAGCAGACTGATGCCAGTGGTGAGTGTGAAATGGCTCAGAGCCTGCCTGAGGAAGTCACCACAGCATATGATTAAGAACCAGACGAGCTGAAAAGAATAAAAGCTGTAGATGTTTAGGAGAGGGCTCACGGCCCCTGCGCAACAGGAGGAATTTGCACATGTGAGGAAGGGGGCAAGAGCGCAGGAGGATGTGGGGACGGGTGGGGTGGTGTGCCATTCACTATGATTTATCCACCTCTGTGAGCCCATCTCTGTGCTCGGGTCCAGGCAGCTTACGAGCAAGGAGGGCCTGCCCTCCGCCGGGTGCACTGCCTGGGCGGGCTGTTTGGGGCAGGAGCTCTCTCACATGGGCGGCGTTGGCACAGGGGACCAGGTCCCAGAGCTGTGGAGTCCTGTCATCCTTGAGCCCTTGGTATATTTGTCATATGTGGTAAAGCATTTGATTTTGCTGTACGATTATTTTATGAAAGTGATTTGTCATCATTAGACATACTTAGCCGGATTTCCTTCTGCTTTCCAGAGATCGAATAGGAAGCTAGGTTCCAAGCTTCTTGAAGATGGCACTGTTGCCTCTCCTTTCTTATTTCTCCTGTCTTAACGTGTCCAAGTAACACAAAGCTGGAGTAGGTGACTCTGCATCTTGTACCTGGGCCACTGCCCTCACTGGCCGCGTCTCTGTGACAGCCAGCCCCTGTGAGCACTCTGTCTGATGGTGACTTCTCTTGTTGCTCCTACAGGTAGTGACGTTGCCCAGATACTTGAGGAAGAGGTTTCGTAGCTGCCGGATCCAGATGCTCCTCGCTGTTCTGTACTTAATCATCTATATCTTCAGTAAGATCTTGGTGAGCTGTGTGAACGCCAGCCCAAGGATGAAAAACAAACAGCAGACCAAATCAGTAGGCAGGGCTAAGCTAGATCTGTCCCAGCAGTTCATTCCAGGGCCCCATGAGTTACTTGCTGGCCTATGTGGTCTAAGCTAAAGTGGAGAGAAAATAGCTTAATAATACATAGAATGAAAGGCAGAGGCATCTTCTTTGCTTCCCAAGCCTGGTTACAGGCCCCTCCTCTGTATTCCCAGAGAACCTTGGGCTTACTCGTGTCATGTCATTAGGTGTTGTCACTCCCCTGCTTAAAACAATCCAGGCATTGCCACCACCCCTACAAGAGACCTGAGCCCCTTGTTATGACCTGTGAGACCTGTCCATCCTGGCCCTGCCTCCAGCCTTGGCTCCCTGTGACCTCCCCGGTACTCACAGGATTGTTTCCCAACTCCAGAGAGCTGTTCCACTTGAAGCCCTTGACACGTGCTCTGGAATGTTCTTCCCCCCAGATTTTTCCGATGTCACCTCGATGGATGTGCCCAGTCAGTCTCTGCTCCATTACTCTGTTTCTGCTTCCTGTGTAATACTTGCCGCCACATGAGAGAAGTCACCTATCCCCTTGCCATCAGTGTCTGCTCCACTCCGGTGCTAGCTGCTGGAGCCCAAGGCCTTGCCCGGCTCATGCCCACAGTCCCCCTGTGCTGAGAACATGTGGAGCAGGAGGCATTTTTGAAGTGTCATTCTGAGTGACTGAGTGAGTGTCACTGTCACACTGCCTGGAAATTACCTATTTGGTGGTCTTTCTCCTTCATTATACATCAGCTGCTTGAAGACAGTGACTGAGTTTTGGGAAGTCTGTGTCTTCTGAACCCTGCCAAGTACCTGCAAGGCTGGTGCTCAGAAAACATTCGGTGCATAAGTGGGTGTGTCGGGGGAGTCTCTGCCCATTGAGCGCCTGGCTGTGAGCACCAGAGTAGCAGGTGCAGGTGCTTCAGCATCACTGTCGGCCAAGCCTGCAAAACAAACCCAGCCCCCTGACCATGCGGCCTGGTGGTCTGCTTTGTACGGTCCTTCAGCTAAGAAGGGTTTTTACAGTTTTAAAGGGTCTTAAAAACCAGAAATGATCTGTGTCTCACCAAGCCTATGGCGTTTACTGTCTGTCCCTTAACAGGGAAGGCTTGCCAGCGCCTGATGAGTTGTCGCCTCTGCTCTTCCCACTGGCAAGCTGCAGGGACAGCTCACTCTCTGAGCACACTCCCCACTCTGAGGCTCCAGACAGGAAGAGCTAAGTTGCATTAACTGGATTAATCGGGTTAACTCAAGCCTTAAAGGTGCTAACTTCACTGAACTCAACAGGGCACCGGCCTTGTCACCCAGCAGAACCTGGGTAGACATCACCCCATGTCCACAAGGGATGGAGTGGACATGCAGATGGCCTCTGAGGTCAGTGTTTCAATGGGATGGCTGTCAACCAGGCTGCCTTTGTGCTCTTTCCAGGTGGAGATCTGCATGGGCGCCACGTTCATGAGGCTGGTGCTGGGCATGGATGTGTACCTGGCCACTGTAGTCTTGCTGACGGTTACTGGCATTTATGCCATCACAGGTGAGGTTACTCCAGCCACACAAATGTTTGTACTGACACTGCAGCTCTACTTCTTAGCGGAGTCCTGCAAGACATTGAGGCAGAGGTCTCCAGCTTTTACATGTCCCCTGAGTCTGTAAGTCACATTGCTGAGGCCCAAAATGGCCTTGAAAATAATCAAGGCAGGGGTGCCAGAGTGGCGTCCTACCCCTGGAAATTATATCGGGCTGGCAGGGCTTTCCAAGGGGATTGGCGGGGCAGGCCTTTCACTGCAGGCTGCCAGCGAAGGAACAGGAGCACAGAGAGGGAATGAGGGGAGGTGGCAACTTCAGGTCATCCTGTTTACCTGCTTACCTGGTAACCTGGTCAGGCCAGCGGAGGGGCTCTTTTACGTAGACAGTTCTGTCCTGGACAGCCTTTGCCTAGGCTGTGAGAGTGGGGCCCTCGTCCCTTGTGTGTTCCAGTCACACTGCACATCTTGGATGCTGGTGGTTGCCCCTGACCGTTCTTCCAGGTGCAGGAGAACCAGGGCAGAGAGTGGGGTGCATGCAGTCAGTGGTTCTTTATGCAGGGGAGTGGGGGGCGTTCTGCCCAGGGGACATTTGGAATCACCTGGAGACATTTTTGGTCGTCACAGCTGGAGGGTGCTGCGGGCATCTAGCAGTTCAAGGCCAGGGATGCTGCTCCCTGTTGCTCCCAAGCCAAGATTTTATGATGAGAGACAGGTACGTCCCCCGACTTACACGGGAACAACAGGATTTTTGACTCTATGATGGTGCAAAAGCCAGAGATATTCAGGAGAAACCACGCTTCCAGTTTTTAATTTTGGTTCTCTTGGGCTAACGATATGTGGCATGACACCGTGGTAGTCCTGGGCAGGGGCAGCAGCCGCAGCCCCCCTCAGCCACCCATCGCAGGGTGACAGCCACCCTGGACCCAGAAAGCCATCCGGTTTTCAGTGTGAGATTCAGTAAATGACATGAGACAGTCAGCATGTTATTATAAGATGGGCTCCGTGTAGGATGATTTTGCCCAGCCATAGGCTAACATGAGTGTTCTGAGCACATTTAGGGCAGGCCTGGCTAAGCCATGATGCTGGATAGGTGAGGTGTAGTGAATGCATTTTTGACTTAATGATATTTTAAGTTTATGGTGGGTTTGCCAGGACGTAACCCCATCGTAAGTCAAGGAAGACCTGTACACTTTTTTTCACTTAGAAAACTACAGGATTTTCATTCATCCAAACAACGGGAGGTAAATGGGGGGTTAGACAGGCAGGGTAAGAATCCACCAGCAGATCACGAAGGATGTTAAAGAGAAAAAACAGGCCGAGCCAGGACTGAGCATCGGCAGTTAAAGACCCAGTGAATTGAAGGGCAGAGGTGTGGACATGGGGACGGGGGAGACGAGTGTATGGGGCAGGCCTGCAGAAGTCACTTTCCGTGGGGTCAGGCCTGGCTCTCCTTCCTCTTTCTCTTGCCTATTCAGGTGGTTTTGCAGCCGTGGTCTATACTGATGTCCTGCACACTGGCGTGGTGGTTCTGGGCTCAGTCTTATTGGTGGGCTATGGTAAGTAAATCACTGCCGCGCACCTCGACACTTTTTTTGATGGTACATATCTTGGTGGTACGTTGTGTCACATAAATAGATCATGCCCCCAGGTCCAAAACTTCTTACCAACCAGAGCTGCTGTATCCTTCACACACGTGCTTTGTGATGCGAGTGGTGGGCGCGTACTGAGTAGTAACGAGAATCAAGTACCCTTAGGCATTTATCTGTATGGCCTTATTTAATCATCACACTCACCAGAAGGCATAACCACTTTTATTATCCTCATTTTACTGATAAGGAAGCTGAATTCCTCAGTTAAGTAACTTGTTCACGAAGCACACCAAGCAGAAGACTCAGAGCCTGGTCTCTAATGTCAAAGCCCCCAGTGTGCGGACTTGCATGTTACCGTCCCTGCAGTAACAAGTCCCCTCTCCCTAAGGTGAAGGTTTCTCTCCACTAGCTGGGAGTAACTCAGTGAGGTTGGCGGTACCCACTGTTCCACGGGTCAGAGATTGGTCTTGCAGATAATCTAGAAAGAAAAGCTCTTAGCTCAGGTACTGAAAAATTATTGCAGCGTTGGAAGGATTATGATTCCATAGAGCACGCTGCCGAGCCCGTGGAGTGAGGACAGATAGATGCGCACAGATCCACACACCCCGGTCTCACCATCCAGTCGGCACCAGTGCTCCATGGAGTGCACTCCGTGCTGTGCTGCTGGGACACATTGTACACCTCAGGTATAAGCCAAGGAATTTTTAAATGAGCTGGGAAGCAATGACTAATCTGAGTGACAAAACTATACACTACAAAGCAAGCTAAGCCATTGTGTTTACAGGCATGCTGCATGTTAAGTTTATCAACTTGATTAAAACCTGCCAAGACCATCCCAATTCTTGAGAATGACATCCAATTAAGTTTTCGGAGCAGGTGGAATATCCCATTTAATGTTATCAATTAATATCTTAAATAATTACATATTGTTTACTGTTACAGACTGAATGTTTGTATCCCTCCAAACTCATAAGTTGAAATCCTAACCCCCAGTGTGACAGTATTAGGAGCTGGGGCCTTTGGGAGGTGGTTAGGTCGTGAGGGAAGAACCTTCATGAATGGCATTAGTGGCCTTATAAAGGAGACCCCAGGAGGTCCCTGGCCCTGCCACCATGTGAGGACACAGTGAGACCGTGGCCACCAGCCAGTCAGCCCGCACCGTGGCCTTGGCCTTCCCAGCCTCCAGAACTGGGAAGTAAATATTTGTAGTTTATAAGCCACCCAGCCCATGGCATTCCATTAAAGCAGCCTGTGCAGACTAAGACATTTTCTGAGAAGTTTAATGGGTTTTTTTTTAAAATCAGGGTATTTGCACTAGTTCTTTTGATAAGTAAAGTATTGGGAGGGGGTCGTTTTCTTTTAAAAATATATGTAAACTTATACGTCCAAATGAATGTTGACTTCAAACTAGTCATTGTGGGAACCCATGCAAATACAATTTTATTTTTTTATGTACAATTTTTAGGTAATACATATACAATGTAAACCCAAAAAAGGGTGCAGATTGAAATACTCATCACCCTTAGTTTCTCAGTTCAAGTCCCCAGAGACAGTCAATATCGTAGGTTTTGCGCATATCCTTCCAGAGATGCCCTTCATACGCACAGGCCGACCTTGGAGATGCTGTGGGTCTGGTTCCAGACCACAGCAGTGGAGCAAACGTCGCAACAAAGCAAGTCACATGAATGCGTAGGTTTCCCAGTGCACATAAAGGTTGCGTTTATACAATGCTGTAGTCTGCTAAGTGTGCAATAAATAGCATTATGTCCAAAAGCAAGGTACATGATTTAAAAATAATGCTATTGGGAAAATGGCACCGATGGACCTGCTCAAAGCAGGGTTGCCACAAACCTTCAGTCTGTAAAAACAAAAACAAAAACAGAAACACAGTATCTGCAAGGTGCAGTAAAGCAAAACACAATAAAATGAGGTTTGCATGTGCAATTTATTTTATCTGTGAATCAGAACATTTTGCAGCCTGTTTTTCTCCCACTGAAACTCTATCTTAGGCAAATTTCTATATCAGCAAATAGAGATCTATTGCATCTTCTCTGTTTTTGTATTTGTAATAAACTTTTTATTAAAGAGCGCACAAGTCAAAGTGCAGCTGGATGAAGTACCACAAAGTGAATACACCCTGGCAGCCAGAACCCAAGTCAGGAAGTTGCCTTTGTTGCCTTCCTTTCCAAACTTTATGCCTTTTGTTTCTTTTTCTGGCCTTGTTACACTGGCCAGGACCTCTAGTACAGTGTTGAAGTAGGGGCCTCAGGCATCCTTGTCTCATTCCCAATTTAAAGGAGAATATTTGATTAAATAAAATATTTCCTGTAGGTACTTTCTGTCATACTAACATAGTTCCTATCTGTTCCTAGTTTGCTAAGATTGTTTATCATGAGCAGGTTTTGAATTGTATCAAATATTTTTTCCACACCTACTGAGCTGATTATATTGTTTTTCTTGTTTTTCTTTTAACACAGTAAATTACACTGACTTGGTTTTGAATGTTAACTCAATGTTGCACTCCTGGATTTGTCAAGAGATAGTCAAATTCCTCTCCAAAGTGGCTGTTTTAACTCATTTTATCAGAAATGTATGAGAAAATGTGTTTCCTAACCTTTCAGCCAACTCTTGATGTTTTAAGACTTTTTAGAACTATAACCAATAGGTGAAGGGAAAAAAAAAGTATCTCATTTTTGTTTCAATTTGAAGTTTCCAGGTGCCAGTGAGGTTGAGCATCTTTTCATACACTTAGTGGCCGTTTGTGTCTCCTGTTTGTGAATTCCATGTTCATATTCTCTGCCGTATTTCCCTCCGGCAGTTTCCCTTGGCTCTTGATGTGTGAGTCCTTTGTACATGATGCAAATCTCTTCTTTCAGTCTAACAAATTTTAAGTTGATTTCAGTCATACAAATTTAAACTTTTGAGATCAAGTTTATCAACCTTCCTTTTCCTTTTTGTATCTTGTTTAAGAATGTACTACTCCCTAACCCAAGTTCATAAAGATGCTCCTGTTTTCTTCTAGTAACTTTGTGGTTTTATAGTTCACCTTTAACAAATTCCACATGGAGTTCATTTTTAGAAGTGCCATGAGGTGTCTTATTCATTTTATAGTCACTCGGTGTCTTTTCATTGACTAGTCTTGACTCCAAGTGATTCTGACCCCTTTTCAAAATTGAGTCTGTGTCAAAAGAATGTGGTTTAATACGCCAAAATAAAAGGGTTTTTTTCAGTTAAGTAGGTGAAATTATGAGTGTCTTAGTGCCTTTAAAAAATATTTTTCTTTAATATTAAGACTTTATACCACTTAGGATATTGAGGGAGAAATTAATAGGCTCTGAAGGAAATTCCAAATATGAAGTTTCATAAGTGTTTTGCTGACATTGCAGGAAAATGAATACTAATTTCTGATTTACTTGAGATTCTTTGAATAACTTGTGATGGGTCTTTAGTTCAAAACTAGTATAAGCAAATAAGTACTTCCGTGGTGCTCATAACTGAAAATTCTACCAGGGGCATCTCACTTTCGGGCATGTCTCGATCCAGGCTTCTGCAGGAACTAGGTCAGCAAAAGAGCTTCAAACTGCCATGCTGGCTGAGAACCCACAGCAAGGAAGCAGGCTTTTTTGGTGCCTTAAGCAGAAGAATCCTGGGATAAGTTCTGATTAGCCGAGCTTGGGTCTCCAGTCCATTCCTGTGACGTCCTTGTTACCCAGGGGACAGGGAACATTGGCCGGGACAGGGAACGTTGGCCAGGCCTGGGTCACGTACCAGACTAGGGTGAATGGTAGACAGTTTGACGAGGCCCCCCTAAGCACATAGGATGGAGTGCAGCCAGAAAGAGGGGTTCTGCTGCCAGAAGCAGGAGGGGGTGAGGGCACAGGACCACCAGTGTCCACTGTCCTCTTCCATTTCTTTGGAGGGGATGGTGTCTTAGGGGATGGTGTACAGTCTGGCTCTTTGTCAGCCATTGTGTTAGACCCCGCCAGGCAGACTCATCTTACTTTGCAACCTTGGTTCTTCTGACAAGTGTTGCTGTACAATTTAAGGTACTGACTGATAAACTGTGTGGTGTTCTTAAGCCTTTCAGGAGGTAGGAGGATACCAGGAGCTACAGCGTAAGTACATGGATGCTAAGCCAAACCTGACCCATGAAGGAAACTGGACTGTCCAGCTGGAATGCTTGACCCCTCGCCAGGATTCTTTCCATATATTCCGAGATCCCATTACTGGAGACTTCCCCTGGCCTGGGATCATCTTTGGTGCCTCTACCCTCTCCTTGTACTACTGGTGCGCCAATCAGGTAACTAACCAGACCCCCTGCACTGACGTGCCTGCGCTGGGGTGGGGGCCCACCATGGTCTCTGAAGCCGGGCAGGTTTCCCTTCCTGTCCTCCTGGTGCCTGAGTGATGCTAGACCGAGCTCTGTCCCACAGTCCCATCTGTAACAACACAGCTATTTGCATTCTTCTTCCCTCTCACTGTCTAAAAAGCACAGTTTTTTTGCACATGAAAAATATGTCAGTTCTCTCAAATTTAGTCTAGAAATTAAATGTCGTTGTCAGTATTTCAGTTAGATTTTTTTTTAAGGACTCAAGCTTATTCCAAAAATTATGTGGCTTTCTATCAACGATAGATCATTAAATTGTGAGATACTCATGCAGTGGAAAGGCAGTGTAGAAATAAAAAGGAAGCGCAGCTGCGCACCATGGTGTGGACGGGTCTTCAAAGCAGGAAGCCAAGACGGAGGCAGCCGAACACAGAATGCTCAGTGCGGCACGGTCACGTTCCAAGAAGGTGTAACACAGGCAGGGCTCCATTGTGGTGCTTAGGTACACACAATTAAGTAGCAAAAATTATAAAGAAAAGCAAGGAAGAAATAAAACAGTCATTAAAGCAGTCGTTTCTGAAGCAAGGGAAAAGGTTGAGGTTAAAAAGGGGCACAGGTAACAGCATTAGTCACAATCACCAAAAAGTGGAACTGACCCACGAATGAATGAATAAGCAAAATGTGTATCCGTGGGTTGGACTATTATTCAGCCATAAACAGGAATGAAGTACCGATATGTGCTACACCTTGGGTGAATCTCGAAAACATTATACCAAATGAAGAGAAGCCAGGCACGAGAGGTCACCTATTGTGTGATTCCTTTGATATGAAATACGCAGAACAGGCAAATCCATGGAGACGGAGGTCTGATCAGTGCTCCTCCCCCCGCCCCCTCAGGGGAGAGGGCAGAGGAGAGTGCCTGCTTCCTGGGTCTGGGTGCTCTTCTGGGGTGATGGAGGAGTTCTGGCACCAAAGACAGGAGGCTGTACAACCTTGGGAATGCGCTAAATGCTGCTGAATTGTTCACTTTAAAATGGTTAATTATATGTTATGTGAACTCCACCTCAGTTTTAAAAAGAGGGAGAGAGGCTTCTGGGTGCCATTGCATCTCTTGGTTTGGATGGTGGGTACGTGGCACGTGCCTCCATAAGGTGCTACAGCGTGCCCTCCTGGGTTATGTTACAAGGAACGGGATTTTCAGCATCTTGAGGAAGGAGAAAGTGCCACAACAAATAGCTAACCCAAGTCTGAAAATGAAGAACAAAGGGGGAGAACTTGCCCGACCAGATATTTAAACATTGACAAAAATACAAACAGTTTGAAATTTTCAAGAATGGACATATAGACTAATGGAACATAATAAGGAGCTCAGAGACAGACTCGTACTTGTAGGAGGTTAATATATGTTCAGGGGGCTCCACAAACCACAGGGGAGATATTTACTCTTTGATGATGTTAGAAAACCCAGCTTACTATTCGGAGTAATAGAATTTCCTCCCTACCTAACACTTACACAAAGGTGGACTTCAGATGAATTAAAGACTTAAATGTGAAAAGTAAAACTGTGCGATGAAGGGAACGTAACGCTGGGGAATGCTTTTGAGATGAGGGGTCATACAAATCAAATCATGTCTAGTTGATCCCATTACATATACATAAGGCCTTTTTAACCAAGAACACTGTAGACAAAGTTGATGGACGACAAGACTACAGAAAACTGTTACGAGTGTGTATAATGAGTAGGAGACTAATAGCAAACCCATAAGAAAAAGGAACTGTGGTAGAAATACGGGCAAAAGATCTTGGGACAGGCAACTTACAGGAAAGGAAGTTCAAACAGACATAAATGCTAACGAGCGTATAACCCAGAGTTATCAGGGAAGTGCAGTTTAAAACCACAATGAGACTGGCAAACACGAGACAGCTTGATATGCCAAGTGTCGGGAAGGACGTGTGTGTTTCGGCGCCCTCGTGCGCTTCTGGTCAGCGTGTGGCCTGGTACGGCCTGTTCTGGAGGGTGACCTGGCAAGTATGTTGACCCTATGGCCAGAAAATCCTCGTTGAGGCTCACAAGGGACCTGGATCGCAGCGTTGGTTGCGGGGGTTACTCTGCAGTGGGCAGCTGAGGAGGGCCGCCCTGAGGGCCACTGTGCGGCTGGGAGGAGCACGGGCCGGGCGTGCACACGGCAGGGCCCTGGAGCTCACTGTGCGGAGGATCAGGAGAGCAGGCGGGGTCCTCTGCGATGCAGCCTGTGTTCCCATCTGTAGTCTTTTCTTTCTGCTAGTTACCTGTGTGATTCTGCTACTTCACCTCGAAGACAGGAGAAGTCCTATGTATTTCAGTGTCTTCTATAACCATAGCTTTAAAACCTGCCCTCAGACTTCCACTTGTGACAGTGGGTAAACTGGATTCCTGAGCTGCCGCCCAGCACAGAGCTCCGAGGAGTGCTGGGTGAAATATAACTAACACCCACTGTAGTCACTGAGGAGCTCGTAAGGAAGGGTAAAAGCCTCCGGGGGATGAAGACAAAGCGCAGATTGTAGTCAGGAGAGCCAGGCTGACCTGACAGGGACAGTGCACAGGCAGTGTTTACCAAGCATGTCTTTCAATGGCTTGGGCTTTTACGGCCAGATGAGAATGGGAGAAAGTCCTCAAGTTCGTGTGCGGTGAAGAGGGACCCCTCCGTGTAGAACTTGGGTTCCTGCAAGGCTGGAGCCTCAGTGGGAGATAGACTAGGGAAAATCTGCCCAGCAGCAGGGAGAAACAACGGGAAAGAGCCTCAGCTGGGGTTCCAGGAGGAAGGCAGAAGTCCCCTCTGAGAGTTCGTGACAGGCCTGTCTTCCTGTATGTATTATGCGGTTTAACTGACCTGCATGGTCAGGGAAACCCCAGAGGAAGAAGTGAACTTAAACTCTTCCAAGACTTGTTACCAGCTGAGCCAGCAGGACCTATGACAGGTGCACCTTCGCCCAAGGCTTCGCCAGGGCCTCACCAACAAGGGCCCGCTCAGCGTGAGCCCCACCACGGTTTGGAAACACGGAGGACTCGAACCAGCACAAGCAAGAAACAGCGAAACTGGCGCCCCCACACTTCAGAAACGGAAGTGCCAGATACCAGACACAAAATACGCGTTTAGGGAGATAAAAGTGGAACTGAAAACGTTAACACAATTCCATCAAAAATGAGCGGTTAGATTTAAAGCTCGAACTTCTGGAAATGAAAACTACCCTTGTTGAAATGTAAAGCTCAGTAACTTAAAATAACAGATTAAACATGGTGGAAAGAAAAAGTCAGTAACCCAGAAGGGAGAACTGAAGAAACTGCTCGAAAAGCACAAAAGTGGAAAGTGTGAAAGAGAAAGTGACGTGGAAGACGGAGTGAGGATTACAGCACACCTGTTAGAGTTCCAGGAGGAGGAGGGGAAGTGGTGTTTGAGGAGAAAGGGGCTCATCAGATTCAGGGATCACCGCAAATCCCAAGCAGGTAGACACAAAGTCACATCGTCGTGAAGTTGCAGAACACAAAAGACAAGGAGAAGACTCTAAAAGCCACCGGAGAGGAAACATCACTTTTAAGAAGAGACACAGCCCGAGAGACTTCTCAGCAGCAACAGTGCAACCCACAGGGAGAATAAATAAGTAAAATTTTCAAAGTCCTGAGGAAAATGTCAGCTGTCAGTTATACACCCAGCTAAGTGTTTTTCAGAAGCAAGGGCGAAATAAAGGCATAACCTTCCCTAGAGACTGAAGGTTGTGCATGAAGGGAAAGGAGGTTCTGCAGAGCAAGAGTGACAGTTAGAGATGCTGACCGGCCCAGGTGCAGACCTCACGCACTGGCTGGAAAGTCACTGTAATCCTGAATATGGGAAGTAAATTTACACGCAGGACAGAACTAAAAGACCACACACGGTGGGAGCTCACTCTGCCTGTGGACCTTGAATTGCTCATTGGGGTGGGGAGACTGATTTACTTTAGGCTGGAAGTTGCATTCAGTTAAAATTTGAAGGGTAATTATTAAAAGCATAGAAGTAGAATCTATAACTTCCTACCTAGTAAAGAAAATGATTTAAGAAAAATTTTAATGAAAAAAGAGGCAAACAAACTGACAGAAGGAAAGTTGTTTTCCTCTGGCCAGCCACCACCATTTTTAAACAGTCTGCCCCTTGCCACACTCTGTGATGCAGGACAACCCACGAAGGTGTTCAGGACTTTCTGCAGCCCCTGAGACTGTCCTGTCTAGGGAGTGAGAGTTTGCTTCTGCCCTTGCCCTGCTCCTTCATCCCCTCCCTTAGCGACTGTCTCCTCTGTGCACGGGGCTAAGCAAAGACCAGGACGCACAGCCTGGCTGCCCACCCGCCCAGCCGAGGCCCTGTGCGCTGAGAGGCGGGCAGCGGAATGCCCGCGGGCCCCCTAAGAAGCAGCACGTGTTGTGTGAGGCAGAACCACTTTGGGGATCTCCCTCCTGTTATTAAATTTCTGCATTTGGAAACTAGAGAAAGCATAAAGAACATGAAAACTCTGCCTGTCAATCCTACCACCCCAGGATTAACCACTATTCCCTCGAGTTGGTTTATTCCTGTGGACTTTTGCCAGGTGTCACAGGGTGTGTGCGATTGTTGTATCCCCTGCCTCTCAGTTACTGTCACACTGTGAGCGTTTTTCCACATTATTTAAATGTGCTTTGAGAACATGATTTTAGTGCATACATAATCCTGCGTTGTCTTGAGGCACTGGACCAGGTCTTTCTGTTCTTAGTGCGTCTCATCTGCCCGCTGTACTATCCTGAGCACACATCACCTCCACAAATCGGTGGTGGAGCTCCTCCCGGGAATCTCTGCACATCAAGGGCTACACTCATTCATTTCCACTTAGACGAGTGAAGTCGGCCCCAGTTCTAAACACTCATTTGTTGCCAGGGACCTGTGTGTGCTTAAACTGATGTCTCAGGCACAGAGACTGGGCCTCCAGGAGGGGGTCTCGTCCTTGCTGGGGGACAGCGTGTAAGCCCTGCACTACTGTGGTTGGTGTGCCGTGCCAGCAGTGAGGCCAAGGTCGTGCATGCCACATGCGTCCCCCCTGGCAGCTGTGCACTGAGCACAGCATGCGTGGCGGCCACATGCGCCTCCTCGGGCCCTGTATGTCCCGAGACGCCGGGTTGGTTGGGGTGAGCAGCTGGCAACACCCTGCTGCCACTACAGGTCACAGTTGTCCTGTCGCAGCCTAGGCAGCCTGGGCTTGATACAACCTGAGAAAGCCACCCCTCCACCTCCATGTTTCCTTGGCAGATTTTCGTCCAGGGCTGCCTGGCGGGGAAGAGCGTGTGTCACGTGAAGGCCGGCTGCGTCATGTGTGGGTACCTGAAGCTGCTGCCCATGTTCAGCATGGTGTTGCCGGGGATGATCAGCCGCGTCCTGTACTCAGGTGATTCTCTCACTGACGCATCCACGCTGACCACATCTCTCCAAGGCATCTGGAGGGCGCGGGCTTGCACGGTCTCCCACAGCGGGCTGGGCTTGAGATGCCCAGAGTGCTTTCCTGAGAGCCAGTGGATTCAGGGTAGGGATGTAGCCCCACAGAAGTCTGGCGGGGATAGGGGGTGGAGGTGGCGAGAGAGAAACTTCAGAGACGAGTTCGGGCAGGGAAGGGCCAGTCGGGCCTCCCTGCCGCCTCTGCGCACCATGAGGCCCAGTCCCTGGGAGGCCAGCTGCTCCCCTCGCCCCGCAGGCCGTCCTGTGGGCACCCCAGCTGCCCGGCCAGGCCACGGCTGATGCTCTTGGCTGCTCTCCTACCACAGACGGACCCCTAAAGTGGGTCTGACGCGCAGGCCCATGTTCTCTCCAGTGAGTGCTACCAGGACGTCCCTGCTCCCTTCACGAGCTCTTGTAACTTCGTGCATGTCCCTAGTCCCCGTTCCAGCCTCGTTTCACTGGCTGTGCTGCCTCCGGCACCTGGTCTGTTCATTCATTAACCATCTATGGAGCCTGTGCTCTGATGGCACAGCCCCGGGGCGGAGCAGGGGGCTTCCAAGAGTCCTCTGCTGCAGTGCTTGACGAGGACCAGCAGAGGGTAGGCCTTCTGATTGCGAAGCTCCACGTGCACTAGACGTCTCCAGCCCTGACGGTCCTCCAGTCTGCCCTGGAGACATGCCTCTTTTTAAAATCCTAATTCCTTTCCAGTTTCAACATCCCAGATTTGGCCTTCAGCTGTCAGGGAGCATGTTTTGGGTTCTCGTAGGTGGTGCCTCCTCATAGGTTGGAAAATAGGCCCCTGTGCTCCCTAGGACCCCAGAGTCCCTTGGGCTTGGTGGCTCCACCTCCCTACCTGCACTTCATAGTGCAGACCACTCAGCCCACCGAGGAAGAAGATGGACAAAATCAATGTCTCTTGGACTCTGGAAGTGGCGGCGGCGGGGGGGAGGAGAGAGGGCACAGGAACCCACACTCCCCGAGCCTCTGCCCACCGTGGGTAGAGCTGGTGGAGCTGACCTGGGGTGGCCGCAGGGTGGGGAGGGGCCCGGAACCACGTGTCCCAAGCCTGAGAAATGTCCAGACTCGCAGACTGTTTACACAGGCCGGCTGTATGAAGCTAGAGAGCCATTTGTCACAGAAGCTGGACAGCTGCCCCCACTCCTGAAAGAATATGCCTTTCCAGTAACGTGAATGCTTCTGGCCCTAGCTTCTGGGTCTTTCCCCCACCAGAGGGAGGCCAGACGTCACCAAGGTATGATTCCGTCAGTCTGGCTTTCTGTGTGGGCCGCTATATTAGTTGAGGCTCTTGACTGAATGTGACGTGCACTTTTAGCTCCTCTTTCTTCTGAGCTGGTGTCCTCCACAGTCCGTCTGGGGGTGAGATGACTGCCAGCAGCACCAGGCTTCCCCACCACCAGCCCAGCAATCCCCAGGAGGGGTGTTCCCTTCCCCACAGTTCCAGCAAAAGTCCCAGGAGAGCCTTGGTGCGTTCACTGGAGTGACAAGGACCAGTCATTGTGGCCAAGGGGAAGGAGTTTCCAGAATGGCCGGGCTGGCGCCGAGGGAGACTGTGGTCCTGCTCGCGGGGAGGGAGTTTTCACACCCTTTCCTGACGCCCCCGGTGGCACCACTGGCCCTCCACGTGAACCCAGGCAGAGTCCCGCCACCTTCTAGTCCACGCTGGCTCGTTGCTTCTGTTTCTTTCTCAGGCCATAACTTTATATCCCTTATTTACACTCTTCAAGGACATACCACATTCACTTCCTTTATTTCCCTTTGTCCAAAATTTCTTCCCAAATACTCTGAAATAACACCCCAGTAAGATCACATGTCACTATGTGGATAAATAACCATTTGCTTCCCTGACACCAGCTGGGATCATTGAAAGTCTTGTTGAGGTCACGGGACTTGCTGTGGGGTCAGGCGGTGAACTGGCCGAAGCACCGGCCACCAGACTCCCCTGGCCTGACTCTCAGCCCTGACCTCCACCCCACGCTCCTGAATTGGAGACCACAAATCTGACATCCACACACGATTTGCTTCCCTGTTCTCCGATCTCAGATGTCAGAGCTCAGCAGCCAGTGCACAGGGGTGACCGTTGTCTCTCTCTGCAGATAAAGTGGCCTGTGTGGTGCCCTCAGAGTGTGAAGAGTACTGTGGTTTCAGCACCGGCTGCAGCCCCATGGCCTACCCCTTGCTGGTGGTGGAGCTGCTGCCCAAAGGTGAGGCACGGACCAGCTGTACAGGGCTGTGAGCTGAGTCAGGAGTAACGGCGCCTGTGTGCCGGCGGAAGCGTAGGCTCAGGAGGGAGGGCCCTCGGGGTGTCCAGGGAGCCTTGCTGGCCTCCTCTGCATCCATCCTCCTCCGTCTCCTGGGCACAGCCTCTGCACTGATCCCTCCTCACTCAGCCCCACCCTGGCTCCCTGGTTCCGTGGGTCGGTGCTCGGTGTTGTTCTGCCCTGTGGGTGTGTGGAGGTGAGGCTCCATCCAGTGGGATGGGCAGGGAGACAGCTTTCATCTCACCTGCTTCCCCACACCCCACAGAAATGGCCAAATGAATAGTACAGTTCTTTTTACAAATTCCACGTTAGCTGTGTGAATCAGGCGAGCAGTGTTGAGACAGTTCCATAAAATACGATGTGGATGGACTGCAAGGGAGGGAAACCCTGACATCCCACAGTCAGGAAGAAGGCTTTCCAGTTACACCAGCTGAGCCTGTCTTCAGGCGCCCCAGGCTGTGGCCCAGGGCCATGGGACGCTGAAGCAAGGCCTGGCCCGAGTAGCCCCCGAGTGCAGCGGGGCCTTGCTGCAGCAGCCTCCAGTGCAGCCCAGTGAGCCTCAGGCTGTCCCAACCACACACGGAGGTCCCTCGGCAGGGCACAGTCCCTGCCGCTTAGTGGCCTTTCAGGTAAAGCCCTGGATTATCATGTTTGTAGCTAATGCTTGCTGAGCTCTTGCTCTGTGCTGGGCGCTGGGTTACCCCGTGTTCTCACTGTACCTTAATCTTAACAGCAGCCCTGTGTGGTAGGCACTTTCATACCTACTTCACGGATGGGGACACTGAGGCACAAGGAGCCGCATCACTTGCTGTGGTCTGGATCCTCTCGAGCCTCGGGGTCCTCCTCTGTGAAAGGGGCGGCAGTGTGTCCACTTGCCAGGCTGCAGGGGGCCATCAGGCGAATGCCTGAAGAGATTTTTGGCCCAAGTAGCTGCTCCTTTCCATTATGTAAAGACACAGTAGGCACATCACCAAGCGAGGACAGGTGTGATGCACTGATCTGTCTCAGAGGGGCCTCCATTCCAGCAAAGTCAGCGTGTGGGAAAGTCCCTCAGGCCTCAGGTACCTCCTGGCGTGGCCGGCAAGCTGGAGGCCCAGAAAGGGTCCTTCTTTTCCAGGTGTTCAAGGCTTGATGGTGTCTGCTCTATGGGCCTCTCTCATGTCCTCCCTGACGTCTGTTTTCAGCGGTGCCAGCGCCGTGTTCACAATGGACATCTATACCCAGATGCGGCCGACAGCCACTGAGAAGGAGCTCATGATAACAGGAAGGTGAAGGATGCCTCTAATCGCATGAGTTACTGCTCTCAGTGAAAGATGCCCGCAGTGTGCCGTTATGCAGAAAACGGAGGCACTAATGCTGCATACAGAGTTACCCTGTCTGTGTACAGCATGGTGGTGGTTTCTTTTTGTCTGTTGCAGTTTTGCTGTGAAGATGTATTGCTTTTATAATCACAAAGAAAATTGTTTCCATTTGGGAAAAAATGAATAGTCACAATGATAGAAACGGGCATAGTGTATTAATGTACCCCCCAAACTAGTCTTTGTGAGGAAGTTTATATACATTGTCTCACTACCTCATTCAGTCCTCTTGACAGCTTTTAAAGGTAAGTTTTAGTCTTTATTCTCACTGTGCAAATGAGGGGAAAGTGGCTCAGAGAAGGGACTTGGTCTGTCTGAGATCACATGGTAAGCAGAACACATCCATATCAGGGCCCCATCTTTAACCAGGAGGCCACATGTGCTAGGCACAGGGCAGGGATATGAACGTGTCAACGTGGGCCGCCATCATTCCGTAGGGTTTCACGCTGGCTGCCCGTGGACTACTTGTGGCCCACACACTTTGAATGTGGCCTGTGTCATGCCTAAAATGTTTCCTTCATCCCTTAGCGGGCGCACAGAGCCGTCTGTTTCACCTGCCTAACCCCTGCAGTGAAGTTTCCTGGTGCACTTTGTTAGCATTCCATTGTTTAAAAAACACTTTTCTCAGGAACTTTGAGAAACAGATACTAGTTTTATTTTAAGTGTCATAGAACATAGGGGGAAAAGGAAGACTTAAATTCATTTTATAAAGTTCAAAATATTGATGCCAAAACCTAACAAATACAGCGCAAAAAAAAGATTAAAACTGAAGACTAATCTCACTTTAAAATACCAATGTAAAAATTGTAAATAAAATATTAGACACATATCCAACAATATACTAAAAGGATGTTAAAAGAATGTCATCTCATTACCAACTGTGATTGTTGTCCGGAAATACAAGGATGGTTCAATATTAGGAAATGTACTAATTAATTCACCATGTTAATAGATTAGAAGAGAAACATCAAATATATCCAGATGATGAAAAGGTATTTGGTAAAATAGGTACTTTTCAACATGATTAAACATATCCTTATCACCTGAAAAGCCAAGATCACTCCTAATGGAACTAGGAAGGAACAAGGCAAGAATGTCCCCCTTACCACTGTATTTATACTAATATATATATAAAGTAAAATACGTCATATATGGAGAAGTAGACCCACAGGTGAGGTCGGCAGACAAGGACTTTGAAATAACCATGATTAATATGTACAAGAAAGCTGAGGGGAAGGTGTATAAAGTAGACGAAAAGAATTGGGAATTTCTCCAGAGAATTAGAATTTATAGAAATGAGAAGCTTTTTCTGGAATTGGAAAATAAATATCTGAAGTTAAAAACTCAGTGGATGGGTTAACAACAACTAATTGGCTGTCGCAGAAGACATAGTGGCTTGGAAATGAATCCGTCAACAACATGCAAACTGAAGCACACAGGGAAGAAGGGACACACAGACACGGAAGAATAACACACTTGTGACTGGAACATTGGAACTATGCACGTGTAATTGGAGAAGCGATTCTGCAAAGAAAATGGCCTAGAATTGTTATCTGGACAATTATCCAGAGATGAAGAAATCCCACAAATGGGAGACAGGAAAAACACAAAGGTGAGCATGCCCAGACCACATGGTAGCAATACTACTGAGGACTGAAGATCAAGCAGACCTTTAGAGCAGCCAGAGGGAAATAACCACATTTCCTTCAAAAGAGCAACACGGAGACTGACAGCAGAATTTTCAACAGGATCTAAAATCCAGAAAACAGCGGAATGACATCTTAAAGTGCTTGAAAAAACTGCCCACCTGGAATTCAGTGCCCATCAAAAAAGCCTCCTAAGTGAAGGTGAAACAAATGTCTGTTCTAATAAATGCAAGTTGAGAGAACTTGCTACAGTGGAATTTCACTTTCATTACATTTCAGTTCTGTTACATTAGAATTTCATAAGAAATACTAAAGGACGTTCTTCAGGCTACAGGAAAATAACCCAGATCAAAGAGCTGACCTTCAGAGAAGGACAAACAGCACCAGAAAGGTAAGCATGTGGGAAATGGAATCAGGGAGTGTTGATACCAACGAGAGAAAAGTCCGTGCGATTTACAACACGTGGAGGGAAAACCTACGGCAGTGTCCCGGGAGACGGGAGTCAAGTGTGGTCAGTTACAGTTACCCTGCTTACCTTCCCCCTCCCAGAACCTACCTTGAGACTGACAGTTTGTACCCTTTGACCACCTTCACCCCTCTCCCCTACCCTTACTCCCCACCTCAGATGGCCACCGGTCTGCTCTCTGTTTCCATGAACTCGGGCTTTTTTTAGATTCTACAATAAGTGAGACCATATTTGTCTTTCTCTGTCTGACTTATTTCGCTTAGTATAATGCCCTAAAGGTTCGTCCATGTTGTCACAAATGGGAGGATTTCCTTCTTTTTGTGGCTGAGTAATATTCCATTGAGTATGTATACCACATCTTCTTTATCCATTCATCTGTTAATAAACACTTAGGTTGTTTCTGTGTCTTGGCTACTGTGAATGATGCTGCCGTGAGCATGGGGGTACAGAGATTTCTTGATAAGGGTTGCATTGACTCTATAGATGGCTTTGAGTAGTGTGAACATTTTAACAGTATTAATTCATCTAATTCATGAACACAAGATATCTTTCTGTTTATTTGTGTCTTCTTCAATTTATTATATCAATGTCTTATAGGCAGTGTAGAGATCTTTTATCTCCTTGGTTAAATTTATTCCTAAGTGTTTTATTGATTTTGATGCTCTTGTAACTGGGATTATTTTATTTCTTTTTCAGATAATTCATTGTTAGTATATAGAAACAGTACTGATTTTTGTGTTAGTTTTGTATCCTGAAACTTGTCTCTTCTTTAAGATTGAGGAAGGCTAAAAAAAAAAATGGGAAAATACATACCATGAAAAGATGAAGAAAATTTTAACAAAATAGTAGCAAATCAGGTCCAACAACAAATAAAAAGAATAATACACCGTGACCATCTGGAGTGTATTTCAGGAATGCAAGAACGGTTCTTTATTCAAAAATCAGTCAGTGTTCTTGACCGCACTAACTGAACACAGGAGCAAATGATATAGTATTCACAGCAGATAAAAACCCTGTAAACTTTTCAGTACCTATTTTTTTATCTTAGCAAATTAGAGAATTTAAAGGAACTTCTTTACTCTGACTTTTAAACACATATTTAAAAACCTGTAACATTTATCATGCTTAATGTTTATACGTGAAAATCTTTTCCCTTGAGACTGAGAATTAGACACACACGTCCACTCTAGCCGCTTTCCTCCACACTGTACTGGGAGTGCTGCTCTGTAAAAATGTGAGAACAGGACACAAATGACATAAGGATAGAAGTGGAAGAAATGCATCATCATAAAAGACGTTATAGACAAACTGTTAAAATTTCAACGTGGGTTTAGTTTAACAAGACTGATACAAGGTCAAATACAAGAATTAATCATACTTTATGCATTACACATTACACACATTACCATTTAGAGTATCATTAAACCATATCAGATACCTAGGAATAAATCTCACAAAAGATTTGAGAAAATTGCTGAAAATTGCAAAGCATTATCAAGAGAAGTGAAGGAGACCTAGTGTAACAGGAATATACCACACTGGTGAATTAGGAGATTCGGTGTTGACAAGATGCTTCTTCTCTCCATATTCAGAGCAATCCCAATCAAAATGCAGGAACTTTTTTGTGTGCATGTAAAAATTGACAAACCAGTTCTAAAATTAATACAGAAATTCAAAGAGCAAAGAATATCCAAGGCAATTCTTAAAGCTGAACGAAGCTGGAGGATTTAAGCGAGCAGAGATCAGTATCTACTGTGAAGCAATTCTAATTAGTGTGGTTTTAGTGCAAATGTAGTCAAATCAGTGGAACATAATACAGAATACAGGAAAAGGTGAACAGGTGAACAGTGGAGAAAATGATAGGGGGGAAGGATTTTCAGTAAGTGGTACTAGGTAATTTGGCTATTCGTTATAAAAATAATACTGACTAACTATACACAAAATTCCATTTCAGATGGACTGTGTATCTGAATGTGAAAGGTGAAACAGTAAAGTTTTTATAAGAAAAAGTGGTTGGCATGACACTGGATTACCAACTACATATCATCTGCATGAACAGTAGCTTTCTTAGCATGTCTTAAAGAAATTTTTGCATCATCAAGAATTGTGTTCAAGTGGGGAGTATATATAGCTCAGTGGTAGAGTGCCTGCTTAGCATGCATGAGGTCCTGAGTTCAATTCCCAGTATCTTCACTAAAAATTAATAAATAAACCTAATTACCTTCCTATAAAGAAGAACAAAATGTTTTTAAATTTTAAAAAATTGTGTTCACGTATATCAGAAAGCAGATTCCAACATCTGATTTATAACTTCTGGCTCATGTTCTGTGATCCCCATGTCCTGCAGGATTTGTGCCATCACCGGTGCGTGTTTTGGCGTGCTCTTGGAAGAAGCCATCTGACCAGACTCCCTGATGCCTGGTGATCACACTCCTTGAGCCAAATCACCCAATTAATGTGTTTCACCTAGCGTGGGGTACCAGTGAGCACCAGCCCTGGCATACCAGTGAGCAGAATGTTCAGAAGCATCCTCGCTGCAGTGGCTTCAAGCACCTCCCATACATTTACCTTATTATCTTTCCAGTGTCTGTAGAATCTCTAGTAATGCTAATATGTAGGGAGGTTTCTTTTTCTCTTGAGCAAACCTACCTAGAGGATTATCCATTTTAATAAATCTTTCCAAAGGACCAACTTTTGGATTTGTTGATGCCTCTGTTTTTTGTGTTTTTTCCCCATTGATTTCTATTTTTGTTTCCTTTTGTCTATTTACTTTGGATTTACCCTGGTTTTCTTTTTCTTTTTCTTTTTTTAGCTTCTTAAAGTGGAAATTCATATTGTTGGTTTAAAACCTTTCTGATGTTTTATGATCACCACTTAAAACTACAAATTTCCCCTTGCTTTAGCTGCATCCTGCAAATTTTGATAAGTTCTGTCTTCATTTTCAGTCAGTTCAAAGTATTTCTTAATTTCCTCGTGATTTTTTTCTTTGTTCATGGATTATTTAAAAGTGTGCTTTTCAATTTCCAAGTATTTGGTACTTTCTTAATTCTTTTATTGTTATTGATTTTTAATTTACTACCACTGTGATCCAAAGATATACACTATGAGACTTTAATCTTTTGAAATTTTTTGATATTTTTGTATTCTTTCTTAATTTTTGTCTAATAGAAGCTTCAGTTGTGGTTATGTAGTTTTCTGTTTCTGTCTTATGGTTCTTTCAGGGTTTTTTGCTTCATATATAGTCAAGTTCTGGTATTAGGTGCATTTATGCTGGTTACGGTTTCCTGAGGAATTAACTTTTTCATCATTATGAAATCGCCCTTTTTATCTCTGCTAATACTTCTTGTCTTGAGGTTTGCTTCATTACCAATACAGGCCATACCAGCTTTCTTATGCTTAGTGTTTATAACATCTTTTACTTTCAGACTATAAATATGTTTGAAGTGAGTCCCTTGTAGAGCACATACAGTTGCATTTTGATTTTTTAATCTAATCTGACAATCTCTGCCTTTATAATTTGAGTGCTAAGTTCACTTTCACTTAGTGTAATTATTAACAAGGCTGGAAATAGTTTCTATATTTTATTTTAATTTCTTCTGGTTGTTTCAGGCATTATACTAGGCATTATTAACCTATCTTAGTCTATTTACAGTTAATACTGTATCATTTTATGTAAAATGTGAGCTCCTTGCAAGAGTATATGCCATTTTCCCCTTTCATCCTTCATGTTATGTTTCTCATATTTTTACATCTACATCCACTATAAATCCCACAGTACAGATGAGAGTGATACAATTTTTTGCTTTAAGCAGCCAATTGCCTTTTATAGAAATGAAAATGAGACACTGTAGGTAGCATCTTATGTTTTACTTTCTTGGTGCTCGTCATCCCTTCTTTCAGGTTTGAGTTTCCATCTGTGTCATTTCCCTTCACCCTAAAGAACTTCAGTTTGTCTTGTGATGCAGGTCTGTCAGTAAAAGATTCTCTCAGTTTTTGTTTATTGGAAAATATTTTTATTTCATGTTTATTTTTGAAGAATTTTTTTGCTGGATGCAGAATTCTGGGTTGAAAGGTTTTTTTTGTTTTTTGGGTTTTTTTAAAAATTTTAAGTACAGTCTTCCATTCTCTTCTGTCCTCTTGTTTCTGATGAGAAATCATCAATAATTCATAGTACTGCTCTCTGTGTGTAATGTACCTTTTTTCCTGGTCTTCAAGATTTTCCATTCATTTTTGGTTTTCAACAGTTTTATTATGATGTGCTTAAGGGTGTGTTTGTGTGTGTGTTTATCCTGATTGGGCTTTGCTGAACTTCTAAATCTGTAAATTATTGGTTTTCACCAAATTTGGAAAATTGTTGACCATTATTTCTCTGCGTATTTGTCTGTTCCATCCCCCATATTTTTTGTGACTCTACTTACACACATACTGGCTCTTTTGATACTGTCCCACAGATCGCTGGGGTTCTGTTTACTTAAAAAAATTTTTTCTCTGTGTTCTTCCATTTAGATTTCTATCACTCTTCCTTTAGGTTTATTGGCTCTTTTTTCTTTTCCAATCTACTCTTAAGGCCAACCAGTGAATCTTTCATTTCATTTATTGAAATTTCAGTTCTGGAATTTCTATTTGGTTCCTTTTCAAATTTTTTTTTTGAATGTCCAGTTTTTTGTTGATTTCCTGTCTGTTCCCTCATAAGTATCATTTTCTTTAAATCCTTTAAGATAACTGTAGTCACTGCTTTGAAGTCTTTGAGCCCTTGGGGTCAGTTTCTATAGATTGCTTTCTCTCTTGACCATGGGTTGCATTTCTTATCTCTTCACATATCTTGAAAATTTTGTTATATACTGAACATTGTAGGTCATATGTTATAGAAATTCTCGATCACATTCCTCTGAAGAATATTGGTTTTTGTTTTAGCATGCAGGTAAATTACTAGCTGATCCCCTTAAACTTGCGGAGGCCTGGTTTCTTATACTTTGTTAGGGTGTCTCTGTTTCAGTTTTGGTCTAGTTTTATCACAAATTCTTAGTCCTGGGATACAGCCTGTGCTTCTAAGGCATGGCCCTTGGGGGGTTTCAGTGAGACGCCTGAAATAGTACCTAGGCCCTCTAACTTGATGAGATTCAGACTCCAGTTTCTGTCTCCCCTGCTATAGGCAGCCAAGGAAATCTTTGCTCAGCTTTTTCTGCCTTCCAGCAGTTGCTAGTTGGTGGACTATTTGGAAATTCTTCCCCATGTGCACAGCCAAGGGCTTAAGGGGAGTTTATACAAATCTTTAAAATCAGATACTGTAATCATATGAAGTTTTTAGAAATGTATTACTCCTCAAGAAATGAATACTTTCTATGTATTATATATTTTCAGCATGACCACCTCAAACACACCATCCAGCTGTGGTGAGAATCTACCCATGATCCAGTAACAGGCAAATGGACACTCAGTTTTATTTGTCCAGCAGTTGAAGGGTTTTGCCTGCAGCCCTATGGTCAGTTCTGTTAGTGTTTAGGGGTATGATATTTCCTCTGCCACACTGATGAGTGGGCCCTGAATCTAACCTAAGGAACAATTAAAACTAGCTAATAACAAAAATAAACAAATGGGACCTAATTAAACTTATAAGCTTTTGCACAGCAAAGGAAACCATAAGTAAAACAAAATGACAACCTTTGGAATGGGAGGAAATATTTGCAAATGATTCAGCTGACAAGGACTTAATTTCAGAATATACAAATAGCTCATACAACTGAATAACAAAAAGCAAACAACCCAATCCGAAAATGGGCAGAAGACCTAAAGAAGCAATTCTCCAAAGAAGGCATACCAATGGCCAATAGGCATGAAAAAAAATGCTCAATATTGCTAATTATAAGAGAAATGCAAATCAAAACTACAATGAGGTTATCACCTCACATCAGTCAGAATGGCCATCTGTAAAAGGTCCACAAACAATTGCTGGAGAGGGTGTGGAGAAAAGGGAACCCTCCTACACTGTTGGTGGTATGCAGTTGGTGCAGCCGTTGTGGAAAACAGTATGGAGAGTCCTCCAGAAACTAAAAAATAGACTTACCATATGATCCAGTAATCCAACCCCTGGGCATATATTCAGAGGGAACTCTTAATTTGAGAAAATACATGCGCCCCAATGTTCACAGCAGCACTATTTACAGTAGCCAAGATGTGGAAACAACCTAAGTGTCCATGGACAGATGACTGGATAAAGAAGTTGTGGTGTATTTGTACAATGGAATACTAATCAGCCTTAAAAAAAGAAAAATAAAATAATGCTATTCATACGTGGAATCTAAAAAAAGAAGACACTAATGAAGTCATCTACAAAACAGAAACAGACTCACAGACATAGTAAACAGTCTTGTGGTTGGTTACCGGGGGAAAAGGGGTGAGTAGGGATAAATTGGGAGTTCAAGATTTGCAAATATTAATTAGTATATATAAAATAAGCAACAGGTTTCTTCCATATAGCACAGGGAACTATATTCAATACCTTGTAGTAACCTGTAATGAAAATAAACATGAAAACGAATATATATGTGCTTATGTGTGACTGAAACATAATGCTGTACACCAGAAACTGACACATTGTAAACTGACTATGTTTCAGTTTTTAAAAAAAAGTCTAGGTAATAGTTTATGGCTTGTAGATACTTTATTAAAAAGAAAAAAACTCTTCAAATTACCACTGATTTTTGATTTAACTTACAGGTTTTTTGTTATAGTCTTACTCGCTGTCTCCATTGCCTGGGTGCCTGCTATACAGGTGGCTAACAAGGAACAACTGTTTGAATACACGCAGGCAGTTCTGAGCTACCTGACGCCGCCCATTGCTGCTGTCTTCCTGCTCGCCATGTTTTGCAAGAGAGTCACTGAGCAGGTAGGTGGGAGTTCGTGTGACCACACCTCAATCAGCCTCCAGGTACAGCTCCAGCACAAAAGTGAAGTCCTCATTCTTAAAGATGGGACTGTCTGGTTGCAGGAGACAGATGATACCCAGTGAGCAGATAAAGACTTCTGAGATTGGTGTGGTGCTGTTTAAAAGTAAAAAAGGATTGTGGAGATTGGCAGGGCAGGTGCTGGGGGCAGGGGGACACAAGGACATCAGCGAAGATGGTGGGAGAAGATTTCTCCTAAGAAAGTGACCTTGAACCTGAATCCTGAAGGATGTGATCTAGGAGAGATCCAGGCAGAGAGAAGGGCGAGTGCAAAGGCCCAGCGGGCAGCACAGTGGGCAGGACCCACACACAAAAGAAGGCACAGGAAGTGGCTGGAGTGGACCGCCCAGGGTAGAGGGCGGAGCCAGGTGAGGTCAGCTAGGGCAGGTGAGACTTGCTTCTGAGGGCAGGCTGTCAGGGCTTCAGCAGAAGCAGGGCTCCCTAGTCCATGTTTCGGGGGACAGCTGGAGAGCGGTGGAGGGCCCACCTGTGTGAGAGCAGATGGTGGTTCCGGATCGGGGTCAGGGCATGGAGATGATGGTAGGATCTGCTGACGGCTCGGTGGTGGGGCAAGATGGGAGGAGAGGGGCTGGGGATGACTCACGGGGTTTCGGCCTGTGCATCCAGGCAGGTGGAGGGGCCAGTCACAGCAGCAGGGAAGACTGAGGCCGCTTTGGACACATCACCTTTGAGATGCCTATTCATCGTCTAACTCACAGGGCCTCCAGTGTCTCCCAAGCTCTCTGACTGACCTGGGAGAGCATGCAGGCGTCTCAGGTCCTCGCTCAGCCCGAGGAGGAGTCCTCTCCTCACGGTGCTAACACTCTGCTTCTGCCCTTAAGACAAGGTCAGTTGTAGAGCTGGACTGGTCGGGAGGCCAGGCTGCAGGTGGCCTGTCTCATCCCCCGTCTTCCTCCCAGGTGACTCTGGGGGCTCCTCCTTTGGCAGGGTGCCTTCTGGGGGCTGACGAGTGGACTTTTGATTGGCTTCTGTCGAATGGTGTCCGAGTTTTCCTATGGGACCTGGAGCTGCTTGGCAAATGACAAGTGCCCTCTGATCATCTGCAGCGTGCACTACCTCTATTTTGCCATAATCCTCTTCACCATCAGCCTCTTCGCTGTCCTGGGGATCTCCTTATTCACAGACCGGATTCCAGATAAACACGTAAGTGCTGCCTTAAGGATGCTCCGGGGTCAGCCCACAGTCCCTGCTTCCCCGTGAGCTTTGTGGAGAAGTGGCCGAATTCTTCCCGCCCTCTCCTCGAAAGTGGGAGGGCTGGGGGTTGGGGATGATGAATGAGTCAAAAATAGGCAAATAACACAGAAAGGGCCTTGCCTTAACAACAAAACGGAACAAAAAAGCTTTTCACCATCCTCAATTAAGTATTCACTGAGAATGAGAAGTTCGGCTTTTAAAATGCAAATTTTCTTTGAAGTGTTAGGTTTGCTAACCTGAGTATGAATTAATGTAATCAAGGCCCACCTGGAGGGGATTAAGCCAGCAGGAAGGGGACAGTGATGCTGGCTGCACTGTGACCTGTGGCCGCACACACGCCTCATTCTCCTAGCACAGCCACTTCCGACCTCTGGGGAGGCAGGTGTCAGTCTCCCCAGTTGTAATATTAGAAACTCAAGTCGGTTGTCCACGATACCAGAGCTGTAAGTGGCAAGGCTGGGCCCCGACTAGGCTCCACCTTGTCACCTACTTGGGCATGGCCGATACGTTTAGCAGGACAGGGACCTAGCTGAGCCCGAAAGCAGCAGGGAGGGTCCTGGATGTCCAAGTTGAGGGAGAGGGGAGCTCAGAGGGTAGGTGGGTCTATAAGACCTGTGTGCCCTGGGGTCTGGGTGAAAGCTGGAAACGTGGAAGACAGCCTCAGGGGCCTTCAGCTCAGCCTGGGCCTCCCTCTGGCCACCTCTCTGCTCAGTAGTTCCCATGTGATTTGTTCCTCTCTTGCACACAGAGCCTCGTTAGAGAGGGATGGGGCGAATGGGGAGGACAGTCAGGAGTGTCCGGGATGCACTCACCCGCCGCGTGTCCCCGACTCTGCTCCCAGCACCTGAGAAGCTGGGGCAGGGTAGGGGGCCTGAGTTCTGCGGCTCAGCGGCTCAGGTGGTCAGCTTGTCTTACTTCTTTTCTGCTGCTCTTAGTCTCACCGTTTTGGTCTTGCCCGCTTCTCAGGCAGCCTCCTGCTTGAGTGTTTCCTACCCATCTGTGTGCGGGTACTCTGGAGGGGAGGGGAGGTGGGAGAAGTGGGAGACCGAGCTTGCGGGTCACCGCACTGCTGCGCACTGGGTGCTACCAGGGGAGGTGGGACCGCACGGAGCCCAGGTCCTTCTGCCCAGTGGCCTGGCCTGCAGGGCTGACCGGGAGGCTGGGGAGGCAAATGTGACCCCACAGCATTGTCAGGAAGCAGCTCAGGGCTAAACCTGGTCTCCGTCATGAACACAACGGAATTTTCACCACTGCCATTTCAGCCTGAGAGGTGGGGCTTAGAGGGGCTGGCTGGGGAGGGGCCAGCCCCACTCATTCACATCCCGCCACGTTTTGGGAGATTGAGGGAGTGCTGAGATTCACATATACCAAGTCTAGCATAATAGACTAAAATCTATTTCGGGACAGACTTGGTGGCAATGTTCGTTTAGTTATGCTTCTACTGACCCCAACCCTTAAAAAAAAAAGGCAACAATTGGCTGGATTTTGTCCCTGCCCAAAGTTTCCATATGTGTTTTTAGGAAGAGAACAAAATAACAGACCAGAAGGGAAAGGCATCTGCAAAAGCCTTGTTGAGTGTGAGTGATGGGCCAGGGCCAGGTGAACCCTGTACCCCAGGTGAACCTGGTGAACCAGGTGAAGCCTCTTCTGGGCCATGTGAGGGCTCATCTCTGACAGCCAGGAGGGGCTTCCAGAAGGAATGCAGTTCCTGGGTTGGCCCTGACGGGCTCGTCCACCAGAAGCAGCAGGCCAGGCATGATGGGTGGCTTCTCCCACCCTGAGGGGCACAGAACTGGAAGGAGCCCTGAGCGCATTGCCCCCACCACCACCCCTCACTGTCCAGCCCAGGACACGAGGCCCAGGACACTGAGGCCACCCTTTGCAAGGCCACACGCCACAGGGTACCAGAGCCGGAACTAAAATCCAGGGTTCCCAGCGCCAGGCTTTCCCCACCCGCATTCCCTCCATCTCTTGTTGCAGTCTAACAGCCACATCTTTTTTCAGTCCTTGGAGACCCCAGCACTCAGCTGCCAGCTGTGGCACTGTAAGGCCTGCGTGACAAAGCCCCAGGTGGTGACATGCCCCTTCTCTCCCCCTAGCTCCACCGCCTCTGTTGGAGTTTGCGGAACAGCCAAGAAGAAAGGGTAGATCTGGATGAAGAAATACGATGGAAGAGGCCCACACCGCAGGCACAGCCAGGTGAGAAGGGAGATCTAAAGCCTGCGGCAGGTCCTGTGCTGCCACCCCAGCACCCCCACCCCGCTGGCTCCACTGCCAGGGGAGACCCCCTCTCCTTTTCCCAGAGGAGCCTTGGGGGTGTTTGTGTGGGTTGAGATGCCTCTCAGACATTCATGTGGCTGTCTGGGCTGGAGAGATCCACCTGGGATGGTCAGCCCTGGGAGCAGGTGCCAGGGCAGGAGGAAGGGGTCTGGTGTAAAGTGAGGGGCAGGGAAACACAAGTGTCTGGTGATCTAGAAGCATTTCGGGCGGGGTGGAGGGGTCCGTGGAGGCATCTGCTGACCAGCCGTGGGATTTAGCTACACAGAGGTCACATTGTGCCTCAGCAGGAGCGACCTGGTAGAGAGGAGGAAGCACTGGGGACCGGGGAAGGGATGGCAGGTCCTGGAGTCTCACACAGGGTTTCAGACCCAGAGGGTTTCTGGGAAGTGGGCAGGAGATGGTCCTCAAAGAGGAGGGGAAGCAGCCCCACTGCAGAGGGCACCAGGGGAACCAGGTGGGGGACAGCTGGATCTCAGTCTGAGAGTGTTCCAGGACAGGCTTGGGCCTGGGAGCTCTGGAGGGCCCAAAAGGAATCTTTCAGCAGACAGGGTCAGAGAAGGGGCGTAGGGGCCACGGGAGGGTGACCTGTGCTTCTCGAGGCCCTGACGCAACAGGGATAAGGGCCTAACAAGATTAGTGCTGAGTCTGGGGCAGAGAGGTGAGTAGGCTGTGAGTTTGGAGGAGGGAGGGAGGGAACGGCCTGCCTGGGAGGAGGCGGCATTCTGGGGCTCCCTCTCCACTCCTGCTGGGGACGTTCAGAGCCCAGAGGGGCCGGGGACCCTCTCCTGACACCTGCAGGGCCTGAGCTAGGCTGCCCCACACCCCTGGAGGATGCCGGCCTCCCGGGATTGCGCTCCCTCCGGGGTGGGAGGAACTGCCCATCAGGGCCCTCAGTGTGCTGGCCGCTCGTTCTTGGTGCACCTCCAGGCCCCTCTCCTCCCTCACCCCACAGCCACGGGTGGATGACGGTGACGACAGTGGCTCACATTCATTGCCTGTTTGGGATGGGTCAAGGACTGTGGAAATTACACCAACGTGTGAAAGGCACGGTCATATCCCCATTTTAGAGATGGGAGGCTGAGGCACTGAACAGTCCAGTAATCTTCCCCAGGCTCCTCAAATAACCAAGCACTGGGGGAACCAGGGTTTGAACCAAACAATCTGACCCCAAAACGTGTGCTCTTGGCCACTGGCCAGTTCCCCGACCCGTCCTACAGTCCCTGGCCTGTGTTCCATCGTGTTGGTCACATGATCAGTTGCCATGTACATATGGCAGCCTTTTGGGGCCTGGCGGCTGCATGATAATGTGCTAGAAACCAGGCCAGGGTGTGCTGCTCACAACCGCCCGAACGTACAGGGGTGTGTGTCTCTGGGGCCCTCCAGGGCAGGACCCTGCCCCGTAACAGAGGCCCCTCCAGCCCTGGCTGATGATTTCTGTCATCCCTGGTGCTGCCTCAGCCTCGGAGCAGAGCTGGCACAGAGGCTGCCTAGCGGGATGAGACACTGACCTGGTCACAGCACACACTGCTCGGAGCGTGCTTGTCTTGTCTCAAGGAGGGAACCATTCTCAGGCGCAGCCAGGCCCACGTGGGTGTGTGGAGCTGGCCGTGGTGCTGACCTGTGCCTGAGCAGGCCAGGGAGGCCAGACACTCAGACACTGGAGGGCCGTTCAAGGCCTGGAGGAATGACTGTAACTTTCCTGTAATTCCTAGACTTCCCTCCTTTCCTGGGGAAAACACCCATGATGCCCCTTTCAGGGGCCCAGAGAGCTTTCCTTTGGGCCAGGCCGTGAGCCCAGTATCTGCCTGTAGAAGCACAGCACTCCCCAGGTGCCGAGGAGAGCAGAGCAATTGAGGCTTCTTCCACCATCAGAGCAGCAGCCACTTGCCCTGGACCTGCAGTCTGGAAGGGCAGGCTTGCCCTGTGACAGCTGGGCACCTAGGCAGGCTGAAGGCTCTGCCAGTGCAAGGCAGGCCTGGCCCAGGCAGCCCCACTCCACCCTACCGCACCCCAGGATGCACCCCAGGGTCCTGCTCTCCCATGTCTCTGAGGATGTCTGCTCGTGTTCTGAAGCTGGGGCTGGACTGTTCTGCATATTAGGAGTGAGTCTTCTGGTCTTCCTGCTGGACTCACCACTGAACCGTCAGCCCCTAGGAAGACCTCCCTCCTGGCCAGCACCTCCTGACTGGCCCCTGTTCCCTCTATTGCAGGCATATTCAGGGAGGCCCAGACCTGCCTCTGGAAGGCCTGGGACGTGTACTGTGGCCTGGAGCCACTGCCGAGCCCCAAAGTGGCCCCAGGAGAGGCCAGTGTGCAGAAGATGGAGCATGGTGACAAATCTGAAGGGACAGAGTGTGGTGATGCATCAAAAGGGACAGAGCTCCGTGACATCTCGGAGACGCCCTGCTTAAGAAAGGTGTCCAACATCTGCGGCTTCCTGCTGATTCTGCTCACAGTCTTCTGCTTCCTCTACTTCTCCTAGGGCGGCCGGCCCTGGGCGCTGGGGAGCGGGCAGCCACTGCCTCTCACAGACGCCCTTGTCGAGGGGAGGAAGCGCATCCTGCCGGGAGGCCATGGACCTGGGACCGAGGATCACATTGATGAAAACGTGCCCTCTGTCACGCGGCACGTGCCACCAGCTGCAGGGCGTGTGGGCCGACAGGGCAGTGAAGCCCATCGGCGAGTGCAGAGACTGCAAATGAGAACGTCTGTTCCCTTGTGAAATGACTCATTCTCTCCAAATGGCTCTACTGCACAAACACTGACTTCCACTTTAAATTTAATTTTGGCTTTTTATCTCTAGATATATTTGGGGGTTTTGCTTGTGTTTACTTTACTGTCACCATTTTCTTCCCGTACCCACCCTCTGTTTGTTTGCTGTGTTCTCTCCTCCTCTAAAGGTATGGCTGCTGGAAAGATGCCCCTCCCCACGCCAGGGTCCCACCCACAGGGGCGTGCCCGCTGCTGGTGACCACACAGGCCAGCTGGCGCCAGACCTGCTGGAAGAAAATCTTGGCTCCTGCCTAGACCAGTGTGGGCTGAGGCAGTCCCTGCCCGAGCAATGGGCCTCCCTCCAGCTCGGCACTGCCTGGCTGCACCCCTGGGTGGCAGGTGGGGAGGACACTCTCCTCCTTACGGAGCTCTTCCCCAGTCGCTTCAGTCGGCCTGCTGTTGGGACTCTGCTGGGGGTTGGGTGCAGGGCTAGATTCCCGTTAGCTGCCAGGTGTGGGCCACTCCAGGCTGTTTCCTTAGGGGCTTCTAAGCCCCTCCTTCCTCTTCTTTCCTCTCAGGCCAAAACAAATGATTCATGTCTTTAGAGAAAGTTTCAGATGCTTTGAAGTGGTCTCAGCAGGGGCCCACCTAGCACTGCAGAAGGCGCACCGTGAAGGAGCGCTCAGGGCCGGCCCCTCAGCCCTTGTTTAGTCCTTCAGCTGACATCTTTGACTGCCTGCTGTGCTGTGTGCCAGCCACTGCTCGGGGCAGTCCTGGATGAGCTTGTGGTCTGTGAGGGCAGCAGACAGTGAATGCCAGCAGTGATGGCCAGCATCCCAGGTGGCCTGTGGTTTTCCTGCCCAGGTTGTCACATGCCAGCTGTGGAGCCACTCCACGTGGAAGGATTAGAACCAACCACATTCCACAGAGGAGGAGACCGAGGCTCAGCACGGGAACCTAGAAAATAGGAAGTGGGCACAGGCCTGGAGCGAGGCCATGCACCGGCCCTGCAGGCACATGCACACTGCAGGAGGGCCCACGGGAGAAGGCCTCCCGTGACTGAAGCAGGAGGGCATCTAGCTGATCAGCGGGCAACGTGTGGAAAGACACGACAAGGCAAGAGTGCGAGGAGGCCTGTGCACAGTAGAACTGTGGGCTCAGGGAGGGCAGAGTGGGCAGGGCCCGACCTGCAGGCCTCAGATGCTTTAGGGCCCCGAGTCCCTGGGATCTTCGGCTGGAAGTGATAGGGTCAGGTTTGCTGGATGCTGCTGGAAAGACGAAAGGGAGGCAGCTCTTTGGTCTTGGCCCCAGAAGCGAGGTGAGGAAGTCAAGATCATCGTTTGGAAAGGGTTGGAGCAAGAAACACACATCATGCTGCCGATGTGGCTCTAAGGCCTACCACCTTCAGAAGTCGACCTGTGGCAAACATGGCTATCCTGCCAGTGAAAGAGAAATTATACCTGGAGTGCTAAAGCTACAAGACGAAATACCACCAGGACCGGCCGAATGAGGCACCGAAAAATTGTATACTGCAGATGCAGGCATGGATTCCGCGAAGGAACAACACCTAAACCCGAGAGGGCGGCTGTTGTAGCGCCCAGTTCGTCTTAAAGGTTTCAGTGATGAGTCATGCAATAAATGTTCTGGTTTTGGAAAATGAAAAATAATTAATTTTAAAAAAAAGATGAAAGAGACAGAAACACCCACCAGAAGGGTATTAGAGGAATCCAGGCGAGTTAGCAGCAGAGAACAGACAAGGGAAAGGCATCAAGAGAAGCCAGCAAGTAGAAGTGACAGGACTTGAGTGACTAGACTTCCAGAGGAAGCGACTCTGGCTCGAGCACGTGAGCAAAGGGTGCACCAGTTCCAAAGACAGGCCGCACTGGAAAGGAGCAGGTGCAAGTGAAAAATGGAGCACCTTTTAGGACATGCTGAATTTGAGCTGCATGAAGATACTTATTGCTGCCTCGACAGTAGAAGTATTCTGATCCATGAACATGGGAAGTCCTCCCAGTTATTTAGGTCCTCCTTGAATTCTTTCAACAATGTTTTGTTTTCAGCACTCAAGTTTTGCACTTCTTTTTATTAAATTGATTCCTAGGTGTTTTCTTCTTTTTGATGCTACTGTAAATGGAATTGTTTTCTTTCTTAAAAATTGAGATATAGTTGATGTACATTATAAGTTACAGGTGTACAACATAGTGATTCACCATTTTTAAAGGTCCTATCCCATTTATAGTTATTATAAAATATCGGCTATATTTCCTGTGTTGTAAAATATTTCCTTGTAGATTATTTTGTATGTAATAGTTTGACTTCCTAATCCCTACCCCTTTTCTTAATTACATTGTTTACTGCTCATATACAGAAAAACAATTTTTGTATATTGCTCTTGGATCCTACAACTTTCCTGAACTCATTTATTAGTTCTAATATTTTCATGTGTATTCCTCAGGATTTTTCATATATAAAATCATGTAGTCTGCAAGGAGAGATAGCTTACTTCCTTCTTTCCAATCTGGGTGCCTTTTATTTCATTTTCTTGCCAAAACTGCCAGTACAATGTCCAGTAGAAGTAGAAAGAGAAGGCATCCTTGTCTTGTTCCTGATCTTAGGGGGAAGCATCTAGTCTTTCACTATTGAGTGTGATGTTAGTGGTAAGTTTTTGCAGATGTTATCATGTTGAAGAAGTTCTCCTCTGTTCCTACTTTGCTGAGAGTTTTTGTTTTAGTTTTGGTTTTGGAGGTTTTTTTTAATGAATGGTTTTTGGATTTAGTCAAATGCTTTCTCTGTATTATTAAGATGATCATGGGTCTCTGTCCTATATTCTATTTACACGTTACTTTGATTCATTTTCATATGTTAAACCAACCTTGCATTCCTGGGATAAATCAGTCACGGTGTATAATGCTTTTTTATGTGGCTGGATTTGGTTTGCTAGTATTTGGTTGAGTTTTTGTGTTTATATTCATAAAGGATATTGGTCTGTAGTTTTCTTTCCTTGGGATATTAGCCTCATGGAACGAGTTGGGAAGTGTTGCCTCCTACTCAATTTTTTTTTTTTTACTAGTTTGTGAAGGATTGGTATTAATTCTTGCCTGGAGTGTTAAATTGGACAGGAGATGGACTGGCACTAGAGACCCAGATTTGGGGGAGAGAGGACAGTGGGCTGGCCTAGCTAAGGGGAATCTGGTAGAGGAGGCCCTGGTCAGGCAGATGAGATTGTGCGGGAGAGCAGAACAGAGCTGTGAGAAGCACCAGCACCCCTCATCAGGTCAAAAAAGAGGGTTCTTTACAAAAGACACCAAGTGGGCACAGCCACGGCCCTGGGAGGAGGTCCAAGACAGCCACCACAGGAAGGGAGCACTGGCATCCAGGCCACCGCGTGGGCCAAGCACAAAGAGCATGGGGTCTTGGCAGCAAGGAGGCCAGAGCCCTTGGACCAGAGCCCCTCGAGGTGGGAGGATGGGGGTGGAGCCAGCCTGCTGCAGCTGAGGCAGGGTGGGGACGTGAGGACATGGAGCCCCTCAAGCACCTGTTTTCCTGAAGGAGGAAAGATTTCCTCTTTTGGGACCTCTTTCGAGAATGAGATTTAACCTGAAACTGCAGCTGGGCCCAGCAGCCAGTCCTTCTTGGAACAAGGGGGCCTGCTTGGGCCAGTCCTGCAATCCCAGGGACACAAACATCTCTGTTTCTTCTAGGAGAGCAAAGGCCCCAGTCACAGAAAGGACTGCAAGAAGGCACTCACCTGGGGTTCTGGTTCTGCGGGGACTGCCTATCTGGGGAGGCTCTGTCCTAGGAAGCACGGCTGCTGGTTGGTGACATAATGAGGGAGCCTCCTTTGAGGCGGGGAGCGCAGAAAGCTCCCGGAGAGAGCAAGGCTCCAGCTCGGCCCCCGACAAGTGAGTCCAGCCCTGAAGCTGAGTGGCTTCTGCAGTCTCTCCAACAGAGGTCAGAGCCCTGCCGGACTGGGCAGTGGGGCCGGGAGACCAGGGGGTCCCCATGCCTCCTCCCCCACAAGCCTGGCTTCTCCTTCCTGCCAGGCTCTCTGGCCTCCTTAGCCAGTTTCACTGCGGGAGAATGAAGGCAGGGGGAGGCACAGGTGGGAGGCTCCCCCAGGCCGCCTGGGGTCCCGGCAGGCAGCAGGGGGAGGGCTGGGGGCGTGGCCAGCCTTAGCTTACTTAGGTGACTTGGCTTTGGAGAACGCAGCTGTTTGGGGGATGATCTTAAGGAAGCTACCCTGTTCTGAGTGCACATCCATGGGGTGGGGCTGAGGGTCTCTTACAACTCACCCTCCTCCAGGCAAGAGCCCGCAGGGAATGGCACCTGTGACCTTCTTGTCAACCAAGGTGAGAAGGAGGCAGATCTGGCAAGCAGGGCCGTGCCAGCCACACCCACCCTAAGGTCACTCGAGTGTCTGGCTTGGGTGATGCCTAGTCCAGCTGTGCTCCTTCCCCACCTGGCTCCCTGCCCCCACCTTGTCCCTAGAGGCTCGGCCCTGCACTCTCCCTTCCCAGGGGACTCCTGGCCCCAGCAGGGAGCAGAGATACCTCGCACCTGTCCCTGGGCCTGGGTTCAGCCCATGCCTCCCAATCCTTCCAGGCTGGGCATTCTCCCTTTGGCCAGAGAGAGGAGAGACCGTGTTCCAGGAACATCAAGTGTCAGTCAGACCCAGGGGAGGGGATACAGTGCGTTTATTCAGGCATGGAGTCAGCAAGTTGGCCTGCTAGGAGGCTCAGGGCTTCCACTCAATGACTTGGATGGCGATCTGGGCTGCCTGCCGCACGGCTGCGCTGGCGTCCTTCTCAAGGGCGCGGAAAGTGGGCACGTGGGCCTGCAGGAGCTTGCGGCCCTCGGGGGCCTCAGCCAGCATGGTGAGGGCCTTGATGGCGTTCAGGCGCACCTTGCTAGAGGACAAGTGCAGCAGCTCCAGCAGCGGACGGATGGCTTCTGCGTCCAAGGCCGCGTACTTCCCTGTGGGCCACCAATACCAGGTACTCCCAGGGGCCTCTGCCCTCCTCCCTCGCCCCCAGCCCTCCCCAGCCTCCCTCTCCCCAGCCCCCACAACACAGGTCCCGCTCCCTCCCTGGCCCCCGGGCCCCCCCACCCTGCCCCTCAACTGGCTTCTCCTCAACCACCCAGGCGCCTGTCCCACAGTCCAGTCCTTGCAAGGCAACACGAATGATCTTTTAAAAATTAATGCCTAATCATTCACTCATGGGGTAAATACGAGCACCTACTCTGCACCAGGCACAAAAACTCACCCTCTTGGTACTTACAGTCCAGTGGGGGATGCAGAGATTATGGGGAAAAGGAGATGCCCCTCCTTAACCCTTCACTGCCCACCCCTTGCCTGCTAAAAGGCCACGTGGCTGCCCCCTCACCCCCTGCACGGAGCTCTCTCCTCTTTGCTGTGGGACCTGCCCAGCTTCCTTTGCCCTGATAACTCCCATCATCCTTTGAGTCAACACCACACCCTCCCAGAGATGCTCTGCCCTGGTGCTGTGCCCTCTGCCTCCCCAGGTCACTCATCACTCCTGCCAAACCACAGACAGCAGAGGCTGAGACATCCAGGTCCCCACCACCCAGCACAGGGCCTGGCATGTGGCAGGGGCTCAGGGACTCTTGGCTGGAGTGCCAGCTCAGGGGATAATGGCCTCGCATCCCTGAATTCCCACGTTGCCTGGGCCCAACTCTCCGGCCCTCCCAGTGCCCATACAGGAAGCCCAGGTAAAACACTGCGCTGAGGCTGCCCTGGCGATCAGCATCCTGACAGCACGCACGATCGGTCAGAGGGGGCTGTGGGCGCTGGGAAGGCCTAGCCTCTCCCCGTGGTGTGCCCAGATTCCACCATGGGGGGCCATGCCTGAGGGCTTTGCAGCTTGCTGATTGAGGAGAGGCCCGGTCAGTCCTCATGGAACAGCAAGGAAGCCCAGGACACAGGGCGGGCACAGGTGAGCACAGGCATATGGAGGTCAGACAGCTCTCAGAGGTCCTGCAGGGAGGGCCGGCCCACCCCCACCTCCAGGTGGGGAACCCAGCCCGGTCCCTTCTGATCACCCAGTGGGGTGACAGCACGGACACCTGGCTGGCTGGGAGTCCAGGGTGGGGAGATAACCTTACACTCTTACTTGTCCCCTCCACACTGAGAAAAGGAACACGAGTCGATCAACACCACAGAAGCAAGGGCCCCAGTGTTTGCTTTGACCTCAGGATAACCGACTCGTGGACAGCAAACAAATCAATCCCAGGATTTCAGCTCAGAGGGGCCTGGGTCAGAGGCAGGAATTCCAAAACCGGGGAGCAGAGAGAATGACCCAGGAGAGGCTCCAGTCGGTAGGCCCACGGTGGCCGGGAAGAAGAAGAGGGTGGAACCTGAGACCCAAACTTGGAAGGACTTCACAACAGGCCAGGAGGAGTGCTTTGGCGGGCCAGGGAGGGACAGCACCCTGCCTCCCTGGGGCTGCGGTGACCCCCACACAGCAAGGCCCAGCGCAGGCCCGGGGGTGCCCAGCCGGCAGGCGGCCTCACCTTTGGTGGTCACTGTGGCGTACGTTAGGGCCCCGGCCGCGTTGGCCTGCACCTCGTCCACCTTGTCTTTCAGCAGGTGCGCCAGGATGGGGATGACATCATGCTGCCACACCTGGTTCTTGCCCTCCAGAGGGATGCTGGGCCAGAGAGGGGACAACTGAGTGGCTTCACTTGGAAGGAGAGGGGGACAGGGCTCAGGACCACCCCAGGGGAATCACTGGGAAAGGACTTGTGTTGGGACCATCCCTGGTCGCCAGGACACTAGGGTGCAGGGGAGCAGTGATGTGAGGTTTGGGTCCCACCCCTACACTCAGACGACCTGGGAGCACGGCCCAGGGCCACAGGAGGCCAGACCACCCAGGAGCCAGGGGGTGGCAGGATGAAGGGAGGTGGCCACAGGCAAGCACAGCCTTAGGGCCGGTCCTCAGGAAGCATCCCTGTCCGGGATCACACACCGCCTCCCTCCCTCGCATCTCTGAGGCTCTGTGAGCCCTCAAGCTCCAGCACTGAGACTGTGATCATGGGTGACCCTGGGTGTCTAGTGACTAGACACCTGCAGCTCCACTCCCTGACCTTCCTCAGAGGGGTGTCTGGTTGTGCAGACTGTATCACCACTCGCTCTCCCGTACTTGCCTTCCTCAGGGGAGGGGGGACCAACAGTCTCATTTTACCAGGACCGGGGGCTCCTTGGGACACAGGACTGTCAGGGCTGTACCCCAGCACTTGTAGGCCGTTGCCCAAGTGAAGGGGTCCTCTTCCCCCAGGGCAGGGGAGGGGAAGCAGACCCTGGGCGGACGCCCCAGAGCTCCGGGCTGCCTGATGGCCCCACCGTCGACCTGCTGCTGGGCCAGGGGCAGCTCAGCAGAAGCTCCGGGTCCGCCCCTCCCACGCTCCCCGCTCCATTCATCCAGTGGCCGGCCTCACCTGACTGCGATGAGTGTGCGGGCGGCTTTGGCGCGGATGTCGCTGTTGGCGCTCAGTAGTTTCTCCTTCAGGAAGGGCACCACGCAGCTGGCCAGCGCCTCCGTGGCGTCCTCCATCAGGCAGGCGGCCAGTGTGTCTAGGAGGAGCGCCTGGATCTTTTCATCCTCCCTCTGCAGCTTCCACACCAGCGAGGGGATCAGGCCGCTGCTGACAATGCCCTGGGCCCCTGCGGGACAGGACGGGTGCTGAAGGTGGGCTAGCTGGCCACCCCCACCCTGGGCTGGGAGCGGGAGCGGCGAGGGGAATCTGACAAGCTCAGTTGCAAATCCCCCTCCTCCCTGCTGCCGGGCCGGAGCCTGAGTTGCCTGCGTGAGGCTGCGAGTGATGAGCTGGGGTGGGAACCACCAGGCCCCAGGAGATCCCGAAACATCCCACCTTTGGTTGCCTGTGACCAGGGGGCATCAGCCTGAAACAGTGGCCTGAGTCCCCTGCGGGACCCAGGGTCACAGGGAGCCTCCCCACTATGACCGTGCACCAGAGGGGAGCCTGGGGTGGGGCGAGGGGACCAGCCAAGACCCTCCTTCCCACCTGCAACAGCTCTACAACGTGGAGAGCACAGACCGGGCTGGCCAGCTGTGGGGACGAGAATAAAGCTTGCAATGGGGTCTGAGGCAGAAGATTTAGTGTGAACAGGCCAGCATCTTATATAAAAAGAGCTGCGCCCCCAACCACAATTGGTGGGCAATCCACAGACTGTGACCAAGGGGTATGTAGTTGCCTGGTGCCCTGCAAGGAGGAGGCTCCACATGGCATGTCTGGGGTGCAGAGGCTGGGAGAAAACAATGCAGCGAGACTCTTCCTGTGGATGATTCTGCCTCACTCCTTCCAGCACCTTCTCCCTCCTGGGGAGTCAGCACCACCGGCTGCCTGGATGAGACCCCAGAGTCCTGGCGGGTGCTCGCCAGTGCGCAGAACTGTTGGCAGAGCAGCCCCATGAGGACGTGAGCTGCACTGGGGAGGGTGGGCCTACCTCCGGTTCCTGGGTGTCACTGCTGCCCAACAGCCCACCCCCTCCGCAGCCTCCCCAGGGCCCAGGCCACCCACCGTGAAGCCCTCCACTGCCCTCACGGAGGTGCCACCAGCAGACACCTCCTCGCTCTTCCGCCTCCCCAGCTGAACCCTCTAATTTACTCTAGAGAGACAAGTAAACAGGTTAATTAGCCTAAAGGTCTCTGAGTGCCAGTTAGCACCAGGGATTTCCTCTTTGAAGTCATCGCCCAGCCTTCCGGCCTCCCTCCCTGAGGACATCAAAAGGCAGGTACCTGGGGTGAGGAGGGCAGAGGCAGGGCAGCAGGTCCAGGGGCCCCGGTGCCCCTGGCCAACTTCTCACTGGGGAGTCAGGGTGGAGCCACTAGCCCTGTCTGTTGGTTCCCAGGGCACTCACAACACAGAAAGGCCATTTCCTGCTGCTTCAAGACTACCGGGCTTTTAAAGATTTAATACACACAGATTTCAAAAAAAGCTTGGGTCAGCCTCCTAAATGTATCCAGCTGTGCAACCTTAGACAAGTCATTTAACTTCTCTGAGCCTGGTTTCCTCATCATTAACCCAAGCCCACCTGGCAGGGACTTGTGCAGTCAGTGGAGTAGGGGTGGGAAAGTGCTCTGTGTAAGGGACTATCACCATGTGTGCCCAGAGGCCCAGGCCGGGCCCAGGAAGTGTCTCCCAAATTCCATCAACACTGAGTCCTGGCTACAGGCAAGGTCGGGGGTGAGGGGTGAGGAGTGGGTACACAGACAAAGCTGTACAGTCCCTGTGCTGCAGGAACACCTGTCAGTGGTCCCTAAGCCACTTCTCCTAGGGGTCTGGGCCTGGCTCCCCCTCAGCCCTGCCTTGCGGCCAAGCCACCGCCAGACAGCACACCTGGGCTTCCTGCTCTGGCTCCAGTTCCCGCTCAAGCACCGCCCTTCAGGCTTCTGGCCATGGGTTCTGCTCAGCCATGACCTGGTTGGCCCCTCCCCAGCTCACAGTGGGGAGGTGACAAGTTGACTTTCCCAGAAGGATTGAGGGTCCTGACCGGGGGCCACCAGAGCAAAAGCAGGGTGAGGAATTTGTGCATCGTCAGTTGAGGCTCCATCATGGCCTCACTTGTACCCGGGTCTGGGCTTCCCGGGAAAGCCCAGGGAGAGGTGCCGCTGCTGGAGCAGCAGGACGGGCCGGGCTGCGGGGAGGGCAGAGGGAGGGAGTCAAGGCAGCAAGTTGGAGGTGATCCCCTCCACTGCTTTCCTGATGAGGAAACCAAAGCTCAGAGAGGCAACTTGAGTGCCCAAGGTCACACAGCAGCCAGGGTGAGGCCAGGCCCTTGGCTGCCCGGATCTTGTTTCCCAGGCGTTCGTCCTGGGCCTCAGCTCCTAGAAAGGCTGAGCGCCGGGGCTCGGCTCACTCTGAGACAGAGGGAGAAGATTAAAAATAAGACACACGCCGGGTGTGCCTCTCCACTCGTTGTTCACTTTGCTTCTTTTCAGCTAAAAGGAGAGTCGCAGGCCTGGCTATTTATAACTAACCCAGATCTGCAAAGGCTCATTCTAGTTGTGTGGGGGGGAGGTTTGCACAGACCCCAAAGAAACAAAACAGAGAAACCCACCTGGTCCCCAAAAGCCTGAGAGCCAGTTGGTGGTTGGGGTGAGCAGGACTGGTGGGGCACAGAGAATAGCCACAGAGGGGTCACCCTCAGGCAGTGAGGAGACCAGTGGGAGAACGGGTGGGAACTGGTCACTACTGCACACTGACTTGTGCAGTTGAGGAATTCCAGGTACTGGGGGTTCTGGATGTGCAGGGAGGCCCTGTGGAGCTGGACTTTATGGGGCACAGGGGCAAAAGTGTGAGGCTAGGGTGCACCTGGGGAGGACCTGATCCGGCATTGTTGTACCAGGATAGGTTGGTTAATGGGCCACAAAGCTCGGCTGGGATTGAGGGTCACAATGCCCATGGCATGGAACGCCCATGGTTGAGGTTTGGCCATTTCCTGGGGGCCACCTCAAGGAGCCGCTCCTGGGCCAGCTGTCCCTGCTGGGTTGATGAGGTGCTGGGTGGGCTCAATCACCAGGACCCCCTCCCCCTTTTTTCAGCAGTACCCAAGCTGTTACCTCCTGGGTGCACACAAGGGTGGCTGGCCCACTGCGCCTATCCCAGGCCTGGCATTGTGGCATCCTCACACCCTCGCTGGCTCCAGCCACACTGGTTTCTGTGGGTTCGTCCGGGCCTAGCTTCCTGCCCACCTTGGAACATGCCTCTCTCCCACCCCAGGTCACGGGCCACCTCCATACTGCTGTCCTGGTGCCCAGTGCTACCCCTGCCATCTATCGCCAGAGCCCCCGCGGGTCTCCTCCTCTAGACTTCTCAAAACTATAACAGGGGACTATCATTCTATCTGCCCCACAGGCAGGGTTGGGTCTGTCTAAACAGTGGGACAGTGCCCAGCGCAGAGGAAGCCATAGGTAAATGATTGAATGATTTCAATCACTGCTTGACTCTGGGTAAACCCTTGCTTCGAGGTGGCTACCGAGGTCGGGCCAGGCAGGTGGCATCCTGCCCATCGGGCCCTCCATAGACTAGCCTCTCATCTCCCACCTGGAATGCGGTACAGGGTCATCCTACACTTGTGTCGAGCTTTGTCCCTGCAAACATCTCCATTCTGACCCCAGATCTCCCAGCACCAACTGGCCTCCCACATCTCTGAATATGTGCTAACATACCTCTCCCCTTAGGATGACCCTCTGGGGAGCATGTATTCGTGTCCCCTTTTGATAGAAGAGGAAACTAAGTCTCATTCAGGTGAAATAACTCCCCCAAGGGTACACAGGTGGGGGCAGCAGAGCCAGGCCTGTGCTTCACCCCAGACCCCTCTCACCTCTGATCCACCCCAAGGCAGAGCCTGTGCCTGCTACCTTCCTGCTATCATGGCCTGACCCACCCTGGTGGTGAAGAGGATGGGCACACAGAGGAGCCCCCAGTGGTTGGCCACCTCCAGCGAACACGTGCTGGAACTAGTCTAGCTTCGCTCCAAGATGCCTGTCACCAAATCTGTCCCATCTCTGTTTACAGAGGTGGGCCGCGTCGTTGGGGGATGTAGTGCAATGGTCTCCAGAGGAAACACTCCCAGAGGGGTTAGGGGAGGACGTTGAGATGCCACAGCATCCAGCTGGCAGGAGCTGGTCCCAAGCCCCTGCCTTCTACCACAGACCTGGTCTAGGGCCACCACCTCATCTTCCTCTGCCCACGCTCAGTTCCAGTGCTTCTGCCCACAAGTGGGGTGATCCTTGTAATAGGATCATGGAGGTGCAAGGCAACAATGAAGGGCTAGCTGGGAGCATCTGCATTTCCCTGGATGCTCTAGGATGCACAGAGCTTCCGGGTACCGTGATGGAAAGGACAGTGGCACTAATGTCTTGGCTCTGGCCTGAATCTTTTAAGCACAGGAGTGAGGGGCTGCTGGCTCTGAGGCCCACAGATGGGCTCCCCCTGAACTGAAAGCAGAAGTTGGCAGACCGCCCTAGGGTGCATTTTGCTGAGCACAGATGCCTTCTGTGAGCTTCCCACAGGTGCCAATGGGACCCTGGTCGCAAATGAGCTGGCTCCCTCCCACCTCTATGGTCTAGGGGACCACTCCTGGGCCCCTCTCCTGCCCTCCCATCCAAGGCAACCTTTCGTGGCCGGGACTGCCAGGGACTCTGAAAAGCCCCTACATGCTGTGGGCTGGAGCGGCAAGGACTAATGCCCCCTCCTATCGCTGCAAAACGTCACCGGCGTAAACCTTTAGGGTTTGCACAGCCTTTTCTCGCGTCCTAGCCGACTGTCGTGACAACTCAGGGAAGCAGGTGTCACTAGCCTCACTTTGCAAACAGGCTCAGAGAGGCCAGTCAGCTGTCCAAGGTCGCGGAGCTCAGAAAGGGCAGACTGGGTTCGAATTGGGGCCGGGGGAGGCGGGCGGGGCCAAGGCCATTCGCCGCTCTCCGCCCGCTGTCCGGCGCGATGAGAGACCCAGCCTCGGCGTAGCGGGATCTCGTGGACCCCGGCTCTGGCAATGCGGGCAGCGCGGGCAACGAGTGCTGGACTGCGGCTCGCCCGGTGCCCCGGCCCCGCCCCCCGCCCCCCGCCCCCCGCCCGGCGCCATTGGGCTGCGGGCGCGTCCGTCAGCCGCTCGCTCCCAATGGGCGGCGGGCCGGCGCTCGTGGCGGGGCGGTGGCGCCCGGCGCGTGGACTCCGGCGGGCGCGCGGCTCCCCGCCCGCGGTTGGCCCGGCAACGCGCTGCGCTCGCGGCTCCGCCCCCTGCCGGCGCGGGAGAGCGGGCGGAGGGAGCCAGGCCGGCGGAGCGTGTGCGCCGCCCGCGGCCCGGTCACGTCCCCGCGCGGGCGCCGCCGCCCGCGTCGTGCGGAACGAGGGCGCCGCGGCCCGCGCTCGCCGCCCCGCCCCGCCCCACGCCTCGCCACCGGAGCAGCTCGGCCACGCACCGCGCCGCGGTCCGGAGGTGAGTGAGCGGCTCCGCGGCCAGGACGCGCGGCAGACCTGCGGGCCGGGGGTGCGGCTGGTGCGCCCACCCACCCGCAGTGGGCCCGGCCCGGGCCTTTGTGCTGGGGCCCCACCAGGGCGGGGGGCGCCGGGCTGGGCACCAGGGATGCGGGCCGGGTGGGGGCGGCGCGGCGAGGGTGCCCGCGCGGTGGACAGGAACGCCGCGGGCCGGCAGGTGCTGGGAGGGGCGCCCGAGCTCGGGTAGGTGGGCAGGGACCCCGAGCAGCCGCTGGTGCGGGGCCGGGCCGGGCGACTTGCGGGAGCGGCGGCCCGGCGGGGTCTCCCTCCCGGGGGTAGGCGGGAGCGCCGGCGCGTGGCCTTGGCTGAAACGGAGGCGAGGGCCCCGGAGGCCTGGGCCTGGGGACGCACGGCTCGCAGTTTTCGGTCATCGCTCTTGCAGCGAGCAGGTTCCTAGGAGGCATATAGAGCGAGAGAGGAGTATCGACCCGCTGCGATTGTGATCTGTTCCTGGCTGGATATTTTTTCCCTTAAAAGGCGGTGGGGTTGGGGGGAGGGGTGCGAGGGCTTGGGCCGGGGCTCGGTATCCTGCTGGGGACCGGCTCTGAGCCTCTCTGGGCGGTGGTGGCAGGTGGCAGGAATCCGCCTAGGCCGAGAATTGGGGTTCCCTGTTACAAGAGAGAAGAGGATGGGAAGGCAGCGCCCAGACCAGGCTTCCCTGGAGTTTGCGTCTCAGGATGGAGGGACCCGCCTGGTAGGGACGTCTGCTGGCTTGGCGAGGCAGCCTGGCTTCTGACCCGCTCCTTTCTGCCCAAGTGATCTCCCTGCCCTAGGGATCGAGTCCCTCTGCCCTCTGCTCAGTCTGGAGGAGGCTCCTTGGCCAAATTCAATTAAGCCAATGTTTACTGAGCATTTACTCCCCAGGGCCTGGTGCTGGGGTGGGAGTGGACTGGCCCTGCCCTCCCGGGACTGACTCACTGCCCCACAGGGGAGAAGCATCTCCACCCAGAGAACCCAGCCCTGAGTGTGGGTGAGGGGCCTTGGGAGGGGCCACAGAGAGGTGATGAGGGCCGGGGTCAGATGAGCCTGTGGGCAAAGTGACATTTGAACTGGAGCTTGAAGGACATGGGCACAGTTGGGGTGAGCATTGTGGGCAGAGGGGAGTGCATGGACGGAGGCCCAGAGAGGGCGCTCGGGCAGTCAGGTCTGGCAGGAGAACAGGGTGTGCTTGGGAAAGGTCATGGGGCTGCCTGGGGCTGGGGTTGCTGAGGGGACTGACGACCCAGCACCTGTCAGCTATGGTTGCTTCAGTGGAGGCCGCAGTTTCCTCACCTGTACCAGGGAGCAGCTCTGTGACCCAGGATTGGGTGGGCCTGGGGAAGAGCTGGGAAGACCTCGGGGCTGCAGCCTAGGACCACCCTTTCAGGCAGGGCTGAGGTACTGGCCAACCAACCCCTGGCCCCTCTTCCTAGCCAGCATGGAGGACAGTGTTGAGCTGGCGACTCTGTCCCTTTGGGGTGTGGACGTGTGTGAGCAGTAACTGTGGAGACGTGGGAGTCCCGTGGAGGGGCAGGTGGCCTGGGAGGGCCTGGCCTTGCCCAGGTGTGGTGGTGTGCTCCAAGCATGGTGAGACACGGGCATGTGGCTTAGAGCTCTCGTGCCTTTCTCTGCCAGATGCTGATTTTCCAAGCCAGGAGGTAAATAAGACAGTTCCTCCCCATCAGAAGGCCAGTGTCGCCTGCTGCCCTAGACCTGCCCGCCTGCCCGCTCCTGGGGATGTTTTTGCCCTCCCTCGGAAGGGATTGTTTGTCACTCATCTGTATAGCATGCCCCCTCCCTGACCTGTCCCCACTTTTGGCTGAGACCCAGGTGGCTGCAGGGAGAGCAGGGCCACCTGCCTCCCCTCAAGGGATGCGACCTGTGCCCATGTGACGGAGCTGCCTCACTCTGTGCTGTCGCATGGCCCCTTTCTGGGGGCCTGCATGAGACTCTAGATTCGGGACACAGGGAATGAATTCTCTGCTCTGTCCCCAGCTTCTCAGCTCCTATTTCCTGGAGTCCCAGGAAGAAAAGCACCTTGTCTGGATCTCCGAATCTCCTAGGGCAGTTCCAGGGACTCCTGGGTAACCAGATGGACTTGGCCAGGTTGCCCAGGGTCCCTGGGGAAGGCCAGTGGGATGGAGGGACAAATGTCAGGGAAGACTTAGGGTCTGGCCCCAGCGGCCTCGACCCAGCCATGTGGTTGACTCGTGTGCACCTTCAGTGACCCTGTGCCACACCTTCCACCTTGGACATGAGGCCTGGGCAGCCCTGCCTGCCCTGTGCTAGCCCTCGGAAGACTCGAAATGCCGTGTGGCTATAGGGCATTCTCCAGAGTTGCAGGAACTCTGGAGGAGGCAGATTAGCACACTGCAGTCCCCAGGAAGGAAACCCGGGGTAAATGAGCCCCAGGGACAGGCCTGTACACCCTGTGGTTGGCAGGAAGGAGGCCACAGGGAAGTGGACAGAGGCACAGGGCAGATATGGTGGATCCGCCCTGGCGGGAGCCCAGAGTGGTGGCCTGACAGCTTGTGCAGACCCGGGGTGGGGGGAGCCCCCACGGAGGCAGTGGAAGACGTGGGTCAAGCCTAGTCCCGCACCCCTGGTCCAGCCACACCCTCCCTGAGCCTCCTTGTCCTCACCATAAACAGAGCCAGGAGTCCCCTGCCTGTCCCTGCATGAGTCCTCCCCATGTTCATGCTGGTGGGAGAGGCGCTTCCTGGGAGTGAACTGACAGGGACCAACTCACAGGGGCCTCCTGATGGGTTCTCGGGCTCGAGGGAGGAGCTGAGGGAAGGAACCTCTCTCATTTGCTCATCATTCATTTCCTTCCGCTGATATTTACCAGCACCTGCCACGTGCTTGGGCGTGTGGGGCACAGAGTCATGGCGGGGAGCAGGACAGACACCCTGTCCACTCTCGTGGCACTCACCCAGGTAACTGAGTGCCAGGTACGACAGGTACTGGGAAGAGAACTAAAGCGGTTGGTGGGGGGGGGGGGTCCTCTGTGTAGAGGGGCTGTTGGCGCAGCACAGTGGAGAGGTGATGGGCAAGTTGTGTGAACAACAGGGAAGAGCACGGTGAGGGGGTGGTAGCAGGTGCAAAGGCCCTGAGGCCAATGTATTTTTGCTGCAGGAGGCCCTACCACCACCAGAAGGCCAGATGGCTGGAGCCAGAGGGGGGCAGTTGAATCATGGAGAAGGTCAGATAAGATCACACTTTTAAAAGACCTGGCTGGCTGGTGGGTATGGGGGCAAGACCAGAGTCCACCAGGGGTTGCTGCAGCATTTGGGGGGAAGGGCTACTGACTCAGTGGGGTGGGAGCGGGAGTGGTAGTGATAAGTGTTTGGATGCAGGATTTAGTTTAAAGGGGACCTGCTGGTGGAGAAGAGGTGAGGACAGCTCTGGAAGGACGGAGTTGGCCTTGGCTGAGAAGGAAGACTCATCATGAGAAACAGGGAGTTGGGTTAGACCCAGTGGACATGTTGCACACGTGGTGGTTAGAGTGGAGAGCCAGGCTGGAGCTGGGAACCTGGAGACCTTACACCAGGAATGGGGGGAGCCAGAGAGCAGTGAGGTCACTCGGGGATCAAGAGTAGGTGAGACCAGAAGGGGCTGGGCCAAGCCTTGGGCCCCACTGCTCAGAGCTGAGCTGAGACACAGCCAGCCGCACAGGAGGGCGTTCCTAGAGGGTGGGTCCCCTGTGTGGGGACTAAGATGCATGGGACCCCACAATTCGTGAGGTCCTTGTTAAAAGTTATTAAGCATTTCAGGACAGCGACAGCAGAGCTTAAGGCTGGGCGTGGGGCCCGTAAGCCCGGTCATGGAGGCTGCCAGGACAGTGCTCTGGCCGGAGCCTGCTCTGCTCTTCACTTGCCTCCCGTGGGCAGGGAGCTGTGTTGGGCACTTGGTGCCACTTTGTCTGGTCAGCACCGGCCACAGGCCTCACCCTGGCCCCTGTGAGTGGCGCTTCTTCCCGCCGTCCGTGCCCCCCGCAGCCTCGGGCCCTCAGGCAGGAGTCACAGCTGGACGGTGGAGCGCTGGGCAGCCTGTTGGCAGGAGCCAGGCGCATGGCGGGCGACCCCACGCACAATGGCTTCCTTGAGTTCATCTCTTTCCAAAGGAACCTGCCACATCACAGAGTTTTGAGTTATTTGCTTCTAAATTAAGGTATAACTCTCTTTTAAAAAGAGATGTCCCCAGAGAATCCATCAGAAAGTGCTAAGGAGTGAGGCTGTTAAAATCTGCGGTGCGGGGAGGGCCTTCCAAACCGTCGAGCCCAGCGTTCCTTCCAGCAGCCACTGACCAGAATCTTCTGGCCATGCGGGCAGTGGGCGGAGCTCGGCGGCAGAGTGGGAGCCTGCCCCACCGAACCCCCTGCGCTGGGTGGGCTGCCCCGCGGACGGTGGCAGCGAGTGGACGGCGTGTGCAGCTTCCTCAAAGCCCGCGAACAGGCGGTCGGGGAGGCAGTGGGATCGCGTTCTCCTCCCACAACCAGTTCCGCCAGGAAGGGGCCTATTTTTACCTCCTCCTCTCCTCTCGGTGGAGGAGACAGGGACTGGGGAGGCGGGGGCTCCCAAGTGGGTGGCGGCCAGCCTGGTCCCCGGGCAGGTGTCCAGGATAACCTGAGGGCTTCTCAGCAGCCTGGCGTCCCCCTTCCTGCAGGTGCCGGCCTCACTCTGTGCCGGGGTCCTGGGAAGGGGTCCGGGAGCTTCTACATGGATGCCCGCGTGCCGCTGGTGCCAGCTCCAAGGTTCTGGCCGCTGCCCTGGCCTGCGGCTGCCGCAAACCTGGTCCTTCCCACTGGGGGGGGCCCGGCTGCTCCTCACGGCTACTCTTTCTCCCACCGGTGGCTCTCAGGCAGGGTCCACACACATCCTTGGGGGTCCAGGAGGAGGCTCGCAGACCTCTGGGTTCTGTTTGCATTCCGAGGCCCGTCGGGCCCTCTGTCCAGAGAGCACCCATGTCCACACCCACCCAGGTCTCGTACCCCTTCCTGCCCGCACCCGGGGGACTGCTGCCTGTCTCACTTGTGCTTGTTCACTGGCTCTCTCCTGGACCTGCATGTATGCTCTGTGAGGTCAAGACCTTCGCCTGCTGTTGCCCACTCAGAGTCTGGCCCCCAGGGCCCAGCCTGGCCCTCTACAGGGACGTAGGAACTGGCTGTTGAAGGGGCGTAAACGTGGCCTGCATGCCTGTCACTTCTTGCTTCCTGTGGCCCCACGGTGTGACCACCAGGATGCGGACAGCTGGCCTGCCATCCAGCCCTCATCAGCACGTCTGGGTGCGGTGGCTCTGTCCCCAAGCTGGGCTTTCCTCCAGCATGGTCGCCCCCCTCACCCGCTCTGTTACCTCTGATATGCTGTGCAAACATATTTCTTGATAAAATGCTGGGAAGAAAAATAATTAGAGTGTTGCTTCCATTATCCAATTTCTGATTAATCAAACTCTCTTTGTCCTCGGCCAAAATCTGTTCATTTCCCTTAAACACTGGGCCAGTGCCAGGCATCGATTTCCTCTGTGATAACACCACGCACGCATGCACATCCCGCCCTGCCCCTACCCCCCGCAGCAGGGAGGAGGGTGCCGAGGTTCTGACAGGGCCACCCTGGTGCCCCCAGCACCACCTGCCACCTCCGGGAAGCGCCATGACCTTGCCACACCCACCATCTCTGCTCCTGTGCCCTGACTGGGCTCGGCCCCTAAGTGGCCTCAGTCTCCAGGTGTGCTAGTCTTGTCACTGGCTGTTCTGGGGCTCCCCTGGGGCAAGAGATGGAGGGCTGGAGGGCTGGGGTGGAGGAGTGTGGAGGGTGCGGCCGCTGTGGCTGCTGGGAACTGGTCAGAAGGGTACGCTACTGCCCCAGGCTCCAGGCGGGCCAGGACTTTGGGAAATGTCCTGTTAGCAGCACGGAAGGCTGGGGCTGGCGGGGAGGCCGAGGGTAAGGGCCAGGGCTTGTGAGGGGGCCTCAGGGTGGGGTTGGGGGCATGCTTTCGGTGGCAGCCACAAAAACCCAGCCCTAACGGGCTTACCAGATGGAGGAACACTTGGGCTGGGGGCCGAGGCAGGGTGGTGTCAGGGTCGGTCCAGGCCAGGCAGGAGGCAGCCACACGTCTACTGTGTCCCTCTGGGGGAAGGCCAAGGGCCTTGCTAGAAGGCTTCCCAGAAGTCCCCGCGGCCCCTCCCTGCGCCCAGTTGGCCCCTCCTTCCCTCAGTACAAAGGGCTGGGGTGGATTTATCAGCACCTGCTTCCTGCCAGGTACTTGGGGGCCGTAGGACACATCAGTGATAAACAGACCCCAGCCCCTGCCCCGCGGAGCCCCTGCCCCGTGGAGCCGGCGTTCTGTAAGCACAATGAGGCGGGAAACTCGGTAGGCGAGTCACAGCCGGTTAGAAAGCAGCAGAGCTGTGTGCGATTGGGGCATCGTGAGTAGGGTGGGGGCCTCCGAGGAGGGGACCTCTGAGCCACTGGAGGGGTGGATGGAGTGGCTCTCTGGACAAAGGGTGTTCCGGGCAGAGGGCATGGCCAGTGCAAAGGCCCTGAGCTTAGAGCCTGCGAAGTGCTCGCGGACAGCAAGGGGGCCGGTGGGTCAGGAGTAGGGAGTGGAGGTAGCATAGGGGGCAGGTCAGAGAGGCAGGGCTGCCACAAAGCCCTGGGGCCCCACAGGGCCTGGACTCTGGCTCCCAACTGAGATGGCTGGTGGGCTGTGGGAAGGCTTTGAGCACAAGAGACGCTCTGCCTTGTGGTTTTACAAGGATCCCCCAGCCGCTAGGTGGATAGGTCACTGTGGTGGTCCAGAGGAGGGCTGGGGTGAACGGTCAGACTCCAGACCGAGAACTCTCCTGAAGCCAGCCAGGCCCAGCCCTGACCGGGGTGCAGGCTCTGTTAGAAAAGAAGTGGGAGGGGCATCTGCTGGTGCCGGTGCCCCCAGGCTCCCTCTCCCGTTGCCCGCTCACGGCTCACACTGCACCCTTGGCCAGAGAACCGCCCTTTTCTGGACACACTCCTGCCCGGGAGGCCCTGCATTGGTTTCATTCACGCTCCGGATGGGTCCTGCTGTGGCTGAATCCACATCTTTGCCTGGTTCCCACCCCTCCACAGCCCTGTTCTGCCTCCTGCTCTCCTCAGCTTGTGCCCCCGACTGGCCACATGCCTGAGAGTCCCCGTCATAGACTCTGCTTCTTGAGAACCCTATCCAGACAGGGTCAAGGCTGCTGTAGGCTTGGACACTCCTGGCGGTGGCCTGTCTCAGAGGGGAGGACCAGTACGAGCCACTGAGAGTGCCCTGGGCCAGCTTCCAGGGCAGGGACCACTGGCCTCGGGAGGACCCACAGTGCTTGACAACACGCATGTTCTGGGCCCTTCCTCAGACCCAAGTGGGCCAGACATCTGCGCTTCTTTTGAGCCACACTGGCCTCTCAGACCCCACAGCCTGCAGGCCTACGTGCACTTAGGAGGCTGGGGAGGAGGGCTGTGAGAAGGGCAAGGAAGAACCCACGCCCACCAGCCACGTGAGAAGGACAGGGAGGTGGGGAGCATAGAGCCTTTGCCAGAGAGGGTCCAGCCTGGGGGCAGCCAGGGTGGGAAGTTGGGTCACGGGATGCCACATGCAGAGGTGGGACATTGCAGGTAACAGACTTGGGTGGTTAATTCAGTTCCGCCCAGCCCAGGGGCCTGCCTGAAAGTCTGCAGTTCCCTTGGCTCTGGGACCCTGGAGCCAGGCTCCCAAGGCTCCCTAGTCAGTGCCTCCTTCCCCTTGGGTTTTACTTATTTGTTTACTCCCGGCCTGCAGAAATCTCTGGCCTGGTTTCCTCCTGAGTCAGTGTTCCTCAGGCGATGTTATCACATCCCGTCTGGTCAGCCGTGGCGGCTGTGGCGGGAAGGCTGGACATATGGCCAGGGGCGTCCAGAGCCCAGGGACAGTGCGGGCTGAGGGGAAGGGCCTCCCCAGTCACAGTCATCAGTCCTGAGGCTGGGAGGCTACCTGGCCAGGGCTGAGCTGTATGTTGGGGCCTCCCTGCAGCTGGGACACTGCACCCCAAGCCCATCCGCTGGGACCCAGGCTCCACAATGAGCAAGGAGGGGGCAAGAGAAGGGGGCACATGTCTGGTGAGATGCGCTAAGGGTCTGGCAGGCTGGGGGGCTTGGGGTGGACGCAGAAAACCCACACACGAGTCGGTCGTGTGTCCCCAAGCCCAGTTAGTGGTGTGCCACGTGCGTGGGCTGCTGCTTCCCCAGTGTCTGCGGAAGCTGTCTTGATGTAGGAAATGCACAGCTGTTTGCCAGCCTCACAGAAGCCCCGCACCCCACACCACCACCCAGCACGCTGAGTGACGGACGTGCTCATGGCAGAGCCACGCCCGTGTCCCCGGCAGGCCAAGCACTCTTGATGGCGGGCACTGGAACCTGCCCGTGGGCACCGCCCTGCACTCCTGTGGGGTCTGTCCCCGAGCCGTGTGTCCGCTGTCTCGTGGACGTGACTGCGTCACGGTACAGAGGGCTTCCATGGAAGGTCAGCAGCGCTTTGGGAGGCCTCAGCAAAAGCTGCGGTCAGGGCGAGGCAAGACCACTCTAAGGTTGGGAACAGGGAGCCGGTGACTCAGATTTGGTCCCGGTCATTTCGCCCCCCTCGGCCAGGTGGTGCGTCCCCTGGACATTGCAGGTGGTGTCTGCTGTGGTTGAGGCGGGGCTGGCGACAGCATCCCCAGAGGGGGAGCCTGCCCCCTCAGCCCCGAGACTGCAGACGAGTGCACGTGTGCCGGTCTCAGGTAAAATAAAGTGTTCACGGCTCGTGCCATCGCTTCTCACGACCCCTGCTTCAGGCCACGTCCAACATGCCAGCCAGCTGGTGGCCCCAGCGTGGATGGCGACTGGTGGTTGATGGGTCCTAGAAATTGGTCTGTAATGAAGGCAGGGTCTGCAGGGTTGGGTTTTCGTTGGTTTTTAGCATTAGGACGAGGGGTCTGGGGCCCTCTGCTTGAGTGAGTTGTAGAGCCTGGTCTGCGGCAGACAAGGGTGGGGACAAAGCCCCTTCAGGAGAGTCGGGGGCAGCGAGCAGGGAAGTGGGGTTTCCCGCATGAGGGCACAGGGAGGGACCGGCTGTACTGGTTTCCTCAGAGTGAGGGCTGCCTGGGCCCTCTGCCGGGGGTGCACTGGGGGTGCAGGGTCCTCCCCCGCCCAGGCTCCTGTTTTATCTTCAGCAGGATGTGAAGTGGTCAGGACAGTGTTTTGGATGGGCACGAGCTGCCTGGGAGGGGAAGAGCAGGGGCGAGAGGCAGGGCGCACAGGAGGGCTCAAGAGGACCCTTGCCCTCAGTTAGAACAGGAGGTGGGACAGGGAGTGATGGAATCACAGTGGGGCACGCAGAGTTTGGAGTCCTGGGGCTCAGCCTGCCCCTTCGCAAAGGCAAGGGGTGGGGGTGGTGAGATGCCCTGGGACATTTGAAGGAGGCGTGGGCACAGACAGAGGTCCCAGAGTCCCAGGGGCATCAGGGGCTCGGGAGTGGCTGTGGGTCAGTAGAGACCTCCACGGGGCTGGTGTGACCACAGTAGACCCCCTGCAGAGGGTCCCTGGACAAGGTCATATGAAGCAACATGCTCAAAAGTGGGCGCTGGGAGCTTTGGAGCCACGCACCAGGTACCATCTGTTCTGCACATCTTCATGGTGCACCAGGAAAGGAGTGCAGAGGGTCAGGTGTGGTGAGGACAGGAGGAGCCGTGGGTGAAGTCCGGTCCCCCTGCCCAGCTCAAGGACACTCAGCTCAAGGTCACAGGGGGCAGATCGCAAGTCTAGACGGTGCTGCAGGGGTCGGAGGCCCTCTCAGGGCAGAGGCTCTTGCCTGGCCTCCAAGCAGTCATTTTCAGCCCAGTGGGCCAGATAGGACACTGAGGGCGTGGGGGTGGGAGATGCAGCCGGGGCTCTGGGACCTGGGACCTGGTGGGGCTGTGGAGGCCGGCCTTCCCCAGAGGGCAGCTCCGGGAAAGTGGCCTATCCCTGCCCCCTTCCAGAGTTATTGGCACCAAGACAAGCAGGGGTTTTTATCTCCTCAGAGAGAAAGATGTGGCTTTTTAGTCCAAACGTTTGTGATGCTGGCCAGGCCCATGAGCTGTGGGGTATGAGGGTGGCTTTTGCAGGGAACCCCTGTGTCTAGCATCCCACCTGGATCCAGGCCTCCTGCCCCGAATGGTACCTCCCTGGGAAAAAGGGGGTCCCCAGGGGCACAGTTTCTGGACTTCTGCCAGGACAGCCATCACTGACCGCTCCCTCAGGAACCGCGGGAGGGACACTGCCCCGGGCTGGGCCCCCCACTGCCCACCCAAGCCCTTGAGGCAGCATCTCCCCGGTGTCCCTGCCCTGCCTGCCTCCTGCCCTGCCCATGCCCCCTCCCCTACCCTGTGTGACTGGTGGTCCTGTCTCCTCCAGCATCACCTCCCTGCTCCCCCTTCTCCCCAGCGCTTCTCTCTACTAGTTTCCCCACTAGAACACAAGCCCCTTGGTGCACAGCCTCACCCCTCCTCGCCCGTGTTCCCAAGCCCAGAGCAGAGCCTGACACACTGTGATGATCAGACAGGGCCCAGGGGTCGATTGATTGCCCATTCAGCTCTGAAGGCCGAGGTCTGGGAGCCCCGATGAGACCAAGCAGGTTGGGGCTGGTGCAATTTCCCGAGACGGGAGACGAGACAGCCTCTGACATGAGTGAGGCAGAGGGGTGCCTGCTGACACCACGGCCCAGGGGGTCCAGTGGGGAGGGGCTCAGGCCCCAGGGGCCCCTTTCTGCATCCCTGGGGGCTGGATGGCACCAGAACATCGAGGTGGCCTGAGGCCACAGCTGGGAGCAGCACCAGCCATCCCCTGAGGAAGGTAATCCTTTCTTATTTCTCTCAATCCTTTTTCTTCAAGGAGAAAATCCCAGTTTGGTGCCTGCATGCCCCCCCACTCCCCCCTGCGATAATCTCGTTGTTCAACGAGGGCCACCCTGCAGCTGCACCCTGCCCCCCACCCCAGCCCCCCGGCTGCACCCTGGCTGCAGCAGTGACACCAGCTCCTGTTCTGGTGCCTTCTGTCTGTACTGTGACTCGGACTCTCTGTTCAAAGCAAAAGCGTGAGGCTGCTTTTAAAGTGCAGCTGAGTGAAAGCAAGTCGGTTTAAAGAAAACCATGGAGTAAATGACAGGAGGGACCAGGTTGTGTTGTGGTCAGGGGTCCTGTGGGGCTGAGCCCTGCAGGCCCCCAGCAGGCAGCCCTGAGGAAGTGGCCCCCTCCCCAGAATGTAGTTTCTCCATCTGTAAGGCCGCTCTGGGTGCCCCATGAGGCTGATGCCAGGAGCCGCACACCGGGCAGAAGTGCAGACTCCTGGGGCCCGAGGAAGCAGCCCAGCCCTCTCCCCAACCCCACAGTGCTCAACTCCTGTGGAGGGGCCCTCCCTGAGGCCCAGCCCACAGCCTCCCTGATGTCCAGGGACACATGGACATCCCCACGGGGTCTGCAGGCCCGGGCTGCAACCAGATTATGAGGGTGATGCATGTGGATGAAGCCAGGACAGGCTGCCTGGGGCGCCCGTTGGCCAAGCAGGCGCCGTTGAGCCCAGAGGTGAAGGCACCGTCTTGGGGCTGCAGCTCATGGGGGTTCATGGGGGTGGAGCCTGGCACGAAAGGGCAAGGAGGTCAGAACTGCAGGCAAAGGGTGTGGGCCCATCAGAAGCCGCAGACCGGTCCAGGCGGGGCTTGGGAAAACATAGTGAGGGGGCCCAGGACCCAGTGCTCAGGCAGGAAGGAGCCTGCAGAGATGTCCACTCAGAGAAGGACACTAGACTCCAGCTCACAGAGGGACACGGTTGCTCCTGAAGAGGGGAGGAGACTGGTCATTGGTGATGGCCAAGGGCAGAGGCTTTCTGGAGGGAGCTGACCCAAGGCCAGCGGCTTCAGGGTGTGGGGAGAGAGACACACTCTTCAGAGTAAGATGGAAACGACCTGGGTGGGTTCAGGCCCAGGAGGTCAGCGGCCGAGGCGAGACGTGGCCCTGGGACTCAGGCCGGCCCCCTGTCAGGTCTGCACAGAGAGCTGCAGGGGCCAGGTGCAGCCCAGGTTCATTGAGCTGGGGGTGGGACGGGGTCCTGGGTGCTGAGTCACAGCCCCACCCAGCTCCACAGGGCCAGAAAGGCCCAGGCCCTCCGACACCCCTGGTCGCTGCTCCAGGGCCGGCACTCTCTGGCCATCCAGGTGTGGTCTCACTCAGCCTTGCTGGCCCTGTGACCTCGGCTGCCCTCTGCCCCGGGGGACCACCCCTGTCCTCCACTCAGCTGGCCATTTGCTTGGGCCTCAAAGGCCCCCTCCCTAGCTCACCTCTGTCTGGTGGCCCATGGACCGGGCTTTCCTTGGGGCGGGAAAGGGTCTGGAGAGTGAGGGCTGGACACTTGTCTCATCTGTGTCTCCCTCCAGGGAAGAGGGGGGGCCTGTGACGAGGGTGTCCCGCCCGCCGGGTCCAGCCTTCTAGCCCAGTAAGCTGATAAGCCGTCTTCTCTCCTTGGAGACCCTCTGGCTTAGCCCGGCTTGGGCGCGACACCTTAAGTGACCTTGGCCTTGGGCTCCCTTCCTGTGTCAGGGGCAGGGGGCAGGAGGGGCTGCTCAGAGCGAAGTCAGGGCTGGAGTTCACAGGGCCTTGCTCGGCTCAGCAGTGTCCCCCCCACCAGCTGGCCCAGTAAGTAACTGTAGGAGACAGAGAGACCCCGCCCTCCCCTCGGCCCCTCTCACCTCCAGCCCACGGGCACCTCCACTCCCTGCACACCACACACAGTGGCACACAGACACTCATATACGTGCTCGGACCCCCACACAGCCTCATAGCTAGACAGGGGCGCACACACGTGTGTTAAGTCCTGCACACGGACACGTGCACAGGTCTGCACGCAGGCAGGCCACAACACACAGGCATACAGGCAGCCACACGGTCACAGATAAGGCCTGCGTTGGGGGTGGGGCTCCTCCTCGTCAGCCTGCCCTCTCCTCTGGCCTTGTGCCTCTCTCCTCCTCTGTCTGTGCCCAGCCACGACACGCCCTCTCTCCCCTTCCTGCCCCCCCTCCCTCACCCACTCCTCAGTAATTTCCAGCCAGACCCAGCCACGCTGTGGTAGGGAGTCCTGAGTGTTGAGCCCTGGGGACCTGTGAGCAGTTACTGGCCAGGGAACGAGGTGGTTGTCCCACCCTTGGCCCGGTGACTCTGGGCTGGCTGGGGGAGTCCTTGGGGGTCCAGGAAAGCACAGTAGACCCAGAAAGGTCGGACCGGCAGGAGCCTGAGAGTGTACCATCCTGAGGCCCCTCCGCCCCAGACCTCCCTCCCTGCATCCATGCACAGCCCTGGTCCTGCGCCAAGTCCACAGCACTGGACACTCACACCCCCAGGCATGTGGCTGAGCCCGCGGAGCTGTTGGGAGGGTTCTTAGTGGGGCCTTCTGCTTGGCTCTGGTGCTCGGCAGGAGGGTGCCTCTGACTGAGGGGCCCACCTGGGGTGTCACTGTTGGTGGCTGCCCTGTGCAGGTGGCGGTCCAGCTCTCAGACCCAGCCAACGCGCTTTGCTACCCCCGGCCACGTTGCCCTATGACTGCACTGGCCAAGGACCACGTGGCCAGCTCCACTTTTTTCTAGGGGGTGTGGTGGTAAAATACACAACGTAAAATTGACCATTTTAACCATTTTGAAATGGTGCAGTTCAGGGGCATGACCCACACTCACACTGCTGTGCTGCCGTCCCCACCAGCAGCTCCAAAATTTCGTCTCCTCAAACTGAAACTCTGTATCCGTTAAACAGCAGCTGCCACCCCGCCCCCGCCCCCGCCCCTGGGAGCCGCCGCTCTGCTTTCTGTCTCTATGAATTGGACAATTCTAGGGACCTTGTGTAATCAGAACCACCGGGATTTGTCCTTTTGTGACTGGCCTGTTCCACTTGGCATAACATCCCCATTCAGCAGTGTTGTGGCAGGTGTCAGAATCTCCTGCCTTTTTAAGGCTGAACGGCATTCCCTTGTGTGACTTTACCACATTTTGTTTGTCTGTTTATCTGTCAACGGACACTTGGGTTGCTTCTGCCTCTTGGTGATTGTGACTAATGCTGTTATGAACATAGGTGTGAAAAAAATCTCTGAGACCCTGCTTTCAGTTCTTTTGGGTATAAACCCAGGAGTGGAATTGCTGGCTCATGTGGTAGAATCTGTCTTTAATTTTTTGAGGAACCTCCACACTGTTTTCCACAGCAGCTGCACCATTTTACATCCCCACTAGCAGCGTACATGGGTTCCAGTTTCTTCTTGTCTGACCAGTGTTCTTTATTTTCTGTTGTTTTTTTTTAAATAAAAGCCATTCTTGTGAGTGCGAGGTGGTATCTCAGTGTGATTTTGATTGCAGCTCTGTGGTGATTAGTAATAACGCTGAGCATCATTTCTTGTGCTGATTGGCCATTCGTGTCTCTTGTTTGGGGAAACACCCATTCAAGTCCTTTGCCCAGTTTTGAGTCAGGTTGTGTTTTTGTTGTTGAATTTCAGGAGCTCTCTGTGTATCCTAGACGTTCGTTCCATGTTGGGTATACGATTGGCAGGTGTCAGTGGCCTCTTTACCTGATGATATTGTTTTTTGATGCACAAACTTTTTGAATTTTTGTGAAATCTAGTTTGTTTTTTCTTTTGTTGCCTGTGCCCTTGGTGTCATACCCAAGAAATCACTGCCAAGTCCCATGTCAGGCAGCTTTTGCCCTGTGCTTTCTCCTAAGAGTTGTATAGTTTTAGGTCTCCGATGCATTTTAAGTTACTTTTTGTCTATGGTTTTGGTAAGGGCCTTGCCGCTTTTGAGGAGGTCCCAGCCTGTTGGGAGGAACCAGAGAAGGGGAGGACGTGGTTGAGAGAGACCTGGTGCCCGCCGACGGGGACGTGGCATGCGTGAGCCAGCCCGTGAAGAGCAGGCAGAGTTCCCGTGCGGGAGTGGGGCGAGGGGCACCCCCGATGGGGAGCAGCCCGGGTGGCTGAGCGAGCCATCCAGGGGACAACCTGTGCTGCCCAGCGGGCTCCCCGGGCCCAGGCTGGGGGGCAGGTTGGATTTAAGAAGTCCCTGAGGTCATGCGGTCATGTGCAGCGCTGTGAGGATGTGGCCAACAGCTCGGCCATCCAGGTGCAGCCCTGCACGGAGGCGGGACCAGCCCCCTGGACCCTAGGCAGTGCCACCTGTCGAGGCTAGACTGCATCCCAACAAGGAGGGGTCCAGAGGGAGGTCACTGCAGGGAGACCCAGCGCCTGGGACCCTGGGGGCCCCGAAGAGCGGGAGGCAAGTTTTGTCCCTGTCACTGGCCAGCTGATGGAGAATTGGTCACTAGGGGCCTGGCTGTATCTCAGACCTTTTAGACACAGAATTGAGAAAAACGTTCATGACAACGTGGGGCACCCCCAGTCTGGCCTGCATCACCTTCAGGTGGGAGGGCCCCAGGAGCCCTGGGCGGCCACTGGTGGGGGCTGTGCCAGGTCATCACAGGGACCAGGGAGCAGCCCCTGGTGCCCTGCCCCACGTACTCACCATCCACCAGAGAGGCAAGTTCCTGGTGGGACTGTGTGCAGACCTTTCTTGTGACACAGTTCACGGAAGAAAGTATAAGAAACATGGTAAAATGCACAAATCCCATGTAATTTCACAGCCTAGAACTCACTGCTGCTCGGAGAGTAACTTTGCAGACCTCTGCTCACATGGTGCACACACGTGGCAGGGGACCTGTGTGTTCTGCCTGTGTCGTGTTCACATCATCCTACAACACATGCTCCAAGAGCGCCCACCCCATGCCCAGCTAGGGGTCCCCACAGGGCATCTGTTCTCAGCATGATCACCAGCCTCGCTCGCCGGGGCCCTGCTGACCGACCAGCCAGCCATCTAATCGCTGCTCTTAGCAGCACATCCCCAGGGGTTCCTGGTACATCCCTCGTCCTCAGGCCATGGGGCTGCAGAGACGCGGAAGAGACACTCAACATCCCCAAGGCTGACCCCACCCCCCACACTGGGCGCCTGCTCTGTGCCGGGCCCTGCACTGGCCATGCCTGGACCCACGTTACCAGAGGCTGCTGCAGAGGGCAGGGCAGGGGCGGAGGCTGAGGCGACAGAACAGGGGGAGCTCACAGGTGTCGGGGATGAGGGGCACTGGCTGGGTACTGGGCTCTGTGCTGGACACTTTTCCTCTCGGGAGTCAGCTGTGGCTGAGCTGTGACCAGCGAGGGACAGGCTTGGAGACGGGGAGTCACATGCCCAACCACACAGCTGGGGTGAGACTCCCCACCCTGAGAGCAGTGGGGCACACTGAGGTTCCCCTGAGGGGCAGACGGAGCTGGGGGTTGGGGACCTTGGCCAAGGGAGAGAACAGGCTCAGGGTCAGCTCCAAGGCGGGATCGCTGGGACTGGCAGGCACGAAGGCAGCGGGGAGGGCCATGGCAGGGGGTGTGGGGGGCAAGAGATGGACAAGATACAGGGCCTGTTGGCCTTGGGCCTGAACAGGGGCATTACGGGTGAACACTGGCTGTGGCTGAATGAGGAGGCTGCAGAGGGCAGCCAGGTCGGGACAGAGATTGGGCGAGGGGGCAGAGCCCGAGCTCTGGGGCTACCCTGGTGGTAAGGGCCCTGGCCCAGTTACCGTAGATGGTCAGGGAGCCCTGGGAAGAGCACGCACGAGGCCAGCAGAGAGCAGGGGCTGGGGCCCTGTGCCACGTGTGAGCACAGCTGTGCCTCATTGACTAACGATGGGGGCACTCGGCCTGGCACCGGGGAGCCTCTGGGCCGCCCCTGCCTTGCCCTGGACTCACTGGTTCCTGGTGCCCTCAGATGTGCTCTGGCCTGTCTGGCCAGCCACACCTGGCGGCCATCCTCCCCTAGAGAGAGCAAGGGTGACCCAGCTCCTGGGAGGCAGTAAGGGTTGGGAGCACTCATTGACCCTGGCCTGGGACCCCACTGTCTACACGTGGGTAGAGCGCCAACAGCTGCAGGAAAGGACACGGGACCACCATACGGAGTCCTCACCACCACCAGATGGGAGACTGAGACTTGGGGAGGGTGAGGTCACTGGGTCTGGTGGGCAGGGCAGGGTTGTGGCGCCCCGGGCTCCCTCCCCCTCTGAGGACCCCTGGGCCTGGTGTGGTGCAGGTCACTCTCTCTCAGGCTTCAGGCCAGCTGGCCTGCGGGAGGGCTGGGGTGGCAGCCGGGTGTGTTTGTTTTGCTGTGGTTTGAGCTCCACGGAGGGGAGGGCTCTGATTCATTGTTCCCCAAGCCACTTCCTGCCATCCAGAGCTCCCCTGCCCACCCCGCCCGCGGTGGGAGGAAGCTCACGCTGTTCTCTTGTTGGCAGGTGAAGGGCGGATGCCCGAGGCAGGGGGACCACAGGGAGCACCCGCGACCTCAGCACTGGCTGCTGGCCTCCCAGCTGCGCTTGGCAGCATTGCCACAGCAGCCGGCAACCAGAGGCTTCCCACCACCGCGAGGACTGGGGATGACTGTGGCGCATCCGGCCCCGCGGCCACCCCGGCAGGTGGAGTGTCACTGAGGGAGGGCTCAGCCACCTCCCGCAGCACACGCGCCATGCCAGCTGGAGAGGAGGCGCCGGGGCAGGGGCTGCAGCAGCGGGGCACGACCTCAGCCCCCGACCCACGTTGAGTACTCCAGGGCCCCGGGCTGTCCATCCGTCTGTCTGCTGGGCGCCCCCGCCCCGTGTCTCAGCGTCTCCCACCCAGCGTCCACCAGGAGAGGTGCCCATCCCGCTCTCCGCTTCTGGGCCCGCCGCTGCCGGACCATGGGATGTCGGCAAAGCTCAGAGGAGAAAGAGGCGGCACGGCGATCCCGGCGCATCGACCGCCACCTGCGCTCGGAGAGCCAGCGGCAGCGCCGCGAGATCAAGCTGCTCCTGCTGGGCACCAGCAACTCGGGCAAGAGTACCATCGTGAAGCAGATGAAGATCATCCACAGCGGCGGCTTCAACCTGGAGGCCTGCAAGGAGTACCGGCCACTCATAGTCTACAACGCCATCGACTCACTGACCCGCATCATCCGCGCTCTGGCCGCGCTCAAGATCGACTTCCACAACCCCGACCGCGCCTACGACGCAGTGCAGCTGTTCGCACTGACCGGCCCCGCGGAGAGCAAAGGCGAGATCACGCCCGAGCTGCTGGGCGTCATGCGGCGGCTCTGGGCCGACCCCGGGGCGCAGGCCTGCTTCAGCCGCTCCAGCGAGTACCACCTGGAGGACAACGCCGCCTACTACCTGAACGACCTGGAGCGCATCGCCGCGCCCGACTACGTCCCCACCGTGGAGGACATCCTGCGCTCCCGGGACATGACCACGGGCATCGTGGAGAACAAGTTCACTTTCAAGGAGCTCACCTTCAAGATGGTGGATGTGGGCGGGCAGCGGTCGGAGCGCAAAAAGTGGATCCACTGCTTCGAGGGCGTCACCGCCATCATCTTCTGCGTGGAGCTTAGTGGCTACGACCTGAAACTCTACGAGGACAACCAGACGGTGAGTGGGCCCAGCTTTCCTCTGCCCATGGCTGCCGCGCCGGGCAGGGTGGGAGCGGCTGCCGTCCCAGGGGAGCCAGGGCGGCTCCGGCGAGGACCTCGGGGTAGTCCAGACGCCTGCCCAGTTCCCCTCAATGGGCAGGGCCGCCCTCACTGGCTGCAGACAGCACTGCTGTCATTGTTCTTGCAGGCCCTGGTGCCCAGGTGGCCTCTCCTCAATGCCGTGCGAGCTGACCGCACACCCCACAGCTGGCACTCACAGGGCACAGGGGGCCAGCTCTCTCCTGCGCAGGACCTGCTCCCCAGACCCAAGAGTGTGTTGCCTGGGTCTAGAGGAGGGGCCCTTGGCTGTCTGAGGGTGGGGAGGGCTGGCTGGGGAGGAAAGGAAGCTGGCACCACACAGGCTTCATGGCAGGTGAGGTTGGGTGCATGGCACCTAATGCTGGAGACAGGAGGGAGGTTGGCAGGTCTGCAGGACCAAGGAGGCCATGGCCCAGGCCAGGCGTCCAGTTGCTGGTCCGTGTGGCATCTCAGTAAACTCACACAGCTCCTACCAGCCAGGAACCACGGTCTCAGCCCCACAACCTGACCCAGGTCCTGAGAGTGTGGCAGCCACAGGGTTAAGAACCATTTCTGAGGTTTAACCTCCAGTGGTTGGGTGAGGGGGCAGTTCTCTCAGGCCCCCAGCCCAGGCTGAGAACCACCTCGTGGGCTGGGGGCTCAGGTCACATGGCAGGGAGGCTCCAGGCATGTGCGTGGTGGAGGTGCCAAGGGGCAACCTGGCCCAGTGCGGAGCCGGGGTGTGGGGTGCTCACGGGGGAGCCGCTGGGCCAGAATGGGAGTCGGGCCCCTGGAAAGACAGGGTGGGCAGTTCACTGCAGGCCCAGACAAGGCAGAAGGCCCTGGGCACGAGGTGCTGCAGTCTCCCCAGGCACCCAGAAGTGGTGGTGGTGGAGTCCGCTCAGCCCAACAGGGATGCCCCACAGCAGAGGGTCTGTGCCAGGCAGGGTCACTGAGCAAAGATCCAGAATCTGCCCTTAAGAGGCCTTTGATCCTGGGGTGGGGGGGGGCGTGGGGACAGACAGGGTGTCTGCAAGGGGCTGTGCTCTGAGTCCTTGCAGCTCAGGGCCGCCTCTTCTGTCATTCCTAGGGCAGGTGTGGTGAATTCCCTTGGTGCTGGGTGGGCTCCCATGTTCATGGGCAGGCCCTGCCTGCCAGGCCTACACCCACAGGTGCACCAGGTCGCGGGAGGCAGGATGCCTGGGCCCTGAGTGGGTCCTGTGTTTCATGGAGGGATTTGGCTACCAGCCCTGCCCTGAATCTGTCAACCAGGAGACGGCCCAAGTGTCCTCAAAGACAGGCCCAAGGCCAGGCCTTCTGCCCGGGGCCCTCCTGGCTCTGCCCAGCCAGCCCCGCCTCCTGAGCTCTCTCCTCTCTGCTCTGGTTTCGCTCCCTTGTGCTCCATGCTCTCCGGCCTTAAGCATGTGACCACCTTGTCCCTCCCTCTCAGCCCCTGCTGCTCAGGGCCAAAGCCTGGCCCACCCTCCAGGTTCCATCTCAGGTGTCACCCTCCTGAACCCAGCCTGGGGCCTACACTCCCCTCCATCACCGTTGTTCATCACAGGTGGGTCCCCATCGTGTGCAGATGAGTGGCTGCCCCACTAGGTAGGGTGGACAACTGGGTGGACAGGCAGCCCTCACAGGGCTGGCGTCCCCCTGCCCTGTCCCCGGGGGCTGCAGCTGCTGGCCTGGCTATGGGTTTCTCTGTGAGGCCTGCCCATGTTCCCTGGAAGCTGCTAGGCCCTGGGGCCAGCAGGGCCTTTCCTAGAGGGAGGGGCCGGCAGCCAGGCCTGTGCCCCAACCCCTTCACTACCTGCCCACCACCTGGTCTCGGCAGGCCTGGGGCGGTGGTTGTTCACCAGAAAAGGAGATTCTTGATGACTCGAGCGAGGCTGGAAATTCACTGGATTCCAAGTGGTTCTGACCTTTCATGCTCTACCAGCAGTATCTCGGGGTGGAAAACAAACATTGCAGACAGACAATACCGTCTGTTTCTCCTGCAGCCAGCAGGCCACGAGGTGGGCTGGCCGCCCAAGAAGAGCCCGCCTCTCTGTGCCCCTGCCTCCCCCTGCCTGCCCAAGGCAAGTGCCGCCGTGGCGCTGGGACAGGGCTGCTCCCCCACCAGTGAAGGGCCCCGGCAGAGGCCAGGCAGCCAGGAGCAGGCCCGGCTGATTCTTGCAAAAACCAAAGGGGCCTGGGGCCCAGTGCCAGGCGGCTCTGGACTCGGCTCCTTGGAGCTCTTCTACCCACTTGGCAGCTGAGGCCTCATCTTCCTGGGACGGAGGGCTGGCAGAGCGCCCCCCACGCCTGGCAGAGGAGCCCCAGCCCCACCCCCGGGCGCCTGCTGGCTTCTGCGTCAGCATGTTGCCCAGGGTGACGTCAGGCTCACTGGGCTCCTGGGCCCGGAGGGCTGTGGAGGCCACAGCGCATGCTGGGCAGCACCTGGGCAGGGGGCAGATTCCAGGGCGTCTGTGGACCGTGGCCACGAGCAGATCCCAGGAGCCATGCCCAGCCTTGGCGACGATTCCAGGCCCTTGTCTTGGAAGGATTTAATGGGGTCCCATCCTACCTGGAGCCCCATCCCCCCATGAAGTCCTGCAGGTACCGGGGGCTCCAAAATTGGGTGGGCCTCCAGTCTTCCCCCGTAGGGCTGCCCCAGGCAGCACAGAAGTCCAGAGCCTAGCCCAGGGATGCATCACCTGGTGTCCTCTAGGGCAGCCATGCCCAGTGTCCCTGTCACTGGTGGAGGCATAGGTCACGGGCTCACTCATGCAGCCTTGGGCTCTCTCTGAGCCACACCTGCTGCCTGAGGCTGAGCCAGGCTGCCCCGCCCACCCACTGCCGCCACTTCCTTCTCCACCTGGCCAAAGGCCTCTGCCAGGAGTAGAGAAAGGCAGGAGCTTGCTGTGGCCCATGTGGGTGCAGAGGTGCGCTGGCTGACTGCCCACCCCGTGTGACAACCCCATAAGGCTGTGCACCTCAGGGCCCAGGTGGCCTCCCTGTTCAGCTGGCCCCCCTCCTTTAGTGCCCAGCAGGCAGGACCCCAGCACCCTACTAGGAACCTGTCACCCGGCCTCAGCCCCGCTGACCTGCTGATGGATTTGCGGCCTCTACATGGTGGCAAGTCCTTCAGAAGGGACAGACGAGGCTGTGAGGTGTCAGTGTTCTCACGGGTACACCCATGGCAGCTCACTGCTATTTCCTGGCAAGGCTGTCAGCAGGCCTGCTGTATACCTGCTGTGCGCCTGCTGTGAGTACAAGGCCCCGGCTGGGGCCAGATGCCAAGGTGATACCAGGACACAAGGAGCTGAGGATAGGGATGCTCACACCCAGCACAGCCGAGCGTCCTGTCGGCAAACCCTCATGCTTCCTGGGACCCAGCAGGCACAGGTCTCAGGGTGTCCCCCCTTTGCCTTCCTGCGGGGCTGCCTGTGGGTGGCCTGGTGTCCCCAATGCTTATCCAACAGTAGCTGGTCATCTTTGTCCAGGAGGGCCCCTGGAGGTGGGGGTGAGACATGAGGACGTGCCCTTTAGGGGTAAGGTTCTGCAGGTGGCAGCCCTGGCTTCTGGGTGCACAGCTGTGGGGACACTCAGCACTTCTGGGGGAGCCCCAGCAGGTGCCGGGCCTTAAGAAGGGCACAGGCTGCTCCAGGCCACATACAAGTAGCACATACCTGCTCCCTACCACTGTGCATTGTCATTCAGCCCAGAAAGGGAGCCTGTATCAGTGCTGCAAGAATGCCATCATGTCACGAAACGGTGCTCCCGGAGACTGCAGTGAGACTGGCCATCATCTGCCCGTGACAGAGCGGGTGGCATTTGTCCAAAGGCTGTGGTTACAAGTGGGAGATGCCAGACGTGGATGACACCCAGCTTAGATTAGAAAAGGACCTGACGTATCCTTGAGTGTCCTTAACCAGCCAGCTTTGCAGATGAGGAAACTGAGGCCCAGAGATCACCCACCATGTGTCCCAAGGCTAGAGCCAGGGTGGGGGCAGTGAGCTGGGCTCATGACACTGGAGTGGCCATCAGGGTGGGGCACTACCCACAGTCCCCACCTCGTCAGCAGCAGGACCATAGGGAGCCGAGGCAGAGCATGTCCCCTCTCTACCTCCGGCTCCTGACCCAGACCAGGACATAGTTCCAGGAACCGTGCCATGGGGACTTGGGGCAGAGCCAGAGAGTGTGCCATTGACCCGCCTGGAGGCCACCAGCCTCCCCCCTCCGTCCCCCAGCACTGGTCTCCCTGAGCAGCTCCTTCTGGTCTCATGATGTGCCAGGGCCACGTGCAATTTGTGACCTCTGCAAACCACGCTGACCTTGGGACAGCGGAGACTTCCTGAGCCAGAGCCAGAAGGCCGGTCCTGGTCGGCAGAGGGGCCTGGGTTGTACAGCCCAGGCAGATTTGAGAGGCACTGCAGAGGCCAAGGCAGTGAGAGGGACCCTGGCTGGGCTGTGATGGCACCTCCCACATCAGGTGCACCAGCACAGGGCTCAGCTGGCCACGCACTCTCTCCAGCTGCATCCCCCCCGCAGTGCAGCCCGGCGCTTTCTCTCTGTGGCCTGATACTCCTCCTAAGCATCTGAGACATGTGGCCAGCTGCGAGGGGGATGGGCGGTACTTACAACCAGGTCTCTGTGGCCCGAAGCCACTGCTTGCACTTGTGAACAGTACCCCCACCTGCCTGCCGGCTCCTCTGGCCCTGGCCCCATCCAGGGTCCCTCGCTCCGTTGCCTGGCCCTTGTCTCAGCCCTGAAGAGGCTGAGGCCGTCTGGTCCTCACCTTGGTGGGCCGTGGGGTCTGACCTGTGGCTCCCACTCATGAGTGGCCAGTGGTGACAGGTCTCTGCCCCCCCAGGGCCTGGGCTTCACGTGGGGTGAGGGGACAGCTGGCAGCCAGCCCTCCCCTGCAGCACAGCCTGGCGCTTTCTTGTGGCCCTTGGTTGGCACATGCCGACTGACATTTCGATTCCTTGGGCTGAGCCCACCCCCGCTCCCAGGGGACACCAGCACCAAAGCCACTCTCAGTGGCAGCTTCCCAGTCTACCCTCCCTGTTGCCCTGGGAGCTTCCTGTCTCCCTCTGTGCTCAGCTCATGCCCTGAGCGGTCAGAGGTCAGCCTCCCACCCAGTGTGGCCTCCCTCCAAGCCTGCTCCACACTTTGGGGCCTTAATAGGCTTTTCTTTCCATTCCTCCCATCTCCTCATCCTTCTAGACCCACCCCTCCATGGTGGCCACCTCCTGCTGTGTCATTAGAGACCCTTTCCCAGGCATAGGCTGTCACTGAACACAGCTGGATGGCGGGGATGCAGCCCCATCTGCCTCCCCCACTGGACAGACTGGCTCAGGCCTTGGCGTAATCTGCATGGGGGTGTCCACGTGTTCCTGAGATCTCTGAGACCAGGGCCTCCCACATAGGCAGGCTGGGGTCCACCTCCTGTCCTGTTGTGGACAAGCCATGCGGGAGGGAGCCGGCAGGGGCTGTCAACACCACGCGGGCAGGGCTGGCCTCCCTCCCTTGGAGGAGGCCGCTGGAACCCACGTGAGCAGGGGCAGAGCCTCCCACATTGCACACCAGTCTGTTGCAGGGCCGGGCCTAGCTGGTACCAGCTCACGAGCGCCAGTTTAATATCATGTTGGTAGATTAAAATCAGCCAGGAGTAACTACACCACGGGAACTGGCAGCCGCTCGGTCCCCCTCATCCCTGCCGGATGTTAAACAGGCACCAGTCTCCTACAGCAGTGACCCCCAACCCCAGCAGGAGCACCCTGCCACTCATGCCTGCTCATGGGTGAATGACAGGGTCGTTGGCAGCATCTGTTTCCAACCTCCTCTGTGACCCCTCGGCTCTTCCTACTCTGGCCCTGTGACTGCACGTGTTTCTGTTTGTGTTTGGCCCGTGTGAGAACCGGGATTGGCCAGGACGGCTCCACGCTCTCCCTGGGCAGATCCTCTGCGCAGAGGAGCAGGCTGGGTGGTTCTGCTTTCTCTCCGTCAGGACATTAGGGACCAACCCAGGAGTCGGCTCCTGCTGGGTGTCCCGTGTTTCCACCTGGGGACAGGCCCGTGGGGGGAGGCAGCTGTAGCCGTTCCTCCCCTGAGGTCACACAGGGACCATACTGGGCAATCGCCCCCCCTACCCCCGCCCGTGGCCAGTGGATACTGGCTGTGGCTGGTCTCAAGGCAGCCAGGAGGGCTTCCTCTGCCCCCGAGGCCAGCTTGCAGGGGAGAAGGGCCTGAACATCACGGGCAGGGTCTGGGTGGGTTGGTGGAGGTACTCTGGGCTCCATCTGGGCCTTGTGAATCCCACGTGGGTCCTGGGGGCTGTGGGGGGCCATGCAGAGCTGGGCCACCTGGGCAGGGACCCAGGTTCTGAGCCCGATCCCTGGCACCGTCTGGGGTGGGTGTTGCTGCTGGGGTTCTCAGGGGCCTCTGCACGTCCCACGTCTGCACATGTCCCCTCTGCCACGTGATCTGCTCTCCTCAGCGCCCCTCCAACCAGCCCAGTGCCTGCATTCCGCGCTTACCCGGAGCTCCAGGGCAGAGGAGCCTCCCAGGCCACATCCCGCTCAGCGCCCAGGCCAGCGGGGTAATTAATTTCCTGAGCGTATTAGCTCTGCTCCTTACACACACATCAGAACTGCTCTGGATTTTAAGACGCAGATTATTATTGTTTTAAGGGATTTCTATAATCCGAGAACTGAAAAACAACTTCTCTTATCAAAAGCAGACTCCAGGGAGCAGGTGAAGAGCACTGGGGGACAGGCTGACTCAGGGACCCCTAGTAACCGGCATAGATGGGGCGTGGGATGCCTGCCACCCAAGGGGTCCTACGACTGGTCCTGAACAACACGGACAAAAGCTTCTGTCTTAACAGGACACGTGCCGCTGCCCCCTACCCCAGCCCCACTGGCTCCGACATTTGAGTTTCTGGTAGATCTGAATACAGGCAGCGAGGCGGAGGGAACTTGGTCATCTGATGAGGACGCCCCTCATGGAGCAGAAGGTGCCCCTGTTCCCTGCACGTGGCTCCCCACTGGACACGTGTCCTCAGGCCCAGAGAGCAGGGCCAGGCTGGCTGGCCCGGGAGCCCGGGCCACAGCTGGCCCTAATCCTGTCTTCATCGTCCCCTGGTTGGCGAGACCTTGGCTCCTATGCTTTCTTTAATTTCATGAATAAATTCAGTGAACTGGAGGCACCAGGCCTCACATCTCGAGGTTTCTGCTGAGGCCAGCCCCGGGCCACAGCCCCGCAGACCTTTTCTGGCCTCCAGTGACCCTGAGAAGGCTGACAGTGGCCTGACCAAGGAGGCCTGGCGTGGCCAGTTACCATCCACCGGGGAAAGAGAACATTCTGGAACAGCTGACCAGGGCAATCTGTGGTCCTGGGCAGCTTCCCACCCTGGCCCTTGGTCCCGTGCCTGCCGGGCTCCCTGGCCCGCCCCCTCTGACTCCTCTGTCAGCCTCATCTGCCCACACACAGGACCTCGGGAGGGAGAGGGAGCAGTACCGGCCAGACATGGCGTGGCCTTGGCTGGGTGAGTTGGTCCAGTCTGGCTTCTTTGTCTGTAAAGTGGGGTGACAGGCTGCAGCTCAAGGACAGGAGAGTTTTGACAACATCTGCCATGACCTGTGCTTGGCACCCACACAGCCTGGAACTCTGGGGCTGGCACCCTGATGGAAGTGGGTGCCAGGCATCGGAGCCCAGACCCCGGGCACTGGGCAGGCCGGGAAACTTCTCCCAGCCCCCCACAGCCTCACCTGTGGCCTGGGCCACCCGGTCCGGTTTGGGAGTCTGGGAAGGCACAGACCGGCTGGGAACATGCATCGTCCTGCCGTTTGGTTTCCTTCTCGCGAGAGACAGTCACAAGTTCCCCTGGGCAGGCAAGTGAGCTAAGCCCGCACACAGTGCAAGAGCCCCCAGGGGCATGCAGGGTTGAGCCGAGCCCGGTTCCCAAGGGAGCTTGTTGGCGGTCAGCCTGCCCCCACCCCCTAGTCCTGCTCAGACCTCCCAGGGCCTGGCTGCCAGTGCCCTCAGGATGACAACGCCAAGGCCAGAGACCCCGCTGAATCCAGATGGGGATGCTCTGGGCAGACTTGTCACCACGCTCTCCTCAGATGCTCAACCTCGCAGGCTGGCCTTGTGTAGCCCACCTGCCCAGAGGACCTGGTGGGTGGGGTCTCAGAGCAAAGACGCTATGGTACCATCAGGCCTAGTGCAGGACTTGGACCCCCAGGGCATCCCAGCCCCTCCAGTGCAGTGGTGTGGGGCCTGCTGAGGGCAGGAGGTCTCTTCTGGACAGCACAGAACCCGTGGGGGCTGGAGACCTGACCATCCCCAAGGGCTGTGAGGACATGGACTGAGACACTGTGTGACTCCAGCCTGGACTCAGTGAGACCGCAGCCATGACCTGCTGACCAGCCTGGCCTCTGGCATGCCCTTCCCCAAGACCTTGTCCCTGCTGCTGTCCAGTGCTCTGTCCCCAGGCACAGCTGCTGCGGCCCGCACTCTCCTGCCACACTGCCTGTCTTGGGAGAGGGGCTGGCACACCCCTGTGGGTGATGCAGGGGGCATGGCTGGAGGTAGGGAGGTGTGTGGGAACCCAGTCAGGAGGCAGAAGTGCCTGAGCTGCACATCCTGTCTCCCTTGTGAAGATGAGGATGTGAAATGGGGCCCCGCCAACTGCCTCACCTATAAAGGGGGCTGGGAGCCTCAGACCGATCTGGCCACGGTGAGCACCAGGGGAGTGCTGTCAGCCACCAAGTACTCAGCGGGGTGTGGGGTGTGTCAGCGACAGTGACAGGATCCTGGGAAGGATCAAGTGCCAGCTGCCACCGCGGGCATGTGCGGCTTCAGGCGCAGGGCCAGGAGCAGTGCTCCCAGGCCCGAGGGCTCTGTGATGGACACAGCAGCCAGTGGAGTTTCCTAGACCACGTCCTGACTGTGGCTGCACCAGCACACGTGGCATCTGTTCTGGGAGAGACTCACTTTGATCAGTTTCTTGGCAGAGCTGAGACCCCAGAGGACAGCCCTTGCCCTGCCCCCACTGGGACAACGGAGAAACTGGGGTTAAGGCAAAAATAACTTCCTTCCTAAGGATGAGCATTTCTGAAATCCAGCTTGTTGGCCTCAGGCTAAGGTTCCCCACTGAGATCCCCACCCCCTGCCCCCAGCTCCTTAGGTTCCTGCAGAATGGGCGGCCTGTTCTCCAGCCCTCCCTCCAGAAGAGGTGGCCCAAGGCCGTGCCCAGGAGTGCAGACGCACCACCTTGCTGAACAGTGTCAAGCAAGGGTGTCAGGGCCAGGGGTCCTCCAGCTGGTCCCAGGAGGGGCTGTCTGCACCGCCGTTCCCTCCCAGAGGGGCAGTGATGATCTGCAAGCCTGGCCAGTCCTGCACCTGTCAGCAGCTTCCAGGTCACATGCACCTGCGTCCTGCTGTTTGCTAATTTCCCATCAGTGACAGACAGCAGCCGGGCGAGGAGTAGGTCCAGGCTTGGATCAAGCTGGCAAGATTTAACACAAAACAGGTAGGAAGCAGTTCTCATTTCAGCTGAGGCAGAAATGGAGCGGGGCTTTGGAAGAGGCGTCCTCCCTCAAGGGCGAGGGTAGGGGGCCAGCGAGGCCAGAGGAAGGGGGACCCAGGGCCTGGACTTCTTCCTGGGCCTGGGCACGAAATGAGGAGGGGGAGCAGGACAAGGGAGCCCCAGGCCTTTCCAAGCAAGCGCTTCAAGTGTCGCTCTGGGAATTTGGGAGTCGTAGATCCTCCCTCAGTCTCTCCCTGAAGTTGCAGGATGCTCGCCGCCCCTGTCATCCTGGCCTAGGGCTCTGCTGGACCCTTGCAGATGTGGGAATGGGCCTTTCTGGACCTCAGATCCCGTTGGTCATTGATTCTGATGTTCAGTGAATGCAAAGAGCAGTGATGTGTGTGTGTGTTTGGGGTGAGGGGGGCTGGCTGGCCACTCAGACTCCTGGGAGACAGCTCGGTCAGATGGGCAGAGCCCCTACCTGGGCACAAGAAAGTGCTGTGTGTGCCCACGCTGGGGCCCTGGGATGGGGCACTGACCTGGTTGTATGGCCACCTGTGTCCATCTCGACTGCCCGGCCCCCTTGCCCCTCGCCCAGCTCCTGAGTCAGGGCTCCCCAAGGCCAGTGGGGGCTCAGGGCAACTTTGTGTTGCGGTTGGGCAGAGTAAACGGAAGAGCGAGAGCAAGGTTGACCACACCTGGACTGAGGCGCCCTGGTTCCTGCCCTGTGAGGGACTGTGGGACCCAGGCCGAGGTCCTTCTACGAGGGGGCCAGTGTCCAGGTGGGAGGATGATCGCAGGGCAGAGGAAAGAGGCTGGGCCCCAGGTGCTGTCCTGGGCCCTGCACACCAGCCTGTAAGTGCCCCACCAGCAGGGGTGGCACAGCTGGAGGACCCTCAGTGGTCCCCTAGCCGGGGCTGCGGGTGCTGGGAGGGGAAAGAAACCAGGGACCAGCAAACAGACCGGCCAGGGTGGGCTGGGGAAGAGTGGGCACTGAGCCTGAGGGAGCATCAGCGAGGTAGCCCCAGGCTGAACAGCATGAGCTTCTGCTGTTTCTGGCAGGTTCAGGACACAGGTTCCAAGCCATTAGGGCCTGAGAACAGCCTCACCGCAGCCTGTTATCTTGTTTAAACAGCCCTTGCTGTTTGAAGTGCCAGGTCTGATTGTGCCGTTACTATGAGCGTCACAGTTGTCACTGGAGGGGGGCAGGGCAAATGGTGACTCTGACTTCTGGACCCGTCGGAAGTCCCCCCACCCCAGAGAAGCCCCATCTGTCGCTGGCCCAAGGCCTGCAGGGCTGAGCGCTGGCCTCTCCTGAGCCTTATGCCACCCCTGGCTGGGCTGCAGCGAGCGGCCATGGGAGAGGAGGAGAGGTGACGAGGGAGCGGAGGAGAGGTGACGAGGGAGCAGAGGAGAGGGGAGAGGCAGTGGCTCTTTGTCGAGCCCCCTTCTTGTCCCTGCGGGGAAGGCCCGGTCCCCGCGGGCATCGGGACTATGAGGGCGCGAGGTGCGCTGCCCTGAGTTGCTAATCCCTCTATGCTCCCCGCTAATCTCCACCCTGCCTGGCGAGTCCTGTGGCCGCGGGGCTGCCCGTCTGCAGATGGCGGCAGAGGCGGGGGGGTGGGCAGTCAGCAGAGCAGGAGCCGGGCCACCGACGGGAACGCGTGGTGGAGTCGGGTCCTGGGGCTGCCACACAGACCCCACGGGTTTGAGTTGGGGAGATAAACCCTGAGGCTTCGTGCACCCCCCGGATCAGGGAGTTAGTTCCTGGTCGATTTAAAGCCAGAAGAGCACCTGTTTATAACCCTTTTCCACGTGTTTTGCCGCTGCATTGTTCCACTGAACAACGTAGCTGAGGTGAGAAGGGACACGGGTCACTGTCAGCAGAGCACCAGCGTGGCACAGGGCCTGCTGCAGAGAAGGAGGCCCGGCCCTGCCATCCTGATGCCCCATCATGTGTCCAGGCCCTGCCAGGGGAGGGGAGGCTGGTGGGGCGTGTGGGCCACCCCACCAACCAGGTCAGGCCATCTGTGGGTCAGCCGGGGACAGGTGCACCTCAGAGGGAGGACACTCGGCACCCAGCCCCCTCTCACCACAGCCCCTCGAACACCTACAGCAGTGCCGTCTGGCCCTGCCCGCCATCTCCCCGAGTCCAGCAGACCCGGCACTGCGCTTATGGGCCGACAGTGAGCAGTGTGGAGAACAGGGCAGGAGGTGCTCGTAGCCACAGCGAATTAACAGAAGGAGTTGACGCAGTGACCAGGTACTTCACCAGGGGTCAAGGACAGCCTCGGGGGCTGACCCCTCTGCAAGGGCCTGGAGGAAGGACAGCCCTGTGAAGGCCCCCGGTAGGATGAGTCAGGGGACCAGGTGGAAGGTGCAGGGTCACCCCACTAGGATGGAAGCCACTGAGGGGGTGGTGAAGGGATTTGGAGTCACATGGAGTCAGCTTGCAGAAGCAGGAGATTAAGGTGGTGGCTGTGGGAAGAAGGTTCCAGGTGTGTCTGGAGGTGCCATCAGTGGGACAGGAGAGAGGCAGAGTCCAGGGCCCAGTACGGGCCCCCTGCATGCCACACCCAGCCCCCAGCCTGTGGGTGGAGGGTCATGCCCATGCCCGGGTGCCGCCTGCCCTCAGCTTGCTGGTGTGCTGGGCGGCAGGCACATGTGCGTGCCACCCTGGGGACTCTTGTGTTCTCTTAAGCCAGGACTGCTCCCTGCCCCTGCGTATCTGAGAGTGACCACCTGGGGTCCAGGGGAAGGTGCTGTGAGGGCAGCCAAGGAGCCAGGGAGGCCAGGCGTGGATGTCGGGCCCCAGTGCCCGTACTGGGGATGCTGGGCCTCCGGCCTCCTGTCACTGCCTGTCAACCATGTTTCTATCGTGACTCACTTCACTACAGCCCAGAATAACTGCTCTCATGGCTGGCAGGACCCAAAGCTCCCGGGGGGTAAAGTCCAAGGCCACCCAAGCAGTCGTGTGGGCCTGGCAATGGAGCAGGCAGGCCAGGGATGGGTGCCGTCAGGGCTCCTCACTCTGGCCTCTCTCTGGGGCTGTCCCTGTGCTTCTCAGCCTGTTCCTCTTCTGTCACCCAGGGAGCCCTAAAGCTGAAGGGGGTCAGATAGAAGATGGTGGGGCTGGGGTCATCTGACCAAGGGTCAGAGTGCTGGGAGGCCCGGAACGACCCAGGGACATGGGAGGGCGGGATAGTAGGGTGCTGAGTGGCCAGAGGGGGACGGGTGCCAAGTGGCCCATGGCTGTGCCTGGTGGAGGGAGGGCAGTGGGAGTGGTGTGCAGTGGGGCTGTGCCCATCTGTCTCAGCCCAGGCATCCCGGGGGCTCACATGGGTACAGGTGGAAAGGAGCTGCTCGTGGCCACTTCTGTGAGATGGGCACCAGCTAGACACCTGGGCACCACTGTAGCCTCCACACTGGGGAGGAGTGAGGTCCAGAGCTACCAAGGACAGCTGTCCAGGCCAACCTGGCCACAGGGTGCAGAGGATGAGGCAGTCAGGTGCTCCCTCTGACAGCCTCCCCTCCCCTCCCACTCAGAGGCGCTGCAGCCAGGAGCAGGTCACCGGAAGGCCCTCCCCTCTTTCCTGCCCACTACCTCATTCCCCAGGGAGATTAGGGCCCCCCCCACACCCAGAGACCCTCCTCTGCCCCGCAACAAGTAGGCAGTGATGGACAGTGTGGTCTGGCCAGCACTCAGCGCCAGGCCGGTGTGCCCCTGTGGAGGGACGCCTGACCCAGCTCAGTGATTGAGCTTCTGCCATCCGTCTGTGTTGCTGTGCAAGGCTGAGGGTGGAGGCTTCCTCCCAGTTGCCATGGAAATGGCTTGCTGGGTGTCTGAGTACTAAGCTCAGCTGAGGGAGGGGAGGGGCTGCCCTGGGAAGAGCTGCTGTCACAGACTGTCCATTGGGCAGGACTCAGGGGCTGCGGTGCTCCTGAGCCTGGCGAACAGAGGGCAGCTCGGAGGCCCCATCACACACGTCTCCCTGTGGGCAGCTGGACCAGGACCACATCTGTGCAGGGCCGTGGTGACTCCATCCGGGCCTGGGTGGCTGAGCAGAGGCCCTGCCCTCCCACAGACACTTCCAGTGAGGAGGGGTGGAGAAACCTGGATCCCGGTGACAGCGGGGATCTGGGGCTGCCTGGGGAGGCCAGAGCACCCTGGCCATCCCTGCGGACATGAGCAGAGGTCTGGGTCATCTGTATTAGTTCCCACACTGAGCCTCTGGCAGGAAGGTGCTGCCTTGCTGTGTGGTGTCTTTCTGTCTGCCCATCTCCCGCCTCCTACTGCCCCTACCATGCACATCAGAAGCCCCTTGAGGACGGGCAAGTGTGCACCATGGCGTCCCCCTCAGGATCAAAAGGAGCAAGGCTGCCCTACACACAGCTGTCCATCCTGTCAGGGGAGTGGCCACAGACAGTCCAGCAACAAAGGGAGCCTGAGAAATTCTCGGCACTGAGGCGGGGCCCAGAGACGGGGAAGAGGCTGGTGAGAGAGGCTTCTCGGAGGAGGTGAAAGGCAAGGGACCAGGAAGGCCTGTGTTGGACCGTGCAGGGCCACAGTTCCCCACCGCAGCTGAGACTCCTCTGGGAGGAGAGTACAGCGTCCTAACCCTGACCGGCCAGCATCGTGTGCCACGTATGGCCCTGCTGGTCCCAGCATCCTTCTCCTCCCAGATCCCACTCTGTCCCCTGCTCTGGACAGCACCTCTCCCTCCTCCAGTCCCTCCCTGGGTCCCCATCCTGCTTATCCAGCCTTCCCAGGGATAGCCCCCACCCTCTGACCACAGCATTGCTTCTTGCCACCTGCACCCTCTTCCCGGGGAGACCTCCTGCCTGCACCCCTCACCCTGAGCCCCCCGACCTGGGACAAACTGGATCCCAAAAGGGAAATGGGCTCCAGAAGGTTGATGACCCTCAGTGGATGGGAGGGGCAGCACAGGGCTCAAGCCACCAGGCAGCTTGCGGTCTGGGCCCAGCCTGGCCTCTGCCCCATGGTGCCCAGGGCCAGGGGCGCCCTAAGTGCATCTTCCACTTGCCTCCCACAGCCACCCCTTAGGGCCCCTGAGCACCCCCAGGCCACCCTACACTTCTTTGCAATTTTCCAGGAAGAGAGACAGACACATCCCTCTCTCACCCCCAGAGACCTGCCCCCTACTTCTTTGGGCACAAAGAATAAGCTGTTTCCCCAAGTCACCAGTGCTGTCCTTGGAGCAGGTTTATTCTGGAGGCCAAGACTGTTCTCACACCTTTCCACAGCTGCAGGTGCAGCTAACAGCCCCCCGCCCGTGCACCTGCTGGGGCTTTGGTACGTGGGTGTGAGGGTAGGGCATGCTCTCCTCCCTGCTGGAGACATCTGGGGACATTCAAGCCCAGACTCCTCCTCACAGGGCTCAGGGAGGTCTTGAGGGCTCCTACCGCCCACCAGGCCCAGAGCACAGGGCTCTGGGCCTCACCTGCCTCCCAAGCAGTGGAGAGGGGAAGGGACGGTCAGCAACATCCCGGCGATGGACCCCAGATGCCGACTGGGACCTGCCAGCTGACAGGCTGCCCCACCTGTGCCATCACCACAGAAGGAGCTCAGGGGGCCAGAGGCTTGGCTGTTACTGGTGAAGGTGCCAGCTTGCTGTCCATCCCTGACTGGACCTGCCCTCTCAGCCCACCCAGCCCGGGGGCTGCAGCCTTGCTGCCCAGTCCCGCCCTCGGAGCCCTGGTAGCCTGGCACTGTGGCCCAGGCCTGAGCTGCAGAATGGGCCACTGCAGGGCCAGCACCACCGTGGTGAATGGAGCTTATTCATGTCCACAGCCCAGCGGCTTCCAGCATGAAAAGCTGGATTCACGGTTCCCGAGAACAAACCCTCCAGGCTCTTCTATAGCAGGCAGACCTGGGCTTCCCAGACCCTAACAGAACCAAGAACTCAGATTAGGGAGGGGCTGGAGGAGGGTGGGCCAGATGGAAGGGTGTGGAGCCCACTGCGTGGCATGAGGACAGTGGGGACCCGGTGGGAAGGGTGCTTCCTTGGGCCTCGCTGGGCCAGGAGACCCTGCCATGGGCTCCCCGCCCCCCAGCAGGCCAGGGCCTCTCCCTGACTAACCCACCACCCCGCCCCGCCCTGCAGAGCCGGATGGCGGAGAGCCTGCGCCTCTTCGACTCCATCTGCAACAACAACTGGTTCGTCAGCACCTCTCTCATCCTCTTCCTCAACAAGAAGGACCTGCTGGCGCAGAAAATCCGGCGCATCCCGCTCACTGTGTGCTTCCCCGAGTACAGCGGCCAGAACACCTATGAGGAGGCCGCTGTCTACATCCAGCGGCAATTCGAGGACCTGAACCGCAACAAGGAGACCAAGGAGATCTACTCTCACTTCACCTGCGCCACCGACACCAGTAACATACAGTTCGTGTTCGATGCCGTGACCGACGTCATCATCCAGAACAACCTCAAGTACATCGGCCTTTGCTGAGGAGCCGGCCGCCCGCCGTGGCGAAACCGGGGACCGCTCCCCAGCGCACTCAGAGAGCAGCCCCGGGGCCGGGAACGGGCGGAGAGGCCCCCCGCCCCCCTCCTGGCCCCCACGTCTCTGCAAACACGAACATATATGGATAGGTTGCTAGGTAGGTAGACACACACTCACAGACACGCGCACACACGGCAGATGGCAAGGCTCCCCCACGGGGCTGAGTTCCCCTGAAGACTTGAGGAGCTGTCGCCATGTTCACTCTGAGCCCCTCCAGCCTAGTCACCTTGCCTTCCCAGTGGCCCCGCTCTGCATGGGGGTCCGTCCGGGACCACGAGGAGGGGCGGCCAGCTCGCCAGGAGGGGGCGCTCTGCCGACCCACCAGGAGGAGAACCAGAGCTGGGCGGCCCACCTGCGCTGGAACCCCGGCCGCGAGGCCACCCGACGGCACCGACCAGCCACTCCCAGCTCTTTTTAAACGGCTTCGGAATACACAGCGAAACTCCACACGATAACACATGGCAGGACTTGACCCAGACCAGGCCAGCCGGGTTCCAGCTTTTCTTCTACCAGTCGGACATTTTATAAATTGAAACCTGGTTTTTTCTCCTCTGACATTCTTTTTTTTTCGGCCCGATCTCGTGGTGTTTCGCAGAAATACAGAAAATTTCCAACGCAGTTGAGTATTCTTTTTTAAATGCAGATTTTTCCAAACCTATTTTTTTTTCAGGTGGTCCTTTTTGTGTCTGGCTTGCTGAGTGTAAAAGTTGTTACCTGGACGAGTCTGTCCATCCGCGCCCGGCGGCGGCCTCGGGGGCAGCATTGTACATAAGCCCGCGCAGCGTCCTCTTGTTACTGGTGCGGTTTCCGCTTCGTTTTTATTTCCGAAAATAAGTGTGATGTATTTAAAGAAGGTCCTTCACCCAGGAGCGGATGAACAATAGCTAAATGTCTTGGTATTTAAAGAGTAAGTTGCCTGTGGCTTTTTGGCAAGTGGAGGAAGGGGAGGCCCGAGACGTGCCCGGCGCCCGCCGGCCCACTGAGAGCAGCCGCGACCCCTGTGAAGGCTCGGCCAGCCTCGCTCAGAGCCTGAGGGAGGCCCTTCCCGCCCCGGCCATGGCGCTGCTGCCACCATGAAGGACCTTGGCTGAGAGCCACTGCCAGAGCCCTCACCAGATTGCATTCGGTGGTGCCGTTTGCCCGGGGTCGGTGCACAGGGCCGCAGCTAAGGACTTAGGAGAGGTCGAGGGGGAGAGAGGAGCTGGCGATCGCACGGAAGTCCGAGATTGTCTACTTCAAGAAATAAAATACCCTGAATGAGCTGAGCCTTGTGTCCGAGTGCTGTGTGCGCGGCTGACACGTGGGAGGGTGGCGGGGACACCTTCCACACTACGTGCCTTTTTCTCTCCCTGCTACTCACATTTAGGAAAAGTCGCTTTGAGATGAATGTCGAGAATAAACAGCCCCAGGAGAGGAAAGAAGCTGCCAACAGGGGAGATGTTCGGGGCCCTTGTGTCCGAGGGGCTGAGGTTTGGGGGTAATGACAGCACCCACCCCAGCTGTACCCACCTCCGTGAGGGTCAGAGTCCTCCCCCCAGAGTGGAAGGGGTGCCCGGAGAGCCAGGAGGGTGCAGGGTGGGCCTGCAGGGTGTGGGGAGCGTTGGCTGGGTGGAAAACACTAGTTAGCAGTCAGGGAAGTTCACACTGCTCCTGGCTCTTTACAGAGTGTCTTATTTAATGCTCACCACTGCACAGGGGTGTTGGCGGTGACCCATTTTATAGATGAGGAAAGATGGTCAAGGATGGGGAGCAGGGGGGCCAGGTTCCCCAGGAGCAGGCATGGCCTGTGCCTCCCAAGACCTGGGTCCTTGCCCAGCTCTGTACCCGGACGGCCAGGGCAAGAGCCCACAGCGAGGTCACCTCCCCAAACCCAGGACCAGGCGCAGAGCCCCAGCATTGGGGCGGGGACAGACAGATATTGGTGCAGGTTCCCGGCACTCAGATACTCAGACCGGCCCTTGCTTCCCCAGCCCTGAGCCCACGTGGGGATGCCCTCCACACCTTCCACGTCACCAGACAGCAGAAACCCAGGGGGCTCTTGTCTACGAAGAAACAACCTGTGACTTCAAATCTTTGAGACTTATTTTTAACTTTAATGCCAACTGTGAAAAGAGCAGTAATCTCACCATGAGCATCTTTAGCTAAAAATACACAAAGAATAGAATTCTCTCTCCTGCCCCGATGTGTTCACAGGGTAGAGGAGACTTCCCTGGGACGGTGCTCCGCCAGCACACAGCAGTCGGCCTCTCCCTTCCCATCCCCTCGCGCCCCCCCTCGGTCTCCGCCCGCATCGGTGCTTCCTCTGACCAGCCCACTGCATTCCCCACGCTCCACTGATCCCTCTGCTGGTGTGACCGCCCCCATCCTCACCGCCCAAGGCCCATCGTCCCTCGGGGCCCAGCTCCCCGGCCTTGGCAGCCCCCTCCCTCCCTCACACCACCTATCAGAGCACCCATGCCTGGGCCAGGAGGGAAGGGGTGTCTGCACTATCTGACCCACCTCCTTCCCTCACTGGCTGCCCAATCAGGGTTCAGCCTGAGGAAGGCATGAGCTGAAGTCCAGGAGGGGCCCAGACGCCCGCATTAGCTGGGGAAGTGAGCTCGGGACCAGCAGAGGGGACGGCGATGGGGCTGGAGTTGGTAGAGAGCGGCCTTAAGGAGAGAGGGTCCCCTGTGCAGGTGGGACCATTGAGGGCTGTCAGGCTGAGGACGTGCCTGGAGCCCTGGTAGCGGCACTCCTCACCCTGTGGTGTTGGGGCCGGAGGAGCAGGGGCAGCACTGGGCCACCCTCTCTGGGCACTGAGGAGGGAAAGGGGGCAGAACAGGCCAGGGCTTCTGCTGCTCCCAGAGCCCAAGCTCCCTTGGACACAGCCACCCCGATCTCCCTCCAGCCCAGATGGTGTGACTCCAAGAATGCCCCTACCCAGCCCGGCCCTGCCCCTTCCTGAGTCCGCAGGGCAGAGGCCCGAGTGCATCCTCCCTGCCTCCGTCCCACACTCTGGGCAGGGAGAGCGCCTGCTTCCACCCCATGGCCCCACCCAACATCCAAACCCAGCAGCACACAAGCAGTCAGTGACAGCGGTCCCTGCTGCCCTAAAGCTGAGCCAGCGGCCCTCAGCTCCAGCATCTCTCAGCTCCAGCACCGCGAGCACCAGGCAGGGCTTGAGGACACAGTCAGAGGGCCCGAGTTGGGGAGTGGGCCTTCCGGGGGCCCTAGAGTCCAGTTACAGAGGGATACTTGGTGTCAACCCAGAGCCCTCACCTACGGGACACTCTGTCCACACGGGGTTGGCAGAAGAGGGAGGAGATGGGTTCCTGCAGCATCCGTGGTGTCAGTCCCTCGAGGCCTGGTGGACTGGGAGCCTGACATGCCATCGGGCCTAAGAGGAGGAGCAATCCCACCAGGCAGGCACGGTCCTGTGGCGCCCCCTGCTGACCATGCTGGGAAACCACGCAGCCAGCGGATGCCAGGGCCCAGGAAAGGCTTGTCGCCCACAGACACCCCAACACATAAGTCGAAGGAGCGAGGGACCAAATGAGCAAAGAGCATTAGGAGAACAGCTAACACGTTGTCCTTTCAAATACTGCACAAAACCTGCTAAACATCCAGGACTCGTTGAGTGTCAGCGCTCCCCTGGGTGCAGAGGGTCCTTCTGGTGTGGCTGTGGACAAAAACCCGTACCAGTGACCACCAGCGTGAGAGCCAACTGCACCCCAAGTGCAGACCGTCCCGGCAGGACCACAGGCCCCTCTGCTACCTGGTGCTACTCGGGCTTTTTTACTGCCCGAGGCCCCATGCTGGAGAGCGGAGCCCCTGAAGTAGACGCCCTCACCCCACCCAGGCCCCCACCCACAGGCCCCGCAAGGACACCCCCTAGGACACAGCCACATCAGCCAACTTGGAAGCCACTGCACTCGGGGCCCCCTCAGAGGGACTTCCTGGGGCACCTGCCACACCATATGTGCTCCCCTCCATCTAGCAACCGCCCCCCCACTGCCACACACTCCTCACCAGTGTCCCTCTGGGCACATCGCAGACGATGAGTAGTGATTTGGGGGGCCTCCAACGAGGCTTGTCAGAACCACGGCCCCCCTACTCCCCGTGGGGTTCCCAGCACTTGTGGGTTCTGGAAAACTTGGCAGGGAGGAGACAGGGAGGCCAGTACACCAGAACCCAGATGACCATAGAGCTTTCATCATTAGGACGGTGTTGCCTGGCAAGGTCTAGACAAGAAGGCTTCAAAGCAAACCAACCAAAAACCCATCCCAGGGACCTTCTCGAGCTAAATGTGAAAACGCTTTCACTTTTAAAAGAAAATATAGCAGTAGACGACCAGGAGTTCCTAGCACCAGTGTCTCTTAAGCAACACCCCCTAAAAAAGCCACAAAGGACAGGACTGAAGAAAGTCTACATTCAAATGAAAACCTGCTGGGCCAACGAACAGTGACAAGCCATGCAAAACAGCCCCGGGGAAATTGTATTTGCAGTGTGTGTAACCCACAAAGGGCTAGAATCTGGGATAAATGCAAAACTCCCTCAAATCAAGGAGAAATGGAAAAACAACTCAACAGAAGGGGTTCTGGCTCCCGGAGGCACCAGGCAGGAGAGGGGACGGAGACAGCGCCAGGCAGAGAAGACGCCCCTCTCAGGATCTCGGGGCACAGCAGAGCCACACGATAGCCACACCACACAGCGCCCCGCCGGGCTCTCCAGGCTGCAAGGCCACCGGAAAAATGGCCGCCCAGAAGGCCTGCCTCTTCCAGCCCCACGACACCCTCTTCCCAGGGAGGAAAACCTGAGCAGGAATGTTCAGGAGCCCAAACCTCTGCATGCCTGTTGACTGGGCAGGGGTGAGTTTACTGCATGTAAGGGCGGGTGGGCCGGAATTATAATCACGAAATAGAGCCTGTGACAGAACGTAGGTACATCTCTGAATCGTAACATTGGGATTTTTAAGGACCAAAGGGATCCATCAGGAAGATCCTTTTACAGAGTTTTAAAAACACTCAAAGCAAGATCTCTAGATTAGTTACATCTGTGGTCAAATACAAAGACACGTGTTGGGGACACAGTCACCAATTACTGGCCACCCCAGGGAGGGTGAGAGAAAGGGGGCTGGGTGGGGGAGGTTCACAGGGGACTTGGACTGCATTTATTTTTTAAGCAAAAATCTCAAGCAAATACGAAATGTGGTGGGATATTACAATTGAGCACAGCTGGTGATGGCACCTGATGCCCGCTGTCCTCTCTCGCTGAAGGTTTGAACAGGTCACAATCACTGTGAGAGCCCTGGATGAAAACAGTCCCCTCTCCACACCCAAGAAGGAATGTTCCTGTGTGGTGGGCCAAGGGATTTGTGGATCTCAGCCCCAGAATCGGTCCTTCGTGGAGATGCCCCAATATTCAGGGACCATCAACCATGGTCGCCCAGGAGAACCAGCTAAGGTGCGTTTAAAGAAGATGATGGGTGGGATAGGGTGGTCTCTTTAAAAAGACCACCAGGAGTTCTGCTGTCAGGTCTAGCACACCCAGCCAGGTCTGGCGGAGGAGGGGATGGACTGGTGGTGTGCACATGCCCAGCCCCCAGGGCTCTGCACCGGATCCGTTTCCCTCCTCTCTGGGACCTCAATCAGGGAGTCCTGTGCTACACGCTTGGCTAGCTTCTTCCCACTTGGCCCTCACTTCAGGCCTGAGATGGGTCCCATCAGCTTCACATCCGCGATGAAGAAATAGCCCATCCCGGGGTACACAGGGGACAAGGTGAGGGCAGCGGGAACCCAGTCTGGCCAACTCCTGGCCCACAACATCTCCCTGTCCCTCTTAAGGCACACCCCATAAGGCCTGATATCATGCCTCTTGGAAGGAGCCCCTTGTTTAAAAATGCTCATTGCACCATGTGACAGGATGGGCGTCAGTGTGACATGAATCTCAACCCTGCAGCCAGTGAGCAGGTGGCCGTTAGCCTGGACTCAGCATCTAATTAGCTGGAGCAGTTAGCTGGAGGGGACAGCAAGCCAGCAGGTGGAGTTTCTAATCCTTGAAAACATGCCATGGCACTGCTCAAAAGAGGACACTTACAGGGTGATAGCCACCAGGGAAATACAAATTAAAGCCAAAATGAGACGCCACCCCACACCCACCAAACAGATATAAGATCAAGTGTGGGTGAGGACCCGGAACTCCTGGGGTGCTCCTACACTGCTGGTGGGAGCTAAATTGGGATGTAAAGTTACCCCGGGCCTCACCATTCTTTCCAGGATATATCTCAGAACAGACGCATACACGTGTCCTTCGAAGGACATTTGTAAGGACGTCAGTAGCCACTGTATTCTTGGCAGCCACACGCCAGAAACAATGCAAATGTCCATCGGCAACAGAAGGGACAGATACACTGTAGTGTACGCCTACAGTGTGTGTGCCACGCTCCAGCGCAAATCGGCAGAAATCGGTAACGCACAACATGCGTGGGTCTCAGAGACAAAGCGTTAAGCAAAAGAAGCTAGAAGCAAAATAGTTCAAAGAGGCATAAACTAACCTATGACCTTATAAACTGAAGATATATGGAACCGCTTACCTTTGCGTGAGGGGCAGTCACTAGCAGGGGCAGGTGCTGGCCACATTCTACATAATTCTTGGCCTGGGTCGTGGTTCCTAGCAGGGGCACGTTTACTTCGTACTGTGTAATCAAGCGTGTGCTTTTTCAACATGTGTATTGTTCCTTGATAAAAGCATGACTTTTTTTTAATGTACTCTAGACTGTAATCAGCGTGGCAGGCGCCTGACCAGGACGGAAGACCCAGGGGCGTCCCAGCACCTAGGGCGAGCCTACCTGCAGGCAGCTGGGCCAGGTGCTTGAATGCCAAGTGCATGTTCTCCCGGCAGGTCGGCTGGGGGTCGTTCAGCAGGTAGGACAGGGCGTGGATGATGTCATGCTCTAAAAAGCCATCCCTGGGGAAGAGAAGTCGGATTTATTTATTTTTATTGAAGTAGAGTTGATTTACACTGTCGTGTTAGTTTCAATGTACAGCACAGTGATTCAGTTATATATAATATCCTTTTTCATATTCTTTTCCATTATAGATTATTACAAGATATTGAATATAGTTCCCTGTTCTATACCATAGGTCCTTGTTGTTTATTTTATATATAGTAGTTTGTATCTGTTAATCCCAAACTCCTGGTTTATCCCTCCCTACCCACCTTCCCCTTTGGTAACCATAAGTTTGTTTTCTATGTCTGTGAGTCTGTTTCTAGTTTGTAAGTAAGTTTATTTGTATCTTTTTTTTGATTCTACATATAATTGATATCATATGGTATTTGTCTTTGTCTGACTGACTTCACTTTATATGATAATCTCTAGGTTCATCCATGTTGTTGCAAATGGCATTATTTCATTTTTTATGGCTGAGTAGTATTCCAGTGTATATGTGTGTGTGTGTGTGTGTGTGTGTGTGTGTGTGTGTACGTACCACATCTTCTTTGTCCAATCATCTGTTGATGGACATTTAGGTTGCTTCCATGTCTTGGCTATTGTAAATAGTGCTGCTATGAACGTTAGGGTGCATGAATCTTTCGGAATTGGAGTTTTCTCCGGATAAACACCCAGGACTGGGATTGCTGGATCATAGGGTGAGTTTTTAAAGGACTCTCCACACTGTTTTCCATAGTGGCTACATCAAATTACATTCCCACCAACAATGTAAGAGGGTTCTCTTTTCCCCACACCCTCTCTAGCATTCACTGTGGACTTTTTAATGATGGCCATTTTGATTGGTATGAGGTGATACCTCAATGTAGTTCTGATTTGCTTGGCAAGTTGGATTTAGACACAGCTAAGACTGTGCCCAGATAGGACCCAGTAAGAACCTAGAGTCAGTTGCCCACCCTCACCTCCACCTGGAGCCTGAGCCCAGGTGACCAAAAGAAAGCACCTTCCCCAGATCCGTCTCAGATGGGAACTGTGAGGGTCCACCTGAGTCTTGCCAGGTCACCTCGGATCTGTCTACAGTGGGAACCGTGAGGTTCCACCCGAGTCTTGCCAGGTCACAGCAGGAAAGGGCACCCCCACCAGACGCCAGGCTTGTGCCCCACCCACCACTCTGTCCCAGCACCCTGCTTGGTGCAAAGCCTGTGTGTCGGCACCACCTCCCCACATGCACCCCGTTCATAGTGACCCATTGGGCCAGGGATGTGCAGGGATCGGGCTGACCAATCCCCTTCCCAGATCCTGCATCCAGAGAGGAGCCAGGGAGCTGGGAGGTCCAGAGGACTGAGGGGCAGAGGTGGTCATCTGCAGATGGCTCTGCGCAAGCGAGTGTGTCAGTTCCCAGAGACTGTCTGTGGGGAGAGGGTAGCAGCAGCCCCCAGAGAGAGGAGCGCCCCGGGGCCCCCAAGCCTCAACTTGGGGCTGAGCACTTCACCTGCATTAACACATTGAACTCCCTGCCCTGCAAGCAGGTCATTCAAAGTCATTCAAGGGCTTGCCACCCAACAGAGGGGTGCAGCTTCAAAGTGTGATGCTGGTATCCAGGGACAGCTGCCCACCTGCCCACGTTGTGGGTTGCCATAATGGAGAGCACCTCGGTGGTCTTGATCCGCACCATGTCGTTGGTGTCCTTCAGCAAAGCTTTCAGGCTCTCCAAGCAGCCTGTGAGGCAGAAAAAAGAAAACCCCTGAGCATTTACCAGGCTCAGAAATTGGCTAACCTAAAGGTGGACAGGTGAGCCAATGTCAGGAACCAGAGAGAAGCAGAGCTCCCTGGTCTTGGGGCGTGGGGGCACGGTGTGGGCTGTGGAGTGTTTCAGAGTCACTAGCGGGGGCTCTGGGTGCTGGAAAGGCTTACCCCCAAGCACTCAGTCATCCAAGCCCCCTCGTGAATCTCCCTGCACACTTCCTACCGGTGCCTTCCTCCCAGCCCTCCACGGGGCTCACAAAAATGTCCTTTGCATTTGAAGAGACTGGAGGTCAAATTCCAACCTTGTCACCAACTAGTCATGTACCCCTGAAAGGGTTACATTTCTGATGCCAGAGTGAGCACGTAGAAATCCCACTTCATTTATTTATGGGGCAACTGTAGCCTCACATCCCTTCTCTCCGAGTCTCTGTCTTCTTATCTGTTGGTTGAGATGCTCCTTCCCTCCCAGGGCCAGTGCTACGACGACCAAGATAACACTGGTGGGGCACATGCAGTGCTGCTGGCCCAGAGTCGGGCTCATTAAATAGCAACCTTTACTACTGAAGCTCCCTGCACTGTCTGGGGCCAGGCCGGGACCACCACGCCCTGTTTGGTGGGTCTGTGGCCACCTCATTAAGTCATAGCACAGGAAGCACACTGCTGGTGGTGTTCATTAAGGACTGACTGACCAGCTGGAAGGGATACTGTGAAGGGGCCAGTTCAGCTCTTCCCCCCTTGAGCTGCTCTGTCTGTCATTCCAGACCCTGGTTATGGTCACCTGGGCCGTGACACACTCACCTATGTGGATGGCCACGTAGACATGCTCGGGGTCATGCATGAGGTCACACAGAGCCATGAGGGCTTTCTGCCTCGTCAGCAGGTCCTCCGACTGCAGCTCCTCATTCAGCTTGGGCAGCGCCCGGCAGCCGTAGGCAATGGCCGCCTGGCTGGGGTTGACATCGGGGGGCAGGTACTTGGAGATGCGGGTGTGGGCCATCTTCCCACGCCTGCGCAGGGCAGCTCTGTAGCTTTCAAAAGGAAGCTCTGCAGGAACCACTGAGTAAGAGAACCCAAAGTTGTCTTTATGGTTACTGTGATTTAGCAGTGACTTCTCATTTGAGCCTCAAAACAGTGAGGGCAGTTGGGTGGGTATTTTTAATTCTATTTTACAGATGAGCAAACTGAGACTGAGAGCAATGAAGGGATTGGTTCAAGGTCACAGTGAAGGCAGCCCAAACTGCAAACTCCAGAGTTCTCCCAATATGTTGTAGGCTGGGCCTTGGGCTCAAGGCACGGAGAAGACAAACCAAACTAAACAAACAGTGATAGGACAGCTACATTTAGTGCTTATCTGGTGCCAGCAAGCCCTAATATCTAACTCAGCTACCCCAGGAGGAGGGGACTTCTATTACCCACATTTCATGAAGGAGGAAATTGAGGTTTAAGGGAGAGGAACTGTGGAGGTCATGAACTAGGCTAGGAGCCAACATTCAAATCCAGGTCTAGTACTTTCACCCATCAGGGACCCACAGCCAGATGCTTCTGGCGCATCCACAAAGGAGGCGTTAAGGTTAAAGTGTGATTTATTTTTATGACTCACACACAAACACACTTTGAGAAACCACAGGCGGGGTGGCTTAGTAGTTAAGAACGGGCTCCAGGCCCTTAATAAGTTGCTTCCTCTGTGTCTTTCTGCAGCTCAAAAGGGGGATGATAGCAGCACGTCCCTCCCTCCCAAGCTGGCACATTCGCTGGTATTCATGAGCCTGGCACTCCAGGGCTTCAGGTACACTGGCTGTGTTATTATTATGCTGCTGCTGGTGGTTATGGCCTTTAGTGATAGTGACAAGCCCCCGCCTTGTGGGAATCTACTGCAGTAACCAGGTGAGCGGACCTTGATTCTAGGCACCAGATAACTAGGGAAGGAGGAGAGGAGGGCCGGGCTGGAAAGGACGTGGCCATTTTCGATGCGGTCTTCCCTGGCAGGGAATGGTGGGAGCCGGGGACAGGGTCCTGCCCTCCTCTAAGGGGCACAGGCGGGCTTGGGGTGGGAGGGGGCGAACCCCGTTGAGAGGGTCTTGGTGGGTCTAGGGGCTCCTGTTCCCCGGCCTGTGTCAGCCGCGGGCTCACCTGCCTCAGCGTGCGCGGTCCTGGTAGTGCGCGCCCGTTCCTAGGCAACCCGGTTGCCAGGCGACTCTGGCAGCGGCCGCCTAGCCTCTCTCGGCTCACCGGGCGCCCACTGCGCAGGCGCAAACAGCCTCGGGCCAGGGCCCGCTGTAAAGTAGGCACGGTGAGACTTTACTGGATTACTGCGGGGAACAAAGGCTGCTCCGCTTTGATCGTAGTAGAGAAGAGATGGGAAGTGATTGTGGACGGCCTTCTCTGTACTGGGCACTTGGCATGCCATTAATCCTCAGAGCAAACCTGTGAGGTGATAGCATTCTCCACTTTACCCATAAGAAACTCAAAGAAGTTCGGCAGCTTCCCTCGATCACACAGGGCTGATCCCAGGACTGCTTAGCCCTGGCTCATGCTCCTTCCTCAGCGGGATGGCTGGCTGGCAGCGACACCGGTCTGTCCCTGCAGTAGGCTCAACACACTGCTGGCCGGAGCAATTGTTCTTAAAGCAAGCCGGACTCAGCCATGGCCTACATAAAACCCTTCCAGGGTTCTCCATCGGTCTCAGGACAGAGTCCAGACTCCTAGCCTAGCACTCGAGGCCCTGTGTGATGGCCACCTCCAGCCAGGCTCTTTCTCTCTTAATCCCTTAAATGGTCAACTCTTTCCTGCTGCTGCGCTGCTTGTAACACTAATCACGTCCTTGTCCTTCAGGACACAACGTGGTGTACTCTTCCTCCACAAAGCCTTTAATTTAATTTTTAAAAATTGTCCTTCCATTTTACTGTTTTTCAATCTTTTTTGTTACCTTTGAAAATATACACATAACATTCTATGTAGCATATACATGTTAATTTGTGAACCACAGAAATATAATAAGCACCTGCCAGTTCACCACAAGAATATGATCAGAGCCTGCAGCCCCTACCCCTATTCCATACCCGGGTCTCCTCTCCAAAGCTGCGGTCTCATTTTTGTGATTATAGTCTTACAAATGCCACTGGACACCATCTAGCCACACATGTCTCTCCCTGCCGACAGAAACTAGCTCACAGAAGCTCAGTGACTCAGGTCAGCTTTTAAACAGCCATTAATTATGGAAATTAATTTTGTAGCATGAGTTCTAGAAGCCAGGCATATGATATTCAGGCATCATTAGGTTTAGAACTATGCAGATTAAGGTCAGGAAATGGTAGGCATGTCCTACCCTTCACTGCAGGGCAATCAAATGCCCAAGTTACAGCCAGAGCGCTTTCTTGTGCCCTGATTGCAGAGAGGAGGAGGTGTCTTGTGGCAACGACTCGAAGGCATGAAACATGCCAAAGTACATCTGGGCTGACCTGGAAGGACCGAGATGGGGGTATTATTGTAGTCTCTGAGTTCCAAATTGTTTATTTTCATTTGAATTATTTATGAATAAGCACTATAGACACATAGAGGAAAATCCAAAAAGTATAAAAGTATAAAGTCGCCCTCCCTCCTTGGTCCCCAGCCAACAGTTGTTCTCATCTGTGGCAACCACTGGAATCTTTCCAGCAATAAACTAAATTTATGCAAGTAAATATAATGCACTTACTTTTTAGTGTAACGGCAGCATACTTCAAACACTGTTCTCCGCCTTCTTTTTTTAAAATGTAATATTCGTTCACTCATTTAACATTCACTACATTTCCGCTATGTGCAGGCACTGTTTGGCCAATGCAATAAATAATGGAGTAAACACAAGAACCCCTGCTCTCACTGCGCTTGGTGGAAGGAGATAGACAATCCACATGAACAACAAGTTACATAATATGTTAGAAAATAGTAAGTGCCTGGGAGAAATAGAGCAGAATAAGGAGTTGGATGGATGCGGAGATCGTAAGTAGGATGCCTCATCTAGAGGTGGCATCTGAGCAATGTAGATATCCGAGGACAGAGCATTCCAGGCCTAGGAGACAGCCGATGAAGGCACTGGGTGCCTGGCGTGTTGGAGAAACAAGGAGATCAGAGGCGCATATGTGGGATGGGGGAGGGGAGAAACGGTAGAAGATAAGAGAAGAAATGGGGCAAATCACATGGGGCCTCTTGGGCTATCGTAAGAACTATTAATCTGAGAGCGATGAGGAGGCATTTTTGGAGCCGAAGATTGACGTGATCTGATCTGGGATCCCTAGAGGCTGCTGAACTGGGAATAGGATAGGAGCAAGGATGGAAGCAGGGGGAATCAGTTAAGGGGAGAGAAGGTGATGATGGTTTGGACCATGGTGAGATCAGTGGAAGTGGGAGGGAGAGAAGATACTGGACAAATCTTCAGGGTAGAACCTACAGGATTTATTGATAGATCAGCTATGGGATGTGACGAAAAGAGGTCAAGGGATCTTGAGATCCCTCCATATTAGAGATAAAGAAAAACACGAAGATTTTAGATAACCGGAAAAAATCATATATGCTATATTGTAGAAATAAATCCTTAAACACTTCAAGTAATTCTCTCCCCGTTTGAGCCATCACCCCTCCCCAGCCACGGTGATGTCGGAGAGGTCAGGCGCGCAAGTCTCTCGCCAGGGTCAGCCCCGCCCCGCCCCGCCCCGCCCCTGGCCGCAGTGGCCCCGCCTGTCCGGCCCCGCCCTTGTTGCCATGGCGATAGCCGGCGCTCTGGCCCTATCTCGGAGTCTCCCGCGAGGCTCTGGTTGCTATGGTGATCGCTGGCTCAGGGCCGTCGCGGGACTAATTCGGCTCCAGACCCCGCCCCCGACGTCCTGGATGCGTCAGGCGCCCGTCAGTCCCTCGTTGTGCTCGTTGCCATGGTGATCGCGCTGCGGGGGCCGCGGCAGGACGCAGTACCTGAAGCTGACGCAGCCGCTGCGGGTGAGTCCGCGGCCCTCTCGTCCCACCCTGGTCCGCTCGCGTGATTCCCCTCCCGCCTGCCACCGCACAACCCGAATGCGGCCTGCGGTCCTGGGCCTCCTGGGCCTCCTCACTTCCTGAGCGCCCACCCTGGGCCCCCAGTACTGGTCGGGGGAGCCGCCCGTCCGTTGGGGAGGTCAGCAGGCCTCGGTCAAGGCCCCAGCGGGAGAAGGAGACGCGGGGCTGTGGACAGGCGGGAGGGCCTGGCAACGGGTAGGGTGGTTCCAGAAAAGGCCTGTGGGCTGAACCCTAAGGCCTGAGCCGCCCAGAGGCTTCACCTCTTACTGACCGAGAGCAGGGGACCCATACTTCCTCACTCACAGCTCAGGGAGGGGCCACTCCTGGCTGGACACCTGGCAGGAGACTCCTGTCTTCACTCCCAGGCAGGGCGGCAGGCCTGGTCCCCGCACCCACCACCACGCTGCCTGCAGAGTGAAGATGTGACCCCTGGCCCATATTCATTTTAGAGGAGGCTTCGACCTGCCTTTACAGCTACTACAATGTTAGGCATAGACTTTGGGTGAGTCCCCAGGGATTTTTCTCTGCTCCCTAACTCTCTTTCCCTTAATTGGGTCCATAGGACTTCTGGAAGGATGAGGTCTTCACTGGTGCCTTTGGGGCCCCCTGTGAGCCAGGACCGCGTCATTACCAGCTTCCCTAAGGTACAGAGGCACTAGGCCAGCCCTTTTTGTGTGCACTGCTTTCGGGACACCATGTCTGCATCCAGCTTTCCCCACCGCATTCACCACCAGAAGCAAAGCAGGTGAATCGGGGCCATCAGTCCCAGCTGGCAGACCCCAGACCCCAGGAATTTAGCAGACTTCTTTTTTTTTTTAATTTACATATATGTACTGTTCATTGTTTCTAAGAACAGTTTAGAGCTTTAGCTTTTTAAACTTACATAGTTACCAAAGGAATAAAGCCAACCACAAAATAAGGATCAACAGAATGCCATAATCCAATCATAAAGGACAGTCAAATGTGCTTAAACATATTCAAGAAATCAGTCATCTAAGTTATAAATAATAAGTAGTTCACTTGAGTCCTTTTTTTAAGATTCTACATATAAGTGATTCATATGGCATTTTTCTTTCTCTTTCTGGCTTACTTCACTTAGAATGACGATCTCCAGGTCCATCCGTTTTGCTGCAAATGGCATTATTTTTATTATTTTTTGTGGCTGAGTAGTATTCCATTGTGTATATATCACAGTTTTTTTATCCAGTCATCTGCTGACAGACTTCTTGAGAAGCCAGGAGACTTGATGTTGACCTTCCGAGGTGGGCCAGCCAGTTGAGGGTGATGCCAGGAGGCAGTAATGTTTGGAGGTTAAGGGCACAGACTTTGCAGTCAGTCCTGGGTGTGAATCCTGACTCCATTAAGCTGTGTGACCGTGGGCAAGTTACTCAACCTCTCTGAGCCCCTTATACCCAAGGCTCATTTCTCTCATGTTGGTTGCCTGACTCATGGTAAATGGGAGCTCTCTTGCCCAAGTTTTGGTCACTGTTTTTCTCATTATGATTGTTACATAATCAAACAGCACTCAGTTTCCTGACACCAAATCCAAGTTTCTCCCCTCTCACCATTCTGCCTTCTGTACCTGCTGGAAACTCACAGCTCTCTTCCATCTGTATTCAAATCCAATATTAATCACAGCAGGGAATGCAAATCAGTACAACCTCGGTAGGGGGCAGTAGGACAGTGTCTCTCAACACAGCTGATGCCCCTGCCTACCCTCCTGTCCAGCCACTTGGGGCCTGGCACTGCAGCAATTTGTAAAGCAGGAGATCAGACACAACATACTGTCCTCGGAGAGGAGGCCACTTAGCCGAGTGCTGCTTCCTGACACAAACCTGGGGATGAATGAGCGCCTGTCAGGGGCTGATGTGCCGTGACGGCCCAAGTAAGTTGTTAAGCACCACGTGTGAGCGAGGAAGCAGGAGAAAAGAAATGCATGTGTCGCTTAAGTGAGCAGAAAATCTCTCCGGAAGGGTACTTGAGAGCCTGCTCTCAGTATGTTGCTGGCTAGGGTTCTTGAAATCCTTAATCAACAGAAACTAATAACAGACCAGACAAGAAATTCAGGCAAAGCTTTATTGGGACTGCAGCACGAGGGAGTGAAAACAAGTAACAGGTGCCCTTGCTCGCTCCCCGAGGTTGGGGGGTGGAACTGGCCCCTTAAATGCGGTGAGGGTAGGGGCGGATCAATGGTCCAGCCACGGGGCAGCGTTAGGTGGTCGGTCCACCCCCTTGGTGGGCCATGTGCAGGGATCACGGGCAGGACCTGCTTCTGCTCCCGACATTTCAAAAGTGGCAGTTGGGTTTTTGGTCTTTTTGTATGTTATTGTTCATAATTTGCCCCAACTGTGCACGTGTGCAGTTATTTCTTGTCCCTTATAGTTTCTTTGTTCTGTTGCTGGAGGAGACGTTTGTCCAGGTGCAGGCGCTGCGGCCCAGGGTCCCAGGTCCCAGCCTGTCACAAGTGGTTGCCTCCGTATGTAGGGGGAAGAAGTCCTCTCTTGAGCCTTAAAACTTGTGTCCAGGGTTGTGGGGGGGGGGAGTGAGGAAGGGAGGTTCTGGGTCTCTTCTAGGGTCTGCAATGGTTCCTCCTCCCCTTTTCCTGCCTTCTGGCCAAGTTCTTTCTGCACATACACCTCGGTGCCCCAGACTCATGGACAGCTCCCTGCAGGATTTTCCATCTCATCAGAGGCCCCGGCAGCTGCTTCCCTACAGAGCTTGACAGTGGTGACCGGGGATGACAGAGATGGGTGTTAAAGAGTCAAAGGAAGGAATGTGTCATCAGCCCCAAACAGCCCAGGCCTCTTGGGATGAAGGACCTCATTTATAAAGCAGGACAGCGATGCTCAGAGAGGTCAGGACAGCTGTCCAAAGTCACACAGCTAGACTCAGGGGAGCCCAGACTTATCCTGACTGTGGGCAACTCGACTTTCCCCATCCCTGGGAAGCAGCCTGGAGCATCAGTCCTGTTTCCACAGGTAGTCAGGGGTCACAGGCCACTGGGTTCCTGCTTGGGCTCCCTGGTCCATCCTGGCCCTGCTCCTCCTGCTCAGGGCTCACAAGACTCTGGAGTCTCACAAGGTCCTGACACGGTGGAGGGTGGATGTGACAGAGGGACCAGGGACTGCTGGGAAGTAAGTCACCACCTGCTGCCTTGCTCAGTGAGGGAGCCGCAGCTTCACAGAGCCATGTGCCCACCCGTCTGTCTGTCTGTCTGTCTCTTTCCAGTGCTACACTCCCGCCGCCTGCCTGCAGCTCAGGGAGCACTTCCATGGGCAGGTCAGCATCGCCTGCCAGCGCAGGAGCACAGGGACCGTCGGGTGAGTGCCCCCGTCAGAGGGTGGGGAGGCGTGAGAGCATGCGGGAATGAGACTGGTGCACAGACTGCACGGGTGCACCCTAGACAGACACCCCAGACGGGCCATCCGGACTTCATCTGGCTTTACCCACTAGTCCTCTGCCGTCGGGATGAGTGCTCCTGCTCAGTGAGACGTGCACCTGGGGTCTTAGCGCACTGCTGTTCCCTCTGTCTGGAGCGCCTTTCCTCCCCTTCAGGGCTCAGCACAAGTGTCAGGTCCCTGGGATCTTCTCTGAGTCCCCACAGCCTCCTGGGGGCTCCTGTGTTCCGTGCACTGATCTCCCCGGGCTGTGTGTGCATACCTGGGCTCCCCACGAGCTCTCACCCCTCACCCGGAGTCAGGGCCACCTGCTCCGGCACTAGTGTAGGCACAGTGCCCTCGCAGACGTGGCCGGGGAACTGCACCAGGTCTCCAGGTGACGCAGAGGTGCCCTCTTGCTGTCTGCAGGCAGAGGTTAGTGGTTTTGGCACCAGCTGCAGAAACACTGTAAGTGTTACCCACAGTCCCAGGAATGTTGCTGCCAGTGGTGCAGGACACACACGGAGTGAGGGGGCAGCTGGTCCCAGAGGGTAGAGGGAGGGTCCCCCACTGAAAGCCTCAGAGTTGCTTTGCCTCGGGCTGCAGCCCAGGCAAGCAGTGCTGGGTCCTGTCCACAACACGCCCCTGGCCTGCTGGGCCTTTGCAGACCCTCTAGGGGAGCAGGTGACAGTGGTGTCCTGGTCAGGGTGTCCAGCGAGAGTCCCTGCAGGCACACGGCCCCAGGCCCTGCCCCCAGGCCTGCGTCTCCTGTGCTCCAGCTCCCTGCCTGCGCCCCCAGCTTGGATGCAGGCCACCCAGGGCTCTTCCCACTGCTCCCACAGCCCAAGACTCTGCCTCTCGCGGTACCCATTTCTGATTTTCACAACAGGGACAGGGGCCCAGTGGGGTCAGGAGTACAGCCCTAGGGACAGCAGAGTCCCCGGGACAAATGCAGGCCCTCCTGCCTTCCGGTCTGAGGGCGAGTGATGGGAGCAGAAGTCCCAGAGCGTCACAGGTGGCCCATCACAGGGAAGGAAGGACCCACGTGCAGGACGATGGTCCCGAGACCGTGCTTGAGAGCAACACGCATGTTCCTCGCAGGCTCAGACTCTCCAAGGTGGTTGTGGTCGGCGATCTCTACGTGGGCAAGACCAGCCTCATCCGCAGGTGTGTCTACCGGCCACGCCTCCCCGCACCCGCTCCTCACACCTGCCTGGAGGCCCAGATGCTTGTCGTAGTGGGGACAGTGTGGCCACTGGGAGGAGGTGCAGGAAACTGGGGAGATAGTGGGTCAGGCAGAGAGTGGGGCATCCCAGGAGCCTGGCGATGGTTACACCGTCCCTGGGGTCACCTCCCTTCTCGTGGACGCATCGTCTGACCTGCAGCTTCTCCCCACGTAGTTCTTCTTGGGCTCCGCCCACCCATGGTCTGTCTCTCTGGCCGTCACTGCCTGATCCTCCCCACGGGTAGCCATTCTGTCACCTCCAAACTTTTACTGTCAGGAGTGAAGCCTCTGCTTACACCTCTGACTGCTCCCTCGGCCCCCACAGGTTCTGCAGGAACGTCTTCGACCGTAACTACAAGGCCACCATTGGGGTGGACTTTGAGATCGAGCGCTTTGAGGTTGCTGGGATCCCCTACAGCCTCCAGATGTAAGTCACTGTCAGATTGCGCTGTTTTCTGCGCAGTCACGGGGCTTCGCAGAGACCCCTAGGGAAGGCCACAGTGCCTTCTCAACTGTGCCCTGTGCGCTCAGGAGGACCCGTCGGGACAAGAGGCCTGGGCAGTTGCATGAAACTGGGCTTCCCGCCTCCCTGAGGCCCTGGGCGCTCCCTCAGACCTCACAGCCTGATATGCTCAGGCACCTCTGCCCTCAGTGGCCCACTGGCCTCAGTCCCTCCGCTCCAGTTTCTCTCAGGACAGCCCAGAGTCTCCCCCAAGGCTCATACTTTCCCATCAGAACCTTCGGGACCCTGCCCTCCCTCTTCTCTGGCGCCTGGTCTTTGGCCCTGCCCTCTCCTGCATGGCTTCCCTGCTGGCATTCCCCAGGCCTCTGTCTGGTCCCCTCCTCATTTCTGTCTCCCTGGGGTTCACCCCTGCTCCCTGGAGTCACTCCTCAATCCTCCCTGCCCTTCCTGTCATCAGGATGGAGCTCACCCCTCCTGGCCCACTCCCTCTCCTAAACTGTTGAGACGGTGCCCGCTCCTCTGGGACCAGCCCCAGTGCAGTCCTGGAGCAGGTGATACCCCCAAACCTCACCCAAGGTGAAGTCCAGGGTCAGACCCGAGCAGAGGAGGCTATGTAGACACAGGGCTGCAGGACTGAGGGGATGAGGAGCCGGGAGACTGACAGGGGAGCTTCAGTGGAGCCAAGCAGAGAGAGGCCTGGGCTGCACTCACCATTGTGCTCACAGGCCACGTCCAATTTGAGGGCCCAGGACAAAGCAGGGATGGCCTCTCATTGTCCTGTGCTGAGGCCATTGCCAGCCACCCTCCCAGTTCCCACCCAGAGTCATTTTCAGAAGTGAATTAATGAAAGCATCCAGAAGTTCTGCAGCGTGCTCAGTCACTGGAAAACACTTCAGACCATTGGTGTCTTGTGGTTTGTCAGCTTGTTAGTTTACTGAGAAAAGTTAGATTTTGATGTATTGATTTTTAAAATGGATGGATTTTCAGACTTAGCCTTGCATTTTGACCTGCCTGTTTCTAAACCAGGGCAAGTAGATCTCAGCATGGTGTGTCTCTCTCTTCTATACTGTGTTCATGGCAGACATCATTAATCAATTGCTGTGTTCTTTACCGTAGAGCCAGGATTCAGCTCCTCCAGAGAGCCGGAGCTAACTGATCAGAGATGCAAACCATGTCCCTGTTAGACACCCCACCCCAACCTGGGGAGCTGAGCATCCCTCACTTTCACATCCCCCTCACCCACCCCCACTGCTGTGTGGGAGGTGGAGCCACACCGCAGTTACATATGAGCAAACAGCAGAGCCACAGCTGGTGGCCCAACCAGTAGCCCCAGACCCATTGATGGGGCCTCCTCTACAGGTGGGCTTCCACATCTTCGGAGTGAGCCACATCGGGAGCGTGTTATCTTTTTCATGGCAGGGTCAGAAGGCACTGAGCTACAACTCCACTCATCAGGGCAGTGGAACTGCTAAGGCCATGCCCCCCTCTCCCCAACCCAGGCACAATGCATCCAAGCGAGCGGGTTCCCCCACGGGGCACCCTAGGAAGGGGACATAAGGAGTTGGGTGTGGGGACACCCGGCTGGCAGCAGGCACTTCCAAAGCCCATGAGGCTGGTGGGGGCCTTTGGGTTTCCCATCCAGGACACCATGATCCATCACTTAATCTGCCACCTCTCCATTTCCCTCTCTTTGCCATCACACAGCTGGGACACAGCAGGGCAGGAGAAGTTCAAGTGCATCGCATCTGCCTACTACCGGGGTGCGCAGGGTAAGCAGCCGGGTGATAGTGATAGTGGGGCCTCAGCCACATGTAGCAGGGGCTCCCCACCAGACTCCCAGCAAGAAGTCCAGGTCTTGTGTGCAGGCGCCAAGTCTGCCCTCTGAGAACCACTGAGGAAACACAGGGGCCGGTCCACACCTTCCAGCCGAGCTGGGCTGGCCTCTGCAGTCACACACTTCAGGGACCTGGGGTGGTGGGCGTTCCCTGAAAGTCTCTGGCCCTGTTTCAGCTCAGAAGGATGCTCAGAGAGGGGAGTGCTTGTGCAGAGACCCCAGAAAGAAGAGCAGAGTCGACCCAGGAGCAGGGAGCAGGGGCAGGCTGGGGGAAGGAGTGGAGGAGGGCCCCTGGGTGGGGCCCATCAGGGCTCCGCACCCACCACCTCCACGCCAGGGGCCGCCTGGTCAGCAGGCAGCGGCCACCTTAGCTGCCTACTCTGACCAGGAATGAGAGGGAAGGGGTTTCAGTGGGAGATGGAACGAGGCGTCTGAGGCATCCAAAACCAGACTCCAGTGATGGGACGGTTATGTCCACTCAGTACTGGTGTTAAAAAAATCACATTTTCATTAAGGTTTGAAAAAAAAGCAGAAGTGGAACATCCACTGTGGTCTCTCTTCTCGGGGGGATGACACCCCCAGGAATAAGAGGTGTGAGGCGCCTGGCCCAGCCCTGCAGATGGCAGCCCGGGCCACCGTCACCACTGCCATCAGTTTCCTCCCTCACTTCCCATCCCCCTGCCGGGGCGGGACAGTGCACAGGTGGCCTGTGTCAGGCCCTGCTCACATCCTCCCCCGACCCCGGGCCAGTAGAGAGCAGGCCCTTCTAGAATGATCACCACGGGGGGCCGCCCTGGACACCGCGGGACCAGGTGGACAGTGGTGGAGGAGTCTGGGGCAGGGGCTGCCTCTCCAGGTTTTCTCCCCACCCTGCTCCTCAGAAAGTGTCTCCCTGGGGCGGGTTGTTGTGAATCACTCCCACAGCCACAGCCGCCCCTGGTCAGAGAGCGGCCCCATATCAGGCTCTGGACCAAGAGCTTTAAAAAAGCTGCACTGGCTTAGTCCTCACTGCCACCTGCATGCAGGTAGCTACCGCCCTCCCCCTTCACAGACTGGGAGACCGAGGCTCTCGGCGGTTAAGGCCCTCACCTGTGCACCCTCAGTGGGGAGCAGCAGGGAGACCTGAACGCAGGAGGTCACTGTGCCTCCCTGGACCTGCTGTGGCTGGGCTGCGGTGTGTGGATATTGGGGGGGGGGTCCTCAGGGGCAACCAGTCCCTGCTGTGGGGTCCAGAGCTGAGGGCTCAAGCGTCCACCCCGCTGTTCAGTGGGAGCCCCCTTCTCCCACCATGTTTGCCTCACCTGTCACTTACCGGCCCTTGGCTTTCCCCTGTGTGCAGTGATCATCACGACCTTTGACCTCACGGACCTGCAGACTCTGGATCATACCAGGCAAGTCTGGGACTCTTGGCCCCTGGGGTCCCCCGAACTCCCCAAACCTTGGCTGTGACCTGGGCCCTTGACGGGGTGTGAACGACCAGGCTCACTGATCAGAACCAGCCGTCCACAGGCCGATTCCTGCCCCGTTGCCTTTTTATTCCTCAAGTTCTGCAGCTGTCTCTGAAGGCGGGGCGGCCCACACTGCCTTGGGGCTGCTGTCACCACCTTGAAAGCCTTAATAATTTGGAGTGGGGGGCCTAGCATCTTCACCTCCCATGGGCCTGTCTGCAGGGATACAACTGGGCACTTGCTGCCTGGGACGGGGATCTGCTCGGGTACACTGGCCACATGACTGCCTCTGGAGGCCCTCCTGCTTCCGCCAGGACCAAAGCCCCTTCACCCCACTTCTGTTTGGGGCATTCACACCCACATCTCCAACCCTGTGAGGGAGGCCGGGCTGGTCACTCCAGTTGGTGGGAGTGCAGGACTCACCCAGGGTGGACCTGCAGCTAGGAGGGGGGCTCCAGCTCCCCTGATGGTTCCTTGCATCCCCACGCCACACCCCCAGCCCTGCGGAGGACTGGGCTGCACCCCGACCTGGTCGTCCTGGGCTCCTCGGGGTGGGAGGTGCCATCTCAGCCTATCCCCTGTGGTCCAGGCAGTGGCTGGAGGATGCACTGCAGGAGAATGAGCCGGGCACCTGCTTCCTGTTCCTTGTGGGGACCAAGAAGGACCTTCTGGTGAGTGGAGTGGAGAGGCCTGGGGCGGCCTTGGAAAATGTGTCCCTTCCCACCCAGTCGAGGGACGGAGGGTGAGGCCCATGTGCCTAGGCGGGAATTTGCAGACTGCAGGCCCGGGGGCCAAAAGTGGGGGCACGCGCATTCCCTGTGCTCGTCCCGTCAGGGCCGCTGGCACCCAGACTCTCCTGGGACCACTGGGTCTCACCTCCAGGCAGGCACCCACCCCAGGCACGTCCCCCCAGGAGACCTGGGTAGCTGGGTCAGCAAGGCTGCTTCTCCCAGTCAGGGGCGGCATGTGAGCAGGCGGAGGTAGAGGCTGTGCGCCTGGCCAACGAGATGGAGGCTGAGTATTGGTCAGTGTCCGCCAAGACCGGTGAGTGGGTCCGGGCCTGGGGGAGGCTGTGGCAGGAGTGTGGGTGGAAGCACCAACCCCAGCCCCACAGGAACAGAAAGGTCCCCCAACCCTGTAAGCACCTGCCGTCTTATTGGAGTAACAGCACGTTCCCTGAGAGCTCCCTGTAAGCCAAGCAGGACTGCTCTGCAGTTGCACAGGTTGTTAGCTGCACAAAGGCAATGTGTGAGTTGGGCATGGCCTCGTCCTCCTGGAGGAGGATGCACAGAGTGTCTGCATGGGGGCTGGTGGTTCTAATCCTCACCACTGCCCACTGGACAGGTGCTCACAGGTTACAGGGAAGCAGGCTCATGTCTGATCTCCGCACAGCCCGGCGCCTGGCCCACAGGAGTGCTCAGTAGCAACTGATTGGAAGAGTAGGTGCTGGGAAACCAAGGCTCATTGATTTGCGGGAGTGGCCGGGACAGGTGTCTGGAATGGGGAGCCCATCCCCTGCACTGCCCTGCCCAGACACCCCCCAGAGAGGGGCCGCCCTGGTTCCCGCACCACTGTCTCCTTCCCAGTGCGACTGCAGGTGAGAGCAGAGGTGGCCGGGGTCATGGCTGTCCCGTGTCCACAGGGGAGAATGTGAAGGCGTTCTTCAGCCGCGTGGCCGCCCTGGCCTTTGAGCGCTCGGTGCTGCAGGACCTGGAGCGGAGGAGCAGCGCCTGGCCGCAGGTCGGCAACGGGGACCTCATCCGTACGTGCAGGTGACGGGCTGGGCTGGGAAGCAGGCTTGCAGCCTGAAATCCACGTCCACCTCCCTCTCCTCCCAAGACCCAGCCATTCCCGTAGCTGGCCACCCTCTGCTATCCTCTCTGGGCTGTCCCTTTCCCCGTTCCTCTCACCTATAGCCTGCAGCCTTCCTGCCTGTCTGCCTGCTCAACTATCCGCCCTGGATCTCCCCATCCTCCGGCAGCCTCCTCATGGGCCAGGCCAGGCATCCCAGGCCCTACTGATGTGTCCTGGCCTCGCTTCTCCTGGTCTGTGCTTTTTCCACTCTGTTGTGCCACCTGGAACTCATCCTGGGCCTCTTGGCCTGTGCCCAGTCACCAAGGCCTTGAACAAGAGGCCTAGGAGTCCAAGTTCAGGGCTCTAACCAGGAGAGTCAGCAGAGGGTACCGGTGGGGGCCCTTGACGCCAGGTGACTTCTCCCCTCCTTACAGGAATGGAGGGACATCCACCCGAGACCCAGGACAGTGAGAGGCCCTCCAGCCTGGGTTGCTGTTAGCCGAGCCTGCATCAGAGGCCTCTGTCCCTGATCCCGCGAGGGCAGTGCCTCCTGTGGCGTGGAGGGTGGCGCGGCCGTGCTGAGCCCCAGGGCTCTGCCTCTCCTCTCTAGCGGGTCCAGAGCCAGAAGAGGCCCCACTGGCCGCCCCAGGGCCCACGCTGCCCAGCTGGTGGGGGCACTGCGGTGATCATGTGGAAGTCTGGTCACACACATGGAGCCACCCGGCAGTTCCCCCAGCCCGGAGGGGCCTCACGGCCGCAGACACAAACACGGGCCCCCAGAGCCCACGGTCCTCTTGGGCCCTCTGCCCCAGCCTTCCTGGTTGACCTCGGAATCTTCCTCCTCTCAATGGTCCAGGCAAGCAGGACTTGTCGAAGTCAGCACATGAGGGTAAATCCACCTGCCATCCTGGTCTGGATTTTTCTGTCAGCAGCAGGACTGGCCATTCTGGACCTTTCCGGCCGAGGGGCCATCTTTGGCTCCTCCGTAATCTGTGGCATCCTGCCCTCCTGGTTAGTGGGCGAGGAGGGGCAGAACAGGCCACCCGTGCCCATCTGGCCCTGAGACACAAGGTTCCCCAGCCCAGCTGCGCCTGGGTAGCTCGCTGCTACACCCTGGAGCGGGGCACTGCCGGCTCTGCCCCCAGCAGCTGTCACCTGGACTCTGCGGGGCCACCCCTCTCCGGACCCTTGTGATGGGGTCCACGCGTCCTGGGACACTGGAGGCCCTCCAGCACCTGGCAAGTGGGTTCCCTGTCTCCATCTCCTCCCTGTACACCCAGAACAGGCAAGCACAGCCCAGGCCCCCTCCCCAGCTCCTGCCAGAGTACCCGGCCTTCTCCTGTCCTCACACTGCTCCCCCACGGGGGCCTCTTGCCCCCCACCTACCCCGCATGCCCCAGCCCTGGGTGTGTGCCCCTTCCCGCCCTCATCAGCCACAGGTGGGTGGTTCAGCCGGCGTCTCGCTTGCTTCTTGGAGATGGTGAGCATTCCTGGGGCAACCGTGTGGGCGGCACCATCTCCCAGTGCCCCCAACAGTGCCGGGCACACCACAGGTGCCCAGTGGGTGCCCACCTGCTCACAGCGATCGCCAGACAGTGGCCAGGGAGACACGGCTTTCTCTGTCCATTCCCCCGTCACCAGATTTTGAGCTCTCCTTTTTTATAGACATAAGGTACTTCTTTATATAAATCACTCTCAAAGGACTTACGTACGTGCTTATTGTAAAACAGGACAGCACAGGGCTTTGTGTACAGAGCGACAGTCCCCCGTGGCCCGGGTGTCAGCCTTGTCTTGATGCCCCCCATCTTCTAAGCAGAAGGGGCTCCCAGAGGTGGGGGTGGGGCCCTGGCTCAGGTCACCCAAGGAGGCCCCGAGATGAGACACCCTCCCAGCAGCCCCCAGGCTCTGCCATCTGCTGCGGCCTCCCGTGTCACCTCCCATATGTCAGGCAGGCAGAATGTGGCTGTCACGCGGCCTCCTTCCAAGCCTCCCCCCACATCCAGATGCTTCTGGCATATTCAGGGCCACCAGCCACCTGTCTGAGCCTGCGGCCCAGGAGGGAGCAGGCAGTGCCTCCTTGCTTGTAGGCCCTTCCCTCTGCTCCGTCATCCCCAACAGGTGGATGGCACCCCTGGCCTGAGGTGCTCTGGGCCTCTGACCTCAAGGAGCCACAGCCTGGACCATCTCACTGGCCTTCCTGGCTCTCTACGAGGCTGGAAACGCAGGCAGGATGCTCTGCCAGGACCCCCTACTCTGCTCATCGCAGCAGCGGTGGTGGAGTGACAGCTGAGGGGCCTGGGAGGAAAGGCCCACATCTCACTTGTTGGAGCCATTGGCCAAGGAAGTCCTGCAGAGACCCCTGCTCCCCACTCCAGGCCGGGGCTGGTGGCCTGGAGGAGGTGCTCCACCAGGCACCATTCAGCACAGCACGACCAGCAGGACGAGGAAACAGCTGGATCGATCAACCCTGTGTTCTGACCTTGCCCGCAGCTCCCAGGGGCTGACAGGTGACAGATGGGGGGTCACGTGGCCACATCCCACTTGCAGAGCGTCGTCCTCTGGCTTCTGGCCCCCAAAGTGGGTGGGGATGAGGGTATAGACGGGGTAAGGAAGGACAAAAAGTGGCCCAAGCTTTCAAGTCGGCCTCAGGCAGAAAGCCCTGCTGTTGACACCACACGTGACAGCTGCCTGGTGGCACCGTGTCAGGAGCCTGGATCTGGGACTTGGGCAGGCTGGGCCCCCACTTACTGCTGTGTGACTGGAGGTAGGGGGAATCGCTGCCTCTCTCTGGGCCCCTTTCCCCACCTCCTGCCCACATGATGGCTGCGTGAGATGGAAGGAAATCACATCCCTGGAGCCCCAGGCTGGCAGCTGGTGAGAACCCCAAGACTGTGGGACTCCCGTGGCAGGGCCACTGCACCCCCCCATAGGCACCTTAGCGTGAATGAGGAAAAGGTACCAGGTGGTTCCTCAAATAGTGACACGTGGAATTGCCACGCGGCCCAGAATTCCTGTTCCTAGGAATAATCCCAAAGGAACTGAAAACGACGGAAAGTGTGCATACACACTTGTTCAGGCATCGTTACTGACACGAGCCAAATGTCCCCCAGCGGATGGATGAACAGAATGCCGTCCATCCGTCCAATGGGATATCATTCTGCCTCAAAAAGGAAGGAGGTGCTGACATGTGCTACACCGGGTGGGGGGCCTTGAAAACGTGATGCTCAGTGAAAGAAGCCAGACCCCAAAGGCTTGTGTGAATCCATTGACAAGAAATACCCAGAATAGGCAAGTCAGAAAGACAGAAAGGAGGTTGGTGGTTGCCAGGGGCTGGGGAGGGGAGAAATGGGGAGCAACTACTTCATAGGTTTCCTTTTGGGGTGATGAAACTATTTTTGAACAAAATACAAATTGGGGTCACACTAACGTGGATGTACCAGATGCCTCTGAACTGTTCACTTGAAGATAGTTTTATCTTATATGAATTTCACCTCAATTGTTTTAAAAAGCACTTCTTGCTCAGGACATTTGATATCCATCTGTTAGAAAACTGCCCTTATAAAGTGACTTTGAAACAACAAGACACCTTTTGATAATTGCTGTCACCACCAGGTGGGAGCTGGGAACGAGGCTCTCTTTGATGTGTGCCCTTGTGCAGTGCACGTCCCACCCCACTGTAGCTGGCAGCCCTGCTCAGGAAACCCCCGAGGAGGACAGGGCTGGCCAGTCCATTTTTACAGAGGACACTTAACTGATGTTAGCCCCACATACTAGTGGGGCCTTCTGACTTTGGAATGGCCAAAAAAGGTTCTGGAGCTGGAGGACTGGGTCTCAGCCTGCCCACAGCTGCAGGGCTGACGTGAGGGTGAATCTCTGGCTAGTGGGAGGATTGAAGAAGATTCTAGAAAAATGCTCATCCTTACCACTCAGTGAGCACGATCAGGGGCTGCTCACATCCTGGAGCTGAGGACCCAAGGGCTGGCTTAACTTTGTTTTTTAATACAACAACTTTATTGAGGTTTGATTCACATACCACACAATTCACCCATTTCAAGTGTACAATTGAGTGGTTTTTAGTATATGTGCAAGGCTGTGCAGCCATCACCACTGTCTAGTTCTCAAGTATTTTCAAAAAGAAACTCAATGACTTTTAGCTGTCACTCTCCATTCCTCCCATCCCCTGTCCCCAGGCAACCACCAACCTGCTTTCTGTTTCTAAGATTTGTCTATGCTGCACATTTCCTGTAAATGGAATCATACAACTCGGTGGCCTTTTATGACTGGCTTTTTTGACGTAGTGTAGTGTTTTCAAGGTTCATCAGTGTTGTAACATGTATCGGTACTGCATTTCCTTTTAGGGCTGAATAACATTCATTGTAATATTCCGTTGATGGACATTTGGGTTGTTTGCCTCCCCAGGGTTCTGAGGCAGCCAAAGTTCTCCATTGTTTCCAGCAGAGGGGGCTGTTGGGTCCCGCCTCTCCTGCCAGCAAAGAGATGAGATTGCCTTGGGGAGGGGTTTGCAGAAAACTGGGTCTGGGTTCAAAGACCACTGGGGCTGCTGCTGAGGGTACATGAGGGTGTCTGTGTGTGTGTGTGTGAGTGTGAGCTCACAGGTGTTTACAGGTGACAGAACTCATCAAATCACACGCATCAAATATACCCAGTTGACTGTATATCAATTTTACCCCAATAAAGCTGTAAAAAATATGTTTAATAACTTTTTTAAATTACAAAAGATAGACATAATCATTATGGAGAATTCAGAAAAGCATAATGAAGAAGAAAATAAATGTCACTGGCCACTCGGGGACAGCCATGGAAGCCCTGGTGAAGTCCCCTCCGCCTGTTTGAACGCCTTGGAAGGCGCCATGGGGCCAGTGTGTGTGCAGCCAGGGCCCAGGCCCACCTTGGCCCCACTAGATGAGTCTGCACCCCTCGCTCTGGACGGACTCCTGGGTCCCGGTCACGTCCTTGGTCAGCGACTTCTCAGGCTTTCTGCTTCTCCGTACCCCACCTCCCCAGTCCAGCGCCCGCCCTTTCCTGATCCAGTGGCCTGGGGGAGGGGGGGCTGGTTCTCCAGCCCTGTGGCCATACACACCAGCTATTCACTTAATAACACCACTCCCACTTCTGCCTCTGGTCTTGACCTTCCCTCTGAGCCCAGACCCACCCTCTCTCCATGGGATATCCCCGTGGGTGGACTCTGGGCACCCGGAGCCTCAAGAGGCCACCCCTGGCTTCCGCATCACAGTGGTGACACACTGTCCATCCATAGCTGGTCCTTCCTCTCCCCACATCCAATCTGTGTGCTAGTCCAGGACAGACTCTTGTCCGACCCCTTCTCCCCATCACCTTGCTTCCACCCTTGTCTGGGTCATCAACGCCCCCTACCTGGACCAGTGCCATGGCCCTTGACCACTTGCCCTGTTCCCCACACCAGCCCCCAGCTCTCCATGTGACAGTCCCAGCACGTCACTCTGCTATGGACTGTGCCGTCCAGTACAGCGGCCAGTGCGGCTCTTTGAATTTGAATTCCCTAAAGGCACATCAGATTAAACTTTCAGTTCTTTAGTTGGAAGGAGCTGCATGGTAGGTGCTCAGGAGACGCATGGGGAAGCCGGTGGCTGCCAGGTGGTTCAGCATGCCCACCGTGCTGGAACGTTCTACTAGCTAGTGCAGGCTTTGCACCTTCCAGCTGCTTTGGGGTTTGTTGTTGTTGTTGTTGTTGTTTTCCATTTAGAATAAAACCTAAACTTCTTACAAGCCTGTGCAGCCTGGCAGCCCACACCAGCCTCGCCTCCTAACCCAGTTGCTCCCCAAACACGTAGAACTGAACTCTCCCCGTCTTTGCCTTTCTGTTCCCTGTCCTTAGGACCTGCTCAGCCGTCACCTCCACTGGCCCTTCCCCAGACCTCTGCCCCTTCCTGGATGCCCGCCCGCATGGCACACACACCTCTGCTGTGGCCTGTTCTGCCTGCCTCACCTTTACCTCCTACACATGTGTGTCTCTCTTCCCGGGCTGTGTGCTCCCTTGCCCAGCAGTGGTTGAACACCTACTGTGTCCTGAGCACCGGGGGTTCACCAGGGAACAAAACAGCTGTCCATCCTTGGAAGTTTAGATCTAGCTGGGCACAGACACCAGATGGGGGTTACAGAGCGTTATGTGTCTGGACCCCACTTTCCTCTTCATTCCCCCCATCTTCAGAGGGATGGATGATAACAAAGCTCTTCAGGAAAGGACCAGAGACCCAGGGTGGGAGTCAAGGGAAGGCTCCGAGGATGGGAGGAGTGTCCTTGGGGCCAGAAAAAGCTGTCCCATGGGAAGATAGGCACTATCTCGGAGTGTCCTTCTGCCCAGCAAGCCACTTGCTCTGCCAAGAGAACAGAGCCTGCAAACTGAAACCAAACGGCATCCGAGTTTGACTGGAGCTTGCTTATGCATGCGGTATTTAAGGTGCAGCTGAGTTGGGGCCTGTAAACCAGAGAAAGGGACACCTCTCTCATTGAGGAACTCCCCACAACGTATCCTTGTCTCTCCCAGGTGCTTAATGATCGTGTCCTGCTGAGCCCACAATTCCCCCTGGAAACGGAGGGGCTCTGTTAGCAAGGGGGAAAAAGCAGGTTGAAAAAAGCTTTTCGGATTCTCCCTGATGACTGCCAGGAAATAGGGTTCTGGAGGTGTGGGTTCTAGTCCTGCTGGGTCCACTCGCTGGGTGACGGGAGCAGGTCATCCAAGGAAGGCAGCTAATAGCGTTGGTGAGCTGCTGGGAGGTCAGGGTTTATGGTACCCATTCTAAAGAAGAGGTCACTCAGCCTGCGAGCACTGCTGGGATTCTGGCCTCGCTTTGCACCCCCCGAAATGAAGGCATCAATTCCTGTTTCCACACCTGCAAAACAGGCTTTACAAGGGCCCTGTCTGCCTGATGAAGGTGTGGGAGGGGACATGGGGCCTCCAGAGGGGGACAGCAGGAGGGTGGAGAGCCTGCAGGGGGTGGCGGTAAGCTGTGCCTGGAAGCATCTGCCAGTCCCACCCCGGGGGCTGTCCTGCCAGTCTCCCAGGGCTCCAGCACTAAAAGCAGTCATGGGAAGGCACAGCGGTGTCTCATGTTTGCCCCCTCTGGGTGCCTTACACAGGGCACTTATGACGTTTTACATATGAAGACAAAACTTAAGCTCAGAGGGGAAAGGGAATTGCCAAGGACACAAAGCCTGGAATGAGAGAGACCTGAATCCCAGCCAGGCCGGCCTGGCCACTGGCCCTGGGTTCTGTTCCTTTAGATTAGATGTCAGAGCATCCGCTCTGGTGGCACTGGAACCCAGGGGAGGGCAAGATAACACCTCACATCCATGCAAGGACAACAGAGGGTGGGCAGGAGGGAGGGGCAGGGAGGGTAGTATCCTGTTCCCATTTCAATGGCCAGGAAACAGAGGCACAGAGAGTCAGAGGCTTCCAGGACTCAAGCCCTGGTTCCTGGTTGACAAATCCTGTTTGCTTTTCCCCTCACCTGGCAGGCTGGTTGGGGTATTGTCACTTTGCGCTCCTCAGACTTCCTGCAGGGTGCGCTGTGCTGTGTGTCTAAGACCTCTGGGCTTCCCTGGAGAACAAGAAAAGATTTTGTTGCACTGCCCGCCTGGGCTATCCCGTCTTCTGCCGAGCCCTGGGCGTCCCAGTGGAGGCTGGCGACCCCCTTAGAGGCATATTACACAGAGAAGTTCCGAGTCAGGCAACCCCGGGACGAACACGGGCTCAGGACCGCAGCAAGGGAGGCGTGGGTATTGAGTGACCGGGGGAGAAATTCTCATTGATTATCTCTGACAATCCCGCGTGGCAAAAGTTGCTTCATCACCCACCCGGCGATTTGCTTCATCACCCACCCGGCAACTTCAGGGCTGGAGACCGGTTGGCACCGCTGGGTGACCTGCCCGCTGGGGGCGCACTCAGACCTCACTCCCGGGAGGGGCCGCCGGGCTGGGGACAATGAGGGTGCAGGGGTTCCTGTCCCGGGAGTACAGAACTCTCCCTCCCGGCCTCGGTTTCCCCAAGCTCGGGGACGCAGGCCGGGCCGCGGCTGGGCGGGGGAGCGGCTCCTTTAAGAGGCCCTCCCGCTCCGTCAGCCGCGCCGCGGCCACCGCCCCCCGGCCCTCCCCTTCCTGCGGCGCCGGGTGCGGGCCGGGCGCGAGTGCGGCGAGAGCGGGCGGGCCAAGCGCAGCGCCAGGAGGCGGCGGCGGCCGGGCGCGGGCGCGGGCGCGGGAGCCCGAGGAGAGAGCAGCGCGCGGGCAGCGGCCATGGGCTAGTGGGCCCGGCAGAGCCGAGGCAGCGCTCGCCCCGCGCGCGCCGGGAGCCCCGCACACAATAGCGGCGCGCGCAGCCCCGCGCCCTTCCCCCGCCCTCGCGCGCGCCCGCCCCGCGCCCCGCCTCGCGCCCGGGGAGCCTGGCCGCAGCCTCACCTGCCGCCCGGGAGGGGGCGGGCATTGTTCGCCCGCCGCCGCCACCGCCGCCGCCCCGCCGGGGACATGGGGGCCGCCCGGCGCCCCGGGCCGGGCCTGGCGAGGCCGTCGCGCCGCCGCTGAGCCGGGCCCCGCGCGCAGCCGGGCGGCGCAGGTGAGGCCGGCCGCGCCATGGTGGACCCGGTGGGCTTCGCCGAGGCGTGGAAGGCGCAGTTCCCGGACTCGGAGCCGCCGCGCATGGAGCTGCGCTCAGTGGGCGACATCGAGCAGGAGCTAGAGCGTTGCAAGGCCTCCATCCGGCGCCTGGAGCAGGAGGTGAACCAGGAGCGCTTCCGCATGATCTACCTGCAGACGCTGCTGGCCAAGGAGAAGAAGAGCTACGACCGGCAGCGCTGGGGCTTCCGGCGCGCCGCTCAGCCCCCCGACGGCGCCCCCGAGCCCCGCGCGCCGCGCCCCCAGCCCGCACCCGCCGACGGCGCCGACCCTCCGCCCGCCGACGAGTCCGAGTCCCGGCCAGATGGAGAGGGTTCCCCGGGCAAAGCCAGGCCCGCGGCCGCTCGCAGGCCCGGGACCGCTGCTCCCGCGGACCGCGACGACCGGGGGCCCCCCACCAGCGTGGCGGCTCTGCGCTCCAACTTCGAGAGGATCCGCAAGGGCCCGGGCCAGCCAGCGGCGGCGGACGCCGAGAAGCCCTTCTACGTGAACGTCGAGTTCCACCACGAGCGCGGCCTGGTGAAGGTCAACGACAAAGACGTCTCGGACCGCATCAGCTCCCTGGGCACCCAGGCCATGCAGATGGAGCGCAAGAGGTCCCAGCAGGGCGCCGGGCCCGGCCCGGGGGATGCGCCCAGGCCCCCCTACCGCGGGCGCGCCTCCGAGAGCAGCTGCGGCCTCGACGGCGACTATGAGGACGCCGAGCTGAACCCGCGCTTCCTGAAGGACAACCTGATCAACGCCGACGGCGGCGGCAGGCCCCCCTGGCCGCCCCTGGAGTACCAGCCCTACCAGAGCATCTACGTCGGGGGCATGATGGTGGAAGGGGAGGGCAAGGGCCCGCTCCAGCTCAGCCAGAGCACTTCGGAGCAGGAGAAGCGCCTTACCTGGCCCCGCAGGTCCTACTCCCCTCGGAGCTTTGAGGACAGCGGAGGCGGCTACACGCCAGACTGCAGCTCCAACGAGAACCTCACCTCCAGCGAGGAGGACTTCTCCTCGGGCCAGTCCAGCCGCGTGTCCCCGAGCCCCACCACCTACCGCATATTCCGAGACAAGAGCCGCTCGCCCTCGCAGAACTCTCAGCAGTCCTTTGACAGCAGCAGCCCCCCGACGCCGCAGTGCCAGAAGCGGCACCGGCAGGGCCAGGTGGTCGTGTCCGAGGCCACCATCGTGGGCGTCCGCAAGACGGGGCAGATCTGGCCCAACGATGGGGACAGCTTGTCGGGCAGGGTGCCTCAGGATGGCGCCTTCCATGGAGACGCAGGTGGGTACCTCCACCCCCTTGGTAGGCACACCTGCCCCTGGCTGGAAACCACTGAGCAGGAGGGAATACAGGGAGGAATAAGTGGACACTTTGGGGAGTGATTTTCAGATACCGTTGTGAACTGATTCATGCTGCCCCTGTGCCTGAACAAACTCCATCCTGCTTTCCTCCTGAATGCAAATTCCCAGTGCTTGCAATGAGATGGGTTGGGCGGGGTGGTGTGTGGGGATGGTAAGCAGCTCATTTCTTTGGTTCCAGAGCCGTGTGCTTCTTGTGAGAGTCCTCTCTGTGGGTCAGGACCAGGATGCCCTGGGCAGTCATCTCCTTGCCCACTGATACTTCCACCCCGGGCAGTTGGGATGGTATAAAGAAGGGGTCAGCTCTGCCACCTAGGTGGATGTTTTCAGCTGGGATTGATCTGTGTCTTGGGCATTCCCCATCACTTGACCTAGAAGAGTTATGTGACACTTGGTGAATCCACGATGTGCCAGCTGCTCCCAGGCCTTAAGAGTGTCAGGTTCACTGGTGAGCCAGCAGCCCCAGTGCAAGTCAGAGCAGGTGAAAATGCGAATTAGAAGAAAGCGAGGTGACGGGCAGGTCTGACTCAGTGGGCCACAGAAGATCTCCGGGGTTGAAGATTTTATCTGGGGCCAGAGCAGAGCCACACCCGTTCTGATCTGCCTGGCACTGGTGGGAGACGTCACCCATCATTACTCACCTCTGTGCCTCTTACCCCATCTCCATTTTCTGATCCTTCGGCACACTCTTCCTCCTGTCTCCCCAAGGTTGCCTGCCCACTGGTGCTTATCTGGGGCTCCTAATCCGTGGTCTGACTCCCGGCCCTCAGATTAAACCTATGGGATTTTATTGTGTATATAACTTCTGTGTACAAACGCCTTGAGATGTTGGGCTGATGGGACTGGGTGTTGCGATCCAGGCACAGTCTGTGATGGGGGTGGGGAGGGGGGCCTGGGTGGGGGCGGGATGTGAGGCTGGCGGGATGTGAGGCAGTCGGGACTCTCTGAGTCCTAGTCCCTGTTGGGCTGATCCGGTTTTCTGCTCCATTGATTTTTCTTTTTCTGCTGATGGATTTGCATGTGCCTCCTCCATCAAGAATCCTCTTGAAGCAAGTGAGGCTATTTTTGGCTCTGTCCAGCGGTCTCTTTGCAATCAGCGCTCCGTTCTGTTTGTTTTAGGCCCATCCAGTGGCCGGCCCTCCATCTGCAACTGGGTGGCTGTGTTGGTGTTGCTGGGACCTGCGGCCTGGCGCAGCCTCAGCCCCTCCGTCTCTCGGGGCAGGTGGAAGGCTGTAATGTTTAGAAGCCTGCTTTGTAGGCACATCATCTCCTCCGGGGTCTGGAGGATTGCCCTGTGGTCACTTGGCACCAGCCTCGGCCGGCCAGCTGTCAGCTGAGCGAGCCAGCTTGAACTGGCCCTCAGTGCCGTGGTGCAGGAGGATGTAATTAATAAAGCAGAAAATAAGAGGTTTTCATGGAGACCTGTCTTCTGAAACGATGTTCTCTTGCTGGTGGAGGATTCTGAGTTTCCAGAAGGTGGGGCCCTGCCGGCTGGGGTGTGTATCAGCGGGCCCTTCCCTGAGCTCACAGCTCCTGCAGACCGGAGACCCCGGCTCTGTGGGTGACACAGAGCAGGTTCTCGGCTGAGAAGTTAGCTTTCCAACTTGGACCCCACTCTCAGCACTTTCTGGATCCTTCCCTGAACTGTCCTCAAGGTTCCATGTTGTCTCTCCTGTTACGTTTTAAAAGTCCTGCTGGGTTTAGCTCTGGGAGCCTTTCAGCTCAGTTGCCAGCACCCTCCTCTGAGGGTTGTGCTGGAGAAGATGGGGGGATCCCGCTCTGGCCCGGCCATCTGTCTCTGTCCTGGCTGTTTACCCACGTTCTCGGGCCTGGGGACTGCTCGGCAGGGCTGCACCTCTGAAAAGGGCCAGTGATGGAAATCACAGTGTGGGAGGGAGTGGAAGTCACTCTAAGACTCTGTAGCAGCAGCAGCTGGTCCGTGGCCTGGACCTAACAGCTTCAGGGTCCCTTTGGATGAGCGGGCTCTGGTGTTTCTGAGTTGAGAGAAGAAGCTGAAATGACCATCTGCCACTGTGTGCCAGGGCCCCTCGGGTCAGTCCAGGGGGCCTTCCAGCTCCGCACACCCAGGTCCCCCTGCTGTGAACCTTGCTGCGGGCAGGCTCTTCCCTTGTGCCCCGTGGGCTGCAGAGGAGAGAGTCTGGTCCCTGTCATCTGGGAGCTTACAAATTACAGGGAGACAGGAATGCACACGACACTTATGTGTGTTCAGAGGGAGCGCGATCAGGGAAGCTTCTGGAAGCAGCTGCACTGGAGAGGGACCTTCTGGTGAGGGGAGCTGTCTGCTTGGAGGAGCAGTGGGAGCAAAGGCTTGTCACTCTAGACTGTGCCTTTTTGTTTTTTTTTTTTATCGTGGTGCATTATGTATGACAAAATTTACCGGATTAACCCACTTTAGACATTTTTCAGTGTATAGGTCAGTGGCATCAAGTATATTCACATTGTCATCTTAGCTGCGCCCGTCCCTGTCCCTTAAACTCCCTTCAAGGACTTTGGTGACCCTTTCCTGAATACGGCCACACAGCCAAGGGTCTTTCCTCTTTTGGGTCTCAGGTACCCCCGCCCTGCGTCCCTCTTGAGTTGGGACCCCAGGCCTTTTGTTTCTTTCGGGCGCTCCTGTGAGTTGCTGCCCTGTTTTTCCACATTTCTGTTAAGCAGCTTCATTTGCCCTTTGGATCCTGGTGACGTGTTAGCGTCAGAATGACCATGGCTTTGTTCTTCCCTGGGGCAGCCAGTGTGAGTGAGTAACTGCGGGGCAGTCAGATGTCACCCAGGCCTGGTGTGGGCCCCGCCGGTGTCTCTGGCCCAGAGCCTGTGGTCACCTCCAAGTTGAATGCAGGCTCCTCCCTGTGGACAGAGGCAGAGGGGACAGAACTGGGTGGGGTCTGAGACCGCTTAAGTCACCAATGGAGTGGAAGCTGAACCTATAGTAAATTTTACAGGGGTTCTCCGACTCAGGAAGGATGACTTTCTTGTTTTGGGAACAGAAGGAGGCATTTTGGAACTATCCCGAAGGAAGGAGCTGGGAGTGGTGATTTGTGGGGTCCAAGGGACCGTGTCCCCTCATTCCTCCCTGTTGCCTCATTTGGTGCTTCTGGCTTCAGTGGCCGCCTCCCCTCCCTGGCCGGGAGTCCTGGGCCCAGAGAGTCACCCTTGGCAGGACAGAATCCAGGTGAACCAGGCACCTGGGCCACCTGGGAGAGGATGCCACGGGGCGTGAACCTGGGCTGCAGCCCACCCTGCGTTTTTTGGGGGCTCACGTTCATGGTGGAGGGAGAGATGTCTTCCAGTGTCTCGAGTTGCCAACAGTAGGCCTGAGTTTTGACTGAGGCCTTTTAGATCAGGGCTCGGGGGGTGGGAGTGGGCAGGTGAAGGATTTAATTAACTGTGAACCCCAGGGGGGTCTTGACCCCGACTGGAATTACAACCCCAGTGGCTTCTGTTGAATTTTTTCCTTCCTCTTGAAGAAATGTAATCATTTTATTTAATTAAAATGTGTTGTTTATGTATGTATGGTAGGGTTTTCTTTATCGTGGTAAAATATACGTAAGCAAAGGCGGCATTTTTACCATTTTTCAGCGTCCAGCTCAGTGGCATTCAGTGCAGTCATGTTGTTGTGCAACCATCACTATCTCCAGAACTTTGCATCTTTCTGATGAGAAACTCTGTATCTATTACGCGATAATGCACCTGCCCTTGTCCCCAGCCCCCGGCAACTGGTTCTGCGTTCCGACCCCATGAATTTACTTGTCCTACGTACCTCAGGTACCCGGAAGCAGGTACTAGCTGTCCTGTGTGTCTGGCTGATCTCGCTCACAGAGGGTTTTGAAGCTGCCATTGCCAGGGGCAGCATTCTCATCCTCAGCGCCGCATCTCTGGTCCTTAATAGGTGTTTCTTTTTGGTAAAACACCTGTGAGTGATGGGGGTGTTTCCTTGACTGTCACGCCCACGTGTGTGAAGTGATCCAGTGTATTAGTGTGCTCAGGCTGGAAGTCCAAGATCGAGGTGCCAGCAGGGTTGGTTTCCCCAGAGGCCTCTGTCCTTGGCGTGTAGATCCTCCCCTCCCCACCCCGCTGCCCCTTCACATGGTCATTCTTCTGTGCAGGCGGACCCCTGGTGATGTGTGTGTGCCTAAGATCTCTTATAAAGACACAGTTCAGATTGGTTTAGGGCCCACTCTGACGACCCTGTTTTAACTTAACTCTTTAAACCCTCACCTCCACACAGTCCTGTTCTGAGGTGCTGGAGGCTAAGACCTCGACATGTGAATTTCGAGGGGGACACAGGTCAGCCCACAGCCCTCAGTGAGTCCCTGATTGGGCAGCAGAGAGAGACGGTGTGTGTGCTGGCGGGTTTTAGGAGGAATTCGAGTGAGGTGGGTGGTGTCAAGCAGCCTGGTGGGGCCAAGAGGACCCAGCCGGGAGAAGGAGAGGCTGCGTCTCTCTCCTCACTTGAAAAGCTACAGGTTGGACCTTGTTGTTGCTAAGATCCTTTCCTTCCATTGTTAAATTCTTATCTTAAAAGTTTATTAACTTTCCCCACATCTTTCTCCTGTTTCCTGGTTTATACCTGCGTCTCCTTTACCATGGCAGCCCCCTCTCCCCTCTCACGCAGGGGTATTTATTGAGCGTCTGCTGAGTGCCAGCCACTGTCTCTGGAAGGTCTCTCTTGCCTTTCTTCACGGGTTTGTGGAAAGGCTTCTCTCCAAGGGGCCTTGTCTGAAAAACTAGCGCAGATGAGCGGAACCTTTGTAACGTCCTCACATCCTCCCCGACTGTGTATCTTTCTTTAACTGTGTGTGCAGCCATTTCCTGTTAATCTTGTGTCTGTCTGCTTTCCTCTGCAGGTTGGTGAGATCCTGAAGGACCTACCTGGGTGTCTGTGTCTGGGGTGCCGGGGGTGTTTGTGAGTGACAGGTGGAGTGAGACCACCTCTCTGAGGTTTCCCTTTGCTCCGGCCCCTCCCCGCTTACCGGCATCTAAATGGCCTCAGATTTTCAGGGGCCTAATGATACAGGTGTCCAGCGAGGGAGACTGTTAGCTTTGAGGTGGTCTGGAGGTAATTTGTCCTTCTTTGCTGAGGCTTGGGCTCCCCCTGCTCAACCCTGAGAGTTTCCCGAATCCCCAGCCTGGGCCTGAGAATCAGCATCTTAGATTCTGGCCTCGCTGCTGCTACCTTGCAAAACGACTGTGGATGGGGCGATGGCGGGTGCCCCCGGGAGATGCACCTGCCCAGGTCTGGGGGCCGGGTGGGGGGAGGGACTGCGATGCCCGACTTGGGGAGTAAACATGACTTTGGCGCAGGCTGTGTCATGTGCCCATGGAGTGTTCTCGTAAAGTGGCTGGAGTGAGATTATGACCATAATTGTGCGCTGTTGGCGGAGTGGGACTGAGGGGTGTGAGACGCACTCCCTTGCCCGAGGTCAGGCGGTTGGCAGCAGGACTGGCGCTGGCCTCTCTCCTAGGCTGGGGGGTGATGCACGAGAGTGGGCCCAGAGTGACCCCCCAGGGGTGGAGGGGACCTGATCAGTCATTCGGCAAACAAAAAAAATCTCCTGATCTGCATACGTCCTCCGGGGGCGCTTTGCTTAGATTCCTCCAGCAAGTCGGTGGAGAGGGCCCAAGAGGACAGACGTGTTGGAAGGACGCTGCCTGTTCATCGCCTTTTCCATTCAGCAGTCAGATATTGGGGGGTGGAGGGTGGGATGCTGACCGGCTCTGCTGCAGGCAGTCCTAGGGGGTGCAGGGGGCATGGCTGGCTGGGAAGAGGTGACAGAGGTGGGTGGCCTCGTGCACAGAGGGGTCAGCATGTGGCCCAGGGAGCCCTAGGAAGGAGCCATCGACAGCGTGCAGGAGAGAGAGGGAGAGCCCCGCTACCCCCGCCACCACAGGAGCCAGGCCAGCAGACCAGGGTTGCACAGCCCCAGGGGATCCTCCACGCACACATGCGCCTCTGTTGGCATAAAAAGAGCCTTTGAAGATTCACTGCATTTTATGGGCCTGACCTGCTCCCTTTAAAAAAATGCTGCTGGCGTCAGTTGGTTTGGAGAGCAGAAGGCGGTTTTCTGCACGTAACACGTGCACACAGCCTTGCATGGAGCAAGGTCAACTTTCTGGAACATGTGTCCTCTAGTCTGGGGAAAGATCGCAGACCTTGAAGGTAGACCTGGATGTGCCAGTGATCTGGTGTGTGTCCTTCTCCAGGGACTGGATTCTGTTGGCTGGAGAGGATGCCCCCTCCTTGGGGGCTTTGTGGGGGCGTGAGTGCCCAGAACGGTGGCCCCTGCGGTCGGGCCCTCTCTCTCCTCTCAAAGAGTACCTGCCTCCCCTGGGCATCTGACATCCATGATTGAACAAGCACTTAGCGAGCGATTGTAAAGGGCAGATGCATAATTTAGCAGGTGCAGGCCTTTTCACCCACTGGGCTCGGCGAGAGGTCTGCCGTGGACTTCATCCCACTCCGTTCCCTCTCGCAGTGTGTCCTGGGCTGAGTGGGGTTCGTTCGTCTTGAAGGTACAGTGTGTATGTGTTTTTCGGCATCGTGGCCCCAAAGGAAAGCCCGCTGCTTCGCCTGGTGGGCTCTTCCCTCAGCCCAGGGTACCTGGGGCCAGGACTGCGCCCACCCCTGTGGTGTGGAGGGGGTCACCTTGCAGGGTTCCTGGGCCACTTGGCCTTGTGAGTTTTGGGGGCCTGGGAAGCTGGGAGCTGCAGGCAGCTCGATTGTTCTCATAGAGCCTCCCCCCTGCCGATTGTAGAGGAAAAGCTTAGAACCACTTGGTTCTTGTTTTCAGTGGTTTGTGGGGCCCTGAGAGAGGAAGTGAGAACCTCAGACCTTCTTACTTCAATAGGAAACAGGAGGAGGTGGGAAGCTGTGGGGCTCGCTCAGGCTTCAGCATCCCTAGGCTCCCGAGCAGGTTGCCAGGGCTCTGCAGAGCAGAGGGTGCTTCCCCAGGTCGTGTCGGGGGGACGGTGGACAGCTGGGCCCAATGTGTCTTCACCATTTGAAGCGTCCAGCTCAGTGGCATTAAGTGCATTCACTTTGCTGTGCAATCATCACCTCCATCCATCTCCAGAACCTTGCTGTTTCCCCACTGAAAGCCTGGCCCCGTTAAGCAGTAACCCCCCCTCCCCCAGACCACTGTCCTCGCTGTCCCTGTGCGTCTGCTCCGGGGGCTCGCAGGAGAGGACTCACGGCACTTGTTCTTTTGCGTCCGGCTTGTGTCACTGAGCACAGTGACTTCACCGATTCTCCCTCAGGCCTCTAGTTGCCGGCCCTGGATGGTGGCCGGACAGCAGGACCCGGAGAGGCTTAGCCACCAAGTCCTCTGCTTGGTGCATGGAGGGGCGGATGGTGCTTGGGGAGCATGCTGCATTTTGCATAGTGGCTTCCCCCACAGGGGTCCCCAAGGAAGAGCAGCAGGGACCCTCACAGCTGACCATCCGAGGCTTTAGGTGGGGGACTGGGGGCGTCCTGCAGGTTGGAGGTTAGTAGATGGGGCGATCTTCATCCCTGGCCCTCCCCGATGTCCTGGAGTGGCTGTGCCGGGACGGTGGGGGGACACACAGGCTAGGCCAGCCTTGCCTGTCCCCACCTCTCCTGTCCTCTGTGAGGCTTGGGGGTCCTCGTGCTGGGTTCAGAGCTGTCATCCGATTGCCCGGAAGCCTTGGTGACCTGACCTGCAAATTCTCTCAGGAGACACTCAGCTTGGCAGGTTCGCCCTCTGGGTGTGTGCATGTGCAAAATCTGTTTTCACTCAAATCTTAGACCTTAGACTGAAAAGGGGAACTCACTTGTGGGTGAAAGCTTTCCACTTTCTCCCTTGGGAACGTGGGTGAACATGTCCGCTTTGGGGCCCTGTGGGGTGGCAGTGACGATCTGGATCGGAGACCGCCACGCCCGCGAGTAGGCCCTAGGGGACAGCATCACGGAGCAGCCAAATGGGCCACCCTTGTCCCCCAGAGCGGCGGGGCAGCGCTGTCTGAATCTGGCCCTACAAAATCCAGGTTGTGAAGATGAACATAAGTCTGGGTTCCCCTCCTGTGGTATTTTGTCAGCGACCATATGGTGTGAATCACTGTAGCAGACTCTTCTCTGTGGAAGGTGGGGAGACTCCGGGAAGGGGGCAGCGGGGGAGGGGCAGTGGTGGAGATCTGGTCCTGGCACTCCTTGTCACTTCCCGGCTTCCCCACCCTGTGGGGCCCATGCTGGCTCTTAATCCTCGCTGGGTCTGCGGTCCCGGGGTCCGGAAGCCTTGGCAGGGAAGCCAGGAAGGCTCAGGGCTGAGACCCGGCGTGCTGGCTACCCAGAAGAGACACTTTGTTCTGACCACTCAGGAGTGTCCGCTGGGCTGGACGCTGATTCTGCAGGTGGCAGGTGCGAAACCACCGTGGTCAGCTGCTGGGGTGTGACAGGCAGGGTTCCAGAGTGTCAGAACCAGAGAGCCCTGCCGGCCACCCCGTGAATGCGGGGGCTACGTCTGGGAGGAGAACAGAGTGTGGGTGCCTCTTTCTCTCTGGCCCCAAAGCGCTGGGCTCCCTCAAGTATGTGCATTAATCCGACCTGTTCCTAAGGGAGGAGGGTCACTGTGTGTTTATTAGGCTCTGAGTCATGCACGACGGGGCATGTCTGTAAATAAGACCTTGGACATCAGAGGCTGAGGCGGGACTTGCTCTTGGGAAGCTCCCTCTGTCCTCGGGGTGTGTACTGACACCATGCTGGCCCCCCATGGGCTCCAGGGTGTGTAGACCCGGCAGGAGCAGCGGGTCAGGACCCACGTACTGTCCCCTGACTGTTCCCTTGTGGAGCTGCTTCAAGGGGGCTTTAAAGGCTGGGCTGGCCTGGGCTTTGGGTCACTTGGGGAAGATCTGGGTCCTGCCTGGTATCCATGGACGTGTCCGGGCCCTGGGAGGCCATAGCTTTACTCTGCGCAGTGCCACTAAGCCCAGAGGCTCAGCAGGGAGGTGACGGGAACTGGAGGCATTTGGCCTGGTGGAGATTGAAGGCAGCATCTCTGTCCTGCCTGCCCATGGGGACTGCCTCCGCTATGTTAGAAAAGTCACACACATCCCCACAGCTGGTCGCTCCTGGAGAGTCTGATTTGTGAGATTCTTCTTATTTTTGCCTATTAATAGTAGTTTCCATGGGTCAGCAGTTCTGGCATGGCTTAGTTGGGTCTTCTACTCAGGGTCTCCCATGGCTGCAGTCAAAGTGTCAGCCGGGGCCGCCTTCCCATCTGGGGCTCCACATCCCCTCCCAAGCACAGGTTGTTGGCAGAGTCAGTTCCTGGTGGTTGTAGGACTGAGGTCCCTGATTTCTTGCTGCCTGTCGGTTGCTCCCAGCTCCCAGAGGCCACCCGTCTTCATAAGCACCTCCCACAAGGCTGTCTGAGCCAGCTGGGTTTCTGGAAATCTCCTTGGGTGATTTTCTCTGCAGCCAGCTCGAGAACCATCCACCTGCAGGAATCCGTGAGTGCTAGCTGTGTGTTTTGAATGGTTGTCATGTGGAAGAGGGAGTGGATTTCTTTAGGGTTATAGCTGGAAGGCTGGTCTGTTATTAACGATGAGAAGCTTTGGGGAGACGGGTTTCTGCTCAGTGTTAATGGGGATTTTCATTTCTTCCCGACTTTACATAAAGTCGTATTTATGAATATTTTATGTAGCTGAGATCTCACTGCGTACTTGGGTGTCCTGCTTTTGTCGATTAACGGGAACATTTTTCTGTTTTACTGAATGTTTTGTAAATGTTATTTTTTAAGGGCTACATTATTACTGCATAGAGGAGTTATGGTTTAATTGATCTAATTTTGATGAATTTTGTTGGACATTTAATGTTTACTAAATGTAGCTGGTTGTTACAATGTTTCAGTGAGCATCTTTTTTTAAAAAAGAAAGCTTCATTGAGGTATGATGTACATACCATACAGTTTGCATTTAAAATATACAGTTTGATGGGTGTTGGTATATTGCATTATTAACTTTTAAAAATTACGGTTTTACGTATACGTATATGTATGACTTACCGTAAATAAGCATTTTTTTGTGATAGTATGTTTACATTGTTGTGCAACCATCACCACCATCTCCAGAACTCCTTTCATCTTGTGAAACTGAAACTCTGTGCCCTTTCCTCAGTAACTCCCCCAGCCCCTGGCAGCCACCATCCCTACTTTCTGTCTCTATAAATTTGACTGCTCTGGGTACCTCATTTAGGTAGACTTATACAGTATTCCTGTCTTATTTCATGGAGCATAATGTCTTCAGGGTTCATCCATGTTATAGCATGTGTCAGAATGTCCCTTTTTAGGGCTGAATAATATTCCAGTTTGTTTGGACCACATTTTGTTTCAAGTTACAGTTCAGTGGTGTTCATCACATTTTGTGAACATCTCCTCTTTTTACATCCGTTTCCATTCGCATTTCTGCTTCCTCCTTGAAAGTGAGTGTTGGTCAGTAGATTTACCAAATCAGAGATCTGGATGGTTATAAGACCTTTGATATTTGTCATCAAATTACTCTCCAGAAATGCTATTCCTATTTACCCTTGATTTTACAGTTAATCCTCTGCTGTCCTTTGACTCCTTTCTTGGCAAACTGGGTCTCACCTTAATGCCTCATTCCTTAGTGCTCCCCGAGGGCCCTAAATCAGGAAAGGCCCTGAGTTGGGACCACACCAGTCCTCTCTGTCGTTGGGGGAGATTCCTGAGGCTTCCGGCTATGTGACAGTTCTTTGTCAGCTCCATGGTCCTCGGCAGGGAGGGAACTCACTGTCCCCTTGTTTATCATAGAACTTACTTCCCTGGACTGCTTGTGACCAAATCTGAAAAGCATTTCAGCCTCTGTGCATCCTGGCCATGGATTCAGTCAGCTGGACAGCATTGTCCAGTTAATTCTGGCCCCTGGAGTTCCTGCCTGGCTTAAGGGAAGCTCCAAGGAAGCCAGACACTGTGGTAGAAAAGGGATTTTACAGAAGGTAGCACATGGCTGCACTCAGGCAGCAGAAGCCAGCAGAAGCCAGGCCAGGGCAGTGAGACGCTGTTGGGCTTGTCAGGTCAAACACCTCCCTGTGCCTGAGGACTTGGAGTGTGTAGATTGTGTGGTTGTGTAGGCTGTGTGGTTGTGCAGGTTGTGTGTGTGTTGGGGGCGCAGATACATACAGCAAGGCCATAGCTGGAGGTTGGGCAGTGTGGTGTAACAGGCTTGGGGAGGAGAGGAGAAGGGTGGACACTACTCCACGCTGGCGGGGGTCTCTCTTACTGTCTTAGCGTTCACTGCAGCTGAGAGCCAGCACTTCCGGAGTCTGAGCCGTCCGGGCTCGTGCATCACAGAGCTGGGGCTCCCGTGCGCCCCCTCTGCTGTGCTGCCTGTCTTGGCTGTGACGTCAGCTGCTGTTCAGATTCTGGGTGAATCACTTAAACCCCGTGGGTCTCTGTGTTCCCCCCACCCCATAAGTGAAAGCCGCACAGTGGAATCTTTAAGATCTCTTTAGTTTTGTGATTCCAAATAAAATTAAGTCCTGTTGCTCTGAGTTGCCAGCAAATCACTTGGAAAATCTCGCTGGCTGGTGTCCCGAAGCAGTCTTCCCGTTAGACCCCAATTGGGTCTGGCTGCCTGCAGAGACGGGGTCCAGGGAGCCAGCGGTGGGCCAGGGGGTGAATTTGGCTCTGCGTGTACCTTCAGTGGGAACCAGGATGCTTCTTTTCTGGTTGAATTGTCATCTTCCCTTGCTGCCCACTGGCCAGGGTCGGCCCTTGGGGCAGCACAGATGCTCTGGGCAGTGTGCTGACAGGCATGGCGTGGGTGGCAGGAGGCCCGGCCAGCGATATGGGGGTGGGGTGAGGGCAGCGTAGAGGGCGTCTGCCAGGGTGGAGGTGGTGGGGTCCAGGCAGGTGGTTGGCAGCGGGATGCCTGGAGGTGCCAGCTGGTCTTCCTAGCCAGAGCACAGCCCTGTGTGGTCAGGAACGCCATTGTCGGGGTCGGCCCTAAGACAGGCGGGGCTTGCGTGCGCGCCTGTGCCTGCGTGCAGCTCTGTGCTGTGGAGCTGGGGGGTGTTGGTGCCTTGGGGCTGTTTTCCTTCATCGCAGATGACAAATCCTCCAGCAGCCTGCTGCCTCATGAGGCCCCACCTGGGATTGGAGTCTGCAGAGGAAGCTCTCTGTCTGGTCCCTGTTTCACTTTCTGAGCACCCTCAGTGCCAGCCCGAGCAGGGACTGTCTTGTGCCCGTGCTGGCCAGCCCCAGGGGTGGGTTGGTCAGTCTAGGGGACACGAGGACAGGAAGGAGACTTTGCTGAATACCTGCACTGCTGTGAGGCTTGGGTGCCTCAGCAGAAATCCATGCTTTCCTTCACAACTTTATGTTTGGTGGGCTCGGCTTGAATTTCCAGGGACCCCCCCCCCCCCCAGCGTTTCCTTCTCTGGTGATGGTGCAGGAGAGAGGACCCCTCCCTTCACTGGAACTTTACTCTTGGGTTGGCTTTGCACTTTGTAATGGAATCCCGTGTGCCTTCCGGGATCCGAGCCCCGTGCCAGCCTGCAGGGAACCGGGTGGTACCTACCACACAGATGCTCAGACGGCAGGAGCTTGGGAGGGTAGGAAGGTAGGAAGCCTCCATGGCAGAGCCTGGATTTGAACCAGGGGTGGTTCTGTGAACATCTGCTCTTGGCTCTGTGGTACTGGGGTGGCTGACCTTTTCTTAAAGGGCCAGGTAGTAGCTAATTTAGGCTGTGGGTAAACTCTTACTCATCTGTTCTCTAGTAGCCAGTGTTCCTGGGAAAGGCGTAGCTGTGCTTAAGCCTCTCCATCCATCTGCCAGTCATCCATCCGTCCATCATCCATCCATCCATTTACCCATCATCCATCTATCGAGCCATCTGCCTTACTCCATTCCGGCTGCTGTACCAGAGTGCCGTAGACTGAGTGGTTTATAAACAACAGAAATTTATTTCTGCCACTTCTGGAGGCTGGCATCGAAGATGAAGGTGGCAGCAGGGGGTCTGGTGAAGGTTCCCTTCCTCACCGTGTCCTCACGTGGCGGAAGGGGTGCGGGAGCTCTCCAGGGTCTCTTTTATAATAGGACTCATCCCACTCAGGAAGGTTCCACCCTCGTGACTGAATCACCTCCTAAAGGCCCCCCTCCTAACACCAGCACATTGGGGCTTAGGTTCCGACATCTGTATTTTAGGGGAACACAGTCATTCATTGTAGCACCATTCATCCATCCATCCATACATCCATCTATCCATCCACCCATTTACCCATCAGTCTGTGCATCTGAAGCCTCCAGAACTTCAGTTCATGCAGTTTAGTGGCATTAGGTACATTCACGCTGCTGTGCAACCGTCTCCACCATCTGCCCCCAAACCCTTCATCTTCCCAAACCAAAGCTGTCCCCATGAAACCAGGGCTCCCCCATGTTCCCTCTCCTGGTCCCTGATGACCGCTCTCTGCTTTGGCCCCTGCAGAGACGTCGCTTAGGTGGGATCCTGCAGGGTTTGTCCTTTTGTTTCCCTGAGCAGAATGTCCTCGAGGTTCATCCACATTGTGGCCTGTGTCAGAATTCCCCTCCTTTTTAAGGCTGAATAATATTCCAGTATGCGGATGGACCACGTTTTGTTTATCTGTTCATCTGTGGATAGATGCTCGGGTTGCTTCCACTTTTGGCTTTTGTGAATGATGATGCTGTGAACATGAGTCTCCAAATTCAGCAGTCTTTTGTTGACATCAGAATTTAATATTTGTCTGCCTCTCACTTCAGCTATTTGGTTAATTTATTTTTATTGAGATTGTAATTGACATGTAACATTGTATTCATTTTAGCTTTACAACAGAACAATTTGATAATATGTGTATATTGAAAAATGATAATCACGGTAGGTTAACACCCATCGCCATGCGTAGTTAACACGTTTTTCTTTTCACCTATTTGTTTTTCAACCAATTTCCTTCCCTGCACCTTTTTTTTCTTTTACTGCAGGTACTGGGGATTGAACCCAGGACCTCGTGCATGCTAAGCATGTGCTCTACCACTGAGCTGTACCCTCCCTTCCCTCTTTCTTCTTTTAACAGATTTCCAATTATAGGAGTTTTTGTCTGTGTTAGGAAAGAAATTTGGGGTTGAAGATAAAAAAAAGGATATATCATAACCTATCTATTCCTTTTTTTTTTTTTAAGAAGGCTATAAATTCAAAAGATACTGTGACATCAGTAGAGGTGTGTGTGGGTACGTTAAATGTAATTTACAGAAGTCACTTTTTATGGTGTACTCTTCTGTGAGTGAGGACAGGGTGGTATAACCACAATCAAGGTACAGAACAGGTCCGTCACCCCCAAAGGTCCACCACCCCAGAAGGTTCTGTCACTATGTCCCTTGTAAACACCTCTCCAGGACCAGCCGCCCGCAGCCTGGGCAACCACTGATGTGTGTCCTCTCCCTCTGGTCTTGCCTCTTCCCGAATGTCGGATACATGGGATCCTACGGCGTGCAGCCTTCTGGTCCAGCTCCTTTCACTTCGGGAGGGCACCTGTGACTCATCCAGGTCGTTGTGTGTATTGATACCTTGTTTCCTCCTGTTACTGAGGCGCATTTCGTCACCTGGATGGGATGACCTGGTGCTCTTCCTTTCGAGTCTGTTCTAACAGCTTTACTGAGGGAGAACTTATATCCTTTCTAGATCCCTCACTGCACGTGCACAGCTCAGTGGCTTTTAGAGTCACAGATTGAGGGATGCGACCACCACCACTCTCGAGTCCCAGAACCTTTTCATCACCCCAGCAAGAAGCCCACACCCATCAGTGGTCTCTCCCCAGTCCTCCTCCCCTGAGCCCGGACACCACTACTCTGCTTTCTCTTTGTGTGGATTTGTCTTTTCTAGACATTTCATACAAATGAGGTCTACGGTGTGTGGCTTCTGGTGGACACTGTCCTTTTTTTCTGGCTTCTTTTGGAAGGCCTGTCTTTCAGCCACCCTACATCCTGGGGGTCCCATGGGGCCTGAGTAGCTACTCCCCACAGTGTGTCCCCAGCTCCTCCCCGAGACTCGGCCTTTCTCTGGGTTTGGGGCTGCTTCCCACAGGGTACCAGGGAACAAACCCCTTTCTCTTCTGACTCCCCTTCTCCATAACTGGGGTCCCACCTGTCTTGCCCTTGGCCTTCACCAGGGGTTTGGATCCTGGAGGTGGCAGGTGGATGGGAGATTGGACCCTTCAGACCTCCAGAAGGCCCTGCCTCTCCTCTTCCCCGTGGCTCCAGCTGCCGAATCCCCTTTGTTTTTGCTGCTGGCTTGGCCAGGCCCGGGGAAGAGGCTGGAGGCAGGATAAAGCTGTCCGGCACCCAGCCACAGCTGCAGCCTGGGGTCTGAGCTCTAGCTGGAGGACTGACCTCGGTTAGGCTGGGCAGACATGCTGGCTCTGCGGGAGGAAGACCTGCAGGGCGGGCTGTGATCACAGTGGGATCCCTGTGCTGCCTGTTGTCCTCAGCCTGTGACCGCTGACACATGTCCCTGGGAACCGTGGTGGTATTTGGCATCTGCAGGGACGCCCTTTGTCCAGGGCTCCAGGCCTCAGCAGGGAGCATTCTGGCTTCTGGAAGCTTATCAGAGCTGTGGCTGCAGGCGCACTAGACCCACCGGGCTGCAGGGCCTACAGTAAGTCCCCGCTGGGCTCCGCGGGGCTGGGGCCGACAGCCTCTCCTGCAGGAACACAGCCTTGCTCTGGGAGCACAGGGGCTTCCGGAGCCGGGCAGTGCAGTAGACTTGTGCCCAAGGATCGTGCCCTCCCGTGAGTGTACCCCTAGCCAGAGCCCTCCACGGGCTCTGATTCTGACCTACAGGGCATTTGTGACTGTGTGTTTGGATTCGTTCCCTTGTTTAAAGAGGAAAAGCGATGCACCTGCTTTCTGGCCAAGAGAGGTGGCAGCTGCAAGCCGTGCGCCCAGTTCCGAGTCTCATCCTGACCACGGGATGATTTAATTTGGTCGTAAGTCAGCGTATCATCTACAGAAGACTTGGGGGATGTGAAGGCCGGGGGGCTTTTTCTCTGTCACTGGGAGGGTGGGGACCACAGAAGGGACAGCACTCTGATTAGAAGATTTCCGGGCCTCCCTGTGACACCGGGTCCTGGGGAGACCCCGGGAGGTCCTCTGACCTCTGGGCTCCCCTGCCTGCTGTGCCCTCGCTCTACTGGGTGGTCTTGGGGCAGCCACCCAGGAGGAAATGTGCTGACCCCTGCCGCCCTCTGCGGACACTCATGACCCAGGGGGAGGTCCCATGCCGCGCGGGCGCTGGCCAGGCTGTGGATGCGTCACTGGGGTCCTTGAGAGGCAGGGGCAGGGCCGAGAGGTGTGGCAGGCCCCTCCCTCAGGGACACAGAGCTGGGACTTTCACTGCTCATTCCAGTTGCCCGACACTCCCTCGGTGGTGAACCTGGTGAACCTCGCCGTTGGCTGATGAGCCGCCAAGAAGGAAGGCCACACTGCCAGTTGTCGTGAGGGACAGAGACGAGTGTGAGATCCCACTTCCGGTTAGGTTGAAGTGTGTGGAAAATGTGTGCCTGAGCATCTGAGAAGGATGGTCAGGTTCCCTCACGTACAAGCTAGGGATCGGAGCAGTCACCTGCGCGGGGACTTGTGTGAAGTGGCAGCGGCCGGCGTGACCGAGAAGCAGCGCTCAGCCCGCCTCCGGGCACGCCTCACGCTTAACAGCACTTGTTATCCTTGTGTTGCTGTTGTGACAGATCCAGCGGGAGGGGAGGTTGGCTGCTTCATCAGCTGCCTGGAGGTGTGGGTTTGTTTTTTTTTAAGAGGCCGCAGTGGAAGATGAGAAGCTGCCTTTTTCCATCAGAGTTGGAAACGCCCAGAGTCCATTTCCAAGCAGTGGTTTTTCAAAGGGTTTGGTTTTGTTCTGGGAGCAGAGCCCTTCTTTTCAAGTGACATTTTAGGTGACACCTCAGTACGTGAAACAGATGCAAAGGATCCCTGGTACCCAGCCCTGCTCAGCCTCCCACCCGGCGCCATGTGGCTCCGAGGACCCCAGTTTGTTGCTGATTCTCTCGGGGACCTGGGGGGAGGCTCTTCTTGGAGATCGGCGTCCTTCTTCTCCAAGGTGGAGTCAGCTGGGCAGGGAGCCTGGTACAGCTTCTTCTCGGAGCAGAGAAGCAGACTCGGTCCCGGGAACGAGCAGCTCTTCTTATCAGCAGATGTGGGGTGAGGGGAGGGACACGCTGGCTCGGAGCCTGGGTTTGCCAGTGTGTTGTCCAGACCTGCATTTGGAAGGGGTTCGAGGCAAGGCTTTCGGCCGTCATAGAACTTTGCTTTCATTCATTTTCTTTTTAAATTGTGATCAAATCTGAAGTGACGGTTCAGTGGCATTGGGCACGTTGGCATTGTTGTGCAACCATCACCACCATCTGACTCCCCACCTTTTCATCCTCCAGAAACTCTGTCCCCGCTAAACACTAACCCCTCACTCCCCCCCAGCCCCTGGCACCCCTATTCTGCTTTCTCACTCGATGAATTTTGCTACTTCAGGCACTTCACTTCACATAAGTAGACTCCTACAGTATTTGTCTTTTTGTGTCTGGCTTATTTCACTTAGTGTAGTATTCAGGGTGCGTCCACATTGTAGCAGGTGTCAGAATATCCTTCCTTTTTAAGGCTGAACCATGTTCCTTTGTGCAAATAGACCACGTTTTGCTCAACCACTCATCCATCAGTGGACACTTGTGTTGTTTCTGCCTCCTGGCTGCTGTGAGTGTGGGTGTAATGCTTTTCATCTTGATCTCTTGTAACTAGGTCCCCCTGCAAGAGCACCCAGGGCACCGCTCAGCTGCCTGTGATGGGAAGGCAGCGGGGGGGCACCGTTCTCCTGCAGTTACTGCCCTGGGAGCACAACCCTCCGGAATGTAGCAGGCGGCGGATGAACAGGGCGGGAGTTCTTGGAAAGGGGCGTTTCTGGTGGCGAGTCCCACCTCTGTTTTCTAGCCACCTCTCTGCCAAGGAAACTTGCATCAGCCACTCCTGGAAAGTGGCAAACCTCTGATTGGGTTCCTGGGAGATGGTGGAGTGTTCCTCTGGGTGGTCCACCTGACCCTGGGCGAGTCAGGGATGAAGCCAGCGCAGAGGTGGGACAGGGTCCTTGCTTGGTTTTGACTCTGTGCTTCCAGGCAGCACTGAGCCTGGCCCTGGGGTGGGACTGTGGGAGCCTGCCTTCAGGGGACGGGGACTTGTAAGTGGGACATGGGACCAGGGAGTCAAGGAGTCAGACGGTGATGGAGACTCCAGGCGTTGGCTCTTTCCTGGGTTGTTCTCTAGAATAACCAGATTCCCTTGAATTTTGCCAGGTTCAGGGAACCTAGCTGAGCTGGCCTGGCTTCAGAACATGGAAGTCTGTTCCTACAAAGCCAAGTGTACTCCTTGACCCTTCTCATCAGCTTTCTCTTCAAATTCTCAGGGTCTCCATTGTTCCAGACTTACTAACATGTTTATAAGTTCAGACCCAGGAATCCCACCCTAGATTTTCCTAAGGAAATAGAACCTTTTTTTCCCTTTTCCTTTTGGTATTATTATGTGAAGCGATTCATTGTGTTCGTAACAGTGGGAAGCTGGAAACAAACTCAGCTAGTCCTGCAGTAGAGCAGGGGGTGCGTCAGCCGGGTGGACTGTGACGTGACCATCGCACGGTAACAATGAGGACTGTGTAGCCGTGCAGTAGGGGCTCCTGAGTAGAAGAAGTGACACACAGAGCCGTACTGTTAGGCTTTGTCTCTGTCATCTCTTGCTGTGTAACAAACCATCCCCACTCTGAGTGGCTTACAACAGCACGACTTAATCTTTCTTGGCTCTGGGTTTTGGGTGGTTCTTTTGTTGCTGTCACTGGTGGGGACACTGGAAGGCTGAGACCTCTCTCTCTCTCTCCTTGGGATCAGCCATCGTTCCATGGTCTTGTCTGAGTGCCTTCACATGCAGGCCGGGTTCCAAGGCAAAGATTGAAGTTGCAAGGCCTCTTGAGATCTGAGCTGTGGGCCTCACACCCCATCACCTCGCCGTGTTGGTCACCTCTGGGACAGGGCGTGGGGAGCTGGGACTAGACTGCCTCTGGCCGGAGGCAGCATTGCGTAGCCCTGGGGTGTGGCGCAGCCAGGTGATCGCTCCCGGTGCCCGGGTTATGCCACCTTCTGTGGGGTTCCAGTTATGTAGTCCCAGGAGAGAGACTTACGGGACTGGGGAAACCAACCCAGATGATTGGTCAGGGAGGTGAGGGCGTGGGTGAGGTCTCCCTGTAGACATCTGCCACTGCCGTGTTTATGTAGTAGATTTAAAATAGTAATTCTCTGCATGCCAACCACTGGGTGCCTAGCTTGGGAATGGCTGGGGGGGGAGCCCAACTGTTAGGTCCTGTAGACTTGCAGGCTTGGCTGGTGGAGGACACTGCAGCCTGGACTCTGGGGAAAGGACAGTAAGTGGGTGCCTCCCAGCTCCACGGGGCCCTCTACGTTGTCACCTGGACGTAAGGCGGGTGAGCCTTGGGCAGCACGAATGGACCCAGGCCATTGCAGGTGTTGGTCCACCTCCGAGAGGTGAGCACGGGCCCAGCCAGCAGCAGCTGAGCATCCTCACGTAGGAAGGGGCAGGGGGCGTCACAGGGACCCTTGTGTCCAAGGACAGTGCTATCTGGTCGATTCCAGTTGGGGGCGCGAGGTGTATTTATCTGTCCACACTGTCCACTCCAGCTTCCTTTTTTAGGTAATCCTAAACAAGTAATTCTTTGTACTCTGCTTGCAAGTTTTCCGTGAGTTTGAAAGTGTTTCAAAATAAAAAGTTAAATAAATAAATACATGGGAAACCGCGCTCTGCCTCCACGTGGGCTGGCTGTGAGGCCTGCCGGGAGGAAGGGCGTTCCTGTGCGGGTCGGGCTCTGGGACGGGAGAGGCCTGGGCACCCAGATCCTGCTGGAGGGAGCACTGTGGGGGCCGGGAGAGCGGGAAGGGGCTCGAAACTGCCAGGAGCTAGCGGGCTTCGCCCCAGGGCTGTGGATTATCCCGCCCCCATGGGAGAGACTCCTCCCCTGTCGCCTGGGGACCCGCCTCCTCCTGCTTGAACCCCCAGCCCTGCCCGTGCCCCAGCTCCCTAGGCTGGTGGTGGGCAGGGGGAGCCCTCAGAGCTAAGTGAGCCTCCATGTCTGCTCCTGCTGGGTCTGCTCCCGCTGCGGGTCGGCCTGGGAGCTTCTGTCCCCTCACCGCCCCCACCGCCGCCCCTGTCATCCCCCAGGACCCGTGTAGGGATCCCAGGAGGTGAGCCAGGGCAGGGCTGGTACCCAGCTAGGATGAATCACCCGGAAACTGAGCTCCTTTCCCCACCCACTGGTTTTCACCTTTTTCTTTACCAGCTGCAGAACCTTAGTGAAATTGGTGAGCCCTCCTGGGATACAAGGCAGATGAGCTGTTCGACACGCCCCTGCCCCACATTGTCCTGGCTTGGCCCCCACCTTGGAGGCTGCCGTAGTGCCTGGACAGCTGAGAAGGCCCAGCCTCAGGCCCTCCTGTTCTCAGGGATGACCCCACGGTGTGGTCTGGTTCTCTTGGCAGCTGGTGCATAGGTGGGCCCCCGAGACTGGCTGTCAGCCCTGCAGCGTGTCTAGGGTGGAGGTGGCTGGGAGTCATCCTGACAGTGTGCCTACAGCTCAAGTCACAGGGGCTGGACAGGTGTGATGGACCCCGATCCTCAGAGTGGGACCCGGCACTTACAGCCCAGGGCATCCAGGCCGAGGTCCAGGGCCCACCAATGGGGGAGGGATTGGGAAGGGAGGCGGAGGGGCCCCGCCAACAGGGCTGTTTTCTCTGCCCTGGACCGCGCCAGCTCCGAGGGTGAGTGGCTGTCAGCAGCTAGGATGAATCGCCTATTTACTTGTTCCATTAAGAGGCCCCTTGCCGGTGGGAGAGGTCGCTGCCCGGCCCTGCTCGGGAGGAAGTGGTGTTTACAGAGCCCAGCTGGTGCACAGCGGGGAGCTGGCTGGTCGGGAGCGTGCCAGCCCGCCCCTGCCCTGCCGCTGCCCTGATGGCCTTGATGGTGGATGGATGGACAGAGGGCCCGGCCAGCCCGACAGTGGAAACAGGAAACCTAATCTTTTAAAACTAATCCAGGGGGAAGGGAGAAAGTGAAGAAGTGGAGAGCGTAAACCCATAGCTGGCCCTCGTGGGGGGCGTCTTCCAGTGGTCCAGCTTCAAGGCTGGACATCCAGTGAGTCGGCAAAATGTTGAAGACACTTGGTTGTGGGCAGGGCGGTCGGGGGGTGGGGTCATCTTCAAGGCCTGTCCCTGCTGTTAGATGCTGTCTCCCCACTGTGCCTCCAAACCGGCCCCGTGCGGACGCCATCAGGCCAGACTGACCCCCACCTTGACTGTGACCTTCCTGCCCCCTGGCTCACCCTGCTGCTCCCTGGACTAGCCAGTGTACACTCCAGAGTGTCTTCCCAGTCGTGTCCTCTGCTCTTCCTAGGCAGGCAGGCCTGCAGGACCACCCCCACTCTGCTTCCCACCCTCAAGGGTGCTGCGGTGGGAGCAGAACCTCCTCCTCCCCACTAGTTCTGAGATCTTACTCCCTGGTGTGTTCTGCACCCCATCTCTTCGCCTGGAACACCCCCCCATGTGTCTCCACCTGCCCAGATCCATGTGTCCCCGAGGCCCAGCTCTGATGCCACTTTGTCCACGAGCCTCCTTTGCCCCACCCCATGTCCCTCTATGCCCCTTGACCTCTCCTTCTGACCTTCCCAGCCCCTCACTCATGCCACCTTCATGCATCGTCCAGGCTCTTTGGTGCTCATACAGGCACTGCCCTGCCTTCTGGAGCATGGAGTCCCCTGTTGTCACCATCACTGCCCATTGACGGTGGAGCAGGGTCTGTGCAGACGAGGCTTCCTTGGGTTGAGTGTCTCACTCTAACGGACTCACATCATCTTATCTTCACCTCCTGTTTCTGCGGCCTTGACAGTGAACCAGAGTTGTTTTGGCTGCAATATTTCACTCTTCCCAATGCACGAGGATTTCGTATCCATGATTTGCTTCCTTTCTTATTGGAGAATTGAGATGCAGATATAGGACGACCTGCTCACTCCCCAGGTTCCGATGCTCTTATCTAAGGACGACCCTTTTCTCCACAGAGGAACTGTGGGGGACTGTTTCCCGGCTCCCCCAGCGGGTTCTGTCCCCTGCCTGGTCCTCCCGCTGCTTCTCCCCTTCTCGTCTTCACCCCACTTCTCTCTGACAGTAGCGAAGATGGTGGTTCTGGTTCTGCTTCTGCAGACACTGCCTCCCCCAGACCAGGGCAAATGGGAGATGTCTTCACAGGAGGGGTTGCGGATGATGGGCTCAGAGCTAGGAGCCTGGGGGGGGGGGCTCTGTAGGACCTGGGGGAGGGTCCTTTCACCCACCTTCTTGCTGAACGCAGAGGTCAGATGGGGGCACCCATGTTTCTCAGTGCTTCTCAAGGAAAGTCCCAGCTCCAGTCAGATCTTCAGGGATCTCACTTCCAGGATGAAGGATACTTTTTATTTCTTGAGACTCAGGACAGATCCCCAGTTGGTGGTGAATATGACTTTTGTTTTCCCAGTTGGGTTTACTAGATTTTTGCCTTCAAGAGCCAGTTTTTGTGAGTAGAGGAATCATCTTTGTTGTGAAAAGTGACACCACTTGTCAGGTGTCCCCGTACCTGTCCCTCCTGTTGGTTTCCCTCCAGAGCAAGCTCCCCAGGGCCTGCGGTCACTGTATGTTGTGTTCACTCCCGTGTCCCCATCACCAGAGCATTTTGGGGCACGAAATAGGTGCTCACTTGCTGTTTGCAGAGGGAAGGGAGGACAGTCCTGCCTGTCTTGTCTAGGGTCCCCTCCAAGGCACAGTACAGCACAGACAGCCTTGGTATGGGCAGTTTCCAGGGTGGAGCAGAAATATTTAAGAATTAAGATGAGAAGTAAAGTAATAATTCACAGCATACGGTGGGAAGCGTTCTGTGACTGTCAGTAAATTGCACAAATGCTGGGGGCTAGGAAAGCTCAGAGCAGGGGGCTGTTCCAGCGCACGTAGAGGGTGGCGATTTCCTGGATGTTAAGGAGGGTGGGACTTGGCAGAGGGCCGAGGGTGCAGGAAGACACGGCCCGGGCAGGAGAGGGTGGCTGACGGCCCTGCCTGGTGGTGTGTTGAGTGAACAGAACAGAAAGGCTGAAGCCGGACCATCGGGGCAGGGATGCTGGGTTCAGGAGCCGGAGCCTTCCCCTCAGGCGGAGGCAGGGTGGGTACCTGGGCGGGTTCCTGCCTGACCTCCATCCCTCTGGGTCTCTGGTCCATGTCTTTCCATAGAGCAGGAGAAGGGGGATCGCCTAGCAGTGTGACCAGGGGAGTCCAAAGGAGATTTCTGGGCAAATCACATGAGGTAGCTGTCTTGGGGCTCTGAGAGGCAGACACGAGCGGAGGGCTGGGGTAGGGCTCTCATGACTTGAGGGGTGTCCTGGCAGTGACTTGTTTGGTTTTTTGAGATTCCACGTTTTGTTTCCAGACCCCCATTGACGTGGTTCCCCCAACCTCCCCGCACAGAGAGGACGGGGGCTCTGCCCCCTCCCCCTGCAGCGCCAGCACTGGGCACGCCTCCGCTTCCTCCCCTGGCCCCCGAGCGCGGCCTGCCCTGCCTTTCCCACGGGCAGAGGCCCTGGTGCCCGGCCCCACAAGCAGCTCCAGGGAGTGACAGGAGTGCCCTTATCTCCGCCACAGGCCTGGAGGGCCGTTTATCTCTCCTTTCCACGCGGTCGAGAGGAAGCTGGTGCTGAAACGGCAAATGCAGCACTGACTCCACAACAGGAAGACAGGCGTGGGCGCGGGTCCCTTGGCACCGACCCGACCGTGGCTGCCTGGCAGTGGTCACTCCTGCTGCCCCAGGGCCACCCCTCTGGTCCCCAGGGCTCTGCTGTCCAGAGGGCTGCCTCAGAGGTGGTGTTTATGCTGTTGACTTGGTTAACTGTTCTCAGAGCTCTTTGTAGAATGTGCAGGGGGACATCAGGGTGACCTGCCTGCAGCACCACGGTCAAGGACATTGTGGCGGTCGGCAGCGCTGGGCAGGGCACGGGAGGGTGCCCCTGAGCCTGCCTCCAGCAGGACTGAGAATCGGCTCCCCCGAGACACGTGCATACTGTTCCAAGGGAGAAGCAGTTTGGGGCTGCACTGTTTCTGTGCCTTGGTTCCCTTCATCCAGGGACGTCCAGAGGACCCTCAACCCGGGGAGCCCTGGACGGAGGATGCCACCCGAGCCCAGGGCAGCGCACAGGGTTTTTATTTGGGGACCTCCTCTCGGTGCATCTTTGGGCCCACTCAGTCTTTGGACCCCGCCCTGCTTCTCAGACCCCGCCCGCGGCAGGCTGGCCAGGCCAGGTGCAGGGCGCGGGCTCTGCTGAAGCCAAGACCACTGGCTGCACACCGGATTGTGGGGCTCCCACTCCAGGCTGTCACGCCCTGGGACTCAAAAGGCATGGCCTGAGTGCCCTCCTGCCCCTCTGTGCTGGTGGCTGTTCGGGACTTTGATTTGGGGGAAATCCCTGTGGGTCTGGAGGAAGCCAAGCTGATCTGGGCTTGTTCCTCCTTTTCTACCTCTGGCAGCATCTGCTCCAGCAAATCAGGGGGTGGGGTAGAATTGCAGGGCTATGGAGCCCACAGTGAGCGACTGACTGCCGGCCCCTGTCGTCCTGCACCCCAGCTCCCCTGCCCCCCCGACTGCAGCCATTACTCAGACTCATCCACCTTTCCAGCCTTTGCCATCAGGAGGCTCGGGGGCCAGGCTGGTTCACGCATCCAGGAACCTCAGACACTCTTTGGGCCTTTGTTTTTGTCTTCTTCCCAGCGGTCTTATTTCATGCTGTTTAATGTCTGAAGGCTGCCTCAAATCCTTTTGGAACCAGGCAGATAAAACCTATGCAAACATGCTCTCCCAGCCTGGCAGACTCGCTGCCCACATCCTGCTCTCCTTCCTCATGGGGCTCCCTCCTCCAGGCGGGGCCGGGTGGGGCATCTCCTGAGAAATCCTGCCAACCTCCTCCTTGGGCTCCATAAATGATTCATTTCCTTCAAGTGTCCTGTGCTGTTTTCCAGCACAATCGCTGTTACGAATGAATCAAGGTCCTGGCTCATACTTTCTGCCGTGACTGGTGTGTTTTCTCCCTCTGGAAATATTCTTCCCACAGGAGCCAGAGTCATTCTTCTGTAAGAGTGTATGCACGCGTGTGTGTGTGTGTGTGTGTGAGCACATGCGTGTGTTACTGGTGCCACGTGTGAAGGGAGCTAAGAAAGACATTCTTTTTGTCTTACGGTGTCACCTATGCTGATGGGTTCTTGGCAGAGATGAAGGAAGAGGTTCCCAAGCTGCACAACAAATTTCCAGGTCCATGGTGATGGCAGGAAACAGCCAGGTTCTGAAACCGAGGAGAGGAAGGCGGTGGTGGGCCTCTCCCTGTTATGGAGGCTGGGGTCAGCAAACTACAGCTTGATCCGGACCCCTGCTTGCTTTTGTAAATAAAGTTTTATTGGAACACTGCACGTTCAGTCCCTGCCAAACATATAGCTGCTTTTGCTTGGTGATGGTGAGGCTGAGTAATTGTGACAGATAGCACGTGGCTTGAAGAGCTAAAAATATTTACTAGCTGGCTCTTTGCAGAACCAAGGTAGCTGACCCCGGGTTTAGGATAAAATGCAGAGGTGGAGAGGCCCCAGAATAGCGTCTCCTTTGGAGCGTGTCCAGAGTTTCCTGTCTGGCAGTTTTAACTTTTAAATTAGGTTTAATATGAAATATGAGCTCCCTCAATTCCACCTGAAAGGGGCCAGAAGAACTAGGACCTGAGATTTAGGTTTGGGGAGAGAGTGAAGTTAGACTTGGCTTGGAGACCAGGCCCAGGATGGAGCCGGCGGTGACTTGGAGGTGGCCATGCATGTGTGCCTGTGACGGAATCCTTTTGAAGAGGGAGCCGCCTGCTGTGAATACAGCTTCACTTGGAGGTTAAAAATATTCCCTCAAAGCCAAAAACGACGTGAACCCTGAGCTGCCTGAATACACTGAGTGATTCAAAGGTTAGAAAGCAGAGCCTTGCGGGAAGTATTTGAAGTGGAGTCTGGGCAGCCCGGGGACTTGGACTGAAGGGGCCACTTGCTGTTGGTGTCCACCACTCTCCGCGTCGGCCACGAGCCAGGCACCGCAGTGGGTGCTGTCATCGTGTTCAGTCCCAAAACAGCCCTGGTGGTGTCTCTCCTGCCAGCAGAGGCGCCAAGAATGCATCACTCAGCCCACAAGCAGGGAGGGAGCCATTGGAGCGCGGTGCCCTGTGGTCCAGCCCTCACAGGAAGAACGGGGAGTCAGCCAGCATCTGAGCTGCCCTGAGGGACAGGAGGAAGAGCATCTTGCGTGCAAGCTTGGTTAAACACGGAGAAGCCATCAGGGGAGTGTTAGAAAGTCCCATCTGGGTAGAGGTTTGGGAAAGATAAACTGTTTTCAGGTGTATCTTCAGTGCTTGGGTTTTCAGCTGCCTGGTGACCAGCATTGGCCTCTTTGGCTCTGGAACACAGCCGTGCCACCTTTCTGATTCAGTAGCTCTCCTCCCAAGATGGCCCCCAAATCATTTACTGATCAGATCCCAGCAGCACTGAGCCCGAGAAGGTTCAAGTCCATGAGTTATGGGATGTTTGGTCTCTGGGATAGTTCCTTTTTGGTTATTTTGTTCTTTGTGTGTGTGTGTGTGTGTGTGTGTTTTCAGTGGAGGTACTGGGGATTGAACCCAGGACCTGGTGCATGCTAAGTACACACTGTACCACTGAGCTGTACCCCCACCCCCTCCACTGGGATGGTTCTTGAACTGATGGAATCTTCTGGAAGGCTGGACCAACATGAGTTCCTCGTGCCTGCTGTGCTGAGCCTCTTTCGGCCTTGGGTTTCCTTTCCCTTGTCAGCCCTGTGAGTGGTTAGGAGCACGTAGGTGGGGTCCCCAGCCGGTTCCACTGAGAGGAAATCAGACTCCAGCAATCGTAACACATTTAAACAAAAGCAAAAAATAGTAACAGTGAAAAAAACCAAAACACCAAAGAAGTCACTGCCAGGACATGCCTCAAGTCGTGAGATCCCTACGCCGCCCTCCTTCTCGTGTCTGCCTCTCAGAGCCCCAAGACGGCTACTTCATGTGATTTGTCCAGAAATCTTAGTTGTGGTGAGCAGGGAAGAGTGGTGTGTTTCTCCACCTCCCCTGGAACTGGGAGCTCATGCTTCTGCCTGTGAAGCTCCTCTCTTGTGTGTGGCGGTGCCCCCTGGGCTGACCGCTGTCCCTGGACACTGTTCTGAGGGTGCTGATCACTGCAGCCCCTCCTCAATTCCCTGAGCCTGGCCCAGCCGACGCTCACACGGCAGGTTCAGGCCGGCCCTTGGGACCCCTGACCGTGTCCCGCAGCCACCAGCTTGTGATGCTGGGTAGCACCTCTCTGCCTCCCTGGTCTTCTCGGCTGCATACCCTGGTTTGCCCTGTCCCTGCTCTGCTGCGGGCTCCTCTGTCAATTTCCACGGCCTGGCTCAGAAGTCCTCACGGAGTGGCTACAGCTGTCTGCATGTTGAAATTCCCGCCCTTATTTCCAGGGGGGGATAGTCTTCAGGCCACCGAGGCGTGGAGACCTTTGCCTATCTGGGGATTCCTGGCCGGAGGATCCCAGAAGTCATCCTGCATGCCAGGCCTGCCTTCCCAGCCGCCCCCTCCCCAGCCCCACATCCAGCTGTCATTCCCTGGAGCGCCACCCCCTGCAGTTGTCCTGGACGCATAGCGTTCCTCCGTGGCATGTGCCCCAGCGTGGCATGTGCCCCAGCGCAGTATGGGGTTCCTGCTTCTCTGAGGTGGGGGCCATGGGTGGGGTGGGGAGCACAGTGTCCAGGACCATCTGACGGGGCGGATGGCCTCGGGCAGGTGATGGTTCCTCTGTGCGTCTGTTCTCCCTTTGGTCAGAGGGGAGTGATCTAGGAACGTTCAGGGCTGTGCTGGGGTGAGCATTGAGGTCTCTAACAGCCCGGCTCGTAGGTGCCTCGGGAAGGGGGGCTTTATATCTGAGATGGTTCCCCGGCTGCCCTGCCGTCAAGGGACCAGCAGCGTGTGCTGGACAGAGCTGCAGCGTCGAGAGGCCCCTGTGGGCTCGGGCAGCCTTGTGTGGAGTCTCAGCTGGTTGTGGTCTCCTCGCCCCCCTCCCAATGCCACACTGAGCAGGCCTGGAATCCAGCAGGAATGGGCAGTACACGCTTCCCTGGATGCTCAGGCTGCCTGCACCATCTGGCCGGGCTGGCGGAGCACATGGCCCGTGAGTTATGTCCCCACCCGGGCCCACTCCCACATTTATGCTCCATTTTCAGAGGGAGAATCAGCCCAGGCTAGAGCTGCAGGTTGGGGAGGGAAGTCGCAGATGATTGAGTGAGTCTTTGGTGTTTGCCCACCCTCTTTCTCAGCCCTTCCTGGTTCCCTCTGGGCCCTGCCTGACCCACCTGCTCCCTGGGGCACCCTCAGCCTGTCCAAAGGCCGTCATCCCCTGCACGCTGCCCTGACTTCTCCAGCCTGCCCTCCCCTCCCAGGGACTTGCTCCCGACATATTAACTCAGACCTCAGCGCAATGCCCCAATTTTATGTCACCCTCCAACACTTGGAAGCCTCGAGACCCAGTGCTCAGGCAAAGACAGTGTCTGCTGATCTCCGAGTCCTGGCCCAGCTAGGCTGAGGACACAGGCCCCCAGGGCCCCTGGGCAGGCGCCTTCTGGGATGCTGCCTTGCCAAGTGTGGTGCCCAGCACCTCCTCCTCGGGATGTGCAGCCAGCGGACCAGCTGAATCCTCTTTTATTGATGAGAAGCCCGGGGCCCAGAGACAGAGTAACTTGCCAAGGTCACCCAGCTGGGCAGTGGTGCCGCTGGGTTGGAGCTAAGTTCTGCTCTGCCCCGAATCAGCCGCTTGGGTGCAGCCAGTGTGGGGCGACCATCCTGCCACCTGTAGAGTCTAGTGCCTGGGGGCAGTGGGGCCTGACCGGGAGGGAGGTTGTAGCCCAGCTCGGCCATTTGCCAGCTCTGTGTCCCTCTGGCCGGTCAGCAAGCACCCCCTGATGTGCATGCATGGCCCCGTCCTGCCTCGGCCTCGAGGAGAAGATGGCAGATGAGAGGGACACAAGTGCCACCATGCAGTCAGGAGTGAGGTTCATGTGGTGGGGCCAGGCCAAGGGGTGACCACAAGCAGGAGCTGCCAGCCTGAGGAGCTGGGTGAGGCTCCCTGTGGTGGGTGCACGTGCCTCACACACGTGCACATGCCTGCACACACATGCCCTTGTGCACACTCATGTGCATGCACACACGTGCTTCTCTGTAAGGACAGGGAGAATGTCAAGGGATGGAGATCCGCTCAGAGGGTTTCAGCCTGAACCTGGGTCCAGAGCCTCAGAGAGAAGCCTTTTTCTGGATTACCGGGATCTGGTGGGAAATCTCCGATGGGGCTCCTCTGCACCTGCTGTGGTCTCCTGGGACCCCTGACATCTCTGAGCAGAGCAGAGTGCCTTCATCGGAGCCTCCTGCAGGCGCACGTGCGCCCGGCTCCCACTTAGATAGATGCTTGCTTCTTGAAGTGTGCTCGGAGCAGCCCATGCAGGCGCCTCCCCCCGCCATCCTTCTCTTGGCGCAGACGGTTCTCTGCCCGGTGGCGACAGGCTGTTCTTGTTTGAAAACAGAAAAGACACCATCGTTGCTTTTTTTTCCCGCTTTCCCAAAACACGAGGCCGACTTCAACGCCGCGTGTCAAGTGCTGGCTCCATGTGTGCACGTGGTGGGGTCCTGCTCTCCTCCCCATCAGTGCCTCCACTCCTGGACCCCGGGAGGCATGGTGACTTCACCAGCTGCGTGAGGTGTGCCAGCCAGGGCTGTGGACCCATGGGGCCCCTGGGCAGATGCCAGAGGCTCTCTAGGCTGTCAGTGACCCAAAAAATCACTGTTGATTTCTGTGACTCAGAAGTGAGCCTAGCCCACACTCCCCTCAGGTGTCTTGAAACCCTGGCAGAGGTGTGGTATCAGGTACAGTCACACTGGGGAGGGCCGGGCTGTGAAGACCTGGTTGGTCTTAGAGGCCCGAGGAGGCCACCTGGATGGAGAGAGTGTTGGGGGCCCAGTCCACCGGGCTGTGGGGAGGAGGGGGCAGCCTGCGGGAGCAAAGGGAGGAGGCAGCCTGGGCAGCAAGCAGGAGCGCTGGGCCCCTGACCGCGAGTCCGGGCTGGACGGGCTGCGGGGACCATGCCCGGGATAGCCCAGAGCCATGCACGCAGTGGTGGAGGCGGGGAGATGGTGGGTGACAAGGCCCGCAGTGCATTTCCCAGCCCTGCAGCGCCTCGTACCTGATGCTCCTGCTTTCCCCGCCACTGTGGGGCCCGTGCTGCGGGGGGGCTGGGGCAGGGTGGGCTTCAGGGTGGAGGCACAGTTCCTGGTCCACCTCTTAGGTCTCTGGCTCTGAGTTCCCTGGAGGCAACCCTGCCGCCCCCATGCCCTCTGGGTATAACTGGGTGTAAACCACCGGGAAGTGGCTTCTCTGATTAAGGGGCCCTGCCCACAGAGCAGGGAGGGTGTAAACGTCCAGGCCCAAGTGCTCAGGTGTCAGATTTTTCAGGGAGGGGCATCCCAGAGGGCCTTGCCCTGAAGGCTGAGGGACTGCATGCGTGGGGGCTGACTCCCTGGGGCCAGAGTGGGTGTTGGCTAGAGGCTGGCTTGTCACCCCAGCTCTGAGGCCTCTGTGACAATGTTCTGGGCCCCAGCCAGCTCTGGTGCCCACCAGGTTCTCACATCCCCACCCTCAGAGGAAAAAGTTGGTCTCTCTGCACCGGTTCCTCGAGCCTCACTGGCCAGTCTGTGGGGCTCAGGCACGGCTGTCTCCCCCCCTCTTGTCCACCCTGCAACACTGGGACGCAGCTCAGCTGGGCAGCCAGGAGGCTGGGGGATGCTTGTCTGCACTGCCACTGTGGTGCTGACACATGCATCCTCTCTGGAAGGGCTGAGGGGGAGCTGCTGGCTGAGTCGAGCGGTCCAAGTAGACCAGCTCGACCTGCCAGTTGCTGTGGGTGACACTCCCCACCCCTGAGCCAAGAGCAGGTGCACTTCAGGCTGGAGTCAGGCAAGACTGGGAGACGGACCCCTGCACAACTGGGACTGACTTGAGTCTCAGAAATGCTTTAGAAAGTGCTTAATTTTAGAAGGGTCCTGGTGCACAGAGCCCGGGGGTGAGTGGTCGGGTTCCTTCATAAGGATGGAACCGGGATTGACACGTGCAGGATGCCTGCTGTGTGCCAGGCGGGGCCGTGAGCGTGTGGCCTGTCACCACTGCTCTCCGTGTAGGGGGATGACCGTGCATTGTCTGAAGGGACAGAGACACGTGGTCAGCGACCTGAGGCAGTGGCCTGGGGCCCAGAAGCTGGGCTTGTTTTCTCCAGGTCTGTCCGGGAAGTCCGAGCTCGGATCCTGTGCCTTTAAGAGTACCCACGTGAGGTGCCATCCTATGGCCTGCGTGTGGGGCGGGGGGTTGGGGGGTGGAGCCGAGCTGTTACTCTACCACGTGGGACATTTCTGGGAGAAGCGCCAGGCACAGAGCGGGTGTCAGGCCCCTCTGGGATCCCTCCTGGATGCCTTGTTTTCCCTGGATCACATGATTCTTAAGGGAAGGGCTGAGTGGGTCTCCACCCCATGCGTCCAGGGCCTTCTGCAGCGTAGTGGTCCATGCTGCCCTGTCTGCGGGTTGAGTCTCTGGAAAACTCATTTTCCCCAAAAGGTGCCTTTGGAACCAATGCCCTAGACCCTCATGGGGACCCGCTGTCCTGGCTGGCCTGCGGGTGGCCAGCTGGAGCCCCGAGTCGGTGTCTGGCAGCTGTGCCCATTGGGGGTGGTGCGGCCGTGCAAGTCCCATCTCCTCCCACGAGCCTGGCCGACTGGGCAGTGAGCCATGGGCTGGACAGGCTGTCATGCCGCGATGACAGCTAGGATTATCACTGGAGGTGGTAATTCCCACATGACAGCTTCAAGTTTCAGGTCAAGGGCTGAGGCTCATCCTCGGCTCCTCTTGCATCTGGATGGAGAGCCTCGCTGGCTTGTTTACCACCTGGTTCCTCAGCTGTTTCCCAGACCCTGTGCTCCACAGAGACCCTGAGGCCCCCAGGAGTGGGGGAGCACATCGCGTCTAGGACAGTGGGGGGGTCATGCCTTCCTGGTGGGTGGCTCTGAGATGGTGGAGTGGGGCCAGCTTTTGGCGCCCTGGTTGGCTTTGGGGTGGACCAGAGGGACAGAATCACAGTGCCAAGGTCACCCCTTGACCCACGGAGACCCAACCGGTGCCATGGATCCTGCTGGATCCCAGCCCCGGGAAGAATCTTGCTGGCAGCCCCGAGCACGTGAGCCCTGCCATGTTTCCAGAGTGAAGCCCTCAGCCTGGTGTGGACATAGGAGCAGCGCTGAGGATGCCAGGCGAAGTCAGGCAGGGGGACATCGTGCAGCTTTCTGGGATGGGTGCTGGCAGCTGTCACAGGCTGGACCGCGGGAATGGCCGAGGCTTCCGATAATTACAGTAAATGATGCTTGTGCTTCTAGACGCTTCCTCCCTCTGGGAGGTGGCCTGCTTGTCACCCCCCGGGGTGTGTGGGTGGAGTGTCATTATCCCCATTTCACTGGTGGGAACGTGGAGAGATGAAACAATGCCGCCGGGCCCGCGACGATGCCAGCTTGTTTATTGTCTTTCTTTGCGGTAGGGATGATTGAAGGAGGCCCCGGAGGTCGGGCTAGTGGAGCCTGGAAACAGAGGGCATTCTGTCTCCTTTTCAAGATATGTTAAGTCCAGGATGGATGAGTTCCTGACCCTCCCAGGATTCCCATGCACAGGTTTTCCAAGAGAGCATCCATTTGGGGCTAGACTTTGAGACCTTGCACCTTCTGGTCTGTTCCTTGCCTTTGACATCTGAGACATCTCAAATTCGGGTACAGAATACCAGATATCACCCCTTTACACAAGCCCACTCCGAGGCCACCCTCAGGACTCCTGAAACTGGGGATCCAGCTCAGGGTGTGGCTGAACCCGTGAGGTCCCTGGAGGTGGCCTTGGCCGGGCAGACCTCCCAACTTTGCTCAACTTTCCAACCCTGGGACTCAGGACACATTGCTTCCACTTCTAAACCGTCAGCTTTTTCTGTTAAACAAGGTGTCCGCGGCCACCTTGCAGAGGTGTGAGGATTCGTGGTGGCACACCTGGCCCAGACCTGGTGCTGTTGCTGGGTCACCTCCTGGAGATCTGAGCCCCTGACTCAGGCTGGCACCCGGGGGCGTCCCCCTCAGTGCATCTGGAAGCCAGCGAGTCTCCAGGAGTGCCGTCCACTGGGCTGACCCAGGACTGGGGCAGGGGCGAGACTGACAGGCTCCCACAGAACCCCGGGCTCCAACAGCAGCCCTCCCACCAGGGCGCAGCCACTAACTGGATGGGGGACCTCTTGATATAAAGAATTTTGGCCCACTTGGTGTAGCTGCCAGCCTGACGGTGGTAGGGAAAACAGGAAAACCTCCCAGATCGACCAGCTATATCTCAGAAACGGAGCAGCCTCTCATTGCCTGTGGGTGGCCTGGGGTGACAGTGCCAGGCAGGACTGACGTCTGTCCGGAATGATGCTCTGGGTCTTCAGGAAACAGCTGGATTATGTTCCCAGTTCCCCATTTAAGAGAGAAAAACAGGTCTATTTTGTTCTTTTTTTGTACCACTTAGATGACATAATGTAACCAAAAACTAAACACTTCCAAGTAAACGGTTCAGTGGCACTTGGTCCATTCACGATGCTGTGCGCTCACCACCTCTTTTTAGCTCCCAGACATTTTCATCACCCCCGAAGGAAACCCCGTACTCGCGAGGGTTCTACTTTCTGTCACTGTGGATGTGCCTGTTCTGGATGCTCCATGTACACGGGATCAGACAGCATGGGGTCTTTTGCCTTCTTGGCATAACGCTCTGGGGGTTCATCCTGTGGTGGCAGGTGTCCGTACTCGCGACCTTTCTGAGACTAAACAGTACTCGACTGTGTGGATAGACCACTTGGGTGTACTCATCAAATGATGGACATTGGAGTTGTTTTACCCTTCGGCTGTTGTGAAATAGAGTGCTCTTTAAACTTGCTGATTTAGGTTTTGGTTTGAACTCCTGGGTTATATGCCTAGGAGGGAAATTGCTGGGTCATAGGGTTATCAGGTTGGCCTTCTAAAAACATCTTCTCTTTGAAATGTGTTTGGAAAGTAAGCGAATAGGCAGGTCACGCAGGTGGACGGGTGCAGTCAGGTTCCACCTGTTGGTCTCTTGGAGGCTCAGTTTCCCTGTCTGAAGAATGGGCATCTGGAAGTTCCTGCCCCTAAGGGGATGGAGAGGCTCAGGGAGATGGTGTGGGTGCCTGGGCTGGGGGCAGTGCTGGGCAAAGGTTGGCAGGTGTTTTGCAAAAATAACCATTAGCAAACATCAAAATTTGAGGCTTTTCCACTGTTTGGGACACTGACTTCCCTGAAGCACCTCAGACGTTCACTGACTGTACCCGAGCTTCTGCTGCACAACAGACAGGGCCTGATCCCCAGGACCCGTGGCCTGTCCCCTCCTAGCGCATAGGGCGGTGGGAGGAAGGCTCAAACTGAGGATGAGTGTGGAGTCCAGAACCAGCTCTGTCCCATGGAGCCCGTGGGCTCTTCTGTGACCTCCCTCCCAGCCCAGTTTTCAGGGGCGACGCCTCCCTGGCAGGACCCCCCAAGGATATGAGCCACGATCAGGAAGAGTTCCCAGCACTGTGCCATCACTGCCACGGTGCTACTGGCCTGGGACCCAGGGTGGGAGTGGGGCTATTAGGCAGGCAGGTGCCCAGGCAGGGCCTCTGCAGATATGATGCGCTGGGGGCTCCGGGCCTGCCTCACTGCCGCAGGCCGAGCCACCAGAAGGAGGCTGGTGTTTGATCAGCTTTTACTTTTGTAAACAAATGTGGCCCAGCCATTTGCTGGAAGTGTAAACAGGGACTGGAGACCACCCTGCCGCTGGGATCTTTCTGCGTGACTGAGTTCCTGCCCACCCATCCAAGTTCCAGGGCCCCTTCTCTTGTTCCGTTCTCTTGACCCGTGTGTGTGCTGATCGGTGAACTGCTCCCCTGGTCCTACCTGTTGTCCCCATCTGTTCTGGGCAGGGAGGGCTGAGAGTGTGACCTTTGCTCCTCCAGAGGGCCTGCTCCAGCCTCAGCCTGGGGCACATTGGCCAGAGGGTTGGACAGGAGCTGGGATCTGGGACAGGAACTGGGGATCCTCCATGCATGTCGGGTCCAGGAGCCCCACCCCACTCCCCCGACCCAGCTTGGCTGCTCCCTGGAGATAAGTCGCCAGCAGTCCGGGCTCCATTCTGCACACATTTCCCAAGAGCTCTGCAGCGGGGGTCCTGCAGGGCGGGGCAGAGGCCTCAGAGGGGGCCTGGCTCCCTGATATGCAGAAGTGGGAATGGGGAAGGGGGTGTCGAGGTCGCTGGGGTCCCCTTGAGGGGCTGGCAGGACTTAGGCTGATCTGAGGGCAGCTGGTGTTTTCCAGGCAGGTATGGTGTGGGTGTACGTGGGCTGCAGGCTCATGCTGTGCAGTCACTGGGTGTGATCTGTGATGGGCCAGGTCCTCCTCTGACCTCAGAAAACCGGCCAGCAGGAGTCGTCAGCCTGGGTCAGGAAAGTGCAGGTGGACAGAGAAGAGGCCCCAGAAAGGGATCTGTGCAAACTCTGCAAGAAGAGGGAGTGGCTCAGACCGGGCATGTGGCCGCCAGCGACAGTGGCTGTGCCAGTTTGACTGGTGGGACAGCGTGATGGTTGGTTGAGGCTGCCTTTCCAGGGAATGCCAAGGCTTCCCTTGATTGTCTGTTATTAAACAGATACACAGGTTAGGGGATATAAGGCCTGGGTGCCCATCAGCCAGCCCTGTCTCACAGCTCAGGGAGCATACCCTTGGAAGTTTCGATTCTCTGCCTATTTTGTTTCTGCTTATTTGGGACGTGACTGCAGAGGGACTGTTAGAGATTAAGAGGGGACCCCCCCTCGTCCCTCCCCTGATCCCCTCCCCCGCACAGCCACCCAGCATGGCCAGCTGGAGGGAGGAACCTCCAGAATGTGTATGTGTTTCGTTCAGTATACGTAACATAAAATGGACCATTTTTATCCTTGTAAGTGTGCAGTGCAGTGGCATTAACCACATTCACATTGTTGTGCAACCATCCCCACCATCCATCTCCAGATCTCCTTTCATCTTCCCAAACCCAAACTCTGTCCCCATTAATCAGTGGCTCCATTCCCTCCCAGCCTCGGCCCCCGGGAGCCCCCGCCCCATTTGCTGTGTCTGTGAATTTGCCTGCTCTGGGGACCTCATCTCAGTGCAGTGCTGGAGTGCGTCTGCCCTTCTGTCACTGGCCCGGCTCACTGAGCACAGCGTCCTCGAGGTTCCTCCGTGGTCTGGCACGTGTTGGAATGTCCTCCCTTTCTAAAGCTGAGTGATATTCTGCTGGACGGGTAGACTGGCCCATTCATCCATCAGTGGATGCGTGGGTTGCTGCCATCATTTGGTTGTTGTGAGTAACGCTGCTGTGAACGTGGGTGTGCAAATAACTCTTCCGGTCCCTGCTTTCAGTTTCCTTGAATGCATGCCCAGAAGTGGGATTGCTGGATCGTGTAGTCATTCTCAGTTTAATTTTTTGAAGGATTGTTTTCTAAACCAGCGTTGTCCTTGAGGTGTAAGAATGGGCGTGACCTGGGCACTGACTGCGACCCCCCCCCCCCCGCCCCAGGACTTACTTCTCCTTTTTCAGCTGGGGGCTGCCTTTCTTTTTGCACCAGAGATTAGACTTTAGATTTGCAGACTGCTGGGCTTGGGGCCTTTGAGTCAGCTTGCCTGGAGAGGAGGAGGCTTCGGACTTCATTGTGCAGTCCCTTCTCCACACTGAGCCGGGGGCCGTGAATCAGTCCACGCTCCTCCTCCCCTCTCTGCTGGTGAGTGGTTCAGTGGAGCCGCCCTCCTCTCCCTGAGCCTCCAGAAGCTGTGGGATCCCAGGCCCACACCCCCTGCTCTCCCGTGTTTGGCTTCAGCTTTGGGGAGAGCTTGGCAGGGAGCACCCAGCTGCTGCAGCCACCAGGTCCCCAGTCCTTCCTGGGGTGGCCGGGCCCAGAGCAGTCTTCCCCGTGGCTGTTCCTGGCCTCTCTCCGCTTGGCTTTGGTTCTGGGGAGACAGCAGCTTTCAAAAATCCCCTAATAATGCGCCTTATGCTCAAGAGGAGGGAGCCCCGCCTTGTGGGGGGACCTCAGGTGTGAAAACCACGCTGTGAGAGGAAGGCGGGACCCTGTGCCCCAGTTAGAATGTGAGTAGGGAGGGCGCAGGCTCTCTTCCCGCCCACCACGCTGGCATTGGGACAGCCTGGGGGAATCAGCGAAATGTGGGGGTCGAGTCCAGATCAGCTGGACAGTGACTGGCCTGAGCCCCCAGGTGGAATGCAGGAGGGGTGGCCGGCTGGCCAGAACCCAGATGTTAAAGCATCAGTTCCTCAGACGTCGGTTTGGGGAGATGTGTGCAGGCTGGGAAGACGGCTGGGTTTTAGTTGCCGGGGAGCCTCGTAATTTCCCCCCAGAGCCTGGCTGCCAACCTGGTCCCTCAGTCTCACCTGGTGTAGGTGAAGAAGCATCCACGTCGGAGCCAATGGTTCCTTCGACACTGACCGGCAGACCCGCACCAGTGACTTGATTTTGTACCAGGTTTTATCCTGGGTGTTGCTGAATCATCCCGTGACTTCACAAACGTGAGTTCTTGCAAATCCTCCAGGGTGAGCCCTGGGGCTCTGAGCTCAACCTTGAGGTCCTCACTGAGGGCTTCCCGGGTGTTGATTTAACCTTGGACGTGAGCTCAGTGTAGTTACAGGCCCGGAAATCAGGTGGCGTGCTCAGATAAGAGGGTGGGTGTTCTTCCAGGCGATGAAGAATATGTTGATTTTTTTAAGATTGCTATTTTGAAAAACAGTTCAAAGATTCTTAGAGAGGACATGAGGACGCTGATGATTCTGAGCTAATGTAAAAGCCAGGTGCAGAGGCAGGGTTGGGCGGGAGGCAGAGGATGGGAGCTGTTGAAGGAGGTGGGGAGGGGAGGGCACAGCCACCACCCTGAAGAACGACAGTGACGTTTTAGAGCTGAGGGGGCCTCTATCCATGGTCCAGTTCACAGGCCCAATTTTAAGTCAGGAAACCCAAGACGTGGATGGCCCACTGACCTGCACCATCTCAGGGGTGCGGCCACCTGGCAGGACCAGAGCCTCTTGCTTCAGAGAAGTTCCCACCCCAGCTTAGAGCTGGCCCACCTGCCCCACCTGGAGGGCGAGTCCTAGGTTGCAGGACTAGAGCAAAGAGCCTGGTGGCCTAGGGGGACCACTCAGGTTCACGGGAGCAAGGCCACAACAGCTGAGGCCTTCTGCCCTTGTGCCCGCCCCCCGCCTGCCTTGGGAAGCAGCTCCAGTGGTTGGCAAGTTTCGAATAGGGGTTGCAGTGACTTAGGACAAGAAGGCCTCTGTGTTGGTTTTATTCAAAAAAGAAAAATCTGTGATTCCCCAAAAGAAAGTGGAAGCTGAAATCAGAGTCATTTTGGGGGCGGGGGGCCGGGATTAGGGGTCTGCGTTAACAGGGTTTTGTGTTTTCTAATACAGTCGAACCCTCCATAGCTGTCTTCAGGGATGCTGGGTGAGAACTAGTTAAGTGCCTTTGAAAATTCATGGGAGGAGGAGGCAGAACTTGGGTACAGTGCCAGAGTGTGTGCTTAGCATGCATGAGGTCCTGGGTTCAATCCCCAGTTTGTTAAATAAACAAACAAACAAACCTGATTACCCCCCCTCCCCCAAAAAACCCCCAAAGCCCAAGGTCCAGGGCATCTGAGCAGTGATAACCCAAAACAGTGATCCTGGTACCTGCAGCCCCTTCAGTGGCCCATGGATTAAGGGTCCACAGGATTGAGAGGTACCAGGATGCCTCCGCAGCTTGTTGAAGGAACCCACCCAGCTCTCAGGGTCTTCCACCTGGTCTGCTACCCTCCTGTGGACACACCTGTATGCAGTCGGCACCTGTATGCAGGCACCAGGGACACGGGGTAGTGGTGGAGTCAGCCAGCACGTGTCCGTCCTGGTGGAGGTAGTGCCTTGAGTCTGTGCCCCGGCTGCCTGCTGGAATCCCCAGGGAATCCTTTATGGTCACTAAGACCCAGGCTATTCCAGGCATCTTGATTCAGTTGGTCTGTCTTGGGCCCGCCTGTTATGTTTTCAAAGCTCCCCAGGTGACACATCAGTGTCACCAGGGCTCAGGACACCTGTTAGAAGTCACAGGACCAGCTGAGACATGGGGGTGGAGAAACTGGGGTGAGGCACAGGCGTGCACGGGACTGGGACTTTGGCCATCTGTGGACACCCAGGCTTGGCGGTCGGTCTTAGCCTGTAGTGAGCAACCAGCCACCCCAGCTGCCACTTCTCTCAGCTGCCCACGTGGAAAGAGCTGAAAACAGTCGCCTGTCTACAGTCCGGGAGCCCAAGAGTGGCCCTGTGCCGGGCCCTGTGCCCACCTGGCCTGGGTGTGTTTGGTGGTGGACGTGGTTGTAAACTGGGGACTGACCGCCTGGGAGGCCACGTGTGCTATGGCCTGGGCTGCTTGCAGCTGAGTCATAGTGAAGTGACTCAACCCAACTGGAATTACCTCTCAGAAATTCCACAGCAGAGAGGGTGCCCTTTGGAAGGAGTTGAGAAGTGGCCCTCATGTGAGACTTGGAACGGGCTGGGCCCTCGTAGGCTGGTGGCCCAATGAGGGGTCCCCTAGATTAGAACAATTCTGAGAACAGAGCGACAGAAGGGCCAAGGGCTTAGAGTTAGCCTGGGAGGCGGGGTGACCGCCTTCAGGTGCCTGCAGGAGGGAGGTTTTCGCTCTGTAACTAGATGGTCCCAAACAGCAGGGAGCCTGTTGCAGGATAAGCCGCTCTGCTCAGAGGGACACCTGGCTGGGAGGGGCCCTGCGGCCTGTTCCTGGCCCTACACCTGGGTCGGCAGGATCAAGTCAGATTCCATGGACAGGGGTTAAAGGACGTCCCTGACATCTAGACACTAGCATTGGGGGTCCGCCTTTCAGGCCCCGCTGCCCCAGATAGCGCTCAAAGCCCAGACTTGTGTTGCTGGGGGAGCGAGTCGCTGGTCCACCCCACCTCGCCCTGCCACCTTTGGCCAGTCAGTTGTGAGGTCAGTCTACCTGAGGTCCCTGTTTGACACCTGCAAGTGACAGGTAGGGTACGGCCCCTCTCCCCGTCTCTAACCCCGGGTGCCTCTCTGTACACACAGATGCGTCGTTCGGAACGCCACCGGGGTACGGCTGTGCTGTGGACCTGGCTGAGGAGCAGCGCCGGCACCAGGACGGGCTGCCCTACATCGACGACTCGCCCTCCTCCTCGCCCCACCTGGGCAGCAAGGGCAGGGGCAGCCGGGACGCACCGGAGGCCACCAAAGCGGTGAGTCCCCGGGCCGGAGGGCCCGGTGTGAATGGGGCTGGACTGGGCTGCAGACCCGCCATCCTCGCGAGCAGGTAGCAAGCAGGTAATGGGGCCGTCAGTAATTGGAAGTCGGAGTCACTAAAACCCCTCAGCCCTGCATCTGGTGCACAGAGACCACCTGCTGGGTGCCGAGCAGGGAGGTGATGGAGCTGCCAGCCAGGGGTGGAGGAGGCAGGCAGCCCATGCTGAGGCTGAGAACTTGGCTGCTGGCTAAAGCAGCAGGACCTGGGGTGGTGGCCCCAGCAGGGGCTGAGTGCACAGTGTCCAGGCTTCTGTCCCCAGACCCCACACGGTACCCTTGCCCCTTTTACCCAAGGACACACTGTGTGACTGTGTTTGCTGGTCACAGTGACCTGCCAGGCCCGGTCGCCAGGGCGCCAGCGAGGGACAGCCCTGGGGTCCAGCACTGGGCCTCAGCAGGGAGGGGCAGACGCAACCCCACCCGCACCTTCTCCCAGCTCCGTGGTGGGGCTGGTCGGCCTCCAGCGGGGAGCCTGTCATGGACACAGGAGGCCCAGAAGGCCTGTGCGCCCAGGATCAGCAGAAGTGGCCTTGGCTGGTGGGGCCCACGACACAGTGAGGACTTTTGTTTTGTGAGTGTTTTTTTTTCAGGAGGGAGCCAAAATAAATGCATATGCTCCTTCAGTGGGTCACTCCTACTCAGAAGTCAGTTTTACGTCTTCACGAGGGAACTAAAAGCTGGCTCCAGAGTGAAGGCAACGGACCTGCTTTACGATCTTGCCGCTCTCCTCCCCGTGCCCAGTGCGCCTGGTCAGCAGCTGTGTCTGTGGGACAGAATTGATAACTCTTCACTCATGTTTTTAACCAGCTGTTCGGGGGCCCCCGGGAGGCCTGCAGCAGGCTCAGCTCAGCCACGTTCCCTGGTTCTGGGGTCCAGACTTAAATGGGGGTCATGGATGTTCTCACCCATCCTCCCTGCAAAGCTGGAGCACCTTGGGGTTTGGTGCCTTGCCTGGTTCTCTTCTCCCCAGAGCCTGCGGGGTGGGCCCAGGAATCATCCTGCCTGCCCTGAGTGCGAGGGTCACTCTGCGTGGAGGACTCGGACTGCAGGAGCCCCCTCGCACGTGGCGCTGGCCCTGCCCAGAGAAGGAGGGAGGGGTGTGTTGTCCAGCAGCTGTGCTGGCCGCCACCTCCCAGCCAGGAGCACACCACCTCTCGCAGCCCCAGGTTCTGCACCTCCCTATCACCCTAGGGTGGGGGTGAGAGGTGCCCCTAGAGCTCTGCCCATCCCGCCCTCAGCGCCTGTTCACCTGGGTGCCTCCCTTGGCTTTCCTGCTTTGTCATCACACCCAGTTCCGTTTTTATCCATCCTTTTAGCTGCAGGATTTGTGTTCCTCCCTCCCCCATCCTCCCGGGCAGCAGTGGCTGGTGGCCGTCCTTCCTTCTTTTCCACTTGCCCTTTTCCTGCGCTTCCTCCCCGTAGCCTCCGCCATCCTGGATGGATGGATTCACACGCCCTCTCCAGACGTGGCACGTGCACCTGGCGGGGTCACCAGGGGCGCTAGTCCCATCCGGCCCTTACTCTCTCTTCTACACTCACCCTCCACCATCTCTCCTGCCGAGGGGGTTGGCTGGTGTCCGAGCTGCCCCTGTCTGATGCCACCGGCCTGCTCAGGGTTCAGGAGGAGAGGTGCCCGGGCCCCTGCTCAGACGTTCCCTTGAGCTGGCTGTGCCCTTCGGAACGAGCGCTGGACTTGGCGCCGTCCTGCCTGTGCTGTTTCCTCCCGGCTCTCCAAACCGCGGGGGTGGGAACCAGACGGCATCTTGTGCCCAGCGGGGCTCCCCCTGCCAAGCTCACAGGAGAGGGATTGTTCCCAAGCACACGAGCCTGCACCCCGTCCAGTGTGCCACTCGGGTGGGAAGGGTGCCCAGACAGGATGGGAGGTGCGTGCTGGGCCAGCTGAGAGCTGCTTCCCTGAGGCAACGTGGCCTCCTTGGTCTGAGATGAGAGAAGGGGACGGGGTCCCCTGACGCTGCACATCTGTGCTGACACTGGTGGCGCCAGGGGCCCCAGAGCAGGCTGCCTGGACGGTCCTGGATCCTGGGACCTGCCTGTCTCACAGACGAGGGTTCCCCGGAGGGGCCCTAAGATGCAGCCCAGCTAGGGCCCAGCCAGGAGTTCTGGACCCCCTCATTGGTTCGTTTATTCCGTGAATCTTCGCGGAGCACCTGTGTGTGTTCCAGGCATGGTACGGGGCGCAGGGAGCTTCAGGATCAGCACAGCGAGCCCCAGGGGCCGCCCCCAAATGGAGCCGCTGGGCAGTGTGGCCTCAGGGGGCGTTTTGGTGTGGGTCACAGGTGTCCTTTCCCTGGAGTGGCTCTAAGCCACGGTGGCTGCCCCCTGTGCGTGCACACACTCAAGCACGTACACACGCCTACATACAAGCACACACATGCTAACACTTGGCTCGTGCACGCTGAGAGTCCCAGAGTAGAGTGGTGGTCCAGGAAACCTTTTTGGTTGGTCCCAGTGGGCAGCCAGGATGTGGTATAAGCCCCGGGGATGCAGGAAGCAGAAGCAGGGTGGACGTGGGGATTGGGCCCCCCTTCCCCAGGTGCCCCCACCACCACCATGGGCAGCCAAGGCTCAGGGCAGGATGGCAGTTGTCTGAGATGGTGGGGCTCGCTGGGCAGGCCTGGCATGTTGGCCTCATCCCCCCGACCTTTGGCCCCGAGTGCTTCCTGCTGGGCTTGCTGTCTGTCCCTGTTCGCTAAGTGCCTCCCTCCCACCAGGCCAGGTTGGTGGAAAGACCAGCAGGGTTGGGGACACAGAGGGGCTGTGCTGGGGGTCCGGTTCCAGACTCTGTGGTGACACCATGAGCCCTGAGCTGGCCTCAGCCAGGTTGTCACCTGGGGGTGCTTTGGCCCCCACGGGGTGACACCCCCATAGGGCAACATCTGTAGACACCTGCTGCTGTCCCAGCCGGGGGTGAGGGTCATGCTGCTGGTGTCTGGTGGGCAGAGGCAGGAAATGCCACTAAACATGCCACAGAGCACACCGTGGCCCCCCAGCACCTTAAAGAGTCCTGCAGCCCCAGACGTCAGCGGTGCTGAGGGCCTCCACGGTGGGGCTGTCCCATCGTCACCTGTGGAGAATGGGCGGGGCTGTTATGGCCCCTTCTCTGCACATGGGGCCCCACCTGCCTGGCGCCTCCCTCGGACACAGGCCGGGCAGAGGGAGGGCAGCCTCAGCCCCATGGAGCACGGGGTTGCCTCGCCAGTGGTCTGGAGCAAGTGGGCTGGGGGCCAGGAAGTCGATGAAAACGGCAGTTTCGTCACCTTTGCCCAGTCTTGGTTTCCCGGGCGTCTGTCACAGTGTGTCACGGAGGGGGGCATTAAACAACACAGACTGAGCTCTCCTGGTGTTGGAGGCTGGATGTCCAAGATCTAGGTGTCTGCAGGGTTGGTTTCTCTTGAGGCCTCTCTCCTTGGTGCCCGTCCTCTCCCTGCGTCTTCCCCCGTGCGTGTCTGTGTCCTAATCTCCTCTTCTTTTTTGTGTTGAGATACTGACTTATAACATTACATTAGTCTCGGGTGGACAACATGATGATTCAATATACGTACACATTGAAAAATGATCACTAAGCGTAAGTCTAGTTAACATCCAGCTCCACGATAGTTACAAAATTTTTATCTTGTGATGAGAACACTTAAGATCTACTCTCCTAGCAGCTTTCATTTATACGATGCAGCATTATGAACTGTCGTCACCAGCTGTACAGGACATCCCAGGACTGACTTGCTCTATAACTGGACGTTTGTACCTAATCTCTTCTTAGCAGGACACCAGACACGTTGGACTAGGGTCCACTCTAATGATTTCATTTTAACATAATTACTTGTCTAAAGACCCTGTCTCTGAGTACAGTGACGTCCTGAGGCACCAGGGACACACTGCACCGGTAATACCATCACACCTGGGGGGAGGGCAGTCTTCTGGCCATGTGGACTCTACCCCCTGCACCTGCACCCAGTGACTCATCCGCTCTGGGTTTTGGAGACAAAGTCAGCAGAGCGTCACCTGACACACTGTAGTAGGGGTGTTTGGTGGTAGGTAGGGGGGCCCTTTCCATAGCCCAGTGGTAAGGGGGTCTCTGCCAACAAAGTCCGAGTCTGCAGATGAGGCTCAGTAGAGCAGGTTCAATGGACAGAGGCCCTGAGCCCAGGGCACCAGGTTCCCCTGGGCAGGTGGCAGCACCCTAGCTCCACCCCTGTGGCTGGGAAGGAGGAGGATGTGTGGAGGGAGGCGGTACTGCCGACCGGTCAGTCCAAGGGTCAGACGGCCACGGTGCAGAAGCCGGCAAGGCCGGAACCAGGCGAGGAGGGGCAGCGGCGGAGGGAGTCAGGGTGGCTGTGAGGCGGCCTGACGCCCCCTGGGCTCAGCTTCCTCCAGGGTAGCTGCTCCTTGGTCACAGGCAGAAGGTGCGGAGACAGGCTTTGCCCCACCTGCCCACTTCTCAGTGTCAAGACCAAGGGTGGCCCTCGGCTCTGCCAGATGACCCTCCAGAATTTGCAGTGACCGTGAACAGGGGGCTCCCTTGCCTCCTCTTAATCCCACCTGGAACCTTCTTGGGAGGCTGGTCCTCAGGTTGACATGCCGGCTTCCTCTCTGACGGGGCCACCCCAGGCACCGTCCACGGATGATCTGACATGTGCCTGTTTCTCTTGCAGACTGAGCTGGACCTGGAAAAGGGCTTGGAGATGAGGAAATGGGTCCTGTCCGGAATCCTGGCTAGCGAGGAGACATACCTGAGCCACCTGGAGGCACTGCTGCTGGTGAGGAGGGTGCAGGGGCTGAGCCGGGCGGGCGGGGCCCCGAGAGCGCTGCGCACACTCCCAGCTCACGGGTCACAGGTCACGGCCCGGGAGTCCTCGACACACCTGTCAGGGGTGGGGGTCGAAACATTCCACCTCCGTAGGGGTTGGACCTCCATGGGTGGGTCAGGGGGTTGGGGGGTGCCAGCATGAGACTCAAGTGCCAACCAAGCTGGCTTTCAATTTTTGTTGTTAATAGAATTTTAAAATAAAAGCTTGTATGTCATGTGACCACAATGTACCTGACAAAACAGCGAGCCCGCTCACCCATGCCCCCTCCACCCGTCACCCGTACCCTCTTCCAGCCCATGAAGCCTTTGAAGGCCGCTGCCACCACCTCTCAGCCGGTGCTGACAAGCCAGCAGATCGAGACCATCTTCTTCAAAGTGCCCGAGCTCTACGAGGTCCACAAGGACTTCTATGATGGGCTCCTCCCCCGCGTGCAGCAGTGGGGCCGCCAGCAGTGCGTGGGTGACCTCTTCCAGAAGCTGGTGAGTGGCATGCAGCAGGGGCTTGGCAGCCTTGTGGGGGTGACCTGTGGAGGGGGACCAGGCCTCTCCCTGAGCCCAACACCCCCCTGGGCGTGCGCTGCCAGAGTAGGCGGCGTGAGCCTGGCTGTGTCTTACTGCCTCCGATTGCAAAGGGCGGGCCACGGGGAGGGGGTGTCACCGCAGTGCCCATGCAGGACCCCACGCGAGACCAGCCAGCAGGGCTGCTTCCTTCCCTCCCCCTGCCCTGCTGACATCACTGGTCCTTTCTGGCTCCGCTCAGTTTCACTCAGGGTTCCCAGTTTCTAGCCTGGTCCCCTTTGGACCAGAAGGAAGCTGCTGCCCAGGGAGCAGGACTCAGGCTCCGGGCGGAGGAGTGGGGTGGGCGGCGCCTGGAGGGGCACACACGAGCGGGAACAGTGGGGGTTTTGTACTTCATTTCATTTCTGCAGTTCTCTAAATTAAAGGCTCTTGAATCCATCAATAATTTTTTTAAAAAAGAAGGAAAGAGAAGTGGTTTGGGGAGGGAAGACTAGTCAGTAAAAGTCAGGGCTGTGGGAGAGGAGTCCTTAGGTGAAACCAGGCCTTCTGTGTGGCCCCAGCACGCGCAGCAGCTCTTTTGGGAACCTGGAAGCATATTTAATGCCAGAGACTTTGACAGAAGCACCCCTGAGCCTTGTGGGAACCAGGACACGTCCTGTGGACAGGCTGGAGAAATGCGGGAGGGGTTGGTTTGTAACTGGGGACGGCCACACCAGAGTGTGGACCGAGGGACGGCCTTGCGCTATGAGGTCATCGGGTCCCTGAGTAACAGGCTCGGCTCCAATCAGGGGCTCACGGGGGTCTCTGGGTGCCCCGTCTCAGCTGAGCTGAGGCAGTTCTACATAGCAGGTCCTATCTTCACCCCAGCAGGTGAGGAGGCTGAGAAACGGTAGGTCACCTGCCCAGACTGTAGCCTGGTTTATCTGTCTCCAGAAAGAGTGCTTCCCCTGCCTTCAGGGACCATAAAACTGGAGGCAGAAGGTGCTGGAGAACAGAACAAGGGTTTCTGAAAGGGCTCAGGGGCCCAAATTGGCCAGGAATGCATCCGGCAGAGGTGGCTGTGGATCCTGGTTCAGGTCCCAGGGAAGGTGAGGCCCGCCGTGTGGGCAGGTCAGGGGCCTTCCTTGGCCCTTTGCTGACCTGAGGGCCCAAGAGGAGCCGAGCATGTGGCTTTTATAGGGTCAGTGGAATCAGGGAGATGGGGCAGTCAGATGAAGGGTGGGGCTCAGGCTCAGGGGCCACACGTAACCAAGACGAGGATGCGTGGACCTTGTGCAAAAGGAAGGGGTTGTTACGGGACCTGAGGCTGATGGAGATGCCGGGTCGACGTCTGTCTTCTAATGTGTGAGGTTCAGGTGTGCTCACCTTTGTGGGTCTGAAGGGAGGGCCGTCTCTTTAGGTGGAGTCTGGTGGGGGGCATCTGGATATAAGAGCCTGGCCACTGTTGGAGCAGCCTCCTCCCAGCACCTCGAGCCCCCGTCCTGGGACTCCCTGGAAGACAGTTGCCCATCAGGCCTCTGTGACCGGGATTCCACCTCCAATCCTGATTCCAGGGTTACCCGGGCCTTCTGTGCAACCTCTCCAGGGAAACCAGTCCTGCAGGGTTGGGTGGCCGATGTCACCAGGCTCCCCCAACTGCACAGAGCACGCGGTGACTGAATGCCAGGCCCCAGCCCTCCTGGGCCCCCAGACACCCGGCTGGCTCAACGCATGCCTGTCTTGGCTCATGGTTGTCCGGCGTTCCGCTCCGAGGTGCGGCTTTCCTGTTGGCCATCCCCTCCGTCCACCACTCTGGGTTGCAGACACACTGGAGCGAGGATGCGAGGAAGGTGTGAGGTGCCTCTTTCGTTCAGATTCTGCCACCTGGGACCCCTTTCCCGTGGCCAGAGAGAGAGCAGGAGCTGTATTTTGTCATAGGTGCTCCCCGTCCTGAAGCCCCCATCTGTTGTGGGCAGAAACCGCAACCACAGTCTTCCCTGAATAACACTCTGAAGTCACTTGGAAACTCTTTTTGAGGTTCATGCTCTGATGAATGCTGGAATTGGGAAAGTTTCACCTGGTTTCCCTGGTGTCCTTGAACTACCTTCGTGTATCAGATGTTGCAGCAGGAATACGGGGTGAGAGGTGGGGCCACCATGGAAAGTCAGCCCCAGGAGCCACAAGCTGTGTGTTCACATGTGAGCCACCAGGGCTGGGCGCTGGGTCTCCCCAGGGACAGACAGACATCGTCCCTTTCAGATCGGCACAGCAGGGTCAGGCTCCCTGGCTCCCCAGCTGGGAGAGTCTTAGGACTTGAGGAGCCCGAGATGTCCCAGCCCTGATACCTCTGCCGCCCGGGGAACTCATGCGCCATACCTGGTAGATGGGAAGCCAGTCCAACCCCCCCTTCGCCTGGAGTTGCATGAGTTAACTGCCACTGTTGGGGCTTTGTTTCTGGCTGAATTTTTTATCAGCTTGGGTTTTTTGTTTTTAATCATTTCAGACTTCCCAAGTTGTTGCAGGAATAGCAGAAAGAACTCCATGTGCTGGATACACCGGTTGTAACATTTTGCCACACTTTTTTAACTTTTATCTTTTTCTCTCCTTTACATGTGGTGCACGGATGCGTACACACACACACACACACACACACGCTGACTAGTTTGAGATCAAGTGCATTTGATCGTGTATTTGCTAAGAACAAGTTCAGGCTCGTCCACGACCCACAGTACAGTTCTCCCGGGGAAGCGGAGAAGTTTCACGCTGATGCGACACTATTTTTTAATATGCATGTCATTTAATATGTGCTTCTTCCTTGAGTCTCCCAAGTTAGCCATCGTGTTCTTTGGAGCCATTTTCCTTTTGAGTCAGGATCCAGTCCAGGTCACGAGACGTATGTGGTTGTCACGTCTGTAGTTTCCCTTTATCTGCACCGGTTCCTTGGCCTTTGCTGGTTTTCCACGGCCTGGATGTCTTTTTTAATGTGTGCAGTTTGGGTCTGACATTTCTTCAGGAATAGATTCAGGTTCTGCATTTCTGATGGGAAAAAAGATCGGCCACCCACCGCAGTGATGCTGTGTCCTCCCAGTGCCTCCCATGGCAGAGGGGGTGCTGGGGGGGGGGCGACGTGATCTCCGTTTGCCTTGCTGTCAGTGCAGCTTGGGTTTTGATGAGCTAAAATAAAGTGGGAATGAATTGCTTGGAACTCCTCAAAAGCCGCGTGGAAGATGTGAGCTCCTGGAAGAGGCAGCAGGAGAAGTAAGGAAAGGTTCTCCTCCCAAAGACCCCGTGTTCGTTTACTAAGGCTGCCGCGGTCCCAGCCTCTCCAACAACAGAGACCTATTTCCTCCTGGTTCTGGAGGCTGGAAGTCTGAGATCAAGGTGTCTGCAGGGCTGGTTTCTCCTGAGGCCCCTCTCCTTGGCGTGTAGAGGGCCGTCGTCTCCCTGTGTCTCACGTGGTCGTCCCTCTGGGTCTGTGTCCTAATCTCTTCTCCTTGTAAGGGCACCAGTCAGAGTGAATGAGCGCCCACTCCAGTGGTCTCTTTTAACCTAGTCATCTCTTTAGGCCCATCTCCAAATACAGGCACATTCTGAGGTGCTGGGGTGAGGGCTTCAGCAGATGAATTTCAAGGGGACAGTTCAGTAGTAACATCCCCTCAGGACTCAGCTGAGCCGTCATCTCTTCGGAGAGGCCGCCCTGACCACATGATCTAAAGCAGCCCCATCGTATGGAGCCCCCACTCTCCTTTCAGCCATTTGCCATGTTAACGTCTCTCTTTACTTATGTATCACGTGTCTCTCCTGTTGGCCAGCCACACTGTGTCTGAGGGAATCGCGGTGACAGTGCCCAGAGCAGGCTCCTTGTTTTGGTGGGAGGTGCTCAGTGCCGGGGGTGGGGGGAAGGGGAGAGAGAGGGAGAGAAGACAGGGCTCGGGGTCCCACTGTGATGGAGAACCTGGCATTCCGGATGCAGCAGCTTGTCTGGGGCGCTCCGCGTGGTCGGGGCAAGGGGCGGGGGCTTCCTCCAGCTGCTGTGCTTTCTCCGCACCCCCAGGCCCTCTGTGCAGCCCCCCACAGGGAGCAGGGCCAGAAGACCAGACAGTGCCATGGGCATCTGGGATTGCCATCTGAAGACGCAGAAAATTTGATATAAATGCAAATGCACGGAGAAATAGAATTTAGTTTTGAGGCAGAACAAATACCAGGATCAGCTTAGGCCTCCCACTCCAGGTCAGCTGCAGGGGGAGGCCTGGCCAGCAGGTCAGGGCGTCCCCCATTCCCTCCCCAGGCCTGAGTTTGCCGCTGCACAGTGAGGGCTGGGTCCCCCGGCTGCCTCTGGAGGTGACCTTGGCCAGCGCTGGTGGTGGCTGCACACCCCCCACCTGCATGGGGTTCTTTACTCAACTGCGTGTCGGAGCGGGCGGCTGAGGGGGGAGACCTTCCATTAATGCCTTTGGTTGAAAATGCCTTTCACCTTGCAGCCGGCAGTGGAGGTCTCCCACTTGCCAGGTGTGTGGTGTGACACCTGGGCCCCCTCGCCAGGTCTGGGCCCGGGTCGTGTCTGGGCAGTGCGAGCCCCTCTTCTCCGAGGCAGCTAAAACGCATGTTCCTTGCATGTCTGAAGAGGTCGGACCAAGTAGAGTCTAGTCCCGTCAGCCGGGGGCAGGCCCACCTCCTGGTCCACTGAGGTCTCCTGTGGCCGGGATGAGAAGGGGCTGCACTGTCCCACCCGCTGGGTATACTTATTTGAATTCACCAGCATCCTCGTAACTTCAGCCGCTGCTGGTGGCCCCGTTTAAACAAGTGCAGTGGGAGGCCAGGCAGCTGCAGGCGGGAACTGCTACCCACCCGGGGCTCTGAGTCACTTCTCGACAGGCCGCTTCGGGAGGAGGAAGCGTGCTCAGTGCGTGGGGGCGGGGGGGGGGTGTGTGCAGGTGGGAGGCCACTCGGAGGCGCTGACGTTCCGGCAGCTCTGCACGGTCTGCTGCACTTGGGCTTCCTCCAGAGCTGTGCTCGGAGCCCGTGTCTCAGAGATGGAGAGCAGTGGCACCTGTCCCACACTCTTTTCCTCCCCACCTGCAGGCCAGCCAGCTGGGTGTGTACCGGGCCTTTGTGGACAACTACGGAGTTGCCATGGAAACGGCCGAGAAGTGCTGTCAGGCCAACGCTCAGTTTGCAGAAATCTCCGAGGTATGCGTGACGCTGTTCAGACAGGTGCACCCTCCACCTCCCGCGGGTGGGCTGTGGGCTGGTCGTGACCTGGGAGAACAAGGCACACCAAACTTTTACATAGACTTCAGCTCTGTTTCTGGATGCCTGTGGGTTGGTACTGTCAGCCCCAGGCGGGGGACGCTGTTTTGAGCAGATGGAGCAGCCCGAGGCTCCCTGGGGACCTGGCTCAACTCTGTCCCCCCGACACACTGTCCCCCAACACACGCTTTCTTGCACCGCCTGTGCAGTTCAGGGTGTCTGTAGTCCTGCCCCATTAACAGGGGGTCTCAACACCTGAGTCCTGAGGCCAACTTTGCACTTCGTGCCTGGAGGGCTGGTGGGGAGGTGCCCATCTCTGCTCCTCTGTGGCCTGCAGTTGGCGCTGGGGGTATGGCTGGTATCGTGTGCTCTGTAGTCCCACCCTAGGGGGAGAGCTGCAGACTGGGCACCGCTCCGGCCCTGGGAGGACTGAACCCTTAAGCCCTGGAGTGTTAGCACCAGGGGCCTCCGAAGAGCCCCTTGGATGCAGAGGACAGGGTCCGTCCCTCTCTGCCCTTTCTTGCATCTGTGCATAGCAGCTGGGTGACACTTCCCTCCTCCTGGGCCTGTCCTCAGAAGCCTTCCCAGCCAAACAAGGATTCTGGGTAGAAAGACCTCTGAGTAAGAAATCAAGTTTAGGAAGAGAAAGGGAAACTAGAAGTAGGGGGAGGGTCCCTCACTGGGAGATGATCGTGCCCGACTGTCACCCCGGGCTCTTCTCCTGGAGATTTGTGCTGTTTTAGGATATATGCTGGGAGGCAGGCCTTGTGGGTCCTGGCACTGACGTCTCCCACAGTGATGACGTGTGCCTCGCCATCCCCCCCGTCCCCCACCCCGAGCCCGTGGGCGCCCTGCTCCCCACCTGGCACTGCGGTGATGGGCTGCGCACGTCCAGGGCTGCTGGCCGGCTCCACGCCCCCTCTGCAGCTGCCCCTTTTGCCTGGAGTGTTGGGTCTGTTCGTCTCTTTAGCTCATTAAACTAGCAACCCCACACCCCTAACAGCTGGAATGCGTGTGCAGAGTCCTGAGTGACCTTGACAAACTAGAGACCTAGTCCTTTAAGATCAGGCTACGGTTGAACGGGGCCAAGTTCATATCCACCTGACAGGTTTCTGCAGAGGAGGGAGGAAGCAATGTTAGGGCTCCACCAGGGGGTCGCGTGGTCCTGCCGACCATGCACAGGTGGGAACTGAGCCAAAGCCCACGCACAGGCAGCAGGACGGCGTTTGGGGCAGCCAGAAGCCAGCCCTCCATGAAGCTTGTACCATCGGCTGTGTCTACTGTGGTTCTCCCATGCACATTTCAAAAACGATCCAAAAAATCAGAGTCACATAGACAGTGAAATGACCCAAAGGGAAACAGGCAGCAGGCTGTATAGAGGTGTTGGGGGTGCACTCTGGGGGGGCCAGAGGTCGGCCATGGGCTCTGGACGTCCACTTCCAAGGACAGGCAGGGGTGGAGCAGTGGTCCTTCATGTCTCCCAGGACCAGGCCTAAGAAATGGGGGTGTGGCAGTGTCCGGTCAGACTGGAGGCCCCACCTGGGTTCCGTGAGCGTGAGCTCTCCAGATGGTAGATCACAGGAACCGTGTGAAAAGGGCTTCTAGAGTCAAGAGGTTTGGGAAGTGTGGGGTTAAACTGGATTATATGTTTCCTTGAGGCAGGCTTCCTGGAGCCAAGATGCTCAAGTTACCCACTAGCATCTCGCCTTACAGGGGCACTTGGCACCTCGCTGCTGCCTGAGCTCACGTGAGCGGCACCTGATTTTTGCAGAGTTGGGCTCTCACGCCTCCTGCCCTGCCCCTCACCCTCTGGGAGCTGCTCAGGTGGACGGATGGAGGAGTCACACTGAGGGTCGCTAAACTCACAGGAGAGGCACCAAGGGGGCATTAGGAGTTTGGCCCCTGTGTGTTTTTCAGTCCCAAGAGGTTTCCTGCAGCCTGTGAGGTGGGGGGAAGCCATCTCCAGGCCCCTTCCCGCCCCTGTGCTGTTTTTTTTGTTCAAAAGCCCAGTGCTGGGATTTACCACAGCTTCTTTCCAGAGACTATTTCAGGCACACAGGGACGTTTGATCCATATTTCTCTTGGTACCTTGGACCAAATCAGTGATGCCTTTGACGCAGTTGTGTTGAAACCTGACCTGCCCACTAGAAAGCTCTGCTCATTCCTGGAATCCAGCACCTTTGTTTCTTAGCAAGGACATTTGCGAAGTCAGGAGAGGCTGGGTGGAGGCACAGCCCTGCTGGCGGCCCACCCTGGCGGCTCCAGCCCAAGTGTTCCTCCAACCCAGCAGCCCCTGCATGCTGTTTAACTGCTCCGAGAACGCTGTTCCGCACATCCAGGAGGGGCACTGCAGGTTGCTTCCATTTGCAGGATCTTCTATTCCAGTTCTCAACCAGGGGCTGTTTTGTCCCCTGGAGACATTTAGCAGTGCCCGGAGACACTTTTGGTTGTCATGGTAGGAAGACGGGGTGCCAGTGCACCCACAGGACGATGTTCAACATCCCAGGTGCGCAGGACAGGCCCTCACAATAGACAGTTTCTGCTGTGATGGCAGCAGCGCTGAGGCCGAGAAGCCACCCCAGGTGAACCACGGCATCCAGGGTATGCTGTGGGCTCACACTGTGGCCCAGACATGTCCCTGAGGTTTTTCCACATCTAGGGTGCTCGGTGGTGAAATTTTGCTGAAAGTTCCTGAGCATGAACTGGCCACCACATCAGAGCTGCTTGGTTCGTCCCCTCTGAAAATTCACTTTTCTCTTTGCAGAACCTGAGAGCCAGAAGCAACAAGGATGCCAAGGACCAGATGACCAAGAACTCTTTGGAAAGTGAGTTCTCCGTGTCCCTTGGGAGTGGCTGCTGTCAGCAGACAGGGCGTTTGCTAGGACGGCAGGCGTGGCACCCAGCCAGGTCCCCCTTGGGCCCCTCTGCTGCTCCAGACTTGCAGTAGTGAGAGCGGGGCTGAGGAGGGAGCAGCGCTGGGCTGGGTGTGGAGGGACATGGTTGGGACCATATTGCCACCAATGAGGGCAACTGGGAAGAACGGTAGGAGTTACCAGATGCCCACAAAGCGGGCACTGCCAGCATTTAAGATGTCATCACACTGTCCCAATGGCCCTGCAGGAGGATTTTATCTTCCCTCCTTTCAGGTGATGGAACATTTAAAGTGGAAATTACCGTGTAGAACACAGGCCCTGAGTGGCTGGGCAGGGGTCAGGCACAAGTTGTCAGGCTCCCAGGCCTCATCCACCCCCCGCCTCGGGGCACAGACTTGGCTCAGGAGCTGGAAGGCACTTCTCTCTCACTTCTGGCTGTTAGGGTCTCAGGAACAGTCACGCTCACAGAGAACAGCAGACGTGGTCCAGTGCCCAGAGCTTCACCACGCTTTGAGCCGGCTTCCCCATAAAATGGGGGTAAAAGTGCATGCCCTGCACTAGTCATGGAAGTCACGGGCACACTTGCACCTGACATCTCAGAACACACCTGAGCGCCTGTGCTGTGATAGGCTGTGCCCACTGTGGAGAAGTGGGGGGGTTCCATGCTGCTGGCATCTGGGTGTGTGAAAACACCTGGAAAGCCAAGAGCCCTGTCTTAGTATCAGGCTTGGATCCAGTGTGCTGGTCTGCACCCGTTGCCCCCCGAACCCTCAGTGCCCCGTCCTCACCAGGGTGCTGGCCAGCTGCGTGACCCTAGGCAGGAAGGTCGTCAACACTGAGCCCTTTTAATGCTTGTTACTGAGTCAGCCCTGCAGCTTCCAGTTCTGGTCAGCAGCCCTGGGTCCTTCATGGTCACAGACTGAAAGCTCACAGCTGTGTCCCCAGCCTTCCAGCATGTTGGGTTCAACCTTGTCGCTGAGCAGAGGGGATATGGAGGTTGGCTCTGCAGTGAGGGTGGGCAGGCGGGCGGTCCCCTCTCCACGGCCAGCATCTCTCACTCTGCCTGTCTCTCCACAGCCCTTCTTTACAAGCCTGTGGACCGGGTGACGCGGAGCACACTGGTCCTGCATGTGAGTCCCTCAGCCTACGCCCTCCCAGGACAGCAGCCCCGCTGCCCTCGGGCCCCGGGCCTACTCGCCCTGCAGTTCTTGACTTCTGTCCTGGGGCTGACCCTGATGTCTGTCAGTTTTGCTCACCTCCCCCGCTTTTCTGCAACTCACCTTTATTGAGAATGCAGAAGTGAGGCATCTCGGCCATTGCTCCTGGGGGCGGCAGTGGGGGGCCACATTAGGCTCTCCAGGTGTTCCCAGTGCTATCACGTGGGCAGGAACAGGTTGAGAGCATCCCTTCCCACGTGGGCAGGAGCTCGCAGATAGAGAAGCTCCTGAGGTGGGGGTGGGGGTCTCAGCACGTGAGCTAAGGTGGACAGGTTGGGGCATGGGTGTGGGTGCATCCTGGGGCTGTGGTTGGACTACATCCTCCCAGCCGGGAGAAGGTGGGTGAGGGGGCCGCGTCCAGTGGGGCTGCCCCTGAAGGCAGTGGCGAGTCACAGCATTAAGGGAATGTCTTAATACTGAGAAAAAATTCTACTGCCCTATTCATTTGTATTTAGAGCAAGCCTTCTGTGGGCGTTTTTTTAAACTGTACAGCCAAGTTGCAGAAGTGTATGAAGTTTCCATTTCCTCTACTGTTTGCTCCCCAAAAAGGAGCCGCCACCACAGAGATCTTTATGCCGCCATATGTGACGTCTGCTTAACCACTCAGACGGCATTGTGCTGAGCATACCATCCCACACGTGGCTTTTTTCCCCTTAAAGTTATATCGTGACAGTTGTCCCATTCGGGCCCGGACGGCTCTGCCTCGTCTGTTCTTAAGCTGCGTGGTCTCCCGTCCGGTGTACGTTTCACATCTTACCTCCGACTGACGGTTCCTGGACGCAGGGAGAGGAGCTGAGAATTACCCTGTGGGAGGCTCCGGCAGGTGGCCCATCCGAGTCCCCGAGACCCTTATTCTGTCCCCTCTCTGTGATGAGCCCAGGCCTGGCAGAGGGGAGCTGGAGCTACTGGGAGCAGAGCGGGGAGGCTGGCCTGGGACCCCTGACCCCAGAGCCTCCCCCAAACTTGTTTCGTCTCCCTGGGTTCTCTTTGCTGTAAGACTGAGAGCTGAGAGGGTTTTGTTTCTCTGAAGCAGGGAGCCATCACCTTGCAGGGGAGGAAGAGTGGGAAGCTCGGGGGCTTTCTCCTGACCTTGCACAGATGGGTGGGCTAGGTCCGGTTCTGCCCCAGGCGACATGCGGCAGTGTCTGCAGACACTCCTGCTTGTCGCAAGCACAGATGAGGGGGCACCACTGGCGTCAAGTGGGCAGAGGCCAAGGAGCGTACCAACATCCCACCGTGCAGGGGACAGCCCCCACCAGAGTTGCCCCGCCAGGCACGCGGCTGGTGCCCAGGTGGAGAGCCCCTTTTGGCAGCAGGCAAACAGCCTAGGTTTGTGGGTCCCCATTTGGGCCCTGCTCACGGAATGGTCCTTGCACGAGCACTGCCCACACAGCCTCGGCCATCCTGAGAGACGGTGGCCCGGGTCACACCCAGCGCGTCTGCGGCTCTCATGGCAGTGGGTGCTGGGGCTGTGCTGAGTCGAGCCCTTCGCCCGATGCAGGACTTGCTGAAACACACTCCATCCAGCCACCCCGACTACCCTTTGCTGCAGGACGCCCTCCGAATCTCCCAGAACTTCCTGTCCAGCATCAACGAGGAGATCACACCCCGCCGGCAGTCCATGACCGTGAAGAAGGGGGAGGTGAGCGTGTGGATTCGGTTATGGGGGGACCCACTGTTTCACGGCAGCTCGACCCAACATGGAAATGCCTGGCCTTTGGGGCCCTGGACCCTGGCAGGGTGAGCGCAGGCCGGCATGCAGGGCGTCAAGGTAGGGTTGCAGGGGGCAGGGGCCTCACTTGACCACCTCTTTCCGTTGTGGCTAGTATGTCCCGGGCCCCTGGCTTTTCCCCACACCCTCGCCAATTCAGGGTCCCCAGCTGAGGAGCCGGGTAAGGAGGAGGGTGACATTTATCTGCCTGAGATCCATTCAGTTCCATAAAGTGTTTTAACAAAAACACTGTAACGGTATGTAAGGATTTTGAAGGGGAAGCAGTGAAGGGATGCGTGCTTTGTCTGATGGGAGTACAGCTGGAGGACGTGGCAGGCATCTTCCACCAGGAAGGCTCTCCTTCCTCTCCTCCGTCCCTGGCTGACAGCCCCTCCTGGTCTCCATCTCCATGCCCATTGCGGATGAGAGGGTGTGGAACAGAGGGTCTCAGACCCCACCCCTGCCGCGTCAGCCCCTTTCCGGGAGGGACCCAGCCTGGTGCCAGGCAGTGCACAGTGAGACGCAGAGGTGTGCAGTCAGGGAGCTGGCGTCCAGCATGGGCCTCCTGTGTTGGAGCGGCGCCAGGGCAAGGGGAGCCCTACGGCCAGCAACACACAAGCTGGCAGTGAGCCTAACTGTAGCTGCTGCTCAGAGCCACTTCCTCCTCTTCTAGTTCATGTGCAACATGCTCGGTGCCAAGGCTGCCCCAGATCCTCTGCAGGCTTAACAGAGAGCGAGCTTCATGGTTAAGTTCCCCTGGGGGTCCTGGCCCAGGAAGGGCCGACTTGGGGATCCCATCCCTGCATCGCCACATACTTGCCTGCCAGGCAGCCTGGCACCTGTGCTCTCCCACCCCGAGCCTGTTCCTTTCCGTTCTGGCAGAGTGGGAACACTGCACTGGGTGCCTGGCACTCAACAGGGCACGGTTTCCGGGCGGAGCCCCACCAGCAGCACAGGCAGCAGCCCTGGCTGTGTGCATTAGCTCCTGAGTCTCTGATTCGTGGGAGGCAGGAGTGTGTCCCCAGCCCCTCCCAGGGGCTCCCCACCCGGTTGTGTGATGGCTGGAACCTGAGGAGAGCTGGGGTTCAGAGCTGGGGTTCAGGTCTCCTTTCCTGGAGCAACAGTGGGGCCCGAGGTCCCCCCCCCCACTGTCCTGGTTTCGGGACACGGGAGGAGCAAAGCCTTGGCCTCCCTCATGAGCAGTTCACACAATCTCACTGGACGTGGACGTGAGATTTGCTTCTGCTGAGACTCCTGTCCCCACCAGGTTCATGCGGCTCAGTGTCCCCCGCTGGGACACCCGCTCTCTCTCTCTTGCTGACTGTCCTTTTACAGGAGCGCTGACCTCCTGGGAAGCCGCCGTGCAAGTCCTTTTCCCCTCAGCCTCTCGTGTGCTGCTGAGCATGCCGGGACCTCCCACTGCCAGTTAGGGTCCCAGGAGAAGTGCCTTCTTGCTGTTCCGATCATTGGCAGCAGCTGCCTTGGGGAACTGAGGAAGATCGGGTGTCTCCTGGCAGCTGGCAGCCAGGGCCTTGTCCCTACAAGGACGGGGTCGGGGCCCCAGGGCGTCTGAGCGGGAGGTGTGTAGGGACCAGTGCTTCATGCAGGCAGGAGTCTCTACCTGGGCCTCCCCACCCCTGCCAGCATCTGGCCCTGTTGGCCTATGATGTTTGCTCCTCCAGGGGTCACTGGAGTGCTTCAGCCATGAAAGGGGGAGGAGGGTCAATGGCCCTTAAAGGTCGTGAGTCTGACTTGCCCTCACTTTCCTTCAGAGCTCTCCATTCAGGGAGTAGATGGTGACTAGTCCAGCATGCAGGCAGGTGCCCCCACGCATGCCCCACAGCCATTCCAGAGGCAGACCACCCATCAATCAGGCAGTCCCAGCCAGCCGGCAATTGTAAGTCACTGCCCCTCAGACCGCCCTGTCCTGGGGTCCAGCAGAGTCCTGGGCCTCTCTCTCTCCTCCTACGGCTCCACCTGGGGCTGTTTGTTCTAGTGAGACTATTAGTCAAAGGAATAGTCTTGTGACCTCAGACCATCTTTAGAGCATATCTCTGGGTGCCTGAGGCTGAGCCCTGCTCTGGCCTATAACTCCAGGAGGATCTGATGGGCCAAGTCAATGCCAGTCCTGAGAGCCTGGGGACGGGGCTAGTGGGTGTGTCTGAGAGGGTCGTCTCCTGGGCAGGCATGGGCCTCCCCCCGGCCCTGGTCCTTGGAGGCTGACAGATGAGACCGGGCTGACAGGCATCCCTATAGGCCCCAGGCCAGATCAGGGGCCCAGGATGATGGAGGGGTGGTCAGGTGAAGGCCTCATGGTCCAGCAGCCTCTCCAGACCCCTCCTCAGAGGGCAGAGTGGCCCCTCACAGGGCCTCATACAGACCCACTATTGGACCTCTGCTCCCTGCCTCTTTGAGCCAGAAGGAGGCATCTGCCAGGGGTCAGGGTCCCAGGCTGTGTACCAGGTGCGACCACCAGCCTTGAGAGAGTGCCCCAGACCTGGGACATCCTCAGGCCTGGGGGACAGGGGTCTGGGAGGCTGTGGCTAGAGACAGTGTGGTGCCCAGCTCAGCCTTGACAGAGTGCCCCAGACCTGGGACGTCCTGGGGCCTGGGGGACAGGGGTCTGGGGGCTGTAACTAGAGACAGTGTGGTGCCCAGCCCCTCTGCAGGGCCTTGGCTCCCTTCGTGGGCTTGCCGGTGTTGTGGTTGGGGGCCCTGTTTTCCCTGGGCTGGGAGGGCTGTCTGCTGGGTATTTTCTATTTGAACCCACTGGAGTGGGCTGGAGTTCAGAAGCGAGCCTTCCCTAAGGCGAAGCTTGTGGTCAGAGAGGCCTACTATGCTCAGAGGACAGCCGATCGTCCGCCCCCCATCCTGTGCACCTCGCACGGCTCTCGGAGACGGGCCAGGATGCCATGGCTTTGGGGCTTCTCTTGGAAAGATGAGGGTTTGTGCCAGCGGGGATGCAAGGAGAAGGGCCCAGTGACTGAGTCCACCGGTGAGAGCCCCCCAGGGCTGAATTCTGAGCCCCAGATGCCCTGTGTCGTCAACGCAGAGGGGCGGGCGTACAGGCTGCCACCCGTGCTGAAGTGATGCAGTGGCCTCTGGAGGATGAAGGTGGTGCCTGGAGTGGGACTTTGGGTGAACATGAGAGCTGCAGGACCCTGCAGGAAGACGAGGAGGGCCTGCGGGGACCCCGTGCGGGGTGTTCCTGGACCTGCCATTTAGAGGGACGAGTCTACCTCTGAGCTGGATGTAGGGCGCCCTCTGCTGGCGATGGCCAGAAGCTCAGCCCCTTTGTGCAGAGAAAGGACTGCGGTCCTGGGGGCCCCCACCCCCACCCCCTTGAAGGTCCCTCAGTCTTGCCTCCTTGGCTGGAAGACTCAGTGTCGTGTCCCTGCCAAGGGAGCATCTGCCCCCTTGTTTCTCAAGGACCTCAGTCAGGACCTGCCCCACAGCACAGACCCCACAGTCTGGTTGCCCAGGTACCCAGCGCTGCATGGCCGTGTTTCCAGGTGCACAGGCTTCCCTGCTTCCTGTGGGTGTGGGTGCCGGGCATGCCATCCGCCCACAGCAGGCGGGGCGAGGACAGTGCCGATGACTCATGGCCTTGGCACGCAGGCACTCCTCCTGCCCTTCCACTTATGGTCTGGGAGGCACCGCGGCTCCCATGCAAATCACCCACCAGCCGTGCCAGGGGCTGGTCAGCTGCCATGAGCCCGGTTGCGGTTGCGTACAAGAGTGACGTGGGAGTGTTGGGGGGCCCGGCTCAGCTGCACTTGTTTCTGGGGGTCTCTTGCAGAGAGTGTGGGCGAGTTCAAGGGGGCACGAGCCCCCTGAGCAGAATCTCAGGCTGTGGGTGGCAGTGGAGCCAGGTGCTTGGACCTGCTGGGCCGATGGGGAGACGCTGGGGGTCTCTGCCCCTGTGGTGCACCTGCCTGACCCTCCTGACCCTACCCAGCCATCACAGTGAGGAGTGAGGAGCTGCCCTTTCTGGGGGGCCTTCCCGGAGGCTAGGCAGACGGTGCCTAATAAACACCTGGTCGCTCTTCTCTGGGCTGTGGGCTCCTCAGGGCAGAGACCGTGGAGTATGTCCGCTTGCTCCCTGTGCTGCTGCCTGGGGCGGGTGGTGGAGCTCCCTGAGGCCCAGGCTTCTCATCTGGAAAATGGGCACGAGGACCTGCCCACAGGGTGTGGTGGGGGTCTCACCTAATGCTGAGGCCGTGGGTGCACACAGCACACCTGTGACGTGTGTGGGGCCACCTCTCATCTGCGTCTTCAGCACGGCACAGCAGCCACTGGATGAGGTGGTGGGCGCTGTGGGCTGGATTACCAGCTAGCCTCCATGTGCCCTGGAGCTGTGTGAGCCAGCAGGGCCGCCCCTCGTCTTCAGGTGAAGCATCTGGGGACAGAGAGGCTCAGGGCTTGCTCCGGGCTGGTGCCTCATCCTCCAGCTTGTTCCAGGCCACCTTGGGATTAGGCTGCAGGTGTCCAGGCGGGCATCAGAGTTAGTGTAACCCCAGTGTGGGCCTCCTACTGCCCCGAGATCCAGGCCCAGTCCTTAGTGTGACCACCAGGGCTACCCCCTCCTGGGGTTCCCTGGCCCACCTCCTCCCCAGTCATCAGTCTGCTTGGTCTGTGCCCAGAGCACCAAGCTCTTCTCCCTGTGCCTGGTGGTCCCTGTACAGGAACGTCCACCCTTCACTTGGCTTGCCTCTTGCCCATCCTGGGTCTCTAGTTGCTGCCCGGGGGAGGCACGGGCCGCTCTGCTCAGAGTGGTTCCCCGGTCACCATCCTCAGACGGTCACCTTGGCTGGAACGTGCCCTCCCAGCCTCCAGGCCAATGGCCTTTACCCTATCTGCTCCCCCCCCCCTGCATGCCGTGTGCCCAGGGAGGCTCAGAAACGTTGTTGAACAAAGAAAAAGGCGTGTTGTGTGCGTGTGTGCGGGCAGATGAGATGGGGGACACGGGAGAGGGGGTGTGGGGGGTGGAGGTGGGGGCAGCGGAGGCCCTGGCCACCCGCTGCCCTGACCGCCCTCGCCCACCCCCACCGCAGCACCGGCAGCTGCTGAAGGACAGCTTCATGGTGGAGCTGGTGGAGGGCGCCCGCAAGCTGCGCCACGTCTTCCTGTTCACCGACCTGCTCCTGTGCACCAAGCTCAAGAAGCAGAGCGGAGGGTGAGTGAGGGGCCTGGGGGCTCTTGGTGGTTTCTCTGCTGAGAAAACCTGATGCTTTTTCCACTGTGCCAGGAGAGGCCATAGCCCGGTGGCCAGGCTGTCTACTTAAGCTCCATTCTGTTTCCAGCTGGATGCTGGATGTGATGCCAGGCTCAGGGTCAAAGGTCATCATTAACACTCTGGAGAAGGTCAGTCAGGTTGGGTGACCGGGCTGTTGACTCTAACAGCGAAAGAGGAACCTAACTATGATTTCCGGTGCCACAGGGGGCTGTCAGGTCATGAGCCGTCAGGGGAGTGGTGGCAGGTCAGGGGGCTGCAAGGTCTGGTGCGGGTGGGGAATGGAGGGTAGCTGCCCTCCCCTGCCGTCGGCAGGCATCACTAGATGCGCTCTGTCTCCCCAAGACCCGGGTGGCTTATAAGTCATTCTCAGCATTGGCCTGCAGACCCCACCCAGCCCCTCCAGGGATCAGACCACCCAGGTTGCAGGGGCTGGAACTGAGGAAGGGTCATGTGGGGAAGGACCAGAACTGGGCTCTTCACCCCGTTCTGCTGTGCTGCCTGGATTTATCGGGAGAGAGCCTTGGTTTCCCCATCTGTCGAGGGAGGGGTTACACCGGGTGGATTGGTGCCTCGATGCTGTCCCACATCAGGGCTGAGCCACCACTGCCAGCACAGGGTAGGGTGGGTGAGGGCTTGTCAGACCCCCGGGACCTGGGTCACACGTGCACAGTGCCCCTTCCCAAGGGTCACCAAGGCTGGGTCACCAGTGTCTGCCTGTGGCCTCATCCCAGCCTGTCCTGGGGTCAGGCAGGGTTTGAAGTTTGGGTAAACTGCCTGGGTGTGAACTTAAGTGTTCCCGGACTTGAAAGCAGTGACTTAGCAAAGGTGGTCAGCCTGTTAATGCGTCTCTTCCCCCACTCAGCAAAACCCAGCAGTACGACTGCAAGTGGTACATCCCGCTCACGGATCTCAGCTTCCAGACGGTGGACGAGTCGGAGGCTGCGCCCAACATCCCCCTGGTGCTGGACGAGGAGCTGGATGCCATGAAGATGAAGATTTCCCAGATCAAGAGTGACATCCAGAGAGAGAAGGTGGGCAGCTGGGGGAGCTGGACTGGGAGCTCAACAGGGCAGCAGCCTCTCACGCTGGCCCGTGGGCAAGTTCTGCTGGGTGTCTGACCCCACTCTGGTCTCTGGGACCTGCGGGGACCTCTGTGAGTCCTCGGAGTGCCTGGCCTCCCCATCCGGCTTGGGGCCATCTGGGATGTGAGGTGGAGGGGGTTCCCCGTTGTCCCTCTTAGAACTACCCTGATGGGGAGTGAGTCCCAGGTTGGGGGGTGCGGCCCCCCAGGATTCTGGCCGCCCCCTACAGGCCCCTGGTTGTTTCTGGAGAAGAGCAGGGTTCTGTAGGAACAATGAGGACAAGCCCCTTGCCTGTAGGGTCAGCCCAGGCTAGAGTGGGAGCCATGCGGTGCCCATAGATGAGGTGTGTGCAGCAGGACAGGAGTCCTCCAGTGCTCCCACCCCTGCCCAGCCTGCTGCGCCATACACCTGGCCAGGTAGGAAAGCGTGGGAGCCCTGGGACCAGCGTGAACTCTAGGTAGTGAACTCTAGGTTATTCACTTGTCTAGATGGGCCCGGGGCTCCCATGGCCGTGTCCTGGGGCAGAAGGGAGCCAGGGCTGCCTCTCTGGGGCTGTTGAGCCCGGTACCACCCCTCACCCATCCATGCTGTGCTCTTCGCCTAGTGACAGGCGGTACAGCCTCCCTTGGGGATGGAGGGCTTCAGGAGGGAGGCACACGGGCAGGGAGGGTTTTCCCAGCCAGGTCCTGTGATGCGTCTGGCCTGCCGTCGGGACCCTGGCAATCTGGGAGCGGGGATGGGGAGCGGTTAATGCTGAAATGAGGTCAGATCCTGGAACAGGGAGGGGCCCTGGTTGTCACCACAGGCCCCTGGACATTGTCCAAGTTTGGAGAGAGTGAGAGAGAAGCCATTTGTGAAGATCTCATTTCTCTGTCCTCAGGAGAGGAAGGACTTAACTGCTAAGTTACCTAAGGAGGGTGGACTGAGCACATCCGGCAGCCTGTGCGGCCAAGCGGGAATGGGTGGCGCTGGGCCCCGGGTGGAATCGTGACCCCGTCCTCTCCCTGCAGAGAGCGAACAAGGGCAGCAAGGCCATTGAGAGGCTGAGGAAGAAGCTCTCGGAGCAGGAGTCCATGCTTCTGCTCATGTCGCCGAGCATGGCCTTCAGGGTGCACAGCCGCAACGGCAAGGTGAGCCCCAGGCCCTGGCCCCGCCCCGCCGGCCCTGGCCCCGCCCCGCCGGCCCCACCGGCCCCGCCCCCGCCAGCCCCGCCCCTGCCGGCCATGCCACACCCCGCTGGCCACGCCCCCATGCGGTTGTGATCATGTTTCCCAGCCAAGAGGCTCGCCCAGCGTGGCATACAGGCCCACAGGTCCCTCTGTCTGGGGCTTTGGGCTGGATCCCCCACAACTGGGAGGTGGTGGGGTCTCCAGGAAGTCTCAGTAGGGCCGGGGGCTTGCAGGTTTGTGCAGACCTTGGCGCAGGGATGCTATGGGGCACCTCGTGGGCTGGAGAGGCACCCTCTCTGCTGGGCGGCTCCTGCTGCTGTCTGTCTGAAGCGGGACCTTTCCCTCCATGGGCATCACACGTCTGTCAGGGAGCAGCCGGAACAGGCTGACTGTGGGCTCTGCAGGGACCTTGTCTCTGCGTCACGGCCCAGGCTTGTGGGTTGGACGCAGGTGGTGAGGGCAAGCTCCGCCCTCCCCTCTGCAGGTCCCACCTGGTGACCCCCCGTGGCCCTGAGCTGTGACACGTCTCGACCTGACCCAGACGTGGCAAGACAGGCGGACGTGCAGGAAGGGGCCCCCAGCTCCCGCCGGCCTGCCGTGGGGCGGTGCGCGTGCCTCTGACAGGAGCACTGCAGCTCCATGGGGGGACCAGGAGTGCACCCTGGACCTACTGGGCACCCACTTAGCAGGGGTGGAGATAATGGGGTGTGCTCTCCCCGCCAGAGTTACACGTTCCTGATCTCATCCGACTATGAGCGTGCCGAGTGGCGGGAGAACATCCGGGAGCAGCAGAAGAAATGTGAGTGGCCTGTGCTCCGGGGACGCTGGCTGGGGAGCGTCAGGGCTGGGCGGTCGCCACCTGTGGTCGCAAACCTTGTTTTCCCCAAGGGACTGGGCAGCGGAACTCATCCAAGTGAGATGTACGCTGTGGCGCTCTCATATAGGGAATAACTGGGGAGGGCGCTGTCCTGATGGGGCCCCTGCCCTCTTTGCACCCCACACCTGCCCTCTGACCTTCCTATTGAACCCCTCCCACTCCCCCAGCCTTCCTTGAATTCCCTGCCTGTCTCCTGGACCTCCCTACCCTCATCCCTGCCTGCCCCCAGGGCCCCCCCCAAGCCCCCTCTCCCTCCCTGCTGAGGCTGCTATGCACGTGGCCCACACCTTGCCTGCCCCCCAGGCCTGCCACACCCCCCGTAGAGGCTGATGCTGTAGGACCCTTTGCCGAGCCCACCTGGGCAGCCGCACTGGGCTGGCCCCATTCACCTGTGCTGACCACCATCAGGACAGGGGCTCACTCCCCTCTAGATGCCCCATCTCCAGGTGCTTCCCTCTGTTAGCAGTTCTTTCCTGCTGCTCAGCTCAGAGCTGCCCCATCCTGCCTGTCAGTCTTCAGGGTGGGACGGCAGACCCTACCCCATGTCCTGGGGCCGCTGCTGCCTGGTTGCCTCTTCCACCCCCAGCCACGTGGTTTGGGATTCCTGAGTCATCCTTGCTAAGAGGGTCCTGCGTGCACCCTGTGTGCCGGGGGAGCCAGGCTGAGCACCATATCCCGGGTGGGCTGGGGCTCCACACACCCCTGCCCTGTCCTGGACTCCTGTCCTCTCAGGCTCGTCACTCATACCTGTGCTGAGCCCCCACTGTCGCTGCATCCAGGGATGGGGCCCTCCCGGTAACTCTGATGGCTGGTGCCTGGGGCCCGGCCAGTGTTCCTGTCCCAGGTGTCCTGTTATAACCAGGTTATAACCATTTATAGCATCTGATCTCTGCTCAGAAATAAGCCTCTTTCCCCACCTGGTGGAGAGATGGGGCTGCATCAGGGAAGCAAAGGACAGAGCTGTGCTGGGTGTCTGTCTGGGGAGACCCCACAGGAAGGTGCTCCGGGTCACCCCGACAACCGCCTTGTGGCCATGCCGAGGTGGCAGGCGACACCTGTGTTTGTGAACGTTGTGCAGAGATTCCTCCCGCCCTCTTGAGTCTACCCTGGGCCCTCCAGGGCCCCACCTCACCTGCCACTTCCCAGCCCTTCCCTGGGAGCAGATGGTCCCTCTTGAGCCATCACGGCCCCTGCGGGCCTCCTCGCAGGGGTGTGCTGAGGGCCCAATAGGGGGGTGAGAACGCATCTTGGGGGGCCTGAGAGCAGGGCAGACTCATTGGTTGGTGCACCATGTCCCCTCTCTCAGGTTTCAAGAGCTTCTCCCTGACTTCCGTGGAGCTCCAGATGCTGACCAACTCGTGCGTCAAACTCCAGACCGTCCACAGCATCCCGCTGACCATCAACAAAGAAGGTGGGCCATCCTCCCAAGGCCGCCGTCCCTTCCTGCTGACAGTGCTGTCCTGGGTCCAGGGGTCTCCATTCCCAGGGATGTGTGTGCTACTGAGGGCCTGTCGGCCTCTCCCAGGAGTGGGCGGGAGGGGATAGGAGCAGTTGCTCCCAGGCAGCCACTACTGGGTGGCTAAGAAGACCAGTGACTTCTGTCCCAAGTCCTGAGTAGCTCCTCAGACCCTCTGTGCTCTGGATCTGGCCCCCATCCCCCGACCCACCCCTCAGCCAGGTACCCCCCCAACCCATGGTGGTTCTGCATCTTGAGTTCACTCTTAATGCACACTCAGGTACACACAGTCACACACGGGGGTGTGCCTTGCACACACACGCACACCCCCATCCATGTGGCATGCTCCCCAACCCCTCTCCTGTCCTGAGAACCTGTCACATCTCATCTTGGTCCCTACCAGATCCTCAGGTCCCTGGACAGAGGCCACTGTGTGTATTTCTGCTGTGACATTGCCTTGTCCCCTGCTAAGCAAATGACAGTCATGTGGTGCTCCCTTGAGGGTCACCTTGAAGAAGAGCCTGTCACCTGCCTGCCTCTCCCAAGAGGACAGACACTTACCTCTCTGGTCTCTTGCACAGACGATGAATCTCCTGGGCTCTATGGGTTCCTGAATGTCATCGTCCACTCTGCCACCGGCTTTAAGCAGAGTTCAAGTAAGTGGCTGATTTGGGGAGGAAGGCGGCAGTGCACCAAGCCAGAGGGTGTGGGGACTAGGGAAGCAGTTGACCTCTGGGATATGCGGTGCTGGCCAACGCCCACTGAGTGTGGAGTTGCTTCCCGGAGTGGACACTGCCCTTGCGGGCGGTGCCGGGCTCAGATACTGCGAGCTGGTGAGCTGCCCCCTGCAGGCGAGTTGTGTGATTGCAGGGGCAGGAATTTGCTGCAGATAGAAAATGCAGCCCAGGTTCCCAGGAAGCCAGCGGGGTCGTGGGCCGGCACCCTGCCCCTGGTCACGGGGGAGATTCGGCAGCTCTGACGAGTCAGAGGGATACCCCTGGGGCAGCCTCTCCCAGCCACTCGAGCTATCAGAGCAGGGAGGTCTGGTTGCATCTCAGTCCAGGTGTAGCTCACACTCACCTAGCACCTGGCACCAAGCTCCCTGGGTCCCTCAGAGGACACAGGGCAGACGTCGTTCTAATGATCTTTCCACTGTTGTTGCAAAACCAAACAAGAAATCCCTGAGGAGCCACAGAACAGAAGATGTTTGCAGACCATGTATAAACGATCAGGGACTTGTATCCAGAACAGAACTCTTAAAATTCAATGCTAAAGAGACAACCCAATTTTTAAAAACGATCAAAAGATTTGGATAGACAGAAAAAGCAGATTTCTAGAAATAGCTCTGTGGCTGAATGGAAAGTAACCTCACGTAGGCACGTGAGGTCTCTTAGGGACTATGGGAATGTGCTGAAATTGGACAGTGGTCATGACTGCACAACTCCATGCACTTACCAAAAAGCATCGAATTGGACACTTTCTGAAATGGGTAGACTTGAAGGTATATAAATCGTAACTCAGTAAAGCCGTTTTAAGAAAAAGAACAGAAGATACTTGCTAGTGAATAAATTGTCTCTCTAACTAGATTTGAGCGGGAATAAGTCTGGTTACAAATACATTTTCATTTTACCCTGTTCTACCTGTATTAATCCACTGATGACTAGAAAGATTAGAATTTCCCCATCACTAATAGAGTCATTAGTCTTCTCTGTATTGAGCCTTTTTAAATTACTTGGTTGCTTCAGATACTTGTAAAAGTACATTTCATAAAACAATGGTGAGTATGATGATTTTTAAATTACATCAACTGACGCACAGAATTTAGCAGGAAGATTTTCCATACAAATACCTTGTATTTCGATTACTAAAAACGAGAAAGACTGTGATCGTTGTGTAAGAGTCTTTTCAAAGGTTCCTTCCTATGATAGCAGCATTTTGTAAGTAGTTTCTGCAAGTTTTTTATGGCTGTTTGCTTGGTTTTTGGTTTTTTGAAACCTAAACAAGGCACAGGGCATTGTTTATATTAAGAAATACTTTTCTTTCAGTTTCTAAAGAAATAAGTCACAGGGATGTAATGTATAGCACAGGGAAGAGGGTCAATAATATTATAATGTAATACTTTGCAACATATATATTGTATACAGTGGATGTTGTATAAAATATTACATAATATTATGTAATATATAATGCAATAACTTTGTATGGTGAGAGAGGTAACTAGACTTATGGTGATCATTTTAGAATGTACAAAAATGTTGAATGGCTATGTTACACACCTGAAACTAATATAGTATTGTAAGTCAATTATACTTCAATTTAAAAACGATTTGGGTAGACACTTCACCAAAGAAATACAGATAGCTAATAAGCACATGAAAAGATGCTCAGCATTGCAGGGAAATGTGCATTAAAACCACAGTGAGGGACCACTTCCTGCCCCCTTGGACAGGGACCATCAAAAAGATGCGCTGGGGGGAAGGCTGGCAGGACGTGGAGGGATGGAACCCTCAGTCAGCTCCGTGGCTTCTTAAAAAGTTACACATACCCCTACCATAGGACCCCGCAACCCCACTCTGAAGTATTTACTCCAGAGAAATGGAAGCCCAAGTCCAGGTAAAGACTTGGGCATGAATGATAAACAAAACATGGTCCGTGCATGCCGTGGACCATCACCCAGCAGTCCTACGACTGACATTGGCCACACCGGGGATCAACCTAGAAAACAGTTATGCTGAGCGAAAGACCCCAGATACAAAACACTGCGCATTGCATCATTCCGTGTGTGGTATTTCTAGAGAAGGCAAAATGTGGAAACAGAAAGCCTGTCAGGTTGTCTGGGACATGGGGTGGGAGGAGGGGTGACTACAGATGGACTCGGGGGGTTTTGGGGGGCAGAGCTATGTCCCCAAACGATGGCGGTGCTGTCTGCACGAGTGTTTACATTTACTTAGAACCCTCAATGCTCACAGTGGGCGAGGGTATGGTGTGCACATCGTAGCGCTGTGAAGCTGTGACACACACGTCGTTGTTCCCCTGGGCACTCCCCCACCCTGGGCGACCCCATAAATGCTGGTGTTTCCATCTGAGCCTCTGCCAGGACCCTTCATCAGCAGCCCAGGTGGTGCCTGGACTGCCTCCCCCCCGCCCCCCGCTTAGCTATCCTGTCCTCCCGCTGTTACCTTCCCATCAGTCTCCCCAGTGTCCCACACTCAAACTCACATCTCCAAACTTGCTCCTTTTGTCTTATGTCCCGCCCTCCACACCGAGTTCACCATTCTCCATTGTCACCTCTGGTCACCTGCCACACCCTTCCTCCAGGCCCCTGGCAGTGGCCTTCTCCTTGGTTCCCCGCCAGGTGTCGCCCCTCTGCTCCCCTGCACCCAGCTTCTTTCCCAGCACTGAGCTGCTTCCAGTCCCCAAGGGAGTGAATGTTCTGGGAGGTACCAGTTCCCAGCCCCACCTGGCATAGGTGCTGGCCACTGCTGTGGGGTCTTACTTCAAAAAGAAAACCAAGACTGTTTTTATGACTCACAAGATAACACCTGCCCTTATAGAAAACGTGGGTGGCCAGGGGCAGCACGGTCACCATCTCCGTGTCGCCCTCCCGCAGGTCTGTACTGCACCCTGGAGGTGGACTCCTTTGGCTACTTTGTAAATAAAGCCAAGACGCGTGTCTACAGGGACACAGCTGAGCCCAACTGGAATGAGGTGAGTCTGGGCGGGCGGGTCTGACCCCCGGGACTCCCTGAGGGCTTCCCTGCAGGCGACGTCACCAGCTTCCCGGCATCTCCTGGGGGAGGGAGGCGAGTCCAAGAGATGTTATCTTCCTGTTCCTAAGAATCACCCCCACCCCAGCACCATTACAAAGAAATTTGTTTTGCTGGCAGAGTGTCTGGAAAAAGAACTTAGAAGGGCTTTTTATGCCGCCTGTGTTATTACTCAGTGTTTACTTGGGAGGTTTCCAGTGTTTTTCTTCGGAAATTGGAACAAGCGCTCCACTCTGTGACTCTCTCGGTGTCTGGAAGCTGGGGCTCCACCTGTGGGGCTGGGTGAGCTCTGGTGGCCCCACTCCCTGGGCCTCGCTGGGCTGAAATGAACTCTTCTCAGCATCACAACTCTGGTCACTAGCCGTGCCTCCTCCGTAGGATTGAGGCCCAGAGAGCCACAGAACCACCTGGTCCTTGTCGCTCTGGGCACCTGTGTGGTTGATGTCTGTGGTGACGGGGGGTGGGGGGCACAGCCAGGGGAACCCATGGAAGAAGGCTTTGTTGGGGTGGGGCATGACCCAGCAGAGGCACAAAGGGAGGGGTTCTGGACACTGGGGAGGTTCCAGGTGCAAGCCAGCCAAGGGATCAGGGACCGAGCATGGGGGGAGGGCCGTGCATTTGGCTTATCCAAACTCTCCTGTGTTCCCGGCACTCACACCCTCCCCACCCCATCCCCATTCAGGCTCAGTGATACCTGCTTCTGCCCGGCCCCATCCTCCTCCATTTCCCCACCAAGACCTATGCCTGCAAAAACATTGGTGTGAAATGTAGAATTTACTGGAGATACTGGGGGGTGACGGAGAAAGACTGCACACCCTGAAGCAGTCAACTTGAAAGCTTACGGGAGAAATCTTTCCTCCTGCATCCCCCTTTCTCTCCTGTGTCACCTCCCTGGGTTGATTTGTTTGTTTCCTTTCCGATAGACTTTATCTATATAGAGCCACTTTCAGATCCACAGCAAAACTGGGCAGAAAGGACAGAGATGTCCCTGTCCCCCGATGTACACAGCCTCCCCGACTGTCGGTGCACCCACTTGGGACTCGTCATAATCAGCGAACCTGCAAGGAGACCTTGTCATCCCCCAGAGTGCACAGAATGTCTGCATTTATAACCGCCCCCCTGGAGCTTCTGCTGTAGGGGGCACGGGGACTGCCCTGTGAGATGCTGGGTTTTAAGGCGCTTGGATTTGGGTTGAGAGGCGCTCAGGGCCTCCAGAAGCCTCCAGACAGGTCCACGGCATGATGCTCACGGGGAAGTAGCTCTGAGGGTCTGCATCGCAGGACAGAAGTGAGGAGGGTCTTGATGCACAGAGCCTCCTGGGGCAGCAAGGAGGAGCCACGGTCCAGGGGCCGCTTTGGCTGGCAGTGCCGACCTCAGCCGCTTGCTTGGACCTGCCTGTTAACTGGGGACTTTCCTTCTCTCTCGGGGCTGCAGGAGTTTGAGATCGAGCTGGAAGGCTCCCAGACTTTGAGGATACTGTGTTATGAGAAGTGTTACAACAAAACGAAGCTCACCAAGGAAGACGGCGAGAGCACAGACAGGATCATGGGGAAGGGCCAGGTCCAGGTGAGGCCGCCGCCACCATTCCCTGCGGGTCCTCTCAGCCCCCAACGCTTACCCATCATCGTCCGCTGGCCCCCGTACCCGCTTGCCCACCTGCAGATGCTCTGTGTTCTTTCCCCACTTGACACTCGGCGACACGGAGATGGGGCAGCGGGGCATAGGGAGGCAGGCCCAGCTCCAAATTATCCCCTGGGAGACCTGGGCTGGCACCTTCCAGGGTCCTTTTCCATCCCTCTGCCTGTCTGTCTGAGTGTCTGTCATGCCTATCTTGTCCCCAAAAGGAATTTTGAGTTCCACCTGTTTTTCCAGCGGGGCCACAGTGCATCCACGGCCTCCCGAGAGCCCCCAGCAGGCCACTGAGGTGGGGCCGTGGGCTGCAGTTGGCAATTCGGAGCCACTTCTTCTTGGGAAAGCTCAGGAATCTGAGTCTACCCACCTGATGTCCCCTCTCTGGCTTCTAGATCCAGGTTCCAGGGGATGCGGTGTTTAGAGCAACCCCCAGGAGTTGGCATAGAGGCCCCTGGTGGGCCGAGAGTGTCTCTGCAGGATCAGTGAGGGGTCCCCAGGTCCTCAGGGAAAACCGTCCGGGTCCTCGATCCTTCCAAAGTTGACCCAGGCCCAGAAGCGCCCTGCCAGCTCTGGGACTGCTTGGCAGACAGGAGCTGCGCCACCTGCCTTGGGTTTCTCGCAGCCACACCTGCACGATGCCTTCCCTGATGAGAAAGCCCTGGTGCCCTCTTTCCTTATGGGCATCTGACCAGACCCAGCTACGCAGGTTCCTCCCTGCCCTGCCCTGGAGGTGAGCACTGCCTGCTCCCCGCTCCCCCTGGTGCCCCAGGACCCTCAGATGAGGCCTCCTGCCGGTCCAGGTGCCTGCGGGAAGAGCGTCCTCTTCAGGGAGCCCCGCCTCCCTGGTCTAGGGGCAGGAAGTGAGAATCCTTGCAAGCAGGAATGACGGGAGCCGGTGACTCATCCCCCAGTGGTTCGTCATCCCTGCTGGCGAGCTTGGGAGTCCTTGCTTGGTGGGGGCCGCATATCCCAGGCCACATATCCCGCTCTGGCTAGAGCTTCCTGGGAGGTGCACACTGCCTGTTCCCTGCCTTGGAAGCTTATTAGGGAACTCACTGGGTCAGGGTCTCCAGGGACCCATTTACCTTGAGACCAGGTCTAAAAGCAAAAATGCTCCTCTGACCACACTGTTCTGCCCCTAACACCTGCCTGCCAGCTGGCACCGCAGGGTGGCTGGGGGCACTCCCGGCCATACAAAGACACGGGCAGAGGAAGCCAGTGGCCCCCCACCCTTCTTTGGGGGGCAGACACGCAGCCTCGGCCAACTGCACAGTCGGAACCTGGGTCTGGGCTCTCCTAAAGTAGGGGAGCCCAGGGTGGGAGAGGACACCAGCCCAGGGCTAAGGTTGGGGTACCTGTTGGGGAGCAGGGCAGCAGCCTCACCCAGCACAGGGAAGACTGTGCTTGCAGCCCCTCTCGGACAGGGATGGTCCAGGAAGGCCGGCTCCTGGTCCAAGGCCACTCGGGGCTGTCCTGGACTTGAGACGGGCCTCCAGTCCTGGGTGAGAAGGGGATGGCCCCCCCTTGCTCCCCGTGAGCCCCAGGTTCCATCAGGCCAGTCTTGGTAGAACAGGGCTTCTGGGTGGAAGACGCAGAAAGGCCAGCCGCGCTGTTTCAGTTGTCTCGCTCCTGGGGTCTCGACCAGGGACCTGTGACCAGCAGGGCCGTAGCACGTGAGCTTGGCGGACCGGGTGCCACTTGGGGTGGCTCACAGGAGTGCTGCCTGGTCTTCACCACCTTATAGTTCATGTGCATTGACTCCTCTCAGTGATCTTGAAATCCAGCCCCGGGTTTCTACGTTGATCTCGTTCACCCTCGTGGCTTTACATGGAGGCCCGTGGATTCCAACCCCACAGACACACTGTCCTGCTCTTGTGGCCGTGAGGCGGTCTCCAGGGGTTGCTCTTCCGTGAGCATCCTGGCGCTGGATGCCTTTGGTGCCGCCGTGTTTTGGCATCTACCTCGTGCCAGTCGTAACTAGTCCTTAGTCTTCACCATCTACCGCTGGAGGACAGCTGGTGCCCCCGCCCTCCCCTCCGTGTCTACATCTGCCCCCAGCTAGGCATCTCTCACCCACACCCAGGCCCTGACTGCGTCTTGCAAAGCCCCAAGGTGAGCCGACAGGCTGGGTGCCCGGCTCCTTTTCTCGGCTCTAGTCCCACCAGCCTTTGACTTGAATGTGTCCCCCACCCCCTGGAGTCCTGGGGAATGGCGAGTTTGAACCCGGGCCTCTGAGCACTGCCTGGGTAACAGGGGTCTCAGAAAGGAAACCAGGGAAGAGCTGGTGCTCGTCTTCCTCCTCCATTGAATTAAGCCCTCTTTGAAAACCCTCTGGCCTGGTACATCTGGATGGAAACAAAACATTTCTTTATGCACGTAGCCTGTGTTCTTCAACAGTCTGGGGGTGCTGCGTGAAGAAGTGAGCAGTGAGGTGGGGAGGGGCAGTGAGGGGAGTCTCCCCACGTCCCTGCTGCTTCTGCTGTCTGATCCCAGCCTGCATTTCCCCATCCGCGGTGCCCTGAGCATGCTTCTCAGTCAGAGTCCTTTCAGTAGGGCCCAGACATGCGATGGAAGGGGATGGAGGATGTGGACTCTGTCAAATATATATATATATTCATGATCTTGTGAAACCAGCAAGGCAGACTTTGTTCAGCGGTGCTGTCGAGATAGGTGTGGGAGCCACCACTGGGGGGAGAGAGATGGGCCTCAGCTCTGAAAACGACCAGGTAGAGTGGGAATTTACAGCCAAGGGGCGGGGGCGGGGCAGGGGGGGTGAATTTACCAAGAGCTTTAATGAGAATAGTAGTAAAACAACATGGGCGTAGCGGAGGGCTCACGCTCAGCCGACCTAGTGGGGTTCTTGCCGAAGACGGGCCTGGGGGAGCAGACATCACCAGGGCGCACCGCAGGCACGAGGGGTCTGGTGAGGTGTTGAGGTCGACTAGATATGGGGGGGGGGGGGGGTTCCTGCTAAGCTGACTCAGCAGGATTCTTACTAAAATTGGGTGTTTGAGGACATGCCCCTGGGACAAGACCAGACCCAAAGGCATTCCACAGTGACGCTGCAGTGGGACAAGTCACCTGAGTTCTCTGCTTTCCCAGCACAGGTAAAGGTCGTGTTTACATTGTACTGCAGTCTGTTAAGTGTATCTCGCTGATACACCTTAAAAACAAACAAACAAAACAAAACAAAGTGTGTTAAAAAATGCTTCATTACTAAACGATGCTGACCTTCATCTGACGGCCCAGGGTTGCCACAAACCTTCATTTTGTAGAAACACAGCGTCCGCGTCGGCGGAGCACACAAAAGCGAGGGGTGCCTGTCACTGGAAACCAGCTGGGAGGAGAGACTAAGTCTCCCGGCCCCACTGCACCTCCTGGGACCGGGGCTGTGTCACAGCTCCGCCTGCCCGAACCCGCCTCCTCGCTCGGGGGGCCGTGCATGGGGGCTTCGGCGTCAGCAGCTGCTGCTGTTACTGTGACCTGTCGTCACTGTCGTTGGGGGAACGGCAGGCTCCGGTTCCACCCCCTCATCTCTGCTTCAGTGGGAGACCTGGGCGAGAAGCCTGGCCCCCCAGCCACCGTCGGGGGCGGGGGCGGATCCTGGACTGGCTGGAGGGGCATCTGTGACTCAGACTGTGTTGTTTATGAATTGGGATCCTCAGAAGGAAGGAGGAAGGCAGTCAGGAGGTGATCATGCTGACGGCCTCCTGGGACCCCAGCCAGGCTCCTTTCCCCTCCTTTTTCTGTCTGGAGTGTACATCCTCCAAAGGGGCGTCTGTGAATACCCGGGACCAGCCTTTCTGAATTGGGGCTTTTCCCAGTAACTCCAGGTGCGTTCTGAGCTGGGCCACATGGGAGGGGCGTGCAGCCCCGCAAGTCCTGCTGCTGGGGGCAGGGGCATGCCTACACCTCCACCTGTGCCCCCCGGCCCCCATACACACACCTTAACTCAGCCCAAGTGTCCGAGCAGGGCCAGGGAGAAGTCCAGGACCAGCCAGAAATCAGCAGGCCCCGAGGGGCCCCTCCGAGGGTCCAGGGATGAAATTGGACATGGCTGTCTGGGCAGGAGGTGTCAGAACCATCTGGGGAACTAGGTCCCAATCCCCAGGTTAGGGCCCTGATCGTCTGTTTTTAATCCCCCATATGGTGTTGGTGAGCTGTGGGTTCAGGACCCACTGGTCCGGCTCTCAGGTGACTGTCGTGGGTGAGTTGCCAGGTCTTGCTTCGTCCCCAAGAGGTGGAGGTGCCCCTCCAGAACCCGGGGTGGGTGAGCCGGTGAGCTCAGAGCATCAGCCACGTCCTAGAATTTTGTCTTCTCCCATGTCCCCTGCTCTCATGTCTCTGGGCTCACAGCTCAAATTCCTGTGGAAGCATGAGAGTTGATTTGTGTGTGTGTTTGTGTGTTTTATTCGAGCTTCAAGGGTGAGAATGGAGCCTTGGGTGTCTGATTTGACCCTTGCTTTATTCGAGACTGCCGCTCGGGGCTGGTCTGCTTGGGATCAAGGAAGCGGGAAAAGGAGTGAAAGATGTGGGGCCAGAGCTGAGAAGCAGGAGATGACAGCGGGAGAGCGGAGCCCCCTCCGGCGGGGATTCTCTGGCCCTCTCCTGGAAGACCCCCTCCATGGAGTGGCACAGTCATGTAGGCTCGGGCAGCGGGCTGGGGAGGCCCCTACCTGTTTGCTGCTCTGTGCTTTGAACCAGCCCTTGAGTGAGCGTGCCAGCCTCAAGTGTTGCTCGGGGCCGACGGAGCGAAGCCGCGGGACTGAGGGGCCATGTTATTCTCACGCTGCTTCCGCTCTCCAGGCTCTGTTCCCTGGAGCTGAGCCAGTCTGCAAACGTCCTTCCCACTAGAGCCACCACCCGGGCTTCCTCCAGGCCTGGGGGCCCCATGAGAAGCCATCTGGCAGCACCGTGGCCCAGGTCTGCACTCTGGGGGCCAGTGCACACCCCGGACCCAGGGGCCAGGTGGCGGTCGGGCTGGACGTCGGTGCTGAGGGCAGACAGTGGCACCGAACCCCCTCATCACTAGGCTGACTGGCCATGCTCTGGGGGCAGGGTGTTCTCCACCCAAGTGCAGCTGAGGCAGCGCCTGCTGTGATGGGGTCAGCAGCTCAGGGGATGCCGGACCTCAGAGAGGGGGGCCCCTGAGCATGTCCAGCCATGAGGCAGACTCGCCAGGCGGATGTATGTTACTCAACATCTCCAAATTCCCCTGCAGGAAACCGGCCACTTGAGAAGGAAGCTTGGCTTTTCTGGGCTTTAGAGAAAATCGTAACACGTTGGAGTTCCTGTCACCCATTGGCTGGCGGTGGGGATATTTTTTTCCATAAACAAACAAGGAAAATGCAGGCGTGATGGGAAGCTGACCTCGGTGAGGCTGCAGGGGTGGGGCTTCCCGGGAAGCGTGGTCAAAAGGCAGCGGAGGCCAGGAGGCCGCCGCATTCCTGTGTGTCTCCCATCCTGCCACGCCAGCCTTTTGAGCACCAGGGCCGGGGATGCGAGAGACGCCATGCGTGGCCGCACTGCAGGGCCTCCTGCGGCTCTTCGACCCGCGCTGGGCGGGCCAGAGCCGGGCCATCTCCTCCGAAAGGCACCTGTGTACTCGCGCCACCGCCCTGTGGACACACATCCGAAGCCTGTTGTACAAGGGCAAGGTGGGCCTGCGGGGGCCGGGGGTCCCTGGGTGGGCCGCACCAGGCAGGGCCCCCCGCCCTGTCCCTCTGCTTGTCAGCTCTGGGTGCTGAATCTCCGTCCTGGGAGGAGAGGGGCCCAGTGATGGCCGTTCTTCAGAGGGAAAGGGGAGGGTGTCTTTCTGCTGTGTCTCTCTGTTTAAACTTCCACTGGTGGAGGTCAGCTGTCCCTTTCCTTGCGAGCAGGAGGAGCTGTGCCTTCCGAGGAGGCCAGGACACAGGAGTTGGGGCAGAGGTGGGGAGGGGGGTGACCAGCAGTGCACTCCCTCCTGCCACACCTGGCCTGGTTGAGGGCAGGGACTTTGCTGGCCTGGAGCCACAAGGGCCATGGTGTCACCCACCTGCAGCCTCCCCGGAGGAGGTGTTACCCCAGCTGGGTGCCCCGATTCACACTAGCCGGGAAGCACCACGTGGGAGTGCTTTGTGACTGGTCTCTGCTCACAGACCTGCCCGGTGGGGTGGGGCCTCTGAGGACCTCCAGGGACAGAAGGACACCTGTGACCACAGAGTCCCCGAGGGAGATGCTCTGCCTCCCTTTGTCTGTGTCAGTCTGTTTCAGGTCCTTGGGCATCGTGACCAGTGGACCTAGAAGGGGTGGTGGGGAGGGCTCGCCCCCAGGCGTGCCTGTGCTGACCTCCATGCCCAGCGGGTGCAGGGAGAGAGCTCAGGTGCACGCACCTGAGAGATAGAGGCAGCTGGGCCTCGCCTTCTAGCCATCTCAGCTGCTCAAGGCCCAGGCGGCTGTCACCTCCCAGGTCCCTGGCACTGGATAGACATGCGGTGCCTGTCCCAAGTGCCCCTCTAGACCTGGCACTAGTGCCATCAGGCGTGTGTGTGCATGTGCGTGCACTCCTGTGCAGCAATCACGAAGCATGGTACCAGCTCTTAAGCAGCTTTGTAGCAGCAGAAGTGAACCATGGCCTGAAGCAGGCATAGAAATCACAGAGCGCCGTATGCGGAGTGCCGGTTACGTGGTGCCCTGACCTGGCTTCACACCAGAATCACCTGGGAGGTTTCTGGCTGTGTGGCCGGTGCAGCTCTGCCAGGCACCCGGGAGACAGGCTTTAACCAGAGCTGCCAGGTGCTTACTCGTCCAGCCCAACCCGCTGGTATAGACAGCATGTGCTCCCCAGATCAGGGGAGGTGGCGCCCTCATGGATGGGGTTGGTGGGGGGGTCACGTGGCCCGACCAGGAAGGTCGGGGCATCTTACAGCAGCCCTGACAGTTAGGTCCCAAGGACTAGTGCTCAGACAGTCCTTGGAGTGAGAGGAGCGCAGAGAGCCTTCCTCCAGCCCCCTCACTAGCAGCGGGATTTGGAGCTGGGCTCTGGGTCCTTCAGGGCCTTACCCTGAGTCATGGGTCTGGCCTGGACTGAAGATCCAGACCACGGGGCATGCTAAGGGGAAAGACAGTGTCCCCAGTTCTTAGATGACATGCCCCCAGGAAGATGCTGTGGAAATCAGACTCCCCAAAATGTCATCTAAACCAATTGCTCAGCCCCCTCTGAGCTGCATGAAGCACCTGTGATGGTGGAGGGGGAGCAGGATGGCTCCTGGCCCCTGGGCTGCAAGCTGGACTTGAGCTCCCATTGGGGAGGGACAGAGGCAGGGGCAGGGGCAGGGCCTGAGCTGTCACTACCTTGTCCCCAGAGTGAGCCCAGGCTCAAGGCAGCCAAAGTCTGGGGGCAGAAGGGCTGTAAGGTTCCTGGGGTTTCTAGCATGTCCTCTCCTCTCTCTGGACCCTCTGGGCCTCTGGTTTGAGGTGCCAGCTGAGACCCAGCTCCAGTCTGACTTGGACATGGAGGAGTAGCAGGCTTGGGCCGCTGCCTGGCAGGGCCTCTGCACAGACCTGGGGGCGTCTGATAATTATGACCCCTTGCTTTCAGCTGGATCCCCAGGCCCTGCAGGACAGAGACTGGCAGCGGACCATCATCGCCATGAACGGGGTAGGTACCCACAGGGCTGTGTGGGCAACCACTTCCCCCAAAAGGTTGGGGTGACCTCGGTTTCTTCCAAAGCAGTCGGAAGGAGGCTAAGCCCGAGCCGGTGGCTGGAGAGGGGCAGAGGCCCTGCAGAGCAGGATCGCCCGGGGCAGGGAGGTGCCCGTGCGGTGGCTGGAGCGCCGTCACCTGCCAGGCGCTGAGCATCCCTCTTCACGGGACGCTCCAGGGGCATCACAGGGCAGGCAGGGCCTCAGCCCCGGGGTCTGCCCACAGACACTGAGACCCCTCATTAGCCTTTGGTGCCCCAAGAGTGTTTAGACCTCAAAAAAAAAACAAAACACTACCACCCACCAAAAGAGGTCTGGGCATATGGGACAGAACGTCGATGTCTGATAGATACTTCGTGGATTTCTGTTATGTCATTCTCTGTACTTCAGTGGGGCTTTGTTGTTGCTGTTGTTGTTCCTAGGACTGAATAAAAAAGAGAAGAAGTGAGGTTGTGGGGGGAGGTTCTGTAGAAGCCAGTTCTTAAACTGCCCCGACTGTTCCTGGCTCTTGCTGAGTTGGACCAGGGGCCGCCCACACCCGTACCTTCGCCTGCTCGCCCGGAGGGTGGGGAGAATTGCCAAGTCCCCGGGGCCCCTGGGAAACCAGGCTGTGAGGACCAGAAGGGTGAGAGGGCTGTGCCCCTCCTTCCCCCTGCAGATCGAGGTGAAGCTCTCAGTCAAGTTCACCAGCAGGGAGTTCAGCCTGAAGAGGATGCCTTCCCGAAAACAGACGGGTGTCTTCGGAGTCAAGATTGCCGTGGTCACCAAGTGAGTGGTGAGGGGCTGGGGTGCACGCGTCTCTGTCCCCAAGAACCGAGGGCACCCCCTCCCGGTGTTTCCGGAGGAAAGAGCGGCTGTGGGTCTCCCGCTCTGTGCAAGTCACTGCAGGGGATGCCTTGAAGCCCATGCGGCACTCTGGGCTTGGCCGCCTCCCATGTTTACATCAAAACTTGTCCCTGTCAGCTCAGGAGTGTCCCATGCCTTCCTGTGTGGTCCCTGGAGCTTCACTTGGCAGGGTTTTCTTCCCTGTCTTAGAATTTGTCACAATAGGAACTCCTATACAACGATGGCCAGTCCTGCCCCTGTGTCACCAGTCAGTTGCCAGGAGAAGCTTCTGTGTTGGTCTGAGGGCAGCTCTCGGGGACACAGGCCACTGCCTCCCAGAATCCACTTGCTTCCCCAACTTGGAATCTGGCCGGGCCCCTGACCCCGCTGGTCGTCAGGCTGGGACCTGTGCCAGATGGTCCCGAGACACATGATTGTGTCTAAAGAGTGTTCCCCACCCCCAGCTGCATCCCAGCCTCCTCCTGGCACCTCTGGACGGCCCTAGGCAGGAGCAAAGAGCTCTCTGTCGGCAGGTACCCCAAATAAATGCCGCTCGGGAAAGCGCCTGGACTCCCAAATACAGTCAATAAACTAGACTGAAGCTGACCCTCCAGATAGCACATGTCCGGTTTTGGAAGAATTCTTACTCCGGCATCCTCCCTGGAGGTTCTGGACTTGTCTCTTGTCCTGAGGACGAGGTGGAGAGAAGGGTGTAGAATCAGAGGCCCGAGCACAGACGTGCGGCGGCCTCGGGGAGTCGGGCTTCTGGCTGGACCATTTGCTCTGCACAGGGCTCACCTCTCACCCAGGCCCGGAGAGGTCAGGGTTCGCACCCCCAACCCGACTCAGAGACCAGACTACCTTCTGGGACCCCTCTGGCCACCTGTTAACCCAAGGCCTGGGGCTTCTAGCTGACGTCCTGTGGCCCACCCCACTTAGAGAATTCTCCTGACCTTCCCCTCAAAGATCATGCATGAGTTGTAGGCCATCCAGCTCCTTGGAGCTGTTGGAAAGGCCCCATAAGATATGAGCAGTGATAGCTGTGAGGCTGCAGGGCGGGGGGAGAACACGCGGAAGGCTCTGTGTACCCTGAGTCTGGGCGCTCTCGGCACCCCGCTCCAGGTGTGCAGGTGGGTGAGGGGTCTAGCCCCACCGCGGCCTGAGCGGGGCTGCCGGGCACTCAGGGCCTTCCCCTCCCCCCACAGGAGGGAGCGGTCCAAGGTGCCCTACATCGTGCGCCAGTGCGTGGAGGAGATCGAGCGCCGGGGCATGGAGGAGGTGGGCATCTACCGTGTGTCCGGCGTGGCCACGGACATCCAGGCGCTGAAGGCGGCCTTTGACGTCAGTGAGTGTCGGGCCAGGCCGGGCGGGATGGAGGTGTGGGGTGCAGTGCCCGTGCCGAGACTCCCAGGCGCCCATTTATTTTACCAGGAGAAGGAAAGGGTTATGGGAGGAGGTTGTGCAGAGGCCCGTTCTTAGTCCATCCTGACCCCGCGTGCATGGCTTTACTGGGACTTGTGTGGGGCGGCCCCACCTCACTCTGGGGCTTGGCCTACTTGCCCCAGGGGTGGAAAGGGGGCGCCAACCAAAGCCCAGGGGTCAGTGTGCTCTGAGTGAAACCGCCCCAGTTGCCAGACGAGGACACAGAGACCCCAGGGTGGAAGGCCTTCTGCCTACGTACTCCAGGGCCTGGAGCCCTGGATGGCCGAACTCCTGGGGTGGGGTCGGGGTCAGCCATAGTTCCAGCTCCCTTTGGGCAGAAGCCTGGGCCCGGCCCGTAGCTCGGAGGGCAGAGGCGATTTGGGACCCACACGTGGGCTGTGCTCTCTTCAGATAACAAGGACGTGTCGGTGATGATGAGTGAGATGGATGTGAACGCCATCGCCGGGACGCTGAAGCTCTACTTCCGAGAGCTGCCCGAGCCCCTCTTCACGGACGAGTTCTACCCCAACTTCGCCGAGGGCATCGGTGAGCGCGGGCCGCTCCCACCTCCTCTGATCCCTTGGGTGGGGGTTACGGGGTCAAGGGCAAGGTGAGGGGACCTGAGTTTCAGCCCAAACCTGCGTGTGGTAGGGGCGCTGAGAACCAAGCTGGTCCTCTAGGGCTTCTGCCTGTCCTCAGAGGGCTGCCTGCTGTCCCCATCCCTCCAAGTAGCCCGAGAGGGTGGAGCGGCCGGAGCCACCGTGGACACGTCTGGGTGTGTGGGGTCCTAGAGGCCGCCATCCTCCTCGCTAACCCCAGGTCCTGGCCCTATCCGGTGGGACTTTGAGCCCAACCTGACCCTAAGTCCACCTGGAGGGTGGGGGGCACCAGCACAACCTCCGCACCGTGACTCCAGGGCCGCTCGGCAGAGGACCTGGTCCCCCAGGTGCACAGGGTAATGAGGGAGCCTTGGGGCCTCGCAGCCCCCTGCCCAGCGGTCTTCCTGCTTCATCGTGCGCCCAGCTTCCCATTCCTCGGGCTCTTCTGAGTGGAAGACAGGAATGGCCGAGTTGGCCAGGAGGGGCAGCCTCCTGCCGCTGGTCCCTCTGGAGCTGTTGACACCTTTGAGCTTCAGAAAAGGTGTTCAGGGTGGCCAGCCCCCCACACCAGCTCCCACCACGGGGTCCTCACTGGAGGCAGGGCTATGTGAACCAGGGTGATGACGGGCCTGGACCATCCTGTGTCCTGCGACCCCAGGCCCTGGGAGAGGCCTCCAGCCCATGTTAATCCCCCTGCCCCCGCCTGCAGCCCTCTCAGACCCAGTTGCGAAGGAGAGCTGCATGCTTAACTTACTGCTGTCACTGCCAGAGGCCAACCTGCTCACCTTCCTCTTCCTTCTGGACCACCTGAAAAGGTAATGACAGCCCCTCTGGGGACCAGAGCCATTGCCACCCCATCCCTCTCTGTCACGGCCACTCTGCACCTCAGCCTTAAGTAAAGAGGGAGGGGCTACAACCACAGCCACGATGTGCTCCCCTCCCCCCACCCGGGGTTGGGCCCCTGCCGACCTCCAGTGCTCTTCATCCTGGGCCCCTAGACCGAGGGGAGCCAGAGTGGGGTCTGCTTTCAGCATAGCCAGGGCAAGGCCCTCCATCCCTCTCAAGGTGGCCTGGGTCCCCGGCTGCCCCTGTCCCGGAGGCAGTGTCACAGCGGCCCCTCTGCCCCGGCCCTCTGCAGGGTGGCGGAGAAGGAGACGGTGAACAAGATGTCCCTGCACAACCTCGCCACAGTGTTCGGCCCCACGCTGCTGCGGCCCTCGGAGAAGGAGAGCAAACTCCCTGCCAACCCCAGCCAGCCCATCTCCATGACCGACAGCTGGTCCCTGGAGGTCATGTCCCAGGTACCAGGCGGCCAGCCTGGCCCAGGGGCCTTTGCCAGCCCCACCCCAGGTCCTGGTGGTGGTTCCTACCAAGTTGTACAGGGGAGGTGGCCGAGTTGTACAGGAGAGAGGGACTCGTCCAGGGCTACGAGGTGGGGAGGGGCAGAGAGGGCCCAGGCCACTGCTCTTCCCTCTGCACCTCGCTGGCTTCACCTGTATTTGTGAGGGGAGCGCTGGGCAGGAAGACCTCTCCTCTGAGCCGCTGTCTCCCTCCTGCTCTGCCCTGGCAGGTCCAGGTGCTACTGTACTTCCTGCAGCTGGAGGCCATCCCCGCCCCGGACAGCAAGAGACAGAGCATCCTGTTCTCCACGGAAGTCTAGGGGCCCCACTCCATCTCCAAGAGGCCAGCACACAGCCTGGGAACCTCCAAGGAAACGGGCCATCCACAGAGCGGGAACCGAACCTTCTAGAGGAGTAATTGGGCCACCCCTCAGGGCCGGGCTGTCTGCCAGGAGAAACTACCCAAGGCAAAAGCCCAAGGGGCCTGGACGGTGCAGGGCCCCCAGCCTGCGAGCTCCGGGCTGGCCTCAGACTGTGGTTTTCCACGCCGCCACCAGAGGGCGCCCCAAGCCAGCACATCCTGGGCGGGGCCAGGCGAAGGGAGTGGTTTCTATGAATTTAACTTATCAAAGTTGAAAGATTTCTACTGGATCACCTGTCAAGATGCACCCTCCCCGGGGAGAAGGGACCAGGAGCAGATTCCCTCACTACCGTGTCTTGAATAAACACTGCTGCTGCTTCATGCCTGGGGGCCGGGCCCCGTCCCGTGTGGGTAGGGGGAGCGGGGGGGGGGGGGGCATTTCAATTTCCCAGACTTAGAAGTTCTACTCCTGTCTGTCACAGGGTTTGAAAAGCTAAGTCTCCACTGTGTAGCGCTTGACCCCTTTCACCGCCATTCTTCTCTTTCTTTGTAGAAGGATCTGTGCAGAAATGGGTCGTCTTCCCAGTCTGTCCTGTTGCTTTGTGTTTGCTGATCGAGTGCCCCTCGGAAGGCAGCTCCCCGCGGAGCCGTGTACCGTCCAGGACCGGACACCAGGGGAGGGAGCCCAGGCTGCGCACTTTATGGCTAGTTGTCTAGGGGGAGCGACCCCGCCCCCTCCCCACTGCCCCGCCGGGCACACGCGCTCAGAGAGGCCCCAGTCTCCGGCTCTCCCTCCCCCGGTCGTCCGCTACACAGATCGCTACATCCCTCGCTCTCTGCTCCACACACTCAGCAAACTTTTGTAAAGGTTTCCTCAGCAGCAGAGCTCGCCAACAGCTTGTTTTAAACTTTGATCCGAATAGCCTTTTGATACTTGAAGATTTTTAAGTTTTATACATAGTTTCTAATTTTTTTCCTAACAGATGCAGATACCTAATAAGATGTTAGAATGTACCCTGTGGACAGTCCATGTCCCAGCGGCATCTTGTCTTCCTCCAAACGCCAGCTCTGTTGGCGTCAGGAGCCGCTTCTCAAGTCTCCTGAGCATCTGGAGTCGGGGGGGGGGGGGTTAGGAAGCGGGGGGTTGTGGGCCAAGGGGAGCCCCCATCCCGGAGCAGGTGTGGGGACAGACGCACCTGCTCACCACGCACCTGTGTGCAAGCCAGGACATTCCATCTGACTTAGAGGAAAGAGAACTGGGGAGGCCACTGAGTATTTTGAGGAAACAAGTCCGTGAAGAATTGTATCACTTTTTCCAAAAAAGGATGGAGGCGAGGAGGAAAGAAACTGAGAGGCCAGGTTTCCATGCTGGACTTGCAGGAAGAGAGTGTGTGGCTAACCCGGAGGAGGGAAGCGGTGGCATGACTCAGGAAAAGGCATTTGCTTGTCACACGATGACACCAGTCACAGGTGACACTGTCCCACGATCCTTCCTGTGTCCCCAACGGGGTGGGAAGGCTCAGCAGATGTGTCACTGGGCAGCTGCTGCCCAAGCTCGTGGCACGTGGCGAGGCCACATGCCCCCCACTCTCCCCTCTGCTTGTGGACCTGCCGAGGCAGGGAACAGAAAAAGAAGTCACTTGAAGGTCTTAGTCTGCACACCGTATTTATTTAGTTGTACTTTTTCTTGCAAGAAGAGCAGACTCACCATTGTAAAGCAATGCGGCCCTCTGGGGGACGCGGGCAGGAGCTGGGTCCTCTGGACTCGGGGTTTCTCAGGCCTCCAGCACCAAGCCTCCTCTGGCCTGACTCCCCAGCACCATCCAGCCCGAGGGGAACGCACTTTGCTTAGAAAAGCTTAGACCCTGCCCTTGTTTCTGTTTCCCTGGAGTCTCATGATTTGCGTCTGTCGCATTGAAACTGGAAAGCAATCTCTCAGTGTTGGTGCCAATTTTCATTCCCTCCCACACCTCCTTCCCCTTTGACTTTATTTATGTAGGATGAGTGCTGTTTAATGGTGGAATGACCACTCTTTTCCTGTGTAGCTGGCAGAAGCCCACCTTCTCTGGGCCACAGTGGTGGAGGTCACTTTGGGTCCCCAGGCGCCCGTGTCACCTGTCTGACACTCAGGCCTGAGGGTTGGCAAAAGCCAGTGGCCGGGTGACGGCCTGGAGTCCAGACGTGACCTTGCACGAGGCTCAGAGGCCAGACTCCACAGCCCTGGGCCCTGGGTCCGGAGCAGTGAGCTCGGAGGGCAGCCCGGCCTCACGTGGTGGGTGGCTGGTCTTGGCATCTGTGTGTCTGCTTTTGAGCTCGGCCGCCTGTGTACCACCGTGGGGGAAAGAACTGCTGACCCTTTCATTAAACTTCCCTGAGACTACCTGTGTCAGTGGTGATGGCTTCAGTACAAAGAAACAGGGTGATCAGAGCCTCTGGGGGTCCCCGGAGCTGCTGGGATGGGGTCGGGAGTGGGCGTTGGAGCTGGGAGAAGCAGCTGGTGGGGTGCAGAGGCTGGGTGCCACAGTGGCCTCCATGGAGATGGTGTGCATCGCTGTGGACAGGCCAGGCCCAAGGGTCTACTTGTCCATGGGCATCACTCCGAGAGCATGTGGGGCGGTCTGATTTGGGTCGATCAGCAGAGGGGACACTGGCCATGCCAAGTCCAGGGGCAGGGAAGTTTCCAGCCTTTCTGTTGCTTGCAGACGGGACATGGGTCACTTTTAGCCACCACCAACCTGGCACACGGTCACCTGCCTGGACTGTAATTCTCCCTCCAGCTGGCCTCCAGGACCACTGCCTGTGGAGCCTCACTGTGGCCGTTTCCCTGAATGGATGGTGTGGTGTGTCCTGGAGAGAGACAGGAATAGAGGGCAGTGGCCTTGAGCTCAGTGCCGCCCTTCACTGGCCTGTGGTGACCTGGGGGAGGTCACACCAAGGACGTGACAAAGATGCCCTGGGATGCACCTCCATCCTCGGGGTCTCCAAAGGCTCCAGCTCCCCTTTTATAAGGTGTAAGGGTTGTTATTGAGTCCTGCAGCATTGAAAAAGCCTCCTATACACTCTGACATCTGTCCTCTCTGACATTTGGTGATGAGGAATGGGCTGCCACTCACCCTTCTCCAAGTTTTTGGCCCCTAAAAGGCTACAGTTAGCTTTCTATCCCGTCCTTCCTGGTCCTATTTGAAAACCTTAAAAAAAGGGAAAAAAGCACTATGGCATCTATTACTAGGAGTTGGTTTTTCAGGTGGGAGCTGTCTTTCCCCATGTCCCGAGAGCAGCAGCTCTATCCAGCCAAGCGCAGGCCAGCATGTGGCCCAGGGAGCAAGACCATTCACTGCTGTGGAATCAGGTCTTACACCTCGAAGACCCCCCGCACACCGGCGTTCCAGCGCTGGCTGAAGAACAGGGCCGGGGGCTAGTGTCTCGATGGTCCTACAAGCTCGCTCCCTTTTTCCTGGACTAGATGCAGCCAGACCTCGACCATCAGCCCTGGCCTGGATGTGCCTGTGCGGGCACCAGGCCGAGGTCTCCTGCCCCTGGCATCACGCACATGCCCCGGGCAAATGAAGGGTAGGATTTCGTGTAGACATCTCAGAAGAACTTGTATACCCTCTCCCCCGCGGAATGCCCCAGTGCCCTAGAATGTGACATTTCCATGATGGGACTTACTGATGAGCTGTCCCAAACAGCTCTGGGAAGCTAAACAGAAGTGAGGGAGTGACAGACAAGCCAGCTCCTGAAGGGGCCCAAATGGCCTCCAGCTGGAGCAGCTGCTACTAGTCAGCGGGCAGAGTGGGAGCCGAGAGTCACCCCTGGGCGAGGGAGGAAACTGTCAAAGCCAGGGTGGGGGCGGGGGAGGGACGGTTCAGCGGCCAGGCAGGGCCTTGTGTCACCCCAACTCTCCCAGGGTGGACAGGCCACGTAAATGGTTTCCCAGAGGACAGGTCCAGATTGGGAAGGAAACCAGCTGCTTGGGGGACCGAGGCCACTCTGCGTGTCCCCAGGCAAGATGCACCACGTGCATGGCCAGACATCACCGGCCACGTGTCCAGTTGCCCCAGGACACCGAGAGCTCGGTCCACACACCAGCTCCTTTCCCTTCGCCTCCTATGGGCAGAACGGGGCTAGCCCAACCAGAAAGTGTCCCTTAGGGTTTTCAGTCACTTGGTGGAGCCTGGCAGCTGGGGACGTGTAGATTCAAATCGGATTCCAGCTGAAGGGGCCTGAGGAGCTGCTGGCTGAGCAGCCCCCAGAAGAGGGGGCACCAGGATGGTTGCCACCCCAGCCCCGGGGCTCATGCGGGCTCAAGAGCTTGAGTGACCACTAGGATGAGTCTCTCAAACCCACGGCCTGGCCCCAGGGTCTAACGTGGACACCTGGACCCACGCAGAGGGAAGCAGGTGCTGCAGCTGCTTATTTAAATGTAAAACCGCCACATAGAGGCCACCTTGCTGGGGTGCTCTGACCTGGCTCCTGCTGTCTGCCCCCTATCGCCGGGATCTGAGGGACATGGGACCAGAAGGAGGGAGAGACAACGGGGAGAGGGGAACAACTGCTGTTTCTTTTATTTTCTGAAAACATTTCCAGTGTTGGGGGTGGTGATCAGAAGGTATTTGGAACAGGTTACTCCATCTGTGACCTTTGTGTCTAGATTAATCACTGCCTTTCACAAGCCGGGCCCCTTCATCGGGGCCAAAAAAAACCTCCTGGGGCTCCCGGTCAGTGGGTGGCAGCTGCGGGAGCCCTGTCCACCCTGGCAGGCTGGCTCTGACCTCTGAGTCTCAGCCCATCCAGGCCACCTGGAGCGAAGCCCACCTCCTGGTGATGCGATGCCATGCTGGGGCACTAGAGGGCAGCAAATCCCTCCTCCGGGGCTGACCATGGCCATGGTCACGCCCTCCTTCCCGGCCACCCGGGAGTCGTCCTGACTCCACCGCCGGGAGGAGGTTGTGAGCTGAACTGTGTCCCTGCCAGATTCGTTTGTGCAAGCCCTAACCCCAATACTGAGCACCTGACTGTCTTCAGAGAGTACCGTTAGAAAGGTAATTAAGGTTAAATGAGGTCATAAGGGTGGAGCACTGGTGGCCTTACAAGAAGACGTCTCTCTCCGCCACTCACAGAGGGGAGGCCATGTGAGGACACAGAAGGGCGTCAGCTGCAGGCCAGGAAGAGAGGCTTCTGGAGGACCCAACCCTGATGGCCCCTTGACCTTGGACTCTGGCCTCCAGAGCCGTGAGGAAATCTGTCTGTTGTTCAAAGGCCTACTCTGTGGTTTAGTGTTACACCTGCTCAAGTCCAGTAACACAACGGTCTCTGGCCATCAGACCCCTGACGTGACTCCATGTGTGGGACCTGAGTCCTCCCCGTGCTGCTCTGGGTCCACGACCCTCTTAGGGGATCCAGGGTGGTCGACTGACCACGCAGAGGGCAGGGGGCTGTCACCCGCTTCATCCCAGCCACGTGGTGAACCTCCTGGACAAGCACATCCCATGCCCCCGGCCCTGGTCAATCAACTCGAGTCTCTTCCAGTTTACACTCGCCCTGTGGCCCCTGCGGGAGACCCAACCACAGCCACCATCCAGGCAGGGTGTGTGCAGGGCCACCCCAAGCTTTGGCCTACTGTTTGCCTGATTTGCTGTAGAGGTGCCCCAGGCAACGGCGCTCTTTTGGGTCCAAAGCCCCCAGCAGCCCTTCCCCACTCCCTCAACAGCTCAGCCTTGAGACCCCCCCTCCCCCCAGGGTTCTGAGTCCCAACTCGGAGTCTTGGCCTGGACTTCCCAGGGCCAAGGAGGGAGGAGCAGCAGTGCCTGACAGAGTGGGCAAGGCTGACCCCAAAATGGGGCCGGGGCAAGGCCCCCGGGCACAGAGGCTTTCTTATCCTGCAATGGAACAGCTTGGAACGGGAAAGAAGGCTCCCTTCCAGGTGGACCGGCGGTGCCAGAAGGCATGTGCTGTGGCCTTTGACCCTGGTGGTGCACGGCTGATGCTCCCCAAATGCTCAGAACTGAAGCCACATGCCTATCCCAGCTGGACCACATGCTCCCTAAGGCTAGCTCGTTCCCTCTGATTCTCCCTGCAAGAGCCTCCCTGTCCATGTCCAGATGACCCAAGGCCTCTGAAGGGAAAGTGGCTCTTCCATGGTCCCTGCCCCCCAAAGATATGTCCACCTGGAACCTCAACGCGTGACCTCATTCGGAATAAGACTCTTTGCGATACTAAGGTAAGGATCTTGAGATGAGGTGGTCTACATAGGGAGGGCCCTAGAACCAATGAGTGTTGTCACAGGAGACAAAAAAGGAGAAGACAGACACACTGGGGAGGACGCCACGTAAATCCGAAGGCAGGGACCAGGTGGTGTGTCTCCAAGTCAAGGACCTCCGAGGGTGGTTGGCAGCCTCCAGGAGCCAGGAGAAAGGCCTGGAACAGATTCTTCCTCAGAGCCTCCGGAAGGAAGCAACCCTGCTGAACTGCGGGGTGTGGGCTTCAGCCTCCAGAGCTGTGAGGGAGTCCATTCCCATGGCGGGGAACCGCCAGTTTGTGGTCCTTTGTTACGGCAGCCCCAGGAATGAATACAGTCAACCAGCTAGGACATCAAGACCCCATGGCAAAATCCAGGCTCTCCTCCCATTACTGTCCCACTTCCAAAAGCATTCCTGCTTGGAACAGACTCAATCGGTCCCTCCTGGGCCCTGGTGCCGGAGGCCAAAGGGCTGGGGCGAGGGCCACGGAGATGGACTCAGGGGTCATCTAACCCAGTCTGGGGGCCTTGGCCGCTGACCTCCAGCCCTCTCCCATCACTGCCCCTGCCCACAGAAGTCTCTGAGAACACAGAGCACCTTCCCTGCCTGTCCTCTCGCCCCTCTGGCCTTGGCTTTTTTCCCACCTCTGCTCTCCTCTGCTTGGAATCCCAGCGCCTCTGCCCTGTAAACCCACTCAGGTCACTTCCATCCCCTCTACTCCCAGGTGGCTGCACCGGGCAGGCCTGCTGACCAGTTTTAAATTAGCTCCCCGGGACTGTTTTACACTTTTTTAGCAGGCTCGTCTTTCTTCCAGATCTTTCTAGAACTTCTCTGAACCACCTTCAGCTTTTCCTGAAAAGCAGCATTATTTACTTGTAGCCGTGCTTTGGGTTCAAGATGGGATCATGACGCTCTCTCATCCCCTCTCTCTTTCCCCGTTTGCTTAAAATTTCCCCACAAGGGAATCTACCTTCAAAGGGAGATTTTTTTTTCAAAAAAGTCTGCAAGTCCTGAAGATGATTCTCGAAGGGGAGCCATGGGTGTGTTTGCAGTCTTGGGATGTGTGCAGGATTCCCAGGAGGCCCATTTGCAAGGGGGCCATTAGCGGCTTGGGGAGGGGACCCAGGACCTAAAGGCTCTCTGAGCCTCACTCCCCTCACTGGTAAAATCAGACTTAATCTGACACTTGACCCTGGGAAGGGCCACAGGCAGGAACATTATCTAAACCTCAGGCAGATTGCGGAGGAATCCCTTGATCCAGCCCCTCCCTGCTCTTCCATTGTTTCCCGAGGTCCCTGTGGAGTTGAACCTGGAGGCTGGACCAGGACTAGCGCTTTCTGTGCTTGGGGACCTGGAGCTGAGAGCTGATGGAGGAAGCCTTCCCGGAAGGGTTCTGGAAGGGTTTCTGGAGCCCTTGCCACATGCCAGGCCCTGCCCTTGGGAAACTTTCAGTCTCCAGGTCCACAGACTTTAAATACTTTGTTCCTGTTTCTTAGCCATATGATTGCTGTGTGCAGAGAAGCATGGTGGGCAGGGGGCGCTTTATAGGGTAAGAACCTATTATTTAGTCCCTCAGCATCCCGACCAGTGGGGGTTATTGCCATTGTTCACGAAAGAACTGGAGGCACAGAGAGGTTGAGCACCATGCTGGCGGTCACACAGCTGTCCTGGCTGAAGTTTGGGCTCCAGTCTGGGGACCCGCAGAGCTGGCACATGGGAGGTACCAGCTCACTATTCCCTTCTTGCTGGCCTCAGTTTCTCTGACAATGAAGAGAGTCTGATGCTCACTGATCTCTGTGGGCCATTAGAAGGGTGGACACCTGTCCCATTCCCTTCCTGCGTCTCCCCTAAACTGTCTGCAGGTCAGCTGGGCCTCCCAAGGAGCTCCCCCCGGGCTTCAGGCCGTGGCCACTGGGTGCACACATCCCGCCTAGGGTGAGCAGTGTGGCTATGGACAGTGAACAGCCCATCTCTGCCTGCAGACACGTCTTCACCTGGCTGACAGCTGAGTGTTTCCCGGGGCTCTGAGTGCCCTGGCTCTGAGACAGGCATGTCAAGAATCCCAAGCTTGACGTCTTGGCCCCCGGAGCTGATGATGTGCTAACTGCTGGGGACAGTTGTTTTCCGATTAAAACTTGGCTTGCGGAGCCTGCCTGTTTGGCTCCTCCAGCTGTGGTGCAGACGGAGCAGCTGGGCCCGAGTGGGGCAGTCAGGAGTGGAGGTGTGCGTTGGGGTGAGCTGAGTGGATCAGCGGGAACCAGAGGCACGGAGCTCAAGGGGATTCTAGGCTGCAGAGCCCCACCTGTCTCAGTGGTGACAAGAGCCCAGCACCGCTGGCTGGCAGGGCTTGACGCAAGGGAGATGTCAGCCTCTGAGTCTGGGATGCTCTCAGCCTGTCAATGGAGATCACGGAGATCACAGCATCCCAATCCGGCAGGTGGAGGCTGGGCCCTGGGAGGGGCTCCTGTGCAGGCAGTTGGCTTCTCACTCCCCAGGGCTGGGCACCTCACCAGGTCCCCTCTTGCTCCTGGCTAGCACCTGCCCAAATTTCCTGCTCATTCTGTCCCTCCAGTCTCCGGGGAATAGAGGAGGAGGGGACAAGGCATGGTGAGGCTGGTAGGACCGCCCAGATGCCAGCACTGAGGCCCAGCCGCAGCCTGGGGTGAAGTCCCAACCGTTCTGTGTGCCCTGCCCTCAGATGTGTCCTCTCCTCTGACCCCAGCGCCACACCAGGCCTCCGCACTGGACTGTGAACATGTCTCCCAACTGCAGGGTCACCCTCCCCACCCCGCAGGTGCCATGAGGCGAGTCTTCCCAGAGAAGATCTCACAGCAGGTCACTTCCCTGTCCCAAAGCCGCAAGGCGTGCACCTCCTCCCAGAACCCTGCTGACTCCTCCAGGACACCTTAGCACCATATTACCTGATTCACTGCCGTCCCAGCCAGAGAAGGCTCTTAGAGGCTAGGGACCTGGTGGAAACCATCTGCACCTCCACCTACCCACCCACCCAATCCCGCACAGGGTCCAGTTCCACAGACCTGGTTGCTACCCAGGAAATGTCAGCAGCCTCCTGGTTGGTGGAAGATGGCTCTTTTGCTTTGGAATTTCAATGGCAGAAAATCTAGGTTAGTAGTTTTGGCTCATTATAAGTACTTCACTACGGATGAGAATGTTCATAGGAACTTAATTCCTAATGCTAAAGGGTAATATTTTTTTAAAAAGGTAAAATCATGACTCTTATACAAATATAAAGTAAACATGTATCAAAGAGTATGTTTAACTCATTCATTAAATGAGGGAACCGGTAAGATAGTGCCATCAGTTTAACGGAGAACTCCAAGGTCAGACCCATTTATACATCAGAAATATTGAAAAGGAGGGGAGGGAGGGAAATAGCTTAGTGGATGGGTGCGTGCTTAGCATGCATGAGGTCCTGGGTTCAATCCCTAGTGCCTCCATTAAAAAAAAAAATAGTGAAATGAACTTGGAGGCAAAACTGACTTTTCCACTGTGGGGGAGGGTTTTCCTTAGGCAAGAATCATTTGCATTGCCATCAATTTTCTGCAATTTACAGAGTTGCGAAAGAGCTCAAAGAATTATGATAAAAATGGCCCAGGACCCCCGCAGAATCAGAATCAGATCACCTAGAAGGGTGTGTTCCAAAGGATGCATAGCTTTCCCTTGGAGACACCAGGAATCTTTTTTGCTTAACTCAGTTTTTCTTCCATGAATAGCTCACAACTAGAGACAACCCAAACATCCATCAACAGAATGGATAAAGCACAGTATGGTAAATTCATACAGTGCAATACTACACAGCAACCAAAATGATACTCATCTTGCACACCACAGACACATGCAACAAGGTGGATGAAGGTCACTGACTTAACGCTGGGTGGAAGAGAGCAGTCACAAAAGGACACAGGCTTGTGGTAGGCTGAATAATGCCCCCTCCCCCCAAAGATATCAGGTCCTTCCCTGGAACCAATAAATGCTATCTGTTTGGAAAAAGGGCCTTTGCTGATGTGATAAATTAAGGATCATGAGATGGGGGATGATCCTGGATTATCTTGTGGGCCCTAAATGCCATCACGAGTGTCCTTATATAAGAATCAAAGGGAGATTTCACACACACACACACACACACACACACACACACACACACACACACACACACACACACACACACACACACACACACGGCCACGGACCCAGGCAGAGGTTGGAGCAATGCCGCCACCAGCAAAGGAGCATCGGGAAAGGCAGGCAGGGGGCAGGAGGTGGAAGATGCAAGGAATGGATTCTCCCCCAGAACCTTCCAAGGAGGCTCAGAGCTGCTGACACCCAGATGTTGGGCTTCCAGCCTCCAGAACTGGGAGATAACATGTTTCCATTGTTTTAAGCCACCAAGGTTGTGGGAATCTGTGACAGCGTCCCTAGGAAACCAACACAGCACAATTCCACTTATTTAAAGTTCAGAAGAGTCATACTCACCCCGAGTTAGATGTCAGAGTAGGGGTTACCTTTGGGGAGCATGTGGTGCTGGTGGGGGAGGGGGTCCTGGGAAAACTGCTCAAATTCTTTTTCTTGACCTTTACTTATTTTTTGTTTTTCTTTTTTTGGGGGGTGGTAATTAGCTTATTTATGTATTTATGTATTGATGGAGGTACTGGGGATTGAACCCAGGACCTCATGCATGTTAAGCACACATGGTATTCTACCACTGAGCTATACCCTCCCCCTTTGACCTTCACTTTTTTATATTTCATCAAGTCATGTATTTATTTTGTGCACTTTAATATAAAAAAGTATCTCTTAACAGCATGCATGGCTGGTCAGGAGCAGTGCAGTGATGCTAGGTGCCAGGGGCCACAGGGTTCTGTTCTGTTTCTGCCTTATGCCAGCTGGGTGGCCTTGGGCAAGGACATCACCTCCTTGAGCCTCAATTTTGTCCTCCATGCAGTTCTTACAGGGCTGGTGTGAGGATCAAAATGATCCTGTTTGAACTGTGAATGCCGAAAGAGATGCACCATTCATGCCCCTTACAGTTACGAGGCATTTGCTGGGTGCTGGGCCTCGTGCTAAGCCCTCTGCATGTATTATCCCATTTAATCTCCATAACAGCTCCCATTTTATAAATGAAAAAACTGCGCCCGCAAAGACAGCTAATAAGTGATGGAGCCAGGATTCAAACCCAGGCTGTCTGGTGACAAAGACCATGCCCTAAGTCCTATGACAACGTTGAACGGTTATCTCCAGAATATTAAACCATCGTGGCTCTTCTGGTTTTAAAAAGAAAGGTACAGATCATTTATAGTAGACTACCATTTGTGTAAAAAAAGAGAAGCAGAAGAACCAACCTGTTTACTTTGCATATTTGTTTATATTTATAAAGCATTTTTAGAAGGGTATTGAGAAACTGAGTATCTCTCGTTGCAGGGTGGGAACAGCAACAGCAACGGAGACAGGGCTGAGATGGTGCTTTCTGAATTTTGAAATATGTAAATATATTAGAAATGTATTTGGAAACAAATTAAAAAAAACAAGGAAGAGTAAAACAAAAGCCAACACAGAATTACATGAATAACTTTATACCAGCGAGTTTGAAACTGTCACCAAAACAGACACTTTCCTGAAAAGATAAAACTCAGGAAAAAACGACACAGGAAGAAATAGAAATTCTGTCTAGACTTAGAACTGCTAAAGAAATGTTATGCTTAGTTTAAAATCTGCACCCCATCTCCTCCCAAAATCTCACAACAAACAAATCCAAAGGAAAACACAAGGCCTGCATTATAGGCAAGTTCAGCACACATTAGGAAGAACAGAGAATTCTGATCTTACACATAATCTTCCAGATAAAGAAGAAGATGGAAGTCTTCTCAACTCATTGTGAATTTATTATAAACTTAACCCTAAACCAGTCATGGTCAGTACAAGAAACAAAGTATGAACCAGTATCACTTGTGGGCATAAAAGCAAAAATGCTAAATAATAGATTAGCAAATAGTCCAGCAATGTACTAAAAATATAAGACCAAGTTGTCTTTTTCCCAGGAAACTAAGATGATGTAATAAAAATCTACTAATGTAACTCAAACCATCAAAAGGAAAAAAACCTGTAAGATAATTGCGACCTCATAGAACTTCCTTGACAAAGAAAGCCTCATTTTTCTGGTTGCCCACTTGTTTATTGCCTGTGTTCCCTGCTGCACGCGAAGCGCGGGTCGGGCAGGAGTTGTGTGTGCTTTCACCACTGTCCAGCTCATGCACAGCACGGTCCTTGGCACCGTAGTACGTACTGGATGAACGCTGGGTCTTTGGACTGAGCCAAACCTTTGGGACGAAGACCCTCTAACGCATCACCCGGCCGCGCCCAACGTAGCCTGCCGGAGAATCCTCCACTCGGAGCGTCAGCGCGAAGCCTGACGCATGCGTACTAGCTGCCCGAGCTTTGTTTTGTGTCTGTGTGGGTAGCCGGCAGGATAGTACAGCGCCTGCGCGATCCAAAGCCCGGGAGGGACAAGAGCGGAGTGGGGGGTGCTGCAGGCGCCAGCGCGGCGGCGGGCGTGGGCCGGGCCTTGCGGCGCCTGCGCAGTCTTCCCCGGTCGGGTGGGACGGGCAAGGGGCGGGTCGAGGGCGGGGGCCGCGAGGGAGGCTGGGCGGGGGCCGCGAGGGAGGCTGGGCGGGCCGGGCGGACGGCGCCGCGGGGTTGGCTGCTGCCTTGAGGCCGGACTCAACGGATCCGGGCCGCGCCACCGGGCGAGCTCGCCGCCCGGCCCCAGTCCGGAGCCAGCGAGCGAGTGAGGCAGCGCCGCGCGGTAAGAGCCGGGGCCGGGTACCCTCAGCGTGCGCGCCGGGCGCGTCCCTCTCCTCAGCGCCGCCCGCGCGGCCAGGCCAAGGCGGCCCCGCAGACCCCAGCGGCCCGCGCCTGCGCCGTCCCCTCCCGGGCCCCCAGCGCGACGCGCGCCTGCGCCTGCGCGGTCCCCCCGGGCCCCCGGGCCGCCGCGACCCCAGACCCCCTGCTCCCCACCGGCCCGTGGCGCTCCGGCTGCTTGAGGCCCGGCTGATTCTGCGCCCCCAGCCCGCAGGCCCTCCCCTCGCGCCCCAGGAGAGGCCGGGGCAGCCGCCCCACAGCCCCGGTGCCTGGTTCCCCGTCCCCGGTCCCGGGTCCCCGGCTCCGGCCTCAGGACGCGGCGGGCGGCGGACCCAGGCCTCCCGCGGGCTCCGCTTCTGCCGGACCGCGCCCCCACCCGCGCCCCGCTCCGCCGCGGGTCAGCCCGGAGCAGGCGGAGTGTCCTTTTTTCTGGAGACCTGGTGAATTGCATCAGGTTGACCACGAATAATCCTGCGTTCTGCCGAGGAAAATGTGCATTTCCCGCAGTCTGGTCATTGTATGGCTTCAGTGGTTACGTTTGAGACAGCAGAGTTCGTTCCTGGGCAGCTCCGCTGGAGATGCCTGGAAAAGAAATCAGTTTCTACTTAGTTTCGGCCTATTTAAAAAACGGAATAAGAGTTCCTGTGATCATTCAAACGCAGAGAATCTTGATTTGCGGATGCGCTTGGTAGTTTGTCGGCAAGCACTGGAAGGCCAAGGAAAAATTCGCGTAAACTCGCCGTCCTGTATTGATTACGGGGGCGGAATGTGTATGTTGTAAAAAAGAACATCTCCAGCCATTGATAATGTTTCGTGAATTTGCAACGGATTTGCAACTAAAAAATATTGCAGAACCCAGCAGCGTTTGCTGTCACACCGGAGGCTGCATATTGAGATGAAATTAGAGCCTTGGGCTCGGTAGGTAGGAGCAGACGTCAGCATAATATGGGTAGGTTATAAAATAGCCGAAACGATGCAGAAGGGTATACGGTGTAAGGAGAAGGAGGGTATTGACCTGGGTAGGATTTTTTTCTACGGAGAGTAGTTGATCCAATGCTTCTGTTGTTTTAAAGGATGTCTCTTTTCTTCCTTTGATTTAATGTACACCAAGCACTCAGCAACTTTAGATAGCTGGAGAATGCTTCTTAGTTGGCTGTGCACACTCCAGGTATTTTCTTGACATTCATATTCACTAGGAAGGTGAATACTGAATTGGAGAAAAAGCTTTATCACTGTGCAGCTTGGCAGCAGTCCAGATATCTGAGTGTCCAAGTCAGTGTTATAGGGAGCAGAATGTAATAATATCAGTTGTGGTTAAGGTGAGGTTTGTATCAAAATCTGTTTTAAATTTGAGCTTGCAGGGTGTCTATCTGCAGTGTGTCCTGTTGAGATGAGATTTCTCTGAGACAGAGTTTCTCTTTATAACTGATATGACACAGTACATGACTCAGATGATAGTATTGCTTTGGTTCAGAATTACTCTCAGGGTTGGATTCTCGTAATGCCTAAGACTTGCCATCTAACCATATACATATTTAAGTCACATGCCTAACTTGCACACAGTTGTTACGCAAACTTTCTGGCTCAGTGGAGGAATAGTGACGATGTGAGGAGGCTAGAGAAATTCTCTAGGCTTTATGGCTTTGGGCAAGTCAGTTTTCCTTTCTGGACCTTCATTTCCCCATCTCTAAAGGGCAAAGGTCAAGGGAGGAGATGGAAAGGAGCTTGAGTTCCCAATTTTAATGTTTAATGGATGCTTGTCTGCAGAGTCCTCTTCAGCCAGGGGTAGAACTGGGTCTTCTCACCAGTTTCATGACACTGTGGTCCCTCCTCAAAGACCAGACAGGTGGAGTCAGAAAGCTGCTGAGAACGAATCTCAAGACTCTTGGCCAGGCCCCTGAAATGGAGTGTTGAGGGGGCCTTAGCAAACTGAGGAAAACAAGAACAATATAAGGGAGTTTTTCATAAAAGTAAATTTATTCAACGAAGGGACTGCCCTTTCTAAAAAAAAGTCAATTTCTTGGTGTTCAAATTAAAACATCTTTTATATGATGGTGCTAGTAGGTGGTGGTATATGGGATTGTAAATGGCAGATACAAGGTTGGTTTTCTTCTCACAATAAGGTGTTTTTAGAAATAAAGAGAACCTAGAAACTATTGTTTTGCTGTCGTTGTAAGGGAGTTCAGGAAAAAATTCCTGGTGCTTTTGCTGCTAAGAAGATTAAAATACAGATTACTTTCTAAGAGTAAATGTGAGCTTACTTTGTGGTGATTTGTCACAGTCTGTTGGCAACTAAGAAAGCTCTGTTAATTTGCTTCTTATTAAAGATATTTCTATTCTGATCATCCTTTCCTACTAGATACAAAATGTCAGGATATTTGTGTGTGTGTGCTTGTGCCAACAAAATAAACCTAGGCAGGGAAATTCCTCCTGGTGGTTGGAATTGTTAATGTTGAATAGACTAGCTGCTGAGGTGGAGAACCCCATGGGGATTCTCTGTCAGGTCGGAAATCTAGTGTTGTGGCCTTTTGCTGTGAAACAACATGACCAAGAAATTAAGTTTACAGATTGCATTTCAGATATGCCAAGGGGGAGAAGTGGCTGGCTGTGGTCTGTTCCAAAGTGAATGTAACAGATGATCTTTGCGTCTGTGAAGTCTTAGTTTTTTGAGATATAAAAAATCTTAATAGCAGATTTAGATTTAGAGTTATTGTAAATCTTTTTTTGTTTGTACTTACAAAACTGTAATATATCAAAATGTATCAAACATACATTTTAAAAGTGTCTTGAAATAAAAACAATGCAGTCTCTAATTCTTCAGATACTCATTTTGATGTTGAGAGGACTGACTGCTCTCCCTCACCTCTTGAGTTCTCCCTTTTCAAAGCATAGTTTGGTAACTCTGTAAAGGACGGTTGTCCACGAGAGGAGTGCAGAGCTGTTAAGTGTTTTTCCTGACTTCCCCACATCTTCATTGTAATTCTTTTAGTGTTTGGTTACATCCAGAGGTTTGCTCCTGCCTCTGTCTTTCTAAAATATTAATCTATTTGTAGTCACCGCCCCTCCTCCTGCACAATTTAAAATCCTTCAAGGCTCCCACTGTCTTCACAGTCACATCTGCCAGTCCCTGGCTCTGGCCTCCACTCTCTGGCTCTGGCCTCCACTCTCATCCTGCCCCAGCCCTTTTTAGGTGCTTCATTGAGCTCTGTGGGACTCTTGGTCCTTTGAACTCTCCCCTATCTCCTTGTCCTCTGCTGCTGGAATACTGTTCTCTCACCTCACTCTATGAGCACCCTCCAAACTCAGCTCAAATATTACCTTTCCTGGAAGGCATCCTTTATCCTGTCTCCTGCACACTTGTCCGGCACCCTATGCAGCTAGGATTTGGCTCCCTGTGCCTTGTCTGCTCTCTCCGGCATCTGGTCACACCACAGTACAGAGTAGGGTGTGTGTCTACATGGGAGGCCTTGCATCTGCTGGGCACGGCTGTGCTCCCGAGGGAGTGGACCATTTAGTCCCTGTCCTTAAGGAGCTTTTCACTTGGCCTCGCCAGCCAGGGGACACTTCCCAGCCATGAGCACTAACTTGCAAAGTCCATTTAATTGAGTGTCTGATTGAAGTCTAATTTCTTAATGGAGGAGACATTAGGCTCTGCATCTAATGTCTGCTTTATCATCCAGAAGCCAGGCGGGCAGCGTCTTTAATCTCAACTCCAGAAGGAATGTGCTTTTGGTCCCTGTTGCTTCCATTGTCCCCTTGTATACCTTCCACCTTGGGTGAGGGCCTTTTTTTTTTTTTTTTTAATTTGATATTTTTGGATGGTAAAGTTTTAAGAGATTGAGGTATTAAACTTCAAGTTTATCTTTTGTGCATATACCCAGGGCAAATAGAACCGTTAAAGGGGGAAGATACTTTGTCTCTAAAAAAAGAAAAGCCGCGTAATACACTTCTGTTCAAAAGAACTGAGTTCACACAAAAGAGAAAAGAGGGTCCGGTTAAGCTTGGGAGAGAGGCACGCAGAGATGCTGATGGCAGCGTTAAGGTTTGTCCAGAAATGCTTGTTAGAGATTAAACTCGTCCCTTTCTTCCTCTCTCCTGTCTCACGTTCTTGGGGAAAGTCCCAGCCCAGCCGTTTTCCGGGGACGCCTCTTTCCCCGGGAATCCCCGAGGCAGTCCGGCGGGGCTGCTTTTTTTCCAGAACAGTCACAACTGGACACTTTCTCCTAAGAGATGCCCTTTTCCTCCCACTTAGGGGATGCCAGTATCTGGAGTCCCCCCCAAAGCTGGAAGTGTCTCCTGGTTGCGGTTTGTTCTGCCCCCCAGGCCTGAGAGTTCTTGAGCAGCAGCTGTGACTTTTCTCTGGGCACACTTTCTTTTAAGCCTTGGTGGGCTTGGGCTGATCTTAAATCTTTTGCCCGTGTCCTTGTTCTTTTCCTGTTCTGGCCTCTGCGTTTTCTGCAGACTCCATGGTTACACTTACTCAGGTGGACTTTCTCTCCCCTGTTCCAAATCGCCTGCTGGAGTTTTCACCCCTAGTTCCCTCATTTTTATTCTTTACGTTCACCTCATTGTGCACTTACTCATTCAGCCTCGCCCAGTCCCCCCACCGAGGCCTCCAGCCTTGGATTTTTTGTGTGTTGGTGTGTTTATCTCCCTCTTGTCTCCACCCCCCCATCTCTGGGAATGTCAGCCTTTCATGACAGTCTTCATCATTCAGGTATTCATTTGAAGACAGGGGTACAACATGTATTCATTTGAGTACATGAGTCGTGTTTTAATTCACGTATTCATTTGCAAACGTGTGGTTTTAAAAAATACCAGCTTCATTGAGGTATAATTCGTATACCATAAAGCCTTCCCTTTTTGAAGTCAAATTTCAGTGGTTTTTAGGATATCCACAGAGATGTGCATTGAGCACCACTCTCTAATTAGAACATTTTTTCATCACCTCAGAAGGAATCCTTGTGCCGTTAACAGTCACTCCCCGTTCTCCAATCCCCAGCCCCTGGCAGTCACTAATCTACTCTCTGTGTCAAGATTTGCCTATTCTGGATGTTTCATATAAACAGAATCACACAAGCTGTGGCCTTTTGTGACTGGCTTCCTTCATTTAGCGTAGTGTTTTCAAGGATTATCCATGTTGTAGCATTTATTAGGACTTCATTCCTTTTCTGGCTGAATAACTGTCCATGCTTTGTTATCTATTCGTCAGTCGAGGGACTTTTGCTTTTTTCCCATTTTTGGCTGTTATGTTATGAATAGGGCTGCTGCAGACATTCATGTACACATGTTTGTGTGGACAAATGTTTTCAGTTCTCTGAGGTGTATCCTAAGGAGCAGAATTACTGGGTCATATGATCACTATGTTAAACTTTTTGAGAGCCACCAAACTGTTTTCCAAAGCTGCTCCGTTTTACATTCCCACCAGCAGTGTGTGTGAAGTTCCAAGTTCTCCACTTCCTCATCAGTGTATGGGTTTTGGGGGCATACTTCTTAAAACATGGGATATTTTTGGAGGGTAGGTATAGCTCAGTGGTAGAGCACATGTTTGGCATGCACGAGGTCTTGGATTCAATCCCCAGTACCTCCGTTAAAAAAATAATAATATAAATAAATAAAACATGGGATATTTTTTGACATTTCTGCTTTTTGTTTTCCTCACTTAATGCTTCTGGAAATTCCATTGAATCAGCTGGTGTCATTCTGACTCATTGTGATTAATGGCTTCATAGTAATATTCCATAGTATAAATATACTACTCATTCATTCAATTCAACAGTGATTAAATGGCTGTTATGTACCAGGCATTGTTCCGGGCTCTGGGACAGCAGCAGTGAACAAAACAAAACCCCGGCACTCTTAGAGTTCACTTTCTAGTAGGGGAGGGGGTGGGAAGTCAGGAAGTCAACAGCATAGCCTGGGGTCTCCCCATGCAGTTTTGAGTCTGTGGCAGCTCTCTGAGTAGTGGCTATGAAGTCCCAAAGGCTAGATCGCCCCGAATGTTGTTACAATTTACTGTAAGTCAATATTAGTATTAATAAACTTGCAGGCAAACGTGGAAACATTTTCATGAAATAAAAAAGGAAATCCCACTTTGTTGATGGGTGCGTTCTGGGAGATAAACTGATGAACTGGTGAGTGTATAAGCCCTTGGCAACGGAGTTTGCACATTTATAAATTGTATCCAAATCCTCTTACTCGGGTGACAAGTAAGACACCCTTCACCAAAAGCCAGAGAGGGTTTGTGTATTGGAGGTTTCTGGTGGATGCAGCCAAGAGTATTTGGGGGACATGGCAGAACGTGCAGGCCCAGTCAGGAGTCTTGCTCTCTTCCTGAACTTTCATGTATTTATTTTATTGCCCTGTGAGTTATTGAGATTGTCCTTCCAGTAAAGCCGACTTTAAATTATTCATGCTGATGATTAGGGAAAATAATCAGGGTCACCTAGAGTGGTTAGGCCTGGAGGCAATAATGATGTCCTCCCCGTGGAGGCAGGTTTGTACTGACATGCAGCCTTGCTGGGCCTGCACCGACCCCTCCGTGTTGGCCCCAGAGGTAATGCAGTTAAACGTTTCGGTTCTGATACTGGTTTTTTTTTTATATTTGACCTTGAAATAACGTTCTTAGAAATGCACACTTTAGACACAGTTACTCAACCTGGTGTTACCCATCCAGATCAGAGGTTTGCTCAGCCAGACCAGCTCCATCATGATGGAGTACCAGTCATCTACTAATAATCAGAAGGTCACTCTAATGAGTATTGTTTTGCAGAAATTTTGGGGGGGACAGTTCAGTTGCTGATGTTCCTTATCTTTAAATAAATAAATAAATAAATAAAAAAACCCCCACGGCTTGCAGGTTTATGTGATAGTAATAGTTCTGAAGGTCTGGTGCAGAACACAGGTGCCGGCTGGGATGCTGTCCAGCAGTGCAGGCGGGGGTCTTAATCCCCTCCTCTGCTGCCTTTGCTTCTGACGCTCCCTCAGCCACTACACATGTGCTTAGTGGGGTTGGGTTCCCAAACTTTATTTATAAAATGAATTGAATTCCTAAGGTTTATGGAGTGCAGGTGATAGTGCTGTGGGCTCTCGTCAGCAACCGCGGCCACCTGGTTGAGAGGCACGCGCTCCCTGTGTGCCTTCCACTAGGTCCGTCCTCTCACACACATCTTGAGGTAGTTAGCACAGCGGTTACTTTCCTTAATTTTGTACATAAGGAAGCGAGGTTAAGAATACAGAGTTAACCTGTGGCCAGCCTTGGATTTGAGCCCAGGTGTCTGCCTGAAAGTCCTGTGCATGAAAGTCCCTTTCGCTGTCACGTGCTTCCTGTCACCTGCGGTGAATTTGTGGTCTGGGTGAAGGAACGAGGTGCTGGTTAGCCTGGAGCACGGAAGATCGGGTAGGACGTTGTTCTCTTGTAGTGGACGTGCTTGGAGGGCTTTCACATGGGAAGAGGACTGGATTGATTTTGTGCTGCTCCGGCAGGTTCCCAGGTAAATGGCAGTTACAGCTGCACTGACATTTGGCACCACATGAAAAACTGCGCAAGCATTGAGGGGGCACCTAGTGACAAAGGCTGTGGGGGTGTCATGGGACAGTGGGTGGCGGGTGACTTAATGCCTGCCCTGTCTTATCGAGGTCCTCTTTGCCTCCTCCCTCTGCACCCTTTCCTGCCTGAGTGCTCAGCTGGGTCTCCTCTCTTCTCTTCCTAATTTCGTGCCTCTTCTCCCTGAAGCCACTGAGAGGCGAGCTTTAAATATGGGATGGTCTCTAGGTTGTAGTTAATGATAATTGTGTTTGGTTCATTTTTCTCACATATGGAATATATCCTCATTCCTTCTCTATTTTAAATAAAGTGACAGTAAAGTATGAATTTGGATTTTATAATTTTTTCCAATATTTCTCTGGGGATTTTTTTAAATTGGAAATGAAACTTGAACAATCAATGCGTGTATACTGTGATGGTAGTCTTTAGGGGAGGATTTATTGTGTAAGTGTGAGACTCTCCTGAAAGGCCAGCACAGTATTTACTTTCTCACTCGAGATTTATTATCCTCATGGACAACCACCCCAGATTCTTATGCTATTTCCTTCCCAGTTGCATGGGTTGCATGTGATTGTGCAAAGTATTGTAGAGAAAAAGCTATACTGGTGCTGTATTTGTCTGGCCAATGGAGTATGTACTGCACGTGGGCAGAGGGTGGTCAGCAGTGACGAGTTCTGTGTTGACATCAGAGAGTGACTTCTGAGAAAGGATTCTTAGTCACTGAGCATCTATGCAAGTGAAGTTTCAGAACATAGTGAGGTCAGGAAGAAAAAGACCTGTTAGCTCTCACACAGCTGCTTGATTTTTGCATAGCATAGCAGTTACTAGTTTGTCTTCTGTTTACATACTTAGAAAAATGTGATTGACAGGAGCCTGGAGTTTAGATATGTGTGCTGTGCTGCAGCAGGAGTGAGCTTGGGAAATTTCTGGTGATGGGAGGGGTGCTGGTGGCTGAACTGAAAAAGAGATTCCATCAGGAAACAGGCGAGTGAGAGAGTAAGCCCAGAGAATTCTCCCTGCTGAGTGCAGTATGATGCTTTTCAAAGCAGTTGACATTTGGCCACTGTTGTCTGGAGCCTTTAACCGTGAAGCATTGTGCAGGAACCTCCCACTGCCGCTGGTGTCTGGTGATGCCACCGTCCTCCCGGCCCCACTCGAATGCCTTTGGGGAGTGATGGGGGCCCATCCGTTCTGAAGGCCGCTCAGTTGGTGTAGGGGCAACGCGATTCTTAGTTGCCTCGGAACCTGTCTCTTGATAACTTTTGCTTGCTGGTCCCACCCCTGCCTTCCCAGTCTTTTCAAATTTGAAAACAGCTGTTTCACTTACTGAGTGGAGTCTCACTTCTTTGAGTTGTTTCCAGAGCCCCCTGGACTGGAGACAGGCTGGTTACTAGATTCCCTCCTCAGTCTGTTTCTAGAACTGTATACACTGCCCTACAGCTCTGGGGACCGTGGGGACTGCTGTCCCCTGGATCCATACAGTGTAAATCAGATGATGTATTTCAGCTCAGGAATGTACTGTTGCCCTTGAAGCAGCCCTGCTGTGTCGTGGGGACAGCGTTAAGCTTATGGTCAGCCACAACTCCCCCTTCCCATGTGTTCCAAATTCTGTCTTTCAGAGCTTTCCTCTTACTGGGGCTTGTGCACAGTCAGATCAAATCCTGACCTTTGACGACACCTGCACGCCTCCAAAATCTGCTTGCTGTTGGTTGCCACTTTCAATAGATGATTCACACACACAGAGAAGACAAATGTGTGAGATGATGGATGTGTTAATTAACTGCATGGTGGGAATCCTTTCACAGTGTATGTGTATGTCAGTCACCACGATGTACACTTTAAATGTCTTACACCTTTATTTATCAATTATATCTCGGTAAGGATGAAAAAAAAATCTGGAGATGAAGACGTCGTGTCTTGAAAAGGTCAGGGTTTCCTATCTGAGACTAGTCACAGAGATGCGTTCCAAAACCTGGAGGTTTCTTACTTCTTAAATGTACAAGGATGGTAGTGCTCCCTGGGGTTTGCTACCTCCTGTCATGTGGCAGTTTGAGGCGGGGGGTCAGGACATCCCATGAGCAGAGGTTCCCCTCAAGGCTGCTTCCACCTAGGGGAGGGGCACCTGCACCTTCTCTTGCTGGTGTCTGGTTTTCCCTTTTCCATTTGCCACAGTTTGCAAGAGTTGCTACATTGTTGGTGGGACAGGTTTTTCTCCTGTTTCCCTTCTGCCTCTCATTAGCTTTTTTCACCCAGTTTCTGTTTTGGAATTACGCTGTTTCGAGTTGGTATCTTTTTAACTTTCACCTGTACTGGCAATATACGTGAATGATAACATTGCAAATGGGGGCCTGACACTTGACTCACACAGCTTCCCTGAGCCTTTTCCTCAGTACCTGCCCTCCTTCCTGGCTGCTAGCCTGCCAGCCCATGGGGAACGGTTGGGTTGGATAGGGGGTCAGGCGCCGTCCCTTTACACGCAGGGACAGCATCTCCAAGGCCTCATCTGTATGGGAACAAGGAATGATTTGCTTACCTGCTTCCACATAAACTGCTGATAGCGGTTAGGATTTGGAAAAGGGGGATTGAGTTTTTAGGAGAAGCTGGGGCTTGAACAAAGGAGAGGCAGTAATGAGCCCTCCTGAGGTGAGGAATGTAGTCACTTTTGTTTCTGTAGGAAAGTCAGCTGAGGGAGGGGAAGGCATACCATTGAGCAGAGGTTGACAAGCTTTTTCTATTAAGGGCCAGATAGTAAGTGTTTAGACTTTGCAGGCCCCATGGTCTCTGTTGCAGCCAATCAGCTCTTCTGTATTTGTTTTCCTCGTGTTTACCAATTTTATTGGTACTCCCAACTGACTTTTGGCTTCGTTGATCTTTATTTCCCCCTTTTCTGTTTCATTGAATTTTTTTGCTGAGATCTGTATTGTTTCCTTTTTTTCTGCTTGCTTTGAATTTCATTTGCTTTTTTTCTTGTTTCTTTTTTAAATTTAAATTTTTGTTGAAGTGTGGTTGATTTGCAGTGTTAGTTTTAGGTGTACAGCTAAATGATTCAGTCTTGTTTCTTAAGGTAGATGTTAAGGTATTGATTTCAGACCTTTATCTTTTCTAATATAAGTATTTGGTGTTATAAATTTTCTTTTAAGTATTGCTTTAAGGACATCCCACAAATCTTGGTATGTCATGTTTTCATTTTCATTCAGCTCAGAATACATTCTGATTTCCCTTTTGATTTCTTCTTTGACTCATGGATTATCTAGGAGTATGTTAGTTTCCATGTGTTTGAGAATTTCCCAGAGATTTTTCTGTTATATTCTAATTTAATAAATAAAGAATCTTAAAAAAAAAACCCCACAGTACTGAAGATTTCATCTTAAAAAAGCAGCAATTCAAAAAAAAAAAAGAGTGGAAGGCTAGAAAGAATGGAAAGACTCTAGAAAAGTTCAGAGGATGTGTGTCAGTCCAGGACATGTGATGCAAGCCCTGTGGGGCGAGGAAAGCTGGGCGAGGGAGCCATGAGGAGAGGGAGGGCTGGACGCCTGCAGCAGAAGGGCAGGTCTAGGTTAGTGACTGACTGAATGAGGGAGGCCAAGGAGGGCCCCTGAGTTAGACCCAGTGTGGTGACAGCACTCCTGAAAGGGACCCTGGGGTTTCGGTTGCCTGGTGGCCGGAGCGGAGCAGCCCTGGGGATTGTAATGGGGAGAGAGCGCTCCTTTTGTGCTGGTGCCCAGCGAGATGGAAGGAGGCGGCCAGTGGTTAGGATGAAGGGGATTTGCCTCCTGGTGTGGTGATGGGGGAGGAGACTAATGCTGTCCTGTGGGGTCACATGTGTTTTTTGACCGGTCCCTGGAGCAGGCCCACGTGGGAGCTCTGAGTCTTCCCTACAGATGCGCAGACTGAGGTCTGGACATGGGTAATGTACCCAGAGCCACATATCCAGTAAGTGGTGGAGCTGGTGTCTGAACCCAAATTCTACCTGAATAATCAGTTCTTTCCAGTAGATGGCGGGTGCAGGAGTGCACGCCTGCAGTGCACCATGCTGCCGGGCAGAGGTCTGCCTTGGGGCCACATGCTGTGTGTTGAGTGCTGCAGCCCAGGGCAGTGCTGCTCTGCTCTCTCTTTTGAAGTATGTATTTTGTGTTTTGAAGTCCTTAGAAAGGATGGTTGTTTTTAAAGATAACAGTTAAATTACTCATTTTTTCAGTAAATTGGATTAGCTAGGCAACATTCTTAGAGGTAGGGTTTGGTAATTTGGGGGATAATGTTTTGAATCCAGGAAATAGTTTTGAAGATTCCCGTCTGCTGAGTTGAGGGTGAGCTTCTGTGCCCTTTGTATGGGAATCCGTTATTCTTAGTTATCTGCTGCTAGGAACCTTTCTCAGTGAAGCTCAGAGTTTGCTAACCATGTAATATTGTTCTGGAATTCTACTATTTAAAAGTGAGAATGAAGCATTAGAAAGAAACGTTTATTTTCCGTGTTCTACTTCCTTAATACTGGATTGGTTATGTTATATTGAAATCTGACCTGTAGAGAGTTTAGTGCTTGAACTTGCTCTTCATTTCTCACGCGGTGAAGACCAACGGCCCTAAATAGGCAACGGCAGAGTCAGGGTAACTGAGTTACATGGTGAGTCTCAGCCTTTTCACAAGGACGTGTGGGCCGTGACATTTGGAACCCAGAAGGAAGTGCTCACCAGTGTTTTCCTCTTTCCTTCTCTTACATCCTCATCCTGCCCTGACAGTGAGTGGAAGTTGTACCCCAGTTGCAGGATGTCTTGTAATAGGCTGGGAACTGTGTGATCGGTGTCTGGAGAGAGCTTTGGGGATTTACTTCTGACACGCGTGTCCCAGCAGCAGTGGTTTGGGGTTCACAGCATAGGTCTGATTTTGTCTGTCTGTCCACTGTGTGGTCCATCCTCCATGTAGTTTTTAAATGATACCTTTAGGCCCTCACCCTGCCCTGTCTGCAGCATTGTACTGTGTGGGGCCCGAGGGCATCCGCCCTGCTGTCCACCGAGGGTGCACCGAGAGGGGCTCGGGTCACAGACCACGGGCTGGGGATTTGACAGCAGGGGAGGCCCGTGCGGTTGTGGTCCTCTGAGCTGGACTTCAAGGGACACGAGCTGTGCTTGTCCTCCAGGCGGCTGGAGGGGGCTGCTTGGACCGGGCAGAGTGACCAGCTTCTGGGAAGAGGTGTGCTGCTCTCCACCCAGGCTGTTTGGGGGCGACCAGAGCGTTGGGTCTTAGGCCAGCAGTCAGGCGTTACTGAGGCAGGAGACGCACTGTGAGGCTGTGGGTCCATGCTGTGCTTCTCCCCTGACACCCAAGGGACTGGAGCAGGGCTGGGGGTGGACACAGAGAGGAGGGAATGCTGTAAGCCCAGGCCTGCCTTCGGGTCCCGGGGCGCGTCTCCACCCTGGTTCCGTGTCTCACTGTCAGGCCACCCCTGAGACTGAGGAAGCCCACCTGGGCAGTCACCCGCTGTGGTGGGCCCGCGGGGCATCTGGAGCCAGGCCTCCGCAGAATGCTGGCTGTGGGAGGCTCAGGCGGTCCCTTCTGCAGCGGCCCTGGTAGTCATCCCCACCGCCTGAGACGGGGATGACGTGTGTGGAATCCACAACACACCTCCCAGCCTGCAGTGGGCCCTCAGATTTGAGTTCCCTGCTGTCCCTCTTACCAGTGAGGTTTCAGAGGAACTGGAGAACAGTGCATTTTCACCGTCCACTTGGGGTTGTCTATCTGCCAGGCAGCTGGCTAGGAACTGCAGAAAGAGATGCAGGTTAGCAGAGAGTCCCTGTGACTCCTCACATTTCATTTTGGGACATCAGAGGGCCCTTCTCTGTGCTCTGATCCTTTCCCAGGAAGTGGAGATCAAGGGACTGACAGGCCCTGTGTTGTCCACGTTCCCTGCGCTCTCAGCCAGTTCTGTTGAGCTGGCTTTCTCCACTCCTCAGAATGTATGCAAACAAGACCCTGTTTATGGTGTGCCCCCGAAAGACGAACATCCCCCTTTCCTCCCAGGTTTAAACCAGTCTTTTTAGGTCAAGGTTCTTCAGGCCTGACACTGTTGGTATTTGACAGTTCTTTGTTGTGGGGCTGTCCTGTGCATTGTAGGATATTTCATAGCATCCCTGGCCTCTCCTCCAGTTGTGACACCCAAAAATGTCTAGTGACAGTGCCAAATGCTCCTTTGGGGGCAGAATTGCACACTGTTGAGACTGCTACCTTAGACTCAGTGGATAGAAGAAAAAAGAACTCTATAGTATTTTTTATTTTTCATTTGACCTAATCCGTGAAATGCTTACTGAAAAAAAAATTTCATTTTTATTAAACTGAATTCAGATTCTAATCTATTTTAACTTGTTTAGTTTAGAATGACTTTTTTGTGCCATTGGCAAAACATTTCTCAAATCTAAAATTTTTAGCTTATTTTTGAAGGATTTAATCCATTGTTACATTTGAATGATGAGTGAAATAAAAGAAGATGTCTCATTGTGTATTTCAGGTCAGTTTGTTATAAATGTGCAAATGTATCGAATTGATTTTTCAATTAAAACTGTGGCAGACAGTTAATCTTATGAATACAGTATTGTGGAAGCTTCTAACTGCCTGACCAAAATTGAGTGTAAAGCCATGGTTTGAAAGGTCCTGAATAAACATTTTCTTTTTGTAAATATTCAAAAACCTTGGCTGAGCAGGGAGAGGTGACTCAAAATTTCTTGCATTCTGGGAGTTTGAACTTTGGAAACCAATTTGTTTTGGACTAAATCTGGAAAAATCATTTGTATGCTGTAGCCAGAAATTCTTTTAGGCTGTCCTTTTCTAGCCTTGTCACTTGTCTGGAATGTTAAGTATCATCAGTAGTTTAACGGCCTTTTAGCAGTTTGTATTAAAAAGAGAGAGGATCTCCAGAAATGGATCTGAAGAGGTCTTGGTATAAGATTAGGGTTTTTTGTTATTATTCTTTGGAGAGCAGTAAGAAGAAGAAGACTTATGATTCTAAGTTTGAACAATCCAGGGAGCTTCTAATTGTTTCTAAATATTTCCTTGTGTTAAAGCTCAGGGAGTAATAGGGAGAAATCATAAGTTATTTGTGTGAGTGGGTTTTTCTGTGGCCAAAACAAATGGAAATAGAATAGCGCTTTTTTAAAATGCATTTATTTTATAGTTTATTTTTTAAATTGAAGTATAGTTGATGTACAATATTATGTTACAGGTATACAAATAGTAATTCACAATTTTTAAACGTTATTCTCCATTTATAGTTATTATAAAATACTGGCTGTATTCCCCATGCTGTGCAGCACGTCCTTGTAGCTTATTTTATACCTGATAGTTTGTACCTCTTAATCCTCCACCTGCATCTTGCCCCTCCCCCTTCCCTCTCTCCACTAGTAACCATTAGTTTCTTCTCTACATCTGTGAGTCTGTTTCTTTCCTGTTATATTCACTAGTTTGTTGTATTTTTTTTAGATTCCACATGTAAGTGATACCTTACAATATTTGTCTTTCTCTGTCTGACTTATTTCACTTAGCATAATGACCTCCAAGTCCATCCATGCTGAACACCAGAAACTAATACAACATTTTAAATCAGCTGTACTTCAATTAAAAGATGAACAAACAACCAGCCAACACATTTAAAATACGGGCAGAAGAACTGAACAGACATTTTTCCAAAAGAGGAAATGTAGATGGCCAGCAGGAACATGAAAAGCTGCTCAACATCACCAATATCAGGGAAATGCAAATCAAAATCACAAGACATCATCTCACACCTGTCAGAATGGCCATCATCAGAAAACAAATAACAAATGTTGGCAAGGATGTGAAGAAAAGGGAACCCTTGTACACTGTTGTGGGAATGCATATTGGTGCAGCCACTGTGGAAAACTATATGGAGGCTTCTCAAAAACCCAAAAATATAACCACCATGTGGCCCGGCAACTCCACTCCTGGGCATGTATCCAGAGAAAAACAAAAACATTAACTCAAAAAGATACATACCCCTGATTTTAACAGCAACATTATTTATAATTGCCAAGATATGGAAGCATCCTAAGTGCACATTAATAGATGAATGGATAAAGAAGGTGTAGCATATATATGTAATGGAATACAACTCACCTATAAAGAAGGGTATTTTGCCATTTGCAACCCTTCATTCACTTTTTTTTCTTCACAACTGGCATAAACATTTCCATTGCATTGAAAACAACTAAATACCTAGAAATAAACTTAACCAAAGAGGTTACCTATACTCTGAAAATCGTAAAACATTGATGAAGGAATTTGAAGATGAGACAAAGAAATGGAAAGATTTCTTGTGCTCTTGGACTGGAAGAATCAACATTGTCAAAATGGCTGTACTACCCAAAACAATCTACAGATCCAATGGAACCCCAGTCAAAATACTCATGACATTTTTCATAGAACTAGAACAAACAGTGCCAAAATTTATATGGAACTCTAAAAGACCCCAAACTGCCAAAGCAATCTTTTGTAGTTCTTTTTTTTTTTTTTTTCTTTCTTCTTTTTGTTCTCTTTTCTTACGGTTTGATGACTAGAAGTTCCTTTAACATTTGTTGTAAAGCTAGTTTGGTTGTGCTGAATTCTTTTAAATTTTTTAATCTGTGAAGCTTTTGATTTCTTCATCAAGTCTGAACAGGAGCCTTGCTGGATAGAATATTCTTGGTTGTAAGTTTTTCCCTTTCATCACTTTAAATATATCGTGCCACTCCCTTCTGGCCTGTAGAGTTTCTGCTGAAAAATCAGCTGATAACCTTATGGGGAGTTCCCTTGTATGTTATTTGTTGCTTTTCTCTTGCTGATTTTAATATTTTCTCCTTCTCTTTAATTTTTGTTAATTTTATTGCTCTGTGCCTTAGTGTGTTCCTCTTTGGGTTGATCCTGTGTGGAACTCTCTGCACTTCCTGGACTTGGGTGGCTGTTTCCTTTCCCAAGACGGGGAAGTTTTCGGTTATTAGTGCTTTTGGATTTGTGTTGCTGATAATTAACTCCTTTTTTCTAGTATCCTGTGTATCAGTTGCTGTGGTTTAGTGGAAGGAGCTCCGACTTTGGGCAAGCTACTTACCTCTCTAACCTCAGTTTCTTCCTCCTCTCCGGGCACGCAGGGCAGTTGTAAGAATCAGGTGTGCCAATGCTGGCTGCCAGCATCTCCAGGCGGCTTGCTCTGGTGTTTAAACAACAGTAGTGGCACCAGCAAAGTGTCTCACCTCCTCAGTACCCTGACCCCCTGCCCTTCACAGAGCCACATTTTGGAACCATCCTACATCCTTTGTCTCCTACTCAGTCCTGGTCCAGTGAGGTCTGACTTCGTTCTGTCCTTCCCCTTGGAGCTGTCAGCCCTGCTCGCCACTGCATCCTTCTGGCGTCCTCTCAGGCACTTTCTGGTGTAGATTCGCCCCCAGGCTCCTTTCACCCAGTGTGGCCAGGAGGTAGCTGTGAGGGCAATGGGGTGGAAATCCCAGAGGAGCTGCTTTTTCCTTTTCCTTCCTCTGTGGCCCTGAGGGTGCTGGAAGGGGAGTGCACACTTGGGACTGGAGGGGGACGGGGAGGAGAGGTCTGTCTGAAGGCCATCTTTCCTGAGTGTCATAGTGTGCATCCTTGGTTTCTGGAAGCAGGTAGAACTACCATATTAAATGTGCACATTAGTTGATAATCGCACCCTAAGTTTAGACATGAAATAAAATGTCTTAAAAATGAGAGAATACATGTTATAATAAAAATAAGCATTTAAAAATAGTAACCTCCTTAGTAAGCACTGAAGTATTTTGAGCAATAATGGACTTTTGTACGAGCATCACATGCCCGAAGTCATCTCCCCCTGCCACGTTCCAGTCTGTGTCTCATGCACCTTGAATACACATCCATATGCACTTGTGCACTGTTTGACCTGACATGGCTCAGGTTTTTCCTCTGAGTAAGCCTTGGCTTTTTTGGTGGAGTCCTCCTTCCAGTCTGTCTTTAAAATATATGCATTTAAGTGCACTTTCTGGTGGTGTGTTACAATTCACAATAAGGTTAAAAACACGTATATGTTGAGGAATTTGGTATAGGAAGTCTATTGCATTATGATTTATTTAATCAAAACATTTCTCATTGAATTTCTTTTCAGCATTTTTGTTTGGTTATGTAGTACTTATGGTTTTATCACATTGGTTGTGGTTTTGATTCATTTAGCAGCATTTACTTAGGGACTCCAATTTAGTTTGCTAAATTTCAGTTTTCCTTTGAGAGTGTGATTCCTTCTCAGTGTTTTAAGTCCCTTCTTAATTTACAGTTTTAGTATGATCTTTGCATTTTGAAAATGGAGCTTGTGAAATAAGAGAGGTAAATGGATTTAGACTGCTTGGGTTGAAACCTTTTTTGGAATTCTAGTGAAATATTGATGGGCATAAAAAACATACCTAATAAGCAGTTTCGTTTTTTAAAAAAAAGTTTTGATTCCTGTTTCTGAGGGTGTAAGTCATGAAATAGGACATTTGGATTTCTGAAACAGCCTAGTGCATCCTCCTCCCTTTAAACAGCTCAGAGTCAGCACGACTTGCCCAAGGTAATGCAGGTGTGCCAGGCCCCCCACCGCAGCCTGGGTCTCCTGATTACCGTTCCGTGAACTCCCTGCCATATATTTTCAGTGTTTCCTGCTGTGTAATTTTCAGTGGGAAAGGACCAGGAGCAAGTGTTGTTTGTTGACATCTGTGTGCCACAGTGTATAATCTGATGACGTGGTGAGTGAAAACAATCTTTTGTCATTCTTTATAAAGGGTTTCTCTTACAGAGTATTTTTTGAGTTGCTCCTTTTATTTTAATAAGGAATTAGTCATACTTGGGGCATGCAGTGTGTTCTTATAAATTACGGTAGCTCCCATGTATCCATCCTTCCTGTGGGCTGCCACCCTGCTAAGCACTTTAGGTTCATTATTTTATTTAATCCTCTCTACATCCTTATAAGATAAATAGTACTATTACCAGCCCATTTTACGTATGAGGAAACTGAGATTTCAGAGAGGTTAAGTAGCTTGCCCAGGGATACAGATTTGATCAGACATGATGGGGCAGTGTCCCAATACTGGTTTTTTAAATAAGCACAATGGATTTTAAAATTATCAATTAAATAAGCTACGTTTAAATAGTTTTAAATAGCAATACATTTTGTGTAACAGAGGCAAAAACAGGTTCTACTGGGAAGTGAGTAGGACATGCATAGAGGAGTTCAAAGGAAGAAGTGGGGAACCCGTCAGGATCCTGATGTGACTGCAGGAGAGGGGATTGGGGACCACCTCCTGCAGTTGTCAGCAAGGGCTCTTGTTCCACATTGAGCCAGGGCTGGAGGTGCTTCTCGGGGAGGAATGGCCTTAGAGCCCCCCGTGCTTTCCAGGATACTCTACGGTCTCCTCTGCTCAAGGTGGATTCTTGATGCGATATAGTAACAGTTAAGATAAATTCTTAAGGTCCTTTTGGCATTATTTCTGAATCCTGGTTGGTATGTTTTTCATGGGTGCGTGGTTGGGGAGGATGGAGTTTCTGAATCACTGAAGGGTATTACCATCCCTGATCTTAGATGATTGCCCCATTTTTCTGATCTTTGAGCCCTGGTGAAGTAACTTCTGGAATGAGTATGTCTGGATTTTTGTTCTTTTTCTTGGTCTTTACATGTTATTTTGTATAAGAACGCTGTAAGTTAGATTTTATCAACTCCTATTTATAGGAGAGGAAACAGTTGCAAAAATACAGAGTGGTGAAGTGATTTGCCAGAGGTCACAGCTCTTGTGGCAAAGCTGGAGTGTGAACCCAGCTCTCCTGACTTGAAATTCAGGACTCTGCTGCTGTCCCGAGACCAGGGAGGGGGTCTGGTGATGCATCCCAGAGCCTTCTCATTGCTTTGTTCTATACCTGCAACATTGCCATCAGCTGTGTGACTTGTATTAAGTCAGAAGGATTTGGGGGTCAGGAGGTACCTTTGAAATTCCTTAGAATCCAGCCTTCTTTTATTGTAGGTGAGGATCCTGGTTGGACAAGTGACTTAGATTGAAGGCAGTGCTTCTTAGAGGGAGGACTAATCGGTTTCAAGTCGAAGTCAGAGTTTAAAAATATCCCAGAGGCTTGAGCTGAATCTGTACCAAATGACAATTTTAAGAGCTACAGGTGTAATTTTTTTTTTCAGAATATAAATTACACAGCTATGAAGAGAAGAAAAGTGGGGTGTTTACTACAGTTTCATCAACATTTCTGTGTGTTTGAAATTTTTCATAATAAAATGTTAACAGAAAAAAGAAAAGCGGCTTAGCAACAGTTTGTGTGAAAGACTTTGAAGTATGAGGTGACCGTGAAGTCAGTATGAGTCTCTGCTAGTTCCTGGCAAAGCAGGGTTTTTTCTTAGATTAAGAGAAGCTCAGTGTCTTGATGCAAAAGTAACGGTCAGCTGGACTGTGTGCTCGCAGACCAGGTCTGTCTGGTGTCTGTGCACATGGATGCAGGTGTGCAGACCTGGAGGGGAGGCTGGAGAGTCCAGGGACTTACATGGGGGCAGCACAGACTTTGGGTCATCCTCAGATCCCGGGAGAGCTGAGGGCTGAGGATTCTTTTGAGTGTGGAGCTCAGGTTCAGGTCAGAGGAAAGGAGTTACAGGGAAGGAGATGCCATTCCATCCCCTCTCCCCGTCCCTCCTCTCGGTGCCCTTCTGTCCCTCCTCCGCCAGGCATTGAGTTCGTCTTTAGGAACGGCAGGTCTGGTCAGGGTGGCACTGCCTTTCATCCCCTGTGCTCTGTGTCAGAGCCGGCCCTTCCCCACCTTCGAGGTCTTCAGGTGGCCGGTGCTTTCTCTCACCTCTGAGGGGTATCTCCCACCCCACCCCCCTAAGGCAGAACCAGGGACGGGGCCTTCTCTCCCCCTGCACCTTGTGTGTGTGCTTATCTTGTGTTCTCAGTAGGATTTGTAAAGGGCGGGGACCTGTTCCCTGATGTACCTCACTCTTCCACTAGGCTCTGAGCCCCTGGAAAGATGGTGGTTTTGCGTTAATCAGCTCAGTGCGTCCGTGTGTTGATGCCTCGTCTGACCAGCTTCCCAGAGAATGGATTTGGCTTGCTGTGGCACAGAATAAGTGTTCAGTGACTGTTGCGTGAATAATGACTTGCTTCCTAACTTTTCAGTGGTTAGTATCCTCCATTTTCTGTCGGTGATGCTGCATGTGGAATTTCCTGTAAACGGCCTCCAAAACACTTTCCATTTTTAAGAGTCTGTGGTTTGATTTTTAAATAGCGTCTTATCTGCCATATGTGGAAGGTGAGAGATGGGCCTCGGTTGTCTTCCTTATGTGATGTCCTCATGGATGTGAAGGGAACTCAAGCTTCCTGTGTGGCTGTGGCTGTGTAATTAGCTTTAGGCAGGGCTCCCGGAGCTGTAAGTCCTGCCCTGGGACGTCCTGGTGAGAGGTCTGGCCACCCAGACTGCAGCCTTCTCACTGAACGCAGGCTTTTGTCTATAAATGACAGCACTTGTGTCTCTGCCCTTGCCTAACAAGAGAGTTGCTTGCATCCCAGGCGCCCACGTGTGGGGACACAGTGAGCTGTGCTGGGGGCGGTGCAGCTGGGCCAGGGTGCCTGCCCTATGGGAGGGGCTCAGGGCTCTCAGGGTCTTACCCTGTTGGGGGAGCAGCGCGTATATTTTGACGTTTTTAAGAAATATTATTTAAGAAATACATGTGGCACACTTCATGGATTATTGTAGCTGAGATCATTCTTAGCAAATATAGACAGAAAGTGTCCATCCTGCTTTTGTGAGGAGGGCTACTTTTTATTTCCCTCCACACCTTGATTTTGCTGGACTAGAGGTGGTGTTGGGTGCTGACATGACACCCTCGTGTGAGGTCGGGGAGGGCATGGTGGTGACTCCCATCACACCCCTTTCTCCAGCTCTCAGACCTTGGAGCTGCTGTGAACCGTGCGTTCCTCACCCTCCACTCTGCAGTCTCCCTGGGCCCAGGCTGGGGCCAAGGTCTACTGGTGAATTATAATCTGTTTTTGAGGATCCTTGCCCTTAAAAGGGGTCATTTTAGAAAATCATACAAGCTTTTTTTTGTTTGTCTCAGTGCTCTTGGCATTTAATAGGTGGGGGCCCTGGAATTCTAGACTCAATGAAGTGACCATTCTGTAAAGTGGAAACTTACCCTGTGATCTGCACAACTTTGGAACATTTTGCTGAGTAAGTTATGTGGATAGAAAAAAAAAAAGCCTGTTCATAACTGAACCTAGATTCTTACTCTTTTTACACAAAGAAAGCATTTTTAAGTGTGTTTTTGGTATATATGGGATTTTTCAGGAGTGCAGTTACTGTAGGTGTTGAGGGGAAGTTGTTTGTTCTCAGCTTTATGAAGTATATTAGGGTCTCCAGAGAGACGGAACCAGTGGGATATATTTACACCTACACACACACACACACGTGCATGCACACATGAGTGTACACACATGCACACGCATCTAGAAAGAGATTTATTATTATATGGAGTTGGCTCATATGATTACAGAGGCTGAGGAGTCCCAAGACCTGCAGTCGGCCAGCTGGAGACCCCGGAGAGCGAGTGACATAAGTTCCAGCCTTGAGGTTGGCAGGCTCTACACCCGAGAAGAGCCAGTTTTTCAGCGGGAGTCCAAAGGCGGGAGAAGACCAACACCCCAGCTCCAGAAGTCAGTCAGGAGGGGTTCCAGGCACTCAGCCTTCTTGTTCTACTCAGGTCTTCATTTGATCAGATGAGGCCCACCCACATTAGGGAGAACAGCCTACTCAGCCTGAGAATTCAGGTATTAGTCTCATTCAGAAATACCTTCACAGCCAGAGTAGTGTTTGATCAAGTGTCTGGACACCCTGGGCTCAGTCAAGCTGACATACAAAATTAGCTGTCACACCAAGCGTGGTTCACCCTTTTAGAAAATCACGTTACTGAGGGCGTGCATGTATATAGCATGGTGTCTAAGTTGCTAGTCCTGTGTGCCCAAGTCAAGACTGTTTGTAACTGTCAAATTCACAGTAATTCAACTTAGAGGTGTGGATTTTCTGACTGTTTTATTCCTAGTATAGTATTGCTCGAACATTTACGTATTGAAATTCGTATTTATTTTAAATTATTTTTTATATTATAGTTGACAAATTATGTAGATAATTTTAGAAATAATGTATATAATAAATAGGTTATCTTTGGATTTCATTTCAGTAGTAAAGGTATATTTACATATTTGTTAGAGAAAGGAGGTTTGGGTCCAATGTGGTGAGAACCATTGGTCTAAGAGATCCCGCGAGATTGCGAGCTGCCGGTCTCCTGGACCAGATGCGTCTCAGCACCTTTAAAGCTTCTCTGCCTCTCCTCTGCTCCCAAATCTGCACAACCATAGTTCTGCTCTTTTTCTTATCAGGTAATTTACAGTGTTGGGATCTACCTTCCAGAAGTTCTGGTTTCACGTTGTCATTAGGTTGTTTTTTTAAATAACAGCTTTATTCAGAAATAATTCATATGCCACACAGTTTACCTATTTCAAATGTGTAATTCAGTGGGTTTTTTTTTTTTGTATATTCACAGGGTTATGTTACATCAATACTGTATATCACAATCTAATTTTACAGTGTTTCATCCCAAAGAGAAACCTGTATCCATGTCTCCTACCCCTTGGCAACCTCTTATGTACTGTCTCTGGATTTGTCTTTTCTGGACAATTTGGGTCTGGTTTCCTTTATCTGGTACAGTGTTTTCAAGGTTCATTTGTGTTGTACCAGGTGTGCCCAAGTAAAAGTCCATTGGATGGATATACCACATTTTGTTTATCCATCATCAATAGATGGACATTTGGAATTGAAACAAGAAGTTATTTTATATGTGGAAAACATATGATAATGTGTATCCAATAAGAAATACATGCTCATAAGTGAAAAATATATATTTAAATGCTAACAGAGAATTCTGTCCTGGTTTAATGGGTAGAATTTTTTGAGGTTGTTTGTGTTGTTTTCATTTTTTGGCTGTTATGAGTAATACTCCTATGGACGGACATTTTTCCGTAAGTTTTTGTGTGGCCAGTGTTTTCCTTTCTCTTGGGCAAATATCCAGGAGTGGGATTGCTGGGTGGTATGGTGACTCTGTGTTTAGCCATCTGAGGAACTGCCTGACTGTTTTCCAAAGTAACTGCAGCATTCTGCATTCCTGCCAGCTGCATGCGGGGGCTCCAGTTACTGCTCATCCTCGCCAACATTAGTTACCATCTGTCTTTTTGATTATAGCCATCCTAGTGGATGGGACATGGTAGTTCACTAGGTTTTAACTCTGGGACAGAGACAGCAGCAGGAAAGGGACAGTCTGTTATGATGTCCAGTATGGTAGCTACCATGTACCTTTGAATTTAAATAGATTAAAATTAAATAAAACTAAAAATTCAGTTCCTCAGTCACACTAGCTGCATTTCAAGTGCTCACTAGCCTGTAATGGCTAGTGGTTACTGTATTTTGGACAGCACAGATGGATACATTTGCATCACTGCAGTAACTTCTGTTGGATAGTGCTAGCCGAGAAGAAGTTAATTTGACAGCAGCTGGAGGAGTAGGCAGAGAATGGTCAAGGGTTTGAGGAGTGTGGAGAAGAGCGCAGACCTGCAGTTTGGAGAAGAAAGCAACTTTGGGGAGCCATTTACAAGATGGGAGACGTTGAAAATAGAGGGTAGATACAAAGAGAAAATGGGACGTTGAAGGGAAGTTTCTTAGGATCTTTATTTTTAACTGTATTGTGCATGTTGTGGATGCTGCTTGCCTGTCTCCTGGTCATTTTTCAGTGTCTTCTGGGAAACTGTAGGAAACAGATGGCGGGGCTGAACCAGAGGAGCACTTGCTCAGGGCTGATCACACAAATGGGACAGGAGAGTAGAAGGCAAGGGGGTTACGAGCAAGTGAGTGGATAGGCGACTTGATCATTCCCGAATATAGCACTCTTTGTAGGGGCTGACCCGGGAGTAGGGGGAAGGCTGGAGGGCAGACTCCGAGGTTTCGCTGTTTCGGTTGGTATTAATAATAACAGTGTTCCTTTTGCTCCAAGGCCTTATCATGGTGAGGGTGGAGCGGAGCCCCCTTGGCCCTGTCTCACTGTTCCTGCCACCAAACCAGTTGGTACAGTTTGTGTTACGTCAGGCAAGATAAATCTGGTGCGTTCGAGCATAGTCTAGGCAAAATGTTCACTGAGGCTATTGGAATGAGCCTTTTCTTTCCCGAAAGGTTGTTCTGTGACGTTTCTCTTTATTTTTATCAGTGTGTAGAAATCTTCATAAAGTAGATCAGCCTCTGTTTTGTGCTCAACGTAGTTTCTCAGCATCCTTGTACGTAAACTTCCTTAGATTCACGATAGGCTTTGAGTTTTGGTAGTTGTACACCTGGGCCAGGGTGTCTTTCCAAACATGATACTACTACAGAGACTGCTTTTCTAGCTCAGCCAATAAAGGTCCGCTTAAGGGTTTTCCTGGATGAAGCTTTGTGTGCTGCCTGTGTTACTCCAAGTCCTTTAAGCTGTGAAACTGAGCCTGCTCACTCAGGCGGGAGGTTTGCTGTCTGCTCCTTACAGCTATATAGGATGCCCTTACTTTCTGAACCCAGACTTGAGGCTTATGTTCTTACAAGGAATTTTGCTGCTGCCTCTTGATACAAGAGATACACTGGGAGACAGATTTAGGCCCTGAATGTTGGAGTTTCTGGGATATTCTGCTGGCTTCTGTGGGGATATCACAAGAAATATTTGAAATTGAGACTGTGCCGTATAATTTGGGAGATATGATCGTCCTAAAAGGCCTGCAAAATGGCTGATTCTCAAGTGCCGGGATGACGATTGCTTCCTTAAATGCCACAGATAATGTACAGTGTGTTAGCCAGTTCCACTAGAGATCTAGAATATTCTTTTTACTGACTGGAATGCACAAAATAATTTCAAATTAGTAACATTCAAGAAGGAAGCCTTGAAAACAGGGTGCATTCTGATTAACAAGCCTACAGATTTTTCAGGCTTTCTTTTCTGTCACGACATCTAGCTTTCAGTTTTATTTATCACTTGGTAAAATCCTTCAGAAACAAACTTCTGAAGCGCTTTCTTACAGTGTTGTTCTCGGTATAACGCCATCTTTCTCCGCAGATTTGCTTGTAAATGCATCACGAAGAGGCAGCCCAGAATGAAGAAGACAAGCAGGAGTGTCGGCTCAGCGCCTAAGGTGTCTGGGGTAAGCAGAACGCAAGCCGCGGACAAAACGAAACCCGAGAACAGCTGCCCAGCACCTGCAGGAGGCAAGGTCGGGAAGCCCGGCGCCGCAGCGTCCTTGTCAAAGGTATTCACGGGCTGACTGAGCGCGGGGTGGGTCTGAGGACAGAGTCTTAGGAGGCTGTTTGAGTCATTAAGTAAACCGTGTCTAGGATCACCCTCTGCTGGTGCCCTTGCAGAAAGCTCGCGGTGTGCTGTTCTCAGTCGGTGTGTTGGGGCAGCTCCTGCCTTCAAGGAGCTGGCGGTGTAAAGGATGCAAACGGGTCACATGACGAACAACTAAGACACAAGCGGAAAGTCAGGCGATGAGAGGGCAGGAGGGCCGCGCAAGCCACTTCAAGTGGGAGAACCTTGTTCCAGGCCCAGGAAGGCTTAGTGAGCAGAGCGTGTGCGCTCGGTCTTAAAGGATGGCCTGCTGTGACATCCCTGAGACCCCCAAAAGGGGTTTTTATTCCTACCCCAGCCCCTTACACTGTTACTGTAAACTGGCACTCTCTGACAGCTGACACAGTGTTAATCCCAGTTAAAATTGGGTGGTATTGCTTTAGTTAGAGCATGACTACTTTTCTTTACATTCTTTCCTTTGGAGGCTGGCTGAGTAGTTTGTAGAGGGTAGTGATGTGTTAGATCACGGGCTTCTGGAGCAGGCAGGCCTGGGCTCGGTGTGTGCAGGCTTCTGGGGCCGTGGTCAGGATGAAATGAGGGTACGTGACAGTGGATGGCCTGTGGCCTGGCACACAGCACGAGCTTTGTAAGTGGCAGGTAGTAGCAGTTTTAGGGCTGGCTCTAGAAGCTTCCCAGCTCAAGGGTGACTCCTGAAAGTAATACTCTTTCAACGGTGTTCTCAGTGTCTGTGTTGAGGTGTCCTGGGCCATTTTTCTGCTGGTCAGGTCTTAGAGTCACTGAACAGAGATCCACACAATCTTCTTCCAATCTTTCTCAGTCCAGAGTTCATTTATTTGTTCTTTGCTTGTTTGTTTTGGGGTTTGGTATCTTGAGTCAAAACTCTGACTCTATGGAGAAAACCTGGAGAGGGTTTCTGCTAGTCTGATGGGGGAAACCAGCACTCCCTGAAATGTGATCTGTTTAGAAGCCTCGTGTCCAGGAAGGGCTTTGACAGATTGAGGCTTAATCATTTAAGAAGCACCTCACAGGAGCAGCTGATGAGGGACTTCCTTGTATGTGTGGAAAGATCTAGCAGGAAATGCTGGTTTTTCTGTTCCAGGGTTGTCGAAACTGAACCCAGACTTGCTCCATGGGCTTGGGGATGCCACCAGAGTTTCTCCTTGCTCCAGCAAGGGTGAGCTGCTGGGTGTCATCCTGTGGCCTGGAGGACGGTGCTGGGAGTGGACCTTGGCCTGCTTCCTGTAGTCTCAGTCAGCAGCCTGACGGTTTCCTTGGTGGCAGTGCTGCCTCTCTCTCTGCCCTCGCTGGTGACTCAGTGGCTGGGGCTGTCTCCCAAGTGGAGTGCCCCTGTGCCGGGGCATCCTGTGACTTACGGGGCGCGAGGAACGTGCCGGAGTGCTGGCCTGGGACGTGCACTGCCGCCTGCCTTTTGCTGCCTCCTCCTTGCTGGCAGGCGGTGTCTTAGAGGTTCACTGTGAAGCACGTGCTGAGCAGCGTGTCAGGTCTTCTGGGGCCTGGATCCCGAGCTGATGGCAGTTTGGTCTTGAGCAGTGAGTACTTCATTGTCAGGCAGAACTGTGTCCCTGCTGTGGCCAGTGTGTGCCAGCTGTCCACGGCTTTGGCTCTGCTGTGTTGACTGATTTGTTTAAGTAACCCTCTGTGTGTGTGCGTGGAGTGGGGAGGGTCGTAGAAGAGGGGAAGCTCTTTGGGAACACTTTGCCTGGGCTGGAGCGATTGCTTTTACTTACGAAGGAGAAGGAAAAAAATCACTGAATAGAAATTGGAGTAAGACGGTAAGAAGGAAAGAAGAAAATAATAAAAAATGATAGAAAAATTGGAAAAAATCAAAAGGGCTTGGAGACCCCACAAACTTAAATGTTTCATTTTTCTAAGTTTTCATAGTTCACTGTGCTTCTCGAGTGTGTGATCACCTCCCACAGCTTAAATCCCTGTGAGTGGTGGAGCGTCAGTGACTAACCAGGCAAGTGCAGGTTTTGACGTTTCGTTGTACAGTCGTGGTGTCCACACTCACGCGCCCCTGTGGACCTGCGCGCTTCTGTCACTGCGCAGGACACTCATCACTGCTCTCATGGGGCCGGGCATGGGCCGCCTTCTCTGCTCTCTCGCTTCAAATCTCGTTTGAGGGTAGATCCAGTGAGATGTTGTGGAAAGGACCCTTGTGATTTGGGCACCTCACTTCTGAATGGAGCTTTTGTAAATAAGAAAAGAAGCACTCCTGCTGTTCACATTGTTCCTGCTCTTGTGAGTGGCTGGCTGACATCTGACCTGGGGCCTTTGCCACAACCTCCAGGTCGAGGCAGTCTCCAGGCCCGAACTCCACAGGTGCTCACAGCTAGTCCTTGGGAAGCAATACGCTTTCATTGTCCTGAGGATACTTTTTCTAAAAATCGATAGATGAGAATTAGTAAGCTGCAGTTACTTCGATTAGAGTTTATCTAAATGATTGATGACTCTCAGTGATGATTTGTGATCATACCTTTTCAGTATAACGTTCATTAACAGTATGAGTGAGCAATCCATCTCTGAAACTTGAAGGGTAAAAATTTTAAACTGATCTTAAATTTTGAGGTGAAGATGCAGGCTTTGAAGCTTGGACTTTACCCGGAGAAGCATATACTCTTTGGTTGTGGTATTTCATTATTTGTATCTATCTGTTTTTACCAGATGACTTGTGTTTTGCATCTGTTATTAAAAAGTTGGCTAAAAATCTATTCTTTCATCAGTTTCATTTTTTGGACTGTTATTTATGGGCGATGTGTATGTGTGAGAATATATGTATATTTATAAAATTGTGTAACAAAAAGTAAAAGAAATAGGGAAAAATATCAGAGAGCCTGCAAGTACCTTTGTGTAAAAGGCAAGTTGGAAAGTGCAGAGTTGTTTCTTGTTTTGTTTTTACTTTTTTTATGAAGTGGAACCTACATCCAGAGAGATTCGCAAAGCATCTGTGTTGGGCTTCCTGAGTCTCCGCAGGGTGAACACACCTGCGGCCACCAGCCAGGCCAGGAAACAGCCTCCCTGCCCCTCAGCGCCCCCGACTCCTCCCCTACTTCATTAAGTCCCTTCCCATTCTCTCCAGCGGTAACTGTCACCCTAACTCTTCCCCAGAGGTTCATTTTGCCAGTTCTGGGTCTCTGTATAGATGTACTCGGATGTGAGGTTCTTTTAGTTCTGCGTCGGTCATGATATCACCCTGTTGTCACCTGTGGCACAGCTCCTCCCTTGCTGACTACTAACCCGAGGTCATCCACCTCACCTGCCGTGGATGGACATCTGTCTGGAGTTTCCTTTGGGGCCATTTAGAACAGTACTATTGTGAACATCCTTACACATGTCTCTTGTACACACGTGCACCCATTTCTGTTGGTTCCATAACCAGGAGTGAAATCACTGGCTGGTAGGGTACACAGTGTCCACCTTTAATAGATAGATGGCTGAATCAGCTTCCGAAGTGGTTACCAGTTTGAATAGTCTCAGCTGCACTTACACCCGTCTTTTCATTGTATCCGTTCAGGTGTGTGTAAGGGATTCCAAAGTGGCTTTAATCTGCATTTGCATATTATCAATGAGATTAAGCACTTTTTCATGTTTTTTTTTTTTTTTAATGTGTTTAATGTATAGTAGATATCCTCTTATGTGAAGGGCCTGTTCAGATCACTTGCCCATTTTTCTGCTGTGGTATCTTTTTTCTCAACCATTTTTTGGTAGTAAAATGCGCATAACATTTACCATCTTAACCATTGTTAAATGTGCAGTTCAGTGGCCTTAAGAACATTCACGTTGCTGAGTAACCTTCACTGCCATGCATCTTCAGAACCTTCTCATCTTCCCAAACTGAAACTCTGTCCCCATCAAACACCAACTCACCCCCGCTACCCCAGTCCCTGGCAACCACTGTCCTGCTTTCTGTCTGTGTGAGTCTGAGTACTTCATATGAGTAGAATTATACAGTATTTGTATTTTTGTGGCTGGCCTATTTACCTCAGCATAATGTCCTCAGAGTCCATCTACAGTGTAGCATATGCCCAGTTTCCTTCCCTTTTAAGGCTGAATAATATATCATTATGTATAGATCACATTTTGTGTATCCATTTTTCCGTTGAGGGATACTGAGTTGCTTCTACCTTTTGGTGACCCTACTTTCAGTTCTTTTAGGTATATACACGGAAGTGAAATTACTGGGTCATATGGTAATTCTGTTCTTAATTTTTTGAGGCACGACCATACCATTTTCCATAGCAGCTGCACTATTTCATATTCCCACCAACGGTGCACAAGGGTTCCCGTTTCTCTGATCCTTGCCGGCGCTTGCCTTTTCAGGCTTTTTGGTAGCAGCCATCCTAACGGCTGTGAGGTGGTGCAGTGTCTCTGTGCTGACTTCCAGGCCTTCACCTGTTCTAGATGTCAGCCCTGTGGCATTTACCTGTGTTGCACGCGTTTCACCCACTCTGTGCTTTCTTTCTACTTCTTTGATTGTGTCTTTTGATGAATGGAAGTTCTTATTTTTTTGTTTTTTGTTTGCTTTTGGAAGTTCCTAATTTTAATATAGTCCAGTTTGTTAATCTTTTCTTTACGCTCAGTTTTTTTTATGTGTGTGTGTCTGAGTGTTTTGTTTATAAAATCTTTTCCCGTCCTGAGGTCATGGAGATAGTCTCTTATACATTTTTTCTAGAAGCTTTATTATTTTACGTTGTGTATTTAGGTCCTCAATCTATCTGGAATTGATTTTTTAAAAGATGTTTCTTTGTGTGTGTGTGTGTGTGGGGGGGTGGTAATTAGGTTGATTTATTTATTTATTTCAGCGGAGGCACTGGGGATGGAGCCCAGGACCTCATACACGCCAAGTGCGTGCTCTGCCGCTGAGCTCTGCCCTCCCCCCGCCAGTTGGTTTGGAAGACTGTCCTCCATGTTTGTGTTTGTTAGTATCCCTGTGATTAGATTGGGGTGACACGGTTTGGGCAGTAGTCCCACAGAAGGCATGTGTGTTGGCGCAGCGTCTCCAGAGGCACGGGGGTGTCAGTCTTTCATTCCTGGTGATGTTGATTTGGTTAAGATGGTGTCTGCTAGGTTCCTCCATTATCAGGTTACTATGTTTCCTTTTGTAAAAATAAGTATCTTATTAAAAATACTTGGACACTTTGTAAATGTCTTTTTCCTCATCAAACTTTCACCCTAGTTTTTAGCAATTTTTGGTAATTCTTTCCAGAATTATTACTATTTTTGTCAAATGGTAATTTTCTAATTCTGTCATTCCTGCTACATTTACTAGTTGGCATGCTACTGTAAGGAAGAGTTTTCTATGTTCCCCCATTTTGTATTTTCATTTATATTAGTGAGGATTCATAGATTCTTATTCAATGAGCTATAAATTAGTAGCATCATTTATTTTGATGCTTAGATTGTCCCCTGTTTGGCCAGTGGTGGTCCCTTCAACTGGCTCCTAGGTCCTTTCGGTATGTTCCTCTTATTCTTTGAGCAATGTCTTTCTCTCTGGCATGGTAAATTGCCTACTTTCCAAGCCCAGCCCTAGAATCAACCTTGTCTTTAAGGAGGCCTTAATCTTTTCAGTAGAGGATAGAATTTACACCATCTGAAAGCTAAGTGTGCTCATGGCTTTTGAAAGTGTTGTTTTTGGAAAGCACACGTGTATGCACATGTGTGCATCATACAGATCTGTGTCAATATCTGTATCGGCTTCTCTTTATATGCATTAAAACCTCAGAGTTCACACTGATGCTTCCAATTCCAGCTGATATACAAGGTTGATAGTAGCCTTTTCCACTTTCCACAATTGTAATCCCTTCCTCCGACAGTAGCTTTCATTATCCAAAATAGATTTACTTATTTTACCAACCCTAGAATATACAGAAAATAGAGATTTGCTCACTGATACCACTGCAAAAAATGGATCTGCCAGCTAGCATTCAAAATGTATACTTTTCCGTTTTTAGCTTGAGAGTTTGAGGATTTATGGTCAAAATGCTGTGTTCAGAAGATACATGGATTACCCCCTGCCCTCCCCCATGTAATTATAATAGTCATTAGAAATGCAATAGGGTCCATCTGTTTCAATTGTGTTCCATTTTAGCGCTCCCCCCACTCTTGTTTATCTACTCCTTTACCGTGAGCATGTAAAACACTCAGTCACAACTCTGGGAGATGCGCTCAGAGAGGGGCCCTCCCTCCCCCACTCCTCCGCACTCTCCCCGCCTGCCAGTTGGAGGTGAGCAGTCTGATTTAGTTTTTCTTTAACCTTCCTGTGTTTCTTTTTGCATAAGTGAACAGATGTGTATTTTTTATTTCCCCTTTCTTACACTAAAATTGACATAATTAGGTATACTTTTACACTTTGCTTTTTTTCACTTAATATAGTCTAGAGATACCTTCATACCAGTTTTTAGCAGTCTTTCTCATTCTGTTTATATTTCCTTGTATGGATGTACTACAGTTTATTCAACTGCTTTCCCATGTATAGACCTGTAAGGTGTTTCTAGTATTTTGCAATTAGAAACAATGCTGCAATGAATAACTTTATGCACATGTATTTTTGTGTTATTGGAGGAGTGTCTTCAGTTGAATTCCTAGAAGTAGAATTGCTGGCCAAAAGGTAAATGCATATGAAGCATTGTTAGACGTCACCATATCCTTCCGTAAGGCTCTGTCTGTCCAGTCGAGTCCTCACCAGGAACTGATGAGAGAGCCTGCCCCCACACCTTTCGCGGAGGGGTGTGTCATGCTTTTCTCCCTCTTGCCGGTCTGATGGACATGGCGGCTCAGTGCTGTCTGTTTGCATTTTTCCTAGTGTGAGTTAGACTGACCATCTTGTTTTGTACATTTGTGTGAATTGATTGTATGCAATTGTGCACTTTACTCACTATTCTTTGTGGTTTTTGGTCTTCTTCCCCATGATTTTTAAGAGTTCTTTGTGTGTTAGGGATATTAGTCCTTTACTGGTGAGGTATTTCAAATACACTTACCTAGTTGCTCATGTGTGGTTTCTTTTCTTTTCTTTTCCTTTTTTTTTTAACTTTGCTTATGATAATTTTTTAGCCATACAGTTTAAATTTTTTAAAAGATTTTAATTTTTACTTAGTCAAATTTTTCAGTTTTTTGTTTTAATCATTCAGGATTTTGAATAATAGAAAGACTTAGAATTTGTTTTTGATATCGTGTAAAATAGGGCTGATTTATTTCTTCTTTCCTTTCTGAATATACAATTGACCTAGCACCACTTAGTGAAAATCCATTTTTCCTGTACTGCTTCTTTGGTCATAAATACAGTTTTTTTCTGAATTCTGTTCTGTTCCACTGGTTAATTCGTGTGCCAGTGTTGTGCTATTATAGTTACTGTGATCATTGCATAGATTTTGATTTGGTACTCTGATGTATGTTTAACTTTTCCATTACTTGAAGACAAATTGTAAACAGAAGTGTGACAGTTAAGCCACTTTTTATAGGACTATGTACGTGGTCTTTAGATGTAATTATTATGAAAGAAAAGAATATTTAACTCATGGAGGAAGGAAAATTAGTTCAAAGATGATTTTAACTTTAATTACCAATATAAATAAGATGATATGAAAACGTAAGAGTATGCTAAGTTTATTTACTGATTAATAGAGGAGGGGCAAATTGACGGGAAGAGGTGTGACTTGATTTTTTACATCATAGTTGATGAACAATTTTATTAAGAGAAACTAGTCTTAAAGAAAATGAACAATCCTTAATGATTAATATAGTATCCCCCTTTCTTGTTACGTGATCTAGATTTTTTGTAATGTGACAGCCCTAAATTACCAAAGCCTAATTCTGACAGTTCATTTAAAACATTAAGCCTTGTTCTGCATCTTTCTGGAAAGCCAGATTGAAGTACCTAATGGCACTGCTCCATACGGAGTTCCTGACATTCAGAACTAGAAGAGGCTTTAGAGATGAGTTATTTATGAGCTATTCTGCTTAGAAGAAATGAATTCATTGTGATAATCTGAGGATGAGCCTGGCTCCAGATGGGAAATGGCATAAATCCACTGCTTAACTTGTGCCTTCACCTTAATGGGCAAAACTTTCAGTTTTTTTATTAAAAAAATAAGTTTTTCTTCTTTCTCACAGATCTTTAACTCCCCTGTGTTCTCTCATTTCTCTTTTTCGTAAGGGATAATTTTATACCCAATCCAGTTATCCGGAGTGTTTGTTTTCTTTTTAAGAAGCTCCCATTTTTTCAGTCATCTTTATAAAACAAAAACAAATATTACAAAATGGTCCTTCTCAAATAATATGGTCATTTAGGCTGACTAACCCTCACTCATTAATCTCCAGTTTTTAAAATTTTCATATTACTTAGGCCTTGAAAAAAAAAATCTCCTTTCAATTTTGGTTTAATTTAGACTACTGAAAAACTAGATAAGGTAAGAAAAATAAATTTTGGCATAACCTCTTCTAGATGTTAAATCACTTTAGAGCAGTGAAGGTTGTTTCTGACTCCTGACACTGTTTCCCTCTAGGCATTGTAAGGTGGCATCGAACTTCCCCGAGGTAGTGTGTGTGATGTCTCTCGGATGTCCTGGCTTGTAAACTGTGTCAGGCGTGAGAGGGTAGCAAGGAGGACGTCTTCACTGTTTCCCCCCCTTGCTGAGTCTGGCCCGTGGGGCCGACGTAGGCTTCCGTCAAATCTTGAGTTCATTGTGATTTTCATATTTTAAAAAGAAGTGCATGATGGTTTATAAACCAGTAAAGAGGTTCTGTTTTTGTAGCTCAGCATGAGGCGCTGCTTGGTAACTGTTGGAAAGTCTTTGTAGAGCTCTTGGACGCGACATAAAAGTCCGGGGCTTTGTTTAGTCTCAAAATGTTATTTAATCTTGCTTCATCTAGTCAACTTGTTTTTATTTTCTGTTGCTTCTAGACCAAGAGCAATGATGACCTTTTAGCTGGGATGGCTGGAGGGGTGACAGTGACCAATGGTGTCAAAGGAAAAAAAAGCACCTGCTGTTCCACTGCACCTTCTGCCCCCGCCCCCACCATGAGCACCGTGGAGAACAAGTCTAAGACTGGCACAGGTATGAGCGTCCTGCTGCCGCTTTGTCTGAACGGGCTGAGTGCAGCAGTGGGGAATTCTTCTAATCGTAGAAAGTTTCAAGCGTGTGCAAGAGTACCGGGTATTTCAACCCCAAGTACTCATCACCCTCGTCACCCGGCGGCCGCTCCTAGCTCCGTGACCCCCTCCTTCCCCCGGATTATTTTGAAGCAAATTCTAGGTGTTGTCCACAAATATTTAATTATCTTTGAAAGATAAGGGTTCTTTTAAAAATATATTCTCAATACCATTATCAGTCCTTAAAATAATTAATAGTCATTCTTTGAGTCATAAATTGTTCAGTAAGTTTGTGAATTTCCAGCTGTCTTAGAAATAATTACGTATATTTATTTACTTATTTGTTTGGATCAGAATTCACCAGATTCATTTAAAGTCCATGTATTGGTGAATTGTCTTAAATCTTCTTTTTTAAATCTTTGAATCCTGGAATTTAATTTTTGTAGAAATGGTTGTTTGACCTGTAGTTTCCCATGATCTGGATTTTGGTGTCACTTCCCTGTGATGTCCTTGGCCATGTTCCTTTGTTCTCTCTGTTGGCTGTAAATGTCACTGGACCCAGAGCCTTGGGGAGACAGACCCAGTTTCCTTTCCCTTGCTCCTTCCCAGGGGGTGATCGGCTGGCTGTCTCGTTCCATGATCAAGGCCAGGTCCGTTCATGCCAGTTCTGCCATTCTTTCTTCATCAGCAGCAGCAGTTTGTGTTCAGATCTCATTCTGTAGTCCAAGGAGTAATGCTGTCATATTTTACTTCTTACACTTATAGAAAAAAACTTTAAAACTTCCAATAAACTTAAGATCATGTGTTTATGATGAAGCTTATGAGAGCAGACTGGCAGAAATTACAGCTGACCATAATCTTTAGGTGCTTCGCCCCTCTTGTGTGTATTGGATTCTTTCCTGGTCCACGCTTGCCTTCTGTCCCCTCTCCTGCTTTGACCCTCGGGAATCTTGCTTCCACCAGCTCATGCCCCTCTGTGAGCAGGGCGCTGTGGTCGCCAGGAGGAAACGTGGAAGTCCTTACTCTTACTTTGTGCTTTGCAGGCATTATTCCATTTTATCCTCACGACGGCCCTCTGAGATGGAGGCTATTTTAAACTTCATTTTAGGGATGTGGAAGCTACCCTTAGGAAGCTTAAGTCTCCTGCTCAGAGCCACGGCCTTGCTTTCTCAGTGACTGTGTTCTGGGTGCCTGTTTTGTACCAGGATGCAGAACTGGTGGCGGAGCGAGGACTAAACTTGGGTCTTTTCCTCCCGAGCAGGGTCGGCACCACGTTTAACACTCCAGCTTCTGTGGTAAGAAGGAAACCAATACTTCAACGCCATCCAGATCTCCTCCTATCTTTAGTCTGTAGAGTTTCCTGGTGAGATCACACGTGTTTGCACACGTGGTTGGTTTATTATCTTTTCCTTGCTCTTAAGGAGGTCTAGCCCTTGCTCCTGGGATATGGCCTTCCCTTAGTCTTGCTGCCCTGCCTGCCATGTCCCTCCTTCGCTGTTCCTCCTTCTCCCTCACGTGTACGTGGCATCCTCTAGGCGAACTTCCGTCAGAGCACTCTCTCCCTGCGTTTCTTCCCTGCTCAGGAAAATTGACTCAGCGTTTATTGCTGCGGCTCACCGAACTCCCCCTGGCATTCAGGGCTCTGTAGAAACCTACCCCCGCTGCTTCCACTGACTCTGTGACCTCCTTTCCCCTTCCTGTGTACGAGGCTCACTTCTGCTTCCTCGTCCTGGTCTGCCTCATGGCCAGCCAGCATTCCTACCCCTGCTCTACACCTGACCCCGGGCTCTCTTCTCGCATCGTGTAGACGTTTAGCTCCTTGCTAGCTATGGAGCCTCGTGCCTGCCACATAAAGAACCAGTTGGTTCTTTAAAAATGTTTATTGATCAGGTCTAGGTATTGTTTTTCAAAGTGAAAAATATTCTGTTTCTTAAATGTTTATGGATATTTAAACATACTCCTATCCTTTCTATATTAAACACATGATCATGTCAGTTATTTGCACAGGTTTAAAATTTTAGCAGTAAGTAAGTGTGATTCGTGCAGCGTATGTGATTCACATACTGTTACAACTTAACGTTAGCATCATCGTCTTCTAACACTAAGAGGCAAAATTGTCTGCTGGTTAGTTTGCAGATTTTGGAGCCACACTGCCTGCCTGCATTTGAATCTTGGTTCATCCCTGTATTACCTGTGGGATGCTGGAAAATTATTTAACATCTGTTTTCTTTTTGTTGTTTTTTGGGGGATTGGGGAAGTAATTAGGTTTAGTTATTTTAATGGAGGGACTGGGGATTGAACCCACGGCTTTGTGCATGCTAGGCATGTGCTCTCCCACTGAGCTGCACTCTCCCCCTTTAACATCTCTTCATGAGTTTCTTCATCTGTAAAACAGGATGACAGTGATGAAGCTTGTATAAGTGAATGTGTATGAAGTGTTAATGTGTGCATGTGTAGCCAAGTATAAGCCCATGTTATCTGTCATTATGATTCTTGTTATTAGTACTATTTATGTGGCATTTTAAGGTGTGAAAAATTTTTGCATTTACTTTGATCATATTTTTTTGTGCTTATTATTAGCTTAGATTTTCTTGTTCAGAGCTGCCTTTCCCTTTCTTGTTCGTCTGTGATCTTCCTTCACTGTCTGTCTCTGCAGTTGGTTTGCTCCCTGACTATCTCTAGAGTCACCTGCACCTGGCTTGCCTGAGGACATTATGCCGGGGCCACCTGTCTAAAGCTGTGGTTTAGAATTCAAGTTCACGTGTATAACTGTTTTTCATTGTGACAGCTTTATTGAGATATAATTCACACTCTATGAAATTCACTTTTTTACAGTATACAGTTTAGTGTATAACTTCCTTTTCATTGATAATTAGAAGATGAATGACATTCTGGTTTGGAGGAATCCTCTAAGGCAGGATTAATGTAGGTCAAAATCAGTGTGTAGTTCCTTTGATTTCATCACATTGGACCTGAAACATGACTCTGTGCCTCTTTATTGCTAATTTTTTGCCTTAAATTCTTTGTTTTAAACATGTAGGCACAAGTTCTTCAACCAAGCGGAGCACTTCCACAGGTAATAAAGAGTCCAGTTCTACTAGAGAAAGATTACGTGAACGTACCCGACTAAACCAGAGCAAAAAACTGCCTTCTGCAGGTCAGGGAGCTAATGACGTGGCGCTGGCTAAACGTTCCCGCGGTCGCACTGCTGCGGACTGTGATGTTCGCATGAGCAAGTCCAAATCGGACAATCAGATCAGTGACAAAGCTGCTTTGGAAGCCAAGGTGAAGGATCTTCTCACGTTGGCAAAAACCAAAGACGTGGAAATTTTACACTTGAGAAATGAACTCCGGGGCATGCGCGCTCAGCTGGGCATTAGCGAGGACCGTCCCGAGGGGGATGAGAAGTGTGCGGAGAAGGAGGCCGGCACCGCTCACCAGCCAACTGATGTCGAGTCCACTTTGTTGCAGTTGCAGGAGCAGAACACTGCCATCCGTGAGGAGCTCAACCAGCTGAAAAATGAGAACAGGATGCTGAAGGACAGGCTGAATGCACTGGGCTTCTCCCTGGAGCAGAGGTTAGACAACCCCGAGAAGCTCTTTGGCTACCAGTCCCTGAGCCCAGAAATCACCCCTGGCAACCAGAGCGATGGAGGAGGGACTCTGACTTCCTCGGTGGAGGGCTCTGCCCCTGGGTCCGTGGAGGATCTCTTGAGCCAGGATGAGAACACCCTCATGGGCCACCAGCACAGTAACTCTATGGACAACCTGGACAGCGAGTGCAGCGAGGTGTACCAGCCCCTAACGTCCAGCGATGACGCGCTGGACGCCCCGTCGTCCTCAGAGTCGGAGGGCATTCCCAGCATGGAGCGGTCTCGGAAGGGGAGCAGCGGGAATGCCAGCGAGGTGTCCGTTGCTTGCCTGACAGAACGGATACACCAGATGGAGGAGAACCAGCACAGCACGAGTGAGGAGCTGCAGGCCACGCTGCAGGAGCTCGCTGACCTGCAGCAGATTACCCAGGAGCTGAACAGTGAGAACGAGAGGCTGGGCGAGGAGAAGGTTATTCTCATGGAGTCCTTGTGTCAGCAGAGTGATAAGTTGGAACACTTCAGCCGGCAGATTGAGTATTTCCGTTCCCTTCTGGATGAGCATCACATTTCCTACGTCATCGACGAGGATGTGAAAAGTGGCCGCTACATGGAATTGGAACAGCGCTACATGGATCTAGCTGAGAACGCCCGCTTTGAACGCGAGCAGCTCCTTGGGGTCCAGCAGCATTTAAGCAATACTCTGAAGATGGCAGAGCAGGACAACAAGGAGGCTCAGGAAATGATAGGGGCGCTGAAAGAGCGCAACCACCACATGGAGCGGATCATTGAGTCTGAGCAGAAGGGTAAGGCAGCCTTGGCAGCCTCGCTGGAGGAGTACAAAGCCACGGTGGCCAGTGACCAGGTGGAGGTGAACCGCCTGAAGGCCCAGCTGGAGAACGAGAGGCAGAAGGTGGCGGAGCTGTACTCCATCCACCACTCCGGAGACAAGTCTGACATTCAGGATCTCCTGGAGAGCGTCAGGCTGGACAAAGAAAAAGCAGAGGCTCTGGCCGGCAGCCTGCAGGAAGATCTGGCTCACACCCGGAATGAAGCCAATCGTTTGCAGGACACCATCGCAAAGGTATCGTTCCCAGCGGGGAGAGCGTCCTGGGCCCGCGCTGCGCAGCCGCAGCACCTGGTGCTGGCGCGCCATGGGCCCTTTGTAAGCTGGCGTTTTTTTAAGCTCCAGAATGCTTTTCTTGAAGTGGGATGGACTGAAAAAGTGTTCTTAAAATGATGTCACTTCCACTCACTTGCATTTTGTTGCTGTTTTCCTGCCTGTGAGAGGATGGGGCTAGAGTCACAACTCACAGAAGTTGTCCCGAGTTCTGGGGACGCCCAGGGGAGCGTGTTGTACAGTTTTATATCCTCTTCCCTAAGGTGGTTTGATGTAAGGAAAATGGAGAGCCAGCGTCCCAGGCTGTGGGCTGTGTCTCTTCTCATCCTTCTGAGTTTGTAGTTTTTCAAATAGAGTTCTTCTGTGAGTTGAAAATACTCTCGGGGTACGAAGAGGCCTGTGCTTTGTCCCTGCGGGGGACCTTAGAGCTTGTTGGCCCAGCCCCCTCGTTTTACACGCAGCGTGATAGTGAGGAGTCTGCAGCCCAGGGTTGCTGCACTCTGGCTGGGACTCTGCCCCACATGGCTGCTCAGTAGTGTGTTTTTTCATTTTGCTTATGTAGTATTTATGTGCATGACTTATGTGCATAATTATGTGCATAATTATTTTGTCTTACATTTTTTCCTGTTTAATGATTTTTACAGTAGGAAACAGTGTATCTTTGGCCAAAATTTGAATAATTTAAACCTTCATTTGTTTAAGTGATGACTTAGAGATACAATTTAGAAGATGTGTCATTTGTTGGAGCATTTATGTTGCGGGCCACTATGAATTAACACTTTGACAGTGACAATATTTGAGAATTTTTTGTTTCCATTTTTAATTTGCTATTGAAACTGTCACAAATCAGACATCGTTTTTGTGGGAAAGCATGTTAATTATTAATCAGATGCATGCCTTCAGTCCAAATTTTGGAGAAGGGAAAATTTCCAGTTTCCTGAAATGATCTCAGTAAGTTCAGCGATATGTCAGCATGGTTGTAGTGATGTAGCAACAAACCAGGCTTAATAGGCGTGTCATGTGCAGCCCTGAGTCCCTGCAGAGCAGCTCACTGCCCGCTTCCTGTAGAAACTGTACCTCTGTCCTAGCGTGTATCTTAGAACAACTCTCACTTTTCTCACCTGCACCGTCAACTTTATGTAGGTAGAAGATGAATACCGAGCCTTCCAAGAAGAGGCTAAGAAGCAGATAGAAGATTTGAACATGACATTAGAGAAATTAAGATCAGAGCTGGAAGAGAAAGAGACAGAAAGGAGCGACATGAAAGAAACCATTTTTGAACTTGAAGATGAAGTTGAGCAGCACCGGGCAGTGAAACTTCATGACAACCTCATCATTTCTGACCTAGAGAGTAAGTGTTCTCGTCCCAACACGGGGGAGGAGTCTGCGTTCAGTAACACAGTGAGGGTGGGTGTCTTGACGGGGGCGGTGGTTCCAAGGCAGGAGCCCTGCGGCCCCGGACACCTGTGTGTGCAGCGTGCTGCCCTCGGCAGTTCATGGTCTGGCCGCTGCTTTGTTCCTGAAGCACTGTTACATGGACACAGTACTTTAAAACTGAGCTTAATCATGGAGATCATTTAAGTGGAAAGGTAACAGGGTTATTATTTTCTGGATCTTAGGAGAAGCCATGTATTATCCACGTCTAGTGATGCAGGTGTGCTGAGACCGACAAACATCCCGCTTCATAACCTTACACCTCAGGCATAGGCTGTTGTTTATGTGTCAGATTTTCCTCCCTTCCATGGAGCGCTTACGCTCAGGTGGAATTGAAAGTCAGATTTCAAGTTGTGTTGTTCACTTTTTGAAATAAAAGTTAAAAAAACTATTTTGTTATTAATTCAGACTTGTAAAAAAGTTGCAAAAATAGTACAGAGCATTTCTGTGTGGAAAATTGGATGAGGAACAGAAATTTGCATGATCTTAAAATGTCTTCCCACAGACTTTTTTATGTTGCAAACGAGGAAAAGAAACAGCCAGAGATTTTACAGTGACCAGGCAATCATGTCAGTGACAGAGACGTGGATACTGGACGTGACATCCCCAGGCCAAGTTCTGGCTGAGACATAACTTCAGTTAATCATAAAGAAACAGTAAACAGAAAAAAGTGAGGAATGTTGTACCACAACGGCTGAGAGCGGGTGGGGCTGTATTCCTCAAAAATGCCCATGTCCTGAGAGACTGAGGTAGAGGGAACGTTCCAGGTTAAAGGAGGCTAAGGAGACAGGACAGTCCAGGTTGCTCCAGGTGCCTGGACTGACCCCAGGACTGTCGGGAGAGGCCGGGGATGTGGGGACAGAACTGGAATGTGGGTGGAAGATGCCACGTCATTATCAGTGTACAAGGTTGGTAACCAAACTGCATTTCTGTTAAAGAGTGTCCCTGTTGTAGGAACCACACACCGAGTATTCATGGGTGAAGGACCATGGCGTGTATCCTTAAAGGGTTCAGGGAAGTTTGGGGGGTGGAGGCAGACAGTCAGGGATAGGAGGTGGCAAATGGTAAAACAAATGGTAAACAGTTCACAGTAGGCAGGTCTGAATAAGGGTGTATGGGTGTTCCTTGTACTGTTTTCGTAAGTTTAAAATTATTTTAGAATAGTACATTTTATAAGTTCTTATGTGTTTTTCATCTAGATTCCTCAAATGTGGACACATTTTCAGTCATAATGCACTTTACTGGTGGCCAGGCGGGGACGGGGAGGTAGGGGTGACCTTTGTGGACGCCTTGGTTCAAGCTTTGTAAACTTCTGGTTTGTGATGCTGCCCCTTGAGCGCTGGCAGGCTGTTACTTGACTGAAGATCGACAGGCAGATGCAGCGTGGAGCCAGATCGTGTGTGCCATGGACACAGACGTGGGTCAGGGGGGCAGCTTTAGAAGTCTTTCCAGGAGAGAGTGGGTCTTTTTCAGAAGCCCTCAGCATGCCTGGTGACAGTTCTGAGCTCCGGCTAGTTGACCAGCATCTGTAGGTTGACCCCAGGGTTAGTCAGAACATTCCAAGGCATCTGGATACAAAAGTAGCTGACTTGGGACCGTTTCTTAGAGACATAGCGATGAACTTTCTCTTATAAAGTTTTAAAAAACTTTTAGTTTAACATTATATCTACTTTTTATTTCATTGTCTCTGAACTGAGAGATTTATCTAATTTTACTTCCTAAATGTAGGAGGTTGTAAAATTTTCAGATTGTCTTGGAAGTTCTGTGCATTTTCCACTTAGTGCTTAGTGATAGTAACAGCCTTTTTCCCTTGCAAGCTTTTTGAGTTGAACCTGGAAAGAGCAACACCTTGTGGTAATTGAGGGTAATAGCTACAAAAATGTTAGATGAGGATTCCTGGGACAAAACTTTTCAAATCATTGCCAAAGTAAAAACTACATTAACGTTATGTGGATTTTAATTATCAGATGGCTAAAAATTCTGAATAAAGCCTTTTTTAGCCATGTAATGTGTCTCTCCAGTTTTTTGAAATGGAAAATTGAGGTAACAGAAATACATGTGGAGAATAGTGTGGTGGTTCGCACCAACTGCTGTGTGACAGTTGTTGACGCTTTGCGGCATTCACCGTGTGTGTGTGCCTCCAACTGAACCAGGTGGCAGTAAGCTGCAGACTTGATGACACTTAAGTCCCAAACACTTGAGCATGCACCTCCTGAGCCTTGTCCTCTTAACCGCGGTGCTGCTGTCAGAGCTGTAAAGGTAGTCATACTTCCTTGGCTTCGTCTCAGAGCCCGTATGCAGGTTTTCCCAGCTGTCCCATAGTTTTCTGTATACTTTTTTGTAGGAACTTGGATCTAGACAGGTTTCATGCATAACAATTAATTGTCAAATCTCCGGAGTCTGATAGGAGTTAATTTTTTTCCCTAGAGAATTCTAGCAGTCAGGATTGATGCTGAGTCAGCCCTTGGTGCAGGGGCGTGATGGCCAGAACACTGTTTACTGAGAAATTGAGATTTTCTTCTGTGGAGTGCTTTAACAACCAGCACTTACAGTCAGTTTTAGAACTTTTTTATCACCCCAAAATGAAATCCTGTGCCCATTAGCAGTCACTCATTTACCCCAAAATGATCCTGACTTTGGAGTTAGTGGATAGGACATTAAAACAGCTGTTACCCTGTACTTGGGAGTAGAGGAAACTCTGCTCGTAGTGATGAACAAATAGCAAGTCTCAGCAGAGAAAAACTGTTTAAAAAAAAAAAAGAACCTAGTAGGTATTCTGGAACTGAGAAATTTAACAGCTAATGTTAAAAGTTACCGAATCATTTAAACAACAAATCAGAGCTACAGAAGAGCCAGTGAGCTTGCTGCGGGGCTCAGCTCTTCCCTAAGGCAGTGCTCGGGGCTCCGCGCGGACATCAGTGCTACACCTGAGGGAGCTGCTGGCCTCCGCCGTCTGGAGGGGAGACCGCATAGAGGAGGGCAGCGTGGCCAGCGGTGAAACCCACATACACCTGTCACCTCAGCTGAGGCCTACCGGTCTCTGCTGTCGTCCATAGGGCGCCCCCCCCCCCACCGGCCCCTGTCATCAGCCGAGCCGTAGCAGGTTGTTAGGTTGAAGGGAGAGGCCTGAGGACGGAGCAGTCACATCACAGTTGTTGAGAAGCACGCACAAGTCACTGGTATTAATCATCCTTGACCTTTATAGGTAAGAAAGGCCAACCAGCATTTCTTAGACACTTTAATACCTTAGAAGAGCTTAAAAGAGAAACAGGAGAAAGAAGTAGCTCAGCTGAGCCCCCAGAAATAAAGTTAATAACTTCCCCACCAGTGCGGCAAGCCAGAGCGGATTGGTGCTGAGAGCAGTGGCACCAGCGAGATCTCGGGTCCAGCTCGGGCCCTGCGTCAGCCACCTGCTGTTTGCACAGTAATGCTCTGGGGCTGCCTGCAGTGAAGCACTGCCCCTGTCCTGCCCTCTGTAGCACCTGAGACTGAGGCCCAGCTGATGTCCAACACAGGGCTTGACCGAATCATGGAACACTGGCGACAGTGGTGAGCAAGGGTAGCTTGAGGTTGGAGAAGGAGCAGAGAAACAGGAGTGTTGTGGGACTGTGGTGGGAAGAGCTTGGAAGGCGGAATCCTGGGAAGCCTTCGTGGAGAAGTCTCGTATTTGACTATGTAACATTACAGTTTTCAGTTCAGCAAAGTATTAGAAATAAATGACTTTGGGAGAAAGATGTGTAATGCGTATCAGATACATAAAGAGACTGGACATCAGTAAGGCTGGGATAACCCATTAGCTAAGTCAAGTGTATGAATAGGTAGGCCAGAAAAAGCACAGAAAGGTACTTGACTCCCAAAAACGTGTGAACAATTAGAAAGATTGCTAACATGTGAGAGAGGAGAAGAGGGTCCTCTCATATGCTATAGCCTTTTTGGAGTATTGATAAAAAGATTTTAAAGCACAACAGTGATCTCGCAAATCTGCTCTTGAGAAACATGCGGTTGAGTTTGCAGATGCTTGTGCAGGTGTGATGCTTGCTGCAGAGCTGCTGGTCACCACGAAAACTTGGAAACTGCCTGTGTTTTCACCAGTGGGAGTCTAGTTACTGGCCCACGTGCACAGCCCGCCCCTCCCGTGGCTCCCTCTTCACCAGGGAAAGTAAGCAGGCAAGTCCATGTGCACAGGCTGGGAGACGTGCCCTAGAGGTAGAGGGAGTGTCCTACTTCTGTGACAAAACCATGAACATATTAAATACAGCATTACACTGAAACGGTAGCCAGGCATGATGGTGCTCCTTAAGGAATTCCAGTGTATTCTGTACCAGAAATGCTGTAACTTGGTGACTTCCCAAAAAAAGTTTTGTGTTCTTGAGCTAGAACCTTCTAGAGGGTTGACTCAGATCCTGTTGGTGGTTTCAAATAGTCCTTCATCACTTCTTCCACTTCTAGGAAGTGTCTTCAAGTAACATCTAAACGGCTATGTAAGACCCTCGTCGTGTTTATAACAGGAGTTGGATCTACTCTGGCTGTTCATCAGTAGGAGGTTGCTAAACAGACCATGATACATCCAGTGGCTGCCGCAGAGGTGCTGCGATAAAGGTGTCCAGTATCCACTGCTTAGTAGAAAGGCCTCTGAGGCAGTATGCATAGTACAGGCTCATTTTTCTTTAAAAAAATAAATATTTACACGTACGAAGTCTGGAGGGATACACGCCAAGTGCAGATGCTGGGCAGTCTTGTTTTTGTCGCCTCTTTCTGTTCTCCACTCTTCTTATTGTGAGCTTGTATTACTTTTAGAATCAGGGGAAAACATTATATTCACTTTTTTTAAGGGGGGGTGGATAAAAATGAATGCAGTTTTTTAAAAAGAGGTAGTAAATGGTTCGTTTGAAACTCATCTGTGTCTTCCTGCCTCAGGAATTCTGGTTTGGCAGTGAAGTCATGGCCTGGTGGCCGGATACAGTGCCTGCGTGGCTCCCCTGCCCTGGGGCGTGGAGTTTTCACTAATAGGTTTCTCTGGTCCTTTGCCTTCCTCTAAAAATTGCACCTGATGGGAGTTGGAGGCCCTTGACCAGAGGCAAGAGTCTGACTGAGTACTGGGGTGTCAGTACCCTAAGGGTTTTCTTGAATTTGGAGGGCAGGAGAGGTGGCAGGTAAACTTCCATGACTTTACACCCCAGGGGCCATAGGTTGATCCTGTGCTGTGGTAGCTGTGGTGTGATGGGCACATAGCTGGAGCCAGAGTGGAGGCCTGGTGGTGATTTACTGGCGATGGTAGGTCTTGGGGGTGGAAAGATTATGAACCCCATTATTAAATGGGCAGGGCAGTGCCCAGAATTGTTCAGAGCCAAGTTGGACTAAGAGCAATGAGAAACAGAAATTTATCTGATTTCTAGAATTAAAACTAACATTGTAAAATTGAGTTATAACATGTAATTTTAAAAAATGAGGTGTTAGAGCATGCATGAGATGCATGCATGAGGTCCTGGGTTCAATCCCTAGTACTTCCATTAAATAAATAAATAAACCGAATTGCCTCCCTCTCTTAAAAACAACAACAGCAACAACAAAAATGAGATCTTAGAATTTAATGTTGTTTCCGAGTTGCAGACAGTAGGTGGCAGTGTCCCTCACACTAGAAAAACTGAAGAGGGGACCTGCGTTTAGAGGCTCCGGAGTGAAGGCTGAGGCTGCCTTCGTGTGCCTGGCGTGATGGGTCACTGGGCTGACGGCAGTTTTGCTGAGTGTCTTCTCAGGGAGACCTGAAGCAAGACTTCTTTGTTTCCAAGGAAAAAAGACTGTTGTCACTTGTATTGCTTTATGTTACAAAGTGAAGCTACAGACATCGTTTGCGGAGTTTAAACCCAACTCCCCAGAGACGCTTGTCGTGCACTTACAGTGCTGCCGATGGCCGCCGCTCGCCAGCGCCCTTCCGTGCGAGCGGAGATGTGGCAGCAGCGCGCGCCCTTCGACGAGCAGGGCTTGTGGGCACCTGTGGCCGTGAGTGGAGAGGCTGGTAAAGAGAGAAGGATGAGAGCAGAAGAAATGAATGAAATGTGGGGTTTTGTGATCAGTCTGAGATGGCCATGTGACTTACAGTGTCACCTGAGAATCAAGGCACCAGGTGTTAGAAGTGGGCTGCCGTGAGATTGGCTGTCGTGTGTCTCATGTGAGGTATCGAACGGTATGTATGTCCTATGTGACCGGAAAAAAAGGGAAGCAATTTTCAACAGAGGAGGAGAAATTATACACTTTTTTGTTTGCTTGCTCGTTTTATTATAAACTTTTTGCACCTAAGTGTAGCGTAAGTGAAGGTGTAGCCCCTAATGTTTTCCACACACGTTTTACCTTCTGTCCTTGTCTGTGTTTGGTAGTATTGCCAAACCCTTGATTCCACCTCATTGGGTCATATGGAGCCAAATTCCCTGCTAGTTCCAGAGCCATCCGTGCCTCTCTGAATGCAGGGCAGGGTCATGGACTCACCCACTTACCTGGTGTCTGCTTCCCCTCAGCCAAATTGGATGTCCCACTTGGCCCTCAGCTTCCAGGTGAAGTGAGGTCTGTAGCAGCTTATATAGAGACAGATTGTAAAAGTTTAATCCTCTGCATACACGAACATCTTATTTTCTGTCTTTAAGAGAGTAGGGACTATACCTTTTTCCCTTCCTCTTGTATCTTAAGTACCTTGTAAAAAAAAAATCCAGTACAAAGTAGGTACTTAACAAGCTGTTTAGTGAATTACTGAGTAAAAGTAATTAATGAACTTTTTATTTCATAGGCCTTAACTTTGTTGAACAACCTTAGGGTAATACACGGGAGGAGGTTGACTACTGAGAATGGCTAGTTTTTTTCACCCATGTTTTATCTCATTTTTTAATCCAGTTTTAGAAAACATACCATTATTATACACTTACAGTAATTATTACACATATAATTGTTACAAATATTCTAGGTTTTATATTGTTACCAAAGTGAATTTATGTGGTTTAAAAACACTGGAACACAAACGTATCAACTTTGAATGAAAGGTTTCCAAGGTTTCAGCAGAGCGGGTTCCTGACGGAACAGAGAAGCCACCCAGGAGCAATCTAAGGGAAAACGTCCAAGAAAAAGCTCATGCCTTAGGGTCTGCATAGACGCTAACACTTTGTTAGCCTGAGAGAGGTGTTTTGCTTACGTGTGTCATTGCACACAGGTATTCACTCTGCTGGGCGTAAGGGATGGAAGGGAATGTTCACTCGGAAACACCAGTGTCCATAGTTGGATGTCCCTGACAGGAAAGAGTGAAGTCCTGTCTCGGGAATGTTCAGACGCACGACCCTGGGTAGTGACCTTAGTATTGCTTTCTCCTGCTGCGTCCACTAGCTCACATGCTTATACACTTACTTTACGTTTTAGGCCTACCACGTGCCAGGTGCTGGGGCTGTGACCTCAACCGCATGGCTCCTGACTTTGGGATGTTTTCAGCCTCTGGGTAGGGACAGAAATGAACCTGTGTTGGCAGTAACAGAGACAAGGCTGTACAGGACAGAGCTGGAGTGCAGAAAGGACAGGGCTCTGCTGGGAGGGGCGTAAGTGAAGTCAGTCAGCATACTTGTCACCGGGTGTGAGTGCCTCTTCTGGTGTTTAACCAGAGAGAGGGGGACAGTTCCTGAGCTGTCAGAGTGGCCAGCTGCGGTAGGTTTGCTGAGTGGCACCAGCACGGCACCCCCCCCAGGCGTGTCCCTCACGCAGGGATTTTTGAGCAGAACCTTCCAAATAGGCTGTGACTTCCCAGTGCGTTTCTGGATCCAGGGGACAGGCCTTGGCTGTGCGTCCACCGGTGCACCCCTCCCACTGTTTGCCCATTAGTGTGCTCGTCAGATGTTCGCGGTGTGTGGAATTGTCAGAAGGAAATACAAATTGTGCAAGAAGTTATGTGAGGAGTATTGATTTACTTTAACCCTTTATTTTGTAAAAAGACTTTCCATAGAATTAAACAGCAGCTCCCCAAGTTAGTATGTAATTAATTTTGTAAAAATTTTACTAATTTACCACTTTTCTGGAATTTATTCTAGTTTGTAAAGCAAGTTATATTTGCATAACTACTTTAGATTAATGACCCTTTTGATTAAAAGCTCACATTTTAATAGCAGTCAATGTTGTTTTGATTGGTTGTGAGCCAACAATGTGTGTGTGTTTCTAACAATTGATTGTACTTAACTTTTTGTTTCAGAATTAAGACACTGAGGAAGGAAGTAATCCAGACGTAGTGGTTTAAATTTGATATTTTCCTTACAAAGTAATATTGGTTTATACTTGGGTTGAGTATTCTTTTTTCTTTTTAAGTTTTATATTAAAAATAAAAGGTTTTGGGCAGGATGATTTTTTAAAATGTCATATTTAGGTACCTTATCCCTGTGTATTATTCTTTTCAAACACAATTTTAAGAATAATTATTTAAACTTTTGTGGTCTTTTCAGATACGGTTAAAAAACTCCAGGACCAGAAACATGACATGGAAAGAGAAATCAAGACACTGCACAGGAGACTTCGGGTAGGAGAACTCTCCTTGTGTTATCTCGTCAAAATGGAGTTTTCTGGAAGTTGCTGACTGTGCCCTCGTTCACCAGGGGTGGTTACAGTACTGGTCCCCCGGGTGTGGGCAGGAAGCTAATGCCATCACTTCAGATGCCGGCTGGTACTCGATTCTGGACAGAAGAATGTGCTAGTAATTTATGAGTAGTCATTTCAGAAAGATGGGTTTAGGAAGCAAGTGTTATATTTTGGAAAGGAAGTTTATTAGCTCTTGATTATAAAGTGTCCCAAACTAAGCTGTTTTCTTATGAGTTTTCGGTCGCCTGTGGATGTGACCAACCTGCAGATGGCTGTGCTGCTCTGGTGCGGAGGGCGGGGAGCTCAGCTTATGGTTTGGGTTGAGCCTCGGTTGCTCAGGCTGCCTTGGGGCGGGGGCATTGGGCACGGGTGGGCAGCTGTGGCTGGTGGGGGGAGGTGGCCCCTGGGAACCATGCACACCCTCCATGGCCAGGGGAGCAGCAGACCCTGCTGGTCCTCAGCGCCTCTCTCTGTGTGATTCTGTCCGCCCAGATCCAGTGTGGTGTTTGCTTCTGGCTTCCTCTTCCTTTTCCTTTCCTTTTGATAGTTTTTTTTCCTGTTAGTTTTTGATGTCAGGATATTTATAGTTTTTCACTGTAAAATCTTTCAGTGTGATTCACACACCACTCTTCTACCTTCTTGAGCTTTTCAGAGGTAAAGTGCTGTAAATTTTGGATACTGTGTTTATTTTCGTAAGATTTACTGTGAAACTTGCATGAAGAAGGGAGGCTTGACGCTTTCGTCATTAACATTGAGCACTCTTTGAGTAGACAAATCAGATGGAAAATCTTTTCCTCACTAAGAACAAGCTTGCTGGTAATACATTATCCGTTAGAAGTAAGTGGTAGCAGTTCTCTGGGGTTTAAAAGAAATCAGTCATCATTTGAGACAGTGCATTATAGCAGTCTAATCATAAACACATTTTATCGTTTTTAAATAAGTCTTTATTGCTCTCTTTTGGAAATAAAAATTTAGTTTTTTAACGTAGGAAGAATCGGCGGAGTGGCGGCAGTTTCAGGCTGATCTCCAGACCGCAGTGGTCATTGCAAATGACATCAAGTCCGAAGCCCAGGAGGAGATTGGTGATCTGAAGCGCCGGTTACATGAGGCTCAAGAGAAAAATGAGAAGCTCACAAAAGAATTGGAGGAAATAAAATCACGCAAGTATGTCCTGAGAAACCAGCTGTGCACTTACGCTTCAGTGGAGAGCACCTAAGTCCTGGCTTTGTGATGGGATATTACAGAGAAATGTGGGGTCTGACCCGGTGTGCCTGAGTCTGGGTCTCCTGAAAGTCACTCACTTTTCCTGGGCCCATTCTATGACACCTGTGAAACAGTATAGTGTGGCTTTTCAGACTTGTTGGTGTCCGTAACCCACCCCTCTAGGGGGCCAGAGTGACTACTGGCACACGACCCCTAGTGGCTCCCCCGTGTCCTCCGTCCCCGCGTCCCAGCCCTGACCCTGTGGACCCTGGGCAGACAGACCTCGCCCTGGTGCAGCTCTGCCTTCTCTGGCTGTGAGGTCTGGGCCAGGCCCTCAGTCTGCTCACCTCTAGAGAGGAGACCAGTTGTTGTCAGGCTGGTGTGAGACACACCTGAATGTGCTCAGGACCACGTCTCGTGTATTCTAGCCAGTCTTAATAGAGTGGGGGTCCCCAGAGCCCTTCAGGGGTTCTTCGGGGGCAGACTGCGCAGTGGTACTGAGTGTTGTTTGCCCCTTTAGCTGTGTTGACTTTCACACAGACAGCAAGAAGCAGACGTAAACTTTTGGTGGATCCAGGCCTTGGCACCAAGTCGCGCTCTCAGTGCAGGTGTCCCTTGAAGATGTCCTTGGTGGAGCAGGGGATCTTTTTTTTTTTAAATAGACTTTATTCTTTTAGAGCAGTTTCAAGTTCACAGCAAAACTGAGCAGAAAATATAGAGAAGTTCTCACATAGCCCTCCCCACTCACACATATATACTCCCCTACCTTCAACATCCCTCATCAGTGTGGCATGTTTAGTACAACCGATGAACCAACATGGGCACATTATTATCAACCAAAATCCACAGTTTACATTAGGGTTCACTCTTGATGTTGTACTCTATGAGTTTTGACAGATGCATAATGATATGCAGCCACCACTGTAGTATCATACAGAGTAATTTCATTGTCCTAAAAATCCCCTGTGCTCCATCTGTTCATTCCTCCCTCCCTCCCTCTCCAGGGGATCGTTAGCGCTGCTGCCTGGCTCCTTGAGTGTGTTATCTCTGAAGCTCTGGGAGGCGCAGAGGGAGGTGCACGTAGGTGCTTCTGCTGCCTCTGCCCCACGCGAGCCAGGGTTGTCTGGGCAGGGCCCCACGGCCCGCTGTGCTCTGTGCTGTTTTCTTCCTTCACGGAATGAAAATTTTTACTGGAGAACGGCTGGCCCAGATTTGGTATTTAGTGGATGTTTCCTAAAAATGATGACGAGAGCCCTGTCACTTCAAGGGAAACAGCTGACAGCATTTGGTACCAATTATAAAATGTGGGCTTTCAGGGGAGTGTTAGGATTTTGGAAAACTTGTACGTGCCGCTGTGAGCTCGGCAGCTTCCCATGTTTAAAGAACTTCCTGATGAGGTTACTAGTGATAGAAACAAGGGACTTTTAAAAATAAATTGTATCATGCCAGGCGTCAGCATTTGGGAAATCCGTGTAACTCAGTGAACCCGTATTTTCCGTATGACCAGTGCGTGCTGTTACACAGGCCTGCCTGGGCGCAAGACCCAGGTCCGTTAGAAGTGCCAGGTGGACCGGGGGTCTTTGTGGACCAAGTTGGGGGGTGCTCATTAACACAATTTCAGATTCCACATCCTAACTAACCTTGAGTAACTAACTGCCAAGGCTGCTGTGCTTCAGTGTGGGATCGAGGAAGGGCAGCCAGTTATCCAGAGAGCCACGGCTGTGTCTTTTAATAGCATTACAGTAGTCTTCACTTTTCCAGCTACATGACTGCGAGGCCTGCCTTTTTTCCATATCTCAGTAGATTGAATACAGAAGAAATGAGAATCTCTCAGTCTTCTGTTAAGCCAGACATTAAAGAGATATGCAAAAATGTTAAAACATTGCTATTCTTCTTATTTATTATTTTTGTTTTGGAAAACATAGTTGTTTTCATAAAAATATGTTAGTTATGTTAACAAGCCCTGAGTTTATTTTTTATATGGATTAAATATTTAAAGTATTTCTTAGTTTTTTAATATGGTAACTGTCAGTCACTATAACCCACGTAAACAAAAGCTCTTTGGGGTCCTCAGTAATTTTTAAGAGTAGAAAGGAGGTCTAAGACCAAAAAGTTGGGTGATTGCTATTGTACGTCTTCTATTAAAACTTCTGAGCATGATACCCTCTGGTATATCTTGAGGCAAGAAACTCTGTCAGAAGAGCCAAATGTCCACCGAAGACAAATCTTCCCAAGGACTGGCTTAATTTTGTCCGTGGTAAACATACTTGATAGTTACATGACATGGGCCAACTTTGCAATGGAAATCTCATCCCACACGAAAACTTTTGTGGGGTCAGCTCCGTGGGGCAGAGCTGTCTGGAAATGAGGCAGAACTGATCCTTTTAGACGACTCAAGACTCCTCACACTGAGCGTCCAGGAGACCCATGTTACCAATGTGGTCCAGGCATTTTTTCTTTCCTTCTTTTTCTCCCTTTGTAGAACTTCTCTTTGGAGACCACACCATTTCTTGTTTTTGTTTTTTTTTAATTTTAAGAATATGGGCTTTGATTTCATTTCTTTGTATTTCCACATCTGTATGTGACGTGTTAGATTGAGCTGGTGCTGATTATCTGCACGTCCTGGCGAAGTCCCAGACCCCTGGGACGAGCCTTCTCAGCAGCACAGAACCTTGAGACTCCCAGCTTGAGTCACAAACCTGGCCAGTATGCCTCCCAGTTTACTGCTAATTGATTACTGATGTCCTCACCTTACACTTACTTAGATGAAAATGGAAACTGATGGTTACTTAACCTAGTTAGGATAACCTGATATAAAAATTTTAATATCATTTCCTGGAATTTACCAAGCAGATGGGAATATTAGATCAGGTAATTTACTCAGCTCAACTGATAATATTTTTGTTTTTTAACTGATACTTTTTAATGCTTTTCAGTTGGGAAGGGGAAATGTGTATTTTCCAGTGTATTTATAAAAATGCCCTGCGCTCAAAATTGTTTTCAGGCAAGAAGAGGAGCGAGGCCGGGTGTATAACTACATGAACGCTGTAGAGAGGGACCTGGCCGCCTTAAGGCAGGGGATGGGCCTGAGTAGAAGGTCCTCGACTTCCTCTGAGCCGACGCCCACGGTCAAGACCCTCATCAAGTCCTTTGACAGCGCATCTCAAGGTAGCGCCTTACTGCTGTGTTGGGGGCAGGCAGCCGTGCTCGTGGGCCGTGTCCTCTGGTCTGCGTGGTGGTCTTCACCATCTTGGTCCATCCTCACTAAATTTCACCTCATATCAGTAAGTCAGTCTTACCACAAGGTGCAGCGTGATAGGCAATTTGGGACCTGTCAGCTTCAGAGATCTTGGTGTCAGACTTGTGTCCTGCCCCGTGCAGAGGTGTCTCTGCATTGACTTTGAGTATCTTCTCTGTGCCTAGAAACTTCCAGGTGTGTGACTTCTGCCCTTTCCCTTCCTCCTAACCCCTCAGGCCTGTGTGTTAAAGTGCCTCCTTGACGTTGACACTTAGGTGTCTCCTAGACATCTTCCTGCGTCTGGCACCAGCTCATGTCTCTCAGCTTCCATCCTTCCCCTGTGTAAATGGCAGTTATTTAAGCCAGAAATCTAAGAACCTTCCTGGTTCCTTAAATCCCCCTCCTTCGTCACCTCCACACCTGATCTGTTAGCGCGTCCAGCCTCCAACACGCACGTCTGTGCTCTGCTCCCATCCTGGGTGGCACAGTCAGCTGCTGGTTCAGGCCATCGTCACCTGCCAGTTTCATGATCTCCTATTTAGTCTGGCCATTTCATTTCATCACAGAAAGGTCTTTTCTTGCTTAAAATCCTTCAACTGCCTTATTACATTTAGAATGAAATTCAGATCCTAGCTGCCTGCATAGTCTGACCCTGCCTCCTCTTACCCCAGGGGAACCACTCTTTCCCCACCCTCTGTACCCAAGCTGCACTGCACTTGGGTCCAGGAACCAGTTGGACTCGACACGCACACCCTTTCTCTCCTGGAAGCTCGGCCTGCTGCCCTCCGGTGGCTGGGCTCCCTGTCCTCGCCTCCTCAGCTCCAGGGAGGGAGAGGGATATAGCTTTTAAAAACAACTCACTGTCATGTGTCCTAAAGTTTCCACTTTACTCTAGAAATTATTTGAACTTCACGGCAGGCTTTATTCTAATTCACTCCAATAAAAGTAGTGTTGCCAGAATCTGTATTCTATGATTAGACACAAATTCGTTTTCTTTGACTTAAAATTAGAGCACAACTCACTTGTATACTCACACACACTGCTAGTACAGATTTTGGGGGGCAGTTACACAGTATTTTCGAATTTAAAATGCCGTATTCACAGACCTGGGAGGTGTTACACGTGATACCAGCACAAGGGGAAGAGAGAGATGCGTGTGTACAGAGTTTTCAGTATAGTGTTGTTTGAAAAAACAGGAAATCTGGAAATTGCTTCAGTGGCAGTTAAAAGGGTTAAGTCACCCTTGACCCATTAATTTAGTAAAATACAATCCGTCTTTTAGTAAGGATGAGGTGGATCTCAAAGTGCTCATGTTAAATACACCTGCGGTCCTTTACAGCAGGTTGCAGACGAGTGTTAAAGTGTGATCTCACTTTGTTTTCTAAAGTACGTAGATAATTACGTTGACAGTGCAAGACGGATGTGCCCGGAACTGCTGTCCATGGCTCCCTGAGTGTAACGCGCTGGGGAGAGGTACCAGGAGGGTGTGGATTACAGTTCTAAACCCAAGTGGTGATGCAGGGTCTCCACTAAGTTAAAATTGTGCAGTTACTCATAATAACAATAAAATGAGCTTTAATGCAGAAAGATAATTTGTTTCTATATGGATTTTTTGAAAAAACAGTATTTCATAATAAAATACATCTAAATGGTTCAGCAGTTCATTTTTAGTTATATATGCAAAGGAAGTGACCACAAGTATTCAGGCAGACACTTGTACACCTGTGTTCATCGCAGCACTGTTCACAGTAGCCAAAATGTGGGGACCCCCAGTGTCCATCAGCTGGTGACAGGATGAGCAGAGTGTGGTCTGTCCGTGGCGCTCAGCCGCGGGAAAGAACGGAGTACTGCCACACGCTGCCTTGCGGGGAAACGTCGAACACAGGCTGGCCGAGAAAGCAGACACTGAAGGCTGCGTGTTGTAAGGTTCCACTTAACGTGGAATATGCAGAGTAGGTAAATCCGTAGAGAGAAGGCAGTGTGGTGTTTGCCAGGGGCCGGGGCAGGGTAGATGGGGGTGACTACTTGCAGAGGTACTGGGTTTCCTTTTGGATGATGAAAGCGTTCTGGCACTAGACAGTGGTGGTGACAGTGGCACCATGTTGCTAATGTACTAATTGAACTGTGCATTTAAAAGATGGTTAACTTCATATTATGTGAATTTTATCTCAATCAAAAAATGCGTCTGAAAATAGTAGTTCTATGTCTGAGAACTTGGTGCACGGGAGCCTCCGCACTGACCTGCTCGTCCTGCTCCTCTGCACGGTGGGCCTCATCTCACTGGGGTGTCTCGCTTTGGTTTTAATTTCGCTTTGGACGAATAACCTTCTTTATGGACCGGCTACCAGGAGCTGTGCTAAGCCCAGGTAGCTAGAAGTGAATAAATCACGGATCCTAGTTTTGAACAGTTCAGTCCAGAGAGGGACACTGACGTGTGAGCGGGTATCCACACATCCGTGTGTTAGATGGGAAGTTCATGTGAAGGGATGTGGTGAGCCCCGCAGGGGGAGGTGAGGAGAGGTGAGCACAGCCCAGCCTGCCTTCATTTAGTACACAGGGAACTTGGATTTCCTTGCTTTATGGAGCATGTTAACCGAGTAAGCTAATTAAACAGCAGAAGTGCAGTGAATGGCGTAACCAGGGTTGGAGGGAAGCACAGCTCGTCTGGGGAAGCGCAGCGCCCCCTACCGGCCGGGAGTGTTCAGCGGAGGTGAGGCGTCAGTAGGGCCATCTTCCAGGGAGCATGAGCGCTGGTTACTCAGGTGAACCCTTAGGGCAGAGCAGTTGGAAAAGCCTCCCCTGCACCATGACGCATTCGTCACACCTCGTGTGTCTGTTTTTCTCCCAGTGCCCAGCCCGACTGCAGCTGCCATTCCTCGGACGCCTCTGAGTCCAAGTCCTATGAAAACGCCCCCTGCAGCCGCTGTCTCCCCTATGCAGGTAAGGCCGTGACCGCGGGGGTCGGGGGCCTCGGCGTTGCAAACTAGTTCTTTTCAGAGTCACTTACGCCACGTCATGGGGCGAGTGACTGCTTCTTGAGGGATGTAGTTGGGATTGTTTCCCTAAGATGCTGTGAGGAGTATTCTTTAAGGGAAATTATATTGCTGTCCATTGTGTTATTCTTCTGAAAATCTCTAAGCACAGTGATAGACTGTTGAGCATGTGCTGCGCGGTTCCACGTGCTTTGTAACGTTAACTCCTTCCCTCCTCGCAACTGCTCTACTGGGTGCTGGCACTGTTACCCCTACCTTTCACATGTGGAGACTGACACCCAGAACGGTTGACAGCTTGCTGAGGGGTGTACAGCTAAGAAGTGGTAGAGCTGGATTCGAGCCTGGACAGTGTGGCTTCAGAGACCATGCTTTTAACCGCGGCACTAAGACACGTCCCTAAGTAGCATGTACAGTTGCCCCTTGAACAGTGTGGGGGTCGGGGCACCGACCCTCTGCATGGACGAAAATCCACCAGCAAGTTACAGTCAGCCCTCTGCACCTGTGATTCCACATCGACGGTCCCACACCTGTGGGTTCCCATCTGCGGGTCGAGCAGTGCTGTAATATTTACTGCTGAAAACATGCGCGTAATCGTGGACTCGCGCTGCTCAAACCATGTTGTTTAAGGGCCAGCTGTGTAGTTGGCACATCTCGGCCCCTGCTACACAGCAAGTCACTTCAAAACGAGTAGCTTAAAACAGTAGTTTCCCAGGTTTTCCCGTTTCTCTGGGTTGCCTGGGCAGCTCTTCGCTGGCTTTACCCGGGCTCTGCTGCAGCTGCACTCAGTCCTCCTGAGGGGTGGCTGGAGTTGGTGACTCGCTCTGATGCGTAGAGTGTGGCAGGAGTGACAATATGTCACTTACAGGGTGAGGTCATGGCAGACTCGCTTCCATCTGAGCACCCTCCTGCTGTCTCTTAGGCTCCGCCAGTCCAGTGAGCAACTGGACATTGAAATACTTGGCGATACGTTTAATAAAGTACAGTGCACAGCCTTATAATGAAAACTGTACAGTCACGCTGAGAGAAGTTAAACAGTAATAAATGGAAGGATACAAGTCCTGCTTACAATCCCAGCATGCTATTTGGTAGAAATTGATAGTATAATTTAAAATTTATATGGAAATTCTAAAGACTGTGAATATCCAAAGCATCTGGGGAAGAAAGAAACAAATTTGTAAGACTTACAGTCCCTGATTATAGTACTTAGAGTAACCCGGGCAGTGTGGTACTGATACCAGTTTAAACGTACACATTAGATCAGTCGAATAGAAAATCCAGGTCAAGTGATTTTTCAACAAAGATGTCAGGGTAATTCAGTGGGAGAGGGATAACCTTTTCAACAAAGGATTCCGAGGCAAATAGATACCCGTATGGAAAAAAAAATAACCACAACCCTCACCTCCCGGCATTTATAAAAACTGAAAATGACTATAGACCTAAGTATAAAAGCTGAAACTACGGAACTTCTACATGAAGACATGAAGAAAATCTCCATGACTTCAACAGGGCAAAGATTTCTTACTTAGGACACAAAAAAGGAGGAACTATAAAAGAAAATTAATAAATTGGGCATCAAAATTTGAAAATTCTCTGAAAGAAACTTCCCAATAAGAAAATGAAAGACTAGAGAGAATATATGTGTAATTCATTTATCTGTCAAAAGACTGGTATTCAGAGAAGACTTGTTTGTCTTCTTGGTTGAAGATAGCCCAGTAAGTAATTGACAAAAGATCTGAAAAGTCCCTTCCTGAGAGAAGATGACACAAATGGCCAGTACACAGGTGAAAAGATCTCAACATCGTCAATCATCAAGGAAATGAAAGCTAAGTCCACAGCGAGATCCCAGTGCACACCCCTCGGGGTGACCAAGACTGAGACTCCTGATATCCAGTGTTGGTAGGATGTGGAGAAGCCAGCGGCTCACAGGCTCTGCGGGGAGTGAAATGGGGAGTCAGAGGTCAGCGGGGTGAAGGGCCGGGGAGCGAGGAAAGAGGCCTGAGCAGGTGCCGTGCTGGGAGCCCGTCAAGGAGCGGGAAGTGGAGCAGGAGAATGGAGAGGGTTTGGGTGTCTGGGGTACCTGTGGCTGCGTGTGTGGGACAGAGCTGAGGAGGCTGGGGGCTGAGTTGGGATGACAGGTTTACACCTGGGCAGTGGTGAGGGGGAAGCTGATGAGCGGGTGACAGGAGTGAGATCCGCTTGGAACCAGGGCACGAGCGGCCCCACAGGAGCACGACCGACTTTTGCTAACTGGTGAGTGAGGGGCAGGTGGGATCCCTCTGTATTCATTTTTAAAACAGTATACTGGTCACGGATGCCCCTAGGAGTGTGTGTTTCAGTCTTACTGTGACAATGTGGAAGGAACTATGCAAATTCGAAACTAAATATTTACTCCGGCAGCATTTAGTCTCTTTGAGAGGCCAGGTCCATGTGCAGGCTAACTTGAACACCTTTGCCTTCTGATTTCAGAGACATTCCATAAGCGGACCCATCTCCACGTCCAAACCCCTGGCGGCCCTGGCAGATAAGAGACCAAACTACGGGGAAATCCCTGTTCAAGGTGCATCCCATGGGTTTCACTTTGCTTGTTCATTTTTTATTTTTCTGACTTTTTGACCAACTAACTTGTTGGGCGTTTTTGTTCTTGACATTTCTACCAGTCTAGTGTACTTCTTTATCAGAAGTTTACTAGTGTCATGTCTTAACTACAGATGGGAGATCAGTCACTGATAGACGCGTCTTGGAAGACAACTTGTACTTCGTGGTGGGGGTGAGCACGCGCCGGTGCTGGGCACTGCGCTCTCACTGTTCTTCATGGGGCTCGTGGTCCCATTTTACAGATGCTAAAAGTGAGGCTTCAGGAAGTCAGGTAGCTCATGAGCACAGTTAGGTAACGTGGTTAATGTGCAGTACAGAGGGACAGCCTGGCTCCCGAGCCCACTGTTCTGATCTCTGTGCTGCTTGTAAGAGGGACTCGAGACCCTGAAGCTGAGGTCCATCGAGTGCCCGTTTCCACGCAGCCCCAGAGCTCAGGTCTCCTGCCTTTCGAGGACGGGGGTCCGTCTCCTACACCACTGCCTCCTCCATATGGTGCTGAAGCACTTTGGAAGAATGGATGTGGGAGTCAGGCCTGATTCTGGGAAAGGCGGCTTCGTTGGGATGGGTGTGGAGACACTGGGCCCTGTGTGCACCCTCGGGAGCCAGGCCCCTCTCGGCGGGGCGGACCCAGCCCCTGCACGCGCTCCTGGTGTGGGAGTCGGGCTCTGGGGCTGAGACCACAGGTTTCGGTTTTGACAGGTGTGTAGAGGAATCAGCAGACTTGGGGGAAGTGTTCCCTTAAGGAAGCTTGAGGGCTGGCTTCGTGGGCCTCAGGGAGCGCCAGGCGGGAGAGATTCAGTTGACAGTGGACCTGGCCCCCCACCGCGAGCCCGGGACGTGGAGAAGCTGGTTGTGCACCCTGGGGGGACAGCGGACCCCAGGATGGTGGTGCTGCCACCGGCCCTGCACAGACCTGCCTCCACCCTGCTTCAGCCGCCGGGTCACTCGTCAGCCGTGACCTGAGGTCTCTTCTCCCCTCAGCGGGTCCTCTTGCTGAGGAAACAGTGTGGACGGTTTACATCTTTACCATGTTCCCCCGCCACCCTGGGGAATCCACCGGGATTTGTATGTGTATGGGGAGGTCGTCGGCCTTCGCGTGTGGACTGTCGGCCTCTCTGATGCTGTTCTTTGTCTGACTCGGGGATGATCGTGAGCACCTGGCTCAGGGCTCCCACGCTCCCCAGGCTCTCACACCCGCCGCGGGCTCGCACCCTCACTGGCTACCATGGCCGCTGTCGTCGAGGTTGTGGGTGGCGTGGTGCCCCAGCTGCCCACCTCCCAGGCCCTGCTGAGCCCTCCCTCCTCCGGGTGCTCTTTTTGGTCCTTCACACCCACTCTTGCTTTTCCTCCTCCGTCTCCTGTGAGTGGTGGAGTGTCCATGGGCCTCTCTTGTCTGTCTGCGCTCACTCTCTCTTCGTCCTGTTTTGGGGCTGTGGTTACTGCCCCTCAGTTGATGTCTGCATCCTGTTCCTCTGGACTTGACACTGTGTATCCAGTTCCTTTGTGACAGCTCCAGTTCGATACTGGAGACCCTCAGACTGAGTTTGTCCGGGACAGGATTCTCTCATTTCCCAGGCTCCATCTACCTGTAGCCTGTCTTCCCTGCCTCAGTTAATGACAGTTTCATCCTCCAGAAACTTTGGAGGCTCCTTCCTCCCTTCTTTATCTCAGACCCCATTCCTGGGACCTGTTCAGCTCTTTAGGAAACCCTGCTGGCTCTGCTTTCAAGTCCACCCAGAACCAGGGCCTTGCCCTCCCTCTCCTACCACCTCCTGGGTCTGAGCCACCACCGCTCCCACCTGGATTCTGGCAGAAGGTTTCTAATGCCCCTTGCAGTCTACCCTTGACCCTCCAGGCCGCCTGGTCTTAAAGGACGTAAGGTGGAACTGTCGTCCCACTCCCAGCCCTTGGCCAGCTCCCTCTTTCCAGGTTCTGCTGGCTTTCTCTTAGTGGCCTCCAGACCCTCCAGCCTGGCTTCATCCCTTTTTTCTCTTGGTCACTCTGCCTGGCCATTCAGTCTTCCTTGCTGTCCCCTGGGCAGCCAGGCACACTCCTGACCTGGAACCTCGAGCTGACTCTTCTCTGCTGCCACACTCGCCTGGGTGTCTCGCCCGCCTTCAGGGCTGCTCAGATCTCACGTTCGTGAGGCTGTGAGGCCCTGAGGCTGTGCTGAAAGTGGTGAGCCGCACGCTCTCCTCCACACCTTTTCCCTCATCTCTCTCCCCTTAACTTTTTTTTAACCTTAGCACTTACCTTCTGGCCACACGGTGTGGCGCACTTACCTTAGCTTACTGCCTGCCCCCCTGGTGGGGAGCTCGCGAGGTCGGGGACTCATGTCTGCTTTGTTCCAAGGCCCCCGCATCACCTGGAGTCGTGGGGGCTCCTGATGACAAACCATGAGAACGCGAGGCCGTGTGAAGGCTGGTCTCAGTCTCCCCTTCCTGCTGTCACAACTCTTAATCAGATTTAGTCGGAGCTGCAAAAACAAGAGAGAGGGAAACACACTTAGGTGAATTTTATCTGAGAATTGTTGAGAGTGTGATCTTTTATCTTAAACCATCACTAGGGAAGGAAACACTTAGAAAACTGAGAACAACCAAATGATTCTTGGTCATAAAAAGCCACAGTGGTTATCCAAACTGTGATTAATAGAGTAGGAGTCTGAGCTCTGAGTTAACTGCTTTTCTTTCTTATTTGTCTCTTTTGTCTTGGCATAAATCAAAAAACACCATCTGTCATTTTCAGTTTGAAAGTTTCAGTGGCTTCGTTACTGAACAATTGAAAGGTGCCGCTGCTTGTTCTACTGTACTTAAATTAGAGAATTTGTTGTATTTTCCAGTTAAATATTTTATAGAAGTTCTGTTTTTTTGGTTCTGTTTTTCATCATGCTTGTAGATCACTTGCAGGAAAGTGTTTTAGACTAGAGATCTGTTACATAAATGGGCTAATCCGTTGTTGGTGTTGGCAGTCTGTGTCGTGACAGGTGCTATGCTACTTCACTGAATCTCTGTAGAGAGATGTGAGCCTGTGTTTGCAGCCCGAGCAGTGGAGGGTGGGTCTGCTGCCGGGGATGTGGGTACCAATAGTTGGGAGGGTCTGCACGGCCCCCGCCTGCATTGTGATCTTAAAGGTCCGGGGTTAAGCAGAGACCTCAGCCAGACGGTGCTGATGGTTGGGGAGCCGGGGTTGCCCAGCATCCATGTGACTTTGGGTGAGTCACACTAGTGTCATCAGTTGAGACGTACAGGTATCTGAGGAAGCTGATTAGTCCAAGTACAGTCACGTTCCTCAAAGAAATGCATGCTGTTATCATCTGTCTAATTGTATTACTTGAGAATAGACATGTGAAAAATTTTTAAATTTCTTGAAAAAAATTGATTTATGGTAAAGGTATATTTAATAAATGTGATACAAAGTTAGGAGGTTTTACCAGAAAGCCAAATCTTTGTTAAAAGTTCTCTCTTTACTTTTAAGCTGGAAGGAAAAGAACTTTGTATTAAAAAGTCTCACAGCAATTTTTATTCTCCAAAGAGTAGATCTAAATCAGATTCTGATCCTGCCCTAGCTGGGAAATTCCAGGGAGAAATTCAGATAGAAATCCTACCCTTTTTTATTTACAGTTTAATAGATGTCCCTGCCCACCTTCCTTCGATTGCCTGTGGTTCCTGGTGTTTATTTGTCTTGATAAACTAAACTGTCTGGCCTCCTTTGTTTTTCCCAACATATTATTATGAAAAATTTCAAGCATCAGAAAAATTGAAAGACGTTGTGTAGTGAATATCCACAGCCCTCTTCCTAGATTCACTGGCACTTTGCTGCAGTCACTTTATCATGTATTTGCCCATCCACCTACCCTTCCTTCAGTTCATCTTTTTTTTTTTAATGCACTTCAAGGTAAGTTGCATTAGTACCTTGTTGTGGTGAGAAGGCATTGCACTGTTTGTTTAAGGTGCTCTCTCTGTCTTTAAACTCTTTCTTTTGAGATAAGTTTAGGCTTAGAGAAGAGTTATAAAAATTTGAGAGAGAGTTCTCGTAAACCCTTCACCCAGCTTTCCTTACGTGAACACCTGTGTGACCATAGGCAGTGTGGTCAGAGTGTCAGGAACTGAACCAGGCTTTGGATCTCACCCCTTGTTCCACTGATGTCCCTTTCCTGTTCCAGAGCAAACTCAGGATCCCGGTTTGCGTTTAGTTTCTCACCTCCTCAGGTCTCGCCAGTCTGCAGCAGGTTGTCAGTTTGGGTGTGTCATGTTGAGGTTCTGTACTGTTGGGAAGGGTGCCCCTTCTTGGCGTGCCACCACATCAGGGGCACGTGTAACTGTAACGTGACCTTGATCGCTGGTTGCAGTGGTTGTCTGCTGGTAAGTAATAAATATCCTATTTCTGCTTAAACTTCCTCTTGCTGATTTTAGCGTCTGCTGTATATTTTGCCTGCAGCAGTTATTACCATGTTCTGGCGGTGATTTTCTGTTTCCTCATCTTCCTGTAAGGAATTATGTATATTACGTTATTATATTTATTGTTATATTTATAGTTATTTGTATTAGTACAGACCCGTGGGTATTTATTTTGTTCTGTGGGTTATAGTCCATTACTATTATTTATTCTGTTGCTCATATTATTTCAACTTTGGCCATTGGGAGCTCTTTCCTCTTTTCTCTACTCCCCTCGCCCCAGGTCCCACCCAAGCCCCAAAGCGCTTTCTCACTTTGCACACCTCAGATGACCCAGCCTTGGTTTTCCTGCACCAGCTGTGGAATTGAGGGCACTTAGAAAGTAAGATCTGGGTGCCAGTGATGCTCGCTGCCTGCAGTTCCCCTCTGGACGGAGCTAGGGAGTCTGTATGTAGGTGCACCAGCCCCTGCATACACACCTGTGACTGTTCTCTGTCTGTCTGTCTGTCTGTCTGTCAGAAATCGTGCGTTTATACTGATGCCTCTGACTCCAGGCTGCACCTGAGGGTGCATCTGGCTTTCTCCCTTTCCTCATTTGTGACTTCTTTCTCCTAAAAGTGAGAAACCTAGCTCTCGTTATCTGCAGCGTATTTACTTAACTTGATGGCCCCTGGTACGCATGTCCAGTAGCCCCAGGACTGCTAAACCGTGCCCTGTGAGAAGCAAATTTACCAGAGCAGTGTTTGCAGACAGTTCTTTTTTTGTGTTTAGCCTGAGAGTATCCAGCCAAAGCACCTTTCTTCTCAAGGTTACTTAGGTCTGCTCCCTTTCTCACGCCCTCTTGGGGTGGCTGTGTCATGCTCTTGTGGTACAGTTAGGTTAGTTTTGTTGCAGTGTGCATCTTATCCCCCCACCCCCAATACCGGCTGATAAAAAGAATTACATGCAGTAAAATCCATTCTCCGTTCTGTGCGTGGTAGGATGTTTGGCGGCATCCCTGGCCTCTGCCCACTAGATGGTAAGCCCCCTCCAGGATTCCAGCCGCATCCAGCCCCCTAGTTGTAGCGGCCAGAAATGCCTCAGGACATTGGTATATTGGCCAAATTGCCTCAGTTGAGAACCAGAGATTTGGTTCTCACAGTTTTATTTGTCTAATGTCAGCAGAGAGATGGGAACTGTAAGTGAGACTCAAATAGGAAATTCTGGCTGTTGCATGTTGTCTGTTATTTCCACCAGAGGCTTTAACATATTAATTATAGTTATTTTATTAATTTTTTTAATTTTTAAAAATTAAAAAAAATATTGAAGTTATAATGTGTCAGTTTGTCAATGTGTCAGTTACAATGTGTCATTTTGGGGCGTTAAGCACAATGTCCCAGTCATGCATATATATACGTATATTCATTTTCATATTCTTTTTCGTTAAAGGTTATTATAAGATATTGAATATAGTTCCCTGTGCTGTACACAGGAAATTTGTTTTTTATCTATTTTTATATAGTGGTTAACATTTGCAAATTTCAAACTCCCAAATTTATCCCTTCCCACCCCCTTTCCCCAGTAACTGTAACATTGTTGACTGTGTCTGCAAGTCTGTTTCTTTTGTAGATGAGTTCATTAGTGTCCTCTTTTTTTCTTCTCATTCTTTTTTTTAGATTCCATATATGAGTGATATCATATGGTGTTTTTCTTTCTTTCTGGCTGACTTTACTTAGAAATCATAGTTACTTTAAATGCCCCATCAGATAGTTCCAGCGTCTGTGCTGCATCTGAGTCTGGTTTATTGATTGCTTTGTGTCTTGATGTAGTGAGCTAGAGGTACTGGTTTTTTTCTTGTTTTTTTGTATATTTATAATTCTTTGTTGGAAGTTGGACATCATGCGTAGAACAGTAGAGTGGTTTTATGCCTTGACATGGGCACCTCTTTCCTTCGGCTAAATGTGGGATGTTGAGCTAATCTACTCAGGAGCTGGGCTGAGTTTGTTTTGTTGTTGCTGTGATGTGCTCAGTGCACAGCAGGCTTACACTTGTGCCATAAATACAGTGTGTTTAGAGTGGGGTGGAGGTTCCAGAGGAGTTTTCTCGTGTCTCCTCCAGTTTCAGCTTTAGGCTGTTCTGTGCCTTGCATCTCAAGGAGGGCATGCCTCATACTCTCTTAGCTGTTTCTGCTGAGATTTCCTATTTGTTCATTAGTTGAGAACATATTTTCCTTTATAATGTTGAGATATTTGTCGTAGCTGCTTTAGAATTCTTTTCTGCTAACCCTAATATATAAGTCATCTTCGGGTAAGGTTTCCATTTCTTTTGAGTGTGAGTCAATTCTTCCTTTTTATTTGTATGTCTTGTAATTTTAGATTGTATCCTGAGCTGTGTGAATTCTCAATTCTATCTTGTTCTTCCACAGAAGCTTAGTTTTTGTTAATAAGCAGTTAATTTGGCTCACTTCACACTCCAGTCTCTTTCCTTCAGTTGAAATAGCTGTTTGGTTATTTTTCCTTAATGCAGCTCCTTGGAATCTGAGTTCTTCTGGATTTCAGGGGCCAGTGAGATTTGGGCAGATTCATATACAGGATTCATGACTCCGTCCTTTCTAGGATTTCCCTCATCCCTTTGCTTTCCAGCAGCTTTGGTTGTCCCGAGTTACCTCCTCTGCTTCTTCAAGGCGGTAAGGCCATGGGTTGGCTACCAAACCGTAGCTGCCCTGCACAGCCTCCTCTGGGGCCTGCACTCGGCCCATAGCCATAAACCCGGGGAACTCACCCAGCGCTGTTTCCTTCTTCCAAGTGTAGGCGCCTTTCTTTTTCTTCCTTCTCTTGATTTCTCTTCAGTGCCTTTAAGTAGTTGATCTTCATATTTTCCCAAGATTTTATAGTTGTTTTCAGCAGGAACATTGGCCCATTTGGAGCTATTCCTCTGTGAACAGAAGTTGGCTATTTAGGCTCCTGTTTTTAAACCACTATTTTGCCTGTAAATTTGATTTGGGAAACAATAAAAGGACAAGTGCCCGTACCTGTTTATCTCTATGATTTCTCCAGTGAGAGACAGAAGTGGCCGGCCTGGTGTGCTTGTGTTACCGTGGCCTGCCCGTCCAGAGCAAGCAGTATGCCTGTGTGGTTTCTCCCTTTCTCCGAGCCCTGGTCTCGTCCCCCGGCCTGCACAGATGCTCTTAGCCTCACGCTCTCCTCTCACCCTCCTGGGTCTTCAGCTTGACCCTCTCTGCCCGCTCCCTCCCATCGTCTGAAAATGCCCCCCGCCGTCTCCCCTGTCTCCCCCGTGGAGAAGAAGTGTCTCCCCTCCTCCTGTGGCTCCTGCACCCTCTCTCCTGCCCTTCCCAGCTTGTCTCCCACTCGCTCCTCCACGGTCTCACCTCAGTTTTGTACCCACAGGGTATGAAGTTACTCAGACCAAGGTTACCAGGACTTGCGTGGCAGTGGTTCATTCTCATCTCATCAGCTGCATGTTGATTATTTCCAGAACTACACATATTTGCTCTGACTTCATATCTGCACTTCCTCTGTCTGCTCCGTCCACATCCTTCCCCAGGTACCTCATAGGGTTCTCACATTCCGTGTGTCCTCACCTCTTCCTCCCAGTGCTCTTCCCTTTGTCACCTCTGCACATGGAGCTGCCCTCCTCTTCCTCCACATCCAGGTGCTGCCTCATTGAGGAACCCTCCGGTCTGTGTTCCTCTCGCATCTCCTCTGCTACCACCCCAGTCCAGACCACCCTTCTCTCTGCTCTGTAGTTGAACCCCTCACCCTGCCTGCACTGTTACCCTCCCACCCCCGGCAGCCGGACGGATGTCCATCTAAGGAAGCCTTCCTTGGTTCCGCGTTGCCAGCAGGTGGAGTCCACAGCCTCAAGCCCGGCCTGGGCCTCCTAGCCGCCCCTCTGTGTGCAGCACTGCGGCCCTCCATCTCTTTTGGTGTCTGCTGAGCACCCCGCTGGGAACGCACTCTCCTTTGCCTGTAGGAAACCTATTAATTATCCTGCTAGTCGTAACCGAGATGCTGTTTCCCGAGGAGGCCTTTCTCGCCCTCCACTCCAGAGCAGGTCATGTCCCCGCTGTGTTCCCTGAGCCCCTGGTACCGGTCTGTCCTGCTTCCCTCACTCGCGGTGATGTTTTGAATGTCTGGCTTCCGCTCCAGACTCCAACTTCCACGAGGGCAAGTTCCTGCCTCTTTTTCCCTTTCTCTGACCCTTGCATCACACCCAGTGCCTGGCAAGTAGCAGACACCCAGGAGGTTTTTGTTTCATGAATGAATTACAGACAAAAACTGCGCCCTAAGGCAGCAGAGCAGACAATCACTGCAACGTCTAATCTCCTCCTTGCCGTGCTCAGCTGTCATATTGCCTTGTTTCCCGAAAAGGGACACAGCGGTTGGATGTAAGGATGTGGTCCAGCCGCCGTGCGGTGGAGTGGGCGCCTGCCCCTGCTCGCCAGGTGCCTGAGCTGCAGCAGGCTGCGCTGTGCCCGCAGAGACTCGCCCAGCAATTCTGCCATGAAGAGCCGTGGGGGCTTTCCGGGCCTTTCTGTACATCTTCAGAAAGGAGCTAGTGGCCTGTGCCAGGGACTGTCCACAGATTGAGACGGACATGGACCCTTGGACATGCAGTGAGAGCAAGGCTGGCCTGGGCTGGGCAGAGACTTGCAGTCGCATTGTAAACATGCTTCATCGTCGCGTGCCCGCAGGGTCGGGGGAGATGCAGTGGCTGCCGCCCTCGCGCCCCCCCCCCCCCCCCCCCCGCCCGCTGCTTGCCTCGGCCTTCACACTCCTTGTCCCAGTCCTCTGTCTTGTAACCTTTCTTCCCGCTTTCTCTGCTTGCTGTGTTCCTTGAGAGATGAAGGTTTTTGGGAAATGACTGGTTTCATAACCGTGAAGTGGGCGTTTTGATTAAATTTTAAAAGGTGGTATCTGTTTCCTACTATTTCCATGTTCCATGAACTTGGCTTTGTCTGTCAGACTTTGTGCACAGGGCGCTCCTCCTGGGAGGGTGCTCGCCGACCACGGCAGGGTCCAGGATTCTGACCGCAGCTCGCTGGTAGGCTCTGCCCCGAGGTGGTGGTTATTCAGGACAAGGGAGGTACAGCGGCTCTGGGCTGCGAGAGTCCTGTCTTCGTTCAGAAGTAAGCTCATCCTTCCACTGCCTTCCCTGCCAAAGTGCTATGTGCTCCTCATGCCTGGAAAGTAAATTTTGGAATGACGGGTGTGCTATCCTTGAAAGGTGCCGTTGCGTGACGTCACCTTTGACATCGTGATATTTTGAGAGGGAGTATTTTTTAAATTGCCACTTCTTGAAAAGAAGTGCTGACAGGCTGTTTGATGGTTGTAGGTCAGGCTTGCCTCTCCCTGTCGGTGTGTGTTTGCGGTGGGGACGGTCTCGGACAGCGAGCCTTGTGGTCCCCAGGAAGTGTGACGCCGTCACACACTGCGAACACCTGGCAGGCGGGACTTGTCTGCCCGTCCTGGCACATGTTGTCCTGGCCTGACGGCAGCCTCGCTGGGGTTGGAGCCCGAGGTGGGGGTGCTGGTCTGTGTTCGGGGCTCCCACTGTGGGGAGCAGGTGCTGAGGACGCGATGTTGGAGGGAGGATGCAAGGCTGCTGAGGGTGGCCGGGCAGAGGGCGATGGAGGAGGCGGGGGGCAGCCAGCCAGTGTTCATAGCACTGCAGGGTCTCCCAAGATGGCTTGTGTTTGGGAGCAAGGAGGAGCTCCGCAGGTGGGGCCACATGCTTAGTGGCAGTGGCGGCGTCTGCCTGTCCTTCCTGAAGGTTCAGAAACGATGGCCACTTCCACGTTGCCCTCAGACCGGAGCCCACTCGCCTGGGAGCAACCTGTCTCCTGCTGCCCTCTGTTCTCTGCAGGCCCCTTGTTTAGCTGCACGGGGGTTTACTGTCCCTAAATTGAATGTCCTTGTACCTCTGATCACTGCCAGGCTCAGACGCTGCTCCCACCCCTCTCCCCCGGCAGCCAGGCCTGCATCTGACAGCTCATGTCCTTATGCGGCGAAGGCTCCCCGCTGCCTGAGGGGAGGTGATGGCTGCCCTCTCTGGTCTGACAGCGCTCGTCATCCTGCTATTCCGGCATCCCCCCGACTTGTCTAGTTGTGTGCGCGTAACTTCCCCACTAGCTCCAGGCGTACAGGCGCGAGGCTTTTATTTAGTTTGTGCTTTTAGACCCAGGTACAGGTATAGCAGGGGATCTTTGAGTTTGGGTTGAATTGCATCAGAGGTAAGTAGCAGTTCGTTGTTTAGAAGCGTTCAGCTGTGTTGAATGTCTCATCTCTAGAAGTGAAAACTGAATGGATGCTTTCCCTTGTTCCTTGTCTGCGGAGCTGTTCTGTGTACGGACTCCCTGGGGAACCGTGTAGCTCCCAGGCCCCCAGGCTGGGAGTGAGGGGGGAGCCTCAAGGACGAGGGGCGTGAAACTCACCGCCCTGCTGCCCTTGCTCCTTCAGGTTCTGGGGTGGGGCTCTTTACTGTGAATCTTTCCACTCTGTGCAGAGCATCTACTCAGAACGTCTTCAACCAGCCGACCTGCTTCTCTGCCCAGAGTACCTGCCATGGAAAGTGCCAAGACCATCTCAGGTAACACCTTTTACCTGGAATTTCCTTTAAAAAGAAGTTTTGGTAATGGTACTGAGTACTTTCTCTTTAGACTTATTTAGCATCACTTGCCTCTTTTGTTCTTGAGTTGATTGTTTTTTACTCTGAATTTCCCCATGGTATCTTCCAGATTCTATAGAAATCACATTTCATGGCCTTGATTTTAAAAATAAAAAACAAGAACTAGGTAATTCCATTCACTTAACAAGTATCCATTAAGTGCCTCGAGTGGGTTAGAAGGTGTGCTGAAAATACAGCTTCATACAGAGTTGATTTGGTTCTGAAAGGTTAGAGTATTTATCCCAAGATGTGTCATGATGGGTTTTGAAGAGTTGCTTCAGAGCAAACCAAAAATTCTCTGGAAGCCAGATTTTTTCAGTGTGACAAAGCCCTCCGACAATGGTAGGTTTGACTGGCCTCCTTTGTTGGCCTCCCAGAGCTAACACTGGTTTATCAGTTCATGTTAACGTCCTCCTTTCTTTCTCCTTAGACACTGGACCAGGAGAGGAGAGACTCCTACAGCTCTGCCTCACGTGGTTGACGCCCCGCTTGTACAGGATTTAGTTAGTGCAGTTGTTATACTTCTTAGCTGGGTCTTTAAACCAGTGGGAAGTCCAGCCAAAATTACAGCCCAAAGCCTAGATCCAGAGCCTCTTCCTCTAACAGAGTTCTTCCAATTCTTTCTCAGTCTGTTTCCTCTGTTTTATTTAAAATTATGAAAGGTGTTCTCATTTAGTTTCCTAGCACACCACTTAAAAGGAACTGCTGATTCAAGGCATGCAGAGATCTTACATGGACAGAAAAAACCAGAATAATTACAAAATTATGTCAGAAATATGGGAGTGCATCATTCTAGTAAGATCATGCAGTTGGAGAAAGCATCTGTCTCCTGGATCTTTAAAGACATCACTTAACTGTTACAGAGTAGTAAGTAGTCTGCCTGTGGCTATCCTGACATGATCAAGAGAATTTTAGCATTAAAGGGTCAGTTCCAGGCATCAGGGAAGATTACTGGTCTGTGACATTGAGTGTGTTCCCACCCGCCCAGGGTGATACAGATCACAGTCCCCGAGGTGAGAGAAAACTTGTCTGAGGTCAGGAACTTGGTCTCACATCTCATGTCTCACCGGGCTCGGCTCAGCACCCTGAGGACCTGCTCATCCTCAGTGCATCAGGCTAGAAGCCACTACATTATTGACGGCTGACGTGTCTGCTTCTACCTCACAGTTCCCAGGACTTTGTGTAATTCCAGCCAGGTGCAGTGTCTTACTCCGCCGGACTTTGAACGTTGGACCCCCCTGGTGGTTCTTATCTCTCAGTAGTTGACTTGACGTGATACCTTTTGCTTTTCTGTCTCTTTGATTCATGTTTTTGAAAACGTGGCTTAACCCGGAATTAAGCAGAGCCCTGTAATGCAGTGTCCCTTTCCTCTCTGTCCCTTCGGCAGTGCTGTGGCCAGGTTCGGAGGGGCTGTGCTGGTTTTAGTCGAGCCTGCGTAGCTGCAGGTGGTGCTCTCCTTGCCCTTTGTTTGGGTCGTGTTTGTGGGTGCTCACGTGCGCCCCTAGGGCACCGGGAGTGTGCAGAGTGGATCAGACGCACTGCCTGCCCTCGGGGCGCGCAGGCTTCCCCGTTCCAACGGCTGTACCTTTTCTACAGCGCTTTTAACAAAGAAAATAAGAAATCCTTAATGTTAGTTTTTCCTCCTGTATGTAATTTCTCCACTGAAGAAGGTGTCTCAAGAACTCAATTTAAAACGTTTTTGCTATAAAATGCATAATGACCATTTGTCGCCATCAGTGTCTCGACGAAGCAGCGAAGAGATGAAACGAGACATGTCTGCGGCCGAGGGCGCGTCACCGGCCTCGCTCATGGCCATGGGAGCCACATCACCACAGCTGTCCCTCTCCTCCTCCCCCACGGCCTCTGTGACCCCCACTGCCCGGAGCCGCATAAGGTAGGGAGCAGTTAGTGCTGGTGCTCCCCGCGTGGCTCCCGGCCTCTGACGCAGGTGGTCAGCTTGTGAAGTGATGGCATTTGAGCACTGGTCCGTTTCTTCCTTTGTGTGTTATTAGATGTTTTCTGATCTGGTCTTCTGTGCCCAGTACTGGGAAACATGACGCAGAAGTGAAACAGTGAAACAAAGTACAGGAGGGAGTTATTTCCCCCAGGCAGTGGGTGGTTTTGTTTTTGTTTCTTTGTGGGTTTGTTTGGTTTTGGTTTTCTGCATTAGGGAACAGCTGAGTACAAAAGGAAGTGTAGTGACCCTGGAATCCTGGGTGTGGGTGGCATGCAGGGGACGGGGCCTCGTTGGTGGCGGGTGGGGAGGGAGGGGTGTTTTTGCCAAGGTCAGTGTCTCCAGTGACTGTTCAGAGGATTCAGGGAAGGGTAAAGGAACAGGTTTCAGAACCTTGCTGTATACTGACTCTCAGGTCTGAGGATAAAGTAGAAGATTTGGTCTCTCAAGCTCAGATTATCTATACTTTTAAAGCCCTGCCTTGAGGGGACCGACCTCTTAGGAGAGTGGCCCACAGGCCATGCCTGTCCGGCCGGGGCGCACAGTGAGGAGCCTGACGCGGGCCCGGTCCTGCCCTAGCTCGTCCATGAGTCCGAGGCCACAGGCTGCCCGCGGGAAGGGTCCCCTCTCTTCCCAGCCCCCCACTTGGAAGCTGTGACCCTCAGCAAGGCATCTGCTGGCCTCAGCCTCCTCGTCCCACGGTGAAGACCGCAGGACCCCCTTCAGCTCCAGGGGCCCTCTTCTCGGCCTGTTGTGTCTGTAGGGTTTACTCTTCCCTGCTGCTGTTGAAGCTGCATTTATAACAAAACGGCCCCTGTGTAAACCAGATAAAACCTTTCACGGTGACTAGTAGTTCCTTGTGCTTTGAGCTTGATGGAGTGGGTTATTTTTGGCTTGCCCTTTTGCTTTCATTCACACATCTTACCTTTATCTTCATTCTCATTTCCTGTGTTCAGTAGTGTTATTGTTATAACAAACTTCCTCGAACCCTTTAAACCAAAGCAGGAATCTGACGGGCTGGCACACAGACATAAAAGTGTGTTTCTTCAAGGCAGTTGAGATTTTTTCGTATTTTACTTTTGGTTCTGAGATAGGTGAAAATTGGTGCTATTTCAGTGCAACTCTCCAGTGGAAAAGCTTCAGTTCTGCACGTGTGCTCTCTGCCTCCCTGACGTACTGGGCGGGGAAGACAGACGGGATGGGCGCGCGAGGAGCCCAAGGCCGCTTGTGACGTCATGGCCTCCAGGGCAGTGGGTGGGCGGCTCAGCTGGCGGCCCAGGGGCCGCAGTCTCCACTTGCCTTGTAAAACGGTCACTAAAAATTAGACCACGCTTTTAAGAGTGTACTACTGGTTGAGGGGCAAGTCATTTGACAGAGTGTTCTCTCCAGGTGCTCCTCGGGGTTCTGGTCTCCTGGTAGTTGCTGGGAGGAAGCACTTGGTCCGCCTCCCCTGCTCCATCACCAGGTGGTCACAGAACCTAGTGTGATTCAGTGTCTGGTCTGGGGCAGGATTTTTATTCTGCCTACAAGGCAGTTGACTGCCCTGGAGTACCCTACCTATGATTCTAAGACATGAGTTATGCAGAGCCATCGATTCGCCCACCCCCACCCCGAGCCTCTGCAGTCTGTCCATCCCATAGTAAACTCTGAGCTGCTCAAGGGCAGGGGCCTTGTGTTGCTGACCGCCTGTTACCAGCACGTGCATGGGGCCTAGCCCAGTGGTGCTTCATGAGGAGGTATTGAGCGAATGAGTGAGTGGGTTTACAGAAAAATTCCATTTTCTAGGCAAGGTAAAATGCTAATTACTTAGAGTCAATAAAGAGTGTACAGGTCAGCAGTAACACATTTGAGACAAATCTTATGGGTGTTTTAAATGTTTATTACCGTCTTTCTGTCATATCTGCTTCCCGCAGTTGTAAGTACTTTGAAGCAGGAACTAAGCCTTATAGCTCTTTACCTTACATAACTTTGTCCTTTGTATTTACAGTTAGTGATTTTTTAAAAAGATGAAATGATTAAGGACATAAAAGTTGGAAGCAAAAATGAGTAAAATAAAACTAAACATACAGACCGTGAAAGGATAAGGTGTGATGAAAGGCCGAGTCGAAGTGTCAGGACGCTCCCCTGAGCATCCTGGGGTGCGCCCCGTTAACTGTGAGCACAGTCTATAGCGAATCTTTGCCAGTTCTGTGTGGACGGCGAGTAGAGGCCCCCTGCAGAGGGCAGAGCCCCCGACAGTGCTGGGGCTGTGGGCCCATAGAAATTGACAGGTGAAGTCAAACGGAGGAAGACCCATCCTGCTGGGAGATGCCTCCATGTGTGCGTTTGTCCTGTTCAGCTGCAAACCCACACAGGCCTCTTCTGTTTGCTAGATTTCTGACTTATAAGGGTGCTCAAAGAGAAAACTTTCAACTTGGGTTCTTATTTCACTTATCAGGGAAGAAAGGAAGGACCCTCTCTCAGCATTGGCAAGAGAATATGGAGGATCCAAGAGGAACGCCTTGCTGAAGTGGTGCCAGAAGAAGACCGAAGGCTATCAGGTACCCACGTGCGCAGCGGCCGTGTTAGGTGCTGGGTATCGGGCTCACTGTGCGTCTCCCACACCGGACTCAGTCTGCCATGGACTGGGAGCATGTCCTGGGCTGGACACATGTCCCTCCCTTCCCTCAGTTGCTCGGTCAGCTGTCATAGGCCCTCCTGAGTCCTGGTGAAGTGCTTTTATTGAGGCCTCGTCTGGTCTCAGAGTGAAAGTGCATTCATTTTACTTAAATTAATATTTTAGTTATTAAGTTTAGAGCTTTCTTCTGGCTGCTGTTTTTCATGGCATTTTCCCTTGCCTGTGCTGTCGTCCTTGTGCGTCTGGACTGGTCACAGCCTGCCCTTGCTTCAGTCTGTCAGTCTCGCTCTCTCCCCCTCTCTCTTTCATTATTTTATTCAGGTTTTATTTTAAGTGATGTTGAGTAAATACGGCATTTGGAGAGGCAGTTCTAATTCTCTGCAAGATGGAAAGCTCTAAAGTGTAGCCATTAGGCAGCTAGAAGCTCAGCTTAGGCTCTCAGTGTCCGCACATGCGATCCCGTCACCCGGCTGGCAGCCAGAGGTCTGCATGGCTGCTTCACCTTTGGTGTGGCCGCCCAAGAAGAAATTAGAATTCTGTATCCCTGGCTCCATGACATCGGCCCTCACCTCACTGAAATGATGTGGAGGGACTAGCTACAACGTTTCCCCCACAATCTTCGTGTAAAAGAGATAACAAAGTAGTGGAGGAAGAAATTAAGAACAATTGCTGTAAACAAGTCCCCTTTGGAAAGTTTGCAGGTGGCCTCAGGCAGTGACCCTCAGCTCATGTAGTGCATCGCAGTGGACTTTGAATTCTCAGAAAGTCACCATGCTCAGTGAGGATGTGCTTGTGTGTCCACATCTCCAGCTTCCGTTAGATGAAAAGCAGTGCTGGGAGGGTGTGGAGAGGTTGGACCCTTGTGTCCTGTCAGTGGGAACGGGGCGTGGTGCAGTTAAACATGGCACTAATATGTGATCCAGAAAGCCTGCTTATTATATGTCTGTACGCAGAATAATTGAGCATGTGGTCCTGATCAGATATTTGTACTTCCGTGTCCATAGGAGCACTATTCACAGTAGCCAGAAGGTGGAAGCCACCCCAGTGTCCATTGACAGATGACTGGATAAACAAAATGTGGCGACACACACGGTGGGATATTATTCAGCCTTTAAAAGGAAAGAAATTCTAACACATCCCACAGTGTGGATGAATCTTAAAGACATTATGCTGACTGAAGTACAGATATTAACACAGAAGAACACGTTACATGATTCCACTTACATGAAATCCTTAGAGTAGTCAGATGCGTAGTGACTGGAAGGAGACGAGGTTGCCAGGGGCTGGGGGCTAATGGGGAGTATTGTTCAAAGAGTACAGAGTTTCAGTCATGCAAGATGAAGAAAGTTCCAGAAATGGATGCTGGTGGCGGTTGCACAACAGTGTGAATATACTTACTGCCACTGAACTGTACACGTATAAAATAATCGCCTAGCGGGGGAAAAAAAGTAAATGATGGGATACAACTGAGAGAAATCAGCACAGGCACACAAGCCTCGAACTCCATGCTGAGTGTGTAAGTGCACTGTGTGTGCTGTGTATATGTGTGTGCTGTGTGCTGTGTGCTGACGAGACCTGTGAGGCAGCTGTGGGGCACTCACTATCCAGCACCAGCAAGATACACGTTCTTCTCAGGTGCACGCAGAACCTTCAGGAGAGGCTGTATGTTGAGTAATAAAACAGATCTCAGTACATTTCAAAAGATTGCAGTTACACACGGTATCATTTCATTGGAATACAATTAGAAATTAATAACAGAAGGAAAAATTCACAACAAAACTGAGGGAGGCATTGAAAAGCAGCTCTCAGGGAAGTTTATAGCTATAAACACCTACCTTTCAAAAGAAGAGTATCTTAAATCAGTGAGCTAACCTACCTGAAGAAAGGAGAAAAAGAAGAGTGAATGAGGCCTAAAGCAGCCACAGGAAGGAGTAATAAAGATTAGGGCAGAAACAAAGGGAATAGAAAAATCAGAGAAGATCAGCGAAACCCAAAGTTGGTTCTTTGAAAAGATCGGTAGATTTACAAACCTGTAGCTAGACTAACAAAGAGAAAAAGAGGAGACTAAAGTTGGTAGAAGCAGGAATAAAAGTGGGAACACGACTAATGGCCTTTCAGAAATGAAGAGGATCCAAAGGGGACCTGTGAACATACCCCAGCGGGTGTGTGACCCACGTGAAGTGGACAGGCTCCTCACAGTCACAGACTATCCAGACTGACTCAGGAAGAAATAAAATCGGAATAGACCTATAGCAGCTAAAGAAACGGAATTGGTGATCAAAAAACACTCAACAAAGAAAAGCCAGCCCAGGGCTGGGTGGCCTCACTGGTGAATTCTACCAAACGTGTAAGAGAAGAGTTGACAGCAGTCTTTCTCAGACTCTTCCAAAAATAGGAGAGAGAACACTTCCTGACTCATCCTGTGAGGCCAGTATTACCCTGATAACAAAGCCAGAAGAAGACATCACAAGTAAAGAAAACTGCAGGCCAGTGTTCCTTACACAAAAGTCCTCAATAAAATACCGAAAAAAAGAATCCAGCAGCAGATAAAGGGAATTCTACAGCGTGACCAAGTGGGATTTATCTCAGGAATGCAAAGTTGGTTTAATGAATGAAAATTAATCCATGTCATGGAATAAAGAGAAAAACCAGAAACTCATCTCAGTGGGTACAGAAAAAGTCTTTGACAGAATTCGAAACCCATTCATGAAAACACTCACCATAGTAAGAATGAAAGGGAACTTTCTCTGCCTGTTTTTGTGTGGAAAGCCCACAGCTAACACTGTATTTAGTGGTAGAAGACCAAAGGCTTTACCCCCAGATCAGGAACAGGGAGGCTGTCCACTCTCACCACTTGCATTCAGCATTTTGCTGGAAGTTCTCGCTAGGGCAGTTAGATGAGAAAAGGAAATAAAAGACATTGAAAAGGAAGAAGTAGAACTATCTCTGCAGATGTCATGACTACTGTCTAGAAAGCCTGCAAGAACTCACATAAAAACTTATGGAGCTAATAAACAAATCCAGCAAAATTGCAGGATATGAAGTCAATATAAAAATCACTTGCATCTCTATGTACTGGCAAAGAAAAAACTCTGAAAATGAACTTAACACTTCCATTTATAAAGCATCAAAATGATTAGAATACTTAGAAATAAATTTAACCAAGGAGGCACAAGGCTTATACACTGAAAACTGCAAAACACTATGGGAAAAAATTATAATCTTAAGTAAGTGGAAAGACCCTTTGTTCATAGATTGGACGTTTTGACACATGCTACAACATGGATGAGTCTTGAAAATATGCTACGTGAGAGAAGCCAGACATCAAAGTCCAGATACTCTCAGCTCTGCTGAGTGTGGGGACATCAGTGCTGGTGGCTCCAGGTTTGGTCCAGGACTGAAATCTCAAGATACATCAGGATTGCACAACCCCTGAATTTTTTTCCTTTTATCATGTTTTATTGGGGTGTACTTTACATAAGGTACAGTCCACCTTTTTAAAAATGCACATTGGAGTGTATTCACAGAGTGGTGCAGCCATCACCACAGTCCATTTTAGAATATTTTCACTAACCCTGTACCGTTAGCAGCCCCTCCCCGTTTGCTCCGGGCAGCCCTGCCCTCCCCGCTATCTCCCGTGCGCTCCTGCTCCAGACCCTTCACACGGCGGTCCCTCAGTGCAGTTCTCCAGCCTCACGTCTTCACGGTCCCTCCATATTGTGGCCTGTTCTCCAACCCTCATGCCTCCTGATGACTGCACAGTAGTCCACGGTGTGGCTATACCACATCTTGCTATCCCTTCACCTGCAGAGGGGCATTTGGTTGGTGAGGCTGTCACATGTGGTGCCACCGTGCGCACTGCGAAGGTTTCCTCATCCTCCGTCCATCTCCTGCTTGGCTGCCATGGTGATTTGAAATTGTGACCTGGTTGCTTCTCTTTAAGCTGCTTCTCCTTGCCCAAAGCTAAGACCCTTGGTGTGGAGAGCAGACCCCCACGGCTGATCTGGCCCCTGTGTGGTCCTGTTGGTTCCTCCGTAGTCTCACCTTGACCCCAGTGCCCCCATCCTCTCACTCCACCCCTTCCACCTGGGGAGTGTCTGCTCCTTCAACTTTGAAGTCAGCATCCGTGCAAAATTGCTCTTGTTCTGCACTGCCGCTCAAGGGTTCGTCCCTAACATGTGCCCCTCCTCCTAGCCCTCCCTTGACCTGAGCCCAGTCCAGGGCAGAGAGTGTTCTGTATTTCAGGGCATATTCTTTGGGGGTCTTTGTAATTCATTTCCCTGTGTTGCAGAACCCCACAGAGTATATCCCAAGGGTACTGAAGTTGTCAATTTGCCGTGTCTTCCTTTCTGGACTGTGAGCTCCTTAGAAGGGCCTGTCTTTGCCTCAGTGGCCAGCAGGAGGCCCTGCACATGGCAGGGCTGAGTGACTGGACCCATATGTTGAATGTCATGGGATATATTGGACGTTCATTTTTAGAACAGTGGTTCTCAAGGTTGCATGTAAAGCCTGTAAAGATAGTGGGAAAAGTGCAGATTCCTGAGAACCACTTTTCAAGATTTGTCATCGGAGAGGATGCAGTGAGACTCTGGAACCTGCATTTTCACAAGCACTGCAGTCGATCCATAGGCCACATGAGAATCACACAGGAGTAGTGATTAAGAGCTTGAACTTAGTGTTAGGTAAGCTTTGACTGTCAGCTCTGCCTCTCACTGTGTGACCTTCTGCAAATTACTTAGCCTCTCTGAGCCTCAGTTTCCTTCTCTGTAAAATAGAGGCTTAACTGAGGTAGTCATGCACATTTTCTAGCATAGACTACATGTTTAATAGACTTTAGAAGTATTATTTTTCTATGTTATTGGGTGTCATCTTGTAACATAAGCTTTAAATTTTCCAAGACCACTACTTAAACTGAGTAATTTTAGATAGAAAGTACCTACCCCTTGATTATGGAACTTTGCTGTGTATTGAATTGATTAAAAAGTTAAGTAACTAAGTTGATTGAGATAATTCAAGCATTAAATCAGTGCTTTAACTAATGTCTCTTGGCTCCTTTCCTCTTAAATTTTCTGTTTCTGTGATTTTAATGTCCATTGTGTTAGGCTGAAAAAAAAAACACAAATCAATTCTTTAAGAACCTCAATTAATGATTGTGAGTGTTTTTTTTTTTTTTCTTTCACTTACTGGGTACCTAAAATGCAAGAGGAACTATAACGCAAACCAGAATGGCTAACCCATCGTAAAGAAAACCTTTCTGTGCTCTGGACAGCCTTGTGCTTCAGGCCCATTTCCCTCTTCCTTACTTCCTATGGGCACTTCTGTAATGATGGCTACGTATGGCTTCTTTGTTTGTCTGGCTTTTGTTTCCTGTAAGACAGATATCTGTTTTGCTGTTTAAAAGTAGATAGGATGCTGGTTCTTTTATTTCAAAGGTCTGTGAGTTAAAATTGGACATAATTTTATATGCATAATCTTTTTAAGCTCCAAGATATATCTGATAGAACTCTTAATTTGTCAAGAGCCACGTAAGAAGTGCCAGAGCCCTTTCCTTATCTCACTGTAAATAGGGGTGAGCTTACCCATCCTTCGAAGCCAGCAGCGTGGGACCAGTCCTTGGGTCTCTGACTTCCCACAGTCAGCAGGAAGCGCAGGCTGTGACACGGGGCCAGCTCACTGGAGCAGGGCTGTTACGTGACACTCAGCACATTCTGCCCTCTCCGGCCCCGAGTGCATCGTCGGTGCCGGGGCCGCGCGTGCTTTCTGTCGTCGGAGCTGTCTGATCCCGGAGATAGATTCCCCAGTACTCATATCGTCTTCCCCTAACTCTCTTAAGAGTCATCCTAAAATAATTGTGCTAATCACTGTAATTGCGTTAGCCATCCATTACAAAGCAAACCCTTGTGCACTGGCCTTTTATCTAACAGATACATTTTTCTCTTTTAAACTGTGCCCTGCCACCAATTGTTCACTGAAGTTTTAGAATACTGGAATATTACTGTTGATAGGGCCTTGAGCATCCGAGTTCTGTCAGGTTTAAAATGTGGCTCTGACCCCACTCCCCGCCCCCTGGATGGATGACTGCCCTACGGCTGTGGCATGAGTCTGTGGCATTACAGACAACCTTTAGGACTATCGCTTTAAGGATTGAGTCCTCTTTTTTTCCTTAAATCAGTGCCTCAGCTTGTATACAGTTGTATTTTTAAGTTAGTTTAAATATGCAATTAACAAATAATTCTTAAGTCCTCAGAGAGAGAAGTGATGATCTGCTGCTTTATTCCATCTCCTCCGTAATTTCTGCTTCCCAGAGGCGACTTCTCCGGCTCCTCTAGCCGTTTCTTTCAGGGATGACAGGACAAGATGGATAGTAAGAGAGTAGCCAGATAATAAGGAAGAATAACTCATACTTTCAGCGCGATTCTCTTTGGTTCTAAATTGTGTGTTTAACAGCTTCTGCTGTACCATTGTTCCCCAATTCTGGGAAAGCCTGATTGAATACAATCAAGGAGCCTCTAAAGGTTAATTTAAGAGCGCTTTACTTTGAAATCTCATTGTTTTCTGATAAAATGCCAAGCCCAGAAATGGATTAGTTAATCCAAAGGGTAATGAAATCACTTAATCTAGTACAAGATAGTTTTAATAAATGGGCAAAAGCTTTTAGTACTGCCCAAGGTAATTTAATCTCAAATAAACATTAAGAATGTACAGTTTTATTGAGGGATTTTCTCATCAGAGTTTACACTGAAGAAAACAAGACTGTACATTTCTTAGTGGAGGTTAGTGGGATCAGAAGATCTGATGGACTTGAATGGTATAAAAGTGATGTTTTTATGTACTGGGCTTTACTTGAGAAGGAGTCACCCTGAGTGGAACCCCTGTTCACGCTCCCTTTTTCAGCCCTTGGATCGTTTGCCAGTTTCAGACGCAGGGCAGAGACCAGACAGAGCAGTGGTCTAGAGCTTGTTTCAGAGTCACTGAGGAGAAAGACTTAAAATCTGAGTTCAGAACTACTATGGCAGCTGAGATTTGAGGGTCCTAAATCCCAGGGCGAAGACAGTCTCAGAGTAGTGAACGCAGCGTTTGACTTAGGTGTTGCCCTCAAGGTGCTTGTCCCATGCGAGGATGCATGGAGGTGGACGTGGAGAGACTCAGCGGAAAGCTGCTTCCTAAAGGATAAAAGCAAGCACAGTGTTTGTTCTACCAGCACCAGGGGGGCCAAAAGCAGGGGTTCAAGACCAGCCAAGGAAGAATGACCCTGGCAGGCACCCTGGGAGTTCAGTAGGGACCATAAAAACACTGTGCCTTACAGACAAAGGTTGGCTGGAAGAGGCCAGCTGAAATCCAGCTTCAGAACTTGCACAGGCTGCATGGAGGTGACCAGCTGCTGGAAGACACTAGAACCCTCCCTGCAGGGAGATGACACTGTCAGCCCCTTACCCTCGGTTCCTGTGTCCGCATTCCACCTGAAGCACCAGGCCTGCCAGTCACCGTGATCAAATGACTGAAAATGGAGAAATGATGAGGAATAGGAACAAGCTTCAGGTGCTCCAGGTGCTGGAACTCTTAGATAGGCCTTTAAAATAACTGATTCATGTGTTCAAGACAGTAGATGAAGAGAAAGACTGTTTTCTCAGAGAACTGGAATCTATGAAATAGAGTCGAATGGAAATTTTAGAACTAAAAAATACAATAGCTGAAGTTAGGAACTTTAGGTTTAACAGCATGCTACAGTAAAGATTTGTGAATTCTAGGATTGATCAGTTAAAAATACCCACAATGAAGCACCAAGAGGTGAAAGTTGAAAACTTTGTAAGAGGGTGTAACAGGCATGGATCACAGGAGAAGGTTTATCCCATGTAATTGCAGCCCTAGGCGAGAGGGAAGGACAGGAGGGGCATAGTAAAACTGCCAAAATGAAAGCCAACAAGAAAAATCATAAAAAAGAGAAAAAGATACCAGCTGCAGAGGAGTAATGATGAGACCGGCAGCTTCCAGCAGATCAGGAAGAACAGTTTATCACGAGCAGCCCCCCTTGGAAAGAAGAAAAGGGTGTTCTGTGAGCAGCGGGGATAGAGAGCCGTCGGGGCATTTGGGTAAATATGAGTGTGTACTGACTGTGCAGCGTAGCAGAGATGTTTTGTGTAAAGATATATTAGCTTTAAGGTACAGGACTGAATGGTTCAGAAGGTTTGTGGGGCAGTAAATGTAATTAGCATGTTGTAAGGTCCTGGTATGGTCCAGAAAGTTACAAAGTTCTTAATTTTTGACAGATATTAATGAGCTAAGGGTCACATACCATAAATCTCTAGTGCTGCACTGTCTGATACGGTGGCCACTGGCTGCATGTGATTGCTGAGCAGTTGAAATGTGGCCGGTCCAAATTGAGATGTGCTAGGATTGTAAAATACACACCAGATTTTGAAAACTTAGTATAGGGAAAAAAGAATGTAAAATACCCTATTTAAAAATATTGATACATATTAAAATGACCATATTTAATAGATTAAAGAAAACATTAATGTTTTATATCTTTTTACTTTTTAATGTAGCTGCTAGAAAATTTTAAATTATGTGTTTAACAGCTAAAATAATAATAAAAAATGGAAAATTAAAACACTGGTAGAGTGGGAAATGGAGTAATAATAAATACTTGATTAATCCAAAAGAAGACAGGAAAGGAGAGAGAAGGAACAAAGGACTAAGGGTACAGAAGTAAATTTAAACCCAAGTATATTACAGTTGCATTATATATACATGGACTGAATGTTGTAATTAAAGATTTTCAGATTATAAACAACAAACCAAATGCAATTTTGCATACAAGAGCCACACTTTAAATGGAAAGACTGAAGATGAAAGAATGGGAAAAGGTGTACTCTGTAAACACTGATCAAAATGTGGGAGAGCTGTACTAATGTCAGACAGAGCATGTGTCACAGGTGGCATGTCGTTGTGATAAAACAGCAACAGCAGCACCCACGGCAGTCGAAGCGGTCCTGGGGAGCAAGCTGGGAGCCTTACATGGCCCAGTGAGAAGACTTCACCGCCACTTACAGTACATCCTAAATGCATTCGTGCCTCATAACAGCTCCAAAGAACATAAAGCAAAAACTGACAGAACTAAAAGGAGAAATAGACCCTTGGTCATATTTGGAGATTTTTAACACACCTCTCCCAGTAACTAGTAGAAGCAGCCAACAATTTTAGTAGAGCCATAGGAGATTTGAGTAGCACTATTAACCAGTTTGTCCTGACTGACAGCTGTAAGATGCTACACCAGCCAACTGCAGACTACCCGTTCCTCCCACCCGGCCACAGAATGTTGATCAAAACTGGCCATACACTGAGCCTTATATAACAGGTCTCAAAAAATCTCAAAGAATCAAGATCCTTCACAGTAAGTTCTTAAAATGAAAGGGTAAATATGATCAATAGGTGTAGGAAAAGCATTTGATAAAATTCAACAACTCTTTTACAGTTTAATTAGGGAAAAAAGAGAAGAAATTTCTAAAAAACTAGGAGCAGAAGCAACTTTCCTTACTCTGATAAAAGGTTTCTAGAAGAAGTCCATAGTAGAGAAGAATCAATCTTAACGTTGGTGACATCAAGCACATTCTTCCAGAGATGAGAGTGACACCACTGCTGTCACCACTTCTCTCCATCCTTGTTTTGAACGTCCTGGCTGGGGCAGCAAGTCAGAAAGAAATGGAACGTGTAATGATTGTAAAGAAAGATATTAAACTCTTTACTCACAGACATGAAAAATCCTAACAAAGCTGCAGATAAAACATTAGAATTAATAACAATTTAAAATTTTTTAAGATTCCATTTTCATTAGCATTTTAAAAATCAAGTCTAATGAAAGATGTATAGAACAGAAAAATGTAACATTGTAAGAAATTAAAGAAGACGTAAGTAAATGGCATGATGTGCTAAATTCATTGATTGGAAGAGCAGAGACTATCTGTAAATAATCCCAATCAGAATATCAACAGGGTTTTCTTTTTTTTTTTTTTTTTAATGCAAATTGGCAAGCTGATTAAACATTTCTATGGAAATCCACTTGAACGGATAGCCTGGGCAGTCTTGGAAAGCAAAGTAAGAAGTCTACCCAGTAAGAAGACTACACAGGCACTTCATTTTAAAAGGATACCCAATGGCCAATAAATGGATGAAAAAGTGCTCAACATCATTAATCATCAGGGAAACACGCATTAAAACCACAGTGAGGTACTACTATTATAGATTAGACACAAAATGCCTAATTTAAAAAACTGGTAACACCTAGTGTCATAAAGAAAGTAGAACATGATCATGTAGACCTTGCTGATGGGATTGGAAGATGTTCTAGCTCTTGTAAGACTGTGGAAGTATCTGCTGAAGCTGAATATTCCCATGTTATGCAGGCAAGCAGTTTCACTCCCAGGTGTGTGCTCAACAGAAGTGCGCATGTGTGTTCACCAAAAGATGTGTGTGGGGTTGTTCACAGTCTTGGTAAGAGTCAAGGCTGGGAGCAACCAGATACTCATCAAGAGGTGAATGCATAAGTAACTTGTGGTGCAGAGTGCTATATGGTATGGAAACAAAAAAGAACATGCTGTTTGTTGTAACATGGGTGAATCTCACACATGGTGAGCAAAAGCAGCCAGGTATAAAGGAGTACACACTGTGTGACAATATAATTAAAGATCCTAAAGTGGCAGGGTTCATCTAATATATGTCAGTCTAATGGTTACCTTTAGGGAGGTCACAGGAGGCTTTCTGGGTTGTAAGTACTAGGTAGCTAGAACTTAAGAAAAATGGGAAAAATAGGAATTCCATCATATTTTCAATGCAGACAATTTTGCTGTCTGCAACTAAGGACAGTTTAAATTTTTCCTTTACAATCTAGATGCCTGATATTCCTTTTGCTTTCCTTATTGTATTGGCTAGAAACCACAGTACAATATTGAATAGAAATGATCAGAATATTCCTGTCTTCACCTGGTCTTAGAGCAGGGGTCAGCAGAGTTTTTTCTTGAAAGGCCAAACAGTAAATATTTTAAACTTCATGGGTCATAGGCCTCTGTTGCTACTATTCAGCTCAGCCATTGTATCTTAAAATTACTCATAGATAATACGTAAATTAATAGGTGTGGCTGTATTTCAGTCAAAATAGGCAAGAGGGCCATAGTTTGCTGACACCTGTCTTAGGGGAAAAGCATTCAGTTTTTACCATTAAGCATAATTTTAGCTGTAGGTTACATTGATGCACTTAATAAAAGAGAAAGTTCCCTTCTATTCCTAGATTGCTGAGAGTTGTTTTTTTTTTTAAATCAGGCTTAGGTGCCAGATTTTGTCAAATGCCTTTTCTGCATTAGTTGAGAAGATCATGTTTGTTTTTCCCTTCATTCTGGCTGTGTGTGATACTTCATTCACTGATTTTCATGTGTTGAACCATCCTTGCATTCCGGGAATAAATCCCACTTGGTCATGGTGTATGATCTTTTTAATATGCTACTGAATTTGATTTGCCAATATTTTGTTGAAGATTCTTGAATCATTGTTTATAAAGTATATTTCTCTGTAGTTTTGTTTTTTTGTGTCTTATGTCTGGCTTTGGTATCAGAGTAATGTTGGCCTCATAGAATGAGTCAGGAAGTGTTTCTTGTTCTTCAATTTTTGGAAAAATTTTGAGGAGGATGTGTGTTAGCTTTTATTTAAATGTTTGGTAGAATTAACCGGTAAAGCCATCCAGTCCAGGGCTTTTCTTTGTTGGGAGTTTTTTGATTACTGATTCAGTCTCCTTACTTGTTAAAGAGCTGTTCAGATTTCCTGTTTCTTCATAATTCAGCCTTTGTAGGTTTTGTGTTTCTGGGAATTTGTTCATTTCTTCTAGGTTATCTAACTTGCTGGGAAACAGTTATTCATAGTACTCTTACAATCCTTTTGATTTCTGTAGACTCGGTAGTGATGCCTCTACTTTCATTTCTGATCTTAGTAATTTGAGTCTTTTTTTCTTTGTCAATCTAGCTAAAAGTTTGTCAATTTTGTTGATCTTTTCAAGAACCAACTTTTGGTTTTACTGATTTTTCTCTATTTTTCTACTCTTGATTTAGTTTATCCCTGCTCTAATCTTTACTACTTCCTTCCTTCTGTTAGCTTTGGATTTAATTTCTTCTTCTTTTTCTCATTCCTTAAAATGTAGTTTGTTGATTTCTTTCTTATTTCTTAATGTTTAAGAGAAGAGTTTATAACTATAAATTTCCCTCTCAACACTGCTTTTACTGTGTCTCTTGAGTGTTAGTATGTTGTGTTTTAATTTTCAGTTGTCTTTAACTTCTAATTTTCCTTGTGATTTTTTCTTTGATCTTTCAGTTGTTTAAGATGATTTATTTTCTAATAGTAAACCTTGTACTCCTGGGACAAGCTCTACTTGCCTATGAGGTGTTAACCTTTTTCTGTATTGTTGGATTTAGTTTGCTAAAATTTTGTTAAGAATGTTTACATCTATATTTATGAGGAATATTGGTTTGCAATTTTATCTATGTCTTTAGCAGGATTTAGTGTCAGGGTAATATGACCTCATAGAATGAGTTGGTAAGAATTCTCTCTTCTTTAGTTTTCTGGAAAACTTTATGTACAGTTGATATTATTTCTTACTTAAATGTTTGGCAAAACTCAGTGAATCCATCTGAGTCTGGAATTTTATTTGTGGGAAAGTTTTTAACTACATATCCAATGTCTTTTGAATACATAGGGCTTTTCAGGTTATCTTTTCCTTCTTGAGTGAGTTTTGGTTGTATCTTTCAAGGAATCTGTCCATTTCATCTGAGTTGTTGAATTTATTGACATAAAGTTGTTCATAATGTTCCCTTATTATCTTTTAGATATTTGTAGAATCGGAGGTGTTGTCTCTGTTCTGATTCCTGGCATTACAGTTTGTGTATTCACTTATTTCCTGATTAATCTGGTTTAAAGGTTTATCAAATTTATCTTCTCAGTGAACCAGTCATTATTTATTTTATTTATTTATTTATTTCCTGTTTTATTGATCTGTACTCTGGCCTTTTTCTTTTCTTTTCTATTGAGTAACAGTCAAATTCCAGTGTACAGCACAATTTTTCAGTTATACATGAACATACATATATTGATTGTCACGCATTTCTTTTTTTTTTTTTTTTTTTTTTTTTGCTGTGAGCTACCACAAGATCTTGTATATATTTCCCTGTGCTATACAGTATAATCTTTTTTATCCATCTACATTTTGAAATCACAGTCTGTCCCTTCCCACCTCCTGCCCCCTTGGCAACCACAAGTTTGTATTCTATGTCTGTGAGTCTGTTTCTGTTTTGTATTTATGTTTTTTTGTTGTTGTTTTTAGATTCCACATATGAGTGATCTCATATGGTATTTTTCTTTCTCTTTCTGGCTTACTTCACTTAGAATGACATTCTCCAGGAGCATCCATGTTGCTGCAAATGGCGTTATGTTGTCGGTTTTTATGGCTGAATGGTATTCCATTGTATAAATATACCACCTTTTCTTTATCCAGTCATCTGTTGATGGACATGTAGGCTCTTTCCATGTCTTGGCTACTGTGAATAGTGCTGTTATGAACACTGGGGTACAGGTGTCTTTTTAAAGTAGGGTTCCTTCTGGATATATGCCCAGGAGCGGGATTCCTGGGTCATATGATAAGTCTATTCCTAGTCTTTTGAGGAATCTCCACACTGTTCTCCACAGTGGCTGCACCAAACTGCATTCCCATCAGCAGTGTAGGAGAGTTCCCTTTTCTCCACAGCGTCTCCAGCATTTGCCATTTGTGGACTTCTGAATGATGGCCGTTCTGACTGGTGTGAGGTGGTACCTCATTTTAGTTTTGATTTGCATTTCTCTGATAATTAGTGATATTGAGCATTTTTTTTGTGTGTGCCTATTAATCATTTATATTTCTTCCTTGGAGAATTGCTTGTTCAGGTCTTCTGCCCATTTTTGGATTGGGTTGTTAGTTTTTTCCTTATTAAGTCATATGAACTGCTTATATATTCTGAAGATCAAGCCCTCGTTGGTTTCATTTGCAAAAATTTTCTCCCATTCTGTAGGTTGTCTTTTTGTTTTACTTATGGTTTCCTTTGCTGTGCAGAAGCTTGTAAGTTTAATTAGGTCCCTTTTGTTTATTCTTGCTTTTATTTCTATTGCTTGGGTAGACTGTCCTAGAACATTTTTGAGATGTATGTGAGATAATGTTTTGCCTATAGCTTCTTCTAGGAGGTTTATTATATCTTGTCTTATGTTTAAGTCTTTGATCCATTTTCAGTTGATTTTTGTGTATGGTGTAAGGGAGTCTAGCTTCATTGTTTTACATGCTGCTGTCCAGTTTTCCCAACAACATTTGCTGAAGAGACTGTCTTTATTCCATTGTATATTCTTGCCTCCCTTGTGAAAGATTAGTTGACCAAAAGTTTGTGGGTTCATTTCTGGGCTCTCTATTCTGTTCCATGGGTCCATATGTCTGTTTTTGTACCAATACCTTGCTGTCTTGATGACTGTAGCTCTATAGTACTGTCTGAAGTCTGGGAGAGTTATTCCTCCAGCCTCTTTTTTCTCTTCAGTAATGCTTTGGCAATTCTAGGTCTTTGATGGTTCCATATAAATTTTATTATGATTTGTTCTAGTTCTGTGAAATATGTCCTGGGTAATTGGATAGGGATTGCATTAAATCTGTAGATTGCCTTGGGCAGTGTGACCATTTTAACAATATTGATTCTTCCAATCCAAAAGCATGGGATATCTTTCCATTTTTCAGAGTCTTCTTTAATTTCCTTCATCAGTGGTTTATAGTTTTCTGTGTATAATTCTTTCACCTCCTTGGTTAGATTTATTCCCAGATATTTTATTACTCTGGGTGCTATTTTAAAGGGGATTGTTTCTTTACTTTCTTTTTCTGTTGATTCATTGTTAGTGTAAAGAAATGTAACAGATTTTTGAATGTTAATTTTGTAACCTGCTACCTTGCTGAACTCTTCGATCAGCTCTAGTAGTTTTTGTGTGGACCTTTTAGGGTTTTCTATATATAGTAACATGTCGTCGGCATATAGTGACACTTTTATCTCTTCTTTTCCAGTTTTCTCTCTCTTGTGTGATTGCTGTGGCTAGGACTTCCAGGACTGTGTTGAATAGGAGTGGTGATAGTGGGAAGCCTTGTGTTGTCCCAGTTTTTAGTGGGAAGCTTTTGAGTTTTTCACCGTTGAGTACTATGCTGGCTGTAGGTTTGTCATCTATAGCTTTTATGATGTTGAGATATGTTCCCTCTATACCCACTTTGGTGAGAGTTTTTATCATAAATGGATGTTGAATTTTATCAAATTCTTTTTCTGCATCTATTGAGATGATCATGTGGTTTTTGCCCTTTCTCTTGTTCATGTGATGTATTACATTGTTTGACTTGCGTATGTTGAACCACCCTGTGTCCCTCGGATGAACCCCACTTGATCATGATGTATAATCTTTTTTATGTGCTCTTGGATTCTATTTGCTAATATTTTGGTAAGGATTTTTGCATCTATGTTCATCAGTGATATTGGCCTATAATTCTCTTTTTTGGTAGTGTCTTTGCCTGGTTTTGATACCAGGGTGATGGTGGCTTCATAGAATGAGTTTGGGAGTATTCCCTCCTTTTCAGTTTTCTAGAAGAGTTTGAGAAGGACTGGTATGAGTTCTTCTTTGTATGTTTGGTAGAATTCCCCGGTGAAGCCGTCTGGTCCTGGACTTTTATTTGTAGGGAGGTTTTTTATTGCTAATTCGATTTCATTTCTAGTGATCAGTTTGTTCAAGTGGTCAGTTTCTTCTTGGTTCAGTCTTGGTGGACTGTATGTTTCCAGAAACTTGTCCATCTCCTTTAGGTTATCCAGTTTGTTTCCATATAGTTTTTCACAATATTCTCCTATGCTATTCTGTATTTCTATGTTATTTGTTGTAATTTCTCCATTTTCCTTTCTTATTTTGCTTATTTGTGCTCTTTTTTCTTCTTTGTGATTTTGGCCAGAGGTTTGTTGATTTTATTTACTTTTTCAAAAAACCAGCTCTTGGTTTGATTGATTTTTTTCTATAGTTTTTTTAAATCTCTCTTTTATTTATTTCCTCCCTAATCTTTATTGTTTCCTTCCTTCTGCTGCGTTTTGGGGGTTTTTGCTCTTCTTTTTCTAATTCTTTTAGCTGGTGGGTTAGATTGTTTATTTGAGATTGTTCTTCTTTTTTGAGGAAGTCCTGTATCGCTATAAATTTCCCTCTTAGCACTGTCTTTTCTGTGTCCCATAAATTTTGTGTGGTTGTGTTTTCATTTTCATTTGTCTCAAGGTATTTTTTAATTTCAATTTTGATTTCATCATTGACCCATTGGTTTTTTAATAGCATGTTGTTTAATCTCCATGCTTTCCTTTTTTTCTCCTTTGTTTCTCTGTAGTTGATTTCTAGTTTCATGGCATTGTGGTCAGTAAAGATGCTTGAGATAATTTCTATCTTTTAATTGTTGAGGCTTCTTTTGTGCCCAAGTACATGATCAATCCTAGAAAATGTTCTATGTGCACTTGAAAGGAATGTATGTCCTATTTTGGGGGGATGTAATGCTCTGAAAATATCCACCAACTCTAATTTTTCTATTGTATCATTTAATTTATCTGTTGCCTTATTTATTTTCTGTCTGGAAGATCTGTGTAGTGATGTTAATGTGGTGTTAAAATCTCCAGCAACGATTGTATTCCCATCAATTTCCCCCTTTATCTCTGTTAGTAATTGTTTTATGTACGTAGGTGCTCCTATATTGGGTGCATATATATTAACGAGTGTAATATCCTCATCTTGTATCACTCCTTTAATCATTATAAAATGTCCTTCTTTTATCTTTCTTTATGGCCGTTGTTTTAAAGTCTTTATTTTGTCTGAAATCAGTACCTGCTTTTTTGGCTTTTCCATTTGCATGGAATATCCTTTTCCATCCTTTCACTCTCAGTCTATATGTGTCCTTCTCCCTAAAGTGCATCTCTTGTATGCAGCATATTGAAGGTTCTTGCTTTATTATCCAGTCTGCCACTCTGCGTCTTTTGACTGGAGCATTTAGTCCATTAACATTTACAGTAATTAATGACAGATGTGTGTTTATTACCATTTTGAACTTATTTTTGCAGTTGATTTGGTATTTGCTCTTTGTTCCTTTCTTCTTCCTTTTGTGGTTTGGTAATTTTCCTTTGTATTACCTTGGATTTTATTTAGTTTTTGTGACTCGTAAGTTTTTGGCTTGTGGTTACCCCTTTTTGTAAGTCTATTAACCCATTACTATAACTGTTTGTACTAAACAGATAGTAATATAATCTCAAACCCATCCTACCGAGAACAAAAAATTTTAAAAAGAAAAGAAAAAAAAAGTACTGTATATTTCCTTGCTTCCCTCTTCCACTCTTAATGATTTAGATGTCTTCTTTTACAATTTTATGCTTATTCTATTTGTAATTCATGGTAGTTATCACCTTTCCAGTTATGCGTTTCTCATTTTTGTAGCATCCTCCTTCTTTTCTATTTAGAATAGACCTGTCAATATTTCTTTTAGCATGGGTTTAGTGTTGCTAAACTCTTTTAGTTTTTGCTTGTCTGTGAAATTCTTTATCTCTCCTTCTATTCTAAAGGATAGCCTTGCTGGATAGAGTATCCTAGGCTGCATCTTTGTTTCATTCAGGACTTTGAATATAGCTTGCCACTCCCTTCTGGCCTGTAGTGTTTGTGTAGAGAAATCAGCTGAGAGCTTTATGGGGGTTCCTTTGTAACTCACTCTTTGTTTTTCTCTTGCTGCCTTTAGGATCATTTCTTTATCCTTGACTCTGGCCATCTTGATTATGATATGTCTTGGTGTGAGTCTGTTTGGGTTCTTCCTGTTTGGGACCCTCTGAGCCTCCTTGGATATCTGATTCCTTCTTTAGGTTTGGGAAGTTTTCAGTCATGATTTCTTCCAATACCTTTTCAATCCCCTTTGTTCTTTGTTCCCCTTCTGGAACCCCTATTATGCGTAGTTTGGCATGCTTTGTATTATCCCATAGGTCCCTTATATTGTTTCCATTTTTTATTTGTTTTTCTCTCAGCTGTTCTGATTGGGTGCTTTCTGTTGTCCTGTCTTCTAGGTCACTTATTCATTCCTCTGCATTACCTAGCCTGCTTTGTACAGCCTTTAGATCAGCTCTCATCTCAGCAAATGAGTTTACTAATTCTACTTGGTTTTTATTTATAGCTTCAATTTCATTTTTGACATATTTTATATCTCTAAACACTGTCTCTTTTAGTTCCTTCAGTACTTTGATCAGTCCTTTTTTGAAATCTTGATTTAGTAAACCATCAATGTCTATTTCCTTGATTGTGCTTTCAGGGGGTTTCTCTTGCTCTTTTAATTGGGAGTGGTTCCTCTGCTTCTTTATATTGCTCATATCTCTCTGGCACTGTGGCCTAAGGAGTATCAGTTATCTATTGTGGTCCTTAAGGAGTTTATTTATTTATCTATCTAAAGCCTATGCAGGAGTAAAACTTAAAAAAGAGAGAATTTTAAAAGGATGGAGAAAAAAAGATTTGAAAACAGTGTAGTATCAATAATAGAAGAGCAAGTTGAAGCAGAATAGCAATCGAGTTGAGACGTCTTTTAAAAACCTTAAAAAATGGAGAAAAAAATCAAAAAACAATATTTGAGACCTGTGTGTAATCAATAACAGGAGATCAAAACCAAGAGAATTAAAAATGAAATGAGGTGGATTTTTAAAAATAATGATAAAAATACTTTAAAAGAAAAATTTTAAAGGGATTAAAACTATAGACATATACAATTGTTTAAAAAGTAAAAATTAAAAGGGCAATAGAAAATAGAACAGATATAAAAAAGATTTAAAAAACAAAAAAGATGTGTTCTCCTGGAGACTGTGAGCTCTTGATGATTTTATCGAGAGGTCTTTCTGTCTTCGCCCTGTTTCGTGAACTCAGCTTGCTGTTCCCAAGGGCCCTCCATTGGTGCCCTCATCTGTGCTGCTCCCAGTGGCTGTCCGCTGGCAGATCACGCCCCCTCCCTGTGCCGCAGTCAGATGCTGCACTCAGACAAGGTAGGCGGGAGGATCGGGCCCCCTCCCAGCACCGAGGTTAGGAGCTGCAGAAGCTCCCTGCTCTGCCTCGTTGGTGCTCCGTAGGCGGCCTCGGGGAAGACCGCAGAACAGCCCCGCCCCTGCTCCATTCCTAAACTCAGTTCCTTGTTTGTCTTGGTGTTGCAAGTTCTCTGAGGTACCAGGGCAGAAAGGTCCTATCTGCTTTGGGCTGTAAACAAGTCTCAGTCCTGCCTAGGAGGTTGTGGAGCCTCTGGTGTGGAGTCAGGTCTCGGCCCTGCCCCCACTTGGGTGCTGCATACAGGAGGATATGGCAGCTGTGGCTGCGCCCCACCTCTCTTCTCGCGAGAAGTGCCAGTAATGTTTCCGCGGGTCTGAGGAGACAAAGGCTATAGCGCCTCTCCCCCCAGTGCACACCAGCAGTATTGCTTTGCTTTTTTCACAATTTATGGGTGACCCAGATTGTTCTGCTCTGTATCCCCTCCCAGCCACAGCGCGCAGCACCTTCCAGTCCCCCGGGAATGCCTCAGTGCATCCGCCCTAGTCCTCCGCCCAGCTCAGACAGCCTGTCCCGTCCCCCCAGCTGCCGGCTCGCGTCTCAGGCTGGGTGTTGCGGGGATCCTTTGTGCCTGTTTAACTTAGTTCTGTCGGTCAAGGGGTGCTCCGTGCAGATATGAGCCTCAGAGCCTCCCCCTCCATCCCGCTGGCCTCTCTGTTGGAGAGGGGGAGGTTCAGCGAACCAGCGCTAGTCCTCCTTTGCTGCTCCCTCCCCGCGGGACAGTCCCGCACTGGTTTGCTTTTTGTTCTTTTTTCCTGTTCTCCCACCAGATTTTTGGCGTCTTTGTATTTTGAAGAGGGCGATGTTCTGTCGGAGTTTGGCAAGTGCTCTGATTGGCTGGGTGGGGCCGTGGATGTGAGTTTTGGTGTATTTGTGGGAGAGGGTGAGCTACGAGCGTCCTTCTACTCCACCATCTTGGCTCCTCCCTTTATTTTCTTTATTCAATAGCTTACCTTGGGTTTCATTTACTCTTTAGTTTCTTTAGGTAGAATTTGTTGTCTAGATTTGAAGCGTTTTTCTACTATAGGTGCCTTTTGCTAGGAATTTCCCCTCAGTACTGCTTTAGTGGTATCCCACAAATTTAGATCCATTGCGTATTCATTTTCGTTCAGCTCAAAATACTTACTAATTTAATTTTCCTTTTGGTTTCTTTTTTGACCCATGAATTTATAGAAATATGTTATTTAGTTTCTAAGCACTTAAAGATTTTCCAGAGATCTTTTTTAGGGGAGGGGAGGTAATTGGGCTTTTATTTATTTATTTTAACGGGGGTAATGGGGATTTAACCCAGAACCTTGTGCATGCTAAGCACACATTTTGCCACTTGAGCTATACCCTCCCCACCAGAGATCTTTGTTACTGATTTCTAATTTAATTCCATTGAGGTCAGAGAACGTATTGTCTATAGCTTAAATCTCTTATAAGTGTATTGAGACTCATTTTGTGCCCCAGAACATGGTGTATGGTTTTATTTTATTTATTATTTTTTACTTACACGGTGATGTTCATTGCAGCATTATTTACAATACTGCAGTGGTGGAAACAACCCGTATCCATTCTACAGATAAAGAAACTGATGCACAGTGAAGTCAGATATTTAGACCGTGATCACATAGGTGAGAAATGGTGGAACCAGGATTTGAACTCAAGACTGTCTGGTTCCAGAATCTCTGCTCTTAACCACTGCACAGTGGTGTATGGTTTAAATGCTGTTCTGCTGTTGTGGGGAGCCGTTCTGTGAGTGTCAGTCAGAGCCCGGTGGGAGAGTGTTGTCCACGTCTTCTGCATCTTCAACTCCTTTCAGGCTCCTGTTCCTCAGCCTTTGGGTTGGAAGACTGGGATCTCCTGACTGGAGTTGTGGGTTATCTGTGTCTCCTTGCAGTTACAGTAGCTTCTGCTTTGTGTATTTTGAAACTTATTGGGTACATAAATGTCAAGGATGATGTCCCTTTGAGAAATTTACCTCTGTCATGAAATGACCTTCTTTATCTATGACAATACTCTTTTCTCTGAGATCTACTTTGTCTGTTATTAATACGTCTACTCTGGCTTTCGTTTAGTATGAGATGTATTTTTCTAGTGTGTTTCTTATAGGTAGCTTATAGTTGAGTATTACCACATTACTATTTTTAAATATTATTTCCTAATGATTATAGGATTGCAATACATATCACATTACTTTAAGTTTTTCTGAGCTGCTTTTGATAAAGTATAGCAGGTTTGCTCCAGTGCAGCGCCATTCCTCCTCGTCCTTTGCGCTCAGTCACGTGTTAGATCTGTGCTACAGACCCAGCAGTACAGTGTCACGAGCATTCCTATACAATGTTATGTTTTTTAAAACTTAGAAGAAAAGTAACGAGAGCTGTTTCAGGCAAGAGAGCCAGAGGCTCCCGCTGTCCTTACCTGAAGTTTCATCCCTTTTTGTGAATATTGCTGCTTCGCTTACTTGCCTTTGATTGATTTCCAGGGCCCTGAAATGGTTATTTTTGACAAATTTGCCCAGTTCTATGTTGTTCCTTGGGAGAGGATTTGCCAATCTCTGCTCTGTCACAGCGAGAAGTCTCCTCACTTGCTTCCTTCTGGGGCTTTTCTTTATTTCCCGGCCGTCTCACTAAGAGGCAGCAAAGGAGCACCATTCCGTATCCTCCTGGAATCGCGTGTCCCTGGATTGAAGAGTCAGGAGAGTGAAGGCTAATGGACAGATAAAAATAGCCCGGCCCTTCGCAGCTTCCTTTGAAGTAGTGGACGGCCCATAGACAAGTCGGAGAAAGGAAGTTCTCTTTGTAAACTGTGGCGTGTCATGGGGTGCCTGCTGGTGTCACCCGCACGGCCCAGGTGCTGGTGCTGCCCCCTACCCCTGGGGGGCCGCTGCTCATTCCCAGCACCTGGAAGCTGTGAAGGTGGCTTTCGTCACCTGAAGAGGCTGGCCAGGTCTCCTGATACTCTTCTTGGTCACCGCATGCTGGAAGGGGCCCGGAACAGAGCCGTGTCCTCCGCACACGCACACGATGCTTTCTCCCCTGGTCTGGGGCGAGGGAGGAAGGGCACTGCCATGAAAACGACCCTCCCTTTTAAGGAAGCCTTCAGTCTCTCTAGGGAGAACGTTACCAGGGCCACTTCCCCCATCCTCCCTTCTCCTTCCCCCTTTTCCACCTTCCTGGCACCCTCCCTTTGTGATTCAAGTCAGGCCTAGGGCAGGGGAGGCAGAGCTCTGCCAGTAGACAGGGTGCAGTTAAAACAACGTGTTTGGGATTCCTAATTTGTCAGAGCAGAGGCTAGAGTTGGTTCAGTTTCCTCTCCTGTAACTGGAATCTTAGGTCATAGGAATGGCTTCCCAGAGTCAAAAATAAAAAAACGTGCAGGCAGGAGATAAGAGTCTTGATCTGAATCAAATCTAGATTGGAAGTCTGAATTTTTTCATTTTACATTGTCACTTTGCATGGAAGCTAAGTTCCCATACAGAAAGAGCTTATTGTTTGTAAATATCACTGTGTTCCAGGGGTTAAAAATACTTGAACAAAGGGGAGGAGTGGCCAGCTCTGTGGTCCTGCCCGTTCTTTATGTGGACTTTCATAGACTCATGAGCCCTCTCCAGTGAAGCGTTTAAAACTGCTCGTCTGCTTGTTCCCTGACCTGATGACACGACCTTCGTCCAGAAAGCTCGCAGCAACAGGGCAAGGAGTCCCATGTCTACCAGGCACCGCCAGGCAGTCGAGGGAGCTCAGTCCCGGCTCGCTTCGCACGGCGGAGGTTAAACCGTCGCCCAGTGGTCACAGCGGAGTGAAATAACTGTTTCCTGTTTTCAGGGGATTCCTTTTACTGCCAAACATAGCAGCTGGGATACAAAGTTTTCCCAGAATCACAATGTACTTCTTGTGTTCTGTTTAAACATGATTTGACAGCAGCTGTTAACATCTATTTCTAGAAATGTCAGGGCTATAATTTGTTAAGTTAATTGCTTTAATAACATTGTGATAAATTAGTTTGATCATTGTTTTAGTGTGAGGTAGATGATACTACTCAGTTAAGTGCCCCCTGGTGACGCCAGGTAGGTTTCCCTGAGCAGGAGAGAGTGATGCAGTCACAAGGGCACCGCTCCTTAGATGCCGATTCTCGCCCTCACTGTGAGATCGTTCAGAGCTATAGGCAGGGCCCGTGAGCCTGGGAAGATGCTCAGTAGTGGGGACCAGCCGCCTGGTGGAGCCGGGGCCTGCACAGCGGCCGCAGTGTCTCACGTACGCCTGCTGCGACCTCACCACCAGGTCGGGCTGGGACTGCGGGAGGCAGAGAGGTCTGCAAGGTTCCCATCGCCGCAGGAACCTGTGGCTCTGAAACGCGGGTCCTGCTCCCCTTCCTCCTTCCGCATGTACCTCTCCCGGATGACAGAGACACTCGCTGAGTCTGGGCGACATTTGATGGCCAGTGCTGTAGGTTAGCTCTAAGATAACTGTCTCGGGAATGCATTTACTTAGATAAAATTTGAAGCACTTCATCTGAATCAGCACCCAAAATTCCATTCTCAGAAGTTGGAGGAAGTCAGACTTCAGACAGTCCCTAGAAGTCACGAAGACAGGGCTTTCATTCCACAGAGAGGAAGCTGCCGGTCAGTGGGGTGGTGTGCTTGCCTGAGACCTCATACTGGGGCTCCCGGCGCCAGCCCCAGGCACCTTCTGCTGGCCACCCTACCTCCCCAGTGGTGTCCCCAACTCTTCAGTAAGTTTCCAGTAAGTAGGTCTTATTATATGAGTAATGCTGAGAAATAGAAATCAGATAAGTAACATTTTCAAGAGCTGCCTAATTATTTTGCTAAAAGCAGAATCATTAAATTGTCTGGGTCAGATACTTTTCATGTATCATCTCAGATAGCACACACAGTCCTTTACTTCCTTATGTGGTGAGAAATCTTTTTTTTTCCCTGTGCTTCATCGACTTTGATGGGATGCCAGTGTCAATGCCAAGTTCACAGGGGAGTTGAAACCTGACAGGTTAATTTCATTACCTCCTGATGCTCTGGCTTTTCACAGACGAGTGTAGCCTGAGGTCATTTAGGAAATTTAGGGTGACCTGTTCATTTGTAGAATCAGGTGATTTGATTTGTAATGATGCTCCATTGCACCTCGTGAGACCCGTGGTGACAACCATTAGATACTGGGGGCTGCGGGGTAGACGGAGAAACTAGTTCCTTTCCGAGTGGGCTCCTTGGAGCCAGGAGAAAGGAGGCTGGTTCGGTGGTCTACTGCCCCGTAATAAACACCACTCTGAAAGTCAGTGGCTTAAAGTAATCATGACGTTGACTTAGCTCATACATCTGTGGTCTAGGTGGGGTGCGGCCAGGCCAGTTTGTCTCCCCAACTCCACTCACTGGAGGCTCCCACCCTCCCGTGTCTGGTGGTTGATGGTCGAGACTTTGTTTGGGGCTGTGACCGGACACCTCCATGCCACCCCTCCCCGTAGCCAAGCTTCCTCATCGCGTGCTGGCTGCAATCTGGGCACACATCCCGAGACCAACAAGTGACAGCCCTGCCTTTCACGACCGGGTCTGAAGGGATCCTGCAGCATCTCTGCCACACCATCTGTCAGTGACACCGAGGCTACCCGGTGATGGGGGAGGCGGACACCACCTCCTGATGGGCGCCACCAGGCTCCGAGGAGGACTCAGGGCCGGAAATGTCGCCAGGGCCATTCTGAAGAGTCCAGTCTGCACAGAGACTGTCATCTCTTATCTTGGGAAGGAGAGAAGGTAATGATTTTAAATGCCACTGCCTCACAGGTGAGGGGAAGCTGCCTGGAGTAGGAACGGTCAGTGGCAGGGTCCCATGATGTAAGCAGGGCGCTCCGGTGGGTCTAACAGCGGATCCCCGGGCTTCCCTCAGCCCCTGGCCTGGTTCTGGTCCCACGTGGTTTAACCCCGCACGGCACTCAGCTACGGAGCTCTGACACACCAAGAATGAGCCAAGGGTTAAACCTGAGAGAGCCTGCGTAATGCCGGAGTCTCAGCGTTTGTGTGGCCCTGGGGGTCCTTTTTTTTTAAACAGATGTGTTGAGGTAGAATTCACATACATTATTACTCTACATAATTTTTCTTCCAGTTTTACTGAAGTAGGATTGACGTAGCAGCCCTGGATAGGTTTAAAGTGTACAGCCTAACAAAGCCACTGCAGAAAAAGCTCCGTGAATGTCTGTTCACCACGTACAAACACAGAATAAAGGAAAAACACTTTTCTTGTGATGAGAACTCTTAGGACTTACTCTCTTAACAGCTTTCATGCGTAACATGTGACAGTGTTAGTGCAACGTTTGTATTACTTTCCAGTACTTATTTATTTTAAAACTGGAAGTTTGTACCTTTGACCACCCTCCCCCCCCCCGCCCCGGTAACCACAGATCTCATCTTTTTTTCTGTGCGTTTGTTTATTTGTTTTTGACATATAATTGACCTTCAACACTGTGTTAGTTCCTGATGCATAAAACAGAGGTTTGGTATTTCTGAACAGTACGAAATGATCGCCACTACTGCACGTACTTAAAGTTGACAGTTTGATGATTTCTGATTCATACATGTGTGTGAAGTATCCCCGCGGAAGACGAGCATCTCCATCTCGCGCAGGTCCCCTGGTGCCCCCCGCCCACCGCGGTCCCTCAGCAGGGTTTGCAGTTTTTGTAGTTGTGCATGAATGGAATCCTAGGTGTGCAGTTCTGGGGAGGGGTCTGGCTTCTCTCACTTAGAGTAATTATTTTGAGAGTCATTTATGTTGTGGTGTGTATCAACATTCATTTTCCTTGTGCCTGAAGAGAGTCCGTGTTATGGACAACTTGCTGTCCATTCGGCTGTTGGCGGGCTTTGGGCCGTTTCCAGTGGTTGCTCGTTGTGAATAAAGCTCCCGTGGGAGACAGTGGAAAGTGGGTTGGCTGCACCGTGTGGTAGGTTTAGGTGTTACCTTTTAAGAAGCTGCCAGACTGTCCCTGACGTGGCTGCACGCTCTCCCGCCCCCAGTTCCTTCGCGCCCTGGCCAGGGCTGGACGTGCTCGGCCCACGTCCTCCTGGGTGTGCTGGTTTGGGTTGTGTAGGTGCCTGTGAGCTGATGGTGCTGAGGTCTCCCCGTGGGTGCACTTGTGATGCGCTCCTGTATCTTTGCTCAAGTGTCATGGCCACTGCAGGGAGGGGTGTGATGCTGTCTAGAGAACGACCTTTGCCCTCAAGGAGCTACCAAAACTATTTCTGCACTGTACTTTTTCCAGGCCTTTTAAAATTGTGCCTTTTCCTGGGCATAAGACAGGCTTTTGTGTGACTCAGGTTTGTGGTCACAGGCCGTCATCGCCGTGCCCCACAGGGTTTGGCTGCGAGCGGCCTTTGTGCGTCTGCCGACACCGTGTCCTCCACCGCGGGGCCCGGAGAAGAGCGTTTCCTGCATCCCTCTGCTTTGCCCTTGAGGGCCAGGTCGAGAGCCGTGGAGCTGGGCTCTGGCGGAAGTGCTGGGTGGCCCTGCAGTGGTGTTCCCTTCTTAGATGCTGTGCCATTTTCCCTCTGCCAAGATGGCGCCTTGTAGGTGTGGAACCAGCACACTGACAGATCTGCGAGAGCAGCGGTTCCTGCTGGGAGCCGAGGAGTAGGTTCATCTTGAGGTGAGTGCACTGCGCTGAGCACCTCTTTACTGAGACCGTTTCCTTCCCTGGCTGCTGCCAGGCCTGGGCCCATCATGGCCAGGCTGCTTGGACCGCGGCGTCCTGGTTGGACACGTGTTACCTGCGGCTTCAGAAACGAGAGGCGCTGTGCAGGGAAGACCAGGGGCTTGGCACCTCCCTGCCGGGGTCCCCGCCCGTACCCTGGTCTGGGTCTGCTCTGATTCCATTAATAGTGTATCGTAGTCTCTGTGGTAGCATCCTTTTTTTATAAATCATTTTTTTTTCAAATTTAAGGTATTTGAGTTAGTCCAGATACACCCTGTGTCTGTCCTTCTGCTCTAGGAAGTGCCACTGTATTCCAGCAGCCCTCATGTTCAGAAACTGAAAGTTTTTTTAAGCCCATCTCTATATGGAAACCTTCAGATCCTCTGGGCCATCTTCTCTCTCTCCTTCAGGGCTCTTCTCATGCAGCAGGTTAACTTAGCAGACCTCGCTGCTGCCTCAGGAGCGAGTCCAGGAAGGGGCGCCCTGCGCAGCTCCAACACACAGTGGTCCTGGAGCCACCCGTCCTTCCCGCCCGGCCCAGGCAGAGGGGCCCTGCCCGGGGAGCTGACTCAAGGCCCGCACCAGCCAGACTGCACCTCCTCCGTCCGCCTCAGAGCCTGGGCACAAAGCTGGCGACTTCTGTCCCCAGGAGAGACTGAGGAGGCCACCCCAGGATGTGCTGAGGGCTGACTCTCATCCTGCCAACACCTCCTAGGAGCACTGGGACCAGGATACCCTGCCCCCTTCCTCCCTCGCCCGAGTCCTCCCGGGCTCACGCCAGGGTTACTGTCTCTCCTCCCGTTGAAATCGCATTTCAGTGAGCAGTGACCCTGCTAAGCGAAATGCCATGTAGAAGAGCAGAGGCAGGAGCTGCGGATGGAACTGTTCAGATGGCCCAGGGCTCGTGACTCAGCTGACCTCGCCGGTGCCAGTCTCCTGACTTGTCAAGAAGCGGACCTCGTGGTTCCTGTGTGTTTCTCCATGAAAAGTTGCCTTTTGGAGGGTTTTTGGGAAACGTGGGCCATCAGTCTGATCTCTGTGGGTGCTGTTTATTGACTTTGAACTGTTCCCTCGAGATAGGTTCATCTGACTAGGAAGCGTTGGGGCAGGTTACACCATCTGGTGGTGTCTTCCATGTCGTCGCTGGGCCTTTGGCACAGGTGCTGCCCTGAGCGCGTCAGCAGCGTCTTGTGGGCGGCCTTCCTCCCTGGACGCGGGAACAGCCCCTCACAGGGGACGGACCGCAGAACAAGCTCCTTTGAGTGAGCAGAGCCCCCCAGTGCACCCTGATGGTGAAGGAGGCAGATTGGTGTCCTGCCTCCTACCTTTAGCTATTTTTTTTTTTAAAAACTTAAAGCAGGGCCATAATAAGTTCTCATAAAACCCACTCTTGGGTCATTACACGCTCTCAGCCGGGTAGGTCAGTTGCCATGATACCTACCTGGTGCACAGAGGTACGGGGCAGAAGCCACGTCCGAAGTCTGCCAGTGGTTCTTCACTGTGGTGCACCTCCATCTTGGGGCCGGTGCTCCTGCCTCCTGACTGCGTGCTGGGCATCTGGGGACCCTGATGGACTCTGAGGCCCAGATCAGGCGGATCGACCTCCCAGGGGAGGGCTGGACACATGTCGCTTGGAAAAGGCTTTGCAGGTGATTCTGAGGCACAGTGAGGATGGAGGGTCCTTACTGGAACCCCCTCCCCGCCCAAGATGTGGGATTCTGTCCTCAGGGTCTCTGGCTCACCCTGGGCTGCCTGCCCTGACTTCCTTCCTTACTTCCTCCCGCTTTACACATGAGCCCCAGCACGACACCCAGGTGAGCGGGCCTCGCTCTCCCCAACATCCTCCCTCCCTCCCCCAACTGGGGCAGAGCCTGGCTGGACGTCAAACAGGAGACACACGAGGTCCCCAGGCTTCACTTGGATGCTGCCGCCTGCGCCCCAAGGCCTTCAGCCTCCCTGGCCATCCCTCCAGGCCGTGAAAACTGCCTGTGGGGGGTTTTCCCATTGTAGACGCTGCACCCCTGCCCACCTCACCCAGGTCCCCAGACACCCGCAGGACTGCCCTGTAGCCTTGGCTGAGGCCCGTGGCCAGGGGTTTGTGCGAGGATCCCTCCTACCTCCTGCAGGTGAGGCGTGGCCCCAGCACCCCACTTCCCAGTGTGTCGGTCATGGGAGGACCCTCCACGGCCAGAGGGAGCTGGTGCTGTGAGTTACAGGGATGAGTCACGGGCTTTGGCCCTGCTTTATGCCCATAAAAGTGGCATTTCCTAAAATAGATCAGAACCTTAATAACTATTTTAAGAACGTGGTGTTTGGGGGTGTTTATGGCCCTTAATTAAACTTCAGACAAATTGAAACATTTTTAAATTCTTTCATCTTTTTTTGTGGAGGTTTGGATAACTTCTTGGCTCTCACACCCCACCCCACACCCTCAGTGCAGAGGAGTGGGATCCACCTGAGGCCACGGTCACAGGAGCCACCAGAGCCAACCCTCCTTGGGGAGAGGGTTGGGCGATGTGACACATGGAGTCTGCTGTCCATCCGCCCAGGTCACCGTCGACATCTCCTGGACGGAATGACTTCGCCTTCAGGGATAAATGGGGCGAAGCACCTAATTTGAGTCTGTGCCTGAGGCTTTTTTGAACTTTCGCTCTGGATCCTGTTAAGCCTCCTGTTTCTGTCCAGACGCAGACTCTTCTCGTGCTGGGGAGCCCTCAGAGACCTGAATCCATGCGCCAGTGGCTTGCACTGTAATCACTATGTCTCTGTTTTAAAAGAAAGCTGTTTTCTTCTTGGGGAGCTTGGCGCCGTTGCCTGTGCAGAGTGAACATAAGAAAGCCTCTCCTTCAAGCTCCTCCCCTCGACACGGCTTGTTTATCCCGCCTGACCCGCCCTGCGTGTGGCCCCTGGCCCAGGCCCTGCCTGCCCTGGAGATGTCACTTTCTGAAGATGGACATTCCATTTCCAGACAACTCTGTGAAGTAAACGTGCTGTGAAAAGCACGTCTGTGGGAGGGGGAGGTTGTACAGGTGACGTGGCCTGTGGTTTTGCGGGTGCGCGGCCCCCAGCGACTGAGTGCTGCCAGGATCAGGGGTTTCCAGTTCTCATGCTGCCGACCCCTCTCCTGGGCTGACTCCCTCTTCCTCTGTTTGTTCTGCCCGTTAGTTCTCCTCTGCGTGGCCCTTACAACAGGGGCTTGGTCTGCAGCCCCCTCCCCAGAGCTCCAGGTGCCTCCCTGGGCGCAGGCGGGCCTCTCACAGCAAGCGCCGTGTTCACAGAGGCCCCAGTGTCCCCGCTGCATGCTCGCTCCCTTGTGGCCAGTTGGTCCCAAGTCCAGTCTGCTTTATGCCTGAGTATCTCTGCAGCCCTCACACCCCCTCATGCCAGGAGACACTCACCACCCAGGGATGGAGCCCTGACAAGTGGTTCCTGGGCCTCCGCCCGCAGGCCTGAGGGTGTCTTGCTGGGGGTCAGCGCAGTGGCTCCCTCCTTCCAAGGCCAAGGTCTCCTTCATCCCCCTGGAGGGACATGGTCCTCCCCGGGAGGCCCGCCACCCCCTGCGGAGGGCACTTTGAAGTGAATGACCATAGAGCCACCGTCTCTCCCACCTTGGGTTTTGAAGGGTTTTGAGGCAGCTCATTATCTGAGCTCCTCATCATACCCGCATGGACTGTCCCTGTTCTCCTTTGAAGCCCCGTGGGTGGCGGGGCTGGCAGTCACTCTAGGGTCCCAGGGAGCAAAGGATGGGGAGAGGGCGAGGGGCCAGGTCTGCCCCTGGGCTTGCATCACTGAGGTGAGGAGCCTGGCTGGGCCCAGGTCCCCCGCCCCCACTGCTCTGTCCTGAGGCCTGGAGCCCCTGTGATCCTGGTTCTGGCCCAGCTGGTGGGAGGCTGGGGTGAGCGGGAGGGGCTGGCTCCTGTAGGAACGGCTGTTTCTTGGGAAGTTCAGACAGTTCTGTACCTTTCCACTCACTTACCCCTGTGAATCCTGCCATTTTATGAATGTGCCGTGACAACTGTGCAGCCCAGAGGGCATACGCGGGTCAGGGGAATGTCCTGTCTTCATGGTGCTTTTCACCTTGGAGACCAGCCTGTTTGTACACTTTTCTGCTTTCCATCTGTTATTTCACAGTAGTTTGACTTTTCAGTCCTGAGCATAAAACCAGTGAACTAGGCGGTGAGATGGGAGCAGAGGGTGCAGGCCTGCTCCCCGCTCCCACCGGCCTCCGTGCAGGGCCTGGCTCCTTCCCCGCAGTCTCAGGCCGGGCCCTCCCCCTCCTCTCCGGGTGGGCACAGCCGGCTTGCGGGGCTCCGGACAGTGGTCTGGGCTTCGTTGCTTCAGTTTGGAAGTGTGGTCGCGTGTCTGTTGCAGGAACTTGAGGCGCACTGTCTCCTTGGGCTTTAAAGCGCTGGAGTGTGCGGGACGGGGCACTGCCCCGGCTGCGGGTTCCAGGCTGGGGCGGGTGTGTTCCCACAGCTGGGAGCCCGGCACAGTCGCTTCCCCTGGGGCCGAAGCAGAGCTTTGCCGCCGGCCGGTGAGGCCAGGCACGTAGGCGGCTCTGCCGGATGAGGGGCCGCGGCAGGAAGTGGAGGTTTGTTTTCCTCCAGCCAAGCTTGTGACCCCAGGCCGGCCGGAGCCCCCGCAGACGCCGCCGCCGACTGGTGCAGAGCTCAAACGCGCCACGGAGAAGCCTCTTGCTCTCCGTCCTTGCCACGGGGCCCAGATGGCACTTCATTCTGGTTAGGGTGCTCGGCTGGAGGACCAGGAGGAGTGGGCAGGTCCAGGTGTCGGCAAGGTCCTTACACACCTGAACCTCCTAACAGGAAAACGTGCCTGTGTTTGTGAGAAGTCGTGTCACACTGCCCGCAGATGCTCGGGCCCAGGGCTCCCACCCCGTCCACCGTGCTGCCAGCCCAGCCCTTGAGACCTGTGACCCTGTCCCTCACCTGGTTCCTCCCCATGTGGCTCTTGGCACACAGGTGGCATTCCCTGCTGGGAATGTAGGCAGGTGCCTGTTTGGACCATGTCTTCATGGTCAGAAGCGTGGGGACCACCATGGCAGGTGCTGCCCAGGCCTCATCCTTGGGGGTGATGTCACTGAGCAGCTGGCAGTGTGCATGGATGTCAGATGGCACGCGGTCCCCTGCAGGCTGACCGCAGCCTCCCCTGTGACTCTGGCAGGTTTGCACCCTTCGTGCCTTAATCTGGCCACTTTCCTCACCACAGTCTCTGGGCCAGATAGGTGGTGACTAAGGGGGTGACCCTGGGGACACTTCCCTGCAGAGCTGCTGCCCTTCTGAGGCTTGTGGTTGAGCAGAAGCCCCGGGGTCAGTGTTCTGGGCGCCTGCTGTCGGGGCTGGACCATTCTTGTGGTTACAGGGCTTATGGAAGGTCCAGCCATGCCCTCGTCCACGTCACCAGCTGCTTTTGTCTGGAGACACACCCCACCCCTGGGGCCATGAGCCTGGATGAAGGTGGCCTTGTCCCCACCCTCCCTGCCCTCCCCTCGTCCAGGGGCTGCAGGTCCCTGCATGGTGTCAGGACCCAACACTTAGTAAGAGGAGCAGGGGTGGCAGACTCTGGAAAACTGTACGGGCGTGAATGGTGTTGTTCTGTGATCGCTGCTCCCGTGGGAGTGAGAACCGGAGGCCGGGGGCTGCGTCCAGGAGCGGAGCCTGGGCTGAGGTCTCCCGGGAAGTGGATGCACGCAGCTAGCTGGAGGCTGCCTGAAACTAGCACAGGGTGCACAAAGCACGAGGTGCTTGAGGGTGGAGATGCTCTCTTTTTTAGTTTGTGGCATTTTCATAAAGTGTGTGAATTTCTAAATTTAATTGTGGAGTTTCAACTTCAGAAGGATTCTTGCAAATACAGGTAGAGGCCGCATACCTGCCGGGTTGCTCTATCGTGTGCTAGAGACCGTGAGTGACACGTCACTTCTGTAGTTGGGAGGAGCTGACCTGGGATGTGGGGTGGTTCTTGGAGGTGCTTTCTGGCGCCATGCTGGGCTGGCGGCTGCCGTCCTCAGGATGCAGGGCTTGTGATGTCCCCGAAAACAGAGGGGAGGCAGGACCAGGACTCTAACTCATTTGGAACTGCTGCTCCCGGAGCCACGATTCTTCCACACGAGGGTTTGGGTGGCTCGGTGATCTGGTGGGCAGGGTCAGAGCCAGTCACTGGCACCAGCTGGTCTGGGGACCCAGCCCCCAGCCGCCCTGCTTTGTCCAGAGGCCCCTCCACCCTCCTCACTGTCTCCCAAGGAGCCCCGGTGTGTGTCGATGACATGTTTTCCTTTTTCTCCTGCAGAATATTGACATCACCAACTTCAGCAGCAGCTGGAACGACGGGCTGGCCTTCTGCGCTCTCCTGCATACGTACCTCCCCGCCCACATCCCCTACCAGGAGCTCAACGGCCAGGAGAAGGTGGGGCCACGCCGCTGGCATTTCACAGCCCTGGTGCCGGCGTTCCTGGGGGACCATCTGTCCTCCCTGGGTGACAGCATTTAGGGTCAGGGCTTTGCAGGGGGAGCTTCCCCAGGCCCAGCCTCCTCTGGTGCCCCCCCATCAGTCACTCCTGCCCTTCACATGACCTTGAAGATCCTCGTGGGGAGAAAATGACCTCACAGGTGTCTCTTACCAGCTTGAGGGTGTCCGGGCAGCCCTGGGCTGATGTGTGAGAAGTGACCCTTTTCTGTGGGGAGGGACGAACTAGTGTGGCGGTCACTGCACAGCTGCTCATGAGCAGGGCGGGAGGGCCCTGAGGAGGAGGGCGGTGGGCACGGGGTACAGTTGGGGCCGGGTGTCCATCCATCCATCCATCCTCCCCGGGCTGCCCTCCTCTGGCCCTGCTCGGCCACTCCAGACGTGCGGTTTCTCTTACAGCGAAGGAACTTCACCCTGGCCTTCCAGGCTGCTGAGAGTGTCGGCATCAAATCCACACTGGTGAGCCCCCGTCCCCCCGAGGGGGTGCTGGCAGGGTCCCCTGTTTGTTAGAAGAGCATCCTTTTTATTGAGGGAGGCCCCCAAGAGGGGCCCAGGACGGCCCTCGGGTGGTGTGCAAACGGCCCCCAGCCCCGGGCGCTTCATGCCTCAGGTCAGGTGTCCTGAGGAAGCGCCCTGTGTTGGAGGGGTGGTCTCGGCCGCAGGCATGGTGACCTTGACTTGGGTCGCTTATTCCTTAACTGAATTCTTGGGTTCAGCTTTTAAGTTCGCTGTCAGAGGCACCTTCTGGCAGGTCTGCCTGCTTGTGTCAAAGTAGGGGGCGCAGGCCCTTCTCAAGGGCACCGTCTGGAAGCTCTAGGGTCAGGGTCACCCTGAGGCCTCACTCGGCGGCTGCAGTAGCTCAGGAAACACGTGCTTCTGTTGGGGCTCTTGTCTCGTCACCAGGCCTGACTTTCACGGAGGAGATCCTGCATCCAATGCAAGGCAGACCTCCCCCCCCTCCACTGACCTGGGGCCACTAATGAGATAAACAGTCTAGGGTGTCGTGGCTCCGGGTCCGCAGATCAGGGACCCCCTGTGCTGCCTCCTACCCAACGGGTGCCCGTCCCTGACTTAAAACAATTGAAAAGTAGCTTTGAAGAAGTATTTACCTTTATCTTTACACTGTAGGTGTTCACATAGAGTTCCATAAATGTAGTTTCTGAATTTGTAGAAACACGTGTTTTTAAGGTGGGTTCTATTCAGGTGTATGTGGAGAAGAAGTTTGAGGTATTGAAATACTTCCCACTATCGGGGTATTTCACAGCACAGGTAAAGTTTTCATCTATAAAAAGCAGGCCGTTTCCCCACCCTAAAAACTTTCTGTTGAGACTATTTTGAACACACACGTGTTCTATTTCCTGTGGTTTCTGATGTCCTTCAGCAACAGCGGATCTCTTGTGGGGCCCCTGGCACATCCCAATCCTGGGGTCCCCCATTCACTTCCCTGCAGCATCACATGACATCTCCCAGACCACAGATGTCGTGTGGGACACACTCAAAACTGTCTTGGGATGTCAGGGGGTCGCCCGCCGTGGGCAGGGCATGAGCTGGGAGCCTGGCACATGGGCTCTCCCAAGGCGGTGCCTGGTGACACAGGGAGGGCTTGGGGAGGGCAGGTGGGGAGGAGGCCCCAGAGAAAACGAGACTCTTCCAGCCTCAGGGCTGTGGAAGGCAGCTGGCTCAGCGATGCTGACACCCACGGAGCAGGTGCTTTCCTGGCACTTTGGAGAGAGGGAGCGGGCGTTTGGGCCCCTGGCCGTATGGTCAGGACCACAGTCCTGTGGGTCCTGGGTGGGCACCCAGCCCCAGAGCAGGTGGTGCTGCAGCAGGAGGTGACCTGGGTTCTGAGCAGCCTCTCCTTCTCCGTCAGGACATCAATGAGATGGTGCGGACTGAGCGGCCGGACTGGCAGAATGTGATGCTGTATGTGACGGCCATCTACAAGTACTTCGAGACCTGAGCGCGGGCCCAGCGTGAGCCTCCGTGGCCCAGGCTTCCTCCAGGACCTGCCCCGAGGGCTCAGCGCACACGCGGGTCTGCCAAGGAGGACGGGGAACTGCGGGTGTGGAGGGGGCGCACGTGCACTGAACTTGGTGGGAAGGGGGTGAACGCGCGGGCCACTTGCGGGGGTCCTGAGAGCTTTTGCCACAGCACCACGACCCAGGCAGGGAAATGGGCCCCTGACGATCCCTGCTTCCCTCCCTCCCTCCGTGTGGCGGGGCCTCGCCGGCGAGACACAGCCCTGCGCTCCCTGCCGCCCTGCCCGCCAGTGCTGACGTCAGGTTTCTGGACAGAGTTGGTCAGAGGAATTCTCCAGCTAAAAATTTTTTTCTTACGAGCAATATTGGGGAAAATAGCTTCTGTTCTGTTAGTACCAAAGTTAAGCTGTTGATAGTGAGCGTAGCGATAAAACACAGACCCTGGACGTGAGGTGGGAACGTCGTCGGACGAAGCAGGAGGGAAAGCTGAACAAGTTGAGGGGCCCGATGGTGCGACGATGCTCCTGGCGGGGACGGAAGAAAGTGCCTTAACTCTCCTCGCAGGGGCCCGAGGCCAGGCTGCGTCGGGGTGACTGACCCGCGGCCCTTCCCAGGAGCAGGGAGGCCCCCCCCCCCACGCGCACCTGATGCAGCCGCCGGTGGTTGGAATGATGGGGAGACCTGTTGCTTTGCGGAAGAGCCGCCCCAGTTGCAGGGCCGCCGAACCGGTGGGGGGTATTCCAGACCAGGGGTGGGCGAGCCGACCTCCCAGGGCAGAGCCCGGTTGTTAAGACGGGCTGTGTGGGCAGCCGTGGGCCCAGGTCCCAGGCGCGTGGTGAACCTGCAGGCTCTGTGTGAGACACCTGTTTTCAGCCGTGGAAGGAGAGGCCTGGTGGGCAAAGTGCAGCCCCAGTGCACGTGGAGACCCCGGCGGACCCCTGCCCCTCCCTGACCAGCTCTGTCCCCGTGTCGCGGCTCCGGTGCTCTGCGCTCTTTCTGAGCGGCTGTCGGGGCTCTTCTCTCACCTGCCCGCGGGGAGGCCTGTGCGTCTGTCTGGATCTGTTTTGCGGCCGCATGTCGTCTGCTCTGTCGGGAGGGGCCTCGTCCAATGGAGGAGACTTTCCTGGATCTGCCGTCACACCATGTCCCTTCCGAGCCAGTGTCAGCCTTGTTGCTCCTGCTGTGGGGCGGGGGTCGCCAGCATCCTCGGGAGATGGTGGTCACTGCTGATAGCTGTGCCCGCATGGCTGGTGTTGCCCGGCCTTGCGCCCCGGGGACGGTGACGGGGCAGAGGGTGGCCTCTGGGAGGGCCTGCCAGGCCCAGGCTGTCTCCTTGACCACAGACCATGCGGCCAGGCTGCCCACATCTGCATGTGGATCAGCAAGTGAGATTTTTTTGGTAGGATCCTGGTTGCACTGTCGGCTTCACGGGATGATTCTTGCCGGTCATGTGTCCCTAGAAGTGATGCTCTGAGGTGCTTTTGTCCAGCGCACTTGCTGGGAGGCCTCCAGGAAGTCGTCCTGCCTCCTCCCTTTAAGCACAAGCTTTACAGCAAAAGGACCAGTTTTGTTTTTCTGTCAACAAACGGGCTTCTGCTAACAATACTTTTAAATTTTGTTCTAGTAAATATTCTTGAATGTATTAAAATTGTTGGAACACATCAGGTGTGGACTTTTCTAACTCGCTGCCTCCCGGACTGGCTGCGGCAGGGAAGGCCCCTGGCCCAGAGTGGGGTGGGGGCCCCCGGGAGTGGCTGGGGCTCTGGCCAGATGACTGCGCCTGAGACAGGGATGGCCCGGGCGAGCCCTGTGACCGCGGAGGTCCTGTGACGGGAGCCAGGGCCTGGAAGCCCACCTGAGCTGCCCCCAAGCTGAGAGCCCCACCTGGAATCCCCTAACTGCAGCCCAGACACGTGCTGCTCTGAATGGGGGAAGGCGCCGTGAGGTTTTTTGAGTTGTTTTTTTAAGAACTGTATCTTTTTGGAGATAATTTTCAGAATATGTAAAATTACAGAGGAAAAAAAAATCAATGGTTGCACCTCTCCCAGGCCGCCGGCAGTGCAGCCTTCGTGTGCTCGGCATGTGGAATGACAGCGCCTCCACCGCGGACAGCGGAGCAGCCCTGCGTCCCAACACAGGGCACACGTCATACGTCGTGTTCTGTTCACACTGGGTGACCTCCCGGGCCTGCGACCCCCTCCCCGTGTCAGGGTTTCATCCAGTGAGCGATCCGCTCTGGGGGAGGCCCAGGGACCGCTGGCTGAGTTGCGGTGTGTCCTGTGAGTGGGGCTGACGGCTGTGGGCGTCCAGGCCGATGTGGGAAGGACCGAGCGGGGACCAAGCATGGCCCCTCAGCCCAGCAGCTTGGGGCCGGGGCTGGGGCTCACACACTAAACCCACTCTCCGCTGCATCGCGTGGAGGTCCCGCCGCGGCCAGAGAGCCTCTGAGACGGGCAGGGCGGGAGGGCTGACCCCGCCCGACCCGGGCAGCGGGGCAGCACTGGCCGTCTTCGCTGCTGTCCTTCAGGTGTGGGGGTGCCCCCCCCAAAGTCCCTCCTGCCTGGTGTGCCGGCTGCCTCAGGAGCAGACCGACTCCCTAAACTTCAGAGCCGCCTCTGCGCACCGGGCCTCGGTGAGCAGGGAGACCCAGCTCTGCGGGGCCAGCCCGGGGGCTCTGCTTTCTGCTCATTGGCGCTGCTGTCCTGTCCTGGGGTTGGTCAGCTTCTGTCTGAGTGGCAGACGTGGCCACACATCAGGGAGCCTGTGCTCGCAGGCTCTGTGCTCTTTCGGGGTGAGGGCGGGTTCCAGTCAGGGCACCAGTGTCTGGGAAAGCACTGGCTGAAGCCCCAGCCCTAGGAGGCCGGGTGGGGGCACAGCAGCACAGGGCACCATGCTCCTCTGGCCCGGCCCACCCGCGTGGGCTGGAATGCTGGGGGAGCAGGCCGGGTGTGGAGGAAGGGCCGGGGTGGGGGCGACGGGGTCAGAGTGGAGGGTGCAAAGAAAGACCCCAGGAGCCCCTGGAGGGTAATGTGTGTTGTCAGGGGGTGAGAGTGGGTCTGGGGTCCTGAGGAGGGAGATACTAGGAGTCTGCAATCCCAGGAGGCAGAACCGGAGGGCTGAGGAAGAGCACGGATGGCACGTCTCCAGCACCCATCGGACAGGAAGCAGGGCACCCGGATCTCCCCTAGTCTGCCACCAACACCTGTGACAGGCTGGGGCTCTTCCTCTGCGGTATGCTGACCCCAGGAAGGGTCCCCTTTGGACCTGCTCCCAGGTGTCCTCTCTGATGTCGAGGAGGGAGGGGCCTGGTGGGGCCTGGTGCTGGTGTGCAGAGGGAGTGAGGAGTGGTGGCTGGTTTGATGCTCTGGCAAGAGCTGGATCAGCGCCTGGTTCCTGGCATAGGGCACTTCGTAGGGTGATGAGTGACAAGGTCGGCGTGCCAGGGGCTGTCCCGCCACTGTAGCCCAGGACAGGGCCCCACTCCCATCTGGGCCTCAGTTTCCACATCTGCACAGACGTGCCCAGACGGGCTCGGAGGCACAGGGTGGCTGCTGGACGCAGGCTAAGGCGTCTACCCGGGGGTGGTCCTGCGGCTCCTGGCTGCCGGCCGCTGGGGAGCTTCCTGGTGTGATTCTGATTCCCAGGGCCTTAGTCTGAGCATAAACTGGAGCCCTGTGAGGTCCCCACACTTCCTCAGTTCCAGAATCCCAGGAGGTGTGTGGTGGGTGCCCTTCCCGATGGAGAAGGTGGTCAGTACCTTAGGGTGGCCTGCGGTTTCCCAGGACACTGGCCCCAGCACCTACTGGGTGCTTCATCCTGGGTCTGGCATTCTTTCTCCCTGATGTGGCCCAGCTGGCCTCCGAGCAAACAATCGGGCCAGAGGCCACCCAGGTGCATCCTGGACAGGAACAAAGCCGGCGGGAGTGGGTTGGGGGTGGGGGTCTGAGAGCGGAATTGTGGAGCAGGAGAGGGCCCAGCTGGCCCCACTGCCCGGCCTGAGGAGCCGGGCCTGGACGGAAGGAAGGGTGGGTGCCCACAGCCTCTCCCGCCTGGCTTGGGGCTAGGCAGGGAAGCCAAGCCCAGAGGCAGAAGGTGGGGCCGACCAGGGCGCTCCCTCAGGCCTTCAGGGCTCCCGCCGCCCCAGCCTGACACCTGAGAGATGCTCTCAGGCCCCTCGTGGTGGTGGTGGTGGGGGGCATGTTGCAGCAGCAGCGGGTTCCCCGGGAAGGCCTGGAGGAGACGGTCACTGTGAGCACGCCAGCTCCTTGGGGGAGGCCAAGCTTGTGAACAGCCCTCTCGTTTGCCTGCTTCCTGTCATGTGCTGTCTCTGGGCAATGGCTTCACTGGGCGCCTGGACAAGGGCACGTGAGATGACACAGGACCATTGGAGCAGCCCCCCGCCATCTCCCCTCCAGCCTCTAACAGGCTCAGCAAAGGGCAGGAGGGGTCCAGGGCCTGGGGAGCTGGCTCTAGGGCTGGAGCCGAGCCAGGCCCTGCCCTGCTGACGACCCCTGGCTTGAGGACACAGCCACCCCAGGCCTGGGGCACCCACCCAGAGGAGGGGCGTCCCACTGGGCCCCATGGGTGAATTCTCAGGGTTTTGGCACTCTGGCCCTGAAGGCCGGCTGCAGAAATGAAGCCTTCCGCTGGGTGGGGCCAGTGTGGGGGCAGGTGTGTGCGAGGTCTGGGCAGGAGGGCCTCTGGGCCCCAGAATGGAAATGGTAGGGGAGAGCTTCATGCGGGCCCACACTGGGGGCAAGGGGACAAGAGTGACCCCGGGATTGGCTGAGTGTTGGTCCCTGTCCTATGAATCCCCATGGTCCCTTCTGGGCCCCAGGTGACTCTCCAGACAAGCTGTTTCTTGCATGTTTGTAGAGCAAGGATTTGACTGAACATGGGCCCAGCAGGTGTGGGCAGGAGGGTTTTGTCTCAGCTGTAGGAGTTTGCCCCACACAAAATCAGGAATGGAAAGCCAAGGGCCTGGGGTGAGGGTCCCTGGCTGGGCAGCGCCCCCCCCCCCAAGTCCCTCATGGTCTGATGGGCGCAGCTCAGAAGGTGGCAGGGCAAAAAGACAGCAGTCTCATTTTAAAGTGAGGAGGCAAGGGTCCCTCAAGGCTGGCAGGGAAGTCACAGCCCCATGGCAACCCAAGCTGCGGCCCCAGGGCAGTTTCCCACCTGGTGGGGGCGCTCCTTCACTAAGTAAGCAAGGGCCATGGGGGGACGGGGGTGGGCTCCTTCGGTCTCTTTTCCCCCTCACTGGAGGTGAGCGCGGGCCAGGACAGCAGAGCCAGCTAGGACTGGACAAAGGCCTGGACTTGGGGGAGTGGGGGCGATGATCAAGTGGGAGGTTGGAAAGGTATCGGGGACAGGGTAATGTTCCCAATTTGAACATTCTCACATGAGAACGAGATCTTAGGACCTCTCCCACCCCACCCTTCTCTGCCTCTGGCGCCAGGTGGCAGTGGGGGGGGGGGGGTGCTAGACATTTGGGGAAACGGAGCAGGGGATCCAAGCTGGCCAAATAGGGCTGGGGACAAGTGGAGGAGGCTTCCCGGCAGTGGAGGCTGGGTCCCGGCAAGTGACCGGCACCTCACTCCCTGCTCCATGTACTGAAAAGCTGGCCAAGCGCCTATTGAGGCCTGCGGGGCTGCTGCCGAGACATGCTCCTGCCTGCACAGCCCCATACCTTGACTCTGCCAGTCCCAGGAGGTTCGAGAATGCAAGATTCCTGCAAGCCCTTGGCCACCAACATCCTGGTCTCTTGAGTGGCTTGTCCGTCCTTCTGGCACAGAACTGGGGTTAATCCACTGCTGTCCAGATTCAAGGGTTGAAGAGGGTCCCCCTGTGGGCTGGGCTGGGGCCAGATGTGAGGTCCTTCCTAATCTGGAGTCTACACAACATGGGTCTGGGAGAGGAGGAGGAGGATGGACTCCCAGGCTGAGGGTCGGAGATTCCATGTCAGTCTGCCGTACAGAATGTGACTCCACTTCCCTTTGCTCAGAGAAGTCGGGGAGGGGGCCAGGGCCTGACCACGCACCAGAGCTGGCGAGGTCTCAGAGGGGACCAGTGGAAATTGGGGCTGGCTTCCTCCAGGCATCCTTTGAGCTGAGGTGCCAGCTCCCCCACCAGCCCGGGGCCAGACTCAAGAAGGGAGGGCAAGGCTAGTACGGCGGGCTGAACTTTCTCCTTCAGGAAGTGGGGGGGACACGGAGACATTTGAGGAGGAGCAGACACAGGGCGCTTCCCGGGATGGCACAGGGGCACCGGCCCCGCCTAGCGCGGATGAGGACGGACATCAAAGCCCCGGGAGGTCCGGAGCCAGCGGCAGGGGCAGCTCTGGGGACTTTCAGTGGAGGATTGTGGGCCCGGGTCCCAAAGGGGGAGACTCGTCGACGGAGGGTGCGGTGCGGGTGGAAAAGGCCGTAACTGACGCGAGAGCCGGGAGGGCGCGCTGCGGGACCGCGGCCGGCCGCCCTGTAGCCCTCCGGGCCTCGGTTTCCCCGCACGGCGGGGCGGGGCGAGGACCGCGCGGGTCTGACAGCCGCCTGCAGGGGGCGCCCGCGGGCGGCGCGGCCGGAGCCGGAGCCCGAGCGGTCGCGGAGACAGCGGGAGCCGGCGCGCGAGCGGCAGGTCAGTGGGGTCCCGGGTCCGGGGTTCCCAGGGTCCCAGGTGGGCGGCCGGGCGGCGTGGGGCCGTCGGAAGCCGCCGGGCCGGGAGGATGGGCGCGTGGGTCCCCTCCCTCAGGTGCCCCGCTGCTCCGTCTCTTCCCGCCGCCCCGAGAGCGAGTTCGCGGGCCGGGGTCCGAGCCCTGCCCGCGGCGGCGGCGGATGCAGGGGCGGTGCAGGGGCGGTTCAGGCGCGGCCGCCTCCCGAAGCCCGGTCGGGGGGCAGCGTGCGGACCCGCTGGGCCGCCCCGACCTGGACCGGAAGGTGCGCGGGGTAAGAGGGGAGGGGAAGGGGCGAGAGCGCGGCTGCCCCAGCGGCAGGGGCGGGAGCGTCGCGGGCGCGTCCGGGGCCACGGGCCGCCGGGCTCTCCGTGAGCCCGTGGCCGCGTCCGGGCCGGGCCGGGCCTGAGCAGGGCGGGCCGGGCCCCGCGGACGAGGACTTCCACAGGTGGAGCGGGCGGGCGGACAGCCCGCTGCTACGGCGAGGCTGGGTGAGCCGACGGCGTCCCGAGCGCCTGGGGCGCGGCGAGAAAGCGGAATCGAACGCCGGCCGAGCGCAGGAGCGTCCTGGGGGCAGTGGTGGCGGGAACCGGACTCAGGGGACCCAGGGGAGGCCGGGGGACGGGCGGGACAGGGACGCGCCTCGGACAGTGCTGGCCGTCCGCCGGGCTGCCCTGCGCCGAGGTAGGAATGGCGGGAATGGTGGCGGCCCTCGAGGGACTTGGCGCAGGGTGCCCAGGGGATTAAGGAGGGGCCCCGGCCGGCGGAGCAGAGATGTCCTCGTTCCGGGCGCGGCCACCGCGCTTCAGACTTCAGTTTCCCCGACTGTACAATGGGAGGAAGGCGGAGGCCGAGGCCTCCGCGGGGCAGAAGAGAGAAGCGAGAAGTGGAAGGCGGGTCCCCACCCCCTCCCCCCCGGACTGGCGCTGTCCCCGGGGGAGGACTAGGCCGGCCCCTTGAGCCGGCTCTCCCTCCCCATCCCCGGCGGCACCCAGGTCGCTTCCACTCGCAGTGCCTGCGCTCTCTTCCCTCCTGGAGCTCAGGCTGCCCTCCCCTCAGTCTCTGCTGTCCAGCTGCTGAGGACTCCCAGCCTCTGCACCCTCCAGAAGACCCTCTACGTCACCCCCATGCCCAGCCAGGGCTGCCCCTGGGGGTCCTGGCCCTGGGGGCCATGGTGGAGAATTCTTTGGAGCACAGCGGGCCAGGGAGGATGTGTAGGGGCTGCCTCATAGTCCTGCTGGGGTTGGTCCCGGAGGCCTTGGGTGGGCTGGGAAGGCTCTGCCTCGTGGGTCAGGCCTCCACCCCAGGTTCCCATCCCACCTCCTTGCGGTGCCCTTGGCCTCGAGGGTCTCCCTGGCTCTCCCAGGTCCTGGCGTCCCTTGGGCCACTGCCCCTCCCTCTGCATCCCCCCAGAGCAGACCAGGTTCTGGGCTAAGCTGTCTTCCCTGTTCATTGCCTCAGGGAGGCTGAGGGCAGCTGAGACGTGACTGGCAAGAGGCAGGCTTTGGGCCAGCAGGGCTTTGGGGGGCTTGTGCGTTGCCTCCCTCATGCTGGCCTGGGAAGTGCAGGTTCCCAACCACACCCTGGTCCTGCCCCTAAGAGTCCACAGCCTGAGAGGGCAGTGGCTGGCTTCAAGGGCAGCCCAATGGACCAGGAATTTCAGTGCAGACCTGGGTTCTGGTCTTGATTGACTCGCTAGGCAGCTCACTGCTCCAGCAAACCCATCTTCTCATCTGTAAAGCAAGCATGGTGGTGTGAGTGATGCTTAATGTTCAGGGTTGTGGTGGAGAGTAAATGAGATGGGCATTGACTGTGGGAGTTGAGGGTGACCAGAGGACAGGCTAGAGTGTGTGCTTGAGCTGGGGAACCCCAGAGGGAGGCTGTTAGCCTTGCAGGGTTGGGGGACACAGCGGATCCCTATTGGCAGAGGGAGATGTGGACTAGCATTGCATTGGGAGCAAGCATCACACCCTGCAAAACTCAGGGCCTCTGGGTGGCTCTGGGCAGTGTCTGCTGTGTGGGATCCCAGCCCCTGGTGGCTCTCAGCAGTGATCTGAAGTCCTTCAGCAGCTCTTGCTCCCACTTAACTTGCCTAATTCCTGAGCCACCTGACTCCCAGTGAGCTGGGACTGCCACCCCAGGCGTCTTGTGGGGTCTGGTGTGTCTGCTGCAAGGTGTGCACATGTGAGAGCCCAGGGGAGCATGGCCAGGAGGAAGGCAGAGGCTTGAAGGACAGGCTGAGAAGAGGTTCCGGTATGTGTGTCAGGGGAGCCTGAGGGGACCATTAGGGTCAGGTGCTAAGTTGGCAAAAGGACGAATTCGAGCCCCTAGGGAAGGGGTCTGGGTCCAGGGAAGTGTTGGCGACCACAGAAGGGAGGTGTTGCCCCATGATCTGGAGGTTGGAGGGAGCAGTGGAAGCGTGGTGCCTGAGAGTGGGACCCTGGAGGTCCGTGCTGGGCCTGATAGGGACGGGAAGTGGGGAGTGGGCAGGAGCCTCCCAGAGACTGCTCACCTCCTGGGCAGGGCTGGGGGCTCTGGATGGTGGGAAGGGGCAGTTTAGTAGCAGAGGACCCAGCTCTTGCCCACAGAATCACAGAAGGGTTCCCCAGGGTGTGGAAGCCATGGGGTCCCAACAGGGACCGGAGGGGCTGGATGGAAGGGAAGAGCAGGTGCCCTCACTCGTGCATGGGGAGGCGGGTCAGGAAGGTGGGATGCTCCAGATTTTCAGGACCCCCTCAGGCCTTCTCTGACATGCCCGTGAGCCTCAAACAGGCTGTGGACTTTGCCTGGAATCTGCCCTCATTTCCTCCCCATCCTCCCAGTCCAGCCCCAGCAGCCCCTCCTCTGAGAACCTTTCCAGATCCCTCTGGCCCACGCCTCCTTCTAAAGGACAGGTCTGTCTCAGAAGTTGCTGCTCCCTTCAGCGCAGCCGTCACCTGGAAGAAAGGCTGCCTCGGTGTGCCACGGAGGGGCGCTCAGTGCCACTCTGGTGCCTCCCCTAGTGTCTGGGCTTGTGGTCTCTGCCAGAGACCCCCACAACTGGTATCTTCTGCCCATCTGTCACAGGAACATTCATCTCTGGCCCTTTGGTGGCCTCTGCAAACCATGAGCCAGGTACGAGGAGCCAAGTGGGCCAAGGAGCAGAGGCAGGGCTGTGCTTGAGCTGGTCTGTCTGACCCTCTGGCCCTTTCCCTTCAGCCTCCAGGGCTGCATCATTGAATCTGTGTCCCAGGGACCCCAGAAGTGGGCCCGCCCCCTCCTGTCCTCAGTGGAGCCAGCCCCCAGGAGTCCCTGGGGCCGTGCACCTGGCGCTGCCCCTTCAGCAGGCCAGCCTTTCACCCACCAGGGTCTGTGTTCCCAGGGCCACTGAGAAGCGTCCCCCCATCTTGTCCTCTGCAGGCATCATGGTGCCTGTCATCCTGCCGTTAGAGGGTTCACGTGAGGGAGGTGCCATCTCGCTGTGGCCTGTTGTACCTGTGAGGAGCTGCGGTGCAAAGGGGAAGCCTCTTGCTCCGCGTCTCGGGGAGTGTGAGACGGAGTAGGACCTCACTTGGGTTCCTTCCGACACAAGGTGGGGCACCCGGCACCTGGTGTGTGGAGAGGCCCCTTGGAGGGGGTGTCAGGTGAGGTGGCCACCTCAGTCTGGGAGCCGGCAGCCTCTCTGGCATCTGGCCTGGACACGAGGGGATGGGAGGGGGATTCTAGGCCCCCAGTAGGGAGAAGGGCGTTGGCGGGCCCGGAGGCTGCTCTAGGGGCCGGGCTCAGTGCAGTGAGCGGGCCCTGAGCTGCATTCCTGCCCACGTCCTGCCCCCAGGCACTGAGAGCAGCAGCTGCACACTTAAGGGGCTGTAGGGGAGGGCACACCACTGGGACCTGCCTGGGGACCGCAGGCCCAGCCCACACTGAGTTCCTGAAGCTGGAGCCACTGGCAGCCCTTCAGGGAGGGAGGGAAGAGGCACCCCCCTCAGCAGATGCTCACCTCCAGGCAGCGCCCGAGGACACTGCCCCACCCGAGTGCCGGGTTTGGAGAGGGGCTCAGTGGGTCCTGGGGCCCTGGGGTTTGGGAGGCTTGTGCCCAGGCCAGTCATGGCAGAGCCAGTGGAGGGCTTGTGGCTGGAGCTGAGCTGCCTGAGTTCAGCTGTTCCTCCACTCTGAGTCAGGATGTCAGTGCTCCTCAGTCTGCCTTCCATTTCTCTCAAGTACCCCCCCATAGACGGTCTGAGAATTCCCCAGGGCCGTCTTCAAACCCCTAGCTGTCCCAACTGTGTGCACACCATGTCACGTCACTTGTGTTCATCTCAATTCCTGTTTTCATCTCCAGGATTCTATACTATTTCTTGCTCATATTTGCTGGTTCTTGTTTTGTTTCTGCCAGTCATTCTCATTCTGGCTTATGGATTCTGTTTCTTTATCTCTTTGAAGATCCTAACTGCCTTTGAAAGGTATCAGTAGATTACTCTATCACCTTCAGCTCTTCTGGAAGGAATGAATCATATTTTACACTGCTGCTTAGCCTCCGTTTTCCTCCTGTGCTTTGAAATTGTGGCTTGCAGGCTCCTCTTAGGTGGGAGCTAGGTCCTGGAGGCGGGGAGTGACCTGCATACTGGGGCAGCAGCTGGCTCTCAGGACAGTCTCCTGGCGCAGGCTTGGCAGGTGGCACAGAGCTCCCTGCGGTCCGGCAGCGGGGATGCTGCCTGGCACAGAGTACGTATTTGGAAACATTTGCTATGAGGAAGTAGTGGAGGGTTCTCAGGCTGGGAGCCCAGGAACAGGCCCAGCACGGCTGTGAGAGGTCCATATCCCTACCCTGGTCTTGGTACACTGCCCATAGCTGCTCCCAGGAGCAGGTGTGCAGGGTCCTGCCTGGAAGCTGGCGGGCACCTCTGTCCAGCAGACTCTGGGGGGTACAGCCACCATCTGGACATGTGTACAGAAAGCCTCACTAGTGTGACGTACAAGGAGCCAGGAAACTGGTGGGTTTGATTAAATCGCATTTTAATTAATGTGGCCAGGCCGGTGGAGGGTGAGGAGGAAGCTGGGAAGAAGCGGCAGTTTTGAGTGACTGCTGGGGAACCCGCGGGGCTGTCCTCTCAAGGCTTATTTAGCACGTTGCCCAGCATGTGACCTAGTCTGTATGGGACAGCTTCTGCCCTCTGCCCTGTCCCCAGCAAGGGACAATCACACGGAAACATTATATTAATAGTATTTAATTTCCCCTCCTGGCTAGCAACAGATGACTCAAGGATTAATTAGACAGAGCCAACAGAGGGATAGGAAATTGCCAGGTTGTGGCCCCGCCCCCAGGCCCCTCCCCACGCCTCCAACCTTCCTGTTGCTCTTAGAGGCCTCTGAAGGGAGGGAAGCAGAGAGGGGCCAGGAGGCCCCGGGAATCTTCCTGCTGCTGCTTTCCGAGGGCACTTCCCCAGCTCCATTCCGCCCTTTCATGCTCATGGTGAGGCTGGGAGGTCATAAGTCTCTTTGGGCCTTAGATCCCTCATCTGTAAAGCAGGGTTCATGGGGTTGGCTGATGAGAACACAGACGACCCCCAGAGCCCCTGCACCCTCATTTCCTGTGCTCCCAAGCAAGCCCCACTATTGAAGAGGGTTTGGAGAGGAGTCCAGGCAGGTAGCCCTTCGGAGAGCACAGGCCTTGATGGCGCGGTGGTGGCCGGAACCCAGTTCTCCCCAGCTGGCTGACTGTATGGTTGATTCCCAGTTCCTGTCAGTGACACATCAGTAGCTTGAAACAGGCCATGAAGGGAGCATTTATATTGAAAAAATCTGGCAAAGGCCACAAGTTAGGGTGCCCCCAACCCTGGGCTGACAGCTGGGAAGCTCCGACCTCCTCCTGTTCTCCTCCCTGCCCTGCCTGCCTCACGGTGCCCTGGGCGCCACTGACGCGCTTCGCTTGGGGCTGGGAGATTCTAGTTTGGTGATACCCAGGCTGTTCCTGGGGCCAGTGAGCCTCACCCTGGGATGTGCTGGCAGCAGCTGGTGGGGGGACCTGCAGGAAAGCTGTAGAAGACTACTGGGGAGCCCGATGTGCAGGGAGGCAACCTTTTAGGACCTAGCCAGCCCGGGTGCATTAGATGTGTCTGGCTCCTTGCAGGACTGACATGGGCAGGAGGGTCTACTGCATCCAGGGAGACCTGGATGGGCACCCCAGCCTGGAGGACAGCAGGAAGGGTGTTGGTGCCAGGTGCTGTAGACCTGGGAGCCCACAGTACAGAAGGTTGTGGGGAGACCCTGAGAACTGGGGGGCTATAGGCAGGCACTCGGGGCTGCCAGGAGACCCTCACTGAACAGAGGGTTGGGTTAGGGTCCCCAAATGCCCTTCCATGCCAGGCAGCCCGGCTCACGTGGAGTCAGCCCAGCATTCAGGGTAGGTGCTAGTTGGGGGACCCCATCAGTAGGGCTCTGGGCAGTGGGGCCACACAGCCCAGCCTCAGCTCACAAAAATGTACTTCTCTGAGTCAGGTGGATCACTGGCGGTCCCACCTCATCTGTCCCCAGCAGAGCCCTCTGAATCTGGACGACAGACTGGGGCTGAGTCAGGCTTCTGGCCTGGGCTGTTGGCTGAAGCCAGGGTAAGGAGGCTAGCAGGGCCTTATGAAGAGGCCAGGAAGGCGGGGGGGGGCTCCCTGGTGGTGGGAGGCAGGGTCCCCGGGGCTCGCCGGGCCTGACTGGCCAGTGGCCTACTGGTGCTGGACCTGGGAGACCCTTAGATAGGAGGCAGGTCTGGGCCTGCCACTTCTCTTCTGCAGAAGGAGGACAAGACCCTGGACACATAGCCCCTGTGATCAGGGTGCCCCTGGTGAACGCTGCTCTGGGCTGCAGGCCGGGAGCATTGTGTAGCCAGGGATGGACCAGGAGACTTGGTCTGCCCTGCCTCCATCAGTGACGTGCTGTGTAAGCAGCTGGCTGGCAAGCGCCCTGTGCACAGCAGGGGTTCAGTGGGACTCGTTTGTGGCCACGCCCCTGCCAGGCCTGGGAGAAGCCCTCGGCTGCAGGAACCCCTTAGGTTCTCAGGGGCCTCCTCATCTCTCTCCTGCTCCCTGGTGTTGGGCGCGCCCCTCTAAGCCTCCTAGTGGGCACAGGGATGACTCTCAGGTGTGGCTGCAGCCCGCGCCCACCCAGCTCCAGCCGCCTGAAGCACATAGGAGTTAGAAGGAAATGGGGTTCATACATCACCTCCTGGATGGGGGGGCCTGGCCCTCTGAATACAGCCAGGGACCACAGGCGACCTTCTCCCAAGGCTACCGGTCCCACTTGATCCCTCGGGTCCTGGAGGAGAGGCAGGATGCAGCCCTGACCCCACAGCGAGCGGCTGAAAGGCAGCTTCAGCCTCTTGTGCTCAGGCAGGCAGCAGACACTGCCTGTGTACACCTGGGCCTGGGGCAAAGGAGGGGGTGGACTTGGCCTGGGGGACACCGCCGGGCAGCACAGGTGAGTGTGACGGGGGGCAGAGTTGGTGGGGAGGGGGCCCTGGGCTGGCAGGGGGACAGAGACTATTTCACAAGCTTGGTGGGTGGGTGTCACTGGGGGTTTGGGCTGGGGAGACTAAGACTTTTCCTTTTACGGAGTGTCACTAATTCTTTACATTTCTAGGACATTTTGCCTCTGGGGGAGCCCTTTCAAGCATGTTTATTTTCTTCTCATAGAATTGTGGGTGAAAACAGAAATGGCCCCCAGAAGCTATCAGGGTCCAACCTCTCCAATGTGTCAGTGGGGAAACTGAGACCTAGAAAGGAAAAATATTCTTGCTTGCAGTCCCCCAGCAAGTCCTGGCTGAGTGTACCAGCCAGGCCGAGGAGCAGGCTGGGGAGCGGGCGTGGGTGGAAGGAGTGAGGGGGAGGCTGCTGCCCCGCCCAGATGTGCAGTCAGCTGGCGGGGGCTGCTGAGGGGTGGCTCCCTTTGTGCCAGCTCCAGCGCCCTGTGCTCCAGCACCACCAGTGAGGGCAAGGGGGCTTGCCTGCTGGCAGTGGAAGACAGGACCAGACATCTACCCGATCCTTCCAGGTTGGAGCTCTAGGGGCCCCTGGGCAGCTCCTTTGTGGGCAGCATAGGAAGGTGCTGGTGGTTCCCAGGAAGAGCTCTGGGGGTGCAGCAGATGGAAGCAGGCTGAGAGGGAGAGGTGGGTGGCCCTGGGAGACCCGGGGGTTAAGGAGGCCTTTCCAGGATGGAGGGTTGTGGGGTGGTGGTGAGCTCAGGAACCTGGGAGACAGGCAGGACTGCCACAGAATGCTTGAGGAGCTGATGGGGGGGCCATCACAAGTAACTTGACTGGAAGTTCCCGGCTTCCCCGGAAGAAATGCAGAGACAGGCTGGTCCCCGGCCTCTGTTAGGGGTGGGAAAGGCAGGGTGCTGCAGGCCAGCAGGTGGGCTTCCGGCTGACACCTGGCCTGCACGGAGGGCCGCCCCGGAAATCTGCAGCTGTGCCCCGCGGCTAGCGGTCCAGCTCCTCACAAGGCTTCTCCCTTGGCAGGTACCTCAGGAACTCAGGCCGAGCTGAGCCAAGATGCCGCCAGAGCCCCTGGAGAGGGCCTGGCTTCTGGAGGCTGGGTTGAAAAGGCCCTAGAGGCGGCCCCTCGTTGGCAGGGACGCTCCTGGCTCCTGTGAAGAAGGGGCTCAGGGCCTGGGCAGGGCCGGCAGTGCTGCAGCTATGGACCGTGAGCTGGCCCGGCCCGCGTCCTTGCTGACCCCGCCCGGCGGCGGCTGTGCCCACCATGGGTTCCTGGGTGTACATCATGGTGGAGCTGGCCATTGCTGTACTGGCCATCCTGGGCAACGTGCTGGTGTGCTGGGCTGTGTGGCTGAACAGCAACCTGCAGAACGTCACCAACTACTTTGTGGTGTCCCTGGCGGCGGCCGACATTGCCGTGGGGGTCCTCGCCATCCCCTTTGCCATCACCATCAGCATGGGGTTCTGTGCCGCCTGCCACAGCTGCCTCTTCTTTGCCTGCTTCGTGCTGGTCCTCACGCAGAGCTCCATCTTCAGCCTCCTGGCCATCGCCATTGACCGCTACATCGCCATCCGCATCCCACTCCGGTGAGCTGGGGGTTGGGGGCTGCCCCAGGGTCTCTTCCGTGGCATGCCTCGTGCCAGGGGCCACATCTGTGAGACAGCTGCCTGTGCCAGGGTGAACTTGGGGTCAGGGTTTGGCCTCATGTCAGTATGTTGAGCTGAGGACAGGGCTGTGGAGCTCAGTCTGGGGCTGCCCAGGGCTTAGCATGTGGCCAGCATCCATGCCACTCCAGCTGATCCCTGTGGGCACAGGGCACACTGGCCTTCCCCAGGCTCCCCCAGGCTATGTGGTTGAGGCTGCCATGTTTTGGCTGTTGGCAGATGTGTGTGGCCAAGGCCTGGTGTGTGTGCCTGGGCAGTTCTTCACAGAGCGTGATGCTGGGGCGGGGTGGCTACCACGGGAAACCACAGGAGCTCAGAGCTAGAAGCCTGCCTGCCCCTCCCGGCTGGCCTGCAGTTTGCACATTAGGAAAATGACCCAGAGAGGGGAAGTGACTTGGCTAAACGCCCTGGTGAGTCACTTGGGCCTCTGTGCAAATTCTGTGCTCCTCAGTCACCAACTGCTCAGGATCTCGAGACAGCTGGGGAGTGGTCGGAGGACTGGGGTTTTTATGGTAAAACTTTTGTGAAGTGACTTCAGCCATGTATTGTGTAAATGAAGACTGTCCCTGAGGCTGAGTTCACTTAAATGCAGCCTCCACCTCCTGCCATGGAGGAAGCTAGAAAGTGTCCCTCCCCGGAGGGCCTTCTGCCCTACCTCCTTGCCTCTCCAACCTGAAGCTGGGTTCCACAGCCTCGGTGGCTGCAGGCAGGTCTCAAAGGATGCTGTGCCCCGTCCAGCAGTGAATCCTCTGAAACAGGTGGGGGCCTACCTACAGAACAGGCCCCACCAGCCCTACATGGCCTGAGGGTGCCTTGGCCAGGAGTGGGGACAGGCTCGATAAGCAAGAGGAGATTTGCAGTGTCAAACCCAAGGGGTCCCTTAGAGGTCATTTCCTCTCATCTTTTGGATGGAAAAATGAGGCTCAGGGGAGGCAACCAGCCCCCAAGGCCACACAGCAAGCTGGTAGCAGAGTCGGGACTGGGCCTGGGAAGAAATGTGCCTGCTGCCCTCTGAGCCTTCGGTCTCTGGGGAGCTGGTCTCTGTGTGGCCCTCTGGGACACTCTGTGTCTCAGGAAAGCCTAGGACCCTTGTCAAAAGAGAAGGGCACTCTGGCTGGCCTAACAGAGGGCCAGCCTTAGTGGGCAGAGCAGAGCTCACTGAGGGACAGCTCAGAGCACAGGCCTGTGTGACGGCTCCCAGGTGGACTGGCGTCCATGCTGTGGCCAGGCTGAGGGTGGGCTGAGCCGGGCTAGCCCTGGGGGAGAGCAGAGGCCTTGCTCTCGTTTTCTTCCCAGATTCAAGGGGCAGCGGATTTGAGGGAGAGAACAGGCCTGCTGGTCTCAGTAGAAAGAGCCGCTGCTTCTTTTTCTCCTCTCTGTTTTCTAGGAGTCAGAAGAATGACTCCTCGAAGCAAAAGGAGGGACTTGATTTGTGACTCTGGAAAGTCAGCTGCCACCCTCTGGGCCCATTTCCTCATCTGTAAAGGGGCCAGGTCTCTGTCCCTTTGAGCTCACAAAGGTGTTTTGAGGGTCCAGTGAGTGGACTAGAGTGACAGTGCCCTGAGGAAGGGTGGCAGGGTTGGGTGGGTGGGGACCCAGCTCCTTTTGGACCTGGCACTTCCTCCTCAGCCCCAGCTGCATCCTCGACTCCCACGACCTTCCAGAGCGGGACCTGGCTCCACCCAGACCCTGGCCGTTTGAGCTCTGACTGACTAGCCTTTGGAAGGGTCAGCCTGGGTCTCTCGGATCTGGGAGCCGATGGGGATGACGGTGATGAGGATGCTCACCCTCCCCCGGGGCAGAGCGCACCACGGCTGCCAGAGGATGTCAGCGCAGCATCTCCTTTGATCCTCCCGGCCAGCACTGTGGCCAAGCGGATGTTATGACCCTCTTGTTACTCATGGGGAGGCCAGAGCAGGAGAAGGAAAAATGCCTCCTGATGTGGGGGTTCTAGGGCCCTTCCCGCAGCTCCAGACCCCCCTGGGTCCCCCCACTTCCTCTTCTTCAGGGGCCTGGGCCTGCGAGGGCTGAGGAGGTTGAGGTGTGTGAAGGTGTCCTTGGGGGCTCTTGACAGGGAGATGGCCACAAGGGGTGACCGGATGGAGGCAGACGGGAACCTGGAGCCACCCCCGCCCCGCCCCGCCCCGCCGTCCCCTTCCAGCTGGGAATCAGCTCCCCTGCGTGTAATTTCCTGCTCCACTCAGTAGGTCCATTCGTCTGCTCTGAATTCTGGCCTCTGACCTCTGCTCTGGATGCCTAGTCCCAGGCCTACACCATTCATTTCTCTTCTTTCCTTTCCCTTTTTTTTTTTTTTAAAGAATTTAGTTTTGAAAACTCTATGTGCTCCTTCCAACTGCAGGGACCCTGCTGGGCTAGGGCTGGGCCTGCTCAGGAAGTCAGTGAAACAGAAGCCTGGCCAGAGGCAATGATGGGAGCACTTCAACTCCCAGAGGACAGGAATCCCAGGGCGAGAGAAAAAGGGCTTTTTTTTCCCAGGGGAATGTCACACCCCTTGTCTGTCACATTGGCCCCTGGTGACCGCTTGCTCTCCTTGGGAAACAGGCCTCCTATGGGCAGCAGAGTCCTGTGTGGTGAGCTGCCCTGGGGTGGGGGTGGGGGACAAAACCTGAATATTCTGGCTTCTAAGGAGGGCAGGATCGGGAGAGAGGACTAGGGCTCCTGGAGGAGGTGACACCACGGGTCAGTGGGGTTGGAGGTGGGTCGTGTTCAGATGGGCGGCATGTGTTGGGGCAGGTGTAACAAGACGGGGCCAAGCCTGGGCAAAGGCCCCAAGGAAGGAATGAGCACGCAGGCTCTGGGCCAGGAAGAGGTGACAGAGGAGAACAGGCCAGCAGGGAGGGTGTGACACTGGCTCAGGCCTAACTGTGCCAGAGTCTGACTTTCACCCGTGGGTCAGTGGCCCTTCAATTCTTGGTTACTGAATCCTTTGGACAACTTAGGAAAGCACCACCTTCTCCTGATTATAGGGCAAAAATTGTGGTGGGCATTCTTGGATCATAGGGTGAACCCCAAATGTGAGTAATGGGGAGCTCCAGGAAAGGGCACCCTGTGAGCTGGAGGACATAGGATGCAGAGGCACCTTCAAATGTGGGGGCTCTGGCACTGGCTTCTTGGATACCTCTGGGCTCCTCAGAACAGCAGAGTGTGATGCTGGATAGCCTTGATACCCCTTCCACCAGACAGTTCATGTCAAGGAGTGACTGCCTCCATCACAGACACAGCTCAGGGTGCTGCAGCACCAGGCTGTGGCCTGGCCATGGTTCTCTCAGGCCGTATGTTGACCCAGTCCCCCGAAAGCCTAGATCCAGGGCTGCCAGCCTAAGAGGCTGTCTTTTGAATAACAAAATTAATCTGTTTGGTGTTTGTTTTTTTTAAAATAATACCCACATGTACTAAAACATCAAAAAAGAAGAAAAGAGTATAGGGAAGAACTGTCGTCCTTGCACCATCTCAGTTCCCTTCCTGGAAGGCAGCGCTGGGAGTCTTGCCAGACGTTCTCTGCACACACAGACAAGTGCTATCAATGTGTCTGCTGTTTCTGTCCCCACGAGGGGCTTCCTTTACAGAATGCAGTGGCAGACATCCCTTCATTGGTTTCCTCATCTAAACACAGACTACTGGGCAGAGCAGGGATTTTTCAGGGAGATCCCCAGAAGCCTTCAGGCTGGGTGCCGGCTTCCTCACCAACTCACTCATTCAGTGAATATTATTAAGCCCCACTCTTCCTCAGCAGCTCCACCTCCGTGACTGCCTGGGAATGCAGGCTAGAAGGTTGCTGCTGGAGAACAATTTGAAAATCCCCAAAGCAGGTGGCCTCCAGGCCCTCCACCCTCCGTGCTACCGCTTGTTTCTTCTTGTGGCCCTCAAACGACAGGAAGCTGACCCCTGCCCGAGGCAGCCAGTTTCCCGAGGGATGAATTCACTTACTGAGCCACAGTCCACTGTCCTGTAACTTCCACCCACTGATTCTACATTCTGCCCTCTTGGGACAGTGCTCCCAGGCCCGATTCTTAGTCCCATCTTACAGATGAGGGAACTAATGTTCAAAGAGGCACAGTGACAAAACATGGCTAAACACGAATGCACCAGCGCGAGAACCCAGAGTCTCCTTTGCTCAGGAAAAATATCAACATTAAAAAAGAGCCTCCTGTTCAACGAGATTATATAAATTACTATTTGTAGAGTACTAAAAACTGCCTGGCACAGAGCAAGTGCTATATAAGCATTAAATGGCAAAAAAAAAAAACAAACAAAAAACAAAACCAGCCTCTGACCTCAGGTCTGAGGCTCCAGAGCAGGTGGGGCGGCGCAGGCCCTGTGCATCCGGGCAGGAGTGCGCAGGGGTGCGCCCTCCGCCTGCCGAGCCTGCTGCAGGCGCCCGACCCCCTGGGAACGGCCCTGCCCAGCTACCACATGGATTCAGAACTGACCAGCTTACCTTGGTCCAAGTTGCCTCTGGACTTCTGGAATGTCCATGGCAAGTCAATTCCTCTCCTTGGGCCTCAGTTTCCCCACCTATACAATGAGGGAGTTGGACTAGGTAAGAGGCCAGAGTCCATTAGGTTCTCCCCCTCCTCCTTAATTTGAATTAGTTGACAACGACTAACCTTGGGGATTCTGCCCAGCAAATCAGCTCCCAGCCCCTCCTGAGAGCTGGCAGCCCCGGGAAGCACGCAGCACCGTGGTGCGGGTGGGTGGCTGAGCAGGGTCCGCTGCCTCCTGCATGTGGTCGACACCTGCCAGCCTGCCATGTTTGTGACCTGTAGGCCCTTGTGTTTGCTCCCCCATGGACTGTTTTCTCTGGATACTTACAATTCTGGAATTAAGCATGTTTTTCCTTGATACTACTGTGTGTCCCTGTCTCAGTCTCTGCTGGCAATGCAGAGATGGATACTGGGAAGCCTTGGGAGCTCAGACTGGGTAGCAGTTAGCTGACCTTGAGTAAGAAACTTCCCAAGAAGGTATCTCACCTGAACTTGAAGGATGGGTAGGGTTTACTAGGTAGAGGGGAGGGCAGTCTGGTGTTGCCAGGATCAAAACCGTTAAACACAAGGTCATCCCTCAGACACTGCTGAGGTCGCCTTCCTCAGTCAGGGAGATGATTTTTTGATTGCCTGTTCTCATAATAAAATCTACGCCACCTTTCTGTCAGCCTGGGTCAGCTTCTGGACGAGCAGAGCAGGCCACTCACGGAGTCTCAGACCTAGTCTGACTCTCTAGAGGACTGAGTGATTTTGGACAGATTACTTGTTCTCTCTGGACCTTAGTATCTCATGCAACTCCTTCCTTTTGAATGTTAAGGCTGTATATAAATGTTAGTTAAGACAGACTGATCTCATCTCTCTCCAGTGCTGTGGGTGAATTTGGAAGGGAGAGAGGGTATCTCATTTGGCCTGGGACCTCCACCCCTGCTTTACCCACCTGTGCCGCCTCTTCTTGGGGGCTTCTGGAGACCCTAAGTGGTGAAGGAAGAGCATGGAGCACAAGAGATGTGAATCACCTACACGTCTGATCTGCCCCCAGCCAGTGACTACCCTCCTGGCCTGTTCTCACTCTAAAGGGAAACCCATCCTGGCATTGACTAAGCCCAGCAGGGAGGTGATAACTTCCTCCCTTCCTCCCCACCAAAAAATCACTTATTAATGCCCTCAAACCAAACTAGTTAAGTGCCAGGACTACTAGTAATACTAGTCAGTAATGATCTGAACATCTGTGCAGTGGTCTCCCTTTTCAGGGCACCTGCTCTCCTGTTACCTCCTGTGAGAAAAGGCAAGGTCTGGAGCTCCCCTGAACAGAAGAGGACACTGAGGCTCAGAGGCAAGAAGTGGCTGGTCCAGGACCTCACAGCCAGTAGACGGGGGACGGGGTACTGCTTTGGGTTTCTGACTCTTGGCTTCCTAGCCCTGGTTCCCAGGCCTCTGATGCTGGTCTCCTCTCCGCAGGTACAATGGCTTGGTGACCGGCACGAGGGCCAAGGGCATCATTGCAGTCTGCTGGGTGCTGTCATTTGCCATCGGCCTGACCCCCATGCTGGGCTGGAACAACTGCAGCCAGCAGAGGGAGGGCAGGAACCAGTCGCAGGACTGCGGGCAGGGCCAGGTGGCCTGCCTCTTCGAGTACGTGGTCCCCATGAACTACATGGTGTACTACAACTTCTTCGCGTGTGTGCTGGTGCCCCTGCTGCTCATGCTGGGCGTCTACCTGCGGATCTTCCTGGCCGCCCGGCGCCAGCTGAAGCAGATGGAGAGCCAGCCTCTGCCGGGAGAGCGGGCTCGGTCCACGCTGCAGAAGGAGGTCCATGCTGCCAAGTCGCTGGCCATCATCGTGGGGCTCTTCGCCCTCTGCTGGCTGCCCCTGCACATCATCAACTGCTTCACCTTCTTCTGCTCCAAGTGCAGCCATGCCCCGCCCTGGCTCATGTACCTGGCCATCATCCTCTCCCACACCAACTCCGTGGTGAACCCACTCATCTATGCCTACCGCATCCGTGAGTTCCGCCAGACCTTCCGCAAGATTATCCGCAGCCACATCCTGAGGCGGCGGGAGGCCTTCAAGGCAGGCGGCACCAGCGCCCGGGCTCTGGCAGCTTCTGACAGCGACACAGAGCAGCTCAGCCTCCGCCTCAACGGCCACCCCCCTGGGATGTGGGCCAACGGCAGTGCCCCCCAGCCCGAGCGGCGGCCCAATGGCTACGCCCTGGGGCTGGTGAGTAGAGGGAGTGCCCCTGAGTCACAAGGGGACATGGGCCTCCCAGACGTGGAGCTCCTCAGCCACGAGCTCGAGGGAGCGCGCCCAGAGTCCCCCAGCCTCGAGGGCCCCCGAGCCCAGGATGGAGCAGGAGTGTCCTGATAGTCCACTGGGTCTGCCCCTTCCAAAGGAGGGGATCGTTGTCTTGCTGGCTGGCGGAACCAGTCACGTTTGGGAGGAGCGTGCATGTGCCGGAGACCCCTCTCGTGGCTGGTTCCCACTTTGGACTGAGAGCAGGGAGCCCCGGCTGGAGCAGCATGAGGCCCAGCAGGAAGGCGATGGAGTCCGAGGAAGCGGACGTTTCGTGCTGGGAGGCGCTGCATCAGGCCAGGGCTCCAGCACCAGAGCACCTGGCTGGTCAGGGCTGGTCCCCAACTCCGGAAGCACCTGGACGTGCCACCGTGCCTCAGCAGAGCAGCTGTGGCAGAGCAGGCTGGCTGGCTGAGGCTGGGGAGACACACCACCCGCCCCAGACTTTCCAAGGGTTCAGGAGCTGCTGTGCCTGGAGGTGACGTTTGACTTTTTTTCCAGGAGAAAACATAAGCTGTGTGTGAGGAAACCCTTTGTATCTTCTTATCTTTCCTTCCTGGCTGCTGGGTCTGTTTAGGTCCTGCTGCTAACCTGGCACCAGGATTTGGCCCAGGGAGTCCCAGGTGCCCTCTCCTGCTGCCGCGCGCTTCCCACGCGAGGTCCCGCGACTTGTAACAGCGGTGTCAGGGCATGGGCGCAGGGGAGGGAGGAGGTCGGGGCTGGCCAGCACAGGGGAGCCCAGGTGGCTCAGAGCTGCCCAGGTGGAGGCCCTGTCTAACCGCCTTTCCTTCTGAAGGGAGTGTTGTTGTTTTTTTTCCCCTGAGATAAAGTAAAAATGAGCCATGATGTGTTTTAAGCTTGTCGCAAAGAGAATGGTGTCTGAGTTCCTTTCCTTACCCCACAGCCAGGCCTGGCATGCACATACGTGTTGCATGTGTGAGAGTGTGAGCATATGTTCAGACGGAAGACCTGCCAGTCTGCCTGCCTGGGGTGGCAGGGGCAGGGGGTGGCCTCCCCGGCTCCCACCTTCCTAGGGGACAGGCTGCTGGGTTGCACCAAAATCCAAATGTTCCTGCACAGCCCCCAAACCAGCATCCCTGTGAGAAGGGATGTGCGGGGAGGGGCGCTTTTCCTGCTGTGCTCCCCCTAGAGTCCAGCCCTAGGCGTCCCTCAGTGTGGGGACCAGGCTCCTCCCTCCCTCATCACCTTCCTACCTTGCCTTGAGGAAGATCTCTTTCTCTATTACTCTCAGAGCTGTGCCTCACCTCCCCACTGCCCTGTTTCCCCCCCTCAGCCGAGAGGCCACAAAGGGCTCTAAAAACAGAGGGAGGGGTGGCTAAACTGCCCTCCCCTGGAGTCATCCCTCCTCCCACTCCTGCAAAGAAACCCATAAGGAACGGGTGTTTCCGGCACTGACACCGGCTCAGAGGCCCCTTGCCTAAGGAGGTGGTGCCGTCCTGCTGTGATGGAGAAGTCTGAGGCCCAGGGGAAAGTGAGCAGCCTGGCCCAGCCCAAGGGCCAGTCTGGGTCTCAAGTCTGGCAGGCACGCTCCCGGCAGAGGCAGGGCAGGAATGTTAGCACTTCACAGGTAATCCTCATGCAGCCCTGGGAGCCTCATTTTACAGGTGACTAAACCAAAGTGAGACTAAACCCCCTCTAGAACAGAGTGGTTAAGTGCTTGGCCCAGCTGCACAGCCAGTAAGTGGCAGAAGTGAACTTAAAACCCACGTTTGCCCGACTGCAAAATCCGTGATCTTTTTTCCCCCATTAACTTATGATGAACTACTTCAACCAGACCAAAAAATACGAAATAGCACCATGTTCCCACCACTCTGCTCAAGAAATGAAACATGACAGCCAACCCCTTCCCACGTTACTGCCCTGCCTCCTGCACCTGGATTTCGTTCTGCTCCGCTGCTCATCTTTATACCTTTACTACACAGACGTGCATGTGAGTGTCCCCAGACCAACACAGGTCTGTGTTAGCGATCTTTCACCGTCACGTCTCTCAGAGGTCATCTGGACCGACTACGCACTGTGAAAAGCACTGACGCCTGAGCCGTGGCCTTAGACACTGGGTGGACCCAGGCACCAGTAACCCCCAGGGGTTCTTCTGAACAGCCAGGGTCAGAACGACGGAAACAAACGCACAGCCCAGCCCTGTCCACACGGCTGCCTCCTCCTTCCTCCACACTTCGGTCTGCGCGGGCTGCGGGCACAGGAGTGGTCTGGTTTGTGCCTGTGGCAGCCAAGAACACAAATATTGTTGGTCCTCACGACCAACTCATGGGGAGAGGCCACAAAAAGAACCACAAAAGTAGGGAAGGAAGGAACACTGTCTCTCTAGCCTTTTCTGAGGCCTCCAGGGAGCAGAGCTTTGAGTGCTGGGCTACACAGTACAGGCTTTGGGCTGAGGAAGGACAAAGCCAGGACCTCAAGAAAGGCTTTGGTACAACTGAGCCCTAAGCCCTCTCAGGCCAGCCCGTAGGCCGGCTCTGGAGCCCAGGCCCACGTGACCCTGCCTCTTGGGTCCCCAGGGGACCCAGCGTCCCATCACCACACACTCTGTGCAGGCTCCCACTTGAGCAAGGCTCGCATGTAAGCGCACGTACACGACACGAAGAGATGCACGTGTCATCCTGGCCGTGAGAGAAGACGGGCGTGCACGTGAACACATGTGTGGGCAAAGCCCACCTCAACAGGCGCAGGTGCCCGCAGCAGCAGTGAGGCGTGAGGCTTGGCTGGCCCTGTGGGGTGCAGACGCGTGTCTGCCCTGGGCCGGAATGCTGAGGGCACTACCGGGGCTGCTCCGAACCCTAAAGCTCTGTCCTGGGGCCCCTCTGCTCTCTCCCTGCTCTCCCCGAAGGGCTGAGGGTGGACATGCAGGCCTGTCCCGAGCGCAAGGATTCCCTCACAGAACCCGTCCTGGTGAGGGTCCCAGCCACCAGCCATGGCAGGTATGGCCGGGACCCTCGCATGCCTGTGAGCAGAGGCTGGGCTCATCACTCACCATGAGGGGCAGGCCCTCCAGAAGACTGCCCCTTCCCCTGGAAACCCTACCTTTGCAGCTCTCCCCACTTCTAATAAGGTTGTTTCCTCTGGGAAGACTCACATAAAACACTGGGTTCCCAGGAGCCAGCTGGGGGCAGGGAGCGGGGAAGTGGGGATTCCATGGCTGAGCAGAGGCTCAGTTCCACGCGCACTGACCAGCGGCCAGGCTCTGGAGACAAACCGAGGCCGGGCGGGGATGAGGGGCAGCCTGGGAAGGAAGAGGAGATGAGAGAGGCCGCCCCCAGGATCTACCAGGCTGGGACTTGGTACCCCAGAGCTGGAAGCCCGCCTTCTTTCCAACTGGGATAGAGAAACAGGGACCCAGGGGGCTCTCGGAAGCCAGCTGCTCAGGGAGTTGGAACCGTTCGGTTTGGTGCACCTTCCCTGATGCCTGGGGCCTAAAGAGAGGCTGGTTGGGACGGCACTCCCGCCCAGAACACGCTTCTGTCCCCTTGTATCATGCAGGCTCCTGGCATAGCCAGTCCCTTGGGCTGTCGCCATGTGGGCACTCTCCTTCTGAGCACCTGTGTTGGACCCAGCCGCTGCGAGCACGCTGGGACACCCCTCTGCTGACGGGAGAGGTTACGTTGTGGGGACAGAACTCGGGGACCTGAGTTGGCTGTGAGGCAAGTCTGTGCCCTTGTGACTAAAAAGTAGAGAGTACTCTTGCAAGAGTGTCAGATTTCGGCCTCCCCCTCCGCCCCACACCCACCCCTGCTCTGTCCTAAGGCACCCCTCACTGTGCTGTCACTCATCATTAGCAGTCACTGTCACTGCTGGGACGGCCCCTGTCAGGCTGTGGAGCTGGGAGGGGGCGGGAGAATGTCAGATGACTCACAGCCTCAAAGGAGAGGGCTGGACACACAGAACACAGAGCCCAGGTGTGGAGGCACCTTCCGGGATGCTCTGGCCCCACCCTTTCTTTTGCTAGAGGAGAAAACGACTCAGGAGAACTTCCCAACAAGCCCCTTGCCTTCCCATTAGTCAGGCTTGGAAAGGGTCTGGGCTCCGGGAGAGGCCAGGTGGAGGGTGTCAACACGAGGCTGGGCAGGCGATGGCGTGATGAGCCAGTGTCCTCTAGGGGAAGGCTTTGCACACCGCCATCCATGTTTCTTTGTCTCGTCTAGGGAAGCGTGTGTGTGTGTGTGTGTGTGTGTGTGTGTGTGTGTGTAAGGCAGAGAGAGAGTCTGAGAGATTTTGTAGAATCAGCCATCTGCACTGGCAACTAATGACCAGTAAGCTCTCAGAGGGGGCTTCGGTAGGAAGGATGAGGCTAGAACTTGAGCCCCATCTCCTGACTCTCTGTTCCTCTCAACCCCTTAATGAGCACCTGCTGATGACTGCTGGGCCTCAGGCAGTGGACGGGGTGCACAGGTGCAACAACCAACTAAAGAAAATTAGCCAGGTGCAGTCAATCGGGGCAGTGGGCAGGGAGAGCCACCGGCAGGACACAGGCTCTGGGAGCTCAGAGCAGGAAAAGAGCTCATCCGACAGGGGAATCAGGCAGCTTGAAGTGAGTTAGTGTTTCAAAAGCCAACGGTCAAGTCGGGGCCGTCTCTTCAAAGTGTTTGTTACGAGATACGGGTGAGAGGGAGCTGAGATGTGTGCCTGATTTACATCAGCCCACACAGGATTATGCCACCCATTTGCAGGCAATTTTCAAGTTAAAATGTTGTCAGAGGGTTGTCACAGTTTTGATCTTTCTTTTCTGTTCTTTCTCAATCCACCCACATTTTCTAGTTGGGTTGGAAAGGAGAAAGAACTTGGTTTGGATTCAAGGGTTTGGGGAATCGTTAAAGTTAGACAAGACTTTAAAAAATTGTCTAGTTTTCTCTCAGGAAAATTCATGCCCAGACCCCAACATCACAAATGTTGTTGGACGCAGAACTTCTTGGGGGACGAGAGAGACCAGGACAGGCAGTTTATCTAACCTCAGGCTATCTCTTGGGGTTTCAGCTTGACTCACTTTTCTGCCTCATTCAGAGATGCCCCTGCAGCTCCTGCCAACCACCACCCTGCTTCACCGAGCTCTGAAGGCAGGGTCAGCACCAAGTTCAAACGGTGGCCTTGCCGCTGACTTCTCTGATTGTGGGGAAGTCACTTTCTGAACTGCCATGCCTGCTTTTAGATAAAACAGATAATAAATGTGAAAGTGCTCTGGAAGGTGGATGTAACACAAATGCCCAGCCACTGCCAGATAAAAGAAGCGTGGTGAGTGTGAATTTAAACCAGGCACTTGGAAGCCTCTGGTGTCCGTGGGGGCCAGGAGCTGGGTGTGGACACTGGTAGATGACTTGGGCAAGGGACACTGACTGTGGATCATTTGCTGTCTTCAACCCCAACCAGTCCCAAATTCTGGAGAGTTAAGGCTTATCAAAGAGGGAACAGAGAAGGGGTATAGTAAACGTCTGGGCTGACAGAATCAAGATTCAAAATGACCTCGGGGGTCTGGACAGTTAAAACTGAGCAGAGATCATTGTAAAGTCCTGCACTGAGTTTGAAAAACCAAATGTGCAGGGAAAGGTGGGAAGAGTGAGACCCAACTACCGTCAGTTCATGTCAGAACAATGACTGTTTCAGTTGCTAAGGTCCTCGGTGGCTAACTCTGTGGAAAATGCCAGAGAAAGAAGCGGCTGCATGGCATCACAGTTAACAGGAGCCCCGGGAGCTCACAAGGTCCCGGGGTCCCGGCTCAAGGCAGGAGGCTGGTGCTCAGTTCTCAACTGAACAACCACAGCTGATCACCGACAGAAGTACCTTACGAGGACGCTCTGGCCTCAAGAGGGGAGTCCCTCTGTTACACCAGGCAGGCTTAACAAATGGCCAAAGGAAGGTGCTCAAAACAGGGAGGGTCTGGAACCTGCAAACGGTTGGAGGAAAGAGGCTGGAGAGGACTTTGGGAGAGCCACGGCAGCAGGTGTGCACATCACAGAGGGAAGCAGCTTGACAACCAGCCTCAGTAGGACAACCAGCCTCAGTAGGACAACCTGGGGCTCCCAGAAGTTCTGGAGGAATAACTACAGTTCAGTTTGAGGCCACCAGGCTGTAAGAACTGGAGACTCCTCCAAGGGCCCTTAGGCCTCTCTGGCCTGCAAGGGGCCTGGGCTTCCCTGGGAGCCTTTGAGGGGCCTCCCCTCAACTTTGAGGACATAAGGCCAGATAAGAGTGGCTTTTCTTTCTCAAGATCCTGGGAGCCCAAATAAGCACTAGGGGAAGAAGACAGGTGATTGGGAAGAGGGAATGACAAAGTATAAAAAGAATAAAGCCATCCCTGAATCAAGTTTATGGATACAGGTGAGGAGCAGGGACCAGGTGTGGACTGAAAGAAATCAAAAGTGCCCAGTGCCCTGTACGCACGGAATTCACCCACGGCCTGAAATTCCTCCCACAGGAACCACCTGTGGTGATAGCACTGCTGCCCCAGCTGAGGCGCATCGCTGTCTGGCGGCAGTAGCATATGATGTATCGAGTCGGCATGTGGACACCTGGGGGAGAAGCTTGAGGAGGCGGACACAGGGTAGACAAGGTTTCACAAAGCCCAGAGTTAAGAAAACTTTGCCAATTTACCAAGTACTCTATGCAATGAGAGCCCGAGGGCGAAGTACGGGAGGGTCCTCACCCACCGCCTCCCTACCCCAGCTCCCCGATGCCACTCCAAACTTCCCTGATCCTTTCCTTAGCTTCCAATATTCAATCTGTTGCACCCTGCTGATTCCTCTTTCCAGATGTCTTCCGCATCTGTTCCATCCATTCTGCCCCTCAGAACCCCTCAAAAGTCACGGTGTTAGCCGAGGCCTCATCATCTCTCACGCACCTGGGTAAGCTCCAGACCAACCCCTGCATTTCTTTTGACCAGAATCGACTCAGCCCCTGCAGTCACACTACCCTTCCCACAGCTTGCCTCCGACCTGGCCCCGCTTGCCCAGAGCAGTCCGTGGGCCCTGCAGGCACATCACATAAGCCTCCTCCTGGAAGTGCACTCAGGCCGCAGCTCTGCTCTGCACCCACTACCCCCAACCCCAACTGAGCCAAAAAGGACAGCTCCCACCCTCCTAACCCATTCCCTGCCTCTCCCTTTTGGGGAGGCCTCTGCTAGGAATGCTGTCCCTCTGATCTCCCCTACTTTCAATATGTCTCATGCTTCAGTGACCCCCCCTGAAGAGCCACCTCCTTCACAAGGCCCTCCCAAACCCTCTGCTGGAAGCCTCTCCTCCCTCCTCCAAGTTCCTTTAGCACTTGGTGCTGGTCCTGTGCACTGGAAGTTTGTCACCTACTTCTGGTAACATCTCTTCTTCAGCTAAGGTAGACCCAGCTGCTGGGTAATGTGCTGGTTCTCACCAGTGTATGTTCTGTCTCCCTACCTAGACCATAAATTCTAATCCCAACTATAGATTCCCAGAGAGTGGAGTGGGAATGGCATCTCCTCCATCCCAGGGCTGGGCGTAGTGAGCAGTTAGTACAGCGTGTTGACTGGGCGTGGTGGGAAAAAACGTAGCCATGAAGTTGAGAGACCTGGGTTTTAGCTCTTTGCTGGCACGAATGGGTCATGTGACTTTGGATACAGTGGCAAATTTCCTTCCCTGCAAAACGATGAAGCAGATGGACCATGCGAACATCCCTTCCAGCTCTGGCGCTCCGAGTCTATGTGACTGGGAACTGACCCAGCCCTAGGCCTGGCTAGGGAAGGAGCAAGGGAAGCTATGGACCAGCCCTTGGAGGGAGACAGGGAGAGGGAGATGAGGAGCTAATAGCTCTGGAGGAAGGAAGGACATGCTGGGCTAATGGGATAATTGGATAATCCTCAGAGCAAGGGGCTGCCAGGCTGGGGCCAGCTGTTAGAAGCAGACACAAATAGCACAAGCAAAACAAGGGCGCTGGTGCAGGAAGCAGCTTGCTGAGAGATATGGGGGAGGGGTGGTGATGGTCAGAGGGGAGGGGAGGGGATGGAAGGGAAACTGGAGCCCCCCATCCTGGGGGGTGTTGAGGTCAGGCCCTTAGGGACCCTGTGCTCTGAATCTGTAACAAGGATCCCATTTAGGGACCCTGGACCCATTCCCACATTAGGGTACATTCTTAGAGACCCTGGACTTACTCTGGCCTGGAGGGTGTCTCTCCACCAAGACAACCCTTAGGGACCATGAAGCCCTTATCTCTGCCCACTGGGGTTTATCTGCAGATGGGCCGTTTGACATGCCTGTGAAAATATTGCTGGACTCATAAAATAACAATTTTGGATGCAGGTCTCAGGGTTCCCTTCATTTCAGGTTAATAAGTGAATCTGTCAGGGGGGCTGGGCACAGAACAGAAGAAACCTGGGAGATGGCTTTGGTCTAGGAGTCAGAAGCCTGGCTTCTAGCCCCAGTCCTGCTGGGTCACATAATTCATGATGTGATTTTTCTGGTCCTCAGCCCATCCATTGGAGGGGGGAGGGGGACAATCAGCAATACCTTCCTGTGAGGCCCTCGTGAAGATAAAACAAGATCATGAATGGGAAAGTAACTGGAAATTTCTCAGTGCTCAGCCAAGTACTTTAGTCCTAACTCCGCTTCTAACTGTATGATTTTAGAAAGGCTATTTCCTTCCTCTGGGTTCAGTTTTTCCTACTGTAAGGTAATAATATCAAATGGGATGCTCTTTAAATTCCCTTTTAATCCTAATGACTCTAATTCTTGTAAAAACAGTCTGTTACACTTGTATACACTATAAGGAATGTCTGAGAAAGGAAAATTTATGGCCAATATTATTCATGAATTTAGACATAAAATACTTAATATTAGCAAACCATACCCAGCAATGTATAAAAATAACGTAAATCATGACCCATTAGGGTTTATCCCAGGGATGCAAGGGTGGCTTAACATTACATAATCAATGTTACTCATAATAATAAATTAAAAAACACACCTCAATAGACACAGAAAATAATTTTGATTAAAGAAATTCAACATCCATTTATGTAAAAACTCTTAGCAAACTAGAAATATAAAGGTATTTTCTTAGCCCAGTAAAAAGTTGTTTTTCAAAAACCTATAGCAAACATCATATTCGGTGGTGAAATATTAGCAGTCTTCTATTTCTAGTAAAGACCAAACCCACTAAGCTATTCAATATGGTAGTAAAGGTCCTGGAGAACATAATAAGATATGAAAAAGAAAATAATACAAGACTGGGAAAGGAAATAAAGTTGATACTATTTGCATTAATTGCATTCAAAAATTTCTTTGGAGTATTGCTATACTAATGAGAGTTCATCAAGGTTGTTGGATATATGATCAATATGAAAAATCAAAAGCATTCCTATATGTCCGCAAAAACTATTTACAAATAGATAATTTACAATAGCAATAAAAACTAGGAGGTATCTAGGCATAAACCTAACAAAAATGCACAAAAGAGAAGACTCAAATCGATAGAGAATGTCATGTTCATGAATGGAAAGAGTCGATATTGTAAAACTGGCAACTCTCCCCAAATTAACTTGAAATCAAGTACAATTCCCTTAAAAATCCCAAGAGGACTTCTCATAAAATTTGATAATTTGGATCCAAAAAAATCACATGAAAAGAAAAAGGGTCCTTTTGAAGAGGTGAAAATTTGCCTTAACAGATACCTAGGTATAAAGCTCAAGCCATTGCAATAGGCAAATGGGCAGAGGCAAAGTGAACGGGATACAAAGGTTAGAAGCAGATTTGTCTTGCACGGGAACGTGTTATGTGGTAGAGGCCACGTTACAAATCACAGAAAAAGAACAGTGTTCATTGAATGGTTCTGAGACAATGGAGTTTCTTCATGGAAAGGTAAAACTGAAACAAAATAAAGGGGGTTAAAAAACTTTAATTCCTTTAAAAGCAAACATAAGAAAATATCTTTATGATCTCTGGGGAAAGAGAGATTTCTTAAAACACAAAGCAAAAGCTTTAAGAGAAAATGCTGCTAAATCAACTAACTTTTAAACTGCCTCCCACCAAAAAAAAAAAAAAAAAAAAAAACCACTTCTAAAATGCAAAGAAAAGTTGCGGACTGGGAGAAGCTATCCACAGTGCATATAATCAATAATCAGTAAAGAGTCAGTGTCCATAATATATAACTCCTGTGAAAATGAACAACCTGTTAGATAAACGGGTGAAATTCTGATCAGACATTTAGATGAAGAAATAAATGATCAATAAACATGTGAAAATGAGTTCAATCCCCTCATACACTGTTGGTGAGAATGTAACGTGGTCCAATCACTATGGAAAATAATATGGAGGTTCCTCAAAAAATCAAAAATGGCTTTACCATATATCTGCACTCTCACATTTATTCACTACAGCCAACCACAGATCCAACCCAAATGCCCGCCCACAGCCGAATGGATAAAAATGATGTGGTTTGTATATACAATGGAAAAGGAGAAAATCCTGCCATTTGCAACGTGGGTGGACCCCGAGCTCATCACCTAAGCTAGATAAGGCACACAGAGAGACAAGGACTGTATGGTATCACTTACATATGGAATCTAAAAAAGTTAAAACTGTGAAAAAAAAAAAAAAGAGTAAAATGGTGGTACCAGGGGATGGGGGTCTGTTTGTATGTAGTGAGACTGATGTGTTAAGGGAAAAAACTTGTAATGAGTAGTAAATAAGACAGAGTTCTAGTGCACAGTGTGATGAATACAGACAATGATTCGCCTTCACAGATATAACTACATATGACTGTAATTATGTAATGTGATAAACACTGCGGCATCGACAATCATTACAATTCAAATATATCAAAGTAACACACGATACACCTTAAACTTACACAATGTTACATGTCAAATTTATTCAATTTGGGGGGGGGTAGGTAATTTGGTTTTTTTTTTTTTTAATTTATTTTTTTAATGGTGGTACTGGGGATTGAACCCAGGACCTTGTGCATGCTAAGCACACACTCTACCACTGAGCTATACCTTACCCCCAAATTTATTCAATTTTTTAAAAAGTTTTAAAAAAATTTTAAAAAGAAGTTCAATCTCACTAGTAATTAGGGAACAGCAAATTAAAATATGTTTTGCAGCCGTTCACAGCCAGCCAATTGGCAACGATGTGAAAGTGTCAGGGGGGCCCAATCACATGATTAGAGAGTTAGGCTTTAAGCATGACCTTCAGGGAGAGGAGAGGGCTGGACACTGAATTCAGCATCATGGCCTGTGATTCAATCAACCATGCCTATTTAATAAAAGCCCAATGAAAGCAAAACTCTAGACAACAAAGCTGGGCTGAGCTTCCCTGGTTTACATACTCAGTGCGCACTGTCACTGATGTGCCAGGAGGGTGATGCGTCACCCTACAGGGAGGCGACACAGAAGCTTTGAGTTCGGGACCCTCCCAGACGTCGCCCTGTATCTCTCTTCTTTTGGCTGGTCCTGATCTGTATTGTTTTTGCTACTATAAAACTGTAATTGTAGGTTTAAAAAAAAAAGTGTTGATGAAGATGTGGAGAGACAGAAATAATACCCAGCAGGTTGAAGCTGTGAACATCCTAAGACCTGGCACTTCTAGGCCTCAATCTTCAATGACACACACGTACACAAAACCATGCACACAGACGTTCCTGGTATCACCGTGATACTAAAAAGCTGAAGCAGCTCTCAGAGGTGAACTGAATATATAAACTGTGGTTTGTTCCTTCAAGGGAACTACCATATAGAGGACAAAATGAGTGAACTCGATTTAGCAACACTTACTCTGTACTCTGAGCTAAATTTCTCTAGCAATTTCCAGACAGTGCCTTCAATTTCTACCTCATGTGCCGGTGCGCATGGCCATTGTCCTTCCCCTCACTTTCAGCCCCAAAAATCTTAATGATATAACTTAGATGCAGCTCCCTCTTAAATCACCCCCGGGTCCTTTAATCCTGACATCACAGACACGAAAACCAAGACCCATAAAGGTTAAGTCGTGCTAACTTCACGTGGCAGAGGAGTGGCGGGAACAGAACTGGAAGCCTGGACTTCTGACTCCTTGTGCCATGTGAGGCTGCAGAGAATCTCAGAGAACGGTAAATGCAGAATTTATTTGCCTTACACTCATAGCCTGGGGCACTCCGGCCCTCCAGCATCCCTGGACAGCTCAGGTCTCAGCTGCTATAAGCCTTTCAGCTGACGGAGGGTTTAGATGTGGCTTCACCACTAACTCTCCATGTGACTCAGTAAGTCAGACTCTCTGTGCCTCAGTTTCCTCATCTGTTAGACGCCAATGATCTCCGCCTGACTATCAAACAAGCTCATTAATAGAATCAAGTGAAATAAAGGATAAGGTGCTGTACACGTGTAAAATAAATGAGGAATTATTAACTTTGTATTGTTCTCAGGATGCAGAAATGCCTGCCCTCTTGTTAAAAGGATCATGGGATGTCCAATCTGTAAAGAAATCTGATGTGGAGAGTTCTGCTGTGAAGATAAATGAAAGATGGTGGTGGAGCGGGGGGTGCTGGCCTTTGCCAGAAGCAGGACCCTGGGAGCTCTGCTCCCTCCTCCTGCTTGTCGCCTCTGCGCTCTGGCACAGGAGGACTAGCAGACAGTCTAGGGTCCCAGGAGGCCTCACGGCCAGCCCTGACAAAATACTGAAGTTAGCCAAGAGGTCTTCAAACCCTCTTCCCTGTGCCCGTCTCCTGGTCTAGGCTTTACAACATCGTTCCTGAGTTACTGAAGGAGGAGTTCTCTTCCACTTCCTCCCCCTCTACCCACCACTGTTAGGTTTCCCACTATTTAAGACCTATGAGGACCCTGAGGTTAGGAACTGTGCCTGGACCCATCTGGGCAGAGTCAGTATTCAGCAAATGCTGAACTGAGCCAAAGGCACTGCCTGTGTGTCCCTCTTTAACCAAAAGTTCTGTGCTGAGCTGGGCTGTGTGCTCACAAGGAAGATGTCTGATGGGTCCCTTCCCACAGACTGTTGGGAACCACTGCCTTTGCCTTCCCTTCTCAGGCTCTGCGCATTTTGCAACAGGCCTGTGGGGGCGACGGTCACCCTGGAGATGGTCACATACTGCAGCAGAGGAAGGAACAACGACTGTGAGTGTATATGCCGCAGACGCTTCCCGCCCTGACCCCCTGCTGCTGCCCAGGGGTTTCACAGCTCCACGCTCTCACTGCCTGGCGAGGGCAGTGGCCTGGGGTTCCCCAGGGCAGGGCTGGTGCCGAGGGACGTTGTGAAGTTGGGTTGGTTACGCTACCTCTCTTTTCTCTTTTTAACATGTAGAAGTGTTTCCCATTCTCCTACTTCACAATACTGTTAAGGACTAAATGTGAATTAATTAACGAGGAATTAAAGATTAAATGTGAACATGAGTAGGAAGAGAAGTGAGACAGGCAAGGCATCTCCAGAGCCAGGCTGGTCGCAGGCTGGTCTCCTGCCGGCGATCCTTGGGCCACTGCCAGCTTGGACCTCGGTCTGGCTTCCCAGGGCCACTTCTGGCCCTCCCCTCACCCAGACCAGAGACACAGGGACTAAACATGGGAACCCTGCCCTCCTGAGTGACCTTTTATCTGCACAGGATTGTTTCCTCTGCCAAACAGACCAAAAGGAAGGAAGGCCAGCAAGACACTAGTTCTTTTCTTAGCTCCTAAGTGACTGACATTTCAGGAAACCAAAATTCTGACTGGTACCAGGGAGAACTTAATTCACCCTGCCTGTCTGCAGCAGGGTGAGCCTTACATCAGGATTCTGCTACACAGGGTGCACTTTTAGAGGGTCAGGGAGGCCTCCGTCTAGAAATATTTTCCAAATGCATTTGCTCGTGCTTGAAAATCCATCAGAGCTTTCTTCTTTGGCACAAGCCAAATGTGGGATTTGTCTTTGGTACAATCACACAAACCATACATAAAAAACTGTATTAGTCACCTCAGTGTGGATTTATAAATTGGTCCTTTCCTGAGACTAGGCTTGGATGGAGAGGAGACGAGAACACTGCAAGCAGCAGCCCTGGGGCTGGAAGAGGGGAGATGCGATGCGTGCAGAAGAGCAAGGAGGTAAAGGGAGTAGAGCTGGGGCAGCCCTTCCACTGGGTCCACCAGCTACAGCCTCCAAAATACTCAGAAAAACTACCTGTAAAAAAGGCCAGACAGAGAAACAGATCACACTCCATGATTCCATTCATATCTGGCAAATGCAAACTGATCTACAGGGACAGAAGGCCTGGGCAGGCTGGGGTAGGCAGGTAGGAGGAATGACAGAGGGGAATGGGGCAATTTTGGAGGGGATCTGTATGCTGATTATGATAATGGTTTCAGGAATGTATATATGGGTCAAAATTTATCAAATTGTACAGTTTAAATATGTGCAATTTACTGTATGTCAGTCATACCTCAATCATAATTTTTAGAAAAGAATGTTTTAAAAGCTACAGGAATACAGTGTGCCTGCCAAATCACCCACCTCACACAACTCTGGTAAGTTCTGGCAGAAACAAGTATTTTCCAAGAGGACACCTCACCTCTCTGAGAACTGGGCTCCTCCCTGTAAGCTGATAGGGACGAACTGGGCAATCCCAAGGTCCTACCCAGGCATCGCAGTCGAGGCTGTTGGGGTCAAATATGTTAACTAATAGGAAACTATTATGAAAGCTGAAAGGATTTGACACATGTAGAAGTTTGGAATTATTAAATAACCAGTGTATATAAAAATACTGGGTAAAAATAGTGGATTAAACATACATCTAATTTCACTGTATCTAAAACTCCACTAAAGAGGATTTTTTTTTTTAAGGCCAAGTCTCCAAAGGGAGCTCTTGGAAAGAAAAAAATATGACATCAGAAATGAAAATCTTAACAAAAGGATTAGAAGGCAGATTGAGAAAATTTCCCAGACAGTAGACAAAGATAGAAACTAAGAAAGAACAGATGAGAAATTCATCCCAATAGCTGAATCATGGGAGTTTTAGAAACACAACGAAGGATATAAAATAATTCAAAAGAAACACTCCAGAATCAAAGGACATGAATTTTGAGAATGCAAGGGCCACCAAGTGGCCAGCAAAATAGGTATGTCTTGGTGACATTTCTTAATGCTGGGGATGAAGAAATCCTACCAGACCACATGCAGAGAAGGCCTGGCCTCACCAGCGGTCCTGAGAGCTGGACGACAGTGGAGCCACACCGTCAAAGTTCTGAGGCAAAATGAGTTCTTACCTAGGATTCCACTCAGCCGTCTTCAGACATGCAAGGTTTCCAGAAATTTCCCTTTCATGGACTCTCAGAAAGTTCTAGAAAATATATGTCATCAAAAAGAAGGAAGCAATAGGGGTGGGTACAGCTCAGTGGTAGAGCACATGTCTAGCATGCACAAGGTCCTGGGTTCAATCCCCAGCACCTCCATTAAAAAAAAATTAAATAAAGTAAAAAAAAGAAAAAGAAAAAAAAGGAAGCAAGAAATGAGAAGACATGGGATCCAGAAACAGGTGACCCAAGACAGGAAAGAGGCAAGGGAATTCCTCAGATGATGGTAAGGGGTGGGGCATGGAGTCCCCTCTCTGCCATTTCTTGCTTTGTGACCTTTCTTCGCTTTGTAAGTCATTCATCCACATGGCCAACTTTTCTTTTCTATAAAGATACCTGATGCTTTCAAGGGGCAGTCTTGCCATGTAAGAAAGTATACTCCCTGAGGGCAGGGCCTGTGTCTGTCTGGTTCGTGGCGGACTGTACGTTGCATTCTGTAAACCTGCTGTGGTTCAGAGGTCTACAAATGGTGGGGCGGGGGGAGACTTTTTTCTTCTTTTCTTTCTTTATTTTTCACTCTTTTCGTTTTCTCCTCTGTTGTTTTCTGTTGGCAGGACACACTCAAAGATCCAAGTTTGTATTAAAAATAAATGGAAAAAAAGGAAGGAAGAAGTACTAGCACAGTGCCTGACATGTAGCAAATATTCAATAGCTATTTATTGAATGAGTGAAATGGAAGATAAAGGCAATTAGTGTATTAGACTCTCAAAGCTGGAAAATTATGTCGGTTAGTGAAATTAATCACAGATGGAGAAACAAAAGCCTAGTGAGCAGGAACATGTGTCTGTGGTCACCCCAGCTAAGTAGGAATGGAGCTGAGACTGAAGTCCCAACCCTGTGGGAGCTCAACAGAGGGTAGGTCAGGACAGGACAGACGGGGAAGGGAAAGAGCCACATACTTGATTATTTAGAGGAAAACAGGAAAGCAACAAAATACTATTCTGAACTAACTAGTCAAGTTGGGCAGTGGAGCAAGATATAATAAAAAGAGTACTGAGTATCTGGTTCAAGTCCCCCCTCTGCTACTTACCTATGTGATTCTGGGCTAGCTACCTCATCTCTGGTCTGTTTCCTGTTTCCTTTCCTAAAAAGCAGGGATGTAATAGCATTGACTTCACAGAATTTTCATTAGATTGGAAGCAGATCAGATTCTGCACGTGAAGAAAACATTTTGCAAGCTATAAAATATCACAGATTGCTAATCTGGTTGCCTAGGATCCCTCCTGAGTAATCTCCCACTAACAAATCAGCATGGATTATCAATGATAATCTTCAGCCAGCTAGTCATCACTCTGAAGATCAAGTGGGAGGATCTTGAAGGGTGGGTAGGTTCTGATGGGGTGGGGCAGGAGGAAGGAGTGGGCAGCCAGAATCTGGGTGGCGGTGCTTCAGAGGCTGATCCCGAGTGGTCCAGAGCAGAACACGCTGAGGCAGGGCACAGAGAGAGCTGGCCCAGGACCCGGAAACTGGATTCTGGACTTTGTGACTGGGGGGACCTGTGAACCCTGCTGGTTGGTTTCCTCTTCTGTGGAGGAGAGAGAACACCACCACCTCGACTAACTTGGAAACTACTGTAATTCATGGGAGATGGTGGGTGTGAAGAATTTTTAAGAATCACTGATCACTGCCTCTGCAAATGGGAGATTATCATTCCCTTAGAAGAACATGGATAAGAGGCTAGAAAGCACATATATAGCAAAACTTACCCACTGTTATGGACTGAATTGTGTCCCCCCCCACATTCATATGAGGAAGCTATAACCCCCAATGTGACTATATTTGGAGATAAGGCCTTTAAAGAGGTGATTACGGTTACATGAGGTCATAAGGGTAGTGTAGTAACCCAACAGGACTGGTGTCCCTATACGATGAAGAAAAGACACCAGGGATGTGCACTCACAGAGCAAAGGCCACGTGAGGACGCAGCGGGAGGACGACCTCTGTAAGCCAAGGAGAGGGGCCTCAAGAGAAACCAAACTTGCCAACACTTCAATCTTGGACTTCCAGCCCCCAGAGCTGTGAGAAATGAGTTTCCAACGTTTAAGGCTGGCATTTCATCGTGGCAGCTCGAGCAAATTGACACCCCTCCTAGTAGTTCCCCTTCCTTTACCCCTTTCCTGGGAACAGTCTCCCTTGACACTGAAGGGCAGGGCATCCGGGCCAGCCGGCAAAGGCAGGAGGCAGCATGGCTAGTGGTCAGAACCAGGCGTTAGGTGCTTGCTCGGCCCAGCTGTGGGTTAAGCTCCGGGACTGATGTGAGCGAACTAGCCTTGTCTGCTCTCAGATACCAGGTTTGTCTTCTCTTGGATATGTACCAAGATTCTGAGGCTCAACAGAACAATAAGGTGTTTAAGGGCCTTCAGGCCAAGGGAAGCAGGTAGCTCATGATTAAAGCTCAACATTCCTCTTTGTTATGTGCTGGGTAATCTGAATCGGGGAACCTCAGGAGTAAGAGCCAAGCTTTAAATTTTTGCTGGGCATTCCAAAAGTAGTTATGTGGAACCCATCAGAAGGAAAATGACAAGCCCGGTGCTCTGCGTGCTCCTCACACGCTGACTTCATGGGTTCATTCATCCAGCATGTTTTCCTGATCACCTACTACATGCCAACTTCTGCTATGGATCATAGAGATATACCACAAATAAAACAGACATGGTTCCTGTACATACAGGGCTCACAGTTGAGTGTGGGAATACAGACAGGAGCCTGACAATAGAAACAAAACTCTTTGGACTCGCATCTGAAAACTCCGTTCAGTCTGGGCCCAGTCAACATTTCCAGTTACCTTCTGCACTCCTACTCAAATGCCTTCCTCCAACCAAATCACCCAAGTCAAACCTTTCTAACCTCTGTGCCTTCACTCTTATTCTCTACCTGAAATGCTTTCTATACCTTATGTAAATCCCATCCATCCAGCAAGGTGTGGTAGGCAGCCTCTGAGAGGGCCTCCAGTGACCTCTGCCTCCTGGTATTCTCACCTTTGTATGTGGACTGACCCTAATGACTTGCTTCTAATGAAAAAAGCCAGCGAAAGTGATAGGATATCACTACTGAGATTAGGTGACAAGAGGACTGTGGCTTCCATCTTGGTCACTCTTGCTCTTTCTTAAATCTCTCTCCCTGGGGGAAGCCAGCACTGAGGCCTGAAGCAGACATGTGGACAGGCCTGTATCCTGAGGGACTGAGGCCTACCAATGACCATTTCAGTGACCTTGAAAGTGGGTTCTTCTCTATGCCCTGTTGAGATTTCAGGCTGGGAGCTTGACTGCAACCTCATGAAAGACCTTGAGCCAGAGTTGCCCAGCTATGTCGGACCCGATTCTCAACCCATAGCAACTGCGAGATAATAAATGTTTCTGCTCTAAGCCACTAAGTTTTGAGGTGGTTTGTTATGCAGGGACAGAATAACACCTGATGCAAACTGTCGCCTTGTATTTTCTTGGACTTAGCCTAGCCCGGAGCAACTTCTGCCTCCTCTGAACTTGAAGACCTGTTCTTCTTTTTGGTCATTTTACACTTTTGCAACACTAGTTACCTTCTATCCTCTGTGTTTCTGGCACTTTCCAATTAACCCAAGGTCAGCTGCTTAAATTTCTTGCGTGTCTCTATTCAGAGCAAGTATCTGCCAAAGTAGAGAAAGGTTTTGAGAAGCCAGAATTTTGTGCAGAAAGGGGCTTTTAGTTCATGTTTGGTGGCTCATGGATAAACAACTTGGAGGTGGGAAACTGACATGGAAGCTAAAAGAGGGAATATAGCTTGGAAAGAGCTCATTTTTGGTCTTCACCAAAGCGAGGCATCAGTGGCCAATACGAACAGCCAGTCCTCCTGGTAAATTCTTTCTGGCAATTTCCTTCTTACTGTGTGAGGAGCTGAGCAGTTGTGAGAGGCAGCAGAGAGGGAGGCTCTGGGGCACCAGGGTCACTTCAGAGTGGGGAAGCTAATTGTTTTCTCAGAGCCCCTCTCTCACGTTTATTCTTCCCAGGGCCTCTGTAGCAGGACGGTGCTGAAGCCCATTTCCTACACGTAGCACCATTTATTTAAAACACACACCACATATACACAAAAAACCAAATGTAAAGGAAAAAGAGGGGAAAGGCTGCTGAAGATCAGAGTCACTAAAAGTTCAGGCTAAGAATAGACAAGGAACTCGGAGAGCCGCTCGGCTATGTGACCTCCTGCAGGGGGCTTGGCAATAAGCCCGATCCAGCTTTGTTTTTTCTGTGCCTTTACAAAGAAAGAGCACTAGCTCAGGAGTCAGGAGAACTGGGTTCTAGGCCTGGCTCTGCCAGTGCCTTCTTCTGTGACCTCAGGTGAGTCCTTCCCCTCTCTGGGTCTCAGTTTCCTACTTGGAAAACAAAAGGGTTGGACTCAAATCCAAGACTTTCAACTCCAATACTGACAGAACACAAAGGAAAACAAAGCATGCTGACCCACCTGGGACCCAGCAGACCTGGCTTCTTGTCCCAGCTTCATCACTGAGAAGCCCAACCTCTTTGGGTCTCTGCTTCTTCATTTATAAAACAAGGTGATATATTCGTTTACCCATTCCTTCAACAAATATTCACTGAGCACCTACAATATACCAGGTTTGGTGCTGGAGATATGATGGTGAGTCAAGACAGACATGGTCCATGTTCTCAAGGAATTTCAAGCCCACTGGGGGTGGTGAAAAGGAGAAAATAAACTGTAATCGATCACATAAATGAGGTGTCAACAATGCCAAGGTAAGCACAGCAAAGGAAGGATCATACGTGGTTCTCGGTGACTGCGGGATGCTCACAACCTCCAATTCCAGTGTGCTGTGATCCAGAGGCATCTCTGCTGGGCAGCACAGAGATACCCTCTGAGGAACTCACATTTCATACCATAGCTTTTCTCCCCACCCCCCCCAACCCCCGCCAACTCAGAACAGCACAGCTCAATTAACCCAGTCAACCAGCACCCAGCTATTGCTACCTACTACAGGGAATCAACCAATCCCTGCCTTCCTGGAGATTACACGAGTGGGCAGAATGAACGCATGAATCGACACAGCTGTAAAATGTCTCACACCATTCTCTGATTGCTAACTATGTGCTTTAAATAATAATGTTTATAAGAGTTAAGAATCAAGTGGGGATTTGAATATCCTAGGACAATCAGAGACATTTTCTTAGAAGCAGAAATTGAGATAGGCCCTGAAGGTTTGCTTCATAGTTTTAGATAAACAGAAACACCGCTACCAGATGCATTGGCCCCACTCCCTACTAGTAGACACAACAGGTACATGGGACATACAAGACAGATCTCAAGTGGAAGATTCCTAAATCCCCTTTTGGGCAGGAGGGATACAAACTCCCCTTTTTGTCAAGGAGCAAGAGACCTCCGCTGTGACCTACTCCGAATGCTGTCCCTTGGATGGGGAGGATTGCTACTGATGAGCTTCTGGACTTGGGGTGGCCACCTCACCTCTCTGAGTCTGTTACCTCATTTGTAAAATGAAGGGCTTGGATGACATCCAACATTCCTTACAGCACCCAGAAAGATGGCTAAAATTTGATTCTTTGTAAGGATTTTTATTATTTTATAATAAAACTGATAGTTGCTGCCATGGAGTAGGAGCTACAGGATCTTAGAAAAGTTACTAAGTTTTCTTCTTTTTTTAAATTAGTTTTTAGAATTAAAAAGTGACATATACATATGATTTTAAAAATCAAACACTACATTCTTTTTCCTCAAGACTGTTTTGGCAATTCGGGGTCCTTTATGGTTCCATATAAGTTTTAGGATTATTTGTCCTAGTTCTGGAAAACTGTCATGAACATTATGATAAAGGTTGCATTAAATCTGTAGATTGTTTTGGGTAGTATGGACATTTTAACAACATTAATTCTTCCAATCCAAGAACATGGCATATCTTTCCATTTCTTGGTGTCATTTTCAAATTCCTTCATCCGAGTTTTGATAGATTTCTGAGCAAAGGGCTTTCACCTTGGCAAAGTTTGTTACTAGGTGCTTTATTCTTTTTGATGTGATTTTAAATGGCATTGTTTTCCTACTTTCTCTTTCTGATAGTTCATTATTAGTTTATAGAAAAGCAACAGATTTCTGTATATTAATCTTGTATCCTGCAACTTTACTGAATTTATTTATTAGTTCTAATAGTTTTCTGGTAAAGACTTTAGAATTTCCTATATATAGTGTAATGTCATCTGCAAATAGTGACAGTTTAACTTCTTCCATTCCAATTTGGATTCCTTTTATTTCTTCTTCTTGCCTGATTGCTGTGGCTAGGACTTCCAGCACTATGTTAAATAGAAGTGGTGATAGTGGGCATCCTTGCCTTGTTCCTGATTTTAGAGGAAAGACTTTCAGCTTTTCATCATTGAGTATGATGTCAGCTGTGAGTTTGTCGTAAATGGCCTTTATGATGTTGAGATATGTTCCCTCCATACCACCTCTGATGAGAGTTTTTATCATGAATGGATGTTGAATTTTGTCAAATGGTTTTTCTGCAGCTCCTGAGATGATCACGTGATTTTTATCCTTCCTTCTGTTACTGCAGTGTATCACATTGGTTGATTTGCCTAGGTTGAACCAGCCTTGGGTCCCTGGAATAAATCCCACTTGATAACAGTGTATGATCTTTTTTTATGTATTACTGAATTCAGTTTGCTAGTATTTTGTTAAGTATTTTTACATCTTTGTTGATCAGAGATATTGGCCTGTAATTTTCTTTTTTTTTGTAATGTCTTTGTCTGGTTTTGCTATCAGGGTAATGGTGGCTTGTAGAATGAATTTGGCAGTATTCCATTCCCTTCAACTTTTCAGAGTAGCTTGGAAAGGACAGGTATTAGCTCTTCTTTATCTGGTTGGTAGAATTCCCTGTAAAGCCATACAGTCCTGGATTCTGTTTGTGGAAGTTTTTTAAATTACAAATTCAATTTCACTAGCAGTGAAAGAAAAGAACAAAGCTGATAATCACACTCTGACTTCAGACTATACTACAAAGCTACAGTAATCAAAACAGCATGGCACTGGCACAAAAACAGACACACAGATCAACAAAACAGAATAGTGAGCCCAGAAATAAACCCATACAGTTATGGCCAATTAATCTACAACAAAGGAGGCAAAATATATAGCAGGGGAAAAAACAGTCTCTAATAAGTGATGCTGAGAAAACTGAACAGCTACATGTTAAAGAATGAGGTTAGAACATCTCCTCACATCATTAACAAAAACAAACTCAAAATAGATTAAAGACCTAAATTTAAGACTGGAAACCATAAAATTCCTAAAGAGAACATAGGCAGAACACTCTTTGACAGGAATTGTAGCAACTCTTTGGCTTTGCTTCCTAAGGCAAAAAAAATTAAATAAAAAATAAGTAAATGACACCTAATTAAGTTTAAAAGCTTCTGCACAGCAAAGGAAACCACTGACAAAATGAACAACTTGCTAAACGTAGTGAACATCCTTGCACTTACGGCTTTAGGCATAGGCATGAATGTATCATCAACAGGATAAATTTCTAGTTCTGGTATCACAGGGTCAAAAGGTTAATGCACATTAAGTAAGTATTAACACTGCTAAATTGATTTCTCTGTAGAGTCAATACCAACTTATACTTCTACCAAAAATTCATTCATTCATTTTCTCATTCAACCAATATTTGAGCGCCTACTGTGTGCCAGGCACTATTCTAGGCCCTGGGAACAGAGCAAATGAATCAAAACAACAACAACAAAAAGACAAAATCCATTCCCTAATGGAGCTTATAGTCTTGTAGGGAGAGAGGGCAAACAAAAAAGTATAATATGTAATATTTTAAGTAGTAATAAATACTATGGCTAAGACAAAGCAGAGAAAGGAGTGTTGGTCAGGCGTAGGGGCTGACAATTGAAACAGGGTGGTTAGGGTGAGAATTCTAAGCCTCAGGTTCCTCATCTATAAAATGGGACAATAACAGTAACAGGACTATCAAAGAATTCAATGAGATTATGTCTGGTAGATAATAATGAACATTTCATAAATTGAGCTGTTATTGTAAACAATCTCACAGCTGAGGAAACTGTGGCCTAGGGAGGAACAATCTGCCTAAGTTCCCAAGGAAAATTAGTGGTGAGGTAAGAACCAGAACCCAGGTCTCCTGACTTTCCGTGCAGTTAACTTCCAAATATACCCGGCACCAAAAGCACCAAGAAGCCATCCTCCTGGGGCTAACGGCACTGTGGCTTTAGGCTGAAGAGCTCTCTGAGAATGTGATTTTCAACATCAGCAAGAGGGGAGGGGAGACGTGGGAGCACATGAGGTCCTGCTTCAAGGAGCAGCGGGACAACCCACTCGGGCCTGAGGCTGGGCCTGCTGGGGTTTACTCACAAGACGTTCAGATCCAGGGTGGTGCTCCGGGCCAAAGGCAACAAGCTTTCTGGCTGCTGCTGGCCCATCTGCTCTGATGAGACTCTCCCAAACCCTCATCTCCCATTGGTTTCATTCCAAGGAATCTCCTAGAGGAAAGATAAGCAGCAGTTAAGCCACAGCTGTAGAAATAATAAGATCCGGGGGTGCAGTTGTATCTGTTTGGCCGGGTGAGATTTTTCGAGCAGATCAAGTTGTGCGGTGGAGGTCTCTCAGCTCTCTCTCTGCCCTTTTCCCACCCTGCAGCACCTCCGCTCCCTGCCCACAACCAGGCACCCACCGCTTCCCTGGGCCTTCTGCCTACACAGAGCCCCATCCCTGCCTGGGTTCTAACCTCCTTCAACCCTAGCCTTTTCCCTTTGTTTACAGTCTCATTCCCTCCACTCATCTTATCCCCGCCTTGAAAAGAAGATGCCTCCTAGTTTAACACAGTCAGTATGGAGCAGGATTTAGAGAAGCCAGCATTCGGAGCCTGGGCAAGTCTGGGCCTTTCCTGGGCCTCAATCTCTTTACCTGAAAAATGTTGTATATCATATGGTATTTCAAGTACCATGGATTAAATTATTCTGCAAAGGGCAGGGACCCCAAATATCTACCTAAAGACAAAAAGTACACAGAGAAGTAGTGAGGCCAAGGCAGAAATTTTCAGCTTGGAAGGGCTAGAACCACTAAGAGGCTATCAAGAGGTGTGTTATGAAACCAATGTCTGGTGAATGGCATCCAGTATAGAGTCCAGGGTTAGCTATAAAGGAAGTTCACATCTGGACACGACACCTAGGTTTGAATTCTATTCTTGCACTGAGTAGACCTCCAAGCAAGGGAAAATCCAGTCTAGATTTGGACCTACCCTGCCTGCTCTTGAAAAGGGGACCATAAGAAACAAAAGGAGCTTTGGCCCAGACCACCAACTATTACGTGAACATCATGGTGCAGGGCTAGCTAAAGTCTCCTCTGCAAGATTAATAACAATAAAAGTAAGCAACATTCAATCCATAAAAGGGATACTGAACTCAAAGTTGGGAAAGTGATCTAAGAAGATTTCAAAAGATGTCAGAACTATAAGCAAATGTGTGGATGTTTCCACTTTTGTTTAAACTGTGGCCAATTATATACAGATAAAGCTGGGGTAATTTTAGAAAATGTAAAAATCTCTGTGACTATCACTAACGTATGCTATCTTTCGAGGTGGTGTCCATAATCTTAACTTTATCGACCAAGAGAGGTAGGGAACAGCATGGACAATGGAAACGTGAGATTCTGAATTCTGAAATAACCTGTGACAGTCACTACATCATTGTTCTTGCCCAGAAAAATAATCTGGATCCTAAACTTTTCTCTTGATGCCCGCCAGCTGGGTTGACAACAAACTCTCACAGGCTTGAGTCTTGCAGCATCGTTGATCAAGCAGAAGCAACGGCAGACACTTAGTACTTTGGACGGTAAACCTACCAAGCCTGCTTCGATCCTCTCCCTGCTGGGATACCAGCAGTCAGACCTCCAGAGCCAGCAGTGCATCCTGGCAGAGAAACACCAAAGGAGCGGTGGCACTGTTTTCATGAAGTCTCTAGTGACTTTCCACAGAGCTGTGGGAAAATTTGACAGTTGACTGTGGCTGAATCGCAACCCAGAGGTCCTGACTGCTCAAATCTTTAAAGATTCCTTTCATTCCTTTCCCAAAGAGGAACCTGGCAATCTCCGATTGGTTAATTCCATTTACCTTCTGCTCCTTGTAAGATGTAGGAGCAGAGTAGAGTGCTCTAGGCAGTGGCCAAGGGGTATCAGAATAACATCTACAATCCACAATTACAATAGTTTATATTTATCCAGTACTTACTGTTATCTGGCATTTTTTAAAGTTTTTGTTTCATTGAATCTTTACAACTACCCAGTGGGGTAGTTACTATTAGTATCCCTGGTTTACAAATTAGGAAACTGAGGCCCAGAGAGGCTAGTAACTTGCCCTGGGTCACACAGCTTGGGTGTGAGGGGCTGAGATTTATTGTAAGCATTCCAACTCCGGAGTCTGTGCTCCTAACCACTATGTTGCACCGTATCCAAATACCAGCACAGATATTCCAAGCTCAAAGGCACTTTTGATATCACAGACCAACCCCTAGATTTTGCAGCTGAGAAAACAGACCTAGACAGATGATGGGAATTGCCTAGTGACAGAGCCAGGATGTGAGGCTGGTGTCTCCTCTCCAGGGTTCAGTGCTCTCTCTGCTATATCAGAAGGCTGCGGGTTCTCTGATTCATCTTGAGAATCTGGAGTTCTTTCATACATTATCCCTTATTCTTGAGGGAACAGAACTTAATATAAACATAAAAATACTTTCATATAGTTTTTCTGCAATGTATTGATCCTCAAATTCTTCCTATCCCTTTTTAGGAACTTTTTTTTTTTTTAAACTTGACTCTCTTTTGCCTTCTTTCTTTAAATCCCAAGAAAGTGAAAGCAGTTTCAGATAGGATTGAAAAAAAAATTGTTGAAATCTTTTAACCAAGTTTCCCTCCTTTTACCAGAGCATTTTAACACTGCTATTCAGCTATGATTTCTAATTGCCAATCATCCACTAAGTGTTTCTGATTCCTCATTACCCCTCCCTGCTCCTCCCTCTTAGGAGATGACAGATAAGGCTCACCATGTCCCCTCAGCATCCTTGTGTCCGTCTTCAGGCCTCGCTCTGCACAGGTTCTTCCTCACATCCTGCCTCCTGTCATGGAGGAGGTGTCCCCACTGCTCCCCAGGTAGTCTTGACACAGTGACCGTGGCCCCATTCCTTCCCACTCCCTTCTGTATCTGGACCAACAAATTATAAAAAGGTGGATAAGAGCCTGGAAAGAGCAACATGGGGTAGAGTTTGGTCTTTGTAGTCAAACAAATCCTCACCCCTCTGATCAAGTTAGTTGACTGTGCTGAGCCTCATATGTCAAGTGGACAGGAGACCCCACTTCAAGGTGATTATGAGAATGGAACGAAAGAACATCTAAAGGGGTTAACAGACTGCCTGGCACACAACAGACACTGCCTTCTCCCTCTCTTCCAGCTCCTTTCCCTTTTTTCACACACACACAAACCTTCAAAGACCTTCATTTTTTTAAAGCCCTATCTCATCCTCAAACAATGAACTGTTCTTTCTCCTTCCTGTCATTATAGGCATATTCAAAATTTGAATATGTTGGCCCTTCCTTCCCCCATGCATTTTGGCCACTATATATTGAACCAGCTTGGCCCATTTCAATACCCTCCCAAACCCTGAATTCAGTATGCACTTGTGAACTGACGCCACTGCACCATTCCCTGCTGCCCGGCACTCTGACCTTGGGTGACCTGTGCATTTTTGCATCTCCTCTAACTCCTCTGAACTTACTGTCTCATCTTTCTGCTCTGGGTGATCTGATCCATTCCCATGGACTCAATAATCCGATTGCTATTTGCTTAGATTTCTAACTCTCACTCTCTCTAGACCAAATTCTAATCCTTAGGCCCCAGGCCTGAGTGTCCAACTGTTCACAGGGAGGTTCCATGAGCATCTAAACCTACAAACTTGCTTTTCCACTCATGGCTCCTATTTCCTAAATGGCTTTACCATTATGCCAAGGCTCAAGAAAGAAGCCTGACTCATCTTTAATGTCCCTATCTTCCATATGCCATACTCTGTATTTGAGTGGTTTTTATTTCCACAGCATCTCCTGAATTTACCCTCTTTATTACCAGTACCTTAGATCAGGGCTTTGTCATGTCTCAGCCAATGCAGCAGACTGGAAGCCCCTACTTCCAGGAACTCACTCTGCTCAGCTCCATGATTTCTCTAATTAATAGATCTGAGCATATTAATCACCTGCTCTAAAATCTTCCACAGCAGTGACCAAATGAAATTCTGAATATTTATAGCCCCATTAAAATGAAGGCACCTCTAGAGTACATTAAATATATATCAAGCAAGCTTATTAAATGAATACAAACCCAGAACTATGCCATGGACAGTAGAGAGTATGAAAGAAATACAATGCGGTCCCTGTCCTCCAGGAGCTTATACTCTTTTGGGAGAGACAAAACGAACACAGAAACTATTAAGTGCCCAAACTGAGATACAAATTCTGAATGCCAGAGGAGCTCAGAAAAGAGAGAGGTCAATGTAAGGTGAAACTGCTGATGACGATCTCACAGAGAACAGATTTCCTGGGGAGAGGTTGAGCTCAGTGGTGGAGTGCATGCCTAGCATGCACAAGGTCCTGGTTTCAATCCTCAGTCCCTCTGCTAAACAAACAAACAAACAAACAAACAAACAAACAAACAAACAAACCTAATTACTTCTCCCTCATTAAAAGAGAGAGAGAGACTTCCTGAGGATCTTAAAGGATGGGACCACACAGCTGTGTGCAAGCCCTGTACTGAGCACTACTGGCAAAGATAAACACAGCTCCTGCTTTCAAAGATCTCAAGGTGCAACCAGAGACAGGTACACAAATGACTACCTCATAAACAAGTACTTACATGTCAACAACGTGTTAAGTATTGTCACAAATATGTACACAAGATGGGAGTATTATTTTAGGAAAATTAATCTAAAAGTATTCATCTGAAAAGGCTCTATCAGAAGATAAAAATACTGAAATCAGAGAAATTAGCTTCCTAGCTAATACAATGATCCAGGTAAGACCCAGCAAGGAAGGTGGTGCTGGTGGATACACTGAGACTGGAAAAGAGGCAGAACATAAAACATTTCTAAAGCAGTAATGACAGCAACAGGTTTGATGTTAAGGGGGAAAAAAGAATCAGACAAGTTTTTAAGTCTGGGAAACTGAAAGAAGGACATTGGTAAGAGGAAGATAAAGTCATTTGAGGGCATACTGAGTTGACGACAAAGTTAGACCACTCAGCTCAGGGAGAATCTAACAGGCCTTAAAATAGTAAGATTTAGAAGTGAGACTATTTACATTGCTAGCACCCAGGCTTGAGTGGTATATAATGAAAGAATTTTTAAATATTTTAATGAACTCTGTGCCAGTAGTATTTTCTGTGGCTTTATTTTCTCCTCACATTCTGCTAGCCTTTATTATCAGTTCTGTTTGGCATATTCTTTCCACAGAAATGAGGTGTGATTATAACGTAACAAAGCTGAAGTTTAAACACACAAGAACTTATCTATCCAAAACTGATTCCAAAAATGCTGTTTTTGCTCAACACTTTTCTGGAACCGCTCTGTTGGAGTTGCTTGCAGGGTCAATCTACAATCCAAATTTCACTTTGTTAATTCCTCCAACCTGATCATTCAACAATTTAGCTCTGAGTTGGCGTTTTGTTTTTAAAAAACAAACAAACAAACAAACAAAAACCCTTAGTAGCACTAAGGTTATTCCAGAAATTGTGTCACAGACTCTGTAGGCAACTTTCAGAGGGGCTTTCCAAATATTCTAAGGAGTGGCAACATCACTGTGGGGAAGGGACAGCCCCACGGAGAGCATGGCATAGTACTGCTAAGTATTTCACAGACCTGCTTTTCATTTAATCCTTGAAGTAGCCAGAGAAGCAAGTTATTATCATCTTCTGATAAAGAAAAGTAAAAGAAGGTCCAAAAAAATTACATAATTTGCTGAAGGTTATAAAACTAATATATAGTAGAGGTGGAAATTTAATTTTAATTTTCTTTTAATTTCATTTGTTTCCTCACAACTTTCTGGTATCTATTTCAACCAGTCATGAAAATTTGTCATAGATCTTGAATTAAGTTTACCTTATAGAAATATAGAACTTTAGAAACCAAAATGTCTTTAAATCATCAGGCCTCCCTTGATTTTATCATATGGTTTAAGTATGTTATAATCCAGGTCAGCAAGAAAATAGAATTCCCTTCTCCTCATATAATGTGTTCAGCTGAAGGCTCCTGTGTATTTGTCATCAGGGCTTTATTCATGCACTCTCCGTTGAATACAGACAGTAAGTTTTACTTATACCTCCTTTAGATTCTACTCCTTCACCACCATACACATTTATAAATAGCAGGTGATTATACTGTCTTAAACTGGGTTAGAAGCCTGCAGGCTTGAATTATTTAAGAGAAAAACATTTCCACTTGTCCTGCCAAACACGTTGATCAATGTTCACTTAAGTGATGTTATCATCTCCTCTCATTTTGTAAGGTCTACTATCTCTCTTCAGGTGACTAAGCAGTCTGCAATCTTCCTTCCTTTAATTAGATAATTTTCAGGCTTGTCTTATCCTTCTGGTTTTCACAACTTCATGCAATCCTTTTCTCCTGTGAGTATAGTGAAAGGTTTCATGGCTGGAGTCCCTCTGTAATACACGTCTGTAGAACTCTCGCCAGCCTCCCACACGCTGCTGCAGTGCCACAGTTTATCTGCTCCGCTGTTCCAGATGCACCGCCTTCTCTGTAACAGCCACCTTTTTCTGCTTACGGTCTTGCTTTTCCTCCTCCTTGGATTGACCTTCCTGTGTCCTCCACACATCCTTCTGGCTCAGATGCTTCTTCTCCCACCTCTCAACCTGGGTGGCACTTTTGGTAATGTTATCACCTAACATTGTAAACACAGCTACTGTTGATCAAGCACCAGCCATGTGCTGTGTCTGGAGCCTTATGTCTGTGACACAAACTACCCAGCTTTTCCTCCTACACCCTCACAAAACATCCCCCATCCCCTGTAAAGTCTGTCACTTAGAGGTCTAGCCCAGAGCCTGACACACAGGTACTCAAGAAAGAGGAGCCATTATTATGATTATGAGAATGAACCCCATGTGACTTCATGCTTGACCCCAGGGCCTGGTACAGTGTCTAGCTTACTTAATACATGTTTATCAAAGTGGCCAATGAAGAGAACAAATGTTAAATGGCCATACGATCCTTGTGAGACAAGGACTGTATGGACTGTGGACTGTGAAAATTAACTCTGCAGCATCTGGACAGGAAAAGTACCTAGTAGAGTAAGCAGAGATGGTGCTGGGGAGCCCAGAACCATGGCTCAGAGGCCCAGCAAAATGCATGGTAGTGGGTTCAGGAAACCCTTGTTGGCTAGTAACTACAGAAGCTGATCACGGAAGACTGCCTCCTGTGGACTGCTCCGGGCTCGGGTCAGGATCAGTCTGGCACCCTGGGTGCAGATGGCATGGACAGACCAACTTCCTTGCTCAGGGAGAAACTGCACTGTAGGAGAGGCTCCTGGTGATGAAGGGGCTGCCTGGTTCTTAGAAAATTGAAGCCTTTACCTGCAGCACCCACAGAGACCCAAAGGTGAGCCTCTGGGGCCCTGAGACTTGGCAGTGGCAGTCCAGAAAGTGGTCTGTGCTGGAGTCCGGCAACAGCTAGCAGGGCCCAGTGAACAGAATGAGACTTAAAATCCAGATCCAAGTCTTTGGCAATGTCAAGTTTAAAAAGGAGTTGGTGTTCTGGGATGCCAGAGAGAGACTCGGGTAGCTTCAATCACTAACCTGGAGTGCCAGAAGGTTTAATGCCCCAAACATGGCAGACTAATTATTTCATTTGGGGCATTAGTTACTCAGGAAGAGCTAGCAGCAAAGTTGAAATCTGAAGCAGGACTCAGAGTCTGGGACTAAGCACAGGACTTGCCAGTGGTCAGGCTGGTGAGGCAGAGAACCTGGTACATTACTATGATACAGCAAGCCCTCCACAATGGATAATTCACACACAGGACAGCCCTCAGAGCACAAAGTCTACCTTGCTTTAGTGTTAAGGATTTTGAGACACCAGTGAAGTACAGAACACCTGTGTTTGGTCTGGCTTAACAAATACCATTCTTTCCATACACATGCAGTTTCACCCCTAGGCTGTGCACAGCTGTGGCCCTGCTTGGTCTCTTAATCACTATACAGTGTTCTTCTCCCTAATTGAGCCCCAGATACTACTGCTTCCAAGTTGAAATTACTCTCTACAACCACAAGATAGTTGTTTTATCCTTTGATTCTGGGACCAAAATTCCTGTCATCATTAGGTCCTGAAATCTAAGTCCACACCACGAGCAATTAAAGTGTTCCTTTCCCTTTAAAACCAACCAAACCAAACAAAGACACTATGACGATGACAACTACTAAAATCTCCCTCTCACTTGGTCCTTTAGTAAGGGCACCCTTTTCGATGTTCACTTCTTCACATATCAAACTATCTTACTATCTTATATTGTTTTATGGTCTGTTTGTGGTTTCTTGGATTTGATATCCTTGGTTTTTTCCTTGTTCGTGTTAAAGCAGTACATACAAATCATGGACTACCTGGCTCAACCAACCATCTGATGATTGACTTTCTTCTACAATACTCCCACCAAGTGGTCATCTGGACAGTAGTTGAACACTCAGAACGACTGAGAACTCACTGCCTACAGAGGCAGCCGATTTCATCTTTGGATCACCTGTTGGAAATAACTGTGGGGCTGAATTATGCCTCCCTGAGTTTCTATCCATTGACTCCAGCGCCTCTCCTTAGGGCCATGTGGAACAAATATAAACCTCTTAGGCGTGGCCCCCTTCAGATACCTGAATAAAGCAACAAATATCCTTCCTGGGTTTGTTCTCTCTGTTTTGCTGGATAAATGCTCCCGGTGCCTTCCACTATTTGTTGCTGTTAGATGTTCTCACCAACATCATCTATTTCTTTTCTGGATGTGTTCAAGGGGATCTATATGCCTGGTATCCAGCCCAGAGCTACAAAGATTTTAGGTGTGTTCTGGACACTATACCTCTCATAACGCAACCTAAGATGGTATCAGCTTTTTTTGCAGCTACAACACACTGTTGACTCACAATGAACTTACAGAAAACCAAATACCTCTAAATGCCACATGTATCGCTGCTACACCCGCTGCATGTTTATGCGATTGTGTTAGTGGGGAGCAGGAGGTAGAGAGGAAGGTTCAATTAAGAGGAAGGTTCATTTACACGTTGACAATTCATGAATTGGGGTCCTAAAAATTCAACCTGGGATTCTCCATTTCTAATGATACACAAGTCGGTGCCTAGTTTGATAGCCCAAATGATTAGACAAACCAGTGATGGGCCATGGACTAGATTTCAGCTTAGGCTAATCAGCTTTGATTTATCTCATGGCTTCCCTCAGACTGCAGCCTTCTTTTTTCAAGTATATGCTATTTATTACCAGAAGAACTGGTGGAAAGAGCATAAATGATTCAAGGCAAAGGCAGTATCACCACTGGAAAAATACCCCAAAGATAGGAATCTAGTACATTAAGGATGGCATATTTATGATTTACCATGGGAATACTACATCTAAACACCTTTTCCTTGATTAAAAATATCTTACAGAAATACTGCTGTACAGATTTTCAAAGACATTTCAACTTAGCTTATTTGATTATTTCAAATCAAAGAAAGTGGAAGGGGTATTATTATCCTCATTTATAGATGAAGAGACAGACCCAGAAAGGTCACAACTTGTCTACAGTTACATGGTTAAAAAGGGATAGAACCAGGGCTGAACCCCAAGTCCTTGGATTTCTAGTCCAGTGCGTTTCCCATTGCTCCCATGGCACTCTAATACAAGGGAGGCCCAGCCCTGGCCTGAAGGTACTAACACCCAAGGCGTTCTCCTCCAGCTGTGAGCAACATGTGCTCTACTTGCTCTTGTCATATGGAGAAAAGAAAGTCTCAGTGAAAAGATGAAAAGCTGTTACAACATTTAAGAGATGCCAAACTCCAGCCATCATAAAATCACAGAATTTATGAAAATCAGTCCAATACCTTTAACTTTAGAGATTAGGAAGAGATAGAAAGTAATTTATCTAAAGTTACCTAACAGCAAAACCAAAATTAAAACCTATTTACAACCCAATTCAATGGTTTTTCTGTTACATTGTACTTTTTCTCAAAATACAAGTGGACAGCTGTTACCTATAGTTAGGACATTTCGGAAAATGAGGTCTGATGTTTATTATTTACAACTCAAGAATGTTAAGGCTAAGGACCTCACCAAACTCTTAATCCAAGGGAATATGGGCCAGGAGATAGAGAGTGATGAAACATGAGATATCGAACCAGCAACTTCCCAGGAAACAGAGCTGTGCTGTATGAAGTAGCCCCTGAGGGGGGACTTCTTCCCTGCAACAACAGTACTGTCACTGGAACCACTCAAGGACTTGGACTACTTGTGCCTTGATGACCAGGGTGCAAAGATGGCTGAGAGTCTTATTGAAAGAAGAGGATTATGAATCTGCCACAGCCAAGGGTGGTCTTTTAAAAAGCAGATTAAATTAAATAAGCAGCTACAAAAGGACCTGGTAAGTGCAATCACTTATAGAGCACCAATTACATGCAAAGCACTACAATGCAAAGACAAGAAACTTAACAGATTAAATATTATGGAAACACAGAAGTGGGAAGCAAGCCTGAAGGAGCCAGGAGAGGATTTACTGAAGAGGAGACACCTGAGTTGAATCTTAAGGTTTGAGTGAGAATTATCCAGTGAGCAAAGACAGAGGAAACCAGAAACAGTCTGACAATGTCGGAGCCCAAAGTATGGGCAGGGAAGAGTTATAGCATGAGATGAGGCCAAATCAGAGGGCCTGATGCCATGCCATCTTGGACTTCAGCCTAAACTAATGGAGTGCACTGAAGAAAAGATCACCCTGGGAACCAAGGCCGAGGAGGAATTTGAAGTTGGGAGGCAGAAAACTGATCATGAGTTGGTTGAAGTTCATTTAGGAGATGATGAGAGTCTGTAAAGGAATGTATAAGTAGCGGTAGGAACATATAGGATGTATCAGGTCATATTCCAGACAAAAAAAATAAGGCTATTGAATGATGTTTTCTGATGGGTGGGTCTCCTGATTTAAATATTTCTCTCAGGGCTTTTTTCATGCCTGACGTTTTCATCATCAGAAGTTCCTTCAGTAGGATTTCCCCCACTAAAGTGGAGGTGATCACTACATTTTAGTGTTGGTCAGCTAATATTAAGATGGATTACGAAAGTTTACTGAGAATGGGCAGGGCTAGTCATGAGGGGAGAAGCACGGGACTTAGAGCAAAAACAAGGCATGGAAGTTTAGGCTGCTAAAAAGGAGACAAACTTTGTATGTCACCATTTTGGCTGGGCTGGCCCTGCTCTGCTACAGAATCCATTTTCAGTCAGCTTGGGTGCGCTATTCCAAAACTCTTTTACGTGAGACGCTGAAGTCTACAGAAGGACGGCAATAACAACAATAAAATAAACCCTAGCAAAAAAGGAAGAACTATGACTTCTGAGCTAAGGAACACCGTACAGGGGAAAGTTAACCCAGACATTGGGCTTTTAGAAAGTTGCTTAGAAATCGGGTCATTTCAGATCTTTTCCCCCTTGACTATAAGTGAAATATTGGCTCCTGTATTTTCATTTCCAGTAAGTGTCATGTTTAACTTGGAAATCTGACAAATACCAAGAACTCCTGCCCCACAGTTCACAGTATTACTGAGAGGATCAAATGGGACAAAAAGAGGCAAAAGCCTTTGTGTGCTATAAAGTGCTAAATGAGGTCATAAGCAGTCCCTCTGGCTCACAGGAGAAAAGAGGTAGATGGGGGCTCCGTGTCACAGCCTTTGCAAGGACTGCTCCCTAATGATGATCATAAAAATCTACACAACATTGTCAACTGACTATACTTCAATAAAATAAATAAATAAAATTAAATCTTTCAAATCTCTCAAATGTTAATGAGTAGAGCCCATAGTACCTTAAATCCTTCCCTTAAAGATTAAAATTAATGCAGATTGTGAACTTAAAAGTAATACCTAAAAACAGACACGAATACATTTTTAACAAATCAGCTCTTTCCATAAAACCAGCCTCTATAATGAAACTCTTTTGTCACAAACAAGCATGTAAATAGAGGGATTTATATATGACTAAAATTATTAGATTTATATTTCATTAGAATTAGAAAAGGCTTAGATCATTTCTACAGACTGTCTTTCCAGCCTCCTCTCCTTCCCCACTCTTCTTACAATAGGAAAACTGAGGTAATGGTAGAACCCAGACTAAAGATTTCCTGACTTCTGGTCTAAGGTTCTTTTTCTAGAAAATAATTTTCTAGAAAATAATATTTCAAGCATAAGGAAAAGCACAACAACAAACACTAGATCTTTTTAAATGTTAGTATCATATACTTTGAATCTTTTCTAAAAAAGAATAAAACATTATATTTCAGCAGATGATCCCCATTCCTCTATTCCATTCACCTATCTCCTTCTCGAGAGGTAACCTGATTTAGTTACCTATTACATATTGAGGTTGTGGTGTCTTTCCATCCTTCTTGTTCATATTTGTATACAATTACCAAGTGATTATATATCCATAAGCCACACCATGTTGCCACAGAAAGAGCTGGTCTTCAAACAAGGAAGAATCCCTCACTCTAAGTTGCAACTAAAACCTTTGGGGTTTGGCTGGATTTTGTAAAAAGAAACTAGGGCAGAGCTTTAAGCTCCTTTTTAATGATTACCACAGAAGGATCTGGTGAAGCGTCTTAATATTTAGAGTGAAAATAATTTGGGCAAATATAAAAATTTTAATACTTTAAAAAAATCCTTCTCAAGTTAGTGTTTCACATTTGTGAAACCTTGGTTTATAATGACCTAGTGTGAATGACCTGTCACTGAACAATAGGGAAAGATGGATTAAGCAATTTAACTATAATAATAGTTTCTACATTTGCTTCAGGGTCCGGCTCTAATGTCACCACCTTAATGAATCTGTCCTCGATCCCTTCAGACTTAATTCCTTCAGCAGTCATTTATTGAGAGCCAAAGCCCTGAGGATACCAATGTAGATCAGTCCCTGCCCAGAGCTCAGAAATAATTACACAATAGTGTTTGATAAATGCTCTAATAGAGGTATCCATAAAGAGCTCGGGGAGTCCAACTTCTCCTAGAGCAAACGGTGAAGACTTTACAGAGGAGGTGCTATCTAAGCTGCATCTCGGAGGATGAGTGAGAGCCCACAAAACAGAAGATATGTCCTAGGTAGGGAGATACTGAATGAGGGGGTACAAAGGATGTTAAGATATTAGTCTTCCAAGGACAACCAAGGACAGACATCGGAGGTAGAGAGCTAAGTTAGAAGACTAGCAGCAATTCAAGCAAGAGATGACATGATTACAGGCATGAGGTGGGAGAGGGAAGGATTTTAACAAAAATCAGGAGATACATTTAACAGAAGTTGATTGTAGGGGGACCGGGAAACAAAGAACATGGAGGAGATGGGGATGACTCCCAAAGGCTGGGCAAATGAGCGGGCAGTGAGGCCGGTACCTACAGTAGGAAACACCACACACAAGGCAAGAGCAGGCCTGAGGAGCGGGGCTCCCAGCCCCTCCGGAGCATCTGCAGGCCGCGATGCGGCCGCTCCTCTGAGACTTATAAACGACTTCCCTTTCCGGGCCAGAAACCACCCTTCCCCAGGCCCAAGGCATCCTGTATCCCACAGCTTCCTCACACCGCACTATTTAAATCTGCTGTATTTCCAGGTTTGTCTCTGCAGTAAGTCTCAGATAAGCGAGCTGGGTCTCGGTGTCCAGGCACCGCCCTCGCCCAGCGCCCAAGCACAGGGGGCCGCAGAGGCTGCCGTTCCTCACAGGTTGCTCCTCGGACACCGGGAAACGCTCCTCAGAACGATGACCCAAGCCAGCGGCCAGCGGCGCATGCGAGCCACTTGAGGCACCCGGCCCCACGGCGCCCACTTTCAGCTTCCTCCGCGCTTGTCTCACCTTCAAACACCCCTGCAAGGCGGCGACGGCCCGATCTCTGGGGTCACAGGCTGAGCAGGGGGCTGAGCCCGGCTGTGCCGTCGGGGGCGGGTCTCACTGCCCCAGCTCGCAGGCAGGCCCCGAGGACTCCCGGGGGGCCGACAGCCCCAAGCCCACCCCACCTACCCGCAGACGGCGCAGCGGCATCAACCCCACGACGGCGCGAGGGTCGCGGAGTTGGGGCGCGCGACCCGGCCCCCCCACCCAGGGAATGGGTTCTAGAAACCGGGCCTGGAAGACAGTGGTGCGGCTCCGGCCCTCAGGACACGGCTGGTTCCGTACCTACCTCCGCGGTCCCGAGGAATGCCCCGCGACGGTCCGACAGTGCGTTCACCTCAGACCCGCTGCAGCCTCCGCCGGCCGCGTCCTCGCCGCCCACAGGCGCCCTAGGTCCTGACGCTCGGGGCGGGAGCCTGAGGCGAGGAGGGCGAGGGGCAAGCGCGCCCGGCACCGGCACCTGCGTGAGGACCTCAGACTGCAGCGTTCAGGCGGGAGCTACAGCTGCAGAGGCGAGAGAGGGGGCGTGGCCGGCGCGTGCCAAAGGAGGCGTGATGGGCGGGGGCGGGGCCACCCGCGAGGCTTGGGAGCGCTGATTGGCTGCGCGCGGAGGAGGTGCGAGGAGGGGGTGTGTCCCCAAGTGAGGCCTCGAAGGGCCCACGGCACCCGGAGCAGAGGGGAGGGCGCGTGCGCGGCCCTGGCCACCGACTCTTCCGCCTCCTCCTCGCGGGGACAAAGGGCAGGCAGGCTGTGTGGGTCTGGACATCGGCACTTGCGGACTCCAGCCATGGCCGGGGCTGAATGGGAGTCGCTGGAGCAGTGCTTGGAGAAGAACCTGCCACTCGCAGACCTGCGGGAGGTCAAACGTATTCTCTATGGCAAGGAGACCAGGTGTGGGGGTCCGGAGATTGGGGAGGGGGGACCATGGGGCCAGCAGGTGTGGGTCCGGGGGGCCAGGCAGAGTGCTTCAGGATCTGAAGGGCTCCTTGGGGGGCAGGGGCGAAGACCTGAGTGGGCGAGCAGAGACCCTGGGAGGTCTAGATGTGATGGCTCTGTGACCTCAGATTGCACAACCCGGAATGACCTTTATAACCTACTTGCCCCAGCTGCTCGGAGGAAAAGGACGGTTTTAACTCTTTGTGCTTTCTCTGTCCCAGCCTCCAGTGACCAGCTTCTTTCCGAGACCAGGTCTGTCCCCTGGGTGTCTGTCTGGGTGTGTACCTTCAGCCAGAGCTCCCAGCAGGTCCATTGTCCAGTCCCAGCACCCCCTTCCTGCAGTGTCCTAGCCTCTGGTGTATCCTTGCAGGTAGAGGCCTCTCAATCGGGTTGGCGAAGGAACTTTTTCAGCTGGCAAGTCACCGGAGTTGGTTACCATGCCTGGCGTACATGTTTTCCCCTCCCAGCGAGTTGCGTGCCTCATAGGCTGTTCTGAGGGCAGCGCACTGCTGGACGCTAGGTCAGCAGAGCTGGAAGACACTTGCCCTTCCACTCTTGTTTCTCTTCAATTCCCTGTCCTCAAAGCAACCAGAAAACGGAAATCCTATGTTGTTGCTCCTTTGCTTAAAACTCTATAAAGGATTCCCACAGCCCTTAGAATGAAATCCAAACTGTGACCCCATGAAGCTCCTGATTAAATGTCCATCCACTTTCTGGCTCATTTGCGGACTCCCCCAATCCACCTGGACTGTGTGCTCCTGACCTTGTGGCAGTGACCCAGAGGCAGGAACTTGAAACTCGAGAGTATTGATTGGACCAGGGGTTCCCAGCCACCTGCGGATGTGGAGTTACTGCAGGGAGGCCAGGCCTTAGAGTCACAGGTGTTTTCACAGCTAGTTGATGGTAGAAGTAGAACAGCTGCCTTTCCGGGTGGGCGTGGTACGGAACCTTGTCAAAAAGGGCCCTTCATACCCAAAGAGGGGTCCCGGGACTGGATGACCTTGAAGGCCCCTCCAGTGCATGTGTTTTGGATTACTGCTTTCCATCTGCAAAGGCTCATCTCGGGGGAAAACCTCTTAGAGTTGAGGCTCCCAAAGAAGGTGTCTTAAAGCAAGGGGTGTCTCAGGGAATGGGTTGGTTTAAGAGTGAGATGGGCATATTCTCCTGGGAAAAGACAGAGAGAGCTCGTGGGTGTCAGGGAGAGTCTTAGGAAAAGAGAAATAAATTTCCCACGTAGGGCAACTGGCTGGAACCCATTCTAAAGTTCAGGGCGAGGACTGCCGTGTGAAGGACTTTGTGTGCACATTTGGATCGTTCCTGAGTGGGGAGGGATTGGAATGGGTGGTCTGATAATCAGTGAGTGCCAGGCCTCTTCCTGGGGCTTGGTTCACAATAACTAGGTAAGCGGTTCCCCTTTTCCATTCTCCTTCCTGTTCTCTTTTCTTGGTTCTCTTCCATGCAACACTGAGCCCTTCCAGGCTTTACCTCTAGGGTATAAAACTTTCTGTTGCTCAGTCCTTGTGATTGGGTGCGATTTGGCTATGAACAGATTGCAAAGTGAAGATACTGAATTTGTCACTTAAAAACTTCTCCCGTCCACTCCTGACCCCTGACCTGGAACGTGGCCGCCTCTACAAAGGCCGGGTGGATCTCAGCCCCTCCTCTGGTCTCCCCCTGCACTCCACATGAGACCAGCTTCTCTCCCAACTACTTGCTGTGCCCAACACAAAGACGATGCTTAGTAACTGTTTGCTAAGTAAATGAGCTAAATGGGCCTTTGCCTGTGCCAGACAGATGAAATCCCCAGAGAATATCGACTCTCGATTTTAAAACAGCCAGAACCAAGAAGCATTTATTCACTCGACACACATTTACTGAGTGTTTATTTTTGTCTTGGGCACGAGGAGTACAAGGATGAGTTAGCCGTGGTTCCTGCCCTCGAGGTGCTTTTTGTCTTTTGATGGTTTGTTCTATGTCACGAGAGGACGCAAGAAGAGCTGGAGAGAGTACATGAACAGGCTTGGGGGCAGGTCAGGAAAGCTTCCCAGGGGCGCCAGCTTGAGCTGCAGCCTGAAGGAGATGGAGGAGTTGGTTTGGGGACAGGGAGGGCTCAGGTACTCCAGGCCAAGGTAAACACCAGGGGACATGCCCATTTGGGGGCCATGGGTATAGAGTGCTGGGGGCATTGCCCAAGAGCAGAGGCAGGAATGGTTGGGGTGGATGCTGAGAAAGTGGGATTTGTCCTGATGGTAATGGAGCCTTCAGAAAATTTGTCAAGGCCAGATGAAAGATGAGGAAGCCTAAGACAGACAGAGTGCCTGTGGGTAGAGAGGAAGAAGGTTCCAGAAGTCTGGATAACTAGACTGGTGGAGGAGGCGAGGGTGGTGCTGGCTTCAGGCTGGTGCGTTCACTTGTTGAGGAGCAGCTTTGGGGAGGGCTGATGAGTGGAGCTGGGGGTGCTGTAACAAATTACCACACACTGAGTGGCTTAAGCAAAAAGAAATTTATTCTCATGGTTCTGAAGACCAGAAGTACACAATCAAGGTGTCGGCAGGGCCACAGCCTTCCAAAGGTTCTGGGGGAGAATCCTTCCGTGCCTTTCCTAGTTTCTGGTGGCTTCTGGACCCTTGGCTTGTCACATCATCACTCCAATCTCTGCCTCTGTCTTCACGTGGTCTTTTTTCCCCCGCGTCTCTCCTCTGGACGTCTCATAAGAATACCCATTACTGGATTTAGGGGTCACCCGGATAATCCAGGAGGATCTTATCTTGAGATCCTTAATTACATCAGCAAAGATTCTTTTTCCAAATAAGGTCCCATCCACAGGTTCTGGGCATTAGGACATGGACATATCTTCGGTGAGGGGCACAATTCAGCTCACTACAGAGGTGGGCGTCAGGGTCAGGGGGGAGGCTGGGCTTGGGATTGCCCTAGAGGAGGTCATTCCAGGTGGCAGAGTGGGTGCAGAGTAGCAGTCTAGGGAACCCAGTGTTAAAAGGGGCAGAGGAGGTGGAGATTTTGTGGGAGACTCCAGAGGTAAGATGCAGGGATGGAGGACCCCTAGGGCCAGTGGGGAGGATGCTGAGTGGGACAGGGACAGACCTCAGGAAGGTCTGAAGGATGAGGACAGCAGGGAGGCCACTGGCTTTAGCAACCAGAAGGCTCGTGATTCCGGAACAAGAGGGGCCTGTGTAGAGCACACACCCCTTCTTTCTTTTTTTCCTGGTATTTTAATGGGAGAGACTCAAGCAGCTATCATGATGGATGTGGAAGGTCTGCAGGAGATGGGGAGAGACGTCCAAGGTGTGCATGTTGTTAAGTGAAAAAGGCTCGTGAATGGAAGAGCCGCACATGCAGAAGGATGCCTTTGCCTGTGTAACGCACACGCATGTAGAAAAATACTGGAAAGACTTAACATTGTTAAGGGGGTCACGTCTGAGGTTCTGAACTGGGCTTGGGGTGGGTGGAGGGGAACTTTTTACATTTGTTGCCTTCTCCACTGTTAGATTTTTTCCCCGGTGAGCATGTGTTTCTTTTGTAACAAAGCTCCGGTTTAATTATTTAAAACGCTGATGGTAAAGAGCCATTAGAAGGGAAAGAGAAGTTCCAGGAGCGAGAGGCTGCCAGGGAAGCCAGGGCTGGGCTCCCTTGGGTGAGGTCTGCCTTGACCCCATGAAAGAGGCGGGGAGCTGGGGGCAGGGCCGGAGGGTGTGTTGGGGCCGGGACAGGAAATGATGGACTTCTCTCCTTGAAGTTGGAGGTGAGGCCACCAGGGCTGGGGGCTTAGTACCAGGATAAGGGGCAAAGAGGTAGAGAGGCAGCTATAGGGACCAGGGGAGGGTTGGGGACAGCACGGAGCCCCCTCCCCTCGCCGTGTGAGGTTGCAGCCCATTTGCTTGTCCCCGCCCCTCCTGGGCTGTGGCTGGCCGGTGCCCAGCATCCCTGAGCAGAGCCTTTGTGGGGCACAGCACATGGTTAGGGGTGGGGCTCGAGGGCCGGCTGAGTTCTCCAGGATGAAGTGGGGCAGGGTTTGGTGATGGAAAGCCAGGAGAACGGGAGGAGGGGGAAACCTAAAGGTGGTGGCTAGACAGTGGGGTAGGGGGAGTGCTGAGGAGAGGTGGAGCCCAGAAGGCAGGTGGGGCAGCCTGGCCTGCTTGGCTGCAGCCTAGGAGAAGAGTGCCCACAGGGAGCTGGCGGGTAGGGGTGGGAACAGAGGCAGGGAGGTCGTGCATCGTGGAATAGCTGGCTGATGGTTGATGGTGGAAAGATGGGGCAAGCAGACAGCTATAGGCAGTGGATGGGGAGAGATGGCTGGAGGCTGAAGGACCCCTTCCAGGTGATGGTTCCAGCTGGACTTGCGAACCCGAGACAAGAGCCCTTCCACCTGAGGCCTTCCTGGGGGAGGCTGCAGGCGGAGCACCGGGCTCGCCAGGCCACTCCCAAGGGCAGCCCGGCCTAAGGGGGGGCAGACAGAGCCCTCCTCCCCAACCTGCCCACCAGGTGACTTGTCCTGGGGAGGGCGAGCTTCCTCCTGCAGGCGGGACAGCCTCTGAGGCAGCGGAAGGTGTGGTATGGGCACTGCTGCTATTTCTAACCTGCTGAGGCTCATGGAACCCTGCCTAGTTGAAAAGCAGGCTGATTGTCAGGGGCGGAACCCAGCTCAGAGCTGTCAGGGCCATCACCGGGAAACCGCCTGGCAGGGGGCGGTGGCAGGGGGCTCGGGCTGACAGGGCTGTGATTTTGAAAGAGACATCTTTAAGAAAGTGATTTAAAGTAGGAGAGAAATATTATTAGATAATGGCTGTCAGGTTATTTTTTGATGCATTCTCTGGGTATTTCATAACCATCATGGCCCTAGATGGTGAGGCCTTCCTAGCTGGGGCCACGTCCTGTCCTCCTTGCAGATTTCACCTCTGGGTCGGCACAGACCACATGTCAGAAGTTTGCCATTTGGTCCATGGTCACGTTAGTGGGAGGTTTTTATAAATAATCCACTTGCTTTTGTTAATAAACAACAAAGCAAGATGAGCCTTTTGGCCTTTGGTCTGGACACCGGGGCCCCACCAGGCCCACCCAGCACCAGGCGTGCAGCTGCCCCCTCCCCTGGCAGGAGCAGCAGGACAGGGCGGTGGGGGTCACCAGAGACTCGAAATCCTTAATGGCAGTGGCCCCAGGACCCTCTGTCCACCTGTCAGTCCTGGCCTCTCCACCCAGCCGGCTCTTACCCTCCTTCTCAGCACACAGCCAGGCCCCAGGCTCAGTGGTGCACAGATGTTTTGGGGAATCCATTCCCTCTCTCCTGAGGTGACTGCTGAGACATTCATTCCACACCCCCCCTCACCGTGATTTCAGCAACTCACAACTAGTTTCCCTGCCACCCCTTCCCCGCTGCCTCCCTGCCAGGCCTGACCACGTCCCCCTCCCCACTCAGGTCTCCCAGGTGACAGTGACTATCAGGCTGGGTCCACTCTCCACCAGCCAGATCCTCCCTCCTCCTGGCCCAGCCCCAGCCTCCCCGATGTGGACTGCTTCCTGCTTTGTGTGCCTTCCTGCCAGGATGCCCCCTCCTCTCCACTGGCTGAAGGACTCCAGATGTGTGGGGGAACTCTTAAATGCAGCAGACCTGTTGCAAATCTCCCCTCTTCTTTCCTGCCCATTTAGGGAGCTCCACCTGCCCAGTGGGGCTTTTGAAGCTGCCTCCAAAGGGGACTTTGAGCTGCGGGGCTATGGCTTTGAGGCCGCTGAGGAGCAGCAGAGGCGGCCCCGGATCGTGCGCGTGGGGCTAGTTCAGAACAGAACCCCCCTCCCCGCCGACACCCCTGTGGTGAAACAGGTTTGGCCTCTTTTGACCATAAATACATAAATGGGCGGTGGCCCCCTCAGTGTTTTGAACACGAGCACAGTCCCCAACCGGCTGCTTACTCCAGGCCCCCAGGCACGTCGAGGGGTCACCCAAGCACTTCTGCCCCGGCTGCCCCCTGCCCTCCAGCCTGTCCTTTGTCTTCTTCCCTCCGGGCTCCTACCCTTCCTCTCACTCCTCACTGTTCACCCCACCTCCCCACCTCCCTCTCCTGTGTATGAGCTCAGGTCCCACTGAGCAGTTGGAAGGATGCCCTTTTGGCCGGCTCACGTGCTCTCCGTGGAGCTCTGTCTCTCGGGCTCCAGCCAGCACACACCAGTCAGCACCCGTCTGTCCCATGTGTTCCTCTGCCTCGATCCTAAGCCCTAAGCGAGGGACTCACTCTCCCCAAGCATCTGCCAGACAGCGGTGTCTGCAAGGTTGTGGAATACACAGGCATTCGCTTGTGACCTTGCAGTTACTATAAACGTGACCGCATCCTGCATTTCCCTGAAGAAACTTGCCACCACCATACATACTTTTCACCACACTCCTCCGGCTGCTCAGACTCTCAAGGCCCTCTCTGCACAGGTTTTCTCAGAATTCAGCATGCTTGAGAATTCTTAGGGATCCTCAAGAAACCAAAGGTCAGCTGGATTCCAGGTCGGGCGCTGCCTCATCTTCACGTTGGTTGTCCCTTCGCTTTTGTTGGGTTACTTTTTGCCTCTGCATTAGTCGGTTGGGAGTATGTCTCCTTGACCGTCCCAGCTTGTCAGGCCATCAGGGGCAGGAATGCTGTCCTCAGCTCCCCCCGCCCCCCACCCCAGCACCTTGAAGTATGCTGTCAGCCCCCAGCAAACACCCGTGGAGCCCTGGTGCACAGTCCCTCGGGGGAGACGGAGCATCGTGAAGCGCTGGTCTCTCTGGGTCTTCAGCCTGGTTCCTCTGGTCTTTATTTGAACAGACATTTCTCGGAATGTCTCCTGGGAGCCAGAAGCCATGTTGAGGACACAGAGACTTTGAGGACACACTCCTCCTGCTCCCACGATGCTCCCTCCCTCCTGATCCTCTTGCAGCTGGCTGGGACAGGGAGGGTTTTGCTCCACAGGTGTTGAAATGAGTTCTAAAAAATGGTCTCAACCACTAGAACGAAATGGGTTCTAATCCTTGCTTTTGAAATTGCCAGGTCACTGCCCTTCACAGACGCATCGAGGCCATCACAGAGGTGGCTGCCACGTGTGGAGTCAACATCATCTGTTTCCAGGAAGCATGGAGTAAGTCCGTCCTGGGGTGCTTTTCCTGCCACCTCCAAACAGTGCTGACATGTCCCTGTCACCAAGAATGTCTACTATCTGATTTCTTAAAATCTCCTTTCTTTTCTCATTCATTGAAAGGTTTTTGGTCCACAACACCAGAAACCCAGGAGTGCCTTTAGTGCCATTTCGTGGGATTTCAGGAAAGAACACAGGTGTGCATCCAGCCTGCCACCTGTACCCAGGAGTTCATTGTTACACGTGTCCTGCCACTCTCGTGTGACACTTTGAATTTGTCTACCTCTTCCATTAGACTGTAAGCTCCACGTGGCCAGTGCCTGGATGTTGTTTATTTTTCCCATCCCAATCCCCATCCCTGTTTTTTTAACGTTAAAAATTTTTAATTGTAAAATATGTGTACTATTTATCGCTGTTGGTAAGCATACAATTCAGCAACATTAAATACATGTGCAAAGTTGTGTGACCATCACCGCTATCTGTACCCAGACTTCTTCATCACCTCTCACCCAAAACTCTGTCCTCATCTCACAGGAACCTCCCCTTCCTCTCTCACCCCTGATAACCTCTATTCTACTGTCTGTCTCTCTGATTTGACTACTTCTGCCCCTACTTTTGTACCTCATGTAAGTAGAATGCTGCCGGATTTGGTCTTTTGTGTCTGACTTGCTTCACTGACAGTAATGTTTTCAAGGTCTATCTGGTTGCACGTGTCAGAATGTCCTCCCTTTTATGGCTGCATAGTATTCCATTGTTTGGTTGGACCACATAGTGTTTATTCTTTCCGCTACCCTCATTTTGTCTTTAGTGGCTTGAATAATCGCTGGTACATGGCAGACACTAAAAAATACTTATTGGATAGTTTAACCAACTTCTTCCCTTTCTAGCATCTGGAAAACTCCCACTCAGCCATCAGGGCCTAGTACAGATACCATCTCCTTTGGGGGGCCCTTTGGACTTCCCTGCACAAAACTGAGCACTTTTTGGTGTCTCACAGCCACACCAGGTCAAGGATCAGCTCCTCGTCCAGGCTGGCAGCTTCTGAGGGCAGAGCTGGGTCTCAGTGTGGAGCCCAACTCTCTGAGGGCTAGTTCAAAGAATGGGGAACCCCCTTCTCCTCGAATTTGAACTTTGTAGTTCAAAGTTCAACAGGGAGGGTTTTGCTCCACAGGTGTTGAAATGAGTTCTAAAAAATGGTCTCAACCACTAGAACGGAAGTTGGAACTTTGTAGCCGACCTCCCCCAACCTCCCTTCCACCTGCTTCTTTTGAAAGTTTGTTTACAATATAGCGGTTGTGAAAACAGGAAAAGAAGCCATTAAAATGGAAATGGAGAAATTTGGAGCGCTTAGCAACATGAAAATGAAATCGGAAAGGGAGGTTTTATTCTCTTGGGGCATTTGAGTCTCTCCTAATGCTCTAAAAGCTGAGAGTGAATGGTCATTAAGGATCTTTTTTTTGTTTGTTGTTATCAACAGCTTTCTTGTTGACTTCCTTAAAATAGCTCATCCTCTTTGCCAAAGGAGCCTGGGGAGGCTTGAGCCCAATGCCAAGGCCCCTGGGACTGTGGCTGGCAGAGCCTGCTGCCCACTTAGCTGCCCCTGTGGCCACCGCGGCTGAGATGGTGGTGGTACCGCTGCAGCACCGGGCTTCCGGGACTGGAAGGAATTGGGAGGCGGATGCTTCTCTTCCTCCTCTGAGGAGTGAGGAGAGTCACACTGACTTTGCAGGAGGATCAGGGACAAGCTGCCTATTACCGGGCCTAGCACTGTGCTGGGCGCATGGCCCCTGCTGGGGAAAGGTTGGTTACAGTCATGGTAAAAGAGGCCACATGCCCATACGGCGACCAGTTGCATCCTCACCAGCCACATTGCACAGCTTCCCACAGACCTGCCCTGCAGGTTGGTCAGTTTCAGGGCGACGGGCACAGTAGCAGGTGTCTGGAAACATCCCTTAGGCTGATCCCCCTGAAAGTAATGGACTTGGTTACTGGGAGGAGGAAGATCTAGAGAGAACAGTTGTCCCTCTGAGTTCACGGGGATTGGTTCCAGGACCCCTGCAGATACCAGACTCCGGGGAGGCTCAAGTCCCTCATAGAAAATGGTGAAGTATTTGCATATAATCTGTGCACATCCTCCTGTATATCTTAATGCATTTTATTTAATTTTTTATTTAAAAAATTTTTTTAAATTGAAGTACAGTCAGTTACAATGTGTCGATTTCTGGTGTACAGCACAATGTCCCAGTCGTTCATATACATACATATATTCGTTTTCATATTCTTTTTTATTAGAGGTTATTACAAGATATTGAATGTAATTCCCCATGCTGTACAGAATAAATTTGTTTTTTTTTTATCTATTTTTATATATAGTAGTTAACATTTGCAAATCTCGAACTTCCAAATTTATCCCTTCCCACACTAACTTTAAATCTTTAAATCATCTGTAGGTCACCTGTAATACCTAGTATGGTATGAAAGCCAAGTAAATAGTTGCCTGTGTGTGGCAAATTCAAGTTCTGCTTTTTGGAACTTTGTGGAATTTTTTTTTTCAAATATTTTCCACCCACGGTTGGGGGAACCTGTGGAGGACCAGCTGTATACAGAATTGGTCCAAACAAGGAATTCAGGGCTCCAGATCAAGAAGAAAAAGACAAACAGCCTGGCAGGAAGTGGGCAAAGGAGAGAAGATCACCTGGAGAATGAATCCAGAAAGGGCTGTGACCATGTGCCAGGTGCTCCCCCTCACTGGTGATACGGGAAACATGTATTTAATCCCAGTGAGATCCCAGCTCGCACCATTGGACTGGTGGATGTGAAAGAATGTGACTGAAGCTGCAGAGCAATGGAACACACTCAGCCGGAGGCCCCTGGTGCCCCCCCATTTCAGTCCCCTCCACCCCCACAAAGGACCACCACTGAGAACCTGGGGGGGTTGTGTAAGGCTCTCTGAATTGTTGCTACGTGTATATGTACCTGCTATTTGGGGGGGAAAAAAGCAAGCAAAGGGGGCAGGTACAGCTCAGTGGTAGAGCATGTGCTCAGCATGCACGAGGTCCTGGGCTCAATCCCAGTACCTCCATTAAAATAAACAAACAAACAAACAAACAAACAAACCTAATTACCACTCCCCCCCCAAAAAAAACCCACACAGAAAGCAAGCAAGCAAAAACCAGTGAGTTGGATGAAATTTCCTATTGAGTGAGTTGCCCCTGGTGGCATCTAGCCAGAGATCACAGAAATAATGCTTTCATCCCTGGGAAGTGCTCGGCACATTTAGTGGTTCCCAAACTTCTGATGAGGGTCATTAAATGAATGGCTTTTCTTGTTTCTGAAGAAGTGTCTTGGTCCCTGGGAGGAGGAGCATTCCTATGTTGAGGTGCGAGGGTCCCAGTGGCCCTCTGACACTTTACCCAAGGAGCCTTGGCCCTGCTCTTACCAACCTGCAGATTAGCCAGCAGCTCAGGATCTGCTGGTTGGAAACGGTTTCTGGCTGTACCTTTTGCAAAAAATTTTTAACATATATATGTATTATTTTAATTGTGGTAAAATAGATATAACGTAAAACAGACCATTTTAGCCGTTTTTAAGGGTATGGTTCTGTAGCATCAAGTACATTCACGTCAGGTGTAACCACCACCACCATCCACCTCCAGAACTTTTCCATCTTCCAAACTGACACTCTGTCTCCATGAAACAACAGCTCCTTGTTCTCCCCTCCCCCAGCCTCTGGCCCCCACCCTCCTACTTTCTGCCTCTATGAATTTGCCTGTCCTTGGATCCCCCTGCAAGTCAAATCACACAACAGTTGTCCTTTTGTGACCGGCTTCTTTCACTGAGCATCACGTCTTAAAGGTTCACCCATATCTTGGCAAGTGTCAGGGTTTCCTTCTTTTTTAAGGCTGAATAATGTTCCATCAGATTTTGTTTATCTGTTCATCCATCAGTGGACACCTGGGTCCTTTCCATCTTTTGGCTGCTGTGAACCATGCGGCTGTGAACATGGGTGTGCAAGGGTCTGTTCCGATTTCTGCTGTGACTGCCTTTAAGAGTGTAGGAAGGGCATCTGGTCTCGTCCTCATTTTACCTTGAAGTTTCAAAGGGCAGAGCCTGCCTGGCATCCACAGCCGGGGACGGGACTTGGGGCTGTGTTCTTCTGTGGGGACCTCCCCCCCACCAGGTTGAGGAGCCCCCCTCCTTGGATATAATTCTGATCTCTCTCCTCTCCAACAGCGATGCCCTTTGCTTTCTGTACGAGAGAGAGGCTTCCATGGACGGAGTTTGCCGAGTCGGCAGAGGACGGACCCACCATCAGATTCTGCCAGGAGGTAGGACGGTCACTGCTGCTCTAGCAGCTGAACGTGTGCGGGTCACAGAGCATGGCCACACTGCCGTGGGTGGCCCTTCTCCATGGAAAAGGCACCCAGGTGGCTCTTGTTTTGCCAGATAAGAATATTTACTTCCCTTTTTTTTTTTCCGTGTACTTAAAATCATAGAGTTTCAGAGCCAGAAGGGCCCTTAATGGCTTTTTGAGTGAGGGAGCTGCAGCCTAGAGAGTGAGGCGGGGCTGGGAGTGACCCCCACAGTAGGGGCGGCAGCTGACAGGTGGCTGAGCTGGCACCTGGGGACCAGGGGCAAGGTCAGTCCTTGCCCAGATCTCTGCTACCCCACTTGCTCTTTGCCTGAGTTCCAAAAGCATCTCCGTGTGGCCTGTCTCATTTTCCCTGTTAAACCCTCATACTTGGTGTTAGATGACCCCATCAATGTGGCTTGTCTCGGAGAGGCCAATGCATGGAGGCAGAAAGCAGAGGAGCGGTTGCCAGGGGCTGGGCGGGGAGAGGGGATGTGGCAAGACGGTTCGGGGTTTCCGTATGAGGTGATGAAAATGTTCTAACATTGGGTTGTGGTGATGGTTGTGCAGCTCTGAATGTACTGAAAACCACCGAGTGGCACGCTTTGATAGAATGAACTTTATGCTGTATGAACTATCTCTTAATATAGAAGTCCTCCGAAAACCCCACTATGTTCCAAGAGGTTACGAATGGTAACTTATCCTTATTCTCAACTTGAGCAAAAGAACCCCTGTCATTTCTCCCTGCCCTACTTCAGAATCGATTCACTTATGGAGGAGTTTTCTGAGCAGAGTCGTGATCATGGTGATTCTATGAGCCGTGAGTAGTCCGTGCAAACGTCTGCTCTCAGGCTGTAGGGGAAAGCCTCTCATTCACCAGGTTGTTGATTCTTGTGCTGTGAAAAAAGAGGAAGGGGACCAGCCGAGAGGTGATGATGTGCCTGAACTGGGTGGGAGGAGGAGGAGAGGAAGGTGGGAATCAGAGCTGGTCCCGGGGATACCTGTATGCATTGAGGCGCCTGGGACCACGGCCGCCCTCATGTGGCTCATAGCATCCCCCTGCCCGCCATGCCTTCCCCCTCCGGTCTTTCAGGCCTCTCATCCTGGTCACCAGGTGCTGAAGTTCTTAGAAACAAAGAGAATTTGGTGTCCACAAGTCTGATGTGGATTGGTTCTAGGTTTTGTGTTTTGTTTTGTTTTTTTTTAATAGATGAGATGTATGATGATCTTTTTTCCTTTTTTGTGGTAATAAAAAAAAGCATATAAAACTTAGCACCTTAACTATTTTCAAGGGTACAATTCACTCATGTTAAGTACCATGTTAAGTTCACCTTGCTGGGCCGCAGACCTCCAGGACGGTTTCATCTCATAAATCGAAACCTGAAACCCATGGAATAACTTCCCTCCACCCCCAGCCGCTGGGAACCAGCATCCCACTTTTTGTTTCTATGAATTTGACCACTTTAGAGACCTCACATAAGTGGGCTCCTGCAGTATTTGTCCTTTGGGACTGGCTTATTTCACTTGGCACAGAGTCTACAGCGTTATCCATGTCAGGGATTTCCCTGTTTGCTTTTTTTATTGAACTGTAGTTGCTTTACAGTGTTCAGGTGGACAGCAAAATGATTCAGTTATACACACACACGCACACACATAATTTTTCAGATTCTTTTCCATTATAGTTTATTACAAGGTATTGAGTATAGTTCCCCATGCTATACAGTAGGACCTCGTTTTTTATAGGATTTCCTTTTTTAAGGCTGAATAATACTCCACTGCATGTATACACCACACTTGGTTTACCCATCGTCCACGGATGGGTGTTGGGGTTGCTTCCACCTTTTGGCTGTCATTGCAGTGCTGCTGGGAACATGGGTGGGGAACTCTCACTCCCAGAGTCTTGCCTGCATTTGTGCACGGTTGCAGGTCAAATGGTAGCTCTGTGTTTAACTCCTCGAGGAACGTGGCATTGCTTACGTTCCCACTGGCAGTTTACGAAGGTTCCAGTTTCTCCACATCCTTGTCAACGCTTGTCATCCTCTCTTTGTTTTGTTATTGCCTCTGGGTCTGCAGGTCTGTGAGAAGTGGCATCATATCTTGCTTTTATTTTATTTGTATTGTAGGGTCTGTGCTGTTGGGATAGGACTCTCGGAGTTGGAATATGAAGGTCTTTGGACTCTGTGTACCCTTTAGAATTGGAAAGTCAGCCCTCTCCACACTAAAAAGGTCCCCATATTTCAGTATGTCAAAAATCCTGATATAACGTCTACGTTCCCTCTCATTAGGGGTCCTAGGCTAACTGAAATGTCAAGTGATTGGATTAGACTAGAATTAGTTAAGCTTAGGCTGCTGAAGAATAGAGAATGCATTTCCCCTGTTAGCACAAACCTAGCATATAGTAAATGGTGAAGGAAATGAATAAATAATTATTCATTCTCATTTGTAGCAGAAAAAAAAAAAAAGACTACTTTTAATTCCTTTGGGCATATACCCAGAAGGGGAATCACAGGGTCATGTGGTCATTCTGGTTTTGACTTTTGAGGAATTGCCAGGCCATTTCCCGCAGCGGCTGTACCGTTTTTACACTCTGCACAAGAATGCTGGTGATTCTTACTTAGCTGAGCTTGGGCGCTGGGACGGCGCTGGCATTTCATCCTCCGAAGCACCGATGCAGGGATGGCTCTGAGCCAGGTCTAGGTGTCTAGGAGGACCAGTGAGTTCTTGCATAAAAATTGAGGGCAGTCAGTTGGAAAGTGGGACTCCGTTGGTCTTTGCAGCTGGCGAGGAAGCACGACATGGTGGTGGTGTCCCCCATCCTGGAGCGAGACGCAGAGCACGGGGACGTTCTGTGGAACACGGCCGTGGTGATCTCCAACTCTGGAGCCATCCTGGGGAAGACCAGGAAGAACCACATCCCCAGGGTGGGCGACTTCAACGAGGTGAGCCATCCCTCAGGCCACCAGCCTGGCAGGAGCACGGCTGCGGTGCCAGGAGCCTCCCTGCTTTCCCTGTGTCACACAGGCAGGCGGGGCTCAGTGGGGTTCCCAGTGAGCCCCAAACACCTTCAGCACAGACAGTGGTTCCTTTTTTAATAAAACCTGACTTGGCTTCCTCGAATTCTTCTTTGAAGTAAGCAGTGTATAAATTAAAACAAACAACACACAAATGTGAAGTGACTCCCCCAGCCCCTTTGAGGCTTCGAGCTCCTTGCCCATCACTGTCCAGGCCTTGATGGGGGTGGAGGTCCTTGTCTGTGGCTCTCGTGGGGTCTGAGCCAGCCATGTCTGCGTGTCAGGTGACAGCGGGGAACGTGTGTCTGTGCACAGGTGTGTGAGCTGGGGCTTCGTGCCCATAATCAGGGTGTAAGTTGGGGGGCCATTTTGATGGGTTAATGCCAGTTTGTGGGTGGTTAGGATGCAGGGAGGTGGACGTTTGAAGGAGGGAAGTGAACTCACCTGGTGCCTAAGATGTCTGAACTTGATCTGCAGCAAGTACAGTTGCTCAGGAGGTGACGTCCCCCCCTTTGGCGCACTCCCTGACTGCAGGGGTCCCGGCCACGCTCAGGCAGACCAGAAAGGATGAGCAGAGCTAGCTCCAGTCCCCCGGGGAGAAAGAAGAACCCAGTGTTCCCCGGGGACAGCTGGAGGTGGGGGCGGGAAGACGTGTCCCTCACCTGTTTACCCTGAGGTTAATCTTTAGCTCCCTGCAGATGGCCGCGGCCTTGTCTCAGCGCACCAGGATCCGCCCGATTTTCCACCCCATGTGCACGTCCTGGTTGCTGGCCGACCCTGGTGAATTTTGAAATTAAAGGGAGGAGGCGGAAGGCAGGGAGCAGATCTGTCTGGGATTCTGACCAGCACCCCTAGGGGGCAGGTGGAGCGGCGGGGCTGGCAGGACCATGTCTCACCTGCCTGCCCTGCAGGGCCGTCCTTGACCCCGGGCAGGATGCCCAGGGAGCTTTGTGGAGAAGGGCACTTTCCAAGTGTGATTCTAGTCTCAGACTGGCCTTCATGAGCGGGGCAGGCACATGCCCACCAGGCTATGTTGTGCCCCCCGAGCAGGGCGAGGGCGGCTCTGGACGAGCCGCCGTTCCTTCTGCTCTGACACTCCTGCGGGGACAGGTGGTTGGTGAGGACACTGACCATCTTGTGTTCACACTGACCACACCTCAGCCTCTGGTTATACCAGGATTGAAACTTCACCCAAGTTTATCCTTGGAAGCAGGAAGTTGCGTTGGGGACTTTTTAACGTGTCACCAAAGAAATTGTGGGTAAATGCTCAAACCACAGTGACTCCGCCTTGGGTTGGCTTGTTGTTATCATGGCTGGGTTTTGGGGGATTTTGGTTCTTTTCAGCGGATTGAAATTTTGGAACTTAAGAGTTGAGTCATACCAGGAGTGTTCCTTTTGGAGTAGAGGTGGTATTTCTTTTTTCTTTTTTTTTTTTTTTTTCTTCTGTTATGTCTAAGGAAAGGGAAACCCGACTGCTCAGAGGCACCCATGCATGACCCTGTGTCTTTCAGTCCACTTACTACATGGAGGGGAACCTGGGCCACCCCGTGTTCCAGACTCAGTTCGGGAGGATCGCCGTGAACATCTGCTATGGCCGGCACCACCCCCTCAACTGGCTCATGTACAGCGTCAATGGGGCCGAGATCATCTTCAACCCCTCGGCCACCGTCGGAGCGCTCAGGTCACTCAGCACGCGGGGGCATGGGGCGGCAGGGCTTGCGGGGCGTGGCGGCGCGCAGGTGTGGCCGCTAGGACGTCTGCCCCACCTGAACCCTGGGGTGGTATGTTGTATAGTTAACCTGCTTTTCCGGGAGGAAAACACTCAAAAGTCTCCATTATAGTCCCCCCCGAGGAGCTGCTCTCCTGGAGGACATTGTCCTTTGCTGTGATGATGGGATGGTACTGATCCCTGCCCCTAGAGTCGTCAGGACTCAGAAAAGCTCCCCTTCCAAAGTGCCCAGAGCATAGGAGATGCCTGGCCATCGTCACCTCCCTCCTGTCACAGCTGAGCTCCTGGAGGAAGTGGAGGGGTGAAGACTTGGGATCCCTAAGGCTCGTGTCTGCAGAGTCCAGAGCACGAAGGGCAGACACTGGGGACAGGAGAAGGAGCCAACGAGGAGTCAAAGCTCCTCCTCTTGAGAGGGGCCTCAAGAGATTGGTCAGGTGGCTCCGAAACCTGTTTTTAACCAGACAAGTGTTTTCTTCTTCTTTTTTTAAATGGAGGGACTGGGGATTGAATCCAGGACCTCATGCAAACTAAGCACGTGCTCGACCACTGAGCTATTCCCTACCCGCCAAGTGTGTTCTTCTTATAACACCTAATGCATGTGTGGGTGTTAACCTATTCCTGGAAAAGACTGAGCAATTGCGATCAGGGCAGCGGATGGGGCCCTGGTGCGCCCGAGCCCCTGGGCAGCCCCGGCCTAACACTGACTCCTGGCAGGCGGGCTGTGATGACCCAGCATGACGGCACTTCGGTTGCTTCGCTCCTCCCCGAGCCGTTGGGTGGTTTCCAGTTTTGCGTCATCCACAAGTACCAGAGCTCTAGGAACTGTGTGCAGAGATCTGTCTCCCCAGCTCACTTCCTCCACAGTGGCCTTCCTGGCTCAGAGGTGCTGGCTCTCGCTCTCTGCCATGCTGCTGGCCTGCCGGGCGGGGCTGGGGGCCGGGGCCTGGGGGTCCCAGCCCCAGTGTGGGGGGAGCAGGGGCTAGTTCTTCTGGTGGACAGCTTTGAGCTCCCTGTCGGCCACTCCTGCCCCTCTCATCCTCGCTCTCGGCGAACTTTCAGTCGAATTTCTTGTAAATGTCAGGAGGTGACGTTTACTTTACTTTTCTTTTAAGCACGGTGCCCCTTTCTCAAGAGTGGCATCCCTCAGCATTCTGTTCTGTTACTGAGGCAGAACACAACCCTCTCGGCTACATCAGACCCGCCGACCTGTCTGCACGTGGAGGTCTTGTCTGTGTCCAGGGGACCCTGTCCCACAGAAGGGGACAGTCACGTCACAGGTTTCCCCTCGGAGACTCTTCCTGGGCCTCCTGGCAGCATGGCCACTATGACAATGTCCGTTGGCGGTTGTGACAAAGGGTGATTCCTGGTCGTTCAGCCACAGGCCTGGGCAGAACCTCCTGCTGGCTGTGTGTAAGGCATTCAGCACACTCTGTCTCCCCGACGTGGTCCCTGGATGAACCGGAAGCCAGTGCCCCGCTGGGCACAGCTGTGGCCTGGACTCAGAGGGCCACCTCCCTGACCAAGCACCCAATTAAGCAAACAGAAGCACCTCAACATGACACGCACACAACAGCTCACGTCCTCAGCTGCCGGTTAACGCTTATTAAAGATGCTCCATCTTCCTTCCTCAGCCAACAGTGGTCCAACTCCTGTCTTCCAAGGACCTGGTTCTGCAGGCAGTCGAAACACCAACAGGGCTCTCGGGAGCAATATGTTCCACCAGCTTCCTTGGTGTTCACACCCTCGACCAGATCATTGCGGTCTGAGAACCTTAGCCCCACGAGGCATCTGGGAGAGGAGGGGAAAGCTGCATGTGTAAAGCTGTTCATGGCAGCGTGATTTATAACAAGGAAAGGTAGGAGGGAGAGGGGTGCCTGGGTCAGGGGACTCCAGCCTGTCTCATCCATGGGTCATGGTGCAGCTACTAAAACAAGTCATCATGGAAGTGATGCAGCATCAGGACAGAGGCCCGTGAGCAAGGCGTTTCCAGGCTGGGGTCAGAACTCTGGGATTCTTTGCTAAGGATGGTCGTGGAGTGCGGAAAAATTACAACAGGTGGTTCACTAGGATGGTGGGATTCTGGGCAAGTTTCTTAAATGCTGGAGTCGGTGAGTGTTGTAAGCAGGATGCCAGACAAATCCCCACCAGCTACACATGAACATCGGCTTCCAGAAGCATCCATCCCCTTCTCTGGCATCTCTGGCCTCCCATGTATCAGAGGCCCCCTCATACGCACACATGCACATGCTATGGTTTGGCAGGGTGACCTCATTTGGGGTTCTCCCCATCTGAAGCACCCAATAGAGACAAAGTGCTTTTTGATGAACTCAGTCACCCTGACCATCTGTGTGGCCGTGGGGGTCGGAGATTTCTGCCCTATCTGCATTACTCGGGAGCATGCCCTCCCACCCCTTGCTGCCTTTCACCTTCCCTCTGAGATTGTTTTTAGGGGATGTGGTTGTTTTTAGGGGAAATGAGGCCGATATCCCTGTACCCCCGCCAGGCTCTCTGCCGTCCCCACATGCCCCGGGCTCTCAGGAACCTTCCTGTCCCTCACTCATTGTGAGAGCCTCCTCTTTCTTGCCAGCTGTGGGTGTGAGTCCTGCACACTGCACCCTCCCTGGAGACCTGCAGGAAAGATGCTCTACAGCTCTCGCTCATCAACCGTCTGTTTAATTTCTGAAAATGTCATTGACGGGTGTGTTTCTGTAAAAATCCTTTCTTAAAAGTTTTGTCAGCTCGACTTAGCAGCTGGGGGGGCGAGTGGGGGGAAGCAGCAAAATGAGGCCCCTCAATCAAGCCTGTGATTTTTTTAAATCAGACTCGTGCCTCCTCCTGAGAATTAGGCTGGTGACAAGCACCCACCCACCCCTTCCACCTACTCGCTGGTTTAAACCAGGTGCACAGTGACAGGAAGAAAGATTCCAGGGCTTTCCGCTCCCCATCACTCAGTGTTTCTAAGTGGGCATTACGTCTATCAGTCCAGAACCCTAACGATGTTGTTCCTCAGACAAGAGACAATTAGTGATGAGCAGGCCTCCTGAATTCTGTGGCACGTTTTCCTTCCTGGGCTGGGAAAAGACAGGGTGTCTGGTTGGGGCGAAGTTTCCTACCGCGTCCCCTCCTTGGCAGGTGCTGGACTGAGAAAGGCCCGCAGCTCAGCTGTTCCTGTTGGGTGATTTCCTGGACCAGTAGGAGAACCAGGGCGCCTCTGCTTAGAGACCTGGTGGGGTTCAGAAGAGGAAAATGGAGGGCACTGGGAAATGAGGGCCAGCTGGGGGGAGGTGATGCCCGTGCAGAACTACCTCACCCCTAACCCCAACCTGAATCTTCAAACTGAAGATTGGCTCTGTTTGCTCAGGCCTGAAATCTGCCCCTTGGAGACTGGCTTTGAGGGCAGCAAAGCAGGGGGGTGGGGGGGTGGGGCAGGCAGTGAGAGCTTCCTCGGGAGGGAGGCACACAAGCCCCCGACCCCCCTGCTCCCTCCCACACACAACAGGTAAGGCTCTGCCCAGCCTGGAAGGTAGGTTCCCGACCCCACCAGGGAGGAGGGAGGAGGGAGGAGTGAGAAGTAGCCACGCACCTCCTCCTGCCCAGAAGCTTCACCAGCATGGCTGTCTGGTCTTGACACCCTCCCTCTAAAGACGTTTTAGAAAAGGAAACTGAGTCAGGGCGAGGATTTGAGCCCAGGCTGCTTCTGCCTGCAGCGGGCCCTTTCCAAAAGGCTGCTCTGGCTTGAGCGTGGGCTGAACTGACAGGTTTGTGGGTATGGGGTCACCCATGAGCACAGAAAGTCTCTGGGCTGGCTGCCAGGCTACAGCGAGGGGCCGAGCATCCAAGGAGTCTGGCTGGGAAGTGGGCAACCTGGCTCCTCTCCTTCCTCTCTCACAGCGAGTCCCTGTGGCCCATCGAGGCCAGAAACGCAGCCATTGCCAATCACTGCTTCACCTGTGCCATCAATCGCGTGGGAGAGGTAAGTCCCTGAGGCCCGGGGATGGGGGGGCCTCGGGTGGGGTGGTGGGGAGACTCCTGCAGGGAGTGGGAACGAGTGCCTTTTCAGACCAGCAGAAGCCACAGTGGATGGAACCGCTGTGGCTGTGGCCCTGGTGGGGACACCTGGTGTCACCCCTCCTCTCCCTGCCCCCTCTCTGCCTGCAGGCCCCAGCTCCTAGGGTCCCCCAGGGAGGTGACTTGATCTGTTACTTGGAAAGCTATGACTGTCCTTCCCCTATCTTTGTCTGTTTTTGTTTTCAGCTGAAACCATTTTGAAAGGCTCTCACCCCATCACCACCAAGTACCTAGTCTGTTCGCCCCGCTGGTGACCCCATGCACCACATGAGTCTGACTACAAACACCGTGTATTTGTTACATAACAATCCTCTTCCTCATTCTTATTAATCAGTGTCAAACTCTAATCAGAGCATCTGATCAGCCAGAGATAACCACAATCTCCACACTAAGTGGATCTCATTTTTGGCAACATAAAGAAACTCAGAGATTTAATTAGCCAAGCTCATCCCAGCTTGATGCACAGTTTCTATTAGGTTTCGGGGAAGATACTGAAAACCTGTGTGGACACCCCCTTGCTGCCTTTGCAGCCCCCGGGCTGGGCTTTGTGACTCCAGCAGGTGGCCCTCAGACACCACCCACAGCCCCAGCCACTCTGCCACGTCTTCCTCTTCTCCCAGCAGACGATCATCTCCCCAGAGGGGAAGTCTGGGTCCTCCCCTTGCTGGTCAGATTCCCCACTGGCCCATTGATTGTCTGGTTCAGGCCGGCCCTGGTCACTTGTAACTGTTTCTTAACCCACTTGCTCAGGGGCGGGTGCTGATAAGCATCTCAGCAGCGCCCCCTACAGGTGCATCTTACCTCGGTTTTCTTTCCCAGGAGCGCTTCCCGAACGAGTTCACCTCTGGGGACGGGAAGAAAGGTATGTTCCCTGAGTTGCCATGGGGCTTCTCTGTCTGCCCCCCAGACCATGTTTGCACACTTGGCATGTGGGAGCCTGACTGTGCCCTGGCGTGGACGGCAGTGACTGCCTCCTTCCCCGGAGGAAGATGGGGAAGGGATGGAGTCTGCTCCCTGGGACTGGGGTGAAGATGGGCCGAGGTGTGGGGCAGTCCTGGGGAGCGCCCTGAACTAGGGAGTGAGCCATCCACCCTGCAGACCTCACTGCCCCCTTCCTTGTCCTTGTCCACACCCCTCACCCCGGCTGTACAAGTGCCCCGAACCCAGTACAGATAACTTGGGTTACCAGAATCCACAGTTTGTTTTGATCTGAGAGCAGGTCCCACCTCACCTCTGCTAGGAATCTGCGACCTGCCCCCCTCCACTTCTCAGGCCAGGAATGTGGGAAGGAGGGGCCACCCCCTCACTGAGGAGGTGTCTGAACCATCTCAGGGCCAGTCCCCCTGGAAGCAGAGGGGGCTGAGGGGTCCATCTCCCAGAAAAGCACTTCCTGAAAGGGCTCCAGATTCCCCACTTGAGGCCTCGGGGACCCCCCCACCCCAAGTCTCCAGTTCCACCCGGGGTCCCTGCAGGGAAGTGAGGTCCACTGGGCACCTTCTGTGTCCAGGCCCCAGGTGGGCCCAGTGCAGGGCCCACCTGCCCTCTACACACCTTCTGTTACCCTGCTTTGTTGGTGAGGGGACCAAGGCTTGGGGGCGGGGTGAGGACACAGCTGGCAAGGCTAGTGATGGCAGGCCTCCCGCTCACCACGCGGGCCACCACAGGAAGCAGGTCACACAGGAAGCCCTTCAGAGCCATGCGACTCCCTTGGGCTGCAGTGGCTGATGCTGGAGCTAACACCTCTACAAGGGTGACCTTTAGAAAGGTTCTGAGGCAGAGGTGAGGGTGTTGAGGGTGACCTGCAGCCACCTGCTGGGCCTCCAGGACTGAGGAGGGAGGCAGGGGGGTCCTTGGGACCTTGAGCAGATGCTGGGGAGGGCAGTGGGGACCCTTTGTCCCAAGTGCCCCTCCGCAGAGTCCACCCGGGTCTGCATGAGCTCATGGGCCTTTCCTCTGCTCCTTCACAGCTCACCGGGACTTTGGTTACTTTTATGGCTCGAGCTACGTGGCAGCTCCCGATGGCAGCCGCACCCCTGGGCTGTCCCGCAACCAGGATGGGCTGCTGGTCACTGAGCTGGACCTCAACCTCTGCCGGCAGGTGAATGACATCTGGGGCTTCAAGGTGGGTCCCGAGCCCCTCCACTCCTCCCTGAGGGGCCACCCTGCTCTCAGCGCTGGGAACCGCGCCTGCTGCTGGCCTCCGAGTTGACCAGAAGCCCAGTGTCTGCCTCCTCTGGGCCAGGCCTGGTGTGTGGGGGAGGAACCACTGGGTCAGACGATGCCCAGGCGGCAGGCCTCGATAAACGCTGCACTCATCTGATTTAGATTCTGGGCGCCTTTGAGCAAATTAATCTCAATTTCATTTGTCCAGAGAATAGAGTGGATTGGCCTGTCTAATCCTTTTTTCCTTTCTAGGCATTTGCACTTATCACAAGATAAATGTGCATGTCTGGCTCTGCCAGTGGCCGGGCCCCACAGTCCAGGCTCTGACAATGGAGGGAAGTGGGTCAGGCTGAGGAATGAAGTCCAGGCCTGCCTCTGCCACCACCTGGCCAGCCCCTTCTGCCCTGGCCTCACTCCCACTTGTAAAACCAGAGGCTGACGGCAAAGGTCCCAAGCCTTGGAGACCTGACATCCTGTGATACCACAGGAGTGTGAGTGCCCTCCTCCTGGAAGGGGGCACCGGCAGCCATGGCCTGGGACCCCCCAGAACACAGCATCTCATCAAGGATGCAAATGGAATTTGCTGTGTTCATGTCCGGCAGTATTTCTGCCAGCTCAGCACTCATTTACATGCAAATCATACACACAGATGAACGTCACATTTTCACGACTGAATGACTTTGCCCAGCATGTCTGGGAGGAACCAGGGCTTCAGATCCAGTCAGATGTGGGCTCCAGGCCCCACTCCCCCATTTACGTGTGGATGGGTCCTTGGGCATGTCCTCTGTGTCCCAGGTTCTCGTCAGATAGACCAGGCATTGCCCACATGAACGTCTCCTGGAGAGGGGAGAGGAGAGGGCATAGCTCCGTGGGAGAGGGTGTGCTGAGCGTTCATGAGGTCCTGGGTTCAATTCCCAGTACCTCCATTAAAAAAATAAGTAAATAAATAAACCTAATTACCTCCCCCCCAAGCAAAATAAACCAAACCAAAAAAAGAGAATCTCCTGGCTTGTCTCTCCTCCTGGGAAGCTAGATTAATGCAGGATTCCACAAAAATTAGAAGTTGGAACCAATAAATAGACTGTTTCCTCAGTAGTAATTTTTTGAAAGTGGAAGCCTTCCCAAGCTATGGTGATGGACATCAGCTCCTGTCAAGGCTTCGGAAAGGGGGAGGGAGGGTATGCCTGGGCGTGAGCGCCCTGGGTGGGCTTTACAGCCCCACCCCCAGCCTCCATCCATGTCCATGAGATGCCGCAGGGTGTGGACGGACCTCCAGAGCCGGGTGACCAGAGTGCAAATCCCGGCGACTCCACTCCTGGCTGGTGACCCAGAGCAGGCCATGCCCCTCTCTGGGCTGCAGAACAGCCTTCCTCCCTGCTGCCTCAGGGTGCCCACAGCTTCCTTCTGATGAACAGAGCACGGAGGTCTTCCAGCAGGAGGGGCTGGGGCGTGTGAGTCATCTGGGCATCCGTGATCCTCACCACAGAGCCTGAATTGGCGCCAGAAGGTCACACGGGGGTTGTGTCCCTACATCACAGTCTGAGATGGTCCTGATGCATTTCTGTCCCACGGCTGCTCCCTAGTGGCGGCAGGTGGTGGTGAGTAAATGAGGAAGTTGTGAAACCGGGAAACTCTAAAGTTACTCTGTGTTCTGCTTTCAGATGACTGGCAGATACGAGATGTATGCACAGGAGCTCGCCGAAGCTGTCAAACCCAGCTACAGCCCCAATATTGTGAAAGAGTAGCTGCCTTCAGCCCCTGCGCACCAAGGAGGGCACCTCTGCCCACAGCAGATCAGACATGCACGAGGCTTCTGCATGTCCAAATTCTCTGCTGATGCCCTGACAACATTGCTGTCCAGATTGGTTTAAAAGTGCCCAGGAGTGATGGGGGCATGGCTCAGTGGTAGAGCATATGCTTAGCATGCATGAGGTCCTGGATTCAATCCCCAGTACCTCCATTAAAAAATAAATAAATTCAGTTAAACTTTAAAAATTAAAAAATTTTTTTAATTTAAAAATATTGGGAGGGGTTATAGCTCAGTGATAAAGCGCATGCTTAGCATGCACGAGGTCCTGGGTTCAATCCCCAGTACCTCCACTGGGAAAAAAAATTTTTAAGTGCCCAGATTGGGAGGGTCAAATGAGGAGTGATGGCTGAATGGGTGCAAGGTTTCCTTCTGGGCGGGTGATGAAGATGTTTTGGGGTGAGATAGAGATGATGATCACACAACATTGAGGTACTAAATCCATGGAATTGTTTACTTTGAAATGATTAACTTTATGTTACGTGAATTTAATTTAAAAAAAATTTTTTGTTATGTGGATTTAAAAAAATGCAATTAGAGAAAATCCCAGGCACCAACCATGAAGACTGGTTTGAAGTTAGAAGGGTGGGATGCTTCAGTCCTGGGGGTCTGCTTCTCCATTTAGACTGTCAGGAACTTGAGGGTACGTGGGGCAGGGCACCGCTGAGGGAGTGCATGAGCCGGACAGCTGTGGGCAGGGGGACGGTAACTGGAGGAGCCAGCTCGGCCGGGCTGCTGTCCCCAGTTATTTGATCAGATGCTAATCTGGGGAGGGCTGTGAAGGTATTTAGTGATGTGATTGAAGCCCATAACCAGCTAACTGAGCAAGTGAGATTATCCTAGATAATCCACATCGGCCTGATTCAACCATGAAAGGCCCTCAGAGCAGATCCGGGGTCCCCGGATGAAGGAGTAATTCTGCATGTGGACGGCAGCCTCAGCCCGTGCCTGAGTGCCAGGCACCCCATCCTGACGGCCTGCCCTCCGGACTTCAGGGTGGTCTGCCCAGCACCCACAATCAGGTAAAGCAATTCCTTGCAATGAATCCCATAATCTCTCTCCTACCATTTGTGCTTCTCTGCTGGACCCTGACTGATGCAGCTTCCGGTCCTGGAACTGGTTCTAGAGGAAAAGAATCTCGAGGAGTTCTCTGCATTGGTTCTAGGTTTTCTGGAATTCTTCCGTAATTTGATTGGATTTAAAGGCACAATGACGATTCCTAGTGGTAAAGAGGGGAGTGGTGGTCCATGGTATGATGTGGTAACAGATGTTCAAATATAGGCCAGCTACCAGCCTGCCCTTCCTGTGGATTTAGGGCTTAACTAACCAGCCCCAATCATCATGTGAGGCACTTCTCACTAATTCTCTTTTTTTTTAATTTTTAAAAATTATTTTTATTTATTCATTTTATGGGAGGAGTGATAATTAGGTTTATTCATTTATTTTAATGGAGGCTTTGGGGACTGAACCCAGGACCTCGTGCATGCTAAGCATGTGCTCTACCACTGAGCTGTACCCTCCCCCCTTCACTAATTCTCTTTATACCTCTCTCCCTCCCCCCATATACATATATACGCACATGCATACGTATACATACACGTGCATACATATGTATAGTATATACATGCATAAATTCCATATGTGTATGTCCTCTACTGATTGTGCTTTCTGGTCGGCCCTGCCTGCCTGTCTAATATAGCAGGTTACTCACCTCTCTGCACCTTGGTTTCCATATCTGTAAAATGCGACCATATCTCCTATCTCACTTTATGTCACAGAGCGGGGAGAGTGACAGACTAGCTGGGCCAGGAGCCCCTTGGCAGTTGTCAGTGAAGTGCCTGCCTGGGTTCTGTTCCTCGGACCACACAGCAAGAGTCCAACCGGTGAAGCCTCTACCCCCTGCAGGTGACCAGCATGTCCAAGGTCGGGGTGGGGGCCTCTGGTCCCACCTTTACTGTTCTGGGTCAGAGAAGGAAGCCTCTTCCCTCCCCTGACCCAGTAGCTGAATTGCATGAACGACCTCATGTCAGGGCCGGGGTGCTCCTGGACAGCCACCTGGGGTGAGGAAACCAGTTATGCCTGGCCATAACTCTGTGTTAACCCCTTTCACCTCTCTGAGCTGCAGGTTTTCACATCTCCTCATGGCCCCCTTTGTACTTTTTCATCAAATCCAGTCCCTCAGACACAGTGAGCTTTTCTGTCTACCCTCCGACTCCAGAACCTTTGTGCTTGTGGTTTCTAGAAGGAGCATGTGGATAACCTAACACAGAGGCCAGCTTGGGTGACAAGCTGGTGCATTTATGAAATAGGTACTAATGTACCAGAAGAGTGAGGTTTGATTATCCACACCTCTTGCTGCCTGGAAAGAAAATCATCAGGCCTGTCTCAGAGTAGGTAGTCCCTGCACAGATGGAGTCATTTGAAGGTTTAACTCATGCCTGGAGGGTGTAGATGCTTAGCAAAAATTTGTTGGATGAACCCGGGGTGGAAGTTTCTATTTTGTGTGATCGTTGCTGGTTCCACAGGGGAAAAGTATCTATGTTGTGTATGGGGCCTGTGGCCCTTCAGTGAAGTCTTCTGACCCCTCTGAGCCTTCTCACATCTAAGGTGACAGGTGGCTGGATTCAGGGCTGTCCAGTTCTGCAGGTAGCACCACTGCTGGCTTATGGGTTTACTGCTAGCATCTGGGGGGTGTTGGGGGGGGGGTTGCCAAGCCACAGTGTGCCCAATGGGAAAAAGGGCAAGGGCATTCTCCAGGATAGACCATATATTAGGCCAGAAAACCAGCCTTAATACATTTTAAAATGTTGAAATCATACAAATTATCTTTTCCAATTACAGTGGAATTAAACTAGAAATCAGTAACAGAAGGAAGACTCAAAAATAAGGTGAAGATAAATCACACATTCTTAAACAATCAACAGGTCCAAAAAATCACAAAGGAGATTAGAAAATATCTTGAGACAAAAACGAAACCAAAACTTATAGGATGCAGCAAAAGCAGTGCAAGAGGGAAATTTATAGCTGTAAACATTTACTTTAAAAAGGAAGATCTCAAATCAGCAACTGAATTTTACTAGAAGTAGAAAAGGAACTGGAAAATGAAGAGCAAACTAAATGCAAGGCTAACAGTGAGAGGGAAATAATAAAGATTAGAGCAGAGATAAAACAGAGACTAGAAAAACAGAGAGAAAAATAAACTGAAAGTTCGTTCTTCAAAAAGATCAGCAAAGTTGGCAAATCTTTAGCTAAGGTTGACTAAGAAGAAAGGAAGAGCCAAATTACTAAAATCAGAAATGAAAGTGGGGACATTACTACTGATGCTATAGAAATAAAGAGGATTATAAGATGGAAGTAGGAATGATTTGTTGGAGGAGTCATAAAAAGGATGTGACCACTTGACCTGTGAGCTGGACCCAGGCAATTGGAGGCTCTCACCCCCTCCCTGTCCTTGGACTATCCTCTGTGCCCACTTTTCCTACACTAAGAGCTACTTCACTGATGCAGCCTTGAAAGAGAAATGTGTTATTGAGACTATCTGGACTGTATCTGTGACTGAACCACATAAAGGTCTCTGTATAAACTCTTGAGATTCTGCTGGGCAGGTGCAGAGATCTACTTGTCTTGCAGCTTCATGTGTGAATTCCCCTGCCCATTAAAACTGCCACCTGCCAACCTGGTGTGTTCTGCCTGTTTTTCTGGTTCTCCTTCCCTCTGTGTGAAGTGGCTGGTTTTGAATTTCACCTGGGAAACTTCTGAGGTTGCGAACCAACATAATTATACACCAGCAAATTGGATAGCTTAGATGAAATGGGACAATTCCTAGAAATACAAAACCTACCAAGACTGAGTTACGACGAAATAGAAAATGTGAATAGTCCTGTAACTGGTAAGGAGATAGAATGAGTAATCAAGACCCTCCCAACAAAGAAAAGCCCTGGACCTAATGGCTTCACTGATGAATTCCACCAAACATTCAAGGGAGAATTAACACCATTTCTCCTCACATTCTTCCACAAAATTGAAGAGGAGGGAGCCCTTCTTAACTTATTCTATGAGGCTAACTTTACCCTGACACCCAAGCCAGACAAAGATACTATAAGAAAACAAAACTACAGACCAATATTCCTTTGAGTATTGGTGTAGAAATCCTCAGCAACATATTAGAAAACTGAATTCAGCAGTATAGCAAAAGGATTATACACCATGACCAAGTGGCATCTAGTCCCAGAATGCAAGGATGGTTCAAAGTACAAAAATCTGGGGGAGGGTATAGCTCAGTGGTAGAGTACATGCCTAGCATGCACAAGGTCCTGGGTTCAATCCCCACTATCTCCATTTAAATAAATAAAAACTTAATTACCTCCCCACAAAAGGAATTTTAGATATAAATAAATAAATAAATAAATATTTATATATATATATGTGTGTGTGTGTGTGTATATATATGGCTATTTGCTGCAGCATGGTTGGATCTTGAGATCATCATTCTAAGTGAAGTAAGCTAGAAAGAAAGAAAAATACCATATGATATCACTTATATGTGGAATGTAAAAGAAAGACACAAGTGAACTTATTTACAAAATAGAAACAGGCTCACAGACATAAAAAACAAACTTATGGTTACCAGCAGGGAAAGGGGGTGGGAAGGGATAAATTGTGAGTTCTAGATTTGCAGATACTAATTACTATAGGGGAATCCTACACACAAAGTGAGTTGCATTAAGCAGGGAAAGGTAAAAAGAGAGAGAATTTGAATATTTTATGCTGGACAATAAAGTCAGTCTTCCCCTTGCTCTAAAGGCAGACACTGTCTCTACCAAGGTCTCGAGAACACCTGCGCTTTGCTCCGGAGGGAGACCTATCTCTATCTTCCAAGGCCATTGGCTCTACAAACATCCTTGAAAAATTGTCCAGGACAAAGGCATTTGTGGTGTTAGCTGGCAAAGTCATGCAGAAATTTGAGAAACATGAAAGAATCATGACAATAACCTCCCAAAACATCCACCCCTCATTTCTACACCATCTTGACTTCTGGCAACTTCCCCAGGAGTATACCACTCCAACAGTTGCTCTGATTAACCTGATCGACAGAAGCAATTCAATTTGTCTCTCAGAGTTTAATTAATTTCATCCACAGCACTTCCAGGGACACAGTGAATCCTACCTGCAGTTTTAACCTCAATCCTGCCTCCCTGCCAGAGTCTGCAGTCCAACAGGTTGGACAAGTCCCATTAACCATCAAGGCCTCTCTTAGAAAAAGTCAAGCAGCTTTCTCAAATATTGACCCTTGCACTTAGCCCAGATCATTAATCCAGGAATGGCAGGATGTACTAGATACTGCTCAATTGCCACTTTGGCCCACAAGGAGGGAGTCTGGGCCAATCTATCATTCATACCAATCCTGGCCAGTAAATCGACACTGACCTGAATGACTTTCCGGGCCGAAGTGGTCCCATCGGTCATTTCAACCAAAGTCAGGGACAAATGGTGCATCACCCTTTCTAATCAAATGGCTACCTCATGGGGTAACTGCCCACAGAGTGCACCTGAATCTCAGGTCACTGATCGGTCTAGGAAGCTCCCCTGAGTAACTCAGGCTAGCCTCAGGTGTCTGTGGGCTACCTGATCTATTGGTGATGTTTGTTTAAACAATTACAGTTCTTTTACAACCACTGCAAAGATGCAAGACACTCTTTGGGGAGGTTGGCAAATTAATGCCTGGCTTTCACACAAACCCAATCATCAGGGCACATGTGGTATTATTTACAATTGTTGGTCCCCGAAGAGGGACCTACATCAGTTGGAGCAGAGGTTGATAAAACCTCCAGTGTGGCCTCCTGGCCAGCCCATAGGCCTTCAGGTTCCCAGTTTAGTTTGAATCATTGAGTCTAATCCTCCTATTTGGAAGGACTTCCTGAGGGCAGTCATCCAATCTGTCCTGTTTGCCCATGCATCCAGCTAGGTGGCATTGTCACCGAGCAGAACCCTATCGGGCCTTCCTAGAACAGAACCCCCCTGACCATGTCCTCCGCCTGCTTCTTGTCTGTAGAAGAACTTTAGTCTCCCAGGCTTCCCCAAGTTCCAAAGAGTACATTTCATCAGAGAAGTGAGAAAGCAAGGGAAACAGTCAAGCAAGACAAAATAATCATAGTTCAGCCATTAAACAAAGTCAAGGACTGTTAGTTCCTCCCCAAGGGCTGTAGATGATATTCTGAGCCTTGTCCTCTGAGCTGTTTTGCAGATACTGAACCCTCACCAGGTGGAAGGAGTTAACCCTGTGCTACCCACAAGCACAGAGACCCCGGACCAGCTGGAAGCAGGTTGATGACGTCGACTCCCAATGACCCTACCACCAGCCAATCAGAAGAAAGTCGGTGAGCGTTCACACACCCCCACAGCCCCTCTCCCTCACCTTGTCTTTAAAAGCCTTTCCCTGAAAGCCTTTGGGGAGTTCAGGTCTTTCAAGCACCAGCCACCTGGACTCCTTGCTTGGCGTCCTGCAGTAAACACTGCACTTTCCTTCAGCACGACTCATGACAGTAGATTGGCTTTACTGCGCTCTGGCTAGTGGACCCAAGTTTGGTTCAGCAACAGCATTTGTCTTCCCCACAAGATGACCCGGTGAGGGCTGTGGGAATGGGGGTTGGGAAGACATCTGGTGGTACTGCAGAAATTTTTCCTGCAAGATGCGGGAGCCAAGGATATCTCTTGCATTTCCAACAGACTTCTGGTAATTAACAGGAACAGCGGTCGCACTAGTCAAAGCCACCCAGTCAGGGAGAAGGCAAATCCTGCGACCAGTTACATTTAAGGTGCTTGCAAAAGTTTGGGACAGCTGCACTAGGGCGTTTTTGTTTATAAGGAAGGCTCCAGAGGCAATTAAAAAGGCAAACATCATTCCTGAGTCATGCCCCTCTCCACCCATCTCCTGGGATCTAAGGTGTTTCCTACCTAGGGGCTGAAGTTGCTACTCCCCCTCCAAAATTGGTAAAGCTAAAATCTGGTACCTAAAATGTCCTTTTTTTCCTTTTTTTTAATGGAGGTGCTGGGGATTGAACCCAGGACCTCCTGCATGCTAAGCACACACTCTACCACTAAGCTATACCTCCCAAGTGTCCCTTTTTAATTTTTTCCCCCAGTTATCTTTTTCTCAGACCCAAACCTTTTGTTTGGAAGGGTCAGGTACAAGAGGTACCAGGGACATTTTTATAAAATGCATGGAGACCCAGTATGTTCCCCATTTTGTCCTACGGGGGCCACCATAGAGGGTCTGTGAGAGCCATTGCTCACCCACATGGTTGTTTTCCTTGTGATCTAAGACCACGTCCATCCAACGAGGGAATCCAAGTGGCTACTGGAATCAAGATGGACTCCCTGGGCCCCTTCCGGCTGGGCTGTCGCCTAGATGTGCTGACCAGGCTGGCTCGGGGCTGGTCTTAGGGGAAGGAAAGAAGCAACGTGCCCGGGAATAGTCTGAATCCCCAAATTTTGAAGTAAGTTCTTATGACCTTCTCAGCACGTTCATCCAGATGTCCCCAGGAAGTGGCCTTTCTCGAGGCAGCTGCATTCAGTGATCAAACTGCTTTATAAAGGTGTGTGGACCAGGAGGCAGTGAGGGAGGTAGAGGCAGAAACCTTTTTGCATGGATTTTTGAGGAGGCATCCCCGTCTTGAACGACTCCAGATGCCCGTGGGTGGCGGGGAGTGGGGAGGAGCCACGGGATCCCTTGACTGCCGGCCCATTGTTGAGTGGCTTTTGTGATACAGGGTACACCCTCATCAGACAGCAAATGGCTAAAAATACCACATGGGTTTGTTTCAAGGGCCACAACAGTGTGCCCAGAGTCGGCTGGTTGGACCCGAATGGCAACTCTGTGACCCTTAAATGTGTCTACTGTGGTGAGGCACCACCAATAGCCCCTAGAGGGGGTCAGAGGTGTGCTGCTGGGGTCATGCACTGGGCAAGGTGACCTCTTTCCCCACGAGAGAAATGGGCCAGCCGGTGGTGGGGATCACACCTCTGGCCTGCGATGGCAGCCTCTGCCTCAGAAACCACTTTTCCCCCTGGGCCGGGTCCACGGTGGAGGTGTTCTCATGCTCAGCCCAGGGAAGGGCCCAGGTGGCAGTCTGGGAGGCGCCGGTGCTGCAGTCAGCAGCCTGATCCCAGATGGTCCCATCAGAGAACAGGCTCTCACCTTGGGTATCACCATGTGTGACCTTGACAGTTGGAGGTTTTCCAAGTGGCAGATCCGACAAATCAGCAACAGCCCGAGAGTCAGTAAAAATGTGTTGGGGTTTACCAAGTGGAGTGCTGGCCCAGCGCTATGCAAACGGCCTGGGGTCTACCTGCTGAGCAGAGGACTCACAACCATTTTCAGTTCTGGGCCGTGCTGCCCTGGCGCAGTGTACACCATCTGATTTCAGTCGACCCATCAGTGAACCAGACCTGGGCATTTGGGGAACTTGAGATCACCATTTAGCCAGCGGCTTGGCTTTGCTGGAAGGAGTGGAGGGGTGTAAGTTCCCCCCAGAGGATCAGCTGTCAGAGATAAAGCTGAGGTTTCCCTTGGGCCAGGACAAGTCCAGGACGTGTGTTCCTGGATACTGCAGCTGGGGCAGGTCAGATGGAGGCCAGGCAGCAAACGCCAGCCTTCCTGCCTGGAAGCAGGCCCCCGGGAGTTCAGAGTTCACTTCCTGCTGCTGTCAGCACTGGCTCAGCCCTGTAAGGTCACCAGGGTTGCCTCTGACCATGGCCTGGGCTGCGGGTTGGGAAAGCAACGATGGATTTCGGTCAAGCGCTGTTTACAGCTCATTGAGTGATGACCTCGGGCCACTTTCTGGGCTGCAGTATCCCCCGGACTGGAGCAGTGGTTACCCAAGAGTCAGTGTATCTCACAGAATACCAGTGTTACACAGAAACAAACTCTTGTTGCTAAATAGTTTGGGGAAACTCTCAATGAACAGGGTCCCCTTTGGCAGGGTTATTCAGAGCCTTTTCTGGGCATCCCAAATCTCCAGGCGGGGGCTGTAGCCTGTGGTGTTTGCCAGGCTGAACCAACCAGGGCACCCCGTCATACAGAGCTTCTCACCGCAGGCATTCTGAGGGGCATGCCTCAGGGCACGCTAGATAGGGTGGTTTCTGGGGTGCTGAGTTCTGTTCTGAGATCTAAAAAAAACAGAACCACACGACCTCCAGTGACCCCTGCCTCCTGGGGTTCATGCTGTCTCTTGCTCCCTCCCATTACCATCTGTCCTGAGTGAGGACACCTAGGCAGCCTGTGGCCAGCAGCCCTGAGTGAGCTTGGAAGCAGATGCTCCGGCCCCAGCCAAGCCTCGAGGTGACTGCAACCCCCGCCAACAGCTCCAAAGACCCTCATGTAAACCCATGGTGACCATGGGGCCTCCAGCAGTGCCAGGAGGATGCAGGTCTGAGAAGCAGAAAGCTGGACTCCAGTCCCAGCTGAACCCGCTGTGGCAGGTCAGGGACCTGGGTTCCTGTGAGCTCCTGCAGAGAACCCGGGAAGGAGACAACAGTCACAAAGGTGGGCCAGGGCTGCCATCATTTTGCAGTGAGGATGTTTATTGAGAATGGCTCATTACAAACAAAATATATTTATGTATAAAATCTCTGCAATGCAAAAGATCCCTTTTATCCCCATGTGGCTGGAGTGAACAGCGTGGCCTGGGGCTGCACTCAGCCCCCTGAGTGCGGACAGGGGTCGAGGTGGCTGTAGGCAGGGTGCCTGCTGTCCAGGCTGTCTCCAGCCCCATTTTCATGACTTCTGCAGGAACATGACCCAACGAGGCTTGCATCCTGCCTCCGTGATGCTTCCCAGGCAGACAGCACCGTCGCAATGACAGGCAGCTCTCGTGAACTTCCGGGAGGGTGACCTCCAACCCGTGGCTTGTCCCGGGAAGCCCTCCTCCCAGCCCAGGGACTGAATGTCTCTAAAAGATGGGTGGAGGCTGCCCTCCATGTCAGGGCCCCCTCATGTGCAGCCAGCCCCAAAGCTTTGCTTCCTCTCATTGTTTCCCTTGACACATCCATTCTCGGCAGTTTTACCCCGACCCCTCTTAAGGACACCCAAGCCCCACAGCTTTCACACGTGGTACCCCTGGGCATGGGAACCAGAGCTCCCTGGGATCGTGGGCCACCCAGCATTAAGGCCATGGTGATAAGAGCAGCCTGAAGGCATCGCTAGTCTCTGAAACCCAGGGTGGCTGCCCAGCCAACAGCCCCTCCCCAACAGCCAAGGCTGCCGGGTGTTGAGGAGCAATACAGCTGGGTGGTCTGACAGCCCTCAGCGACGGAGCCCACCCCTGCCCCTCAGAGCCGCCACAATCTGGGGGGAGGAGTACGCGGGGCAGATGCTGAGTGTGGTTTACAGTCTGGGGGAGGGGCAGCAGCTGCCGCCGCCGCGTGCCTCGGGCACTGGAAGACCAAGACACGGAGGGGCCAGGGTGTTGTGGCTGTTGGGGCTCCCCGACCCCCCTAGCCTGAGGCAACCCTTGAGGGGTGGGGGGTCCCCAGCCCCTCTGGGAATAATCCATTTCCCTTGTTTTTTAGGTGCAGACCTGAGTTCAAGACCCAGCTCCACCATGGTCCTGGGCTGGGTTTCTGTCCATACGGAGAGGGGCCCCAGCACGCAGCCCGCCATCCGTGAGTGCCCTTCTCTTAGAAGGAGAGCGTGGGCTGTGAAGAGAGGTGTCAGTGGTTCCAAAGTACCTGTGATCTCACTGTTACTGTCTTACTTGAGGATGAGTCTCACTCCCATAAAGTGAAAACTTAAATCTCAAAAAAACCACTCCCCCCAACCCCAAAAGAAGAAAGAAAAAGGACACAGCTCTGTCCACGCCACATGCTGTGCTGTGAGATCCCGGGTGGCCATCACCCTTCTCTGTCAAGACATGAGACCCAACACTGTGCAAAAGGCCCTGGTGTGAACACCAGGGTGGGTGGGAGGCCAAGGCTGCCCCCAGCCACTGCCTCAGGCCCAAAGCCCCTGAGCCCAACCCTTGCGGCTCCCCACTCTCAGAGGCAGACCCCACCACCAGGACCCAGGCTGCTGTCAGGAGGTCCCGGGGCCGGTGGATCGCTAGGCCCAGGCAGCCATTCCTGGCCCTTGGGCTCAGTTGTTCTTGAGCACTGCCTGCCAGCAGGAACCAGGGTCCCACCCACTTCCCAAGCCCCAACCCTCTCGAGCTGGAGTACCCAGAAGGCCACAGGGCCCTCAGAGTCCTTTCTGCCTGAGGTCCAGCCCTCCCCAGGGGCCAGAGGCCTGGCAACCACCACAGGGCACGGGGTCTGCAGCACTTCTGTCCCAGAGGAGGCCCGGAGAGTCTGCAGCCCCTGGGGCTGAGCTCAGCTACAGTATCCAAACAAACACGCCGCCCTGACAACATCTGTCTCCAGGGCTCAACCACCAGGCCTATGGGGAGACGGGCTCAGACTCCTCCCCCTGCCCTGGGTCTGGTGGGCAGGCCACGTGGGCACCCGCAAGGGTGGGCATCTCCTGGGCACAGCTGGAGTTGGGCTTGGGGTCCTGGGGGAGCTCCACGCAGATGCTCTGGGGTACCTCTACGCAGATGCTCTGGGGTCCCTCTAGCCACTACAGTTGTGTGAGGGAAGGGGCAGGATGAAATCAGCGCTGGTGGATTAAGCAGGCAGGCCTCAGCCTCCTGGAGCTCCTGGCAGAGGCGGCAGCTCCACACCAGAGCCCGGGAGCCCAGGCCAGGGCCAGGGCCTCCTGAGTGAGCCCGGCGGGGCGGGCACAGTGGGCTCCCGCCGTCAGCTGTCCAAGTAGACAAAGAGGATGTCCTCGTCCGTGCCGTAGCTGGTTCTGGCCTCCTCGAAGTTACTGAGGCTAGTGCTGCACATTCCTGCTGGGCCAGGAGGGGCGGAGCGGGCTCAGGGGAGCACCGGGTTCACTGGCACCCGGTGAGCCACCCCTCACCGTTCAGGAAGCCCTCCCTGCCTGTGGTGGACTTTGTGAGCCTGTCCTCTGACCCTTCCCGAGCTCAGCAGATGGAGAAAGTGAGGCCCAGAGAGGGGAAGAAACACATGAGGCTGCCCAGGGTAAGTCTGTGTGAGTCATGGGGGGGTTCTTCCCTGTCCCCAGGGCTGTGGAGAGCCCTGGGTGGGTCTGGAGCAGGGATGGGGCTGGGAAGACTCTCCTTTGTCCTCAGAAGGCGGGCCTGGGGGAGACGGGTGGGGCCCTGGGCAGCGGCATGGGGCTGGCGCCTTGGTAGGGAGAGATGTCCTGGCCCGGCGATGGCGGGGGTGTGGAAGAGGCCAGCACTGCCCCAGGTTGGTGGCTGCTCTGCTGCACGGCGAGAGAGTGGCGTGGATTAGGGAGCCCAGGCAAAGCAGAGGCTTTGGGGAGAAGGTGGTGAGTGGCTCTGGGCCACACCAGGTTGAGTGGAAGGAGTTGTGGGGGCTGAGGGCCCGCCCCACCCATGTCCCTGCCCATGTCCCCGCCCACATCCCCGCCCACATCCCCACCCACGTCCCCACCCCACGTCCCCGCACTCACGGTCGGCGTAGGCTGGGTTGTTGTAGAAGATGCAGCCGGTGGCCCGGTTGTAGCCACGCAGCACGATGAAGTGGCCCTGGTAGTCGGGGGTGCGGCAGAAGCAGCGGTGGCCGCTGGGAGCGAAGCAGCAGTACTTGACGGGGCTGGAGCAGAGGTCACAGTGCAACACCCCCGAGTTCACCAGCACGATGGCCACGTGGCCCTGTGCCAGGTGCGCTTGGATGTCCTGCACGCTGACTGTGCTGTGGGCAGGAGGTAGGTCAGCCAGCGCCACTGGGCGGCCTCCCAGTCTCTCGAGTGGACCCCTGCTTGGCCCCCGCTCTGTCCCATGTCACACAGCTCGTGTCCACCCTGAGCTCAGTGCAGAGGGAACATCCTGCTGTGCCCCTGTGGCCCAGGTGCAGTCGGGGGCCAAGCATGAGACCAGGGTTTTGGGCTCTGGGTGTGCCCAGGACATCCTGGCCCCAGCAGACCCTTCACGGGGTGATGAGAGTTCAGCTCCAGAAGGGCCCCCCATCAGGGACCTCTTAAACACACCCCACCTCTCGACACAGTTAGTGGATTCTTTCTACCTAGTGCCTCCCTCAGTCCTTTACCCTAAATCATCTGTGGTTCACGTTGGAAATTGTTGGTCTAATCGATTCCCCAAATCTCAGCCAGGCATGGCTTCACCAGTTTTAAAACCAAATTCTTCTCTGAAGAGTTTGTTTTTCTTTTTTTCCTAAGGCCGCTCGTGGCAGAAGGGGCTGCCTAGGAACGGCTGGTCAGTGTTGCTTCCAGGGGACCCCCAGTGCAGCTGGCTGCTCCAGACTCTTAGGCACTGGCCCCTTCAATGCCCCCTGAGAAGACCAGACCAAACAAGAGCCAGAGGGGAGAAGGGCTAGGGGGGGTCACTACATGGGGGACCCACCATTATCACTGGTGGGGATGCCTACCTACTCAGGGCCCTTCCTTCCTGACCATCTCCTCAGGAGTGGCACGTTAGCGCCATGTGGCCTGGCCCCATGCCAGCCACGCCAAGTCATGTGACCATCTAGTTTGCTGCCCTGGCCCAGGGAAAAATGCCAAGTTTTTCCATTTGGTCTTTGAAACAAAACAGCTGGCTGAGTTCCTCACAGTCTGTACCAGAGCAGGATTTCAGCTACAGGGAAAGGCAGGGGCTGGGCTGGAAGGAAAAACAGCAGGCTTCACGGGACAACTGGGGTCAAAGTCCCAGGTTCAGTTCACAGCATGGCCGTGGTGCTGGGCTGACCCTGGGGCCCACACTGCTTTGCTATCCTCAGTTCCTCACCTGCGGGATGGGGGCAGCCCCAGCTCTCTACCCCACTAAGCAAACACTGGCTGCCTTTCCCTCTAACACGTGCTCAGATGGCTAGATGATGCGTGGGGACGTCTTCCCTGTTTCCTGATGGGCTACTGTGTGCCTACATTATGTTAATAATGGAAACAAACCTGGGAAGAATGGGAGACCTGAGAAGAGAGGTGGGGGGAGCCAGGCCGGGACCTGGGGAAGGAAGTCGCTTGCATCGGGGCAAGTCGCTCCCAGGGTCTGCCTGAGTCCTGCCCTCAGGTGTAGATGAGCAGGAGGACTATGTCAGGTCACAGCAGCCTGTGGGGTGGTCTGGCAGCCAGGCCTCCCTCGATGGTCCACACCCTGGGCTGTTTCCGCAGCCTCCATCGCTGAGCCAGCATGCGCCTCAAGCCATCACCCTTCATCAGGGTCCCTGTGCTCCATAATATGCCACCGCCCTGTGAGCCCTGGGGGCTGGCTGGAGTCTGCCTTGCTCACTTGCCCCTCCACCCCTGCCAGGATCCACCCCAGGCGAGAGTCTGTGTACAGTCGGTCACGCAGCCTGCCTTGTCCCCATGCCAGCTGGACGGGAAGCTCCAGTTCTGCCTGACTCCCCAGCCTTCCCCATACGTCACCCCCAACCTCCCCCCCCCACCAGTCTGGTGAGCAGGCGTGCAAGGAAGGGCAGGGTGGGCGTGGACTCACCATTTCTCCACCAGCACCTTGCAGGCTTTGGCTTGTGCAAACAGCTGGTTCACCCGGGTCTCCTCGGTGTCAAAGTGCTTCCTGTAGAAGGACTGAAAGCAGAGGGGCAGTTAGAGAAGCCACTGGCCTGGCTGTCCTCACCCCTGTTGGATGGAGTAAACAGCATGTCACGGAGTCAGAGATGGTGGGAGAGCAGAGGAGCCTGGCCCACAGGGAAGACGGCGCAGGCAGCAGGCCCGGGCAGAAAGCTGTGTCTGTCCTGGGCCGGCAGGGCAGCTGCTGGGGAGCAAGGGACCGACCACACAGAGGGTGAGGAGGGTGCTCAGGAGGCGTGTGGGCATCCTGGGGAAGGTTAGCTACCCTGAGCTTGTGTCCCCTGGCGGGCATGAGCGCAGGAGTCTGGAGTAAATGAGCAAAGTGCCCCGGGATGTCCAGCGAGGCTCAGCCAGGCGAGGTCCACGGAATATACTGTTTGGTGCAGGGGCTTCCAGGGAGCCAGAGTCCTGGGGTGGGGGGGAGGCAGAAGAGACCCTGCTCTTGGGCCCTTTCCTTTGCCTCATGGCCACACTGATCAAGCAGGATCAGTGAGCCTTCTTTCCCGGCTTGGAAAGTTCAAAGGAGAGTTAGGGTGACCGGCACTGGCCACGGTGCAACAATCCTTTTGCCAATGAGGCTGGCAGCAAATCTGCTCTGCCAGGTTTTGGAGCCCAGGCCAAGATGTGCCTCTGCAGGAGGCAAGCAAGACCAGCTGGAGCTGTGCAGGGAGGGAAACGCACTGGTGTATCGGCAAGGCTGCCATGGCATTCTTTTTCAAAAGACAAAAAAGAGAAAAGGAAAGATGGCACATTGATTTTTTTCCAGAACACCAATACCCAGCTTGGAGCCGGCTGTCCCCATGAGGAGGAAAAAATGATGGCCAGAGGAGGGCAGGGTGTGCTGAGGCTTGGGCCCTGCTTGTGCTGGGAAGGACACAGGAAGGCTCCTCTGAGCATCATCAGCAGCTGTCGCAGGCAGGCGGGTGGTCTCTGGACAAGGGGGAAGGGTTGCCAGGAGAGACCTCGCTTGCTGCTCAGGTCCTCTGGGCAGCTGGACCCAAGATACCTGGTCCAATTGCTCACAAGTCCTGCCTGGAGCCCGGCTGCTGCTGCTCCCTGGTCTCCACAAGCTGCATGCACACCCTTGACCGCACCCTCTTCCAACGACTGCACCTAGTGAAGGCCAGTGGCCGGCGCTCACCTGGTTCTTGTAGCCCTTGTCGACGCCCAGGGTCTGGGTGCAGAAGCGGTGCCTCACGCCAAAGTGGCGCATCAGGTAGGCCAGGTCAATGGTCCAGATGCTCTTGGTTAGCCGCAGCTCCCGCAGGGCACTCTCAAACTCACTGTCGTCCAGCTGGCCCAGGTATCTGTGTGTGGATGGGCCGCAGAGGTCACTCACCTCAAGGGGAAGCTGGCCGGGGTCACCTCCCACCCGAGGGCTGCCACCGTCTGAGCTCCCAAGCCCCTGGACTTGGTCGTGAAATCCTACAGCCTGTCCTCACACTGCCCAGGCACCACACTGGATCTGGAGTCCAGGGCCTGGACTCTGATCCTGACATCTCTTGCTGGCTGTGTGACTTTGGGCAAGTCACCATCCTCTCTGGCTTCACTAGCTTCATCTCGAGGATGAAGTGCTTGGACCTTAGCAGAGGCTTTCTAAGTTTTAAGCACAGAACTCTTCTGTTGAACCCTATTGTGCCTGGAATTCCAGGAGGTAAAATGGGTAAGGGAGAGGCTGCCCTGGGGTTCCATGCTGCTGTCTGAAAACTCTCCAACAAGGAGATGGAGATGGTATGGTTCCTCTGTGCCCTGATGGTGGTAGTCACACAGCCTCAGCTCAGCAGTCAGCTCCCTAGTGACGCAGTGGTCACATGATCCTGTGTCTCAGTCATGGGGTCACTCTGTGGGCCAGGCCTGGGCACCGGGGATTTCCTGGCCATCCCAGAGCCCCCGGCACTCTTGGCATGCAGATCTGGAAGGCCTGGTCCACCCTTTGCTCACTTTTGCAGATGGGATAGGGCCTGGATGGAAGCTGGGCCTCCCACAAGCCCCAACCGAGGACAGCCACAGGGACAGTGAATCCCACCAGGTCTCTCCCTGTGTGTCCCCCAGCCAGGGCAGGGGGTGGGACGGGGAGGGCCGAGGCCTGCCCACTCACCGCAGCACCATCCTGGAGCAGGCCAGGCCGCAGTCCCAGTGGTAGAGCTGCTGGATGATGGGCACAGGCAGCTGCACAAAGTCCCCTGCTGGGAAACACAGAGGTCACAGTGCCCACCACTGCCACCCCTCCGGAGCCACCGTCCTCAACTCCTGCCCAGATGCTGCAGGGGCTGTTCAGGGGCTGGGCCAAACCTTACGGGCCACCACCCGTCCATTCTCCATACAACAGCAGTGATCCCCCTGAAATGCCAGTCAGAGCAGGTCAGTCTAGCACAAAATGCCCCAGTGAGCTGGTTCCCACACCTCTCAGGGCAGTGCCTTCATGGCTGCTGCCCAGTGCCCTCTGCTTCCTTGCCTCTCCTCCCCTCCCAGCCTGCCCTCCAGGCGGAACGTTCCCATCATGAGCCCACGTGCCCCGGGGCCTTTTTACACCTGCTCCCTCTGCCAGGACTGTCCTGGCCCTCCAGGTAGCTGAGCGAACGCCTGCTTGTGGACGTGGCTTCTCCACCACACTGCCCTTCCATGCCCAGCCCCCGCTGCGTGCACTCCCAGCCCCACAGGCCTTTCTCTCTGAGCCTCTTCGTGGTGGGAGTTCCAAGGAGGCAGGGACAGGGCTGGACACAGCAGGTGCTCAGATGTTCAAGTCTGAGTTCACAAGGCCAAGGACTCCAAAGCCCCCAGGGCCACCACAGCGTGAAGACCACAGCTCCGAGGAGGGGACTGGCACGTCATCTGTACGTAAAATGCTACCCTGGGTGACCTCTCAGTCTCCTTGCCAAGCAGTGAGGCGCAGCAGAAAGGGCCCGACCCAGGCGTTCTAGCCCCGGGCCTGCCACTGGCTGGCTGCGGGCTGGGCAACTGACTTCCTCATGCTGGGCTGAGTCCGGCCGCCTCTAAATTGGGGACTTGGATCTGATTCAGGCGTTCAGTCAACAAGTATTGCCCAAGAGTCTAGTAAGTGCCTGACATGTGAACCAGAGAGATGGTGGTGAGTGACACAGACAGGTCCCTGCCTTGGTGGACAGCAGAGACAAGCAAGTGAAGAGAAAAACAGGGGGCCCAGCTAGGGGAAGTGATCAGGGTGTGCTCTAGAGAGGAAAGTCGGGGCACCAGGCAGAGGGCTGTGGCGGGGCAGGCTGGCGCACAGCCTGCAGGACCCTCCTGCCCTGGATCCTGTGACTCAACAGCCAGAATGGAAGAACGGGAGGGACTTCCCTTCGGCTGTGACCGCTGTTCTCACTCACGACACCCTTTCAGCCCACGTTGGTTCCTCACCTCAGGGGTCCTGGGGACTCTCTTGAACCCACGACCAGCCTGCGCAGAGCTGCTCTGGCTCCTGTCGTGTGCACCAACCCAGAGGGCCATGCGGGAGCCCTGGAGCTCATCCTGGCCTTTCGACCTGCCGGCCTTGCCCGGGCAGTCTCTCGCCTGGTGTGGATCCCAAGCTCCCACTCTCCTGTGTCTAAGCCCTCCCCAGCTCTTAAGGCCTGGCTAAGATGCCAGCACTTCCAGGCCTTCCCTGATCCCAGGCCGGCTGGGCCCCAGATCACACTCTGGCTCACAGGCAGGACCCTCACCTTGAGCTTGTCTGTGCCCTGCTGGGCTGTTGTGTGTCCCCAGGAGGCAGGGACCTGACTGCTTCTTTGCTGCACTATACTGGCCTCTCCCGTCTACGCCTCACCCGCAGGGCTCGTGGATCGCAGGATGGCGTGGTGAGTGCAGGCCACCCACTGGCTGAGCCATCTGGCCTCTCGGTGCCCGCGTCAGCCTCTGTGAAACGAGCCCTCAGGTGTCAGCCTGCAGGATGCCGTGGGCACTCGGGGTGAGAATGTGTGTGAAGCCCTTTGCAGGTGCAAGCTGCGCCCTGCCCTCCATCAGCCGGGGCCCGGCGCACTGAAGCCAGTCGGGCCCAGGCTTTGCTCCCCACTTCCCCTGGCCCCAGGAGCCCCCAAAAGGAACCCAGTTTGGGGGAGGCTATAGCTCAAGTGGTAGAGCACATGCTTAGCATTAACGAAGTCCTGGGTTCAATCCCCACTACCTCCTCTAAAAATAAATAAATATATTAATTAATTAATTAACTAGTCTAACCCCCCCCCAAAATAAAAAATCTCTTAAAAAAAAAAAAAGGAACGCAGGCCACCACTTAAGGCCCTCCAACATTCTCCCCATGCCGTGGATTCAGTCCTGAGGGCTGTCCTGCCTGACTTCTGCCTGTCCTCTGTTCCAGTTCTACCCCCAGCCCCTCTCCTGTTTCTGTACACCGTGGCCAGAGGGATCTCTCTTTTTTCTTTGACTGTTTAAATTTTCATTAACAACTTAGTTACCTTTATACCATAATTTACATGTTTTAAATTTTATTTTGGTCAGAGGTTTTTTTAACTTTTTTTTTAATTGAAATATAGTTGATTTACAATGTCTCCTACTGCTCTTAGAATAAAATTCTCACCCTTTACTAAGGCCTCCAGGGCCCATCCCACCCGCCTCACTTTGGTCTTCACCCCAGGATCTTTGCACGTGCAGCTCTGAAACTCTCTTTCCCCTCAGTACTCAAGGCTGTCTCTTTTTGTCATTCAGGTCCCAGGTCAAAGTCTCCTCCTCTGAGAGGCTTTTTCTGACTATGGCTTTGTGGGGAGGGGCCCTCCTTCACAGTACTTCCTTGTCTCCTCCAGAATACTCAGCAAAACTAATAAAAACATAAACATAAAATACAGCTATCCCGTCTCCCCACTAAACCGTAAGCTTCCTAAAGGCTGAGAATTTGCTAATTTTGTTCAGTGTTACTCCCCGTGCCTAGTGTCTGAGGCTTAGTAGTAACTTAGTAAACATTTGCTGGAAGAAATGAACTACCACTGTGTGCTAGCTCTGCGGACACTACAGGTGCCTGGGACCAGAGCTCTACCTTCGAGGTATTCATATTCTAAAACAAGCCCCCATGGGGCTGAGGGGAGGGAGAACTCTATGCAGGCTGTTGGGTCCTCGGGGTGGGCGCCTCCCTCTTCCAGAAGCCCTCGCTGTAGCTATAAAGTACCTTTTTGTTTTTCTTTACACAGGCTGTTTACTCCCCAGCCTTTGCTCCTGCACACCCTTCAGTCCGGAACGTTGTCTCCCATCTCTGAACATCCAGATGCTCTGGCTCCTTCCCTCCCTGAGGCCCTCAATATGGAGGGTTTGAGGTGGTGTCTGCCTCCCGCACCAGAAAGACCAGTAACTCCCCAGTGGCAGGCAGGCAAAGGGTTGCATTTGCCTCCTCCCAGCCCTCTGACCACAGGAGGTATGCAGACATGCCTAACGGTGAATGGAAGGAGTTTTTTTCCCCAAAAAGGACTTATACCTCAAGATTCCCAGTCCCACTTGTCACCGCAATGCACTCCTTTCCCCTAGGCTTCCAGACTGTAGCCCTCTGTTCACAGCTCCCTCCTTACTCTGTGGCCTGGGCTCTGGCACTGGCTAGCTGGGCCATCTCCGGCCAGACTTTGACTCTGTCCATGCCTCCCCTATGCTCCGCTGGAGATGTGGCACAGGACATGTTCTCTAGGGCCCCCGGAAATTCTGCTGCCCCTCTTCTTCTTGCCCTGATCTCTAGAACCCTTTAATCCTCCCCACACCCTACCCCCCAGGTGGCTAAACATCCCCACATGGCCATCCCATCCTGGCACAGGAAGGGCAGCCCACAGGGACCCAGAGGTATTCCTGCAGGGAGTGATAAGAGTAGGCGAGGCCTTCTGAGGCCAAACTTGCTGCCAGATATTGATGCCTGGAGCCAAGGGACTGTCCCACCTGAGAGTTAGGGACTGCCTGGCAGGCAATGGCCTGGCCTCAGTTGGCAGCTCACGGGCCCTGAATACTTAACCCCTCTCAGCCTCAGTCTGCTCAAAAGTGCAAATAACAATGGGTTATGAGGATTAATAAGGCTCTGCATGTAAACAGCTTAGCACAGTGCCTGCCCATAGAGACCTCCCTGTAAATGTGACTCACTACTCCACTGAGGTTCAGGAAAGGCAAGTGTCTGATCAAGATCACTGGGTCAGATACTTGGAGGAATAAGGAGGCAAAACCCAGGGTAGCACCTACGACTTGCTGTAATCACAACCAGTGCCCCACTAATGCCTTAGGGCGGGGGTCCCACATGCTCTTGACCTCTCCCATGAGTTGGCACCTCACTTTAAGTTTACCAGCAAGCACTGTCTCTTTCTCTTCAACCCTGTGCTTGAAGCAGAGCAGGAATTATTGCTCCCCTCCCCCCACTTAGAAACGCAAACTTACACCCAGGGCACTGAATGTCAGTCTTGGTTTCTGCCCCAAAGGAACTCAGGCCACATGGGACTGAAGGAAGTAGAGTGAAGAACTGCAGCAAGAAAAAAAAGCTGAGTCTGGGGGGCCCTTCCCCGTCGTTCTGTGCTCACAGCCAGTTCCCTGCCCTTCTAGGCCTCAGTTCCCTGAAGTGACAGATCTCCCAAGGCGGGTCCAGCAGGACTTTCCGTTTCTAGGGAAGATGCCGCCCCTGCCTCACAACCAAGATCTTCCCATGACCGCTAACAGAGCTGACTAGGGTCCCAACTAACCGGGGCTTGGGGTGGGGGCCAAGGCGGAGTGCACACCTGGCCAGGTTTCGCTCAAAGCTTTACAGCCTGTGCCGTGGGGGCGGTCGGCCCACGGTCGCGCGACGGAACCCTGCCCCGCGCTAGGGTGAGGTTCCCCTTGTTCCCCGGAGTGAGGGCTGAGCCCTCAGGGAGGCACTGACCGGACTCCAGTGGTGGCCCCTCTGCCTCCGCCTCTGTCCTCATGACCCGGGCAGCGCGGGGCTCCCATGGCCCCGGCCCGGCGCCGGCTGCAGCTTCGACTTCGGCTGGGGCGGGAGCGGGGCCGGTGCTCGCCGGGTTCCTGCGCCGCCACTGTCACCGCCACCGCCACCGCCAGCGCCAGTACGGCGGGGAGAAGAGGAGGCGACTGCTGGGCCACCCCAAGCCCCGCCCCGGCCTTTCCAGGCCTCGGCCCGCCCTGCCCCTCCCCCGACTCCTACGCCTCCAGGCCCGCAGGCTCTGGATCTCAGCGGGTCCCTGCCGCTCGGGGTCTGGGCTCCCGGGGACCCCGCCCCTGGCCTCCCCGGGCCTTGCGCGAACGCGCAGCTCTTCCCCGCCTCGCTCCCCGGAAGCCCCGCCCAGGCCCGGGCGTTCCGAGAACGCTGGCTCCCCAGAGGCTCTTCCCCGGGCAAGCTCCGCCTCTGCCCGACACCGCGCCTCCACCAGCATCGGGTCCGAGGCACAGCGCGGGGCTCCGCGAGGCCCAGTCCTACTCCGAATCCCGTGGGCCGGCCTCCGCTCTGCTCCGTCCCTGTTCCCCTATCCGTTCGGTGGGGTACCTCGCCTCGCTCAGGGCGCGCCTCACCTGGCGCTGCCGGGTTCCGAAGTTTAAATTGTGAGGGGAGGTCCTGGCCCTCGGTCCCACCACCTGCCGCCACCAAGCCCCGCCGGGCGGTCCAGCCCGTCTCTGGTGTCGGGTGCTTGGAAGCGCGAGCCCCACTTTGCCCTTGCCGGCCCGAGGGTCGGTGTTTCCGGCGGCACCTGGGTCCCGTCATCAGCTCTCTCTTCCGGGGCCGGAACTATTGTACCAGAGCCGAAGTTTCCCAGCCGGCGGGGTGAAGAGGAAGCGGAGGCGAGACTGCGCTCGCCACTGTGAAAAGGAAGGGGGGGGGGCGGGCCCTGCGCAAGGCATTTTGGGAACGCGAGGTATTCTGGGAGCGCGGGCCCGCCATTCGCTCGCCTCACGCCTTCGTGGTCGCCAGTCTCCGCAGCACCAGAAAGGAAGAGACCGGAGCCGGTGAGGAGAGGCCGGGGGCGGGCGAGGGTAGGTCCAGGCACCCGCGAGGGGCCGGGGCTGGAGAAGGACGCGCTGCGTAGGAGCTCTGCGGAGTCGGGGATGGAGAAGGGCGGGAAGCCCGGCCACCCAAACAGCAGCGTCGCCTCACTGGCGCCTGGAAGCGAGTTCATTAGCTTTTCCTCAAAGTGCGTGCTCTTCACTGTCTACACCTCTCCAGGACGGTGCTTTTCGAAGCACCCAGGCAGTGGTCTTGAGATCATTTCTGGCTGTCTCCTCCCCCGAAATCCTGCATAATCTTCTTCGAAATCCTTTGCATCTCGGCCTCCATCCCCTTTCCAGGCACGCTCCCCTCAGGCTTTCCACACTTACACAAGATTCTGTCAAGTTTCCCTGTTTCTAAGCTGTGTTAAGTCCATTTTGTAAGCGCTGCCGCCTTTGCATTAGATAGTTCCTGACCTGTAATCTGCCGTGATTCCCCCACTGTGTTCAGTATAAAATCCACCAGGCACCTCACCAAGGGAGCCTGTCTTTCCCAGCCTCTCCTGTCCCCTTTCCTGTCTTGACCACACCGGTGTTCCAACCTTCAGCTACTCATCTTGGAATTTAAAAGTTCACTGCTTTTTCTCTTTTAATTAGGTCAAGTCAGGCACTTGCCCCAATTGTTTTTCCTCCAAGATAACTATTTCCTGCTTACAGCACATTCTTTGTGAACGCTTTGATGTTTTCTCTTTAGCCTTAATGGTGAAGTAAGTGGAGGGTCAGAGATCACTTAATGGGTTGAATTAAATGCACAGTCTTTTCTAGATTGGCCTGGATCTTTTGGTCTATATCTGCACTGCCCGATACTGGCCACTTGTGGCCACTGGGAGCTTTAAATGTGGCTAGTGTGACTAAGGGACTGAATTTTTAACTTAATTTCATTTTAGTTGGGTTTAATTTCTGTAGCTAAATGTGGACACTGACTACCCTTTGGGACAGCTGAGGTCTGCATCATAGGTTCTTGCAGTGGTGTTACCTGCAACTTTGGGTTGACAGGTACACATGCATCCCAGCCCCTCTCTTCCTCAACACACCAATAACCGTCTGTTCCCAGTAGGGGAACACATAGTTATTTGATGAAGATAAAGGGACATGTGGTGGTGGGGAGATGGGAGGCACTTTCTTTTCATTCCCATTAGCTTTTCCTCTATCTAGTTCCCCATTCCTCCCCACCCACATCTTGCTTGTGTTTGCCAGGTAGGTTCCTCCAGCTGGGAGTCCTCCTTTTTTCCTGCTTAAAAAAAAATGCAGCTTTGTTAAGTTTCATGGAGTGTGAGGCCTTGAGGGAGACATGGTGTGTGCCACTTGCCTTCTCCAGCTCTGAAAGATGAACTCATTGTTGTCTCTCTCACCATAGGACTCTCTTCCTGCCAAGATGTCTATTGGTGTGCCGATTAAAGTCCTGCATGAAGCGGAGGGTCACATCGTGACTTGTGAGACAAACACCGGTGAGGTGTATCGAGGGAAGCTCATTGAAGCCGAGGACAACATGAACTGCCAGGTATCCTGCTTTGCACACGAAGCTGTGGGGGCAGCATGAGCCTGTGTCTTGGAGGACAGACAGATGGTGATTGGAGGTGTTTTTGAAGTTCTGGTTCAGTAGTTACTTACTGGGTGCCTGATGTGTGCCACTGTTACGGGTCCCAGGGGTGTGGGCATAAATAAGAGCCGTTTGGGATATTTAGCTTTGTCCTTTCTTTTCCCAATCCTGTAATCATTTTCCCCCATATTTTGGGGACCTGTTTAAGAGAAGTCACAGGTGTGAGTTTAGAGGACAGTTTTAAGCTTCCTACAGGCCAGGTAGAGGGACACGATCAGTACTGAGGTGCATAGTTTCCTTTCAGTGAAACACCAGTGTGTGTTTGCCTGACCCTGGATATGAGAGATCTTCCTCCTGGGCCCAAAGGAAGGAGATACAGTGTTAGATAATCTCCTCAACAACACCCCCGTACAAAATACACCTTCTTTCTGGATTCTTTGGGTATTTTTAACGTAGCCTGTTATCAGCCCTTTTCTGACATTTGAAAATGTGATGTATGCACTTGTTAAGTCCCTGTGGTGCTTCTTGGGTCAGGGAGTGTAGGCACTTCTGAGCGTCTGAAGTTTGGCTGGGAAGGCAGGGAGCTTTTCTCTCTTAGCTCCCCATAGCCCACGCCTGCAAGGCAGGCCTGATCTGGTGGCTGCAGGACGTGGCACCAGCATGCGTGCTGCTGAGGGCCCTGCATCAAGGGATGAACAGGCCTTTATTAAATGTACAGGGATTCGGGTTTACATTCCTGGGTACCAAGTGCCTGGCTTCATTTCACTGTCTACGCCAGCTTACCCACTCCTTGACCTTTGTGTCTACTTTTATCCTACCAGATAAGTTTGTGTGAGTCTCCTCTAACTCTTTGTGAAAGGAGGTAGAGTAAAAAGTAAATACTAAAAACCCAAAATATGTTCCCTGGGGAAAACGTTCATCCCAATTGTGAGCTTAGATATTTAGTAAAATATCAGAAACCATAAAAAGAGCTTTAAGGTGAGGAATAATGAGTAGAAATAAGCACATCATTTTGATTTTCTAGACTACACTATATTGATGTAGCCTTTTGGGAGAAACTTTGATGGCAGTGGATTGGATCCTGTGTTCAGTGCGCTGGGTCGTAGATTCTTAGTGAGGCTGGGGGTGGTCTCCTGGCCTAGCTGTGTCAGTATTCAGACTTTTAGGACAGCTCGTGATTTTTTTTATGATGAAAGTTTGTTTTATTTAATATATAAGTAGTTTTCACAGTAGTTAAGAATGTTAATTTCCCATTTAAAAATGGGTAGATAATTCACAAAAATACTGGACATTTGACGTCCAGAAATAATGACATTGTTAATAATCAGATGTGCAAATTAAAAACAGTAAGAATGTCTAAACTTGTAAATTAGCAGAATAAAATTAATAATGCTTCCAAGGAGTCCTTGCTACTCTGCCAGCAGAAGTGTAAATTGTTACCTCCTTTCTGGAAGCGTATTTAACATATGTCAGCATATTTGAGTTCATGATCCTTGCTGTGATCTGCTTTCAGAAATGTATCCACAGTTGTGGACAAAGGGTATCCATTGCAGTGCTGTTTTTAATAATGCAAACCCGAAAACAACCAACATTTCTAACGAGTTAAATGAATTATGATTAACCAAACTAGTGTACATTACAAAGAATATTATTCACCAAAGAAAATAGCATAGAAGAGTATTTAATGCTGCGGGGAAATGCTGTTGACCCGAATGGGGGAGGAATACAAAACTCTACAATATGTTCCCAGTTAAAAAAAAAAACAACCCAAGCTACAAATGATACATTAAGATGCTTTAAAAGTTTTTGAGGAAGACCAAAGTGAGTGGTTGTCTTTTGGTAGAAAATTGTATGTGATTACATTTTTAAAATATTTTTCTCATTTTTAAAAATGATAAGCATATGTTAAGTTTGTGATCATAAAGCACAGTAAATGTTGTCTTTTAAAAAGAGAGTAAGAGTCAAATCCAAAACTTCACTGTGCTTGAAGCAGTGTAATTCCAGCTGTTTTGGTGGGGAAAAATGATAGTTGACAGTTAATAGATTACATAGAAGTGATGCTTTGGGGCTCTGGCACGATCACCTCACCACTGACAAGACCGTCTGAACTGTTCACTTGGCTGCGGCATAATGGTCTGTGGGAAATGGTCTTGTGTGGTGTCTTCATATAAAGGTGGTAACCCAAAAGAAGTTCTCACGTGACTCAGTAGAAAACCTCCCAGAATTAGTATCAGGAAAGTTTTTGAAGTTTGTGAATGCATCGTGGTTAGGAATTTCTTCAGATACCTAGCTTTCTAACTAGAAGGAAAACTAATTATTAAGTTATCTACTATATGTTCCTTCTGAGCAATTTGAGAGTGGCTTGCAGATATCATGCTCTTTTATTGCATGTACTTGTGTGTCTTTCCTCTCACTGTGTCCACAGCACAGTTACTAATTCAAGAACTCCAGCACCGAGCTGGTACTCTGACCTGCAGTGTGTCCACTGTCTACACGTGTGTGCCTTGTGTGTCCTTTATGGCCATGCTGTCCTTTCTGCCTCATTCAGTCCAGGGTCCCTTACTGTGCTTCACTGTCAGCCCACTTGATGCTTCTTTAGTCTAGGATGGTCCCTCCAAGTTTGCTTTTCACACCATTGACGATTTTGAAGACTAGAGACCAGTTATTTTGTTAGACTGTCCCTTGATTGGGGTTTCTATGATGTTTCCTCATAATTAGATTGGGGTTATGCCCTCTTTTGACTGTTACAGTATAAGTGATTTTGTCTCCTGGGGTGTCACTCAGGCCCGAAACACTTGTCTGCCCCCATTGGTGCTGTTAACCTTGATCTTTTGGTTAGGGTGCTTTGTGGTCTCTCCAGTGTGTGTTCCTTTCCTTTTGTAACTAATGAGAATTTTGCTGGGGCGTTTCTTTAAGTCAGTACTTGAGAGTGTTCTGTTCCTCTTCATTCTCCCGCCACCCCCCACCCCCGCCAAGCCCCATTTAGCATCCAGTGAGGATTCTTGCTTGAATCTTCTTACAGTTAAGTTTGCAAAAGGATAATTTGTTTTCCTCCATCATTCCCTCTGTATTTATTGGGTCTGCTGCATGGAAGTGCCTCCCCTTATCCCCCATTTATTCATTCATTCATCTGTTATCAACATGGGCTCACATTATCAATGTCTTGTTAAGTGGGTTATAGTCCACTGCTGGCCTTATTTATTGTGCTGTTCCAGTGATCCCAGATTTGGCCAGTAGGAACCCTCTCAAGCTGACTTCTCTGTCCTTTATGTCTTGGCTGTTTTGGGGAGCACATCCCTAACTTGTGGTACAAGATGTTTGTTACAGGCTCATCTTTAACCTAGCTCTGGAATCAGCCATTTCTTCAAGAGCTTTGCTTTCTTTCAGGTTGGGAGTAGAATGTAGAAACCAGGTTCTGGGTGCTGTTGAGATTTTAAAAGTCTTAGTTTAACTTGTCAAGCTAGGACCTGTCTCCAAAGGGCTGTGAGCTTAATAGTACCAGAAGATTCTGTTCATTGCATGCACATTCTGTGCCGGGCACTACGCTGAGGTTTTTACGTACAGTAGATCCTTCAGTCATTACAGGACCTCTCTGAGCTCAGACAAGGTTCCAGATGCCCAGGGTGACCAATCACATGTGGGAGGAGCTGATCTAAACCCAGTGTCTGACTCCAAGTCTGTGATAAGCCTGTTGGATCCTGTTGCTCATGCCATCTGTGTTTTGTTGTGGCTGCTGGGAAAGTTGAGTGAACTGGGTGTTCCTGCCTGACTTTAATTAAAACCTAGTTGCTGCCTTTGGCTTATGGTACAGACATAGCTGGGCTTGTTGACACACTGCGCAGCCGTAGCGGGGCCTGTGGGCCTTGCACACAGCATGGCCATTTCTCACTGGCGCCGTGGCGAGAGCCAGAGAGCAGTAGCGGGCTGGTTCTCAGGGTTGCAGTGGAAGTGATGATACTGGACTCTTGCTTCAACAAGGACATGTGCCGTGTGTGAAAGCACTTAGTGTAAGTCTTGTTGCTCTTATGTAACAGCCTCTGTCAAGGACCCTGGAAGCAGGTTGGGGAGAGTGTGGCAGGCAGGGGTGAGATGCTCCGGGAGGCAGTGGAGGAGAGGTGACTTGGCGGCGGCAGAGCGCCCAGAGTAGGCGGTGGTGGCGGCCTCAGAGTGTACTTGGCCTTTTCGCACGCTGGGTTCTCAGTCAGAGGCCAGGTGGCCAGTCAGCACTGGAAGGAAAAAGCAGCAAGCCAGTCAGAAATCTGGGAGGCAGCATACCTCCTGCAGTGTGGGCTTGACTGTTCTGAATACACTGTAATCCGTTCCCATCCAGAAGTCTGGGAAATAAGCTACTTTTTCTGTTAAATGTGGTCCCTGTTGAGATTGTTGGCAGGTCTGTGTCCCCTTCCCACACCGAGGCAGTGTGCTGGCTGGACTCACCTCTGGCACCCCAGTCCCATCCTACGGTTTGTCTATGCTGGTAGTCATCTGTCCAGAGTGCTCCCTGGACCCTGTCCCTCCCACCTCTGTCCACAGACTTGAGGGGCCCTACGGTCTCTGAGATGGCGGTCCCGTCTCTTTCTGCAAGCTCTTGCCTCGCACCCCTCCAGTATTCCGGGCCCTCAGTGCAGGCACTGCCACCTCCACCTCTCAGTCCCTGTCCCAGGCCAGCGGGGCTCAGTCTCACCTACTGGAGTACGTCCTCTGGGAGGACGGGAACCTTCACGATGCCTTTGCAGTCTGCATGCAGGACACAGTTTGGACAAGCAGTTCTAAGCTGTCTCAGTTAGCATTATCACCGCCAAGAGCATTTTATGTGCTGGCAGGAAGGCTGAGTTAGGGCCCTGGAGCCAGGCCAGCAGAGTTCTAATCGGGAGTCCCTGCATTCTGGCTCTTTGACCTTGGACAAATGCCTTAGTTTTTTTAATCTTTAAAAATGAGAAATCTCATACCTACCCTGCAGGTTCTGTGAGGATCGATGATATGAAGTGCTGAGCACCGTCCCTGGCTCACATGGTAGACACTCTGGAATTACCCCAGCTTTGCCTGGCTCCTTGATTTTGTTATGTTAGTTCTGCCTTTCTGGCCTCCCCTCCCAGCAGCCAAGGCTTGTCTCCATGTGCCCCTGTTCCCTGCTGTCAGACCTTACTGATGAGCTGGTGATTTCCTTCCAGATGTCCAACATCACAGTCACCTACAGAGATGGCCGTGTGGCACAGCTGGAGCAGGTGTACATCCGCGGCAGCAAGATCCGCTTTCTGATTTTGCCTGACATGCTGAAAAACGCACCCATGTTGAAGAGCATGAAAAACAAAAACCAAGGCTCAGGGGCCGGTCGGGGAAAAGCTGCTATTCTGAAGGCCCAAGGTAGGTGCTCCTGGTGCACTGCTTGTGACATGCGGGTGTGTCTGGTACCTTTTAGAAAGGGGCCCTGTTATTGCTGGGGCCTGGGGGTGGACCTGACCTCTCCATACCACTGCCATCCCTTTTCCCTGCACTCTTGGGGGACCCTGGGTGGGGGCAGGTACCCTGCCTTCTGTGTGTTGCCTCACCTGGTCCAATTCAAGGGGCTTATGCAAAATCCAAAATGGCTCCTTAGAAAAAAGATGGGGATTTAAATGAAAGAGTGGTTGGTCTCCCATAATGGCTCTCTGGGAGGCCCTTTGTTTTCAGAAATTCTGGGGAGTCTGCCTTGGTCTAGTTTGCTGAGTGGAGACACTGCAGTGTGGATTAGCTGACTCCTAAAGCGATGGGGTAAATAGTTCCTAGTGAGGCTGAGGGTGTGTACTGACACCCAGCATTAACGGGGGGAGACAGTCTGGGGGACCCATTTCCAGAAAAGAAAGAAGCAGGTTTGAGCCATCTTTACCCATTAAAGGGTGCTGAACTTGTATTTCCAAAGCTTCTTATATTTAAAAGTAAATCCTTCCTTTAGTACATTCCAAAAATGCACTAGTCTTTCCTGGTGACTTAGTGCGACCTTTTTTCTGGGTTAGCCCAATCAGAGTTTTATATCTGGGTCCTGAAAGTTCAGCCATGCTGATAAGTTACGAAATCAAGTGCAATCGTTAGAAATGGTCTTAAAGACCATCGTGATAAAGAGGTGGACAGTGCAGGAGGGTTACTGGAGGCTCCGTCAGTATCTTCAGCTGCGGTGCACGTTGTATGTGAGGCAGCTTTTGAGATTAAAGATGCAGTTGAGTAATCCTGTACAGTGCCCTTCAGAATAACTGATCAGAGAATCTCCTTGCCCTTCTCCAATGAGAGGTAGTACGGAGAGAGAACCAGAAGCTCTGGACCTTTTATCCTGGGGAAGGAGTGATTTTCAGAAGTGCTGGCTTTGGGCACTGGTATTCTGTCTGCTTCGTCCATGGGGGCTGCCCTTGTCAATGTGTGACTGTCCCATCTTCTCTCGCCAAAGGAGAAGCCCAGAGGTGCTTGACTGAGTTGCCTGGCTCACTGACTTCTGCCTGAGCCATCTGTGCACCCCCCCCCCCCCAGCCCTTGCTCGGGTCTATCAGCACGTGACCCAATTCTCCTGTGGTTTCCCTCCCTCTTCAGGCCGGTTCCAGGCTCTAAAAGGAGAGGGGGTGAGGCTCCAGTTAGTAGCTGTCACGATATTGCCACCTGTTCTTCAAAGCTACTGGTCCTGTCCCAAAACCCTCAGGTCACAGAACAGCAGTCTTGTGCCCTTTGTATGGGGAGTGGTTTAGTTTTGGGGTTTTGTGAGGGTTTTCTGGGTTTTTTCTTTGTGATTTTTTCCTCGTATTATGAAACATTTCACACACGTAGAATAGCTCAAAGAAACCTTTCACCCAGATTTAATAGATGTTAACATTTAACTGTATTTGTTTCAGAATTTTAAGTGTGAGTTAAATGCATCTGTCATGTTTTATTAGCTCGCCCTCAGCCAGCTCTGAGAATTCATCTTTTCTGCGGTTCCTACAGTGGCTCCCCAAACCACCTTAGCTTTTGGGGCCCTGCCTCCAAGTCTCCTGTAGAGAGCAGTGCTGGGCTGGAAGGCAGGAGTCTGGGGCCTCCCACTCTGAGGCCAGGCACCAGTCCCCGCCCATTTCCTGCTGTGAAATGTGATGAGGTGGGCATGGTGCTGGACCAGGTGGCCTTTCAGGCCCCTTCCTGGGCCGACGTCCAGGGCCCTGGCTGCTCTGTGGTATGAGTACTCACTGATCACACTGACCTGGCCTTGTCCTTTCTCTTTCCCATCTTTCAGTGGCCGCAAGAGGGAGAGGACGTGGAATGGGACGTGGAAACATCTTCCAGAAGCGAAGATGAATTTATCTGTTGGACAGAAATTTGCCCTTATTTTTTCTTTGAGGTTGTCTGGGTTTGGGGGGTGCGCACCTGTGTATATGTCCTAGGTTATCTTTTGACATCATTTTCTTTAGATCAGGAGATATGTTAAACTAAATAAATATGGTGATGGTGGTTGTTTTTTTTTCTTTTTGGGAACAAAAGGACTGTGTTCATTTTGGAGTTTTTGATTGTGTTTGCCTTGGCAGCAGGTTAAACTCTGATACCCAGGGCGATGTCCTGGGAAGGTGCCAGTACTTTGAAGTAGCACAGGTTTTGATAAGAGCATTTGCTGCTGCTCCAGGCTTGTTGCTGGTTAAGCCCTCAGAACGACTCTGAGGACGCACAGATTGTCTCATTTGTCTTCAGACACGGGCCCTCACACAGCGCTTTGTTCAGGTAACCGTGGAGGAAATGCCATCAGCTCAACTTGAACAGCCCAACACAGATGATCCTGACACAAAAAATCCAGTGCTTTGCCCTCGTAGCCTGGAAACCCTCTTGGCTCAGCATTTGGCAAAAGTAATCTAATATAAAAAGGTGATTCAGAGAATCCTGGTGGCTCCTGTCCTGGCTTCATAAGCATTTTTGTGGTGATTTGGGGGGACAGTTCTTGTGTGTTGATCAGTGTCGACTGGCACAGCTGCAGGTTTTAACTAAACAAAGGCAACTAAAGACAGAGTGTGCACGGTGAAGAGCTGGCAGAAGCATGGAGATTGGAAATGCAGTCTGGAGAAGTCAGACGTGGGAGAGAGGCCTCGCAGGGGTTCCGTATAAGGCGAGCTACAGCAAAAACGACTGAGGAAAAGGGATCGCTTATCGGCCCTTAGAACATTGCTCACTGAACGTTGGTCAAGTAGTGGAGGGAGAGGAAGAACCCAGCACCAAACAGGTTTTCTGGCAAGTGTTGTCCTATAGTCGTGATGCTACCATGAGGGGACAGACCTTATATTCTTCCCGTAGTAAGAACTGGCAGAGAGCAGGCATCTGTGATCGGTCAGCTCACACGGGCTCGTCCCCTGGAGCAGCCCCTGTGTTGTGTCTCTTGGTCCCGCACCCCAGCTTCTCTGCCACCTTTGGATGAAGTCTGGCCAGTGGTCCCGCAGGCAGTGCTGCTGCAGCTGTGACGTGAACTTAACTGTGGAAGGAGTTAAGAATTAATTTGTTTTAGGCTTAACCAAGAGTTTATTTGTTTCTGATAAGAAAAGAAATGTGTACATTGAGTTACATATAGAGTAGATTTCGTTGAAGTCCTTCTAAGTGGAATTCTTCCAAGTAGAAGTTTCAGGTCTAGCGCCCTGCCTGGATGCCTCCCCTTCCCTGCTGGTGACCTTGATTTAGACATTGGTTTATTGGCTTTTTAATTGAGCCTTTTGGATTGTTAACATAGTGAGCAGTGGTTTCGGCATCAGCTGGGGGTCTGGTTAGAGATGAAATGCCATGGCCTCACCTCACCCTAGAGATGCTGGTTAGTTGGTCTGGAATTGAGACTCAGGAATCTGCATGTTAAACCATGCCCTTGCCGCCCCCGCTTGGTGTTTCTGATTCAGTATATCTGAGGCTACATTTTGACCGTGATTTAGAGTACGTTACTTTAGTGTGATTGCTACTTTAATTATTGTACTTTCACAGTAAACAGTACTTTAAATAATAACACATTACACTTAATAGTAATACGTTGCATCCTGAATCTGAAAAGCTGACTTTGGACGTCGTTCTCCCTGGAAACCATGTGGGAGTACCAGCTGTATGCATTCTATACACAGTGAAAGCTAGCTTAACCGTCCCCAGATCCTGAAAAACAAAGGGTGTTCTCATGTTTTTGTTTCTAGTTAAATGTTCACTGTAAAAGTTTAGAAGTTTTATAAAATAATAAAATTAACCCAAAACAGAGATTTGTAAAGTTTCATATCCTGCATTTTAGAATAATGTTTGTCAGTTATTCGCATTGAAAGAGCAAATAATTCTGGTAGATTTATTGTGACCAACAGCAGCCCTCCTGCTCTGTCGGCCCTTGTCCCCATTCCCACCTCCCGGTAGCCCTCTCTAGCTCTTGGCTGGTGGTTTACATTTGCTTCCATGTCTCAATGTAAACTGCCTTGTGTGGTTCCTCCTTGAAATTTTGTTCAACTTCCTCCTCCTGCCCACCATGCAAGAACTCCCCATCACCACCTCCCTGATGTGATGCTGGTTAGATCATATTCAGTGTTTACATTATTATGGCTGGGTATTTAATTCACAGCTGAACCAGGTAGTAAAGTAGACTACTTTCCTGCAGAACTTCCTCTTCCCTGGAATTTATAATCCTCACGTTTTGGGAGTGGGGTGGAGGGAGGTAATTAGGTTTATTTATTTATTTATTCTTAGAGGAGGTACTGGGGATTGAGCCCAGAACCTCATGCATGCAAAGCTCATACTCTACCACTTGAGCTATACTCCATCCCATTCTTAATTGCTTAGTTTTCCATCTCCTTGTCATGAGTTCAACTCCAAAGTTCTCTGAAGCCATTAATACATCATCTGTTTTATCCATTCCTTCTTGATTGGCCCCAGTCTAGACTGGCTGTCCTTGGTGCCTAACGTGTTGCTGCTACCCTGGGCTTTCCTCTGTAGAATCTCCTGTTGTTTTGTATGTGTAACCTCTTCCTCTCATGGTTTATTACCTCATTCTGGTAGAGACCTGCTATAGAAGGGGTGCATGGCCAGTAATTTTTTGAGAGCATTGCATATTTGAAAATGGCTTGTTCTCGCAATACCCGACTGAGTATGAAATTCTGGATTGGAATTGGTTTTCCTTTAGAATTTTGAAGGCATTTTTCTTCTGGCATCTTGTGTTGCTGTGGAGGTCTGAAGCCACTTGAGTGCTGACCTGTGTGTGTGACTCCCTTTCCCATCTGTCACCAGTGTTCTGAGATTTCACACTGACGTGCCCTGGCTCAGGTCTGTTTTCATGCATCGTGCCAGGCTTTCGCTGAACCTTTTCAGAATGGACTCTAATCCTTCCTTTCTGGGAAACTTTTTTGAGTAACTTGTTAATGATTTCCTTCCTTTGGTTTTCTGATTTTTCTTTCTGGAATCCTGTTATTCCGATGTTGTATTTCCTGGACTTACCTCTGTTTTTCTTTCTCTTTTCTCTCTGCCACCCCACACCCAATTTTCTTGTTTTTTGATCTCCGATGTGGCAGATTTCCCCAAGTTGATTATCTTAAGATTCCTTTTAATTTTTTTAATAGGACTTAATTCCATGGTTGCAATATCTTCCTCTAAGGACGTGAGTGTGCTGTGTTGAAGCTTTCATCTCCTGTGTGATGTTTTCTTACTGCTTTTTGTTTTTCTTTTAGTCTCATTTTTATACCTTTCTTTTTAGCTGCCTGGCATTCATCAGTAGTCTGCTTACATTGAAGACTGGGGTATTAAAAAGAATGTGTTTGTGAGGTGAGCTGATTTGGACTTTTTGGGTAAATCCCCAACATACTTTTAGGACTTTCCTCTTGGGCTGGTGAGATTCCTTGAAGAAACCTTCAGTCTCTTGTCAGGAGGGCTTACCTTGGCCTGCTGGCCTCCTGGGAGCTGAGTTGAGGGGAAGAGGGCTGGGGATTCTCAGCATTCATGTATGTCCAGATTCACTTCATCTTCTAGGCTTCTGGGAAGGCCTCCTAGTCCAGAAAGCTTGTCACCCCCTCTAGGGAGTAAGCTTCCAACTTTTTCCAAGGCTGGGGAGGAGCAGTCTCAAGATCATCGGGAGATCACTTTAAGCACATGCTATCATTTTTTTTAACGTATTTTCTTAGAAAATATATTTAAAATTGAAAACAACTTGGCAAGATAAAGAACAAAGGATGAAGTCATAGAAGGATAACTAGACCAAGATTTAAGAGGTGAATTTTGGCTCTGTTGCCACTACAAATTCTCTCCAGACCCCTGGTTTGTTATCTGTACAAGGGAGCGTTTAGACTCAATTGATTCATTGATGCTGACTCACCTGCTGGGTATTCCATAACTTTAAAAAATAAAGGCAGAGCACACAGACGTTCTTTCTGCTTCTGGCCAAGATGGGGGTAATTGCCTAGATTTATACCTTCATGCCTGCAAAAAGATAAAAACTCAAGAGACTGAAGAAGAGTAATCCCTAAGAGATGGGTAACAAATGGGGTGGTAACAAATACTGCATTGTGAGTTTCCAGGCTGTGGCACAAAGGGATCACGCCAGCCTTCCTGGGCTGAGGAGTCACTTAAGTGTTGAGAGGCTGAGGCAGCTCGAGCTCATAGGACAGAATAGCAGAGAGAAGAAAGCTGCACAGAGAACCCAGGTGGTCTGCAGAAGATCCCTCTTGAATATTCAGAATACCGATCAGTATAGGAGTGAGTAAACTGAGTCTGGGGAAGGAACCATCAGAAAAGTTGTAACAGTGCCTGGCATCACACAGGGCTGGGAAGGGTCCCAGCGGCCAGAGAGGAACTCAGGATAGTGAGTAGACTATTGTTCAAAATGTACCAGGGGTTTTATTTTGAATAAGTATAGAATTAGATAGTTTGAATAAATTCAGGGCTGTGAGCTACAGGGGTCGTCTCAGTACCTGGCACTGCGATGATGTATAGCAGGGGAGATAGTGGCTTGATGTGTGAGAGTTAAAGGTGGTTGGGGATAGACTCTGGATTGGTTAGTTTGTGTGTGAAAGGTATATTGTGCAAGCAAACTGTTTACTATCTCTAGGAATTAACTATAGGAGGGGCAGTCTCTGAAGGATTAACAAGGCCCCAAGGTGTCAAGGCATCATTAAAAAATTTAAACATTCAGTAAAAACATTTATAATACAAAAATATGTGTTTTAATACAAGTATCCAGGAAATTCTTGGCTCATAAATGAAGAATGACTAGCCCTAGGCTGAGTTCCTCTGGACCCAGCTGACAAATCATAAAAACAAGGCATGAAAGGATCAAACTGCTGCCAGGTCAATTAGATGTATCCTGGAACAAAGCTAGAGAAGATTTATAGAAACATAAAAATATCTAGCACCCTACAAAGTAGAATTCACAATGTCTGGCATACAGTCAAAGATTATGAGATATGCAAAGAGGCAGGAAAGCACAGCCCATATGAGAATAATTTAAAACAACCAAAACTGACACAAATGTTAGAAGTAGCAGAGGACATCACAGCAGTTATTTTAACTATTTTGTATATTCAGAAAGTTAAGTAGAGACATGAAATCTAAAAAGGAGGGTTGTAAAGGGAGGAGACATAAGAAAAAAGAGGAGAGAAGGAGAAACTTCCCACTGACCTATAGCTGGATGGGACTCACAACAGATAAGACATTGCAGAAGAAAAGATTAGTGAACTTTAAGGCATAGTTATAGAAACTATCCAAGATGAAACAGAAAAAAGGAATTTGAAAAAGAAAAGAGAGCTGTGGGACAACTCCAAGTGTCCTAGTATATGGGTAGTTGGAGTTACCAAAGGAGAGGTGATGAGGGAAACAAAAATTATTTGAAGAAATGGTCAAACTTACAGGGGAGGATATAGCTCAAGTGATAAAGCGTGTGCTTAACATGCACAAAGTCCTGAGTTCAATCCCCAGTACCACCTCTAAAAATGAATAAACCTAATTACCTTCCTCCCATTCCCCTCCTCAAAAAAGAAAAATCTAGAAAATTTCCCAAACTTCATGAAAACTGTAAACCCACAGATCCAAGAAACTAAATGAACTCCAAGCATAAGAAATATGAAGAAAATGACACCAAGGCATATCATTACTCAAAACTGGTGGTTAAGAGAAAAATCCTAATAAGCAGCTAGAGAAAGAAAAGTTATAATCAGAAGAACAAAGATAAGGGTGGCATTTCTCATTGGGAACCATGCAAACACAAAGATAGTGAAGCAACATCTTCAAAGCACTGACAGAAAAAAACTCTAGGATTCAATACCTGGAGGGAACTTTTTTTTTAATGAAGGCAAAGTACAAATGTTTTCAGAACACGGAGGCTGAGAAACTTCATCACCAGGAGACCTGCTATACAAAAAAATATTAAAGGACATCCTTCTAGCAAAAGGAAAATTAGACCAGCTGGAAATCTGAATCTACACAAAGGAGTGAAGATAGTATTATGGGGTTTATGACGTATGTAAAAGTAAAATGGGCATGACAATATTAGCATAAAGGTCAAGAGGGGAAAATGTATACCATTGTTAATTTCATTTACAGGAAGTGGTATATTACTGGAAGCCAGACTGTGATAATTTAAAAATACATAATAAATTCGAAAACAACGCTAAATACAAAGAAGCCAATGCTCAAGTATCCAACAACTGACGAATGGATAAACAAAAGTGGTATACCTGTACAATAGAATATTATTTAGCCATAAAAAGGAATGAATTACTGGCACATGCTACAACATGGGGAGACACAAAAGACTGCATGTTGTACACATAATGCAAGAATAGACAAGTTCATAGAGACAAAGGAGATTAGAGAGTGGCAGGGACTGGGAGAGGGCAGAATAGAGAGTGCCTGCTTAATGGGTATGGGGTTTTTTTGGGGGGAGGGTAACAAAAATGTTCTGTAATTAGTGATGATGGCTGCACAACATGGAGAATATACTAAAAACAACTAAATTGTACACTTTAAAGTGATTGACATGATGAATTTCTTATTATGTGGATTTTACCTCAATAAAAAGAGGAGAGTTAAGCCAACACAGGTTTATAAATAAATAAAATTACTCCAAAAGAAGACAGAAAAAGAGAAACAATAGATGAGATAAATAGAAAATAAATAGCAAGATGATAGGCTTAAGCCTAACCATATCAATAATCACAGTAAATGTAAATGGTATAAACATTTCAATTAAAAAGCAGAGATTGTCATGAACATAAATACAAAACAGGAACAGACTCATAGACATAGAATACAAACTTGTGGTTGCCAAGGGGGCTGGGGGTGGGAAGGAACAGACTGGGATTTCAAAATTTGTAGATACTGACAGGCATATGCAGAATAGATAAACAAGATTATACTGTATAGCACAGGGAAATATACAAGATCTTGTGGTAGCTCACAGCAAAAAAAATATGACAATGAATATATGTATGTTCATGTATAACTGAAAAATTGTGCTCTACACTGGAATTTGACACAACATTGTAAAATGACTACAACTCAAAAAAATGTAAAAAAAAGAAAAAGCAGAGATTGTCAGACTGGATTCAGAAAAGCAAGACTACCTACAAGAAACACATTTAAAGACATAAATAGGTTAAAAGTATAAAAGGATGGAAAAAGATAATACCATTGCTAACACTAGCCAAAAGAAAGCTGGAGTATCTATATTAATATCAGACAAGTAGGTTTCAGGGATAATGAAAGTCATTTCATAATGATGATAGGGTCAGTTAATCAAGGAGCCTTAGCAATCTTAAACACTTATGCACCTAATAATAAGGCTTCAAAATACATGAAACAAAAAATGGATAGAACTGCAACAAGACATAGACAAAAGTACAGTCAGATTTCAGTTCCCCTCTCAATAATCAATAGAGCAAGTAGGCAGAAAACCATCAAGGATATAGAAAACTTGAACAACATGGTAAGTCAACTTGACTTTAACATAGGACACCCCACAATAGAAGAATATACATTCTTCTTAAGTACACATCGAACATTTATCAAGATCCAAAGGCTTCAAGCCATATTATGTTGTCCGACCACAGTTTAATTAAATTAGAAATCATTAGAAGAGAGATCCTTGGGAAATCTCTAAATACTTGGAAACAAAATAACACATTTCTAAGTAACGCATGAATCAACGAAGAACCCAAAAAAGAAGTTGGAAAGTAGTCTGAACTGACTTGAAAATGGAAAGACATCAGAATTTGTAGGATGCCACTACAGCAAAACTTAGGTAGTTTATAGCACTGCCAACTAAACAGTGTCACTAGCCATCTGGCTCTATTGAATCATTAGACACTGCAGTCGCTGACCTTCAACACACCCTGAAAGGAGTTCAGGGCAGAGATCAGGGATGAGGCACTCTGTGCTTTGGGAAAACTGGCAGAACAGACCTTCAGATAGTTAAATATTTTCAGGAGAAATATTTTATAAACCTGGATTCTCGCACCATTCCATACTTACAAAAGCACTAACCATTAACTAAGATTTCTGTTCCTTGTGACCAGCAGCAAACTTCTACCAAGATGTGTGCTTGGTTGTCCACACCACCTTCAACAAAATCATGTATATACTGACTTCTCCCCCTAACTCTTTGGAACAGTTTCTCAGAGCTACCTGAGGGGCTCTTTCCTGGGCTATAGTCCTCAGTGAAGACACTGAGTAAACTTGACTCACAGCTTTCACATTGTGCGTTTTGGCTGTTTTTTTTTTTTTTTTTTAAGTAAACAGCACTAAACACCTATATTGGAAAAAAAGATATGTCTCAGAACAATTATCTCAGCCAAACTAATCAGACAAGATTTCATTTAAGAATAGAAAAAGAAGAGCCAATGAAATCAAGTAAGTGGAAGAAAAGAAGGATCCAAGTAGGTATCAATGAAATAGAAAAGAAAACGATAGAGAATAATCAGTGAAATCAAAAGATGATTCTTTAACAAGATCAATAAAATTGATAAACCTGTAGCCAGACCAGTCAGGCAATTAGGGAAAGAAAGAGGAAGACACAATTACCAACCTCTGAGATGGGAGAGGTGACTACTACAGATCCACAGATGTTAAAAGGGAATCTTATGAACAACTTGATGTCAACAAATTCAACGACTTAGATGAAACGGACAAATTCCTTGAAAGACCAAAACACCAGCGTTCACTCAAGAAGTACTAACCTGAAGAGCCCTACCTCTATTAAAGAAATTTAACAGAAAACTTCACTCAAAGAAATCTTCAGGCCCATGTGCCTTCACTGAGGAAGTCTACCAAATATTGAAGGAGGAAATAATATCAATTCTATGCAAACTCTTCCCAAAAAGTTGAAGAGAAGGGGATGCGTCTCAACTCATTCTATGAGACCAGCATTATCCCTCTAACAAAACCTGAAAAAGATATTACAAAAAAGAAAACCATACTGAGATATCACTACCCAAGAGAAAAGGAAATAGATGTTCATGCAGAAACTTGTACATGGATATTCATAGCAGCTTTCTTTGTAATAGCTAAACACTGGAAACAACCCAAATGTCCATCAACAGGTAAGTGAATTGTGGTATATCCATCCAGCAGAATGCTACTCAGCAATTAAAAAGGACTGTTGATACATACATCTTCGTGGGAGCCTGAAAATAATTATGCTAAGTGAGAAAAGTTATTAAAAAAAAGAGTGCACCCTGTATGATTCCATATACCTAAAGCCAGAAAATGTGCACGAATCTAAAGGGACAGAAAGCAGGTCAATATTTGCTGGGGGAAGCATGGAGAGAGGTGGGAGGGAGGCATTACCAAGGGGCACGAGGAATCTGTTGGGCGTGACAAATGTGTTCACTGCTTTGATTAGGGTGGTGGTTTCAGGGATTTATCCACAAATCAGAATGTACGTACCATATTGCACACGTTAAACTTACAACACTTGTGATGTCCACTTAATTATATTTCAATTGTACTACAATGAAGAATTATTTTTTGTTGCTGTTTTGGGGGTGGTAATTAGGTTTATTTATTTATTATTTTTTAATTTTAATTTTTTTAAATGGAGGTGCTGGGGATTGAACCCGAGACCTCATGCATGCTAAGCATGCACTCTACCACTGAGCTGTACTCTCCCTCCAAGAATTATTTTTAACATAAGATATTATTTTAAAAAGTAAAATTGAAGTATATGGCTGGAAAAGGAAATTCCAGTTTCCACTGGTGATTGGCAACTCTCTAGAGGGAGAAGTCTCTTCCTTTCTCTCCAGGACCTAGAGAAAAACCTCTGTGCTGCGTTAATATCGGCCACTGGGGTGATCAGTCAGTTGCCTGAGATTTTGGATTCTCAAGATGAAGACTGTCAGAGCAGCTGATATTTGCTGTAGATTCGTATCTTAAAGCACTTTATCTGGGCTCACATGTCCTCCCTTCTGGGACAGAACCAAAGTCCCCAAGTTCCCAAGTCCTTGGAGAACAGGCATCATTTCTACGTCTTTCCGTGAGAACATCAATCTCAACTTCCTGACAAGGCCCGAGGACGCCAAGTCCCAGGGAGGTGAACGCACCCCCGAGCAGGGCTTAGTCCAGCAAGTACTTCCAGACTCACTCCTTGTCAGTCCCCTTCCGGAAGAGGGTACAGCCCGCATCTCCACTGCCCCCCACCCCAACCACTTCGCACATGAGGAAATGGGGGCCCAGGGAGGTCCTGAGCAGTCTTACTGGAGGTCTCTCCCTGATGCAGGACACCTGCCAGCAGATCCACCACAATGGTCTTCGGCCCCTAATGGCCTCTGGCAGGAATCTGGGTGACTCCTCGGCCCCAGGGTGGCTGTGATACAGGCAGCACCAGGCAGGGGTTAGTGTCACAGACTGAAGCCAGATGCCTGGCTCACTTCTTGGCTCCTCCAGTTCCTAGCTTGGTGACCTTGGACAGGTCACATTACCTCTCCCTGCCTCAGTTTGCTCACCTCCAAAACAGAGGCGGTAATAGCTCTGACGTCCTACAAATTTAAAGAGAATTAAAGGGGTGTAAAGCCATCAAAACAGTGCTTGGCCCAGAGAGAGGCTATGAATTGCTCCTTAAATAAATAAATGGCTTCAGGTTTGGGCTGCATAGTCCCGAGGTTTGGGCTCTTGCCATTTCCCACCCAGAGAGCCCTGGGTGGAGGCCCCAGTGAGGCTGCAGAGCATCTGCCCGGAAGTCCCATGCAGTCCCATCCAACTACTCCAGGAGGATTCAGGGAGGCTTGGTGTACCTAGTTCCCAAGAAGAGGGAACAGGCCCCAAGAGGACCACACCACCAGTGGGTCACAGAGTGGGACCAGGCCAAGTCTGTCTGCCTCCAAGCCTGGGCCTAGGAGAGGACCGGCCTGAGCGAGGTCCACCTGCAGCCTCCTCGGTCTGGAACTTGGGCTGGAGCTGGCCAGGTGGACACCATCTGCCCACCAGGCTGGGTGAGGCACAAGCCCCCACTTCCTGGCTGTAGAGTAGCCTCGCTGGTGGCCATAAGGGCCCCAAGAAGGGGCTATGGACATCTGCGTGGGAACAAGACCAGCTGGCATCTTTCAAGCTGTTTCTTGCTCCAGCTCGGTCAGTGCACTGCATGCATCCGTCTGACAGGCAGGGAGATTGAGACCAGCTGCCACCGCCTGCATTCTCCCAGAGCTCGCCGGGCGATACCCAGCTCAGGTCCTCACACCATCCTGGTGGAAATCTCTCCGAGTGGTCACATTCAAGGTGTGTGGGCAGATTCGGGCCAGTGGTGGGCAGGGAGCGAGGGGGCAGGAGGGGCACAGACAGCTTGGCGTTTCTCCAGCAAAGAGGCGCAGGATATGGGCTTATCAGCTTGCCCGACCCCAGGCCTGCTTCCTCATCCTGCCCTTCATGGCCTCTTCCACCCCGCACCCTGCTTTGCCTCCCCCCAGGAGCCTCAGCCCCCTGCCCCAGAGTGGGGGCTCAGAGGGACACTTCCATAGCTCCCAGCCACTGGGCAGACCCATGTCTAAAACACGGAGGCCAAGGAGGGGCCAGGACCCCAGGATGGAGCAGTTGAGGGCTGGAAGGCACAGCAGAGAGCGGCCCTGTTTAACAGAGGGGAAGAAGGAGAGACCTGAGGCCCAGAATCAGGAGGGTCTGGCTGGGTCAGGAGTGGAGCTGAGCTGAACCGGACGGTCTTCACACCCTTCCTACCACCTCCTGGTAAGTGTTCCACTAAAAGCAGTCAGATCAGCAGGGCCCAACCTCGGGGCGGTGATGGGGGCGGGGGTGGTGGGCAGACAGCATAGGAGGGGAGCTCTTTTCCTCCCCACCTCCTGCCAGGTCCTGGGACTGACCTCACCCTTCTTGGCCATCTCCCTTCTGGCCCAAGAGGCTTGTACATCCGGCCGCCTGGGGATGTGTGTAATCAATGCCAACTCACAGTCCCCTGTGGGCCAGAGCTGGTGGGCCTGGGGATGTGGGCCCAGGGGGACCCCGCCTTCTCCTTGCCCTCAGAGCTTTCCTCCGCAGCTGGGTCTCTCCTCATCTGGCAGGATCCTGCTGCCTGTGGACCTGCCCTCCCAGCTCTGTAGGGGAGCCTTGGGCCATGGCTTCCCCACTCCAGCCTCAGTTCCCCCTGGACATCTCCCCCTGCCCTGCCCAGCACCTAGTGGGGCTGAACCCCAGCTCCCCACCCAGGGCTGGGAGGTGACCACGGCATCTGGTCTGGAGCCTGCCCTTGTGGTGCTTGTGGAGGACAGGAGAAGGCCTCCTGCTGGGAGCCAGCAGTCTCCCAGGGCTGCCCCAGTACTGCCCCACCCCAAGGTCCCCTGATGCTGGCCATGCTCACCTCCACCCCCTGCCTGCTCTCTTGGGTTCCCCCACGGGGGAGGACTGTGCATTTGGACCCCCCAGAGCCTGGAGGGAACACATAGTTCTTTGTCTCTGGCCTGATGTATCTCCTACCCCCTGTGGAGCTGCACACTGGCCAAGTACAGGAGGCCTGGGGGTGGGCAGCACTGTGCCCTGTGGGACACAAGCCTCACTTCCTGTTGGCACAGCCTTGTCCTCAGCCCAAGGGGCCCTGGTGGGGGGTCAGCAGCTGGGGCTCAGGCATGAGCTCTGCCTCTTTCTGGGCTCCCAAACTGCTGCCTCCTGCTCCCTCCTTAAGACGCCCAAGTCCTGCCCAGACGTCAGGGCCCAGTCCCTGGAGGCCTCCTCTAACTCCCGGCCCACAGATGGACCCTCCCACCTCCTTTGGTGTCTGTGGGAATCCTGACCCGGCGGAGGTCAGCGTGAGCTTGGTCCCTCCCTTTCAGGCGGGCAGGGTCCCCGAGTCCCCAGCAACGGGGCTCACACTCAGTGGCTCTGAGGCCCACAGTGCAGAAAGGCCGAGGCAGAGGGGGCATCACCCTTTATTGTGGGGTCTGCACAGCAGGTACCGGGCCCCTCCTGCTGAGGGAAGGCTGAGGCTCCAGCCTGGACTGACCATCTGGCCTCCAACAAGCCCATCCTCCTCTGTGCCATGAATCCCAGGCTAAGCCTCTGCACTGGATCTGGGGGCCTCTATCACCCCCTCAAACGTGCTCGGGAGCATTGCCAGTCAGGAAGCAGGCACCAGGGTGGGTGGCAGTTCACCTGGTGCAGCAGGCCTGAGGCTTGGGCCCTGGTCCAACAGCTGCAGAGTCCCAGGTGGAGGCAACGGCGGTGGCCACGGCTGTGCCACCCTCAGGCTCCAGGTCTCCACCCTCGTAGATGGTGGGCAGCGAGGTGCGCTGGCTCAGCCGCCGGCGCAGGCCAACCAGCAGGGGCTGGGGCAGGGAGGCCACGTCCACGTTGTTGCCCAGGTCCACCCAGGCCAGCACCGGGAACTTGCTGGTGTCCTTGACAGCCTCGGTGAGCTCGCGGGCGGCGGCCCGGGTCAGCCGGTTACCGTTGAGCAGGAGCTGGGTGAGGCGGGGCAGCGTCCAGAGGCTGGGCATCAGCCGGCGCAGCAGCTCGTCACTCAGCCCCGTGAAGCTCAGGTCCAGCACCGCGAGCCCGGCGCCCCGGCTGCCCAGGTAGTGCGTGATGTGCTGCACGTCCTGCGCTGACAACGTGATCCCTGACAGGTTCACGGTCTCCCCCGCCAGCAGAGTCCTCTGGAGGCTGCTCTTGAGGCTGGGGGGCAGTGGCAGGGGGGGAGGTACTGAGCAAGGGCCCAGGGCCTGCCTTGTGGGTCCCCATCAGCCATAGACAATGGCCTCTCAGGGCAGCCCTGGGTGGTGGCAAGGCCCACCAGGCCCTGCAGGCTGGCCAAGCTGGGGTCAAACCGCCACTTGCTAAATGACTGCCCACGACTAGTGCTCGGAATCGCTCTGAGCCTCAGAGTCCCCTTTGGCTAACGGGGGACCTGGCCATGAGGATTAAATGCCCATGTGTGAAGGTTCTGTGAGCTGGGACCCTAAAAACCTGCCGTGCACCTGCTCACCACACTGTCACATCTGCTGTCTCACTTATCTTCATGCCAGCCCGGCAGATGTGCAGAGGGGTGCTCCAAGAGGTGATGTGATGCTTCCATGGTCACACACCTCTAAGGGGGAGCCAGGTCTCCAAATCACGGGCACTCTGACCCCTGCCCACACTTTTTTTTTTTCACTTGGCTCGTCTAAAGTCAACCCTTTGGAATAAAGATTGATGTTCCTGTGAGGGTGATGGGGTATCAAGCTGGTCCCTCCAGCCTTGGGGGCTAGAAAGGGAACAGGCCCAGTGAGAGGGGAGGTGTTGGGGCATGTGGGTGGGGACCTGCCCTGAGGGAGGATTCCCTGTGTTCTGAACTGGGAGGGAAGTTTAGAGGCGCTTTCCCTGGAACCCCTCTCTGGTTCTCTCCTGTCATGTGAGCAGGGCTCACTAGGCAGACAGGCCTGCCTAGGGACTGAAAGTGCTGAGAACACCTCCAGGGCCCCCACCTGCCAAGGCAGGGAACAACCCCATGGGCTCTGGGCTCAACAGGGGCCACCAGGTCCAAGGGGGCAAGCAGGGGAGAGAACCAGGGCTGAGGTTCTGGGCCTGGGCCCCAGTGGCTGAGTCTGGCCATGAGGCTGTGATGGAGTGACTGAGAGGGGGACCCCATGGCGGAGTAAGCCTTTGGGCTGGTTGTGGAAGCCTTAGCCTGGTAAAGAGTCCCCAGAGGGCTGCAGGAAACTCAGGGCAAGATACTCTGCCTCTCCCGGCCTCAGTTTCCTTCCCTGTAAAATGGGCATCACGACCCAGAATCTCCCTCCCTCATGGCCTGTTGTGGGGACTCAGCTGACTCCTGCTGAGGTCCTCTTGGTCCAGGGGGCCAGGCCCTGTGGCAGGCGGAGGGCTGAGGGATGGCCCGAAGGCAGCAGGCAGGTCACATGGAGAGTAAGTAACTGGGCTTGGGGAGCTTCTGCCACCACTGCCAGTGGCCAGGAGGTGCAGCTGTGCTGCAGACGAGGGTGAGGGGCCCATGGTGGGATTTCAGGCACCAGCTCTTGCTGAGAGGGGCCTGGAAAGGGACCCCCAGGGCCTGTGTGGTGGGGCTGTGGCTGGGCTCCCTTACCAGCTCTGGGTCTTCCTCCGGGGCAAGCTGGACCCTCGCTGCCGCTTGGAGTGAGGCGTGAGGTGGTAGATGAGCTGCCGACAGATCTTGTCCGAGGACTTCCAGAGCTCATAGTCCTGGGGGGAGGCAGCGTTGTCAGGGGGAGGCCGAGCCCCTCCCGCCCCCCGGGCCTTGGAGACCCAAGCCTGTGCATGCGCACAGTCATTCACTCACGGATCACTGAGCTGCCCACTGGCTCTCCCCCTCCACCCCCACCCCCTACTCCGCCGCGGCCTGGCTCTGAGCCAGGGGAGGCTGCCCACTGGGAGCTGGACAGGCAGGTCCGAGGCCCGCAGTGCCCGGCGGGAGGAAGCCCAGACAATGGGCCCTTGTTCCCTGTCCTCAGGCCCTGGGCCAAAGTCTCGGGCTATCAGCCGGCTCCCTGTCCATCCTCAGCGCCCCCCTGGTACTCGCCACAGGGGAAGGCAGGACCAGGCCCCTCCAGGGAGCCCTGCTCCACTGACGCCACCCCCAGGGAATAGGAACAAGCCAGGTCAGCATGCTCTTCTTCCTCTCACTCTCCAAGCGAGGCCGCGCCCCTGGGGCCTGGGTCTGGGCTGCCAGGGCGGGGAGGGTTAAGGTTGTGCAGCCCCACCACCTGGTTCCCTCTTGGTCCCCATGGGCCCTCGCAGAGGCCCAGCGCGGGCAGGATACGGGGTGCCCTGCTTTCCACAAAGCTGGCACTGAGCACGCTCCACAAGCTAGCACATTCTTCTACCCAGTCCCTCTGGTAACAGCGCGCACACACAGTGGCAGCAAGCCCTAGCGGTCACTGTGATGGCTCTAGGCTAGCCTCAGAGAACCCTCGGCAGCCCGCGCACGTGGACGTGGGAGTTCCGAGCTGGCAGGGCCCCTCGTGGGGCCCCAGAGACTTGCTGTGACGAAGGGCTGGGGGCTGGTGGCTGGCCACATGCTGTGTCAGGAGCACAGCACCTTCAGTGCTCCTTGGCAGGGCATCTGCAGGTGCTGACAAAGTTGGTGGGGGTGGGGGGAGTGATGTTCTGGGCAGATGTGGTGGCACAGGGGGGAGGCTGCAGGTGGCAGATGCCAACTCAATGTAGGAGGGACTTGCCTGTGGCATGAGCTGCTGTGGGAAGCAGTGGGTGCTTGTCCCCAAGGGGGACATGTGGACAGGGGTTCCAGGTAAGGGCGGCTCTCTTCTGGCTCTGGGAATCAGGGGCTGGGAGTTTGGTTTTATCAGCGGGTTTGTCAGAATGTCTAGATCCCAAAGGCTCCCCATACGATTTCCTGCCCGGGTGCCAGGGCCTGCACACAGTCCCGCTGCCACTCAGGAAACGGGTCTACCCAACACGACTTCCCAGGGCTGGGAAAGCACACTTCACATGTGTTCTGACTGCTGGCCAGTCTAATACACTGAAACTGGCATCAGGTCCCAGAGAGGGGCGGGGACCTGCCTAAGGCCAGGCAGCAGGCCAGGTGAGGACCCAGATCCTAGCTCTCAGCCCAGGGGTCTCCTGGCCCCTGTCAACCAAACAGCTCAACCTGGAGCCCAGGCCTCACCGACTTGGGGCACTGCAGGTCCCGGGCCAGGTTCACAAGCAGGTCGTGGGAAATGGGGTCCACCAGATTGAGGAAGGCCACGTTCCTGTAGAGGATGTCTGTGAGGAGGGTTCCCTCGAGGCCCAGGTCCTGCAGGAGTGAGAGTCGAGTGAGCCAGGGCTCAGGCCTCCCTTCCCCAGGGCCCACCCCAGCCAGCCGCAGCCTCTCACATCCAATCCCCTCTCTCCATTTCCCTCGCAACAGGCGGTGATGGGCCAGCTGTCCAAGGGCAGGTGGACCCTATAGATGAGCAGAGGGTCGATGCATCAGGGGCCTCAGGGAGGTGATAAGTAGGTCCAGGAACTCTTAGACTGGTTCCCTGGAGGTGAGACATTCTGCTGAGACACCTTGCCTCCTCTGGGACTGGGCTTGTCTGGGGGATTCTTTGGGGGCTCCTCTGATGAGGACCCCATTGCCCTCCAGCATCCCCTTTGGGCCCCTTGCCTCTCTGCACCTCTTCCCAAGCTCCCCTGAGCTATGACTACCATCTCTTTGCTGACAGGTCCAGACCCTTCCTATTAGGGTGGACCCCTCTCTCAGCTCAGATGTCCCAAAGGCAGCTCAGACTGGGCGTGTCTTGTCTCTTGTCCCCAGCTCAGTAAAGGGTATGACTATCCCCATCTTCCCAGGCACCTGAGCCTGAGCCCAGGAGTCACCCCACCCTCTTCCCTCACCCCATCCCTGCCCAGCTCTCACCACCCCAACTCACTGCTCAAGAAGGTTCAGCCTTAACCCCCAACAGCCTCTTCCCAGGGCTCCCGTTTTCCTGACACCCCTCTGGGCCACCTGGCCAGCACCAGCTCTATGAAACATACACCTGAGCTTGACCCTTAACCCCTTCGGTGGAGACCAAGTGCTCTCAAGGTTGTTTGATGGCAGAGACATGCACAACCTATGGTTTGAAAACTCACCACAGCCTGGCATTCATGACCCGCCCGCCTGCCAACCTCTGTTCAGCTTCCAAGCCTCCCACCCCTCCGACAGACCCCACCGACCGACCCCTGGCCTGCCGCCTTCACTCCTTGGCCACCTCCTCCTGTTTCTCTCACAGGCTTGGTGTGGTGCCTTTTAGGGAATCCATTTAGAGGATATATGGACAAGCTGATGGGGCAGGCACAGCCAGGGGCCTCCAGAACCCACATGGGCCCTCCCCAAGCCAGACAGTGATGTGTTCTGTGCATAAGCCCAGGGCATGGGAAGACAGGCAGGGCCAGAAATTCGCCCAAGGGCCATAACTGCAAAGTCCCTGTAGCTTATGGGGCAGGACAGGCCCCTCAATGGTCCTCGAATCCCAACCTCTGGGACATGATGGGCCACCTAGCCAGTTTCCCAGCTAAAATGCCCAGCCAGTGCCTTGAGCTCCAGACACCATGCCAGAGACCATGTCTCTAGGTGGTCTCTGGCTGTTTCATGCTGCTCTGTTGTTTGCATTTTAAACACTGTTCAAGTTGCACCTGCTAGCTAGGGAGGATCCAGAAGAAGGGAGGGGGAGCCGTGAGCCTGGCCTGACCCAGACAGGGTCCCAGACCGTAGCCTGCCTTCTACTGGTCTGGATGGCTCCTCTTAAAGGGCCAGCCCCACCTTTCCAGCCAGCTGGGCACAGAGAAAGGAAACCTAGTGCAGCAGGAGGAGCAGAGCCGGGACACTGGCAGCTGGGCTCTGGCCTTGGCTGGCCCCCAGTTTGCTCTGTGGCCCTAGGCTCACTACTTTTCTCCGGGCCTCCGTTCCCCAACTGTAATCATCCACCTGCAAGCCAAAGACCACCAGCTGATTTCAGCTTACAGGGTGGGGCAGGTTGTGGTGGCAGCTGCCACAGGGTGTGGGGACGTGGGCAGAGGGGGACGTGGTTCGCCCAGTGGTGATGCTGGGACCAAAACTCATGTCTCCTAGGGCAACTCCACTCAGGTAACTGGTGTATGTGGAACCAGAGCCCCGCCCATCCAGATGTGCTGTTGTGATGTACAGATGCCAGGTGTGTGTATTCGCTGGGTGTAAGCTGCTGTTAGGAGGTCGGGCATAGTGTCCTGTGGCCCTTTCTGCGCTGCCATGGTACCATGGTAAGGTGGCGCCCACTGACCAGCTGGGCTGTTGCTTCCCAGGTCCTCTCTCCGGGGTCCAGTGCCGCACCTCCCTTCACCCTAGGGTGGGGCGCTGCCCTCTTCCCACTGCCCCTCAATACAAGATGACTCGCCCATCACCTGCCACTCCTTTCAGCCGTCCTCCTTTGGGGCACCCTCAAAACACACACACACCACTGGCTTCAAACCCCAGAGATGCGGACCGTCATGGGACCCCCTCCACACTCACAGTCCCCTCCCCACTAGAGCCGACTGCTCTCCCTCGCCCTCCAGCCCAGACGAGACCCCCACCCGCTGCAGCCGGTCGTAACCTCCCCTCGGAACCCGCCTGGCCCGCGCGCGTCCGGGGCCGGCCCTGCCTCCCGCGCCCGAGGCCAGCGCCGCATCGCCTCCCGGCCCCTCCCCCGGCCTCCGGCCCCGGCTCCTTCTCTCGCCTGGCGCAGGAGGCGCAGCAGCTGCCGGGCGCGCTCGGGCCGCCGCTCGCGGAGCGTGGACTGGATCTCGCGGAGCCAGCGCACCCGGCGCTCGTAGGGCGCGGGCCCGCACCCCGCCGCCTCCCCGGCCTCCGAGCCCGCGTCGGGCCCGGCCCGCCGGCCCAGCCGCGCCCCCATGGCCGCCGCGCGGCGCGCGCCGAGCGGGTGGGAGGCCGGGCCGCTTGCGCCCCGCCCCCGGCCCCGCCCCCGCCCCCGCCCCGATCCCGCCGGGGCTGCGCCGGGTGGGGAGCGCGGGATCCGAGTCTGCGCGCCGGGGCCGAGGACCGGGCGTTGGAACTGAGGAGGGCTCCTGCTGGGGGCCCCGGATCTCCCACACATTCAGTTCGGGGGGGTCTCGTTGGAGGAGGCCCTCGCCCGGGCTAGATCTGGCTCAGCGCTGTCGCCCGGAACCAGAGCCGCTGGGGAGAGGCGCTGAGCCGGGCCGGACAAGGTGGTGCCTGGCGCCTCTCAGCCCTCCGGCCCCAGTGCTGACTGTGGAACAGTTGCTCTGGCCGTGCATAGAGCACTGGACCTCGAGTCAGGGCGGGGGGCGGGGGAGGGGTCCGCTGCTGTTTGTCAGCTTTAGGCAGTGCCAGCACCTGCTTTCCAGACTCTCCCCCTGTAGGGAGCAATTGTGGTATCCGAGCTGTCCACCCTGCGTGGACACTCCTGCGCACTGACAAATATTTACCACCCCCTCCTGCTTGGCTCAGGGCAGACTTGGACAGGCGGGCTCCCTCTAACAGCCACCTGGGACACCTGTGGGATTGAGAAGGCTGGTTAACCATTCAAGCTGAGGCTGCCAGTAGGCGGGCTGCACCTGCCCCTGAACTTAGTCTTCCTGACAGGAGTGGGGAGGCAGAGTGAGAAATGGGGTCCCTAGCTGCTCCCGGTTACAGATTTGAGCTAGGAACCCACTAGCTGGAGGGGCCTTTGCTGGAGGCCTGCTGCACCTTAAAGCATACCTCTCCCCAGCTCTGGGCCCCTCACATTTCCGGGGTAAGGGGTATTTGGGGCACTAGACTCCAGACCCCGACTCCCACAGCAAGGAGAGTGTGTCTAGCCTGGGAGGACAGTGTAGCTGGGCCATGTGGTGAAGGGAGGCCATCTGAGGGCCCATGGTAAGTTAGGGCAGAGTTAGGCTCCTTCTTCTGGGTTAAGAATTGCTCCCAGGAGTGTGTCTGGAGACAGAATGCTGGGCTCTGTGATCCCCTGAGGCTGAGCCCCTGAGACAAGGCAGAAGGCAGGTTAGTGTCCTTGTCCCCTGACTCCCCACTGAACCCTAACCCCTGTTGTTGCTTGCTTGGGCACCCCATTGGGCTTGTTCCTGGGCCCATCCTATCCTGGGCCCCCCTCTTTCCTGCCATCTGCCAGCTGGACCCATTCCTCCCCCAGCCCCTGTGCCTGGGGCCACCTTGGCATCACAGGTTTCCTCCCTGGCAAACCTACATGCTTGCCTGGCCTGCCGCTGGAGCCAAGGCGCAGTCACTAAACTGACGTGGTGGTGAAGGGGCCAGAGACTTCAGCCGCAGCCCCCTTGCCCCAGGGCCTCTCAGACCCCTCTCCTTAGAGCTGACAGCCTGGTAAGACCCCTCCCAATCTCAGGGCTGGAGCCAGAGCCGGGATGTGTCCCAGGTCCTGACCATATTCTTCCAGAGGCTGAGCCAGGCCTGGACACTGTTCCCTCAGATGTGAGAAGGCCAAGGGGGTGGGGGCGCGGTGTCAAGGGGAGAGAGGGCCGAGCCTGGGTGTCATGAAGTGGGCAACCCAGGCAGTGGCAGAGGGGGACGCCCAGAGCTGCGAGTCCTATGGAAAGTGGAGGAACTGCTCCCCAGCCCGACCCCTCTCCCCACCGCCCCACCCTCGGTGTCCTTGGCTGAGAGATTCCTGGAGAACATTTTCCAGGAAAGGAAGGGGGGTGGCATCTGGGTCCAAATCCCTGGATGGGCCTCCCTCAGCCTCCTGAGGGGGTGGGGGTGGCTAGCTTGACTCTTTCTGGCCTAACCTGATTGGGGCAGGAGGCCCCAGATACAGAGCTGTGCCCTTGGGAGTGGGAGCACTGTTCCCCCTCACTAGCTAGCCTCCCTGTGTGCTTAACTGAAGGCTGCTGGCCCCCTCCCTGGAGTTGCCCTGGGCAGCAGAGCTGTGCTAGTGGAGACCCCTTGGAGTTGGGGGGGGGTGTGCTGTGATGTTGCCCTCTCAGCCCTCAGGTCTGAAGTGGGGGTTTAGGAGCTGGCACCCTGTCTCTCGGGGGCAACCCTGCCACCCCTGGGCGGACAACCAGGGAGTCTCTGGGGAGCCAGAGTCAAGGGAGAGGGATACCGCCGGACCCCAGGCCCTGCTAGGGGCATCCTGGGCCCCAAGTGGGGCCCACCAGGAGACAAGTAGCACTGACAGCTGGTGGCCCAGCTGGGATGACAGGGAACCAAAGTCCAGATGACCCAGCAGGCAAGGTGGAAGGCTATGGCCAGGGCTGCACTGGACCTGTCCCACCTTTGGGTCTCTTGTCTACCCACTTAGCGGGCTAGTCCAAGCCCAGGAGGAGGAAGGCCAGCCCAGGACTGATGGTACCTCAGCAAGTAGCCAGGTGCCACTAAGCCTCTGCAAAGAAGGACACAGGATGGTTTCAGAACTCACCAGGAGGAAGGAATCAGACAGACATGCTATAGAGACAGTTTCCCCTGGAGCTGGCTCTAAGGGACAGGTTGTGAGCCTTCTGCTAGGCTGGGAAGCACCGTCGGGGTCACAGGTCCGGCTCAGGCTTCGGGTTCAAATCCCCCAGAACCTGCCCCCTTTTGGGTTTACAAACTTGGGCAAAGGAGGTAGCTGTATTAGCTTTCTCTGGTGGTCATAACAAATTACCACAAACTTGGTGGCTTAAAATGACAGAAATTCGTTCTCTCCAAGTTCTGGTGGCTGCATGTCTGACATCAAGGCGTTGGCAGGGCCGTGCTCACGGTAGTTTCTGCCAAACTGTTTCCTCATCTATAAAATGAGGAAAATAAAATGTCCATCTGGCAAAGATGCTGTGGGATTAGATGCGTCAAGGGAGGCATCCAGCACACATCGGTGTTGGACGTGTGTGAGCTCTAATAAATCTTCCCTGGCTTCATACCAAATCCAGCTGACAGCCATCTAGCTTCCATTTAGTGATGATCACTGAGCCCTGAGGATACTTCAGAGATAAAGGCACAGGAGGTCAAAGTAACAGCAGAGGTAGGGAGCTGTGACGAGGGTTCTGGGGCACTGCAGGAAGACATCTGACCAGGAGGCATAGGAGGGCTTCCAAGAGGAGGCAGTGCGTTGAGGTTGGGATCTGATGGCAGAGTGCTAGCTTGAAGTCCCTGGGGCAGGGCAACGGGTGAACCGCGTGGAGGAAGAGGCGGGGCCCCAGCTGACAGGAATCTATCTGGAGGGTACACGCACCTTTGAAGGGTTTTTCAGTGGGGGAGGGACGTGCTCTAGCACTGGGGCTGCAGTAGGGAAATGGAGGGGCTGGGGACCCTGAGGAGTTGCCAGGTGAGGGGGGTGGCGGTGGGGGGCTGGGGGTCGGGGGCGCTGGGCAGGAGGGGTTGCAGAGGCGAAAGCCGCTGGACGGTGCGGGCTGTGGCTGACATGGCAGGTGGAGGTCTGGGGAGGGTAGCTGCCTCCCTCAAGCCCAGGCTTGTGAGTTGACCCGAGGCGTCTGAAACATCAGCCAACAGAATGTTTCAGCAGGACCCAGGGAGAGAGTAACAGTCCAGCGTGAAGAGCTGAAGGAGGAGGCCAAGGAGATGCTGAGAAAGAGGGAGGCGGCAGGGCCTCAAGAAGCCCAGGCTGGCCGAGCAGGGCATTCATGGAAAGTGTGGGGCAGTTTTGGCGTCCGTGAAACCACATGTCCATTAGTCCTGTGCAGGGTCGGGGGGTGGGGGCCAGGGGCTGTGGACAGGTGAGCTGGGGCATTGCAGCCCCCCTCCCCCCAAAGCGAGGGCCATTGAGGCAGTATATCGACATCCCTAGAGACGAAGCCTGGGGCGGTGGTGGGGGCTGGGGTGTGGGCAAGACTCAGCCTTCAGCCCCCACCTGCCCCTGCAGCTCCCAGACACGGCAGATAATTACTAGGTGATGTGATAAATGCTACCTGTGCAGGGAACCATGGGCAGGGAGGACAGGGCGGCCAGGAGTGGGGCACTTGTGACCGCTGAGCTGGTCACCCGAGAGGGACAGACTTGGCGCCAGTCACCCAACAGCTCTTTTAATTACCCTTACCCCTGCCTTCCTGGGGTGCTGGAGACGGGAGATCAGAGGCCAAACATCTGAGATTCTATGACCCTAAAGTTGATTAAGATGAACTTTTGTTCAGCCAGCTTTTCCAAATGTCTCCTTCATGCACGTACCAGGGGACATAAACTGCCTGGATGATCTTAGGTTTCCTGCCTCCCAGCAGAGCCCCAAGATCCTGCCTGGCGGTTGTAGAGGATGGGGGTCCGGACCCACCTGCCTGCCTCACTCACAGGGAGGCTCACCACTGCGTTTGGGGTGTTGCATGTTTACCAGCCATGGCCCAAGATCTGACAGCGGGGTGAGGCAGTGGTGGCAGGAAGTGGTTTGCAGGGTCTTCTGGGTTCCCTGTGTTGCTGTCCTGCCTCATAGCTTTGGGCATGTTCTTTTCCCTCTTAGGCTGTGGTTTCCTATGCGAGGAGCACCCTGCTTGCCCCACCAATGCCTTGTTTTTCCAGGCACAGAGATGGGGCAGACTGCAGCCTGTTAGAGCAGGAAGGGCCTTGGAGGCCACTGTGGACCCATTTCTCAGAGCAGGGGATGGGCCAGATGCCTGCCTCCCTGTCCACTAGACAAGGGCCTGAGCCTCTTGTCTGGCCAAGGCCCCCTGAGGCTTTAGGCTGCTGGTTCCAGCCCGGCAGGGGTGATGAGATGAAAGGCATTGGGGTGGTGGCATGGGGCCCCCATGCTGCCTTGGCAGCTGCCCCTGGCTGGAGGCCAGCCTGGCCCAAGGAATCTCCTCCAGGAACAAGAACATAGAGAACCCAACTCAGCAGGCTGGCAACCAGCGTCCCCATCAACATTCCCTTCTTCCCATAGCCCCTGCCCTCTGCCCGGCTCCCGGAATGGCTGAGGAGCTGATGGTCACCCACCATCTTAATGAGTGAGCCAGGGTTAATGGGTTACCCAGCCCAGTGACACATTCACCAGGCTCTCAAAGTCCAGACACATTGGCCTGGCCTTCAGGGTCTGAGCTCAGCCACTTCCTTTTCCAGTTCTGATGCCTCAAGGCTCAGGAATGGTCAGGGAGGTCCGGGTCTCCCTTGTACCCTCACTGCTCTGGAGATGCCCTCAGGGCTTGGCTTGTGGGCTCAAACATTTCCCTCCGCCTGGCTGGCCTCCCCAGTCCAGCCAGCCTGGACTCCCACCCCCTGATCCCCATGGTGTCCGCCCCTCCCTCCTGGTCCTGGGCCCCTCCTCCTCCTGGGCTGGCTGGGAGCTCCTTGAGGGAAAAATCTGAGTGGGCCAGGAGCAGATGGGAGAGTGAATTTAACGAATGATGGATGAGGACATGTAAGCCAGGGCCAGGCTAGTGGTGTGGTTCTGGCAGGCAGCAGGCACCATGAGGACCTCAGAGGCACCTGCAGGCCCGGGTCTGTGGGGGCACCCACCCCATCCCAATGGGCTGGGATAGGTGGGGACATGAGCAGACGGCCCCATCTTCTGCCCCAGCTGCCCCATGTCCTCTGTCAGCCTGCCTGCTCCTGATCCCAGAAAGTTAGAGGACAAGGAAAGACTCCCCCAGATCATGTGACTGCCTTCAGCCCTGGTGACCAGGGTGCTTAGAGTGGCGGCCTCTGGACATCTGAAGCTCTGAGGGTGGGGGAGGGAGCATCCCCTAACCCAGAGATGTAGGGAAATTTCAGGCCTGGTAGGACCCAGATGCTCACACTCCCGCCCCTGCTGGTGCAGGCGTCTGGTTGTGCCCCAGTGCTGTGGGACCCCTCTCTTCGTATCCTACATGGCTGGGAGCCTACCTCCTCCCAGGGAACCCTAAAACCCAGCCTCATTCAGCCCCACTGAGACCCTCAAAGCTCAGGTCTGTTATGCAGGGTTTGGGACCCCCCTGGACTCCAAGAGGCCAGCTGCTGGCCTGGGTCACACAGCCCCAGGGACAGGACAAGGAGCCAGTCCTCTTCCCACCTGGAAAGGTTCCTGTGCCTTTAAAGCCTCCCCCCACCCAGGCCAGCAGGGGGAGGGAGGGGAGGAGCTGGGCACTGGGGACTCGGCTCCGAGCAGGAGTACAACAGGACCAACCCTGCAGCCAGGTGAGATGGGGCAGTACAGGTTGCACTCCAGGGCTGTGTGACCTCAAAGCGCGGCTCACCCTCTCTGTGCTGCTGGACAGCGTAGGTGTGGGGAGGGCCTCCTGGGGGTGTCTGGAGACCTGGGTTCCAGCCCCAGCTCTCTTATGTCCTGGTGGTGCCCTGGAGGAGCCCCTCTTCCTCTCTGAGCCTTGGTTTCTGCATCTGTGTAATGGGAGTGAGCTGCCCTTCAGGGTGATGGGGGCGGGGCTCATGTGGTCTGACCCTGCAGAGCTGTCGCACAGAAAGGCAGAGCCTTAGACCGGGCCTGAGCTGGGAGCCTCTGTTTCTCATCCGGTAAGTGGGTCTGAGTCTGCCTGACCAGGCTTTGTCTGACTCTGCCACAGTTGTGCAGTGAGTGGAGGAGGGCCAGGAAGTGGACTTTTGGATTAAGAGAAACTGAGGCCCAGAAAGCTTTGACAACCTGGGGTGGGGAAGGGGTGGTCACTGGGGGGGTCCAGGTCTGCAATGGAGCCAGAGCGGTGATAGGGGAGCTGAGGTGCCGTGTCCTCAGGCCACACCTGCCCATCTTGGGCTCGGGTTTGTGGCTGTGGTAGGGGTGGGGCAGGCCAGTGGTGCAAGGTGTGATTGCACAACTCCAGGGGGCGCCCACCACCTTGTGGTCATCACGGGCATGTATAGCTATTTCCACAGGTTTCTGACTGGTTGTGGTTATTAAGTTTGGGGGCAGAAGCCTTTTTCTTATTGAGAATAAGAATTTGCATGAGGGTGGGCACAGAGAGACAGACCTCAGCTCCAGGCCTGGCTCACTGTAAGCTTCCTGCCCGGAGCTGTGTTCTCATCCCTGGAAGACATGACTCCTCACCGTGGCCGGGTAGTGGGAGGGAAGACAAAGGGGTGGGGGCGGTCGTGGGTCCGCCTGCCGGTCCATGTGCTTCCAGGGCCAGCTGACCTTGGCCGAGGATCTTCTACTGAAGCCTCACTTTGCTGCCTGCGAGTGGGCTTAGGGCTGTGCCTGGGTTCACCCCCGTGGCTCTAGGGTTGGAGGAGTAACAGAGAAACCTCGGGCTGTCTGCTCTGTCCCATTTCCTCATGCTCACCTCTCTGCTGTGTCCTGGAACCTGCTAGCTCAGCCTAGATTCAGCCCAGGGATGGATTTGTGTGTGTGTGTGTGTGTGTGTGTGTGTGTGTGTGTGTGTGTTTGGAGGGGATGGTGCTGATGGCAGAGTCATCTGTGTGGGTGAGATTTGCATATTCCTGGGGATGGAGAACTCACCACTCTGTGTGCCTGGGAGGGGAGCAATGGGGTCTGGAGGAGACTGTCAGCCCAGACCCACTGCTGCCAGGTCCCCTCTCTGCCTGTGGGGGTGGGGAGCTGACTCGGACAGAATGTAACCACTTGACATGTGAGGGAGTTGCTTTCTTTGTTCGTACATCTTGCCTTTGTTGACACAGCCTCTGAAACGCCTTCCCTCTTGTCTCCCCTTCCTGGAACCTGCAGCTGCTCCTGGACTTCCCCTGAGCCCCGTGGCCGGCAGCGCTCTGTACTCCACCTCACCCCAGCCCAGAGTTGTCCTGTTAGGGTCACCTGTGGAGTCTGGGCCATCCTCTGCCCACCCAGACCTTCTTGCTACCTTCCTGCTGCTGCCGAGACTGCCCTGTCTCAGGCCACCCCAGGCAGGGGAAAAAAACTACTGGGCAGGCTCAGGCTGGGGACAGAACCCTGTGGCGCTCCACTACTGACCCCTCCCAGCTGACTGCTGTCCAGTGGAGCCACTTAGGCGGGGCTAAATCCCCTGATGTTTCTGGCTGGTGCCCAACCCTCAGGGACAGGTCCTGAGCCTTGGTCCTTGCCTCCTCCTTGTCCGTCTTCTCAGTCACCCTGGGCTGCAGGGGGGTCCAGGGAAAGAAGTGTCATGGCCCCCTCATCCTGGGGCCATCCTGGTTGGGGATTTCACGGCCGTGCATTTGGTGGGTTCTGTGCTATGCATGCTCAAGGGCAGTGGGTGAGGGGATAGGGCCGGTTCCGGCCACGTGACCAGGGCGTGCAGCAGTGTCTGGTCAGCCTCTCCGTCTCCTTCCATCTATCAGATGGTGCAGCCTTGCGTGGTCCTTGTGGACTAGATGTTACAGGTGGGGGCTGCAGGGGCTCCTGGGCCACCTGGACGCAGCTAGCTGGGGAGTGGGGTAGGGAGGCGTGACTCAGGAAGTGGCTGAGCCTTGTCCTTGGCAGATAAAGGCAAAGGGGCAATGGAGGGCAGTGTCCAAGTTCCCCTGGGCTGGGTCTGCAGCTACTCCTGACTCAGGACCTTGGTGGTGGGCTAATCAGGGATGTGCAGCAACTTAGGGCAGGCACGGGGTGGCTGGGTGTTCACTGGTGGGCTGTGTGACCTTGGACCTGCTCTGGCCCTCTCTGGGCCCCGCCTTTCGAGGCTTTTCAGGTGGTTTCTTGGGCCTGGATAGGTGGAATCTTCTGGACGTGAGGCCCTAGGCCTTGCTCCAGAGAGGTACCCTTGCCGTCCAGCTACCGGTCCAGGTTCTGGTCTGGTGCTGGTGGAACCTCTGCTGCACGACCTCAGGAACCATCTCTTGGACACCGTGTCTGGCTCTGGAGTTCAGATGCTCTGAACAAAGACAGGATGAGCCAGTGGGGGACCCAGCCTGGGGCTCACTGAGGGGCTTGCCCATGGACACCTGCCCTTTGGAGGGCACTGAATCTGGGGGGTGGGGACTCCAGCGTCTGTTACCACCTCTTTCCATCCCATTGGGGCCACACCCTTGGCCTGCTGCCACTGCCAAGGGGACCTTACGGGTCACTGATGACAGTACCTCCCACCTCCAGGGCCCTCCCAGGGCTGCATGAACTTAAAGTCACCTGGTGATAGACTGAGTCCCTGCACTCCTTGCTGCTGTGACATGCCGGCAGCCTCCGGCCGTCCTGCCTGCCAGGCTAGGCCGCTCTTTGAGGGCCGCCCACTCTCCACCCTGTTCTGAGGCTGTCAGCTGCCCCTCCGGGGCTGCTAGTTGCCCCTCCGGGACCAGGTGAGCCTGGGAGCTGCTCTGGCCTCTCCTTCTCCTTTCCTGTCTCTTCCGCTCCTCGGAGGGGTCCCCTTCAGATCCCAGTCCCAGTTCCGAGGCCCCCTGAGGAGCTCTGCAGGGGCCGCAGGCGTGGCTCTGGGCAGCTCCCAGGAGTGGGGGGGCCCTGGCCCGCACTGTGGCTGCGACTTTCTCAGGGAGACGAATCTGCCTCTTCCTCCCTGGCCAGTGACCCAGCCCAGAGCTGTCTTCCAAGGAACAGAAGCTCTCTTGGGCCCTCCACTCCCTCCAGGCCTCAGGTAAGCCCACCAGGGTCACGAGGAGCAGTTTAGCTGTTTCCCTTCCTGACACCGATTTGGGTGACAGCCAGGCCTCTTTGAGAAAAATGTGGGGGTGGGGGTGGGAACGGAAGCACAGTCCCCTGCAGGGTGTCTTCCGCCGGGCTGAGGGTGTCAGGCTGGGCCTGGCCTCCCTATTGCCCTGCCCAGTGAGATGGGGATGTGGTCAGTGAGGCCCACCCCTCTTCCTGCTCCCTGGCAGTCTGAGCCTTGCTGGGTACCCCCTACCCTTTCGGGAGGCCATTGGGCCCTTGGGTGGAAGGATGGACAGACAGATGGATGAACAGGGGAGGCTGGAGCTTGGACCTCAGGAGGTCTTGGCTGGCTCACCCCAGGGACCTGAGGGGAGAGAGGAGGGCCTGAGAGGGCTTCTCAGCTGATGGTCCCAAGCCCGGGGGGGAAATGAAGGCAGGCCCCCAAGGTGCCCAGTGTGGCCTGACCCAGTGGACAGGGAGGACTGGGGGGCCTCCTTGGTGGGTGGGGCTTTGCCTGTGCCAGGGAGGAGGGCACTGGCCCCTGTCCTGCCCCCCAACCCCGCTGCCTGTGATGGGGAAGCTCAGCGCCTGGACACAGGTTGCGGCCCAGCCCTCCCAGCACGGCTGCCTCCATCAGGAGCCTTAACCCTGACCCAGCCTCCCTGCCAGGGCCCAGGGTGCGCCCTGAGGACTGTTAAGCCTGGCAGAGGACAGAGGGCAGAGGGCATGGACCTTCCTGGGGCAGTGGCAGGGGCAGGGCCTGGTTGGCATTTTGGAGAGAGCTCTCTGGCTGTTTGTTGGAGGACTGAAGGGCAGGCAAAGCCAGCGGGAAGGAGGGCAGGGAGGAGCTAGAAATGGTGGTGTCGAGGTTCGGTCAAGTTGTCAAGGTGGAGAGGAGGGCTGGGCCCTGCTGGGGGTGTGGGGTGGTGGTCTGCTGTGTGACCCCTGAGCCCGGGGAGGAGAAAGCCCTACCGTGCACGTGGGGGTGGGATTCCGTCCTTAGACCATCCCTGGGATACCATGTCTGGCCCTGGAGTTCACACCCTCTGAATAGGGACAGGATGAGCCAGAGGGGCCCCAGCCCGGGGCTCTCAGCAGACACCAGTCCTTTGGAGGGAACTGAGTCTAGGAGAGGGGGACCCCCTGCCTGCCTCTGTCACCACACCTCTCCTTCCCGTTTGGGGTCGCACCCTTCGCCTGCTGCCATTGCCATGGGGACCCCACAGGTCACTACCATCCCTCCCTGCACAGCCTGGCAGGCAGTCAACAGGGAAATAAATGGTAAGCCAGAGGCTGGCCAGCTCCCGTCTGCCGCAACAGGCCACCAGGCACCCCCAGCATCGCTGACGCTCACCTAACACTTGATAGTTTCCAACCTACTTAACCTTCACAACACGCCCCAGTGGGCCCCTCTGTCATTCCCTGGACAGATGGTCAGTGACTTACCCAAGACCCCACACAGATGAGATGGGCAGTCTGGCCCCCGTGCCTGCGGGCTCCATCCCCTCGGCTGGCACACTGGGCTTCACCCCCTTGGTCACGTGACAGCTCCCTGCCCTGCTCTGTGCTAACAGCCTCCCCTTGACTCCAGAGCTCCTCCGGAGGCAGCGACACCTCACATAGTTCCTGGGGAGGGCTGGGCCCAGCCTGCTCCAGGAACACCCTCTCCCTTTTCAGGAAGACAAGCCTTCTGCGTGGTCCAGGAGTCTCCCTGGAGCAGATTCTGTGGCCACAGGCTCCTGCAGTGCACAAGGGAGACCCCAGTTATTCCTCCAGCCGTTTCAGCCAAACCCATCTTTTGTGACCACCTACCTCCCTGGGAGGCTCAGGGCTGCCATCCGCTGAGGAAGGTAGGCCCTGGTCCCGCAGTGGCTGATCTGATGATTTTAGGAGGAGACTGTGGGTGTCCCCTTGGAGCACAGGATGGAAGCTGAACCCTACATTCTGTGGCTGGCTACTCTGGGGACCCCAGGACGGTGCCGGGGAAGAGTCAGGCCAGGCAGGTCCCTCCTGCAGGACACCTTTGCCACTGTGAGGAAACAGACAAGGCCCTGCAGAAGCAGGGGCTCCTCCCCAGAAGTGAGATCTGGGGGCTCCCAGGAGGGATCCCTGCTGGAGGTGGGGTTCCTGAGGATAAGCAGGAGGATTTGGGGGGCAGAGATGGGGCCAGGAACTTCCAGCAGAGGGAGTAGCCTGAAAAAAGGCCTGGGGCCTGGAGAGAGACACAGGGAGGTATTTCTAAGGCCTGACTTTGGGCTGTGCCTGGTGGGATGGGGGTCGGGGTGTGCCAAGGCCAGGCCGGCAGTGGTCCCCTGACCTTCGACTCCCCTGCCCCCATGCCCACAGAGCCATGAAGAAGCGGTATGTGCTGCTGGCCCTGCTGGCCGTGGCCCTAGTGCTCCTTGTCATCGGCCTCTGCCTCTGGCTGCCCTCGGCCTCCAAGCCACACAACCACGTGTACCCCAGGGCGGCTGTGGCCGCGGATGCCCAGCGCTGCTCGGAGATCGGGAGGTGAGTGGAGCAGGGCGTGGGGACACAGGCCCTGGGGTTTAGCCACTGTAAGTGGACCTGGGAAAGACCCTCACCCTTCTGGGACTGCTTCCCCCCTGGTAAACGGGCTGCCTGGATGAAGGATGTTTAGTGTGTGTGGAGCTGCCTGTCCTGTCCTTGGGCCTTCTTGGCACCTCTGGTCAGGGGAGAAGGGGACACCAGCCCCGAGAGCAGGGTGTGGGTCTCCCAGCGTCCATTTGAGCCCTCTTCTCAGTTCAAGGGTGTCTGTCTCTGCAGGTAAACTCTGTTTCTTTACGCTTTTTTTAGACCCCTATCTCATATATACACAGACCAGTTCCTATTTAAAGACTTAAACAGAAAAAAATTAATAAAAAGTAACAATTTTCCATTTTTTTCCAATTATGAAAGTCACGTACATCTGCTTGAAGAAGCAGAACGTATGAAGCCCGTTGGTTTTGGAATTACATTAAAGCACCCCAGACGATGGATTGCTCTCCCTGGGGCGGGGTGGCCAGGCGGTGGGGAGGTGGGTGGCGGGGTGTGCATCTCAGGCTGAGGAGCCCACGGGCTCTCACTCCCCGGTACGTGCGGCCGGCAGGGACGCGCTGCGGGACGGCGGCTCTGCGGTGGACGCTGCCATCGCGGCCCTGCTGTGCGTGGGGCTCCTGAACGCCCACAGCATGGGCATCGGGGGCGGCCTGTTCCTCACCATCTACAACAGCACGACGCGTGAGTGCCAGGCAGGAGGCGCATGGCGGGGCTGTCTGCCTCAGGCTGGACGTGGGCTGCGGACGCACAGCTGGGTGGCCACGGGGTGCACCCGGGTGGGGTGAGGGGCTGGTGTTGGTCCCACCTGCCCACCTGCTTCTCCTTCCAGGAAAAGCTGAGGTCATCAATGCCCGTGAGGTGGCCCCTCGGCTGGCCTTTGCCAGCATGTTCAACAGCTCAGAGCAGTCAGAGGAAGGTGAGGCGGATGCAGTGGGGTGCAGGCTTGGGTGTGGGCGCGGGGCTGAGACAAGTTGCTGGGAAGGCTTGAGCATCACCCCTCAACCCCAGTCTGGGGCTGGGAATGGCTCTCACAGTCGCTGATGCTCCCCCACCCCTCCTGGCCCACACACCCTCCATAATAAATGGTCAAGCCCATAATCACAGTGGGTGGAGCTTCTGTTGTTTCTGCTCAGGTCCCTCCAGGGCACCTGGTGCCAGCATGGGCACAGGATGATGACTATTACAACAGCTTGCACACACTGGGGGCCCTGGGCCAGCACTCAGCTCAGCTCTGTTCGTCGATGAGCCCCTTGAATCCTCCCTGTGTGCTTGGCAGGGGGAGCATGGTGTCGATGTCCATTTTACAGGTGGGGATGCCAAGGCCCAGAGAGGTCATGACCAAGATCACACAGCCAGATGGTGGTAAAGCTGGGCTTGAGCCCAGGCTGTGTAAACCCTGGGTTTTTAACAGGCATCCAAGCCATTCATTCATTTGTGGGGAGAGCTCTCTGGAGTAGGGGGCAGAGTCTTTTTTTCGCCAACCTGCGTTGAAGCCAGAGGCCCCAACTGCTCACGTAGCCCAGGGAAACCAGTGGCCACCAGAGGGCACCGCCGCAAGGACCCCAGTGGATTGCGGGATGAGGTTGGAGGGGAGGAGGGGCGGGGAGCAAGGGCCGTCCTGAGTCTGATCCCCACTGCGGACTCTGCCCCCTGGGTGGGGCCCTGAAGGCTGCCGCTTCGGAATCCTCTCCAGCATATATGGAGTCTAAATTTTTACCCATCAGGAAACTCGCAATATGTAGAAAGGAAATCCTTCAGAGTGAGAGACTGCTGGAATCTTACAGACTTAGCATCTTTGGGTGCTTGGAAATCACATCTCTAACTCGGACTTGTTGAGGCATCAGGGCCTGTTCCCCAACAGATGAAATCAGACATTCCAGGTGGAGCAGGAAAGATAACTGGATGTGGGTGTGCCCGGGAGGCAGAGGGCATGTGGTTTCAGCAGGCGCCCGGGGTCAGGACATCTGAGCAGAGACCCAGAGGCTGGGCCTGGGTGGGGCAGCCGTGCACGTGTTGGGAAGGAGGGGGTGGGAGGACACAGGGTCAGGCGGGACGGTCCAGGTCCTGTCCGACCTCATGGGTCATTGTGAAGACCCAGGGGACTTGGGTGAATCTGGCCTTCATCCAACAGGACTCCTCCGGCTGCTGCAAAAAGGGGGCCAAGCTATCTGTCCATCAGGTGACCTGTCAGGAGGTCATAGTGATAACCAGGGAGAGCTGAGGGTGGGGTTGGTGGCTGGTGCTGGCACACTTGGAGGGACTTGCTGTCGGGTTGGGTGTGATGTGCTTGCCAAGAGTCCCAGATGAGCTTGGGTCTATGCCTGGAGGCATAGGGTGACCCTAACAGAGACTGCTAGGCTGCAGGGAGGTGGGACTGGGCGACAGTCCGGAGTCGGGGTCTGGCGTGTTAGGTTTGAGATGCCTTTTTCAAGTGGGCAGGTCTGGCCATGAGGGGAGCAGGCCAGAGAGTGACTTTGGGAGTTGTCAGCAGGTAATGGAACCTGAGCGTGATGTGGGGGAGGGCCCCCAGAGTTAGTGCAGACAGAGGAGAGTGTGGGGGTCGCTGGTGACCTTGGTGAGGGGTGGCATGAGAGCCTGTGTTGGGCTGCACCCCGCAGGCCTGCAAGCCCTGGACCTGGCCACCCTCCAGACCGAAGAAAGAGCCCAGAGTCAGTGACAGAGAGACACCCCTAGTTTAATGGACAGGAGGTCTTACATGCCTGAAGCGAGATCCTGGAGCCACACCCATCCTGTGCAGCAGACGGGGCAGGACCTGGCAGTAGTCTTTGTAGGGTGGAGGGTGTGGGTAGGGAGGTTACCAGTTACTAATTTCAGGTTGCTTACCAGGGAACCAGCAGAGGAACACACCCCGCTGATAAGCTGTCATAGTGGAGATATTCTAATCTAAAGATTAAAACAATCACTAGCTTGGTTTGGGGCAAGTACATCTCTGTGATTAAGAGGGAATAGGATGTGGGTGAAGCCAGGGCTGACTAAATCGGGGGATGTACAGAACAGGAGGACAGCCATCTTGGGCGGCCTGGCCACACCCCCTCACCCCCTGATTGGCTGGAGGGCAGGGCAGGGTTTATTTAAGATGGGGGGCTTTGTGAGCCACCTGTCAAACCTTCTGAGATGCAAGGCTGTTGGAGACTCGTGCCCAACTTCAGGGCGGGAGAGGCAGCTCTGGAGCTGCGGCCACCACGCCTGGGGGTGGCCGAGATAGCCCCAGTCATCTCAGGGGTGAAAGCAGGAGGGCGCCTGGGAGCAGGGGCTGTGGCTGAAACTTTCTGGGTCAGTGTCCGGCTTTAGGGCCCAGTCGGGGCAGCGGGCCCAGTGGGGAGCCTGGGTCCAGGGGTCTGTTTCCAGTGGAATCATGGGCTCCTCAAAAGACACTGCTAGGACAGGGGAGATGGGGAAACAGACCCAGAGACAGGCAGGGCAAGGGTTTGGGCTCAGGTCCCAGTTGGGACAACGGAAGAGCAGGGGCCTTGCCATGGGAGCCAGCCCAGCCTTGGGGATGGCCTGGGCTTCCGCTGGGGACTTTGGTGGGCTCCGGTGGAACCCTTGAGTCACAAGAGAGGCTTCGTGGTCTGGGAGGCTCAGCTGGAGAGATGGTAGGGGTCCTGGTTAATTATACTCTTGCTGCGCAGCTGTGAGCCTGACACAGGGTTTCAGACACGGTGGCACCCGCAGAGAGAGAAGTCTAGGATGGACAGCAGAACCCAGCAGGCGAGCCGCCGCCTCTCCCTCCTGTGCCCTCATCAGGCATCCCTGGCCCATTGGCTCTCCTGCCTGCCCAGTCCAGGCATGACCTCAAAAATCCATTTCCTTCCTGAGCCTCACAAGTCTCATCTGGGGATGTGCTGGGGGTATCCCCTGTGTGGACCCACTAACCGTGTCCCTCTCCTTCCACAGGGGGGCTGTCGGTGGCGGTTCCCGGCGAGATCCGCGGCTATGAGCTGGCACACCAGCGGCACGGGCGGCTGCCCTGGGCTCGCCTGTTCCAGCCCAGTATCCAGCTGGCCCGCCAGGGCTTCCCTGTGGGGAAGGCCTTGGCAGCAGCCCTGGAGAGAAGCCGGGCAGCCATTGAGGGGCGGCCTGCCCTGTGGTACGTCTGTAGTCCCTGCAGGGGGCGTGGCAGGTGACAGTGCAGTTTCAGGAATCCGGACTGATAGAGGGGCGGGGTCTAGGAGACCAAATCCCTGCCCATTCTGAGCCTGGTGGTGGGGTCCTGGCCCAGGGATCCCAACGGGCAGGGGACTCTAGGAGGCCTGGACTGGACACTGGAGGACAAGCCCTGAGTGCTGGGGCCACCCACCTGCAGACAGGGGCTCCATGTTCTTGATTCTCCTCGGAAGATGGGTGGGGTGGCTGGCTGAGTCAGCCCTACCTGCCTGCCTCACGGGAGCCCCCTCTGCCCCAGCGAGGTGTTCTGCCGGGACGGGAAAGTGCTGCGGGAGGGGGACCGAGTGACCATGCCTCGGCTGGCCGACACGTACGAGACGCTGGCCTTGGAGGGTGCCCAGGCTTTCTACAACGGGAGCCTCACAGCCCAGATTGTCAAGGATATCCAGGAGGCCGGTGAGCGGGTGACCTCAGGAGCCTGGGGCGAGGAACTCCACAGCAGGAACCCTGAGCCAGGGCCCAGAGACCTGGGTCCTTAGGTCCTACCTGGCCTGGGCACTGGGCCCTCGGGGAGTGCCTGGCAGAGGATGGTCACAATGGGTCTGCAGTCAGTGTCAAGCCACATGGATCCACAGCTCCTGGTTAGCTCAAGGCTAAGAGACCCTGCAATCTAGGAGAGAAAGCCCCAATGGGTAAATAAATGCAGGTGTAAGCAGGAGCCAGGATTGGGGAAAGCTCTAAAGTATGAATACCGGAGAGGTTCCTGGAGGAGGTGGCACCTAGATGGCAGATGAGGTTAGAGTTTGTAGGCAGAGAAAATAGTCTAGGGCCCTGAGAGAAGGGGTTTTAATTCTCCAGGAGGGTCACGGGGGATAAGAGTGGGCTTGGTGAGAGAGGCGTGGGAGGGGCTGCATGCAGCATCCTGCAGTTGGGACCTTGTGGGCAAGTTGTGATGGATTCAGGAGCCCCACACTGCCTCTCCCTGAGCTGTGGCTTCTTCAGGTTATTTTTATCATTGTGTCACGGAGGAGGGGCATTAGACAACAACCTTTACCACTGACGCCAGAAATTGGCCTGTAAAGACTTCGTCTGTCTGGAGCTATTTCCCTGGAGAATTAAGAGCTTCCTTCCACCCACACATTAGTCGTAGGAGGAGGGGCCTAAGCAGGGGGGAGATGGGAGGAGATATTTCCCACTTGAAGAAGACTATCTGGCCGTCAAGAGGAGAGTAGTGGGACCCCGGGGCCAACAGGGCAAGCAGGGGAAGGGCACTGGCCTGGGCCTGGCCGTGGGGTGGGAGCACCATCAGGGAGGACCAAGGGGTGGACAGAGCACCCAGCTCGACAGCCCCCCCGATAGTGTGCCCCATCCCTGTGTCACCCCTGAGGGCTGTCCTGTTGCAGGGGGCATCGTGACGGCCGAGGACCTGAGCAACTACCAGGCCGAGCTGATCGAGCACCCGCTCAGTGTCAGCCTCGGGGACGCCCAGCTCTATGTGCCCAGCGCCCCGCTCAGCGGGCCCGTGCTGGCCCTCATCCTCAACATCCTCAAAGGTGAGCTGCCCTCTGTGGCCTGCAGGAGCCGCAGGGTGGGGACAGCCATGCGAGGGCTTGGGGCCCCGGTCAGCTCCCAATGCCAGAGTTCACGGCTGGACAGCTTGGTCCAGAGGGCACGTCTGGTAAATCTAAGTGTTCATCTGTGACCGCGTGGACCGGGTGGCCCTGTGGCTGGATGTGTGAGGCCCAGGCCCAGGGACCCTTGCTTCCTTCTATCCCTACAAAGTGGCCATTGATCTTGGTTATTAAACACTTGCCATCTCAAGGTGGGCCAAGCGGCTCAGGGAGGTGTCAACCACCCTCCCAGCACCCCCGCCCCCACTAGCACTCAGTTGTCCTGCCTCGGCTGGGATGTCCCGGGGATCCTGGGGCTGCTGACCCTTTCCCGGTTCTGCCCAATCAGGGTATAACTTCTCCCGGGAGAGTGTGAAGACCCCTGAGCAGAAGGGCCTGACCTATCACCGCATCGTGGAGGCCTTCCGATTTGCCTATGCCAAGAGGACCCTGCTTGGGGACCCCAAGTTTGTCAACATGACTGAGGTAAGGGGCAGAGACTGGCCTGCAATGGGCCAGGAGGGCTCCCTGGGGCCACCCCAGCCTTACTCAGGCTTTACAAATCCATTTCCGACACTGACTTTGGCCTCGGGCCTACTTTGTGCTGAGATGGACTGGTGACCCTGAGTTCCGGCCTCTGACCCACGGAGCTCACAGGGTGGGGAGCACTGGGGGAGACAGACTTGTCAGTAAGTAATTACTGCCCACCTCCTTCACACTCCAACCTCAGGACCTTTGCAGGTGCTTTGCCATCAGCCTGAAAGGTTCTGGAGTGGTCAGTGGTGACCGTGAGGAACCCACAGGAGTGTCCTAGCCCTCAGGGGAAGTGAGAAGGATGGATTTGACATGGAGGACCAGCGTTTCAAGTGGGCAGAGACCCTGGCCACCTGCTCCCTGGTCACACCCAGGAGCTAACTTTCTAGTTCCAGGCCCAGCACTGCCCCACTACTCACCTGCCGGGTGCCCCGGCTTCATCCCCATTATGTCATTGCCTACTTGCGGCTCCTCATTCCAAGGTAGACCTGCAGACCCCCTCACACTGACCTGTGACCTCCCACAGCTGCCCTCCTGGGTCTCTTTTCTTTCCCAGGGACGATTTTGCACCCCCGCCCCCTAGTGACCTGGTGTCCCTAGGGAGGGGCAGGGGGAAGCCTGCATCGCGGCCCCCACTGCCCTCCCTCCCGGCTGAGGTCGGCCTCCTGCTCGTCCACTTGCTGACTCAGCGCACCCTTCCTGGAAGGCTGCGCTGTCTCTTGGGTTCCCAGTCTGCCCTTTCTTGTGGGTCATCCTAAGATAGACGTTCTCTTGGGGTTCCACAACCCTCCAGCTGCTGCCTGTCCCTCTGCCCTCCTTGGAGCAAACTTGGCCGACTCCATCCTCTCTGGAGCCCCTCCTATCCTGCCCTCCCTCCTGACTCCACCCCTGTGAGTCCAGCCCCAGCGTCCCCTTTGGGCCACTCCCAGCAGCATCTCACCCAGTTCACCAGCTCCTCCTCCTCAACTTTCTGTTTTGTGAAGTAGTAGACATTTTGGCTCATTCCTTCCTCTCTGCCTGTCTCAGCCATCTCTCCCTTGATAAACCCGTTTCCTCCTGAGTCAGTGGACAATGTGTCACAGAGATCCCACCTTCAGTTGCGTCTCCCGAGAGCAAGGACTTGTACACAAGACATGACTTATTGGACGCCTGGGTCGGGCTTTCCCCGAGGGTCCTGTCCATGTTTGCGGGTCCAGGGCCCGTCAGGCTCCCACCGGCACCAGCGGTTCTGTCTCTCCAGGCTTTTGCCCTCCGTGGACCCCCTTGGCTGTCTTGTTGATTTTAAGACCCGGGGCAGTTGTCTTGCAGGATGTCTCACTCCCTGGATTCGACTTTCTGAATCCTTGGAAGTAGGTTCAGGCTGAAAGTTTTCCCCTTGGGTTAGTCACTTAATCCACGGGTGTTGCTGGAAGTCTCCCGAGGCATTTCTTCTGCTCTGCCTCCAGGAACTTTCCTCACTGGCTCCTGCATCTTCTCCCATCTCTGTCTGTCATCTCTTCTTTGTCTGCCCGTCCGGGCCTGCGGCTTCAAGCTGACGAGCCCATGCTTATGCCTCAGTCCAGCCTTGCCCGTGAACTCACACATCAGGTGTGGCGCATCACCCACCTGAGACAGGCTTTCCAGGGTCCAACGAGCAGGTGTCCCAAATCAAGCTCCCAGCTGTCCCCACAGCTGCCCCTCCTGTAGTGTCCCTCTTTCCAGTCAGGGCCACTCTGGACCGAAAACTTTGGGGCATTCCTCTCTACCACCTGCTGAGACATCATCTCTCACCTGTGATGTCCGTAGCCCCCCCAACTTGGGTTCCACCCCCCACGGCTGCCAGAGGGATCTGTGAAAACACCTATCAGCTGTTCACTCCTCTGCCCCAAGCCCAGGTGGCCTAGAGCAAACGCCAAAGTCCTTATGGGGCCTGTAAAGACCTAAGGGATCAGCCCCTGCCTGCATCTTCAACCTCCTCTCTCCCTAACCCCATTCACTGTCTGCCTGTCACTCACAGGCCTGCCTCAGAGCCTTTGCATTACCATTCAGGCCTCATTTGAGGTGGCTCTTCAGATGTCACCTCCTCCGAGAAGCCCTCCCTGACCACTCTACCCCCACCCCGTCCCTCTCCACCCCTCTCACCTGGCTTGTCCTTTCCATCACATCCCTGCCTGCCTTTGTCTTCCTGCTGTGAGGGTGGAGACCTGCCTATCTGTTCCCTGCTCATCCCCCAGTTCTAGGCATGAAGTTACAAGCTCCATGAGTGAATGAATGCATGCATGAAAAATGTGGTGAGAGTAGGGGCTCAGAGGACGGACAGACACTGAGAGCTGCTGGACTGCAGCAGAGACAGAGGCTGGAGAGAGGGGGTCAGATGGTCCACGTGACGCTTAGGGTGCAGGAGGGTTGTGGTCAGAGCCAGGGTCGGGGGCTTCCTGAGAGCTGCTCGCACAAGCCTGTACCCCCTCCCCGCCTCCCCCACCTCCTCAGGCCGGCTCTGGGGTCTCGGCAGGTGGTCCGCAACATGAGCTCCGAGTTCTTTGCCGCCCAGCTCCGGGCCCGGATCTCCGACAACACCACTCACCCAACCTCCTACTACGAGCCTGAGTTCTACACACCGGACGACGGGGGCACCGCCCACCTGTCCGTGGTCTCGGAGGATGGCAGCGCCGTGTCGGCCACCAGCACCATCAACCTCTAGTAGGGCTGCTGGGTGGCCTGGGTGGGCCAGGGGCTGCCACGTGGGGACAGGAGGGACGAGGCGGGCGGGGCCAGGCACAGCGGTCTCACCTAGCCGGTCGGCAGCTTCGGTTCCAAGGTGCGGTCACGGGTCAGTGGGATCCTCTTCAATGACGAGATGGACGACTTCAGCTCCCCTAACATCATCAACCAGTTTGGAGTGCCGCCCTCACCCGCCAACTTCATCATGCCAGGTGTGGTGGGGGGGCTTGGGCGAGGAGGGGGCTGGTGTTCCAGCGGGTGGCTGACCAGCACCTCTGTCCCCTCCCTCCCTCCCTCCTGCCGGCAGGGAAACAGCCACTCTCGTCCATGTGCCCAGCCATCATTGTGGGTCAGGACGGCCGGGTCCGAATGGTGGTGGGTGCCTCTGGGGGCACGCAGATCACCACGTCCACTGCACTGGTACGTGCCACCCCTGTCCCTCGACCCCTTGCCCTTGGGCCATGCTGACACATCCCCACACCCCCAGGCCATCATCTACAGCCTGTGGTTCGGCTATGACGTGAAGCGGGCGGTGGAGGAGCCCCGGCTGCACAACCAACTTTTACCCAACACCACGACGCTGGAGAAAGACGTGGACCAGGTGGGGTGGGGGTGGGGGAACCGAGTCACAGGAGGGCCACCCGGTATCCTAGAGTGGAGGCCTGGGTCTCCTGAGTCATCATGGAGGGGACAATGGTGACCTCTGCCTGTAGCAGGTGACCTTCACACCCACTGTCTGGCCCATCTTGAGCCCCCGGGCCATGAGAACCAGGCCACCTGCTCCTATGAGACATAGGAGGCCCAGCCGCCCCCAGCTTGCTTTTCCTGGCCACGTGGCTGGAAGTGGCACCATCTGGGTCTGTGAAGCTCATGACCGCACACGTGTGGTTCGGATGGTGTCTTGGGCCTGGCTGAGGTCCTGTGTCCCTTCCTGTCCCCAGGCAGTGGCTGCAGCCCTGAAGACCCGGCGCCACCACACCCAGGTCACTTCCACCTTCATTGCCGTGGTCCAGGCCATTGTCCGCACACCAGATGGCTGGGCAGCTGCCTCAGACTCCAGGAAAGGCGGGGAGCCTGCAGGCTACTGAGCAAGTGCTCAGGCAGGCAAGGCAGGCTGGTAGATTGCCCAGGGATGAAATCCCACCCGGGCTGGGAGGGGGACTTCGGGGGACGTGCTTCCCCTGTGAGCGGCAAAGCAGTGCAATAAACGGGGCTGCAGTGCCAGGCTCTGGGCAGTCTTGCTGGCCGGCTCCCGATTCCCTGGGCCTCAGCATCCTGTGTGAAGTGGGGCACTTGGCAGGGAAGGAGGGAGAGAGGGGATTTGATTCCACCTTGGGTGCTGGAGCCAACAACCTCCGCCAGGTGGGTGTGGTGGGGGCTGGGGGCCCAGGGCGGGCCATGCCAAGCACTGTCCTTCCTCACCTTGAGCCCCAGGACCAGGGCCAGGCCACCTCTTTGCTGCGCTGGGCAGCAGCACTTCCCAGTGTTGGCCACTGGGAGGCGCGTGGCCCCAGCGTTTCCTCCATGGATGCTGGGAAGCCGGGTACCTCCTCAGCCTGGTGGGCATCTGGCCTCACCCTGCCCAGGTCACACGGAGGTGAAGCCAAGGTCTGGTGGGTGGGATTGGGCAAGAGGCTGGAGAAAAATGTGTTGGTCAGAGGCAGGCCCAGGGGGCTTTCCAAGCAGAAACCCAGAGTGAAACCCAAGCTGAGCTCAGCTCTGAAGGGAGGCCTGGTTCTCAGGGATTAGTCAGCTGGAGGAGGTCCCCAGATCCCCGAGGGTCAGGGCTTGGATCCATGCCCCGGGGAGGGGGCAGGTCTGGGGGGACATGGTGAGACTCAACCTCCCACCTCCCTCACCAGGGCCAGCCCCTCCCACCCTCTCTCGGGCCTCCTAACTCATTCTTTACGCACAGTTTAAGGCCTGAAGTGAGGCTCTGGGAAAGCCTGGTGGAGGTGGGCTGGGGAGAGGGGGATCTTAGCCAGATAACCCCCTGCCCAGTGAGCATCCTTGGGGCCCCCTGAGGGCGGGGGCCCAGGGGCCAGGGGATGCCAGGTCTGAGCCCTCCTTCATGAGGTAAAAAATCCTGGTGCTTCCAAAATGTCCACAGGAAAACAGTGTTGGCCCGTAGAGCCCCCTTGACCCAGGTCTGAGCCCTGAGCCCTGAGCCCTGGAGTGTGGTGTCTCTGAGGTTCCTGGGGGCAGGATGGAGGCTGGGCTGGTGGGATGGGCAGGTCTCTCCTCAGCCCTCATTTTAGCCCCAGAGAGGCCATGGCCCATTTTCATGAGAGAAGACTGCAGCCTGAGGGGCAGGCCTTGCTGATGGAGGTGGGGGCTGGCCTGGAGCTCCCTCGGCCCCAGGCACAAGTGGTGTGCAGCCTCTTCCCCCAGTAGCCTCTCCAGCTCAGGCTGGCAGTGGCTTCAGACTTGGGACCTGGCAGACTGTGTGGCTGTGTGGGCACAGTCCCTTTCTGCCTCAGTTTCTCCATTGTACCGGGGGGCTAGAGACCTGGGAGGGCAACGCTCAGCTGGAAAGGAAGCTGGGAGAATGGGGGCTATGGGGGACTGTGTGGGTGGGACTCCAGCCCACAGCCCCTGCACCCTGTGCCCTGCTAGTCTGGTGGAAGGGTCACCTCAGTGGGCCCTCACTCCCCCCAGCCACCTCCCAGCTGGGCACCCTGTGGCCCAGGCAGGGCAGGGCACAGGCCAGTGTCCCCAGGAGAGAAGGAACCGTCAGCACAGGAAGAGGGAGGCAGACACGCAGCAGGGATGGGCAGAAATGCAGGTGGAAGGGACCCCCATTTCCCCAAGGCCCCCAGTGGCCTTTCCAGGACAGCAGGCCCTAGGATTGGACAGTCTGATGGGCACTGGGTGTGAGGGGCTGGTCACAGGCTCTGTCCGTATTCCCCACACAGTGGTCTTGTCATCCTGGGTGTCTGGGGCTCCAGTTGCCTGCCCCCTGAGCACACAGGGAAGTTGAGCACCTTCCTGGCCCCCTGCCCTGCACCAGCCACCCCCAGGCCGGGCTTTGGCTGAGCCGGGACTTGAACCCGAGTCCTGAGTGACATTGCCTTGTTTTTCCCTTCCCTCTGCCTCTGGCCCCATTCAGCCCCACTTCTGTGCCCTGGCTGCCCACAGTGTCCTCTGGCTCTGGGGATGCTGAGGTGAGCTGCTGCTGGGTGGGGCTAGGTGAAGAGAACAGAGTTGGGGGTTCCACCCTGGCCCCCTATCCCGCTAAGCCCAATTAGGGGCAGGGGGTTCTGCATAGGCCTGTACTGTGCTGTCCTGGCTTTGCTGGGATGCGGGATGCCCTGGGAGTTCTGCACCCCAGCCCCTGCCCCGGGACAGCAGGTGCCCAGGGGACAGCCCTGGGCGCTGGAAGGGCGCTGGCCATGGTGGGGTGGGGTGGGGGGCATTTGTTCCAAGGCTTACGGTGTGGGTGGTGGGAGTGGCAGCGAGGGAGTTAACAGCAGCCAGTCACCCTTCTCTGGAAGGAAAAACTCCCCATAAAAGCCCTGCTGCCTGGCCTCCTGCCAGGGCCAGACCAGAAGCTGAGAACTGGAAGCCCGGGCTTCGGCCAGCTCTGCCTCTGCGGTGGATGCTCCAGGAGGCAGCAGCCCCTCCGCAAGCCCTCCAGCCACGCACCCGCCTGTCTACCTGGCTGCCTGCTGTGCGTCTGGAAACCTGTCTGTCTGTCCTGAAACCTCGACTCTGTCCAACTGTCTCTCTGACCTTCCTTCTCTTACTAGCCTCTGCCCAGCCTATCTCTGACCTCGTCTGTCCATCTGTTCAATCATCTGTGAGTCCATCTGCACACCTTCTTGGCCACTCATCCACCCATCTCTCTGAGCATCTGTCTGCCTTCTTCCTTCCCCTCTCCCCCCGGGCTGCAGAGCCATGGCAGGGGGCCATGGGGCCACGATCAGCCTGGTCCTGCTGGGGCTGGGGCTGGGGCTGGCCATCATCTTGTCCACTGTGCTCCTCTCTCGGCGTCACTGTAGCCCCCAGGCCTTTGCCCACGCTGCAGTCGCTGCCGACTCCAAGATCTGCTCGGACATTGGACGGTGAGTAAGTGGTGGGTGGGAGCTGGGTGGCCCTTGGCGCTGGCCCCTCCCGGACACTTTGTGACCAGTGGTGAAGAGTGTAGAGAAGCACATGTGCATGCCTGCTGGCATGTGGGGGCCACGTGGATTGGGCTCCAGCAAGGAAGCAGCCCCAGGACACAACCCTTGCACAAACCAGGTAGCATGTGACTGATGGAGGTTTGAGGGTATCGATAGCGTGGGCAGAGCAGAGGTGGTCTGTGAGTCAGTCCTACTCCAGGGCGCAGGAGGCCCAGAGAGGGCACTGCTATGGTGTCACTGGTTTGGCCCAGGTTGACCACTTCGGAGAGGCCATGACAGTTTTCCCAGGCTGGGGTCTTCCCCCAGGGGGCATGGGTAAGGGGCTTCAGGGGCTCAGAATGTGAGTACTGGCCGGTGCACAGTGCTGCCCGGGGCCAGTCTCTGCTGCTGGCTCGGGATCTGGGATACCTGCTCCTGATGATACCATGTCCCCAGGGGTATCGGGGTCTGGAGTCAGGCCAGAGGCGAGTGGAGTGATTTTGATGTTTGGTGGGCTGAGTGAGGGGGGCTGTGGAGAGGGGCCCCAGCTGGCATTTCCCGACCCTCTTCCAGGAAGCCCAGCCCATTGTAGGCTTCCACTGCCCACTGTGGCGGGACGTGGCAGGATGCCCCTCTTGGCCCTGCCCCAGTCTGGGCCTGTGGGAGCCCTGGCTAGCGTCCCTTCCCTGCCAGCCAAGTCTCCTTTCTGGAATAGCTGCCTCAAGGGCCCTTGTCAGGATCAAAAGTGCTTTGTAAACCGAAGGGGACTGTCCCGGGGCAAGGGGTGTGTGGCCGAGTCCCACCCAGGGTACACTGGGCAGATGGCATCCGTGCCCCCTTCATCCTGGGCTCACCCCTCTTCCTCATGGCCTCATTCTGCTTCATTCATTCCTTCCTACTTCGTCTGCCCTGCCTCTCCCGCTGCCCCCTCTCTGCCTGCTCCTGGTCTGATCCTCTGGGCTCTACTCAAGGCTCCCTGTCCCCTCCCCCAGGGCTCCCTCTAGGGTAACAGTGGCTAAGAGTGGCAGCTTAGGGACATGTGGGCGGGGGGGGCAGGCAGCTTGGTCTCCCGAGGGGGCTCCCGGGGGACAGGAGCCCCTCCCATGCTCTGGAGAACTGCGCAGGCGCCGTGCCCACCTGAACCTACATTTGCAAAGATGCAAACAAGTCAGGGTTTCAGCCGCAGGGACACTGGGAGGGGAGGCGGCCCCCAGGGGTGGGAGGCTGCTGCCACGTATGTCTGAGGTGGGTGTGGGCCCGCTGTGTCTCGCCAGGTCTTTGCTTCCGGGGGGTCTCGGAGGCATGCCCTGCTGTGCGCGGGAGGGCGCAGAATTGAGGTGTCTGCTCCGGGGCACCCCCTGCAACTCCCGCTGGTGAGGAGGGCGGATGTGGTTTCTCCCTATGTTCTGTGTCCCGCCAAACAGCGCTCCACTTCCTGTCTGTGTTTTTAAGAAGCCAGCAGCAGGGGGTAACCTGGAGCGTCCCCAGCTGCTGTGGAACAGGGTCACCCACCCCGGCTGGGCTGAGGGCCTCCCAGCTGAGATCACACCCGCGAGGGCCCCCGGCCATGCTGCTGCGGGGTCTGATGGGGGCCGCCCGCTCACAGCCTCCTCTCCTTCCACCCCCCAACCCCCATCTGCCCTCACCAGCAGGGCCTCCCAGACCAGCCTCCTCCCCCTCATTAGCACTGGGTGCTCTTGGTGGGGCTGGGCCTTCTGCTGCCGCAGAGCCTGGTGGGAGGGCTCCTCAGTTACCTGAGTGAGGACCCTGCACCACGCCTAGTGGACAAACAGGAGACACATGGTGACAATAAGGGTCCTTCTCCTCTGGCCCGCCACCTTCCGGCGTGATTGGCCCAGTGTATTAGGCGTGTGGGCAGACTGGGTGTTCTGAGGCTCCGAGTGAGTGCTTGTCATCTAGGTAACCTGTGTGACCTTCAGGGTTCATGGTGGCTTATAGGCTTTGTGACATCTGTCTGCTGTGACCGCTCAGAAATGCCACACAGGATCCTCAGGAGAGGATTCATTGTTCCTTCCCAGGAGGCACCTGCCTGGTGTCACAGTGCAAGCAGGCCCAGCTGGAGTTGTCATTCTCTGCTGTCCCTGCAGGGAGGGAGACTCACCTGGGATGCAGGAGGGTGAAGCCCTCCCAGGGTCCCCAGAACCCCAGTGCCCCTGGGGTCAAATCCTAAAGGCCAGAGCATCCTTGGTCACATGAGTAGTTGTAGAGGAGCCTGGCAAGGGCCCAGAGCGCTTGTCCTGTGGGGCACTGGGGTGTGGGCTGGCACTGGGCTGTGTTGGTGGGGAGGGGTTGGCCCCCAAGGACTGGGTCTTGTCAGCCGCTCCAGACTGTCCAGGGGTCTGTGGGTCATGCCTTCGGTGCAGAGGAGAGCAGGGACTCTGGACAAATCACTATGCCCAGTGAGCCTCGGTTTCCCCACCTGTGAAATGGGGCTGGTGTCCGCACCTCCCTCGTGCACGTGCAGGTGATGAGGCTCAGAGCTCGCCTGGCCCAGAGGAGGTGTCCCTTGATGGCAGCCACTCTGACCACTCACTGTTACAGTGGCTTGGACTGGACGTGGTCGGACCCGCAACAGGGGACCCAGCTGTGGGGAAGGCTCCGAGAGCACAAGGGTGTGGTCCCTTCCTCCCTCCCAGCCCCTGTGACCCCAGTGGCTCTCTGGACTCTTGGCCAACTCACCAGGAAATTACTGCATTTCCTTCCTGCTGGGGCTCAGGAGGGAACAGCCTGCTTACCTGGGCACTGTGCACACGCGCGCGTGTGTGTGTGTGTCTGAGTGTGCGTGTGACAGCAATGATGGTGACAGCAGCTGCCTGGCTCCTTGGGGACAGGCATCCGCTGGCCAGAGCAACCCCCGTTCACAGCTGAGGAGACCCAGGCTCAGGGAGGTCAAGTCATGTGCCTGGTGTCACCCGGCTGGTGAGGAGGAAGCCCAGCCTGGGTGGCCCTGAGCGTGTTTGTGGCTCATGGTGGTGGGCATTGTGGATGTGTGAAGGTGTGTGATGCTACTCTACCAGCCGCCCCTCCACCTGCCCGCCATTGTCCTGGGGTTCACGGCGGTGACCAGGTGGTCGAGGCTCTTGTCCTCGTGGTGGGGGAGACAGACAATAAATCCATACCTGGTGCTGAGGGGTTGGAAGTGATTATTGGTCATTCTGCATATCCTCTTCTATAAAGTTTCTGTTAAAATCTTCTGCCCACCTTTCTATCAGGTGCATATCAAATGCATTTTCTGCATTATTAAGACAATCAAGTCATTTTTCTCCCTTTTAAAAAGTACAATGGACATTAAACCACCCTTGCATTCCTGGGACAAACCCAGCTTGTTCATGATTTAATATCATTTTTATTTATTATTAGGTTTGATTTGCTAATATTTTGCTTAGGATTTTTTTTTAGATTTTGAAAAAAAATTAAGTTTATTTAAGTTTATGTATCTATCTATTTACATATGGAGGCACTGGGGATTGAACCCAGGACCTTGTGCTTGCTAAGCACATGCTCTGCTGCTGAGCTGTACCCTCCCCACTTGCTTAGGATTTTTCCCTTTATGTTCATGATAGCTACTGGTCTGTAATTTCCCTTTCTTACCATGTCTGTGTCACAGGTTGGTATCAAGGTTATACTGGCCTCATAGAAAGAGCTTGGAATTAAACAACAACAAAAAAAGAGCTGGGCAATGTTTTCTCCTTTTCCATGGTTTGCAAGAGTTGGCTTTGTTTTGCTGTTGTTGTTTCTTGTTCTTAAAATTTGTGTTGCTCCTAAAATGTTTGGAAGAGTTTACTGGTTAGTCTTCTGAGCCTGAGTTTTTTGTGTATATGTGGAGGTTTTAAGTAACAGATTCTGTTTCTTTAATAAATATGAGACTATCAATTTTTATTTCTTGTTGGGTGAGTTTTAGTAAGTTCTTTCCAAGGAATGTGTCCAGTTTATGCACGTCGTCATGTGTACTGGCATACAGTTTTTTATCTTTTTCACGTCTGTAGGGTCTGTAATGCATCCTCGTTTCCATGCTTGATATTGATAACTAGAGTTTTACTGTTCTTGATCTTGATAAGGGTTTTTTTATCAGTTTTATTCTCTTTTTGAAGAACCACCTTTTGGCTTTGTTGATTTTGTATAATTACACAATTATTATATATTTATTTCCTCTTTCACTAGTTTCTCCTTTATCTTGATTCTACTTCCATTGAGTTTATGTTGCTTTAAAAAAAAAAATTCCCCTTGAGATACGTCTTGGGAAACACAGATTATAAGGTGGGTACATAGATGATTGATCTTTAAACTCTCTTCTAATATATGCATTTCAAGCTATAATTTTCCCTCAAAGTGTTACTTGCCTGCATTCCACACGTTTTTTTTGTTCCCATAAATATTTATATTTTTATTTTGAAAAAGTTTTGCACCCACAGAACCATGGAAAGAGTACCCATATACTCTTCAATTAGAGTCAATAATTGTTTATATTTGGCCACATTCTCTCCCCCCACCCCCATATATCTATCGTTCTGCATTTTTGGAAAGTAAGTTGCATTTATCATGACACTTTTTCCCTAAATACTTAATACATGTATTTACTAAGAATAAGATTATTCTTCTGTACAACCTTAATACCATTATCACACACAAGAAATTTAACCTTTATACAATCGTACACCTAGTCCAATTCAGATTTTTTCCTAGTTGACCCAATCTCTCCCCCTCCCTTTCCTTCTTTCTTTTTTCTTTTCCTTTCCTTTCCTTCCCTTCCCCTTCCTTCCTTCCTTTCTTTTTTTCTTTCTTTTTTTCTTTTCTTCTTTCTTTCTTTCTTTCTATTTTTATTGAAGTACAGTCAGTTACAATGTTGTGTCAATTTCTGGTGCACAGCACAATGCTTCAGTGACATAGGAACATACATACATTTGTTCTCATATTCTTCTTCACCATAGGTTACTACAAGATACTGAATATGGTTCCCTGTGCTATACAGTATAAACATGTTTATCTGTTTTATATACATGTTAGTATCTGCAAATCTCGAACTCCCAATTTTTCCCTTCCCACCTCCTTCCCCCCGATAACCATAAATTTTCTATGTCTCTGAGTCTGCTTCTGTTTTGTAAATAAGTTCATTTGTCTTTTTTTTTTAGATTCTATGTATAAATACCATGTGGTATTTTTCTTTATCTTTCTGGCTTACTTCACTTAGAATGACACTCTCCAGATCCATCCATGTTGCTACAGATGGCATCATTTTATTATTTTTTATGGCTGAGTAGTATTCTATTGTGTAAATATACCACAACTTCTTTATCCAGTCATCTGTCAATGGACATTTAGGTTGTTTCCATGTCTTGGCTATTGTAAATAGCACTGCTGTGAACATTGGAGTGCATTATCTTTTCGAATTAAAGTTTCCTCCAGATATATGCCCAGGAGTGAGATTGCTGGATCATATGGTAAATATATTTTTAGATGCTAGCAGAGCAAGCCCAGATGGGGAGGCCAGGGCAAGGGAGCCAGGTTGCTCACTCTGTGCCATGTCCCCCAGAGCCATCCTCCAGCAGCGCGGCTCACCTGTGGATGCCACCATCGCGACACTGGTCTGCACTGGGGTGGTCCACCCCCAGAGCATGGGCCTGGGTGGAGGGGTCATCTTCACCATCTACAATGCGACCACAGGTGAGTCCACATGGGACCCCCATGGGGAGGGTGGGCTTGTCCACAGGTGCTCACAGTGTGGGTCTTGGAGACATCCCGAGTGTACGGCTGACCTGCCCGGTCCACCCAGGCCCTTTCCTGGGTCCTCTTGGTGTGCACCCCCCATCTCTGCAAAGCCTGTAACACAAATATTAGCACAGGGGCCAGCTCATGGTACAGAGAGAAATGGAGGCCCAGAGCAGGGCCAGGACCATCTGAAGGGGACCATGGCACACAGGGAGTGCCCCTGACCCCCCGCACACCCCGCACACCTCCAGGGCAGGTGGAGGTCATCAATGCCAGGGAGACAGTGCCTGCCAGCCATGACCCGGCTCTGCTGGACCAGTGCGAGCAGGCTCAGCCTCTGGGCACAGGTGAGAGCCTGGAGGGGCCAACTGCTCCCACCCAACCAGGCCACTGGGCTGGCCAGAACCCCCATGAAGGGCCAGTGCTCCTTGTGGACAGGCCAAGACACCCCAGCACTGGGGGGCAGCAGCTGGGGATGGGGGCGTTCTCCCGGGGGAGGGCTCTCTGAATTGGGAGGGGTAGTCCTAGCAGAGGGACCAGCCTGGCTAAAGGTCTGGAGGGTTCAGTGGAGGTGGGTTGGTGGTGTGGGGTTTGGGGGTCCTGGGGCCAGCTTTGTGCTGAGCATCACAGGCCTAGCTGTGGACTATGTACAGAGGGGCAGTGAGGGGCCACGGGAGTTTGAGTGGGGAGGGACATGGTACAATGTGGGCTCCAGGAAGCTCACTCTGGCTGCTGTTGCTGAGGGGCTAGACGAGGGAGGTTGGGGGGAGATGGGCCACGTGTGAGGGTTACAAGAGCCCTTGGGGGCCAGAGGGCAGGGTCGGGGTGGCACAGGGGCTGGGGCGTGACACCCTGCTCCGTGCAGGCTCCCAGTGGATCGGGGTGCCCGGGGAGCTTCGCGGATATGCCGAGGCCCACCGCCGCCACGGCCGCCTGCCCTGGGCACAGCTGTTCCAGCCCACCATCGCTCTGCTTCAAGGGGGCTTCCGCGTGCCCCCTGTCCTGGGCCAGTTCCTGAGCAACAGCCTCCTGCGGCCTTCCCTGTATGCATCCTCCCTGAGGTGAGCACCTCTGGGGGGCCCAGGACCCCTCCTCCAGTCAGGGGCCTTGGACGGCCAGTTCTTCACCGTCTCAGTCCTCAGACCTCTGGGCTCTGCGTGGCAGGATGGAATCGGAGGGGCTCAGGCTAGAGGGAGTTTACGCCCAGGTGATTGGTGTGGATTTGGGTTTGGCCACCACCCTCTGGCCCTCCCTCTGACTCTCTGGACCAACCGACGGGCTTTGGCCGCCCCACTTGCCCACCCTGCCAGCCCCCGACCAGGTCCTCCAGGAGCAGGGGGCACAGGCCTGGCGGGGGGCCTGGGTGATGAACGAGGTGAGAGGCACCAGCCCCACCCACTCCTAGAATCAGCCCCCATCCACCCCTGCACCTCAGGACCCTGGACCAGGACCACCTCCCCGTAGGGTTCCTGCAGGAGTGTGGCTGCCCTCCCGGAGCTGGCCTGCCCTGAGCTGCCCCCACCCCCCAGGCAGCTCTTCTTCAACGGGACAGAACCCCTGAGGACTCAGGACCCTCTCCCGTGGCCCGCGCTGGCCGCCACCCTGGAGGCCGTGGCCGCGGAAGGCGCAGAGGCCCTCTACACAGGGAAGCTGGGCCAGCTGCTGCTGGAGGACGTTGCCAAGGAAGGTCAGGGCGCTGAGGTCCCCCTGCCCCGCCAGAGAAGGAGGGGTCTGAGCTCCGGGGTTGAGGGCAGACCCTTCCCAGGCTCCAAGGGAGGCCAACTGCTCCCCAGGCTTGGAGAGGCCATGTGTCCAGTCCTGCCTACTGCTGGCCTCAGGGTCCCTGTGGTCAAAATCCCGAAGAAGTGGGGCCCTGTGGATTAGGGCCAAGGGAGGGGAGCTCTCGGTGGCCTCCTCCACCTCCCCCATGACTTGCCCACTTCTGGTCTCTGTCCACCAACCCCCCCCACAAGCCTGACCGCTGTCCACATGCCCCCCACCAGCCCTCTGGGGACGAGGGGAGCCCTGCCATGTGACCCAGGGTCACAGGTGATAGTCCCCGCCTCGGTTTCCCATCTTACACGGAGCCGTCTCCGTCCCACCCCAGGCAGCCGGCTGACCTTGCAGGACCTGGTGTCGTTCCAGCCGGAGGTGGTGGATGCCCTGGCAGTGCCCCTCGGGGACTACACCCTGTACTCACCGCCGCCACCTGCGGGGGGCGCGATTCTCAGCTTCGTCCTCAATGTGCTCAAAGGTGAGGCCCTAGGCTCTGGGCAGCCCTCACCTCCTCCAGCTCAGCTCCCTCCTCAGATGCTGAAGACGGGGCTGGGAAACGGGACAAGACGGTGTGTTCTGGAGCCAGCCTCTGGTGCGGTCCGTGCAGGAGGCTCTGCTGAAGGGTCTGGAGTCCTCCACCCACTGAGACCCCCCAGGTCACCTGGCCCAGGGCAAGGAGCAGGTGGCTCTGCAGGTGGTGAGCTGCCTGTCCAGTGTGTGCTTCCGGGGCTGAGGCCTGGCCCATTGCAGCCTGCAGGGTGGTGGCGGGGGGTGGTCCTGGCAGTGTCTGGGGCTGGGGCTGCCGGTATGGACTGTATTCATTCCCTGTGGCCGCCAAAACAAATGATCACAAGCAAATAACCAAAACCTGGTGGCTTAAACAACAGAAATTTATCCTCTCATAGTTCTGGAGGCCAGAAGTTCAAGGTCAAGGTGTCCTCTGGGCCCCATCCCTTCCCCGGGGCTCCAGGGGAGAATCTGTTCTTTGCCTCTTCCAGCTTCTGGCAGCAGCCGGCTTCCCTGGGCTTGTGGCTGCATCCGTCCAATCCTGGCCTCCGTGCTCTCACAGCCCTCTCTTCCCTGTTTGTCTGTGTTATGAGGATGTGTGTGATTACGTTTACCGTCCACCCTGATAAGCCAGGATAGCCTGCTCCTCTCAAGACCCCTAACTTAATCACACATTTTACTATAAAAGGTAATATTCACTCTTTTCCCATGTAAGGGAGTATTCACAGACTCTGGGGATTAGGACGTGGACAAGCCTGCCACCGCACACGATGACCACCCCCCCCGCGCCCACCCCCTCCCCAGGGTTCAACTTTTCCGCCGAGTCGGTGGCCAAGCCCGAGGGGACCGTGAACTTATACCACCATCTTGTAGAGACACTCAAGTTTGCTATGGGGCAGAGGTGGCGGCTGTGGGACCCTCGAAGCCACCCGAAGGTCCAGGTGAGTTGCCCTGGGCTGGTGGAGAAGCCCCTCCCCTGCCCCAGATGAGCAGGCCAGTGGGCACTCCATCAGCAGACCCCGAGAGTCTGGCTGGGTGAGGCTGGAGGGATGTATACAAGGTTGGTTCTAGAACAGGATGGCCCAGAGCAGGGAGGGTGCACCCCCTGGGGACTGCAGGGAGCCTGGAGTGGCAGGTATGGGAAGCAGTGGTGGCACTGCATCTCAGGGACCCTCTGCTCTGTGGGTCCCACCTGGCCCCTCCCTGACCCTGTCACCTGTCTGCCTGCCCCAGAGCGCCTCCCAGGACCTGCTGGGGGAGGCCCTGGCCCAGCACATCCGCCAACAGATCGACGCCCGGGGTGACCACCAGCTCAGCCACTACAGCCTGGCTGGGTCCTGGAGCCACAGGATGGGCACGGCCCATGTGTCTGTGTTGGGAGAGGATGGCAGCGCCGTGTCCGCCACCAGCACCATCAACACACCGTGCGTGGGGCCCGGGGGCAGGCCGGCAGGCCCCGTGCCTTCTCTCCCTAGACCCGAGCCCCCGCCTCCCCTTGCTGTGTCCGGGGGGCAACACTTCCTTGCTGTTCTCTCCCCTTCTTCCTTTCAAAAGAGGTCCTACCCTGACATCTCTGGCTGAAAAGGCTGCTGAGAGGGTGGCCCTGAGCCTAGATGGGGAAGGGTCTTGCCTGGGAGGATGACCTGGAGGGGGCAGGGTGGATCTCTGGGGCTGGGGCCAGGGACAGGACAGCACCTCCAGCATGCTGGAGGCGGTGCTAAAATGAGGGGCTCCTGGAGAGCTGGGGGGGCGAGAGGTGGGAGCCCACCTCACATCCCATCCGCAGCTTTGGTGCCATGGTATACTCACCACGCACGGGCGTCCTCCTCAACAACGAGCTCCTGGACCTGTGCTGGAGGCGCCCATGGGGCTCCAGAGCCACCCCGCCGCCCGGTGAGCCGGGTCCCAGGGTTGGGAGGGGAGGTGGGCGGCCCCTGTACCCACCTCACCTCGCCCAGCTGTGGCCGTGCAGTGGTGCATGGACGGAGATGGAGGGGCAGCCCAGGAGGGGACTGGCGGGTCAGAGCAAGGCTGAGGGTGACACCTGTCTGGCCTCCAGTTCCAGGCGAGCGGCCCCCATCATCCATGGCCCCGTCCATCTTGGTCAACGCAGCCCAGGGGTCGAAGCTGGTGATCGGCGGGGCTGGCGGGGAGCTCATTGTCTCCGCTGTGGCCCAGGTGAGCCCTGGGGCTCCTGGCAGGAGCGTGCCCCCGCCGGGCAGCCCTGCTGTCCCGGGGCAGGGAGGGGCTGGGGAGGGTGGCTGGTGCCCTACGCTCCCTCCCTCCTGCTCTGCGTCCTCCTCTCTCCCCCAGGCCATCATCCAGAAGCTGTGGCTGGGCCTCAACCTGCAAGCTGCCATCACAGCCCCCATCCTGCACGTGGACAGCAAGGGCCGGGTAGAGTACGAGCCCGGCTTCAGCCAGGTGAGGCCGCGTCCGAGCCCCCTAGGCCAGACGCCTCAGTGCCTGCTTCAGAGCCCAGGGGTGGGTCTCAGCTGCTGAGAGCCTTACACTGGGCATGCTTGGCTTTGGGGGCCACCAGGAGTTGAGCATCTCAGTGGGGGAGGCACCAGACTGGTCTTGTGGCCTCCAAGGCAAGGGACAGGGTGTCATCCATGCGTCTCCCTTGAGCACCCCAGTACCTTGGTCTCTGCTCTGTATGGGCCGTTCTCTCCAGAAGCCCGTTTCCCGGGTGCAGCCTCTCAGCCTCTCCCTCCCGTTTCCTCAGGTGATCTGCAGCTTGTGTCTGCGAGTTTATCTACAAAAGAGTCTATTAACCCAGGGAGTCTGCAGAGGACTTCCCTCCAGGCACCGCGGGCTGCCTGGCTGCTGGTTCTGATTCTCAGTTGCCCAGAGGAGCAGGTCCCGGAGCTGAAATCTCTCATCAGCTTCCTTGAACTTCTCTGGGCTGGCAGCTGCCCTCGTGAGGACCCAATTTAAAAGACTAGCAGCTTTTCAGGGCTCCAAGCTGCCTTTCCTTCTGAGCCTCTCTGGTCTCAAGGCTGCCTCCCAGGTCCCTTAGAATTCTGGGGACCACAGAGTGAGGGGCTTGGGTCTAAGGGGGGTGTATAGTCCTGAGAACCTTGGTCTTTGGGCCTGGGGACCTCAGTCCATCAGGCTCAAACTCTCAGGGTCCAAGATCCTCCCTCCCTCCCTGTCTAGGGTCCTCCCCTCAGCAGGACGTCAAGGGCTCCCCCCAGGGCTCATCCTCCTTGGCCCTTCTCCTTGACCTTGACTGAAGGTCTTTATTCTGTGAACACCATTCTCCAAGGACCTCAACTCTGAGAATTCAGACATGACAGTCTGGAATCCAGTGACCCACTAGCTGAGACCCTCAGCTCCCTTGGAGAGTTGGAGTGTTGGCTGTGCATGTCTAAGGCCTCCCAAGGAGAAGGTCCTCGACTCTGGGTGGAGACCTCAAGTCTCCCAGGGTCTTCCCGGCCAAGGCCAAAGACTGAGGCCAGGAGGGTCATTGTTCCCCAGGGCCTTGAAGTTTGGTGGCTATGACCCTAAGGAGCAGTCTCCGAGGACCACGGGTCCTGCTGTGGCCATGGGGACCTTGGCCTTCAAATCTAAGGACACTGGGTAGTTAGCACGTCAGGCGGAGAAACAGAACCCAAGGCGGTGATGTCTGGAGACCTCACACTGCTCACACTCAGGCCTTGCCAGCTGTCAGGTCGGAGGCCCTGGTCCTTAGGGCCCTGGTGGGTGAGATCTTCAACCTTAAGTAGGAACATGCGGCCAGAACAGAACAGGTCTCCACGCACCAGGAGGGTCACAGACTGGCAAGAGTGGGGACCACACCCGAGGCAAGGCACTCAGCGCCTTAGAAACCAGCACCTGGGCCCTGACGTCCTCCAATTCTGTACTCACCATCTCAGACCTGAGCCTTTATTTAGGGCCCGTGCTCTGAGTGCCTCACCTTGAGGACTGTGGGTGCCTTGGGCCTGGGGTCCATGTCCTTGGCCTCATGGGTGTTCAGAGCAAATGGGGTTGGACATTTCCGGCTGATTCCTCCACCAGCGGGGCCCTGAGGAGCCTGGTTCCCATGTCCCTGGCATCTGGGGTCTCCGTCTTCTCACGCTGGCAGATCCTAGGCTACCAGCAGCGCTGGCACCAGGGCGGGTCCTCCTGTTCAGGAGGGGCGGGAGCAGGATGTTGAGTTGGACTCTGCCTTCTGGAGGGCTTTGCTTTCAAGGTCCTCGAAATTGGAGGCCTCTCAGCTCCGGTCCCCAGTACCGACCTTTTTGACCGAAGCCCCTGGAGTCCTCAGGTGTCACCCTGAGGCCCAGGGTGTCTGTTTAGGACAGAAGCGAGCCTGCAGCCCCAGCTCTTCTAGCCTGGGTGCCGTCCTCCGGTCATGCTCCCCAGAGCTGGGCTTCTCCTCCGAGGCCCTTGGAGGGGAGGCTGCAGACTCCATGCCCTGCAAACACAGCTGCATCCAGCGCCCTCCAGCCTCACCCTGAACCCCTAGTCCTGCCTTCTCAGTCGGGGTCCTCAGAGCCCTGCCCGGGCCTGGCTCCTCTGTGACCTGGCCTCCTCTCCTTCCAGGAGGTGCAGAAGGGGCTCCAGGACCGAGGCCAGAACCAGACTGAGAGGCACTTTTTCCTGAATGTGGTCCAGGCTGTGTTCCGGGAAGGGGCCTGCGTGTATGCCGCCTCAGACCCCAGAAAGGGTGGAGAGGCCTCAGGCTACTGAAGAGGCTGCCACTGCCTCCCGTCCCCCGTCCATGTGTGCCCAGGCTGGCCTGGCCCATGGGACTGAGTGCTCTGGCAGGATCTGGACCCCTTGGCCGGGTGGTCAGCCTGGGGCTGCAAGAGGTGGGGACAGCCGGGCAGATGGACTGTGGGGGCCGAGCCCTCCCCCTGAGCCCCCTGTGGCCCTGCCCTGGCCCCTCCAGCCTTCCCAGGCCTCTCACCCAGGGCTGTGCCCCCCACCCCTGACCCCACTCCCTACCTGTGTATCCTCCAGCCCAATATTAAAGAATAGACTTCACTGTGGCCCAGTTCAGGGTCTTGGTGTGGGAGGGGCCCTCAGAAAGCTGGGGATGTGGCCTGGGGGCACCTGCCCCTGACTCCTGGGGGCCGCTGGCCAAGGCCCAGGACCTGGAAGACGTTAAGACCTAAGACCTCCCTGGCCCCCATCCCCAGCATGTTCTCAGCACTGTTGACATTTCAGGTGAGACCTTTTGGTGGGGGCTGTCCCTGCATTGTGGGGCACTGAGCAGCATCCCTGGCCTCCCTCACAGCCAGTCACCAAATCACCACTGATTGAGAACCGCTGCCCTGGACCCCAGAGCCCCAGCCGCTGTGAGCGGCCAGCCACTGGGCGGGCCACCCTCCCTGGGGGCGTCTCGCTGTACTGGCCTGGGGGTCCTGCCCTACATGGGCTCCTGGGAGCTCCGGGAGTTCCTTTTCCACCCCAAAGGTCCCTCGGGGCGTGCCTCTGCCTGGCAGGGCTCCACATCCCATTCTGCCCTGGAGTTGGACACATAGGCCGGGGGTGGGTGTGGGCTTCCTGGCACTGCTGAGCCAGAGCCCCACATGCCGAGGCCTTAAAACAACAGACGCCCTCCCAGCAGCATCCACAGAGCAAGATCACTGGGTCCTGCATGCTGCGGGGGGGGCTGGTGCCCCACTCTCGACACCATCTGCCATCCCCGGGGCTGTCACCGACCTAGAGGCGCAGTTACCCCTTGCAAGCTGACAGGTCCCCACCCAGGCTCTAGCCCAAGTTTCTGGAACATCAGACCCACATAGCCACTCATCCAGTCACCTCCAGTCCAGAGCATCTGGGATCCACAGGCACTTCAGACTCAACACGCCAAACCAGAAGCCGCTCTGAGGCAGCAGGAAGTTCTCGGGCGTCCAGCTCTCCCTCCATCTGCGTGGCTTGGCCTTGGCTCCATCTCCTTGTCCCTCTGTCTCCTTGCTGCTGCCACAACCTCGGTCCACACGTGTACCTGCCGTGAGGCCGGGTGTGGCCCTCCTTGGCTCCTGGGGTTCCTGAAGGAAGCCCACTCCTCTCTCTCCCTGCACATCCCAACCCAGGAGACCTGCCTGGCCCCTGCCCACATCCCTCCTGGACCACAAGCAGTGCCAACCAAGGTGCCTTCCCAGCCCACGTAGTGACTCCTACAGCCTCTTAAAACATCTAGTAACACAGAGGAAATCAAAACCGAGACTGTGGTATCTTTAAAATAACACTGACGGCAATATAGCTCAGCCCTCACAGAATACAGCTAAATAATGCAGAACAGTTACATAGTTACATTAATAGTAACTTAAATAATTACATTAATAAGAAGAATCAAAATAAAGCATCTAACATAAGAAAAGGACAATCAGAACAGTAAGGAAAGCAAGAGGAAGGGCTTAGCAACAACCGAAGCAGAAACTGATAAATTTGAAATCAGAAGAGGTTTATAAAATAAGCTATTAGGTAGCCAATCAGTAAAAATGAAGGACGTGTAAATATGCCAAAAAAAAAAAAAAAGAGAGAAGGGGAAATAACCCAAGCAAAAGAACAAGTTAAAGTATTAGAAAAAATTACTCATTTTTACTAAATAAATTTGGCAACTTTGACAAAATTACTTTCTAGGGTGCTGTAAGTAGGATTGTGACAGTTAAGGTATACTTACACTAAAAACATTGCTGTTCATCTGCAATTCATATTTAATTGGGCAACCTTAAATCTAAATGACAAACAGTCCCAGAAGGGGCGGAGATCTAGACATGTCAATGATCACAGAAAAACTGAGCACGCTGCAGGAACGCCTGCCTGCCGCAAGTGCCCTTTTGGAAGGTTTCCCAGGGGAAGCGCGTCCTGCCGTCAGGACCGAAGGCCTCTCCTGCCACTTCAGCTCCCACTGCGCAGAGCAAAAGGAACATTTCCGGTCACTTTATGGAGTCAGCACAGGACTAGCCCCAAACTTGGCGAAGCAAACCAAGGACCAATTGTGTTTGTGCAACTCAACACAAAACTCAACAAAATACTAGCAAGGAGAATCCAGCAACACGTTCAAAGGGACAGCAGGTCCCAGAGGGGCTGACACAGTCCTGCAGGCCATGTCCCCAAGGACCTCTGCCTCTCATCTTCCTCCAGACGAGAAAAGTCAGTCACCTCCATAGAGAGGCATCTGACAAAATTCAACACTCTTTCTTGATTTAAAAAAGACAAAAAAAAAAAAAAAAATCACTGAATAAAATGGAAATAAATGGATATTCCCTTAACATGAGTATATACATCTCCAGACAGGGACGGCGTCTGTTGGACGCTGACTAGGGCCTATTGCATTGCTTTACGTGTGAAATCTCAGTTCATGTAATTCTCCCGGGTGGTGGGAGCTGCGACCCTCCCAGTCTCACAGTAGGTACTGAAGTGCTAACGCTCCCAGGCCGCGTGGGGTAAACCCCAGAAATGGGAACTGGGCAGACCGATGGGAAAGATGAGTCTTGACCCCTACTTCACACCACATACAGAAATTAATTCCAGATGTCCCTCAGGCTCGCAGAGGAAAACGAAAGTAACTTCCTGGGCGAATGTTCCAGCGTCATTTATGACAAGGACCTTTGTTTTCTTCATTGAGTTGCATCAGTGCTTTTGTAAAACAAATAAAAAACTCAAGTAAGCAAACCCATCAGATTTTAAAACACACTGTAAACAGACAGTAGTTAAAATGGCATAAAGGGGAGGGTCTAGCTCGGCGGTAGACCATGTGCTCAGCACGCACGAGGTAGGTCCTGGGTTCAATCCTCAGTCCCTCCACTAAAAAAATTAAACAAATAAACCTAATTACCTCCCCCACCCCCCAAAAAAACCCCAAAACAAAAAAACAGCAGATAAATAAACCAATCAATCACAACACAAAGTCCACAAAGAGAAGCAAATAATTATGGAAATTTTGTCTCTGCTAAAGGAACGTTTCAGCAGTTATGATAAAGAAGACTGGTTAACAGTCAGGAGCAGAAGCAGCTGTCTGGGAAAGCAGTAGGGTGGGACCCCGCCTTCTCATTTCCACCCAAGTAAATTCCAGTCGGATCAAACATTTAAGGGTTAAAATATAAATATCATATAAATATAAATAGTGTATAATAAATATAAATATCATAAGAAAACATGAGAACTTTTTATTTGTGTTCTCAGAGTGGGGAAGGCCTTTTTAAGCCATGACCTAACATCAAGAAGCCATAAAAGAAAAAAAAAAAAAAGGATAGATTGGAACATACAAAAATTTTAAAATTTGATGCGGAAGGTATCTTAAAAGACCAGTGAAAACCTTGGGGAGAGAGTTTCAATACATAACATGATATGGGGCTGGTTTCTTTAAGTCCTTGAATATTTAATATCAAAGATACAACTCAACAGACCACAGAAAGAGAACAGCTGTTTCAACATATAAAAAGTTGCTCAACCTCACTGATAAATATGCCAGTTAACATAACAGTGAGATCCCACGGGGACAAAGTAACTATCTCCAGCCCAAAGGCTTCCTCTGTGAATGCTTCCAAACACTGAAGGAAAAAAAAACAAAACAAAAAACAACACACCAGTGGTACACAGACTCCTCCAGAGAACAGAAAAGAGAAAACATTGCCCAACTTTGAATGCAGCCATCATAATCCTGAGATGCAAACCTAACACAGACATTTCATGAAAGAAAAGCAGAGGCTGATTCCATTCATCCACAGAGACGCAAAATCCCTTAACGCAACCAGAGCAAGACAAATCTGGCGAGACGTGTATAAATAAACACGTAAAATAACTCATCACCACCAATTTGGATTTACTCTGGGAATGCATGATTGGCTGAATGTCAGACAATCAAACAATGCAAGTCCCTGTATTAAGACCCTAAGGGAATAAAGAGGACAAAATCATTGACCATCTTAATAAACGCAGAAAAGCACTTGATAAAAATTTCCCAACTCTCACTCCAAATAAAAACACTCAGTTAACTAGACATAGAAAGGAGCTTCCTTAATCTGTTAAGCTGCTGTTACAGAACCCTAAAGCAATCATCATACTTCATGGTAAAACATAAAAGCCTTCCTTTTGAGACGCAGACAGGCATTGCTAGCAAAGCTCAGTTCCTTCCCATAGTGTAAGAGAAGGCCTTGCCAGGGCAAGAGGGCAGAAAAACAAATAAAAGGTATAAGGATTGGAAAGGAGAACATAAAACTGGCAATATTTGTACATACTTTACAGGTAAACTGGTAGAAATAAATGAATTTAACAAGATCACTGGAATCAAGGAAAACACAAAAATCAATGATATTTCTACTTGCTGGTCACAAATAGAACACACCTTTTGAACGGAAATCATTGACAATAGCATGAAAAAAAAAATCAAAGCCTAGAAGTAAAATTAACAGAGGTATGCAAGACCTCTACACTGAACACTACACCATATAATCAAAGAATTTGAGGAAGACCTGAATAAATGGAGGGTTGTACAATGTTTATGGCTTAACATTGTGGAGACGCCAAATCTCCTGCCACCCCCTATTCATCTATAAATCCAACGCAGTCCTAATTAAAATCCTCTCAGACTATTTTTTGTGTGTGGAAATTGGCAAGCCGATGCTAAAATTCATATGGAAACACCAAGCACCAGGACCAGCCCAGGACATCTTGAGGAAGAGCAAAACGGAGGACTCCTGCTACCAGAGACCAAGAATAAGCTATGCCAATTAAGGCAATTTGGTTTTGGTACAAAAATGAGCTGGGCTATGGGACAGAGCAGTCCCCTGACCTCTGATGGTGGGGAACATAGCAGAGCACAGGGGAAGGAATGGTGCTTCAATAAACAGTGCTGATCAATGAGATAACCACAGGAAAAATGTGTATCTTGACCCCTACCTCACATCATGCACAAAAATCATTCCAGATGGCTTGCAGATCTAATTATGAAATACCACACAATAAGCCTTTTGTAGGAGAACAAAGTACAGCCTTGTGACTTTGGGGCAGGCAAGTGTTTCTTAAGCAGGACACAGCAGGTACTCACCATAAAAGAAGAAAACTTGACAAATTGAAGTGTATTAAAATTAGGAACCTTTGTTCAACAAGACATCATTAAAACAGTGAAAAGGCACCACATGCAATGCGAGAGTATTTGCAGTGCTTCTATCTGACAACAAGCTCTTATCCAGAACAAAGATCTCCTACAAGGCAATTAGAGAACTCCAGATAACCCGACAGAAAATGGGCAAAAGACCTGTACAGGCACCTCATAAAAGTGGAGCTCCAGATGGCCAACGAACGAATGAGAAGGTGCATGGCTTCACTAGGTGCCAAAGAATGAAAAATAAGCTGGAGGGGAGGGTATAGAGTGTGTGCTCAGCATGCACGAGGTCCTGGGTTCAATCCCAGTATCTCTATTAAAAAATAAGTAAATAAACCTAATTATCCATCCCTTCCAAAACAAACAAATTGCAAAGTCCACAATATGCTACCACTATACACCCATCAGAATAGCCCAAATGCAAGAAACGGACAATGCCAAGTGTTGGCAAAGACAGGACATAATGGAACTGGCACACGCTGGCTGCCAGTGGGAGTGCCGATGCGTAAAACCACTTTGGAAAACTGGTGTTATCTGCTAAAACTACCACATTCCCGCCTCACGCCCAGCAGTGCTCCTCCTCGGAACTCACCCACGTAAACGCACACGTCTGTGCATCAAGACATGTCCAAGAATGCTTCCAGGACTAGCCATTTTCCAAACCAGAAACCACCCCAGTGTGCTTCCACAGGAAGACAGATAAATAAACCCATTAGCTGGGACGATTCTCAGGACAAAAAAAATGTCAATTTCGGCACACTGTCCCACGGATGAATCCCAGGGACGTAATATGCAAACGAATCTGGACACAGAGAGCGCCTACAACTCTACAAACCCCTCTGTGTCAGATGCCACCGGGCAGAACCCACCTAGGGTGCGGAAAACTGGAGAGGGCAGTGACCGACTGAGAAGATGTGGGGCTGCGTGCCTCTCCATCTCTTGACCCAAGTGGTGGTTAACTGGGCGAGTTCGCGTGGGACTGATTGACTGAGCTGTGCCCTGAGCAGTGCACCCCTGCTTACAACTTATACTTTATTTACCAGAGTCCCTTTGGAGGCGGAACACCTTTATGCTGATGAGGGACTGCTGGTGGGGAACCAGGAGATCTCTGAGGCCATTGGTGGGGTGGGGGGTGGGGGCAGGAGCTACAATGCTAGGAGGAAAATGCATGTGATGCTTAACCAGCCAGTCATCTCTGTGTGAATGCCCCTACGGTAAACGTGAACCCACCCACAAAGCCTGCAGCCTTTGAAGAAGCAAAAACACAGCTTAATGTCCACCAACAGGAGCCTGGTTGGTGATGTAAATTCTACTGTTGGAGCTTTTAAATTTCTAATTGTAGTAAAATACAAATATCACAGAATTGACTGTCTTAACCATTTTTAAGTGTCCGGCTGGGTGGCATTAAGCACATTCACAAGGCTGTAAAACCATCCCCACCACCCACCTCCACCTTTCCCACCTTTCCAAACGGAAACTGCCCCCATTAAGCAACAGCTCCCCACCGGCCCTCCCAGCCCCGAGCCACCTCTGTCTAGTCTACTTTCTGTCTCTGTGAATTTCCTCATGGGACCTCCTGTAAGTGGAATCCTACAGGATTTGTCTGGCTTATTCCACTGAGAATAATGTCCTCAAGTTTCATCCATGTCGTAGCCCGTGTCAGAATGTCCTTTTTATGACCCAGTAACACTCCATACTATGAATGGACCACATTTGTTTATGCATTCATCCGTTGATGGACACCTAAGATGCTTCCACCTTTTGGCTGTTGTGAATAACGCTGCTGTGAACTTTGGAGGACCCATTTGAATTTTTTTTTAAAGGAGGTACTGGGGATAGAACCCAGGGCCTCATGCACACCAAGCGCGCACTCTACCACTGAGCTATACCCTCTCTCCCATTTGAATTTTTTCAAACCTTGTGTACATATTTTCAACACTAATGAGAAACACAAGGCCACGTTTTCAGAACTCTGCCTCTGGTGTGGTAGTTAGACAGACCAACTGCTGCAACAATTAGACCCCAAAATATATTACGGCTTAGCCACAGGGAAGTTTATTTATTATCCCCACAGCGGCACTGGATGGGTGACAAGGTGGGGCATGGGGATCCTTCCACATGCTGGGGACCCAGGTTGGCACGGCTCCCAAAGCCATGCGGGCATTGATGGGAGCGGAGAAGGGCATGGAGTGGTGCCTGTGGCATGTTACGGACTGGCCCTAGAAGTGCCCCACCCCTTTCTGCTAGAAACCCGTCATGTGACTGCGCCAACGCCAAGGGGGCCTGGAAAATGTAACCCAGCACTTTCAGAAGAGGTCCTGGGGCAGCTGGGACTGCTAAATGACTGGCAGGTACCGACTCAATCCCACTTCCCTAGTGGCTTTTGTCCTTTGAAATCGGCTGGAGCCAGACTCCTCCAGGAGGCACCCCCTGGGCTCCTGCTCCCACGATGACCACCCCCTCCTCCTGACCATGCACCATGGGGATGGGGGTCTCCCAGCAGAGGCTTGGCCCAGGATGGGCACTCCATCACCTGGGGCTTACGGGAGGAAGCAGCCTGTTGGAGGAGGGGTTCCAGCTCCCATACTGGTCCCTCCCCCATCAGCCACTTCCCACTGTTCAGCCAACATTAGACCCAAGTGGGAGGCTGGAGGAGAAGTGGGTCTTCCCCACCTCAGGCCCGTGGAGGAGTCTACAGCGGGGCTGCTGCCTCCGTGGCTTTGTGGCTTGGGCCCCACGCGCCTGCACGGCTCCTGCTTTGGTGGGGACCTAGCCTGGCTGTGGCATCCTGCCCCCTGCCCCTCACCCGGGGTGCGGCTAGGATCCTGGGACTGCCTCACTGGCTCAGGTTGGCTTCCTAGCTCTCGCACCATGTCCCCGGATTACTGTCCCCAAACCCCACTAGTACAAGGGATATGGGACTGGCCACTGGGTTCTGGTGTCATCACTCCCTGGAGCTGTGGTTAGGGGAGACCACCTCTCTGGTGCCTCTAGAGAGTCTGTGTGTGGTTGGGGGATCCTGGGCCCTCACACACACCCAGCAGCACTCCAGACTCCTTAGGAGTCCCTGGGAAAATCCATCAGGTGTCGGGGCTTCCCAGCCTGGCCTGCCCCTGGCACTGGGATTGTCTGAGGTCTGGGGCCAGGGCCACAGTGGATCCCTTCTCTTGCTGGGGAGGGCTGGGCAGCTCTAGGGCCTGTCTTAGAATGAGGCCTAGCAGCTCTGTCCCCACCCCCACCCCCACTGCTCCTTGGACCTGACTGCATGTCCCTTCCTCTCAGCCTGTCCCTCTGCCTGGAAAGCCCTCTGACCAGTCACCTCTCTGAGAATTCAACCCGTCCTTTGAGGCCTGTTGGTCTGGATGCTGAGAAGCTGCCCCTGCTCTCCTGAGCCCTGGTGCACCTGCTCCCATGTGTCCAGGCTGCCGTGTGGGAGGAAACTGACCCCGTGCCTGGCCCCGTCTGGTTCACATCAGGAGGCACTGTGGACCCAGGCTGGTGGGAGGCCAGCCCTGCCTTATGTCATCCCCCAAGTGGAAAGCACCTGCCCAGGGACCAAGGGGCGGGCCCTTAGCCCCCTGTCCTGAGCTGGAGGCCCAGAGAGGTGGGGAGGCAGGGGACGGGGTCTGGAAGGACAAGAGCACTGGCCCCATTCCCCTCCTCCAGTCTCCCTGGTGCCGCCCCAGGAGGCCCCCAACCTCAGGCTCTGCTCTGCTCTTTCAAACGTGCCCCAGCGTGCCTACTCCAGGACTTCCCTCCAGATGGGATCTGAGGCTGTCACCCAGCACCTGACCTCTGCCCAGGACCCTCTGCTAAAGGTGAGGCCGAGGAGGCAGGGTGGCCTGGGCTCTTGCCCAAGTGGTCAGCACTGGCTGGGCCACCTTGGGTAACCTGTGCCACCTGAGACTAGGGGGAAGACTCAAGGCCCTCCCAGACGAGGGGAGACGAAGAGGTGGCCTGCACGGACCTTGCCTGAGGCTGTGACCACAAGTCTGCTGGCCCAGCTGCATGGCAGGGGCTGAGTGCCCTTCCTGACGGCCTGGGTCCCAGCAGAGCCTGTCTCCACTGTCCTTATCCTCTGCTGCTCCCATGTGGCCACTCTTGGCACTGCAGGCCACTGTGTAGGGGCTCCTCTCAGAGCCTCCCACCCACTCCAGATCTCGTGGTCAACCCCGTCCCTCCCAGCCCTCAGTCTGAGTCACCCACCCTGCCGAGGGGGCATCAACCTCCAACTCCACCCTCCCCAGCGCTTTCTCCATCTGTGACCTGTGACGCAAATCTGACCCCATCCTACCCACCCCCAGGCCCCCATTCAGCACCCTGGCCGAAAACGGGGCAGCAGTGGCAGGAGGCCTGAGCTCTGCACCGGCTTCTGGACACGCGTGGCGAAGAGCCCAGGGACCTGGAACACGGGACCTGGTTGGAGCAGCACTACCAGACTGCCTCTGGGGCAATGCCAGGGCGGTGTTGGGGGCCCAGAGCCAGGTTGCCAGCGTGCTGCGGGGTAAGTGGCAGGGACCTACACTGGGGGACGGCAGGCCGGGCCCGTCCCTCCTCCTGGGTGCTCCATGGAGACCCTTCCCCTCCCCTGACAACAAGGTCATTGTTCTAGCTCCACTTTACAGACGGAGAGACAGAGGCTGGGAAGAGAGCTGTGCCAGGTGACCTGGCAGTGAACGAAGGCCCTGGACCCAGGCGGACCGCATAGGACTCCCCAGAACCGAGGCACAGCACCAGCATCATGACACCAGAGTAGAGCACCAGGCTTGTTTTCTCCTCCTCCAGCAGGGAGGGGTGTTTCAGATGTTCCAGAAGACTCAGAATTACAAGCCTGGAGTTTAGAGTGTAACTCTCCTCACAGAAGGCTGGACCCACCTACAGTCTCAGGCCAGGCCCAGGGACTGGGAATCAAGGCAGCCCGGCCCTGGGGCTCCCGTGTTGGGGCCCTAGGTCTGGGGAGCAGGGTCGTAGGCAGGGAACTCTGAGGTATTGGCCTTTGAATAGCAGGTGCTGGAGTATTCAGGCTCGGGAGACAGGTCTCAGAATTCAAGCATACGGAGTCTCCGGCCTGGGGAATTAGAACCGTTTTTGGGGAACAGTGCTGGGTGTCAGCTTCTGGAACTCCACGGTTAGAGCTCAAGATCCGGGGCTTCGGTGACAGAGCAGGGCACCAGGCCTAGGGTGCACGGGCATTAAAGGCTCAGGTCTCAGGTGTCCAGGTCCCAGGTGTATGGTGCTAGAGATTTGTGCAGTATGGGGTGCACATTCTTGGGAGTTTGGAAGGCTCGTCTCTGGCCCCAGGGAGGCCCCATGTGTCTCGTGCTGCTGGCCAAGCGTGCTCCCCTCAGGGTTGCGAACCCCAGGTGGCCCTGCAACAGAGACTCGGTCTAGAGCAGGCACAGCGGTTCCACTTGTGCCCCAGGGTGAGCCTAGGAGGGGCACAAAGGTTAGGAGGAGCGGGACCACGGGTCTGGGAGGGTGCAAGGGGTCTCACGTGCTGCTCTTCCTGCGACGTAGGAACACGTAGACGAGTGCAACCAGAGCCACCACCGCCAGGCCGCCAAAGATGATGCTCAGCAGCACCGCATAGCTCCGGTGTCCTGGAGAGGCGGCGGGTGGTGAGGGCAGCCCAAGCATGGGAGCAGGTGGGTGGGGCACTGAGTGGGGTGGGGCTGGCAGGTGGGCGGGGCATCCTCACCTGGCTGGCACATAGGTGTGGGCCTGGACCATGTGCCATCAGCCTGGCAGGTACTGGCCTCTGCACCGGCCAGGCTGTAGCCGTTGTCGCAGCGGAAGTGGACAGTGGAGCCCGCCAGGTAACTCATGCCCTCCTTGCGCCCATTGAGGGGTGGGGCCAGCCTGCCGCAGGACACCACTGGTGCAGGGGTGGGGCACAGATGGCAGGCCTGAGACGCTGGACGCCGCCCTCTGGGCGGGTCGTGTCCCAGCACCAGGTGCCCGCCCCCTTGCCCGGACCCCCCGCTTCCACCCACACCCCACGCTGCTCTCACCTGGCTGCAGACTCTGTGCACGAAGCAAATGCTGCATGTGGGCCACCCGCGAGGCATTGCCTACATTCGTGCTCCCGGTGGCTGCCACGTCGAATCTGCAGAACATGTTATCCCCACACAATTCGGCCACCTCAGCTGCCTGGCTGGGGCCGGAGGTGATCTCCTCTGGGAAGAGGGGTAGGAAAGTGGAGTCGTGCTTGGGCCGGAGCAGGAAGTTGGTGACCAGGAACTCCGAGTCATAGGTGAGCAGAGAGGAGGCGTTCTCCACGGCCCCTGGGGAGACACGCAGTGCCCGGCTTGTGGGTCTGGGGGGCCCCCCAACAACCCCTCCATCCCTTCTAGCCTATGCCTGCTGGTCGCTCACAGTCAGCCCCAAACTGGAACAGCTCTCGGGAACTGGTGCTGGGAGGCAGGACCTGGCCGCTGCGCATGGTGAAGTCATCTGTAGGATCATCATTGAGGGTCCCCAGGAGGCCTCGTGTGTGGGTCAGGAACTTCTCAGGCAGCAGGACTGTCACACTCAGGAACGGACCCTGGACATTGACCTCTAGGCCAGCCCCCGATGACAGCATGACTGATACTCTGTCCCCAGCAGCTGCTGACAGGAACATGCCTGGGCACAGGTGGATTTGGGGTCAGAGTCACCCTTTAGGCAACATGCCGTGACCCCTCAGCCCAGAGGTGGATGGGCATCACCCATGGGCTTCAGGGGCTAGGGAGGGCACCCCAGGGCCCAGCCCACTGTGACACTCCACCTCCCTCGGCCCCATAGGGAGCCCCCATACAAGGGCTGTACGTGGCAGCTGTCTGTCGGCTCTCACACCCTGACACTGGCCTCCCCATCTGTGCCCTGGACTCCACCTCCACTTCATGCCAGGGCCAGTGAGGGTGTGGAGGCCCCAGGTGGGGAGGACAAGGGAGCGAGGGCCCCCACTGTCTTACTCACCCTTTAGGTCCATCCAGCTCTGCTCTGCAAAGCTGAGCACCTCCTGGTTCAGCAGCACCTGCAAGACCCCGTCCCTCCTGGCCAGCCGGACCTCCACCACGTCTGAGTTGCCCTCCTGGACAGCCACAGCGGTCAGCCCAGTGCCTCGGTCCTGAGAGCCTGGGATGGTGGGTGCAGAATGGGGTCCACTCAGCACCAGCCTCCTTTTCCCCAGGGGTGACCCTGAGCCACCTGGAGCCCGGCCTCACCCTCAGGTGTCGTCCTGGTCTGGGCCCGTGCCTGCACCCTCAGGTCAGTCAGCACAGCCTCCAGCAGCACATACTCGCCACGTCCGTTGAATGTGTAGTTGGTGCCATCAAAGGTGACGAAGTGTGGGTCCCCAAAAGCGGAAGCTGGGGAGAGCAGAGGGTCAGGCGGATCTCCCTGGCCCAACCCAGGGCCCCCTCCCTGGCTGGCACCCACCCGGCGGGCACCCACCCAGGCGCGGGGGATGGTAGCTGCGGCAGTCACTGGAGGGCCGCCGCTGCATGTAGCGGGAGCACTCGGGCGCCCAGAGGCAGCAGTGGTAGAAGCTGATGACATCATAGATCCAGTGGGAGAGGCCGGGCACGCGGGGTGGCACGCGGTATGGGGGTGCACCCCAGTCGTGGCCGCGGTCTGGAGTGCTGCCGCCGGTGGAGTCGGCCGTCAGGAGCTGCATGCCTGCCGCGGTGTAGCAGCACTGCTGGCCTGAGCCATATCGGGGGCTGGGGACAAGGACAGGTCAGGGTGCTGTGGGATTCTGCCCCCAGCCCCCAGCCCGCCTCTTCCCTCCGTCTTGGGGCTCACCTGGCTTGCACGGAGCGAACGCAGTGCACAGCCCCGGGGTGGTAGGTACACACGCTGCCGTGCTCGATGTCACAGCCATAGTCCGTCTGAAGAGCAGCTGGTTGGTGTCACCTGCCCTGGCTTTGGGCTCTGCCATCCCCTCCCTGGGATCCAGCCCCTCAGGGGCCCTCAGACCCCAGGCTCCCCTCCCAGGCCCCTACATGCCTCCCCCTGCGCTGCCTTGGGTGGCCTAGCCATGTGCCTGGAGGAGGCAGCTCGCCCCGCGTGCCCCCTCACACACTCCTGGGCCCAGACTGGGGTAGGAGCTCACGTGGAAGCGGCCAGAGTCAGCCCGGGCCTGGGCCAGGGTGCAGGGGCAGTCAGGCAGCTCCTTTAGGAAGTCGGGCAGCTGGTCCTCCTGCTCCTCCCAGGCCAGGCACTGAGTGCGGGCCCAGGCCACAGGGTCCTCCCGGAAGTCATCACCCAGATGCCAGGCCAGCGCGTGCTCATTGCTCCAGAGCGCGTGCACGTCCCTGTGGAGACGCGTGCACGCTAGGGGCCAGCCTCCCTGCCCACGCCCCTGGCTGCCCGTCAGTCATGGGGGGCAGCAGGCAGACGGGCCCTGCCTGTCCTTGGCAGGGCGGCCTTACTTCTCCCCTGCATGGTGTTTGCTGTCGATGATGCGGAGGGCTCCCACTTCCCATCTCTGGTAGTTTCGGGGCGCAGGTTTTGGTGTGAAGGTGAAATAGCCAGAGTTGTGGATGTTTGTGGCCAGGGAGTACAGGTAGGACCACGTTGCTGTCCATTCCTCTGAGTATGGCTTCCCTGGGGACAGAAGGCCTCGTCAGCCCCGGGGCCTGTCCCAGGACCCCCAGGGAAGAGGAGGGGGCAGGCACCAGACTTTGGTGCTCAGAGCAGCCTGGTAGATGGACAGAAGTATGGACAGAGTCTCCATAGGAGGAACGGCCCTGCTGGGTGAGGGGGCCAGGCCCAGCTATCCAGGGGCTCAGAGAGGATGGGGCAGAGCAAGTTTTTTCTATTTCCAGGACAAGCCTTATATCCAAGAGCTGAGATTGTCCATAGCCCCTCCCAGAGCTGATACTCAAACATCCAGGGGTCTGGCCTCCCTATGCTGCTCCCCTCTCCCTGCCCCACACTCCAGCCAGTGCCCCTTCCTCAGCTGCACTTTCCTCTCCCCCATCTCTGTTCACCTGTCTCCTCATAGCCCCACAGCTCAATGGTGATGAAGTTGGCAGGCAGAGCCGAGGTGTTCCAGGTCAGGGTGAGGTTGCCATGGGTGCCGGCGGTGCCGTAGTACTGCCAGCGGGTCTCGTTCACCAGCTGGCTCTTCTCTGACTCCGACACTTTGCTGGGGTGCACTGGGCAGGAGGAGGTGCGGGGTAAGTGAAGGCCTGGGGCCCTTAGAGCGGTAGGGACCTCCCACAGACAATGCACAGCAGTCCCACTGGAGCAAGGGTCTCCCCTAGACCCTGATGGCAGGAAAAGACAGGGGTCGTGGGGTCCTGCGCTCTGGTCCTGGTCCTGCGCTCTGTCCCCACTCCCTCCGTGCTGGAACTCCTGTGTGGATGCCAGCAGGTGGGGAGGGAAAGGATCTTGGGGAACCCACACCCCTGTCATCGGGCGGGCCTCCAGAGGGACTGGTACAGCCAGATTTGGCCAGGTGTGCATAGATTAGTGCCGGGGAAAGTCCCTGTGGGACCCGGGAGGTTGTGGCCAGGTGCCCCCAACACGCCGGGGCTCACCAGCCAGCCAGGTGCCTGAGCGCAGGAAGGAGCGGCCGTTGTCCATGGAGAGCGTGAAGGGGATGCGGCCAGTCTCGTAGAGCAAGGGTGACACGCAGTGCACTCGGCCCGCGGAGTCCACTAAGCCTCGGGTCTGGACGCTCTCCTTAAAACTGAGAGGGGCGGAGGAGGAAGGAGAGGCTGGGCCAGCGTGGGCTGACTCTCTGTCAGGCTCCCAGCCTCCTCCCTGGGGAACCCAGCCAGCCAGCTGTCCCTGTCCTCCCTCCCGGCAGCCCCACCCAGCCAGCCAGCCAGCCGGTCTGGGCCCAAGCAGGGCCCAAGCAGGCGTGGAGCCCTGGTGGCCTGGCCCTTGTGCCTCCCACCTGCAGATCACGCCGTCACTGGGGCTGGACCAGTTGAGATGCTGCACCACCAAATCCTTGCCGCCCATCATGGAGCCCGAATAGGGCAAGACCTCCAGGCAGAAGTCCCGTATGTCCAAGCAGCAGCTGCCCAGCCCAAAGCAGGTCGGGTGGCAGGAGCATGGCCCGCTCCGGTCCCCACATCTGTGGGAGCAGCTCCCCAGGGCACCTGGAGGAGAGGGTCCTGAGTGCCCAGCCTGGCCACCTTGTGTGCAGGGCCCGCATCTACCTGCCTGGGGCTCGTTAGAAGCACCCCCAGGAGGATGCTGACCTGAGATGCACTGCCCACTATGTGGACAGAGTGGAAACCTTCAGGCCCCCCCGGACAGGATAATTCTTATCCAGTTGGTCTGAAAGATGGAAATGCCTCCAGACATAAAAATTTTGGGGAAGAGCCCCTGGGTCGGGCTGGTAATGGCCCCAAAGGGAGCCCACTCCACCCTCTGGGGAGAAGATGAGGGGAGCCCCCCTCCTCTCGGGGGAGAGGAGGGGTAGTTCCAGCAGAGGGCCCAGCAGGGCCAGGATAGGGTTGAGGGTAGTTTGGTCGGGGGCTGCAGGGACCTGTCCCTCTGGAGCCGGTGTGGTGGGGAGGAGTGGAGTGTGGAGACGGGTGGGGTGCAGGCACACGTCCCATTTGGCCCTTCCCTGTGCCCCCTCCCCACAGGAGCCAGTCAAGGGCCAGGCCTGGGCCTGAGCCACCACTACAGCCCTACTTCACCAGCGCAGGGCCTGGCACTCAAGAGCTTCAATAAATATTTATTGACCGAGGATGTGATGGCTCAGCGGGGTTGGGGAGGAGGCCGAGTGAGCCGGTAAGTGACCTAGGTGGCAGGAGGGTGGGGGCGAGTCCCCAGGACGAGAGACAGGCCAGATAGGTGCTGCGGAGCTGGGGAAAACCAGTCCAGCCCAACCCGGGGCCAGGGTCCCAGCTCTGGAGTTCGGGCCTTCCCCTAGACTTTCTTGGGTTCAGCTCACCCTGAGGACCCACAATCTTGCTTTTGGCCAGGCTGGGGGCCCTCTGGGGCTAGGGGCTCCTCCATGTGCGAACACACCCTCCCTCCATCAGGGCCTGGGGTGCAGGCCAAGGGATCTCAGCTCCCCACCTCCCTCCCTGGCAGCCACCGCCTCCTGGCTTCTAGCCAGTTTAGGGTAGGCTCGGCACAGACCACCCCCCCAATCCCTGCCAGCAGCCCCTGGGCTCCCCAGAATTTTTTCTTCCCACTCCCAGTACAGTCGCAGATGGTCCGACAGATGGGGCTGAGCCCAGGGAGGTTCTGCCTGGAGTCTGGCTACAGCAGGCAGACGGACAGACAGATGGGGAAACAGAAGGGTTGGGGGGAGCGTACCTGCTGTAGGCTGGGGGCCTGGGCCAGTGGCTGTCGCCAGCAGCAGCAGGGCCCAGGGCAGGAGGGATCGCTTCATGGTGCAAGCGGCCTGTGTCTGCAGCGCAGCAGTGGCTGGGAGGTGGTGGCGCTCACTTGCCAGGGCCTGGCCCCGCCCCACACTGCTGCCCTGCCCTGCCCCGCCCCGCCCCGCCCCACCCGACCCGGTCCCCTCTCAAAGTCCACAGGTGCCCAGTGGGCCAGCGGGGCCCAACCTGCGCTGTTAGCACATTCCTGGCCCGAGGCACAGGGGAGGGGGCCCGAGTGAGCACGCGTCCCAGAGCCGGACGTCCGGAGGCTGCAGCTCAGACCCTGGATCCCAGCCCCAGGCCAGACCAGGGCTCCTGCAGGGTAAGGGATGCTGCAGTGGGGGAGCAAGGCCGGGTTGTCCTTGAAATCCCAGGTTTCAGCCTCGCACCCCAGATTCCCCGTAGGGAGCAGGAGCTCCCTATTCCTCTCCCCAGCCTGGTGCAACTTCGCGCTGGGGCCCTGCCCCAGGCCGGCTGTGCGGGTGCAGGCGGAGGGCTCCCTCTCGGGAAGGATGGGAGCTGTCTGACAGACTCCTCCTTGGAAGGAGGAGGGGAAGTGGGGACGGAAGAGCCCAGCCCTGGGAAAGTTAACCCTGGCTGTAGGAGCCGAGACCAGAACCCTGGTTTCCCCATGGCCTGGCTCTGCTGGGCCCCTGCAAGGGCTCAAATAGGCAACAGGGTCCCCCTTCCATGGGCTCCAGAGCCACCTGGCGAGCAAAGAAAGGAGCTGCCCAGCCCCACCCACCCCTGCCCTTTCACACCCAAGAGTTTGCATAATCTCCTTTGTTCACCTCTCTCCTAGTGGTGCAGGTGAGGAAACTGAGGCCTAGACTGGGGGCGGGGTCTTCACCAGGAGAGGTGGCTGCCGGGAGCCTCCTCGGCCTGGGTGGGTGGGGAGGACCCAGGCCTGGGACTCACTTGGGCCCCGCCACCTGGGCTAGGGGACTGGACAGGCGGAGGTCTCTCCCCAGTGGCAGTTTCTCAGGGCGTCTGAAGGAGACACAGTCCTGGGCCCCTCAGGGAACTGAAGCTAGCAGGGGCGTGAGCTTAAGCCTGCAGGCCGGCCTTGGGGGCTGCATTCCTGTCACCACCCCTCTCCGCGGGTGGGCGAGCCTGCAGCTCCTCCTGTGAGCAGGGCTCCTACTGTGGGTAAGCCAGTCGGTGGGGGGGGGGGGGTTAGGAATCACAGGTCCCAACTGGGTCTTGGTGCACTTGGAGCACCTCTATGGGCAGGTGCCCTGGGTTGGGCCCTGGGGTCCTAAGCAGGGGAGCAGCCCGGATTCTGGCCTGGGGGCTGGTACTGGGGCTCACCCCAGCCCAAGCCCAGGCCCCCTACAGCTTAGGGAGGGAGGGTGGTAGGAAGGCTCCCAGGGCAGGCTTGAGGTGCCTTGAGCCCCAGAGCCAGCAGGGGCCCTGGGGATAGCTGGGTTGCCCCCAGAAAGGGCCCCGAGGAAGGAAGGTGGCTGCCTCCTCTTCCCAGCCTGTGCTCTGGCTGCGTGCATTAGGAGACAAGCCAGGAGAAGCAGGAGTGCAGCGTGGGGACCCAGGGAGGAGGAGTTGGCTGAGTAACTGCTGGGCCCCTCAGTCCCTGTGGCCTTGAGAAAGGCCGGAATCAGGGCCGGTTCAGTGCCTCTGGGTTCCCACGGTGGCTCTGCCAGGCCTGTGCTGGGGACCCTGGCTGGGCCTAGCCTCTTAGACCTTTCTTCCTGGGCAGGGGCGCAGAGAAGGAAGGAGGGTCTCTGTCCCCATCCTGGACAGAATGCCTTTCAGGGGAGGCACCAGGCACTAAGGTGCCTGGCTGTGGAGAAGGGCAGGTGGGCCCCGAAGCCTGTGCTTCCCCAGACAGATGGGCTTGGAGCCGGGACAGCAGGACCTGCATGGCTTTGCTGTTGCCTCAAAATTCTTTTTGAACAAGGGGCTCCATGTCTGTGTCCTGCACTGAGTCCCCCGAAGCAGGCAGCTGGTCCTGTGAGAGGGCACGTGGTGGGAGGTCAGCACCCACCAAAGGTCCCCATTACACTGGGGTGTGCAGGCCAGCCGTCCAGCACAGCCAGGCCCCTCCCTCACCCCTCTGCCCTGTCCAGGCCTGTCTCTGGTCTCACCTGGAAGGGTCTGCCCTGGGTCACTCCCCACCTGCTTCCCGGCCTGCCAGCCAGCTGGGCCCTAACCTGGCCTGGGGAGGAGGGCCCAGAATCCCCGGACAGCGATCTTGATCGCCCAGGGGAACAAAGAAGACAAAACAAGTGTTCCATCTTTATTAGAAAAGCAACCAAAAAAAGGACTCTCTGCCACAGGGCCACCTCTGGACGGACCCAGGCAGAGCCCGTCCCACCGAGCCTGGACACGGCCACCTGGGCTGGGGGCGGGCACGTTTACAAAGTCAACACTTCATAAAAAAGGATGGGGGCCTGCTGAGCTCACAGGACCCGCCACCTTTGCATGGCCTGTGGCCCTGTGGTGGGGACGCCCTGCCGTATGGGCAGAGGGTCCCCTGGCAGGTGGGAGCTGGGTGAGTTGCATGGGGAGTGGCCCCTCAGATGTCCATGTAGTCGTCGTCCTCATCCGTCTCGCTCTCCAGCGAGGACTCCTGGCTCGATGTCTCCAGGACCTCCAGCGCCGGCTGGCACAGGCTCTCCTTCCTCACATTGGCAGCCGACTGGGCAGACAGGATGGCTGACTGCACAGACCGGGCAAGGCACTGGTCAGGGGCAGCCCAGGCCTGGCCCCCGCCCCCGCCCCTACCCAGGAGCCCAGTCACCTTCAGCTTCTGCTTGGTCTCCTCCGAGATGCTGCCTTTGGGTGAGAGCAGCGTCGGGGTGGGTGGCGTGACGGTGATCTCAGGGGGGAACTTGGTGGAGGCCGAGGGGATGACCAGCTTTGGCATGTTGGGCAGGAGGCGTGACTTGGCCCGGCCGGGCTCCGCCTTGACCGGGTGGCCCTCGGGTGGCTGGGCACTCCCACCGCTGGGCACTTTGGAGCTGGCGCCTACAGGGTGGACCAAGGGGGCTGAGCCGGGTTGCAGCCCATCCCCTGCTGGGGCCTCAGTTCTCCCCAGACAACAGAGGCACCAAGACGCCTCCTCTCGTCGCATCAAACTGCAGTGCCCTCTCCCGGCGTCTTTGGCTCTGCTGGCCGTGGGCTCCTAGGCCTCCTGCTGTCTCTCTGCCTCCACGACTGCCCGGCTCTGGCTCTGGGCTGTGGGGACGCCCCCCGGCGCCCGGTGTCCTCTGGGAGCCCAGCACACCGGCGAGCCCTGAGCTCCCAGGCCTTGTGCTAGCGTTAGTTCTTACAGCCCGAGACCACCCTAGGATGCATGTCCTGTGGTTGTCCTTCTCAACAGGGAAGATGCTGGGACCCAGAGCCAACACTCGGCCAGCATCCACCCTCCCCTCCAGCTCCAGGCTGAGCCGGAGCCAGGAAGCAGTGGTGCCGGGGATGGCGGCCTCCGGGGAGCAGCAGGAGCTGGGACCCTGGCTGGTGTCCACATTCCTCTGCAGCTCCATGGCTTTAAAAGGAGCAGGGCTTACTCAGAGCCCATGCCGGGCCCCCTGGAGCTGGCACCAGGCCCTGTTGTCCTGAGTGGGGTCTGCGAGAGGCCCTGGCCCTGAGGAGTCCCTGAGGGGCGTGGTTGGATGGGGCGGCTGGTGGGAACAGGCTGGGACTAGGACGGGACACCCATCTGGCTCAGCTCAACCCGCACCTCTGCCTGCTCCTGACTCCTCCCCCCACACCTGCCCCTCCCCCAGCCCCATTGGGGCATGGCCCCCCCTCCCCCTTGGCCACGCAGCCTTGGCCTGGGCTCAGCTCCCTAGCTGTTACCCTCTGTGAATCCGAGGGTGGAACGGGGTGGGGGGTTCTCAGAGCCATTGCCTCCCCCACGAAGCTCTCCAGCCCAGCCTCCCCTGCCTGGCCTGCCTAGCTCACCCCTGGGCCCCCCTCAAGCCCTTCTGCTGGGAAGCCCACCCTGGGGACAGTGCTGGGCTGCTCCCGCCTGGCCTTACCTTGGCTGCAGGTGGGCTCAGCGCCTGTCTGGGGGGTGGCCTCTGCTGGCCAGCAGTGCGGCTCTGCCGGGGGTGCCTCAGGGGCCGTCTTCCCCTGCTCGCTGCACCGTGGCTCCTGGGGTGGGAGGCCTGTGCCCTCTGCCCCTCCTGCCAGCTCTTCTCCTCCTGTGGGGACATGGAGGGGCTGTAGGCGACGGGCTTCCCCAGCCCTGGGACAGGGGTCCACCTCCACCTGTGCCCCTGGACCAGCATGGGCTCCTTTGGAATAATCGCCCGGGCGGGGCCAGGCTGGTACTGGTAGGAACTGCTCACCCGCTATGGACATGCTGTGAACCTGACACAGTGGGGGCCCCACCCCAGCTCACAGGTACCATTGGAGCCAAACAAGCCAGCTAAATACAGAACAGATGGAGTGGTGGAAGCATGGCCAGGCCACAGCTTCTCGGTGTGAGGCAGGGGTCGGCGTCAGCCTCAGGGGTGCCGGGCAGGCAGCTGGCACCGGCATGCTCGCCCTGTTCCCCTCTGCCCTGGCCGTGTCTGTTCCCCAAGCAGCTGTCCTCTGCCTTCTCATTCGGCCATCACCCCAACACCCTTCCACTCCCCCTTTGCCAGAAGCAGGTGATGCCAGCCCTCGCTGGCCAGGCAGGGGACAGAGGCCTCCTGCAGGTTGGCTCCAATGCCTGCCCCACTGCCTCCCTTCCTTGGGTCTGATCTGACCCTCCAGTGCTGCCGCCTCCAGCCTTCACGCTCTGCGTGGACACCGAGAGACACACTGATGGCTGAGAGGAAGACACAGCCAGGGTCTCCATGGGGCTCCAGCTCTCTGGCCTCAGGGGCTACTCCTGGAACAAACGTCTGCAGGACCTGACCCAAAGGGATGCGACTGTCTCACAGCGTGGCTGTGATGGGCTGGGCAGGGGTCCTGCACTTCCCCGACCCTCAGACACATGAGGGAAAAACACCAGTGCTCGAGAGGCAGGGGCAGAGCCACTTTGGGCTCGGTTCAGGGAGAGCAGCACTGGGCACTGCTCTTGGGCCACGGCCAGCTGGGCACTCCCGACAGGAGGGACTGTCCCCTTGTTCAGGTGGGTCAGGAAATGACACAGCCAGGCCCGCACGGCTGACAGCAGCAGCCCCATCAGTGGCCCTCCACGTGGATGACCACCAGAAGGACCGGCAGGCCTGGCCTTCAGGGATGGGCCAGGGTGCATGGGCAGGTGGGCACCCACCCGGGCCAGGGCGGGTCCATGGAGCAGGAGGGAGACGGAGCAGGGGTGGGAAGGGTGTCCTGAAACGGAGAGCAGGACAGCCCCTTGCCCACTCCCCTCTCACCCACTGGTCTTTAAGGCGCTGCCTCAGTGCCCCCTCCCAGGAAAGCCACAGGCATGTCTGCCCTCCCTGGGCTGCCCGCTGCCCCTGTCTGTGGGCTGCCGTTCTCAGTAGCACCTTGGTTTGGAAGGAACTGGGGCTCCCTCCTGCCAACAGAGCCCCCGGTCCTTCCTTCACAAGCCCAGGGGCCTGCCCTACCACACTCCAGCGGGCACCCAGGGACCACTCACAAGCCTGTGGGGCTGGGACCCCTCCTCTCTCCCAAATCCATGTGGGAGGAGAGACACAGCCAGGTGGGTGCTGTTGGGGGCGGGGAGATGACAGCTTATCAGGGATCGCCAGGCTGGAGGGCGCCCCTGCCTCCCCGGCCCACACTGTCCATGTGAGGAGCAAGGCTTGCTGCCGGCTAGTGGCCAAGGCCAGGGCCCTGCTCGGGGACTCACCTGGGCCCGGAGAGGCCGTGCTGGGGGTGGCCTCAGGCCTGTGTGGCCGTAGGGGCCCTGGGTCCTTGGACGGGTCTGTGGTGGAGGCTGATGTCGAGGGAGGACCAGTGATGACAGCCGAGGCAGGAGCCGGCGCAGGATGAGGCTTGGTGTGGGTGTCACTGGGCCGCTGGAGAGTGTCGGCTGGCGCAAGGTCAGAGGCTGTGGGGGTCACGGCTGCAGGGAAGAAGTTTTCTCGGCTGTCCTTGGGGTGCTTTGGGGTGGTGGGTGTGTCCCCTGCAGCCTGTGAGAATGAAGGAGTGGTAAGGAAGGCCAGCTGGGCAGTCCTGAGTCCACACCACCCCCAGGACACCTGTGTGGGCCCCTGGTGCTACCAAGGAGGCCCACAGGCAGACCTTCAGGATTCTGGGGACACTGGGACACTGCTGGGGGCCCAGCATCCCTCCCGAGGAGGACGTCCAGGCCATGCTGGTGGGGACTTGGTAGAGGGGCTGCTGGCGGGCCAGGACCTCCAGCTGGCCTCACCCTCCCACTCCCGGTGCCAGCCTGGGAGGAATGTGTCAGCCATGACCCAGGGCACAGGGTGGTGGCACCCAACATGAGAACTGAAGAACAGGAGGTCAGTCATGGAGGGCGACTTCCCAAGGGCCACTAGTGGAGCTGGCCTGACACTGTCAGAGTCAGCTCCTGGGCTCAGACTGCAGCCCCAAAGCCATAGTGCCCTTCACCGCCCCCTGCATGGCCCTTTGCCTGCAGCCTGGCCATGGCCGCCCTGCAACACCCCGCCACAGCTCTGTTCTCAGGAGAGCCGGGCCCTTTGGGGCCTCCCCATCTTCGTCCACACAGTTCCCTCTGCCACCAGGCCCCTTCTACTCTGCACCCAAACTTCACCCTCCCGGCCACATGTGACGGCCATGCCTCCCTGAAGGCTGCTGCACGGTGGGGCTGGGGACCCCAGGCAGCCTCTTGCAGCAGAGCTGAGGGGCTACCCTATACACAAGCCACCCTCCCTGCTTGCAGGCCCCTGGCTCTGGGCCCACCGTACTATCTGAGCTGGCCCACACCAGGGTGGACACGTCTCTCCAGGGATTCCGGTCCTCAGTGAGGGGTCTGCCCACCTTTGTGGCACAGGGCCCACTTGGTGATGACTGAACCCCTGGGCGTCCTCAGACCCAGAGCCTGGGCGGGGAAGCAGCTTTATGCCCCGCTCCACTGAGAGAAAACCCATCTGAACACTGAGGGCAGCTGCCAGCCAGCTGCTGGGGGACAGGGCACATAGCTCCCTGCTGCAGCTGGATGCCTACTTCCCTGAGCCCCTGCCTCTGGACTCCCTTGTGACACATTCCCCCAGGGGGCCGGAGGGAGGGCAAGGGGTGGGAAGGCCAGGCCTGCTGCTGGGGAGGGGTGGTCAGGCCATGCTGGGGACAAAGAAGCCACACCTATTCAGATGGCAAGTACCCACCCTTTGACCACCCCCCCACCCCTCATCCCTCACCCCCACCCTGCAACCTGGCCAGAAATCACTCCCACCCCCTGATGGCTCTTGGACCCCTGCGGCTCACCTGACCCGGTCCTGCCCCAGCCCATCCCCTCCACCCGACAGCAGGGAGTCTTTCCAAAACACAATGAGGGATCAGTGCCCTGCTCCCTCTAGAACAAACACCAGGACCCCCGCCCATCCTGCTCCTAATCAGCCTGCATACCCAGCTCCAACACCATCTGGACACTGAGGGCAGTGTCCGTCTTTCCAGATGAGGTCAACTGGGTAGGGACCATCCTGCTTATAGAGAAGGTACTGGGGTGAGGGGACCCCTCAAGCCACATACACACTCAGAGCTGGGGTCTGGGCTCCCCACTTAGGCTGGCGGTCAGGGGCTCCTTCCAGCCCGCGGCTCAGCTGCATCCTGCCCACCTCCCCTGGGCCCTGTGACCACAGGCACAGTCCCAGCCTGCAGCCCGGGGTCTTGGTGTGGGGCAGGCTGAGTCAGGCTTACCTGTCTCTGGGCGGCGGCCCCGAGGTGGACCTGACAAAACTTCACGGCCTGCTCCAGCGCAGCCTCCTCATCCACCTAAGCAAGGAGGTGCCCAGGTCAGAAGACAGGGCTACAGTGGCCAGCCTCTCCCCAGCCCCTGGGGTTTGAGGACAGCTCCTAGGAAAAGCCCACCCACTGCTGCCCCCCAGGACCCCAGTGCTGTCTCCCAGGCCCAGCCCCAGCTGGCCATGCCAAGTTCACGTCTGTGGCTGTTATTTCATCCTCAGAGGCTGAGGGTGGCGGGATCTGAGCCAAATCGGCCCTTCAGGCAGGCAGGTATTCAGGGCTTTATTGGAATCTGGGTGGTAGGCAGGTCTGATCTGGCCCAAAGACTGAGAGCCTGAGGTACAGAGAGCTGAGAACGCCAGGGAGGCCTGGAGACCTCTGGATGAGCAGCAGGTGGGAGGAGAGGGGGGAAGGAGCTGGAGGTGCTGGGAGGGCCTGCCCTCAACAGGCTCCACTCTGCCCCACCCCGCCCTCACCAGCAGGGAAGGCAGGGCTCCACTTTTTTCTAGTTTACTACTGGTGAGGCGGTGATAAAACAGGCATTCTCAAAACTGATAGTGAAGATTGCCACACTTTGAGAAACAAGCAGTTTCATTTCCTTTAAGAGTGAATACAGACTTTTAAAGGTCACTTTTCTTGTTCTTTTGTGAAGGAAAAGCCGGGCTGGTCTAACAAGATAACTCACAAGTCTAGGAATGTGAAGGAGAGGCTGGGCTGGGCTAATAAGATAACTCACAAATCTAAGTATCGGAATACTGATCTGAGTTCTGACAGACTAATTTGTAAATCTAGGTTAATTAGTGTTGGTTTGCTGTTCATGTTTTTTTTTGCTTGCCAGCTGGATTTTCAAAGAGACATATCTGGCTTTGGAATGTTGGTTTGCTGTCGCCCTGCCTCCACTTTTGTGATAAGGATGCTGCTAAAGCTGTTCCATGCCTATTGGCCGAATACCCCGAGCTTGTACTTTACCCTATAAAACCTCATGCGCACGTTTTGTATATGTTTTCCTAGCTTTCTGAGGTATAGTTGACAAAACTGTAATGTATTGAAACCTACCCCATGGAAAGGCTCAGGGCAGGGCGTGAAAGGCCCTTTCAGAGCTGGGGGGGCCGGCCCAGCAGCGACCACGCCCAGGATGAGGGCAGCCCAGGACCAGGGCAGCAGGCCACCCACCTGCCTGATGAGCATGTAGGTCTCGGCCATGATCCTCTCGATGCGGCCCAGGTCATAGGCCACACCCTTCTGGCCCTGCTGCCACACGCGGTAGGCGTCCAGCAGGAGCATCTTGCCGGACTCTGTGTCCTCCAGGAGCTTCCTCTTGCGGCTGGGCCGGGGGGCTGCCTCCTCAGGCTGGCTGCTCGCCCTGGGTCCAGGGGCAGTGGTGGGGGAGGCGGCAGTGGCTGGAGGGGCCAGGGTGGGCGGGCCAGGCTGCTGGCGGGCGCTGATGCTCAGCTCCTCCAGGGACAGCTCAGTGGGCCGGCTCTCGGGGCCCCGATCCCTCGGGGTGCGGCCTGGCTGCAGGGGTGGCGCCTGCTCCAAATCCAGGCAGTGGGTGGCGGCCTCCCCCGTGTCCATGGGCTCGGCGGGCCCTGCCCGAGGACTCTCCTTGTCCCTCCGCTCCCCGCCCTGGTCGGCACCGTCTCCTACATCCACAGTTGCAGGCCGGTGGTTGAGGGGACCCTCTTTGCCCCCTGACTCGGCCCCAGGCCCTGAGCCATCAGCCAGAGGGGGCTTCTTGGGGTGGGGGAGGCCATCCTGGCCATCCTCAGGGCTGGCCTTGTGGGGGACGTCGGTGGTCATCTTGGTCCCAGGGAGGCCACAGGCCTTGGGCCCTGGGCGTTCTGACCCCTGTGAGGAAACCGATGGAAGACTCGGTGTCTCTGGGCACCAGGTGTGCCCAACCCAGGCCTCTCCCGCTAAGGTCACTCTGGCCTTTCTCATCTGCCAGCTGGCCAGGGCTGGGTCCAGAGAGCTGCCTAGGAAGGCCCTCCCTGCTCTAGGCCTTGGCCTCAAGAGGGACTGATGGGGCCCTGGAGGTGGCGCTGTGCCTGGGGAATACCTGGCCGGCACCAGGCGGCCTCCTACTTGCAGGTGCCTTGCAGGGAGGTGACCTGCCAGGGCCACCAAGTGTGCCCTCTGCAGAGCCAAGTCCTTGTGCTCCGGGCTCTCGTGTGCCTCCATGCACAGAGACCAGGGCAGGGGTCTCGGGGGTCCACCCTCAGCCCCTGCACACGTCCAGCCAGTCCTACTGGGCAGGGGAAGCTATAGCCAGACAGCCCTGGCTCAGGTCCCAGGGCCTCGCCTGCTAGGCTGGTCGCCTGACCTCCTGGGCCTCAGGGTGCCCGGCTGTGAAGAGGGACCACGTGTACACCCTGCTCAGCCACGCTGGGAGCTGGGGGTGAGGCTGTGGGGCCGCCAGCTTCGCCTCTGCTCCCTAGTGGACAGGACTGCCTCAGGAGCATCACCACTGTCCTCAGTGACCACCAGCCTACACTGGCCAAGTGTCTCAGTGCTTCTCAAGGTACCTGCAAATTCCTTCTCCAGCTGACCTTCCCACCCAGGGAGGCAGGTGAGTGATACTCCCAGATGAGGGTGCGGGGACCTGGCCAGGGCACGGGATGGAGGGGGACATACCTCTGCAAGCTCACTCAGTGTGTCCTCCAGCACCTTCACAGTGAGGATGAAGGCCCGCTGCGCCAGGACCTGGCGGTCAGCATCTCGCAGATACTTCCTGCAAGCACAAGGGATGACCAGAGAGGATGGCAGAGCGTCAGAGCCACACAGCACCACCGAGAACATCTGCTGGCCCCTCCACAGCCCACCTGCCCACCTGCCTGGGTCTGCTCCCCAGAATTCTACCCTGAGCCTCCTCCCTCCACACCCGGCACAGTGTCCTGGGCCCTCTGGCTGAGTGAAGAACCCTGGAGGCAGGGTGGGCAGGTCAGCCTCACTGAAGTCAGGGGTTCTGAGTTCTCTCCCACCAGCCTGTCTCTAGGGTGCCCCTGCCTGGCTGAGGACCCCCCAGTTCTGGGCACAGCACCAGTGAGTGAGATGGAGAAAAGGTGGGAGGTGCAGGCAGGGTGAGGGTGCTGGCAGCACAAGGCCTTACAGCCGGGCCGAGCAGGATGAAAGGAAGGGCTGGCTCATCCAGGGTCTCAACAGGGAAACCAAACCCAGAGGGGAGAGCCTGTGTCTGCCCGGGAGTGCAGGGCAGGGGCGGTGGTGTCTGGGTTCCAGACAGTGGGACAGAGAAGGCCCTGAGGAGAAGGGCTGGGCTGGGCTGGGCTGGGCTGGGCTCCTGCCAGCGTAGAAACAAACACCCAGGAGGCCGAGGCCGAGGCCAAGGGGCTCGGCCGGTGCGTGTGCTGGCACCCTGACCCCCAGCGGCTGCACTCACTTGCCCTGGTCTGGGGTCCGCTGCAGCATGGACGACACCTTCAGCAGGGTGCTGTGGTCCCGCAGCTGGGCCAGCACCTTGAGCAACAGCACGATGGAGCGGTTCATGTGCCAGGCAAAGCTGCCCGGCCGGTCGATCTCGTCCACGGGGATCCGCCAGATGCCCTGTGGGGTGGAGAAGGGTGCAAGAGGAGGGTCACTGCAACCGGAGACTGCCATGGTGCCGAGGGAGATGGGGTGCAGCTGCTGCCCCCACAAACAGGGCAAAGGATCCCTGCATGCTCTGCACCCTTCCCTTTGGAACAGCGGCAGGGCCCATGCTGACTTGATCAGGCCCCCAAGGGAAGTGTCTGATTAAAGGCCAGGCTGGGGGAAGCCAGGGCCTACGTCTCCAACAGGCGTGGACTTAGCATAGGACTGGGTCCCAGAGGGTCTGAAGGTGCCACTGCGAATCACGGCAGCCATGGCTGGCCAGACAGGCCCAGGTGTGGGCTCCGCCTACATGCATGCCCTCCAGCAGTGCCCAGAGAAGTGCCGGCTGGAAAGGAACTGCAGCTCCTGGGAATGCCTGGTTCCCTCAACCCACCTGTGTCCAGCACTCTGCTCTGGCCAAGACCCCCTCCACATTTCCTACCCTTCTAACTCCACTGTCTGACGGCTGACCTGGGGCAGGACAGGCTCTGGGGAGCCCCACCACGATCCCCCCAAGCCGTGCTTAGCCTGTCGCGGCACCAGGCACCTGCCCATCGCCAACTCCAAGGTCTGGTTCCCTGCAGCAACCCCACCCACTCTGGTCCAGTCAAGGTGTGGTGAAGCCCAGGATGGCCAAAGGGGTGAACAGAAGCCCAAACCTCTGAGCTGGGCAGAGGCCGCAGTGCTGGACACTAGGAGCCATGTCTCCAGGGCAGGCTCCCAGATGGGCCCCTGCAGCCGACACCCAGAGAAATTTCTGCCTAGGATGAACAGGGCTGTGAGCACCACTGCCTCCTTCATGTGAGGCCTAGGCAGTGCCCCTCCCAGGGCCCTGGTCCTGCGGAGGCTCAGTGACTTCACAGCGCCCACCTTGCTCCAGCAGAACCGGGAGGGAAGCCAGGGCACCTCCAGGACTGACCCATGGCCCCAGGCTAGGAGTGGCCTGACACTGAGAGCCACCGGAAATCTTACTGACACCAGGTGATGCCTCAGTGAAGACTTTCCGGACGACACCAAGTGGGTCTGCCTGCCACCCGTGCCCCACCTCGCCCCATCACATGCCGGCACCACCCACCTTCCCATCCCACCCTCTAGGACCGCCCTCCCCACCTTTCCTGCACCCCCTTTCCAATTCCCAGGACACTGCTCCCCACTGTACACTGATGGTTTGGTGGCATCAGTCACACAGTACTGGACATTCCCAAGCACGCTCATTGGTGGAAACAACTTGCTCATTGTGCGGGTAGGAAGCCAAGGCCTGGCGAGGGGCCACCTAGCCCCTCCCCACTGACAGCCCACTTTCCTGGGCCAGGCAAGGCCGCTGACCCCACGACAGGCTCAGCCCACATCACACATTTCACAGCTCAGTTTGGATCTCTTCACGTGACGGCTCCTTGTTAACCTGTTTCCTGTCCACATAGGTGCACACTGGTGTAACACTACACCACCTACTGCAGAAAGGATAGAGACCCAACAAATCAGGCAGCAGGTCCACAGAAGATCAGAAGGGACCCAGATACTAAGTCCTGGGAGATGCCTGGCCTGTGGGCACAGCTGGCCTGAGAGCACGGAGTCCCGGCGGCCGGCATGCAAGCCAACAACATGGCCTCCTCCGCAGCAGGTGGGCAGGACTTGGGCAGGGCTTTGCAGCCAGAGCCCCAGGACCATGTGATATGTCCTGCCCCCAAGGAGGAGGGGAAGGAGCCAAAGCACCCCGCCACTGCCCCTCGGGATAAATCGGGCCTCCCCGTGTGCCCCTGGAGAACTGTGAAGCCCCCGAGTGAACAGGTGCTGGGCACATGGCAGGAAGGGGCTCCACCTGCAGCAGCAGAGGCCCCCGCACCCACCCCAGAGGGCATGCGTGCAGACCTCAGGGATTGTAAGGCAGCGCAAGCCTGGCTGTGGGCAGCAGTGCATGAGAGGGAGACCTGCTAGGAGCAGATGGGGTGTGGGGATTGCGGTTGGAGGGGGCCAGCACTGGGGGGACCTGAAGGACTGGCCAAAGCAGGATCACAGCGGAGCAGGAGCCAGGGCAGCAGGCCGCCCAAGGAGGGTCTCTGGGACGAGCTCTCCTCGCAGGAGGGAGGCAGCACTGGTGCCAGGCGGGGCTGCGAGCACGACTCAGGCCCTGCCCAGTTGTGAGCTCCCCCCAGACGCCCCTCTCCCAGTCGGCAGTCACCAGCTTCATCCTGGCCGGGGTGATGCCTGCTTGGATGGCTGTGGGCAGTGGGGGGCATGCAGTGGCAGCCTCAGAGCAGTTAGAGACACCAGGACTGTGTCAGAGCTTGCCCGTGTGCCAAGCGGCTCATCCGGAGCGTCTCAGCCAACCCACCAGCCCACCGCAGCGGCCCTGGGCCCCGACCCCCCGGCCCACTACAGCGGCCCCGGGCTCCTGGTTGGCAGATGAGGTCACCGAGACAGACCGTATCCACCTGAATGATTCATGGAGCCCGGACTCCAGGTTGAGTGCTTGACACAAGTTACCAAACCCTCCCTGTAGCCTGTAGAGCCGGGCGCCCTTCTGCTGCTCTGGAGAAAACCGCACCCCACAGAGGGGTGGGCCTGAGAGGCCTGGGAGCTGGGGTCGGCCACTCTTGGAGATGTCCCTGAGGATGCTGAGGCTGGGTCAGTGGAGTGGCAGGGTGCTGCTGGGCCTGCCTGCACCCTGGCCCACGAACATGCCATCCACTTACAAGGGGGCTAGGAAACAGGGCGAGGCTGGGGCCTAGGCAGGAGGGCTGCGAGGCTTTGGCCTCTGGTCACTGCAATCTCAGCAGGTGACACCCCCACTGGCTAGAACACTGCTTCTGATGGCCAGGCCGACGCCAGGCTCAGGCCCACGGCTCACACTGTCTCCAGCACGCTGTGGCCGGGGCTCCTCTCCCCCTCGATTCCATCAGCACCTCCCTGATCACCTCAGGGTGGGCCAGAAGGACTACAGCTCCCTGCACACCAGGACTGCTGGTGCAGCCTCTTCATCCAGTTAGGGGCCAAGTCCGAGGCTGGTGGACGGAGGGCACAGATCCAAACACAGTTCTGGTTAGCACAGCCACCCCAACAGCCCTGTTCAGCCACAACTCAGGCCATTCTCCAGGGCACCCAAAGCCATTCCAAGGCTCCCACCCCACCTGTCACCTTCGTGGACCCCCTACTTTCAGTCAAGGCTCCTCCCGTCCAAGGGCACAGGCAAAGGCTCCCAGAAGAACAAGTGCCTGGAGAGGCCAGAGCAGGGGAGACGGCGGCACAGGAAGAGGCAGGGCCCAGTCAAGCCCTGCTCCGTCCCAGCCACGCTCAGACCCAGGCCAGCTTGTCTGGGAGCAGACGAGGCTCAGGCCACGGGGGCGGGTGGAGATTCAGATTTGTCCTGTGTCCACACCAGCAGGGGAAGTCAAGTGAAGCCAACCACCCCTCGTTCAGCAGAGGAGGAGACTGAGTCCAGACAACCTGCCCAAGGCTGCCCAGTGACCCTGGGGTGGGACCAGGACGCAGGGGGCAGACTCCTCGTCCCCAGGTCTCTGTGCCCTCCCTGAATGCTCACCAAAGAACAAGAAGTTGGCAACACGACCTGTGATTTACAGACAGAAAAACTGGGCACAGTGACACCCACTCTCTTCAGTCTTCAACCATGGCCTTGGAAGACCTGTGGACTCCCCCTCGCAGGGGCAGGCTGGGACTGGAAGGCCTGCGGCAAAAGGCAAAAGGATGGGAAGCCGGCGCCATCCGCTGGCACTAACAGCCTCAGAGGCTCCATGATCAAGTCCCTGGGGCCCTGCTGCAGAAGTGGCCTCCAGCCCAGTCTTCCCGGAATCCCGGCCCCCTCCCGCTGTCCCCCGCTGCCCCACCCACAGGGCTGCACATGGCCCCTTCCCCACTCCACTGTGACTGGGGCCACCAGCAGGGCTCAAACAGAAGCTAGGAGAAAGCAAGCACACCTGGGAACATCCAGAAAGGCCACGAAGGAGCTGGGCCTGGTGCCTTATGAAGGATGTGAGGTGGGAAAGGTGGTAAGGCCCACAGCACATGGAGGAGAGAAGGGAGGAGCAGGCGGCTGGGCAGATGATCCAAAGGGGCCTTCCCAGGCCCAGCCCAGCCTGATCAGGGGCTGCCCCGGGGTGGTATCAAGGGCTGACGTGCCTCTCAGGTCAGCAGCCAGGAGGAGCCGTGGGCTCTTGCTTCCTGGCCCTTCCAGCCCCTGAACAGAGCTAGCCTCGAGGGGAGGTGGAAGGGCCGTGACCTGTGAGATGAGAAAGTCCCAGGGAGCTCCTGGAGCCCTCAGGGAGAAAGAAAGCACACCCACAAGAGTCAGGCCCAGCAGAAAGAGGCATGGGCCCACCAGGCGAGCCTGCAGGCCCTCCAGAAAAGGAATGTTCCAGGTCAAGGCCACAAACCCTGGCCTCCAAGTCCCCTTGACCTCTGTGCAGCTCTCAGGCAGCTCTGAGTGAGTTCCCAGCACTGCATCTGGGCCAAAGCCTGGACAGGTTCTGGGGTCCGGGCCGTAGACGTAGTCCCTGCAGGCCCATGGGAGGCCCAACTCAGGAGCTGCTCCAGAGTGGCCTCTAGGTCGCCCAGGGAGGTCAGCAGGGCAATTTCTCAAGATAGCCAAGTACATCCTGGGGTCTAGAGAATCATGTAGATGGGCCAGGCACACTCCCAGAGGGGTTTGTGCTAGTGGAGAAGGCAGAAACAGGTGACCTCCAACCAGGGCGAGGGGCAGGGGAGAGGCTGGCAGGAGGAGGAAGGGGCTGAGAGAGTGAAGATTTGGGGCAGTGGGGTGCTCAGGGAAAGCCAGAGAGGAAGCCAAGAAGGAGCAGGAGCTGGAGGGGAGCCTCTGCCAAGGGAATGGGCAGCCCCGAGGGCCGGCCTCATCACCCAAGTGTCCTGAGTAGATAGCACAAAGCAGCATGAACTTTAATCTTACTTTTTAAATCAGTAACAGAGCACACATACTTTTTCACATCTTCAGAGACTCCCCCACCCCCATAGGAGTACCCTAACTTATCCAGTTTCCTTTGGATGAGTCTCTGGGTCTGAGTCTTTGGGAATGTTGGGAAGAATGCTGGCTGAACAGCCTTCCCCACAGAGCTTTTCTCCCTCTCCCCAGGATGGACCCCTCTACACTGAGGGAATCAGAGGGTGGGCTCGCAGCAGCAGGCACTGTCCTGGAGGCCAGGCCTGGGTGCCCAACCTCAGATGATGAAGAATGCTCCGTTTTCCCAGCTCTCCCAGCCCCTGCCGGTCCCACATCCACAGGTGACAGGTGAGCAGGGCTTCCCAACATCCTTGTTCACAGAGAACACCACGCCTTGAGCACCCGAGGGACAGCCCGCATCCCCAGCAGAGGGATTCCTGCAGCACCCCTGGCACGGGTGCAGTAGTGACTCAGCGCTCCAAGCTCGAGGGCGGGAGAGCCTGCTGGCATCCTACTCCCAGGAGCAGCGGGCTTGGGGCCGGAGAGGAGGCAAGCAGAGGGCCAGCTGTCGCGGGTGGCTGGAGCTGGGGAGTGCGAGGGAGCCCCTCAGCAGGGAGGGAGGTTGGGGCAGGAGGTTAACGGCATTTTCCCCAGAGAAGCATAAAACCTTTCAGTTTCCAGGACAGCCTCAGTGTTGCAGCCCAACCCCAGGTTGAGCAACGAATAGATCAGTATCTGGGCTTTTAAGGCCCTGAGGTCAGGAGCAGCCTTGGGAGAATACCAGCGCTCTCCACAGTCTTGGGGAGACACCTGTCACCTGTAAACCCATGCAAACCTCCTAAGCAGCAAGACCACTTGGAGACAGGTAGGGGGATGTGTGGGACTGCACTTATGGTGCCTGAGTCCCCGGGGCCAAGGATGCTCACAGGGTGCCCTCTCAGCTTCTCCAACACATGACCCCATGACACCTCTGCCAGAGACACTAGTTCCAGAGCACACAGCCAGCAGGAGGCTGAGATGACAGCAGAACTCAGCCTACCTTGCTCTTTCTGCTCCACCCCACCTGCCCCCAAGTAAGGGGAGCATCACAGACAGAGCCAGGCCAGCAGGGAATCACCTCTCCCACTGCTGGCCCAGACGGCTAGGTCTCCTCCAGGAACTTCCCTGGTAGAGCCCTGAGTCCTTTGGGGCCAGGCCCGAGTTTCCAGGTGGCCAGCTTCCCATCTTCCTGGTGCCCTGCAGAGTTGAGGGCCTTGCCCTCCCACAGCAATAGGAACCACCATCCTGCTCCAGGTCTTAGGTTAAGGGTGCACCAAGGGCGGGATCGGGTGAACACCCTGGGGGCAGGAAGTCCTGTAGCTTCCCCTGTAAACTCTGCGCCTCTCTGGTGGCAGGGTTGTACAGAAGCCACCAGGGGCGCCCTTGCCTTCCCCCCACCAGCTTAGGTCCAAGCTGGGCTGCGGAGGGCAAGGGATTCCCGCGCCATCCACAGGTAATGAGTCCCCAGTGCAGGAAGGGGCCGGGGAAGCCTGCAATTTGCCTGCCTCTGGCGCCCGCCGGCCCGTTTTCCAGCCTTTTCTGCCAAATGAGAAGTCGCACATGGGGTCCCCAGAACTGCCAGGCTGTCCGTCCCCTCCCCCTCCAGGGAAAGGCAGAAAGGACGAACAACTAAGTGTGTAGAGGCAGCCCACCCGACAACTCCACCGCGGCCCCGCCCGCGCCGAGCCCCTCTGTCCCCTCCCTAACACTCTGCGGTGGGGCAAAGTGCTGGCCCAGCTCAGGGCTCCGAGCAGGCCCCGCGCGCGCAAAGCCCCGGCACCATCTTCCCGCCCCCGCACCGCAGCTATTTATAGCTGGGGAAGCACCGCGCGGGGCGCCGCTGCCCACCCCCGGCCCGCTCACCATCACCGGGAGCGGCCGGTTCAGCTCCGGGTCGGGTCCGCGCCGCCCGCCGCGAAGTTGCTGGGTCGGCGCGGTGAGCGGCTTTCGCTTTCGCGCGGCCGGCGCAGCACACACCCCCGCGCGCCCACTTGCGGCCCCGGCTGGGTCGGCTGGGCTCACCCGGGGCTCGCTGGCTGGCTTGTCCCCCGGGCCGCCGCCCACCCCCTCACGCCGCCCCGGCCCGCCCGCCGCCCACCTGGCGCTGTGCGGGGCGCCGGCCGTGGGCAGGGGGCGCCTCGGCCCCGCCGCCAGCGACTTCCTCCGCAGCGGCGCCCGGGAAACCGCGGCCCGCGGGCTTCCTGCTGCGCCAGGCGGGCCAGGAGCCGGGTGGGGGGCGTCCGCCCGAGGCGGCCCCGAGGACTGAGCCAAAGCTCCGGAGGGCGGAGAGCCGAGCGGGGAGAGGGAAGAAACGGTGGCGGCCCCGGACAAGTTCCTACCCGCCGGCCCCGCCGTGGCATCGGTGCAGCGGAGCTAGGGCGGGCGCCGGGCCATGGCGCGGAGGCTCGCTTGCTCGCGGCGGGCCGGGGCGGGGCGGCAGGGCCGGACGGGGCGCGGGCGCTCGCTCGCTGCTCGGCCTGGAAGCCGGCCCAGCAGCACAACTGACTTTGCCGGCCAATCCTCGCGGGTTCCGGGCCGGCGCGGCGGTGATACCGGGGGCACAGCCCTCTCCGCGAGACTGTGGGACCGGGCATCCCAGACACAGCAGGTTAGGGGCGGCCGGGAGTGCGGAGGGACCAGCGATAAGAGGCCAGCACCACACCAGGCTGGGCTGCCGTCCTCACCCTGCACGGGGTACCTCTGTGAACGGTCCCCTGGAGTTGTGCCCTGAGGGCCCTGTGCCAGGCAGAAGTGTGGGTGCGGGGGGCACTCAGCCAAATAGAGCTGTCCTCACTGCTCCGGTGGGGCTGTGGGGGCTGGAGTGAAGAGGAGGGCAGGACACAGAGCCCAGTGTCCCCGAGTGGGCTTTCCAACTGGGAGGGGCCTTGTTTTCCATTGGGCTGTGAGGCCCAGCAAGCAGAGGGCACTGGGCAGAGGGGTGGGAGCGGCAGGGCTGGGCAGAAGCCAGGTAGGCGCAGGATCCGTCCAGCCTCTGCATCTGGCAGGGGACGATGCCCATTCTAAGACAAGGATGCCCCCAACAGTGCCTTCCTCTCTGGTTTGCTGTGGTGCAGGTGGCCCTGGAATTGTCCACCTACTCCTAGAAGCTTCTGCCCCAGCTGAGAGGCCAAGCAAAGGCAGGGCTGGATGGAGACACGCTGCCCCCAGCCCTGGCCAGGCACCATGCCCCCACAGTCACTTCTCTCTCACACCTCAGCACCACGAGCGCCTGGCTCTGTCCTCCTTCCTCACACACCCAGCAGCCTCAGAGCCACCTGGCCCCTATCCTGGTGACACCTGACCTAATGACATCTCCCCAAGCCAGGTGGTTTCCACCTTTCTACCCAGGTTCCTGCACCAGCTTTCCCAGACTTGCCACGTGCCCCTACCCCTTCAGCCAGGGAGATGTCACACTCTCTGCCTGCCCTCCTTCCTGGGGACACCAGGGCAGTGTCTCACACTCCCTGGAGGACCACACCTGGATTCCCAGAGGTCACGTAGGGAGGCAGCCACCTCGAGGCTGTGCCCATTGAGGGCTAGGTCTTAGGCAAGGGGTTCTCAAGCCACATGTCCTTAAGTCATAATAGTCACCTACTGTCCATACTGAGTCATCATGACACCCACACGTGGAAACAGGCTCAGAGTGACATGGCAGTAAGTCCAGTGTGGCCAAGACGACCCCCAGGCCTGGCCGGCTCCAGAGAGGGTAGGGACACTCCCCCACCGGCTGTCCCCAGGGCTGGAGCAGACCCAGGACGCTTGTGCCCTGCACAGCTCACAGCCTCCCTTCATACCTCATCCTCTTCCTGTGAGGTCAAGTCAGACCCAGGGAGGCTGAGGACACATGCTCATCACACCTAGGCCAGGAAGGAACGATCTGCGTTGTGTGTGGATCCCTGGAAACCATACGGTGCGCACCAAGGCCTGGGGTGGGTGTGGGTGGCCCGGGGTGGGTGAGGGGAGCTCAGGGGTTCGGGGAGAGGTGCCCTGGGTGAACGCTGGCTCCTGGCACCACAAGATGCCCTGCACTTGAGCCGTTTGTGCTAGCCTCTCCAGAGTTGAGACAGGCACCATCTCCAGCCAACATGCCACCAAACAGGGAGGTGAAGACTCCTCCCTGAACCTCAGGGGTATGTGCTTCTTTGCACAAGAGCCGCCCCTTGGAGCTTCTAATGAGCGCGCTGTGATGCGGGGGACTGGTGGGCCTGCCTACTCCAGAGCCTGCAGAACTTCTGGGGCCTGAAAGAATCTTGTGCCCTATGCAGCACCCTATGCAGGAGAGTCTGTGGGTCCTAGAAGCCCACAAAGCACTTGGTCTTGCAGGACACAGGCCCCGGACTGCTACCTGGAAGAAACAGTCACTCAGCCACCTCAGGCTACCCCTGAGCACAGTGCCACCCTTGGGGCCACCCCACGGCCAGCAGGAGCCCCATGACCAGGGAGGTGCTGGCTGTTCTGGGTTCATCCTGGGGGTGGGGGTGTCCCTGGCCACCTGCCTGGGCACTAAAGGGTGTGCTCCTGTTCCTGGAGTCACTCTTGTCACTGGCCAAGTCACAGCAAGTGCCGGGGGACTGCCTGAGCCCGGGCATGCTCCCGGGAGGAGGACGGATATAGTGGTGGGTACTCAGCCTGGGGCCCAGCATCTAAGCAGCCCCTCACCCTCAGGGCAGGACGAATCTCCCACTATCAGGGTGCACCCTCCACCCCACTGCCTCTCCAAGGGACACGCAACCTTAAACCTCCCAGAGCAAATGTCAACAATCCATCCTAAGAGGAAAACAAACTCAGGGCATCACCTAATCACCACGAGGGCTGCCCCTGTTCATCCTCTGCACCGCAGCCACTTCTGAGATGCAGAGTGCCTGCTGCTCTAAGGATGACACACGTGCACCCTCCTGGTGGCTGCAGAGATGGAGCTGAGAGCTGGCCATCTGGGGGCCCAGGGACAGTTGCCGAAGCCAGATGGAGCCAGAGAAGGTGAGGCCAGACAGCCATGGCCTTGTCTGTGTGGGCACTCCTGGCAGGGGCAGTGGGGGTGAGGAGGAGGGGGCCGGAGGCTAAGTCCAGACTATCTTGAGATATTGGTGTCAAGTGAGGGGCAACAGAAGACAAACAGTGGCCTTGAGGAAGAGGCTCATATACGTTCATGAGGGGAAGGAAGACTCCAAGGCCAAGAGGCACGTGGTGGACCTGGGAGAGGAAGCCAGCCTGATGGATGAACGTGTGCAATACTCCAAGCCCGTGCCCGGGGCGGCTAGCAGACAGCTTGGGGCAGCTCACACTGGTTGGCAGCACAGCTCCCTGAGCAGCCACAGCCCTCCTTGGAAACATGCACCTGGTCTTTGGCTCACGCGCTGGTGAGGGTGAGCCTGCCACAGGCCCGCATCCCCGGCGAAGTGGGCTCCCAGTCCTGCAAAGCCAAGGCCCTGACCCAGAGGTGGCTGCTGCCCAAGGTGCTACCCGCTGAGATGCTGGGGGGCGGGGTGGGGGAACCACGTGGCCCTCGCAGCCACCTCTTCTCAAGACCTGAGCCCACGCAGACCTGCAGGTTGCTCCTGGTTCCTCCTGCCGGCAGTTACCCCAGCACCCTCCATCCCCATTCTAACCCCAGTCTTCCCCAGGCTGGGTCCAGTGCTGCCTTTCAGGTAGCAAGGATGCTTTTTGGAGTCAACAGTCCAAATTCTTGGAGGTTGAAGTTGCCAGCTGGTCTGGAGGCACAGGCTTCCCTGCTGTGGACACTGGCTCTGTGCGCCACGTGCCCGGACAACCTCTCTGCCGAGAGCATGCCAGTCAGAGATGGCTGGGCCTCAGTCCCACGCCACCCAGCTTCCTTCTGGTGCACAGACCCAGCCACAGGCCCGCTACGTTCTCCCTGGAGCCTTGCCTGGGCTCTGAAGCTGCAAAGTGTCTCTGACGTCACTGAGTCCAGCTGCTCTGCCTATCTGACCCACGAGCGAGGACACGGGCAGGGAACAGGGAAATGACCTGCCCAGGGAAACACAGAAGGCTGAGTGCCAGGACCCCATCCCTGGGTCTGGGGCCACGTCTGCTGCAGCAGCTGTGCCCATGCCACGCTCAGCTCCATGGGGACGAGCACATGAGCCCCTGGTGTGCACGCATCCCCACCAGGGCCTGAGCCAGAGGGCCTGCCTTGGCCCCAGTACCATGAGGCGGAGCCGGGGTCTTGGTCGCGGATGCCAATGGGCAGACACTGACACGGCTGTGGCCCGAATCGGCCTGGCTCACCCGCACTTCCAGCACAGCTCAGGGCTCAGAAGCAGAGCTGGCCACTGAGGGAGAGAAACGAGGGTGAGGTGGGGGAAGAAGTGGCCAGTGTCTAGGGTGCATGCTGATGGACAGCGAGCTCCCCATATCAGGGGAGCGGGGAACAGAGGGGAAACGGGTGAGGGGCCTGGGCAATCAGGGTTGGCCAGTGGGCCCATGTGGAGGGCGGGCAAGGGCTCAGTGTGTGCAGTGGGGCTGCTCTATGCAGCCTCCGTGTAAAGAGGGATTGCATGGGCCTGGGGAAGGGGCACGGTGGAGAGAAGCCAGCAGACTCTGAGGCCTCGGGCTGATCTGGGACTCAGGGTGTGGCCAGGAACAGGAGCACACCCTTTAGTGCCCAGAGAGCCTCCTTGGAGCAAGAGGATGATAACCCTGGCTCCTGCGAGTCCGTCCCATGTCAGGGTGGAAGTGAGAGCCGCTGCCCAGGCTTCTAGAATAGCCCACGCTTTGGAGGGCTGCTGAGCTGCTACCGTTTCATCTCAGGAGGGGAGCCCGCATCCTAGAAAAGCCGTGTCTGACGTGCACGCTGAGAAAACTAGGACAGCCCGTCCATCGTCTGACCCCTGGTCCCCAACGAACGGCCTGTCTGGGCCTCCAAGAGGGCTGCTGAGTGCGTGGGGCAAGGCTGAGGCCACAAGTGGGGCAGTGGCCTTGGCCTGTGCCAGATGTCTTACCTGGATGACCTGCACAGGATCCTCGTGCAGGGAGGGGCCGAGCTGAAGCGGCAGCAGTGACCAGGCACTGATCACAAAAGAGAGCCGACATCCCAGAAGCTGGCACCTGCACGGGCCTTCGGGTCCCGAGGTGGCTCACACCCGCCGCGGCTCACGCCCACCGCCTCCTCCAGACCCTTCAAACCTCATGTAGATCATAAGGGGAACGAACTTGTCCAGGCTCGTCCTGCAGAGCAGGGCTGAGCGCCTAATCTGCAGAGGTGCCCCCAAACCAGAAGAACAGATTCTGGTGTGACCAGAAGCCACAACCCCAGCACAGCACCCTTCCCTCCTCTAGAGCCACATGCAGCATCTGCTAAGGCCCCGGGGCCTCCCACTGTACTGTGGGAACAGGACAAAGACTGCCCCTAGGAGGGGGGCCACCATTCAGAGCTCACCACACCTGTGGGACACTCCTGCTGGCCGGCAGCGGAACTTCCAAAGGCCTAAGTTTGCACGCAGCCCACACTGCACCGTGTGTCTGGTCACCCCGTGGCCAGAGCTCACCCTCCCCCACATGCCCCTCTGGCTCTTCTCAGTCCACCTGTGCACTCCGGAATCTCTCCAGGCACCTTCTTCAGGTCCACCCTCCAAGCTGCACAACCCTCACCACAGCATTCTGCCCTGGAACCCTGCGGTGGTCCCACCTAGGCAGGACAGAGGCAGCCTGCTGACTGTGGATGCAGGTGGCCCTATGGATGGCATGATCTGCCCTCTCCAGGATCCAGGGCTGCCTGCATCCAGCCCAGTGCTGACCCACACACCCCACTGTTCTCCTGTGCTCCTCCCTCCTGGAACACCTTTGCCCCTGTCTATCCAATAGCCTTGCCAACCCCAAGGTCAGTCCAGGTCACTAGGAGTGTTCCTGATCACCTACCTCCTTCCTCCTGCTGCGGCTGGTCAACACTCCTCTCTTGCACCATTAGCACCCAGAGACTCACCCAGGGTGCCGGGGTGCTGCTCACACCCAGCCTGACGAGGAGGTGAAGCTGGGGAGAGGGATCCTGCAGGTTCAGGGCCCTCCCTCTAAGGGCTCACTGTGCCACTGGGAAGGGCCTGGGTCTGAGCTGAGCATGGCCTGGAGCCTGGGGCTCCCCAGCCCTCCTCTGAGGGCTACCAAGTGGGTTCCTCTCTGGAAATAAAGCCCAGTGCTGAGCCAAGGGGGCCGGGGAGGCCTCCCCCACAGCCCAGAGCTGACCCTCGCTCGTACTTTCTGAGCAAATCTGTCAATGTCCCCATGTAGGGGACAGGGTCTGGGAGTCTGTGCCACAGCTGATGATAGTCTGAGGTCGCTGGGAAAGGTCCACGTGCCCTGGCACATCCTAATTTTAGACTTCTTACACACATTTAGAGGTCAGCTTTCCCAAATTTATGTTTTTAATCAACTAAACTACTGCATGTCCTTCAAGGGCCTTCCCAGTTGGCCCTTATCCACCTCACCTCCTCCCCAGTGACCCTCATCACCCTTGTGCTCTCATCCACAAACTCCCCCGCCCCGCTCCCTCGTCCTCCTGCAAGGGTCCTGACCCTCTCATACAATGGCCCGGGGCACACAGCAGTAATGGTCTTCCCCGATCCTCGATAAAACCCCCTGAAGTAGGTCTGGTCAGTCCCACTTTGCAGAAGAAACTGAATGTTACCAACACTGACCAGCTTACCCAGAGCCATCAGCTAGGGTTTAGGAGGGACAAGCATGGCGCAGGGCCCAGGCTGGCGGGAAAGCAGAGCAAAGCTGTGGGCGGCCCACGTGTGTGAGGCCTGGGCCTGCGCCTGCGAGGGAGTCCTTGCTCCGCCCTCCCCTGGCGCTCAGGGGCCACAGCCTGTCACCATGGAAACCAGGCAGGGGCTCCTGGAGCCCGCAGCTCTGGTTTGGATTTCAAACCCAATGCCGCTCTCTCAGGAGCAACTTGTCAAACTTTCCAAATAGGAAATGTGGAAAGAAAAGAGAAAAATTTCCAGTTTGAAGCCACCCTAGAAAGATGGCCTGGTCTCTGAGCCTGGGAAGCCTTGTCTGGGTCAGCAGAGCGGTGGCAGTGCAGAGAACCCACAGCCTCCCTGGGCTCCTGCCCCTCCTTCCAGGGAGCTGGCGGTGGGGTATGTGGCTGGGCAGGTGGGCCCACCCTTCCTGTCTCTGCTGAGCGGCTGCCCGTTCGTGTTTGCTGGTGGGTGTGTGAGAAACGGTTCTTTGGAAAAAGGGCTGGAAAACCACTGACCTCATCCAGCTGTCCCACCCTTGGAGATGGGGAAACTGAGGTCAGAAGGGGCAAGGACCAGGAAGTCAACAGCAGGGCAGGGTCACCAGGCCCAGAGCAGGTCCCCAAAGGATCTGCAGGTCAGCCCAACGTGGACCCCAGGCTGTGGCCCCGAGTCCTGCCACGCTCCGGGCCTCCTGCTGTCCACAAGCCCCAGCCACACATACAGAGGGTCCTGGAGCAAAGCCCCACACAGGGCAACCCTGCTATTATGCACAGCAAAGGAAGGGAGCCCTCGGGCCAGAGTGTGACCTTCAACCCTGGGGCTCGAGGGCACTCAGGGCCCCAGAGAACCTCAGGTGGCCCCGGGCTCACGAGAACCCCCCCCCCCCCCCCCCCCCCCCGCCGACAAGCAACCCCAGGCAGCCTGGCCGTGTGAGACACTCCCGAACTGGAGCAAGCGCAGTGGTCGCGTCTGGGCCATGTCCTGAACACCAGGCTGCTCCCTGGGCCTCAGGTGCGTGGCTCGTGGCCACCTCGACACAGTTGGGATCAGAGGGCCCTTGAGTGCCAGGTGCTGGGCACTCACATCCCCACCTCACAGACAATGAGACTGCGTCTGTGTGGGGACCCGGCACCCTGGCTCAGCCAGAGGCACCAGGCCTCCAGGGCATCCTAGCAGGAAGCAGAGAGCTCTGGCTCAGCCCCCAGCCTACCACTCCCTGGCTTGGTGGCTCAGGGCTTGGTGGCTCAAGGCCTCACCTCGAAACACTGTAACGTGACGCCCTTCTCTCTCCCCTGCCAAGCTTGGATGTGGCCAGCTCATCGAGGCCAGGCAAACAGGAAGACACCAGGCACCATGGCCATGCGGGGTGGGCCCTAGCCTCCAATACTGCCAGGCTGGGCGCAGTGTGTGTGTGGGCAGGTGGTGGGCAGGGGGCTCGGAGAGGCACTCCAGCTCTGATCCTCACAGGCTGCGTAATGCTGGCCTCTGCTCGCTCATCGCTCATCATGAGGTGGGAATACAGGGCCGTGGGGAGGAGGAAATGGGAGCGTCGGGGAGGCGTCTGCCACCCCCGAGATCCTCTGCGCCCCAGGGAAGCCAGCGGGGGGACCTCCATCCACTCGGCAGAGGCCCACTCACTGACATTCTTTCCCACCTCAGCTTAGGAGCCAGGCCACGTCCACCACCCTCCCACAGGCCAGAGCCACGGGGAGGGCCTGCGTGGGGAGGGAGCCCCAGTGCTCTGAGGACAAAGCAGAGACCCGGCACAGAGGTCTCTGGAGCCCCTCTTCCTCTCGGCCCTGGGATGGGCCCCCGCAGCCCCTGCCCGGCCGGTCCTGCAGCCTCAGCTGACACAGGCCTCCTGTAGCCCTCCCCCCACGCTCCCAGCCATCCCTGGTCTGGGCCTGCCCTGCTCCACTGCCCAAAGGCTCATGAGGGCCCCACACCTCCTCCCGGAAGTGCAGCCCCTGCTGCCCTCAGCATCAGGTGCTGCCCCTCCAGGGATAGAGGTCGGAGCTCCACCCAGGCTGAGCCGCTCACATGCCTCAGAAAGATGCAGCAGGGTCGCCTACTCCAGGAACAAGCCTTTGAGCAAAGAAGGCGACACTGGAAACATCCTCCTCTCAGGAAAGTTACACAGCAAGCTCTGGACTGGGGCTGTTCTGGACACGGATGCAGACAGTGCAGTCCTCTGGGCTGGCCAGAAACTGGCGTGGAGGCGCCTGCAGGATGTGGGCCAGGGCTAGTCCTGCTATGCAGGTCACCTGGCAAGGACCGGCACAGCGGGGTGGCAAATGCTAAGGGCTGATGTACACTGCCTTCCTCTGCCCGAGCATCCCAGCACAGCCTCCATGGGGCCACCCCAGGACACAGAGCTGCCTCCGTGGGCCAGGCCAGATGCATGTGGGGAGGACGTCGAGAGGCTGCTTATGTCACGTTCTATCTGTGAATGCTAGCTCTGAACAGGGGAGCTTGGCCTGGGCAGGGGTTTAAGACTGCTGTGGTCCTGTCAGGCCAGAGGCCTGGGCATCCCATGGCCTTGTCCCTGCCTGGTCCCCACAGACAGAGGGGCCTGGCTGGGGACAGAATGGCCTTCACACCTGCTCTAGGCTGAGCCTAGCCCAGTAGGCCGGAAGCTGAGAAGTCCCACGAAGCTTGCAGGGCCCAGGACACAGGAAGGAAGGAGAGTCAGAGCTAAGCAAAGAAGCCACAAGTTTGCTAACCTTTTAAAGACTTAAAAACTGGGCCTTTTTCCCCCAGAGAACTTGAAGTGATTCTTTTGTTTACTCTGCTTTTGCAACCGGCCCAGAGATCATCTCAACAACGCTAAAAATAGCACCAAGGCAGCAATTCCTACTACTAAGCAGCCAAGCCCAGGAGCTCGTTTTTCCCCAATTTAAACTCTCCCCTTCTTTCTTGCTCTCTAATTCCCACCATCGCAACTGGGCTTCCTTTAACCTGACGTCAGGGCAGTAACCCGCCACAGTCCCCTCCATCGAGGGCGAGGCCGGGAAGAGAGGCCCGGATGGGGCAGCTGTTGGTGACAACAAATCCCAGACAATTTCTTCCCGGCGTCAGTCAACGTCAGCGCGTGGAGCTGAGCCTCTCTTGGGGAAATGGTGGGCTGAGGGGCCGTGGGCCTCTGGGGCATACTGGCGCCCCACTCGAGCACAGACGCAGGTCCGCACGCGGGGCAGGCGCATGGGATGGTGGGCCTGGTGTGCCAGAGCAGGGCTGAGCTGCAGGCCAGGCTCCCCGGCCCACCTCTGCCTGTGCCCACACACTCCCCGTCCTTCCAGCCCCGCCTGGGTCCCAGCTCAGGCACCCACTTGCCATGTGGCTAAGTCTCGGTTTCCTCATCTATAACGCAGCAAAGATGGTATCCACAGAAGTCAAGAGCGGTGTGTGCAGCGGTGCCCGGAGGCATGGCAGGTCGGCTGGCCCCTCCCGCCCATCCTCCACCCCAGCCCCTCTGCCCTGTGAGAAAGCCTACATTCCAGGCAGGGCCCAGCGGTGTCCAGCAGCTGCCTCTGTGTGCCCGCAGCCCCCACTGGCCCCCACAGGGCTCCTGCTGCCTCCTCTGCTCAGAAGCCCAGCCCTGCTCTGTGGTGCAGGCACCTCCCATGTCACCTCCTCCACCTTCTCAGCCTCCTGCTCACGGGACCTCTGGTCACTCCTGTGGAGGGAGGTGGTTTATTCAGGCCTGGCGGTCTCAAAGAGCACGTGTGCAAAAGTGACTGCAACAGTGAGGCAGGCAGGCTGACACCTGCCAGAGGAGGCAGCCTAGGGCAGGGCTGGAGGGCCTAAAGAAGCCGGTGTGAGCTTGGGAAGGCTGGACTGTGCAGTGATGCTGTGCATGGAAGAGCCTGGGAGGGGACCCCAGAAGGGACGCCCAAGCAGCATGTTTTAAAAGGCTGAGGAAGGCACTGAGGGAGGCCGGAGCATGGAGGGACTTACCCGTGGCTTCAACAGACCTGCCTCGTTCCCACGTCCCCACACTCCTTCCCCATCTACCCAGCTCCACCAGACCCACTGCAAGCTCAAACTCAGGCCGTGGCCGCTGCCTGCCCGCACAGCCGGGGAAGCAGGCACAGTGCTGGCTGGGCCTGTACTCCCTTCACAGTGGCTGGAAACTGGGTTGAAACAAGAAAAAAGCCCTGCCTGCTAAAATCAGTGAACATTTTGGGGAGGGAGGCAGGGCCACCTCTGGCTTGGTTACTGTGGGAACAATTAAAAAATGTTTTTTTGATGGAGGTACTAGGGATTGAACCCAGGACCTCGTGCATGCTAAGCAGGCGTTCTACCACTTGAACTATTCTCCACCCCCAGGAACTGTTTCTGAATCAACTACAAAGGGGAGAGAAGCTCGCCAGACATCGGCCCTGTTCCAGCCTCCACGGGCCCCGGAGGTGCACACACCCGCACAGGAAGCCGTGAAGCTTCCAGGCATATGGAGATGAGCCCCTGGCCTCTGTGGTGACCTCAGCGCCTGCTTTGCAGGCCTCCTCTGCCCAGGGAGCCCCAACTCCGCTTCACTGCCTCCCACCCAGGCCTCGTGCCCGCCCTGGGCTCCCCGCTCCCTGCACTGTCGTCCTGAGGAGCAACCTCTGAGTCACGCGGCCACATGCCAACTGCCTGTAGCTCTCCAGGGCTCAGGCCAGGCTGGCCAGGGCAGGGAGGGCCACAAGACCTCAACCAGCGATGTCCAACAACTCCAACTTTGTTCTGGCAAAGGCCAGACTGCTCTGCCTGTTGGGAGAGGGCGGGGTGATGGGGCCTTCAGCCGGGGCTGTGTCCTGCCCTGGTCACGAGCCCGGCCCAGGATCCAGCCTGCTTGGCACACAGCCCACAGACGGGGTTTCCACAGCAGATGAAGGGGTGGGTGGGAGCCGTTCCCTTAGTCGAGTTGTGGACGGCGGGGCTGGAGATGCGCCAAGTTCATTCCTCTCCCTCAGACGCGCGTCCAGCAGCACAGCTGGGCCGCTATGTGCCACGTCTCTACTGCGGGGCCCAGGCCACCACCCCCTTCTGCATTCAACCCTCTGCCTGGCCCCTCATGCTCCCTGCAAAGGCTTGGACAGCACTGCCTCAGGCATGGAGCAGCCCTGAGGTGCCCCCAAGGCTACTCTAGCCCCTGCCTCCCTCTGCCCTACCCCATCGGCTGAGCAGCACCCACAGCCCACCAGACTCCTTGAGGGTCCTCGTCTCTCCCTCTGCCCCGCAGCATCCTACAGAGGCCTGAGGGGAGGGACGAGCACGCAGGGCTCCACCGCAAGCTGGCAAGTGTCCCGCAGCAGGACCCACAGCAGCCAGCACTGGCGGACCAGAGGACACCCCTGGAGACCACTGTCAGGGGGACGATCCCCAGACATACAGCACAGATGCGTGGGAGTGCCCGCCCGCAGACCCCAGACCGCACACCATGCAGCACCGGGCAGCTGCAAAGGGCCGCGGTCTGCACCTCTCACAGGAAATGTCTCCAAGACTTAGCATTGGAGAAAAAGCTCAAGTTGCCAAAACGTAGCCCCGCCCCGATACACGTACACCCATGTATTTTTAAACGCTGCACAGCAAAACTGCCTGACTTTGTACACATACACCTTGAAAAAGAGAGCAGCCAGCCACTCACAGAGGTACCTCTATGCAGGGCAAGGCGCCTGGGGTGGGAGACCGGGGGTGGGCTCTGCCGTGCCTCTGAACTGTCTGTAGAGATGACGTGGTCCTATGCGGATCACACAATTTTCAGAAATTGCCATTAAAAAGTAACCAGCAGGTCTCCCAGCTGAGGCCGGACGATGAAGGGGGCCACCCGGGACGGTGGTAGCTCAGAGGGACGGCAGGTCATGGTGTCGATGGCCCTCCCTCACCCTCCCTGCCCTCTTCCCAAGGGTTGCCCTGGCCTCTGTCCCCGCCCTGGCATAACCCCCAGTGCACACAGGAAGGGAGGAGAGCTAGCCTGCTCACCTGCCCTACAGCCCAGCGGCCAGACCTGGCCCGTCACCAGAGTCAGCCAAGGGCTGCCCTAAACGCTCCTCCACAGATGGGCCTGCTAAGACCTGCTAAGAGCAAGCAGGGCCAGCACTTGCGGTGCACGGGACTCGAGCCATGGCTGGAAGCCATGTCCACCCTGAGGGGCCACCTGCAGGACAGAGCGGGGGCAGCCCAGCAAGGGCCTTCATCCCTCAGGGAATGGCATAAAAGAGGGTGTGAGCCTCTGTCTGGCCTCTGCCCAGAGGTTAACTGTTCGCTGGGAAGCAGAGGAGCAAAAGCTGACCTGGAGGAGGCAAAACCACCCAGAGCATCCCGTTCAGCAGTGGGTGGTCAGCACCTTCAGGGGCTTCTGGCAGTGGGGAGCGCTGCCCATGTGTTGGCCTGTGTCTCTCCCACAGGCACAGACTGACTGCCCTTCTGCCAGACTCGTTTTCTGGAAGGCTCTGGAAACTAGAGGAGGAGCTACAGGGAGCATGCCCAGTGGGGGAGTGCCCTGGAGCACGTGGATGCCAGCTGGGATGTCCTAACTCTGTCGTTAGAAGGCTGAGTGCCTCTCCATGAGGAAGAAAGGCAGGTTGGGTCCCTCCTTCCAGCATCACTGCACAGCTTGTAAGGGCCAAGCACCTCGCCCGGGAGAGGGAGAGAAACTGTCTTCTTGAGCACCTACCCTGTGCCGGCTCACGAGTTAGGGGCGCCCCCTTGCATTACCTAACTGAACCCCTACAACTACCCTCCAGGCAGGTGAAGGGAGCCCACATAAAGGAGGGTGAGCAGGAGCTCAGGGAACTGAGCCACTCGCCAGGCTCTTGCTTGGGTTCTGCAATTGCAGAAGAAAAGACCTGCCAAATGCTGAAGATGTGCCTCTTTCGTTAACAAGTAAAGAGTTCTTATAAATCAGTAAGAAAAGGACCACTAACCTGATAGGAAACGAGTGAAAAGAAAATGCACAGAAAAAAAGACAACCGCTTACATGACACCACAGTCAGTCCCACTCATGATAAATAGAACACAGCAGCGTTTTCACCCACTGAGAGCAGATACGAGACGGTTCCACGACAGACAGTGCTTATGAGTCTTTGGTGGGATGGGGCTAGAACTTCAATCCACCACAGATCCTGTGACCCGGGGATTGTTCCTTGGAGCTTATTCTAGGAGTGGACTCCCACACATGTGAAAAGTTTTACCCACCAAGCACTGTCTGCAGTAACAAGAGACTGGAAGCAATGAAAACGACCACTGACAGGGGTGGGCAGGTAACCTGGGATATCTGTGTGCTGGGAGGACTAGGCAGCAATTAAAAAGAACAGCAAGTTCAAATACACCCTCCAAGGTACACTCCCAAGTGAAAAGAACCCAGAGGCAAGAGCATGTGTACCTTGCTCTCTGTGCACTGGCTCATAAGTGGGCACACACCCCTGGACGGACACCCGCCAGATGAGGGACAGTGGCTGTGGTCTGGGCATCTGGGTGGGAGGCAGCTTTCTTTCACTGAAAGCCCCTTGCTACCGAGTAAACTGATTACAGATCACACCCATCGCTTGTCTATAAAATACCCACCAGGAGAGGGCTGGCAGGTGCAGGGGCTGGGCTCCCAGACTCTGAAGCCCCAGCCCAGCCCCCAGGAGGTCAAGCCTGGGAGAGAAGAACCAAGGACTCAGACACCCCATCACCTGGCTGGCTCACAGGGGGCCTTGTTCTGCCCATATGGCTCCAGAACCAGCCTCTGCCACACCCTCCAGACCGAAGACCTGCCCTCTTGGCTCCTGTCCAGGCCAGTTCCACCCTTTGGTGTCCCTCCACATAATGGGAACCAAGGAAAACTCAGAAGAAACCACAGCACAGAGGGTCTGTGTGAGGAGCTGAAGCCGCCCAGCTGAGGACAGGTGAGGACAGGCGAGGACCTAAAGGTACGTACAGCAGAGTGAAGGGCCAGCTGTTTCTGTGCAGGGCTAAGCAAAGGAGGGAGGCCTGGGCCCGGGCGGGGTGGCCAGGGGGCAGATGTGGGCCCTTGGGCACCTCATGGATGGGCCATGCCGGCCCAAGGGTGGGTCTCTACCCCGCATGGAGCACAGAACTGGAAGAGCAATGAAAGGCCAGCCCTGGCCACACTTGTCTTCTCAGCAGTAGACCAGCTTCAGTCAGAGTCCCCAGGTGCCCGAGACCACATGGGGACACGTGGAGCTGCTGCGGGGAAGCAGGGAATGGGCCTGGAGCCCCACCCACCACTGCCTGCCGCGGCCCCAGAGAACCCCCGAGCTCGTTGGTGCCTCTCCCCAGATAGGCAAACCGGTGCCGGGAGGGGGCAGCGACTTGCCAGAAGTCGCTTGGCAAGCGGGGCCCCACTCTTGCGTCTGGCGCACTCGACCGCACCACCTCGCCTGCCCTCTGAGGATGCCGCAGTCCCGCGGTCCGGGGAACACCCACCCCGGGGTCCGTTCCCACGCCTTCCGTGAGCAGCAGCGGCAGCCAGCAGCCTCAGAAATCAACAAGGCAAAGTACTCACGTTGAAGAAATTGGTCTTGTTCCTCTCGCAGAAGAGCCCCTGTGCCGGCATGTGCTGCAGCTGTTGCCACGGGATACTGCTGCCTAGCAACACGTCGCGGGCCCACTGGAGGTTCTGGGGAAGCAAGAAGTAGGTTGGAAGTGAGTGTGTGGGCAGCTCTCAGCGCCCATGGGGAAGGGAGGCAGTCCCCTCCCTCCCGGCTGCACTGGTAGAGCAGCAGCGAGCAGCAGCTCCCGCAGACATTGATCCTGCAGCGCCGGGCAGCCCTGGCAGCCGGCTTTGATCATCTGGCTGTGGGGTGTGTTTCTGGAATGGATGTCTCGCCAAGCAGAGCTGACAGAGAGTGGGGCCTCATACTGCCCGAGGAGGGCACAGACAGGGACGCCTTACCCTGATGGACTTCACAAGCTGGTACACGGACCCAGCACCCCACCTTCTGCCAAGGGACCCCCCCATCAGCCTGAACGGTCAGGCCTGACTTGGTGTCAGGCTATCGGCAGCTGAGGCTCTGCAGGACGCCTGTTGGGGAGGGTGCTTGGCCCCAGTGCTCAGGCCACTGCCCTCTGGGCAATGAATGGTGCCTCTTGGTGGAACCCAGGCCCAAGGAGCCTGGCAGGGTAGGAACAAGAGCCTACTAGCCCAGATGGGACTGAGGGCAGGGAGAGAAGACAGGTTTGGGTCGCCTTGGCCTTCTCTGGGCCTTCTCACAGACTGGAGAGCAGTCCTTCCCAGCAGCTGGCTGGCCAGCCACCCCTCTGCCTCAGGTCTTCACCACGATGGCTCCTACATTGGGGACCAGGGCTCAGCTCCCTGCACACACCATCTCACCTACTGCCGGACGGTGCTGCCCTGCAGGGGAGAGGCCACCAGGGGCAGGGCCAGGACCAAACAACGCAGCCCCTTACCTCCACTGCATCCACCCTCCTGGCTGTTAGTCCTCACACACACCCCCACCTCCCACCCCGGCCGGCCGGCTGGGTCCCTTCCTCACCTCACCCTGAGCCAGGACTTCACCACCTCTTATCTCACTTATCAGCCGACAAGCCCGGCCCACCTGCTCCCACCCTGCTCACTCACTGATCAGACTGAACTTAAGAAATAGCTCCCCTGCCACAGCTGCAGGCAAAGCGGGAACCCCCACTCCCTGGCCTGCCTTGGAGCGTCTGCTCCCACCTCTGCACAGAGGGACAGCCCCCAGAGGCTGCTTTGGGGGCTGAGGGTCCCTCCGTGCCCAGTACTCCTACAGTGGTCGCAGAGGAACGAGGTTCCCTCTGGGATGGGGACAGGTGAGGTTTCAAGCATGTATCTCCTGGATGACACACAGCAGATGAAGCTGGCTCTTCTGTGGAAGCCCAGGGGGGAGTCATGCTCTGAGGAAGCCTGGATGACTAAGCCTAGCATTGACTCCAAGGCCAATTTCTACAGGGATGTGGCCAGGCTCTGAGAGTGGCCACAGGCTGAGGCTCCACAAACTACAGGCCACCCTTACCACGGGACTGCAGCCCCATCTGGTCTAGGAGGCTCGACAAGGGGCTGGGGACTAGAGGGCCACGGGCAGTCCTGGTTGTGCAAGCGGGCATATGCCTGCTCAGAGCCCACCTGGGGCCCAGACACGTCCAACAGGCCGAGGTCAGGAGCAGATGAGACAGACCCCAGCCAAAACAGCAAAGCGGGGCCATGTGAAACCAAGGTGTGTCTTCTGTGGGATCCAGGGGCCTGGCCAGGGCCTTGGGGAGCCGGGCTGCAGCCATTTCCAGTGAGCTCCACCAGGGAGGAGGCAGAAGCGTGCGGAGAAGAGGGGAACCTGGGCAAACAGAGCCCTTGACCCTGGAGCCAGACCCCGCTCTGCGCCACACTCACGAGGGAGGGTGAGACCCCAGTCTCGGCCTTCAGTGTGCTAGGAGGACCAGCCTGCAGGTCAGAGGCATTCAAACCCACATCCCAGACCAGTCCTGAGCCAGTTACAAGACACTGCCGTGCACTGCCCTCTCCACAGCAGGCCCAGGGAGGAGGGCCAGTCTGGCGTGGGGAAGCAGGTGGGCTGGGCCACTTTGTTACAAGGAACACAATCCAACTCAGGTTAGCTCAAGCTGGCTCCTCAGGGCTCCAGGGCTTGAGAGAGAAGGTAAAGCCTCAGTGCTCAGCCACAACCCCTTGGTCTCAGGGCCACTTGGTTCAAAATGTCTCCCTAGGGAGATCTGAAAGGCTCAGCTCCAGCACCCACTGCCTATCTAATTAGGCGTGGGCAGACCCTCACAGGAGAGAGTAGGGTATTGGAGACTTCAACCTGCACTGTGTCAGATGACAGGAGAGCCCACCTGACTGTGACCGGGGAGGTAGAATACAAAGGAGGCCCACCTCTGGGCCAGCCTGGGAGGTCAGGGAGGGTTCCCAAGGAGATGACACAAGCCTGTCGTGGGGCCAGAGACTCACTTAGACAAGAGCCCAGGCAGGCAGGGCAGCCAGGACCCAGCTGAGGAGGCATGGAGACAAGACATGGGCACCTGTGAGGCCAGTGGGGAGCCAGAAGACTCCTCCCAGGCCTTAGGTCAACCTCTCCTAGAGGCGAGTGACCCTGGGAGACCCAGGGCACCGAGCAGTAGGACTGAGAAGTTACCCTGGGGCCGTGACCCTAAAGCCTCTTCCAGGGCCCCCTGGGAACCTGCAGGAAGTGTGCCAGTGACCCCTCTGAGCAGCAGCGGCGGGGTGGGAGAGAACAGGAGAAGGCTGGAAGACGCATCTCTATCACCAAGGATATGGTCATGATTTTCATAAGAACATCAAGAAATAAACACAGCAAAGGCTTTCTTCTGGTCAGCACATGCTGGAGTGCAGCACGGAACTGGGGTGGTGCGCCTCGTTCTAGGACCCCTGTGGGACAGGAATGCACAGCCTCTCCACTGCACCTGCATCAGATCAGGACCGCCCCTCTGACCAAGGGGTTGGGCAGAGCGAGGACCACGGGGTGGGGGTGGAGGTGTGAAGCCTGAAAATCAGGCCCTAGAGAAAAGTGCAGAGAGCACTAGCCAAGCCTGCAGACTGTCAATCGGTCTCCCGCAGACCCGGTAGAGGGCAGGCTCTGGGCGCCTCCCAGACCCACCAGGGAGCCGATCGATGGCCGAGGCACAGAGCGTCCAGGCGGCTCCCAGAGACCATCGCTAATCGTGGCTGAGGCCCAGGACGGGAGCTGCCAAGGAGGTCGATCCCTCACCCCATGCAGTCGTGTTTACGGACAAGGAGAGCCAGGAAGCCACAAAGCAGGGCTTACACTTGGGGCCAGGCCAGGGCGGGCGAGTCACTTTGTACGTCTGCCTGGGCCTGTGCGCCTCCGGCAGCAGCCCCTTCTCAGGCTTCGCATAAGCTGTCCCCACATGCTGGGCTGGAGCCTCTGGGAGTAGAAGGAACCCCCCAGGGCCCTTCACTGGCTTCACCAGCACAGGGGTCCTGGTGAGGGGCAGTCTTCTGCCTGAAGGCACACCTCCCTCCCTTGGAGCAGGGCCAGCTCCATACCCTTGCTGTCCAGCCACACAAGCCTCGTCCAGACTCACTGTCCATCAGCTCCCTGAGGTCACAGACAGTCTGACTTCTTCACTGACAGCTACTCGGGGGCTGGACCAGTACAGGGTCCACATATGGGGTGTGACAGATCTTTGGGGAAAGGATGAGAGGACAATGGGCAGCATTTGAACTTGCAGGAAGTGAGCAGCCCATCAAGCCCAGAGGACAGGTGAGGCCCAGAGGCAGGACGCTGCCTGCAACACGTGGGGGTGGAGGCTGGCCCAGGGGCTGACCCAGGTGCTGGAGGCCGAAGTGCTGGAGGCTCAGCAGCGAGGGAGCTGCAGGGAGCATGGCTGAGCACTCAGGTGCTGGGGAGACCGGAGCACGAGGCCGCTGCTGAAACACCCTCCACCAGTCCCCCGCATGGGTGCTCGGAGGCCCGGGGTCCGCACACAGACCTACATGCGGGCACAGAGCGACGCACACAGGGTTTTGGCGGTGGGCCAGGGAGCCTTAGGGAGCTTCCCCCATACTGCCTCCCTGGGCCACGGCTGACCCTTGGAGGATGGCGGGGCAGTGCTGTCCAGAGCAAGTGGCCTCTGCCCCACCAGAGCCACGCGCAAGCAGGGCTTCCAAGGCAGGCGGCTCTGTCATCAGGGCACACATCCCGCCCAGCAGGGCAGTATTAACTCAGTCCACCCTCACACCACAGCTGCTGCGAAGGGGCCACCAGCCCTGCTTTACCCCTGAGAACCTGCCCGTGGGGCTGCACTGGGAGCCGGTGTCCAGCTAGGCCCAATTGAAGTTCCAGCAGGCGCACTAGCAAGGAGGCCATGCCCTCAGCACAGGGGCTGAGGGCCAGGCCACAGTCGGTCAAGCATGAGCTGACTGAGGCCAAGCCTCGCAGGCAGCGCCGACCAGGCCTCTCCCTCAGGACGCCCCTTGTGTCAGCCTTGCTTCTGCTAAACCCCAGCCTCTCACACGAGGCCTAGCGCACAATGGGCCGTCCTCGCCGAGTGGTCCAGACATGCTGCTGTCTCCTGTGGGCGGGTGCTGTGAGCAGCAGCATGGAGGCTGGGCCATCTAGACGCCCCAGCAGAGGCGGCTTCTTGTCCTCTTTCTCTTAAGACATCAAGGGACCCAGGAGGACCGGGGAGATCAACGAATGGGAAGAACATCCCTGTGATGGGACCAGCACACGGCAGGCAGGGACCCAACGAGAGGCCCCCGAGGACAGCAGACCCGGGGCTCCACGCAGGGCACAGCCCGGGGTGGGGGGCCCACTCCTCGCCCCTCCAGGCCCAGCCGTGCACAGGCGCCCGCGAGGGGAGGCTTGACTCAGGTCTTTGATGCCCGCCCACGTCCTAGTTGGGGAGAAGTGGCATCTCGGTTGGCTTGGGTCCACGGTTGGTCCCGATGGTGCCAGGCGCCTTTTCCTGTGCTTAATGGCCGTGTGTGCGTCTCTCTGGAGAAGACGTCTAGGCAGATTCTTTGCCCATTTTCAAACTGGGCTGTCTTCTAATTAATGAGTCGTAAGAGTTCTTTATATATTCTAGATACAAGTCCCTAATAAGAGATGTGATTTGCAAGTATTTCTCACCATTCCGTGGACTGTCTTTTCACTTTGACAGTGTCCCGTGCAGCACAAAGGTTTTAAATCTTGATGGTGCATAGTTTACTTGTTTATTTTTGGTCACCTGTGCTTTTGGTATCCCATTTAAGAAATCGTTGCCTAATTCAAGGTCACGAAGATTTACATCTATTTTTTCTTCCAAGAAACTTATAGTTTTTACTCTGAAATGTAGGTCTTTGATCTATTTCAGGTTAATTTTCGTACAGTGTGAGGCAAGGGTCCAACTTCATCCTTCTGCACGTGGCTGTCCAGCTGTCCCAGCGCCAACTGTTGGAGAGACTGTCCTTTCACCATTGAAGTATCTCGGCAGTCCCATCGAAAATCAACTGACTCTAGACATATGCGCTCATTTCTGGACTCCCAACTCTACTCCACTGACCTATGTATCTCACCTTAGGCTAGTACCACATTTTTAAAAATTGTGATACAAAACACATAGCATAAACTTTACCGTATTAACCACTTTTAAACGTTCAGTTCAGCAATGTTGAGTACACTCACATTGTTATGCAACAGTATCTGGAGTATCTCCAGGATGCATTTATCTTGCAGAGCTGAAACTCTGTTCCCATTAAACAACAACTCCCCACACCCGGCACCCACTCTTCTACTCTGTTTCTGTGAGTTTGACTCCCTAGGGACCTCACATAAGTGGACTTATAGGATTTGTCTTTTGTGACAGGCTTGTTTCACCAAGCATAACGCCCTCGAGGCTCACCCCTGCTGCGGCAGGGGTCAGAATCCCCCTCCTCTCTAAGGCTGAACGATACTGCACACTGTTTTGATGACTGTAGATCTGCAATGAGTCCTGAAATTGGGAAGTGTGAATCCTCCAAGTTTGCCCTTTCTCAAGACTGTCTGGCTCCAGGGACCGTCTTATAACCCACTCTGTCCTAGATTCCCTGCAGCAGGAGGTGGGGGCCTTGGTTCCCACTGGGTTGGGGGCCCAGGCAGAGGCCCCCAGGCTTCAGCCTCCTTCCCGAGAAGGTCAGGACCCCAAGATAAGGTGTCTGGGTGCCCATGTGGGCTCAGGGAGCCAGGATTTTATGAGCAAGGCTGACAGCCCAGAGCTCAAAATCCTGGCCAAAACCATGCTCTCAGAGATTCCAAGTGATACTATGGCCAGACTCTGGCACGTGGGACCTTCCTGGGGTGTGGACGGTGTATGGGAACCTGCTTCCTCAGGTGCCCCCGACTCTCAGGAGCCCACCAGGCCTACCGTGGGGGATCGGGGGAGAGAGGGGTTGTATGCAGCAAAGCCAACCTTGGGCAGGAGGGCAGCCTTAGGTGGGGGTCAAGGGTCCGTCAGGGGCAGACCAGCCCTCAAAAGGCTCGGGCAGGGTAGGAGCCCCGGGCAATGGTAACACTGAGGAAGCGGCCCAGTGGTCCTGGCAGGAGGTCCCACTGGAGGCGAGAGGACCTGGGGTGTACCCACGCCACCCCCTGCTGTCACAGGAGCTCTGTGGGAGGGTCACGGGAGAAGAGCCCTGAGCTCTGCTGGTTCCCTCGCTGAGCCCACCCTCCTCCCCTCTCCCAAATCCTACAGCCAGTAGCCAAGCCAGCAGAGCCCACCTGGGCATGTGTGCCAGGCCTGAGGGGCTGCGGTAAACCCCACTGGGGCCTCTCTGCCCCAGCCAGCCACCAAGCCACAAGATGGCAACAGGAAAATGCCATTGCCAAGCCCACAGGCAGGCTTTAGGAAGAAATTCGCTGCTGTTGAACACCCAGCAGGAAATGCGTGTTACCAGACAGCTGTGTTTGGAAAGTGGTCGCTGCTGGTCACTGAATGGTTCTGGTTGTGCCCCAGGTCTGCAGACAAGCTGATATCTGGTGGGCAGAACTGCGTGACTCAGCTCTCAAGGGAATGAGGCGCCGCTGCATGGGGCACCAGGACCAGGGGAGCCTCTAGGGCTTGGCCAGGCCCACGGTGCCGGCTGCCTGGCAGCGCCAAGGCACGTCGGGTGCCCACACATAATTGCTGCAGGAAAGGGGTCTCTCTCAGATTCAAGACCAGCACTCCACCTCAGAGAACCAGGGACGCCAGCCTGGGAACAGAGTCAACAGGAGAGCCACAGAAACAGGGTGCCACGCCCCGGGGGTAGGCAGCCTGAGCAGCCTCTGCCTCCACCACTGGGTCTACCAACCCCCTGGGGCCATCACAGAGGACCAAAATGACCTGGGGAATTCACGGAAAGGGCAAAACAGCCGACTGTGAGCAGGGGCAGGGGCAGTGAAGTCACCTGGCCAGGCTCCCCGACATAGATGTCAAGGAGCGAGGATGTGACCCGCCTCCTGTGCCTGAAGCAGGAGCTGGGCAGCACTTGATCTGGGAGGAAATCCTCGTGTGCACAGCCTCTGTTTAATGCTGGCAGAACCACGGATGCCCCTGCTCCAATGTTCCTTTTATTTTGACATTAACATTGTTTCCCACTTTCAAAAACTCTGGCCGGTGAGGGGATAGGGTGCAGTAACAGCAGCCCGGGCCTGCTCTGTGTGGCGTCCTTTATATGCGCGACTCTCACGCTCGCTGGAGCAAAGCCATTTGAAGGGAGGTAGGGGCTGACCCACGGGCTCTGGGGGGCCCACCTCCCTCCACCCTATCCTGTCACTTTCTCCTTCTCCCCTAATACGCATCTCGCACAGCAGAAGGCCTGGATGAGGGTGGCTAGTGTCCCTCCTGCCCGAGGCTCAGAGCTCCTGCACAGGCTCTGCTGCTCCTGAAAGGATGGGGCAAGCTCCCAAAGCAGCCAGGGCATGGCAGGTAAGACCTGATGAGCCTGTCAGCCCTCCACCCTCACCCCAGTCAGTACCTGAGCCTGAGCAGCCCCGTGTCCACCCTCCGCAATCCCACACTGCCCCTTGTCACCAGGAGGCTGGGCCACTCTGGCGGCCTGTCTCCTGCACCGCCCCACCCCTGGTCTCCCTCCACCCCTCCCTGGCGCGGCCCCAGCCCCTCACCCGGTGGGTCTTGCTGTGGGTGTAGAGGAAGGCCAGCCGGTAGAGGCTCTTGTAGTGCTGGGGGAAGCGGCTGAGGCACAGGCGGAAGGAGGAGATGCACTGCTCTGTCAGGAACTGGCGCTGCTCCTCGGCACCTGCCGGCAGCCCCTGGGGGAAGGGGGTCGGCTCCCCCAGGGGCTCTGCTCTCTTCCTCCCATCCCACGGGGAGGGTGCAGACGCTGGGGGCTTGGCGGGGACCCCAGCGGAGGCTGGAGGGTCTGCAGTGGGCTTCTGGCTGCCCTGCTCTGTGGCCTGGAAGCCCTCCGTGCTCTCCAAGGACTCCTCAGCTTTCCCTAGAGCTGAGAACAAGGGAAAGACAGTCGTCTCAGGCTCAGGCCCTCGGCAGAGTGGGCCCCGTGCCCAGGCAGGGCCCGGCTCCACTGTCAGGGCTGCCTCTGCTTCCCTGCGGCACCAGCAACTGGCACCGACCCGGGCACCGTTACCTGCTGCTCATGGCCAGACATGGGCTTGCGCCCTGGAGCCCTGACGAGGGAGCAGTAGGCTGGTGGCAGAGCCGCCCACAAGGATGCGCCTGGCAGGTGAGGGGTGAGGAGCCCACCCGGGGCTGGGGCTGCCACCCACCAGGAGCACAGCAATGGTGTCAGAGACCACCCCATCAGACCAGGCCCGGGGGGCACTTGCCCAGCCCCCTGCGCTGTCTGCTGGGCAAGGGCTCTGGACCCATCCCCTGCAGCACCCACATCTCAACAGGAATGTTATCACCTTCACCAACGTGGTGACCAGGAAGAGGGCTTGGAAGGGAGAAATAGGTCCACGGAAGCAAGAAGCTTCATGTCAAGGCCTCTGGAGACTGCAGGACTTGTTCCACCCTAACCTTTACCAGGGCCAGCCCTGCGTGCTCTGAACTGGAGGGAAGAGGCGGGATGGGCCGCTCTGTGTCTGGAAAGCCGTGCACACACCGGGCTCTGTGCGGCCCACAAGCAGGCTGGAGAGAGGCCCTGAGGATCCCCTATATGGCAGACTTCACTACTCGATGGCCCATGTCTACACGACAGGCCTCACCGTCTACCGGTGAGAAGGATCTCGTCTCTAAGGCTGGACATGGGCCGAACTGGGAGCACGGCTGCATGCCCCACCCCTAGCCCCTGACAGCGTGCCTGTCAGCCGCAGAGGGTCAGCGTCAGTTTGGGGCAATACAATGACCGCCCAGTGAAAAAGCGGGACCCAGGGCTGCAACACCCACAGGCCTGTTCAGCCCCTTCCCAGACCCTAACAGGAACACCTTTCCCAACCTACAGGGGATGTGGCTTCACCTCCTTCTAAGGCCAGCTGGAGAGGCCGGCAAGGAGCAGAGAGCTGGGGGAGCCCTTCCCTAGCACCATATCCACACAGGAGCCCCCAGACCCCGACTCTCCCATCCAGGGCCTGTGCAGGGACTGGCTGGGGCCAGACCTGGGCCCCAGGGGACAGGTGATCCCCAACCCCACCTGTCCTTCCAGCACACCTGGAGAGGCAGACTGAGCCTCTCTGAACCTCAGGTTCTTCTCCTGGAGAAGGGACCAGTCAGTGTTTTTTCCCAGGGTGGCTGGAGGCTTGGATGTTTAGTTACTAATGTCCATCAGGCACCTGGTGGGAAAGCCTTCAAAATCCTCAGCAGCCAGACCAGCCAGGCCTCAGGGCAGCGCCAGGGATGCCTAGCCCGCCTGCAACCTCCCTGCCAGCAAGCCTGGGAGAGGGCTCTGCCCACTGAATTCCACAATGGGGCCTGGGGATCCCATTGGAGCTGGGCACACCCCAGGACCAGATCAGGGCTCCCCACCAAAAAAAAAAGGGGGGGGATTCAGACCAAAAAGAAAGCACATTTGTGACACTTAGGATCCAAAGACTTGGCTCTCCCACGGGGCTGCGGTGGTCATAACCACAAGGACAGGGTCGCTGGGGCTCACCACGTTCCCGGCGCCATGCTTTACCCTCACAACCCCAGGAGCAGGCCTGGGGAATCACTCCCAGCCTACAGGGAAACAGTGGAGGCCCAGGGAGGTGAGAAACTTGGTCAGCTGAGGTCCCAAGGCAACAGGCAGGGCCATGGGGACGGAGGCTGAGTTACCCAGGCTGCCCAGGTGTTCAAGCAGTCCCTCTAACACGCGGGCCAGATCTCCACACCTCCCTCCTCTCTGGTTCCCAGAAAGTCTTTACCGAGCAATCCTGCTTGGGAACCGGGAACGGGCAACCTCCTTTCTGCGCAGGGCTTCCGGGAACCCTCCAGGGAGCTGGTGGGCTCGCTGAAGAAGTCCTGTGTCGAGCTGGAGTCTGAGAGCGCCACGGCCGTGCTGTCCTGGCTGCGCTCTGTTGGGAGAGGGGAGGGGCAGCAGCATGAACCCCCACACCTCCAGGATGGGGGGCCTCCCAGGGTGAGTCCCCTGTCGGAGGCCTAGTGACTGCCCTGCAGAGCAGAGGGGACGGCCTGCACAAGGCCACTCTGATCCAGCCTTGCAGACCTGTCCTGTAGGCCACCAAGCCACTCACTAGAAGCACCAACCTCCGTGGTCACCTTCCTGGGGTTTCCCCAAAGAGCGGTGTTCTCGTCAATGTGTAATAATTGGCCCTCAGGAAAAAGCCGGCATTTGTAGCATTTACTGATTTCTGTGGTGTGAATACTCCCACCAAGGCCGATTTCGAGTTCCCAGTGCCGTGTGTCTGAGCGTGGAGTTGAGAGAGACGCAGAAGCGAATTACACACCAGCGGATCATGTTTCTGCTGTAACAGGCGCACACAACCAAAGCAGGCAAGTGCTCAGCACAAACGCTTAACCAGTTGCTGAAGGGCACGTGAGGACTACAGTGGGAGTACAGACCCCTGGGAGGCACAGACGCCAGGCAAGGGGCACCCATGGGCCTCCACAGGTGCTCACGAGGAAGGGCGGGGTGGGAGAGAGACTGGATGACCCTCCTGGGGTGCAGGCCTGGAGAAGAGGGGTGGCTGCACGGAGTGCATGGAGCCCTGGCTGGACCCTTCTCCCCAGGGGAACAAAAGCCTTAAGCCACCAGGGGAGGGGCAGCAGGGGACAGGTGAAGACCACTGCAGAAGGGAAAAGAAAAGGCCGACCCTGAGGGAGGGGCTGGGAACCACCCAGGGCCCAAACACTCCAGGCCGCCCACCTTGAGACATGGACAGTCTGCCGAGGTCCGAGGTCAGACTCAGATGACAGAGAAGCAGCCACACCCCAACCCCAGGCTGGCAGAAGCAGGGCAGGAACCTTCCAGCAAACCCACCCTCTCTGAGTACCGAGTACAAGGTCAGACCAGAGGACCTGGAGGCCGGGGGACACTGAGCGGAACCACAGCAACAATAGAACCCAGCCCAGCTCAGCTTCTGCCTCGTCAAACTCACTTTCCCTCCTCTGGCCTAGGGACAAAGGAAGCCCACTCCAGGCATAAGGATTAGTTCCTTCAGTCTCTTCTGTTCTACACACGATGTCAGTTTTCAACATGAACAGTGTAAGACGCACACACGTGTGCAGAAGGAAAGAGCACTGTCAGGATACAAAGTAATCACCAGAACCAGGCTCAGAGATGGCCCGGATGCTGGAACTACTGACTGCGAACTTAGCGCAACTAAGACAGCCCAACTCATAAACCTGATAAGCGTGCTACAGGCTCCAGCAGGGAAGGTGGACACACCCACGAACAAAGGGGGAATTCAGGGAGTAAAAGGAAACCAGGCAAGAATCAAACGGAGACACCAGAAATAAAAAACCATGGATAACAGAGACGAAGAATGCCCCTTGTCAAGCTTCTTAGCAGACTTGACACAGTTAAGAGGAAAAAATCAAAACCTGAAGACAGATCAGTAGAAATAATCCAAACCAAGAGAAAAAAAGTGCAGGGGGCTGGGTGGGGGGCAGTGACGAGAACAGAGCACCCAAATGCTCACGTACTAACTGGATCCCAGAAAGAGATGAGTCAGAAACAGGACAAGAAGTATTTTAAGAGATAATGACAGAATTTTCCAAAAACAATGAAAGACATCACATCACCAAAAATCTCAGACAACACAAAGCAGGGCAAGGACTTCCCCCACACACATTAGGGGAAAAAAAGATCACACCTGGATGTATCATATTAAAACTGCTGAAATCCAAAGATACAGAGAAACTCTTGAGGGTGGAGAGAGACATGTCGCACATGGAGGAAGAGTTGAGAACAACACAGACAGAAGCCATGCAAGTTGGACAACACCTTTAACAACTTCTAAGAGGAAAAGCTGTCAACCTAGATTTCTGCAGCCAGTGAAAGTACCCCTCAAAAATGAAGGACAAACAAAGGCTTTTTCGGGCAAACAAAAACTAAGAGGATTCTTTACCACCAGCTCGGAGCCAGGAACCACCAAAGACAGCTCCTCGGGTAGAACAAACTGAAACGAGACAAACTTGGATCCACATAAACATATGAAGTTCCTCAGAAACAGATAAAGAAATAATAAAAATAAAAGACATCTTTTTCCCACTTCCTTCTCTAAAACATCACTGACTGCTGTGCGGAGCAGAAGCGCTAGCAGTGCCCTGTGGATTCATGGAAGCGAAACGGATGAAGCCAGGGGACAGGAGTGGGGTGGCCCTCACTGCACGCAGCGTGGTGCCCGGCGTCACGCAGAGATGTACTTTCTTAGCCCTAAGGCAGTCACTATATTTAAAAAAATAGAGATACAAATAAACCAGAAATAGAGATAAAATGTTACCATTAAAAAACAAACTGTGCTTTGTCCTGAACTTGGCATCTCTAAAGGTGAAGCACAGTTACACGGGGCCGCGCGTGACATATGACCTTGAACAAATCAGTCCCAGCCCCACCTGTGAGTTGCCACCACATATCATCTCCGAGAGGCCAGTGAGGGGAGAAAGGCAGATATGCCCCCAGGCCTAAGCAAATGTTTGGTATTGACTCCCAACTTGCTGATGCCTAGAGAGGGCACCAGGTGGGCAGGGAAGGCAGCAGACGCACCAGGGATGGTGTGGGCAGGAAGGTGGCACTCTGCCCCCAAGGATGAATGGTGGGGCTCGGCTGACCCTCCTTTAGAACAGCACTGAGGGCCACCAGAGAGCCGTCCTGCATGGCTGGCACTCATGGCTGTGTTCCCCCTACTACCTCAGCCAGCATGTGGGGCCATGGAGGGGCCCGCACTGAGGGTGTCCTGGCCCCTGTCCTGCTGCGGGGCCGCTCAGTTGCAGAGCCTGACTCCGCCCAGGACAGGCGGGCCCCTGGGGACCAGCCACTGCCCAGGCCCCTGCAGGAAAGAGGGTAGCCCCAGCAGGCAGCCCTCTTCTTCTTCCAGAAGCCCACCCACACAAGACCTGCTCCCACTAATTACTAGTGAGGCCCGGTTATAAACAGTCCACTCTCACTGTGAATCCCCGGCACATTCACTTCCATGCCTTGGGCTGCTCCACCCCTTCGCAGCATCCTTAGACGGACGCGCACCAGTCTGACGGCTGCTGCTCAGCCCTCTGCTCCAGGTGGGCCCACAGCCCGGTGCCAAGGAACGGAGCAGGGTGCAGAGGACACAGCTAGCCTGCCTCACCAGGTCTTTCCTTATGCAGATTTGACTCAGTTCAAATCCCTTGGACACTCAGGATTTCCAGACCAGCCTAAAAGAGCTCTCTGGTGACAAGACAGAAGTTTCCTGCTGTGTTTTCTCCACTGGCTCCAGCAGGATGACTAGAAAGGGTTCACAGCCACCTAGTTCATTAGCTCAACTCCATGACATTTTGAGGAAAAAAAGCATGTGGTCATGTGATCAAAACTGCAGCAACTCTGGCTAGTGAACCCTAAAAAGATCACAAATGTTCTGCCAACCAGAAAACCACAGGTTTCTAAGAGCAGTAAACTTGGGTGGAATCAATATTTTGAGAAATGTTTCAACCGGATAAAATCTGCTCATGTGGTCCCTGATGACCACTGGGAAAGGACTCGCCCCCTGGAGTGAGGCTGGCTGTGGGGCGGGTGCCCTGCAGGCCAAGGAGAAGGAACAGATGCACACAGGAAGAGACACCAGAAGCCCGGGCCCCGATGCCCAGCATGGGGAGATGGTCTCACTGCGTGCCCCCCGGCCGCACCCCCACCACACACCACTCTGCTCCCTGGGCCAGCTAGATGCTGACCAGAGAGGCCTGGGCAGCTGCTCTCGACGCTGATGCCAGGGAAGCAAAGCGGCATCCCACAGCTACCTGATGAGGGTCCCAGGTTCCTCTTCCAACAAAGGATGACTGGGGAAACCTGCCCTTCTTAGAGCCAGAGAGAGAGACCCCGAAACCACAGCACTCCCCTGCTGTCCACAGGGAAGACTCTGCTCGGGCCCAGCTGGCTCCCAAGCTCCCTCCCTCCCCTCCAGGTCTCTCTTCACCTAAGTGGTCAGCTCGGCATCTAAACACCACAGGACTCTCCAACCTCTGTGTTTTTGCTCCCATTGCCCCTCCCCCAAAATGACCCTGCAGGCCTCTCTGGAGGCCCACCTCCTCCAGGAAGTCCTCCCAATCCACCCAACCCCAGAGCCAGCTCACAGCACTCCCTCTTGGCACCAAACATTGCCCCAGGGACACACAGATCTCACCAGGTAGCACAATTAGGGGGAAAATACCATGACCAGCTACAGCCTGAAGATGTTTTTTAAAAGATGAGAATGAAGGTGATAGGCTCTGCCCTCTGACAGACTCCCTCCCTGGCCCAGCACCAGTCCCACTCTATGGGAACACCCCTGACAACCTGAGCTCACATGGAGGTGGTCCCTGGGGCCCACCCCAGAGCACCCTGGACCCTACATGCAGTGAGTGCTTTCACACACCATCCTTGTAAAGACAAGGTGGCATCTCAGAGTCTCAGGTCTCTGTTACTTTTTTAAGCAAGAAAGAACAAAGCAATGGAAATATAGGGCTGAGCTACTGGCCGGACAGGAGGGCAGACCGTGTGGGGAGGCCAGCACTACACGTGTGTCTGGCCAGAACCAGGAAGATGGGCCGTGGGCAGAAGCCAAGCACATCAAACACACACCCTCCAAACCACAGGACCAGCGGGTGGCGGCGCTCCGGGTCACAGGGAAGCAGGGAGCCGGACTGAGGGTCAGCATGCGGTCAGCTCGGTCCCCGAAGCGAGCTGAGACAGTGCGAGCAGAGGCAGCCTGGAGAGCAGTGTGGGCGGGTTGGGGCAGCACGGGCAATATTGGTGGAGGAAGGTAGGCGAGCGGGCAAGGACGAGCACGGATGGGACACGACACGGACGGTGAGGGTGACAGCATGGCAGGTGAGGATGGATGGTTGCTCCCGCTCTCCTGACCGTGGCTGGCCTGTCCACCACCAGTGAGCTCCAACACACCCCTAAGACACTGGCTGAGCTTTGGCCCTCGGGAAGGCCTCCCCCAACCAAGGCCAGGTCCCCGTGGGACCCTCCGCTGTTCCATCGCTCACACGTGTCTCCTGGTGCCCACCACAGGGACCAGGGCTATGTAAGGGGTGCCCAGATTGGCACGGCCACAGGCTGGCTGGAGAACCCCGCCCGCAAGGCCCTTTCTGGCTCCAGCATCAGAGGTGACAGGCAGCACATCCTGCAGAAAGTGAGGGTCCTCCCACGCTAAGCTAATTGTTAAGATAATGATTAATTGTCAAGCTGGAGCTATTTTCCTAAATCTCTTCCAAATCTCACACCAAGTAAGCACTGGCCGGGGCTGATTTCTGGAGCGGCTGAGGCGGGACCCCTAACCTCACACACAGGAAGTGCCGACCCTCGGCTTCGCTCCCGGTCCGGCTGGCGGCAGGTCCACCTGATAGGCTGCTTGGTGCAGGGGTCTCTCCTGAGGCCACACCATGGCTGGAGAGAGTCCGGGTGACTGCCCCCGACCTGGGATCCTCCTGCTATGTGGCACCGCCTGCCCCCACGCCAGCCCCAATGACCTGGGGGGCCCTGATCTAGAAGACAAGGACCTTTGTTTACCACCCACGAGAACATTGCCCAGTCCTACAGCTGAGGAAGCTGGGGCTCAGAGACATTGCCAAGCAAGTGAGGGGAAGGACTGGGACTGGCACTCAGATCCCTGACTCCAGGGCCTGCTCTGCCGGGCCTCCCTGTCCAACCTCAAGTGGGGACCCAAACCCCACCCCCGCCTGCTCCTCTTCGCCTGCAGCAAGGCAAGGCACACCCAGCATCCTGACCGCAGAAGGGCTCCCCTCTGGTGCGCATCCTCGCACAACAGGAGAGCCGAGGCTGGTCTCAGGCTGGGGAGTTGACTGGGAACCAGGAGGCCACAAGCTCTCGTCCCGACGCCTGGTCAGCCAACCCCGGCTGGGGCACAAGAGGCAGAAAGAGAGTTGGGTGGAGTGGCCCCTTGAGGCTCCAGCATGTCCCCCAACATCCGCAACCTGCTGCTTCTGCCGGGGGCCAGGGCCCTTCCTGGGAGCTGGAAAGGCTGCCCAAAGGCCACTGTCACGTTACAAGATTATAGCTAGTTTAGGGTCCCGAACATCTCTACATTGTGGACACTGCTTTCTCCCCAGGGTGAGGGGTGAGAGCTCCAAAGGCCTGCACAGCCAAGCTGGGTGAGGACACCGGCTGGGTGGGACCAGCAAAGGCAGGCCAAGCGATCTCGATGGCCCCACACCACCGACAAGAATCACTTTGCCAAAAAATTTTTACCACCATTCAAAAATACACAACCATGGAAATTATATTTGAGCATATTCGCATGGCTTCCTCTACAAACTTCCAGAACCGGACACACTCTGGTGGCACCCAGGATGGGTCCCACCAGCACTTGCCCCCAGCACTCTGCTCCCACAGCTATGTGCACACGCGGGTGCCCTGGCGGGATGCTGGCAGTGGTGTGGGGCGGCGGCACGGCCCTCCCCCACGCCCAGGAGGCTCGGGGACACCCTGAGAGGAGAGCCTCTCTCCCCACACCTGCCTGCACTAAAGCCTCACAGGAAGGAAGAATCCTGCAGGAAGAACTCCCAGAGCAGAGACTTGTCTCCAGCATGCTTTTCAGTGTTCTCAGGAGTAAATGGCTGGGGAGTCCTTGAACCTGAGGTGAGTAGGAGGGAAGGATCAGGACCAGGACCACTGTGCAGGCAGCACGTGGGCCAGTGCCCCCGGCCAGGCACAACCCCTGGGGCCCACGCTCAGACTGGTCTCTGCGCACACACCATCCCGAACCCAGAGGAGACATCACCAGCGTCCTCTGCTCTCAGGTCACAAACTGCACCCCGGGAAGTGAGGCCCTGCCTCCCTGTCGCCCTACAGCAGCCCTGCCCTGGCCCTGCGCTCACAGCCTGTCTCCTGGGCGCGTGCATGCAGCCTGATGAGCTAAGTGACACAGGGCTGAGGGCCCAGATGGCCTTCAGCACTGTCACTCCCCCAGGGCTCCACGCTGCGGCCCTCCAGGCCCACCAGTTTGGTTCATCGTTTTAACAGTGAGGAGAATGTGAAGACGGAGCTGCGAGGCCAGCATGCAAGCCTCCCGGTGTTAGTCAGGGATATGGTGGATGGGCCGCCATCTGCCCATCCCGCGTGGGAAGCCAGCTGACCCCCACCACCAACCCGCCCGGATTCCCTCGACCCTCCCCGACCGTCAGAAGGACGTGCTATTCCTGCGGACACCAACAGCCATCCAAATGCCCCTAATGTCCCCATTTTGCAGGTGGGGAAATGCAGATCGGAGGGCTCCCAGGCGGCGATGGCAGGCGGCGACCCCAAGCATGTCTGGGAAGCACAGGATCACAAGGGTCCATGAGGTTAATGAGCAGCCGCAACATTGCCCGTGTCACCCCAGACCCAGCACCCCCCTCACCAAAACAAAGCGACTCATTGCCCAAAGCACCCTCCCCCGAGACTGGCGTGCTGCCATGGGCTGGCAGTAGGGAGAACAGGGACTGTACCGTCCGGCGTCGCCTGCTGGTGGGGTTTTTTACATTTGACGTAATCGTGGTCAATCGGAGTGGCTGTGTAAGGTGGGGATGTCAGACCTGGGCCAGAGGAGGAGGGGAGGGAGGCTCCGGGGCCCGGCAGTGTCCCAGCTGAAGAGTGGGAGTCCTCGTCCACCAGGCAGGCCTTCTCCCTGTGGGGCAGAGGGTGGGGTACAGGTCAGAACCTCCACATCACATTGAAACAGGACAAGTGCTGGTCTGGACAGTACCGTCACAGGCCTCCTCCACCATCCCCAGGGCCCCCTGCTCCCAGGAACTCTGGTGACACCTGTTCCCTCTGGCTAGTGTCCGGGGGCTGAAGGAGCCAGGAGCTGATCAACCTTTACGACTGGGCCTGCTGGCAGCTCGAGTCTCAGGCCAGGAGACCCCTCCTCGGAAGCAGCCACCCAGCACCCCTCCAGGCCAAGTCAGCCCCCTTCATGTGAAAGCCAGGGCTTGACAGATTTCACCCTGCCAAGTGCGCAGATGGGGAAGACAACTGGATTCAGCGCACGCTCACAGGTGCATGAGGGTATCTGCTGCAACACCACGGACAAACAGAAACACCCGACACGCCCATCAAAACCGCCACAGAAACCACAGTGCACACGAGCTATGGAGAGCACAGCCACAGACAAGGGGTGCCACCTCTGTGCACTGGGTCCCAGACCTGCTTCGGGGAAAAGCAAACTCTAGAACACCTCCAGTAGTTTGTTTTTATAAAAGAATCACTGTACTTGTAAGCGTACCTGTAAGTGTGTGCAGACACACAGAGAATGACCCATGAAACAACCTGAATAGTGGCTAACCCTGGGGAGGGGAACCTGACACGCTTCAGTCTACGTGTTTACGTGCCACCAGCATCTTCTGTAACTAGGATATACTTGTGTATTATTTGTGTAACTTAAAAACTGAAAAAGAATTACAACCTATTTAAAAAAGAATTATCACTGTGCCTTGGGGGCCCTTTGTGACTATAACTTCTGGGCACACTGTACCCACCCGTCCACCTGTCCCATCACTGACAGGTCTGGAGGACAGGCCCGGGCGGGGTCTCCCTGGCCCTTGGCAGAGCCCTCACAGTGCCCGGCCAGGGGGCCCCAAGACAGGGCGAGCTGAGCCAAAACTCTGGGATGCGGACGCCAGGCCACCCACAGCAAGAGGAGGCCCGGGGGTCTGTCCCAGGCCCACAGAGGGAACCACACTGGGACCCTAGTGTCCCCGAGCTCTCTGGGGCCACAGGAGGAGCCCACACCTCCCACAGCCCTTCCAGCCTCCTGGGAGAACGGGCAGCAGACCAGGCCCTCAGGGGCTCCCTGCAGAAGAGGCCAAGGGGCAGGAGGTTGCAGTATGAAAACGCAGTCCCCAGAGGGGAAGGGGCCACCTGAGGATGTGGGCACAGCTAGGGGGAGGTGACAGGGCTGCACACGCAGGCTCTCGGGCTCAGAAGCCAAGGGAGGGGGAGCCCATGCCACTCACTTCTCTGAGGCTTTGGGCGCGCTCTTCTCCTCGCCCCTGGCAAAGGGCCCTTCCGCAGCCTCCTTCATAAAGCTGACCAGCACCTCTGCGTCGACCCCGGAGTCAGGCCTCCCCAGGAGCTTCAGGATGGAAGCGTGGAGCCGGAAGTACACCTGGATGACAACGCTGGGGTGTGAGCTGCCTCCCGAACTGCAAAGGCTCGTCCCTGCCAGTCGGTCACACTGACTGGCCCACCCAGCCCTCACTCAAGGCCAGCTCCACCATCAACACAGACGCGGACTAGCAGCATCCCAGCCCAAATGCTCCTCAAGGGCACGGGGACAGGGAAGGAAGCCCCAGCCCCCTCCACTGCATCTTGTCCAATAAGAAAAACAAGTCAAAAAACAGAAAGGAAACATTACCATGTCTACATGTTAGTAGGAAACAAATCTAGAAAGACGAGGACGCGGCCAAACTGTTAATATGCATTATTGGGGCTAGGGAACGAGGGCCACAGGGCACTTTAACCTCCCACTTCAAACACCTCTGAATTATCTGATTCTCATATTTCTTTTTAACCATGAATATGTGTTAATTTTATAATAAAAAAAATACCTAAGTGCAAAAAAGGCATAAGTAAGCAGATTCTGTCCCAAATTTCAAGCTTTCTGGACATGTGGGATTGGCGGGAGTGGACACAAAGCCTCAGAAAGGGCGAAGCTAACAAGCCCAGGGCTTAGGGAAGACAAACGCACCCAGATCTGCACTGTGTCCTCAATTTCCTCCCAACGAAGCATGCTGGCTGCAGCCACCAGACCCTCCCAGGAAGGCCATGGGCACCAGTGAGAGCACAGGGTGAGCACTGGGAAATCACAGGCACAAATCCCAGTCCACACTTGCTCTGCTCTGAGGGGGCAGTGGAGGGCCCCGAATCGGCCCCTGGCTCAGTCCTGCCAGGCTGGGTGCCCCGGGCACACCCTGCAGTAGCAGTCTCTCACCCACACCTGGGGATGAGGGCGCCGGCCCCTTCCCGCCAGGCCGAGGGCATGAATGCTACACTCACATCACCACTGAACCCAATTCTCAGACTAGTGTGCTAAAGAAGAGAGACCAAACGCTCCCTTCCTCAGAAAGGACGGCAAGCGCCCCTCAGAGACAAAGGAAAAAAGGCTGTGTGAACTGAACTGCACACAGAGAAGTTCCGGCTGCTGCAGGGGTGTCACTGGGACCGTGAGCCCTATCCCCAGGGAGCCGGCTGGCCCCCCACCCCCACCCTGCACAGTGTCACCTCCAGGGCCTCCATGGCCAGCTCAGGGGGGTTGTGGTAGTGGATCTTCTTGGGGTAGCGGGCCGCCTCCTCATGCAGGTAGTGGCCAGCCTGGCGGTAGTGCAGCAGGTAGACAGTGGGCGGCTGCTGCTGCTTCTCGGCCACCTTGCCCAGCATGTAGTGGATGAGCCACTCTTCCTCGTCCCCGTCACCCTCGCAGCGGGCCGCCGATGTGAAGCAGTGCCTGGCGGTCTCCAGCATGCTGTCCCGCCGGTCCTCCATCTGGAATGAGACAACAGTGCCCAGCCAGTCTCAGCCCTCCTTACCCTGTAGCAGCCTGACTGCAGACATGGGATCCTCCCAGCAGCCCCAAAACCCAGAAGCGCGACCACCATTCCACTGTGGGAGGCTAAGCACCAGGAGGCCTGGAGACTTCGGGGTCGCACACATCAGACACAGCACAGGGCTGGACTGACACCCAGCTCACCCGCTGACTTTTGTCCTTTCTTCTACCTCCTCCTGCAGGACCTAACACCGTTACAGGCTCATGAAGTACCCACAGGCCAGCCTCTAAAGGCCCCAACCACAACCTACGTGGCAGCAAAGAGAGGCCCTGTGCCTGGGCAGGGGAGAGCACAGCAGGAACTGTGGCCGGCATTGCGGGAAGCCCGCAATAGCTCCTGCACGGCGGCAGTCTTGGGCCGTGGGCAGTTCTGAGACGAGCCTCTGTCGCAGGCAGCGCATCTGTCTCGCGCCCCTTCATGGTAAGCAGGCAGAGCTGGGGGGACAGGCCCGGGCCACAGCAGGTTTTCTCGCCCCCTCCTCTGCACACTTCCTAGGGACCAGGGTGTTTGGAAGGGCGGATCCCAAGCCCTGTTCACCGCCCGCTGACTGGGGGCCTGTGCGTCTGGGGCGGAACCTCCTGCCTGCAGAGTCAGCCAGAACAGAGGGCCAGCCTCTACGAGGTTTTCCCACAGGGACCACCACCTTTTCCCGCCCCTGCGTGAGGAGCTCTGGGCCAGTGTCCTGGGTGCTATTCTCGCAGGACGTCCACTCCCCAGGCAGGTGTCCCTTCACCCCAGGACTCTGGGGCTGGGTACCACAGTGAGGACTGTGCAGGGCCCAGGGCAGCTGCTCCAGTGCCCAGGGTCTTGGACCCTCCTCTCCATGGCCCCAGCCTCCTCCCATCTCCTCTCAGGGCAGAGGAAGGAGAGGCTGTGAGCACCAGGTTCTGGCAAGGGCTGTCACAGCACGGCGACGCTCACTGCTGGACGGTCCCTCTCCAGGAGCCCCCAGCAGCATCACCCTTCCATCACTGCTGTGTCCCTTTCACGTTCTTCCCTATCAGTTTAGCTTCCACACCAAGCACACCCCATGTTAGTCAGAAAGAGCAACAAAGAGCTGTGACCTCTCTGCAGGGCTGGGACTCCCCCGCTCAGAGCAATGTTGGAGGTGGGGCATCACGAGGCCAAGGGTTCTGGGAGCCCGTGACCTGTTCTGCAGGGTTGCCAGGCACAGGAGAGTCCTGGGCATGAAGACAGAGAGCCCCTCAAAGATGGAGGGGCTGTCAGAAGATGAGGGTAGCAGCCATGGCTGAGGGTCTTCCATCACTGAATCCTCCCAGCAATACCCCGATTATTAACAGAGCCACTGTCACATTCTGTGATTTGACTGCAAATGATCAGTTCAAGTACAGGCCCCCTTAGCACCCTGCGCTCCTGGGAGATCTTCCTGGAGGTGGTGTCTTACTGCCACACCCGCCCAAACCTGCCCATTGGCCCTTCACTTCCACCTCAAGGAGCCAAGGGTGCCCTGAAGAACACAGACCTTGGGCCAGACACCCAGCACCCTACACTGGGCAAACCCCACAAGAGGGCTTCAAACTTCCCAACAGTGTCAAGAATTGTGCAAGGGAACAAAGAAGAGATGGCTGCCTCTCAATGGCCCTGCTCTTCAGCCATCCCGTCCCAGGAGCCGGGCCCTGGCCCACTGGGTGTCATTGGGCCAGGGATCACACTGCCACTGAGCCCCGTCCTCACCTGCTGCACGAGCTCGGGGGGCAGCTCAGGCCTCCACTGCTTCAGCTGGCGTGAGGCAAAGGAGTGCAGGGCGTAGGACATGGTGCCGAACTCAATCCACAGGGACAAGTTGGAGCTATCGATCTCTAGCGCCCGCCGGAAGCAGCTGAGGACAGGTGTGGCATGCCTCCAGATGGGCCCGTCGCTCTTCAGCTCATTGGAGTTCAGCTTGTCCTGAATGCGGCTGGCCCGGGCCAGGGCCATGCCTGCCCAGGAATCGAACCTGCAGTCACAACAGGGCACTAGCTCACCTGCCGTCCACAGGCGAAGTGCCCACCTGGACCAACTCCGCCCCTCACTAACTCTGCAACCATCACCTGTCCAGCCACAACTCTGAGCCTCGGTCCTTGACCCACAGGATATGGCCCTGCAGACCCACCTCAAAGGGAGAGCGCCCAACCAGCACAGGTGACTCAGGCCCTCACGGGCACCCAGCCACTGCTCTAAGCACCACCACCACCTGCAACCCAGACCACCCCCAGTACGGACTGGCCTGTCACTCAGCTTGCCTCTGTTCCCCTGCCTGGAGGGGGTCCCTGCAGGACAGTTCTGACAGGAAGGAAAGGGGCTGCTCTACAGGCGCAGAACAATGGCCCGGCCACAGCACAACCTTGTGACCTGTAACCCTGCCGACCCCACCCTGGCAGAGCCGGCCTTCCACTCTCAGCGACCAGCAGCAGGGGGCACCCAGGACCCCTGCCACCCAGCTTCCACCCGGTTCTCCCACGGGTACCCTGAACAGACCCTGCCCTCTCCAGCTCAGTCCCCAGCAGCAAGGTGGACAACAAGGGGACCACATGATGGCTGAGCCCCCAGCACCCTGAGACCACCCTGAAGAAACTGACATTGAGAACTCAGAAGCCTCTCTGAGACATTAAGACGATTTCGAGGCCCTCGAGAGTCTGGCACTTTCCAGCACAGAGAACAGACAAGGCAGCAGCCTCCCGGGCAGATGCTGCCCTCCACAGGCCAAGCATTCCTAACTGCCCCTCAACCTAACCTCACAACCAGCCCCCTGGCTTCCCCAGAGCATGTAAGGTCAGGGAGATGCATTGCTCACGAGGCTCACACAAACACTCACTGCAGTCCCAGCCCCAAGGACGAGAAAGCACCAGTGAGGGAGCAGGAGAGAAGCCTGGAGACTCAGTGGTGACGGAGGACAACAACGGAGCAGGCTGCGCCCCGAGGCAGGTCCTGTTTGCACCCCTTCCTCCTGGGGGGACTGCCCCGGGGGGCGAGCACAGGGTGGGTGTCAGCCTCCCCCGCAGATGTGGGACCTGTTGGGGACTCTCCACCTGGGCCAGTGCCTTCCACATTGGGGCATCTCCTCTCTAAACTCCCAAGCGTCTGCAGCAACCCCGCCACCCTACTGTGAGAGAAGGGGCCACATCACGTGTGTGCCCACGTACCTGCCCAAGACCAAAACAGAAACTGCTGTCTCCCATCACCAACACAAGTGAACAAGAACACAGACACGTTATCACAAAAACTTAAAATGCTCCCCTGGGGGCCACCAGGAGCCTCATCCCGATATGGTTCCTGATGTGAGCAGAGCAGTGCCCAGCCCATACGGGAGCACTGACCCACGGGGACCAGGGCACCAGGGACAACATAAGCTCAGGAGGGGCATGTCTGAGGCCCGCACTCCCACCTGTGCGGGGCAGGCCTGGTCCTGGCACCAGGCTCAGGGTGGTTTCTATGGTGGAGGGCTGAGCTGTACTGGGCCTGCTCCCCCGCTCCCCCCCTCCCCAAATGTCACTTTACAAAGTGCCCAGCCAAGGTGGACCACTTCTAGCTCAGCAGGAGAGTGTCTGTCACACAGGTGGGGAAAGACACTGCTGCCAGCACCCTCACAGATGCTCTCCCCACAGAGCTGCCACCAAGCACTGCACCGGAGTGCTTTGCTGTCTACCAGCCACCTGCCACGGCTCCCCTGCACCCGGCGGACTCAAGAGGTATGGAGAAGAGTGGTGCCCAAACTTGCATTTTAGCGAGCACAGAAGATGAGGCTGAGCTCATGTCTGCCTGCCTGCGGGGGCAGGGCCAGGACAAAGAAGGCCCAGGGCCACCAAGTCCCACATTCCCAGGGGCCTCTCCAGGCCTGAGGGCTGGTGCCTTCTGAGCAGGCTGGGGGAAGGCCCAGTAGAGCAGTCGTGACCCTCATGTCACTGACTGAGGGGCCATGCCAGGCTCCCCGCCCCCTGGGACCAGTGGGCATTGTCACCTCCTCTCTTCAGAGGTGGAGGCAGTAGTGACTGCTGTCTCTCGCGATGAGCACTTGGCCAGCCTGGGCGCAGCTCTGACGCATGGCCCAGCCCCCAGCAACCCTGGGGAGGACAGCCAGAGCCACCACCCTCTCTGCCTAGAGGAAACCACAGGCTGAGCAGAAGGGGATCCGGGGGAGCCTCGCCTGCTGCTGGGGAAGCCAGGTGACTGGCTTCTCCACAGATCCCAGCCCTCTCCCGGCCAGCTGGGTCCTGGCAAGGTGAAACTCGCAGCCCCCGCACGCTCTCAGGAAGGCTCCCAGGGCCCACAAGGAAGAGAGCAGGAGCCTCACAAGAGGCTCTGCTGCCAACACTCCGCGCCAGACAGGGACAGAGCTCCCGGCTTGGAGGTTTCTACTACCCTCTCCCTGCCCCAAGAAAGAAATCGACCATAGTCAAAAGACACTGCACACCAGAGACTGACACACTGTAACTGACTATATACCTCAACTAAATAAGAAAGATTGTAGCAGAAAAAGCTAGAGCCTCACCAGCTGACTCCGGGGGGCCAGGGGCCAGGAGACTAGGCTGGGACAGGTGGACGTCTGCTGCCCACTCTGAGCCTAGGCTGCCCCGGGGCTGGGGAAGACAGCCCTGTGCTGCTCTTCTGAGAGTCTGCCTTTCCTTGGCGCCACCCCCTCCGCACTCTCTCCCTCCTGGGCCTCCCCACTGGCGGCAGGGAAACCCCAAGCTGAGCTGCCTTCCCCAGCCCTCCCACAGCCCCCACCCGCCCTCCCCTAGCCCTCACCGCAGCAGCACTGACCTATCGGGGCAGACGCAGATGTCATGCATGTAGAACTTGATGGCCTTGGACTGCTCCTTGTTCTTGAAATGGTAATCAGCCAGGAGGTAGTAGAGCTCGTTTACCACCGGAGGGGAGGGGTCAGCCCCTTCTGGGAGGCAGGGCACCTGGCAGGTGAGAGGGCAAGGATGCAGGGAGGCACAGTAGGGACTCAGGTGTGACCAGGGCCCTGACGGCAGCGGTGTGGGACACGGTCCAGGCGCCGAGCTCCTACCTCAGTGGAGGTGCCTTCAATGTAGGCAGAGACTCTGTCCAGGCTCAGGGCTGGCCTCTCCGTGCGGGGCACGATGGTGGCGATTCTCTTGAGGAGGTTGGCCAAGTCAGCAGACACGGTGCTGGTCTTGTAGCTGTCAAATTCAGGAAGAGTCTTGGGCTTAAAGTACTCAAACATGAACAGGGCATCCTCCCATATCAGGTCCATCTGGAAAGAAGGCAGAGGCGGGTCACTGTGTGGTCCAGGTAAAGAACACGGGGAGTTTGTCCACGGAAATGCATGGTGTCTGATGTAGGCCAGCTCACAATACACAGAGAGCCTAAAATGACTCCTATGTACTTAAAATACCTGCTCACCCACTGTAATCTCCAAACCCAGGTGTCTGGTGAGCAGAAATGTGAACCAGTGCAAGCCCAGACTTTATGAAGACAAACACTGGAACCGAGGGCGCACTCTTGTGAGTCACGAGGCCACACAAGAGCCAGGTTCAGGGATAAGTGCAAGAGGCAGACCAGATGCCCCCAGTGCCCCAGCGCCCCGTCGGTCCTCTGGCTGACAAGTACTGACCAAGCACTTGCTCTGGACCAGGGTGGGTCTGCACACTGTAGGGGCCCTGCCCAATGGAGTGCACGTTTAGGGGATGAACTCCCTTAAGGTCAAAGAATAACTGACCGTGTTAAGAAGCCATATCATAAAATGACACACCTACTAGTGGTCTGAAAACCACACGACAAAAAGTGGAAACCTTATGCGGGGAGGGTATAGCTTGGTGGTAAAGTGCATGCCAAGCATGCAAAAAAGGTCCTGGGTTCAATTCCCAGTACCTCTGTTTAAAAACATAAACAAATAAATAAGCCTAAAATTACCTCCCTGCCATTAGAAAAATTTTTTAAAAAAAGAAAAAAAGAAAAACAAAAAACAAAACAAAACAAAAAAAGGAAACTTTCTAAGGAATGATATGCATTATCCAAACTGGGGGGAATCTACTGGAAATTGCCAGTCTGCATTTCTGAATGATTAGTCAATATTTACAAAATTAGTCTCTGAAAGGAAAGCCCTTTTCCTTGAGATTTCGATAAGACTAGTCCACCTGACACAACTCCAGCCCACCTGCCGGGCTGTGAGACAGCGAACCTGACACCCTCAGGAAGCACAGGCCCCAGCGAGCCCAGCCCCTGGGCAGGGGTGGGTGGCGCCCTCACCTGCTGGGCCGAATGCTCCTCCAGGTACCTGGCCTTGCTCTTCTTGCTGGGGTAGCTGTACAGGCAGTAGAAGCACTGCTCCAAGGCCGTCTCCAGCTCCTCCTTGTACGGGTGAGTGTCTTCAGAGGTGGATGCGGCAAGCTCCTTCTGGAGAACGCGCACCTACAGTGGTGACGGAGGAGGCACCTGGCGGGGGGGGGCCCGCAGCCCTCGGGCACAGTGGGCCGCCAGCTCTGTTACCCTGAGGGGCGTGTCTGGGCCTGTCTTGCTAGGGGGTGGTAGTCACCTTCGAGGAAGCCGAGGGGCCACTCAAGGCCCCCCATCCAGCACCCCACCAGCTTCAAGCAGTGCTACACTCATCCACCAAGCCATTCATCTGCCCCCCCAAATATCTACCTAGCACCTTCTTATGCTGGGCAGGGAGATACCAACTCTGCTCTGGGGAGCTCAGACTCCCACGAGGGACCATGAATTAAACAGAGTTGTAACGTAAGATGACTCATCCCAGGAGGGCCAAGGGAATCTCGAAGACAGACGTTAGTGAGGATCACGGAAGAGGTGGTGTCCATGGATGTTAGACCCAATGGCTACTGTTATGCCAACTATTAGCAAACCATACTTTCAAGCATCCATGGTATTTTTACTGAAACTAGACAAAAAGCAAGTCTCAACAAATACCAAAGATCAGGTATGATGTAGATCACAACCTCTGAACATAATTCAATAAAATTGGAACCAATTACATAAAGATAGCAAACACCATGCTCATGGCATGCAGCTAAAAGTATACTTGGGAAAACTTACAATATTCAACACATGTATTTGAAGAGTGATCACTAAAATAAGCATTTACTTCAGTAAGTTAGAAAAAAACACAAAGCAAATCCAAAGAAAGTAAAAAAATAAATAAACATTGAAGTGGCAATGAATGAACTAGAAAGCAAAGAAAAAATTGATCAATACACCAACAGCTGGTAGTTTGAAAAAACTGATTTTGATAAACTTCATTAAAGACTCATTTTTCAAGAAAGAGGAAAAGAAGCACAAATAAATGGTTTCCGTGATGAAAGAGGGGGCATAACTAAAGGTGCTAAAGAGAGTCTCATAATCATAAACAAATACGATGAGCAAGCTGATGCTTACATGGACACTATTCCAAAAACATTACTGACTTTAGAACAGAAAATCTAAATGAACCCATAATCACCAAAGAAACAGTCAACAGTTTAAATCTTACTCTGAGGGGGTTGGGGACAGGGAGAGGGACTGGCAGTGTGCACGCCAGACTGAGGGTGGGGTGCAAACTACAGCTTGTACAGCTCGTGGGGCAAACCCTGTATTGCCTGTTTCTGTACAGCCTGAGAGCTAAGAATGGCATTTACATTTTTAAATTATTTTTAAAAATTAAAAGGAGTTCTGCTCTGTAACACATGAGAATTATATGAAAGGTTCATCTCCCACAAGCTTTCGCATTAAACCTTTATACACTGTTTACAGCTGCATTGGTGCTTCAAAGGGCACACCTTTGAAGTGGTTTCAACAGAGACCGTGTGGCCTGAAAGCCTGGAAAATTTACCCTCTGTCCCTTTACAAAAGAAGTTTTGTTGACTTCTGGCCAAGACAACAGGGGGAAAAAGACTGAAAAGGAGGGAAGACATATGTATGGACGATATGACTGTCTACATAGGAAACTCGAGAAATCCGTAACCCACCAGAACGAAGAAAAGCAGTAAGCAAAGGACCTGTGTGTAGGAGAAACTTCACAGTCTACCAAAAAAGCCACCAACTGAGAAAACCCGGGAGCAGGACCGTCTAGTCACCGGCCCTTCCCTCCAGGCGCCACTCCCCGAGCCCTGGCCTCACTTTCAGCTTGTCCCGGTCAGCACCAGGGTGCAGGCAGGCAGGGCACCGGGACAGACAGACCCTGTGCAGGTGGAAGGGGAGACGGCAGAAGGAGCTGCAGATCCCTGAGCAGCAGGATGGACAACATAGACTGCCTGGCATGATCCTTCGAAAACTGGTTCTGGACTCCAAGCTGACCCAGGGGAGCTCCCAGAGGCCCCTGGAGCTCACAGGATGGGCCAGACACTCCAGCATCCACAGCTGGAGCTGGAGCTTGCCCTCCTCAGACACTGACCTGCTCCGGGGCCCTGAGCCAGCCAGGGCTCCCTGCCAAGACTCCATGTCCTCAGCACCAGAGGTGTGCAAATTGTGAAGCCTCTCGACACATGAGCTCTACACACAATCTCGGTCCCATTCACTCATTCAACCCACACTTATTAAGCACCTACTATGTGCCAGGTGCTCTGCTAGGTGCTTGGATCCATCAGTGAACAAAACTAGAAAATACACCTGCATGGAAGCTGCATTTCACTGGCAAAGAGACAGACCAACAACAAATAAAATGGCACGCTGGGGCCAGAAGAGGGCCCATGGAGAGCAGGGGGCAGAGGAGGGGGATCAGGAGGACAGGAGCCATGTGTTCACCATGAAGGTACAGAGCAAAGGTCAGCAAATCTTTTCTTAAAGGGCCAGATAGCAAATATCTTAGTAAACATGGCTTTAGAGCTGACATGCAGGGGAATGGGCACGGCTCCGTCCCACTGACCCATCTATGACCAGGCACCAGAGCTGGGCTGGGTGCCCCTCTGGCCCTGTAACTGGTCTGTGTGCCATCCAGCTTCTCACTCAACAGCAAAGTCTGGGAACAAGGATCGGGCTGCTTGTATCCCGAGTCAGCCGGGCAAGTGAGAGGAAGCCCACCTGCGCCCCCCGAGCATCTCCTGAGAGAATGAGAGCAATCGCTGCTGACGGAGCAGCCACTATAGCCTGAAGGGTGGTGCCTGACAAACGGACCAGCGGGCGGCAGGAGAGTGAAGTCACCACCTCTAAAATTACTAACAAGGCAACTGAGTCAGACCCTGTACCTGCACGCAACAGACTCAGTGAGGGCCAGGGGGTCTACGTCCACCAGCAGTTCAAGGCCAGGTCCAGAATCCTGGGCCTCAGGTCGCAGGGACTCCAAGCTCAGACTTTCTGGCAACTGTGAGTTATCACCAACATGCAACAGTCAGAGAAGGGCAGGGCCCAGTGGCAGGGGAAGGCCAGGTGAGCCCCAGCAGCACTTACGTAGAAGCGCAACAGAGCCCCATCAGAATTGCAGCACCAGGACCTCCGGCCCAAGTACTCGTGGGCTGTGTTGAGCAGCATGAGGGAGGAGGGGAGCACGGGAGCCTCGGCCATCACTGTGGGGAGACCAGACGGACAGATGGGTTAGCATGGGGTGCATATAGGAGCAGTGGGGTTCAGCCTCTCCTGTCCTTAACACAGGGACCAGAGATTTCCCCTTCTTTCCTTTCTCATCTTCCTGCCGTTTCAAATATGTAATGACTTGACTGACTCTACTAAAGCAATACGTGCTTATCAAAAAACAATTCAAATCACACAGCAAAGTATAAAGGACTGCTTCCTCACCAAGCTCCAGCCCCCAGATAACCCACGCTGGGACATGGAGAACAGCCCTGGAAGCATCTTTCTATGAGTGGGTGAGACACTTTGAAACAGAAAGATAAGTAATTTGTAATGATGGAACCCATAGTACACACATTACTGCTTAACTTAAACACTCTTATGTTTAGGTCTATTTAAACATAATAGAAGAAAAAAGAACTATCAAATCTCAATTAAATATTCACCACTGGAACTATCATTAGTTCCCTAAAGATCCCTTGGTGCTTTTGAAACTCTAGGCCATAACCTCGTGGTCTTGTAAGTAACACTTTCTAAGAGGATCAGGATAGAGTACGTTAAGGCAGAACATGCTAGAGGAAATCACGCCCCGTAGAGCGAGGGAGGATTCTTTCACTTTTTCTTGGTTAGTCTCCGTCAAAGAGACTAACCAAGAGACATGAAAAGTGCTGGTAAAAAGAAGTCGGAAAATCACTCAGCTTGAGCCATTCTGGGTTTTCGTGGGTCTTCTACATTCGTTTCCATATTCAGCAGCACCGAGAACGATGACACAAGATCAGTGACAGCAGTGACACGTCCTTCCCCCAGCTCCCTGTTTTGCTGTGCATGTTGCCTGCAGTGCTTCAAGGTTCTGTCCTGCAGCCATGAGCCCAGCTGCTTTCCCTCAACCGCAACTCCACGTGGACTCGGTGCTCATCGAAGAGTTCTCTCCCCTGGGTTTTCCGGTCCTGAGGAATTTCATTCTGACTAACGCTGGTTCACTGACTTAACCCTCCAGCCATGTTTCTAAGAAGCACCCGGAGGAGCTGGAACCCACTGTAATTACAAACTACTTGGCCAGCTGCCTTGACTCACGCTTTCCCTGGGAGCTGTGCAGACAGTGGACATCAACCCAGCTGCACTGGACACTGCTATGGAGAAATCTGAAATGAGTCTCACTCCTTGTCCCGTGAAAGTAAATCGCTTTTTCAGTTTAGAAACCTAAAAAAATCTTTATCCTTAAAATGGATCCTTAACCAGGAGGTATCTTGACATATTGTTACCGACTTTTCTTGGTATACACTGCACTTTGAATCTGCGGATTCAGCTGTTACTACAATTTAGAGACGGCTTCCTGTATTTGACGCCGGGTTGGTTGCTTCTCCCACTTCACTGCCGGAGCCTTGCGATCTGGGGCTCTGTTCACCATTACCCTGGACCACCTATGCTTTCCACATCCATCACCTTCTTAGCCACACTCCTCACCTCAGTCTGTCACATTCACTCTGCTTCTTGCTATTTGTTAGTGTACGACGGCCAGATATGGTTTGTGGCGTTTTCCTTAGTTCTACAGTTTTCCTTTTCATTTCACTGTTTATCGTCTTAAAAACTTTACAAGTGATTTCCTCGTGCCCACCATTCACAGGACCTCTGCCTCCGCTCCGTGATACCTGCTTTCTTCCAGGCCGAGATGGCCCACTTTTCGCAGGGTATGTCCTTCCTTCCTTTCTGTCCCCACTTGGCATGGGGTAAGCACACCTGCCAGGTCACTTCTCTCTGTCTCACTCACAGTCAGCCAGGGAGGCTGCTCAGATCAGGGACGTGCCCCAATCACCAGGAATGAATTTTCTAGGGTGCTCTCCCATCAAGAAGGCCAAGCTGCCCTTTCCTTACAGCTGTACTATTAAAGTGGGCATCTGGCTTGGTCACCTTCCACAGCCAGTGTCCACAGAACAGAAGGGAGACCGCTTGACCAGGGCTGTGGGCAGTCCTTGTGGGGCCACAAGGTCTCGTTCTCTCCTGAGAGCCCCTTAAAGGAAGGGTGGCTGCATGGGGAGAGGAGTGCGGTCAGACAGTCTTGGGGGCAGCTCCTTCGGGGTCTGCTGTGGCTGCAGAGGCTCCAGTCCCCAGACTTGTGGACCCCCAGGGGAGCCACGTCCAGTCACTGAGCATGATGGGAGGGCACAGGGACCTGGATAGGCACTCGCTGCAGAGCCCCCACCAGGTGGCCAAGGCACAGTCAGGCCACAGCCCAGGTCTCAGTCTGCCCTGCATCCTCTCACGAGCACAGATCCCCAGTGAGCCATCTCAGAGTCTGCTCCAGAGAATCAGTGTGTGACAACGTCCCGCACTAGCCCCTCACCACCAGCCAGAAGTGCCCTCCGTGCCATCTGCCCCAGAAGGCGCAGGACCCAACAGCAGCCCCGCCGCTGCCACGGGGGCCATAGCACCAGCCATGCTCTACAGAGGAGAGGACTGTCAACGTACCATCCTCCCTCGGTTCTCCTCCTGGGGGTGGAGGCAGGGACAGGCACCAATCCAGTGGCCAGAACCCCTGATCTGTCCCTGGGCCTGGCCGTCCAGAGACACGGCATTTGACTGTTCCCCTTATTTGCTTACTGACAGGTTTTTTTAAAAAACCGTGTTGTGTTTGCACAATTAATTGGGGAGAAAAAGAGACTCTTTATCTGGAAGTCTTTTTGTATCATTCTTATAAGAAAAAGAATACACATTTATAGCTGCAAACCTTAATTTTTCTTTTCTCACCACTAAAACCTTTTTAGAAAACACACAGGCAGCACCATTTGTCAAGAGCTCTAAAGATATCCGTTCTAAAAATTTATCAAATAAATCAATTCAGCAGAAACAAAAGGGTACAGTGAGGTGTTGGTGACAGAGTGACCCATAAGAGAGAAACAATGCAGCTGTCTTGACGGTCTGGCAGGGGGTTCATCAGACCAGGGCACCTCTCGTCAGCACCACGAAGACCACGGGATGAAGCGGACACAGCTTTACAAAAGGGTGTGAGAGCCTCTCTGTCTTGCTCCTTCTACATCCAACCCACACGGACCAGCTCCTCGAGTCCCTGCCCAGCTCCCCGGGTCTCCATCAGGCCTAAGCCCAACGCCCACCCCCCCTGCCACTCTGTCATGATGCCATGGGTGCTGTGGGTGCTGTGGGCACCCTGGGCAGTCCCGTCTGCCTCCCCCACGTCAACTTGTCAGGCCAGAGGCTCTCACTCACAGAGGCCTGACAAGCAGTGAGCAGCAGTAACTTTCAGGGGAGTAAAGGCCAAAGCGGGAGCAAGTGGGAGGAAGGAATCTCAAGTTCACTCCGTGGTCGTTGCAACACAGCTGACTTTCCTGTCCGCTTTGCTGACTTGTCAAACACTGAGGAAAAATCCCCAATAAATTCAATTTTAAGCTGGTTGAACAAATATGTAAGTCGAGTATTATAACCACAGCTATATAAAAAGTACATGTGTATTGGCCAAGTTTAGGTAGAAAATGCAAGAACACCAAAGGGGAAAGCTCCCTTCGGTAGGATTATAGACACCCTGCTTCAATGCCGTTTGGCTGCTGTTTCCATGTAGTCTCTTCCACCAAGCCGACCCGCTCCAGTGCCGTCCCCAGGCTCCCCAGGCCCCGGGCAGCACTACCCCGGCCTGGACGTGGGGAGCCGACGCTGGAGGTCACACACCCAGAAGTGGAACCTGCACTGCTGGCCCAGCCTGCCCTCCAGCTGCCACATCCTGGCCTTGAAGGCCCACATGCAGGAGAGCTACAGGGCTGCATGGGGACCAAAGGAGGTGGCAGGCATGGCGCTCTTCATGGGCCCTTGCCACCTGCCATTTCCTCCGCATTGCCACCCGCACCAGATGAGACAAACATCACACGCCACAGCTCCGCCCCACGCTGTACAGCGAGCTCCCTGGGGAGCCTCTGCCTCCATCCAAGTGCCACGAAAAATCCTGCCAACCAAGCCCAGGCCCACTCACAGCGCCTGGCCAGGGCCCTGCAGCCCTGGGGCAGAGATAAAAGGCCAGGATGTTCAGGCTGAAGGCCACCCCACTGAGGGCCACCCCCACTGGCCCAAGTCCCAGCACCTTCGTCAGCTGGGTTCTGGAGCTGCTGCTGGTGGCACAGGGAGCGGAAAGTATCCTCCTCCTGCCGGATGACCCGGTGCAGGATGATCCAGGGCAGCACGGAGGAGACATGGGGCTCCTTGGGCTCCTCCTGCACGGCCATGCTGCAGTCGATGACCTGGGGGGGGGGGGTGTCTCAGCAGGGCTGGTGCCCCAGCACCTAGCAGCATGCCGGCACGCCATAGACCAGAGAGCCACAGCCACAGCTGGCTCTGCCCTCCCTCATGCCGCCTGCAGTTCCTGATGCACCAGACACGAGGCTGACTGCTGAACGGGGCACGGGGGAGCTGACAACCCAAGGAAGGAGAGCTAGGATCAGCCTGGCTGCTGTGAGGGAAGCAAACAGGGGCCGCAGTGGGGCTTCAAGCAGGGGAGGGTCAGGTAGAAGTTTCCAGGTGAGCGGCTGTGCCAGGCCCAACCCCAGAGAGGCACCTGAGAAGCAGGGGGTGAGGGAGGAGGCGGAAGCAGTAGTCAGTGCGCCTCCAGTGACCGCACCCTGGAGGGAGGCTGCCAGGGGAGGTGCGCGAGGAACACATCCCTAGTTCTTGAAAAGGTGCCTCCATGGAAGGGCAATGAGGCCCGAGGGTGGCCTGGGCTCAGCAGAGCAGTGATGCCTGCAGTGCCAAGTGCAGCCCCGTCTCTAACCCCAGATGTGAGCGGCCCCGGCAGGTCTGCTATCAGTGCACAACTGGCCCGGCTGCCGCAGCCAGAGAAACCCACACTCCCTTGGGGTGCCCGCTGTGAAGGAGGGGCCGGCAGGGCAGGAAGGGGCTGGTTACCTGGATGAGGTTGTTGGTGAGCCGGGTGAGGACGGCAGTGGAGGATGCCTCCTCTAGGATGCCGCCACTGCTGTCTGCCGAGAGCGCCTGCTCGATTCCCCCCAGCAGCTGGGTTACTGTGGCCACCCACTCCTCTTTGGCGGCCGCTTCAGTGGCATTGACCATCTGCTGGACCGCCTCATTCAGAGCCACTTCGGAGCACTCGAAGCACTGCTGGTGGTCCTCCAGCCGGAGCAGGGAGTCCTGCACGCGGGAGAGGGTGGGGAAAGGCGCTATAAGGGGCGGGGAGCGGGCAGGGAGCTGGGGACAAAGGCACGAGGGGCAGCTGACCCCACCACCTAGTTGGTCCTCCCTCGAGCCGCCACCAACCGACCGCAGCTCCAGCACCACGGCTTGGGGGGGGTGGTCTCCACAGGGAGGGCTGTCTGTGGAGGGGGCCTGAGCATGGCCACAGAGGGGTGGCCTTGGCTCCATCAGTCCCTGCCTCTGGATGCCATGTCAGGGAGGCCCGCAGATAGTGCTCCGCAGAGCACCTGGCCCAGCCCTCTGGATCCCACACCTGCTCCCACTTGCCTTCAAATCTCCCCTGCGAGCGTTGCTTCTGTCACGCTCCCCTTCCTTTGTTCCAGGTCTAGTCTGAGCCTCCTTTATCACCAGGCCAGCTGGTGAGTGGGACTCAGCCTGGCCGTGAACGCACAGAGCTGCTTCTGGGAGCCCCATCAGGCTCTGATCTCACCCTAGCCGAGAGCTACCACCCTCAAGGTGACAGACAGGTGTGGGGCAGAAACTCATCTGAATGCAGATCAAAACCACCTCCAACTTTAGACACCCTAACTGCCAAGATATCGGGACCTATTTCTTTAGGGAATCAGCACTCGAGCAGGGAGGGGCCGCTGAGGTATGATGGAGCCATGGGCACAGATGTGGAGGCCACAGGCCTGAGCCGACCCCTCATGACTAAAACAGGCCCGGGGCTGGGCCACCAGAAAGTCAGAGACGAGACAAGGACATGACACCACCCTGGCACGTGAGGCCAGGGAGAGCTAAAAAGCAGAACGACCACCGATGAACACGGAAGCCTGGTCACCAGTGGCCTTGTGACAGCTGGCACCCACCCCTGGTTTGCTGCGCCCCAGGCCCAACGCCCACAGCCGCTAACTCAGAGAATCCCCATGCCGGCCCCCGAGTGAGGACAACGCCCATCCCCACAACAGAGGGCTGAGAGGCCACCCAGCGCCCCGCAGACGCAGGTGCCCACCAGCTCAGGACAGAGGCGTGGGGGGAGCCCAGAGAGCACTGCTGTCCTTTCTCTTCAACCACTCCATCCTATGTGGCTACGCACCCTCTCTCCAGTCTTTACACTGTGTGGGTATTTAATCCACTTTCACAGGGACTCAGTAGTTAATTTAGACAGTAGTAAGAGAACACAGGCAGACACACAAACAGGGGGATGGGATGGCTGGTACCCTGCTGGCTCTCCTTCCTCCTCTGCTGAGCAGAAGTTCAGAGCCAAGCGCGGGCTCACCCCAAGCCAGGCAGACCTCTAGGTTCCACTCTCCCCGCGCCTTCTGACCACAACTTCCTGGCTGCCGAGGGAGCAGGTTTTTACTCCCACTTCTCTCTGCTACCTTCTCAAGGAGAATTCTCCAGAGAATAAACATGTGCAGAGCAAACAGGACAGGCGGCTGAAGGCACAGGGCAGCACACACCTGCAGCAGCAGCAGCTGGGCCGGCCTCTCGGGAACAGACGTCATGAACTCTAGGTGCTTGGCCCGGTCAAGCCCGCTGGTGCACAGGGTGGGGCGGAGCAGGCGCACGACCGCCTTGTGGTCGCCAGCCTCGTACAGCCGCTGGGTCTCCTCCAGGGACTGGCACCGCTCCAGTGACCTCAGGTTCTTGTCAATCTGGAAAAGGCCCGGAATCGCTGCCTGACGACAAACCCCTCACAGGCTCCTTGAATACGGCTGGGGTTTTGCATTTATCACACCCAGACAAGGAGGACAATGAATACTTTACCAAAACCATTTCTGTTAAGGTCAAGGCATTCAAGTCTTTGAAGAATAGACATACCAAAAAAACAAAACCACCTCAGAAGCAGAGAGGTTCCAGAAAGTATCTGCCAAAACAGTAGGGCAGCCTCGTGGTCACAGCTCAGCCAACCAGACTCCCGGAACCACAGTGTATCAGGCTGCCAGAGACCTGGCGAGGCCCCGGCCAAAGGCTGGCACTCACTACTGACCACAGAACCCTCTCCTCACAGGAGGCCCACTGTAGTCCCTGGACATCAGCAGCAGGGGTGCTGCATGTGGCCTGGCCCTGAAACCACTCCGCAGGAGTCTGAAGTCCACCTTTGGCTAGTGTGGACGCGTCACAGACATGGACCTGTGGGCATGGGGCCTGAGGCTGCAGTGGGAGCAGGGTTGGAACCCCAGCCCCCTGACCCAGCCCCAGGCCCAGACCAGCACTGGCCTGCTTCTGCTGGGTGCCTCCAGCTCAGCGGGGTCACTGCCACACACAAGCCGGAGAGCTGAGCAGCCACACTCTCAATTGTGCCGGCAGACACCCCTGCTACCGGCACCTGCCCCTAGGGCGAGCCCCCGTCAGCAGCACACCTGCGAGTCCTTAAGTGTCCCGTGCGCCAGAGCTGCCTCTCCCGGCCTGCAGCCTGCCCTGCTCAGCACGGAGGGCTGCTGCCTTGTCCTCACAGACAGGGTGGGCCTCTGACCAAGAAGACAGCAATAAACAAACGCCCACTCACCTCCTCCAGGGACACGACCGAGTCGTTGTGGAGGTTGGGCAGGCGGATGACGATGTCTCTGGGCTCAGCGCCCACCTCAGCACGAACAGCCACGGAGCTCTGCAGCATCTCCGTGCAGACGTCATAGTTTTCCAGGGCCTGCTCCATGTCTCCCTGCGCAGGGGACGGGCACTGACTGCGCCGCCCCGCGGCCTCATCCCCCCAGACTGCGGGCCCCATGAGGGCACTTTCAGCCAAACACTGCTCTCCCCGCTAACAGGGCGGGCATGTAGCTGGGGCTCGGTAAGCATCTGTTGGATGAATAGCTGAGTGGATGATTCACACCACTCTGAGGGGCGTGTCTTTAACCTCATGGTGCAGGTGAAGACACAGGACCCAGAGCAAGGTCGGGAATCTGCTCGAGACCTTGAGCGAAGGTAGCAAAGCCAGGATCAGGCCCAAATCTAGACGTAGTCCCGAGTCCAGGACTAAGTGTGGCCGTGTCCTCATTCTCCTGCAGTGCCCTGGGCACCAGTGCACGGTGCTGGGTGACAGGCAGCCCGCATCAGCCTGCAGACAGGCTCCACCAGGAAGCCCTCCAAGAATTCACCCAGACAGGTGGCTACTCCCGTCCAGAGAGCACTGCACCTCCCTGTGCGTGCACTCAGGCTCCCAAGAAAACACACAAAGAGGCCATATTGTATGGTCTACAGGGGTATACAAGATCCCTTCCAGAGCTGCGGTTGTGCTGGGATTCCCAAGATGTGCCGATTCCCCACCATATCCACTTCCTTAAACTAAGCCCAGGCCCCAGCAGTGCCGCACACATGCACACACACCAACCATGCGCCCGGCTCTCTCCCCACCGACAGGGTCCTTCCTGGAGGCCAACCACACACCAACCTGCAGTGCCAGGAACCGAGCCTTCAACCAATACACGCGGACCACGAACTCCAGCCAGCCATCCTCAAACAGGTCCCGCTGGGACGAGGCAAACGACAGCTGCAGGAGGTCCCCCAAGAAGTGGGCTCCTGGAAAGTCAGGCCCGAACCTGCCACTCACCGCACCCGCGGGGCAGTTCCGAGGAGACACTGAAAACCATCAGGCCTGGAGTCAACCTCACGTACAGGGCCCACATGCCCTTCTGCTCCCAGAGGTCGCCCCAAGCCCTTGTCACACCGGCCTCAGTGCCGATGGGCGCCCCAAGCAGCAGGTGTCAGAGCCAGACAGAGACCCTGAGAGCTGGAGGACCTCGTCCCGCAGGCTGGATGTGGAGCATCTCTGTTCAGCAGGTGATGGTCTGAGTCAGAATGACCCACATCACCTAGAACAATTCCTGAGGACACATCAGGTGATAACCGGTGAAAACAAGCCCACGTCCTTCAGTCCTGAGTAACCAGAGCAGGCACGTGGCTCCCCCTGGGGCTCAGCTGCTGCCAACTGCTTCCTGAGTGTCCAAGGGACTCTCAGAGCCCCTGGATCTTTCCTGGCCTGACAAGCTGACCCAGGAAACGTGCCCCCTACACAAGTAAGTCTGAATCATGACTCAGCCTCCCCAGCCTTACTTCCTCCCAGCTGCCGAGGGTTCAGTCACCCCCACCATGGAACACAGGGCACCCCTACCTGCAGAGCTTCTACCCTTGGTCAGCAGCCACTGGTCCAGCTGCAGCTCCATGCAGGAGAGAGCCATCAGCATCATGTCCTGCCAGACAGGCAGCAGAGGGTCAGGAAGGGGTCACAAAGAGGGGTCAAGGGTCAGGAGTTGAATGAACCTAAACTAAAATCTACTCTGATGAGAGCATCAATCTTCCCTCTACCTACTTTCTGCTTCATAAGTGATCAGTGGCTACTTGCCAGGACGTAACAAAAGGCTCGTGGACGGACACTGGGACAGACTTGGGAGGAGCCAGGCAACCCACCTTCAGTCCTGAGGGGCTGCCCTATGGAAGTGGCAGCCCTGCCACCCACAATGCTCAACCCTTAAAAGTGCCAGAGGGGTCAGGTGGCTCCCGGGGCACATGAGGAAGCTGGGACTCAGCAGTAAGGAAACGCTGCTCTGGCCAAGTGGGCACAGCTGGGAAATGACCAGCCTGATTCATCTAAGAATCAAACTCTCGTCTCCTCTAGCAGCTTCACAGTGCCCTAGAGGAGCAGGCCTGGTGGGCAGAAGCTGCCAGGAGGCTGCCCCTGAGGTGTCCCAGGAGAGGCCACACGGCCAGGGGCACTGACCCACATGGCCCTATGGACATGTCAACCCTGAGCTCCCCCACCTTTTGTGCCCCCAGCCAGAAATACTGCCTTGGGGCTACGAAAGCTGCCAGGGCTGCCTCCTCGGAGTCAGCTTTCCTCCTCCGATGGGAGAAGGGCCATAGCATCCGGTTCCCTTGGGCCCCAGGAGGCACTGAGTGCAGGGGCCTGGCCAGCCAAGTGCATGTGCAGGGGGTGTCCTGTATCCACTCGGAAACCACTAACGGCCCGGCACCTGGATCACAGCGAGTCTGCACTCTTCCCAGCCTCTCGCTGCTCTCCCACATCTCACAGACCACCCCATCACTAGCCATCGGAGCCCAAAGCACCCCCCGCCAGAGTCCCCCAACCCACCACCTTGGCTCCACCAGCAGCAGCCTCCTGAGGGCCCTGCACCCCACTCTCACCCCAACTGCATCGCATCCGCCACTCGCCCCAGGCATCTTTTTCAGCACAAACCAGCCCTACAGCCCCTGCATCACACCCACTGAGGCCCCCAGTCCGCGATGGCCCCGGCCCCAACCTTGATGTGCTGGTTGCTGCAGTCCCGGAGCAGAGGGTTGGGCAGGCTGGTGCTGTGCCTCCTCCAGCTGTGGTAAGTGCTGAGCACCACCTCCGCCAGGCCTGGCGGCCACCGCAGCAAAAAACGAGAGCCCATGCTCTTCAGGTAGCGCATCATCAGCTCCAGGGCGCCCCCGTTGGTCAGGTTCCCCAGCAGGAAGGCCTGCACGTCCTGCTTCTCTGCCCAGAGAGAAACAGCCTGACTTGACTGAAGGCCCGTCCAGGCCAGGGCAGGGGCAGGAAAAGGTCAGCTCCCACCCACTCCGTCCCGCACCACCGTAAGCAAGTCTCTCTCAACCTCCGGGGCCACGGTGGGCACGGGTGCAGAGTGAGACCACGCACAACAGCACCGAGACCGGCGCCCAGCGGCCCGTCCACACACAACAGCCGTGTCGGATACGTTCAACCAGCAGAGCCCGTGCCCTTCAGGCAGCAGGGTCAGGTGCCAGCCTGGACGGCTCAGGAGACCTGCCTGCTGATCACAGAGCTCAGGCCCAAGACAAACCCAGACAGCCCGTGGACCACACTTGAAAAAAAACCCGACCCACCCCCCACCCAGAATAGCCCTTGGAGGGTTACAGGAGACCGGCAGGGAGAATTCCCACAGCTCGACTCTTACCAGCTTCCATGAACGTGGCCAAGTCAAAGGACAGCCTGTGAGGCCCAGCACTCGGGAAGCTCTCCAGTTTGGCTTCTGACTGGACTTCATAGTTATTAAAGGGATCATCTTCCTCCTCGGGGTCCAGCTTTCTTAACCTGCGCGGAACGCACCAAACTCACATTCCAACACAAGCACCTGAACTCCTCCCAGGAGTAAGGAGACCTGAGATGGGCACGAGGCTATGACACACGGGCAGCAGGTCCGGGACCCGGGCCTCTCTCGGGCCCTCGTGACCTGGCCTGGCCTGTGCCCCCTCCTCCACCCATTCCGTCAACAGGTGATTATATGCACCCGCCCAGTCAGCTCACCTCCTAGTAGGAGGGACGGAGAGTAAGCAGACACACAAAGAACCCAAACAGGGACCAACCCCACAGAGAGCTTGTGACAGAGTCCACAGGGTACTACCCGGAGAGCAGTCAGGAAGGCTGCGCTGGGGGACGTCCATGCGAGGACGCAGGACAAGAACAGGAACAAAGGCACAGCCCGAGGAGCCCCCTAGACATCCTGAGACCCAGGGGAGGGGGGCCTGGTGAGGGAAGAGAAAGCAGGGGGGCGGGTGGAGTGCAGGGCCACCCGGGGCCCTTCAGAGCAGTCCCCAGGGGTCCTCAGAGAGCCTGGGCCTGGGGCAGCCTCTCTGGGCCGGCAACCCTCTCCCCACGCTCCCCGGGACCCTGCTGGAGCAGACCCTGCAGACGGACAGTCAGGGCATATCCCACCTACCCCCTGTCCCCAGGCACTGCCCTGAGCCAGCGTCATGTGGCTCCTGCCTGACCATCCAAAGCAGCTGAGTGGAAATCACACAGGAAACCAGCAGTCGAAATAAAGACACAAAAGAAGGTGGACACCGTTCCACAGGGGCCAGGGGCAAGACCCAGGGGTGGGAGACGGGAAAGGTCCCTTACACCTCCTGGCACCTCCTGCAGCTCTTCCGAAGGGAAACGGCTCCTGGTGGGGCCTGAGGAGCTGAGCAGAGGGCCTTGTGTCCCCGGCTCTCTGAGAGCAACTCCACTTCTGAGCATCTCACTTTCACCACAGAAAAACAAAGGCAACAAATCAGGAAAATCATTAATCCAGCAGCAAAACAGACTCACAACGCACCTAAAGCCCCTGGTCCTCCTCCTCCTCCACTTGGACACATCATCACTGAAACCAGCTGTCGCTGTCACAAGCTAAAATGCCAGCCGAGGACACAGGTTAAGGATGCTCGCTGAGCACACACCTTCCAAACCCCACTCCAGTACCCGTGAAAGAGTAAAATGGTACAAACGCACAAACACAGGGATGGGAGAAGCCCAGCCAACAGGAGACATGCCATCAAATGTCAGAAGGCAGAAGCTGACCTATGGCAGAACTGAACTGCTCTCTGCACTCAGCTGGGGGCAGAAGGCAGGGCACGGAGAGGTCCAGCACTTGCCTCCCGCCCACCCCAGGAAGGCTCGGAAACCACGGGCCCTGGAGCAGCTGATGGAGCTCAAAGGTCAAGGACAAAAAGCAGGTGAAGAACCACAGACGGGGCACAGTGCACAGCCGCACAGCTCCGGGACACCTGGCCCGTCTCCTCCGGGCACCTTCCCTGAGGAACACTGAGAACCAGGGAAACCAAGGGACAAGCCCATCACCTGAGGGAATCTCACTGAGCCTGGAGAAGCCCAGCAGCGGGGTGCCCTTCCGTGCAGGTGCCCCAGCGTCTGCACCCGAGAAGCAGCAGCCCCAGGCCCCCAGCAACAAGTCACTTCCAGCCCCACGAGGGCCAGGCAGCGCGGGGTCCTCGGAAAGATGCACAAGTTGTGGCTCCTGCCTTCAGGAGGATTCAGACAGCAGCGGCAAGAAAACCCAAGATCCCTGTCCACAGAGCCCTGTGCCCAGCCGTTTGCACCGATGGCACGGGAAGACAGAGGAGGCACACAGAACGGGGGTGGCCACGGAATGAGAGACATTATGGGTGATGGAGGCTGGAGGTTTGTGAAGTGCACAGTACCTGGACGGCAAGAACTTCACCAGGAGCTCCTGGAAGTCCACCCTCTCTTCTTTTTTGCACTTAGTGTTTCGGACGCGGGCAGACCGCCGCTTTGCTGTCTCCCCGCTCTCCTCTGAAATCTTCTTCCGCTTTACCCCTTTCTTGGATTTGTCTCCCCCAGAAACATCACCTTTGCAAAGAACACAAGTTGAAATCTTGTAAGCAGCAAGCTCAGAAAAGGTGCCACAAGGCACGGCAGCCTGTCATGTCTCTGCCTACACCTTTAATCTTATCTTCTCTGGCCTCCAACCAACCTCCCGTCTCCTCCTCAACCACAAAGGGCCCAAGAGAAGTCCACTTCAAACCGCTCAACTCTCACACCTTTCTCAAATTCACAGGGCCCACAAGCCACATCTCAAGACACCCTTCCACAGCTACAGACCGCCAGGGTCTCAAACTCCTATTCCTCCTCCCTCCCACCAGCTGGCCTCAGGATGAACCTGGGACAGGACAGAGCAGGCAGCAGTGACCTGACATTGCCCACCACCCACCACCCAGCGATACAATGTGGGTGACTCGTGTGACTCATACACAGAGCAGGGGTGTCACGTATGATTAGGTCAAAAGTGAGAAACAACCATGTACACGTTCATTCAGAAACTTCCTCATCAGTGACACAGAAATCGAGGAAAGGTTTAGGACCTTCTGTCGGAAATTATTTCCCAACTCTGATGATAATAAAAATCTATAAAACCATTCAAAAGTATACTACCCTGTGTGGTGGTAACTTCGCTGTTTCTTAAAGCCAAAGAACTCAGAATGCCAGTGCACAGCAGCGCTAGGTCTGGACACAAGACAGCAACAGAGCAGAACAGCAGAGGGACCTGCCAGCTCACAGGTCACAAGCAGGGGCGAGCTTTATACCAGGACTTACCAACTGGGCATCGAGTGGTCTGAGGAGCCGCCGCCCTGAGCCCCAGCCCCTCCCTGCAGGAGCTCCGTTGCTGAAGCAGCCCCTGATGGGGAGGTCCTGGGAGCAGACCCAGAAGCACCCCTGTGGGGCAGGGAGCACCAGCAGGACCCGACCCTCTGGAGAGGCCAGGGCCCCCCAACACTCATTCCTGCTCAGCAAACAGGGTCTCCCCAGAAACCAACCTCCGAGGCCAGCTCACCCGTGGGAATGCCTGTCTCCAGCAGGCTGGGGCTATGCAGCGGGAAGCTGGCTGTGGCCACGGGACCATAAGGGAGCATGGGCTCTGCAAGGGTCACAGCCGGGTTGGTGCTGACAGGGCTCGGTTGGATCACGCTGACAGGTGCCACCACCATGGAGGATGACACTGGCGGCTGGCTGGGGTCCTGGTAGTCGGAAAGGTCGATCCTCCTGCCGAGGCTGGGCCGTGGGGGATCGCAGGTGGTGAGGTGGTTGTACGTGGCCAGCAAACTCTCCCCAAGGCACTTCCAGCTGCAAAGAGAGGGTCACCACACCTGGTCAGCACCCACCATGGGTGCTCCGAGCACAGGGCCAGCCGGCCTGTGAGGATGCAACAGAGGCACCCAGGGCCCTGTCTCCATGGGGGTGGGTGGGTGGTCCCAGTTCACAGACAGCTGGTGGAACAGCTGGGCTGGACCAGGAGCCCAGCACCGCCCACCACCCCAGTCCCCAAGGGGTCTTGGCCTCAGGCATGTTCCAATCCCACCAGGCAGGCAGGGAAACCACTGACTCACTCAAAAACTCCTTCCCAACAAGGCTGAGTCTCTCAGACCTCTGTGACATCGCTCTGTGGCCACTACCCTGATTATCTGGGAGGAGGGCTGCTAACAAGGATGTGGTTTAAAGGGATGAACAGCTCGTGGGCTGGGGCCTACAGGATGTGCACTGAGACCGCTGTGCGTTCTGTCGCGACAGGTTGTGTGCTGCGTGTTCTGCTGTGGTAAGGTGTGGCATGTGTTATGACACATGCTGTGTGCATGTTTTATCATCATGGTGTGTTATACTGTGTGACATTTGCTCCTCTGTGTTGTGTCATGAATCACTGTGTGTTGTGTGTTGTGTAAGACGTGTTGTGGCATGACATACCCACTCACCCTTAAACAGCTTCCTGCGCCCTCAAACTGAAAACCAAGTACTCAGCCTGTGCCCCTGGGGCTGCCCCACCTCCTCTCACACCCACCTGCACTCTCCCCATGCCAGCTTGCTTTCACTTTTGCCGCAAACCTCAGGGCCTTTGCACAGGCTTCTCTCTGCCTGGCAACAACATCCGCCCATGCCCCTAGCCCCTATGCCTGATCAGTGCCCACTCCTCTATCAGACTCCAGGTCTGGCTCTGAGCCTTCCCTGACCCCCAGAGCAGCATGGACCCCATCACGAACTCCATCTCCTCGAGGCACCGGCCAGCTTTCCACATGTGCTCCTCCTGCTGACTGAGCACCCAGGGATTGCCTCCAGTGAGGGATGGGGCCCCATCACACCGAGCCCCCAGCAAGAAGCCAGCATGCAGTGAATGTTGTGGAGGAGTGAGGATGGGCTTCAAAACCCAGAGTCTAACCAAATGGAAGCTCCTAGAAGAGATTTCTTACTTTTCCTTCCCTGCCTTGGCCCCTCACAGCCCCAAGGGACCCTCCCCAGCCCCCATCCCCTAGACGGGACGGGCATCCTGACCACCGACGAAGGGAAGGGAAAGGCACCTGCCCAGAGTCCAAGAGCAGCCCAAGGAGCAGCCCACCTTCTCAGTAGCGGCAGGGGTAGCTCAAGACTAGCAACAGCAGAGCCAGGCTACCTTCGACTGGGAGGAGCCCGGGCCTACTCCCTGCAGCCGGCAGCTGGCGTGTACCCAGCTCCTGCCCCAGCACCAGCCCGGTGGGACCTCGGCCCCTCCTGCACAGGGCCCTGCGCCCCCAGCCCCAGCCCCGGACCTACGTGAAGAAGGGGATGGGCTGCACCAGCTTCAGATCGGGCTCCTTCTCCCGCACGGTCAGCGCCTGCCTCCGCCTCCGCAGCCCCAGGGCCTCGTCCACGATGGCCTGCGTCTCGGCCGCGCTCACCGATACGTCGTGGATTGACATGTCGCTGCAGGTGTGAAGAGAGAAACTGCCGTGTTACACGCTGGAGTCAGGGTTGAAATTCTACACAGAACGGATGCAGTAAATACCCTCTAATCTGTACTACTGCTTCCTGTGCATAAAACAACCACCTGAGTGTAGGTCAGAAAGGGCAGTAATTAGCATTCTTAATACCCACATACACTAAAAATGACAAATGCCCCCTGTTCTGACTACCGTTCATCACTGAGCAGCGGGTTTTCCTCCGTATTAACAGGATCATAGAAGTCATGTCAGAGAAGCCACAGAAAATAAAACCTTGCTCTCAATTATTGTTGAAAACCTTTCAAGGATTTAATTATCCCATCCAGCCCAACCCAAAAAAGTCATCAGACCAAGTGAGTTCAGCAAAGCCTACGAAACTCTACAGAAAGGGCAGGAGTTTGAGGCCTCGGATGCCTCCCACAGACACACCTCTGCCTCCGGTGGCCGGACAGGACCTGTCCCCCTGCCCCCCGCCACCCGCCTGCACCTCGGAGCCGCACACATGTGGACTCATCATCCGTCCACACGCTCATCTCCCTCTCCAAAGGTTTGTTCCTTCCAGACACATGCGAACCAGAGGCACAGTCTCATGAAGGACAAACACCAAGACAAATAACCACTAACACCCCAGAGAGTAAGTTCCTGGGCCAAGTAAACACCAGAGGGCAGGGTAAAGGGAGGCAGCCTGAGCTTGGAAAGTGGCCCAGAGGGGACCTGGGAGCTAGAACATGGAAGGAGGCACGAAGACACAACTAGGGGAGAGGTGGGGTGTCCAGGTGAGGGCACCATGGGAGCCAGGGTGCAGGACAGCACAGAGCACAACAGGGCCAGGCCCGGAATCTGCCAGAATATGGGATGGCTTTTCTGGGGGACCAAGGAGCAGGAGAAGCAGGGGGTCAGGTGACAAAGGGCCTCCCGGGCGAGGCCACCGAGCATGAGCCTAGTCCTGGAGGCAGGCGGCCAGCCAGGGTCAGAGGCGAGCTGGGGACATGGAACGTGGGCAGTGCAGGAAGCACAGCCTGGGAGAGGGGAAGGGCAGGCGGGGCGGGGCCGAGGGGACAGCAGGCTGCCTCCAGCGCCCAGGGATGCCGTGGGGCCAGAGCAGGTGGTGGACGGGCAGGAGGCACCACCTAGATTAGGTGCACGGTAAACAGACACAGCAGATCAAAGCTGGTCCACCAGGTGAGGGGCGAAGCGGGGTGAAGTACAGAGGACAGGAGCTTAGAGGACACGGTGCACACGCTGCAGACAGTCCCCTGGCCACCAGGCTGCAGACCCACCATTTAAGGAACATGCGGAGGGAATCTTTGCGGAGACATGGCTGCTCCTCGAAGATCTTCTCCTTGAGAACCAGCCCTTTGCTGTACCGGCAGTCCTTCTCCAGAGCTTTGCAGATGAAGTACAGGCACGCTGGTGGTGAAAGAAGCAGCGTGACCTTTGGGCATGCACTGAAGCTCTGGCCTTGCCAGTGACACCAGGGACCTGTCCTACTCTGGGACCCAAGAAATGCAGGGTAAACAAGGAGATGCCACTTTAACCAATTCAATCGGGAACCGCTTCTGAAAGAAATGATACCCACAGTGATATCCACGGGTCGAGGGGCAAACCTACACGTTGCGGGGGGAGGGCAGGCTGAGAATCACAGGCACCCTGCACGACCCTCAACCCAGAGATCCCACCTCTAGGAAAGTAAGCCCCACGGGCCTGCAGGGACTCGCCTGTCTGAACAAGGCCCTCAGGAAATCGGGAAGCGGCCCAGGGCCCTGCCCGGGCCTGGGTGAGGAGGTCCCCACCCCCACACATCACACACTGGGCTGGGGCTGCGCCTGCTGAGCAGCTTGGGGAGGGAGCAGGGACGTTGTCAGGGAAGCCCGCTCGCATGGGGAAGAAGGCTCCTGCGCTCACCAGTATCTCCCACTCTCCTTTTCTTTTCTTTTTTAGAAACTGTTCTTACAAAAAAAGCTGCTGCCTGCAGTATAAGGCATGTGCACCGTTCACACCAATATAATGAGGGGGGGCTGAGGGCTCTGGGATCACCAGCAGGAAGGCTCCTCCAGAGGTGGCAGTGGTGACAGGCAAACCAGCACCCAGGGAAAAAACAGAGGGTATGGAGGCCCCAGGGGTCACAAGACCTGCGCGCTCACCATGGAGGAGGCCCTGGCCGGTGTGACCACTCAGGCCCACAGCCTCCCCAAGGACCCCCGGGCAGCGGCACCGGCACAGGGCGCCAGCTCCACTCTGCCTGGGCACTGGGACCCCTGCACCTGGCCCTGCTCCCGAGACTGAGTGTGGGTGCCGGTCTCTTGTGTCCAGGACAAGCGGAAGACGGAGCTGGGGAGGAGGAAGGAGAGGCAGGGCGGACACAGGGGCATGGGCGCCGGGAGAGGAGAGGCAGCGGTGCTGCTCATGAGCCACCAACTCCCCGCAGGACAGGCAGCTCAGCGGTTCCTGCTCACACAAACTAGGACACGGTTTCTTCTGGGACTGTGGTGGCTGGAGGGTGGCCCCCCGAGACTCCAGAGAGAAAACCAGGGTGGCATTAAGCATCTGGACGGGGCAGAGCTGACCATGCCACTGCAGAGGGAGCCCTGGAGGTCCCAAGGGAGCAGGAGATGGTCAGCACGTGGGTCCTGAGCACCCTGCCTGTGCATCTGAGTGCATGAGCTGCCGCTAGGCCTCACTTTAACGTGCGACTTTTGCTTCTGGCCGTCAATGTGTATAAATCCATCAGGGCTCTCACAGACACCCGCGTTAGCAGGGAGCCAACCCGATCCTCCTACAGGGATGGAAGCTCAAGTGTACCTTCCAAACCAGGGGCCCGGGAAAGAAGGCAGAACACTGAAGCCCATCCACCTCTAGGTGGCACCCAAGCTCCAGGAAGAACATCTAAGAGCCCAAGTCTCTTGCACCCCACAGGGCGGAAACCAGGGCAACCGTCAGCAGGCACACAGGAGGCACACAAGGACGTTTGTGGTGTAGACACGAGAGCCTAAGTCTGCAAACACACAAGCGTGCAAGCACAGGGTGGTCAAACTGTATAGAGGAACCGGGCAGACAAGGCGTTCAGACGGCCCCACAGCCAAGAGGGCAGAGAAGGCCCATGCCCCACATGGCCCCACCTGGAGCAGACACACAGCAGGCTGGGCGGGCTCTGCTGACAAAGGAGGCCAGAGGGCATGTGGAGGAATTGAGCCTCAGAACCCCAATTGGTGCCTGTCTTGGGATCGGCCCACGCAAGGGGCCAGCGCTCCCCCTGCAGAGCAGGGCAAGGCTGGGGACCGGGATTGAAGCACCTGAAAGGCAGACTGGAGCCCCGTCAGGCACAGATCAGACCAGGTGCCCTGCTGCCCCACCAAAGAACGAGACACTGGAAAGAGGAAGTGAGCTCCTGGCAGTAGGAGTGGGGAGCGGCCGTCTGTCAGCACATTACAGAAATGGCCCAGGATGGGATGAAACAAGAACCGGAGGGAAAACCTCTCAGAGGACACGCTTCTCACTGCAGTTACTGCCACGCATGGATAAACCTCAAACGAGGAAGAAAGACAGCAGAGCAAAGCAGGGAAGCAGACACAGCTTCACCTTCCCTAAAAGTTGGGCAGGAAGCTTCCAGCTACCCAAACCGTGCGCCCCCACATCCCAGACCAAAACTCGAGGGACTGGGGGGAAGCAGCCGCGCCTAACTCACTTGTGTAATCACTGAGGGTGTACAGGACGGTGATGAGGTTGTCCAAGCAGGGCCAGTGGTCAGGATTGCACCGCAGCCCTTCCTCGAAAGCATGGCGAGCCAAGGGCACCCGGATGAGCCTCAGAGCCACGTGTCCAATCTTATACCAGAGATTGACGTCGGTGGAGTCCAGCATGACCGCCTGGAAGCAGCACAAGCAGAGGGCCGTGCTTGCTCAGCTCCCCACTGAGCAGGAGTGGGGGTGACGGGAGGGCTCACATCGGCCCAGCCCCCCAGACAACTGGGACTAGCAAAAAGAAATCACGTGGGCCTCCTCATCTCACTCAGAACACTTTCTTAATATGTTTCATCACCCTGAACATCTGCATTCCTTACATATTTAATAGGTAAAGGGCAAGCAGAACTAAGAGAAAATACAGGCAGCATCTGAGATTCTAGAAAGATCTCTTCATGCCCTGAGGGGGACAGCCCCACCTCCTCATCCCTAACGTGAGCACAGAGACGCCCTCCTTGCAGGAGGGAGCAAGGATGGATCTGTTCAGAGGGTGCCGGTGAGGCAGAAATAATGGTAATACTATGGAGAACGGGCACGGGTGCCAGGTGTCAGACTCTGTTCTCAGCATCCTCCTTTATATCACTCCACCTATACTGCTGCAGACCTGGAGACCCAGAGAAAGTAAGCAATCACCCAGGGTTACGTGGGACCTGCACAGCAGAGGAAGGACGCACACACGGCCCCTGGACTCGCTGACGTCGCCCACTGGGCAGGGCCTGGGGCACCACAGCTCACTGGTGCACCGCTCACTACACACTCTTCAGCCACAGGACCATCACCCCACTGGCTCCCCGGAGAGCTTCAGAGACACCGCAGGCAGTGAGCACCTCCAAGTAGAATTCCATGGCCGTCTCCAGGTCCTCTCGCTGCGCTGCCAGCTGGGCCAGGTTCTTGTACGTGGAATACTTAAGCATCAGCCCCGGGTGCTTCAGGCCCTCTTTCTCATCACCAGACGAAACTGCCTGTGAACAAAACAAGAGAGGAGCAAAGTGACACAGAGGCCTAGAAGCCTCGGGCACAGGACATCTGTCTTCAGGGCTGGCCTCTGCTGCAGGCCCCCAGGCCAGCCCGGTGCCACTGGCCACTGGTAAATGAAAGCACGGCCCCAGAGGATCTTCAAGGACTCCCTCCAGACCTGAGCATACAGAAAAGAAAGGCCAGACCACCACGAGGCAGTCTGCAGGCCACAAGAGACACAGAGGGAGCCCTCCCACCATTACCTGTGCCAAGGGCCCAAGCCTGGCCGGTGACCTTTATGGCATTGGAGCCAGCCGGCAGCTCCTCCCCACCCCTGCCCCAGCAGCTCTGAACGGGGACAGGGTGTAAGGAGGCTGCTGGGGCAACAGGCAGGGCCCGGAGCTTCACCTCAGACAGGTGCCTGGCAGCCAACCTGCGCATCTGACACACCCCGCAGCAGAAGGGCAGTCAGGCAGCTGTCACTCATCACGTGACTGGACAAGCCTCTTCAACTAGAAAGTTAGTGTCCCAAAGACCCCTGCAATGTGTGGACAGTAAATCCTACCCAAAATATCAAGTGTGAAAGTGAGTCAAAAGAGGAGAGACTGTCAACATGCTTTCTATAAACTCTGATTCCACTGCAGCTTTTGTGACCACTCTTGAAAAACCTTACAACTTTTAAGAACCCCTGATTAGGAAAACCACTGCTCTAACCACAGGACAGAGGCAATGTTCTCAAAGAAACACACCCCTCAGGCTGACCAGAGGTGGCCCCCAGGAACCTCGGCCCCTCCAGGCCCAGAACTATTCAAAAAATGACACTGACAGAGAGCACGTGCGTCTAGACCAGAGGTGGACAGTCAGTGGGGCATCAGCACAGCAGCGGGAGCTCTTGTAGCCAGCCTCCACCTCACTGACCAGCTGGACTCAGCACCATTCTGACCTCCAGACAGGCACTGCCGCCCCCCAGGGATGGGGGTCGCTCCCCGCACACGTCCCTCCAGCGGGCCCAGCATGTGCGCCGGCCGAGTTGCACACGTCTTTGAGGGGGTCAGAGTGTTCTAGGGCCTGTTTATGCCAGGTGTTTGTGGAACCGTAATTACGAAATTTACTTTAATGCCAGTTTCAAGTAAGTGTGAAAAGAAACTTTCCTATGTATTTTCCATACTTTTCAATTGTTTACAATAAGCGAAAGGGGAGGACGCTCAAACAATCGTTTAAGGCTGAAAGTGATATAGAGATGGACACACCTCTGACCACGGGGCCGACGCTCAGCCAGCGAAGCAGTCAAAAGGCCCCACGCCCGCCCCCGTCGGGTGCCAGGCCCACCAGCATCAGCTCTGAGCTCAGACTGCCAGCTCCGCACTGAGTTTACCCACTCCCATCGACTCCATGGCCTGCAACGGAAGACGCACTCCTGAAACAGGCCCAGCATGTGGCCCATGGTGAACGTGGAATAAAGTCACCTCCCTCCCGGGGCCCTCACCTACTTCCTACTAACGGGGCACGGAGGTCACAATTCCCATGGCTCTCATTTCAAGAACTAAACCAGCACCAGAGAATCGTAACAAGCTATACTTAGGTATACGGAGAGACACAGTGAGTGCAAGAAGGGATAACATCTTACTGAGCATACTTATAGGAGGTAGAAACCACCCAGGCGGGGCTGGCAACGCAGTGTCTGCCTTCCTGGGACACAGGAGACTCTGCCCAAAGGAAAGGTTGTATTCCAGGAGACGGGGCCTGTCCTGCTTCCTCAGTGCACATCATCTGGGTTTGGTGTTTGCTTGGAAACAAGTCCTTTCCTCCTAATGAAACACTCATCTTCCTAATTCAGTTTCAGGCTAAGACCTGTTCCCAAACCTCCCAGTGACACTGCCATGACCCGCCAACCCAAGCTCGATGCACTCACCACCATACAGCCCCTCTGCTGGGCCCACATCCTGCCCTGCCCGCCCCTCTCTGTGTCTCCACGTGGCTGTGGAGCTCTCCCAGCCCTCTCCTCGACGATGCTTTTCAAAAGCCCCTGGTGCATCTACACAGGCCTGCCAAGCTCAGGGGCCAGCACCCCAACAGCATTTGCCTGAACGTGCTGCCAACCGGATCTTCAGGGTCAGGACCTGTGGCTCCAACCCTGGCTCTGACTGCTTGGGTACCTCACTAAGCCTCTGCTTCCATGACCAGGAAACGGGGACAGCACGCTGCCCCACAGGGCAGAGCGGCTGTGAAGGTCTGGGAGTAACAACAGCCAGCAGTTACGAGTTCTCACTCTGCACCAAGAACTGTCCTATGTGCTTCTCTGGACTCGCCCGATGCTCACGGCAACCCAGTGAGGGGACACCCTGCGTGCAGAGGAGCTGAGGACAGAGGGGGACATCATGTGCCCAGGCTCCCCAGCCCAGAAATGGGCAGGGAGAGGGCAGGCCCAGGCTGCCTGGCTCAGGGCCCACCCGGCTTCCTGGAGCCTCACCTCTCGCAACAGGCGCGCCTCCAGGAGCTCATGGTAGGCCTTGGCAGACTCCTCAAACCGGTCATGTTTCTGCAGATCCAGGGCCTTGTGGTATAAAGCAAAAGCCTCTGCTTCCTGCAAACCAAGACAGGAGGCATTTTTATGTCGTACAGAGGTTTGTCTCTTTAAGCCAACAACGTGTGAGGGGGCTGCAGTCAAGGCTGTGTCTCTGGATCCTCTGTGGTGGAAACAGTTCTAACACTCCAGCCCCCCAGGAGCTCCTCACTGGGAGAAGAACCCCTCAGCAGACCCCCACAAAGACATGAGCAATGCAGGCTCAACTGAGCCTAAGCAATAGTAAAACACAGACTGAGGGCACAGGGTCAGAGCAATGCCAAGGTTCCCGGAGACCCGCAGACGCTTCCCGGGTGAAGTCAGGAGAGCGGCCACACCAGCCGGAACAAGTCACGGACTAGGCAAGAACAGGGATGGTTTCCACGGTTTATGCCCACCGCGCTGCCCTGGCCTGATCACTACAGGGAGGGGCGGAGGGGGCACTGGGTGCATCAGGCCCCTCTGACGTCCCTTGAAGACCAGAGACAGCTGGCATGAGACATAAGAGGGCTCCGGCTGTCCTGGTTTCTCCCGTGAAGGGGAGGTGTGTGTTTACGCCAGGGAAAGCCAAGACAGAAGCCAATCCTGCTGTATTCAGGCAGGACGTGGGTGGAGGATGGATGGAAGGGAGGTGGGGAGCTGAAGTGGGAGTGAAGCCAGGCAGTGAGGACAGACCAGGAATCGAGAGCACAGACCGTTGGCGAGACCCAAGCAAGGCAGCTCCCCTCCAGGACCACCTCGCCTGGGAAAGCAGGGAGCGCACCAGGGAGCCTCCACGCATCACGGACTGTCAGTGCTGCCAAACCCTGAGTGCCAGCTCCTGAAGCCCGTGCAGAGAACAGGCCCCGGCTGGATGGGCCGCGCACACTCACAGAAAGAACAGGGTTCTCTGCAGCGTGACCATCTCGCACCGAAGCAGGCTGAATGTGAGGTGGAGAGCGGGCCGTCTTTCAAAATGGGATCTTCCTCTACAATCCCATTAAGAAGACATCTGAACACATTTAAAAGAGGTGCCACCTACAGAAATGAGAATCGCAGTCCACTTGCAGAGAAGGACCATGGATTACGCACCTGCGCCTCCTTCGTCTGGGTTTTGTGACTTTTAAAGCTTCCTTCGTGCTCATCCTCAATCGTGGAGCTGGCATTTAAGGCTGCAATTCGAATCTAGAAGCAGAGATTTGAGAGAAGACAAGAGCTGCTTTCAGATGAGCTGTCACTCGTCTCTCCAATAACCTACCGCGAACTTAACTCTGTGTAACACACGCTGCCTCATACAGTTACGCTCCCTCAGCACGCGGGACTGACAAGCGGTCGTCTAGGGAAAAAGAAGGATCAGAACAATCTGTTCGGCCAGCATGTCCACTACAAAAGGAACAGAGGCTGGGCACACCCCAGCAACAGCCCAACACAGCAGGAGACCCAGGTGTTGGAGAAACAGATCCCAACAAAGCGGGTTAACTTTGTGCCTTTTTAGCAATGGTAATGAGGCCCTGCAAACCGCATTGGCAAAAAGTCAGGCATCCACAACCTTGAATGTGCCAAGAGCCCTCCCGGGGAAAGGCTGCTCTAGACTGACAGCCTTCAGGGCCCACCTGAGAAAACACCCCACCACCCCCACCATGCAGTGAATCAGGGAGTGGTACGCACCATACTCGGAGGGCTTCACACTGCCGCACAGCACCGCTGCCCATCACTGGGGGGCGCAACCGCCCACAAGTGTCCTGGAGAGAAAATGGGACAGGCTGAAAGAAGGCCCAGGAAGAGCCAGGAAGCCATCGGAACCATCTCCAAACCCTCGGATCTCCAGGCTCTGGGCGTACAGGCTAATGAGACTCAGGACAGCTATGCGGCTTGTCACCTAGGGAGGCCCTCAGTCCATGGGACGGAGCATGTGCCCTTCCAGGTAGGGCACCAGGCTCCAGGTACACAGAAGAGTGAGACCAACTCATGCCCCCAGGGCTCACTGCTCCCTAGGGTAACAGATCTATAAACGATTATCTTTTTCAAAAGCTGAATGAAGTAAAGAGAAAGAAAGGCCACATCTAAAGCTGGAGAAGAACAATTCATTCCAAGGGACGGAGGGAGGCCAAGGAGGAAGCCCTGTGTTCAGTGAGGACCGGACAGCGCTGCGGGGGCGCAGGGCCAGGCCAGCAAACTGCAACACTCCTCCGCAGGCAACAGGGGCGCCACTGTGAGCTTTCAGGAGAATGAAAGTTTAGAAATATACAGGAAAAAAAAAATAGAGGTAGGCAGACCAGTGCAAAATCTGCAAAAAGTGATAGGAGGGGTGAGGACATGGGGACATCAGAACCTCATACACTGCCGACCAGGGTGACAGGGGAAGAAATCAGAACCTCATACACTGATGTCTGGGTGACAAGTGGAGAATTCAGAACCCCGTACACTGCTAAGTGGGGTGACAAGGGGAGAAATCAGAACCTCACACACTGCTGACCAGGATGACAAGGGGAAAAATCAGAACCTCACACACTGCCAAGTAGGTGACAAGAAGAGCAATCAGAACCTCATACATGGCCAACCGAGGTGACGGGGGAGAAATGAGAACCTCATACACTGCTGAGCAGGTGACAAGGGGAGCAGCTGCTCAGAACATCTGACACAGAAATTACACTCCTAGGTTTCTACCTATAGTGAAGGAAAGCACGTCCACACCAAAACATGTTCACGAATGTTCCCAGCAGCATTACTCATGACAGAGTAAAAGTGGAAGCAAATCAAATGTCATTGCTGATGTATGTCCCTATAATCAATTATTACTCAGTCATAAAACAGAATACAGTCCTGACATGGGGGTGGTGGGAAAGGTGAGGGTGATCAGTAATAGGTATAGGGTTTCTTTCTGGGTTGATGAAAGTGTTGTAAAACTAACTGTGGTGATGGTTACACAACTGTATGAACACAGTAAATCTTGCTGACCTGTATCGCCTACAAAGATGAGCTGTATGGTGTGTGAACTATTCGCTTTTATTAAACAAAGAGATGCCAGGGACCTGACTGGGGCAGTGGCAGTGGGGATGGACACATTCCCGGAGGCAAACGCACAGAACTGGGCACCTGGAAGAAGGTGGAGACGGGGATGGGGACACCAGGGGTTCTGGCCTGAGGGGCAGCATTAGCAAAACAGCCAGGAAGGCAGAGGGAGGAAAAAGAAAGAGTCCTACCTGAGAGGCTGGCAAAGGTCCTGGAAGGGCCCCACAGGCGGTGGAAAAGAGCTGTGGCAGACAGACTGAACATGTGCTACACTAGGATAAAATACAATGAACATGACCGCTGCCAACAGCAATGACTTCACGCCTGGGCTTCCGCCACAGGCTCTGAGTTCTCCACAGGTCCTCACAAGGAAGGTTCACAGAAAAGGAAGACTCAAGACTCCCCTAGGCAGATAGCTATTTTATCTCCCGGGTTATCCATGTAGGGAAAGACAATGCTGCTGATTAACTCTGGGAATTGCCGCTTCACCATAAATTATGCCATGATGGACACTGTGACCACCAGACAGTAATGTAATATGTAGCTGCAAAATTAATGAGGGAATGTTCACAGAATTATTATGCAGAATAACCAAAAAGTAGAAACAACTCAAATGTCCATCAACAGATGAATGGATGAATAAAATGTGGTATATCCACACAATGGAATATTACTCAGCCATGAAAGGGAAGGACCACTGACAACACAGATGAACCATGAAAACACAACGTACGAGAAAGCAGCAGCCACAGACTATACGATGTATGATTCTGTTTCTCTGAAGTGGCCACAATAGGCAGATCGATAAGGCAGAGTTCTACCAGCGGCTGCCTAAGGCTGGGGGAGGGGTGATGGGAAGTGGCTGTTAAATCAAACAGGATCTAGGGGGATCACAAAATGGAATTTAAGTATTATCAATGAACCTGCTGAGTTACAAATAACATAACTACACTGAAGGGGATGAGGAGGAAAAGAACTAGCCTTTGGAAAACAGTGTCTTGACTGGATACCATATGACTAAAGACAGAAAAGAACTGTGATTCCAGGCCTGGGGCAGAGAAAATACACGGTAGCCTGGAACCTTCTGCGGTGCCAGAAAGTAAACGCTGAAAAAAAAAGATGAGGGTTTGTTGACAGGACACAGTAGTGAACGCAAACGAGACCCCAAATAGCCGGAGCCAAACAACAAGCAACAAAATAATGGTAATATTAGATTTCCACTCACAGAATAAAACAAATACCCTGGGATCCACACCGATACAATAAACAGCCAAATAAACAAGAAGGGATAACACTTCCCTCAACTGAATTTCAATTAATAAATATAGGAAAAAAAAAAGAAACAGATAATTATCTTCAGGCAAACACCACAAAGACCCACAGATGGAGGGTCTAAGGTCAGTGGGTATAGATTTGCCAGAACCAGGATTTGCATCCTCTCAAAGTATCTCCCCCAAAGACACTTACTAACTGGAAAGGAAAGACAGCAAGTTTTCAGTGTAGAAAGCTGGCAGACACCAACTAAACCGAGAGATCAAAGGAAATATCACCAGCAATAAAACATCTCAACATCTTGACCACTAGATACAACACATTGAGGACACACTGTTACTCGGGCCTGAAACCCATAACCTCGCCCCAACCACGAAAGAGCAATGGACAAGTCTAAACTGAAGGATATTAGACAAAGTAACTGACTAGGACTCTTCAAAAGTAGAGAGGCCAAGAAGGTAAGAAAAGACTAAGAAATGTACAGGACTAAGGAGGAGACTAAGGAGAAATGACTAAACGCACTATGAGATCTTGGAATGAAAGTAGACCACTAGTGGAAAACCTGGTGAAAATTCCAACCAGGTATGTAGTTGAGTTAATAATAACTGTATCAATATTAGTCTCCCATCCTTGATAATTGTACCAGGATTATGCAAGATGCTACCATTAGGGAAGCAGGGTGAGAGACAGATGGACACTTACTGTGTTATTGTTGCAACTTTTCTCTAAATCTAAAAGTAGTTTAAAATGAAAACTCTAAAAAGAGATAAGGGGGAAATGACATAGAGAACAAACTTACGGTTACTGGGAGTAAGGGGAGGTGGGAAGAGATAAATTGGGAGTTCAAAATTTGCAGATACTAACTACTATATATAAAATAGATAAACAAGTTTCTTCTGTATAGCACAGGCAACTATATTCAATATCTTGTAGTAACCTATAATGAAAAAGAATATGAAAACCAACATATATATATATATATGTATAACTGAAACACTATGCTGTACAGCAAAAATTGACACAATGTTGGAAACTGACTATACTTCAATGAAAAAGAATGCTAAAGAAAGAAAGAAAGAAAGAAAGGAAGGAAGAAAGAAAGAAAGGGGATAGGTGGAAGGATGGGGAGGGTATAGCTTAGCAGTAAAGCACTTGCTTGGCATATATGAGGTCCTGGGTTCAATTCCCAGTACCTCCATTAATAAATAAATAATTAAATAAACAAACCTAGTTACCCTCGCCCCCAAAAAAGAAATAACCACTTGAGATTATGTATTTATCATCTGTAAGCAATGTGAGGATGAGGACCATGTCCATATTATTCACCACAGACCTCAGAACCCCACTTAAAGGAGCTTTAAAAAAATATAGTAAAAAAGCAAGCAGCTTTTGCATAAAGATGAGAAAAAAAGTATCCAGTACTCATTTCTCAGACTCCCAGCAGAGCAGCTGCATTTTCTCAGAATAGCACATCCAGGAGTGAAACCTAACAAGTTTCCAAACTCTTTAATAGAGGCTGGTATCCGTGGCTTTCAGGACACATAACCGCAGCACACTAAACACCTCATGCCCTGATCCAGTGATAAGTGGTAATGTTTCCTCACCTGCCCTGGCCTGGGAGTTGGGAAGCCTGGGTCTCCAGCTCAGCTGGGGCACTACCCGGCTGTGTGACTGACTTGGCCAAAGATGCCCCTCTCTGGGTCTCAGTTTCCTCCACTGTCTGAGGCTTCGGACTAGACCAGGGGTCCACAAGCTAACTAGCCCACTGTTTCTGTACAGTCCAAGAGCAAAAAAAAAAAAAAAAATGCTTTTTACATTTTTAAATGGTTGAAGAAATTCATACTTGTGACACGTGAGAATTACATAAAACATAAAATTCAAATAGTGTCCCTATATTGTATTGCAACACCACCACTCTCAGTACAATACCAGAGCTAAGTAGACAAAGCAACACTTCTGAAAATCGACTCTAACAACATATTAAAAAGATCACACACCATGAACAGGTGGGATTTATCCCAGGATCTTTCAATATCCGCAAATCAATCAATGTGATACATCACATTAACAAACTGAAGAATAAAAAACGGGGCGGCGGAGGGGATAAATGGCGGGAGGGTATAGCTCAAGTGGTAAAGTGCATGCTTAGCATGCACGAGGTCCTGGGTTCAATCCTCCAAATATACGTAAACCCAATTACCTCCCCCTCATAAAAATAAAAAATTAAAAAACAAGAGAAAAAAAACCGTATGATCATCTCAATAATTGCAGAAAAGGCTTCCGATAAAGTTCAACATCCATTTATGATAAAAACTCCCCAGAAAGTGGGCACAGAGGGAACTTAATAAAGGCCGTATGTGACAAACCCACAGCTGACATTATCGTCAATGATGAAAAGCTGGAAGCGTTTCCTCTAAGATCAGAAACAAGACCAGGATGCCCACCCACTCTCCCCACTTTCATTCGGAGCTAAGCAAAGTATGGCCCCCAAATACTTACACTAAGTATAATTAGACTTATTATAGTCACAGGGCATGATAATAATATTATGAAAGCCACTGTATTTACAACAAAAGTTTGCCGACCCCTGAACCTCAACTCTGAATTTATTTCGGGTCCAACCCTGGCCCCGGGTAGCACAGAACCCGCATACACAGCACGCCCTGAAGTAAGCCGACCCCAGAGAGTGGGGCCCCTAACCCAAAGAGGCGCTGCAGACACCGGGAAACTCCACCTGGCCAGCGTCCGCCTGCGCCGGGAGGCAGCGCGGTCAGGGCTCTCGGTCGGAGTCGCCCGGCCCTCGGGAGAGCTGGGGACTTGGGACAAGCGAGTCCCCTCGGCTTCATCTCCGCCCTGTGAGGGGCGCTACCCGCGCACTCACCGCCGGCGCTGCCATGAAGGTGAAGCGGAAGGACGGGAGCGACGGGCGAGCGCCGAGCTCCGCACCCACAGCCTCAGGCTGGACAGCGGCTCCCGCGCGGTCACAGAAACCCCCTCCGCCAGGGCGGAGCCCCTCCCAGGCCCCCCGAGCGGGGCGGGAGCCGGCGGTAGGCCCGCGCGGCAGCCGGGCCCGGCCCGCCGCTCGGTTCCCGGCCTTGGAGTCCCCGCGCCCGCCGCCCCTCAGGCCCCGGCCCCTCGGGCCCCGCGGAGCCCCGCCCCGACCCGAGGGCCGCCCCGACCCCGCCGCCCGTGAACTCACCGGACGTCTCCACGGCAACGGCCCGTCGGTTCGACCCCGCGCCGGCCGGCGGCGCGCCTAACAACAAGGCGCGCTCCCATTGGCTCCGGTACCGGCTCCGCCAGCCAATCGGCGAGCGCGCACGCGGCGTCCCACCGATCCGGCGCGCGGGACCCCAGGGGAGGCTTGGCACCTCCGCGCGATCGCGGCTGCGGGCCCGCCGCCCCACCGCCTGTTGCACCTGGGAAGCCGAGCCTGGGGCCTGGCCCCGAGCAGCCGCCAAGTGACGGGCCGCACTGTTGTTACAACCTGCGACAGGTGCTCTGAGGGCGGTGGGAAACTGGGGAAACCTGGAAGGAACCAGGGGAGGAAGAGCATTCTCACCCCTGTTACCCGTGCCTCACCTCTTTCCGAAAAGGATTTGAAGCCCCAAAGGCACAGATACAATCAAGTATTGAAGTAAAAGAAAACGAGCGGAGGGTGGAGAGGGATGAACGGGCCGAGGAGGGAGTAGCAATTTCAGAGGCGGAAAGAGGGTCCAGCGTTGAAGGGTTTGTGACAACTGCCTGAGACTGACAGGTTACGTACGATCCTGGGAGCTAAGCGTTTTAGGGAAGGGGTCCCACTGGTTGAAGCTCATAGTGCTTGAGTCCAGCAGGATGATTTAAATAAGAACGAATGTTATGGCTTTCTCTTTACTTAAGGATTGTAAAATCTTGGTGAAGAACTTGTAGGCTCATTTCAGTACGGCAAAGCTTTAATGATATACCATAAGGTACAAAACTAATTGTCACCAACCTTGATTTTGAAGGGAGAAAACCGGGTGGGGGAGGGAGGTGAACAGCATAAACAGATGATTTTGAAGTTTCGTGATTGCAGACTTGCAGCCTTGGATGCAGCTCCCGCCCCTGAGTTGTGTCTTTAAAGGTGCTCTGGAGTGAAAGTAGAAAAAAGATGGGGAAGGAGGGCCAAGCAGCAAGGTGTTGTGCGGGAAGGATTTACAGTCGGGAAACAGTGCAAGAAACAGTGCGGGCCTTGTGGGAGCCTCCTGCAGTACCGTCTTACCAGGGGACAAAGCTCGAGGCCACAACAGGGAGACATAATGCCCGAGTGGGCAGAGGGGCCAGTCCTCACAGCAAACATGACATCACTCACTAGAGCACGGATGAGTGACTGAAGTTGGGGAGACCACATTGGAGGCTGTCACCTTATAGTCCTGAATCCCTCCTTGGGCACTTCAACTCTTCATTTATTCAATGCATAAACATTCCCTGAGCCCCTTTGGGAAGCAGAAGGAATGAGTGCAGAAACAGTTAGGACAGGGAGCCAGGGGAAGGAACTCCAAGCTCTAGCTTTTAGTGAGTCCTCGGTCGCAGTCAGATACAAACAGAGCACGCACAGGAACATTCCTTTGAAAACTAACTTATTAACTAGGTGGACTGCACAGCCTGAAAATCTCAGTTTGGTATTTCATTGGTGAACACGGATGGGATGATCGAGGCTTTCACTGCAGGGAAGCACAGCATCTGAGAGATGTAAACTGCATCTGGAAGGAAACTGAAAAGGAGACTTCCTTTGGGTCCTCCCCACCCCACCTGTATATCCTCTGAAATGTGAAAGCATGATATGGTCTTTAGGTTGGGGGGGGGGGGGTCCCATTCATTCCACTTCCAGAGGCAGACATTGCATTTCCAAGTTTGCCATTCTGGGATATAAATTTTACAAGTCGCACAGGTACAGAGAATTCTCAGCTAGACACATGGGAGGAGATGGAGTTTGGCAACGCTCAGGGAAGGTCCCTGAAGTCCAGCTTGCCCTGCTCCCCTGCTGGGCACAGCAGTCCATGGGCAGGGAGCTGCCTAGGCTGAGGTCAGGAAATCTGGTCAGCAGAGTCTGCAGGAAGGCCCAGGCTGGACCAACTGCCAGCCCCTCCCCACCAGGCTGAACTTGGACATGGAGGACAGGGTCTTCAAGCTGAGCTCTCCAACCTCAGGCTTGAGCAGCCGAAATACAAGACGTAGAAACAGCGGCCCTGAGACAGAAACATCCCACCTCCCAGGTTACCGAAGGTCCCCACCTCCTAAAGCAGCCCTGCTGCCCAGGGTACCCCAGAATGACAGGGAAGGGTAAAAGGGAGGTAAAGAAGTTATGTTTGAAAGACAAAGCTCTCTTCATTTATTTGTCATGATGATGGGGAAGAGGACGGTGAGTTCACAGGCATGGCTGCACAGAACAGGTGGGGGTGTCCACCAGGCCCTCACTGCCAGGAGGCATCTCTGGAAGGGGCTGCCAGCTCACAGACTCTAGACATCCTCCATGCCAACCAAAAAAGTCATGACTGTCCCATTCTTGCCAATCTGCCAGGGCTCCAAAGGGAGAAAGCGGATAATTATCCTTCAGGAGACAGAGAAAAAGATGTCATCAGCTCCTTGGCTATTGCCTCATATTCCAAGACCCCTAGCCAGGCACTCCCACCATGGGCTCCCAGGCCAGCCTGCCTTAGCCCACCAGGTATTTCGCAAGCCTGCTTCATCCCATTAATGCCTGCCCCCCAGCCCCCAACAGGGAAGTGGGTATGTGGGGGCGGGATGGTGACTGCACATCCCACCCAGGACAGATTCTCAACACAGCAGCCTCTGTGGTCACTGTAGGCTCTGTCTGTGGGCTCAGCCCCCCACTTCCACACTGCAGGCTCCCTGGGGGCATGTGCAGTGCCCCCAGCCACCTAGTTTCCCAAAGCCTGGCTCAAGAAGCCCAGGCACAGAGTGACCCCCATCTCCCCAATAATGTCTGTGGAGTGAATGTGCCCCTCTCACAGAAGTGATAGGAAGTTCCTTGTGAAGAAACAGAACACTTGGGATTGCCTGGGCCAGAGAGGTATATTGACAACCTCACATAGACAGCTTTCCCATCTGTAAACAAGCATAGTGGAGGTATCCGCCTCATCATGGACAGGGGGACAAAACTTCTAAGGATCAGATGGGATCATGCATGTGAGTTACCATAGAGGATCTGACACCTGGTATGTTACATGTTACTTATCATTGTTAGAATCATCACCCAGCTTGAGCACTAGGTCTGAGCACCCTCGGAGTGACCATTCTTCACCAGCCTTTCTGGGCCAACAAAGGCTCCATTCTATAAGGTTCTTTGAAGCTTCTCATGCACTTAGTTCCTTGTAGGCATGGACTTGGCTCGGGAATATATTTCACCCAGTGAGAAACTTTAACCTTGCCACAGAATCCTAGGTTTGGGAGCTGTAGGGGCTTCTTGGGAATCATTTAATCCATGCCTCTCTACTCACAAAACAGAAGGCTACAAACCAGAGATGGTTCACTTCCAGGTTCGTCTGGGTCCACCAGCTGCACTGTACCAAGAACCCAGGTCTCTAGACATTCAAGCCAATGCTTTTACACTACTCCATGGCCCTCCCGGGAACCTGACCTGGGACATGGTTGGGCCATAGGCCCAAACTTCACAGCCTCAGGGCATACCCAAAATTCCTTTTGACCAGCTTGGAGAAGTTCTAGAAAATTACTCCTGTTTTCCTAACATGTGGAGAAGCCTGAAGGCAGATGATAAGTGGCTCTGGTTTTGTCAGAGTAATGACATCCTACTCTGCCAGGTGCCAAGGCAGGTACAGTGCCATCCCATACAGCGTCCCAGGGAGTGATTAAAGGAGAGCCTTCCCACTTCACAGATGGAAACACTGAGGTCTAAGAGGCCACGCCTTGGCCAGGTGGCACAGGGACCACTGCAGAGCCAGGAATTCATTCAATAATGCTACCACTATCAAGGTGGACCCACCACAGGGGCCCCGAGGTGTCGAGGGGCCCAGCGGCACAAACCCTTCTTGCGGGTGGTTGAGGAATTTATTTCTTCCCTAACCTTAGGAGGAGCCTTGAGGTGGGCTCCCTGCCCTGGCTCTCGCATCAGTCCCAAGGGGGTCCTCTCCCTGCCCCTACGCACCGGTCCTGGGCCAGGTCCAGCTGCTTGGTGAGGAACTCGAAGAGGCGGGCGCTGTGGCTGCGGTTGTGCTCGGCCGTGCCCACCACACCGATGGAGGAGACAAGTAGCTGCGCGCAGGGCTCTGCCGAGCCATTCACCACCATGGCCAGGCCGGGCCGCACCGCCACGTTCACGCGCTTCAGGGACACAAAAGTTTCCCCTTAAGCCGGTGCAGGCCGGGATCGCACTGAGGAGCGGTGGAAACGCGTGGGCCCCGCGGGATCTGGGCTGGGAGCACGGGCCGGGATTCTTAGAGGTCACGTCGGGGTCATGGCTGGGCAAGGTGGCACGGCGCAGACGTGGAGGGTGGGGCCTCGGGGTCCTGGACAACAGGAGGTCAGAACTTGGCGAGTCGCGGGCGGGCACGTTAGAGTCGGGGTCACGGTGGGGTAGCTGAACGCGGGGAAAGCCCGCCCCTGCCCCTCAGCCTCCTCCCGCCCCCTGGTCCGCAGCCCACGCTCACGTTCTCAGGTTTGCCCAGGATGGTCGCAATGGCCGCGCAGAGCCGCTTCTCCAGTCCCGCGGGCACGCGGCCAGCGGGCAAGTTTGTGTCCAATTCAACGAACGGCATGTCTGCGGGAAGGCAAGCAAATGGCTGTGGGGTAGAAAGGACGCCCGGAGTCCAGGTGGGTGTTCAGGAGGATCCAGCAATAAGGAGCAGCGACGGGGCGCCGCGGATGTCCGCTCCTCATTGGCTGGGCAGGCACGCATCCCCGATTGGCTGACCAGGCCACACCCTGGCCTCAGAAGACAGCCCCCGCGTGCGCTGGCGCGGATTTCCGGAAGTACTGTGGCCGCGCCCTCTCGTGTAACCCCACCCCAACCAGACGGCCCGGCCCGCCCACGCTCCAGCCATCTTGTCAGCAGTTTTTTGTCTCCGGTGGTTTTCCGACGCTGCTGCGGTAGTCTGCTTCTTAGCCAAAATTTAGATGGACGTCTGAACACTCCCCCCCAAACACACACACCCGTAGTGGCCTTTCCCAGGCTCGACCTTAATAACGTTACATTGTCACGGAGGCTCAAAAGTTTTTGAATGAATTGCCTCCATGTCAGATAGACAATTTCACGTTCAATGTGGGAATCCGCGCTCCTCTTGATCAGGAGACCTAGTGACACGTGTGGGCTCGAGTGGGCTGCACAGAGACCCTTGGGCTCACTGCATCCTTGCCTGGGCCCCGCAGGTATCTGCCTTTGTGGCCTCTTCTGCCTGTGGGACCCTTGCCTCACGGTGAAGGACCGCCCACCAGGCAGGGTGAGAGCCAGGTTCCAGTGGAATTGAGGCAGGAAGCCCCATAAAAAGACCAGCAGGACCCCTAGGCAGGGCTGCTGCTCTTCTCCCAGCACCGTCCTGTTCCCTGGCCCAGAGGCTCTATCTCACTTACTGCCTCTAAAGCGGCTAATTTACACCTAAAATTCTCTTGGTTCCCTGAGCTCACTTCTGATTGGTTACTTCCTTCACTCCTGATTGGGTATTACTCTCACTTCTGATTGGTCCACTTCCCTAACTTCTGATTGGTCCATTTGTAGTACTTCATTTGCATGGAGCTCACTCCTGATTGGTTATTTCTCTCACTTCTGATTGGTCTATTTCTACAAAGTTTGTTCCTGGTTGGTCAGCTTCTGTTATACTTTATTTGCATATGATGTTGCAAAGTGTAAAACTGGCAGCCTATAAAAAAGGCCTGTGTAAACCTACAAACAGGGTCCAGAGCTTGAAGTGTTTAGTTGTGTGGGCCTGCTGGTGTAATAAATCTGAGTTCTCCAACTGTCTTGAGTGCTGCTTGGTTTCTCGCTGGGATCCAGGTTCTTGTCACAGCTGAGCTGTAACACATTTTTTTGCAACAGAATTACAAGCGATGTTTACGGGACCCTATACTTTTATAGGCAAAACAAAAAATGTTCTTTAAAACATGGAAACCTGTTGACATGGCTAAAATTGTACTCTGTGTTATGCTAAAATTGTACTCTCAGTGTTACAAATCTTTTTGAATTGTAAATGAAAAATATAATTGAAATTGTGTGGGTGTATATGAAAAATTTCAATTACACATCTAAAATTCTATATAAGTGTGCATATTAAAGGAGCCTCCATGGGAGGCAGGGAGGCTGAGAGGCTCTATCTGTCCGTGACACTGTCCCCTTAGCAGTTGATTAGATGATTCAGATATCAGAGGGTCTATGACATAAGACACATAGATTGTGACTGTCCTAGGGGACAGTTGGCAAGTCTGGGACCCAGAGTGTAGAAGACAATGCTGGGGTCACAAGTAGACATGGAAAAGCAAGGCTTCTCAGCAGCACCTGGAGGGCCAGGAACTAACCTGAGACTTCCCTCCCTGCAAGGAGGTTTATGAACCAGCTCTGTACCCCACCTATGGGAGACAGTGTCACCCCAGAGGGAGGAGACAAATCCAGGAGACTGAGGTAATTCCTGGTTGAGACATCTCTTTACCAAGTCAACTGTGACATGTGCTCAGCCCAGGGGGCATGGAACTGTTAGGCAGTTTAGATAGAAATGAGCACTGGGCAGGGGGAGAGGAAGGGGAAAGGAACAATCCAGAACTCAAGGAACCTGAGCTGTCAATCAACCAGAGCACAGGGAACCTGAATTATCAATCAATCAATCAATCACAAAACTAGGATATAAAAACAGGAAAAACAAAGGAACAGTGCCATTTTTTCTTCTCTTGGATTGACCACCTCCCATTCTCGGGAGGGTACTTTTACTATTTTTTTTACTTCAGTAATAAAAATCTTGCTTATATCACTCTTTCTGTCTCTCGTCAAAAATTCTTTTTTTTTTTTAGGTGGCTAAGAACCAAGGTAATTCTTGTTTTCCTTTTCCTGGTAACAGAACCAGCTCCCTGGTTCCCTGAGAGAGAGAAGCACTGAGGCTGAAGGGCCCAAGTCACCTGACTTGGCCTAGGGCTGAGGAGGTCTCCCTGGAGAAGGGCATGGTAACAAATGCCAAAAGACCAGGAAGAGCACCAGGCAAAAAGGTGAGTAGAGACCCTGTAAGCTTCGGAAATAGCCTGCACCAAGACCAGGAGAAGCTGGGAGCTGGGGCATGGCAGGAAAATGATGGGCTATTATGGGAAATCAGAGGAGGTGCCCCAGAGGAGGTGCGGGGGAGGGTGGGCGGGCAAGGCCTCGAATACAAAATTCAATGACTTGTCTCCTAGTCTCAGAGTAGTAAGGCACCAAGGGAAAGTTTCAAACAGGAGAGGGCCAGGGTCAAATTTGTGTTTACTAAAGTTCTTTCCAGAGATCACACGAAAGTCAGCGTGCAAAGGGTAAGGGTGAAGTAAGCAGACAGACGGAAGAAGGAACACAGGACCAATGGGTGGAGGGCACTGTGGACCCGATGCTGCGTTGCAGGGTGTCTTGCTCACAGCCAGGGAGAGGCAGCGCCATTTCTTTATTCTGAGGACAGAGCTCCACCGATGTTGCCCTGCAGGCCCGCCACTCTCACTGCAGCAAAAGCTGGATGAAGGGCTTCAGCTTCTCCTTCATGGCAGCGTCTGCTGGAGGCAGGTCCTTGGCCTTCATGATGGCTGCATGGGCCTCCTGGAAAAGACCCTCCCCCACTGCAGCCTCCACACGCTGGCACCAGGCCTCCAGCTTAGGCCGGCTTTTGAAGATTTGGCAGCCAGCGCTGACAGGCTAAAGGGAAAGAGATCCAGCTGGAGGGGTGGGGCCCGGCCAAGCCCAGGGCAGCAAGACCTCATCCCACCCCTCCCTTGGGTAGATTTCCCCTCCTCTGCCACACATGTGATGGGCTGGGGGTTCTCATCCAGGAAATGCTGGGAAGCCCCTCAATATCCCTGCAGGATGGGGTTCTGAAACCCCTTTTTACAGATGATGACACTGAGGCTCCGAGGGGGAAGTGACCCACCCGGGGTCCCCCAGTCAGAACAGGGAACTTGAGCTGGTCCATTGCCTCCCTCCCAGGATGCCCCTCTGCCCAGTGGCCCACCTCACCCCATGACACTCACATGCATCAGCTCTGTGATGGCCACCAAGTCAGCCACTGAGATGTGGGATCCGGCAAGGAAGTCCTGGTCCTTCAGGAACTTGTCCTCAAACAGCTGCAGGCACCTGTCCAGCTCAGCCAGAGTAGACGCTAGCATTTCGGGGGGCACTCGTTGGCCCAGGAACACAGGGAACATCATCTGGCAAGTGGGCAGGTGGAGAAGGGTTCAGGGACTCATCTCTTAGACAGACACAGATAGCCTCCACCTCGCCCTGGGTCCTCACTTTGGGCAGCCACAAGGATCCTTCTGCCATGCCAGTCTGCCCATATCTTCTCCCTACATAAAAGCCTTCCGTGGCTCCCATGCCCTCACTACAAAAGCCCCAATACAAGGCAGCAGCCATCCTTTACCCGCCCTCACTTCCCACTCCATGCCAGGCTTCTCAAAACTGGAATGTGTGTGCAAATCCCTCTGGGGTGTGGTTCAAGTATACAATCCCTTCTTTTTTTTTTTTTAATGGAAGTACTAGGGATTGAACCCAGGACCTCCCATATACTAAGCATGCACTCTACCACTGAGTTATACCCACCTCCCCAGGTGTACATTTGTAATCAGTACACATGGGTGGGGCCTGAGACTGCTTCTCCAACAAGCTTCCAGGTGGTGCTCAAGCTCCTGGTCCATGGACAACACTGAATGACAAAGATCTACACCCACTCTCCTCGACTTCTCCCCACTCTGCCCTCCAGTGCACCAGGCTCCCTCCCCCAGAACAGCTTTTAAAGCTGTGGAAACCTCTGTGCCAAGTGGACCTCCAGAATGGTGGTTGTATACCTCTGACAGGGCCTGAGCAGGCCCAGCTCACACTTCCTCACACACACAGGGCGCCTGCTGTATACCGGGCACTGTGTAAGTGCTCTTTGGGTAATAACACAGAGTTCACATTCCAAAAACATCTGCAAGTTTAGTAAGTGAAAATGGTATCTGCATGCTGTTTCAATGTGCACTGACTTGATTTAACTGGAGTTAAATGCGTTTTCATCCATTTATTGACCATTTGTCTCTGTCCTTCAATTACATCTCTGCCGCTTTCCTTTGCCCATTTTTCTCCTGTGTCATTATCTGATGGGTATCTAAGAGCGTCTTAAATATTAAGAATGTTACTTTGGCAGGGAGGTTATAGCTCAGTGGCAGAGTGCCTGTCTAGCATACACAAGGTCCTGGGTTCAATCTCCAGCACCTCCATTAAATAAACAGACAAACAAATAAATAAATAAACCTAATTAACCCCCAAAAGAAAAAAAAATCTATTTAAAAACTTAAAAAAATAATTTTACTTCTTTCTAACATAACTGCCAAGATCTTTCCCAGTTTTTTACCTGTTTTAAGTTTAATTCTTTTTTTTTCCATATACAAATTTCACTGTGTAAAGTTGATTAGTCTTTTTTTAAGTCTCCCACTGTTATTAGGGTTATAAATTCTTGCCTATCCAGAAGTCAGATTAACATTTTTTTCTTCCAGGTTTTTTTCCTGAACACCTCTCCATCTGGAAAGTATGTGTGTAGCAAAGGGGGGTTCAATTCTTTTCTCCCCCATAAGGCAATATTCCCAGGCAGCCTGGAATGTGCAAAAGGGATTAATTTCCAGCAGCTCAGGAATCAAGGCAGATTGGGGGAGTCACTTCCCAGCTTTGTTCCTTGGTTTCCCCTCTAGGAAACAAGCCAGTTGGACTAGGGAGTCTCTGGCATTCTAGAATTTGGTGTTCTGAAGTCTCAGGTCTGAATGGAATGTTTTAGACAGAAAGCACCATCCCCCGAGCATCCTGGGAGGGCTCCCTCCCCCGCCCCCTCCCCCCGTGGTTCACCTTCTGCCACAGGGTCCTGGTGCAGCTAGTTCGCAGGGCCGTGTGCTGCCATGCCAGGTACTCGTCCACGCGGGCTCGGGCCTGCAGGTCCTGGGGGTACCAGTGGTCGGGCGTCTCATACTTGCGGCTCAGATACAGCAGGATGGCCACACTGGGGGATGTGGTGGGTGCAGGGGACATGCCCTAGTCACTTTCGAGCCATTCCACAGGGCCCAGGCCCTGGGTGAGGCAGGCCCCTGCCCCTCATGTGTCTTTCCCCAGCTCCCGTAGGTGAAGCATTTCACCATCTCCATGGTACAGAGTAGGACTGTGAGGCTCAGAGAGGTCAACTGATTGCCCAGGATCACACATCTCTACATTGGGCCATCCCATGATCTGACCTGAGGGCACCAAGTGAAAAACAAAATGCCATGGGATTTCAGAAAATAGGGGCATGCTCAGAGAAAGCTTCCACTAGGAAGGGGAGCCCACCTGGGTCCTGAAGGATGAAAGCAACTCCAGTACCACTCCCCAAAATATCCAGAGCATGGACAGCACCAGGAGTAAGATCAGCTGCCCCTCCCAGTCCTGGGCACCTCTGCCCATTTCAACCCACTCTACCCTGGGACCAGCACAGGTGCTCAGGGTGCTCAGGGCACACAAGCCATGATCCAAGCCATCAACAGTGGACACACAGATGGCTTACTGGCCCTACAAGGCCAGGCAGCAGCCCAGGGACCTATTACCTCTCAGCCAAGGTGAAGTCCCCATCCTTCAAGGCTGGCACCTTCTTCAGGGGATTCACCTGGGCAAAGTCATCGCTGTGGTGCTGGCCTGTGGGAGAGACCAGTGAGGCAGGTGGGGAGAACTCCAAGCTCTCAGATCTATTCCTACCCCACCCCCAAAGTCCAGGCACCAGCTTTCTGAGGCCTCTCTCCAGGTGGGGCATCAGGGAAGAGGAGGCCACTCTGCTGGTCACTGAATCACACACACTGAGCCCACCAGAGGTCCACCCTTCTCTGTCCACCCTCTTTGGAACCTGGGCCAATTAGCATCTCCACTTGGGCTTGAGGGGAGGGTGACTTCCTGCAGCTGTAACCCCCCCAGCCCCACCCAACTCCACCCCTACGTCAGACACTCCAGCCTCCTCCCTGGGCTCTAGGCTTGTCCCCTGAAATTCATGTTTCTACTTCAACTGGGTGAGCCGCCCACACCCCTGAGCTCCAGCCCTCCGCAATCCTCACTCTCACCAGCAATCCCTTCCCTTCTCAGCCACTCAGCATCAGGCAGGTCAGCTCTTCTCTCCTTCCTGTGCCAAACCTTCAAGGCTCCTCCCCCAGGGGGGTTCCTGGGTCTGACTCACTTCTGCATACCTCCTCAGCCAGGGCCAGTGCGGAGGATACACCAATTAATGTGTGGCATTGAGGGGCCTCAGTGGAGCCAGGCTCCAACCTGGCCATAGGACCACCTTCTGGCCTCTTTGCCCTTCTACTGGGTGAACTGAGTCACCCCTACACATTCTCCCTGAAGAAATTGCCTCTGCCCAGCCCCCACCCCCAAAGAGGGCTGAAAAGGCAAAGCAAAGTGGCACCCAAGCAGCTGGTGGTCCAGGCTGGGGCACCAAAGGCAGAAGGTGGGCAGGCTCAGCCAAGCAGGGCTCTCCCTCCTGGCCTGCCTGAGGGTCTCTGAACCCAGAGGTTGCCCTGCTGTCCGGTTGCACCCTGCCCCCGCCATTGGATTCTGTAGAAGTGGTGGGGACCTAGGCAGGCACTGGTAGGAGTAAAGAGGAGACCAGATGCAGGTGGACAGCCTTCTCCTGTCGTCAGATGCAGAAACTCAAGAGAGGGGAACTGCTTCTACTGGGAAGGAGGAGACAGTTTCATTGCTTTCTCCCAGCCCCAGTACGGAGGTATCGGGTCCCTTCCTCCACTTCCCTACACTTTCCCACACATCCACACCCCCACTGCTCTCTGCCTGCTCTGTTCCCTCTTAACCTGTATATTAAAGAACGGTTAGTATTCATTAGGCAAAGGGCGAGACACTGAAAATACACAACCAATGGGCGATACCACGGTTTCCGACGGGAGTCTGTCTTTTCCCATCTGTCTGCACAGGTCGCCCGACCGTGTGGCGCGGGGGTCCGTGTGGAAGCGGGGGCCCAGCCCCCGAGCCTGCCTGCCGGACCCACCTTTTAGCAGGTCCACGGTGCGCAGCTCGAAGGGGATGCCGTTCTTCTTGGCGAAGATGTAGACGGCACGGCAGGGCTGGGACAACAGGTCCAGGTAGAGCTCCAGGCCCATGGCGGAGGCGAGGGCGAGGGCGAGGGCGGCGGGCGGCGGGCGGCGGGCGGCGGGCGGCGGGCGGCGGGCGGTGGACGGGCCCGGGGGCAGGAACGGGGGGGCAGGAACCGCCAGGGACCCAGCCAGCGGCCGCGCTCCGCAGGGACCCGAGCCCGGCCACGCCCTCCCCTCCTATTGGACTGCGTCATACAACTTTGGGCCAATCATCAGCGGCCCTGCTCCCCCGCCTTCCCTCTCCGGGGTTCCCCGCGTCAAGTCTCTTTCTTGGCGGAGTGGACACCGAGAGACGGACTCTGACCCGGGTCTCGCCGCCAGGTCACTCCCCTTCCCTGGACCACAGTGCCTACCTGCGTCAAATGGGGCGGGAGGATGGTACCGGGGAGACGGCGTCAAGGGCGCTTGCAGCGCAGACCCTCAGTGAATTTAGGGTTGAAAGGGCTGCGCTGCAGGCAGTTGGCCGAAGCCCCTTTCCCCCAGTGAGGGAGGGGGCTGAGGGAGGACGGACTTCAGAGACCCCGGGGAACACAACTGGAGGAGGAGGAGAAAGGAGCAGCAGCCCCTGGGCCCAGTGCCCAGGATGGAGGCTGGGGAGGGTGTCTGGGCGGTGTCCACACCCCAGGAGGATGCCCCTCCCCAATCCCCGGGGTCAAATTATTTTACGCTCCGCTCCCAGCTAATCCCTCCAGAAAAGCAGAAGCCCTATGGGGCCCATCTAGAGGTCTGCAGAGGGGCCTGGAGCCCCCGCACTTCCTCTGCAGGGCCAAATCCTCCCAACCCCAAGCCCCCTCTCTTAGAGAGCCTCCTGGGTAAAAAGACCCTGGCCCCAAACCCAGCATTCAGAGAAAGCCCCTTGGCAAGAGGATCCATTTTGGAAAACTTGAGAATAGCTTGGCCTCCCTGGGCCCCCTGCTCCCACTATGAGGAAGACCTGTCTCCCCAGGAGGGCACCTTCCTGGCCAAGTGCTGAAGCCCTCTGCAGGCTGGGCAGGCCATGTTCTCCACCCCCTTCAGTGGACTGCCCTCCTCCACAGTCACTTTTGGCCAGATTACTGCAATATCTAATCTCCCTGCTCCCTCTCGGGCCACCCTCCAGTCCAACCCCCACCAGCAGCCGGAATATTATTCCAAAAGGCAGTCTGAGCACTCTGTTTCTGTTTATGGTTTGCAGCTCCTAGGTGTGGCATTTAAGGCCCTGCATGATTGAGTCCTAATCCCAAGAGTTACTTGGGTTTTCCCTGTCCGACCAATTCCTCAGGACTCATGATTTACAGTCCTTGGTGCCAAAGGGCCATGTCCTAGGAGGCTGGATCAGTATGCCTGCAGCAAACACATGTGGATGGCTGCTACCCCTGCTGTCTTTCTCTAAGAACTAGAAGGCATTTGTTCATTTCACTCTTGGAAGCCATAGTTGGGGGCTAGGGGCAGCTGACCCACAGGGCCTAGGAAAGGGGGCTGTCTTTTGAATAGAAGCCAAGACCACAGCCAGGGCAAAAGGAAGGTCAAATAAATCACACATTAGATTTAGAAGCAGAGGCTCAGGCTGAGCCCAGGTTTATTTCCCAAACTGAAAAGAAAATGCAGTCGTTAAAGGAGACAAGATCAGGGCTAATCATGACTTTCAGGCAGCTGTGAAGATGGGGTGGGGAGAGGACGTGGCCCAGGGAGCAAAGGTGCTGTGGGACTCAGGCAAGTCACTCCTGCTCTCCAGGTCCCCCTCCCATGAGACATTGGAAATGAAGGTGCTTTGTGAACTGCCAAGGGTAGAACAGGAGAAAGGCTTCCAGGCTCACTGGATCATGGCCAGCACCCTGGACATCATCTTCTGCTTTATGGTGGGGTCTGCAGGCTGAGAGTGCTTGGCCTTCAGGATGACTTCATGGGCCTCCTGGAAGAGGACCTCCCCAACTGCTGCCTCCACACGCTGGCGCCACACAGCCAGCTTGGGTCGGCCTTCGAAGACTTGGCAGCCAGCACCCACAGGCTATAGGGAGAGAGTGGATAGGATAGGGGTGGATGGGTGAAGCCAAGCATGGCACATCTGCCTGGTTTGGGAAGGTTTCCACACATAAGCACAGTCCCACCCAGGTGGGGCAGTGTGAGCAGGACTTCAGCGGCACCGCTGCCCACAGTACTTACATGCATCAGCTCTGTGATGGCTACCAGGTCAGCCAGAGAGACGTGGGGCCCGGCAAGAAAGGCCTTGTCCTGGAGGAACTTGTCCTCAAGCACCTGCAGGGTCACATCCAACTCTGCCAGCGTGGCCGCCAGCATCTCGGGAGAGACCGGCTCACCCAGGAAAACAGGGAGCATCACCTGGTGGGCGGGCAGGCAAAGGGGGGTTAGGGGCCATCCCAGCCTCGGGGCAGGAAGGCCTCCCCCAACACCCCCCCCCCACTTCCTGGTTCTGTGCATCTTTCTTCCACCGCCTGGCTAGGCCTTCAGGGAAATTCCTAAAGGACTCCTTATCCTGGAACTGTTCCTGCTTCCACAGTCTCTGATTGGCTGAGCCCTGGGCATCTGAAGAAGGACACAAGCCCCTCTGAGATCTGAACAATGAGTTTAATACTTTGAGGGGCCGGGGTTGGCTTAGGAACAACCTATTTTTTAACTGCTTTCCCCACAATGTAAAATCAGTACCTCAACCAGATAACCAGGAGGCTAAGCTTTTAAGGTCTCAACTCTGTCGCTTCTAAACTACGTGAACGAGAGCAAAACACCCAAACCCTCTGAGCCTCTGTGTCCTCATCTATGAAATAGGAATAATAGTACACGGTTCATCTAAGGGGAAAAGTAAAGCCCAGAGAGGGACGATCAGTTGCCTGAGATGGCACAGCCAAGAAAAGACTAAGCCAAGCATGGAACTGATGTCTTCTGCCCCAATGAGCTACTAAGGAGGAGAGCGGGAGAGGGTGGCATCCAGGATCCCAGGGGGAGGGCATTTTAGGGCAAAGCCATCAACAATCTCAGGCCTGACAGAGCTGTCAGGGGACACAGTGGCTGGGGAGCCTGAGACTCTGGAAAGGTAAATAGGGCTAGGATTGTACACACGCCCTAGTGGCTTCAGTTTTCTCCCCCAAACAAGGTAGACAAGGTCAGTGATCGTCCAGCCGTGGCCTGGAGGCCAGTGCTGGGCTAATGACATTCCTTTGGCTGCAGAGTTTTTAAAGCTATGGGTCAGTTGGTGACATTTAAAAGTGGAGACATTTCATAACAAAAGTCCAGATTTCCAGCTTTTTTTTAACATAAAAGTGCTGGCCACACAGAGCCAGAATTCCTACCTGGCTTCCCTGCTCAGCATCTAAGCCTGCTGCTGGGGAGAAGCTGCTCCTTGGGGGTGGGAGGGGTGGGGTACAATGTCATCAGTCCGCCCAGCCCCACCTGGCCCACCTCTAATATAAATAATGTCTATATTATCTGCCTCACCCCTGCAACAGACTGTCTACATTTCCCTTCTGTTCTGATGTGGTGGTTCCAAAGTTCTTATGGTTTTAAAGTGTTTCTATTCCTCTTTAAATGTAAAAGACCATCAAAGGGTAATAAATAAATTCTGATTTATTCACATAAGGAAATGCTATAGAGTAGTTGGAAAAACATAAATTAGATCCACCCACAGGAATACGAGAAAATGCAAGTTGCAGAATGGTATGACAGCGTTTATATAAAATTTCAAGCACTCAAAGCAAAACCTTATTTACGGATACACATAAATGTAACAATGTAGAAAGCCATGAACTGGAAGGACTTGAACCTGATCCCAGGGGCTTCAGGAGGGAACAAAGGCAACAAAGAGGTCTTTTGACTTTTGTTCTTTAATGTTTCTTTTTATATTAAAAAAATTTATAGGAAAGAGAACAATGAAAGTCATGACCAGAATTAGCCACACACTTTTCCAAAAAATGAGGAATTCCACTTCTTTTTTGTTTTTAATAGCTTTTTTTTTAATGGAGGTTCTGGGGATTGAACCCAGGATGTGCTCTGCCACTGAGCTATACCCTCCCCCGAGGAGTTCCACCTCTGATTAGGACACCAACGGCCACAAAAAACAATTGCTCCCACCATAACAACACTAGAAAGAAAATAATCTTATTTCTCGTTAAAGTCATCAAGGAATATAAACTCCTTGTTCCCCACTACCCCTAGATGGCGAACAGATGGTGAATTTGAAGCAGAGAAATGGAAACGCTAAAAAGAACCAAATGGAATTTCTAGAACTGAAAAATACGTTTCTCAAATAAAGAACGTCTAAGATGGGTTTCACAGCAGCTTAGGCAAACAGAAGAAAGACTGAGGAAGTCAAGGTCAGGCCAATAGAAGCTATTCAAACTTAAGAATGTGATGGTGCCCTTTTGGGGGTGACGCCCTCACCCCTCCCACCTGGGTGGGGGCAACTCACCTTATGCCACAGGGCCCGGAGGCAGTTTCTCCGCAGGGCCATGTGCTGCCACGCCAGGTACTCATCCACGCGGGCTCGGGCCTGCAGGTCCTGGGGGTACCAGTGGTCAGGGACCTTATACTTGCGGGTCATATACAGCAGGATGGCCACACTGTAGGGGAGGGGAGGATGTGATGGGTAGGGGCAAGCACGGTACCAAGTCCTTTCCTTAATCTTCCTGACCACATGCCAAGGTACTTGCTCAGTTTCCAGACTAGGAAGCCAGGCTCAGAATAGGGAAGGGACTTGCCTTTGGTGGCAAAGCTGAGATCTCTCTAAGGCTAATAACCAAGCTCATCCTATCACCAGGCAAAATCCCACGACAGAGTATTCTGCCAAGTGTTCTGAGATAGATTCTGATGGGAGGACCAGAGAGAGCTTCCTGGAGAAGGTGGCACCAAAGCTGAGCCTTAAGGAAGTTCAGTTCTTTCCAGCCTGCATCCATTTCCATCGCCCGACATTCAGACCCCCTCATGGCCTGATTGTGCAAAGTGGCTTTCCTATCATCCCTTTGTTCTCCCTAAAGCATCCTGCTGGAAACACTGGGGTGCTGCAGGATCCTGGACCAACAGGACAGAAAAGGCTCTCCTCCTGTCCTGGGTTATGAGGGCTGCCACGCTGTTGGGAGGAGGATGGACCTGGAAGGACACTGAATGTGGGAATTTGGGGCCATAGGAAGGCCTTCAGGAGTTTGGGTTACCCCAAGAGCTGGACCCCTCAGCCAAAAGGACAGAAAACCTCTATCTGCCACTGGCCCGGGCGACCTGGGAGGAAAGCTGCAGGTTGCTGGGAGCAAAGGACCTCCCTCGGGGCAGAGAAGACTCAGAGCGATGCAGATTACACGCTGCCCCAGGCGGGTCCCCACAGGCAGCCAACGCTGGGCAACACTGGGCTCAGGTAAGGGGCAGCAGGAAGGAAGATGGCTCTGCTCGAATGTCAGAGGAGTCCTCTGGGGGGTGCATCCATTCCAGGGGCAAGTTCTAAAGTTCTAGGTTCCCCTTGTTGTGGGAGGGGTGACTTAGGTGATGAAGGGGACGACCTGGGTGAAGACTGGACTTTCCCCTAAAGAGACTTCTACTTCTTGGGACTGCTGTGTTGGAAAACATCCATGTGTCTGGGGGTCCAACCACTGGAAGCGGGGCCCACCCAGGGAAGCAGCAGCTCAGAGAAGAGCCACTGGGTAGCCTAGATGCCCCTGGGGCATCTCAGCACAAGTCTGCCCAGAGGGCTGCCCTATGGAGGATGAGGCTGCCTTACCCTGCACCCCTGCCTTCCCCCTCCCGCACACCACCACAGGAATGGTACAGATGTTAAAAAGAAGCTTGCTCTGCCAACTATCCCTGTGAACTGGTACACAGGCAGGAGCCTGGGTTCCAACCCTGACTCTCTGGGATGCTGGGCAAAGGGCCCTTCACCTCTGAGGACTATGGTTTCTCTTCTATAAAACAGAGAGCTCAGATGAGGTGGTTCCAGTGAGGTCTGGTGGCAGTCCCAGAGCCCTGGTTACCTCTCAGTCAAAGTGAAGTCCCCATCCTTCAAGACAGGCACCTTCTGCAGGGGGCTGATCTGGGCAAAGGCATCGCTGAGGTGCTGGCCTGCAGAGAGCCCACCGTGGCAGACAGTAGAAGGAAACACTGAGCCTGGGGTGGCTGTGCCCATGCACCCCACCCTGCCCAGTGCAAGGCCCAGGCCCCAGTTTCCTGGCTCTTCCCAGCCCCCCGCTGCTCTCTGGTGTGGGAAAGGCTAGTGGTGGGGAGGGGAGGCTGCCCTGCCAGCTGGTGCAAAATAGACATTGACATCCTTTGCCAAGTCCTGGGGGCATCACCTCCCCCATCACAGCATCCCCACCTCATAAAACAGAGACCAAGATGCTCCAGCCAGGGCACCCCCGCTCACTGCCTTTCCACCATCACCAGCATCAGGAGCTTACAGGCAGGTGTCCCCAGCTGCAGGGGTGGGGCGGCTGGCCACCTGAGTGGACTCTGACTCCCTCCAGTGCCCCTTTCCCTATGTACTGGAAGGTAGGGTCCCCTAATACAGACAGATGACCTTTTCCTGGTGTCTACTTACTAGCAATCAACTTCCCCTTGCCTCACTGTGTCCCTTGGCCCACCCTGCCCTGGGCACTGGGGAGAGAGATGGCCCCATCTTTAGGCTCTGCATTCTTGTCCCATCACAGCCCCTGAAAGATGCCGCCCAGTGTCCCCAGAGGACCCTGACCTCTGCTTTGAGCTCATATGAGTGGTTTCTGTTCCTTCAGATGCAACCAGAGAGAAGCTTCTGAGGGGCACTTACGTGTCATAGCTGCCCTGCTCAACAGCCTTCAGTGGCTCCCTAGTAACACAGGATCAGGGAGAAGCACCTCAAAGCCCTACACTATTGCCTGCATCTTCCACCTAAACCACACCCTCGCCTCCATCTTCAGACCGTTCTTTCACCAGGGACCCTCCCCTCCCCACCTCCCACTGCACCCTCTATCTGACAGCCCAGCTGGGGCATCCCTTTGTTCCCAAGCCCTCTCCCCTACCCCACATTCTGCAAGGTAACTCCTGGGCAGAACACGTGGGCAGTGCCCAGAGGAGGATGGGAAGAGATGGTGATTCAGGCGGAGGGGCAGGCTGGTCCACAGGAATGATGGCTGGCGAGGCCCACAGTAGCGGGAGCACTGGGTGGATGGCTCAGCCAAGTTGAGTTTTCCTACTTGCCCCTCTCCCAGCGACAAGGAGTTTCTGCTTTTCCCCCACCCATCAGCTGCCTTGGCATGCCAGCTGTGCCCTTGGGGCCTTGGAGACCTGCTAGAGCAACAAACACTTCTGCTCAGCATACAGGGCTCGGAGCCCCGCAGTCCCCCTCCTGCTCCCAGCACCCCTGGTGGTGTGCCCCTCTTCCCAGCAGGAATAAGAGAGGCAGAGGGCAAGGCAAGTGAAGGCAAAGCTGGAGGAGGAGGAAGGGACTGGGGTGGGACAGGGGCGGGGGACCCAGTGCAGCCGGGGCCTGAGCAGAGAGCAGGGCTTTAGCCTGCGGTTGCTGAAACTCAGCAGTTGGGGCCACAAAGGAGGCACTCACTCTGCCGCATCCCCACTCGCGGCCCCCTGGACCCCTCTCCTCCTGCCTCCATTTCTTTCCATGGGGTCCCCTATCCCTACACCCAGGTGCACCCCACTCTGTTCTCCAGGTCTTGCTTTTCCTCATGTCTCCGCACCTCTTTATTTGCTGTCAGCTGAGCCCCGTTGTCCGTTTTATGGGACCCAGCAGAGTTGAAGGGGATCCCTGAATCTCAGAGCTCCCTGGTGGCTCACATTTTCCGGGTAGGCCCAGGAAGTGGGTGGCGCAGGGAAGGGTCCCCCTAACTGGTGTTTGGCCTCCCGGATCCCTCTCCGACTTCTCTGTCCGCCAAACCCGGCCCGGGCCCACCTTTGCGCAGGTCCACGGTGCGCAGCTCGAAGGGGATGCTGTTCTTCTTGGCGAAGATGTAGACGGCGCGGCAAGGCTGGGACAGCAAGTCCAGGTACAGCTCCAGGCCCATGGTGGGGGGCAGGCCGGCCTCGCGACGCCAGGGACACCGGACACAGTAAGGCGGGCGCTGGGACTGACGACCGGCGGCGCGGCCCACCCCCCGGCCTCTCCCCATTGGCGCCCGGGCCTCGCACTTGGGTCCAATCGCCCGTGCGCGGCGGGTCTGCGGGCTGGGCGGGGGCTGGGCCCAGCGCGCGGAACCGGGAAGGTCCGCCTGGGGTGGGCGGGGGCGCGCAGAGGGGCCCCAGTCCCCGGCTCTTCTCCCAGAGGACGACGTCTTCAAGGCTCAAACCCGATGTAGCGTGCGTCAGAAGTTCCCGTTGTCCCCATTTTAGGGATGAAGAAATTGAGGCACCGAGTGATTACAAGCTCAGAAAGTCGGGCTCCGGCGTCCGTGCTCTTGGTCCCACGCTCCAGAGATCGTGTTGCTAACAAGCGGCAAATCCTCAGGGCTTGAGGTCTGCGTGGTCACTCACTTCGCCCCAATGTACGCCTAGAATTTGACCACTGGTCTTGCTGCTCCTCAGTCGAACTTCCTGAGCTTGCTACATCCCTCCTCTGGGCCTCTGCTTCTCCATCTTCAAAATGATGGGGAGAGGGGACGGTGTAGCTCAGTGGTGGAGTACCTGCTTAGCATGCACGAGGTCCTGGGTTCAATCCCCAGTACCTCCATTAAAAAAAAAAAAGGTGGAGCTTTTAGAAGCAGAGAGCAGAATGGGTTACAAGGAGCTGGAGAGAGGGGCACATGGGCAGATGTTGGTCAAAGGGTATAAAGTTTTGGATACCGACGACAAAAAAGTTATGAAGATCTAATGCACAGCCTGGTGACCAGAGTTAACAACACTGCATGGTGTTCTTGAAATTTGCTGAGTGTGCAGTTTTTGTTTTTTTTAAGTATTTAACAATTTTTTTTTTTTTTTGGAGGGGGAGGCAATTAGATTTATTTATTTAGTTAGTTAGTTATTACCAGTACTGGGGATGGAACCCAGGACCTCGTACACGCTAAGCAAGAACTCTACCACTGAACTATACCCCCCTTTTTTTTCTTTCTAATTTTGTTCTTATTTTATTTTATTTTTTTTAATGGAGATGCTGGGGATTGAATCCAGGACCTCGTGCATGCTAAGCACATGCTCTACCACTGAGCCATTCCCCACCTCCAAGTAGTTCTTAATTATTCTCGCAACAACCAAAAAATGGTAACTGTCTACTGAAAACAAACAAAAAACACACCAGAGTGTTGTGAGTTAAGTTTTATCCAGGGTCTTGTTGAGAACTATAGTCTGACAAATAGCCTCTCAGCTCTAGGGAGCTTCTCTGAAGAGGTAACAGGAGAAAGGTAATTTATATGTGATTTTTGTTAGCAATACACGCAGTCAAGCAAACATCTTGGTAAGATTACCGCTAGTCACTTTGGTATCAAGGTAATGCTGGCTTCATGGAACAAGCTGGGAAATGTTCTTCCTCTTCTATTTCTTGGCAGAGTTTGTGAAGCCTTGGTGTTAATTCTTGAAGCATTTCGTAGAATTCACCAGTGAAGCTATCTGGTCCTAGGCTTTTTTTTGTAGGAAGTTTTATGATTACTATTTCAATTTTTTTTTTTTTACTATTTCAAATTCTTATCTGTCATAGATCTATTCAAATTTTCTATTCTTGAGTCTATTTTGGTAAAAAGGTGTTTCTAGGAATTTTCCCATTTCATCTGGGTTATCTAGTCTGTTCACATACAACTGTTCACTGTACTTCCTTAAAATCCTTTGTCTTTCAGTAAGATCAGTAGGGCTGTGCCCACTTCCATTACTGATCTGAGCAATTCAAGTCTAATTTTTCTCTTGGTCATTCTAGTTAAAAGTTTGTCAATTTCATTGACTTTTTAAAAAATCCAATTTTTTTTATCTCATTGATCTTCTCTAATTATTTTTAATTCTCTATTTCACTGATCTTTCCACGTTTATCTTTATTATTTCTTCTCTGCTGCTGGCTGTGGGTTTAGTTTGCTCTTCTTTTTCTAATTCCTTAAGGTGTAAATTAGGTTATGGACTTGAGATCTGTATGCGTTTACAGCCATAAATGTCCCTCTTAACATTACCTTTGCCCACATCCCATAAATTTTGGTGTGTTATGTTTTTGCTTTCATTTGTTTGAGGTAGTTGCTAATTTCCCTTGAGAGTTCTTCTTTGATCTATTGTTTAAAACCATACTGTTTCACTTCTAGACATTTCTTTTTCTCGTTTTCCTTCTGCTATTGACTTCTCACTTCATTCCATTGTGTACAGAGAAAACACACGTTGTATGATTTCAGTCTCTACATTTATTGGGATTTGTTTTATGGCCTAACATTGTCTATCCTAGAAAGTACTGCACACGCACCTGAGGCTGCTCTGCTGCTGTTGGCACAGTGCTCTGTGCACCCAACAGGCCCGTGGGCTCAGAGCATGGTTCAGGCCCTCTGTTTCCTTGGTGGTCTTCCGTCTCACTAGTCTAGCCATCAGTGAAAGTGGAGTACTGAAGTCATCAACTATTACTGTTGGCAGTTTAATCACATCTCAGCCTTAATTTTTAAGTTCTCTTTGGAAGCTGGGGGGACCTGCATCTACCACCCAGCCCTGCATCAGATGCTATGCTCACCCTACATCCCAGGCTCAGCAATGGTGGCTGCTCCATTCTTTATTAGTCAAAGAAACAGTGGTTTTCAGTGTCTCCCCTAAGGAAGGAGGCTCAGAGGGCTGAGCCAGCCAGGCCCTACTGGGGGCGCTGCTTCTACTTGAACTTCTGCAGCACATTGCAGATCCTCTCCTTGACCCATGGATCCAACGTTGAGCAGTCCCACTCTGCCAATGTCATCAGCCGCTGGTGGGCCTCCCAGAAGAGGCCGGAGCCGAGGGCCAGCTCCACCCTCATGCGCCAGTCAGCCAGCTTGGAGTTGTTGAGAAAGATGTTATGGTTGCCCCCCATGGGCTGTGGAGAGACAAAGAGGATGGAGTGGTCAGCCAGGGGACCCGCCAGATTCCTCTCCTACAGCCTCAGTGGCTCTCCCCATCCACCCCTGAGAAGAGTGAGTCTGCTGACTCCCAGGTCCTGGGTCAGGGGTCGCAGGCTGTGTAATAGATGAGGGGTGGGGACGAAAGATCCAGGATCCCCCAGGACTCTCAGTCACTGGTCTTGCTCCAAGGCTCCTGAATCCATCTCAGAGGTGACCCTTACTCAGGGGGTTTCCACTGCTCCAGCGTGAAACCTCCCATGGGTTCCTGCCTTCTTCCAGGAAAACCCCTTGTCCCCAGATGAGGGTGGGAGGAATTCAGTTATCTGTCTCCTGTGTTGAGCCTCCCTCTGTGATCAAGCACAGGGCTGGAACAAGAGACCCAGGAGGCAGCCTAAGACACATGCACCCAGGATATCTGGGAGACCCCACATGGGGTGGGAGTGGGCAAAGCAGAAGGGAAGGGGTGGGGGTTGACAATTAAGGGGTTGCACCCTCTTGGACAGAAAAACTGGACTGTTTTTCCCAGTGCAGGTCTGCACTGCGCACGGACCAGGGACCAAAGTGGCTACCTTGCATACTGACCAGGGCCCCCATCGCCCCCCGCACACCTGCATCATCTCCACCAGGGCTACCAAGTCGGCCAGGGAGATGCAGTCTCCGGTGATGAACATCTTGTCCTGCAGAAACTTCTCCTCGAAGAGCTTCAGGTTGTTCCTCACCTCTGCCAGCATCTGCTCCGTCTTCTCAGCAGGAACCTCCTCGCCCGTGATCATTGGGATCAGCAGCTGGCCAGGGGAGGGGAGAGGAGGCTGCATCTGACCCTCCGGGCCTCAGTACCCTTGTCCACTAGAGAGGTGTGGACAGTACCGAGGATAGAAAGTGGTGTCACCTCATTCAGCAGGTCTGGTTAGTGGTAGTTGCCTGGAGCCATTGTTCAGAGGGATTCTGAGGTCCCAGCAGGAAAGAATCCTGCGACTGATCAGTGATTTGTCACAGGCATAGGACAGGGAGTCACGGCACGTGGGCTGGTTATGCATCATCTTCAAATCTGGTGGTCTTTATGGGCCCTTGGACTCTGATATTTTCTAATTTGGAACAAAATGTCTTGAATCCCCTCCTGGGCACCCTTCCCCTTGTCTTTATAAGGCTCTTCCATACCCAGTGGCTCACATCAGACTCCCATCAACTCTGGAAGGTGGGCAGGAAAGGGGCCTGCGGAAATGAGGCCCAGAGAAGGAGGACACTTGCTTGAGACAAGCCATGGCCCCACTCACCTTGATCCAGAGGATCTTGTTCATAGGCAGCTGGATGGCCGTGTGCTGCCAGGCCATGAACTCGTCCACGCGGGCGCGTGTGTGCAGGTCAGGTGGGTACCAGTGCGAGGGTGTGCTGTACTTGCGGCACAGGTAGAAGAGGATGGCCACGCTGCAGTGAGGCCAGTCAGGGCTCGCCTCTGCCTCCCTAGCACCCCTCCTCCACCCACCCAGAGCAGACGGGGCCTCCAGCCACAGGGTCTAGGCAGGCCTCCAGAAGGAGGACCAGCCCCAGAAAGGCAGGCAATCCGTCCATCAATGAGGGCAGGGAGGGAGAACTTCAGGCGAGAGGGAGTTGGTGACTGGGACAGGAAGGGCAGTCCAGATGGGGACAGTGTGTGGAAATACGGGTAAGAGGGAGTTTGGTAAATTTGGAAAAACTAGAGTCTGTGGGTGTGAGTGGAAGAGGGTAGGGGAGGAGGGGGAGAGGTCAGAGACGGTCGGAGATGCCTGCGTCCCTCTGCCCATGCCCACTAACCCCGCCACCACACTCTCAGTGTCTCTTAGTCCTGCACCTTCAGGTTGGGACCTCCACAATTATTAACTGCCACCAGCCCTCCCGCCAAGTGGGGCCCACCCACACCACCAAGTTCTCCTAGACCTCCTGCCTCCAGAGCCAACCAGAGCTTGCTGTGACTGGAGGAGCCCCATCTCCTGGGGGACAGGCACCTGGCAGCATCCCAGGCCCTGGGATGACCCTGCAATGGGCATTTGGCCTTTTGTCTGCCCAGCACCATTTCCCCTACTTTGCCTGCAGGGACCTGCTGCTCCACTATCAGCGATTCTGGCCAGGGGTGACCAGCAGTCATGGGTCCCAGTGCCCCGACCAGTGAGTGGCCCACAAGCAAGCAGGTGACTCAGACTCTGCCTGTCCCCGTCCTTCCCTAGGAACTTCAGATCACCCACGAAGGAGAGGCTGCTTGTTTCCCAAGGAATAGGTGCTTCAAAGATGCAGCTTGAGAACTGCTGATGGCAGTAAGAAGCCGAATGGTGGGCTGGGCGGGGAAGGGCATCAGCCCCCCAATAGCCAGGCCCAATTCCCCTGGCTTGTCACGTCCACCAATAAATTCAAACTGGTCAAGCTGGGTCTGCCTTCTGTGGCTGGTGTCCTTAGCCCCTCACTCAGAGCCCTGATAGACAAACCTGGGCAGAGGGGCTGGGAGGCTGGAGGGGGTGGGGGAGGAGCAGGTCATGGGAGAAGGCCCAAGAGGGATGGGAGTGGATTCACAGCCTTCCCAGGCCCAGGACTGGGACCTGGGAGGGAAGGACCACCTGGGTGAGACGGTGGCATATAAGGCCAAGGGCAGAGGGAAGGAGCCCTGGCACTTTGAGGTTGGGGCCCTGCTCTGGAGAGAACACGGAGGGTGCAGCTGACAATCACTTGGTAAAGAGACAGATGTGGGGACAGGGAGGGTATAGCTCAGTTGTAGAGCATATGCTTAGCATACACAAGGTCCTGGGTTCAATCTCCTGTGCTTCCATTTAAAAAAAAAATTAAATAAACCTAATTTACCCCCAGAAGTAATAAAATAACATTTTAAGAGATAGGCATGTGACTTGTGGATCTAACAGACCATCAGAAAGAGCCAGATGGGGTGAAATGAAGGAAGACCGTGAGGCACATCTACGAAATGGGCTGATGGGGCTATTCAACTGTGCGTGTGTGTTGGCCTTCAAGAAAGGGGAAGAATGACCCAGAGGAAGTCTCAGGGCCAGAAGGGCTGTCCTGCCACCACAGGCCCAGGATAGTGGGGGTGGGGCCAGGTTTTGGCCTCCCTGGTCCCAGAGGGTGGGGCCACCACCCTGATGGGCCCAGAGAACAGAACATGGAGCCAAAAATGATAATCCTGCTAAAAAAAAAAAAGAGAGAAACCAAAACCCCAAAATGGAGTCACTTGTGCTAAGGCCCATGTCAGCAAACCAAGACTTAATATCTAACCTAATTGAAGTTTCAGCTTTTCCCAGAAATGTGACCTTTTACCAGTCAGTCTTGAATTCCCTGGTAAGCACTAGTGAGGAATTCTGCCTGATAAACCCATGCCTGCCCCCCAAAGGAAAATGACTTTGTCCCAGACAATCCACTCTTTCCTAGAAACTTCCTTTTCCTACCTCCATCTGCCTACAAAAGGCAGCTCTTCAGAGCTCCTTTCTAGGTGGGATGCTGCCCCATTCATGAATTGTTGTATAAAGCCAATGAGATCTTTAAATTTACACAGCTGAATTTTGATTTTTAACAATTCTCAAGCCTTGAAATCCAGTGCAGCTTGTCTTGCTAGGTTTCAGATTTGCTGGGGATACTCGAGCCCTTTCCCTTCCTATTCCTCTGTTTTGGAATGGGAAGGTCTAGCCTATGCCTGTCCCTTGCACTGTATTTTGGAAACAAGATGACTTGTCGTCTGGTTTTACAGGGTCATAGATGGAGGGGAATTTTGGCCCAGGATGAATCAAACTCTGAATCTCACTCAAACATGATTTGGGTGATTTAGAGGATGGCATTTTGGACTTAGAGTTGATGCTGAAATTATTAAGTCTCTTAGACACGTTGGGGAGAGGTGAATGTGTTTCACACATGAGCAGAACATGAACGGGGGGGGAGACTGTTATGAGTTGAATTGTATCCCCTAAAAAGACATGTTGAAATTCTCATGTCCAGTACCTCAGAATGTAACCTTATTTGGAAAGAAGGTCTTTACAGAGATCATCAAGTTAAAATGAGGTCATAAGAATAGACACTAATGCAATATGACTGGTGTCCTTTTAAAAAGGGGAAATTTGGACATAGAGACACATGCACAGAAGGGGGTGATGTGAATACACACAGGGAGAAGATGGCCATCTACCAGGCAAGGAAGATCTGAGGCCATCAGAGTCTAGGAGAGAGGCCAGGAGCAGATCCTTCCTGGCCCCGTCAAGGGGAGCATGGCCCTGCCAACACCTTGATTTCAGACTTCTACCCACAGAACTACAAGAAAATGTATTTCTATTGTTCCAAGCCAGCCAGTGAGTGGTGCTCTGTTACAGCAGTCCTAGCAAAGTACCAGGCCTTGGGCCCCAGACTTCCATGGTCCACTTGGGAGCTAGACTTTAAGTTATGAGACCCCCTGTGAAGCCATCTGACAATCAACCCTGCACCTTACCAAACCTCAAGACCTAACTACCAATTTACAGGAAATAAAGGGACAGGAATCCACATTATGCAATACCAAGAAAACGCAGTCAGCAGAATTCAGACCGTGGCAAACTCTGCAGGACAAAGGGCCTGGTTTCTTCACTCACAGCAAACACGCAAAAGTCCAAAGTGGGGCGTGGAGGGGGCTGCAGGGAAAAAGAGACTGAAGAGGCAGATCAGTCGGCTGCAAATCTTGCCGCTTATGTGGACCCTGATTCCAATGCACGAACTACAAAGGAAATATTTATGAGATATTCTGAGACTTTTGAATATGAACAGGCTATTTGATGAATTCCAGGAATAATTATTAATTTTATGAGGTGTCATCATGGCATTCTGGTGGAGCTTTTTTTTTAAGAGCCCTTATCTCTCTTAGAAGTTCATTTCTAAACACTTTATGAGTGAAGTGATGGGGTGGCCAGGAGGCTGGGGAAAAGAGTGGGGTTCAGATGATGCAAAAGGGGCCCCTAGTGGACACCTGCTGGAGCTGCAGGTATGGGTGCAGGGGCTCGTTCTGCTCCTCATTACTTAATATTTGTTCTACTTTGGTGTATGTGTGTAATTTTCATCTAGTTTCTGGGGGGTTTTGAGGGGGTGGTAATTAGGTTTATTTACTATTTTTTTTTCTATGGAGGTACTGGGGATTAAACCCAGGACCTCCTGCATGCTAAGCACGCACTCTACCACTGAGCTCTACCCGCCCCTTGTAATTTTCCATAGTAAAAAAAAAAAATCGGTAGGCACTAGACGGTGGGGCTGCCGCTGAGTCTCCGCAGAGGCAGACGGCAGAGAGGCCCCAGGGAAGACTATTACCTTTCAGATAAGATAAATTTTCCATCTTTGAGGCTGGGCAGCTTCCGCAGGGGGTTGATCTCGATGTACTCCTTGCTGTGATGGTGGCCTGAGAGGGGCAGGAAGGTCTGAGGCTGCTGGGACCCCAGGGAAGAGAGGCCCGGGTATTCCAGAGGGAGAAATGCCTTTCTCTCCACTTTTCTCAAATGCCTTTCTCTCCAGAGGAAGCACGTGGCTCCCCCCAGGTAAGAGGACAAGTCAGCAGCAGAACAGGGTCTAGGTCAGGACTCCGGCCCCCATCCCAGGCTCTGTGACCAGGGCAACTCTGGCTCACAGAAGCTGAAGGCCTCCAGCTCTCACTCCCAACTCCGGGCCTGAAGCCACAGCCTATGAATAAAAGCCCTAGGGTCCCGGCTCCCCCTGCCCCTCTCCTCCAGCCCCCCGGAGGCCTCCATCAGATCCATCGGAAACATTTCCAGGGAACTCTACTCACACCCTAATTATTTCTGGGTCTCCTATATCTCCTCCGTTCTAGAGGCTACTGCCTCTGCGAGCAGAGATTTTGAAGCCCCCTCCATGCCTGGGTGGCGTTCAAGGCTATGAACCTCACCTGGGGTTGGGGCTTGAACACTGGGAGAGGATGGGTGTGGACGGAAGCAATATGAAATCAGCACCCACCTCTGTGACTTTTGCCAACCTAATCTGGCAGGTGCTGCAGCTGACCAGGTGCTAGACACCCACGAGGAGGAGGTGAGGGCACTGGGAGGGAAATCGGGGGCCCACCACCCCTCCTCCCTCCATTTCACCCTGTAAAACCTGTTCAGCAGAGTCAGCAGGGACTGGCAAAGGCAGGGTGGGCAGGTGCACAGCCCACAATTCTCTTGGGAAGCATTTCTTGTCCCATGGACTCCAGAGGGGAGGGGGCTCTGATCTGTCCCTGTCTCTGTTTCTTAGAAACGCCCCAACATTGTGTCCTGCCTTCCCCCAGGACCTGGCCCAGCCAGGCAGTGCTGGGGCCCACCTTTCAGGAGATCCACAAACTGGAAGTCGAAGGGGATGCCGTTCTTCTTGGCAAAGATGTAGACGGCACGGCAGGAGGCGGACAGCAGGTCCAGGTAGAGCTCCAGGCCCATGGAGACACGAGTGGGGCCCCAGCCGCGGCCGGCAGACACCCAACCTGAGCTGATATGCAGCCTGCACCCTGGTCCTGTGCCCACCAGCCCAGGCCCAGGACCCCACGTTCTGGAACCTCTTGTTCACTTGGTGCTGTCATGAGGCCGGGAAGCCTGGAATTCTCACAGCACCAGGATTCTGAGGAGGCCAGGAGTGGGCTGGGGAGAAGCCTGTGGTTCGGGGCCAGGGGGTGGGGGGTGGCTGTGACCCTGTCCTTCCCCTCCCTGGGGGCACCCATATGTGTCCCTGGCCTGGGTCTGAGAACAGTTTACACTTGGGAATTCCCTGGGCCAGGCCTTCACCGCAGAATGTGACTGAAGGGGCTTTGCTGGGTCCAGGGATGATGACTCACCCAGGAGGGTTCCAGAAGCAGAGACTGGGGGTATTCACAGATCACCTTGTCCTGAACTGCACCTAGAAATGGGTGAAGAGGAAGAAATGGGAGCATGGGGAGCTGCCGGGGCATCAGGGATGATGCCACCGCGGACACAGTGGACGCTAGCCAGATCATGCCACACAGAGGAGCCTGGGAACTTTCAGTCTGGGTTTGGACTGGCTGTGGCCAGGCTGTGTGTCCGGACTCAGCACCTGGCAGCTGAGAAAGGTAACTGGACACCAGGGGGAGGCCTGAGTGCTGCCCACTCCAAGCTGCGTGATCCTGTGAGAGTTCCCAGGAGAACTCCCTCCTGGAGAGACCTTACTTCCCTGCACAGTGAGGCTGGAGGTGCGCGGAGGGAGAGAGCAAGTTTACTGCAGACGGCGGAGGGCAAGGGCCCAGTATCCCCTCAGTGCAGCTGCTCCTTCACTTTCTGCACCAGCTTCTGGGCCAGCTGGGGGTCCTACTGGGCCTCTCGGGGGTCCCAAGCCTACAGCACAAGCCTGTGGGCCTCCTGGACTAGCTTCATGCCCAGGGGGGCCTCCACAAGGGCCCACCAAACTGCCAGCCAGGGCCAGTCTCAGAATAGGTCACAACTGAAGGCAGTGGGCTGGGAAGACAGAGCAGTTGGAACCTGGGGCTCAGGCTACACCCTGAGTACCCCCAGAGGGCAGGCGGACAGGGGAACCTCACCTGCATCAGCTCTTTGAGTCCATCAGATCTGCCAGGGAGAACTGCTTGGTGGCCAGGAATGGTTTGGCTGCCAGGACCTCCCAATCCAGGTGCTGCAGAGACAGTGTCAGCTTCCCCAGCAGCCGCTCCAGCCACTTGGCATCCACAGGCTGCCTGGAGAAGTCGGGTAGGAGACACTGGGCCAGAAAGAGAGGGGGCACTTATATTGGGCCCCTCCAAGCCTCCTCAGCTTCCTCTCCACCCTCCCCAGCTGCCATTTATCAGTGATGCCCTCTGGGGCTCTGTGTTCAGAAGGAGTCTGAGCTTTCATTCAGGCTCAGAAGAAAGACAGCTAGGATAGATTAGCGGTGTCTGCATAGGGCAGTACACAGCAATTAGTATATGGGCCAATTGGTCCCTTCCAGCTCTGGGGGTCTTGGCTCCTGCCTACCTGCACAATAAGGCAGGAAGGCTCACCTTGCACAGGCAGACGTTGGTGGCAGGCACCTGGATGTTGGTGTGCTGCCACGCCAGGCACTCATCCACAGGTGCAGGCCTGCTGGGCTTCCCTCTGCCCTCCTTCCATGCCCTGCCTGCACTGCGACTCTCCATCCTGGTGCACACAGCACAGGACCAGAGGGCAATTCCTGCCTGCTTGCTTTTTCATGTTGGGAGCCCTGTGGGACTGCCCCTGCCCCACTCCACCCATGAGAAAACCAAGCATTCCACTGAAAATAGAAATGTGGGTAAGGGAACAGGGCTGTGCTTTCACCTGCACTGTTTCTATCCCTTACGGGCAATTCCCTAAATGCTTGTGTCTGGACTCTCTGTTGGTTGTAAGGAGCCCTTGGTTATAAAACAGGGTGTAGGCTTCCTGGTAATTAAAGACAGCAAGTTGTTTCCTCTGGATCCCGCTAGGATGCTAGCCACGGAAGCAGATGGCACACGCTCAAGCTGTCACCCTCTTAGAGCCACAGACTTGAATATTTGCAATGAATGCACCAAACTGGCAAAAGATTGGTAACCACAAAAGTATTAAAATTTCTACCTGTCAGTAGGGAACAAAGCACAATGAAATAGAAAACTGGGCAAAAGATATGAACAGGCAATTCACAGAACATGAAAACTGAGTAGCCCAAAAATACATAAAAAGAAGCTCAAACTTACTAAAAGTAGGGAAATGAAAATTAAAATTACAATGAATACCATTCCACACCCATCAGGCTAGTGTGTTTATAATATGTTCAATATGCTATTACAAGCTTGTAAGAGCAAAGAATTGGAAACATTCTAAACGGCCATTAGCAAAAGAATCTAACAACGTGCAGAGTGAGAATTAATGAATTAAGCCCAGGTACCTGTGTGAGAGCATCTCGGACAGCTGTGGGGCAGAGAGACATTAAGGAAATCCCAAATCATGAAGCCAGCTACAAGGATTGTGTTGGGAAGGTAAAATTTTACCTTTGTCCTCTTGGGTTTTTTTCCAACTGGGTCTGACTGGCATTCAACAGAAGAAGAGCTTCTAAATGTATTTAATACAAGTTTCACCTGACTTGGGACCCTTCATAAGGAATGAAGACACAAAGTAATGGCAAACTTTATGCGCCTTTCTATTAGATTGAACAAAGAGGCAATTGCGGGAAAATAACTAAACTATGCAAAGAGGCTAATGGAAGACTACTTTAACAAGGTTTGTTTGTACTAAATTCTCTTTATCTCAACTTTTCCCCCATGACGATAAGAATGTTACTTTCCTTCTGGTACTTGGAGGACATTTTTCACACGGCAACTTCATCTCTTGCTTTTAAGAAACAAAGAATGTCAGCGTTTTTCTTGCATTTGCTGTTTTTCAAGTGTCTGACTCAAAACAGTCAATATAACCACCATACGGTGGCTGTCCGTGAATTCCTTCGATTATAAACACATACACGACGGCAAACACCAGATTCCCGAGCGTGGTTTCCACGGTGGAGGCTGAGGTGGAAGCGCCTGGGGGCTTCACTTAAGCCTCACCCAGGCGGAGAATACATTATTTGGACAATAGTCTTTCTAATAATAAATGAAAGCCACCATACTAACAAAAAGGTCACTGCAAAAATAAAAATTATGCCAGACGGCCCTCCTCTTGGACGCGCGCCTCACCCCGGCCCTCGGCACAGCATTTTAACAGCCGTCACTGGCCCCTCAGATGCAGCCGGTGCAGGTGCCTTGGAGCCCCGGGGACATCACCGGCCACGCCCCGCCGCGCGGAGCTTCGTGGGAGCTGCCCGCCCCGCCCCGCCCCTCAGAGCACCGTCCCGAGCGGAGCATGCTGGAGGTGGGCGGGCCCACGACTCCACCAGCCCCACCCAGCCCCGCCCACGCGCGGAGCTTGTCGGGAGGAAGGGGTGGGTGCGCGGGTTGCCCTGGCAACGGGCAGCGCCGGCAACTGACGGCCGGAGCGCGCTGGTCAGTTACAGTCAAGTGACCCGAGCGGCCACTGTGCCCAGGGCCTCCGATGGCGGCGGGTGGTTCCGTTATTGCCAAGAGGCGGCCGGGGCTGGAAGAAAGGGGCGGGAAAGCGCTGGGGCCTCCTCTAGGGCGGGAAGGGAAGGGTCGGGGCCTCGGGAGCTTGGACAGGGACCCGGGGGGCGAAGGAAGGGAGTGCAGAGTCTGCGGCCGTGTCGAGTGGAAGGAACTGAGCAGGGTCTCAGCGGCAGAGAAGGAGGAGGGGAGACAGGAAGGCGCGAAGAGTAAAGGGTGAACTCAAAAAGTGGAGGGGAAAAAGGGAGTTGGAAGAAAATGAGAGCGGGCGCCGTGCCCCACTCCCCCACCACCGCCCGGCAAAGCTGAGTCCACGGCGTCATTCCCAACCTTAGAAGCCCCATCACGGAGCAAATCCTAGTAGACCCCTACTAATTTTGGGAAGGTGAATGTTTTATGCACAGGATAGCGGAGGGAAAGACCGGTCAGGGAAAGGAGGGTGGGCAGGCAGGAGGAAAAGAAAGGAAAGCTCTTCTGACCTGAGTCAAGAGTCCAGTTCTGGAGCAGGAAGGGATCTGAGGTTGCTTTCCCGTGTAGGTGGAAGTCTGACCACAGCTCTTAACCACCCTGAGTCCTACCTCTATTTGTGGGAGACTTACCTGTGGGTTAAGGAGGGGAAAGAGGAAGGGACAGATGGACAGTGGCAACACAAGACTGTGATGCCAACTGGAGGAGGGGGAGAGCGCACACGGGGCCCACCCTGGTGAGAACTAGACACTGGTTTTAAGAGAAGTATGTGTCATAAACACCCCAGTCTCATTTCAGGCCTTCTAGGTGAAGTGGACCCAGTGTTAAAGACTACGGGGTCAGGGCAAGAACCCTTTCAGTAACCCTTGTCAGTAGGAAACTTCATGTGAGACTCCACCCCCCACATCTAGTTCATGCTTTGTTCATCCTTTGCCAGGGCACCTTGGGGTCCCAGCCCACCTCCCTCAGGGAGGACCTTGGTGGAGGTCTTCCAACAGAACCTGCTATGACCTTGGGTGTACAGTCCCTGCACCTGTAGGGCAACTTACTGCTGACCACACCAGGGAACATCCCAATAGGGAGGTAACTGAGCCCCAAAAAGTTTTCTGAGGCTGCTTTGTCATCTGTAAAATAATTGTAGCTCTGCCTGCTCTGGAGGTGCTTATAGAGACCTAATGAGACACTGAAAGTGCTTTTAAAGGGTGCGGGGCCCTCAAATGCAGGGACGTGTTACCAAGAAAGCCCAGTCCACGTAGGTTAGGGTGCCACCAGGGAAGAAAGGGCCTGGAGCCGACCTCTCCAGCCAGGCCTGCCACTGCCATTTGCTAGCAGGGCTGGGACAGCTCCACGGGCTGCCAGTCTGTTTGCCCTTATTCTCTCTGACCCTGCTCTGGGTCCAGAGACCCAAATTTGAATCCTGGATCTGTCACTTACTAGCTGAGTGATCTTGGGCAAGTCATTTCAGCTTTCCTGTTTAAGTGGAGCTAAGATGGCCTGTGAATGAAACCACACAAACCAAGGCGTTTCTGGCTCCGGAGGAGGCCACTGCCGTGGGGGAGGAACCCTGGTTGGGAATCTATTAGAGACAGTTGTTTTGTCACCAACTGAAATGGCCTTGGGACAGAGCGCTGCAGCTGTCTTGACCTCATGGTTGCCTTGACCTCATCCTTCATGTCATGTCATTTTCAACACTGCCACTTCCATCAGCCACAGCATTGACCTTGGCCCCGGTTTTCTCCTGTGTGACTTGGAGATAATGATGCTCTTAGGTCTCTGCATCAGGGGGATGTTCAGTCCTGAAGAGCAGCACGTGGTGGTGTGAGAACCGAGCCGTGGGGAACATTGGGGCCCCCTTTATAGCCGATAAGAATCTGACCCACAAACACTGGGGGAAGCATTGAGTTATGAATGAAGAGCTGGTTGGAAAAGGAGACTGATCAGAAAAGCAGAAAAGCAGGTCACTGTCAATACACTCCAAAGGATAAGTAATCCTTTTTATATAAAGTGATTATTTAGATTGAGAAATTAAGAATTTTGAAAACCAGTACCATAACCATAGCAAACACAAGCAAAATACCCTGACATATGATTGCTGGACACACCATCTTTAAAATACTCCCTCCTGCCATGTTTTTTGACTGTAGACTCTGATTTCCTTTCTTTGTGACAATGATTTTGTAATATTTCCCACAGACAATAGACGATTCCACCTTTTCTTTGGCAGTAAGCGTGTCCCCCGGAGCTGTTTATGCACCAACATAGTGATAGTAATTTAAGAAGACACAGGAGTGACTTCAACGCAAGTGAATATATCCCACTTAACCCTTACATTAGTGATCCCCCAACTCTACCACCCTCCTTAGCCACATCCCAAATGCCCACAGCTACTCCCATGGGAGATGTGTGACAGAGGAATCTGTAATGGAAAGAGACAGTGGGCTTCCACCAACTTGTAAAAACCTCTGCTGCAAATTTTCCAAAAGCACCTGACGACACTAAGCATGGCGAGGAACCCTCTCCAGGGCAGTCAGATGCCCTGGAGCTTGAGCTCCATTAGTCTTGACCCTAAATCCAGCTCTGCCCTGGGTCACTGCAGCTGTGCCAGGCCCCATGGTCACCCAGAGAGTTCCAGGGGGGGATGGCATATGACTTTGCGCACAGGGGTGACTGGTTCACTCTAATTCTGCCTAATTTTGTGTTGACCTGCAAGCATCTCTACCCACCCACCCTCCCTCTTCCCCCTCCCATCCACACAGCAGGGAGGTTCCCGGCATGTGTGCCCACCCCAAAAGCCCTCCTTTGGATGGGAAGATGGTCCTAGGCCCCCGAGCAGCTTTCTCCCAGCTGAGCAACCCCTGCCTTCTCTTGCACACACAGAGCTGGTCAAGCTGATCTTTGAGCCACAGGTACACTTCTGAGCAGGCTAGCGGTGGGGGCCAGCAGAGGCAATCCCTGCTCGAATCCCTGGCAAAGCCCGGGCCGGTTCCCCTCAACCTGCCTGTCCTTTGCCAGGACTGAACTGCTGAGACGCCCACAAGTATAAAAACTCCTTATCAGTCAGGGAGAGGAAACGCATAAAAGAAGAAGAACTGGGAGAAAAGAGAGAAGGCTGAGCTTGAAGGGAGGGTTGGGGTGAGGACGGGTGCTGGTCCTGCCGCTGACCTGCTATGTGACTGCAGGGGAGGCTGCCTCCTTTCCATCTCTGGGCCTCAGTTTCCCCTTTCAAGTAGGGCCACCAACCCCTACCTGACAGGGTTGTTGTGAGGATAACATGAGGCAATGTCTTCTTGAGAAACTGAGAAAGGCCCACTCAGCTGGAGCCCTGTCCTTGTGGCCCCAGGGGGACGGTCGGCCTGGAGGCCCTGGACTCAGGCTGGGGCCCTGCCTGTTTAGAGAAGTCGCCCTGGCCTTTAGTCAAAGCTGAGCCTGCCCTGGGTGGAGCAGGCGGTGCAGACCAGGCCCTGGGCGCCGGCCCAGCCGTCAGAAACTCCCAGCGCAGTTGGTGAGCCCGCCTAGCCAGGCCGCTGGAGAAGCCTGGAAAATGGAGGGGTTGCTGTTGGCGCTGCCACTCCAGTGGCTGCAGGGAGGATGACCCGTGGAGGCCAGGGTCCAGGGAAGGAAAGTGAGCAGGGGCAGTGACCCCTGGGGGCCAGGCCATGCAGCAAGGAGCAAAGGGTCCAACTCAGCAGGCAGCTCTGCCTCTTCCCAAGCATTCAGAGTGGGCCTTTTAAGAAACAAACAAAAGCTTATCTGAAAGGCTAGTTTGGGATTCATTTCCAGCAGAGCATGGGTGTCAGGTTCTGGGGACAGGCTGGCAGCAGGTCAGGGTCAGCAGTGCAGCTTTGAGAGTGAGGAGGAGGAAGCCAGGGAGGGTCGGGTTCACAGGCGGGTGTAGGGGCGAGGAGGCTGGGTCAGCACCCTTTGGGAGTCTGGGGCGATAGAGAAAGACCTGCACAACCTGGGTGGCTCACTCTGCTTCACCCTCAACTAGAACGAGGGCGCCCCTGGGCACCCACATGGCACTGTGGGCCCAATCCCCAGAGGAGCCTCAAAGAAGCTGAGTGGAACCTGCCCACTTTATTTTCCCAAATCCTTGGGTCAGCGATATCGCTGCCGCTTGCTGCAGAGGGGGAGAGGGGTGGGACTCTGTGGGAGTGAAAGGCGCCCCCCACCTCCAGGCCCCTCAACTGTTTCTGGGGTGGCGGGGGACGTAACCCCATTCCACCCTCCCCCTTTGGGGCCCATGGTGGTTTAGGTCCCTCACCTCGGCCTCGGGATGGGCCAGAACCCAGTGTCACTGAACTCCAAGGGCACATTGGATCTCAAACAGAATTCTCTCCCACCTCTTTCCCATCCCAAATGAGGTCCAACCCCCAGGTCCAAATTTGGCTCCAGTGTTCTGCAGAGATAATCAAAAAGTCAATGTAGAAACACCCTCTCTCACGAATTTTTCTAGGGTGGAATTCAAATCAAGCTTTAGGCTAAAGCTCAAAGAAATAAAAACTGAAAGTCTTAAGGTCAAAGGATTAAAGCCCAAAGCATTCACAGAGCCTGGCCCTCAACTCCCTCTCCAGGGACCGTGCCGCCAGCCACCCACGCTGCCGGGATGCTCTCCACACCTCGGTATTTGAACTGGCCTGTTCTCTTGTCCACTTTTAACAGGCTGAGTTACTAGGACTAACCAGATGGTGACAGCCCCATAGCCCCACTGAGTCCAGGAAAATCAATTCCTAGGGCAGCCTACAGGCTGCTGGGTATCCTTAGAACTCAGTGCTCAGCCCCGTGTAGACTCCTCTTCCTGCCGCTTCAAGATCCAGGCGAACTTGGAGGAGAGCGGACAGGGGAGAGTGAGGGCCCAGACCCCACACCCTGCGGGTTTGACCCAGGGGAGGGGTCGGGTAGCCCCATGAGACCATGTTCGGTGGGGCGGGGAGCAACTGCTGCCTCCCTTCTCCTCTCTGAGCGCATCTGTGCCACTCCTGCCTTCTCAGGAATGGTCAGCCCCTGCCCTGTGGGCAGCCCAGCCATCAGGGCCCATTTACGATAACTTCTTTCTTCCAGAATGTTCAAAACCACATAATTTCTCTTTCCCTCTGGGAATCCAGTGCTGATCCCTGCCTAGGGACAGGTGTCCAGGTGTGGGACTGCCCAGTGCAAGGCCCCCGCCCGTGTCCGTGCATCCTGCCTAGAGCAGGTTCCCGAACTGAGGGCTCTGCCTGGTTGGTGCCCAGGACACCAGCTGTCCTCCATTCAGGATGCCCCAGCCTTGAGTGGCCGCTGTTTCTGCAACCTAGTTTCTAGTGGGAGGGTCTGTGGCCACTGTGAGCATCCAGCCGGGCAGCTGCCTGCAGCCCCAGGATGGCTGGGCCACGCCCCGCAGCCGAGCCCTGTGCGATGGTGCTGGGCTGGCTCCTGACGTGGTTTCATCCCTTTTCCTCACCACACAGAGGCCTGGCTGTTTTTGTTGGATTCCAGGGCCTTCCCTGCTTTTACTTTCTCTTTGCTTTCTGGTCCAACAATTACTTTTTCTGACATATTCCTCTAGATTTTGTCTCTTGGGGTCTCCCATGGCAAGAGAAAGAAAAACCAGGCAATTCTGGCATCCGCTGTTGAAACAGTCTCCACCCAGGAGACCCAAGAGCAGCCACCTCCCCTCTGCCAGCGCCACTCTGGCTCTGGGCTCAGCTGAGCCTTCTTGAGACCAAATTAGGTCTTTAAAACCTAATTACCTTTAAAAACACATTACTTTAGGGCTGTGTCCCCCTGACCCCCACCCACAGTGATTGTGCCATCCCAAAACACGCCCCCAGATCTTCTCAGAGTCTGGTGCTGATCTTCTGTCCTTGGATTTGCCCAGGCCCTCCAGCCTCTGAGAGCTGCCCAGCCTGTGGGATGGCTTCTGGTTCTTACGGAGTCCCTGTCTGCCTCCTTAAGCGGCCAAGCCCTCAGGAGTGTTCTGAGCCATCTGGCTCCCTGCCGCAGTTCTTGCCGCTTCCCCATGCTCTGCCCTGTCGGCCCCCGCACCCTCCAGGGCATTGCTGGTCCTGGAGTTGGTCTCTGGTTCCCTTCCGGGTCTCATGAGCCCTTCATCTGTGCCCAGCCTGTCCCTTGCCACCTCACAGTCTTTTGAAGACATTCCTCTTTCTTATTTTCCACTGCTCCTGTCCTGGGAATAAGACTGGGGCATGCGTTTCAAACCATTCCGGTTCCTTCTGCACCTCCCACAGGAGCCTGATGCCCAGGGCAGAAGACTCCCAGCCCAGGTCTTGGGTAGGGCCTGGCTAGCTTCTGGGCGTGCCGCAATTTCCTTGGGTTGTTCTATCTCCACCCTTCTTCTCTGATTCCCATGAATACTGTTGTCAGTTAGCCACCCCTCAACTCCTGCAGGTGAGCCAGGCTCTGTCTCCCAGCTCCAGCCTCGGATGGACTGCGAGGTGCAGAAGGGGTTTTGGCAGGAACTCGTGGGCCACTGCCTCCATGTGGCCCATGACTCACACCAGGAGCCTCCAGCCCTGGCTGACTTTGCAGTTGAAAGTGCCCGTCTGACCCAGGAGAACGGCCCAGCAGCGGCTCTCTGCACAGACCTGCCCTCGCCGCCAACCCTGCTTGCTTCGCTGCGGAGCCTCCCACAAGAGCCACTAGTTAAAATCCACTTACATAACCTAGGCACCAGCACACAGCACCCAAATCCCATGGGGAACCGCCAAGCCCCCGAGCACACACGGGCATCCCCAGAGCCTCAGACTTGACGTGGGTCCCTGGTGAGGGGGTCACTGGTGGACTCAGAGCTTGACGCCAGAGTGCAGGACAGTGGGTTGGAAATGCCTGCTTTCTTCCAATGCCAGGAACTTTGCCACAGTATGGGAGTCATAGCAAGTGCAGAGGGCAGGCAGAACCCGGCAGAACCAGCCAAGGAGGGCCCAGCTGGCAGGCCAAGGGTAGCGGGGCGGGAGGGCCACTTTAGGGACAGAAACACTTCACAGTGAAATGTAAGGAGATGAGGGAAGCCCCCCTCCCCCCCACCCCTCCTCGGCAGGCACACCAGTGTCTCTGGTTCAGGGAGGCTGGGGGTGGGCTGGGGGGGCACAGTGAGGGCACCTTTGTCACAGGCCAGAGTTGGGGCAAGGTCTCAGAGGGATGGGGGAGCTGGGTAGCCCCCTGTATGGTGGTGGTCTTCCTTCCTTCTATGAGTGTGTGTGTGTTTGTGTGTGTAGTTGTTTGTTCCATGAGGTATAACATACACACAGAAAAATGTGTAACAGTTTAACAAGTACAACGCAGTCACTTGTAAGAAGAGGCAGGGGGAAAATCACTGCAGCCCCCTCGTCAGGACCACCATCCTGACAGGAGGGGGATCATTTCCTGGCTTTCATCACAGTTTTACAGCCAAGGCCTGGACCTCTGAACAACAGTTTTGGGCTCCCTGGTAGTTGAACTTTAAAGAAATAAAATTGTATTATCTGTATCTTGCATCCTTTTTTTTTAATCTTGCATCTTTTGTTCAACATTTTATGCCTGTGCAACTGGTGCTCGGTGGTACTAGTCCCATAGTATAGCTTGTTCATTTCACTGCTGTGTAGTGTTCCATGCTGTGAATACACCACAATTTATTTATCCATTCTGTTCTTGATGGACATTTGGGTTCTTCCCCAATGTAGGTTTCTTTAGGGTATACACCTGGGAGTGGGATAGTGGGCATATTAATTTACAGCCAGTGTGATGGACAGTACTAGCATCTTGTGTCTTTAACTGCATTTCCCTGATTTCTACTGAGGTTGAACACTTTTTCCACGTGGATGTGCTGTTTTGTGAAGTGGCTTATAAAGTCCTTTGCTGATTTTCCATTGGGTTGTCTATTACCAATTTGTAGGAGGTTTTGGTTTTGTTTTTTTTTTTAATTCTCTGGATGTAAACTGGATGTGAGCTTTTTTTATGGTGTCTTACTAATGTAACATCAAAGGTGTCCATCTTTTCTTCAGTTGTTTGTGTTTTTTGTACCTCATTTAAGAAATCATTAAGATGATATTCTCTCATATGATCTTTATTTCTTAAATTCTTGGAGAATTGATTTTTGAGTGGGTTTGTTCTTTTTCCCCATGGGGTGCCAGCTGCCCTGCACTGCTGACTGAATCATGCTTCCTGTCATGCTGATTTCAACACTGCCCTGAGGGTACATCGGGGTCACGTGTGTGTAGGTGTCTGCTCGGTGCTGATTTCACTTTGCCGAACTCGATAACAAATCTTGATATTTGAAAGCAAGTCCTCCCACCTTGTCTTCTTCAAGAAGATGTTTTGGCTCCTCTTGGCCGTTTGGATTCTCATGTAAATGTTGTAAATTTGATTGCCAAATTCCACCAAAAAATCTGTTAGAACTTGTTGGGACTGTGTTGAATCATAAAGCAGACCGGGGAGAAGTGACAACGTTACAGTACTGCCTCCCATCCGTGGATGTGCGTGGTCTCCCCATTTACATGCTTCTCTGATGACCCTCAGGGTGTTAGTTTTCTCCGTAGAGTCTGGGGCATCTTGGATTTGTCCCTTGGTACAGGGCAACACGTTCTCTGTTTGCTTGTTTCCTCCCCCGCCCCGCATCTTCTCTTCTCTGCATGTATGGAGTCATGCTCTGTATGGTATCTATGAAATCACATCCTATCCTGAAAAATGTCTGTTTCTGCACTGATACTTGCTGCATGTATTCTAAGTATCTTTGTCCAGCTGGTCTGGTAAATACAGTATTGGTGTGACACCATGGGGCTTAAATGTCTAACATGTACGAATTCACGCCTGAAGCCACGTGCTCACTGGAGCAGTCCAGTCCCTGCCCCTGCCCCTTCCCCTCCTGACCAGATGCTGGAGTTGAAGTCTAGTTGTTCACCAGGATTTAAAGAAAAGTCAAAAGGAATGAAACCCAAAGAGTCTTTTCAGGTCTCTCTGAACAAGGAAGTGGACTTATTTTATCATCAAGAATGTGATCCTCTGAAATATCAGAGCAAAAGGGGAGACCTGCTCCCCAAGGAGTCGGCTTTTCTTCTGGAGAAATACTGGAAGGCTCTAACAGACTTTTAAGTTAAAAAAAAAAAAAGCAAAGTGCAAACTAGTGTCGAATATGCTACCATTTGTGAAAAAAAAACGTTGGGGGAGGGCAGAGTGTTCTACATATTTCTATGTGCATAAATCTCTGGAGGGATTTGAGGGGTTACCTCGTGGAGGGAAGCTGCAGACAGGAGGGGCTTCTCTTTGGGGACCCTCAGAATACTTTGAATTTGAGCCACGTAAATCTATTACCTATTCAAACGAGAGCAGAATTAGGCAAGGAACCAAGTCGCAGGGGGATACTGTCGCAGAGACTACTCATTTGTAGCTTTTGGATTTGTAGCCCCATCTGGATGTTTGCAGGGGCAGAGGGGGCAGTAGACCTACGAGAATATATAGAGTCCAGACCCTGCTGCTCCTGGATTTTCTGAAAACTTTATCTTTTTATGTGTGCTTCAAACACAGAAGTGAGGTGTGCTGTCTTCACCAGGAGGGGAATCTGGGCCAATGGCTGCTGGGTTTGCTTTGCATCTCCCCTCCCGGACCCTGCCCCTCCCCCCTCATCTTCCAAGTCCATTCTGGAATTCTCGATGGGAGGCCTAGAGGGCAGGGACCTGGCTCTGCTCATCTGGGAGGAGGGGCTGAGCAGCAGGAGAGAGCTTTACAGAACAGTTTTAGGGGTGGCCCTTAGTGCCCGCCCACTGGGGCAAGGAGTCAAGGAAGATGCCAGCAGCCCAGAAACACTGGAAACTTCCTGAGCTCCGGGGCCAGCTGACACCCCGCCAAGAAAACTGAGGGTCAGCCCTGAGCCATGTGTATTTACTGCTCTCGAGGCAGCAGGGTGGCCCATGGCCTGGCCGGCCCACTCCTGTGATTGGTGGTTCACCCTACCCTCATCCCACCCACCCACCCCTGCCAGGGCCGTGTGCCCCCTCTGGGCCCTCCTCCTTCCTCTCCTACCCCTGAGTGGAGCCGGCCACCCACCCACACCCTCTTGCTGGACTGGGTTCCTTGACTTCTCAAGATGTGAGCACAGGCCTCAGGCCACTGCCCTCCACTCCAGCTCCCCTGGTGGTGATCTGTGATGCCCGGCAGCTCCGTGGTTTAGGGAATACGCAGGAAGGACATTTGATGTATCTCTTCATTTCACAGATGGAGAACACTAAAGGCCGGGAAGGGAGCAGAGCAGCACTGGACCCCAGAGGCCCTTGGATCCGGCTCCCAGGGGCAGTCCCTGAGGCAGGGGTCTCAGGCAAGGCGGGGAGGAGGGCAGTGGGGTCTTTGCCATAAAGGCATGCCTGGAGGGGACAAGGTGGGAGGCCAGTGTAGAGGCTCCACTGCTGGGCTCTCTAGAATGGACAGCTCCGAGTGGCCCGGGGGCCACCAGCACAAAGATCACAGAGCTGGGTGATCAGAGGCTGCTGAAGGACACAGGACCCAAGAGAAGCTCACAGGGCCTTGGCTGAAGCAGAGGCGGGCCTTAGTGCCCTGCCACACCGGTGGCCACAGGGAAGGCATCCAAGAAGTTTGCAGCATGGGGCTATAGTGGGCAGGTTGGGGCAGGCATTCGATGCAGAAGGAACAGCACCGGCAAGGGAGGTGCGAGGCAGCAGGGCTTGTGCAAAGTGGGGCTGAAGACAGCGGGTCATCCTGTAGGCCAGGGGTCTTGGTTGGCAGATGACCACTGGAGTGATGGCAGAGCAGGTGGCTGTCTGGGCCCTGGCTTCCATCTGTCCCTCACCTCCGTTCATTTGAGGTGTTATTTGGAAATGTTTCTGCTGCTATTTCCAAGGCTGACCACATCCCTGTGGGCCTTGGGGGAGCCACTGGGGTTGGAGGAAGGGACAGGCAGCTTGGGGGACAGTGCAGCCCATGCTTTGGAGGAAATGGAGCTGACTAGGAGCTGGCTGAGAGTGGGGTGCAGCTGCTGCCGTCCTTGGTGTGCAGGGCACTTATCAGCTCCAGGGGACTTGGGAGCATGGTGGGCAGGACCTAAAACATGTGTCCCTAACCCACAGATGCCCCCTCTGCCTTGGATTCCAAGGAGCTACTACCTTGGCAACATCCCAGCTGGCCACAGGGCCTCGGGCACTTCCAGATTCCTGGGAGGCAGAGTGCCATGCTCTGCTCTCCTGAGCCCCTCCGTCCTCCCGGACAGAGCAGGCCCCCAGCCTGCACTTCCTGCCTCCTCAGCCCTCAGGGGCCCCTCCAGTTGGAGAGACTCTTACGTGAAGCCAAAAGGTGAGAGCCCTGGTTGGGGCCAGTGGGGGCAGATGGTGAGGCTGGATGCTGGGAGATGGATGGCCTGGTGCCAGCACAGCCAGAGGCCCAGGACAGTGTCCTCACCTGGGAAATGAGGGACCTGGACAAGACGCTCAAGGAGACTACACTTCAGCTCTCGTGACAACGGATGGTGCAGGCTCCAGAGCAGGGAGAGGCTGAGCTGGTAACCAGAGTGTGCCGGGGAGCCGAGGGGATGTGACAAAGGCCAGGGCCAACGTGCTGGTACCCAAGGAGGCCCCAGCCCACAGCAAGGCTGCAGCTAGGGTCATGCCACCCCCTCCCCCAGCAGAGATGGACATGAGGCTCCAGTCCTTTCACTGAGGACAGAACGAGACTGAGGTAAGCTGGAGGAAGGCCCACATAGACCTCTGTGGAAGAGAAGTGTCCTCCCTCAAAGGTGGGCCACTGCTTCCAGACTCCCTTGAGCTGATTCTCCATCTTTCTAAGGTCATGACCATCCCCACAGGTCTTCTGAAAGTAAATCCTCACTGCCCAGGGAGTTGACTGGGGGCTGCGTGAGGAGAGTGCCCCCCAGACCTAGACTGAAAGAGAACAGGCCTCAGGCCTCCCGCTTAGCAAGCTGGCACTGGCAGGCGGCCCCAGAGATGGAAGTAGGTGGGGTAGACCTACGTGCAAAGTGCCCACAGACTGGGCTCCGCAGCCCTGGGCTGTTCTGTTGCCACAGAGGGCAAGTGTGACTTGTCCCCTGCCACAAGCCCGAGCTGGGCACCTGAAGCTTCCTGGCCTGCCCGCAGGGAGTTCACACCCATGCCACAGCGGGTGCAAGGGCCGGGCAGCTGGCAGCCGTCCCAAGGAAGGAGCTGGTGGCTACAGAAGGGAAGTGCTCAAGGCCTGGCCCAGACAGTAACCCTTTTCCCCAGAGCCCCTCAGCTTCCAAAGACAAATTCACACAAATCTGGAATTTAAAAAAATCACCTCCACCTAGGATGTTCTTGTCTATCTTAGGGGCTGTGGAAGAACAAGGGGTCTCAGTGGTGTGGGGCCAGCAGGAGTCCAGAGGTGATGCCCCCAGGAATGGGGTTCACATGGCCAGAGGAGCCCCTTGTCTGGGCAAGCAGCTGAATGAACTTGACTTCTCCCACAGGGCAGGAAGGGTGGAGCTGGCCCCTCACTTTAGCCAAGACACAGGTGTTGGTTCTGGCCAAGGAGTGCTGGCTCCAGGCACATGAATTCCCAGCACTAGGGGCTGAGCATCACTTGGCGGGGGCCACTGCATGGGGACAGGGAGGCTCTCACACTGCAGGGTGGTGGGGCATTCCAGCCCAAAGGCAACTGACCCAGCCAAGCAGCACTTTGTGGCTGGAGGACTGCCCACTGTCCCATCACTGCCCGTACAAGGAAGCTAGCCCCTGCATTTGGGGAAGGGGTCCTGGGCCACGGAGCACAGTCACACTGGACCTTGACACTGATTTAGTTCTTGATGGTACCCTGGGCATCAGGACCATCACTGCCCTAGTGGGGTTAACTAGCTACCTGAGGACATTTAGAGCTCCTGTACCACACCTGAAAGACACCCAAACCACAGGGTGCTCCCTCAGGGAACTGCTGTGCCTGAAGGGGCCGGGGCCCAAACATGGAACTGGGGTGAACAGGGCAAAATAACCAAGACCTCCGCCTCCTGGGCAACTCCCCCCTCTCCCCGCAAACTGTCATAAAGTTCCAGAACAACAGGATTTTCCAAGGCAAGGCACTGATGCACCAGCCTAGCAAAGAGTGACCCTGGGGTGGAGAGGGGAGGGCTTTCTCTCCTGTCCACACACTGATCCATACCTCCCTCTTTTCCCTGCCAGCCCTAGCCCACGTGGTGGCCCTGCCTCTGGGAGAGTGGGGAGGGAGGAAACAGACAGGAGGACAGATTCCCGAGTCCTGATTCGAGTTTGATTCCTGGGTCTGCGGCCTCTGCTGCCACCCGCGCCTTGGGCCTTCTGCTAGGGGCGGGAAAGGCGAGGCGAAAGGCGCCCTCTCAGCAGATTCTGGGGTGGGGCGGACCCCTCTCGGTCTCCTAGTGACTGCCCCGACCCTGCACCGATTCCTCTGAAAGCCAAGGGAGCCCGAGGCAGCCGTAGTCTCCACACCGTTTATTTCTCCCTTCTGAGAAGTGGGATTGCTGGGGGCGGGGTGAGCAGAAAACCACGCGGAGACCGGGATCTGGGGCGCGGCCCTCAGGCGAAGGTGGAGCCGTTCCAGCCCACGTTGGCCGCGTTCATGTCGTAGTAGTTGATGTAGATTCTGCGAGGGAGGAAGGGGGCTGAACGGGCTGCGCGATGGCCACCGTGGCCGCGCGCCTCCAGCCCCCGGGCACCCACGCACCTGTCCGGGCTAATGCGCAGGCGTTCGGCCAGCAGGCCACACAGCAGCTTGCTGTAGGAGCGGTTCTGCGCGCCGCCGATCTTGCCGATGCTGTGCAGGCTGCAGAGCGCGCACGGCTCGCTGGAGCCCCCGAAGGCCATGAGCTGGTCCGGGACCACGTGCACTGCGATGTACTGCGGGGGAGGGCGCGCGGTCAGCCCGCCCGAGCGACCTCGCCGACCCGGGCGGCCCCCGTCCCTTCCCCGCCCGGAGCCTCATCCCGGAGTCGCAGTCCCCCTCCCCCAGCCCAGTACCACCTCGCCCTGCCCCCCCCGTCAAACCTGCGCCGGCTTGCCCGTGGCCTGTGCCAGCTGCTGGGTGAGCTCGGAGAGGAGTCCGTCCGGCACAGAGGCGCGGGGCACGTTGGTGTTCACCACGAACATCGGCATGATGGCGAGGAACCGCGGGGTCCGGGGCACAGGAACCGACCAACTCGCGCGCGAATGCGGCGGAAGAACCTGAGCTACGTGACCACCGCCCAGTGCCCCGCCCAGTGCGGCTTTGGCCCCGCCTCCCGTGACGCCGCCGCCGGCTGAGGCCCCGCCCCCGAGGCAGCGACTTCCTCCCGACTGGTGACGTCACCGCGCCAGAGGGAAACCCCCCCACAACAAAGCGGGACTCCGAACTCCTACGTAGGGGTGCGTCCTGAAAGGGTCATTTGTCTCCTCACTTTCGCGTCTCCACAGTGTTTCTGTGTCCAGGGCTCCGTTATCACTGATGCACTGTCTCCAGCCCGGGGTGCTCCTGCGAGTGCACCCCTCAAAGCCCTCCTCCAAGCGGCGGCCAGAAATCGGCTCGTCCCTCACTTGTCAGTCCTTTCATTTAGTCACAGATATTTACTCAGCGACGTCTGTGTGCCGGGAGCAGGGATACAGCGGTTAGCGGGACAGATGGCCCCTGGCCACTGAGCCATTGTATGAGTCTCCGGGGCCACAGTCCTGAGCGCGGGCCTGTGTGTGTGTGTGTGTGTGTGAGTGATGGAAAGGGGTAGTCATTGCTGCAGGTGGGAGGGGCTACCACAGGCAAGTCACCATCCGGGTGCCCCTCCTGCACCCCTGCTCTTCAGGTTGGGTGAGGATGCTGGGAGGTCCCCAGGAGAGGGGCAGGGAATAGGAGGTGACCCCCAGACAGAGCTCCAGGGGCCCAAGGCAGTCGCCATCTCCGTCTCAGAGCCCACCCCAAACCTCTGGTTCCTTGGGCAACCCCTCTGCAGGCCTGGGAGACTCCAGCTCCTCAGGGAAGCCCCACCCTGGTCGGGTCCTCTGAGGGTGCCCTCTCACTGAGGCCTGGTAAATTCTCTGTTTCTTCCATCAAAGGAGAACCCAAGGTGCCGCGCATACAAGGCATGGAGTAAGTACTGGCTGAATGAATGCATGGGTGAGTGAAGTTAGCCAAGACACAGCAGGAGGAAGGCGCGGCAGCAGCTGGGTTGGGGTCCTGGCCATGCTGAGGGCCCGGAGTAAGTCTGCGGGCCCTGCCCTCCCTGGGCAGAAGGGCCACCTGATTCTGCTTTAAGGAGACCCCTGGTTAGGGGGCTGCACTGGGGATGGGATCTCTCTCGAGGGGACATGCTGGTTTGGCCAAGTCTGAGAGCTGTCCAGGAAGGGCCTGTCCTTGGTCTCTGGCAGCTGCGGTCTGGTTAATAAGGCACAGCACAGGCTGGCCTGGATGATGGCCATTTGACAGAGTAAGGTGACTGAGCCTGTGGGACCAGCCAGCCCCCAGGTAGGAGGTCCCATGGCCCGGCTGTGCAAGTACTCTGTAAGCAGAGGTCCCTCACGCTGGGCCCAGGTCACTTCCCTCCTCACTCCTACACCCCAACAGTCTTCCTGTGCCCACGGCTCCGTTCCCACTGTAACACTCCACGCATGTTTCCAGCTCAGGGCACTCCTCCAAGACCCAGCAGCCAAGTCAGCATTTCTCCCTATGTCCAAATCCAAGGGCATGACTTTTCTCCCGTCCCTGATCGCCTGCCAGTGAAATGTGCCTCCCTCCGTGGTCCTTTATTCTTACTTCTCTCTGTCTCCCACCCCAACTTTAGTCTAAGTTAGCTGGCAGCACCTTTGGCCTGGCCTGGTCTGCTCTGGGGGGAAGAGTCTGTTTCCCTAGTCCTGGGGCACCAGATCTGGCCATGTGACCCACTTTACCCAGTGAAATGTGAACAGAAGTGACACGAGTGACTCCAGGAAGAAGATTCTTTGTTCACCTTTCTCTAATAGTGGAAGTGGGTGACACGGTGGAGCCTCGCCAGAAATCCCTGCAATGCCTCATAGGTGGCGAGCTGCTGAGGTCTTCAGTTTGTTACTGTGGCCCAGGGGAGCCTTCCCTGGTCAGGACAACCTCTGTTTACCCTAGCCCTTCCTAGTAGCAGTCAGTGCCATTTTTCTAGAAGGGCTTCTGAGGAGGTGCTAGGTTCCCAGTGCCCCCTCTTACTAGCTTTGGATTCTTGGCTAACCTCTCCGAGCCTCAGTTTTCCCACCTGTAATTTGAGGGTGACAGCAGCATCCAATTTACAGAGGGGTATAGTGAGAACCAAGTGGCCTAATTACTAGTGAGAGTCCCATCTGATGCTAGAGGTAGTACTATCACGACACCCGGGGTGACCTGGTCCCCACCCCACATCTTGCACCACGCTCCCTGGTTCTCTGAATCTTGTGTGCTGCCCTTTGGTGCTGGGGTCCCCCCTCCTGGCTCGGGCGTTGGCCCTGAAACGCAGTTGGCCTGCACGTTCCCTCATCTGCCTTGGGCTCAGGTTGTTAGGTGAGCCCCGGAGCCCCTGGCCTGGTCAGGCCCCGTCATGAGCCCAGCCCCTGTCCTCTCCTTCAAGGCCATCACCACACTTCTATTTGTGACCGATTACTTCCTTTTTGGGCCCCAAGGAGTGGGGAGGGGACTGTGTCTTTTTGGCTACTGCTGTGTGCCTACCTTCTGACCCATTACTGGGTGGCAGGCAGAGGGCCTCCAAAGATGCCCTGGCCCTGATCCCTGGAACCTGTGAATATGCTCTGTTACGTGGCAAAAGGCACTTCACAGATGTAATTAGGGTTACAGACCTTAATGTAGGGAGATGCTCATGGATTATCCAGGTGGGTCCAGCGTAATCACATGCCCCCTTAAAAGCAGAGAATTTTCTCCAGCTCAAGTCAGAGATGCGGCTGAAGAGGCAGTCAGAGAGCCTCGGAGCAGAGGGCTCAGATATGCTGCTACTGGCTTTGGAGAGGAAAGGGCCTCCGTTGGACAGCCCGGAGGAACTGAATTCTGCCAACAATCTGAACAAACTCTGAGGTGGGTGCCCCCCAAGTTGACTTGGAGACACCCCGACTTTGGCCGTGAGACCTGAAGCAGAAGACAGACGGTTTCGCACTCGGTTTGTGACCCACAGAAACTGTGAGATAATAAATGTGTGCTGTTTTAAGCTGCTAAATTTGTGGTAATTTATTCTGGGAGCAATAGAATAGCAACACACCTGGCATTACGAGGGGCTGTATAATTACCTGCGGAACCGCAGCACCAGGCGGCCCAAAGTCCTCTCCCCATCCCCCCACGGACACAATCCCAGGTCTGTTTGCTTAGAGCATTCATGGCCCCAGGGCCACTGGCAAGCAGGCGTGCCCCCCTGAGGCAGCTATGGCCCATGGCGAGGGGGCAGTTTATAGGCAAGCAGCTGTTTTGCGGATGGTGTGAAGGAAAAGCCGGGCTGGGCCTACTCGTAAATGTAAATGTAACAGGTGTCGGATTACTGATCTGAGTTCTGCTGGGCTAACTCGTAAATCTAAGTTAATAAGTGTCAGTTTGCTAATTCCCTGCTCATGTTTTGTTGTTTTTTTTTTTTTTGCTAGCCAGCTGGATTTTCAGAGAGACATATCTGGCCTTGGAATGTCGGTTTGCGGCCTCCCTGCCTCTGCTTTTGTGATAATGATGCTGCTAAAGCTGTTCCATGCCTATTGGCCGAACCCCAAGCTTGTAATTAACCCTATAAAACCTCATGCACACGTCTTGGAGGTGCTCAGAGCTTCAGAGCAGAAGCCCCTCTGAGCCCACCGGTGTAGTAAATCTGAGTACTCCAACCCTCTTCGTGGTGCTTGTTTCTTGGGCTGGCCTGTCATTTCTGTAACAATGGAACCCTTCCTCCTGCCCCCGACTGGAACTTGGACATGACCCCAAGATGTGCAGCAGCTGTCAGGCAACGCTGAGCTGGAAAAACACAGGCAAAGGAGGGGGAGCTGCAGGTGGGAGGAGCCTGGGGCTCTGCCGGCCCCTTCAGCTGCCTTTCCGTTACAGGGAAGAAGCCCTCAGGGTGGAGGGAAACGCCCCCGGATGAGGAGAAATCAGCCCACACGAAAGCTAGCAGTGGGCGCCCTGGTGGAGTATCTCCACAGGCAGGACCCGGGTCACCCACGCTGCTGGTGGCGGGTGGGCTGCCGGCCCCCTGATGCAGGGCTACAGCTGCCTCTTACTGCCTCTCCCAATCCAGACCTGGCCATCGGTCCCTGGGTGGTCCACTCTCCCACCGGCTCCCGCGGCCCCTCCACCAGCCTCATGTCCCTCAGCATCCCTCCCTGGTCACACACGGTCCATTGCTCCCAGCAAGAACCCAGCCGGCCCTGCACTCCCACTGTCCCTCCCCACCAGTCCCGGGTCCCTGGTTCACTGAACGTGGTAAAGGTTGCAGCAAAGACAACCCCTCCTCACCCATGCCCAGTCACAGCAGAAGATCATCAACCCTGCTGGTGACCCCCCAACCCCACCCATCCAGCTGTACTCGAAGTACTGGAGTTTAAAAGGGGTGTCTGCCAGGAGACCACCGAGCTGCAAAGGCAGGGCTAAGTTTTGGTGAAGAGCTAGCAGTCACGGCCAGCTCTCCCTCACCAGGCGAGACACAGTTCAGACAGGGCGATCTGGGCTGAGTCTCTTAAAGTCTGAGCCTCAGCTGCACAATTTCAAGATAGAGGAATCCCTTTCCCATAGACTTGCATGAAGATTTAATGAGATTAGGGACAAGTCAAAGTGCCTACCGATAGTTGGTGCTCAGTAAATGCTACCCAGTCTTACCTCATTGTCACCAAGTGTCCTGGAGCAGGAAATGGACTACCAGGCCTGACTCTAATGGTGGGCAGTGGACAATGTGGGGGACGATGCTTCCTTCCCCTTTTTGGTGACTAGGTCCCATCCCCCCCATCCCTCCCTGGATCCCACCAAAGCCAAGGCCAGGCTGCGAGGGACCCCCCAGGGTACTGGCTGCACCACCTTCCTACTCTCTGTGTCCACCCTGCCCTTGGCTCTCAGTCTTCCTGTGGGCCAACACGAGCCAGATAAGGCCAAGTGGACACAAAGGTGGCGTCTGCCCCTGGAATGTCACTCCACTTCCAGGGCCACGGGGAGGGGCTCAGCCCCCAGTGTCCTTGTCCCTCTCTGGGTGTTTGGTTCTCCCCAACCTTCAGGGATTCCCTGCTGCCTGCAAGGCAAGTTCTTTATGCTACAACAATGGTCAATTTTTTTTTGACCTAGATGTCAAGGTAACTCAATGGGAAAAAGACGGGCTCTTTGACAAATGGTACCAGACAATTGGACCTCCGTTAAAAATAAGTAAATAAAACTCCACTCTTATCTCCCACCACTCACAATTAACACCAACTGATCATCCACATAAATGTAAAAGCTTCTGGAATGTCTGGAAGGAAATCTTTGCAGTGCTGGGACAGGTAAAGATGTCTTAGGACACAAAATGCATAAAAAATCAAAACAACAAAGTGAGCTTTATCAAATTACAAATTTCTGCTCTTTCCAAGACACTGTTAAGAACATAAAACATACAGATTGTCAGAAAACACTTGAAATACATATATCCGGCATAGTACTGGCCTCCAGAATGTATAAAAAATGCCTATGACTCAAAAAAATAAGACAAATGACCCAATAAAAAATGGTAGACACTAGGAGACAAACTAGATGGCTATAGATCTGGTGATGACTTTTTAGATTTAACACCAAGGGCAAGATCCATGAAAGAAAGAACTGATAAGTTGAACTTCTTTAAAATCAAAAACGTCTGCTCTGTGGAAGACACAGTCAAGAGAAAGAGAAGACAAGACACAGACTGGGAGAAAACAATTTGCAAAATATGAATCTGATCAAAGATTGTTATCCAAAATATACAAAGAACTCTTAAAACTCAACAATAAGAAAACAGACAACTTGATTTTTAAAATGGGCCAAAGATTTTTAACAGACACGCATCAGAGAAGATACACAGATGGCAAATAAGCATATGAAAAGATGCTCCACATTGTATGTCATCAGGGAAATGCAAGTTAAAACAATGAGATACAACTACACACCTATTAGAATGGCCAAAATCCAAAACACTGACAACATCAAATGCTGGTGAGGATGTGGAGAAACAGGAACTCTCATGATTGCTCGTGGGAATGCAAAATAGTGCAGCCACTTTGGAAGACAGTTCAGCAGTTTCCTACAAAACTAAAGGCACTCTTACCTTATGACCCAGTAATCATGCTCCTTGGTATTTATCCAAAGGAGGTGAAAATGTATGTCCTCACAAAACGCATAGCATATTTATTCATAATTGCCAAAACCACCAAGATGTCCTTCAGTAGGTGAATAAATAAACTTTGGTATATCCAGACAATGGAATTTTACTCAGTGTAAAAAGAAATGAACTATTAAGTGATGAAAACACATGGAAGAAATGTTAAGTGCATATTACTAAGTAAAAGAAGCCAGCCTGAAAAGGGAACATACTGTATGATTCCAACTATATGATGTTCCAGAGAAAGCAAAATTGTAGGGACAGTAAAAAGTTCAGTGGTCCCAAGGGTTGGGGTTGGGGGGCGAATCAGGAAACAGCTGACCCAGAGAACAGAGAGGATTTTTAGGGCAGGGAAAATACTCAGTGTGATACTATAATGTGGATACATGTCATTGTACTTTTGTCCAAAACCACAGAACATACAACAACAGGAGTGAACCCTGATGTAAACCATGGACTTTGGGTAATAATGACATGTCAATGTAGGGTCATGGATTGTAATGTCCCTACTCTGGTGGGGGTTGTTGATAACACGGGAGGCTATGCATGGGTGGGGGCAGGGGACACATGGGAAATCTCTGTACTTTCCTCTCAATTTTGCTGTGAAATTAAAACTGCTCTTAGCGGGGAGGGTATAGCTCAAATGGTAGAGTGCATGCTAAGCACTCATGCTACCATGAGGTCCTGTTTTTGTTTTCTTTTATTTGTTTGTTTGTTTAGTAGAGGGACCAGGGACTGAACCCAAGACCTCGTGCATGCTAAGCAGGTGCTCTACCACTGAGCTGTGCCCTCCCTGCATGCATGAGGTCCTGGATTCAATCCCCAGTACTTTCTCTAAGAATAAATAAATAACTAAACCTAATTACCTCCCCCTACAAAAAAAACTGCTCTTAAAAAAAAACCTTTTCAAAAAAATAGTGGACAAAAGCTTCGAACAGATTCTTCACAAAAGAAGATATGTGGATGGTCATATTACCACACGAAAGGATGCTCAACATTATCAGTCATCAGGGAAATACCCCAATTAAAGCAGGAGATGCCACTGCACACTCAGCAATATGTCGAACTTTTTTTGTTTGTTTGTGTTGTCTTATTTTTGTTTGGAGGGGGGAGGTAATTAGGTTTTTTTTTTTAATGGAGGTACCAGGGATTGAACCCAGGACTTTATGCATGCTAAGCACGTGCTCTACCACTGAGCTATATCCTCCCCCCGACACTCAGCAAAATGTCCAAATGAAAAAGACTGACAGTGCTGAGTGCTGATGGGGATTTAGAGCATCTGGAACACTCATCCATTGCTAGTGGGAATGTAAAACTTTTCCAAGGTATGATCACTTTGGAAAAGTTTCTTCTAAGTTAAACATCCATTCATTATTAAACTCAGTAATTCATTTACTCAAAAGAAATGAAAGTGTACGTCTACACAACTTGTAGGGGAATGTTCATAGCAGTTTTATTCATAATGGCCAACAATCAGAAACAGCCCAAATGTCCACCAACAGGGAAATGGGTTAACAAATTATGGTATATCCATATGGCAGAATACTACTCAACCACATAAAGGAACATTTGCTAATACACGCAGCAACATGCATGACTCTCAAAACCTTTATCAGGAGCAAAGCCAGACAGAAATGCACACATATGGTGTGGAATCATATCACATTCTGAACCTACAGTGATAGAAGGTAGGTCCACACACGGTTGCCTGGGGCCTGGGGTGGGGTGGGATACTGATTGCAAAGGGGCACAAGGGGACTGTAGGGACAATGTGAATGTTCTACCTTGACTACGGTGATAGCTCCTGGGTATGGACACCTGTCAAACTCATCAAATAAATGTACGGTTGGTTACTCTGGATATATTTTATTATATGTAAATTACACCTCAATCAAGTTGATTTTTAAAAATCAATTCCTCGGAAAATCTTTCCCTGACCACGCCCCTCTCCAACAACCCCTGGTCTATACACTCTTTGCAACCTGTATTTTCTTCCACTGCATATCTCCAAGTTCGCCATGATGTTGTTTATTGGTTTCCTGTCAATGGCCTCTAGACAAGTCCCAGACCCCATCTCTCTAGGTCACCCCTGAGGGCTCAGCACCCCGCCTGCACAGAGCAGGTGCTCAGTGAGCACTCAGGAAACAAGGGGATGCCGGAGCTGGTGAGTGGAGGCCAGAGAGAGGAGCAGCTGGTTGGGCCCAGCCACACCCTCGGGCTAGAGCTCTGTGGACTGGACGACCTCCGGGCCCCTCCACATGGGGCTCTGGCTCCACCCGGGGAAGTTGAGTCTGTACAATTCCTCAGAGATCTCCAGGAAGGTCTTGCCTTTGGTCTCCGGGAGGAAGAAGAAAGTATAGACGGCCGCACAGACACAGACACAGAGGAAAGGCACGTAGAGGAAGTGGGACAGGCCCTCCTGTGGGTTCAGAGAGACCCGAGACCTGGTGCGGCCCATTCAGCCCCAGGCAGGTCCGGATGAGGGACCTGACCCTCTCCGTTCAGATAAGCCCCATCCCTTCTGGTCTCAGACTCCCTGGATGGAGCACCTCCCCTTCCTCCCTCATGGGACCACCCCTCCCACCTCCCCACACCACCCTACCCTTTCTCAAGCTGACAGGGCCAGGGGATGGGAGGGGGCACCTACCATGATGAAGGGGAATCCCAGCCCAACCAGGAAGAGCATGGTCCACATGAGCACTCCGCAAACCATGTAGGCAGCAGGCCTGGCTGTCTGGTCAAAGAGCTCGGTGGCCAGGATCCCGGTCACTCCGGCTGGAAGGAGGAGTGGGGATGGGGACAGAGGCCTGCCAGCTAGGGCTTCCAGGCCTGCCTTCCAACCACCTGGCCCCAGACAGGAAAGTGGGGCCTCTCGGGGGCGCTCCTCCTGCGCCCGTTCTCTCCCCAAAGCCTGTAAAGTTGAGTGGGGCAGGGGCGCAAGCTGGTGCATTCACACCCACCCAGCCTTCGCCCAGACAGCCTGCGCCTTCCGCAAGGCCCAAAGCCTGGAGCCCTTGGGCCCACTCACCGGGGCCGATGCCAAAGCTGAGGATGAAGGCGAAGATGCAGGACATGGCCAGGTAGGGCATCCAGGGGAAGGAGCTCTGCAGCAGAGGAGGGGCGCTGAGGGGAGATGGGGGGCCGCACACACTGCCGCCCAGCTCACATCCCCGCCCAGCTACCTGCAGGCACAGGGCTGCCGTGAAGACGCTCCCCCAGCAGGTCATCAGGCAGTAGCCCCCCATCAGCAGCACCCGCCGGCCCACTCTCTCGATGACCACACACTGCAAAGGAAAGGAGCCCAACCTGACTGACCTGCACGGGCCACGGTCCCTGGGTCCGGGGACAGGCAGTGGGGAGGGGCCCCAAGAGGAAGCTGGGGTGGGGGTGGGTGGCCAGGAGCAGTTTACTGCTTCAGGGGATTAAGATATGAATTTTCCAGAGGACCTCGGTCACTCAACTTCAGTTTCCCCATCTCAAGATGGTGGTGTGAGTGCCCAGCAAACAGTAGGTGCTTAATACGTGCTCACTAACTCGCGGCATTTTAACGGAGTGAGCTGAAGTGGAAGTGGCTTAGCACCCCGAGGGTCCGCCGCAGGGCTAGGCGGTGGAGGTCGGGGGCGGTCGGCCCGGAGCCAGACTCACGCTGACCAGCGTCGCCAGCAGCTCGCAGCCCCCGGTCCCGATGACCGCGTACTGGACCTTCTCCGGGGGGATTCGTGCCTGGACGAACATCGCCGACGCGTAGGAGTACACCTGCGGGGGCGGGCGAGGGGCGGCTGCGCGCGGGCTCCCCCACCCTTGGCCCACAGCCCGACACCCCCCACCCCACTCCCTGCCCCCTCCTCTATCTCCCCACCCCCACCTCCTACCCCGGCCGGGAGCCGGGAGGGCTCACCGCGTCGTTCCCGCACAGCTCCATGGCCCCGCCCAGCACCACCAGGCTCGCCACCTGCCTCCGCAGCGCGCGGTCCCCGAACAGCTCCCACGGGCGCCGCGCGCGCCGGCCCCCGCAGGCGGCGCGCTCCTGCTCCAGCTCCGCCAGCTCTCCGGCCAGGTCCGCGGGGCCCCGCAGCCGCTGCAGCGCTGGGGAAGGGAGCAGGGGCAGCGGAGGCTGAGTTCCCAGCCCCCGGCCCCTGGCCCCTCTGAGGCTCCCACAGTGAGCTCCCCGCGCCCACCTCCTTTCTCCTTCCAGGGACACCCTTGGTTGGATGGGGGTGCTCTTCCTGGCCCTCTCGTTTCCCAGCATCATGGACCAGAGGGGACTTTAGCAACTCGAGGTTCTGAGGGTACACCACTCAGGACACCACAATTGCGACAGACTGCCACTGGCGTCCCGGTTCTCCACCCCTCCCTGCATCCGTATCTCTTGCTATGGGATTTGGCAATTACTGTCACTAAGGGGGCATGTACACACCTGCCCCGTGGCACCGTGCTCTGCCTCATGACTCTCTCACCAGGCGTCCTGCCTGTTCGAGCCCAAGCCTTCAGAGTCCTGGATCTTTCTACTTGCTCTTCTGTCATTACTGTAAAAACCTGCGGCAGGGCTAGCCCTCTGGTCCCAGGAAGAAGCAGAAATGGCCCAGCTGGGACATTCCTAAGTCAGCCTATGCCCCGCTGACCCACATAAGCAGAGCCTCCAGCCGGACCCACCCTTCATCAGCCACCCTCGAGAACTCGCAGAGGCTTGAGCTAAGTAATGGCTTCCCTGCTCTGCCCCTGAGATGTGATCGTTAGGCAGCAAGAGAAAACTGGTACCCAGAGTAGGTGCCACCTTAACTCGGGCCTGCGATACACGGTGTTGGTTCCCAGACTAGGCAGAGAATGGGGAGGAGGCTGGAAGAATGATGCTCCTGTGTGCAGGGCAGTAACGGGGAAGAGAAAAAACAGACCTAATGAACTTCTGGACCTGGGAAGAGATCCTGAGTGTCAAAAGCATGAGCTGGCTGCTTTTAGCTAAGTAGTCTAAACTGACTGTAATGCAATCCTAAGCTCAAAAAGACCCTCAGAGGAAACACAATTTAATTAAATATAACTTCTTCCAGAACTTTCTAGGTTAGTTAAAGAAAAAAGAAAAAACAAACCTGTTTCTCATCTCTAGCTTCTCCAACTAGCAAGAGTCCTAAATTAAGTTACAGCGTGAGAACCAAGATTAAATCCAGAACACTGCCAGTAAGCCCCGGACTAAGGGTAAAGACTAAACCAAGGGTAGGGCTTAACGCAGCGCCTCACAGACCCTCATGGCTGGAAAGAGGGGCATCACAGAGGCTTAAGAGTCTTGGTCCAGAGCAGCCCAGCATACTCCCAAATTCCAGTAATTAAGAGAGAAGCATGTCTCAAAAAGAATTATGGATGTGGCTCTTGGCACATAAACCAAATGTTCAGAAAATTCACATCATTTTGGAGAAAGCTGTATTGACAAAAAGCTCTGCCAGTTGAAAAGACACTGAGGTGGTTTGAAATGTGAAGACCAGCTTTCTATATGTACATTTTCCAGTGCCCTCTTCAGGGGTCAAGGAAGGTGATGGAAAATGAAGGATGTCTCCAACGGCAGGACCAAGAAGCTGCGGGAACCAGGACCTGGGAAGCGCCTCCCAGGGGGTGGAGCCAGGGCTTAATGGAGGGCAACTCCCCACCCCAAGGCAGTTTGCCCAGGGGCGCTCAGCATTGCTGTGGGCAGAGGACTGCTCTCTACCTCTTTGCCACCCTTTTTTGGAGAAAAAGGTTCATTCTGGTTACACCAGCCCACTCTCACCAGTGTCTGCTAAGTGTGGGAGGGGCAGAAGACTTGGGTTTTTATTTCCTAGGTCTCTGGATCAAGAAAAGGGACATACAGATTTGACATGATCTTAAGATCCTAGATTACAAGCCCGAGGCCATGATTGCTTGAGACTTTGGGGGCGGGGTTGTTTCCAGGATGACATAAGCATGTTCTGCACAGGGAGGGACATAAATAATAGCAATGGTCACCATGGCAAGCTGGGAAGAATACATTAGTGGGCCCTGGTCTTCACCCCTCCCTAAACCTATACCACTTGCCATGCGAGTGGAGATGCCATGGATTTTCCCATCTCTGGACTTCGGGGTCAATGATGTGACTCTGGCCCCTCACGCTCAACAGTGGGCATGAGGGGCCAAAGGTTTGGAAAGTGCTTGTGCGGCTGGGTTTGCCTTCTCACACCTCTGCCACCATCATAACAACATTCCTGCGCTGGTCCAACGGTACCAAGAGTGGGAGGAGGGGCATGTGCAGCAGAGCTGAACTCCTCCAGCCCAGACCAGCTTCAACTGGCCGACTCCTAGCTGACCCCTGGCACCGTAAGCCAGCCCAGCCAAGATGGGCAGGGACGGGCAGCCAGCCCAGGCAGTACATGAGCTGCAGATGCAGGCAGTGATTGCTGTTTTCAGCCAGAGATTTGGGGGTGCTCCTCGGGCATCACCACTGGAACCACAGCTGACAGAGGACCTCAGCCCAGCCAGCACTGCGCCCTTGAGGCCTTGCTTGGTGTTTCACCCTCTCGCACGTCTGGCTTGGGGGGTGCTTTCTCTGCTCCACCCTGGGTTCCCAGATGGCAGACGCTGAGTCTGTTCCAGCCCAGTGCCCTGGCATTTAGGACAGCCCCTTGATAAATAGTTTCGAAGGGGTGCATAGATGATGAAACTGAGGCACAAAAAGAGGGATAGTTTTGTCCTGAATAAATGAAACCTGAGACCTGAGGACCCACATGCTCTGGCCAGATGTACACCATGGCCAAGGGTGGTCTGGGGCCCGAGGTCAGGGACTCACCTGCCAGGCAAGCCTCGGAGTCTCCACGGTCAATGAGGAGGTAGCGCGGGCTCTCGGGGAGCAGGGGAAGGGAGGCCAGCTGGAGGACCCCAGGCACCAGGCAGCTGGCCAGCAGCAGGGGCCAGGCCTGCGGGCCACCCAGGAGCTCCCTGGGGGGACAGAGGAGAGGCTGAGCCAGACGCCTCCTTGCTGGAGTCCTGCTCCCTACTGCCTGCCCCACTGAGGACAGAGGGTCTGTGTTACTCTGTGCCTCCTCCTAACGGCTCTGGGCCTGGACCCCCCCAGGTGGGGACATGAGAGAGGGCAGGGGCGTGGGCCTACCTCATCCCTCGCAGCTACTCTCCCCAGGGCTCTTCCCAGGGCTCCAGGCTCTGCCCTCACCCCTCTTTCCCGGGATGCTCCCTTTAAAAGCCGAAACCTGCACCCTCTCCTCTGTCCAGACCCATTCTTTGCTCCGCGATCTGGAGAGGCCGGAAGAGGCAGATGCACACGAAGTGCGGCTGACCGATAAGTGTTCTGTGTACCAGCCAGAGGCCCGTGGACGGGGCTTCAATGCCTGAGTACAAGGAAGCAACGCCTTAATCTCCTTGGGAGGTGGGAGAAAAATTTAGGCAAGGAAGGGCTTTTCCTGGACCCCTCTAACCTCTCAGTGCCCGGCGAGGGGCACTTACCTGAGTCCGACCACCTGACCCATCACGATTCCCAGGGCGGTGAAGATGGCTGAGGTCATGGCCACAGCTCCTCGGAGCTCCTTGGGAGCACTCTCCCCCAGGTACATGGGCTGGACGTTCATGCTTACACCTGGACGCATGTGCAACAGATGGTCAGCCACAGGCCTGCTTCTCCCGACACCTCCTCAGTGCCACCTGCCCCTCCCCTATGGGATCCCAGCATGAGTGCTACTCCCTCAGTCCCTACACTTGGAAGGGTTCCTCTCCAGCTGCTGGAGGGCCAGCAGGATGCCAGTCCACCCCCAGGACTTCTGAGAGAGAAGTCCTCAGATCGGCTCCCACCCCACAGTTCCAGCATTTTCTAGCCCCGGTCACGGTCAGTGGAAGGAATGTGGGGGGCTCTGAGGGAGTGGATGCTCCCCAGCTGTCCCGGCTCTCACCTCTCACCTCAACTATCCCTGGAGGGTCCCCCCTCATCCCAGCTTCCCCAGGGAGGCTTCTGGCACCCAGGCAGCCAGTGGGAAAACAGCTGGACAGTACCTCCCACCGCCCACCCCAGATGCTGACACCTAGCAAGAAAGTGGGAGGCCATTGTATTGGGGCGTCTTCCAGCTGGGAACACGGCAGGCGGGGTGTGCGGCTCCATCCCCTCCCTGGCCTGGGGTCCGGAAACAACCCTCAACAAGGTCCTGCCTCTCTCCAAGCACCGGGTGGGGGCAGCCAGGAGGAAGGTGGGTAAGCTGATGGCCCCAGACTCTTGGAGGTACCCCTGTTCTTCCTACAAACACTTAGGGAGGGATCCCTTCTGTGCTCGGACTCCAGGCACAAAGATAAAGTCTGACCCGGTCCCTTTTCCCTGGAGTGTGGGCTGTACCCACTTTAAGTGTCTATTAAAATGCACCATATTTAATCATTCTGCAAAAAAAAAAAAAAAAAAAAAGGTGGGCACGGATGGAAAAGAAATCAATGAACAAAGAGGATAAAGGAAGGAATGAAGGGAGTAGAGGGAACGCATGAAGAAGAGGAACAGGGAGGCAGGAGGAGACACCCCCGCCCAGTACCTGCGCTGACTCCCACCAGCAGCCTTCCCAGCATGACCATCTCAAAGGACCCGGCCCTGCGGCTGAAGCCAAACAGGGTTGCTGCGGCCACCACAAAGATGTTATTCACCAGCAGGGACTTCTTCCTTGGGGAAGCCGAACACAAGGAGAGAGGCTTGGTTCAGTCCCAAGGGGACCCTGGGGATCGGGGGGCCCTGATCAGACCTGTGTGTGCGCGGGGACGGCATCAGTAGTTTAAGCCGCATGGACAGAAATGACACTGGCCACTGTACTTAGGGTCACTCGTGGGATGCCCCGAGGGGCATACTCCTTCCTGATGGGACAGATGGCAAATCAAGGAGGGGGCGCAGGGAACAGCAGCTGTGGGCTCCAGACACTGGGCTTGGAGGCGCTGTCCGGCAGGCCACTCAGGAGAGCTCACAGTAGATCATACGGCTGGCTGTAGCCACAGGGAACCGAGCCAGAGCAGGACACGGCCCTGCCCCCATCAACAGATGAGCCAACGCTCAGACCACCTGTGTCTGGAGGACAGCAGATGACAGTTGACCGTAACAAACGCGATCCGGCGGTAACTCCCACGGTGCCTAATAAGCCATATATGGCTTCTTCACTGGTATAAATTAACAAAGGACTTTGATTGTGGCTATTTCTCTGGCGAATGCATTTTGCTGGATTTCAGGACACAGACAACACCAGAAACATGTAGCTTCCACGGGCAAGTCAGTACTGCACCGATACCAACCTCCCTAAGGGGATGCCTGCTCTCCAGCTCAGGGCCACCCCCATCTGCTCCACCAGGAGCCACCCATCCCTCAGGCATCCCTCTGGCCCACTACTTTGATACTTTATGCTGAAAGGACACTCGATGCCTCGGTAACGTGCCACTGGAGGCAGCCTGTTCCACCCTGAGTGTTGTGATCCCACACTTCCACCGGGTGATTTGCAAACCTGGAAGTTTTGATGGAGTATTCTCTAGGGGGTCTAAACCTACTGTGGGATGCTCTGCTCCTCGACCGTCTAGACCTGGGAGACTAAGGTGCTCCAAGTGCCCAGGTGGCTGCCTCCAAGGAGAATTACAGTGCAAGACCAAAGTTTCTGAGCAAAGCCACCACTTCAGCGAGTTACTCTCCTCTTAATCAGAAACAACTCCTGGCTTCTCACTAGGCCCAGGAGGAGAATCCACACCAGACTTGGGTGTTTGGCTGTTGTTTTAGCCAACTGAGTCCTGATTTTCTGTCACTAGAAGTTGAGACATCCTAACAGATACTCCTGTTAAATACACCAGCGTGATACCTGTGCAATTCTGCATCCAACAAAGGAGGTTCCATCAGTGAAAGAGGAAGGACAGGTGCCCATGGAACTCAGTGTTGTGTTAGGAACCCCATCATCCAGAAGCAGATGGCCTCCAGGTGTGACATCAGTCACTGCTCCCACTCAAGCATGAAGACTGGGGTCACCCCAATGGGCAAAGAGCCTCAGTCAGTGGACATGCTGACCCAAGACAAGAGCAGAAAACCAGAGGATGGAAGTCACCAGCGACAGCATGACCAGTCCAACACCAAGGAGCAGCTCCTCTACCTGTGTTTCCATGCTTTGGGTCATATGCTTTAAACAAAAGTCACCGTGAGTTTCCTCTTCCTCGATTAGTTTTTTCCCTACTCTTTCTCCTTTTTCCCTCCTCCCAGGTGTCTTGAGGGCAGTTAAATTTACCATTAAATGTGTAGATTGCACAATATCAAGAGGTTCGCCGCAGGGCGGGCAGAGTGGTCATCACTCAGAATCCCTGAGCTCGGGAAGAACACGTGTTGTGTTGGCCCTGGCGGCTGTGCCCTGAGTGATCTCAGGAAGAGGGGAATGCACATCCGGCAGGTGGCCGAGTAACATTAGGAGGGGCACGTAGGGAACCAAATACATGGGAGAAAGGTGTCCACACATGCTGGGTAGCCAGCCGAGGGGTGGCCCATGGGAGCCGTTAGTTTTTCTGCCCCGCTTCCCTTCGCCCCTGCTGGGTCACAGCTGCAGGCAAGTGACCCAAGGTGGTTCCAGAGCAACCCGTCTTCCTGGATTCCGAGCTCAGTGAAGATGCTGGCGGCGGGATGTGGTTGGAGTCGATGCCCTGAAGGCGGCCTCCCAGGAGGAAAGGCCATGCTGGGGCAGGCAGTTGGGATCCTCGCAGCACCTTGGACCTGCCCCTCTCAGGCCTGCTTTCCAGTACTTCCTTCCCTCCCACGAGCAGCCCAGCATCCTTTGCATTACCCCAGTTTTTCACACAATTGGTCAGGGTCTGCCTGTCCTGTTTGGGACCCCAGAACTGTGTCAGTTGGCTTCCAACAGGGAAATCGAGGAGGAAACGCTTGTTCCCAGTAAGACCACACGTGTTGGCAGCCATGGATCCAGAAAGCAGGGGTCCTCCCTCCCACATAGCGCGGGACTCTTCCCTCTGCCACCTCCACGAGGAGACATGACACTGCAGGCAGGGCAGGAGGCTGGGTGGGGACCTGCCGGGCACCCTGCCCGCATCCCTCAGCTTGCAGCCTGGGGTGGCATCATTAACGGGCTCTCCAGGGGTACACGGGAGGCACTTACCTTCCAAGTGTGATGGCCAGGGGCCCAGCAAGCAATGCTCCAAGGAGGCCCCCCAGCGGGTACAGAGACACGATGAGGGACCACACCAGCAGGACCAGGTGGTCAGGCAGTGGCCGGCCGGTGCGCATCTGCCACGTCTCATTGGTGAATTCCTGAATGTACTGGGGACAGAGAGGCCAGTCACCCCTGGGTTAGGGGTCCCCATGAAAGGCCTTCTCCCCCCAGGCCCTGCCTGCGCAGGAGGCAGTCTCCTGAGCAACCCTACTCCCCATGGTGGGACTGAACTCGCCCGAGCACCTGGCACATGAAAGCACCATGCCCGTGTCTTTCAAACACAGTGTCTCCTGGAGCTTAGCACTGGTCAGTCTCTATTTGCCCCTCTGAGTCCACTCTCAGCCCCATCCCCCTGCTTTTGGCCTGGGCCACATCAGAGGAGGCAGGAGGGCTGTGTGTCCCCAGGGCACCCTTCCTGGGAGGTTGCCTCAGGCCATCTACAAAGCCTGACCAAACATCACTGCTCCACTCCAAGAGGTGAAAACCACATGGCCTTATCCATCTGGTTTCAATGACTGCTCCTTCCATGTGTCCCTTGGGGGGTAGAGGTGGCACACTAAATCTGCATGACCGCACTCCCACTAGCCTGTGTGTCCTCGACATCCCACACGTCTTTTGAAAATCATCCTTTGTGGTATCTAAACCAAGTGACTTTTCTGGAGTGTGCAGCATGTTTCCTGGGTACCCCAATGGTGACAAGCCCTGGGAAGTGTTCTGTTAGATACACGTTCTCTGTTCATTGTTAAGACTGGGAATCAGGCCCACAACTTGCCCTCAGCCACAGGTCAGGGCTGCAGCCACATGGTCTGGACACCCAGAGCCCCATCCCCCAGAGCTGCTGCTCCAGGTCAGTGAACAGAGGCTACGTGGTTAGGGATGGCTGCACTCAGGAAGACCCAGATACCCTTCCCTTGGTCAGAGATGAATGTCAGTGTCAGCCCTCTCCTGCCCGGGCCAGCCCTCTCCTTCCCAGGCCAACTCCGGGTATTGGCTGTTAGCCTGGTACCCGCCAGGTCCCTCTGGGGGAAGGACCTGTCCGGGGAGCTGGGACCAGAGCCAGCCTCCCCTGACCCTGGCTGCAAATCCTCAAGGGTGACTATTCAAGGGGTTAAAGAGAGCCTGTGAGGCCAAGAAAGTCCCATTTTTAGGGGCTCGTGGTGGTCCAGGGGATTCCGCTGCTGACAGATCCCTCTCAGTTTGCACTGTCAGTGTGCACTGAGGTGGACACTCACACTCTTACTGAATAAACAAATGAACAAATGCAGCGAGCCCAGACCTCCCTTTCTAAACCCTCCATTTCATCCTTTCTTCAAGGGACCGGGCTGCTATAGTTGTTTCTGCCCAGGATGTGCACCCATCCCCAGCTTCCACCATGTGCTAACATACCTCCCTTGGAGGGAGGTTCTTTCCCACTGTCAATCACAGCCCCTATGCAGTTGGTCACCTGACCCAGACCTGGCCAATAGGAGTGCTTCACTTTCCTGACCACGTGATTGGCCAAATGGGCATGTGATCCAAACGAGCCAATCAGAGCCTTCCCCAGCCTTTGTGCTGGAACTACCAGGGAGGACTTTTGTCTGGGGCTTCCCAGTCTAGGACAGTCTGAGTCTGGTGACAGCTGCTATTCTGTCCTGGGTGAAGGATGAGGCCCCACAGGATCAGGTGAGCCCCATTTCTGTCCTGGGGCCTGGTTCCTGCAGCCCCACTTCCTTCCCAGCTGTGTGACAGGACACTTGCCCCTTCTTACTTAGGTGAGTTAGAGGTGGCTTCCATCACTGGGGCTGAGAGAGCCATCCTTCCCACAGGGACTCACTGAACATTGGCACAGGCCAGGCCAGCAACAGGTGCTGGGGAGGGAGTGGGGACTCCAGCTGGGGGTTGTGGAAGAAAGGCTTCAGGAAGGTGATGGCCCCTTGAGGGGCTCCTGCAGGTGGGACAGAGAGGGCTTCCCAGCAGAAGCCTTCAAGAAAGGGCTGGACGTTATTTGAGGAACTGCATTTAACCTGCTTTGGTAGCAAAGTTGGGGGAATGAAGGTGGGAGATAGGTGGACAGGTTCTAATCCCAGGAGGCCTTGGACTTCAGGTGGATGAGTCTGTCCTAGTCCTTTAGGCACTGGGGAACCACAGAATGTTTCTGGGTAGGGGAATGACTTGATCAAACTTGAGAAGATCTGGAAGGGGAGAAGCTGAAGGCAGGGTGGCCAGTGAGGAGCCTGAGCCAGAGATCCAGGCAGGAGAGATGGGGTCTGAACTGGGATCGTGGAAGAGATGAGAGGAGAAATGGCTAGAAGGCAGAAGTAGTTAGGAAGGACTTGGTATCAGAGAGAGGGAGGGCAGAGTCAGGGTGGACCCCCAGTCACTGGGAGATGGTGGAATCATCTGCTGATATCAGGGACCCAGGAGGATGTGTGAGTTTCAGGGGAGGTTGCAGAGTTGGGTTTGAACCCGCAGGACCTGTGGGACAGCCCAGTAGAGGTGGATGCGTGGGAGAAAGCGCCACCAAGTGGATGCTGGCCTGAAGATCAGCTGTTGGCCCTTACTCAGCACCCACTGGGATGGTGACGGTGGGCACGGAGGGTACATACCAAGGTCGGGGCATTGATGATGGAGAGGTTGTAGCCAAACTGGAAAGTCCCACCAATGCCAGCTGCACAGATGGTCAAGAGTAGGACCCAGCCCTGAAACTGAGGAGAGAGGAGAGGACACAGAGTGACCAACGACAGCCTCCACCTCCTTCCCGGGGTTGGAACTAACCAATCACAGCATTGCAATCTGTCTGAACCAGGCAGTGATGTCTCCACTTTGCAGATGAAGAAACCGAGGCAGAGGGGAGAGGAGTTGCCTGGATCACACGGCTGGCAGGTGGCAGAGGCACCCCAGCCTTCTGCTCTGAGTCCAGGATCCCGCTGCCCCCTCACCCCGACCCCACCCCTGGCAGCATTGTCCGGAGATGGGCAGCCGTTCCCGGCCCTCCTTGACGGGCTGGCCCCGGGCTATGCTTGCTATGGCTTGGGGGACAACGCTCCAAGCTGGAGCCCCAGGGGAGTGAAGCTGTGCCTTTAGCAGGACAGGAGCCCCTGAGCCCCAATAACTCGCTTCAGCGAAACTGTCTCCAACAGAGTGGCTGGGCCTCTGGCTCTGCCCTCCTAGCTTGTTCTGCAGCGAGGCTAAGAAATGGGGCCACACAGAGCTACACATGTGGGGACTTGGGGGCATATGGACGAGCAGAGATCAGCCTGGCTCCTGGGCTTTGTCTTTTTGGAATCACTTCCTCGCTGGCCCTGGGGATGATAATGTCCCTCCAGGCTGGGGGACAGCCAAGGTATGCATGCACCACACACACCTGGTACAAACATGGGCAGCTTTTCATCCCCCTGCGACACCCTTAGAGCTGGAGGGAGAACACCCCAAGGTACACTGCCATGAGGACTCAGCACCCCGATACCCCGTCATTAGGTTGGCATTTTTTTTAGGGATTCACAATCTTATTTCTGGGGAAGGTATAGCTCAAGTGGTAGAGCACATCCTTAGCATGCGTGAGGTCCTGGGTTCAGTCCCCAGTACCTCCATTAAAATAAACAGAAAACAAACTAATGGTCACAATCTTATTTCTATTTTTTCTCTTATACTTTTCTCTAAAAATTCAGTATGTGCTGAAAGCTGAAAGCTCTCCGCTCTCCCAAAGAGCAGTTCCCAGCAATGAACTGCTTCCCTCAGATATTCTCCTAGATAGTCGCCAAGTGGTTAACCATACAAAAATAAAATCGCTGATCTTTCCCCAGTAAATTGATACCACCATTTTCTTGTTCTGGCAAAGGGTCCCCCAAAGATGAAGTCCTGGTTCATGTTTATATTTCTTAAAAAATACTTAAAATACACATTTCATGGCACAAGGATGTTTGGCTAAGGCCTTTCTGAAGAATTTCCAGGACCTCAGAGCTACTTACTGATCCATCAAATACTAAGTGCCCGTCCCAGCCAGGAACTGAGCTGGGGGGTAGACACAGCTGGAAAAGACAGATCTGCTTCCAGAACATAGTGAGAAACTGGACTGGGAGTCGGGGTGGGCAGGGGGGTGGAGGAAGAGGCGTTGAGGGCAGGATCCTGCCAAAGGTCTGCAGGCTGGTCCATGACTGGCACCCTGGCTGCTCACAGTCCCTACAAGGTCTAAGTACCTTCCTTCCAAGCCTGAAGCCATAGGGGGAAGGCAGGTCAGAATCCAGGAGTCCCTTCTCACTGGAGTCACGTGGACACTCCATGCGGGCTGCGTGGAGGGCAGAGTTCCACTGAGACAGCAGATCTGCAGGAAGCCACAAGTCACGCAGTGCCTGATGTGAACTGAGCCCATGTGGCCAAGGTGCTGGCAGGTCTCCAGGACAGCATAAATCACCTACTTCCGTGAGACTGAGGATGTCTCCTCCTGTGACTGGTCATGGAAAGTGTTCAGACATGAGCTGTGCTGGTGATTCAGCCTCCCTACCATGGGCAATAAACCTACAGTTCTAGGTGCTGGGGATAAAGCGATGAACAAAAGACGAAATCCGTGACGTCATGGAACTTCCCTTCCAGTGGGGGAAGATAGGCAGCAGCGAAATGAACAAGGAAGATATATGTCGGGGGGGTGGGGGGCGCGACAGAGACAAAGCAGGGAGAGGTGAGAGGGAGAGTCTGGAGAGGGTGGTCAGGGAGTAAGCACTGAGAAGGGGCCATCGCACGAAGACTTGAAGGAGGTGAGGGAATGCGCCATGCAGGCATCTGAAGGAAATCCGTGCAGGCTGGCGGGAGAACCCAGAGATGGGGAGATGCGCGGGTCTGGGCGAGCTCTTCCGGCTGCCCCACATCCTAGGTGACGCTGGACGTCAGGGAGCCTGGTGAAGGCGATGAAAGTTGGGGAGAGGAGTGAAGGTGGGAAACAGACCCAGGACAGGATGAGGCGGGGAGGACCGCAGTGCCCAAGGGCTGCTGCCCCTGAGGGCGTGCCCAGACCGCACGAGGACCTGAGGGCCCAGGCATCGCGAGGGACGCTAGCCTGGGACGCGGCCGTTCCGCCAGTCCTGCACGCTGATACCCCACGCAACCTTGCACTCGCCCCAGCCCTTCCCTGAGCGTGAACCCCTGCTCAAGCTCGTCTGGGCCCGGCACCTAGCTCCACTGTGCAAACAAGCACCAGATACTTCCGTACACTGGACACTTTCGTTGAGCCCTCCAGAGTGCACTCAAGCCCGCAATCCCTCATCTGAGAAGCCGGGGCCGGCGGAATTCAAACCTTCGCCAAGCGCGGATCGGAGGGTAAGGGGAGGCGCATGCGCGGTGGGGCGATAGCGAGGCGTAAACCCGTCTCGAGGCGGAGGCGGACGCACGCGCAGTGGGTGTTGACGAGATGAAGGTTCGCGCACGGCGCGTGGTGCCCAGAGCGTGCGGCCGAGACGCCTGCGCAGGGTGGGGCGGTGGGGGGGTCCCGCGAGCCCGTCACCTGGGTCCGAGGCTGTAACTGCGGCTCCTGTTCATCCTCCGTCCCTTCCTATCCTCAGCTGTGAAGGTGAAAGTCCACTGACTCCTTACTCGGCCGAGCCTGGGGCCTATTTCTGCAGACCGGGAGTTCTGGCCCCAGGTCACCCCGGCCATCCCCCAGCATCCACACCCGCAGGTCTCGGCCGGTAGCTCTAATCACCGCGCTCCAGGCTTGCCTGAAATCCCGGCCCTGGCCCCTCGTCCCCACGTCCCCTCCCCCGCTGCCGCCTCCAGAGTGACTCCCTGCTGGTCCCTCCTGCGCCCCGCCCCTCGAACCCCCTACCAGCCCTTCGGCCCGGCCTCCTCTCCCACTCATCTGGCGCCCTTGCCCGCCACCAGGGCCAAGGAGGCCCCTGTCGCCGGGAGGACCCCGTCCCCGAGCACTCTGAGGGCAGAGCCCTTGATTCTGCACAGACATCCCCACTCTCCTCCAGTCCAGGTGTCCCCACCCTTTCCCTGGAGGAGGAACAGTATTAAGAGAGACGAAAGGCAGACCCACCAGTCCCTGGAGTGCTCTCATCTGTCCGTCCTGGCAGAGCCCGTGACTTGGAAAGCAGACAGGAGAACCGGTCTCGGATTGCAGCCGTGGAATCCGTTGCGCGAGAGGGCGGCCCGGCCTATGTGCCAATATTAATCCGGTCCAGTGGCCCCTGTAAGGTGAGGAACCACAGGGCCCAGTGGGCCAGATTAATCTTTTATTTCTCAGGGCTTCCCAGGTCCTGCGTGGAATCCAGGAGTTGGACTAAGGCCAGATGGAAACCAGACTTGCCAAAGATGTTATTTGTGGTCATAGAAACAGATCTGACAGTGACCCTAGGAAGTCACCTGAGCAAAGACTATGGTAGGAGTACATCAGAATGGATACTGCAGTGTCTCTATTGCTCCTGCTTAGTTTTTGCTTTATTTTTGCTGATCTGAACTTTTCAAAGTTTCTTCAAAACACCATGCACTTTTAAGGGAAAATGCAATAAAATATTAGCAGTTGCTAACTTCATGCTTTTCTGCATCTACTGAGATCATGTGATAATACCCGGCTGCCCCACCCCCACCCCACCTTGGTTCTCCCTGAAATGCCGCCTGAACTCTTCGCTGGAGTCTGACCCCCAGTGTGTGGGCTCCCCGGCCATTAATTATTATCCTGAAACAAGGAAGCTTGAGGTTTCTCCTTGGCAAGCATTAGCTGGGAGCTTAACCTTGAGTATGTGAAAGTTAAGGTCGTGAGGGTTTGTAGCTGCCAAGGGGCTGATGGCTAATCCTCTCAACAAACCACACGTGGGTGGCTTCAGGCTCCTTCGCAGAGGAGTCCCTGAGACTCCACAAGGGGCGGGGGCCTACAGCTCTGGTGGGAGTCTGGCCAGGCTGTCAGATCTCTGAGTCCGGTACAGACCCTGCGGGATGGGGCAGCTTGACCAGTTCGCTCCGCTGGAGTCGAGGTAGCGTGAAAAGAACGCCCCTGACTCCTCCTCCCGGATGGGGCTTCTCGCGTGGATTCACACTCACTCTCGGTTTTCCCGGTGAGAAGGTGGAGGTGAGGGCAGGGGAGGTGGGGTGCCGGCCCCACGCCCACTAGCTCTCAAGACCTCCCAGCTGGTGGCCAATGTGGGCGTGACGCCCCTCCATCGCTGTGGGAGCCACGCCCCGCGCTCGGTCCTACACTCTGGGGGCTCTCTGTAGACCGGGAAACTGAGGCCCAGAAAGGGCGGGGAGCGGAAGGTGGGGGACCAGCCCCTGGTACTCAGCAGGAGGCAGGGAGCAGCTTGGCTCGCACCTAAAGGAATAGATACAGCAAAGCTGGCTGGAGGGCTCCACCGGGTCCACACCCCACCGAGCCGCCGTTGCTCCTAGCCGCAAAGAAGCGGCTGGGCCGCCTGACCGACCCGAGTCTGCCCCAGAAGATGCCTCTGCCGTTACCCGGGCCCACGGATGCCCCCCTCCAGGGATTTGGCCTCCAGACCCACGGGGGATCCATTCAGGCCGCCCCCGCCAGTTTCCCATGATCCGCCCGCGCCGCCGAGACCGGCTGCGGCCGCGAGGGGGCGACAAAGCCCAGGCCTGCGGGAGTTGGGTTGGACCTCCCGGGGCTGCGCGGTGGCAGGGAAACAGAGGCCCACGTCAGGGCCCCCGCCAGGTGCCAGGCACCCCTGGGCGCCGAGTCCTGGCTGAGCCCAGGCATCCCCTGTTCCACGCACCCCAAGTAATTTTGCTTCCTTTATCCTGCGCACCCAGCCTGCGCGCGGCCAGTTAGGCCATGGCTTTGGGCGGGAGCTGGGAGGCCTGGCATCCAGCCCCTTGCCTCTGCGTCGCTTTGTGCCTCTCCTCTCTGTTCCATGACGGGTGGGACAGAGGTCTGAGCAGTTGCCTAACCCCTAGAGCCAGGGCTCTCCAACAGGGCTCAGCAGGCCTCCATCACTATGAGTGGTGGGTGGGGCGCCACCGCAGATGATCGGGATTCGTGCCTGCCCGGATCAGAGGGCTAAGCTGCTCTGGCCCCACTGCCTCCTCTCTGAGCTCTCAGTTCCCTCGTCTGTCAGCTGTGGTTTTCAGGAAGGACTGTGGGATTGGGGGCAGCCCCCTCCTCCTTGAGGCCTTCCCTGTTCCTCCCACTTGGACTGGCATCTCTACCCAATGCTGGGAGCCTCCAGAGGGCGCACTGGGTGGAGCTCAGGATGCCAGCTGACCTTGGGCACCAGGCTGCCAGGGTGGGCACTGAGTTACCACCAAGCACAGCAGGTCAGCCACAGGACTGGCTGCAGCTGATGCCAATGGGGCCCCTGCAGTTCCAACAATTACTTTCCATCTCCCAGCCTCCGTCTGCTCACCTGTAGAATGGGGACATCATAACAACTGTCCCTGCACTGGACATCCTGTGGACAGGAACCCAGCCCTCTCTTGATCTCCAGACAGACCTTGCCCATGGGGGCTGAACCTTGGGGTGCTTCAGCCCAGCTGGACAGTCCCAGCCTGGGCAGGGGTATGGAGGGCAAGGCCCAGGAGCAGCTCCTGCAGGCTCTGCGCCAAATCTTCCTTCGCCTCCCTTCTCAGAGCTGGCTCCCACCCCAGTTCTGGGTCATTTCCAACATAATGATTCAAAAGAAAGAAAAAATCCCAAGGAACAACCAGCTAAACTGCCCCTCCTGGCCACCCTTTGATATTTGAGGACTGAACAGTCGGGCTGATTGCAGATAGGGGCTTTGAATCCATCTTAATTAGAAGGAAAGAATGTCCTCGTGGTTGGCTGTTCTAAAAATACAGCTGTGCCCACATCTGGAGGGGAAGGGTGGGAGGCAGGGGGTGGGGATGGCGGTTAGACCAGACTCTGAAGCTCTGACGCCTGCATTTTTTGGTCGGGGGGGAGCCCCCTGCCAGCAGGGCCCATGGAGTGGGGAAGGGGAGCATCACAGTGGTTGGTCCCCTGGGACTGGGCCACCTAGTGCAGGTTTGGGGTGGAGCTGAACAGGCAGCTCACCTCCTCCCCACACCCCAGCCCCAGTTTCCCCAGCAGTGCAGAGCGCCTGGTTAACGCACGCTGGTTCCTTCACCAGCCGCCGCCTGACCTGGGCACAGGGGGCCATTTAACTGCAAGCTTGTGACCAGGGAGGGAATTTTTTTCTGAATTTGATATTGAGGGCTATTTGTTAGTTTTTGTGAACTTGTCACTTGTTTTGTTGGTGTCCTCATTCTAAGCAGAGATTCAGTTTCCTACCTAATCTTGCATTTGTAACTGCGTTTGTTTTCTTAAAGAGGCCCCAATACCTCATGCAAGTCAAGGGCATCTGAGGCTGGGAGACCGGCTAGAGCAAAATGTGGGGGCAGGGCTTGTGGTGGTATCTCCAGGGCAACAAGGGTTCCTGTGGCTGGGTGAGCACCTGGCCTGGGGCTCACCCTCCCGGATGTGTGTGAGCAGGGCCTGGGCTGCTTGGCAGAGGTGTCGGTGGTGCAGGCCAGGTGGGACATGGGTAAACCCTGGGCCTTTCCGAGCCTGTCTGTCTGCCTGCTTGGGGTGCTGAGTCACTACTTCTAACCAAGGGTTCCAGGTCCCCGCCAGGCCACAGACCAGAGCTGCCTGCTGATCTGGCCGGCAGGTGACAAGTAGGAAGACCATAAGACAGTGTGCCTCAGGTCCCACCCCCGACCCAGGACCACACAGACCAGATCCCACGTGCATCCCCAGGCATTCAGACCCGCATGGGGCCGCGTAGTCTCCTCACTGTGTCTCCAGGCTCCTGTCTCCGTGAGCTTGTGTCCCCGGCCCTGCCATTTGGCTGACTTTGTCAATCAGGTAATCTTCCAAACACAGCCGCACAGCCACACTGAGCCCAAAAATAGCTGAGGCAGAGGAGGGGGAGTGCCTGCCAGCTGCTCTGAGGCCCTGGGCGCCAGCTGGAGGTGGCTTTGACGTGCGGGGTAGTGGCCACAGCAGGAAGTGGGATTTGAGGAGCATTTGCTGAGGGTGGGCGGTGACAGCCAGGCGTTGAAGGTCAGGCTGGCCTGGTAGCTGGGGCTGGGGCTGGAGAGGAACCATCTCATCCAGCCACAGAGGGTCAGAGACTGAGAAACCAAGGTCCAGGTGGAGAGCCTTGTGCCCCAGCTGCTCAGCAGGAGAGCACTCAAGGGGCAGAGTCGCATGTCAGAGACATCCCAGGAGCCCAGAGGCAGCAGAGAGGTTTTACCTCCAAACCACAGCTGGAGAAGGGCCACAACGTGCATGTACGTGTATGTACGACAAGGAGCTGGGAGGGCTGGGCTGGGGACGCCAGGAGGACTTCCTGGAGGTGGTTCTGTCCCCACCGCACCCCAAACTCCGCCTGTCCCAAACCAGTGGTGGTCTCCATCCCAAACCTGGGCTTCTCCCACATCTCACCCCTCTGCCAAACGCTAAGGGCTGTGCCTTCCACATCCTTGGTCCTTTCACTCCCTTGCTGTCATGTGCCTGCTGCCATCCTCCACTCTGACCACTGCTTCTATTCCTGGCTCCTCTTCCTCCAAAGAGCTGCCATCTGATCCTAACCTTCCCACCAGGCTGAAAACTCCCGAGGCGCTCCACTGCCCTTGGGACAGAGACCACAGCCTACAGGGCCCTGCTCAGCCAGCGTCACATGGCACATGACTCCTCCCCTTGCCGCTGTCCCTCCATGCTACCTCAGGACCTTTGCATGAGCTGTTCTCCTGCAGGGCCTGGCTTATGCCTACTCATCCTCCCCACTGACTGCCTCCTCCCTCTCCATCCCACCCAGAGACCCACAAATTCCTGGAAAGTCGATTCCAATACCAGGCTCAGAGGGCCAGGCCGAGGTCGCTCCCTGTACCGCCGTGGGGTTGGCCCAACACAGCACACCTGGACAGTTTGTTGTGTGCTCCGGCCATGAGCAGCTGCTGCCCAGTGGGTTCCGGATTCAGTGCTAAAAATACCCAGGACCCAGACAGGAAGGGCCGCTGGGGACACAGCTGCTCCTGGGAAGTGCTGGCTGGAGCTGCAGCGAGGCCCACCCACCATGGCTCGGGGGTCCAGGCTCGGGGGTCCATGTGCCAGGAGGGGTTGGGCATTGAGCTCACAGCCTCTGAGAAAAGGCCCTGTGAGGGGTACCACATGTGGGTCAAAGGAAAACCAGTGCCTCCCGCAGTCACCTTGTTTCTGCTTCTTCCCGCTTGTTACCACAGACATGTGCTGCCTTTGGAATAAAATACATTTAAACACTGAGGGTGTGGGGCCCTGCCAAGAGGTAGATGAGCTCTGGTCCCTTCAGGGAGGGCTTCTTGGAGTAGGGAGCATCTCCACCACCCTCCCTCCCTCTCCTTTGAAAAGAACATCTCAGCCAGGAGGGAGGGAAATAAGTGAATGAAGGAGTCAGAGATGCATGCAGTCCTGGAAGAGAGATGCTGAGGCCTGAATAAGGGGTGGCCGTGGTGGAGGTCTGTTAGAGGGGAGGGAAGGACTGGAGAGTTCTGTGGGGCTGGGGAGAGGCAGGGCAGGGATGGCTTCAGGTTTCAGGGTTGTCACTGGTGGCTCATGAGTGTCTCTCCTGGAGTGTGAGGCCTGTGAGAAGGATGGCCGGCTGAGGGCACACAGGAGTGCCATCCTGCCTGTAGGCACTGGGAGAGACTGGACAGGGGATTCAGGGGTTCTCTGGGTGTCCCCAGACCTGAGGACTCCTGGGTTCATTGCTCTGCAGCAGACAGGGGCCCGAGGCAGTGAGGTGGATTGGAGGGCAGGCCCATCGTCACCTTGTCTGGGGACCATGGGCCCTCCTTCTGCCATAGTCCTCAAGAGAGCCCGAGAGAGAGAAGGCAGCCCAGCCAGGAGGTCTAAATAGCCATCACCAACCAGCACGCTCGCCTGCCTGTGTCACCTAGGCCCCTGGGGACACGTGGAGCCCAGGGCTTCTCTCCATATGTAAGTGTCTGGAGGCGGCTGGGGTCGGAAGAGTGGACCTGGTGCCTCCAGAGTGGCCTGTCCTGGGCCTGACACTGGACAGGAAAGCCAGGACTGGTGATGGAGGTCAGCCCCTGGCCCTGCAGTGTCTCCTGCTGGGCCTCAGCCCCGACCTGAGGATACCCCAGGGCTCTGAGAAGGGAGCTCAGCAGGAGAACTCAGCCCTGCTCCCTGGATGCCCCGCCCAGCTGGCTGCCCCCATCCTGGGCTCCAGCCTCCCAGGAATGTGCTTCTCTTCCTGAAAACCAGGCTCCTGCCTTATCAGCCCCATCAGCCCCATGGAAGGGGAGAGACAGACCCCCCCAGCACAATGACAGCCCCTCCCATTGGCCCCAGCTTGACCCTGAGCAGAGGGCCAGGCAGCGCCAGCTGCTAAGGGCCTGGGGGCAGGAAGGCCTCCCCTTCCCCACCAGACAAGAAACCCAACCCCCCTGGCAACCTTCCAGCCTGGCAAGAGCCGGCACCCACCGTGGTGTCTGAGGCTCTGGGTCTCCGCCCAGTTGGCTGCCATGCTGCCTCCTGGGTGGGATTCACTCTGCTGGGCTCACCTCACCTCAGACGTGACCTCAGCCTGCTTCACTGGAGAACAGAGGCTGTCCGAGGGGCTTCTCAGCCTGCTCCCAACACCCAGCCTCGCAGCACTTTGGTCCAGCTCCTGCTGTAGCAGGCTGACCTCTCTTCACTCCTGAACCAGGCACATATCCCTCTCAGCACTCCCAGCCTCTCCCTCCCCTCCCTCTCCCCCCGAGTGGGGCTCCTTGAGTCACTCCCCAGGGGAACCCCTAGTCTTCGTGGGATCCACCTGAGGTAAATTTCTCAGCCGGTTCTCCCCACTACAGTCTCCTCTGGGGGCTCAGGACCCTGTCTAGGGCTTCCCTCATCAGCTACACTCACATCCAAGGTTGAGTTCCCATTTGGTAAAGGCAGGTCCATCTGGGCACCTTCCTCTCCTTCATGCCTGTCATTATCCAGGGACCTTTGGTGAGGCTGCACCTCTCAGTCTCTTCCAAGGCCATGTCTCCCCAGGCTTCTCACTGCCTCGCTCCTGAAGCCCTTTCCTGGCTCTGCTGCAGCCCCGCCACCCCTGGCTGTCTAGGCCTGGCCTTGCCCCTTCTCCATCCAGCCTTGCCCCTTGGGCATCTTATGCAGGGCCAAACCTGTAAATGTCATTGGTCTGCTGAGGACTGATACCTACATTGGGACCGCCTGCCTGGCCTTTCCTCCAAAACCACACTTGGATTTTTCCAGGCGGATGTCATACGATACCCCAAACTCAGTGAGGTCAGAACAGGACTCTCCCTCTGCCTGCCTTCCCCTCAAGCATTCTCCAGCTCAGTAGAGGACACCGCCTTTCAATCACCCTGTGGCTCAGGCCTGAAAGTCACCCTTGACTCTTCTCTCAGGGCTCTGCCTAATCTGCTGGCAAACCCACATCCTGTTCCTCCTGGCCCTCCAGGCTCCACCTTGCCCACCCACATCCCTTGCATCCTCCCCCTGCTCACTGATTCCTCTGGCAGTCTACTGTCCTCACAGCAGCTGCAGGGATCTTTATAAAGTGACAGTCAAGCATCACTTCTTCACAGAGGCTTCCCAGATCACCCCATCTAGCATGGGGCCGCTACCCAATCCCCCAGCCTCCACTTGGCTGCTACCTCTGTCAGCGCACTGTTCTGCAAACTCACTCTCATTTTAACACAAACCCATGGCTCCTTTGGCTCCACCAGGAAGGATAGCATCTTTTGTTGGCTACTGTGTTTGAAGCATCCAGAACGGTGCCTAGCCCACAGTCGGTACTCAGTAAATGATTGACTGTTCATTAGAATGACTAAATGGAGTTTCTCTTTTCCACCAAAATAACAAGGCCTTTTCCATCCCGTCCACTTGCGCCAGTCGGCCTTGGCACCCTCGTCCCAGCGGGGCTGTTAAGTCCCAGTCTGGCCCCTCCTCTGGTGGCCATCGTGGGGCTCCCCCCGGGGGCAGGTAGGTTCAGCGGGGCCTGTTTACGCTCGGGGATTTGGACACGCAGCCGAGCTCCTCCTTTGCTGTAGGTTAGGTGGCACTGCCTCTGGTTCTCGGAGGGAAGGACAGCCCGGGCCGCCAGGCAGCCCAGGTGAGCCAACAGAGCCGTGCGGCCAAAGACCGGTTCCGCCCCGCCCGCAGGGCCCCGCCCATTCAGTCTCCCGGTGCCTCGATCCGGTTTTCTCTTCTAACCAGTAATGCCAGCCCCGCCCCTGTGTTTGCCCCGTGGGTCCTCGCTATTGGTCCTCCCCTGGCTCGCCGCGAAGCGTCTAGTTCCTCATTTGGCCATATGTTCTCCCGCGTGGCTTCCGCGGGCACCACAACAACTGCCACGTGCTCAACCATGGGGCCTGCTCATTGGCCCCGAGTCTCGACCCGCCCACGCCCCCGGCTTCCCGCTTCCTCCTCCTATTGGCTACCTGCCCCAAGACCCCGCCCTCAAGCCCTGGCGGGCTGCACCTCCGACGCGGATTAGCCGAAGGCGGGAAGGCGGGGCTTAGAGGCGGGTTAAAGAGAGGGCGGGCTATCTGGACACGCGTGTTTCACAAGGTTCAATGGCGTGGCGGGGGCTGGCGACCGAGTTCCTGCAGGTGCCAGCGGTGACGCGGACCTACACCGCGGCCTGCGTCCTCACCACCGCCGCCGTGGTGAGTGGACCCGACGGGTGGGGCGTCGCCAGGGATACAGCCCCGGGGGTTGCCGTGGTCTTGGTTGGACCCGCCCCCCGGGGGCCAGCCCCTGACGCGCCCCTGGTTCCGCAGCAGCTGGAGCTCCTCAGCCCCTTCCAACTCTACTTCAACCCGCACCTCGTGTTCCGGAAGTTCCAGGTGAGGCCACCCCGCCCCTTGCACCTGCCTGCCCCGCCCTCCCTGCCCGCCTCGCGCATGACCGCCCGCCCCTCGCAGGTTTGGAGGCTCGTTACCAACTTCCTGTTCTTCGGGCCCCTGGGATTCAGCTTCTTCTTCAACATGCTCTTCGTGTATCCTGCGCGGGCCAGGCCGGGGTGGGGAGGCGGCGGGGAGCCGGGAAACTGAGGCCCCGCCCGGTGGCACTTCCTATACAGACGCTGCAGGTTCCGCTACTGCCGCATGCTGGAGGAGGGCTCCTTCCGCGGCCGCACGGCCGACTTCGTCTTCATGTTTCTCTTCGGGGGCGTCCTTATGACCGTATCCTTCTCGGTCTCTGGAACCTCTGGGCCCGGCCGGTGCTGGCTCTGGGGCCCCTCCTTGAGCGCCGGCCCGAGACGGAGTCCTTGCCTCCAGCTTAGGATGTACTGAGCGTGCAGCGCGTGCTCAGCTGTAGATGCCAGGGCTAGATCTCCAGTGCTGTACACAACACACCTTAGGGTGGTGCGCAGAAGAGAGGGCGATGGGCCTGGGGGCCGAGCCCAGAGAGCCAGTAGCCAGGAGGAGCTGGGGTAGGGACGGGCAGTGGCGCGGGGCTGGGGTGAGGTGGAGAGGCAGGGCAGATCAGGTGGTGCCTAGAGGCCACAATGTGGCCTTGGACTGGGAAGGCCACACGCGGGCCATAGGGGAAGGGAAACCAGCAGGAGGGTTCCAGGGTTTAGAAGTCCCAGGGGCCCTGGGCAGGGCCTGAGGCCTTGACTCTGGCCCAGCTGCTGGGGCTCCTGGGCAGCCTCTTCTTCCTGGGCCAGGCCCTCACGGCCATGCTGGTGTACGTGTGGAGCCGCCGCAGCCCCCGGGTGAGGGTCAACTTCTTCGGCCTCCTCACCTTCCAGGCACCATTCCTGCCTTGGGCGCTCATGGGCTTCTCAATGCTGCTGGGCAACTCCATCCTTGTGGACCTGCTGGGTGAGCCTGCTGTCTACCCTGCCCTCCTCTGGCAGGCTGTCTGGGACCTGAGGGCCTGCTCAGCCAGAGCCCTCCCTCCACTGGCACTGGACCTCTCATCTGTGTCCCCACCCCATCTCCCCACCCTCATGGCTCCTGTTCTTCCAGCCCCTGGAACTTCCAGCTGGCCTGTACTGTAGGTTTCACTTCTTGAGGCCTGACCTGCTGATGCTTCTGTAGGTCCTTACCTAGGTGGGGACAGGTGGGTCAGGGTTCCTGCTTTGAGGCTCCCACTCCTTCGATTTTTCAGGCCCTCCCCGCCCCTGGTCCTGCCCACTTCCGGGCCAGTCCTGGTCCCACCCTGGGCTGGCCATCTGTGCAGGACATTGGGCACTATGGAGTCCCAGAGCAGGTTCTGGACTGTGGAGGGTGGCCTCGGCAGCTGGTGGATCTCCGCAGGGATCGCTGTGGGCCACATCTACTACTTCCTGGAGGATGTCTTCCCCAACCAGCCAGGAGGCAAGAGGCTGCTGCTGACCCCCGGCTTCCTGTGAGTGCTGGGATGACGCCCTCCCTGCCTGGCCTCAGGTGGCTCCCCCACCTCATGGGGCACCCTGCTGGCTGCAGCTCAGCTTGGGCCCCTCCCGACAGGAAGCTGCTACTGGACACCCCAGAGGAGGACCCCAATTACCTGCCCCTCCCGGAGGAGCAGCCACAACCCCCGCAGCAGTGACCCCTCCCAGGGCCAGGGCCAGCCCCGGGGACCTATTTTCCCAGCCTTGGGCTGGCCTGCAGCCCCTGACCCCAGCTTGCAGCACAGCTACCTGTCATGGAGGCTGAGCCCATACCCAGGTCCCCCCGAATAAACACACTGACCTGCAGCCTCTCTGCCCATAGCACTGGCTCTCCTGCCTCGGCCGGCCACACCCTTCCACACAGGGCAGGTGCTGCTGGCCTTGACCCAGGGCCACCAAGCCTGGCTTGCCCTCTCAGAACAAGTGCAAGGGGCAGGATGAGTCAAGAACCTGCCCAAGGTTGCCCAGCAGAGCTCTGAGCTCACAGGTGGCCGACCCGGGGTTCTCTTCCCCACCCTGCTGCTGCCTCAGTGGAGCCCTGGGCAATCCCACCCACTCTGGCCACTGCTCCCTGCCAGCCAGTGAGGGGCATCAGATCTTGGTGGCGGGGCCAGGACTGGGCTGTCCGGTCACGCCGTCTGCAGGGCTCCTGCCTGTGGTGCCCACAGGCTGACGCCTCCCTGGGCCCCTCCTGCCCTTCCAGCAGCCCACAGGTGGGCCTCTGCCTCATCTGCCTGCCAAGCAGCTAAAGGACTGGGCCAAGGACCCAAGGGCCAGGTCAAAAGAGGGCCAGACCCTTTCTATGACCCCAAAGCCTTAAGTTCCACCCCAGCAGAATCCTCGGCAAATTCTGCCCCTGCCGGTTTTGGCTGCAGACCCAGAGCCTCATCAGGCCCGCAGCTCACTTTTCTCTGTAAAGTGGGCATCAGATGACCAGTCTGCAAGCTGGTTTATTCCTGGGTCGGCAGCAGTGTGAGGGCTCCTCCAACGCTGGGTGTCACATTCACAGATGACACAAATATTCACTGTGGAGTCAGACCTTAACTTCACGGGGAAACCTCTGCAGCAGCAGGTCCACAGCGGGGCAGGCTGGCGGCGTATGAAGGCCCCACTCCAGGCCGCTCCCAGGCAGGTGGCCGGCCGGCCCAGTGGGGTTGAGGCAGGCAGGGGTCACCCCACCCCACCAGCTGTGGGGCTTGGGCTGTCCTGCTTATAGACCGAACACCTCACCTCAGCAGCAGAGCCCACTGGTCTCCAAGGCCAGCTGGGCTTGGACTCTTCCTCTTTGTTCAAGGCCTTCCAGTGAAGCCCAGCTGTCCCCTTGCTGGGGCTCCAGCAAGTTCCACTCCTGGATGGAGGGCAGTGGCTGGAGTACAAACTCCTTGGGAGCTGTCATGTCTCAGGATGTGCTCACGAGAACCCCCAGCCCAGAGGGCCAGGCCCATATCACCCCATATCCTACAACTGAGAACCCTCAGCACTCTGCTCCTGCCCGACGTGGGCCTTGGGCTGGGCTCTGGGTGCCGTGGGGCCCCTGCCATGTCCTGACCCTCAGCCCTGCCAGCACTGAAGGCGGGCCAGCCTGGTGCAGGGTCTTCAGTTAGACAGCAGCTGTGCCCAGTTCACCAGGTGGTGCCTGGCCCAGTGAGGAGGCCCACCCACATGTCACCCTGGCATGTCCCATGTAGAGAGGGACCTTTCCATGTTACAGAAGAGGATGCAGAGCTGGGAGGAGGGTCAGCCCATCACCCTCTGAGCTGGCGTCAGGCTTGGCTTGCTGCTCCAGGCTCTCCGTCACTCCTCACAGCCGGCTGGGAGGGAGGAACTGGCCCGGCCGTGGCACCAGCCGGGGGTGGAGATGGGCCCAGTGTTTCACACACGTGGCTGGGGGCATGGCGAGAGTGGTGCACGCCTGTTAGACCTGAAAGAGCTGGGCACAGGCCCTCGATCCCTGCACAGAACAGGGCCTCTGCAAGGCCCAGGGAAGCAATGCTCCCAGCTAGCAGCGGCCTGGCCAGCTGCACACAGCGGAGCCCCGGGCCCTTGGGAAAACCTGTGGCTGCTCCAAGAGGTGGGGCAAGGCTGTGGGTGACAAGCAGGCGGCTCTGCCCTCTGACAGCAAGAACTTGCCCAGCACCGGTGGGTGGGAAGCTGGCATGGAGGAGGAAGACCTGCTCTGACTCAGGATGTGCAGTGGAGGAGGGCAAGGGGCCTGCCCACCAGCCGTGGCCACACGCCCAGCCACCTGCCTCGTGCCCTCCCCACTTCTTACTTTCATGCCACCACTTCAAGAAATGGAACAGGACCTGTCACCTTTTATTTAAAAACTGTTGCTCGCCCTGCCTGGGGCTCCTGTACAAAAACAAAACACAACCCAAATGAGGCCTCTTCCTGACCAGAGACGGACGGTGGGGACTGGGGCTCAGCAAACGGAATGTGTACCCGGGGGAAGGCAACCCGGGGGAGGGCGGCCCAGAGGCTCCTGCCCCGTGCTCCTCAGGACAGCCAGGCTGCCCTCCTCCTTGTCCCCTCCTTCCAGAAGATGGAGGAGAGTCGGTCCAATCTTCCAGATGCTCCGTGGGAGCCAAACGCCACCAGGTGGTTACCAGGCCGGGGCAGTGTTGGCCAGACGCCTCATCCGCCTGCAGGAGGGGAAAGGTGGTGACCCAAGGCGGCTGCCCTTCACCCAGGGTGCCGTGGGCAGAGACAGGACATGACTGTGGGACCCCAGCCCTCCCTCAGCCTGGACCTAGAAGCTGCCCTCTGTCTTGCCCACCCCTCCCAGGGTCCTGACACCTGAGTTGGTCTGTGGTCAGATCCTGACCCCATGGCTGAAACTTGCTCCCCGCAGGGCTAGGTGGGGACTCATCACCCAGGGGCCTGCCAGGAGAGGCGGGGGGGGCACCTTGTGTTCCTGTCCTGATCTCGGATCTTCTTCTCCATCTCGGCGTCCGTCAGGGTCTCCAGCAGTGGGCACCACTGGTCAGCATCGCCTGTGTTCCGGATGGCAATCTCCACCGTGGGCAGGGGGTTCTCACTGTGGAAGATGGGAGGGAGGAGGTGCTGGTTCTCAGGGTAGCAGTGGAGGGGGCCCAAGAAACCACTGTCCACCCTGCCCACCAGTGGATGGGACGCTGGAGCCTGGTCTCTGCCCATCTCCTCAGAGCAGCCTCTGACAGGGCAGGAGGGATGCTCCAGTCACCAGAATCTCACAGCAGAGCCGCCTGGACCTCCCCTCCCTGGCAACAGTGCTGCCCACATGACCCCGTGAGCTCCTCTTCAAAGCAGATGGTCACCTTGCTGCCACCGCAGCATCTCCAGTTCTGCAGACTGGGGAGGGGTCCACGGAGCGGTGTTATGGGGGCAGCCATTATCACTGGACCCTCTGGCTAAGTGGCCTTAGCGGTGGTGGGGTCAGCCTCCAAGTAGGCTAAGAAGGCTGGGGGGTGCCTGGCCAAGCTGCTGCCTCTGGACCCAGCCAGGCAGGGGAGCCTCAGCACAGGGCCCAAATCTGGGCCTCTCCCACCTGCAGCCGCCACGCTGGCCTCCTGGGCCCTCAGCTCTCCCCTCCGGCCAGGCCACCTGTCCTGTGCCCAAGGCTCGGCCCCCAGAAGGCCCCTCAGGAATTGGCCCCCTGAAGCCCTGCAGAGGCAGCTCTGAGGGAGGGCAGGCGGGGCCCAAGGAGGCATAAGACACCTGGTTCTGACCCCTCATCTGGCAAATGGGAACAATGTCACTGCTGTAAGGAAATTCAGAGAATCACTAAATATCCAACGTACATCCATGAGTTGGGGGGCCAGGGGCCCTCCAATAGCCTCCCCAAGACGGTGCCCAAGGTTGTGGGAACGTCCATCCAGGCCTGACTGCAGAGCCCCGCTCCCCACGACACAGGCAGTGCACACACGGCACCCGGGGCCCAGGCCCATCCCGGCCTTCCTCGTGCTGCTTCTCCGCCCAGAATCTTGGAGGCCGCGAGCACGGGGAGCACAGCCCGGGGTGGCCCCTACTCGCTTGCAGAAGCAGGGTTCACCTCTTGCTGCCGCAGCTTGGCCTATAGGGTCCACGCCCACAAGGCCCAGAGCCCGGGCTTGTGCGGGTGACTCAGAGGCCGGTGGCTGGACCCCAGCCACCCCTCCTCTGCTGCTCCCGGCAGCCGCTCTCCCCAGCCAGGCGCAGGCTAGCAATCCAGAAACCACGGAGGCCAGACTCAAACATCGTTCCTCACCTCGAGGGCTCCCAGCCGCCTTCCTCGTGCGGGCAGACAGGAAAGTCGCCAAGCCCACGCCGACGAGAACAAAACATGTTTTCCTCTTAACTTCAACAAGGCCTGGCGTGTAGGTCCTGAAGGCCCCTGTGTTTACCTCCCCGGGGCTCTGGGAAAATTCCACCCAGTGGGTCTGTTCTAAAATAAGAACGGCTCGAGCCAAGCATGGAAGGTCGAGCCTGGCCCCACATGTGTGTGGGGGGGGACACGCAGGCGGAGAGCCACCCTGCCGACCACCCTCCCAGGGGATGCCACTTCCCTGGCCTCGAGGCCACCTGAGACCCCGACACTCCTACCACGCGCAGTGTCCAGGCAGGAGAGGCCCTCCGTGGCTGAGGAGGCAGAGGGACCAGGAGGTTCAACTTGGGTGTGACCCCACTCGGTCTGACGGCCAGCTGAGAAGCACGTTGTCAGTGAGGTCAGAGACGGTGGGGGGAGGTGACCTGCCCCCCAACCAGGTGGAGGGGGACAAAACTCGATGTCACCCCTCGACGTCACCCTCCTGTTTACCATCCAGTGACTTTCGACAAGGGGCCAAGCCCACCCAATGGGAAGAACAGTCTTTCCAACAAATGGTGCTGGGACAAGACCCGGGAGCAGACAGCACTTTCCCAGGCATACACCAAAGGCACAAGCAACAAAAGAAAACAAAGATAAATGGACTTCATCAAAATTTAAAGCTTTCGTGCTTCCAAGGACACGGTCACCAAGGTGAAACACAACCCAGGAAGGGGAGGAAACATATGCACACCATGTACGTGACACCAGCCCCGTATCTAGGACACATAACGAACTCTTACAGCTCAAGAATAAAATAACAACCCAATTATAACACAAACGACTCAAACAGCCTTTTTTGCAAAGAAGATACACACATGGCCAGTAGCACATGAAACGATGTTCAACATCATTAGCCATCCGGGAAATGCAAATCAAAACCATCTGAGATGCCCCTCCACCCCGGCCAGGGTGGCGACCAGGTAACCAAGGCTGGCGAGGATGCAGAGAAAATGGAACCTCCCTCTGCTGGCGGGAACATAAAATGGCACAGCTGCTTTGAGACAAGGGTCCAGCAGTTCCTCAAAGTGCTACAGAGTTAGCACGTGACCTGGCAAGTCCACTCCCAGCTGCACACCCAGGAGAACGGAAAACAGGTGTTCCAGAAAAACCTCTATATGGCTGTTCACAGCAGCACTACTCTTAACAGCCCAGAAGCTCCAACAACCCAAATGGCCATCAACTGATGATTGGATAAATAAAACCCGGTCCATCTATGCCATGGGATGTTATTGAGCCATGAAAAGGAATGAAATTCTGACACAGGCGCCACATGGATGAACCCCCAAAACATGCTAAGCCAGCCACGGAGAACCGTAAGTTATATGATGCTGTTAAGTATCCAGAGCAGGCAGATCTACAGAGAGGGAGATTAGAGGTTGCCCAGGACAACACAACTCTGCGAACCCACAGAAAATCACTGAGTCGCACGCTCTAGACATGTGAACAGTATGCTATGTGAATTCCACCTCAGCGAAGCTCTTACAGAAACAAACCAGCCAGCCCTGCCCCCGGATGACAGAGCCTGACCTCACACTCCCCGTCCTGCCCTCGCCAGCTCTCCGAGCACCCAGCCCCGGCACACACAGGCCCACGAGCCACGCGGGCTGGGGAAACACAGCGGTCCTCCTGAGGCCAAAGGAGGTACGCAGACGCCTCCAGACCCCTAGGCAGGCCATGCCCTCCCACCTGGCTGGCTGGGCTACTGAAGAAGGACATGCTCCCCCTGGTCCCCGGGGAGTGTCCCTGCCGTCAATCCCGAGGATTTGAAACCTGCACATTCAGCACGAGTCGTCCCCCTGCACGACTGGAACTGGTTAACTGGCTGCTGAGATGAGGGAGGGCCCGTCTATGTCCTGACCTGCCGCCCCGGGGCCCCGCCCTGATTGGAGCTGCATGTCTCTCTGCCAACGGCCCGGAGCCTGACCAGGGCTCCTCTGGGTGGGCAGCTCAGTCCCGGGGAGTCAGAGCAGGAGGGATACTGCCTCGTGTGAGGGCACCCTCCACGTCCCAGTCAGACATGAGTTCTAACTCAGTCGGCATCTGGGGATGAGGTACTTGGGGTTGACGTCACTCCCAGGACCTCAGGGTCAACTCTGGGAAGCGAGGCCACCCCAGGCTGGTCCCAGGCTCATTGGCCTCGGCCCGCGGGTAGTGAGTGGACACACACTGTGGCACCATGAGCAGGCCTCCCTCGGATGTGGGGAGCATGCCAGCCACCACCCCCGACCAGTGCCGAGGCCTCCTCCCTGGGCCTGGATGCCCATCTGTGGACCAGGACCCTGAGTCAGCAGGGCTGCTAGAGGGTCACAGGAGGTGACGGATGTGCCGTCTCAGCCGGGACGCTGGGGACCCATGCCCTGGGGTGTCTGGTCATTCCTCGTCTCTTGCTCAGAGTCACAGGAAGCCTCAAGACAGTAGTCTCCTGGGATTTCTGGGAGAACAGCTGAGACACAACCAGACTCACGCGCTCCTTGAGGGGCGGACTCTGAGTAATGACCTCCACATGTGGATGACAGCTCATGAGCAGAGAAAACACTAACACTCTGCCCTGGTGCAGAGGTGCTTGGTGCCGCCCCTGCCGGCACACCAGAGGGACACAGGAGGAACTTGCCCAAGGTCCCACCTGAAGGCGTAGGTCTTCTGATGCCAGCTCAGCTGCCCCCGGATGCTGTACGCAATGGTGGTGACGAACTCCCCGCCCAGCCCCAGCTCCGAGCACAGCTTCAGGGCGAACTTCTCCGGTGAGTTCTCCTTCTCTGACATGTCCCACTCGAACTGGTCCACCAGCGAGATGTTTCCCACATGGATGTTCAGCTGGGCCAGGAACAGGGACACGAGTTAAGAGCCTGGGCCATGAGGAGGTGGGCTGGCTGCTCGGGAGCCAACAGGTTGGGCTGGCCCTTGAGCCTCTGGCTGCAGCTCCCCACCCACAAAATGAGGCTGAGCCCACAAACCTCCTGGGCAGCCACGAGGGTCTCTGGCTCATGGCCTAGCACAGTCACCCTCTGGGAAGGTCACCACCTGAGTCCCACCTGCCCCTATTCCCACCACCTCTTCCCCTGTGACACAGCACCTTCCCCCAGGACCCTGGCAAGTGAATGAGACAGCATGGGGCATGCAGGGCACAGCCTGCCCACAAGAAGAGTGAGGAGTGAGCCTATCCTACAGTCAGCTGGCTTCATCTCCTCTGCACCACCCGGGCTCCGTTCCGCGCTTGGCAACGCCACGGCAGCACCCCCAGAAAGCGCCCAGAACATGATAGTCAGAGAAGTCAGCCCACACCCCTCCCCAGAGAGCCACATGTGCCTGAAAGAGAGCTCTCCAGAAGCCCAGTCCCACAGCACGGATCCCAGACAGGCCTGTCGAGGCCTCCACGGGCCTTCAGCGTCCCATGACCCCTCCCCAGGCTGAGGAACCACCCACCTTGATAATGACACGCTGGTCTGACTGGTCCTCCAAGATGCTGTCCGTAGGGTAGGACTCAATCTGCTGTCTGATGGCAGAAGCGATGGCTGGGACGAAAGTCAGTGGGTTCAGATCCAGGTCGTCGCAGAGAATTTCTGAAAACATCTCAGGGGTCATCAGCTTCTCTGAAATCAGGAGAGAGACAGGGACTGCCAAAGGACTGCAGGGTCCAACCTCACCGAGCTCGACCCTGACTCAGCAACCCCTTCCTCCTCTGCCAAACCTCCTGGACAAAGCTAAAGAAGTAGACGAGGATGATGGGTCCTCCCAGACAGGGTCAGGATGGGAAGCACTGGACAGGCACCCCCTTTAGGCCCCCATTCCATACACACCTCCTCCCCCCACCCTGGGGGGTGGCCAAGACCCTAAATGTGCCCTCATCCCAGGCTCCCCGGCTCCCCGGCTCCCAGGCTTAGACAGCATAGCTCCATAAGATCTAACCAGAGACATCCAGGGAGAGGGAAACAGATTTCAGAGCTAATGTCCGTGTCCTCCCCTCTTCCGCCCCAGGCAACCAGGGAAGCCCACATGAAGACACAGGGAAGGGGGTAGAGGGAATAGCTCAGTGGTAGAGCACATGCTTAGCACGCATGAGGTTCTGGGTTCAATTCCCCATGCCTCCATTCAAAACAAACAAAAAAGACACAGGGAGGTGGCCTCAGAAGGAACCAACACAACTAACACCTCGATCTCAAGACTTCCAGCCTCCAGAAGTGGGAGGAAATAAAATCTGTTCCTCAGCCCCAGCCTGTGGTGCTGTCACACAGCCTGAACTAACAGGTTCCTCCCAGACAAGCCTCTTTGAGACCAGCGTCACATGGGAGGATGGAGCAGATGCAGGTGCAAGTCCATCCACCACTACCGCACCAGTAGAGAAATCCCTCAGAGGTGACATTAGGCTGCTTGTGGTCTTTTATGGACCTTTGCTCAGTTTCTGACTCTGCACTCAACAAGGTGATAGCGTGGAGGTGTGTGTGGATCCCGGATCCTGGAAGTGTCACCACACCAGGCATGAGCTTCACGGGGACCATCTGCAGCCAGCCAGACTGCAGCAAGGTCCTGTGCAATCGGATGTTTTCTCCCACCTGCCCGTTTCTCCCAACCCAAACCTCAAAGACCATGTGCTGCTCTGGGATGAGCCACAAAGAGAAAGCCAAGAATGAATCCTCTTGTGGGCACACAGCACAATTCTGTCATCAAGAACCAGGTCTGCCGCTATTTCCTCACTAGCCCAGAAGGGCTAGGGACCAGCCCTCCTAACAGCACCACTGGGCCAGACCCAACACCCAGCCGGCCCACAATCAGTAACGCACACAGCCAGCGAGTGTTGTTTATTCTGGAGATGCAGCAGGAAGCTGAGGTGCTCAGGCCCAGCAGCCTATGAGTATATTGTGCAGAGTCTGTTTAAAATTAGCCTTTTTAGTTTGTGACAGCTGTAGATTCACATGCTGTCTTTTTTTTAACTGAAGTATATAGTCAGTTATGATGTGCCAATTTCTGGTGTATAACACAATGTCCCAGTCATGCGTATATATGTGTGTGTGTGTGTGTGTGTATATATATATATATATATATATATATATATAAAAAAATTCATTTTCATATTTTTTCATTAAAGGTTATTGCAAGATACTATATTCAGTTTCCTGTGCTATACAGAAGAAATGTGCTTTATCTATTTTTATATATAGTGGTTAACATTTGCAAATCTCAAACTCTTAGCATATGCTGTCTTGATCACCGCAGCTATACACCAAGCCCTGAGACTGGGAAGGCATGCCTCCCGCCTCCTTTGTCAGAATTGTTGTAGATGCTCTAGTTCCCTAGCCTTTCCACGTAAGTCTTAGAGTAATTCTTGTCTACATCTACAAAGAGTCTTGCTGGGCTTTGCATAGAAACTGCATTAAACTTGCATATCAATCAGGGAAAGCCAACACCATGGCTCCACAAACAGGGTTGTCTGTCCACTTATTTAGATCTTCTTGAATTACCTCCACCAGCACTTTGTAGTCTTCAGCATACAGATCCTACACATTTGAAAGGTTTACACCTAAATACTCCTTGTTTTAATGGAGTGATTGTAAATAGTAATGTCTTTTCACATTGGACACTTGAGTATCCAAATGCTCACTGACAGTATACAGTACTTAGAAATACAATTGATTTTTGCATGTTTATCTTGTGTCTTATGACTTTGCTGGACTCAGCTGTTAGTTCTAGTAGATTTTTTGGAGTTGAGCTCCTGGGATTGTCTACGTAGACAATCAGGCCATCTACAAACAGGGACAGTTTTATTTCTCTCTTTCTGATCTGTATGTCTTTTATGTCATTTTATTGCCTCATTACACTGGCTAGTACTTCCAGCACCATGCTGAGTAAGAGTGGTGAGAGCAGACTTCCTTGCCTTGCCCTGATCGTGGGGAAAAAGAGTTCAGTCTTTCCCAACTAAATACAATGTTAGCTACAGGATTTTGTGTAGAGGCTCTTTACCAAGTTGAAGAAGTTTCCCTCTACTCCCAATTTTCTGAGTTGAATTTTGTTAAATACTTTTTCTGCATCAGTTGGTATGATCGTGTGATTTTCCTTCTTTAATTTGTTAACATGGGTCACATGGACTGATTTTCAAATACTGAACCAGGCTTGCATTCCTGGAACAATTCTTGGGCCATGATGTGTGATTCTTTTTATATTTTGCTGAATTCTATCTGCTACTATTTTGTGAAGAATTAATATATCCTTAATTATTATCTGCAGTCTACTTTTTTTGTGCTTTAATTTTGGTATCAAGGTCATACTAGCTTTATAAAATGAATTGGGAAGTGTTCCCTCTTCTTTTCTTGTAAGACATTGTATAGAATTGGTGTTAATTCTTCTTTAAATGTTTCATACAGAGAAACTATCGGGGCCTGGAGATTTCTTTCCTGGAAAGTTTTAAATTACTACTCCTACTTCCTTAGTAGCTGTAGGGACATTAAAATTACCTATTCCACATTGGGTGAGTTGTTGTAGCTTGTGTTTTGCAAGGAACTGGTCCAAGATGTTCTGGTTAAGGACACGGGGCAGGTCACTCATGCTGCTCTACCCGTGCCCCCCTCACCTCTAATCCCTCTGAAACGAGGGGTCTCATACCCTGTTAGGTTATCTGAAACTTATACTAGTACATTGGGTAACAGTGGTTAAGATTCTGGTGATTCTAAATTTTCATTCATTTAAAAATGATATTTGCTATGTTTTTCCCTGAATATAAATAATATACTTGTTGTAAAAAGCCTGAAAGATTCAGGGGAAAAAAAAAAAAAACAAGAGAATAAACCCAGGTGTAATCACCCATCCCAGAAGCAGACAAGGACTCTGCGCTCGGGTGGGGTCCAATGGCAGTTTTCTCACCTGCATTTGCAGAGTCTGGACTTTGGGAGGGGGAAGAGTGGGCATCTGACCCAGACTCAGAGGATGAGAAGAGGGAGGGCAGGGGTGGATGGGGCTGAGGAATGGCCAGGTGGCTGACTCCACTGGAGCCACAGCAAGGTCACAATTGAGCACTGTGGACCAGCGGCCTGCAGGCCAGGCCCAAGCCACCACGTTCACTGTGGGAGGAAGGAACCCAAGGCCCATGTGCCCAGCCCACAGGAAACAGGCAGAAGAAGGATCTGAACCCAGGGTCCACACCCTCCAAACCCACACCTCAATGCTCTGAATGCGGCGTTCCGAGCCCAGGACTCCCGACATCTGCACGATAGGATGGCTGGTCCCGGCCACCACATACCGTTCATGTTCCAGGTAAAGGCATCCCGCAGCTTCTGCCCATCAATCTCCATGTCCAGCCGGATGGGGACCAGCACCTCGGGCTGGGACGCGTTCTCGTGGATCACCGCGGGGTCGTGGTCATCGAAGCTAGAGGGAGGTGGCGGCATGTCAGCAGGGGGGCTGGGGTCCCCGCGCCCAGGACCCTACTCTCTGCACTGCTGGCCTCCACAACCTGACAGAGAGGAAGCCCACTCCTCACGGGCCCTGTCCATGCTGGGCTGAGTTGGCAGAGACAGAGCCAACGGGAGTCCTGTGGCCACAGGGGCAGAGCACCAGGCTCACAGACACACGGGGAGGGGGAGCTGCTGACTTTGGCAGCAGGATAAGACAGAGATGTTCTCTTAAGGAAGGGACGTCTAAGCCCCAGAGCAGGCAAGACTTTCCCAAAACCAGTGGGAAACTCCTTTCCTTTTGGAGGTGTCCCCAAAAGAGGAAGGACGTGAGTAAAGGCCAAGGGTGGGAGGGTCGAGAAGGTGCTGAGGGAGCAGCCAGGCCAGTGAAGGCAGGGTGCAGACTGGGCGGGGCAACAGGTGGGGGGGCGCTGGGGAGCTACAGGCGTCAAAGTGGCCCAGCTCTTGTCTCCAGCCTCGGCCCTGAGGAGCCCCAGGAGGGCTGTTAGCCAAGCAGCTCCTCGCTCACACGTGCAGTTTAGGAAGAGAGGAAAGAGGCGGAGTGGGGGCGCCATGGGAAACCCAAGGGCGTCTGTGGAAGATAGTGGGCTGCAAGCTGCTCTCAGAGAGCATGGGGCACAGAGGACGAACCAATAAACAAACGAGGAAAACACAGCCCATGGCAGACACGCGCCTGATGGGGAGCTGGCCAAGGGTGGCTGGATTCTGGGGACTTGGAAGGCTGAGCAAGGAGACGTTTGCTGAAACTGGCTTTGTGGTGTGAGAAGGAAGGACTCAGGGACTCTAGCCTAGGTCCCAGGATGGAGAAGCCTGCGGGCAGCATGTGCCGGAGGGGGGGACGCATTCAGGGAGAGCTTGCAAAATGCCCCCCGAGGATATCTACATCCTAACTCTTGGAACCTGTGCCTGTGACTTTACAGAGCTAAAAAAACAAGGAGAAAGCTTTACAGATGTGATTAAGTAAAGAATCTTGAGAGATTATCCAAGTGGCCCCTAAATTACATCACAAGTGTCCTTATAAGAAAGGAAGGGAGACTTCATACACGCCGAGGAGCCCATGTGACCACAGAGGCAGAGATTACAGCGATGTAGCCATAAGCCAAGGGGTGCGGCAGCGCTGGGAGTTGGAAGAGCCCCCAGAGGGAGCAGGGCCAGGCCAACACCTTGACTCGGGCCCAGGGAAACTCCCGGTCCCCGGAACTAGGAGAGAATACACCCGTGTTATTTCAGGCCACACAGTTTGTGGTGTTCTGTTTCAGCAGCCACAGGCAACTAACACAGGAGTCAAGGGACGGCATAAGAAAGGTGCCAGGACTGCACCCAGGAACTTGACCCGAGGAGCTGGGGAGCAAGAGCCCGGGGCCAGAGGGGGCGAGGCCGGGGCTGGACCACGTCGGAGGCCAGGGAGACCAGCTTCGAGAAGGAGCAGCGTTTCAGGGACACAAGGTAGAAGCAGTGTTCTTCTGGGGAGCAGGAGACCAAAGGCGGAGGCACACTCACCAGAGAGGGAAGGTTCTCTTCTTGTCCCGGCCCATGCGGTTCCTGTTGATGGTCGTGGAGCAGGGCACGGCGTCCAGGTGGTGGGAGCTGTTGGGCAGGGTGGGCACCCACTGGCTGTTCCTCTTGGCTTTCTGTTCCCTGCGAGACACGGGAAATCCCTCTGCTCAGGCCAGGAGCCCAAAACCGCCCACGAGGCCCCAAGTCGAGGTCAGTGGACACCCACTGTGCTCCTGCTGGGACCTCTGTGATCCCAGACTCTGCAGGCGGCTATTCCCTCGGCACCCACTGGCACCCGCTCAGAGGCATCCAGGTTAGGGGAAGGGCCGGGGGCCCCATACACGGCAGAGCAGACCCCAGCCCACTGCAGGGGCCAGAAGCAACATCCTACATGCTAGGAATGGGCTCTAGGCAACACCGTCCCTTCCACAAGGAAGGGGTACAGGGGTGCTTCCCAGAGGAGCAGCCCTGGAGTGGAGCCTTAAGCACTGAGTCAGAGTTCACTGGGGGGATGGATGGAAGGAGGGCATTTTGGGAGGCAAACAGATAGCAGCAGGGAGGAGGAGCAGGTTGTGGGCTCGGCAAGGGCTGGGGCTGGGGCTGGAGACACAGAGAGGGTCTCAATTACAGGGGCTGGCTGCTCAGCGAGGAACTGGCTGCACTCGGCCGCTGGGTGGGAGTCCCTGGGGGTCTGAGGCAGGGAGGGACTCCATTAGCGTTATCTCACATGGGCAGTCCAGCCTGAGACAGATGAGGCCACGCTGTGGCCTCTGGGCCTTCAGACCGGTACAGGTGAGCAGATGTAATGGTACATACTGTCTAGAAAACAACGTTCAAAGTAATTTAAGGAACCCCCATCAGTGATTGTGCGTAACTCACCTTTCTATCCCAAACCCCTGCACTTTATCTCCAGGGAACCAGACCATTGCCTGGTTTCCTGCTGCTCAGATGGTGCCCTCCCAGGAGGGGCAGGGGACACGGCTGGCAACCCCCTCCCTCTCCACGGGGTGGTGGAAGGCAGAGGCAGCAGCCATGGCCTCTGTTCTAAACCTGGAGCCACTCACACCCGACACTGAGGTCCAGGAGCACCCCTGAGGGTGGGGGCTGGGAGGGATTGGGGGCACCAAATTTGCCCAGGAACCCCCTCACGTTCCCCACACTCAGGTCTGGCTCTGACCTCATGATCTACTTCCACCTTAGGCCGGAGACCTGGGAAAACGGGGAACATGGAGAGAATTTAGGTGAGAAGTTGGGGCTACAAGATGGGGTCCCTGCCACAGATGATCTGGCCGGTGGTTTCTAATCCTGGCCCACAGGCTCACTTCGAAAAACGTGAGTGGAAGGTTCCCCAGCCCCACCCAGGTCACGTGATTCCTGTCTCGGGGGAGGGCCTGGAATGTGGATTTTTTACAACTTCCACGGGCGATGCTGGTGCAGAGGGGCCTGTGTCTGGGCACCTTTGATGCAGACCACCCCCCCTTTTCTGACAGCTCTCCTCCTAGTGCTCGCACTGCGGCTTTCACCAGAGTCTGGTCTTATCTCTGGAACAGGCTCTCATTTCCAGGCCTCAGCGGCCCCGCCATCCCCTCCAGCCAGGGGGTCTCAGGTGGATAACACTGGTCATCTCACAAGCACAGTGAGGGCGACTACACGGCCATGCACAGAATCCGAGGATCTGAGTCATGTAATTCAACATTCCTGCCACCACAAGGGGGTCTGTCCAGGAGCCCCCACAGGGGCATCCAGCCTCTGCCTGACCTGTCCACTGACCGGACAGGAGGTGCCAGCCCTCCTGGGGGGCTCGCTGGGCAGGTGCTTCCTGAGGGTGGAGCCCACGGAAACGGCTTTCCTTGAACCCCTCCCACCCCCGACCCTGTGGTTCTCACCTCCGGGAACAGGATTCTCCTCCTTCAGCTCTCCCTCATGCGACAGAAAGTACTGACCACCCCATAAAAGATGCCCAGCTGATTGTGATGTGAGAATTCAAAGTCCCATCCATGTGAACATAATTTCCTTTTGCACCTTCTCTAGGAAAGTCTGACTATTACTGTGTCCTTCCCACAGCCCTTGAGGAAAAAGGAATCCACAGAGCACACATCTAGAACAGCAGCCAGGCTGGATGCATGCCACCTTTTTGGGGGGTTTCGGTGGTGTCATAAAAACAATCCAGCAGTAAAATTGAGAGACGATCTGGAAAATGACTTTGCATAACCACGTCACTTGAAACAATCCCCGGCCTGAGTGCTCCCTGGGGTCTTGTGCATATGAACATGTTTTCTTGAGGGCTGAACTCGGAATGCAGGTATTCTGCGAGTCTCACTCGTGTGAACCATGTTTCGGGTCACTGTGGTCTACTTACCTATGACACATCATCACGTCCCGGTCTACTCGGGTGTCTGCACCTTCCCTCTCCTGGCCTCTCTCTGAGGCGGGGCACTCGGGGCTCCCTACCTCCCACCAGAACTCACACGCCACCGAGAGCATCTCTGTTAGGTGATGGGTTTTGTTGCTGCTGTTGTTCTTTTAAATTGTTCCCCCGGAACCAATTTCCAGGGGTGAAATTAATGGGCCAGAGAATGAAAAAAAACTTGAGGTCACAACAGGAGCCCCGCGCTGTGTGGGTGTGCCTCCTCTACTGCGCCCCCCCCCCCAGTTCTTTATGTTGCTACTTCTTTTTTTACTTTGCAGTTTTCAAGTTACACACAAGAACAAATGTCCCCTGTGTTTGTCTACTCCTGACTTCAGTGTGGGCTACCCTTCACTTATTTACCTACTGGGCTATCCATTTTCTTATAAATCAGAATGAGCAAGCTCTTCCTAAAACGTAGCAGCTTCCCCATTACTTGCCTACTTAACTGCCGCTGTGAAAACATCCAAATCTACTGTTTGTTTCTTTACTGAGTTTATCTAGGCCACTAATTTTTCTGACAGATTAGTCCCACTTTCAAAGCATTCCTAATGATTCTCCGAAATGCAAGACCTGGCTCGTGTTTCTTAGAAATTCCAAAGACGTAGAAAAAACTTGGAAACCCAGCTAAGATGATTTGTAAGCACAGTGGGGAAAGTATTAAAAGGCACTTTGGTTCCAGAATATGGGGAAGACACCCGTGGATGTCGCGAGTGGCCTGCCCGGGTGCAGTACCTGAGGTAGGTGGGGGGCTCTGTGCTGATGGACACTGCCTTGTACTTTTCATCATTCCCATCCAGAATCTCTTCCACCTCGGAGGCTTTTAGCAGAGTCACACTGGTGGCCAGGGTTGTGTATCCATGATCTGCAACCAGAGACACAGCTGCGGTCACCCTGTGAGCAGGCAGCGGGCCGCAGCAGCTAGGAGACGCAGCACTGAGGTCCTCACATGCGGGAGGTGGGAAAAGCGGTGTCAACCTGACTACTGCCGAATGCTGGCCTCTTCCAAAAGGGCAATCTGGACCGAGTGCTTTCTTTGGAGGTTCTACCGGGTTAGCACCCCCTTGGGATGGACAGGGACCAACGAGTCCCAGGAGCACGAGCTCCAGGCAGAGGAAGAGCACGGGGCAGCGGCAGCAGCCACAGCGCAGCTCAGCGAGCAGAGCTCTCGGGGAAAGAAAGGCTCCAGAGCGCTGCCACCAGTGGGAAGAGGTCTGACACCGCCGCAGTCCACAACACGAAGCGAGGTGGAGATGGAATGAAAGATGAGAAATAATTTTCTTTTAAAACAAGAGCCCAGAGAGTGGGAAAGAGCTGCTTCACACGAACAAGAATTCCTGGCTCAGCGCCAGTCAACGCGAGCTGTCTGGGGAGCGGGGCGAGTTCTAGGCAACTCGACCCCCGGCTCTCCTAAGGGACCCCGGCCGAGGGCCCAGAGCCGCCGCCTGGCTCCTCCTGGAGAAACAAATCGGTTACGGGGAAGGCGTCTCCCAAGCACGAGGCGGAAGAGGTGCCGACACCCTCTTCGGGGGAGGCTTGCGGAGGGAAAAGCAGGGCTAGGGCTCACTGCGTTAGCGACTGGCTCCATGGGGGCGGGGGGAGGACAGATGGGGGCTTTTTAAAGCGAGAGAGTGAAATGTTACAGCAGCGGATAAAAAGCAGCTCCGGCTCCTGCATTAAAAGAACGCAACTTCGAGCACAGAGGACGAGACCACAGCAGCGCCCACGGACCACACACCCGGACTGGACTGGCTGCGAAGCACGCGCGCACACAGGGACACAGGCACGCAACACAGGGACACAGGCGCGCGCACACAGGGACACAGGCGCACGTACGGAAGGGCACGGGCACACGCACACACACGCAGGCAGGGACACAGGCGCACGTACAGAAGGGCACGGGCACACGCACGCACACAGGGCCCGGGCTGCTCTCTACCGAGCGCCTCCGCCAGGTGGGAAGCAGTTCGCCACCCGCCAAGCGCAGCATCAGAGCCCAAAGCCCTGGGGCGCCTCGGTGTCAGCAGAGCATCCTTGCCGCCCTCGGGTGGCAGCGCCCCAGCAGGCCCAGACACCCAGCAGACATGCACACGAGCGCGAGCGGACCGGCGGCCAAAATGACGTGCTACGCGATGGACGTGCTCCGGGAAGCGAAGCGGTGAAAGCCCGGAGGGGAGCGGGGACTGAGGCCGCCCCCCGCCACTGGGCTGCATGAAGGGTGACTGTGGGACACGCCCACGGCAGATGGCAGAGCATCACAGCATTCCTAAAACGTTTTGAGACCAAAGTGTCTTCACGGCACCCACTTGGCCCCGGCCCCGCCCCTCACGCCCACTGGCCCCGCTGAGAACACCTGAGAACCACCACCTGTTCTCCCGGGCGACCCCGCCCTGGGATGCTCCCGCCAAGCCACACTAACTAAGGTAGGGGCTGCAGTGAAGACACTGGAGTGAAAACGTTTTATCTTCATGACATAAGCGAGTGGTTTTGAAACAGGTTTACAAACCCTCGTGAAGACGCACCCTTAGTGTTAGGTTTTGTTTTTTTACCATGTGACGATGCAACTATTTTCTTCCTCTCTTCCACAGTGGCTAGTCGCCTCCAGAGCGAGGGGTATCTCTTGTACAGAGAACCTCGGAACATACGGAGGTAGTTTCCCACCTATGAGTAAAGCAAGAAGGCTCATTATGAGGGACGCATCTCCACCAGGCAGGGGAGCGCAGAGGCCCTGCTGGATGAGAGACAAACAGACCTCGGGTTGGCCCCCAGGCACTGGGCTTTGAGCAGCAATAAAAACACCATGTGCTGACATCCAAGGTTCAGCGGCACTGAGCATCTGGCCCCCATCCGCCCCTCTGGCCAGGGTGGTAACGTCTGTATCCTGATGACAGGATCAAGTTCACAAAGACCTGAACAGACACTCAGGAGGCAGTCTCCAGAGCTCACCAAGAAGCATGTGGCGATTCTGATTTTGGACAAAAGTCTCTGGCACTTTCCAGAAATGTAAGGCCTCTCCGACTTTCTTTTATCTTCAGGCTTGACTTTGATATTTTTACGATGTAATAAAGACGAAAAAGGTCTTTTAATCTTAGACAGATGCAGGATAATTTCCCCCATGGCCCCTGCTGCTTTGTTTAGTAACAAAACTCAAACCAGAAATACCAAAGGAATTTTCCAAAGAGTTTAAAAAGCACTTATCAGCAATCACCAGCTTGCTATATAAATCACTACTGCTCCAAATGTTAGCTTCAGTTTGCCTGTTCCAAATACTCAAAGTGAAGCATGACATGCCTGATGAAAAGAAATCCAGTCCTAAAGTTTTTATAAAGACACTCTCACTCTTTCAATGACTTTTCAGAAACGACCATTTGAGGCACATGGCAGGGGACAGCCAGTGCACTGGGTGCTGGCTCCACCTGTAACCGGGAACCACTTCCCTTTCCTGGGTCTCCCTACTCATCCATCAAATGCTCAACTGTGAAGTTCACCTGAGGAAGGACCACTTCTACTATTTCCCCACTTTCCTACCTCAGGATAGTATATTCGTTTTTTAAAAGTTCTCCCTTTTTCAGGAATCAAAGATTCGCATGATGGACAATCAGGGCACCGAGCAGCACGACAGAAGGCAGTCATAGCGTCACTCGTGCTCCATACTGTAGGCACAGCCCCACGTGCGGTATTTGGCCTGAGTGTTACCACCAAAGGGTAAGCATGAGCAGCACTGCTCACAGCACCACTGCGCATGTTTTCCTAAGCCCCTCTCAGCTGAGTCCATCTGCCTGAAGATGGCGGGAGGACAGTGACACACTCACTGCAACTTTGGATTTCCTCCCAAGGCCGCTGCACCAAAGTGATGTGGGGCTGCTGAGGGTGCTGCTGTGGCTGGTGCTGAATATGGTGCCTGTTTGCCAAGGGGAAGGGGGCAGTGGGCCACCTACCCAATGTTGTGGGGGGAGCTGCTGGGTATCGGTAGGCAGCACTCTGATCCTAAACCCTCCCCAGACCTCCCAAGGTCTGACAATCGATAAGCTAGGCCCCAGAAAGCAAATGGCCTCTTCCTTTTCCCACCTGGTCTGTATAAACTGCATCTCAGGACAAATGTTCTCACTCAACAGGGCTTAACGAAAAGACTGCCGTGAGCTTTCTAGAATCTAAAACATGTTATGGGGAAGAGCTTAGAGACCATCCAGTCTAAGCATCTCCTTAGACACAGGACAAAAGTGACATGGAGGCAGAGCTGGAATCAAGCCTCCTGCCTTCTGCTCCGTCTCAATTTGCTCCACCTTATAAACGCAAACCTGACTTTCAAAAGGACCACTGACTCAGAGTCAAGGCCAAACTGACTGCTCTTCCTGCATTTTTAAACAACCTGGCCATCATCACATATTGAAACTCCTCCCTGCCTTTGTACCCTGCATCTCAGCAAGTAGCTGCCAGCAGGTAAGGACCATTCTGAGCTCTGGCAGACAGACAGGCACTGGCTCCTCTCCCCAGCACAGCTAGCTTCAAAGTGTAGCATTTTTGTGATGAGGTGAAAAATGTACTGCAGCCTGCCTCTTGTGTTTTATAAAAATTGGTGGGAAAAGAAAACACTCAAGTTCTGATGCTCCTGATAACACTAGTCTCATAACTCAGTACAACTCAGACAAGCCAAGAATCACAGGGTGTCCTGAGAGCCTCAGTGTGACTCTCATGAGATTTAATTTAGTCCCACTATGTTCAGTTGTGAAGGAAAAAAAACCAAACACTGGTGAGGGGAATGTAATGTCTCATACTGAAAACTGCCACAAGGAGAGGCAACTGTTGGCATTTGTAATTACTTTAACTCTCCAAGATTTGCACTTACCTCGTTACAGGAGGGAGACATTACTGCTGGGTACTTGCACATCTCTACACTATATCTATCCATAATTTAAAAACATACGTGTGTGTGTACATCCATACACTATCTGGGGACTGACACAAAGGACTAGTTTGAGGCAATCTGGAAAAACTTTTTACACTTGGTACAAACTATCACTGAAGTTGTAGGGTTTTCCTAAAGTTAGTCTTCTAGCTGATTCAACGAAGTGCTGTCACTTTCAGTTAAGAATGAAAGATTTTTAGGATCTTTCCCCTGTACTAACTGAGAGTCCGTCCAAGATATCCAAGTGTCAACTGCTTCCGAACTGCAGATAGATTTAGCTCAGGGACTGGGGCCCTGGCCATGAAAAAGCAAGCATCCTCCTCCCAACCTATTTCCTCACTGGTAATCAAAGGTCAAAACACCCCCTCAGCCCACCTCAAAGTCAACGAACAGTATGGGGGTGAGCCCTCCCTAAGCCCGGAGTTCTGACCCTGCGATTTCAGGATCCCAGCTGCAGCAATGGGGGAGTGGTGCACGAGAGGGGTCCAACATCCCCCAGTACGTGTCTCAGGGAAAAACTGAACACCCCGTTTCTTTTCGTCCGGCTGACATTGTGGAACTCAGCGCGGAACCAGGGGCGTGTCCGGGGCCCCGAGAAACTGCTGGGTAAATCCGGGTGGCCGGAGCGGGGCGGGGCCTGCTCGACCACGCCCAAACCAGACCACGCCTGCCGGCCCCGCCCCACCGGCCGCGCACGCGCGCGCGCGCGCGCCCGCCCCGATGAATGGAGGCGCGCGTTCTCGGCGCGCAGACCCGCCCGAGGTTCCCGCGGGTACCCGGCCGAGGCCGGCGCCCGGAGGACGAAGACGTGCCGGGCGCTACCTCAGAGCCAATCATGTAGAACTCGCCGTCATCCTCCAGCTGGAACTTGACGGGCTTCTGCCCGAAAGTCTTGCTCAGCGCCATCATCATCATTGCGGCGGCGGAAGCGGGCGGCCACGGCCGGGCTGCGAGGGTCAGGAAAGCTGAGGCGGGGTCGGGGCGCGCCGAGCCCAGGGGAGCCGAAGCCGGAGGCGAGGGCGGGCCAGGCCAGGTGCTCGCGCCGCCGCCGGGCTCCTCCGCCGCCGCAGCAGACGACGACCAGGCCTCCCTCAGTGCGCAGGCGCTGGCGTTGACGCTGACGCGCGCGCCGCCGCCAAACAAAAGGCCGTGGCGCGCCCCCGCGGGCCCCTTAAAGGAGCCTCGGCCCGTTTCTCTTCCTCCCAGGCCCCCTCCCAAGTGGAGGTTCCGGGGAAAACTTCTCACGGACAGAAATAGCACGGAGGCCCTGACTCAGGCAGCGGCTTTCCCGGCCTCACAGCTGGGACTGGAACTTGGCCCAGTGGAGGAGGAACGAAGCAAGGCCTAAAGGCAGGGAGGAGGCCTAAAGTGCCGGTGCCTCAGTTTCCCCACCCAGAGAACGCAGGGCAGCTGCAGGAACAGATATCCCAGTTCCAGGCCACAGCTGTTTCTGCGGCTGGAAAGGGCAGAATGACAACACTGGGCGGGGGCTGGCGGGGACGGCTGCTCTGGGCTTGGCAAGATTCCGAGGCCCAGGTGGTGTTCGCGCTGGCTGGCCCATCATGATGGAGGGGGGCTGCTTCCCTTCCTTCCTTAATTCCCAGTTCACTGACACCAGACAGCCCTGCCCTGGGGCGCTTACAGCCGGAATGGGGCCTGACACCCAGGAAGGCAACAAAGCCATGTAACCCGTTGAAGAATGCTGTAGGTCATAAACGGCCCAGGGCTGACAGTTTCCCATGGTCCTGTCTAATAAACTACAGCTGTGATAAGTGCCGCTATGAAGAAGATGCGTGTGGGGCCGGGTGGAGGCTAAGATCCTGTAGAGCTAAGAAGGTTGGGCCATGGTAACAGAGTTTTGTTCTGTGTCCTGAACAGTGGGATACGGGCTGGGGCGTGGCATGATCCGAAAGAGTGACCACCACTTAGTGGAGGATGATCTGAGCAGCCACCAGGGACGTGGGAATAGATTACAAAGCCACTCCAGGCATCCAGCCAGACGAGATGGAGCAGGAGTGGGAGCCAGGACTGCAGGTCCCCAGCCAGGCCTCCCACCTCCCTGGCCCAGCTCTCCCCCTATCCTGCCCTTGCAGTCACAGAGAGACCCCAGGCAGGAAGGTAGAAAATGACCATGTTTAATGACAGTCTTCAGTTAAAAAAAAAAAAGGCAAAAAAAAGGCTTTATACACACTGTACACATTTACATGGCTTTGGAGGGCCCAGTGTGGGCTGAGGGCTGGAGGGGATCCAGCCCACAATAGGACTGAGGTATGTTGGGGCCTCCAGGACCCGGGGTCTCTGACAAGAAGCACCTCCCTCCCCAGCTGACTGGACCTTTTGGCCTGGATCCTGGAGATTTCTAGAATCACCAACTGGAAGGCAGCCCGTTCCGGAGCCGACTTAGTAAAGGGCTAAAGGCATGGGGCCTCGAGACCCAAGTGCCAGCACCCTGCCGGACCTCACAGTAGGGACAGTGAGGGCTCCAGCTCCCCCAGCCCTGCTGAGGTCCCACCCTGAGGGATGGGACGGAGACCAGGGGCAGTTGGCTTTGACAATGACCTGCACAGGTAGGGCAGAGCCAGCCCAAGGCCACCTGCACCCTTAATGCCCAAGCCTCCCTGCCCAGTCTGAGACTGTCGCTGGCAGTGGCCACGACCCGCGTGGCCCTTCCTGCAGTCCCTCCCTGCCCCCCTGAGGAGACACGGCTCCGAGCTGTGCCTGGTGCCCACAGCCACCAAGATGGCCACAGTCTAGCCATCAGTGGCCTGGCAGGGGTCGGGGCCCTGAGGACATCTAAGCTGTCGTTAGCGGAAAGTGTTGGCAGCCTCAGTACAGCCGAAGAAGTCGGGGCCCACAAGGCGGGGGAAGCCCTCCAGGGCCTTCACCTTCACAGGGTCGAACTTCCAGTAGAAGCGGCCACGCAGGAAGTAGGCATAGCCTGAGGAGAGAGGAGGGTCAGGCTGGGCTAGTGGACACAGGGTTGGGCACAGGGGGAGGTCCCGGTGGGCAGGCCTTGGCCACTGTGGAGTTTCTTGAAACCCTCAGGCCCCAGGGTGTCCCTTCCAGAACCTGGCTTCCTTTGGCTGAGCCCTTCTGCCTGCCCCAGGGTCTGATCTGAGCTACTACCCAGCCTGACAGAGGCCGAGCCTCAGAGGCCCAACTCCTGCCTCTGGGGAAAGCAACTCTCGCTCCCCTCACCAACCCTCCTGCGCCCTGGGTCAAGGTGGGTGACACTGGCAACGTGGGAGCCCCAGAGCCTGGGACCACTGCAGGACAGCTCTCCCAGTGGTCCTGATGTGGAAGAGCACAGAAGCAAAGGGGGGGACATGAGAGAGAGCACTGGACTGGGAGTCCCTGATATAGTCCTTTGAGACCACAGGAGGCTGAGTGGCTCTTGGCTGGGAGCACGGACTGCCTGAGTGGGGTCCTGGCTCCCCACTGTCCACGGGTGGCCCTAGTTAGGGACCTCATCGCGTGAAACTCTGTTTGCTCTTCTGGCAACTGGGCACATAATTGCATGAGACATGTAGGGAGCTCAGCACTGTGCCAGGAGCCTCATCAGCCCCCAGCGAACAGTGACTACGATTTTCCCAGCTATGACCGAGGGACCTGGGAAGGTCCTTGCACCTCTCTGGCCCTCAAATCTCCTCATGTGCTCATGGTGCAGCACTGCCCTGGCAGCAGGAGAGGGTGTAGAGCAAGGTGCTGTGCACAAAGGACCTGTGATGAGAGCTACTGCCAGCCAGCCCCTACTTCCACAGCCACCCCTCCCCCAGCGCACCATCGGCATCCTGAAAGGCAGCATCAATCTCAGAGGGCACCCCTCGCCAGTCAGTGGCCCGGCGGGGCACAGGGCTGTCCACACGGCGGGTACTGGGGTGGAAGCGCCAGTAGTCTCCGCCTCGGAAGAAGTAGATCTTGTTCTTCTCGGGGCCCCAGACCAGCGCAGCATGGACCGAGGATCCTGGCAGACCCAGCTCAGAGAGGGCAGCGGGGCCCAGGATTGGCGTCTCCCCATCGTACTCCCAGTACTGAGCACCTGCCAGAGAAGGGAGGCTCACCAGAGCTGCCTAGCTGCCACATCCAGCCACCACCACCACCACTTACTTTCTCAGCCTCAGTGTCTTTGTCCATAAAAGTCAGAGGCCAATAATGTCTGCTTGGCATCCCCTCCACCCACACAAACCATGAGGGATGCTGGGCGATACAGGTGCTGGGAGATCCATGTGGGAAAGGTTATTCTAAGCAACAGAGAAGCCGCCTGGGTTCCCACTCCTTCCCTGCGTGTGGCTGCCCCAGACAAGTGCCTGCTGCCCACCCTGGGCCAGGCCCTGCCAGAGCAGGCCCTAGCTGGGCCTTTGTGAAATCCCTGCCACCTGTAATGCCCCAGGCTCTAGTCTCTGCCAGACCTAGGTCACATCCCTGCTCTGCCTTTTCCAAGCTATGCCCTCAGGTAGCTTACTTCACCACCTCCGAGCCCGAGAGCCTCGTCTCTAGACCAGGGGCATAATCACACGTACTCCACAGGGTGCCAATTCGAGGCCCACTGTGCAATACTCTCTATTCTACTCCCACTTGGAGAGCTGCCTTCTCCGGGAAGCCCCCCAGCTGTGCCCAGAGGAGTGAGGTGTGCTCTTCCTTGGCCCTGAGGCTTCAGGGCACCCTCCATCTGCCCACTCTGTCTGTCTGTCCCTACCCTTGGCCATGATGTTCCTAGAAGTCTCCTGGGTGACCCCCCCCAGCCCCTACCCACTCACCTTGAAAGAACCAGATGTGGCCCTGGGCATCTTCGAAGGCTGCGTCCACGGGGCTGGGCAGTCCTCGCCAGTGGCGAGAGGCAAGCGCAGGGTACCCAGGCTGCAACCGGCCCCCGCGCAGCCGCCATACAAAGCCTGCCTGGAAGAAGAAGAGCTCTCCACGGATGGTGGCAACCGCATCAAAGGAAACCTCGCAGGCGTCTGGGGGGGTGTCCGGCTAGGGTAGGAGAGAAGAGTCAGAAAGAGCCCATATTGGAGCCACAGAGGCCATTTTGGTGGGGAGCTGGGAGTAGGGCCTCACTTCCTGCCTTCCCACCCTCCTGGACCTCACCTCCAGTGGCGCAATCTCGTTGGTGTCCACCCCAGCCCCAGGGCCCAGGTCCGGGGGACTGGAGGTGGGGGCTAGCCGATGCCGGCCGTAGAGGTACTGGATGCCCCTGCGGTCATCTGGGCTGAGGCTCAGTGGGTAGCGGAAGGTGTAGAAAGGGGACATGAGGGCCTTAGCCGCCGTCGTGTGCTGCAGCCCAAGCACGTGGCCAAATTCGTGGGCAGCCACCTGCAGGAGGTCTGTGCCTGGAAAAGGGAGATAGCCTAGCAATCCCCGAGCCTCCTGCAGCAAGACACTGTGCTCGGACCCAGCTCAGGGACCCTGGCAAGTCCCTGTTCTCTATGATTTTCAGTGGCCTCATCTGGAAGGTAGGTCCCCAGCCCATACCCTGGTTGTCCCCGATGGTCCAGGTCTCATCATAGTCGAAGTGGACATCCCCTTCTCGGTGGGTCTTGGGGAAAAAGGCATGGGCCAGGATGCCCCCAGGGCCATCAAACGGTAGGTTGTCCCCATGCCAGTACCTGCGGGAGGGGCGGGGGCAGAGTCAGTGGCTGCTGACAGGTGGGGCTTGTTTCTGGAGGGGTCCCAGGCCACCGGTTCACCTGGTGAAGTCGATCATGATGTCAGCGTGGCCCTCGTGCACCTCTGTGAAGGTGAGTGGTGTTACGTCGCTCCACACCTGTAGGGCCTCCGCCACTGTCTGCCGCACTTGTTCCCGCACCAGCTGCCATGGGAAGCGGAGGATCCTGGGAGGAGGAGGAGGGGCCTGGGCCTGGCTTGGGGCAGGGTCAGCCCCAATGGCTGTTGGGTCAGGAGTTGCCCTTGGACGCTCAGTGGGGCCGCATGGGTGCAGGACAGGCCAGGTGTGCTCTGGGCCTCTGGTGTTGCACACTGGTCCTTCCACCACATGGGCACATCTTTGTGTGTTTGTGTGTCCTTAGGGGCACACAGGTGTCTGCACCAGGTGGAAAGAACACAGGACCAGGAGCCCCAAGACCCACCTTCTAGACCTGACTGTACCGCTCACCATGGAGAGACCTTGACCCCTGGACCCGCCCCCTCCTAGTTCCCAGCTCCCCACCTAGGGCATTTCTGGGGTCCCCAGAAGTCTCAGCTCCAGTACCAGGGGACACCACACCTGTCTTCACGCCTTGTCTTCCAGGCTGAGCGCCCCCTGCAGGATGCGTAAGTCTTAGCTTCTGTATCACTCCCATGGCCTCAGATCATCTGAGCAGAACCAAGTTGCACCAAGGGATCTGAACCATGGCACGGTTAATGCTTAGCTCCCCAAGAGGATGTGCCGTGTCTGCCTTGTTTACCACAGAGTCCCAGGGCCTGGCCCTTAGTAGGTCCCCATAGAGACTGGCTGGGGGACTGAAGGCCATGCCCCCACGTGTCTATGGGATGCCTACGCGTGTGCTGAGTGTCACAGAGGAGGCACTGCCCCTCTGCTGTGGGAGGGCCTGGATGGGTGGGTACTGTCTGTGGTGCATCTAAGTGTGGGTTTTGGGTGTTGGCCCATGGATGGCTCAGGGGTCAGTGGGCCACGAGGATCTAGCCCCAGCCTGTGTTTCAAGAAGCAGGGGTGAAGGTAGCAGGCTCACACGTGGACACACAGGTAGAGGCTGAGAGCCTGCTGGAGGCCGCTGGCCCTACCTGTAGGTGAGGTCCGTCTTCTCCCAGCGCCCGCCCGACAGCACAAACCGCTTTTGTCGGTTGCGGGCACTCAGCCCCTCGGGTGGGTCAGGCACGCCGCAGCGGGGAGGTCTGGGGCTGCCAGCAGGCCGAGGGGCCTCCTGGGCGGCTGGGGCAGGTGCTGGGCTGCTGGAGGTAGCTTCATGCCTGAGCTGTGGCCCCCTCCTCACTGGGTGGCGGCGGTGGGCATCCTGTGCAGGAGAGAGGATGCGGAGGCCCGGTCAGGCCCTGGGTCCTGGCGGCCCACAGTCAGAGGTGTGGGTTGCTGGTGCGCCCTCACTCAACCCCAGCCCCCTGTGCCCAGGGCCAAGCGGAGGCTGTCACACAGCAAGGCCCTTTGGTACAGGCTGATGGGTGTCCTGATGCTGATTCCAAGGCCTCTTACTGTCTCCTGCCTCCTCCTGGATGGCCGGGGCTGCAGGTCACCTACTCCAGCCATCTGGGCTGGTGACGACTGGGTGGGGGTACAGTCCTTGACTGTACTCTTTGCACCCACCCAAGAATGGACCCCCCCTAAAGCTTCTGAGGAGAGTCCAGGCAAGCTTCTCTTGCTTCCCCCCCACCGTCAGGAGACACTTTTCCATCTCCCTTTCTTCCTGGGTGTCCCCTGTCCGCACTCTGCCCTCTCCAGTTATGGGACCTGGCCCCTGCGCGGGACACCCATGGCAGCCACTTCCCAGCATGGAGGGGCTGCAGCCCTGCCTCGATTTGCTCACCTGGCAAGTGGGGATGATACCTCCCTATAGTGTTGGTCTTAGAAAGAGCCAAGGCGGTGCCCGCAAAGCACTCAGCATGGGGCCAGGCACCTGGAACTGACATCTAATTTCTGGGGGGCAGTTTGTCTCACATTCTGCCAGGACTGGGTACACTGTGGGGCTCGACGTGGTCTCCTGGCCCCTTCCGTGTGAGGAGAGGGCAGACACCCTACCAGACACCCAGCCCCACCCTGCTAGAGCCCCTAGACCGCAAATGGTGATTCTGACCCGGAATGCCCACCCTCTGCAAGTCCCAGAGAGGAGGTCACTGCCTCATGCAGGGAAAAAGCAGAAGCTCAGAGAGGGTGGGAGACACTGTGAGGTCACCCAGCAAGGGCATCCCAGGCTGGAGGTGAAGGCTTGAGACACTGGAAGGCAGCAGGGAGAGGCATGGAGCAGTTCTCTTTGTCGGGAAACTCAGTGCCTGTCTGGTCTGGGCCTGTCTGGTCAGGGCCGCTGTGGCCTAACCACGGCCATATTTGGGGCAGGAGCCGGGCCATCCAGGCCCCACCCTCGGCCTCTGCCTCTGGCGGCTCTCCCAGGCCCCAGGCACCCTAGAGCTCCAGTTAGCATCCCAACCTCCCAGCTCCCGATTCCAGAGTCACAAGGAAGAGACACTCAGCCCCCAAGGACACCGCATGAGGAAGAGATCTTCTGGACACCTGGAGCTTCTGAACCCTGGGGTCTTTGGAGCTACTTGGGGTGTGAGGGCCTGGACCAGTTTCCCCCCACATTGGCAGAGCTCAGCTGATACTGGGCATACTGTTCGTAAGTGCTGGTTGCTGTTGTAGCTCACCTGTGTCTAGGCTAGAACCCTGCTAACAGCTCCACGGACACGCTCTTTCCCCTGACAGGACCTCTCAATATCTCTGCCTTCATCATCCCCATGTCTCAGATGAGGACGCAGAGCCCAGGGAAGTTAAAGAACTTTCCAGGGGAATAGCTGGCTGGTGGCAGGCTGTCTGTGCCCACAGCCCACCCTGACCTGCTACTCTGCGCTGCTTTTCAGGCTGGAGTCTCCCTTCCCCTGGAGGAGGGACCATGGGCAAATCACCCTCCTCTCGTCTGACTGCCCTGTCTCCCATATGGGGATGGTGCCATGGCAAAGGCTGAAGGACCTCTCTCTGTAACGCCCGCTGCAGCATCTGGAGCAGAGCAGAGCCTCTTCCCCAGCCTGGAGTCTTGCCCCAGTGGGCCCTCCCCTCCCACACCCGGGAATCTGCTCCACCAAATCCCCTACGGCTCCCACCACCCACCTGGCGTCCAGCTTCCCAAAAGTCTCTAGATTTTATATCATAAAACAAGAGTCGCAGCTGGAAGAGAGCTCTCAGGCTCAGAGAAGAAGAGTGACTTGCACTGGGTCCACCTGCAAGCCACATCGTGTTCACTGGTCTTTAAGGGTGAGTGAGCAGGAGTCACTAGAGTCAGGGCCTCCAGCCGAGGGGGTCTTTTGTTTGGAGCGCATCTTCTAAGGGCTCTTGGCGTCAGTTCACCCATCACTGGGATGGGATACATGCTCCCTGCCCCGCTACCACTCTGTCTTCCCCAGCCTTTCAGGCCTGGGCCCTGGCTTCAAGGCTTGGCATAAAGCAGCCTATTACCTCAGATGGGTACACTGGGCCCCCTGGGACTGCTGGAAGGCAGTGAGGTGGGTGGTGGGCATAGACCACCTGGGGGGCTGGGGACCAGGCATACCTCATTTCCCAGGGGAAGATGCAGAGCCCAGAGAGGTCAAGGTCTCAGCCCAGGGCCACACAGCAAGTCAGGGGAGAACTGGACCTAGACCTGGGGCTCATGCCTCCCCACCCACAGCCCCCTACTCCCAGCTCTGGCTGGCCTCCAAAACCCACATTCCAGAGAAGGGCTCCTCCTCCCAGCATGTCTGCCTCCTCCCTGGCCAGCAGCCTCCCTGGGCCTGCCCTGGGGTGGGTACCCAGCTCGCTCACCCCGCCCTCCTCTGACAGGCACCAAACCACAGCCTCAAACATACTCGAGGAATTTCTCAGGGAACTCAGTTTCCTGGCTAAGATGGAGGCTTGGGGTCAGTTGGGAAAAGAGGAGGTGCCTGGCAAGGGGGAGATGAGGAAGACCCCAGCCTGGAAACTGCTGGGTAAGGCCAGGCCAGCTGTGCCCCTCTCTGGGCCTGTTTGCTGTTGGCCCAGCAGGATAATTAATCATAGCTACTCCCTCTGCTGTGGGCAGGAGGTGACCCTGAGGGGAGGGCACTTGGCTAGACCATGAGGAAGGCAGGGGAGCATTGCCACACCATTCTGTGCCCCACTGAGGCTCAGAGAGATCAAGCAACCTGCCCAAGTCACACAGCTAGTGGGCAGGGAGGTCCATCTCCCCCTCACCTCCCCTGCTGACTCCAGAAGGGAAGCAGCATCCGTCCCACTGGACTACGGGGCTTTCATCAACCCCGAAGGCTGTGAACCAGGATGGATAAATATTTACAGAGCTTTTCTGGCCCTGCTGACAGCAGCCTGGGGATAAACACGTCAGAGGCGACCCCAAATGCTCCCTGCATATCTGCAGCGTGACAGACAACAGCCCAGCTCAGACCCGGCCCCAACTGACCCCGCACAAGTGGCAAAGTGGCAGCTACAGGTGTCAGAATGTCTCCAGCGTGCCTGGCTGAGCCATCTCCCAGCCTCACTTCATTTACTCCTCAGCCCCACAGTGGGCACTGTTAGCTCCCACCCACCCAGACAAGACTGGAAGGGTGAGGGGCTCACCTAGGCTCTCCAGTTCCCAAACCATGGGGTCAACAGCTACTCAGGGTGATTCCTGACTACCTCAAAATCTAGGGGACCTGGACGGGCTAGGGAAGAGGCAGAGCCCCTGGACCCAGGTACCCCCACCCCTTCTATCCCCTCCTGTTCCCATAGCCAGTGCAGGGCAGGGCAAGACTGGCCACTGTAGAGCTGTCATGGCTGGCAGAGGAGCCCAGCCTGGCCAGAACTCCCTCCTCACCAGACCCATCTGGAGACTCTGCCTGACACCCCTCTAATGCCCCGATCCCTGCCTGAGCCAGCTGGATGCTTAGTTGGGCGTTCAAGTGGGCTGGGCACCCAGTTGCCCAGGCTGTGGCCCCAGGCCCACATGCCACCCCTCTCACTGGTCCCCCAAAACCCCAGCTCCAGGGGAGGTGGCAGCTTTCTGGGAACACACAGGCTGTCATACATGCCGGGGATGTCCCTTCTCTCCTCCTCCCCTCATCACACCTTTGTCTCCCTTCCCTGTCTCACCCAACCGCCTGCTCTCTGAGGGTCTCCACTACCTGCTGTTGGCCCCTTCTTTCTCACCCCCACCTTGCGGTCACACACACTATAGCTCTCACACCCGCGTGGCATCTAGGCTCCACTCCTCCCAAACTCACCACCTGCAGGTGCCCAGGCGGTAGTGCCTCCTCCATGCTCGACCCCACTTCCCCGCCACAGGCTGCCCTGTGCACCAGTTTCTTTAACCCTCCAGCCTGGAGGTGTGCGCACTGAGACCACACACCTGGAGGCTGACACCAGCATGAGACCTACGGGGCTTTGTCCCTGCAATGAAAAAGGAGCCATAGCCACTCCCTCTGTACCTCTCCCAACACACACATCAGGATGGCGGCTGGGGCACCACGCAGCCAGTCCTCTAGCTGCGAGGGGGCATGCATCCAGCGCGGAGTCCCGCCTCACCAGCCTGAGCGATTAGGGGTTAGGCTCCACTTGCACACCTCCAGGGACGGGAAGCTCACTATCTATCAACGCCAGCAGGGACCCAGACAGCGTTTCAGGTAACGGGCTGCGCCGGGCCAATCCGGGCGCCCCCGTGGGTCCAACTCAGCCATTGGGCCCAGCCGCGTGCCGGGCGCCCCTCGGCGAGGGGCGGCCAACCGGCGGCGGGCACTCACCGGCGGCCGCGGGGCCTGGGCCAGCAGCGGCGGCGGCGGGAGCAGCAGCAGCAGCAGCGGGAGCAGGAGGGCGCGCGGGGCCGCGCCGCGGAACCGGGCGGCCCGAGCCATCCGCCCCGGGGCTGCTGGGCCTGCTGGGCCGCGCCGGCCGCCGCCCCTTATAGCCTCCGCCCCGCCCCCGCCCGCGCGGCCCCGCCCCCGCGCCTTTTGTTCTGCACTCGCCCCGCGCCGGCGGCCTGGGTGGGGGAGGTGGGCGGGGAGGGCTGGCCCGGCGGGGGCGGCCCGCGGATCCGGTCCTTCCCCGGGACGGGCCGGGCCTGTGGTCTCAGGGGACTGGTGCTGGGTGACCCTGGCCAGCTCGTGCTGCTCCGGGCCTCAGTTTCCCCTGTGCGATGGGGAGTCTGAGAGGAGTCGGGTTTCACTCCTCCCCTCATCCACCCCTAACTTTGGGAGATGCATCCCTAGCTGGTCTCCTTGGTGAACTGACCTCTGACCTGTTAGCCTGTGGCAGGTGGCGGCAGCCATAGGCTAGTTCCCCCACTCCTCAGAGCCTCAGATCCCTGTGATCACAGCCTGTGGGGAAAGGGATATTAAAATGTGTCTCAGGAAAGGGGAAATTGAGGCCTATGAAGTCCTGGCCAGCCCCTCAGCTTGGAACAAAACAATAGACAGTTTATAGATAAGAAACTGAGACCCCTCCCAAGAGGGAAGGCCCAGATCAGGCTTTTCCAAACCAGCAGGCAGGTGGAGGGGTCAGGAGGCCCTCTCCTTGGTCAGCTGGAGGGAGGGTTCAGTCAGAAGGCCATGGAGGGCAGTGTCTGAGTCGGGTACTGGGGGCTCAGGCTGTCCCTCGGTCAGTGAAAACAGGAGGGGGAGCTGACCACATGCTGGAAGGGATCCTCTGGGCTCATATAATCCTGGTGATGACTGAGGGAAGCCCCACCACCTGGCTCCACCCCATCACAGGCAACACTGCAGAGCCAGATCAGAGACAGTGGCTCCCGTCCAGGTGGACAGGGTTCCGAGCTTCTGCAGGGTGAGGCTGTGAGCACCCAGTCTGGGCCTAAGAAGAAAGGACCATCAGGCTGACTCAACCCTGCCTCCGGGTCCCAGTCCAGGGAGCCTTCACAGCCTCTCCAAGGAGGCTCCACAGAGACGCCTAGAGGCGAGGAGAGGGAAGACAGCAGTGATTTTTAGTACCTGGACTGTTAGCAATCTTTCTTTAAAGTTACTCACTTAAAAATTGAAATACCCTGGGAAGGGTACAGCTCAAGTGGTAGAGCGCATGCTCAGCACCCACGAGGTCTCAGGTTGAATCCCTCTTAACTTCCTCCAAGAGGAAATCAATGAAGAAACCTAATCATCTCCCCCTCAGAAAAATTAAAATACCTCCTTCGGCCCCATTTTAGCAATATTCGTCAAGAAATCATGGATCTGATTAGTTCATTTACATTTTTTTAATGCACATGAAAATGCATGAAGTAAAAACATTCAATTGTGTCACTACCTTAAGTGGTCTTGAGTGCCTTCCGGAGGGGCATGGTCGTGCTTTGGGGAACCACAGTGGTCCAGCAGTTCTGGGAGCTCAGGTGACAACTACCCACGCTGTAGGCCACAGTGCAGAGCCATGGTTACAGCAAGGTGGGCTGGCCACAGAGGGCTTCCTCTAGGAGGAGGACCCTGATGAACCTAGGATGGGCCAGTTTGGCAAACAGGAACAGGTGGGCAGGGACTGCATGGGCAAAAGTTGGACCAGCCCCCGCATGTATGTGAGGAGAGAGTGACCAACCCTTCACATGCTCCCCTCACCTCAGGGTGGGTGGTCACCCCCACTTCAGAAAGGAGAAAACTGAGGCCCAGCCTAGATGGGAGTCAGGGGAGGAAGGGCACTGCTTCGCAGGCTGGCTGTGAGTACTGTGTGTTAGGGACACAGTAGAGACATAACCAAGCCTGCCAGTCACTGCCGTTGCCTTTCTCCCCACCTTCTCTTTCACTCCGCTCCTCACAGAGGGGCTTATTTCCCCACCTGGGAGCCACCCCCATCCTTTTGCTCTGGGCTATTTCATCCTTCCCACAATCCTGAGGCCAGGAGGCCTCCCACAGGCACAAGGGACAGTGATAGCGGTGTTGGTAAAGAAATCAGGGCTCCTCCCCTCCAAGGGTAATGATATGACCACTGAGAAGTCCCTCAGGAAAGACCATGAAAACCTCGAATTCCTAAGGGCTGGGAAGCGTCCTAAATCCAGCCTCTGCCCTGCCCAGGGCCTGGAACCAGGTGGTAAAATTCGAAGCCACAGGATTCCAACCTGCACAGACGCCGCTGTGCACTCAGGTCACCGCCTTTGGGAGGGACATGCTGCTCAAACCCTATCAGGGTCTGGCGCTGCATCCGTGGGACAGGGGTTCGGGCTGGGTGGAGGGCCACGCGGGGGGGCTCATCTCATCTCTGCCGGGGCTGCCTAGGGCGCGGGTCGCGTTTTTGCCGGGAAGGAGTCCGAGACCCGTCCGGACGCCCCCTGGCGGGGGTTCCGGGGACAGTCGTGCGTGCCTTCCTCTAGCCAAGTGAGGGGTGGGTGCTTCTATCCCGACCCAGTTCACCCGCGACCCTGATGCCACGCCGTAGCCAGCAAGCGCTGTCCGATAGGGACAGCTCGCTGCGCTCCACGGTGGTCTTTGAAGGACCATGCCCGTCGTCCCTGCGTACGTCCTTGGGGCCCTGCGACACCAGCCAGTGTCTCCAGGGCGCACACAGCCAGGAGCGAGGAGGGCACCGGGAGGGCGCCGTGAGGGAGCAGGGTTACCGACACCAGAGGATGAGGGAAGGGAGAGTCCTGGGGTCCCGCAGGAGAGCAGCGTGGCCCCCCCCGGCCGCGCTCCCGCTAGGGGCGTGTCCGCGAGTCCCCGCCTCGGCCCCGCCCCGCTGCACCGGCTGTGCGCAGCGCTACTGTATTAGTCCCCGAGGCAGAACCGCTGCCGCCGTCGCCGTCTCTGACTCTGCTCCGTCGGTCCCCCTGCCCTGACCATGCCCCGGGGGAGTCGCAGCATGGCCGCCAGGCCAGCCAGGTGTGAGCGAGACCGGAGGCCCGCGGGGAGGGGGCCGGGAAGAGCGGTACCCCCAAGGGCGAGCCAGCGTGACCTTGGCGGCTGCAGCGCCATCTTGGTGGGGGAGGGGCGGGGTGCTGCAACCCAGGGTCTAAAACGGTGGTCACCACCCTCTGGGAAGCAAAGAGGGTGCCTCTCCGAAGTTGAGGGCCCTGGGGCCCCCGGCCGGCCCGGATTAACTCTGCTTCCCCCGCACTTTGCAGCCGCACCGCCGCGCCCTCTGCCCACCCGCCAGCGCACCCACCGCCCTCGGCTGCAGCCCCGGCGCCCGCCCCGTCGGGCCAGCCCGGCCTGATGGCGCAGATGGCGACCACGGCCGCCGGAGTGGCAGTGGGCTCGGCTGTGGGACACGTCATGGGCAGCGCTCTGACCGGAGCGTTCAGCGGGGGGAGCTCGGAGCCCGCCCAGCCTGCTGCCCAGCCTGCTGCCCAGCAGGTGAGCAACGGGCTCAGGGGAAACTGAGGCCGCCTTCTCTCAAGGCCGCCTAGCAGAGAGCTCCCTGAATGTCCAGCGAGGAGTGTCCGAGGGTGTCCAGAGCTGCCTCGGCCAAGGACTTTGAGCAGGGAGGGTCCTATTCCTCGCTCTGATTTTGGCCTCTGGTCAGTAATAGCAGGGTCTCCAGCCCCTCCCCTGAGGCCAAGGTCCCTAGACCCCGGTGGAGATGGGAAAGCCGAGGTTCTTAAGGAACTCAGACTGGCCCAAGGTCACCTAACCCTAGTAGAAGGGAGTTGAAGTTCCTGAGTCCCAGCTCTCCCACTCAGGTCTGCCCTGTAACCCCTGCACCCAAGGGAAAAGGGTAGCGAGTGACTCTGGGCCTGTTCCCTGCTGGCCTGTCCCCCACTAGGCACCCCACCAGTCCTAAGCCAAATTCGGGCTTTGTGGCAGGGTCAGGGGCCATGAGGATCAGTGTGGCTGAGCCTGGAAGGTGCTAGAACTTGTTGGGGTGGGGCTCATACTCCAGCAGAACACTGGGCTTTTCTAGAACCTTCTACCTCACTCCACCACCTGCCAACATGCTTGTTATGGTACCAGCGGTAGCATCAGCAGGGTGGTTTTGAGAGAGCTGTGGGCTCACCCTGTTTCATGGATGGAGCAGCTGAGACTGGACAGGGCAGACTGGCCCTGGGTCACTTGGCCTGCCAGGGACCCTTGGGGCACCCGGGCTGGGCGTGTGGGGAGGGGCAGCTGGCCCCCCCAGCTTTGGAGTCCTCTTCTGGCTGCCACTCTCAAGCTGACCTTGCTGCCTCCTGCGCTGTGCCCCAGGCCCCCGCCCGCACTGCCCCCCAGCCCCTGCAGATGGGGCCCTGCGCCTATGAGATCAGGCAGTTCCTGGACTGCTCTACCACTCAGAGTGACCTGTCCCTGTGCGAGGGCTTCAGTGAGGCCCTGAAGCAGTGCAAGTACAACCACGGTGAGTAGGCGGCCCCTGACCCAGGCTGGGGCGGGAGGGGTGGTCCTGCCTCCTGCACCTGCAGGTTCACCTCCAGCCTGTGCACCCCTCCCTCTGCAGGTCTGAGCTCCCTGCCCTGAAGAGACTGCTGCAGATTCAGGGGCCAACCCTGCACCCGCCTTCACTCCTTCACCACCAGCCAGACCATGATGTCAGGTTGTACCCGTGTAGCTGGGACTAGGAGTGAGGAGGGGGTTTCTCAACCCCCAGGTGACCCGAGACGAAAATGTGCAATTAAAAGAGTTTATTTTAGACCCAAGTCTGCTGTGTCCTCTGTCATTGGACTGTCTGCAGGGTGGGGGAAGATGCTTCACTGTGAGCTGGTGTCCTGGGTTGGGAGGGTGACCTTGTAATCCTGTTGTAATCAGTCTCTGGCAGTCCAAATGGGGGTGAGGCATCAGCAGGTGATCTCAAGGGCGTATGACACCTGGGGCTGGAATCCCTGGAGGAGTATGTTGTCTCCTCTCAGGGACCCCGGCCTCTCCACGCCCTTCTCTCTGCCTCCGATCCCTTTCTTAGCTCCCACATCTTAGGGGCGTCTGAGGCAGCTTTGTATTGTCTGTGACCTTCCCCCTCTTGCTGATGCAATTTCCCAGTAATTCCCGATTCTGCAAGAGGAATGCGGCTGGGACTTCGGGCTTGATAACACAAGGTAAAGGTCATGGCCAACCCACTTGGGTCTGAGTCCAGCTTGGCCACTTGGCTGTGGTGTGCCAGGTCACAGGGCCTTCAGAACAGAGGGGCCGGCCCTTCAAACGCCATCACACAGGGATTTTGTTCAACAGCTCTGCAATGAGCGCCTCCCCTGTGCCTCCTGGACCCTGAGGATGCTCCTGTCCTTGGGCTCTTAGACTCTAGCCGGATGGTGGAGACCTGTCTCCCAGTATAGTGTGTTCCATCACAGGGGTATATGTGTGTCCAAGGGAGGCTGGTGTTGGGGTCCACCTCTCAGCACACACATCTTCCCCTGGGAAGGGTTTGCACTTCTGGGTGTGAGCATCCCCTCAGGTATCTCTGTCGTTTCCTTACCTGGCTCCTGGCCCAGCTGGCGGGTCCTGGACAGCAGGGAGCCCACCCTTTGCCTTGAAGGAGGGCCTTGCTCCTGGTGGCCACGCCGAGTGCCTGCGCGCCTCCTCCAGCCATCACCCACGGAGGGCAGGCCTGACAGCCAGCGCAGCTCCTCTGGAAGGCCCAAGAAGCCCTGCCCATGGGGCTGCCCAGAAGATGCACCCCCCCCACCGGGGGGCACTTCTGTGACACTCACCTGCCAGCTCTGGATACCAGTCATCCAGGTTCTCCAGCATGGACTCATAGCGGGTGGGGGCTGCGCCTTCCCCCTCTGCAGAGGGGTGAAGACTGATTTCCTGGCTGGCTTGGTGGTCTCCACCCCCACCTCTCACTCTGAACCCACTTGCTGGCCCAGACTGGGGCCAGGACAAGGCATTGGATGGGAAAGTCAGGGCTAGGTCCTGGCCAAAGCGAGGGTGGGGCAGGGCTTGGGTAGTCTTCAGCTGCTGTCCCCACCCTTACATTCCAACATAGCCACAGCAGGGAGTCTTAGGCCCCACTTACTGATGACCTGCACCAGGACATATGTGCCACGCTCCTGCAGCAGGAGGCTGCCCACGAAGGGCGTCAGGGAAGTCTCCTCCTCCAGTCCCTCACCCAGGCTCACCAGGTGCCCGTCCTCAGCCAGGAGGGCGATGGTCACTGGGAGGGCAGAGAGGGAGGCAGGGCAGGGCAGGCACCCCTGCCTGGGGGCCATCAGCCAGTCCTCCCAGCACCCCTCCCCACCCCCTCACCATCTGGGGGCACCTGCCCCCTCCGCCTCAGGTGGGCAGTGAGGGTCACCAGGCTGCAACAGGGGTTCACCAGCTCCCAGCAGCCAGCTGTAGGGGAAGGGCAGAGGTGAGTGAATGGGACCCTCTATTTTCCCCCAAACTGAGACCCTCTGCCTCCCTCCTGCCTCTTCCCTACAGAGCAGGGAAGGGAGCTACAGAATAGCAATGTCTCCCTTCCATCTCCCAAGATATCAGTGATGGGTGCACAGCTCATGCTTCCTGCATGGGACCTTACACTCCCACTTCAGCCCCACTTCCAGCCCCCCTGCCCCCTACAGCCCCCCTCAACCTGCATTAGCCCTGCCTCCCCCAGACGGTTGAGAATCTGCAGCAGTGACTAGAGCTTCAGGTGCGCCATGCATCCTGGAGCTTGAGGACCGCTGATCAGCTAAGAAATGGAGCAGTTTGAAAACATGCTCCAAGGTAACAGTGGTGGTGAGAGCGGAGTAGGGGCGGGGTAGGGGCCACCCTTGAGGAACCCAAGTGAATTTCCCAGGACCTCAAGGCACTCACTCCAGACACTCCCATCCCCTTCCCACATGCACCCCCTTCCCCACACTACCTCCCCACCCACCCCCAAGGCAGTGGGACTGAACCTCACCACCCATCTGCCAGGACAGGGGACTCCACTTACCCCCAAACATCACTGTGATAAACATGGCTGCAGAGGAGAGGAGACAGATGTGGGGGCTTTGGTCCTCCAACCCCCAACTTCTGGATAAAGCAAGGATCCAGGGCTCAGATCTACTCTGGGTTGGGCCCTGCAGGAGATGTATGTGTGTGGAGGTGACGGGTGGGTGATAGTTGGGTGGGCCCAGGGGAGCTCCCTGCCTGCCACCCTTGGGGCTGGGTTCCCCCAGCCCAGAGGGGTCCCTGAAGCTACTCCTGGACCCTTGGCCTCCTCTTCCTCCCACTTGCTGGATCAGAGCAGCCAGAGAAGGCTGAGGCCCTCCCAGCTTCCAAGCTGGTCTCCATGGCAGTGGGAACTGCCAAGACGTCAGGCAGGAAATGCCTTCCCCCCAGTGTCTGGGTAACGGGTTCTGGGAAGGGTACAGGCATTCCCTGACACAGGGCTACAATGGGGGCTGGAGCTTCAGGGTCCAGGGATGTCCAGAGACCACATCCTCCGACCAGAAGAGACAGAGCTCCCAGGCTGAAAGTGGGGGAGGTCCTGGGGGTGGGGTGCCGGCCAAGGCTGTGTCAGAAGCAGGGTCCCCATTAACCCTCCAGGCCCCCGTCCCTGGGCTCACTCCCAGCCTCCCTCTCTTCTGTCCCTGTTTCTTTCCTTTTTCAGTCTAGTTTCTTGAGGTATGATTTACATACCACAAAATTCACCCTTTTTAGTGTCCTCGAGTTGTGACAAATATCATGCAACCACCAACACGGTCAGGATAAGTAACGTTTCCATCACCCCCGCACCAAATTCCCTTATGCCACTTTGTGGTCACTCCCAGCCCTAGCAAGCACTGCAGTGTTCTTGGCCCCTGCCCTCTCTCTCTGCCTTATAGGGGGAGCCACACAGAGTGTGGAGCCTTTCAAGTCCGGTCACTCACTCAGCTCCACACACCCACGTGAGACTCACCCAGGTGGTCACTGTATCAGTGGCTCCTTCTCATCACCGAGGAGGGCTCCCTGCCTGGAGGTACCACAGTCTGGGGACCCACTCATGTGCTGCTGTTTGGATTGTTTCCAGTTTTTGACGATTATGAATAAAGCCGGTACAAAGACTGGCCTGCAGTTCTCTGGGTGAAGAGACACCTTTCCATTTCCAGTAGATAGCGGTAAATACCGTAAATACTGACCAGTAGAGGGATTGCTTGGTCACGTGGGGAGAGAAATTTAATTTCTTTGCAAGAAACTGCCCATGTTTTCCAGCATGCCACCCCTTTCATATTGCTCCTCTACCCATCTGCTTGTGGCTGGGGCTCCCGGATTCCCAGCGGGTCACGAGCACCTCTTTCTTAGCTGTGCCCCCAACTGGCTCCCTGGGGAGTAGGCTGATCATCCACCCTCTTCAGGCAGAGCTCTGGGCAGGAGGCAGGAGGAGGACCAGCTCCTCCGTGCAGCTCACCAGGGTTGCTCCTGACAAGACTTTCCTCGGTACTAACACCTGTAAAGGGGATGAAAAGCATGCTCACAGCACCACCGTGCAGCAGGTCAGCACAAGGATTAAACGCAGTTCCCTTTAGAGTGCAGCCTCTGGCTGAGCACACAGCAGATGCTCAGAGGCAGTACTGGGGCAACAGGCAGCATGTCCTAAACCTACCTACACGCAGGGCACTTCCTTCCCGGCACGCCACTGTTTCTGGGGACCCATGACCTGCAGAACAAGCGCAGGAGTGGCTGCAGCTAGATTTTGGAAGGGATGGCTGCTCGGGGCCCTGGAACTTCAGCTCCAATGACCACCACCCTGTCGTCCAAAGGGTTTTACTGTAGTGCCGCTGAGGAGGGGTCTTTTGTCTTGAGCGTCACGGAGGTACTCTAAAGAGGTTAGGAACGGAGTAGGACCCACAGTGGGGGGCTTTCATAACCTCCCCTAAGTGAGCCCTCAGACTGCAACAATAGGGCACTGTTTTCACTTGTTTTCTTAGTATTCAGGTATGGGAAGGCCAACAGATCAGGAGATGACCACCGTTGAGAAGATGATTTGTGACGCACAGTTCCCAAGAGGAGGGGGCACGACACACTGTGGGGGGCCAGGCCACATGGGAAAGCACCAGGGTTGGTCAGGAGGTAGATGGAGGGGAGCTCTGAGCAGGACCCCTTCTTGTGGTTTCTGAGAGAAGGAACCAACCTGCAAGGCAGGATAACTGGTTGGAATAACCTCAGGGCTCTGGGGCACAGGGGCTGTCCCTGGCTGTCTGGTACCTGGCCCTGGGTGACTAGGGCGGGAAGACAGTGGCTCAATGCAAGAGCTCCCTTAGAGAAGGTGGTTGGGAGTGTGGGCTCAGGAGTGGCTGGTTTGCATTTGAAAAGTGTGCTACTGTCTCTAGGAATTGACTGACCCTGGGAGGGTTCCAGATCTCTCCAAGTTCTCTCCAAGGTCAGCAAGGTCCAAGATGTCAAAGCGTCAAGTTTGAATCCCAGCTCACTCAGGTTGAATCCCAATCAGTCAGCTCCCCTCTGTCTGGCAAATTAAAGGGACTGAACGTTGACCCCACGTCTCAGAACTCTCTTACCTACGATGTGCACAACCACATTGGGACCCTGGTGGTATCTACTAATACTAAATGGAAATGTTCCCGGCCCCCCGGGGTCCCCAGTCCTGGGTGTCTACTCAGCAGGAACAAGAGCACAGGTGCACCAGAGTCACAGGCAGGAACAGTCACAGCAGTTCTCTTTGTTATGGCCGAAGACGAAAGCACCCAAATGTCTACTAATAGGAGATGGATAAACTAATTGTGGTCCATCCACACAGTGGATGTGAAAATGAATTAAACATGGCTGCACACACAGATGATTCTTCTACTGCTGAACAAAAGAAGCAAGAACTAAAGAGGACACACTAGCATCCCATTTAAGTTGACTTTCTACCCCAAACTGATCTAACCACAGAGTCAGAAAGATGGTTACAGGTGGGGGTGAAGAGGCCGTCACTAACAGGGGCGGCTTATGAGGGAGACTTCGGGGGAGGTAGAAATGTTCTAAATCTTCATCTGGGTAGAGGCTGCAGGGTACATAAAAATCGGGGTTGGGGGAGAATATAGCTCAGTGGTAGAGTGCATGCTTAGCATGCACAATATCCTGGGTTCAATCTCCCGTCCGTCTATTTTAATTAATTAATTTATTGACCTAGTTACCTTCCCCCACCAAAAAAAAAAAAAAAAAAAAGAAAAAAATTTAAATAAATAAACTTAATTACCTCCCCTACCAAAATAAAAGCCTAAAAAAGAATTTAAGTTTCAATTTTATAAAATAAAATAAACATACACTTGAGATGTGTGCACTTTACCATATGAGTTACACCTCAAAGAAAAGGTAGCCACCTGCTATAACTGTACACGTGGATTTCCAGGCTCCTGTTCTCTGAAGGTCCTGTGGGGCCAGGACCCTGCTGTTTGGGAAGACAGGGCCTGGCTGCTGGGCCCCCCAGCGCCACCCCTCCCATGCCCCAGTCAATGGGCTGATTTGCATGCCCTGCTGTGGTCCAGCAGCCTCCCCTGCTGTTCCCTGAAGCACCTGGGTATCGTCCAACAGAACGACTCCCGCCGGCCTCCCTGCCCCTGGCCATGGTCTGCTGTCGTCTGGCTCTCCTCCTAGCTGGGGCCCTCCTGGCAGGTGAGCCCTCCCTGGGCCCGGCTCACCTGGGGGTGGGGTGGGACACAGCATGGGTTCCAGAAAGCCCTTGAATGGAAGCAAATTGCTATGGGCAGTGGGGAGGGTTCTGGAAGGGACATTGAGGTGGGGGAAGATAAACTGCAGATGGCTCTGCCATAGACCTTAGGCAGGTCACTCTTCTGCGTGGGCCTCGGTTTCCCCATTTGTGCATGACCAGATTGCTAGGGTCCCTTTGACACTGACTCTCTGGGGTCTCAGAGACTAGTCACCTTTTGGGTTATACAGAGGGGAAACTGGTGTGATCTGGTCCCGACAGAACCTCAGGACACACTAACACTGAGAAAGTCCCGAAGGGCCAGTGGCCTGAGGCTCAGCTAATGGGTAGTAACAGCCCAAGAGCCTCTCTGGGGGTGGTCAGTCTGTAGCCAGGGTTTGGAAGAGCCAGTGTAACCAAAGTTTTAGGGGTCAGCAGGGTAAGGGATGAGGGAGGGCAGCAGAAGAACACAGAGGCCACCAGTCCCACTCTCTGAACTCTAGGTCCTTAACTGAACATAGATCCTTGTGAACATGGCACTAATGGGGGCTGAGGGGGTGCCAAATCAGTGCTCCACCCAGTGCTGATCCAGTGGCACGGGGCTGTGAGTTTTTGGATTCTCCCAGGAGTCTGACCAAGGCTTTGTAGGGTGGGGCAGGAGGGAAGGGGCCCAGGCCAGGCCTGAGTGTGTCTGTCTCTCAGTCTCCCACCCAGCCCTGACCCAGCCAGAGGCACTGCTGGTCTTCCCAGGCCAAGTGGCCCAACTTTCCTGCATGCTCAGCCCCCGTTACGCCACCGTCGGGGACTACGGTGTGTCTTGGTATCAGCAGCGGGCAGGCAGCGCCCCCCGCTACCTCATCTACTATCGCTCAGAGGAGGACTACCACCGGCCCCCGGACATCCCTGATCGCTTCTCAGCAGCCACAGATAAAGCCCATAACGCCTGCATCCTGACCATCAGCCCCGTGCAGCCAGAGGACGAAGCAGATTATTACTGCTCCGTGGGCTACGGATTCTAGGGGTGGGATGTGGGATGTGGGATGAGTGCCTCCCGTCTGCCTCCTATTTCTGCTCCTGACCTTTCTCTGAGCCTTCATTTCCCTCCTCCGTAAAATGGGTTAGTAATACTCAATATATCAACAATAACTATTCGGAGGGTCATGAAATCCTTGCTGAAAAAGTGACTGTGGTCCATCTGAGAGTATGGGGGCAGGGATTCTGGGGATTGTTGCAGAAGAGGAAGCACCTGAGAACCTTGGGGTGGGGCCCAGCCTCCCCACTGTCTCCCAGGGGGCTCAGACTGGTGGCTCTTGCCTTCCTGTGACCTGAGGAGCCGAAGGGAGAGAAAAAGGAACCAGCCTTTGCTGGTCCCGGCTCTGCATGGCTGGTTGTGGTCCAACGCTCTCGGGGTGACTGCATTTGGTGCCCAGGCTCCTAGCTTGGGGAGGGGCAGCCTCTGCCTACTGTGGATGGGGCAGGAAGGCACGTGGGTGTGTGGGGAGGGTGAGAGCATTCAAAGACACCTGAGGGCCAGGACAGGAGGTGCTGAGGGCAGGTGGGCAGAATAGGAAGCAGCCCTCCTCTCAGGAAAGTGTGTTCTAGAGGTTTCCTGTTATAGGGCTGTGGCCCCCAAGGGAGGTGCAGGATGGACCGGAGCATTGGTGTTGGGGGACTACTGGGTGGAGGGGCAAGTCTTGTCATCAGAAGCCGAATCGAGTTCTGGGGTGGGGGAGCAGGTTTAAGAACACATGCCTCTTCCCTCCCAGTTCCCTTAAGAGGCGCCCTCTGAACGGAGGTCATCCCTCAGATGCAGAGTTGGGGTCTCGAGGGTCCCGCCTATGCTCCCAGCAGTCTCCTGGATGCGCTCCTGGCCCTCCTCATCTATCTCCGCGGGGACGGGGTGGGCAGGCAGAACCACGGCTCCCCACGAAGGGAGGGTGCATCCCCAAAGGACCCGGGGCCTGCGCAGGGTGACGGGCTCCGCAGCCCTAGGCACGCCTCCTGCGGACCCCAGCAGCTCCACGGCCTCGGCTGGCCCCACCCCACGGGCAGGTGCCCTCCCGGCTTCAGTTTCCTCCTCTGCGCTCCCGCCAACGCCCGCCCAGCCGGGACGTGTTGGGGGACGGCCTGGAGCCCTGCGCCAACCAGACGAACTCCCCCGAACCCCTCCCTGCATCCCGGAGCCCGGCGGCCAGACAGCTACCCGCGGCGCGGCGGGACCAGCGAGACGCGGGCCTCCGCGAGGCCTAGAGCAGCCCCGGAAGTGCCGCGGGCGGGGGCGGGGCTCCGGGCGCTCGGGCTGCCGCGGGCTCCGCGTCAGCAGCCGCCGCCGAGGAGGCTGTGGCCCCGCGCTGGAGACGCTCAGGTGCGGCCCCGCCCTGCCCCGCCCTCGGCCCCGCCCCCGCAGGTGAGCGGCCCCGCCCGGCCCAGGTGAGTGGCTCTGCGGCAGCCAGTGTGGCCACTGTCCCTCGGCGGCGTGGGTGTGGGCGGCCCCGGTCGGTGGAGGCAGGTGCGGGCCTCCAGCCCGGAGGTCCTGACGGGCCCGAGGGTCGGCCGAGTGTCCGGGCCCTGGGGCCCCCGGAGGATGGGGTGACCGATGCAGGAGGGGCCTGGGAAAGCCCCGAGTATGTGGGAAGCATGGGGTTCCAGACCTTTGGATTTTAGGTCCAAAAATTTTGAAAACATCGTAGGGCGCAGATAAAGTATCGGCAACCTTCTCACCGCAGTGCAGACTGCAGCGTGTAGCTGGTACCTGGGAACAGCAGGATTTAACAGACGGGTGCAGGGAGAGTTACAGTCTCCAGATGCTGAGAAAGAGGGATCGGAGGGCATGAAAATTAGAGTGGGAAAAGCAACCTTCTGAAACTAAGGGAGAAACGCAGGATGTGGGAGTAGGGGGTGGGCTGTCAAGCAAGCTCAGAACCTGGAGGCGTCCAGGTAGGTAAGGTGGGTCAGTGGAGGGTGGGCCCATAGTGTTACATCTTCCAGGTTTTCATGAGAAAACCAGCTGAGTTTTAAATATTGGCAGCTAAGTCGAACAAAAAGGAAAAGCTTGCTTCTGAGAGCCAAACAGAACGTGGCTGTGCCAATCTGCAGCCTCTGAAATGGAGGGGTTTGAAAAGGCGGTCTTGGTGAGTACTGCCAGAGAAGGGAGAAAGTGAGGGCCCAGGAGAGAGGATTTGGCTGTAAGGAGGTCGTTGGAGGCTGGAGCTGAAGTCCCAGCCGAAACTGGAAACTTGAAGTTTGTCTTCGTGCCAGACACAGTCATGATTTTCCTTGGCGACATGCAGCATCTTAGGAGGAGCTGGCAGAGGAGGCTGGTGGTTAGTGGCTGGCGGCAGCAGGGCAGGGGAGTGAGGAATGGGACACTAGTCAGAGAGCTGGCTGAAGTGACGCCCATGGTTGGACCCACTAAAGAAAAACTCTGGCTAGATGGAGAGGGCTGGAACTCGGATGGGAGGACCAGGGTGAAGATGGTGGGACGTTAGGCTTGACGGGTCGGGTGAGAGGTCGGGGAGGATTGGAGATCGTGATTACGAAGAGGAGAGAGAAGTGGGGGTGATCATAGGGTTCAGGAGAATACTTCAGTTCTGTGCTCCCCCCCACACCTGGTCTTTTTAAGATTCATTAAAAAAAAGAATCCAAATAGGAATGAGTTCCATCATGATTGTTCTAATTAATTTAGGGTTTTGGGTTTTTTTGAGGCAGTTACCCTCTGAGCTTCAGTGCAAGGGGACTAGTACCTTTGTACGGGGTCATGAGGAGTAAATGAGATATGCTTGTAAAAGTCCTGGTAGTGCCCAGCACACAGTAGGTGCTCAGTAAACTCGAGCTGTCATCACAAAGGTACTTGAGGTGTTCCCCCTGAGCCCACATGGCCACACAGCTGTTTCTGAATGGGGTCCTGCAGGGCTCCCTCAGGGCCTCCACAGTGGGGTGGGGGGCCAAGTGGGATGGTCTGGCCTCCTCCCTCGTCCCTGCGAAACTGTCCCCTCTACCCCCTCTACGGGGCAGCTCTGCTTTATTTATTTTTATCTCCCAGGTAATTGACTTACTTGAATAAAGAGTTCTTTGGCCAAAAAAAAAAAAAGTGGCAATCAATTTGAACACAAAAACAAATGGCTTTTCCTTCATTTGGTCATTTATTTAGTTAACTGATGTGTGTGTGTGTAGATCGTGTGGTTGTGCTGGCATCTGGGGATTCCAGTGTGGGGGGTCCTGTACTCGCCCTTGGGGAGGGTGCAGGCGATGGTGGGGAGAGTCACCCCATATTTGTTTGGCCATCAGGGTGGTGTGTGCTGTGATGGACGTGCACACTGAGCTCCACAGGTCACAGAGGCGGCGGCCTGAGATTGTCAGTCTGAGGGTGTGGAGGAGGGGGCACCTTTGGACGGAATCTGGAAGGATGAGCAGGTGACCATCTGAGAAAACAGTGGGACCAGTTGGGAGGCACACAGGAGTTGTCACGCTGGAAGATTAGGGGTGTGTGGGAGGAGAAGCAGCGGGCGTGGAGGGGCTGGGCTGCTGTAAGGCGGGTGACACCATCAGGCCTGTGTTTGGGGCATTTGAACCTGGCGTCCATGCAAAGAACAGACTGGAGGGAGGAGCAGATGCTGGAGATGGGCAGCCAATGGGAGGCGAGTCACACTGAGACCTGAGCTGCGCAGTGGCACCGAGGAAGAGGCAGAGACCCCTCAGGAAATGGATGGGCAAGGTGTGTGGGTGAGAGAGTGAGAAGGACCAGACTGCCTCCCAGGGTTCTGGCTGGGACACAGGGCTAGAGGGTGTGCAGCCAACTGAGTGTGGGAGGGAGGTGGGCCCTCTTTCCCATCAAGACCCCATCCCCAACATCCTCCAGTAGCCAGAGTCTTGCCCCTTTTCCAGAACATGTCCACTTCCTGTCCCCGCCCACTTTTCTGAACATCCTGAGCCTTTCAAGTCTCACAGTGTGGTGTTTTCTGTCTGTCTGTCTGTCTGTCTTCCTGGCAGTTGTTTCTGGTAAGTCAGACTTGTCTCCGACTCGGTGACGATCACCACAGGGGCAAGATGGCATCCTCTTCTTTGGTTCCATCCACTAAGACTGCAGCACATGCTGAGTGTTTGACTTGCTGACTCGAAAGTGTCCCTTGTTTTCTTTTCAGATTGTGAGAGCAGTCAGTGTGTCCCCCAGAAATCCAGGTGCTGGCGGGGAGCCTGGACTCACAATGGAGATTCCCCCAGCAGCCAAGCTTGCTGAGGCCTTTGTGTTTGAGGACGGGCTGGATGTGCGGCAAGGCCTTTTTCCAGAGGGGGACCTGGGGGACACTTTTCTTCAGGAAAGGAGTTTAGGGCAGATGGCTGTTGTCTACAAGGAGATCCCTCTGGGGGAGCAAGATGAAACACAGGACGATTACTCGGGGAATTTCAGTCTGTGCTCCAGCCCCGTCCAGCATCCAAGCGCCCCCTCAGCGAACAGACCCCAGGACGATGAGCTCTTCAGCCAGACCTTCCTCCAGAGATCGGACCTTAGCCTGTGCCAGATCGTTCACAGCGGAGGAGAATCGGGTAAGCACGAGGGTGAGACGGTGGGCAGGGGGATCTCGGGCCCCGGGGAGCCTCCCAGAACTGCCCAGCCAGCCAAACCCTACACGTGCCGGGAGTGCGGGAAGGCCTTCAGCCAGAGCTCGCACCTGCTCAGGCACCTGGTGATCCACACCGGGGAGAAGCCCTATGAGTGCGGGGAGTGCGGAAAGGCCTTCAGCCAGAGCTCGCACCTGCTCAGGCACCAGATCATCCACACCGGGGAGAAGCCCTACGAGTGCGGGGAGTGCGGGAAGGCCTTCCGCCAGAGCTCGGCCCTGGCCCAGCATCAGAAGACGCACACGGGGAAGAGACCCTACGCGTGCAGGGAGTGCGGGAAGGATTTCAGCCGGAGCTCCAGCCTCAGGAAGCACGAGCGGATCCACACCGGAGAGAAGCCGTACCAGTGTAAGGAGTGCGGCAAGGCCTTCAACCAGAGCTCCGGCCTGAGCCAGCACCGGAAGATCCACACCCTGAGGAAGCCGCATGCGTGTGAGCTCTGCGGCAAGGCCTTCTGCCACCGGTCCCACCTCATCCGGCACCAGCGCGTGCACACAGGCAAGAAGCCGTACGCATGCGAGGAGTGCGGCAAGGCCTTCAGCCAGAGCTCCAACCTCATCGAGCACCGCAAGACCCACACGGGTGAGAAGCCCTATCGCTGCCACAAGTGCGGCAGGGCCTTCAGCCAGAGCTCTTCGCTCATCGAGCACCAGCGCATCCACACCGGGGAGAAGCCCTATGAGTGCGGCCAGTGCGGCAAGGCCTTCTGCCACAGCTCAGCGCTCATCCAGCACCAGCGCATCCACACAGGCAAGAAGCCCTACGCCTGCAACGAGTGCGGCAAGGCCTTCCGGCACCGCTCGGCGCTCATCGAGCACTACAAAACCCACACGCGGGAGAAGCCCTACGAGTGCGGCCAGTGCGGCAAGGCCTTCCGGGGCAGCTCGCACCTCATCCGGCATCAGAAGGTCCACGCCGGGGAGAAGCTGTAGAGGGCGGGCCCGCGCCTCCCCCAGATGGAACTGGCACCCTGTCCTCCGTCCCAGGGACCTGCCCGCCTCCCTGGTACCCAGGCTGCCTAGAAACCCTGAGGCCCAGCAGGTGGACTGGGTGAAGGCAGGGGAGCCTAGGAAGGGCACCAGGACAGAGCTGCTCTCAGTCAGCTCGTGCTCACGGGTGACTCCCAAGCCAAGAGGGTTTAGTTTTGCCCTCTCTGCTTCTTCCAGAATCTTGAAGAATAAACATGAGGGAGAAAGTGGAGTTAAACCCACGAAAACAGGAGATGAACTCTACCATCAGGCCCTTTTAGCAGTAAGCGAGCTCACAGTCCAAATCCACTAAAGACAGAGAAATCCAAAGTAGAGGCGCAGCAGCTGTCCTCGGGCGTTGGTGGGGTCAGCCAAACCAGGTTACGAATAGTCTGGAAGGATTCTGGATGGGGGGTGAGCTTAGGCCACAGCAGGTCTCAGTCCGCCACGGGGGTTGGAGCAAGGGCACTTCTGGCTGCTGGCTGGTCTGGTCCACAGAGGGCAGAGGCTTGGTCCTGGGGGCCAGAGGATGGTTGCCGCCAGGAGTGACCCCCTCCACCGACTACAGCGTGCCTCGGACGTCCGCGGGGCAGCTTCTGGTCTGGCAGCTCTCAGCCTCCTCCCCGCCATCCAGGGCCAGGGAACCAGCGGTGGTTCAGACAGAAGGTCTGGGTTCAAGTGCCACTTCTGGCCCCTCCTGCCTCTGTCATCTGGAGGAAGCCCCAAGGCTCTGTCTCCCCTTCTGTGAGGCAGGGACACTGGGACCCCGCCACATCCCGCCAGGGGTTGGCGCCAGGCTCCCGTTCAGAATGGGACCGCACTCAGAGGGCCTTTGTCAACTGGCTACTGAGACTGGAAACTGGAGCGATCCCTGCCCCTCCTGGAGAGGAGACGCACCCCTGTTTGGTTCCCAGCAGGTCAGGCTTGCAGCCAGCCCTCTCCTAACACCAGGCTCTTCCACGCTCCCTCAAGCCTGTACCCTGGGTTGGGGGTGCCCTGGGCTGCAACAGCAGTGTGTCCCATCCTGTACTCCTCTCTGTCCCCCCCACCCGGCTTCCCGCCCAGGCCAGTTCAGTCGGGCATCCCCAGAGCTGGGGCCCACATAGTGGTGTTTTAGAAGCTCCCCAGGTGATGGGAAGGTCTCACCGTGTGGCAGGCTAAGAGCACTGTACTGGCTCCCACACAGCCCCGGTGTCTCCCACATGGCAGGCCTGCTCGCCTGGCTACGCAGAGCTTGAAGGTGTTTGCGTCCCCAGCCCCCCGACCCAGGAGTGGGCCTGGGCCATGACATGTCTGGCTGGTTGGTAAGCATTTGTCCCGGGCCTTTGTGTGTCCACGATGGTCTTTAGTACTGGCTCCCCCAGGCTCCTCAGAGCTAGTGTTGGGGGAGGCAGTCTAAGCTCTTTTGAAGATTTCTGAAAGTTAATGGCTAAAATCCCACGAACCCATCATGGTAATGCCGGTGATTTCAGCCAATCCGAAGCTCAGCTTGGCAGCTAAGTATAGTTTTGATGAATAAAAATGGACAAGCCATAATTGTTCCTTCGTAAGTGGGGCTTGGTTGGCCAGAGATGTTAAAATGAGAGGCCTCTTGGGCTGGGAAGATGGCCTTTGGCCAGCTCCTCTCTGCTATGTGAGTATGTGGAGCATTTAACCAGCAGCCCAGGGTCCCCCAGAACCCCCACATGAACGGGTGGACTGGCCTGACTGGGCAGCCCGCACAGAGGAGCTTCCGTCATTGACCCGGAGTGAAGAGAGAACGCTGACACCCTTGCTCGGTGCAGGACAGCGCCCCCCCCCCCAAGATCTACCTCCTCGCCCCCCACCCCCCCATTCTGCCTCGGCCTTGGCCAGGCCTGTCCCTGTTGGGCAGGGTGAGCATCTGCTTCCTACCTGGACATCCCCCACCCCCCACCCCGCATACTGCACACCAAACTAAATTGTTTTCTTTGCAGCATCACTTTGCACACGTCACCACTCTCCTTAAAACCAGCCTTCAGGGGCTGTTCCACACGTAAACCCCCTTTTCAGGCAATCTGGGGTCCCCTCCCACAAGCCTCCTGGGCTCCTGCCACCCCCAGATGCCCCCACTCCCAGCTTCTCTCAGCTCATGGTGTGCGGTTCTCACGTTGTTGAATATGCACTTTCTCCTCCCTGCCACATCCTTTCTTCCTTTTGACAATTTATGTGACGTGGGGGTTACGACCCGCTTTCTGAAGTCTCCACCGATTCTCATAACCACGGTGAGGCCAGGCGGGTGCTTTCTGTTCCGGAAGCGTGGGCAGACCTGGTTCCTTCGGTTCAGATTCTTTCATCCTTTTATTATGTATTTTTAAATCCTTTCATTTATTTAGGTTCTTGAACAGTGTGATGTTATAAGAGATCATCCTGGTAATACTTTAATTGTCCTTGAATTTCATTGTGTGTTTTTGTTTATTGTGTTACCTTTTTTCCTTCTTTTCACAGATGTTGTTGGGTGTTGTAAAACACCAGTTCTTGATTGTTTCCTGATGGAATTGTTTTGTCAAAGTACATGTTCTTTCCTTTCCTTTTTTTTTTTTTTTTTGAATTAATAGTTTACATTTCTAAGATTAATTATTTAGATACAGTTTATTGTTTTCAATGTTTCTAGTAAATGTGGTACTTTGGCCTATGATTTTTTTTCTTATAGTTAGAGCTTTTTCTGTGCTCCATAAGGTTGATATGCAATATTTTTTGCTATTGTATTAAGACTTTCCCTTTGGCCCAAGTATTATTATTTTTAATATTGCAAAGCGGTGACTTCTGGGGTCATTGCTGTTTCTATTTTACACGGTATGAACATTTCTAAGCGTCCATGGAAGCTCTCTGGGCTGGAGTATGTTACCGGCTTTTATGAAGCCTCTGTGCACTCTCAGGAAATGTGTTTTTACTCCATCAATTCTATTCATTAACTCAATTTTTAAATTATTTTATTCAAATCCATATTTTCACTAACTTTTCTTTACTTCAGAGTTCTTAATCTGGGGTCTAACGACTGTCTAGCAGTCCATGAGCGGGCAAGGGTTTTGAGGTTGTGGACCCCTGGGGACTGAACAAAGCCTTGTGGATACGTGGACGAATGAATTATTCTGGGAGGGGGTGGTCTGTAGCATTCACCACATTTTTGATGGGCTCTGTGACCCCAAAGTACTTAAGAATACTCATTCACCTGGTCAAGTCATAGTCAGATCTTGTTTTTCTTCATGTATTTCTGTTTTGCTTTCATTTCTGTTTCTATCTTATGTATGCCGTTACTGTGTTAGTGGTGCAGTTATCTTCTTAAGAAATAGGCAGGGTAAATGATCAGCAAGTAACTTATCATATTTGGGGCGTAATAATTTAATAGTGATATTCTGAAAAATTGTGCCTTTGAGTACCCTCTTTGCCTCTTTTAATGCTTCAAGCTTCAACTTCTCTTTTCCAAATATAATTGAAGCCCCTTACTTTTTTTGAATTTTCATATGCATGAGTGTTTATTTAGCTCTGCATTTTATTTTAAAATTTGTGTATATTTTGCTACATATCTGTAACTTATAAACAGCGAATTGTTAGATTTTGTTTGATGGTTCTTTCTGTGATTCTTCTTCTTACATGAGAAGTCCTATCATTAACATTATTGCTTAGAGTTATGCATAATTTATTTTCATCTTAATATTTGATATATATTAACTCATTTAACCCCAAAAGGTCATGCTCACCACCTCATCTCTGTGAATTACTGTCCACATGTGAGCATCACTTCTGGGTGGACTGGAGGTCTGAATATACTATTAGTATTTGGAAATATTTCTTTAAGTTTCTGTTCTTTATTACTCCCAAAGCTTGTTCAACATAACTTAGAACATTCCATAGTGCTTTGCCTTTTAGCAAATACTATGAGATGCAGCAAAGAGTGAGAACCAGGGAACAGTCCACCCTTTCTGAGGGAACCCATGCAGTCATTTGAAAGAGAGGTGGGGACCCTGATCGTGTACCCCTCTCCCCATCACCTGTCTGTCCCAGGCTGGTCCCCTCAACCTAGGATGGGCCAGTTTGGCAAATGGGAAGGACCCCACTGTCCCCAGGATGTAGGAGGAGAACCCTGTCTGAGATCCCAGCGCAGTCCTGAAGTCTAAGTGTGGAGCATGAGCCTGGCCTGTTCGGAGATGGGGTCAGCAGGACCTCCACCCCTGCCCGGTGCTCACCCGCCTGTAGGAGGCCAAGCAGCTACCTCTGCACTGGCTTCTCCCCAGAAGCTGACCCACTGCCTCCTCTTCCTCTTTGCCTTAGATACTCTCAGGCCAGAAGCCAGACCTGCCTGGGATCCCCCTGTGGGCACACCTGACCCAGCTTTTGCCCAGAGAGTGGGTCCAGGAGGGGCTCTGGGGCTCCCTGTGCTCCCTGGGTTGAGGGGGAACACCCCACCCCTTCCCCTCTAACCCAGGCCTGCCCATCTGGTTCCAGGGCTTGCCGCCCCCTCTTTGGCCGCCAGAGGTCGCTGTCCCTTCGCTGAAGTGCAGGGGGACCCAGCGCCCAGACCTGGAGGAGGGGACCCCAGATGGCAGATTCAGGGACCTCCGAATGATGCCCCTTGGACATTGAGGCCTGGAGCCCAGGGTCATCCCAGGCGGTGGCAGAATGGGAACCAGGATGGGGGGACGGGCTTAGTGACCACCCAGTGACGCCCGTGGGCCTCGCTTGGTTCACACTTAACGCCTCAGGGCATGCGCACCGCTGGGGACAAGGTCCAGGGTCCACAATCCAAGGAGGAATGTGGATACGGGACCAGGATCGGCTTGGACCCGGGTCTGTAAGTGAGCCCAGCTGCTCTGCAGAGCTGGCTGAAGGTCGCAGTGACCCCAACATAGACGCCCCCGTGTCCCCACTGTTGCAGGGGGGCATGAGCCGTCCAGTAAGTGCTGACCCACCCACCAGGAATGCCCAGGGCTTCCGGGGCCGTGTTTGTGAAGGAGGGAGAGGAATTGTCCAATGTCTGTCCACACAAACGGCCATTGCGGTCCGGCCAGCACCTGCTGTGTGTCTACATGCTGAACTGTCTGGCTCCCCCTACTTGACTGGTTGGCTCCCAGTCCTAGAGACATACGTGCAAGAGGCTAGAAGGCGCAGGTATGTCGGCATGATGCTGTCCAGGTACATTTGAAAACTTGGACAAATCACAAGGTGCTCAGCCTGCTCTGCAAGGCCCTGAGGGCCCTGCCCCCTTCCTTGGATCCAGCCCCGCTGGCCTCTTTGCTGTTCCCGCACATCTGTGCCCGACAGCCCAGGCTCTGAGACCTCCCAGAGATGCTGGAGCTGGCAACCAAGATGTCTCAGAGTGGGTGAAGGATAAATAAACAGTGTACATCCAGACAATGAAATATTATTCAGCAATAAAGAAAGAAATAAACTATTAAGCCACAAAAAGACCTAGCAGAACATTAAATGTGTGTTCATAAGTGAAACGAGCCAATCTGGAAAGCTACCACTATATGATTCAGACTATTTGGCATTCTGGAAAAGTCAGCAGTATGGAAACAATGAGAAGCTCAGTGGCTGCCAGGAGTTGGGGGTTAGGAGGGGTGAGTAGGTGGAGTACAGAGGATCTTTAGGGCAGTGAAAATTCTCTGCGTGAAGCTACAGTGGTAAACGTGCCATTACACATTTGTCCAAACGTACAGGATGTAAACAGTTCTGGACTGTGTTGTGTCAGTGTAGTTCGGTCAGTTGTAACAAATGCACCACTCTGGTAAGGGAGATTGATGGTAAAGGAGGTGATGCATGTGTGGGGCAGCGGGTATATGGGAAATCTCTGTATCTTCTGCTCAATTTTGCTGTGAACCTAAAACTGCTCTAGAAAATAGTGTTCTTTTTTAATTGGTGGGGTGGGTATAGCTCAGTGGTAGAGCACACACTTAGCCTGCACGAGGTCCTGGGTTCAATCCCCAGTACCTCCATTAAAATTTTAAAAAATAAAACAATAAAATAAATTAATTGACCATGGATATATATTTTTATTTCTCACTCTCAATGCTGTTGCTTGGATTCATATGTCTATCTTTATGCCAATACCACACTGTTTTGGTTACTTTATCTTTTAGCAAGTTTTGAGACTGGGAACTATGCTTCTAATAATTAGATCTCCCCACCCACCCAACTATCCATCCATCCACTCACATATCTAATTACTAACCTACCCATGAACATACCAATCCACTCACTAATCAAGCCATCGATTAATCATCTACCTCCCTCTCCGTCCATCCATACACCCACCCACCCACCAATCCCTTCCTTCCCTCTTTCAAACTGCTTATTTTTTTTTAATTAAAGAAAAAAAAATTTAATAGAGGTGCTGGGGATTGAACCCAGGCCCTCGCGCAGGCTAAGTGTGTGCTCTACCACTCTACACTCGCCCCTTGCCAAGCTACTTATTGAGAGCCTTGAAGTTACGAGGCACTAGGCTGGGGATCAGATGCGGAGTCGGCAAACCTGGGAAGGGGCTACACCCTTGGCAGTGGCAGCTTTTCCTCTGTCAGTGAGGGTCCTGGCAGAGGGAATTGAGATCCCTTGGGGTCCAGCTCTCCAGGATTCCAGGACCCAGGACGAAGCTTGTAGAGGATGCGGGGAGGCAGCCAGGGAGCTGCACCAGGCCCAGTCCAGGGCTGGGAGGGGGCTCGGTGGGGGGTGGGGAGGGCTCTGCTTCCTTCTGTGAGCTGCAAACATCCGGCTACAGCCCTGAAGCTGCCCCGTCCCCATCCCAGGCCGCACCTGGCCCTGTTTGTCACCCGTCCCACACCCCGCTGACCACGGGCTAGGTTTCTCTTCCCCTTACTTCTCCTCTTTTGTCACCTGGAGTTCTGGTTTAGGTCAAAGGTAGGGTTAGCTTTAGATTGCAGACCCCAGGGGGCTGCCAGCAGGGCCACCAGAGCTGAAGGAGGCGACCAAACCCACTCCATCCCTGTATTACCTGGGGCTTCCCTGCCCCTCCAAAGCCAGAGCCCCAGTACCAACCCCTTCGTCCAGGAATCCTAGTTTTCCTACAATTTCTGGCCCTTGGGGCCCCTTACCCAGCTCTCCCTGAGCAGAGGGGAAGGCTGGGGCCCAGGGAAAGGAAGCAACTTGCCCAGGATCACACAGCGTGTCAAAGACAGGCCCAGGCAAGTGCTGGTGGTGGTGACAGCAATGGCTGGGATGGGTGAGGGTCGCTATGGTCCAGGCACGTCACAGGCATTGGCTCCTTTAATCCCCAAGCCCACCCTGTTGGGTGGCTGAAGTTGCTGCTGCTCCCAGACCCCTTCGCTGACCACCCAGGACCCCAGGACCCCCCTCCCCTTGTCTTCCTCCCAGGGGGTCTCATTTGTGCCACGAGTTCCAGGCTGTGTGTGGACAAGTCTCCCCAGGCACCCAGGGCCACAGCCCCCACCCCCGTTGTGGATGAGCAGCCCTGTTCCAGGACTGACTTTGACCTTCACTGGACCCAACCCACCTTGCCTGGGGCATGAGAAGCCAAGAGCCCACCCTGCCCCAGTCTTCAGGGGCCTGAGGGATGGATGGACGGATGGTCAGATGAGTGAGTGACCAGCTTCTTGAAGGATAGTCATGCTTCTGGGCCCTCATTGTTACCCCAGAGGCAGGGCTCCTAGGGCAGCAATTGTGAGGGTCCCCATTTCTCTCTCTGTCCCCGTACTTGGCCCAATACTCACTCGCAAAGAGTCCCAGATGTGGGGGCAGGAGGTGAGGTGTGACCCACAGTGTCCCATGGCCAGCCCTGGCCAGCCCTGGCCAGCCCTGCCCACCTGGGGCTCCCCTGAGCTCCAAGTGTCTGGCTGTGCGGTTGGCTGCAGCTCCGTGCCCAGCATTTAGAAAAGTTCCTGGGGGCTCCAAGGAGAGGGTGCCACAAACTCACAATTCAGGACAGAAAATGCTGCTTCCGACAATTGATTGGTATGATTTCTGCCCTACTCAGGCCTGGATGCTGGGATGCAGCCCCCTTCTCCAGCTGGGCTGGCAGAAGCTTCCAGAACTGGAGCCACCCCTCCCCCCACCCCAGGTAGAGGGCGGCACATGCTGCCAGGGCCGAGCCAGGCGGGGTTTCCTGGCTATTTTGTCAGTGTCAGGGCCTCTTGGTTTCGCCAGGGCAGCTGCAGGGGGTGAGGGTGTGGGGCACGCGGGGAGCCCAGGGGTGCTGGCCTGAGGCCGGCTGGGGCCAGAACAGGCCAATGCCAACGGCCACAACAGTCACACACAGAGATGAGCCAAACGTCCATTTTCCATCTGACCGTCCCTCCTGTCCCTCCAGGGAGTGAGGTTCCCTTATCCCCAACCCGACTGCACAGAGGGGACACGGGTCCCCAGCCACCAACCTGGAGTCAGGGCTCTCCTGGCCCCTGGCTGCCTCCGTGCCAGGCACCCCCCACCCCTGCCCCGCCCCCCCCCCCACCCCGGGTGGTCTTCCCAGTGCGGGAGCCCATCCTGCACAACACCATCTATCTCACTACCAGCCAGTTCCCTGTCCGCCACCACTGTCTTGAGCCCCCAGCTGGGCTACATTGCCACCACTGAGGTCCCCGCACATGTATGGGCTCAGGAAAGGGCTGCTGGGCGGTGGCTTTGCTCTGGGCCATGTCCATATACACTAGGAACCCTGCCCGACCAGAAAACCTGGGGTGGGCTCAGACTGGCCTGGGGTCCCCCTTCCCCAGCCGCAACGCCCTGTAGCCGAGGCCCAGGACCCTCCGAAGCATCCTCCCTCCTCCCAGGATGCTCAGGAGACCCCGACATCTCCCTGGCAGGCCGGGCCCTGGGTGGGCAGGGATGGTCCATCCTGGTGAGGACCTGAGGGTGGTTCAGGCTGTGGTGCCAGCACAGACCCAGGCACAGGGGACACCAGCCTTGACATCCCATGTCCCCAGGCCGAATGCGAAGGAGCAGGAGGGACCTGGGGTGTTGATGTGGCTACAGGAAGACGGTGTCACCACGAAGTGGGGGCTTGTGGGGAAACACACAAGTGGTGGTGTCCTGGGGTCATGCTGACTGTCAGCTACTCTATCCCCGGAGTGGACACAGGGTGCCTGATGACCCAACCCCTCCCCTGGCCCCTGTCCTGGCTGCCCTGAGACAGTCTCCCCGATTCCTGCCCATTTCCCCTGGGACAAGGCTCCCCAGAGGACTCATCCCTACCTGGTCTCCACCACGCTGTGCCCTGGGGCCACTAGTCCTGCAGGGGCTGCCCCGGCTCTGAGCTGGGCACGCAGGCCCTGTGAGCCCCTCATGGTCAGTGTTCCTCTGTGAAATGGGCAATGGTGGCCCCAACAGGGACTTTGAGGCTCCATGAGGGGCTGTGATAAGCCTGGAGAGGTGCCCAGTGTCAGCCGCTGGGGGCATCCCCCACATGGGGCCAGGCGGGTGGATGAAATCTTATCCCACGAGTGCAGGAGATGCTCCCTGGGCGGGGAGCTGACCTGGGAGCTCAAGGACACAGTGGGGTCAGCGGTGGGCAGGAAGCTGACCTAGGAATCGAGGATGGGGTAGGGTCAGCCATGAGAGGGGACCTGATCTAAGGGCTTAAGGATGGGGTGGGGTCAGCAGCGGTCTCCGCAGTGTCACCCCACCCCCCGCAGTGAGCAGGTGGTCCTGTCTACTTGCCCCCAGCACTGGCCCACAGTAGTACTCGCTGAGGGTTTGTTGAATGAATAAGTGAGTGAGTGAATGAGTGACCCATCACACAGGGCCAAGGAGCCTTGGAAAGAGCCTGGGGGCAGGTCAGCTTGTGTGCAGCCCTGAGCACCTGCAGGACCAGGGCGGACTGTGTCAGCTCTGAGAACCTCTGTCTCGTCCCTGAGGTCAGGGGTACTAGCACCCATCTCCCAGGTGGTCTGGGGATCACAGGAAGTGAAGCACGAGCCATGGGCAACTCTCGGCCAGGGTCACCGTCCTCAAGGCAGAGAGATGGCACCTGCAACAGAGCTGGGGACAACCAATCCACAACCAGATGGAGCTGGGGACAGTCAGTCCCACGACCAGGCAGAGCTCGGGACAGTCAGTCCCATGAATGGGCAGAGCTGGGGTCAGTCCTGCGGTAAGTTGATCAGGAGTCACGGAGGAGCTGGATGAGGCGGGAGGGTGTAGCTCAAGTGGTAGAGTGCTTGTTTAGTACATACAAGGTCCTGGGTTCAATCTCTAGCACCTCCTCCAAGGGTAAGTAAATAAGTAAGCCAAATTATCTCCCCTCCAAGAAAAATTTTTTTTAATTTAAAAAGGAGCTGGATGACAGCCGCCCAGTACCCAGCTGAGGCACTGAGGGGGTGCAACCGTGGCCAGCAGCTGTGTCCAGGGCCCAGGCACAAGGCCTCATCCCTGCCCTGCCTCCTGCAGCCCTGGGGAGGTGGGAGCGGGTAGGAGAGGCCTGGGAGCAGCTCCTCTCAGCCCAGATCAACTGTGGTTCAAGCGTTGCCCACTTGCAAGGTCAGGGAAGGTCACACGGGAAGAGCGGACGGCAGGGCTTCGGGGAGCTGACTGTCAGGCAGACGGGGACCAGGAATATCCTGCCAGCAAAGGGAACAGCAATAGCAAAAGGGTAGAGGCAGAAGGCAGGTGGCCTTTGGGGATGTAAACTTCCAGCTTAGTCTGGTTGGAGGGGAAGGTGTTGGGGGAAGGAGAGGCAGTGGAGAAGGCTGTGGGGGATGGGAGGGGCAGAAGCCAAAGGGACTTGCATTTGGGGCCTGGTGTTTGAACTTATTGTCAGATGACTCCCAGGGTGGGTTGGGGTGGGGCAGACCACTATCGGGAAGCACCTGCAGAGGCATTCCATGCCGCTGAGGGGCACCTGGGACAACAGGGTCTGCGGGTAGGTGCTCGGAAACAGGACGTGCACTCGTAGGTAAAGATTTACGGGTGGGTAACTAGTGTCATGGGCAGCAGGAATAGGTGACAGAAGGTTTTCGTCATTGTTCCGGGGCTAACAGAGCATAGAGGCTGCCTCGTCCTCATGATTTTTAAACAATCTCTATTAACTACAAGGTCCTGATGAAAGAGAAGTGATTCGCTGCACAGAACAGTCCTGGGGAGGGTCAGCAGAAGGACAGGAGAAACTGTAAGGAACCAAGATGGTGTCAGTCATTCTGCAAAGAAAGGACATGGTGGGATGAAGGAAGGGGTAAAAGGTCCGGACCAGGGCTGGCAGAGAGGGCCTATCTGAAGGTCACCAGCCATGGGCAGCTCCAGCCAGGAAGGTGACAGGGGTGGGCAGGGCCTGGTGCTGGAGGAGGAGTGGGAGGGAGGGGAGGGCGGATGTGTCCTGGAGAGTTTCCTGGGAATTGCTCCCCCCTCCCCCCTTCCCCCCACCTCAGTGAGACCTTGAGCCTCTCCCCTTGGGTTACCTTCCCACTGGGTGCCTAGGAGTCCCCACACTCCACCCCTAGAATCCCAGAGAGGTTGCAAGTTAAATACAAGCAAAAAATGAGCAGAGAGCACGATTTTGGATTGACAATGAGGACAATTTATTGTGAGTTGACTGGGTGCAGGGAGAAGGGCTGGGTGGACCAGGGTGAGAGGGGAGGGTCCTGCTGCTCCAGGCCCCCTGAGGGTGGTGGGGGAGGCTCAGGGACCTAAGGACATTCTGCAGGGACCATTCTCTTCTCCACGGTGCCCGCCTCGTGCGTGACCCGACAGCTGTAGCTGCGGTGAGACTTCCACGTGCTGGGCGACAGGGTCAGGTAGCTGCTGGCCGCGTACTTGTTGTTGCTCTGCTTCGAGGGCTTGGTGGTCTCCACGCCCTGCGTGACGGTGGTGCCATCTTGCTTCCAGGCCACCGTCACGTTGCCCGGGTAGAAGTCACTGATCAGACACACCAGGGTGGCCTTGTTGGCTTTGAGCTCCTCAGAGGACGGCGGGAACAGAGTGACCAAGGGTGCGGACTTGGGCTGACCTGTGTGGACAGAGAAGAGGGTGTGAGATGCAGGTGGGAGTCACAGGGTGGGGCTCCCCTACCCATCACGGCCTCTGTGATGGTGCACTTGGTGGCCCTGTTTTCCTTCTTCGTCCCCTCTCCCACTCAGCCCTCGGAAGCAGACAGCCCCCCAGAAGCCCTTCGATGTTACTCTTCCAGGTGACCCAGCCGAGTCGTCCCACCTGCAGCCTCCATCTCCCCGTGTGTGACCAGGAAGCTCCCCTCCTTCCTCCTGGGCCCTGGAGTCTGAATTTGGAATTGACCTTGACATCCTGAGCCCTCAGCCCAGCATCAGGCCCCCATCTCACTTCATTCTTCCAGAGCCCAGTTGCCTCCTAGTTGAACTAGGTTCCCCACTCAGGCTGCCAGGACGATCCTGAGGTCGTGCGGGGTGGCCCCGAGCCAGAGCCTTGTTCACGGTGGGTCCTAGAGCCTCTCCTCCCCGTCAGGCATCAGCTCTGCCCCAGCCAGGCCTCTGCTCTCCCGGCGAGGCCTGGGTCCTCCCCACCAAAGCCCCAGGCCCCTCCGCCCGTCTCCCCATCCCTGCTGCCCTGACTCTACGACCCTGATTTTATGGGGCAGCCGAGCAGCTCCGAGCCCCCCTTCCCTTCCTGTCTGTCATCTCCTGAGTGTACTGCGCCCTTTGAGGCTGGCAGGAGCCCAACCCGTGGGCAGGGGAGACACCTGGGCCCCTGGGGGTCAGGGATCCAGGGACAGAGGAGTCTCTGCCCCACGGATCCCTCTCCTTTCTGGCCACCATCCTGGGAGCGCCAGGCTGCTGGTCACCCCGCCCTGTCTCACTCGTGTCTCTGCGTCCCTGTGTCCTCCTGGCCCAGCAGGGGACCCGAGAGCTTCAGCCCAGAGTGAGCGGGACCCCACTCTCCACCCTCCAAGGGCCTCCCTTGGGCTGCCCCTCTGTGTCCCTGGAGGCTGGGGTCACAGACCCCCAATCCCCAACCTCCTGTGTGGCCCTCCCAGGCTGGGCATCCAGCCCTCAGCCAGACCCCAGGGCTCGGGCACTGTCCCCAAGACCACCCCAGTGCCCCCCATCAGAACCGGCCTCGGTCTCTGGACTGGCCATGTCTGACTGTCAGACTCTGGAGGCAGCTGCCCCTGCTCTTGGGGTTCTTTCTGCTGGTCACCCCAAGCCCAGCCCCCCTCCCCTGGCCCTGTGGAGAAAGATGGGGGTCGATCCTTAAGGGTGGGAAGGCAGAGGGGGAGCAGCCCCAGACATGGAAAAGTGACTTTCCCAAGACAGCAGAGGATGGGACAGGCTGGGAAAGGCATGAGAGCCACTTACCTAGGACGGTGAGATGGGTCCCGCTGCCGAAGACATACCACAGTGACTGAGGCTCAGACCAAAATCTGCCGGGCCAGCACCTGGGGCCTGCCCCCCGGGGACCGGGCTGCAATGGTGACCTGCTGGGCGTGATGGGCACAGGGCTGCAGTGGGGGGGCTGTGTCCTGGGGCTGGGGGAGGGAGCAGCCAGCCCCCTAGAGGCCAGAGCACCCCGGGTGAGCCCATGGCCCAGAGACATCTCTGTCCCCAGCCCCCTGTCCTAGGCAGGTGCCTCCCACGCCTTGGAGTCACCCAGTGTGTCTCCCACCCGAGGCTGTCCTGGTCACCCCTGAATCCTCAGTGCTGATGGAGATGCTGAGGGCTGCGTGCCGGCAGGTAGCCATGTGATGCGACAGAGGGAGTCCTGAGCTGGCTCGGACCTGCCCGACCTCTCCTGGCCTCATTTTAGGGCCTCTGAGTGTTCCTGCCCCACAATTTCCCACAGTCCAGCCAGGTGGTTTCCTCGCTGGGCCTGTGGACACCAAGTCATTCCTGACTCCTTGTGCTCCCATGTGGGGACACCCTGCCCGATTGTCTCCACCCACTGAGACATAGTTCAGTTCCACATCTTTTGTGAAGCCTTCTTTGATCTCTCAGAGCACTGTCTTTCTGACTTTCCATCCATCATTCATCATCCATCCATTATCCATTATCCCTCCATCATCCATTCAACATCCATCCATCCATTATCTATCATCCATCCATCCATCATCCATCTATTATCTATCATCCCTCCATCCATCCATCTATCCATCCATTATCCATCCATCCATCCATCCACTCTGCGGCCCTGAGTAGGTGAGAGGACATTCTTGGGAGAGACCACTGCTTCTCTTGGACCATTTTGTTAAAATGCAGGACACAGCGTTCTCTTAATTCCCCAGCAAAAGAGCCAAGGGGACATCCTGGCTCCTCCCTTTCCTGTTCCTCCCACCTCCTGAATCTGTCCACCTCTCTGTCCACTCTGCCTGGGACATCACCTGGCCCCCTACCCCGAGGTCTGTCTAGTTCTGATTTCCCACCCACCCAAGTCTGGTCGCGTTTCCTTGCAAAAGTCCCCCAGAACTCCCCAGGTGAGGTCTGTCCTCCCAGGACATCTCATCCAGGTCTGAGCCTGGCCACCTCTGCTGCCTCCTCTCAGGTCTCCCACACCACGCAGACCCCCGGGAGCTCCCTGAGCGCTCTGTGCCTGCGCTCCCTCACCCAGGTGGATCTGCACACTTGTACTCCATCCTCACGGAGGCCCCTCTGCCCTGCAGGCATCACATTGCATGTAGTTGTCACCTGGCCACCTCTTCCCATGGACCTTGAGTTGCGACCAGATCTCATTCCTCTGGAACCCCAGCCCCAGCACAAGGCCTGACCCCAATGGGGGAGGTCCATCTCTCCCCATGTCCTCCTGGCCCCCGCCTTTGCTCTGCAGTCCCTGCAGGGCACTGCGATGCCAGCCTGACCTGATGCCCACAGGTGCTGACCCACTCTCCATGGCAGAGAGGAGGAGGCTGGGGTCACAGAGGAAGAGGGGCAGACTGTGGCCCCCACAGACCCTCTCCTGGGCCTTTCCAGGGAGGCATCTGCTCCCCGGGTGGACTCTGGCTCCTGGGGGCTAGTCCCAGGAGACAGCCCTGCCTGATGGTCCTTGGCTCAGGCTCCAGGGACCTGGGGACACCAAGGAAGTTTCCCCCCACCACACAGTGTGGTGCTCCAGGGACCAGTGCCCGCCCAGTGAGGGGAAGGGCAGGGAGCTGGCCCATCACCTGAGGCTTGGGCACCCTAGGATGACAGCAGCCACCCCCTGCGGATGTCCTGCCCTGCCTCCCTTTTCTGCTCTGCCCCAAGGACCAGGGCGAGGAGGGCGAGGCCCTAGGCTTGGGTGCAAAGTTGAAGAAGTGCCAGAGACCTCAGTAATTAAGATAACTAATATTTTAATACAATAGAAAAAATAAAAATGGATGCAAACAAACCCACACTGGACAAAATGTCATCACTCACATAAAGCTACTGTTTGCCCACCCAGGGGCATCCTCTCCCGCGGCTCCTCCCCTCTCCCCTCACTGCCCCTCTCTGTCCCCACTCACAGTTTGGGCTGCAGGGACCCTCATGTCCCGCCATGACTCACTTGGCCCCTTACCTGTCCCACCTGCTCCAAGGGCTGCTCTCTGCTGAGGCCTCCGTGCGGGGAGCCCTGTTCGGCGGTGCCGCTGTCGAGGGCAGCAGGCCATGGGCACCCACTGCCAGGCCTAGCAGGATTAGAGGCCAGTGCTGCCCCCTGGGGATGTCATGGCCCAGCTGGCCTGTCCTGGGTCTCATTCGCCCTCAGGGTCAAAGGTACCTCTGGCTGACAAGCTGTCGTGGGCTCCCTGGAGGGGGCTGGCAGGTGACCCCAGCCTCTCTAGCTGGCTGTGGCTGTCCCAGCGCGTCCAGCCCGCGTGGCCTCAGTCTCCCCCTGGGCCTTCTCACTCCTGGCCCCAGTGCGTGGCCCCCTCCAGGGCCCATGGCCGTTACTTCTGGGGGCCTCTCCCAGCGGGACATCTGCCATCTGCTCTGTTGTGGTTGAGATCCGGGCCTCAACTGCCTTGCACCGCAGCCCCCTACAGCCCCGACCCCTGAGACCCTGGGTGGGGCACACCTGCTCCTGGTCTGGCTCCCTAAGGGCACTCCTGGCTGTGGAGCTTCTCCCTGGGGGCACAGGGAGGCCGTGGAGGGTGGCTGGGTGCCTGTAGAAAAGGAGTGGCCTGAGTTCAGTGGGCTGGGTTCCTCTTCTGACCAGCCCTGCATGGGGGGCAGGGGGGAAGCTGAGGGGGAGGGAGGAAACAGCTGCAGGTTTAGCAGGAAGCCAGGGTTCCAGTCTGGGAATCGTGATTTAATTATAAAACTGGTGTTTCATGCACCATGTTCAGTGTCTCACAAGTTTCATCTCTGTGTCAAACACACCCCCCCCATAGGTTTGACCCCCTTTTACTCCCCAAGAGAGGTACGTCACGTCCAGTCATTTCTGCCCTGCTTCCGAGTCAGAGGGAGCCCCCGCCTCCTGCTGGTCAGCCCCTGACCGCTCTCCATCCCACAGGCCAGCAGGACTCCTCTCTCCCAGGTCATCTCCAGAGCAGACATACAGGTCCGTTGTCCCCAGGTCCCAAGTGTGAATGTTCTAGAAACTTCCAGGGTCTTGGGGTCACTGAACCTACTCTGTGGCTCTATAGCCCTCCTCTGGGGGTGGTCTCTGCTATTGTGGAAGGTGCGAAACATTCTCCAAAGCCTGGAGGTCTAGAGGTTTCATCTGAGGTGGTTTATTTAAGGCCAGTGTGATGGTTAAGTTTATGTATCAGCTTGGCTGTGCCACAGTGCCCAGATATTTGGTCAAATATTAGTCCAGATGTATCTGTGAGGGTGTTTTTGGATAAAGTTGACGTTTAAATCAGTGGATTAACATTAAATCAATGCCTTGAGTAAAGAAGATTGCTCTCCCTCAAGTGGGTGGGCCTCATTCAATCAGTTGAAGGGCTGAATAGAACAAAGACAGACCTCCCAGAGCTAAAAGGAATTCTGCAGCAGACAGACTCAAACTGCACCTCTTTTCTGGGTCTCCAGCCTGCTGGCCCTCCCTACAGATTTTGGACTCACACCTCCACACGCATATAAACAATGCTTTAAAATAAATCTCTCTCTGTTTACACACACACACCCCTTGTTGGTTCTGTTCCTCTGGAGAACCCTGGCTCACACAGCTAACTCCATGGCATGGTGGTTGTCATCCCCATGTCTCAGACGGGGGCGGTGAGGGCCTTTGCGTAGGTGCAGTGACTTAGCCGAGGCTGCAGAGCGGGGAAAGAGTAGGCCTGTCTTCATCTGGCATGGAGGTGGGGGAAGGGTGGCCACGGACTGAGCGCCAGGCCTGGGCGGGCAGTTTTGTGCCACATGTCCCTCTCTGTCTGTGTCACTGGGAGTCACTGTAAACTGCTTCCACTTTTGTGGTAGGTACTGTGATAGCCTCGTCCTCTGTGCAGACACTGCTGACTGTCAGGTCGTGTTCCCCGAGTGGAGCCAGAGAAGCAGTCAAGGACCCCTGAGAGCCGGCTGCTGTCCTCATGGACGCCCAGCACCAGGGCCTGCCCGGCTTCTGCTGGTACCAAGGTACCTGCTTATCCCTGTTATCTCAGGAGCAGGTCACCTTGGACGTCTGTCCAGGAGCCACTGGACACTTAGGGTGGCTGGGTCAGTCCATAGGAGAGGAGGGGAGAGGGGGCTTGACGATGAAGCGCCCATTCCCAGGGGGACCCGCCCCGAGGCTGAGCTCTGGGTTTGGGGCAGGCCCCACCCAGGGCCCTGTGGGTGCTGAGCCTGTGGGCAGGGCCTGGGCAGAGACTGAGGAGGGGGAGCAGGAAGGGGTCTAGACTATGGAGCCCTGCAGCTGGGCAAGGCTCCCCCAGACCCTCTTCTTGTTGGCTCACACTAATCCGACCCCTCCTGTCTTTGCTGTGGGCTCCAGTGCATCTGAGGGGCTGATCCCACGAGAAGCAGGTGGAGCGGGGCCCTCTCACGAGGCTCTCTGTCCTCTGGAGGGCTTCTTCCTCTGCCCTCCTGCCTCAAGGGTGGTGCATTCTGCTTCTGGGTCTGAGAGGTGGTCAGACCCAGAACTAGCCTCAGGGCTGGGTGGAGCCAGTGCTTCCCAGGAGGGTCAGATTTGGGGGATCCACACACCTCCTCTCGTCAGCACCCCCGCCAGGCATCTCAGAGCCACCAGAGCAGAAGTGGGAGCAGAGCCCAGCTGCTCCCCTGTGATGTCTGCTGCCCTGCTACCTGGCCCCAGTCATACTTCCCTTGGAATCTGCATTTATTGAGGGTCGTTTACATTTCAGGAATTTCCTAGGCCTGGGTCTAAACACACTCACAAAGAACAAGCCAGACCCTTTCACCCAGTGGTCCCTGCAGGAGGCAGTTTGAATCGCTGGCAGTGCCATATCCCTGTTTGTCTCCTGGGAAGCGAGGGAGAGAGGCTCTTGGGTCCCGCAGGTTGCGGGTTGAGAAAGCGGAGGGTCAGGGGCGTGGGGTGGGAACTCATCCAGGGAGAGGGCAATGGATGCAGCTGGGAGTGGGGCTCCCAGGAGACTGCAATCTGGGAATCAGGGCTGTGAAGCCACAGCTGAAGGGTGGTCGAAATGGCCAAACAGCAGGGGCTGAGCTGGGGGAGGGGCCCGCAGTTCAGAACCAGATGGAGCCCGAGACCTGCCCCAGGAGGTGAGCACACGCTGTGGGTACCGGGCATGCCTGTTCCATGGCTTTCAGCTTTCAGGTGCTCCTGAAAAGCATCCTTAGCTCTCCAGAGCATCACCTGCTTGACCACGTTTGTGGTTTGAGTGAAAGCGTCTGAACAAGTGAGGTTGAATCCGATGTCGAGGGCGCAGTGAGCGTGCTAAGACTTTCACGTGCATGGAACCACCAGGGAACTTGTGAAAATGTGGGTTCGGACTCCGCAGGTCTGGGGTGGCCTTGAAACGAGGCATTTTTCAAACGCTCCCAGGTGGGGTGGCCGTGGCCAGCCTGCAGACCACACATGGAGTCACGGGAGGTCGACCTAACCTTGCATTGCCCCCTGGTGGCCTTGTCCCACAGGTGCTGGAGGCCTCCGTGGCCCCGGGGCCAAAGGAGCGGTTCCCAGGGACAGCTCTGACCTGTGCTGAACTGAAGCTGAGTTTGACCTGGATTGTCAGATGGTGGGACCTCAGGAAGCCGTGTCTCTGGTTCAGGGATGTACTGATGAGACGCAGGAGAGGAGAGGAGGGTTCAGATTTGAAGGACTTTTTGGTGACTTCCCGGTTGGAAGGCCCTCTTTGGAAGACAGAGGAGCCAACCTGACTCCCAGTTCTCTGGGTTTCTTGTCGTGGCTTGGAATCCCAGGATCACAAAAGATGAAAGCAAGAGAAGGGCCATTACAGGCCAGAGACAGTTCTTCGGGGACCACCTAGCTGGGCTTTGGAAACATTGTTTTATAGGAGATTCAGGCCACATGTGGAAAGGCTGATATTAATGTGAACCTGCCTCTCTGAGGGGACCCCTAAGGGATTTTTCTGCCAGGATGAGTGGATGGTCTCAGTCACATCTGGAATCACAGGGGAGATGGTTTGCCTGGCTCCTCTCTGAATGGGAGATACGTCCACAGATGGTGTGGACACTGATGTAGGGGGTCTCTTGCTACAGGGGACATGTTGACCCACCACCCAGGGGCTCAGGGTGCAGTGCCATGGGCCAGCGTTGCAGGAACCCACCCGTTCCCTCTACCTAACGAGCCTATCGGCGGGGCCACGCCTCTCATGTCCCTCCTGCCCCCGTGTCTTCCCATGGGTCCAGAGCATGAGCACCCCTGGAGTCGTCAGGCAGGAGGAAGTGAGGGCGACCCTGATTACCCAACCAAGTGTGGTTGGGTTGAAACATGGAGGCAGGAACTGGGTATTTCTCTGGAGCAGGGGTCAGCAAAGTATGGCCCTAGGGCCACATCCAACCCAGCCCTGTGTCTGTAAATAATGTTCAACAGGAAACAGTCCTGCCCACGTGTTTAGGTATTGTCTGCCGTTGTTTTTGAGTTAAGTTGCCATGAAGAACATATGGCCCAGAAAGCCAAAAATATTCACTATCTGGCCCTTTATAGAAAACAGTTTCCAGCTGCCGCCGCCTTCCTGCACAAAAAACTAACTTCATTTCTTTCACCTGGACCAGTGTTCTCAGCTGGGGTGATTCTGCCACCTTGGGGACCTCTGGCAATGCCAGGAGACATTTCTCGTTGTTCTAACTAGGGGCAGGAGGGCATCTGGTGGGTAGGGGCCAGAGTTGCTGCTCCAACTCCTATAGTGCACGGGACAGCCCCCCACAACAAAGAACTGTCTGCAAAGTCTCCAGCACCCAGCGGAGGACTAGTCCCACCTATCACTCTGCACCCCTCTCCTCCCCAGAGGCCCAATAAAGGTGTTTTATAAACTGCTTACCCTGTGGAGGAGGGTATAGATGAAGTGGTAGAGCACATGCTTAACATGCACAAGGTCCTGGATTCAATCCCCAGTACCTCCTCTAAAAATAAATCAATAAATAACCCTAATTACCCTGTAACTCTTGTGCACAATCAGGTGACACCAGGGGCTGCTGTCCTCAGCTGGGGTGTCCTCTAAGGTGCTTATGTCAGACCCCTGCCCCCCCAGGACCCACAAGACCAGAGGCCCCAGCCAAGCAGGCCATGATGGCCAGTCTTCTGCGACCTTCACCTAGTTGGCACTTGAGTGCATCACACTGACCGTTCACAGAACATCTGGGCAGAGCACCCATCAGGCCACTCAGCCAAACAACTTCCCAAGACATAAGCAGCTTTAATGCCCTCATCCGACCTCTAAGGGGGTTCACAGAAGCATCTCAACATCCACACAGCCAATGACCGTCCCCCACCTCCGCCTACACCCACCTCCCTGCCAGGACGCACGCCCCTCTTTCTTCAGTTCAAGGTAAGTGTGTCCTGGGGTGCCAGGGGCCCCGGAGCAGCAGGCTCCCTTTCTTCCTTCCTCTCCATCTCCCGCTCCAGGCTCTGGGCCCCCACAGCACAGTAATACACAGCCTCGTCCTCTGGCTGAAGCTCAGAGATGCTCAAATAGCCCGTGTTCTTGACCATGTCTTTGGATCCAGAGAAGCGAGGAGGGACCTTGTGGCCCTGGCTCTTGTCTGAGTGGGAGAAGTATCTCAGCAGGAACCGTGGCGGGTGGCCAGGCGTCTGCTGGTACCAGTAGATGTTGTACATGCCGACATCAAGGTCACCGCTTAGGGTGCAGGCCAGGCGGACGGTGGTTCCGAGGGGCGAGGACACAGACGGTGGCTGATTCAGCACCGGCTGAGGGCCACAACCTGGGGACACAAAAGTACGTGGGCAGCTGAGGCAAAGCAGGGCAAGGGAAGGGCCGGAGTGGGGAGCCGGGAGGTCCGGCGGTTCTCACCTGTGCAGTGGGCCAGGAGCACCAGCAGGACAGGAGCCCAGAACATGATGCAGCCGTGCAGAGCTCTGCCACCTGCGGGCACCACGGCTCCAGGGCCCTCACAGGGCTGGGCCAGCACCCTCCTCTGCCTCCCAGGGGTGGGGCAATTTCGTACTCAGCTCCTGGGCACCACCATCCCAAACTTTCTTGGGTTTGCATTGTCAGTTAGGGGAACGGCCTCATGGTGGCCTTTGTGGGTCTGATTTGGCCCCGTTTAGGGAGGAAGCACCTGCTGGGAGCTCGCGGGCCAGTGCCCAGGAGGCCAGCCTGCAGGCTCGAGTCCCCAAGGGAGAGTGACCTCAACGTTCCCTGGAGGAAGCCAAACCCACACAATAAGGTTCATGCCCACATTTACATGCCTGGTGAACCGAGAAGAGTGCACAGGTCTTTGGGGTGGAAAACACCTGTTCGGTGCTGCGGAAAATGTAAGGGGACCCTGGGATGAGTGGGATGCTCTGCCCCTCCCATGTGCCTGACACTCCCATCCTCCAAACCCAGCCCCTTTCCCTCCTGGAATGAAGCTGGAGTGACCATCCATCCATCTATCTACCTACCTAGTTCATCTGTCTGTCATCTATCCATCCGTCTGTCCATCTATCCATCTGTCCATCCATCCATCCATCCATATCTCTGTATGAGAGGACACAGCAAGAAGGCGGCCGTCTATAAGCCAGGAAGAGTGGTCTCACCAGAAACCAACCCCGATGGCACCTTGATTTTGGATCTCTATCCTCCAGACTGTGAGAAATGAATTTTTGTGCTTTAGGGTCCTCAGTCTGTGGTCCTTTGTTGTGGAAGCCCCAACAGGCTAACACAGACCCAACACTCATTCTTTCCTGAAACCGCAGGCCTGTATTTCTCCAAAGACACTTAGGAGGCAATTACAGAGTCTTGGAACTAGAGGAAGCCCACAAACAGGAACCAAGACATTGAGTGAAACAAAATTTCCTCTGCATGAAGTTGAGTGAGCCAAAAAATCTCAAGGGAAATCATCATGCCCCCTTCTGTTCAATAAATATCCACCCTGCTCCTGCTCTGCCAGCATCTCAGAGGCCATGGCAAATGTGAGGGCCAGGTCCCGTGGAGAGACAGGCTGGCGGGCCTGCTGGAGAGGTTGGGGCCTACGACGTCCCCAGTCATCCTGTAAACCACATGTCCTCTTCTGGCCGCCATCTTGGCAGACCGCTGATGGATGTTCCCCTTCCCCCAGGATCCCAACCACTGAGGGAAAAGGAGTTGATTTCTGGGGTTCTCCAGGATAAGGATAGAAAGGAAATATTAACTGGGCTCAAGGAAGAGGTAAGACTGAATCTTTTCGCAGCCATTGGATCAGTTAGCGTTTGCAGGAAATGGGACACACCCATTGGAGGGTGCTATGGGTTGAACTGTGTCCCCTCCCCAAGTTTACATGCTGAAGTCCTAACCCCCCAGTACCCAGAATGCGACCTTATTTTGAGGGAGGATCTTCACAGAAGCAATTAAGTTAAAGTGAGATCATTAGGGTGGACTCTAACCCAATATGACTGAAGTCCTTACAAGAAAGGGAAATGCAGACACAGAGACAGACACGCGTGGAGGGAAGACCATCTGAAGTGACATAGAGAGAAGACAGCCATCTACAAGCCAAGGAGAGATCCTTTGACTGGATCCCTCCCTCACGGCCCCTAGAAGGAACCAGCCCTGCTCACATCTTGATCTCAGATTTCCAGCCTCCAGAACCATGAGAACATACATTCTTCCTGTTTAAGCCACCCAGTCTGTGGTAACTAAGAGCAGAAGTGACCCACAGCCTATCCCCAAGAGTCTCAGGGTAGAGGAGGCAGGGTAAAAAGGACAGAGGGTTCCTCCCGTGCCACATGGCAGGCAGGGAAGGGACCAGAGGAATGTTCTCTTAGGGTAAAATCATGGAGGGGAGGCGCATGCTCTGGTTCACTTTTTTTTTTTTTTAAGTGCCAACTACCATGCAAATATCTGGATGAGAGGAAACAGAAGAAGAATAATTTTACAATCAATTTATCAACATTTGGATGGATCTACACTTGTGAGAAGTAATTTTCCACTGTAATTTTAATCAAATGAGATAGTTTATTTCAAATCAGTGAGTAATGAATTATCAAAGTAAAAATAGGTAAATGTTTCCTTTTTAAGATCTATTTTTCCACTTTCATTTTTAAACAATCATCACCATAGATATTTGTGTCTGTTGTACGTTCACACTGTAGATGAATAAACAAATTTTAGTAAATTTCTGGTGGTTAATTTTTTCTTTTTTGCATTGAGCCATATTTACTCATTTACAGCCTCCCCTTAACCTGTGTGGGCATTTGAGTGTGTGAGTCTGGGCACAGGGTGACTTTATTTGCTTTTTTTCAGGGGGAAGGTAATTAGGTTTGCTTATTTATTTAATTCATATTTTTAATGGAGGTACTGGGGATTGAACCCAGGACCTTGTGCATGCTAAGCATACACTCAGCCACTAAGCTATACCCTCCCCCTCTCCAAGCTGAGGATTTTAGGTCCAGCCAGACAACTTTCAAGTGCAAAGGCCACAGCTGAACTGTCATCAACACACCATGGTTAGCCACAAAGTCAGATGTACCTGGAGCCGATAGAAATAAGATGTGAGTCCAAGAAGCACAGACATGCCAGAACTGACTTACAAGCCATCCTGGTGACAAGAAGGAATAAGATTTACCCAGCAGACAAGGTCCCTGGTGTGCTGGAGGAGCCGGGAGGCGTGGGCCTCACTTCTCCTGAGGTCTGGCTCTGAGCCATGCAGGTTCAACTGTGGTGTCATAGAGGGGACAGTAACGACTAGTCTTGTCCTCAGCCCGCAGCCCTGCAATGGCCAGGAAGGCTGGGTTGCCCAACGTGGAGCCGGAGAACACAGCCGGGACCCCTAAGGGCTGACTGTTCCTCTCGTAGGTGAGGACTCTGGGGACCTGGCAGACGCTGCTACCAGTTTGGGACATACCCCAGAAGTTGCTGCTGCTTCTTGTGCGGAATCTGGTGACCGTACATCCCAGGCACCCAGGCACCGAGGCCCGCTGGGTCAGCACAGACTGGACTTGGAGCCGGAAAAGATGGCAGGAGGAGCAAGCAGGAAGAAGCCCTAAGGCCAGCGGGTGAGAACTTAGCTTCTGGAACCAGGCTGTCTAGTTTTGAAACCTGGCTCTGCCTTTTACACCTGTGTGACCTCTTTCCTTATGCGTACAATAAGGATAATACTAATAACATCTAACTCCTAGAATTAGATGCACTGAGAATAGAGACGTGCCTAAAACGGAGTAAGCACTGGGTGGTATTAAGTACCAACAGTATCATGAAGACCGTGGCCGACTCTTTGCCCAACTGGAGAGAAGAGGGACCCAGGAGCTCTCAGCCATCCCATCCACCACAACCCAGAACCTGTGAGTAAGTGAGGAGAAGCTAAGGGTTCCTCTGAACCTGGGTCAATTGTCCACGTAAGGGCCCCCGGGATGGCCAGACCGCAGCTCCCTGGGAGGTCTGTGGGGAGGATGCAGCTGCAGGGCTGCCCAGGCAGAGCACACAGGGCAGCTGTGTTGCGGAAAAATAGAGTGCGAGAGGATGGTCGTGTCCTAGGTCTCAGGCGAGGGTCCTTGGCTTAGTGCAGGAAAGAATTCAAGAGCAAGCCATAGTAGAGTGAAAGCAAGTTGATACAGAGAGATACACACTCCATAGACAGAATGTGGCCTGTCACAGGAGACTGGCCCAGGAGTGTGGGGTGGTTAGTTTTTATGGGCTGGGTACTTTCATATGCTAACAAGTGGGAGGATTATTCCAACCATTTTAGGGAGAAGCAGGGATTACTAGGAATTGGGCCGCACCCCATTTTTGGCCTTTTATGGTCAGCCTGGGAACTGCCATGGTGCCCATGGCCGTGCCATTTAGTAGCTAATGTAATACAATGAGTGTGTAAGGTACAAGATCCACTGGAAGTCGAGTCTTCCGCCATCTGGGGTGTAGTAGGTTCTAACCAGTTTTTGTCATATCCTCAATGGCTGTGTCATTCTTTTAATGGTTGTGCCCTGCCCTCTCCCCTCCTGTCTCAGCTGCAGTTTCTCAGCTCTGATGGAGACCCCCAGGCTTCCAGAGCTGACTGCTCAATGCCCTCTGCGAGGCCAGGCCTCAGGTCCTTCCTCCTGCAGAATGAACCCTGGAGCTGGGTCAATGGCAGAGGGGCTCTGGTTTTGCCTCTCTGCTAACTGGTGGCACCCCAGGACCCAACCTTAGCCCTGGCCACCTTAAGTGGGGGCTGTGTGGAGACAGACTGCAGGGTGGCAGGGTGGGGGCCAGGAGGGAGACAGAGCAGGATGGGGGCAGCCAAGGCAGGGAGGACTGATTGGATCTCTGATGTATTCTATAGACAGTGATGGATATTGGGTGAGAGGAAGAGAGGAATCCAGGGAGCCTGCAGGCACTGGGCTTCAACAACCAGGACGATGGAGTTGCCATTTTGGAGGTGGAGACCCTGCCAAGGAGTGGGTTTGCCAGGAGTTCTGTTTTGAAAGTGCAATTTTCCTGTGACTCTTAATTTTTGGCCTTTCCCAATCTTTTCACCACAGAACTTTCTTTTCCAGAGCATCTCTCAGGGATAGTCTTCCAATAAAGGCAAGTTCTGGGAAATGTCTAAGGGAGAAGAGGAATTGCATGCATGCTATTAGTTAAAACACAATAAAATAAAGTCATGAAAATTATCTTAAACCTTCCATAATCCTGTTGCTCTAACACAAAAAATTACTTTTATTCTCCAATTCATCTTCCAGATATGTTTTGCATAGTTTATTCATTCACTCCACAAATATTTGTAGCATTGAAAGAAGCCTGTTATACATAAACCTGCAGTTTTTAGTTATTTTAATTATCAACAGCATATAGACTTTTTAAGAATAATTTTTTAATTGAAGTATAGTCGATTTACAATGTTGTGTTAATTTCTGGTGAATTACAGCATAGTGATTCATTTTTACGTATGTATATTCCTTTTTATATTCTTTTTCATTATAGGCCTTTACAAGGTATTGAATATAGTTCCCTATGCTATACAGTAGGACCTTGCTGTTTATCTATCTTTTATTTAGTAGTTAATATCTACAAATCTACAAAATAATTAATATTTTAATATTAATATTTTAATTATTAACAGCATATATGTTTTCATGCTTATTATCCAGTTTTTATCTTTGTAAATAATTGTCATTATTGCCTTCCCGCGGAGGGGAAGAATGGGGTGAAGGGCTAGAGGACACCCAGAGACTCCAAGAGAGGAGGGGCCAGGGTGGGGTTTGGGGGCCCGTGCGGACCCCCGCCGGCTAGGGCCGACTGGAGGGTGTGCCCCGGAACGCGCGAGACTGGGAACCTGCAGACGCGGGCGTGCGGCGCCAGAAGGCAGACGGGGGGACGCCGTCCGCGGCCGGACCCGGAAGCAGGGCCTCCGTCAGCCGCTGTGAGCAGGAGGCGGAGCGGAGCCGGAGCCGGAGCCGGGACGCTGGTGAGCGGGAGCGGCGAGCGGCGGGCGGCTCGGGCGGTGGGCCGGGCTGGGCCCTGCGTTCTCGCCACCTCCCCCGGGCTTGCGGCGGATTCGGGGACGCCGTGGGTAGCCCCTCCGCGCCGAGCCCCCGGCAGCGCCTTGAGGCGGGGTCCGTGTCGCAAGCGGGAGCTGAGGCTGTGGAGACCGCGCGGCGGTCCCGGCGGGGTCGGGGTTCCGGCAGGCTCCACCCGCCTTCCCCGGCCCGACTGAGGCGCCGGGGCGTGCTTTTATGAGGGGTCGGTGTAGACGAGGGGCGGCGGGAGGGCACCTCTGTGAACAAATTAGCTGGAATCCGGGGCAGTACTTTCTCACAGAGGCCTCGTCTTGCCTCTTTGTCGCTCGGCCTTTGAGAACAGGACGTGAGAATTCAGCCCCACGTGGGCTTGGTGGCCAGCGAGCCCTGGGGTCCCTAGAACCTTGGCAAAGGTCACCTGGCTCTAGTCTGAATTGCTCTCAACCTTACTTTACTCATTGTTTAAAAAGTTACAGCGCGGCCTTGTAGGGTTCTTGGCGAGATTAAATAAAGGAGCGTTTATAGCTGTAGCATGTCCGCAAAGGAGGAGCTTAAGAAATGGTTGTTTCTTTCTCTGACTCCATAGGTGTTTGATGCGATACTAAGGTGGGAAATCTCAGGGGTCTAAATGCTGTGCGGACCACTGCTAAGCCTTCACGCCCAAACGCCATCCACTTGTGCGTAAGACACTGACAGGAAAGGACTTTATCTACAGTATCTGCCAAGGACACATGCCATTGTGGTGTCCCTGGTGAGTTGGCAGGGTAATAATAGGCTAACCTCTACTCCCTTTGACTTTCAGCCCTCTTAATTACAGCTCTAATTTGGGGTGTTGGGTGTCGACAGACTCTTAGCACTTGCTCATCTTCCTTTCTGAAATAAGAGGACAGACTTCAGGCTCAGAGCTTTGGCAGACAACGAAATTGAACCTGATAGACCATGTAGGTCACTGGAAGGACTCTAGTTCTCATGATTGATTACAGGCCTTCAGCTCCAAAGAGGCTATAAAAATTTTCCTTTTTTATATATTAAAAAGCAAAAACTTAAAAAAATAATAATGTCGGTAAGGCAAAGGTGTTAAGATGGTATATAAATGAAGTTTGCAAACCATTGCTTTCAGCTTCTGTTCTTGCTGGCTTCCATTTTGAAATTGGAGATATGCCTTAATGGAAAAGTAGGGAGGCTCCAAGATTATCACAAAAAATTAATGTTAAGACTGCAGAATGGGGGAGTGTATAGCTCAGTGGTAGAATGCCTGCTTAGCATGCAAGAGGTCCTGGGTTCAACCCCCAGTACCTCCATTAAATAAATAAATAAACCTAATTGCCTCCCATCCCCAACCAAAATAAATAAATGAATAAATAAAAGACTCCTGAAATCTCTTAAGAGATGGAACCTGGTGCAGTTTAAAAAAAAAAAAAAAAGTACCTGGCTTGAAGTAAGGTAGCATGTGTTTCAGCCCCAGCTTGGTAAATTTCCCAGCTTACCTTTGGAAAAATTGCTTTCCTTGGGTCTTAGTTTGTTCTTCCTTGAGATGGTTGTACCAGATTGTCACCAAGACTCCTTTCCCCAGGATTCCATGATTCCGTATCTGTAAAGGATGTGATTTTTTTTCCCTAATAAAGCAGTGGTACTCAGAACGTTACAAAGTACTCGTGCAATACTGGAGTATAAACTGTTAAAACAGAACACGTGTTTCTTTACAGCCAGAGCTGCTGGAGATGGGCCACATAGCAGGTACACAGTCTGACAGGTGGACAGGTGACCTGAAATTGGGACTAACGCTGCTGTACCTTTGTATGACTGACTGCCCAGTTGTACCTCTGGTCCTGGGTAAATGTGATCTCTTTAAAGATGCTAGGGCAAAATGTTTCTCTCTGAAGGGATCTGTACTGAAGAATGTGTTAATTATTTACTGGAGAAGTGTTCAGGATCCTTAGGTATGAAGGGGAGTAGTAGAGACGTGAAACTTTTAGAAACTTTGACCCCACGGAGAAAGGAACATTGAGAAGGGGAAATGTTTGCAATACTCATACTGATTTAAAGTCAGTTTTTAAATTTTGGACATCAGAGGCATGGAGAATACAGCTCAGTGGTAAAGCACATGCTTAGCATGCACGAGGTCCTGGGTTCAATCCAGTACTTCCATTAAACAAACAAACAAATCTAATTACCTCCCCACCTCAAGAAAAATTTTTTTTCTAAATAACTTTTAGATATTGAAAAAAGTATTTTTATTATTAGTTTGCAAGCAGACTTGGGCTTTTATATAATCAAGAGTCATTCATTCAGGCAGTATCTGTTAATTGCCTATATTACTTGCCACTAGAGTAACATCCCTGTTCCCCTGGAGTTTACCTTCCGGGAACTGTGAGACAAAAACCAGATGAGTCAGTGGAGATGCTCTCCGGTACAGAGAGAAGTGCTGGAGGGATGCTCACAGAGGCCCACAGCATAAATGTGGGTGAGCTCTGGTCTCCCCGATGACCCTCCAGCTCCCGCTCAGGGCAGCTCAACACAGCACGCACACCCGAGGACACTGGCAGGATGCCTCCAGTGTGATGGCTGGCAGCTCTTATGCTGCAGAAGTGAGAAAATCTGAAGGATTTTAGGATTTTAGGGCAAAGGGATGGGAAAGCCCCTGCAAAGCACTCTCCCTTTGCTTCCATGTTCCCCGAGGCCTCTGGCTTCTGTGGGTTTGGGAGGGATGCGGGAGGTCTGTTCTGGGCCTCTGACTATCCCCTGGGACGGAGAGCGGAGGCTGCATAAGACCAGCTGTGGTTGCTCATTCATTCATTCATTCATTCAGCCAACACTTGCCCAGTGAGTGCTGGGTGTCCTAGATGAACTACACTCCATCCATGGAGGGGCACAGCAATGGTGGCAGGAGTGGTTTTTCCTGGGAGGGGCAGGGGGTGGAGGAGGTAGACCGAGGTGAGGCCTGAGGGCAGGAACAAGCAGGACACTCGGGGAGGGGGTACAGGGTGAATTCTACCAAACATTTCCAGGAGAGTTAACACCCATCCTTCTGAGACTATTCCAAAAAATTGCAGAGGAAGGAACACTTCTAAACTCATTGTATGAGGCCACCATCATCCTCATACCAAAACCAGAGGAAGATACCACAAAAAAAGAAAATTATAGGCCAATATCACTTATGAATATGGATTCAAAAACCCTCAGCAAAATGCTATCAAATCGACTCCAACAACACATTAAAAGGGTCATACACCATAATCAAGTGAGTTTTATCCAGGGATGCAAGGATTTTTTTTTCAATATGTGATATACCATATTAATAAACTGAAGAATAAAAACCATATGATCATCTCAATAGATACAGAAAAAGCTTTTGATAAAATTTAACATCCATTTATGATAAAAACCCTCCAGAAAGTGGGCACAAAGAGAACAATAACCTCTGCATAATAAAGGCCATATATGAGAAACCCGCAGCTAACATCATACTTTATGGTGAAAAGCTGAAAGCGTTTCCTCTAAGATCAGGAACAAGACAAGGATGCCCATTCTCACCACTTTTATTCAACATAGTTTTGAAAGTCCTAGCCACAGCAATCAGAAAAAAATAAAAATAAAAGGAATCCAAATTGGAAAAGAAGAAATGAAATATCTGCAGATGACATGATACTATACGTAGAAAATCCTAAAGATGCTATCAGAAAACTACTAGAATTCATCAGTGAATTTGGTAAAGTTGCAGAATACAAAATTAGTATACAGAACTCAGTTGCATTTCTATACGTTAACAATGAAATAGCAGAAAAAGAAATTAAGGAAGCTATCCTATTTACCATCATATCAAAAAGAATAAAATACCTAGGAATAACCCTATCTAAGGAGGCAAAAGAGCTGTACTCTGAAAACTGTAAGAAACTGATGAAAGAAATTGAGGACAGCATAAACAGATGGAAAGATACACCATGGTCTTAGATTCGAAGAATCAATATTGTTAAAATGGCCATACTACCCAAGGCAGTATACAGATTCAACGCAATCCTTGTCAAATTACTCATGACACTTTTCACAGAACTGGAACAAAAGAATGTTAAAATTTGTATGGAAACGCAAAAGACCCCAAATAGCCAAAACAGTCTTGAGAAAGAACAGAGCTGGGAGACCTCATGCTCCCCAACTTCAGACTATACTACAAACCTACAGAAATTAAAACAGTATGATACTGGTACAAAAACAGACACATAGATCAATGGAACAGGATTGAAAGTCCAGAAATAAACCTATGTACTTATGGTCAATTAATCTATAACAAAGGAGGCAAGAGTATACAATGGAGAAAAGACTTCAATAAGTGGTGCTGGGAAAACTGGACAGCTATACATAGAAGAATGAAGTTAGAACATTCTCTAACACTATATACAAAAATAAACTTAAAGTGGATTAAAGACCTAAATGTAAGACCGGATACTATAAAACTCCTAGAGGAAAACATAGGCAGAATACTCTTTGACATAAATCATAACAATATTTTTTTCAAATCAGCTCCTAGAGTAATGGAAATATAAGCAAAAATAAACCAATGGGACCTAATTAAACTTAAAAGCTTATGCACAGCTAAGGATACCATCAACAAAATGAAAAGACAACGTACAGAATGGGAGAAAATATTTGCAAATGATGCAACTGACAAGGAACTAATTTCTAAAATATAGAAACAACTCATACAACTTAATATCAGAAAACAAGGAACCCTATCAAAAAAATGGACAGAAGACTTAAATAGACATCTCTCCAAAGAAGATAGACGGATGGCCAACAAACACATGAAAAAATGCTCAGCATCGCTAATTTTAGAGAAATTGCAAATCAAAATTACAATGAGGTGTCACCTCACACCAGTCAGAATGGCCATCATTTAAAAGTCCACGAACAATAAATACTGGAGAGGTTGTGGAGAAAAGGGAACCCTCCTACAATGTGGGTGGGAATGTAGTTTGGTGCATCCATTGTGGAAAACAGTATGGAGATACCTCAAAAGACTGAAAATAGACTTACCGTATGATCCAGCAATCCCACTCCTGGGCATATATCTAGAGGAAACTCTAATTCAAAAAGATACTTGCACCCCAATGTTCATAGCAACACTATTTACAATACCCAAGACATGAAACAACCTAAATGTCCATCAACAGATGACTAGACAAAGTAGTTGTAGTGTATTTATACAATGGAATACTGCTCAGTCATAAAAAATAATAAAATAATGCCATTTGCAGCAACATGGATGGACCTGGAGAGTGTCATTCTAAGTGAAGTAAGCCAGAAAGAGAAAGAAAAATACCATATAATATCACTCATATGTGGAATCTAAAAAGAAGACAAATAAACTTACTTATAAAACAGAAATGACTCAGACATGGAGAACAAACTTATGGTTACCAGGGGGGAAAAGGGGTGGAGAGGGATGAATTGGGAGGTTGAGATTTGCAAATACTAACTAGTTTATGTAAAGTAGATCAACAAGTTTCTACTGTATAGCACAGGCAACTATGTTCAATATCTTGTACTGACCTGTAATGAAAAAGAATATGAAAACGAAAAAAAGTAGGAAAACAGCAACCCTCTTGAAAAAAAAATGGGCACAAATATGAGCAGGCAGTTCACAGGAAAGAATCCACCTGCCTTCCCTGAGAGGGAGAGCCCTTTAAAGGAGACTTAGCCCTTGAACCAGGCCTTCTGCATCCAGCTGCCTTCGGGCTCCAAGGAGCATTCCAGGCTAGCGGATGTATTTTTCCTTTAGGCGACAGTGTCCAATTTAATTGGCCGGAGGATGGCCTGCAAAATGAGAGGTGGGGCAGGCCAGGCTGAAAGGTGGACCAGACCCTGTCGGGAAGGCCTCATGAGCTCCACTTGGGGGTCAGGAGGAAATGGGTGCCCAGCCTGGGCCTGTGTTAGGTGAAGCACCCAGGGACCCTGATGCGCCACCAAGGTGGAGGTGCCACTCTCGGCCCCTAGGGGACACAGTGGCTCCAAGGGCAGGGGGCTAGGCCCAGAGGCCCTCACGTCTTCGTAGTGTGGATTCGGGGACAAAATCAGCCTGGGGTTGTGGGGCCACCTCAACCTCTCTTGAGTGAAGCCACATTCCTCAGGTCATCCCGGAGGCTCAGTTCCCTCAGGCAGTCATCTGCTGGGTGCCTTCAAGTCTCCCTGAGTTTTCTTTCTTGCCTAGGGTTTGTTTTGTGTAGAGCGGGAGTTGCCCGTTGGTGGTGTGGCTCCTGCAGGAGGCATGGCTATTTCCTGTGTGTCTTTCCTCCTTAGGAGGTGGTGTGGTGGCGGCAGGCAGCTGCATGGGGCAGCGTACGAGCTGGGTCACTGTCGTTGCCCTGAGCGTGCGTGAGGCCGGGGCCCCACAGCACTGACACACGATGAAGACCGTGCTCATGGTGGCAGAGAAGCCATCCTTGGCCCAGTCCATCGCCAAAATCCTCTCTCGAGGTAGGAGGGCAGCCCGGTCCTCTCACCAGCTTTGATCCATAAGCTGGTCGGTTCACTTGCAGGGCATTTCTTTCTTTTCCGAAGGGTGATCCCAGCCCACTGGAGTAGATTGTGTTCAGGCCAGCAGGCATGGACAGAGCTCTCGGCCACTTAGTCACTTGGTCATCATGGGGGGTGATTACTCAGCGTGAGCAGGCCGGGGCTCCCACACGGCAGGGAGGTGCACACAGGCCCCTGGACGAGCCCTGGCCCTGGCAGGGCTGTCGGTCACAGTCAACAGAAACCAGCCCTGCTAACTCATACAGAGAGAGTCTGCTGGAAGGAGGAAGACATGACCAGACCCTGCACGGCCTGATCTAATGAGGCCCTGCTGTGGGCACTGCTGTCCAGGACCCGGCAGCTGCAGCCATGCGCCTCATGTCACTGGAGGGACCCCAGGGTGCCTGCCCTCGCCCCACCCTGGCCCCTGGGTGATTGGGAGGAAGCTGCTTCCCTCCTGCCTCTGAATTCCCTCAGTAGGAAGAGTGTTTGGGTGCTGTGGACCCAGAGGCGTCTGGTGGCTGAGGGCGGAGGACACCCCAGGGCAGCAGGCTGAGAAGTCGTGGTCTGAGGGGGAAGGGAGCCCCCATAAGTGCCTGGTCCCCTGAGGCTGAGAAAGTTCAGCTGAGGGGGAGCCATCAGATCTCTCAGCACCCTCGGTGGCCTAAGGGAGGTCATCATTGACCACTGCAGGGAGGGGGTCCCTGGCCTGCCCGGGGCTCTGTGGGGTGCAGCTTGCTGGAGTGGCCATTACCCTGCTTCTCCCCAGGGAGCATGTCCTCACGCAAAGGGCTGAACGGGACATGCTCGGTGCACGAGTACTCAGGGACCTTCGCTGGCCAGCCTGTCCGCTTCAAGATGACATCCGTCTGCGGTCATGTGATGACCCTGGATTTCCTGGGTGAGCCCCCCACCGCCTGCCTACCTCCATTGCACAGTGCTGCCTGGGGTCCTGGTGGAGCTGGGGGAGGGCCCAGGACAGAGAGATTTGTCCAGAATCCATGAGTCCTGTGGCCAGCGGATTGAGGAGAGCTGACCTGGGGTCCCAGGCCATGTGCCCAGAACCAGGTTTCAGATCAGCACCCATGGGTCCCCGTCCAGTGGTGCCCCTCAGTCACTGTGTGCCCTGTGCCCCTTCCTGTGCAAACTGGAGGCACTGGTGCCCACCTCAGCAGGGGCCTGGCCCATTCAGGTGTTTGGGAGAGGGCTACTGCCCTGCCACACATGGCTTTTGTCCAGTGGGCATTTGGTGGTTGTTATTACAAGGCTGGGGCTAGGTGCAGGGCTGCATTTGCCGAGGGTCCGACATGGGCCATGACCCTAGCTCTGCTGGGGCTGGGCCTCTGTGTGTGTGAAGGGTTGTGAGGACAGTGCCATCGCCTCTCAGGATTATTGAGGCCCGGGCGCAGCAGGGAGGTGGCAACGCTTAGCACAGGCCACCCACAGTGAAGCCTCGACAGTTCTTGCTGCTCTGTGACTCCCACCAAGTAGTATGGCCAGGCAGTTGGACCCCAAATTTACCACCAGCAGAAGCAGGTGGGGAGCCAGGACTTGAACTTGGCTATGTCTGACCGGTGAGGCCTGGAAGGAAGCCTCAAGGCTGGGCACATGAGCCCCAAACCCCACATGGAGAAGTAGGGGGTGCCCCGGACATAGGGCAAAACGGGGCTGATGCTCCCGGGATCTGCTGAGCCCCTGTCGGGTGCTGGCCGACCACCAGGCTGGAAGAGGAGACAGGGTGTGCCCAGAGCCTGCGTGACTCCTGCACATGGCTGAGGTGTGGTGTGGGCTCACAGCTCAGGGCAAGGAAGGGCCTGCTCTGAGCAAGTGGTTCTCTGAGACTCTCTGTCCCCACCGTCCTCCTGGGTCCAAGTCCTTGTGAGGAGGAGGGTGGGGCAGAGGGGGCTGGGAGAAGCCGAGAAGTGTGTGACTCTGACGTCCCCTTGCCGCATCTGTAGGAAGGTACAACAAGTGGGACAAGGTGGACCCCGCCGAGCTGTTCAGCCAGGCCCCGACCGAGAAGAAGGAGGCCAACCCCAAGCTGAACATGGTGAAGTTCCTGCAGGTGCGTCCTGGCCCCAGCGCCCCACTCGCCCCGACGTGCCCCGGGCCCACTCCTCCCCAACACCGTCAGCCCCCAGAGCAGGGCCTGCTCTTAAAGTAGAGCATTTGGTGGTGGTGGTTTCCTGATTTTAAAACAAATGCATACATGTGATGGAAACTTGGAAAATAGAGATAAGTAGAAAGAAGAAAAAGTTATTTATGGTCACACTACCCCAGGCAGCCACTGTTACGTTTAGTTCTTTCCTCTAAGCCTTTTTTTAATGCAGTTTTGGGGGTTAAGATCATATGGCACTTATAACATTTGTTGTCCAAAAAGCAGCAGTTGTGTATGAAATTCTTTCTTGAGAGCCTAAGGAAGCTGACTGTAGCCGGCTCCTCCGCCCCGCCTGGGCCTGCCCTGGGCTCCAGGCCTCCTGACTGGGCTCAGGGCTCCGGGGCTGGGCCGAGGCAGACGCGAGTCCCCGTGTGCTGTGCGCAGGTGGAGGGCAAAGGCTGTGACTACATTGTGCTGTGGCTGGACTGCGACAAGGAGGGGGAGAACATCTGCTTCGAGGTGAGGCCCGGGGCTGCGTGCCCGCCGCTGCCCTGCCCTCCCTGGGCCCACGCTGCCGCAGAGGCACCAGCCCTGCCGGGGCACCAGAGCCTCTCCCCTCGCTCTGGAGATTCTATAGACAGTTTGAGAGGCACAGGCTCCACTCAGGGTGAAGAGCTTCCCCTCACCTGCTGGTACATTGTGAGGGAGCAGGATTTCCCAGGTGGGGGCTGGAACAGGGCTGTCTCCAGGGGAGGGTGGTGCTGAGCGCAGTGGCCCCCCCTCCCATCTCAAGGCAGCGACCTTCCCACCTTCCACCAGTGCTGGCCGACAGCCTTTCACTCGCCTCCCTCTTCTCACCTCCCACCTGCTCCGTCCTCTTCTACCACCTCTGTCTCTGCCACCCCCAGGCAGCCCTCCCCCAGGAGAAGGTGGAGCTCCCTGCCTGCCTGCACAGGTACCCCAGGCCATGACTCCAGACAGGTCCCCTCCTGCCTCCGTCCCCTACTCTCACCCATGGCTTGGCGCCCTCAGGAAACCCATCAGGCCCTCCGTCTCCCACAGGGCTGCTCCTCCCCAGGGACCTTTGCGTCTGGGGTGGAGAAGGGTGGCAGCTCACCGGCTTTCTCCCCTTGGAAACAGGCCACTTCCTCCCCGTAAAGAAGCTGCGTGGCCAGGCTCCAGCGGTGACTCCCCTCCCACTGCACGGCCTTCACTAATTCTTAGTGAGTCTGGGCTCCAGGACCCCAGGACCCCACTGTGCTCTAGGCCTGAGCCGCCCCAGCCCCCCGCTCCCGTCCACGGCCTTTCCTTCTTTTTTCTTCTCTGTCTTTCCTCCCATCTCTGAAAAGTCTCAAATCGACCCACCCCTCCTAAACTCCCTCCTCTAGAAGGAGGGGAAGTGGGTCCAAATTGGGAGGACTTGGAGGCTGAGTTCCCTTGCGTTCTTGGCAGAAATGCTTCTGGGTTTGGAGGTTGGTGGGGGTTGGGGGAGCAGCCATAGGGAGAGAGGGGGCAGCAAGAGGAGTGGGACTTGGAACATGTTTGTTGCCCAAAGGAAAGGAGTCCTGCGCGAGACAGACTTCTGGGAGGGGAGGTGATGGAGGCGGGTCTGGCGGGAGTGGGAGGAGCCAGGCGGTGCAGGTTAGGGCGGGGCAGAGCGGAGCCTTACAGCCGGGCGCCTCCCGCAGGTCCTGGACGCTGTGCTGCCGGTCATGAGTCGGGCCCATGGGGGCGAGAAGACGGTGTTCCGGGCCAGGTTCAGCTCCATCACCGACACAGACATCTGCAACGCTATGGCCCGCCTGGGCGAGCCCGACCACAACGAGGCGCTCTCAGTAGATGCGCGGCAGGAGCTGGACCTGCGCATCGGCTGCGCCTTCACCAGGTGCCCCTGCCCCCCGCCGGCCGCTGCCTCGACTGGTCCTAGTCTGTGCCCTGTCTAATCAGCAACGCGAGAGTGTCACCACTTTTAAATCCCTGTGAAAACTCCCTCTGTAGTTGACGCAGACCACAGACAGAGGCCCCTGCTCCACAAGAAGAGTGGGCGGGTCTAGGGGGTGCTTGGAGTAAAATGGGAGGATCTCCTGCCCCAGTGCTCATAGCCTCTGCTCTCTCCTTCCTGCCCAGCGCTCAGCCTCTGCTCTCTCCTGTGGCTCTGTCAGCGCACACACGACTCCCTCTGGCCCTGTGCCCAGCAGGTCCTCTTACTGGGCCTTCTGAGCCCAGAGCATCTGCCTTGGGCCTCCCGCGCCCGCCAGCCAGCCCCTACCTGCCTCCCACCGGTGGCTCATGATGCTTGACTGAACGCGGGACTGAACCGTCTTCCTCTCTCCCGCCGCCCTGGCAGGTTCCAGACCAAGTACTTCCAGGGGAAATACGGCAACCTGGACAGCTCGCTTATCTCCTTCGGGCCATGCCAGACCCCCACGCTGGGCTTCTGCGTGGAGAGACATGACAGGATCCAGTCCTTCAAGCCCGAGACCTACTGGGTGCTGCAGGCCAAGGTTCGCCCCATTGTGTTCACGCTGGCTCCCTCTGGCTTGGGTGTGGATTCTGGGAGCCCCCATCCTCGTCGTCTTAGTCCCCAGGCCAAGGGCACATGTGTGGACAGCTGGCCCACCAGGCAGTGGTCGCAGGTGCCCAGGGAGGCCCCAGCCTTCATGGAGGCGGCAGGACAAGGCTGGGCCTGGGTGCGTTGAATCTCGATTAGAGGGAGTAATCTCAGCTTTGGCAGTGTGGGGTGCGGTCACGTGTTGGGGCCACAGCTGTGGCAGTCAGGCCCGAGGACTGGACTGAGGGCCCTGAGCCACTGACTTTTAGGTGGGAGGGTTTAGCTGAGTGGTAGAGCATGTGCCTTTTGCTCACAAGGTCCTGAGTTCAATCCCCAGTGCCTCCATCAAAATAAATATCTAATTACCTCCCCCAAAACAAAAAACAATGAAACAAAACAAGCAAACAAAAAGTCTTAGACCCCCTTCTCTGCATGACATGGAAGCTTCTCCTGAGATTTAAAGCATAATTCAGAGCTGCTCTGGTTGATGCGGGTCTGGGACCACACTTGGTGCTGTACTGGCTCAGTGGGTGTGCAGGGATCGCGTGAAAGGTGGGGGCTCCGATGCCCCTGAAGGACACATCAGCCTTGGCTTTGGGCTTGCCTCATGAATCCTGCCGCCTGGCCTCAGCAGGGGTCCTGGTGTCAGAGCAGCCTCCACCTGGAGTGGGGCTGGGTCTCAGCCTGTGTACCTGTGTGCCTGCACACCTGAACAGGTATGGTTGCGAGAGCTTTAGAGCCGGGACCGTTTTGCTCACAAAGACCAGCTCCATCTGTCTCAATTCTCCCCCAGCAGTGGCTCACCTGGACCTTTTCTCTCCCGGGTTGTCCTGTGTCCCTCATCCTGCAGGTGATCACTGATAAGGACAGATCTCTCCTTTTGGACTGGGACCGAGTGCGAGTGTTCGACCGGGAGATCGCCCAGATGTTTCTGAACATGACGAAGCTGGAGAAGGAAGCCCAGGTGGGCCTGCTCCAGCACAGCTGTCCACTTGCCTCTGGGAGGGGCAGCCCTGGGATGCCGCTGCTGACCTAGGCTCACGTGTTTCTGCCGCTTCCTAAAACAGACACCTTTAGAAAGAAGAACAATTACTCATGTGTGTGCTCCTACTGAGATATTTGTGCCTGGGCAGTAGCTTTAGTGCATCGCCTACCTGCTCTGACCAGGAGATGCAACCCGCCGCCAGCTACCTACCAGGCCCCTCCACACTCCCCTTGCCGCCACCCTGTGGGCATTGCTTCCTTGGAGCAGATTCCTCCCACAGGTCCTTTTCCTGCGATGCCTCCAGCTGACAGCCGGAGGGCCCTGTGTGCCTGCAGCTAGTGTGGGCAGCTCTGGGCCTCTGCTTTTGTGGCCTTTATGTGCTGCATTTCTTGCTCAGGGTTTCAAGAGTGGGAAGCCCATGCCGCGCGGCTGTTAGGATGAGGTTGGAGCTGGCGGCGTGGGGCGGGGCAGGTCCGAGACCGCTGCAGCTTACGCCCTGCCATTGTGTTGGCTACTGTGGTCAGTGAGGCACACCTGCCTCCTTCAGCCGCCTTCCCTGTCCTTCTTAAGCAGTCCTGGGTGCCCTGCTGGCCAGCTTGCAGGTGACTCAGGCTCCAGAACTTCTCCTAAAGCTGCCCCATGCTTCTCCCCTCGACGGCCACCATGCTCGAATCCCACCCCTTGTGACCCCAGCCTCCACTGCTGCACAGGCACCACCTGGCTTCCGCGTGAGCCCCACGTTTACCCAGGGTGCAGGGGACATGGCCCTGGCCAGGTCTGTGTGGGGTTGGCAGGGGTGAGGCGTGGCAGTTGACAGGTTTAGATTGTTTTTGCCACAGACATCTCTTCTGACACCTATTCAGCCCAGAGGTTGAACCACAATTTTACTTAAAGTGCGTGCTGTTTACAAAACTTTCAAAATGGTTACCACATATAAAAGTTATGATATTTCACATAAAAGTTCCAATTTCCAGCTTCTCTTGACAAATTGGAAGGTGTAGCAACACTAGTGGGTGCAGCGAGGCACACGGCTGCCCTGCGAGGGGCCTGCTTCCCTTGGCCTCTGGGCCCTACCATCCCTGCGGCCTAGATGGCACTGGCTGCCGTTGGGCTTTCAGTCTGTGGCCCCTTTTCCTGACCCTTCCCAGTTCTTCCAGGTTTTCTGTTTCCCTAGAAAATTCTCTAGGAAAGAACTTCCTTCCTTTTGCCCTTCATGGGCCTGAACAAATTTCATTCAAGCCTTAAGACCTCTGTGAAGAGTGAATCGAAATAAACAAGTTTATACTGTACAGCACAGGGAAATAAATATATTCAAGACCTCATAGTAGCTCATGGTGAAAAAGAATAGGAAATTAATACATGTATGTTTGTGTATGACTGAAAAATTGTGCTGTACGCTGGAAATTGACACAACATTGTAAACTGAATATAAAGCAATTTTTTAAAAAATGAGTGAATCAGAGAAGCAGGGAAACCAAACAGAAGAGACCAGACCCTTGGCCACACGCCCTGATCCTCTTGTGTTCCTGCCCCTCTGAATCTGTTCTGTTTCCCAGGTGGAGGCCACAAGCAGGAAAGAGAAGGCCAAGCAGAGGCCCCTGGCCCTGAACACCGTGGAGATGCTACGTGTGGCCAGCTCTTCTCTGGGTAAGTGTGGACATCACTTCAAAGTCCCCAGGAGAATTCTTGGGGCAGGTGTGTGGCGACCTTGTTCAGCCCTGGTACCACGCCTGGGAATTCAGGACAGTGCCCACTCTCACCTGTGCTGGCACCCTTCCCACCCCTGCTCACCTGTGCCAGGACCCCCCACCCCTGCTCACCTATGCTGGCACCCCCACTATGCACCATCACCCGAGGCTTAGAGGGAGTCAGAACATCACGTGGATTTTATTTCTCTTAAATTCCAAAGCAGTAACAAGTGACAACAAACAGCAGGGAGGATTCCCTTTCATAGGACTGTTGGTTAACACTCAACAGCGTATTTGAATTGTGGGGAAAACCAGACCATTTCATGTCACTAAGTGTCTGAGCAGCCACTGGGCCCTCATGTGTCCCTGGCTGGGTGCCACCCACTCCAAGGCGTTAAACAGTGGAGTTCCAGCTCCAGAACGAAAAATTGGTACAAATCCCAGCCAGGCCCCTTGCTTCCTTGTCCTGAAGCTTCAGTTTCCTCGTGAGAAAATGGGCGACCGCAGTCCCCTTCTCTCTAAGCTGTCTTAGGTTTCCCTGGTGTGAAACTGAGCATCCTAACAATAGCAGTTGTGACAAGGTGGCCACCAAGGGGGACAGGCAGCGCTGGCGTCCCTGGTGCAGGGAGAGGCCAGGTGTGGGCAGGGCACTGAGGCCCGTGTCTCCTGCTCAGGACAGTGTAACTGGTGTGACGTGGCCTCTCTGAGCCTCGTTTCCACAGTGGCAAGAAGGTTATGCTGAAAGGTTGGTCTCTCACAGCTGTCGGCCCCCAGGCACCAGTGACCCCTCTGCAGCCTCAGGAAACCGTAGGCAGTGTCCTGTCAGAGCAGCACCTCTGGGGACCTTCATGGGTCAGCGATGACATCGAGTACCTGCTAGCTAGGCCAGACTGTGGCTCAGGGAGGAACAGAGGGATGAGCCTCCATCAGTGGCCCTGGATTTGGAGGACAGAAACCCCTGAGGGCTCAGGACGGAGGGCATGTGCAGATTCCACTGTCTTAGCCAGACATCACAGAGCCCAGGGCTTAGGGTGGCTCCAGGCAGGGCATGAGACAGGTTTTCTGAAGGCCACATTTCAACATCTCGGGTGACACAGGCGTGCCTGTTGGAGGTGGGAAGCTTGGCCTTGGGGAAGGCTGTGTGGGCACAGTCCCCCAGCTGCTCAGAGCCACGCTCGCCTCCCAGGAGCTTGAGTGCCCAGGCCCGGGGCGGGCGTCTGCCGTCCTGGCACTGGGGCCGCTGGGCCTCTGTCTCCGCAGGCATGGGCCCGCAGCATGCCATGCAGACGGCCGAGCGCCTCTACACGCAGGGCTACATCAGCTACCCGCGGACCGAGACCACCCACTACCCCGAGAACTTCGACCTCAAGGGGCCTCTGCGGCAGCAGGCCAACCACCCCTACTGGGCCGACACGGTGAGGCTGGAGCCCCAGCCCACGGGCCTCGTCCTCGTGGGTGGGCAGCCGCACCTGAACTCAGCTCTGCCTCATGTCCCCCCTGCAGGTGAAGCGGTTGTTGGCGGAAGGCATCAACCGCCCACGGAAAGGCCACGATGCTGGCGACCACCCCCCCATCACCCCCATGAGATCCGCCACAGAGGCCGAATTAGGTATTGCGGCTCCTCCGACGTTCTCACCCTCACACTCCCCACACACATGCTCACGCCCTCACACAGACACATTCCTACACACGTGCACACACACACTCAGGCTTTGAGCTTCCAAGGAGGGTGGGGTGAGGGGCTTCGGGACATGGCACCTCTGGCCCTTATCAGGCCTCCTTGGCAGTGTGGGGTCCCCCTGCCCCGGCTGGGATGAAGGGGCCACCTGAAAGTTGTGCTCTGTCTCCATGGATGGGACAGGAGTGAAGTGGTGGCAGCAGGTGTGTGAAAGCAGGTGTGGGTGCTGCTGCAGGAGGTGGGGTGAGGTGGGTGGGCAGGCAGGTGGCCAGACAGATCGGTTGAGACCGGGCAGGGGACAGGCTCAACCATGGGGTGCCCTCACCTCCCTGCCACAAGGTGATGCTGGTGGCCCGCGTGCCAGGATGAGGCAGGGGAGCGAGGCTGCGGTGGAGACAGAAGCCCCAGTCTGAAGCGAAGGTGGCAGGTGGTTTGTGGGGCAGGCCAGGCCCTGGAGAGCAGATCCCCTGGGAGCAGGGGCAGGAGGTGGGAGCAGGTCCCTCCCGGTCTCAGGCTCTGGAGCAGGCCAGTGCTGGCATGCCGGGCTTCCTGGTGCCCCCGCCCGGCCGCTAACCAGCCGTGCCCACCACAGGGGGCGAGGCCTGGCGGCTGTACGAGTACATCACCAGGCACTTCATCGCCACGGTCAGCCACGACTGCAGGTACCTGCAGAGCAGCGTCTCCTTCCGCATCGGGCCCGAGCGCTTCACCTGCACGGGCAAGACCGTCATCTCCCCAGGTGGGGTGCGGCCAGGCGGACGCCCCTCCCCGTCCACAGACGCTCGGGCACCTCGGGGGACCCAGGTGGGCAGCCCTGCTCTCAGGCCCTGAGCGGCGGCGCCCTGTCTCTGCAGGCTTCACAGAGATCATGCCCTGGCAGAGCATCCCCCTGGAGGAGAGCCTGCCCACCTGCCAGAGGGGTGACAGCCTCGCCGTGGGCGAGGTCAAGATGCTGGAGAAGCAGACAAGCCCCCCCGACTACCTGACGGAGGCCGAGCTCATCACGCTCATGGAGAAGCACGGCATCGGTGGGTCCAGCAGTGCCAGGGCAGCCAGCCGAGCCGGGGCTGGGGCCTCTGCCTGGGGCCCTGGCCACAGGACCACCACCCACCACCCCCGGGCCGAGTGCTGGCCCAGGGCGCAAGTGATTCACCTGCAAGGAAGACACAAAACTCAGATCAGAACCCACACAGGCGATAGGAAAACCAAGTTCTCACCAGACCATTTCCCTATGGGGGGTGTAGATGTGCCGGACAGGTGAGCTTGTGGGGACACTGATGCAAGCACCTCACAGGCAAGGGGGTCTCGCCCAGGCCCAGGGGCTGTGACCCCCGTCCTCATGCTTAGGGCCGGCCTCGTGCTGGGGCCTTCTCCCCAGGCAGCGCTCACTGTGAGGGGAACTGCTGACCAGGTCCCTCGCGGTGACAGGCTCTAGGGGGCCAGGGGACAACCGGGTCACGGTGCCCGGACCTCGGTGGGCTCCTCGGCCTCAGGAGCAATAAAGGCGTCACCTGGCAGCGCCGGGCAACCTTGACGTCTCTGGGGGAGGTGCACCCTGGAACTGGGATCCTGCCCGGGTTCTGATCACGAGGGACCCAGGAGCCAGAAAGTGGGCAAACCCAGGCGGGTTTCAGAGGGATGATTTGGCAGGGAGGCCCCTCCACGTTCCTGGGGTCTGGGCTCTGGTTCTGGAAGGGGTTTTGCCACAGGATCAAGGCAGGGAGGGCCAAGCAGATCGCATTTACCAGGTGTGAGAGGCAGGCAGACGAGCTCTGTGACCTTGGCCATGTTCCTTAACCTCACAGAGCCTCTGGGAGCATGGACCCTGGGTTCACAAGAAAGGTCTGAGGTGTGGCATCCGGGGCCCCAAAGCAGGTGGGGTGAAGGGGGAGCCCAGGGCAACAGGGCCTTGCTGTGCTCACAGGGACGGACGCCAGCATCCCTGTGCACATCAACAACATCTGCCAGCGCAACTACGTGGTGGTGGAGAGCGGCCGGCGGCTCCGGCCCACCAACCTGGGCATCGTGCTAGTGCACGGCTACTACAAGATCGGTGAGCCCTGCCACCGCCCCTCCCAGGACCTGCCTTAGCAGGGCTGGCCCCTTGGTGTCGGGGCTCAGTGGTGTTCCCCACCCCGCAGATGCAGAGCTGGTGCTCCCCACCATCCGCAGTGCAGTTGAGAAGCAGCTGAACCTGATCGCTCAGGGTAGGGCCGACTACCGCCAGGTCCTGGGCCACACCCTGGACGTCTTCAAGAGGAAGTTCCACTACTTTGTGGACTCCATCGCCGGTAAGGAGGCTGGAGTCAGGGCTACCACCTCTGGCAGTGAGACCAGCTCCCAGATCCGGGCTGTGGGCTCCAGGCGTCCATTGGGAGGACGGGCCAATGCCGGGGTTACAGAGCAGTTGGTAACAGCACATGCAGGGCAAACGGCTCATCTGACAAACGGGGCTGCTGCTCACTGTTCAGTTACTGATGTGGAAACTCCACCCTCGGGGCCAGAGACCAGTTCACTCTCAGACCCTTGGCCCCATGCCGTGGCTCCCCCAACCCACCCAGTACCCTGGCCACTGGTGGGGAGGTGGGCGCCCGAGGCTGAGGTGTGACTCTACGCCACTGGCTTTCAGGCATGGATGAGTTGATGGAGGTGTCCTTCTCGCCTCTGGCGGCCACAGGCAAGCCCCTCTCCCGCTGTGGGAAGTGCCACCGGTTCATGAAGTACATCCAGGTAGGTGGGCTGAGGGGCTGTGACACCCAGGGACAGGTGTGTACAGACAGGGCCGCTCTCGTCACCTCTGTAGGCCTCGCCCCAGTTGCATCACACCAAGTGACTGACCAGCTTTGGTGGCCCTGCCAGCAAACTCCCACCATTACCCCCAGATCCCAGCAGCATGTAAGCTGTTGGGCCGCCTTTTTCTGGACAACACAGTCCTTGCTGTCACGGATACTAACACGTGTGCAGGGATTTGAGAACTTTCTGCGTGTGGAGCAAGTGTCCTGAGACTCAGTGGCCAGGGGTCCACACCCGAGAGGCCATGACAGTGCTGGGTATCGCGTGTTCCCTGCTGTGCGTGCCGTGTTACACGCCGCGTGTTATGTGTCATGCACAGGTGTTACACGGTAGATGCTGGCTGCAGCCACCACGTGCTATGTGCTTGTGTCACGGGTCTTGTGGCACGTGTCACATTGTCCTCCGGGGTATGACGTGTCACACGTCACATCCTGAATCGGGAGAACCATGGCAGGTGGGTGGCCCCAGCAGCTGCATGCCCCCCTCACAGGCCAAGCCGAGCCGCCTGCACTGCGCACACTGTGACGAGACCTACAGCCTCCCCCAGAACGGCACCATCAAGCTGTACAAGGAGCTCCGCTGCCCGCTGGATGACTTCGAGCTGGCTCTGTGGTCGTCGGGCTCGCGGGGCAAGAGCTACCCGCTGTGCCCCTATTGCTCCAACCACCCGCCCTTCCGGGACATGAAGAAAGGTGAGCCGGCAGCCTGTCCATCCCCTGAGCTTCTGCGTCACTCTGGGCTCTGAGGCGCCCCTGCCCTCCCCGTGCGCCCTGGGGCAGGGACACCAGGTGTATGTGCTCAAGGGCCCACTGCCCTGGTCACAGTTGGATGGTTGACTGTGGTCGGCTCACTCACGACCTGGGCAGTGGGCGTGCTGGGCCTATCTGGGGCTGGGGTGAGTGCAAGGGTGCCCCACCCAGCCTTCGATCACCAGCACTCTCAGTGATACCCATCCCTGTCCTCCCGCAGCTTCTAGGGCAACTGATAGCCCCTCGTAGGCCACGGTGAAGCTGGAGGCCGCCAGGAAGGCCTTCTGGAAACGCCATTATAGCCCCCCGGGTAGGGGGACCTCAGAGGTTGAGGAGGTTTTGGAGAAGCAGGGCCCAGGGTCTTGGTGCGCAGGGCAGGTGGGGCACATTCTGCTGGGACGAGGTCGGGGTGGGCAGGCAAGTGTGCATCACAGCTGCCCCCCTCCCCCGCCAGGTACGGGCTGCAATGAGTGCACACACCCCACCTGCCAGCACTCGCTGAGCATGCTGGGCATCGGCCAGTGCGTGGAGTGCGAGAGCGGCGTGCTGGTGCTTGACCCAACCTCTGGCCCCAAGTGGCGGGTGGCCTGCAACAGGTGCAACGTGGTGGCACACTGCTTTGAGAACGCCCACCGCGTGCGCGTGTCCGCCGACACCTGCGGCGCCTGCGAGGCTGCCCTGCTGGACGTGGACTTCAACAAGGCCAAGTCCCCGCTGCCGGGCGACAGCACGCAGCACACGGGCTGCGTCTTCTGCGACCCCATCTTCCAGGAGCTGGTGGAGCTGAAGCACGCAGCCTCCTGCCACCCCATGCACCGTGGGCCTGGGAGGAGGCAGGGCCGGGGCCGGGGCCGGGGCCGGAGGCCGGCGGGAAGGCCCGGTGCCAGGCGGCCCAAGGACAAGATGTCAGCCCTGGCTGCCTACTTCGTGTGATGGCCCAGCCTGGACTCCACACCGTGTCCTTGGAAATCATTAAACATATTCTGTTTTCTCCAGAGCCAGCAGCTCGAGGCCTTTCTGCTGTCAGAGGGTCATGCCCGTCCCTGTTGGCCCTCCAGCCCTTCCCTCGCCTCTCCCTGCATTCTGCACACACCTCCTGAGTGTTCTCCCTGCTGGTGTCCTGCAGAAAAGGCCGGGGAGCTTCTACCTGGACATTGGCCCTCACTCCCACCCCTTGCCCCCCACCTGGCGTCTCTGAGCAGGTCTGACCTCATGGCTCTGGGGCCTGTCCCATTCTTATTGTCAAACAGCCATCCTCTCAGACAGGCGGGTGGGAGCCTCAGGCACCCACGATCTCACTCACGTGCCACACCACCCTGGGGGCCGCTGCCACCTGCCCCTCCCCAGCCTCCTCCCCATGCCTACCTGCCCGAGGGGCACCGCATAGGGCCAGCACACATTTACTGCGCTGGGACTCCACCCCTGCCCAGGCTCTGACGAGAGGAAGAAATGCCAGAAACATGTTGCCCACAGGCTCCCCATCTTGGGAGTGGAATCACAGCTGATACTGGAGCCTGGCACTCGGCTGGCTGGGCTGGATGATGTGGGGAGGCTGCTTCCATGAGGGTGGAGCCGGGAGCTGAGACTGGAAGGAATGTAGCAGGAGGGCTTGACAAGACGCTGCAGGGCAGAAGTAATCCTTGGCCCAGCGCCTGCCCACGAGGGGCCAGCTGGCCAAGCAGCAGCGCCTCGCTCCAGTGGCCAGCTCTTGGCTGCCAGCCTTGAATGCAATTGGCACTCCAGAGAGTCTAGTGTGGGCTGCAGTTGAGGGGACTTAAAGTTTATCAGCATTCATGGGCTTTACAGTCCTGCCCTGTGACTGCCTCACCTCACTGTGGTTCTCAGACTTCACCCTCCGCTCCTTCTGATGTAGATGGTCCCAGGCACGCTTTGAGAAACGCTGGGGCAGGGTCTCACAACAGCCCTCGGAACTGGATTGGGTGCTACTGTCCCCATTTTTTGTTAAGGAAACTGGGCACAGGGGAGCTAAGAAACATTTTCAAGGTCACAGTTTCTAAGAAGTGGCCTTAGGTCTTGCTGGGGTCACCACACTTATGGGGTTACAGGATCTAAGAAGGTGTGAGTAGAGTCGGATTAGCCAGCACCCCCTCCGCCCTGCTCTCTCTACCGGGACACCCCCTGCCTTCCAGATCCACCTACCCCAGATGGTGTCCTTTCAAACTGCTCTTTCTTCAAAACCCTCCTGTTAGTGAACCATCCCAGAGACCTTAGTTCTTGGAAGGACACAGGCAGTGTGTGCACCTGGAGGTCAGATGGGCAGGGCCCTTACTCCATTAAAAAAAAAATGGTTTTTTTAATTATAATTTGCAACTGCATTGATATAACAATGAATATATTAATATATATCAAGACATTTTTTTTTATCTAAAAGTTCAATTATCTCTTCCGGCATTAAAACATTTTTGTGGGCTTTTGGGGCAGTGACAGAAAGGCCCCAAAGCTGTTCAGGTCCTTGTCCCTGGACCTGTGCAGCTACGTGGCAAAGGGGAGTCAGGGCTGCAGACGGACATAGGGCTGCTCATCTGACTTAAAATAGGGAGTGTATCCCGGGCCAATTGGGTGGCCCGATGTCATCACAAGGGTCCTCTTGTTCCTGACTTTGAAGGTAGAAGCGGCTTGAGCCAAGGAGCCAGGCTGTTGGAAGCTGAAAAAGGCAGAACAGATTCTACCCAGAGCTCCCAGAAGGAAGACATCCTGCTGACCTTTGAATTTGGCCCATTGAGACCTTGGAGGCTTCTGACCTCCACACTTGTAAATATTAAATGTGTGTACGTTTGTGACAACTGTCCCAGCAATAGGAAGTTAGCCCCTACAAGTATGGAGGACCCCCGCGCAGTGTGGGCTCGCATCCTCGCTCTGCCGCTTACCGTCTGTTGGCTGCGCAAGTTGTCTAATTTCTGGGCGCTGTGCTGTAGGGATTGAGGTCCCCCATCTACCCGGTCACCGCAGGTAGGGACGTGCCGCGCTGGCCGGTGAGCGCCACCGGGATGCGGGACGCGAGACGCGGGCAGCCGGCGGCAGGTGCGCGCGCCCACCAGGAGGGGCCGCCAGGGGGCAGCAGAGGCTGGCCCCGCCCTCCTGGGCCCGACTGCGCCTGCGCGGCGCCTGCGGCGGCCGGACGGGAAGTGGGCGGGGCCGGCCGGCAGCGGCTCGCTGGGCGCGCGGCGGCCGAGTGGCAGGTGAGGCCCGCGGGGACCTGGGGTGCTGCATCCCGGGGCGCGCGTTGGGGGCCACGGCACCGGGGGAGGCCCCTGCGGGGGAGCTGAGGGGCCAGAGGGGCGGAATAGGGGGCTGGGGCGCCGCGACGGGCTGGGGGCCGAGTGGGGGCTGAAGAGCGGGGGCAGCAGCCGGGACCCGGGAGCCCGAGGCGGGCTCGGGGGCCCGGCGCCGAGGGTGCAGCGTGCGGGGCGACGGGCCCGCGGGGGTGTGGCCGAGCCGGGGCTGTGCACCGAGGGCCATGAAGCAGGATGGGGTGCAGGGGGTGAGGAGTCCCTGTCCTGGCCCCTACCCCGCAGCTCTGCCCCAGCGCCCCCAGCCCGGGCCTGCCCCTACCCTGACCCTACCCCAGTGTGTTAAAGGTGTTTTAGTTAAGGCGAGTGCTTGGGCTGCAGCAGCTTAGCCAGACGTGTGTGAGATTGAACCTCAGGCAGGGAGGCAGGCGATGGGCTCCATCGCTCCAGCTGGTGCCTTCAGGCAAGCCCCTTAACCTCTCTGAGCAGCAGGGAGAAACGGTACCTGGCTGACGGGATTTCATTGCAGGACCTAACATAGTGGAGCCAGGGCCTGGGCCTGGCGATGGGCCCCTCCCCGCAGCCTCCCACTCAGCGGGACTCTCCCCCTGGGTGACACACGCACTCCCCACATTCCCGAGGCACAGTTCTGTGGGTGAGCTCTGCTCCCACCACTGGAGCTAGACCGCGAGGCTCCCTGCTGCCTTTTGTGCCACATCCGGCCTGTTTTACACTTCCTCCTGCAATGGGCTGGAAGTGACAAAGGCATGGGAAGCCCCCACCTGAGTCCAGCTTGGCCATTTCCTGCCTGTGTGGCCCTGGTCGGGTTGCTGACCGTCCCTGAGCCTGTTCCTTCATCTGTGATGTGTCCTAACGGCTTGTACTTACCACCATAGTTGTGAGAGGTTAGCAGGACAAATACCACTTCGCCAACCTCCCGCACGTATTCATTCCTGGAATTCCTTTGCGATATCCCCTGCAACCAGCCGTGTCCTTTAGACCTGTGTGCTGCTGGCCCCTGCAGCCACAATGTCTCTCCGCTTCCTCTTTCAAGGGGCCAAGCCTCAGGCTGCACACCCCAGCCACTGGGGGTGTCGGGAGGAAGCTGACACCTTCCCTCTGCCCTTGCATTTGCCAGGTGCCACTGCGCTGCCCAGAGGCTGCATTATACCCGAGACAAGGGGGTGGGGACCTGACCTCAGGGAGCTTCTAATCTTGTGAGAAGTCAAGCCTGTAAAACAACGTGAATGTGCCTAATGCAGCAGAAATGCACACTTCAGAACGGGTAGGACAGTGAATTGTGTGCAAAAAGTACCTTAAGAGGAAAAACATGTATATGTAGGAAAAGATCTGGATGGATTTACACCATACTCTTCCCAGTGGTTATTTATGAAGGAAGAGACACGAGTCTTCACTGGGAACATTTTTAACAATGAATGTGATACTTTTGTAACAATGATGCAGTTTATCGCTTTCTCTCTCTTCACTTCTGTTCCAAAGTCGAACAGGACTCAACAGGTACCTTGTCCGTAGTGCCTAGAAAAACACAGTTGTACAAATATGTATTAACTGAGCTTCTGAATCAAAATGGGGAAACTAGAGCAAAATAAATATTTAAATGGAAAAAAATAGAAAAGTGAACTTTCTGGGGTCAGGTGTAAGCAGAAGTGCTGGGGATGCAGGGATGACAGTGCGCGGCACCCAGAGGTATGCCGATTCAGCGGAGGCAGACCCAAGAAGCCTCAGAGCCAGGCCTTGCCGCAGGCAGTGGGCACAGAAATGGGAGAGGGTCTGTAAGAGCTGCCAGCCTCTGAGGGGTGGGCAGGGTGCCATCCAGTGAGGAGGAGCCAGACTCTGCAGCCCCACCCCAGCCTGACCCCCCAGGGCAAGTGACTTGGCCCTTTTGCTACAGCCCCACCTGTAAGGTGGGGGTAATACCCACAGGGTACTGGGAGGTGAGAGAGGAAATGTGCTCTGTGGCCCTGGGGCTCTGGGCTAGCAGCACCTTTATTCCACCACCGCTGCCCGCTCTTGAGCAGTGCAGGGGGCGTCTTTCTAGGAGAGGGAACACCTGGCCGCAAGCGTGTTTGGCCAAACTGGTCCAGCAGGTGGCAGTGGGGCTGGTGGCCCAGTGTCCTGCCCCACCCCCTAGCCTCTCAGCAGCTCCCTGGTCAGGACTCCCCACCAGATCCAGCCCCACTGCATCCCGGTCCTGCTGCCTGCCTGCTGGCCACCGTTGTTCCAGAGACCGGCTCCTTAGCTGGTCCTTGGAGAGCTCTGAGCCACGGCCCTGCCCCCACCCCTCCTGGCACTCCCAGGGCTGCCTCTAGGCCCCCTTGTGGGTAGGAGTTCCTCCCTCTGGCTGTTGTCCAGGCTCCAGGTTCCTATCAGTGTGGTGGACATCACAGATCCAGGAGTTTGTGGAGAAGAGGATGGGCGAGGCAGGAAATTACTTGTGTCCCTACCCCAGCTGGCCCCAGAGAAGGAAGGCTGTGTCCCAGCTCATTTCCTGGCCCTTTGCTCCTCCGTGGGATGCGGAAACAAGTCTGCTGGATCCTGTGACACCCACCTGTCCGCTTTCCCCCAGAGAAACAAGCAGACACAGGAGAAGGGGCTCCAGGCCTGGGAAGCAGCATTTGAAGGCTGGGAGGCAAAAAGGAGGTTCCTGTGTCCCCCACAATCCCCCAGCCGGCCGTGAGGTCGAAGGCAGGGGTCTTGGAATCTGTACTTTAGGCCATGAGCCCTCACATGCATCCTGGGAGGTCAGTGAGCCTGCTGCCCTCCCGCTGGATCCTCATCACACATCTAGGGAGCCTGTTCCGAGCTGCCTGGATCTCAGGGCCTACAGAGTATTTATTTCTGGGCCCGGAATTGCAAGGGAGCTGGGCAGCCAGCTGTTTCCCGGGGCGGTTCAGTGTTACGTTTCACTCCCAAGCAACAGGCCAGAGCAGTTTGCAGGCCCAAGAGGCAGCTTGGCCTCTCTCTGCCCAGGGGCATCTGAGCTTGCTGGGAGATTTGCGCCATCTTCCTGTTGTTTGTCATTGGCTCAGGCCGGCTTGGCCTGGTCCCCGGTCACACAGCCTCCCTCACGGTTACAGTGTGGGTGTCAGTCCTGCCCTCACCTGATTGCTCTTTTTATTGAGCACCTTTCATCTGTTTTCCCTGTTTGCTCTTTGCAGCCTGGGGCTGAATTGTGTTCCCTTGTGAGGACATGGGAGGGTGACAAGGTGTGTGAGCCTGTCTCCAGAACCTTCCATCACACACGCCCCTTCTTTCTGAGTTATTTGCACATGTCTACATCAAGAAATTAACTTTCAATTCCTGTCTCTGACAGAAGAGAGAGGTTTTGTGTTTTTTTTTTTTTCTCCCTGTACCCTGTGCCTTTTGCCTTCCCAGTCCGCTTTCCCTCTCCCCGTCCCCCGGGCCTGCCCTTCTGAGCCCGGTCCTTATTCCTCCAGGAGACCTGTGTGCTCTGGACAAGGACACCCCACCCCGCCTGGGTGGTGAGTCCCCGAGTCTGCGGGCATCCCCAGCCTGGGTTCTTGCTGAGCCTCTTGTCCCTGCACAGAGTGAAGACTGACAGGGGCCCGGCAGCAGCCCCCGGGGATGCCCTGGGCATGGCCTCTGCAGCCCCGCAGCCCAGCAGTCAGACGGCAGAGGAGACCCCTGGCTTCGTGGACGCATTCCTCCATGAATTCCCAGCCCCACTGAGCCCGGAGAGTCCTCTGCCATGGAGGGTCCCAGGGACAGTCTTCAGCCAGGAGGAGGTGGAGGGCGAGCTGGCTGACCTGGTGATGGGCTTCCTGGGCAGCAGGTGGGCCAGGGCGCAGGGAGGGGGTGGGCCGGGAGGGGAGCACGGCTGCTGACCTGACCCTGCACCTCTGCTCAGTGTCCAAGGGCTTTGCCAGGGCGGCCATGACAAAACACCACAGACCAGATGGGTTAGAACAACAGAAACACCCCATCTCACAGCCCGTGTTGGTCCGTGGGGTTCTCAGGTTGAAAATGGAATCTGGCATGAGCTGTCCCGAGGTCAGATCACCAAGTTCAGGGCCGTGGTGATTTACATCCCGTTCCTGCCCACCCCTCATTGTCAGTGATCATGTCTCAGGTCCCCAGGCAGCATGTCCCTGATGCTGTAACCACTGATGTATATTTTCACTTTCTGCTGCTGGACTGTACGCTCCTTGGAAACCCCAAGGAGGGCCGCACAAGAGCATGTCTCGGGTTCCTAGTCACTGGCGTCTTTAGGAGCCTCAGGGTGCTGGATGGGACCCCTGGATGAGGCGAGAGGGGTGCCAGGGAGCCAGGCCATGGCCCACAGCCAGGCATTGTCTGGTCCCATGGCTGGAAGCTGCCCTGCCCCCAGCAGGCTTGTCTGGCCTGCAGGAAGCTGCTGGGCTGCGTCCCTTACCCTCACCGGGAGCAGGAGAACCCAGTGGAGTAAGGGAAGCCCAGCGGCTGGCAGGAAATGCCCGCGCCACAGAGGAACTCACTTCTCCCATCTTGGCTGGTGGTTTTGCAGAAGCAGTTCCGGGGGGGGAGGGTAGAGCTCAAGTGGCAGGGCTCATGCTTAGCTTGCACGAGGTCCTGGGTTCAATCCCCAATCCCTCCATTGAAAAACCAAATAAATAAATAAACCGAATTACCTCCCCCCTGCAAAAAATAATTTTATATATTTAAAAAAGAGCAGTTCCAGAGGCCTCATCCCTGAGTCACTCTCATTGTAAAAAATTAGTCATCCCACTAGGTCCCTGAGCCCATCTGTAGATACACCATGGATGCCCAGAGGGACGTGACCACCTGCCCAGCTATCAGGAGGTCCTTGCTCTCAGGGAAAGCCAGTGTCAGCCTGGCACAGTCATGGCCACCCTGGGCGGGGCCCGGCCCTCAGGGACAGGCTCACGGTGTGTCCTGGAGGCTGTAGGGGCACCACCTATGCCCTGGGAGCCAGTCTCTGTACCCCCAGACTTCCCAGGAGCCTCCAGCATCCCTTTGCTCCTGCCTGGAGTCTCCCCTTCCCCACCGTTTGCTTTCCCACACCCGCCTGTGCTGACCCCAGCTCTGTTCTGGGTAGCCTGAATGTCACTTTTGAAGCAGCCAACCATGTCTCGCTCCCCAGACATGGCCCCAGGCGGCGCTCCTGGAGTCACCCCATTTCTCTGGTGCTCTCCGCCCCATTCATCCACCCAGACCACATGCCCCCTGGCCTCAGGGCCCTTGACCTCACTGGGCCCGGAGACTCACTGCAGACCTGGCCGGTCCCCTCCCATCCACTGCCAGACCCAGTGCTTGCCCCTCAGTCCACCCTCCGAGGCAAGGCCAGGGAGGTCTGGAAAAGCCCAGTCAGATCACGCCACGTCCCTCTTCAAGCCATGCCAAGGTCATGGCTTCCGTTGCTCTGACAGTGGCCCCCCCACCAAGGGACCCCTTCACCAACAGCCCCGAATGGCCCACCTTGCCCAAGGATCCCTGGGCTGCACACAGCCTGGCCTTCCAGACACACCCCGTGGATCCCGTGCTCCCTGGAGTCCTCTCCTGGGGCGGCTGTGACCAGACACCACAGGCTGGGCAGCCTGAGCAGCAGGAACATGTTGTCTGGGGGTCCTGGAGGCTGCAGGTCCCAGGTCAGGTGTTGGTGGTGCTGGGTCCTTACCTGGAGGCTCACCACTACAGTACCCTCCTCATCTTCACACGGTGTCTCCCCGTGGTCTGTGTCCAAATTTCTCCTTTGTTATTTTTTTTAATTTATTTATTATTATTATTATTTTTGTACTTTGGTGGGGAAGTAATTAGGTTCATTTGTTTTTAGAGGAGGTACTGGGGATTGAACCCGAGACCTTGTGCATGCTATAAACATGGGCTGTACCACCTGAGCTATATAGTCCCCCCTTAATTTCTCCTTTGAATAAGGACACCAGCATCATTGGATTAGGGGCCCACCCTACTGCAGTGTGACCTCATTTCAACTAATTGTGTCTGCAGGAATCCTATTTCCAAATAAGGTCATATTCTGTGACACTGGGGGTTAGAGCTTTAACATGAATTTTGGGGACACAGTTCAACCTGTAAGACTCCCCAACCCCCTGCTTGTATTGGTGACCAGGAGCTGTCATGAGGCCAAACATGCTGGGCAGTTTGGCCTGGCCACCGAGGCCAGTGGACACAGCTCACATGTCTGTGACACCCTCTCCCCAGCAGCCCCCACCCACGTTGGTGCAGCCAGGCCCCCATAAATGGCATTATAGGGACGTCTGTCTAGCTCCCCAGGGACCAGAGGCCAACCTGCTTGTCGTGGCTGTGCATGAAGTGTGAGCAGTCACTGCTGCGTCTGGAAGGGCCTCCCTGAGTGGAAAGGGGCCCTTGGTCTCCGCCCAGAGCATCGGGGCAGGCCCTGGGCTCCTGGCTTCTGCCGAGAGCCAGCGCCTCACTCCTGTTCTGTCCTCAGGAGCGCTCCACCACCACTTGCTGCGTGTCTGGCCCACGAGGCAGTTTCCCAGCTGCTGCAGACGGACCTTTCTGAGTTAAGGAAACTGCCGGAGCAGGAGGATGAAGACGAGGAGGAGGAGAAGGCCCCTGTGACCCGTGAGTTCTCCCTCTTGGGGCCCCGGGCTTAGTGGGCACGGGGTCCAGGCCACAGGGGAGCATCGGGTCTCACCTGGCCCCCTTTTCCATCCCGTTTTGCTGGTGGATGGGCAGTCGTGGGCAGCACCAGGTACGTGCTCACAACAGAGTGGCAGAGTCCAGTTGCAGGGAAGGGCCTCCCTGTCGTGGAGTTGGGTGGTGGGAGCCGCACCGGCTCCCGGAGTTTCAGAACAGCCTGGAGACAAGCAGCTTGGTCCGGGTTCATGAGGGAGAAACCCGCTTGCACACCTGCTCTTCTGCCTCAGAGGCTGACATGTGGGTGGTGACAGGGGAGCTGTTCCAAGTCGAGACCCATCAGGCAGAGACTCAGGGACCCTGAGAGCTTGGGGGGTCGCCATGGAGGCCTGTGTCCTGCTGCCGGCCGGCAGCCAGAGGAGCCCAGGGGGAGCAAGCCTCACATAAGTCAGGGCCCTCGTCTCGCAGGCCTTTCTCACTTTCCTCATAGTCTGTTCCAACAGTATTTTACCCAAATGTCGGTTCGCATTGGACCAGAACCACAGGGAGCGAGGTGTGGGCCTGGCCTGGAGCAGGGGCTCACCCCTCCCCATGCTGGAGAAGATACAGCAGGGCACTCAGGATACAGGGGGGTCCTGGTCAGGGATGGGGGTCCCGGAGACGAGGGAGCAGGGCTGGGAGGCAACGGAAGCCTCAGCAGATTTCCCTTCCTTTGCCATTTCCTATCCAGCTGTGTTACTTTGTTATTTTTTTTATTGACATAACTGATCTGTAACATTGTTTGACCCAAGCGTACAGTGTGTCCGTTTGATCCCTTTTACATATGGTTACCCAGCACCTCCACCACCTCCCATGATTATTATCCATGTGGCCTTAGTGGCATTAGTGTCACATGGAGGGCAGAGGGAGGAAGTGGGGGGCACACGTGGCCTCCACGGCTGGGGTAGGTGCCGGCCTTCCGCCCTCTTCCCTGGCTGCCGGCCCGCCTCCATCCCAGCACAGCCTCGCAGGCCTGCCCCGGTGTCCAGCCGCAGGGCAACAGACAGCCTTTGTCCTCTGCAAAGCCTGTCACAAAAGCCAGCCCCGCCCGGCCCCGCCTGCGTCTACCGGGAAGTAGCGCCACCTGCTGGCGGGAAGGAGCTGTGCGCTGCTGACACCCCAGAGTCGGTGCCCCACTCCGAGGGCCAGGGAAGGGGGGTGGATCTCAGCCACCACCCTCCAAGCAGGCCTGGGCTGGCCGCCCTCCTCAGCTCACCCTGTCATGGGAGTGGAATGCAGTCACCGCTGCCTTTCGAAGCCATTCTTGCAAACTGGCACCATGTGGGTGTTACAAGAATCCCAGCCCGAGGGCAGAGGTGTGACTGAGAGCTTTCTGGCCTGCCCCAGGGATTGGTTCCCAGGAAGACAGGCTCTCCCATGGGCAAGTGGTCCTCCGTGGTTCGTTGTCCTCATCCGTAACTGCCCTTTGCTGGAGCCCAGGGTCCAGTTTACACATGTTGACTGATGTGGTAGCAGGACCTGAGGCAGAGGGTGCACGGTGCCTCTGCCTCCCTGGCTGTTTCATGCCTGACACAGGCATGGAGCCTGGGTCCAGGGGAGAAAAGAGGGGCAATGGCGTGCAGACCAGCTGGACAGGGCTGTCCGACTTGGTGGCTAGGGAGCCACTGGGCCAGGGTACATGGACCTGTCTTGGAGACTTGAGCCTTCGCTGTACCCACAGCCCCCAGGTCAACCCTGCAGGTCCCCTGTTCTCCCAGACACCTGAATGGCCCCCACGTCCTGGTTGTGGTGGCAGCGGCCAATTCGAGACCCTCTGCCTTGCTGCATGGGCTCCCTCGGACGTGTCTCCCCACCTCTCAAGTGCACAGACCCCCCCGAGCCTCCCCAGCCTCTGCTTGCCCACTTCTGCAGCCGCCACCCCTGTTCCACTTCCCGCTGTCCTCTGAGCGCCCCTGCTTTCAGCTCCCCGCCCTGGAGCCCTTCCCCCTGACCACTCACACCTGGGCCAGCAGGGTCCCCGTGCCCGGCGTTTGAGGCTCTGAGGCACGGCCCCAGGGTCCCTTTGGACCTGTTACTTGTCAGTCTTTTGTTTTTAGAAGCCAGGTATGGGTAGGATTTGGGGTTTTCTTTTAAAATTCATATTATGGGGGGTAAGCATTCCCTGTTGTTACATAACAGATTGTCCCCATATTGAGCCACTTGAAACAATAAACATTTGTTATCCCACAGCTTCTGTGGGCCTGGAATTTGGGAGCAGCTGAGCTGGTGGTTCTGGCCCTGGGTCTCTTGTGAGGTTGTGGTCAGACAAAGGCCAGGGAGTTGGGGATTGGGTCACTCGGCCTCGGGGTCCCGCTCAGCAGATGGCCTCGCTGGTGCTTGGGTGTCCTCTAGCCATGGCTGCTGGCCTCCCTGAGGACCAGCAATTCAGGAGGGAGGGGCAGAGAGAGAGAAGCAGAGACAGATAGAGACACAGAGAGAGACAGACAGAGAGAGAAATGGAGACAGAAAATGAGAAACGGAGAGGGAGAGAGAATCAGGGTGAGAGACAGAGGTGGGAAAGACAGGGAAATGACAAGAGAGACAAAGACAGACAGGGTGAGAGAGAGGGAGAGAGAAATGGGAGAGACAGACAGGGGAGGAGAAAGAGGGAGGGGCAGAGCCCTCGGGGTGGAAGCCCCAGGGCCTCCTCGGACTGCTCAGGCCACTTCTGTTTTAGTCTTTTCAGGAAAAGCAAGTCACTGAGTCCCAGCCTTAAGGGGAGGGCTCCCACTTTGGAAGTGAGAAGTGTTAAAGCACGTATGGGTGTATTTTAACACCAGCATCTGGGGCCAGCATGTGAGAGCACACCCGGCCCAGCCCTGCAGACGCCTCTGCTGACCGTGTGGGGTGGCCTTTCCTGCCTCTTCTCTGGGCCCTAGGGGTCAGGGCTTTTTCACGTTCTCATGATGAAACCCTGTGTGGAATTTCCCCTACTCCTTTTTTTGAGTTTTTTTCTTAATATCAACTTTTTTTACACCATGACATAAGCATTTCATATGCTTGCAAAGTATTTCTGCTTCACCCTTTGACTTTTTAAAATTAAACGTTATTCTCAGGTAATCGTAGCCTCATGTGCAGTTGTGAGAAGTGACAGTGAGGGACCCTCTGGTCTTTATCCAGTTCCTCCAGTGGTAACATCTCACAAAACTGGAGTAAAACATCAAAGACGACCAGGATCTTGATATGTTTTCATTCCATAAGGATGGTCATGTTACTTTTACGGCCTCCCTAAGCCCCTTCCCTGCCCTGACTCCTGACAGCCGCCCATCTCTGCTTCTACAGTCTGGTCCTTTCAAAGGTGCACATAAATGGAATTATGTTGTGTGTGACTCTCGGGATTGGCTTTTTTCACTCGGCCTGGCTCCCTGGAGTTTCACCCAGGGTCTGTGTGTCAGTAGCTCCTTCCGGCCTTCCTTCCCCTGCACGCTGTTCAGGGAGTTTGTCGTTCGCCCCTTGAAGGACACCTGGGCCGGTTCCAGCTTTCAGCTGTTGTGGACACCCTGCTGGGACCCCTGGGGCAGGTCTCTGCAGTCTTCCTTTCTCTGGGATGTGAGTCCCAGGGTGCAGTTGCTGGGCCGGAGGGCAGTCACAGGTTTAGATGTGAAGTTCATTTGTAATAGCAGCTTAATTCTTTGTCAGGAAAGTAGACCATAATTTACTCTGTCATTGGATATATGTCATTTCTAATTGAGGCACAATTATAAACGATTCTGTACTCATCCTTAGATTATTTTGCATTCCCAGCTCTTTGCTCTGGGGGGCTCCTGGCGCGTGTTGCCAAACCGGACACTTCTTGGGCCACTGACCCAGGCTGTGCACGCAGTGCCTTAGGCTGCTGTGCTCGCAGGGGCCAGCAGTGAGGGGCTGGTGGGGCCTGTGCCCGCGGGGCGGGATCTGGGAGCTGCCGGGAGATGTAGGGACCGCAGGAGGGGGACCAGCGGAACCAGCACTTCCCTGATGGTCCTGTCCCACCCCGCAGTGCTGGACGCCGCTGGCCTGGCACGGAGCCTCTTCACCTGGCTCTGGGAGGCATGCAGCCGGTGGCAGAAGCAGGTGCCCATGGCGGCCCGGGCTCCACAGCGGCAGTGGCTGGTCTCCGTCCACGCCATCCGCAATGCCCGCCGCAGGATGGAGGACCGGCATGTGTGCCTGCCCGCCTTCAACCTGCTCTTCGGCCTGTCTGTGAGTGCCCACCACCCGGCCCAGGGTGGGGCCTTACACCCCAGTCGGGACAGCCTGGAGGCTTGCTCGGGTTGGGGATCCTGGTGCCCAGTGGGGTTGTTGGCCAGAGCCCAGGCGGGAGGGGTGTGCACAGCTGCTGTGGTGCTATTGGCTCTGGAACAGCCTCCCGGAGGTCTGGGAGGCCCAGTTCATCCTCCCAGCGCTTCTGGGCCTGGGCAGCCACCGGCCACCCAGCTCTCCCAGCTGAGGGGCTGAGGAACGTCTGTTGGGGGGGCTCAGGCACCATGTTCACCCTGACTCTTGCTTCTGAGCCTGCTCTTCCCCGGCAATGGTGGCCACCTGGTCCCTCACCTCATCCCACACTCCCAGTAATGGGCCCATCGGAAATGGAGGCTCCCAAGGGGTGTTCCCCACTGAGCCTCCAGGGCGGCCTGTCTGAGGGTGGAGGCTGTGCTGTTAGGCCAGATCCTGCCCCGGTCAGCGCCTGGCTCCACCCCAGACGAGATCCTCTGGCCAGGTCACTGCCTCAGTCAGTCTCGAGGCTGGCAGGGCCATGACCCCCACCATGCTCCCCACAAGGACCCCGTGGACCACGCCTACTTCGCCGTGTTTGACGGTCACGGAGGGGTGGACGCCGCAAGGTACGCATCTGTGCACGTGCAGGCCAACGCCGCCCGCCACCCGGAGCTGCCCAGCAACCCCGCAGGGGCCCTGCGAGCAGCCTTCGGTCGCACCGACGAGATGTTCCTCCGGAAAGCCAAGCGAGAGGTGAGACCAGCCGACGGGCCTCCCGCAGTTGGAGGGCCAGGGGGCCAGGCCGGGCAGAGGGAGAGAACCTGTAGTGGCCGGTGGTGGCGGAAGGCCTGCGCTAAACCCTGAGGGCGGGCACCTCCCTTCACTCCTGTTGTGCAGGGTGCTTGTTCTTTTTTTGAATAGAAGCAGCACGAGGCTGCCCCTGCTCCAGCAGAAGGTGTGTGGGCCTCATGGGAAAGGGCTGCCTGTTTAAAATTGTCCTGATCAGCCACGATGAGATGACAGATGCAGAGACATCTCCTTTGAAAGGTGTCATTATTTGTGGTTTCCAGTGGGAGACTCAGGGCCACACAGGAAGCACTAGGGTCGGCAGGAGGCAGAGAGGAGAGCGTGGCCCAAGCCTTCACTGTGGCCTCCGCGAGGAGGCCTGGGCAGGGCAGGCGGGCTCCTCACAGCAAGCTTAGGGTCTGGTCGTGTGACTAGGCCTGGTGGGCTCTGGGCTACAGGGATGGTCCCCAGCCATCCAGGCCAGGGGAGATGCTGCCCAGGGGAGAGGAAGTGGCTGAGGACATGGGCTTTGACTGGCTGGCTCTTGCAAGAAAGGCACACCCCTCAGGGAGACACTTGCTGTCTAGGAATTGGCCATGGGTGGGAAACTCTCTTCAGTATTCAAAAGGCCCCCAGCTTGTCTCAGCATCATAAAATACAGCAAACCCATCACAGGACCAGTGCAGGCAGACCTTGGCGATCTTGCGGGCTTGCTTGCAGACCACTGCAAGAAAGTGAATAGCGCCATAAAGCAACTCACATGAGTTTTTTCATTTCCCGGTGCGTGTAAAAGCTGTTTAGTGTACGGTCATGCGTTAAACATGCAACAGTGTTACATCTAAAACGACACACGTACATTTAAAAATACCTTATTGCTAAAAAATGCTAGTGTCAGCCAAGCCTTCAGCGAATTGTGATTTTTTGCAGTGGTCACATCAAAGATCCCTGACCCCAGGTCACCATGACAGATAATGAGGAAGGGCAGGGCATACTGTCATCAGACGCCCTGAGCACAGACTCAGCAGAATCAACAAGGCTGAGCTTTGCATCTGAACAGAAAACCTTCCAGCATCTAGGACTGTGAGGCGGGAGCCCAGTCCTCCTGGCCACTGTCACCCAGAAGCCCAGGGCTGCCTCTCAGAGTCGAGAAAGGACTCTCTAAAGCAGATGTTTGGAGCAGGTTACGATTACTTAAAGACACCTTTTCTGAGGTATAATTGACATGTAACAAACAGACTGCGAATCTACAATGTACGGTCTAGGTGTTGGACAGGTTGTTCCAGTGTACCCCTTAGCACAGTAACAGATGTATTCATCACCCCGGAGGTTCCTTCTGTCCTCTGTCATCCTCCTCCCACCCCCCCACCCCCCAGACACCCACTTGTCTGCTTTCTGACACCGCAGACGGCAGGGTCTGCGTTTGCTGATTTGATGTAAAAGCCCTGCCTGGTCCCGGTGAGCATTGCTGAGGCCCTGCATGCATCAGTCCCTTCCTGTGCCCCTTGGATTGTCATCTGGCCAGCATGGGGCCTGGGCCTTTGGTGGGTACTGCCATCCTCACCTGTTTGCACCCTCTGCCTGCAGCAGCTGCAGAGCGGCACCACGGGAGTGTGCGCACTGATCACCGGGAAGACCCTGCATGTGGCCTGGCTTGGGGACTCCCAGGTGGTCCTGGTGCAGCAGGGGCAGGTGGTGAAACTGATGGAGCCGCACAGGCCAGAGCGGCAGGTAAGGCCCCCCACCCTGCCCCTCGACCCCATTGTGCTGGCAGAGAGCAGGCAGGTGCTCAGGGCTCAGGTGGACTAGGATACAGTGGATCCCTGGACCATCTTCCCAGGGAGCTCCTGGCGCTCCTCCAGAGGGAGGGCTCCCCGCCTGATTCTAATGGCCAGGGTCCCCTAAAGGTGGGGGCACTAACAGCCAGGAGCCCCAAGTGAGCCCAGAGCTGTATGCAGGGGAGAGCAGGGCCCTCTGCCTGGCAGGGGGCCCAGTAAGTGGGGTTAACGTGCAAGGTCCTGTCCTGAGAGCTGCAGGACAGGGGCAGGGTGCGGGAGATGCGGCGACGGAAATGCATGGGAGGAGCCAGATCCCCGGGCAGATGTAAGCCCAGTGGGCAGGGCTAGAGTCCAGGAGAGGGCAGGCTAAGCCAGGACCGCCACCCAGAGACTCCCGTCCGCCCAGAGACTCCCGTCCGCTGCTCTGCTGCTCTCGTGGCAGGAGGCACTTTGTCAGGAAGCCTGGGAGCTCCTGGAATGATCAGACCACCAGAGGGCGATCTGAGGCCTGGTTCACAAGAGACCTGGCCCTGGATTGCCGGCCAGCTGTGGGGAGGACCTGCCCAGCTAGGCAGGAGGGATAGAAAGAGTCCAGGCTTTGGGGCCAGGGAGTCTGAGAGGCCTTGGACAACTAAGAGGCAGGCGATGCCTTTAATCTGGGGGCCAGGGAGCTTGAGGTGGGATGTTCGCAGTGAGTGCGAGGCCTGGAGGGGCTGGTGGGACGTGGGCCTCGGGGCCACTGCTCCCGAAGCTGCCGGGTGTGCAAGGGGAGAGTGGGCGAGTCCCCTCGGAAGTGACGGGAAGCAGTGGAGCACAGCATGGCCGGGAGCCCTGGATGAACGGCCACCTGCCTGGGCAGTGCACAGGTGAGCGAGGCCCCTCGGGCGCAGGCGGGCGGGAGGGAGGCTGGGGGCAGCGAGAGGAGACAGCCAGGCAGGGGCCTTGCTGCACAGAGCTGCACTCCAGGTCTGCCTGCTGCTGGGAACCCACCAGCCGCCAGCTCTGGGCTTGGCCTTGGAGAAACTGGTTCAGGCAGGTAGGAAGGATAAGGTGGGAGGGTAGCTGCGTGAATGGGTGTCCAAGGAGACAGGAGGCAAAGGTGGGGGTGCCCTGAGCCCCAGGATGCCCCAGTCCCAGACCAGGCAGGTGCCAGGTGGGAGCCACAGCAGAGATGCTGTGTTATGACCCTTCAGACAAACTTCTCCAGGGGAATTTATAGGACCAAAGAGATCTTTAGGACTTGGGGCTGGGTGGGCCTCTGCCTTGTCCTCTTAGACCTGGCACTGTAGCCCTTTGTGGAGCCAGACAGCGCCCAGGTGGGGTTGAGGCGGACAAGGACCCAGGGGCAGGGGTTGGGGACAGGTTCCACCCAGCCAGCCCAGTGGCCGCACGCTTGGTGCCGTAATGGAGGGGCAGCATCCCCGCGTGAACAGTGAGGCAGCCAGGGACCCACGTCTGACCCCAAGGCTCTCTCTCCTGCTGCTGCTATGAGCATCTCCCCTCCCCACAAATACCGCTTAGGAAGGCCGTCCGTCTACGCTGGTACCACCACCTATTCCTGCATCACGGGCTGTTGAGGTTATTCACAATTCCTCACTGTCTCACTAATGCCTCCCCTGAGCGTTGCCCAAAGCCGCACTGCCTCGGACACCAGCCAGTCTCCCCTCAGGCGGCAGCGCACTCCCGGCCCACCCAGCCCGCCCTGGCTGTCTCTGCAGGACGAGAAGGACCGCATCGAGGCGCTGGGTGGCTTCGTGTCCCACATGGACTGCTGGAGGGTCAACGGGACCCTGGCCGTCTCCAGAGCCATCGGTGAGTCTGGAGAGTGCAGGTGCAGACACCGTGGGAGCTTTCATCCCGCAGGACACCTGGAGGATGAGGTGTACTCGTGGGAAGGGGTCCTCAGAAAGACCTAGTAGGGGACCCTTGGCTGGCTACTTTATGTGCTAAAGGTGATTTTTTTATAGCCCACAAATCAGGCTTATCCTCCCCTGCTTCTCTTTCATGCTGATGATTCTTTTTTTTTTTTTTTTTTCTATCTTAATAAAAAAGGTAAGGAAAGCAGTGCCTGCTCCCCCATCCTGTCTTCTCAGCATCATGTCTGGACACCCGGTCACAGCCGGGGACTCAGACCTCCTTCTAGGTGCTGAGAAATCATTCCCTTCCTGCCGCCCCTGCGGTGTGGCCCCAGTCCCTCCCAGCCTCCTGAAAAAGCAGTTTGCTGCTTCTTGATAAATGTGGTGCCTTCCTTAGAGATGGACACCAGGGTGGGGGAGGCAGAGAGGGGCCAGGCTCCTTCCCAGGAGAGGGGACCAGCAGGAAACTCTCAGGTGAGATGTGAAGAGGAGGCAGCAGAGGGCCAGGTGGGGCATGAGCCTCTGAGGAGGCTGTGCCGTGTTCTTTTCTGCGAGGGGGAGATAAGGAGCCAGCATCCACACCCTCTCAGGAGGGGAGCTGCAGGGGCTGGAGAGGGCCAGGGCCACAGCCGGGACAGTGTCCTGGGCCTGTCACCCCCTTTGAAGTGAGACAGCTGTCATGGGAAGCTGACCCCTCACCTTGCTGGGTTCTAACTCTGCCCTTGGGGACACAAGAGGCCATGTTACCCTGCTTTGTTCCTTTGTAGTCCCCGGCACCCTACAAGACAGCGTTTTCGCCCTGTGTCCTTGCCCCATGGGCCAGGCATTGGAGGCTGGGTGGTGGCAAGGAGGCCCAGACCTGGGGACAGGGGTCAGGGGAGCAACAGGGGTGCAGCCTCACGACCCTCTCCCACGCCCAGGGGACATCTTCCAGAAGCCCTACGTGTCTGGGGAGGCGGATGTGGCCTCACGAGAGCTGGTAGGCACAGAGGACTACTTGCTGCTGGCCTGCGACGGCTTCTTCGACGTGGTCCCCCACCAGGATGTGGCTGGCCTTGTGCAGGGCCACCTGCTCAGGCAGCAGGGCAGCGCGGAGCACGTGGCCGAGGAGCTGGTGGCTGAGGCCCGGGAGCGGGGCTCCCATGACAACATCACAGTCATGGTGGTCTTCCTCCGGGACCCGCAAGTCCTGCTTGAGGGCGGGGCCCAGGGAGTGGGCCTCTCAGAGCCAGAGACCAGCTCTCCACCAAGAAGCTAGGAGGTCCAGGCCCCCCGCCCCCTGTTGCCCTCCCCCTCAGATGCCTTAGGACCCGACAGAATTTGGGCAGCGGATGCCACCCACACAGCGCTTGCCCCACTCACCTCCCTCCATGCTTGCATCTGCCCATCCTGGTGGCGTCCCAGGGGATGGTGGGATCTCCAGAGGAAGCCCAAGGAGGAGACCTCACCGAGGGGAAGGGCCGGGAAGTGGACAGGTTCTGTGCCCCATTGGGCCAGGGTGGAACCATGGGCTGCGGGGGGCGGCCGCAGCCAGACCAGAGACAGCGGGCATGCACGAGGGATAGCAGAACGCTGTGTGGGGGACTCTCGGGCAGAACTGGGAGCCACAGACATTTTCAAGTGCCCTGGGCGCCAGCAAAGATTTCCCATCCGCCCCTCACTGCCCGTGCCTGAGAGGGCTTGTGGGGACAGATGTGCCTGGCAGGTCCCGGTGCTTGGTGGGTCCTGGCCGAGCTGAATGGTTTCCCAAAGTGGGGAGGGTAGCCTCGTGGGGAACAGGGGGGTGCCGGGGTCCGATGTGCGGTGCCCACCTGACAGTGACCTCCCCGGTTCCCTCTTAACCCCTCATGGGAGGGGATGCTTGACAAAGACACGTGGGTCTTGTTTGCCGTCTTTTTCTCCAGGGAAAAGGACGTCAGAAGCAGTATTTCAGGTTCTGTCCTTGTTTATTGGTGCCAAGAGGACCCACCGTGTCACATAACTTAAACAGAGCTCAGCATTTATCTTATTCTTTAGAAAAACTAAGTATTATTTTTTGTTTTTTTGAGAAACTTCTTTTGCAGTATTACTGAATTTTTTTCCTAAATCAGGATTGAAATAACACTTTTCCAGGTGGTATTAATAAGCCATTCAAGTGCCTTAAACAGCTTTTGGTGAGGCTGTAACTGCCGGACCCATGACGGAGTCCCATAGCATGTTTCACTTTTTACAAAAGCTGGATTTATTTTGTCATAGTGGCATGATTTTGGCCAGAGTTCTGCCCAGAAGAGTTCTTTCTACCTTTGTGCTGTGCCAGTGAGAGCGAGGGCTAAGCTGAGTGGCTAGGGAGTCAGGGACTGTGGCCCTGCTGCTCACATCTGTGATTGGACCCCAGGCGGAGGGACTGAGCTCTGTTGAGTGGGCGAGTCCTTACTGCTATTTGGAATGTTCCAGAAGGTCTTGTGTGTTGGTAGCTAAATTGGTTTCCTCCAGAAACATGCTTAAGGGGCCATGCGAGGCTGAGGCAGCCTGTGGGGCTCGGGCAGTATTTCCAGGCAGTGGGAATGATGCTGGGAGTCTGTCCCACCCAGGCTGCAGCCCCTCCTGGGTTCCTGTGGCCAGTGGCCTCCTCTGCCCGCAGCCCACCTGCATGCGACAACCTCACGGCCCAGTGGACCTTGGGAAGGTGGAGCTCAGTGGCCAGGTGATCGGGTGTTTCTCCGTTTAACCTGAAGGCCCGGCTCTCTGGGGCCCAGAGGTCCCCTCGTCGGCCCCTCCCAGCACAGGGACCCAGGGAGCCCAGTTCACCCGCCGCGAGGGGCTGGCCTCAAGCGTGCACCTAGGCCCAGAGCCAGTCTTCCCTCTGGACTGGGCATGCTCAGCCTCCACCAGTCCTGGCCCTGGTCTGGAAACCTCGGTCCCCTTCTCAAGTCCCAGCTGCATCACTAGGTCATGTCTTTGTACCTCCCTGGGCCTCAGGGTCCCCTCTGTAGGGCGCAGGGCTGCACAGAGTCTGTGCAGCAACGGCTGGCATTCTGGAGGAGCAGGGCCACTGGATGAGCCGGGCGACCTGGGGTGATGTTGCCAGTGCTGAGGGCACCCTCGCCAGCGGGGAGGGGTGATTAAGTATTATTAGTGTCTATTAACATTAAGTGAGCTGGAAAAGAATCACTGGTGCCAACGCCTGCCCCGTACAGAATATGAGAGCCCAAGCAAGCTTCACAGGTGGGGCTGATCCCAGCCAGCAGGGCAGGGGAGGCTGGGAGAGGGCAGGGCGCCCACCTTCAGGGTCAGGCTCCCAACCCACTGAAATCCCAGGGGCAGTCACAGCCTCCCTGGCTTGGCCCAGCCCATCCTCAGCATCCAGGACTAGGAGCTGGGCATTTAGTGGGGAGAGTGACGGGGGGCAGGCCCCATGGGAGAAGCACAGACTGTCTGGGGTCCTGAGTCAGCTTTGAGCCACCCCTGCCCTCCCTGGGGCCAGCACATGGCCCGTCCTCGCCCTTTCCCCTGCGACTGGAGCTCCAGTGTGGACGTGGGTGTCCTGGCCACCTCAGCAGTATTCCCGGGGTGGTGGGGACAGCTCCACTGCTCCCGGGCCCAGCCCCCACCCAAACCACAGGGAAACCAGGGAGCTGTCAGGTTTGATCCTGGCTACAGCCCAGAGCAGGGCAGCCATGGGGGCCTGCACTCTGCCAAGGCTCCAAGGCTTTGCCAGATGCGGCTGTGGCCCTGCCAAGAGTTCTGTGCAGTCTCAGTGGGCTTCCTGAAAGTGGTGTTCTGTGCGGGGTCGGGGGGTTCTTGTTCCTAGATGGGGTGGCTGTTTCCCCACTCGACAAGTCCCAGGGGTTGCTGTGCTCAAGTGTCAATAAACCACGAGCTCTGAACCCTGTCACCTGGGTCTGAGTATGCCTTCTTCTCCCGCCTCCAAGTGCCTGGTCCCCTGTTGGGGGACCATCTACCGATCTCGCAAATCGAGCAGACGGATTTGGGACAGACCTGCCCCTCTGGTCCACCAGTCAGCCCGGTTCCCGTCCTGGGCTTTGGCCCCACCTGCACCAGCAGCAGGAGGGCATGTTCACTGGGAGCCTCTTCAGGGAGTCACAGGAGTAGGATCAGTGCCCTGGGGAGCCCGCAGGAGAGTCCTCAGAGGCCCAGGGAGTTCCAGGATGGCGACCCTATCCCCAGAACAGTCAGCAGCTGCCCAGGAAGCCTCCTGTGCTCCGGCTGAGCTCAGACCTCAAGGGAAGTGGGAGACATGAAAAAGGCCTTGACACAGGCTGCACCACGGCCCCACATGCTGCTTGAACTCCCCACAACGGGGAGTTGTGCTTTTGGGACAGTTGGGCCAGATAGCTGGGCAGGGACTGCTGCGTCCCTGCCTCTCCTACTCCTGCCCGGGTGCTGAGCCTTTGCCCCCCTCCTTGCCTGTGGGGCCTTCCTGCTGAGGACCATGGGCCTTGCCCATCCTGCCCAATCACTCCCCCAACCCAGAGCTCTCACCGCCCAGGCGGCCCAGGGCAGTGGTCTCCCACTCAGACTGCAGCAAGGGAGGCAGCTTTATCTGTCTCCATGGTGTCACAATGGGGATGCTGGGGCTCCCAACCAGGCCTTGGGCCCCCCCAGCCCCACCTACGCACCCATCTGGCCCCCCTGCCCACCCCCTCCGCCTCCACTAAGCTCCTAGCAGAATCTGCCCAGCAGAACCTCGTTCTTAAGTATATGCTGTCTTGTTCATTCCCTGATGAGTTTCCTCACGTGTCTGAACTACACCGCAGCCAGCTAGCTGGTGGCACCCCCCTCCCGCCCCCGTCCTCAACTCCAATGGCAGAGCTTGAAGGCTGAGAGCACGCTGCCTGGGGGACCCAGCTGAGCTGCCCTGGGGCAGCTGGGCCTAGTTCCCCTCCTGGAGTAGGACCAGGCCTGTGTCAGGGCATGGGGGGTTGCAGCAGGGGGCAGACCTGCACCCAGGGCCCAGTCCGGCACAGGCAGCTGAGGCATGCAGGCCTGCTTGGGGGAGGGTGGGATCCGGGTGATGGAGACCAGGTCTCGGGCCCAACAGCTGGGAGCTCTAGCCTGGGGAACCGGGCTGGACAGCCAACAGAGCCGGAGAGACAGGCAGGAAGCCAGCAGGGAGGGCTGGTGACTAGCTCCCCCAACCCTGGTTCTCTTTGGAGGGTCCCAGGGCCCCTAGCTGCCCCCTCTGGTTGTCACCAGGCTGGTCTGGGTGGAGGGGATCCTGAACTAGTCAAGGCCAGGCCCCCAGCCAGCCCCAGGCGGGAAGCTGCGAATCATCTTGGGTCTGCTTCTGGGGACTTGGGCCTGGACGTCGGGGCACCCAAGGCCGAGGAGTGTGTGCTCCTCAGAGCAGCCTGGGGACTAGGCAGGCCCCTCCTCAGGCCACTGTCTCCGCCAGTGGCTGTGGCTGTGGAGGGGAGACCACGTCCTACTCCTCTCCCCTCTCCCTCCTTTCTAAAATTATAAAAGTAAGACGACAACATGACAAAACTTTGAAAAGAGAAGAAAAAACAAGATTTGATTTCCAGCGTGGAACCAAATAAGCAAGGTAAGTGTTTAGAAACAAAGCTTAAAAAAGAAAACCTCTTGAAATGAAAGACACCTTTTTGCCCAAAGAGACTAAAACAATATAAAGTTGCTGAAGATGAAAGACATGAGATATAAGTTATAAATATAAGCTATAAATTTTAGAGTCAGAAATGCGTGTACATCTTTCATTGGCAAAAATGGGCTGCAATTTGGTACAGTTCACATCCATTGGCATCATTCTGTTCTCCCTGAGGTGAGGCCTTGATGAAGCCAGTTCTCAGCAGCTGCTGTTCACACCCCGCCAGGTGGGTCCCTTCCAGAATGTTCCCTGAGTTCCCTGTCCCAGCCGGGCTCGCCGAGGGTGGCAAAGGCAGGCTGCCCGCACCACCCCTGGCTCTAGGCACCGGCCGGTGCAGCACACCTGGGCTGCTTCTCCCATCTTGAAAACATCACGTGTTTGACGTAAACACATTGAGAAGCAATGTCATAGATCAGACGTAAAACAATTTCGGGCCCACCAGTCAACCTCGAAACAATCTCGCCAGTGGTACGGAAGCCTCAGCAGCATTTCTGTAGACGCTTCTGTACAGATTTACCTGTGCGTGTATCTCCCTGCACACCGTTAGTTTGTCTTGTCTCTCATAAAAATGGGATTTTGGGGGCTAGATGCAATCTGCCCCATGTCTTTGTCGCTCAGCGTTCAGTTTCTGATATTCATCCATGTTGTATGGGTTTCTGGCTTTTTTGCAGAAATAGCTGCTGTGAACGTTCTCATAGATCTCGTGCCCATACACCAAGGCATGAGGGCCGGGCAGGATTGGCTACGGAAGTTGCAGGGCCTGGTGCAAATCAAAACGCAGGCCCCTTGATAAATTATTAGGAATTTCAGGATGGCAGTCACGGAGCCATGTGCCAGGGGCAGGCCGTGTAAGGGCAGATGTCTTCACCCCCACCCAGGGGGTCGTGCAAAGGGCCTGTGACACGCAGCAGCCTGGGCTTGGGTAGTCATTCCCCTCTGGTTTAGTAGTTCTGTTGTTAGATTGCAGCTCCTTCGGGTCAGGGGCCACACTCTCACCTCTGTAAATTCAGCCCCCGACATGGTATCAGCATGTGTCTGTGCACCTACTGAGTACAGGCTGTAACTCGCCAGGTGGGCTGTAAGGATCAGCAAAGACACAGGTGAGGACGCCCCCTTGGAAGCAGGCGTGTGGCAGGCAGAGGGGCAGAAAGCAAACCCCCAGCTCAGGTCCTTGGCCGAAGGAACCGCATCTCTGAGTCTCTGCTTTCTGTCTGCTACTGTGGGCAATGGTGTTGTCCCCCTTGGGTCACCCTGAGGATGGAATTAGCAGTCATTCTTCTCACTGTAGAGTTCCAGGATGCAGGCCAGAGACCTGACCTTGACCTTGAAGGGTCACTCCTCTTCTGGGCCCTAGATCTTTTCTCCATCCTGGAGGGAAGTTAGCCCATCACTGAATCCCCATAGACGGGCCTGAGATAGAGGTTAAAAGTTGGAAAAGGTAATCCTACCAGCTGGAGCTCCTGCCAAGATGCTCAGCATGGGGCCCCTTTTGTGGGGCGGATGAGGCACAATTGACAACAGTGGTGCACTTCAGTGTTGGCCCTCTGAGACCTGTGTGTGATGAGTTTAGAGGTAAGATTATGATAATTGTCCAAAACTGCGATCTACCGCCATCCTCCTCCCCGCTCACTGGTGCCAATCTCAGTCCGTGTGGTGCTTGGGACATCTTCATCCTTCCACCAAGGTGCTGAGTGACACCCAGAAAGCAAGAGGGGACTGCCTGCCCCTCCCCTACACCAAGTGACCTCTAGAGGGCGGGCAAGGGTTGCCTCTCCTGCTGCCTCCTGGACAATGTCCCTAAAAGTCACGTAGACACTTCTCACCTAAAACGTCCCAAACTCACTGCCCTCGCCCTCCCCACCCCAACTCCACCTGGGCTCAGGGACTAGTGTCACCATCCTCTACCCTGGTACCCAGAGCCCAGGACCTGCCTCTGCCCACCCTCCTTACTTCCAGATGCCTCCTTTAAGGAGCCCCCTCCGACCTGTGGTCCAAATGGTAACACCTCTGAGAGTAAGCGAGGCCCTACTAATGACTGAGCTGGGACAGCAGCACCCATGGGACGTCCGGTCACTGACCACAAGAGGCATGGATAGTGACCAGGGCACTCAGTGCCACTGTAGCCAAAAGGGGGACAGCTGAGATCTCCACCAGCTGGAGTCCTTCATCGGGTGGAATCTTACTCAGCATTTGAAAATGCTGTTCCCAGATAATTTTAGAAAGTGTAGATAGGGGAAAAAAGGAAATTTAAATTATTAGAAAATTAGAAGGCTGAGGGTAAAAATGTAATGATGTTAAAAGACAAAAGCCAAATACAAAGTATGTATGTGATCACCTGCATAAATGTATCAACGTGCAAAGAAGTGTGTCCAGTCTATTCACAGGAAAGGCTGAAGGGAATCCCACAACTATTGGAATCATTACCTCTGGGTGGTCAGACGTCTATTGGGGTTTTTGTATGACTATTTTTGTAATTTTTGTAATATTTTCCAGATTTTTGGTAAGCAGGTCTTACTTTTAAAATCAAAAAGCGGGTGGAAGCTTTAACGTTATTTAAAAAGAGAGAAACTGTTGGTCCCTTCACAGTTGCTTGCTGGTCTAGGCTTGGGGTGGAGAATGGGCTGGAGCTGCTGGACGGAGCAGGTGGGCCAAGGCCAGGAAGCCTGGCTGTTTGGCAACACCTCCCCATCCGTGGAGGCAGACCTGGAGAACCCTGGAGATGGGGCAGTGGGGGAGTCAGGAGCTCGGGAACAAGGGCCTGGTGGCCAGTGACACCCTGAGTGCGCCTGGAAGCTGCTGGACCATCTGAGTCCGAGGCTGGCAGGTCAAGGCTTTCCTGAACCCCCTCTGGCTGCTGTTGGAGAACAGGAGAGACCTGGAGAGGGCGGGGTCTCTTCCATTCACGCAATTAACACCCGTCTATTCGCCCTGAGCCCGTAGATAATACCTGAGAGGAACACACAGACTCACGCATTGGGCCACGAGTGGAAGCGTTTAACCGCGCCCGGGAAGAAAAAGAGGGCGGGGAACAGCATTCTGGGTGGAGGGAAGGGCAAGTCGGCAGCCGCCCTGGAGGAAAAATCATGTAATCCCTGGGTAGAGGAGGAGACGGAGGCTCAGGGCTGGGCCAGTGAGAGGCGGAGACCAGGCTGCCTTCGCCAAAGTCAGAACTGAGCTTCGCCGCCGGCTCCTGCTGTGGCTGGGACCCTGCGGGATACCGGGGCAGAGACTGTGCGCTGCACACAGAATCAGCCTGTTGGAAGTCAGAACTCTGTGCGCGCCGGCAGTAGCCTTGAACACGCTATGCTGAATCTCAGGTCTCAAGAGCTGATGAGCTGATTCATTTAGAAGGTCAACATAAACGTGGCAAAAGTGGGGCGCGTGACGTCTCCCCCCTAGGCTGGCTGGATCCGAGCGTATGGCGGAGCCGGCCAGCGCTGTGTCTTGTCCCCTGTGCTTCGGCAGTGACAAGCCTCAGACGATCTCCGCAGCGGCGTGCACGTCTCGGAAGAGCCCTGCGCGGCAAGGGGAGCTGTCCGGGAGCTGGGGTGTGAGTGCGCAGCCAGCGGTCCACGAGACGCGCGTGCTCGCCCCGCGCGATCTGGGAGGATCCCGCTCAAAGGGCGGTGGTCCGGCGGGCGTGCAGGGCTGAGAGGCGGAGCCGCGAGGGGAGCGCCCCTACAGGAGCGGGACGTGGGTGGAGGAGCCGGACGGGCCGCCCTGCACCGAGGGACGGAGCGAGCCGGGGGACAGCCCTCTTTCTAACCCTAACCCTCCAGGCTCCTCCCCTTGCCCGGCCCGGTCCACAGCTGCCGCGGATGCAGCTCGGGGTTCCGAGGGGACGGTGGCTGTGAAGGGCATCGGTACAAGTGAAGGTCACCCTTGGGACCTGGATCTGTAGGTAAAAGGTTAGATTATGGTGCATTTTTATAATGGATTCCGATGTGTCTGTTCACAAGACTGTGGTCGATCTATTAGGCAAAAAGCAATGAAAATATACAAAACTATCCCATTTCGATGTGTAAAATTATGTACATATACAAGCGTGCTCTTAAAAGCATAGAGAAGAAGTGCAGGTGCCTCTGGAAGGCTGATGGAGGGGCTTCTCCCCTCTGGCTCTCCTGCCTTGTTTCACAGGCTTTGCATGGTCTGAATTTGTAAAAATGAGCATGAAATATCTTTGTGATTTAAAAAATTCACCAAATACAAAGGAAAGATACCCTTTGCGAAGCCAGGAGTGACCAGCTGAGAAAGAGGCTGAGGCAGGGACAGCTGGGAGGGCCACTGGCCACAGGGGGGCAGGGCAGGCAGTGGGGATGGAGCAGAGGGCTGGCTTGCAAAGTGTTCAAGCCCCTCCTCCTCCACTTCCCTCTCCTCCCTTCCTGTCCCTTCCCTTCGAGATGGCAACGTGGCTGGAAGCCAAGGAGGCAGCTGGCGTGGTCAGAAAATCAGATAGGCACAAGGGAATAGAGCAAATATATTAAGTATAATGGGGGCCAGATTTTTCTCACCGTTGAGAAGAGAATTACAAATGTGGAAAGGGGAGGAGGCTAGGAAGAACCCTGAGGAATTGGAGATGCCAGTGTGCAATATGCATATTTATATATATTTATGTTATGTATGTATGTTTATATATGTATGCATACATTTGTATTTATATATATATACACCACACACGTATGAATGTGTTACATGTTTTCCACTAGCTCTTTCCACTGAGAGGACCTACAGGCAATGTCATCCCATTTGCAACAAGCACACCAGGCACCCAGACCCTAGTTTCTAAACACCATCGTACACTGCAAGGAATTAGGGCTCACTGAAGAAATGGCTGATTCCAGGGCTGGGGCTCCAAAGAATAATGGTGACATGTCAAAGGATTTGGAGCCAGCTGGAGGAGCTCACATTGACCAAGTCTGGGGCAACTGGAGCATCAAAATAAAAATGATAACAGACTACAACCCACTAAGTTACGTGGGAACCCATGGGTCCATAGTGATTAGGGAGAAAGGAGAGCTCTTCCTGACAAAGCCAACTAATGGAATTCCTAGCAGTGCAATAAGTCAAGAGAAAGGTGTACAAAAAAAAAAAAAAGAGAAAGTTGTACAAAGAATATAGGAGAGAAAGAAAGAAAGAGAGAAAGAGAAGAAAGGAAGGAAGGAAGAGGGAGGGAGGGAGAGAGGGAAAACTGTCTCTGCAGATGATGTTATTATATAGAAACTCTCCAAAAATTCATCCCCCCTAAACCCTGTTAAAACTAACCAGTTAGTTTAGCAATGTTACAGGATACAAGTTCAATACAGGAACATCAGTAATGTTTGTATAAACGAGCAATTGGAAACAGAAACTTTAAAAAACACTACCATTTACAGTAGCTCTAAAAAACATGAAATATTTGCAATAAATCTAATAAAATATGAACAGGATCTCTATACTGAAAACTACAGAATTCCGATGAAATAAATCAAAAAAGAATCTAAATAAATAGACAGGCTATGTTCTCTCCAAATACTCAACATAATAAAGATGCCAATTCTCCCCAAATTGAACTACAACTTCAACACAATTACAATAAAAATTTCTGGGCAGAATTTTTTTTACAGATAAAGACAAGCTGATTGTAAAATTTATATGGGAAGTCAAAGGAACTGAAATAATTGAAATGATACAGAAAAATATGAATAAAGTTGGAGGACTCACAATACCTGATTTTAAGACTTACTGCATAGCTGCAGTAATGAAGACAGGCACAGGACAGACACATAGATCAATGGATCTAGAAAGAATCCAAAAATCAGCTGTCACAAATACAGCCAGCTGATTTTTTGGTGATAAAATACATGTAACATAAAATTGGCCCCTCTAACCATTTTGATTGTGCTGAAATATGTAAAATGTACCACTTTAGACATTTAAAAATAATTTTTAATTCTACTGGATGTGATAATGGTATTGTTACTTTTTAAAATGCTTTCTCTGGGATTTTAAAATGCAGAATAGATAAACAAGATTATACTGCATAGTACAGGGAAATATATACAAGATCTTGTGGTAGCTCACAGCAAAAAAACAGTGGCAATGAATATATATATATGTTCATGTATAACTGAAAAATTGTGCTCTACACTAGAATTTGACACAACATTGTAAAATGACTATTACTCGATTAAAAAAAGTAAAAAAAAAAATGCTTTCTCATTAGAGATTTTTCCCCCATGTCTATTTTGCTGTTTGTTTCAATTTATTCTGAGTTTTTTTTTGTTTCTGTTTTTTTAAGTGTGGCTTTGAGTTCCCAGGCATCTGAACAACAGAGCTAAGAGGTGCCTTCAAGAGCCCCAAGGTAACGGTCCAGGACCCTGTGACACTAAGTCCTACATCGCACACCTCAGTCAATGGTGAGGAACTGGAGTTTTAAAGGGAATGCCTTACAACATATTCTGTTGGAGCAAGTTGGTTGAAGTGGAAAAACATTTTTGGCAGGTAAAAATCAAGCCATCCATCAGAGATACATCACCCCAATGTTCATAGCAGCATAGTGATTCAGATATTCATATATATATTCCTTTTCATATTCTTTTCCACCATGGTTTATATATATATATATATATATATATATATATATAGTTCCTTGTACTATACAGTAGGACCTTGTTTATTTTATACACAGTAGTTTGTATCTGTTAATCCCAAATTCCTAATTTTTCCCTCCCCCAGCCCCTTTCCCCTTGGGTAACCACAAGTTTGTTTTCTGTCTGTGAGTCTGGTTCTGTTTTGTAATTAAGTTCATTTGTATCATATTTTAGATTCCACACATAAGTGACATCATGTGACATTTGTCTTTCTCTTTCTGACTAACTTAAAGGCACATCTTTTCTAACAGAAGCACATATTCACAGTTTGTCCTTTGATTTGATCTGAAATTTTCATATTTTTATATGGGAATTTTCAGCTATTTATGTTTTTCTGATTTTCACATTTCCCTTCCTTGTTGCACCCAGGTTACCTTCCCTTCTTGCTGTTGTCTATGACGACTCCTTGCACGTCTTTTCTATTTACGAAGTGAGGGAAGTGTCTAGTACACTTCTGCTTACAGGACTATTGATTTTTTGCTGTACAAATTCCATTTTTTCCTTCTATACCTTGTAAACATTTATAAGGTATATGTACAGCTTTTTACACTGGAAAATATATGAAATGATACAATTTTCAAAAATAGCTTTTTTAAAAATAGCTTTTTTTTCCTCATTTCATATAAAACAAAGACTGAGCATCTTGCTTTTTCTACCTTCTTCCTGTCTGGTTTTCATTGAAGTAACCTGAGGTTAAAACCCCTATTTAAAAAAAAATCCTCTTTCTCAATTTCTTCTTTTTGCATTTTGTTTGTTACCATGGCAACAACAATTATTTCAGCTTATCAGCATCAAACAGTCTCTACTGACTGGTGTTCTTATCCAGCTATCTCTCTATCTTTAGCTAGTTTCAAGGCTCACTGCCAGCTCTTTTCTCTCATTTCATCATTCATGAGTTTCTGATTCACGTCCTGGTGATTAATTGTATGATTCTGAGCAATTTTGGCAGAAAAGGGAGTTAGTGGGGTAGTGTATTAGTCAGAAACTCTTGTGGTTTCAAGTGACAGAAGCCTACATCAAATTGACTTCAGTTAGAAAAAAGAATATATTGTTTCATGAACCTGAAAAGTCTAGACTCAGCAGGATAGCATCTCAAAGAGTGTCACTGGGAAATGGTCTCCATCTCTGGACTCTGCCTTCCTCCTCTGCTCTTTGGTCTCAGAGGGTGAGTCTCACACCATGACATGTTTGGCCCCAGACTCATACTCACCACCTAGCACCCCGGCAGGCAGGGAGCAGTCCTTCCCTAATTGTTTCTGCAAGAGTCTGGGCTGAATGTCACTGGCTGGGGTCAGGTCTCTGCCCGTCCTTGGAATCAACATCTGTGACTCTGAATGGGGAGCCCTGGGTCACGTGCTGCCTCTTGACTTGGGGCTGGGGCCAGCCCTCCAAACCACATAAGCATGCAGAAGGGACAGTTCACCAAAGAAAAACTGGACTGTTGCTGCTGAAAGGAGGAGGGGGTCAAGGCTGGGCAGGCGAAAAACACCATATGTCCATTGTTTTCTAAGATTCTACAGATCTGTGAACCAACTGTCACCACTCTAGAGAGACAATAAGGAAGATATCCAGGTGGCCAGCTGGCCATCTAAGCTAGCTCTTAGGCTTAGACCGTGGCTCAGGATGGACTGACAGTGGTCCAGAGCCTTGTCCTCAGCTTCTCAGCTTTGTGCTTCTAGAAACGTGTGGTTGTCAGTGCAGCTAGGTGCTTGTCCCCTGTGGGTCTGGCTCCTGCCAGCCTGACTCAGCAGAGGCTGATGTCTGTCTAAGCCTCATCTTGGAATGAACAGTAATCACCAAAGGATGGGAACAGGGCTGTTATCTAGTCAGTGCACTTTTCCTGTTGAAACTGCAAATGAAGCCACAGTCTAATCAGAAGGTTGCTCAGTGCCCATGGAAATGGGCAAGAGCAGTTTTCTGGAGAAAGTCAGTGGCCAGATGTATCATGCCATGACAGTATGGAGACTTTAAAATGTCCACAAATGCTAGAAGAATGAAGAGAGACCATGTGACAGGGAGAGAGCGAGGAATGGGGTAAGGCTGAAAGACAAGATAGAACTGAGAGCCCTCTAGTTTGGCTGGAGTGTGGAAGAAGAGGAGGGCAGATTAGGTGGGGTTGGGGGTGGAACGGGAGTGACAGGGTCAAAGTCATTGATCTGGGTACAAGGAGAAGCAATGGGCAATGGGCAACACTGGCAGCCGGAGGGTTAAGGTAGCGGGTGAGCCTGGTGAGAGCTGACAGCAGGTTTCAGGCAGTGGGAAGGCAGTGGGGTGGAGTGGATGTTTAAGACAGCGCTTTTAAAAATTTGGTAACATGTGGTATCACTCAGGTGAAATCTAAAAAAAAATGAAGAGGGCACTAATGAACTCAACTACAAAACAGAAACAGACTCGCAGACAAAGTAAACAATCTTATGGTTACTGGGGGAAAGGTGGTGGGAAGGGATAAATTTGGGTGTTTGAGATTTGAAAATATTAACCACTATATATAAAAACAGATTTTGTTTGTATAGCACAGGGAACTGTATTCAATATCTTGCATCTAACCTTCAATGAAAAGAACAAGAAAATGAAAATATGTATGTATGTGCATGACTGGGACACTATGCTGTACACCAGAAATTGACACATTGTAACTGACCATACTTCAAGCAAAAAAAATTCAGTAACTATGTAAGGTGACAGATATTAACTAGACCTATTGTGGTGATCAATTCTCTATATAGACATATCAAATCATTATGTTGGACACGTGGAACCAATGTAATGTCTTACGTGAATTCTACCTCAATTAAATGAAACGGTGCTTTTCAAAGGTTAACATGCATATGAACCTCTGGGGATCTTGTTAAAATGTAGATCCTGATTCAGCAGGTCTGGGATGGGGCTTGAGACACTGCATTCCTAACAAACTCCCCCATAACCCTGATGCAACTGGTCTGGAGACTACATTTTGAGTAGTGACAATTTCAGAAATATTAAAGAAATCAAATGTATAGGAGGTTGTGATGGGTTGGAAGTAAAGGGGAGGGATTGGGAGCTAAGTAAAATGAGTTAAGGCTCATACCCAAACTTCCAGCTTGAATATCTTGGTGGTGATGCAATCCACAAATAGGAGATGAGGAACAGGTTTGGGTGGGGTAGATAAAAATAACAGATAACATTGATTGGGTACTTGCTATGTGCCAGGTTCTTTGCATGATGTCTTATTTATTCTGTACAATAGAGAGGTAGGTACTATTGTACTCTTTAAGAGTGAGGAAACTGAGGCCAAGGTCATACAGGCAGTAAGTGGAGCAGCCAAGATTCAAACTCTCTGGCAGTCTGAGCACAGATCTCCTGCAGTTAACCACAGCCAGTTTGCTCATGCAGAGTTGAAACACCTGCAGGAAGTCATGTGGAGCTGTGCAGGTGGACAAGCTGACCAGAGATTCTGAATGATGATCAAGGACCTGGGAGTTACTGAGGCACTGGAGGGAATTAAACCATCCAAGGATGCTTACAATCAACCCTTTCAGAGTGCTGCCAATCTTGCTCCATTTTCCTTTGGCATTTAATTATTATAGAGGCAGACTCTGAAGAAAACTACTTCTTTAGCTTTTTAAAGAAATAACCTCCCCCCTATTAATTGGATACCATGTTTGTTTTTCATCCCTGAAATTTAAGAATTTTTCCAGATTATGTCTTGGAGTTGGTTTCTGCTTATTTATTTTTCTGGATTCAGAGAACTCAATTTCCTACCTCCTCTTCTTTTTAGACCTAAGGCAAATTTTCTTTCACTGTGTTATTGCCTCTGACTGGTGTGCTCTGTCTTCTCTGGGGGGTGCCTAGAGTTTGCCCCTCCAGTGTTCTCCTCCCGTACATCTTTTTCTCTCTTAATTTCATCACTTTGACTTACAGTTATCTTCTATGCTGCTGACTTGCTCTTCTGTGTTGTTAGGTCTGCTTTTTACTGATTCGTCCATCGCTTTTACCTTGGCTATTGTGGTTTTAATTTCAGAGAACTCTTCATTTACCTTGGCCTGTTCCTTACAAGATGAAGTGTCCTGAGTGGGGGAGGGTAGACTGCATGCTTAGCCTGCTAGAGGCCCTGGGTTCAATTCCCAGTACCTCTGTTAAAATAAATGAACCTAATTACTCCCCTCCCCCATTTTTTTTTTTTTAAAGATGCACTGTCATCTTTTAATTGAGAATAATAAGAATTATGTGTTTTCTAAAACTGGGTTCTGCTTCATGGACTAAATATATTTCAAAGGAGTCTTTTTTGGCTCTAGCACTTTCTTTTCTCATGTGCCACATATTTTTTCCCAGAGGTTTTTTTTTTTTTTCTTTCTAATATTTGCCTATTCACCGTTGAGACTGACTAGTTATGTTAATGTCTGGAAGTCCAGGGTTTTGAGATCAGTGTTGGACAATCAGATGCAGGGTCTTCCACCCTTCCTCCCCCTCCAAAGACGGCACGGGTACTGGTTCAGAAGCAGAGGCTGGATCATTTTCTCTCTTAAATGTTTGTGGCATTTACCTGCTACAGGATTCCGACGTGTATTTTTCAGCCTCCAGTGTTTGTGACTAGTTCTGAGTATCAGTGTGTTTGTGTCATTTTCTCTAGGTCTTGATGGTCTGGTTCTTAGTTTCTATCTTTGTGTTTCTATTTCAGTATGTCCTGTGTCTAAGATTCTGTCCATCTGTACCAGCCTGGGTCTCAGTCTCTGACTCTTAGTGTCTCAATCCACTACTCTCGAACCCCTTACTCGCTGTATATTTCTTCATAGCACTTATCACAACTCGAGGAGTCTCCTTTCCTCCCTCTCTCCCCATCCATCCATCCATCCATCATCTGGACGTAACTTCTAGGAGGGTGGACGCCCAGAACAGGGCAACACTTGCTGAACGAGCCTCTGATCAGCAGGTCCCGTCATGGCCTCTCGGCCTCCACCTCTGGGTTTCACACTTTCTCAGGATGCAAATGTCTTTCTCGGCCTCGGTCTCCCTTCCGATTTCTGTTCGGGTTTTGGCCCGGGCCCGCGGTGGGCTGCGGCGGTCGTCCGGGTGGCGCCCTGACTCAGGCAGGATCCACTCCGCGCCCTTTGCCGGGCGGGCAGTCCCTTGGCTCGGCCGGCGGGCCCCATCCCGACACCTCGCGTCCTTCTGCGTCTGCTGGGCCGCCTCCCGCGCAGCCGCCTCCTGAGGGCACGTGACCGCGCCGCCTCCTCCTCCGCCGCCGCCGCCGCCGCCGCCGCCGCGGGGCTCCGCCCTGAGCGCGCCTCTTCCGCCGGCCCGCGCAACCCCGCCCCTGGGCCGCGCCAGCCAATCCGCGCGCACGCTTCCCGGCCCCGCCCCGACGCCCTCCTCGGCGCGCTCCCCTCCCTCCGTCTGCCGGCCCGCCCGTCAGTCAGGCAGGCAGGCAGCAGTCGGTCCGAGTGGTCGGCCCTCTGCGGCTCTCCCGAGTGGCGCCCTCCCTGCTCCCTCCGGCCAGCGGCGGCGGCTGCGGCGGCGCGGTCCCCCCGGGAGGCGCGGCGTGGGCCGAGCGGCGGCCGCGGAGCGTCGAGCCCAGCGCGGCGGCGGCGGCGGCCCGGCAGCCAACATGGCGGCGGCGGCAGCGGGCGCGGGCCCGGAGATGGTCCGCGGGCAGGTGTTCGACGTGGGGCCGCGCTACACCAACCTCTCATATATCGGCGAGGGCGCCTACGGCATGGTGTGGTGAGTGTCTGCGCCGCGGGCCAGCCGCGCCCGGCCGCGCGGCCGCGGCCTCGGCCTCCGCCCCCCGCCCAGACCCCAGCCGGGCTGCCCCGCCGTCCGCGCGCCGGGGGCCTCGGGCGGGGCCAGGGCGTTGCTCGCGGCGCGGGAAGGGGCGCGGGGCGGAGGCCGGGACCCCGGGACCCCCGGGACGGGAACGAGCCCCCCGCTCCAGAGTGCTGGCCTCGCGGCCTTCCCTTGACGTCCGCCTGTGGAGCCGCGAGTTACTTCAGATGCTCGCGGCGGCCGCGGTCTGGAAAGCCGTTCGTCCGGCGTGTGTGCACAACCCCGAAGTCATCGTCTTGTTTGCCCTTCTCGCCTGCGTTTTCCGCGGCCAGCTTTGGTTTAGCACCTTCCTTGGTGCCTGTGCTGCTCTCTTGCGCAGGCTTTCTAAATAACGTGAAGCAGCACCCTTGTTGGTGTGGAATGTTTCAATCTTGAAGTTTTTAAGTGGATTTTGGTGTCGTACTGTTTGCGTTTCAGGATGGATAAGTCAGTCTTGCTCTCTTGACGTTAGTAAGGAGTCATTTGGAGTTGGACTTTATTTGATTTTTTTCCCTTTTATCCCGTGTGAGCTCTCGTACTAGCATAAAGGCATCCAGACGTTTTAGCACAATGACTGTGGACTTTTCCTGTTCGTGTTTCAGGGGTCAGTATGTGTGCAGCCCTGATGGAGTTCTTGCAGAATCACAAGCAGGCTCGCTCGTCTGGCTCCAGATCCCTCAGAAGCATTTGTGGAATGGGGGTGACGGTGTTGTTTTTTAATTAAAACCAATTACCTGTCATATTTTGTGCTGATGAAGACTTGTGGAAGTGTAGGTTCCCTTACACCTAAACCTTCATGTCTTTTGTGTTGAATGAAGAAAGCAAACTATGAACACTGTCAAGTACTGTGCTAGGTACGTTATCTCATGTTACCTGAATAGCCACCTGCAGGGAAGGAAGGGTGGTGATATCTCTCTTTCAAATGAGAAAATATTTCAAGGTGAAGCCAGTTCCTAAGGTCATACAACTAAAGAGTCAGACTTGAGATTGTAGACTGAGATCCTGTTTCAGTTGCTGGAGCTCTTTTCATTACTCCCTGCTTTTATTAATTAGTGTTATTAGTAATTTTGGAATTTTAGCGGATTTTACTCTTACAAGCAAATTTATTTCAGAAACATACTCAAATATGAATGGTCATAATTTTAGAAATGCATAGAGGGAATGTTTAACCAAGAATGCTACCTAGGTACAAAAACTAGTAAAAATTCTTTAAAGAAAAAAAAAGACCTGAATATTTTCATTCTCTTCAGGAACAAAGTGCTTCACAGTATACAGCTGTGAAGATTCACATGAACTCAGAGGCTTAGGAGCCACAAGAGAAATTAAATTAGGTCAGGTCTGAAAGAAATAAAGTCCTAGAATGTGACAGAGAGATGGTCCTGCCCGCAGCATTGCTTCTCTGGCGTAGGTCTGATTGCTGTGCACCTGCAGGTAAGTGTGCCAGTCACCAGGCTCATTGTGAGAGACTCGAAATTGCCCGTTGCGTCCTTGGGCCCTTAGAAAAAATTAACACCTAAATGTGTACTGAAAACAATCTTTATAGTTTTATGACATCTCAGTTGAAAGTGTTTTTTGTTTTTTTTGTTTTTGAAATCTGGTAAGAATTTTTCCTACCCTGAGGATGATTTAGATCTGGTAACTTTCTATCATGGCTGTCGACTTCTGTGACTTAAGTCTCTATTAGGTGAAATGCCAAGTTCTCTTACTGTAATTTTCCTTTCTTAAGTAAGAGCCAAGTACAAATATTATTGGAATTAGAAAACTGAGTCCGGATTATAGCTTTTTATCTTCGGGTTGATGATATTTAATACAAGAATTTAATCTACATTGTGTGTTATTAGTATTTAGTAAATATTGGTTAACAGTGCTGGGCTTATGAAAGATTTCTTGATTGAAATATTAATATTTGAATAACTGAAATTTTTAAAAGCTTAATGTTTCCAGAAGGACTTAAAGATTTTAAAGAAGACTTTTTTTTTTCATTTTCTAATCTGTTCATTAGGAATTTTGCCTTTTCTGTGCAAAGCCCTTTCCTAATCAGTATGTAAAGAATATAAAGAGTGGAGTCTGAATTGAGCCTTTCTGAGTGGGTGTGATTTTGATAGAAAGATAATAGGTCCAAGTGACAATCTAAGCTGTGGAATCCAATCCTGAAGAAGTATTTAGGTGGCAAATTGTGGAGGACTCTGTAGGCAGAATGGAGTTTGATTTTATATTTGTGCAACAGAGAAGCATCAGTGTTTTTGAAAACAGACAGGACATGATTAGTTTTGAAATTTTGGGAGACTCTAGATCAACACTGGTGAAAATGACAGGAAAAGACTGAGGTGGGGAATCAGGCTATATGACCTTCTGGAGGTGAAGTGATGCAGTGGCAGTGGAAGATGGAGATGTTAGAGTCAGTAATGGGCTCTTGTCAGAGGAGTGGTGGACTTTTCATCATGGCAGATATGGGATGAAGCAAAGGATGATGAGGTCTTACAGGGTAGGAGGCTGAAGAGGTGCGATTTGTATTTGGGAGAGATTGAGACAGGACATGTTCATGAAGTATGGGCAAGGTTGTTAATTATAAGGCTTCTAGTGTGGGGGCATGGTGGTGCCATTATTAGAGAAGGAATACTGTAGGCAGAGGATATTTGTTAAGGAGATATAGTGAGTTCTGGTTTGGACTTGTTAAATTTATGATGCTGGTTGGCCCTTTAGGCTGTATCTAGAAGAAGGCATCCTGAAAATAAGAGGGACATCGAATCTGGAGATGAAAATTTGTGTAAGTGGTAGTCTGGTGTGGATAAACACAGATTCTTATTTGAGATAATTGGTTAGGTGAAGTTGCATGCATATATTCTGCTTGTTTATCTTTTTAGTAAACAATCCATAGCATTCAGTAGATTTTCAAAGGGTTCATTATCCCAGAGAGGTTAAGAACCAGTGAGACAGAACAGAAGGACCAAAGAAATAACCTTAGCAAACAAGTAGTTTTAAGAGTTGGGCAAAGGAAGAGGAAGCTGAGGACTGGTGAGATGTGTAAGACTTGGAGGGGAAAAGAAAAAATGCTATGAAAAGAGAGAAGTTGATGCTGTCTGCATCATCTAAGATAAATACCTATTTTGGATAAATACAGCTTGAAATATTTTCTGAGTGTGACTGAGAGGTCATGGGGTCATCTACATAGAGATCTTAATTGAAGCTTTGAGAGTGGACAAGATGAGAAAAAATGTGTGAGCTGAGCGGAAGGAATGCCTGACTTTAGGTGTCTGCCACAGAAGAGGAGGAGGAGGTGTGGTCAGAGAGCAGAGAACTGGGAGTCCGCGTTGTCAGAGGAGCCGTAAACATAGTGGTCACTAGGGATCGGTGCTGAGGACTGTAGAGAGCACAGTGCAGCTGGACGACAAGCTATTGGATTTGTTGACTTTCAGCTCTCCTAAAAAACATAGTTTTAACCAAAATTTCGTTGTGATGACATTCCTGATGGTACAGTATCTGGTCCTGTTAAGGTTTCTGTGATTACGGCAAGCTCGTAGAACTACTTGTCACTTGTTTTTTTAAGCATATATTAATTAGTCCTCTTAACCACACTGCAGAGGTCGTTCCTTTCAGTAAGTGGAAATTTGAGACACAGCGAGGTTACTTAATTTGCCCACAGATACCCAACTAGGAAGTGGTAGAGCATCTCTGTCTGGTTCCTAAGTGACACTCAACCAAAGATCAGAGTTGAGAAAATACATACTTTCAATAACAAAATATTATTGTCTACTTTTTGCATGATTTGCTTTTTAGCCTTTTTAAAAACCTTTCGTGCAAGGTCATTCACTTAGAATTCATTGAGTACAGTTACCTGCGAGGACTCACGTCGTGCCTGCCCTTCAGTGCCTTCTGGTGCTCTTGTTCCGGACATTGGGGTGGAGTTGGGCGGGAGCACAGAAGTCTGGGGTGGCATGGGGCTGTCTGTGTCTGGCTTCACAAACCTTCCGGCTGGGTGTTGATGTTTGACTGGGAGTTGGCCTTGAGAAGTGCACACATTCCAGGTAGAGGAGAACGCACAGACCAAGGCACAGAAGTCTGAACACAGCGTATCCAGTCAGGAAAACCAGGAGTTGTCTGGGAAGGGAGGGTGGGTGCCTTGGGGAGGCAGCTGGGGTAGGCAGGACTTTGTTTTCTAAGGAGTTGGGACTTGACTTGGTAAGTGAAAGTCATTGCAGGATGCCCTTTTTCAGCTGGTTCTTCATCAGATTTTGTGTCCCCTTCTTTGTCTCTCTTTGACTTTCTACCCACTGTACTTGTTGTGTCTTTCTGCTTATTTAGGGCTACTCAGTGGGTGTGACTTTTATCCCATCTCCAAGGGCATTTTGAAATGTACATGTGGGTTTTGCTTTACTTTTTGTTGTTACATTGATTGGGGGTTGTTATTGGCCTTCAGTGTGTATGTGGTGGAGGCGGACCTGCAGCGGAGGAACGCCTTATTAAGATGCCAGTGGTGTTTCCCTCCAGCCCATCCCCAAGAAAGGCTGGGCCCTAGGCAGGTCCTGCCTTCCTCTGAGATTCTTCTCAGTGAACTTGTTCTTACTACTCTCAGCTCTAGCCCTCCCCCCACCTCTCCCTGGAACTTTGCTGGATATTGGTACCACCTGCTTGGAAGGCAGGACCAGCAGTAGTATAAATCATTGACAGACACTCCAGACCAGATTCCTAGTTGTGCTTGTTCAACTGTTAATGTAACTTTTAATGAAGAAGTGTTTTGTATGCTTTTAGGAGCTCAAAGATGTGAGGAGACCATCTTAACACAAGCAACAGAAAATCCGGAGTTTCTGAAGTTTGGGGTGCAAGTAAAATGCAAACAAAATTCATTTGGATATTAGTAACATCCCTAATAATGTGCTCTGGTGGTTGGCTATAATTGATATGCCATTCTGATGGATTTAATTTGTATGTTCTCAATTCTCAAGTAATAATAAAAGGATTTTTATGAAAAGCATCCAAGTTGAATTTTCCAGGAACCATGTATAGTTTATTCCTCATCTTGCTTGCATTCATGTATGTCCTAAGTGAAAAACAACCAATTCCCCAACGAACGTCTCGAGCTACCCCACCACAGGTCCAGCCTGCTCTGCTCGTCCACCTGCCTGACCCTGAGATACTCTTTCTCGCTTTTTACTTCTCTTTTCTCTTTCACTTCTTGGGGCTCCCGTGCATTGGAAAGCCAACAGGGTAGATGTTCTCCAAGGTCCCTCTCAGGTGCTCAGTCTTAGGGCAGGCTCTGGGCTCTGAACCCGTCCGTGGCTGATAGGAGGTGGGGTGTAGGGGTGAGGTCTGCATGGACCATGACCAGCTGACTAACATTAGTTGCAAGCTTGCTTCAGGTGCTGTGGTTTCAAAGTCATTTTCATCCTCATCTTTACAGATAAGGAAACCAGGTCTCAGGTTACTTGTCCAAGGTTCACAGTCAGTAAATGTATAGCAGAACTGAGATCTGTCTAGACTTCAAAACCTATAATTTTTTTTTTCCTGAACTGCTGTAGGCTTTCCTCTGTGACAGCAAGTTGCCTGGAAACGTGCTTCCTCCAGCCTGGGTTCCTGAATGTATTGGCACCAAAGTATAAAATGATGATTGTCATGGCCAACTTGGGCCTGTTGTAGAGATGGGAGAGGGAGGAACCAGAAACTTGGAAGGGGTGAGGGAGGTAGGGTCAAAGCAGCTTCATTTTTATCAGAAGGGTGTTTATCAGTGTTGATCCTTCTCACTCCTGCATACCTCCACTGGTTGCTTGATTTTCATTCATTTAATAACATTATTGAACGTGTACCTGACTTACATGCTAAGCAGTAGGATCGAAGTGGTTTTTACTTTTTGGTCTAACAGGAAAGTAATCACATTTACTGAATATGATGAGGTGCAGAGGAGTAGTCTGGGAGGGTTTCCTGGAGGAAGTGCTGTTTAAGCTGGGATCTGGAGAATGACTTGGAGCTAGCTGAGTGAAAGGTAGGGAGGGCGCTAAAGCGTTTCAGGTGCTACTTGTAGAAAATGGGTTGTAGAAATTGTGGAGTTTGTGACTAAGATCCAGGGCTATTTCTCGTGGTGTTACAGGGACAGGAAGAACAGTTAAAGCTTCAGGTATGGTTGTAACCAGGAGCTAAAAACTAGACCAAGGCAGCTACTTCTCTCTTTACATTTACAAAATCTTCTTGCACCCTGCATCTCTGCACAGCTGTTTTTTTTTGTTTTTTCTCTTTTCACTTTTACTACATCCCCATGCACTTGGCAGAAGAGAGCTAAGCATAACTTCCTGGAGGTATGTGTCTTCTGAGCACTCTGACTCCTGGGGGAGATAATTTGATCCAGCTTGGGCTAGTATCCACCACTGGTCTGGGCACCTGAGGCCCAGGTGGAGTCATGTGATAAGGCTGGACCTCTCTAAGGTGGCACGGTGAGGCGGGAATGGGTATGAGATGTCTCCCTCTGACCTCTGACTAACCAGGTTAGTTCTTGGTACTGCTTCCCCGGCTCTTGTGCTGGGCCGAGGCCTGCTGTTGGGGGATGAGGGGAGCGGAGGAGGGGAAGGAAAAATAGTTCAGGCAGGAGAGGGGCTTTGGGCTGCTTTTAGGGCTCTTCCACCTTCCTGTCTCTGGCAATATGGGGTTGCCAAATTGGGTGGCATTATTTACAATTTATTTAATATTTGGTACATATATAAGATGTGAGGTATGCAGCCTAACAATAAACACCCCAGAACCCACCACCCACTGACTGACTTCAGACTGGATCTCTGGCTGGGAGTCTGTACAGTAGGCTGGGTAAGAGCGTGGGCTCTGGACAGCTGCATGTGGCCTGGGCTTGTTTTTCTCTCCTAGAGAAGGGGTAGCGATACCCTCCTCAGTGCTGGGAGGATTGGATGAAACTTGTAGGTGAGCCCTGAGCCCTTAGCCTTGGGTTAGCACGCTCTCGGGTTAGTTGTTACTCCCTGGAAGTGAACGAGCCTGGCAGGACCGGGGTCCTCCCTCACCTCAGTCTCTTGGACATGGTCCTAGAGTGCGAAGCAGAGTCCGCAGAAGTGAGACTGTTAGACTTGGGTCACATAGTTGTGTGGTCTAGGCCAGCCCCTCTCCCAGTGAGACTTAACAGAGCATCTTCTGTGCTCTACCCTGGTCCAGGTCCCCCCCCCCATCCCCCACCCTGAGGAATGCTGCAGCATGTTGGAGACCGACTGGTAAGGAAACATTACTGTGTCACGCAGTGAGAACACTGATATGAGATCATTCTGGACAGAGCTGCCTTCTCCACCTGGGCTTCCCAGTCACTAATTAATTCAGCAGTGGTGTCTGTCTGTACTAGTACACATACTAGTTGTTCAGCTGCTTCACTGAACAACACGTCTAGTCTCCAGGCAGCTCTTGCCTGGCTTGAAGGGAGGATTAAAAAGGCTTGGTCAGACCTTGGCTTTAAGTTCCTCCTAAGGAGCGTCCTTTTGTTTCTCTTTTTTATAGCACTTATCACAAACACAGGTCTAAATATTTTCAGAATTTATTGATAAATCATTTAATTTTAAGTGGCTGTCCCTATTTTTTTGCGTTTGGGAAACTGAAAAAGGTGGCTTATGCACAAACCTATTTTTTAAGTGGTTATTCTTTTTTTTTTTAACATTTTTTATTGATTTATAATCATTTTACAATATTGTGTCAAATTCCAGTGTTCAGCACAATTTTTCAGTCATTCATAGACATATACACACTCATTGTCACATTTTTTTCTCTGTGAGTTATCGTAACATTTTGTGTATATTTCCCTGTGCTATACAGTATAATCTTGTTTATCTATTCTACAATTTTGAAATCCCAGTCTATCCCTTCCCACCCTCCATCCCCCTGGGTTATTCTTTTTATTGTTATGAAATGAAGATAAAACCTCTGAGCAGTTCCTGTAGTAAGCAGATACTTTTCTTTTTTCTTACATATGCCCCCTATTTAAGAATTACATAGTCTGTTGTAAGACATAAAACTGTGGTTGACATATAAGAAGTTGATGGGACATCCTAACCAAGAAAATCAAGTTTCTTGTTCAGCTAGTCAGAATCTTCTACACAAATTCAAACTTTGTCACTATAGTTTGCAACATTATTTTAAGTAGTATTGGCATTGATGGATTTGTGTTTCCAAACCCGGGTACTCTCCAAAGCCTCCTGCCCAGGTGCTGGGGGAGGCTGGTGGTGGAGTCAGTCTAGTGCAGCTTCTGAGAGTTCCCTGTAAGGCAGGCTGGAGGGGCCCGGCATAGGCGAGAGCATGAGGCTGCAGCTGCTGAACTGTCAGGGTCCCATGTCCTGCAGTTTGGACTTTTAATTTGGGTTAACAGGCTCCTTTAAAATGCTCATCCCTCTATTTGTACCATACTGATTTTTTAAAAAATTGACCAAACAGCAAGCAAAAGGAGGCTGTCCCTTGTTTTCTACTTTTTATTTTAAAACAGCTGTATCAACATAGATTAAAATTCATACAATTGAAGTATTCAATTCACTGCACATTTACAAAGTTGTGCAATCATCACCACAGTCCAGTTTTAGAAAAGTTTCATCATTCCAAAGTTTTTTATCTGGTGTTTTCTTAGAGTATTTTGAGATTCATCTATGTTGTTCCCAGGACAAGTAGTTATGTTGCTTTTTGTCATCAAAGAGTAATTAATTGGATGGCTTCATTAGATTATGGACATTTGGAATGTCTCCAGTTTTTGTTGTGAATAATTCTGCAATGAACATTCATCTGTAAGTCCTTATGTGGACATGTGTTTTCCGCTTCCCTTGGGTACGTAGGGTAGAGCTGCTGTGGGTAAGTAATGTGTGTGTATTTTGGGGGGAAGGGATGGTAAATGATTTTATTTTAAACCGTAATAAGACTGCAGATTTATTGAACAAACGAATACACTGGGTGCTGGCCACTGTGCGGGCACTGGAGCAGCATGGTGACAGTCCTGGTCCCGATGCTGCAGTAGTTTACTCTCAGAGGGGTGGCGGACTGTCGCCCGCACGTGACACTTCAGCTACTGGTAGGTTCTGTGAAGAAAATCAGAATGGGGTTAAAAGGGTACAGAGTGGAAAGAGGAGCATGATTTTTTCTTTCTGTAATAAATTATGACGTTTTAAATGCTACATATTTAACAGAAATTTTTCAGCAATCTTAAATGTATAGAAATGGCGTAAACAGTGCAAAGGTTTTTCCCTGGATCATTTGAGAGTCATTGCTGGTCCAGTGCCCTGTCTCCGCAGAACAGCACACACATCCTGCACAGCATGGCCATCCCCTCCAGGCAGTGACGCCGCCCTCCCGGGGCTGCTTACTGCTCTTCGGACCCTGCTTAGCAGGTGATGTTGCATTTAGCGCCTGTCTCCTTGGTCCCCTTCAGGCCGGAGCAGTTCCTCACCCTTCCTTTGGCTTTAATGCCTTGACACTTTGGCAAATTGGTGTGTTTTTAACTTTCTGAGAAACCACCAGACTGGTCTGCAGAGCACCATTGTGCACCCTGTCTGCAGGAGGGGATGCTCCAGTTCTTCATGGTCTTACCAGCACCTCGATTTGATTCTGTTCCGTCTGGAGAGGTTGTAAGTGGTACTGCGTGTGGTCTCGCTCTGCCTCTCCCTCATGACTGATGACGACTGTGTCTCTTTGTATGCTTATTAACCAGTTGTGTATTTTGTTTGGTGACATGTTCAGTCGTATCTTTTGCCCATTTAAAAATCCTCATCTCTCATTTGATTTGTTTTTTAAAATTTTTTGAGGGTGGGAAGTAATTAGGTTTATTCATTTACTTTTTTAAGAGAGGTTCTGGGGGTTGAACTCAGGACCTTGTGCATGCTAACCATGTGCTCTACCACTGAGCTATACCCCCTCATTCGATTTAATGTATATAGTTCAGCTTTCCAGGTTTTCCTCTAGAAGAGTGACAGCCAGGAATTGGAAGCATAATCAAAATCTAATCATGAGGCAACACAAGAGAGACCCTAATTCAGGGATATTCTACTAAATAACTAGCCTGTCATCTTCAAAAATGTTAAGGTCACGAACGTGAAGAAGACTGAGGAATTGTTACAGGTTGAAGGAGTCTAAGGAGATGGACAACTGAATGTGACTGGTGATTCTGGATTGGCACAGTAGAATGAGCCTGAAGACTGCAATGTAGCAGTGTTAACTTTTGATTTCATATGTATGCTTTCTTTGTAGGAAAAACACAGTGAAATATTAGAGGGTGATGAGACATCATATTGGCGAACTTACATACAGTTGCTTCAGAGAGTAAAAGTTTGATGACCTGTGTTTACAACTTTTCTGTACTTGGAGGTTTAGTTTGTTTTCACTGAAGAGTTGTTGGTGAGTCTCAGGAAGGTTCTTGTGAGGGTGTACTGAAATTTGGGGTAAGCCTCAAAAGACATCTTTCAGCCAAATGAAAGCGCACTGGCCTGGGAGTTCGGGGACCCAGGTCTCAGTCCCTGCCTTCATGGACACTGGATGGGCGTGTGCTCCTCACTTTGCTTCTGCAGGTTTTAGTTTCTCTACTGTGTAAAAGTACGGGATTAGGATAATCTCCAGGGTCCCTGCCCTCCAGAGCATCATGGGAAATTAGCACATGAGTACACAGACTGCATGAGGAGGACACCTGCGGGGAGTATCTGTTACTGTTTTCTTCTGTCTAGTTTAGTTTACCTGAGAAGTCTCTGAATAATGACTAAAGAGAGGTAACAAGTAGGGGAGCTATTAATAACTGGCAAAATTATTTACTTCAATGTTAAAAGCCCAAAATTAAACCCTTGAGAAAAATGATGAATTTTTATACCATAAAGACAAAGTTGGAACTTAATAATACTGCAGTACCAGAGTAGCAGTTTATCTCAGGGAATTAGATTATTCATGTGTATTTGACTGAAGAGAGAGGTTTTAATTCAGTGGCTGGAATGGATGCTCAGACTGCTATATTGTACTTGGGAACACATGTATAGTGAGAGAATGTGGCATTTCAGAGAGAGGGAAATTCTTAAATAGAACTGATTAAAAGTAATTCTGGAAAAAAAACCCCAAAACCTTAGTACAGTCCTATTTATAGTATAAGTAGTTTTAACTGAACAGCTGAAGGAAATAAGCAAAAATACATTTCTCCAGTTAATATCTAAATTGCCACTGATCACAGGTCAGACTTGCGAAGTAGAAGGTAAAACCTTCAGGACTCACCTGGGTCACCAGGTTTTATTCTGAGTCAGTTACTGAGTTCAGGGTACTGCTAGTCTTTGCTTCAGTAGATATGGGAGAATGTTGAGTTTGGGGCTTATTTGAAATTTCCTTCCCTTTTCAGTCTGTTGGCGCTGAAGCCATCCTCAAGCTTGTATTCCCCTCATTGCATCATCTTTCTCTCTGTTCCGTGGTTGAAGAAGATGCTTTTTTTTTTTTTTTTAAAGGCTCAATATACTGCTTTCCCATAAGTTAATTTTTACTGCAGGACCGTATAGACATATAAAAGTACTTGATGCTATGTTTTAGACCAGTGAAAAACCATTCTATAGTAGAGCTTGGTAACCTCTTTCCAGCCATTTCCAGGAATGTCCACCTCTTACTGAGCCATTCTGCCTGTTTTGTATTTTGCTAATGTTTCCAGCATCCTTTCAGGACAACTCTGATCCCTTACCATTCAAGTGGTGATAAAGGTGATATTCTTTAGGAGTGTTGTAAATTCTTTCTTTAGTCCGAAGTGAGCTGGAAAGAAAAGGCATTCGTGGGTCTCTATCCACTCTGACATAACGGCTCATAGAAAGAGCCGTTTATTTCCTGCCACTAGGAAAGTATAAGATAGAAATTAGTCATAAGAAGGCCACAGTTTTATAGATAGTTCAAGAATGCTTCTGGTTACCCCAGCAGACAGGACGTAGCATTCAAGAACTGGTAAATGTTTATCTCACATCCTAGAATTTAATACTTACCAAATATAAATTGGAAAATATTTTGGCCTTACATGGTTTCTGGCTTCAGCAGGAGAAACTCTAGTGTTTCCCTATTAAGTAAGATGCTGGCATTGGGCTGAGGTGTATTTTATTCATGGAAGTACCCATCACTCCTGTTTTGGTTGTTTTAACATAAATGAGTGAATTTTGTCAAGTGTGTTTTTTGCCTCCATGGAGATGATTGGTAATGAGAGGTTAATTAACTCTCTTTAGTGTTACTAACATGACGATCATGTTAATGGATTTCTTTATATTGATCCTCCTTTATATTATTGGAATAAATCCTGCTTGGTTATATTGTATTCTCTTAATGTGCTGTTGGATTCTGTTTGCTAGTGGAATATTTTGTGTTGCTATTCATAAGTGATACTAGTCTATTTTGTTTCTGTGTGTGCAGTCTGTCTGGTTTGGGGTTTGTTGTTACACTTGCTTCATAAAGTGAATTTGAAAGTTTTCCTGTGTTCTGAGATAGTACGGGAACTACCGTATCTTCAAATGGAGAGTTTCCCCGTGTAACCATTGGCTGATGCTGTTTTGTGTCTCTCGGCCTGCCCTCCAGGTTGTTCTCCACAACCACCATGTGACTGCTGTTTCTTTAGAGCTTATTGTCCATTAAGCACCTTCATATGTATCACCCTTATGTGAGGATCCTTAAGCAGTGTAGTACTTAGCAGTCCCTGGTTTTGAATTTTATGTAAGTGGAATCACTGTGTGTATTCTTTAGCTAGCTTTGTTCACTCATCATGTTTCTGAGTACAGCTGATCATTTTCACTACTTTCATGTGTAGTATACCACAGTTTATTCATTCTACTATTAATGGACATTTGGGTTGTTTCTATTCCAGTGTTTCTGAGAATAACCTCATCCATTTCTCCTGATACACAAGAGTTTCTTAGATGCATCCCCAGTAGTACAGTTGCTGGGTGGGAGGGCACATGCATGTTCACTAGGTGATGCCACGTTGTTGTCGTAAGTACCATATCTTTTGTTAAATTGATTCCTTGGTACCTTACATTTGTTGTTGTTACTATAATTTCTGTCTGTACTGGTTTATAGAAAGGCTTTGACTTACAAATTGATTTTATGTCCTGCAACCTTACTAAAGTCTTATTACAATAATTTGTGCTGAAATTCTTTTAGGACAAGTATATCATCTGAAAATCATGACAATTTTGTTTATTTTCATTACTTTGACTTTTTTTCCCCTGTCTTAAGAGCAGTGGTGAGAGTGGGCGTTGCTAATGTTAAAAGTAAAGCTTTAATCTAATGAGAAGGGCTGTCAGTTCTGTTGGTTTTAGTGTAGATTTTCTTATTAGTTTCTCTTTTTCAAGCTTTTCAAAGTTTTTTAAAAATCCTGAATGATTGTTGAATTTCCACAGTGCTTTTTTACTGCTTCTCTAGAAATTTTTATGTGGTTTTTCTTCTTTAATCTGTTACAAATTTCCAATAACATTAAAAGGTTTCTCTAATGCTGAATCAGTTTGGCATTCCTGGGGTTAAGCCCAGTGTGGTCATGAGGTATCATTGTCTACTGCTGGGTTTGGTTTGCTCATGAAGGCTTGGGGTTTTCTCCTTTTGCTCGTGAAGGAAATGGGCCTGTAGTTGTTCCTTTCTCATGTTCTCCTCTGGTTTGGTATCAAAATTAGACCATCCTTACAAAATTAGTTAGGAAGTATTCCTTCTTTTCCTATATACTATTTCTGTTTCTGTAAAATTGGAATGATTGAGTCCTTAAAAGTTTGGTAGAACTTGTTTGTGAAGCAGTCTGAACCTGTTCATTTGGTCTTCATGGGAACGTGTTAAACTACTGATTCAAAAATTCTTTATAAACAACATAAGACTTCATTTTCTATTTCTTCTTGATAAATTATATTTTTCTAGGAATTCATTTTACTTGTTTCTGCATTTATTGGAGTATTGTATTTTCTTATCACTTTTAATTTCATTTTGATGTATTTAAACAGATATAAAACATTACTTGTTTAAAGAAAAAATTAATAATGTAATTAGTGTGCCAACTGTAGAATAGAACATTGTCAGTATTTTAGAAATGTCTTATCAAATCTCCATCTAGAGGTGACCACTATCCTCACTTTTGTGATAATTGCTCTTTTCTGCCTCTCTCCTTTTTAGTTTTTACTTAAATTTTTTTTATTATTTAAATTTTTTTACTTTAATTGAAGTATATATGTAGAACAGTGCATATATCATAAGCTTACAGCTTGATAAACTTTCACGAACTAAGCACACTCATGTAACTAACCAGTGTCCAGATCAGCCTTCAAACCCTAGCACCTTAGAAGCCCCCCCTGGACTCCCTTCTAGGGGAACCTGTCTTGATGCCTGACAGTGTGGATTCATTTCGTTCTTTACTTCACATGAGAGTCATGTAATGTGTTTGTTCTCCTTGGTATCTGGCTTCTTTTATTCAGCATTATGTCTGTGTGGTTATGGATTATTCATTCTCATTGCTGTATCAGAATTCCATGTTGTAACTTTCCTGCTGCTGGGATTGTTCCCAGTTTGTTACCGTTATGAATAGTGCCGCTGTGAACATTCTAGTGCATGTGTTTTGGTGAGCACGTGTGCACGTTTCTGCTGGTGACACACCTGGGGCAGAACGACTGCCACACAGGTGCAGAGGTTCCATTCCAGTGCATGTTGCCACACGGTTTTCCAGAGTGGGTAAGTCACAGCCCCGTCCTGGGAGGGCACAGGAGTTCAGACTGCCCCCCGCCCTCAGCAGCACGGAGTGTTTTCTGCCTTCATTGTAGCCATTCTGGTGGCTGTGAAGTGGTATGGGTTGTTGGTTTTGTTTGCATTTTCCTGATGATTGTAGCTCTTTTTTTTTTTTTTTTTTGCTGTCTTGTTGTGAAATGTTCAGGTTGTTTGCAGGTTTTTTTTAAATAATAGGAATTCTTTCTAGATCCTGGACATGAGTCTTAGTTTTAGATTTATGTATTGCAAATATCTTCCCTGTTCTGGGAGTTGCCTTTTCATGCTTATAATGGGGTGTCTCTGATTCTATGTCATCGATTTCAGTTCTTTAGTGAACTTCATCATTTTGTCATCTGTTTTCTGCTGGCTAGATGGGCAGTGTTGAAAGGGCTACTCTGGGAGGAAGCCCCAGGGAAGGAATAAGGACAGGCCTTTGGCCCGCAGGTGGAAGGATAGAGTTCTTCCCCCTTGTTTGCTCAAGGGAAGAAAGTAAGGGCACTAGCGGAACAGACGTCACTGAGAAACCATGGCAAACTGAGTGTATGTGAGGGTTTTTTGCCAGGTGGCCTTAGCTTCTGAGTCAGGTAGGAGATAAGGTTGGACATCCGCCCAGAGTGCATCGCGTGGAGGATCCGAGACTTGGAAGGCAAGGAGAGAGTTTGGGACGGCTCTTGTGTACTTGCAGGCCAGCTGGGGATGCGGTAGGACTGCCCCTGCCCCTGGAGATTGAGCACTCGGCACACATGCATGCAGGAAGGGCTCTGCAAATACCTGCCAACCGGCCGGCAGAGGAGTGCCAGTGATGGTGCATGGAGGCTGGCTAGCCAGGTGCTGTCCCCACACTTTGCCGTCTCCTCGCATTTCCCTTCACATCCTTGTATTATTTGAATACCTGAAAGAAGGAAGAAGTAGGTCCCTCATGACCTACGTGCCTCTTCAAGAGCAGCAGGAACATGTCTCTTCTATCAATTTAGAAACTGCATTTAAATCTCAGCTCTGGCACTAATAGCTGGGCGACTGACAGCATGTCATTTAACTTCTCAGAGTCTCATTTCACTTTTTGGTGAAACAAGCATCATGCTGTTTGAATGTGGAAATGACTAAATCACTGTATAATCCTGACCCATCTCAGTATGGGTCTGCAGCATTGAAATGGGTGACTTGGGTGCAGGCTGGACACCTGTGTAAGTAAGTAACTTGTGGAGCTTCTTTGGGGGTTTTTTAATTACTGTTATTTTAATTGGAGTGAAATGCACGTGGCATCAAATTTACCATCTTAACCATCTTTGAGCATACAGTTCAGTAAAGTATATTACATTGTTGTACAACAGATCCGTGGAACTTTTCCATCTTGCAGAACTGAAACTCTACCCTTTAACAACTCTCCATTCTCCCCTCACTCACTTCCTGGAAACTGCCAGTCTACTTTCCCTCTCTGTGAATTTGACTGTTTTAGGGGCCTCATATAAGTGAGCATAATGCCCGCAAGCCTCATCCAGATTGTCCCATAGGGCAGATTTTCCTTCTCTGTCAGCCATGCGTCCATTGATGGATACTTGGGTTGCTTGCACCTCTTGGCTGTGGTGACTAATGCTGCTATGCAGGTAGGTGTACAAATAGCTCTTTAAGACCCTGCTTTCAGTTCTTTTGGCTATATCCCCAGAGGTGGAATTTTCAGCTCATATGGTAATTCTATGTTTCATTTTTTGAGGAATATCATACCGTGTTTTAAAGCAGCTGCACCATTTTACATTGCCACCAACAGTACACAGGTGTTCCAGTTACTCCACATTCTCACCAGTACTGATTTTTTGGGGGGTTTTTAATAGTAGCCATCCTAATAGTAGACATCAATAAATATTTGTTCTCTCACATTTTCTGTGAGTCAGGAATTGAGGTGTGGGCCTAGTTGGGCCGTAGTGAGGTGGGCCTTGTGCTCTGTGTGGTTGTTGTCAGCACAAGTATTTGGCAGCTAATGTGGGAGTGACTTCTTCAGTACACTGTATGTTAAACACTTTCTGGGATAGAAATCTGAATAAGATACAACCCTTACCTCAGAGGCGGTTTTCATAAATACAATTGGGAACTTACAACTTGGAGGTCTGCGCGTGCATGTGTGTGTGTGTATTTTCTCTTTGTTCAGACACAGTTATAAAAGTACTTAAATGGTCATACAGTATCACCATTGTTAACAATTAATGACATTAAACATTGAAAGTTAAAGAACATTTAACTTTTGTTCCCTGGGTTTTAGTGGAATTTTAAGTCTTCATGGTGAATTTTCCAGTTAGTCAGACTAGACTTCATAAATACTCTGCTAACTGCACAGGTGAGTTTGGGAGACTCCCTTTTCCGCCATCCTGGGATCGGGCCTTCGCAGCTGTCGGAAGGCCCCGTCTTACTGTGTCTCAGATGTAAGCCTCCCTGAGAAGGGAAGGCGGGCGCCGCCCTTAGGTTCTCACAATCACTTAACAGAGCAGAGGGCGGGTACCCAGGGGTAGTATGTTAAAGTTACTTTTTAAAGTACACTCCTAGCAACCGAGGGAAGGACTTTGTCCATTTTTCTGTAGTTGACCCTGTGGCTTTGCAGTACAGTTGGCTGTCCAGTTCTAGGAGGAAGTTTTAGGTGGTTGTTGTGTTCTCTCCTGTCCTCTTCAGACCAGGTGACATCTACAGAGCTTTCTGTTATCTCGTTCGTCCTCATTCCTTGGCTGTAGTACTAATCTGCTGCTGTGTAATAAATACCCTACAGCTTCGTGACTGAAAACATCTATAAACATTTGTGATCCCACATTTTTGATGAGTTAGGAATTGAGGAGTGGGCCTGGTGGGGCAGTTCTGGCTCAGGGCTCAGTTTTTATGTCACAGTCCCCTTGCATGTAACACTTGACACGTTGTTACTGAGTCCCATTCAGTCTGTATTTCTCTGCATTTGTACAGACTCTGCTCTGCCAAGCCTGCTCCTTTTCTGAGCCTTTATGGTTTATAGTTACCACTCCCAGCTCCTGAGTTGCCCTTTAAAATTTGCTTGCTGTGTTCCTTCAGTTGAATCTTATCTTTGTTCTTTGTTTAAAACATGTTTGTTTATTTTGTTGGATTTTGAAAGAGGAGGCATTCTGTACCATTTCTCACTTAGTGCTTCCCAAAGTTCTATTGTGTAGGACTTTCTGGGCACATTCTTAAGTAATGGAAGGGACACAGAATTCAGAGGAAGGACCAGATGTTAATCCTAGCCCTGCTGTTGGATGGCTTTGGCTAAATCTATGGTTTAGCTTCTATGGTAGGAATTTAACTCTTTTAAAGTTGTATATAGTTGGTATATTCTTAAAAATTAGACTAAATTTTATATCTAATGAGAATATAAGGAAAATTAAAATAATGCAGGGTTTATAGTGATGAACAGGAAATTGATAGAATTATTAAGTAATTTAATGATTATTTTAAAATGATAATAAAATCATAAAAATGAGATTTTTTTTTAATTTGGGCCTGAGACTTAGATAAAATTATTGTTGTGTAGGTGGTAGCAGTATTATTTGCATTTGTATTGAATTTATTCATTATATGTTTTTATTGAAGTATAGTCAGTTTACAGTGTTGTGTTTAATGTATGAAATAAGATTTTGCAGATATTTATTCTTCTAAATAACCCTACATCTGAGAGACCAGTATTCTTTCCATTTTATGGGGCAGGTGCTGCGGTTCAGCAAGGTTAAGAGATTTGCTGTGGTTATAAGCACAGAGTTGTGACAGTGCGAGAACTTGAATTTTGGGACTTCCAAGACACTCTTTGTAATGTGACTCAAAATATAACTTGAGTAGTTTAAGTTATTTCTTCTCATGCATCTCAGTCCAGCGCTTTGTAGATTTTCTGGAGCGTGTGAAGGCAGGAGTGTCAGCAGCTGTCCCGGAGATCAGCTGCTCTCCAGTGTGCCAAGGGCCACTGTCTCCGGCAGTATTTCTCTCTGTCTGGGTCTTTGATTGTGTTTGGGAACAGATGTGGTTATTACTCAAGGGAGAAAGGGAGGAGATGATATAGGGAGAAAAGAAAAGAAACTGACTTCAGAAATAAGATTTCCACAGTAACTTGAGCAACGAGGAATTTGAGTAATTTCACAGAAATTCCTAGTTGTGCTGACCAGTATCCTACGGAATTCTTGTAGGTCTGTGGAGTCCTTGGGGATCCTTTGTGTTCACTCTCAAATGACAGGAACAGATTCAGGCCAGGACCCGAGGGCTGGAGGACTGGGTTGAGGACCTGGGAGTCAGCAGGAGTCAAGGCGGTGCTTCGTGTCAGTCTCCCCGCAGCGTCCTCTCTCTGCAGGATGAGGCCCAGGTGTGCGCCTCCCAAACACACATTCCTCTACCAGCCTGGCCCTCAGGTTCCCAGGTTCTCTGAGAAGAGATGCTAGTTGGCCCAGCTCAGCCTTTGGGTGGGCTTTCCCTGTGCTGGGTGTTAGCTCTCCAGCCAGGGCCAGGGAGGGGCTATACTCTCAGGGGGCCCAGGCCGGGCGATCTGGCAGATCTCTTGGGTAAGGGTCACCTGGGCTGGGCAGGTACCTGAAAGGTGTCTATCACAGAAGGTCACCTAGGGAGCTTTGTAAAAAGAGTGCCAGGCTCTGCTCCCCAGTAGTTTTGTTCAGTCAATAGGTATGGAGTAGAAACTGGGTACCCACACTTTTTAAAGCTCCCTGGATAATACTGATGCCTACTTAGATTTGGAAATCATTTTACTCCAGTACATACGGATCAATCAGTACATATTTGCGTTAAGGAAATAATGGAAGGATAAAAAGAAACTAATAAAATGCTTACAGGGTGAGGGTGGATGAAGACAGTGATGGAAGCAAGATTTCTCTCTCGCTCTTTTTTTTCTAATTTTAATCTGAACATTCAACCCATTTAAAATTTAAAGAAACATTTTAGTCTAAACAATTAGAAAACAACCCTCCAGAAGCCTCATTTTAAAAAATTGAAGATAACAAAGACCAGAAGATGTCACTGTTAACTGTGGTCAGATTTCTTATCTGCGATGAAATTCCAGTTTTTGGTATTAATCATTTAAATGTAATTCATTTTTCCTCATCAGCATAATCCCATAGGAGTTAACGCTGGAGGCTGGAGAAGGGGCAGGGAAGTAGAAGACAGCGCATCCTGCAGGGAGGGTTCCTCCCCAGCAGACCTAAACCAGGAGACGCTGGCCCAGGACGAGGCGGGCTGGGAGGGGAAGCATAGGAGCAGCGAATCTCAGTCTTAGGTATATATTAGAACCACCTAGAAAAACTCTTCAGTGCCCAGACTGCACCCTAGACCAGTCTGGCCGGTCTCTGGCTGCGAGACCAGGTGTTTCTCCACCTCCATCTGTGGTTCCAGGGTGTGGGCAAGGGTGAGAGCCCGGGCTGGAGCAGCAGGGACCCACCACCGCCATGGCGGGCCACCCCCTTTACCTGTAATGTATGAATCAGGAACGTGGGTAGAATCTTTACTTTGTGTTAGAAACTGCTCTGAGTGCTTCGCATCCTCTGTTTGATTTATTACTCCACCTGTTCTCATTGTTGCCTTTTTATCGTACTAGTTCCCTTATTCCTTTTAAGTCTGGTCTAGTTTCCCTCTTTTCACATTCTTCTCATTCTCTGTTCTTTCTTTTTAAAATCTTTGTTACACATGCACACACACAAATTTATGTATATAATTTTTAACAAAAGGATGTAATATTAAAACTTTTTATTTTGAGATAATTTTAGACTTAAAAAACAGTGCAAAAATAGTCCAGAGAGTTCCCGTGTAACCGCTGTTTCCTAATGTTGACATCGTATACATGTATAGTAATACCAGGACCAGGAAATGAAAACTGGGGGAATACTGTCAACCAGATGCAGCCTTTGTTCACATCTCCCCGTTTTCCCACCAATGTCATTTTTCCTTCCAGGGTCCCATTTTGCATTTAATTATTGTATCTCCTTAATCTCTCCCAGCCGTGACATTTCTTCAGTCTTCCCTTATCTTTCATGACTGTGACACGTTTGAAGAGTTCTGGAATGTTATTTTGTAGACTGTCCCTCAGTTTTTGTCTGATGCTTTTTTCATGACTGCAGTGAGATTAAGAGTGATGTGCTCCTCTTGAAACATCATATCAGTTTATGTTGTTGAGATTTTTTTTATCCCTGGAGGTACTAACTTTAATCACCTGGTTAAGTTGGGGTCCGCCTATTTATCCCTTTGTAATTGGCAAATACTTGGAGGATGTACTTTGAGACTGTGCAGATACCCTGTTTCTTCTCAGATTTTCACTTACTAAATTAAGCCTCCATCCATTGATCTTGTCTGAAAAAAATTGTGGTATTTGCCTAAGCAGTTTTTCTGTTTCTCTTATTCCTTCGAATTGGAGTGCTTCTGTAAGAAAAGAGTTGCCCCTTATCCCCACATACTTACTCAGTTACTTACTTGTGTCAGTATGAACTCATGGATATTTATTTTATTCTGTGAGTTACAATCCAATATTGTCTTTTTTTTATTCAAGTTGTTGCAGCTTTGACTTTTCTTGTTTGCTTCTGCCGACTGACCCCCTTCAACAGCCCCGCCCTTAAGTACCTGCTGAGGTGCAGGGTGTGCTCACTGCTCCTGGGGTGTTGTTGCTTCTAGGTCCTCTCTGCGAGCCGGCTGGGAAGAGGTGTGTCTGCGCCAGCCCTGGCCTGCTCTCACATCTGTGTTCCTGTGTCTGTCCATGTGTGTTAGAAACGGGTCGCACTGATGGCGCTGCCTCTAATCCAGCACCATGCATTCTGTTGTTGCCTCTCCGCTCCTGTAACTCTCCGCTTGCCTGGCTCTCACTGTGTGTTCCGTTTATTTGTTCAGTCCCATTCTGTGTCCACATAAGGCAGATTCGGGATTGCTAACCCATATCCTTGTGAGAAACAAGTTCATGAACATGATGACTGGATCTGTGTGCAGCCCTTTCCTGCTTCAGTGTGACAGCACCCGTTAAGTGTTGTTTCCTAGAGTTACTTAGGCTAGTTTCTTCCTCCTGCCCTTCGGTGTGTTGATGTTACTCGTTTGTAAGACAGGCTCATTTGTTACTATTTGTGTTCCGTTTTGGGTTCTTCCCATAAACTGGTTGTTTTGTTTCTTTAGTTTTTTGAATATGTGATGCAATACTGTGGTTTGCAGAGTCCGAGCTGTACCCAGGGTGGACTCAGAGAAGTGTCCCTCCCTCCTCACCCTGGCCACCCATTCCCTTCCTCCCCTGCACCCCTCTCCCACTCGCCCCCTGTATGAAGCCAGTCTCTAGTTTTGAATTTATCCTTCCTGTATTTCTGCTGTACAAATAAGCAGTTACATGTACATTTTCTTATAACCCCCTTCTTTCTTTCTTTTTAATAGACTTTACTCTTTTAGAATAGTTTCAGATTCACAACAGAATTGAGCAGAAAATACAGAGTTCGCACATAGTCCTCCCCACCCACACATACATACTCCCATACCCTCAACATCCCTCATCAGTATGTCATATTTGGTACAGTTGATGAACCAACATGGGCACATTATTATCAACCAAAGTCCATAGTTTATATTAGGGTTCACTCTTGATATACATGCTATGGGGCCCCCTTCTTTCTTACATGATGGATAGCATAGTATAAATCTCTTTTGTGCTTCACTGTTTTCACTTAACACGGTATCTTTGGACCACTGTGTATCCATTCTTACAGGTCTTTTCATTCCTTTTACATGTGTGTAGTGCTCCATCATGTGACTGTCACAGTTGGTTCAGCCTCTCTCTAGTGTATGGGTATTTAGGTGTTGTCTAGTATTTTGCAATTACAGAGAATGCTGCAGTGAATAACCTTGTGTGTATGTATTTTCATATCATTGGAGATGTATCTTCAGGGTAGATTCCTGGGAGTGGGATTGTTCAACTAGAAGAGGTGCAGAGGTGTGATTCTGGTAAGTGGTGTCCCACCAATTTCTTCTGAAGGGTTGTGTGATTTGCCTCCCCCTTAGCTATGTTTGAGAGTTAATTGCATGTATTTTATAACACATACATGTCAGTGATTATGAAATTTTGTCCAGGGTCTTCCTTTCCTTGTCTGTTTTCTCTTCTGTCATAATGGGTTGCAAAAAAAAAAAAAAAAAAAGTAAAAGTAGTTTTCCAGAGCTGACCGAAGATTTTCTAACTGGCATTTTAGAGTTATAATTATATGTTACATTTTTCTACTTTACCTAGTTTAGCATCTGTTACGTAACATCTCACCACCTGCTTAGTTGTGCAGGCAGCTCTTTTCAGTTTAGATAATAATGCTCTGTGCTTCAAGTTTCAACATTTTCCTATCTTAGAGAGTTGTTTCCCACATGTCTGGGTGGGTGTTAGTATTTCTGACCTTGGGGCAGTTCAGGAGAGACTTGACTTCTCCACTCCTCTGTGTTCCGACGGTGGGGATAGCCATCTGAGCCTCTTTCTCTGACTTGACTCATTGGGGCACCGCTTACAAAGGTGGGTAAGGGCTGCCTTACGAAGCAGGCCACCCTGTGCCCTGACCTGAGGCCCTGGGCTCTGCGGTTCCTTGTCTGCTTGTCCTGGCCAGTCTTGGCCTGGGCTCGTCTGCTGACCTCTCCTCGTTCAGGGGTCTCTCTTCTCTTGACTTCTCCACCCTCATTTTACAAGAGCCCGACTGTTTATTTTGTCTGACCTCACTCACTGCGCTGATGAGATCTGCTGGAGAAAGCCCCTAAATTGTCACAAATGGTACCACTCGACGTCTCTGGATTCTCATTTCTGCTGGTCTCTGACACGACCTTTTTTACCTTACTGCTTGTCCTCAGCCAGTCAGGCCCCTCTCACCTCCCTCGTGTGTGGTTTGCCTTTGCAGCCCCTGCCTCCTGGCCTGTCCCACACTGTGTGTTCGGTGCACAGTGCATCTTGTTTCAGATTTTGGTTCATCCTGAGGAGGAAGATCTAAATAGCCAGAACCTTCGAAGGGTACAGGCTGCTTTGGGAAGCAGAATGCTTTCTGTATCGCGGTCATTACGGTGTTTTTTATTTTTGTCCTCACTGCCTTCTCCAGCTCCTTTTCTGTCGATCTGTCAGAATCTTGCTCAATTATGAGCCAAACCATGGTTTGTCACCCCCAAGAGGGCACAGCCAGCAGAGGACGACGGGCCTCATGTAGCGGCTGAGAGCCTGGTTTGGAATCCAGTTCTGCCAGCCCCTGGTGTGTGGTCATAGGCAGGTGGCTTGACCGCTCCCTCTGCTGCAGTTTCTTCATCTGTAAAGTAGGGGCTGTGCCTCCCAGGTAGTGGTGAAGACAGCGTAAGGACTTGAGTAAAGCTCTTTGCACTGGGCTGAGTCTCAGTAACCCGTGGCCGCTGTGGGTAACGAGATCCTTTCTCACTTTCTTATCCTTCATGTCAGAGGCGTCGGAACTGCCTGTTAGAAAGTGTGGCCTTGAAGGAGGCTCGATGTGCTGAGCCTTGGATGATGACTTGGAGCTGTTGTCCTGGCTCACCGCTAGCCAGCATAACCTGGACCATTCTTGATTCACCCCAGTGAGGGTGGGAGGGAATAATGGGAGGGGGGAAGGTAGGAGGGTCCCCAGAGAGAATCCCATCTGCTTCATCAGGGCGTCTCTCACGACGAGTTCAGAGCTTAGGCGAACGACACAGGTCATTTCTAAAAAGTATTGCTTTGGATTAGACCTGTTCCGAGAACACGGACTGTGACTTTGAGCCTCTCTGGCTGCTTCATACAAAACAGAATTGTTACGGTTGTGGGATTTTAGGGTGATCAGAGTCACAGTACCAAATCCCGATGGGTACCTTAGATCTAGTAACATAGACTCAGTTTTCCCTATTTGTGTGGAGACAAATGTCAGTTTTTCATATTTTTGCCTTTAATAATTTGTGGAGCCTTTACTGAATATGAGTCACTACAGGTCTTCATGTTTCTGTGTTACATCTGTGCATACATGTGTGTGTATGTACATTCAGCCACAAATGAGTGTGGGTTTTTTCCCAGTCTCTTGTATACATATAAAATTTTTAAAAGAAATTTTGCACTTCTTACGTTTGGAAGAAGCCTAAACACAGAATAATGGAATCTTCTTTTTGTAACTTAACCAACACTATCAGCCCAGACATACAGGCACAGCCCAGCTAGGACCAAAGCTCAAACCTCCTGATTTGAAATCCGGTGTCCTTTTCTGATATTACTTTCTTTTTAGGGTTTCATTTGATAAATTAACAAATGTCAGTAAAATAAATGAAGTAATAAAAAATGACTATCCCACTTTTCTTGGATGGCCTTCTTTCAGGCTTTTCGTTTGCTGTTTTTACAGTCCTCATAACCCTTGGGCTTTCCTCATTTTTGAGCCAAGCAAGTGGTTGCTCAGAGGTGTCGGGTAACCCAGCAATGTCTCAGCTGTTAAGAGATGGGGCCAGAACTGGACCTCGTCTATTTGACCCCTGTTTTATTACCTAAGAGGTTAAAAAAATGCATGTGTAGATAGCCAGGTTGTTCAAGCTCTGGGTTTGGATTTCCTTTCCTAGAGAGGTTGCATATCTGTTAATGATGTCAGATTTTAGGCTGTGATATGTGTAGAATATTGGAGCACTGATACTTAAAGTAATGCACAATTATGATGATTTTATAGCTAAAATGACTTTAGCTTTTATTTGCTCACTTGTTGGTTCTTACCCTCTAGAAAAACCTTTGCACTGGCTTTCTTGGTTAGTAAATTATGAGAAAATCAAGCTAAAGTCACGAACACGTTTTCTTTTAAAGCAGTCATTTGTATTATCTACCTACTTATTTTTGGAACATTAATTTGGATCAGTCTAACTTACTTAGCATCTGAAGACAAGTTAATTTTTATCTGTGAAACAGAGTACTGTAGTTTTGTGTTGAAATAATTAAAGTTCACCAAAATGGGTAGCTCAGAGAACAGCTTAATAGCTTCTCTAAAAATAACCCCTTCACAGTTGATAGGTAGCATTTTAGTTGCTTAACAGTGTGTACAGTATGTGGTGCTAATGCACGATAAGATACCTCCTTTATTTAGACAAATTTTATCATCCATGAATACTGTTGAGCCTCTGCAATGAAATGGCCATAATGACTGGGGAGGGTAGGGAGAAAACCTGACCTCAGCAGACATTTTATATTCATGTCAAAGCCTTGGAAATGACTGGAAGCCTGGGCATGTAGTCTCATGACACCGCCACTGCTTAAAACCTGTTTGGAACATGTACCTTCAGTGTGAAGAAAATCAACCTCGTAATTTTATAACATGGCTCAAATTTTAAAAATCACCTTTTGAGATGTATTTTTTATCTATAATGTGCCTCTTCTTTGTGCACAGTTCAGTGAGTCTTGGCAAATGCACACACTTGTGTACCTGCCGCCACAGGGAAGACACGGAATGTTATAACCCAGGAGTGCCCTGGTGCCCCTTTGTAGTCCATCGTCAGCTTGGGCGGTTATGGCTTGGTTTTCTGTCTCTCACAGTCGGCCTCAGCTTACCTGGAGTTTCAGACAGATGGAGTCACAGAGTCTGCTCTCCTTCTCTGGCTTCTTTCATGCAGCGTGCTGTGTGCACCTGTCGGTCCATGTTTCCTTCATGTTGCTCAGTGCTCTTCCATTGCACGGTTAACATAGTCTGTGCTTTCCTTGTTGCTGAATATTTGGCTTGTTCCAAATTTGTGATTATTAAGAGTAAAGCTCCTACAAACATTTGTATACAAGCCTCTGTGGACATATATTTGTTTTTTTTTAAATTGAAATGTACTTGACATACAGTATTATATTAGTTTCTTATGTATCCCATAGTGATTTGACATCCGTATACATTTGTGAAATGATCACCACAGTAAGTCTAATTACCATCTGTCACAGTACACAGTCAGTGCAGAATTACTGACTGCATCCCCCATGTTGTCCATCACAGTCCCATGACTTATTTTATGACCCGAGTTTGTACCTCTTGATCCCCTTCACCTGTTCCCCCCAGCCATGGCTATCCCCTACCCCTTTGGCAACCACCAGTCTGTTTTCTGTATGAGTCTGGGTTTGGTTTTGTTTTGATTTTTAGATTCCACATGTAGGTGAAGTTGTGGTATTTGTCTGACTTACTGCACTTAGTCTAATACCCTTTGGGTGCATCCATGTTGTGGCTGACGGCAAGATTTCTTTCTTATTTACGGCAGACTAGTATTCCCTTGTACATAGACGCTTCTTCATCTTTGTCCAGTCATTCATCCATGGACACTTAGGTTGTTTCCATACCTTGGCTTATTGTGGACATATATTTTCATTTCTCTTTAGTAAATAATTAGAAAGGTGTGGTAAGTGTCTGTTTAACTTTTCAAAAACCACCAAACTCTTTCCTAGTGGCTGTACCATTTGGTAGTTCCACCTGCACTGTAGGAGAGTTCTGGCCTCTCTGCACCCTCATTGACACTTGGTATGGTCATTCTTTTTCATTTTTAGCCATTCTAATTGGTATGTTATGTAGTCAATTAGCATTTTCTTTATGACTCATCAGCTGTCTTTTTGTGTGTCTGTTGTCACACAGTGTCTGTTCTTAACTTTTGCTTATTTAAAATATTGGGTTGTTTGTCTTATTTTGAAATTGTGAGAGTTCTTTATATATTCTATTTTTATTGAGGTATAGTCAGTTTACAATGTCGTGTCAGTTTCTGGTGTACAGCACAGTGCCTCAGTCATACACGAACATACATAGATTTGTTTTCATATTCTTCTTTTACCATAAGTTACTACAGGATATTGAATATAGTTCCCTGTGCTGTATGGTATGAACTTGTTGTTTATCTATTTTATATATTGTAGTTGTACCCACTGAATTCGTGGCTGGAGAGGCGGGTGTCCCAATGTGGGGGGGCCTTTCTTCCTTTACTGCTCCCTCCCCACAGGACCCATCCCACAACAATTTTCTTTTTTCTTTCTGTTTCTTTCTTTCTCTCACCAGATTTTGTGAGAATCCTCCTGTATTTCGAAGAGAGAGACACTCTGCCAGAGTTCAGCAGGTGTTCTGTGCAAGTCAGTGGATCTGTAGATACAACTCTTGGTGTATTTGGGAGAGGGTGAGCTGTGAGTCTCTCTACTCCGCTCTCTTGGCTCCTCCTCTCTAAATATTCTAAATACAAGCCCTACATAGTGCACGTTTTCTCTCCCATCTGCACAGTTCACTTTTGACCTTGGAGATATTACCTGGCTTGTTCACCACCTCATTCACTATGTCCCAGTCAGCACCTTTCCTTTCAGTCTTGCTTACTCCTCCTGTCTCCACTGTGGTCCCCTCAGAGGTGTGGTTCTTTTTTTTTTTTTTTTTTTTTTTTTTTTTTTTAAATTATTGTACTGACTTGAGAGTGCTGCTGGGTCGCAGTGCCCTTGAGCCTAGGTCGCTGAATGTCCTGCAGCAGGCGGCATGGTTTGCCACAGTGAACTGACCTCAAAGTGCCAGGTAAATGCCTGTTGCTTAGCGCAGCCCACTGTCGTGTCTGCCTGGTACCGCTGCCCTGCTTCAGGTGGTTTCCTTTCCCACAGTTCACCCTTCACATCACGGCTGGAATGATCATTTACAGATACAACTTGGGTACTTTTAGACCCCCCTTAAGGTGGAAGTGCAAGTAAGATAAATCTTAAACCCTTGGCACGGCTGCCAGGTCACTGCCTCATCCTGAGCCATGTGCATTCCAGCCACAGTGGCCTTCTTTGGGGTCCACAGGTGCTCCAAACTAACTCCTCCCTGCTCAGTAGAAAACTTAACTTCGCAGCCACCCCTCACCTGTCTAATTCCAGCTCATCCTGCAGGTCTGTTTCAGATGCCACTTTCTTAGAGAGGAAGAGCCTTCCCCAGCCCCCTAATTGAAGCCAAGCTCTCTAGTCGTCCACTATGGCGGTAATTATATCATGTGCCTTTTTTCTCAGCATCCATCATAATCTATATATTTATAATATAGTCCTATTTTAATATATGTCTCTTTGTACTTCCCCCATGTTGTATAAAGTTTATGGGAGTAGGGAGCTTTCTGCTTTCACTCCTGTGTCCATAGCACTTAATACAATGTGGATAATTAATAAATGCTTGATAAATAAAGTTGATTTTAACATTTGAATGTTTTTAAACTTATTTCGGTATACTTCCTTCAAGATCCCAAACTGACATTTTTTTCTCTTGAATACAAACTTCTGCCTACTCATTTTCTGTCTCTGCCATTTGCATCAAATCAGTAAATTGCCCTAATAATAAGAATTCTTAAATTCTTAATCTTTTTTGTGTCATGGTCTTTTAGGCAGTCAGTGAAACTTGTGGCTTCTTTTCAGATGAGTGTTAGTAAATGAATAAATGATGTAAAATTACCAAGGAGATGGAATATATTGAAACAGCACTTTTTTAATACTGAGAAACTACATCTCTAATACATGTGCTTCTTTATTAATGCCTTAAATAGCTGGATCAGGCAGCAAATGTAACAACTACTATAATTTCAAATACTGTGTAGAAATATTTCCAGATTTACGACTGTAGTCTTTTCATTGGTGTTAGTATTTCTAGTTTTAGCCTCCTTCAGGCTACAGAAATACCTGTATTTCTGTTAGTGTTGCTCTTGTGGCTCAGGGATTCTTTCGTCATCAGAATAAACTACAGATTTCTCAGGTTTCTCTGTGTGATAGTCTCTTGCTTTTTGCTCTGGTGGGCCCTAAACTCCAGCCACACTGAACGACTTGGTGCTCGGAGCCAGCCTCCGTGCCCTGGAGCTCCATCTTTCTGCAGACCTTTATGCCTAGTAATCCTGCCGGCACCTTCTGAGCGTGGCCCACGACACTAACCTGGAGCATGTCTGCCGCACAGTAGGTGCCCCGTACGTTGTAGCTGCTGTTAAATGACAAGTGTTCACAAAGCAACTTTCCATTATCTTCACTGCCACTCAGTTCCCAGCAAGTGCACTGTGTGTGAGTGATGTGATGTAGGAGACAAGGCAGCACAGCACAGCGGTGGGAGCAGGTGCACCATTAGCCCTGTTCCAGCTGCTGTCCCCCTGCACTGTGGTCAGGGTGACCTGGAAAGTGGGAGAGATGACCAGGAGCCGGGACCGGCCAGCCGTGGGTGTGACATGGGGAGGAGTGCAGTAGTGGACTGGAGTGGAGCCAGTGCGGGCACTGCTGGCCCTGGACCGTGGTCAGGGCCACGACAGACCCACGTGTACCCAGAAGAGAACAGGTATGGTCAGGATGGTAGGGGGAAGATCGATGTCATGGGACACAGAGAAACGCTGTCAGAATAAAGCAATTCAAGGGAATAGTCTTAAGAATAAAGATTAATTCCTAAACTCTAATAACCAAGTAACTAGAAATCCTGAAATTTTGGAGTAACACCTTTTTCAAGGATAAAAGGACAGTTTTTACACAGCAGTTGGGAGCAGGTCTTTTTTCCTTCACATGCTTTTCCCCCAAGCAGGACCACTGCTGTCGGGCCCAGCTGACTAACAGCAGTGGATCTGAAATGGTTCTTCTGTTCCTCAGAGTCCGGAATATGTCAGAGTATTTCTGCATGTCCAAGTGGGAATCCAAAAATAATTGCTTTCATTTATAACCTAAGAGCTTAATACTGTTAAGTATCTGCCTGCAGCTGCTCTAAGCTGATACTTGGACATGAGAGTGAGTTTTCACCGCCTGTGGTCACAGCAGTCTCTTTCAGCTGCTAAGTGGTGCCTGTTGTTAGGTTGAAAACCAGTGCAGGGAGCGCACTTGTATGTTTCTTTTTCCTCAGCATTTAACATTTTTCTAGAAATCTTTACTTCTCGGATTTTGTACGTGTGAAGTTGTTGGACTCCAGTTGATTGTGTGTTAGGTGACTTGACCTTGTCCCACAGCTCCCTGATGTTCTGTTTCCCCCATGGCCAGCCTTTTCCCCACTGTACCACACTGTGGCTGTCATCTCAGTCACCAGGTATTTCTTCAGTGTATATAAGCTGTTGCTAATTTCAACCACTGTGTTTTTTCATCTCTAGAAGTTCCTTTTGAGTCTGTCTTATACCTTCCACTCTCTCCTTATCATGCTCTACTTTCGTAAACGTATGGAGTATTTTTATAATAGCTGTTTAATGTGCTTGTCTACCAATTCTGTCATTTCATACTTTCTGGATCTGCTTTTTAAAATTGGCTTTTCTTTTCATTTTTGGTTATATCTTCCTGCTTTTTTGGGGATATTGATCAGATGCAAGACACTGGATTTTACATTATTGAGTGCTAGATTTTTTTTTTTTTTTGGTATCCATTTAAATTTTTTTTTTCTGGGCTGCAGTTAAGTTACTTGGAACAGTTTAATCCCTTCAAAGCTTGCTTTTAAACATTTTTAGCCAGGTCCAGAATAGATTTTAGTCAGAGATTAATTTGGCCTCAGTACTGAGTCACTACCCTTCTGAGGACTCAGTTTTTTGCCTGTGCTGGGAGGTCTTTCCTAGGGGATAGCACAGGAACTTTTCCCATCTTGTTCACGTGGATTAGTCCATCTGCTCCTTTCCGATGGCTCCTTCCCAGCCTTGGAATTTCATCTTGCACGTGCTCTGATCATCACTCAGCTAAACACTCAGCGGAACCCTCTGCAGGTCTCCCAGCCTTCCCTGATGTTCTCCTCACCTGTGCTCTGTCTCACAGATCCTGACTTACTTGGACCCTGCAGCTCTCAAATTCTGTCTCAACTCAGAGACCTCCAGGCTGCAGACTTCAGGCAGTTAGCTGGGAGGGGTCACAGGACTCACCTTACTGCCCTGTGTTGCCTTTGTTGGGTGTCCAAAAACTGCTATTTCATAAATATTGTCTGGTTTTCTCAATTAAGATAGGAGAGGTAAGTCAGCTCCTGTTCTTTCATTGTGGCTAGAAGCAAAGCCTGTGGAGGTATTTAGAACTTACTACCTATTCCTCATTGGTGGTTTTTCCCCCAGTGGAATAGACAGAATGGTTAAGACAGAAGTATAGTGTAAATTACGTCTGAAATCATTCATGGTCCCATCATCCTGCTTGTTTTATGAATTGCCTCCTCGGGATAAATATTCGTGTGGGGTGGTGGGGAATTAGATTGATTTATTTATTCATTTAAACGGAGGAACTGGGGATTGAACCCGGGACCTCGTACATGCTAAGCATGTGCTCTACCACTGAACTATACCCTGCCCCCAGATAAATATTTTTAAGCTGCAGTCTGTGGTTTTGTTTTGAACCTCACCTTTAGTTAATAAAATCTTCATACTTAGTTTAATAGCTGCACAATGGCCTATTGTATTAATATTCCACAATGTATGAATCCGTTATGTTTGGCAATATAGGCTTTGTTCTTTAGGTAAAGCTTTCAGTTACTTTTTTTAGAAGTATTTGTGTTCCATCAACCTTTCATCTTTACTTTTATGGGAGATTAAAGTAACTAATTACAGGGGAGGGTATAGCTCAAGTGGTAGAGTGCATGCTTAGCATGCACAAGGTGCTGGGTTCAAATCTGGTACCGGCTCGAAAAATAAGAATAAATAAACCTAATTACCACCCCCTCAAAAAAAAAAAACTAATTACAAAGCGTTTATATTTTCTTCCACTTACTAAATTAAGTACATATTATCTACATGCTAATTGTTTCGTCAGTTTTGGAGGTATCATTTAGTGGAACACCTTTTTCAGATGGACTTTTATATTGGAATAATTTTAGGTTTACAAAGAAGTTGCAGAGATAGTACAGAGGGTTCCCACCCAGTTTCTGTTTCCCCTGATGTTAGTGTCTGACATTACTGTAGTACAGTTATCAAAACTGAGAAACCAACATAGTATAACTAAACTCCAGACTTTACTTGGAGTTTGCTTTTCCACTGATTTCCTTTTCTGTTACAGGATTCAATCCAGTACGCTACATATTTAGTTGTTACGTCTGCTTCGTCTCTGGTCTGTGCTGTTCCTCACTTTTTATGATCTTAAGGAGTCCTGGTTAAGTATTTTGTAGAATATCCCTCAACTTGGGTTTTGTCTAGTGTCCTTCTCATTGTTAGACTGAGGCTCCAGGTTTGGGGAAAGAATGTCACAGAGAGGAAATTACTTTTCGCCTCATCCTCTTCGGGGGTTCACAGTGTCCACGTAGCATTGCTCGTGGTGACGACTGTGATCACATGGTTGAGGGGGCATCTTCCAGGCTTCTCCATGGTTAAAGTACTGTTTTTCCCTTTCCAAATTGTATTCTTTAGAAGCAGGTCACTGAGTTCAGCCTGTTGCCAAGGTGTGGGGGGGCGGAGATTAAGTTCCACCTCCTGGAGGGAGATTCTACACATTTTATTTGAAATTCTGTCAGGGAGACTTGTCTCTTCTCTCTCGTTTATTTGTTTATTCAATCATTTATTCAAGTTATTATGGACTTAGTATTTTCATACTTTGGGTTGTAATCTAGCACTGTATTATTTTGTTGTTGTTGCTCCAATCATTCCAGCTGTGGCCATAGGGCGCTCTTTCAGGTTGGCTCCTGTGTCCCTTTGACGTGCCTGTGTTAGTCTCAAGCACTTCCTCACTTTCTAGCACCACACGCTGCCCAGGCCCATCTTGCGTCTTCCCTGCGCTCACCCTAGAACCAGCCATTTCTCTAAGGAGCCCTGGTTCCTTTTATCAGAGGAGGCTATTTAGAAACTGAGATCTGGGCACTGGATATAGTGGAATACTTTCAACTCTGTACTAATGACCAGAAAAACGTTTTTAGCAGAAGTGTAAAAAAAAAGTATCCAAGTAGTTGTCAAAACCTTTCAGACAAAACAGAATGAGCCTTTTCAGTCATATGTCATCCTTCACTTAGCCAACTTTCAGATGCATACTGGATATAGAGTTCCGCGTCGAATGGTGCAGGACAGGGAGCCCAGCACTTCTGAGTCGCACCTTGTTCTGTGTTCCTGCTTGGCTCTGAAGGCTGACCTGGGTCTACGTTTGAAATCTCCTTGGTCACTAGGAAGGATCGGTGGCTTGGAGTTCATTGGTACTTCGGGTATCTTGAGGCTAAGACAAGTAGACGCTGAGTGGTCCAGACGTGAGGTACCTGCGGCTGACAGTTTGTCCCTGTCCCAGGTCCTTTATGCAAAGCCAGGGCCAGGAGTACAAGTGGAGCAGCACACACCAGAGAAGTCATACTGAGGAGCCTCACATTTAATACATCCCCCGCCTTCCAGGGCAGATAGACCTTCTTCAAGACCTGGAAGATGAGGTTCAAATGAAAAATCTTGGGGTTTTTAGAGTTTGGTGCCAGCAGTTCAAGACCAGGCCTCCAGGGTAACCCTGTTCTCTTCCTGAGTGGCGCGGTGCCCTGCTGTGAGCTGGCGCTGGGGACACCCAGCCGATAGTCCCTGCACAGCGTGCCCTGCACACAGCTGCCCCCAGCAGAGCCGCCGCCGGGGGACCCGCCCAGCAATGGAGGCAGACTCAGGAGGAGACTCAGGGGAGTTCCAGGGCTCCTGAGGGCAGGGTCCCTGGACCCCAGAACCTCTGGAGGAGGGGCGTGGTTGGGTGCCGGCCAGCGCTCCCAGAGGACGGCCTTCTTGCTTTCCTCTCCACAGGCTGCCCTTGCCTTTGCTATGCCCCTGGTCCTGCTGCTCATCCTTCAGGACCTGGCTCCTTAGGCCGCGTCTTCCTTCCTGCTGTCTCTGTGCCCAGCTCTCTTGGGGTTTCAGAAGCGCTTTACTGGGATGGAGGTGGCGTGGGGCTGCTCCTGTCCCTCCCCACGCTGTGTCACAGGCTTCTTCAGAGCAGGACCCCGGTTTGTTTTTGCCACCAACCCTGACACGAAGGCTCCCAAGTGGGAAGTACTGACAAGTGTGGCTTGAATCCCCTCCAGGGCTGGCATCACTCTCCTGTTGTTGTGGTAACTCTGTCAAAACAGGAAACGAGGCTAGCTTAGCATGACTTGTTCATAACTGACTCATGCTGGTCCCCTTTTCTTCCATAAGTGATCACAAAACATCTGTTAAATAGCATCCTCCAGAGTTTCGTGGGGTTCTCCTTCCACATTTATGGTCGGTTAAGCGTCCGGAGTCTGTTTCCAGCCACCCCGCCCTGAGATTGACCATGTATTCGGGGAGCCCTGGTTCCTTTTTTTAACCGCTCTCTTACAAAGTAATTGATAAACAGTGCGCTGCACAGTATACAGTGTAAGTTTTCAAGTGTGCAGTTTTGATGTTTTATACACTCATGAAGCTATCAACACAGTTAAGATAATGAGCATACTCATCGCCTCTGAAAGTTACCTTCCATTTGTGTAATCCTCCCACCCCTCCGCCCCAAAGCAGGTAGGAGCCCCAGGTAGACCCAGCTGATCTGCTTTCTGGCCTCTTAGATGAGTTTGCATTTTATCTGAATACAGGTACTTTTCTTTTAGTCTGGCTTCAGTCAGCACAGTTACTTTGCGATTCATCTATGTTGTTTATAGCAATAGTTTATTCCCTTTTATTGCTGAATAGCAGGAATCTATGTGTTCTGAGACTTGAGTGTGCTGCCCTCTGGCCTTGGCCTCCTGTTCCCCACCATTTATGGATCTCAGGACAGAATTCCTCTGGGACTTGAGGGTGCACTTATGTAAGGTGACTGTGTGCTCTCAACAGCTTGAGTTCCTCAGGGGCAGAGTATGAGTTATAATCTTTGTATCCTGTAGTATAACTTAACACTGGATAAAAGTTTCCCCCTTTGTTTGGGGGTTTGTGTACGTGTGTGTGTGTTTTAAATAATATACCCTGTTCCAGTTTTAAAGGTTATTCTCTCAGGAGGGCATGAGGTTAGAGATACTTTGCACCTCTTTCCAATAAGTATTCTTTATTTTTCAAATACTTTTATATTGGTCAGGAATTCCAAAATAATTGTGCTTTCTCCTTCAAAGAGTATTCCAGCATTCTACTAATATGTCTCCTGTGTTTTTTCTAATTAAAAATAATTTTAAAAATATATTTTGAAAAGGTTCACATGGTTCTTCAATGGAAACAATATAAAAAAGGTATACACAGTGAGGGGTTTTGCTGTCTGTTTATCCCACTCCAGCCTGGCAGCCTGTCTCGACCTCCAGCACCACTCATTACTGCCTTGTGTATCCTTCCAGACTTTCTTTGCAAACACAAACCAATGCACATATGCAGAGATATTTATTATATATAAAAACTTTCACTCCTTATTAGAAAAAAAAGATAGCGTATTACTCCACTGCTAGACCTTGCTTTTTTCACTTAACACACGTTGAAGTTCTTCCCATGTCCCTTTTCTCGGCTGCATAGTATTCTGCTATATCAGTGTTCACACCCGTATTTGATGGACCTTTTTAAAATTAAACTTTTTATTTTGAGATAATTGTAAAGTCAAATGCAGTAAAATGTCCTGGTTTCCCCCCAGTGGTAACATCTTGCATAACTGTAGTACAATACCACAGCTTGGAGACTGACACTGATACTATGTACAGGCCTCATTCACATGTCACTAATTTTATGTGTACCTGTGTGTGTTTGTGTGTGTGTTTAGGTCTGGGCAGTTTTATCACATACACTGGTTCATTCTTTTTTGACATCTGTTTTCCCATTTAACATGTCTTTTTCCCCCTTCGTATTTTAAATAATTTAATTGTAGTTTTAAAAAAAGTAAACATTACCATTTTAGTCATTCTTAAGTATGCAGTTAAATAGTATTAAATATATTGACGCAATTGTGCAAGAGATCTGCAGAACTTTTTCATCTTGCAAAACTGAAACCCTGTAACCTTGAACACCATCTCGTTTCCCCTGCACCCAGCCTGTGGTGACTAACATTCTGTTTGCTGATTCTGTGAGTCCGACAGATTTAGGTACCCCATATGGGTGGAATCATGCAACGTTTGTCTTTTTGTGACTGGCTTGTTTCACTTAACAGTGTTCTCAAGGTTTGTACATGTTGTAGCAGGTGAGAGAATTTCTTCTTTTTCAAGACTGAGTTGTATTCCAGGGTGCATATAGACAACATTTTCTTTATCCATTCATCTGTCAGTGGACACTAGGGTTGCTTCTACTTCTTGGATATTATGAAGAATGCTGTAGTGAACATGGGTGTGAGATCTTGTTTTGAATATATCCCCAGAAATGGGATTTCTGCATCATATATGATAATTGTATGTTTAATTTTTGATGTACTTCCATACTGTTTTCCATAGTGGCTCCACCACTTTATAGTTCCAACAGTGCATAAAGGTTCCAGTTTCTCTATACCTTCTCCAGCACTAGTTATTTTTTGTTTTTTTGATAGTGTTAATTCTCATGTCTGGTTGTGGTTTTAATTTGTATTTCTCTAATGATTAGTGATTTTTGAGCAACTTTTCAAGTGCTTTTTGGCCACATGTGGTTCTTCTTTGGAGAAAAGTGCGTACTCAACATGATGTCTTATTTTTAATTCTTTTAATTGAGCCATTCTTGGATTCCTTAGATTAAATAATACTTGGACATAATGAATTATTATGTGTTGTCAAATTGTATTTACTAGTTTTTTGTTGATTTTCAAGCTTGTGCTTATAAAAGAGATTCTTTAGTTTTGGTTTTACTTCTCTTCATATTCTTAACCATGAGCAGTTTATTTAACCTTGAATTTTTGTTTTTGAAAAGTTTACCAGTTAAAAAGAAAAAGTGAATATCTAGGTTGAGCTCCTGCGGAGGCAGTGTGGTCACAGACCGGACTGAGACCCCAGATTGCAGCCCACATGCTTACAGGGGGACATGGCCACAGCAGAAGCTGCATGTGGTGATGGTTGTGGGACCTAGTGCTGCATGTGTCGCATCACCGGTGCCGAGTAAAGGGTGTTGTTCTAAAAGAGTAAATACATTTTTAAAAAGCGAAGATTAAAGTCTTAAAAGAAAACAGCCAGGGTTGGTAATACCAAAGTGGTTTTAAAGTAAAAGCTATTGAGACACCAGAAAGCCCTTGGTAAAAGGTAAGACCAGTGAAATGTATGTGCTGAGTATCAGAACAATAAAATGAGGTATATAAAGTGAAACTGAAGAATCCAAGGAGGAGTGGGCAGATGTGGAGTCATGGTGCTGCGGGCAAGCTCTGCTCAGTTCCCGGGCATCTGGGTCAGCTGCAGAGGCAGCAAAGCCGAGAGCAGACAGGAGCTGACCCAGCGCCCTGGACGGGCCCCCTCTTTCCCAGCGGGACCTGTGGGGATGCTCTCTTGGCTCTCACCTAAAGGGCTCAGTTGGGTACTTGCTCCCTTACAGAGCGTTGACGCTGTGGGCAGGCGCACTGGCCGGAGCTGCCCTCTCCAGCACTTCTGTCCCCAGAGGCAGATCTGTGGTCACGTCGGACGACCGTGCTTCAGCATAACTAGATATGGACAATGTTGAATTTAAACCCATATTTTATAACTATTTTAACTTATGTTCTCTTTTTTTGAACTCATGCTCTATGGTTTGAATTACCAAAAATGTTTTAATTTCTAAAATTATTCATTCCCAACATTGAAAAGTTTGCTTGAATGCCGTATGCCTTTGCCCGTCTACTTGACAGTCAGTGGTTTAGGCATTTATGCAGCAAATCGAAGCAAAATAAGATTTGGGTAGTGAATCTTTTATTTAAGGAAATAGACTTCACTTCAAAATATTGGGGTGCCTGGTGTTGTGGAGAGTGGGAGCCAAGTAAGACAAGGTCACTCCTACAGTGTGCCTTGGGATGGAGACAGGCGGAGACGTCAGGAATTCTCAGAGTAAGTGGACTGACGGATATCATTGTAGAGGCACAGACTTCTCTTACTGCCTCTTGTTTCTGGCACTTATCCTGAGGAGGCAAGAAGTACTGTGTACTGCCTACCAGTGTTCTTTCACTGCTCCGTCAGTGGGCCAGGTGTTGGTATTTATTCATATGAAAAGCTCTTATAGAAAAGATTCAGTAGAATATTGATTGTAGAGATAGTAATACTATTCCAGGTTAAAATTCATCATAAAATTGAACATACAATTACTATTGCTTCTGCTTGGAATTCTATTAAGTCAGACCTTGAGGACAGCTTGGAAGGAACTATTATGGCTGTGAAGGTATTTTTTGAACAAGACTTCGAAGGTTTTGTTACAAGACTACCCAGACATCTTGATTAAATTTATTGGGGGGGGGAAGAAAGTCATGTCATTCTTCAGGTAAAGACACAGTTGATGCAGGCAGTCAATGCGTCCTCTTAGCCCCCCCCCCCCTTTTAAATTGAAGTATAGTTGACTCACAGTACTGTATTCGTTTCAGGTGTACAGCTTCATGACTTAGTGTTTTTACAGATGATGCTCCATGAAAAGTTAGGACAGGATGATGGCTACAGTTCCCTGTGCTGCGTTACACATCCTTGTTGCCCTCTCGGGTCCATTTTCTTAGGGATGAAGATGTGGGTGATGGTCAGTTGGATGTTGCTGCTGAGTCACTGAAATCGGATTCAACAGAAGGAAGTTGTTTTGGAGGCAGAAATGATGGCTCTCACCAGAATGCAGTTTCTGTTGAAAGCAGTGGGGGAATGGGGCGGCGCACACTCCTGTATTCCCGGGTTATGACAAGGCGCCCGCACAGATCCCAGCTGGCCTGTTAGGTTTGAGAGTCGGCTGTGCGGCCTTGCCGAGGGCCCCCGCTGTGAGTAATACTCCTGCCGCCTTCATGTGTACGGAGCAAGTATTCCCTCGGGTGCTGATAAACATTTAACCCTCTGCCAGGGTGTCTGAGAACGGTTTTTAACGCTGTTCCCCCCACCTCTTTTTTTTTTTTTTTTTTTTAGCTCTGCCTATGATAATGTCAACAAAGTCCGAGTCGCTATCAAGAAAATCAGTCCTTTTGAGCACCAGACCTACTGCCAGAGAACCCTGCGGGAGATCAAAATCCTGCTGCGCTTCAGACACGAGAACATCATCGGGATCAATGACATCATTCGAGCACCAACCATCGAGCAGATGAAGGATGTGTATCCTTTTGAGCAGCTGGTTCGGTGGTGTGACTGGGTGGGTCCAGCACTCACCAGGGTGGAGGGAGAGCGAAGAAGCACATTTAAGGGGAAATTGGACTCTCCTTGCCGTCTGCTGTAATGCCTGCACCATTTCCATCTTTCTCTGATGCATTTTATCAGTTGTCAGTAACTGTTTTTAGTATCTTTCTGGCAAATTCAGTATCTTCACTGTCAGTTTTTGTAAAGATTTCCTTTAAAAAGTGCAGTTACGGAACATTTTGGTTAACACCACTTGCAGTCATGTATTTTCCATTCACTGCATGGTTTTCATGATGGAGGAAAGGAGCGAGCAGCAGAGGCAGGAGGGCGCCTCGGGTAGCACTGGTCAGATCCAGACGCTCCTGGCCTGAGTGTCATTGTACCTCTGGGTCTCAGTTTCTTTATCTTTAAGATGGAGGTGCCGGCCTTTGGGCTCTTCAAGGCCAGCTCAGCTCTGAGGTTAGGTCGTTACCTACAACCAACAGTTAGAAAGTGGGCCTGAGCAGGTCCAGAGGACGCTCTCTGGTGAAGACTGTTGGAAGGATAGAAGCATTAAGAGTGCAGAGGAGGTCCTGCTGGAGGGCGGCCATGGTCTGGCTAGCGCGGTGCTCCTGCCAGGTCACCCCCTTTGCATCCCTCATCTGCACCGACCGGCAACCACTGTCTCTAAGCAGCCCTTTCCGTTTTTAAACAGCTGTTACTAAGCTGCGATGTTGTTGGTGAAATGCCTCCTCCTGCCACCTGTTGTCCTGCTTTACCTTTTGCCTTGAAAATCAAGTGTCTTTCAGATGACGCGTTTTCCAGTCGTGTTTCCTTTGAGCCCCATTCTGTGTCTCATCCCGCGTGAGTCCAAGGTGTTTAGTTCTTACACAGAAGTGACTAAAGGACACGCGAGAGCACTGCCGATGAAATGGCGTTGTGGTGATGTTAGAAGCTAGAGGCTTTTATCATTTAATTTCTATAAGAACGAAGTTAGCCGTGGCTGAAATTCTGGATCTTGGCTTCACGGATGGGCGAGGAGGCAGGAGCAGCAGAGCCAGCGCAGCCATCCTCGGCACATCGTCGTGGCCTCACGTGTGTCGGCCCTTAGTGTTCATTAGAGTCAAGCCTCGGTAGGTGAGAGTTGAATTTAGTAGCGCTATGTTCTTGGCCTGTGTTTCTAAGTATTATGGTTGATTTCTGCAGAGAAGGACGGGACAAGGACGGGACGGGGACGGTATATGGTATTGCAGGGCCAGAGAGGGTGCCTGCTGCTGGCCGTCCTCTCCCAGCCCTTACCAGCACATCCCTGGGGGCGTTTGTTGCTGGCGGACAGCTGGGAGAACAGGAGGCTCCAAGCCCCTTTCAGCCCTTCTCAGGTCTCACCGAGGCCAGCGGCGCACAACGGGCAGGCAGGCGTAATGCCTGCTGTCCCGCAGGACCTGAAAAGGAGTCAGTGACCACCGAGGGAGACCACCTTCTCGTCAGTCCCTCATTTCCCTCTTGGGCCTCAGGACGTAATAATGGACCATTTGGGGTCATTTTGTGTTCAGTGCTTTGCTAAGTGTAACCAGTTATTTTGTTGCATCACCTTGACCTTTCCAAACAGATACATAGTACAGGACCTCATGGAGACAGATCTCTACAAGCTCTTGAAGACACAGCACCTCAGCAACGACCATATCTGCTATTTTCTCTACCAGATCCTCAGAGGGCTTAAATATATCCATTCAGCTAATGTGCTGCACCGTGACCTCAAGCCTTCCAACCTGCTGCTCAACACCACCTGCGATCTCAAGGTCAGCGTATACTCCTAGGGTGATGTGTGTTGGAAAAACTTGTTTTACGGGGCGTATTTATGTTTATTGTTTTCTATATTTAAAATTACACCAGAAATACATGAAAACATTTTTGGCCAAAAAAAAAAACCAAGTAAAGAATGCTAGTCCTCCTCTCTATCCTGTTGCTCCGTCCTCTCCGGAGGTGACTGCTATAACAAATCGGTGTATCTTCCCAGAGTTCTCTGTGCTCTTATATACACATGTTTTCAGTATTTGTATTTATGAATAGGATTGTGTGCATTATGTGTACGTTGCAAGGTCATCCATTTCATGGGTCACCTTTTTCTTCAATAAATTTTATACAAAAAGCACTCAGAAAACAGCAGAAAACTTAACTTCAGTGATTTCAATACCTGAGTAATGCATTCCCAAAAAACAAGGAAACCCTAGATCCTTTGTGGAGCCCTCAGTGCTCTCTTGAAAATGGGCAGCATTTCTGTATATTTCTGTTTTAGTAGGTGGCAGAGCTAAATAAGGAGGGAGAGCTACAGGTTTCTGAGGTGTGAGGGGTATGGACTCAGTCCTGTAAGAATACGCATGAATTTCAGGAGACCTAGATAAGTGAACAACGCTCTGCCCCGAGTTCATGGACGGGAGGACGTAACACTGGTAAGACGACAGTGCTTCCCAGCGGAGCCTACAGGCTAATGCCAGCTCTATCAACCCACAGAGTGAGAGAAGTTTTTATAAATCATATCTCTGATAAGAGACTTAATCTAGAATATGTATTAATACAACTCAACAACTAAAAGATGACATCCCAGTTTAAAATGAGCAAAGGAGCTGAAAAGACCAAGGATCTGAAAAAGATAGACAAATGGCCAGCAAATGCCATCATCAGTCAGTAGGGAGGTAGGAATCACCACGTGAGCTGCTGCTTCACACACACCAGAGTGGCGTAATCAGAGTGTCCGATGCTGAGTGTTGGCAGGGATCCGCCCCCAGGTGTGCACCTAAGTGAGATGAGAACCAGCTTCCACACACAAACTAGCCCACAGATCCTCACGGGAGCATATTGGCCCTGGAGTGGAGGCATTTCAGCCATCCAGGTGCCGATGGAGAAAGAGACGGTAGAGCCGGGTGGAAGGTGGAGTGAGAGGGCTGGGGCCCTGGAGCACCGTGCTGCGGGCCGCCCGCCCAGCCTGCTGAGCCCTGCAGACAGTGCACGCCAGTGGCAGAGGCCTGTTGTCAAAGACCACGTGTGTAGGACAGACAAGTCTGCAGAGATCTGCCTGCACACACAGGCAGGTCTCAGACAAGTCGACTGGTGGGCGCCATGGGTACGTGGGACTGGGGAGGAATGGGAGGGGCTGCCAGCGGGCTCGGAGTTTCTTCCTGTCATGAAGGTGTTCCTGAAATACTGAAAAGCATTGACTTGTACACTTTAAATGAGTGAATCATGTGGTGTGAGAATTATGTCTCAGTTAGACTGTTTGGAAAGTACGTACAGATACATAGCAATGACTGTTTAGTGAACTTCAGTTCAACAGACATTCCTGTGAGAAGCCCATGAGGTGTACCTAGCAGTGGAGACAGGTGTTCCTGGAATCTGAGAGTGGATAGGTCAGAAGTCTGGTGAGCAGTGGACAAGTGTACTGATGTCTGCTGTGACTGAGGTACTGAGTGGAACAGTGTGCAGATCTGAAGGAGGCTGGGGCTGTCACCAGGCTGCCCCTCTGAGGATGCTGAGGCTTTCAGTGGGCAAGTGTCTGCATTGGACACAGGGTATTGTAGGCAGAAGGAACAACAGAAATGAAAGGAAGAAGAGACTGGTACACACACACCGAGGCCTGCTGTGTGTGGCTATGGCTTTGGGTAATAGGGAGTCTCTGGCGTGTAGATTATGGAACCTTCTGGAGCTGCCTGAGAAAGGCAGTGGGTTCTGTGATCAGGTGGTCAGCCTATCCTATCGTTGGGTGTTTAAAACAGGGTGGCAGACATGCTGTGAGGTTTTGTGGTGGACAGCTTCCTGCGTCAGCTTTGGTTTGGGTGGACTCTGTCACCCCTTGGGGCCCTCCTGAGTTGGTGTCGTGTGCCCCTACAGGGCTGTGCCAGGTCCTCTCCCCTGGGCCCTTGCAGACCACAGCCAGGCTGGCAGTGGAGGGACGAGGCTGCTCCTAGGGACGGATGGCCACACCTCACTGGCTCTTACGATTTTCTGGAAGAGTTACAGTGAATATGTATGTCTCCTCATGCTTTTTTCTTTGCATTTCTTATCACAGCCCTGTTGGGATAGATTGCTTTTGTTTGTTTTTGGAGAAACATTCTCAGTCAGTATTTTAAGTATGTAATACTTCTGGGGAAAGTCAACTCTTAAATTTTGTTTGAAAAATACTCATCCTGAAGAAGAAGAAAAACAGACCAGACTGCTTTTTCTGTGGTGTCTTCACTGTCGGTGGAGTTGTCTTTCCCCACCAATATATTCACTGCTCACCAGTGTTCACCCACAATGATAGACGTGTGTTGTTGGCCATCTGCACAATCCAGGCATTGTTTTCAAAACCCAATGTAACACACACTCAAACACAATAGGGTGTTTTAGATATTTACAGCAGTGTGGTTCACCCACGTTAAAAAATGTCCACGTGGGGCGTGCGTCATCCACGTGGGCATAATAAATACTCAGGAGAGTTTCCTTCCAGAGATGGGCGGGGCGTGTCCGACAGCAGGTCGGGTGCATGTGTGAGGGTGGAGGGAGTACCCGGGGAGGGGAGTCTTCCACGTGCACGGCGGGGTCACTGCACACCTGTTGGTCATACCCTCAGATCTGGGGTGAGTGTGATGCCAACCCATGGGCCCTGTGCCTCAAAGTTTGCAGCCTGTGACCTTGCTGACTTATTATTTGGGTCTTTTTGAATTTTCGTGTAGGTAATTATGCCGTTTCTTCCTTTTTCCGTTGGCTTCATTGTTTCTTAAGTATTTCCTACTCTTGAGCCCTCAGCACATGAGCTCTTCTCAATGTCAGACCTGTGACTCTGGTAGCAGGCAAGGCCAGCAGCAGTCCGCGGCTTTCTGGCTTCTGCACATGTGCTTTTACTTGTTATCTGGAGCCCTGAGACCCAGCAGACGTGGGCCTCTCCAGGCATGGAGAGGACAAGGGTCACAGGCCTGATTTGGAGAGTCTCCTGGCATCTGTTTAGCGACGTAGCTGGGGAGTGTGGTCGCCAGCGGTCCTTGCCCACAGAAATCCCAGGAGGAATCGGGAAGACTGGGATCACAGCACGTGGTTCTGGGGGGTGCCTGGGGAGGAGGACTTTGAAAGGTACAAAATGAAACGTCTTTGGGGCTTTTGTTTTATGAGATTTTGAGTTTACACAGCCCCAAAAGTAGCCAGGTAAAATGCAATAGATCATTTATTATTTCTTGTACCATATCCTGCTCGTCTGCCTTCCTTCATGTGGAATTGCGCTGAACAGTATTACTTTCTAATTTTGTACCCTGGCAGTTTTTTGGTTAATGTCCTGTTAGCTTTCAGTGTTGTGTTAAGGGAACTTTTTAAAAAATCACGTGAGCTTTCCATTGATGACAGTGAGTGGAGTTGTGAGATCTGTTAGAGGTCTAAACCTGCATCTCCCTCTTTGTTTTTTTTAAATTGTAACCATTTTTGAGAGCCTGTGTTTTCTACGCCTGCTACCAAAACATGATCCCCTTATACCACGTCACTGTTCTGAAAATTGGTAACTAAAGAAAGGATTAAACACTTTTCCTGTCTTTTCACTAAGATCTGGGCATCAGGGTGAGCATATAGCCCCTATTGGTAAATGAGGGCTCGTCCTTAAAATAAATGCCAGCTAATAAATGCAGAAGGGATAATAAAATTAGAAAAATCACTATTTTGCAGCCTCCAGTGAAGGAATTGATTTGTGCAGGATAATCGAGGGTCCTCTGCTCACCCTGCTCAGACCACCCCCTGCCCCAGGGCTGCTGCTGCCCCATGTGACCTCCCTCTTCCCTCACATCTGGACACCCCCCCCCCCCAGCCCCACAGCCGCCTTGGGCTGCATGACCCATCTGCTGGCCTCCAGACGAGGAAGAGCAGCTGCACACTGAGTCCCCGCCCTGAAGTCACGGCACTGCGGCGTGCCCGTGCATGCAGGTCAGTCTTCCTAGTGGAGCTGTGCCACTGATTCTGGGTTCTAACTTTTCCTTCTTCATATTGCCACTTTGAACAGTGCAATTTTATTAACAGTGTTAAGTGTTAGTATAAGATTTCACCCTTGGTGGTGCTGTGCACCCTGGTGTTTATTTTTAAGGGATTACCAGTAGTTCAGGTGTCATGCAAGATGGTCAGTGCTAGAGCCTCTGCTGGTTCACCCACCCTGGTTGTTGTGCCACCTGCAGACATCTAAAACAAGGCATTTACTCACCAAATTTTGAGAGCCCACTATGTACAGGACATTTAGGAATAAAAAGTGAGTGAGGGTTGCATTTGTCTAGGGACTTACATTGCAGCCGGGGCCCTGGGCCTCTGCACAGGTAACTGTCATGGATTGCGGGTGTGTACGTCTAACAAAGTGTTAGGGGCGTTCAGAAGAGTGAGCAATTCTTGGGGCTGGTTTTGATCCCGGGGAAGCTCCTCAGAAGAGGTAATTCTCATGGTGAGTGTTTAGGGCAGGGGCTCACTGAGAGGGCGCTGCATAGTCGGGGAGGGTAAAGGTGATGGTGGGAGAGCTGAGTGCAGGAGGACGGTTTGGCGGCTGTGTGCGAGTGGTCTTCGCTTAAAGAACTTGGGCTTTTAGTTAGTGGGCCGAAGGGATTGGTTAAAAGATTTTTGAACCAGGAAGATGACTTACATTTTAGAAATTAAACTTAGGAATTTAGCGGAGGAATTAGATTGCAGGCGAGTAAAAGCTAGTTTCAGACAAGCTACAGGCACCAGCAGTTGAAATGTAGAAACAGCCAATTCAGGAGCCAGTGCACCCTGCACACCCGCCCCACTAGTCTGTCTGGGGCGTTGCTCTGGCTGTCCCGAGCCCTTCCGATGGCTGGCGTCGCTTCAGTGTTCCAGTGTCATTTCAAATGGGTCCTCCTCAGAAAGTGTCTGTCCGTCACAAGCACTCTCCAGTACCACGTGTTAGCAGGTTCTTGCTCTGTAACGTCATCTCAGAATTTTGAGGCCTGGAACAGAAATCGTGTTTCAGCCCACAGTTTCTGCAGGGCAGGAATTCAGTCGGGGTGCAGTGGCCGGCGGTGACTGGTCTCTGCTCCCACATACAGGCCTCAGCTAGAGGATGCAAAGTCATCTCTCATACACCTGGCAGTCGAGACCAGGGACAGCCACGTGTAGCCCCTGTGGCCCAGGCATCCTCACTACCTAGGCAGACGGTTCCAAGTACCGCAGTAGAGACAGTGCCAGGTGGAGGCCATGTTACAGGTTAGGATGCAGCCTCAGAAGTCACATGGCATCACTTCCTCTTTGTTGTGTTCAGATCGTTACAGAGCTTTGCTCAGATTCAGAAGGAGGGAAGATAGATCCTGCCCTCTCGATACAGGTTCAACCACAGAGCTTATAAGAAGAGTGTCGGTAAAGCTTATTTATACTGGAGTGGCCCTCTTTAGAAAGTACAGCTGTGTTCACAGTCATTCACACCACTTACCCCTGTCTTTATAGACATGGATCTCATCAAGCCTCAAGGAGCAGCTTCTGTCCACGTCCACGCTCCCAGAGGAGTGTTGCAGGCATCAGCCTCAATACTTGGCCTCACTGGTCTGTGAATTTCCTATATTCTGGGTTTTTTCAAATCTGGGATTTGTTCTGTGCTTCTGGTGACCCACAAAAGCTGTGTTCCAAGTCTAGACCTGTGCAAGCTGCGTGATGCTGAGCGTAGCGGGCACGGTGACTCTTCTCTGAGTGCGCGAGTCTGCGTGGCTGCGTGTGACCATTTACACAGCAGGAGGCAGACTGTTGGGCTCCGATTGAGCCTGAATCAGAGGATGAAGTGTTAGCCCTGAAAAAAGAGAAACTGTGGGTCACAGGCACATTGAAGGTTGAAGCCACACCAAGTTGGTGTGAATTGGTGGTTGTGCAGCCTGCCGAGCAATGTCTGGATGGCTCCAAGGCCTCCCCCTGGGTGGGACGAAGAAATCCACCCTTCGTTGCTTCCTGAGCTGGAAATTGTGCTCATGGGGGTCATGCTGCTCATGGACCCCGCGCTCCTGCATGAGCACAGAGAAGCCTTCCTGCATTGTGCCCCACAGGGGCTGGTGGAAAAGGCTTCAAAGACACAAATCAGGTGCAGGTCTGTTGCGATCAGTCAGGCTGAAGTTAGAGCTGCCGTGATCCCTCTGAAAGGCTTCTGCCCAGACATTCCCCAGGTCCTCTGACAGCCGGAGACTGTCGAGGCTGCGATGGTGCCCACTGGCAGGTGGGCTTGGATAGGCGGGGCAGCACCTGTGCTGGGTGGTGTAGACGGAGGGCCTGTGGCCTGAGACTGCCTTCCAGGCAGCTCTGTCGGAGTGCGTGTCGAGAGTGGCCTTGGGGTGAGTGCCCAGGGAGGCAGATGTGGTGTTTGCTCCTTTTGAAAATGCAGTGACAGGACGTCAAGAGACGGAAGTTGTGCAACACAGACACATGCTGCCTCTTGAATGCAGCAGCTGAAGCGGGCGGTGGGGCTGGTGGGGTCAGAGGTTCAGCGTGGTGCCCACGTCTGCGGCTGGAGGGAGACGGGGTGAGGTGCTTGGGTGCTTTCAGAGCCTTTCTGAATTATGGAAACATACAATATGGGATATCTAAACATACAATATGGGCTGATGTCCACGAAGATCTTAAAAATATCTCAGGCCCGTCAGTTCCTCCTTGTCTCTGCTTTTATGGCCTGAGCGCAGACCCTTATCACCTCCAAAGTCATCTCAGTCTTCCAGGCTGCCTAATACTGTATTCTGGCCTATCTTTGTTAACTTGTCTCTTTTTCGGGCTAGTTCCCCAGGGGCCAAGGAGTAGGTATCCTGCAGTTGGATGGGGCTAAATGTGCTGTCGTTACTTTTTTTTTTTTGGTGGGAGGTAAGTAGGCTTTAATTAATTAATTAATTTTAATGGAGGCACTGGGGATTGAACCCAGGACCTTGTGCATGCTAAGCTCACGCTCTACCACTGAGCTATACCCACCCCTCTCACCACCCCTGTAGTTAACGTTTTGTATGTAGTGGAGCCTGGAATATCACCAGCATCTCGGAGGATGAGGGCCAGGTGAAAGGCCAGCAGGTACTTTTGTGAGTCAGGAGAATTAGAAGCTGTATTTTTTTTTTTTTAAAAATTCATCTTCTATATGTGAAGCATCTACTGAAGCTTCAGGAGTGGGTCTGACTACACGGAGGAAGCAGGAGGACCCTGAGGGCAGCGAGCTGGCAGGAAATGAAGTCAGAGAAGGAGAGTGTGTGCAGGCTGAGGAGCCGATCCTGGCCGTGACCTCCCTAGGAACGCGGCAGGAGGGGCTGGTTTTGGTGACTTTATTTCTATGTAGAATGGTTTCATCAGTTAACCTAAGCCTGACTGCTGTGGGATAAGCAGATAGTGTTTGGAGGGTTGTGAGGATGAGAGTGAGTCTGTAGATTTCTAGCCACGCGCCTGCCACATCGTAAGGCGGCAGGTCCTCACTGTCATTGTTGCTGTGGTTTTCTCCGTGTTTACGATGCTTGATGTTAAACTACTTAGACTCTCTAAGAAAGTGTCCGTTTTTTTCTCTCTCAGATCTGTGACTTTGGTTTGGCCCGTGTTGCGGATCCGGACCATGACCACACAGGGTTCCTGACGGAGTACGTAGCCACACGCTGGTACCGGGCTCCGGAAATTATGTTAAATTCCAAGGTAAGGACCAAGTTTGCATAAACAGAAAACCAGGAGGCAGAAGCACTTTGGATGTGGGTTGCAGTGAGCCTCCCTCTCAGGCAGCCTGTTTGCAGCCAGGCTGGGGCTTGGCCAGTCTGGTCAGAGCCAGAGCACCGTCTTAGTCTGCTGTTCAGTGCTGAACTTCTGGGCCCTGGGTTTTGGCCTTTCCGCCTCAGCTGGGGTAGTGCTGACCTGTTGTGGAACTGAAGGAGGTGCCTGTCTGGTGGCTGTGACAATGCATGCTCCATGTCCAACCCCTCGGTCAGCTCTTCTGAAGTCTTGCCTGGGGCAGCCATCACTCCTGGGCTGTCGCTGCCGGGGCGGGCTGGGTTTGTGTGGGGTCGTCCGATAGCCTGCGTTCCTGGAAGGGCAGACAGAGCTTTGCTGTGAAGGTCAGGTTTATCTGATGATGAAGAATGCTTGTTTAGCCAAATTAGACTGTGATTTGAGGAAAACATAGGTGTGGAAAAACAAGAACTATTACAGTTCTCAGAATTGTGAGCTGGTCCTGCTTCCACGTGACGTGCGTCTAGGTCACAGGCACCCTCTTCTAACCAGTCTGTGTCTGGTCCTGAGAAATGATTGAAAAATTTATAAAAGCCAGAAAAAGTGAAGTATGGAGTCTTTGTTAGGTTTGTGAGCAAGGTGGTGAACGTTGCGGGCTGCCGTGGAGATGTGTGTTTGTAACACGTCATCTGCAGATAGCATTTGAATAAGGTGTCAGATTTGAGAGTTCAGGGGGCCTGACATACTTCCTGTATCCAGTATCTCAGGGTTGAGATTCTCGAACTTCCATCTAGCATAATGGAACATTAAGATACATGAAGAAAGTTGTACAAATAGACATTGGCCCTCGTGTTGAGATGTAGGAGCCAGAAAGCATCCTGGGAGTCTGGTGGGGGCGGAGGAAGGGAACAGGTACTCCCTTCCTCCGTCCTTTATGAGCAAGAGGGCTGGGGGTGAACGCCGGATGGCTGCTGTGAGGACATGGAATTCCTTTAAAGCAGTTCATTTTTCTTGGAATCATACATTTGTTCATTTTAGCAATAAAAGTAAAATCCCATTAAAATAAATCCCATTGTAAACAAGGATTTAGTGAAACAGGTATTTCAAAGAGAAAACTGCTGTATGGATTGCCTTCTAGTCCGTATGACGAATAAGCCACTCACCTGGTTCTGCCTGCCGACTGGCCATCTGGCCCGCTGGAGGGAGCCGTGGGCACGCTCTGCATCCTGGTGTCCTTGCTCTGCATCCTGGTGGCCTCGTGCTCCCGCAGGCCTCTGTCCTGACTCAATGCTCCTGTCTTCACTTCTCGTCCTCCTCCAGGGACGCTGAAAACTGAATCTGAGTCCTTTTCTATTTGCAGCCTGTCTAGCCTGAGAATGCTGCTTCCAGTAAGGCAGTCAGGGTTTTCTGTTGACTAGAGCATTTTCAGTCCTGTGGGAGAACTGAGTGTGCAGTGAGCTCCAGTGTTCCCCTAGGTTCTCAAGTCACTACCAAAGTACTTCCGCCCCCTGCCTTGTGTCAGACCCTCTGACATTCTACCAACATAAACTAGCACTGCTCCTAGACTAACACTGGGAGTGTCCTGATCCTCCTTAAAGGGGGTGGGGGTGCTTTCCCCTCGGCCGCAGCGCCCTGGTGCATGCACCGAAGATGGCCAGCGTTCGTTCAGTGACGGCTCAGTCGTGCACCCCCCCCCCCCCCAGTAAAGTCCTCTACTCCTGTTTGTGCTTTGCTTTCAGTCTGTGATCTGATCTGGTTTCAGGCCCCATGCTCTTCTGGGACGGTCCTTCCACCCTTCCTGTCTTCATGCTGGCTGCTTTGCCAAGTGTGGGTGTGTTGCTTTGTGGAATGGTTCGCATTCTGAGTTCTTGGGACGGGTTTCTCCTCCTGAGGGGCTTTAGGCCACACTTTGCTGGCACAAACCCGCGGATTCTTGGAAGCCACATGAGTGAAGTTTCTGTTTCTGCAGCCTGACTCCCCAGTGCCTCCAACGGTTATTGTATTAAGATTTGCAAAATGTGATTTTCTACATATATTGTTGATTAATTTTAAAAATTAACTTATTTTAAAACAAATGTTAAAGTAGCTATTCCTCATTTTAAACTGTTTTCCACAACAAAAACATTTTAGTGAGAAGACTGATGTTTTCATTTTGCAGATCTCTTCATTGACTGTCTTAATCTGAAAATTGCTAGTCTCAGCTGGTTCTGCACTCAGTCTGACACATGTCATTTTGGTTTAAGTTATTGAGGAAAGGTCTTCACGCATCATTGGAAAAGGGACTGTGGGTAGTGTTGCAGCTGCCTTTGGCTCTTTGGTGCCACACAGAATCTAGCAGCAAGGGGTTAATTGCACTGTGGAGTCTGAAGCAATGTCAGTGAACCCTTTGCCCTGTTTTACTGAAACCCATTGCTCTACCTGACACTTAGACCCAGGCGTGATTTTGTAAGGCCGAGCGTATGGAAAATACTGGTTCATTGTGTTGCGCGGATCCTGACTGTTGACACACTTCCTGTGTGATACCGAGCCACGCCGGGTAGCCTCTAGGAATGCCCCCTGCACACATGTGGAGAGGAAAACAGAATCACGGTAGTGGCTTGAAAAGGAGCATCACCTCTCAGATCCTGAGCTGGAGGTCACGCGGGGCTCTGGACCCCCTTGCGGGGCTGCTGGGTCCAACTCCAGGACCCCTCGCCTCTGGTGTAGGCTCACCAGCTCTTTGTCCTGTGTCCCATTTGCTTTCTCTTTCTCTGTGTGTGTGTTTAGTTCTCTGAGTCACTTGAGAATAAATTGTGGGCGCACCCTTTACAACTGAACATTTCAGTGTGTGTTTTACTCCTAAGGACAGTGGCTTGAGTGTTCCCCGGGGACATTGGATCATGTTTAGTGACATTTTTGGCTCTTGGTGCTGCCAGCATCAAGTGGTCAGAGGTTGGAGCTGCTGCTGAGCGCCCTGCCCCTCGCAGGACGGCCCGGCCACAAGGACTGTCCAGCCCGATAGGGCCACAAACAGCTGACCCCGTAGCTGGCGCCCAACTGGGGCTCAGAGTTTGGACAATGTCCTCGTGGTAAGCCTTACAGCTCCCCCCTCCCGCCCCCGCCCCCCATTCAGGCTCACACGTTGTTTCCGTCTACTTTAGTCTGAAGTAGTTCCTCAGCCGTCCTGGCCTTGATGCTTTGGAAGGGTGCGGGTCCACTGTCCTGCAGCACGTGCCTCAGTTCTGTGTCGCATGTTTGGGTGTGAATACCACAGGGTGGCGGCCTCCTCCTGGTGGGAGCTCAGCACGCGTGAGGTCTTGGGTGAAGTCCCTGGTACCTCCACTGGAAGGAAAGAAGTACATACCTGTAAAATGAATAGAAAAAGAAGATAAGAAATAGAGATTAGTAAAAATGTGATGAAGCCAGCAAACTTTTTTTCCCTCAGAGATCAAGGGTTTAAAAAAATGATTTGCAACATGGATGAAGATATTCTGGAAAAGCAGCAGTGCCCTTTCTTTTGAGTTGGTTTCCAGAATGAGTAAGTGGGCCACAAATGTCCTAGAGCAACGGTTGTTACTCCTTTTTCCAGCTTCGGCTTAAAAGGATTCTAATTCCTTCTCTCAAATTATTTGAAAAAAGAAAGGAAGTATACTTAAGAAATTCTGGTCGAATTATAAGTTAATGCACTTTGAGGAGAGAAATGAAATCAAGTAATCTCTTGGTTGCTTAGCGTCTTAAAAGAAAGCCACGCGACTGTTTGTCTGTCTGTGCTCTCTTCATTTATTTTTGAATTACAGAGCCCAAGGGGAGGTTGACACCCCGCAGCCCTGCCTGTCACTAGGGTAGCCTTGTGTTGTGGGGCCCGCGATGTCATTCTCCATCTTCTCTCCCTTCCCTGCAGGGCTACACCAAGTCCATTGACATTTGGTCTGTAGGCTGCATCCTGGCAGAGATGCTGTCCAACAGGCCCATCTTCCCGGGGAAGCACTATCTCGACCAGCTGAACCACATTCTGGGTAAGGCTCCTGAGCACATGGGGCGCTAGGTGTCCCCAGTTCGCCTGCCCAGTTTACATCAGAGTACTTCACGATGTTAAGAAGAGGTCTAGCAATGCTTTCACCTGTGATAGAATGAGCTTTTGGTCTTCCTTGATGTGAAACATTAAGGACCCTCGTAAAAACTTGATACAGAAGGTAACGGGGAGGGGGTGGAAGACACGAGAATGTCAGGGTCTGTCTGCCCCGCTGCGGGTGCTGCGCAGGTGCTTTACCTCCGTCTCCACCCCTGACAGCTGGCTGTTCTCTCTGATAGGTATTCTCGGATCCCCGTCACAGGAAGACCTGAACTGTATTATAAATTTAAAAGCTAGAAACTACTTGCTTTCTCTTCCACACAAAAATAAGGTGCCGTGGAACAGGCTGTTCCCAAATGCTGACTCCAAAGGTAAATATTATTTCATTCATTATTTTTCTGAGGCTTAGCCTTCTATTTGTTTGTTGGTTCTATTTCTTAAGTGGGTGGGCCCCTAGCCTGCGGCTCTCGGGCAGGGCCTTACTTGGGGCTCACTCGCCACTGCTTTCTAACCTTTGATTTAGGAGTGGTGGCCATGGGGTCAGGGAGTCTGCAGGTGACTGTCTGGTTCTTCACCTTTTAGTTTCTTTGCTGCTTTTTAACTTGGATCAAGTTCATTTTTTTAGGTTCACATTGTCATTGATGCTTTTTAAAGTCGGGTTTATATGAGTAGTTACGTTTAGGTTGTGTAAGCCTTTGAGTTTTAACAAACCTATACAGTCCTGCAGCCGCCACCACAGTCAAGACCCTGAGCGTTCCCATCATCCCCAAAAGTTGCCTTGTCCCTTTGGAGTCAGTTTCCATGCCTCATCCCCAACAGTCTCTGAGCTGATTTTTGTCCCTGTAGTTGTGCCTTCTACACAATGTCACAGACACGCAGCCTCCTGTGTCTGGGTTCTTCCACTCAGCATGACGCATCTGAGATTAAGATTTATCCACACTGGTGCCTGTGTCAGTCTCCTCAGCAAGTGGTGCTGGAACAATTAGACATCTCTGTGCAAGGGGAAAAAAACTGAACTAAAAATGGAACATAGACCTAAATGTAAGGACTAAAACTATAAAACTTTGAGAAGTAAACAGGGTAGAATCCTCATGACCTTAGGTTAGGTGAGGATTTCCTAATATAACACCTTAAGAGCATGAAAAAAGTGAGTATATTCGATTCTAGTCTTTGCTATTTTGTAAGTTAAGTTTAATAATTAGATTAGCCTCATTCTCATTTAACGTGTATCCGTTACATATATTAGGCAGCTATTTTTTTTGAACTTTACATTGATATAAAAGTATGGTAGGCAGAATAATGACCCCATCCCCGAAGACATCTGCATCCTAATCTCCAGAATCCGAATCCATAGTTGGGTCCATGGCGAAAGGGAGTGGGGTGGCTCATCACTGACTTCAGATGGGGAGCCAGTCTCACCCCCGGGGACCAGAGAGCAGCTCGCCGGCACATGGGTGCTGGGCCTGCCATGTCTATCTGCCTGCACAACGTGATATTTTTACCAAAATTTGACTTTATTAGGAAAGCTAACATTTTTTGGTAAAAAAAAAAAAAGTTTCAAAAATCAGGAAATTTTTTTATTGAAGTATATAATTGGTTTACAATGTTGCGTTAATTTCTAGTGTACAGCATGGTGATTTAGTTATATAGATACATAAAGACTTTTATTTTTTACATTTTAAAAAATATTTATTTATGTAAAATTCTTTTATAATTAATTCCCTAATGGTTGCTGTTCATAGAATTGTATCTTGAGCATCCATATGTGTATACATGTTTTTAAACCTAACAGTGGTCTACTTAGTTGTTGAATGTAAGTGTTGACCTGAGCCAAGTTCCAGGAACACTTGGTGCTTAAAAGAATAAGAAATAGTCTTTATCACCAGGACCAACAATAACATTTAACGTTTGCTCTACCAGCACGTGTACAGCATCTGCCTGTTAAGTTAGTTACATGATGACGTCGTGCATTGTGATTGCAGGACTTCTTAGAGTAGAACTTTACACACGTTGCACGTATCACTGTTAGACTGGCTTGTGTGCTGCGGCGTCCCAGGTGTGTTTCCTAGACCTGGTTCCTTAGCTGCCTTGTACAGAGTTGTGTAGTTAACAAAACTGCGTAATTGAGACTTCAGGAAAAGGAGAACTCTCAGGCTTTCCTTCTGTGTGTTCCCTCACTGTTTCCTGTAGTTAGTCATGATCTGCATTAAATGATTTCTGAGGCTTTTTTTTTTAAGCTTATTTTCTTTAGGTGTTAAGGTCATGAACTTTGAGGTTGGTTCATTCAGATAATAGTTAACAGCACTCAAGTAGAGTGACTTGAAATGCAGGCATTGGGTGGATTTAGTGAAGACTCGGGGAAGGAGTGCACTCGGAATGGGGTGAAAGGCGGGCAGGCAGCGTCCCGTGTTGAGAGCGTCAGCTGTGAGCGTGGTTCAGTCTGCAGCCCGGCCAGTTAGTAGTGTGTGCCCTGTGGACAAACTGCTCAGCCTCTCTGGGCCTCTGTTTTCCCAGTTATAAAACAGGGCTAGTGTTAGTAGCTGCGTCACCAGGTTGTGTGAACATCAGACCACTGGCACTGCTAGGTCTAGATTCTGAGATCTCAAGACTGAAACTTCGTCATTTAAGTATCCGAGTTCTGTCTGTCTCCATGGTTACTGAGAATGGCTGCATAGTGTTCCCTTCTCTCTTGCTGCAACACCACCCACTCTGCAGCCTGGGGCCTTCAGACAGCCTCCGTGTGACACTGACATGTGAAACACACAAGGAGTTTGATGAAACAAAACGCAAGTGTCTCTAGGTTAGCTGGCGCCTTGTGAAATGAGATGCAGAGGAGGACCTTACTAAGGTTAACCCTTACTACCCACAAAACCCACCAGCACGCACTTGCTTGTAGGTCCACGTTCTGGGCGCAGCTGGGGAGTCTGCTTCGCTCACCTCAGCCTGTGTGGCCTTGAGGGGCCTCACAGCATCTTGCAGCTGGTTCATTTCCACGCCGTGACCCTCCGCCAGCGGGAGACTGGCTGGGCGGCTCCTGAGGCAACAGCATCCCAGAAGGGCCAGAGCAGACGCTCAGGGCCTCTCAGGGTCTCAGGACAGCACGTTTCTGCCACGTCTGCTACTTGGGACACATCACAAGTTCAGCCCAGATCCAAGAAGGAGAAATAACCCACCCACTATGGCAAGAGCTGCAGAGACTTGGGGGCGGGATGTAATCTGCCACTAGGTTGCTTCTGGGTTTTACTGTAATATATGTAAATACGTTCACTTACTAAATAGAGGAGTGTCTTTTTTGAGGCCCTGGACATAGGACAGCAGTAAGATAGGTTTAAGAACCTGTATGCATGTAGCTGAAAGTTCAGATTGGCATGAAAATGACAAAGAAATGAATGGCAGACCTTGGGGAACTGAGGAGATGGAAACTTTCAAGCTGAAACACTGGCGCTTTTAACTCTGGTTAATAATAGTTCACAGAAAAACAAATGTGTCTCTTTTTAAAAAAATTTGGGGGGGGTAATTAGGTTTACTTATTTATTTTTAGAGGAGGTACTGGGGACTGAACCCAGGACCTTGTGCACCCTAAGTTGTGCTCTACTATCTGAGCTATACCCTACCCCCGTAAGTGTCTCTTAAATATAGAAAAAGGTGCCCATTTTTATTCATTATATGCGGTATGAACACTGAAAGGTCAGTAGTGGCATTTTTTCCACTCATCACAGTAGCAGGAATCAGGAGGCCGGACACCCCTGCGGTCAGGCTTGGCACAGCTGATGAGGAGCAGGCCGGTGGGTCTCTCTGTGGCAGCAGTCGGGCAGCTCTGTCACATGTTTTGTTCCAGAGCTCTGGGCATTGAACCTTTGGGCTTGCCAGCTGAGTAGGGGGAGATGGGGTGCTTCCATTTGTGTCTCTTTAATTAGGAGTGAGGTTGGATGTTTTTCTACGTTTCTTGGAAATTTCTGACTACTGAGTCCCTTAAACCAGTAGTATCCTAGGTTTCTCTTCAAAGGAATCTAGGATTCTCTCCAAAATTACTGCAGTGAGGGGGAAGAAATGATTATTATTCAGCAGATGGTACTGGGTTAGTTGAATAGCTGTTTGGAAAAAAACAGTTTAAATCATTATTCACACATCAAAGTGAATCCAAAAGAATTGATGATTAAATGCTTTTTAAAAAGTCATACTGTTAAAAAGTAACAATATTTGGCATAGTCAGTATTTTTCTGCTCTCTGCATGAAAATAAGAAAATCTTCCTAAGCTTTAAAAAGAAACCAAGAAGACAGACATAAAAGAAAGAAACAGATTTAATCACATAAAAGTTTAAAATTTAAACCCAGTCAGGTGTGGACGAGAGGGATAAAATGTTCTGAACTGAGTAACATTTGAAGGTTCCCCGTCCTGTTGTGTTGGAGGCTGCGCACAGCGTGAGGCCATATGCCTGGAGTTGGCTTCCTGAATAGAGACTTGGGCACCACCACTTAGGTCTGTGATTTTGGACAAATCAGGAGGATGAGGACACAGCCTGTCTGCCACATGCTGAGTGCTGTGGTTTCCCCAGAGGAAAGTGCTGTGCGGGTGTTTGAATCATGAGCTGAATTAGCTACTTTTTTAAATCGATCCTTGGTGGTTTGTAGGAACAGGGCTTAGAGGTCAGGAGGTCTGAGAAGCACTGGTGTGGTGCAGTCTGCACAGGTGGCCCTTCCTCTGGCCCTGCTCAGAAATTCGAGCTGAAGAGGAGTGACAGATGGCCTTGATCTAGGACCAGAGCTTTGCCAGGTGGGTAAGATGGACCTGGAATGCTGCTGGAGAGCCGGTCAGGGGACCCACCCCGGGTCTGGCAGGCTGGGAGGGAGAAGGGACTGCCGGGCCAGAAGGGTGGGTCCACGTTTCTGCGCAGCCACCGGAGGTAAAGGAAGGTAGGGCTCTGGGGGGCCACCAGGGAGAGAGTTGGAGACCATGGTCAGATGTCACCCTGGCCTCAAGGGGACTTCCAGTCTTTTCGGGGAAGTGACATCTGTCCAAGGAGGCATGTGCCCAGGCAACATGGTTCCTGGCATCTGAGCGCTGCTGCGGATGCCAGGTGATGGGGGCGGGACAGCCAGGCGCTTGGAGTGCGGGGTCAGCACTGCCAGCTGCTCACCGTTTCTCGCTTTCCCTCTGAAGTCGAGAATAACACAGAAATAGCCCTTGGAGTAAAAGGAGGCTAGAGATGCAGTTATTTTTCAAGAGGCAAAAAAAAAAAAACCTCTCTTCCTCTGAAGTTGTTGCCTGGAGGTTTAAAGGCCTAGGATTTAACTGGAAGGAGCAGAAAGTTCTGTTTTAGATGCGCTTCAGCTGCAGAGCAGCCTGTTCATTGCCTTGGAGTGTGTCCTGCGTAGTGTCAGCAGGATGTGGGGGTTAGGAGTAACATCGTCACAGTCTGACTGTGGCTGGGCCCTCGACTTCACCTGACCCGGATCTTGTCTGTCTTGCCTCCAGAAAGTCTGTGGGGATGTGTCTCAGCTTTGGGGGAGGGTGATTGGGAGCAGGAAGTGAGGCAAGTTGGTCCCCGTATTAGGGATGGTAAGACGGTCCACCCGTCTGCCTGGGCTGCTGTGGGATGCAGGTGTGAGCCCAGGTCCCCAAGTTCCTGCCGTCCCGCGGCACTGTCCTGCCCCTTGCGGGGCTCCTCTGAACCCCGCCCATCTCAGGGCCTCTCAGACCCCCTGTCTTCTGCTGCCCAGACTGGCCTCCATCAGTGGCCAGACATGGCTGGACTCCTGAGAGCCACCTCTGCTCTGAAAAGTTCTCCAGCCTGTAAACCAGATGTCTTTGCCGTCCGATTTCCTAACGTGTGCTTGTATGTTGTAAAGACGACAGAGGAAAAGTTAACTTGAAAATGTACTCTCTGTAGAAATTCATTATGTGTGTGCTTTAAGGAAAAAAAAGCTACTGCTTTTCACAGTTCACTTTATGCACATGAGAAAAGTCCTTTTTCTGTGGAATTTCTCATTATGTCCCACATGGTTTACATGTTGGTTATCTCCTAATTGAAGATGGATGGGGTGGTGTGTGGGGAAATCGCAGAGCTGAGCACACATGTGCATCCACATATGCACGCCTGCACCCACATATGCACCCGCCCTGTGACCTCGGGCAGCAGGGTGCCCCTGCCACAGCTGCTCTCTGGGTGGGACACTGTTTGTCGGAGTGGGTAAAGTTCACGTACTCATTTTTAGTGGAGGTACTGGAAATTGAACCCAGGACCTGGTGTATGCTAAGCGTGCACTCTACCACTGAGCTATACCCTCCTCGCCAAGAACACATTCTTACAGTGAATACACAACTAAAGTGATCTTTTCTTTCCTCTTCTGCCCCTGGAGCTCAGTGGCACGTGCTAATGTGCAGGGGGATGAGCTCGATGACCGGATGAGAAGTCACCACTGTGGGGGCCGAGGCTTTACTAAGGACATGCCAGTATTTCTGGTTTTGTTAGTGTCAAAATGTTCTCTGAAAACGTGTTCTTGCTGCTACCTAGTAGTTTCTCAGACTTGTTTGTTGGAGCCCTTGGACTTCTCAGGGGTGTCTCAGGGCCGTGAGCACCACTGGTCTGAGGTTCATCAAAGAAAAGGAGAGATTTTTAAAAGGAGCCCCCCCTTTGTGAGCTCTTTACCGGAACAACGATGTCTTTTCCGGCACGTGTTCTTTCTCACTGAAACCTCCTGACACAAAGTACAAGAAGTGTTTTCTCACACTGCCTTTAACCTTGTCCCAGCCGCTGTCAGCCACGCCCTTCGGCTGCCCTCTCGGCCTGAGCTGGTGCCTGGGGGCCAGTGGGCTGGGCTGTTGATTAGCCGTCCCTCTGCCTCATCCCTGTTGGTCCCACACTTGCTCCCTTTACTGCACTGTCAGCGTGGAAGACGTGTTCAGGGCTGACTGCCGGCCGGGTGGAGGGAACACCTTTAGTTTGGGGCTTTGGAGAAAGACGCCAAGCTGCAGAGTAGGCTGGGAGGCTGGTGCTTCACAGGTGACTGTCAGCCAGGACCTGGACAGGGGAGACTGAAACCACATGGGAGGACCAGTGACCTTGGAGGCAGAGGCCTTCTCTGTATGTTGAGGGATAAACTGACTGTTGCAGGAGTGACTTCGGAGTTGACTGAAGGGAAGTACATGCACGAGACCTCTGCTCTTGGCCCCGCAGAGCGGAGCAGACCGGAGCAGTGATTCAGGGCTGGTCCAGGCTTTGTAGGTTCGGATCCTGGTCTTCCGCATTCAGCCTTTTCTAAGCATGCACCTTGCTGCATCTGGTCTGCTCCCGTCAGGTGGTGGTGTGAGGAGGCTGGAGACAGAACAGCAACCCGTGGGGGCGGCTGCGCTCCCCATGGCCCCGCTCATGCAGCTTAGCTGTTGGTGGGGTTGTTTACCTAAACAGGAAATGGGACAGATTTCAGTGGCTATGCCTTTGGCTTCTCACTGCTGCACACCCGTTCTCTTTGTAGCTCTGGATCTACTGGACAAGATGCTGACATTCAACCCCCACAAGAGGATTGAAGTGGAGCAGGCTCTGGCTCACCCGTACCTGGAGCAGTACTATGACCCAAGTGACGAGGTATAAGCCCTGAGGCCACCACAGCCATGTCCCCCAGCTAGGGGGCCCCTGCACAGGGTGGGGCTGGGGAGCACAGGAGGACAGGATCAAGGCTGGAGACCGTCATCATGGTCTGTGGCAGCAGAGGCACCGACCGCAGTGGCCGCCCTGAGGGGGAGAGGAGGTGGATACCTGCTGGGGAGCAGCTGGGTCAGTGGGGGCCCCAGTCCCTTGGGACTTGGTACTTCATGTCCTCCCTGGAGACACGAGGCTGTCATGTGAGGAGTGACCCACCCAGGGCCAGGCTCCCGTGCACGCTGGACGTCCCAGGGACATGCCCCGTGTCGTGTTCTCTCTAGGAAGGGCCCAGCTCCTTGGGTCTTTGCTTCTTCTGGGGGCTCAGTTTTGCCTTCTTTCTCTGAGGATAACCAAGAAAATGCAGTAAGAACCAAAAGTTTGGCTCCTTCTAGTATGATGAGTATGCAGGTGATGGGCCTTCATAGTCCTGTTTAAAAAGGGAGAACCAGGTAGAGTGTGTTAAAGGGAACTCGAGGAGGAAAGGAAAGAGAACGGTGGACGAGGAGAGCTGATAGTGAAAGAAGGAAGAAGTCGGGAGAGGAAGCGTTTCTCAGTCACTTCCCCAGAGATGAGTGAGGCCCCCTGCGAAGGTGCGACCCCAGGGTGCATGACGGGCAGCGCTGAGCATGGGGCTGGGGCTCTTCCTCGCCCTGTGAGCTGGACGTTCCTAAGCCCCGGGTCCTAATCCCAGGCCAGGTGGTGCCCCAGAGTCAGAGGGAGCGGGAGGGGTAAACGGATGGCGTGTGGAGGGTCTATAGGAGGGTGGCTGCGTCTCGTTCTGTTGTCCCCTTTTCAAGAGGCCAAAACTTAGTGCAGTTTGGGGTCCCTGTTTCCTTCCCCTTAAGGCCTGGTGTCAGGATTCCACGGAGAAGGTCAGGGAGGGCTAGGCGTCCACTCACCGACAGCAGTGTGGCCGTCAGGTCAGCTCTGCACCATGGCATCATTCAGGGCTTCTGACATTGAAATATAAGCATTAATAGACTGATTTCATCTGTTATCATCGAGTATGCATGTACTTAATTAGCTCTGATTATAGAGAGAGTACTGAAAAATGAAAACTTGCAGAAAAATACAAGAAAGATCACTTTGTAGTTTTGTCACTCAGTTATAATTATTAAAATTTTGGAATGTTTCCTTTTCGGTCTTACATTTCTATATCTAAATTTTAAAAATAAGCAGGGTTCATTTCGTTGAACAAATGTGGGCATGTTCCCACAATGTCACTCTTCCGTGCAGCTTCGTTTCTAATGGCTCCTTACTGTTTCTTCATCTAAAGATACTGTAATGAATTTAATCAGAGGCATTTACTTTGAGGATCAGGGGTTTGATGGTGTAAACAGCCCCCCACCAGCAGCAGCTCCCCAACAGCAGCAGGTTTCTGAGATTTCAATACACAGTAAAGTAAAACATTTGAAATATATTTGGGGAAACCTTGAGATGGACGCTGCTACTCCTCATGCTTTGTGCAGTGCCGTGGGCAGCGCAATGCGCCCTGCAGATGCCCACACCGGCGTGTGGAGTCCAGCCCCTGAGCCGCGCTCGTCCCATGAAGCAGTGAACAGTTGCCTAAGACATAACCACTTTTGTCTAAATGTTGTCTTTTCAAGCCCATCGCTGAAGCACCGTTCAAGTTTGACATGGAGTTGGATGATTTGCCCAAGGAAAAGCTCAAAGAACTCATTTTTGAGGAGACTGCTAGATTCCAGCCAGGATACAGATCTTAAATTTGTCAGGTACTTGGAGCTTTACCTGTAAACAAATCCTCGCAAGGGAGAGCGAGCAGAGATAAAATGTCATTAGAAAAAGAGGAACGCTTGTGGGTCTGCATGGGAGTTTGTGGGCCTCGGTGTGCTGGACAGTGCAGGTTGTTGGCCGATTATTTTTTTTTAAGTGTTAAAAAAAAAAAAGGAAATGCAAATCTTGTTTTTAGAGAATATATGAATGGGGAGAGAACAGGGCTTGTGTTAGAAGTCTGGAGATGGAGAGCTGTGACCACAGCGCAGTGGTACTGGAGTTGGAGGAACGGGTCCTGCCGTGGTGGGTGTCGGGGTTCTTCGCCGACATTTGTTCCATCCTCTCCTGCCTGCTCCTTTCAGCTCTTCATAGATTGGGGTCAGGCGGGGGGTTGGTCCCTGGTTGACTGTTGGTCTAGTCCAGGCTCAAGAGCAGGAGCTGCTCAAGGTGTTTCAAAGCGAGGGCGGGTGTGTAATCGGTCAGAAGGCACCGGAGGGTGGAGGGCCGCCTGCAGCTTGGGCCCCGCAGGAGGCCGTGCCTCTAGGAGAAGGGACATGTGTGAGCTGCGTGCGGGATCCGCAGGCAGGGCGGAGCTGGAACCACAGCTGGTAGAGTATCACCATCACCAAGGAGGGGTCAGGAGTCCTGACTGCCACCCATGCAAGGGATCTGAGGGCCTGCAGTCACGCCACCATCGAGTGCCTCTGAAACCCGGGGCTGCCCCTTCTGTAAAGCCATGTGTCACTCGATGCAGAAGAAAGAAGAAACCGTGGCTTTTCCGCTTGACACCGGGCATGGACAGTCTGACCAGAAACTGCCACCAGGGACGTGCCGCAGTGCGGCAGCCCTGCTGATCACAGCACAGGATGGAAGGACAGAGTGTGGCCGAGGTCCGGGCTGGGGCGGACGGCGGTACTGACGGAGGATGGCTGACATCAGAGCAGGAAGGGTCGCGGGAGAGGGTGGCAGTGGGGCTTGCAGACCAGAGGCTCAGACCGGGGTGGTGGTGGGAGATGCAGCGACCCCAGGGGAAAGCGGAGAGCAGACCGAAGAGACCCGACTCCTAGCCCGGCAGCTGGAGGTGGGGGTAAACCCTTGCTTGGACACACCCTAAAGGGCAGGCTCCAAGCCAGGCAGCGTTGAGGGAACGCAGGTGTGCAGATGGGAGCCACTATGGGGACGGGACAGTCTGGGGAGCACCTGTGTCTCACGCCCTGTGGGCAGGGCGACCTCTTTGGAGTGTGTGTCACCTACTAGGCTCTGCAGTGTCAGTTGCTACCGACAGAAAAGAAAGGCAGCCCCAGGACCCAGCCACACTCCCCCTCCTGCTCCCTCTCCCAGAGCCCACTCTCCTGTCCCTGTGTGCACACCAGGCGGGCTGGCTGCCTTTGGTAGATGAGATTTGTCTGGCCCTTTACAGACGAGGCTTGCTGACCCCTGACCTGGAAGATTGGGTTGAGCAGCTCCCTGGCCGTTCTCTTCCACGGTCGTTTCCCTTTGTGTTTGTGGGCCGCATTTCCTCGTCTTCTGGTCTCAGGGCGCACACGCCGCATGCTTCCTCGGGCTAGGCACGTGTTAAGAACCCAGTGAGCAGAGCAGACAGGACTGAACGTGGCCTCCAAGGAGCACGTGGTCTAAGGGGGAGAAAGACGCAGAACTGTCCTGCCCATTTGTAGTGCAGAACCACGTCTGGGGTTCTCGTGACTGTCAGCTTCCCAGTGTTTAGTCACCGCTGAGCACCTCCTGGTGCCAGGAGGGAGGAAGCAGAGAGAGACGGGGAAAGCCCAAGCTCTGCTTTCCAGCAGGACCCGCAGAAACAGACAGTGTGGCCGGTGCTCGACCAGGGAGGGCAGCCTGGCGACCGAGGGAGCCCTCGCCACAGAGTGCTGGGGGTGCGCTCCGCTGGTGGGGAGGCGTCGGGCCATGTGAGCCCTGGGAGGGCCCGGCTCTGAGGACGCCAACCCCAGGCGGGCCTGGGAGCATCAGGGCAGCTGACACTGGGGGCAGTCGGGTTGTCGGGATCTCAGAGAGCAGGGCCTCTCTCTGGGGTGGTTGGTCAGGGTGCTCCTGAGGCCGCAGGATGGTGCTGCTGACCAGGTGCCTCCTGGAGCCCAGGGCTGCCCTCCCAGGGTCCACCCCCTTTCCTGGAATCCAGCACTGCAGCCTGTCCTCAGTGGAGAGGGGTGGCAGACAGGTTGCGCTGTGTTTAGGTCACTTTCTCCAGGGGCACAGAAGGCACAGTATGTGCCCACAGCCTGATTTTCCCCAACTTTTCTCTTTTTTGCATTCTGTTTTTATTGCGGTGTAGTCAATTTACAATGTTACGTCAGTCTCTGGTGTGCACCGTGTTTGTCACGTACACATACGTGTATTCATTTTCATATTCTTTTTCATTAGGTTAGTACAGCGTACTGAGTAAGGTTCCCTGTGCTGTGCAGTGGGAACTTGGCTATCCGTTGGCTATATAGTAGTCAGTATCTGCTAGTCTCCAACTCCCAGTTTATCCCTTCCCACCCAGTGACCGTGTTTGTTCTCTGTGTCTGTGAATCTGTTTCTGTTTTGTAAATAAGTTCATTTGTGTCTTTTTTTTTTTTTCTTTTGATTCGGCATAAAGCAATATCATGTGGCATTTGTCTCTCTCTTTCTGGCTTCACTTAGAATGATGATCTTTGTCTGGGTCCATCCCATTTGCTGCGACATTTTTTAACTGACAGTTTTCACCTTTTCTAAAAGTTGGAGGTTTTCAGTGGACACCCCCATTCCCACCACGTAGATTCGTGATTAACACTTTACTTGCTTTGTCTTCTCACCCATCTGTTCATCTGTTCCTCCATGTGCCCATCAGTCCGTCTTATTTTTTTCATGTATTTCAAAGGAAATTGCCAGCATCTAGACTGACTTATAATTTAATCATTTAGAATATTTAAGTGAGCCCAGAAGAAGGTGGGGTGGGGGCCAGGCTCGCTCTCGGGTGTTTCTGTTTGTGATCGCAGCGGCATCCCGTGAAGCCGGCAATAGCCGGGGCACGACTGGGAGCTGTGGGAGGGTGGGGAGCATGCTGCTTAGTGTCATAGGTCGTGGCGGAGCTAGGCAGAGAATCCTGGTCCCTTAGATGCAGAATTCCCTTTTCTTACAGTTTCTGCAAAACTGCCCTGGACTAGATTTAGGTTTGCTCCCCCGGCGGGTCGAGGGACCATGGTTGTGAGTTCCCAGCCCGCAGAGAGGGTGGAGCTGTGACAGAGTCACACAGGGCAGTAGAGGAGGGGACAGCGGGCTGCATGGGAAACAGGCACTCGCAGCCACGGGGACCCTCGGGTGGAGGGACACCCCTGCTGGCAAATGTCCTTAGTGGAGGTCCTGAGCAGTCGTAAAGGGTCACAGTAGGTTCATTGTACTTTGTTTAAGGTGATCAGTTTTAGAAATGTGTGCGGTGGAGAGGTGCAGGTGGTTAGGACTCAGGGTCAGCCTCCTCCCCACAGCCGTCTCCTCACCAGCTTCCCCGAGAGGCTGGGGAGGGTGGCCGTGTGCCTGGCTTCTTCCTCAGGTGGACTGGTGACTAGGGACAGTAAGCTCCTGTTTCCCTTTGGTTTCGTTCAAGATGAAAGCATTTCAGGGCACTTTTGATTTCCTCCTGGCCTCTGGTTTGGTTGCGGTGTAGGACAGCGGTCACTTCCCACCGCTGAGCCCGCCTGCCATCACACTGGGGCCTGTGTGCACCTCCTTCCTGCCCTGACTCCAATGGCGTACAAAAACCCTCCCTCTGAAAGTGCCCGTGAGATCCCGGAGTGACACCCACCAGCAACCCTGTCCTATCAGGCAGCATCTCCAAGGGAAGGTCTGCTCTGTCTGCCTTTCGCCACACTTGGTGGCCTCCTGGCCATCCCCATGGGGTTTCCTTCCTGTGCCGAGAGCAGAGCGCGAGGTCTGAGCTGCCATGTTTCACTTCTCCCAAGGACGATCCAAATGGGGGTCAGTCTGTGGGTCAGCAGGCCCTCCCGGGGAGTCTGTGCATGTCCAAGAGCTGCTCGCCTATCAGTGGGTAGTGTGGCTTTGACCCGGAATATCTCAAGCGAAAGAGAGACGTCGGAAGAGTGATGGGGGCATGTGTTCTGGTGTTTGGGGTGCCGTGCTCCTGGTGGGCCTCTGAGGGCAGCCAGGGGCGGGAGAGCCCTGCCAAGGGCGCAGGGTGGGTGAGGGGTGCCATCTAGAGGGCCTGGCGGGGAGCAGCTGTCTGATCACCGATGATCTCTGGGTGATGGGACCCTATCTCTGGATCCGGGCCGCTGGCCACATTTCCAGCCAGCACTTTGTTTTGTTTGTGGTGCTTTATCCTGGGCAGAGAAAACCTGAGTGTTAAGAACACCCTTTCTGTTGCTTGTCTGGTTGATTTTGTCCCCCCGGTCATCCAGAGAGAAGGGCTTGCTGAGAATAGAGGGTGGCAGACAGGGTTTTGCTCACAAGCATATGAGCAGAGACGCTCAGACCCGGGTTCCCACCCTGGAGTGGTGAGCATTGCACGGTTAGGAAGGGGCATCTGGGCAGCGCTGGCGCCGGCTAGGCTGTGAGCAGGCCTGTGCCTTCCCTTCGAGTGTTCTGGAAACATCTGCTGGGAAGTGTCTGAGAGGAGGTGCCTGCGGCCAGGGCAGAGTCGGGGTGCTACAGGTGTTACTCGTGCTGCGGGCTCCGAGGGAAAGGACTTCTTTTGCAGGAGGGTTTTTCCTTTGCTTTTGCACTTTTCCTTTGTCTTAATGTTGCTGTCGGCGGTGTTTTCACGCGGGTTACCTTCACTCATAGGTTTGTCTGTCTGTTTCCCAATAGGACGGGGGCTCCGAGGACCAGATGTGCTCAGACTTCGGTGTTCTCCTCCCGGCTCCTGACCCCGGTCCTGTCTCCAGCCCGTCTCGGCCTGTCCACCTTGACTCCTTTGAGCCGTCGGAGGGGCAGTTTCTGGTAGTTGTGGCTTTTATGCTTTCAAAGAATTCCTTCAGTCCAGAGAACTGTTCCTGGCCCCTGTGCATCGCCCCGGTGGCCGTGGCAGTCTGTACTCTTGAGTGCACCTGCTGCTTACCGCCGCTTCAGTCACTAACCGCTTTCTGGTTTGAACGATGCAGTGGTCCTCCCCTCCTGAGTCCTCTGACCCCTCAGGCCCCTCGTCACTGTGCCCCACTTTCCGGGCCCCGAGGCAGTGCCAGCCCCTCTGCACGTCTCCTCCCAGCCTGTCTGGTCTGGCAGGGGCTCGCGGGCACCCGGGGGCACCTTCTCTTGTATCATGTTAGCCACTAGCATATGGGAGGTATGTACTATTTGCCCAGCTTTTAGAGAATTCGACCCTTTTTCTAAATCAAGGGGAGAAGTGCTGCACCCCACATTCCTGCTGCACCACTCGTAGAAGCTGGACACTTGCCAGAATGTGTCCGTGCAGCACTGGGTGTTTGCAGGACTTAACACAAAAAAAGATTTAAAGTGGCAGCTTCCCTCGGGATGCAGTGAGAGGTGTCCTAGGCTGTGGGAGGCTGCATGCCTGCTGTCTGGGGCAGAACTCTGCACCGGTGTCCTCGCCCCCAAGCCGCCTTCACCGTAACCACACTCATGCCTGAGTATTTAGCGGAGAGGAACACTGCGTCTTTAAATGAGAAAGTGTACAATTCTTTTTCCTCCTACAGCATGTCAGCATCTCAAGTTCATTTTCAACCTACGATATAGCAATTGTAATAAAGCCTTTGTGAGCTCATGACATGAAGCCCTGTTCTGTAGTCCAGTGCTCCCCGAGGTTCATGGCACTGCCGGGCCAGGGCGTCAGGAGGAGCTAGCACTCAGGCGTGTTTGGAGCTCTAGCCGTGTTTTCCCAATCTAAGTATCTGTCCCTGCCGCGCATACGGTGCCGTTGGCTCGGTGTCTGTCCCTTGCGGTGCCTCCTTGCCTCCCCCACTGCTCTCTGTGGTGAGAAACCTGCCTTGTTCAGTAATTACTGTGCCCTCGCATGACTGTTACAGCTTCTGTGCGGAGATGACTGTCCAAGTGCCACATGCCTATGATTGAAACGAAACTCTGTTGTTACCTCTGAGTTGTGTTCCACGGAAAATGCTATCCAGCAGCTCACTTAGGAAAAATAATTCTATTTTTAGCTTTTCAGTTCTCAGCTGTCCTTTTCTCTTGTTTGATTTTGACAGCGATGGAGAATGGGTTATATAAAGACTGCCTGCTAATATGAACAGAAATGCACTTGTAATTCATGAAAATAAATGTACATCTTCTATCTTCATATTCACGTTAAGATTCAGTGTTGATTTCCTCTGGATCAGTAGGTTCTGTTTGTGCTTAGGACAGGAACGCTCACTGGCCTCACTGTCCCGCCTGGGCACTGCCCAGACGCTGTGGTTTACAGGAGACGATTTAGAAGGCATTTCTGGAGGGTTCTTTCCCCCTTGGCACAGCGGAGGGTCAGTTCTGACAGGTTCCTTAACTCACATCCTGGGTCTGAACTGCTCTGTCCACTCGGCTGAAGCAGCCCGCACGTCTCAGGTTGGATTCTCTGGTTCTTCCTAAAGAGGGGCTGCCTGTGTCCCAGCCAAGCACTGGGAAGGGCGCCCCACACCCCCTGGCTGGGTCGGGGTGCTGCTGACTCATCTCCAAAAATCAGATGCACAGCTAGACTCGTGCCCTAAAATACACGGTTTTCACCTCTGAGCGCGGAGCTGCCCTGCAGAGGGCCCCGCAGCGTTGACGGAACAGATACATTGAAGAGTCATTTTCATTTTTAAAGGAACGTTGACAGTTTTGTTGCTCTCGTTTCTTTGTACTTTTTAAAAGGAAGGTTAGAGTTACTAGGAGATTAACTGAGCCCTCTAACTAGAAAGCCATAGCCTTGGCCACTAACACCTGGGGAGGGGGCTCTTCCCACCCCAGAGGCGCCCTGCAGTCAGGGCAGTGTGAAGCCACTGGCCGTGCCCCACACCGCTGTGGCCACGGTTGTGTGCTTTTCACTGGTCGTGCCAGACGTGGCTTCACAGAGCAGAGACTTGTCTTCACCCGGGTACCTGTGAGAGGCACACGGTGTCACGTGCGGTAGGCCCTTCACTTGGATCTTCCTGCACCCCTAGAAATGGACAGATTGGGTCGTCTGAATTCACGGCGATGATCCTGAAGGCCTCCGTTACGTGTGTGCAGAGAGCTCAGACTGATGGCTTTTGCAGTGTCTAAAAAGTAAGCAAAACTTCCCTGCCGAAGCATTCCAGTCTTCCCGCTGAGTATGAAACAAAGCACCTGGCCAGCCAGTTGGGTGGACGGCTGTGCTGGCAGTCACGCCAACCCGGGCCCGTGGGTGGCGTGCGGTGTGCGGGGCGCTCACACAGCGCCCGCCGCTGCTGGCGCAGCGCTGGGCGTGCGGGGCGCACATGCTTGTCGGCGGCCCTGAGTCAGGCGCACTGCCCGTGCCGTGCACCCATCCCGGTCGCACCGTTCAGAGAAGACTGTCTTACCTTTATTTGCTTCTGTGTTAATACAATTTTTAAATTGGTAACTTTTATATAGTATGGTAACAGTATGTTAATGCACACATGCTTTGGGTCCTTCCATAATCCTTTTATATTTGTAAATCAATGTTTTGGAGTAATCCCAAGTTTAAGGGAAATATTTTTGTAACCGTAGTGGTTTTGAAAATCTGAGGAGTCCTTTTGCTTATACAGTTTTAAAGCATCCATGCTTTAAAATCGCCGTGCTGGTGTTTGAAACACGGTGCCTCCAGAGTGCAGACGAGCAGCGTGTCCCAGCAGAGTGAGGCCTGGTCTCACTGCGGCCCGGCCGCGTGCCAGGAGCAGCGGGGTTCGGAGGGGCTTCACCTGAAGCTCGCTGCCTGTTTTCCGAGCTGTTTATCCGTGTAGAGCGCCCAGGCGAGTTCCGAAACGGCTTTGTCTCTGCTTTGTATGGTCAGTGCCTTGTCGGTATCGTAGCCCAGAACTCTGAATAGGCTGTCCAGTACAGTGGTCAGGTGAAAAATGTTAAAGGAAGATTTTATGAAGAATCTGAATGTTTATTCATTATATTGTTACAACTTAACATTTGTTTGTGGCATTTGTGATTTGGTTAATCTGTATAAAAATTGTAAGTAGAAAGGTTTATATTTCATCTTAATTCTTTTGATGTTGTAAACGTACTTTTTAAAAGATGGATTATTTGAATGTTTATGGCACCTGACTTGTTAAAAAAAACTTACAAAAAAAATTAGAATCATTAAATTGCGTCCCTGTGTTACCAAAATGACATAATACTGTGCATGTATAGTTGAATTGGGATTTCACACGTGAAAATATGAAATCAACTTTCCCCAGTAAGTGTGTCTTCTGACTTGACTTTGCTTGTGGTCCTTGGGGATGGAGCTTCTGCATCCATGGCGTCTTAGAGTCCATGTGGCTTCCCACGTCGTCCTCAGACCTTGGCCCCGGGGGAGGACAGCAGTGCCACGGGCGTCTCCTCTCGCACCCCGCCAACCTGGGGCTCTGCACGGGGCACAGGCCGCCTCTTTCAGACCAGGAAACCATGACTGTGTTAGGGACCATCTGACACTGGCTCTTGTCAGCACCGGGCATCCCATGGCGCCTTGCTGACAAGAACAGTGGGGGCCGTGTCTCCAGTGGGGCAGGACCCATGGGAGAGGTGGTCACAGTGCTGGGTGTCCAGCGTCATGCCTGCACATGAGCAGTGAGCCTTCGTGAGTGCCTCCTCATGTCCCTTACTTCGGTGGTGAGGTGGGACTGCAGCGTCTGCTCAGCAGCTGGCTGTTCTCTGTTCATCTGAGAGAGAAAAATGCCCGAAAGTTCCTTCCCCCCGAATAGGGGGTTGCAGATGGGTGTTCGGGGGGTGTCACCTCTGCTTCCCCTGAGAAAGTGATGCAGTGGCTGTCCTCTCGACCCGTAGGAGACCCTTAATGTGACCGTCTTTCCACTCCACACAGGGTCCAGTAGCTGTCTCGCCTGTTGCCCGGGACAGCTGAGGACCCAGGTCACTCTAGCTGGAGGGGAGGAGGCCCCTGTATCGTCCCGGGGGGCATGGGACATAGGCCAGGGGAGTGAGAAGCTGGACAAGGCGGGTGCCTGTCTGCCTGCCGCCCGCTTTGGCCCATGCGGTGGTGGGAGTGGTGACCCGCAGTCAGGGGACCTGGAGGTGTGGGCCAGGGGACGCCGGGCTCAGCCGGTCACCCGTGGGAGGCCAGTGCGGATGAGGAGCAGCAGGGTGGTAGCGGTGACGGGAGGGGAGGCTGGCCACCCTGAGTGTGGATCACCCCCCAGGAGACCTCCCTCTGCTCAGTGGGTGCTGGCCAGACACCTGGCCAAAGCCAGTCTCTGGAGTCACCAGCCTCTGAGGGGCAGAGGGGACCTGCAGCCAGGAGCTTTGTGACAGTCACTGTGTCTGTCATTCCTCAAAAACACGTGGATTTAAAAGCCGGGCCTTTATGGCAGGAATGTGAAGATGATCCATTTTGATCTGAAAGCAAAGCTTGCCTCTGAGAGGATCAGGAGACCCTTGGGGGTCAGCACTCCCTTCCAGGGCCCTGAGAGCCACCCCGGGCAATGGCTCAGAAAAGAGGCACATCCTTGTTCCGAAATCAGAGGCTTCTGTAATGACTGATGTCTAGAGGAGCCATTTCCTGTCCTCTTCCTCCCCTTCACCCTGTTTCCCAGTCTCTTCCTGAAATTGGGAGTCTGAGGGAGTCCGTGTGTAACAGTGTCCCGTGTGCACACGTCGGGTGTCAACATGCTTGCCCCGGACCGAGCGGAAGCAGGTGCTGGGGCAGGACGGCAGCCCCTGGTGTGCTGGGTTGTGTCCAAGGGTAGCTTCCAGCTCTTCTTGCTGGACACTGGACAGCCGGCTGTGGCCGCAGGCTGGGGGGAGACATGCTAGGGAGTAGAGACATCAGATGGGGGGCACCTCACTGGGTGGGAGTCGGGGGTTACTCTTGAATTTCTTGGCCAGAGGAGCAGGGGTGCCAGTGCCCCTTTGTGAGTGTGATGTAAAGTGACAGAAGCCTGGGATCAGCCGGGGAAATGGTGGGAGGACTAGGAGGGCACTTCTGTGTAGTAGGGGTTGGGGGCAGTGGCCTGGGGCATTTGGGGCAGAGAATAAAGAATTGGGATTTTTCTCTTTTCCTTTTTTAAATGTATTTGCAGAGAGGATGTAATTAGGTTCACTTAACTTATTTTATTTTGATGGCAGTACTGGAGATTGGACCCAGGACCTCATGCGTGCTAGACACCCACCCTACCACTGAACTGTACCCTCCCCCCTGGGTTTCTTCAGTTGCTTTTGAAAGTCTTTGCTGTACTTACACAGTGGTGTTTTTCAAATTTTCAAATACTTTTTATCACCAGTGCCTTTTCATGAAAGGAAATCAGTAGAAGTTCACCTGCTCTGAATAAGCAAGGGTGGGGCAGCCCAGACCCCTACCTGTCTCCCTCCCACAGGGAGCAGAATGTTCTTTCCCCAGAGGGACCAGAAGATGATTGTGGAAGCTGTAGAGAGAAGAGCAGGTGCTACAAAAGAGACAGCAGTGGAGGCAGAACAAGACCACAGAGGACACCATGTGCAGTGTGGACCGGGGGGCCGGGGCCTCGCCAGCAGGTTAGCTGGGGTCATCCTCCTGATTTAAAAGTGCAGGAAAAGTGATAAGCCCACCAAGAAGTCAAAACTAAGGTTGCAGGGCAGCGGTAGGTAGATGGTGAGGAGGGGGAACAGAGCCTCCAGCGTGGCTGCTGGTCTGTGAGTCCAGGTACCCCGAGCACCGCAGGGGGCGGATCAGACAGCGCCCTCAGTGCTGGGGACCTGGCCCGGGGCGGGCGTCGGGGCTGGCACAGTGGGAGTTAAAGCTACATCCCAGCCAGGCGCTTACAGAACAGTCGCCTGAGTGCGGGAGGCACCCGCTCTGGGCATTGGAAGAGGCGTCACTGCTGCCTCGAAGAGGAAGTCCGTGCCTGCAAAGGCGGCTGCATCGTCTGTGGACGTGTCTCGGTCCGGCAGGAAGTGCTGGGCCAGGCCAGTTTCAAAGAGGAAGAGGCGGCGGTCTGTGGTGGCCTCCTGTGGCTAGAAGGCAGGGGCCGAACGGGAGACAGTGTGCACACGTCAGGTTCCATCCAGATCCAGGAGGGGCCCTACTGCCGGGGTTCACGCCCTGAAAAGATGAGTGGCCGCCGCCTGTGGTGCAGACAGCATTGCGGTGAAGTCAGGAGGACAGAAAAGGCAGATGAGCTCATGACAGCAGAGAAAAGAGGATGCCTTAGCCCGTCTGGTCTGTTCTCTCCCGGATGGAGGCTGGTGGCGGGACAGGCAGCCCGCCTCCCTGACCGTCCACCAGGACACGGGCACTGGCAGGGGGGTGGGGCTGCCCAGCTGCTCCGAAGGAACCGAGGTCCTTGAACAGCTGGAACCCCGAGGTCTTTGTAAGAGCGAGTCAGACCAGGCACTTCCTTCCCTTTTTCAGATGCAGTGGCTTCCACCAGCCTGCCACATAGCCGCCAGAGACACGATGGGTGACGGAGTTGCCCATGGCTGATCCCTGCCCCGCAATGGGTGCTGGCGTGGCCTGCGGGTTCTCAGTTTCCCAACACTGGCTGCCCCTAGACAGGCCGTGTGTCTGCAGCCCCCACCCCACCCACCCTGATTTCAGAACACACCATCATCAGGTGATGCCCCACCTGGGATCGGAGACCACAGGTCCACGGGCAGCAGAGGTCCCCAAAGGAAGGCCGTGAATGCACCCCAGCACCCCGAGGAGCAACTGGCTGGCTGCTGGGCAGTTGGCCAGGCCCATTTCACACTCCACTCCAGGGAGGTTCACAGCTGGCCAGGTGGGGAGGCACGGTCAGGGCCTAATCTTGACCCCATAGCTGGGGGACTTCCAGCCCTCAGGGTATCTGCAGGTGAAGTCGGGATGATGGCACCTGCCTCACAGTGGCTCCCAGGACTCCTGAGGACAGGTGTGTCTTGCACTTGCAGTGGGTTCCACACCGGTGCTCCCCCTACCCACACTTTGTCATTTGTTTTTTGCTGCTTGGCTTTGCATTTTGTTTCCTGGAAGTAACAGGCATCCATTTCTGATTCTGGAGGCCGCATCAGGCCCCCAAGGGCGCTCAACCCCTCCCTCCTGGGCCCCACGTCCCCAGCTCCGGCCACCTTGACAGCACCCATGGCCTGGGGGTGAGGTTCCCCCACAGAGGCATGTTAAGAGGTGTGACGCTGTACGACTTCGGTAAGGGACTCCCTCCAACCAGAGCACACACGTTCCATGGAAGGTGCCTTCAGATAATAAGGAGGCTGCAGAGACGCCGAGAACTCTGGAACGTTTCTGTCCCCCCACATCTTTCATTTCGCCTGTTCCCACTGGCGCTTTCTTCTGTTTATCCTGTGCAAAAAGTAGACCTGGGGTTATATTTATGACTACATTTCACTCCCCACAACTTTAATATTTGCACTGAATCTGGAAGGCAGTTAACCTTCCTTTGTCAGAACCCTGTCGGATCACAGGGACCCATATCTGTCGGCAGTGCTGATTCTCAAGCCCCCGCTCCCCGAACCCCCCAGGAGCTCCTCCCCACCACACTGGGCCCCTCTCGCGCACATCTTTATTTTCTTAGTAGACCCAGTTGTTTTCAGTGCAGTTGCAGGCTGACAGAGTAATTGGAGGGACACTAACCAGAGTTCTGCCCCTCGGCTCCCCTGTTCACTCTCTCCCTCCCCACATCCCCTGGCAACCGCAGAGGTTTATTTTGTCTCCATAGTTTTGCCTTTTCTGGAATGTCATGGAGTTGGAGATGTACAGAATGCAGCCTCCCACACTGGCTTTTTCCACGTGGTGACGTGCATCTAAGATCCCTTACTTCCTGTCTGTGGTCTGATACCCACAATATATCCATCGAGATGTCACTGACAGATGAAGCTGTATATATTTAAAGTGTACAGCGTGATGGTTGGATAGACATACACTTTGTGGTTACCACTCTCAGGTTGATGGACATACCTGTCACCTCACAAAGTTAGCTTTTCCTGTGTGTGGTCAGAACACTAAAGATCTACTCTTAGAAAATGACAAGTGTACACTGCAGAACAGGACGGACAGCCAGAGGCACCGTGCTGTACATAGATTCCCCGAAACTCACTCACCTCACAGCTGAAGGCCTGGACCCTTTGACTAGCATCTCATCTCCCCAACAACCCCCCAACCCCTGGAAAACATTCTATTCCAGTTTATGACAGCTCATTTCTTCCCATCGCTGAGTAAGATTTCCATTTTATGGGGAATTGGGTAGAGCTCAGTGGTAGAGCACATGCTTAGCCTGCACGAGGCCCTGGGTTCAATCCCCAGTACCTCCATTAAAACAAAAAAAAAGATTCCACTGTGTGGATGGACCACATTTTGTTTATCCACTCGTGCACAGACGGACATCTTAGTTGCTTCCAGTTTTTGGCAATTACGAATAAAGTTGCTATGAACATTTATGTGCAGGGTCCCATGTGGACCTAAGTTTTCAAGTCACTCAGGTAAGTACCAAGGACATGATTGTAGCAGGCACAGGAGTTTTAAGGAAGAAATTACATGGATTCTCTAAAACTACCTGGAAATAGAAGCAGAGGGGATACCCCTACTCCACAAAACACTAGAAAATCGAACCCCATAACGTATAAAGAAGTATTATCCACCATGACCCAGTGGATTTGTTCCAGGCGTGCAAGGCTGGTTCGACACTTGGAAGTCAGTTCATGTCCTTCCCATCAGCGAGCTGAAGGAAAGTCACTTGATCACGTCAACAGGTGCAGAAAAAGCATTAGACAAAATCCAGCCTCCATTCATTGGGGAAACTCAGCGAAGCAGGAACAGAGGGGAGCTTCCTCAACTTGATACAGAACATCTAGAAAAAACCTACAGATCACATGCTTGATGAGAAACTACAGGCTCCCCTGCCGAGATCAGACAAGGCGGGTATGTCTCCTCACCACTCCTGTTAAAGTTGATTTTTCTTGTTTATCCAGCTCTTTTCTTGTTGTGAGGGCAGGAGTGGTGACTTCCAAGTTCTTTACATGTCCAAGCTAAAACAGTTTTATACTTGCCTTTTCTATTATTTTTTAAGCTTTTTTTGGAGGCAGAAGGTAACTAAGCTTATTTATTTAAAAAAAGAAATTTAATGGAGGCCCTGGGGATTGAAGCCAGGACCTCGTGCACACTAAGCACACGCGCCACCGCTGAGCTCTCCCCTCCCTCCAGGGCCTTCTCTAACAAAAGGCATACTCGGTGATCTGTGTGTTTTACCACAAATAAAAATGAAAACACAGAATCTCAGGCCCCACCTCAGACTGCATTTCAGCATTTAAACAAAATTCCAGGTGATTTGTTAAAGTTTGAGAAGCTCTGTACGTAGAAGCACAAGGTGTTGGCTCAGCAGATGTGGTTGGAGAAAACCATGAGGTCCAGTGTCTTGGACGAACAGGAGGATTGGAGAGAACTAACTCCACATCTGATATCATCACGGACCCAGGGGACCACGGGAGCCAGGGTCACGTCCACCGCAGAAACAGAATCACAACATGCAAACACTGCCTCGTTCCCAGATGTCTGCTTACACGAGGAAACCGCCAGTACTGTTCAGAAGGAGGGACATGCAAATTAAACATGAAGTTCTCTTTTGTGCACACTCTACTTTCTGGCTTTTTTTGTTTGTTTTCTTGTTTGTTTTGGTTTAAGCCAAAGTGAAACTATAAAAGCCAAACTTGAAGTTTAAAGCAGTGTGTTTGTTCCCTTTTGCGTTGCTGATAGTGCTTTAAATGAATACATCTGGCAGGCGTGACAGGAGTCAGTCTGAAGATGTGGGGTTTTGTTTTTGTTTTTTTTTTATTTTTTTTCCCCAAAGATGTGTTTTGACTCAGTAATTCCATTGCTGGGGCTTTTTGCCCCTAGACAGTCATTCTGGGGGGAACAGCCGCACGTACAGAGGTGTTTGCACGAGCATTACCTGCAATAGCAGATGGATGGTCAGTAGCCCCCATGCCCGGCACTGGGGAGTGACCTAGGAAACTTAGCAAGTCCCAGCAGCAGTGACCCAGTCGAAGTGTCTCACCTCCACCACGCAGACCCTGCTCTGGATCAGGGAGCTTTCTGTCCAATCCTCGGGCGCTGTGGCCTCTTCTCGCGGCCACTTTCCAGGAAGCTCCTGGAAAGCACGCTGTGTGGCTTGCTCGTGTGGGTATGGCTGCTGCCTGCCTCCGACTCTGGCCCAAAGAAAGGCTCTAACACAGCCCAGTGCATGCAGTGTGGGCCGTGGGGCTGCAGAACCACCATCGCCTGGAGCCGGTTCAAACGCAGCATCTCTGGTGTAAGACGGCATATTCGGTGATCTGTGTGTTTTACCACAAATAAAAATGAAAACGCAGAATCTCAGGCCCCACCTCAGACTACATTTCAGCATTTAAACAAAATTCCAGGTGATTTGTTTAAAGTTTGAGAAGCTCTGTACGTTGGATGTGTAGTTAGTCTCAAAAGATAAGTTCCCATCATGCAGCTCCCTTTATAACTGAAACCCAGCCTTGGCTTTTCTCCCTCACCGCGGGGGCTGCTCCGTGTCTCCTGGAGCCCTTCCTTTGCACGAGGAGTGGAGAAATCAGTGGCAGCTGGCCGGCTCCAAGGACAGCAGGACACCATGGCAACCACTTCCATCGGTCGCTTAATTTCATCTCCGCTTTTACATCTTTCTGCAATCCTGAAGCTGGGAATTTTTCTAATTTGGAAAGAACACAAGATGGCTTGCGGTTGCTATGCCGACAGCAGCTGCTTCCTACTGGGCTTGACTGTCACACAGGAAACCATCAGCAACTCAGATTTTAGAGCCTCAAGGGCCAACAGGAGCCTTCATCCCCTCGCTTGGCTGAGGCCACCCACCAGCCTGCGGAAGTCGTACCTAGGTAGGCTGCTCGGTGTGGCCAACCTGGGGGGGTCTTAGACAGGTGGGGATGGAAGGCAAGTGGGGAGACCCTTCTGGAGACTTGATTTTAGGTTTCTTTTACCTCGAAAACCCAGTGTTATGGGGCCGCCATAACAAAGCATCGCAGACTGGGTGGCTGAAACAACAGATTTATTTCTCAGTCTGGAGGCTGGAGATCAAGGTGTGGGCTGGTTCAGTTTTTCCTGAGGCCTCTCTCCTTGGTGCGTGGGTGGTCCTCTCCCCGTGTCCCTTTGTGACCCTCCCTCCGTGTCTCTCTCCTCATCTCATAAGGACACCAATCGGACTGGATTAGAGCCCACCCTAATGGGCTCATTTTAATTTAATCTTACAGACCCTGTCTCCAAGTACACATCTCGGGCAGTGTGGCTCAGCCTGTTAACACGCACCAGACTGGGTCCTCCGGGGATGCTGGCCCCTCCCCAGCCCCCCCACCTCCGTGCCTGGATCCCAGTGTCACCCAACACGCGCGTCCAACGCCGCCCACCAGGTTAGCCAGCTGGAAGGTTGTGGACGTGTCCATGTGCTACCCTACTTTTGAAATGTATAACCCACCCCATCCCTCACGTCAGGCTGGAGCCTCAAACTGGGGGAGGTGGGGCTGGCTCACTTTATGACCATGGGCACCACCTCCTCCTCCCTCGGGAGCGGTGCTTCCCCTGCCCCGACGGGGCGCACACCCACCAGGGAGAGCTGGGACACTGCTCTGTCTGGGATCTCGGTCGCCCTGCAGGAGTGGCTTATTCAGCAAATGCCCCAAGCCCTGGGGATAGAGCTTGTAGGTGGCCATCTTCTCCCCACCTGTGCCCGCTGGGGATACAGGTAGGAGGGACCAAACCCCTGCCCTCAGGGCTCATATCCTGGTGAGGGGAGACAGAATCCAAGCTAAGAAAATGACACGTGTGGGGCGTGTTCAGAAGAGAAAACAAGTCCAGGTGAGGAGAGGGCGAGAGGTGGGCACGGTGGTCCCCAGAGCCCGGAGTGGGTGGCCTCTCTGATGGGGCCCCATTGGAACAGAGTCCTGAGAAGGGAGCAGCAAGGACGGGGCCTTCACAGGAAAGAATCTGGCCCTGACTGCAGGCTTCTGGGAGGTGATCTCTAAGCCCTGACAGGAGTGTCCGCCTGGGGGTCTTTCATCCTTGGACAGTCGAACCATGTGATTTATACCCCAGATAGTATTCAGGGCTGGGCTGAGCACACAAGAAAGACCAAAAGTGTAATTCCAGGGGTGCACACCCACCCGGGGACCTGGAGCTTGTGTGATGGAGCCCCAAAGCTGTGCCCCCAGGCTCTGAGCTTCCTGCCGGCAGCACTCACATCGATGCCGGGGGAGGAGGCCCTCATAGTCCACAGGGAGAGCACAGCCCGGGGCTCCACGCTGGCATTTCCTCCATTCCCGGGTGGCCTTCTCCTAGGGACCAAGTTTAATCCGTATCCTTTCTCTGCTGTAAACTGACGCCATGAGCACACCAGCTTTCCATGAGTCCTCCTAGGAGACTGTCAAACCTGAGGGTGGTCTTGGAGTCCCCAGGCCTGCAGCTGGTGTCAGAAGTGAGGGTGGGGCCGTGAAGTCTAGTCAGTTCAACACCTGCGGGGACAGAAGCAGGAAGCGAGGAGAGATGGGAGGAGTTACATCACGTGGGGCAGTGGAGGGACACTGGCTCTCAGTCCCAGCAGAGCAGAAGCTCCTCGTGCCTTTGAGAGGTGACAGGTCTGAACTGACTATCATTTTAAAAGTGGAGAACAGAGTTAAGGAGGCAAAGTTTGCAGCCATGTCAGCCCCAGCAGTGATCTCTGCCGGGGAGGAGAGCGGAGCTGCCCCAGGTGGGTGTGGGGCTGCAGGACTTGCCCAGGTTGCCTGTAGGGTGTGATGAGAGGGTGATCTGGGAGGAAGCAGGGCCTTCCGCCGAGGTGGAAGACTCGCCTGATTTAGGGCGTGTAGAGTTTGTCTCGCAGGCCTTGGAGGAAGATGCGAGGGTGGCAGCTGGACGTGAGCCTGGGGTGTGGGGTTTGGGGGAGGTGTCTGTGCTAGAAGACATTGGGGCCTCCAGCCTCGGGAGGATGGGAGAGCCACGGACGTGAGGACAGTGAGCAAGAGGGAGGAGCCCCAGGGCCAGAGTGAAGGAAGAGTTTAAAGAAAGTGACTGGCTGTGTGAAATGCTGCTTGGACAGTGTAGTAAGCCAGGGCAGGTTTAGTGGAGAGGTTGGATGGGAACCTGAGAATGGGCAGAGCCTGGCCCGCTCTCCAGGGTTGGGCGGAAACATGGTGACAGCCAAGGATGATATGGCGATGACAGCAGGTCCCCTATTCTGATGGGACAACCCAGTGAAGAGGGGATGGAAGATGCAGGAGAACAAGGGCTCTGTGGCCGCAGTGAACCTCCCACATGCAGGGTGGACGTGTGGACTGGTGGTGATGGTTTCTGGTGGGAGCAAGAAGGATGTTCCTGAGGAGGTCATTGCTCTCCGTGAAGCAGGACACAGCGGCGAGGAGTAGTGGGAGGAGTGAGGCCTGCAGTCCAGGAAGGGGGCTTGGACGGACAGGTGCAAAGAAGCTGGAGGACAGCAGAGCCCTAGAATCCAGGCTCCCCCAGCCACGCTGAGTCCCGTCCACCCAGGGTGGGGCCTGCCGGGCCGGCATGCGGTGTGAGAAAGGGGCTGAGGGAGGGCCGTCGCCAGGTAGGTCGGTCAGAGTGGTGGGGACACCAGCAGGAGGGGCCCAGTTGTGTCCCAGAGCCAGCAGTCCCTAATCGAGGTGACAGAGGGTGGTGACGCTGGGGCTAGGCAGTGGGTGGCAGCCTGCAGGCCGTGGCTGATGGAGGCCTTGTGAAATCACATGGAGTCATATGCAGGGTGTTGTTCATAAAAATAAAACAGAAAAGGAGAGGAAATACTAGGGCATTGCACAAGCATGCAGATTAGATCATGAAACTCGTCCTGTATGTGTGGGTTCTGGATCATAAGGCAGAATGCGTTTTTTACTATTTTTTTTATTGTAGTAAAATACAATAACACAAAATATGCCATTTTAACTGGTCTTCATGTGTAGAATTCAGTGGCATTAGTGCATTCACATTGTTACGCAACCATCCCCACTATGCCCCTAAATTTTCATCATCCCAAACAGAAATTTGGTACCCATAAAATGTAGCTTCTCTTGTGGTCACTGTTAAAAACATTTGAAAGGCACTGGTCAGTGGTCAGCAAGGGTGTGTCTATCTGGGGTCACACAGAGGACAAGACCCTTGCAGGGGACAGCCAGTCCACTGGAAGGATCTGCTATGATTCATCCTGCAATCACTTTGATCCTAAGGGAAAGCTGTGTCTCCAAGAAGGAAGCAAGGACTACCATACAAAGAACAGCAGCGAATCTGGTGCTAATTTTTCAGCGAATGAAGGGGTCTGTAGAAATAGAGCAGAAGTAATGGAAATGCCCAACCACCACTCATGGTTGGATACTTAGGTTTAATACTGCACAGTCACTAAAAATATCTATAAAAAGCTCCAGTAACAAAAAAAAATGCCCCTTCAAAATGCAGGATACAAAATTATATAAATTATGGCTCACACCAAAATTAGGATTTTTTTCCCAACAAAGGACGGGCTGAGAAAAGATATTTCCAATAGCAAAACAACAAAAGCTTAATATTTGGCAATTTGGCAATCAAAGGAATCTTGAAAAATCACAAGTAAAAGGAAATCCAATTGGAAACTGAAGGAGACCGGAAGGGCTTAACAGTTAATGAAAAGATGCAGACGCTCAGCAGCGGGTTTGTGGAACCGGGGGCTGGGGACGTCCCTGGAGAACGGCTAGGTCCTGGGCGAACGCCAGCTGAACTCTCATGGTAAATCCGTGTTCACCCAGTCAGCTTTGCAGATACATTGCATCGAAAAAAGGAAACAGTATCCAAGGATGCGACCATGTGTAAAAACGGAATCTACACTGTGACCTCACCCGCGTGGGTTTACGATGATGGTATGACTTAAATACCAATCTGCAGAGACCGGCTGTGGACCCACCCAACGACCGCAGGGGAGGCGCTGGGGGGGGAGTGTGGGCGCGGGGAGGTGGCGGGCGGCCCAGGGCGTCCTGTCGGGCCACGTGCACATCAGAGGCGCTCAGGTCCGGCGTGGCCTCGGCTGACCCATGCGTCCCGAGAAGAGCGGGTGACCACGGGCTTCTCAGAGGCGCCGGGTCCCCACCGCCCGAGACCACCGCGGCGCGAGAGCCCAGCCCAGGTCAACCCGCGCCTGCGCGCTGCGTCCCTCGTTGAGCGCGCACCGCCCACCGCCCTGCCACGCCCCCTCTAGGCCCCGCCCTCTAGACCGCCGAGCCTCACAGGCTAGCTCCGCGGCCGCGCTCGGCGGCCCGACCAATGGGAGCGCGGCGCGCTCCGTAGCACGTGCGCCCCGCCCGGACGGCTGAGCGCGAGCTGGCAGACCTCGGGGCGGCGGCGCGCGGGAGTGGGCGCGCGGGCCGGGGCGGGGCCGGGGCCGGCCGCGCGCTGATTGGCCGGGCCGCGTTCCGAGGCCGTTAACGGCGGCGCGGCCGGGCCGCGGCTCCAAAACAAAGGGCCGGGGCCCGCGGGCGGCGGCGGGGATGCCTCGCGCCCGGCGTAGGCGCCAACGGCCGCAGCGCGTCCCGGGCCGCGCCGGGGCCGCCGGAGAGCCGCGCCCGCGCTGAGCGTTGGGCGCTGCGGGCCGGGGCGCGCACCGGCGGGCGGCCGTGAGTAGGGCGGGCCGGACGGGCCGGGGCGGCGGGCTTAGCTGGCGGGGGCGGCCGGGAGGGCGCGTCGCGTCGCGGCGGGAGGGCTCGGGCTCGGGCTCGGCGCGGACTACACACCTGATGTCGGCGCGTTTCCCGGTTTCATCCCGTCTGGCTCCGCCCCGGGGAAGGGACGGAACAAGCCACACCGAGGCTTTTCCCTCTTAAAAAAAAAAAAAAAGGGTCGCGATTGGGAAATGAGGACAAAAGAGGCCTCCCAGCACGGTTACGGAAAGTCGCCCACGGAAAGGTCGAGACCCGACTGAGCTCCCCACCACCTGTGGCACCAGCTGGGCTCTGAGGGCGCGGAGCTTGCGGACCTGTCGCGTGCGGCGCCCCCACCCCAGGCCGGCATGGGTGAAGTCCACGTCAGGTGCGGAGCTCCAGGGCCGGAAGGAGGCTGGAATTCCGTCTCCGGTAGATTGCCGCCCGCCCTGGAGGCCGTTAGGTCCCCAACCCAGACTTTTTCTGTTCAGTCTCATTCCTGCATTCCTGTTGTTCCTTTCCCAGGAATGTTGTGCTTTGCACCCACCAGTCCCTCATTCTCTTACCTGCTCTGGGGATGGCTTTCAGGAGCGTCAGGCGAGCCAGCTGTCCCCTCCCAGCACCTGCGCCCCTTCCTGCCTCTGCTCTGCGCTAGGAGCTATGTCACACGTTGGTGGAGCCCCTGCCCTGTGCATGTCAGTGCTGTGCTGGATCTCGGTGACATTGAGGTTTATACTTGTGCACTGGGCTCTTGTCCGAGGGGCTAACTCTGGGGCTCTCCGGCCCCTCCTGCTCCCTCCCCGTGTGTCTCCTGGGCTAGAGTGTCTTCTACTTGTGGGAACCCCTGAGCTAGGACCAGGGCAAAAGCATGTCTTACCACAGCTGTGAGCCCAAGGCCTGGCATTTATTGGGCACTTTTAAAAGGTAACTGAATGCTCTTCATTGCCAATCTAATTAGTAGTCTTTCTGGTTCTTAAATAAACTTATTTTGGAATACCTTTAGATCTACATAGAAGTTGCAAAGATGGTATAGACAGTCCCAGCACGTGCCCCACACCCAGTGTCCCCGTTGTTAACAGCCCCTGTTTCATGCTGCATTTGCCAAAATTAAAGACTGATACAGCTGCGTTCTTTTAACTAGACTCCAGATATTCTTTCCATTTTTCAAGCAGTAAAATTTATAAAGCTCTTTGAGAGTGGTGTCCTACAGTGTCTATCTGTGACCCCTACCTCTCTGCACTAAGTTCCACAAGGACCCTCTGTCCAGGGGAGGGATGGGGGTGGAGGGGGCAAGTGACCTGCCATGGAGTTTCAGTGTATTTTCCTTCCTGGGAGACTGATCAGTGGGAAATCTTCCAGAGTGTGAAGAAGCAGTGAGAGTCCTGCTTTAAAACTGTTCTCACTCTTACGCTAGTCATTCGAGAGTCATTTGGTGCGAACTTTTTAGACAAGTAGATCTGCTAATCAGCCAAACCTGCAGGGAGTGGGAATGGGCACTGAGGGGAGGATGTAGGAAGTTCTGAACATTTTCGTCCCTGGAGGCTGAGGGTTCTAGGGAGGGCAGTGTGAGTGGATTCAGGAAAGACGCCCAGAGGATATGAGGTCCAGTTGACTACGGGCGACATTGCTCCATGACAGGCGCAGTGGCACTGCCAAAAGCCTGCCAGCTGGTAAGGATAAAGTGAAGTCCCATAGCCAAGCCCTGTCGCCCCTACCCAGGAAGGGACACCTGCTCTGGCACCTGCGGAGCCTCAGGTCTGTGAGGTTTGGAGACAGTGTGACACACTGTCCCAGCCACGTGACACCAGGTGTGATTCTCAGCAGCCGTAGGATTAACATTTCACCCCCATCAGACAGATCGGGTACCACCTGGGCTCCAGGCCCCACAGCCTCCACAGACGCAGTTGGGTTGAGCTCCCTCTGGGCCTCATCCCCGCAGCCTGGCCCACACATGTGCCACCCGTCCCCCCAGCATCCCGTGCCCTCCCCTGAGCACCAGCCCTGTTCTGGTTACTCTCTGCGTCTCTGGGTTTTCCCTTCCCGTGCCCCAAGACAGGGCTTCGATGCTTGATTATGTTTTAATTAGCATGTGATTAATAAAATGGTGTAATATTCCTGGCCCCTTTCCTCCCGCCTCCACCCAGTCTTCTGGTCTCATCCCCTCCCTTCCTGCTGAGAAGTGGGCAGCCCTGCCTGTGTTGTCCCTGCATCTTCCTTAGCCAGGAAGCCAGCACCTCTGCTGGGGTGTGCCCCGGGGCCACAGCTGGGAAGCTTAGTTACTAATGAGAGAAATAAAAAGAATGTTTCACGGGTTCTTAGAAAAGAAAGGCTCAGTGCCAGCGCATGAATCAGCAGTGTCATGGGAGCCAGCAGGGGCAGGACCGGAGCGCGGGTGTGAGGGACGGTGGGCCGAGAGCCCTGCAGGTGGGAGAGCAGTGGGGGCTTGCTCTAAGGGTGAGGGAGGCGGCGGGTGGGGCTGAAGGAGACTTCTCTCCCCTCCCAGGGACCCAGGGGTCCAGCCAGGCTGCAGTTCATGAAATGTGGAAGAAAGCTTTTCATCCTTTAATTCAAGGAGGAAGGAAGCCGGTGTGTGTCAAGGAAAGCTGGTACCACCAGAGGCAAATTACCCACGTGCTGTTGCCCTTTGATGGGGAGCCTCCCAGGGCTCTCATGCCTGTGTGCGCGAGTTCGAGCAGTCCGTGCGCACACTTGGTGTTACACAAAAGCAGATGGTGAGAAGGAAGTCACCTTCCCTGTGCTTCCTGTCCCCAGCCTGAAGTCCCACCTTGGAAGCATTTCTGATAGGTATATCAGTGCCCTTGGCCAGTCTCTCTGGGTTAGACATGGGATGATTTCTGATCTTTTGTTATTACATGTGATATTGTAACAACCTTTTCCTGGTTACCTTGCACCTGTGCTAGTCAGCCTGGGGTGGGGGAGATGCAGGGAGGGACCCTCAGTCCAGGGACCTGTGCCCGGAGCTCCAGTGGTGCCACCAAATGGTGATATCGCAGGTGCCCTCACCAGCAGGGTTATCAACTTAAAAAAAATCTTTGCCACCCTGCTAAGTTGTAGGACAGAGACGACTGTGACTTTGGTTTGCATCAGTGAGTGATGTTCACACCTGTTAGGGTGTCTGCAGACGCAGTGGTCCAGGGTGGAGACTCTCAGCTTTGAATCCAGCACGTTGTGCAACCTTGCAGGCTGGTTAACCTCTCTGGGCCTGCATTCCCATCTGCACAGTGAGACTCATTAGACCACTCACCTCTCCGGGCTGCTGTTAATCCCTTTGGTTCTCATCCGGTCAGGTGCTTAGAATAGGAGTGGCCTCGGCCGTGGGGCTCTCCCAGAGCTGCTGCATTTTCTCTCCCGCGGTGGTGATGGAGTAGAATGTCCCCATGCCTCCATCCGTCCCCGCAGCCAGGTGGGTGGGGTGGAGGCTAGGGCGCAGGTCACAAGTGAACCTGTGTGGGGACCAAGGGATGCCTGGAGGCCAGGAGTCCGCTCTGTCCAGGGAATGTAGCTGCTTGCTTTGGGTCCTGGCTCTCAGGGTCTGTCTCAGAAAGCATGGTAACGGCACCATGTGGACACGGGCCTGATTCACATTCTCTTAAAACACATATCCATGCTTATTTTCGGAGAGAAACTTTTGGAACCCAGAATAGTGTCTTTGCTCTAAAAACGTACCCCACATGGTTATCTTTTTGGGGATGGTGGCTGCTCTCCAAACCCAGGGGACAGAGTGGCCCCTCGTAGATGTGTGTCACGCGATGCCTCTGCACGTCCGTCACTCGGGTGGAGACTAAGTGGCCAGCAGCTCTCGTTGGAAGAGCCCATCTGTATACTGGCTGCTGGAAAACTTGGCCAGGATTCCCCAATGCCTCGGGGACATCCAGCCTGAAAGCCATGACCCAGATCCAGGCCCGGCCCCTGCTCCACTAGGACACCTGGGGAGGGGTGGTGACAGCGGTGGGGGAGGAGACACAGGTGGCAGATACAAGGGCAGGAGGCACACACCTGCCTTTGAAGAGTGACCGTGGGCACTGAGATGGATTGGGCTCAGCAGAGGTGACAGGAGCCCATGGGCAAGGCGGGGGCACCCCAGGGGGCCTGCAGGAGGTGACCAGTACGTGGCATGGAGAAATTCAAAAGAAACAAAACCCTCGCAAGTTGCCACTTGAAACCGTGGTGTCCCATCGAAGGCAACTCTGAGTTAGAAATGAGGGGCACCCCCGTTCTATGAATAAGGAGTGTTGCTGCTTAAAGGCTGGGCTGAGTGAAGGTCGGTGTCTGTCGTCTCTGGTCAGGTGTGTCTCTGGACGGTGAGGGCCACGTGGCCAGAGCAGAGCTGGGGACGGAGCCAGCCAGGGCGTCCCAGCTGGGCGGCTGCAGGGGTGTTCCCGTGCCTCCCCAGAGCTCATCAAAGATGGCAGGGATGCTAGGGCTCAAACTCATAAAGGGCCTGGTCAGGGCAACGGAGAAAAGCCGGTAAGATGTATTGGGACTAATGTGATGCCTTGTCCTTGAGTCTAGAGAAATCCAAGGGAAAATTCAGGATGGGCACAAGACTTAATGGCAGTAATGGGGGAAAAGTTTTGGGGAACCAGTAACGGGGGGTGTCTGATATAATCAGACTTCTCTAGAAACACCGTGACACTTGGCTGTGAGCAGTGTATGTTGAGGAAGGGAACTGGCTGCGTCCTGGAGGCTGGACACAGGCGGGACCTGTGTGCGGGGCCCTCCCTTCTGTTGGGAAGTGTGAGCTGTCAGCTCTGGTTCAAGGTTTGAAGTGGGAACCCACTTTGTCTCCTCTTCGTATAGATACCCGGTCGCCTGGCGCAGTTTTCTGGAGGAAGCTCCTCTTCCGCATGAGCTGCAGGCCCTTGCTGTCCCCTGTGTGTGGGGTGGGTCTGGGCACCTCGGTGTCCCGTGGGCCGGGTTCTCCGTCCTGAGCCAGGACCCCTGTCTGGGTGACTCTAAGGGAGACGACAGGACCGCTTATCTTGCTCCTAAAGGAGTGGCCTCGCCGGCCTCTTACTCTGCCTTTGTCGGTTTCATTTAAAGACCAGCCAGGGATCGTAAGAAGGTCAAGGAAAACCTTTTCCTCCCCTCCAGACACTTCTAGAGTAAGTTTTATTTATTTATTTATTTTTATTTTAAAAAATTTATTACTTTTTTGATAGAGGGACTGGGGATTGAAGCACATACTCTACCACTGAGCTACACCCTCCCCCACAGTAAGTTTTAGACTCAGTCAAATCTCTCTTTGTCTCTCACTGGCTCCCTGACTCATTTGTACACGTACACACACACAAACACACACACACACACACACACACACACACTGAATTGCATTTAATTTTAAAATTACTTTGGGGAACATTCAGATATTTACATCTTCCAGTACTGGTCGTGGTTTAGCTCTCCATTTATTAATAAGATTTTTCTTAATGCCTCTCAACGTTTTATAATCTCTGTAAAGATGATTCAGGTCTTCGAATGTGCTCTTAGGTACTTTGTATTGTTACATCCGTTGTACGTATCGCCCCCTGCATTGTATGAGAGCGTATTTCCTCTCATAAGCTACATGCTGGATCCCCTCGTCCTGCCTTCCTGTGCTGGGTGGGGGGCTTCTGGCCGTGTAGAGGGCATCCCGGCTTATTCCTGATCTCAGGAAGAACGTTTTCTAAGTTTTACCATGAAGCACGATGTTTACTGTGGGTGGTTTGGGCTTTTTGGTTTGTTTGTTTGTAGCTGCCTCGTAACAGAGAAGGAAAGTCCCTACATTTAGTCTGCATGGAGTGTATCTAAAATTGTGAATGGACATTAAATTTTGTCAAATGCTCTTTTTTTTTGGCATCTATTGAAATACACAGCGAACAATCAATGGTAAATTTTATTAATCACATTTCTAATGTTAAATGATCTTGCATTCTTGTGATAAAATCACTTTAATTGTATCCTCCTTTAAAATAGTGCTAGACCCTGTATGGTCATAGTATTTTTTCTTTCTTTTTTTAACCAAGATGTTACATTTATTAAAGTATAGTCAGTTTACAACATTGTGTCAGTTTCTGGTGTACAGCCCAGTGCCTCAGTCATACACGAACATACTTAGATCCATCTTCATGTTCTTTTTCACTGTAAGTTACTACAAGATATTGAATATTGTTCCCTGGTCATATTTAGGATGTTTGCATCTTGGTTTCTGAGAAGAAATGTAGTGATTTCCATTCCTGTACCGCTCTGCCTGGGGTTTGCTGTCGGATCCGTCAGCTGGTTGGGGGGGTGCAACCTCTCTCTGAATTGGAGAGGAGACTTTTTACCAATGATTTGGTTTCTTTAATGTTTAAAGGATTATTCAGGTTTTCTGTTTCGTCTTGAGTCGTATTTTTCAGTTACTCTTTTCTAGGAATGTATCTGTGCAGTTTATATTTTCAAATATATTGACTTAAATTTGTCCCGGCACCTCTCAGCAGTGATGTCCCCAGAAGGTGCCGCCCACCTGCATCTCCCCTGCGTGGCCCCCTCCCCGCTTCCCTGCTTCCCGAGGTGGGTCAGGTCCACTTGTCTTTCCCGGGGACGCACCTCTGGCTGTGCTGATCTTCTCCCGTGTGTCCACGTTTTCCTTTTCTGTTTTTCCCCCTGCCCCCGCACTATTTATTTCCTTGTTTTCTTGGGGTCATTTTCCTGTTACTTCTCTAACTTCTGAAAGATGGGTGTTTAGCTCATTCATTCCCCCCCTTATTTTCTGATATCCACCCGGTAAGATTCCACATGTCCCTTAAAGTCCTGGTAAGTAATTAGTTACTTTTTAGTTCAAAATATTTCCTAATTTCCACTATTCTTAGACCCATGGGTATAGAGAAGTACATTTCTTAAATTCTAAACATACGAGGACTTTTCTAGTTATATTTTATTGCTGATTTCTAATTTAATTGCATTGTGGTCAGAGCATATATGGTGATGGAGAGTTTGCTGAGACTTGCTGTGTGGTTGACTTCTGTGAATGTTTGTGGGCACTGAGTGAGCACAGATTCTGTGCTTCTTAGTTTTCTAATTGTCTTTTAGTTCCAGTTTGTTCATAACATTGTGCAAATCCTGTATATCTGCCCATTTGTGTTTACTCTCAGTTACTGAAAGATACAGTAAAAAAGCCACTGTTTATAGACTGTATTTTATACAAATATATACATAGGTATTTCTATATACTACAGTTACTATATAGTATTTATATATACTATAAATATATACATTACTGTGTATGCTTATACTTGATATATTATCACTAATTCAATTTTGATTATAGATTTCTCTTTCTCCTTAAAGTTCTTTCAATTTTTGACTTAAATATTTTGAGACTATGTTATTAGGTAATAAGATTAACATATGCTATTTATTATCTCCTTGCTGTTTTTATCATTCTGAAGTTACCCATTTATCACTAATAAAGTTCTTCATTTAAATATTATTTCATAAGGGAAATATTCATATATTTAATGTAGTTTTTATTTTGCTGTTTAAATATTGTAACTGTTTCTATCCTTTTACCGCTTTAACTTCTTTATGTGACTCACATACATACAAGTACGTAAAATAAATACACTGCTGGCAAGTGATTAGGAATCATGTGTCTGTGTTGCCACCACCCAGTTTCTAGCCTTATCTGTTCATCCTGTCTGTGTCCTTGTTTAAGGTGTGTGTCCTGTCAACAGCAGCTACATGAGCTTGGTTTTCTGTCTAGTCTGAAACCTTAAGCTCTAACGTTTAGTCCATTTCTGTTGAACATGAGCATCGAGACCCCTCTTCCTTCGGTGACTCTGCTTCCTCTTCCCATCGCGCGGTCCCTCCCTTCCTTGCCGCCTCTATGGGTTTGGAAGTTACACACCTGGGTCTTTGTCCTTATAGATGTTTCTTCAGGAATTAGGACACTTCTCCTGAATTTACCAGGATCTAAATTTAATCCATGTATGAGTCTTCTGTCTGGCCAACACCAGGACCTGGGGCTCATCCGCCTGCCCCTCCCGGGCCACCCGCACTCCTGGCTGCGAGCAGGTCTGTCCGGACGCCGGCGCCCTGCTCTGCTTACCTGCATGGTTATCACTTTCTTTACTCACCATTTTCCTCCTTTTCGAGTCTGAAGTTCAGACTTTAGTGTTGTTTCTCTTCTGTCTGAAGCATACCCTTGAATTTCCTTTACTGATTACACCTTAAACAAGGACACAGAAAGGATGAAAAGATAAGGCTAGAAACTGGGTGGTGGCAACACGGACACATGATTCCTAATCACTTGCCAGCAGTATATTTGTTTTACGTACTTGTATGTATGTGAGTCACATAAAGAAGTTAAAGTGGTAAAAGGATAGAAAGTTACAAAGCGAAACTTTTTAGTTGTCTGCAAGTGTCATTCCCTGAATTCCTGGAGGATACCTTAACTGGATGCAGAGTTCTGGGAAAGCAGTTCACTCTCCGAAGTACCTTCCCTGCTCCGTGTTACTCGGGAAGTTGCTCCACTGAAAGATAATCTTCCCTCCCCTGCAAACCTCTAAGGTTTTTTTTCTTTTCTTTTCTGCAGTTTCATTATTATGTGACCAGGTGTGGCTTTATTTTTATTTTTCCTGCTTGGGATTATTGGACTTAGCCTGTGGATGGGTGTCTGTCTTCAGTCCTGGAAACTCCGTGCCGTTACCTCCTCACCTGTGCCTCTGTCCCGTTTTCCTCACTTTACCTTCAATAAATTCACATACGTATCTGTGCTTTTGGTTTCTTATCCAAGAAGTCACTGCCAAATCTAACATTGTAAAGATTCTTTCCTACGTGTTCTTCTAAGAGTTTTATAGATTTTGTTCTTACATTTAGGTCCTTGATCCTTTTGAGTTCATTTTTGTATATGGCGTGAGGAAGGGGTCCAACCTCATTCTTCCGCATGTCAGTACCCTGTGTCCCCAGCACCATATGCTGATGACTGTCCTTCCGCCTTGAATGGTCTTGGCACCCTTGTCGAAAATCATTTGAGTATATATGTGAGGGCTCTTTCCTGACTAGCAGGTAATTTCTTAAAGATGAGTTAATACTGGATCCATCACACATTTCATAAATGTCATGTGCTTTGAGTCACTGATTCCATGATTTGGGACGAGGCATACCCAGTGCTGCTGGCCTCACGCAGATGTGCATCTTGTAGGCTGCTGTTTCTTTCACATTTCCTGAAGTCACACGTGATACAAAATGTATTTTATCAAGTATTTTCTCAAACTCTTCAGTAAAAGTAGTTCACCTGCCACTTCCAGCTACATTTAGTATAGTTCAGCCATAGGTGTTAGTATTCTGTGTGCACAATAGAGGTTAAAGAACTAGACCTTTACCGTGGAGGCCTGCCCTCCCCCACTCTTTACAGCACACGCGTCCTAAACACATTGCTATGTCTCTGTTTGCCCACAGGTCGCTGCATTTTTCTCCCATCCCCATGGTGTGGACAGTGCCACACGCCCTCTGCACAACAACGGCTCTTGCATGCGTATTGCAGTGTTTCCTGTGTCAGAGAGGCCGGCAGAGCTGCAGATGCCCCTGCGCCAGCCCTGAGCTGAGCGAGGAGAGCCCCGCAGAGATGGTGAAGATGACCAAGTCCAAAACCTTCCAAGCTTATCTGCCAAACTGCCACCGGACATACAGCTGTGTCCACTGCAGAGCCCACCTGGCCAACCACGACGAGCTCATCTCCAAGGCAAGTGGCCGGGTCGGGGCCGAGGGGCTGCCCCGGCAGTGACGGCGGGCAGCGCTGGGGAGGGTCACGGGGAGCGAGGTGCATCAGTTACTCGTCAGGGCAGAGAACACCGATGGAACAAAGGAAACCTAGAAGATCTATGGCAGTAGTTTAATAGTCAGGGAGGTAAGAAATGTTTTGAACTCATAGTGGTTAAGAAGAGAAGAGGCTACCGTGGGGGAGATGGCATCTCACAGGGAAGCTCTGAGCCCGGCTCTCTGTGCGGGGCCAGGAGTGGCCTCTGGACATGAAAGGAGGGGGTTCCCCCTCATCACGTTGGTCTCCGATTAGCGGTTTGTCGTGTGTATAATCAGCCACTTGGGGACACTGACAACAATCCCGACACAGTGGGAGAGGACATGCTCCCTGGGGCAGCAGTGACAGTCCCCCCCCACGGCCGCTGCTCCACTGCTGCCCGCTGGAGGCAGCCCTGACGTTAAAGCAGCATTTTGGGATGAAAAGGTGCAGAGAGGTGCAGGCTCGTGTTCAGCCACTGGAGAAACGACCCGCTGCCTGTTCTTCCTTGCGAGGCTACTCAGTCACAATCCAGCTCGCATGAGGCTCGGGTCCCGCTGCATAACGGGCAGCCCCTGCCCACGGGTGCCTTCAAGGGGCTGGCAGGCCTGCTTGCTAGGCTCCGTCCGCAGGCACACCTGCGCGCACCCGCGTTTGTGAAGTTTTATTGGGCCCCAGCCATGCTCGTCCACTGGCACACCCCCGGGGCTACTTTTGTGGAGCGACAGTAGCTGCAGCAGAGGCTGGAGCGCCCCCCAGGCCGGAGGTGCGCGTTGTCTGACCCTCGTTGACGGACGTTCGCAGAGCCCGGCTCTGCTCAGCCCGGCCCGAGGCAGAGCCCCAGAGCCGACAGCGCAGCACTGATCCAGGAAAAAGGCGGACGTGCGGAATTGGTGGGAGGAGCCGGAAAATCGGGCTAGAAAACTGAAGGCCGATAAGGACGACTGTTAAATTGGACATAAATTAATATTTCTAATCCTAGAAAGCCACGTAAGAAGAGACTGGTTTTTTTTAAGTCTGAAGACTGTGTACTTAAAATGCTGGCCTCTGGAGCCTGCGGACAGGAGGCCCTGGTCTTGGTGGCTGGGAACCAAGCTCTGTTTGTGGCTCAGGGGACACGTCTCTGGAGGCCCAGCCAGGGGCTCTGCTTGGTTCCGTTGTGGAACCGCCTTGGCCGTAACCACACCTGAAAGCACTGCTTCCTTCTGAGTGTCCCGCGGGGCCACCACTGTTGCTGGTTTGGTGTGACTTTTGTTCTTGTCATTTTATAGCTGGCTTTCCTCTCGGTGCTCCCACCCGCCCATCTGTACCCCCAGCCCTATGTCTGCACGAGTACTGCTCGCTGGCCGGCGGGCCTCAGTAACTGTCCTCTCTCGCCTCCTCCCGCCCTCAGGCTGGCGGCGCTGGGTCTGCACGTGCGCCTTGTGCCCCAGGCAGCTCTGCTCCCGGCCCGTGAACTCCTGCCGGCGACAGGCAGGAGCCAAGAGTGCTCTGGATGCGTTTGCGTTTCTCGGTTTAGTTTTGAGGTCTGTGTCCTGCTGGGTCACTTGAGCTTGGTGCCCCAGATGATAAGCCCCCATCTGGCATCCCCTCTGGTTCTTGTGGCTGTGAAGCCCAGGGCTGGCCGGACTCCCAGGGAGGCACAAATACCCTGTTCTGCCTCTTCGGTCGTCTCAGAAAATGTGATCTTGCTCCAAGCTATTTCTCAGCTGGTAACACTTTCCTGGGGTGAGCTGTCACTGGAAGGGCCATTCCTCCAAGAAAGGGGTTGTCTTGGCCTGCAACTTTAAAAAACTTCTAGGAGAAAAGAGTGGAAGCTTCCCTTGCCCTGAGATCGGATGGTTGACACTGTGTCCTGTCCTGGCAGAACCCGCGAGGCCCCGGGGATGTGGACCTGGGCGGTGACGCTCACTCCCGCTGTGCAGGGCGGCCCCTCCACCCATTCGCCGTCTCCAGTGTGACGCCAGGCTTCTCCACTTTGATTGCAAAATGTCAAACAGCATTCTCTTCCTCTCTCTGCAACACATCCTCTAAAACTATTTCTTCTTTGCAGTCCTTTCAGGGAAGTCAGGGACGAGCCTACCTCTTCAATTCCGTGTGAGTATCTCTTCCCTCACCCCGTCCACTGCCAGGTCCCACTTCCTGCTTCTGCGCTGGCATCTGCTGGCAGGTCTGAGCATCTGGAGAAGGTGGATGCTCTTCCCTGAGGGCTGGTGTGGGCTGGTTCCCACTGAGACGGCGGGCCTGGGCCCTCCCCACAGCCCGTCCCCTCCTACATTCTTGTCAAAGGTGTGGTGGGCAGGGGGCAGGCGGAGAGGCAGGAAGGGCAGTACCATGTCCCTGGGAACAGGTGGCGGGTCCATCCAGGGTTGGCGGCAGGGGCTGCTGGCCCAGGGCCCCTGCGAGGGTGCCAGCGCCTCCTTCCCCGCAGGGTGAACGTGGGCTGCGGCCCCGCGGAGGAGCGGGTCCTGCTCACCGGCCTGCACGCCGTGGCGGACATCTACTGTGAGAACTGCAAGACCACGCTCGGGTGGAAATACGTGAGTGCCCGTCCTGCTCGGACACGCGGGGGCCAGACAGATTCACTGCAGTGACGTAAAATGTTACAGGTGGAAACAAAATGTGCCAAGTGGTGTGACAGATGCTGTCAGTCAGAATGCGTGTGAAAATAGCATCTTTAAGCTGATGGCACTCACAGACCCCATGGGACAGGGGAGGGAGGCTGCTCCCACTCGTCCCCATGCCCCAGCTTCTGCCCTGCGCACCCCTGGCCCCCAGGCTGCAAGTGGTGGGCCAATCGGGAGGCTGTCCTCTGCAGGCGCTGCCTTCCCCCATGCCCCCCAGCAGATGGCCTCCTCCTCCAACACCTGTAACCACCCCCTTTACCTGGAGCCCCAGGAAGGAGCCCCTCTTCCCACCACCTCACTGCCCTGCACAGGGTAGGTGCCCGGGGGCAAACCTGAACTAACAGGTCCCTCCAAGTGTGACCATGATGAGTCCAGCACAGGCCCACACTGCCCTCCAGGGCTGATCACCGGGCAGCCCCCGCGGTCCGCACGGCGCAGGGCCGGCTGGGGGCACGTGACCCTCTGTTTTGTCCTTTGCCAGGTGTGTAATGACATTGAGTGAAACAGATTCTGTTCTGAAACCTCTCTCTTTTTCCAAGGAGCACGCCTTTGAGAGCAGTCAGAAGTACAAGGAAGGGAAGTTCATCATTGAGCTCGCGCACATGATCAAAGACAACGGCTGGGAGTAAAGGGAAACCCCTGTTCCCTTTTGATACTGTTTTGCAAAAGAGACGGTCAGTGTAACAGACACGTAGGAGCAGCTGGATGACAGTGCTGCTTGAACTCGAACCTGGCAGGCTGGCCCCCTCCGGCGACCCCGGGGTAAGTCCCTCCAGCCTGTGTCCTCTTCCTGCCCGTGGTTGTTTCTGAAATGTTTTAATGACCTTCTTATCTCTCAAGTTCTAGAGACTTAACCGACCGATGACTTACCCGTCTAGTTAATACCTTCTTTTAACCAATGCCTTTAAGACAGCTTGGCTTTGCCTTTTCACGTTCGCTAGAAAACCGAACCGAATCTCCAAAAACCACAGGGAAGGGTCTCTTCGGAGAGCTCGTCTCCCCTTTAGAGTGAAGGTGTGGGAACCACTTCTGTCCTAATTCACAAAACTACACCTGGCGTATTCCTCTCGCAGATGAGTGGTGAGGGTGTGATGCTCGTGCAGGAATTCTCCAGAAGCAGTCTATGAATCTGGGCACCAAGGGTGGTGGTTAGCCTTGTTCAGAAACAAGACACCACTGGGAACATTTAGATAAGCTGTCAAAAGAGAAATGTGTCTCACGTAACCCCTTGTTTATTTAAGCCGACAGCTTCTTTATCTAGAAAGTGAGAGCAGCAGCAGCAGGGCGGCCCCAGGGCTGCGCGCGGGCCGAGGCCCTGCAGACCTTGGCCACAGGTGCTGGGCGTGGGTCCCCGAGTTAGTTAGAGTTTAGCACACTGGACTGAGTAAACTCGGGTTCCTTTTCTCCTCTGATGTACTTGAAGAACAAGAATTATCTTTCCATGTGAAAGAGGCCAGAACAGGACACACTTAAGATTTGCCACATTGTTTTAAAATTTTCTTAGGAAAGGTTAGAGTAGCAGGACAGGTCCGAACTTGGGAGACCCAGGCTGGTTTGCTCTCTGGGTCCTGGTGCCCCTGGGTCGGGCACCGGTCCTGCGGGCTGGCAGATGGGCCCCAAGCAGCCTCCTGAGCCCCGTGTTCCTGCCACAGTTGACGTTCCCATCTGCCCGAGCCTCTGCAGGGAGTCAGCACCGCGCAGGGGTTTTGGTTAATCTTCAGAGAATGGAGGCCCAAAAGCGGTCCCCTAAAAGTTTTGATTTTCCATGTTCTAACCTGTCTCTGGCCGGTGGGCCTGGCCTGCTGCTCCAGGCATCAGGGGGCCTTGGGTGTGGTCACCTTGGCAAGACTCCAGGACCCCAGCGCCGAAGGGCAGGATGGGCTGGGGAGGCAGGGAGAGGAAGGCAGTGGGCCGGCTCTGAGCATCTTTCAGACAAGGTGGTCCTGTGGCTGCGAGCACCTGCCCGCCTCCCCGTGCCCCACAGCTGGTGCGCTGGCCCAGCCGCTCGCCCAGGCTTGCCTCTGGTGCCATCTCTGCCTACAGCTCGCAGCCCTGACAGTGGGTGTCCCGGGTGGGGGACGTCCACACTGGGCCATAGCGGCTCTCGATGTCCCAGGTTGCCAAGGGAGTGCTCGGCACAGCACCGGCCGCCGAGCTGGGCCCCCACTATCCAGGCTGTCCCCCCCCCGCCCTCCACGATCCACTGTCCCGGCCCCCACACGCAGGCTCTAGGCGGCACCCAGGGGTCAGCCTGAGCCAACCATGAAGCAGCAGATGCCTGCGGCCTAGCTGTCTAAACACCCAGAAGGATGGGCGGGCCCCTTCCCCGAGGAGTGACATCACTGGAAACGTGGCCGAAGCTGACGTCTCCCCTCTGGCCTGGCTCCTCCCAGCCTCAGTGCCACAACGGGGTGGGGGGGGTGCTTCTCCGAGAGACGCTTCCCTTCCCCCGAGGGACCACCTCAGACTCCTCCGATTTGAGCACTTTGGTTTTGCTGTCATGGTGATGCGTTCACCAGTGGTCCGTGATGACTTTGGTACTTTTTGTAACTGATGCCAACAAAAACTCACAACGCTTGTCAGTCTTCTGCAAACTCCAAGCTCCTTCTGAAACCAAATGAACTGACCACGGGCGGACTTCAGGGAAGGATACTCATGAGACCATACCAGACGTGCTGGTAAAGTGCCAGAATGTTCCACCCTTTTAAATTCCTAAACAGTAAATATCACCCCATGACTTTTATTTAAATTATTTAAGACATTTTTTTCTTGAGAAGAGTGGCAATAAAGCCAGGAGTATAAATGCATTTAAGTTAAACTACACCGTGTTCTCTGCACAGCACACTGGCTGTAGACACGTGGCTTGGATCTGCTGCTGCTTTATATGTACATACAGAGTATTTTTATACTTTCACGCTTATTCTTGATGGCATCTGTCAGATATCAGGAGGATTAGAAATGGAAATTATTTCAAAAGTCCTTTAATTCACCTGATGACCTCACCAGGGACTTACAAAATCCGAGTGTTTTTAACATCTAGAAAACTGCAATCCAAGCTCTAAAAAGAACTACAGAAACATAAACCCTCCTCTGTCAAAGGTGCCGGGCAGTCCTGGCCCCCGCTGTAGGGTGGTGCCACAGGGCTGCAGCCCAGGGTGGCCGGCCTTCCCTCGGGCCAGATGCCCAGACCAGCCTGTAGGTTTGCCCCTCGGAGCAGGACTGCCAAACTCACGTGCAAAGCCTCCTTCCACCCTGTGTCCAGCCCCGGGCCTCTGACTGCGTGTAGTTTACAAATAAAGCTGCCACTGTCCGATGTTGGCTAGTGAGTGGTGTCACTGGCCTCAGGCACTCCGCTCTGCTCTGCCTGGGGTCTCGGTCATCCTCCCCTGGGGGTGGCTCTGGTCTTGTGCTGTTCAGGGCTGGGAGCACAGCCCTCCCAGGACCACCTGCCAGTACAGGCCCGTGCTCACCTCCTCCAGGATGGCTGCGGGGGTCCAGGAGCCCTTAGGTGAGCGGCCTGGCCAGCATGTGTCTTCACTGGTGTCAGCATGTCCCACCCGGTCACTGCCTCCCTGGGAGCCAGGCAGACACTTGGAAGCAACACTGGCATGAGCCTCACAAGGGAGTCATCAGACAGCAGCCTGTAGCTGGAGCAGGGGTGGGCAGGTCACTGCATGAGCCAGGTCCCCGGCTGACGGGCGCAGGCAGGGGCAGGCCCTTAGGGCAGTGGGAAGGACCAAGGTGGCAGCGGGCCACTGAGCGGGGCAGGTGCTGCGTCTGCGTGGACATGCCTGCGGGCTCAGAGGAGGCAGCAGGACGGGCTGGGCCTGAGCAGCAGACATGGAGCAGTTCTGGAACCGGTGGTAGAAGTTCGGCCGGGGAGGCAGGTGGAGGCTACATGGACCCGAGGACAGCAGCAGGACACGGGCCTCAGCGGGGGACAGTGACCCTGTCAGCCCCACAGCGGAGGAGACCGTGGCCCCCGAGCCGTTGCAGGTGCTTCCAGAAAGCCAAGGGGGCAGGGTCCAGGCTGGGGGCTGCAGAGAGCAGAGCAGGGAGAATGGGTCCCTGAAGGTCTTTCATAGGAAGGAAATGCTGGTTTGGTGGCCAGGAAGGTGCCTTGAGAAAATGTCAAAGCCGAGAAAAAGTCCAGGGTCCTCAGGCCTGACTGCTCAGGAGCCCCGCCTCCAGAGTCCAGATCAGAAGGTCTGGAGTCTAAGAATGTTCCTTAACACGGTCTCGGGTGACACCACTGGAGGACCACGCGGAGTGAACAGGTCACAACGGAGATGACAAGACGGGGGAGGGGGGGCGAGGGTTGGAAGACACACCCCCTCCTCCCCTCAGGCCAGGCCCCTCTGCTGAGGGAGGGATGGAGGTGGTGGCCGGTGACTCCCAGGGCCAGTAAAGGGGACCCAGGCAACAGGCCAGAGCTTTATTAAGTCACAGCTCATAGGGCATACAGCTCAAGAGACGTGGACACAAGCCCCCCACCCCACATCCCTACCAGGCTCCAGGGTGGCAGGCCCGCTGCTACCACGAGCTGAAGTCCCCAAAACCTCGGCTGGGCTTCTTCTTGGCCGCAGGGGCCATGGCACTGGTTGATGGCTCTTCCTCTGCCACACGCTTCCTGGGAGAGAAGCAGCAGACGAGAGCTGCCGGGGGGAACCAGACCCCAAGTGTCACACAGCCCCTTGCCCCCCACCCCAAAGTCCCCGTCTCTTCAGCCCGCAGGGGGGCCCCCATGGCAGCCCGCTCACTGCAAGAGGCCCGGGCCTGTGGCTGCCCGGCCAATAACAGCTCTGACCCAGGGACACTGGGGAGAGGAGGGCACCATGGACCTGGGGACACTGAGGGGAGGAGGGCACCATGGACACTCACGTGACTGTGGGGCTGATGTACTTGCCCACCCCCTGGCGGTACGTCTGGGGGCCCTGGCTACCCTGTGGGGCCTGGCTCATCTTGGCTGTGCTCTCCGGGGCCTCTGTCACCTCGAGCTGCGTCCTCCGCTCGGCAGCGATCTGGCGGGACAGCATAGTGGCTGCCTGGAGCCCTTGGGGGCGCAACTCCAGCAGGGGAGCGGGAATCCCCCACCCCTCTTCGGCCCTCCTCCCTCACCTGAGCGTCAGCTTCCTCATAAGGGTCCACAAACACCGTGGTGGACTCAATTCGGATCTCCTCCTAGTGGGGTGGGGAGGAGGAGTGAGCAGAGGGCCCCCTCCAGGTGCCTGCCCAGTGCTCAGCCTGGGGGCAGCCCCTCTCTTCTCCCAGGGTGCATACCTTAGGGCGGTCAGTTTTGGGGTCACTCTCCACATTCTCCATGGCTGTCAGTGTGTCAAAGCCCCCAACAACCCTACAGCAGAGCAACAGGGCACCTGAGACTGCCTGGGGCAGGGCACCCCAAAGGCCAAGTCCCTGTGGCCAGCTAAGGGCACAGGCTGGCTTCAGAAAGAGCCAGTCGGGCCAGGAGACCAGGGGCCAGAGGAGAGACAGGAGTGTGGTCAGCAGGCCTGGTGGGGGCTGCTGATGACAACAATCAAGACTGACTGGGCCACACCCACATCACTGGTTCTCTTCTGTCTGTAGCTGCTTCTGCACTACGACCAGAGCTAGAGGGTGTGACAGACCACAAGGCCATGAAGCTGGAAATACCTCGTGGGCCGACCCCTGGGCAGAAAGACAACCCCTGGACAGAAAGATGGAGACTGGGCATGGCCCAGCTTTGACCTTCCTGACAGAGGAGAGCGCCAGAGGGTTGGGCAGGGCAGCTGGCCAGGCCGCAGGAGAGGTTCCCCACCTGAGCTGACAGGTTCTGAGGGCCAAACGGCCCCCAGCCCGCAGGGAAGCCCCAAGTCCCCACTTGTGCAGAGGCAGGGACGAGGGCAGGTGAGCGCAGGGCCAGCCGAGGCACGCAGCTTCTTACCGCCCGAAGATGGTGTGCTTCTTGTCCAGGTAAGCGCAGGAGCGGAAGGTGATGAAGCTGGGGAGGGAAGGGGTGGTTGGGGAGAGTGCCAGCCTCCCCAGCCCGGCCTCCGACCCCACCAGCAACCCTCTCCAGGCAGGCTTCCAAGGGCAGCCCAGGAGCAGCCCAGGGCACGGTCACCCGGGAAGGGGCTAGGGCTCTGTCTCCAGGCCTGGCTGCTGCCGACCTCCTAGGGGCAGGTCTGCAGGTGTCCTGTATGTGTCCCTAGTGTCCCTAGGGGGGCTGGACAATCTTTGGACTAGATTCAGGTTGGGTACCACCTTTAGGGAGAACCTGCTAGAGCCAGGCCTCTCCCATGATGGCCCACAGACTTACAACTGAGACTTGTTGGTGTTGGGCCCCGAGTTGGCCATGCTGAGGATGCCACGGCCTGTGTGCGAGAGGTTGGGCCGGAACTCATCTTTGAAGGGCTTTCCCCAGTACGACTCCCCGCCTGGAAGAGAAGGGAGCACGTAACACCAAGAGTGACCGGGTCCCAGCCAAGGGTAGCCTACTGGTGTGGCACAGCTCAGAAATCTGTGTGGAGTCCCGGGGGTACCAGGTACCATTGGCGCAAGGAACTCTTATCACCAACTCTCCCTGGACCCCACCTGGCCCAGACCCCAGAATAGGGAGTAAAGGGTCCAGGAGACGGGGGTCACTGCTCACAGCACACAGGGTGAGGGAGTGGGCCTGGCCCCAGCAGCTGACAGGCTGATGGGGCTCTGAGGGGCAGCGGAGGTCGGGGGCTTCTCATGGATCACACAGGCCTCACGGCTACCACACCCATCTCCCCCAGGGGTCCCAGCTCCAGTACCTACCTGTGCCTGTGCCAGTGGGGTCACCCCCCTGGATCTGCAGGAAGAACAAAGGCCAGTGAACAAGCTGGACCCCCCACCTCCAGCTACTCCCGGCAGGAATGGGGCCCTCCCGGGTCGTCCCCCCGCCAAGGCAAGTGTGGCCAGCTGGGCGGGGCCCCCGAGGAGCAGGGCCCTGGGCACTGACCACGAAGTTCCGGATGGACCTGTGGAAGATGGTGCCGTCGTAGTATCGCCGCTTGCAGAGCTTTATGAAGTTCTCGCAGGTTTTTGGCGTCTGCAAAACAGGCCACAGGCTTCCGTGAGGCGCATGGCGGCCCCCCCAGGGCCCCAGGCCCTTGTATGTAGCCGGATCGGTGAGGAGGGACGGGGGCAGCCGCGCGGCCCCAGGACTGTGCGCTAGGCCAGGAGAGGGCAGAGGGCTCTGGCTCCCAGGACAAGGGCCCTGCACTCACCAGGTCACAGTGCAGCTCCAGGTTGAGGTCGCCCTGGCTGGTGTGCAGCCGCACATAGCCTTTCTTCCTCACAAACCGGTAGCGCAGCACGTCCTCGTCAATGGCGGCTGCGGACAGAGGCCGGAGCTGCCTGCCTGCCCTCAGCCCAGGGGGGCTGGGCGGGCCCCAGATTGGGGAGAGCAGGGCAGCGGGGAGGGCTCAGCGATTCCGAAGGTGAGGGAGGGGAGGCAGAGGGCTGGAGTGGAGGCAGATGCCAAGGCAGGACCCAGGCTGGAACCTGAGGTGAGGCGGCCCCAGCACAGCGAGGGCCCCCACCCCAACAGCCGCCCCATCCCAGGCCCAAGCCCACTTTCAAGAGGGCCCGCCCTCGCCTGACCGCCCCTGGGCTGCCTACAAGCCCAAGAGGCCCAGGCGCTGAGCAGTGCTGAGGAGTGAGGAGGGCAGGGAGGCAGGGCACCCCGTCCTCAGCCACTGTCAACGCCGGCAATTGGGATGGAGGCCGCTACCTGCTTCATGCTTGGTCTCCGGAACCATGGCAGTGGAGGTGAAGGAGGCGCTGACCTTCCCGGTGGAATAGTGGGCCTGCCAAGAAACCCACGACGGCTTGTCAGCACCAGGGAGGCCTCCCTGCCACTCAGGCCCTGCTGGGTGCCTCTCCTCCAGGAAGGCGTCCCTGGTCACCACAGGTGCCAGCAGAGGCCTCCTGGGGATGCACAGGACAGCCTGGCCCACATCGGTCTCTCCCCCAGGGCCCAGGGAGCAGGGCGGGATGGGCCAGTGGCCCCCAGGCCTTGACTGGGCTGAAAGCTGGGCTGCCAGGGCTCTCGAGTTAAGTGAAGCTCTGAAGAGCACACCAGGCAGAGACTGGCACCCTGGGGTTCAGGGCACCGGGAACTTAAGTTTCTTTCTAGACGTTTCAAGTTCCTATAAGAAAGAATAAGCCTCGACAACACGGTTTTTGTTTTAGCCCAAGTGGTGAAAGAAAAGGTTTCTTCCCATAAGACAAAAACACACCAAAATGCTAAGAAATGTCGTATTAGAAAAGTTTTAAACAACAAACTGTCTCCTTTTACCACGCCAAGTTTTCTGGGTAATTCTTTAAAGGGGAGCCTCAGAGGTTTCCCCTCCCCTGGGGCTCCCCAGCTGCAGCTCACCAGGCCCTGCCTGAACTGCAGAGGGGCTGTTTGGGGCCTGACAGGACAGGGCACAAGTCCTGGTGCCACCACTGCTGACTGGGGGCCCCAGGCCGCTATGGACTGGAGGTGAGGGCTGGGCAGAGGCCCAGGCAGGGCGGGCACCAGGTGCCCTGGTACCACCTGCTCCCCGCCCCCACCACAGCCCCCCTGGGTTTGCTCTGGGCACTGAGTGACCAGCTGCGCAGGGTGAGACTCTGCTCCAGACCCACGTGCCCCAGGCTGCTATGTCACAAAGAACCATTGAAGCTACCAGGCAGCTGTCCACCCAGCACATCTGCTCAGGGCTGGCCAGCTCAGGCCAGGTTCCACTGCAGACCCTCCAGGACTGGGGACACCTCCCCTGCGTGGCCCAGCCTCCTTCCTGCGGCCCCGTCCCCAGGAGCACCGCGAGGGGTTGCGTGGCAGTGGCGAGGCCCTCTGCCTACTCACGGCATTCAGCTTGTCCACCTTCATCTTCTCAGGGACCCTCATGGTGGCCGCCAGCACCTCGTCCCCCTTGAATTCCTTGTAGAGCTCCTGCAGTGTCTCCCGGGTCTCCGTGTTCGTGTTCTTTAGATAGTAAGACGGGTCCTGCTTGGCTTTTTCTTCATCTACGAGACAGCATGTGGTCCTGAGCAGCCAGGCCCCATCAATGTCCCAGGTGTGCATGATGGGGACAGAAGGCCACAGCAACCGCAGGAGCAGAAGCCCTGGCAGGGACACAAGCATGAAATGACCGGAGCCTTCATCACGGTCACACTCTCCCGGTCAGACAACCCAGGGAGGAGCCTATGGAGGAAGGAAGAGCGAGTCTACCGCTCTGGCCCCGCCCCGCCCAGGCCCCAGCGGTGGGCACAATCTCTGAGGGGCAAGGAGAGGGCCCACCTGGGCACCTGTGGACCCGGGCAAGGAAGCAGCCCTGAGGAGCCTGGAGCTGAGCCCTGACGGGGGAAGGAGGTGGCACCACAGCACAAAGGCCCAGCTGCACCCCACACACCTGGCCTCGATGGCGGGCATGGCCAGGCTGTTCCCCGACCTCAGCACAGGAGGATGCGGCGTCAGCTCAGGAAGCACACAGCCCACACAGACCTGGGTGAGACGCCCAGACGCTCCAGCCCCAGGAAGGCGGGGGCCTCGCCCAGGAGATGGACTGTTCCACCCACACCCCTTGCACCCAGGCAGCCCTGGCTGTACGTACCTGGGTCTGTTATTTTCATGTTATTCTTAACGTGGAAGAAGTTGGAAACATTGAACTTGTCCAAATTGGTGGGGTCCTAAGGCAGAAAGAGCAGATGTGGCAGCGAGCCCAACACCACAGCTGGAGCGTCCTGGGCTGTGCGACTGCGGGGCCACCGAGGGTCCGGGCCCGGGGGTAGAGGTCAAGCAGAAATGCGGGCACTGGGGGTCTGGAGGGGCTCTGTCCTGGGCTGGGCAATGAGCAGGGGTGGAGAAGGGACGGCGGCACTAAGGGCCAGCTGCTCGCCAAGCCGCGTCCCCTCCTTCCCCAACGCAGCAAACACACACCCCTTGTTGCACCCCCAGCAGGCTCCCTGGAGATGCGAGCCCGCCCCAGGTGAAGGACACACATCCATCTCTGGTGGGAGCGTCACAAGCCCGAGAGGGTCCAGTTCAGTCCCTGACTCTCCAAGGGTCTGAGTGTCTCCTGAACTCACTCGCCCTCCAACACCTCCGGACACGCTCTGCACTCAAGCCTGCATCCCAGGCCTGCACCAGCCCCTGCCCTGAGGCCTGCAATGGGGCTACCTGGTGTGGAGGTGGCTCTGGGGGCAGAAAGGAGGGGCCCTGACACAACAGAGGTAGCACTGGAGGAGAGATGTGAGCCCAGGACTGAGGAGGTGGCCTGTGACAAGGCCCAGGGTGACCAAGGGCAGGAAGGGCTCTGCTAAACAGCCCAGGCAGCTGGGGAACCACACCGGGCAGAGCCATGCCAAGGCACTGGGCGGGGCCCCTCCAGGGCCAGATGGGGGAAGGGGATGCCCACCTGGAGGGTGATGATGTCCTGCCGGGAGAAGGGCTCATCGGTCAGCAGGTCTCGGAAGTTCTTGGCCTTGATGTTCAGCTGCTCCACCGCCTAAGGCCGGGGGGAAGTGTGCTGTCACGGTGCCTGTTCCCCAGCCTGGTGCAGGGGCCCAGAGCCCACCCAGGGGTGGGAAAAGGAGGCTGAGACAAGCGTGTGCCATCAAGGCATGGGGCTTCTTGGACTCCACGCAGGAGGCTGTCCTCACACACGTCTTGTCTTACAGCCTCAACAAACTGTGACCCCAGAGCCCCAGGGGCCAAACTTCAGGGACAGGCATGGAAATGGCTTCGGAAGGGTCTCCTGCCCAGAGCAGGATGGGTGTGGACATTGGGACCCGCTACCCCTACGCGTACCCTGGCAGCCCTGGGGCCCATCCTCCGAGCACAGGATCCCTCCCAGTGTGGGTCCTGGGGAACAAGGACTGCCCACAGCTCAGGTTTAGGGGCTACAGGGAGGCCTCCTTGGCTGTGCTGGCAGCTCCCAGAATGCAGGCTTCACAGGCAGGCCAGGCCACAGGCACCAGCCCAGGGTTCCTCAAGGACACGCACGAGACACTGCTCCCCAGAACCCACCTCGTAGGCGTAGACGTTGCCGGTGGTCCTGATGGCCACGATGTGGGTGTTGTTGGTGAGCACAGTGAACAGCACCGGGCAGTGGTACTTCCCTGGCCCGAGGTCAGAGAGAGGGAGGAGGGGACCCTGTGTCAGCACCCAGAACCAGACCCAGAGGGACAGCCAGCTGCTCAAGCCACTCCTCCAACAGCATAAACTCCCGTTTGTCCTGCAAGACCCAGCCCTGCATGGCCTTCCTCAGAGGACCCAGTTTTGTTAGCCCCTGGTCCACCCTTCCAGATGTGCCTGGACCAGTCTTTTGACCTGTCACCACTGCACACCCCCCAGCAGCCCTTCCTTCAGCCCTGCCCCATCCCCTCACCTCCTGCGCCCCTCACCTGGGTTACTGCAACGAACTCCGGCTGCCCTCCCTGGCCCAGACCCTGACCCAACCCCACACCCGCAGCCAGGAAGCCTATGGAAATGAGTCCCAGCAAGTGGCATTACACAGGGTGGGGGGCAGGGGGAGGACGAGACACTGACAGATGAGAGACCTAATGACATCAACCACACAGGTGTGCATGGACTCTCAAAATCCTGATTTCAAAACTACAAAAAAAATTATGGGATCATTCTGGAAATTTGACCACTGGCTGGATATCCAGTAATATTAAGGAATTTCTATTAACTTTTTACATGTATTAGTGGTATTATGATTATTACTTCCTAACTTCTTAGCTTTTAGAGATACACACTGAAGTACTTAAGCATGAAATGGGACGATGTCTGAGATTTGCTTCAAAACCACCTAAGCAGGTGTAGAGAGGGAGTGCAGATCAAATCAGACAGGTGGACGGTGGCTGGGAGCTGAGGCTGGGGGTGGACACGGGGCAGGGCATCATCATCCTAATCCTCTTTACTTTCATGTGCCTGAGAATTTCAACTAAACAAAACAAAACAAAACCAAAAAAGGCGATCTCTAGGTCAATGTTGTTATAAGAAAATTTTTTTAAAAGGCAAAAGTTAGGTCTGTTTTCTCTCACTGGAATCTGCAAGCCCTCCCATGGCACCCCGGGCCCCGCAGGACTGCCCTGAACCATGTCCCACCTGACCCCTGATCGTGACCCTTGCTCCCCACTTCGCTTACACTGCTCCAGCAACACTGGACTCCTGGCTGTGCCTCAGGGCCTTTGCACAGGCCGAGCCCTCTGCCTGGAATGCTCTCCCCACATCCCCACAGGTCTCCCTCATCCGTCCTCCCCATCCTCTCAGATTTCCACTCACACCCTATGAGTCCTCCTGCCAGCCTCTCCCACCCTTGCTTTACCTCTTTCTCTGACACATTATAGTGGTCTGTTTTCCAATTTCCACCCCCTTTTATTTCGGGAGAGACCTGGTCTGTTTTGCTCTCAGCAGATGGCAGGTGCTCAGTAAATATTTGTGGATGAGAGACACACTGTGTGCCTCCCAGAATCAGCCACTCCCAGAGCAGAGAACCCTCGACACCCAGGGACCGCCATGGAGGGCTGGGCTCTGTCCCCCGAAGCCTGCTCACTCACAGCAAATCAGTGCCTGCCATGGGCCGGACATCTCCCAGGAATGCACTCGCCCAGTGGCCTGGGACACCAACCTCAACCTGACATCTGGCCAAGGAGAACAGGGGACGCTGTGGAGGAGCACAGAGCAGGGGTCCCCAGGACCAGGCTGGGGTTCTAGGAGCAGTGGTGAACGAAAGCCCAGCCCAAGAGCCGCCAGGCAAATGTCAGAGCTCCCACATCCCGTGCCCGGCCACCCAACCTGGGCTGCAGCCTGGGCAGCTTCCATCTCCAGTGACAACTGGGCCAGAGCTGTGGCCAGGTAGGGCCTGTGCCCCACGGAGTCCAGCTGTGCCCACAAAGGCCACCGGTGGCCCACGTGGCCCATGTACTCTTGTGGGGAGAAGTGCTGAGCTTTAAACTACTGGACCTGTAAGAAGAAATTACTGCATCTCTGAAACCAAAAGCCAGTGTGCAGGCTGATCGGACAGAGACAGGAACTCGGTGAGAGGCAGGTTCTGCAGGCCAAGCCTGGAGCTGGCTGTATGGGGATCACTCACCTTCACTGTTCTTGGCAAAGTTCAGCTTGATCAGGGACCTCCCATCCAGTTTCTGGAAAGTGTCATTAATAATTAATAATAACAAATACGTGACTAACTTCACAGAGCTGGTGAAACAGGCAGACTCTGGGGTCTCTGACCATCCTGCCTTGGCAGCGGCAGGCAGGCTGGGGGCCCGGGATGGCATGCAACCCGGATGAGGCATGCAGCCCTCGCCCACTTGCAGGGGCGAGGCCCAGGCTGAAGCCGAGGTCAAGGATGGAGGCTTGTTTTATGTTTCTGTGATGTTCACGTGCTTTTATGGTGAGCACTGGTTGCGCAAATCTAAAGCGAGTACATTTCTTCAGCTGGGCAGTGGGTACGAAGTGTGGACCCTATCTCTGCGCCTCATGCCCACTGAAGAAGACCAGGCGCGGAAGAGCGGGAAGAGGGGGAAACACACCCAAACGCTCCAAAGTGGATGTGATGGGTTCCTGTTTCCCAAAACTGCGTCTGCGGCTCAGCTCTCATACAGTAAATCCAAGTCCGCGCAGCCAGGAGAAAGCCACCCAGGGTGGGGAGCTTGATCAGAGGAAGAGGCGGCTGTGGAGAGACCCCGGACGGAGGCAGAGCCATGCCCAGGAGCACAACCCTGTAGCCGTGGGCCCCCCGGGAGGCGCGGTCCTGTCCATCTGGCCCAGAGGAGATGCTGGGTGGGTGTCTGGCCAGGCCCCAAGCCCGGCTGCACCCTGCGTCCTCCCTCCCCTGCGGTGGGAGTCCCCGACCCGCTTCCCAGCAGCTGCTTCCTTCCTTCATTAGTCAAATTACCTGCACACCTGTGCGGCGGGTACTTCACCCCAGGACCAATGGCAGGCGACCCCCTCAAACTGCTCCCACCAGAAGCCCCTCTCCCCCAGCCCTGTGAGGCACAGGCCTGAGCACGGACCCCAGGGGAAGCCCCAGAGCCCACCTGCTCCACGCAGCAGGCCTTGCAGAAAACGCTGTTGGTCACACTTTCAAAGGACAAGAAAGAGGAGGTGAGGCCCCCACGCCTCGCCAACCAGCCGAGAGAAAAGCCATGGTCTGGGTGGCCATCTCGGGGAGAAAAGCATGTGAGCCCAGGGCCCTCAGACCCCACTCCTCCCCGAATGTCCCACAAAACAGAGAACAAGACAACACCTGAGTAAATACTGAATTAGCGACATCTCATGTGTCCGGACTGGAAGCCGGGACTCAGCCCTCTCCTGGCCTCACAGCACCCAGGCCCCTGGGCCTCCCTGAAGACAATGACAATGACAGCCTCTTCTCTCCACGTGGCTCCAGGGTCTCTATTCCAGAGCTGCCCAGGCGTCACTCCGCTCAGGTCGGGCCTCCTCCTAGCAGACACGGCCGCAACCCAGGCCCCACACCCCCTGCCACCGCTCCCCAGCAGGCCAGACCTCCATCAGCTGACCCCTCAGCCTCGAACCTGCCCCGGACACAGTGGGGTGCCAACCTGTCCTCTGTGGTCCTGAAGAAGTCCTGCCCTCCCTGCTCACCCTCAACCCACCTCTGGCCCAACCCCCTGCCCCTCCCAGCACTCCTGCCTTGACTCTGAGGGACCCGCCTTCCTGTTGAAGCCCTGCTAGCCTAGAACGCTGAGCACAGGCTGGGTCACCTGGTTCCACCTGCCCGTCCCCAGCAGGCACGGGACATGATAAGACGTGGACCCCCAGGCCTCCTAAGATGTGACTGCCCTACAAGGTCACTACTGAGCCCTCCTGTGCCTCAGGGAGACTGGAACCCAACGTGATGTCTCAACAAGTCCCAGTGGCCCACCCTCCAGGGCGATCTTGGGTCCAGCCCCCCACCCCACCTCCTCAGCCTCCACCCTGGTCCAAGTTTACCCAGCACCTCTTGCCTGCCCACACAAGGACACGGCCCCTGGCGGCCTTCCTGCCTTCCACCCTCACCTCCCTACAGTCTGTCCACCACAGAGCAGCCAGAGTGAGCCTTTCAAACAGGCCAGGGCACAGCACACTCTGGCGTAAAAGCTGCCTGGCTTCCAGCCCACCCAGAACAAAGCCAAGCTCCCTCCAGGGCCTGCAAGGCCCCCTAATGTCGCTCAATCTGCCTGTCTCCCCTCGTCCTCAGGTCCCAGCTTGAACAGCGCAGCTCAACAGACGTGCCCCAAGCACCCACCTCTCCCCGCCCGGGGCCCGCATCCCTGCTCCTGCCTCCGCCTCCGCTCTGCTCTCAGCATACAGGCCCTGCCTGGCACGGGCTGACACCTTCCTGCTGAAGGAATGGGTGCAACCGAGCAAACGAAGGCTTGGCCCGGGCTGCAGGAGAGGAAGGGGAGCTCTGAGGAGTGAAGGGCTGGGCAGCACAGGAGCCCCAGGATTTACATGACAGCAAGCAGGGCGCGGGCGCAGGTCAGCCGGAACCTGACTCCGGAATCTCTCTGCACCCACCCGCGGGACGTAGCAGCAGCTGCTTAGCCTCGCTAGGGGAAGCCGGGCACAGGACAGAAAGGAATGCTGCCGCCCGGAAGTGGCGATGACCGAGAAGACAGGTGACAGCCTGTACGTCCGCATGGGGAACCCTTCAGAGAGGATCGGTGTGGGGAGGGACAGTCCCCCCTCACTGCACCCCATGGACACAACAACTGCAGAACACAAGGACAGGTGAGGGGACAGTGTCTCCCAGCCTCAAGAATCCCCTGCACAGCTACCTACCTCTCCATTGCTGGGGTTGGTCCCGTACTTCTTAAGCCAGGGGACGATGTTCCTGCAGGGAGGACAGAGCACGGCAGGTGGTCAGGCGCAGCTGGTGACAAGGCCACGGTCCGGGGACAGCCCCCAGCTGAGAGCCTTGAGGGGCCTTGTCCACCTCCCCTGCCCACAGAGCCCAGGACAGCAGCACCTGCCTTGGGGGGTGGGGAGTTCCTGGCCACGAGGCCTTCAGGGTTTCTACTGCAGTTACGCACAGACGTTACGTGTAAACAGTACAAGGTGGGGTAAAGACAGACATAAACGTGGATACACCCACACAACGTGCAGGGTGCAGAGAATTCTGAAGGACGTGAGGAGAAAGCCCTCATCACAACTGAGTGAAAAACAGATTCGGAACAATCGTCATGGATCCTCAACAAGGTTACCACAAATAAAGTCACAGAAAATGGGGAGCAAAGCTCTCAACAGTGGTCATCCCTGACAGTGGGATGACGGTAAACTTTCCCTTTTACTTTGAAGTATTTCTAAGTTCTCTAAAATCAGTAGGAACCATAAGAAAACTCTAGAGGCTGGCTCATGTTGGAACAGAACACTGAGCATAATGCCTCCTAACCCAGCACTGGACAATCATGGCTCTGCTGTCAAGAAGTGGGAGATACCCCGTTCACGAAACTTCCAAAATCAGCCTGGGATGCTAATTAGAACATCAGGGACCCCCACATCGGGAGAGACGCTGACACCACTCCAGGTAGAGCCACCCACCCAGGGTCACAGCGGCACCAGGCCCCTGAGGCTGCCGGGGCCTCAGCGTGGCCAGCATGGCCCTGCCTGGAGCCACAGAGCCTCCAGCTGCCACACACCCCTTCCTAAGCGGGTGTCATCACATTTGTTAGCTCAGAAGTCTAGGGAAAACTCACAGCAAGTCAAAGACGACGCCTTCGGGGGTGCAGACCGGGTAGACAAAGGGCTGCAGAGAGAGGCTGAGAAAGAAGAGAGTTGGTCATGGTCACGGGCAGGCTTTTTCCTCTGCCCTGCCCCCATTCCTCCAACAATCCCCCGCTCCTCTTCACAGCTGGGCCGGGTGTCAGCACAGAGGGGACCTCCCACATCCCGGCCCCCTTGAAGCTCCCAGCACAAACCAGCAAGTCCAAAGCAAGGGCCCCAGGAGGCGCTGTAGGAGCCCTGGGCCACCAGCAGCCTTGTTCCCTCCATAGCTTCTGCTGTGTCAGGTAATATTGGTGACCTTGCTTAAGCCCAGGGAGGTCCCCGGAAGTGGCCTGGGAGGGGCAGGAATGGAATCTGTTCCCTAAAACCCCATGCAGCAGGTACAGACCACACTGTCCTACTGAGAACTGCCCTCTCCCGTCCTGAGACCCTGCCGGGGCTACCACGATCTGGAGGTGCCCTGCCTGCTCCCCACGTTTCCAAGGGGTATCCATGTGACTCAGACAAGTCTAAGCAAGTTCTGATTCAGGGATGTGGGGGTCAAAGGGCCTGCAGAGCCCAGGCTGCCACAGGCCACGTGCCACCTTGTGGCAGGCCTGTTTGGGAACAGCAGAGCCCATAGATGGAGGAGGGCTATACCTGGTAGACATCTGTGAGCCAATAACCCTTTTCTCTTTTCTCTGGCATGAGGTCTCCACCATTAGTAATCAGGAGCCCTGGCTGACCTGGCTGGTGCGTACATCAGCCACCTATGAGTTTGGTCAGCACAAGTCAAACCCCAGGACTTGGACAGCCTGGCAGCTCTGGGGTCACCTCCCTGGATGCTGCCCCAGGGAGCTTTTGTGGGGTGACCTCACTGCTTTCCTCTCTGGCCCAAACTTCCACTCTAACCTAGTGGAGCTGCTGGGGACAGACCAGAGCGGGACCAACAAAGAAAGCAAGCTCCAAACACTAAGACAGTGTCCCTACAGCTTCCCCCAATGGGGCCTAGAGGGCACACTCTCAAAACACAGTTACCCAGAATCCCAGAAAGTTAAAAAAAAAAAAAAAATGGGCGAGGCACAGAGCAGAGGCCTCTTGGAGGAACTGGGAACCAAAGATTTCCATGAGACCAACCCCCAAGGCTACATTCCCAAGAGGCGGTGACAAGACTGGTAGGGGTGGGGAGAGAGCCAGCCAGCGCGGCCGGGGCCTCACCTGCTCACACTCCCTGAGCCAGGCGTGAGCATGGAAACCCTCACTCCCCACTCCACAGGCGCCTCCTAGGCGCTCCCGGCCTTCCCTGCCCCTCCCACCCACCATTGCCCTGTGGTATCTGGCTGACCTGCTTCAACCAGGGTGCTGGGATCACCAGGAGACCTTTGTCAGCTTTCAAGGCTCACCTGGGCCTCTGGAATCAGAACTCGGGTTGGAAGAGGGGAGGGAACGGGGGGAGTGTGCTATGTAGACACAGGTGTCCAGGACAAAGATGACCATGCTCAAACTTGGGGGATCTCAGGCCCAAGGGGACCATCAGACCTGCCCACTCCCCCAAGCCCCAGTGGCTGGGGTTCACTGGTCTAATCAGGGTAGAAAGAAGCACTGGAGGGGCTCTGCGGCTGGGTCACTCCCACCCCCACCCCCACCCCCACCAGTGACCTGCATTCCCAGGGAACGGGGTGGGGCCGCGGCATTGTGACTCTTGCAGCTGCAGTCACTACTCAGACCCTGGACAAAAAGTAAAGTGTGAAAGACACAGGCTCACAGTCAGACCCGTGGTTCAGACCTCGGTAGCACCACTTCCTGGATGTGACACCTGGGTAAGGGACTTCACTCTCCTATGCACTGATTCTCCCAACTGTAAAGTACGCTTAACAATAGAGCCTACCTCCCTGGGAAGGTAAATACAGAACCAGGTAAAGGACAACGCACATGGATAGAGACACAGAACCAGCAGAAAACCATCATTAGTCCCCATCATCACTGGGTCCCCTTCTCCCAGTCCAGGCATGATTTGGATGTGGGGGACACAGGCAGAAGCTACACCTCTGACCCAAGGACCGGACTCACTGTCAAATAATTAAGTACCAGAGAACAACGACAAGGGGGAGAGTAAGCCCTCAAAACTCTTACCTGCAGTGGTCAAAAGGTAAACGACGAAAATTTGTTTGTGGAATGTCTGTTTAAAATAAAAGTAAAATAAATAAATATATAAGATAAGATAAAATGAAAGTAAAACACAGAAAATTTATTCTGTAAAAAACTTCAAGAAGGTGTACTTATGAACAATTCAACTACATTAAAAGAAAGAGTTCCCGGAAGTCATGGGGATGAGATGCACAGCCCGAGGAACGTACTCAATGACGCTGTAATAACTCTGTGTGATTACACTGGTAACCAGACTTATCGTGGGGAGCATTTTGCCAAGTGTAGAAATATCAGATCACTGTGTTGTGAGCCTGGAAGCAACATAGTGTTGTGGATCGATTACACTTCAGTAAAAATAATAAAGTAAAACCTGCCAAAATGAAAATAAACAAAAGAAAACACTCATGTTAATTACCTAGCTCAGGAATTGCTATGAACTAAAACCTTCCTATAAACAGAAGCAAAACATGGGGTACATCAACAAAGAGCTGAGAGGGAAAAACATACACTTGTTTAAGCCACTAGGGGTGGGTTCCTGCCACAGCCCTGACTAGCACCCTGCTGCGCGGCTCAGCTTTGTTTTCCAAAAAGGCTGTGCCAGTCCTGTTCCCATCAGCTATCATGACAGTGCTCTTTCTACGACAGCCCTGATAGCTTTGGGTATTACCATTCTTTTCATTCTTTTTATTCTTTGCTAACTTAATAGGGAAAATATTATTTTAACTTATGTTTAAAGAGTCACTACCAAGATTAAACATATTCTCCCACATTTAGCATATTTCCTCTTTCTTGAGTTGTCTATGTCCTCAGCCCATTTGTCTATAGTTTCCAAGTTCTTTTTGTTAATTTTCAAAGATTCACTGTACAGTGAAGACATCATTCCTTAATTACATCCCCCACACCCAAGGGAACAGAAGGATTTCATGCCTTACCTGGTTTCTTGCCACCATAGAAGTGAGTGTATTCAGCACAGGTGATGTACCTGTGGAGAGAGAGAGGATCTTACTACCACCCCCTTTATAAAGAGGATAGTCTCCAGAAATAAAAAATTGGTGACTGAATCATTTCACTCATTCAACAAATGCTTATGAAATACCTACCATGGTGGGGACATAGTTCAGTGGTAGAGTGCGTGCTCAGCATGCAAGAGGTCCTGGGTTCAATCCCCAGTCCCTCCATCCAAAAACAAAATACACCTACTATGTGTCAGGCACATAGTGATAAACACAACAGAACATGGGGAGACACAGACCAGTAAGCAAACACAAACGGTCCCACTCTGAAGGGAACGAACTGAATTTGACACACGGCCCGATGATGAGAAGCAGGTAGCCATATGAAGGAGGAAGAGCTTTCTGGGCAAAGGGACCAAGCAGGCTAATCACGCATAAAAGCCCTGAGGCAGGAAAAGCTGGTGTGTTTCCAAAGAAGCACGAAGCCACTGAAGAAGAGTCGGGCAGTTTGGGGGGGCAGCACATGAAGGAGGCACGGGTGGCGGCCTCGTCTCCAGGGGCCTCGCAGGATGCAGGACTCTGGATTTGCTTCAAGCAGGATGAAAAACTGCTGGAGGCTTCTGTGCAGGGCCCCCCCACCATGATCTAGCATAAGTCCTCAAAGCATCACTCGGCTGCTGTGTGGAGAGGGACAAGCAAGAGACAGCAGAAAACCAGAGGGTGACTACAAAGGTCCAAGAAGGAGCTGGCATAAACTTCACCTGTGGGAGGATGCGTGAACGAGGAAGAAGTGGTCGGTCCCTGCAGGAGCCACCAGGGCTTACTGATGGACGGGAGGCAGAGGGAGCCTCCGGGCTTCTGACCCCAGCAACCTGAGCAGCGGTGTGACCACTGAGATGAGGCAATGGGGGGAGGAGCAGGCTCAGGCTTTGACTATCAAGAGTTTGGTGGGGTGGGTATTCAATTGGTAGCGGTGCATGTGAGGTCCTGGATACAATCCCCAGTACCACCTCTAAAAATAAATAAATCTAATTACTCCCCCAAAAAAGAACCTTAAAAAAAAAAAAAGTTCGGTATGCGACATAGTGAATTCGAGATGTCCATCAGATCTCCAAGCAGAGATGCTGAGTAAGCCGTTGACTGTTCTAAGACTAGAGAGCAACCGGGGAGAATGAAAGTGTACAGGAAACCTGGGGGACGTGACATGTGGGGTCGGGGAGAGGGGAGGAAGCTCCAGCAAAGGAGACCGAGAAAGTGAGGCCCCTGAGGAACCCGGGAAACACAGAGCGTGTGGCGTCCCAGACACCGAAGAAGGGCTTCCGAAAGAAAGAGGTGGTCACGCGCTGTTGAGAAGTCCAACAAAACGAGGGCTGAGAACTGACTCCTGGATGCAGCCACATGGAAGTTACTGGAACCTCGACAAGAGAAGTGCTGGGGGCGAGAGCCCGACTGGAGTGGTTTCAAGGGACAGCAGAAAACAGCAGGGGGACACAGCTGTTTCTCGTCTTCTCACGAAGCCAATCAGAGAAACTAGACGGCAGCTGGAGGGGAATGTGGGGCAAGAGTGCTTCTAAATTGGAAGATGCTGTAGCCAGCAAGTAGGCTGGGGGGCGAGCACCGTGCACGGGGAGGGGCCGCGCGCGGGTCGGGGACCGCGGAGGCCCCGCCACCGGGAGAAGCCATCCCACCGCCAAGGGCGGGGGCTTCCGGGAGAGGCGACGCTGAGGGGGCACGGCGCAGACTGCGGCCAGGCGGGGACTGAGGCCGACGAGGCCCGCTCCCGGCGGCTCGGCTTACATCTTATCCTTCTGGTGCTGTCGCTTCCCCATGGCGGCGGCGGCGGCGGGACCAGCAAACGCGAAAAACGACGGCGGACAACTCCAAGCTCGGCTCCTCGACCGAGCTCCGTAACCACTTCCGGGTCCCGCCCCGGAAGCGGGCCCTTGGCATGCCGGGAGCCGTGGTCCCTGGGGCCGGCGCGCATGCCCGGCGGGCGCAGCGGGACTCTGGGAGCCGGGGCTGAGGACTCAGTCGGTTCCGCCCTGTCGGGTTGAGCTACCTCCTCTCGGAAGCCCTAACCTCCCGGGGCCTCTCTGTCGACTGCCTCGCTTACTGCCCGGCTCCCTCTGCACTCAAGCACAAGGTGACCTTGCCCAGGCTCGTGGCTTCACATTAAACACTTGTATCCCTTGACTCCTACCACTAAATTGCCAGTGCTCCTGACCGCCACTTGGGCGCCAACTGATCTCAAATTTGACGTCTGGTAAAAGAATTCTCCGACCCTTCTGTACCCCTAATTTCCAGGCTTCTCAAGGGACCACTATCCACCCAGTCACCCAAAGCCAGTCCTTGACCACCACGCCATACATCTCCATCTCAGCTCCCACAAGGGCTTATCACAATTTGTAATCCTGTACTACCTTGATCTATGTACTAGCTTACTACACACACACAAACATATGCTGGAGGATGGACATAAGTTCCTTGAAGGCAGGGACCCCAACTGCTTGGCCTGTTATCTCCAGTCCCAAACAAGATGCAGGGCGTACACAAGAGCTCAACAAATACCTGCTAGCGTCCAGCGTCATCAGGCACTCAGTGAGAACTCATGTCTCACATGCAGGTTGGATTCCAGGGCCAGCGTGGGAGGCGATCAGAGTCACGTGTCTCTGAAACTCTTTAGGGAGGTGCCAAGTTGGAAACTGAACAGCTCATTTTCCTCCAAGGAGGGAACAGAGTTTCTAAGCCTGCACCCAGATAAAGCTTGTGCCCAGGGGCCAGTTATAGCAAAAAAAAAGGTACACTTGTAACTCAATGAGGTCAAGTGAAACCCAAAGGAGCCACAGAGGCGCTGCAGGGAGTGGTGGCTCACTCCCTCACTTAACCCTCTTTCAAAGTGCACAGGGCTCAGTTCCCGTGTTAGGTGCAAGCAAGGACACTTTCCAGTCTCGCTGACCTGACCACCTACTGTGTGCAGGCTCAGGCCGAAGATGGGTGAGAACACACAAATGCACAGCCCCTGGGGAGCATGGTATGAGGAAGGCACCTCCAGGGGAACTTTATTCATTTCTCCGGCTGTGGTCTGCACCAAAGATGTTACGGGTCCTTCTGGTGGGGCACGGACTCTGCACTGCCAGGGACATTCTCTGAGTCTTCTTTGGGTCTGGGTATAGGCTGGAACTTGATCAGGACAGGCGGGGTGAAGATGGAGGCCTTCACAGAAGGGGAGGGCATCTCCTCACTGTTGGGGAAGCCACTACAGGCAGAGGTCCTGTGCAGGAGACGGGTAAGACACATCCATTAGGTGGGACGCAGCACCCAGGGCCATCAGAGGTGCACTCGATGAAACCCAGGCTGTGGGATGGCTCTCAATATGTATCTACTACCAAAGTCCCTCCGCCAATGTTTGGTCAAGGCTGTTCCTTGCAGCAATGTTTGTGATTGTGAGAACCTGGAAGCAATCTAAACAGCCATCAGGGACGGGTGAAAGGAACTAGGGTGCAGCCACACAGTGGACTATTCTGCAGCAGACTAAGGAATGTACATCCCAACAAGTAAAGACATCCCAACGTGCAGTAATAGAAAAAAGCAAGTTGCTGAGTAGTACATGCATTATGAGCCTGCCCTGATGAAAAAATTAACCAGCATATTTGTGTATCTGTGTTTTGGAAGGTACATGTTAAACTCTTAGCAGCAGGACTCAGCAGCAGGGGACTGTTATATTTTATGTATTCATTTCTATATTGTGAGCTTTTTTCCATAGGCTATTTTCCGCTTTTGTAAACTTTTAAATAAACAATTTAAAATAACACATTTTTAGTGATGGAACCAAGACAGCAGAGCTCACTCAGAAAGCAATACAGTAGGGGAAGGGTATAGCTCAGTGATACAGTGCATACTTAGCATGTACAAGGTCCTAGGTTCAATCCCCAGTACCTCCATTAAAAATAAATATATCTAATTAACACCAACCCCTCCAAAAATAAAAAATAAAAAGCACAATGGAAATGTTTTAAAAAAATACTGTATAGCACAGGGAACGATATTCAGTATCTTGTAATAATCTATAGTGGAAAGAACCTGAAAAATAATAGATATATGTACATGTATGACTGAATCACTTTGCTGTACACCTGAAATTAACACAATGTTGTAAATCGACTATACTTCAATTTTTTAAAAATTTATAAAAAGGCAATACATAACAGGAGGCTGAAAATTGTCCCCATTAGTGAAATATTTCAACAAGCCAAGAGACGTTGAGTAAATGATACCCCATCAACACCTGGGATGGGATACTCTGCACCTGTTACTATTGGTGAATTTATAGGTAATTTTAATGACCGGGAAAGCAACAGATTCCAGAGCTGCCTGCAAAGCTGCCCACCAGGGTGCTCCTGATTAAGTAACAAACTACTATGTGCACACACACATGCGGGTCCATGGGGAAAGCCAACAGCAAAACACAAATATGTGCCAATGTGGTTACTTCCGACCATGGGAGTAAGACTGGTGTCTGTTTTGTGTCAATTTCAGATTGTCTACAGTAAATATATACTGTTTTAGAATCTGAAGAATGGTAGTGTGACAAAAGTGTGCTATTGATTGATTGTGGTGATGGTTTCATAACTCTGAATATACCCAAAACACAGACTTATATACTTTAACTGGATTAATTACATGCCATGTGAATACCTCAGTAAAGCTATTTTTAAAAAAGTCAGCTGGGTTGCGGGAAGGGCATGGTTCAGTAGTAGAGTGCATGCTTAGCATGTATGAGGTCCTGAGTTCAATCCCCAGTCCCTCCATTAAAAATAACAATAAATAACTAAACCTAATTACTTCCCCCTCCAAAAAAAAAAAATCTTCCTCTCTAACAAAAAAGTCATCTGATGCAATGAAGCAGCCAAGTCTAAAGAGTCAATGACATGGGAAATACTTGACAAACATAAGTCAAAAAAAACAGGTGATAAAAACCCCCCATATTCAGTAAATCCCTGCTTTGCAAAACACATGTGTAGATACATCACAGGGCTGCCCACAGCTGATAGAATCATTCCCTTTCTGTTGGCCTCTGGGCTGTTTCTGGTTTCTCACCATCACAAACACTAGGAAGGGGGAGTAAGTTTGCAGCACCCTGATTACATTAGGGTCCTTCCCAGAGGTAGCAGGGACTATCGCACAGACATCCCTCCAGCCAGGATGCCCGGAGGCACACTTACCAGGGGACGCCCTGGCAATGGAGCTTGTGAGCACTGTTCCTAGCCAAGTATGAGAAGTGGAAGCCTCCAGGATTGAGGACCAAGGGGGTCAGATCAACCATGTGGCTGCAAGACAGGGCAGGCAGGGGACACACATCAGCTCTGGACTCCTCCAGAGGCCCTCCCCAGCCTCAGGGGCATGCCTCTGACACAGGCACAGGGACTCTGCACACTAGGCAGCCTCTGACCCTGGACCCCTCCTGGGATGATGAGGAAGGACCACTTGGGATTGTAGGGAGAATTGACCAAGAGGTGGGGGGGTCACAGCCGAGTCTGGTGCACAGCCAGCTCCTCCAAATGCTCCCTTTCCATTTGCCTCTAGCCCAGAATAAATTCTTTTCACCTCTTTGGGTTTGATGAGAGGCCAGTCCAATTTAATTTCACTTCAGACCTCGAAACTTCCAGTTTCTCCACCTTCAGGAAACAAAGGAAATTTCAGGACAAGTTTGGTGTCCTCGCCATGAAGAAAAACACCTTCTCCAGGAACTAGGAGAATGACGTATGTTTCTGTCAATCAGCAAACACACCAGGCTCATTCTCAGTGCTCACCTGGAGCTGGGTGTTGGGGCACAGGGCACAGGATGGGGGCTGGGAGCCAAGGGAGGAGGTCCTAACCCAGCCTGGGGGACAGGTGTAGGGTAAGCGGGAGTCAGGAGGGGCAGGCGGGCAGGGATGGCACTGCAGGGGCCCTCAGAGGACAGCACTGAGAATGACACCCATGGGGAGAAGCAGGCATCAGGCTGGAGATGGGGGCCCCAGGCTTCCGCCCAGGGCACTGGGGCCAAGCAGGTGGAGCTCTGTGCCTCCCTCCACCCCAACCCTTCAAGGAGAGCAGCCCCTTTCCATCTGCTTATCAACTGCTGCCTGCAGAGAGTTCTGCGGCTTAAACAGAAAGTTCTGGAAGCCACTGCTGTGGGCCGGGAAGAGGAGCTGGGCTGCTTCCTGCCTCTCTGAGGGCCACTGACCGATGTGCTGGGCAGCGGAGGGAAGGGGCCAAAGACCCTGGGCATAGTGTAGACAGGGGATGATGGGGCCACCATGGAGGCCATGGTGGTGGCAGGTGGTGGCAGTGGTGGAGGTGGCAAGGTTGGTGGCAGGCACGGGGAGGTTGACCGGTCTCTCAAGAGGATGGGTTCTGATTTCTTCGGTTTTGGCTTCCTTCTCTTCTTCTTGGCATCTGGGACAAAAGGTGATGGAGTGTCACTGCCAAGGAGGGCTGGCCTTGGCCTGAGTAGGTCGGTCTGCCAACCCCCCGGGCCAAGCATCTAAGTCCATCAGCACCCCTGTGGGGATCCAGGCCCTGGACAGTGAGCCCACCAACTGCACCCAGCCCCAGGTCATCCTGGGGGTGTGCAAGGAGGAAGTCTTGTGGAGGTGGGCTCAGGTCCCCTCCGGGACCTGGGGCCTGCCCCCTTCTCTCTCCTGTGCCAAGGAGTCTGGGCATTTCTACTGTTCAGAGCTGGAGACCGCCAGCAAAGTGGGTGTTAAGCTCCTCCTGCAGCCCCTCATCTGGAATGAGATCAGCACTACCAGGGGGCACCGGCTGGAAGCTAAGCACCTGTGCCTGGAGCAACCCCGCTCTGAGTCCCAGTCTAGTTCCTCCACTTCTATTGCTAGTTTTGGGGTTTTTTTGGGGGGGGGGAGTAGTATTAGGTTTATTTATTTAATGGAGGGAATGAGGATTGAACCCATGACTTCGTGTATGCTAAGCACGAGCTCTACCACTGAGCTATACCCTCCCCCTAAGCTCCATTTCTGTGTGACCTTCTCATGTTGGACAACCCCCTTGGACCTCTTCCTTAAAACAGGGATAAATAACACCACACCCCACAAACGAGCTAGGCCCCCCAGGTGATGTGGAACAAAGGAGCCCACCACCATCACATTCCTCTGACCACGGCCAAAGACCGTACCCAAACCTGATCAAGGCTTTAGAGCAACTGTCCGAGAAATACAGGGAGGGACAAAGCAAACACACTGGCAGACCATGACAACAAGACACAAACCCATCAAAGGGGACAACACGGTCTTTTAGCCAATGGTATCGGGGAAACGCTAGGGCATCCCACACAAAGGGGACTTAAACAAACCTGGTCAGGATCCTCATTTGTCATCCCTGTGTGGCCACCAATGCAGCCCCCTTTCATTTCACTCTCACGTGTCCCAGTGTGGACACGAGTTATCCAGTCCCCCTAGTGAAAAGGAATCGAAGAGGCCTAGCATGCAATGTGTGGCTTTCAGGAGGGCCTGACTGACGAATTGAAGACTTCTATGGACCATCGATGGGACCTGAGTCGGGTCTGCCAGGTGCGGAGCCCAGCGCAGGCGGGGCCTCACCCTGCGAGTAGAGGTGCACGCGGTGGATGCCCCTCTTCAGCTGCTCCAGGCGCTGGTGCATCTCCCGGGCGCCCATGCTGTTGCAACAGTTCATATCCCCCTGGACGGCGCAGGAGAACTTGGCCTGCGACCACAGCGGGAGACGCGAGGAGGGAGGAAGCCGGACGCGTGAGCCGCCTGGCCTGCCCGCTGTCCTCCCCACTCTGCCACCTCCGGGGAGACCCTACCTAGGAGCCCAGGCTGGCCGGACGGCGCCCCCGCCAGCATCTCGGATCCCCAGAGCTGCGCCCCCCGGGCCCGCCCCGCCGGCCCGCACCCATAGGAAGGAGAGGAACCCGCGCCGCTCGCACTCGGCCTGCTTGCCCTTGCGCACCACCCTCTCGGCCAGCGCCGGGTTGCGGTCGATGCTGCGGAAGAGGCGGCGCAGCGCGCGCTCCGTGTAGGTCGCAGCCTGCCTCTCGAAGTCCTCCTCAGAGATGAGCTGGCAGAAGGTCACACTCTGGGGGAACTCACTGTCGAACTCGTCCAGGACCTCCATCCTCGAGGGCTCCGGGCGGCCCGGCTGCCTGGGGACGGAGCGGCCGTCGGGGCGAGGCCACAGGGTCCGGGCGCGCCCGCCCCACCCGCCCCACCCCGGAGAGAGAGGGCGGCTCCCCAGGGCCTGAGCTCAGGTCATCGTCGGGGCCAGGCCCGGGGACGCACCGCTGTCCCCCAGCCTCCACGCCGACGCAGGCTCCCTCCGCCGCCCGGACCACTCGGGACAGTCCCGGGAGACCGCAGGCCAATCCCGGCGAGACGGCCGCACGTGACAATGCCCGCCACTCTGCGCATGCGCTCTCACGCCTCGACAGGGTGGGCGCAGCCACGTGGGGCTGAGGCCCATCTGGCGGAGTTTGGCCCATGGCCACCGCAACTCTTACTCCTTTAAGGCCCTCGCCGCCCCCCACGCCTCTCGGCGCCGGCCTTCAGTACTCCCCTATCCCGGCTGCTCCCCCTCCTCCTCACCTTATGGACTTCTCTCTGCCCCCATCTCCTCTACCCTGGGCTTTTCACCCTCTTCTCTCCTGGCTTACTCTCAGCATCAGACCCACCTCTCTCCAGCTTCTGTACTCTCCTCTCTTCACCATTATGAAGGTCCCGTCTTCACCATTCCTTCTTGGACCATCTGATCTTATCCACTTAGTCCCAACCCACAGCTGACCTAAATAACCCCAACTCCCGCAAGCTTCAGACCCACATCCAAGTATCCACAGGGGACGTTTCTTGGGCATCTCATGCGGAGCACATCCAGATTGGCAGGCAGCTTCTTCCCTCTCGCCCAAAACCTGCTTCTCTTTTCTCTCTCCTACCTGGTCAGTGACTGACACCACTATCCATCCCAGCTAGTAACGAGGTGGGTGCACCCCGGACTGCTTCCTAGCTGTCCCCTCCTAACCTCCCTCCACCGCAATCAAGCCCTGAGATCCATGAAGCATACCTGAGAACTCTAAAGAGATTTTTCACCCCCTGTTGCCAAACTTCCAGCCCTTTAACCCTAGCTGTCCCCAACACAGCAGGTGGCATTCAATTCCTCATGCTCTGATGTCAGAGAGCAAGGTGGATACAACAAAGAAGGAAGATGGTCTGGCTTGTGCATCTTGCCTCAGGATGCAGGCACACTCAGCTACACTGGGGTTCAAATCTTCATTCTGCTGCCTGTCCCCATGCAACTTCCAAAATCGAACTTGACTTTTAAATATATAGTATGTGCCTTTTTAAAAACAGGACAGAAAAAAACAGGACAAGCATCCTTTGAGAGGTCAGACAGACCTCTGATTAACACCCCCATCATGATATGCTTTTTTCTTTTTTTTTTTTTTTTTGTATATTTTTAAGTGTATTGTGCCAGGCACTGCCAAGAGAAAAAACATAAACTGCCTGGTCCCTGCCCTCAGGGGCTCTGGGTCTAAAGAGGGCTTCAGCCACAGGGAGAAAATGGTGATCTAATAGGCTCTTGTGGAAGAACATTGGATGCCCAGGGAAGGCTTCCCCTAGGAGGGAACATTTGAGCAGAGCCCTGAGTCCACAAGCCCCTCCCAGAAAGGGCAGGAGACAGTTGCATGGGGATCTGCGGCCAGTGGAGACACAGTCTGCCTGGGAGAAAGGGGTGGCCATCTCTAGCCATGGCACCTGGAGCCAAGAGGAAGGGAGGTCAGGCCCCAAGTCAGGTGACCTTAGGATGGAGGAACCCCAAGGGCTCAGGCCTAGGATGCAGAGGAGTGTGTGTCATTGTCCCCATCCTCCCCAGGATGTCAAGTCTTCTATCCCCATTGTGAGGGTAAGTCTAGTGTCCCTGCGTGCTCAGCCATTGGTGAGGGGTACCCTAAATGCCCATCTGGAGACCTGGATCTCCTCTCAAGGAGACAGGCTTGAATGATTGTCACTGGGCACATAAAAATCTTTTGCGTCTGGTTCTGATGCTGGAGGTGGCCCTGCAAACATGCCTGGGGGCCAGGCTCCTTGGCAGTTCAGCTCCAAGCCCCCCAGTTGCAGCTGTGGGCATGCCAGGCACCTCACAGTCCTTCCTGCAGGCTCAGGGCAGCATATGTCCCTGTAAGAGAATAAGTAGGCAGAATTGGAGGGCATGACCTGCAGGCTTCATATCCCAAGTCCACTGGCCACCTCCGGTGCTGCTTCCCAAGACCCCAAGAGAACATTCTCTCCAGAGCCTGACCCTCCCCAGGCCTTCAAGGAGGGCTGGGTCCAGTGCAAGTCTACGTAGTCAAGTTTGAGCTGGGTCTGAGCCAGGTCCAGACAGACCCTGTGTGCAAAGCAGTGGGCCTCTCTTTCTCCCCAGGGTCGTGACCAAACCTGGGGCCCCCAGGCTTACCTGGGAGCTGGTTTCAAAGGTCCTTTCCAAACCACGGCTTTTCTGAGTCTGGGGCCTCTGCCCTCACCTATCCAGCCACGACCCTGATGGAGAGCTTGGGGGATGATGCCATGATGGCTGAGCTCTGCACTTGCGCCTAATTGCTGGGAAGTGGAGTGAGGCGGCAAGCCTCCCTGCCCCCAGGCCCTGTGGGTGGGTGGTGGGCTGGGCCTGACTGATGCCCTTTCATCATTGCACTGCCTGCCAGTGGCCCACAGTAGTGCAACAGGGAAAGAGTGTCAGGCAGGCCTGCCAGCTCCTCTCCTGGTGGTCGGTGGTGGTGGGGCTCTGAGACCTGGAATGCAGGCCCACTAGGGCGGGGCCTCTGCCTGGGGGAAGGGTGCCCTCTGACCCCAGAGGCCCAGGCCTGGCCAGGATCTCAAGTTTCCATGGAGAAGTGAGTAAGCTGGGCAGGGGGGAGGGGAGGGACTGCAGGTCCAGGGGCCTGGTCTGGGGAGGGGAACTGGTAGTGTGGGGGAGTGGGGGTCCCTCAAGGCTGGTCCCAGATGCTTTGACAATATCATTGCACTGCTTCTCAAAGCACAGTAGTGCAACCTCGTCAGAGCACCTGCGGCTAGCAGGGGGAAGCCCCCACAGCCCCCAATACACCCAGAATGGGAAGCTCAACCATGAGTTGGGTGGGGCAAGGGGTCCATTCCTAGACATCAGAGTGGAGAGAGGGATTTCAGCGGAGCTGCGGTCCTCGGGGTCCTTAGGACCCCAGGGCAGCCGGACCGTCCCCAGCACCCTCCAGACTGAGGTAGAGACCCCAGACTGAGGGACACTCCAACTCTGGGGCGGGAGTGGACCAAGGAAAGGGCGTACACACAAAGGAGAGGAGCCCGCGCTCCACCGCTGTCCGAAGACCCCTCGGGCCAGCAGCGGGTGTGGGTACAGCCCGACCACCCTGCACTGTCCCTCGGCCCGGGGCTGCGGGAGAAGAAGGGTGGCCCCTGCAGGCTCAGGGTCCTCATCCCTGGTCCCTGGCCCCTAACTTAGGCTCCGCATTCTGTCTCAACAGATTCCCTACCCGGCAGCCCAGAGCGGAGAAGAGAAACGGGGAGCTCCCTGCTCTTCTGGAGTCCCCTGCCCATAGGAGGACTCCGGGGTCCCGGCTGCGCCCCTCCACACCGCCTGCTGGGTAGGGCGGCCCTGCCCGCGCCCCCACCTCGGACCCACTACTTACGCGGCCTGACGCCCTTTCTGCCCCAGGCCCGGGCAGGTCTCGGAAGGTTGCGGGGAGAGGTCGGACCGAGGTCCGCCCGCATCGTCCCCCAGGACCACCCTGCACCTCGTGGCGCCCTCTCGCAGCCGGCTCCATCTTTAACTCGCTGACAGGCGGCGGCCCGGCCCCCGGCTCCTTAGCATAGCGCCACGCTCATTGGCCGGCGCCGGCGGGGCCTCGCCTCCCGCACGCCCATTGGCTGAGGCCGGAGCGATTTCAAAATAGCCTGCGGGCCCGGATTGGCCCGGAGCAGGCTGAGGCTGCGGCTCCGCGGTTTTAACAATGAGTTCTACAAACACTTTCTCCCCATTCATAACTTATCAAAAGGAACTTTGCCCGCCTTTTCGCAGCTCCAGCCTCCGCATGTTTTCCGCTGCGCGGGCGAGCGCACTTGGAAGCCCTGTGGGGGGCGCCGGCCGCGCGGCCAAGCCCGCTGGGGAGGGGGCTGCGACTCAACGAAAATGCCCAGACCCCCGGTCAAGCCCATCTCGGTAGGACTGCAGGCTACCTCGTTTCGCGAACTGAAATCGCTCCCTGTTCCTCCTGGATGGCACATTCGGCTCCAGTGGGCTTCCTGGTGGGGGCAGCCCCTTTCCCCACTCGACTCCACCGTATCACTCGACTTGACCCAAGTGTGATTTGTCTGAAGCCACCGTGTAGGCCTCGGCTGCCGGCCCTGGTCCTGGAGCCTCTGGAACTTTGTGGATCTGTGGGAAGTACGAGGAAGGGGGCGTCACTTGGGTCCCTGCGTGATTATGGATAAGCATCCATTAAGTGCTAACCCGGGGTTGATGACCCGGAGGAAAGTATACGGCCCTCCACCCCACGCCACGCCCGCGCGGCCTTCACATAGTTGCAGTGTGTGTGTGTTGGGCGTTGGGGGGGCGTTGCTTAGGCTACTGTGAATCTTGGCCCCCTACTCTTTTTTTCTCTCAGTCCAGTGGCTGAGAGCAAATGTTTTGGAGGCAGGCAGAGCAGTTTAAATAGAATGGATTGGTTGCCTCCTCTGTGAAATTAAGATGATAATTGATCATGCTTCAAAGGGTGGCTGTCAGGAGTAAATGGATGCTGTGTAAATTGCTGGCCCAGTGCCTGGCACATACATACTCTTCAATAAAGGACAGCTCTTCTGCTGCCACTGGTCTTGTCTTGCATTCTGCCTAGATCCACCTCACCTACTCCTGCAGCTTCTGCCTTGCTTCCCCAAGGATTTCTATATGCTGTGCATTGTTGGATTCTGCTCTTAATCAACACTCCTCACTCTTGTGTGGGTGACAGTAGGGAGGTAATAGAGGCAGAAGTGGGCTCTTACAGTCAGGAGGGGTCAGGGATGGACCAGAGGAGTGCCCCTTGGATTGGAAGTGTGGTCCATGCTGCCTGTGTTCTACCTACATCCCCTTGGCACTCACCTCTATGGAAAGTATGCTCCCTACCAGCATCTGCGGCTCTGCCTGAGGGCTACATTCCGGCTGTAGAATATAGGGCAAGTGGAAAGTGCTGCAGAGGAATCCCCCCCCCCACACCTGCGTAGCAGCCAGTGGAAGAAAATATTTTGCTTGTATAAGTACCCAGCCCTGCTTTTTTGCCCTTCAGTTGGAATAACTTTGATGCGTGTTCTACATAGGGTCACAGAGCTCCCCAGTGGGATTAATCTTCAGTTGCCCACAAAAGTGACTTGCTCAGTAATGCAATCTTCACTGGCTGCAGCCCCACTCCTCTGCCCCCGTGTTTTCTGCTTGCACTCCTGTCTCAGGTCAGGTGAGTAATGGGAGAGAAGTGTAGACTTGTAGACAATGATCAAGAGGTCTAAGCAGAGCAGGAACTCACAGGGGAGAGGTCAGAGGAGTGAAGAGCCTAATCATGAACCTCCTGCCCTCAGGTCCCACCATTGGCTAGAGCTTTTCTCCCACCCCCTAAGGGCAACTGATTTCTCAAAAGTGAGGTGCTCTGCCCACCCTTCTCCAAGGTCCTTCCAAACAGCTGCTACTCCCAGGCTTTCCTTGGTCTCTCTTAATCTCTTTCAGGAAAGTGGCACCCTCTACCCGAGCTGTTCCTGGAAGCTCCTAGGACTGTAATCTCCACCATGACCTCTAGAGGTCACCCAAGCACCAGCAAAACTACTATGACCTGCCTTTATCAGGCCCGCCCATTTATAGTTCCTTTCTCTAAATTGCAGTGCTTTGCTGGCTCAAACTGTGCCTCTTCTTCCAGGAAGCCTTCTCAGATGTCAGTTCTTTGCAATTATCTTCCCTTGCAGTATTTCTTGAAGTTCTGTTAGGGCTTCAAGATTTTGAAGGATCGTAGTGGAGCCTAAGATACCACAGGCCTGAGCAGGCTGGGTGTAGGGGTTGCCATTTGCACCAAGAATGAATCTGTGATGGAAAGTGCCAGCAGATGGGCAGAGTCCTGGCCTGGTGCTTGGTCAAAGGCAAGTGTCAAAGACTGCCATAACTGCGAGGGGAGGGGTAACAGGGGGAGGGGGAGTGTCTCAAGGGATGAGGGGGCTAGAGAGCTTGTGTTCATCCCAGCTAGTAAGGAGCTGGGCTCTGGCTATTCTGCTGAGGCCCCAGCCCTTATCAGGAAGGTTCGAGATGCTCAGGGGCTGGGGAACTGGGCAGTGTTGCCATCAGATCATCTGAGGGTGGAGGGGGGATTGTGATGGCCCTGGACAGTGTTGAGAAAAGCATCAGAGAGGGCTCAAGGTGTTCAGCTCCCAGCTGTGCTGGAGACAGAGGATGTGCCCTGTAGAAGACATGTTGAAGCAGGCTGGTACCTCCTGTCACCCCCAGGCTCACAGCAAAATGCAACCACAGACCAACATTCTTTAATCATAAAGGCACTTGAGAACCAGAACCCCTACAAACCCAAAGTCTCCCATAAGCGTGGCCCTGCAGATGACCCACCCTACTGCCCTCCGTCCAGCCATCCATGACACTCAGAGTTCATCGTGAGCCGCAGAGGGATCCGCGCTGGGCTTGATGAAGATGCCTTCCATGGCCTTCCACCGATTGTGCGTGTTGGCGCTGGGCATGCCGTGCACCTCGTGTTGCCCGTGGATGGGGCTCCCGTACTGCTCACCAGTGACTGACAGGAACACAGAGGTGCCCACGTGCTGGAAGCGCACAGCAGCCTCCCGTTCCCAGTGCTGCCCTGAGCAGCGCACCGTCCACAGGTCCAGGTGGTCACCCTCGCCGTCCTCCCCAAAGGCGCTCACCTCCTGTGGGTGCAGGGCGTGGGAGGGCAGTGGTCACTACAGAGGACACACCGAGTTCCCTGTGGTCACTTGCCTGGCAGCTGTACTCACACCCAGGGGCCTTGCTGGCACCTCTCTGAACCTCAGCTTCCACAGCTGCAAAATGGGATACCACAACCCCCACCCCCAGCACCCAGGTATCCCCCCCAACACGGTCTCTTCAAACACATGAATATCACACCTCATCTATCTGGCCAGTGCCCACTGGCCCCTACAGAGCCAAGACTCCCCCCTCTCTTCTCCTCTGGGTTCCTCCTGTCCTAACCCTCTGAGCCTCATTCATTAAGTCAAACCCCTCAGGCCGACAGTCAGGGTTCTATTTATCTCATAATTTTTCTTCTGATTACCGCACACGCACACCCGAAGCACCCTCTCTGGTCCAGCCCTACCTCCCACACAGTTCCAACGATCTCCACACACAAGCTTTTCCCCAGGCCTGGAAAGACACTCTCCTCTCTGTGGCTTGGAGGACTCCTGCTCATCCTTCCAGGCCTAGCACGGAAGTTCCTCCTCCCCTGCCCCGTTTCCCATTCTTCACCCCAAGGGCACGTGGATCCCCTCCCGAGTCCAACTCGCCCCAAGGAGTGGAGCTAACAAGCCAGATGACGCTTCCTGTCGTGTCCCCGCTAGGCTGAGAGCTCCAGGGGCCAGACCCTGGTGCAGTCACCTCCGTGTCCCCAGAGGGGGCGCTCGGCAAACACTTCTGACGTGAAATTCCCATCTCACAGAGAACCCTGAGGCTCCGAGCAGGTGCCCAGGCCCTCACACACTCACCAGGGGCTCACCTGATTGTTGGACAGCGGCGACAGGAAGTGATGCGTGTGCAGGTTCTTGCCGGTGAGTACATGCGTCAGCCGCACAGCCTGCCCACAGCGCACCGGGGACCCGCGCGGACACCCGCCCTCCGAGCCGCCGCGTATCCGCCAGTAACTATTGGCGTCGTCGGACGCCTCCACGCCGGTTACCGACTGCTGTCCGCTGCCTGGGGGACGACACCCAACCCCCGAGGTCGCTGTCAACGCGGGTACTCCGACCCTCAGCCCAGACACCATCCGCTTTCCTGGACAACCTCAACCCTGGGACCCAACAGCTCCCCCAGGTCCCGCGGAGCCCCCGCCGGACTCCAAGCCCCTTGGCCCGGCAGCTCCAGGAATATTTCCCGACAACACCCTCGAGCTGCCAGCCTGTTCCCCTAGGCCCCCAACTACTACAACCCCTGATGAACCCCACCCCCAGCCCTTGGCCCGCACACCCCTGAGCCCACCCCGCGGTCAGACCCCTAGCCCCGGGCCGCCCCTGGGATGCCGCAGCCCCGGCCTGCGCACCGGATCCGTATTTGATGTCGTGCGAGTGCAGCCGCACTCGGTGCTGCGTGTTGAACAACTTCAGCACCGACCCGCAGGTCACGAGCTCCGCGCCGATCTTGGTGGCACAGCTGCCCGGCACCGAGAGCGCCAGCAGCAGTCCCAGCAGCGCCGGTCCAGCAGCTCCGCCGCTGCCCGCGCTCCACATCGCCCCGACAGGGCTCCGGCAACTCGGCCCCCGGCCGCTTCCGTCTCCGCCGCAGGCCAATCCGGCTCTGACAGAGCCCCCCGCGGCAGCCAATCGTAGGCCCGCAGGGCGCTCAGCCTGCACTGCCATTGGGTCCTCATGGAGGGGACCCGCCCCCCAGCTTTCGAGAGTGGCTTCTGGGAGGGGGCTGGAGACACGAGGAGGGTTTTGACTGGTCCACGCTTCCGAGGACTCGCCAATGAATATCAAGCTAAGACTGGGGCGGTGCCCAGCAGAGGGAGAGCAGCTGCGAGCCGCTGCAGGTGAGGGCACCCCTCCCGCGGGCGCTGGGCCCCCTACAGCCGGCTCACCTGACTCACCTGTTCATGAAGCCCCTTAATCCTAGATCCCCAGGCCCTTAATCATGGTCTTTCCTTCGGACCCTGAGTCCGCAGCTGCACGGTTTTGAGTTTGCTCGACCGTTAGATTATGTGGTCACAAGCGCACGCGTCTCAAGCATTCAGTCACCTGGCCCTTCAGTCCCTGGATCCCGGGATTAACTCATCCCTCAGTTACATGGACATTGCCCCCTCTCTGACACTGGGTCACCTCAGCTCCTGGACCTTGGGGTTTCTAGATTTACTGTGCCACTCACTGACCCCTTCCAGGGCAGAATCTCATGGTCACTAGGCTCTTGGACAGCAGAGGGCAGCAGGCATCTGTGGTGTAGAGGATAGTGGCGGTGCTCACCAGAAGCCCTCAAGCTATCTTGGAAACCTGGAGCCCTGGGAGACCAAATGACTGTGAACCAAGCCTGGTCACTGGGTGTCCCAGGTTTCTGACTCACTGCCTTCTCAAAGGACTGTCAGCCCAGCTTCACGGGGGGTGGGAAACTTACACCACTATTTATTCATTCGTGGAACATTCATTCCTGGCCCAGGAACTGGCTCTGGGCTACGTTACCCAGTTGGCTGACTACCTGTGTGCTTGGGGCACCCACAAAGCAGGGAGAAAAATTCATGTTTAATTAAATCATCCAGAATCTTGCAATCAGAAAATCCAGAGTGGAGCCATTTTAATTACAGCAATGGGTTATTTGTGGGGGGGTTGTGTTTATTGTCTTCAGTTTGAATTCCACATGGGAGAAGATGTTTTGATCTTTCCAGCACTTTGAGTGTCTAAAATGCTCATGGTGCGGCCTGGATTTGGTAAATCTTGTGCTTGAGTGGCCTCCAATCCAGGGCAGAGGAGCCAGAGCACAATCTGAATGTGTCCTCTCAGGCACACCAACAAGCATCTCAAACTTAGAATGTTCAAAGCAGAATTCCTGGTCTCCTCCCTCAAACTGCTCCTCTCCAGGCTTCCAAGTCTCAGCAATGGTGCCTCCAGAAGTTACTCAAGCCCAAGACCTGGAATTCATCTTTGATTCTTTAGCACATTCCTCACATCTACCCCAACAGATCTTGATGGCTGTGACTCCAAAACAGATTGTGAGCCATCTCTCCTGTGGCCCCCAACACCACCCTAATCCAAGCCACACCATCTCCCCTTCAGATGTCTACCAGCACTTCCTCAAAGATTTCCCTGCTTCTGATACTCAGCCCTCCCCACAAGACATTCTCCACACAGGAAAGTGATCTTAAAAAGTACAAATCAAACTATATTCAGTATCTTGCAGTAACCTACCATGAAAAGGAATATGGAAATGAATATTTGTATGTATCTGATTGAAACATAATGCTGTACACAAGAAATTGACACAACACTGTAAACTGACTATACCTCAATTAAAAAAAAATCAGATCACACTGGGTGCCAATGGCTTCTCATTGCACATGGGACCAGAGAATGGGCAGGACATGAACGGTAATCTCTGACAGGCAAAGAAAGGGTTCCAAGTGCAGCAGAGACCCCAGAATTGGAGTCGGGGAAGCCAACATGGCTCTCCCTTGAGGCTCTGGAACCTCATGGCTTCTCTCAGCTGTTCATTATCCTGTCTGCCCCTGCTCACCCCATGGACAGATGCTCAGGGCCCTCCACCTGGAGGCCACAGTTCCTCTGCAGATTCAGATTCTCAAGGGAGGAGGTGATGGACTCAAGCTGGTCCCAGGCACTACTCAGGGTACAGTCTACAGGGGAGGAGGAGTGGTAGCTAGTCTCCAAATATGCCATCTAACAATTCCCTCCCACCCCTGTGGGTGTGAGCTGCCCTTCTCATCAAGCTGTGGAGTCCTTTTCCCATTCCCTTGAATCTGGGCAAGCATTACAATTCGCTTGGACCAGAAGAATGCCACAAAAGTGCTGTTTGGGGACATCCAAGCACAGGCTGCCATAGGGGTGGTGGTTCTTTCTTCCTCCCTCTAGAAAGACAATTCCTGCCCATGCTGTACAAATAAGCAGACCAGACAGACCACTGAACGGCCACGGGCAACAGGGAGAGAGTCGCTGGAAGGGGAGAGGCCATGTGGGATGTTCCAGCCTCAGCCTGGCCCCCAGCTGAAAGCAGCAACCCCACCCCATCCCCCACAAACTACTCTGGCTACACCCCTGCCAGTTGAGGCTATCAAACCGCAGTACCATTACAAATGATGATTTTGTTGGAAGCCACTTAAGTCTTGGTTTGCTACACAGTAACAGATGCCTGGAACAGAAGCTAAGGTGAGCTGTCTCTAGCATCACATTCCAAGGATGCCCAAAGGGGCTGCTCTCACCCCAGGGACTGTCGGTCTCTAGACATGTGCCTCTGAGGTGGGGGCGGGCGCAAATGCTCTTCTTCTTCCTTGAGAGTCCAGGCAGCGAAATGCAGAAGCAAGTGGGTATTGGATGTGCCAATCAACTATGGCCAAATGATACAGCAGTGGGGACGAAAGCAGCTTTTTGGTCTTGTGTGGCAGTGGTGGTGGCAGGGGTTGGCCTTGGGGAAAGGGTGTGAGGAAAGTGTGTGTCCTAAAAGATCCTTGCCACAAGAGCTCTGTGGAAAAATGGGAGTCCCTGACTCCCCACCTTAGGACCCCAGATCCTCTGACAGGCAATGGGGCATGTCCTCCTCCCCAAATTGCAGGGCGTGGGAGCAGTGTGGAGGGTCCTCCCTGCCTGGCTCCAGAGGGAGGTCTGCACTTGCTGTGTCCTCCCCTGTGGGCCACTAAGTGTGGTCGGGGTGGCTGAGGAGGTCTGGCCTCTACATACCCAGTGGGCTCCAGGGGCAGGGAGCAGGGAGCAGGGGAGAGGTGGAGCTGCTCCCCAGGTGAAGATGCCTGCATGGGAACCAAGAGGCTGCCTGAGGAAGGCAGAAGGGAAGGAGGGTGCTGAACTGGGGGCCCAGGATGGCCCAAGGCTCCAGGAGAATCTTGGAGATGAGACCTGCCAACCCGGGCACCAGCCATGCCCACAGACCCTTCCAGAGAGAGCTGCTCTGCCCAGGGCCATAGCAGAAGGGGTGTCACGTGGCCAGCCTGGGGCAGTCATTCCAGAGCTTGACCAACCAGACCAGCAGCCCCCACATGACCTGGCGGAGGGCATCAAGATGCGGGAGCTGGCCCTGGGAAATACAAGTCTGGAAGACAGGCCCTGGTGGGAGTATCAGGAGAACAGAGATGCACCCTGGCAGAGGAGGAGCCTCAGGCAGCGGGAGCCAGTGTGAGGCATGGAGTGGTGAGGGAGGGGGACCATGAGTCCCCAGCAGCTTGAAGAGCCAGAAGAGGCAGATGGAGTGGAGAAGAGCCAAATGATATGGCAGTGGGGACGAAAGCAGCTTTTGTGGTCCTGTGTGGCCATGAGCGGAGCTTGGAGGTCCTGAGCTCAGAGCACTGGCAGCTGCCATGAAGGCCAGCTCCTTGGGGGCAGAGGTGTGGAGGGGAGGCTGGAATCTCTGACAGGAAAAATGTGCTCCATCAACACGAGCTTTATTTCTCCCACTGGCTCCCCTGAGAGGCTCAGCAGAAACCCCCATGGGTGCCAACACTTCTGACCTCTGCTCTGGGCGGGCTGGCTGGGAAGGTGGCGTCCAGATGGGGCGGGAGGAGCAGGGCATGGAGCGCTTGGCACGGCCCAGGGGCCTCACGGGGGGTCACCGTGGCCTACATCTGCATCTGCCCAGGGGCGGACCTTGACCTCCACTTGAGGTTCCGGGGAGCTGTGGGGCTCGCCCTCACCTCCAAAGAAGTAGTCCTCTTCCTTGTCCTCTTTCTCATCCTCCTCCTCATCCTCCACTTCATCCTCGTCCTCCTCCTCCTTGAGGCTCTGGTTGTCCCCCACGTCCACCGTTTGCCAGGACTGACTGGAGGCCACGCTAGTGTTGGAGAACGTGGACAGCTTGGGCTCTGGCGGCCTTGCAGGCTCCTTCTTCCCAGCTGCCATGCTCTCCTGGGGGGTGAGCAGCCTGGGGCTGGGAGACCGTCTGTCAGGGTGGGGCTCCCTGGCCTTCTCCGGGATCCTGGTGGTCTTGGTGGCCGGCTTGGGCAGCGTGGAGGGGGTTCTCGCGCGATGCCGGTGGGTGCTGTGCTGCGGGGAGGTGTGCCGGGATGAGGGCCCGGACGCCGGCCGAGATTCCTGCTGAGATGCCTGCCATGACGCCTGCTGGCTGCACTCGGCCTCCTCCAGCCTGCGCAGCAGGCAGCTCCAGTCGACCTTGGAGGACAGGTGGATGCGTGAGCCCTTCACCTTCTTGAAGCCCAGGAAGAGGTCCATAAGTGCCTCCGTGACAGGGAAGGAGATGAAGCCCAGCTGCCTGGTGAGGTTCTTCTCAAACTTGTACTTGTAGATGAGCAAGGAGACAGCCTGATCCCTCAGGTAGCTAACCAGCTCCTCCTGCCAGGGGTTGGAGAGGTGGGACCCGGAGGACTCGGACAAGATGGAGGGCAGCAGCTTCTTCTCGGTGAGCTTGTAATTGGGGCTCTGTACAGCAGCCGGGGAGGGAAAGGGAGATATGTCATGCCGCTCCTGCCACCTGGGGTGCCCTCCTGCCCAGAGCACCCTCCACGTCACCCATGGGGCTCTGCATGTGGGGCACTCAGAGGGTGGCCTGGCCACATCCCTGCTGCATCCGGTGGGGAGCTGAGCACAGGTGGTGCCCGTTGGCCCACCCTCACACGTCCCACCCCATGTCATGCCGACAGGACTGGTGACCTCATGACAGCATCAGCCAAATGGGGGCCTGCACAACCTTTGCCCAGGCAGGGGTTCAGAGGAGGTGGCATGCCTGGGCCTTGATGGGTGAAAGCAGGGCCGGGGACTGTGCTGGGATCCACAGGGTGAGACCACCCACGTCTTCTCTGCACTCTTCCTCCTGAGCTATGCCTTCTGGGCAGGGCCGACACACCGGAGAGCCTTGTCTGTAGCAGCGGGATTAGCAGGAGCTACACCCGGGACACAGGGCCCTACTCTGGGCTCAGGCTGCTGCCCATGAGGGACAGGAGTCTCTCTGCATGGGAGGGCCTCTGAGATTCATATGCAAACGTTACAAAAATACCCAGAATAAAAAATATCCTTTATTCATCTTCGACAATGAGTGGGGCTAGCCACTCATTTAATTCCAGGTCCCAAGAGCTTGTGCCCCATTCAAGTATTCTCCACAGGCTGGGGTGGCAGACCTGGACCTGGGGCACCTGCCAGTGACAGTGGCTGCTAGGAGCGGTGGCCGTAGGAGCCCTTCCACTGCAAACCCATCCCTAAGACCCCAGGCCCCACCCTTGAGGAGGTCACCTCTGGGTGCAGTGCAGCAGGAAGTAGAGACACGCTCCTGCCCCTGGAGGTGAGTGGTGAGAACCTGGGGAGGCAGTGGCAGGAGGAAGGGCGGGGGGAGGCACATGGAACCGTGACCACGGGGGTGGTAGGGGTCTGTCTGGAGGGCACCTCCACCATGATCCCAGGGGCGGGAAGGGTGAGGTGCAGGCTCCGCCAGGGCTGGGCCCTCTGATGGGAGCTTGGGGGCCCAGAATGGGGCGTGAGGTGGGGAGTGGGGACCTGAGGGTCTTCTGAGGGTGTCACCTCTAGCCTGAATCTGGTGGCCATTTGAGTACTAGACACAAGGGAACCACCTTCCTTGGGCTTGCCGCTGTGACCCTTGTACTTGAGGCTCTTCCTGTGGTTTATCTTGGGGCTGGAGGCCGTGGTGGGCAGCGAATCATAGGGCTCCTCCCTGTTGGTGGGTGTGGCCACCTTGGAGGTGGACTCAGTGGCAGGCTCCCATTCTGACGGGAAGAGAGGATAGCCATCACGGCGGCAGGCGCTGCTGAGCTTGTCCACCGCCTGCTTCACCACGTTCTGCAGGGCAGGGAAGAGGTGATGCTTGGCCAGGAAGTCCAGGGTCCGATGGGGCTCGCGACCTACATGGTAGCCAGGCAGGTTAAAGGACGCTGGCTGGCTCAGCAAGGACTTGATCTCCTTGTGCAGCTCCCGCTTGAGGAAGAGCAGCTCCCATTCTCGAGGGCCCAGCTCTGACGCTTTGGGTGTGTCCGAGCTGGAGCCCAGCAGACCTGAGACCCAGGACAGTGGCTGCTCTGGGGTCCACTGGTTGCTGGCCTGGCTGCCCAGTGAGTCCCACAGCAGGGAGTCCCTGTGGGAGCAGGGCTGCCCCAGGCCTTTCTGCAGAGAGAGGGGAACTCTCAGAGGCAGGGAGGGCTGGGGTCCAACCCCACCCCACCCTAGACTATGACCCCAGACCTCACCCCTTGGTTCTCCAGCTGCATCAGCCGTCTGAGGCTCTTCTCCAGCAGGAGTTGGTCCTTCACGGGCGGCAGTGGGCCCCAGCCGCGGGGGCCCATGTCACTGTTCCGGCGATAGGAGCCCGGCCAGCCGATGGTGAAGCTACTGTGGGAGTTGGATGTGGAGCTAGAGCAGGATGGGTAATTGTTGGGGCGCCCCATACAGAGGCTGGGCCGGGTACGGTGCCAGTGCACAGTACTGAGGCTGGGCCGAGCGTGCGCCCGCTGTCCACCCCTCGGCACCTCCATTGGGTCCTGCACCTCCACCAGCGGCACCCCGGCCTCTGTCTTCATGGTGGCCATGAGCTCAGTTGCCTTTTCCACCACTGTCTGCAGGCTGTCCAGGACCTGTCCCTCAACAAGGAAGTCCAGGAAGCTCTGGAAGGGTCGAGGGCCCCTGAGGTTCTGGCGGTGGCTGTGGAGCCCTGAACTGCCCCAGAGGCTGTGCATCGATGGTGGCTGTGGCATGGGGCCCAGCTTGGAGGCTTGCCCCATTTCAGGGAGCAGTGGCTTCTTTGGTGGCTGCATGTGAACAGAAAGGCATGTCACCATGGGCAGGGATGCCCGACGGGAGGAGAGGTCCCTGGGGTCCTCCTTGCAACTGGGTGGGGAGTGGGTGCGCAGGGGAAGGAACTGGGTTTGGAGTCAGGCAGCTCTGTGTTGGGACCCTGGCTCTGCCAGCTTGAGGCTGTGTGACTGTGGGCACAGTGGCCCCTCCTGAGGCCCAATTTCCTCTCCTGCAAAGTGGGGATCTGTTCAGGGTAACCCTGAACCTTCCCTGGCACATACATTTTACATACACGTGACCTGGCTGGAGAGTCTGAAAACCCGCTTCTGCCCTTTGTAACAATCCCCAAACCCCTCTAAGCCCTGCCTCCACTGCTGGGCTGCACAGACCACCTGCGGTCCTGAGCCTTGAGCTCCCTAGGGCTGCCTCTGCACCTGGAGCCATAGGCCCTGAGTAGACTCTACACTCCCACTCTGGGGTCCCAGTCCACCATGCCCCTCCCAGGCCACTAAAAGGCCCAGGGAGGACATCACAAGGATATGAGAAAGGGGGGCTGTGATCTGGGGCGCCAGAGCTGGTGGGGAACATGTTGGGGGGCTCAGAGTTGGGAACTGCTGGGCTCACTTACCCGGGAGGCGTAGGTGCTGTGGCCGGCCTCATCGTCGGCCAAATATCCCGAGCGGTAACGGTAGCTGGTCATGGTGCGAGTGGCCTGGCCCGCTGCCCGCCTTTTCTCTCGTCAGTTCCGCGGTGCGTCCACGGATTCCTCTCTGCGCGGGGCGGGGAGATGGCATGAGGGTCCCCCAGGCCTCCATGGGTCTGAGTCTCCGTCCGTCCATTGGCCACTGTGTCAGCGGCCCTGGGGTGCTGTTGTCCCTGGTCCCTGGCTCCCCGTACCCCACGCCCTTCAAGCGTCCAGCTAGTCCTCCGCTTGGAGCACCCTGGGCGTCTGCACACCGTCCACGTCCAGATTCGTAGCGGGTGGGGTCCCCGAGGGCTTCCGCATCCTGTCTCCAACCATCTCTGGGCCTGGTGCGTCCGGACCTCCATCCTCCCGGCCCCTGCGCCCCGGCGTCCGCCCTGGCCGCGGCCGACCCGCTCACCAAATCCGCGCCGCTCTGCTCCGCGGTCTGCGCGCTGATTGCAGGACTGCCACGCAGCTCCGGGCGTCCGCGGGCCTGCTCATTTGCGTGCTACGTCCTGATTGGCTCGCGACGGGCCGCTCGCCCACCGGCTCCCGCGGCACAATGGTTGGGGCGGGGCCCAGGTGGCTCCTCCCCCATCTCGCAGGCCTTGCCCCGCCCACATTCGCAGAAGTAGCGCAGCGGCTGCTGCTGACTCTCTCGGTCCCGCCCGGAGGGGAGACTAAGTCACCAAACCCACGGCCTCCCTCGGTGACGCGAGCACCTTCTCTGGTCGCTGAGTTGTCCTGGGTTCCTGCTCGCGGACTGCTCCTTTCCAGGGTCCTCCCCCCGCCCAGTGTGGACACCCCAGGGTCTATCCCAAGCGCAGTGGAAGGAGTCTCGCTTCAGCCCCCAGCTCTCCTGTGTGTCTCGATCTCTGATCACCTCCTTGTCCTCTGTGAGTGGAGCTGAGCAACCTTCCACATGAGAGTTTGGAGATTAAATCGAATGTTCGTACAACACTCCTTGACCCTGATTAGACATCGTCTGTCTTTACCTCCTCCCCCTCTTGCCCCCTCTGCCCAGGAGACTCTCGTAAAGCAATCCCCTCCCAGGTGTTGCCTCCTAGGAGAAGCCTTCCCAGAGAGTCTGTCCCCCCAACAGAATTACAGCAAATCCCATCCCAGACTCTGCCACGCCATGTTACTTATTTGTCTGTCAGATTGCCCTCCTCTGGGGTAGGAACTGTGGCGCTCACCCCTAATCAGTGATCTTTCTAATACCAGTAGGTGCTCAATAAATGTGAATTTCCTCCTTCCAATCTGCAGACCCTCAGGGTCTCTGGCCTTTCCAGGACCAGCTTCCCAGTGGAGAATGACGGGTGATTAGTTGAAATCCCATGATTTAATAATCACAACTGAGAATGACAGTCCTTATGCCAAGAACTTGGTGAAGGCCTTTTTGAGACCTCCAATTCCTAGAACGCCCCCACAGGGGAGGGTATTATGTTATTCTCAGGCTTAGCTCTGCCTTCTCTTCCCTCTGATCTAGGGGGCAAGCAGGGCTTAGAGGACCAGAGCAGACAAGATATAGGCCAGAGTTCCAGAGGCCAGTCCCAGCTCTATTGCTCCAGGCAGAATCATGTAGGACAAGAAACTTCCGATCTCTCTGAGCCTCAGTTTCCTCATCTGTAAAACAGGAACAACATTACCCATCTCATAGGTTGGACACAAATGCTGCACTTTCCACTGGCAAACTCAAGACAGCCACATCACAGTGAAAACCTGGCTGTCAACCATAGTGACTATTTGTAAGCCGTCGGCAAGGAAAGCTTTCCTGGACCACAGAGGAAAAAGGGAGGCCATGAATGTAGCAACTGTAGCCTGGCACAGAGCTCCAGGCAGAAGCAGAGACTTCTCAAACGAAGCCACTGGTGTACACATTTTCTTTCGTTTTCTTGTTGTTCAGAGGTTTTACAAATCAAGAAAAAGCCTCATCTTAGAAAAATCAGCAAAGGCCAAAATAGACGATTTGCAAAAGAAGAAATGTAACTAGCTAATCGAAACATGAAAAAGTTCATCGTTCCTATCAAGAAAACGAAACACTACAAGAATGAGAACACTGGTGTGATCATTATCTTCTCAAAACAACACAAAAAACTTTGGGGTGGGGGAGTAGGAAACGAGTGTGTTTGCTTAGACAAAATACCGGCAGGACGCGACCCAGAAAGTGAACAGAAACCTTTCCCCTCAGGTTTGATTTTCCGTTTTTCATATTAAACATTTTTTGCAGTCCCTGCAAATTCCGCGCTGCCATAAACCCGGCCGCGGTCCGGGTAGGGCGGGGCACTTCGGGTGGCTGGAGGTTGCAGGGTCCTCCGGAACCAGCAGGCGGCGAAAACAAAGGCTGAGTGCCGGCGCGCGGAGCTCGTGCGTCGGGGCGGAGCCTTGGGCCGCGTCCAGGGCGGGGCCTGGGCCGTCCCGCCCGCGCCCTTCGGCCGCGAGCCGGCGGCGGGGACACGATGGCCCGACCCCGCGTGCGGCTGGTGGTCACGGCGGACGACTTTGGCTACTGCCCGAGGCGCGACGAGGGCATCGTAGAAGCCTTCCTAGCGGGGGCTGTGACCAGCGTGTCCCTGCTGGTGAACGGCGCAGCGGCCGAGAGCGCGGCTGAGCTGGCCCGCAGGTGAGCGGCAGCCCCCCTGCAGGGTTCGAGCGGACTTGGGGGCCGCAGCCCCCCGCCTTCCGTGCTCCCGCTCCCGCTCGCGCTACGCCCGCAGGCACAGAATCCCCACGGGCCTCCACGCCAACCTATCCGAGGGCCTTCCAGTGGGCCCGGCTCGCCATGGCGTTTCGTCGCTGCTCGGCCCCGAAGGCTTCTTTCTCGGCAAGATGGGATTCCGAAAGGCGGTGGCGGCTGGAGACGTGGTCTTGACGCAGGTGCGGAGGTGCGGCTGCAGGAAGATGCTCGCGGTGACCTCCCCAGGGCTCCTCCCCGAGGGCACCGTGCAGTTTTTCTGGGCGGAAGCTGCTGTGGATGCCTCCCTTGGTTCAGATACTGGTGCGGTCACAGGGGAGGACATGGAGGCGCTCCTCCTCTGTAGCTGCTCTTGGACGTTCAAGGTGCCTACCTCTCTCTCCCTCCAGGTGCGGGAAGAGCTGGAGGCCCAGTTGAGCCGCTTCCGGGAATTACTGGGCAGGGACCCTACTCACGTGGACGGGCACCAGCATGTGCACGTGCTCCCAGGTGCGTGGGTTGGTGCTTCCAGGCCGGGACGCCGGTATGCAGCAGGTGCCTCTCCCTGACTCCGCCCCGCCCGCAGGTGTGTGCCAAGTGTTCGCTGAGGCGCTGCAGACCTGCGGGGTGAGCTTCACGAGGCTGCCGCTGGAGCGCGGAGTGGGAGGCTGCGCCTGGCTCGAGGCCCCAGCGCGTTCTTTCGCCAGCGCCGTGGAGCGAGATGCCCGGGCTGCCATGGGCCCATTCGCCCACCATGGCTTGCGGTAAGGCCCCCTGACCCCTACCTGGCCCAGGTCCCAGTGCGTCCAGCTGGCTGTCCATTGGCCAGCCATACCTGTTTCTCAACATCGAAGGGGGTTCAGGCGTCCACCAGCGTTGTCTCCACCCCAGATCCACCTGGCCCCCGGCCTAGCTCTGCCCATCGTGGTCCTGCCACCCTGCCCGCTGATGCCTAGGCATCCACAGGTGGACCGATGCCTTCGTGGGCCTGAGCACCTGTGGCCGGCACATGTCTGCTCACCGGGTGTCAGGGGCGCTGGCTCGAGCCCTGGAAGGTATACCTATGAGCCATGCCCCCACAGCCGAGCTGATGACGCACCCTGGCTACCCGAGTGTGCCTCCTGCTGGGGGCTGCGGGGAGGGTCCTGACGCCTTTTCCTGCTCTTGGGAGCGGCTGCACGAGCTGCGCGTCCTCACAGCGCCGGCGCTGCGGGCCCAGCTTGCCAAGGACGGGGTGGAGCTCTGTGCCCTCGACAACCTAGACTCCAAGAGGCCCCAAGAGGAGACCCCTGGTGAAGCCATTCTGGAAACGTTTCTGGAGCCCTCCCCACCATGACCGTGGCAGACAGCCAAGCATTAATGTCTCTTTGTGCCCAGGAAGGGAACCAGGTCCCAGAGCAGTCTCTGAGACTTCCCTGGATGCTGCCACCTCTGTGTCCAGGTCCTCAGGCTAAGAGTGGTGGCAGAACTTCCAAGAGCCCTCAGGCTGCCACTGGGCCTGGGGCCTGCCAAGAGCTGGGGGCCTTGTAAGCATCTTCCCTGTTTGGGTGAACTGGGCAGAGATAGGTATGTTAATAAAGTAAGATGTGTCTTGGAAACTTGGGTGTTTACATACTGTGCCCAGGAAACCTTCTCAGACACAAGGACACGAAGCAGCTCCTTTGGGGTGCACCGAGGTCACTACTCTGGAAGAGATCTGCAAATGTGCCCCACTTCTGTCGTTGCTCATGCTTAGGTGCTCTTCATTCTTTTTTTGGGGGGATTTGGAAGAAGAAAATCTCACCAGGCTACTTTTTGGGAGGTATATTATAATCTCAATTCTGATTTTAAAAGACATCACCTGTTCTAAGGAAGTAGCAAGCAGCCCTTGCCACCCTAGGGGACAGGTCTGAGGAGGTCTTGCAAGCTTGCATGAGTGTTTATGTTCTTCCAGGAGGGATGGTCTTCTGTGAAGGTGGGATCCCTCGTGCCGGGTGGATGCCCCGGGGGTGGGGCTCCCATGTGGCCTGGATCAGGGAGCTGCAGGGAGCAGATGGTTCACCACGTGGTCCTCCTTATCTCCTGTCATCTCACATCACACCTTTGCCCAGGCACCTGTGTCCCCATTTTGCAGACCTCGAGATGGGAGTGGCAGAGCAGGGCTCTGAAGCTGCCTGTTCATTTGTGTGTCATGCATTGGGCCCTGGTCTTTGCCAAGCGTGGAACCAGGGGAGCCCTCTGGAGCTTTCTGAATGGGTGAGGGTAGGATCCTTACCTCCTTTTCCCCTCCACCCACGCCCCGTCCTGACCGGTGGTTTCACCCCCTTTCTGGCTCCATCCTCTACCATGCCCTCTGACCTTGCCTCCTCCAGTCCAAGCCCTTTCCTCTTACCTTTCATCAAGGGCTATGAACTGGAGTCTTCGGTGAGTCTGGCCCTTGCTGTGGCCTCACCCTTGCCTCCTGGCTTCAGCCACCTGGAGTCCTGCAGGCTGCTGGCTGGAGCTGGGTGGGGGAGGCCTGAGGGCAGCACAGAGGCACTCCCCCCGCCACGAGGTGGGGGTCCCCTGTTCCGAGAGGAGGGGGTGGCTGGCTGTGTGGCTCTGGGGCCCAGGAGAGAGGCGTGGGTGACGGGCGACTTGAGGGTCTGCACAGATGTTGGATGAAGCTGGGGGGGGGGGCTGCTGTCACCCAGGGAGCAAGGGAGGGACGAGCAAAGGTGAGGGCCCCAACCAGCCCTCAACTGTGGGCATTTAAGTGTGGAGAGGAGAGGGGACATGGCCACACTGGTAGGATAATCAGGAGGCGGAAGTCCACCTCGCCGTGGAGGGAAGGTGATGGGCGGCAGAGGGTCACAGGCCGCACGGGGACTCTGGTGGGCTGCTCACTGGTGTCCCAGGGGAGATGGAGTATTTCTCACTGTGCACTGGGTGGCCCAGCCCAGGGTCTGCTCCAGGCCAGGGATGGGAGCTGGGACACAGCCTGTAAGGAGCTCATTGGCTGGGACACACCTGGGGACAGTCGTGTGACCTGGGCTGCAGTGGGAGGTGGGAACACACAGCAAAGGTGGGATGCAGCCAGGATGAGGCAGAGTATGCTCTCAGAGCAAGTCACTCCCCTCCCCCAGCTTTGGCTGTGGCCTCTGCAGCGGGAGGTGGTCTTCTACTCAGAGCCTCCGAGGCCTGCCTGCTGCTCCCAGGAGCCTGGCTGCCAGCACACGGAAAATCAGCAGCTTCCCAACTGCGGCCCGGGCCAGACATGTGCCACGTGGAGGTCAGACCTTCAGCTGGACCCTGTGTGCGTAAAGGAAGCAGGAGAGGAGGCAGAGCCAGTGCAGCAGGGCAGCTCTGGCTGTGCCTTGGACCAGGTTGGGAGGGCTGCCCTGCAGGGTCGGGAGCGGAGGGACTGCCAAATGAAGAATGAGAGCTGGGCTGAGGCCGCCTCCTGTGGACTCAGCAATGGGGAGTCCAGGGTCCTGGCCAGAGGCACCCCGGGGGCAGGAGGGCGCTGGGAGCCTGGCTGAGGTGAGAGTAGATGTATGTTTCACACTGAACAAGGAACAGAGTGAGGAAGGGGAGAGAACATTGGCCACTGGGTTGAGGAAGTTGAGGGTCTCACAGGCCTCTGGCTTTGGGGAGTGGGCTGCCCTAAGTCACAGGGGATGGAGAGCTAGGACCAGGACAGCACCGACTGATGGTCAAAGGAAGGCCCCAAGCTTCCTTGCCGCCTGGTGAAACGACACCCCAGGAAATTCCCCCTCGGACGTGCCGACCCAGCTGTCAGGCTCTCAGCTAGTGTCAAACACCAAGCAGGGGACTCGGTTGATAATAAAAAATAAGTGTTGGGGCCCTGGCCAGGCCTGGTGCTGAGTCAGCATTACCCACAGTCCCTGGAAAGGGAGGTGGGTGGGGCTGGAGCTATTCAAGGAAATGGTCTCGCCCCTCCCTTGGACACACCCTCCTCAGTTCCCTGACCTCCGTCAGGACAGCGCCTTCCCCGGGGCCCAAGCCTGCTGTGTTAGATGTGGCTGAAGTGATCCATGTACACAGAGGTCACTGTCCCCTTCCCAGCACCAGAGGGTCACTCTGCAGCCCTTCTGCTCCCCTTGGGGGGGCCAGAACACCTCTGTGTGCCTCTTTTGGAGGCTGGGTGTGGGGAGAGAGGAGCAAGCAGGAACTGCCCAAGGGCCCCAGGCCCTGGCCCGTACCCAGTAAGGAAGAAACCCACACAACAGACCAGAGTCTGAGAGCGTTTTTATTAAGGGCAGCAGAGCGGGTCGCAGCATCTTAGAAAGCCTAGTTCCCACCGTGGGGGGAGAGGCGGGGCCCCCGCGCTTCGAGGAACCCAACCCGGGAGCGTGAATCCCTGAGTGGGCCCGGCCAGGCTGTGCTTGACAGCTCTCCCCTCCTCCAGAGGACCCAGCTGTCTGGACGTGGAGCAGCAAGGCTGCCTGTGGGCTTGGTGGGTGCCCGCAAGGGCTCCTCGGCCACTGCCCGCTGCGGGAGCAGGCACCAGGCCCGCAGAAGGGACCACACGCTGCCTCGCTCTCGGAGGCCAGGCCTCTGCTGATGGGGCAAACCTCAGGCTGCGATGCAGGAGGCTGCTGGCTTTGACCACGGTGGCCATCCTCCCATGGCGAGCAGAGAAGGGAGGGGGTGACAGGCGGGCAGAGCTACGCGGGTGGAGATACGAAGCAATGTGACAGTTTCCAAGAATGGCAATATTTCTGGATTCAGAGAAGCAACGAGAACAAATGGTGGCTTATTTGGACAGCTTCCGACAGAAATTGGCATTTTATTACAAATCTGCATGTGAGTGAAATACAGTCCAGCGTCACCTCTCTGCCAATGAAGAGACAGACGTGGGTGGACGCCTGGCCCAGCGCCCTTGCCTTCCTGGGCACAGGGACTCCAGAACCTGCCTGTCGCGTACCGAGGACTAAAGAAGCCGAGTTCATGACACTCCGCAGGCCACGCGCCTGGACACCTGAGCAGCACCAGGTGGCCTGACCTACCATCGCTCCCACTTCTGCACAGGGAAAGCCAAGCTGCCACACAGGTCTGCAAGCCCCAGAGACACCTTGCGGTTCAGAACTAAAATTATAACAGGAAGCAAAGGCTCTTGAAGTCATCTTCTCCACAGGATCCAGCCCCCTAAGAGCCAGATGGGAAGCCACCAGTGGCAGAAGTGGAATTGGTGACACCCGGTGTTTGGACCACTGGCTTCCTCTAGGTGTCAGTGACAAGACTCTACTCTTTCAGGGATAGTCCCACTTGCTTTGAAAAGACATGAACATTCAAATCCTTACAAGTTCATCTGATGATAAATTCTAAGGTCAATTTTTATTTCTACAAAAGAAGGCAGTCAAAACAATATAAAACATGTCAAGGATATTACTGAGTGAGCTTCAAGTGCAGCTTGACTCTGCGAAGGCCGGGAGTCCAAAGGGAGGGAGGCTGGCCTGTTCCTGGGCTGGGCCAGTGACAGCGGAGTCGCCAGAGAGTCAGACCATGCTGAGGAAGGGCTGCGGTGGGGCAGCTGCACTGGGGAGTCGGAGAGTGCGCCCCGCGCTCTGTTGGATGGACACACGTTGGATGGAGCTCGGTGACAGGCGAGTGTGGAATTTCAAACGGACATTCTGGCTTTAGCGCCGTCTGCAAGCACCCGGGCATCTTCCAGAACGGCTGCGGGGAGGTGCGCCAACCTGTGGCCTGGGGAGACTCTCTGGTGAGAAATTCCACCCACAAGTGCTCTGTCCTCTGACTGGCAGGCCCCCGGGTGGCCGCAGCCCTGGTCCGGGGGGTCGCCCTCAGCAGACCAGCCCGGCTGGAGTTCCATCACGACGTGGACTTCAGGGTCTGCCCATTTGGTGAGCGTTACTGTGGTGACATTAGCCAGAGTTTACAGAAGAGCTGAGCCTCCCTTTCCATGGCTTTTTTGGGGGAGGGGCAGGGGAGTGGAAGTGGTTGGTTGCTTGTTTTTTTAATTTTTTAAAAGGATGTTATAAACTGGAAGCAAGAGAATTTGAACCGACTCCCAGAGCAGGCGGTGCAATGTGGAGAGAGAAGCCCCTAACACCGGCACAGTCTCTTCTGTGGGAGATGGGGCCTGGGTCCGAGGAGTGAGTGAAAAATAAACTAAATGCAAGAAAGTGGGAGTTGCAAGGGGAGGGGAAGAAGGGGAATCACAACCTTTTTTTTTTCCTTTTTCTTTTTTAAAACCTTACGGGCTAAATGTAAATTGAAGATTCTGGATAAATTTGGACAGGAAAAGAAACACCATTCTTTTAAAGTAGATTGAAGCAGTGATTTTTTAAAACAAAGAAAGCAGAACTAGAACATCTTAAATTTTTAATCCTTTCTTTACAGGTTACCTAGACCACTTCTGATTAAGAAAACTGTAGAAAGTTAGTAACTGCCACAAGCGAACGCCAGGCGGCGGCCCGAGTCAGCCTCCAGAGTCCTGCTTTGCGGGGTTCTGAATGCACTGCTCGGGGTCTCTGCGCACACTCGCTGGGGTCAATCGCGGCAGATTTTAGTCCACAGGTCGCTTTTCCCCATATTTCTTTGTAAACTCTTCAGCATTCTTACAGAATTTTTTACGGTCCTTAGAGTATTCTTCAGCTAGGTCAGCCCGGAGTGGGTGCTCGGGCTGGGGGTCGTTCACCAGTGCTATGAGGGACTGGATGACTGCCAAGAAAAGGACAAGCACTGCTGGTTAGGACGCTCAGAAGGGGCACAGCAAGACCTGCAGCTCCGGTCAAACCTGACTTTCATCTCCATGCTTTGCAGACATAGCGGCCTCCCACTCACCTGAAATTCTAACCGCCAGCACTCAGCCCATCCTTCTTCTGAGAGAAGGAGTGATGGATGACAAACAGCCAGCACCACAGTGGACAGCGAACTGTACAGTGATGCGGCGTCCTCCTCCTCCTTCTCCAGGGAGCCTTCTTGTACTGACACACGGGGGATGACCCAGTCCCCACTCCCGACTCTCTCCTGAACTCTGGGGACTCAGGCCCAGCACTGACAGCCTGACTCCCTCTCAAGTGAAGTTTCTCCGGGGCAGGGACCAGGTAGCATGCCCAACACCAGTCAGCTCAAGGACTTTCTATCATGGTGCCCTGAGTGATTGTGACAGGAAGGGTGTGTGACAGGCCTGCGCCATGTACATGCATGAGCCCACCCTGAGCAGTGAGAAAGGTTCATGTGACCACCCTGTCTAATCACTGGGTGGGGCACAAACCATCCATTCCCAAGGCAGATGTCACGTGCTCCCTAAAGGGCAGTAAGACCCAGAGGTGCTGGAGGGCAAGCCCAGAGGTGAGGGGGAGGGGAGCACAGAAGGTCCAGGGGCCCCAGCCTCCTCAGAAGTAGGGAGCACGCAGCCACCACGCTTCTCACATCCGTGTCCCTCACTCACCTGACCCCCATCAGGATCAGCACCCTCACTGTCCCAGCAGAAAGGCCTCACGCCGAAGCCAGATTCCTTTCTGGGAGCGCATGCCTGTCAGTCACCCCAGCATCACAAGAAATTGACTAGAAACACTGTTTGTCCCATTTCTCCTTCTTTGCTGTATATCCACATGGAGCCCAAATGATTGCTTACTTGACGCAGTTTTTTAAATCAAAAAATATTTTTACAAGGAAGGCAGGGGAGGGAATAGCTCAGTGGTAGAGTGTGTGCTTAGCAAGCACAAGGTCCTGGTCCAATCCCCAGCACCTCCATTAAAGTCATTTTTTTTTAAAGGCAAATGCACACCATATTACCTCATAGGGCTGTGAAAATGATTTATTTATTTACTTGTTTTGTTGTGGGGAGATAATTAGGCTTTAATTAATTATTTTTAATGGAGGCACTGGGGATTGAACCCAGGATCTTGTGCATGCTAAGCACACGCTCTACCCCTGAGCTATCCCCAGCTATCCCCTCCCCCCATTAAAATAAGATTTAAAAAAACAAGGAAAATAAATGTTAGTAACACTCATGGAAAATCACTTTCACTTGCCATAACTGAAAGCACCTAAGGCTGCTCTTGTGCAGCAGGGACACCCCTGCCTGAGAAGCACGCTCTTCCAGGAGCTGCCCCAGCTCACCGCCTTCAAGACCCTCCACTGCACACACCGTGAGACGGTTCCATTTCAACTTCTGGGAAATCTGAACCACCTTTGCCTTTCAGCATAAATAGGCGGCTTCTTGTCCCTCTACTGGATTAGAAATGGTTCAACAGCAGAGATGACACCGGTAAGTTTTCCAGTTTTCCCTCGTATGGAGACTCAAGGCTCTCTCCTGCTTACTATGCCCATCTTAGCACCTAATGTTAAGAGCATAAAACCCTTTCTTAATCACTAAGACTTGCTTTTCAAAAGATACTCACTTTGCAAGTTTGCAATTTGTCTAATTCTTTTCTGAGAACTTGCACTTATTTGATCAAGTCTAAGTATTTTCAAGTTTATTTAGTAGTTCTGATGAGTATTTCATTCTTTCTTGGTTCCTTTGGGAGCTAAACTCTAATAAATCCTGCTGAGCTCAGCCTGGTTTGCCAGTAGAACACTGACAGCTGAGAGCGCTTCCCGAGCCGTGGCCGTGGCCTGGCCCATTCCCTACACAGGACAGCGCGCTCATCACATAGTCCAGCCTGGGCTTCCTGCTCTCACCCTGAAGCACTTCCTCCTCCAAAGTGTAGGGGCTTAGACACATTATCAGAACTTACCTCCTTTCTCATTGCATATGAGCAGAGAATAAGCCTATAAAGGTTCCTGTTTTTGTTCTTTCTGATAGCTCCTTTGTGATGGGGGATGTAAACAATACCTGTAATTTCCCCCTTTTCATGGCGATCCAGTGGGCTCCCTCCTCACAGAGTAATCTGTGAGGTGTACCTTCCTCATCTGCTGTGCAATGTCTTCCATGGAATGTGATACAAAATATAAGCTTATGAATCTTATCCTTGAGTTTGTTATATTTTTTCAGTCCTCTTTCTAAATCTTATCTACTTGATTTGTTATAATAGGGTATGGGGGACTAAACATTCCACTTATGAATTATTTGATTTTTCTTTTCATCTAATTGTGTTGCTGTGTTGTTTGGTACATAGAGAGGTCAGTATTACACTGGCTTTCCCACTGACTGTATTTCAAACACAAATCTCATTCAACCACCAAACAAAGCCGCTGCTCTGTTGCTCATGTCTACCAGAACCAGACAGTGCTGAGCACAACTGTTTTTACATTCTCTCTTCTGGTACTACTACTGCCAGCTCCTACCACCTTTCTGTTTGATATAGTTTTGCCTATTTTCTTGACTTTTCTCATGCTATTTTTGCTCAGCTTTTAATGCTTCTTTACTAAAAAAAAAAAAGAAAAAAAAAGATTTAATTCATATACCAAAAAAGAACTCTCTTAAAAATATACAGTTCAGTTGTTTTTAGTATATCCACAAAAGTGTGTGACACCAATTTCATCGTCCCAGAGAGAGTGCCCACTGTGCTTAGTCATCACTCCCTCCTCCACCCCAGCCTGACAAACACCCATATACTTCCCGACTCTGTGGATCTGCCTCTCCCCGGCATTCCGCATGTGGTCCATTCTCACTACTGCAAAGCTGCTGTGAATGCTGAGCTAAGTCACCACAAGTGCCCGGAATGACCAGCTACAGGGCTGCCCAGCTGAGCCCAATCAACCCACAGAATGAGAAATAATAAATTGTTACGCTGAGTCACCAAGCCTGAGGAACACGGGCATTGGCTGCCGGGGTTGGCACCCCTGAAGTGTGTGAGGACACACGCGCTCAAGGCCGTGCCAGCACGAATCCAGAAGTGATCTAGAGAGAAGCCCTCACCATCTCCAGTCACAAAACAGAGGTTCTGCTCTCACTGCAGGTACAAGAGCGTCCCTTTTAAGATAAAATTTTTATCTTAAAAACCCAAGTAAGCAAGTACAAAAAGAATGAAAACTCTCTCTCAGGTTATCTCACTATTTGAAAAAAGCATCCAAAACCCGAAACAGCTACGCACCCAGATCTGCAGCTGCAGACAGGGCGAAGGCTGCCACGGCCTCTCGGGCAGCTGCTGGGGTAGAAGGGGCCCCAGGGCGCGGTAAGGAGAGCCCTGTAACCCTGCCTGAGCCAGTGCGCAGCGGGAGGCGCCAGCAGAGCTAGGAATTCATAGAAAAACCAGTCACGTCAGTCTTTTACAGACATCGACTCGTGCATGACCAAGCACCAAGTCCCCTGGAGACCCTTCTACCATGCTCAACACCCACTCCTTCCTGCTAGTTAGCTGTGGAGCCTGATGGCCGCCTTTCACGGTGACTGTTTCCAACAAGTGAGGCTTGACTTCACGTGGGAAAGGCTTTTAAACCCACCTTCCAGGGGTTCCACTGGAAAATGACTGTTTTTATCAGTCACTGAAAATAAGCTGCAGCCTCTCAAATTCCAAACTCATCCATTCCCTTTAATTGAAAAAGACTGTAGAGTGGTTCAGAAAGTTATAAGAATTCTAGGCACCAGAGGATGAGGTCAATATTGCAAAGAAGTTCTGGAATTAAGAACAAAAACTAGACAGTCTACAACAAAGTCCAGTCACTTGCAGAGACAAGAGGGCGGGCAACCAGAACACTGAATCAAGCACTTTTCCCAGAAAACTGAGCACGTGTTATGTACGTGTACACACAGCACCGAGACATGGGGTCACACCCCTCACTGCGAGGGCAGCGAATGCTGGGCTGCGGGCAACGCAGTTGGCCCCGCAGGGTTTCTCTGGACTCCGTGTGGCATGGCCTTAGACAGGACTCAGGAGGCCCTGCCCGCAGCAGCGCCCCCAGAAGACATGAGGAGGCCTCACCTTGGTCGGTCTTGGTTGCTGGCTTCCAGTTTTCAGCACTAATTACCGGCAGACAGACCTGCCCCTTCTCGTCGATGTTTGGGTGATAGATCTTCGTTTTAAACGTGATCTTCGGGGGTTTGAATGGGTACTCTGCTGGAAAGTTGATTTCAATTCTGAAGGCCCCCTTATCATACGGAGGGTTGTCCTGGAGGGAAAGACAAGAGGGCACAGTGAACACGCCATGTCCACAAGCTGTGGTAGGGACAGGAAAGTTCTGTCTACTCGAGCAATTCATTTGTTTCAAGAGGTTACTAAATTCGGCCTCGTCACCTTCGGGGAACAACCATCAACCAGTGTTTCTAAGAGCAAGACACCCGCTAAACTATGAAAGGCCTGAGATTGATGCCCTGGGCTCTCTACCCTGTTTTTTAAATAGACCCTATTTTTTTTTTTAAAGTAGTTTTAGGTCTACAGCAAAACTGAGAGGAAAGCCCAGAATTCCCGTGTCTCTGCTCCTCCACACACAGCCTCCACCACCCGCCCGCCGTGCAAGCCTGGGTACACAGGGTGCCTGGGGACGCACAGCCCCTCCTCCAGCTCCGGCCTGACAGCACGCTCCCTGGAAAATGGAGTTCCTCTGCTGGGGAGTGAGGCTGGCACACACCAGGTCTCCACACTGTCCCCTGTCCCAGTCCCACCCAGGGAGGGGTAAAATTAGGGAGGGCTGAAGGGTGGGAGAGGTATTCCAGGCAAAGAGGATGAAGACTAGGATGGCTGGGCTTGGAAGGGACAGCATGGGGCAAGCCAGGAGGCTGAGGCCCCGTTTAGGGGTCTGAAGCACCCCACCAAGAGGCTGGACACACTGTCAGAAGGTGAACTGTGTGGCAGCTCATCAGGAAGGTAGAGCCTGGGGTCTGGATGAGGGAGCAGAGGCTGCAAAGATGCAGGCCATGAGCAGCTGTGTGAGGAGAGAACCCCATACACACCTGGGAAATGTGGGGTCAGGCTGGACTAGAAGATCATCTTCACCCTAACAAAACCTTCCCTCATCCTTTCTGTAGGGAACGCAGAATTCTCTAGAACTCTGTCCAGAAGTTAAAGTGGCAGCAGACCCCTCCCAGGCCTCGACCTATGTACGCACCCGCACGGCTCGCCATGTAGGAGAGCTGGACTCCCTGTAACTGATGAGTTTATGGGGGGCTTGGGGAACACTGCTTTTGGTTTTCTAAAAAGAGATTTAAAATGTTTTTCCTAAGTAAAAATCATGGTCATTTATACTGCTTGAGCCATGTAAATCTAACTTCTGTATGACTTCTGGCTAGTGAGACCTGTCAAGTCTGTTCACTCGTCATCCAGGAATGACCAACTGCGCAGCCCTACAGTGCGCCAGGAGCTGGGAGGCAAATCCGGGACCGTTCCGAACATCCACACCGGTGATGAGGTAAGAGCCACCACGTCCTGCACACCCGGCGCACGAGAGAAAAGTCAAGAAAAGCAGCTCTAAAATACAAGCAGCTCACATGACTTAATAGGAAAAAAACAAACAACCCAATCCAAAAATGGGCAGAAGACCTAACCAAGCAATTCTCCAAGGAAGACATACACATGATCAGTAGGCACATGAAAAAATGCTCAATATCACTAATTATTAGAGAAATGCAAATCAAAACTATAATGAGGTATCACCTCACACCAGTCAGAATGGCCATCATTCAAAAGTCCACAAATGACAAATGCTGGAGAGGCTGTGGAGAAAAGGGAACCCTCTTACACTGCTGGTGGGAATGCAGTTTGGAGCAGCCACTATGGAAAACAGTGTGGAGATTCCTCAAAAGACTAGGAATAGACTTACCATATGACCCAGGAATCCCGCTCCTGGGCATATATCCACAAGGAACCCTACTTCAAAATGACACCTGCACCCCAATATTCATAGCAGCACTATTTACGATAGCCAAGACATGGAAACAGCCTAAATGTCCATCAATAGATGACTGGATAAAGAAGATGTGGAATATTTACACAATGGAATACTATTCAGCCATAAAAACCAACAACATAACACCGTTTGCAGCAACATGGATGTTCCTGGAGAATGTCATTCTAAGTGAAGTAAGCCAGAGAGAAAGAAAAATACCATATGAGATCATTCATATGTGGAATCTAAAAAAAAAACAAAAAAAAAAACAAAACAGAAACAGACTCATAGACATAGAATACAAACTTGTGGTTGCCAAGGGGGCGGGGGGTGGTAAGGGATAGACTGGGATTTCAAAATGTAGAACAGACAAACAAGATTATACTGTATAGCACAGGGAAATATATACAAGATATTATGGTAGCTCACAGAGAAAAAAATGTGACAATGAATATATGTTCATGTATAACTGAAAAATTGTGCTCTACACTGGAATTTGACACAACATTGTAAAATGATTATAAATCAATAAAAAATGTTAAAAAAAAAAAAAAAAAAGAAAAAGAAAAAGAAAAAGAAAAGCAGCTCTATCACTCCAGGAGGCAGGACAGGCTGGGCCACCCATCCAGGGAACTTGGCTAAGCTCATCTTAACTCCTCTGAACCTGTCCCCTCCCAGGCTCGGGGGTGACCAAAGGAGTAGCTCAAGTGTGCACAAATCAGACAGACTGTTCGTCTGTCCCAGGGGGTTTTGCTGAAGGTGTGCTGGTCAACAAAGGATGTGTCTTCTGCATAAAGGCCTAAAGCACCCCATGTGAGTTTTCAACATTTAAGCGTTCAACTTATTGTGGGAAGGCATCTCAGAAACTACAAGGGACCTGGAGAAAACACAGTTTTACCATAGAAAAATATTCAAATTTCAGGAATCTGCTTCAAACTGTCCTCCTTCATCTGGGAAGTCCCCCATCCTCTCCAATAGGCTGCAGTGGGCTCTGGGTGAGCAGAGCAGAAACTGCAGATCCATTACAGCTCCCAAGCCCTACCCCTGAGCCCCAAAGCCACTGTGGCAACTGAGACCAAGAGGAAGCTTGTCTACCGCTCCAAACCGCCTGGGGCCTCACACCCACATGTCCTATGTCCCACCCTGTGGTCAAGCTGGTGCTTTCCTTCCCATGGCCACCCTTCAAGAACCCAAAGACCCCACCACACCCCATGTCAGAGCCCTTCCACCAGCCGACGTTAGTCACAGTTTTGTGTCACCAATGTGATGGCTTTCCCTGTGACTCAGCGAGGACACCATGCAGCTCTGTGCAGCCACTCCCTGACTTGGAAACCGGCCACAAGGAGATCCGGCCCTGTGGGAGCAGGCGGACCCTGGTTCGGCCTCCTGACCTACCACTCCTTCGGCGGCGTCCTTCCCCCAGCCAGGAACGGAGCTCAGCCCAGCTGGCGGCCCGGGTCCAGCCTGCTGTTACAGAGGACAGGGAGGGGCCTCCCCGCTCTGAGTGCCAGGCTGGTTCTATGCTCTGAAGCGTCATGGTCCACTCCAGGGTCTGGCCCAAAGCCAAGACAAGCACATGGTCTCTGAGCACAGTCTTCTTGCCCTGTGTAAACTGTCAAATAGTCATTCTCTCTTATCTCTTCTAAAAACAAGCTTCCGGGTTACCCAAATTATGAAATCTGTTCAATTAGCAGACTCATCTTGTGCTAACTTTGCTTTCTGAAGATGACTTCTTTGTACTGTTTTCAACACTCTGGTTTGTAGGACTTTTCACAGCACAGCTTTGTCAAGGAAGTCCAGGGTGGAGAGCCTCAGTGTGGTGCATGGACTCTGGGCCTGATGCCCCCGCTCCGCCGCACACCCCACTTGGCTGCGCTCTGAGTTTCAGAGTCCGGATTCCTAGCGGGCAGTGCTCCCTCCCAAAAGCAACCTGAGTGCACCCTGAGGTTGGTGGCAAGATTATTTCTCCTGTGAGGCTCCGCGTCAGGAAAGTGGGTGGGGGACTACAGGAAGAGGAACCAGAGAGGAGAGAAGGGACAGAGGCAGGAGGCAGAGCCAGGAGGAAGGACCCAGAAGGAGGATGCACCCTGGCGGCGCTCCTGGAGTGGGGCTAGGCTGCCGGCTCCCTCCTCCCCGCACCAGGCCCGGACTGTGTCAAGCGCTCCTGACCCCCAGAGCCCAGAGAGAAAAGAGAAGGCGAAGCAGCACCAACGCCCTCCCAGCTTGGTGAGTTTTTAGGTTTTGTCATAAGCAGGAACAAAGGTCTTAAACTGAGGTGAAATTCACACAACGTACACCTGACTAACAGAACGAGCACAATCCCATGGCATTTAGTAAATGCCCAGTGCTGTGCAACTCCCTCTCCCTCATCTCAAGACATTTCCTGTCACCCCAGAGACACACTCTGTGCCCATCAAGTAACAAATGGAAAATTCAGGCCACAGAACTGTTCAGTATGCTGCATTTTTGCTTCCATGGAGGCAGTGATGGGGAAGTGGGGCAGGACGGGGCTGTGCAGGTGGGTCTAGGTCGGGCTCACCTCCCTGAGCCCCTGGGTCCCGAGACCAGAGCACCTGCCACACGACCATCTGTCAGGTGCACTGACTCTCTCTTTTCAAAGCCAAGCGAAGTGGGGTTTCCTTGCTTGTAGTCAAAAGCAAAGATCTCACTAGTATGAATGGTGACTGGAGGGGACACGGAGGAGGGCGTGATTCAGAGACTAGGGATGGACAGTTTCAGAGGAGACTCAGGAGGAGGAGGATGGCCCAGCTGGAAGGAGGTTTGCACAGCTTCAGAGGCAGGAAGAGGCACGGTGGTCCCTGAGAAGGCCTCTCTCTCTTCAAGTTAATAAACAGGTATTTAACTCAACCAGCCTCAGACCAACTCAGAGTTAACTGGTGGAGGGCATGACCCAGGGACAAGGGAGCAAAGCTCCTCAAGAGGCTAGTGCCTGAGCCCAGGGAGGGGAGCCACTGTGAGCCTGTGAGGTGCTGCAAAGAACCTTTGAGATGGAAGAGCCTGCAAAGGTGGCTCCAGCTGTTTACAGTGGGACGTTATCAGTGTACTTGATGCTCATCCCCCCAGAATACCCTACAGGGCTCAGCAGAAGCTGGTGTGTGGGCACTGGGAGTGGTGAGCCCCAGGGAAAGCACGGAGGTCAGGAGAACAGGATTATGGCACAGAGACTGCTCCTCTCCCAGCAGGCTGGGGGGTGACCACCAAAGCAGTACAAGGCCTCTCCAGGAAACTTCATTTCATTCTAAAAACAATTATTGACACAGCTTTGAATATACAAGGCCTCAGGGATTCAAAACTGCCTCACAAGCCTGTGCTTATGAAGCCCAAAGGCAAAGAAACCCAGGGGTAGTCTGGCCATACAGTATGCAGAGAGGCAGGCACTTACTAGCTCTGTTTACAAATAAGGAACTGAGGCACAGACGGTTAGAAGAAAGCCTTAACTGCCATTGTTGATACATTTCCATGTGTACATGTCTCATCTTCTCATACAAGGTAAAACCAGCAGCAGCACCACCACCTGTTGCGGGTGACAGTGACATTCTTGGGGAACAGGCAAGAAAGGAACTCAAGAAACAAACCAGTAAGATGTAACTCAGAGAAAAGGAAAGGGAAGAAAAAAAAAAGGGACTCAAGCTGGGACAAACTCTCCCCTTAAAGAACTAAGGCCTCAAACCATGAAGTCAGAAAAGGACAAAGAGCAAAGAAATATCAAGGAAGTGGGGAGGGTATAGCACAGTGGGAGAGTGCGTCCTAGTATGCATGAGTCCCTGGGTTCAATACCCAGTACCTCCATTAAAAATAAATAAATGAATAAATAAACCTAATTACCCCCACCCAAAAAGAAATATCAAGGAAAACAAAAGACATCATAACATAAAAGAAATTACCATAAAAGCAAAAATTAGCAGATCAGAACACAGAAAAAACAATGAAATTTCTACTTCTTGATACATGAAGCCCGTATAACCATCTATCAAAATCCAGACATAGAAAACACAATCAAATCTTGCATATGAATACAGATGCAAACACACTAAAGACTAAGAAACTTAATACAATGGAATATTTTTAAATAGTCCACTGTGATGAAGGAAGAGTTGATCAGAAAGCAAAGAGGGGCTTAATTAACAGGTCACTTTGAGAACCTGCATCATAAAACCTAGGTGACAGTAGCCAGGTCTTTAATGAAATCCACTCATTTGTGATGAGAAGACAATGATTTAGGGTGCACCATCAGGAAAACAGCAAAGCAGGCAGCTCCAAACTCCCATCTCTCCAGAGAAACATAAAAAAATACTTCAGAAACTGTCAGAACCAACTTTGTCAGAATTCTGGAGAACAGCCAAAGGTATACAGCAACCAAATGAATGTAGAATCAAGAAAGAGGCAACTGGAACTCACGGTGAGAGAGCTCTGTGTCGATTCTACCTGCCGTCAGCCCAGCTCCGCCCTGGCTGGGCGACAGACCTCTTAAAGATGGACAGCTCTGTTTCCCGCATGGGGCCCTGGCACTTGGTTTCAGAGGGAGCAGGAAAGACCTTGCTCACAAATGACCATGTCTGTCTATTCTGCCTGACCAGGGGCTCCCTGCAGGGCCGACACCAGGAGCTCATCTGTTTGGCATCACTCAGAACCCACAGAGGATGGGGAAGTGCAGGAACTGCTCAAAAAGACTGTTAGGCTATGAAAACTCCCAGGTGGCTACAGCAAATGGCAGCGGTGGAGACACAACAGACTGCTTACAACAAGGAGCAAAAGCCAGAGAGAAACCCAGGACGAGCAGGGCATTCGGAAGCATCCAGGTGCACTGGGGAGCTAAGAAAGTCACACACACGCCCAGGACAGGATACACACTCTGAAAAGAACCGACAAGATCTGAAGCTCTCGCCACTGGCTGACTCCAGGCTCAAAGAAAGTCGGAAGTGAAGGCTGAGGCAGGACTGGACCTGGCTAGGCCCCACGTTAAAGAAGTACTCCTCCCAGAGCCAACCTGTAAACACTGACAGAGATTCTTTCTTTCAGCTCCCGGCATTCAAGAAAATTTCAGTTAAAACACCAGTGGAACACAAAGTCTTCAACAGTCAAGAACAGCTAATCCTGGGGAAGGGGGAGAATGTGATTTCTGAATTGTAATATTCAAATATCCAATTTTCAACAACAACAAAGCATACAAAGAAACAGAAAAGTATGGCCCATTTAAACAAAACAAAACAAACTGACAAAAAACTATGCCTGAGGAACCCCAGACATTGGACTTACCAGATAAAGCATTAAAATCAACTGTCTTAAATATGCTCAAAGAGGTAAAGTAAATCATAGGCAAAAAACTAAATAAAACCAGAAAAATACTATCTGAACAAAATGAGAACATCAATAAAGAAAAAAATTATAAAAGGGAACCAAACCAAAATTCTGGAGCTGAATAGTACAATAACTGAAATGAAAAACTTACTAGAGCAATTGAACAGTAGATTTGAGTGAATGAAAAAAAAGAATCAGCAAACTTGAAGTGAGGACAATTGAAATTATTCAGTCTAAGGAGCAGAAAGGAAAAGAATGAAGAAAAGCGAACAGAGCCTAGGCACATATGGGACACATCAATCACACCAACAGAAACATTATGGGAGTCCCAGAAGGATAAGAAAGAGGAAAAGGGTGGAAAGAGAAAATAATGACTGAAAACCTTCCAAATTCCACGAAAGAATCTGTATATCCAAGAAGTTCAGTCAACTACAAACAGAACCAACTCAGAGAGACCCATACCAAGATACATAGTCAAATCATCAAAGGACAAAGAGATAATCTTGAAAGTAGCAAGAGAAGTGATGTGTCAGAAAGGATCCTCAATAAGACAAACAACTGATTTCTCACCAGAAACCATGGAGGCCAGAGGCAATGGGAGGACACATTCAAGGCAATGAAAGGAAAAGACTGTCAGCAAAAGTATGAAAAGGAATATACATACATATGTATACATATTAAATGTGAATGGAATAAATGCTCCATTTAAAAGACCGAGATTGCATGAACGGACAAGAAAACACAATTCATCTATACGTTGTAAGAGACTCACTTTACAAAGACACAAAGAGGTTAGAGGTAAACAATGGAAGAGATACTACTTGCAAATATTAACGAAAAGAGAACTTCAGTGGCTATAATATTACCAGATAAAAACATTTTAACTCAAAAAAGACTATAAGAGACAAGGGACATTATATATCGATAAAAGGTTCAACTCATAAAGAAGATGTAACAATTATAAACTTATACATAATTAACAAATTATGAACCAAAATACACAAAGTAAAAACTAACGGAACTGAAGGGGAAAATATAGGTTATAAAATAATAGTTGGAGATTTCAATACCCCACTTTCAATAACAGAGCAAGATAGAAGATCAACCAGTATCTTTTCTGACCACTATAGAAAGCAACTAGAAATCAGTAATGGAAGAAAAGTGGAAAACTCACAAGTATGTGGAAAATAAACATGCTCTTAAACAACCAATCTGTCAAAGAGGAAATCACAAGGGAAATTAGAAAATACTTTAAGATGAAACACAAGATATCAAAACTTTTTGGATTTGAAAATCAAATCAATAATCCGAATACATTAAGAAATGAGAAAAAAGCAAACTCATTCCAAAGCTAGGAGAAAGAAGTAAATAATAACAATTACAGAGGAGATAAATGAAACATAGTGCAGGAAAAAACAGAGGAAAAATAAATGAAAGGAAGTTGGTTCTTTGAAGAGATCAACAAAACTGACAAATCTACCCAAACTAAGGAAATAAGAGAGGAAATCCATATTACCAAAATCAGAAATTAAAGCTGGGACATTACTACCTATTTTACAGAAATGAAAACGATTATAAGACAATACTATGAACAGTTGTACATCAAAAAATTGGATAAATGAGATGAAACAAATGTATAGAAAAATACAATCTATCAAAACTGAATCAAGAAGAAAAAGAAAATCTGAATAGACCTGTAACTAGTAAGGAAACTGAATCAGTAATCAAAAACCTCCCAACACATAAATCAACTATAGTTCATTTAAAAAAATAATAAATAAATGAGAGAGAGGGGTGGGGGCAACCTCCCAACAAAGTAAAGTCCTAAATTGGATGGCATTTTTTTTTTTTTTTGGTGAATTCTACTAAACATTTAAAAAATTAACACCAATCCTCGAACTCTTCCAAAAATTTGAAGATGTGGGAACACTTTCTAACTCATTCTATAAGGCCAGTATCACCCTGATAGCAAAGTCAGACAAAGACACTATAAGGAAACTATATCAATTTCAATGCAAAAATCCTCAACAAAATACTAGCAAACTGAATTCAGCAGCATATTAAAAGGATCATACACCATAACCAAGTGGGATTTATCCCAAGTATGCAAGGATAATTCAACATACAAAAACAAAACCAACCAATACACAAGAATAAAACAAAAGGGAAAAAAGATCATCTCAATTGATGTATAAAAGGATTTAACAAAATATAACACGTTTTCATGATGAAAACACTCAATAAACTAGGAATAGAAAGGGGCTTCAACATGAAAAAAGCCATATATGAAAAACCTACACCCAACATCATACTCAATGGTGAAAGTCTGAAAGCCTTTCTCCTAAAATTAGTAACAAGACAAGGATACCCACTTTTGCCACTTCTATTCAATACAGTATTTGGTAGTTCTAGCTGCAGCAATATGGCAAGAAAAAGAAATAAAAGGTATCCAAATTAGAAAAGAAGTAAAACTATCGCTATTCAGAGATGACCTAATCTTATATGTAAAAAGCTCTAAAGATTACTCATACACAAAACTATTAGAATAAATTCATGCAAAGTAGCAGGATACAAAATCAACACACCAATATCAGTTGCACTTCTATACCCTAACAATGAACAATGTGAAAAGGAAATTAGGAATACAATTCCATTTACAATAACACTAAGAAGAATAAAATACCTAGGAATAAATTTAACCAAGAAGGCTGTTAAGACTGAATGTCTGTGTCTTCTCCAAATTCATATATTGAATCTCTGACCCCCAGTGTGGCTATATTTAGAGTAAGGAGATAATTAAGGTTAAATGATGTAACAGGGTGGAGCCCTGATCAACAGAATTAGTGCCCTTGCTCTCTCCACCACGCACTGAGAAAGGGCCTCGTGAGGACATAACAAGGCAGCTACAGAAGAGTCCTCACCAGAAACTGATCCTGCCAGACCTTGATCAGGGGCTTCTAGCCTCCCAAAGTGTGAGAAAATAATTTCTGTTGTTTAAGCAACCCAGTCTACAGTTTCGTTTGTTTGTTTTCAGTCTGAGCTGAATAATATAAAGGTGTAAAACTTGCACACTGAAAATTATAAAACATCGCGGAAAGAAATCATAGAAGACCTAAATAAATGGAAAGGCATCTTGGGTTCATGGACTGCAAGACTTAATATTGGGAAGAGGATAATACTACCCAAGGTGATCTAAAGAGTCAATATAATCTCTCTCAAAACTTCAACAGTGTTGTTTCGCAAAATGGAAAAACCCATTCTAAAATTCATATGGGATCTCAAGGGACCCTGAATAGCTAAAACAATCTTGAAAAAGAAGATCAAAGTTGAAGGACACACATTTTCTGATTTCCTGACTTCCTACAAAGCTACAGTAATCAAAACAGTGTGGTACTGGCATAAGGACAGACATTCAGACCAACAGAATAGAACTGACAGTCCAGAAGGAAACCCTCACATACATGCTCAATTAATTTTTGACAAGGATGCCAAGATCATTCAGTGGGAAAGAGCAGTTTTCTCAACAAATGGTTCTAGGAAAACTAGACATTCATATGCAAAAGAATGAAGCTGGACCCTTACCTTGCACCATTTTAAAAAATTAACTCAAAATTGATCGAAGATCTAAGTTTAAGAGTTAAAACTATAAAAACTCCTAGAAGAAAACATAGGGGAAACCTGCATGACCTTGGCTATTGCAACAGTTTCTCAAATGTTACACTGAAAGCACAAGTAACAAAAGAAAATACAGGAAAAATGGACTTCATGAATATTAAAAACTTCATAATCAAAGGACACGATCAAGAGAGTGAAATCCACAGAACAGGAGAAAATATTTATAAATTATATATCTGATAAGGGGTTAATATCTAGAATATATAAAGAACTACAACTCAAAGACATAGAGACAAACAACTGAACTAAAAACATAGAGAGCAGCTTTATTCATAATTTCCCAAGCCTGGAAGGAACAAAAATGTCCTTCAGGAGGTGCATGGATAAATAAACTGTGTGTATTCAGACAACAGAATATTATTCAATGCTAAAAAGAAATGAGCTATCAAGCCGTGAAAATACACGGAGGAATCTTAAATGCACATTACCAAATGAAAGACGCCAATCTGAAAAGCTACATACTGTATGATTCCAACTGTATGACATTCTCCAAATGGCCAAACTATGAAGACAGTAAAAAAAAAAAAAAAAAAAATTAGTAGTTGCCAGGAGGGGTGGAGGTAGGGGTGGGGAGGGGGAGGGGGCAGGCAGGCAGGACTGAATGAATAGGCAGAGCACAGAGGATTTTAAGGCAGTGAAAATACTCCATATGACACTATAATGGTGTGTACACATCATTACACATTCATACATTTGTCGAGACTCAAAGAATGTACAACACTAAGACTGAACCCTGATTTAACTGTGCCCTTTAGGTGATTACGGTGCGGAAACATAGGTTCAACAATTGTAACAAATGCCCCACTCTGGTGGGGGATGCTGATAATGGAGGAGACTATGGGGGTGGGGGGAAGATGGGAAATATCTGCACCCTCCTCTTAATTTTGCTGTAAACCTGAAACTGTTCTAAAAAAAAAAAAAAGTCTTAAAAAAAGGGCAAAAGAACTTTGGATATTTCTCCAAAGATATGCAAATGGCCAACAAGCACGTGGAAAGATGCTCAACATCCTTAATCATGAGGAAAATGAAAATCAAAACCACAATATTAGTTCACATCTACTAGAATGGTTATAACTTAAAAAAAATTAAATAATTGTTGGTTAAGGATGTGGAAAAATTGGGACCCTGCTGGTGGGGATGCAAGACAGTGCAGCCACTGTGGGAATCAGTGCAGCAGCTCCCTGAGGAGCACATATGTACAACACACACACACACACTTCTACACATGCACCCAGAGGAGCTAAGAACAGGGACTCAGTCAGACTCCTACACACCAACGCTCACAGCAGCGTGTCCCGCAACAGCCAAAGGGGAAAGCAACCCTGGTGTCCATCAACAGATGACGGAATAACAACATGTGGTAACACACGTGTAACAGGATATTCTTCACCCATAAAACCGACGTGCTGATACGTGGTACAATGCAGCGGAACTGCAGAAACATTATGCTAAGTGAAATAAGCCAGATAAAAAAGGACACATTTTATATGACTCATGTATGTGAAATGTCTATAGCCAGCAAATTCATTGACCCAGAGAGGGGCTGAGGGAGCACCAGGGGCTGGTGCAGGGGAGTGGGGAGGTACTACTTAATGGCTATGGAGTTTCTGTTTGAGTGACAAAAAATTTTGGAAATACATTGTGATGATGGCTGCAAAACATTTTGAATGTAATTAATGTCACTGAATTGTATGTTTAAAAATGACTAAAATGGCAAATTTTATGTAATATATATTTTACCATAATAAAAAATTTAATGAAGCAAAAAACTTTTTAATTTTCAAAAAGAGAAACTTTAGGAATTTTTGAATAAACAAAATTTAAAAGAAAACAGTAAGCTGAAAAAATTTGTCCCAGACATTAAGGATTATTTAATACAAAGAAATCCTACGATTCAACAAAGAAACACACTAGAACCCTAACAGATAATAGACTGTGGAGATATAAACAGGCAAAAAGTGAAAAAACCTTCAACTGTAATATAAAAAGTTTCACATGCAAGTTGATATGGTCTGAATGCTTGTGTTCCACACAAAATTCCTAACCCCCAGGGTAATGATACTGGGAGATGGGGCCTTTGGGGGAACAGACCATTAGGGCAGAGCCCTCAGGAAAGGGATTAGTGCCCCTTCTGCCGCATGTGGATACAGGGAAACGGTCTGTGACCCGTGAGAAGGGGGCCCTCACCCAACTGGCACCCTGATCTCAGATCTCTAGCCACCACAACTGTGAGAAATAAGTTTCTGTTGCTTATACGTTAACCTATTTAGTACCTTGTTATACTGCAGCCCAAATGGGACAAAGACACCGGTCAAACTGAGACCTGATGCACCTATCAAAATGGCAACAATGATTTTTCCCACATGTTTCACAGACTCTCTGTTACATGTTAGCAAACAGTGTTCCAGCAAGCCCCTGAGTGAAGCTAAGCATTTCTCTCTCTCTCTCTCCCCTTCACTCCCCCCTCCCTCCCTCCCTCCCTCTCTTTCTCTCTCCCTCCCCCTCCTCCACACTTATTGAACTTTTAAGACAGCCAGAGGGGAAGCATTTCTCTGAGAGGTGAGGATACTGGGGATCACCACACCAGTCGAGGACGGGCTGGGGTTCTCCCCTTGGGCAGTTAGACCCCACGGCCTGGGCACTGAAGTATGTGCCCCGTTAAAAATGCTCAGCAACCTCCACGACAGCCTAGGACACATGTGGGCGCTTGTGCAGATGGTGCCTGGAGGAGTGTACATTGGCACAACCTTTCTGGAAAGCTGACCCTAAAGGAATATATAATACAGAATTCTATCCCTTAAGATCAGAATCTAAAATAAACAAAGATGACGACATTGTACACTTATAACTCATATAATATTGTACATCAACTATACTTCAAAAATAAAAATAGGGAGGGAGGGTGTAGCTCAGGGGCAGAGTGCTGCTGAGCACGCATGAGGTCCTGGGTTCACTCCTCAGTCCTTCAACTTGAAAAATAAACAAATAGATAAACCTAATTATCCCCCTCAACACGAAAAAATAAATAAAATTAAAATGTTTTTAAAAATAAAATTAAAAAAAAAGACGCACACTAAGTTTTACACATAAAGATGTTCACAGACAAATTATTTTAATTTATAAAGCTAACAAGAAAGGAATAATTAAACAAAATGATCACATAAATACTATATAGCATATCATACAGTTATTAAAACTTATGTTCATGCAGAGTTTCAAGGCAATGACTGAATAATGATGAGAGTACAACAGTTATGAAATGATCCCATTAAGGACGGCAAGCACAGAGGCAGGGGGGCACACCAGGTTGAGGGGGACACCCTCACGGGGTGAGCAGCCTAAGAATGTTCACCACCTGTTCCTGAGGGGCTGCTGCCAAAAACTATGAATTGAACTTCTTCATAATGGGATTACGGGGTTTTTTTCTTCCTTCGACTTTACAGATGAATTTTACTTTTATTTTTTATATTATGTTATTGTCCTTTTTTCTTTTTTAACAGAGGTACTGGGGATTGAACCCAGACCTAGGTATGCTAAGCATGCACTCCATCACTAAGCTATACCCTCCCCACAACATCTGAATTTCAAATGAAAAAATTTTATGTAAAAACAAGAGTTCACAGGGACTGCACCTGAACTGCCCTGGTAAGGATGAAGGGCCTCTACAAGTACCTCTTCAGCTCCCCGACCCCCACCTGGTGGGCTCCGGCTCCCCCAGGACCAGCACCTTCAGCACCTTGTTGTCAAGGCACACTTCTGCAGGGCCTGGTCTTTATCAGTCCGGCCCTGCTTTCATCCAGCGGGACGGACCCCACGTGAGTCTGGGCAGAAGACCCCGGTGCTGACCCAGACCCTGCGGTGCGGGAAGACTTGAGGCCCAGGTGTGGGGTACTAGCAGAGGCCCTGGACAGATTGGTTGACAACTGCTTCCTTGAAACTCTCCTCACTCCAACCCAGGGGCCTTGGGCAGTGACTAGAGGAAGGGAGAGAGAGAGGAAGAGGCAGAGGCAGCCTAGCAGGGGTGAGAGCAGCCCTGGCTGTGGCCTGCTCTCTGGGCACAGTGTCCCCAGGGGAAAGCAGGGCTTGGCCTCAACACTCTCCAGAGTCTAGCCCAGGCTCCCTGGGATTCTACCAGCCAGTCTCCACCTTGGGCTTAAGGAGTCGTAGCCTGTTCCACAGGCTCTGCCAGCACGACACAGAGGGGAGGCCTGCCAGACAGCCACCCACCTTCAGAGCCAGCCGCAGTCTCTCGGGCCACTGGGCTCCCGGGTTAGACTGCCCAAGCCTGACCACTTAAAACCGTCCCTTTTATTCTTAGCATTTTTCAAAAGACCCACAGCTAAGTGTTCACTCATTTTATCAGTAGGAAACAAAAAGGGGCCAGAAAAAGCACCAGTGGTCAGATTGTCTTGGCTGTCCTTCCACTCAGTACCTAATAGGTCCCTATAGTGGGCAAGGGCTGGGTCAAAACCAGCCTGGATGCTCCCAGGTGTAAAATTTTCAGTGTGTACTGAAGCACTATACAGCAGACCCTTCCTTAGTTATGCCAATGATTATAAAAATAAACTACAAATCCAGTATTTGCTGTTCAAGTTCCAGGGACTTTTAAAAAAGGCATGACTTACAACCAGCGTCAAGAAGAAAGCATCTGCAGTCAGCTCCACGCTCAGCGTTAGCAAAGTGAGCAGTCTGCGTGGAAGATTTCAGGCCAGGCGGGGGCGAGGCAGGCGCAGGGCTGCCAGAGGCTCAGGGGAGGAGAGGAGGTGGTGGATGGGAAGAGCAGGGAGGAAGGGGTGCTGGTCGTGAGCCGGGGAGATTGGAAGGCACCTGGCCTCCAGGACAGGTGGTGGGGCTCCGGGGATGGGAGGCCAAGCTAACCCCTCCACATACGGCAGAGACCTTGTGACCTCATGGAAGCAGCAGGGTCCACAAGAGACAAAACAGAGTGAGAGGCAGGCAAGAGGCTGAACAAGACCCGTGTCTGATTCAGAGGAAGCGGCAGGGCAGGAGCGAGGGGGACATCCTGGCAACTGGACTGGACCAGGGCGGGACCCTGTGCCCAAGGGCTGCTGAACCAGAAACGTGGGAACTTGGGCCATGTGCTTGCCAGGAAGCGGTTTCAGCAGGGTGGGAGAAACTGGAATGGTACCTGGAGTCGGTGCAGGACCAGCCTTTTGAGGGGTGAGGAGACGAAAGGTTGGAGACAGAGCAGACACCCAACCAAAAGGGCAGCAAGGCCACACAGGAAAGCCGCTGTGGGAGGAGGCCGGCCCAGCCAAAGGGAGGCGGCAGACAAGGCACTGGATGTGAAGGGCAGACACTGGAGGCAGAAGCCCCAGGAAGATACTGGGGGGGGGGGGGGGAACAGGTGGGCCACTGGGCAAAGGGATCTGAGACAGGCGGGAGGCACAGACTGGAGGGCACCAGGAGGAAAACCCGGAACATGGGTGTCCAGAGGGTGAGAGACAGAGATACAAAACCAGGCAGGAAAGCAAAGAGAAGATGCAGATGGGAAAGCCCGCCACCTTCCAGGAGAGGTCGGGGAAGGCGGCCCTGTCTGGACAAACTGGGCCAGGCAGAGAGATGCCGGGAAGAGCAGGAGTTGGACACATACTCCTTTCTGGGCCAATAACCACAGACCTGGAAAGCTTGGGACCCCCCCTAGAAGGTTATGAGATCAGAGTGCAGATGGGGCCTCCTCCGGAACCTGAGGCTGCAGCCCTGCCCTTCTGCGCACCGGCTGGCTGCCTATGCTTAGAGCCTCCTTGGGAGCAAAGGAGCCCCGCAGCACACACATCACCTTAAAGAACAATCTGGTAAGAAGTGGAGGTGTTCAATACTCACAGGAACAATAAGCCCTTGCCAAGTCAATAAATTAGCTTCATCAACCTGGATGTTACGGAAGTTTTTCATCCCACATTTGCGGATTTCTTCAAGCTCCTGTTGATTGACAAAGCATAAAGGGGTGTCAAATAGGGGAAAGCACCACATGTCAAGACCCCTCCTGGCTCCCTCAAATTAAATCAAGTGCTGACAGCTCCACCGAGAGCACTCCAGAGTGTGGCCAGACAGCCTCCACCCGGCTGAGAGGCCCGGAGCCACGGTGGTCCCCTCGACCCATACCCCCGACCAGGACAAGGCCCCACCTCAGTGAACCCACAGAACTCCGAGGACGCACCGCCTCCTCTATGGGCCATCTCCCTGCCGCGGGGCACAGAAGTGGGCGGGGGCCCCAACGCCTTCCGGCCCACATCTGGGAAGCTTGGACAGATCACGTGTAAAGATGAAGAAAATGGGGGACAAGGAGCAAACACGCCCAGAGTTGTCCACCATCACTGGGGATGCTGTTTCAGAAGGCTGGTATCTCAGCCCAGCGCCCGACCAGGAGCACGACTGCAGGCTGGGAATGGGGGGACATGGGGACAGGAAACCTTCACTGAGCCCTGGTTCCCTTGGCTGCAAAAGAAGGGCACTGAGACCCAGAGTTGTAGACAAGGCGGGGAAACCGAGTTGTAAGCAATACAACCCTCGCACACATGAGGGTTATCACCAAACAAACGGTCAACACAGCAGAGGCTATTTCATGCAGAAAGCACGACCAGCTTGGCTCCACTGGGGCCCTGCCCAGTCTTCTGTCTAGAACTGTCACTTGTTTTTCAACTGTGCCCTAGCCCGACACTTCTCACTGCTTCCCCAACAAGGCGTTTCAGCCCCAGCCACCCACTGTGCACCTGCCCGCCCGCATCCCCAAAGTCCCTCCGTCCTCAACCCTGGGTGAGATGCCCCCCACTATGCCCCCACCCAGCCTCTCCTCCAGGACACAACAGCCTCCTCCACCTCTCTTGGGTGCCTCTTTTCTGCAACCCCAGAGCACCACCTGCTGAGCCCGGCCTCCTCCACTGGGCCGGCAGGACTGCGCCCTCACTGCCCTGATTTCCTCCCCGCTGGTCCAGCCCACGCACCTTGCTGGAACTGGGAAGCCCCTCCCAGTTCGGTGCCACGGCTCTGATCCAGCCCTGCGTCCTCTGCAACCCACAATTCCATCACACAGCCCGTGTACAAGGCACCCCGGGCACACAAAGGTACGGAAAGGGACGAGTCCCAAGAAAGGGGGACTGAGCCAAGTGTCACGTGTTCTAAGTTGAAGGATGCGCAGTGCGCCTGGCAGAGAGAAGCTGAGAAGGACATGTGTGAAACGAATATGCAGAACAGGCAGCTGGGACACGCGGGCAGAGAACTGGCTGAGTTTCTTCCCACAGAGCACTGCTGCTTGTCGGCCCCGGCAGCCCAACACAACCATCGGCCTCTGTCCCAGGCCCAGAAATTCTGGTCCAGCGGGTGTGGGGTGGAGTCTGAAATGGGGTATTTTAACAAGCTACACAGCAAGATGATGAGTTCCATTTCTAAGCAATGCTCAGCTTCCATGAGGAAGATGCCAGCGGCCACAGTTGTGACCCCTGCAGTGGGGGAAGGGGTGGCCCGGCCCATCTTTCTGAGCCCGCAGGAGGGAAAGCAGGGAACTTGCTGGCAGGCAACTGGCCCTCCTACTAATGTCTAGGACTCACCAGGGAGGCTGGTCTGTGGGTTATGAAGCCCAGGCAGACTCAGGAAGGGGGAGAAATAACTCGCATGCCCACACGCCCACTCCAGTCCACTCACCAAACAGGACGTAAGCATTGAGAAGCAGGTGTGAGGGCAGGGATCAGGAATCCCGGCAGCCCACGTCAAGCTCAAACACTTGCTTAGTGACAGGGTTAGTAAGCAGATGGGAAACTGGGACTTGCAGAGGGAAAAGGCTCTAGGATGAAAAGGGTTCCCCATATGTTTTGATCTTCTGGTCCTTGGCTCTTAAGATTCTGGGCTAGAAACAGAAGACACCATGCCCCCAAGGGCTGAGTCCTACCAAGCTATGAGAAATGTTTTAAACCAAGCACAGACAGGAAAAAAAAATTCCAGACAGAATTTTGAAATTAGACAGTCAAAAGAAGAAACAGAGGAGAATAGATTCAGTATTCATGGAATGAAATAAACTTCAAAATAACCTATAAATATACCTTATGGCTTCAGAAATCCACAAGCTAACAACATGAGGTGTGGATAATAAACACAAGAAGATACATTCCAAAAGAAATTACAAAAATATAGCAAGATGGGACTCAGCTGTAGGATGGCTGTGAAAAATTGAAACTTGCTCAAGAAACTTCAAGGGAGGACCAAGTGGGCCTGCAGGCTGCGGGGAGGGAGGGAGGGCACCGGTCAGCTCTGACATCGAGAGACACATGAGCAAATGTGGGAGCTACATGGTGGGAGGACGCCACAAACCCACAGGCGACACTGACAATGGGACAGCAGGGAGGCTCTGGAAACAGGAGACTCAACTCATCTTGCTGTCAAGTTAAGCTCACCAAAGACAGAGAGACAAGCTCCTTTGCATAATTCTAACCAACAGGAAGTGGGGATAAGGCAGAAGTGAGAGGAACCAAGACAAACAAACAAAGCCAGCCAGCCCTATAATCTCCAGGGAATGCTGGGCAGCCCCCGGGAGTTTCTCAACAAGGCATCCAGCAGGACTGTGGACTTGAGCGAGCAGAGCCCTGCCCATTAGATGCCAGGCCTTGTGACACCACCCCACCCGACTTCCCAATGTCCTCTAGAGCCCCAGTGCTGAGAACCACTCTCGGGAGCCAGGATGCTGAAAGTCCCGCGTTGCACAAGACAGTCCTGCAGACAAGAACTGTTCAGCCCAAAATGCCAATCACGCCTCCACTGAGAACAAGCTGAAGAAGACAGATTCAAGTCATTCAGAGAAGAGACAGGTTCACCTAAAGGCCTGGCAAACCCTCCAGCGAAACTGCACCCCACAACTGAGGATGAAGAACGGGGAAGGAATGTCAAGGAAGTAGCGCCAACTCTGAGTGGATGGCAAGTGTCTCTGAAGGGTGATGGAGGACTCAACAGAGGAAAGCTGTCCGAGGGGCCCAGCTCCAGAACAGAGACAGAAAGACCAAAGCTAAGACAACAGGGGCTTACCGAATACGTCCCACCATGGCCCGTTCCAGCCCTGCTCAGAGCAAGGGGCCATCAGGTCAGCAGCTTCGGTTGGACGGCACAACGCTGACTAACCCAGGGAAGAGCCAGGGAGAGCAGAGCCAAGGGGTAGACCGCGCAGGTGGTGGGAGCCTGGGTGCCAGTGCACTGCCCAGCCCGCTGCCCGCTCCAGGCCACAGCTGGTGCGGGGCAGAAGTGGACTGCTGCCTGGCAGCTCCGTGGGCACCGGCCAAGGGATAGTCCCCTGAAGGAGACTTGCTGGCCCCTGAGAGGAGCCCAGGCGCAGGACGCAGTTATGCACACCGGGCTCTCCATCACACAACAGAGTAGACACATCCAAGTTTGGGAAAAGAATTTAATAAAGTCTCTCTTTTCTCTTGCTGAAGTCTATGATGGGCCCTTGAAATCCACGGTCCACAGTCCCCCTGGGTAACCTTCGCACACGGCTTGCCTGAGGCCTCCCAGGAGCCATGACTCCTATTAGCTAGAGCCCATGTCCCCTTGAGGAAACCCAGCCGGACGTACAGAGGAAACGCCTGCTGTCCAAGTCACGCTGCTTTGTGTTGAATCAATGCTGCGGATGGCAAGTGTCAAGGGAGGGGGTGCTGGTACAGTGTGTATCACCCTGTAATTTCCTACTCACTAAATGGAATAAGGCATATCATGCCCCTAAAGAACTAGGGAAAGTAAAGCTGAATGCTGTCTCCCAGGCTGTCACGGCCAGGTGAGGGCAGCAGAGCTGCTCCAGGGACCTGCAGGGCCAGCAGCAGAGGGCAAGGGGCTTCGGGGAGAGAGGCGGTGACAGAGCGCTGAAGGAGAGGAGAAGAGAAGGCAGGGAGAATGGGCAGGCATCCACATCCGATGGGAGCGGGGAGTCACACGTGGACACAGAAAGGCTTAGGAAAGCAGAGGAACCGGAGGCTGGCATAGGTGGTACTAACTTTGGGGACTCAACCAGGGTGTGGGCCCTGGCCCAGAGGGACTGACTCCTGCCTAGGCCCACCCCAGACCCTGAACAGAGAATGTCCAGATGGCGAGGGGCACCTGAGCGGGGTCCCAGGTGATGGAGGGGGCACTCCTGCTTGAGAGCCATGAGGCTCAGCCAGCCTGATCCTCCTTGAGGAAGACACTGAGGCCCTGACTAGTTCAGCATCACTTCCGTGGCTGGAGATAAGCTCCTGACAGAGCGAAGGCCTCCCACTGAGCCAGGCACACAGAAACAGTGCAAGGAACCCCTCGGATCACAAGTCCACACTAACAGAAACATAGAACTTTTTCTTGAAAAGTGAGTGCTTTCTGTGACTTATCTTGTTTATTTTACTGCTGTCTATTCTGAAGCATCCTATGGGCAATAAAAGCAGAATACTCCAATCCCCAACCATTCTCTTCAACATTTATTTTATACATTATCTGTAGAAATATATTTTGGCATGCGGTTGTTTCAGCAAATCATCAGTGGACTAGAAAGAGCAGAGGCTTCTGGAGTCAGACAGGCCTGGGCTCTACTCTAGCCCCACTCTTCACACCTGAAGCTCCAAGTCTCCATCTTACCTGAAAATGGTAGAAAACCTACTTCACAGGGCCCTGCTGAGCCTCACAAGGTACCCTGTAGAGGGCCTAACAGCTGGCACCCCTAGCAGGTATTCAACAATGTTGGTTTCAGCCCCTTCCATAATTGTATCACCACGTTTCTTAAAATCTAGGGGTGCCAGGGCACCAGTGTTTTCCACAGATATGACACGGCCATGGCGTTTACACCCTATGACCAGAACTCATGGGGTCCTCAGCGAGAAATGAATATGTTTACGGTTGTTAGCACAAAGCTTTCAGAAATATCTGAACCTTTATATCTCAAATAAAAGAGAAAACGAAAAGAAACACAAGAGGGGGGCTTGCCAGGGGCATATCACACTCCCCTCTGGAGGGCATCGTCATTGTCAGAATCCCAGCAAAGAACCAAAAGGAGGGATGCCAGGGAAGGGGCGTGCCTTTCTGCAAGACCAAGAGCAGAGGCCAGACCCTGGGTGGGGGGAGGCGGGGTGAGAAACAATGCTCCACACTCACGGGGGACCTGACTGGAGCCTCGCATCCCGAGGAGGGCACATCAGGCAGGTCAGCTTTACTTCACAGATGTAAGGCTGAAAAGAGGCTGGGAGAGGCCCAAGTCACAGACCGACCGGGCACAGGGCGAGGCCAGGACGAGAGCCAAGCCAACTGCTCTCCGTGAAGACCTCAGCCACGCGGAGCAGTGCATCAGGGCAGGGCAGGCTCCCATTGACCAGGACCAGGACCCGGACCCGGACCCGGGCAGGGCCTCCAGTCTCCACTAGGACCTGTGGAGGGTGTGGCAGGCTTCGAACAGCACTTCTCAAGACTGCAAGGGCAGAAGTGCACAGTCTTTGCCTGGGCCAGCACAGCCCAGCAGTCAGGGTCTAGGCTCCTCCTGCTTGGGCAAAACGAAACCTGGCAGATGGAGCCCAAAGTCTGAGGGAAAGTACAGAATCACTCAAACACCAGTTACACAACTGGTAGGACATTAGTGATTTGAAAGAGCCACTTCCTGCTCGTGTGACTGTATCAAAGTGACGAACTGTGACAGAAATGCACTTTGCAAGCTTGCACAAAGCAGCTGGCGGCAATGACACTATATCATGACTTTAATGCCACTCACCACACTGTAAATCTAAACACAGAGCCCAGAACACGATTCTCCTACTTCAGTTACTACTCAGCCCCACACGTCCCCCTCCCAGGAGCCAATGGTATGTCAGTGACCTCACCCCAAGTCACACTGGACCACTACACCTGGCTACAACCCTAACTCAGTGTGGTAGGCTCCCAGCCCTTTGGAGAAATCAGGACACAGAGGCTCAAGGCGAGGACACAGACAAGTCCACGGTGAGATCAAGATCTGAACCCAGGTCCCTGATAACTTGACCACAGCATGCTGTTCCAGGGCAGGGGTCCAGTCCCCAGGTCACCCTAGGAGAATTCTCGGCACAGGCTTCAGGGACTGCACTGCCCACCCACTCCAGAGTAGTGGGGCCCTCCTGCCGTCTCCACAGTCAGCTCCTGGCCGGCCGCCTGGCTCCGGGATGCGTGTCTGTCTCCATCTGAACATGGTGTGCATGGCAGTCTGACCTACACCACGGCCTGCAGAGTTCAGTGCCCCAGGAAGAGGATGCAGACGCAGGTGCTGGTCCTTTTGTAAGGTCCGCTTCCCTGAGCCCAGGTTCCTGACGACTGGTACGCTGGTGGGAAGGAGACATCTACAAACTATCCAGGAAGGGCTCCGGGGCTGTTCCACTTGTGAGCTGCGCCTGCTGCCCCCACTTGTGACAGTGCGGGCAGCGTCCCTTCTCAGGGAGGGAGCACCATCACAGGCACTGGATTTGATGCCAGTCACTGCTTTGGCTGCAAACGTGCCCCCCAGAGTTGGGGCTGTCTAACAGCACTTCACCCCTCTTCCAAACCTGCTTGTAAAAAGCAGAAGCAAAATCTTGACAAGATAACAAAGTACCAGAAACTACAACCAACACAGACCTGGAACCACTAAAAACAGCACTAAACACCAAACATCACCTAACCCGAGATGAAATCACCAACTCTCCACCCTGCCCCTCCTGAAAAACCAAAAGCAGCCCCGTGAAAGCAGGAGCAACACCCTGAGAGCAGGGAGACCGGGCAAGGAGCAATCTGGCTCGCCCCACCTGCGGGTGGTCGCTGAGCCTGGGCCTCCTCCCCTTGGCAGGGGCCCTGCCACTCTGGACCACGAGACACTGGGGCGAGGGCCGGGAGGAGCGGGGCAGCCACCACAAGCAGCCTTCCTTAACTTCTGCTTCAGGGCTGAAAGAGAAGACAAAAGGCTGCAGTATTATTGCTGCGAGGGGCTCCTTCAAACCCCACCCTCCTCCCAGCTCCGTACCCGGGCTCCTCTTGGGACACAGTGAGCACCACTGCCGTGCGCACACATTCAGGGCAGGAAGATAAAATACGCATGGTGAGATTCTCAGAAACAAATTTTGAATTCAAGAGCTTTCCAATTTTGCTGGAAAAAGTAAACATCTTTAAACAAAGACATACTCACGCAGCTGTCTCAGTAAACCTCTCTCTAACCCTAAGGAACAGGTTACTTCAAGAGGCAGGAGAGCGCTGGGGCGAGAGGGCCAGCCCAGTGGCTGTCATGTCCGGGCAGGCCTGCCCAGACCAGGCCCCAACCCACCTCTGCACCCCAGCACCCATCCGCCTCCAAACCCAAACCCTCCCGACCCACCAGCTGCTCTCTGCCTCCCAGCGGTGACATCCACAGGGATCTCACACTTGGTATACGCCAAACACTCATCTAAGTGCTTGCTGTGTATTAATTCACTGAATCTTCACACAGGTGAAGTGATTAATGCACAGAGAGGTTAGGCAACTTGCCTGGGTTCACTCAGCTAAGACGTGGCAGGCCCAGGATGCAACCTCCAGAACCTGAACTTTTAACCACTATTCAGTGTTCTCCCTCTCAGGAGCTCTGCCCTAAATAAGAAGACTCTTCTCGCCCCCTTTTTACTGGGGGCAGGGCTAGGCTCATCGAAATGCTCAAGACAGACAGGATGAGGCTGGGCAAGTGACATATGCCAGCAAAGCCCTCACAAGCAAGCAGCCCCTCCAGAACGCTGCCCCCGGGGCTATGCTGAACCCTCACCTGAAAGGCACAGCATCCCTCTGCCAGCTATCCCTAAAGCCATCAGCATCACCCTCCCTGGCGCCCCTTCACGGAGAGGTAGCCCTGCCAGGCGCTGACTGGGCAGAGGGAAGGAGGACTCGTAGCTCTGGAGGGCCAGCGCAGGGCAGGCCAATCAAGGGTAAAACCAGACCAGTCCCCCAGTGCTTCTGGAAAGCACCTCAGGGGCTGGCCTAGCTAAAACCCAAGGAGGGGATGGCGCAAGGTCAGAAGCAGGCGGGTGCACTGGGGGTTCCCACGTCCATCCTGAAGGATGAGAGCGCCTCCAGCTCACCGGCCAACTCCCAGCACCCCACACACAGCGGAGGGAGGGCCAGGCCAAGCCCCGCCGCCTCCTCCCCACAGAGGGTCTACCTGCCTGCTCTCTGTCCATCAACCAGCACGCGCAGACAGCCCAGGACCTCTCCTTCCTCACTAAGCGACTTGAGGGCAGTGCCCAGGAGAGGCGCCCCTTGAGCTGAGTCTAAAGGACAAGGAGCAGCCCTGGTGCAGAGAGGAGGTGAGACTGGGTGCCCATCAGAGACCTGGGTGTGCACAGCATGCGTGTCTAGCGGATTCCATGGGTGAGTCAGAGGAGACAAGCCTGGCGAGACCGGACCGGGAAGGAGCATGCTAAGGGATGTGACTTTTTCAGTAGAGTCCCGCCTTCCTGAATTAGGTTCCAGTTTCTGAGCGCAGGGCCTCGGCACGTGCACGTCTCCTCGAAGCACTGCTGGGTGGGAACCACGTGGGCCTGAGGAAGCTAACTGGTGTGGAGTACAAAGAAACCACTGAGTGATGTGATGCAGGTGTCCGCCACAAATGGGATGGCCCGAACTCCGGAGCGGCGGTGGGGATGCAGAAAAAAGACAGGCAGAGAACAGAGATAAAGGCCTAGTTCAGCAGAATCTGGCAAGTGGCTAGATATGGGGGGAAGGGGCATGGCAGGCTCCCCCAGGTTTTTCCTTGGCTATGGAGTAGACAAGTGGTCCATTAACTAAGGGAGGCAAGACAGAAATAGGGGCATGGGCAGGGTTTAGACCCAGGGGCCTGCAGGTCCAAGCGCCATTCAAAGGAAACTCTCCAGGCTGGTGGATACAGAGTTTAGGTTCAGGAGGGACGTCTTCCTGGTTCTCGAAGCTTTAAATCCTAACTTACTGCTGCAGCAAAGAAAATAGAAACAGCCCCTGAGCATTTAGTGATACTTTCTAATACAGTGAGAATAGTTTCAAATGACCTGGCATAATAAAACACTAAATCAACAGTCTCTTAACTCAGAGTTGTAACAAGAGCAAAAAGGTCCCAGTACCCTGAGACAAATGTTTCTGTCCTGGTGGACACCTCAAGAAAAGGTCCCAATGTTGCAATAACGAGGACACTCTTTCCCAGGGCCTGTCCCAATTACCTCTTAATAGAGAAACATTTACAAAGAACATCATTAAGGCAGGCTAAAACAGTCCCAACTTCCTAGGATGCATGAATTTTGGGTAAAAAAATGCACTGCTTTCCTCGATTCCCCAAAACCCAGTGGATTGAGAACGCTTACACTGGCACGACACCATTTGTAAAACTCCCGACACATAACACACCTACCACCTGCACGCACTACTCCTCCGTGTTAATTACCCAACCACAGATACTAAACCTGGGCTCAACAGCAACTAGTTCACTGCTTAGTATGATGAATTCCAAGGAATGAACTGTCATTCGGAAACCCCTCCTACTCACCCACAGGTGACTATGGACTGAAAGTACATCAGTATGGAGTTCTGAGTAAATGTTACTTGAACAGCATTAAAAGGTTGCCACAAATCTCAATTCCTTATCTCAATAGCTGTACCATAACAACTAATAAAAAGTCACCCCTCATTTAAACCCACAGGTTTCCCCACTGTGAAAAGCCCTTCTGGGAAGACACCCAGCTGGAAGGCCCTTAGAGGGGATGAATGCAATCCAGACGCTAAAAAGAAATGATCAGACTGCAACCAATTTCCCTCAGCCACACCTACAGGTTTCACTTTTGTAACTATTTCCCCTCCTGACTGAAGCAATGGTTACAATCTGGTTGTTGCCATCAATACTGAATTAGCTGCTTGCAAATTAAAATGTAGTTAATGTTTTGTTAACATTGTAATTCCTAAAAAGGGTTTTCAAAAAGGCTAATACTTTTGGTAAATGCTTTTTAAAGACTTGATCATACTCACTTTGCCTAAAGTAACTTCTCATCCAGATATATGCAAATCACTCCACTTTTAATAATGTATCTTACACTATCTGCAGACAGTCCATTGTTACAAAGAAATCTTTGATTCCAAGTAAGTCAGAAAATAGTTTCTGAGGAAATCTAAAGTTCTTTAAGAATTTTCAACATCACTGTCAACATCTGTTTACTTTTCATCATTGAAAATCTTTTCTAGTATCCACCCCATGTACCCATCAACCTGCATGGATAATTTTTTTTTTTTTAATATAACCTAACCTGACTCTCAGAGCCAATGATCAGCCTCTTGTAACCAGCATTCCTACTGAACTGAAAAACTTTCATCCACAATTCAAGAAACAACATACTCCTCCATGCATCTTTGGAAGGAGAAAGGAGGCAGTGTGACAAGGAGCACGGAACTTGGGATTTGGAGCCAGGCAGATGTAGCATGTCACCTCTCCCTGGCATGGGCTGCTGCTCCACCTTAAGTAACACTCTTAACCTAAGTCTCACACCCTTCTTATTTGTAAAATAAAGATGATGATGCACTAACTTTAAGAGTTATTGAAAAGATAGGAAAAAACTTAAGCAAATGATCTAGTGCTTAAGTACTCAGTTAATGTTACATATTTTTTCTGAATTACAATTCTTTTAAAACAAACAAAAAAATAATTTAAAAAACCATAGTAACACCCATCTCAGACCCCTGCGAGCCTGGGAGCCCCACACTGGGTCAGCTTGGCTAGACTAAGGGATACTAGGGTGAATTAGGTCAAGATCCCTGCCCTTTAGGAACCCAGTAGGAAAGACAAGTCTAACACAAATCCAATTGTGACAAGTGTTCAAACAGAAACGTAAAGAAAGTGCTGTGGTCACACAAAGGAGGAAACAACTCATTCTGAAGGGGGAGGGGACGGGAGGCCTCACAGAGTAGCTGGCCTTGGAGTTGAACACAGGAATTCCCTGCAAGGGGGGAAGTTGAGGGGAAGGCAGCCTTTCTCAAGTAGAACAAACAGCAGGTGCAAAGGAGACCTCAGGGCACGTGGTCAGGTAAGGGCAGTGAGGGCAGGGGGCTTTGGAGTCAGTCAGAACTAGTCGATCATAGCACACTCTCCCCTAGCTTGGAAAACTAGGGCAAGCCTTGCATTCCACCTTCTCACCTACAAACTGCGAATAACAGGGTCTACTTCACAGGGAAGATTAAGCACGATCAAGAATGTGAAGGACATGACACATTGTAAAATAACTATAACTCAATAAAAAAAAGTTTAGGAAAAAAAAAGAATGTGAAGGACAGAGCTGCACAAAGTAAAAGCTAAGGAAAAAGGAAGCTACTGTGACTAGGTGCAAGGGTGGTAGGGAACCACGGAGCAGGAGGTGTGACTGAACAGATTACTTTCAAGCAGCCTAAGGGTCTGGCATGGCAAGAAGTTAGGATTAACTTCTGAGGACAATAAAAGCACAGAGGAATTTGATAGGAGAGTGAATGGATTAAAATTTGCTTTAGAAAAAGAACTGTGGAGGCTGTGAAGGCAAGTCAGAGAAGGCGAGAACTCTGGAAGGCACCCGAGAGATGAAGGTATAGATTCAAGAAATTTCAGGAAGATGAGAGAGGAAGGTACATCCAGATATCTTTCGATTAAAATCCGAACGGCTTCCTGGATGACTTGGGGAGCAGAGAAGGGAAATAAGCGAATAACAGTCCTCTTATCCAGATGACTGTGTGAATGATGGTGTCACCAACAGAGAAGTCTGGAGTCTGCTGACGGTTCTTTTGTGCCCACTTCCAATCCAGTTTTATGTAGTTCAATGTCGTTACAGCCCTTAGCGAACAAAAGAAAGGAAACGTTCCCAGGGAGGGAGGGCCCAGGGGCTGTGACTCCAAGTTCAGTGTCTGGTTCTACGGAGCACTGCTCTGCCCAGGAGGAACCCCAGCCCTTTATCTCCCCTCAGGAAACCAGCTCCTTGGCCCTTTTTATTTCCGGCCGGTGCAGCCCGGCAGCACCTTCGGCCGGGCAGCCGGCTCGCAACCCTAGGCGAGTTCGGCTCCGCGGGACGCTGGCAAACACACTCGAGAAAGAACTAGGCTCGGGTGGCATCCGTGCTCCTCACCCGAGGAGCCAATTAGCAACACGGACCCTGCTGCATTCAAGATACAAAGTACCAAGTTATTTTTATAAACTTTGGCCGGTTTTGACTCCAACCCCCTCGGCCCGGCCAGGCCGGTGGCACTTTGCTCTATCAGGAGAAGGAGCGCGGAGGACGAGGGGCGGGCAGGGAAGGAGCTGGGCAGGAGGCCCGCGCCGCGGCCGGCCGACCCCCGCCCTCCCGCCTCCCGGGGCAGGACTTGCCGCTGTGTGACTCCGCAGTCACAGGCGACAGTCTGCTCGCACCCGGCGCAACCTAGAGCGCCTGCCACAGACCGGCCTAACTTTGGCCCCGCGGCCGCCTCCCCGCGAGCCCCCCGCCCCGCGCGGCCCGCCCGGCCGGCTCCTAGCCCGGAGCGCTGCGGCCCAGGGCGGGGCGGCTCCGCGGCGCGGGCTCGCTCCGGCCGCGCTCCGGCGCTCGGGCCTCCCGCCGGCGCCGGTGGGCCTGTCGCCGCCGCCCCGGCCCGGGGGCCGCCACCGCGCGGAGCGAGCCCGCGGACCGGGCGGGGCGGCTGGACGGGGCCGGCGGGGGCCGGGGGCCGGCGCGGCCTGGCGCTCCCGTCGGGGCTGCGGCCTAGGCGGCCCCGTTAGCTCCCTCAGCGCGCAAGGCCCGTGGCGGCGGAGCCGCACGGGGCGGGGGGCGGCGGCGGCGGCGGCGCCCGAGGGGCCCGGGCGGCCGCGGGGCCCTGGCCCGCCGCCGCCCCCCGCCCGCCCGCCGGCGCCGGAGAATGGCTTTTACCTTCATCAGCCTCCTGCTGGCCGCCATCTTGGATCTGGTGCTGCTGCTGGCCCAGAATGCATCGCGGCCGCCGGGCGCCGGAGCCCCCGCACTTCCTGGAGCGGGGGAGGGGCGGGCGGCGGCGCGGCGCCTGGCGAAGCGCCTACTGTGCGCCGGCGGCGGCGCGGGAGGCCGGGAGAGCGGGGCTCGCGCGAGGAGGCCGTGCCCTCACGGGCGTCCAGTGCGGTGGCGCTTGGAAGCAGTGCCTGGCACACAGTAGGTTCACAGTGAACATGAGATGGGTGAGCAGCCAGGCACTGCTAAGCGCTGCTAAGGGCGAAAGGAAAACCGGGTGACGGGAGTGGCTGTGCGGACCTACTTCTCATCAGGACGTCGGGAGCCTCCCTGAGGGAACAGAAGAAATTAATAATAGCTAACACGCACCGTGAACAGCTCCATTTCACAGAAGCACAGAGGAGGCCCAGGGTTTGCCCAAGGTCACGCAGTCAGCCAGGGGCAGGGCCCGACTGCTGCTCCACAGTCTACGCTGGGACCTGGACCCTGGGAAGGAGCAGCCCGAGGGAGGAAGGGGAATGCTTCAAACAGGGGAAGCAGCACGGGCAGAAACCATGGGACCGTCCGAGTGGCCAGAATGGAGTAAGACAGTTTAGAGTGAGCGAGGAGGGTGGGTGACAGACAGCCTTGTAGGAACCAGAGACATGTGGCTTTTCTTCTCCGTGGGGTGAGTGGCCTTCGGCGGATGAACAGCAAGCAGCCACAGAGCGAGACGCGCGTGTGTAAGGAGAGGACTCTGGTTGGAGGGTGGAGGATGAGGTAGGTAGAGGATGAGAGGGGAGCAGGGCCACTGCAGCCACCGGGGCAAAGAGGTGATGGTGGTTTGGACCACGGGTGGCAGTGCAGGCAAAGAGGAGGGTATAGCTTCAGATCATTTAAGCTGGTGATGGAATTTTTCTCCATTCTAAGAGCAATCAGTTAAAAAAAAAAAAAAAAGCAGTTTTCTATGAGAGGAGAGAGAAAAAGGTACTGGAGATGTATAGCCTGGAATAGAGCCAGCCTCCCACCCAGCATCTGGGAGCCCAGGCTTAAAACAGGGAAAGAGTGGGGGAAAACTAGATGCTAGGAGGGCAGGGTATAGCTCAGTGATAGAGCATGTGCTTAGCATGCACGAGGTCCTGGGTTCAATCTCCAGTATCTCCATTAAAAAAATTATAAAAAAGAAACCTAATTACCTCCCCCCACAAACAAAAACCCAGAAACTAGATGATAAACATACATTTAAGGACCCTGTGTGCCTTTTATTTCCCCCAAGGGCTGACACACAGTGGGAGCTCAGTAAAAATTTGGCAAATGTATGAGGGACTCCATAAGCCAGCTCCTTAGAGCTGGAGGAGACTTGGGAACCTGGCTTGGGAACTGACTCCATGGTCCTACTGTGCACTGGACCTGGTGCTTAGTGGGCCCAGGTCACAGAGGGAGCATGGTTCCTGCCCCTCACCTTGACATGCTAAACCAGGAACAGAGAGTGCGATTGGGAGAGGTGAGTGCTGAGAACTAGCCTTTGCTGTGGTTTCTCCCATATCCTCACCCCCTGGGCAAGATGGCTCTCTTCCGCCCACATTGCAAGTAGGGAACAGAGGCCCTGGGCAGCAGAGTGCCGTGGTTAAACAAGCACATGGTCTGTCCAAGTATGAAAGCTGCCTGGTCTTTGGGGCCCCTGTCCTGCTCTTAAACCTCCACTGCTCCCCTGTCTTCTTGTCACCCCAGCTCTCCTCCACTCCACCCACCCTGTTCATCCAGACCTGACCTTTCCATGCCATGCCCCCGAGCCTCCCATCCAGAATGGTCTCTTCCTCCTCTTCCCTCTCCTTCTGGGTTCCAGGCCCTCCTGCTCAAACTGACCGCAGTTGCTCCTTCCTCCAATCAGCTCAGGTCCTGGATGTTCACCTGCTAGGTTCAGGGGAGGAGATACAGAGGTGGCACTTGCTGTCAAGAGGCTTGTCACACCCTAGGGAGGCAAAAGGAAAACAGGTGTGAGGGTTTGGTGAGGTGCACAGGCTCGGTGGAGGGTCCTTACCGGGACCAGGGTCTGGGCCCAGGAGAGGAGGAAGCATCACAGGGTGAAGTGCCTCTGCTAAGGCAGGAAACTGGCAGTGGCACTCACTGAGCGGTGCCTGGCTCTGGGCTGGACATTTACACCCACCACTGAGCTCCTTGGCACAGCAGAGCCATACTAAGATGCTCTATCTCACGGGTGAGGAAGCTGGGGCCCTGAGAGAAGTAGCCTGCCCTGCGTCACCCAGCTGGGAAGGGAGCTCCAGGAGTGGAGCCCACTGTGGTCCATGTGGTGACGTTCCACCTTGACCTCCCTCTGTGGCCCAAAGCCTCGCATCCTGCATCCCTTCCTTCCCCCAACCAGTGCCCCAGCCTCTGCCATGCCCTTTGCCTGTGGTGCCCTGTTCGTTCCCTCCCCCAGCACCCCCTTATCCATCTGGGAGGTGGTAGTCATGCCTCAGGACTAGCATGACTTTCCACGCCCACTTGGGGAACTTGACAGCCTGCAGTGTGCTGGGTCCCCCAGGATGAATTCACAAGCCTTCCTTTGACGCCTGCAAACAGCCTCTGAGGTCAGAACTGTTACCAGCCCCACTGACAGAGGAAGACACGGAGGCTCAAGGGGCCAATGAAGTTTTCCCTCAGCCACCTGGCTGGTCAGAGGATCAAGCCCAAGTCTACTCTCCGACTGCAAGGTCTGGGAGACTCAGCCGACCCAAGGGCTCCCTCTTTCTCTTCTCCCCCACCCCCATTCTCTCTCTTTCCCTCCATCCTTCCTTCCTCCCTTCCTTCACAACCTCCACTAGAGTTTCTCTGTGCTTAGTGAATGAAGAAATTAACACAGCACCTGCCCCCCACCTACTGCCCTGACCAGACTGGGTGCTTGGCAAATGTTTGAGGAAGGAAAGACTCCTCTGACCTAGAGCCTTGGCCAACTGGCTGGACAAAAGTTATCGCCGCTGGTGTCAGTCAGCCTTCAGGCTGCATAGGGAGGAGGGTGATTGGAATAGGCCCAGAGTGGAGAGAAAGGCAGATGCAGAAGACAGAAGATGGGTCTGTCCTGGTGACAGTGGGCAGGCGGAAGCCAAGATGCTGCCAGCAGCAGCAGGGTCCTTGGGAAGCAGCAGCCACTTGTCTGGGAGCTTAGGGGTCACAATGGGACTCCAGTGGCCAGAGCCAGTGCGCCAGACCATATCGACACCAGTTCAGAGCCCGGAGTTGGGTCACATGGGCCTGGGCACAAGTCCTTGTGGAACCGAGGCAGTTTCCTCCTCTGGAGAGGACAGTGCCAGTTTCCCTGGCTATGGTGAGGACTCAGGGACAAGGCTGGTCATGTGCTGGTGGGGATGGGTTGGCATACACCTGGGAAGCAGGGCCAGGGCTGCCAGGTAAGAGGAAGAGAGCTAGAAGCTGGCACACACTGCCCCACGCAGGAGGGTGTGGACCAGCCACGGTCAGCTGCAGAGCCCAGGAAGCAGAGGCAGACACCGGCAGGTCCCTCTCCAGGTTTCTATCCAGGAGGGAACAGTGCTGGTAGTGCCAGGCCTCCCATGGCCAAGAGCAGGGAGTTCTGCTTGCAGTGCTGCTGAGGGACCCTCTGTGAGCTCCAGTTTCTCCCCAGGCACAGGAGCACCAAGACAGAATTGTGAAGAATTGAAGCCAGGAGGGAGTAGGCCTGCCCCAGGCAGGGTAGGCACAGGGCGAGGGGTGGGGGTGGGGGTGCAGGGAGGGCTGGTGCAGGCGGCCAGACTTCACGGGGCCACGGGATTGGCAGGTCCCTCGGCCTAAATCTGACCTTAGCTCTGGGTAGCATCACACCGTCTCTGGCCTTAGCTCTTGGGAAGCCTGCTCTGGTGGGGTCTTCACCCTGTAAGCACCATACCCCTCGCTCCCCTCACTGGACCCCTCTCTGAATTCACTTGGTTCCTTTGCCATATTTGTGTTTCACATCTGCATCTGCCCTTAGGTTGTGAATGCCACAGGGACAGAGGCCACCTCTGGCCAGCTGGTCTCTGCCTTCTTCAGTTGTGTAATTATTGAGCACATCCCACATACCAGGCAGCCTCCTAGATGAGGAGACATCGGAGAACAGGCAGAAAACACATGGACCCCAAAGTGAGAGGAGCAGGCTGGAAGGCTGGAGGTTCTGGAGCTCTGGAGGTTAGGAGCTTAAAGGTCTCCGCTGGGTTCTCAGGATGGAGCCCAGGGCCCTCACCAAGGCCACCAGCTCTGCAGAGCTCAGAGTTTAATGGTGTTTCTAGAGTTTTAAGTCACCCTAAAAATCTGACAAATGTCACTCGTCAGTGGCTGTGTCTCATCGAAGCAGGTAGGGACACTGTCTCCCCTCCAGCTCTGGCCCTTCAGTATTTCCCAGGATCCCTGGAACCCCAAGGAACCCAGTTTGAAAACCACCCATGTAATCTATCCCTGTCATATTATAGGCAAGAAAGCTGAGACTCAGAGAATACGGTCTGGCTCCCCAAGCTCAGAGTCCCTGGGGGTGACAGGCAGGTCACTGGACAGTCACCGTACATGTGATGAGTGTGCGGTAGCTTGCTCATACTTGGGACTGCACTCACAAGGGCCTTGAGTGGCACCAGCATGGGCAGTCGCTGGATGGTTACTGTGTCCCCAAGACTCACCCAGGGTCCCCTCCCTGATGCAGACCTGACGGCTAGAGGCCTTGCTTGAGCTGCAGCAGGACAGCCAGGCTGTGGGCCCCACCCAGATTCATCATAGCTGCCCTTGTGCCCTGGAAGCCACCCGGTCCCTCTGAGCCTCGGGGCCTCAACCTCCATCACACAGAGCTCTGCTAAGGGCCCCATGAAGACATGCTTCCCCGTGGCAACACAACCACCTGGCACATCCCTCTCACCTCTCAAACAGAAAGAGCACCTGGAGCCACAAGTCCCTGAGCTCTACTTACTCGCTGCTGTCCAAAGGCATCCCCCGTGCCACAGCGGGCTTCAAGGGAACTCAGTCCGAAATACAGATCACGGCAGAAAAGGTGGAGCCCATCAGCCCCAGGCTGTGAGCACAGCATGTGCTTCTCTGAGCCATGGTTTTCCCACCTGCAAGCTGGGGCCAAGATCATCTGCCTGCCTACCAGGGGACTTGACTGTGAGAAGAGTGTCTGTCTGTCCTGCACCAGGAGCAACCCAGGAAGGTCGGTCCCAGAAGAGCGGCTGTATAGGGGAGAGGAAGTTCACTCAAAGGGTCCTGTGGGGGCTTGTGGCTGGACAGCCTCCCTCAGAGTAGCACAGCCTGAGTCGTGATAGGCCCAGTGCTGCCCAGGCCAGGCTGGCATACACACTGAGAAGCAAAGGGGTCTCTGATGGATCACATGTGGTCACAAGATAAGGACTGGATGCAAGTGGCCGGGTACCAGATGTCCATCCACATCTCCCAGGGGGCCACTTGGTGCTGGGGCAGGAAGCCGTGTGTGTGTGTGTGTGTGTGTGTGTGTGTGTGTGTGTGTGTGTTCTCTGCAGCTCAGGACCCTCCAGCATCTCTGCTGAGGACTGAGCCTCACTCCCTGCCCAGCCTGATGCCTCTGCTCAAGACCCCAGTGGGAAGCCTGGAGCCTAAGGACACAGCCCTTGCTGCCAGTTGGTACCTGACTGTGGGAGGCTGGCCAGCCATGTCACCAGGTGAGGCCATGCCCTTCATGCCCTGCCTACCTGCCTGGCCCTGAGTCCCTAACCCTCCTTTCTAGGGAGGGACTTTCACTTACCCGCCTCTGAGCCTCCTCTGAGCCCACCCTGGGCAGGGACACAAATGTGTATCAGACACATCCCTGCTGTAAAAGGAGAGGCACCAGGTTGTGTGATCAGAGCTGCAGAGTCCTGGCTTGACCAAGCCTGGCCTGGAGAGTTGGGGAAAGCTTTCTGGAGGAGGCACTGCTAAATAGAGGCCAAAGTGAAGACAAGATTGGTAGTAGGTGAGTGGACACACCCCACTAGCCAGCCCAGTCACCTTGAGCAGAACCCTAATCCCAAGGGACTTAGGACTTCTAATCTGGAAAATGGGTGGTTTAAATCATGTATAGCAGGCATTGGCACCGAACAAGACACACTTACTAGGTCTGCAGTGGGCAGTGTTATTTTTGTCTCCAGCCAGGTTGGTATCCAAGGCAGAGGGAACAGCACATGCAAAGGCCCAGAGGCCTTTGAGCCAGAAGAATCCTTCAGACTCCTGGAAGCAGCTTGTGAGGATCCAAGCCAAGCCCTGGAGAGTGAGATGGGAACTTACACATACCTCTGCAGCTCCTACTCTACACCCAGCCCTCAGCTGACAGAGTCCTCATGTCCCTCCAACCCTGGGAAGCTGGTGGTATTAATACACCCACTGTGCAGAGGCTGGGAGAGGTGAGGTCACCAGCAATGGCCCTTCAGCCAAAAAGTGGCAGAGCCTGGATGGCTTCCCACTTGCCACAAGGCATTGGGAGTGAGTCCGAGGGAGCACAGAGAGTACCTGCATGCTTCCACCATGACAGCCCTGCCCAGCCTCAGCCCAATCCCTGCCTTACAGACCTCAGTTTCCCTACCTGTGAAAGAGGGCCTAAGATTAAAATCAGTGAGCTGCCAGGGAGCCTTGCTCTGTTTGGGCACCGTAGACACTCTCACCTCCTTGAAACCTTACAAACAGAGGAAATGAATGCTCAGAGAGGTCAGGGAACTCTGGGAGGTCACACAGCACAGAAGGGAGCCACATATTAGCCCATTTTACAGATGAAAACATGGGAGTGACTCAAAAAGCTGAAGGACTCTTTGACCCCAAGGCCCACCAGCTCTAACCATCTGACACAATGCCCCTTGGAGAGCCATGGAAAGTTCTCTGGCCCTGCTGTCTCCAGGGAGGTGGTTTAGGGACCCAGCTGGGCCCATGAGGGCCTCTGGCTTTACTTTGTGGAAAAGCAGGCAGCCCCAGGCACTCCTGGGCCAGACCAAAGGGCAGGCTAGGCCCTCACATCAGCCCCATCCTCTCACCTCCCTCCCTGCTGCCCCCACCCTGGGGTTCCACTTGACCCTCTCTCCTTCTGCAGACGTCAAATGTGAGGCTCCCCGCTGGGACAAAGCCTGGGGAGGGGTCCTCCCAATTACAACCTTGAGATTGGTTGGATGGAGTCCGGGTGCCCACGGAATCTGGAGGCAGAATTTTGCAGGTTTGCATCCCTACGTCGCTACTTCTCGGCTATGTGACCGTGGGGAGGATGGTGGGGAGCATCCCTGCAGGGTGATTGTAAAAGTGAACCAAGAAATCACAGGTCAGGCCTCTGGTCCTCAAAGGAGCCCTTATCGCCTGTCTCAGTTGGCACCATGCCCAGGCCATGGGCTGGAGACTTCTCTGTCAAATGGTCATAGGAGGTTTATAGGTAATATATATCATATATAAAGCATGCAACTCTTTGGAAGGGGTCCTTGGCAGGGTAGGTGCAGTGGGGGTGCAGCAGTCAGCTGCCTGCCCAGGGTTCACCCCCAAGTTTGGGCATATCTTATTGTGGTTTCTAGTCACCACACCACCTGAATCCATATCCTGGCCAGGTGGGGTCTGCTCACTCCGCATTGGTGATCTTGACTCACATGCTAAGTAAGCCCTTTTCTCCAGGCCCAGAGAAGCTGCTCAGGCTTCCCATGAGCTGTTGTCCTGGAAGGGGTCATGTGGTACCTGGGTCACAAGGGACATGGTACCAGGAACAGGGAGACGCCTGGGGTCAGAGACACCCCTGGGCATCCTGGGAAGGGCAAGCGCTGTGTTGAGCAGGGGTGTGTAGAGTCCAGCCCCTACGCAGGCAGCCGAGAGAGGAGTGCGTGCTAGTGTTCCCACCGCAGGGGGTGGGGGAACGCGCCCAGAGGCGGAAGGAGCTCGCGGAGACCCTCAGGGGCGCCGGAAGGGGCGCGCGGGGCGGTTGGCCGCGGCCGGAGCGGCGGCCGTTGGCGAGCGGCGGCCTGGGCCAGGCGAGGTCAGGCGTCTGGCCAGGCCGCGGCCACCATGACCAAGGACTCGCCCAGCCCTTTGGGCGGGGGCCGCGCGACACCCAAGAAGCAGGCTACTCCGGGCCCGGCGGCGGTGGCGGTGCTGGAGGAGCAGAGGAGGGAGCTGGTGAAGCTGCGGGCCGAGCTGGAGGCGGAGCGGGTGCGCGGGCGAGCCGAGCGGCGGCGCTTCGCGGCCCAGGCACGCCAGCTGCGGGAGGAGGCCGAGCGGGAGCAGCAGCAGCTGGTTGACCACCTGCGCTCCAAGTGGGAGGCCCAGCGCGGCCGGGAGCTGCGGCAGCTGCAGAAGGAAATGCTGCGGGAGCGCGAGGCCGAGATCCGGCAGCTGCTGCGCTGGAAGGAGGCCGAGATGCGGCAGCTGCAGCAGCTGCTGCACCGCGAGCGTGACGGCGTCGTGCGCCAGGCCCGGGAGCTGCAGCGCCAGCTGGCCGAGGAGCTGGTGAACCGCGGCTACTGCGGCCGCGCGGGGGCGCCCGAAGTCGCCGCCGCGCAGTGCCGCTGTCGCCTGCAGGAAGTGCTGGCGCAGCTCCGCTGGGAGACGGACGGCGAGCAGGCCTCGCGCATCCGCCACCTACAGGCGGCCCTCGACGTGGAACGCCAGCTCTTCCTCAAGTACATCCTGGAGCACTTCCGCTGGCACCCCGCTCTGTCCGGCGTCCCCGACCCCCAGGCGGTGGAATCTTCGGAAGAGCGGTCCCCCGAGACCGCCGTAAAGTCCGCACGTCGACTCGAATCCCTCGGCAGCCTGAATGCGGGCACCCGCGCACGCTCCCGCTCCCTCGAACGGGTGCCCTCGGCGAGCTCCGGCTCCCCAGACAGCCTGCTCCCCGTGCGCGTCAGCTCCCTCGATTCCTTGGCACCAGCGAGTTCCCGCTCGCTCGACAGCACCCTGAGTCGCCCCAAGGCCCCGGAATCCTCCTCGCCAGATGCCTCCATCCTGGGCTCCCTGTGCCCCCCGCAGCCGCCACCATCGGAGCACAGGAGACCTGACGACCCACCAGGAGGGGAAGAGTCCAGGAGCCAGACCTGCGAAGCCCTGACTCCTTTGTCGCCGGGCCAGGACTATGGCGAGCTCGTGAAGCAGAACTCAGAGCTGACCGAGGCGTTGCAGGTGCTGGCCCTCCGCTGCTCTAGCCTCCGCGAAGAGAACCTGAAGCTGCGGCGCGCTGGCTTCCGCGACGAGGCGGACGAGAAGGTGAAGCGGCTCAAGGTGAAGCACGCCGAGCTAACTGGCCTCGCGCGACGCCTGGAGGACCGGGCCCGCAAGCTGCAGGAAACCAACCTGCGGGCTATGAGCGCGCCTGTGCCCGGCGATAGCCTTGCTGGCCTGGAGCTGTGCCAGGCCCTCGCCCGCCAACGCGCGCGGGACTTGTCGGAGCAGGCGAGCGCGCTGCTGGCCAAGGACAAGCAGATTGAAGAGCTGCGGCAGGAGTGCCACCTGCTGCAGGCGCGTGTCGCCTCAGGCCTCAGCAGCGCACAGCTCCCTGGCGGGGGCGCCGCCTGCGCCCTGTGGCTTAACGTCAGCGACTTGGACCGGTTGCAGCGCGAGTCCCAGCGGGAGGTGCTGCGCCTGCAGAGGCAGTTAACACTGCAGCAGGCCGCCAGCCACGCCCGGGAGGAGGCAGGCGGCCAGAGCGCGCCCCGCGAGGAGGCGCGGCGCCAAGTGGAGGCGCTGGAGCTGGAGCTGGGTGCGCGGCGGCGAGAGTGCGAGGAGCTGGGCGCGCAGGCGGCGGCAGCGCAGAGACGCGGCGAAGAGGCCGAGGCACAGCTGCAGGCGGCGCTCCGCCAGGGCTCCCGGCTGGCCACGGAGAACGCACGGCTGCAGGCCCAGGCCGACTGGAGGCGGAAGGTGGCGGCCGAGAACGACGATGTGCGCGGGCAGCTGGGCCGCGCGTGCCAGGAGCGCGATGCCGCCGGCCTTCTGGCCGGGCAGCTGCTGCAGCAGGCGGCTCAAGGGCAGGACAGGCAGCAACAGCTGCAGCACGATCTGCAGAAGGCCCTGTATGATCTCCAGGCTGCCCGGGAGGAGATGCGGGCACTGCAGTGTCATCCTGGTCACCTTCCCCAGGAACTCCAGGGGGGCCCCCAGGCCCCAGAATCCCAAGTGAAAAGTTGGGAAAGAACCAAGTTTCAGCCAGAGCCTGAAGACCAAGCATCATCCCAGCCCAGCAGGGACAAACAAGAGAAGAAGGGAGACTCCCTGCAGGAGAACCCATTTGCCCTCAGGGAGCCAGCCAGTGCCCCCCAAGTGCCAGACAGAGGTCCAACCAGCCAACCTCTGGACTCCAGCCCCCACACCAAGAAAACCAGCTCCCAGTCGAACTCCTCCTCTGAGGTGGAGTCCATGTGGGCCACTGTGCCATCTTGCCCCACTCTAGATGTGGACACAGCCAGCGAGGTGGAGGACCTGGAGCCAGATAGTGTGCCCTTGACCCTGGAAGTGGGGGGCTCAGAGGCCCCTGCCACTCCCAAGCTCAAAGTCTTCCTGGCTCGGTATAGCTACAACCCATTTGAGGGGCCCAATGAGTACCCTGAAAGTGAGCTGCCCCTCACGGCTGGGGATTATGTATTTATCTTTGGGGACATGGATGAGGATGGCTTCTATGAAGGGGAGCTGGAGGACGGCCGGCAGGGGCTGGTGCCATCCAACCTGGTGGAGCAGATTCCAGACAGCGACATCCTGGGCTGCCTGCCCCCTGAGTCCCCTGACCATGGCCCCACTCGACTCCCAGCCAGGCAGGGCAAAGCTTCCAAAGATGACAGTGGTCACAGCCTATTACCTGGGAAAGCGCAGGGGACAGTGGACAGGGGGCCATGCCAGATAGTGTGGGTGGGCTCTGAGACAGGAGTGGCAAGAGAGAGCTCAGATGCCAAGACGGAAGACTGCTGGCTGGGCTCTTGGCAGAGTGTGGACGAACAAGGCTTCTCCAAACCTCTTCTGGGAGCCAACCAGATCCTTTGTGTGGCCCCCACACAACTTCGTCTGAGAAGTATTGCAGCCACATCGGCCGAGATCACCTGGGGTGGCAGCAGCTACCCCCACATGGTGTACCTTGGTGATGTGGAGTGCACCCAGACCCCAGCGGGTGTGAGCTGCTACACCTTCCACCACCTGCATCCTGGCACGAGGTACCAGGCGCGAGTGGAGGTGCGCCCACTGTGGAACTCGCTGCAAGTGCGCTGGGAAAAAATGTCCTCCACCATCACCTTCAACACTCCCTTGGCAGGACCCCCTGACCCACCACTGGATGTGCTGGTGGAGCGCCACACCTCCCCAGGCCTCCTGGTGGTGAGCTGGCTCCCTGTGACCATCGATTCGGCAGGGTCCTCCAACGGCGTCCAGGTCACTGGCTATGCTGTGTATGCCGATGGGCTCAAGGTCGCAGAGGTCACCGATGGCACTGCTGGGAGCACCCTGTTGGAATTTTCCCAGCTTCAGCTGCCCCTGATGTGTCAGAAGATTTCAGTAAGAACCATGTCGCTTTGCGGTGAGTCCCTGGATTCGGTGCCCGCTCAGATCCCTGAGGACTGCTTTTCCTGTCTCCAATGTCCAAAGACTTCTCCCTTTAGCTACACCTGTGGGGACCCATCCACCTGCAGAGTCACCTTCCCCATCTGGCCTCAGAGGCTGGCGCTGGCTCCCCTGAGTGCCAAGTTCAGCCCCCACACCTCTGGAAGCTGCGGGGAGCCCCAGGCCCAGTTCCCAGAAGCATTTCCTGAAGAACCCCCAAGGAGGCAGTCCCTGATGCCCAAACTGAGATCAGAGGGACAATGTCCAAGTGCAGGGTTGGGCAGCCAAGCCCAGGGGCCCACAGAGCCCCAGGAGCTCTGCATGAAGGACCTGCTCTTTCAGAAGGATCCCCAGAACCACAGGCTGCCCCTGCCCAGAGGCCAGGCTTGGGGAGAAAACTGCTACCAACACACAGGCACCAGCCCGAGCCCTGCTCTGGGAGGCACCCGTCTGTCTCCTGAGTGTGGGCCCCGGAAGGAGCCATGTCAGAAGAAGACTGTCCATGAGAAGGTCCTCAGACAAAAGCAAGATGCCCCTGTGTCTGCCCCTGCCCCACTGGGTGCCAGCCAACGATACATGTCTGACTTCTGTGACATTTTGCATGAGGAAGTTGGGCACTTGTGTCTGTGGGCCACAGAGGGGCAAGAGCAGAGGAAGGAGCTTAGGAGCCAGAGTGGGCGAGGTCAGGCTCTGGGGGGCAAGAGAGAGTGCTGGCTCCGAGAGCCCAGCTTGGCGCTGTATTCTGCTCCATCCAGCAAAGCCATCAGGATGTCCAGGGCTGACCCCCCTGCACTGGGAACGAGGGTGGACTCCCCAGCCAGGGTCTTGGTGGCCCTCTCTGATTATGACCCCCTGGAGATGTCTGCCAGCCCTGAGGCTGCAGAGGAGGAGCTGGCTTTCCAGAAAGGGCAGTTATTGAAAGTGTGGGGCGAGCATGATGGGCAAGTGGGCAATAGCCCTGAGCACTTGGTGGCCGAGGCTGAGGTGGGCACAGAGTGGACTGGCAGGAGGTGGCATTTGCCGGGACAAGGGCCTCTGCCCTCTGGGGCCCGCATTGACGACTTTGAGGGACTCACCAGCCCCCTGGGCTCCTTCCCCATGCCTCTGGGGAGCTCCAGGAGGCCCTCCCTGTGGACCCCAACCACCATGATGGCGGCTCTGGACTATGACCCCAGGAACGGGCAGGCAGGGGGCTCGGTGAAGGGCAAACTGTCCCTGAGGGTGGGGGATGTGGTCACAGTCTATGGGCCTGTGGATGACAAGGGATTCTACTATGGAGAGTCAGGTGGCCACAGAGGCCTGGTCCCAGCTCACCTGCTGGACCACGTGTCCCTCCACAGAGTGAGCATAGCTCCCTGCCAGGGCAGGGACCTCTGGCCACCCTCGCCCACAGGGACCACCACCAGCACCCTCCCCACTTCCATGAGCAGCTCGTGCTCCACGAGGCCCCCTGCAGAACTGACGGCAGCCCAGGCCTCCCCTGGTCTCCAGAGTAGCAGGGCAGAAGTCTAAACTGAGTTGCTTCCAAAAGAAAGCCAGCAGCCCCCTGAGAGGTGGGCAGGCCGGTCTCCGTGGCGGGTGTTTGGAGAAGTGCCTCTCTCTGCAATCTGTCAGTAGGCGTTCTCCTTAGGAGTTTAGCCTTATTCACCCATTGCCTTGTATGAACATCTCAAGAAAAGCCGCCTCTTAAAAAGAAAAAAAGTGACCTGAATGTTATTTTTCTATCTTATGTTCAACTCCTCATTAAAATGTTCATGGAAAAAAAGAAAAAGAATATTTTAGAAGCAAAAGTGCAAGCAGGGAAACAAGCCTGCCTCTCCTCACTGTCTGTGCAGGGCCCTCGAGGGCTGCAGACACATGTTCCCGATGGAGGTTGGGGGTCATGATCTTTAGGGGGCTCAGCTCAGTGTCTGAGGGTCCAGCAGAGAGTCAGAGCTGAGAAGCCGGGCATCACTACAGGTGGGCTGTGCGCCAGGGCTCAGCCCTTTGTGGAGGGTGGGGTCAGAGCCCCCCAGCTGGGGGCCCCACTCCCCACATTAGTAACGGCCCCCTTTCCCCAGGGCTTCTCACTTCTGAGGGGCCTCCCTGGGAGGGCATGTCCACATTCACCCCATTTACAGAAGAACCCCTGAAGCCAGAGGGTCCCCTGGTTTCAGGTCACACCACTGCAGAGCCACTTCCTCCCATGGTCCTCCGGGATGCCCTCTCTGGAGGGCGGGGACCAAGGGTGGTCTTCATTCTTCTCTACTTCTGCTTGATGCTCCCACTTTTCCCCACGTCCCCGCTGCTATCAGAGGAAGGGCACCACCTTCCTGGGGGACAGGAGGAACCAACCAGGGCATCCTGGCTGGAAGAATTGGAACCACAGGCAGGTTCTCTGGGGATTTGGTGGATCAGATCTAGAATGTTCCACCACCCTGTCCCCAGGGCTAGAGATGGGAAAAGGGAAGGGCAGGCCCAGGGGGTCCCTCAGCCTGACACATTCACTGCTGCTTTATCCTCAACACTGGAACCAGTGTGGTGTGCACACACACTGACCACTTGTGAGCGAAAGCTGCGGGCCACGACTGGGGAGGAAGGCGTCCACCCAGGGCCACTCTGGTCCTCTCTCGCATGCAACCACCACGTCTCACAGTGAGAAGTCAGGCTCAGAGGCTCCTCAGCTGGCTTGAGGAGAAAACCCAGACTGGCTCTCAGTTTCTCTTCTTTAAAATTGTGATAAAATATATGTACCATAAAATTTGCTATCTCAACCATTTTTTAAGGGTACAGTTCACATGCATTAAGCACATTCAGACTGTTGTGCAACATATCACCAGGACTCTTTTCATCTTGCAAAACTGAAACTCTACCCTGTTACCCAACTGCTCCCCTTCCCCCTCCCTCAGCCCCTACTTTCTGTCTGGACCAATTGGACTACCCTAGGGACTTCACCAAAGTGAACTTGCACAGTGAATTTTGGTGTCTGGCTTATTTTTCCCAGCATAACGTCCTCAAGTTCTATCCATGTTGTAGCCAGTATCAGTTTCTTTCCTTCTTTACAGCTCAATACAGATGGACTACATTTTTTTATCCATTCATCCGTCCATGGACACTTAGGTTACTTCCACTTTTTTGGCAATTGTGAATCAAGCTGCTGTGAATGTGGGTATTCTCACAGCTCTTCTCAGCTTTCATGGTTTTTCAAACCATCAGAGGATGATGAGGAATAAGAAAACTGCTAGGAGTTCCTGGGCTCCAACTTGTGAGGGAGGCTCAGTGGGATGCTCATAGTCTACGGGTGGACACCAGTATGGTTTCCATGCACTGGAAGGGCAAAGAATTTAGCAAGAGAATAGAAACTGAATCCAGCACTTTCCAAATTGAATACAGGAGCTGTCATTCCATGGGAACCACAAACAGAACCCAGCAAGAATTATGCTAGCTTCATTGTTCCATCCCTTTTTACTTAACCTCCTTCCCTGACCATAAGCCCAGATGGCTCACCTTTTCCCAAAATCTGCACAGTAGTTTGTGTCATGGCCATGAGTGTGTACCCCCACCCTTCACTCCAGCCTTCACTTGGCTTTATTTTTCTCTGTAGCCATCACCCACCCTTGGTATGTTACCTCTGGTTTTCCTTTGTTCCATGTCCCACCGCACAGCCACATCGCCCCCTGCCAGGTGATGTAAGCCACATGAAGGAAGGGACCTTTCTGGCTTGTTCATTGCCCCGCACATAGTAGATCCTCAGTAAATACAAGCTGAATGAAGGAGAGAGTAGTTTTTGACCATCCTCCATGTGTGGCCCCTGGGCAGGCTCCGGATGCTCACGTCACACCCTGGGCTGCCCCATCCCTGGAACAGAGTCAGACATGGACCCCAAGCAGAAGAGGAAGGCTCTCCTGATCACAGGGGCTGGGTAGGTGAGGAGGGGGGCATCCTAGGCAGCAGGAACAGCCAAAGCTGAGGTCCAGGTGCATGAGAATAATGAGTGATTGCACATCTGGGGAAACTCAGAGACCAGCAGCATGGGGTCGGGGGCAGGGAAGGAAGGGACTGGGGACAGGGCCCCCTCTCCTGGAAGGGCTTCCAGGTCCCCAGGAGCTTTCTCATGCTGCCACCAGGGGGCAGCCTGAGTGTGCTAGGGGCTGCTCCCCAGGGACTGCCCACCTGGGCCCACACCTGTCTGCTCAGGCCCTGAGCCCCAGGGTCAGGGCAAGCTGGAAGTCAGGAAATGTCTCTTTGACCCAGCAGACCTGGGATTCAGGCCCCACCCAGCCCTGTTCTCTCTCCTCTCTCCTCAGAGCACCCTAGGGAGCCCCCGCATACCCATAGGGGCCATCCCTCCAAGGGACCCGGGGCCGACATGGGCCAGACACGTCTGACACCCAGCTGCAGGAAAGACTCCACTTCACTCCTGCAGTCCTGCAAATCCCAGTTTCCCTGGGGTCACAGGAGGTGTCAGTGACTGAATAAAGAAACGTAGCACCTGGCAGGCTGCAGGTGGCAGGGCCACGGAGCAGCCAACTGGGTCTGAACCCTTGCTTGCCAGTAGACACTTGGGAGGCCTCTCTGAGCCTCAGTTCCCTCATCTGTGGCAGGGTTGGGGGCAGGAGGGTTGTTTTGAGCAGATCATGTGTTCAGAGTGCTTGGGCCAGAGTCAGGATCCAAACGAAGACCAAGAAAGCTGATGAGGACAGAGGTGGCAGGGGTCCATGGCTTGGCAGGTGGTTGTGGGCCCAGCTTGCTTCCCCCAGGGGCCCTGAGGACCTGAGGGCTTTAAGCAGGGGCAGGGAGAGGCCACGCATGTCCAGCGAGGTGAGCAGCTGGGAAGGAGCAGATGCCTGCACCAGGCCCCTCCCCAACTGACCAGGTGACCTGGAGGCCCAAAGCCTGTGCAGGCCTGCCCAGGACGGGATGGAGGATGGAAGCCCAACTGGCCAGAGGGCAAAGGAGGCTATGGAGTGGGCAGATGGGCAGTGTTCGGAGAGTCTGGATAGTTCTGGAGCAAGGGTCACTGAGCCTGTCCTGGCGCCGGCCACTTCTGCCCAGGGGCCTCTGCTCAGCACCTTGCCAGCCCTCCCCCTGCCCTCCCCCATCACTTCTCATGAGAAACCTTGTTTCCTTCTCACTCCCCAAGAGCAAGAGGGACTTAAGGAAGCAAGAGCCACTGTCGTAAACCAGCATGAAGTGGTCACGGCTCCTCTAGCCTTTTCCAAGGCTCACCTGGAGCCTCCAGCCACCAGCCCATTTGTCCCCCTCTGCCCCTCAGCGACCTGTCCCCCTCACCCTCTGCCAATGTGCATCTTCCAAATGTAAGGTGAGCTGATCAGTTTCAGAGTCCTTATGTGAAATCTGTGTTCCTAAGCACACCACGGTGGGGGGGGGGGTCACAACAGAAGGAGTTGAGATACCTCTGAGGCCCATTTGAAGCTCATTCTACCTTTCAGGCACACCCTCTTTCCCTGTCTCACCCCTTGGAGGTTGGATTTGGAGGCTGGGTGGGGGTGTGCAGGAGATCAGGGGTTCCACCTAAGGTAGAACCCTCAGGGGCCAGCTCAGTTCTCATGAAACCAAGTATGTGGCCAGGTGGAGCTGGCTCCAGGAACCTGGGCATGGAGGGCTCCTGGGGCCACAGTGACACCACTGACTCCCCAGTCAGCCCCACAGGTCCAGCCAGCCTCCCGGCTCAGCTCTGCCAGTCCCAGTCCCAGTAATGAGTGGGGTCAGCCATGGGTCTGTGCTGGGAGGGAATGCCTATATTTGGAGGGTTCCCTGCTCTCAAGAGCCCTGGCCTCTGATACCCAGCTACAGGGTGCTGCACCCTATTGTGTCCTGAGCCTGCAGGTAAACTCCCCTTAACTAGATCCTCGAGTAACTGACCACCTGACGGGCTGTGCCACCTGCCTGGGCGTTCAGGACATTGACCCTGGCCTGGGGGAACCCTTTGGCTGCATCCCCTCCATTACGGTTCTTTGGTCAGAGGGTGCCCCCTTGGGGGCAGGGCCCCTCCTGCTCAGTTTCTTCTTTCCTAAAATTGGCCTTCCAGCTGCTCTGCCCTTCAGCCAGCTTGCACTCCATCATGTTTTGGGGTGGGCAGCCATCCCACCCCACCCGCCCTCTCTGGATTCAGCAGCCCCTCCCAGGCACACGGATGGCCTGCAGGCATGATCCCCATGCTCTGGAATTACTCATTAACTCTGCTGCCTCCGCTGTCAGACTGGGTCTTATTCCTCACTGCACCCTCCATGCAGGCATCCCGATCCGGCGTGAGGCAGACATCAAACCAGATGCCGCCTCCAAAAATGGTTGGCCTGGGGCACCTGGTGGCTGCACTTCCCAATGAGAACTGACCTTTGTGGGGCTCTCACCATGTGCCTCAGCTCAGGTATGCTCGAGGCCAACCTATCCAGAGGGTATAATTATTTCCCCTTTTTACAGATGGAGAAACTCTGGCTCAGAGAGGGGAGGTCATTCATCAAGGTCGTTCACAAGTTGGTGGCAAAGCAGGAGGTCTGAACCCAGGTGTGTCCCTTGGCCCCTTGCCCTTATCTGGAAGATTATCTGCTGGGGGCAGGGCCTGGGTCTAGGGAGGAGGCCAGAGGGAGGGACAGTCAGGAATTCAAATTGGTAGAGCTGGCTGGGGGGAGGGCGGGAGGTGCCTGGGAGTGGCCAGTAGTTAGGGCTGGGGCAGCAGAGCCCTCTGTGAGCTGCACAGGGTGGGGGAGGGGGGAGCAGGGAGTGGGGAGCAGGGATGGGGCAGCAGGGCAGGCACAGACTGGACTGCTGAGTCAGAGATGCCCTGGGGTCTCCAGGGAAGGTTTCTGGAAGGTGGCGTGGGCTGGGGCCAGCAGAGGCACCCTAGCGTGGTGGGCCGAGGGGCAGAATTGGGCGCTGAGGCCCCACCCCAGGACCACTGGGATTTAAGGAGAAAGAGGCCTCAGAGAGGGCAGGGGGCCACATTTTCCAGAAGCAGGGAGTGGTCAGCCCCACAAGGTCAGGCAAGATAAGGGCCGCTGGGCCTGGCCTCCCTCGTGACTGTGACCAGAGGTGGCTGTCACAGCCCTGGGGCTTCCTGGTGTTCAGGTCAGGAGGGAGTGAGCCCCTCCCCCACTGCACAGGAAGCCCCACTAGGCCCTGGGGAGGGAGGAAGAGGCTCCCCAAAGAAAATGGCAAAGCTGGAATTTGGCAATTCCAAGCACCCCCCCATCCTGTGCAGCCTTGGTCCACCCCCATCCCTCTGGCGACTGGGCAGAGCTCCCAGGACCCTGTCCTCCAACTGGGATTCTGGAGGGGCCTGCTCTCCTCTGCTGCCCCCTCAGCTGCCGGAGAGGAAACTAAATGGGACATCTCCTCACCTTGGCTCCCCCTTCTGTCCTGTGGCACTGCTCTCTGCCCACATTTCCCCTCTCCTCACCTACTGAAGCTCCGCTGGGCTTCTGCCTGCCCACCTAAGCCAACTGAGTAGACACTGCTATCAGCCCCATTTTACAGGTGGGAAAACTAAGGCTGCTGGAGGTCACTTCTAGGATAGCTGTCTGGTCAGTGGCATGGCCAGGATTTGGATCCAAGTCCAATTCCATGGGCTTCCTTCAGAAGCATAGACCTGCCAGGCTTGGTCTCCACCCTGTCCATCTCAGAGTGACGACTGGGCCCCCTCCTTCATCTGTCCATTCACCTGGGCCAGATACAGGGGCCACAGCGTCCTGCAGGTGGACCCCACAACAGACCCTGCCAGTCTAATGGGGGAGGCAACCAAGAAACCGAAGAGCAAGGTTGGGGTTGGTCAGAAGCAGAAAGCCGGGGGTCTGGAGGAGTTTGCGAGAAGTAGGGGCAGGCAAAGCTTTCCAAGACAGGGAGGCAGCCTCACTGAAAATTGTTTTTTCTTCACTTCCCAAATATTTTTCTAAAAAAAAAAAACAAAAGTCATAGATAGACATGCAGGAACAATTCCAACAATACAGGAGGACTTGAGTTAAAGCTGAAGGCGCCCTTCCTGCCCCTCCCCCAAGCCCCTCCTCCTGTGGGTCTATGCCCCAGCTTTCTTTATAAGCGTGTATAGGAATGGAAACACGCATATAATTTCCAGAAGCCATAAATGTGATTACATCATTCATACTGTTTTTATTTTATTTTATTTTTAAGTGAATCTTCCATACTGTTTTGGATCCTTCTTCTTCCACTTAGCAGGATGTCGTGGCCGACTGAACAGTAAACATTTCACCCTTCTTTGTCTGTATGCTGAGTGACAGTGTCACCACCTTCAGTTGGGTTCCAGGGCTGTCCTGCCTTCCCCGCAGCCTCTCCTCGGTTACCCGTGGGCTGGTCTCCTTCACATTCCCCCAGCACAAATTTGCTTACCACCCCGGATGCTGGCCTGGGCACTTACCACCTCCCATGGTCCCCTGCCCTTGGCACCTACCCACCCAACCTCCTCTGGGTGCCTCGAAAAGCCTTCTCTTCCTTCAGGAGTTTAGATCTGCTGCTCCCCTGCCTGGCCTCGCCCTGCCTCGCACTTGAGTTTGGCCTTGGGGTCTCACCTATTCATTCACGCACCAAATCATTACTAATCACGTCGGAGCTGGCTGCATCCTAGGTACCGGCTGCAGCCACAGGCAGTGGCTGCTCCTGGTTCTCGCGGAAGTCATAGTGTCGTGAGAGCCACACAGCCCGTACAACAACAAGGGCGTCCACGGTGGTGCAGGGAAACAGAGCTAGGATGAAGGGTGAGGAACAGCTGTTCTGGAGCAAGCAGTCAGAGAACGCTGGGCCAGGAGGGGCGCTGGAGCCGATGCTGAGGGACAGGGTGCCCCGCAGTGGGCACTGCATAGGCCCCGCAAACCAGGGCAGTCAGTTTCCCTGCTAGGACCTTGCAGAGCAGCCTGCATCTCCCCATCAAAGACAGTCTGCTGGGTCCCCCACTGTGCTGTTCACATGGTGCCCATGTCCTCAGTGTCAGCAACTGTTGCTTGAATGGCAGCCCAGTGTGGTGGCCCCTCTTAGACTAAGAGTGGGGCCGTGGGAGGGCAAAGAGAGGGGAGGTGGCTGGTGAGGGAGGGGGCCTGTCACAAGGCAGGGCCTTCAACTCAGATAGTGCTGTTTTAAGAGGCTGCACTGAGCTCTTGCCTGTCGGTGGGGACCTGGGTTCCAGCTCAGTTGTGTAACTTGGGCAGATGGCCTTAACCTCTTTGAACCTCAGTTTTCTCATCTAGGAAATGGGGTAGTAACATACCACTCTCCGAAGTGGTGATGAAGAGTAGCGAGCTTCTGTGTTTGAAGTGCTTTGCCTGTCCCTAGAGTGAGGACCCAACACTGGGAGCCACTATCAGCAGTTTCAATTGGGATGGGGCTGTTGCTCTTGCAAGAGAAACTGCTTCCCAACTGAGTGACCTGAACGCCAAGTTTCTGCAGTGCCACTCTGTCACTTGTGTGTACCACCCGCACCACATCCCTTGTGATGAGGAATGAATGAAACCCACATGGTGTCAGAAGCAGCAGATGGGGTAGGTCGCTACAGGAGGGAAGGGAAGTCAGGAGGAAACTCATTCATTCATTCCTTTGACATTTCATTGAGTGCCTATTCGGTGTCAGGCATGAGCTGGGTACTGGGTCTATGAGAAGGAACAAGATAAGGTGTTCCTGCCAGGATAGGGGAGGGGGACTTCCTGAAGAAGGTGATGTCTGAGCTGGGTAGGGGTCTCCAGGCAGAGGTGGGGAGGAGGAGGAAGGGTGGCCCAAGCAGCAGGAGCCCTGGGTGCTCAAGTCCAGAGGTGAGAGGAGAAATCGAGACACATGAAAGGAACAGAGACTTTTGCAGTGTGGCTTGGGGCAGTGTAGAGGTGGGGAGAGGTGAGATGTGATATTGTATGGGACATACTTATAGTAAAATATTATTAGTTGTTTACCTGGAATGCAAATTTCAACTGGGCATCCTTTTTATTCCTTAAATCTGGCTGTTGTATTAAGAAGTAGTTATTTACCCTTTTGGGATATCTTGTGTTTCCTTTTTGTCTTCCTTCCTTTCTTCCTTCCTTTCTTCCTTTCTTCCTTTCTTTCTTTCTTTCTTTTTTTCTTTCTTTCTTTCTTTCTTTCTTTCTTTCTTTCTTTCTTTTTCTTTCTTTCTTTCTTTCTTTCTTTCTTTCTTTCTTTCTTTCTTTCTTTCTTTCTTTCTTTCTTTCTTTCTTTCTTTCTTTCTTTCTTTCTCTTTCTTTCTTCCTTCCTTTCTTTCTTCCTTTCTTTCTTTCTTTCTTTCTCTTTCTTTCTTCCTTCCTTTCTTTCTTCCTTTCTCTCTCTCTCCCTCCCTCCCTCTCTCTTTCTTTCTTCCTTCCTTCCTTTCTTCCTTTGTTTCTTTCCTTCCTTCCTTCTTTCTTTCTTTCTATTCAAAAAAGATGACTGTAAAAGAAGTGCATGAGCTCTCCCGCCCTTACCTGAGCTGCCCTGTGTGACAGAACAGTTGCCCTTACTTTCCCCAGGGCTTCCAGAGCCTGATTCCACTTCACCTGCCCAGCCTTATCTCACTGAGCCCTCCTGGAACCCAGGGGCAGGCGCCATTACTATTCCCAAATGACTGATGATGAAAGATGATCAGAGAGGTTAGGTCCAGTACTAGATACACAAAACCCACAGGCTGTTGGCACAAAATATACACCTGGTTCTTTCTGCCCATCCCCACCACAGTGTGATTTTTATATTTCCAGGTTAATTTCCACCCAAACGTAATCTTACAGGGTTGCTGTCATATAAAATAACATTTTAAAATATATTTTTAAAATGTTATTTATCTATTTTTATTTTTTATTTTGGGGGGAAGTAATTAGGTTATTTATTTACTTATTATTTTAATGGAGATACTGGGGATAGAACCCAGGACGTCATGCAGGCTAAGCAAGCACTCTACCAACTGAGCTACATCCTGCCCCCAAAATAACATTTGGAAATCCACCATTTTCACTTAATATTCGATCAAAAACTTCACCCCAAGTTTTTAAGTTTGTGTCTATGTAATATTGCACTAGAAGTGGGGAAGTAACTATGCTTGGACTTTATAAAGTGCTTGGCAAGAAATGGGCTTGGGGTGGGCACTGGAGGTGGGGACACCATGTAAGGCTGCCCAGTTACCAGAACAGAGACAGTGAGGGTCTAGCTCACTGAGATTTAGAACTTTCCCTGCCCCTGGTCTCTGGACTTTTTCCACCCTCTGACTTTAAAAGGAAAATGTACTAAGTATGGAAACTTCGGAATATTCTGGGAAGTTAAAGAAGCAGGAAAGATAAAACCTCACTCGCATGATATGAATCGCTACACCATTTGGGAAAAGTACACCTGGCAGGACCTATTCAAATTGAAAATACCTACATATCATAACCCACAGATTCTAATTCTAGAAAACCATTCTACATGACTAGAGGTAGGAGTACGTGCAGATATATATCCAAGAATTTAAACATCCAAAAAAAAAAAGTTTCAAAAACAAAAACAAACTAAAAAAGTTCCAAACTATCAATAACCTGAATAGCCGTGATTAAGAGAACCTCCACACTCTGGAATCTTGATCAGCTATTAAAGAAGGAACACAATCGGTTAATAAAGAACAAATGTGGACATGCACTAGAAAGATGTTGTGATGGACTCTTAGGGGACAAAGAGCAAATGTAATTTAGGTTCTATAATGACTTACAGTTTATATAGTATATTGTCTTATAGTTTCAAAAAAGTAGGGTCTTTTTTTGTAACATGTTGAACAGATACGTGTTGACTTCAGAGTGCAGATGTACTACTGTTAATGATACTTCAGAGGACAGATGGGAGAGGAGAATTACTGACTTTTAAAAAATGTATTTCAATATAGCTAGAATTGTTCCAACTAGAAATGTTACCTTTATAATAAAACACACACTAAAACATATGTACATATATACGTATATAAAATCCCAAAGCCTAGGGGACATCTCTGTAAACGTTTTGATGTATTTTCTTCATTTGCTTTTCCATGGATCAATATTTTGCATGCATCCAGTACATGCAATTTTGTAGTTTGGTTTTTTTTCCGCTTAATATCATTTGCATGCTTCTGGACGTGCAATGGTATTCTTAAAAACACCATTCTTAGTGGCTGCCTAACATTCCATCATGTGGATGATTTAATCAGTCCCTACTGTCAGACGTTTACTTTGTGTCTGACTTTTTTCATGATTATAAACACTTGAAAAATATGATTGTACATTAATTTTTGGACCCCAAATGAAACAAGTGACCATTGAGTGCTTAGTCTCAGGAGTGCTCCTGGCAGTGGGGTCCAAGCTTACAGTCTGGTTAGAGAGACAGATAATCAGGCACACAGACCACAAATGTGGTTAATTTCCTTAGAAAAGAATCCAGGAAGAGGAATTACTGGACCCAGGGGGGTGACCATTTAAAAAGATTTTTATTTTGGGCTCAAAAGTACATGAGAGTGATTATTCACCAGACCCCTGCCTGTATTTGAAGGTTATCACTTGAAACTGATTTCTAATTTGTTCCAAAAACAAACAAAGCAACTTGTAGTTTTAGTCTGCATGTCTTTGGTTAGTAGGGTGATGAGTTTTTCAGTACTTTCTTCTGATAGTCCTCTACTGAGCTCTATTCGTGCAAGATTGTTCTTTTCTTCGCTGATGTTTGATACTTCCTTTTTCATTCCGTTCTTACCATTTCTGGGATCTGTTTGTAGGTCTTCTATTCTATTTCTTGGTTTACCTGCACTGAGTCGAGTGAAGTAGCTTCACAATTTGTTTTAATATGTTAGGGCAAGTCCACCCTCATTCCTATTTTTGTTCCCAAGGCGGGAAACGGTGGCTGTTTTTGGCTATTCATTTTTCCAGGTGAAGTTAGAACTTTGTTAAGCCTCAGAACTGCCCTGCTAAGGTTGCATCAAACGTATATGTTAATTTGGAACACCAGTGGCATAGCCAGCCTTCCTGGGGGGACTTGGATCCAGTCTCAACTACACGGTAAACTTGAGACCCTCTCAGCCTCCTTTTGTCTGGTGCCCACAGTGCACCGAGAGGTCCATCAGGTGACCCCTAGCGCAGAGCCGCGGCCCCGGGCCGGCTCCAGCCCCTCTGAACAGCCTGGGTCCGGCCGGCCTGGGCGCGTCGCCTGACCCCGGGGGCCTGCGAGGGGCTGCGGCCACCGGAAGGGGCTGGCAGAACACGGAGCACAGTGACCTCTGCGCCCTCGGAGCAGGTAGGACCTGCAAGCTGCGTGAGGGCGCTGGGCTGGGCAGGGGGCTTCCTTCTCCGGATCCGCACGACCAGCCCCCCGATCCCGGGCCGGACCACGCCGTCTGCAGCCCCCGGCTGCGCGGTGACGCTGACCGCCTGCGGGGGGCACCGAGCGCTGCGGCGAAGGGGTCCGTGATGCGCGGTTGCGAGGGGTCAGGGTCAGGCCCAAGAGGGGTCGGCTCCGAGTGTGGGGGCTGGGCGAGAGCCAGTGGGGGCCAAAGTCCCCTTCCGCCGAGATGCGGTCAGAGTGCTCCCGGGCCGAGGTCGCGGCTCCACCCCCGCACCCGGAGTCGAGTGCCAGAGCGCCCAGGGTCGGGGTCCCGACTCCTCCCGCGCGCCCCTCCCCCACGGCGGTGTCGCGCGGCCACCCAGGCCCCGCCCCGGGCCCGCCCTGCTCAAACCCCGCCCGTGGCAGGCCCCGCCCCGCCGCTCGCCCATTCAGATGTGGGTCAGGGGTGAGCGGGCGGCGCCGACGTCACAAGCTTCCAAGATGGCGCCGGGCGGGCGGCTGTGAGCGGCGCTCGGGCGCGCGGGGCGGGGAGCCGAGCCGGGCCGGCGGCGGGCGGACGGGGCGGGCGCGGGCGGCGCGGGCGGCGCCGAAGACGAGGCCGCGGGAGGGCCGGCCGGCCGGCGGGCGAGCGCCGCCGCCGACGCACACGAGGTGAGGGGCGCGGGGCGCGGGGCGCGGGCGGCGGGCGCGCCCCCGGGAGAGGGGCGTGGGCGGGCGCGCGCTCGGCGACGTGGGGCTGCGCGCGTGGGAGGGGGCGGGACCCCCGGCCGCCAGCCGCCCGGCTTTGTGGTCTCGGGCCGGCGGGACGCGGGCTGCGGGGTCCGGGCACAAAGCCCCCGGCCGCGCGGGTTTGCGAAGCGGGGGCGGCGGGCGCCGGCTCTTTGTGCCTTTTCATTAGCGGTCTAATCCGAGCAGCGTCGGGGCGCGGCGCTGCCTGACAGGCGGGCTCCCATTATGCGGGCGGCCCCGCGCCCGCCGCCGCCCCTCTTACGGCGTTTTGCCATTTCCACAACTGCGGCCCCGCTGCGTCCGCGTCCCTTCCCCAGCCCCCTCCCCGCAGGAGGACGACTGCGCGCGGGCAGGGGCAGGGGCTGGGGCAGGCCTGGAGGGGCTGCTCCCGCAGGGCCAGGCCCTGCGGCTGGTGGGTTCGCTGCCCAGCCCCCAGACCTCTTCTGTAGGCAGCCGCTTGGCAGGAAGAGAGATGGGCTTGGGGGAGGGGGTCGGCTGGCAGGGGGAGGGGGGCTGAAGGGCCCCAGCTTGTCACTCTCTGTTTATCTACCAAGATGGTTCATAGTCACACAGGCTTAGCTGGGGGGCGGGGGGAGGCGGAGATGCCTCTCCCTGGGGGGCAGTGACTTCTCGAGAGGAGGGAACACGGCCAGATAATGCTCCCAGCGGCCCCACCCAGAACTGCGCGGGTCCTCCTGGGGAAGGGAGCCCGGTGCTGACCCGGATGGGCCGGAATGGTTTTTGAAGTTATTTATCCGTTTTCTTCTATCCGTTCCACCTCCAGTGTCCTTTCTAGCAGGAGTTGCCAAGCACATCTGGAAAGCTGGATTCCTGGCCCCCCCTACCCCAGCAGGAGGGGTGTAGCCCAGAGAGGCCACCCCTCTGACATATGTGGGGGGGGGAGGGGCAGAGCCTTGCCCGTAGGAATCCTGAGGCTTGTTGACTGATGTGAGGATTGCTCTGCCTCTTCGCGCTGGGGGGGGTGTGTGTGTGTGCTGGCAGGTAGTGGAGGGGACTCCAGGGCTCCTAGACTGAACTTGGGCCTGTTCTCCAGGGACCCTGGCTGGAGGGATGTAGCTGGGTCACCCAAACCCAAGACCTTTGTGGAGCAAGCATTTATTGCTTCCTGGCTCCTGGCCTTACTTCTTCCCCTCCGTTCCCATCTGCCAGCGTCTGGACTCCCTGGGTCTTTCAGCAGACATTTTCAGGAGCACAGGCCATGTGGCCAGTCTGTAGCCCTGGCTCAAGGAGCTGGCGGACGCTCAGCAGAACAGGGTTGCTGGAGTGGTCTGAAAAAAAGCAGATGGGCCGGCCTCCAGAGACAAAGCTGTGTGGTGAGATTGCTGGTTTAGCCAGCTCTTAGCACCAAGGGTCACGGTGGGGTGGTGGTGGATGCAAGACTGATACTTGGGGGCTGCGCTGAGTCCTTTGGCTGGAGAGTAGGTTGCCCTGCCTGTAAGTGAACCTTCTCGCCTGTGTGGTTGAGCTTATGAAAATCTCTAGGTCCTGTGGGCAGGCAGTAGCTTCACAAGGCTGGAAGGGGGCAGCCCACCTGCCTGCCTGCCTTGGGGTCAGAGCTCCCAGGTTGGTCAGCTTTCCTTTGCTCCTGGCTTCCTGCAGGCCCGTTTTGGGGAGTTGCCGAAGGCCTGTTGCCCAACTCTGGCCACTTGCCTGGAGTGCCGATGTGCGCCCAGGATTCCTCCCTGCAGTGTTTTCCTGCCAGTTGTTGGGACTTGCAGATTAGTCACTCAGTTTTTACAAGCAATTCCTGAAAAGAAAAATCTCCCTCTGGTTGCTGGCTCTGCGTAGAGGAAGAGGCAGCCCGAGGGAGCCAGGCCTTTAATTAAAGCAAAACCGAAATGATTGCTGTAGTTGCTGAAAAGAGAGGAGGAGGCGCTGGTGGGCGGAGGCGATGTGCCCTGTCCTGCAGCGAGGTGCCTGCCGGGGACAGGTAGACACCGTCCCGCCCTTTCTGCCTGGCCTTGGCCAGTGGCCCAGCCTTCTCCACAAGCTGCAGTCCTGGATTAATCCTCACGTAGTGTTTTCTTTCCATAGATCAGATTTCTCATTTTGTTAATAAGCACAGCCTCCGATCCACTTGAAGTCAGCTGTCGTGGACTTGGAGCAACAGGGTTTTGCATTATTGAGCTGACAGGCCTGCTGCCTTCCCGGAGTTCTGGTCTGGGGGTGGGGTTGGGGTGAGGGCAGCTAGCCCCTGGAGAAGGGCTGGCAGGGCAGTCCTGGAGAGTTGAAAAGTGGGGAAGGAATAAAGTTCAGTTTACCCAGGGGACCTGCTGCCCTGCCCTTTTGCTTGGCCTGTTGGCCTGGAGCAGTCAGCCCCACCCCACAGCTTGCCTGCCTGGCCCCCTGGGGCTGAGGGCCAGTGCCCACCCCCACCTGATCACTGGAGGGCGGGGCTCTGGATCCTGGCTGTGTCTGCAGAGAAGAAACCACAAACCTGGTTCCTCCGTGTCCTGGCCCTTGGAGCCTCCTTGGACTGTGGAGGGACTGCTGGAGTGGGGTGAGAGGGGCTGTACCCAGTCAGAAGGTCGAGCACGACACTGTTTACTCTCTGTGTGACCTTGGACAGTGATTGACTCTGAGACTTAGTGTCCCCATTTCTAAAGTGGGAACAGATCTGGAGTTTACATTCACGTATCGCTGCCTTCCAGAGCTCAGCCTAGGGCAGACAGACAAGCAAACAGATGATTGTGAGATGGGGTGATAGGACTGGCACCGTGCCACGTGGAGTGTGGAGGGCATGGGGTAGTGGCAGGCCCGGAGGGAGGGGCCGGCTCTGGGCTGCAGGATGCCTGCTGAGTCCAGGTCAGCGGCCAGAGCGGGGTTTAACCGGGAGGACACTGAGTTTTGTAAAGGCAGTGTCGGTGTGAGTATGGCTGGGGAGACGGGTAGGAGGGCAGCAGCAGGAGCCTGCGGACGCAGACACAGGAGCATCCACTGTGTGCCAGGCACCTGGGAGGCGACTTCACAAACTTTTAATTGACTCGACAAAAATGTGTTGAGAAGAAAAGCAGCGCCCAGCTCTCATGGCTAGACTCTGCCCTCTGGTGCTCATAGACTTGCCAAGCGGTCGCCCAGGAGTTAGGGGGATTGGTGAGTTTTCTGTCGGGTAGGTGAGACTTGGAGGTTAAGTCATGTCCTGGGGCTGCAAGTCCATGGCTGGTCGGGCTGGGGCTGGGGGGGGGACAACGCTTCTGACTCCGGAGCGTAAGAAGGCTCGTGTGGCTTGGAGTCTGGAGAGGGCTCCCTCAGGGTAGGGTAGGGGCCTCCCAGCCAGCCGGGCCAGTTTGACTCTGCCTGGCAGCCAGTTTGACTCTGCCTGGCAGCGCAGGGCTGCGCTTCCTGCTGGGAGGGGCCTTGCCCTGAGGGTTAGGGACCTGGGCTGGGGGAGGCTCTTAGAGGGATGGCAGGCCCGGGAGCCCAGTTTGAGCTGGGAGTGGCCAAGCCGGAAAAGCAGGTGGGGGCGGGGGGATGGTGAGTGGGCCCCCAGTGAGCTTGATAAGGAAAGGAAAGCCAGGAGCTGACTCCAAGCCCCACCGCAGTCCAGGAGGGAAGGGCTGGGGCCAGGGTGGCTCTGCTGAGGGAGCGCCACCTGGGAGGGTGTGGCTGGACTGAGTAGGGAGACTCTGAGAAACTGCCTGGCCCAGCCAGAAAGGGGCTCAGATCCCCTCCTCTGGCTGTCCCTTGAGTGGAGGGGTGGGGGAGTGTGGCCTTGGGGTTCGAGCAGGTCATCTGTCAAGGGCCTTGCTGCTGCTGCCTGTGCAGCACAGAGTGGGGCCTGTTTCCTGTTTGGGAAGCCACCTCCTCTGAGCACATGGGGGTGGGTGAGGAGGGAGGGCGTATGGAGAGGCAGGTGGCTGGGTCTCTGGTCTCCTGCGGTGCCCTGCCAGCTCTCCCCTTCCTGTCCATGAGAACTCCAAGGGCCCCTACGGAAGGGCAGGGTTGGGGCTTGGCTGGCGTTGGGGGTGCTTCTAGGTGGGGAGTTGGCCTCTTGAGGAGAGGGAGGGGCCGCTGGCTCTGGCAGGGGTGTGGCCACTGTGCACACTGTCCCCAGTGGTCAGGGCTGCTGCCATGGTCTCAGGCTTCTTTCCCAGCAGCGCCTGTGGGTGGGTGGGTGAGTGGGTGGGATTTCTCAGGTGAGTGGAGGAGGGGCTGTTCCAGTGCCTTGGGAACAGTACCCCCATAAGCACAGGTGGATGGAGGTGCTGCTCCCATTGCCATGCTGGGGTCTCAGCCCCTTGGCCTCTTCATCAGCTTGGTTATAGGCCTTTTGAAGGGTAGGACTACCCCAGGGCCTTTCCACTTCCCTCACCTGTGCTGCTTTGGGAGCCAGTCAGCTCTTGGTGAGTTCTTGTTCTCAGGATAAATGAGAAGGGAGAGAGAAAGGTTGATAGCTGGGAGACTGGGGCCTGGGGCTTCAGTGGCCTGCCTCACGTGGACACAGGGATCTTCTCCTGTGATGAGCACGGGCTACATGCTGACCTCCTAATGTGCTGTTCCCATGCTGCCTGGCGAAGGCTGTCTGATGGTGCCCTGGTTCTCAGCTCTGCACAGCTGGGTCACCTGCAGTGGAGGAGCCCAGACCCGCCCAGCCCATCTCTGGGATGGGCCCAGGCATCCATGGTTCCCAACGCTTTTGAAATGAGTCCATTGTGCAGGCGAGTTTGAGAATCATTGCTTTAACAGGAGCTAAATCTTCATTGATGGCAGAGTCAAGGAGGTGATGATTCCACGTAGACTGCAGGGGTGGTCCCAGACTGCTGCCCTACCGTGGCCCAGCCGCATTGGATTTACAGAGGAAGCCCGCCGATTCTCCATTCGCTACCAGGGTCTGGGAGAAGCTTCAGGTGCAGAGGGGGCTCCCCCTTTTCATGGTCCCCAGGGTCAGTGGGAGGGACCTCAGCCCTAAGGGGGCGTCTCCTAGGAGGTGCTGCCTTGACCCCAGGACACTTGGTCCTGCTTGGCCTTCAGAGACTGCCTGCCCTGCTCTCTTGGTTGAATTCTTGGGCCCTGGTTGGCCTCTGTGTGCTCTGGTGCAGTGACCTTGGAGTTTCTGGTGGCTCCCTAACAAACCCACTGTGGTCACAGCAGGGGACCCCTGAGACCTGGGTCCAGTCCCTTCTGTTTTCTTTGACTTCAAAGTGCCTCAAGGGAGAGAGAGATTGGTCCTGAGGCTAGTTTCCTGGGCTGTTATCTGGACAGATGTGCGAGGGGGCCATTCATGAGGGCCTAGGAGGCAGAGTGGGAGGGGGCGTGAGGGGCACAGGAGGCAGAGCTTCAGGCCAGGTCTGGGTAGCCCGGCCTCCTTTGTTGGGATGAAATAGCGAGTGGGCTGTTCTGAGGGCTGACAGGACCTGCCTGCCTGCTCTGGGCAGCTCACCGCTCCGGGAAAGTGGTGAGGTCTGAAACGGGCCTGGTTGCTGTCCTGGGTGGGAGGCGCTGCCCTTTAGAGGAGGGAGCAGCCTGGCCTGGGCAGGGGAGGAGCTGGGACTGAGATTGGTCTTGGCTGGGTGGTCAGGGGCTGTCAGGGTGTCCCCTGTGGGCTCGTTTTCAGCCCTGTGCACATCTTGGTAGATGGACCCGCGGGTTCTACCTCCAGTGAGTGGATTCCTGCCTCTTCACTTGGCCTCTCCTGGGACCTCATGCCCTCCCCTTTGGTAGAAGGGGGCTGAGGTTTTTCTCTGGTAGCTTGTAGCTTGGCCTAGAAACCAGGGGGAAGATGCTTCCCACGGAGTCGCTGATGGGATGCTGGGAACATGGTGGCAGAAGAGGGGGACAGACGCATGCAGCCCTGAGCGTTTTCTCAGTCCGCGCTGTACAGGCAGCTGGGAGAGGTTAGTACTCGGCCCGGAGTCAGGTGGTGGTGGAGAGGTTCTGGGAGCAGGACACGCACAGCGGAATACGGCTGTGGGCTCCTTCTGCTGAGCAGTGCTCGTGCTGGAGGGCAGCGAGGTTTTCGCTTCGAGTGGGGTTGCAGGCAGCTGCGTGGGACAGAGCCAGGGAGTCCAGTTCTGAAGTGGAGTGTGGTCCCTTGTCCTGGACGCAGGGTAAAGAGAACTCTTCAGGCCACCCTCCTCCGTCCAGCCCCAGCTCTTCCCTCTGCCCCGTGGAAACCTCCAGGAGAGCCGTGTGGGGGAGGGACGTAGTCCGAGAGCTCAGAAAGGGCCCCTGTCCTCTTGGGCGCCACATGATGTGGGCAAAGGAGAGGTGCTGGTGTGGCGGCATACATGGGGCCTCCCTCTGGGCATGTGGGGCTGTGTCTTGGTGGGCGGCCATGAGGGGAGGGCCCTGGGTAACCACCTCCCGCAGGTGCCTTTCCCCACTGCCAGGGGGCTAGGCTGCTGGCTGAGGTCGCCCCGGTGGCTGTGGTCGGTGAACCTGAGCCCCAGAGGGGTGCGGGCCAGGGGACAGCATAGTTTCCAAAGTTCCACATTCCATGCGTGTTGACGCTGATGAGGGCGCCAGGGCTGGCCTTGCGCCTTGGGCAGTCGGGGGTTTGACTGCGCGCCCCTGGCAGGTGGGCAGGTGGGTAGGCGGCTTGCTCACCTTCCTGTAGACCCCTCCCCACTTCCCCATCTCCCACTCTGCCCACCTCTGCCGGCTGAGCACCGAGGTCCTACAGCCGGCAGGGGCACCTTGGGCTCTGCAGTTAGCAGGCCTTGGAGGCCCCACAGGGTTTCTGCCCGCCCTGCCTCCAAGGGGACTAGCTGAGGCCATTTGAAGTGGCGATTCCTCTTATTTGTTTGATGTTCATTACTCGGGTTTGGCAGGGGGCCGCTTGCCTGAGATTTCTGCATTTGGTGAGCAACTGTGATTTTGTGGACCGAGAACTCTGGTGTCAGGCCAGTTCCTCCACGTGCCAGACCTTACCTCTCCACGCCTCATTTTCTGTGCCTGTAAAAGGGGTTGGTGTTTGAGATAATGGCTGTCAGCCCTTCTCAGGGTGGTTTGCAGACCCCTTGGGGTCCTCAGGACTCTTCAAAAAACTTGGAAGTTGCTGGCCTTTGTTCCTGGGTAGACCCTTACACCATCAGTGCCATGCTGTGGTGGGTGGCACTGCCCGAGGTGCCCATCACTGGAGAGGCATTCTCCAGCCTCGGCGCTGGGGCCAGGACCACTGGTTTTCGTCACGCATGTCCTGGGGGCTGGACAGATGATCGGGCGGTGACTCTCATCCTCAGAGGACACATCTTTGGCATTCTCTGTGCCGAGCTGGGGGCATGGGCGTGACGTCATCTCCAGGAAGAGCAAGCTGCTCTTTCTCGTGGAATGTTTGTTTCACCTGAATGAGAAGCTGACAGGCCGGTGGTTGCTCAGCCTCGGAGAATCTGTTAGACCTTTTCTCAGACCAACAAAGTGAGCCTGGCTGCCTGAAGGAAGACAGCTGACAGTGTTTGTTGGCAGTGATAGAGCCAGCAAACGGGGAAGGGGAACATTTTGGAAAGGTCTGGAAAGCTCCTTTTCTTCTCTGTGAGCCTGACTTAAAGACTTCTTCTGATACAGTCAGTGGGTTTTTGGATTTTTTAGTGTTGTACAATGAAGTCTGACAACATTTGGAAGATATGATTGCCTCAGTGAACCCGTATTTTCCGAATGACCAGTACTCGATGTTGCAAAATCCTGGGTGAGTGCAGGGCAGAGCGGTGGTTTTGTGTAACCAGGTATGGGTTAGTCACCGATACAACTTCAGATTCTACGTTGCAACCTTCAAGAAACTGCCACTTGTTGAGTTTAAGTGTAATATTAAGGCAGAACAGCTGTCTTTATCTGAAAAGGTTAAAACACTCCTTTCTTCTGTCTGTGTATGGTTGGATTTCTTTGTAGATTTCAGTCAAAACCTAACAGACTGAGTGCAGGGCCAGCTGAGAATCCAGTCACTTCTATTAAGCCAGACGTTAAAGACATTTGCAAAAATGTGAAGCAGTGCCACACTTCTCACTGACTTTTTTTTCTTTTGAAATAGTTTTTTCCCCCATGAAAATATCATTTATGTTAGCATAAAATGGGTTTATTATTGACATTTTAAGTCAAATATTTTTAAATGATCAGTTTTTTGTTTAACACAGTAAATAGAACAGTAACATACAAGTCACATAAGAGTCCTTTGGGGGTGTCCTTCCTAATTTTCAAGAACATGGACAGGAGTTTTGGAACCAGGGACAAGGGCCAGCCAGGCAGCTTCCACACCTGGACTCCTCATGGATTACTTCACCCTTCCCCCCACTGCCCTTCCCTGCCGTCACTTGCTCACCTTGTAGACGTGCACGAGGGCCTGCTGCATGGCTAGAGCGGCTGTGGGGCTGGTGGGACTCAGGGTTGCTGACCTGGGGAGCCCATTGGCAGGGGATGACCAGGAGGGGAGGTGTTGGAAGGAGGCAACTGGGTGGCCGGTGCTGACATGCGGGTGGGGGTGCAGGGCGGCTTCGCCGAGGAGGGGACCCTCGGGCGTGACTGGAGGTGGCCAGGCCCTCCGGGAAGCCCTCCCACCCCGCAGACCAGGCCAGGGTGTGGGCTTTATCCAGGTAGTGGGAGTCCATTGAAAGCTTTGAGCAGGGGAGTGACTCGATGAGATCGCTGTTTGAGAAAGATAACTGGGTTGATTGGACTCCGAATTGGAGGGGGCAGGGGCTGCAGGGGGGAGAAGTGTGCTAGACTTTGGTGTTTTGTCCAGAGTGGCTATAACACAGCCCTTCTCCTCCAGTCCTGGAGAGGGTTCCTGGGACTTCCTCCTGAGGGTGGGGCTCCCGCCCTCCCCGTACAGAGGTTCTGGCTTGTGTTGCGCTCGGTTTGGGCTGAGGGATGTTTTCTGGGCATGTCTTGTGGGACTGGCCCCCCTCAAGCCCTCATTCACACATTGTTGCCGGCCCTTTGGGCGGTCTCGTGAGCCAGGCGATGGGAGCGGGGCTCGGCCCCTCTTTGGATCTCGAAGGCCTGTGTGTCCCTCTCCCATCTCCCACCAGGCACACTGGCTCCTCCTAGATCTGAGACTGTGCCACATGTGAGTTACAGCGCACACCTGTAGGCGTAAATAGTGGGGGACACACCCAGGTAAGAAACAGCCCCCGTGCCTTGGGTGTTCCCCTGATGCTCTGCTGCTCCCAGGCTCCCTCCTGAGGTCACTGCTCACCTGTATCTCGGATTAAGTGTTCCCTAGCTTGTGCGGTGTCCTCGCGTTTGTCTGGGTCCTTGACAGTGGGTTTGTTCTCTGTACACGGAGCTGGGTGCTAATCGCTCTTTTGAGACTCACCTGAGTGCTGGGTGTCGCTGTGGTCTCTGTGCCTCTGTCCCCACTTGGAGTGTTCCAAGGTAGCCCTGTCCCACAGTCATCACAGGGCCCACCTGAGAGCATTTGGGGTGTTGGGTTTTGCTGCCACCTCAGAAGCCCAGTTTTCACCCCCAGCTCTGCTTCTCTGGGCAGAGAAGGGCCTGTTTATTTTTCTGTTCCTAAACCCTGTTCTTTAATGCCAAGTAGCCCTTCCAGCACCCTGGAGACTCCATCTTAGGAAACTGTGAGCACTTGTTCTTCAAGCCCTAGGGGCCCTTCTGCTCCCTTCTCTTTCAGAGTGCCAGGCCTCTCCTCTATCACACCCATCACGTCACCTGCTGGGCAGGTGAGACCTCTTCTCTGTAAGTGCAGGACCTGGGGGCGTTGGAGGCCCACGGCCACAGGTGGTAACGTTTTCATAGCAGTTTCCTAATTTTATCCTTAAAGATGCGTCTTAAAAAGCTCTGGTGGATGCCCAAGGTGTCTCTACATGGGTTTGTTGGTTTGTTTTCCCCCATTTTGGACTAAACCTGACCCTTGATCTCTGGCTTTAGCACCTTGAGCCCTTGGCTGGAGGCCCTGGGGTTGGGGGCTGGTCCTCCACACAGGGCAGGGGATCCCTTCCTGCTGCCTGGCAGCTTCCTTTGACTCCAGTCCCTCAGGGCCTCATCCGATTTCTTCCTGGCCTCCTGCCTCTAGTGCGCCCGTTGCTCCTGCTCGGGCCCCTGTTGGCAGCCCTGTGCCATCAATGTGCACTGTGTGCACATTGCCTGCCCAGCTTCCGGCTTCCTCTCCTCTCCTGGGCGTGCTCGTCAGGACCTGAGGAGCCCCTTCCCTCTTCTCTGGAAGTGTCAGCCTGGGCACTGGGATAATTAAAAATGTCATTGGGTTGTTGCTGCCTTTGGGTGGCAGCCACCACTTGCCCCTAATAAGAGAACTTAAGGTGGTCTCTGGGTTTCCTGTGGGCTCCCAGCTGGTCTGTCGAGTTCCCTCTTCTGCGGCAGACACTCCCCCCTGTCCTGTCAGCATCCGCTTCTTGTCCTGGGACGCTCGTGATTAGCCGGGGTTCAGGTCTGCTTGCTAATGAGGACCAGGACAGGCCCTGTCACCCCTCCCTGGAGGTGCCTCTGCCCTAAGAAGCAGTTGTGCGTGACAGCCCCACAGACTCTTCCCAAGTGGACATGCATCGAGCATCCAGCACAAGAAATCTAACTCCGGGAGCCCCTCGAGGGGCCTTGGGCCCCCACCTCACCCCCCAGCCCCTGCTTTCCACCTGGGCCGGAACCACCTGCCTTGTCCTGTTTGGGTCTGGCCACTCTGCTCAGCAGCCCGCTGGAACTTGTCCGTATGTGGAAGTGACCATGGACACTGCTGACAGGCAGCTCCTCCTGCCCCGAAGAGGCAGAGTCGCGAGGTTCAGCCCAGGCGCAGGGTGGAGCCCTGCACCAGCGGCCACTCTGCTCCGGGGAGTGGGCCCCAGGGTCTGCATGTTTTCAGTCTTGGTCTTGTTTAAAATCTGACCTTTCTTTTTCCTGCCCAGAAGATACTCTTTTTTTGTCCTTGATGAGCTAGTTAAAGCCATCCTTGCTGTCTGGCATCAGGTTTGGGGGTGTCTGTTTTTACAGCTCTCCCATAGCATGCGCCTCAGCCCTATTCTGCCGTGGGCAGGGCCACAGCTCTTTTAGCCTCGGGCTTCCTGCCACCCTGACAGCGATGTGGGTGGACGGGTCTTTTCTCGGGGGAGGGACCCATCTGCACTGAGGTGGTTCTTCCTGCTTTTCCGTTATGAAATGTCTTGAATGGAGTGGCGATGATGGAGTTTGGTAGCCCTTACTGGGCGTAAGAGACTGTCAGCTTCTGGGATTGGCTTTGAAGTTGTGATGTTGGCTTCTCAGTCCTGGAGCCGTGGGCTGGGCAGCTGCACCTCTGTGACTCCTGAGAGGTGACAGGGCAGGTAAGGGGTGGCTCCAGCCCAACTGGCTGCCCAGAATTTCCACCTGTTCGCCACTGTTGCTGCTTCTCCTCCCTCCCTCCAGTCCTCTGCCTGCTGCCTGAGGCCACCGATGCCCGTGGTGTTTATTAGTCACTCTCAGCTCATTTACTGGAGACATGTCTGTCCTTTTGGGGCCGACTCCTTCCTCTTGACCCACATCGGCTGAGCATCTGCCCTTGCAGAGTGGTGGGCTTTCCGGGTAGTAGAAAGCTGTACCTGCCCCAGCGCATGCCAGACTCCAGTGTACGTGCAGGGCCCTCGGGGTTAAAGAGGTCTGGAGTGAGACCAGAGTGTCTGCGTGTCTCTTGAAACCCCTGGGCCATGCCTGACAAGCAGCAGGACAAGTAGGACGTGGGGCGGGGGTGCAGGGCACCTGTCACCCCCTCGGAGAGTAGCTCCTGGGTGTCCCTTGCTCCTTCCTGAGAGGGAGTACGTGTTGCCCCTGCCCTGTTGGCCAACCTGCCCGCCATCCTCCACAGGCCCGCCTGCCTCCAGGCTCTGGCTCTTTCGCTGCCTTTTATCAGGAGCTTGGCCCCTCCCTGGGGGGGTATGGGTGCATAGAAATGAGTACAGTTTTCGTAATAATAGTAATCGTGGTCATTCCTCTTTGAACAGCACTTACCTGCTGCTTCCCGGTAGCACTTCTGGTTTCACCCGGCCCGCGCTCCTGGCCAGATGGGGCCAGGCTGGGGGCCTCCCAGCGGGCTCCCCCACACCCTCCTTCCAGCCAGCTGGCCAGTTGTGCCTGTGCCAGTGGGGGAAACCAGCTGCAGGTCCCCTGGGTCCCGCCTCCCTTGTTGACTCCCAGTGGGAGTGGCAGGTGGGTTGCAGGCCTGATCACAGGGACCAGCATGCAGGGCTCCTCTGGAAAAGCAGGCTTTGCCAGGCCTCCCTATGCCTCTAAGATGGGCGTGCGTGTGTGGGAAGGTGGGGCAGCGGGGATTTTAGGATGGACTTAGGGAGGTTGGGCTATGGTGGACGCCATCTCCCTCACTGCTCGAGTGAGCTGGTGGGGGCAGCAGGGCTGGCCTGAGGGGTAGGGAAGGAAGCCGGGCCTGGCCCCCATCCCCGTGTCACCAGCACGCTGATGGAGCCCGGGTGTTTATTTCGTGAAAGTCACGTCAAGAGGGCTGGGCTCCTGGCATCCGTGGAGCCTGTTGCTTTCCAGGAGGATGGTCTGGGAGGAGAGCCAGGAGCTGCTGGCCGGCGTCCAGGTCTGGGCAGGATTACACGGCTGGGCTTGCCCAGAGTCCCGCTCACCACCAGCCGTGCCTGGAGGGGCAGGCTGGAGAGGTCACAGGAGCAGCGGGCGCAGCCTGGGTCCCCCAAGCAGGCTGTGGGTCAGGGACCCCACTGTCTCCTCTAGCCAGAAGCTTCTGCTGCTGCCTGGTGGTGGTGAGGAGCTGGGCAGGCCTGACGTCCTCACGCAGAGCTGGGGAGAATGTAGCTGGGCAGGGTGGGGCCCTGCTGGGACGGACAGGCGGGCAGGAGTGGGAGGGGAGGTGAGGGTGGAGGCGCCTCTGCCCCTGGAGGAGGTGCTGGTGTCCATCCCCAGGGTAGGAAAGTTGGCTCTGGAGTCAGGCTTTGAGTCTTTGCTCTGCCACCTGTTTGTTCCTGTGACCTTGGGCAAGTTGCTTAACCCCCCAAACCTTGTGGTCTTATCTGATGTGGAGATAACACCACAGTCTTCCCCACAGGCAGGATGCCATCTCAGACTGGTGCAGGGCGAGGCCAGACCCTGGGGAGGGACGAACTTCCTAGGCTGGTGGCTGGGTTGGGGGCGGGGCCTGAGGCTCTTTTGGATTCTGGGCTGCTTGGACTTTCCAGGTCTCTGCCCTCCAGCCGCCCCCCTGCAGCCTGCAAGAGGCAGGGTGCGCACCTGTTGGGGCCATATCTGGAGCACCAGGTGGCCACAGTGTGGGTTGTCTGGGACCAAGACTGGGGGCCAGTGGCCAGCGTGTGTGTCTAGGGCCCTCTCCGGCAGGTGTGCATAAGCCCCTGGGGGCATGGAGGCTGCCTGGTGTCCTTGTGCCTCCCCCAGGCAGTGGAGCCCTGCGTGGGGGATGGGCAGCCCCAACTCTCAGCTGGAAGGTTGTGTGTCACTCTGTGACTTCTGGCTAGGTGTCCTGGAGCCGGGAGGTAGTTACGGAGAAAGAACAGCCAGCTGTTGGCAGCTTTGGGGTGGGCCCTGCGGGAGCTTCTCCCGGGATGGGACGCAGCATGACTCCAGGCTCCTGTGGAAGGTGTGTTCTGGGGAGTGAGGGGGCCACAGCAGGGGGGTGGCGGTAGAGTGTTCTTGGAGACAGAGACGTGGGCAAAGAGGCCTGCCCAGAGAGAGATTGGGCCCTTTTCCCCACCCTCACCCCTCTCTCTGGGACCCTTTGTCCTGGCTGGGTGCGGGCTGGTGGAAGTTTCCTGAAATTGGGAGGCGTGTGCAGGGGTGGGTGTCTGGGACAGCTCCTGTCAGACCAGGGTAGGTGTCGTTCTCCTGGGCTTCCTGCTTGATCAGGGTGCTTTCATCTGAAGACCTCCTCTCTCTGCCTTCTGCCCTTTGGAGCTGGCAAGGGGGCTCCCCACCAGCCCCTGAGGCCACGTGGAACCCCCCCAGGCAGGTGAACCACAGGGGTGCTGTCCCCGCCTCTGCTGTCCTCACGGGCCTCCTGGCTGGTGTGTGTTTGAGGGGTGGGTACAAGGAGGGTGGACGGGAAGGGCGTCCTTGGCCCAGGTGGTGCTGCCTGCAGGAGGAGCCAAGAGATCCCAGATAGCTACTCTGCCCTCAGGAGCCACCTCCCAGGTCTCCGGCCCTGGGTGGGCTGGAAGCCAGCAGTGGGGAGGGCCTTCCTGCTTTGTAGGGCAGTGTGGGACGTGGGGGAGTGGAGGCAGAGGCTCCCTGTTCCAGCCAAGGCAGGAGGTGCTCTGTCCTGGCTCTTGGAGCGTGGAACACACTGGAGGTGTGGGGCCGCGGCTGGGTGCGCCAGGTTTATGAGCATGGGTGTGTCTGTTCTTTCTGGCTTTTTGCTGGGGGGCTTTTTTCCCACTTGAGGGAAATATGACATGGTACCTGAACTCAAGTGGTCCCTTGACTGGTGAACATGTCCATGTCAGCCCAGAGTCCCACCGGGATGTAGAGCCACCCTCACCCCAGGATGTCCCCGGCCCCTCTCCCCGGCCAGCTGGCTTTGTTTCTCCCCCACATTGGCTCTGCCCATTTCAGAACCTGACCATGCGGTCTGTATCCTTGGCTAAGGTGTCCCTTCTTGGAGTGATGAATTTGAGGTTCATCCATGTTTGTTGTATCAGTTCTCTTTTTGTTTTTTTAGGATTTAAAGTAAAATGTACTTAAAAATTTTTGAATATTACAGAAATGAACTTACAGAGACCTCATTTAGCAATTGGGTGTGTGGCCCAAGGAATTTCTTTCCTCACAACAGCACTGCAGCAGAGGGGCGGTGGCCCTCCTGGGCATGGGGAGCAGAGGTGGGGCTTGGAGGGCAGCAAAGGAAATGGGGACTCAGCGGGGACCCGTCCCAGCTCACCGTGTGACAGCCCTTTGGATAGGTGAGTGCTGGCCATTGTGTAAATACGGACCCAGGGAGGTGGCCCAGATCTTTGTGTCCACAGGAGGGCAGAGCTGCTCCCCACCTCGTATTCAGCCCTGTGGGGACAGCTGCCCACTCTCCCGTGAAGGGCCAGATCCCGGCCTTCAAAGAGTGCCTGGCTGACTGCCCTGCTGCCCTGACCCTGGGCATCCTGGAGCCGCACTCTAGCGGGCAGCAGAGTTGCACTGGGCTTGGGATACTGGGGGCTGCTAGGTGTGTTGCCTGGGCCTCCTGTCAGGGGTTGCTGGGGGCCAGAGCCGGGCCAGAGAGCAGCCTCATTCCAGCCCATGGTGGGCCCTGCCAGGGCTGGGCATCAGCCCAGTACCCAGTGGGCACTGTGCTACCAGTCTGCTGGGCTAGCCCCCCAGCTGTGTTTTTAGTTAATCCCTCCCCAGCTGTGGTAGGCGCTTGCTGTGGTGATAAGGCGGAGGTCTCTGAGAGGGAAGGAGCAGGCCTCTGAAGGGGCCCTGGCCCTCACCTGCGATGAGGTTGCATCCTTGGGTACAGACCTGGTGGCAGCCCTGCCCACACTTGGCCAGGCCTGGGGCAGTTGGCGGGTCTGCGGCCGGAGGTGCTCTCCCAGCAGGCAGTGCTGTGCAATCCCCCACAATGGATGGTGCGGAGAGGCCTGCTGGGCCTTGTCCTGCTGAGCCTCCCCCCGGGGTGGGGGGTCGGGCTCAGGGGGAGACACCTGGTCAGTCACCCGGCTCTTCCCAGGCTGGACTGATCGGGCCGGTCTGCCTGATCTCTCTGACCGGGACCAGGAACTCCTAGGTACAGGTCTCGCACGTGCTGAGGCAGGGCCACTGGGCAGGTGGACGCTCTGCCAGTGGGGCTGGGGTTGTTCTGGGATTCAGTGCCGCATCCGGTGTGGCCTCCCATCCCCTCTTCCAGTCTGCTCTCACCAGTACTGGGGTGGTCTCTGTCCCTCATCCCAAGGCTGGGCTTGGCTCTGTCCTGCCTGCCGTCTCTGGCCTCTCTTGGTTGTGAGGGGCCGTGAAATGTGGACTCTCCCAGTGTGCTGGACCCACAAAGCTCGTTCTGCTGCCCTCTGGGCCCACTGTGCCCCCTCCCCCCGGCCACCCCTGTGAGAGGGAGCTGTGCGAGGGCCAGAGACAGCTGGCAGGCTGGAGCTGAGGCCTCCTGGCCACCCCGCACCCCGGGTCTGGTCACATTCCTGAGGGACCTGCTGAGCCTCCCTGGCCCTGCGGGCGGGGGAAGGGCGGGCAGGGATGGGCTCCAGGCTTCTGCAGGTCTCCTCCCCCACCCCTGGCTTCCTTCCAGTGGAGTCCAGGCCTGCCTGAGTGGGGGGCAAGTGGGGGGCCTGGAGCCCATGCCGCAGGACCCCTCCCGCAGGGCCCGAAGGCCTGGGGTGCATGGAGCCCACCCGCACCTGGCGGCAGCTGCCAGCAGCCTTGGCGGGCTGGTATTGAAAGGGCGAGCCTGCAAAAGCCATGTGGTCAGGCTGGGCAGGACAGGAGGGGGCTGGGCCCTCTGGGCAGGGAGGGGGCCTGAGCAGCCGGGAGGGAAGGGAAGGAGGCAGGAGAGTCAGAAGCGGTTGAGACTGGTTCTTATAAATAGCCCGCTGCACCAGTGCCTCCAATTTTGACCTTTTGTTATGTAAATGTAGCCAGCCTGGGAAGGGCTGCCCAGGCCTCCTGCCACCACGCCTGCTGCCAGGAATTGAGTGCCTGCCACTAGCTCCCCCAGATCTAAGTGACCCTTGGAGTATCCTAAGTTTTTTTGGGGGGGTGTACCCTGCTCCTCAGGCCTGTGTTCTCCTGCCATCACCCTACCTGTGGGCGCTGGCCACTGTCTCCTGCCCAGCTGTCCCCGGCGTTCCAACCGGGTAGACCCCTAGACCTTCCTGGGGATGACGGCTTCCAGGCCCCCTAGGCACCCTCTCCCTCGCCGCCCCTCCTGCCTTCTGCCCCCCGACTGCTGCCTGTCTGTGTAACCGTGTCCATCTTCTCCCCTCCAGGTGACCAGGCATTGATGCACCCCCAGGGAGGCCACGCACTCAAGGAGGCCACCCCCGCTGGCTGCTGCTCACATGGTTTCTGGGCCCCTGGCACTCCGGTAGGCCCTGGTGGGGAGCTGGCAGGGTGGGGAGGTGTGGGGGAGACGGCGGAGGGATGGCGGCTGCCCTTTCTTCTGGGGACTCTCTGGGCCGCCCGCTGCTCTGGGCTTGCGTCCTGGCTTGCAGTCCTTTGTGTACGGGCAGTGCTGGGCAGCCTGGAGGGGGCCGGGACTTGGGGAGGAGGGGCTGCTGTGGGCTCACAGGCTCCCAGATGATGGGACCTCCTGCCCTCTGCCTGTCCCAGTGCCAGGATGGGAGCACCAGCCATCCTGGGTGCTGGCCAAGCTGACACTGCAGTTCCCTGGGGCTGGGTATTCCTGCCTTTGTCCCTGCCTGGCTAGGGGGAAGGGAGTGGCGGAGGGCTGGTTCCCCTGGGACCTGGGCTCCAGCTTCTGAGCCCCCGCTGAGCAACTTCACACGGCAGCTGGCACTTGCTGCCTCCTGATGCCAGGCCCTGAGTGCTGGCCCACATGGCTTCACAGTGTGCTCGAAGCCTTCCTTGTGGTGCCCGTGCTTGTGAGAGTTTGCCTCTGTCTCTGCAAACAAGGCTAGGGGCAGCCTTTGTGTCACAGGAAGGTGTGTGGGGGGCGCAGCTCCTCCAGGCTCTGCCCCAGAGAGTTGGGACCTCAGGTTGGGGAGGCTCCGAGCTGTCATTTCCTTTCAGAGCTTGGGTCCTGAGTGGAAGGACATGAGGTTGCTTATTGGCTTCACAGCATTGCCTGTGGGAGGGCACCTGCTCCCAGAGACCCCCGTGCCCACTGCCACACAGCCACCCACAGGGTTCCCGTGGAGGCCGGGGGCCTCTGCGTGTTTATTACTCAGTGACATCAGTTAGCATCTTTGCCAGTCAGGCAAGTTTCCCAGGCTCAGACAGCACTGCCCTCAGGAAGGCCCTGGGCCCAGCAGTGCTAGAGTTTGGCTAGGAAAGTGCTCAGTGCCTGGGGAGTCGAGGCCTCGTGGGATGGGGGCACGGGTGGGGGCGGGCTGCAGAGTCACGAGGTAGCACCTTGGGCTGTGAAGCTAAGTTCAAATCCCCGTTTGCCTGGCACCAAGGACGTTCATTGTCCCCTGCTTGCATTCTCATGTCCTGTAGAAGGGTGATGCTGCCCCCCTTGTGGGCGTCGTGGGTGGTGTGATTTCCCTGCTCAGGCGCTTGGCCCCAGGAGGTGGCCAGGGCCAGGTTGGCGCAGAGGGTCCCCATCTAATGCATGTGTGCCTGTTCCTGCCCACAGGTGGTGCGTGTGGGCGGGGCGTGGGGACATGGGGCCCGACATGGAGCTGCCCAGCCACTCAAAGCAGCTCCTGCTGCAGCTAAACCAGCAGAGGACGAAGGGCTTCCTGTGTGACGTCATCATCATGGTGGAGAACTCCATCTTCCGGGCCCACAAGAATGTCCTGGCTGCTAGCAGCATCTACTTCAAGTCCCTGGTGCTGCACGACAACCTCATCAACCTGGACACGGACATGGTCAGCTCCACGGTATTCCAGCAGATCCTGGATTTCATCTACACGGGCAAGCTGCTGCCCAGCGACCAGCCGGCCGAGCCCAACTTCAGCACGCTCCTCACCGCCGCCAGCTACCTCCAGCTGCCTGAGTTGGCGGCCCTGTGCCGGCGCAAACTCAAGAGGGCCGGCAAACCCTTTGGCTCAGGGCGGGGTGGGGCCGGCCTGGGGCGACCCCCTCGCAGCCAGCGGCTGTCTGCGGCCTCCGTCATCCAGGCCCGGTACCCAGGGCTCGTGGATGGGCGTAAGGGGGCCCACACCCCTCAGGAGCTCCCCCAGGCCAAAGGCTCAGATGATGAGCTCTTCTTGAGTGGCTGCAACCAGGAGAGTGTGCACGGCCTGGGCCGGCCAGTCTGTCCGGCCACCGGGGAGGCCGGCCTGGGTGGCTGCAGCACCAATGGGAGCAGTGGGGGCTGCGAGCAGGAGCTGGGCCTGGACTTGTCCAAAAAGAGCCCTCCCCTGCCCCCCGCCACCCCCGGGCCCCCCCTCACCCCAGATGACCCATCTCAGCTGAGCGACAGTCAGCACGGCTCGCCCCTCTCAGCCTCTGCTCCTCCCGCCGCCAACAGTGCCTCTTATGCCGAGCCGGGGGGCGCCCCCAATGAGCCCATGGATCTGGAGGGGGCTGAGGACAACCACCTAAGCCTGCTGGAGGGGCCCGGCGGGCAGCCCCGCAAGAGCCTCCGGCACTCGGCCCGCAAGAAGGAGTGGGGCAAGAAGGAGCCCCTGGCGGCCTCCCCTTTTGAGCGGCGGGAGGCGGGGCCCAAGGGTCCCTGCCCTGGGGAGGAGGCTGAAGGGCCAGGGGACAGGGTCCCCAACGGCATCCTGGCGGGCGTGGCGGCGGGCAGCGGGCCCTATGGGGAGCCCCCATACCCCTGCAAGGAGGAGGAGGAGAATGGCAAGGACGGGAGCGAGGACAGTGGGCAGAGCGGCAGCGAGGGGGGCGGCGGCCGTGCGGGCGCGCACTACGTGTTTCGGCAGGAGGGCTACGAGACGGTGTCCTACGGGGACAACCTGTACGTGTGCATCCCTTGCGCCAAGGGCTTCCCCAGCTCCGAGCAGCTCAACGCCCACGTGGAGACGCACACGGAGGAGGAGCTCTTCATCAAGGAGGAGGGCGCATACGAGACGGGTAGCGCAGGCGCTGAGGAGGAGGCCGAGGACCTGTCGGCACCCAGTGCGGCCTATGCAGCCGAGCCCCGGCCCTTCAAGTGCTCTGTCTGCGAGAAGACCTACAAGGACCCGGCCACACTGCGGCAGCACGAGAAGACGCATTGGCTGACGCGGCCCTTTCCCTGCAACATCTGTGGCAAGATGTTCACACAGCGCGGCACCATGACGCGCCACATGCGCAGCCACCTGGGTCTGAAACCCTTTGCCTGCGACGAGTGCGGCATGCGCTTCACCCGCCAGTACCGCCTGACCGAGCACATGCGCGTGCACTCGGGCGAGAAGCCCTATGAGTGCCAGCTCTGCGGAGGCAAGTTCACACAGCAGCGCAACCTCATCAGCCACCTGCGCATGCACACCTCCCCCTCCTAGAAGCCAAAGACCCGCCTCGGGAGCCTGGAAGGAAGGAGCGGAGGCCGGGCCAGCGGGAGGCCCGGGCCCCGGGGCCGGCCAGCGCCCCACACCCAGAGCTTTAATCCACAGTCTGTACCAAGGGAAGAGAGGAGGGCAGCCAGTGCCCCAGCCCCGAGCCTGTGGCCACTGTGCCGTGCACTTCCCATCCCGCCCGGCCCAGCATTCCGCTCGGCTCCCTGTGGGGGCTGCCACGGGGCCTGCAGTAGTGGGCCACGGGGGTCTCCTGGGGACCCAGCCCCATTCTTGCAGGCTGGGTCGGAGCAGCGGGAGTGGGGGCCTCCCTCTGGGCTGCGGAAAGCAGGGCGGCTGCAGCCCAGGGCATGTGTGTGTGGCCACCCTGGTTCTGCAGGAAGCGGTGCTGGAAGGAGGGGACAGAGCCCTCCTTCCTCAAGCCAGGGGTCACCGCTCGCTGGCACCGGGACAGTCAGGGCCCCCACCGCCTACCTCTCCACAACTAAAGAGCCCTCTGGGCCCGTGTGGCTGTTATTCCTACTGATCTGTTCCTTTTTTCTTTCTGAATTTTGTTTTTTAAACCAAAACCAACAAGAGTTTATTTTTCCCCCGGCCCCTCGGGGCTGAGCCTGGGTCTGTGGACTGAATGTACTGGGCGGCCGCCCTGCCCGCCCTGCACGGCTGTGGCCGGGCGCCCACCCTCCAGGCCCCAGAAGCCCTTCTTGGCCAAAGGCTTCCCTGGGCCCCGAGCCCTGCCTCGGCCGCCTCAGGAGAGAGAGTGCTTTTCCCATAGTTTCCGAGAAATATTCTTTGTTTAGAGGTACTTGTTTTTTATTAAGAGAAAACCCCGTGGAACGTTTATGTGAATGTTTGAACTGGAAGGCCGGGGTTGCTGGGGGGCGGGGGGGCTGGACTTGGTGCCCAGGCGTCGGTACGCGTTTCCATTTCTCCGTGTGTGTGGTGTGCGCGGTGCGTGTGTTGCGTTTCCTTCCTTCCTTCCCCATCAAGGTGGAGAGACTTCTGACCTTTTGCTACCTCTTGAATTGGAGAGAACAGGACGCTGGTGACGGCCGCTGTGGCCGTGACACGTGTGTTTTCCTCCTGTCTGTGCGCACGCAGGGGAAGACGTGGTTGAACGAGTGGGCTCGGGCAGCCCTCCTGGGACCCCGCCTACAGGTCTGTCTCAGAAGCGGTGCCCGCGTCTCCGGGCACATGCAGCTAGCCGTCCACCCTGAGGGTGTGCTGAGTGTGCTGCTGAGAGTCAGGGAGCTCACCCATGCCTGATTGGCCCGAGTTGGAGGTGTGAGTGCTGCAGCCCCCTGGAGCCCCCCGCGCAGGGGCCAGGAGATGGTAGCCGCGTGGTGGGGAACCAGTCCCTTGCAGCTCCCTGCCAGGCCAGGGTGGGGCGAAGTGAGCCCCCCCCATCCTGTCCCCTGGGCCTGCGAGAGTGTGACCTCAGGAGAGCAGTGGCTCCTGCCCCTGCCTGGCCACTGCGGAAGGGCTGACCAGAGGGGTGTGTCCCGACACCCCGAGGATTGGAGGGGACCTGCCCTGCTTTGGCACCTCTGAGCAGTCCTGGCCCATGGTTTCTCTGGTGCGAGGTTGGCCCCACCCTCGCCCCTCACTTTGGGCTCCCTGCCAGCCTGAGACACCCCCCTGGGCCTGGAGCCCGCTCACAAGGCCAGACCAAGGTCGTGGGGTCGCTCGCCAGCTGGAACCACGGGGCTGGGCCAGCGCCTTTGTCTTCTTCGTTTTGCTTCGTACTTTTCTTTCTTTTCTTTTACTTTAAGTTCAGACCAAAAAATTCCGGAGTCACCCCTTCCCCTCCTCCACCCCTCCAGAGACCCTCCAGCTGAAACAGAGCCTGAGTTCAGGGACCCGAGTGGTGGGTGTGCCAGTGAGGGCGTGCGGGCCGCTCCTCTTCCAGCAAGTCAGGCCCCCTCCAGCCCCTCTGCTCTCCCGACCCCCCCCACTCCATCAGCACTTAAGCCACACGACAAAAGTCTGTAGCGGGAGCTGCACACACGCCGCAGGGCGTGGCTTCCAGCGAAGCAGGTGGTTCATGGCAGAGCTTCAGGGACTGGGCGCAGAGGCCCTCACTCGACCTTCGTGCGACATAGTATTGTACCCACCTGAGTATTGTATCGAGCCTTTTCTGTATTTTAACAAGAAAGCAAAACACTAGTTTCCTATTTAAGACTTTAAGGGTTTGTGGGGCGGGCGGGGTTAACACAACACTTGGTTTGGTTTTCTCTTTCCTTGATTTCACGTGGATGCGTGCGTGTGTGCGAGCGTGCGTGGAGATGTGTTAGAGCCCCACCAGGAAATTAGGCCGTTGGAGGCCCAGGGCGGCTTACAGTTCTCTGCTTTAGTCACTTAATTCCTGAATGTTTCGGAGAAACAGGAAACAGAGAAAATAGCAGATGTCATGTAGGAAAGAGGATAAACAAAAACAAAAAAAGGAAAAAAAAAAAAAAAGCTCATACCCAAATTCACAAAACGTATTTTTTAAACCAAAGCACATTTTGAATGCGTATGGAACCTCAGTGGGCTCAGAAAAAAAGATACTAATATATTTATCTCATTGTTTACATAAACTTGGACAGTTTCAGACCTCAGCAGCTGTAAGGCCAGTCCCAGTGAAACCCCACCTACTGCTGGAGGCCCTTCCGAGTCATCCCTGGATCAGCTCGTGGGCAGAGGGGCCCCCACGTTCGCCTGAGCCCTCCTCCCCAGCCCGGGCCTCTCCCAGCCCAGCTGGCACCAAAGAGCTTGGGTCTGTGCTGACCACCCCCCAGGCCTCCTGGCCAGACCGTGGTGGTCCTGGCCGGCTGGCTTGGTGAGGGTGGCTGTCAGCTCTGGCCCTAGGACCCAAGTCTGGGCTTGGGCCCTGGGATGGAGGTGCACCGCTGTCCTGCTCCTCTGCCCGAGACCCTCGGGTGGGTTGTGAGGGTCCCTCTCAAGCCAAAAAGCCAGGACCTTTGCACAGCTCCGTTGACTCCAGCGGGTCCCCACCCCCCGGGGACCCTCACCTCCACCCTGGCAACGGGAGGGGCTCACTGGGCCGGTCCTTACCAACACAGACGGTGCAAACACTCTGAACAGTGTTGTTTTTGTATCAATATGTTTGTGCAGTGATGAATGTATTTATTTCTCAGACTTGGGGAGAGCGGGCGGCAGGCCGGGCTCCGCCACCGCACGCTCCCGCCAGACCCAGCCCGTCACAGGGGCTCCTCCAGGATTGCAAAAAAGGTAGAGGAAAAGACGAACCTCTAAGCAAATACGAATCTCAGAGACTCGCAGCATAGCCATACTCCTCAGCCTGTGAAACGAACAATCTGGACCCAGACGGACTTTCAGAACCTCACGCAGCCGTGCGTTACCGTCCGTCGCCACTCGGGGGCGCTGGGCCGTCCCTTCCGCGCCGCCCCCGCCCCCACCGTCAGTATTCACTGGATTCGCCGCGTGCAGGAGTGCGATCTGGGCCGGGCCGGCTGGGCAGGCAGACCCCAGCCGCCCCCCTCCCCCCGAGGCCGTCCTGAGTTGGGGTGAGGCCTGGGCAGCCAGGAGAGCAGGGCTGAGGGCAGGGCGGCTGCATCCGTCCAGTCCCCTTGGCTTGGGGGACGAAAGCAGAGGCGCCCCGTCTTAGAGCAGACCAGGGATCTCAGCCCTGCCGTGCCCGCTGCAGGGACCAAGGCCCTGTCCAACCCCAGGGTCACGTGGGCGTTACTAAACCTGTGAATCCGATCCCAGGAGGGGGTGGGGTGGAGCGGGGCCTGACCAGAGCCTCAGTCTGACATTCCAAAATCAGGGGTGTGCGTGTGCGCTGCCCAGGACCCCCTACCTAGGGCCCCCAGATTGTCACCCCACTTTAACTTTCTACCGGGAACCCCTCCCCCTACCTCACCTTGCTATTTATTGCTGTAATTTATTGACCTCAAAAATGCTGCATAACAGACCTCACTCGGGGCAGAGAGGATCTCCAGGGCTCCCCCCCTCCACTTGGCGGGGCCCCGTGGGGCCAGGTGCTGAGGGGAGCCTCTCTGTCCCCCACCCATCACTTGCTTTCCCCTCCCCCATTGGGGGACCCCAGGCTGGGCATTGGCCCACTCACAAATACCTCGAGGGGGAGGGGAGGGATGGGGTTATAGCTGTTTTGTTTAATCAGAACTGGAAGAGGGATCATGTCCTATAAGCCCTTCCCAGAAAGGAGGAGGGAACCGTGATCGCACTCCTGCACCGGCCACCGCCGCTGTCAGTCATAACATTGAGTTCACTTCCCGCGAGAGTTTGGATAAATTCAGGTCAGAGCTGCAGGTATGCAGCCCTCAAGTGTCATGGTAAAGCAGCCACCAATCTCTCCATTCAGAAGCGTGCAGTCTTAATGTACAGTGATGAGAAACTGTTATTTTATGATCTTTTCATTAAAAGCTTGATTGAAGACTTTCGCGTGGGGCTTCTGTTCTCTGACTGTTCTCGACAAATGACAAACTGCTTTCCTTGGTCTGTCAACTTCCAGGACCTAGGAGGGTGGGAGCCGGGGTGGGCATCTGTCCGCCATGGGCCTGAGGGTGGGTTTCAGAGGGGCCAGGCCCTCACTTGGTGGCGTGTGCACATCCTGAGCAGGGCACTGGGGTCGGTGTCTTCCTGGGCAGTGTTGGCCCAAGCTGGCCAAGAAAGTTTGGGAAGCAGCATGTGTGTAGACGGGGTGTGGACCTGGTGGCCTAGATGAAGACCCCAGAGTCCGGCTGGGACAGGGGAGGGCTCTTTCCTGTCCATTGCTCCTTCCTGCTGCTTGGCCTTGGGGTTGCTGGGGGGTGTTGAGGAAGAGGGAATCATCTTAGTCTGAAGGGATGGGGACAGTAGAGTGGAGGACTGTCCCTCCTGGCCACCAGGGTGGAAATCGCAGGCTGAGTGAAGACCCTGGAGGAGGAGCAGGGGTGGGGCTGGGAGGGTGGTGGCCATCTTAGATCTCCGACTCCATAGACTGTGGGTGTCTGAGTGGCTGCAGGGCCAAGGGATGTGGCCATCACTTCTCTAAATCTTGGTAAGTTCTGTTCAATGTTTTAAGTTCTTTTTATTTTTTATTTTTTTGCTTTTACCAGAACACTACCTAAATGCAGTTTAAATAATCAAATGTTTCTTTAAAGGCTTAAAACAAAAAATAGTTTCTTGTACTTCCAAGTCCAGCCCCACATTATGCAGGTAACCCCAGAGTCTGGACTTAGGATAGGTGAAAATTTTACTTTGTTTATGCCCTCTTCCTCTTCCCTATGCCACGAATAGTAATCAGATGTGTAGTGTAACCTGGGGGTTGGCAAACTTTCTGAGAAGTAGCCAGATTGTAAATGTTTGGCTTGGTGGGCCGTACTATCTGGTGACTCACCTCTGTGGTCACAGAGCCTAAGCAGCAGTGTGAGCAGACGGGCGTGGCCGTGTTCCATCCAATTTCGTTTACAAGAAGTGGTGCGGTGTGGTCGGCCAACACAGCTTAGTTATCTCAGACAATTTGTTCACCACTCCTGAGGTTCCTCCAGGTTTAATAATGATCCTTTTTTTCAGTTGCTCAGTTTGATTTGAGTCTGTCTTTCCTCGCTCTCTGACTGAAATGCCTCCCAGCACAGTTTTTCACAGAGCTTATCTGTCCTGTCATTTTTTCTCTGGCATATCTATTCCAGAGCCTGCTGTTCTGCACAGGTTGGGCTGGAGTCCTGCCTTTCTGCCTCTTTTCTTGGATGCTTCAGTGGCATATTTCCTGCGGTACCATGCTGAGAAAAGAACACACAGAAGGTAGCTTTTTTGAGATGTAAAATGTTGAAAATGCTTTTAGGTGTCACGTAGTTGATAGTTGGGCTGGGTATAGAATTGTCAGTTGGATTTCACTTTCCTGCTGAGTATTAAAGGGGTTGCTCCACTGGCTCCTACCTTCTCACAAAACAAGACCTCCAGCCCCCTTAGTACGTGACCAGACTTCCTCCCTGGAAGCTTCTGGTGTGGTCTCTCCACTTTGAGACTGTTTGTCTGTATGTTGGGCTGGGCGTGTTGTGAGCAAATGCTTACCAATTTTTAAAGCTTCTCAGTAGTTATTTTTAATTTTCTTTCTTCCTTCATTGTTGCATTTTGTTCTCTTTTCATGGCTGTGATTGCTAAGGAAATTGTAATTTTTGGACAGTTTCTTCTGTTTCTTGCATTGTATCTAGATGCCTTTTGGATCCACTTTTGGTTTGTTTTTATCCTAGTCTTTAAGTTTAAATGCTTTCCTCAAATGCTGGGTGACCTTGGCAGTTTGTTCCTATCAGGATGAGGCCCTAAAAAGCTGCTTGGAACCAATCCAACCATTCCCTAAGGTGTGTGGGTTTCGTCAAACTCACCTAGCAGGTGTGATGGAGGGAAGGAGACAGTGTCCCACACGGCTGAGTAAGTCAGGCCTGGTCAGGGAGTCATTCTGTGAGTGGAGGTCAAGGATGGGGGTTTGAGTGGTAGGGACTGCTGTTTTCTAACATGTTTTGTTTAAAACATTACTCTTTCCAAAAACTATCTGACCCCGGTGGTTCTCAGTCTTGTGCTGGGGGAAGGGTGGGGGGTGGGGAGGTTTGAGCCAACAAAAGGGGTGGGGTAGGAAAAGAGCTCCCTCAGTCCCAAGAAAAAGGGAAAGATGCGGAGGAAAGGCTAGGGAGAGTGAGCCAGAGACTGGCCCGTCTTCACGCCTGAGGGGGTGTCCCCAAAGCTGTGTATTTTGGGAAATGTTTCCCATGGGCCTTCTGCAAGGACCTTTTCTGAATTTAAATGTAAAGGAAGCAGGTGGCTGGCTCCTTCCCAAACCCGGGGGTGCCAGGCATGTTCTTAAAGGTCTCAGTGCCATCGAATGTTACTGCTGCTGGTTCCGAGAGGCCACCCCTGCCTCAAGGGGCACCTGGGGACATTACAGAGTTTGCTCAGGGCAGGTTTTTTTGGTTCCTGTGGTTTAGGATGTTAACTGGACTTAACATGGGGACCATTTTGCAAAGTGCGTCCTTCCACGACGTCTCTTATCACATGTCCACACTGCTGCTGCCTTGGCCACAAGCCGCAGCAGAGGTGCATGGTGCAGTGGGTCGTGGCCACCAGGAGCCTGTGGTAACTGTGGAGGGGTTGGGAAGATGACAGTGTTTCCATCTTGGGCGCAGGAGACACCGGACCTGGCCAGGGGGCCCTAAAACCTGCCCATGTTGGGATTCTACAGGCAGTGGTCCCTGGGCCTTGGGGAAGTGGGCAGTGCTGTCCCCGATCCCCCTTCTCTGTCGTGCCAGTGGGCTGTCAGCACGAGCCCTTAGAGCTGGTCTTCCTGTGTCCCCACAAAGCCTGTCCACTGTCAGGGACGCAGACCACAGCCTTCAAGAGCAGCGTGAGGGAGCCGCCGACCACCTCTGTCCCTGGTAGGAGGCGATGTGCGAGGCCCCGTCCCAGCCAGGCTCCTTTCACAGTGAAGAAGGTGATGGAGACAGTTGGAAAATGCATCCCGGCAGCTTGAGAACCACACTGCCGGGAGGGAGTTTCAGGGTGGGATGTTGCCAGGGAGTGTGTCCCCGGGAAGCTGACGTTGGGGTTGGGATGAGGCCTGAAGGAATTGAGGGGAGAGGCCAGGCAGGGGGAGGAGCAGGTGGAAAGGCCCTGTGGCAGGCGTGTCTGAGGAGCAGCAGGAGGCAGGTTCCGGGCTGTGCCCAGCCAGGGAGGTCATGTGGGGATTTGGATTTGTGCCCTGGGAGCCGGGCTGGTCCTTGGGCTGCTGTGCGGATACAGGGCGAGAGTAGGCTATTTGGGGGTGCTGCAATGATCCAGTCCAGAGCAATGGCCTGGCCCGAAGAGGTTGGAAGTTGGAGACTTCGTTTTGTATTTAAACCTATTTAGCAAGTACTTCTGTGTCACTTGCTGTATGTGTACCAGTAACGTCTCAAGTGCTCTGCAGACAGCAGCTTGCTTACTCTTGGAGACAGTCCTGGCAGGGTAGGTGACATCTCCATTTACAAGCTTGGAAGTGGAGGGACAGGTAGGGCAGGGATGGGCGATGGAAGAGTCCCAGGTGTGGGCACCGGCCGGAGAAAGGGTGCAAGGGGGCATCAAGGTTTCCAGGGCAACAGCTTAGGGGGCAGGACTAACTGATGGGCCATAGCGGCCGTGCGGGGTGTCAGGAGCCCCTGATGGGGCTCCAGGGGGCTGCATGGGCAGGGAGTCCCCACTTGAGGTGGGGTTCGGAGAGACTGAACCCCAGGACCCTGGGTGAGATCTGCAGGTGGGGAACAGCCCGGGGCCCAAGGGGACAGAAAGGAGAGCATGGGTCACCCGGCGGACTGCAGCCAGCAGGTGTCTCAGGGAAAACCAAGAAGTGGCTGTTTCTCTGAGGGGCTGTGACTCGAGGAAGCAAAGCTGGAATGCTGGCTCTCTCCCCTCGTCTCCCGGTGCAGACAAGGGTCTTTAACCAGGAGGCCGAGGTCTGCCTCCTTTGGGTGAACCCTGGGGATCGGGGGCCACCTCACCTCTGTCCAGGGGGCCCGGCTTCAGGCGAGCCCCGGGGCCTCCCCACAGGGCAAGCTGGGAGCTGGTTGGCACTGGTCACATAGGTGGCCGGGGGCCCATCTTCCAAAAGTGCCACCTGAGACTGGACCCTCCTGTGCTGGAGACCAACAGGGAGTCTCCGCTTGCTGCTGGGATGGCCGCCCTCGGGCTGAGGGGTCCTTGTCCAGATGCCGTCATTTGGGGGTAGTTTCACCTTCCTGGCATCCTTCCTCCAATTACAACTATTTATTTTTCTTACCAAAGCAACAGATGTCGACTGGGAAAAAACAAAACATCCCTAGGTTTGCAAAAAGGAGCAAATAAGAAAGCTCTTGGTGGCGGGAGGGTATAGCTCAGTAGCAGAGCGCATGCTGAGCATGCATGAGGTCCTGGGTTCAATCCCCAGTACCTCCATTAAAAAAAAAAAGAGAGAGAGAGAGAGAAAGAAAGCTCGTCATCTATCTGTCCCAGTGACGGGATGTCTAACTGTTAGGTGCACAGAGAGCCGTGTCAGACAGGACCCCGGAAACCAAGCACTCGGGGATACTGCTGCATGTGTAGGCAACAGCATATGCAGAGTTTGGAGCCATGAAAGCACATGGTCTGTTTAATGGACTGAGGCGGGTTTGGGGTGTCTGGACTGGAGAGTGATGGCTGGTGGGCAGGGCCCACATGTGCAGGACCCTGTGCTGCTATTTGACACCTCTCAGTTTACTTAAATCTGTTTTCTGTGATCCGGGAAAAAATGTTTCAAATCCAAAAAACAGGGCTCTGCACCACAGGCACAGATTTTATCATTGTTCTGTCTCTGACTGGGACATTTATTGAGCGCCTAGCCCCACATGGATATTCTCATGAGACTGTGCACAGAATGGGAAACTCCCGCACCCAGGCCTGGTGACGCAGGCGGTGGCACTCGCAGAGCTGCCCCTCCAGGCAGGGCGCTCACACAGCCGGCAGCTGAGGAGTGTGCGCACTGGCGTTATGCGGGTTGCTTGAAAATTCTCTCAGCTGTTTTATATGTTTGAAAATGTTCACAAGTTCATAAATTTCACAAAGCCTGAACATTCAGAAATGTTGGGGAAAAATGTAGCCTACACATGCTGGGCTGTTGATAATCAACCAAAATTTCAAAAGTACCAAAGGACGCAGAAGTTTAGGGCAGGGCGGTGCAGGGTGGTGGGTGAGCCCTTCCTAGGCTGTGCCCTGTCCCCCCGCCCTCATGGTGTTGCCCTGGTGGATACCCTGGAAGGCTGCTCCTACCCAGCTTAGGGGAGTGGGGCCCGCAGAGAGAAGGACCTTGAACCTGAGTCCTGGGGGAGGGGCAGAGATGTACCAGTGGGAAGACAGGCAGCTGCTTCTGGCGGGTCACTGAGAGCAAAGGGCAGAGGCACTGCAGCCAGGGGGTCTGTTTCCATGGTTCCTGTTGCCCACACCCGGCCTGGCCCCCGGGCTTCATTAGGGGACCAAGTGGGTGGGGAGGGGTCAAAGGGCCCCTCAGCTCATTCTCCACAGCTGCAGTAACCCCAGAGGGGGTGCCCAGCTTCTCTCTCCAACTCAGACAGGGTGGAGGCTGCCCCTGCCTGGCTAGCTGTCATTGCTGAGCCTCAGTTTCCCTAACCATAAAATGGGATCATGATACCTACCCAGCGTGGGTGGTGGGGGTCGTGGGGACATGACAAGGCAGTGGGAAGTGGCTGTGGGGGACTCCAAGGGCACAGGGCTGCCCAACACGACTGATCAAAGTGCCTCCAGTAGAGTTGTCAGCAAATACTCTCTCTAGGAGCCACATGAAAATGTAAAAGGAAATGAGTGAAACAGATTTGAATGTTTCATCCAGCCCAGTATACTCAAAATACTTCAATATGTAATTGATATAAAAATTATCAATGAGATGGTTCTTTGTGGGGCCACATCTCAATCTGGACTCGGGACTCAGGTGCTTAGTGCCATGGTCCAGGGCTGTACATCCAGCAGTGAAGAGGGAGTGCCCAGCACTGGAGTCAGCAGTGGTGCCGGGCTCGGTGCTCAGTGCCCTAGCCATGCGAACCATGGGCCGCCTCAGCCCTACGAGGGAGAGTCTGGTAATAACCCCACTTTACAGGTGAAGAAATTGAGGCACAGAGGCTGGAGCCCAGCCTCAAGGCACAGAACTGTGGGGAGCTTTGCACTTACATTTGCCCCTCCTCCTACCTGCCCGGGCCAGGCCTCCACCATCCCAGGCTTAGCACCAGGAACAGCAGCCAGGACTGTGGGTAGGGTGGCAGCTAGCCTGGCAGCACAGTGGTACCCCAGTTTCTTCCCATCTCAACACCCACCTTTGTCTTGGTTGCATTCCTATTTGCTTTAGGAATGAGTGTGTGCCCTAGTTCTGGCTCATGAGAGGTGAGGGAACATCTAAAGAGACACCTGTGAGTGTGCTAATTGACTTCCTCTTTTAGGACCCTCATGTTTACAAGGTGGCTGCAGCAGTTCCAGCCATCACATGCAGACAAATCAGGTAGGCAATAAAGCTAATATCCCCTCCCCCCATCTTTTTATATTGAGGCAGACCTCCCAGAAACTCCCACCCAGTGGACTTCCTCTCCTGACTTTCACAGGCAGAATCCTATGAGGCAGCAAGACAAACACCATAGTGGCTTTAGACCAAGCCCTGCTTTACACCTGGGGCTAGGATAGGCCAGGCCTGGCACCTGACAAGAGCAAGCCTTTGGGAAGGAGAACACTAAGGGGCTTGTTCTGGCAAGAAGGAACGGGAGCAGGTAGCTTTAGGGTAGGAGACCAACTGTATCTGCATACTCTTCAGATTTTCCTATTTCTGCTTCCTGCTTCATTGTAGGTCCACCAGCACTGTTAGCCTTTAGCCAGAGGGTCATTCTCTTTTTTTAAAACCTTAAAGGAGGGGAGAGGGTATAGTTCAGTGGTAGACCATGTGCTTAGCATGCACAAGGTCCTGGGTTCAATCCCCAGTACCTACACTAATAAACAAACAAACAAACAAACCTAATTACACCCCCCCAAAAACAGTTAAGGAAAAAAATTTAGATTAAAAAAAAAACCTTAAAGGGAAGGCTGCTATACTTCCTCCTTGCTGTAATGTTTGCTGTACATCTTTACCAGGTAGCCTTCATCAGGTCTGAGTCCCTTACTCTCCCTCTTTGAACTATCCACAGATGTGGAGCTCAGCCACGTGTTCCACATCTGTTGAAATGCACAACTGAAATGATGGTGTCCTGTCTCTTTTGTCCACGTGGTGAATGACATCAAATTTCTGAGTTTGAACAGTCTCTGGAAGAAACTGCCTGGTTTCCATGTACCTTTTTTTTTTATACCCCTTTGGATTTGGTTAGCTAATTATTTAGGATTTTTGCATCCAGCTTTATAATTGAAATCGGCCAAAGATAGGTAGATTTTAAAAGGACAAGTTTACCTACAATTTCACCAAACAATGAAATAGCTTGTCTTTCTCTTGTTTCCTTTAAAGATCTTCCCCATGTGCTTTACAATCTTAGTTATTTTAGCATAAATGCTAAATCATATTCTTTTTTTCACTAGACATCAGCATGTCTTTGCATGCCACATAATACTAGAATACCTCATTTAAATAATTACTGTTGTTTCCTTTTGGTGATGACTGTAACTAACCATTTCAATGAACCACTTAATGCACTGTGGTTTTTAAAATTTTCTTCCAGGAATAAGTGCCCAGAAGTGGATCACTGGGTCAAAAGACGTGAATATGTTACAGATTCTGATCTCCTTTCCACAAGAGAGACGATCAGTTGGCAGTGCCCCCGCAGCGCCGGGGAACAAGCCCGCCTCACCTTCCTGCTTCAGAGGTGAGTACCCACTAGCCCTGCGTGGTCCGGCCGTGGCACTTGTGCGGCGGTTCTGAAGTGGCCCCGCGTTCCGCCGGCCCGTGTGCGCCCTTTGTGACGCGGCCGGGGGGCCCGGGCGGCGGGGCGGGCAGAGCCGGGCCATGGCCGAGGCGCAGGAGCTGCTACTGCAGCTGCAGAAGGACAACCGCGACGGGCGCCTGAGGAAGCAGGAGCTGGAGGAGCTGGTGCGCGGGCTCGAGGCGGAGAGCGAGAGCCTCACCGCGCGCCTGCAGGACCTGAGCGAGCGCGAGCGCAGGTGCACGGCTGCTCGGCCGCCTCCGGGCACCGGGAGGGAGCGGCCGGCTTCCGGGCGTGGCCCCAGGGGGCTTCTCGACTCCACCCAGTTCCAGGGCCGCGGGACCTCAGTTTTCCCTCTGCAGCCTGCAGCGGCGGCGGAGCCAGGCGGCGCGGGCCCTGTGCGGGGAGGCGCGGGAAGCGGCACGGGAGCGCGCGGAGCGGGTTCGCGGTCGGCTGGAGGCGGTGGAGCAGCGCAAGCGGGACCTGGTGGGGGAGGGGCCCTGGCTGTGGTGGGGCGGGGCCTGTAAAACGGGAGGGGCCTCTCGCAGGGCAGGGACTTGCCGAGTGGGCGGGCCACGAGGGGTGTGGCCTGGTGAGAGGGCGGGCCTTGGATTGGGCGGGGCCTGTCGAGGGGGCGGGGACCTCGGAGAGGCCCGGACCGCCCCCTCGATCCTGCCCGCAGGAGCAACAAAACCTGCAGCTGCAGGAGCAGTGGGAGGAGCTGTCAAGTCAGGTACAATCTCTTGCTTCCCCTGGGAAGCCCCGCCCCTTTCCCACCTCTACCTCCCAGGATCGGTCCCTCCCCCAGCCAAGGCCCCGCCCTCACAAGCGCCACCCCCAGCTCTTCTACTACGGAGGAGAACAGCTGAGTCAGCAGCGCGCAGAACAGCAGCTCGGGACCCAAATGGTGGCGTTGCAGGTGCTTGGGCGGGGCCCCGAGGGCCGGAGCAGTGGCGTGGGCAGGGCTTTGACAGACTGGGGGCGGGGCCTGGGCACGCGGGCGGGGCGTGGGCAGGGCCATGAACACCTTGACGCGGCGCCGGGGCGGGGTCCTGAGGGCTCGAGGTGGGTTGGGGCGCGGTGGGTGCAGTGAGTGCCGGGCTCCTGACATCACTGGATACTCCGGAAGAAACAACTGGAGCTGGTGGAGGCCAAGCACGCCATGCAGGCGGAGGCCCTGCGGCAGGTGCGGGCGGAGCCGAGGCCGGGTCTGGGCAGGTGCAGGAGGGTGGAGAGGGATGAGTCTAATCAGGGCTCCCCGCATCAGAGCGCACGGCGAATGGAGGAGGCCTGGGCCAGCTTCCAGGAGCAGAGCGGAGTCCTGCAGGTGCCGCCCCCGTCCGCTCTGAGAGCCGCTCACCTCAGACCCCACTGGGGCCTCCACCCATTTCCTCCCCGGAGCTGAGGCAGCCCGCCCCGGCCCCACCGAGGTCTTCCTCGGTGTGAGGCCTCACTCCCCCTCTTCCAGGAGCTGCAGGGGAAGGTGATGGAGGCGGCGGCTGCGCTGGACGCCTCACGGGGCGGCCTGGAGCAGTAAGGGGGTTAGGACTGCCGGGTGTGGTGGGGTGAATGTGGGGGCCGGACAGAGAGCCCATTCCGATGTCTGTCCGTGCAGGTGCGACTCACAGCCTCGCCGGGGGCAAGACTGCGCGGGGTCGCTTATGGAGGAGGTGGCCAAGGCGGACTGCGTGAGCGCGGGCCCAGGCGGGGGCGGGCTGGCTCCGGGATCTGCCCCGTGGGACCACCCACCACGCGGGCCACGCCCCCACAGTACCACGCCGCGCTGAGCCACGCACAGATGAAGCCCGCCCCTTCACGGGCCCAGATCCAACGGCGTCATGCCCCAGCCTCCGCGCTGGGTTGGACGCCGCTCCCTTTTCCCCGCAGGAGAACCGGCTGTTCGGCGGCGCGGGAGCGACAGGCATCAGGTGAGCCAGCGGCGGGCACGGGGCGCGGGCCTGGGGTCTGGGGCGCGTCCCGTGCCCCGTCACGTCCCGTCTGCCGGTGCGTCTTCGGTCCGCAGGCTGTGGGCGCTCGGCGCGCTGCAGACGCTGCTGCTGCTCCCGCTGGGCGTCCTGGCACTGCCGCTCCTCTACCTGGCGCTGGTGAACCCGTCCGCCCTCCGCCGCGGGCTCGCGCGCCCTGGCTCGGACGCCGCCCTGCGCCGCCTGCGCTACACGCTAGCCCCGCTGCTGGAGCTGCGCCCGCGCGGACTGCTGCCTGCCTAGCACATCACGCCGGCCGCGGCCGCCTGCACCCAGTCTCCCGCGTGTTTTTTGGGCGCAGGCGCGGGGAGATTTGTGGGGAGAAGGGGAAGAGGTTGTCGGGGGAGAGGTCGGGCTGGTGGAGGCGGGGAGACGCGGGGGTGGTAGTTGGGAGACGCCGGAGGGAAAGAGGGGAGGGGCGGCTGCGAGAGAGACTCGAGACGCCGGGGCGGGGGTGTGGTGTGTCTCGGGCCGAGTGGGCGACGCCCCCCGTCCAGCGGACCTTGGTCTCTAGAGGCTGCCGAACCCTCGTCTCCCGTAGCCCCGCCGCCCACTCGGAAGGGGGCCGAATCGCTACTAAACCTGGTCTCCCGCTGGCGAGGCGAGGCGAGCCGAGCCCGCGGCGCTGGCCGGCGGGTCCCCGCGAAAGTCCGCATGGTGGTTCTGGGTCTCGAGGCGCCTCTCGTTGTTCCCCGGTGCCGGGCCGCCGGCGTCCTCCCGTCGTCGTGCGCGCTCACCGCCTCGGTCTTCGCGGGCATCGTTGTCTTTCGGTGAAGTGTACCGCTTAAGGGAGATGGACCTAGTTTCACTTTGATGCAGACGGTGCTCTGCTTTCATTATTTACCTTTTTCGTGGTGAACTTGCTCTGGGTGAATCTGGTGCACAGATACATGGGGTTTTGCTCTGGCCTTTATGAAATAGTTTTCTTATTGATTTCTACGTGTTCTTTAGTCATTTTTGGGTTAACTTTATGGGCTTTGTATCAGTTTTATCACATTTAAGAATTGTGCGTTGTGTCCTAAGAAAATCCATTCTTGCCTGGAAGTCATAAAGATAGTCTCATACTCTAGATACTTTTCATTGGTGTAAACATTTAGTTTGTCTGGTCATTATAACATTTTGCTTATGGATTCATCCATAGATGGGCATTTGGGTTGTTTCCACTTTTTGGAATAATGCTGCAGTGAACATGGGTGTAGAAATATGAGTCCCTGCATTTACTTCTTTTGGGGTATATATATATCCATAAGTGGAAATGCTGGATTATATGATAATCCTGCTTATTTTTTAAAAGGAATTTCCATAAGGCGTCACCCAGCGTCTGGACATCCTCCACGACATTAGCTGTTTTCTGTCTTTTTTTCTTTCTTTTTTAATAATAGCCATCCTAATGAGTGTGATTTTTTTTTCACTTTCAAGTTTTACACATTGTATTCTCTAATTTTTCTAATTTATAATTACAAAGTCAATCCATAAAACAAGATATCTTCGGGAAGCCTAGCTTTTTTTCCGTGCCCTCGACCCTGTTGCCCCCATTCTCTTGGACAAACACTTGATTTTTTTTTTCAGGACTCTTTTTTTCCCTTAATAATTCAACTGTGTACAGTCACCCTCCCCTTTCCCGCCAGCACAGCGCCGCCGCACTCAGGCTTCTTGAGCGTCTTGCAACAACTCCTTCAGGCAGCGTTGAGGGGTGGTCGTGTCATACACCAGTCACCATAGTGATGGGGGTGGTCCCCTGCTACCTCTGCGTGGAGCCTTTTGCAAACGTCTTTTTGTATTTTGCCAGAGATCTTTGAGCTCCAAGCCTCAGAGTGGGACTGTGAGGCAAGGGTGACCACACGCATGATAGTGTGAGATCCCCCCTCATTTCTGGGTTTCCCTGTGGCATTCCCGCCCTCATGGGGCCCTCCCCCTCCCCAGAGCATTGCCTATGGTGTGTGTGGTCCGTCTGATGGGGAAAAAGGACATCAGGGTAGTTTTCATTTACATTTATGAGAAGTCGTTGGTACAGTGGTGAGCATAGCTGCCTTCCAGTTACATTTATGACCAAAGTTGAGAATATTTTTGGTATCTGAGGGCCAGGTGCATTTTCTTTGCTGTAGACTATTTGCTCCTCTTAAACATGTAGGCTCGCAGGGGCTCCTCAGTTTTTTCAAAGCTCTTTTCCAGGAGCCACTTGAGCTTTGAGATCTGTGGCGAGAGTAGTCCCGGGTGTGTCTCTCTGTTCCTGGTGCTCTTTTGCCGTCCACACGTTGGGCAACAACTCACTTTCCTATGTGGATCCTGGATTTGGGGGGGAAGTGTCCCCCATTTGTGGGTTACTAACGAGTCCCAGCCTCTGCTCTGCTGCGGACTCAGGGACTTAGCAGGGTTTGTACTGGGAGGATCTTTTGCATTTCTGTGGTCATTTTACATTTGGCTTGTCAATTGCCACAAAAAGCCTGGGATTTTGGTTGGGATCACACTGAATTTAAAGATCAGTTTGTAGAGAAACGTCTAGGACATGTCTCTCTCCGATGTTAATTTCTCTCAGTGTTGTGTGTTTCTAGTGCAGAGGTCTAGTGCGACTTTCAATTTATCCTTAGGGATTTTATGTTCTGAGCCTTATTACATGTGGTATAGGTTTTTTTTGTTTTATTTTCCAACTGTTCTGTGTGCATAGAAATATAACCCATTGCCTTACATTGACTGTGTAAACTGTGATATTGCTGAATTACTCCCTTATTAGCTCTTTTAACTTCTCTGTAGTTTCCTTGGGATTTTATACACAATCTTATCATCTGTGAAGCAGGGCAGTCTCTCTCCTTCCTCCCAGTCTGGGTATCCCTGGCCACACCCAGTACAATGCTGATTAGAAGTGGTGAGAATGGGCACCCTCATCTTGCTCGGGATCTTAGAGGGGACACCGTTGGTATTTCATCACGAAGATGTTAACTGTGAGTTTTTCTTAGAGATGTTTATCAGATCGAGGTGTCCTCTTATTTCTAGTTTGCTGACTTTTTTTTAAAATCATTATGGATGGGTGTTGGATTTTGTCCAGTGCTTTTTCTTCCCCCTGAAATGGCCTTTTGGTTTTCCTTCTCAAGTCTGTTCATGTGAAGGACACCAACTGCATCTTAAGTCAACCTTGCATTGCTGGGATGAGGCCCACTCGGTCACGATGTCCTTTTCGTACATCGAGCTCAGTTTGCTCATTTTTAGTTAAAGATTTCTGCATCTGTGTTCGTGAGAGGGATACTGCTCTATCGTTTCATTTTCTTGGAACATCCTTGTCTTAATATCAGGGCTTTGCTGCCCTCGTGAAAAATGAACTGGGAAGTGTGCTCGCTCCCCTCTTTTCTGTGTAATGTTGGCATTATTTCTTCCTTATACATTTATACCCATTTTGGCTTTATGATGAAAAAAATGACACCTTAGTAATTTTTTTTTTAGCACAGAAAGACGCAGGAGTGGTCAGTGTGCGCGGCTCAGTGAATTCTCGTAGAGTAAGAAGGGTGCCAGCGCCTCGGTTCCCCCCTCCTTCCCAGTGCCTCCCTCCTTCGAAACTGTCCTGGGTTCGAATACCAGCAAGTAAGTGTGCCTCTTCCTGGACTTCAGATGCCATTACACAGGGAGGACCTTTTGTGTCTGGCTCTCCAGCCAAGCATCAGAGGGGTCGACCTCATTGTCTGCTGTACTTGCTCCTTTATGTCCATTACTGCCTAGTTCTCTTCCGCATGAGCAACCACGATGATTGACCTCTCGTCCAGGGACATTTTGGTCATTTACAGGTTTTGTTTGTTAGGAGTAGTGACCTCAGGACATCCCTGTTCGTGTGTCCTGGGGCACGGATTTCGTACTTCTGCTGGGTACACGTGTGGGAGTGGAACTGCTGGGGATGAGATGCTCGGCCTTCCCGGACACTTGAGTTTCTGAAGTGGTTGGAGCAGCGGGCACACCAGCAGCAGCGTCAGAGTTCCGGGTGCTCCGCTTCCTCCCAACACTCGATGTCATCTGACTTTATATTTCAGGCACACATGTGGGTGGGTAGGTATCACACTGTGGTTTTAATTTGCATTTCCCTGATGACTAATGAAGTTGAACACCTTTTGTTATGTTTATTGGCTGTTTGGACAATCTCCTTTGTGAAATGTTTGTTCAGGTCTTTTGTTCATTTTTCTATTCGATTGTGTCTGATTTTTAGTAGTTCTTTGTGTATTCTGGATATAAGTCCTTTGAACAGATATATATCATTGCAAATATCCTCCCAGGTCTGTGGCATGCCTTTTCATATAGTTCAAGTTAATTTTTTCCCCTTTATAATTAGTGCCTTTTTTGGTTCTGCTCAAGAAGTCTTTGTGTATCCCGAGGTCATCAAGACATTCTCTTCTGTACTTTCTTTTAAAAGCTTTTAAAGTTTACCTTCAACAGTCCACCTGGAGTTGATTTTTATGTCTCGTGTGAGGCAGACCGTATGATTAAGTTATTTGTCTGTACTCAATACAATACCATTATTGCAAAGACCATCTTTCCCCGACTGCCCTGCAGCATCTGCGTGTATGTCAGTGTGTCCCCTGGATGTCACCTCCTCCACTGTCCCTTTGTCCTCCCCTGAGCCAACACATCACATTGTCTAAACTACTGTAGTTTAAGGACAAGTCTTGATACACAGGTTTGTGGGTCTTTTAAGATCCACATAGCTATATTTTGACCTTTGTGTTCCCATACAGATTTTAGACTTGCCAATTTCCACTCCAAAACTTTCTGGGATTTTGATTGGCGTTTGCAGTGAAACTACAGGTCAGTTTGGGGAGAGCAAACATCTGTATAATGTTGAGTCTTCCAGTCTGCGAATACTTTACTGTTTGTTTAGATGTTCTTTCTCTAAGCCTGTGCAGTTTTCAGTATTTCTTATGAATCTTTCATTAGATTTACGTCTGGTGTTTGATGCTGTGGGATGCAGTTGTAAATGGTACTGTTTCCATTTCGTTTTTTGGGTTACGAGATACATGTACACACATGCACGACTGACTTTTGTATATTAGCCTTTACCCTGGACCTCCACCACAGAGTACATTCATAGGTCACTTTGGATTTTCATGCACACAAGTGCCATTTCCCAGCTTTATTTCTCCTCCAGACTCTTAAGCTGTTTCCTTTCACAGCCTGACTGGCCGGGCCCTCCAGTGCCGAAAGCTGAACAGCAGCCATGACAGATACACCGCCTTGTCTGGGGGACAGCTGTCAGTGTCAGTGTCACCTCTGAGCATCAGACGCTCACGTCAGGGAGGTGCCTGCTCTCAGACCAGCTTCATTTCGGGAACCCTTGTCCCGAGCGTGGACCGCACTTCCCCAAAACCCCTCAGAGGTGCCAGGCTCTTGGGTTGGTCTTTTTGTCTCCTGTGTCACCGAAAGAGGAGCTGGTTTTTTTTTTTTTTGAGAGTTTAAACTTCATTTTGTTTTGAGTCTCTAAAGAGACCTCATTTTCTTGTCAGCTCATGGGTTTAGACTTTCTCCCCAGGAGAGTAAGTAGCATTTCCCACTTTTCAGGGTGTGTGATTTGCCACGTTGCCGGAACCTTGCATGTGGCATTTGACTGAGTTTCATTTTAGAGCCAATTTGACAAGCTTCCTGTCCAAGTCTCCGAAATCAGTTCTGCTGGGTGTGAATCATTTGTACTGTTCTATGCCGTGTCTGTCCTGCACGCCTTCCGCTCCTCCCCTTCCACCTGTCGGCTCTTTCTCCTGGAAGCTACGCAGTGTTGCGGTTTCCTTTCTACTTGACCACCCCACCCCCGCAAATGACCTAGAGCGTTTGACTTGGACCAGCCCCTAGGGCCTTTCCGCCTGAATTCTGCCAGGTTCTGCTTCATAAATGTGCAATCACGTGATGACAGTGACTCTTTTCTTTTCATCTCAGGTCTCTTATTTAAATAAAAGTGCATCTCTCTCTCTCTCTTTTTTTTTTTTAAAGGAACACATTTATTTATTTGGTGGGAGGAGAGCTAGATTTATTTATTTTAAAGAGGCAGTACTGGGGCTTGAACCCAGGACCCTGTCCACGCCCAGCTCACGCTCTAACCACGGAGCTCCACCTCCCCACAAGTGCATCTCTGTGCTCGGCGTACAGCTCAGTCTCACTGCTCACCCACGCGTGTGATCCCCGCCTGGTGTGCGGTGACTGTAGTTATGATTTGCATTTCTCTGATAATTAGTGATACTGAGCATTTTTTCACGTGCCTACTGGCCACCTGTATGTCTTGTTTGGAGACGTGTCGGTTTAGGTGTTCTGCCCGCTTTTTGGTTGGGTTTTTGTTACTGAGCTGTTGCCACGCTCTGGAAGTGAGGCCCTCGCAGGCGCAGGGGTGCAGATACCGTCTCCTGTTCCACAGGCCATCTTTTCATTTTGCCCACGGTGTCCTTTCTGGTGCAGAAGCTTCTTTATGTTTATACACGCTGCACTTGCGGAAGCTGAGTGTGTCTGTCGCCGACTCTGGAGCCCCACCAGGTGCCTGGAGCGTCTCACTCACCTTCCTCTCCTTCACACTTGGCTCTTGGTTCAGACCTTCACTGACTCGCTTCCTCCTCACCTGCGTCACACCTGCTGTTGACCCGACTCCGGGTGCCTCACTGCTAGATGTTCTGTGTCATCGCGTCTTTAGCTCTGGGTCCTTGGCTGGTGGCGGTGGGTGGGAACCTGGAGCCGACTTGGAGGAGAGGAGACGGGCGGACGGAGCCTGAGCATGTTCAGGGAAGACGCACGTACTCTGGGCCCCTTGGGCCAGGCCGAGTCGTCCTGGCCCCGACCCACTGCCCGCAGCCTGTCCAGGAATCACCCCTTGGCTGGATGTGCATTGAGGAGTCGACACAAAACGCAGCAGGTTTTTTGTTTTTATTTCATTCACGTTGGTTGAATCTTAAGTTGAATATAATTTTTGTTTTTTATACACAAGAAAATACTTCATGTACCTTTGAAATGAAACCGGCAGGGAATGTGTCCAGTGCAAAAATCATCACATCCAAGCAGAGCCTGGCCCTGATTGTCGTCCCGGCCACGCGTGGGCGACACCGGGGGAGGCGGCGGGCCACCAGGCTCTGCGGGGCATGGTCCCGCGTGTCCCAGGCTGGGAGGCCAGCTGCGCGTGGCGCCCGGTCTGGGGGCTCAGTAGGGGATGTCGTTCTGATAGTACTGGATCATGTCGTAGGTGCGGCTCCTGGGAGGCGGGGAGGGAACAGGGCTGTAAGGGGCAGGGGCCGGCCTGTGGCCCCTCACTCCTGGGCCTTGGGTGTCTCCCCGCTGCCCTCCCTGGGGGCCAAGGGCAGAATCACAGACCTTTGTCCACCCTGCCAGCCCTCCTCTCTCGGGGACGCTCCCTCACCCATGGCTGCCCTGTCTCCTGCTCGCTCAGTGGGCCCCACAGGTGGGCGGTCTTCCCCCTTGGTCCTGGGGCCCCTCTGTAGGACCCCCTACCCCCTAGTCACTGTGCCCCTCCACCCTGCCACACGCCTGCCTCCCTTCACCAGCAGAACCATCCGGGGAGGCTGGCCTCTTGAGCCCTCCTAGCAGGGCCAGTGCCGGTCCCCAGGGTGCAGGCCGGGAGCCGCTGCACCTCCCAGGGCCTTGACTCCCATGAGGGCGGCCTCCCTTGCCCACCTGCTAGAATCACATCTCCCCAGTTTTTCATCCTTGAAAACTCCAGGTCCCCCTCGGCACTCAGAACGGGGGCTGTCCTGCTGTCCTCCCTGCAGCAGCTGAAGCGGGCAGGGGACCCTGGGCCTCCCAGCTCAGCAGGGAGGGCACTGTTCCTGGACTCAGGCCTCAGCCCCCTCTAGGCCAGCACCCTGCGGCTCTGTGGGACTCCCTTCAGGGCACTTAGTCCAAGTACTCGCGGGGCAGCAGCACCCTGTCACCCAGCCCAGGTGTGGCCCTGGTGAAAGCAGGTAACGGGAACGGAGGACGGGGCGGGTGACTTGCCTGTTGCTGAGGAAGCAGCTCTGAATGACCTTCAAGATGAAGTTCGCAGCCTCTCGCTCCGTCATGTTGGGGCTGAACCTGTGCCTGGCGGGGAAGGGCCATGTCAGGACCCCCTCACCCCCTCCACCCAGGGGTCCCTCCAGGCTGCCCTTTCTGAGGGACGTGGTCTGGCCTGTGGGCTGCACTCTGCAGGAATTTGTTCAGCTGAGGGTCAGGCCCTGGGAGGGCGCCCTCTGGGCTCAGTGTTGTGAGGGCCAGGCTTGGCTGCTGGTGGGAATGCTGTGCCCAGCTGGCCTAGAGGGCTCCAGCCCCTTCTCAGCTCCCCCAGGCCGAGTGGCCCAGACACAGACACTGCTTCCCTGAGAAACGTGGGGCTCTAGGGTAGGGCTGCAGCCGTGGTGCAGAAGCCCAGGCACCTCACAAGTAGGAGGCCTGGTGACAGCACCTCACCCAGGCCCGTCTGTGCCAGGCCCCAAGGACAGCCCCCAGTCACCGTTACCAGTGCTTGAGAGACTGGCGTCTCGAGGGGACAGCTGCCCCCAAGTGGCCTGCGGGCTGGCCCAGTACTTACTTCAAGAGCTTGATTGTCTGGCCGCGAAAGCAGGGCAGGCCCGTGTCCAACATGAGGGTGACCAGAGAGACGACAGCGTCCATGTAGGGCCTGGGGAGGGGAGAGGCTGCCTGAGCAGGTGGTCCTGCCTGCCGTCCGTGCAGCGTGTGCTTACATGTGGCTCTGGGAACCTTTGGATTTCGGCGCAGACCCCCTGCACAGGCTGTGTGGTCCAGCCTTCGGCCCCAGCTGAGGTGACCCACTACTTGCAGGGAACCATGTGGGCACCTCGCGGGCTCCAGCAAACTCCAGTTGAGTCCAGGTGCCATGTGACATCCTTAGGCTGGGACTGGAGGCCCTGGCGTGCAGCCTGGGGCTGCAGGGGCTCAGGCTGGGGCAAGGGGCCAGGTGGGTGCCCAGAGAGGCCTGAGGTATTGGCAGGCAAGGCCTAGCCTGGCACATGCACAGGCACAGAGATGCGGCAGGAAGGCGAGCCCTCGGGTGGCCTCCCATGTCCTCGTCCCCCAAGGGCCTGGCGTGACCCCCAAGGGTTCTGAGGGGCAGGTGGGCGGGCCTTGCTGGAAGAGTGGACGGACGGCTCACCGCACAGCCAGGTAGCCACGGACACACATCTCCATGAACCACTTGAAGGGCGTGGCCTCCATCTTGCCCCCCATGATCATCACCATCTCATCTGTCAGTTTGATGTCTGGCTCCCAGCCCAGGTTGCCGCCTGGCGAGCTCTCAAACATGAAGCCGAAGTCTGCAAAACCCCAAAGGGCCACCGTGCGGGGGTCAGCTGGCAGTGCAGCAGGAGGAGAAAGCAGGGGCCCCGGGGGAGGACAGAGGGAGAGGAGGGGGCTGGATGGGAGCAGCGACGGGGAGAGGACAGGGGACTCTGGGGGGAGGGCAGGGCGGACCGATGTGGATGATGTGGCCCTGCTTGTCCAGCATGATGTTGCCATTGTGCCGGTCCTTGATCTGCAGCAGGAAGAGCAGGAGGCTGTAGGCGGCCATGCTCCGGATGAAGTTGTAGCGCGCCTGTGGGGGGAGAGGGCGGGTGCTCAGGGCGCCCCAGGCCTGCACCCCCGTCAGCAAGCTGGACCTCGATAGTGGAGTGATAAGTGGGTGCACCTGGGGGTGCAGGGGCCCCTCCCACCCTCGCAAATTAGCTGGGGGTCCCCCAGGTCTACGGGGCTGCCCACCTGCTGGAAGGCCAGGGTGGACTCGTCCCCGTACTGGCGCGTGAAGTAGTCGTACATGCCGAAGTCGGTCTGGCGGCCCAGCTGGTCCCGGGACGTGCAGTCGGGGATGCACTCAATCACTCCACACTAGGGAGGAAGGGCCGAGGCCAGTCTGTGGGCGGACTGCCTGGCTGGGGGCCGAGGAGCAGCGCCTGGGCTCCTGCTGGGGGGACTTACCCCGGGGGCAGTGGCCACCACCCGGTACGGGAAGACAAAGAGGTCTAGGCCGACCAGCTGGAAGATGTTTTTGAAGAGGTCGATGATCTGCAGGGCCAGCATGTCCTGGGAACCAAGGAGACGCTGGGGGTGGTGGTCAGCCGGCTCACCCAGCCCCCACAGCCCTGACCACCGAGTAGGGAGGAAGGGGGAGGCCCCAGTGAGCAGGAGGCTGCAGGGCCCACAAGAGAGGCCTTTGAAGGTTTGCCAGAAAGCCCTGATTTACTCTGAGGCACCTGAACCAAATGGGATCAAAGATTCCTGTTTCTGCATGAGATTCAAGTGAGAAGTGCGCCCGGAGCCTCGTAGAGAGATGGGCAGCCCCCCCAGCTTGCCCCCCTCAGTGAGCCCCTACCCCTGTCCCCCTACCTGTCGGCAGTCGTCGCCCACTTTGAAGATGGCCGCCTGCCAGGAGATCTGGCCGTCGGCCTCCTGCGCGTGGCCCTCATCTTCGGAGTCTGGGCGGCACCGCAGACCTGCAGGGAGAGGCTGCCCGTTAGCTTTGGGGGTGGTGAGGGGGCCGGGGACGAGCCCTGCTCATTTGCCTGAAGGGGGCCCAGGGACCTTTAGGGATCGTCTCTGCAAAGCCCCAACGAGGCCAGTGAGGGCTCAGCAAATGCTTGGGTCAGTGGGTGGAGCCGCAGGGCCACGGTCTCTTCCTGAGGACAGTCAGGGACAGAGCCCCTTCTCACTGGAGCGAGGACCCAGGTGTGCCTGGGCACTGTTGGGGGGCAACGGCGTGTCTGCACCCTGGGATGCCCAGGAGGACCGGGGCAACACCCCCTGGACTGCTGCCCTCCCCAGTCACGCCCACCCAAACTGCACAAGATGACCACAACCAAAGCCACGCTGGGGCGGGTGGGCCCTGCTGCAGTGACCAGCCCTTATCGGAGAACCGGAATTCAGATGCAGGCAGAGGCTAGGGTGATAACAGCCACGAGCTGAGGAACCAAGCACCGCCCGCCACACAGAGGCTGGAAGGACCCTGACCCCATGCGCTTGGAGGGGGTGGCCCTGCTGACACCTGGGCCTCTGTGACTGGGCAGGAGTCTGCTGCTGCTGCAGAAGCTATGCAGCCTGCAGTCACTGGCACTGTGGCCGAGCAAACCAGTTTTCCCCTGGGGCCTCCAGCACTGCACACGGGCCTGCCACCCGCAAAGGATCAGACTGAGTGAGTGGAGGTCATCATCCTCGCCGGGGAGCTGCTGACATCCTGGACATGCTAGGGGGCAACACCACACCCCAGATGGGCCCACTGACCCTCCTTCTCAAGTTCGCTGACTCCGCATCGCTTCACCTTGAACTTGGCCAGATATGGGGCTTTGGCAGCACTGGAAGACAGCAAAGAGAAGGTGGCGCGGGGGACACGGAATGGGAGCCCAAGTGACAGGCTCCAGGGGGCCTCACCTCTGCATGGGCGTCCCGGACTTATAGTCGATGTCCAGCACGATGGCCTCGGGGTTGCTGGGCAGGTAGCAGCCTGTGAGGGACAGAGGGGACATGTAGGGGCCCAAGTGTGGCAAGGGTCCACCCTCACACAGGCCTTCCCTGCAGACGGGGCTGCGCTGGGGCCTCAGGGGATCTGTCCTCTTTAGAGAAACAGCAGTAGGCGGGAGGACCCAGAGTGACCACTGGCTGGGGGTGGTTCTGGACACAGGTGCACAGGCCCTGGCTGCCCCCGCACCCCGGGCCCGAGCCGCACTCACCAGGCTGCACCTTGACCTCAGACAGAGCTGATAGGCACGCCCTCTTCCTCTCATCGCCTTTAGGGTAGGGCCTGAGAAACGGGACAGGATGCTGGCCTCCAGGCTTCTGTGGGTCGGCCAGGCCCTCCTGTCCGACAGACCCCTGTCCTCGTGGGTAGCTGGCCGCCTGGCCTGGAGGCGCTCCCTGGCTCATGATGTCAAGTGCCCCAGACCTTGCACGCCCGGATGAGGAGTGGTGACATGGAATTGTCTCTCCCCTGTGATGGACGCCACCCCCTACCCTCCCTCTGCTGCTGTATCACCACTCTGCTTGGACATGACGGAGCCCCGTGGTGACCAAGGTGCGAGAGGCCTGAATACTGGGGACAATGCAGGGGACCAGGCTCCTGGAGGAGGGTGACCCAGGGCCAAGGCGTCCAAGAACAGTGTCAGCTCCACATGGGTGGGGGGCAGGAGGTGACTCAGTGGAGGGACCGTGGGGGCTGCAGAAGAGGCGGGTTTTCCTCACACCACTGGGACCCTGGGAACCTGGAGGGCAGAGTGGCCTCAGGCTGGGACCAGACCGGTGAGGAGCTTGGATGTGGTGCGTCTGTCTGCTCTCAGGAGCCCTGGGTCCTGCTGGCCCTCAGAAGCAGCCACGGCAGGGTCTGGGCCCCGGTCTGTAAAGCTCCCCAGCCAGTTCCCATGAGTCAGGATGGGGGAAATGCCACGTACTTGATGATGGCCGACACGTTGGTGATCTTGTTAAAGAAATCGAATTCCCGCTGGTAGAAGTCCTTGGCGGGGCCGGACAGGGAGCCTGTGATCTCCTCCACCAGCTGCTCCAGAAGGTCGCCAATGTCAGCTGCAGAGAAACGGAGGCTGATCCCCGGTCCAGGGCCCCTGCTGACCCAGCCTTCCCCGGGGTGGCTGCTGGCACCCCCAGGGGCCCCGCCCCGAGCTCATCCGCCTTCCTCACTGTGCTGATGCCTGTCACCCGAGTCCCGGACGCTCTTGGCTCTGCTCTCAGTGAGGACAAAAGTCGGTGCTGCTGAAGCATGTCCTTGAAGCTTACTAACACCACCGGCGTTTTTTCACTGCTCTGAGTGAAGCACCGGGAACGCCCCTGGTGTGCCCTGCCCCCTGCCAGGGGAGCAGCACCTCCCCTAGAAGAACGACCAGGGGGGCACCAACCTCACACTTGGCACACAGCATGTGCTCTCTTGAAAATGAACTAAATCAATCTGCCACTTCAGGAAACAACCGCACAATCTTGGAACACTTGACAGACTGCCCGACAGTTTCCCAACACCTAGAAGCATTTCTGTCGGGGACACTTCCAGGGCTCTGCAGACATGACCTTAAAGTCTGGGTCGTGAGCCATGTGGACACAGGATGGGCACAGCCCCTTCCCTGCATGTTGGGGTGCTAGGGTCCTGGCAGGTGCCCGCAGGGAGCACCCGGCACCACCAGAGTGCCTCTCCCTCCTCCAGCTACACATCTGCGAGGCCCAGTCTCCTGTGGTCACCGCAGCCACATTGTGTTCCGGCTGATGGACCGCAGGAGAGAGGGAGGCCCCTGTCGTCTCCTGCAGATGCTCATGGGCCTGCCAAACCAGAAGGCCGTCATGCCACCTCTCTTGCTAATTTCTTTAAAAGTTAAATTTTTATTAAAAAAAAGTGTATTATTGATGTTTACGTGTAATGGGTTTATGTTTTTAAACGTATTTTTTTTTAAGAGGAGGGACTAGAGATTGAGGGCTAAGCATGCCCTCTACCACTGAGCTACATCCTCCTCTCCCTCAAATGTCTCAGTTTTAATTGCTAACATTCATGGGCCCAGACAGACAAAATGCACAGAAACCCAAGCTCTTTGAGGGTCTCCGTGCTTTTTAAGGGCATGAGGGGTCCTGGGCCGTCTTGTCCCAACGCGGACGGCAGGGTCAGGCAAGGGGTGACTGGCCAGGAGCTGCTGGACGGAGCCGCAGGGGCACGGGGCCAGACAAGGTGTCTGCAGGGCTGCCCTGCACCCGTTACGCAAGGCGGAGGGACCACGGGCAACCTGGGACGGGGTTAAAGGTGGGGGACCACGGAGGGAGAGTGCTCACCGTCTTTCTGGTGTCCCTCTTCATCCACGTAGATGTTGGTCTTCATGTTCCAGATGAACTGGTGTGCCAGGAGCTGCGACTGTGACGCTGCCCACAGGATGTACTCCCGCACGTAGCCCATCTGCAGGTGGGCAAGGTCATGGCTGGCCCAGCCCCGGCCACGCTCTGCCAGGTGGGGTCACTGACTGCTGCAGGCACTGACTCCTGGCGCTCAGGGGCCCAGCGGCTTCTGGCCGTGGGGTCTGTGTTAACGCAGGCATCTGCCAACTCTGCTTCCTCAGTCCTCTCCCCTAACCCTAACTGATTTCTGCTGTTGTCAAGCCTCAGGAGGGGCAGGTGGGCCCCGGATGCTCGTCTGTGAGCTGCTGTGAGAGACACTGCAGAGTGAGGGGGTGGCTTCCAGAAAACCCCACTTCCCTGCTGGGGGCACAGCTCCAGCCCCTGAGGACCTCTTTGCTGCCACTCCTGACTTCTTGAACTCCCATGTCCCAGGTTAAAAAGGCAGCTGTCCTTTCTGGAAGACTCCTGCGGGGGTAGCCTCTCCCTCCCCTCAGTGGTTTGTGGGCCCACTTGGTAGAGCAGCCCTTGGACAGAGGCCCTCAACCTGGGTGGGTGGGCTTCCCATACTCGTCAAGCTTCAAATAACCCAGTTCTAACCCAGCAAATAGATCTAAAGATGAACCACGAACATTCAGCCTGCAGTGCAGAGCCTCCAGGCTAGGGAACACATGGAGGCTCAGCCAGGACACAGGGTGGCCCCGCCCCTCCCACCTCTCCTGCCTCCCAAGCACAGCTTACCTTGTCGTAGCGGAGGGCCTGCACAATCTGGGGGATGTAGAACAGGATGGCATCCTGCAGGGAGGAGGGGGAGCGGCTGTGACTCCAGGAGAGGCAAGAACAGCTCTATGGACGGAGGTCTCGGGACCCACCCCATCGGAATGGCCCTGCTGTCACTCTGCCCATGGGGGACTGAGAAGTGGGGAAAAGCCCCAGGATGGCCAGGAAAACAGCTAACAGACTGGAGCACAGGATTGGTGGGAAAAGTGGGAGGGGCGGGCTCCCTCACGCCCACCAGGAGCAGGGGGCCCGGGTGCTCACTGCCGGGCTTGCGGAGTCAGGGTGGAGGGTACTGCAGACTGCTTGTGAGACCAGCCCAACCCAGACCTCAGGATGTCCTAGAACCTATGGCTGCTACATGGGGTCCCTGGGCCATGTGCCCACACCCCCCACTGAACCAAACTCAAGTAAACTCCCCTTCTAAACCCAGACCCCTAGCTGAAGCTAAACACGTCTGAATCAGAACTAAGTCCACCTTCCCTGACTCCCTGAAGACATGGGGGTGAAGGGGTGCTCTGAGAGGGACTGAGTTCTGCGTGGGGAGCAGCCCCCAGGCCCACCCGGCAGGCAGCTCACCGGCGGGAAGGAGCGCAGGACCTTGACCCCGTACTGCGCGGTCAGCGGGTGCGGCGGGTACATGCTGGAGAAGTAGGACAGGCCGGTGGGCGGGTCGGCGGGCGCCCAGCACAGCACGTGGCTGAGCTCAGGTGCATCGGCGTCGATGGTGTGCCAGGTGACCAGGAACTGGGAGGAAGCGGGACAGGCTGGGGCGGGCGGTCCCCGGCCCCCCTGCCTCGTAGGATGGCCCCAAGGAGGGATGACGAGAAAGCCCTCGTGATGGCTTCTGACACATCACGTACAACAGTGTGACTTCAAGAGCTGAGAGGTACGTTCAGCGCTTTTCTATAGTGAACGGAGTCAACGTTCAAGTGAGGAGCGGATGGCCTGGGAAACTGGGGCTCATGGAAGCACTGGGGTTGGCAGCTTCAGCCGCCTTCCAGGCGTCCCCAAAGGCATTCTGTGCCTGAGCGCCCAGGGCCAGGCCCGCGCACCACCTGCCATGTTACCTTGATGGCTTCGGGGACATCACTGACAGCTCCAGGGTCCAAGCGGACCAGGCGGGTCACCTCGTTGCCAATGGCCTCTGTGTTCTTGAACCTGCAGGCACAGACACGGCTCGCCCACTGCCTCCACGGAAGACAGGGCACCAGGGAAGCCCTGAACTGAGAGATGCAGATCAGTACCAGGTGACACTCTAGCTATGGACACGGGTCACCCGAACATGAGAGTTTACTGTGCTCAGCTATAACAAAGCCACAACTCCCTGGAACTCCTCCTCGGCCTTGCCCCCAAAGCGCCACACCACAGCGTGGCAGCCTGTGGGCCAGAGGCACCTCAGCAGGAGGGAGGGTGGGTGCGAGCTGTCACGTGTTACTGTCCAGGCTAAGACCAGGTAGGTGCTGGGTAACCCCTGGCAGGCCGCGGTCCTGTCCAGGGGACAGACTTAGGACTACGTAGGCAGAGTGGGCTCACAGGGAAGAAGGGCCACCCTGGACGCATTCACACGGGGTGGACACAGTCTCTCTGGTGGGATTTAGCACAGGGGCCCCTCAGCAACCATCAGTCTGAGTTCTGTCCCTGCAAGAGCTGCCACAGGAGAGCTCATGGAACACTCCGCTGCCTGCCGCCCCCTCGAAGGAGCCCCCTGCTTAAAGACGACAACCAGGAACTAACTCAAAGCTTCCCCAGGCCTGCCTCCTGGAGGGATGGCCTCCTGGGTTGTCCTTTCCTCAACGAGTAAGATGGAGGCCCCGAGTGTGCCCTGACATTACCTCCTCGGGCTCCGGGATGCTGGGCCCCTGGCCGATGGCCCCCCCACTGCACAGAAGGACTGGGCAAAGGTCCAGAGTTAAAAGATGGCTGCCTTGATCATCCTTGGGGGTGTCACGTCACCCTCTTCCCACCCCAGGCACCTGCACCGGACCCTGGCCAGGCCCTCATCAGGCAGGCGTGCCCGGGGCCCACCTGGCTGGGAGTTGCACAGCCAGGTAAGGGGAGATGCTCCAGGCAAGGTTCACGTTGTCTTTCCATTGCTTCTCGCTCAGGCTGATGTACTTGGACCTCCAGTTGGCCACACTGTTCTCTCCGGCCTGGTCCAGCTCTAGCTCTGGGGCCGACAGTGGGTTGTACCACGTGATGAGGCGCTCGATCTCGGTGGCCTGGCGAGGCGAGACAAACGCCAATGGCCTCTGGTGGCCCGTGAGCTGCCCCGCCCCGCCCTCCTGGTGCACGTGGCCGGCGGGCTCACCAGCAGAGACAGCAGCAGGGTCCGGCGCTTCATGTAGTACTTGTGCAGCTGGGAGCCCCGGTTGGTCTTCTTGGACATGCCTGGGTGGGAGGGCACAGTGTCGCCCTTGGAGCCCTTCCAGAACCCAGAGGATGCCGTCTGCCCGCCTCGGCCTGACGTCCGCGACCGGACCCAAGGGGCCCAGCAGCAAACTGCCACCAACCTGACTTCTTGGAGATGGTGGACATGCCGCTGGACAGCGGGTAGGTGTTGATCCAGCCCTGCGTGGCCTGCTGGCGAGAGCCGACCGCTATGTCCAGGTTGCTCCGGGTGTCCTGGTTATCTGCAGGCAGACACGGTGTTCTGGAATGAGGCTCCTGGACTCTGACTCAGGCAAGGCAGCCATGGGGGAGCAGGGCCACTGAGATGGCTGGTGACGGCTTCCAGGGACAAGCCAGGTGTCTTGCAAGTTCCTCATGAACCGTTCCAGATGGAAGCTTTCTAAGGTTCCTTACAGTCTGCCGAGCCCCGCAGCAGAGCAAGACTGAGGCACTGCCCTGAACCGTGGCACTGCCGGCCCCAGATGTCCTCCAACTTGGCGCTCACTTGGGGCCCACGGGGGCCGGAGTAAGGGCTGCCCGGTTCCAAGTGGAGCCAGGAGGCTGACTCAGGAAGTCACTGTGTCTGCTTCTTTCCTTTCCTGGGGGTCAGGCTGTCTGCTGGTGGTCTGCCTGCAGAGACCCCACTTGGCACCTCTAACTTGGATGCCTGACCAGTTCTGTGCTTGGAGAAACGAGAATGTGGCTTCCTTCAGGAGGACTGTGGCCTGCTCACTGACCCTGTCCACCCTTCAGTCTCGGGGATGCAGCTCACACGTCACTACCTCTAGAAAACTGTCCCTCATTCCCTACCCCTGCAGGCAAGCCAAAGGATGCTCTCGTGACCCTCCACGTTGGAATCACCAGCGGACTAGACTGGCCCCCACCTGGTGACAGTGGACCATGCCTTACTCCTGCCGGCACTTGGGCCTCCACCTGGTGCCAGCTGTCGGGCATACAGGGGGTGCCTGTGCCATGAGCTGGTGCTGGGGAAGTCACGCCGGGGGCATCTGCTCGGAGTCCCATGCACATTTGTGCTCCTCAGTGGGGCCAGAGGAGAGGCAACCAGCCAGGCACGGGCCTCTGGCTAAGCCGGGAACTCAGTAGGGCCCTCCCGGCTCCTTTAGGGCGCCCTGCCTCGCCCCACCACCTGAGGACAGCGCTCACCTGGGGGAACGAGCTGACTAGCGGTCAGGTACTTCTTGTCCGAGAACATGGCAGTCCAGAACTTAATCATTATGCTGATGTCTTCACGCAGCCTCTTCTCTCCCTGGGTAGGGAACTTCGGGGGACAACTGCAGACAACCAGAGGACAAGAGGTGTGTGCCCGGGGCCAGGCACGGCAGAAAGCCATGGGAGGTGGCACGTGGGGTCCCCTAATACAGGAGGGGTAGTCAGCAACCCCTGTCTCAGTGACCTGCCCAGGAAAGGGGGAGTTTCTGGGCCCTCTGGTGACCCCTCATCCACAGCTCTCAGCTGCCCCTGCTTGGCGGCAGGGATGCGGGGTCCCCTGTGCCGCCTCCGGTCTGTTCTCTGGAGTCAGCTGAGCCATGGGGAAACGTGACCGGTCTCATGGGGGCGCCGGGCTGCGGGGGGCCAGGCACCTGAAGTAGTCGAAGGCGGTGGAGTAGACCTTTTCCCGGAGCACGTTGCGGGTGGTGGCATTGGGGAGCACGTCCGCATGCAGGAGGGACAGCCCGAGGGTCAGCAGCCTGCGAGGGAGGCCAGGTGAGTCTGGGGGCCGGGCTCTCCCAGCGCTCAGGGCCCGTGTCTGCATGGCAGACTCTCCTGCCAGGGCGGGGGCATCAGCCGGGTGACCACTGCTCAGACTGTTGTACCCGATGTCTTAGGAAAAGGTTTAAACCTTCACTTTTGTGGGGGAAAATGACGCGTGTGTGAACGTGCCTTGGCCGCAAGCTTCAGTCTCACAAACTACCTGTAAACCACTCCCTGGGGTGCAGTCACCTACTGGTGCTACAAAGGTAGACATTTAATTCACGCTCAAAGGAAGACAATTTACCTGGTTTCTGCAAGATAGAGCTACTCTACAGCCTGCAGACGTGTTGGTCTGGGGTCTGAGAGGCCCCCTGCTCGTTCCCATGGCAACCTCACCTGGCCGTGGCCATCCAGTGCCCACCCTCTTCCACTAACCCGTTCCCATTACATTTTGTAAAAGTATAGCTCTGTGACAGGCTGCAAATTAGGGCAGAGAACGTGCACTCCTCTGTGGTTTGAGAAGCATGGCCAGCCGGCTCCCAGCAGGCTGCAGGAACAAGGTCCAGAGCTCAGGCAGGGGCGCAGGCAGGGGGAGCGGCACCCCTCCCAACAGGGGCCCCTTGCCCTCCTTCCCTCCGACCCTCCAGATACCTGCAGACCCCTCCCCACACCAGGCCGGCCCCTCCCTACTGTGTCCACAGTGCCTCTGACCAGGGCACCCGATCTCAGGACCCTGGGTCACACGTCCCCTGGAGGCTGAGTGCCCTCTCCTGTGCAGCCGGTGTCGTGCACAGGGCGTGACACTGTTGGACGTTTTCTGTCTGCGTCTTGGAGGGTAACGTGCCCCGGCCCCTGGCCTGAGCTGTCATACCGGGCTCTGCCACACGGCCGTCTGCTTTCCACTCTCCACTGTGTCACCAGAGTCCTGCTGCTGCCACCCACCCCCAACCGATGTAGAAAGGCTGCCCACCAGCCAGCCGGCCAGTCCCTGAGGTCCCAGAGCGAAGCGCCTCCCTGCAGTGCCCCTGTGCTGACAGGTCAGCACTTGGCCCCCATCCCCAGTCCCAGGAGGTCATCACGTGCAGACCTCATCGCCGGGGGCCCTGCATGTACTGGGGGCTCAGTCTCCAGTGAAGGAATAACCAACCATGGGAAACCCTGGGGGAGTGGGCCCACGGTGCCAGCAGCTCAGACCCCACCCCCGAGAGTCCCTTACTTGAATCGGGGCCCGATGGCGGCCACGTGCCGGTTCATGCTCCCTGCGGAGCCCCCGATGCTCAGCGACATGGAGCGCTGCAACAGGCTGGAGAAGATCTCCACCTGGTCGGAGCTGCAGTACTTGGCAATCTCGAACCGCTGCACCAGGAACTGAGCAGGAGGGGCGCGCTGTGGTGGGCTGAGATACCGTGGGGCCAGCCGCCCGCCCCCGAGTCAGCGGGGCCTGCCCCTGAGGGGCTCCAGCCCACAGGAGGGCGGGTGGGAAGGGGAGGAGGCTGGCAGAGCCTGAGAGAAGTGGACCCCCCCAGCCCGGGAAGGCAGTCTTAAACCCAGACCCAGGCTGAGCGTGTGGAGCACGGGGAGGGGCACATACGTCGATCCAGATGTAGTGCGGGGTCACTTCAGGAGCACAGGGTTTGGGCTGACTCGCTTCAGACGCTGCCAGGGGGTCTGCTTCCTTTATCTCCGCAGAAAACAGGCCGAACTTCTGCTCCACCGTCATCTGCCAGGCCCCAGCCATCTCCCGCAGAAACTGCAAGGTCAGGAGGGTGAGCACCCACTAGCAGTGGGGTGGGGCAGGGCGGGGGGCACTGCGTGTTCGCTGTAGAAGGGCCCTGTGCTCTAGAGCGCGATCTGGAGGACCCAGGGAAGCACAAGAAGGAAAAGATCACCCAAGGTCTTCTGATGAGCCCGCTTCCCAGGCTTTTTTTTTTTTTTTTTTTTAACACCAAAAAGCCCACTCTGGAACCAGGGCCAGGCCGCATTCCGTGTCCCTCAGACCACCTGTGACAGCACACCTGGCTGAGCCTGCCTGATGGTCCTGGAAGCTCCTCTGCTCCCAGAGAGGAGGTCACCTGCCCAGGGCCTCTGGGCTGGTGGGGGCAGCACCGGACCCTGGCTCCGGGACCCAGTGCCTCTTCTCCACCCAACATGGACTTCATGACCCCAGCAGCCTGGCTGAGGGCTTCGCAGGGGACCAACTTCGCTGGCCTGACAACACTGGCAGCTCCTTCAAGGGTATCCAGACCGCCTGCGGGGAGGTGACCACAGAGCTTTCCCCATCACAGGTACCCTGGCCCAGCTCCCTGATGGCGGGGGAGCTACGGCGCTCAGCAGTGCCACGAGGAAGACAGCAGGGGAGCCCTGAGGAAGAGAGTGGGGCAGGTGGTGCCCTCTGCCCGCCTTCCTGCCTGGAGACAGAGGCCACCGGGGGGCCCTGAAGGGAGGACAGTTCATGCTCAGAGGAGGTCAAGGCCCTGCAGCCACACGTGTCACGTGTGGAGGGCAAGGGACAACCCGCAGAGGTTGCTCACCCGCCCTTCCTCCCATGACCTGGTCGCCACCTCGACCCCAGACTGCCCTCCGGCTCCAGGCACGAGTGTGAATGAGGCCCCCCACACAACCCCGTCCACGGCGGTGAGAAGCCACCCACAGAGTGGACGCTGCTGTCTGCCAGGGCGAGCAGCCGTAGGGACTGGGAAGAGTGAGTGTGCTGTGCAGCAATTTGGAAGGGGTGGGCGCTGGAGGGCCCCTATCAGACCTGTGTTTTCTGGACTCCCTCCACGTGTGGGGAAGGTGGAGGGGCCAGGAGAGGGGAGACGGGAGGCTGGGCTGGGGACAGACTCTGGACATACTTTAAACCATCTGTGAGGATCACTGCGGGGCATATGAAAGGGGCTAAGAGATGCCATGGGGACTGTGGGTGTCACAGAGCCAGCAGCCTGGTTCATTTGTTTCAGGGCACAGACTTGAGCCCCGAACCAGGGATCTCCGTGGAACCACAGCCCAGGCCTTCCCTGGACCAGATCGGTAGGCTTGCTCACGCTTTGACTCCCCACAGGACGCAGCAAGCCTGCCGCTGAAATCAGGGCCCTGGGTGGCTGCTGTTCTCAATGAACTCGTGCCTTCTGCCTTCTCCCTGACAAGCACGTGTTACCACATAACAAAGAAAGAAGAAACCCAAATCCAGAGATTTTGAAGACACAGAGGTGGAACAGCCTCACTCTAGGGCTGCGCGCAGCTGGGCCTGGACAGCGGGTCCTCACAGAGGTGGGGGGTCAGAGGAAGTGAGACGTAGGTAACGTAAGACCCACACGTGTCTGTGGCAGGGGAGGAGAGCCACCAGGACCGGCTTCCAGAGATCTCTCCCTGGGGAGCAGGGAGCCAGCAGCTCAGGGCTAGGGGCACGCTGGGTCTGGACGAGTAGGTGGGCAGGACTGCTGAGGGCTGAGCAACGGCTGACGGCAGGGGCGGGGGACAATCTGGAAGACCCCAAATGAGAGCAATTTGCTTGGCATAAAAATCCTTCCACGACCCCTCTCCTAATTTTGCTGGAAAAAAGATAAAAGGGATGCGAAGGTCGGGGTGCGGCAGGAGGAACACACCCTTCTGGCCAAGACTAGTCCCTCGGGGTGTGAGCCTCATTTCAGCTGCCAGACACGAGAAGACCCTCCTCCCCAAGAAAACAAAGCGCAGGGTCCTGCGCCTCCGCGCTCGGCCCCACACAGTGGCAGGTCCACCGGCACAGACATCAACACAGTAAAGAAAAAATGAACAGAAACTGACTCACTGATGACCCTGATACTGGAAGTGACTGACTAGATGAGCATTTTAAGTAATTATTATAAATATGTCCTAAGATTTATTGAAAAAGATAGAAAAAGTGGAGACACAGAGTCTCAGCAAAGAAATATGAAGTGTGAAAAAACAAATCCTTTATCTGAGAATTGTTATCTCAAATGAAATAAATAAAATATGGTTTGATAACAGAATGACTAAGGCAGGAGAATGTACCAGGGACGTGGAAGGCAGGCCAGTTAAAATGAGCCAAAACAACTGAAGGTTGTGACCTGTGGACAATGCTGCTGTCACAAGGTCACCAACACAAGTGTCCCTGGAACCCAAGTGAGAAAAAAAGGTGAATGGGGCAAAAAGTGTCTTTTATAAACTAGTAGCGTGAAATTTTCCAAGTTTGATGACAAACCTGAAATCTCTAAATTTAAGAAGTTCAGTGAATGCAAACATAAAATACGCAGAAAACTGCACCCAGGCACATCATACTTAAAACTATTAAAAGTCAAAGAGAAATACCCTAAAAGTAGCTTTAAAAAACCCCAATTATGGCACATATTGAGAAATGATGATAATTTGCTGATTTTTTCCCGGAAACAACACAAGCCAGCAGACAACAGACATATGTAAGGTGCCAAAGGCAACCAACCCACAGAACCGTCCACTCAGGCCCCAGGATGGCGGACCCAGGAGAAGCGCCTCCTGCGTGAGATGGAGGCGGGCTGGGCGGGAGTCTGCTGGGGCGCTCCTGGTGGGGTGGGGACACGGGGAGTTTACAGAAGCGCGTGAGGGATGGAGACAACTAGCTGCTACGTGAACACAGCTTAAAGCATCCTCCTGACTTCGCTGAAAGGTTTTCCCCTTAAGGACACACACAGCCCCATTACGAGGAGAGTGACTCACGCAGCGTGAAACAGGCAAGAACAGAGCTCGAAGGGGGTCCAGCCATGACTGTGGGGCCAGGAGGGGGCCCCCTCCCCACAGTGACGATGGCCACGCGGCAGCACGCCCTGCAGCCCAGTGAGCCAGCACCAAGCCTGCCAGGCGCCAGACCAGCTTGTGGTCTCCGCACTAAGACTGCGGGGAGCCCGTCATCACCACACCCTGCAGACCAGAGCCCTGTGCCCCTGGCAACTGCAGAGCTGGCCGCGCCCAGAGCCCGGGGCCCAGACGACTCCCCTCCTGAGAGGGGCCTCTCCCATCGCCTCAGGCTCTGCAGGGTGTGCCAGACACAAACTAGGGGCAGTCGTAACATGCCTGGCAAACGAGGGGTATCAAGACTGCTGCCACCACACTGCCTGGGGCACCCCAATTTCTTCCTTGGAACTTATCCAATGTCCCTCGGGGGGCAAAACACATAAAATGCCCCCTTTGACCACTTATCTCAACTTATCTTAAGAAACAAGTCAAAAAAGTGTCAAATTTCCTGTTACCTTGGAAATTAACAGGATCTTTGAAAAATAATTCAGTCCTTTGGTGTTCACCCAATCAGCTGAAAGGGCGTCTGTGACCTTCCCTGTGGTCCCCCGAGCAACTCTAGAAATACAGACCCAGGAGGCCCCCCTCCCTGAGGTAGCAGGCTGAGACACCGTCCTGCGGACCAACAGCACCGCGACCACATCCGCTCTCAGAGAAATGGCTCCCCCTGCCGTGCTCCAGACAAACGACAGCCCCCAGCACCACTGGTCCTTTCACACACATGCCCTCTGTCCCCACAGTCCTGCAGCTAGGTGTCACTGTCCTGGTCTGACTCCAGGCCCTGCAGGGGAGGGGCTTGCCCAGGGTCTCCAAGCTTGTCCGCTGAGGGCCAGGGTCTGCTCTCTGTCTGTTCAGCCCACCCCCTAGAGCTGAGCTGGCCACACCAGGGCCTTACCGGCACCTCCACCCCGTCCTTGCCGGCCAGCAGCCACTCCCAGCAGGCCAGGGCAGTCTCCATGCCATGCTCGTTGAACATCCGGAGTGGGCCCCAGCACAGATGACGAAGCAGCTGTGGGTCACAGTCTGCAACCAAATACACGCCCTTCAGAGGTTCCGTCTGTGGCCCAGCCCACGGCCTCCCCGAGTCAGCAGAGTAGTCGGCACCAGCGGGGCAACAGCCTTCTGTTTGCTCCCACCGAGCGAGATGCCCAGAGATCTTGCCCTGGGGGGCGCCGGCTCCCTAGGCTGGGGAGCGCTGGCTCCCTGGGCTGGCGGGGCATTGCCGTTTACGGACCAGCCCAGGGTTACCTTTGCTGCTGATGAGCATGGCCGTCAGTTTGAACATGGCCTGTGTGTAGTGCTGGGGGTCACCCCGGTCCAGCGCTGCGTTCAGCTCCTGAACCATCATCTTGTTCAGGTCGGATGTCTGGCCAGTGGCGTCTGAGAACCGAATCATCCCACATACCTGCAGGGAGCGTGCCATCAGCGGAGGGGCCCTGGGCCAGGCTTGGCCGCCCCACCTATGCAGGCACCCCCATCCCATCTCCACAGAGTGACAGGCTCGCCCCCCTGCACACAGCCTCCCTACAGCCTGTCCTTTAGACACCAGCCGTTCCCGCCAGGCGGGGTACCTCGCCAGCATAGCGGTTGCGCAGGTTGAGGGATGCCATGAAGTTGGAGTAGTCCTTCTTCACGCAGGCTGGCCGCTCCGTCAGCTGGGTTGCCTGCAGACAGACACTGACGGTTACCGGGCACCCAGGCATGTCTGCCGGGCTACTCTGAGGTCTAAGCCCCAGGTAGGACATCAAGTCCAGACCCGGTTGTTAAAATAAAACACTTCTGAACGCCCTCTGCTCTGCAGGCTGCACGGAGGATTTTCAAGGTTCTATTCCAAGCATCCCTCCAGAAGGCAGGCTGACTGCAGCCCCCAGTGCATCCTGGCTGCTGTTGCCCAGTGACAGGAGAACAGCTCTTCCCACAGAAACTGCATGGGGTCCTGGGGAGCCCTGGCCTCCAAGGTGGCACGTGCTGGTAACCGTGCCCAAAGACGGGGAAGGTGGCCAAGGCGAGTGCGGTGGCCAGTGGGGCTGGCACACCCCTGGCTGCCCACACTCCCGAGTGAGAAGGCAGACCATGGGGGACAGACGGGCCAAAGGATCACACCAGCCCTGTTCCTCCGCTTCAGCCTCATGCCTGCCTCCTGTCCCCCAAGACTCGGGGCCTTGGTGCTCCTGTCCCCACCCCGGTAGGACCCACCCACTCCACCTGCCTCATGTCCCTCCAGCACACTTCCTACACACCAGCTTATCTGAACCCTGCCCCATCTCTGCCTGTGTCCTCAGAATCTGGAGAGACCCAGGGTGAACTGCCTGGCCCCGCAGAGCCCAAAGATGGGGCAGCGTCAATCCACAGACCCTGCCTGAGCCTGGCCCTGTGGGCCGTGTGCAGGATGCCTGTGTCCTCAAAGAAAGCACAGTGACCCCAGGTGACCGCATAGGCCCTGATGCGCCCAGCCTGCCTAATGGGCTCCTCCCTTCCTGACTGGGGGGCCAGCCGCCACCCACCCCAGAGTGGGCAGCAGAGGCGTGCACACAGCCACCTCAGCTCCGACGGATCCCAGGCTGGGAGATGCCAACACAGCACTGCCCGTCCGGTCGGTCACCATTATCAACCACCGGCTTCGAGGTAAAGCTCTGATCTGGCCCTGAAAGGACCACCCAGTGCAGGCCCCTAAATTAACCTCGAGATGAAGCTGAGGATAGGGGGATGTAGCTGAAGGCGACGAGGGGGTCCTCAGGCATCCAGGTCAGCCTGACCATGTCCCACAGAACACTTCTCATGGACACACAAAAACCCACACCTGACCTCGCTAACAAACCAAGCTTAGCCCTCGTCACACACTCTGTGCAGGAACACCCGTCCCCGCGTGCGCTCCCCTCTGGGTCTAGGGTCTGCTGCAGACAGAGGCCCGGGCTCTTGAGAAAATCTCTGTTTCTGCCCTGGTCTCCCTGTGCGGGGCTCCTAGGATGACGTACCCCGAGAGTCGTGTTCTGCTTGTTGTAGCCAGCATAGTGCAGGATGCTCTCGGTGGCCATGGCTAGCCCCGTGTGCTGCGACAGTCCAGACACCCAGTTCTGGTGCTTGTTCAGATATTCCTGAGACAGGGGACATGCCATTTGATTTTAAAGGTGAAAACAAGCCTCCATGAAATAGGTGCGGGATACCAAAGTACACCCTGGCTCCAACATGGGGTCAGCCCTGCTGCCTGGCTGGGTTGAAGCCCCTCTGACCCCAGGGGGTGGGGGACGGAGGGCCTGGGCCACATGGGGGTGTCTGGGGGAGTGGCAAGGCTCTTTCAAGCGCATCATGCTCTTCCCTCTTGGGCCAGGCCTCCCGCTGACCCCGTCTAGGAATGAAAGGGGGCTTCCCGCCTGAGACCATAGCCACAGAGCTGGGCCCTGTCCTCCACATGAGCCTAAGGAACATGGACCGTCTGAAAAGCAAGCACTCGGGAGAATGCCACCTTGTGTGGTGGATGGCCACCACCAAGTCACAGCTGCTTGTCCCCAAGGGCTGCATCCTCCCAGCTCCTACGTCTTTGTGGAGGGGCAGCCTCGGGTCCCCTGGGCACACCCCAGGTCCTTGCAGGCGCTGGGAGCCCCGGCCCTGCCCATCCCAGATTCACACCAGCTCTATCCTGACCAGTTCCCGAGGTCAATTTTACAAGCCCCCTCAACACACCTGCTGTGGTCCAACCACATTGCTCCTAGTGGCCTTTCTCGTCTTTGATCCCTTCGAAGGGACCCCCCTGCTCTCCCACATGGCGGCATTTTTGTGTGTCTGCTTGACCACCTCAATGATGGCTCACTGGGCAGTCATGTGAACTTACGGCCAGTCTGGAAGGCCTCACACGCAGCTACACGTCTCCTGGACTCTGCCCCCACTGTGCTGGCCTCCCTCAGCCCTGGGCTTAGGGGCTGCAGGGCACCCCTTGGAAACACCGCTCCCGCTGGCATGTGAGCCCCTGGGCACCCAGCCTGCAGGCAGCCCCAGGCCCTGCCCCAAACCTGGCACTGCCCCAAACCCGGCACCTCATCTGCTGTGGTGGTCAGCTCCCCAGGCCACCCACCCTGGACCCCGGCACCTGCTCTCCTGCCCCGACCTGCACGCTCACTGCTCACTCACAGGTGCTATTACCCCGCAGGCCCTGGACCCACGTTTCTGGTTTGTTCTCCCATGGCAGTGTGGTGTGTGTTTCGAGCAGGCTGTCTGTGTGAAGCCCTCTGGGAGGAGCTCACTGAGGCTGCCCCTGGGTGACGTTAGGCAGATACCTGGAGGTGGGACTTGGTGGCCGTGGGCGCCCACTTCATGGCCTCCTGGAGGATCATTCCACAGCGGGCAGCGAAGTCCTTGACGATGCTCTGCAAGAGACATGGCCTACCTGTCAGTGCCTCCCAACTGCCACCAGCCAGCTACCCCTGGGGTCAGTTACCCCGAGGGCTGAGTTGTGTCCCTGGAGCCGTGCTGAAGCTCTAACCCCAGCATCTCAAATCATGACTGTGTTTAAAGAACAAAGAATCTTTAAAGACGTGATTACGGTCAAGTGGGGTCGTGAGAGTGGCCCTGATCAACGTGACAGGTAGCCTTACAAGAGGACGTGATTAGGACACAGTCCTGCACAGAGGGACCACCACATGGGGGTACAGGACAGGGCGCCATCAACAGACCACAGAGAGGGGCCTCTGGAGGAACCAGCCCTGCCAACACCTTGACCTCAGACCTCCAGCCTTCAGGACGAGGAGGGGCTAGACCTTTGCTGTTTCATCCATCACGCTGAGGACCTTGGCCACAGTGGCCCAGCAGGCTAACATTGTGACCGTTGTCACCAGGGCTCCTGTGGGGAGGGGAGGTGCCAAGGCTGGGATGTGGGCCAGCCCTAGGCTGTGGTCTGAGCCTAGATTCAATCTGCCACAGTGAGGGCTCTGTGTCAGACCCACTCAGCACATCCTCCTTCCCTGGGGCTGTCTGCTTGGCTGAGACCCACATGCAGCACAAAGCCCAAGTCGTGGGGCCTGCCCAGCACAGCAGCAGCCAGAGCACCTCTGAGCGGCCAAGCACTGGACACTCACACAACTTTGAGACACCATAAACCGCAAGGCAGCTGAGAACTGCCTGGCAGCCAAACCAGGAAGCGAGCGGACAGACCAAGTGGCGGTGGGGGGGTTGCCTACCTCCCGGGCCTCGTAGGTGTCAGGGACGGTGATGCGGTACGGGGCATCGGGGATGTCGTAGTAGGGCTGGTCCTTGTGAATGTCCTGCAAGCACAAGTCCATCTTCCAACTGCCCTCCTGGAGCCGTTCTGTGAGCAGGGCCTGCCTCCCAAACCCGCTGCAGACGCTGACTGGGAAATGCCCCACGGGGACCTGTACCCCCACCCCCACCCCTGCTTGTGGCAGGAATTAGCCTGACACTCACGGCATTCAGTGACAGGGACAGTGTCTGCAGGATGTCCAGCATGGTCTTCAGCACCGTCCCACTCCAGAGCAAGTGGGGGAACCTGCACCCAGAGCCCCTACTTAGGGCCCAGGAGCCCGTTCCCCGAGGAACTGTGCTCCTTAAACCCCGCCTCCCGCTGCCCAGCAAGGGTCGGAAGCCAGGAGGCCCCCAGGTGGGTGCCCAGTGGGAAGCGCTCCCCAGGCCCTGCCAGGCCCTCCTCATGGCAGACACAGCCCCAAGTGACCACTCCAGCCCAACCCTGCTGTCCTGGTCACACACGGGCCAGGCCCCTCCCTCATCCCCAAGCAGGGCTTCTCCGGCCCTCACATCAAAGCTCCTGAGGAAAACAGCAGTACAGGTGACCCCTGAACAACACGGGTGGGGGCACCAACCCCCGCTCATACAGCCCAAGTATAACTTACAGTTGGCCGCCGTTTCTGCGGTTCCACACCCGCGGGTCGGGAACCACTGCAGTATTTACCACTGATAACACCCCACATTGTTCAAGGGTCACCTATATCTGCAGGACACCTGGGGTACAGAGAAGAAGCTGCTCGGAGCATGGTGGCCCCAGGCCAAGGGGAGCAGGCCGCATGGCTGGGACACGCTGTGGCCCCAGCTCGGAGGCGCAGCTCAGACACGCTGTGTGTGTGTCTGCAGCTCCAGGGACACCCTGGAGAGCTGTGGGTAGGCCCAACAGCCTCTGGCTTTCACGCTGCCAGGAGGCTGCCCAGCCCACTTTGAGGGCCGGCATCCGTGGGGGACATCCCGTGAGTCTGCCGTTGCTCCGGTGCAGCAAGGAGAGCCAGTGTGGAGCTGGCTCAGGGTGGGCTCGCCTCCTCCCGAGGGGCCTGGGAGATACCCGTTCCCCTGGGGGCCTCTGGCCAGGCTCTGGGCTGGGACAGTGGGAGACTCAACACCCAATGTAAGTAACACTGACGGCTCAGAACAGGGAACATTTTGGGCCACTGAACCCTCACTGGCTGGCACCCTGTGGAGGCTGCACTGCCCTTGGAGGGCCGTAACTGGCTCCACTTTTCTCTGTACTGAGAACGCAAGGAGGACACAACCCCTGCGGCCCAGGTCTACATATGCACATGTGCACACATGCGCACACACATAGCAGCAGCAGCAGGGAAGAGGGCTCACTTGTCTACCAGACCAGACAGGTACTTGTCAGCTACCCTCCGGATCCTCTTGTGGATGTGGTTGAAGTTCACCAGCAGGAACTGGGCATGCCGCTCCAGCTCCTCCTCGTTCTCCTTGGTCTTGGCCTGCATTGGGAAGAGACAGGTAGCAGGCACCCCGAGGTGCTGGCAGACACGCAGGGCTCCCACAAGGCTTACTTTATCTGCCATCATGTTCAGGAAGGCGTCGAACACTTTGTCCGCAACAGCGATCACACACTGCATCATCCCTGAAATGGGAGGCCGGCTGTCAGCGGGCAGGGACCCACCCTGGCTGCTCTCTAGGTTTACAGAGTGAGCACGGGGTCCCACATGTCGCCCCAGCCTCCCCAACGTCACATGTCATCTGCAGTGACACTGCACTGCCACCTGGACTCCAGCCTTTCTCTGGATCCCCCGTCTCCCACTAAGTCCCCTTCTGTCCCAGGACCCAGCCCAGGACACCAGGTGGCATTGGCTCAGCGCCTCCTCGCCACCCCCCTGCCAGGTCTGCATTGATGTCTCCAGCTGTTCTGGTCTTTCCGGCCTCTTCTGAGGAGCACAGGCACTTTGTACCGAAGTCCCCCACTGGGGCCTGTGTGGTGCTGGCTCCTGTGTGGACCAAGCTCGCGGTATTTCAGCAACATGCCCTTCCAGTCGCACGTTGTCGGAGTGCAGTCAGTACCTCCCGGCCCTGGGCACGCAGTGCCGGGATACCTCCCAAGTTCCTGCTGTCCCCTCCCTGACTCCACCCTTAGAAGCCAGGCCTCGAGTCCAGCCCCAGCTCCAGGCAGAGGCCGGGAGCAGCACCTCCTGGAGAGAATCTGCGGACGCAGGTGGAAACCAACCGTGACCAGTAGACCCTCGGAGGTTGTGCAGATACCCCATCTCCTAAAATTCACTGAGCTGGGGCAATGGGCTCTGGTGTGGCAAGCGGAGTCCTGCAAGGAGGGTCTGTCCCTGAGGCCGACAGTCGGGTGAGTAGGGTTTGTAAATCCTCACTATTTACTTGGCTGTTCTCAGGCTGGCTCCTGTGACCTGTGACAACCACGTATGCTCTTTCCTCGTCTGACTGGCACGACCCTACTGTCCAGCACTGAGGGTGCCCCGCACTCATCCTGTACTCTCTCTGGAAATAAGATCTAGGAACGGGGCATACGCGCGGCCCCCGGGGCACAGAGCCAACTTGAAGAAGCCACAGCACAGTGAGAACCTCGGTGCGGTCGAAAGAACCGAAAGAAACACGTCCTCAGCGAGGGTGGCGAGTGACCAGCAGAGGGCGCTCCGGAGCCCCCGCCCGTGGTCGGCCTGCCCGGCCCCGCGGGAATCTCCCCGCAGGAGAGCCCAGGAACCCGGGCAGGCCTCTAGGGAAGCAGCCGCTCACAGTCCCTCAGCTGATTTCTCAAATGGCTTCTCCAAGAATTGATTTTTCCACTGAAGGGGAAGAGAGTCCAATAAGGATCTGGGGGTTGGTCCCTCGCTGGCGGGGACGAGCTTCTCTGGCGAGGACGGACTCCCCGCGGCCCACAGCGCTTATATTCATCTGAACGTACTCATCTCGGAATTAGCACGCAGCAGTCCTCGAAATATTTACCCACACCGCTAATCAGCATTCACGGACCCAGCAAATCAGCAAAGTTTGTTAAAAAAAAAAAAACAAAAAAAAACCCTTCATCCACAGGCCCTTAGAGGACAGATGAGCGAACTGTGTAAAAACAACAAAGCTGTTCAGACGGGGAGTGTCTGTAGGAACAAGTGCATCAAGGCCAGGACATTCCAGAAGGCGTGACTCCAAAACATGCCTTCAAGAACAGTAAACACACTGTCCCGCTGAATCTGAAAAGCCAACTCTTTTTGCCATCAATAAAAACAGTTATTTGTTTAAAAAGAGTAACAATTTTGTGAATAATTCCCTTAACATTTTAGGAACTAGTTTCTTAAGTTTTTGGGGGGGGGGGCGGGAGGTAATTAAGTTTATTTATTATTATTATGTTTTATTTAATGGAGGTACTGGGGATAGAACCCATGACCTCGTGCATGCTAGGCATGTGCTCTACCACTGAGCTATACCCTCCCCCTCTACCGTAAGAAAACCTGAAATGATTGCTAATACTGTTTGTTGGAATAAATGCATTATTAAAGTGAAATACATTTAAAAATCTGTGGATCAAGCACACTAAATTTCCTCAAATATTTAAGCACAATTATAAACTTAGTCACAAGTCTTCTAAGCATTTAATTAAAGCATAGGCCTAACATTTCAGAGTCTCTTCAGTTTTTAAGTACCTTATAAATCAGCACACACCCCGACACAATGACACCGAACCTCACCAGTGTCCTTGTGCTAAAATGGGCAAATGGTGCCTGCACAGTGCATTTAACGTTCCTTTTTCACTGCCTCCATTTTAACATTCCTGCATGTTTTTATTCCAAATCTTATCTTGGGTTTGCCTCACTAGGGTTACTGTAACAGTAACATTTTGAAACCATATGAGAGTTTAATGGTCTTTCTGTCCTGAGCGTGGTCCTTGTGACAGGTCCCCCAGAGGCCCTGTGAGCTCAGGGTCTGAGGACATTTGCAGCTGGGGACTTGCGAGTCTTTGTGTTTCACACAGACTTTTTTTGTATTTCGAAACTTTCCCAGAAAAGGAGGATGTGGCCCCCAGGTCCTGACCTGCTGGCCTGGCCTGATGGAAATGTGGGTGGGAAGGAGGTGGGGTCTCCTCGTGGCCAGCAGGAGGGAGCCCCCACAATGAGGAACGGGGCGGTGCCCCACAGCGAGCTCTCTGCTCTCGGCTAACCAGCACCACTGGCTGCTGCACAGACACCTCTGCACCTGCTGGGTGCCCTTCCTGCCTGGGCGCTGAGACCTAATGGTGGGCACCTGGCCTCTCCCTGGACGTATGGCTCTTTCCTGCTGTTCCCTCTTTACATGAGAGAAACAGCTACACATCTCCACAAATACAGGAGAAAACACTGCATACGTGTGTGCGTGTATAAACATAAAACGCACATATGAGATACAGAAATGTATCTCCCAGTGTATTTAGATATATATGTTCTAAGATATTTTCCCTTCTTTTAAGCAAAATAATAAAAAATACTGCGCCCATGTGCGTATTATGGCCATCTGTCTGCTGGGAGCCCTGAAGCCTGGTTCTCAGTTCCCCAGCTGTAGACATTGGAAAAGAAGGGCAGGGCCTTGGTCATGAAGACGCCCAGGGCCTGTCCAGCAGAGAACAGCACAAGGGACTGAAATCAGGGGCTACAGGGAATCTGTGCACAGATGCAGGGCCCCCCGCAGCAGAGGTAGAGCCAGAAAGAGGACTTTTTAAGATTATGCGTTTTTATCCTGATCTTCCCAGGGTGGGACAAAGCTTCATAACAGTGCTGTGTCCACAGAGAGAGAAAATCGGGAGCAGCAGCCCTTCCCACAGTGGGAAAGCTCGCTCACAAGGGCGCACGCCGTCCACTCACCAGACTTGTCCTTCTGAATGGCTTTATCCTCAAAATAGCAGAACATCACCTGGAAGCGATCGGGATCTGTGGAGCGCAGAACCCTGGCAAGAAAACAGCCCCGAGGAAAGGTGAGGCCCCAGGCCCTCCCACCAGACATGCTCCTGCCCAGGCAGGCTGGCGAGGCCACGAGGACAGACGGTCCTACGCCTACATCCCAGCCGTCCCCCGCTGACCACAGGTCTCGCGGGTTCCAACAGCATCAGCTGAGTGTCCAGCGACGGGAGCCTACAACAGGCAGCCGCCAACCTGAGAGGCAGTGCTCCCTGTGCCCAGTGTGCGTGTCTGGGGAGGACCTGAGCAGGGCCCCACCCGTGCAAGGTGCGCAGCTGTAAGAGAAGCCCGAGCGCAGGGGAGGAGGGGCCACCACCTCATGCACTCCAGTCGGTACACGGACAGCAGGTAGGTGGACATGGCGAAGTCCAGCTTGCTGATGAGGGCGGTCACCTCGGGGGCTGGGTCCAGCAGGTTGACCACGGTGGCACGGAGCTCGCTCAGCTCGGCCTGCAGGGCGAACGTGGGGCTCACATGGGCCAGGGCAGGGGCAGCCCCCTGGGACACGAACCCCAGGGCCAGGCGCGTGAGCAAGCACTTGGCAGGCCTGGCTCTCACTGCTCAGGAGACCCTGCCCTGCACCACCCGTCCCGGCAGACGAGGTCCTTACAGGGGTGACTGTGTCATTCTTCATGGCCGAGTTGTACTGGAGGACAGACCGCAGAGGCTCTTTGCTGGGAAAGGTGAGCAGGGGGGACTTGGTGGCTATTTCACAGACACCCTCGTACCACTCCTCTGGCCAGAGTCCTGCAAGAGAGCACAGCTCGTGGGCTGCCTCCAGCTCACAGGTTCTGGAGTCGGGGGCCCTTTGCTTGAGGTAACTGTCCCCAGAATGGGGTGCAGACATCATCCTGTCTCCTACCCTAGGCAGGATTTCCTAAGGCAGGTGGTGTCCTCAGAGCCCTAACCCACTCCAGGAACACTGCAGACACCTGGGCACAGCTACCACCAGTCACCTCCATCGCACTCTGCCCAGTCTTCCCCTACCTGATCCCTCCACGGCGAACCCCATCAGCACAGAGTACAGCCAGAAGTCCCGGAAGAGCTTCTGCAGCCGCGGCTTCGCCTCCTTGATGGGCGGCAACCGTCGGGTGAGCTGACCAGCCGAGGAGAGGTGGAAAAAAGGACCTTATTTGTATATGAAACTCTGAAACCTGGAGCCGTGAGACCGAGGCTTCTCCAAGTTGCCTCTCAAGGAAGCCGTTGGGCCGGCTGCGCAGGGACCAGCCCTCGGGCAAGCTTCCCGTTCACACTCCTTCAGAAGGAAAAGTCCATTGAGCGTCCAGTGTGCACAGCAGGCGCCGTGCTGGGGGGAGAAGCCTGGCTGCCTCGTCAGGGCAGGAGGCAGGCAGGCCACCATCCCAGGGCTCCCTGGTCTGGATGTTCCCCAGGACTGTGGGGCAAAGGCTGAGGCAGGAAGAGACAGGAGGTCTGAGGAACGTGCGAGTGGAGAAGTGGCTGCAGTGACCTTGGGCGGGACCCTAAAGTGTGAAGCAGGTGAAAACAGTGTCACCTGGGGGTGGGGGTAAGGGCTGGAGTCCCTGCGTCCCTGCCCGGACCATGTCCCGCCCGTGTGACAGGGGAGACCCGGCAGGACGAGTGGACCCTCACTAGAGCCCCTGGTGGAAGTCAAGCCCCACAGTGATAACCAACCTGTGTGACGGGCTTTGCAGTTCAGACACTTAGGATCCATGAGTGCCAAGCATGTCTGGCTAGGGCCAGGGGGCCAGGGGATGCCTATGGCTGCGGGAGGGGCGGGCAGAGCCGGGTGGGCAGGTAGGGCTATAAATCAATACAATGCTTTCTGGAGAGCAGTTTGGAAATGTGCATCCAAAAACTAAATATCCCCAACATTTTACCTAAAGTGCCATCTCCAGGAATCTATCAGAAAAGTACCTGATTTAGGCACAAAAATATAACATCTGTGATAATAGCAATATAAACAGAAAACACTGTAAGTCTACCTGAAAAGGACATTTAAATAAAGCATATTAAAAATCATTTCTTTAAAGAATATTTGGTAACACAAGTAAAGTTCATAACGTGTTAAGTGAAAAAAATGTAAAATATATGAATACCATATAGATTTACACACACATAGAAAAAGGAGGAGGAAAAACTGCCACGTGTTCACGATTATTTCTGGGTGGCTGGGGTGGCAGGACTTTCCAGCTTCTTCCTGGAGGCTGTCTGCGCATTCGAGGGTCCTGCTGCAGACCTGCGATCACAGGGAGGCCAGTGGAGGCTGGGGCGCAGGGAGCCGTGGGCAGGTGCCGAGGACGGGGAGGAGCGCGGGGCGGGGGAGAAGCCCGGAGCTCCCGGCCTGTCAGTGGGCCCAGGACAGCGGGGCTGGGGAGAAGGGCTAGGGGCCCGGCTCTGGGGTGCAGGCGCCAGGTCACTGCCTCTCACTGGCTGGGTCTCTGTAACTGTCACAGGCACCTCTGCCAGGGGTGTAGCCCTGCCCTCCATCCAGGAAGAACACGAGCGGATGCGGGGAGAGGGGTCGGGGCACCCAGGTCCGAGGGAACAAGATGGAGATCGGGGAGCGGTGGGCAGTGCCCCCAGAAGCCAGGATGCAGGGAGGTCACACGGGCACAAGGGCATCAGCGCTGAAGACTGCATACCCACGACCAGAGCTCCTGGGTGCTAAACCAGCCCCACAGCCACGCTTCCCTGAACACGATGACCGCCCTGACATGCCAGACTCCCCAGGCCCCTCCATGTGACACACCTGCAGACCCCCCCCCAAGGCCCGCTCTCATTTCAGAAGGTCTCTGGGGACAACCCTGCCAGACATGCTGAGGAATAGAGGTCAGGAGGCAGCTGTGCGATGCAGTGCTCCCCCACAAGCCAGGGTGTTCTGATAGCAATGCTTAAATCATGAGGCCAAAAACAAACTGAAACTGAAAATGATTCCAGCCCCCAGGCCCCTGTGAAGACCTGCTGGGGCAGACGTGTGGGTGGGAAGCACTGTCCGGGACACAGAGACACCCCCCATGCGGGCAGCCCAGGCCTTGGCCCCCAAGAAGACCTGTCGGAGCAGACGTGAGGGTGGGAAGCACCGCCCAGGACATGATGACCCCCGCGTGTGGACGGCCCGGGCCTGGGCCCCCGTGAAGACCTGCTGGGGTGGATGTGAGGGTGGGAAGCACCACCCGGGACACAGTGACCCCCGTGCTGTCTCTGCCTCTGCCCACAGAGGAACAGGCTCACGGGATGATGCCCTGGGCCAGGTCAGAAGCTGCGACCACTTAGGGGAAGAGAGGACTCCACTCCCAGGGGAGCATGAGAGCCGCCACCCCGATATAGTTGGGCCCCAGAGCTGACGGGGGGGATGGTCACGCCTCCAGTACCAACATGACTGACAACAACATGACTCCAACACAAGTCACCCAGCAGTGATCAAAGACACAGCAGGGCTTTGTGCTGACGAAACTGGCTGAGCGCTGTTTGATCTGGGACGTATTTACTTTGGAAAACACAGTCCAGCACCAAAGTTCACGCTGCAGCCCCCACGACCTCAGCCGATTCCAGCCCTGCAAAACCGCTTCTCAGGAGCCCAGAGGTGAGTCGGTTTCTAACGTTTCTGCTGATTGAGAATTCCTATTTGCAGTGGTTAGGGGTGGGTGACTGGTTTGTATCTCCATCAGACTGCACATTCAAATGCTTTCTGTGTTATGTTAGAAAGGGAACATGGTTTTCTTTTTAACCTGCTGGTAGTAGTGTTCTGTTGGCTACACGGGTGGGGCAGGAGGCAGACCCGGGAGAGAAGCGCCAGGCTCCGGTACAGGATGTGGACGGGACAACAGTGCCGGATGAGTGTGAGGATATCCTTTTCTGGGGGAACTCATATGGCTTGGGAAGACCACACACATGCATATGTACACGTGCAGGGACCTGGTGAACCTGGAGAAGCGGGTTGGGGGCTGCTCTCCATGCTCCTCTGTCAACTCTTCTGCGAGTTTGAAGTTACTTCTACCTAAAAAGCTCTCCCAGCTTCTCTCTTGTCACACCTGCTCTGTCTGGGCCTAGAGACAGCAGGCAGGAGGGGCCTAACGGCCCAGCCCTGCTCCGTGCAACCAGCACGACAAAGTGCCACGGCAAACAACCAGGAAAACAAAACCCTGAACCGTTTACCTTTAAGAATTGCTGCTTCTCTGCAAAGACAGCAGTGTGGACTTAAACAGCCTAGCAGTAATTTTAAAGTCTCACTTGATTCCTGCCATACTAAGTGACAGAACCACAGGAAGAGTCACTGCTCGGATCCCTAATTTTAAACCACAGGAAATATGGGGAGTGCATTCAGCTTCCCCTGATGAGGGTAAAATGAAAACTATTTTGGGCTTTTCATCATCTAATGAAGGAACAGGGTACTAGAAGCTTCAAATTCACCGTCTGAACACAGAAAAAAAGCATCAAAGTGTCCCCTCCGCCTCCCGACCTGGTCCCAGACTCCCTTCTCCTGACACTCACTCACTCAGGTTGGGGGTTCGCAACCTCCTTTTCTCTGAGAGGGACACTCGCATCAAGCTGCCTGCTTTCCTCCTGCCTGGCTTCCTCAGCTGTCTTCCCGAAGCTCCTGAGCCCAGTTCACTAGGAACCTGCCCACTTCCACTTGCAGCCACGCACCTGAGAACCTGTCTCAGTCACATGCTGGGGGAGCAGGGGGAACGGGGCAGGACAAGACAACAGACACTTCAAAGTCAGGAGCCACATGACTTTCTCCAAAATGCGCACAAGTCTCTCTCGGTGATGAGGGCCATGTTAGAGCTGAGTGTCTTACGGGTACAGCAGGGGCTGGTGCTCCGGGGCAAACAGGCAGAGCCCTCACGTGGGGAGGGGCTCACCCAGTTCCCATCCAGCCACGGGCACAGCGCCTGGGGTGTAAAAACACTGGGAGGAGGAAGTTAAGTTGCAAAAAATTCCTCGTCCAGCGCCTGGTGCTCAGCAGAGGCCCTGCCGAGTCACTGCCGTCAACAGCCACTGAGAGCAGTTCCAGGGGGTATCTGTGCAGTCAGCCCACCTTCAGGCCGAACAAGTCAAATATTTACCTAACAGGGGCCAGGAACTCTGACCTGGCCTGGAAGGGAAGCAGGTATTCTGGGCCTCAAAGGTCTAACAGGAGAGGGTCACACAAACAAAAAACTCAACAAGACACTCTCCTCTTTGGGGGGTGATCAGAAGGGGCTGCTCCCAGCACAGAAGGCGAGCCCAGCCCAGTTTCAGGCCCCACCCGCCTGGCCAGTGTCCTCACAAGCCACGCTTCACTGCACACCAGCCCCCAGACAGCTGGAGGGCCCCGAGTGCCTCCAGGCCTAGTATGCTGTGTGCAGAAGAGAGACAGGGTTGGGTGAATGACTGAAAAGACTCCCCAGGACCCCTGAGCCTCGGGATTCCGGATGGCTACAGTTCTGCACAGCTTTCAAGAAAGGGTTCTGAGCTGGGGCCCAGGGTCCTTCAGGCAGGCGCCCGTTTCTCTTCACCAGATCCTGAAGTGGTGAGGGACTGGTGCCTGAGGCACCCTCCTGGGCCACCGCTGGGGACCTGGCAGAGGTAGGGGGTCTGCCAGGCTGCCTCTCACCATGTCCTGTCCTCCCTCCACTCCAGCTCTGCTGAAATGCTGCGCCTGCTGCACCCCCTCTTTGTGTCTCTCCTCCTGGCATCCGTGTACAGGAGCCACAGCCTGGGGCACCAGCTTGATGACGGAGGAGAGGCCCCCCAGTGGGGGCAGCTGAAGGGCAAAAACTTGAGCCAGCCCGTCCTCCCCGCTGACTTCCACAGGGAGAACACAGTCACCAATGACTGGATCGCGGACGGGGAGGAGGATGAGGACTACCTGGACCTGGAGAAGATCCTGGGGGAGGACGACGACTACATCGACATCGTGGACGCAGCCCCACCCACTGACCCCGCCGCCAGCGCTGCCAGCGCCCTCCTGCTCTTCCCAGGCAAGAGCCGCATCCAGAGGCTGAACGTCCTCAACGCCCAGTTTGCCTTCGACCTGTACCGGGCACTGAAGGAGCAGACCAGTGCCGCAGACAACGTCTTCCTGGCGCCTGTGGGCATCTCGGTGGCCATGGGCATGATCTCCCTGGGCCTGCGGGGGCAGACCCACGAGCAGGTGCACGCTGCCCTGCACTTCACTGACTTCGTCAACGCCAGCAGCAAGTACGAGCCGGCCACCGTCCACAACCTCTTCCGGAAGCTGACCCACCGCCTCTTCAGGAGGAACTTCGGGTACACGCTGCGCTCTGTCAACGATCTGTACGTCCAGCGGCAGTTTCCCGTCCGGGACGACTTCAGAACCCAAGTCAGGCAGTACTACTTTGCCGAGGTACAGGTGGCCGACTTCTCGGATCCGGCCTTCATCTCGAAGACCAACCACCACATTTCCAAGCTCACCAAAGGCCTCATCAGAGATGCCCTGGAGAACATAGACCCCGCCACCCAGATGATGGTCCTAAACTGCATCTACTTCAAAGGTAAGAACCGACGTCACGGCCTCAGCGCGAGCTCGCGGCACCGCTCTCGGCACACAGGCACACCCAACATTCTACCTCAATTTACTCAGGAAACCAAGATACCGGGTCAGCTCACAGGGACAGGGAAGATCTCGGTGAGGGGACAGGAGAAGCTGACACTCAAAAATTCCGCACTTTTCACTCATATGAGTCTTCAGCACAGCCTTGTGAGGCAAGCAGTGTCATCCGTACCACGTCCTGCAAACACCAGGGAAACGGAGATGCTGGGAAGGGGCAGGGCCAAGCTCGCCCAGGCAGGCGTGTCCAGCACCCTGGTGACTTAGGATAACTCAGAATCCGTCTCAGCGTTGGGCCAGCTTGGAGTTGAGGTTTTTTCGTTTTCTTTCCCAGTGACTTTACTGATCGCTGGAGTAAGAACAAAAGGCTAGAAACAAGCTCAGCTCAAGGAACTGGCACCAACCCCACCCCATCCTGTCTCTGCAGGTGGGGGTGGGGAAACCAACTCCTACTTCTAGAGCAACTGTTCTGGGCCAGGCACCATGGCACATCTTAAGGAGGACTTCCCTGCAACAACACACATGCATGCAGGGCCCCTAGGATGCCAGAAATAAACAGATGTGGATTTGTAGAAACCAGACCTCACTTTTAAGGAGCCCTCAGCGGGACCTGAGCTAGGAGAGATCTTCACCTCACTCTACATGCCCAGACCGTTGAGGGCAGCCACGAGGAGTGGGTCACAGCACACCAGGCCTGGTGACGGGCAACCACTGTCCTCTGCCACCAAGCACTACTGGGCACTGACCAGGTCAGTCCTGAGGCCTGGGAGGCCACACTTCCCTGCAGGTCCGCTCCAGTGCCATGTACAGTGGCCTAGAGGCCAGTTCCTGGAGGTGGCTGTGGGGTGGCGAGGCCAGAGCCCCCACCTGCCAGGACACCTGCTCTGGGCCACAGCCTCCATCTGCCAGAACACCACTCTGTGCCTTAGCCGAGGGCCCTGGTGCCATAATGCTGCCTCTAGTCAATGCAGGGTTAGAAGGCAAGAAGGCTAGAGTAGGGTGCAGGCTGAGCTGGACCCCAGGGTCCCCCCAACACCAGGCAGAAGGCCAGCCGTGGGCAGGCCCAAGGCGGAGGCTCCAACAGGCCTGTGCCAGACACACGTGAAGTACTCGGTCAACACACACGTGTCCTTTATCACTGGCTGGTGAGACAAGTGTGGGAATGAAAACTGGGTTGAGAACTGGCCTCATCAGTCTGACCCGGGTTCTCACCTCTGTTGTGGGGCAACAGCAGCTGCCCTGACGGGGCTGGGCAGCACCACCACCCAGGGCGGTGCATCGCTCGGTGCAGCATGGCACAAGGCCAGATGCTACAGGCTAAGTAGGTCTGATGTGGCCGGTGGCACTTATGAGCAATTAAGCCCCGTTCAGGGATGACCATGACGGTCAGGGAAGACATCTGGGCAGCACTGAAGCCCTTAGCCCTACCAGCCTGGGGACACCCCAACTCCAAGGGCCTCTGCCTCAGGTTGGGTGTTCAGAGCAGGCAGGGACCTGGCAGCAAGCCACCTGTGCAGTTTATAATCCGGGAGCCAGGGCCACACCAGAGGGGAGGGGCACTGGAGTGGTGCCAGCAGTCGGGGATGAACAGCCAGCAGCAGCCGGGCAAGCCCAGACACTCATCAAAAGAGATGCAATTTTAAGCTCTAGCTCCCAAATTTGTCATCACTTTCATTTTAATTTCAGATGTTACGACAACCCTGTAAAGCACAGGGAAACAGAAGACGTCAGAAGGGGAGAGCCCAGAGTGCGTGGGGAAGGAGGGAAGGGGGCGTCTGCCCCTCTGCCCTGGGCGGGCATCAGGAGACATTCGGGGTCATTGTGACCTGGGGGACGGGTAGGCCAGGGTTGAGGGACACCCCACAGGCACAGGACACCCCCACAAAGACAAATCCATCCCAACCACCGACAAATCCAGTCCTCACAGGTGGCGTTCTCATCCCTCGTCAGACGCACCTGCTTCCGTGGACAAAGCGCTGCCCCCGAATCCAGAGTGAAGGTGGTGAGGGCAGCATCCCGCCCGTCACCCTAGAGTCACAGAGTGAGGGACTAAACCCAGTCCAGGCCAGCAGGAGTGCAAAGCCACTCGTCCCACAGTGGGGAAGGAGAGGCCCAGGCAGGGCAGTGACCTGCCAGCATCAACGTGCTAGTGTCAGGATCTAACTCAGAACTTGTGCCGGTCTGTCCACACTCTTCCTACAAGCCTCTAAAAATGTGTTCTCAACGTGTGGCTCTTGGACGGCAGCCTCAGTAGCACCAGGGAACTGGTTAGAAACACAAAGTCCTGGTCTAAACCCCACCTGAGGGACCAGACTGTGGGGGTGGGCCGTGCAGGCTGCTAGCCCTCCAGGAGAGTGTGTGAATAAAAGCCCGTTCCTGCTGACTTTACAGGATCCTGGGTGAATAAATTCCCCGTGGAGATGACACACAACCACAACTTTCGCCTGAATGAGCGAGAGGTGGTCAAGGTGCCTATGATGCAGACCAAGGGGGCCTTCCTGGTGGCTAGCGACCAGGAGCTGGACTGTGACATCCTGCGGCTGGAGTATGTGGGGGGCATAAGCATGCTGGTCGTGGTCCCGCACAAGCTGTCTGGGATGAAGGCCCTCGAGGCCCAGCTGACGCCCCAGGTGGTGGAGAGATGGCAGAAGAGCATGACAAACAGGTACCTGGGGGTGGCCGGTCACTCTAGGGAAAGGGACTAACTCTGCCCAGACTCCCCACGCCTGCTCTCCGAGACAGCTCAGAAGAGGGGCAGGGACCCCCAGCTCCGCCACACACCTGCCCACCTGCCCGGGCTCCCCAGGGCCGCTCACTGTGGGAAGAAACAGAACCCCTCACCGCCCCATCCTCTCAACCCCGAGGGGACAGGCGTGACATTCATGGTGTCCCCGTTAGTTCTCACACCGGTGTGAGAACCGCAGGTGTTCCCGTGTACCAAGGTCGTGGCTGGGCCGGGGCAGGTCTGACCAGATCTGGCCAGGCCCGGGTTAGCAAGTGAAGCAGGCTTAGGTCTCATTCTGGGGCAAGAACACAGAGAAATGTGACCAAGACAGAAACAGGCTCCAGGATGCAGGTCAGCCCAGTAGACACTCAGCCATCAAGCCCTGTCACTCTGTCCCTAAAAATGTCCCTCTGTACCTGCCTCCCTCCCAACCTCACTGCCCACAACCTTAGCCCTGACTCAGGGGCCTACCCAGCCCACCTACCCACTGCTCAGCCCACCTGCTCCGCCGGACAGCGCCTCAAGCTCCCTCTGCCTGTGGACTGTGGACCCCGGCCTACAGGGTGCAGTCCTGCTCTGCTCCCCCTCCTTGCCTCCCTTCCCTGGAGCCCCTGCGCTCCAGCCAGCCCACAGCCTCAGCCCCCTACCCCGGCCTTGTCCCCCAGGCACATGAACCCCTCCTCCTGGACGGTTCATCACTTAGGCGTTAAAGGACCGTCTTTTCATCTTGCTGCTTCACACTTGGGCATCTTGACTCCCCAGAGGGAGAGCAAACTCTTGGGAAGGAGGTGCGTTCGGCATCTTTACCCCGGGGCTGCTGGGCGCTACAGCTGCTGTCTGTGCAGGCAGGCTCTGACAGTGCTCAGCGCTGTCCAGGGAATGGAGCGTTCTTTAATAAGTGCACTGACCTGCACTCCAACTCCATAACTGATAAAATAAGAAATGCCTGAAAGCAGGGACCCGAACTAGCGAATCACATCAGATGCCTTTGACCTATGAGCCAATGAAAGCTCTGCCACTCCCGGAGGGCAGAATGATGCCTCCAGAACCTGTACTTCAGTCAGCCAGGCCCATTCCTTCCCTGACCAGGACGCGAGAGGTGCTCCTGCCCAAGTTCAAGCTGGAGAAGGACTACAACCTGGTGGAGGCCCTGCGGTCCGCAGGGGTCACAGCGCTATTTGACAGGAACAGCAACATGACGGGGATCTCGGACCAGAGGGTCACCATTGACCTGGTAAGGCCTGCCCTCTGCACCCATCCCTGCCCCCTACCCTGTCCTGGGTCTGCCCCCAGTAGGGCCCCCCGCCCCGGCCGAGCGTGCAGCCTTGGGGTCCGTCCCTCCTGGTGACACCAGAGGGAGAGCAGGTGCCCCAGTCTGTGACATAGCCACTCCCAGCCTGGCTGGCGATGGCACCCAGCACACGGGAGAGCAGCCTGGCCCAGGGACATGCAGACTCTGGCCTGTGTTTCTCTGGCAGCAGCCCCAGAGCGTGAGCAGGTGGGGGGTCCCTGGCCACGGTCTTGCTCACAAGACATGCACGGTGCACAGCCCCTGGGGGCCATGGAGCAGGGGAAAGACAGCTGTTCACACAGCACAGCCTCCCCTTAGCTGCCGGGTGAGCACAGGGTTTCAAGGGTCCTCTGACGAGCTGCGGCCTGTGCCTCCCAGAGGGTCTCCCCACCCTTTCCCTGAAGGAGTTGAGATATCACTGTCCCCGCTGCCCCTCTGTCCCTCTGTGCTCGACCTGACGCTCCCCTCTCCCCATGGCACAGTTCAAGCACCAGGGCACCATCACAGTGAACGAGGAGGGCACACAGGCTGCAGCCGTGACCACTGTGGGCTTCATGCCGCTGTCCACCCAGGCCCGCTTCAGTGTCGACCGGCCCTTCCTGTTCCTCGTCTATGAGCAGCGCACCGGCTGCCTGCTCTTCATGGGCAGGGTTGCCAACCCTGCCAAGTCCTAAAGGTGGGGTCTGGGCCCATGGCTGCCCCCCGACGAGGAGATGTGCTCTGGCGCCGTCACCCTGGGCTGCTGCTCCCCTTCCCAGAGGCAACTCTGACAGAGACCAGGCAGCTTGCTGGGATTGGGGTCAGTTCTGCTCCGTGCCCAGTGCTAGCAGCTCCTGGGAGTGGGTGCACCTGGACGGTGTTGGCAACACAGCCCGCTCTGACCGACTCTCTCAGCAAAGCCCATCCCCAGGGCCCCAACCCTGCACGTCTGGCTCCGCTACTCAAAGCCCTTCTCAGCCAGGGCTCCTTGGCTGAACACGGAACACAGATCAGAGGGGTGACTGAGCCCCTCCCCGCTGTCCGGAGGGAAGGGGCCCCTGACACTGAAGGGGAGCCCTGGGCCGCGCGCTCAGTCCTGTTGAGGCCCAGCTTCCTGAACTGATGCTAAAATGTCTCTGCACCTGCTGTCACCTAGCAGCCCCCCGGGGACAACATGCACATGTAGCCATGCCTTCCACCCTAGAGATAAATGTGGCCACTTTCACTGTGTACGATTCTATCTTTTTCAAGCTCAAATAACTAAGAAAGGCCAAATTCAAAACAGCAGGCAACCCAGGGGTGATGGAGGCTGACAGAGTGACCCACAGCAGACAGGTTTTTGGCATCGGATGTGCGAGTGTCGCTGGGTCTGGGGTGGCCCTGGGAATGCCAGTCTCCACGCAGGGCACGTGCTTCAGCGTCCACCCTGGATGCGGGGAGACCCTCTGACATACTGTGATAGGTCTGGTTCGAGGAGAAAGGCGACACCGAGGCCTGTATTTTTAGACCCTAATTCCAGGGTAAGACCAGTGGAGTTCAAAGAGGCTGCTCAGGACAGAGGAGCACGGGGGCCGCAGGCCAGGGACACCACAAGCTCTGCGTACACGCCATCTGACTGTGACCCCGCGGCCCTGACTCCAGGGTCCAAGTGCAGGCCGGCCTGACCCCACAGAGGGCTGCTGACCCGGTGAGACCTGCTCAGTCACAGGGCCCCCAAGGGGCGCACTGAGTGATCCCCAAAGTGGGGGCCGGGGGTGCCTGCAGGTCATCACTGGGCCTCATGCCAACCCCAGGCAGTCAACTGTTACCACCTCCTTCTCACAGCTGGAGAAACAAGGAGAACGTGTAGGGAACGAGGTCTTCCCAGGCCCGAGTCCACCGCTAACCCTTTCCCCCACCCCCTGCTTCTTGCACCAGGTCACCCGCCTCGAGCTCCCGGGAGTCCTGGGCTTGCCGACCCCCTCGGAAGCCCTCCTCCACATCGTCAGCACTGTGCTGGTAGGGTCTGGTCCTGCCGCTGCTTTCCAGGCCCCTCCACCCCTCCACGCACACCTCAGAGTTCTGCCCTCAGCCCTTCCCACGTCTCCCATGCAGAAGGCACGTGGCCCCGTGCGCAGCCAGCCAGGCCCTCCACCCTGACATCCACCTGGTCCACTCAGCCTGCCCTCGGTCTCTTCAGAAACAGCCAACCCCTGGCCCCGGGCAGCACAGTGTCCTCTCGGAGCCCAGGCCTGAGCTGGCTGCCAGGGTTCCATGCCAGGTTCTGACACTTGGAGGCAAGTCTGTGCCTCAGTCTCCCTGCCTGTAAAGCGAGGAGAACAGTACCCACCTCGCAGGGCTGTGCTAAGGGCTAAGCGAGTTGCTGCCTGGAAGGGTTCAGATCACGGCCTGGGGCTCACCAAGAGCTGGGGAGAGGCTTCTTGTGGCCACCTCCCCCTGCAAGCGCATCCAGCCAAGGGCTCCTAACGGGGGCGGGCTGGCTTTCTCCCGTCTCTCTTCCTTACACACTTGTGATCAGATGCCACCCCCACAAAGAAGAGGACACAGCTCCAAAGGGGTCTAGGACCTACGAGTGTTAGTCCACAAGCCTCCTTTACAGGCACGGAGGGAACAAGCAGCCTGTCCAGGGGCACAAAAGCTGCGAGTGGCCCAGGTGAGCGGCTCTGAGCGGACCGTGTGGGCACTCCCTGCACTCGGTGATGGTGGGGCAACTGCATCTCTAAGAAGCTTAGTGAACCAGTGGGTGGACACCCAGAGAAGCAACAGAGTCAGCCACAGTCTCTGACAAAGACCACCCAGCCTAGGCAGGAAGGAGCCACTGGGTCACGTGACCCAGCCCCTAACCCCTCGCTCAGGAAGGGCCCCAAGGTCACTGATAAAGGAACCCAAGCTCCTACCCCAGACCCACTGGCATGTACCCAAAACAAAGTAATTCGAGACACCATGTCATCAAAAGATCCAAAACAGATCCCTCTTCTTTTAGAAGGAAAAAAAAAAAAGTACGAAAAAGAACAAAGTGTAAAACATTAAAACAAACAAGCAAAGAGCCCCAGCAGTTGGTCCCTTCCAGGAGGTCCGAGGAGGATGGGATGGAACCCATGATCTCTGCTCTCGGTTGGGCAACAGGGTCAAATGTTTGCTTCCTCCCCTACGACTTAACCATTAACTTTTGCTGACATGACACACTCACCCCGTTCTGTAAAAAAGGTCGCCGCGGGGGGGGGGGGGGAACACCGTGTTTTAAGTACCTTCCGGCCTATTGCTGCTAACAATGCCCCTGCCCCACCCAGCTGGCGTCTCAGGGTCACCCCCACTTTTCCAAAAGCTTTGCCGGTGGAGCAGGTGTGGAGAGGCTCAACCCACCCCGTGACCCTAAAACCCAAGTTCAAAGATACTGAAACTCACGACCTTGAGTGCCCCTCAAGTATGCTCCCATCTCCCAGAACCTGCTCTCTGTGGAGCCCGCCCCGGGCTGAGGATTCTGTGCCCCCCACCCTTCCTCCAGGCCAACACAGGGTCTGCGTGCGACAGCGCATCTCAAGCCCACTGTGCAAGAACCAACATCAACCGTGACATGGAAACATCTGCGTGTTTATAAATCACCCAGCAGGGTGTTGACAAGAACCCTCAGAGTCCCAGGAGCCCTCAGACTCTCCAAGGACTGTGGGGGCCCTTACCACAGGGGCAAGGTGGGGGGCTCCCAGGGAAGCGTGGGGGGCACGTGGCAGGCCCACCCCCATACACACTCAGGAAGAGGACGCTGTCCGACGCCTGGTCAGGGTCAGGCACTCCCAGGTGCGGGCAGGCCAGAGGTGGAACACTCCCCCGACATAGCACACAACGTCTCAATGAGGAGCCAGTCAGCTACCTCTTTCCCCTGGCCTCGGCCGGCTATACCAGGGCCCCATCAGTGCCCAGATTCAGGTGATGAATGCCCACCAGAGTGGGTGCCAAAACCACTGCTGGGACAGGAGAGGGCTCTCCATCCACCTGCCCGGCCTCCCCGCCCCTGGGTCAACCTGCGGCCTGGGGATCAGCTGCTCTAAAGCTCTACGTGTGGGACACACGAAAGTGTTTGGGAAGCCGACGAGGTGGGCACTGGAGGCTCAACCAGAAGGCAAGTTAAGTGGATGTTTGAGGATCGTGGAAGAAAACTAAACATGACACGGCCTGGCTCAGGACTGGCAGCCGGGGACGCCAGGCCAGGGAGAAGTGGCAGGCAGCCCCGGGAGGAGAGGCGCAGGCCGAGACAGGACAAGATGGAGACAGGCTCTCGGCCACCAAGGCGGGGTGCAGGGAGGGGAGGGATGTGGTGCCGCCCGGCCCGAGTCAGAGGCCCCAGGGTGGGCGGGAGGAGCATGGTGAGCCCGAGTCCGACCACGAACCTGGGAGCCACGCCCGAGGGACGTGAAGCCCCGGTCAGCCGGCCGAGGGGGTTGGGACGGGCACGGAGGACACAGGAAGGCACGAGGTGGCGGGGCCACAGCAGGCACAGGCCCACTGGACAGTCCCGACAGCCGGGTCCCCATGGCCTGCTGATAACACCGGGCAGTGCCCTGGGCTCCGACACGCTGACCGGAGACACTCACCACAGCGATCACCGGGATGAGGACGCCCAGGTTTCCCGCGCTGCTGGAGGCCTGGAAGAGAGCAGGACAGGGTCACCCGCGGGCGTGTGCGTCCGCACGAGAAGGCCGCCTGGCGCAGTTACGAGAACTGGACGCCTTCCTCTGAAAGAAACGACGAGTCGGGTGTGTAGCGGCAGGGAGAGAACGCCCAGCAGCAGGTGACGGCACAGACCCGGCATCTCTGCGTGGACGCCGCACGGCGTCTCCTGGGAAGGCGCCCACCGCCGGCGGTAAGCGGAAGAAGACGGCCTGAGCGTCCGCTCCCACACAGAACCCACCACGCGAAACAGAGACGTTTACGCTAAACGTCTAGGAGGAAGTCTGCAAAGATGTTAACGATGATCATACCTGAGGGGAGCGATTTGGGTGCTTTTCACTTAATCATTTATACGTTTCCGTACCTTTCCTACAACATACACAGATTCTTTCCAAGTTTAGGAAAATCTGATGGCTACTTAAAAATCGCTAAGTAAACCGTAGTCCAGACACACAGATGTGGCCACGCGGGGCTGAGACGGGATGGGAGGTACAGAGAGTGGCAGAGGGAGTGGCCCTGGGGCCCGGAGGTGTCCTTGCCACAGCTCCTGGGACCCTCAGACAGATACAGCCTCTGCTTCCTTTGGCGCTAAGAGCCCTCTCCTGAGGCTGGAGCCCCTTATCCACTGTGCCAGGAAGGCCAGACTGTGAGAAGCCAGTCGCCCAGAGGGCGGTAAGGGCTGGCAGACCAGGGCTGAAGTGGGGCCAAGGGTCTTCGGGCCCTGCCTGCACCAGCCACACCCTCGCCACGGAGTCCTCCACGCTGATGGTTCCACCTTACATGTCACCTCCCCAGAGGCCTCTGGACCACCGGATGCCCCTTGCCACACTGCCCTGTTCTATGCCCACTGCCCCCTCCCACCGAGTCTGCAGGGGCTGCGCCTTGTCTCTGGTCACCTCCCTGAGCTTTTGTTCTTAGCCCTGGAGGAAGACTGTGGAAGCTGGGGTCAGGGCCGGGGCAGGTCCGACCACCACCTGCTTGTTTATTCCCAGGCAGAGCTGAGCAGGCCCACAGAGCCCCTGGTGTTCATGTAGTAGGGAAGCTGCAAGTCTGGGGTGGGGGAGTGTGAGGGGAAGACAGGAAGGAGGCAGAGACATGGACCCACACGACATGTCCAAGGGGAGGCGATGGGGTGAGGCTGAACCTGCCTCAACCTCCCCAATCTATCCCTTTGGAGTTCAAGACCTGACATTCTGTCTGTCCCCGTGGATACGTCTCTCTTGGATGGCCAGAGATGAGGCCCCTCTCCTGCTGTCAATATGCTGTGATGACAGCCGCGCCACCCACTCCCCCAGCTTCGTGATAGCCACACAGGGAGGGGCCTGGCGGAGGTGGCCGGTAAGGTCTGATGGGGAAGCCGCCCCCTCCCCTGACCCCGCCAGCACGCTGGGAAGGAACCAGGAGGCGTGGAGACAGCCCTACCTTCAGGGCAGGCCCCTTCTCACTGGCCCGCTCGCTGGCCCGCTTGCCCTCCAGCCCCAGCTGCACAAATAGCTCCAGCAGGTTCATGAGCAGCTCGTCCACCAGGTGCTCGTCCTGGATGTTGGCTGCGATGTTGGCCAGGGCGTTGATCACCGCCAACGAGCAGTGCCTGTGGGAGAGAAGGGACGCGGCCACAGCGCAGGGCCTCTCTGCCTCCCCGGGCCCAGGAGCTGTGAACAAACACACCCCTGAGACGAGCTGGCGGCCAGGGGCTGCACAGCTTACAGGAGCCTGCATGCAAGGACTGGGAAGGTCTCAGGACTTTTCCTTCCAAGGGCCCAGAACAACCAGGGCTGAGGACAGACGTGCTGGCTTCCAGGGGACTCTGGTCCCTCCCACAATAGTCACGCTTGGTCTTTACCACCCCACTTCTGCCTAACACCCCACTTCCTCCCCTGGGGGCCGAGGCTAGGGTCAGCTCATGTCACACATGCAGGGAGCGCTCAGGGGTCTTGCTGCCCCAAGTACACCTGAATAGAAGCTGACGCCACGAACCCACAGGGCGGCCGGGCTCCAGGCTCCGGGGCCATTGGACCCCGCACTGAGCAGCTCAGGTCTTTAAGCCCCAGTTTCTTCTTGCATCAAATAATGGTAACAATTTCCTCCCAGTGAGGTGTGGGAGGAACCGAACACTCCCCATGAAGCACTGAGCACATTGGTCCCAGAAATCACAGCACCCTTCCCAAAAACCCCAGAGGGAAGGGCACACACATAGCAGGGTGCCTCCCCCAGCGGGAGGGGACAAGTCATCCTGGGGGCAACGCCAGAAATGGCCTCGAGGCAGGAGAGTCCCCTGGATGGAGTGCTCAGGAGAGGAGAGAGACAGTCCTGCCTGCCCATCCCATCCTCCTGACTTCACTCCCATCCCTCCCGTTCCCCGGATCTGCCCAGTCCTAGGGGAGCTCCAAACACAGAGTGTGTCCTGGTCCCAGGGCCTCCCCGGGGAGGGCGAGGATCACACAGGAAGCAAGACTGACATGAACACCGACCACTGGAGACTGTAACCACCTCCTCCCCTTGACCCCCTGACCTGTCTCTGAATCCATCCCAGGGAGAGCATCAGAGACCTCACAGACACGCAGCACCGAGCAGCAGAAAAACCGGACAACTACCTAACATGCAAGCAAGCGCTGGTCAGAAAGACCACAGCGCTGCCCCCGACAGACACACACAGACACCCAAGGAGATCTGCAGACGTGTTGGGGGGGGCTAGTCTGTAAGAAAGTGTCACCGTGGGCGCTGGGCCCGTGGGACGGTGCCAGTGGGGGCGGCCGCGGGGAGGTGCTCACTCCCTCCCAGGGTGCGGATTTCTAGCACGTAGTACTTTTGCAAGAAGAGACGTTTATTTAAAAGACAACTCCCCAAATGTGACATTTTCACAAGGAGTTCGACGAGACGGTCAGGACGTACAACGACGGTGAGTTTGGGAAGAACTACCTGTAGCCGTGGTCTTTGTAGTCTTTGGTGGCTGAGTACACAACGGAGCTGGCCTTCACGCTGATCTGCTGGAAGAGGTTCCACACCTCCTGGTAGATGTATTGCTGTGGGAGAGTGAGGGACACAGTCAGCACAGCACCCAGTGGGGACGCTCCCGGAACCACGGACCACAAGGGCCAGAAGAGCATCAAGGCCGCCCCTTCCTAAGGCTTCAGACAAACCTCAACTTCAGCACCAACTCAGAAACAGTTTGGATTTCAATTCCTTTAACATCAGTGAGAAACCAGTTTAAACCTCCTTCCCCCGAACACTCTCAGAAACATTTGCCTTCATCTGGAAAAAACCTCAGCAGCGCTCAGCGCTGAGCCAGCTGGGAGCACGTCACTCACGTGCAGGGAGCACGTCACTGAAGTGCAGGACAAGTTTAATCTGTATTTTCACGCCCTTGGTGGTCAGAGGGGCTGAAGAGGGCCCGCCCGCCTCCTTACATTCCCAGTGATGACCAGACAGCCCAGCTGGTCGATGATGAGCACGTCCAGGGGCGAGGGGGGCTGGCAGAATTTCTGCTGCAGGATCTGCAGAATGGGCTCCATGACCTTTGGGGTGTCCCTCAAGGCCACCGCGATGTGTCCCAGGGCACGGATGGTGTGGTCGGGAATCAGGTGAGCGTCCCTAGGGAAGGAAGAACAGAGCTCAGCACACAGAGGTAGGGACCCGGACCCCAGCACCACCAGTCTCTCGAGGAAACGTCCTCTGACCACCGGCAGAAACACAAAGTCCCCGGCACCACGTGGGAAGGCAGAGGTCTCTACTCCCAGGTGGTGTCTCGGGCACGTTCCAAGGTGGGCTTCGCCAGACCTGCACATGTCCCCATGAGCCTGTGCAGAGCGGGCGGCCCCTCGGGGCCAGGGTGGGGTGGGGCGGGACGCACTTGTCGCTCTCCTGGGAGATGTAGAGCCGGTTGGAGAGGCTGGCCAGGAAGGCCTCCACGATGACCGCGTCCACTGTCAAGCCGGCCTTCAGGCACCTGAGCAGGGAGAAAGCCACACAGCACCCAGCATCAGAACCACCAGGTGAGCCTTTGGTGTTGGCCTGTGCTATAGTCTTCCGGTCTCGGGGGGACAAGGTTTAAAGAACTGCCAGGTACTCTTTGCCCAGAAATGGGAAAGGACGTCGTCACACAGGATGAAAGCAGAAGACTGCCGCAGACCCACCCACCCAATAAGCATCTCATTGGGAAACAGGAGCTTCGTTACCTTGCCCAAAACATTCTCCTTCAGAACATCATACTCATCCTAACACCAAATTTAAATTCCCGGTTCCTGAACAAAAGTCACAGTAACTGATTTACAAGACTGAGGGTCCCAAGGGGGCTGAGGGAATATTAAAATTACTATTGAGATTTCAGTAGTACAGAGAAATGCTCATGTTCTAGAGAAAAAGGGAGACTTAAAAGCCCCAAAGTACATCAACCTTTACAGGTGTCTCCACTCCCCACATGCCTGGCTTCCGGGCCACAAGGTCAGAGAAGAGAATGACAAAGAGGGGCCAGGTATGTCCCACTGTGGCCCCCAGAGCACAGAGCCAGGACAGAGAAAGAGAGAGACGCTCCTTGAAATCAGAATGTATTTAGTTTCCGAGTTTGCAGAACAACGGTTCACACAGCAGAAGCCTGCGCAGAAGGGACACGGGCCTGGAAAACCGCTCATTTACACCAGAAATTACACAGAAATAAAAGAAGATAAAACATGACAATGCATCATTACTCTGGTGAGGGAATAACAGACAATTCTTTACTTTCTACTATTTTATACATCACAGGTTTTTTCTAGTTTTTATCGTGTTTATGATAAGGAAAAGCAGGACGCTTTATTTTTTTAAGTATGTGATAATTTTTCTTTTCAGATCAAGCATAGAGTTAGAATAATCAGAAAGAAGCCTTGCTGAATCAAGGTCTCTGACTCTGTCTGAAGCCCCTAACCCCTTCCTCTCTCCCTCCCCTCCTCCCCCTCCCTCCCCTCCCCCACCCTCCCCTCCTCTCTCCCTCCCCCTCCTCCACACCTGCAGATGTTGTCGATGGCCACATCCCGCAGCTGCTCGTACATGGAAGGCTGGCTCTTCTTTCCTGACATGACATTCAGGGTCGACTCAGAATGTTCATTTGTGACACTGATTTTTATATCATTCCCAGCAACTGAATGGAAAAATTCAAATATGTGTCTGGTTAAGTCTACACTTTCCACACCCTTGTCCGAAACTCAAAACCAAAACAACATGATCACTTTCAGCTATAAAAGCAATCACTCCAAAAAGATTTCACCAGGCATTTCAGAACACAAGGTGTCTGAGGACAGAAAGAAGGAAACAAATGTATAAACCAAAAGGAAGGTCACCTTGGTCACAAGGTGACGAACATGTAAAACAGCAACCCTTCAAGGAATGGTTCAGGAGTCAGGACGCCCAGGCACTCAGGCAAGGCCCCGGCCCCGAGAGCATGCAGCTAACGTGCAAGAAGCTGGGAAGCCTGGGGGCCTCAGAGGCAGACCCTCCTCACTTGGGAAGGCAGGAGTCTGGGTCTCTGCACCTGACGGGAGAGGCTAAAATGCCCACCTTGGTGGGACTACAGGCAGTGAGGTGGGTCTACACTAGCACCCGGGCCCACAGCAAGTGTTTTAATCAACGTCAGTCATTGCAGGTCACCAGACGTGCTCACGGCCGCATCCTCACCTGGAGTCAGGTAAGGACACCCTCATGGGGTGGGGCTGGACAGTCAGGGTGCGGGGAGAGCTCCCCAGGGACAGGAAGTACCAAAAAGGGAGGAGGGGAGCAGGGCCTTGAGTGGTGGCGGGAGCACACGCCAGGACAGCGGAGAGAGGAAGGCCTGGCGCCCCGAGGGGCTCGTGCAGGGAAAGCTGGGGAAACAGCAGGCAGGACGAGCCCAGGACAGGTGTTACCTGTGTGGTACTGACTGTGGCACTTGTACAGCTTCACCAGCACAGGGGATGGGACCACCAGGAAGTCGCGCAGAGACGGTGTCACGGAGTGCACCACCACCGGGAACCTCTCGCATAGGCGGCCCAGACCCTGCAATGCACAGCGGAGCCGTCAGGCAGCCTCAGGGGAGGCGCCCACTGGAGATGTCCAGGAGCAAAGCTCCCAGGGCCACCTGGCCACGGGGCAAAAAGACAGGAAAGAGGTGGTCGGGACTCTCCCACCCAAAGGGGAGGGTCACTGTTTAAGTGCGCCCCTTTTTTTTGCTTCCAAAAGAAAAGGGCTCAAAACACAATTTTTTGGGGGGGGGGGAGTAATTGGGTTTTTATTTATTTACCTTTAACGGAGGCATTGGGGATTGAACCCGGGACTTTGTGCATGCTAGGCATGCACGCTACCACTGAGCTGTACCCTCCCCCAAAACACGATTTTTAGACAAGGGTGGGTGTGGAGTCTCTGGGTCATGACAAGGTCTTGGCAGAGCTGACACCAGAGATGACACGTCCACAGCCGTGGGGACACCCGGCAGACAAGGGGCAGGGTCCACAAACCAGGACCCAGCCATACGTGAAGCCCCCTGAGAGAAAGCCGGTTGGCTGTCAATAGTGGCTCTCATCAACTTCCGAGAGACAGCAGCTCAGACCCGCTGCTGGTGCCAACCACAGCCCAGACGACAAGAGCACCCAGGTCCCAAGACTGACCTGCAGGCAGCAGATGAGCAGGGGCAAGTGCGCGATGATGACTTTGCTGGACGTCTTGGATTGCAGCTTCTCAGACAGCCTGGCACACAGGTTTTCTGCGCCTGAGTCAGAACCAGAGGAGGCTGTGAATCTTTAAAAAGGCCAGCAGCCACGAGACTTGCTCAACGACATCACTAAACCCTGGGGACTGACTTTCCACGGGAACATGGCAGTGCAGGCGTTGTCAGCCGGACCCGCATCCGGTCGTCTCCTGCTGCTGTGACGACACCGTCCCACAGGTGGCTTTCCCCACTGCCGCCCGAGCCCCAACCCCCGAGTCCTGCGCACAGCCCTCCTCTCTGCCCGAGCTCCCCGCTCACCCTGCTCATCCTTCACGGCCCACACCATCAGGTCCACACAGGCCGCGCTCGCCTGGCAGCGCAGCTTCAGGGGGCTCAGCTCGCTGTGGGTCCGGTCTGCATCGTGCAGAATCTTCTGGAGCTCCCCCTGGCTGGTGTTGAACTGCTCCAGCACAAAGTCATGGACCTCCTTCACAAAGGAGGTGGGGAGGTCTGTGGGGAGGCCAGAGCCAGGCTGCGAATGGCTGACGCCAGGAAGAGGGCATCCGCTGCTGGCAAACCTGCCTCTGAGAAGGCCCACTGGGAAGAGCAGGGATGGGCCTGCATGGCTGGCCCCCTGTACATGTGGCCCCAGCACACGTGTGGCCCATTGCACTGTATAGGGTGTGTCTGCATGGGAACAGTCCATTTAGCAAGAAATACCCCTGTGATATTCTCTACAAAGGGGGTCGGTGATCAGACAAAGGGCAAAGCCGTAGGCACCCGAGGAAGAGGACCTCCCCCACGGCAGTGCCCAGTGCTCATAGCCTTTTCAAGCTCTCGTCCTCGGGGCCTGGACAGCTCAGGAGAGCCTGAGCCGTGACCAGCCGGGGAAAATTGCAAGTGCCTCGTTTCCTCATTTTCAATGTTTTAAGATGTCTCAGATAGATACGTGGAACTGTATTCGTGACAAGCTGATCAATACAAGACAACATGTCCACTTTAGAAAACTTCTGAGGAAACACACCCACCAAAGAGGCCCATTGGCAGGAGTAGGGCTGCAGGCAGGGCCACAGGCAGGGTCCTCTATTACTGCTTTTCCCAGGACCGGGCCATGTCACCCGTAGTGCTAGGAAGCGGCAGCAGGGAAGCCCGAGGTTGTGCGGGCCGGCCCTGTCCTCACCTTTCATGTAGTGCAGGGTGTCCCGCAGCATCTTGAACATGGCCACATAGAGGGGGTCGCTGAACGTGCTGTAGTAGAGGTCGGCGCTGGGGTTGACCTGCAGACAGAGGCTCATGACCCCAAAGAACCGTCCCAGCAGGGGAACCGTCCACCTGTGTGATCACTCTGCTCCTGATGCAACAGCAGGACACAGGCACTCACGCTGCCCAGACACCTGCGGGGGGGGGGGGCCCCAGGGGCGCCTAAACGAAGGACCACCTGCTCCTGCTGAAAGCCCACCCCCTCTGGCCGTCCTTGAACGGGGGGCATGAGGAGTGGGGAGTTGGAGGAGGGGTCCAGGTGCACAGCCCGGCTCCATCACCCATGAGCAGAGTGCTGCAGCTCCCACGCCACACATCTTGCCCCACTGCAGCGTCTGGCATGGGATAAGCACGCAGTGATAGCCAGTGACGGCCAATGACGGTAGTACCACTGCAGTGAGTCTAGGGTTTCAAGCTCTTTTTTTTTTTATATACAAAACCATTTCTTCAAATGGAAATTTATACTAAAATCCAAATTATAAAACAAAAACCTGAGAAACTGCTCTGTTCAGTTCCATAGGGAGAAGGGTCACAGAGCCCACATCCCCAGCCCCACCTCCACCTGGAAGACAAGCCCTGAAAGAGGAGACAAGAGAGCCTCAACTCTGGAAGCAGGCTGACTCCTCATCCCAGATGGAGTGTGGGCCGGCTCCCCACCCTGGGTCCTGGTCTGCCCTGGGCCAACGACCCCGCACCCATGACGGACACCAAGGGCCCCTGAGAGTACACAGCGAGAGCTCAGGCCCTCAGCAGGACAATGCCCTGCAGACGAGCCAGGAAGTGCGCGACACTGAGACCAAGCCCCCGCAGGGCAGACACTGGCACATGCACCCAACGCCCGCAGACAGCCGGACAGCGCAGGGCGAGATGCAGCCGCAGCTCAGGAGGGGCTCCAGTGGTCCCTCCCTGCTTTGTAACTGAGCTCAGGGGTAACAGGTGCTGTGTGTCTTATAATCCTAATGAGGAACCTGGGCCCAGCACTCGGCCACAGCAACCTTTGGAAGGGGACAGCCCAAACATTCCTGGGACTTTCAGACCTCTCAGCACTGACACTCAATGATTTTATAAATAACGCAGTTGGGCCTTGGTTGCAATCATGCTAAAGCGGCCGCTGCCTAGTATGTGCCCCTCACACTCCTAAGTCAGGGACTGCCTGAGCCTGGAAGACGGAGGGTGTGTGCCAAGCCTCAGCAGTGGCTCTGGGAGCGCCTCGGGGGCAAGGACGAGGAAGGAGCTTGGATGCAGAGCCACGGGCCTGGATAGGAGCTGGCTCTGCACTGACCATGGGCTGTGAGCACGTGTCAGACCCCCAGACCTGTCCGACCACTGCTCGGAGGCCCCAGGAGGGGACGCAGGTAACACAAGCCCTCAGGGGCAGGTGTGCTGTCATCACTGGACCAGGGAGCCTGGGCCAAGGCCCCAGGGCCATCCTTCCACTCGCCCCTAGTCTTACCCATGCAGGTGTGCCCGGCAGGTGACCCCAGCATGACACCCTCAGAGGACATACCTCTGTCACGCTGGCGACAACTGCGTCCAAGGATTTGAGAACGGGCTCCTCAACGATCTTCTTCACCTGAGGGGAAGTCAGACCCCATGAGTGCCTGACAGATGGCAAGATGGGGCCCAGCTCCTGAGGAACACAGCACGCTGACGCATAAACCACATCACAGGCTGGAGGAGAAAACGTGAGGGAAAGAGGCCAGCAACACACACATAAACACATACACACACCACACACACACACACGTGGCTGCAGCTCCGGTGGACACACCGCCCCGCATTCCGCCATCCCTGCAATTTCTCACCTTATCCCAGACAAGAATGAAAACAAAAAGAGCCTCAAATCCTGGGATGCAGGTTTCCATTTCCAGGAAGAGGAAGCATCCGGACTCCAGGCGTCACTGACTGTGTGCCCAAACCCCTCCCAGCTGGTCCTCAGCACCGACAACCCCCGCCCCCGCCCCCGCCCGGGGCACACTCAAACCACAGGGCACACCTGAACTTTCTCACAGACGCCTTTCTTCCCAGCTGCTCCCTGTACCAGCACTCAGGACAGGGTTGCACTGTTCTATCCATGGCAGGACCACCTGACACTGCTGCCCCCACCCCCATTATAGTGCTGCAAGAAGATCAGTTTCAAAATGTATAGATCATGATAAACCACATGCCAGAAGAAGAAATTGAAAAACGGCTGAGAAAAAAAAATCTAATCTTCAGAAGTTAAAATATACTGGGGAAAAAAATTCCCTTAAAGGACCCAAAACACTGAGCCTTCTGTGGGGATGTCTGAGCCGGGACCCTGCCAGGACACTGAAGGTGGGGGCAGTTTCAGGGCACTTCTAGAACATCCACGGCCACCAAGCAGTTCACGGCAGCTGCACCCTGTGGGGGGATGCCACGACGTGTCCTTGCACCTTCACCCAAAGCCGCACAGAGCGACTTCTGCCCTGGCCCCTCGCAGGCAGAGGGCTGCTCCTCCAGCACAAGCCTCCCCCCCGGCCTTCCCCGTCTCTCTTCCACCTTCAGAGTCCATCCAACCCCCTGAAGCCCCCGTGTGGCATCCCAGCTCAATCACAGCCACTTGAGAGTCAGGGCCACAGGCCTGTCCACTCAGACTCAGACAATCGGGTCTCTGACATGACCTCAGAGGTCAGGCAAAGGTATCCAAGTATGAAAAGTCCACTTTGTATTCATCCAAACAGGGCAGCCCCTGAGTGGGTGTCAGATGCAAGAGAAATGGGGCTTGGGGTCAGATTCCTGGGCCGAGCCTGGGCCCTGCCCTCCACCCACTGTGGACTCAGACGGACCTCCTCCCCTCAGGTGTGGAGATGCGTGGCCACCTCTCCCACACGGCTGCTGCAAGGACGAAATGAGAGCGTCCCCTTCCTTCCTTCTTCAACCTGCAACCTTACGACTACTAAGCTGTGCTCTGCAATGCCCAGACGCCCAGCTTCCCTTTAAATCACAGCAGTCCTGCTGGATACACGCATGTCCACTCACCCGCCAGCACTCCGCTTACCAGGTTTAAGAGCTCCCGGAGCAACTCCAGGGGGACGGTGAACTCCTTACAGGTGACGCCGCTGAAGAGAGGAGACACGGAGAAGCTGGAGCTGACAGTGGAGAAGTAGTACTCGGGCTCTGGGGCGCCCCCATCGGGCAAGCAGGAGGCTGCCAGGAGGAAGGCCAGGCGGTCAGCCCCAGGCACACGGGACAGGGCGCTCCCAATACACCCACACATTCAGCTCTTGCTGATACTCCAAGTCCGTTCTGTGATCAGCAAGCAAAGGCTGGACTGCAGACCCTCAGGGAGGGGCGCCTATCACTCGGGTGGTTGGGGAAAAGCTGGAGAGAATCATTCCTAGGATTTTCAACCCAAACAGGATAAATTTAACAAATGAGAAGAATAAAGAAAAAAAAGAATGACACCTTTTTAGAAACAGAGATGTGAAAGTCTGAGGCCACTTATAACAGAGGGGAGGGGGCGGTAACACCAGGAGGGGCAGAGGTGCTGGAAGCCCACCCAGTGAGGAGGGAGGGGACGAGGCTGGTTCACAGGGAGCGGCGGGGAGGGTGCATGCGTGTGAACCCACAGGTACCACACGCATTCACTCCACCGTACGGACACATGTAACTGGCTAATTCCACTCAGCACCAAGTCCAGGTTCGTCCACATTGCCATAGACAGTAGGCTCTCCCTTTTTCAGGCTGAGCACTATTCCTGGAGGGCATATGCTGAATGCAGCAAGCCAGTCACAGAAATTAAAAGCTGCATGAACTCACTTATACACGGAATCTAAAGAAGTCAAAGGCGGGGCACAGGTTGGGGGGATGGGCCAGGGGCCAGGGCGGTGTCATCACGAGGTGGGTGGTGGGGTCAGGGGATGGGGAGGTGCCGTCTCAGGGCATACAGCAGCGGTTCTGAAGGCTGAGTCCAGACAGCTGGTTACAACCTGACGACCATGTTAATTACACCCCCACTAGACACTGAAAACACGCTGAGATTTCAGGTGCTCCAACCACACACACCCCAGTACCCACGGGAGGAGGAGGACAGGTTAACGGCGTGACTGGAGCAATCACCTCACCACGCACACATGCACCAAACATCACGCTGTCAGTCACAGAGCACGTCTGTGGTCAGCGGGCATCTCCTGGACAGTCACCCTGAAACGAGGACGAAGCCCCACGTGTGGTGGGCGCTGATGGGGGCAAAAGGCAGCAACTGCAGGGACCACGGATCTAAGATTTGGGGTTTACGCAGGGTTTGCCACTGAAAATTTCTGAGCAGGAGATGATCAGATCTGTGCTTTTAAAAAATCATTCCTAAAACTAGATTCATGCAGTCCTGTGGAGGGACTGGAAGGAGCAAAGGGCGAGTAAGGAAAGTTGGGGGTGGGAGGCGCCGTGGGTTGAGGGGAGGCTCAGCCCGCACAGTGCACTGACCCTGGGTACGCACCATAAGTGCAGGCGCAGAGGTGCCGCCACCAGGGAGAGTGAGCCCTCCAGGACACGGCTCAGCTCCTGGGTGCCCCTGGGGCGGGGACGGGGTATGAGGCCTGGAGTAACACACTGGGATTATGTGGGGGTGGACTTAGCCTTGCATTCGAACACACATAGACTGTCACACGGTATGTTCTTGCACAGCCAAGAGGTACTGTACCCAAGCCGTCCACACTGACTTGAGGACAGAGATACCTCTCCTTTGTTTTTTGGGTTTTTTTTGTTTTTTTTAATTTCCTCACATCTTTAAGATCCTCTGGAGAAAGGCTCCCTGAGAATCAGTGTCATCCAGTAACGGAGCAGAGGGCGTTGTGGGGCACGGGATTCTGGCTTCTCTATTCCCCATCACCTAACCCACAACTCACCTCCCTCAAGGAGAAGGTGGGCTATTCTCACACGTGTCAGACACCACACAGGGCTGCCATGTGAATCAAATTCGTAAATTATGGGAAAGTCCTCTGTGACCAGCAAAGCGCTATAAAAGGTATTGCTCACAGTAATGTGACTACTTCATCTACACACTTAGTGACCTTAGAAAAAAGAAACAAGGGAAGTACCCTTCATTAGACTCTCCACCTGAAAACCAATGCTTTCCCAGGTTCACACGCTAAAACTGAGGGCAGGCGCCTGGCATCCTGCAGGTAATTTCCTGCGCTTTTCTCTAAGTTTGAAATATTCTTAGGTTAAGAAGTTTAAACAAAAATAGAAAAGAAATGTTTTCTAAAAGCTTGACCCTCGATGCAGGACAAAAGAGAGCCTGTGAGCGTCCTCATGCACAGGACGTCCCAGAAACTGGATGGGCGGGCTGGCAGGTGAGCGCAAGGTCAGGTTCCCAGCAGAAAGGGAAGCCCACCTTCGAAGTAGTGCAAGGCGGATCCTCCAGGGGAGCTGGGAGGGGGTGCCCCTCGCTCAGGGCTGACCTGAAACACACAACCACACAGGCAGGTCAGACTGCCTCAGACAAGGCTCTCTCTGCCCCACCTCCTCCCTGAAGCCCACCACACTCTGGGTTCTCCACTACGCTCCAGAACGTCAAGTTCTCCATGTCTGGCCGCATATCCTACACTTGACTACTGGGTTTTTGTGTGTCTGTCTTTGTCCACAAGTCAGTTTCATTTCCCACTGGCACTAACCGTCTCTTGCTCAGAGCAGGGCCAGCACCTGGCAGCTCGGAGAAATGTGTCATGCCCGGGAGGAGTGGGGGAAATCACTTATAAAGCTCAAAAAGGACAAGGCGAGCCTCTGTACTAAGGAGCGTGCTCTGAGAACTTTCACGTTTCCTAAGTTTCCCTGGAGTACACGGCAGGCCTGGGCTTTCCTCGGCCCAGGCATCAGACAAGCCCCCGCGCCCTGCGCTGCCCGGGAGCCCGGCCCCACCTGGGAGAGGCTGGACACGCTGCTGGTCTTCCTCTTCAGGGCGCCCTCCGGACACACGGTTAGCAGGCTGCTGGGGAGGATGGAGCGGAAGTCATTGAAGGAGCGTCTCCGCACGCCCGCCAGCTCCTCAGGGACCCGCAGGGAACGAGGTGGGGCTCTGGGGAAGAGCCTGGACAGGAGCGACTCCTCCGTGTTGCTGCAACGGCCGAATGCCCGCGAGATCCCTATCAGGCAGGGAACTGCGTACTTGCAGAGGTATTCTGGAAGACAGAGAGGCCGTGACAGACCAGACAGGGACCTGTGACCTCACCCCCAGATCTGAGGGCTAGGCAGGCCCAACCCCAAGCACTGACCCACAGTACTTCCCATCTGTCCTCTGACACACATTCCACTCTTGCCGGAGGTCTTACCCACCTCCGGTCGCTTCCAAGTCACTCACTCAGCAAGTCATGCGCGTCCACAACACACCTATCCCCTCTGGGGGCAACCGGCAGCCCTGTGCTCAGACCCACACCCTGCAGGGAGAGCAGCCCAGCTTTCAGGCAGCAGGTCTGGGCCCACGCCCCACGCAGCAGAGGGCGCCACCCACCGGGCACAGAGTCACAAGGAATAGAAACTGAAGGCTGGGAAAAGCAAGGGAAAGAACGATCACAAAACCGTTCAGAATAATTACCTTTTTCTTGAATCTCCAAGGCCTGGCACATTCCCAAAAGAACATGTAAAACCTGCAGGAGTGCTTCTAAAATCTGGAATAACCAAAGAAACAGGACACAAATTTATCAACAAAGTCAGAAAATCACCACAAAACGACTCAGAACCAGAGGAGCTTCAGACGTTCTCTGTGCAACCTCAGACTTGACACATGACTCCCGTGGGCTGGCCTTGCCGAGGGGCCAGGCAGATGACCTTCCTTCCCACTGTGGCTGGTTCAGAGACCCCTGACCCTCAGGCACTGCTTCCTTCATCTTCTGGAAACAGGGATCGGCCCCCAAGCTCTCTTCACAGCTCAACACCCTGTTTCCTCCACTCCCCGTGGTTTAGTCCTTCAGACACTGACAGCCCCCATGACTTGGCCACAGTCCAGGCATCAGAAACCGCCTCCGACTGTGCTGCTCAGGACAAAATACACCAGTATTCCAGGGATGTGGGGACCCACCCTGAGCAGTCTCCACCCTCAGCACAGGTTCTCCACGTCCATGGCATAAGCTTTGCAGCAGCACTTCCTGCCACTGGCCTAACGAGCTCACAGGTAAACAGCACACAGAATATTTCCACCCGCCTGCCTCGGCCGTGCCCCACCCCTGCCACACCGTGTGGCTGGTGTTTTCTGCCTCTAGTGGTCCCTGCAAAAGCCCATGGTGTTAGCTTGAGTTCCATCTGCAGATGAGGTCAGCTGGCTCTCCGGGTCTTCACTCGTGGTCCCGCTGTCCCATGGCTCTGTTTCCCGCAGGCTCGGGCCAGGCCCCCTTGGGGGTCCTTCAGGGGACTCTACAGACCCTCCCAACTGACCTGCCCTCGGCCCCGTCAGCGATTCTGGACGTCAGGAGTGGTGTGGGCCCGGCGCCGAGGAAGAGTGGCTGGACCGAATGCCTCTCTGTTCCCTGGCTTCCAGTCTCTGGGGTCCAGGCAGAGGACCAGGGCTGGCCTGACACGACCTGCTCGCCCCCAAGCTGAAATTCTCACACTTTGTCACTGATGCTGAGGGCACTGTGAGGACTTGAAAAGCGACATTTCTCCCCAGTGTGCTAAAGCACTATCTTTCGCGGCGACCTCTCTCTCCGTTTGGACAGATGTTATTGACAGAAAAGCCCTGTTAACCTTTTAAATAATAACACGTGACGCTAACGTATCTAGTTGTCTCTTTAGCCAGCCTCCAAGGAAATAAAGAACCTAAGCTAAGAAGAAACAGTCACAACAGAACTGACAGTTTGACATTAAGGGAAGAGATTTAAAGTTTTAAAACAGAATCAAGAACTCAAAAAGTGTAGCCAGCTGGGGGCATTTAGCATCAGGCCAGAAACCAGGCACGCCCGGGACAGACCTGATGTTAGAAGCGTGTGAGAACTGATTTTCAAAATAATAAATCTGGTTAAGAAAAAGCTTAAATTATGATCCTATTCTTCATTTAAGGGAAGCATGAAATGCATTTAGTAACATTTCCAACAAAACAAACTAAAACTAAAATAACTGTGGAGCACTGAAAAGAATAGTTCCAGCTTTCTAGAAAATCCTCTCCCCAGCAGAGAGGCAGGAAGATGAGCCGTGTCTGCGTGCGCTGCACCTCGTGGGGCAGATGGGGAAGCGGAGTGAGGGGGATGCCAGCGCCCAGTGGGCAAGCTCAGGTCTGTGCGCAGGACGCAAGCCTCTCCTGGGAGTGTTGTTAATGGTGTGAAGAAAGTCAACATAAAAAAATTGAAGTGACTGGGTTGTTTAACTCTTGTCACCGCTTTGGGACCCTGTGATCTCACAGACACGCAGTTGGCTCACCACGCACTGACCTCATCCCGGAGTGAAGGGTCCCTGTGAGCCACGTCAGACAGCAGGGTCACAAGGCAGAAGCTGAAGCTCTCGGCGACAGGAAGGGAGCCTGGAGGCCAAGAGACAGAAGTAGAGTCACAAACCAGATCGGCCACCCCACCAGCTAGGCCCGCACACGGCCCGTCTCGTGAAGGCTGCCCTCTTCCAGAGGGGGGCCCCACGTGTCCGCTGAGACATACCCCCACCTTTCTTTTAATCAAATGTTTTGGTTCAAGAAATTTAAATGCTTCTTGAGCCAACTTATAGTTTGAGGTTACGTGGCTTCACAACATGCTAGATTCCATTTTTTATCCTGATCTGAACAAAAGTGAGAAGTCAATCTCGATGAGAGAGTGAGAGACTCTACATGGAAGCCATGCGTCAAATGCCAACTGCTACCACTTTAAACTGAATTAACATTTCTATTTCCTTCTCTGCTTCCTTTTTACAAGGGAAACAATCCTAATAAGAGCTGCTAGAGGTCTGCTCTATCCCTCCTAGTTTTTTTAGCCCTTCTCTGACTCAGCCTGCCAGCAGGGAGGTTCTCAGGAGCACGGCCTCCGGGTGGAGGGAGCACTTGCACCCAAGAGCAAAAGGGACCCAGCACTCCTACCGTGTGCACCTTCAGAACATAGAATGCTGCTGGGTGTGTCCAATCACCACTAGTATTTAATTCACTTCCAACACTGAATATGCAGTCAAAGACACACACAGAGTAGCAGCAGATGACCGTGCATTTCTACATCCACGCCTGTGATTCTACGGCGCAGCTCCAGGTCCTCCGGGACTGCCTGCTTCCCAGCCCCTGAGTTTCTAATTCAGTAGCTCCAACGTGGGGCTGGGAATCTGCCTCACAACAAGTTCCCAGGGGTGCTGAGGGGCCGGTCCAGGGGTGGCACTACCGCTCTAGAGTGTAAAGGCGTAGGTGGTACTGCCTCAATAAAATAGAGGGGACTGAAGTGTCACCCAACACTGGAAATTTATAGACCTCTAACAGTGTTTAATAATGCTGAAACTTTTATTCTGATGAGTCCATGCATACAGAGTAACACTTGTTTTGAAACAAAATTAAATAAGATAGGACCAACATCTTCTAGTATTCCACTTCCCCCCAAATTAGGTAACAACGGTGGACACAGATGTCAGACTTTTTAGTTCTGCTCTATTTAGTCTGTAGTCCTTCAAATTCCAGCATCCACGCATAATTTGGGGTCTGTCATTTTAAGCACAGTAAGTCAGCAGAAATGATGAAAACACAGACAGGCCCAAGTGGGCCATTCATGGGAAAAGCAAACTCTCCAGCAGACTGAGCCCATCTAACAAATTAAGATCGTGCCACCCATGGAAAGGACAAGGGCCTCCTTCGAGGCACCAACCCCCACGTGACAGGAAGGGAGCCTCAGGCCTCAGTCTCATGGGTCATGGACTCTGAGATGTCAGTGGTCTTCCAAGCAGATTGCGGAGTCTTGGGAAACCCGTACACAAGATCATCAGCGTTGTAAGTGCTTAGCACAGTGCCTGGTGTACGGTGGACCTACGTGAATACATTCGAAGGGTGGGGAGGAAGGAAGCAAGGAGGGGCGGGCAGAGGAGGGAAGAAGGGAGAAGATGATCTAACCTTCCCTTTGACCTTAGAGAGACCTAAATAAAATACAAGTTAAAAAGTTACACATGAATTTATTCCATTTCTTAAGGTGCAAAGTTCAATGGAAACTCAGGAACATCAATGAAGCCGTGGAACTATTCACAACGAACCTCGCAGTTGAGTCCCAAACACCCAGATCTCCCCCCAGTTTCTGAGCAGCAGCAACACAGCTGGAGAACTGAGCTCACTGCAGGCTGAGCCTCTCCACCCCAGGGCCATACACTGGTTCAGGGACAGCAGGGGACCCAGTTCCGGCCAAGGAGACATGAGCAGAGGTCCCTGCTCAGCCGCGCCGGCCCCACAGGGCTCAGGACCACAGTGAGAGCACAGCTGGGGCAGATCTGGCAGAAGTGCTGCAACTGGGGTGTCAGGGCAACCGAACCCCAATGCTCACACGCGGTCAACGCACACACGTGCGATTCCCCACGTTCTGGGAAAACAGTGCGCAAAGTTACCTCTGCCTTTCCGAGCTGTGCTTTCTTCTACCCAATACACTTTCGGGAGACCTTTAAGAAGTCGAAGAAGGTAAGGAACCACAGAGCCTTTGTGCTAAAAAAAAAAAAAAAAGACACTTGATGAAATACATGACTGGTGGCCTTTCAGCACAGACTGAGCCGCCTCACCTTGGAGAAGGGAGCTCGCCCGGTGTCGCACCCTCCCGGCTCCACACGGCGGGCGGGCGGCAGAGGCTGCATAACCAGACGGCAGATGCCTGCCCTCCCGCCGCTGAGTGTCTGGCCGGGCTCCGGCCTCCACGAGAAGGCACTTGCACACTCTCAGGGCTGCCTACTGAGAGGGGTTCAAGTCCCCAGACTCTCAGGACTGGACAGAAGCTCCTGGCCCCGGGCTCCCACACTCGGCAGTGCCCCGTCATCCACGGCCCTGAGCTCTCCCTCCTTTCCCCACGGGTCCTTCCTCACGTCTACTTCTTCTCCCCGCGCCCGGCGCTGCTAGGACACTAGGCTCACAGCCAGTGTTAGCCAACAGCAACATGACTGTCATCTCCTTCCAAACCAGCCAGCTGGCACATAAGGCACACCACCCGCCTCTTTCGTGAGTTTCCCCACCTAGCTGCTGCTCCAAGAAGGACCAGATGAGCCTGTGCTGAGACGGGGTTGCTACCTGATGCTCGGAAATGCTGAAAAAACCTCGGTAGTTTTGAAAACAGGGCTGCAAATTCTATGACACTACTTTCACTGAAAGGTGGTGTGGAATCCACCTGCCCTGGGCACTGGGCCACCTTGGTGACCTGCTTCTGGTGCACTGGCCACCCTCCGTGGCCGTGGGCTCTAAAACTTAACTTACATCAAACATGGTTTTGAAAAAGACAGTATTACAAAATTATCTCAAAGAGTACTATCATTTCAGAAGGAAAAGAAATGGTTATTCTGAGTCTGATTAACAAGTGTGTTACCTGAGGTTGAAAATCAAGTCTACTCTGGAAGCCACACAATGACTTCACAAAGCATGGTAACTAACTTCCTGGCAAAAACAAAGGCAAAAAACAAACCAAAAAACCCCCAAACTTCTAAAAAGTAACACAGTATATTCACATGGTCCAGAGAACACATTGTCCCGAGGAGGGGCCCGGAAAGAAGCCTCATCCCTCCCGCCCCAACCCCTTCTCGCCCACAGCTGAGCACTGGACCAGGTCGTGCGCATTCCTGGGGTGCTGACTGAGGTAAATAAAACAGGCGCACATGTAAACCCTAACCGTGCCCTCCTGCGCCTGAAGAAACTTTCAATCTAGGGAAGTCTTACCTGTAGGTCAGATTCAATGAGGAAAATGCCCAACGCAATCACCGCATCTCTCCGCCTTTCATCTAACTGGAAGACCCCGTGGAAATCCACGGGGCACATACAGAGCAGCTTCTGGACCTATAAATGAGACAAAAAGCCCAAACCCATAGATTAAAAACATAGACACCCCATTCAGAATGCATCAGTACCATAAAAGCCCAGTGAGTCTATACAACCAATGAGTCATTTTTTTTCAATCAAAAGATCATGGAAAGGATGTCTCCAGCCTCTGAAATGAGGGGACTGTGCCCCCTGAGGAATCTGGCCCAAGGGCTGCAACGCCGTGTCCATGAAGCCTCCCATCTGCACATTCGTGTCAGGACAGGACAGAGGCTCCACTTCCCAGGGGTGCCTATGAGCAGGTTATGCAAACCCCTTACAGTCACCAGGCCTCTCCCTTAAACACGAAACGCGTGTAGAGCACTTAGGACTGTGCAGAGCACCCAGTCTGTGCTCAAAAAAACACCTACTGTTATCAGACACGCCGTGGTGGCCAGCAGAGGGCAGGCAGGCCAAAGGCAGCAGTTTACTAAGTGATGGAAACACTAGTAAGTGACTGTCATAAAGGAACCAAACATCAAGATTTTGTATGAGCAGGAAACAGGTGGATGCCAATCTTGAAAGTCTCTACAGGGGACGTTCTGAACGGAGCCTCAGGTAAGACAACCAGGAGGCCCCGACCCCGCTGTCCGTGGCCCTGTGGGAGGGCACTCACTGACACTCATGTGGTCGGGCGGGTGGTTTGATGACAAAGGAAATCGAATAAGCGCTTGGCATTTGCCCTGAAATGCACCAATTACCACTGAAATTTTTAGAAGAGAGCAAAATTGCTGTTGTTTGCTTAGATTTAAAAGGGCAAACACAGACCTGAGAGAAATGCCTTCTAACCCGAAGGCGGCAACAATCTTTGTCCCAGCAAATTTCCTTCAGGAATGATTGTAAAGGAATAATCAGAAATGGGCAAAGATTACAAAAAACATCCTCATCCCAGTGTTGTGTATGGTAATGGGAGATCTGAAACAACCCAAAGACGTAACATTAGGAGCGGAATCATGATTCAACCACTTGATCAACTACTGGGTCGACCCCAAGAATCTGCCAATCTTCAACCACTTTAGACCTATGAAAACAGCGCTTCGTGAAGTTCAGCCTAATGGTGCAGGCTTAAAAAGTGGTGTTTCTAAGACTAAGCAACGACAACGAACAACGCTCGAAATGTTCTGTAAGCTCACGAGAGGAATGGGACGGCACGTGGAGGGAGGGCGTCCTGTCGCCCAGCCCCGGGCTCCAAGCTGCAGAGCAACGTCCTGACAGACAGGACGCACCCGTTTCTCCTCTGGATAAAACCAATTAGCTGACACAGCTGTCACTCCAATCACCAATAAAGTCAGGAAGAACTACAAATGCATGACAAATGGTGCTGGTGAGCCCTCTTACCCAAGGCCTAGTTATGGTTAACCTTGTAACGGGTTGTGTCTGCTTGGCTCTATAAAAGGGTGCAACTTCTTTCTGTCTTTATAATCCCTTAACCGACTACCTGGGATACCACATTCCTGTTGAATGTTTATTCAGTAAGAAATGTGTTTTCTCTCTCTTCCACCTCTGCGGAGAGGGTTTCTGGGTTGAGAGATCTTTTCAAATTATATTTCCCCAGCAATAGTGCCTGCAGGACTACTTAGGAGGGGTAATCAGAGAAGGCCTCTCTAAGAAGGCACCAGTTAATTGGAATATGACTGAGAAGGAGCCAGCCAGGACAAACCAGGAAAGATCACTCCGGGAGAGGCCAGCGGAGCAGCAGCCCAGCGGGAAAGGGGAAGCAGGGATGCCCAGAAGTCCACGTGAAGGCAGGAAGGACCCCACAGGGCCCCACAGGCAGGTGCAGAGCTAGACTCTAATGGCCACGGGAAGCTAGCACCGCTGGGGCACATGCGGAGGCCTCCATGACTGGAGTTTAGAACGGGTTTAAAAGAATCCCTCTGGTTGCAGCATGAAGAATGGATTTTGGAGGACGAGAGTGAAAGTAGGGAGATGGGTCAGCACAAAGACGGCAGAGACAGGAGAGAGGCCGTGAGGCAGACTTGCTGCCAAAGTAAGGAAACGCCAAACCAAGTCTGAGAAAATAAGATGCACTCTCAAGTCTGCGTGACTGGGCAGAAAACTGCAGAAGAGAACCCACCCTGAGAGGGAATACAGGTCAGGTATTTAGGTCAAAATAAAGCTACATTAATAGCATTGTAAGCTGGCAGGCCAGACGTTTTTCTAAAAGAATACAACTTTGTTATCTGAAACCTCTGAGAATACTCTTTCTGGAGAAACAAAATTCCCTGAGAACTGAAGACTAAGCTTTAAGTACCAGGGTATTTTTTTGTTTGTTTGTTAACTCCATTTTTCAATTGTTTTCCTCTAATTTACTGCCCCCCTTGGACAATACTGAACATAAGTCAACATTTTCGAAGTGACCCAGAGCTATCACAATAAACCAAGGTGATTGTGACATGATGCGTGTGTCTTAGAACGATGCCAATTTTGGCAAATCGGCAAATCACCTCCCTTAAATGTCAGCTTTGTCATATATAAAAGGACGATCAGATAGATTTTCGCAATGTCTGTTGTAACAACAAAATCCTGAACTTCCATCTACAGCCATGAGGGAATAGCAAGGTCTGGATTTATCTTCCTGCCATAAAACAACAGAAAAGTGGATAAATACAAGAAACCACTGGTTTCTACACTGGACCCGGAGCACAGGACAGTGACACCTGGGGAAGAGGAAACAAGGTGAGCCCTACAACTGCCCTGGCTTTCTGCCCGAGACACATCCTGGACATGGAACAGGAACAAGAGAAGAGTCTTCATTCTCACCACTTATAGCCAGTACTTTACTAGAGGGCCAGGGCAATTCGACAAGAAAATGAAATAAAAACCATCCAGATTGGAAAGAGGCAAAACTATCCCTATTTACAGGTGACATAATCTTTTTTATAGAAAATCCTGAAGAATCTGCCAAAAAAGCACTAGACTTAACAAATAAGTTCAACAAGGTTGCAAAATACAAGATCAATATTCAAAAATCAACTGTAATTAAGAGTTTCAGCTTTACAAGACGAAAAGAATTCTGGAGATGGATGGCGGTGACCAGAGTAAACTATTATGATTGTATTTAATGTCACAAACTGTACACTTAAAATGATTAAAATAGCAGATTTTAGGTTATGTATATTTTACCACAATAAAAAAAATTGGGGGAAAAATCACTTGTATTTCTGTACAGCAGCAATGAACAAACTAAAAATGATATTCAGAAACTATTCTACAGTGAATATAACATCATGTGAATTTGACCTTAATTTAAAAAATAATTCAACTTACAGTAACATCAAAAGAACAAAATAATTAGGAAAAAATTTAACAAAGGAAGTACAAAACTCATGCTCTTAAAAACTACAAAACATTGTTGAAGAAGTAAAGACCTAAACATAAATGGAAAGACATCCCATATTCATGTATAATTAAAACTTAATATTAAAATGGCAATTACATTCTAAATTGACTTACAAATTCAACACAATCCCCATGAAAGTCCCAGGGGATGTCTTTGCAGAGATTGACAAGCTGATTGTAAATTCACAGGGAAATTCAAGGGACCCAGAAATAGCCAAGGCAATCTTGAAAAGTAAGAATAAAGTCAGGGGACTCACTCTTCCCAATTTTAAAACTTCCTACAAAGCTCCAGTAATCAAGACAGTGTACTAGGATAAGGAAAGACAGAAACCAATGCTAGAATAAAAACACCTGTCACTCCAGAATTCTAGAGTCAGCAGAAATGAAGCTGAAAAAAATTTTTTTCAGACAAACCAAAGCTAAGAGAATTAATCACACTAGCAGACCTGCACTATGAGAAATGTTACAATCAGTAAGGTGTAAACATAAATTTACATAAAGGAATGAAGAGAACCAAAAACCATGTACATACAAATGTTTATGTTTTCATACTTTTATCATTATTTAAATGTTATAACAATGTATTATGGAGTTTATAATACAGAATTAAAAATCTGTAACAGCAATCACCAAAAAAGGAAGGGGTCAGATGAAATTACAGTTGTAAGGTTATTACACTACAGTAAAGTGGTATAACGTTACTTGAAGGTAGACTATGATACATTAAAGAGAGGCATATTTCAATCCTAGAACAGCCACTTAAAAAGAGAGAGAGCACTATAACTGATAAGCCAGTAGTGGAGATAAAATGGAATATTAAGAAATGATGAATTAATCCAAAGGAAGGCAAGAAAAGAAAAAAAGAACAAAAACCAAATGGAACAAATAAACAAGTATCAAGATGGTAGATTTAAATCCAACCATATTAATAATTACATTAAATGTAAATGGTCTAAAAACTCCAACTACAAGACAGAGATTTTCAGATTATAAAAGAGCATGCTACATGCCATCTACCAGAAAATCACTTTAAATGTAAAGACGTAGGTTAAAAATAAAAGGATGCAAAAATACATATTATGCAAACACCATTAGCAAGAAAGCTGGAGTGGCTATGTTAATATCAAAGTGGATTTCAGAACAAGGAATATTACTATTCATGATGAAAAAGAGGTCAGTCAATTGATGATGAAGACATAACTATCATAAATATAAATACCTATGATCCCCAGAATCAAGTTTCAAAATACATGAAGCAAAAACTAAGAGAACTCGGGGGCAGGGGGTGGGAAGGGACAGACTGGTATTTCAAAATGTAGAATAGATTAAAAGATTATACTGTATAGCACAGGGAAATATATACAAGATCTTGTGGTAGCTCACAGCGAAAAAAAATGTGACAATGAATATATATATGTTCATGTATAACTGAAAAATTGTACTCTACACTGGAATTTGACACAACATTGTAAAATGACTATAACTCAATCAAAAAATGTTAAAAAAAAAAAAAAAACTAACCAACAGAACTCAAAGGAGAAATCAACAGATTCACAATTATGGTTGGGGACCTCAACATTCCTCTCTCAGGAACTGACAGAACAAATAGGAAATAAGTGAAGATACTGGAGAGCTAAAAAACGTATTTGACCTTACAGATATTTATAGGAGACACCACTCAACAAAAGCAGAATTTTTTTCTTGTACACCTGGGAAGTTCATCAAGACACATCTCACATATACTGGGTCTTTAAACAGATCAGTACACTTAACTGAAATCCAACAAAGTATGTTTCCTTACTGCAACAGAACTAAATTAGAAATCAGTATCAGAAAAAAATTATAAAATTCCTCAATTTTTTGGAAATTAAACAACATGCTTCTAAGTACCTCTGAGTCAAAGAAGAAATCATAAGGAAATTATAAAATATTTTGAACATAATGAAGGAAAACACAACATAATAAAATTTGTGTAATGCTGTTAAAGCAGCACTTACAGAGAAATTCATATCTTTAAATGCTTATGTTAGAAAAGAAAGGTCAAAATCTTACAATCCTATACTTATATTATTACAATTATAGTAATAATAAGATCCCCCAAAAGATTTAACACACTATTTTCCTAGTTTGTAAGAGACATCTAGAAAACCAACACTTAATATTTATACTAAATGGAATTTTCACAAATCTATTTAAACTGGTCTTAAATATCCCCTTTTATATGCTAATCATAAATGGTATTTTATTTTACTTATTATTTATATTTTAAATTCTTCACCAATCCCCTAAAGGCTATTAAACTGCTAAACTGCTCTTAAGACAAAGTTGACAATCATTTGGATGACCTGTCATGGGTGATCATGCCCCGCCCACCTCCCCACCCTATTTTGTGCCCTCCCATCTCCCTAAGCTGTAACCACTATAGCCTTCTTTATAACGTCATCAAATGAGTCAACAATTTTCCTACCTCTAGGCCTTTGCACAAGCTGTACCCCCTGTTAGGAGTATTCTTTTGTACATACATCATTGGCTACCTCCTTTAGCTGTTTTAAGGTTTTTCCTGATCCCTGCATGAATGAGGATCCCATGTAACTGGAGACTCTATTTTTAATCTCTTCTCGTATCATTTACCTTTTAAAAAAATTTTTTTTGAGGGGGTAGGTAATTAGGTTTATTTATTTATTTATTTATTTTTAGAGGAGGTACTGGGGATTGAACCCAGGATCTCGTGTATGCTAGGCATGCACTCTGCCACTTGAACTATACCCTCCCCCTTTACCTTTTTGTTTTTAAAGTAGATGCTACTCAAATTTATTTCAAACATATATATGAAATTGCAATTCACCTCCAGAGTGTAACAGATCAACAAACTAAATATAACAAACCAAAGATTTAATATGTGTTCTTAAAGTCTTTTTTTCATATTGATGTTTCAAAGCAAAACTTAAAAAAAAATTTTATTGTGGGGATAGGTTTATTTATTTATTATTTTTAATGGAGGTACTAGGGATTAAACACAGGACTCCATGCACGCTAAGCACGTGCTCTACCACTGGCTATACCCTCCTCCTCACTTACCTTTATTTATTTATTTATTTAAGTTCATTAACCTTTTTTAAAATTGGAAGTACAGTTGATTTACAATGCTAAATTGGTTAATTTTTGGTGCACAGCATAGTGATTCAGTTATATATACACATGTATGTGTGTATACATATTTTTTCCTATTCTTTTTCACTACATACTATTACAAGGTATTGAATTTAGTTTCCCCTCCTGTTTTTTTAATTGAAATAAAAATTCACCAACACCATTTACTTTTACTTCATGGCACTTGTTACCATTCTAAATCATATTTGCTTGTTTTCTGTGTAACACTTGTCTGTCTCTCTCCAGGGTAAACTCCATGACAACAAGGCCATGTCTCTTTATTCACCCCCTAAGGGGCACTGCAGGGCCTGGCACACAGCAGGTATTCAAAGGTTTAGCACAGAATGGATGGATGGATGGATGTCACCACCACTTGCTCTCAGGACGGTATATACACCCTTGGCTGTCCCGAATCCAGGCTTCCAGACACGCTCCACACAGAAGCTTTCGCAGCAGAGATAGAGCCTCCGAGATTCAACAAATAAATGCAAGTGAGACCTGAGGGGTTCTGCCTCAAGCCTGTGAAGGTAGGGTTCTGGCTGGCTTGGCAATGTTCACAAAAGGCCAAGCTTTTTTCCAAAATGCCAATGAGAGAAGCAAACATAAAAATGAGCATATAGATAAGTAACCGGGAAAGTGCAGCACGTGGAAGCACCGCAGCAAGTGAAGAGCTGCTGGGGAGGGACGGAGGCAAGCGGCAACACTGACAGCAGGAGAGAGGACTGCAGGAAGGAGCCAGAAAAAGAACATTTCTGCCCTCTGGGGAGCAAACAGTGAGTGACATGTCCACTGAGACTCCCTGGGCGGCGATACAAACACTGCAGCCGAGTAACCTCCCTACGTACATCACTCCCAGGCCGCGAACACTCCAGGGCTCTTCCTGGTCTTGCGGATAAAACCCAGACCCGAGGCTCCGACCACACAGGGGGCCCTTGCTATCTGCTCCAGTCTCACTGCCACTCTTGCCTTTAAATAGATTATGTTTCCGCCAGACTGCCTCTCCTCTGTGCTCCACTCTGTTCCCTTGCCCATCGCCAACGCTCAGTCCTTGCAAACACCCTTTGTATTACTTCCAAGCAGGCCTGATTTAAGATCTCCACTGAAAAGAACCTCCCGGCAAGTGCCCATGACACTTTCACTTTCTTACAGCATATTTCACTTTTTTCCCTTCCACTACATTTCCCACAAACCTATCAGGAGCCACCGAGAACAGCTTTGGGGTCCAAAGTAAAAATTATCTGCACTTCCCACCCCTACCCCAGTAAAGCACAAAACAGCTAAATATCTTCCTGGGAGTTTTACTGAAAAGCCACATAGTTCAGGACCGGCTCCCTTCTGGACAGACACCGGCCAGTCCTTCACCTGTTACTGCAGCTACTGATTTGTGAGTTAGCGGGGGGTCAGGACTGTGCACACCTAGTACAACCAGCTGTCGAAATAAGCTACTCAGAGTGGCACAGCTAGGAGTCAGTACTCAAGCAACAGGACTGCAAATTTGATGAGAACCCCGAACTGAAGTTTCCATATAACAGAAAACAAGAACATGGCAATATCGCACGATCCTGGCACTTCTGCTTTGTGGGCCATTTCCTTAACTCACAATATAACACAGCCAACCATGGTCAAATATTATCTTCGGCTCAAAAGAATAAGGTACCCTTTTATGCCTACTGAGTTGGCAAGAAAAAAACAAAACCCAACAGTGGTGAAGCTATAAATGCGCACGAGGCACTTGCTGAGACGACCACGACTAAGTAGTCTTTTAGAAACAGGTGGGCAGTAAACACCAAGACCCATCGACAATGTAACACAAGGATGTAATTCAGAAGACAAATTGCTAGATGTACAAACATGCCGTTTTATAAGGAAAAAACTAGAAAGTGGAAACAGAAGTGCTTCAGTAAGGTCTGTCAATGCAAAAAAATGACATGCAGACAGTAAAAATAGGGGCTACTTTTGCAAAAAGCAATCAAGTGAATAAGCTATATATGGTTACAAACTACAAAGAAGCTCTAAGAAATGAAAGTGCTGACGGGTTAATGTTCTGGGCTGAATTATGTCCCTCCCTCCCAAATTCATTATTGAAGTCCTAACGCCCAGGTACCTCAGAATGTGACTGTATTTGGACAGAGGGTCCTTAAAGAGGTAACCAAGTTAAAATCAGAGGATTACACTGACTGGTGTTCTTCTAAGAAGAAGTGATTAAGACACAGACACAGAGGGAAGGCTAACTGAAGACACAAGGAGGGAGAAGACCACCATCTACAAGCCAAAGAGAGGCTTCGAGAGAAACCAACCCTGCAGACACCGTTCTCTTGGTGAGAAATTGTGAGAAAATACGTTTCTGTCATTTAAAGCCCTCTGGCACTGTTATGACAGCCCTAGCAGACCAACTCAGTTAATGTGGCGTGATTACATGTAAAGATTTTTTTCTTTCTCCGGTTTCTTCCTGAAATATTTTAGCCTTGATTTAACAACACTGGTTCTAGCAACATGACTACCCTATGCCAAAGCTCATTCTCTCTCCTCCCACTCTGTTTTTTTTTTTTTTCTTTTTTCACATGGCCTCACAAAAGAATGGGAGCAGGATAGGAAATTTTCAGTTTTCTGATGCTGAAAAAAATGCCAGTATCATGGTTTCCACTCTGAAGCACAGGCTGGATCACCACGAACTCCAGAAAGCCCACTGCCCAGCATCTGGCCACACACCCTCTGGATTACAGGTAAGAGTTCCCCAGCTCCTCTTCCAGAGCACATCTACCAGGGAGGGTCCAGCCAGCCCAAATGCCACAGCACTGCTTAAACAAGGGATCAACAGCTAGCTAAGACACCTGGAGGTTCTGCTATTTGAAATGAAGAAAAGAGGGTTGTAAGTACGTGGGAAAGGACTCTGATCAAAGCCTCCCAAGGAGGCAGGGGCCATCCCCGGATTTCCTGGGTACAGAGGAGGGTGCTCAGGCAGAGTCAGGAGGAGGCCCAGCAAGGACAGCTCAGCCACATTCTGAAGACCATGAAGAGCCAGAAAAGCACAGGGAGAGGTGGGCGGGCAGAGGGAAACCAGGGAGAGGCAGTCTGGAGCAGACCATTTGCAGAGATTCCGGGGTAGACAGGGCTCTCTTTCTTCTCAGTTTGTCTCCTCTCATCTTTCTCCCACAGGAGGAGGGCTGAGGGCTGAGTGGGCCTTCCAGAGGGCGTCCTCAGAGGTGGGCTGCAATCCCAGGGTTGGGCCTCAGGGCTGGGATGCCAGTCTTAGGGGTAGCCTAGCAGAAAAAGTTCAGAGCTCAGACATGGATCTGAGAACAGACGCCCAGGGGTTCTGAGTATGGCTGTCTGAACACAGCAGGACTCTGGCCACCAGACGCGGGATAACAGAGTAAACGGGGGACCTGCAGCAGATGTGACTACTAGTCACCTGAGCAACCAGATCAGGACTGTTTCTTATTCACCTGACCTAGCATGTGCCACTTAATGGTCGGTGTTCCATACACGTTTCTGAATGAAAGAGGGAATTAAAGAACAAGTGAAATGCCCTGAGTAGTGACAGACTTGGCCTCACAGCCTGGGGTCAGAGTGGGTGCATGGAGTAAGTCAACCCAGCTGTGGTGGCAGAGGGCCCGGCTAGAGAAAGCGAGGTCATTAACATGCCCACGAGCCACTGAGGCATGGCAGGCTGCCCGAGCTTCCAGTGTCGGAGCCAAGGTGTCAGGTCTAGTTCAGAAACAGCCTTCCTCAGGCCAGCCTCATCTGCACCAGGCCCCACTCGGCCTCTGCCTTCTCTCTGGAAAAAAGGAAAGAGAAAAAAACGAAAACAAAGAAATGGCGGCAGGTGGGAGGGGCTCAACATGCATCTCTCCAGATTAAGTCTCCACACCTCTTATCTCAGGTGGGTCCCCAGAAATTCCTTTACTCTTAACAATCTCAAAAATCTTTTCCTTAGGAATGCTAAGAGCTTCTCAACAATTGTTTTAAAATAGGGGCATGTAGAAAGCAGACAGTATTACAGATTAAATGGTAACAACGATCCCTGGTCTAATCACGTCTCAAGATCACAGATGAAGACAGGACAAATTTACATACGTTGGATGGAATCAGCCACCTACAGAAGCCTCCTCTGAGAAAGTTTCAGGGTCCCCAAGACCACACACACAGACACAGTCGTCCTCGGCTGACTGATATGACAATGAAGGGTGTGAGCAAGGGAGAAAGACAGGGGGGATCCAGAGAAATCCACGCACGGGCTTCCTCTCATCTGCCCCTCCTGGGAGGGTGTGCGCTCCTCTTTACAGCAGCAAACAAGCAGGAACACAGAGAATGATGTTTGTGCCTCAGGAAGTCCATCAGAGACACGGCACCCACGGCTTTTACCCAGAGCTGGTCACTCAGGCATTGTCTGCCTAGCAACCATCAAAATCTCTGATTCCCAGAAGGAAAGCAGGTGTTCAACACAAAACCATCTTGTTTGCACAAAGAGGCTAGACATAGTGGACCCCCCCCCCCAATCAGTCAGGGAATGGAGGGAACAGTTCAAGCACGAAGTTCCTGACACAAGTGCAGGGCCAACCTTGCAGGCAAGCCCTTCTGCAGACAGCAGCCTCAGGCTTGCTCAATTAACTCTTTCCTGAAGTGCTCTGTAAGTGAGGTCAGTGGGACTGAAGTAGAAAAGTGAAAGATGTTGTTAGGGAGCCGCATTAGTTAACTGTGAAACATATTGTAACCTCCCCAACAAAGCAGTTACCACAAAATGCAAAGCTAACAACGTTGCAGTTAAGAGTGGTCCTGTGATTAGAGAAGCAGGCCAAAGAAAGCAAGTTGAGCTTAAGGTGCATTTTTCAGTTACTGAGAGGGAAAGGGCCCCACTACGGCCAGAGCCTGGGACCCTCTTCTAAAAGATCATCCAATTCCCTACACTCTCCTCCCTCTTCTCCAAGTCCAACAAGTAAACTTCCGCTAGGCTTTTCAGTTCTCCTATAAGGAAGGGAATGTGCTGACTAGTGGGCGTGGATTTGATTTCATAAACCGGCGCTGTGGTCCATTATCAGGCTCATCCAGTAATAACCGTGATCGTTCATTAGGCACCCACGTGACTGCTTTTATTCCTGTCATTCTATCTGTCAACATACTCTTATCAAGTACTGTCCTTGAATTCTGCAGGAGAAGGTAGAGGAGGAGATTGGGGAACTGATCTGCCAAGAATTACACTAATAAGCGAGTGACACAGGATTTAAATTCAGGTGTTCCTATCTCTACAACCCGTATTCTTTCCAGATGATTGTACTCCTTTGATTAGAAGTCTCCAGGGCCTACTCACCCTGCAAGTTTGAGAACCTATGAAGCCACAGAAGGCCTAGGTCACTCTGCCAAAGTGACACAGCCTGTTGGCTTCACCCCTCACCAGAGCCACAAAATCACTTCCAACTGCTCTGCTCCTATCAGACCACGTTCTCTTTCCACCCACCAGCTGTGGAGAAGAATAGTCCTAAATAATCCTAACTCTTCAGGGCTAACACTGCAACCAGTCTCCCCGCACACTGGCGGGGGAAGCAAGCTGGCCTCTACTGTTCACCTGCTCTGTGCCTAACTCTGAGTCAAGAGCTTTATGCTCCAACTCATTTAATACTCAAGACCCACTTCATTTCACAGCTAAGGAAACAGAGGCTCTGACGGTTGAAGGATCCTGTCCAAGACGACACACACTGGCAGTGCAGAGACCAAGCATAGCTCTGACTTTAAAAGCCTTGTTGTCTCCACCGTCCGCCCCGGAGAGCCATGGAGCTACCTTTCGCCTTTCGCCCGAGATAAGGAATCCTTCGGCGTTGAGTTCTCCTTTCTCCTCCGAAGACCCAGAGGTCAATTCCCTGCCCACCTCACTTTCTTCAAACGTCTGCCTCTACGCGGCCTACCGCCCCCTCGAGTCTCTCGAGAAAATGCTGCGCAGCACATCTGCGTTTCAGAAGCGCTTCCACACTACTCCCTCGGGCCTTCACCTCGAAGAGCAAAGCACGTAAACGCGCCCCTTTCCCGAGCAAGGCACCGCTGCAAGGTCACGGAATAAAAGGCAGGGCACGCGGGGCACCGACTGCAGGTTCGACGCCGCTGCCCGGCCCTTCCCACGCCCCGAGCTGCCGCCCCCACCGGGCGGTGTCACAGGGCGGCCCCGCGGCTGGGAGGCGCCCGCCGGCGCTCTCCCGCCACACGTCCGCCCTCAGCCCCGACCCCGGCCCCCGACCCCGCCGCTCCGCTCCCTCCCTCCCGAGCCGCCGCGCCCCGGGCCCCTCCTCCTGTAAGCCCGCGCCTGGCCGCCGAGCTACCTTCTCCAAGGATGCCGGTCTCTGTACGGCCAGCGAGCGGGCCAGCGACAGGACCGTGTTGAAATAGAAGCCGCGCGAGACGCCGGCGCCGGAGCCCGAGCCAGAGCCGCCGCCGCCGCCGCCGCCGCCGCCTCCTCCTCCTCCTCCCCGGGCCGCCGCCGCCGCCATCATCGCGCGCCGCGGCGCCGCCCGCCGGCTTCCCGAACCGGCCCGCGGGCGCTGGAGCCCACGGCGCAGGCGCGGCTGCGGCCAGCCTTCGCGCCACGTGACCGCTCCGCTACGGGGCGTGGCCGCGGGCGGCTCCACAGCAGGAGGGGGCCCGGGAGGCGTGCGGCCGGCCGTGGTCGCGCCCGGGCCGGCGTCCCCCCGCCGCAGGGCACGATGGTCGGGTCCGGGGGCGGGGCCGCGGCGCGCGTCGGGCGGAAGGAGCTCGCGCGGCGAGGCACTGAAAGAGGTGGAAGGGCGCTTCCTCAGGGCCTCGGCGCGGCGGCTGTGGCTCCCCTGCGGCCCCGAGAGCGCCCCTGACGCTCCTGCCCGCGCGCGGCGAACGCCGGCGCCATGTCGGCCTACCCCAGGAGCTTCAACCCGTTCGACGATGACGCGGAGGACGAGGGTACCGGGCCGGCGCCGTGGACTGACGCCCGCGACTGCGCGCCCGCCGACCGGCAGCAGGCCCTGCGGCAGGAGGTGCTGCGCCGCGCCGAGGCCACGGCCTCCAGCACCGACAGGTCCCTGTCCCTCATGTACGAGTCCGAGAGGATCGGGGTCGCCTCTTCCGAGGTGAGCGCGCCCGTCCCCCGAGGTTCCTGGGGGGTCGTCCGGTAATCCGGGATGGGGTCTCTTGCTTTAATGACTTCAAGGCTTGTAATACTTTGTCAGCTACGTAGAAGTGTGGTCTTCAGTACTCGAAACAGGCCGTCTGCCCCCGGCCGTCTCCGAGCCGTTAGTCCCTTTGCCTGGTTGTTTCTTATACTCCTGGTTCAGAGGTCATCCCCACGCCGTGTGCTATCCAGGTAAGTGAAGATTGTGGACAGCAGAACCCGGACTTGGGAAGTGGAGAGTCAGTTTATTTTACACGATCAAGTGGCCGGAAGCCTGGCCCCAGGGCTTCAGCCGCTCCACCTGGAGTGACCCAGCGGGGACTGCGTGCCTCCAAGTAAGTGGGCCCTGAGTTCTTCCCCGGCATTGACCGCTTCTCCCCCTCGGCAGAAGGGGTGTTGAAGTCTTGTCTGCCTGAAGGGCTGCTGAGTGAGCCAGAGCTGGAGTCTGGTCGGGCCCAGGGCCTTCCCTTTCCTTCCCAAATCCAAACGAAAATGTCCAAGACAGAAAGTCTGCGGTCTGTGACAGTCTGTTTTTCCGGCTCACCTTTGTCTAGTCTTCTTTTCATCCTTAGACGATCTCAGTACTGCCCGTTGCCACTTTCTTGGGTTGTCCCCCCTCCCCACCTCTCCCTGTTACAACATCCATCATTGGCCCATCTTCTGTCTTTAGCCTCATTGAGGAAGTTTAGCTTGTGTCTGTCAGATTCCTACGAGTCCCAGTGGAAGGTGTTGACTTAGATTTGGGAGGATTGCCTGTGGTCTTAGGGCCAAGGTGGAGGGTTCATTTGGCTAAGGGTCCTAGGCCCAAGGAAGCCCACTAAAAATGTTTCGAAAAGACATCTTTGGAAACAGAACAAACGAAGAAGGAAATGAGAATGATAGAGTAGGATATCATGGCAGAGGAGAAACTGGGATCTGGCTTTTAAGGCTAAGGTGTAGATAAGTGTGAGGAAGAGGAGGAGGAGGTATGTTCCTAGGCAAGAAAGGAGGCACACAGAGGCACTGGCCCAGCGCCACAGCTCCTAGACTTCTGAGCAGGAAGTGATGCCCAGGAAGCCTTCCCAGAAAGGGCCTGAAGGAGGACGCAGCATGGTCAGGAGCACCAGAGACACGGCAGATGGAATTGTTTCATACAAATTGTGGTGAAAGCCCCACGCTGCCCCCAAAAGTCCTTCTTCTATGCAGTGGGGACTGGGAGAGCAGAGACAGAGGGACACCTCAGGCCGTGAGGCTTGACATGGCTGTGCCAGGTGTTGCTCTAAAAGGTGCGGGATGATTATGGCTGAGCAGGTGACAGACTGTCATCAGCACAATTACGCACTGGATTTTTCCAGGGTTGAATCACTTCTCAATTATCCATGGCCCTGGGAAGGCAGGAATGGTCAGCAACTCACCCCACCCTGTGCTCTCCAAATTGTCTGAATCCATCTCATCACACCCACCCATCTGGCTCCACCCCTCAGAGTTGGGGGGTGGGGGCAGGTGAGTTCGGACCTGACAGGCCCAAGTCGCCCACTAAACTAACCTCCCAACCTAGACAGGTGCCCGCCAGATACCCAGCGCTGAGATGTGTCAAAACAGGACCTGCTTTTATAGAGGATTAGGACTTCCCAGGTAACACTAGGTCGTAAAGGTCACCATAAATCCCAGCTTGGCAGCAGTCTTACTTAGTCTCCTCATCTCTAGCACTCGAGAGCTGCCCTTCTCCAGTGAAACTTGCAAGGTTCACATCTCAGGAAGGCTCTCGCCTCAAGTCCTGTCCCCAGAGCCCAGAGGAGAGGTGGTCAGGGCAGAGCAGGTCACGCCTGGCCGTTTCTGTTTCCCAGGTGACTTGTTACTTCTTTTTCACAAAGTTTAGTTTTTGTGAAGCGATACTCCAGTCACAGGGTTGAAAATTCAGAACATCAGAAGGCTGTGCAGGCTCCCCCAGCCCCGCCCCCAGGCTGTACAGGCTCCCCCCACCCCATGGGCTTTTTGGGCCTTCCACCCACCCCCTGCAGCCTGCTGCGTCCCTTCCTTCAGTGTCATCGTGGAGATCCGCTGTGTGTAAAGACATACTGACAGTCTTTCTTTTTTAACTTTAACTTAAGCAAAAGCATCCTGTACCTCCCAGACACACGTTGCTTGCTGGGATTGGAGAGCATCCCACAGCAACACATGGGTGGGGGGGCAAGGGTGCCGCTGTTTCTTTTTCTATGGTTGCATCTCATTTCCCTGAGTGGATGGCTTCCATTTCTGCAGCCAGGCCCCATGTACTGGGCGAGCCTGTTTGTGCCCCACTAGGATGTGGTCTTTGTGCCCCCCGTTCACTGCCTTAACCAGAGAGACTGCCTGCCCAGGGCACCCCTCATCCCCTCTGGCCGCTGAGCATGCACCAGGGATGTCTTGGGAGGCCTGGGATCTCAGTTCAGGGAGGCTGACAATAAATGTCAGGCCCCGGCCCCTGCACGGCCGGCGCGGCAGCACCTCCAGAAAGAATCTCAGGGACTCGGCCTTGCGTGCACGTGGCCTCGTGCAGGGCCTCTCACCTCGTTGGTGTCTTTCCAGCACTCAGCAGTCACTGAAGCCTTTCTGGGCATTCAGTTCAGAGGAGCCTTTTCCAACCCAGGAACAAAGGCCATCACAGCCGTCTTTGTAGGGTGTCCCCATGGTTAGGGCAGTGAGGACGTCCTCTGCGCAGCTGGTCTTGGGGCAGAGCCTTCCCCTTTCCAGTGGCAGCTGTACTGACCAGAGCCTCCCCTCCAAGGCAGCCCACTGGGTTTGCTGCAGCCAGAGTTCTCAGCACACACCTCTCCTGAAGCAAAGGCTGATGGAAGTGGGCAGACCTCTGCTTGATAAAGTAACTCCCGGTGGATTTCTAAAAGTCAGCTTTGCAGGAGGAGCCGTCTCCTGCTCAGCCTTCTGCCCTGGCGCTTCTCAGCACAGTGCTCCTCTAGTGGCTGGCAAGTGACTGACTGACCTGGGATGGGAAGGGAAGGGATGGGGAGAGTCAAGTGACTGAGTGACCCAGCATGGGAAGGGAAGGGGTTGAGGAGAGGATTGATTGGAAATGGACAGGGGATGTGGTGGGAGAAGGAATCAAGCTTTGTGGCTCTGGATGATATAGGTCTACTCTGGATTTATTCTTTTTGGTTTTTTGTAAACCATCAGTGATTGAATTCAACTATTGAGAAGTTCCGGGATCACATTTGCTGGCCCTGTAGCTGTAACAAGGCGCCTTTCAAGGTTGGGTTGTTACTGTCCAGGCAGGTCAGACATCCCACCCTGGCCCTGTGGCATCTGGCCACGTCTGCTGCTCCTTCCTGAAATGTCCACCCGTGGCTACCATGGTGTCCAGGGGGACCATGCTCTCCTGACCAGATGATGTGCTGGGGAGGCCAAGGGGCTGTCTGTTCTCCAGCATCTGCCTCCAGGCGGTGGTTCTGAGAGTGAGAGTGCTGTTTAAAGGTCATGTTCGGGAGTCCCCAAGACCACCCTCAGGTTTAATGATTCTAGAAGGAGTTATAGAACCGGATAGGGCTGTTACACTCATGGTTATGGTTTGTTACAGTGAAAGGATACAGATTTTTGTCATCCGAGGTGCAGGGATGGTGGGCAGGGCACAGGGGAGCAGCACAGACCTCCCATCGTCCTCTCCCGGGGAGTTGTGTGGGCCATGCATACTTCTCCCAGTGGTGATGTGTGACAGCACACAGGGACTTGTCCACCAGAGAAGCTCGCCCAAGTAGGGGGTCAGCCACGAGGCACAGCTACCCGCCCAGCTGACCCGAGTCCTCTCCAGCCCCTGCAGAGGTCATGCCATGTGGCCCAAGGCCCCATCATAAGTCACATGGCTGACGTAGACTGTCAGGCTGGCCTCAGGATTCAGAGAAGCAAAGTCACTCTTATCAGGATAATCCAAGGGCAAGGAGCTGGACAAGGCCTTTCCTGGGAACACGGGGTATGGGCAGCCCAGGCCTGCTGAGTCAGCCGTGCCGGTCAGCCTGCACACGCCCTGGGAGACACCAGGCTCTGCAGTGGGTTGGGGCCGGTGGCCCTGCCGCCTGGCATCCTCACCCACTCCCCATCCTGCTCTCCACGCAGTTCCTCTCACCCACTGCCCCTGGCCCGCTGCTCCGTCTGCCTGGATGCTCTGGCCCCACCTGGCCTGTGACTCCTGACTGTTCCACTTTCAGTTTCTCACCCCATCGGGGAGTCCCCGACCCCTGCCCCAGGCAGACATGAAATCCCTGGGGGGCTGGCTTTGGCAGGGGGTGTGGCCTGTGTGTGTGTGTGTGTGTGTGTGTGTGTGTGAGATGCTTGTGTTTGTCTCCCCACAGGGCCGTGGGCTCAGTGCCACAAGGGCCCTCTGCCTCCCCTGGGTTCCCAGTGCCGCCAGGTGTCAGCACGGGAGAAATCAGACCGGCCTCAGCCATCTCCTGTCCTCTCACCCTCGTCTGCCCTGCCAGGCTGGCGACGCCCTCAGGGCGGAGACTTGGGGTTGACCCGTGTACCTGGAACTCTGATCAATTAGCAACTCTTACTCCCCCTCCTCAAAATTAGCCCTTGCAAGATTTGCTTGACATATTGAAGGACAATTTTTTTTCTTTTTTGCTCAGAAAAGCCTGATGGTTTCTTCAGACCTGTGTCATGAGCTGGTGAAAAACATTTAAACATCCAAAGCTGTAAAGCTTGGCAGTCCTAAGTGTATGTCCAACCAGAGTGCAGCCAACGTTGTAGCTATGTGTCTGTATGTTATATTTTTAAACTTCACTCACTAAACATTCAGAATTAAAGTTATATATTGAGTTCCTAAGTGCCCTAAAAGCCTTCTGTTAACACATTTATATCTAAAATGGGCTCCAGCAAACCCACTATGTGTAGATTCGTTTATCCTCAAATCTCCATCCAGGCTGTTGGTTCAAGATTGTTTGTGACTTTGTTGAGCGTCTCTAATGACTGTCTGCATCGTTAGTGTAATGATGAGCCATAGGGAGATTCAGGTTTCGGAGATGCAAAGAAAGCAGCCTCTTGGAGTAGAAGAAGAGAAGCTTGGGGGTCTCGTGGCTGAATAGGGGGGTCACAGGGAGGGGACATGGCTGGAATGGCATGAAATTGGGATTGGACCAGGTTTGGCCCAAATAAAGTAAGGCGTTCGCACTGCCGTAGTGGGGGGTTCACATCCACACCCAGAAGCCTCAGCTCTTGAAGAGTCAGGTCCAGGCCGCCCTGGGGACACTGGAGGAGGTAGCCTAGCCAGCTGAGCCGGTCCTTCCCTGCCTGAGGGAGCATGTGCTGCAGGCAAGGGGGAGGGAGGAGTTCTCCGTTGGGACAGGTGCTCAGGGAAGGCTTCTCTGAGGAAGTGACCTCTGAACAGAAACCCAGATCAAATGAGGGAGGAGCAGAACTGTGAGGAGCTTTACAGGCAGAGCAAGTAGGATGTGCAAAGGCCCTGTGCCAGAGTCGCCCTTGTGACCAGTTTTAAAGCTGAAACTGTGGATTGGCCGGAATCACACACTAACAGGGCCCAGAAAGGACACCAGAATGTAGTCTCTGAGTTTGAAGACCTGACCAGGGCCAGTGACTCAGGTGGCCCAGTGGTAGTCTCGTATCTGAAAGAGAGAGTCCAAGAACCACAGCCCAAGTCAGAGCACTGGAGGGTCACCAGTGCTGGGGAGACAAGGGGGGGGTGGAGCTGGAGGGAGTCTGCCACCAGTCCAGGCCTGCACTCTGACCCCATCCATCTTAGCGTGGTCCGGAGAGCCAGCCTCTATGGGCCAGAGGGAGAGGGACTCCAGAATAAATAGGAAAGAAAGCAGGCAGGTAGTGCAGAGAGGGAGAGACAGAGGGATGCGTGTTCACCGGTGACAGCGTCGTCCGCATGTGTGCCAGCTGAAGGCTCACAGGAGCCTGCCGGTGTCCTCAGTTGGGTGGGGAATTACGGAAGAGTCATGCCGTCCTCTCCTCCCCAGGAGCTCATCCGGCAGCGAGGAGCCCTGGAGCGCACGGAGAAGATGGTGGACAAGATGGAACAGGACCTGAAGGCCAGCCAGAAGCACATCAGCAGCATCAAGAGCGTGTTCGGGGGGCTCGTCAATTACTTCAGAGCCAAGCCTGCAGAGACCCCGCCCCAACAGAACGGCACCCTCGCTCCCCAGCCCAACAGCAGGTGAGCGGGCCCCCAGCCGTCCGGATGTGGAAGAGCAGAAAGTGGGGCTGGGGGCAAGTGACTCAGACTCTCAGGCCTTGAAGGGACCCAGGGACCCTGAAAGTTACTCACTGGGGGGGGTTTGTCTTTAAACATTTGAAACAAGAAATGTTCTCCGCTGCTCTGGGTTGTGTTGGTGTGGTCGCTTTCCAGTCTCCACGTTCTGCTGATCTGAAAATCAGTACAGGTGTAACTCACCTCACAGACTTTTTGCCTTAAAGTCTGTGTCCAACTTTTCCATATCTAATCCAGTTTAGCCATTGATCATCATTTTAAAGGTAGAGATTATTTTCCTCAAGTTATGGCTAGAGAAGTAACAAAATCACACGTGCAATTTTGTGGGTATTTGGGTGTTATGTGTTCAAAGATAAGAATTGAGTTTCTGCTGAAATGGATGACTGCTGTTCATCTCAGATCAGAGTGTCTGGTTTTTACTGTAAAAACAATGTAGCCGTATTATAGAAAATCCACACCTTACCTGCCGTACCAGGAAAACTTAAAATTCTGGTTGTTCCTCTTATTCAGTGTTTTCATAATTGCAATCCGAGTATTCATTTGGCTTTGTAGCCTGCTTCTTTTATTTAACCCAGAAGCTCATGGGGGCCCACAGGACTCCTGGGAGGCACTGGTGAGACCCCCATGTGGTCAGGAGGCCTTTGACTTTCTCACATGGGCACCGCTGGAGAAGGCTGACTGCACCATCGCAAGGGTTCCTCCTGTCTAAAAGTTTTCTTTTTCCCTTGCCTTTTATCCAAAGATTGAAAGAAGCCATAAGTTCGAGTAAAGACCAGGAGGCACAGTACCAGGCCAACCACCCAAACCTCAGGAGGCTGCACGACTCAGGTCGGTGGGGACCTGGCTCCTGCCCACACTGGGGCTCTGTGGGGACACTTGGCCACGGGAGTGGTGCGCAGCACCTCTCAGGGAGCCAGAGCTATGCTTTATGGTGGTGTCAGCCCTCCTTCCCCCGAGGAGAAAGGGATAAGGGGGTGGGAGCCTGCTTCATGCAGCTCTGAGCTCTTCCAGCCGAGAGAAGCCACTTGCAGGGAAGCACCTATGATAAGTAGGGTGATGACCCCCAGAGACGTCCCCATCCCAATCCCAGACCCCAGAAATACATCAGGTTATGTGGCACGGGGGAACCGTGGTCATAGGGAATTACAGTTGGCGACCAGCTGACCTGGGACGGGGAGATTATCCCGGGCCTGCACATGGACCCAGTGAAGTCACTGTGAGTGGAAAGGGGGCAGAGGAGAGAGTGTCCGAGTGAGAGACCTGAAGGTGCTGCCCTGCGCGCCCTGAGACAGAGGAGGACCACCTACGGAGGCTGGACCTCCAGGAGTCAGGAGAGGTGGGAATCGGATTCTCCCTAAGAGCCTCCGGGAGGAAGACACCCGGGTCAAAGCCCAGGGAGGCCGGGTTGGACTTCTGGCCTGCAGAACTGAAGGGTGATCTGTGGTAGTTTGTTCCAGCTACAGGGGCAGCTGATGCAGGCTGAGCCCAAGTGGGCGGACAGGCCGTGGGCCAGGAGGGTGGGACAGACTGTGTTTTGTGTCACATCACCCCATTCCTGTCACATGACAGGCCCAGACGCATCCTGTATCTGGGAAGAAACTGAGGCCTCCTTGGGCTCATATAGACAGACCCCCTAGAAGGCCAGGCATGTCAGAAGTAACCAGGTGGTTATCGTGCCGCCCTGGGGGAGCACGGAGCCCACTGCTGCTGGTTGGCACGGCCAAGGGGGGCCAGCCTGATGGACGGGGAACCAGAGAGGGACAGAGTTCAGTCTGCAAAGGCGAAAGCCTCCAGGGAAGTGAGAACTAAAGTGTACAAGGCCTGCCAGACAGCCCAGCTTATCTTCCCCTGAGGAAGTGGGGCAGGAGCCCTGCACCTGAAGGGCAGTTTTAGGAACTACGGGAGTTTTAACTTGTATTAGCTTAAGAAACTCAGAAAAATACAAAAACAAAACGAGACACCGTATGGGCTTGTGTAAGTCATGCTGGAGGAAACACACCAGGTTGAAAAAGAGATGCTCCCCAGAAGACGTGAGCTGGACGACACGGCTTCTCTGTGTGCATTTCGAAACCGAAGTTCCAGGAAGGTTTCTTGGGGCAAATGCGCCTTATTTAACATTTCTTTTCCCTGAGCCTGTGTAGCTCTGCGTGGCTGCAGCTCCACTTCCATACCAGTACCAGTACAGGGGTGCGTGTGTCTCTTAACCCAGCTTGTGTGCCCAGGTATGCCCAGATGACCTGCAGACTGGGGGGCTTTGATCTCCGAGGGGCTGCCCCTCCCTCTCCCACCAGCCTGCCCGGAGCTCCTCACTCCCACACCCATCTCTCAGGGTAGCTTCAGATGTACCGCTTTATCTCTTCCACCCGTTTTCCAGATTAAGGGTTTCTGTTGGTTTGGCTTTTTTAGGAGGTGATTATTTATTTAGAAACATGATTACAGCTTATTCAAATGATAAATTTGATAGGATACATGTTGTTTTATTTAAAATATTGAGAAGTTAATTTCATTTTAAAGCTATAGGTAAAAGCTTTGTTAACTATTTTGTGTTCACATATCTACATTTGCCTAAATAAACCCAAATAAAGGAATATCAATAGATCCTTTTCTTCAATCCGTTACAAAGCCAATGTACCAAAGGAGTACAATTAGAATTTGGATCTCTCATATCAGAATAAGGTTAATTTTGTGAAGCAGCATTTCAAGGGATGTCAGTGAACATGTCTCCTGGTGTTTCTTTGTAACGCAGACTCTGTCCCCGGTGGGGCTGGTTCTGCCATGAGTACCGAGGCTTACCCAAAGAACCCGCACCTTCGGGCCTACCACCAGAAGATCGACAGCAACCTCGGTAAGCCTGGGGAGGCCCCGCCCCAGCCCAGCCACTACGAAACCCAGTGTCTGCCTGCTCCCCCCCGCCACCCCCAACACTCTCCGGAGTCTGTCCCCTTGTCTCCACCCTCACCTCTCATCTGGGTGGTGACAGGGATCGCTAGGGAGCCACACACTGCAGCCTGGCCTCACAGAGCCCCCACTTCCCCTCTGGGAGCTGGGCACAGGGACAGAACCTGCCTCTGAAACAGACACCAAAATCCTGCTGCCCAACAGCAACCACTGATTTGGTGTCACTCCTTCCGTGTCTCGTGGATGTGTGTGCAGGACGTCAAGTTTTCTGGATTCTGCTTTTTCACTTACATCTTTTATCATTTCACTGTATATCACTTCTATATTTTCACTTTTGTTGTATCTTCACTTATACCACTTTTCCTAAATCTTTTTTCCTAAAATGTATCTGAAAAGCCCACTTTGCAACTCCACGCCCTGCTGTTAGACACTCAGGTGGTTTCCCGCAAGGAAGCCTCTGGCCATGTTTTGTGGATAGGTTGCTAGAAGTGGAATTATAAGGTCAGGAAAAAGAGTCTCCTTTTGAGCCCTGGAAGAAATCTTCACAGAAATAAGACATTGGTTTTGGAGAGTAGGCACAAACAAGACCATGTATATAGTATTGGTATTCCGCCACCCACAGTGACCGTCACCGCCCTTGGGGCAAACATTAGCACAAGACCTGTGTGGCCAGGGCCCCCAGCCCCCGGGGAGGGGGCCACCCCAGCCCTCCCCACACTTGACAGGCCTTTGCCCTCAGAGCCCAGGGAAACCCCAAAGGCCACCTCTCACTTCTGTCCTCTGGACTCTGGAGCCAAAGACCTCAGGCAGAGGTGCGACTGCCGGATCTGACCACCACAGAGAAACAGGCTTACGGAGCCATCCATCCCCACCAGAGGTTTCCCCACCACAGAGAAAGGCTGTCCCCATGCTGCTGGGGGAGGGGCCAGGATTTGCGGGAGGCGGGAAGAAGAATGCGTCCTGCTGACCCAGGGCTGAGGGTGTTCGGTGGGGCTGAGACCCACAGCCCAGGTGGTCTGAGTGGTATGGGCAGAACGCAGCGTGGCCGTGGTCCCATCCTGGGCGGGCAGAGCACACCTGAGAGTGGGGTCAAAATGTATACCCGCCTGCCCCTCCCGCCTCCCCTGGGTGCAGGGAGGGCTCTCACTCCTCACGTTTGGACTTGAAGTTCAGTGACAGTCACATGACCTTTGCCGCAGTAGCATACTCAGTTACCTGGGACTCAGCCGAGGCGGCAGCACCTTCTGTCCTTTATTTCTCCTGACGTGACTCTGGGCTGCTGGGCCAGTGCCCCCGGCTTGCACAGAGGCCACCATCTTCCCAACCACAAAGTAAACCAAGGAAATGGTCCAGCCTGGTTTGGGCGGTCGGGGCTGTCTATCATCCCCTATAACACCCACAGCATCTATGCGTCTGCACACCTAGGGAGTGGTAGCCAGGCATGCACGAGTGTGGGAAAGTGTGAATTTTCATAACAGAGGCTGGGGGACTTCATGGCTTCTGGGTTCAGTGGTAGCATCTGTAGTTCTTGTGTTTTCTGGGAGGGCACCCCCGGTGACAAGACAGGGACGGAGCCCCCATTTCTCATGCTGCTTGCAGAGTAGAGGTGGGTGGGTGGCAGCCTGTTCTGGGGGCTCCTGTTAGACAGAGCTTCCAGGTCTGTCTCAGGTGTTTCCAGATGGGGATCCTCACCACTGTGGACCTGGGATTCATCCAGCCTTAGGGAAGCTGGAGCCGGGAGGCTGGAGAGCAGGCATTGCTGAGTTCTGCCCACTGGCGGGGCTTTCCCTCTGGAAGCACAGGCCAGCAGTCTGGCTGTTCATGACCAGAGTTTACTGTGGAGTCTAGGAAGAGAACATGTGTTCCAGGCCCCTTTGTACTGTTTTCCTGGGTACCACCTGCCTTTGCAGTGTGCAGGAGCTTACTTGAAGGTTCAAAGGCAACTGAAAATGATATAGACTTCTGAATTTTTAAAAATACTGGAAGGACAAACCACCATAAGTGGTTACTGTTGGGGGGCAACAGGAGGAGCGGCTCACACATGAAGCCCTTACTACTTTCTTTTCATTTGCACATATTTTGGGACAAGTCACCAAAGCCCTGGGGTCTGGCTTGTCATATGAGAAAGAGGAGTCAGGAGCCTCGTGCTGGGGAGCCCCTTGTCGGGGGGGAGGGTGCGGGTCCCATTGCTGTGACTGAGCGCTCAGCCCATGTGTGCGCCCCTCTCCTGCAGATGAGCTGTCCGTGGGCCTGGGCCGGCTGAAGGACATAGCCCTGGGAATGCAGACGGAAATCGAGGAGCAGGACGACATTCTCGACCGCCTCACCACCAAAGTGGACAAGCTAGATGTCAACATAAAAAGCACAGAGAAAAAAGTTCGGCAGCTTTGAAGACAGAGGAGGATTCCACTCCATTGTGATGAAAAGATGCGGAAGATCTTCCAGATTCACGAGGAATTTCGTTTCTTACTTTAGTATGTGATTTAACACGTGTTTGCAAACAGTACCGTGGAGTGGGTCTCGAGAGCTTTTGTTGTGAGAGGACGCGCGTCCCACTTTTCTCAGGGCCGACAGTTTCTCAGTCCTCTGAGCTGAGTGCATGGAGTTTCAGCCTGAGCCCAGCGGCCTGGCCCATGTGCCTGCCCCGGCGTCTGATGGCCTGCTGGAGTGGGAGAGAGGACCTGCATTTCTCACTTGGAGAGGGAGAGGGAGCAGATAGAAGGATAGGGGTGGAAGTTGTCAGGAACCACCAGCCCGTTTCCCTGTCGGCCCTACTTCTGGTCCCCAGGCCTTCCAGGGTCAGAGCACTAAGGGCCATGTGACCGATTGTTTGTGGAGGTCCTTCCTCCCCACCGCCCCCCTACCCCTGAGCACATTGTGATTCTCTAAGCCCTTGGGAAAGGACAGCGTTAGGTTCAGGATGGAGTGTGCTGGCATTCTTGGCTATTTCATGGACAGAGGTCACCTCTTCTGTGCCCGGCCTCTGTCCTTGGCACGTGCTTTATTTTAGCAGGAGGGGTGCAGACCCGCACTGGTCACTGTGATGCCTGGAAAGGTGGAGGGAGCTGGGTATGCTCTGTGGCCCCTGCACTCTCACCCAGGACTCGGTCCACGGTCCGGAACGGGCTTTCCCCTGGCCTGAGGCTGCCTGGCTGCCGACCAGAGACCAAGGACTGGGGACTGAGGACCAGGGCCTGCAGTGCGTGGGGCTGGAGCATCACATGGACATGGTCCACCAAGCTCTCCACTCTCAGGTCACCGTGACCAGGCCCCCTGGTCTGGCAGCGTTTATTCAGCGCCTGGGGTCGGCCCCGTCCCGGACTCCCACCCACTCTCTCTCGCACTTCTAGCAACAAGCTTTGACTCCCCACTCGGTTCTCTGGTACCCAGTTCTAGGGCTGGGACTCCACAAAAGATGCTGACTGCGTAGGAGGATTTGGCTTTTTTTTTTTTTTAAAAAGCCCAGACCTTATCATTTCCACTGGCCCAGCTTGTTCTTTCCTCCCAATTTACAAAAAGAGAATCATTTAAAAGCACTAATTAAAATTGATTTCTGTACTTAAATGAATTTCTTTGTGTTGGTACCACCAACTGTGTAGTTGAAGCCACAAGGCCCTAGTCTTTTTTAAAAGCAAATTAATATATTTTGCAGATGGTGAAAGCAAGACTGATTTTAATAAGACAGGTTAGGTCAGAAACTGAAGTCACGATGCCTTTCACCTTGAAACCTGGCACTGGCACCGTGGCCTTACTGCTCTGGTTCAGTAGCATATAAACAAAGTCCCTTAACAGTGAAGCAAAGCCTTGAAAGGGCTGCAGGAATGCATCAGTGTGTATGTAGCAGCTCAGGTATAAAGTTCCATCCCACAGTGCATGAATGGCCTTCCTGTAAACACTGACGGCCTCCCCAGGCAGACACAGCTCTGTCAAGTTCTGGCCGCTTCGGGGTCTGAGCCACATCCCTGAGACACGATGGAAGGTCACTGGAGCCCACATCCGCTAATCATGACCTCGTCCTGATGATTCCCTTAGTAACTAGAAGAAGGAAAACTTCCAGACACACGCCCAGCCCACACTAGAGTCCACGGGGCTTTCAGCAGAAAGGCTGCTCAGAAGGGTGAGGCCATGCAGCCTGAGTTCTGTCTGACCTCCCTCCAGCATCAGCAGGCGTGGAGATTAGTCCATAGACCTCAGACCTGAGTTTATTCTCAGGTAAATACACAAAGTCCCCTTCCTCTCGCATGATGGGAGATGGGATCGGTGATTTAACTGACTTCAAGCAAAGTAGCACTGTATTTTCTGTACCTGCCCGTCCTTTGTTGGATTGATGGAGCCAGTCACTGCTCTTTTTTTCCCCACGCGACCCTCACTTTTCTAGACACATCTCGGGCCTGTGACAGGGCCCCATATGCTTTGTTCTGTTCCTGCTCATGTCCCTTATCCTAAGGCCTGGGCAGGGGGCCTGTGCTAACCTTGCGCTGGGTCCTCGCCCTGCTCCCACTCCCAGGGAGGGCCCCTTACAGATGCTGCTTCATGCAGAAGTTGCTCGCATCCTCAGAGAACAAAGGAACACCTGAGGGCCCTCCAGAATCTGCCTGTGATGATCGTGGTCAGAGAAAACACTCTGCCCTCCAGATGCATGTCTCGGGGAGACCCCAAGGTGCCGGGGCTGGGTTTGGCTATAGGACGGGCTCCCAGACAAGACAACACCAACAAACTTGGCTTTGCCATGTGGGGTCCTTAAGACATCAGTATTTCTACAGTCGAGCTGCAGACAAACCGTGCCTTCCAAAAAGTGACTTTTCTAACTCAAGGTTGTTTACATGTTATGCATGTTACTAACTTAAGTGCATTCTCCTTCGGAGGAAACATTCTGACATCGAGTAGTTTAACAGCAGTGGGTGGCTTCATGGGTGTCTTCTCTGCGTTCTATGGGAAAGGACGCCTGAATTGAACTCAGGTGGCCAAAAAAGATGTATGTAAGTGCATTTTAATTTCGCTTTCTCTAACTTCTTCTTGTGAATATGTGATTTTTAAGCGTACACTACACCAATTTAGTAAAATTCTTATACTTTGTCTAGATAGGGCTTTTCAGCAGAATTTTCCAAGTTACCAATGTCATTAAGCATCTTCAGAGGGATAAGATGTCTTGTGTACAAACTGACGAACTAGACGTTAAACATGGGCACAGGAGGGCTTTCTGTTCAGAGCCTGTGTCAGAACAATTCTTAGACTTCACGCCTTCAACTCCACAAGTGACCATATTCCATAAAATAAAATGTGAAGTTGTTTTTTAATCAAACTCTGCCCCTTGTGTAGTCATTTAAGAGTGGGGGGGGAGGGTAAAGCGTAGTGGGTAGAGGGCATGCCTAGCATATACGAGGTCGAGGTCCTGGGTTCAATCCCAGAACCTCCATTTAAAAAAAAAATAAACCTAATTACCTTCCCCCTGCCAAAAACAAAACAAAACAGAATCTGCAATGTAACAACAGCTAAAAGGCAAACATCAGGAGAAGAATCTAACAGAATTCTACCTGCCATCCCACGATGGGTATACTCAAATTAAAATCTTGTTCGTGAAAGAGAACCTTCCTACTCTGTTGGTGGGACTGTAGTTTGGTGCACCATTATGGAAAACAGTATGGCGATTCCTCAAAAAACTAAACATAGACTTACCCTATGACCCACCAAACCCACTCCTGGGCATGTATCTGGAAGGAACTCTAATTTGAAAAGATACACGCATCCCAGTGTTCACAGCAGCGCTATTTTGAAAAACACGCAGAAAAAATATTTTCTCTTGTTAGATAAGTATTTATATGTTTCTTGATTTTTCACTTGTCCTATAAAGCCTAAAATATTTACTATCTGAACCTTTACAGAAAAATTTGGTGACTCCTCGTCTAGAGGGTTGCATAGTACTGACTTATCTGAGATAAGTGTAAGAGGAAACCAGTGTCCACCGAGTGAAGGATCATCATACTCAGAATTTTACTAAAGGCATTCCAGAATGCTCTGAAATCCAGGGGAAACAAGGAAATTTGCTTTGCAGCCCAAGTGACAAGAAAGCAGCCATTTTACAAAAGAGGTGGCCAAAGAATGAAAACTACATTAGAAAATGTCACTAGGAACGTGACCACACTTTAAAATACTGAGACACAGTGAGACAGGGTCGGCCAGCGTTCTCCGCAGCCGTCACTAGAGCTTCTGGACACCAAAGTGGAGCCTGGGTCAGAGAGGTCACCCAATGACAGAAGTAAGTAGTTAAGTTGATATTTTAAAGAGTTTGGTATAGAAAATTATAATGGAGATGTGAACATTATTTTATTAGTATTGTAGTAGCAAACTAATAGGAGGGAAACAAAATCTTCAGTGAGCACCTTCTTTGTTTTAGGGAGATAAAGTTGGAAATAGATGTAAAACGTGGGGCGAGAGTGAGAAGTGTGGAGTGAGAGGGAAATTAACTGCAGCAGAGGGAAAGGTCTCCGAGGATGGGGCTCGCAGATGTAGTAGAAACTGAACAGGTCAACCAGTCCCTGCGGAGGCAGCATCTGAGAACCTCTGACCCGATCAAGTCAGTAGGTAAGCTCACTTCCTGCTTCTCTACCTACACGGTCACCATGGCCACGCCTCTTCTCACCTCAGCATCCCTGCTGGAAGAGAAGCTGGCACAGGGGGAAGGGACAGACACTTGTGAGGCAGCATTCCAGGTAGACTGCCTGGCCTTCACCGTCACCTGCAGGGTTGGACCTGCCCAGGCAGAGGAGAATAAAAAGTCCGTGATGGGTCCCCAGGTGGTGTCCTCAGGATCAGGGATAGCAAGTCGGGAGTCCTGGCAAGTTGCTCAGAAAGCCTTGTCGGTCCTTTGCATCCAGACTGCAAATCTCTTTCAAGACGAATGTAGGGACAATGCCACCTGGAAGCCCTGGGAACTAGCGAGGAGCTAAAGCAGAACCCTAGATCTTTATGTTTTCCCCCTTTTTTTATGTTTCCTTGTTGCTTCTCCGTTCATTTCCATTTTGTTACCTCTTAGCATCTAGAACATTTTTTAGAAAAAGAATTTAAGCTTGTCTCAGCTGTGCTAAGGAAGAACAAAGGAAAACACTTACAATTTTTATTGTGAAAAATTCTGAACATCTACAAAAGTACAATAATATAATTAACAGCCCCCACCCACAAGCACACACGTCACCTGGCTTCAACAATTATCAACACAAGGCCATTCTTGTTCCGCCTGTATCCAACCCACAACCTGTACCCCACTGGACTAATGTAAAGCAAAAGGAAAGATATTTTGATCCAACTTTAAGAGGAATTTTTAAAGAGGGAAGCATGACACATTGGCAGCAGAATGGTGGTGGCATCTCAAATCCAAGTGATAAGAATTTGGGCTGTGACCACAGTGTGTGCAGAGTAGTCAGAGGGTGCAGTCAGGGTTCATCTGCTTTTATTTTATTTATTTTGAGGGTAATTAGGTTTATTTATTTTAATGAGGTACCGGGGATTGAACCCAGAACCTTGTGCACTCTACCACTGAGCTATATCCCCCCAACCCATCTGCTTTTAGAATATATGTTTCTGATTCATCCATAGAGAGGTGACCCTCAAAGCCTTCATAGAGTTTAGCCTACAAAAGGAGAAGGTGTGGAGAGGCTGTGACTAAGCTTCTACACTTAGAGGCTGGAGACAAAAGTGCTGTAGAACATACCGGGGAAAGTGCATTTGGAGAGATGGACGACATTATGTGAGTGTTTCAGGAGCTCAAAAAAAAAAAAAAAAAAGTCTTTCCAGAAAGAGCATTTCAAACACCTAGAGCCACATAGATCAAGGAACATGATGGGTTCAAGGAAGATAACTGATGATCTCCAAAGGCCAGTTCCAGGTGAGGGAAAGGTAGAACCAAAGAGAAGCAGGCTGTGCAAGGAGTGGGTGATAAGGAAGTAAAGTTTGGCTGTGAAAAGTAGTCAGGGTATAAAATGGAAGATTTTCCTCCCACCCTCACCCACCTACTGAGAGATCTGTATACATTCAGGCTTGGGGAGGTAGAAGCCCAGGGTCAGGCTGAATTATAACAAAAACTTCTCATAAGATGCTTAATATGTACCAGGGACTATTTCAAGCACTTTACCCTTATTAACTCATTTAGTAATATAGAAGGCATGACGGTAAGACTTACCATGGTGAGCATTTTGAAATGCACAGAAGTATCAAACCTCTCTGTTGTGTACCAGGAACTAACATAGTGTTGTAGGTTGATTATACGTCAGAAACAACAAAGTCATAGAAAAAGAGATTAGATTTGTGGTTATTGGGGAGGGCAGTCAGGGAAGGGGAAATTGGATGGTACAAACTTTCAGTTATAAGATAAATAACTATTGGTGATGTAATGTACAACATGATAAATGTAGTGAACACTGCTGTAGGTTCTCTTTGAAAGAGAATAAATCCTAAGGGGCTCTCATCACAAAGGAAAAATAAATTTTTTCTATTTAATTTTGTATCTATGAGATATTCACTAAATATTTTTCCTATTTCTTTAGTTTTGTATCTATGTATATTCACTAAACTTGAGAAAATCATTTCACAATGTAAGTCAAATCATTATCCTGTCCACCTTAAACTTACACAGTACTGTATGTCTATTATATCTCAATAAAACTGGAAGAAAAGTAAATAAAACACATTCGAAAATGAAAAAACACATGGGGTGGGGAGGGTATAGCTCAATAGTAGAGCGTATGCTTAGCATGCACAAGGTCCTGGGGTTCAAGCCCCAGTACCTCCATTAAGAAAAAAAAAAAACTAAATGAAAAAACACATAGGGCATGGAACGATTCAGTCAGCTAGTCATTTGAGCTAGCAATCCTTCAACTTCTGAGCTGCTCGAACACAACATGAAAGTATGAGGGGGAGCTGAAAACCTGCTTATGCTGAGTCACATAAGGCACTAGACCTTGACAGTTCCTCTCGAGTTTGCCCCGAACAGACCTGCCCATCACCCTGCCCTTGCAGGGCAGGTTCACCCTGGAGGAGCGGGTGCAAACAGCCCCAAGGGGACTGTGCCGGCAGAGGGCTCCAGGCGTGGGTTCGTGCTGCCGCGTCCCCCTCGTCGGACACGCTTCCCCCGGTCCAGCGCCGGGGCCGGAGGTTTATCTCCGCAGCCGCCATCCGACGGACGCGGAACATCACTCGGGGCGGGACGCGCGCGGGGCCCAGAGGAGAACCGGGCAGAGCCGACCCCGCCCCTGAAGGGGCATTCCGCAGTGCAGGGCGCAAGGGCGCCGTCCACTCGCCGACCACTCTACCCTGGCCGTCCACTCGGGGCCCCGCCGCCCCGCCGCCCCGGGCCCGCACGTCCCGCTTTGTTCCCAGGGCGGGTTGTGGAAGGGCCGCTCGCGACCCACCCTGCCGTTTCCCGGCAGCGCCCCCGGCAGCCCAGGGCACGAGCGCCTGCCCCGCCGCGCCCGGAGCGCGGGGTCGCGCACGATGTGGGGCGCGCACGAGAGGCGCCCGCCCGCGTTCCTGATTGGCCGCGCCGCGTGACGTCACGGGGAGCGCCCCGGCGGCCGCTGGGAGCCGGGGCCCGCGCGTGCGCAGACGCAGAGCGTTGAGCGGAGGGGGAGGTGGCCGGCCACTTCTCCCGCGTCCGCCATTTTGTTGCTGTGGCTTTCGGGAGCGGGCTGGGCGAAGCGGCGGCCCCGGCGGCGCGGCACTCCCGGAGGTCCGGTGCTCGGCATTGCCGCGGGGCTCGGTGCGGAGCGGCGGGAGCGCGGGACCGGCGCGCGGCGCGCCAGGAGTGACTGGAGCCTCCCCGGGCGGCCTCCGCCGCGCTCGGCTTCGCCGCCGCCACCCGGGCAGGGCCCGCTCTGCCGAGCCGGCTCCGTTGGTGAGGCGGCCCCGGAGCAGGCGGGCGGCGTGGAGGATGCTGCGGGCCCGCCGCCGGGAGGAAGGCGCGGGCTCGGCCCTGTAGACGCGCGGTGACCCGGAGGCCCGGCCCGGCCCGCAGCCGACGTCGGGCGGAGCGTCCAGCGCAAGCAGAGCAGCCGCCCGGCCGCACCATGTCCTCCGCCAGGTTCGACTCCTCGGACCGCTCCGCCTGGTACATGGGGCCGGTGTCTCGCCAGGAAGCGCAGACCCGGCTCCAGGGCCAGCGCCACGGCATGTTCCTGGTTCGCGACTCGTCCACCTGCCCCGGCGACTACGTGCTGTCCGTGTCCGAGAACTCGCGGGTGTCCCATTACATCATCAACTCGCTGCCCAACCGTCGCTTCAAGATCGGGGATCAGGAGTTCGACCACCTGCCGGCCCTGCTGGAGTTCTACAAGATCCACTACCTGGACACCACTACCCTCATCGAGCCGGCGCCCAGGTACGCGCGCAGTGCGGGTGCGGGACCGGTTCCCCACGTCCTGAACCACATGATTTTCCAGAAGGCCTTCGGAACGGAAGGTCCTGTCGGGATCTGGGTCGTGGAGTCGAGGGGTGCGTTTCAGACACGTCGGGCTGCGGGTGCCTAGTGAAATTCCACGCCTTTTGCCTTTTGTCACGCCCTCTGTTTAATTATGCGAGAGCAGGGTTTTGTTTTTGTTTTTTAAACCTTTTTGGGACCACAGACTTAGAGAACCTGCAGACAGCCGTGGCACCCACCCCCGTAAACGCACGCACGCACACACAAGTTTGCACACCATTGAAGGTCTTGGACTCCCTGCAGGCCTCTGAACTCCAGGTTAAGAACAACTGGAGTGCAGCCTTTGCAACACTCGACAGATGAAAATGGTTTAGCGTTTAGAAACAGATACCTGTAACTGTGACACATCATAAATACCCTGCCTGATGCCAAGTTTGAAATAAGTCAGGCACTTATTTTATAATACATTAACTACAAATATTTTTTAAAAAGGTGCTTTCGCTTCAACAAAGACTTTTTTTTTTTTTTTTTTTTTTTTTTACAGTTTTCCCCCAAGCCGCACCATTAATAGGCTGGAAATCCATTTGGTTAAATTCCAAGGAGGAATAAGACTAGAATGTTGCTAAAGGAAATTTCTGAATGACATTCAGTCTTAATTCCATCCTAGTTCAATTTCATTTGTGCTTTTTGTATTAAGTATAATGATTTATTACCTGTTTTAAAGTTAAGAACCCAGAGTGACGCTAAGCAGCAGGTATCCTCTTTTCATTTGATTATTTGCCTTAATGTTTTTGTTAGAGGTTTCTTTTATTTAAATGATGCCAAACTTGAGCTGAAGAAATTGCCTAGAATTAAAAATAAAAAATATTTCACTGCCTAGTTTATTTCTTAAACATTTATTTAACAAGGGCAGGGTGCTAATATAGATTCTTTGGGATAAGATGCTTCTGATTTTATAGATTGGCTGACAAGAGCTTTACTCTGAGCTTTAAATGTTAAAAGCTATTATAATTAATTAAGGAGCCCACTGGATGCTTAAGTTGCTTCTGTGGGATAGAAGTAGAGAAACAAAGCCATGACAGTGTAATGACTGTAAGATTAACTACCGAACTAAATGGACTTTTAAAATGGAGAGAAAGTGATTATAAATCAAATACTGTATAACAAAGACCTAGACATCAAGAATCTGATTGGTGAAGCTTCCAGGTCCCCAAAGATGCTGGTAACTGGATTTAGCTGGAGCACAATAGAACTCCAGCATAAGGGGTTGGAGGGGATCTTAGAACCCACTGTAATGAGATTGGAAATATGTTTAAGTAAGTGTTTCCTAGCTTGTGAAGGTGAAGTCGGTCGTTGATTTCAAGCATTTATGAAGCCATGCTCTGCGCAATGCATCGTGCTTACTTCGAGGTGGCAGGTACTATAATTCAGCTGTTTCAGAAAGTGTGGGTGAAGGACTCAGTCCCCTTCTAGAGGGAGAAAAAGGAACGTGCCTCAGTGGCTTCCTCTTCCCGCAGAACCGCCTCCAGACTTTCCATGCATGCGTGTCTTTAATGCGTGTCCTCACCCCTCGCCCTCCCCTTAGTGCAGCCCCGCTGAGAGCCATCCCTGCACACCTGCTCACACCTTTCATACCTTTGCTCAGGCTGTGGGCAGCCCTGCCCCACCTGCTTCTCACCTGCTAAGATCTTCCTGGTTGTTCCAGGGCCTTCACCTGACCCTCCCCCTCGAGTTCAGCTTTAATTATTTCTCCTCCCCTGTGCCCTCTGCCCCAGGCATTTTGCTGTTATGTAGTTTCTCTTTTTCCGTGGCATCTTGGAGAACTGTCACAGTGCTGGCTGAATTCGATTCTGACTGGGTTTACTTCGTTATACTGGGTCTGAATTGTCTCTCCTGTCCCCAAAATTGATGGATTTGGTTTGATACGTGACTGGCCTGCTGAGGGCAAGCCTTGATCAAATGCAGGAATCACTGTGATGCTTTTTCATGCCCCAAACAGGATAAATTAAGTAGTTTAGTGTTTTAAGCATCAGAACAGCTCTTGCAGCCAGAGTTTCATGTCCCCTGGCTAATAGTTCTTTTTTGGGGGTTGGAGGGCAGTCTGTTTTGCTTAGCAAAAGGCCACAACTGTATGATGCAGAATTTAAGGACTGGTGCTCTAGTTTGACCTTTTTTAATTGGAACATTCCTTAGCTTTTAATTAACTTTTAATTTTATATTTTCATTCAAATAATAATAGAGAATTCTTCCCCAAGGATAGGTAAAGATGGGTGGCAGTCGTGCTTTCTCTATCAAGGAACTTAGATTTCAGTGGAGGAGACAGATTTAAGTGGAAAAATAAATGCAATCCTTAGAAGGTGTGTAAACACTCTGAAGGAAATAAACCTGGGCTGAGCAAGTAATAGAAGGTGGTGTGGTCAGAGGGTGTGCGCCTGCAGGAGGGCAGAGAGGCAATTCCACAGAGCCCTGAGGTGAGAAAGACAGCAGTGTGCTGGGGGTGTGGTTCTTGAAGACTGGGGTTTGGGGATAGGATGGGCAAAGTAAGGAAACTGGATTTTACTTAAAGCACTGGGGGTGCCAGGAAGAAGTTTGCAGCAGGGAGTGGCCTGGGGCTGTTACTGCAATCCAGGTCAGAGTGGTGGTGACTGATGGATTGGTGGAGGCCATGGGTCATAGTTCATGTAGGCATCACAGGGACTGGCTGACAGCTGTGGTTTCTGGGAGGTAGGTTGCTGGTGGGAGGGGTGGTGAGGAAGAGAGAGGCAGAGACTCGGATGACCTGGTGTTTTTGTAGCTGTCTGTCCTCCTGATTTACCTTATAAATTGCCTTTTGAGTTTGTGGTATTCATTCTTGTCTTAGATTTTAAGTTTAACCCCAGAAGGTATGTCAGTGGCTTTTGATTTTTGAATGACCCTAAGTGACTTGCTTTCTGCGTTTGGGTATAATTTCAATATTAAACATCATTTGATAAATTTGTTTTTGTCTCCATTTTATTTGAGTATAAACATTTTTAAGATTCTGTTTATTAAGTTATAGTTAGCATTCAGGTGAGTGTTACTGTTTTTTTGCTTCTGCTTTAATAGAGGCTGTTTCCAGTTTAACAACAGAATGTTTCAGAAGGTTTCTGAGTGAATTTAGTTTAGGTATGAAATACACTTTCCCATAGTTTAGAAACTTGAAAGTGTGTTTTGCGTAGTTTGCTTTGCTTATTAAATTTCCCAGCTCTCAGTTATGTGGCTGTTTGGTGGCTAGTAGAGAAATCATGAGAAGTAAAAATTGAAAACTGAGGCAGGTTATCCTGTAGAGAAAATCTTGTGTTTTAGTTGGCAGTCATCGCATGCTACGTGGACTGGTAACATGGAAGTTGACTCAGCCATGCCTTCTGTGCACCTGAGGGTCTTCCTGGTTATTGACACTTACTGCACCTGCTACAGTCTCATGGCTGTGGGGGGATGCGCAGCCCTGAGGAGGGGCCAGCCCTGCGGAGACCAGAGGTGCCACAGGCAGCATGGTCACACCCCCCTGTCACAGCCACTGCCTGGATGTTAAAGGAACTTAAGTCTGGACTGGTAGAGTGAGGAATCAGGGAGAAGGATTAACAGTAATTTTAATTAGCATAGAATTGGGCACCGTGGGTCAACCTGTGGGTTTCTTCTTACCAGTAGCTTAAATCACCTAAATTCAGTGGAGGTGAGATACATAAACACTGACATTATGCTGGGGGCTGTTCCCGGGGCACAGAAGGTACTGGTAGCCATTTGATTTGTGGCTTTTCCTTTGTTTAAGACTCAAATTCAGAGAAGTTTTTATCTAAGAAAGAATTTTCCTTTTGATCTGAACAGTTGGACTGGATTATTTCTGTGGTTCCTTCAGGCTAAAATATTTTTGTTCTTTCTGATGAATAAAAGAGGCAGTGGTTTTAGTGGGAATTCAGGTTACCCTGGAGTCTGGGCTGAGATCATAACAAGTGAGGTGGGGCCACCAAGCGTGTGGCAGCTAGTCTGGAACAACGGTAAGCTCGGTGAGCGGTGCTGAGGTGGAGAGGCAGCCAGTGGACCCAGAGGCACACAGGGTCTCCCATCTGTAGAACAGATTTCTGCAGGGTCAGGGAATTGGAGTGGCAAGGCTTCTCTGTGTTTTCAGAAGGAACAAAAGGATGGAAACAGGAATGGCAACTGCTTCCCTGTGTCTTTGGCATTATAATTTTATTAGCTGCAATCTCAGTATATTTTGAGTTCTACCCTGTTTCAACACCTACTACTAGACTCAAGTCATAATGGAAGTGAACCGTGTTCTAGCCTTTGAGAAGCTCAGCATATTGAACAAAATAAAACAGAACACCATGGGAGCTTAAAAGCAAGGCTTGGAAGAGGAGGTGCTCTGAACTGACTCTGGAGGGATGAGAACAGGTATACGAGGGAGAAGAGATGGGACAGTGCCAGCGGGAGGGCCCAGGTCTGATCACAGGGGACAGTCCGAGAGCTGGGCAGGGAGGAGGGTGCCCAGTTGTAAAGGGGCCGTTGAAACGTTTTCAGAAGAGAATTGTCATGAATGGTTTTCCTTCTCAGAAGCTGTGGAACTGGTGGGGAGAGTCTGGGCTGTGGAACTGATGAAGGGCTGTCCCAGGAGGGCTGTGAGAAATTGAACTCAGGTCAGACGCACTGGGAATGTAAAGTGGAAACTGACACCCTGCTGGGCAGTCCTATTTGGGGAAGGGTGAGGTGTGGCTCCAAGGATGATGGAATGGTGCCTCTGATAGAATGGAGGAGAAAGGAGAGGGGGGATTGTCCTCAGCAGGAAGCCAGGTGGTGGTCAGCAGTGTGCTGAGTTTGCTGTCCAGAAGAGAGCTGGGTCTGAGCAGAGGCTGGGAGCTGGCGCAGAGGAAAGTCCTCGGGACAGAGTGGAGCCCGCGTGGGAGCAAGGGTCCTCGGTGTCCCATACCATTGAGTGGTAGAGAAGGGTCACCTACTTGAAGCACTATCAGTAGACGGGTGCTCAGCCAGTCTTCTTGGAATTGATTCTTTTACCATGTATTTTCCTTTCCAACTTTTTGTTGTGAAATCTTCCATGCATACACGAGAGTACATGTGTATGTGTCTATAATGAGGAAAACCTTCACATCCATGTCCACATTACCCCCTTTAAAAAACTAGAACGTTACCAGCACCTTTGAAACTCTCCCACCAGAAGTTGGTTGTGTTGCTTTCTTAGCATGAACAGGAGATTGTGAGCTTAGAAGGTGTTAACACTGAAGTTTAAAGGAAATGTTTTGTCTGTGGTTTATACATGAAGGTGAGAATGCTTTTAATCAGAAGACACCAAGAGCCAGTCACCAGTTAGTCATCCCAGGCTTGCTGTTCCAGAGTGCCTGGACGGAGGCTGAGATAGGGAGAGGCATAGGTCTGGGGGGGGTGTATGTTCGCATGTGTGTCTGTGTGCTGGTGCTATTTACAATCTCAATCATGGAACAGATTGCGAAATGATTGAGAAACAATGAATTGTTCCAGCTTTATGTTTCCTATTTCTTTGGGCAGTGGGGTCAAACGAAAACGTTAAGTATATCTGACTTGGCAATATCATAGTTTCATCTATGCAGTGGAACTGAGGTGTAATTTGCAGTGGATTTTGACGAATATAGGAGTGACAGAATGGGAGTGGGGGGCTTTAAAGTTATGTCAGGGATGTGGCCTGGAGATTTAGGGTATATTTGTGCATGTACAGAGGCAGGAAAGGAGCCCCAAGGACACTGGCAGTACAGAGTGGAGAAAGCGTAGGCTACCTTCCATCATTGTCAGGTTTGTGCACAGCCCTCACCAGTGAAGTGTTGAAATTGGAAGCGCGCCCTCCGCCTCTGACTCAGTGATCTCGACCAGGAAGCAGCCACCTTCCAGTGAAGAACTGGGCAGTAAACCCTTTAAGCTCTGTGGGCCATACAGTTGCTGTCACAACTGCTCAGCTCTGCCCTTGTAGTGCAGAAGCAGTCGCAGACGGTACTGTGATCTGATCAGATTTCATTCACAAAACCAGGTGGCAGGCCGGAGTTTGTGGATCCCTGGGCCAGACTCACGGGTAGTTTTTGTACAGTGTACTGGAGCTGAGAATGGTTATTACCTCTTTTTAAGGGTTATATAAAAAGAAGACTGGCAAAGACCACATGTAGCCCCCCAAGCCTACAGCATGTGGCAGCCCTTGACAGCAATCTGCCGCCATCTGGAGGGCCCCACCAGCCTGGTCCTGCTCTGTGCCTACAGAAACCAGCCCCAAGCCCAGAGCTCTGGGGTGGCTTGTCAGGAGTGATGGAGCCCATGGCCTCTGGTCTTTTTCTGATGTGGAACCAGACTACGTACAGAAACCTGTCTTCCAGAGTCTTCCAGCCTCACAGGGGCTAGTCTTTGGCTTTTGTGCATCACCCCCGTGTCTGTTCTCCTGACCCTTCGACAGCTCACCCCTTCCTCTGGACCCTGTTAGCCTCTGTCAGGCTAACATGAATTACCCTCTGTGCTCACGGTTGCCTTCTAGTCTCTGCCACTGCTAAGTCTGCAGTCTGGTGAACAGGAGCTTGGTGTGGATTCATGGTGTGTCCCAAGTTCTCAGTACACAGAGAGGCCAGTGGACACCTGGGTAAATGGATCTCACTAGTGTTTATCCTGTTGAAGCTGTCCTGGTGTCTTCACATCTGTGTAGAACTGACTGCTTTTCACTTCTCACTGCACACACAGTGAAATGACCGGCAGAGGAGGTCTGGGATGGAACCAACTGCACTGTTAGTAAAACACCTGAGATTTGTGTAGTATGACCCAGACTTTTTACAGAATCTCTCTGTGGCCTTTGAAATTGGAACAGGGGTATACTTTGGGGGAGTGAGGGTGCTGAGTCCCAGTGAGGACCTCTTGTGAACTTTCACACACATGGCATTAATTCTCCCACCCCAGAGAGACACAGGGGTGGCCCTGAGGCTGCCTAGTTCAGAGGTTGTCACCGAGGACTCCAGAGCCAGACTGCTGGTGCAGACCCAACCCTGCTTGGGCTTCCACGTCTGTCAGGTGGGGAGTATGTTACCTCCAGGATTGCTGTGAGGATTCGATGCTTTACCATCTGCCAGGAGTGCAGCCAGAGCCTGACGTCCATGTGCGTGTCAGCTCTTCCCTCCTTTTGAGGCTCGTGGTCTCTCTCCTTACAAATACTGATGCTCAGCAGTTTGCCCCTTGGTTTGTCAGGTTGTTAATAAGTAACAAGACCTTTGAGGTTGTAAATCAGGGTCCTGTTCAGCAAGGTATCCTGACTATGAAGTTGGTCATTTACATTAAAAAGATGTAAGTCTTGCCAAATTACAAAAACTGGCTTTTGGAGAGTAGCGTGGCGCTATGTACCAAGGACCATGAAAATGTTCCTGTTCTACCTGGGAATGTAGGCGTTACAAAAATATAACAGGGACCATCTGCTCAAAAGAGTGTGTGACATTGATGATGATATAGAGAGAAAACCTGGCTAGAAACAGAGCTGGTTGCAGCAGGCTTTGGGAGCAGCAGAGTGGGCAGACGCTGGACTGCCCCAGCAGAGCAAGACTAGGGCTGGGGGGAGTGGGACTGTAGTTCAGTTAGGGCAGGTCTGTGGGATTTTTTTTTCTCTTTTGTTTTCCTTTTTCTTGCTGAATGTTGTAACATGGTGACATTTCTAAAAGGAAACTTTTTTTTTAATTAAAATACTTAAACGTAGGAGATTGCTTTGTTATCTGAAATAACTTTCTAGATCATTAACAGGGAGAAAGAAACTGGCCATGGTCTAATTGAAGATAAAACAACTGTGGTCAGTGGTTAAACAGGCATATATCCTGTGCTGGCACACCCCCTTTGGGGCTGTTCTAGACCCAGGCTCTGGTAACGGTCCCGCAGGCCAAGTCACCCTGAAAGAGGTGAGGACTCTGGATGAAGCCCAGATGACTCTGATGTAGATTCTGTGCTTTCGAGGGGTGGAGGGAATGCTAATGGTAATAGTTTTTCTCAAAACTTAATGTATTTGCAACTTTTCAGGACATTTCTTAGATGAAGAGAGACCTTCTTTTGCAGGAGTGTTAGAGATGGGGTGTTGGGAAGAGCAGGGACCCCAGAGAACGTTCACCAGCATGCTGGCTGGGTCACGCTGGACCCGTGAGCACAGCAGAGGGGGTGATGTGAGGCTTGGATGGTGATTCCTGTACTGGATGCAATATGGGTTTATTTTTAATTTGGCAAGCATGTAATTCCTTTCCCGGTTTTTGTATTTTGAGGGACACGGAGGCCGTTGTCTTGGCTCTGGGTGCTTGGGAAGGCGAGCAGAACATGTGTGGTAGATTGGGACCAGGAGGAAGAGTGTGTGGTCGTGACAGGGCCCAAAGGAAGGCAGCAGCTGATCTTGCTGGAGATTTAAAATAAATTCAGGTGTCTGTATGTGTAAACAAAAGTTTCATGTAAAATAGAGATGGGGGTGGTGTGCTGTCCCTTGGGTGATTTTAAAAGTCTCATTCAGGATGTTAACTTCTCTGCATTACAAACTGCAGAGAGTAACAGTGTGACCCAGCCTCCTTGGTTACTGAGAACAGGAGAGGGGAGTAATCCATTCCAGAATTAAATGGCTTATTACAAGTTTGACCAGCATCCATGTAGAGGAAGAGTTCTCTCTTAGAATAATTCTCTTTCTCTCTGAAGGTATCCGAGCCCACCGATGGGGTCTGTCTCCGCACCTAACCTGCCTACAGCAGAAGAAAATCTGGAGTATGTGCGGACTCTCTATGATTTTCCCGGGAATGATGCCGAAGACCTGCCCTTTAAAAAGGGTGAGATCCTGGTGATCATAGAGAAGCCGGAAGAGCAGTGGTGGAGTGCCCGGAACAAGGACGGCCGGGTCGGGATGATCCCCGTCCCCTATGTTGAGAAGCTCATGAGGCCTTCTCCGCACGGGAAGCATGGAAACAGGAATTCCAGCAGCTATGGCATCCCGGAGCCCGCTCACGCATATGCCCAGCCGCAGACCACGGCTCCTCTGCCTGCAGCTTCCAGCAGTCCTGGGGCCACCGTCAACCCTTTGCCATCCACACAGAATGGACCTGTCTTTGCAAAAGCAATCCAGAAACGAGTGCCCTGTGCTTATGACAAGACCGCCTTGGCCTTGGAGGTAAAGTCTGTGGAGGCTGGTTGTCGTCCTTTGACACTTAGCTTTCCCTCTTAGTTTTAATCTTGTTTTGCAAAGTAATAACTGCTCATTTAAGGTGAATTCATGGGATGAGCACTGGGTGATTTTGGAAGATGCACTGTGAGGTTTCCACGTAATTCATTATCCTTTCCTAGTCCCTGTTTCTCTCAAGTTAGCCTTCTTGCTGTTTTCTGCTCCCAAAGCCTTGGGCTTACTCTTAGAGTTGGTTTTCTTTCCAACAAGGAAAGGTGATGGTTGAGAAAGACCCATGACCTAAAGATGAAGTCAAGCCACAGATGGACACACAGCCACTGTCCAGGTCCGTATTTCTAACTCTGTGGTCAGTGAGGAGAAATATGAATAGATGTCATAGAATTTCTCTTTAGCTGGATAGGGGTTGATTTTTAAATGTCTCAGACCTTACTTATGTGAGATTTTGTAAATTATAATAGCTTGAAATAGAACTTGAACAAGAAAGTCCTGAAGAGCAGTGTTGAGGAACCAGAGTGGGGTGTAAATCACAGAAGGTAGAAGTTTGATGAGACGTTCTTTAAGCCCAGAGTGACTGTGTATGAGCACAGACCTCATGCTGGGTCTTGGGACAGAAGGATCTTCCGAAAAATAAGTAGATTCTGAAAATTCAAATTTTTAGAAGCACAGTCCCATAGATTTTTTTTGTGCTGTTATTTTTTATTGATGTATCAAGTGCATAAAGTGAGGTGAGCCCTAAACATTATTGTATTAGAATACAGGATTTAGTGCCACAGTTCCCCAGCTCCTTCATTCATTAATAACTTCTGAAAATGCTCTGTGAACCACATGCTGCAATGTAACCATCTCTGTGACATGATTCCAGTTTCATGCTCTCCCTCAGTGCACGCTTGTTAGAGAGGCTGTTCCCTGCTCCCCCTGAGGTCAGCGTAGGGCCCCTGAGTTTGGGAGGCTCCAGGGGCCGTGCTAGAGCCCCTAGCTTTGGAGCAGCCCTCCCACAGACATACAGCTATAGTTTCCATGTGTTTCACTGGTTATCCTCAGTTTTCTTTGGCCCAGGAGAAATATCCGAGTGACTACACCTGAAGGTTTGTTTTAGAGACCGAGGTGACTTCACCCTCTCGTGTTGGCCCTGAGAAGGGAATGAGGAGCAGCTGAAGCCTATGGCCAGAGCCAGGGAGGGCCAGGGGCTGTTACACTTCCCAGGGGATGAACAGGACGAAACAGAGGAAGCTGCCTCCACAGATCTGATCCAGGCCCGGCTGAGTAGGTCTTCTGGCTTTTGGGTCCATGCCTCAGCACCCTAAAGTAACTTGGGGTGTTCTGGGCATTAAATACCTTCCAGTTTGCGTAGTGGCTTCAGCCTTTGGGGGCGTTTCCACGTCTGTGGTCTCCCCATGGAGTAGGTTGCTGGGATTCAGAGTTGGTGTGACTTGGCGTGTGTTAGGCAGCTGACCACTGGCACCACCAGGCTGAGGTCCTCAGGGGTTGAGGCTCCCAGTCCGAATTCCAAGCCCTGTAAAGAAAATCAGGAAGTGGGTTCTTACCCAAGCCAGGGTTTAAAGCCTCCCTCCGCTGATGACACCTGCCTGTTGACCTCTGGCTCTGACGTGTGCGTTTAGAACCCCCCACCTCCCGCATCAGAGTGAGCACAGGTAGTGGGGGGCCTCTGAGAGCTTGGTGTGGTGAATGGTCCAGAGATCAGGGCGTTAGACCTGGACGAGGAGAAAGAGCGCTGTGAGAGGAGTACATTTTAAGATAACCAGTGTGCTCGGCCATCACACAGCTCTTTAAGTCTCGGCTCTGAAGTTTGCCGGCTGTCAGTGAGGTCTCCATCCTGCACCTCCTCGCGACGCCAGCCCCCCTTTAAGCTGGTGAAAGATCTCAGGGATTCACCGAGAGTGGAAGGGGACCCAAGAAATAGACCTTTGCCAAGTTCCACTTCACGCTGTTTCTTATTTTGTGTGTCTAACTGAGGCTTTGGGCTCTGCTGGAAGTAAGTATTTTTGTGAATTATGTTATCTTCTAAGGCTGTTGCCTGTCTGATCTTGTTAAAAACAACTCTCTTGGGCCTGTTGCAATTAGGTTACCAGGAGAAGTGTTGAAATGAGAAAGGAGACAAATGGGGCGGAATGTGCCAGTAACCAAAGCTTCGTTCTCCCCCTTGAGATCGTGTTCCGGAGAGCAAGGGTGGCTTAGCTGAACTTCAGTTCCTGAATCATTTCACAAGTGTTTTATTTGTAAAACTTGATTTTCGAAAGAACAATTCTGCAAGTAAAGAGAGACTCTCCTCTCTTGCTCACCTCTTTTCAGGAAGGAGCTGACCTTGGGGTTTGGGCTGCAGGGGAAGCCTTGGTGCCTGAAGCCTCAGCCGGCAGGGCTCCCCAGGCCCTGGGAAGCAGGTCACATCCTGCCGGGATGTTCTCAGGTGGAGGGCGCAACATGGCCTCTCCCGAGGCAGATCGGCAGGTGGGGTGTTTAGAGCGAGGGCGCTGCTGTCGTGTGTTCTCTGACGCAGCAGGTGGGCAAGATGCAGATACGCAGTCCCATCCCCCTAGGCAGCTGTCCTACATTCTCTGAGCCGAAAAGACACCCTGGCTCTGAGCTTTGATGTCTGTTCACTCATCATCCATTCATGCAACCAGCCTGTGAGGGTGCCTTGTAGGGTCCTGCTGTCGGGCTTTCCTTCCAACGACAGATGAGACACAGACACCGGCAGTGTGATTGGTAACAGAGAAAAGGAGGGAGTGAGGGTGGTCTGGGAAGACTTCCTGGAGGTGTTGACCCTTGAGCTGAATTTTGAAGGATGATTAGAAGTTAGCTAGGCGAAGCAAGGAAGGCATTCCTGGCAGAGGGAGGAGCTTGTGTGGACAAGACTGACGCCACTGTCGCTGCAGGTTGGTGAGGGCCAAGCATGTTGGGCACAGGGCAGCAGTGACAAGAGACAGAAGCCTGGGCAGTGAGCTTTGAGGTATCACCAAAGGGCTCAGCTGAGGAGATTCAAATTCTCTTGTGTGCCCTTCACTGAGGCGTGAAATCGCCAGTTTCTCACAACTGGATGGAGGTTCTGAAGTTTGCGGGCGGGCAGTTTGTTGATTGATTTTATGTAATTTAGAGCAAGTGCTTGAGTCTCCCTGCAGTAATGTGGCTCTCAAGCACTTGTGTTCAGCACACTTTCCTGGCTAGACAAGGAGGGAGGAAACTTAGTGCCCTCAGAGCTGTTCTGGCACTAGGGTGTCTGCTGTGTCCAGGTTCTTAGTGGAGCGGTCCCTGTAGTGCGGTCCCCGTGTTGGTGATACAAGGGAGGGTCTGTGGAGCAGGTGCTGAGGAGGAGCAGTGTCCGTTTCTCAGGTGCAGGTGAGGCTTGGAGTGACCTGGGCAGGGCTGGTGGAAATCAGGGACGCCCTGCTCCTTTAGTCGTCTTTCTGGAGCTCAACTTGGTACCTCCAGAAACAGTCTCTCCTTCAGCAAATGTTTGTTGAGTGCCTGTTGTCAGGCAGGCATTGTTGCCGGAGTTTGGGGTGCAGACAGGGACGGCCCCTAATCTGTCCTTGTGGGTCTGGCGCACGGCTCCTCCGGTGGGTGACTCTGGTAGCAAAGGCGTCATTCCCTGCTGGCAGCCGGCCACCTCCATCCCCTCCTGTGTCTGCTGCACCAGTGTCTGGACCTCAGCGTGGCCCTGGTGGTGTCTCTCTTGAGCTTTCTTGTTTGCTTTTGTTTTGTTTTGTTTGGGGGTTTTCCTGGTCTTATCCCACCTGTACACTCCTGGTCTTTTACCGTCCTGGTTGTGTCACGTAGCATGCAGGTCACCCTTCAGTCTCACGTGACTGCAGACTTCATAAAGGCGCCATCCACCCCCCACCGCAGCCTCTCCTGCCCCACGTCTCTACCTGAAACAAGACAATGAGGTTGGTCTGGGTGACTCGACTTGGTTGAGCCCATGCTGCCTCCAGATACCCACTTCCCATTCCAAATCCTCATAAGCCATCCTTCTGCTAATTGCATGCAGAATTTTGAAGTTTGATTTCAGGCTCACCTTTTACATTTTATAGAAATTGCTGTCATCCCTGTTAGAACAAAAACCGTGAGACTTGACTCTTGGGTCTGCCAGTGTGCTGTGATGTAATGCTTTGTGTCAGGTGACCAGCACTGACTCTTACTCCTGCCTCCAGTGTGTTTGGTCAGTCCTTGGACACCTGTCCCCATCAGCATTAGGACATCCTTCATCTCTGCTCAGGGTCCTGCTCTAGAGACTTGCTGGTCATCCCCACTGTGGGCGTCTGCAGTTGCATCATTGAGATTTCTCCTTGGGTTGTCCACTCCCCAGTCGTGCTGAGACCCCAGTCATTGGGTTGCATCTGGTCTCAGAATCTTTTGAATTGGCTTCCCTAAGGCCCACAGAATTCCTTTACTGGCTGGCCTAGAATTCCCAGATTTCTGCTTCCACCAGAAACTAACTTTGCTTTGTTGGTTAGAATTGAATTCACATCAGCAGTTTCTTCATCATTACTTCCACTTACTGAGAGGAAGCTGTCTGCCAAGCAGCCCGAGGTTTCCCTAGTGCTGCCTGTGTTTTTAAGCTCTCCAGGATCGTCTGCGAGTTCCTCTGACTGGAACTTTATGCTCCCAGTGACGTGGGGTCTGCACAGAGGTCTGTCCAGGGCCATAGAGCCTCCCAGCATAGGGGCCTACTCTGTCTCCCGCCCCCACTCCCCTTCTCACCAAGGCCCGTCAGAGACCCACAAGCTAACACTTACCTTCTTAAATGAAGGACTTTTCATCAGGGCCGCTGGCTTCTCCTTCCCCCTTCTGTCATGACAGGTCACTTGTCCCAAACAGCATCCAGTTTTAGGAATTTGATTTACCTACGTCTTCTGTGCCAGAAGTAACGTTTTTTTTTCCTTCTGGCATTCTTACTGGGTTTTCATTAGAGAAGATCATTCTTGAAAGAATTTTGTTCCTCTTTCTTAATATGTAAATTGGGTGGGAATACCATGAAATTGAGGACCTAGTGTGGTTCAGGCAAGGCTTGTCCCAATCTGGTCCTTACCCTGAACTCAGTCTTCTGTATGTGGTAATAGCTGGGGGTAAGAAGAGCTGGCAGCGGGGGGGCTTCACAGAGAGAGTTTTATTTTATTTCTTCTTTTTTTTTTTTTTCAATTGAAGTACAGTTGATTTACAGTGTTGTGTTAGTTTCTGGTGTGCAGCAGAATGATTCAGTTATGCCTGTATTTTTCGTATTTTTATTTTTCATATTTTTATTATAGGTTATTACAAGATATTGAATATAGTTCCTTGTGCTATGCAGTAGGAGCTTGTTTTTATCTATTCTGTCTATAGTAAGTAGTTTGTATCTGCTAATCCCAAACTCCTAGTTTATCCTTCCCCCTTTTCCCCCCTGGTAACCATAAACTTATTTTCTATGTCTGAGTCTGTTTCTGTTTTGTAAATAAATTCATTTGTGTCGTATTTTAGATTTCACATGTAAGTAATATCATCCAATGTTTGTCTTTCTGTCTGACTTAGTCCACTCAGTAGGATAATTTCCAGGTCTATCCATCTTGCTGCAAATGGCATTATTTCATCTTTTTTTTTGTACATAGCTAAGTAGTACTCCACTGTATATGTGTGTATGTGTGTGTGTGTGTGTGCATGTATATATATGTGCCACATCTTCTCTATCCAGTCATCTGTTGATGGACACTTGGGTTGCTTACAGGTCTTGGCTATTGTAAATAGTGCTGCTGTGAACGCTGGGGTGCATGTATCTTTTCAAATTAGAATTCTCCCTGGCTCTAGGGAGTGGGATTGCTGGTTCATAGGGTAATCTGTTTTCAGTTTTTTAAGGAATCTCCATGCTGTTTTCCATAGTGACTGCACCAAACTACATTCCTACCGAACAGTGTAGGGGGAGGTCCCTTTTCTCCACAGCCTCTCCAGCATTTATTGTTTGTGGACTTCATAATGATGGCCTTTTTGATGGATGTGAGGTGATACTGTAGTTTTGATTTGCATTTCCACAGAGAGTACTTAGTTAATCCTCGCAACTGCACCATTTAATGCCCATAGAACTTGAGGTTTGTGTCACTTGCTGACAGTCTCACCGTCAGTGTGTGGCAGGACTAGGGCTCAGCCCACGGTCTTTCTTTAAGCAGCTTTATTGAGATACAATTAACATACACAGTTTACACACTTAAGTGAACAACTCAGTGGTCTTTGGTGCGTTACATTATTCACTTTTTTAAAATTGTGATGAAATATGCACAACGGAATTTGCCATTGTTAAGTGCGCAGTTCAGTGGCATTAATTGCATTCACAGTGTGGTGCAACCATTACCACTATCTGTTTCCAGAATTTTTTCATCACTGCAAACAGAAACTAAGCATGAAGCAGGGACACCTCAGTCCCTTCTTCTGGGGCCCCAGTGACTCTAGTTTACCTTTCCCTTGTGTGGCTCTCCCTGCCCTTGATGCCCCCGTAGATGGCATCATCCCACATCTGTCCTTTGGGTCTGGCTTGTTTCACTTCGCATAGCGTTTTAAGGTTCTTGCGTGTTGGAGTGTATATCTTCATTCTTTTCCCATCGTATGTATACACCACATTTTGTTACCTGTTCATTTGATAACGGTCACTAAGGTATTTCCACCTTTTGGTTATTGAGGAGTGTTACGAACATTTGTATACAAGTTTTTGTTTGAATACCTGTTTTTAATTCTTTTCAGTATATGCCTGACATATTGTGGTAGCTGTCTGTTTAACTTGAGGTCAGCCAAACCGCTTTCCACCGTGGCTGCACCGTTTTACTGTCCCACACGCAGCGCACAGGGTTCCGGTTCTCCATACTGTCACCAGCACCTGTTATTTGCCCTTTTTTTAAATTATAATCATCCTGCTGGCTATGAAGTGGAAGCTTGTGCGTTTAATTTGCATTTTCATAATTGCCTCTTGACCATTTTATATCGTCTTTGGGAAAATGACTGGTGGTGGTCGTACATGGGATTTTGCTTTGTTTTATGTCTTTTTTGGGTTACGGACCTCTTTGAGAATCTGGAGAACGCCATAGAGTCTTTCTCCAGGAAAACGGCATACAGTAATGTAGTTACACCCAGTTCTGCGTGTGCTTTCAGGATGTTCTCCAGGATCTGAGACCCATTTGTGTCACCCAAGTTAGGACTTACGGGTCCAGGGTTTCCTAGTGTGCTTCTGGCCTTGTTTGAGTGCATCTGAGAGTGTCAGTACGGGCACTGAAGATGGTTGGGGAGCAGGAAGCTGCGTGGCTCCCAGGACGTGGGCTGCTCCTTGACCCGGGTGCCAGAGGGTGGGCAATAGGTTATTTCCAGAGCCCCAGCCCACACGCTGGACGAGCAGAGCTGTAGGACACATTGCCAGCGCCAGGGAATGTCCCTCTTGCTCTTTACTCTTGAGTGCTCCTCACCAGACATGAAGAGTGGGACTGAGCGGTGCCCGCCGGTGTGTGCCTGATGGCAGTTACAGCGTGCACACCTCAGCCTGTTGGCAGGCCTTACCGCGATGAGGACTGTCATGGGATGACAGTAAAGACAGGGCGTGAAGAATGTCCCTGACCTGTTGATAGTGTCAGCCACATCTTCCAGGCCTAGGGTGATCCTTGAACCCAGTTTATACTCAGCCATTTCAAGATCAATCTGCCGTCCCAAGTGAGGGCTGCTCTGGGCACAGTCCTTCTCCCAGGAAGCCAGAGAAGGGGCCTAGGACCAGGATTGAGAGCCACATGGCTGCAAAGCTCCTGGCCGTTTAGGGTCTGAGTCCGGGCACTCTTCAGGAGAGTCATGGAATGAGCTGGGCCACAGCCAGGCCCAAAAGTGTGAGTGGCAGGAGGCATGACAGGGCTGGGGTGTGCCTGTAGACATAGAAAACAGCATGAGGAGGGGTGGGCTATGCTCTGACACTTGGGACTCCTGAAAGGCCAGGAAGGCCTTCCCGGTCAAGTGGCCACCTGGAGTCTCCCAGCCCTCCTCCCTCCAGGTTCTGCTGGTCAGGGTTCCCACAGGCGGAGCAGGAGTTCTCGCACTGTTTTTGTCCTCTACAAAAACAGCCATTTGTGGAGTATCTGCCTCGTCTGGACGGTGGATTATTGACTGACTGTCTCACAGTGGAGACAGGCTTCGTTGAGGTTAGGACTGCAGTGGGTATGCAGCAGATCTTCCTGGACTGATCCAGGAGGATCATGCAGAGAGTGTGCCAGGAAGACCGCCAGGGGGTGGGTGTTGATGTTTGGGCAGTTTCCAGCGTCGGCCCCGTTCTCTGTGTCTTCCCACTTTCATCCCCAGCTGCTCAGGACCGTCACAGTAAGTTAGGACCCCCGTTTCCAGGCTGCCCTCATCCTCTCTCCTGCAAGGCATCCTTCCCATCCCCTCGTCCTTGCTGAGAGGACCCTCACTCCTGACTCCTGCAAACCCCCGTTAGTACAGAGCTTCTCCCTGCTGATTCCACTACTTCCCCGAGGCCAGGGGCCAGCCTGGCGGGGGCAGGAGCGTGGGGCCGGGGGGCTGGGTTCTGTCCGGGAACCTCAGCTCCAGTAACAGCTACCATTTACTTTGCTGGGTGTTCTGGTTAACAGTTCCACATAGTACTTCCTTTAATTATTGCAAGAACCTTTCAGAGTCAGAAGGAAGCTGAGACTTGGACAACCCCAGCAGTGTGTCACAGACACTGAAGGTGGCAGAAGCAGGCATCCGTCCAGCCCTGCCCCGCTCCGAGGTCCCCAGCGTGCATCAGCACACCCCTCTTCTCAGCAGGCAGACGAGACTGCTTACATCCTGCTGTGGTAGCTCTTAGCTCTTAGCTGTAGATCGGTCTGGTGTTCGAGTTGTGGCCAGTGCACAGCAGAGAACCTAGCTGTCTGCAGGGCCACCACCTGGAGACCCGTCCTGCTCATCGTCTGCACGTGCAGCTTTATGAGGGGCTTGTACGGGGTCTTGGGTTGTCCTTAAAGCTTGTTTGACTGTGGTCAGGATTGCTTATGTTTCTTCAACTGAGAAACAAGAGCAGAGGTCAGGTTTCTTAGGACCAACTTGGCAATTCTGGGCAGTAGCCTGGAATGTGATTTCATTTTAAGATGTGCAATGGTATAATTGGGTTTCCAGAACATCACGTCCTTGGATCTGTCATGTACTCGGTAGCTGGGAGAAGGAAGCCATGTGATTGCAGGGGGGGCAGAGAAGCATGAAATGAGGTGGGAGCCCCATGAGGCGGTGTTGGAGATAGGGTTTGGTTGCTGTTCCCATGCGGAGAGGAGGTGTTGGGCTGAAGAGCAGAGCGTGACCCAGTTCTGTGTGTGTTTTGACGAGGTCTGTCTCTGCTGTCCTTGGGCCCTGGTGCTTGTCACTTCTGTCCCCAGAACCTTGCTGCTCTGCTGTGCTCTGCCATCTGTCTCCAGGGACATCAGCCTGTAGCTTTTTCTCCTTTCCCTGATTCTGCAGACTTCTCTGAAAACTCATTTACAAGAGACGTGTCACGAGGAGTGCAGAAATAGCAAAGCACTCTCCCTCTCTCAGAGATGCTGTCAGGGTGTGGAGGGGGCTCCTGGCCTCCTGACCTCACAGAGCTTTGCTCTCCGAAGATGCCAGATAGGAAGTACCCATCCGGCAGGTGGTTTGCAGAATGTCACCAAAAAGAGGGGCAGAGCAGCAGGGAGCGAGAGGGAGATGACATCTCGCATTGCGGATGCTGCTGAGCATCCAAGGTAGAGGACCAGACGGGCCATTGACCTGGACCTCCAGAGTCTTTGGTGAAATGGTGGAGCAGGTGTCAGGATGGCAGTCAGGATCTGGCTGAGGGAGAGGAGGGCTTGGAGATTGGGCTGAAGGGCTGGGCTGGCAGAGCCAGGCAGTGAGAGGCTGCAGGGACCCAGAGGTGGGGGCCTTTGCAGGAGGTCAGGGCTTGTTCCTGGACCCCAGACAGGAGAGACTCATTCACCTAAGATGTGGGAAAGGCTGCCCATGACCAGGTTCTCAAGAAGATTGTCACATGTCAGCCAAAGCTAAACATGTGAGGCAAAATTCATGCTCTCTGGGCCTCTGGTGTCCAGTTGAAAATAGAGAGGTCGCAGGGTAAAAGACAGTTCCCAAAGTATTTCCTGTAGGGCATTAAATGAATGGGGTAAATAAGAACGTTGATCCTGAGGAGAAACCATTGATCCTGACACTGTTGGCCCAAACTGCATCACTTCTTTTAGTCTGTTATTCTTGCCTTAGTCTAGGGGAGGGGGGTAGTTTTTGTTTTGTTTTGTTTTTAAACATTGGTCAGAGTCGGATCTGGCTCCGAGTGCAGGCCTGCCTAGGGCTGCCCAGGTACCCTCAGGCCGTCGCCCCCATGTAGATCCCACCTGGGTGTTAGCTCACCTGGTCCCTCCCGTCCTCAGCAGTCTCTATAGGAACACACCTACACACCCTCTTCCTGTCCTGGCCTTTTCGGGTGTTTATTTTAATACACTGATCATATTGTATTTTCTGTAAGTTAATTTGGAATGATGCCAGTAGTTTTATATCTGAGTTTTCATTTCTTTCCTACTTCATTGTTTTAAAAATAAAGACGGATAGGGGAGGGTGTAGCTCAAGTGGCAGAGTGCGTGCTTAGCATCCACAAGGTCCTGGGTTCAATCCCCAGTACCTCCTCTACAAAAAATAATAAATAAACCTAATTCTCACCCAGAAACAAAAAATAAATTAATTAAAAATAAAATAAAGATAAGTAGTCATTGTCTTAGGTGAAAAGGAAATGAGGAAAGAATATGATCATATGTTGGAAAGAGAGGCTGGCCAGTGACACTGCCCACATCGGTGGCCTCACTGTGCTCCAAACACCAGACGGCAGGATCCAGCACCGAAGATTATAGAGGCCGCGGGTCTCGGGGAGTTGTGGGGGTGGGGGTTGAGGGGTCCAGCTGCAGAGCCTGGGTTTGTAGCATCCCAGGAGCTCCTGCTTGCAGAGGATTCTCTCTGCTCTCTTAAGCCTGATCTTAATTTTGTGTTAAATGTTTCATTATCATGTCCTAAGTTTGTGCTTAAATTTTTTTTAATGGAATAAGACAATCAGATTAGGCACAAATCATGATTCCAGATTTCCACTGATTTCAGCTTCCAGCTTTGTGATTTCTGCAAACTCTCTCCTGTAACTCAAGATTCTCATTTGCAGTAGAGCTTTCGTTATATCATACCTGAAAAATGTCTTCACTAGAAACAAATACGATTATAATTTGAGTTTTCCTGTTTTGTGACTTTTGTGTATAGATAAAGGAAATCCAAATTATAAAATTAAATCATTGGTGCACTAAAAGAATATGATTTTTTTCTTAATTATCAAACATTTGTGTGAATATCCTAGTCTTGAATAAGAGAGACATTTTTCTTTTTGCCATCTGTGAATAAAAACATTGTTACTCGGAGAAGGGAGTAGTGCTTGAACTCCAAGCACTAATTGTAAAACAATGTGTATTTTAGAAGACTACTAATGACATTTTAAAACTTCATTCTTGTATTAAATCAATTTATTCTCTCCCCTAAATTTTTATTTCCTTTTAACGCAAAACTAGAGAAAACTTGTCTTTTCAGTGGTAGTTTTAAATTTTAATATTTTTAAAGTTGAGATTTACAAGAATTACTTTAAAAGGCATGGGGGAGCAGTCAGCTATTGTAATGGGAAGAAAACGTTGGAAATAACATAAGTGATAGATACGGTCTTGTGTTAACCCCCAGCATCTGGCTCATTTCTGAATGTACTTCGTTGCAGGTGGTGAGAGGGGCCTCTTACCCTTTCCCTTGCCGTCGGGGGGCCTTCAGTCAGACGGGCCGGGCAGGAGGGTTATTCCGAGGAGAGTGGCCACAGAGGCTGCTCGCAGGGCAGCACGCTTGACTGTGCTTTCAATTAGAACTGTTGTACAAGTTTAATAAATTGGGGTCCCTGTCTGACATTTGCTGGACCCTTAAAACACCTCTTTAGAGTTCTGTTGGTCTCCAGGCAATTTGAAAACCATGCCCAAGTTAGAATCCCTGCCCCTCCTCGGTGAGCAGAGGCAGCCTTGACCAGTACCTGTCCTCTGGCAGCGGGTGAATTCCTACTACCCTGTGGTTCAGAGTCAGCCCAAAAAGATGTTCAGAACTGGGCTTCCTTCCCCCAGCGACTGCCCTGCGGAGGGAACATCAGGCCAAGGAGGCGGCTGAACGTGTATGGCTGTGCTGGCACTTTTCTGATGCACCTTTCTGTGTGAGTGAACTGCTCCTGTGAGCCAGGTGTTCATTCTGTCCCATACGAGTCAGTATCCAGTTCAGAAAAAGGAAGAGCTGTGCTCTGCTCAGAAGCTGAGCGGTACCCGGGCGTGTGGGTGGTGCTGTGTATCTTTGGCATGGCCTGAGTCTAAGTTTGAGCACTGAGAAAAGTGAGTGAGTCCTAAGAACAAAAGGTGTCGGTTCCTCTGCGTGGGACAGTTTGGGTGATTTAGTTTTCGGAGAAATTGGTGACTTTGGCTTCTTCCTCCCCCTTCCAGGTTGGTGATATCGTCAAGGTCACGCGGATGAACATCAACGGCCAGTGGGAGGGCGAGGTGAATGGGCGCAAGGGGCTCTTCCCCTTCACGCACGTCAAGATCATCGACCCTCAGAACCCAGACGAGAACGAGTGATGGCTGCTGCCCTGTGCTTGCTGCTCGGTCGTCCTGCGCGGAGTGTCTCCTTGGACGTGGGAGAGCGTCCTCTGGGCAGGTCACACGCGCTACCGACGTCCAGCTCCTGCAGTGGGCAGTCTCACACACATTGGAATGCTCTCAGTGGCTGCCCGGCATTTGTATCATAGTCGTGTTGTCAAAGAGTAGCCGACCTTAGAGTTCTTTGGATCATAAACTGGAAACCCTGGTGGAGGCACACACGTGGGGGACTTGGTGGGGCTGGGGCTTCCTTCTGGTCAGTGCCCTGCCTGTCCCGAGGCCTGACTGCGGGTCCCAGGGAGCTTGAGCCCACGCAAGGCATTGTTGGCTGTGAGCACAGAGCCAGGCCAGCTGCCAGTGTGGTTTTCCTGGAAGAGCAGAGGAAGTGAACCTTAAAGAAGAGGGAATTCTGCCCTAGACTCCCCAAATCTGGCTTTTCTTTTTTTCTTTCCTTTTTTCTTTCTTGCTTGGTTTGGTTTTGGAAGACTTAATTAATGAGAACTGTGTGTTCTGAGCAGGTTTTTAAGTAGCAGATTAGGTTTTTGTGATGTTATAAGGGGTGGCCTGTGCCTCTGAGCCTCTCACCTGGAGCCGCCACGACGAGAGCACGAGAGAAACAGCCCTGAAGGGGGCCTGTACCGCCCAAATCACAGACAACAGCAACAGAGACCGGCTGTGTGCACAGCTCTTGGATTGCGTTGTCCCCAGAGGCTCCAGGGCCAGGGTGACTTGCCTTGTTGGCCAGTGACATGCGGAGCACGGGGCCGGCGCTCTGTCCAGCCTTTCAGTGACTGCAGCCCTTTGCAGTATAGGACCTCGGGTTCTTTGCAGTGGAGGTAAAGTGAATCTTCCAGTTCCGCTTACTGAGGCCCAGTCCTCAGGCTCACCAGGTTCCCTTGGAGACACTGCTGCCACTGCTCCTGGTCCCTGAGCCCGCAGCTCTTGCAGGAAAAGGAAACTGGTTGACGCATTTGGTGTCTGTTGTTTCCCACGTCACGTGCATCATTAACCATTTAGCAACATGGTGTCAGCAGTTTCCGTTGGCTGAACGAGGCCTAATCACACCAGCCGGCTAGCACAAGTGTGTGATTGGGCCTGCGTCCACAGCGCAGAGCAGACTGGAGTTCTGGAACTCCTCCCTCCTGGACACTGGTGAAGACAGGCCTCAGCTCAGAATGAGTGTAGCAGACCTAGACGTGTAGCAGCAGCCTGATAATTAGTAACTGTCACTCAGCATTGGCTGTAACCGCGTTCTGGCTCCCAGGGGTCTTAGGGTTTAGGATTAGAGCAATTATTCTGGTGATAGAACCAGCAGGACAACCAGTTTTCAATTTCTCCCTTTATTTTAATTGAACTGTAATTGATTCCCAACGTTGTTTCAACGTTGAGTTTCTCTTTAATCAGATGTTCCATCACATAGGTCACCACATTAAAGAGCCTTGAGAGTGTTCTGTGACAAAGTCAGTGGTCAGTTGGAAAAAATATCCCTGTCCGTCTGCAGTTTTCCTGAAAGAGGCTCCTCCACAGGCTCTTCCTGACTAGTGAGAACCGTGCCACCTCCTGTTGCAAGGGTGCCCCGCAACGAGGGGCACATGTGTGGTGAGGCCACACGGTGCCTGGAAGCACCGCTCGCCCTGGGGCCCGTGGCCCACTACCCTAGGGCCCCTTGCGGCTGCGGAGCATGTCCCTGCCCAGAGTACAGACCCAGGCCTGAGAGCCACATCCAGCTGAGTGACTTGGGCCTTTCAAGGACAGCAGTCAGCTTTGAGTACGAGGGGTTTCTGGCTGTTTTGGAAAGCAGGGCTTCCTTTCAGCCACGTCTGCTGACGGTCAGTAGCAGGACCCGGCCCACGTGGGTCACTTCAGAATCAGACCTCCACACATCTAGGCTGGCTCCGTGCAGCTCTGCGCAGTGCCTCAGCCGTGCACCCCTCGAGGACGCCCAGGAGATGAGATCAGAGCCCGGAGGAGGGGAGCCTCAACTCCGAGTTCTCCAGACGTGTGCCAAAACTAGCACCTTTCTGACTTAGAACCTTACTAGTTTCTAATGAGGCGGGGAAGTTCTTCTTTTCACACTAAATACACAAAAAGCGGTACCCCGCCCCGGCTTGGGCCCGGGCTCCCTGGCCGTCTGGGAAGCCTGCTTCAGGGAGTGCTTCGAAGCCCCAGGGGCACCACCTACCTGCCTAGGGGGCTGCCTCTCTGGGGCTGTTCATTACTACTTGCTCTGCTCACTGTGTCACTTAAGAGCATACATGGGTGTTAAATTAACACACTTGGGAAGAGAGCGGATCATGTACTGAAGGGCATTGATAGTCTAACGGGAAACTTACCTATGCTGGGAAGGATCTCTGACCCAGGAGTAGTCCTTGTCACCTCTGCCCGGGCAGGGCCACCTGACGAAAGTTACTCAAGAGGAGGATGCATGGGCTGGCTGCCACCTGATGACTGTCACCCAGACAGATGCCTCCTGCGCTTGTGGTCGGGAGCCTGCATGGAGGGCGGGGCAGCTGCCCACTGGGAGCCCGCGTGCCCGGCCCTGCACTGGCTTCTACTGCAGCTGTTTACAGGCAAGGCGGGCCAGGACCCACGGCCGCTGCTCTTGTGGTGTTTGCTCAGAGGAACATGAACATTTTATTTTTGAAAAGGGATGATGTGTTTTTGTGCCAGGTGTTTATAATTTAATCTTTTAATAATATTATGTTCATTAACCTCTTAAACTGAGTGGAATCTGAATTGTTTTAACGCCGTACCTAAGACTGATGCTTTCTGTGGCCACCACTGAGCTCCCTCAGCCCCCACCCTCTGGGACCGGCGGCCCTTGGTCCCGTCACTGCTGTGGGTGTGCCCTACAGAGTGAGAGGACAGTCCTCTGAGGCGGGGTCCTTGTCTGCGGGGGGATGGTGGCCTTGCCTCTCAACGGTCTTCACTGTGTGTTTTAAGATGATAACAACACAACACAAAACTCCTTTGACCTGTAACTTAAAAATCATAAATTTCAGGCAATATTTTCTGTGTAAGCTTTTAAAATTATTTTTGGGGATCATAGCTTGTTTTATTTTGTGCTATAAAATTAACAGTATTAAATGACTTATATTCTTAGAATATATGGAGTGTCTTTTCTTGCCAGATCAGTGCCTTTTTATTTTTGTATTCCATTTTACGTTTCTGGTCCCGGCGTCAGACCCTTGTTCCCATGGCCTGTTTGTACGTTGTCTCAATAAAACTTGCATCAGCTGGTGGTGGCGCGGCTTCGTGTTTCGGTGTCTCCTCAGTGCTGCCTGGAGGCGCCCAGCCCCACCAGCCCCCTGGCAGTTCAGCACCTGGTTGGGACACCTTTGAGATGGTGGGCCTTGGCACAGCCACCCCCTCCTCCAGGCCCAGGGAGAGCTTGCGTGTCCCCACTGTGGGCTCCCTGTCTGGTGCTCGAGCCTGGGAGATGGGCAGCCTTATCCCAGGTCAGGGCGTGAGGCCTGTCTGGCTTTTTCAAGCCCTCCTCTGTTCCTACATGTCTGTGGCCCTCCTGACCACTCTGGGGACCTGGACAGCTGGAGGTGTAGGGGGACCCACTGGTTTCCCTGCCACCCCTCGGCCAGAGCCACCCCCATACCTGCTGGTGTGTCCAGAGTTCTGTGGTAAAGCCCAGGAAGAGGGACCAGCCTGCAGCATGCTTGCTCCTCCTCTCAGGACTCTGCACAACTCAAGACACTCCTCCTGGAAGAAACAGGCCTCAGAGACACCTTTGAAGAGTATTTTCAGCCTGAAAAGGTAAACTTTGTCAGCCACTCTGGGCTGGATTCCTCCGTGGGAAGAGCTCCTGGGAAATGGGGCTGGGCAGGGGGCTGCCTCCCGGCTGGGTGGGCAAGAGTCCAGTCCTGACACCCCCACAGTGACTTTGCATAACTGGCCCCTCTCTTGGCTCCCCAGCAGGAGTTCAAGGCCTGTGTCTGAACTTGGGGCTGCAGAGTGGGGGCAGAGCCCACGCGTCCCCCACCCATGCCTACTGCCCCAGGAGCACCATTGGACTTGCCCCTTGAGGTAGCCTATATCCCTGCAGCCCAGCACTGAAGTGGAGTAAGGGCATGCAGTGAACCCTCCTCCAGGCCCATATACCGAAGGCAGCCCCGGGGAGCCCACTGCACAGGCTCAGGGGTCCGAGGGCGGCCAGGAACGGGAGCCCTCAGGGTGGCTGCTCGAAACTGCCCAGCGGCCAAACCCGGCACACGGGTGGGTCTGCCCAGTAGCTGTGTGGAGGGCAAGGCCAAGAGGAGGGGGACCAAGCCCCCTGCCTGCCCTCTGAGGAGCCCAACATAGTCCAAGGAGTTGGGGAATTAGGCTTTGACATCAGAGTTGAAGGAAAAACACCTAGAAGCCCCAGTGTCCAGCGGAAGGTCTCCCCTACCCTGTCCACTCCATTCCCTAGCCTCCCTGTTTATTATGTGGCTTACTCTCCAAACTACAAGCAAATACTCTTCTTCAGTGTGTTCTCTACAGAAAACTATCCACGTATCAGAGCCTGGGGACAGACCAGAACTCATCACACCAGCCACTTGGGGAGGGTGGAGGCTGGGCTGAACAGCTTTGCGGGAGCTGGCTGCGCAGTGTTGGAGGACCCCAGAGAACCAGAGGTCGGGCTGTGTAGACCAGCCTGGGAGGCCAGGAGGCTGGGATGAGGTAAAAAAAGCAGCCAGGGAGTCCTGCAACCTGAGGGACCCCACTCTCTGCTTCCGGAAGAACAAACTGGTGTGGCTGAGGGCACCATCCCCGCCCATCTGGCCTCAGCTCAGATGTCGGCTGTGCTGTATCAGCGCCCCAACATTTCCTGGGGACCAGTTAGTCACACTGAGGGCTCCCCCTCTGAAAATCCACTCAAGTCTTCTGCCCCCAGAACCCAAAGCTCAGGGAGGGCCCTGCTGACCCTCAGACTGGCCTCCAAGGGGCGCCAATGTTGACCCCATGTTAGAGGTTGCTGCTCTCCTTTTCCCACCCAACCTGCCCGGCAGGCTTGGAGACCCCAGGCTAAGAAGAGAGGGGATGGGTAGATGACGGAAGAAAGGGACAGGCTTGCATGGTTGAGGGGCCGAGGGATCACCCCTGCTTCTCACCTCAGCCTTTGGGGTGTCTGGGGTTTGGGGGGACCCTCAGCCACCCTTGCCAACTCATTGCATCTCAACCTGGGGCTCAATTTCCCCCTTTGCTTTTGCCCCACAGGGTCTGTCAGGGCCACTCTGTTGGGTACCACTGCGTGGCCAGAATCAGGACCTCAGGCAGCCCAAGGCTCGGAGGCGTCCTAAACCTGGACCCCCGCGTCCACACGCACCACCCTGAGCCTGGCACCTCGTGAGGCCGCACACCCGGCTACCTTCATTTTAGCTTTTGCTCCACGAGGATTTTGTCACTTCTGTCCCCACCGTGGGGCAGCCAGAGCCTTGGGTCAACACCCAGGGTCCAGGTATCTCTCCCGGTCGTTGGCCTCCTCCCAGCCCCGACACTGACCTGTCCCCCCAGAGTCATCTCTGGCAGCCCAGACTCAGCAGCCCCCACCCCACACCTTGAGCACCCTGTGTCCTGTGCTGGCTCCGCACCTATCAGGGTGCCCTGGAGGCAGCCCTGGCTGGAGGGCCCTGCAGTTACTCCCATGACTCCTGCAAAATTGGGCAGAAGTGGGTCACTGACCCAAAAAGATCACAGACCAGGACTGGAACTTTGCACTGGAGACCCTGCATCCTTGGCTGAGCCTGGCAGGCCTCTCCCCTCCCACTCCCTGCCCTCTGCTTCGTAAGCGCAGCATAGACCAGCCGGCCAGGAGCCAAGTCTCCACTCTGCCACTCACCAGCAGTGTGGCCCTGGGGAGCTCCCTCCTTGCTGAGCCCTCGTTTCCCCATCTGTAGAGGGAGGTGATGCAGGCTTTCGTGAAGAGTAAGGAAACAGATGCGTGCCGAAGCGTGAGAAGTGTGTGAAGCCACAGCCGTGGCCATTGGTGAGGCACACCGTCTTCCTGGCTGGGGGGCCGGGGAGAGGGGTGGCTGCAAGGTCAGCACCTCTGTGGAGTGGGGGCGGCTTGTTGGAGGCCCGGGACACCAGGCCTGAGCAACAGCATCTGCCCAGTGACGGGGCCTCTGCTGTAGAAGGGGCAGCAGCTGCAAGGTGGAAACCAAGTGTGGCCACAGAGGGATGGACTGAGCAGAGCCGCCCATCCTCCAGGCCTGGGCCCCAGACCTGCCTGCATGAGGGTGCCCCTGCAGGCCCTGCTCCTGTCCAGCCCTGGGTGCAGCCAGACTCCGTGAGCTCCCCCATCTGTAAAATCAAGGGAGTTGTGCCACCCCCAGGGATGCCACTGTCTTTGTCATCCTTACCGGAGGGGAGGGGAGCAAGGCCCAGAAAGGGAAGACAGCAAAAAAGAGGGCCCAGCCCCAGCCACCAAGGGAGAGATGGGACAGCAGTCAGGGGACCTGTGTGTTTAGTGACAGATGAGATACCGCTTCCCTGGACCGTGTCCTTCATTCATTTCCCACATAGTCACCGGGTTCCAGATTGCTGGAAGGACAAGTCCTCCCTGACCACAATGCAAAGATCTGGACGGTCAGCACAGCAAAACCCTGAGGGGCCAGGAGCCAGAAACAGGCAGGGCCTGATCCAGTCCAGGCAGGCTGCTCAGGGAGGCTCCCTGGAGGAGGGCACGCAACAGGGGGATGCAACCTGATTTATGGAGACACAGGAAGCTCTCCTGATACAATGACAGGCAGAAAAAAGGAAACGCAATAAATGTAATTTAAGGTAGAACGTTCTGTGCATGGGGAGAGGAGGGAGAGGGGGGCGCTGAACGCCAAACTGGTCAAAGTGTCATGGGCAGTCTTTTGGGTTTTCTGTCTTGGGGACGTTTCTGCAGGTGATTCAACTTCCCCTACTTGCCCCATGGATGGTTCCAAGACTTAGGAAAGAAAAGATAAAAGGACCCAGAGCTGTTGGGCAGCTCAGGTTGGCGCCTGTGGGATGGCGAGGATGCCAAGACCGGACCCGCCTGGGACATCCACAGCCAGAGGGTCTCCCTGCCTACCCGTGCACCACCCCACTTCCAAATTCTGGGTCTCCACGACATGTGCTGGCCGGCGGGTGGTGCTGGGCTCCTCGGGGCTCCGGCCGCAGTGTCTCTGCAGCGCCAGCGCCAGTGCCAGCCCCGCCCCGCCCGCCCCGCCGCGGCCCCCAGTGGCTCCAGAGCAGAAGCCGCACTGAGCCCAGGTGAGCCCACGGATACAGCCCACCCCCCTGGCCCTGCCCTGGGCCAGCGCATCGGGGACTGGGGGTCCACAGTGGGGAGGGGGCCAGGCCAGGGCTGGAATGCCCCTCCTCGTTGTGCCAGCCACTCTGCCAGGGACCCTACTGTGTGCCTGTCCCCTTCCCTGGCCGCCGGGCTGGTGGGGGACCTGGACCAGGAAGGCGGCTGGAAAGGGCTTCTCGGAGAGAGGGAACTGCTCATGCAAAGGCAGGAGGTTATCTCCTGAGCTCTGCAGTGAGGAGGTGTGGACTAGAGCCCCCCACATTTGCATGCAGGGCTGCAGGGCTCAGATGCTATCCCAGGAAACTGGGGGCCGCTGAGAGCCCAAGCTGGGCAGGAACCTTGTGGGGGGTGGCCTACAGGAGCCTGGGGAAGAGTGGAACCAGCTGGTGTCCTGGGGCTGGTCTGTGGGACAGGCCCAGGCTCCTGGTAGGTAGTCAGCGCTCAGGCACTGTTACAACTTTTGGCATTGGGCAGCTTGTGGACAAGGGACAGCACTCAGCAAACACTTGAGATGCCCTCTTGCCATAACCCTGGCAAGGACCTTTGCCCTCAGTGGGGGTGTCTGGGCCTGCAGGAGGCACATAAGCCAGCCTAGAGAAGGTTCCGTCCCCAACAAATCTCTCCAGGCCCAGTGCCCTGGAGGGTCTAGACACCTGGGCACCTGGGAAGGGAGGCAACAGCTTAGACAGGCTCCTGGTAGCAGAGTGAGGTTCCACCTTTTCTGGGCTCTGTGGCCCAGCAGGCGAGTCCTGAGGCCAGGCAGGAAAGAGGTGGGCAGAGCTGAGCCAGAGGTAAAGCCAGGATCTGGGGAGGGGCACCCTTGTGTCCAGGTTGGGGGCAGGCAGGGCAGGCATTGGCCCAGTTTTGCAGACCTGCCTTGGCAATGAGAGGGTGGGAAGAGCATGGGTGCACCCAAGTGGCCTTCAGGTGCCACTGCCTCCTCACCTGTGATAGCCCTCTAGGGCAGGTGACACCAAGTGCCAGGTAAGTGGACAGTCCTTTCCCAAACTTTTCCTCTGATTCCTGCTTCTGGCTCTCAGGCAGCCACCCAGGGCCCTCGCTGGGTTCTGGGCAAAACCAAGTGGAACTCAGCTCACTTAGAGGTAAACTCCAGGATGAGCTTCCAGGAGAAGCAGCAGGGATAACCATGGGGTGGACTGCAGGGAGGTCACGGTAAACAAAGCAGCTACGCTTTCGTCCTGGGCCTTCCAAAGTCCAGTCTGTAAGCCCCATCTTCCGGAAGACGTACCCTGTGGCCTTGAGGGTCCCTGGGCTGCTGGGATCTCTTCATTGACAGAGCAACTCCTACCCCAGCACATGGCTTGCAGGGTGATCCAGGGGCTTCCTGGGTCCCTGCCTCTCTTGGGACTAAGGTGGGAGGCCCCACGAGCTGCTTGAACTTGGCAAGCCCTTGGCCCTCAGTTTCTCCATCTGCTGTCCAGTGCAACCTCAGCACAGGGGCGTTTGTGAAGAGCGAGCCAGGGCTGTGTGCTCCGCCTTCCTTTCCCCCAAGCCCATCAGGCCTGGGCTGGCCGCCCACTTCTGTTCACCATGGAGCTGGGTTTCCCTGGGGACCAGCAGACTGGCCCCGCCCCACCCCCAGCCCCTCCTGGCCACAGCTCACCCTGGGAGGAGGGGTGGAGGCTGGGCCACCTCCTGGACCCCTGCGCCCTTGCCCTGCCTTCCAGGGCCAGGCAGCCTCACTCCACTGCTGGGCTGGGAGCAAGAAGCAGTGGCCGCCCCTGGAGGAGGTGGGTAGCCAGGGCTGCCAGCCAGGGTGGGGGCCAGGGCCAGGGCGAACTAAATGTCACCACTGTAGAAGAAGCAGGTATCCTGAGGACCAGGAAGGTTCTGATCTGCCAAGGTGACCCCGTTTGGACCCCAGACATGGTGGCCTCCCTGGAGAAGGGGGTGGTCCCAGGGCTCCGAGGCTGCAGGATTTCTAGGGGGCAGCAGAAATCAGGGAGGATGTCCTGGGCCTAAAGGGTGGCAGAGGGGTCCAGGCAAAGGGGGAGGGGGTGACGGTGATGATCCCGGGGGCCTGGGCGGGGAGGTGCCCTCCATGGTGCGGTTCCTCTCTCAGAAGCCCCCACAGGATCTCTCTGTGTCTCTACCCCACAGACTTCATCAAAGCCCTGGTACCCACAGACGCCCCTGTCTCCCCCCAGGTCCTGGAGGCAGCTCCCGGTGGGATGGCAGGCCCAGCGTCTCTAAGGGCCACAGGGGGTCCAGCCCCACCAGGGGCTCCCTAGGCCTCCCACAGCCCGACACCTGTGGGCCTGTTCTCCACCCGGCTGCGGGCCACTCGCCATGGGCGGCTGCTTCTCCAAGCCCAAGCCAGGTACCTCCTCTCTCCTGGCCTCATCCCTCCCCCCTCCCTCCCGCCTCCTGCCACCTTCCTCCACCCCCTCCCCCTCTGCCTCCGAAGTAGGTCAGCCTGGGCTGCAGCCGGCTCCCTCCGAATGTTAACACCGCGGGCAGGAATGGGGGGGCTGGAGGCCTCTTTACTGGGGGCTTAGGATGCTGGTGGGGGAGATAACAGCGGAAGGGGAGGGGAAGTTTCCTCCTGCTTCAGGTTTGGGGAAAGGAGCTGTGTCCCTCAGGGCTGGGGAAGGGGGCTCTGGGGACACCCTCATCCACTGTGTGACTTCTCTGAGCCTCAGCTTTCCCCCTACAAAAGAAGCCTGACCCCTGGAAGTTGCTGTGAGGTGGCGTGACAGGCCCTGGCCCTTTTCACCCTTTCCTTCTGACCCTCTGTGTGACCCTCAGCTACCTCCTTGGCCTCTCTGGGCGCACTTCCCTATTTGTAGAGGAAACCTCCACCCCACCTGGCCCAAGTAGTTCCAGCAAGGAGGGGGCAGTGGTGCCCCGGGGTGCTGGGAAATGCCCACGTCTGCTCTCCTTCCCCCCTCACTTCCCTCTTCCCTCCTCACAACACCCAGGAAAGCATGGGTGTGCTGGCACGGCACAGATGAAGAAACCAAAGCTCAGAGAGGCCTCTCTAGTGCCCAGTCAGTGCCCCGCCACCTGCCCAGGTCACTGGCCAGCTTGCCCCAGCTCCCCTTACCTGATACACATGGGCTCCATTACCTTGGAACCCATGAGCCTTTTCTCCTTTTCCTGGGTCTGAGGGAGAACTTGGGGGCCAGAGGAGACCTGTGACACCCTGCCAGGCAGAGGGACCCACCTGAGTCTGCGCCTCCCTCCCCTCATCCCCATGCCCTCAGGCAGATGATGTCCACTGTTTTGACCTCAACTCTCTCCCATCAGAAGTGGGCAGGAGGATGCCAGCCAGCCTCCTCCTGGGCTCCTGTAGAAGTGCTAAGCTGGCAGGGCCCCTGGGCAGACTCTGCCACCTGAAGCTTTCTTTGAAGGGCCTCAAAAGGCTGGCCTACCGGGACCCCTGGTTCCAGGACTCCCAGTAGAGAGGCTGGTCGCTCTTGCCACACCTAGGGCAGTCCTGGGGTTCTTGAGCCCAAAGCCAGCCCTGCCTGTTCTGTTGTGTGGCCTTGAGCAGGTGACTTCCTTTCTCTGAGCCTCTGTGTTCTCATGTATGAAATAGGACTCATAATTGTGCCCCTGTGTGTGCTGTTGTGCTCAGCACAGGGCAGGAATGTGATAAGCCCCTCTCTGGGGGGCTGGGCTCCCTGTGGACTGTGGCAGCAGGGCAGGAGCTCAGGCCCCAGGTGCCCACACTGGGCAGGTCACAGGGAATTTTAGGGTGTGGAAGTGAGAGTGTTCAGGCCAGGAGGGGCCACAAGGAGACCAGAAGAAGCAGAAGATCCTTGTGCAAATTCTTCACTTTCTGCTTGCTCACCCCTGTGGCTTGGAGCATGTTAGAACGGTCTTCCTAAGCTCCCTCCCTACTCACTGTGTTCCTAGTAAGAAGTGTTCCAGGCTAGGCCTTTGCTAAGCTCAGAACTAGCCGGAAGCAGGTATCTTGGCCACAAGCACTACCTAAAGGCTTTCCCTCTTTGCCATGGCCACCAGGAGGCTCAGAGTGAATCAATAAAACACTACTGCCCAACTTCATCTGTTGAGCTTCTACTCTGGGTTACATGTATTGTTTGCTTAGTGTTCACTATCATCAAAGAGATAGGCTCGTGCTCTCTGTTTTATAATGAAGACATCTGCCCAAAGGGGCCCTTTCCACCGCTGCCCCTGACTTAGTGTCTTCCCTTTAGACCACATCAGCGAGCGCCCCAGGGCCTTCTGGAAGGAGGTAGAGGATGAAAACAGCCTGGCTGGGCTGTCATCTGGGCCCCTGCCAGGCTGTTCCTGTGAACTCCCACTCCACAGCTCACATAGCTGGTGTCAGCTGAGTCCAAAGTATTTTTCTTTTTAATTCTTCTGAAAACATTCTAACACCATTACATAAAGTGTGGAAAATGAAGGGAAAAAACCCACCCCACCCACAACCCCTCCACCTGACACAACCTCAGCGTGGTGGCCCTGCTGGAACCACGGAGCCCAGATTCACCCCTGCCCCATGCAGTGCCTGGTGGGGGAAGGTGCGGTGGGGAGGGCTAGGCCAGGAGGGTGAATGAGGGGCCAGGCCTGGGTGGGGGATTAACACAGCACGAGATGAGGGACAGGCAGGGGCTGTGTCTCGGTGGCCAGGCCGAGGGGAGCCAGGTAGGGCAGAGCAGGACAGCAGCCCAGGCCCAGGAACTGCACGGCAAGGGCCCTGAGGTGTGACCCGGTTCTTTGTCCCTGTAGTGTCAGGTCTGGGGGACGTGCCCTCGAAGGTGACTCCTGCCCAGACACCGGTCTCCATCACTCAGCCCTGCTCCTCACAGCTGCAGCCCAGGAGGCCAGATTATCACTGTTCAAAGTTCTGTTTATTGTTCCCTTCTAATTAGAATAATACCCCAGGCAAGTTGTAGGGAATTCGGAAAATGCAGAGAAGCATAAAGAAGAAAATGACAATCTTAGTTAACTCCCCTCTTCCCTTGAGAGTAGGCCCCACTGGAGGGTGAGGGATGGGGGCGCTGGTCCCTTCACCTGGGTGGGGTTCACCTCCAAGTCTCCTGAACACAAAGATGCTGAAACCCAACACCTGGTAAAAGATGAAAAATTCTCTAACTGGTGAGAATTTTAAAATTAATAAAAATTATTTTTTAATTTTTAAGAAGTTGAAATTATGTTGCCTACACTTTTTTTTTAATTTTGCAAAAACTTCACGCCTATGGAACCCTCAATTTCCCGTCATTCAGATTCACAGAATGCATCTCGTTTTGGACACCCAGTTGTCACTGGAGTAGGACCTAACACGTTGCCCCCGAGTCTTCAGGGATGTCGGTCATAGTCCTCCACGGAGGCTGGACCTTCGGAGTCAGCAAGGCTCTGGGGCACCGGGTTCTCACCTCCACCTAAATTCCTAACGGAAGCACAGTTTCAGGGTTGAATGAGCCTCATGTGTGCCCCCTGACTAATTTTGTTAGTGAAAAAGGAAACATGCAGAAATTAATTCAAGTTGACCCAGGGCCACCCCTGCTCAGCCTCCGGTCTGTGGCTCACATGGCTTTCTGGAAAGGTCGAGGAGTGGGGAAAACCCGCGCTCAGAGCTGGTTGGGAGGGCGAGGGCTGGGTGGGCTGGGGACTCATCACCATCCCCCACCTACCCCGCACGTCTGTCTGTCCGCAGTGGAGCTCAAGATCGAAGTGGTGCTGCCAGAGAAGGAGCGGGGCAAGGAGGAGCTGTCCGCCAGTGGGAAGGGCAGCCCCCGGGCCTACCAGGGTAACGGCACGGCCCGCCACTTCCATGCAGAGGAGCGCCTGGCTGCCCCCCACCCCTACCCCAGCACTCAGGACTGCGTGGAGGCCGCTGTCTGCCACATCAAGGACCTGGAGAATGGCCAGTGGGTGCTGGGCCTGGGAGGGGGTGAGAGGCTGTGGTGGGAGACAAGCAATGAGGCCTGGAAGGGGCACACGGCCACAACCGCTTTGGTGGCTCCTGCTGTTTGGGGGCTGCTCCCTGGAAGGCTGGGCATGGGGAGGAAGTGGTGTCTGGAGTGACCTGACTTCTCAGGGCAGCCCCTCCCCAGGATGCGGGAAGTGGAGTTGGGCTGGGGAAAGGTTTTGCTGGTGAAGGACAACGGGGAGCTCCATGCGCTGGGCCACAAGTGCCCCCACTATGGTGCGCCTCTGGTGAAAGGTGAGCTGTTCAGTGCATACAGGGGGTAGGTGGAAGGGATGCTCCGCCCCTGCTCCACCGGGCCTTAGACCCCACCTGTCAGCGGGGCCCCTGGGCTGTGAGGAAAAGCCAGGGGTGCTGGGACACAGGGGTCCTTGGAGAGGGGCTCTTGCCGGTGGCCTCAGTCTAGCTCTGCCCCCTTGTAGGAGTGCTGTCCCGTGGCCATGTGCGCTGCCCCTGGCACGGGGCCTGTTTCAACATCAGCACCGGAGACCTGGAGGACTTCCCTGGCCTGGACAGTCTGCACAAGTTCCAGGTGGGGCTGGGTGTGCAGCGGGGTAGGAGCCTGGGGGTGCAGGGTTGGGGACTGGAGCACCCCAGAGCCTGGTCCTGAACAACACAGCCCTTGCAGGTGAAGATTGAGAAGGAGAAGGTGTATGTCCGGGCCAGCAAGCAGGTGAGGAGGTAGCTCTCATCTCAGGCCAATGAGAGAGGCCAGGAGGGCCTCTGGGCCCAGGGAATAGCATGTGCAAAGGCCCCGTGGTGGGCGGGACTCTGGCGAGTGTGGCTGGGGCGCAGAGGGAAGAGCTGCATGGTGAAGGTGAGGCTGCACTGGAGCAGCAGGATCTGGCCTGTGGAGTTGAGGGGGTGATGGCATTGGGAGGACGGCGTCCCCAGCTCCCAGCTGCCCCCACTCTCTGGCCACCCCCAGGCCTTGCAGCTACAGCGGAGGACCAAGGTGATGGCCACATGCATCTCTCCAAGCGCTGGCCACAGTGGCAGCACCAATGTGCTCATTGTGGGCGCAGGTTGGTGGTGGTGTCACCAAGGGCAGGGTGGGGTCGGGGAGAGGTGGCTCCTGATCCCCAGTCCCCTCCCCTTAGGGGCAGCAGGCTTGGTGTGTGCAGAGACATTGCGGCAGGAGGGCTTCTCAGACAGGATTGTCCTGTGCACGCTGGACCGGCACCTTCCCTACGACCGGCCCAAGCTCAGCAAGGTATGTAGCAGGTGAGGAATGAAGCCAGAGAGGGCCAGACCCATGTCCCCCAGGCAGTTAGGTCCACTGGGACCCTTGCTTGTTGCCCTTTGGGGTCTCACCAGCTGCCCTCTCTGCTCGTGCGAGGCCCCTCTATGCTGCCCCAGAGAGATCTGGTTTGTTGAGTTCTATCCTGCGGCCCCTGTGCGACCCAAGGCTGCCCAACCCTCCCTGGGTTCCTGGCCCTTGGCTGTAAAATGGGACAATGGTTGGCCCCATCTGAAGCTAGCGTCTCCTGCAGTCACTGGACACACAGCCAGAGCACCTGGCCCTGAGACCCAAGGAGTTCTTCCGAGCGCATGGCATCGAGGTGCTCACCGAAGCCCAGGTATGAGCAAGGCTGAGGAGCAGGTCCGGGGAAGGTTTTGTGGGAACTGTCAAGGGCATGAGGCCCCTGGAAGTGTGGACACGCTCTGCCCTCCAGGCACCTGTGGTGCTCCAGACCTGGCAGTCATGGGTACACGCAGAGCCCCAGCGTGGGGACACGGACTGTTAGCTTGGGGCTGGCACTTGGGAACATCAGGAGGGCTTTGAGTGGAAGGTGGTTACAGGGGACAAGGAGCTGCTAAGTGCAGGAGGGAGGTTCATCCAGGTGGCGGGAGCAGCCCCTGGGAGTGGCTCAGAGGGCCTGGTGGCTCTGGGCATGGTGCAGGCCCTTGAGGGCCCTAGCCACACTCCGCCGGCGGGGTTGCAGGTGGTTACAGTGGATGTGAGAAACAAGAAGGCTGTGTTCAAGGACGGCTTCAAGCTGGAGTATAGCAAGCTGCTGCTGGCACCCGGGAGCAGGTGGGCGGGGCATCCCCCACGCCCCTGCTAGGCACTGGGGAGGGCTTGGGGTGCTGCAAGACCCTCGCTCACTCTGGTCACGTCCCAGCCCTAAGACCCTGAGCTGCAAAGGCAAAGATGTGGAGAACGTGTTCACGATCCGGACACCTGAGGATGCCAACCGCGTGGTGAGGCTGGCTCGGGGCCGCAACGCTGTGGTCGTGGGAGCTGGCTTCCTGGGTGAGCAGCTGGGGGTGTGGGGGGCGGTCAGGGGGCGTGGCCAGGCCTGGGAGGCACTGGTGCCAGCTGCCACCCCATCCCGGCCCCAGGGATGGAGGTGGCCGCCTACCTGACGGAGAAGGCCCACTCGGTGTCGGTGGTGGAGCTGGAGGAGACGCCCTTCAGGAGGCTGCTCGGCGAGCGTGTGGGCCGTGCCCTGATGAAGGTGAGCCCAGCGGGCAGGGAGCTGGGCCCTTGGAACCTGATCCGGGCACCCAGCGGTCAGGCTCTCACCCCTGCCCACCTGCCCACCTGCCCACCAACCCCGACAGATGTTTGAGAACAACTGGGTCAAGTTCTACATGCAGACGGAGGTGTCGGAGCTGCGGGCCCAGGAGGGAAAGGTGGGCCCTTCTCCCTGCCCCTGCCACTTTCTGTCCCCTCTCCTTGGGCCTGGGATCTGCTCACCACCCACTCTCCACAGCTGAAGGAGGTCGTGCTGAAGAGCAGCAAGGTCGTGAGGGCTGATGTCTGTGTGGTGGGCATTGGTGAGTGAGGAGCAGGTGGCTGACAGTGAGCAGAGACTCCTGCGCACACGCACGAGTGACTTTGGGCCTGGCCTAGAGGATGCTCCCAATGACCCCTGCCCAGTGATACTCGACTCCTCGCCTGCCCCGTGTGGGAAACAGACAAGCCTCTAACGGGCCCTTGCTCTAGTTGAGGTGCCAGTTTGGGGAGGGACAAGCTGGGAGGTGGCAGCACGGGGTGGGGAGACACAGCCTGCCAACCCCACCAGGGGCTTCCTGGAGGGCTTCTCAGAGGAGGCGATACCTGAGGCCTGATAGGAGACCCCAGGGTCTGTGGGGGTCCAGGCAGAGGGGACAGGACGTGAAGGCACAGGGTGGGCAGCCCACTGGGTGATCTGTCTGGGGCTGGATCATGGGAGTGAAGGGTGTTGGTTGTGGAGAGCAGTGAGGCAGGAGGAGGGTTGGGGAGGGGACATGGTGGCCCCTGTCCCACCAGGCGCAGTGCCCGCTACAGGCTTCCTGAGGCAGAGTGGCATCGGCCTGGATTCCCGAGGCTTCATCCCTGTCAACAAGGTGGGACTGGGTGGGGTAGGTGGGCAGGGTGCTGGGCCGGGGTTGTGGGGGGGGGCTGGGTCAGGGCCCCCATCCCACCCACCAGCCCTGGGCCCTCTCCCCACAGATGATGCAGACGAACATCCCGGGCGTGTTTGCAGCTGGCGATGCCGTCACCTTCCCCCTGGGCTGGAGGAACAACCGGAAAGTGAACATCCCACACTGGCAGATGGCCCACGCCCAGGGTACCGCCAGCTCCGAGGCAGGGTTGGGGTGGAAGGCTGTTCCAGAGTCCTGGCCTTGGGTCCTGGTCACTGGATCAGCCATTCAAGGCTCTGCAGTGGCCTGTCTGGCCTGCCTCATCCAGGTGATGGCACAGGCTCACAAAGACCTCCCAGCTGGAGACCTCCCTCCAGTGCCCTCGGGACACCCCATTCCGCCAGTGACAGCGCCCCACCCCAGGTGTCCTTCCACCAGCCTCTCCTTTCCTTTTGTCCTCAGAGACACATGTTCTGCAGAATTTCTCACCAAGCTGTGCAGTCACCTGGGGAGAGAGAAAGGGGTTTGGTAGGACACAGGCCAGCCCCTGATTCTGTCTCCCTTGGGCCACTTAACTGGCTCTGTGAACCCGGCTGCCGGGTGCAGGCCCCTGGGAGCTGGCCAGCTGGGCCTGGGAACCTGCTATGCTCTCTGGGGAACAGCCTCCCCCTCACATGGGGCAGTTACTGTGCACACCTTGTCTGGACCCCTCAGCTGCAGGTGCCTCAGAGGGCAGCCACCTCCCCTTCCTCTGCCTGTGCATTGTCTGAGCATCTGTGCATGAAACCCCAGTCCTGCTACCAATTTCTGTTCAGGTCCAAGGTCTAAAGCTGGTGATAGGGTTTAGGAAAGAAAAAGCTACTCATCAGCTGAATATAATTGAGGTTTGCCTGGAAGGGTCCAGGGGATTCTCAGAGACATCTAGCTACGGGGGTTCCTCCAGCTACTGGGGCCTCATCCAGACTGGCTCTTCCATCTTGAGCCCTGAGTGTGGCTGTCACCTCTGCTTCCCTGGACCCCGTGCCCCATTCTCCTACCTCCCTCCTCAGACCTGCCCTGTCGGATTTGTTGTGTGTGCGCACCTGAAATGGTGCCGGGCCACCAACCTTCCAGGCCCAGGGCAGCCACTTCATTCAGATTCTGCTGAGAAGCATCTAAGTGGCCGGTTTGGGGCCCCATGTCCCCCTCTGCACCCCTCATCTGCAACCAGCGGTGGGCAGTGGGTTGAGCAGAGACGTGCCTCTTTACTTCTGGGGAGGCGAGGAGGAGTAGTCTCCCATGTCTGGGATCCCCAGAGAGCCCGGGCGGACAGTGGAGGGGTGGTGAGGGCTCAGATCAGGGCTCTCACCACCCTGGGACACACAGGGCGCGTGGCAGCCCAGAACATGCTGGCACAGGAGGCAGAGATCAGCACGGTGCCCTACCTGTGGACCTCCATGTTCGGCAAGAGCCTGCGCTACGCAGGTAACCAGGGGCCTTGGACGCGGGCGGGGCCCAGGTGTGGCGGAGTGCGGAGGCGGGGCTTGGAGGTTAGGGCGGGGCTAGGAGCATCTGCGGGCGGGGCCATGACTGCTGCAGGTGGAAGCCGGGAACTCGCTGGGGGCCAGGCCAGGACGTCCCCAGTGGGCGGGGGGTCGGGGCCTGGGGGTCCAGGGCAGAGTTAGAGGGACACTGGGCATGGACCCGTGAAGCCCCGTCCCCTCCGCCTGGCCCGCAGGGTACGGAGAAGGCTTCGACGACGTCATCATCCAAGGGGACCTGGACGAGCTGAAGTTCGTGGCTTTTTACACCAAGTGAGAGCAACGGGGTGGAGCACGGGCGCGAAGCAGCGGGCACTCAGTCGGGAAGGGGGACGGTCCGGAGAAGCTCTGCTCCAGAGGAAGGGGCTTACCTGGTTCTCTGGACGGTGGGAGGTGGGCTGAGTGGCAAAGGGAGGCCGCTAGGCAGAAGCCCGCGGGGACAGGGTGTGACAGCCGCCCCGCCCCATGTTGAAGGACGCTTTATCTTCAGGACAGCTCTTGGAGGTGGGTGTCAACATCCTACTTTTATTTATTAGTATTACTTTGTAATTTTTAGGGGGGGAGGTAATTAGGTTTATTTATTTTTTTATTTTTAATGGAGGTACTGGGGATTGAACCAGGACCTCGTGCATGCTAAGCACGCTCTCTACCACTGAGCCGTACTTTCCCCCAACGACAACCCACTTTTACACCGAGGAAAGTGACACAGGTAGAGAGCAGAGATCCGAGAACAGATCCCAGCCCAGACCCCAACTGGGGAGGAAGGCTGGATCCTCTGTGGGGTCCCGCAGAAGCAGAAAGCTGTGCTGGGCCGAGGGGTTCAATGTGCAGCAGGGGGTGCTGTCCCTGGTGAGAGACTCCCTGGGTCCCAGGTGGACGTGAGTGTGTCAGGGTCTCCAAGGATGGGGCCTGCTGCTGGACAGTCCTCAGGCTTGGCACCTCTCCCTGCAGAGGCGACGAGGTGATCTCGGTGGCCAGCATGAACTACGATCCCATCGTGTCTAAGGTGGCTGAGGTGCTGGCCTCAGGCCGCACCATCCGGAAGCGGGAGGTGGAGTGAGTGTGGGCACTGGAGACCTTGGGGAGGGGGAAGAAGTCCCCCGAGGTCTTGGCAGCCAACTGCCCCCACAGCCCTGAAGGGCCCTCCCCTGCACCCCCCTCCCCTGGGTCCCCATAGGTCTGTGGCTCCCAGGGCTATAGGGGTATGGCATGGAACAGGGAAAGGGTTGTGGTTCGGGGGTGGGCCAGTTATTTGTGCTCCAGGGGGCTAGAAGGGACAGAAGCTGTTTTGCACAGCAGGACCAGTGCTGTGGGGAAGGGTCCAGGCCCAGTACTTGTGCAGTCATTGGGCCTGGACACCACACTGGACGTGATTGAAACAACCATGAGGAAATGCAGCTAGTGGTGTCCCTGGGGACACCCTGCACAGAATCGTGGGGCGGTTGTTCAGGTCTGAGGGACACTGGACACCAGCCACTACCCTCATCCTGGCATGGAGCCAACAGGAAGCACCCTGTGGACTCGACCTGCCTACATAGAGACCCCAAGGCTGGGAAAGCCTGGAGGCCATGGGACAAGAGTGGGCCTCAGGCTGGGACATGATGAATGACACGCTCTCTCCCTGGCCTTCTCTGTCTCTGCCTCTTGCCTTCGCAAAGGCTGTTTGTGCTGCACAGCAAGTACGTGTCCTCTCCTTCCTGTTGACCGTTCTGAGCCTTTCCCACCTCAGCCCAGAGTCTGCACTGTGTGGTCTTTCCCTCTCTGCCCAAGTACACATCCCTGCTGGGCACCAGGGCCTCCAACAGCTCCCTGCTCTCTTCAAGGGCCAGCTGCTCATGCTGCCCAGCAGGGGAGCCTGCTCCCTCCAGTCCTCACTCCTCCTCCCTCATTCCTGCAGGACCGGAGACATGTCCTGGCTCACAGGAAAAGGATCCTGAGCTCGCATGCAGCAGACTTGGGCAGGCACGCTGGGGCGCCAGGGACAGAGCCCAAGCCCCGGGGGCATGTGCCAATCTCCAGTTTCCCAGGATCCTCCAGGGCAGAACCTGAGCCCTCCCAGTGCTTGCCTTCTGCTGCCTGGCTCACCTCCAGAGAGGCCTCCGAGGCCTCCAGGAGATGCTCACGACCCAAGGCACCCAGTGCCACTGATGGCTGGCGGTGGAGCCGGGACCAGCCCTGCCTCTTCTCCCTCTATTGGGACTGGTCCCCTGTAGGACCCTGCAACATATTAGACATTATCTTAAAATTAAAAAGCACACATTTGCAGTCTGTGTGACTTCCACTGTAACTGGGCAAACTCTCACCAGGGAGAAAGCAGATGATGGGGAGATAGGCAGGACCACAGAACTCAGTGTCACACCTGTGAGTGCCCAGTAGCAACTGACTCTGTCCTCGGGGTTAGGGAAGGCTCTTCAGACCAATGTCTTGGATCTGGATTTTGAAGGAAGGGCACTCCAGGTAGAGGGGACAGCACGAGAGAAGGGCTTGAGACAGGAAGTGCTTCTTCAGAGGTCAGAGGCAGCTGTCGCTTGGCCGTTTGGGGGGGCATTGGCCCACTTAGGGCTGAGGAGCTGGGTCCGAGACAGACCCAGCCTGATGGCAGCCTGGGCTTCCTGAAAGCCCATTTCGCCAGTGAAGCAGCTGATGCGCTGCTAGAGTAGAACTGAGAATCCTGAGCCTCAACGCCACGCTGCCTCCGGGCGGAAAAGAAAGCGGAGAGGAAACGAAAGCCGATGGGAGACCGGGGGCCAGCCCCGCCGGGGGCACAGCAGGCAGGGGATGGTGGGGCGGCCGTGGGGGCCACTGCGAGCCCGGAACCCTCCGCCTGGGATCCCTGGGCGGCGGACGATCGAGGCCGAGCCACATGCACAGAGCATGCCGGGAGCGGCGCCGCGGAAGTGCGAGCCGGGCGGGGCTGTGGACGTGGCGCCGCGACCACCGAGTGGGGATCGCGCGCCCGCGCTTCGCGGGAAGTGCTCCTCGGAAGGCTACGCACTCGCCGCGCAGAGCGGTTTGGGGTTTTCCCGGCCGCTAGGCTTGCCCGGAAGTGCGGGCATCCCAGAGTGCGGCGCCGGCCGGAAGTGCGGCGCCGTCGGCACAGGGATCGCCGGGAAATGTAGTCCCGAGGGGGCGGCCCGGGGCGGTGGCCGAACGTCCCACGGACCCGGTGGCCCATCGGGCGCGGACCCGGCATGGCTGGGCCGGGTGGCGCGGGGGTCCCGATCGGGGCCGGGGCCCTGGCTGGCGGCGCGCGGTCCAAGGTGGCCCCGAGCGTGGACTTTGACCACAGCTGCTCGGACAGTGTTGAGTACCTGACGCTAAACTTCGGGCCCTTTGAGACAGTGCATCGTTGGCGGCGACTCCCGCCCTGCGACGAGTTCGTGGGGGCCCGGTACGGCGGGGCGCGGGGGTCCTAGGGGCCCTGGGGAGGGGGTGTCGGAGGGAGTCCCAGGCGGGGCGCAGGGAGGAGGCCGGGCCGTGGTGTCCTGGGGCGGGACCTGGTAATAAATGTGTGTGTGTATGGTGGCGGGGGCTGGGGAGGGAGGTCCAGGTCGATGTCCAGGGCAGGAGAGGGACTTCCGAGGGAATCCCGGAGTGGGGTGGCCCAGGACAGGGTATGAGAGTTAAGTTGTGTTTGTGGGTCCCAGGTGATCTGCAGTGCGGTGGGAGTGTCAGGGGTCCCCACATGCAGTTCTTTGGGGATATTGGTGGAATTTAGGGGTCTTCATTGACCTTGGCATTTGAGAGGTGTTATCTGACCTGTGTAGTAGCCCCAGTGCCAGTCTCATTCCTTGGGTGCCCGCTGGAGTGTCCTGGCCTCACTGCCACCCACCCCTCTCTTTCCAGGCGTAGCAAGCACACAGTGGTGGCCTATAAAGATGCCATCTATGTATTTGGTGGAGACAACGGGTGAGTGTGTCTGGATCAGGGAGGGAGAAGCATGGTGGCCTCTGCAGCTCCTCTAGTGTCTTTCCAGGTGTTAGCTAAGGGCTCAGCCTCAGTTTCCCAGTCTGAGATTCCCGGCGCTCAGGGTTCTCAGCACCACATCCAGGGGGTAACACATACTCAGGATGCAGAAACATCCCTCTCATTCTGAGTGAGAGCACACAGCGTTGACAGAAGCACATCCACACACGCCCTGGCTGCTGTCCCTCCCCTCTAGGCCTCATACACATGTTCATGTTGTAGTTGAGAAAGTATGGGGGATACTGATTTATCTATTTCCCACATTTTTCACTTTCATAACGGTTTTCCTGTGTTGCTGCAAATTCCTGGCTTATCACTTTTCCTGGCAACGACCCAACTTTCGGTGGGTGGGCACATCTCCATTCCATGAATGGTTCCCAGTTAAACTCTGGCTGGTTTTCTTTGTGGGAGCCTGCTGGTTGTGGGTCTGAAGCGTGGCCTCCTGGACAGACAAGGCTCAGTTCAGGTTACATCTTTGTGGCTTTGGGCAGGCGGCTTAATGGCACCAACCGCACCCTTGTCTTCTCTGTAGAGAGGGATGGTCCCATGTTCTGCTTTTACAGGGTGTTCCTGAGGGTCAGTGAGTGCAGGCTGAGGGGCTCAGGACAGGAGGGTCCCTGACCCTGAGGATGTGGTGTTTGCACATCACTCATCCTTCCCTTCAGTCCTGCTGGGCCACACCTCTGCCTAGCTGTGTTCAGAATGTACCATGCATCCTTCCAGTCAGGCCCTTATGCTGGCTGTTCCCTATTTCCCACTTTTCCTGGCCCTCTAAATCTGTGAGTGAGGCTTTCCCCCAACACCTGGACCAACTGGACCAGCCAGCAGCCCTCCCCTTCCCTTCTGCACTTCTTAGTGGCTCCATTGGTCCCCAGAGCCCACAGATGCTGTTTATTACCTGTCTCCTCAGCCAGGGCTAGACCTGTATCCCAGCACCTAGACAATTCACTAAATGTTTGCCACTCTAAGGGAAGGAATGAAATCAAGAAGAGGCATCTGCCCACAGATGTTTACCGCAGCCTTAACCAGAATCCCCCAAACCAGAAAAGTCCTGGTGTCCAGCACAGGGCAGGAGGTGGGAACATCCCCAGGACTGTTCTGCAGCAGGTGGACTTGATATGGCAGCTGTGTAGCAAGAAGCAGAAACATTGCTTCTACAATGTGACACTAAGAAACAGGATGACAATTTGTCTCATTCTAGTTGCAACTTTGTAAAGACCAACTGGGTACAGAGAGAGACGGCCTCCTGTAGCTCAGTGGGGGTGGGGTGACGTGGGGGTGGGAGATGGGTGCAAATGGGAGAGGGGAGGACTACAGTCATACCTCTGCTTCTCAGGTCCCGGGTGCCTGGCTGTGTGGCCTCAGGCGGGCTCTTTTATCACCCAGGCTATTTCTTGGAGGCGGAGACTGAGTGAGGCCCGAGTGCAGGGGTGCTGGGCTCCTGTTGGGTCCATGCCCTTCTTCTGTCTTACTGACAAGGGCTGGGTGGTAACACGTGGGTCTTGTTCAGTGATGTGATGGCTGGTGCATTTGCTTTCCACTTTATTGTGTCTTTAATGTAGTGAATTCGTTGGCTTTGCCATAAAGAGGTGGCAGGAAGAGAGAGAGAGGGGCAGGGGCCTCCCCTAACACATGGACATAGCCTCAGAGAAGAGGGGTCGGGGCACACCAGCGGGAATGTGGGTGGGGATTCTGGAGCCTGGGGTGAGGTATGAGATGCCTAGGATCATGCTTGTGTCCTGACCCCAGGCCTGCTGATCCTGCCTACATGGCAGGCCCAGGTCCCCCACCAGCTGGGGAGCTTCCTTTGGGGTCACCTCTGTGGTCCGTTGGGCATCAGCTGGTTGCCTGGTCCTGGCTGAGTCCCCCAAACAGCTACCCGCACCCTTGGGCTGCAGCGTCCATCTCCTGGGTCCCTGGCTGTTTTTCAGGAAGACAATGCTCAATGACCTTCTTCGGTTCGACGTGAAGGACTGCTCCTGGTGCAGGTGGGTGTCCCCGGCTCCAGCCCCTCCTTCTGCAGGCGCAGAGCACCAGGCTGGGGCCTGACTGCCAGCTGAGTCCTGCTCTGGGAAAGCCAGAGGGACTTCAAGGAGGAGATGACCACATCCGGGGGCCGCCTCTCCCAGAGCTGCTCAGCAAGTCCTTCTCTTTCTTGGCTGTCTTTTCCAGTCCACAGCTGAGAGTGGTTAGCCTGAGTCCTGTTATATAAGGGGATCTGTTTGATCTGGTTGTGAGTCCTTAGCTTCTGCCTCAGGAGAGCCCATCAGTCACCAGGCCTGCCTCACCAGCCAGGGCGGCCACCAGCTGCTGGGGCCTTCCAGGATGGAGTCTGCTGCTGCAGGGGGCTGTCCAGAGGCTGGCAGTAGTGCCTCCCCTCCCCTCCCTGCCCCGGGGAGCCCATCTTCTGCCAGGAGACCCCGCATGGGCAGTGGGCAGCCTGCCAGTCCTGGCCACCCTCCCCAGCTGTGCAGCCTTGAGTGAGATGCCTGCTCTCACTGAGCGTGGTGGATTTGTGCCCATCTGGTCCAGCCCAGCTCCCATCTGGGAGTGGCTCACAGCTGACGGGAGATAAGTATCCCAGGATCCAGAGATGTTGGGCTTCCTCCTGAGCTGTTCTGGCTGCCCTTGCACCGGGCTCTGCCGCAGCTCTGGGTGCAGCCCCCTGGGGTGGGGACTCACTGCCCTTCTGTGATGGAGAAGGATGCCCAGGTCCAGGACCCACAGCTGCCAAGCCGGGCCCACTGCCCAGCGTCTGCCCCGACACCCGGGTGGTGCTGGGGTTGCTGTGGACGTTTATATGTTTCTCTCACATGTGATTTTACAGTATGGCCAAGAGTTGCAGATTAGTTTAAAAATCACTCACACTCAAGACTTTATAACTCTTTGTTAAAAATTGCTTATGTATGGTGGGGGTGGGGTATAGGTCAGTGGTAGAGTTCATATCACGCACGAGGTCCTGGGTACCTCCAATCCCTAGTACCTTGTTTACAAGAATTGCTTAAGTATAAAACTCTGAAAGGAGCAGCCCTGGGAAAGCAGTATAAATGGGTTTTTAATTCCATAAATAAAACACGTGGAGCCCCGAGCTGCAGAACATGGAGCAGCTGTGGGGATCAGATGTGGACGATTCCAGAGCAGCAGAGACCCACGGAAAGAGCAGATTCCAAAATACCTACCACGTGATTCCATTAAAAATTACTCAGAGGGGTAAACATTGCATGGGAGAATGAGGGCCTTCAAGGTGTGGATGGTGGTTTCTGCAAAGGGATTATATATGTTGTGCTGGTTGGTTTTCTCTTTTTTTTCCATATTGGCAATTTTTAAAGGGTTTCTGTGATGAAACAGGTATTACCTTCAAAATGCAAAAGTAAAAGGAAGTTTGTGGGTGGTGGGGGCTGCCCTGCTGACAACTACTGCCCCTTGTCCCCCCACCAGGGCGTTCACTACCGGGACCCCTCCCGCCCCCCGCTACCACCACTCGGCCGTCGTCCATGGCAGCAGCATGTTCGTCTTTGGTGAGCTGTTCCCTCCCGGCCTGAAGCTGTGCTGCCCTCCCTTCCACCCTTCCAGCCTTGGTCACTTGCTGTGCTTGTGCTCTCTGCACCGTCAGCTTTTTCTGCCTGAGTCCTCTGAGCTCCTGTGCTGGGTCTCCCTGACCAGCCTGATCTCCCTGGGGTGGAGCTGTCTGTCTCTAGCTGTGCCAGGAGGCGGTTCCCCTCCCAACCAGGAGCAAGGAACAGGGTTCTGCCCATCTGTCCCCAGAGCCTCGTGCAGAGGCAAGCAGGCACGAGGTGCTCCCCTAGCTTGGAGGGGCCCCAGAGTACATTGTAACCGAGGCCTGATTCTGCCCCCACCTCCTGGGCTTTGAAGGCTGAATTGCTGCTTTTGGGTGTGACGGCTTCTCACTCTCTTTACAGGGGGCTACACAGGGGACATTTATTCCAATTCTAACTTGAAGAATAAAAATGACCTCTTTGAATACAAGTTTGCAACTGGACAGTGGACAGAATGGAAAATTGAAGGACGGTGAGAGTTTTTGCTGAGACCTCTGGGGTTATGCCAGCATCCCCTCTGGGTCCTGGGAGGCAGTGGGCCTGAATCAGCCCCTGGAGAATTACAGATGGAGTGCCTGAGGCCCAGAGGAGACAGTCCCGGGCGCACAGCACAGTGGCCAGAGCTGGGAGCTGGTGGCAACTCCCACCTGCTCCAGTCTGAGCCTCCCCCCAGCTCTCAGATCCCTCCTTTCCGAGAGTAGAAGGGACCAAAGTTCCTGTTGATGGGCGTGTCTCTGGCCTGCTTTGCCAGCACCCCTTGATACTGGGTGGGAGCTGGGAGGGGGCTCTGTGCCCTTGAACGTGGGAATCCTCGTCCAGCTGCCCTGGCCTCTGGTGCTGTCCCTTATTCCCAGCGGGCTGGCCAGGCTGCGGCCCCTGCCCAGGCCTCCTGGGGCTGTGAGGCTCAGGTGTGTGCTGGGGGCTCACCGCTCACCCCTCCTCATGCTCCAGGCTGCCGGTCGCTAGGTCGGCCCATGGTGCCACAGTGTACAGTGACAAGCTGTGGATCTTTGCTGGCTACGATGGCAACGCCAGGTATGTGGTGGCCTGCGAGTGCACTGAGGCACAGACTGGCCATCCTACCACAGGGAGTGGGGCTTGGGCCAGGGGTTTCTTGGGAGGGTGGCTATGTGCACAGGGCTGGGGGAACAGGAAGATGGCACGGCCCCTGCCAACTGACCCCTGCAGAAGTCAGAAGTCCTGGCATCCCTGAGGCATCTCCCCAGGGTGAGCCTGGCTCACATCTGTGTAGCTGTCTGAGGACATGCTGGGCCCCACAGCTGGGTGTCATTGGGGCTGGGGACCCAGAGTGGCAGGGTCAGTGGGCGGTGACCCTGAGGGGCTGAGTGGGCGGGATGTGGCAGCAGCGGGGCTCAGAGCTGGCCGCACCCCATGGAGGGCGGCACAGAGTTCCTGCCCTCATAGGCCTTCTCCTTGCTGTGGGAAATTGGCTTTGCTTTTCTGGTTACAAAAATAGTGTGTGCTCATTCCCCAAAGCTCAGAGCATAGGAGGCCCCCATGCTGCAGTGCCAGAGGTGGTGGTTTCTATGAAGTCCTCCCCTGGCCTGGAGTCAGCTGAGCGAGCGGTCCCCACTGCTGCTCCCCATGTCATGGTGAGGCCACTCGTCCACGCAGGCGATGTGAGGACTCAATGCAGTCCCCCAGCTGAAGCCCCACCTCCGTGGAGTGTGGTCCTCCTGGAGCCATCCCTCCTGGCTGGGCCCAGGGCCACCCTGACCGCCAGCCTGGCTGTGGGGTCCTGACCTCTCTGTCCTCACACAGGTTGAACGACATGTGGACAATTGGCCTCCAGGACCGGGAGCTCACGTGCTGGGAGGAGGTGAGGGGCGCGGGGCCGTGGAGGCGAGGAGGGCAGCTTTGTTCCCTTGTCATAGCCCAGCCTCAGCCTTGGCCAGGCTCTCCCGCTGACCGCCCGGGATGACACGGGTGACCGATGCAGCTGGGGGACCACCCCCGCCTCTGAACGCAGCAGGGGCGGCTTGCTGTTCGTGTCCTGCCTGCAGCCGTCTCCAGGCGAGCTGCCCCACTGCTGCCCCATCTGCCCTGTAGTGAGGACTTTGGCCCCAACTGGTCAAAACTGGGCCCATTCAGGTGGGGCCTTAAGCCGCTTAGCAGAAAAGGGCCTGTGAACCCTCACTCACAGAGGTTTCAGGAGTGAGAGCAGCCTCCATACCTCCCCTCCCGCAGGTGGCCCAGAGCGGCGAGATCCCCCCCTCCTGCTGCAACTTCCCGGCCGCTGTGTGCCGGGACCGGATGTTCGTCTTCTCAGGGCAGAGCGGGGCCAAGATAACCAACAACCTCTTCCAGTTTGAGTTCAAGGACAAAACGTGAGTGCCCTGGTGGAGCTCCCTGGTCAGCACCCCATGCCTATGCCAGGAGCTGGCCAGGCAGCCCCTGCAGAGAGGGCTGGGAGAGGCCCTCATGCAGCCTGGGCCAGAGCCCCGAAGGCCCCTCAGGGGCGGCTGCAGTCCAGCATCTGGGGGCCTGGGCAGCCCCCTTGGCCCCAGTGTGGAGACAGCCAACCACCCCTTCAGGCAATTGCCTCACCGGTCAGACATCTGCTCTGTGGCTGGGGGGGGGTGCAGGGGCTCAGGCAAGACCCTATGGTGGGCTTTGTGGAGCCAGGCAGAGCTGGTGCCAGAGTGGAATGGGGCGAGGGGCACAGAGCACTTCCAGCTGGGCCCACAGGGCCGTGGAGAGGGCTTAGAGCCCAGGTGGAGGCTGCAGGCAACCAGGAGCCCCTACTCTGGTGCTGGTTCACACGCAGCGTCCACACGCCTCACAGGTGGACACGCATCCCCACTGAACACCTGCTCCGGGGCTCCCCACCGCCCCCACAGCGGCGCTATGGGCATACCATGGTGGCCTTTGATCGCCACCTCTACGTGTTTGGTGGTGCGGCTGACAACACGCTCCCCAACGAGCTGCACTGCTACGATGTGGACTTCCAGACCTGGGAGGTCATCCAACCCAGTTCGGACAGTGAGGTGAGCGTGTTGGGGCACATGTGGGTGGGTCCAGGGCCAGGGGTGCAGACCTGCCTGCTCCTCCCACCCCCAGGCTCCTTACAGCCTCTGGGGGCTCCCAGGGCTCCTGACAGCCAGCAGGAGCAAGGCCAGGATGCCCGGAACTGTCAGCCCTGGACACCTGCCCTGGCTGGACCCTGGCCCGGGGCCCCTCTGGCATGTTCCCACCTTGCCACCTGCAGGCTCACACTCCACTGCCCATCCCGTGTGCACTGAGCACGGGACATTCTCCCAGGAGGCACACCTTGACCTCGGCCCAGCTCCCATCTCGGCCGTGCTGAGAGCGCCCTCGTTGTGTGACTCCTCCCCCCACACTGTCCCCATAGCACCCCTCCCCATCTTGGGCAGGAACAGCCTCCTGCCCTGCCCTTGCTGAGGAAGGCTGCATGTCTCCCCACCAGGTCGGTGGGGCCGAGGTGCCAGAGCGAGCATCTACTTCTGAGGAGGCGCCTGCTCTGGGCTCCGAGGAGCGAGGCAGCTGCAAGAAGTCCCGGGATGTCTTTGGCCTGGACTTTGGCAGCACCACCACCAGGCAGCCCACCCCGCCGGCCTCCGAGGTGAGGGTCGGCTCCCTCCTGAGCACCCCTCACCCCCTGAAGCCAGTCTTCTGATGGGGAGGTGGAGGCCCAACGGTCACACAGCAAGTGAGGCCAGGCCAGGAGCCTGAGCCCTGCTGGCCGGGCCACATGAGTGCAGCTCGTGACACCCAATACCCACTGTCACCCTGTGGGTCCACAGGCCCCACCTCCCCCACCCCCACTGTTCTGCCTGAGGTCCTGCCCTCTGGCCCCTCCTTCCAGGCCCTTGGGCCACGTCCTTGCTCACAGCCTGGCCAGCGCCAGGCCTCACCAGCCCCATGGCTGGAGACCCTGCCCACCCATCCCAGCCTCCCAACTTGTCCTGGCTCTCCGCAGCTGCCCAGTGGGAGGCTCTTCCACGCGGCGGCTGTGATCTCCGACGCCATGTACATCTTCGGGGGCACTGTGGACAACAACATCCGCAGCGGGGAGATGTACAGGTTCCAGGTGGGCTATCAGGCTGGCCTGGGTTGGGGCAGAGACAGCCAGGTTGGGGCGGGGCCGGCCTGGGGTGGGGCGGAGACAGTGGGGATGCCGACGGGACACGGGGATGGGGTTGGGACGGCCCGGGGTTGGGGTGGGGCTCGCAGCAGGCAGATGTACAGGTTGCAGGAGGGCTCACAGGCCAGCGTGGACAGCGGGGGTCGGCCCAGGGTGGGTGGCAGAGCAGCCTCTCCCAGGGGGCTGGGCTGGGCTGTGGGCCTCTAGGCCCAGGGCAGTTTGAGGAACCTGAGTGCTGGGCGGGGGAGGGCGGGCTCCCAGCGCTCAGTGGAGGGGGCTGGGCTGGGCAGCCACTGATGTTTGGAGGGCACCCGCTCGTGGAGGAGAGGGCAGAGCTGGGCCGACAGTGGGGCGTCTGCCTGCAGTTCTCCTGTTACCCTAAGTGCACGCTGCACGAAGACTACGGGAGGCTGTGGGAGAGCCGCCAGTTTTGTGACGTGGAGTTCGTGCTGGGTGAGGTAGGTGCCCTTCCTGTGCCCGGTTGGCTGCCCACCAGTCCCTGGAGTCCCCGGGCCCCTGCACCCAGGATGAGGGTCCTGTACCCTCCACCAAGGTGTCACCCTCACTGCAGAAGGAGGAGTGCGTGCAGGGCCACGTGGCTATTGTCACCGCACGGAGCCGCTGGCTCCGCAGGAAGATTGTGCAGGCTCGGGAGCGGCTGACTCAGGTGACGGGCCACCCTCTCCCCCAACCCCTCCCACAACCCCTCCCACAACCCAGGCAGTAGCTTCTGTGAGGTGTCCTCAAGCACCCCTTCCTCTCCCCACAGAAGCTGGAGGAAGAGGCAGGCAGGGAGGGTCCCGGTGCTGTGCCCAGGGAGGGTCCTGGTGTGGCCGTGGGTGGGGTCCGGCCGCCCCTGCTGCGCGTGGCCATCCGTGAGGCCGAGGCCCGGCCCTTCGAGGTGCTCATGCAGTTCCTCTACACAGACAAGATCAAGTACCCTCGGAAAGGTCGGCCTTGGGCAGTGGGGGGTGGAGGAGGGGCAGGTGGGACAGCCCTACCAGGGCACTGGCAGCCCTACCTGGTAGGGGGCAGCCTGGGTCTCAGGCTGCCACCACCCGCATGTGGCCCAGCTGCTGCCTTTTTGTGGGGGGAGCTGGGGCCTGTGCCCCACACCGGCTGCGGCCCGGAGGCTCAGGGGCTCTTGGACGCAGGCCACGTGGAGGACGTGCTGCTCATCATGGATGTGTACAAGCTGGCGCTAAGCTTTCAGCTGTGCCGCCTGGAGCAGCTGTGCCGCCAGTACATCGAGGCCTCCGTGGACCTGCAGAACGTGCTGGTTGTGTGTGAGAGCGCCGCCCGGCTGCAGCTCGGCCAGCTCAAGGTGCGTGGCAGGGTCATGCTGCAGCCTGCCCCCTGCTGCTGCCTGGTCTGGGGGTCGGGGGTTGGGGCGAGGCCTGACCCCAAGCCTGCCGCCCGTCTGTCCCAGGAGCACTGCCTGAACTTCGTGGTGAAGGAGTCGCACTTCAACCAGGTGATCATGATGAAGGAATTCGAGCGCCTGTCGTCCCCTCTGATCGTGGAGATCGTGCGGCGGAAGCAGCAGCCACCTCCCCGCAGCCCCTCGGACCAGCCTGTGGACATCGGTAGGGAGCCCACCCTGTCCCTAGAGCACTGGGCTGGGGGCGGTCAGCTTGAGGGGAGGCTCTTGTCAGGCACAAGGCACAGGGTATGACAGTAGGCAGCTCAGCGCAGGCAGGCAGGTCAGAGCTGCGTGCAGCAGGCTAAGCGCTGAGGGCTGCATCTCCTGGGTCTGCAGCAAGCGAGCAGCTTCTGTTCCAGGTGGGCCCACGTTGGGGGCTTCGTGAGGGGTGAGCACAGCCCTCATCGCTTGGCACCTCCCTGTCCTGTCTGCCCAGCCCAGGAAGGGACTGCATGGCTTCCTTCAGCCCCTGGCTTCCGGGCAAGCACACAGGGCATACTGGCCGCAAGCTCCAGCACAAGCATGGGGGAGGGCTCAGGGGGCTGACTCCGGGGATGGTCAGACTCTGGGATGAGGGGGTGCAGGACTGAGGCCGTGTTTGGGGCTGAGGGGAGAACGGGGCCTGGCAGTGCTTCAAGGGCCAGAGGCAACTCGGGCAGATATACAAGAGGCGGTGGCCTGGGGTCCCGGGTCCTGAGTCAGAAGCCATCCTCTGGCTCAGGGACCTCTGGGGGCGGAGGCATCTGCTCAGGGTCCCTCCACACCCCCAGGCACGTCTCTGATCCAGGATATGAAGGCGTACCTGGAGGGCGCAGGAGCAGACTTCTGTGACATCACGCTACTGCTGGATGGGCACCCGCGGCCAGCCCACAAGGCCATCCTGGCCGCCCGCTCCAGGTGGGTGGCCTGTGGCTGGTGGGCTGGTGGGTGGGTGGGCCGGGTGTGGGTACCTTGCTGAGGGCCAGCCTGTCTGCAGCTACTTTGAGGCCATGTTCCGGTCCTTCATGCCCGAGGATGGCCAGGTGAACATCTCCATCGGGGAGATGGTGCCCAGCAGGCAGGCCTTCGAGTCCATGCTGCGCTACATCTACTACGGCGAGGTCAACATGCCGCCCGAGGACTCACTGCATCCTCACCTCCGGGGCTCCTGGGTCACTCCTGGGGTGGCTTTGGGGCCTCCCCAAAGGCGTCAATTTCTAGAGGATTCTCGGGTGCCCAGTCTCTCCCGGGTTCCCTGAAGCAGTTAGCTGGCTGGCACTGAGGGGTCTGCAGCCAGGAGGGACAGAGGTGTTCAGAGGAAGGGGTCAGTCACTGCTCTGAGTGAATGATTCCTGGACACGTCACTTCTGTGGGGTCTGAAACTCTGAGCTCTGCAAATGTGTGTGAGGGTGCTTTCCTGAGGAGAGGATTCTGTGGTTTTCTTTGGACCTTGAATGGGGCCTTGGACCCTGCGTGGTTCCAAGCCCGTGTAGAGAGCAGCCAGGGTCCTGCATGGATCTGAGCCCCAGCCGTCCCGGTGGTGATGGGGGGCGGGACAAGGCAGCTGTGGCTCAGGTTTTCTCTGTCCCAGAGGTGTGGTTCTCCTGGGGGAGGAGGGCAGGTGTGGGGAGAGCTCCCCTGGTGGCAGCTCCTTAACCAGCCCCCAGCTACCTGTTCGCGGCCCCCTACTATTACGGCTTCTACAACAACCGACTGCAGGCCTACTGCAAGCAGAACCTGGAGATGAATGTCACGGTGCAGAATGTGCTGCAGGTAGCTCGCTTGGTGCCTGGGCTGCCTGCAGCTGCGCCGGGTCAGGGGTGGGGGTGGGGAGCAGCACTCAGGGCCTGCCGTTCCAGATCCTGGAGGCGGCAGACAAGACGCAGGCGCTGGACATGAAGCGGCACTGCCTACACATCATCGTGCACCAGTTCACCAAGGTCAGGCCCCACCCTGTCCCCCGGCCCGCCCCTCTTCTCAGGGCCCACCCCCCGTGGCCGTGGCCATGGCAGCAGGGGGCCCTGGGGATACCTAAGCAGAGCTGTCCCCCACTGGCCACGCCCCACCCTGTCCTGGGAGCCAGCCCACCCTGGCATGAACCTGGTTCCATCCTTCTGGCCCCGGTTGCCTCCTGCAGGTCTCCAAGCTGCCCACACTGCGCTCGCTGAGTCAGCAGCTGCTGCTGGACATCATTGACTCCCTGGCCTCCCACATCTCCGACAAGCAGTGTGCAGAGCTCGGTGCCGACATATGAGGGCCCACATGGTACTGGCCTCACCCACCCCACCCACGCCACTGCGGAGACTTCTGGCGACACTCAGGCCTGTGGGTGCCCAGGGCCCCCACAGAGAGCTGAGGGGTACATGAGACAGGGAGCTGCAAATGTCCCACCTTACTGCTGAAGACACTGGTCCCACAGGAAGCAGAGAGGGAAGGAGGCCCCCAGAATGGCACCCTCTCTGGGGTGGGGGTGGGGAGCCAGGGCTCAGCAAAGAGGACCCAGCAGGACGGATCCTGGCCAGGGCCTGGTGGGGGAGAGATGAGCCCAACAGGGAGCTGGCTTTGTGTCCCCCACCTGGTAGGGACCCAAGGGGACCTCCTGCCACCTGGAACTTGTGCATGGGCAACACTGATGGGCAGATGGAGTCTGACTGAAGATGAATTTTGGGGTGAAGGGCCCTGAGGTCAGCTCCCCACCCACGAAGTGTCACTCAGGACTGGGCTGGGTATCTGCAGGCCCTGCAGGATCCCATCTGCCTGTGTGTGCATCAGGGCCCCAGGCTGCACCAGGAAGACAGAAGAGATGCACCCCCAGTCCCCGCCTGTCCCTAAGTATTTATTGTCACAGGCTTGCCTCTATTAAAGCCACAGCAATGCTACCTACACAGAGCTCACCATGCAGTCCCCACTGGTGGGTTGTGGCCCTCTGTCCTCCCAGAGCCTAGGCCTGGCTGGGAGCCTGGGTGCTGGGATCAGCAGTCTTGCCTGGTTCTCTGTGCCTGTAGCCCCTCGCCCCTGCCCCCACCCAGGGTGGCCCAGTCATGCAGGGGAAGGGCTGGTGGGAACAATACAGGCTGGCATGGTGCTGTTCCACTCCCAGGGGGCTCTCCTGGCCCCTGTGGTGAACCCTGCTTGCACACTCCACTGTAGGCTCCTGTCTGGGCTAGGACTCTTGAGGACAAGCCGACTCCTTCCCTGAACCGTTCGGGCCTGGCTTACACAATGCCACTTTGGGAAAACATGAACTCTCTTCTCGGCCTCCAGTTGAGCCTGCACAACTGTGGCACCTGCCACTCCTCAGGCCTTGCTAAGAGCCCTGGGGACCATGAGCAGGTAGACCCTTGGGCAAGGGAAGCCTGCCTGCAGGCCGCCAGAAAGCGAGGAAAGGGTGGGGCAAGATGTGCCTCCACTGGCTTGCAGGCTTGGGAACCACCTGGACCCTCTGCTATCCGCATCTGCCTCCTATTGAGTGCCATTTGACTCTCCCAGGCACAATGTGAATAAAAGTTGCACTCCAAGGGCCAAGCAAATTTCATGACACAGTGGAAACACTTCCAGAACTGGAAAGAAATCAGCTGTGCTCTTGGGGCCGAGGCCCTGTAGCAGGGAACAGGTGTGGCTAAGCTACAGATCACAGGTGCAGGGAGGCTGTCCACGTTCCAGCTGAAGTGAAGGAAAGTGAGGACACAGGTTGAGGCCAGGACTGCTGCCCCTGTGCCTATTCCTCTGCTCCCCACACGTTCACCCCAGACCTCCAGGGACCAGGAAGGTCACTGTGGAACCCGCACTACCTGCCCAGCACAGCAGCCACAGGTCAGTGATCAACGTTCTCAGCCGTTTTTCGGATGAGACAGGCCTGGTTGTGAGTAGGGGGCTGCCCAGCAGCTGGGGCTCTGACTGCCAGGTCTGACTGCTGGGCATACTGGGTCTGGGGACAGAAGCCTGTTATGTCCCTGAAAAGGACCTGAGTCTAGCCTGGGTTTTCTAAGTGTTTTCAAAGAGGCCAGCAGGCTGAGGCCAGGCTGTTTCGGAACCCAGGAAAGGGTGTCCGGCCTTGCCCTCGATCTCCATGCACAGCACATGTCTCTCAGAGAACCCTCTGTGGCACAGAGATGCCTGGGGAGTTGTGGCCAAGAGCTGGGCTTCCTGCTCTTCACAGCCAAACCTGGACTCCAAGGTCTGATTCCTCTAGGGGAAAGGGCCTAGAACCAGTGAGAAGGGTTCTAGTCCCCAATAGAGCCAGAAAGCAGGGTCTCTTTCTAGAATCCACTTTATTATGGCATCTGGCAGGTCCAGTGGACAAGCTCAGATCAGGTCCCTCTCCAGGTGGATTCTGATGCAGAAGGAGGCCAGAGCCCTGGCGGGCAGCCCCTCGCTCAAACCATGCTGCTGCTCAGCTGCATGGCGAAGTCCTGCACATGGTCCTTCAGAGTCTGGCGGGCATCCGCCTGCGCCCGCTTCTCCCGTGCCCGCTCCTGCTGCAGCTTGGTCAGCCGCAGCCTCAGCCGCTGCTCCCGCCGCTTGCAGGCCTGCAGCTGGCGCTGGGCCTTGTCCAGGGCATCCAGTGCGGCCTCAGCCCGCCGCTTCCAGAGCAAGGCGCTGCCCACCTGGTAGCTGTGCTCACTTTGGATGTAGGCTCCAGCGGGCGGTGGGAGGCGCAGCATGTAGGCCGAGGGGGAGACGGGTCGTGGCTCTAGAGGGGATGGCTGCCGCTCTGGCTCCCGCTCGGGTGAGGGCTGGGTGCTGCAGCCTGCTTCGTCTGCCTGGGCACCCAGGGGTCCTAGTAGGTCTGAGAAGGGGCTGCTGAGGCCAGGCTCCAGCCTCCCAGAGGGGGAGGCAGGCAAAGCCGCAGGGGCCGAGGCCTCTTCCACCGGGAAGCAGGTGACGTCAGCAGGGGGAGGCGGAGAAAATGGAGTTGTGGGCCCTCGGCCCTCCGAGCAGCTGAGGGAAGACAGACAGACTGACAAGCCAGGCCAGTTTAGGGAGTACATGACCCCACTCCACCAGCCCAGCTGACCCCCACCCCTGAAGCCATTCTACATGCTCAGAACCCTGTCCAGCAAGGCTGCTGGCAGACCCCTTAAAGCCCATCCCTCAGACCTGAGGTGGGGTGGGGCAGCCCCCAGGCACAGCACATACCGTTTCCTGCATCGCCGGAGCCGGCTAACATCCGGGGGACCAGAGGAGTAACTGTGCCCCTTGGTCTTGGTCGTTCGACGCAACTTGGAAAAAGACTCGAATATGGTGGGAACTGCTCCCTCCTTCAGCCTGTGATACCCACTGTGGGGGAAAGCAGTCTGTATGAGGTGGGAAAAAGTGCTGCTGCCCCAGGTCCACCTGCAGGGGTTTGGAGCCAACAGGGTCCTGAACCCATCCCCAACTAGCTCAGTGGGAGCTGGGGAGGCACAGGGCAAACCGTGAGTCTGGGGAATACCAAGTTAAGAGATCCACCAATCTCTTCCCTGCAGGACTCTTCAGAGTGAGTGTATGCAAAGGCTCCACCAGAGCCAAGACACATGATTTCATTTGTGCACCTGCAGGGTTCTGGGGAGCACCCACTAGCACAGTGATCCTGAGGGGTGGAGCCCACTCCCCTCCTCTGTCGTGAGTGGACACTGAAGCTCCGAGCTGGGGAGAACCAGGGCTGCTGCTCCAGGAACCTCTCTATAGCGGGCAACTGCCCCGATGCCCGCCCCCTCTCCTCACAGCCGGCTGCCATGAGGCTCACCTGATTCCCACCAGCTCAAAGCAGTTCTCCTCGAAGTGTTTGGAGCAGAAATAGATGTACTCGGATGCCGGGTCCCACAAGCCCTGGCCGCTGGGGTCCAGCCTCTGGCAGTTGGCCAACCACAAGCCTCGCCTCGGGTTGTCCTTCTTCGGAAGTCTGCGGGGCCAGAAGCCCGTCAGCTTCGGCGTACCTGAGGCCCCGGGCTCGCGCCGCCCAAGGTCCTGGACCGGAAGGGCCGGCAATGCTCATGCCTCCCCTAGACGACGCGAGTACCCTGCACGCGCATAGATGCGGAAACTGAGGCCTCAAGAGCGAAAGGGACTTGCTCGGCGACATCGGGCAGGTAGGAGTCGGGGCAGCGGGCCCGGGGCCAGCTGACCGCCCCCAGCAAGCACCCCTCAAGCACCGCGACCCTCCCACTGTCTCGCTTGGCGCCTAGGCGCGTGCGCAGTCGTGGCTCCTCGCGGCGGGCCGGACAGACGCATGCGCACGTGACCCTGCGAGCGCCGGCGCGCAAGCGCGCTGACCTGTGGAAAGAGATGCCGCGGTTGCGCGTCTCGCGCGTGTCCCGTGTGCAGCAGCCGGCGGCGGAGCAGTGACGCGGCATCTAGGGAAGAGGCGGGAGATCGGTCGCGGGCGGCTGTCCGGGCCCAAAGGGCGCTCGCCCCCCCGCCAACACCCCGCTCCAGGCGGCCCCGGCCTAGCGGATCTCCTCCGGCCCAATCTCGCCCGAGCCCCGTCCCAGCACGTTCTCCCGACTCTATAAGCGACACTCACGGTCTCGCCATTGCTGCACGGCCGAAATCTCGCGAGGTTTGACTCGCGGCGGAAGTCGGGACCATAGAGACACGGAAGCGAGCTGACCTCGCCGGAGGGGCGGGCCGCGCCCCGGAAGGAACGAGTCAGCGCCGCGCGGCGGCTGGACGCTCGCTGGCCGCCCGGGACGTAAGCGCCTGCGTCGGAAACGACCCTGGCTCTGTGAGGCGGAGGCCCAGCGAAGCCCGCAAGCGTAACTTCAGCAAGGGTAGGTGCGCCGGCTGGGGCGGGTGGGGAAGTGCCGGGAGGCCGACTTTGGGGCAGCGGCTCCAGAGCGGGTCGGGGCCGCCCAACCTCCTTTGCGCTCCCTTCCCCAGACAGCGTGGACGCGGTGCCGACCCGGTCCAGACCGCTTCGCGAATCCGAGGAGCGCTGAGGACGTCAGACATGACAGCTTCTCTGGTTCCCGGCCGAGCCGTACTCCGGGAGCGAGGCCGCAGCTCAACACCGACGAGCTTCGTTTTCTCTGTCGGCGGAAAAGTGTGTTTTCCCTAGAAACCCGATCGGAGAAGGCTGGTATCGGGATGGGAGTGAGGGCGAAGTGCAGCACAGGACCAGACGGTGCCAAACAGAAACTTTAATAGGTAAATACATTCTGTAACGTTATAGTCGCGGGGTACGGGGCCGCCAGCCATGCCTCACGGTCAGTACTCCTCTCCTTCCTCGGCCTCGGCCTCCACGGAGTCCACGCCGACTTCTTCGTAATCCTTCTCCAGAGCGGCCAGATCCTCCCGGGCCTCCGAGAACTCGCCCTCCTCCATGCCTTCCCCCACGTACCAGTGCACGAAGGCGCGCTTCGCGTACATGAGGTCGAACTTGTGGTCCAGGCGGGCCCAGGCCTCGGCGATGGCGGTGGTGTTGCTCAGCATGCACACGGCCCGCTGCACCTTGGCCAGGTCTCCGCCCGGGACCACCGTGGGGGGCTGGTAGTTGATGCCCACCTGCCAGAGAACGGGAAGAAAGCACCGCGTGAGGCTTCGTCAAACCCAGAAATGGCGGCTGCGTTCATGGGAACAGACGGCACGAAGGTGCCCGCTGGCGACCTGGGGGAAGGCTGGGTTCGCCCTGTGCCGTGCCAGGCACAGGGCCAGGAAAGCAGGGAAAGAGGAGCCCCAGAGCCTGACACCTGACAGTCCCAAGCTGCCCGAGGGCCTGTGTCCCAGCACCTGTGACATGGGATAAGGTGCCCAGGTGACAGAACTGTCTTCATTCTGAGAAGGGACACTTGTTGGGCTTCTTCATTTCCTCCAGAGGCTTCAACAAGCTGGGGACTAAGTTCTGTGGCTGAAGCTGTTCCCACCACGCAGTCAGCACAACTGGTGGATCACCGGGGAGGGTCGGAGCCCTGCTTTCCCACCAAACAGTGTGTGCACAGCAGTGACAGGCACACGTCAGAGGTCCTAGGACGCTGCCACCACTGCCACAGGACGTGGCCTCCATGCGTGCTAAGTAGGAGGGAGGGAGATTCTGGTGCTGGGACCAAGGGGAAGACAGTCCAAGCTTTAGATCAGGGATGACGTGACCAGAGGTTTTGGCAGGAGATACGGGGTCAGCGAACGGTCTGTAAAGGTACACGTTCTAGGCTGGTGGGCCGTGGGGTCTCTGTCCCAGCTACTCAGCTGTGACTGTCGCACAAGAAGAGCCACAACAACATGCCAGTGAACGGGTGTGGCTGTGATCACGTGAAACTTCATTTACAGACTCAGGTGATTGGCCCGCCAGCTGTGCTGACCCCTGGACCGGAGGAAGAGAACCCAGACACCAAACCTTGGTTAAGAACCCACCGCAGCAGGCCCACCAGCAGCAGCGAGGCTCTGAGCCAGGGGAGTGTGCAGAGCAAGGCTTGAGGAAGGATAGCTCCATCCTCAGAGGGAAGACAGGGTCTGGGAATCAAGTGTGGGAGGAAGGTTTCCATCTGGTATCTGGGTGGCGGAGCAAGCTGGGTCCAAGGCAACCCGGGCACCTGTCTGCTCTACAAGGCGGCCATTTCTCCACAGAAGGATTCATGACAGCTCTTTCAATCAAACGCTCCGTAGGACATTTAAACTGGGTGTGATTTCTACACACCACCGGAACCAAGTGGGATTCAGAGTTAGCAGTCAGTTTATAGTTAACACCCCAGGTTCAAATAGCCACATGAATGATCAAGACACCCGGGAAATTGCTGCATTTCTATTATAAGAAAAATTCTTACTGTAAGAAAAAAACACAGAAAAAATCTCTCATTTCTAAGTCCAACCTACATTTCCTACACTAATTCTACCACCCAAGAAACGCCTCCAGATAATTTGTTAAAAATACGCTCATCACGGATACATCGTGTGATGACTCAGGAAGGAAATGCAAGAGACACCAGGGAGTGACTTGTCCCTGGCTCACTCATCTACAACCCAGCGTGGCTGCCCTGGCACGGGACCCTCCGCAAAGGGGCAGCGTCCCATCCCAGGGTCTGCCGCACGCGGAAGGTGAACCCTTGCCACCTCCCGGTCCTACCTTGAATCCGGTCGGGCACCAGTCCACAAACTGGATGGTGCGCTTGGTCTTGATGGTGGCGATGGCCGCGTTGACGTCCTTGGGGACCACGTCCCCCCGGTACAGCATGCAGCAGGCCATGTACTTGCCGTGGCGGGGGTCACACTTGACCATCTGGTTGGCCGGCTCGAAGCAGGCGTTGGTGATCTCGGCCACAGACAGCTGCTCGTGGTAGGCCTTCTCGGCCGAGATGACCGGGGCGTACGTGGCCAGGGGGAAGTGGATGCGGGGGTAGGGCACCAGGTTGGTCTGGAACTCCGTCAGGTCCACGTTGAGGGCCCCGTCGAAGCGCAGGGAGGCCGTGATGGACGACACGATCTGCCCGATCAGGCGGTTGAGGTTGGTGTAGGTGGGCCGCTCGATGTCCAGGTTGCGCCGGCAGATGTCGTAGATGGCCTCGTTGTCCACCATGAAGGCGCAGTCCGAGTGCTCCAGCGTGGTGTGCGTGGTCAGGATGGAGTTGTAGGGCTCCACCACGGCCGTGGAGACCTGGGGGGCCGGGTAGATGGCGAACTCCAGCTTGGACTTCTTGCCGTAGTCCACGGAGAGCCGCTCCATGAGCAGAGACGCAAACCCCGAGCCGGTGCCGCCCCCAAAGCTGTGGAAGATGAGGAAGCCCTGCAGCCCCGTGCACAGGTCCGCCTGAGGAGAGCAGAGCAGGGACGTGAGCCGCCGCCCGCATAGCCGCACAGCCGCCCGCCCCCCGCGAGCCATGTCTCGCGCCCTTTTCCTCCACAGGTCTGCACGGACGGGTCTGACCCGTCCACGGTGAACACGCGGTACACCGAGGGGCCGGAGACCCGTGGAGGCCCTGCAGCCACGCTGGAAGGCAAGACCCTGGACTCACGGATCTGCGGGGCTCTGCCCAAGTGACATCCCCGGGGGACGTCCCAGGCCTATCCGGGAAGCCTTCCCAGGGCTGCTCTCACCAGTTTGCGGATCCGGTCCAGGACCAGGTCGACGATCTCCTTGCCGATGGTGTAGTGGCCTCGGGCGTAATTATTGGCCGCGTCTTCCTTCCCGGTGATCAGCTGCTCCGGGTGGAACAGCTGCCTGTAGGTCCCCGTGCGTACTTCATCTGCAGAGAGGACATGTGTGCGTGTCTCAGGACACCTGCTAGGTCACAGGGATGGCGGGTGCGGGGACCCTGCTGTGACACGATCCCCCCTGCTCGGGGCTGCGGCAGCCCATCTTACTGCTGGCAAAGCAGCTGCTTTCTGTACCAGGTCTTCCTCAGTTCAGAGCCTGAGCCCCACTTTTCGAGCCCTAACCTTTCAGCCTCTCACTGAACACGGCCCCGGGCACATACCTGTATGTGCGTCCTCTCTGCAGAGGGATTCACAGGAGCACACGGGCTCTCGGGAGGCTCTCCCACCCACACAGGCGAGCTGCTGCCCCCGGCGCCCAGTGCCTACCGACCACAGTGGGCTCCAGATCCACAAACACCGCCCTGGGCACATGCTTGCCAGCCCCGGTCTCGCTGAAGAACGTGTTGAAGGAGTCGTCCCCGCCGCCGATGGTCTTGTCACTTGGCATCTGGCCGTCGGGCTGAATGCCATGTTCAAGGCAGTACAGCTCCCAGCAGGCATTGCCGATCTGCACGCCCGCCTGCCCCACGTGGATAGAGATGCACTCGCGCTGGGAAGCAGAACATGTACATGAGGCTCCCTTCTCCCTGGCAGTTGTCACCATGGGGCGTGACAACATAATCGTGTTGGTCTGTGCCTCAGGCTGTCCAGGGTGTTCGCAAACCATATTTCCCAGGAGCCTTAAGTGACCCCTTGTCCCTGTGAAACTCCTTGTTCTAAACCTCTCTGGCTGATAACGGGGGCCAGAGTTAGCTCCAAACCTAAGTGTTCGCTACTGTGCAAAAATCAGGTTATTTTAAAACTTGGAAGCCATGTAATGTCAATAGTAAACGCCACGTCACAGCTAGTTGGAGTAATTCTCTGCAGAATACAGCAGCTTTTGATTGTGAGCTGACTACAGGGTGCGGTAAGAGGTAGGAGAGTCAGGAAAGGGAGAGTGGCCTGGGACAGGGGGACCATGGCCCAGGCAGGGTGGTCACGGTGTGTGAGCTCCATCTCCAGCTCTAGGTCTGTCCTCTGTTCTCTGTCCAGCTCCGTGCTCTGAGAGACTGATCCAAGTGGACTTGCCTCCTGCTTCTGGTTGCTTCAGCCTGCACCAGGCAGCAGCAAGAGTCAGGGAGTTTAGAGGAAGGTGTGGTTGGGGCGCTGCTCCCTGTGCCCTCTCCCAGACTGCCGTGGCTGCTTGAGTCCATTTACCGGAGCACAGACCTTTCATCAGTCAGGGTCTTGATAAAGCTACTCTTTCAACTTCTAGTAACTGCTCCCTCCCTCCTGCCTTCAAGCCTAGGAGTTAATGTTTCCCAGACACCGTAAGTACTGGGCTACTGAACTGTCCTTTGGTGGTTTTCTTAAACCCTGCTGTACCTTCTACTTTTATCAGTAGTATCTTAAAGATTCTCCTCCAAGCATGTGTTTCGAATGTACCATCTTTTTTCTGCCAGGAACGTAAGTCCATAGTCACTAGTCACTCGTTTGATTTTAGACACATAATCATTACAAATACATAGAGGAGATAAGTGATATCCCAGGTGTCCCACCCACCCTAAACTCTAACGTACAATCCTGAGAACTTGAAGTCTAGTTTTCTGTTACGCATGCACCAGCTCTCAGGGCATCAGAGTTCAGTCACCACACGTCATCCCAGAAAGAAGCCTCCAGCTCCAGCAAGACCTCCAGTGACAAGCATTTGGTCCTCAGCACTCTGGGAAGTCCTCTGGAATCCCCCCACCTGCACCGTTTTCAGGTCCTACTGCTTGTTTTGTCTCATGTGATCCAGATCTCCTGTTTTTCACCAGATCCCCAGCCTGACATTACTTGCTCAGGCCAGGTAGGATGAGAGCAAGTTCTGTGACCCAAGGAAATACCCCAATTTCTTCATTTACGAAAAGGGGCTGGGAGTTGGTCTGTCAGGCCACTTCCACCTGATGGTCTGTGGGATGGAACTGGTCTAAGACCTTGGCAAGGGCACTCGCAGGTGTCTTCACGAAGCCAGGAGCCCGCCGCGACCTCGCCAGGGTCCTTCACGTGCACGTTCCTTGGCCAGCTCTACCTCTCTTTGCAGGAACTACCTGAACCTTGCTCTGGACCCGCCACCTGCCCTCTCGGCGCCCCGACCCCGCGCCTCTCCTACCGGTGCCCGGGGGCCCGGCCTCCCGCGGTCCGCGCATGGGGAGAAAGGGGGAAAGGACAGCGTCACTCGGCACCAGTCCGCCTCCCGCCTCGAGCCCGGGGCCCACGTGCGGGACCTTCGCACACCCTGGCGGAGCGGTGTGATGGGCCACCGGCTGACGTTCGTTATACCCGGCTCCTCTCCCGTCTCTCTGCCCAACCTGCGCGATCAGACGGGCGCCCACGGCAAGAGGGTTCCCTCGCCCGGACCCCAGCCCCCTGGCCCTCTGGTTCCCCGTCCGCCGGCCGTACCATGGTGAGTTCAGTCGCCGCCGCCGCTCCAACCTCAACCGCTGCTAATGCTTAACTGCCGCCGCCGCCGCCGGCTCGCCGCGCGCTCCGTCCACTCGCCGCCGGCGACCATTGGTCCCGGATGCCGTGGGGTGGGCCGAGGCCCAGAACCCCACTCCCGATTGGCCGACACGCGACCCGCGGAGAGTGGTGCGTTCTGATTGGATGTGGGCTTGGCGGGAAGGCTGCGAGGTCGTGGGTCGCGCAGAGTGGAGTGCAGCCGGGAGCTCCCGCGCAACCCCTGCCCTCAGGTCAGCGCGGCCGCAGGGCGCTCACCACCTAGTGCTGCTGGCCCGGGACCCCGCTCCCTATCGGGTCTTCGCGGGCTCGGCCGCCTGGTTTACACCGCCCGCTACAGGGAGCTGGGTAGGGCGGAGCCCCGGCCCCATCCCAGGGCTGGGCCGCGCAGTGCCCACTGTGGAGGGCGGACCATCCCGTGAGGATGGCCGGGCTGGCTTTCCTTGGCTTCTAGGGGCGCGGGGAGGGGGTGCAGCGGCGGGAAGGGCTCTTCGAGGCTGGGACCCTGGTCTCTGGAGGTTACCGTCCCCTCGGAGGGTCGGCCCCTTCCGGGTTCACTCGGCTGACCGAGCCCGCGCTTCCGAGGGCGCTAATCCTGCGGGGCCGGGGCCCCACCTTCAGGGCCTCTGCGACCCTGATTACGTCCTGGCTTTCCGTGCGGTCACTGTGGCTGGGCCTCGTCGGAGGAGCGCGATTCAGTGTGCAGCGCCCCGTCCTGGCCAGGGCTGCGACCACGCCATGCCACCTATTCCACCGTGTTCTTAAATACTGTATATCTTTCCGAGTATAAAAGCGACACATACTTAGAGTAGGAAGTGTGAAAAATGCAGAAAAATATAAAGGAATGAAAGTAAAAATCCGTAAGCCCACCTCCTAGAGATGGTCATTGTTAATATGTGTGTGGGGAGGGTGATCTTTTTCATTTTTCTCCTAGTGTATACATTGATACATTTTTAAACACATTTTGAGCCAAATAATATGATTTTTTGATAAGTTTTCTTGAGATATAATTCACGTATACATCACCCATTTAAAGTGGTGTACAATCCAGTGATTTTTTTTCCTATATTCACAGAGTTGTTCAACCACCACAACAGTCCATTTTAGAACATTTTTATCCACCAAAGAAACCCACAGCCTTTAGCTGTCAATCTCCAGCCCCTCCCATCTCCCAGCTGGAGGCAATCTCTCACGGACATTTTGTCTCTGTATTTGCCAATTCTGAACATCTCGTGAAAGGAATCATACAATATGTGGTCCTTATGACTGGCTTCATTCACTGCTCACAGTGTTTCCAAGGTTCATTCCTGTGGTAGCACGTGTCAGAACTTCATCCCTATTTCTGTTAAACAATTTTACCATACAACTCACCTGTTTAAAGTATACAATTCAATTACTCTTAGTATATTTGCAGAGTTGTGCAAGCATTACCATTATTGATTTTAAAACATTTCCATCACCCAATTCATTCCTTTTTATTGTCAAATACTATTCCATGGTTTGGATATACCTCATTCTATTTATCCATTCATCACTTGGTAGGTATTTGCATTTTGTAGATAATATGAATAACGCTGCTATGGACATATGTGTACAAGTTTTTGTGTGGACACTTGATTTTGTTTCTCTAGGAGTGGACTTGCTGGGTCATGTGGTCAACTCCATGTTTAACCTTTTGAGGAACTGCCAGACAAATATGTAATTTTTTTATCCTGGTTTTCTCCTTTCACGCCATAAATTGTGTGCATTTTTGCTAATTGTTGAATGTCCTTTGAACACTTGATCTTTAATGTTGGCAGAGTTTCAAATCTTAATTAATCCTCTGTTTTGGGGCATTTGGTTATTTCCAGTTTTAATATTGTAAGCAGCATTTTCTTGTGCATCTTTGGACATCAATTTATTTTTGCATCTCTGCTGTAGAGAAGATTAATCAGAACTTTGCATCAAAGGACAGTCTGTTTTAGGGCTCTGAGTGCAGAATGACAAATTGCCTTCCATAAATAGTTGTATCAGTTTGCATTCTTTTTAGTTGACTTTGGGAGTGATAGTTGCACACCACCTTATATTTTAATTGTGTCCTGAGGTCTCCAGGGCAGGGACTTGACTGGGCATCTTTGACCCCGTGCCCAGCTCAATGTGCAGCGTATAATACAAGTTTGTTTTACATGAATGAGTAAGAGCATAGGAAGGCCCGGATTAGCACAGGTGTGGAGTTACTACGCAGGCTGGCTCAGTAGGAATTCCCACCTGGTTGACATGGGTACTCGGTGCAGACTCAAGTGTTAAAAGACATCTTGAAGTTGAAGTGGCCACTGGGAGATGAGGAAACCACACTTCACAGTCATTTAGCGCTTCGGGAGACAGACAGCAGTTCTTTTTCATACTCTACTCTGCAGGCCACAGTCTTTATGCAAAGCCCTGGAAGAATTACCTTCAACGAGCTGGCGAGGTCCTTAAATTCTCTGTTCACCTGGATATCCTGAGGAGAGACCCCATTACAAGGTGGTACATTATTACTTTCTGAGAACTGGACTATTTCATCAACACACACAAGGTCTCTTTAGGGTGGCTTCTCTCCTGTGCGTGGCAAAGTCACCACAACCCGAACTATTAAAACAGAGAAGGAGGGGGAGGGTACAGCTCAAGTGGTAGAGCACATGCTTAGCATGCACAAGGTCCTGGGTTCAATCCCCAGTGCCTCCTCCAAATATAAATAAACCTGATTACCCCTCTCCTCCACCAAAATAAAATAATTAATACAATAACAACTATAAAATAGTTTTTAAAAAACAGAAGGGGGAGTGTCAAGGGGGGCTGCTGGGGGCCTGTTCTAGTTCTTGATCTGGGGGCTGGTTACACAGACGTATGCTGTTTGTGCAGATCCACCCTAAATCTATGTGCGGTTTTCGGCATAAATATTTCACAATTTAAAAAGTGAAAACAGAGTTTTGGGGAGAAGAGTCTTTTTCCCTGAGCACCAGTCTTTCCCTGCACAAGGATCTCCATCGGGTCTGTCACCTCATCCTAACTTCACAATGGCCCTGGGCGGTAGATAGTAGCCCCGCTTCATGCAAAGACACAGCTGCGTCCTGGGAAGGGCTTCCCGTGAACTGGAAAGATTCCAAAGCGCCTCCCTTAAAACCAAGATAAAATCTACACTACTCAGATTGGACTAACAATAGCAGTTAAGGAACAGGAATATAGAGCATTGCTCATAGACCAGTGTTGGTCTCTAATTCAGAATCCAAGATCCCACATTGGTGGACTCAGGATTTGGCCCCAGGCCTCTCTATTTCCAAACACTATGGCAATTCCATGATAAGAAAAGCTTCCAATAACCACACATGATGTTGAATGAGCGTGTATTTTTGCTAGAAGACTTCTTGTATCATTATGGTTTTTTTTTTAAAGTGGTAGAATCCATTGCTGACCGGAATTCTCAGAGCAGAAGGAACATGGTCGAGGCAAGCTAGTCTCTGGCTTTGGAGTTGTAGACACTAGGCAGGTAGAAGGCAACACTAAGGATGTCCGACATCAGTTGTCCCAAACCTGAAGGACTGGAACTGTGAAAACATTTCTGGAAAGGCTTTGACTCAAGCCTCGGCTGAAATAAATCAGGTAGAATGAGGCGTGATTCGTGATTAGAGTCGTCAAAGTTCGTATCTAGGGATTCTCTCCTTAATGTTTAACTGTTTAATGTTTAAGTAACTTTTTTCCATATCAAAAAGAAAAATTGAATGGAAAAGGGGTCCTAATCTCCCACCAGCCACCCAAGTGAACCTTCCAGCACTGGATACCTGCAGGCAGCACTGGCCAGGCGGGGAGGATGCCGCCTTGCACGGGCCGAACCTGCAAATCCAAACATCAGTGAACAGTGAGCATTGTGCCCTCTCAGCCAGTGAAGAACCCAAGCAGGGGTCCGAGGGGGACCACCGCGGCACCCCGCTTAGGGGTGGGAGTGTGGTTGGAGTGGCGTCATGACCTACATTCAGGCCCGAGTGGAACTAGAACAAGGCCACACCAGGTATCCACGCTGGGCACTCTCTTTCTCTAATCCCCACTTTCTTCCTCTGAAATGGAGAAAAGGATACCTCCCAGGGCTGTGGGAGGATCAGAGATGAGGTTTCTGAGAGGCTCTTACAGAGAAATCCAGCAATTCTAGGGCAGAGAAGGGATTAGCCTGGACAGACTTGAGCACACCGAAGCAGCCTTCACTTCGCATGGGATTCCTGGACACCTAGGAAGCACACACAGGTGAGAAAGCCTGAGCCCAGAGAGGCAGGAGCAAATGGGAGAGGGAAGAGTGGGGGCTGTTCCTCATCTCTGATGCTGTGCCGTAGAGGTGGTCCCGCGCTCTCAGCCCAGAAGGCCCCTCCCTTGGACGGATGCAATGCCCTGGGTGAGGTTGCGAGCTGGGGAAGAGAGGAAAGGGGTGGACACTGGCTGAACCCTCACTCTGTGCCGGGAACCAATAATCTGGACACACAAGACACACCCTACCCTTAGAGAGCTCACCATTGTGGGGAGGAGAGGAAAGGAAGTATAAAAGTGCAATATGAGAAGTGCACCAACTCTTCCTGGGAAGTAAAGGGTGGGCGGGGGCTAAAACACCTGCTCTGTGCTTTACAGGTGACGTGGGTGGAGCTGGGCATTTCAGCAAGGGGAGCTGCAGGAGCCAAGGAGGGCTGAGAAATTGCATGGTGAGGCGGGAGGATGGCTGGCAGCTGGGCCTGAAAGTGATGAGCATCGAGGCGGCAGGGAGCGTGGGGCTGGTGGGGCCCAGAGCTCACGTGCTGGGAATGACGCACTAAGCTTGGATTCATCCAGAGGGGAGCCGCCGATAGGTTTAAAGCAGGGGCACGTTTCTGGTTTAGAAAGATCACCTGTAGCAGGTGGGAAAACAGGATCAGAGAAGGGAAAGCAGCGTGTGGACAGAAAGTGAGGAGGAGCAGGCAGTCTGGGTGCTCTACAGGAGGTGAGATGAAGGAGGGAGAGAGTGGAGGGACAGGGAGGGGCAAACACAGGCCCCAGCTTCTGACTTGATGGGAAGGGGCCCCCATCTAGAGGCAGCCCTTGGAGGAGGAAGGTGTGTTCAGTTTCACCTCCCAGAATCCGAGGGCCTATTTCCATCTGGGGGACTCTTTAGCAGGTTGCTGGGGGACCCAGAGCTCAAGAGAGGGGTCTGGGCTCTAGATAGGTGGTCAGGAGAGGAGTGAGCCTCAGGCTAGGGAAGGGGGTCCTGCAGGGGGCCCCTATCCCAGTTGAGGGCCAGGCAGGGCCAGATGCCCCCTGGAGCTGGTGGTACTGTCTGCTGAGCTCACGCTGCTGGCACAGGGCTCCACTCTCCCTTTTCTGTCTTCTGCTCTCAGGCTGCTCAGCTGCTTCCTCCCTACTGGCAGCCCTGGAGGAAGGGAACCCCTGCTGCACACACAGGGCCCCAGGTAGGTGTGAGCCTGGCCATCAGCACACCTGGGCCGCCTCTTCTTCCCAGCAGGGCCAGAGGAAGAGCAGGGGGAAGGTGAAGGGAAGCCGAGTGGCCCTGGCCATCTTCAGCAGAGCATGGCTCCAGTGGGCTGAGCAGGAGGGATGGCCCAGAGGCTGGTGATGCCCTGGGAGGGAAGGATGGGGGGAAGGAGTCTGAAGGAGGTCGTGGGCTAGGCCAGAGATGGGCGAGTGGATGACAAGGGGGAGAAGTAGTCGCAAGAGGAAGCCAGGGGCCCACTCCCCCATCTGGGCTCCAGAACCCATGCACTTGTAGCCACTGGGGTGAGGAGCCATGGTGTGGGAGGGATCTGTGGATGGGCACAGGCAGGCCTTGCACTCACCACAAGAATTCTCAATGTCCGGTTGACCCGCAGGCCCAGGCCCAGGCTCAGGGCTCCTGCGGCAGAGATGCGGTTGTTGCTGCAACAGAAAGGCATGTGCCTTGAGCCACACTGCGAGCAGCCCCGCAGATTGCTCCCACGTCCCACCACCCAGTTCCCTCCCCACCTCCTCCTCCTGCTCCTGCTTGGCCCAGACTCCAGTCTCCAGGGCCAGCCCCACTTCCCTCTAACTCCTTAGACCCCAGCTCAGCCCTGACTTGCAGCATCTCTTGTGGCCTCCTCTGGCGGTGGCTCCTTACATGGGGAGGAAAAGTGGGCAGGACTGAGCAGATGTTCTCGCCCTGGTGGGCAGGCTCCGCTCACTCAGACAACCCAGGCGTGGGGCTCAGCCATGGTGGCTTGTGACTTGCTTGGCCTCTACTGTTTTTCTTCCCTCTGGGCTTAGGGTCCCTGTTCCAGTTTCCCGCAGAGGCCTCGGCCTGGAGGGGCAGCTCACACACGGAGACCCCAGCAGGTCACACAGGGCGGGCCCTCCGCAGCCGTGTGCTGAGCAGGCAGACCATTCCCTCTGAAGGGAGGACCACTTGTGTGAAGCGTCCATCCACACCAGGCTCCACTGAAGATGCTTTACAAGTTTGCACTTCCCAGCCCCCAGCCCACACGGCAGGAATTATGAGTCTCAATGTACAAACGATGAACTGGAGTGAGAAGGACAGAGCTGGGCATGCCCAGACCATGGCCGCAGCCCACCCTGAGTGCTCGGGGCAGGTCGGGGCGCCACGGGGGGGTAGCAGCAGCAAGATGGGCACGGGTCCCTGGGTGGCCATGGGCCCGGAGGCTGGGGCGCGGGCCCCAGTGCTCTCACCTCATGATGAGCTCCTCCAGCATGTTGTTGGTCTTGAGAGCTCCCCCCAGCGCAGAGGCTCCGGTATCTCCGCAGCCATTGTACGAGATGTCCAGGACCCTCAGGAAGATGTTTGCCTGGGATGCAAAGGAGCGAAGCTGTGGGACCACAGGTGATGGTGGAGGGAGCCAGGGCCACGGCCTCTGAGCCCAGGATGCTGGGGGGGCCTGGGGAACACAGGGCTTGTGGAAATGCATGAGGAGCAAAGAGCATGGGCTGAGAGCGGGAGAGGACAGAGGTTCCAGGGAAGAGCCCTGGGGCTTGGACGAGGGTAAGCGGTGGAGCTGAAAGGCCAGAAGCACAGCACAGAGGGAGGATGAGGATGTAAATGAGCCTTGGACTGGGTTCTCGGCCACGGGCCTCTTAAGGTCACAGACCTCGAGGCTGTTTGATTAACCTGTCTTGGGGACTGTGATGGGGAGAAGAGCAGAGCTCGTAGGTGCCCTGGGGAGACAGAGCCTGACCTGCCACGTCAGGGGCAAGACCCCAGGTCAGCCCTGTGGGAGAGCAAGGCAGCAGCTGCCATTTCCTGAGGAGGGTCCCACAGAGGCAGCTGGCACCGGAAGCATCTCAGACACCCCTCCCATCCACTCCTGAGGCCCACGAACCACAGGACCCAGGTGAGCAGGTGGGGGTTCGAGGGTGTGTGCTGGGATCCCGGGGTGCAGGGCTGTCATCTCAGGGAAGCAGCTGCGTATGCCCAGTAGCAAGTGTGCATCACCAGCCTGCGTGGTGTACCTCCAGTCGAGTGTCTGGGGAGCTGTGTGACATTAAGTGTGGACCCCTCACTGAGGATGTGAGGACAGGTACAGGATACCAGACATTGTCATCATTAAATGGACCCAGGAAAATGAAAGTCACCCAAGCTCTGCAGAAAAGATCCAAGGCTCATTTCTGAAAAGCTGCAAAGATGGGGGGCTGGCTCCTGGGAGACCTGCCCCCAAAGGACAGGCGGGAGGGGCTAACTGGGCAGGGGCCTCATACCTCCAGTCCCCTGGCAAAGGCTAAGGCTCCTGGGCCTCTCAGGTGATTCCAGCTTATGTTAAGCTCAGTGAGTCCTGTGTTTTCCGCCAGGGCTGGTCCAAGCATCTCTCCTTAAGAAACACCAAGATTCAAAAAATGACGCCAATGTTTGCTGTGGGCCAGGGTCTCTGCTGTGCACGAGGGTCAGGGAGTTGAGCCCAACGTGGGCCTGCCCTGCTCACAAGGAAGTCACATTTAACAGAGAAGCTATAAATACAAATTAATGGGATGTGAGTTATTGTAGACTGCAAACAGGGAGATGTGGGAACAGAGTTGGGGCTAACCCTGCCAGTAGAGGGGGTGGTCAGGAAAGTGTAGAGAACCTTGAAGACTGAGGGACTCACCACGCCCGTGTGCAGCCACCATGGAGAGTGGGCCCAGGAAAGAGCGGATGGGGAACACAAGACTTGAGAAAGTGCATGAGACCTGGTGCTGGTACGGGTGGGGAAGGCTGGTGAAAAGAGGTAGGCTTGATGGGCACTCGAAAGATTCTTTAAGAGACAGAGTGGGTGGAGGGTGTAGCTCAGTGGAAGAGTTAATGCTTAGCATGCACAAGGTCCTGGCTTCAATCCCCAGTACCTCCATTTAAAACAAAACAAGAGAGAAGATTCAGATAGGGCAGAGACAAGAGGCCAGGGGACTAGCTGGAAGGTTTATGCAACAGTCTAGGCAAGAGGTGATAAGGCCAGTGCAGAGGAGGTGGTGGTGAACAGGAAAGAGTGGGCTGTGTGGGTTAGAAACCCTGAGAGATGTTTTACCTGTAAGATAGGCAGAAGCCCCGCTATCCACTCTCAACGTTCAGACCTGCTCCCGGTTCTCAGCCTCCAGCTGCTCCCCACCCCCACCCCGACCCCGTGTGGGACAGTTGACCCCCTTCTTCACGTGGCTGAGAGCTCCTCACCCCCATCCAGGAAGCCTTGCTTGCCTGGCTGGGCTGGGTGGGACCTCCTTGGACCCCATGTCCACTGTGCTTCCATCCTTCCAGGTTCTGGGCATGAGACCTCCCTAGCTGGGAGTCTCTCTCGGGGATCTGAATCTGACCCCTCTCCGTGGTACCGGCACCGAGCACAGGCCTACCGAGGCTGGTTTGAAGACACGCACAGTGCACGGCAGTGTCAGCACCTTGGAGAGCTCCCCGCGGGGCAGTGAGGACTTGCTGGGACGCGGCTCCAGGCACTGGGTCTAACACACGCCGGTTCTCAGACACTTTCAGAGCTGAGAGAAGAGGGTGGCGGTCCGCCACTTTGAAGGGAAGCCTCTCTGCTGAACAGCTCAGGGGTGAGAAGGTTCTACCCATGAATCCGGCTCTTGTAGCTCGTTCTTCGTGACTCTTGCGGCCAAACTATGAGGTAGGTGCTACCCCCGCCTTGGGTCAGGTGGGGAGACTGAGACCCAAGCTCCTTCACCTCTAAGGGAGTCGGGCCCACCCACAGAGCCCCCCTTGGGGAAACAAAATGGTCCTGCTGAGTCTGTCCTTTTCCAGGCCAAACCCCAACCCTACTGTGCAGCCTTCCAGCCCCCTGCATTCTCGCTGCCCCTGGAGCTGGCCCCCTGACCTAGTAATTAGTTGAAAGTCTGAAGTGAGCTTTTCTTTTACTTTCATTGACTTCCCACAACGATTTTCTTACAAGGCAGACTGGTTCTCTGGCAGTTAAACTCCAGGGCTAATTCTTACAAGCCAAGGCTGGTGCCACCCCACTGCTCTAAGCAGAGAGAGCAGTGATTCCCGAACTTTCTGGATCAGACAAGTCTCCTGGGGGCATCTGTTAAAATCCAGATACACAGGCACCCCCCAAGAGGATTCAGAGGTTCAGTAGGTCCAGGGTCGTGGAATTTGTATTCCTAACCCAGGGTCCCAGGTGATTCTTATAATTGATTAGGGTAGTTGAGGACAGGCAGATAGAACTGCATGTTCCTGGTAAAGCAGACATCTCATGCAAAGACCCTGGGGGCATAAGAGAAAGTGGTGAGATCAAGGAATCCCATTGATGTCCTCTACAGCACTTGGAATAAAATCTTCATGCCTTTTGCCATGATTTGTAGTCCTAAGGCCTTGTTGCCTCTCCACCCCACAGCCTGGCCCATCTCTCAGTAGCACAGTCACACTGTCTGGGAAATCATTCCTCTGTTTGAAATGCTCTCCCTCTGGTCTTTTCATGGTTGATTCCTTCCCCTCTGCACATTCAGTTTAAATGTCACCTCCTCCCAGAGTCCTCCCCTGTCACCTCTGAAGCTGAGGGTTCCCATTCTTCTCTAGAATCATGCCCTATTTGTTTCTAGTGTAGCACCAATGATGATGGAGAGTTAGCTTGTTAATGTGTGTTCCTTGAGGTCAGGGAATTTGCTTTGTTCATGGCTGGATCCCTAGGGAGCAGAAGCCAGAGCACTGATGCTCTGAGTGGTCCTGCCAACCTCCACTCACGTAAGTGCCACCATCCTGGCCCTGGTCTGTGGCCAGATGTTACCTGCTTGGTCATTCAGCTGGTTGTAGCTCAGGTCCAGGGATTTCAGGCCTGTGTGGGCCACCAGGAGTTCAGCAAGGTACTGGGCCGCCTGCTCCTCCAGGTCGTTCCCTGCCAGCTGTACCTTCTGCATGGCTGGGTTCACCACCAGGGCGGAGCAGACAGCCTGGGCTCCCACTGCTCCCAGCTGGTTCTCTGACAGGTCCACATCTGGGGGCCAGCACCACTCCTCAGTGAGTGGGATACACAGCCAGGTGCCACCCTCCTCCGTCCCCTGAACCTTCCAGGCCCACAGCAGCAGAGAGAGCTTTGCAGCAGGACAGCTTTGCTGTCCTCAGCAGCATGGTGACTCTGCCTGCCACCCACTGGCTGGGTCCCCTCAGGCCCCAGGCAGCCTCCCAGACCCCCATGCCCACCCCATGTATCCACAAGCTTTGTCAAAGAGCTAAAACCACCTCATCCTAGTGTCGTGGAGGATGTCTGTGACATACATACATGCAGCCCCCTGCTGATGAGTCTTGCCTGGCAGCAACATAACCCTCCCAGGGAAGCCCCCGCTGCCCCATTTCCAGACACAGGCAGTGTCCCGGTGTCTGTGCAGGGAGCTTTTATGTGAGCAGACACTACTGAGATGTGTCCCCCACATCCCCAAGGGCTAAGTGGCATTGATGACTGGGGTTATTTAACAGATTGGAAGCTGAGGCTCAGTGAGGTTGAGCTCCTTGCCCAGCGTCACCCGCGCTTCCGTGGCAGAGGTGGCATTTAGGTCCAGCCCTTCCTCCTCTCTCACTGCCCAGCCCTGCCCCTCTGTGCAGAAGCACTCTCCCACCCTGCATTCAGGCACTAGGAGGCCACCGTCTGCGGGAGTCGGGGGTCCAGCACGGGGTGGGTCTAACTCCACCCCTCCCTCCCCACCCAGGGAGGAGGCCCCCGGGTGAGAAGGCTCAGTGTGGGGCAGCCTGCCCTCCTGTCCCAGGCTCAGCACCTACCACAGATGCTGCTGCTTTTGCTCAGAGCACCTGCCAGGGCCTCTGCACCGGGCCCACAGAGCCCATTGTCCCGAAGGTCCAGCCGCTTGATGTAGGGGTTGGAGGTCAGTGCAGAAGCCAGAGCCCGGGCCCCCTAGGACAGAGAGGGGCCTGAGGAGCCCGGCTCTTCCCAGGGCTGAAGGCCCCAGACACAGCTGCCACTACCCTGGCTCTGTTTCCAGGGCTCGGCCCACTCAGTGCCCTCCAGATGGAAGGCCTTTCCCTTCCCACATGCCCAGTGACACCAGCTTTTTCTAGGCTTCACCCACATCTCACCTCCTGGATCCCTCCCTGACTCCCCAGAAGGTTAGAGGCTCCCTGCAGGCTCTCCAGCCCTTATACTGAACTCTGTCATAGCCCTGATACCACCTGTCACCCAGATATGGGGGCTGGGACATGCCTGGCACAGAGCAAACCCGGGGTGTGTGTGGGATGGGCTCAAGAAGGGACCACGCCCATGACTGCTGCCTCCTGAGTCCCTGTCCTCCAACCCTGGCCCCAGGGTCCCTCTAGGGGTACCTGGGGCCCCAGGCCACGGTGCTGCAGGTTGAGCTCTGGGGTGCTCCCTTGGCGCAGAAAGCAGGAGGCAGGCACGACACCGTGGGCCCGGCAAGACCTCAGATAGAGGGTGTCCTTGACCCATTCTTGAAGCCCATGGGTGCCTGAAAGGAGAGAGGGGACCATTGTAGACTCCTCCCCAGCACAGCCACCTCCCCTGCCTCTGTCACTGCCCAGCCTGTGCTAGTAGGGACTATTGCCCCCAAATACAGATGAGGACATCGAGCCTCAGAGAAGGCAGATCTTTCCCCCAATGTCACACAGCTTATAGTCACTAATCCTGGCTCTACCCTTCCTGTCCAACCCCAAAATGTGAACTGTCTTCTACTGGACTGTAGAACACACATGCTTTGTGAACATTTTATGGGGGAGGAGACTGAACTAATTCTAAGTTCTATGCATTGCTTAGCTTAGTTTTTCCTGACGGTTGGGAAAACCCAGCCCTGATTCATTCCATTTTAGGGTGGGACAGCCCATCTTACACTGGCAAGATTTTTGCTTGGTAACATTCTGGAATCCTGTTGTAATGGTGGAACTCTTGATGCCGCCAGGAGCATTGAGCGGAGGGCACGGGGCTGGAACGGCCACTGGCTGCCCCGAGGGTATCCAACAGAGGGATGCGCTCCTGCTGGACCGGGTCCCCTGCCCACTCGGCCCCAGCCAGCCCCCCCGCCCGGAAGCACCTTCCGTCTCCAGGTCGGAGTCCAAATCCGAGTCCGAACCCTCCTGGGCCTCTGGCACCCCTTCAGGACGCCCAGTGTTTGCCACCGCCCCTTCCTCCTGCTCCTCCTCTCCAGGCCCCTCGCAGGGAGTCCTCATGGTTACTCCCACTTGGCAGTCGCGCACACCAAAGCGGGACTGCGCGGCGCTGCACGGAGAGCCTGGCGCCGGGAATGTGGGCGGACCCTCCGGCCCGTTGACCAATCGGAGGTGGCGTCCGGCGAACAGGCGCCCGCTGCGGCCAATAAGACGCCTCCCGCAGCAGTCGCCCTGGCAACTCCGAGTTGTTGGTTGCTGCGGATACCGCCGCCGGCCTGGGCTGACCTAGACCCGTGAGCAGCCAGGACCGACTGACTTGTCTCTTCGCCGCCCCAGGAGGCTCCAGCATCGCCCCCTTTCCACTCCAGAGCCTGCAGGTGGAGCAGCTCGTCGAGGGCATAGCACAGAAGGCCTTGGGGCCATGCAGGGCCCCGCCCCTCCTCTCGCGAGCTAGTCACGCTCTCACTCTGTGGGTCCCAGTTTTCTCTCATGCTCTAGCATCGCAAATGTTGCTCCCTCCACCAAGAACATTCCTCCCCAACTCTGCTCGTTGAACTTCAGGATCTGCAAATGTCAGCTCAGAGGTCACTTCTTCCTGAAGCTTTCCTTATCCTCTCCTGCTGGCCCCGTGCTGCCCACACAGTACCTAACCCACCTGTCATCACCCCAAGGAGTGAGGCCAGAGGGCAAGGGACAGAGACTGCTCCTCTCTGCGTGCCCAGGACCGGGTGGAGGGAGGCTGCAGTGGGTGGGAGGCCCAGAGCAGCTGGGGGTTGGGCCTGATCCCAGGGCTGGGAAGTGGAGGCCTGCCCTAGGTGGAAGTGTCCCTTTAATAGTGGCTGGCTTGACCTGGCTTGGCGCCTGCTTTACCTCCTGTTCAGCTGTGGCTGCAGCTGCTGTGCTGACTCATGCACCCCAGGCGCCAGCAGGAGCTGGGAGCATGGGCTTCGCTGGGACCGCAGTGGGCTGGGGGCTTCTGGATTATAAAACGGAGAAGTATGTGATGACCCGGAACTGGCGGGTGGGCGCCCTGCAGAGGCTGCTGCAGCTGGGGGTCGTGGTCTACGTGGTGGGGTAAGAGAACGGCTCCCAGCATGCTGGCCGGAGGGAGCATGGCTGGTCCTGCTGGGCTGGGGTGAGGGTTTGATTCTTCAGGGGCTGGGCTGGTGGTAGTGGAGACTTGTTCCCAGCCCCTTGGTGGGCTTGGCACAGAGCAGGAAGCCCCAGATCGGGCAGGAGGTAGTCCCTGACTCTCATGAGAGCTGGAGCACCAAGGCCCGGGTAGAGACCACCAGTTCTAGCTTTAAGGAGGGAGCAGGATCTAGACAGGGAAGGAGGAGGAGATTGGCTGGTGAAGGAGGTGGTGGTGGACATCTCCAAGTCTATGGGCGCCTGACGGGAGACCCCCATGAGGTCTCCCTCCCCACTGGCTCTCCGATGCATGGAGATGAGGTAGAGCCCCTGATCACCAGGCTGGGAGCCTATAGGGTGTGGGGAGAGAGTCTGAGCATGTGGGGACCAGATCTGCTGTGTGCCGGGGACACACAGCACTGCCCATCACCTCCTTCCCAGGTGGGCCCTCCTCACCAAAAAAGGCTACCAGGAGCAGGACCTGGACCCCCAGACTTCTGTCATCACCAAGCTCAAAGGGGTTTCCGTGACCCAGATCAGGGAGCTGGGGAATCGGCTGTGGGACGTGGCTGATTTCGTGAAGCCACCACAGGTAAGTGCCTCGGTGAGGCTGCTATGTGCTGACACCTCTAATAGCACCCTTGCAGTGTGGGAGAGAGGTGTGTGAGGCTGGGGGAGGCGTGGTGCTGTCACAGGGCCAGGCTCGGGAAGGGCCTTACAGAGGAGTGGGGTCTGGACCAGGCTTTCGGGCATGTAAGAGGTTTCCAGGTGGATGAGAGGATGGGTCGGGAAGCCGGGCTAGAGGGATGTATTTACCAAGTCTGCTCTGGACATGAGAGAATCATCTCAAGGCTTGAGCTTGAGTATGGGGTGGGAGGGGTGTGGGGGCCGGCACCTAGAGCTTTTGGAGCTGGAACACCACTGTCAGATGCTCCTTCTCTGGCCCTCCCACGCTGTATTTCCAACCCCTTTTCCCTCCACCCACACTGTCCCCAGCCTCAGTTTCCTCCTCTGTCATGCTGATGCCCAAATTGTAACCCTGGTGACCACTTGCCCTGAGCACAGCCACCTCCTGAGTGCACCCTACCACGTCCAGAGAGAAATCATGTCCCTCTCTCCACGTGGCCTCTTGTTATCCGATGATGTCCACCAGCGCTGAAGCCGGACCCAGCCTGACGCCCTCCTGTCCCTCCCTCCTGATCATTCCATTTCCTGACAGTTTGCTCTTCTGCCCTCACTGTACCTGGATGGGGCTGTGGTCTTCTGGAGAGTCCCCAGGTGCCCTCCACAGGGCAGCCAGGCTGAGCCTGCCAGCCCCTGCCTTTGACACTTGGAAGGCTCCCTCTCCACGATGGGGACCACCTAGCCCCTTGAGATCCTGGCCACTGCCACCCCCACTGCCCTTGGCCCAGCCCTCGCCTCCTCTTCCTGGATGTGCTTCCCTCAAGCTCACTGAGCTCTCATGCACACCACACAGACGCCCGCCATCCTTTGCCCAGACCGTGCTCACCTCTGGCTCCCCTGGCCATGGGTACAGTGAGGGGTCCACCTCCCTACTAGCCTGGGTGGGTGCCCAGTCCAACTCGGCTCTGAACTTCAGTGGTGGAGCAAGTAAGAGTGAACGTGAGAAATAAGCTTTTCTCAAAGAGGCAGACATGGGCTCAGAAATGGCCAGAAGCCCAGCCAGGCTCCTGTTTGTGCCTCCCATCCTCCTGGGGCACAGGGTTGATGACTCGATGGGACCCTTCCCTCACAAGCCAGGCTTCCAGCTTCAGGCCTCTCCCAGTTGGGGAGGGGAGCAGGGACCAACCCTGACACTTGCCTTCCAGGGAGAGAACGTGTTCTTCTTGGTGACTAATTTCCTTGTGACGCCGGAACAGGTTCAGGGCAGATGCCCAGAGGTAAGGCTGCCTGAGGGCTTCCCAGTGGGTCCCTAGTTCCTCCGCCAGCCCTGGGTCACTAGCCATATCCCCTCTTCTCCTTCCCAGGTGACTGAGGGCTCGTCAGTAAGTGCGACTTTATCCCAGGCTCTGGGAGAAAACCTTTCCGCGAATCATCTCACATAGTCATCCCAAGTACCCTGCCCAATAGGATCTACTTAAATGACCCCATTTAAGATGAGAAAACAGAGGCTCAGCAAGGGAGACTCACATGCCCAAAGCCGCCCAGCCTGTGAGTGACAGGACTCCGGATCTCTGAGCAGCCTTCTTCCAGAGTCTTCCACCACTGTCCTCAACGAGGTGTCTAGGTCCCTCCCCATCTAGGACCCCTCTGGGGTCTCTGCAGATTGTCAGAGTATCACCCAGAACTGGGCACAATGCTCAGGTCAGTTCTAGTAGCAGGAGGCAGGCTGGAAGATCACCTCCCTTCTCTACACACGGCCTCCATTCAGGTGTCCCAAGGCAGCTTCCGTTTTTGTGGGCAAAGAGCACATTCGTGTTTGTGCTGAGTTCAGGGTCACTTACGATGTCTGGGTATTTTTCATGACAGCTGTGGTCAAGCCAGCATCCCCCACTATATCCTTGTCCATTTCTCATCCAGAAATGCAGATCCTCTCCCTGAAATCTCACCTTTCCCCCTTGTCTAGGAAAGTCCCAGGGATTCAGCACGGATTCAGCACATTTTTATTGTGATAAAAAAACAAGTAACATAAAATTTCCCATCTTAACCATTAAGTGTATAGTTCCTCGGCTGTGAATTTTGTTTGAACATTTGGGACCCAGGACATAGCTTTGGAAGCCTTCCTCTCTGGTGGCATCTTTCTTTCATCAAGGCTAAAACATAATCATTTGCTGGGCTGGAGAGTAACAGTGTGGTCACCTACCCCTGATTCCTGGTCGCTGGTCCCACCAGTTACTGGGGGTTTTATGTCCCTCGTCTCCCCGTCCTCAAAGGATCTGAGGCACGTGCACTCCACAAACACACACAATGTCCTTCCCTTTCTAAATGCTCAGAAGACATTTACTTATTGTTCAGTTTCTGGACTGTCCTGCAATTTTGCTGGGGCCATGGTTCTGTACTTTTCTGGAATCTGTGTGGTTCCTCTTTTCCTGGTGTCCCAGCTTCTGGCTCTCCCCTCAAAACTTCAGGGCAGGGAAGTAATTCATCAGATCTGAAAACCCTTCTTCCCAAGACCAGCTCCTCTGGAGTCCTGGTCGTCTCCACCCTCTCGGCACGTGCACTGTGCTCCGTGTAGCATCACAGACTTCAGAGAACACTCGCCAAGCCTCCTCCAGGGCTGCAAAACCACCCTCCACGTCGACAAGCTCCTGCACAGTTGGCCCGGCCACGGTGGCAGGTTCTGTGTTGGGGGCAGAGGCCACAGCTGGGAGCCCCAGGGATGGGCATCTGAAGGGTTTCCTGCTGGACTCCAGGCTCAGTTGGGATCTTGAGGACATCCGGGCAGAGGCGGCTGCCTGGGCAGAGGCTCCGAGCTTATGGGATGAGGCACCTCCAGGGTCATCATTTGCGCCTCAGGAGGGACCATTCAGGCTGCTGGATGGAGGTGGATGAGGCAGAGGTGGGGCCCCATGGTGGTCACTGTGGGGTCTGGTTGAAGGAGATGGTGGCCCAGCCAGGGCAGAGAGGAGGGGCAGACTCAGGACACGGGTAGGGACAGCAAGGGAGAGCAGGTGACCCCACAGTGTCCTCTGCCCACTCACCACTTTTGGCTCAGAGTCACTGAGCCCTTCTTAGTGCCGGACGCTGTGGTCTCCCTGCTGCCCCTGAGCCAGGGCAGCGGCATCCATGTCAGCCCGGGACAGGACTATGGAACTGCGTCTGTGAGCCTGTACCTACCTCCTGGGGCATGGGACCCTTGGGAAGCTTAGCACCTTCCCCTTCTGGCTGATCCCAGAACTCCGTGGCTGTGTGCAGGCACCAAGGTCCCTGTTTTACGAAAGAACAGGCAGGGAGGGGACGATGCTTGGCCTTGGAATATAGCACCTGCTCACCCGTCCAGCCAGGGCTGCTCCCCTGCCCTATTTTATTTGCACCCTTCAGCTTTCTCATGTGCCTCAAACTCAGTGATCCCTGGGGGGCAAAGGCGAGGAGGGTCGAGTGCCTGTGGACCACAGGGCCCTTGGCAACTCTGCTTTTTCATCCCAGCACCCCTCCATCCCGCTGGCCAGCTGCTGGGCCGACGAGGACTGTCCTGAAGGGGAGGCAGGGACGCACAGCCACGGTAACTGGGGCCCTGGGTGACTCTCCATGTGGGCCTTCTGGTGCCTCTGTGCCTCTCCTTTTTGTCAACAGTCCCCTCCACCCCCTCCCCAGGCCCGGGGAGGTTTGGGGGCCTGGAGTTTGCCTGTGTTTTCAAGGCATAAAGACGGGCCAGTGTGTGGTGTTCAACGGGACCCACAGGACCTGTGAGATCCGGGGCTGGTGCCCGGTAGAGAGCGGCACTGTGCCCACGTAAGTCTCTCCCCTCCAACCCGCCCCCCCCACCCCCAGGACGGGGCCCCAGGACCTCAGAGCCTGCCCCCCCCTCCTTCCCTGCAGGAAGCCCCTACTGGTCCAGGCCGAGAACTTCACGCTGTTCATCAAAAACACCATCACCTTCCACAAATTTAACTTCTCCAAGTAAGGTGGGGGTGTCCGGACTGGCCAAAGACCCTCTTTGTCCCCTGCCTGGCCTGACCCCTGCCCACCTGTCTCAGGTCCAATGCCTTGGAGACCCAGGACCCCACCTATTTCAAGCGCTGCCGCTACGACCCAAGCTCCAGCCCCTCCTGCCCGGTGTTCCGCATCGGGGACCTTGTGGCTGCGGCTGGAGGGGTCTTTGAGGACCTGGCACTGCTGGTGGGTCCATGGGTCGGGACAGGGTTCCAGGAGGGCTGGGACAGTGTTCTGGGCCCACGAGCCGGTGGAGCAATGCTGTGCTGTGTACAGGGTGGTGCCGTGGGCATCCAAGTCCGCTGGGATTGTGACCTGGACGCTGGGGGCTCTGACTGCCGGCCCCACTACTCCTTCCAGCTGCAGGAGAGGAGCTACAACTTCAGGTGCGGCCCCCACTGCCCACCTGCGCCTCAGCTGGTCCTCCTCCACCTGTCCTTCTGTGGCGGTCAGGACAGACCACCCTCCCAGAACTCCGGACGCCTCCTGTGTGTGGGTGGAGGGCCCAGGGGCAGGACGGGGTTTTCTCAGCTCCAGGTCCCCCAGCGCAGGCTCCGCCCAGCCTCCCACCTGAGCCCTCCCCACACACACACACACACCCCGCACCCCTGGCTGCTCCTAGAACCACCCCCCAGCCCCTCCTCCCTCCCCCTTCCACCACACAGGAGGCTTTCTTTTTTTAATTTTCACTTAAAGCTTTATCAAAAAATTTTTAAAAATCTATAGACAATGTCAGAGTTCAGTATTGTGAACACCCGTACAGTGGCACCTGGGTTGAGTAGGGTTTGCTTTTGTTTTTGTTTTTACCACATTGCTGCATTTGCTCTCTCTCTCCCTCTAGAGCGAGCGGGTACATTTAGATAGATTTCAAACTGAACCATTTGAAAGTAAATGGCAGACATCCGGTGGACACTCGCCCCTCTCAGGGCTATCCTGAGAGTGGGGACCTTTCCCAAGGGACTGCTGTCCTATTGTCACACTCAGGAAATGTAACATTGGAAAGATGAATCTAATGTTTAAATTTCCCTCCCCAGCTGTGCCAGTAATAGTCCTAAATCTTTTTATTTTCCAATCCAGGATTCACTCAAGGATCTTTTTTTCTAAGTGTAGTTGGTTTACAACATTGTGTCATTTCTGGCGTACAGCATAGTGATTCAGTTATACATATAAATATGTTATTATACACATTCTTTTTCATATTCTTTCCAGTATAGTTTATTATAGGATGTTGAATGTAGTTCCCTGTGCGACCCAGTAGGACTTCATTGTTTGTCTGTTTTGTATACAGTAATTCATGTCTGCTAACCCCAGACTCCCACAGTTTGTTTTCTCTGTCTGTGAGTATCTGTTTTGTAAGTTATTTGTCATATTTTAGATTCCCCATATAAGTGAAATCATATGATATTTGTCTTTCTCTACCTGACTTACTTCACTTAGGATCATCTCCAGGTTCATCCACGTTGCTGCAAATGGCATTATTTCATTTTTTTACGGCTGAGTAGTATTCCATTGTATACACGCACCACATCTTCTTTATCGTCATCTGTCACTGGACATGTAGGTTGCCGCTCAGGGATCTTGCATGGTGTTTCTTGTCATGTCTTTGAGTCTCCTAAACAGACCCCCCCACCCCTGGAATCCTGTCCTTCTACCACCTCATGTCACCTTGTCACATGCGTGCACACACAGGCGTGCACACACAGGCACGCACACACACACACACACGCACCTGTGCTCACACAGCCACCAGGTCTGGAGATGATGCCTTTGACTTTTCTCCCTGGACCTGGCCTGGCCTGGCTTCCCTGATCTCCTGCCCTTTGTGATGATTAGGGACTGGCCCCCCACCCAGGGTCTGTTCCCCATACCCCTGTGTCCTTACCGGCCCTACTTTCTCTGTCAAGAACACCTCCCTGACTGCTGGAAAACCATCCTGAGAGTCTCCCTTGCAGCAAACCTTCCCAGGTCCACGGGGGAGGAGTGAGATCCCTCCCCAGACCCTCATAGCCCTGGGTCTGCCCCCCACCTCCCCCACCCCCACGGCCAGTGTCTGTTTAGGGACCTTTCTGCCCCTGTCCCCTCCACAGGCAGGGAGCTCCTGAGAGGCGGGTCCCAGCTTGCTCCTTTGCTGTATCTGCAGTGACAACACAGGGCTGAGACCCAGGGCTGGGGCTGAGGGGTTCATGGAGTCAGTGGATGAGTCAGATGGAGGCTTGGGAGGGCCAGACTGGCCCCGGAGCAGGCAGAACAGGCCACCAGGCTCTCTCCTATACCCAGGACAGCCACTCACTGGTGGGAGGCCTCGGGCGTGGAGGCCCGGAGTCTGCTCAAACTCTACGGGATCCGTTTCGACATCCTCGTCACGGGGCGGGTAGGTGGCAGGGGTGGACAGGGGTGGAGGGGAGGTGGTGGTGATGGTCCTGGCTGAGGCTCACCCAGATCTCTCAGGCAGGGAAGTTCGCGCTCATTCCTACGACCATCACTCTGGGCACAGGAGCAGCTTGGCTGGGCGTGGTGAGTCTGCCTAACGTGGGCTCCCTCTGGTTTGGTGAGCATGGGCCCCTGGTGCCTGAGGTCAGCCCTTGGGGTGAGGGCTGGGGATGTGGCAGGAGGGGTGGGCAGGTTGGGGGCCAGGACACAGGTCAGTCCTGCCTCTCCTCTCCCAGATCACCTTCCTCTGTGACCTACTGCTGCTGTACGTGGATGGAGAAGCTCCTTTCTACTGGAAGACCAAGTATGAGGAGGTGAGCTGCGGGCCGACCTGGCCCCTGGGCTTCGCTACACTTCTGGAGGGTACAGGCTAGAGCTCTGATCTGCTGTTCGCACCTGCAGGCAAAGGCTCCAAAGGTGACCACCAGCCCCGAGCAGACAGAGCAGGCATCCACACCCCCGTGCCCAGCTGCCCAGGGGCCTTAGGGAGGACCCAGCATCTGTCCCGATGGCCACGGCTGCTACTGGGAGCTGGACACCGGGACCCTGGCCCTGTCTCCACTCACTGGCCCCCACTCGCCAGCCCTTCCTGAGGCTAGTAGCTGTTCCCTGCTGTTGGGGGTCTGGGCTGGGAAAGGTGGGGGCCTTGCCTGGGGAACCCCGTGGATGGAGCCCCAGCACGGGGGGCGAGGGGGTGGAGAATTCCATCCTTCAACTCCCAGGCGGACCATCCCTCCCCTGACTCAGGCCTCGGTAGGGTGCTGCCTGGGGAGATACAGAAGCCAGTTTTGCACAGGGACCTGCAGCAGAGCATGTCACAGGGCATTAGTCCTGAGGGGCTCCTGCTGTGTCTGTGTCTGGAGAACTCTCTCCCAGGCTCTGTCACCAGTGCTCCCAGCCTCAGCCCACTCACCAGTGGTCAGAACAGACCCTCCCACTGTCTGTGGAGACCCCAGCCCTCTCCCCTGGCAGCGCCCCCATCGCAGGTAGAGCCCCCACACTCTTAGCTGCGCTGCTCCAGGGTCTGTGCTGCCCGAGTCCAAGGCAGAGTAGACAGAGGCCTGATAAGAGGGTTGCCTCCACTGTGCTGGTGCTGGGCTGCCTGGGGCAGGGCCCCACCCAGTGTGGGGCCTCATCCATGGAATGCAAGTGAGGCCAGATAACCCAACCCCCTCGGGCCCCCAGGCAAGGGCACAGGCACCCACTCATTTTCTGTGCACCAGCCCCTTCTGGGGACAGCCCTTGGCCTGTGGAGGGCTGGGATTGGGAGGAGAGGATGGAGGAGCTAAGTCGGCAGTACTGGAGGCTCTAGGACCTTCTCTGGGCCCCCTGGGTGACACCCAGCCCAGCCTCCTGGAACCTGTTGGGGTGGGGAGGATTGTGTCTGGAATTCACTGCTGCCCGAGGTCACACCTAAGAACCAGCCTGAGGCAACAGCTTGAAGGAGATCCTGTCCTTCACTTCAGGTGGAGTCCAGCCATCTGGGCTGGAGGGAAAGTCCCAAACAAATCACAGAGGCCCCCAGAGGCTGGCCTGGTTCTGGCTCTGGAATCCTCATGGGGGTCTGACTCCTGCCTGCTGGGAGCTCCCCACGCCGCAGGGGGTGCCCACAGTCGAGGGAGGGACAGGCTGTAGGGGTCTTGGCCCCAAGTCAGCGGCAGGGATTTGGGGGAGGCCCCTGGGAGGTGAGGGGCTGCTTTTTCATGGGCCCTGGTGAGCAGGCGTGCTGGCTGCTTGCTGGTGCAGTGACGTGGGCCGAATGGGGAGGGCCAGGCTGGGGCTCAGGCTGGGCTAGCATCTGGAACCATCTGGCACCTGGAGCCTCAGCAAAGCCTTGGGGTCTCTGCCGCCTCTGGATCCCTGCGTCCCTGGGGTGGGGTCACATGGACAGGGGCCCAGAGAAAGCTGATGTGATGGCTACACAGTGAAGGAGTAAAGTCTGCCAAAGCCAGCAGCTTCCCGCGTGGTCCTTCCGGGCAGGAACGTGAGCTGGAGGTGTCTGTGGTGGTGAAAGCATCACCGGGGGGACCAGCGGGGCGGGCCAGGGTGAGCCTGGGGACCCCCTCGGACCAGGTGGGCTGGAAGGAATTTGGAGCAGGCCCAGGCTCTTACGTACCCATCCCCACGCAGGTACCACTGGAGCCTTTACCCAAAGCCCTTGGGGATGGGGCAAAGATGGAGAGCTGGGAGCACCAGCCATGACCGCTGGAGAGCTGCCACAAGTCTGAGTTTGGAAACAGCTGTTGCCTCAGTCTACAAGTGGGTGTGCACCCCAGGGTGTGGGCCAGGTGGCTGCATGCCCGTGTGAGTGTCTCTCTGCCTCCCTGGGCAGGACTCGGGCACGTAACACGCTTTCTGGAAGCCCCGGGGAAACCAAAGGGACCCCAAAATTCCTCTGCCCTTTCTAGGCGGCATCCTGGGGGCCCAGGCTCGACTTTCTGGGTCCACCCGTCCTGTGGTGAGGAGCCTGGGGAGGGGAGTCTGACTCTGCCCCAGTCTTGGACCCCTCTGTGCCTCGTGCCTACTGCTGGGAAGTGTAGCTTCCTCTGAGCTGGGCAGAGGGCACTGGCCTGAATGTCCCCGACTCAGGGCTGTCCCAGGGCTGCACACCCCCTCCACTGCCTTGTAGAGCTCTGTGTCTTTGCTGTGCACTGGGGACAAGTGGTTCCTGGAGGCAGGTGAGGGCTCGGCGCCACAAGGAACAATGGATGCTGGCAGGCCACGGGCAGTTATTACTGTAGATCCCTGAGGCTGGGGACTCTACCCCACCGGCCCACCCCACTTGCCCAGGTAGCTGGAGTTGGTCATAAACTGGAAGGCACTGGGCAAAGAGTCCACCGCACCAGCGCTGGCCACGCCCATTTCCAAAGATGTGAAGCTCAGTCCCTTCAGTCCAGAGGTCCCAAGGACCCCCTTGCGTGGCCAGGCCCACAAACTGGAGCCACCCTGGAGAGAAGGCAGGCCTCCCGAGGAGGTGGGCAAGGGTGGGCAGGTCCTCAGCCTTCCTCATGGACTGGAGGGCTGCTTGGCGTGGCCGGGCTCCTGGGCTGGCGCCTCGCTGGGGAGCTGCACGGCTTGCACTGTCCCCTCCAGGCTGCCGCTGGGGAAAACCACGTAGTGTGTGGCGGTCAGCCCTGGAGGCTCCCGCCGGTTCTCCTTGCTGTGCCAGATGCCATAACAGAAATACACGGTGAGCCCTGCAATGGGCGGGGAAGCATGAGTGGCAGGTCCCGGGGCTCGCCCTCCTCCGGGCTGCCCAGAGCCCAGCCCAGGCCCCACTCACCGATGAGCAGCCAGATGGAGAAGCGCACCCAGGTCAGGTAGCTCAGCTTCAGCATGAGGCAGATGTTGAGGAGGACGCTCAGCGCTGGAGTCAGCGGCACCAGGGGGATCTGAGGCACAAGGGCAGGGCTGGGCTGGGGCTTCTCCTGAGACCTCAGAGACTTTCTCCGCCTCTGGAGATCCTGGAGACCAGGGCCCGACTGCAGGTGGAGGGGGCTGTGCCTGCTGCCTCCCAGAGACGGGAGCCATGGCTCGTTCCGCTGTGGCAGAGGACCAGGTGGGCGGGGGGTGGGAGGATCTGGTGGGCTGACAGCAAGTGGGGGGTGGGGGTGGGGAGTACCTGGAAAGTGTCCTGCTGGCACTGCTGCTGGTAGGCCCCCAGGACAAGGACACTGAGCAGAAACATGACACTGCAGAGCAGGAGTAGCAGGATGTAGCCCCAGCGAGGGAGGTGCAGGGCTGAGTCCCCGAAGATCAGCAAGCCACCCAGGGTGATGGCTGAGGCCACCAGGATGCAGATGGCCCAAGTCACGGCAGCTCCAGGGCCACACCTATCCAGGAAGCCCAGGTAGGGCCTCAGGACTGGCCGGAGCTGCCCAGGCTCAGGGGCCAGGGCCTGCTCAATGCCCACCAGCTCTATACGGTCTGAGAAGGAGTTGTACTCCTTGGGCGCGGGACGAGGGCTGGCTGGGCTTGGGGAACTGGACAGAGAGACCTTCTGGAATCGTAGCACAATAACACTGATGGCCACGAAGGTGTAGGCCAGCAGTGTGCCGATGGACAGGAACTGGACCAACGCCTCAAGGTCCAGCAGCAGCGCCACAGAAGCCGTGAGAACCCCAAACACCAGGATGCCCACCAAGGGCACCTGCGTCCTGGGGTGGACATAGGCAAACGCCTGGAAGAAGAGCCCGTCGACGGCCATGGCGTAGATGATGCGCGGCAGGGAAAAAAGGTTACTGAGCAGGACTGTGTTCATGGCTGCGGCAGAGGGTGGGGGCTGGTCAGCATGGCAGACAGACCCCCGGGGCCACTCCCACCTTGGGAGCAGGGGCACGAGTTTGTCTGGGTTCTCAGAGTGAGCCTGAGTGACTGTGGAGTCGGGATTGTCACTCCCCCAACCCAGGAATGGGACCCCTCAGTTTAGGTCGCAGGCCACTGGGAATCTGGTGAGGGCTGAGTCATGCTGTCCAAGAGAGACCTGGACGCACATGCGCAGAACGGACGATGAGGGTGGGGCAGCCAGGTCCCTCCCAACAAGCCTGGGGGGACAGTCTCATAATTAGCACCTTCCTGAACCCATTATACAACTCATAAAACTAAGGCCCAGATGGAGGTGTGCTCCCTGGGGGCCAGGGCAGGGCTCCACTTACCGCAGATGGAGCCAGTCGCCACAACGAAGCCGGCCCATCGGTAGCCCCGCTGGTAGAAGGCGTCGGCTAGCGCAGAGTCGGGGTCCAGGCTGTGCCAGGGCATCATGAGGGTGAGCACAGTGGACACCAGGATGTAGGCGCTGGCTGCCAAGCCAAGCGAGATGGCGATGGCCAGGGGCACGGCACGCTTCGGGTTCCGGGCCTCCTCGCTGGAGGCAGAGATGACGTCAAAGCCCACGAAGGCATAGAAGCAGGTAGCAGTGCCGGCCATGATGCCAGAGAAGCCGAAGGGCGCAAAGCCGCCCTCCTGCTCTCCCCAGTTGTGTGGGCGGGCCAGGATGAAGCCCAGGATGATGACAAAGAGGATGACGAGCATGCTGATGCCAGAGAAGGTGTGGTTGAGCCAGGAGGAGACTTGGGCTCCACAGGAGACGAAGACGGAGGCCAGGAGCAGGATGCTGGCAGCCAGGATGTCTGGGTATCTGGCCAGGAAGGGCACCTGCCAGACGCCTATGTGAGCCTCAGTGAAGTTGCGGATTTGGTGGTCGAACATGGCATCCAGGTAGCCGCTCCAGGCACGGGCCACGGCGGCACCACCAATCACATACTCAAGCACCAAGTTCCAGCCGATGAGGAAGGCCCACAGCTCACCCATGGACACATAGGTGAACAGGTAGGCAGAGCCTGTGCGGTGCACGCGGGCCCCGAACTCCGCGTAGCACAGGGCCGCCAGCAGGGAGGCCACAGCGGCCACTCCGAAGGCCACGACTACCGCCGGGCCGGTTATCTCTTTGGCCACAGTGCCTGTGAGCACATAGAGGCCCGAGCCCACTGTGGCCCCCACTCCCAGCAGGGTCAGGTCCAGTGTGGACAGGCAGCGCCGCAGTGATGTCTCCATGGTGGTGTCCTCCAGCCGCTTCAGCCGATTCACCCTCTGGCAGAGGCGGGCCAGGCCAGCAGCGCTGGGCAGCCCCAAGGCCATGGTGGGCAGTTGGGAGAAGCACGGAGCCAGCTGCCAGCACCTACCAGGGCTGGAGGAGAGTGACAGGCTGGGTCACTGACCAGCTTCAGTCCTTCCTTGGACCCCACCCAGGGGACCTGAGCGCCCTTGAACGCTGGCATGCTGGAGGGCTGGGCTGGGACAGGGCTGGGCAGGAGGTCCCAGAGATGCTTGCAGGGCAGGGCAGGGAGCCTGGTGGAGCGAATTTGGGTGTGTTTGAGGGGGTAGCCCTGAGGGTGAGGAGGGGGCAGCCCCAGGGAACGCGGCTGGGAACCCAGAGCCAGGTGGAAACCGGAGGCTTCCTGGGAGCTGGGCCAGGCCTCCAGGACCCGGAACAGGAGTGGAGCTGCGGTCCTGGGCGTAGCCCAGGCGGCCACCTGGCCTCAGACATCATGGTCACCTTCCCCTCCCCCACCCCGCAGGGCTGGAGTAACCGAGCGCTGGCCGCAAGCGGGGGCACCCTGGGTCTGGCTCAGAAACCTCAGGCTCAGAGCTGTGCCCGGGCCCCGCCGTACGCCCCTGCTACCCCCGGAGCCAGTTTCACCGCGCCCCGTCCCCAGGCACCTGAGCTTTTGCCTCCTCCCGAGTCGTCTGCACAGGACCCTGCGACCCACCTGCTGTCTCCGCTGCCGCTGCTGCTCTGTGCGCTGAGCCCGCCCCGCCTGCCGCCTGCCGCCTGCCGGTGTCGTCTGCACGCAGAGCCCGCCCTACCCCCCGGGCGCCAGACCCAGCGCAGGGCCCCACCTCGCTGTCACGAACATCCAGGTAGCCCACTCACTCCTAACTCGCCAGGTTCTGGGGACGCCCTATCCCTGTGCCCAGTTCACAGATGAGGAAGCCCAGGCCACTAGGGTGGCCTCCGAAGCTGGTGGAGGTTGAGGTGCAGGTTTGCGGGGACTGGTTTGGATCCCATCCGCATTCCATTGCTGCAGACACCCTCGTTTATCCCTCACCAAGCGGGACACCATCCAGGAATCCCCAGCACTGAGGGTGTGGGGGCGCTGGAGTCAGGCAGGCCCTGGTAAGCTGAGAGTACAGGTCTGCCTGAGTGGCCCTGGGCAATCCTGACATCCCCCGCACAGTAAGACACCTCATAGGTTGGCGGGGGAGTGCACGACTCTCAGGAATGTCCTATGAATTGGCAGAACTCAGGCTGGCTGTTCCTAGCCTCTAGCTATGCACAGTTTCCTAAAAAGAGGAAGCAGTATCCTGGGACCAACCCACAGCCCACCAGCTCTGGGCACCCCTAGGGCCCCTCAGACCGTGGGGGACCTCACAGCAGCCCCCCCCAGTTCGTGGCTGTCAGTGAGAGGCACAGTGTACTGAGCACCACTCCATGCCAGTCCCCGCACCACAGGCCAGCCCTGTGGCCCATCACGTGACCAGGCTGGTTTCTTCCTGGGACCGGGGCTCTTTGCCCAGCTCTTTCCACTGCTTTGAAAGTGAAAAGGTGTGTATGATGGGGTGTGCCCTTGTCACGGCAAGATGATGACCATCCATCCAAGCAAAGCAAAATCAAAACAGGTATCCTCTTCCCCCAGAACTTCCCACCTGTTTGCAGGTTTATATGTGGTTTGTGGAATAGGATTTTAAGGGCACCTCCAGCCTGTCTGGTTCAGTAGGCTCACGGCAGGCTGGTGGACCACCCCCTGGCAAGAAGGTGCCGCTGGGAACACTGCCTTATCCAGCCCCCTCGCTCCCTTCTGTTATTTGGCTGATACTGTCTCTTTTTTTCCACCCCACTTTTATTCTCAAAATAACATTGGACTAGGCAGGGAACCAGACTCATTGAGCTTTTTTGATCCAGACATTTCCCAGAGTTTTCCTGGGTGATTTCTTCTATTCCCTTTAGGCAAAGAACATAAACTAGAAAACCATGATAGTCCTGAGAGGAAGCAAAAATCCAGCATTAAAAAGTGTTTTTCTTGTATAGACATGGTGACAGTTTTATCTTAAATCATGTTATACTGAGGATTTTCAGCAGGTCCTGGGTATCCGGGAAGAGTTATAAGAGCGTATTAATCAGCCCCTGTATAGATGAGAAACATGTGACAGGGTACCAAGTAGAGAAGCAAAGCTTTGGAATTTCTTAAAATATTTTTAAAAATTTAACTATTTATTTAAATGGAGGGACTGGGGATTGAACCCAGGACCTCGTGTGTGCTAAGCATGCGCTCTACGCTGAGCTATTCCCTCCCTGCTGGAATTTTAATAGTTGGTAATTATTTGGGACCTAGAACTCCCTAACTTTTATCTCTAATCTTCTACTGTGATTCTTGCTTTACCCTGGCACACAATAACTGAAGACATGGTTAACTTTTAAAGTTCTATTCTTATGTCAGGTTTTGAAGCCGGATTTGAGTTGTACCTGTTGTCTTGAGGAGATGCTCAGATGGGCTCTCACTTCCTGCAGGGAAGACATCTTCCCCTGCTCTTGTGTGGCCTAAACGTAACTAAGCAGATGTTCCTTGTTCTGAAATGCCTACGCAGAAATCCAGAAAAATGCATTTCAAAGCAAGAGTCTTGGGCAGTTTTGTAACAGAATGTCCTTCTCAGGCCTCACCAATGACCCCGTGAGAGCTGGTATGCAGGGTTTCAGGGCACTGACTGTTTATCTACCCAGAGAAGTGCTCTCATCACAGGCAGCAACACCCAAAGGATATTTGAGGCCAAGCATGATGGACATGTGAACTGTAAGCTTCCAGGGGTAAGGCTGGGCTTTCCCCCAACCCAAGCAAGGCTGTTCCACACAGCAGCACCACAAAGATGCAGGGAAGAGAAAGCATCAAAAAACAAAAGAAGAGGGGAGGGTATAGCTCAAGTGGTAGAGTGCACGCTTAGCATGCACAAGGTCCTGGGTTCAATCCCCAGTACCTCCATCAAATAAATAAGTAAGTCAAAAAGAAGAAGGAGGAGGAGGAGGAGAAGAGGAAGAAGAAGAAGAAGAAGGGGAAGGAGGAGGAGGAGGAGGAGGAAGAGGAGAAGGAACTGTCCTCATCTCAGTAAAGACCATCTACAAAAAACCTGTTGGCTGCTACACCAATGGGCATTCCCCTCTGATCGGGAATGTAAGGATGCCCACTCTCACCACTTGCATTCAGCATTTTCCTGGAGGTTCTAGCCATGGCAAGTAAGTGAGAAAATGAAATAAAAGGAATCTAGGCAGGAAGAAGTAAAATGAATTCTAGTAACATGATCATATGTATAGAAAATCCTAAAGAATCCAATCCAAAAAATATTAGAACTAATAAACAAGTTCAGCAATATAAGATTAATATACAAAAATCAATTGCATTTCTATGCACTAGCAATGAACTATCTAGAAGTGAAATTAAGAAAACAGTTTTGCTTACATAGAATCAAAAAGAATAAATTTATTTGTAAACATACTTAGAATACATTTCACTAAAGAAATGCAAGACTTGTACACAGAACACTACCAAACATCATTGAAATAAATTCAGGAAAGACATCCCATGTTCATGGACTGGAATTCTTAATATGGTAAATGTGGCAGTACTCCCTAAATTGCAGTTTCCATTCAGTCCTTATCAAAATCCCAACTGCCTGTTTTGCAGAAATTGTCAGTGGAATGCTAGGGACCCAGAACAGCCAAAACAATTTTGGAAAAGAACAAAGCTGGAGGACTCACACATCCTGATGTCTAAATGACTACAAAGCTACAGCAATCAAGACAGTGTATTACTGAAATAAGAACTTACAGATCAGTGAAACAGAGCTGAGAGTCCAAAAACATGGCCAGTTAATTTTTAAAAATTTGTACCCAATGTAAATTTGTGACCAATTAAATTTATGGCCAATATTTTGCCAATTAATTTTTTAAAAATAGATTTTGTTTTTTAGAGCAGTTTTAAGTTCACAGGAAAATTAAACAAAAGGTGGAGTTCCCATATACCCCCACCCCCTACACAAGCACACCCTCCTCCAATATCAACATCTGCCCAAATAGTACATTTGCTATAGTCAATGAACCTATATTGACACATCATTATCACCTAAAGTCATTTACATTAGGGTTCTCTCTTGGTGATGTACACACTATAGGTTTCGATGAATGTATAATGACATATAGACACCATTACAGTATCATGCAGACTTGTTTCACTGCCGTAAAAACCCTCTGTGCTTCACCTGTTCATCCCTCTCCCTCCACTAACCTCTGGCAACCCCTGATCTTTTTACCGTCTCCACAGTATTGCCTTTTCCAGAATGTCACATAGTTGGAATCATACATTAGGTAGCCTTTTCAGATTGGCTTCTTTCACTTATTAATATGTGCTTAAGATTGTCTTATGTCTTCATGGTTTGATAGCTCATTTCTTTTTAGTGCTGAGTAATCTTTCTTGTCTGGATGTACAACAGTTTATTTATCCGTCCTACTGAAGGATGTCTTGGTTGCTTCCAAGTTTTGGCAATTATGAATAAAGCTGCTATAAACACCCATGTGCAGGTTTTTGTGTGGAGATAAATTTTCAATTCATTTGCGTAAATATCAGAGTGTGATTGCTGAATCTGATGGTGAGAGAATGTTTAGTTTTGTAAAAAATTACCAAAGTGGCTGTACCATTTTGTGTTTCCATCAGCACTGAATGAGAGTTCCTGTTGCTCCACATCCTCACTAGCATTTGGTGGTGTCAGTGTATTGGATTTTCGCCATTCTAAGGCGTATGTAGTGGTAGCTAACTATTTTTCTAATCTGCATTTCCCTGATGACATATGATGTTGAGGATTTTTTGATATTCTCATTTGCCATCTGTATATCCTCTTTGGTGAGGTGTCTGTTCAAATCTTTTGCCCATTTTTAATCAGTTTTTGGTTTTCTTAGTGTTGACTTTTAAGGGTTCTTTGTATATTTTGGATAATAATCCTTTATCAGATGTATCTTTTGCAGATATGCCTCCTAGTCTGTCTGTGGTTTGTCTTCTCATTGTGCTGATAGCAAATCGATTTTTGACAAGAGTGCCAAAATAATTCAATGAGGGAAAGAATAGTCTTTTCAAGAAACCGTGTTGAAACAGATGAATATCCTCATGCAAATAAATGAATGAAGTTGGACCCTTACATCATACCACAGACAAAAATTAGCTCAAAATGAATCAAAGACCTCAATGTAAGAGCTGGACCGATAGAAAGCTGTTGTGACACGGTTGAATTAACATTTGTTAAGTGGAGCCCTGAGGGTATTGGATGGTGAGCCGCTCTTCAACAAGAGACCATGAAGGAATTGAAGTAGAGAAGTTTGTTATTCACAGATCCCAGAGGAGGTACACAGCACACCTTGAGGGGCCACACCAGGCGGTTAAGGCATTGTGTGGGCAGAGAACATGACAGGACCTGGGAGACATGCCTTTTTTAGGGTCTGCAGGTGGAGTGCTTTGGAGTTCCCTGGCTGAGTCTGGATTGGTCAATTCAGAACAATGAGAATGGGGTTTTGGTAAGCTTATCTAAGGATCACTCAAGGGGCTGGCCTGGGAGGTCAGGGAGAATGCTTATCATAAGGGCAGTTGAGGGATTCATGTCAACAACTTACATTACCTGTGACCTGCAGGCTGTCATCTAGGGCATGCACTCTTAGGAGGAGTGAATTATCAGCTGAAGATCCCTGCAGGCCACTTGGCCACACAAAGTGGGTGCTGATATAGCAACATTATCGAGTAGTTTAAGTAAACTCTTACAAGAAAACATAGGAGTAACTCTTTATGACTGTGCATGGGCAATGGTTCTGTAGGCAGATAGTGTATAGGGTCCTCAAAGGAAGAGAACCAGACATAACTTTCTCGACATAACCAGACTGACTGGAATCCAAAGAATGCTAATGTGGACCTTTGCTGACTTCTGTGACTTCAATCAACTAGAGTCTGGACTCTGTCAAACTATGCCCCAATTCTATGCTGAATTCTCCTCTGCTCTCCAGCTCCTTCATGGATATGCATACACCACCCAAGCTCCTCCATAAATATGCATACATCCTTAGCTTAAATCTTCCCCAATTTTGCTGTTCGGGGAGATATCCCTGGTGTTTTGGGAAATATCCCTAGTGTTCTCCTTATTTGCTGTGAGTAATAAATCCTTTCTTCTCCTGCTCTTTGACTTCATTGTGTCTTTTGGTTAGATACCCACCAAGAGGCGAACCCAGTTTTTGGGTAACAGTTTCATAAATATGCTACCAAAATGTTCAAGCAAACTAAGAAATATATAGATGAATGTGAGTTCATTGAAATTAAAAACTTTTATGCTTCAAAGGATACCACCAAAAAAGTGAAAGATAATCCAGAGTGGAAAATTTTGCAAATCATGTATTTGCTAAGGGGATTGTATCCAGAATATATAAAGAGCTCTCACAACTCAACAACAAAAATGCACAAAGGATCTTAACAGACAGTTCTTCAAAGAGGATATACAAATGTCCAGTAACCACACGGAAGGATTCTTAACATCACTAGTCATTAGGGAAATGCAAATCAAAAGCACAGTGCAATGCACCTCTAGGACAGCTATAGGCAAAAAGTCTGGTAACAACACGTGTTAAAGATAATGTGGAGTCATTGGAACTCCCTTACACTGCTGGTGGGTGCGGCTGCTTTGGAAAACCATTTGGCAGTTCCTTAAAATGTGAAACAGGAAGTTACTGTATGATCCAGCCATTCTGTTCCTAAGTATATACCTAAGAAATGAAAACATCTATCAAGACAAAAACTTGTACATGAATTATCACAGCAGCGTTACTCATAATGGCCAAAAAGCAGAAACAATCCAAATATTCACCAACTGAAGATGGGTTAAATATGAAATACCCATACAATGGACTATTATTTATCTACGAGAATAAATAAAGTGGTGAGAAACATAGATAAATCTTGAAAATATTATGCTAGGTGAAAGAAGCCAGTTACAGAAGATTACATATTGTATGATTTCAGGCACATCTATAGAGACAAAGAGCAGATTAATGGTTTCCAGGGGATTGGGGAGAGGGGAGGGCAATGGGAGGTGACTGCTAATGGGTGCAGGGATTCTTCCTGGGGTGATCAAAATGTTCTGAAGTTAAACAGTGGTGATGGTCGCACAATTCTGTGGATACACCAAAAACCATGGAAGTGTACATTTTAAGCTGGTGAATATTATGTTATATGAATAAAATTGTTATAAAAATAAAAGATAAAGCACCAAAGTGTTTGCAAGAAAGAACCCCAGAGACAGGAAGAGTTGAGTGGCCAGAGACAGGTGAAGCCTGGTAAATAGAGGAAGGTTAAGAAGTTGAGAGACCACTGTTTCTCCCCAGACTGGCCCCTTTTGCATTGCTGGACTCAAGTTAAGGCATTACTCCTCTGACTCCTCTCAGTCACTCAGATGACATGCCACATGTGATCCAGTTGACCCTACATCCTTCTGCCTCCCAGAACTTTCATTTCTGTTAGCATCCAAACGACATTGCTCAGATCAGCTTATTTATTTCAGTTAGTCCAGGCCTTCCCCAGTTTCTGGGAGCTTTGTGGTGGGGGGAAGGAAGGCAAAAGAAATCTTACATTTCTCCCAAGTCATTGTGATCTTTCCCTCCACTTTTGCCTGTCTCCTGCAGCTTCTGTCCTCTCTTGTCCCCTTGCTGGACACTCCCCTCCCCAATCTGCTCTTCTCCCCAGGGCCAAATTTAGCTCAGACTCCACCCTTCAAAGTCCACCAGCATCTTGCCCCATATTACCTCTCCCAAATTCCCCATCACTTGTCACCGTGGACCAGTTTCCCAGCTCTTCCTTCTCTTGTCCCCCAGCCCTGGCCATGGCAGTCACATCTGTCCCCACCTGCTCTAGCCCTTACCAGAGGTTCCCTCTCTCCCATTTCCCATCACCTTCTCTGGCCAAGGCTGGCCCTAGTTCCTTGCACCCATCGTGGTGGGCCTCCCTGGAAGAGGAGGGCTTCTGGTTTTCCAAAATCACTCCCTGGAAACCCTAGTTAGCTGCTCGACCCTTCTAACTTCCTGACCACATTCTCTGAAATCTGCCCGAGCAAGGGAGGAGTGGGGAGCTGAAGAGTTAGCCCCATGGAATCCATGGCGGTGGTAGGGGGTGTTGCTCGAGCCCAGACCATCTGAACTGCTGCTGTGAACACCATCCCATGCCTCCAAGACCTAGCAGTGGTAGGCAGGGTAGGAAATCTGGATTTTGCATCTATGTTTTTAATTTTACTTTATAGTAATTCATAATTTATATTTATTTGTATTTTCTTTAATTAACTCCTCTTTGGTCCTGCCTTCTCCATGAAAATTCCAGTGTATTTGGGTTGTGCTTAGAACTGCCAAGAAAAGGCTCGTTTCTTGGGTCGGGTAAACACGACTCTCCCACGTATCAGCAGCAGGAATGGGGGGCATCCTGGGAGGGTGGTGAATTGAGGTTATCAGTCACCCCTCCAGGAACCTTGGAAATTCTGTGTCCTTTCGCCAAGGTGTGTGAGCAGGTTGGTAATTCTCTGGCCTCCTGCAGTGACCACCTGTGGAATCTCCTGCCCCATCCTCCCCCTAAACGGCCGAGTCAGCCCGCCTTGCTGCCGGTTGGCTCCACCCACCCGGGAAAGCCAAGCCCCTGGTCCGGCCGCGGTCAACTGCCCTCCGCGCTGCAACCTCGCTGTCCCCCGCCTGCCCTGCCCCATCCAGCCCACCCACCCAGCTTTGCTGCTTGGAAAACTCGCGATATTTTCGGACCCATGCAGAAGCCCCGCCCCCTGGAAGGCGGAACTTTCCCCAGCTTCGCAGCGCCTCCTTCCCGGAACCTACCTCGTGGCCGGTACCTCGTGCTCTGGCAGGAGGCGGGGTAATGACGTCAGCGCAGGTTGCTAACTGAGGAGCCCTTGCACGTGTCTGCTCCAGCCAAGTCTGCAAAGCCCTGTCGGTGATGAGCCCTGTCACTTCCTACACCCCGTGCAGCAACGCAAAGGGACCGCATTTTACAGATAAATTACCTGGCCTCCCTTTGTGGTCACTCAGCAGGCGCCAGCCCGCGGCTTCCTGCCACCGCAATACGAGACCTTCCCGTCGCCACTTCCCGCCCAAAGTGACGACCAATCAAAAGAGAATTCGCTGGTCAAGGAACAGGCCAATTGCCATTAGGGTCCTGGCCTGGGGCCTGCCCTCGAGGCTGTCGGGGCCAATGGCAGTTGCTCAGCCTGCGAACCAATCAGGACACGGCGTGCAGTGCGGCGGGCCGGCAGTTGCGCGCGTGGTGTCGGACAAAGAGGAGTTGGGAGCACGGCGAGCGGCTCGGCGGTGACCACCATGGTACGGGCGGTGGGGCCCAGAGGACCGGGCGGGACGGGCACAGGGGACCAGGGGTCAGGCCTGGACGGGCGGTGGGGCCCAGTGGACAGGACGGGATGGCACAGGGGCCCGGGGGTCAGGCCCGGGTGGCGAGTTCATCTCCAGAGCATGTGGGTCGGGGCTGGCGATGGACACACTCCACAGACTCTTCCTTCCGAAGGTAACGCCAAGGGTTGCACTTAAACTCTAGTTTGTCTTTGCTATGAGCTCATGAGGGCACTTACAAGAATAGACCTTGAAATAATAACGATATAAGACGGCATATGCCAAAAAAATCTCGCTTCATCCATTAGAAGGGTTGTTTGTTTTTGTTTTTGTTTTTTAAGCAAAACCAAGCACACAAGAGTAGGTTTGTGTACGTCTCCCCTTTCTCTTGCCTCGTTTTTTCATTGTGCAAACAGCCCCCGTCCCTCTGCATCAGCGGCAAAGAGCTGATCCTAGTTTACTGCTGCGGAGTATTCCAGGGTGTGGCTGAGTTCGGCTTTCAGTCGCTGAATATGTGGATGTTTTCCAGCCACTCACACCTAGAGTGTCAGTGAGGAGTGTGCATGCACTGTTTCTCACTGGGGTGGGTGTATATGGGATGTCAAATTTCTTTCCATCAGCAACGCGTATATGAGAATTCCTGTTTTCCCACGGCAGGGTAGGCTTCTGGCTTTAATTTATTCATTTTAACGTTCTCAGTTCATAGGTATCTAGGTGATTGTTGAATTAATTATGTTACTGGTTTACATATGAATGAAACCCCATCAACACCTCTGTCATTATGCACGTCTAAAACCAGTGGTGCCCAAGAATCCGCTTTACGTTGAGAGGCTGGAATAACCCCCGTCAGGACTTTGCATGGTCCAGTGCATGTCTCCCTTGTTCCCTGTTAACTGAGATTGATGTCCCCTCAGCTCCCGTGTCCTCTTCTGATCACCGTGGTAGTTTCCAGACTATGAATAAAGTAGGTGATGAAATAACTCACTAGCTGCTGCATTCTCCCTTTGCAGAAGTTGGTTTTGAGGCTTCTCTTATTGGTCATTGCACAGCATGAAATCAAACTGCTCAAAAGTTTTTTGTTTTTTTGTAAATGTGAATTATTCTAAGTATAAAGGAAAGGTGTCTTCTGTTACCTGACAGATAAAAGAAAACTTCAAGATGAGGAGAAATTTGTGCATTTCATCATTTGTAGGAGCTGTTATTTTTAGCAAAGGCTTTGTCTTAAGTATGAAAAATATCATGATTAATACTTTCAGAAGAGCTGTGCAGCCATTGTTTGCTGGTGTGCCAGGGTCTTCTCAAGTTGAAATGCTGAAATTCACAATACTTAGTTTAACCAAATAATTAGGAAACACCTGTTGAGGGGGTGATGAGTTGGTGTGAATATAACCAAAGAGAAATGACTCTGGCCTCTTAGAGACTGTTGGCCATTACAAATGCTTTCCCTTTGTTGGAAGGGTTTGTGTCTCAAGATGAAGTTAATGGGAATCCCAGCAGCAGAAATTTTGTTTAAATCCTGGTTTGTGCATCCTAGAGCCTCATCACAAAGCTGAGTACCTTCTGGAGAATTTGTCCCTGCCTTGCAGGGTAATTTTTTCTGGCTCAGTACTGAAGTTTGGCTGGAATAAGAATTAGAGAATCAGCTATGACTTGGCCCTTGTCTGTCATTTACTAGAAACACAACCAGAAGCTGAATTTCTGGGCTTCTAGACCATCACTAGGAGAATCACAAATCTGGGCTAGGAAATTAGAAACAATTTGAAGCAGTTTGAGCTTTCTGAACTGTAATGTGATGGTAATTATATGATGGGAAAATAATACCCATGCTTAAAATTATGTGTCTCATGATGTGGCCATTTTGATGGCCTGTTTTGTTTTCATTCTGGTTAACTTTTCTTGAGTGAGCATCAGCAGTGTGTGTCAGGAATCTGTCCGTTTCATCTGTGTTGTTGAATTTACTGGCACAGTTGTTCATAATATTCCTTTATCCTTTCAATACCTTAGCGTCGGCCGTGATACCCTCTCTTTTCATTCCTGCTGTTGGTCATTTGTGTCTCTTTTTCTGGACCAGTTTGGCCAGGGGCTTATCAATTTGATTGTTCAGCTTAAAGAACTAGTTTTGGCTTCACTGATTTTTGTTTTTCTGTTTAGTTTATTTCTGTTCTTCATTATTTCCTTTTTTCCTGTATAATTTGGACATTGCTTTTTTTCTAGTTTCTTAAGGTAGAAGCTTAGGTGTCATTGATTTTGAAATTTTTTAACAAATTCTTGTGCCTGTGCCTGTGCCTGTGTTGGTCTGTAGTTTCCTCATGACTGTCTTTGGTTTTGCTATCAGGGTAATGCTGGCCTCATGGATGAGTTAGGAAGTGTTCCTGCCTTCGGTTTTCTAGAAGAATTTGTAGGGGAGGAAAAATTTTTCTCTACTCTTCTAGGTTCTTTTTGTTGGTCTAATAATCAAATTGACAGAAGACAGGTTAACATGAGGAAAACAAATTTAATTCAGTGCGAACGGAGGCCGCGTAGGTATAGGACCTAAGAAGTGACCAGAGCGGGCTGTTTATAACCCTTTTTCGACAAAGAATCACTTACTTGTGAAGATTTGACATAAGAAAGAGGTTTTTGCTTGGGTCAGCAAGTTAAAGAAGTAATACAGTTTGTTTATGCAGCTTTCTCAGCCTTGAGCCCCAGTCTCAGGCATCATGGTGCCCCCCTCCCGCCCCCCACGTAAGGAGGGTGCCTCCCTGCAGCTTTGTTTCCTGCTTCCAGGGGAGCAAAGGGGGGTCAGAGTGTTCTTGTACCAGCTGTTTCTCATGTAACTTTAATTCAGAGTAATCAGTATGTCACCTTGGCATATCTGGGGTGGCTTACCCTGAGCCCTGTCTGGTTTTACAGGTCACTGACTTTAGACCTTTATATACAGATACACATGTATTTTCCTTTGAGGGCTGTTCCAGCTGCATCCCACAAATTTTGCTATGTCATGCTTTCATTTTCCTTCCATTCAAAATACTTCCTAATTTGCCTTGTTATTAGTTCCCAAATATTGGGGGGGTTTTCAGATATCTTTGTGTTACTGATGTCTAATGGCATTCCAACATTCAGAAAACATTTTGCATCATTTGAACATTTTTTATTAAGACCTCTATTAACAGGTGCTTGCTGTCTGTTGAGTTTTTGAAAATATCAAGGTGTAAACTTTTATTACAAATTAAAAATGAGATTCTTAAAAACTAAACCTTCCCAGATATGAAACAATTAAAAAACCTTTAAATGTATGTTGAGAAAAGCCAGGCTTTTGAAAAAACCCCAGGTTTGTCATTACCGAAAAGAGATGTCTTCAGGTAAAAACAATAAAACCCCAGGCTGCACAGATAGCGCAGGTGCTTCCAGTTTATCCAGTCCCTGAAGGTCTTCAGCATCAATCTGTTGTTCGTTTCTCATTGCTGGGATTTACTTTTGCTGGACGACCACTCCGGAGACGGTAGAGACGGTCAGCCCACCCTGCTCCGCCTCAGGAGCGGACGGGCTGCTTCTGTCTTTGCCGTCTTGTGGGTTGGGGTTTTCAGGGAGTCTCTGTCTGTAATTGAGGTTGTGGCGGTGCTGACGTTGCCGTGGCTTCTTATATTCGGTCATCTTAGTTTTCCTTGTCTTTGTGGCGAGGAGGGCCCCTGCAGAACTGAGGTCTATATCCCAATACAGATTCTGTCTCATGGGTCTGCCTTGTTCTCTGCACCCTGGGCATCGGCCCCTCCATCCTTCCCCTGCCCAGGAACACTGAATACTGTGGTCACCCTGTGTGCTGAGCTGGGCACCGTGGCTTGCGGCAGGGCCCCCAACGCCTCGTTCTTCCCCACTGTCCCATTGCGGTAATTCTGCTGGTCATTGCATGGCGGACCCTGGCAACATGGATAGCGCCACAGTGGTCACGGTCTGCCACGTACTCCCTGTCCTGCACTGGGGCTCAGCAGGGCCTGTCACACTTGCTGCCTCCGCAGCCTTTTTGCTTCAGCACCAGCCTGCAGGCCTCTCCATCTCCTGTGCTGCCAAGTGCTCCTCAGGGCTGTTCCACTCTGTGGCAGTTGGGCGCACAGGGACATCTTCCTTATGTCCTGCCTGTTGGTGAAACCACATCCGTTTCTCACATCAGTGACCTTTGTCTGCCTGCACCCTGGTTGGCAGTGCTGGGGGTGGGGGCGGCCGAGGGTCTTTGCCTTGCTGCTCTGGCGTGTGGTGACAGTGGCTGGGGCTGGTGGCAGCGGCAGGGCTGCTCTGGGCTCTCTGGGGTCCACTCTCCCAGCTTTTATTGGAATTGTTTGAAGTGGCCTGAGACCTGTCATGTGGTTGGTGAGGAGTATGGTCCATTTTGGCAGATGCTCACTGTGCCCAGGAGGTGTGTTCGGTGAGGGTGGGGTGTCTGATGCCAGTGGTCGATGTGGCTGGTCGTGCTGTTTGTGTCTTCTGGACCTTTACTGGCTTCTGTCTAGCTGTTCAGCCAGCTGTCAAGCGTGTTGAAGTCTTTGCTTGTGGATTGTCTATTTCTTCTTTCAGTTCTGTGTTTTTTTAAACATATTTTGAAGCTCTGTGTCTAGAAGCTATGACTAATGACACATAACCATCAAAGATTATTATGCCTGAGGAATTGGCCCCTTTATCATCCTGAAATGGCCCTCTTTTCCTGGCAAAATGCTTTGCTTTGAAAGCAACACTGATGATCCTGGCCTGTGGTCTCTGGCTCGATGCGGGCGAGGTGCTGAGGCCAGGTGTGGCCAGGACTGCCCCCGGACAGCAGAGTGACCAAAGCCAAGAGACCCCAGGCTCCCATTGGTGCAACTGCCAGGTTGCTCCTGCAGAAGCACAAGGTGCGTGGGGAGCGGGTGGGCGTGCTCTTTTTTCTGACAGTCAGCCTTTTAGGTGTTTTACATTTAGGTGTTTACATTTGATTTGTAACGACATTTAATGTGAATATTGCTGTGGTTAGGTTTAAATCTGCCACGTTGCCATTTGTTCCTATTTATCCCATCTGTCTGTTCCCTTTCCCCTTTTTTCCTGCTGTCTTCTGGGTTACCTTTATGATTCCATGTTGTCTCCCATATTAGGTTCTTGGCTACACCACTTTACCTTTGTGTGATGGCTTGGGGACCATAGCAGACATCTTCCGTCTGCCCTGTCCCCCTCAGCTGTGACTCACCTCTTCACAGTGGCACACTTCCATCCCATCTTGACCTTTGTGCTGTTGTTTGTCACATTTTACTTCCATATGAGGCATAAACCCCACAGTAAATCTCTATTTGTGCTTCAACATTCAACTTTATTTTAAAGATACGGTATAAAGACGTTCACGTTTGCCCACACGTGGTGGTGTTTTGTTGCTGTTCATTCCTTTGTGTGGTTCCGGTTTTCCATCTGGTGCTGGTCTCCGTCCTGCTGCAGGGATCCTGTAACGTTTCCTGTGGTGGAGATGACTGGTCTCAGCTAGTGATTAATTCTCTCAGCTTTTGAATGCCTGAGAAAGTCTTCATTTTGCCTTTATTTCACAGTTTTATTGAAGTATCATTGACTTTTTTGTACTTTCTAGAATTTTATATAAATGGGATCATTGAGTTAATTTTTCGTTGTTACTTGAAATCTTTCACTCACTGTAATTATTTTGAGATTCACCCATGTTGTTGCAACACAGCTCCCTTATGTGCTGAGTATCACCTTTGTGTGTGCGCTGAGATATATGACACAAAGTTTACCATTTTAACCATTTATAAGCGTATAATTCAGTAGCATTAAGTACGTTCAAATGTTGTATAACTGTCACCATCGTGTCCAGAACTTTTTCATCATTTTCAGACCTCTTGTTCTTCCTATATACTCTGCTGTTCATCCCATCCAGTGTATTTCATTGCAGACATTGTCTTTTTTATCATTAGAAATTTGATGTAAGTCTTTTAAATGTCAAACAAGTCTCTCCTCATAATGCTTATTTTTTCCTACACCTTCCTCAGCATATGGACATATAATAGTTATTTTAATGTCTTTGTCTACTAATTCTCTCAGAGGTCATTTCTGGGTCTGTTTTTATCGGTTGCTTTTTCTCTTATGATCGTATTTTCTGGGTTTATTTTTATTTTTAAATTTTCTGGGGTACTTGAGGAGTTTACATTGGATGCCAGCCATTATGAATTATACATGGTTGGGTGTTAGATTTGGGGGTATTCTTTCAACTCTTTCTAGGGGTTTTCTGGATGCTATTACTAGCCCTGGGAACAGTTTGATCCTTTGAGGCTTGCCTTTGAGCTTTCTTGGGTGGGTTCAGAACAGCCTGTACAGGGTTGGCCTCGCTGGGCCCCACTGAGAACTCCACCTGGTGCGTAGTGAGTTGGGACGCCTTTCTGCCTCGGCAGATGTGAGCTCAGGATCCCACCATGTGTGCTGCGCAGCCCAGCATGGACTGGGGTGGGCTTCCCTGATGACCCCACAGAGCTCGCACAGCTGTCTCTCGGTACCAGCACCAGGCTTTCCGGCTGCCTTGGCCTCTCTGCACACTAGATTTGCTCAACTCAGAGAGGTCCATGGCCTTAGTGTAGGTTTCTCCTTCCTTGACGGCTGCCTGGAAGCCCCAGGCAGTCCCTGGAGCACCTGTAGGCCTTGCTCTGCTTCCTGCTCTGAGAACCCATCACTGGCTCATGCTGCCTGCTGTTCAGTGACTGAAAACTATTGTTTCACATATTTTGTCTGATTGAGCCATTGCTTACATCAAGGTGGTAAATCCAACCTTGGGTGGAAACAAAATGGCATAATTGCTTATTTTATATAAAATTTTAACATTTTCTATTGGTTGTTTGGAAGATGTCTCTAGTGACTGTATTCCGACTCCCAGTTCAAGTGTGTCTCCATCCACACCAGATGGGCAGGTGTTTCGACGTTGAATGATCTTTGGTGCTCACAGGCTGTGATGTCTGAGAAGCGCTAAAAGAAACCACACGGCTTGACAAGTGTTAGATTCTGGTGTCAGGTCTCATCTGTACGCCCCATGTTGACGACTGTCAGGGAGCCTCACGCGCATGTTCTGCTTCCCAGCGTGAGTGCATCTCTATCCACGTGGGGCAGGCGGGCGTGCAGATCGGCAATGCCTGCTGGGAGCTGTACTGCCTTGAACATGGCATTCAGCCCGACGGCCAGATGCCAAGTGACAAGACCATCGGCGGCGGGGATGACTCCTTCAACACGTTCTTCAGCGAGACTGGGGCTGGCAAGCACGTGCCCAGGGCGGTGTTCGTGGACCTGGAGCCCACTGTGGTCGGTAGGTACTGGGTGCCTGGGGTAGCAGCTCTCCTGGGTTGGTGGGAGAGCCTCCCGAGAGCCCGTGTGCTCCTGTGAATCCCTCTGCAGAGAGGACGCACATACAGGTATGTGCCCGGGGCCGTGTTCAGTGAGAGGCTGAAAGGTTAGGGCTCGAAAAGTGGGGCTCAGGCTCTGAACTGAGGAAGACCTGGTACAGAAAGCAGCTGCTTTGCCAGCAGTAAGATGGGCTGCCGCAGCCCCAAGCAGGGGGGATCGTGTCACAGCAGGGTCCCCGCCATCCCTGTGACCTAGCAGGTGTCCTGAGACACGCACACATGTCCTCTCTGCAGATGAAGTACGCACGGGGACCTACAGGCAGCTGTTCCACCCGGAGCAGCTGATCACCGGGAAGGAAGACGCGGCCAATAATTACGCCCGAGGCCACTACACCATCGGCAAGGAGATCGTCGACCTGGTCCTGGACCGGATCCGCAAACTGGTGAGAGCAGCCCTGGGAAGGCTTCCCGGATAGGCCTGGGACGTCCCCCGGGGATGTCACTTGGGCAGAGCCCCGCAGATCCGTGAGTCCAGGGTCTTGCCTTCCAGCGTGGCTGCAGGGCCTCCACGGGTCTCCGGCCCCTCGGTGTACCGCGTGTTCACCGTGGACGGGTCAGACCCGTCCGTGCAGACCTGTGGAGGAAAAGGGCGCGAGACGTGGCTCGCGGGGGGCGGGCGGCTGTGCGGCTATGCGGGCGGCGGCTCACGTCCCTGCTCTGCTCTCCTCAGGCGGACCTGTGCACGGGGCTGCAGGGCTTCCTCATCTTCCACAGCTTTGGGGGCGGCACCGGCTCGGGGTTTGCGTCTCTGCTCATGGAGCGGCTCTCCGTGGACTACGGCAAGAAGTCCAAGCTGGAGTTCGCCATCTACCCGGCCCCCCAGGTCTCCACGGCCGTGGTGGAGCCCTACAACTCCATCCTGACCACGCACACCACGCTGGAGCACTCGGACTGCGCCTTCATGGTGGACAACGAGGCCATCTACGACATCTGCCGGCGCAACCTGGACATCGAGCGGCCCACCTACACCAACCTCAACCGCCTGATCGGGCAGATCGTGTCGTCCATCACGGCCTCCCTGCGCTTCGACGGGGCCCTCAACGTGGACCTGACGGAGTTCCAGACCAACCTGGTGCCCTACCCCCGCATCCACTTCCCCCTGGCCACGTACGCCCCGGTCATCTCGGCCGAGAAGGCCTACCACGAGCAGCTGTCTGTGGCCGAGATCACCAACGCCTGCTTCGAGCCGGCCAACCAGATGGTCAAGTGTGACCCCCGCCACGGCAAGTACATGGCCTGCTGCATGCTGTACCGGGGGGACGTGGTCCCCAAGGACGTCAACGCGGCCATCGCCACCATCAAGACCAAGCGCACCATCCAGTTTGTGGACTGGTGCCCGACCGGATTCAAGGTAGGACCGGGAGGTGGCAAGGGTTCACCTTCCGCGCGCGGCAGACCCTGGGATGGGACGCTGCCCCTTTGCGGAGGGTCCCGTGCCAGGGCAGCCACGCTGGGTTGTAGATGAGTGAGCCAGGGACAAGTCACTCCCTGGTGTCTCTTGCATTTCCTTCCTGAGTCATCACACGATGTATCCGTGATGAGCGTATTTTTAACAAATTATCTGGAGGCGTTTCTTGGGTGGTAGAATTAGTGTAGGAAATGTAGGTTGGACTTAGAAATGAGAGATTTTTTCTGTGTTTTTTTCTTACAGTAAGAATTTTTCTTATAATAGAAATGCAGCAATTTCCCGGGTGTCTTGATCATTCACGTGGCTATTTGAACCTGGGGTGTTAACTATAAACTGACTGCTAACTCTGAATCCCACTTGGTTCCGGTGGTGTGTAGAAATCACACCCAGTTTAAATGTCCTACGGAGCGTTTGATTGAAAGAGCTGTCATGAATCCTTCTGTGGAGAAATGGCCGCCTTGTAGAGCAGACAGGTGCCCGGGTTGCCTTGGACCCAGCTTGCTCCGCCACCCAGATACCAGATGGAAACCTTCCTCCCACACTTGATTCCCAGACCCTGTCTTCCCTCTGAGGATGGAGCTATCCTTCCTCAAGCCTTGGCTCTGCACGCTCCCCTGGCTCAGAGCCTCGCTGCTGCTGGTGGGCCTGCTGCGGTGGGTTCTTAACCAAGGTTTGGTGTCTGGGTTCTCTTCCTCCGGTCCAGGGGTCAGCACAGCTGGCGGGCCAATCACCTGAGTCTGTAAATGAAGTTTCACGTGATCACAGCCACACCCGTTCACTGGCATGTTGTTGTGGCTCTTCTTGTGCGACAGTCACAGCTGAGTAGCTGGGACAGAGACCCCACGGCCCACCAGCCTAGAACGTGTACCTTTACAGACCGTTCGCTGACCCCGTATCTCCTGCCAAAACCTCTGGTCACGTCATCCCTGATCTAAAGCTTGGACTGTCTTCCCCTTGGTCCCAGCACCAGAATCTCCCTCCCTCCTACTTAGCACGCATGGAGGCCACGTCCTGTGGCAGTGGTGGCAGCGTCCTAGGACCTCTGACGTGTGCCTGTCACTGCTGTGCACACACTGTTTGGTGGGAAAGCAGGGCTCCGACCCTCCCCGGTGATCCACCAGTTGTGCTGACTGCGTGGTGGGAACAGCTTCAGCCACAGAACTTAGTCCCCAGCTTGTTGAAGCCTCTGGAGGAAATGAAGAAGCCCAACAAGTGTCCCTTCTCAGAATGAAGACAGTTCTGTCACCTGGGCACCTTATCCCATGTCACAGGTGCTGGGACACAGGCCCTCGGGCAGCTTGGGACTGTCAGGTGTCAGGCTCTGGGGCTCCTCTTTCCCTGCTTTCCTGGCCCTGTGCCTGGCACGGCACAGGGCGAACCCAGCCTTCCCCCAGGTCGCCAGCGGGCACCTTCGTGCCGTCTGTTCCCATGAACGCAGCCGCCATTTCTGGGTTTGACGAAGCCTCACGCGGTGCTTTCTTCCCGTTCTCTGGCAGGTGGGCATCAACTACCAGCCCCCCACGGTGGTCCCGGGCGGAGACCTGGCCAAGGTGCAGCGGGCCGTGTGCATGCTGAGCAACACCACCGCCATCGCCGAGGCCTGGGCCCGCCTGGACCACAAGTTCGACCTCATGTACGCGAAGCGCGCCTTCGTGCACTGGTACGTGGGGGAAGGCATGGAGGAGGGCGAGTTCTCGGAGGCCCGGGAGGATCTGGCCGCTCTGGAGAAGGATTACGAAGAAGTCGGCGTGGACTCCGTGGAGGCCGAGGCCGAGGAAGGAGAGGAGTACTGACCGTGAGGCATGGCTGGCGGCCCCGTACCCCGCGACTATAACGTTACAGAATGTATTTACCTATTAAAGTTTCTGAATTAAACCTGTCTGTTGTGCTCAGCTGGGACTCTCGCCCGCCCGCAGGAGCGGGAGGACCACAGCCGCGTGGACATCTGTCCAGCTGTGCTGCTGGAGTGGGTGGCCCACCTGTCTGTGAGGAGCCGCTGCTTCCGTGACGTGACCTGGGGGCAAAGAGTCAATATTTCTAATCCAAAGTTTAAAAGCATAAAGATTTACTAAATTGTAGGAAAACTAAGTGAGGTTTTTGTATTGAATTTGCCATTTTGCAGGCTTCTCTATTGATGGAACATGTGGACTAAAGCATAAAAGCTTAGAGCTGGGGTTTGAAAGTTTGAGGTCCATGGAAGGGGGTCCACATAACTTGTAAACTGGGTCAGATTTGCAGGGTCAGGCCATTTTGGGGAAAGGGTTTTACTGGACTCTGCATGGCATGCTGGCTGTATGATGGGCTGAAGCTCTAGGTGGGGCCCCTCTGGGTGCCCAGCCCTGCAGCACCTGAGCACCCTGGGGGCGGCCTTTGCAAACACCCAACCTTTCCTTGAAGCAAGACGTTCTGACTCCGTGAAGGACTTGGTAATACAGACGTTTTCTCTCTGGCCCCAGAATGCGGTCCAGGAAGTTGGGGTCATTGGTCAAAGTCACTTGGTTGGTTTGAAGCGTGACTTGGACCAGCATACAGAACTAAGTCTAAATCTTTGTGCCTTAATATATTCAGAAGGTGACAGAAAACATCTCAAACAGCCCCTCAGTTTTTCAGTTTATTACCGACTGGAGGAAACAACAGGTAAGTCCATGCAAGAGGCCAGCAGGCCCGCGGTGGGGGCGTGAGACATCCCCCTGAGCTCAGGTGCTGCTCCGCGTCGGGCTCTTCCCTGGCCCGCCTGCCTTGGGCAACCTGGTGGCGCTGGGCTGGCGGGGCATCCTCTGGCTGGATCCTTCCCGGCCACTGCGTTCTGCCCGCGTGGGGCCTCCGCCGAGCGCTCCGCTGCCCTTGCTCCTCCCTGAGCAGACAGAGCACCGTCATCAGCTACTGGGGCAGAGGACACACTTGCAGCCTCCAGTGTCCGTGTTGGAGGCTCCAGGCGGCCTGGGCCGGGAGCAGCGTGGGGAAGCTCAGCGTGCCGACCCCGCCAAGGCTGCCCCCGGCACCTCCTCCTCCCGGCCATCCTGTCCCCATCTGATCTGTCACACTAATGACACACAGCACATCAGGAAGGCTCCTGGATTTGGAGCTTGGAAGCTCCTATTTTCCTCCCTCTTCCCTCAGTTTTCTGCAGATGCTCAGCAAGAGGGCCTCTTGTCCAGGGCGTGTCACCTCAGGTACAGAACACAGCCTCCGCTGCCAATTTGCCACCTCTGGTCTCCCTCCGTTGTGAAGGCAGCCAGATCCACAGCCACACCAGGGTGGGAGCTCACTGTAAAGCAGTGGCTTCCTGGGCTCAGGGTGTTGACGCATCGCAGTGAGACGGACAGGAACCCCAGGGGACAAATGTGCCTGGGTCATGGTCCATCCACGCCGGGCCTACCTCAGCCTGGGCTGTCCCCCTTTGTTCCCACGGCTGACCAGGCTGTGTGCCCCCTGCCGGACCCCCCACCCCCCAGTTCTTAGTCAAGAGCTGCAACAGGGAACCACGAGTTCTTGGAGAGAAGATGTGATGGGGCTTCCTAGGGGCCTGTTAAGTCATTTGCTTCACTGTCCATCACCTTGTGGGCCAAGGGAGAGCTCTGCACCCGAGACACAGGTTCCTCACAGAATCCACCCCCCCCCCGACTCCTGCAGGGCCAGGATGGCCCTTAGGAGACTGCAGGTTCTTCCTCGGCAAGCAGGGGGTCTGTGCTGTGGTGGACTGGGGAGCCCTGCCTTGCCTCCCTGGGCTTCCCCTGGAGAGCCTGTGTGTACTGGGTTCTATGCAGATGCAGTTAACGATGTGGTAATGGGTTACCCAGAGCCAAGGGGACACAGACAGGAGCAGGTGGGGAGAAGCCAGGCCAGCTCTGCCCATCAGTGACTCCCAAAACAGAGTGGACTGCCACCCCACATGACCCCTGGTACAACTGCCAGTGTTCTGGTCCCCACTGCCTGGTCCTGTGAGTGCCCCGGCCCCACTGCCCCACAGTGAATCCCAACACAGGAGTGCCCTCCCCAGGCGGGCTGGGACAATCAGGTCTGTGGTAGCCCAGCACCCAACCTGGGTGCCCGGGCGCCCCAAAGCACAGCTCAGGCCAAGACCCCACGTACTGACAGGGCGGGTCCCAGCCCTGGCCTCACTCTGCAGCCAGCTGTGCCTTGGCCCGCACACCTGTCAGCTCCCCTCCCCTCGCTGTAACGACCAGGACACCTCTGGTCACTCAAAGATGAGAATAATGCTCATCTTTAAATCTGACAAGGGCAATAAACCCTGGAAGTAAGAAACCAATGGCCTCTGAGTCATAGAAGGTGCTAAGAAAACCACCTAACCATGGGAGTAGACCATTTGTCCAGCTGATTCCTGGAACCCTTCAGGAATTGTGTGCTTCTGGGGCTGCTGGGGAGACCCACTCAGGCTCCCCATGTCACCTGTGTGGGGTTACTGGGGTCAGGTGGACTGGACTGGAGAGTGAGGCTGGGCCAAAGGTGACTGCAGGCCGGGGTGGGGGTGGGGGTGGCATGCTCCCAGGCCTGACTCCTGAGGGGCCCTCTTAAGGATCAAAGACAGACAAGGGTCACTGAACATTAAAGACAGTCCGGTTTACCCTCCTTCCCCTGAAACCAGCCATGGGCACTATGTTCTACGACCCCAGTGAAGCAGAATCCCCAAACACCAGCCTCCATGACTCGGGGGGCCCACTCTGCCATTTACATTTGGAGTGGCCTCAGGGCCCCTGCTCACTCTGCTGTAGGGCTGGGCAGAACGAGCATGATAAAACCCTTTCTCCCACCAGGGCGCCTTTCTCCTGTGGTGGGTGCTCCCTGTGGTGCAGTCACAGGCCAGCAGGCTGCCCAGTGACTTGGACACGAGGCATGTTGTGTGGGAGGGCCAGGGGGGCGTGTCGTGAGGAATGAGCCCCCTCTGGGCACTGCAGTCTGGAAGGCTGACTGGCAGGGTCTGGTGCCAGGGCAGGTAGGCAGGCCAGGCTTTGGAAAGCACACAGCAGGGGCTTAATCAGTGTCTCCAGAACATGTACAGAAGACAACAACAAAGACTGACGCACAAGGCGGATTGCACACGTGCACATTAACCCTTAGCTCAGCTCTCACTTCTGGGGAGGTGATCCCCACGTGGATGTGCCCTGCGACCCCGCCAGGCACACGCCCAGCGATGTGGAGGTAGGGAGAAGCCTGTCCTGAGTGCCCTGCAGTGGTGCTGCACGTAGAGATGGGCTGTGAGGCCTCCGACTTCCTAGGAGCCATGTTAACAAGCAAAGGAAACAGAAAACTAACTTAAATATTTTAATTAACCTCAAACACCCAATATATCACTTTAGCACGTAATCAGAATAAAAATCATTCAAGAGGTGTTCCAGTTCCTTCTGGTGCAACTGTCCTCGGGCTCTGCCCACCGAACTCCACCTTCCACTTTCTGGGGCACCTCTTTTTAAAACACATGGTTTCCCTAAATGTTAACAGAGAACACTCAGTTGAACCTATCTTTCCTTATTAACTCTATCCCCACCCCAAGACAAGCATTACTCCTCTGTGCTCTAAGGGTCCTCTGTGCCCCCCTTCTCTGCCAGGAAAGGGCAGAAATGAGTGAGCTTGATAAAAAAAAAATTAAAAAGAAATGAGTGAGCTTGACATCCCCCATAGGCCACATGGAGGCCAGGGACAGGGATCCAGAGACCCAAGCCCCTGAATGCGGCTCTGGCCCTTGGTGTGGAGCAACCCTACCCCACTTTTGTAGAGACCTGAAGGCCAATGGCCCCAACATTCCTAAATGTCCACCATCATCCTAGGCCACCAACATCCCCCATTGCTCTCTGACAGCGCTCCATACGTTCTCCACCCCGGGTCCTGCCATTAGCAGGTGACCAGAGCTCTGGGTGGACAGGTGCTGTGACGTGCAGCCTCGGGGATCTCGGTCTCATTGGTGGCCTCTGCCTCTCAGCCTCTGCACCCTCATCTGCCCTCTGCCCCCACTGGGCCTCTCCATCCAGGACCCAAGGCCTGAGTGCTCAAGAACGAGCCCGTGGGGCCCAGCACTCCACACCTCTCTTGACCCTGGCCTGGGCTTCCTCCCCACCTCCCAGCCTGGCACCCCAACACACCTGTTGACCACACCCTCCTCTCTCCCTCTCCTCAGGCTGCAGCTCAGGCCCGGCTCCTGCTGGCGGCCTGCACCACCTGCCCCTTGGCTCCTTCATCCCCTGGCCCAAGCTCCAAGCAAACCTGGAATGGTAAGGTGGGTGACACCTGGGAGGGGGCAGCTGGAGCACTCCTGGGCTCTCACGCCTTCACATGCTCCTGGCTCTGGGGCCCCAGCTTCATTGCACCTGGCAGTGCCTAGAAGGCACCCCTGCTCAGGAAGCAGGTAGGAGAGGGGACCCACAGTCTGACCCTCCAGGCTGCCAGTCTAGGGGGGGTGACAGCATCTAAGAGGCCAAAGAGTCTCTCCCACCTCAGCACACTACGCTGCCTCTTCCCCGCTCCTCTCGTGTCATCGTCCTCCCCAGCCAGGGTGGCGGGGCACCTCTGCAGAGCCCAAGTCTCAGCAGCAGCGTTAGCCTCTGGGGAGAGGGGTGGTCAGCCCTCCTAGGAGCATTGCAGCTGTCTCTAATAAGCTGAGCTGTGAAATCATGTCCGCGGTCTCCAAGCTGCACAGCAGGGTGGCCCCCCAGGTCCTGCCCCCGCAGCTCCAAGCTGCTCTGGTTCTCTGAGGCCATAGCAGTTTCCATGGAAACCGGAGAGATCACCAACCCCCAGAGATAAACTAATAAACGCAACCTGCAAAAGGAGAGAACAGGCAGCAAGAGAACCGGAGGGAACCGGGGGGCCCTGGAGAGAGAGGTGAGTGCGTGGCAGCTGGGCCGCGGAGCAGGACCGGAGAGGCCGCAGGCTGTGGGGCCGAGGAAAAGGAGGGCCTTGCAGGGGGGGTACAGTTCTTGGCAGAGAGAAAGGAGGCCTCTAGAATTCAGAGAGAGACACAAAGAGAGGAGACAGTGTCCATCAGTGAGGAGGCCTGAACTCCAGGGCCCACGGCCTTTCAGTACTCCCACCCACAGAGCCAGGCTGCCCTCCGCCCCAGCGTCAAGGCCTTCTCAGGACGCTTCTGGCCAAGGGGCCGGCCTGGAGGTTCTGCTGCATTTCAGATGGTTTCTGAAACTGGGAGCAGAAGCGACACATGGCGAAGATAAGCGCTCCATCACGACACGCTGGTCAGCAGCACCTGTGCATCCCTAGCCATGATCCCCAGACTGAAGAGGCCCCTCAGGCCTCTGCCCCCTGCCAGCCGGAGGCGTCCAGGCTGAGCCCATCCTGCAGACTCCTGGGCAGGACCTGGGCCGCGGAGGGGTATGGACGAGGCGGCAGAAGGAAGGTCTCTGCTACCCTGTTCCCTGAGGACTTTGGTAGAGGCTGTACATGCCGCAAGGACAGAAACCAAAGCTGCCTTGTTCCCACGTTTGTGAGATGAAGACATTAGTGTGGAGGTGCAAAGGGGCTGGGGTCGCCAAAGTCCCAGTCAAGGCCTAGACTGCTTGGGCCACCCTGGGGCACCCACCCTGCACCCTGATCTGGACGTGCACCCTCAGGGGTCGTAGCGAAGTCAGAACTGAGGTACGAGGGGCCAGCCCTTGGATGGGCCCAGCGGGACCTGTCAGAAGACCAACAGAAAGGCCTGGATACTCAGGGTCAAGCCCGCGCTGTGCAGGGCGCTGCCCACCTCCCGTCTCCCATCCCTCCCCGCCGCCCGGGCCTATCTCTGACCTCGGGTCTCGGGCACGCTGGACGCGGACAGGGGCACGGCCGCGGGGTCCTGGGGCTCACTCGTCAGCCTCTGCCCGGCGCACATGGACTTGAGCATCTGGAAGACGGCGAGGGGCGCCACGTTCAGCTTGAGCAGGTCCACCAGGATCCTGGCGAGAACAGACGCAGCCCGGTGAGCCCACCTCGCCTGGGCCGGCCGCCCCCCGGGGCCTCGGCTCCGCCTGGCGCGCTCACTTGAACACGTCGGGGTCCATGGCACCGCCCGCCGCCTGCGCCAGCTCGAACAACTCCATCTCCTCGGCACTCAGCACCTTCTTCCGCCGCAGCGCCAGCTTCTGCAGAACCGCCTCCAGCCCCGGGGGCGCCCCCGGCCCCGGTCCCGCGCCCTGCGCCGCCATCTGAGCGGCTGCGGAGAGTGCACGCCGCCCGGTCCCCGCGCCCGGTCCGGTCCCCGCCTCGCCGCGCCCTCTACCGGCCCGCCGCGTGCTTGCCTCCCCGCAGCGGCCCCGCCATTCGGCGCTCAGAATCGGGCCCGGGCAGTGGCGGAGACCCGCTCCTCGGCGACAGGGCGCCCCTGCGTGCCCTCTGAGGTGGCGCCCCCAGCGCAGCTCCTGGCATACACTGAACGCTTAATAAGTGCCGGTCCGGCCCAGCCTGTGACGGTTCCGCGCCGGCTCCCGGTAGGGGGAGCTCCTCGCGGCCGTAACGCACGGCGCCTCTTACGCGCACGCGAGCTCCCTGACCTGGCTGCCTCCACTGCGCAAGCGCTCCCCGAGGTTGTTGGGTAGGCCCACAATTCCGCGGGGCTTGCTTTGCTCACGCGCCTTTTAAGGTAGCCTCCCGAAGAAGTGGCGGGGCATTTCCCGCCTGGCCAGGGGACGTGACGCCACGCGCAGCTTGATGACGACATTTCGGCGCTGGGTAGCCGAATGGCGGCCTCCATTCCTGAGTCGAGCAGCGCTATGGGTCCCTCAGGTGAGTGGCGGGAGTCGCGCGCGGTCGGGCCCCTCGTTCCGGCGGCCACCCCGGACCTCCGCCGTAGCCTTCCCCGTTCCTACGCGAGCCCCGGGCCTCGGGTCAGCCGGCGGAGGAGCCAAGGGCTGGCCTGCGCCTTCCTGCCGCCTTCCCGCGCGCCTCGCCGCCCCGGTGGGCGCTCGGTTAACGTTCGCTGAACGAGGTGGAGGAGAGAGTGCTCGGGGCTCAGCAAGCGGCGTGGGGGAGATCGGGTGTGGGTCCCCGCCCGACGCTTTCTCCCCGTGCGGGCTGGCTTTGCGGAGGCTCAGTTAACTCATCTGGGACTTGCGGGCCCGGTGCTCATTTCACGGGGCGGGCGGGAGCGCACCCTGCTTCCAGCGCGCGTCCAGAGGAAGGTCTTGCAAAGAATGGCGCCGACGGGGCGGAGGCTCCCGTGGACAAACCGCGACACCCGGTCGGAAGCCGCTCCTGAAGGCGGTGGGTGTTGACGTGGCGGGAGGAAGCGAGGGCTTGGTGTACAGCGCAGAGGGGCGCGCGGAGAGCAAGGGCGGAGAGGTGCTGCTCTCTCCCCGAACCCCGCCTGGTTTGGCGTCCTTCAGCCGATGCCTTTGCAAAGCTTCCTTTGAACGGGAGCAGTTTTCACCTCATCATCTCTAAAGCTCCACCTTTATGCCAACAGTTTAGGATTTTATGCTGCTTTGATAGTTTTGGAGTATTCCCTTGACCACTTGGTTCAGGACTGAAGCGTTTTTTTTTTTAATGTCTTAAAACCGAAACTGATGATTTAATCAAGAGTTGAACAAAGTTAGTTTTACTGAGCTCAGGTTCGCCTGCTCACCACAGAAAGGCCAGTACTCCAGAGGTATGTGTGGGAAGAAAAGAAAAGTTGCTTAATCTGAAGACAGGCAATCTGGGGAGAAGGCCAACTTGTGTTCCAGAACCAGCTTCAAAGATTCTGCTCAGCCCTGAGAGTTTTTAAAGGGAAAAAGAGGAAGGAATCTCAGCAAATCAAGGCAGGGGGTTAGGTTCTGTGTCATTTTCCACCGCGTGCAGACTAGCTGACTCCTGGTGATCCTTCCCCAGGTGTTACCTAGCCCGTGTGGTCTGCCTGCAGAACTGCTGAGGGGAAAGCTGCAGGTGGAGAGCCAGTCATCCTTTTAACTACTGAAGTTTTCATTCCTGTCTCTTCTAATCTAGGAAAGTAATCGACAGGTTAGGCGAGGCATTGTGTGCATTCACTAGAGCAGAAGCCAGGAGTGGTCTCGTTTCTGTAATTAGGGTTTTAGGGGAACAGAAATAGACAAACAGGAAAGGGGCAAAAGAGCCGCTTACAAAGCCCCACTGTCAGACACCATTCTGTTCCTGTGGGGTCAGGAGCGAAAGTCCATCTCCTGGAACTCCTTCATGCTTCATTCACAGGGCTCTGGGTTCTCAGAGTGGAGGACGTCCACGTGTTTCTGTTGCATCTCTGCCGACAGTGTTAGCTGCCTGCTCGTGTGTCCAGGCAGAGCAAACCGCACTGGTTCTACTGCACACAGAGATACAGGTTATTATGAGCAATAGTGTCAGCCCCATTCACTTGAGGCCAGTTCTTGGAATTGTGCCAGCCACAGATGGAACATCTCCTGTCACGGCTGCAGTCTGGTTGTCATGCAGTTATATATGTAATGCACCAACTCTGGTGGCAGTTGCGGTGTCCGTGAAACAACTCGGGAATGTGCATCAGACACTGGAAGATTCTGTGACTCTACTGTCCTGATCACTCAGTGCTTGAGCCTACTCTTCTGTGGCTCAGGGAGGCCTGGGAGACTTCAGCTTTTCTACAAACAAGGCAGGGGACATGGAGGGGCCTTTGTACTAGGCAGGGGGCACAGGGTTCTGCTCAGTCTCATCAGGAGGTGTTCATGGTGCCAAGTGGCTGACATGCGTGTCTCCTCTCAGCCTCTCAGCTGCCTGCACAGCTCCCCTGAACTCTCCATCCCTGTAGCCACCTCAGTGCCTGTGCCTGGGCGGTGGGCAGAGATGTGCCCAGAAAGCCATAGGCAGCCCACTGGTGGGACTTGCATGCTTCCTCTCGCTCAGTCCGAGTCTGGGTATTTTCAGTTTCTGACCTGGGGCCGCAGAGGTAGGATTCTGGAGAGCTCCTCTGGCTTTCTGATGGCCCCTTCGGAGGCTCATTGGTGAAGCTTGCTCATCCCCTCCCTTCATTCTCTGAGGGCACAGGTGGTACGGAGATGTGTCCACCTGTGTCTGAGAGATCTGTGGGGGCATTGTGCAGCTGAACCTTGGCTCTGCCACTTACCAGCTGGCTGAGGGCAAGTTACTTACCTTCTCTCTACCCACATTTCCTTACCTGGACTGACTTTCTAGGGTTGTTGTGAGGATGCATTTTCTTTTTTCGCTTAACATATTTTGCCACTTAAAGCTGCATGCATCTGTCATCTTGTGGTTATGTTTCGGAAATGCAGGCTCAGCTGGGTTCTCTGCTTAGGGTCTCACAAAGCTGAAGTCAGGGTGTTGGCGGGCTTTGCTCTTACTTGGAGGCTCTTGAGAAGAATCTGCTTTCAAGCTTATTCAGGTTGCTGGTTGGAGCCAGTTCTTTGGAATTGTAGAACTCAGGTCCCCGTCTCCTTTCTGGCAATCAGCCAGGATGGCTCTGTGTCTTATGGTTCTCTGACTTGAGACTTTAATCATATCTGCAAATCCCTTCACAGCAGTACCTAGAGGAATGTTTGAATAACCAGGACAGGAGTCTTTAGAATTCTGCCTACCGCTGTGGATTAAATGACAAACACACTGAGAGCCCTTGGAACCAGGCCGGGCATGTGGCGAGTGCTGTAGAAGTGTCCCCTAGTGTCCCCCAGGGCTCATCCCCGCAGACGTGGCTCTGGAGCCGGCCACTTGTGAACAGCATCTCTGTAAAGCACGGGGCTTGGCAGCGCAGCGTGTGTTAGGTTGTGTACATGTTCCCGCCGTGTGAAGCGATGTGGTCTCCCGCTCTGTGGCAGATGCTGAGGTTTTGTCTTTGTCTTTCTTTCCACAGTGGTTTTATAAGTCGGACGCTTTCAACGCTCCCCAGGAGGCTCCCATGGCATTCCCTCACCCGCAGCAACCCAGCTTCCTGCTGGTAAGAATTCACCGAGAGCTCACCAGTGCTTGTTTTTGGGGCATGTGGTGGAAATAGCACTGGACATGGATTAGAGTCACGGGCTTGGCACTGCTTTCTGTGGTGCAGGACCTCGGGTTTACTCAGCCGCTGAGCCCTGGCTTTCTCACCTACAAGCTGAGTCGATTCAGGGGCCCTTTCCTGTTTCCAGGGTGTAGAGTGGGACAAGTGACAGGATGTACACCCAAGTCTTCATGTAAATCCTCACACGGAAGTGAGGCATCCTGATGACCGTAACTGTTGTCAGTGCAAAATGGAAGGCCCACTGAGCCAGGACGGCCAGAGCTGCGCTGGTGTTAAACTTGCCTAGAGGCACAGTGAGGCATGTCTCAGTGATGAACATTTCCAGTTTCAGTTCCCAGAAGATACATTTTGTGGACATTCTTCCTCGGTGCTCCCTCTAGAGCCAACAGATCTGACCCAGGCCTACACAGCCCGGTCTCTGCCTCTCACTGAGGCGCTGCAGACCCCACCCTCTTTTGGAGAGGGACAGGGCCGTAGGTATCCTTGGGCAAAGCTCTCTTGGGTAAAAATCTGGCATTTCCTGCTGATATTCATCTGTTTGCACAGAGGCTTCTTTGTGTAGTCACAATACATGTTGTCCCCCATGCCCCTGACCTGGGCTAGATTTCCCTATTTCTTGTCCTGAATGTTTCCTGGCTTCTCCATCACCTTCGTGATCAGCGTCAGCACTTGGCTGAAGCCACCTGTAGTTTTTATCCCGCCCTGTCTCTGAAGGTAACGGATACAGGACATCTGGGGTAAGAGGGCCAGTGACAGCAAGCATCCCCTGTCTGGGCTGGACACTACGGCTCACGATCACCATGCTGTAAATCATGGGCGGTCAGTCCTGGGGGAAATTTCTAATTGATGTGAGCACCCTGGATTGAGAAGGGGGCCAGCCCCCTGCTGGGGGATTGGGTGGAGGTGAGTTCTGCTCTGATGATGTACAGTGTTCTGGGGTAACTGCAGAGGCTGGTCAGGGGTGTTGGGAGCAAGCCAGGACCCGGCCTCCCCTGGACACCTCCCTTAGGCACAACTAACATGGGAGGTGCTGGGTGGTCAGGCAGTGGTGTGTGTCTCACTCCTGCCCATCACTTGGATTTCAGTTTTGAGTCGAGCCAGAATATCAGCAAAAGCTGCAAGACAAGTGCACTCACTTTTGGGGGTTTCTCCTGTCTTCCAGGCCAGCCTGAAAGCTGACTCTATCAATAAGCCCTTTGCACAGCGGTGCCAAGACTTGGTTAAAGTCATTGAGGACTTTCCAGCAAAGGTACAGCCCTGCTGCCGTCTCTTTGGGGTGTGTCTCATCCACTCCCTGAAAGACCTTATTACAGTCCCTGATTTCCATTTCTGAGCATTGCCCCACAGAGAGGCCTGACCCCGTATTGTGACTGTCACATTTGTGACACATTCAGCCACATGATCATCTCGACCAGAGTCTCTTAAGCATGGGTGCTTCTGTCCCATGTGGGACACTCGGCAGTGTCTGCAGGCATTTTTAGTTGTCACACGGGGGTGGTACTACTGTCATCGAGTTGGTAGAGGCCAGGCATGCCAGTAACCATCCCCCAGTGCACAGCACAGCCCCCACAACAGAGACGTGATCAGCCCAAAATGTCGGCAGTGCCACGGTCGAGGAACCCTGATGTAAGTGCAGAAATCGCGTGTTTACGTCATACCCAGAATCGTCAGAGAGTAAGTGCAAGTAATTCCAGGAGGCCGGCCTGGATGAGGATGGCCAGAAGTCCAGGGCTTGCTCTGAGGAAGAATGGTGCCATCCTTTTCCATAAAGCTCTCTTAAGAGCAGAAGTTTCCAGCATTTAAAAAAAAACCTTTTAATCACTGCTTGGTTTATTGTAAGGAGCGCTGCTTAGTGAGCTGCGTAACCACGGCGAAAGAATCCAGAGCTGGTCCTGTGGGTGCCATGGGTGGATCTGCAGACCAGGGCCAGTGAGGGAGGTGGGTGGTGGGCACCGGTGCTCGGGGAACCTGCCCGAGCCTCACTGCCCACTATTTCAGGAGTTGCACGCCGTGTTCCCGTGGCTGGTGGAGAGCATTTTTGGCAGCTTGGACGGTGTTCTGGTCGGGTGGAACCTCCGCTGCCTGCAGGGCCGGGTGAACCCTGTGGAGCACAGCATCGCCATGGAGTTTCTAGACCCTGGGTAGGGAGGCTCAGCCATGTGGGGCTGGATGCTCCCTCAGGAGGATCTCACTTTTATTTGCTGTTTCTCCAAGCTAAGGAACAGTCAAAGCAAGATGGTTTGTGGTTCATTTGCCTGTTTTTGTTTTCACGTTCAGTGGCCCGATGATGAAGTTGGTCTATAAACTTCAAGCTGAGGACTATAAGTTTGACTTCCCCGTCTCTTACCTGCCTGTGAGTCAGCCGTGCAGTGAGAGCCGGGCTTGGGTGGAGCACCCTCCGTGGGGGCAGCTGCAGCGGTGGTGGGTGGGCAGGGGCTCAAAGGGGCTGTGACAGTGGGTCATTCAGACTTGGCCAGCGGGAGGGCCCGCTTGGCTTCTGGCTGAGTGGCAGGGCCATGTGACCGGTTGCTTTGTTTTTGCAAGTCCCCAGTCCCGTGGGGGCAGATTAAGGGGTGGGAGGCGGGGTGGGTATGAGAACCAAAGGAGATGGGGTCGCCACGTGCATGTTGGGCTAGGGGGTCGGCTGCTGCCCCACCAGGCGGGTCTGTGAGGATGGAAGCAGGGGTTCGGGGTAAAGGCTTCTCCGCTTGAGTGCTATGCAGAGGACAGCGCGGCTCCCACAGGCAGGGTCTGCATGCTGGTTTCCTCGGCAGCCTCCCTTGGGCCGCCCTGCATGTAGGGTGCCATGCGGAGCCCGCCCCCAGCCCCCTCCCTCTCTCTGCAGGGCCCCGTGAAGGCGTCCATCCAGGAACGCGTGCTCCCCGACAGCCCTCTGTACCACAACAAGGTGCAGTTCCCCCCGGCCGGGGGCCTTGGCCTGCACCTGGCCCTCAGTATCCTTTGTCGGCCCTGCGGGTGGGGAGGCCAGGTGGCCAGCACGGTGGCGCCAGGTGGGGCGGCCCAACGGCCCTGACGTTTGCCTCCTGACTCAGCCCTCAGACCCGTTCGAGTATTACATGTTCTTCTTTGCTTTGAGCCTCATCACTCAGAAGGTATGAGAGGGGCGCCTCAGCGCAGTGCGGGCCCCTGGCCCACAGCTCCTGTTTTCACACAGGGCAAGGGAGCAGGGGAGGGGCCCACACCAGCTGCCAGCCTGCCTCCCTCTTCCTTCTCCTTCCACCGCCTCCTTTATCCACGTCCCCACTGCTCCTCCAGCCTTTGCCCTTCAGGCATCCTCACTTACTGAGGACAGGCTGGGGGGCAGACTTGGCGGGCGATGTGGGGTGTCCGAGCACCCTGAGTGGCGGCCAGGGAGGCTTCCTGCAGGAGGTGCTCGCTGGGCATGGGGCGAGGTGGATGTCTAGGGGTGGGTGCACAGGCTGGCCAGGACTAGGGGGTCCACTCAGGCCCTTTGTGTTGGGAGACTCCCTCCTAATACTGCCCTGGGTGCTTGAGCCGGCCTTGGGGACACATTCTGTATCCTCTGTGCATTAGGAGTTGAGCCTTGTAGTTGCTGGGGCGGCGCCCAGGGCCGCACTCTAAGACAAGTTCTTTCCCCAGCCGCTGCCCGGGGCCCTCCACGTCCGCACTTCAGACTGCGCCTATTTCGTCCTGGTGGACAGGTACCTGTCATGGTTCCTGCCCACGGAAGGCAGCGTGCTCCCCCCACTCTCCTCCAGCCCGGGGGGGCCCAGACCCTCACCAGCTCCCAGGTAAGGCTCCCCAGCTCCCCTGGCCCTGGGCCAGCACCTGAGATGGCCTGTCCCACAGCTGGTTAAGGCCTGGTCCTTCCACTGGGGCATGGCTGGGTCGGAGGGCGTCCGTGGGGACAGCGGTGCCACTCTATCCAGAGCTCTCCAGTTTTTCTTCTGCCTGAGGTTCCCCAGCTCCTCCTGCCCTAGCATGGGCATGTTTTGGTTTTCAGTGATCATCCCAGAAGCGGCAGGTCCTGTGGCCACCTCGAGGGCCTGGCTCTGTGTTCTGTTCATGACAGCCCTGCCTACACCCAGGGCTGATGGTTTGGAGAGAAAGGCCTTGCGAGCAGGCCCCAGAGGGTCAACCTGCTTGGGAATAAGACTAGTAGGAACCCAGGCCCAGGTCTTTGCTGAGCCAGGGGCCCCGGGGTCAGGAGCCTTCTGTGCCTCTGAGCAGGAGGGGAGCACGGCCTGCCTCGGTCTGAGGGTGAGCTTTTGGCTGACTCACCCCAGGAGACCTTTGTGCCCCGGCAGCTGCTGCCTGTGCTCCCCTGACCTCCAGCCTCGCTAGCCCGCCTCCTTCCTGCCTGAGAGGCTATGGGCAGGCTCTTCTGCAAGTGCCGGCCCACCCACACCTGCTGGCACATGCCCTGCCACTGCCCCAAACTCTAGTGGACAGATGCCCCTGAGGGAAGGGGCTTGCAAGGAGGAGAGTGGAGAGGGCACGGAAGGGGGAGAGGCTGCAGCCGAGGGCTCAGGCAGGCAGATCACACGCTCTCAGGCAGAATTCAGCTGCCAGAGGTTTTCTGGGCCTGATCTGGTTTGCTTGTTTTAACATGTAATTTCAGATTTTGAAAGTTGCTACGTGTGTAGAAGAACATTCACAGCCCTTCACCCAGTTGGTTTCTGAGTTGTTTTATTCTCTCTTTATCTGTATGTCTTTTTCCTGGGTCTTTTGAGTTACAGACACAGTGCCCATTGCCTTTTAACATCTGAGTGTTTTCTGAAAGCATTTGCATTCTCCTGACCTCCTCACTTTTGCCCAAATCAGCGGGGTGGGGTTGCTGCCGGGCCACCATCTAGTCCCCAGACCCCACTCAAGTTTCAACAGCTTGGGACTGTTATGCAGCCGGGATCCAGGCAGGGTCGCTCCCTGCATGCGGCTGTCCCTCTGGTCCCCTTTGGTCTGAAAGGGTCCTGGGGCTTTTCCTGACTTTGACAGCTGGGTATGTGCAGAATACCCTCAACCTGGGGTCCCGGGTGTTTGCTCGTGGTGAGGCCCAGGTTGTGCGTTGGGCGGGGGGCCTAGCAGTGGCATCCATGAGCCCCATTACCGCCGGCGTTGGAGCCAAGGAGGTAACGGCCAGGTTTTCCTACCGTAAAGTTAGATAAACACTTAGGCCCTCAGTTAATTAGCCAGGGCGATTCAGTGGGAAGACATGAGCCCATGCCACTGTCACAGTCCGGCGGCCCCCGGTGGTCCTCAGCCAAATCAGCTGTGAGTAGGGGTGGTTTCCTAGTTTCATGACTGCTGCGTGTGGTCACAGGCACTTTGGAAGGAAGGCTTTTCTCTTCTGGCTGTTCATTCACACGTACCCATGGGGGCTCAGGGGTCACCGGAGGGCCCCATGGGGTGTGCTTGTCAGTGCAGCCGGGGCTGAGGTCCAGATCACCCCGTTACACCCGTTCCTCGGTCTCCCTCAGGACGCCAGCCGTGCCTTTTGCCTCCTACGGCCTGCATCACACCAGTCTCCTGAAGCGACACATCTCTCACCAGACGTCCGTGAACGCAGACCCCGCCTCCCACGAAATCTGGAGGTCAGAGACGCTGCTCCAGGTGAGCCACGGCGGCCCTTCTTTGCTTCTGATCCACATAAACTGCTCAGCTGCCGCCCACGTGGGGGCAGAGGCCTGGAGACCCCCCTCAGTCGAGGCGGCTCTCAGTCGTTAGTGTCTCTGCTGTGACATTGGAAGCAGACAAGGAGGAGCTTGCCACCTGTCTCACGCGTGTGTCACTTGCAGTGTCTTCACCCCGGAGCCTCTCCACAGAGCCCTGTTTTGTTTTTCTCGTGATGTGATTGCTGCTCTGTCTTTCTGGCTAGTGGCTCCTGTGAACCTCTCCCCAGCGCACCCCGCCTCTCTGAGCACTCCCGTGTGGTTGGGGAGGTTTCCCGTGATCACTGTCGTGTGGGTGCTAAGTTCTGCGGCAGCAGCATCTTTAGGACATGCCTGGGGAGGGCCTCCCCTAGTTGGCAGGCCGCATCCCCTCAGCTCAGGGGCTCCCAGCGGAGGCGGCAGGCCTGTGTCCGCCCTCCTGGGGCTCCAGGCTCTCCTGCGGCGCCAGGAGAGACTCCACTAGTTCTGGCGCCAGCTTCTGGGGCTGAGTGTGTAGCCACCAGCATTGTTGAGAGCCTGGGGTGTGGGTAAGATGGGGTCCTAGTTTTCTTTTTTTGAATTATGATAAAATACATGTAAAATTTAAGCCTTAACTATTTTAAAGCGTGTGGTTGTACTTGGGTTGTCTTGATGGATCTCGGGAACTATGCCTGTCAAGCAGTGGCTCCTCACTCCCCTCCCGCCAGCCCCCAGCAGCCACCATCTATGTCCCTGTGCACCTGGCTCCTCGGGGAACCTGTGTGAGTGGGATCATGTGGTGCTTTGCTCCTGACGAGTGATCGGTGTCACTTAGCCTGGTGTCTCCAAGGTTCCTCCATGGCGTGGCACGTTCAGCTTCCTTCCCTGGTGGAGCTGTGTGTGCGTATAGAGCATTTTGTTTATCTGTGCATGTGGTGGACACTGGGGGTTGCTTCCACCTCTTGGCTGTTGTGAATAGTGCTGCTGTGAACACGGGTGTGCAGATACCTCTTTAAGACCCTGCTTTCAGTTCTTTTGAGTGTACTTAAGAAGTGGAGTTGCTGGACTGGGTGATAATTCTACTAAATTTTTTGAGGATCCCCATGCTGCCCCATTTTGGATGTCCCACCAGCCAGTGCTCAGGGGTCCAATTTCCCCACCTCCTCGCCACACCCGTTATTTTCTGGGTTTTGACTGTAGCCGTCCTGATGGGCAGGAGGTTGGATATGGTTGTGGTCAGGACTCGCTCTGCCCTGGTGGTGTGCCGTGTTGAGCAGCATTTCCCGTCCTTATGGGCCTCGTGTCCACATGTGTATCTGCTTGGAGAGATGTCTCTTCGAGCCCTTCGCCCATTTTCGAATTGGATTGGTTTTTTGTTGTTAGAGTTCAGACCTTATCTATATTCTGGATATTAACCTTTTGTCAGATACTTGAGTTGCAAATGTTTTCCCCCAGTGTGTGGTCTGCCTTCTTATTATGTATATAGTGTCTTTTGATGCACAAAGGTTTTAATTTTCATGAAGTCCAACTTGTCAATTTTTTCCCTTTGTTGCCTGTGCTTTCGGAGTCATATCTGAGAAATCATTGCCAAATCCAGTGTTGTGAAGCATTGTCCCATGCTTTCGTTTGAAAGTTTTATAGTTTTGGCGCTTTTATTTAGGTGTCTGATCCATTTTGAGTTGTTCCTTGTTTATGATGTGAGGTGAGGGCCCGCCCGCCCTCACTGGAGCGGGGAGTTCCTGCTTTCCCAGCAGCATTTGTTCAGAAGACTGTTCTTTTCCCCCACGGCGTGGTCTTGACGCCCTGCTCAGAGATCCTTTGACCAACTAATGCTCTTCTGCAGGTTTTTGTTGAGATGTGGCTTCATCATTACTCCTTGGAGATGTACCAGAAGATGCAGTCCCCGCACGCCAAGGTAGGTTCCCCGCCTTTCCCTCTTGCCTCCTGCTCTGGCCCCCGTGGTCCTCATGCTCCCCTCGGATGCTGTGCTGCCGGGCCTGGTGCTGGGCGCTGGGCTTGCACCCTGGCAGCTGGAGGCCTGGCCTCTAGGGGGCCTCCCCGGGCTACTTGCAGAGCCCTTCCCTGGCAGCAGGGACTGGTGAGGTTGTGCTCGTGCTCCGGGATGTGGGAGCCTCAGAGGCCTCTAGGAGTCATGTCCGGGGCTGTCCCCTCTGCCATCACAGTGCCTCTGCTTTCCTGCCGAGGTGGTGCCTGGCGGCCCCCTTGATGGTGGGTTGGGTCTGACACCCTCCTGCACGTGGCCTGGCCTGTCTCCTCCTCCTCCTCACCTTCCCCCGTTCCTTTCTGGGCTGCTCCCCTGTGTGCAGAGGTGTGGAGTCCCTGGCACCCTCCCGAGTTGCTGTCCCTGGGCCCCCAGGCCCCTGGACCAGTCTGGGTGGAGCAGTTCTATCAGTGAGAGGCAGCGGCGCCCAGACCACACCCTGTGAGACTCGGGCCACACTTCCTGGGCATCAGTTTGCTCTTCAGCCTGCTTTCTCCACCACCAGATGGAGCTCTCCAGAGCTTCCTCAAGAGTTAAAGAGTCTGTGGGTTCAAACTGAGAGCAGTGGCCTGTACCCTTCCCTCTGATTCCCAGGGAGGCGGTGGTTCTGCTCCCGCAGCAGCCGGGCCCACAGCCCCAGCGCTCTGCCCAGCCACATGGAGGGTGGGGCACGGCCCCCAGTGCTGCTGTCCCGGTGTGGGGTGCCCCAGTCTCCTTCAGGGGGAGCCCGGACTCCAACCGGGCCTCTCCGGTCACAAAGCGCTTGCCCTGCCCTGCCTGCTTCCAAAGTGGGCTTGCTGCGTGTTCCTGCTGGTACTCCGTGGCCAGGGCTGCCTTCCCCGCGGGGTCCAGGAGGCTCACTCAGCCCCCGTGTGCGGCTTGGTCTCATGGAGGCTGAGGCCGCTGAGCCCCAGGAAGCTCACTGCTTCAGTCTTTAGCAGTAGACCTGCCAGCCAGAGGCCTTCCGGGCTGCATGTCCTGAGGGATCCGCGTCCAAACGTGAGGGGCTGTCCCCTGCTTCCCCTGGTCTCTGAGAGCTGCTCAGAGTGACTGGTGGGGCTGGGGGACCACGACGGCTCTGCCAGGCACCCAGCTGCCCTTTGCCTCCTGTTGAGACAGAAAAACAAAACCTGAGAGAGTGGGGTGTGTGGGAAGCCGGGAGCAGCAGCTTGGTCCGAGGCCCCTGCTGTCTCTCCAGGCCTGCCCTGTGCCTCGTGGAAATCCAGAAACCCTTGCCAGCTGGGTGTCACCCTGGGGCCACTGCTTCCCTGGTTTTCCAGATGCAGTGATACAGCTCGTCCTCAATGCGTCCGTGGCTGAGCTGGGTCCCGGGCATGTGCTATATCCTGAGTGGGGCTCCTGGAGGGGCTGGTGGGCAGGAAGGATGGCCACAGGCCAGGGCTGGGACCCAAGGGGGACCGTGGTCTCCCCAGTTCCTTGCTGAGAGTAGGGCTGAGCCCCGGGTCTGGCCCAGAGGAAGGCATGAAGGGCCAGCACCTCCTGGCCATGCCCCTCCCGCCCTGGCCCTGCGTGTCTCTGGCTGTGCCTGTCTCTCCAGCCTCTCCCGGGGAAGCATGGCACCCAGGCGGAGGCCTGGCCCTCGCGGGGCGGGCTGTGTGCTGGGGACGGCTCTGGCTGTGCTTGGCTGAGGGGGCTGCTTCTGTAGGCTGTGTTGCTGTGGGGAGGTGGGGTGGAGGGTCCCGGCCTCAGGGTTCCAGCTGCCTCTGGGTGTGTGTGGCCAGCGTCTCAGGGGCTCCCGCCCTGGGGACTGAGGAGAGGCTCTACATATGAGGACGAGGCTGGTCTCCCTAGACTCAGGACCAGTGAGTGTTGGCGCCACCTTTAACCATTTCTGGGACGTGGGGCGCTGAGCCTGTGCAGAGAGTCTTTCAGGAGGGGGCACTGTTGGGTCTCAGAATTGATCACGTCACATGTTGATAAATTTCTTCTCTGGACAACCTAAGAAGTCCAATAATTGACATTTTTCTCTTCTGAACAGAGGCCTCCGTCTAGAACTGGCCTCTCAAAGTCCAAGCCATGGGCCTTGGTGACTGGCAGCGTGGCCCAGGGAGGCGCCCTGCGGGCTGCTGCAGGGACCCTGAGGGTCCGGAGGGGAGAGCCTTGGGGGCCTGAGGCTGCAGGGCTGTGCTGGTTTGGATTTTCACTGATGTGCTTTTGTTTTTGTTTTTTGTTTTTTCTCCCTACCTCTGGGCTCCCTCTCACTTGTTTCTCTCTCTCCCCTCCTCCTTCCCCCTCCCGTCCTCTCCTCTGCTGCGTCTCTCAGCTGGAGGTTCTGCACTACCGACTCAGTGTCTGCAGCGCCCTCCACAGCCCTGCCCAACCCAGCCTCCAGGCCCTCCACGCCCACCAAGTACTGGCCGCTCTGGTTTTGTTCCCTTTGACCCCTGCCCTGTGGTATAAGCCCTAGAGCACACGTCCGTGCCGTGGTAATGCGAGGAGCTGGCTGGGGTGCTGCAGAGCCAGGCCCGCATGCGGAGGGGTGATCTGGGTATGGGGTGCGTGGCCACGTGACGGAGTAAGGCAGGGCCCACCTGGCTATGGGGTCACCGAAGCTGCCTGGCCCAACCCCAAGCCAGCCAAGGTGTCACAATGCCTCAGTGCCGGGCTCCGTGCTTGGCCCTGGTTCAAGGGGGCAAAATAGTGTGGCCTTTGCAGCGGCCCGGCTCTCCCCGCAGACAGGCCTAGACATGGAAACTGGCCGAGGACGGGAGGCCCGGGGCGCATGGGTGGCACAGCCCTAGCCTCTAGTGGACCTGTGCTCGGTGACCTCATGGAGGTTGCAGTCTGTTTAGGCAGAAGTGACCAGTGACAGATTTGAGGTCAGCAAGTTGGAGTTCAGAACTGCAGGGTGTTTAGGGCCAGCGGGATCTGGAAGTTTGCTGCTCCAGGCCATGACCGCTGGGAAGTCTGGGTGGAAACCTGTCTGGAGCTGTGCGCACGGCCAGGGCTCTGTCTGGTTCCCCCTACTTGAGAACAGATGACAAATCATGCTCCATTCCTGTGCAGAAGCAGCAGCTGCAGTGAGGGGAGGGAATGTTCCAGAAGGGTCCACGTGGGCAGGCCTCTTGCAAAATGGGGTGCCACTCCAGGCTCTGCTGGGGACGTCCTCACCCAGCTAAGAGCAAGTTCCCTGCCTTCACCTCCGCAGCCGGAGGCCGGCCCGTGAGGAGGGCCTGGGAAAGTGCCTGTGGCAGAGGCATGTGCAGCTGTGGCCAGAGGCTCCTGGGGGCACAGGTCTCAGGAAGGTGAGCTAGACGCACAGTGTTTTGACCTGATAGCATGGAGAGAAAACAGTCCAGCAGGGCTTCATTGCGGTTGCTGGGCCGTGCGGCAGGGAGCCTGGCCCCTGGAAACCTGGAAGAGAGGGGCGCGGGGCCAGGAATGGAGCTGCATTCTGCCTGGCACCGAAGCCTGGTGGTCTTTTATTACTATTGAAGTGTCTTCCCCAAAACACTGCAGACTCATTGTGTAGACGTAACTTTCAGAAGAAAGTTATCTCCCGCCCTCGGGCTGTGGAGGCATTTCTGTGACAGGGAGGCCACTTGGACGGGGCCCTGGAGCTTGGAGCAAGGCTTCCTGGGCTGGAGGCCGGGCCTGCACCAGTCCCAGCTATGCTCACATGGGGGTGAGGCTGCCAAGAGCTCCTACAAGTCTGTCAAAGCCCCGTGGGGGCAACGAGTGCAGGGAGAGGAGTGGGTCGGTCTGGACGCCGGAAGCCGGCAGCCACGGGTCCTGCCTTCCCACGAGTCCTCCGTTGGGTCCAGGTCTCAAAAGTCCTACTGGACTCATGGATCCAGAGTTCTGCTCACAGGATTGAGGTGGTTGTGTTGACCCCAGGTCCACAAGGGGCGAGGTGGGCAGATGGGAGGGGTTCACCTGGAAAGGGGAAGCCGGGGGGCTGAGAGCCCTCTGCACTACACCTGGGCGGTGGGTGGGGACCCTGGGTCCAGGTCCTGGTGAAACACGGGTGAAACCCTTGCTGCTGGTCCTCGCGGACCTGGGCGGCAGCAGTGGCCCAAGCCGCCCTCGGAAGCACTACGAAGGGGTGTGCAGGGCTCCGAGAGGAACTTGGCAGAGCTTCTGCTCTAGTGGCCGGGTAGGGGCACCTTGTGGCTCTCAGGTCCTGTTGGGGGAGAGGAGGGCCGGGGCGGCGTGCCCGGTGCTAATGCCCCCCCACCCCCAGGAGTCCTTCATGCCTACGGAGGAGCACGTGCTGGTGGTGCGGCTGCTGCTGAAACACCTGCATGCCTTCGCCAACAGCCTGCGGCCCGAGCAGGCCTCCCCCTCCGCCCACTCCCATGCCGCTAGCCCTCTGGAGGAGTTTAAACGGTGCGTCCCCTTGCCCTCCTGGCTGCCCCTCAGGCTGCTTTGCCTCCAGGCCAGCCTGGGAGAGGCTCTGTCTCTTCGCCCTCCTTCCCCTTCCTCCCCTGTGGAAAGAAGGCAGGCTCAGCTTTGTGCTGCTCCCTCCCCAGGCGGGGGGAGGATAGGGGCCTGACTCCCAAGCCACCAGGGTCCAGCAGAGCGGGCAACTGGTGTGGCTGAGCCCGGCTCAGGGGCTCACTGGGTCAGCCACATGCATGCTGTGTCCTCGAGACATACTCCAACCTTCTGAACCTCGGATTCTTTCTCTGAGGAATGGGGCTAGAACAGAGGTCCTTGACCCCAGGGGTGCCTGGCACTCCCCCTGCATGGCCGGGCTGTGAGGTGACCCTGCCCACCGCTCCCTTCCCCTGCAGGGCCGCCATCCCCAGGTTTGTCCAGCAGAAGCTCTACCTCTTCCTGCAGCACTGCTTCGGCCACTGGCCCCTGGACGCATCCTTCCGAGCTGTGAGTTGTCGGCCCCTTGCCTCTGCCCTCTGTGTGCCCTGGTGAGGGAGGTCCGGTGCAGACGAGGGAGGGAGGCCTTGGTGGGTGCACTGTTCTGTCCGTTTGGGGGTCCTGCCAGTCCCGACCTTGAACTCAGCTGTTCATGCAGGGCAGGTTCCCTCCCTCTGGTGGGGGAAGCGTGCTGGGTGATCTGTTCTGAAGGGCCAGGTGTCCTGAGGGTACACAGGTCCTCCCATATCCACCTGGGCACCACCTACCAGCCCACGCATTTCCCCAGGTCTTGGAGATGTGGCTGAGCTACCTGCAGCCCTGGAGGTATGCGCCTGAGAAGCAGGCTCAGAGCAGCGACAGCCAGGCCCGGAGTGTGTCGGAGCGATGGTGAGCCCAGCAGCCATCCCCCGCCCCTGGGGGCACCTGCGTCGGGCCTCCTGGGGCTCCTCCCTGAGGTCCTGCTGGTGGGGGCGTCTTGCCTGGGCCCCAGGATGGATCTCCTAGGGGAGCAGCGGGAGTTTCTGTCCTTCTGTCCCTTTGCCACGTCATCTGAGGCAAACTGCCCCTCAGCCCTTCCTTGCCAGCTCTGCATTGGGCCCACCCCCAGGCTTCCATTGCACACCCCCTCCTGGACTCCCCTGTGCACCCCCAGGGCCCTGGCCAACCTTCAACACTCAGCCTTGGTCCTCAGAAAGGGCCTCATCCTGGGGAGGGTTCTGTCGTCTGGTTCTCTGTCGCTCCTCAGCCCCTATTTGATGCCCGCCTGGCCCCCAGGGCGCCCTTCGTGCAGGACAACCTGCTCCTGTACACCAAGCTCTTCCTGGGCTTCCTGAGCCGTGCGCTGCGCACCGACCTAGTCAGCCCCAAGAACGCGCTCATGGTCTTCCGAGTGGCCAAGGTCTTCGCTCAGCCCAGCCTGGCCGAGATGATCCAGCGAGGTGAGGTGCCACCAGCAGGGGCGGTGGGAGGGGGGCACACTGCGCAGTCTCCGCCCCTCGGGACCCTAGTCCTAGTGCGCACTCTGCTCAGAAGCTGCGGGGGGGCCGCGTGCTCTGCGCCCTTGGAGTGGAAGCTAGACTCCATCCCACCTTCCAGGTGAGCAGCTGTTCCTGGAGCCCGAGCTTGGCATCCCCCACCGCCAGCACCGCCTCTTCACGGCACCTGCGCTCACCGGCAGCTTCCTGTCCTCGTGGCCACCAGCCATCAGTGACACCTCCTTCAAGGTGAAGAGCCACGTGTACAGCCTGGAGGGCCAGGACTGCAAGTACACCCCAATGTTCGGGCCCGAGGTCCGGACGCTGGTGAGTGCACCGGGCCCAGCTGGGCTCTGGGACTGTGAGCCCAGGAGGCGCAGGCATTTCAGAAAAGAGGGACGATGGGGGCTGGGGTGGGCACTTGAATTGTCTTCTCGTAGAGGTAACATCTGTTAGAAAGTGCACCTTAGTCTTTAAATTTCATCCTGTGGTCACTGGGGGCCGGGTGCCTGAACGCCCGCCCGCCCGCAGGTGCTGCGCCTGGCCCAGCTCATCACGCAGGCCAAGCAGACCGCCAAGTCCCTCTCCGACCAGTACGGGGAGAGCACGGCCAGCCGCTCCTTCCTGTCCTGGCTGGGCTTCGGCCCCGCGGACCCCAACGGCTCCTACCCAGCCAACGACCTGGACGAGATGGGGCAGGACAGCGTCCGCAAGACAGATGAGTACCTGGAGAAGGCCCTGGAGTGCCTGTGCCAGGTGTTCCGGGTACGCCTTGGGCCCACCCGTGTTTGAGGCCCAGCGGTGGGCGGGGGCGGTGCACTCCCTCCCGTGGAAACTGAGAGCAGGTTTCTCCCGACAGCTCAGCGAGGCCCAGCTGGCTCAGCTCACGCTCGCCCTGGGGACGACCCAGGATGAGAGCGGCAAGAAGCAGCTGCCAGACTGCATCGTGGGTGAGGACGGGCTCATCCTGACGCCGCTGGGCCGGTACCAGGTGAGGCCACGTCCTGCGCCCCCACCCCCACCCTCACCGAGGCAGAGGCTGCAGCACCAGGCAGTCCTGGGCTCATGCCTGCTGCTTTCAGATCATCAACGGCCTGAGGCGCTTCGAGGTCGAGTACCAGGGGGACTCGGAGCTGCAGCCCATCCGCAGCTATGAGGTCGCCAGCCTGGTCCGCCTGCTGTTCCGGCTCTCCTCCGCCATCAACCGCAGGGTGAGTGGGGTTGCCCGTGCCCCAGCCCGCCCACCTGGGGAGCGCCCGCCAGCGTAGCCGTCTCTTTCTAGTTCGCAGGCCAGATGGCAGCCCTATGCTCGCGGGCTGACTTCCTCGGCAGCTTCTGTCGCTACCACCTCCTGGAGCCCGGGCTGTCGGACAGGCACCTGCTGAGCCCCGTGGGGCGGGGGCGGGCAGCCAGCCGTGCCCGGGGCCCCCGGCTCAGCCTGCGCTTCCTGGGCAGCTACCGGACGCTGCTGTCCCTTCTGCTGGCCTTCTTCGTGGCCTCTCTGTTCTGCGTCGGGCCCCTGCTCTGCACCCTGCTCCTCACACTCGGCTACGTCCTCTATGCCCTGGCCATGACGCTGCTGGCCGAGCGCGGCAAGCTGCACCAGCCCTGACTGCTGCCCAGCTGCTGTTCCCGGGTTCCCCTAGGCTGCTGGAGCCCCAGACCTGTCACCTTCACCCCAGCGGCATTTCCTGCAGCCTCGGAACCATCTGGGAGAACCTGGAAGGCTAGGCAGGGAGGGAGCTGTGTCCACAGGCCATGAGCCCTGCAGGACGGGCAGTGTTGGGCAGACAGACAGCCTGCTGGCTGTGGGCCTTTCCCGGAGGCCCCGCCATGAGCGGCCTTTCTCCTTTCACTCGTGACGCCGAGGAGCTCAGGGTGCCTTTGGCCTCAGCCCTCACTGACCTCAAGTGGGCAGTGTGACACCAGGACAGGAGCCCACCTCTGGCTCCAGAGGAGAACCAGCCCTAAAAGAGACACCTAAGAAAACATGGTGGTTCTCTTCCGATTCTGGGTTTTAAAGCTCATTTTGTCGCATTTGGCAAAGCAAGGGCCACCCTCCTCCACGTGCTCCCAGCAGCTCCAAGTCTGGGCCACATGTCTGCTTTTCTGGGGAAGAGACCCTCCCGGAGCACAGACGCTCCGTGGGTCAGGGCCTGCCTGCACCTCCCTTCCGGCCCTGAGCCATCAAGCAGGTCACTGCCTTGTCTGTGTGGACCCTGGTCCTGTGGGCAGGCGGAGGGGGCGTGGCAGGGTGCTGGCTTCCGGCCTACAACCAGAGAGGGTCGGAGACAAAGTCAAGTGGTTACAGACACAGCAACCTTTTGGTAGCATGTAAATATTCGAAGTGCACGACAGTTACCTATTCACTGTGAGTTATCCTCACAGCAAGTCAGCGCACCTTTCACTGTACAGACAACCCCTGGGGGACAACAGTTCAACTGTCATTTTTAAAAGCCTTTGTTTTTGGCAGGTGGTTTTTTTAAGTTTTAAAACCATAAATGTTGGGCTTTGTATTTTGATGTAAACCCTGATGGCATTTGGGGCCTGTGACCAAAAACCAACCAAACTTGTAACCAACCACGGATCTGAATAAACCCATTCTTAGTCCCAAGTCGTGTGGTGCCTGGGCTCCACCCTGAGGTGGCATCCTACACAGGTCCCTGCTCACTCTGGGCAGCAGGGGTGGCTGCTGGGCACCCCCAGTGGGTGTGACCCGGAAGCACCTTGGTGGGAAAGGGCAGCCCCGCAGGGTCCCGGCCCCTGGTGGGGTCTGAGCCGTGAGAAGCTTGCCTTCCACTGGACAGGTCAGATGGGGTCAGCACGAGGAGCTGGGATGCCGGGATGAGCGACACCCTTCCTATGGTTCTGGAGGGTCACATGGGAGCCAGGACCTGAGCCCACGGGGGCATCTGGCCTGAACATTAGAGGCCCTTTTTCCCTGGATAGGCCAGTTGCTTTGGTCGAATTTGATGGAGATAGGAAGTAAGGTGGCATTTCTACAAGTTCACACGGACAGTACCAGCTTTTGTTACCAGACTGAGGTGAGGGTCTGGGGTCTGACATCAGGGCACTGTTTGCTGACGGCACCCAACGATGAGGCCTCTGCAGGGCTCTGCTCATCCCCACAACCCCCTGCCGGTTTCCCTGGTGCTCTTCCTTCACCTGGAAACACTCATGAACACTCTCAAAAGTGCCCCCTTCACCCACACAGCTGACATCTGTGAAACAGCCACCCAGTGTGTGCCATCCTCTGTGCTGGGGGCATGGGGGCCTCGTGGGCAGAGTCCAAAAGTCACAATGGAGTAGGGCGCAAAGGGCGAGTAGGGGACAGGGTTCTGGTAGTCATGCCCAGGGATCCGGGGGCAGGGTGGCAGCTGAGACGCCAGTGGCTTCTCAGTGAAGGTGGTGGGGGTGTTGGGGACCCTACCTTCATGACAGTCCCAAGTTCCTCAGCACAGGACTCTGGCTGCAGAGTTGAGACAGACTGGGGACAGCAGACTCGGAAGTGTCACCAGGCCAAAAGCCGCAGAGATGCCGAGGTTTGCAGCAGTGAAATGGTTTATCCATGAGGCCACCAAGCCAGGAGCTGAACTCAGACCTGCGTCCCCGAAGGCATTTATGGGATGAAACAGGGTGGGGCCATGGTGTGCGTCTCCACGGGAGCAGCCAGGCTCCGGGCTTCATCACCGGTGGAAACCCAAGTCCGTGATTAGTCCAACTAGAACTGCCCAGTTCTGCTCTGCTGCTCCCAATTCGTCCTGGCCCGCACCTGTCTGATCACATCCGCCTAATCAGTAAGGAGGGGTGATGGTCGCTGCCAGGAGCTGCAGCTTTCAAGAAACATCGGTGTTTCCAGGCTGCTCCGCGTTCCCTTCCAACCTAGGACGCCTCGACAGATACTGTGGTCCAGACCCCTAGGTCGCAGACCCCCTGCACAGACCGCAGACCATTAAGGTGATGAGGTCAGCTCCTCGGTCTTCCCAGTTGAACCCGCTAACCTGAGACCAAGCTGGGGGGGTCCGAGGCCTCCCCCCTTTCTTTGCTGCCAACACCGTCAGAGCCTGGCTTCCTGCCAGGTGGGCACGTGAGCCCTGTGCTGGGTTTCAGCTGGGGGTGGGCGGTTCTCATCACACTTAATCAGCTCCAGCACAAACCGGACACAGCTGATGCCAAGTCCCTGCAGAACCAACCCAGGCAAACCTGCTGTTTAGCCCCCGTGTGTGCTGGAGGTCACCCAAGTTTTGTAAAAACAATTACAGCAGCTTGAGGGGTGAAGACAGTACAGGTGTAGCGGGTCACTGATGCCGGAAGGGAGGCTCTTGGGGGACATGAGCCACGGAGACTGCCTCGCAGAGGGGCTAGCCAGGCTGGGGCACCTGGAGGGAGACATACAAAGGGGAGGCTCCTGGAGGTGAGGCTGGAGAAGGGGGTTCTCCCTCCCGGAGGCTACAGTGGGGGGATCGTGCCAACTGCCCACCCCTCAACTCCTCCACACCCCGACTCACCGTCTGGGTGCCTCTCAGATCCCCGGCCCAGAGCATACGCTGGCCCCACTGTCTTTCATGACCTGTTTCCCACGAGGCACTTAGAAACATCCCAGCATCTGTGTCCTCTGGAAAGCCCTGGGTCTGGGCATCTGAAGTCTCCAATAAGCCCCTAGGCAGCCAGCCAAGTGGGAGTCGCCCGCTCTCTGCCTCCCTGGGCCCCACCACCCGGAAATACCCTCACTGCCCGCCTGCCCCTTCCGGGAGCCCAGGTGTTCCTGCTGAGTCCTCCTCCCCCCAACAGCAGACTGCCTCACTCGGCCCTCACCTCCCTCTGCCTCCCGGGCTCAACCACAGATAAAAGCAGAGGCACTTCTTTGTCACCTGCTTGGCGTTGGACGCTTCAAGATGCTGCATAAGTAAATACTTGTGACTGAATCTCCAATGAGTGTGTCTGTTCCTTAAGGACAAGCATTAGACTTTCTCTCTCCAGCGCTAAGCAAGCACACAGCAGCCGCCCGGTAAATACAGCCGTTTGACAAATAACATTGTACCGACCGTACCACATCCAGCTCCTCATCTCAGGAACCAAAGTATGAACTACTTGGACAAATTTGTTCATGAGCAGAAAATGACTAGGGTAGGGGAAGGGGCTCTTCCGTCTCACGTTGAACCAGAAACACACGGCGTCTGCATTGGGAGGGACCCGTCCAATATCAGACCGCAGACCTGGGTCTCAGAGCGAACGCTAGAACTGTTAGGAGAAAACACAGGAGAAAATCTTCAAAACCCAACAAATGACAAGAGCAATCCAGAGAGATGAAGACATGCACAATATGTGTGTTTTCCCGTCAGATTATTTTTTTAAGTCCTTTCCTGCACACGGCTTCCCCTGCCCAGTCAGCTGCAAATGTAAGAACACGTGCCTTGAGGAATTTATTTCGAGGATGAAATGTGATTAACGCACAGGAACTCCAGGCTCTTTTACGAACACAGCGGGTGGAAGACAGGACATGTGCCTCCACGGTGCAGCCTCAGGCGTGGCTGAAAAGATGGTGATCGGCTCCCATTTGACATTCTTTTATGTAAATCAGCTTGGAATTCCAATTAGAAAACATTCTTCTGAGATTCATTTCCACTCTCATGGTGGTTCCTCAGCTACAGGGTGATTTGTCTCTGTGTTTCCGAGGACCCCTGTCTGTGGATATAGCTTGCTGACAGTGACCGTGGGGGAGAAGACAATATTCTAAGGCTATTAGAAAACTTGCGTTGACAGTTGACATACAAGGGTTTCGCAGCCACCGGGGAGGGCACTTCCCGACCTATCCGCCCCGAACCCACAGTGTCTGTTTCATCCTGAGGGCAGATGTCTGTTGTCTGTCACTCAGTCCAGGCAGAGGCTGCCCCGCTGCTCTAAGGTCACACTTGCGATACACAACGTTGCCACCAGGAGGCGGTGTTGCCATTTCTAGATGCAGCACCCCTGCCCTGGGAACCGCACAGGCCTCGGATTGATTCTGCACTGACCTGTTTCACAAATGGTCTGTAGATGAATCACTCAGTTTGTACCCTTTCAAGGTGGACTTTCTCCCACTCAGCACCATTTCCCAGCAGATCCTCCAGGCCGTCCTACACATTAAGGGTCCACCCTCTTCACTGCCTGGGGTGTCCCGGGGCAGAGCCGTACCACGTGTGTGGGACACACCCGTCACCCTTCACCCGCTCAAGGCCACCAACGTAGGTTCCAGCTTGGGGTCTTTACAAGGGAAACTGCTGTGACCATTTCTGTATCTATTTCCTCATGAGTTTCCACTGTATCCTCAGTCTCCAAAAGACCTTTCTTACTCTTGTGCTGTTTCCTTTCTCCGGTACCTTCTTTTAGTGCGATGGTCCAGGATCGTCTCTTTGAAGATACTAATCACCGCTGTAGGACAAACGTTCTCCTCTGATCCTGGCGTCCTCTCTGTTCCCTTTGCGTCCCTCTGCTGTTTTCCCTGTGAATGCATGGCCCCTCAGATGGCTTGGTTACACACTCCTGTTTAAAAGGAAGAGACTTTCAATGAGTTGGCTTCACTGAGGAGGAATGGGGTTTACCAGTCAGGATAAGTTAGCCTGGGTCGTGGTAACAAACCACCCCAGATCCCAGTGGCTTAGCTCAATAAATGTTGACTCCTTGCCAATGCCACAGTCCAGTGTGTTCTTTGGGGAGGTGGGGGAAGGAGGGTGCGGGGCTGGGTCAGTCTGGGGAAAGGCTCAGAGCCAGAGGACAGGTGGAAGCAGGGCTGCTGGGGGAAGCTGCACCCGTGACGTCGTCAGGGTAGCAATTGGGATGATGCCCAAATGCAACTGGGCAGGATCCCAAGGGGCCTTCCTGGGACAGAACCCTGTGTCCTCCGCCTGCCTCTTGTCTGTAGAAAACCTTTAGCCTCCCAGGCTTCCCCAAGTTCCAAAGAGTACAGTCAGTCAGAGAAGTAAGAAAAAGCAGAAACAAAGGGAAACAGTCAAGCAAGACAAAATAATCATAGTTTAGCCATAAAACAAAGTCAAGGACCGTTAATTTAGCCATAAAACAAAGTCAAGTTCCTCCCCAAGGGCTGTAGCTGATATTCTGAGCCTTGTCCTCTGAGCTGTTTTGCAGATACTGAACCCTCACCAGGTGGAAGGAGTTAACCCTGTACTATCCACAAGCACAGAGACCCCGGACCAGCTGGAAGCAGGTTGATGATGTTGACTCCCGATGACCCCACCACCAGCCAATCAGAAGAAAGTCAGTGAGCGTTCACACACCCCCACAGCCCCCCTCCCTCACCTTGACTTTAAAAACCTTTCCCTGAAAGCCTTTGGAGAGTTCAGGTCTTTTAAGCACCAGCTGCCTGGACTCCTTGCTTGGAGCCTGCAGTAAACACTGCACTTTCCTTCACCCAACCCGGGTCAGGAGGTTGGCTTCACTGTGTGGGCGAGTGGACCCAGGGTTAGTTCCGTGACACATATTTCTGTCTGGGTTTGGACAGTTCTCCCGGCAGGCAGTGGGTTTCCATGCCGGGGCTGTGGCATCTTCAGATCACACTTCGTAGTTTCACATCAATCAGGCATCGTTTCCAGACGGCTGTGTGTAAGAACAGGGAGTTCTGAGAAGTCTGCCTTTGGCTCCTGGCCACCTACTTGTTAATTTCTTCTTACCCGTGAACGGACACCCAGGAATGACCAGGCATCTGTGGAATGTCTGCAACATGAAAAAAAGACACTGTGGTAAATAAGATGAGAAAAGGACCCTGGAGGAAATCTGGCTAAAATAGCACACTCTAGTATCACCAGAAAGATCGAAGATTACAGATACTAACAATCCATCAATGTGGTCTAAGTAAAACCACAGATGCAAAAAAAAAAAAAAACAAAACAAAAAACCCAGCTTTTGAAAGTTCAGAAAATATAACTGTAAGTAGGGAAATTGGAAGAAAATATTTGGAGTAAATATCCCAGAAAGAAAAGGAAAAGCACAAAGAAATGGAAATATAAACACAGGTGTGTCACTCAGCCTGGGAGGCACAGCATTTGGCCAGGAGGGATTCCTACTAGGATGGGAGAAATTTTCAGAGAGATGATGGGAGTAATTTTCCAGAGCTGGAACACTTCAATCTCCAGGCTGAGTCATCCCAAGGAGTGCTGGCACCATGAACAAAGAAGACAGGCAGATAGGAACATCGCTGTGAAATCTTAGAACACAAAGACAAAGAAAGATCAGACCAGCCTCACGGAGAAGGAAACACCAGCTTACCCACGAAGCAACCAGCATCTGACTGGCATCAGACCAGAAGAGACAGAAGATCCTGAATAGACTTCAAATGCTGAGGGAAAAGTATTTTAAATCCAGGCTTTCATACACAATTATTAGAGGAGTTTCAGGGCAAAGCAGACTGTTTCAGGCACAAAAAATCTCAGAAGATCAACCTGCTCACACACCCTTTCTTGAGAATTTGATTGAGGATGTGCTCCAGAAACACCAGAGTGTAAGTACAAGAAAGGAACAAGGCAAGGGATCCAGAAAAGAGTAGATTTTTATCCAGAGAGGCGAGGAAGGAAGTCCTCTCATGATGGCTGTGTCTGGAGAGCTGGTGTAGATGGTGGTGGAGACGCAGGGTTCTACGAGGGACACGGCCAGGAAACAAGAGACTGGAGAGGCTGACTGTGCCCTGGAGAATCACTCCAGGCAACGAGGAGATGAGATAATTCAAGTCCTGACAAGGCAAGTGGAAATTCTAAGAAAACAGAAGTATAACATGTTGATTGACTTTGACCTTTTAAAATCAACATATAGAAAAAGTACAATATATTTCATTATTGTCATAGAATGGTGTAACATTATCAACCTTGATGATGGAAAAAAGAAAACGAGATAGAAGTTGTGAGCTAGGAATGAGAAGGGTTGAAAAGGCAAAAGAGAGGACCTTACATCCTTACTTCACAGATAGTGGAGCCAAGAGACAAGGAAACAGGGATGGATGTGGGAGTTTGAGATTTGCAAATGTTAACCATATATATAAAAACAGATAAAAAACACATTTCTTCTGGACAGCATAGGGAGCTGTATTCAATATCTTGCACTAACCTTTAATGTAACAGAATATGAAAATGAGCATATGTATGTGTATGCATGACTGGGGCATTGTGCTGTGCACCAGAAATTGACACATTGTAACTGACTGTACTTCAGTTAAACAAAAAAAGTCAAGGAAACAAAAAAAATGAAGGTGTGAAGATTACAAATATAAATAATAGGGAAGCTAATGATAATAATAAGACTGTATTAGAAGGTAGGGTTGGCGATATTTGTGAGTTCAAGCTTCATCTCTCAGCACAGGAGCCCAGAGAAAGTGGTTCATTTTCATAAATCAAGACAGAAAAGCAAAAGCCTCTCATTGAAAGCTATGGTGGTAACAAGGGGGAAAAGCCCGGAATACAGAGTGCTCGTGTGAAGAGGGGCAGGGAAGATGGAAGCTTTCCTGGCCTGGTAGATTTTTGAAAATCTTGATTATGTGTTAACTTCATTGGGGAATATCGCGTTAATTTTATTGAGGAATACATACATTTAAAATAAGCAAAGGTTAAAACACGTGTCCGTCTGACTTGCCTGTCTCAGGAAAAGCTCTGTTGAAGATGTCGTCCATCATATTCAATAAATCAGTGTTTCATATCCAAACCACCAAAAGCAAAATCCCTCCGATTTGGTGCCCGAGAAATTTGTGCATCTTCTTTTGCCAGCCAATGAAAATTCCATTCCACAACGACTTTTCCTTTCGCCTTAATTGTTGGAAACTAAAATGTTAAAGGAGAGGTCGGCCGTGAGAAATGACTTTTCTCAGGCGCCTGGTAACTCTCCTTTCCTCAGCCTCTCCCCTGCATAATCTCATTCACTTGTTCCTCAGCCATTTCACTCTACGTGGTGTCACTGTACCTGTTACCATATTGTCTCTTAATGTGTAGGAACTGGCAACGCAATCTAGATACTTCTCTTTTCTCTGTTACGTGTGTTCTAGGTATTTTCTCCAGGCCTGTTATTTATTTGTCTTCTTAATTTGGAAGCACAGGAAATTTTTATAGAGTCAGAATTATCAGCCTTTTTTTTTTTTTTTGTCCCGGTTCCAGCGTTCTGTGCCTTATTAAACAAGCTCTTCCTAACTCAATGTTAAAAACAACTTTAAAAATATTTTCTCTTAATACAGGACTAATTTTTATAAATTAGATTTTTACATTTAGCTCTTAATCCACTTGGAATTTATTGCTGTGCATGGTGGGGTATAGAAATATAACTTTACTTGTTTTTAAATTGAAGTATAGTTGATTTACAGTGTTCTGTTGGTTTCAGGTGTACAGAACAGTGGTTCAGTTATGCATGCACATATATTCTTTTTCAGATTATTTTCCATTATAGGTTATTACAAGATACTGAATATATCCCTGTGCTATACAGTGGGTCCTTGTTGTTTATCTATTTTTTATCTAGTAGAAATCTAACTTTACTTTTGACACGTGGGTAACACTGTGAACAACTGAGCCAGCCTTTCACCACCAGCTTATCATACACCACATGCCTGCACACCTGCAAATGTGTGTGGGGGGGTTAATGCTTTTTTTTGGAGGTGGAGGAGGTAATTAGGCTTACTTATTATTATTATTATTTTCAGTTTAACTGGGGACCAAACCCATGACCTTGTACGTGCTAAACATGAGCCCCACCGCTGAGCTCTACCCTCCCCACTTCGCCAGTGTGTTTCTATCCTCTTCTAATCCATGGAGCCCCCTCTTTCCTTGGACCAGTAGCATCCTGTTTGAAAGCGTGCTAAAGAGGCATGAAAATTAATGAGATATGATTCAAATTTGTGATAACATTAAAATATTCATAACATCCCACTTTGCAAGGGAGTAAAGAGATGGATATCCTCTCTGATGCTTCGTCACAGTGTGAATTTGGAACAGGAACACTATTACTTATCCCAGGAGAGCAGAAGGAGGAACAGAGCCGGGAGAATACTGTGGAATAAAAAACAAAGACAGGAACTCTTGAACTCGCTGGAATGTTCTCTAGGACGTGCTGTTAAGACATAAACCAAGTTGCAAAATGGATGCCAGGGTCCTGTTAAACAGAAACAGTTAAAAACCACAGCAGATGGGGGGAGGGTATAGCTCAGTGGTAGAGCACATGTTTTAGCATGCACGAGGTCCTGGGTTCAATCCCAGTACCTCTGTTAAAAATAAACATAACAAATAAATAAATAAACCTAGTTACCACCTGCCCCCCAAAACCCAAAACCACAGCAGGCAGACAAAGCTGAGTCTACCCATAAGTGAGTATAAGTAGGCAAACACAGAGAAAGCTCAGGTACCACCCTTTCCTTTCTCGGGATGGGGGTGCAGGATGGACTTCGGGTTTATCGTCCGTGTTTGAGTCACTTCTACCGCGGTGGATGGATCTTTTTGAGTGCCTGTGGCCCACCTGCACCCGTTCTTCCCTGTAGGAAGCTGGTGGGACCACAGGGGCAGGAGAGAGCTTAAGACTGGACTCCCTGGGTTTTTTAACTTGCCCACAGTGAGCCAGATCAGCAAGACAGCAATTACAGTTTACATTCTCCGGTCCTGGTACCGGATGCTGTGGAGGCCTCTGCATCCTACGCAGTAAGTTGTGACTCTGTACCGAGCTGTCTGTCTCTCCAGTTTGGGGCAGAGGTTTGCCCTGTGATCTCAGTGCTCTGGTGAGTCTCAGAAGAGTCACTGATTTTCAGTTTGTTCAGCTCTTTTATTTTTGTGTTGGTGGGAACGATGATGTCCAAGTTCCTTGCATGTCGGACCAGGAAACCAGAAGTTCTGATGTGGTTTTAGTTCTAGGATTTCCTTTCTAAAATATGTTTTTCCAATTGTTTTTAAAATTCTCCATGGTTTCAATCACCATAGCCATCTTTTTCTGCAGATTCTAACATTTCTTATAACATTTATTTAACATATTTACAATAAATTCAGTATATTCGGTACTTTTATGTGACTTCTATTGTCTAGAATTATTTGTGGATCTGTTTCTGTTGACTGAACCTGGACTTTGTTGACTCGATCACATTTGTTTGTTCCTTTCCATGTCTGGTTCTCATGATTGTGTTTCTGATATCGTGGATAATGTGTCACTGAGACTCTGGGCTCTGTTACCATTCTCTGGAGCGTGTTGAAGTTTGTTCTCTAGGCAGTTGAATTACTGGAAGAGCACCATGAACCTCTACGTTTCATTAGGACACATATATTTTGATTTTGTCCTTATTCTTGGTGCAGATCCCTTATTTCTAGAACACAGTCTTTATTCCCAAGCTGTGGCCCTTTTGGGGTTTAAATGGGAAACGGAGGCATTACCAAGCTTCTCTTGTCAGTTTCCAAGCTCGATCCCCTTGGGAGCTGGCAGCAGCTACTCTGTTATTTTGGTGTCCAGTTATTTGTCTTGCCCTGGGATCTTTGGAATCTTGCCCACATCTGGCATCTCAGGCCAGCCTCGTATTGAAAGGAGTTTATAGCTCCAAACTTCCCAGTGCCCCTCTCGTTTGCAGCTGCAGCGGGGCTCCCCAAGCTCCATCCTCCGCCCTCTCCAGCCAATAAGACTGTGGCTTCCTGTTCGGGTCTGGATGACGAGAGAGAGCTCTCAAGCAAAATCAGCCCTCTTTCAAGAGCTAACTTCCTCCAGTTTCCGCCTGCTTTTTGTTCTACCCCAGTGCCTGCCGACAGCTGTTTCATGTATTTAGTTCACATTTCATAAAGCGCTAGGGCTCTGCAATTATTAGAAGTGGAATTCCTTTGATTTTTGAGCTTGTAATCGTACCGTCTATTCAAAAAGTAAAATATTAAAACACAACCAGTGAACAAAACTAAATATTAAGACCTACTGTAAAGGCAGACAATTCTCTTTGGTTTAAGAAGGTGCCTGTTAAGTCAGGTGTACTCACTGCGCCCTGCCCCGCCCCCTCCACGGCCCCGCCCCGGGCACTCTGGACCCGCCCCATCGCAACCCCGCCCCGCCCCAGGCCCCGCCGCATCGCAGCCCCGCCTTAGCACCCAGGCCCCGCCCCATCACAATCCCGTCCCACAGCCCAGGACGCGGCCCCGCCCCAGCGCCCGGGCCCCGCCCCGTCGCACGCAGGCCTCCAACGGGGGCGCCCGTTTCCATGGCGACGCGGCGCCAAGCCGCGGCAGTCTGGCCACCGAGTGGGCGTGCAGCGGCGGCGGAGGCAGCTACATGAGCACATTGTGGGTGGCTGCCGGGCAGCGGCCCCCCAGCTCCGGGGTCCCGGGCTCCCGGGGCGCCTCGCGCCCGCGCGCCCGCCTGCCCGCGGTCCCCCCTCACCCCGGGCAGTACGGCGCGCCGCTCGGGCTCAGCGAGGCGCAGAAGCGGGTGCTGGACCTGGAGAAGAGCCTGCAGTTCCTGCAGCAGCAGCACTCGGAGACGCTGGTCAAGCTCCACGAGGAGATCGAGCACCTGAAGCGGGAGAACAAGGGTGAGTCCGGGCTGCGGGCCGGGGCCTTCGGCACCGAGAAGCGCACGCAGGCCGAGGAAGACGCAGACCCTGAAGCCCCCCCCCCCCCGCCCCAGGCCCAAGCCCTGGTCGTCGTGGGCGATCTGCCCATCTGGCAGGGGCCGGTGTGGCCACAATATTACTGCCCCAGGCCCAGATAACCCGGCCCGCCTCTCCTCTCCAGGCAGAGTCAGGCTTGCCTCGTTTTAAAAATGTGTAGAAGTGAAACATACCCCTAAAGTTCGCTTAGTGAATTTTCACAACCTGAGCACACCCAGATCAGGGGCCCCCGAAGGATTCCTGACACCTTGGGCCCTGTGCCTACGCGACTTCTCAGGGCAGGGTCTTCCTAACCTCACACCCCTGGGGGCTCCTCACTCCAGGGGCCAGGCCCATAGCAGACGTACAGGCCTTCCAGGATGGGACTCTGCCCCTCCGCCCACATTTGTAGTCCTGCCTTGGTCAATGTTCCCCTGGCTTCTCCTGCTGCCTTTCCCTGGGGTGCCAAGTCCACCACCGAGTATCCATTAAGTCAGGACTCTCCCCTCCCCGCCGTCTTCTTCTTAAGAAAGAAATGGATAATTTTATTCAAGACAAATTTGAGGATTATAACCCGGGAAGAGCACCTCAGAAAGCTCTAAGAACTGTCCTCCCTTGTCTTGTTGACTGTCATCCCAGTTCCTCCCTGATGCCCAGGCTGGATGTGGCCAGCCCCTGTCCAGGGCATCACTTGATGGTTGCACATTTGCTTATCCTGAGCCAGGGGCCCCTGGAGGGCTGGGCCGTCCTGATTCTCTCCTGTTCCCCCAGTGCCTGAGCCCTGCTTGGCAGAGGGTGCCCTGTAGACGTCATGATGGAGGTGTGGGCTTGGGGGCAAGTGCTCATGCAGGATCTCTGGCTCAGGGAATAGCCAGAGGCATTCCTGACCATGGGGCCCTGGGGCAAAGGCTCAGCCCATGGGGCAGAGTCTCTTAGGGGCTCAGCAGGGACAGCGGTCAGGGCAAGCCAAGCCTCTTCTCTCAAAGTGGCCGTGGCTTCGGAGATGACAAGGAGAGCCTGTGCTTGTTTTCAGATCTCCACTATAAGCTAATCATGAATCAGAAGCCGCAGAAGAAAGGTAAGACTGAGGCTCACAGGAGCCTGGGGGAAAGTTATTGCCTTCGAGAGCAGCCCTCCAGACTGCCTGGGCCCATGCGAGCTATCCTGGAGGGGGGTGGGCTAGGCACAGACTCACTGCTGCCAGCTGTGGTCTGGGTGATGTCATGCACCCAGGCATGGCAGGCCCCCCCTTGGGGTGCCCAAAGCCTGAGGTCTGTGTGTCAGGGGCAGAGCGGCTGGGAGTAGGGGGGGCTGTCCAGGACCCACCACCTGTCCTGACCTCACTCTCCTGGGATTGCTGCTGTGGCTGGCCCCAACCCCGTACCTCTGGTCCGTCATGCCCTGGGCACACTCCTTCCTGGACCCTCCCTGTCACCTCTGCAGTGACATGGGGGCACATCCTCATCTGTGGCCCACCCACCTTGCCTGTCCCCTCGCCTAGCCCAGGGACACCCAGGCCGAGTCTTGGGCTCCCTCTCCGCCCTTACCTTTGGAGCCAGGTCTGACACTGGGAGGTGGTCTGAGTGGTCAGTGGTGCCAGCCTGGAATGCCCCAGTCTGGGGTGTGCCCAGGGCTCTTCCTGGGAGACACGCAGGGAATGGGGTGGTGGGGGCCTTTCTCTGGTTGGGCGGCACAGCTAGTGGTCCCAGTCCTGTAGTGTGAGGGTCCCCTGTGCGCCCATTCAGGGCCCGCTGCTGCTTGCATCCCAAGCTCCATGGGCCTCCGCTCCCTCCAGCACTGGCAGGGTCCAGGGCTGCCTCACCGGACTGTGGGGGAGGGCTGGGTCCTGCCAGGCCAGGAGGTGGGCACAGGTGGGCCTGGCCCTTTGCTCACAGCACTGAGGAAGCCAGGACAGGAGTCTTGCGGCTGCCACCTCGGGCTGACCCCTGTGTGTCCCCCACAGGCAGCACCTCCAGTTCCAGCTTTCAGTCCAACAAGTCCATCTCAAACACGACGGTGTCAGGTGAGCGTGCCAGCACCTTTGCGCTGAGTCAGGGAAAAGCAAGTACCCGCCGGGGCCCCTAGGCCTGAAATGGCCAGAGCAGGACACTGACCAGGGAGCTGAAGGGGCACAGCAGTTCTCTTTGGGGCAGACCGTGGAGGAGCACCTCTGCCAGGCCCTGTGGACTCTGGGGTTAAGGAGTAGCTGAAGGACCAAAGAGGGTCCCCAGGTGCCTTGTGAGTTGAAACCTCCAAGAGGGAGCTGAGGCCGGGGACAGTCAGGCCCACTGACAGGAGACCTGAGTGGTCCTGCTGCTCGCGTGTCCCCCAGAGCCAGCAGGATGCGGGTGGCCTGGCCCTGCCCACAGAGCCTGGACTTACGGCATCTTTGCACTGAGGGCCGTCGAGGGCCTCCCTTCTACTCTGCCTCTGGAACACGGGGCTTTCTTTCCAGGAAGGGCCTTGCCTTTTGTAAGAGGGACCCACGTGGCGAGGGGCCTTGTCCTTGGAAAGCAGACCTGAAATGGGGTTCAGAATCAGGGAACAGTGGCTGGCCACCCTGCCCTGGCCTCTACCGAGGTCTGCGAGGAGACCGCCCAGTGAGATATGTGGGGCTGTCCCCAGCCACAGCAGCTGCTTCTGACCAGTGTGCAGGGTCCCCAAGGGCTTGGCCCCCATTCCCTCATCTGTGCCTCTGGGAGGGGTCTGTTACCATCTCTGCTTTACAGAGAGGAAACCAAAGCAGGGGCGGGAACCCTTGGGCGCCCAGTGACTGACCCCATCTGGGTCTGACTCGCAGCCAACTCTCAGAGCAAGGCCAGGCCCCAGCCCAGCTTCTCCAAGAAGCAAGACTCGAAAGCTGACATGCCCCAGAAGTTGGACCTGGAGGAGGAGCTGTCGGTTGCTGCCCTGCTTCACAGCAGCAAGCTGGACAAAGCCCTCGGGGTGCAGGGACTGGCCAAGTAAGGCTCCCAGCACCCCACGGGACACCCTGGAACCAGCCCATTGCATTGCCCTCCCAATGGGCAGGTCTCCAGCGTGAAGCAAGCTGTGAAAGCATACTCCGGGCTCCCCCTTCTGGTGGGCATTGAAGTCTCTGCTGCCCGGGGGGTCCTGCAGGGTCCCTGCACTGACCTGAGCCCACCAGAGGGCAGCAGCCCTTAAACCATTTTCTCAAAGAACAGAAACAAAGTATCTCGGCCTCCAAATCAGCTTGCTTTTCACCAAGAGAACCCTGAATCCAGCGCCCTGTCCCATCCCATGAACTGTGCTGGGTGTGCTACAGGAGGGCACGGGGCCTGCAGACCAGAGCAGGACCAGGCTCCAGTGATGCTCAAGTTCCTGGGACTTGCTGGAAAGAGCAGTGAGCCTGGACTTCACATTCGAGGAGGGGACTCTTGTCCCCTGGGTAGGGTGACCAGCAGGCCAGGCTCCTGCTTCTCAGCCTTTTAAATCCCACCCCCCACAACCACCGCCCCTCCAGGTCTGGGGTCCGGATCCAGGGAACCAGGCAGCTTGAACCACACCTGACTCTTCAGTGTACCTAGAGGGGAGGGACGTGCCCAGGTCACAGCTACCCCAGAGCGCCCCACCCGGTACCTGGAGCATCCTGGTCAGCAGGAGGGAGCCAGGCCCCCAGGAGGCCAGGTGCTGCCCTGAGAGGCGGTGTGGCCAGACCCTCCTGGCCAGCCACCTCTGGGCTGCAGTAATGCCTGTTTCAGAGACAGAGAAGTGGAGATTTCTAATCCAGGGGCCACCTTGGCGGCGGGCAGTCAGCACAGGGGCAAGCAGGTACCAGGAATCCCACCCTCCACGAGCCTGCCCCCACACCTGCGCAAGCCCGCCACGCTGCAGCAGTGCGAAGTGGTCATCCGCCAGCTGTGGAACGCCAACCTGCTGCAGGCCCAAGAGGTGAGGCTTGGCCTGCAAGGCGCCCTGGCCCCTCTGCAGCCCCACCCACCTGGCCTCTCCTCCCTACCTTTCAGCTGCAGCACCTGAAGGCCCTCCTGGAAGGGAGCCAGAGGCCCAAGGCGGCCCCTGAGGAGGCTGGACCGAGTTCTCCCAAGTAAGTGCCCCACGTGGCCCGTCCTGTCACCACAGGGCCGACCTGTCTGGGAGTCACTGGGACTCTTCCTTCCCCAGGGACCAGGAGGCCCTGCACCCAGGGACCACGCAGCTCCCCAGGGTCTCCACCAAGGGCATCTCCAAGAAATGGTGAGTTCCACCGGCAGAGGAGGTGGGCAGACCGAGCCCAGTGCCTGTGGGGATGGAAGGGCCTCACCTGACTCGCCCTCTGCCCCCAGCCTGCTCCTGAGCCCGGTGCCTGTGGCAGAGCGTGCCATCTTGCCCGCGCTCAAGCAGAGCCTGAGGAGTAACTTCGCCGAGCGGCAGAAGAGGCTGCAGGTGGTGCAGAGCCGGCGGCTGCACCGCTCTGTGCTCTGAGCGCCCGGCGCCTATGCGTCGGGCTGGGGCCAGGCCCGCACCGGCAGCTGCAGATGCTCACCCTCTAGTTAGCACTTTAGGATTCTAGTACGTTCATTCCAGATACACAAACTTGTGGCAGATAAAGCACTTGGTCTCAGAATTGAGGAATGGTTTATTTTCTTGCCCAGTATTTTGCTATTCTGCATTTACACAAACTCATTATTTTAAACTAAGTGTGACCCTACCTGTTGAAGACGGGAAATAAAGCTCGTTTCTCCCAATCGTGTCTCTCCCCTCACTGGCTATGCAGCCCCGTGTGCCCCCAACTCCGCTCCCTGCAGAGAGGGGCCTGCCAGGCGGCCCCCTTGCTCATCCAGGGCACAGCCCACACAGCATCCTAGACACAGGGTTGACACACCATCCTGCTTCTACAGACAAACACAGCTGGTAAGCGGTCCTACCCAACCTGCCTTCCTCTGTGAAGGGCCAGGGCCATGGCCACGGGGGATCGGTGGGTCCAGGATGCTAGGGCGCCACCCCGTGATGGGTGCACACCGCCCCCCTCAATTGTCAGAACAGCTGCTTCGGTGCTGACCCTTGCCCAGCAGGACAGTCTTCCTGGCCCCACCAGCCACATCCTCAGTGCTGATCTCACATTGTCCCGCTTTGGGGAGCAGGGAGCCTGGGGGTGAACCAGGATGAGGAATGTCTGGGTCTCCATGTCCGTCTCCAAGGTTCAGTGCAGCTGAGCCCTGACAGGGCCCAGCATTGGACAGAAAGGGCCTCTGACTTGCGGGTATGGGGACACAGTGATGAATCCAAGACAAGACACGGGAAGAATAAATTTATTGTAAGAACCACAGACAACACGGTAACGCACATAGAAAGGGGGAACTCATTGCCAGGAGCCCTCACTCTCTGCAGGCGGAGGACGACATCCTGCCCTGAGCACGGGCCCCAGCGCTTCACCAGTGGGCCTGGGGCCAGACACAGGACCCACCCAGACGCCCTGCTCCCCAGGCATCCCCACAGGGCTGAGTGGCCCCGTGGGGTATGAGGCCCAACCACTGGCAGGGGACTCACAGCCCAGGCCGACCTTCCCTCCAGCAGATCCTGGAGCTACCCTGTGGTGTGCCCCACATGCTGACGGTGGCACGGACTGAACCCAAAACTGATCAGAGGATCCTGTGTGTGTTTTAAGGATTTCCTATGTTTGGCGTGTTCCCCCACAGAAACGTAGAAGGGTTTTCTGGTGCACATAGAGGCTCCAACAAGACCTCAGTCTCCACTCTGTGCTGCTGAGGGGGGACACGGGCCCTGCAGAGGCCACGGGGACAGCAGCCCGAGGAGCACAGGGCCTGGGCCATGTCCGACTCCTGGGGGCCCCGCCCCACACCTCCACAATCAGCCGCCTGTCCTGTTCTGTCCAAGTGTGGGAAATGCCTGGCAGATCCCCAAGGCAGAAGATAAAAGCAGGAAAGCTAACCTAAGCCCAGGCTCTCTAAGGAAGCCAGCATCTAGAAACGTCCAACACGTGGCCCTGACAAGGCTGCCGGCCGCCCTGATGTCCCCGGTGGGTGGGTGGGCAGCCCGAGATGCAGCAGTGGTGGTGGCTAGGCAGCTGAGAGGCAGGCCTGGTGGATACTCTGGGCCCAGGTGTTGAGCAGGGCCGTAACCGAGTGCTTGTCAGGGAGCTGCAGCAGCCTGGAGGTCATGCACCGGTGCACCGACTGCAGGAAGGGGTTGGCGTCTGCAACAGAGCAGGGGCTGTGAGCGCTGTGCTCCCTGCCAGGACCCTGGCCTGGCCCCCAGCCCTGGGGACCAGGGACACCATCTCCCAGATGCCATGGGGTGGTGGCTGGCTTCCCCACAAGACTGCACACCAACAGAGAATGGAACTATGAATGGTCTGGAGCCCGGGGCTTTCCCTTTGGGACAGCCTCGGGGTCCCTACCCTGGTTCTCCACAGGCCAGCTAAGCCTCAGGGGGACTGCCCCCATCAACAGGGCTCTCTCTGGGCCTTGGGGCTATGTCACCCATCTGTGCCCCAACGTCAGCCTTGCAGAGGCCCAGAGGGACCGCTGGGCCTGCTCAACACCCACCCACTGGACAAAGCTGCCCCAGAACTGCAGGACAACAGGCAAAGGGACACCACAGGGGCAGAGACCCTGCTCTCCCAACCGTAGGGTGACTGCTCCTGTCCACCACGGAGGAGCCAGGATGGGCCGCAGCAGAGCTGGGGCTCAGGCAGAGAAGCCTGGAGCCACCTGCCCTGGCCCCACCGCTGCCACCTTGGCTCACTCACCATACTGCCACTGTCGGTCAACCCAAAGCGGGCTCTGGGCAGGGTAGTCAGCAGGCACGCTGAGCTCCAGCGGCGGCACGCTGGGGAGGTCCTTGTCATCTGCAACACAGGAAGTCACACCTGTGACCCAGCCTGCCTCACCTCACAGTCCTGCTCCCGACCAGCACCCCTCATGCCCCGGTAGATTCTAGGGAGGCTGCAAAGCTGAAGTCCCTGACTCCGGACTTCCAGGTTACCCCAGAGCCTCTCAGGCCAGCAGAACCACCGCTGCACGAGTGGAAGAGGTAAGAGTGTGGGGGCTCAGGGCCCAGCCCTCAGAGCAGGTGGCCCCCCGCCCAGCACTCACCCAGCTTGCATATCAGGTGGACGGTGCCGTTGTTACTGCAGTGAGAAGGGTCCAAGTTCACCAGGAACCTGGGGTCTAGCCTGGCCACCTCCCCCTGGAGCACATTAGGGATGCTCTGCCGCTCGTCCTCCTCAAACCTCCGCTTCCGGGAGCACGTCGCCGGGGCCCTGGAGGAGGTAGCCCTGGTGACCGCACCGGGCCAGGCTGCGGCCCAGGACTTGCTGCCTGCCACCCACAGTGAGCCAAGCCCCGGGCTGTACGCACGTGATGGGAGGGCCGTGGATGGCCGTCATGGCCGGCACAAACGTGCGGTACAGGGAATGGTTGAAGACTGGCGAGCGGATGTTGGCCAGGACAGCGTCCAGGAGTGGCTGGCACAGGTACTGCTGCTTGGTCGGCGGCACCGGGGGCGGAGGGGGCGTGGGCTAGGACAGGACAGCGGGGTCAGCAGCCCGCTCCAGGGGGGTGCTTTGCAGACCCCAAGGTGCTCATCCTCAGGCACGACCAGACTCCCTGTGCTCCCCCCACCTCCCCCACCCCCCGCAAGGACGGCCCATCCTGTTCACCCTCCCCGGATGCAGCCTCAACCTCCCCGGAGCCCAGCCCCCGGGCTCTCTCTCTCTTGTGCGTGAGAACCTATGCTCTGTAGGGCCATAGCCAGAGGCCAATTTCTCCCCCATTCCTGCCCCACTGGACCTGGAAGAGGACTCTGGGGCAGGGCTCCCTGGCCCAACTCTGACTGGAGGCTCCCCCGACCTCCTCAGAGACGCCTGTGGCCCTACAAGCACCGCCAGGCTACAGCACCCCACTCACCACTGCCATGTCATTCTTGAGCTTCTCCAGAGCGATCTCACACTTCTGCAGCGTTTTCAGGGGGCACCTATGGGCGAGAGGATGTGGCTGACCCTCTGCGTGGGAGGACAGGGGAGCCGGCAGCTCTCACGTTCTCATTCCAATCACTGATCGTCTGGCCGCCTCTGGATGGATTGAGCTGGGGGCCTTGGACATAGGAGCCCTCCTCAGGAACCCCAGCCACTCCACCTGCTGTTCCTAAACCCAGAGTCTAAGGCAAGGGGCCCAGGCCCCTGTCCCCCAACCCCATGACCCCAGTGAGGGCCTGGCCAGCTGTCCAGTTCCAACAGGCCCATTCCTCAGTATCCAGCATTCTACCCAGATAAGCAGAACAGGGAAGATGTTCCAGAGAGGGGGCCTGGCCTGAGACAAGGCGTAGGGAGTAACCCAAAGGCCAGTCCACATGCAGGCAGTGGCGCTGGCCGAGGGAAGGGACATGAGTGTGTGCCCACTGTTTTCCAAGTGCTTCTCAAGACCCCATCTCGGTTCACCCACAGCCAGTGTGAGCTGCAGTGTCCTTTTGCAGATGGGGCAACAGAAGCAGCCCAAGACCACCAGCAAGTCCAAGACAGGGCTGATGGTCAGACTGAGGCCTGTCAAGGTCAGCGGCGGCCTGGAGCTGGGCAGAGGTGAGGTGCTGGCAAAGGCAGGGGCCAGGCGCTTAGAGCCCCGGGACCCTCTCTCCAAACTCACTGTCACGCAGCACGTGCCCTAGGCTGGGCCGACCAAGCAACTGGGGACCCTCTGTGAGCGGCAGGTGCCCCATCCTCCCCATGGCCCTGGGGAAGAGCTCACCTCTTGGATGGGTCTGTCAGGATGTCCAGAAGGCTCTTCATCTTACTCAGGTCCTTCTTCCTGTCTGGGACGGAAGGGGGCACTGAGACCTGGCCTGGCGCCCGCCGGTCCCCCACCGCCGCACCGGCCTCACCTTCATTCTTGTCGATCTTGTTGATCATGCGGCGCAGCGGCTCGATGTACTTGGAGAGCTGCCGCAGCTTGTCCAGGTACTGCTGCTCCTCCGCCTGGCTGGGGCCCGCGGGGCTCATGACGGCGCTGGGGTTCACTGCAGGGCATGGCCCGTGAGCGCGGCCCAGACCGCCAGCCCTTGCCTCGAGGGCCATACCCGGCCCAGGCCTGACTTACCAGGGGTGTTCAAAGGTCCCGGGGAGGGGACGCTGAAGTTCTGCGGGGTGCGCGCCGTCACTGGGCTCTGGGAGGGCTGCGGTGAGGGGCTGGGCAGGAAGCTGCTGGGGGATGGGGCGGGGCCGGAGCTGTGGTGGGCGAAGAAAGGAAGCGCTGTGAGCTGGGGCATCGGGCAGGCACTGGGCACCAGCAGGCGTCTGGGAGCCAGGTGAGGAGGGGCACACGGCAGGCCTACCTGACATTGGAGTTGGGCTGCGAGCTGGGCGGGCCGGGCTGCGGGGATGGTTGTGGGGGAGGGGGCATCGACTGCGGGGTCTGCACCTGCTGGCCCGGCGATGGTGAGGACAGCATGGTGAGGCTGCTCTGGCTGACCTGCAGGGGGAGGGGCTCAGCCTACTCACCGGGCCCACCCCGCCCCGCCCACCCTTGCCTTTCTCCGACACCCAACCTCTCAAATAAAGACACAGGCACATGCCCCGACCCATGGGTGCCAGTGAGCACACAGTGACCAAGGTGCTGGCAGAAGGGGACTTTGGGCTGGGAAAGGAAGTGTGGGAGTGTGGGAGCCTGTGGAGGGGAGGCTCTGTGACAGGCAGGACTGTTTCCCACAAGCCTCCATGAGACCCCACAGGCCACTGGTGACCCCAGCTCTGATGGCACCAAGGAAAAGCCCAGCTACAGGGCCGTGGGAAGACCATGTCTTACTATGTCCCACCTGGGCCTGCCTAACGGGAGCAGAGCTACCCCACGGTGCCCTCGCTGGCACACCTGGCCTGGCAGCTGAGCAGCCCCTGCAGGGCAGGCAGACCTCGCTGGGGACGTGAGGTTAGACATCACCCTAGAGGCATTTCCTCATCTGTGGAGCCATTCACTCTGCTCCCTGCGGTCCTCGTGGTGGGTGCGGGGGGACGGGGGACCCCACTCCACTGTTGCCACTAGGACAAGGTCTGTGAACACCGGGGGAGGAGACCACACACCCAGGACTCAGGGACGAGGATGTGTGAAATCACTACTTTCCACCAAAGACACAAGATGCTTGTGGGGATGTCATCTGACTCCCATGCTGGGCCCTGTGCCAGGCACAGAATCCTGCTTAGTCACAGCTGTCCAGGCCTGGGAGGCAGCCCCACCCCAACACAAAGGTACAGCCACAGGACGTCGTAGGAGGAGAGGAACATGGTCGGAGGAGAGGCTGAGACAGACGAGACAGCCACATGTCAACACAGGCCGATGAGGAGGGCCCACTTTCTGTCCTGTCTTCTTGGACCCAATTTATTACAAGGAAGGAGCAATACCAGGCAGGCACAGTGGCTGCTGAGCACGTCCCTGAGGACTGTGTGCAGGCAGCAACCACAGGACGCGCCATGCAGACGTGTCACGGTCCGGGGGAGCCAGCAGTGGGGAGCTCAGGTGGGACACTGTGGGGCGGCTATGTTTTCACGATGTGTCCTGGAATCAGCTCTCTTTTCTAGGGAGGGACTGGATTAGAAACACAGACGCAAGAGCAGCTGCACATGACTCTGGAGCCAGCTCCATGGTCAGCCGAGTGCCCGGCGTGCCTGGCCTGGAGGGGCTGGGGAAGGAAGCAGGCCTGATCCCTGGCAACCAGGCCCCCGCCAACAGGCCGAGGCAGGAAGACTGCAGCGTGGAGCCCACCTGAGGGTTTACTTTGAGTGTCCTGGTCTGGTGGCGCCCCTGGTGGTGCCTCTGGCCTCAGGGGCTGCTGGGGGACCAGTGGATGCTTACCACCACACAGGGGCCATGAGGAAGGGCACCCCTAAATGCTCCAGCCTGACCCACTGCGCTGAGGACAAACGAGAGTCTGCGCACAAAGAACTGAGAGCAAGGCCTGTATCACATAGGCAGAATGTTGAGGGGTTTATTGTTTTGTAAAAATGAGCCCTATGTGCTGATGCTAAAGTCATTCCCCGACACCCACCAACCCAGCTTGATGGTCACCCCAGCCTGATGGACGCGGAGCCAGAGGTGGCAAGAAAGGAAATGCAACAGCTGGAGGTGACAGAGCTGAGACCCCAGAGGGACAGGGCAAGGGGACAGCACCGGGGACAGAAGGCGTGGCGGGGCCGGGGCACCTGAGGCCCGAGCCCAATCTCGCGTCATGCTGTGGCCCTGGCAGCACCCCTGCCCTCAGCTTCTGCTCCTCCAGAGACCTGTCTCTTAGCCTACCTACCAGCAGATTCCCACCACCACCTCTTCCCACAACCTACACCCACCCAAAAGGACGTTGATTCCAAAGAGTCAGCCACTGTCTGTGATAAACTATGTCAATTCGCATTTGGGGGGACCCCAGGATTGGGCGGCAGGGACGGTGAAAACTCAACACGCCCCACTGGCAAGGCCTCACCCGGGACAGCCATGCTCGGGCAGGTGGTGGTGCCCGCATGCGTGCTGTCGGGGAGGCAGGGCTACTGCCTCCTGGGATGACAGATGCATCGCCCCGCAACAGAAACTGGATTTTAACGTTTTGGCAAATCTGAGGTTTTCACAGAAAACCCATGAAAATGGAAAGCCTATAAGATGAGGGCGCCGTGTCACCATTTCTTTGTCGGAATCTTAGAATGGTGCCTGGCCCATGAACACACGTGACAGTATTTGTGAAACAACTGAATACGCCATGGAAGAATTCCAGGTTCCACGTGAAAACAGATGGCCAGGAATTTGCATCCCTGAGAAAGCGCAATGTATACAGGAGTCTGCACCTGCCTAGAAAGGGAGGCACAGGAAGTAAATTCTACACTCTCCACTGGAAACAGCACAACCTGACGGAAAGTGGCCATGATGGACCAACTTGTTCTACGATCTGAGCCGGCCAGCCCGGCGGACACTAGCTGTGTCGCAGGCCTACTGGGCGCTGGAAATAGAACTGAATGAAACTTGAGAAGCTGAACTTTCAGTGTTGCTTCATTTTAATTACTTAAAAAGCCACATACAGCCAGTGGCTACAGTACTAGACATCACGGCACCAAAAAGCAAAAGTACTCACTTGGCTTTTGTTTGATTTGACCCCGAAGACGACAGCAGCACAACCATCTAAACACTAAAAACTATAAACGACACTCAGCTCCGCCTTCATCAGAACACCAACATGCTGGGACCAGCTGTCCCGCTCAGTAAGATGAAGACAAGCCCAGCCACGCACTCACATCCCCTCGAGCCACAAGCTGGGGGAGACCGCACACAAGCCCGGCCAGACCCTCTGGGAGCCACTGTGAAGGCGGCTGCTGACCAGTTCCGGGCCTCGTGAAGGCGCTGGGGACCCGAGCTGCCGGGGGCCCTAGACACTGCCCTGGGATTACTTGTGCAGACGGCTGTGTGCCCAGAGGAGTGGCACTCAAATGGATGGCAGACGGTGGGCGGGAACTGGGATATCTTACTGGCGATCATCTTGAGGACACAGGGACAACAGACCAGGCAATCACGATGAAGAAATGCGGCAGGGGCGCCCTGGGCAAGAGGCCTTGACTGGGAGGCACGCCGGCCTCCACGTTCAAGCCCACGGCATCCAGGCCATTCGAGGTTTTGAAATCTGGAGGAGCTGCTGGGAATGCTGCATCCAGAACTTCCTGCTCCTTCAACAAACTTCCAACCCTGGATGGGTGCACAGAGCCGGCAGGGCCAGACCCAAGCGGCTGGGGTGGTGCTTCTGGGAGACCAGGCTCCGGGGTGGGCCAGGGCAGAGTGGCTGGACCATTGTTACAACCCTCCCCCCAGAGGTGGACACCTCCCCTCTAGGAGTGCGTGCCTGACAAGGACGCCTGGGGCCTGAACTCCAACTCTCCTCCCCTCCTCTGAGCATATACAGGGCCCGGCGTTCCTTTCTAACTGCAACCCGGGAGAGGGGCTCTGCCTGAGGCCCTGCCCTTGTGAGGAGGTACACTGCCCACGAGGACATGGGTCAGGGCTGCCCCTGGACGGACAAGATGCCCGCAGGCTCCAGAATCCCAGCACGTGCTAAGACCGCTGTCCTTGGCCACTTACACTCTGGAAGCATTTAGGCTGGCCTGGCGTGCACTGGCGGGAACCCTCACTCTGGGGTGTGAACTGGGGGCTGGTCCTTGAAGAGCAGGGCCTGCATGTGCTCAAACTGTTAGGATGGAACTAAGTGAAAACCACACAGCAGGTTCCGAAAGGAAGCAAGACTGATCGGTGGAAAAACAAAACACCTACCCCAGGAGGCTGAGCTGGTTTGTGAGGCGGGGCAGCCCTCACGCAGGGGCAAGGGAGGCATCCTCCCTGCATCTGTCGGACCCGAACCCTGCCTGCAGAACCCAGCACCACACACCAGACACAAACTGGGGCATCGGTGGGTGGAGCGCTCACACTGCCCTGGGGCTCCAGGTGGGGGGCCTGTTGCCCGCTCCCACATACTTCAATCACGGCAGAATGTTCCACACCTGCTGTAATGCCAACGGGAAAAAGGCCACACGAGAGACCCCGGGAACTGGAAAGAAGCGGTGGAGAGCAGCACATGGCTCTGAAGGGTCCTCCATGTGCCTCTCCACCTCCCGTCAGAACAGCTGCAACCTTGTCTCGTCCACTGCGCCAACCCAGGCTGCAAAGGAAGGCTGTGAATCCAGAGACCCCCACCCTGGGGTCTCCTGCATCCCAGGGACCCCGCTGCTGCTAGAGCCATGCAGCGAGGCCAGCTTCCCTGAGCTGGAAGCCACAAACAACCAGCAGGACGGCCTGGACCATCAGAAGACGTCAACTCCAGGGCTGCTCGCTTGCCCAACGCCGAGAAACGGGGTGAGAAGAGAGGTTTCGCTTCAGGACGGATGCTGCGAGGTCAAGGGCAAGGAGGGCCAAGACTCCCCCCTCCTACCTCCTGAGACGTGGCAAGGGCCTTGGCTCCTGCAGGGTGGGAGGTCACTCTGTGGCCACCGTCCCCGCCCTTACCACACACCACCCCCTACAGGGGACACCCAGGGCAGCCAACCCCCACCCGCTCCAGCTACAGATGCGACGTCCGTAGCGTGTTTCACACATCCAGTTTAGCTGGTAACCAAGTGCTGTGACCACAGAGTGACCCTCAAACACTGCAGGGCCCTCAGCCAGCACACTTCCCCTCGGGCAGCTTCCCGCGGACTCGAGCAATGTGGCCGGGATCAGGAAGGACCATTTCTGAGCCTCCACCCTGAAGCTCATGGAACTCGCGGCATCCAGAGGGTGCTCAACACGCAGCCCTGTGCACCAGCAGGGTAGTTCGGCAGACACCGGTTGTGAGCGGGGCAGGGCAACGCTGGGGCGGACGGGCCAGCTGAAGGCTTCTCACCACGTCAACCGGCACATCTGCTCTGTCTACAGCCGACACTCTGCTGAGCCAGACTACCAGCATCCCCACCGCTGGGCAGAGACAGGAAGTACAAGGCCTGGGCCTGGACACAGACACGAGTGGGAGGGGGCCGCGGAGAAGGCACGAGGTCCATCCTCCAACTCCAGACACTGAGGAGGATGTCACCTCCACTAGGCCACGAGGTCAGGAGGCCTCCTCCATCCCATTGACACCCAATATGCAGGGGATGGGCTTGGGCCATACATCAGCCAAGCCTGAGTGACCACCAGAGCCAGATGCCACTATCTCTGTGCCCTTCCCAGGTTCTCAAGAGCTACTATCTGCCCACCAAGCCCTGTGCTCAGAGCTGACGCGAGAAAGAGAGAGCGACACTCTCCTCTCCAACGTGTTCTTGGAGAAGAAGGGAGAGGAAGACGCAGGGCGGCGGGGGAGAGGTGGGAACCACAGGAGCACAGCGCAGCTGGGGCCCAGACACGGCCGAGCAGGGCGGCCACCCGAGGACTCCAAGGACCAGCCCCGATCCAACCAGGACCCTCGCTGTAGAGCGTCTGAGACCCAGCTCTGTGCACAGGGGATGTGTACCTGCCGGCGCTTATGGGAGCCTGGGCTCGGGGCCCTCACCTGGACTCCGGACCCCACTATCTGGGTGGCCTGAGCTGTTGGCACTGCTGTCTGCGGCTGCACCTGGGGCTGCACCTGCTGCACCTGGGGCTGCACCTGCGGCTGCTGCACCACCATCGGAGCTCGGACCTGAGGGAAGAAGGGAGCACACAATCTGGAGACACCCAGGGCAGAGGGCAGAGCGCCCCCCACTGTTGTGGGAGCCTCGAGTCTCCAAGCCTTCCCTGACAAGGTGGGTGGGATTGCCACGACTTCACTGGCTGATGTCCTGTGACTGGCCGTCCCTTATCTGGGGCTCCTCTCAGGACTGTCCCACACCAGCTGGCTCTGAATCAGCATGGCTGGGCCCACCTCCCCCAACTTTAGCAAGAAGTTAGCCCCAACAGGATGTCACCACACAGCTGTATCCATCAGCTACCTCAGCAAGCAAAGCGATGGCCCCAAGGCCACGTGCACAGCCCAGACTGCTCGGCCAAGCACACTGACAGCTCACTTGGAGCCCCGACTCCTAGAAGGAAACAGGGCCAGCTGGCTCCCAGGTGACAAATGTGACCCTCCTCATGACTCCTTCCAGCCTGCACTGGGGGCCTCCTATCCACCCGCCGTTTGGTTCAGGTGTGACCCTGTCCCCACTCTGCTCAATGAACTGCAAATAGAAAAGGCTATGAAAACCAAGGAAGTGAGCTAAAAAAAATCTTAAGACGGCCCCTGGACACAGCTACCCCCAACCTGGTGACAATATCTTGTCTTCCATGTAAATATCACTCTACTGGACTTGCTTTTACAGAGCTGTAGGAGACTAAAAATTACAGTATTTTATATTAAACCCTTTCAAAGATACACTGATCTCTGCTCAGAGCAGAACCCCAAGCGGTCAGCAGACCTGTGGATGCTCAGTGGAGACACAGGCCCTCCCCTACAGTGAGAAAGCAGGCGCTGCCACCCAGCTAACTGTCCATGATCTTACACGTCCCGGCCTCTGCCGGGGTCAGCGTGTTGCTTGGGAGACGAGCTGCTGGCCCAGCAGCGGGGGCGCCCCGCACAGGGTGCATGCTCCACTGCCAGGCAGGACGTGGGGGCCGGGGTCAGGGAAGGCACCTGAGTCCCAGGGCGTGAAGAAGAGGATGTGCTGTCTATGGCCAAGGAGCCTGAGACATCGCGGCAGTGCATAAAGGCACGAGGGCCCTGGGCACTCACCAGCTTCAGCTGTGGCTGGGTGTACAGCATCTGCCCAGGGAGTGCCGGCGCCTGTGACACCAGAGGCTGCGTCTGGGACTGTGGTGGAAGCTGCGACGGCTGGTTCTGGGCCACTGGCGGCTGGGGCTGTGGTGGTGGCTGGTGGTGCTGTGGGTGGTGCAGCTGCTGCAGCTGCTGAGGCAGGGCCTGCGAGGGGGCGGGCTGGGGCTGCTGCATGGGTGGCTGCTGCATGGGTGGTGGGGCCTGCAAAGCCTGCTGCTGCTGTTGCTGCAGCTGCAGCTGTGCCATCCGCTGCAGCTGCTGTTGCTGCTGCTGCTGCTGCATCTAGGGCGAAAACAAGCAGCACTGGTCACCTCGCTGGCCCCCGGGCCCCATGCCGGCCTTGCCCCCGAGAAGTCTGCCTGGGCTGCTCTCACAGAGGTGGAGGGAGCACCTCCCAGAATGACACTGGGGATGCCCAGGGTGCACCTGCGCCTTGGCTGCCAGATGCCAGCCCACCCCTAGGCCTGAGAAACGGAAGAGGGTCAAGGGAAGTGTCTGGAGGGCTGAGCAAGGGGTCACCTAGAGATGCAGCCCCAGAGAGGCTGGGATCAAGGCTCGACTGACTGCACATCTCTGCAGCCTCTCCAGGGACACGTTTGGTCCCTATGAGGTCATGGTACGAGCCTCAGGATGAGGAGGAAAAGTGGGACTGAAGGTTCACTGTCAGCCCTGGGAGAGGGGCTTCAAGGTCCAGGAGGGAGACTGATGGGAAAAGGAGGCAGCAAACTGAGGCCTGGGGCAGGTGGGAAAGTGGAGCGGGTCTCTCAGCTTCCCTCCCTCAACCAAGAGCAGACTGAAGGAAGACACATAACACGTCTGGGCACTGACCACAAATCACAGGAGGGAGAAAAGGTTTTCTTGTAAGCAGGTTATCTAATGTGACATTGCCACTCCCCTGTGGGACACTAGATGGGGTTCGATTAGTGCTGCGTCCAGACACCTGAACACTCAGGGGCAAAAACAGGAGGTACGCTGTGCTCCAAGGAAACGCACGCCCATGGGGTAGCCCAGAAATGCCTGCGCGGTGGTGTCCACCTCCCCCTTGCCTCTGTTAGCTCCCACATGAGTCATTTGCACCCAGGGGCCTCGGCTGGCCCAGGTCCCCGGCACACAGCAGGCCCGTGGGAGATGCCCTCCTCGTGGGGTCCCGGGCTCTGGGAGGAGGCGGCGGCCCAGGTGCAGGAGGAGGGGCACCGATACCTGCTGCTGGTTTTGATGGTGCAGCTTAATCAGGTGCTGCTGCTGCTGCTGCTGGAGCTGCTGCTGCTGCTGCACCGCCGCCTGGAACTGCTGCTGCATGGCGCTCTGCTGCGCCTGGAACTGTTGCTGCTGCTGCTGCTGCTGCTGCTGCTGCTGTTGCTGCTGCTGCTGCAGCGCCACCTGCTGCTGCTGGAACTGCTGCTGCTGCTGCTGCAGCGCCACCTGCTGGAGCTGCAGCTGGGCTGGAGAGAGCGCGCGTCAGGGGACAGGGGATTGGGCAGGGTGGCACCGCAATGCCCCTGAGACCAACTGCCCTGAGCCACTTGTAACAGGTCCTGTGATGGCGAGGAGGCCCGGCCCCCAGTAAACCTTCGTCTGCCCTCTGCCTGCACAGGGGGCCTCCGCGGGACCCTGGGTGCCCACGGAGCCCCATGCCTGGGCTCCTTGGACTCAGCACAGTGGTGACAAGGTTCACTGCGCCGTCCCTTTCTTTCTACGGCCGAGTGACACCCCACTAAACGGATTTCCCAAGTAGCCACCCATCAGTTGACAGACATGTGGGTCGCTCCCACTTCTTGGTGGTTAGGGATAACACGGATATAAACAATCATTCACAAGATTTTCTGCGGTTTCTTTTCAGAAGGTGAAAATGTGTTAGGACTGACTGTGACGGCTGAATGACTGTGAGCGCACTGAAAACCACCGCCCGGTGCAGGTGAACCACACAAATGGAGCTGTCACCTGAGGTCAAAAAGAGGACCACAGAGAGACTGCACACTTCGCCCGGTTCCCGCAATGGGACCATTGTGGAAAACCAGAACATCGTAACACAGTCAGCACATGCGCTCACCTGCCTGAGTTCTACACGTTTTCTCACCTGGGTAGATTCAGCAGCTGTCACAATCAAAACACTGAACGGTCCCAACACCACAGGGAGCCCTCGTGGTGCCACCCCCTTCAGCAACTACTCCAGTGACCTCCGGTTCTTACATTTTAAAAATGCCGTAGAAGGGGAACCCTACAGCCGGCCCGGCTTTCTCCTTCAGCACACCCTCTGCAGACAGGCCGGGTGAGGAGCCTCTCCCAGCAGCACCTGCCGTAAGCATACGTGTCCCAACCACGGGCTTAGACAAAGCTCTTCTCTACATTTATCACCTTCTGTGCTTAACTACCAGTAACGGAGACGAAACTGCCCACATGCCTTCCATTTCCAGGTCTTGCTGCATCGTCTTCTGAAATGTATTTTTGTTGGACTGCTGGGTTGAATTTTGTATGCTGTTTGGTCTTGTGGTTTGTTGTTTCTGTCTATCTCCATGTTTCCTATTGGTTTGGAATTTACAAGCTACTTCTATTATTTCAGCAACGACCTTTTCAATTTTATCACGCGTATTTAACTTTATGTGCACACGACGGACCTGAAATCCTTGACATGTCCACTTCCTGACTTCCATTTAGCAGGGTCCCTGTTTATCTTCTCACGCCCATACGGCAGACTTATGTTAAGAGGCAGGATAGGATGAAGACAAGGGGTACAGCCTCTGACCCCAGTGCCTGGCTTCAAACCCCAACTCTGACACTGCTCTGCACCCCAGTTTCCTTAGCTGGAGAAAAGAGACAATAGTACCTCCCACACACACTGGACTAAGAACTAATCTATTACTGACTCAAAATTCCAGAGCTTGCAAAGAGAGGAGGTGAGCTCTGAGGATTATCTTAAGATAATTTTTGTTTATATGTGGATTTACAACCTCCTGACACTTTGTGCCAGACAGCTATTCCCTGTGGGGGGGCATCCATGCACGGAAGAGCTCAATGGCACCTCTGGCCTCTGCCCGCTGGCTGCCAGCAGCACCCCTGATGTAATGCCAAAATGTCTCCAAACATTGCCAAATCCCCCACAGGGTGCAGAATCGCTGACAATCACTGGTTTAGATTTATGCGTGTTTACTCCCTTATGTGGGAAATGTTTCTCCTTCCATTTACACCTGGTATCTTGGGAAGGATGGTCTGAGAGGTAAGAGGAAATGGTGAAGAAAAAAATAAAAAAGAGTATGTCCTTAAAAAACCATCTAGCGAAGGTCCCAGGCTTTATATCTGATTGCCTGTTGATTCATCCACACTTTTCTTCTTTCAATAACTTTATTTCTCATTTCTGCAAGTTCTACTTGGTTACTTTTCAGATCTGCATGGTCATGCATGATGCAGGCTCACTGACTTGGAATTCCAGGCTTTATTTGGTTAAGCACCCCAAGGCCATGTCTAACAATGGCTATGTCAGGAGGAGGATGGTCCTCAGCCCCCAGTCTATCAAATAGCCAGAAATAGGGCTTATTTTAAAGTTGGTTTTACACACACGATGTTAAAATTCATCTAGAAACAAACACGCATAGAGGTTAAAAGTAAGTGTGGCTTCCAACCCTGTATCCCAACCCCAGCCTCTCCAACAGTCGCAGTGTGCCTCCTGCGACTAACCCAGGTCACCTGAGATGCACAGTGGGTTCTGGACTGCCCTTCAAGAGCCCTGGCCACCTCTGACCCAGGACTTGCCCTCTAGGGGCATGACACTAAGGCCTGAAGCAGCCTTCATCACACAGCAGTGTGTGGAGGTGTCAGAAAGGGGTAGCAGGCACCCAATGGGCCACTACATCTGTTTCAGGTAGACCAGGTGGCAAGCGGTCACAGGCAGGGCAGGAGGGTGTCTGGTAGAAGCGGCAGCGGGACATGAAAGCAGAGACCCACTGCAACCCCCACCTCAGAAGCTGAAAACAGGATTTGGTCCAAGGTCAAACCAGGAAGGATGCAGGCAGCTGACCAAAGCTTCGCCCTGAACTGACAAAGTCCTAGGGGAGAGACTGCAAGACAAACCATGGGAGCATCGGAAACTAATACGTTCTAAACTAGTTTTATTATAAAAGCTACGTCTGTGATGAAAAGAAATTCAACCACTGCACCAGAGTATAACGGAAGGAGCCAGAGCAGACACTTCTGAGCATCCCGCCCCATGTGTGCGTGTATGTGTGTGCCCTGACAAGACAAGATGGACACCGGAGCTCAGATACAGAACCAAGTGATGGGCGAGTGGTCAGATGGCAAGACGTCCACAGGGAGAAGGGACGAGGGGCGGCTGGGGCGCGAGGACAGAGCAAGGCACAAGGCAGCGCCGGCACACCAGGACACCCGGCACAGCACTCAGTGCTTGTGCCAGGTGGCGGGCAGCCACTGTCCTTTTCCCTGGGCTCCCGCGAGGGGTGGCCGACAGGAGCATGCGAGAAAGCACAAGTACACGAGTGGCCACAGAGGCTTTACTTGTCACAGCTGAGCAACCCAAGTGCCCTTCAAGGGAGACTGGACAGGGAAACGCGGAACAGCCAGTCCAGGGGGCCCACTCGTCAGTGCACAGGAACAAATTCCAGCGCAACCCGGAGATGTCAAGAGTGTTACACCAAATGAAAGCAGCCAATCTCAGAAAGTCAAATACTGTATGATTCCACGGATGTAACATCGGCAAAGTGACAATTATAGAGGCATTGAGCAGACCAGTGGCAGCCAGGCTCAGGGCTGGAGGGAAGGCACCACCCATGGTGGTGGCGGATGGGTGCCTCGTGCCTGCCAACTGTGGGGAGGGTTACTCCATGTGTCGGTGACGTCTAAGATGCCACCTACCACTGGGGAAGAGAAGCACAAGGATGGCCAGGCGCCTCCTGCAGAAAGGGAATCTGGCAGCAAGCCACAGCCATGCAGGCAGGGGCCAGGGAAGCACGGGAAGGGACAGTCCCCAGGTTGGGGCAGGCTGGAGTCCAGGGGTTCTGACAACACTGTGGTTGCAAACACCGAGACAGAACTGTTTCTATCTTGACTACAGAGCACAGCCCCTACAAAGGGGTCCCGGGCCAACCGTCCCCATCTGAGCGCACTGCTGTGCCCAGGGCCAGTGGGCCTCAGCGCCCCAACCCTTTTGGGACTCTTCTCCCCACTCTCCTCACCCACACCTTACTAAACAAAGGAATATGATGCCTCTCTGAGCAGTGCGGTACTTACTCTGTGGAGCTGCTGTGGACACGACCGCCAGGCCATGGGGCGCCATCCCTGAGGTGCCTGGAGGTGGCTGCCCCGAGAGGGGCATCGGCTGCCCCAGGGCGCCAAGGCCCCCCATCCCGCCCAGCGGCTGTCCTGGGCCCCGAGAAGGCAGGCCGATTCCAGCAGCTCCCGCGGCGGGCCCACCCGTCAGGCTCTGGAGCGCGTTCATTGGGTCTGCAGGAGACAGGGCACAGCGTCCCAGGCTCTGCCGGCCGGCAGCCTCCCCGAGCCACACCACCTCCGCCTCCAGGCTCCACTCCCTCCGCGCCCCAGGCGGGGAGAGGCCGGAGCTCTGGAAGTCCCCCAAACCCTGGCACAACTGCCTGCCACACGCCAGCGGCCAGGACACTGGAGTGCCTGTCACTCTCCTGGACCCGGAGCCCTGCTCTCCAGCTGGGTGACACACAGCTGGGAATTTCAAAGAAAACGCGGGACAAGGGTCTTTCTTCACAGGGGCAGGGGCAGATCTTCTCCCAGGGAGGTTACAAGTCCCCTTGTACCTCAGAAGCCCACCTCTGCTAAGTCTGGGCAGGACCCCGCAGAGAAGCAGTTTTCAGGTAAGAACCCCAAGAACCAGAGAAAGTGAGCAGGAGGGGTCTCCCTGGCCACCCTGGGCCAGCTGGCTGACAATCACTGCCCATGCCCCCAGGCCCCTGGGCACCCGGCCCCTGTGGCTCCGCCGCCTATGGAGAGACAGCAGGCTAGGCAGCTCCCTGCCTGACAGGCTGCAGTTTAGCTGGCTGTTTGGATATGCTAAACGCCTTCACTGGCTGCTCACTCGGCAAGACCAGGGCTAAAGAAACAGGGGTGTCATATGATAAACGCTTGAAATTAAAAACTGAATAATAATTTTTAACTTACAAAGAAACTCTGTAACATGAGAAAGTGAATTCATAGCTATTCTCTGAGAATTACCACCACAGATCATTACACTGAATATACCATAACAGTTCTCCAGAGAGCCCATAATTCTGGACAGTATCTCAGCAATCATGAGACTTCATCCTCTTTGCTGGGTGGAGGGGGAGGGGTGGTGCTGGGAGGAAGGTGGGCGGAGGGCCAGGAGCTCTTGGTTCCCACGGAACCAGGGTCTTTCCAGAAACTTTTTCCTCTAGAGACAGCTCAATCCCAGGCACACACAGCATCCACCTTGTCACTCCTGCCACCCCAGATCCAAAGTTGGGAAAAACTTTCATTCAAAAAGGAAAAACTCTTACCACTGACAGAAGCTTGAGATTTCTTGTTATCTATATTTAAAAAAAAAAAAGAAAAAAACCAAAGTAAACAAAGTTTTAAATAACCACATACTTCCATGCTAAGTCAATTCTGAAGGCATTCGCCCAGACGTCATTTGCTAAAACTAAGCTGACTCTGCCTAGAAACTAGACAAAACATACCTCAGAGCTTCAGAATGTGTGTGCACATGTGCATGAACACATGTGTGCGTGTGTCCCACCCCCTGCAGCATGGACACACAAGGAGGCCTGGGGAAGAGGGTCCAGAAGCACCCACAGTCAGCCCAAGCCTTGCATCCTTGCCCCAGGCAGAGGCTTGCTCTGGGCCCCATCCCTCCCAGGTCCCAGCTTCAACCCAGTAAAAAGTCAGTGTGGAAAGAAGCAACAGCCCGTAGGGACGCAGGGACTCTCTCCCTCCATGGGAGATGACTGACACTCAGGCTGTAGCTGCCTCTACAGCCACAGGAGCAGCAGCTCCATGGACTGGCTGCGTGGGGAGCGGGGCAGAGCTGTCTCCCGTGGTCACGCAAATGCAGGCAGGAGGGAGGAGCCAGGGTGGAAACCCCACAGTGCCCAGGAGGCTGGTGTCCTTGAGAGACCGCGGTCACTCAGGAACACAGTGTCCACACAGATAGGCCCAACACAAAAGACCACTGAGCCCCGACCCTGGCTGCAGTGACACAGGAGTTCTGAAGAGCCACAGGGCTGCAGGCTGGCGGACAGGAGCACAGTGGCCCTGGGCATCTCACGGGGCAGGGAGCGAGGGACGGCCCTGGAGAAGCTGGCCCCAGAAACTTCCAGCCTGACAGTAACACATGTTTATGTCCAGGCTCCCCAGGTCAACAAAAACAATTAGGGAAGAAAGTGTTCAGGGTGGACTCTGCTTACTTAAGGATGGCCTAGGGATGAAAGCAGCAGTCCTTCGAAAAGGGAGAATAAACAGACAGGCGGGAAGAGCAATCCGGTTTAGACCGCTTGGACGCCAAAATCAGCATGTCTGAGGCTGATGCTCTGGGAGGATGGCAGACGTGGAATCCAATGCAAAGCAATGAAGAGCCTCCCAGAAGCAGGCGCTGCTCACAGACATCCCACCTCGGGCCCAGCGGCCGACCACCACCACCCAGAGACGTGAAGTTTACTTACGAATGTCTCGAAAATGGATAATAAGCCTGGCCACGAGGGAAAGGTATTCGTCCTAAAAGTAAAAACAGGAAGCAGTTTAATCCCAGGTGGCGAAGAGACACTCTGCTCTGCCCCCAGCAGAGGCCCTTCCCCAGGGCGATGCCTGGACCCCTCCCAGGATGGAGACAGGCCTCCGTGCGAGGCTCCCGCAGGCCAACAAAAGGCACAAACAGAAAACCAAGAAGGTACAAGGCCCTAGGAGCTGCTGCTTCCCTGCAAGCTGGGAACCCCAGCCAGGGCCGTGTGGGGCTCAGGACCCCGCTCCTCAGAAGGGCCTGAGGGCACACGCATTGCAGTGTCTTTGCTCTAATTGTACCAAAGCACGTTCGCTTTTAAGGCCGGCCTGTTGCTTTTCACTGCTGAGGTCGTGCTCGCATGCAAATCTGAACAAGCGCCAGGCTGCGCTAAAAGCCCTGTGCTGATCTAAATTTACTGCACAGCTGAGGGGAAGGCACAACGCCACTCAGGGGAGGCAGGTGAAGGCCACCACTGAGGGCCCTCTGGGCTCTGGAAGCCACATCTCTGGAACAGCCTACAAGGCCTGCCTTCCACGAACTGTCTTTGCTGTAACCAAGGACATCTACTTCAGGGAAATCACTACTTTGAGTTTGTCCTGAGGTCAACGAAGGGATGTTTATAAATCAAATCTTATTTCAGAGACGCTGGGCCGTCCTGGCAAAGCAGGCAGAGGGCAGGGCCTTCAGCCCCACCTGCTCACACACCCCTCCTAAGTCACTGCGACCCTGAGTCCAAGGGACAGCAGGCTGGCGGGACAACCAGCTGCAGCTCCTGTGCTAGGACACTGGGCAGCCCACAAGCCCAGGGACAGAGTGAACCATCGTGAGAACACCTCGAGGGGAGCTACAGGAGAGAGGGAAGCACGCTCTCTCATCCTCCAGCCCCAATTCATCTCTGGCGGATACAGGCCTGGGGCGGCCGCAGGGCAGGTACAGAGGAAGGGCAGGGAGGCTCTGCTGCAGCAAAGGGACCCAGGGGAGGAAGGCCAACATGCCCAACCCTCCATGGCCCCCACCCATTCCTGGGAGAGGGCCCCCCAGGTCAGCTGATGAGGTTGGTCTCTGGAGGAGAGCAGGGTGGCAAGTGGGGCAAGAAAAGCAGGGGATAGCACGAGCCCAGAAACAAGGGATCAAGGACGAGGTGGCTAAGGACAGGGGGTCGAGGACAAGGGGCTGGCCAGCTCAATGTCTGATGTCTCGTTAAGGCCTTGGGCCATCTTTGAGGTCAGAGAAACCATAGGAGAATTTGCTGAGCTCTGTCCGCTCTCATAAAAAGTGAAACAGGAGGACGCAGGTTGAAAAAGCAGCCAGACACAGTTACTCCAACACAAGGTACAATGAATGGGGCTCAGGGCCATGTTCCCAAAGCCCCTGGCACCGAACCAGGACCGAGCTCTCTGAGCTGGGCAGGCAGAGGGCATCCTCAGTTCCGCTGAGGCTGCTCTGAGCCGGGTGCCCAGGAGTGATCAGCTGACAGAAGTGGGCATGGGGAGTCACACTGCCACTGAGGGTGTTCTTGAGGGTTAAATACATCTCCAAAATCCTTGCCAAGGCCATAGGTCTACACTGAGGGCGACTCTGACCCCCAGGGCCAGCTGCTTTCCTCCCGGCCTGACTGACCTCCCCTGGCATGGGACTTGTTAGTTTCTACAAAGTCTTAAGTTTTCTCCACATATTGAAAAATATACCAAGTCCCAGAGCAGGCACTCCAGAGCCAGTGTTCTCAGCAACACAGGAACTTTGATAAGCACTGTGCTGTGATTCACATATTTTAACATTTTATTTTTATACATTATTTTAGACATACAAAAATGAATAATAAAAAAATGACAATGGGCTCCTTACCCAGTTTCAATTAAAAAATTAGATGGCAAGGAGAAAGCAATCTAGCACCCCGTGCCCCCACTGACTTGCCCTACACCTCACTGGTCAACTGGAGAAAGTCATGAGGACTAGACAGCATGCTGATAAAGGATGCTCAGTATGTGCTCCTAAAAACAGAGCTACTGAAAACCAAAGGGTCAGCATTTACAAGGCAGCTTCCGAGCAAGCACGCTGACCAGAGTTGGGGGGTGCAGGAGGAGTCCCGGAGGTCATCCTTCAGACAGAGCAGGGGCAGGAAAAGGGCCCCTGGACCTGTCAGGAACCGGCTGCATCCAAGCCTTTCCAGCAGATTCCAGCAGCTGTCAAGAAAATGCTAGTCGGGGGATAGTGTATAGCTCGGTGGTAGAGTGTATGCTTAGCATGCATGAGGTCCTGGTTCAATTCCCAGTACCTCCACTAAAAAATAAATAAATAAATTTAATGACCTCCCCCACCAAAGAAAAGAAAATGTAGCCTTTTCAGGTATTCGCATTTTTCAATGGATATAACTGTGCTTTTCTCTTCCAATATCTGGCTCCAATTAAGTGCGGACAGCAGAAGATGTATTCAGATTCAGTCAAAAGCCTGACCCGGGGCTCACGAAGTCCTTAAGAAAGACTGAAGGGAGGACAGCGTCTTCTGTACCAGACAGGCGTAGCCTCCTCCTCCTTTCCCGGCAGTGCTCCTGCCCTGTGACTCCCGCCGGCTGCTGGGCAGCTCAGGTCCTCCTCTTTATTAGCCTCTAGGCAGCTTCCCATTTCTGATGCTCTCAGCCTCCCTGGACCAAGTTTCACCTTGGGCCCCCCACCCCGCCCCCCACTACAGGGACTCGGGTCTACATGTCACATCTACACTGTAAATCAGAGACATGCACAACTTTCATATGATACCATGTTATGTGCAAAAGAGTTGGCATGTGTACAAGGTAAGTTTCATTTAAAAACAACCAAGCGATGAGCCAACACTGTGAGAAGCCTCTCCCCGTGCTGCTGCCGTGCCCACGCAGGTCCCAGGTCCTCAGCTGCTCCCTTCTGGCGGAGACCAAATCTCCCCGACTCCTCAGGAGGCTGGCGCGAGGGCCTAGAGTGGCTGTTATCGCAACCCCCCTACCAAGAACACTTGATTTTGTTTCCCTCTGTCTCCTTCAGGCAGAGAGGAGTCCCACCTGCAGGAACTAAAGTGGGTGTCTGTCACCTTGCCAGACGGGAGGAAGAGAGGGACAGGGCTGAGAGTGCAGGCGCTGAGCCCAGACTACCCGGGGGCCCCCAGCTTCACCTGCACCTGGCTGGGTGACCTCCTGGGCAAGTCACCTGGCTTCTGTGTACCTGAGCCTCCCCCTCTGCAAACTAGGGAGAGCGGTACTGTGCCTGCTTCATGGGACCCTGCAAGGGGACATCACTTTACAGGGGGGCCCAGGCCCAGGCCCTAGGCGTGGAGCCAGCCAGTGACAGGATGGACACGGCTCTGCCTGCAGTGCCAGCACACCGGGCAGTGGACTCAGCGAGTTCTTCTACACAAGAGCACTCCAGGCTTTCCTCGCCCTGGGGTCTACATCAGGCAGCCTGACATGCCCATTAGAGCCACAGGTTCCCTCAGGGTGGACACCTCTGGATCCACCAGCTTGCCAGGATTCCTCCCAGCCCCTCCCCAGGTCCAGAGACAGAGAAATCACTCTTTCTGACCCTTTCCCTTGCTCCAGGTTCCACCTCTGAAGTCCTTTCACAGTCACTCTGAAGGGGTCTCAGGTAGGAGAGGCTGGTGACAAGCATGTCCAGGATGCCACCTGCCTGCAGAGTCCCTCCAGAGTCTTGCCCTAGAGGAAGGGCCTCCTGCACGGAGGGCACCCGCTCCTCAGGGGCTCCAGCAGGACCAAGGAGCTGGACATCAGACAAGAGTGCCCACGCAGTATGTCTGTCTCTCCAAAAACGACCCAGGACATCCTCACACCTTTCTAGAAATACCTCTCTTCCCAACAGTCAGGGCCTCCTCTTGAAGGGAAGGATTCAGAACCAGCCTGACTCAAGGAAATGAGACTGCAGTTATGAAGGTGAGCTGTAGGGGCTGCAGAAGGTCCCAGGTGAAGGCTCTGGGGGGCTGCTGAGCTGCTAGGTGCCCCCTAGGAGAGGAGTTTACCTCCTACTGCCAAGAGGGTCTCTGTGGTGGCCTGTCTCCAAGACGGCAGCCAACGACCATTTGCCTCCCTGTACACAGGCTGCAGCACATCAAAGGTGAGACCATTCCCACCCAGTGACACTCGAGGACACTGGGGACTGACATCTTCCACTCCCCCTACTTGGAAGCCAGCCGCCAGGCCATGCGGAAGTCCTGGCTCTACTGCCAGAGACACTGAGTGGCGGCCACATCGAGAAAGCCAATGTTCAGACACGTGAGTGAGGCCTTTCTGGACCTCCTGCCCAGCACAGCTCCCAGCTGGATGTGGCTGTCTGAGAGTCACTGGTGAGACCAGCAAAGTGGCCAATGGGACAATTCCCTGCATCTCAACCCTGGCCCACAGGATCTGGAGAAACAGCAACTCATTTCTGTAGCCACTACATCTGGGGTAGTTCCCTATAAAGCCACAGACAACAAACAATACTGACCAACAAGCTGTGCATTTCAAAAGCTGAAATAATTCAATAAACCCTCAAAGTTCTTATCTCATCCCCCCAAATATTTGCAAATCATGTATCTAATAAGAGACTTGAATCCAAAATTTATAAAGAGTTCTAACAATCTAACAATAAGACAACCAACAACCCAATTTTAAAATGGGCAAAGGATCTGAATAAATATTTCTCCAGAGAAAATATACAAATGACAAATAAACACAATGAGTCATCAGAGAATGCAAATCAACGCCACAATCAGATACCACTTCACAACGATTACAATGGCTCTGATACAAAAGACAGTAACAAGTACTGACGAGGAGTGGAGGGACTACCCCTCGTCACTCCACGCACGAATGGGAAATGGTGCCGCTGCTCTGCAAACAGTCTGGCAGTTCCTCCGAAGGTTAAACACAGAGTCACCACATGATCCAGAATTCCTTTTTCCAGGTACAGACCCAAGAGAAATGGAAATGTGTCACCCGGAAAGCTGGTACACACATGTTCATGGCAGCATTACTGTAACAGCCAAAAAGTGGGAACACTCAAGATGTCCATCAACTGAGGAATGGATAAATAAAATGTGGTATAATCCATACGATGGAATGCTATTTGTTAATAAAAAGGAATAAATAAAGTACACAGTTCATGATGAACACTGGAAATATTATGTTAAATGAAAGAAGCCAATCACAAAAACATACTGAACGATTATATTTACACAAAAAGTTTAGAACAGGCAAATCCATAGCAACAAAAAGCAGGTAAGTGGCTGCCCAGGGCTAAGGGCAGATGCGGAGTGAGGGCTATCGGGTCTCGGTTTCTTCTAGACAAGGCTCTAAGATGCTCTAATGCTCTAAGACTGCTTGTGGTGATGGCTGTACTAAGGACCCCTGGACTGCACACTTTAAATGGGTGAATTATACAGTGTACGAATTAGATCTCAGTAAAGTCATTACAGAAAGAAGACAATGCTGATCTACGTCCCCGGCACAGAGCTGCCCACCTCGGTCCACATACTCCTGTAGCTCTTCCGGGCACCCACCTGGACTCACGTGAACTCTGACCCCAAGCCCAGATCACACAGAAGGCTTGTTTTGCACTCTGCTTTCTCGGGCCAGAAATCCCTACCTTTCCATTTCAAAAAATGTTCACCTCATCCACACGTTCAGAGCATGCTCAGATTTCCCCAGCTGACCTCTCTCTGACTTGACAGTTCATTTACCTAAACCAGTAGCCAAGGGCCACAAAGAGAATGTGCTTTTAACTCTGGACACACAGTGAGTCCCAGAACCCCAACCCTGCACTTGGGCACTAGGTGCACAGTGCTGACCCGATGAGCGGCAGGGTGGGTGCAGAACACAGGCTGGGTCATCTGACAGGCCACATAGCATCTCCAGGCCTGTTCTGCTTTACTTCCACCAGCTCTGCCCCCAGGCGAACACACGGATGAAGGGGGTGGTCACGTGAAGCCCGCCCAGTTCACAAGAGAGCTCACATGGGAACCCTCCGCCACCTCTCCACCTGCGACGCTCCCCCATCTGGGTCCTCACTCAAGCCCTCACCCGCCATGAGCATCACCCTCATCATTTAACAAAAGGGGACAGGAATCCCTCTGGGCCCAAGTGTCAGGGCTCCGTGGGGCTTAGGTGAGACCCCCAGGAGGGAGGGTTGAGCCTGAGGCCAGAGCCCACTCTTACTCAGGGCACTCGGCATCCCCAACAAGAGCAGCTGGGGCGGGAGAGCACCCAGCCATGAAGGAGGGTGCCAGCAGAGGTCAGAGGCTGGGCCTGCATCCTAAGTGCCCACCCCATCCCTCCCATACACACATCCACATGGTGGACCCAAAGGAGGACCCACAGAGGGCCGCGGAGGATGCTGACGGTGTGCGCGCTGACGGTGTGCGCTCTGACAGTGTGCAGCCCCCAGCCTCACTGCCCGGGTGGAGGCATCCAGAGCCTGCCTCGTACCCTGTCCCCATCCCTGCAGGCGGACTGCCCCAGGGCCTTACCCGGGTCTTGGCCTTCAGGAACACGTGGCTCTCCATGTCCTTGCTGGATTTACTGTGGGCCACACCAGCTTTCCTCATGGCGTCCTCGCTGGAACACAAAGGAGAAGACAGGTTGACACACACGGGCTTCCTGGCCAGTAGGCCTTCACAGCAGCTGCCCCAGGCTGGCTCCCCAGCCTGGCTGAGGTCCAGGAGGGGCATGAGGGAGGGGCCCTCAGGATAGCGATGAAAGGCCACAAAGCAAAGGAGAGCAGGGCCAGGCCACGAAGGTGGGGACCAGGAACGGCGGCCTCCCCGGCTCCAGCGGGCAGGGGGCCAGGCCCAGGGACTGCTCACAACCAGCACAGAGGCAGATGAATGGCCTGCTGGCCTATTTCCTGCCCTGAGTGACCTGGGTCCCCACCCAACTCTGGCATCAAGAGCAAGGGGACCCATGCTCCGACTCTTCCTCTGTAAGATGGAGGGGCCACACGAGTCATCTCTCAGCCCCTCCCAAGGCAAAGGTCCCAGTGTTGGACACGCAGATTCTCCAAGTCTGACCTCAGCAACTTTCAGCTGGGGCAGGAGAAACAGCACACTGATGCCAACACGCTACAGTAAGAGATGGAATCTGAGCACTCCGCAGGGAGAGAGCCGTGCACACAGCTAACTGGGTAGCACACCCCCACATGAAGACAAGGACAGGCGTGCGTTTGTAAGAAAGGGGAGGGGCATCCCAGGCTCGGGTTCCAGGGTCTGGCTGATCTACTCACAACCCCAGGATGGGTCTCCCTGCCTGTCTTCCCAGCACCTCACCCCAGGGAATTCCAGTCCGGCTGCTGCCAGAAAGCTTTCTGATGGCTCCATACATACGCACACCCTGGGTACAGGAGGAGTGTGAGCACGGGCTGCAGGACCACATCTGTGATACTGAAAGAAATCCCAAAGAGGCGGCCAAGTGCTAAGAGATGGGTCAATCTGTACTGACATATGAGAAACAGAAAGTGGTGCTGCCCACCACAGTGCTACAGAACTCATTCAACACAAGCTTGGAACCCCTGCCTCCTGGCTGGAGGAAGAGACAGCCCAAGACCTACATTCCGCCCAGAGGAAACCAGCCGTGATTTGGGAACCACAACACCCATCAACCCACTGAACTCTCACGGGTGAGAGGTTTTGCCAGCTCTGCCCAACCCCAGGGGCCACTTCCTGGTAAGGTGCTGCCAGGTGTGCAGTCTGCTCACCCACCTGGGGCAGGGGCCTGCAGCGGGTGTGGGTGTGAGCTCCCAAATCACAACAGCACCAGATGACATGTCCAACACTGGGAGGAGGAAGCTTTCCCAAGCACGTCACCAAAAGCAGACACCTTGGCCAGATTTTTTACCAGATTTAAAAAAGATTCCTAACTACATGTTTATCAGCCACCAACCAGAGAGATAAGGAAATGGTGTCTGGCCCTCGGTGGCACACCCCCTGCCCCTCTCCCCCAACCCCAGGGCCTGTGCCACGGCCCGGCGAGCTCCCGTGGTGGTGGCACAGCCTGGGGTGCTGTCTGTTTGGTAAAACACAGCTCAGGCCAGCCCAAGAGAGAACTGTTCCCATCTCCCCAGGTGCCAGCTGGACCCAGGCAGCCCATGGATGAGGCCAGCCTAAAGCTTCGGCTTGCCCCGGCATCAAGGAATCCCATGAGCCCGCCTAGGATGGGCCAGGAAGTGAAGACAGACCAGGAGAGCAAATCGCCACATCGGCCCTGGGAGGGAACACCACTTTGACTGATTCTTATCACGTCTACGGGTCTCATATCTCCAATTCAGGAAGGACCTACATTTCACTCTGTAATTTTGGTTTATTATAGTCTCTTAGGAGAGGAGGATGATAAGGGATCAGTTGAAACAAAAAACACACAGGTTCCAACGTAAGATGGGTGTCCTCTCTGAAAAGAACAGAACCACAAGACGGGTGAGGTACTCACTTAAGTCACAATCCAAGTAAATACGCTCCCTGCAACAACTTCATTTTAAAAATACAATTAAATGAGATATGAACCTCCAGTTTGGAAAGAGGGACTGAACCTGAATGTCTGATCCCACTTGTCTTCAGTGCCCCCTAACATGGCAGACAAAGACCCCAGAGAAAAGAGTCATCTGGAGCCAAAAGAAACTCTGCAGAAGGAAGAAAACATCAAGAAACTATCTTTATTATCCAAACAGATAAGACACTGCATCCATTTAACAAGAACAAGATGCTATAAAACCAGAAAAATCAGATTACCCCCCCCAAAAAAAGTTCTTACAAATAAAAGCATATTAAATGTTAGAAGTGAAAGGTCCGAGATAAAACTGAAGAACTCTCCCAGAGAGCAGAGCTAGAAGGCAGACACAGGTGACAGGATGTACAAGATGAAGAAAAGGAGACGAGGGCCAGAGGGGGGCAGCTTCCAAGGCGGGGAGGGGGAGCCAGAACAGGGCTGGAGGGGCTGAGACTCCCGTGAAATGACTGAGGAACTTTCCCTGGACCATCACGTGGCTGCGGGAGTGAGGGAAGCCGCCCTGAAACTCCGAGAGGAGAAGCACCAGAGGAGAAGCACCGGCGTCCCCACAGCAGCGGGGAAAAGGGGCTGGGGTCGGGTGGTGACAGGCTTCTTATGTAGGGAGCACCTCCCACCTAGAGGTCCACATGCATCCAAGGCCACGCAGCCTCCAGAAACTATAGACTCCCTCGAGCCCCTTTCCTGGAAGCTGGCAGAACGAAGAAATGAACCACAAAGCAAGCCGAGGGTATGGGAAACAAGAGCCCCCACAGCCCAGCAACTCTGGAGACCAGCATGGAGAGGGGCCCCACCCGGGCCGCCACAGCCCCTGAGGCCCCAGATGGGAGGTCAGCCAGGGGGGCAGCACTGAGTGCGAGATAACCCAAGTCAGGGGAAGACCCAGCCACAGGCACACAGAAAAGAAGGCGCATTTTTAAGAAGGCAGTTTTTTGTTAGGGGTAAAAAGCATCACAGAACACCCTATGCTCAGCTGTGAACATCGTCCGTGCAGGCTGAAAACACAGGCTTCCTCATCAATTCACCCAGAAGGTACCCCACTGGCAGAAGGTGGGAGAAGCAGAGAGAACAGCTGTGTCACCAGAAGCCCAAACTCCTCACCGATGACTCGGGAGCTAGGCAGAGGAGAGCCCAGGGCCACTGGGAGGATGCGCCACCCAAGGAACCACCACAACCCCTAGTCCGTCTCTTCATTTCCTGACTTCTAAAACCTCTGTGCAAATGTTAATCTGACAGAGTAAAAATGAAATGACAAAATGTACCTCCAGACTGCGCACAGACCCCCTGGAAGACCACAGCACAAAGGCCAGCCCCTCCCACCCCGTCAGCCTGGGGACCAAAGCTGGCGGCCCCCACCGACGTTGACCCACGAGGGTCCCACAGCTCCCCAGGCACCCGTCCTCCCCAGCTCGCCTGCCTTCCCATCTCGGTGGTCTACTCCCCACCCTGCCCCAGCGTCCAGGGGGATTCACCTCTGAGGTGGGAAGTACTGAGGCCTGGACAGCTCAGCCACCAGCTCAGCTCAGCTGCCTCGGCCTTGCGGCATCTGGAAACACATTTCCTAACACATATATCCCAGACCCCAAACTCCCTCCGTTCTGCATCAGCACACCTCTGCGTCCCATTCCTTGACTTTTTAAAAGCACACAAAAGTGTTTTTTTAACAAGATAAAAATACGTATTTCAGTGTTTAACCATCCACCCACATGTAGGAGACGTATTTTAGTCTTGCAGGAAGATACTTCAATCGTACAAACACAAGAGACTTAAAATGGCTGCTCCTCACACTCCTGTTGGTTTAAGTAAGCTCCATGTTCAATATTTCTCAATTCCTAGATCAGTGCAAGAACCACGCCCAGAGAAGACCCTGCTGCCGGTAGAAAGGCATGCATGCCATCAGAAAGGGAAAGAAAAATGCCATGTGATATCACTTATATGTGGAGTATTAAAAAAAAAAGAAGGCACTAATGAACTCATCTATAAAACAGAAATAGACTTGAAGACGTAGTAAACAATCTTATGATTACGGAGGGAAAGGGGGTGGGAAGGGATAAATTTTGGAGTTCGAGATTTGCAATCAATCACTACATATAAAAACAGATAAACGAATTTCTTTTGTATAGCACAAGGAACTATATTCAATATCTTGTAGTAACCTTTAATGAAAAAGAATATGAAAACAAATACATGTATGTATATGCATGACTGGGGCATTGTGCCGTACACCAGAAATTGACACACTGTCATTGACTGTACGTCAATTAAAGAGAGAAAACAAAGTAAGACCATTGTCTTTGTTCTCTGTAAATCATTGTGCTTAATTATATCAGAGGACTTTTAAAAACATGATCCTGATGGGTAGCTGTTGGATATATTATTTCCCACATTTTCGTGTATTTGAAATATTTTATAATTAAAAATAAAATATTTGGGAGGTGGGAAGGGACAGACTGGGATTTCAAAATTTATAGATACTGACAAACATATGCAGAATAAATAAACAAGATTATACTGTATCGCACAGGGAAACATATACAAGATCTTGTGGTAGCTCACAGTGAAAAAAAATGTGAAAACGAATATATATATTTTCATGTGTAACTGAAAAATTGTGCTCTATCTGGAATTTGACATAACATCATAAAATGACTATAACTCAATCAAAAATGTTAAAAAATAATAATAATAAATAAATAAAATAAGATATTTAGCGGAAAAAAAACAAACAAAAAAAAGAAGGGCATGTCATCATTTGAGCTACTGAAGACTACACGAGCTTCTTCATTTTCTCTGATCTGCTGGTTTGGCCACAACAAAACCAGGGTGCTAGAGCGACCTTGCGACCCCTGTCCAGGCCAGGCTCCAGGCCTAGGACCGCTGTGGCTGGCCCTGTTCCAATCCTGAGTGTGTCCCAACCCAAGAGCATATTAAAATGCTTACCTCCCATGATTTCATGAAATATCTGAGAGGAGGAAAGCCCTATCTTCCAGAGATCTGCACTCAAGTGCTGACAGTCAAAGTCATTTAGTATCCGGGGAGTGGTTGAAAACAGTCCAGGAGGAGCAGGGAGGGATGGGTGAAACACTGGCCATGTGATGCTAACTTTCCCAGTACCTGGGAAACCACACTTTCCCATTACTTGGACCTCAGTGAATGTCTGGAAAAGGCCACAATGGAACTTTTAACAAGAGGAAATAAAACGCTCACCTCAAGCACATGAGATGACTGTGTAGAGGTGCCTGGAGAAGGCATCCACAGGTGGTAGACAGCGGCGCGAACATTCTGAGTATTAGAGTAGCTGGGGGCAGAGGGTGGAGCTCACAAAGCAAGAGTGTCGCTTGAAGCTGAGTGGTGAACACACAGGCATGGGATCTCTAAATTGTACTACTTGGTTTCATGATTCAAACTTCCTATTTGGAATTTTAAAAAATCCATCAGAATTCCTTCAAAGAGGTCCCCTCTGGGAATGTAACCAAGATCACTGCCCTGAGGAACACTTTCCAGGGGGCAGGTACCATCAGCCCTTCACAACAGTGGCAAGAGAATCATCACGTGGTCGCAGGCCTTCCCACCCGGAAGGCCCAATAGGGTCCTGGACCAGCCACAGCTGCCTGGTCAGGAATGGCAGTAACAGCTGGAAGACTTCCGGCCAGGAAGGGAGATGCAAAGGTAGCAGCTGTGGGTGGGTGGGGTCACCTACAAAAGGATGCTGGTGGGGCCATCTGGGGCCTGTGCAAAGGCCAAAGATCAGCAGGGACTTGGAAGTGGGCCAGCCACTCTTTGGGGCCCAGTGACCTGCAAGGAGTTGCTAACATAGCAGCAGGCTCCTCCCACTGGCGCTCTCAGCGCACTTGGCGCAGGTTAACTTCCAGCGGCTGCCTTCTCCCTTCCCCAAAAGAGGTGTGATGGCTCTTTCTGATTAAAAGGCGCTGGCCTTTCTGGTGGGGCTCTGGTCAGCAAGGACTGCTCTGTAACGTGCAGTGTAACTGTCAGTAATGGGGCCTGTTTCCTCCTCTCACACGGGAGTAACAAACGCACCCACAGGCAGGGTGAGCTCTGAGTCACCTTCTGCAGGAGGGCTCGGCCCAGCCGCCCCCACATGTCAGCTGCCGTGGACAAAGCTGGATGACTGAGGGCTCGCGTCCCCTCAGGTCACGTTAACGTCTGGCCCAGAGGCAGTAGAGCGAAGGGTCTATATCTCACCCATCACTTCCCAGTTGCTCCACCAGGGCTTGGCGGTAACCAGCAGGACCCGGAGCCCCCGACACTCGAGGTGGGGGGGAGGCGGGGGGGCTATACACAGTAATCAGCCCAGTGTGGACGGACGACAGGTGGCTCAGGAGGGAGTAGCGTGCTCTCAGCAGCTTCCCCACTGGAACCAAGGTCCAGAATCCCACTGGAGGCACAGGGACTTGAGGGCCTGGGCCCCAGAGAAGGGTGGGCCGAGGCTCACGGCTTCTGCCTGTGGGAGGGCCCAGAAACCACAGGCAGGATCTAGACGTGACGTCCTTCTGAAGACCTCTCCAGACCCCTGAGGCTGCTGTTTGGTTGTTTGTTCCCTGCTGCTTTTCTGCTTTGCTTTATTCTGTTTCTGGCTAAATAGCACTGACTTCTCCTTCAGGTCTAGGCCAAAGTCTCGGCATCTCCTCTGTGCCCAACCTGGAGTTCACACCTCCCCTGGTGGCTTAGCCCGAAGAGGAGGCTGACCTCTGCCCCACTCGGCGCCAGGCTCCCTCTAGCCCTTCTGGCCCTGACTAGAACCCTGCTCTGGGGCTGCCCTCTCCCAGGTCTCGTCCCCTGTTCAGTCCAATAGACATTTCTTCACATTGCCTAAACGTGCAATCTGCTCTTTTGAGGGGTGGGAGGTATAAGAGCCTCAAGAATGAGATGACAGAAAACCTGTGAAGAATTGGGGAGGAATGACTAGGGGTCCTTTTGCTCGTTCACTGCTCACCTCGTCTCTGTCAGGTGCGAGGCTGGTTCTCCAGGAGCCAACCGACCAGACGTGCCCAACACTGACCCAACCATCCCAGGAGGTGGGCCCAAGGGCCCCAGAGACCAGCTCAGGGGCCCTAAGGGGGGCACTCCTGGGTCCTTCTGGGAGACTGGATGTTCAACAAAGAGCCCATCTGAACCCACCAACAGTTTTACAAGGACCCTCTCCAGAGGCTCCTGTGTCATCAATCCCCCTAACAGACTCAGTGGTTCCCCCTCCACTCCCCAAGGCTCCCACTCCTGCAAGGGCCCCAGAGGGGGCAGGAGAGTGTCAGGGGACGCATCACTGAATCCCAAGTCCTCTGCTGGGGATAGGGTGGAGGTCTCTTCCTTTTCCCTCCCACCATCCCTGTGAGACAGATGACCCCCGCCTTTGCACTGATGAGGGAGATGACCCAGAAGGGCTAAGTATCCAAGGTCATCAGCTAACAAGTGGAGAGAACGCGGGCTCCAGTTGCACAGTGCACATGGGCACAGGCAAAGCAGGCCACTGTCGTGTGAGGGCGACATCTCCTCCAAGAAAACACCCTTGCACTCCTCAGTACGGGTTTTACACGCCAGGCACCATGCTTCATAGGATGGGGGTCCTACAGGAATCCCAACGGGGCTGGCAGACAAGATACCAGCAAGGGTGACCCCCATTAGGCAGAGGGGCAGAAAAAGCTCTTGAGTATTTGATAAAAGAAGAAAAGGAGCTAGTCGTGAATACAGTGGGGGGACTTCTTCTCACTGCTGAATACCTTAAATACTTGATTGTAAACTGTTTAAGGGGAGAGAACAAAGAAAGAATTTGGAATGCTCAAGAAGCTGAAAGATCTGAGAGGCGGGTAGGAGGAGAGGCTGGCCTTGGTGAGGCACGGGGGGTGCGGAGTGGGACACCTGGAGTTTTGCTCTCCTGTTAAAGAGAGTCACTGTGGTTTTCAGCCAGGCAGTGGAAGGCCCTCAGAACCAGCCCCACTCAAAACTGCTTTTGCTCAGTGGGGGCCGGGAGCCGGTCTGTAGCTCTGCTCTCTCAGTAGGCCAGGTGAAGATGGAGCCGGTGACCAGCGCTGACCCTCCCGCTGAAACCTCCTGATGCTTCACTATGCTCTCCTTCTTCCCTCAGTCAACCGCAAATTCTTGGGTTCAAAACATTTCCCAAGATGGCCAACTTTAAACAACAGCATAAACACTGGAAGAAGTCAGAATTAACAACGTGTCAGGTGCCTTAACCCAGATCTGCTTTTCTAACCCTGTGAAAGCAATAGATCAAGGCACCGAGAATCACGACTTTCAAAGTGAACCCTGGAGAGAAAACAGATGAATCTGAGAACTGAGAACACCCACATGATGCTAGGCAGACAGCCTTTCAAACTGCTCATCCAGTGGAGGTGGGCAGAAGGGCTCCCCAAAGCACCCAGGCCCTAATCCTAGGAACCTGGGAATATGCCACATGATACAGCAGAAGGGAATTCCCAAATGTCATTAAGGTTACAGACTTCAAAATAGGGACATCATCCGGCTTTTTCGAGTGGGCCCAATCTAATCTAAACCCTTGGTAGAGAATTATTTTTTCTGGCTGAAGTCAGAGATGCTGCAGAAGAAGCCACCTATGTTGGAGGGGCCGCTTCGGAAGTGCCAGAGGGAAATGGAGGCAGCCTCTGAGAATGAGGAAAGGCTGACCCTGGGCTGACAAAGAGCTGGTAAGGAACAAGAACACCTCAGTCCCACAAATGCACGGAAGTGAATTTGGCCAGTGACCTGAATGAGCTTGAAAGCCAATTCTACCCCAGAGCCTCCGGGAAGAAATGCACTCTTGCCAATATCTTGATTGCAGTCCTCTAAGACCCTAAGCAGAAGACTCAGCTGGGCCTACCTAGACCTCTGATCTACAGAAACCGTCAAATAAACATGTGCTGTTTTAGGCAACACAATTCAACAGCAACCATAGAAAACTAATACATGAGCAGCAATCTGAACCCAGTTTCTCTAGACACAGAAGAAGGCTAAACTAACAAGCGCTCACTCAGTTCTCCCAGTCCACTCAGAGACTCTTCAATGATCCTCCCAGCCCTCTGACACTACCTCACCCTTCCCATTTCCTTGGGTGGCAACTCATTCTTCCCAGCCTTAAGTTCTGAGCTTCCTCAAAGAGGAATCTTTGCCCTGGGGGCTTTCCTCACAGGAGCCTTGAAGCGAGCCAATCCTCAAGATTTTATTTATCGATACCTGAGTGCATCAAAAAAACAACATGCACTGATTCTACAGCCTCCGCAGAATTGTCCCTGGACTGTTCCACAGCAGTGTCCAGAGCCACAAGCGCTAAGGCCCCCACTCCCTGCACTGCACGGAGAGGTTCCCGGCCCTCCACCCCACTTCCTTCCTTCCACGCTGCCGCACCCCACCCCCGCCATCCAGTTAGTCATCAAGGACTGTCTCTGCTCACTCTCCCCTTTCTCTGGAATCATCTTCCTCTTTCAGTTCCTACCGCCAACTAACACAGGTCTTTCTCATCTTTTGCCTGACTAGGTTGTTCCGCAACCATTTTAGGGAGCAACGTGGCAGTGCTCTAGAAGTAGGTATACAGGCAGGAAAAATGACAGGTCCCCAGACCCCAAGATCTCAAAATGCTGCTAATGGCCTAACTGGCCTCTCTCCTCTGTTCTTGATCTGTCTCCGGAGACTGGGGGATGTCCCAACTCTCAGTACCTCAAAGCAGGCCCTAGGCCAAATACTCATCGTAGCACTCCCACCACTGACGTGTCAGCACTTGCTCGTTCTCATCCCGTTATCATCTCCTGAGCCTCCTCACTCCTCAAACCCCAGAGCTCTCAGACTAGCACGACGTCCCCCGATGCAGTGGGCACTCACACTTCCCCCGTCCTCAGCCTGCAGTTATGGCCCTTCACCCTCCTCCTTGTCTTCCGAGGACTCAGTTTATTCGTCGCCTGCCCCCCTCCCCCACAAGGCTGCTCCTGGCCTGCTCAAGCAAACTGTCAATTCAGGTGGCAGAAAGACCCCATTGTAACTCCGCCTTCGCAGCGGTGCGTTCCCTGAGGGCAGGGGTGTTTCGGGCTAATCCTCGCTCGCACAGCCCGCCAGTCCCATAAGACCAGAAGACTAAACTAACGAGCAGCCGGTGCGCAGCAGCGGGAGTTCCGCACGTGAAGCCGAGGGCGCACGGCAGCCGCCGCATCGAGGGCTTCAACAGCTGAGACTGGGCAGGAGGCACTAACCTCGGCTTCTCACTCCCCCTCCCGACCGAAGGTCGCTTCCTGACAGCCTCTTCCTGCCACCCTCCGGCGAAGTCCACATCTGGGGCGGGGTCACCCAAGGTTCTCGTCCCCACCGCCCCTCGCTCCTCGTCCCTCGCCCCTTCCATCCGCCCCCTCCACCCGCCCTCACCCGCCCTCACCCAGGGGCGCTTCTCTGGAGGAGGAATCGCAAAGCGCGCAGACCTGTGAAAGCCAGCACGGGCGGCCCGGGCCTCGTCCGTCCGCAGTGGGACGCAGAGCCGCGCCAAGTCTCCCTCCCAAGCACACAAATGACGATGACTCACAAACCAGGGCTCCCCGGCCGGCAGAGTTCGGCCCAGGAACGCTAACAAGCGGCCGGGGAGGCCGAGAACCGAGCGGACAGCGGGTAGGGCCGCGCCTGGGTCCCCAACGGTCCGGCGCCCGGTCCCCCGCGGGTCCGGCCGCGCCTCCCCCACCGCGAGGAGGGCTGAGGGAAGGCCGGGGGTCGCGCCGCCTCCCTGGCCCCTACTCACATTTGGCTGACCAACTTCTGCCGGAAGGCGGCGCTCCGCCAGTCGGTTTCCTGCCCCGAAACGTCCATGCCGGTGCCCCGCTCCCACCGCCCGCGCCCCGCTCGGCCGCCGCCGCCGCCGCCTCAACCGCAGCGCCAGGCCCAAACCCGGAAGCCGTCGGCAGCGACTCGGCCGCGCCGGAAGCGGGCAGGGATTGTGGGAAATGGAGTCGCGCGCGGGCCTCTGGGAAATGGAGTCCGCGGGCGCCCGGAAGTCAAAGCCCCCGCCGCTCTGCGGGACGCCCGGGGGGTCGGGAGATGCACCTGGTGCCTGTACGGCCTGCGACCCTGCTGTGTGCCGGCCCCCCAAGTCCAGGGGACCCGTACCCCTCGGGGAGGCCGCGCGCGGCCCCAGCTGTCTAAGCGGATGCCGTGGAGAGTGTTTATCAGAGCGTTATCGAACATGCTGTGCGCACCTACTGTGCCCCCTCGATCCGGGCCCTGCCTCCCGGGCGCTGCCTTCCAGCGCCGCATCCCAAGAGGGACCAGAGACACTTCCATCAGTGCTTCTCCCCGTTAGACTTTTGTAATCTCATATCCCACCAATGGCTGTTTTTTGTAGGGGTTGGGGATGTAAGGAACCCAAACCACATTTGTTACCTTTTAGACATGGGCTCCTGTTTGGCCCCACAACCGTGCGGGTTCACCGAGAGCATAGCCTAGATGCTCGCGGAGGGCGCACAGGCTTGCTGGGTGGAAGAGGCAAGGGAGCTGAAGGCCAGCAGGATGGCCGCGGCGGCGGGGAAAGCACGGGGCAGGGGGCCTAAGGATACTTTTAGGAGGGTAAAAGTTCTGCCAGATTGAACCTATGGGGCCTGATCTGTGCCCTGGGGGAGGGAAGGCAGGTGACAAAAATCCTGAGCTCAAATGGCCCGCAAATGCTGAATGGACAATCACCAAGATGGGCCTCACAGAGAGTGAACTGCACCTCCTGATGCCAATAAATACCAGGCCCAGGAAGGGCTGTGTCCACCCCTCGTCCCCAAGCCCCAGGCAGGAGTTTGGCGGGAGGGCGAATTGGGAGAGGAGGGAGTAAGCTCATTCCCCAAAGGGGCCCCTCCTGCCCTCAGATTTCCAGTCTTGCATTGACAAGAGAGCTATTCACATCTTGAAACATTTTTGCTTTCATCCTCCCAAAAATACATTTTGGGGGCTTTTTTTGGGAGGGAGAGGTAATTAGGTTTTTATTCATTTATTTATCTTTTAATGGAGGTGCTGGACCTCATGTATGCTAAGCATGCACTCTACCACTGAGCTATATACTCTCTGCTCCAGAAATAATTTAAAAAAATTCCGTACCTAGGGTGATCAACTTGTTCTGGTTTGCCCAGGACTCCCCCATTTTGGGCTCTGAAAGTCTGTGTCTTGGCAACCCCCTTAGTCCACGCCCATCAGAAGGGCCCTATCTATATCCCTCTCACACATTTAATAAAATTAAGATGTAATGCACATACCATATAAATTACCCTTTTAAAGTGTATAATTCAGTGTTTTTCAGTATATTCATATTATCATAAGGTTGCGCAATCATCATGAATATTTTTAAGTTGAGCTCTAAATGTTTCTCTGAATCATCGGAAAGGTATGACTGTGATTTATCCTATATCGTATTTGTATATGCAGATTCCGTTCACTGATTTTTGAAAAACATTGGTCTCATAACTTCATTGGCACAGCCAGTCCTCACTGTCAAATCCTCTGGCAAATTAGATCTCTGGGGTTTTTGGACAAAAAGCGGGGACGTTGCATCCAACTCAAGTGAGCATGTTAATAGGGGCCCCAGGTCAACTCTCCACCTTCTGCACTATGGTTCTAGAAAGGCCAACAGAGCATGGCATGTAGATTCACAGACAGACAGGCAGGCAGAGGCCCTGCTATGATGTGATTTCTTTTAAGAATCTCATGCTCTACCAAGTGAGCTAGCTGGGTGGGTTAGATTTATGTTATGATTCGTACTTACCTTGTATGAAACTTATAGGATTTACAGTATATTAAGCTGTGTTTAGTAGTTCAAAGAGGAGTCAAGGTAAAATTTCTCATTCTTTTAAAATGTTGCTGTAGGACTGTGAGTGTCTTAGATAAACTAAGATTATAAGTTCAGTTTTTTAATAGTTGGGAACTCTTTTTTGTCTCTTTTTGACTTTTTATGGTCAGCCTAGGAATAGTCGTGGTGCCTGTGGGAGTGTCACTTACCATGCTAATCTATCACAATGAGTTTATCATGAAGCTCAAGGCCTACTGGGAATTGAATCTTCTGCCATCTTGGTGTTAATTGCTGTGTCATTCCTTGGATGGCTGTGCTCTGCCCCTTTCCTTCTTGTCTCACCGGGACCCACTTTCCAGGCATTAGTTATCTCATGCTGCTGCATAACAAGTTACACCACAGCCCAGTGGCTTAAGACAACAACAAAAAACATTTATCATCTTTCCCCACTTCTGTGGGTCCGTAATTCAGGAGAGGATGAGCCAGGTTCTGGCTCAGTCTCTCTTGAAGTTCCAGGCAGATGTTGGATTCCAAGGACTACAGCCATCCCACGGCCTAGGTAGGGGTCTACTTCCAGGGCAGCCCGCTCCTGGCTGGCCAGTTGGTTATGGTTGTGAGAGAGGTCTCAGTTTCATGCAGGCCCCTCCTCAGGGCGGCTTGAGTATCTCCACTACACGGTGGCTCACTTCCTGCAGACTCAGCAAGATGGAAACTGCAATGACTTTTATGACCACACACTTTTATTTTTGCCTCATTTTGTTCCTTAGAAGCCCACATTCAAGGGGAGGAAGATTGAGCTTTACCTTTGGAAGGGAGGAGAGTCAAAGAATTTGCAGGCATGTTTTTAAACCAGCTCCAAATTGGCTGTTCCAGTTTACATTCTCATCAGCAATATTTGTACATTCGCACCTCAGCAACCAAAGCTGGATCTCACCCTATTTTACATTTTGCCATGTTGATAGTGGCAAGGACTCTCTCGTTTTGTTTTGTTTTTTAATTTTTTATTAAAGTGTAGTTGATGTACAATGTTAGTTGCAGGTGTACAGCAAAGTGATTCAGTTATACAGTTACACACACATATACATTTTCTGTTCAGACTCTTTTCCAGCATATGTTACTCCAAGAAACTGAGTATAGTTCCCTGTGCTCTACAGTAGGTCTTCGTTTTTTTAAAGCTATTTTAATTTATTTTTATTGGATTATAGTCAGTTTACAATGTTGTGTCAGTTTCTGGTGTACAGCATGTTTCAGTCATACATATACATGCATACATTAGTTTTCACATTTTTTATTTATCTTATGTATAGTCATGTGAAAGACTTTCTCCTTGACCAAACTTTTGTCAGGCTCCTCTGAGCTCTCTTCTTAGCTCAACCTTGACTGGGGCACCTGTCCTGTTTCTGGCCTACTTAGCCTGGTCTAAGCAAAGAATTCTGCCAAATCAGTTCAGAGAGAATCCTCCACCCTTGCTATCTGATCAACTTCCCCATCTCCAACCTTGGATAATCCTACTAGGCCACTTTAGCAAGATTCCCCCTACCCTCGGTGTATTATTTTTGTAATTTTACATCCACTGACAGTCTACTTACCTTTAAATCCCCAGCTGTCTTTGCTGTGTTCAGAGTTGAGCCTGGTCTCTCCTCTGCTGACAAACTCATTGCAATAGACTCCTGAACAGTCTTTCTTACTGTTTGAATAAGCGTCAGAACAATTCTTTCTTTAACAGAGTGTGAAAATGTGGGGGCAGCACTGCACTTCTTGATCATTAATGCGCTTGAACTCTATTTCCTTTGTTTACACCCACTGGGACTTCCTCTTTTGTGAGTTTCCAATAAAGAACCTTTACCATTCTTCTGGCTGGTTCTTCCTGATTTTTTTTAATTGAAGTATTGTTGATTTGCAATATTGTGTTCATTTCTGGTGTACAGATTCAGTTATATGTTTATGTAGATATATAATTTTTTGCATTCTGTTATACTAAGATATTGAATATAGTTCCCTGTGCTGTACAGTAGGACCTTGTTGTTTGACTTTTTAATTATTGATTCTTAAAAGTTCCTTATTTCTTCTGCATAATAATTTTTGGTCAGTTATGTTGCAAATATATTAAGTGATACATGTTGTCATTTCTATTTTATTTTTTACTTTAACTGATATTGATGCTTCTCTCTCATCAATTAAGTTACGCGTTCTCTTCTGAGTGTTAACTATGCATCTTCATTTCCATTTAACTATTGGAATCTTAACATCTTTTACTGCGTTGTAGGACTTTTTTTTATTTTAATAAGACTATTTGCCATTTGCTGCCAATTTCCTTGCAAGAGTTTCCTAATTGTTTTCTGTTTGTTTAGGACGGTTGTGGTCCAGCTGTTCTGCACACAAGAGCATTGGTCTTTTCCTGTGAGATACTTTCCACTGGGTTGAGACTTCAAGTCTTCCATCATACCAGCCCTTTAACCAGCCTCTCTGTTCTTCCTTTCTCTTCAGTCCAGTTCTCTCAATTTATATTTACTTGGCACCTACTGAATGCCAGCCCTGTTCTAGGTGCTGGGAATACAGCCAGGAAGGAACAGAAAAAGCTTGTACCCTCAGGGAACAGAGGATTTTCGAGGAAGCAAACACATCCCCGGGAGGACCCTGGATTATCCTGCACAGCACAGCTTCTGTGCCTCCCCCTCCAGGGGAATTTCCAATGGGGGAACCACCGACTTGACCTGGAGGTATTTTGAGATGGTGGTCCCTCTAGCTTGGAGAAGACTGGGGCATATCTTGTCCTCTCAGTCCTGGCCAGTGCCACACCCTCCTCTCCTCCCTGAAGATGCTACTTCAGTCTCTCCCTGCACTCTGTGGTTCCGACTGTCCTCATTTCAGAGGCCAGGCCTTTGAGGCCTGTCTTCCTGTCCTCACTTCCTTTCTTTCCTTTTCTTTTTAAAGTATAGTCAATTCTCACCTCTTTTTACATCTTAGTCACCACAGACTGGCTTCTGCCACTCCAAAGAAAGGCCTCCCCTCTCCCCCACCCCATTGGGCCTTTGAGATTACTCCCCCCACCCCCACAACCCATGTGCTCTGCGCGCACCCGGCTCTCTCCCCGCATATCACCTCCATCCGAAGTGCATGATATGCCCAGGACCTCCTCCAGCCTGACCCTCCACCCCGAACAGTCCTAAGCTGGACACCTGCAGCCTCCTTACCTTCCTGGGGCCATGGTGGGCCTTGTCTTTCCCCAAACCTTCTCTTGCTCCAGCCTCCCTAAGACTAGGGTAGCCCCACTGTGCCCTGCAATCTCTTGGGCTCACCCCTCCTCTGCCATCACTCACCCTTACTGGGGAACCTGCCTTCTACCCAGGTTTCCAGTCAGCACTGCCTTTTGTCCTCACCCTCTGCCCACCTGAGGCCACAGCTTCCCTGCTGCCCTCTCCAGTCCAGCCTCTGCAATCCCGGCTGGAATCTGCTGGCCTAGACCAAAGACTACCCTCAGGGCCACATCCATCTTCAGATGGCCAGGTCTTAACTTTAACTCTCCCTTCAGGCTCAGAGACTCCTGACGGCCTGCTGACCTCTCGCTTGGCTGGATCTGGCTTCCATGCCTTTGCTGACAAGTGTCCTGGAATGCTTTTCCCGCTCCCAGAAGTCCTCATCAGTTATGCTACTGGCGGGGAGGTGGGGGGGGGTCACCACTTCCAGAAAGCCCTCCTGGAAGGCCTCTCCCATTGGGAACCTCCCCTCCCAGTGGCAGGTCCTATCTCCTAGTCCTGTCTGGAGCCTCACGCAGCTGTCTGAGCTCAGGCAGGACAATGCTTCTTTTGTATTTACTTTCTCCCTCTTTCACGTTCCCCTACCTTTTTTTTTTTTTTTAACCAAGAGCCTTCTCCAGCTACATCCTCCCCCCAAGCTCCCCACCCTCCGGACGCGGCCGTCACGCATGAGCCTCGGAGGATGGGGTCCTCTTAGGGTCAGGCGGAGAAAAATGAACGCAAGAGCTTCCTGGACCGCTGGGACCCGGCTGCGGGCTGGGAAGCGGATTTACTCCAAAACCTCGATGAGCAGGAAAACACCTGTTCACACAGGCCATGTTTACGTCCCTGCCAGCAGGGGTCGGGAGACGCCTGAGGCCGCGAGGGAGGGACCGAGGGGAGGAAGGAAGAAAGGGATTTACAGGGCGCGACCCTCGCCAGAAGGCATTCCTTCACGTCTTCACTATTTATCGGTTCAGCTGCGCGGGCTTGGGAGCCAAGAACAGCTGGGAGACAGCGCCGCGTCGCGCCGCACCATCCCCCTCAGACCACGCCTACCGCCCGGGCCCCGCCCCCGCTCGGGTCCCCGCGCCTGCGCGGCGCTCCCACGTGACGCCCCGAGGCCCCGCCCCGCGCGCCCGCCCCGCCCACGCGAGTGCGGCCTCCGCTTGCCGCGGCGCGAGGTGAGCGACGAGCGCGGGCCGGCGGAGATTCCCGCGCGGGGCGGGGGCAGGGGCCGGGCCGGGCGGGCGCGCGGGGCAGGCGTGGGGGTGGCTTGGGGCGCCGTCCGGCCGCAGGCGGGGCGGGGCGGGGACGGCGGCCTGGGGCTCTCCTGCGGCCTGACGTGGCGGCGGGCGGCGGGCGGCGGGCGGCGGGCGGCGGGCGGCGGGCGGGACCCCCGGGCGCGACGGGGCGGGAGCTGCGCGGCCGTGGGAACGCCGGCGTCCTGGCCCTGGACGGACGTGTCGCCTGCCGTCCGCGCGCGTCCTTCGGGGCCGCGACCCCAACGCCGCGCGGGCGGCCCTGCAACAGGCGGTGGGTCGAGAGGCCGTCCCCCTGGCGCGACCTTGGACCTCGGCCCGGCCGGCTGGGCCCCTGCGCGCCGCGGGGACAGACCTGGACGGACCTGGACGGACCCCGAGGCCGCGCTGTCAGTGCGACGACTCGGCCCGGAGCGCCCGCTGCCGGTCCGCCCGCTCCCAATCCCGGCCCCGCCGCGGGGCGCCTCCTAGCCCTGCTCCGGCCTGCGATCCCAGATGCTCCGGGGCGCATCCCAGCCCGCACTGGCGTAGGCCGCCGTCTGGGAAGTGGGACCCCCGTTCCCTTTGTTGCGGACTTGCTTGCTTCGTGCTGCCAAGGATTGGGCTTCGTGGAGGGCAGACAGTGTTTGGGGCTTTGCAGAGGACGGGGGTGCCTACTCAGTAGATAGCGTTGAGTTGAACGTTCTGCAGAAATGTGTCCGGCTTTGTCATCCATGAGTTCAGGAAAATTCATTTTATGTCCTTCCCTTTGTACCTACTTGGGACCAGATGCCTTCCTGCTCCCTCTAAGGCTCTGAGCAGCACTGAACACAGAGACTTGCTTGTGAAGACCAGAATCAGGAATGTCATGGGGCCGGAGGGAGCTTAATCTATGGAAGGGCTTCATGGTAGAGCAACCCGTGGAAAATGAATAGGTGGTCGAGGGTGCCAGGGAGGCATAGGCAGGGATTACAAAGGATTTGCAGCATTTCACTTAACTTTTTATATTTTGAAAATTTGTCAATTACCAAAAGGAAGTTACACTGTGAAAGGCTGTTCTTTGTGTGTGAAGTCAGCAAAGATTGAAAAGGGAGCTATTGGTGTGCTAGACAGTGGTTGGAATCCAGTCTCACACTTTGCTGGTAGGAGAATAAATTGGTACAACCTCTAAGGAGGGTGACTTGGCAATAGCTGTTAAAATGTCAGCTATACATTCAGATTGAAATGATCCAGCAGCCCGTGTCTAGGAAATTTTCCTCAGATAACTGCTGCATATATGGCAAAGCTAAATGACTTTAAGTGTGAAAATGTTGGCAATAGCAAACAATTAGAGGAAACCCAGCTGTCTGAAAAGAACTGGTTAAATAAAATAGTTATCTATACCTTCGACTGAGGGGAGGATATGAAATTACCATGTACAAAAGTTAATAAGTAGGGGAATGTAGTTTTAGAGATTTGCCTGCAAAAGCGTAGATGCCACCTGGAACAGCAGTGGGAAAGTAGTTTTTTCTGGGACAGGATCTGGTCGGGGGTCATAAGTGGGAGGCAGAGCTAAGTTTCATAATACAGTTTATGTTTTATAGTAGAATCTGTTTTTCATATTTTTCCCCATAACGGTTCAGTAGGAATTGAAGAACACATTGACAGGGGGATAATGGAGGGACATGATTGGGGAGGGCAGACGTTCACAGCCTGTGGCAGGTGCCTCGCTGGCAGGTGGTGCTGTGGCCAGGAGAGGGAGCAGCCCGGCCCCATAGCTTGGTGCCCCCGACCCAGAGCAGCCAGCTGTCCACTGTCATTTCTGGTTGGTTCTAAGATGTGTTTGCAATAGTTGGTTTTACTAACTGTGTTTCTGAGGCCCCTTTTTAAATCTGTTTGCCTTTTTTGAACATACTGACTCAATCATTAGAAGGTATGCTTGAATTTAAAGCACGATGCAGACAATCTCAAATGTACTTGACTCAGAATCTTGGTCAGAGAAGGCAGGGCCTAAAACCCTCCCCTCCACTGCCCCTTGGACCTGTTGTCAATTTTTGCATCCTTTCCTGTGTAGGGGAACGCAGTGTTCTCTCCCAGTAGCAGAGGGAGCACTAGTCTGTGCTGGTGCTTCTCTCTGGTCCTTTAGGAATTTTAGGATGTCCCAAGGGGCTGGGGGCTTGTATTTCGCTTTTCCCAGCTGAGCCTGACACGCGGGTTAGGCATGCAGTGAGTCTCTGCTGGGTAGGGGACCAACCCCGGGTGGTCTGTCTCCAGAACCCTTCTGTTCACGGGAAGTGGAAGGAGATAAAATGGAGAGAAGAATCTTGGCAATGAAGGGACACCCATCAGGACGAAGAGGCCCCTGGTTTGGACAGTGGTGGGAGGGGAGAGGGACTTAGCAGATTCGGGACCACAGGTGAGCGGAGAGAGGGACAGGAGCGAGCGTGGTGACCTGCTGGTACTGCCTACCAGGCTCAGTCCCCTGCCATGTGTCCTGCCAGCTGACAGCCGCGGTGCTGAGGTCCGGAGTTGCGGTCAGGATGGCGGAGGAGCAGGAGTTCGCCCAGCTCTGCAAGTTGCCCACGCAGCCCTCCCACCCACACTGCGTCAGCAACACCTACCGGAGCGCACAGCACTCACAGGCCCTGCTCCGGGGGCTGCTGGCTCTCCGGGACAGCGGCATCCTCTTCGACGTCGTCCTGGTGGTGGAGGGGAGACACATTGAGGCCCATCGCATCCTCCTGGCTGCATCCTGTGATTACTTCCGGTGAGTCTGCACAATAAGGCCGTGAGTGGTGCCAGCTCCACTAGGTGGACCTGTCAGCACTGACCTCCACCGGCCGGTGGGCTCACCCTGGGCTCCTCCCGCTGCTCACTGTGACAGGGGTCTCAGGGTATGTTTTTCTATCAGCTGTCCTAGCTCTAGGGCATGTCATCTTTTTCCCTTTTCTTTCAAAGACAATGTCTTCAGCTTTACTTGTAATACTGCATTTTAGGAAATTAATTTTCTGCTGTAAGTTTAGTATGTCAGTGTGAAACAGATTTTCTTTCTACTTTGTTTCAGTCTGTTTAAGGCAGGATTGTCTCTCTGCAACCCTGCAGATAAATCCTGGTGTTTCAGCTATAGGAAAGTTTTAAGAAGTCGAGTACATACGGAAACCAATTTTTAAGAATCCTTTTCTTAGAGGTATTTTAAGGGCTTTTGGAGCATTATGTAAATCCTTAAAATTCTTATCACCCACATTCTAAGAAATAAATCTACACTTTAATAAGACACTCTTAAGATATAAAACAATTTTTTTGGTGGGGGAGATGTAATTAGGTTTAGTGGAGGGACTGGGGATTGAACCCAGGACCTGTGTATGTTAAGCACGCTGTCTACCAGTGAGCATACCCTCCCACTCCTGGTATAAAACAGCTTTGATAGCAGTTGCATTCTGTGCTAGGCCTACCCCATTGCTTTGCCACAGGAACAGAGTGGACAGACTTCATGAACCTAGTCAGTCTGTGTGCCGGCACAAACACGCAGCTTCATTTTATCAGCGGGATTTTCCCATCTACTGATGAGAGAGTTACACTAACAGAACTGCCCACATTTAATGGGGAAACTTAAAAACAATACCTTCCCTTTTCTGGAAATGGTTACTTTGGTCCCAAAACAGTGACTTCTCTTGGCTCCTGCCCACTGAGGAGAACAGAGCGGAAGAGAACCAGTGACTGTCCCGTCCTGTGGTTTTACCTCCGGGACAGAAGTGGAAAGGAACCTCACTTTTAAATGACGACCTAATAATGACGAATAACCTGACATTTTAACTCTGAGATTTTCTTCTACTGTACTCTGGTTTCCCATCATTTCATTAAAAAGCATTTCAAATCCACGGAAACGTTGAAAGAACAGTATCATGACCACCTGGACACCACTTGTCACCATTTGGCCACATTTGCTTTCTCTGCCTTTGTAGCACACACCTTTTTTGGAAGACATTGTGACAGTTTATGCCTTAGTCGCCCCCCTACAGCGTTTCTGTAATGCGCAGTAAGCCCACATGGGCCAGGGCACCTCTTGGGACCTCTGTGAGCGAGGCGGTGCTCAGTACCAAACATGTGCCATCTCCGCAGCCTCGCGATGTGCACGGTTGCCCCTGTTTACTCCCTTTCTTGGCCACCCACGTCCTAGTCACATCGTCTCACCCCTCGGAGTCCCTGCCTCCCACCCTCCTTGAGGGGCCCTTCTCCTGTGTGACTCACCCCAGCATGGGGCACCTTGGGCAGAGCTGGTGGCACGAGCCCCCCCAGAGGCTGCTGGCAGGGCTGAGCGGAGCTCCGAGCCCGAGACCCTCTGTTTCAGCTCCCGTTCTGTTTGGTTGTTTTGTCTTCAAGTCTTGGTTGTACTTCTCACTTTTTTGTTCTAGGAACTGTTGAGCAAAACATTTCTTTATGGTTTAAGTGCTTCCTGTTCCCCAGGAGTTCATGGGGTGTGTGACCCAGTGGTCAGTGCCACCTTGGGGCAGACGTGTGCAGGGACAGCAGTGTCCCTTCCATGTGTGGGGGTTTCTGCCTGTACAGGCTTTGGGAGACAGGCAGGCCCGTGGGTGGGACAGGGCTGTGGGGAGGACTTGGGACCAGAAGGTTCAGCACTGGGGTCCTCCCCACTCAGGGCCTCCTGGACGCACCCTTGAAGCCCTCGGGGGGGCTCCTCTCCCCGCAGGCCATCCTGACACTGTCACACTGCCGTTCCTCAGGGGCAGTGCGGGTGCCGCCTTTCCCTCGCTAATGTGGACAAGGGTGAAGGGGGCTGTGGGGGGTGCGCGGCCAGGCCCTGCAGTGGAGTCCTGAGCGGCCCGGTGCAGGGTCGGGCGGCAGCCCTCGTCTGCTGTGCAGGGTGCGGCCAGCACACAGGAGGCTGCAGCTCGTTGTGGGTGACAGGGTGAGGTGCTCAGGGGGACCCCCGCCTGCTGGGCCTTGTTCTTGGAAGGATGGCTGGTTCCGAGTTAGGAACCCTTCCTCGGATGTGAGGCATCTGTCAGCGCTCGGCGACCTGGCAGGTGGCCATCCAGACACATGGTGGGCGTGTGATAATGTCCAGTGTCATTCCCGCAGCTGAAACCCTTTCTAAATAAGAAGAAATCTGAAAGCACCTCTGTACCCTTGCCCGCCCCACCTGCTGCGCCCGCGGTAGCCGGTCAGCCCTCTTCATCCGTTCTGTCTCCTGGTTTGGAATTTTCACACCCTCAAAGCTCTGAGACTCAGGGTGGTTTTGTTTTGTTCCCTGTGTTGCTAAAACATCCTGAGTGTCCTCCTAGAACTGTTTTGTTTGTGGATAGCTGTCCAGTGTGTCCAGTCGTTTTATCTTTGAGGTGGGGGCTGAGGGGGGAGGAGTTAGGTTATCCAGTGTCGCCAGGTTTTTGTTTTTTTTTTTTTAAATAAGCTTTGTTTATTTACTTACTGTTTGAATGGAGGTGCTGGGGATTGAACCCAGGACCTTGTGCCTGCTAAGCACGCACTCTATCACTGATCTATACCCTCCCTACCCTGGTTTTTTATTTTTTTAAGTTTTGGAGGTACTGGGGATTGAACCCAGGACATTGTGCGTGTTAAGTACACACTCTACTGCTGAGGTATACCCGCTGCCCTCCCCCCGCCCAGTTTTTTAAAAATATAAGTTTGGCGCAAATTGATCAAGCCATGAAACCCACCCTGAACTGATAATGAGACTGCTTTTCTTTTTTCCACCGTGATGTGTGGGTCTTTATACATTTGGCTTTGGAAATATCACGGTGTTGGGACTTGGGGTCCTGACCCAGGCCCGGTGTGGGGACAGGACATCACAGAGGGCACAGACACAGTCTTTCTCCAGTTGGATGAGACACCTGGCCTCAAGCTTTGGGCGGGGCTTTGAGGGCTGGAACAAGCTGACACAGGAAATGTCCCCACCTTAAGTCAGCGGCAGCTTGCTTGCTTTTGTGACATGTGGCTGTGACATCCTGGCAGTAGAGGGGGCCTCGTGCTCTGTGGTCTGGGTGCCTTCCCCTCACACGGTTGTTGCCCTGCTGGTGGGCACTTGGTGAACATCCTTCTTTTTTTTTTTTAATAAATTTTGATTTTAAAAAACATAAAATTTATCCTTTTAACCATTTTTAAGTGTATGGCTCAGTAGTGTTAGTTATGTTCACATTCTTGAGCATCCAATCTTCAGAACTTTCTCATCTTGTAAAACTGAAACGGTACCCACTAAGCATCCCCCACCCCCTCCTCCCCAGCCCCCATACCCGTCTGTCTCTATGAACTTGACTGCGCCAGAGGCCTCATATAAGTGGGGTCATGCAAAATTTGTCCTTTGGTGACTGCCTTCTTTCAGTTAGCACAGTGTCCCCAAGGTTCATCCGTGTTGTTGCCTCAGAATCCCCATCCTTTGTAAGGCTCAGTGATACTCCGTTGTTTGTATGCGCTGCATTCTGCTTTTCCTTCATTGGTTGGTGGACTCTGGTTCTTCCCCCTCTTGGCTGTTGTGAATAACGCTGCCATGAACTTGGGTGTACAAATATCTCTTCGAGACCCTGCTTTCAGTTCTTGTGAGTATATACTTAGAAGTGGAATTATTGCATCATATGGCAATTCTGTTTTTAATTTTTTGAGAAATCTCCATACTATTTTCCAGAATAGCTGCACCAAATTCCATTCCCACCAGCAGCGCACAAAGGTTCCGTTTCTCCACATCCCACCAACACTTGCTGTTTTCTGCTTTTCTGATACTGGCCATCTTAATGGGTGTTGAGGTATGAACATTACTAAAAATCTTTTTCCAGCTTACGTTTTTATTTTGGCGTAATTTCAGAATTATCGAAAAGTGGTAAGAATATCATAAAATATTAAACATCCACTTTGGGTTAAAAGCAAAAAAAAAGGAATGGATATATGTTTTATTTTTCTTCTGGCCTTTTTTTCCTCCCTAACTTACTTTGAAAGATGTCAGTCCTACAGAAGAGGTGAAAGACGGGTCCCCCTGTGCCCTGCGCCCAGGTCATCCATTGTTTCCATTTTGCCATGTGTGTTCACTTCCGAGTAAGTTGTGAAATATGACAGTTTATCTTGAAATACTTCAGTGCACCTCTGAGAATAAGGATCTTCTCCAGAATATCTACGATACCATTATCAGTATAAAGGAAATTTATAGTCATTCCATAATTTTTTCTGATATTAAGTTCATACTTGAATATTCTTAATTATCCACAAAATGTCTTACATCTCCTCACTTCCCCTTCACTCAGGATCCGGTTAAGGTCTTCACGATGTGTGGGTCCTTTCTTAAGATGATCAAACGCAGCTGAGTTGATCTGTCACCCGCTCCCTGCTCAGGGGGGTGAGGTGGGGTGATCAGCATGCCAGCATTGCGGTCCCCCTCCTCTGCTGTCGGTGTGGTCGGGTCACAGCACCACCAGCAGAGTGCAGGAGAGCCACCTGGGCCTGGGAAAGCTCCCCGAGGGGCTGAGTGTGGAGTGACGTGCCTGCCCGGGTAGGTCTGTGGGGAGTTGGCCCTGCAAGACCGCCGGGAGACCCAGAGGCTGGCTTGGCCACAGGAAGGCCCACCACGCCCACGACACAGGTACCAGCTCTCCACCCCAGTCTAGGTGTGTAATGTGGTCCCAGTGAAAATGCCAAGAGGGTTCCCTGCACATAGTGGTTCTGAAGTCTCGACTTTAAAAAGGCAAGCAAGGGCGAGGAGCTTGTTGAGCACCAGGTAACGAAAGTGGACTGGCCGCCCACACCGTGAAGCTGCGGCGGCTGAAACGGCTCTGGTGCTCAGAGCCCAGAGCATTCTGGGAAAGGACGGGAAGCCTGGAAGCGGACACAGACTGTCCGGAACTTTGGAGTGAAGGTGCGTCCCTGGGCGCCATCTGGAAACAGGCAAAGCTGGACCCCTGCTTCCCACCTGCCCCAAGATGAATTTCAGGTGGATTGACAATTTTAGTTGTGAAAGATGAAATGAAAAAACGAGAGGAAGTGTTTTTAAGGACATCTCGGAAGGAGAGAGCCTTTCTAGGTTTGACACAAAATTCACAGGCAAAAAAGAAAACGGTAAGTTCTTATTCAAAGTCTGCAAACTTCTGCATGTTAGACAGCATCATAAACTCACAAGATTCAAGCTAAAGAAAGAAATTCAACTCATCCAGGAGGGAACAAGCTTCTTTAAATTGATGAGACAGAGTCCGACAGAAAATGGGCACAGCATCTGGACTGTTTAGAAAAGAATGTCCAGACGGTTCCTAAGCCTGTGACAACAGACAGGTCCTGTCCAGTTGGTCACGCAGCTTCTCCCTCTCCTCGGGGTGGCCGGGCCGGAGTCTCTGGGTTCTGAGGATGTGGAGCAGGCACCCATCCCCAACCCCGGGGGCATCCGTGACCGTGGCGGCGGTGCTGTCCCAGCGTGAGTGTACAGACCCCTTCGTCCAGCACGTTCCATCCTGGAATGAATCCTTCCGTTCATACCAACAGAGCTCACAGGGCAGGACCGTCCATCGGGCAGATGATGGGAGGTGATGGTAACCCAGGTGGACCCCGGCGTGAGGGGCTGAATCAGTGCTGTCACCTTGACAGAAGTGGGTGCTGTGTGTCCTGATTACGGCCCCTACTAGGGTGTACTGTGGAGTCAAAGCCACAGGCAAAACTAGGCGTGTGCCTGCCTCCCAGGATGGTGCCTCCCTGGGGAGGGGACTGGTGGCCAGAGCAGAGGAAGGAGCGAGACTTTCACCCTTTCCTGTGTTTCGTGTGTGTGTGTGTGTGTGTGTGTGTGTGACCTAGCCAGAATATAAACAATATAAAAATAGCCACTCTCCCATCATCTCCGTGTTGCTGTCTCATTTCAGCCCCGATGCCTCCCATGGCCGCCAGCCTCTTCCCTGCAGACACCTGACTAAGGTCACCATCTCCGCTGGGTGTCCCCTGGCGCCCCGCACTGGCGGTGCCAGGATGGGACGCCTGCTGCCCTCTTGCACCCACTGCTCCCAAGTCCGGTCCGCACAGCTGCTGCACCACCCTCCAGCCGAGGGCCTGGATCCTCCGGTGCCCTCTCAGGTCCTCGCTGTGGGCCCGCCCTGCCATCGCTCTCCCCCTGCTCCCCTCCCCAGCCGGGCCCCCCTCAACCAGATTGCCCTGCCGCTGTCCTTCCCAGCATTTCCACAGCCTGAAATGCCTGTTTCCGCGTCTGCTGTCCTGTCTGGCATTAAGCTCCGTGTACGTAGGAATCTCGCCACCTCCTTAGCTGCGGCTACACCAGCTCTGTGAGCGGTTCTGGCCCTTCAGTCGGTGCTGAGCTCGTGCGTTTCACTGTTTCCCGCTTGTTCCGCCTTTCACAGTGTGCCCTGGGCTGCTGTGGTCCAGGAGTCATGCTAATGCGTGCAGCGGAGAGCCAGCCTGATGTGGTCCCTGCCCCCAGCAGCTTGTGGGCATCTCCCGAGGGCTGACTCAGAGCACAAACCAGCGTCCGGTCCTCCCGCTCCTGCCCCGTGGGCTGCTGCTCTGTGGCAGGGCTGGTGTCCCCATGGGTGTAACCCCACCTGTCCTGTCTTTGCAGGGGCATGTTTGCTGGGGGTTTGAAGGAGATGGAGCAGGAAGAGGTTCTGATCCATGGCGTGTCCTACAATGCCATGTGTCAGATCTTGCATTTCATATACACATCCGAGCTGGAGCTCAGCCTGAGCAACGTCCAGGAGACGCTGGTCGCCGCCTGCCAGCTTCAGGTGAGGCTCCCGGACTGAGCTGGCAGACCCAGGCGGGTCTCCCCCGTGCCGCTGGGCAGTGGTGCCAGGGCCTCTTTGTCACTGAACTTTGAGTGCTAGTTTTCCTACAGAATTAGGGAGCTTTCTGAGGCTCTGACAGTGTGACTTAGATTTCAGAAGATAGGGTGACTCTGGGAGGCCCCACAGCCCCCTGTGCCGTCACAGCGGCGAGTGGGCAGGTGGAGCTGAGCCAGGGCGGCCCTCATAGCTCAGAGCCCTGCTGTCTCCCGCATAGCTCGGGGCAGCAGAGCTCTTAGGACACACGGGAGGGAGGCGAACTCTGTTCACCTCCAGCAGCCCGGCTGTGTTTTGGTTTATTTTGAACACACTGGGCTTCTATGCAATGTTGTTTTTAAAGCAGGTTTCACTTGGCATGTCAGCTCCAAGCCCGCAGGCCTGCCAGGTCATGTTTGTTCATATAGCCAATGCCTGTTGGTGGCCTGCCCCCAGTGTGCTGTGCCTTTCATGCTGTCCCCAGGGCGTGGGTCTGAATCTTGGCCCCTGGGTCACCCCAAGTGAATGAGTTCCTTTCTCTGAGCCTCCACCGGAGGCCCTGCTGCTCTGACAACAGGGGCAAGACTCAGGACAGGACAGCCCCTGGGAGCAGGAGCTGCTCCAGGGCCCATTCAGGGCTGCTGGCTCTCACCTGCGGCCAGGGCCGGTGTTCAGGATCCTGGCCCACAAGAGATCAGGGGTGGTATTTTAGGCAGAGGAGGCCAAGCAGAAGCGCTGCTAAGGGAGGAGTGGATGGTCAGGTGAGACTTTCAGGACCTAAAAGAGCAGCACGATAGGGACATTCCTGGCGGGGCAGACACACGCCTAGCACTTTGAAGGCCTCCATCAGCCCTCATTGTCACCTGGCAAGCACCAAATGTCTTGAATCAGGAAAAATAAAAAGATTTTAAGCACTTATTAATAACCTTGAAGTTCAGCCGACTTACTCTACACGTGATGATTTGCTTGTTGGTGGTCCTGGGTAGGGGAGGGAGTCCCATTGTGAAAAATTCTAAAATCCTGCAGAACTTAGCAATCCTGGGCAGCCTGCCCGGGCCCTTCCCTGGCTTCCCTGTGCCTTGCTTTGGTCACCTAATCCCAGGCTGTCCTGACCCTGTGGCCCAGTCCTCAGCTCTCACCTGTGCGTGGTCCTTGCACCACCCTGCCCAGCCCTTCTGCATGCAGAGAAGGCCAGCTGGGTGCCCCACACTCCGGGGAGTCCAGTGGGCCTCCACCCAGGCAGGATGCCCTCCAGCTGCTTAGGAGGTCTGGGTCAGGTGCAGGGTGGGTGCCGGGTGTGGTCTCGGAGCACGCCATGGGCAGTTCTGAGCGAGAGGTGGGTCAGGGCCTTCTCCTGGGGTGCCTGGTGGTTCGCTGGGTGTGCAGTTGTGGGGGTCGTGGCAGGAAAAAGGAGCTAGGTGTCTTCTAGAGGCCCCAGGAGAGCTTGGGGAGGGGCGGATGCGGTCCGGGTGCTGCTTCCTGTTGGGTTCCAGTGCTTTGGATCTAAAGGCGGCTGACGCGTGTCGGGGGTCCGCCCTGGGCCAGGTGGTTCCTCTCCACTTTATCCCTGTTTTTTGGATGAGAAAACTAAAGCTTGGAGACACGTTGGAGCTGGGATTTAAGCCTTGTCAGGGTGTGGTGAGCCCCGGGTGTCCCCTGTGTGTCAGGGAGAAGGCAGCCAGCCTCCAGGGCAGGGAAGGGTTGGGTGTGAGCTGGGCCAGTGGCAGAGGATGCCAGCCTGTGAGCCCCGGGCCCGCCTCCGTGCTCTGCCTCGGGTCTGACGGGTCTTTTCTGTCCACAGATCCCGGAAATCATCCACTTCTGCTGTGACTTCCTCACACCCTGGGTGGATGAGGACAACATCCTGGACGTCTACCGGCTGGCCGAGCTCTTTGACCTGAGCCGCCTGACAGAGCAGCTGGATGCCTACATCCTCAAAAACTTCGTCGCCTTCTCACGGACTGACAAGTACCGCCAGCTGCCCCTGGAGAAGGTGTACTCGCTGCTGAGCAGCAACCGCCTGGAGGTGTCCTGCGAGACGGAGGTGTACGAGGGCGCGCTGCTCTACCACTACCCGCCCGAGCAGGTGCAGGCTGACCGGCTCCCGCTGCATGAGCCCCCAAAGCTCCTGGAGACCGTGCGCTTCCCCCTCATGGAGGCCGAAGTCCTGCAGCGCCTGCATGACAGGCTGGACCCCAGCCCGCTGCGGGACACGGTGGCCGCTGCCCTCACCTACCACCGCAACGAGAGCCTGCAGCCCAGCCTGCAGGGCCCACAGACTGAGCTGCGGTCGGACTTCCAGTGTGTCGTGGGCTTCGGGGGCATCCACTCCACACCGTCCACTGTCCTCAGTGACCAGGCCAAGTATCTGAACCCGCTGCTGGGCGAGTGGAAGCACTTCACTGCCTCCCTGGCACCCCGCATGTCCAACCAGGGCATCGCTGTGCTCAACAATTTTGTGTACCTGATCGGAGGCGACAACAACGTCCAGGGCTTCCGCGCTGAGTCCCGGTGCTGGAGGTAGGGCCCCCTCGGCCGGGCAGCACAGGCCCAGGTAGCAACCTGGGGAGCAGCTCCGGCCAGACGTGGTCCCGTGGGCCGGGCAGTCAGCCTCTTGAATCAGCTGCAGCTGTTGTGTGGACCGAGGCCCTGGAAGGCGCAGCAGTGTGGTGCGGACGGCCGGAGCACCTACCCCGCTCCTGTCCCCTCCCCTCAGACCTGTTCATTGCAGCTCACCCCGGGGCTGGGTGGGGGCTGCTCTAGCCTGGGAAGGAGGGGATGGGCCCAGATCTCTCCACCTCGCCCAGCCTCTACCCCCACACCCTCCTCCTGGCTTCCTTCACCTGTCCGCCTGACTTCTCTCCTGGCTCCAGAGGACCAGGACAGCGGCGGCCTGTGGGCCTGCTCCTCCAGCGCAGAGCAGAAGAGGCCTGCAGACAGTACTGAGCCTCCTACTGAATTTCCCCCAGGCCCCCTGGTCCTGTTGTCCGCTGTGTGCTGAGCACGAGGTTCTGGGGGGGAGGCCGTGATCCCATAAATCCATTTCTCTGCCTAGAGCAAGGGAGGTAGGCCAGACCCCTCACTGCTTGGGTTTCTTAGGATTTGGCTCCTGTGGGAAGTTTCCAACCCCTATAAGCTGAAAGGTGGCAGCACACAGAGAGATTGCCACCTGCTTCCGGCAGCTGTGAGCCAGGTGCCCACTGCCTTCATGTCCCTATCACATCTTGGGGCCAGGATTGGGTCCTGCGGTGGGGGTTGGTGAGACTTGGCCAGGCGGACTAGGGTGCAGAGCAACTGACAAGGTGGTGGGGAGGCCCCAGGTCTTGTCTCTGTAGAGGGAAAGGTTCATCCATCTCCCAGTGGACTCATCACTGCCAGGTGGACCTTACTTTTATTTAAGAGTCTGGTCCTCTGCCTTTCCCTTTTCACAGGTAGGGTCAGGTTCTGTTTCTAGGCAGGCGGCATCACTCCAGTGCCCAAGGTCCTGTGTTCCTAGCCTGCAGTAGGTACTGCATGGGAAGTAGCGGTGGTCGAGGGTGTCTCACTTGTGTTTGGGACGAAAGCTAAAGAAACTCCTCTTTGGAGTTGGTCTCTGTGGAAATAGAGCCCTGACCAGGAGGCTGCCGTTGTGCAGGGCTGTTGAGCAGGCATGCCTAGGGGCTGATGCACAGGTGGAAGCTGGGCAGGGCGCCAGACAGATGCAGTTGGGGAGTGGGTTGTGGGCCTTGGGCTCATGGATCCTGGCCCCTTGGGGCTTGTGGTCACCTGTGTCCACTCAGCACCCCTGCCTTGTACCCAGCAGAGTGGCGACCTGGGGCCTGGAGAGTCGGGGAAGGGCGGTGGGAGGCCCCCAGGGAGGGCCCGGCTGGGGCAGGTGCTGGCTGCTGGAAGGTGGGGCTGGCCCTGGGCTTTCAGGAGCCTTGGCTGCGAGGCTCAGGTGTGAGAGTCCTGGTGTGAGCAGGGGCGTGGCTGGTGAGGGTGGGTGGGATGGGCGCTGTCCCATGTAGTCCCGGGCAGGGTAGGTGAACAGCCATGGTGGGTGGGCAGCACCAGCAGTGTGAAAAGAGGGTGCGCGAGGTGGTGGCTGGGCATCCTGCAGCAGCTGAGGTTACCTGGGTTGAGGAGGTGAAGCCTTGTGAAGGCAGAAGGGGGCAGGGCTGGGGGGCAGCTCCATGCCAGGTGCTTGGGCGTGAGGTTTTGTCACGCAGGTTGACGGGGAGAGGAGACTGCAGGGCTCTGATTTGGGACAGCTGTGTCCCCTCGAGAGGGGTGTGGAGGTTGCCCTGCCCCCGCCCCCACCCGGGCGCCCCTTAGCCCAGCGGGTTGTTCCTCCAGCCAGCCAGCCCCCTTCCTGGAGGTGCCCACAGCCAGGAGGAGCTGCTGGGGAGCCGGGGGATGGGCCAGGACACTTAGGGGATGCCTTTGAAATGCCAGTGTGGGCAGGGCTGTGGCCTGGCCTGGACCACACGTGAGGAAGTACCGGCTGGAGACCACTCTGCCCGTCCAGTCAAGAGGCCATAAATAGGGACATCATTGATGGAGGGCGGGGCTTTGGGGTCCTTAAGGTGAGACAGGTGAGACATGGCTGTAGGGACAGCCATGGGGCAGCTTGGAAGATAGACAGTTGGGGGCCTGGAAACTGCCCACGAAGTTACCCCTGGAAGAGCCTGGCGCCCTGGGCAAAACCCAGCAGGCTGCGTGCAGGGGACACACTTGTGCTTGAGCTCCAGCATCAGGGGCAGCTGGGGAGGGAGGAGCCGGGTTCCTGGGCACAGCTGGAGGTACAGGCCCGCTGAGCTAGCGCTTGCGTCCGTGATATGCTGGCCCCCTGTCCCCACCAGGTACGATCCAAGGCACAACCGCTGGTTCCAGATCCAGCCCCTGCAGCAGGAGCACGCCGACTTGTGTGTGTGTGTCGTGGGCAAGCACATCTACGCTGTGGCCGGCCGCGACTACCACAACGACCTGAGTGCCGTGGAGCGCTACGACCCTGCCACCAACTCCTGGGCTTATGTGGCCCCGCTCAAGAGGGAGGTGAGGGAGCCCCTCCCAGAGGCCTTCTCCACCCACATTCCGTTCCTCACCGGGCTGTGCAGGGCGAGCGGGAGGCCGGGAACCGGGTCCAGCGTCAGTCACAGCCCTCCACATGTTCCACCCTGAGATTGGGGCGGGGGCTCCTGAGGTTAACCCAGCACCTGGGGAGAGGCCCCATCCCCCAGGTTCCACCCCTTCTGGCTTTGCCACCTGGGCCCCAGGCAGCTGCTTTAAGCCTGCAGTGTCCCCCATCTGTCCCTCAGCACGTGAGGTGAGCTGGGACGCGTCCAGAGATGTTAAACCAGAGGGACGCCGAGAGGCCTCCGACCTCCCCCACAGGCCCCTGGAGGGTGGGGCCTTCGAGAAGCCAGAAACACTTCAGAGGTTGTATTTTTCAGGTTTTTAAGAAGGAATTATGTGCCTCGTGCATAATACTTTGGCTTGTTCCAGTTTGAAGATGTTTAAAATGTGCTCACCACACCCAGTCAGTGCTCTGGGGAGGCGCCCTCTCACCTTCTGGACTCAGGGTGCGGGTCCCTGGCCCCCAGACCAAACTAGACACGAGATCCCAGGGCATGAGGGGGTCTTGAGGGTTCCCGTGTGCATCCCAGGCCTCGGCCTCAGCCTCAGCCAGGGGCTGGAGCACTGCTGGGCATCCTGAGCGCCCCGGGGCAGGGGCAGCCCTGCTCCAGGCTCTACCACGCTGGCCTGGCCAGGGACCTGGTCAGGAGCTCCTGCCTTGTCTCTCACCTGAACTCCTGTCTCTCCCCCTTCCTCTCCCCCCCAACCTTCCCTCCTCCTCTCCCGCCCCTCCCCCAGCCTGGTGGCCTCTGACAGGCCAACTCCTCCCTACACCCACAGGGTCTACCAGGCCAGGGGTTCCCACTGCCAGTCCTCCCAGCCAGGGAAGGCCCACCTGCCCCGTGGTCCTCAGCCTCTTTGGGGAGGAAGACCCTCTGGAGAATACTTCCAACCCATTCTTGGGCAAGGGGCAGGTTTTGCTTGGAGAAAACGGGGGTCCTTGAGACCTGGTGGCCATGGGCTCCATCCAGGCAGGGAGGGGGGCGGGGTGGGGCTCAGGGGCTCTTTGTCCAGGGTTGAGGGCGAGGTGGGGAGGCTGCACTGCTCAGAGTGGCCACAGAGGGGCAGCCTCGGCCTGCAGCTCGCTGCTCCCTGGTGTCTAGGTTCCTTTCTGTCCGTCCTTGGTGCAGCAGCCCTGTGTTAAGCACCTACTGTGTACCAAGTCCTAGGGATCCAGTGGTGATAAAAAGTGGCTCAGGTCCCCCCATGCTGTTTACAGCCTAGCAGAGAGACCATTCAGCCACTAAACAGATCAGTGCAGGGGGTGCCGTTGAGGGACTTGCAGGCTGAGCTGAGTGGTACTTGGGGAGCAGCTAGGGCCAGATGGATTGGGCGGACTGACTGGGGACAGTCGTCAAGGAGCTGCCAGTGAAACCATTCCACAGGGCACCGCAGCCGTTGGGAGAGCAAGGACAGACCTTCCAGGCCAGGAGAGGCTTCCAGTTTATCCTGAGGAAGGGGAAATATGGCGGGAGTGGGTGCTCATGAAGAGAAGGGGTTTCAGGAAACAGGCCCCGGGCCCTCGGGTGGTCCAGGCGGAGGTGATGAGGGCCTGTGCTGTGGCGGGGGGCTGTCGGGAGGAGGGCGGGGTCAACTGCAGCCTGGGGTCAGCCGCCCCAGAGCTCCACTTGCAGGACACACGAAAGTGCTTGGGACTCCAACGATGAGGGGGTCACTGGAGGCTCAATCAGAAGGCAGGTTAAGTGGATGTTTGAGGATCATGGAGGAAAACTAAACATGACACGGCCTGGCTCAGGACCGGCAGCCAGGGACGCCAGGCCAGGGAGAAGTGGCAGGCAGCCCCGGGAGGAGAGGCACAGGCCAAGACAGGACGAAATGGAGACAGGCTCTCGGCCACCAAGGCGGGGTGCAGGGAGGGGAGGGATGTGGTGCCGCCCGGCCCGAGTCAGAGGCCCCAGGGTGGGCGGGAGGAGCATGGTGAGCCCGAGTCCGACCACGAACCTGGGAGCCACGCCCGAGGGACGTGAAGCCCCGGTCAGCCGGCCGAGGGGGTTGGGACGGGCACGGAGGACACAGGAAGGCACGAGGTGGCGGGGCCACAGCAGGCACAGGCCCACTGGACAGTCCCGACAGCCGGGTCCCCATGGCCTGCTGATAACACCGGGCAGTGCCCTGGGCTCCGAGACGCTGACTGGGGACACTCATCACAGCGATCACCGGGATGAGGACGCCCAGGTTCCCCGCGCTGCTGGAGGCCTGGAAGAGAGCAGGACAGGGTCACCGGCGGGCGTGTGTGTCCGCACGAGAAGGCCGCCTGGCGCAGTTACGAGAACTGGACACCTTCCTCTGAAAGAAACGACGAGTCGGGTGTGTAGCGGCAGGGAGAGAACGCCCAGCAGCAGGTGACGGCACAGACCCGGCACCTCTGCGTGGACGCCGCACAGCGTCTCCTGGGAAGGCGCCCACCGCCGGCGGTAAGCGGAAGAAGACAGCCTGAGCGTCCGCTCCCACACAGAACCCACCACGCGAAACAGACGTTTACGCTAAACGTCTAGGAGGAAGTCTGCAAAGATGTTAACGATGATCATACCTGAGGGGAGCGATTTGGGTGCTTTTCAGTTAATCATTTATACGTTTCTGTACCTTTCCTACAACATACACAGATTCTTTCCAAGTTTAGGAAAATCTGATGGCTACTTAAAAATCGCTAAGTAAACCGTAGTCCAGACACACAGATATGGCCACGCGGGGCTGAGACGGGATGGGAGGTACAGAGAGTGGCAGAGGGAGTGGCCCTGGGGCCCGGAGGTGTCCTTGACGCAGCTCCATGTTAATGGGTGGGAAGACTTGAAGATGTACATTTTTCCCAAATGGATGTGTTTGACTCAGTTGCTATCCCAGTAAGAGGTTTTGGAGACGGAGGAGGGATTCTAGAATTTATGCAGAAAAGCAGAGGACCTAGAACACCTCAGATACTTCTGGAAAACCATAGAGTAGGAGGGCTCAGTCTACCTGGTTTTAAGACTTGCTGGATACAGTCATTATGACCATGGTCTTGCGGGGGACAGACAGGGAGGTCAGTGGACCAGAGTGGAGAGCCCAGAAACAGACCCGCGCAACTCACCCACTGATTTTTGACAGAGACACAAAAGCAATTGAACAGAGGACGGTCTTCCCACAGACAGTACCCGAGCAGCTGGACGTCTGCAGGCAAGAAAGTGAACGTCCACCCAAGTCTCATGCCTTGTACAAAAAAGTAACTCACTATAGCTTCCAGACTTCATGTAAAGCTAACTAGCATTTAGGGGAAAAAAAGAGAATTGCCTGCATCCAGGGCTCGGCAATGTGTGCTTCAGCTTGACCCCCAGAGCTCAAGCCATAAAGAGAAGAAATGATAAGTTGGACTTCATCAAAACTGCACACCAAAGAAGCCTCAAAACTCGTCAGTAAACAAACACCTAGAAAAGGCAGCAAAAGACTTGCGGAGACATTTCCATGGTGAGGGTACAGCCATGGCCCGGATACTCAGGGATGTGCGCCGTCACTGGCCAAATGAAAAAGCCACAGTGTGGACACCACCTGTTGGAACAACTGAACTGAGAAACGTGACGGTGTCCACTGCTTGTGGGGACACAGAGGGACCGGACGGCGGACACGGTGCTGGTGTGGGCGTGAGTGGTGCAGCCTTGCCAGGAGAGAGCCTGGCAGCATCTCTAAAAAGTTTATTTTCACAGACAGCAAGGACTTTGCACAGTGCAGGGAACTCTGTACAACAGCTCATAATAACCTAGAATGAAAAAGAATGTGAGAAAGAATATATGTATGTATAACTGGATCGCTGTGCTCCACACCAGAACAAACACGACACTAAATCAGCTCCACTTCGATAAAAAATAAGGAAGGAAATAAAAAGCTAACTTTCAGCTACCACGTGACTCAGCCGTCCTGGGCATTTACCCCCAAGAGACAAAACTCTCTGTGCACAAACACTTAATAGTGGATTTACTGGGAACAGCCAGAAACCAGGAACTCCTCAGCTGTCCTCCCGCAGTGAGGGGCTGACCAGGCTGGCAGGGACACAGGTGGGGACCACCGGCCACAGCAAGGAACCCAGGATGCACACGTCCACGTGGACGAGCCTGGGTGGTACAGACACCCGTCACCAAAGGTCACGCAGCACGTGAGTCTGTCTGTGTAACACTCAGGAGGACGACATGGAAGACGGCTGGCGGTGGCCAGGGATGAGGGCAGGGGTGATGGCAAATGGCAACATGGAGGCTTCTCATGGAGACAGGTGTCCTGTGCCCTGACTGGGTCGAGGTCAGCTGAGGTGACATTGTGCTGAGTTACACACGCTCTTACCGCTGGGCTGGGGAGTCGGGGTGAAGGACACATGGAGTCTGTTACTTCTTCCCGCTACTTGTGAACCTGCACTCACCGCAGGATGAAAACTTTAAGTAGAAAAGCAGCCGCAGGGAGAGGGTATAGCTCAGTGGCAAAGTGCATGCCTAGCATGCATGAGGTCTTGGGTTCAAACCCCAGTTCCTCTGATAAATAAATAAACCCAATTACCTCCCTCCACCCCAAAATTTTTTTTTTCAAAAAAATTGAAACAAAAATTTAAAAAGCCTCCCCAGATCCCCAGCCCTGATGGGAGAAGACTAACATTCCCCTGGTGTGTGTCCTGCCCCCTGCTCTGTCCCCTGCCCTCCACCCTTTCCCCTCTCCAGTCCCTGGCTGTGCCACCCTCTGCCTGGGTAACAGGCCTGGAGCCTCCACGCCCCCAGCACATGGCCACAGCGGGAGGGCCTGGCTGGCTGTGAGTGAGTGGCTCTGAGAGAGGAGGGCTAGGGTGGTAGGGGCTGACTGGGCAGCCAGGAGGTGCTCCCTGTCCCCGTGCAGTGAGTGGAGGATCCAGATCCCTCCCATCCCCACCCCACATACCGGTAACTTAAGATCCTTCTTCCGTTTTACATCTCCCTTTGTGCTCACCAAGTCATTGGGAGTTACGTGTAAACGAGAAAAGATTTTGGAAGTGGGGTCAGCAGGCTTGGAGGACTGGCTGGTCTTCGGGAGCTGGGGAGAGGTGGTGGCCCCTGGGCGTGGGTCCAGGGTTGGACTCCCTGAAGACGATGCTTTGATTTTCTTTGGGTACCCCAAGTAGATGTCTCCTTCGGGAGCAGAGAAGAGTCAGAGATTCTGTTCTTCCCCTTGTGGGAGCTCAGTGTCATCTCCGGGTGCTGGAGTTGTCCCCCACTGGGCAGAGGTCGGGGTGGGTGGCCGGCACTGCCCGTCTGGTGAGGGTCCAGGGAGCGTTCCCGTCAGGATGTGGGGGGCGGTGGGTGCAGTGGCCTGGGCGCCGTCCTCTTCCTGCAGGTGTACGCCCACGCAGGTGCTGCGCTGGCCGGGAAGATGTACATCACCTGCGGTCGCCGCGGGGAGGACTACCTGAGGGAGACACACTGCTACGACCCGGGCAGCGACACCTGGTGCAGCCTGGCCGACGGGCCAGTGCGGCGGGCGTGGCATGGCATGGCTACTCTCCTGGACAAGCTGTACGTGGTCGGGGGCAGCAACAATGATGCGGGCTACAGGAGGGACGTTCATCAGGTGAGCAGCGCCGCCCGCCTGGCTGTGCTCCCATCCCGTCCACTGGCTCCTGGCCAACAAGTAACTGCCACGTGGGTTTTTCCTTCAGTAGACTTTATTTCTCAGAGCAGTTTCAGGTTCACAGCCAGACTGAGCAGGAAGTGCCAAGATTTCCCGTATGCCCGCCCCCCAGCACCCCCACCAGATGGTGTAAGCGTTGTGATGGATGAACCTACCTTGGCACATGGTCCCCCGGAGTCCAGAGCTCACGTTAGGATCTCCCCCGGCAGCACAGGCTAAATGGATGCGTCCACCATCAGCACCACGCAGAGCAGCTCTGCTTGCCTGTATTATTATTAGACTAATTGTCAAGTTACCGTAACCCAAGGCAGAGCTTTCACAAGTGGAGACGGGTGAAGAAAACCACCTGTAATCCGGCCGTGTGCCACAGGTTCCACTCCTCCCTGTGCGTGGTTCTCCCTGTTGTCTCAGCGTCATTCTGTTCTTGTGGGGTGTGTTGTCCAGTTTAACACTGTCTCCATAGCCACCCCACCTGGATTTCAGTTTCTTGTGGTTGTGGGACTCAGCCCCGAGTCCCTTCTCAGCTTCTGGAAGCCTCCGCGTTCCCTGGCTCAGGGCCCTTCCTCTGCTGAGCCGGCAGCGGCAGCTTGTCCTCCCTGCCCGCCCAGCACACCTTCCCTTTTGTTTCAGGGGCTTGTGCAGCTAGTGGGTCCACCCCCTACCACCCACGCTGACTCCCTCACCCTACGTGCACCCCCTGCTCAGTCTGCGGGGCCCCTTTTCTGCATAAAGTAGCAGGTCCCAGGGAGCCGGGCACAGGCACCTCCCTCCGTAGCCAGAAAGCCAGAGGTGGTAGCCTCCGAGTTGACGGCCGGCCTCCATGTGGCTCTTGGGAATCTTGCATGTTGCGATCCTGGCTGGGCAGCCAAGTGCACGGTCTCGGACGCCTCGGTGCGCCTCCGCCAGCGTGGGGCCTGTGCCTTGTCCCCTGCCTCCCTGTGGCTGCTGGTTAACGGCTGACAGTTTGTCTCTGACATTTTATTTTGCATTTCTTGGCTTACTATAGGTTGGACGTTTCTCGTGTATTTGTTCACTGTATGGGGTCATTTTGAAGACAGGAGAATGTGGATGGTCATTATTAGTCAGCAAGCACCTGTTTACTATTTTACCTGCACCTCCCTTCGTGGGGTGCAAATCTTCAACTTCATTGGGGGTGGGGCGGGAGGAATGAGCCGGGTCCCCCAGCAGAAGAGATACCTGCATGCCTGACAGGCCGCAGGCTGGTGGAGGGGCTGGGCCCGAGCCCTTCCTCCTTCCTCCAGGGGTGCGTTTGCGCATGGCCCCACTGTGTCTCTCAGCCTCCTGGGAACCCAGTGCCTGGCTTGAGCAGGCTTCACTCCCACCTTGCCTTGCAGGTGGCCTGCTACAGCTGCACGTCCGGACAGTGGTCATCCGTCTGCCCTCTCCCGGCGGGGCACGGGGAGCCCGGCATCGCCGTGCTGGACAACAGGATCTACGTGCTGGGCGGCCGCTCGCACAACCGGGGCAGCCGCACGGGCTACGTGCACATCTACGATGTGGAGAAGGACTGCTGGGAGGAGGGGCCCCAGCTGGACAACTCCATCTCGGGCCTGGCAGCCTGCGTGCTCACCCTGCCCCGGTCCTTGCTCCTTGAGCCACCCCGAGGGACCCCTGACCGCAGCCAGGCCGACCCGGACTTCGCCTCCGAGGTGATGAGTGTGTCTGACTGGGAGGAGTTCGACAACTCCAGCGAGGATTAGGGTCCCGGGCTGGTGTCGGGGGGAAGGGTGATGGGAGCCCCCAGGGGGCAGTGGGGCCTGGCCGAGCACTTGACCCCAGGGTGGCGCTCCCCCCAACCCCAGGCTCCATGGGCTCGAGGCTCCTGCCACCCTTCCTTCTTACTGCCCATCAGCAGGTATTTTTGGGGCTCTGCAGGTCTGGGGCTGTGGATTACCCTAGGGTGGGGCCCTCTCCTCACCGGGAAGGGGCGTGCTGCCTCCAGCTGTTCTGGCCTCCCCGCTCCCTGGTCCTGGTCCCTGCTGGGCTGAGAAGGCACTCTTCTCCCAAGGGACCTAGGGACTGGCCCCTGGCAAGGGGCCTGAGGCACATCTCACCCCTCCTATGGGCAGGAGGCAGCAGCTGGGGGCTGGAGGGATGGCACGTTCCCAGGGACCTGAGGGGGCAGAGAAAAGTCACTTTGCCAAAATTTGGTTTTAGTGAAAAGATCCCCTCTGGCTGGGCTTTTCTGACCCTGTGTTGTTGATAAATGAAATAAATCATCTGACCCCAGGTGTGCACTGCTTTCCTTTGGCCCCGGCCTCACTTCCTTTCACAGCCTGTTCCAGGCTACAGCCTCAGGAGCCTGGTTTCCAGTCAGAGCTGCTGGAAGCAGTGGGAGGCTGAGAGCCGGCCCCCAGGCTAGAGGCATCCCCAGGACACCCATCCCGCCCTGGTGACAGGGTAAGCCCTTTCCCTGGTGAAGACCTCTCTGAACTTTGGGGATGGAGAGAAAGACACACTTCCTGATAGCCCCCCTGGGCCCGGGCCTGCCCACCTCCTGGATCTGAGTGCATGGTGGGTAGGGGGACCTGCATTTCCTTCAGGTGACTCTCCAGGCCCTTGCTCCTGCAGTGGGTGGGATCCTCGGGCAGGCAGGCTGGGGTCCTGCACAGCCCAGCCTCTACCTGAACACTCTCCCTTCCTGTTGGCCACAGTCCTGCAGACAGTTGTGACCCCACAGGCTCATGGACTGTGCATAGGGTGAACCCCCAGGGCTCTGTCCTCTCCTGGTGCCTGGGATGATGGGGTCTTCTCTGTCCATGTTCTTGCCCAGAGCCTGCTGTGCTGGCACCCTGTAGTGGAGTGGGGGGCAGGGGGGCGACGTGTGCTCTCATGGGAGGAAGGGCACAGGGGTGCAGGCAGCTGGCTGCTCTGGGCTCTTGTGGGGGCACCCCAAAGTCTGGGGGGTGGGGGGTGGGAAGTTGCTATCTCAGGGCCCAGTTACCCCCAAGGAAACAGCCCTGCTCCCAATCCCCATGTGACATCGTGCACTTACTTCCCTCTGGAAAGCCATCCTGGCCAGAAATGGTCGGCCCAGGCTCCTGGCTCCTACGGTTGGCCCACATGCCGGTCACTCGTATGGATGCCCAAGAACCCGCAGCTCCCTCATCCCGGTGTTCACCTGGCGCCAGGCCAGGCACACGGATGATCATTCACTCCACCTGTACTTCTCCAGCTCCTGGTTGGTGTTACGTGGCGGCAGGTACAGACGTGGGCACTGCCCTCAACACCCATACTCGCCATCAAGTACAAGGTGGCTGGGATGGGACATGTGCAGGGCGCTGTGGGTCTGAAACAAGGCTGGGGACAGTCCTGTCAGTCTTGCGGGCAGTGGGGCAGCCAGACATGGGTGGTACACGGATCGGGGTAGAAGGGCTTTGAGACATTCTGGAAGTCTAGGTGCCACCCTTCACAGAGATGGCACTTTGGGGGCAGGAAGCAGTTCTGGGGGAAGGGGAGGAAGGTGACGGAGTTTTAGGTGCCTCTTCCTCAACCCTGTCCAGCTGGGCTGCGACCTTCAAGCTGGGAGGTGGGCAGACTGCAGTCACATGGATCTCTGTCGGTGGCAGCCAACAGGGTTCCGTGGGAGGGGCCCCAGCGCTGGGAGGGCACTGCTGAGGTCAGGGCCATGCCCAGGCACGGCTGCCCGGAAGTGGTTGGCCTGTTTCCTGGTCCCAGAGGAGTGTGTGCGGTCACGACCACATGGGTGCCCTTCCCCTGCCAACCCCAACCCTGACGGTTGGCTCCCTCCTGCACTGCATGGCTGAGTGAGGGGCTCCAACCTCCGCAGCTCCCAGTCTGCTCCTTCCCAGCCAGCCTTCCGCCAGCCTGTTGATGCCCATGGCCTTGGTTCCTTCACTGGCCCTTATCCCAAGTCCCCTCCTCCAGTCCCACCTTCCCTGACCCCTACCCCCGCATAACTGAGAGGGCCTGGGCTCTCCCCTCTTCAGGGAGGTGTGTGCAGCCTGCTCCCCAGGAGAAGCCGGATGTCCTCTCTGCTCAGGCCCTTCTGCCAGCTCTCAAGTCCTTAGAAGAGCAGTATCTTGGCTGAGACCTGGCCACCCCCTTTTTGTTCCATCCCTAGGCCTGCCCCTCTCCCTGCTCCAAGGGGATTGGGTTGGCACCCTCCACTTCCCAGGCCCAGGGTTCCTCTTCCTCCCTGTCCCCCAGGCCCTGCTCCTCTCAGTCCCGCTCCCCTTTCTCTGCTGTCCCTGCTGTGCTCTGGGCTGTCACCCTACCCCTCCTGAGGCAGTAGCTCCCATGCCTCCAGCCCTGACTCCACCTTCTGGACTTTTCCCTTGGTAACCTTCTCAAGCAGAATCTCTCTCCCAGGCCCCAGCCCACCTTCACGCCTTGACAAGGGCTGCAGAGTCTGTCCTGGATCTGTCCCGCTGCCTCACGCTGCCTGCCCCACCTGCCTTTACCTCCACACTCTCTCGGGGCCGTGCGGGGCCATTCTACTCCTGGCATCTCTCCGGTTGGTCCCTATGGGGCCCCCTTCGCCCAGGCCTCTGGTCCAGACCGAGTCTACCCACAGGCCTCAAGCATCCGGCTGGGCCGTCGCTGCAGGCTTTGATTGCGCCCCGCGCGCGGGAGGAGCTGACCGCACAGCCGGGCACTCCGAGGGCCTCGCGGTGGGAGCGGAGGCCAGCCTGCGGCCTTGACCTGGCCGGTGCCGAGGCGCTGCTGGCCAGGGGGCTCCGGTGCGTCGCGCCTCGGCCCCACCCCCCTTCCCGCCCCGGGCCTGGCCACGCAGTGAGCGCGCAGGGGCGGCTTCTCTGGCGGGTGTCTGGGGAGGGGAGGGAAAGGCGCGGCGACCGGGATTCCCCGGGCGGGCCCCCTCCAGTTAGCCCCCAAGTTTGCGCGCGGCCGCGTGGGGGCGGGGGCCGCGCCGAGGGGCGGTGGCGCGGCCGGAGGGTGGGGTCTGGCGCGCGGGGCGGGCGCTGCCGCCTGGCCGGCCGCGGCTGGCCCGGGATCAGGGAGCCGATGTGGAATTTCCTGCCCGGCCCGGCGCCCCTCCTGCCGCCCCCCGCCCGGCCGCGCACTCCGCTTCCGGCCGCTCTCGCTGCGGCCGCACCCGCGCCCGCGCCAGCCCCGCGCCTGCCCCGCGCCGCATGGAGGGCGCAGGGCCCCGGGGGGCCGGGCCGGCGCGGCGCCGGGGAGCCGGGGGGCCGCCGCCACCGCTGCTGCCGCCGCTGCTGCTGCTGCTGCTCTGGCTGCTGCCCGGCCCCGCGGCGCCCCAGGAGCTGAGCCCGCGCGGTCGCAACGTGTGCCGCGCGCCCGGGTAGGAGCCGGCCGGGCTGGGGGAGGGGGCCGAACGGGACACCCGGGGCCCGGGGGAGGGGGCGCCCGAGACCTCACTGCGCCAGACTTGCGGGCTCCTCGGGCCGCCCTCAACGACGCCGGCTCCGCTCCAGGCCGAGCCCGGGCGTCGGGCCACGACGGTGCGTCCGAGGCTACCCCGGACGAGGAGTCAGGGAGGGGAGCGCGGAGGCAGCGGGCGCCCGGAGGGCTGACACACGGTGTCCGAGATTTCAGATCCAGAGAAAGGGACCCTTGGGCCCGGGTGGGAAGGCTGTAGGAAGTAGGGAAGGGCATTCCAAGCCCGTGGCACGGCGTAGCATGTGCAAGAGCCCAGGCACATGAGCGTGGCTAGAGCCGGGATAGAGAGAGGCTGAGGGTCCAGGAGTGATGGAGCCGGCTCCTGAGAGGAGGGAGCCGGAGATGTCTGGAGGCCAGCCGGACTCACAGATTTGTGTCTTAGAAAGTGCGGACGCGGGTGGGAAGAGGGTGGTGATGGAGGTGGGCGCCGAGGAGCCTACACTCAGAGTGGACCAGAAGAGGGAATCGAAAGGACAATGACGTGCGCCGGCATCAAGATGTAGAACTCCCGGGTGCGGATACGCGGTGCGCAGAGGGGCGGCGCAGAGATGGGGCCCTGCGAGGAGCCGGCTCGGGGAGCCAGTGTGGGACAGGAGGGAACAGGCCCTGCCGGAGGGCAGCGGGCCCAGACCCTGTGCAGAGGCAGAAGAGCGCAGGCCAGGACCTAGGAGTGGTGGCTGGAGTCCGAGGACCTGGTCGGTCTGTCAGAGGCCAGTGCGAGGTCAAGGGCATCTCCGCGCGGGGGCAAGGAGGCGGCCTGTGGGGGTGTCCTGGCGCGGAGAGGCGGCCACCGGCTCCCGCGGGTGCGGTCGGGTCGCCCTTGGCCGCAGGGCCTAGGGAGGCCGCGTCCGGGGGCAGGGCGGTCGCCGCAGACAAGGAGCTGTGAGGGGCCGCGCGGGGTTTCCGAGCTCGAATCCCGAGGCGCGCAGACCCCTCCCCGCTGCGAGCCCCGCCTCCGGGGCGGGGGGCCGGCCTGGCCCGCCATCTGCTTCACATCGACGCCGCCGCCGCCTCCCGGGCCTCCCGGGCCTCCCCGGCCCCAGGAATGCAGCAGTGGTGGCAGGCGGGGCCGCCTGGAGAAGGGGAGGGCACGATCGCCGCCGGCCCAGGCCATCCACCTCAGCCCTTCTTCCCCGTGGAGGTCCGGACTTGGGGAATCCCAAGGCGAGCTGGAGCTGTCAGGCTCCTGCTCCCATTCCCCCTTGCCGGGAGACCTCCCCAGGAGGCAGCCTGTTCCAGTAGCCAGGGGCTTGGCCTGGATTGAGTTTCAGATCCTGGTGCCACCTCTCCCCATCTGAGTGGGGTCCCCGCTTAACCTCTCTGGGACTGCTCCTGCCCCTGTCTTACGGGGTTGGCTATGGTACCCACATCCTGAAGGGGAGAGGGGACGACTACTCCTGTGTGGAGCTGGTTAATGGGAAGGACAGCCACTCTGGGCACTCTGGACAGACACCCAGGGTCTGGGCCATTTCTTTCATTACCAGTTGTCTCCCCTGGAGACAGGAGGACCAGGGAGAGGAGATGCTCTCATCAGTAAAATCCCATGTGCAGGCCTGTTGTTGGTGCAGGGCAGCCGCTGTCCCTGTCTGGAGGAGCCTTAGAATGAGTCACCTGACATCTAGCAAGGGCTGGGAGGAGGTGCTTAGCTGGGGAGTGCTGTTTCCTTTGGGTGACATGGGGAGACCCAGTGGACGGGGATGGGCCTCTCTCATCTGTGGGAGAGGACGCAGAGCCCTACAGCAGATGTACTGGGGGCGGGAGGGCAGAAGGTGGGAGAGAACCAGGGAGAGTGAGGGCAGCTTTCACAGGGCTGGGGCAGGGGAGGGGGAAGTGGCCTGCCCCATCCTAGACCCCACTGGGAGGTCAAGCTTGCGTGTTGCTCGATGGATCTGCTCTATGAGAGAGGAGTCCCAGCCTCCCAGCCTGGAATGACATGGCTTACCCTGAGAGGGGGAAGACTCAGGGTAGGGGGAGGTAGTGGGGAGAAGGGCCCCCCAGAGGGCTCCGAGGCATTGTCAGTGTCTTGATAGAAACTGGGGAGCTTCCCTAAGGAGCTAGAGTAGACAGAGGAGGGGAGCCCAGCGGGGCAGGAGGAGAGTGGGATATGCATGGGGTCCCAGGTGGCAGCAGAGGAGCCTCCTGGCTGGCGGGGGAGAGAATGCAGATGGACACTAGCACAGAGCAGGCAGTGCTCTTGGGGAGCTTTGCCCAGGTGGGCAGGTTCAAGATCACAGCTTAAATCACAGCATCTTCAGTGGCAGTAACAGTGTCTGTGGAGAGGACAGCCTGCAGCAGCATGGCCAGCCCTTCCAGGAAGGAAAGATCCCACAGACTCCACCTCCAGTTCTCAGTGAACCCATGTGGGCTCTGTCCTGCGGGAGAGGGGCAGGGGTGTTAGCTCTGTTGGGGTGAGGCCTGGGTGCCAGCCATGCTCAGGGGACCAAATGAACTCAGGGGCTTCCTGGAGCCTACTCAGCAGGAGCTGGAGAGCCCACTACAGCCTTCGCTGAGCTCTTAGTTTGTGCCAAACACTGGACACATCTGGGCTCCTTAATCCCTCTGCCAAACCTATGGGCCCCATTCTACAGATAAAGAGGCTGGAGCTCAGAGAGGTTAAGTTCTGTGCCCAAGGTCACACACAGACCCAGGCATCAAACTCAGCTTAGTTGGGCCCTAAAACCAGACTCCCAACCTGGTTACAGAGCTGTACCGCCAGGTCATCCAGGAGGGAGGGTGGTCAGTGCTCCCAGGGCCATCCCAGCAGGCTGTCTGGTGAGGCTGCCTGCAGGAGGGCCAGCCACAGAGGCTCTCCATCCAGAGACCTCGGTTCAGACTGGCAGAGGAGGGAGGAGGGTGATGGGCCCTCAGACCTGGGTCCCCCTAAAATGGGCACCTTGGAGCCCCAGGGCAGGGCTGGGTGGGTGGAGACATTGGGGGCCAGGGAAAGCCAGGCCAAATTAGTGTTCCCATCTCTAGTTTCCAGTTTTATTTGTGGAAAAGAAGCTGGCCCATTCCTGGAAGTTCGGGATTCCACGGGTCCCATTCCCCAGGTCCCATATCTTTGGCCCGAAGGAGAATCAAGCCCTTTCTGGGGGAGAGGGCCTCTCTTGGGTTCCAGGGCCCCATCCAGGGTGGGGCAATCATCTCGAGCTGGGAATGGTTGGGGGGTATCCTCTGAGGGGCATGATGTGGAACAGCTGCCCCCTTTCCCTTCCCAGGACCTCTAGGGTCCTCAGGCTCCTCCCCACCTCCTCCCACCACCACATCCCCATTCCAGATTCGCATCCTTCCCGAGAGGCCCTCTCCTTTTCTCTAAAGTGTGAATGGCTGCTTTGTGTCTTTAGGACTTACCTGAAGTTCTAGGTCTGATGGGACCCTGCACACCTACAGCCTGAGGGTCTGGCCCTTCTCAGCCTCCTTTGCCCACAGTGTAGACACACCCCACCTCAGCCCTCAAGGCCCCTTCGATGGTTGTGGCTTCACTTGGCCTCCGAACCTCTGTGCCCACACACCCCATCAGCCTAGTGCTTAGGAGGCTGCACCACCCCGAGATGGGACAGTTATAAACTTTTTACCTGCTACTGAGGTAACATCATGTACCTTGTAAAGCCATATAAAATTAAACAAGATTTTATAAAAGTATAAACAGATGTTCTAATATCGCCTTCCTCCAGCCCAAGCCCTGGCGCTCTGCAGCCCTCAGGTTTACTTTCCTTCCTCTGGTGGCTGACTCCCTGGTGTACCCTGCCCTCCCCAAGTGGGTACCTTCCTGTGTCCACACTCACCTCTCTCGGAGGCTGCCCATCTGCCTTAGTGCTTAGCCTCACCTGGGCATCCAGATGTGCCTGTCTGGCCCAACCAGTCCTGGCGCTGTCCAGGTCATGTTGCAGACGGATCCCTGACACCCATCTGGCCAAGCCCTTACCCCCAGGGAGGCCCCAGACCTCCATGCATGAGTAGGTCCTTGAGGCCCAAGGACCTCTCCCCTGTCCCACTTCACTGCTGCCTCTCTCAGGACAGGTGGGGTCTTTTTTCTTGGGCCTAGTGGATGAGGGAGGAAGGCACAGACAGGGGGATCAGGAGGAGTGTCGAGACCTCTTGCAGAGGGGACTGGGAAGTTCTTGGAGGAGGTCTGCCTTCTGCTGCCTTCCAGTGTCCCCTCTCAAGGGCTGGAATTTGCCTCTTATTTGCTTGAGTCTCTGAAACCCCCGTACACAGCAAGGCCTTGAGAACCACCTCCCTGGGGCAAGGTGGAGGTTGCTGGGGTCCCAGCAGGACGAAGGTTGGGGCTGGGGCTCAGGCCCTCTCTCTCTGCCTGCAGCTCCCAGGAGCTCACTTGCTGCACCGGCTGGAGGCAGCAGGGGGACGAGTGTGGGATCGGTGAGTGGGGCACCCTGGGACCTGGGCAGGCGGCGGCGCCCACAGGGAGGAGGGGGTATAGTGGGGGCTGGACACGCGGCAGCTCGGCCCCTCTCGTCCGCAGCGGTGTGCGAAGGCAACTCCACGTGCTCGGAGAACGAGGTGTGCGTGCGGCCGGGCGAGTGCCGCTGCCGCCATGGCTACTTCGGTGCCAACTGCGACACCAGTGAGCTCGGATCCGGATCCGGGAGGGCGCGAGGCAGTGGGGCCGGATCCCAGAGATGGGCCAGGCCTGAGCGGGAGGCGGGGCCTGCGAGTGGGCAGGGTCTGGTTCGGGAGCAGGATCCGGCTTGGGGGCGGGTCCCCAGAGTTGGGTGGGTGGGACGTGGGCAGCTGCCGCTGAGTCCCGGGCCTCTCGCGAGCGCCTGGGCCTCCCACCCTCTCCAATTGCCCTGCAGAATGTCCGCGCCAGTTCTGGGGCCCCGACTGCAAAGAGCTGTGTGTCTGCCACCCTCACGGGCAGTGCGAGGACGTGACGGGCCAGTGTACGTGTCACGCGCGGCGCTGGGGCTCACGCTGCGAGCATGCGTGCCAGTGCCAGCACGGCGCGTGCCACCCGCGGAGCGGCGCGTGTCGCTGCGAGCCTGGCTGGTGGGGCGCGCAGTGCGCCAGCGCGTGCTACTGCAGCGCCACCTCGCGCTGCGACCCACAGACGGGCGCGTGCCTGTGCCACTCAGGCTGGTGGGGCCGCAGCTGCAACAATCAGTGCTCCTGCAACACGTCGCCGTGCGAGCAACAGAGCGGCCGCTGCCAGTGCCGGGAGCGCACGTTCGGCGCGCGCTGCGAGCGCTATTGCCAGTGCTTCCGCGGCCGCTGCCACCCGGTGGACGGCACGTGCGCGTGCGAGCCCGGCTACCGGGGCAAGTACTGCCGCGAGCCGTGCCCTGCCGGCTTCTACGGTCTGGGCTGCCGCCGTCGGTAAGTGTAGGCCCAGCCTGGGGAGGAGGAGGGGTGGGCCGCCGAGGGGGCGGGGGTGAGGCGGCCCGGGCCCCGCCTAGCCTCCCGCCCCTTCCCCAGATGCGGCCAATGCAAAGGCCAGCAGCCATGCACGGTGGCCGAGGGCCGCTGCCTGACGTGTGAGCCCGGCTGGAATGGCACCAAGTGCGACCAGCCGTGCGCCTCGGGCTTCTACGGCGAGGGCTGCGGCCACCGCTGCCCGCCGTGTCGCGACGGGCACTCCTGCAACCATGTCACCGGCAAGTGCACGCGCTGCAACGCGGGCTGGATCGGTGACCGGTGAGCAACCCGTGTCTACATCGGCCCCAGACATGCAGCCTCCTGCTGGCCTCCCCCGATTGCCCTCCGCGGAGGGCTCTGTGGGCTTAGGGTTCTTTTGTCCCGTTTCCACTGACGCCCCCTCCCCGCGTTCCGAGGTGCGAGACGAAGTGCAGCAACGGCACTTACGGCGAGGACTGCGCGTTCGTGTGCGCCGACTGCGGCAGCGGCCACTGCGACTTCCAGTCTGGGCGCTGCCTCTGCAGCCCGGGCGTCCACGGGACCCAGTGAGTGCCTGGGGACCCAAAGGGGTGAGGGGGCCCGTATCCTGCACGGGGCTCCAGCCAGACCCCAGATGCTGCTGGGGCTGGCCAACCAGGTGGGACCCAGGCTTGGCCCTTGGCCCCCTAACTTCAGCTAGGAAGTAACAATAGGTTCTTTGGGGCAGTTTCCTGCCCTGGGATGCAGCCGGCGCCCAAACAAGAACTAGCGACCAGGTCAGCCTGTGATCAGTGGGCTCCTGAGGGCTGCAGGGTCGAGGTGACTTCGAGATGCTGTGGAGAGAGGAGGGACCTCCACGTACAGCCAAGGGTCTAGCCTGCATCCCTCTTACCCCCACACGGGAATCAGTCCCAGAATGGGCACTGCGGCCGGGGTGACCGCAGCAAGTCCCCAGACCCCCTCCCTCTGGAGTGCAGACATTCGTTTCCAATGCATGGATCGCCCAGGATGTGCTAGAGGTTGGGGGTGGGCTTCAGTCCCTAGAGAACGGAGCCAGAGAACCTGGGACCGGGGCTGGCTGGATGCGCTGTCAAGGGCAGAAGGCGTCACCGATGGCCGCGTGGCCCTCCCAGACCCCGCGCCCCTCCCTGATCTCGCACCCCCGCAGCTGTAACCTGACGTGCCCTCCCGGGCTTCACGGCGTGGACTGCGCCCAGGCCTGCAGCTGCCACGAGGACTCGTGCGACCCGGTCACCGGTGCCTGCCGCCTGGGTGAGTGGGTGGGACGACCCGGAGGGGGCGCGGGGGCTGCTGGCACTCCGCTGACCCTGTGCACCACCCCTCAACAGAGACCAACCAGCGCAAGGGCGTGATGGGCGCGGGCGCGCTGCTCGCCCTGCTCCTCGGCCTGCTGCTTTCGCTACTCGGCTGCTGCTGCGCCTGCCGCGGCAAGGACCCCGCGCGCGGGTGAGATTTCTGGATCCCGCCCTTTCCCGGGTCCCGGCAGCGCAGGATCTGCGGCCCTACCCGCCCTTCCATGCCCAGCTCCTGGGGAGCCCCGCCCTCCCCGCAGTTGGGTTCCCGCCGAGATCACCCCGCCGGGCCTGCCCCTCCACTCAGGCCCCGCCCCTGCTGTGGTTTGGCTCCCAAGGGCTCACCCCGCCCCTCTGGCCACGCCCCGTCCCTTCACTCAGGCCACGCCCCCGCAGGGAGCTCTCGCTCGGGAGGAAGAAGGCGCCGCAGCGCTTGTGCGGGCGCTTCAGCCGCATCAGTATGAAACTGCCCCGCATCCCGCTCCGCAGGCAGAAGCTGCCCAAGGTCGTAGGTAAGGATGACGGCCCGGAGTCTCTGGGGCATACCCCCGACGCAGGAGGCTGCTGGGAGATGGGTGTGATGGGGTCGGTGTACGAAATGCGGCTCCTTGAGCGTCAACTTGGATGGGCGTGGGGAGATGCCACCTGGGGAAGCAAAGGGGGAAAGCCTCAGGAGGAAGGAAGGAGTCCTGGGCGTGCAGCAGGTGTGGGCCCTGTCTGTGAATGTGAGTGGTTGCATCCTGGGTGCGGTGGGGCTGCAGCAGGCCCCCCGCCGTCTGTGGAAGGGAACACAATGTCAGTCCTGGTGCCGAGCTGCAGGCGACCGCGGGCACCTGTGCATTAGAATGCCTTACCACAAGGAGACCCGCCCCCCGGCCTGGATCTCCAGCAGTGCCCTGGATCTTTCCTGGAAAGTGGGCAGACTGGCCCCTCAGCCCCCCACCCTACATCAGGCTTCTCTCCATCCGTCTGCACTGACACATACCAGAGGTGGACTCTGTCTTTCTCACTTGTTTCTGAAGATGAGGGGACAGGGCGATGAAGTCTCCTGGGAGGTAGATGGGGACAACCAAGTAAGCCCCTGGGAGCCACTCAGCAGAGTGGGCTCTTTGGCCCCCACACCCCATTTGTGAGAGAGGGACAGGTCAGCGAGCCTCTGGGACTTCCCCAATATAGGGTCCACATCTGCATAAGCCATGCTGGGGGTGCAGCCTGTTGAGATGGGCCAAGCCAAAGGGTGGCCCAGCCACTGCACATTTGGGCTAAAAACAAACAAACAAACAAAAAAACAAAAACAACTCCAAGGCAGGGTCTGCAGCATGGCTTGGGGGCCACTCCCAGCAGCTGTTCTGTTTTCCCAAAGCTTCCGCCCGACCTCAGTCAGCTTCCTGGCCTTGCATGTTTGCGTACGTTGTTCCCTCTTCTCTCTCTTTACTGGGTCCACCTCCAGCGACTCTCCTGTCCTGGCCTGGTGTGTCTGCCTGTCCCACCCCTCGTCTTAGGAAGGGCTGGTGGGGGTCACTCCATCCTTTGTGGCAGGAGGGTATAGGTGAGGGCAGGACAGGGCAGGGCTCCTGGCATTGGTGCTTCCCTCCCTCCCAGTGGCCCATCACGACCTGGACAACACACTCAACTGCAGCTTCCTGGAGCCACCCTCGGGGCTGGAGCAGCCCTCACCGTCGTGGTCCTCCCGGGCCTCCTTCTCCTCCTTTGACACCACGGACGAAGGCCCCGTGTACTGCGTACCCCACGAGGGTGAGTACCCCTCTGCTCGGGCCTCACTCCAACCCAGTGAAAGGTTCCAGTTGAGAAGATGTCTGTGCGCCAATCGACAGGCTGTATGGGGAGGACGGCGTGGTGATGCATTTACTGGGGGTGGGACACACAGTGGAGGCTGCAGCCTTCGGGAGCAGGTGGGCTTTCCTGTCTCCAGCCACCACCCAGGTTCTCATGTGGGGACACCAGGGAGAAAGAAGGTTCTGGGCCTGGGTAGCAGTGGGCAGAGGAGGCAAGAAGCGGGGTCTTCAGGATCTAGGGGCACACTTCCACCTTAAACACACTAAAATCAGGAAGGGACCTGAGTAGCTGGGATTCTGGCCTCGCTCCTCCCCTGAGCATCCCCATGGGTGACCTTGGGCAGGTAACTAACCTTTGAGCCTTTGAAGGCCTTTCTCTTGAAGGGTAGTGAGTCCCCTGGGAGGTGTTGAAGGGGCAAATGTGATGATGGTGGCCCCGCAGGCTGGGGATGTGGTGGGGGAGGGGTGTGAGGCCAGGCCGAAGTTGGGGCTCCAGCCCAGAAACGTGTCCCTCTCCGCCAGCCCTCCGCCCTCGGGCTCTGAGCTGAGTTTGTGGTTTGTGCTCTGAATGTGCCAGGCGTGTCTGGAAGCCAGGGCGGCTGAGCGCCAGCTGGGCGGGGAAGAGGAGGGGAGGGGGGGGGAAAGTCGAGGGTTTGCACCTGGAGGCTGGAGGACATTCTTTCTGGAGGCGGTGACCGTCCCTCTCTTGCCTTATCAGAGGCGGCAACCGACAGTCGGGACGCGGAGGCCCCCACCGCCCCTGCCGAGGCTCTGGCGCTGTCCCCTGCGCCCGTGACCACCCCAGTGCCCGCGGAGGAGGCGACGCCCCTCCCCGCGTCCTCCGACAGCGAGCGGTCAGCGTCGAGCGGGGACGGGCCCAGCGGGGCGCTCTATGCGCGCGTGGCCCGGCGGGAGGCCCGGCCGGCCCGGGTCCGGGGCGAGGCCCGAGGCCTGTCGCTTTCACCATCGCCCGAGCGCAGGAAGCCGCCGCCACCCGACCCCGCCACCAAGCCCAAAGTGTCCTGGATCCATGGCAAGCACGGCGCCGCCGCCGCCGCCCGCGCACCCTCGCCGCCGCCCGCGGCTCCCGAGGCGGCGCCCAGCCCCAGCAAGAGGAAACGGACGCCCAGCGACACGTCGGCACAGCCAGAAGAGCCCGGCAGCCCCAGGGCCCGGGATCCGACGCCGCGGCACCCCGGGCTGGCCGAAGAGGGGCCAGCCCTAGCCGCCCCCTCGCCGCCCCGGGCTCGGGCGCGGGGCCGTGGCCCAGGCCTCTCCGAGCCCACGGACGCTGGCGGTCCCCCGCGCAGCGCGCCCGAGGCCGCCTCCATGTTAGCCGCCGAGCTGCGCGACAAGACTCGCAGTCTGGGCCGCGCCGAGGGTCTCCTGGGCCCCCGAGAGAAGCCGGTGCCGCCGCAGAAGGCCAAGCGCTCGGTGCCTCCCGCCTCGCCGGCCCGCGCGCCCGAGGCCACAGGGCCTGAAAAAGTGGCCGGCGGCGCGCCTGGAGTCGACACCCCCCGAAAGAAGACCCCCATCCAGAAGCCGCCGCGCAAGAAGGGCCGGGAGTTGGCGGGCGAGCCGGGCCGGGCAGGGGCGCCCACCCTGTAGTAGGGCGGTCCGGCCGGCCGTGCCTGCAGCTTCCCCGGCTTAGCAGCGCTGCTTGCCACCCCGCGTCTCCGTGCGCCCAGCCTCTCCCGCGGGGCCTTGGCCTCAGCAGCCTGGCGGGAGGCTGCATCTCACTGGCTTGGGCCCAGCAGCCCTCCTGGATGGGGCCCTGCGCTCAGGCGCAAAGCCCCATCCCACTGGCCAAGGCCTGACAGGCGCTTAGCTGGCCCCCTCTTCCAATGGCCTCACTATGGAGGGTTCCCACAGGCCTGGGTCTCAAAGGCCAAGGGCAGGAGGGCTCTGCCTGGAAACCACTCCTTAATTAGCCAAGAGTGCCTTGGCTGGGGCCACCCTCTCCTTGGCTGAGGCCAGAAGCACTTCTGCCCTGGTTGCCTCTCATTGGCCAGGGCCTGGTGCCTCTGGCTGGAGGCTCCCTTCCCTGACCCTAGCCAAAGGCTGCTCCCACTGGCCGAGCCCCAGGGCATCTGGTTGACCAGAGCCTGGGGAGGAGGGCTGGTCTCTGCTCCTCAGGGGGCTTGGCAGCACCCCACTTCCAGCTGCCCCTGCCCCAGCCTCCCCCCGCGCTGGCCCCTCAGCTGTCAAGCTGGTTTTGATGGCCTCCCACTACTCCATACGCCTGGGAATACAAGGGAAGGGGCGATGACTCCACTGGCCTGAGGAGATGTATTTATAGGCCCCCGGCAGGGCTGCTCCCACCCCGTCTGGGTGCCCCAGGATGGGCTCCTCCCGGTAGGGGCTTGGCCAAAGCTTTAATAAAGTGCCTTTTTCTCCCCTGTGCCTTGAGTGCTTCCTACATGCTGGGCCTCTGACAAGGCTGAGCCCTGAAAAAAATTACTTGTGACTTCCAGCCTGCACACACACCCCCAGAACCCCTCGAAGGAAGTGGAACCTGGGAGCCCAGGTGTGGGTCTTCCAGGACAACGTTGGAAATGGATCTGTACATCCTTCAGGTGTTCATCCAGTTACTGGGCACCCAGCTTGGCCTGCCTTATCAGGGCTGGTGCCTGGGATGAAGGGTTGGCTGGCACAGATAGGGTGGAGCCCTTGGCTGCAAGGAAGGGGCCCGCGCGTGGGGCTGCTTCTGACCTGTGCTCTCCCCGCTGGCCACTGCTGTTACACATGGGGCTCTGAGCTCTTTGGTGTGGCTGGGGCAGGTCAAAGGCTGGGGCCAGGGGGCAGTGGGCCATGGGCACAGCCTCCAGCCAGGCCGTGTCTGGCACAAACAAGACAGTCTGGCACTGCACAGAGCCCTGCTGTCCGTCTCAATGGGCTCCCTGTCCTCAGCCGGAAATTCTGGCCCACTCACCCCACCCGCCCTGGGGAGGAGTGGGGAGAGGGAGGGGAGCACTCCTGGCCCAGAGCCCTAGCTTGCCTCACAGGCAGCCCCCCCAACCCCGCCTAGCCTCGACCCGCCCTCCAGTCATCTCCCCACCCCCACGCTGCAGCCCCCAGCACCACAGGAGCCTGAGCCATGCTGGCAGCTCAGGATCACCTGGCACATCTCTTGCCCTCTGGCTGGATGCCACGTGGAGGTCAATGTCAGCAACCCGGATAGGGGCTGAGCCACCTGAGTGCAGATGGCCTCATGCCAGAGGCGGGACAGCTGGCGAGGCTTACGTGGCCGTAGTCCCTGCATCTGGCCCAGTCAGGCAGCACGTGGGATGCAGGCTCTCCATCCCTGGGCACACAGCTTCCCTCGAACCAGCCGGGCATCTTCCCCACTGTGGCCCAGATCTCTTCCAGCACCAGGCCATGCTGGCTGCTGGGGTTGAGAACACAGGCTTAAAGTCAGCCAGGAGGAGCCATCTGGGCCCAGCAAGGGATCAGCACAGTGTGGGGTGACCAGAGTGGGGACATCGGCCAGGCCTTTCCTGGGGCCCCTCCTCCCACTGCCCTGGGAGTCTCACAGAGCAGGGGCACCCTGTGGGCCAGATGCTGTGGCCTGGAGACCAGGCAGGACCCAGGATGATCTAGGTAGTCACTTGGGGAGGAGGCCATGGGGACCCCCTCCCCATCCCCTGCCCGACACTTGCTCCCTCCCCACCCCCTGGGGCCTACAGCGGTGCCAGCTCCTGGAGCAGGCGCCACAGAAGGGAACCGCGGCTGCTGGAACCTCCGTTGCCATGGGGACGGGGACCACAGGACCCACATCTGGTAGCGATTGAGGAGGAAAAATTATGAGTCGTGGAAAACGCAAATATTTTCTGTAGCACAGAACACAAAGGAGCGGGAGGAATGTGGAGAAGGCCTGAGCCTCGCTGGGTTTCAGATGGGGATGGAACACACATCACATGGAGACAGAGCTACACGTACACACGCACATGGATGCACACAGACACACACAAATGGAAAAGTACTCACACCTACAGCCAGATCCAAAGAAGGATGGAGAGATACTCACGGCCAGTACTCATGTCCCTGGACCGGATGGAATCAGACACTCTCTCCAAAATAAACGCACAGAAACGCTGAGACAGAAGTCTTGCCACACCACACACACACACCAGAGGAAAGAGAGCCACCAGAGGAGACACACACACCGAAACAAACATGAACGCGCAGCCACCACTGGAGCACAGAGCACAGCCACCCTGTGAGACACACTAACAGAAAGGACTCAGTGACATACACAACACCCCCCAATGTGGGGACACAAGCCAGACACAACCCTGCAATGCACACAACCCCTCCAACTTACAGAAGCGTCGAGAAAGACACAGACGACTCACACACACAGATACACACACATGGCCAGACGCCACAGCAGCACCCAGGGGGCACTCACTCCACAAGCACATATACCCTCCATCAAGACATGGACACATCCACCACCAGATGCACAGAAACACGGGACACACACGTTGTGGCGGAGGAGGTAATCGGGTTATTTCAATTAGTTAATTAATTAATTAATATGACGGTACTGGGGACTGAATCCAGGACCTTGTGCATGCTAAGCACGCCCTCTACCACTGAGCTACCCCCTCCCTGCCGAGACTGGAGAATTTCTTACAATGCTGGAGCGTGTAGTCAAGGACGCCAGAATGATGCTAAATCAGGCGTTCAGCTCTTTGACCTCCTGAGACCAAGGTCAAAGCTAAGTAGTGGAATACGGAATATGGTTTAACAGAAAAACAAAGCACATCCTCAGTCCTTCCGTTTTCATTATACCATAACAGACTAAAGTTCATATTTTCTTAGCCATTTTTTCAGTGTTTTTTTCCTTTTCACTTTAATTTACCTTTTTTTAATGGACTTTATTTTTTAGAGGAATTTTAGGTTCACAGCCAAATTGAGCAGAAAGTGCAGAGATCTCCCACATACTCTCTCCCCCCACCAGCATCCTCCACTATGGACATCCCCTACCAGGGGGGACATTTGTTACACCTGACACATCTACAATGACACGTCATCGTCACCCAGTGTCCATCAGGAGTCACTCCCGGTGTACAGCCTGCGGGTTTGGACAAACGTGTAATGATGTGTGTCCACCACTGCGGTGTCCCACGGAGCAGTGCCGCTGCCCTAAATCCCCTCTGCCCCACCTTTCACCCCTCCCTCTCCCCCGACCCTGGCAACTCCTGAGATTTTAATTGTCTCCAGGGTTTTGCCTTTTCCAGAATGTCCTAGAGTTGGAATTACACAGGATGCAGCCTCTGCAGACTGGCGTCTTTCTCTTTCTAACATGCATTTAACTTTCCTCCATGTCTTTTGTCTGGAGAGCTCATTTCTTCTTAGCCCGGAATACTCCTGCGCAGTCTGGACTTAGAGTTTACACATCCATTCGCCTCCTGGAGGGCATCTCAGCTGCGTCCAGTGTCTTTTTCCTGACGGCCTGGCAGGCATTTGGAGGGGCGAGGGTGGAGCGCAGGAGTGTTGGTCGGGGAGACGGAGCAGGGGGCTGTCCCAGCGGCTGTGCTGCCCGGAGGAGTGGGCACGCCGCGGGTCTAGAGCCCCGACCCGGCCGCCCACGAGGCGGAGCGCAACGACGGCGCCACCTAGCGGGCGTCTGCGGAAGCGCCCAACAGCCCTCGAGAAGAGCCGGCGCCCTCGGGTCCCCAGGGAGGCAGGGTCGCGGGCCCAGACCATCCCCAAAGTAGGCACCGCCCGGCAGAGAGCCAGAGGCTGAGTGTTAGCTTTGCGTGACGCGGGGGTGATATCACCTGAGATGTCGTATGCACCTGGCCCGGATCCTCAGGTGGGACCACAGCCCCTCTACCCCACCACCGCTCCCCTCAGAAGGGTCCCTAACTCTCTGCTCCAGGTCCTGCGGGCACGCGATGGGGGTGGGGTACTGCCCCTGAGGGGCGATGCGCGGGAGCATGTGTCCCTTCAAAAGGGACAGTGGTAGGGGAGGGTACATTTCAAGTGGTAGAGCGCATTCTGAAAATGCACTAGGTCCTGGGTTCAATCCCCAGTCCCTCCTCTAAAAAATAAATAGATGAATAAACCTGATTACCTAACCCTCCCCCTCAAGAAAACTGAAAAAAAAAAAAGTGAACGTGCTCGCTGCAGGAAGGAGGATGTTCTGACCCAGGAGGGTTGTGGGTGACATTGTGCTGCGTAAAGGAGGCAGAAGGTAGAGAAGAGGTTGTCAGGGGCTGAAGGGGGAGGGGAGGAGAGGAGAGGAACTCTGCTCTCTGCTGCTCCTGGGAGGCTGGGTGAGGGGTGGGCACTCCTGTCACCATCTAGGCTCTGCCTGCACGCCCCTGCCTGGAGGCAGTCAGGGCCTGGCCAGTGCCTCCCCCACCTCTCCCTCCTGCTTCTGACTCCAGAAGGCTTGTTGTTCTGGAGAGGGGCCCCAGGAAGTGTTATGGACCCTGCATTCTACTGTTCAAAGTGGAAATTGTCCTGATTACGAAAGTCATGTGTCTGTCCTCCTAATCATTCAGGAGATGAACACTGGGTCCTAACCCATTACCCAGAAATTGGTAGCATCTGATGTGGCTCCTTGCAGACGCCCTGTATACTGGGGGGGTCTTCATGGGTTCCATCCCATCCTCCACCCCCACTTCATTCTTCATTCCTTTTTTTTTTTTTTTTGAACAAGAGACGACAGCCCTTGGGCCAAGCACAGCCAAGTGACGCTGGGCACGCCCCCATGGATCAGGAGGACCCCCCCCCAACACTCGTGGTTATTTCCAGCCAAAACCAGAGTGAAGACTGGGCTCATCGTTGGACAGTTCTGCTAGCTGCACCCCAAGCTCTGGAGAGGCAAGTCCGCACACACTAAAGGTTAACCATGGCTGGAGGGGTTTATCCTGATAACACAAAGATGCTATGCAGTTAGATAAACTCATGATCTCCAGCACGCAGAGAGACCCACAAGGTCATTCCTGAGGCATGTTCAGGTATTTGGTGAAATTCAGCATCCAACCCGGATTTTTCTTTTCTTTTTTTTCTTGGGGGTGTGGTAATTAGGTTTACTTATCTATTTATTTTTAGAGGAGGTACTGGGGATTGAACCCAGGACCTCATGCATGCTGAGCATGTACTCTACCATTTGAGCTATACCCTCCTCCCTCAGCCTGGATTTTTCAGTCTTAGCCAACGGGGCCTATGAAGATAGTTTATTAACGTAAAAAATCAGTCATGGTGTTTCAGGTTGGCATTTCACCTGATGGTGAGATTCTAGGTTAAAGACCTGAACCTGAGGGCGATCTGTCTCATCCACTCCACCTGCCTGCACCAATCAAGGCTGGTTTAGACTTGCGCGTCCTCCAGGCAGCATGGAGCCCAAACGATTAGGTGTTTCCCCGGGTGGTTTTCCAGTTTGATGTCTAGTTTGAGCTGAGCTGGTTATGAGTGCATGGGCCCACCCGCTTTCCAGTGGGCCTGTGCAAGCATCTGCTCCGTGACCTTTCCCCAGCCCTCCCCGCAGACCACCCTGCTCCTTCACTCTTCCTCCCATGAATTCCCCAGCCCCTTGCCTTCGGGAGGCAGGTCTGGGGCTGGTTCTCTTCACTTTGCTGCAAACCTCGGCATCTCAGCGTTTTTAATTTGCTGCATGTCGGGAAGATGAAACCGGTTAGGTAACAAATCAGGTGGCTGGCCAGGAGGTAAGTTGGGGCCCTGGAGGTTACTGGGAGCCTGTGGATGAGTCTGAACAGCTGCCTGGTTGGTTGGTTCCAGGACCATCCCCGGACCTCCCCGTGAACTCCTCGTCCTTAGTTTAATTTTGCAGCAAAGAGATGGTTTGGGGGGAGGGGGTTGGGTTTGGGAGATATCTTGGGCTTTTTGGGGGGAGGAGGTAATTAGGTTTATTTATTTATTTTTAATGGAGGTACAGGGGATTGAACCCACGACCTCTTGCATGCTAAGCAAGCATTCTACCACCGAGCTCTGCCCTCCCTGCTAGAAGAAATCTTTTGTGAGCAACCTCGTTGCAAAAATGCACTTGTGCCCTGGCAACTCTGTCTGATCGTGGGTCGGAGGCCCACGTGCAGGTTTCAGCAGAGAACCATGGGTTTGCAGCTGCTGAGTCTCTCCCGGCTTGGGCTGGAGACCCAGGGCTATGCCTTCTGGTCTTGTCTGTTCTGGTCTTTTTTGTGTCTGATACTCTTTAATTGTTAAGAACTGGCTACTGGGGATGGATAAGGACTCTCAGGGAGACTGTTACTGTGACCACCTGGAACCAAGCCCCTTCAAAACAGGAAGAGTCTCTACAGTTCCCTGGCAGCCCTCTAGGCTGCATTCTCCACAACTAGGTGATTTTCAGTTATGAATCCATAAGAAAAAGATGATATTTGGGGGGCACAACGTGTGACCACAATATCCTTTAGATTGTGGAGCAAAACGGCCTGAAAATGGATCCTTAAGTTCTAGTGCAAATTTGTAACTGGATTTATTATAAATAAATAATTTATAAATAAATAGATGTATTTTATAAGTGGGAAGAAACATGGGATGAAATGCCTTCTGTGCAGCCTTTTATGTTATTGCATCGGAATAAACCTGTGCGAAGACGCAGCGTTATGGCCCCACAGGAAGGGAGAGCCAACAGAACACGACTTGTTGATTTAGTGGAATCTCTGCCACCGTGATGGCCAGGCCACCGTGATGGCCAGGCCACAGTCCCGCCCCCAGTCCCAAACTCTCCCCACCATGATGTCTCAGGGTTGAGGAATAGGAGCGGTCTTGGTCTCCCTCTCTCATACCCGCCAGGGCGCTCCCCACACTCGGCAGGTCAGCATCCATTCCGGTAAGTCCCCGTTGGAGGTGTGAATGCTGGATGGATCAGGGTCCAGGGATTCATTTAACTGGAAGAGCCATGTGCCAGCTTAGAGAGGGGACCACAGAGGACAGAAAATCTTCTTACATCTATCTTTGCAACTCACAACCCGACCTTGAAATTCAAGTACCCTCCTCACTTCAGTGAGAGGTGCTGGATGGAGCCAGGGAGGGAGGAGGCAGGCCTGCTTGGTGCAGAAGCCCCTGGCGACCTGGCCTGGGCTGCTGCAGGCATAGCTGTACCTGGAGCACATCCAAACGGGGGACTGGCTGAGACTTGAACATTGTAGAGACTGCCTTCTTGCAGGACTGTGAACAGGGTGCTGCGACAAGCCTTAATAAAGTATGAAGTAAAGCAGAAACTGAATGAGGAGCCTTCAGAATTTCTAGAAAGGGTCTTTAAAGCCTGTAGATGAGGGGAGGGTACAGCTCAGGGGTAGAGCACATGCTTAGCATGCACAAAGTCCTGGGTTCAATCCCCAGTACCTCCTCCCAAAATAAACAAATCTAATTACCTCCCCCCACACCAAAATAGTTAAATAATACAATAATAAATAAATAATTAAAAAAAAAAGCCTACAGATGATATGGTAGACCCTGAGGCCCCAGGGAATTTAAAGCTGACCAGTATGCCTTGCACTGGGCAGCGTGACCCCGACATACAGAAGAAACTGTGAAAAATGGAAGGGGCTTTAGGGAATGTGTGTGTCTCAACTTGTTGCAATTCTTTCAAACTTCTTTTTCTTTTTTTTTAATGGAGGTACTGGGGAGTGACCCCAGGACCTCATGCATGCTAAGCATGTGCTCTAGCGCTAAGCTGTATCCTCTCCCCCTGTAATTTCTTCAGAGTTCTTAATGGCAGAGACCAAGATCAGGAGAAAAGGGCACAATGGAGAAGAAAACAGGTTATGCTGCTGGCGGCGACCTGGACCCAGGGAGAAGCTGGACCGGACTGAGGACCCCACAAGGGACCCAGCCAAGGGGAGGTGGCCTTGAGCCCCCATTAGATAGGGCACCCGATAGTGGCGCCCCACCAACATGCATGTTACAAACAGGAGGGACACATCTTAAGAGTGTCCTACGGTAAATTACTCTTGAAGAAGGTAAACATGTGTGGCCCGCCAGGTGCCTGAGCTGACAATGATGGTGACCATGGAAGACGGGCCCAGGGACTCCTTTAAATCCTGTCACGTCCAATACTGTCTCCTGCCCAGAGCCCCTGGGGGGCTGTGATAATGGAAAATCAGCTTTGGACTTCCTTTTGGACATGGGGGCCACTTACTTGGTTTTAAATACCTGGCTTTCTAAATTTTCTTCTCTAAAAAAAATTTTTTTTAGTTGATGTATAGTCAGTTTACAATGTCAATTTCTGGTGTACAGCATGTTTCAGTCATACATATACATATATGTATTCTTTTTCATTATAGGTTACTGCAAGATACTGACTGTAGTTCCCAGTGCTGTACAGCAGAACCTTGTTGTTTATTTTATATCTAGTAGTGTGTATCTGCAAATCTCCAACTCCCAACTTATCCCTTCCCACCCTGTTTCCCCTTTGGTAACCATAGGTTTGTTTTCTATGTCCCTGAATCTGTTTCTGTTTTGTAACTAAGTTCATTCATGTCATTTTTTAAGACTCTACATATAAGTGATATATATTTGTCTTTCTCTGACTTCATTTAGTGTACTAATCTCTAGATCCATCCATGTTGCTGCAAATGGCATTATTTCATTGCTTTTCATGCCTGAGTAGTTTTCCATTGTATAAATATACCACAGCTTCTTTATCCAGTCATCTGTTGATGGACATTTAGGTTGTTTCATGTCTCGGCTATTGTAAACAGTGCTTCTGTGAACACTGGGGTGCATGTGTCTTTCCTAATTAGGGGTCCCTCTGGTTATATGCCCAGGAGTGAGACTGCTGGATCATATGGTAGGTCTATTTTTAGTTTTTTGAGGAACCTCCATACTTTCCTCCATAGTGGCTGCACCAAACTACATTCCCACCCACAGTGTAGGAGGGTTTCCTTTTCTCCACATCCGTTCCAGCATTTAACATTTGTAGACTTTATGATGATGGCCATTCTGACCAGTGTGAGAGGATACCTCACTGTAGTTTTGATTTGCATGTCTCTGATAGTGATGCTGAGCATCTTTTCACGTGCATGTTGGCCGTCTGTGTGATTTCTTTGGAGAGGTTTGTTTAGATTTTCTGCCTATTTATTTTTAAATTTTTCCATTGTTGTTATTGAGTTGTATGAGTCGTCTGTATATTCCGGAAATTGAAAAGGCTTGTCAGCCACCTTGCTTGCAAATATTTTCTCCCTTTCTGTAAGGTTGTCCTTTTGGTTGTTTGTAGTTTCCTTTGCTGTGCAAAAGCTGATAGGTTTGATGAGATCCCATTTATGTTTTATCTCCATTACTCTAGGAGATGGATCCAAATGTTGCTGTGATTTATGTCAGAGAACGTTCTGTCTCTGTTTTTCTCTTGGAGTTTTTACATTATCCAGTCTTAGATTTAGGTCTTTAATCCATTTTGAGTTTATTTTTGTATATGGTGTTGGAGAATGTTCTGCCCTTGGACCTGGCACATGCAAGATTCTGTGTATACTTCCCAAGAGAGTGAAGTCCGTTTTCTCCAGTCCCATGGTCTCCTGGAGTTAAGCCCCACTGGCCTTCAAAACCAGGTGTCCGGGGGTCTCCTCCTTCCAATGTTGGGACCCCGGGCTGGGGAGCCTGATGTGGGGCTCAGAACTCTCACTTTTGTGGGAGAGCCTCTGCAACTTAGTTGTTCTTCAGCTTCACCCACCCAGGAGGTATGGGGCCCAATTATATTACGAGTACGCCCCTACCATCCCGCTGTGGTTCCCTCTCTATATTTCCAATTGAAGATCTTTTTTGCTAAGTTCCAGTCTTTTTTCTCTATGGCTGTCCAGCAGTTGGTTGTGGTTTTGTTGTAATCACAAGAAGAGAGTAGCTCATGGTCCTACTGCTCCGCCATCTTGACCCGAAATTATGGAAAGTGAACAAGTAACATTCTTCATATATCAAAACAGCAGCTATTAACAATGAGAGACGATGCCAAATGTTGGCAATGGTGCAGAAAAACTCTCTCGGGACCAGGTGAGCGTAACTAGAAGCTGAGTGTGGGCTCAGCCCAGAAACAGCCTTGCTGTTCACGGCCTCTTGCCTGTTTACTTTTATGCTTCAGAAGTGCTGCTGGCACAGACAGTCATGATGCTCAGCAGTAAAGGAACAGGTAAGTCAGGACACAACCCTAACACAAGTATCGATGTACCCACCAGTAACGTTTTTCAAAAATACTCTGTAATGTGGAAAACACTTGTCATAAAATGTTAAATGAAGCAGGATAAAAATAACACGTGGGGTATGCATCCAGTTTTGTTTTAAAAGAAAGAGCACGTATTTACACGCAGAGAAAAAACCATAAGGAAATGCATCTCCTGGTCATGACCTGTGAATAGGTACTGAATCATTTTTATTCTTATAAATTTGATTTTTTTCAAATTCCTTCAATATGACATGTGTTACTTGTATGATCACAAGACAAAATTTATGTAAATAAAAGGACGTCAGGACTCCCATGAAAAGAGGGCCAAAGGTTATTTCAAATAGTTTCAAAGAAGAAAGACCAACATAAGAACACCTTCCATATTCAACCTCACTGGTTATGAAAAGGTGCCAAGTAAAGTAATCAGGTGCTGCTCTCAGCTGAGGACAACACCGTCCCACAGGGCAGATGGCAGGCACGGTGTCCAGGGCCCAAAGTGTTTTTGTCTGAATTTCTTTTAAAATAAAAATGAGTATGATAATGATCAAACCTAGATTGTATTTGTCTTCTGCCAAAGCAGTTGTCAGACAGAACTTTCCATTTGTCATGGAGGAATGGCCGTGACTGCCGTGATGTGGCCCTGGGGGACACCAGAGGAACAGCAGGGTGGCCGATGTCCAGGACCATGGCCGTGTAGTCACCGAGCCCAGGAGAGCGCCCGTCTGGACCCTGCTTCCGAGCACCGGCTTCAGGAAGCGGACGAGCCTTTCCGCCACCGTTGTTTGTCCGTGCTGAGACGGTACGCCCAGCACACAACCAGAAGCGTACTGAAGTGATTCCGTACGCTGTTCGTTCCCTTAGCTCACAATTTTCACTTCTAGAAATCTGCTCTAAAAAAATGCTAAAGTCGTGTAATGCAGAAAGATGCTCCATGAAGAATGACTGATAATAGTGAAAACATAGAAATAACTTCCACAGCCCAGAGAAGAATACCTAACAGAATGCCAGGCCTCCATTTGGAATTACAGCCCCAGACAGTGCAGCTACTTGGGAAAAGATTCTGCTATGCAGCTAAGAGGAAGAAAAAGACTAAAATGCTATACTGTATATATACCGTGTTTAAACTAATGAAAAAGGCTATATGTAAAAACCAGAAAGTAACATATCAAAGCGTGAAATGCTGTTTTATTAAGAATTATGGGTAGTTCCCCCTTAATTCTGTATTTCCTGAAATGTGGTTACTTTGCCTCCACAATTTAAAAAGTATACTAAAAAGCATTTCGTAAACTATAGCACTCTCTATACAAGTGTGAAGTATCACCACTGAGAAGACAGCTTATACCTGCTTAGAACTGAGTAGAAATGACACGCTTCAAGCGTGACAAGCCCCAGAAGACCACGCTTTCCGCCTCTGCGAGAGCACGGGGGTGAGAGTCCTCGAGGGGCTCCTCGGGCGGGATGGGGCCAGGCGGGGCGGGGCAGGGAAGCCGAGCTGCATGGTCCACAGAGAGGCCCTGCAGGCAGCCTTGCCAGCCGGGGGTGACAGCGTGCTTCCAGACCCCTCTCTCCCAGATGCACGTACTTGTGTGTCCCACTTTCCCACCACAGACAAGGTGGCCAGGCACGATGCTGTTGTATCAAGACCTGGCTCCTCGGATGCTGGGCTGGGTTCTCTGGCGGCTGCTACGTAAGTGAGCTGAGTCCAGGAAGTTCACTTTTTCCCAAGCCCCCACCATCCGAGATTACTCCCCCATCCTGGAATAGAATAATCTTCACTTGGAAGTAATGCTGTTCATAATTCTTGTTTTTTAACATCATTAACGTAACAATTTACAGAGGAAACTCCTGATCGAAATCATGCCAGGAGGCTGTCCAAGGACACAACAGCTGACATACCGTCTTTTTATCTGCAGAAATCATCCACTCCCCTTTCAGTGACTTCCGAACCCACCAAGGAAAACAGGACGGCGGGACATCCTCAAACGGCCCTCAACTCTCCTGCAGCATCTTCCTCCCGGGAGGTGATGGCCTCTCAGAGGTGCTTGCCTAAGGCAGGTGCGTGAAGCTGGGCCTCCTTGGGATGACCTCCTGCGTCAATTTCCAGGCTTGCTGCCCAGGGGGCAATTCCTGGTGGCTGAGGGGGGGACCACGCACAGGAGCTCAGCCATGTCCAGGGCATCGATGGGGTCCACGCCCGAGCCCCCCGCGCCCAGCAGGCCGCCGGGTACATAGTAGGTGCTGAGCAAGTGCTTGTCCAACTGGATGGCGAAGGGCTTCTCCTCGTTGTGGGCTCTCTGGTGCTCCGCCAGTGGGCCGCTCCAGCTGAACACCTCGCCACACTCGTTGCACTTAAACGGCTTCTCCACGGAGTGGACCTTCTGATGTTTAATGAGGCAGTGATTCTGGCTGAAGGCCTTGCCACACTGGCCACACTTGTAGGGCTTCTCCCCGGTGTGCACGCGCTGGTGCACGATGAGGGACGAGTGGCAGCTGAAGGCCTTCCAGCACCGGCTGCAGTCGAAGGGCTTCTCCCCGGTGTGCACGCGCTGGTGCACAATCAGGTAGGAGTGGGAGCTGAAGGCCTTGCCGCACTCGTTGCAGCGGAAGGGCCTCTCCCCGCTGTGGATGCGCTGGTGCACGACGAGGTAGGAGTGGCAGCTGAAGCCCTTCCCGCAGTCGCCGCACTTGAAGGGCTTCTCGCCCGTGTGGGTCCTCTGGTGCAGCGTCAGGCGGGAGCGGTTGTTGAAGGCCTTCTCGCAGTCACTGCACTTGAACGGCTTGTCACCGTTGTGGATCTTCTCGTGCACCGTCAGGGACGAGTGGCAGGTGAAGGCCTTGCCGCACTCGGCACACTTGTAGGGCTTCTCCCCGGTGTGGATCCTGTGGTGTCGCGTCAGGTGCGTCCTCTGGTTGAAGGCCTTGCCGCACTCGGCGCATTTGTAGGGCTTCTCGCCAGTGTGGACGCGCAGGTGCATGCTGAGCAGGGAGCTGCAGCTGAAGGCCTTCTCGCAGGCGCCACACTTGTAGGGCCTCTCGCCTGTGTGGATGCGCTGGTGCACATTCAGGGACGAGTGGCAGCTGAAGGCCTTGCCGCACTCGCCGCAGAAGAAGGGCTTCTCACCGGTGTGGATGCGCTGGTGTTCCAGGAGGTTGGTGCTCCAGGTGAAGGCCTTGCCGCACTCGCTGCACTTGTAGGCCTTCTCCCGTGTGTGCCAGCGCCGGTGCAGTGCCAGCGCTGCACTCTGCTGGAAGGCCTTTCCGCAGTCTCCGCACGCGAAGACGCTGGCCCCTTCCCCACTGCCCCGCCGCCTGCCGGTGGGCGGCTCCTTCCCACTGGACTTTCTCCCCCTGCCGGGTCTCTGCCGCCAGCTCCCGGCCCCGCTGGGTGGGAAGCTCTCTGCGTGTCCGTCCAGAGAGCCTCCTGCTGTGGGGATGGCGCACCTCGGGCGAATGTCCTTCTCAGACACCCTGTGACCCTGGCAGCGCTCCTCCGTGGAAATGTCCTCAGCGCTGGCGGGCACGGGCCTCCAGAGCACAGCCTCGTCACATGACAGAGCAGTCACCAGGCCACCCCAAGCGCCACCATCACCCAGACTCAGGACATGGAGATCAGACGGCGCCACCTGCTCCGAGACAGGCTCCCACGAAGGCTCTTCTTTGTAAATGACCGGCTGCTGAGGTGACAGCTCCCCGATCTCAGGCCTGGGCCCCCGCTCTATAAGAGACAGAGACACAGTCTTCTGAGGGCAGGTGGGCGCGGTGCCAGGACAGGTCTGAGCTCTGACCCAGAGCACAGCAGGGTGCAGAAGAAAGCAGACACCCAGCGGGCGAGGGGGCTGGGGCTGAGCTGAGGGGAGCACGAGCAGGTAGGAAGGAACAGGATAAGGAGCCTGGTGGGTGGGGGGGAGGAGCCACTCCTGGGCTCTGGAGTCGCCTACAACTAGCAGCCCCACGTGTGGATCAGCCAGCCAGATGCTGCTTCTCCCACCAGCAGGAGACAGCTGCTCTGTGTGTGCTCTTCCCTGCCGTATTCCCGGCACCGTTCCTGGCACGTAGCCAGTGCTCAAGTAAGGAAGAAAGGGAAGCAGAAGGAGGGTGGTGGGGAGGGGTCCACGTCCTCCCCGCCACGTCCCGCTCACCTGGACGCACCCCTCCGGGAACCTCTCTGGGCACCCGCCATGGCTCCTCACCTCGCTCCAGGTGGGAGATCACGTCGGGCTTGCAGACCGGAGGCCCTGTTCACAGGAAGAAGTGGCAGGCTGTGGGTGCTGCGGCTCTACAGACCCAGCCAATGGGACCGATGGCCCTGAAAACAGCCCAGCCGGCAGCAGGAGGTGGATGCCAGCCCTGGGGATGGGGTCTCAGAGGCAGAACCCACACAGGTGTGTGCTCCGAGGGCTCCACAGGTACCAACATCCCCCTCAAGAGCAGGTGGGGCTCCCGGGCCCTGTCCACAACCCTCTCTCTTCTAGGCCCCACCCTGGGACTGGCCACACTTCCAGAGATGCCAGCGGCAGCACAGACCCATGCCACTAGGGCTTGGGGCAGGGACCAACCACAAGCCTGCATCCTGCCTGGGCCCAGAGCCCAGGCAAGCACCTGCTGCATGGCAGATGCCCAGACTCCGTGGCCTGGGGAGCTGTCTTACCCAGGGCGAGAAGGTTCTGGTAGTTCTCCAGCATCACATCCCGGTACAGGGCCCTCTGAGGGGAGTCCAGCTGGCCCCACTCTTCCTGGGTGAAGTCCACAGCCACATCCTTGAAAGTCACCGATTCCTGGAATGACAGACGTTCGTTCTCACCCAGGATGGGAGAGATTCTGCTTATGTTCTTGGACAAACGCTGACTGAGAACCTCAGCAGTAAAGGGATAACTTTGGGTAACCCTCCATCCAGACACCATCTGTCCCATAGCCCTGATGTACATGCCACGACTGGGCCAAGAGTAGCCATGTGGGGCCTGGCTAACTGGGCCAGCAGACGGACCAGAGGCTGTGGTCACAAGTTCTGGGCAAGAAGCTATATTTCACATGGTCAAGGACACCAGACTTAAAGAACTTGAAATGTAACACGAAGAACCCAAAGCCCTATTCAGATGTCACCACTGCAGGACCCAACCCCATCCAGGAAGCCATCACCACACCCTAAGGAAGGAGACCCTGCACTTGTTGGAGTTCCGGGCCCAGGTGACCAATGGCTGCTCCCTGCCCTCCCTGCCTGTCCCACTTCTTCCTGCTGGACCCCTGCTTCCTGGCCCACCCCACCCAAACCTGCTCCACCTTCCCCAACACTGGTCACCAGTTTCAGGGTAACTCCCCAACTTGGTCATTCCAGTTCCAAGTTTGGAAAGCCCCAAGTGACTCCCCTCGGGCTCCTGCTCTGGAACCCCAGGATCCTCACCCCCTCACCACCTGCCAACCCCCTCAGCTGCTGCCCCACGGTCTCCACGCTCTGGACCACCCCTAACCCCGGCAAATAAGTGCTCAAGGCTCAGGGCTCTGACCGCAGGCAAGCTGCGTTCTAAACCACTGCCACTGACTGTTCTTTCCACAGACGCTGGTGCCCTAGGAGCCTGTCTGGAGCTGTAGAGAGGGCGTCAGCATAGATGTGAGAACAAAGAATAAACCCAGGGAGGGAGGAATGGGTTCCTACCTCGCATCTGCTGGGGAGTGACTGGTGTGGGCCAGCAGTGTGTCCAGGAACCCTGGATGTGCAATGGGACCCAGGCGGCCGAGGGGAGTGGTGTCCCGCCTCTAGGCAAGGCCTACACCTCCCTGGCAGTCAGGAAAAGTAGGGACCCTCTCTGGTCACTGGAGAGCTGACCTTCAGTTCTAAAAAAGGCTTACACTTTTAGTTACTCCTGATGCTGTGGACTGAACTGTATCCCCCCAAAATCTGTTGAAGCCCTCACCCCGGTGTGGCTGTATCTGGAGACAGGGCCTCGAGGAGGTAACTGAGGTTACACGGGGTCCACAGGGGCCCTGACCCCACTGGACTGGCATCTTATGAGACGAAGGTCTCCCTCCCCACCACGTGCACCAAGGAAAGGCCAAGTGAGGACACGGTACACCTGCAGGCCAGGGAGAGAGGCCACACCAGACCCGGACCCTGCTGGCCCCCTGACCTCAGACATCCAGACCCCAGAACTGTGAGAAAATACACTTCTGCTGTCTAGGTCCCAGACTGTGGTACTTTGTCACGGCAGCTGGAGCTGCCCAAAACAGATGCCAATAACAGATGGTCCAAGGTGACACCTCTCCTCCGCCAGGCACTCGGTGCAGCTCTGGAGGAGTGAGGGTCTGAGCATGATGACCCCGGGAGACACTCCATAAAACCCTGGGCAGCAGAAACTTTAAGTGGGACAGGAACCCAGAAACCACAAGGAGATTTATATTTGGTCCACAACAGTTAACGTTTTCTCTACAGTGCTCTGCCAAATCACTAAGAAAAAGGAAAATAAGAGGAAAATGGGCACAGGCTACGAGCAGACGATTCACGGGAAATCCCAAAGGCTGCTGAGCTCTGGAAGAGATGCTCAGTCTCAGCAGGAGTTCCAGAAAAGAAAAATGCAACAGCAAGCCCCTTTCCCAGGCACCAAATATTTAAGGTCTCAGAGCACCAAGCTAGGGCCAGAATGGGGTGGCCCTCCACCTTGGGCAGCTGTCGGGGGACCCCCCCCCCTTTGGAAAGTGGTCCCTGGGCCTGGTCCACCTGGCAGTTCCCACCAGCCCTGAGCAGCCGCAACAGCGGGGGAGCCCACTGAGCGCCTACCAGCAGTGATGGACACAGGATAGAGGACCGTGCTGCAGGGAGAACTCAGAGAGGAATTTCCTCCTGCTGTACAGGACACCGAGCAGAGTCCCCGGAAAGGCACCACCTCAGCAGCGAGGCAACATTAGCCTGAGATAAAAGGCTTCTCTGGATCCACCTTAAGAAAACCTAAAAGTAAGCCTTGGAAGGATCTGATACTAAACAATTTCACTGCATCCCGGAACAAATCCCAAAAATATTTAAGGCGTTAAGTCCAACACTCAACAAAGTAAAATTCAATCTGTCCAGTAACCAATCAAGTTACTAAAAGGAGAAACAAGTTACTAAAGTCAGAAGAATTAAGAATATCATAAAATGGGGAGGGTATAGCTCAGTGGCACAGTGCGTACTTAGCATGCACAGGTCCTGGGTTCAATCCCCAGTACCTCCATTAACAAATAAACACATAAATAAATCTAATTACCTACACAGACACGCAATTTTTAAAAAAAAGTATAAAATAATATTTACCTCAAAAGAAAGCACTAAGGGAGAAACAAATCAAAACGATACCACACATGTAGAGAACAAATAGCATAGTGGCGGATGTAAATCCAGCCATGTCAATAATTATATTAAACATGAATGGTCTACATATTCCAAACAAAAATTAGAGATTCCCAAACTGAATTTAAAAAGAGCCAACTATACGCCAGCTACAGAAATCCAATTTAAATATAAAGATAGACTAAAAGTGAAAGAACGGAAAGAGATATACTCTGCAAACACTCATCAAAAGAAAACTGAGACAGCTGTATTAACATCAAAGCACAGACACCATCAGAGATAGACATTACATAATAACCATTACACGAATGTGTAGTGATCATTATTACAGTACATCAAGAGCTCACAAGAATCATATAGAGGCACCTACTAACAGAGCCTCACAATACATAGAGCAAAAATGATAGAAATGACAAGAGAAATAGACACATCTACAATTATACTTGATGATTTCAACAATAATCTTTCTTAATAACTGATAGAATATACAAGCACAAAATCTGTCAGGATACAGAACAACTGAATAACACTATCATTCAAGTTTATCTTAACTGCCATTTACAGAACTCTAGCCAACAAAAGCAGAATACACATTCTTTTCAAGTGCACACAGAACATTTACCAAAATAAACCTCATGCTGGGCAATAAAGTCAGTCTTTGTACGATTTGAATTTTTTCAAATTTACTAAGTTCCTTTTCTGATTATAGCATAATTAAATTAGAAATAATAAAAGATACCTGGAAAATCCTCCACATACTTAGAATTAAACAACACACTCCTAAATAATACATGGTTGAGGAAGAAATGAAAAGAAAATTAGAAACCATTCTGAACTGAAGAAAAGGAAAATACAACGTAACAAAATCTGTAGGATTAGCTAAGGCAGTGCTTAGAGGGAAATTTACAGCATTGAATGCTGTATAAGAAAAAAGGTGTCAAATCAATATCTAAGTTTCAACCTTAAGAAACAAAGTAAAGGAAGGAAATGATAAGGATCATAAATGAATGAAATAGAGAACAGAACAGCAATAAAGAAAATCAGTGAAACCAAAAGACGGATCTTTGCAAAGATCAATACAATCAGTAATTAGACATATACTTACTATCTGACTCAGTAATTCCACTCTTGGGTATGATTCAAGAGAAAGTAAAACACACATCTGTGCTTGTACTTGAACATTTATAGCAGGTTTACTTGTCATAGCCAAGAGCTGGAAACAACCAAAATGTCCATCAGCTAGTGAGTGGAGAAACAAATTGTGGAGTATGTATACAACGGTGTTATGGGCTGAGCCGTGTTCCCCCCAAATTCATATGTTGAACCCTAATCTCCAATACCACAGAATGTGACTATATTTGAAGACAGGGACTTTAAAGAGGTAATTAAGGTAAATGAGGTCATTAGGATGGGCCCTAACACCACAGGACTCGTGTCCTCATAAGAAAAGGAAATCTGGACAGGCACGTACAGAGGGGAGACCATGAGAGGACACAGGGAGAAGCACCATCTACAAACCAAGGAGAGGGGCTCAGAGGAAACCAATCCTACTGACACCTTGATCTCAGACTTCCAGCCTCCAGAACTGTGACACAATACATTTCTGCTGTTTGCGCCACTTAGTCTGTGGCACTTTGCTGTGCCAGCCCAAGAAAACTAACACAAATGGAACATCACTCAGCAATCAAGAGGAACAAGCTACTGATCACATAAGGACATGAGCTCAAAAGCATGCTAAGTCAGTCAGAAACAAAAGACTGCATATCGCATAATTCCATGTGAAATTCCTAAAAAGGCAAAATCATAGTGGTTTCCAAGGGACAGGTGGGAAAGATCAACTGCAAATGGGCATGAGGGAACTTTCTGGGTGATGGATCATGACTGTGGCCCTGGTTACAAACCTGTATACACTTGTTGAAACTCACCAAATTTTACATAAAATGAGAGAAATCTGTTGCCTATAAATTATACCTGAATAAGACAGATTTTAGGGAGCTGAGAAGGTGGAGGTGAGGACACATGCTGAGAACATGCTCATTAGTGAGGGGCGCAGGGATGAAGCTGAATGGTGATGGCACTGACAGAGAGAGGAGGAAAAGGGGCAGAAACAGAGCTCCAGAGTCATCGGAATATGGTGCTGGTGAGGGAGGGCTGTCAGAGGTTATGTGGCTTCAGCGTGGCCTAAGCCTTGCTTAGGCCCTTCTGGGGAGTATTCCTAACCCACTGGGAGAAGCCCCTGTCTGCTATGTCTTCATTCTGCAGGATAGGAAGCAAAAAGGGGTGAGCGTGGGAATCGAAAGCAGATGTGGAAATGAAACTAGCAGACGAGTCAGAAGAGACCACAGGGGATGACCCAGGAGAGCAGACCCCTCGCCCTCAGTGTGAGACCGCTGGGAGACGAGGGCCAGTTACTCAAAGACCTAAGAAGCTGGTATTTTAGGAGTAACATCTGTCCACATGAAGGGCAGGACCCTTCGAGGTGATCACTCACACACACCACTTTCTCCTGAACCACTTGAAGGTAAGGTGCAGACATCGTGACATCCCACCCTACATTCTTCAGCTTTATCTCCTAAGGATATTCTTATACAACCACCATCATCACACCCACGTATTAAATATTCATACAATATAATCGAAGACACAATCCATTTTCAGCTTTCCTCAATCTTCCCAAATTGCCTGGGATAGAACTTTTGGATCTATGACCCACGAAGGATCACATACTGCATGTGCCTGTTATGTTTCCCAAGTGTTTTACAGAACTATAGAACATCCTAGCATAATACAAAAGCTGGGCAGGTCTCACCTTACATGTTTTACAGCCATTTATACCTTTCAAGTGGAAGGCTGGCAGAATTGCCAAAGCCTAAATAAATCAAAAGACCCTCAACCCTCCAGATCTTTCACCACCCACACGGTCTTTATCAACCGTACCCTTCTAAATTTGACGGGTGGGGGTGGTTTAGATGGTGGAACAAAACGGGGAGCAAAACCCAAAGTCTGTAAAAGGAGGGGTTTGCCCCTCACTCAGCTGTGGAAGCAGCCCTAAGGCCAATTCCCTGTTGAGCCCCTGGATCCTCTAAAACTGCAGGCTCTTCCCTGAAGGCCCCATGTTAGGGGCCTGGTACAGAGGAAAAGGACACAGGGACGCACCCCCTACCGTCATTCTGACACCAGCGCTGCAACGCAGCCCTTCCTTCAGCTGCTCCACACCCTTCTACTTAGTTCCATCCTAGAAAGCTTCTCCAAACAAGGACCAACTACCACAGACATCCCCTGGGTCTGCACATGGATATGAGTGATCTCACATGAGCTGTCACCTACTTGCTTGGGTGCCACAAGAACCACTCCTCAGAGCTCCAGGCAGAGTGCTGGGCAACGAGTCCAGTGATGGACTGAATCAGCCTGGAAGGGACAATCATCTCCAGGGCACACCTGGGCGTCACCCGGGTCCCTTCACCCTGAGCTGTTTCCACGCCCAGAGCCTACTGAGGACTGAGAGCAGGCGCCCAGGCAGGGGGTCCTTGGATGACTGACATCCTGGGCAGCGGAAGGATGGTGCTAACCCTCTTCGTAAAAAACCAGAAGTTCAAAGGAAGAAAAGACAGCCACTCACCTCGCACCTGGCTTCCAGGAGACCCTGACCCATTTTATCTTCTGGAATCTCTTGGCGGGAAAGAGCAGGGTCCTGAGAGGGGAGAGCTGGGAAGCAGACATGAGTTAACGGGGCTGTTCTGCCCACAGCTGCCAGGCACCCCGGCTGAGCTAAAGCCCACGCACCCCCGGCCCTGGGAGAATCAAGGGGAGGAAGGTATCGCCCCGCAGGTGGGTGGGAACGAGCCCCAGCCTCCGCAAGTTCTGATACAGCTAATTCCGCAACCCAGCGTCTCAGGCCCTCCCGTGACGGAGAAGCAGCGCCATTCCCTTCCCCTCATCAGCCCGGCTGTCCACAGTGACCAGGAAGGAGGCCTGATTCCGGGGCGCTTCTGGGACACCAGCCGCCCTCTCTGAGAGCAAATCCACAGGCCCATGCCCGACGGGCCCAGCAGTACCTGTCTCCCGGGGCTCCGGGGCCGGGGTCTCCATGGCGCCTTCCTCGGCGGCCGCCACGGGGTGGGGCCCGCTCCTGGCGCTCAGGACACCTCTGGGCAGCCCCGTGAGGCCGGTCGGCGCCCCAGCTCGGGGTCGGGCGGGCTCCACAGGCGCCCCCGCCCCATCCTGCGCGCCCCACCGGCCCGTCACCCACGCCTCCTGGGCCCGCGCGAGCCGGACAGGCCTCGGGCTCGGCCTCTCGGAGCCGGGGGTGCCGTGGGCGGCACACAGGCCCGGGGCGCAATGGCAGACCGACCCACCGCCGGACGGACGCGCGGCCGAGCCACACCGCCTCCACAAAAGGACCGCGGCCACCACAAAGGAGCTCCAGTCGGCTGTCGTGGGACGTGCGCCTGCGCCGTCCGAACGTGCACTACAACTCCCGGGAGCCTTTGCGTCGCGCAGGGGCGGACTTCAGTTCCCAGAGGGCGTCTGGGCCGGAGGCCCTTAACATCGGACCTGGACGAGAGTGTTGTACAGCCTTCTGGGAAGTGTAGTTTAGGGGCCAACAACCTGCGCTCGGGCCCCGCCCCTCTCCCCTGTTGCTGCACGCATCTGGGTATGTGTGTGTGTGTGTGTGTCTGTGTGTGGTGTGTGTGTGTGTGCTGTACGGTGTGTGTGTGTGCTGTACGGTGTGTGTGGTGGTATGTGTGGTGTAGGGCATCCTGGGTTACTGCTGAGTGTCTAATTGTGGGGTATCGGGAAGGCGGTGCCCGGGAACATGGATTTGTCCTGTCAGTTTCTCCAGGTGGAGTAGGGAGGCTTTAGCCCACATCCACTTTTGCACAAATATCTCAGGCATATCACTGTGGGACACCAGAGGTGGTGATGGGCTTTCAAAGGGTTTCCTGGGGCCCCCGCCCCTGCGGCCCCTCCAGGAACTAGGCACCTGGGGAGGAGGTGGTAGAGCCCCAGCCCTGCTCTCAGACCAGGTGGTCTTGGCCCCGTCCACCCTCAGAAGCTGGGGAGGGAGGTTATGTATGGGTAGTGGCCCTACCTTGACACAGTGCTCTAACACTGCCACCTTCCCTGACTTGGAGCCCAGGCTCAGCTTTGGTCACAACCTGTGCCCAGGCATCCTCTGCTGTGGTGGCTAGACTCCAGTAAGTCCCCTATGAATCTTGTCTCCTGGTAATCACACTCTTGTGTGGTACCAACCACACCAAAGAGGGCTGACTTGTGTGAGAAAAAGGAATAGCGTGGAAATGATGGTGTGCAAGACATCACGTTAGGTCATACAGACACTGATTGCAGCTTCAGCCTTGCTCTTCTGGACCACTTGCTCTGGGGAAGCCAACACTACATCCTAAGGACACATAGCAAGAAACCAAGGCCTCCTGACCAAAGCCTGCACAAATTTGCCACCTACAGAGGGACTGATCTTGGAAGTGGATCCTCCTCCTTGGTGACCTCTCACCACCTTATGAGAGACTTTTAGCCAGAACAACACAGGAGAGCCAGATGTGGTGTGCAGTAATCAAAGCTTATTATTGTTTGAAATCACTAATTTAGGAGTAACTTGTTGTGCAGGAAAAGATAACAAATTTGGATAAAAGTAATATATATCATTAATGCAGATAACTAATTCCAGTATTTGGAAACAGGATGCTGTGAAAACAAACACTGAAACGTGGGAGTTTTGGAACCAACAAAGTGCAGAAGCCAGAAGGACTTCGAGAAGAGCAGTAGGGAAGGCAGAAATGCCTTTCAAGGGTCTGTTAGAAGAAGCCTGACAGTCCTTGAGGAGAGTTTGGATGAGAACTTAAAGGAAAGACAGAAAAATGTTTCTGGAAATTGGAGAGAAGGGAAACTTTGTTATGTCATGACAGAAAGTTTAGTAACACTGTCAACTGCTAAACATGGTGGAAGAAACTAACATGGAAAGTAGAAAATGTGCCTAACGAACTGGGTGATCTGACTGAAGAGGTTTCCAGCCAGACTGGTGAAGGTGTTTCCTGGCTACTTGCTGCTTCTAGTAAAATAGGAGGGGAGATAAGTCTAGTATTAAACAAAAAGGATCTAGGAATTACTGGTTTTGAAAACTTCCAGCCTCTCCGGATGGCAAATGATGCTGAAATGGAGAAATGGTCTACAAGCAAAGATTAAATCCAGAGCACAGTCAGGAAAACATGGTATAAAGATGAAGTTGCATGAAAAGATGTTCACTTAAAATGGCTTAAAGACTTAAATATAAGACAAGACACGATAAACCTCCTAGAAGAAAACATAGGCAGAACGTTCTCTGACATAAATCTTAGCCATGTTCTCCTAGGGCAGTCTAACCAGGCAATAGAAATAAAAGCAAAAATTAACAAATGGGACCTAACTAAACTTATAAGCTTCTGCACAGCAAAGGAAACCATAAGCAAAACAAAATGACAACCTATGGAATGGGCGAAAAATATTTGCAAATGTTGCAACTGACAAAGGTTTAATTTCCAGAATATATTAACAGCTCATACAACTTAATAACAAAAAACAAACAACCTAATCCAAAAATGAGCAGAGAGTCTAAACAAGCAATTCTCCGATGAAGACATACAAAAGGCCAATAGGCACATGAAAAAAATGCTCAGTATCGCTAATTATCAGAAAAATGCAAATCAAAACTACAATGAGGTATCACCTAACACCAGTCCGAATGGCCATCATTAAAAAGTCCACAAACAATAAATGCTGGAGAGGGTGTAGAGAAAAGGGAACCCTCCAACACTGTTGTTGGGTATGTAGGTTGGTGCAGCCATTATGGAAAACAGTATGGAGATTCCTCAAAAAACTAAAAATAGACTTACCATATGATCCAGCAATCCCACTCCTGGGCATATATCTAGAAAAGATGAAAACCCTAATTCAAAAGATACATGCACCCCAGTGTTCACAGCAGCACTATATACAATAGCCAAGACGTAGAAGCAACCTAAATGTTCATCGACAGATGACTGGATAAAGAAGCTGTGATATATTTATACAATGGAATACTACTCAGCCATATAAAGAATAAAATAATGCCATTTGCAGCAACATGGATGGACTGGGAGATCATCATTCTAAGTGATATAAGCCAGAAAAAGAAAGAAAAACATCATATTATATCATTTCATATTTGGAATCTAAAAAAAAAGGAAGGAAAAAGAGGACACTAATCAATTCATTTATAAAACAGAAACAGATTCACAGGCTAGTAAACAAACTTATGGTTACCAAGGGAAAGGGGGTGAGAAGGGATGAATTTGGTAGTTTGGGATTTGCAAATGTTAGCCACTACGTATAAACAATAGATTTAAGAAAACAAGAAAAAAAAAAAAGATGTTCACCATCAGCTGTCAGGGAAATACAAAAAAAACAAAAAACAAAAAACAAAAAACACAACGTGACCCCACTTCACACCCTGAACGGCTGAACTAGCACAGAGATAATGACGAGGGCGTGGAGAGCCTGGCAGCTGCGCACCCTGCTGCTGGGAAGCTAAATGATGCAGCTGCTTTGGAGAAGAGTCTGGAAGCTCCTCACAAGGTTAAAAATACAGGCATACCTAGTTTTACTGAACTTTCTTTTTTTTTAATTTAAAAAATTTTAATCGAATACTGCACTTTCAAAGACATTGAGTTTTTTTTTTTAAACAAGTTGAGGGTTTGTGTCAACCCTGTGACAAACAAGTCTATCAGCGCCATTTTTTCATGTCATTGCTCATTTCATGTCTCTGTGTCACATTTTGGTAACTGTTGAATTATTTCAAACCCAACACCAGCAAAAAGATTTCGAATTGTGGAAGGCTCAGATGATGGTTAGCATTTTTTAGCAATAAAGTATTTTTTAAGTAAGGCATGTACATTTTTTTAGACATAATGAGTGTTTGTTATCTGAGTGCCTCTTGTCTCAGTTCTGGTTTGTGTCTCGGTGTGCCTGTGTGTGTGTTTGTGTGTGTGTATGTGCGTGCCTGGTGGGTGAGTGTGGAGAGTTTGGTTCATGCGACCCTGAATGAGATGGACAGGTTTCTAGGAGCGCATGCCGGGTCCGGACAGTTGACCTACCCATTGTCCCCATCATGTCCCCCTGGCCCTAGACCCCTGGTTCACACTGCCCCCTCCATGGGAGTGGACCCATTTCTCTTCGCCAGAAAGAAGACTGTGTCCTTTGCTTGGGACCACCTAGACCTGGAGGGCACGGGCCCTGAGGAAGGCCCAGCTCCTGCCCTTCACCCTGGGCCTTTCTTCCGACAGAGGTGAGTGGTAGGGTGAGGTGGAGTTGGGGGGGGACTGGGAGGGGGCGAGTTATCAGGGGAGGGGCCTGCAGCCTCCCCCAGCCTCCCTATCCTGGGAAGAGATGTGGCCACCCTCGCATCTGGGAGGTGGGACACCTGCTAGTGTTGAAACTCGCTTGTTGTCATCGGGAGAAACCCCGACACGTGGTGACCAGAAGTGCGAGCAGCGAAGTGTTCCCTGTGAAGGGGGAGAAGGCTGCGGAAGGAGAGCGGCGGATGGAAGGACTGGGCTTTCCTCTGCAGAAAGGGACATGCTGCGGTTCCCCTTTATACCGCCCCTGGTTGGGGGGTGGGGTGGAGACTGTGACCCGAGGCTGCAGGAGCAGGAGACGAGACCTGGAGGCGGGAAGGGAGCTTATTCCTGGAGGGCAAGTCCAAGCCCCGGGCCCTGCAGAAGTGAGGTGGGAGCTCTTGGTTTGGAGGGTGGGGGCAGATGGGGTCCTGGTCAGACTTAGGTTTAACAGGCTGGCTCTGAGAGGGCCAGGGCCAAACCCGAGGCCTGGAGAGGTGAGGCCGGTGGGGGCACGACGGCTCCGTCCAGGGGACTGGCCCAGCAGGAAGCAGCACCGGGGTCTGAGGTCACCGGGAGGGTTTAAGCAGCAGGGCGAGTCCCAAGTGCTGCTAAGACGTCAAAGATGAGGACAGTGGGGAGGGTACAGCTCAGTGGTAGAGCATGTGCTTAGCGTGCCCGAGGTCCTGGGTTCAATATCCAGTCCCTCTACTAAAAAAATAAAATAAAAAGGTGAGGGCAGAGAGGTGACCTTTGGCCGCAGGGAGGTGGAGGTGACCCAGTCCCCTTCACCAGGAATATCAGGAATACCAGGACGAGGTCCATCCCAGGGGCTGGTTGTCGTGAGGATGGCCTTGACATGGGGACCCCAGCCCAAGGCAAGATTAGGGGAGCCCCCGAGGACCCCTGTGTGGGCAGTGTGTCCATCTGTCCCAGGTGGCCCTCCAAATTCAGCCTCCTCTGTGGGTGGGAGGGTGAGACACAGAGTTACGGGGCTCACCTGTCCAAGGTTGGACCCCAGGCTTATCTCATTGGTCGCGAGGCTGGGCCCCCAGGGCAGGCAGGTCAGGGGGCTAGGGTCCCCGCCCAGACTGGTCAGAGCCACTCCAGGCTGGACGTTCCAGGGCTGCTGAGGCCAGCAGCAGGCAAACAAGGCCATTAACAGGTAATGAGCTCGTTACTGAGGTCAGGCAAAGTCATTACTGGGTAATGAGTTACCCTCAGCAGAGCCTGGGGAATGCTTGGGTAGCAGGAGCCACCAGGAGGCCAGGGATATTTCCAGGGCCTAGTGAGCCCAGCCCCCTCAGGAAGCCCCGTTCCCGCAGCAAGACCAGGAACACGTCACTGCCCCTCGCCTGCAGCTCAGGGGGCCAGCCAGGACCTTCTGGACTACACAGACCTACCACTTGGGTCCCAGGCCTCCCCTGGCCACTGCAGGCCTTCCCAGCCTCTGTTGCCCCTGCGCCCTCACCACTTCCTGGCCAGCAAAGATGCACCCTGGGCTCTGATGGCAGGGAGGAGACAGGCAAGGCCATGGGGACCACTGGAGGTCCTGAGGCAGGACGAACCAGCCCAGAATTGTGTTATGAGCAGTGGCCCAAGGCAGACCTGCTGGCTTAGTCTACCAGGGCCCCACTACATGGCCTGCACTTTGGGGCCTGAAGGGTACATCGTCTTCCCTTCCCTACAGCTGGATCTGGGGGCCAGGCTCCCCTCTGCGGCCTCCCTTGCTCAGCCTCTGAAGGCCCAGCCAGTCCGGCCAGATGGAGAGCACAGACCTGGCCCTAGACCCCCGGTTCACACTGCCTCCTCCATGATGAGCTCAAGACTGACCCCCACCCGGTGGCCTGTCCCCTTCGGGCCCCTTCATGGAGTGTCCCCCCGACACATAGGCCCTCAGAGCCCACCTGCTTCAGGGACCTCCACCTGCCTCTCTGTGTCCCTGGCTTCACTGAGAGACAGGCGGGCCGGAAGCTGGTGTGCATTCAGCTGCAGAAGGCAGACTCCCGTGCCCTGGAGCACCCACACCCCCTTTACCTGGTGGGGTAGGGGGACCTGGGACCTGCATCTCCAGACTCTCCTCCAATGACCATGAGGCTCCTCTCCCCTCTGAGGCCATCAGAGCCCCTCCAACATGCGAAGCCCTGCCCCCTGAACAATCCTGGCTCACACCTCCCCTGGGGCTCTGGGAAATCAAACCTCCCATCCAGGCAGCTGCCAAGGTTTAAGAGCAACAGGATGCAAGGGTGACGTGACATCATAAAGTCACAGGGAATGACTGCCCCCCTCCTCCGGGCAGAGGAACCCGGGGCGTTCTCTCCTCCATGAGTTTATGAAGGCATGGTGCCAGGCTGGGGACAGCCTGGGAGCTGGTGGCCTCCCATGGACACAGCATAGTCCTGGCATGCAGAAGGAGGCGGGGCCCAGTCAGCCCTCCACGCAGGGAGCTATCTGGCAGGCTGGGCTGTGAGGAGCTTCCAGAAGGAACTGGGAAGCAGGCCTGTGTGCAGCCTCTGGCCCAGTGGCTCTGTCCCTGCTGGTGACCCGAAGGGACAGCCCCCACCTCGCTCTGACCAACTGCCCACAGCGAGGGCTCCCCATCCCAGCTCATCACCACAGGCCTTATCATTGGCCCTGGTCCCTCCACCGATGCCCCTCCAGCCAAGGTCACACCTCCCTCTCCACCCTCACTGAACTTGATCCATGGGGCTCAGGGTCGAGCTGACCACCTCTCTCCATTTGCCTTGATCAACACCTCTGCAAAGCCCCCTCTGGACCCATGGGGCCCCCAGGCCCCACCCCCGCCTTTGTCTTCTCCACACACCTGCTGTGGGACCCTCTGCCATGGGCCGGGACCCATCTCTGCAGCCCCTGCAGGACCCTGGGCTCCTCACTGCAAAGACTTGGCCCATATCACAGCCCTCCAGCAGCCTCTGTCTGCCCCAGCCAAGGAGGTGCCCTGGCAGCCCACCCTCGCTCCTCTAGCCTCTCATATCCACATCTGCTGGTCTGCAAATCTGGAATCTCTCCTGGACCCTCTCCCACCCTCTTGGCCTCCTGCCAGCCCCTCCTGAAGATCTTAGAGCCTCCTGCATTTCACAGGTGAGGTTCAGAGAATGCAGCGTCCCTGGCCACCCAGTGGGGCTCCAGCAGGCCTGGGGAAGGAATCCAGGCCTGTGTCAGCAGTATTTTAATTACTGATTGGGGGGTAGTTGGTTAACGAGGCTCTAAGGGATTAGCAGAGCCAGATGCTGGCAGTCTCCAGGGGCCAGGTGACTCAGCAGGAGTAGAGGTCTGAGGGGTTGACGGAGCGCCAAGTTCGCGCCTCCCCGCACTGTCCAGAGACAGGCTGCAATGAATGAATGAGATCATGAACAGAGAGGCCCAGGTGTGTTCACAGTGGCAGGGGGCCAGAGTGGCCCAAGAACAGGGGTGACAGCACCCCAGTCACACACACACACACACGCCACCCCCAACTGTGGGCCCTGGGACACAGGTTCCAATGCTTGTCCTGCCATCTGCCCTCCCAGCCTCGCCTGGACCTGCGCCAGGCCCTCCCTCCCCAAAGTCTGCTGAGCACCGAATCCTAACTAGCCCCTGGAGTTCAGTGAACACAGCAAGCTGGGCATGGGGGCTGCCCTCCAGAGGGGCACCCAGCACCCCATTCCTGGCCTGGTGATGGGACTGGGAGGCAGTGAATGTGTGAAGGCACCAGGGTGAGAAAGACTGGGCGCAGTGGTGAGGGGCTCCCACAGAATGTGAATAGGTGGGAAGGACAGGAAAGACAGCGGGGATGGCCATGAGGGCCTTGAATGCCATGCCAAGGAGCTGCACAGCTCGCCAAGGGGTGCCCCGCCCGGGACCCTCAGGCCCAGACTCATTCACCCAAGAACTCCATCTGACATCCAGCCTGTGCAGCACACCTGGCCCTGTGCTTGGGATCCTACTGCGGATGGAGGCGGATAGAAAACGGCCATTTAATCAGGACTGTGAAGGTGCAGTGGGGGAGGGGCTGAGCTACCTGTTGGGCCGCCCTGCCGAAGTGGGGTGAGTGGGAGCATCCAGGCGAGGAGGGGAGCAGGGGGCACATTCCAGGCAGGAAACAGCCTATGCAAAGGCCAGGACACGGCCAGTGTGAGACGGCTGGACCTCCAGCAGCCTCCTGAAGGCAGGGGCACAGCAGAGCACAAAGGAGACACCTGAAAAGCTTAGATGTCGGGGCCAAAGTGCATGGGTGGGTTCCTGCACATGTGGATGGATGGCAGCGCAGTGGGGAGATGACCGTAGCCTGGATTGCATTATGGGAGGAGGAGGTCCTAGCCAGTGAGGAGGGCTGTGGCAGTGACCACACCTGCCCTCCCCTGACTGTGTTGGGGCCAGTAGCTTTGAGCAGAGAATGTGAGCTGGTTTCCCAGTTGGGTTTGGGTGCCTGGGGTTCTGCAGCTGTTGTTTCACGTCCCAGTCACCTCTGCCCAGAATCCTGTCCAAGCCCCTTGTTGGGACCCACTCCCTTCGTGGTCCCACGGGCAAGTCCTGCACGCTGAGGCCTGCCAGCGCAGTTCCCCTGCTTCCCTGGGGCTCCATCCTCGCGGGTCTGAGCCCTGCCAGGGTTCCCCCGGCTGCAGGCCAGATCCCCTGAGATCTGGGTCGTTCCCACTGTGGCCCCGGGGGCCTTCTCCACGGAGCGTCGCCCGGGCCCCAGCGGTCGCTAGGCTGCGGGTTGTAGCTCCAGCCAGGCCAGGCGCTGGAGGCGGTGGTGGGGGCGACGGCGGTGCAGATGGCGGCAGAGCCCGGGCGCCCATGGGCCCAAGCGCGCAGAGCGTACGGTGCCAGCGAGGCGCTGCAGCGCGCGGTGGGCCGCCGGCGGGACCACGGGACGCAGCCCAACGGGCCAGGAGTGGAAGAAGCCCGCGCCCCGGGCCGCCTGGCTCGTCTGCGGGGCCAGCTGCGGGCGGAGGCGGCGGCGCGGGCCGACGCGCCCCGGCTGCTGCGGCTGGTGGACCGCGCGGGGGCCGCGGCGGGGGCCGCAGGGAAAGGGGATGTCGAGGAGGGGCGCAGCCGCGGTTCGGTGTGCTCGGTGTGCGGGGAGCCGCGCGGCGGGGCCACCTACCCGGCGGGCGTCCTGGAGGTGAGCGAGCGGAGGCTGCAGGAGGGCCTGGCGGCCATGCGGGCCGAGCTGGGTGCGGGGCTGGAGGCGCTGCGCGCGGAGCTGCGGGCCGAGCTGGACGCCCTGCGCGCGCTGCTCCCGCCCCCTCCGCCGCCCGCCCGCCGCGAGCCCCGCGTCCCCCGCGGACCGGCCCTGCTGCGGGCGCTGGGCACCGCGAAAGCCCTGGCCGCGGGCGCGAGTTCCGCCGAAGACGCCTCAGACGGCCCGGCCGACGGCAGCGCAAGCCGGGTCCCGGCCCGGAAGAACCTCAAGAAGACCCCGGTGCCGCCCGGGGCGCCGCAGGGCGGTGGGGATTAAGCGCGGCCGCGCCCAAGGGGCCCGGGGCGAAGGGCTGGGGCGCTGCCGCTGGCCGAGAGACTTTGCTACCCCGGGGAGGGGCGGACTGGTGGCTCGAGGGGCGCGGAGGGAGAACGGTCCTCCGACGCCGCCTGCTCGGCTTGGGCATCGGAAGGGGCGGGAGTGCGGATGGCTCTCGAGTAGCAGGCCACCGCTGAGGTTCAGGCTGGAGGAGGGGCGGAGCCCCTTTTGGCGCTAGAGCCGGGAAGGGTCGGGCCAGTGTTCTGTCAGGCCCCAAGAGTGAGGTGGGGAGCGCCCTGGGCCCGCAGGTGGGACTCCTCCACCTTGGAGATTGCTAGTGTGATTTCAAGGGTCTCAAGGAGAGGGTCAGGCCCTCCAGCACTGGGGTGGAGAGTGTGACCCACACACCAAGCAACAGACACCGGGGATACGTGGGTGGCTGGGACACTGTCACTTGGACGCAGCCTCACTCAGGACCGTGTTACCCTGATGTACAACCACCTTCTACTGCGGATCAGTGGACAGCAGCCTGATTCTTGCCAGCTTCATTCTCCTGACTGTCCAACCCATCCTCTCCTGGACAGCAATGCCTGACACAGCACATCTGGTCAGTGCCCCCTGGACTCTTAGCTTCGCTTTGAACAGTGACGCCAAGTCCGCTTAGCCCTCACATGGCCGCATCACAGGCAGTCATCCGACAGCAGTGTCTCTCTGGACAGTGTCAACTCCACCTACATCAGACTCTGCAGCCCACCTTCCCAGAGTGTCGCCTGGCCAGGTCTCACTCGGTACAGATAGCTCTTCACTCGCTGTCCCTGTCACCAGAACCCATCCGCTGAGCCGGGCCTAAAGTGCAGGGGCTGGAACCAGCAGCTTCTTACATCCTGGCCTTGGGGAGGCAGCAGCTGGAGGTGTCACTTAACCACACAGTGCCCAGGGTGTCACCCAGCTCATTTATAAAATAAAATGTGTAATCCTGGGCTTTAGAAGTCTGGGGATCCAGGTGTGAGGTGTAGGTTGGGAATTGGGGTGCCTTCTTCCTGAGAGGGATCTGGGGACGTCTGGGTCTGCAGGGGGGGTCTGTGGTGGAGGAGGGTCGCTCAGGAGTCTCGTTGTATGGACGGGCACATGGAGGCTTCTATGGAAGCAGCAGTTCGCCCAGGCTGCCCCTCCTCCACCCAGCTACACAGGGCCAAGATCAGTCTGTGTGATGTAGGTGGAGTTTATTGCAGGAAGAGGGTCTCGTCTGCATCCTAGGGCCCCCTTCAGAGCCATAAGCTGAGCCCCAGGCCCAGCAGAGCCCCAAACCCTCGGCCCAGGTTGGGGGCTGCTGCCTGGATGGAGGTGTAGGGGGAGGCTGAGACCCTGCGCCCACCGAGAGGCTGCTGCGGCTGGACATTCTCCCTTAGCGGCGCCGGGTGCGAACCAGGGGCCTGGGCCAGGGTCTGGAACTGGGCCACCTGAGGGTACAGGGCAGAGGCAGTCAGGACACGCTGTGCGGGAGGGTGGCAGGTGGGTGGAGGGGGTTTGGGGGGCAGGGCAGGGTGGCGGCCGCACCTGTGCACGCCCAATGGGGACAGTGTCCTCAGAGATGGTCCAGAGCACCGCAAGCTTGCAGCAAGGCATGGTCAGCGACCCCTGATAGCGGTAGGAGCGAGAGAGGCCAGAGGTGCCCGGCAGCAGCGAGGCCAGTGGGAAAGTGGACGCCAGCTTCATGGAGGCCCCTGGGTGGGGAATGGGCAGCAGGTTGGAAGCAGCTTCCTTGTGCCTAGACACCCCCGCCCCGGCTGTCCCCGTTGAGCACCCCCCACCCTGTGCTCCTCATTGCGCGCAGACATGTTCCTGAGGCCCCACACAAGGGCCGAGAAGTTGGCGTTGCCAGAGTCCTGCTTCTGGGGAGAGGACTCCGAGTGAGAGGGTATCAGAGTGGGGAGGTCTCAAAAAGGGGGAACACTGAACAGGGTGTAGGAGAGACTAAGTGGGAAGAGGGTAGGTTCCCAGTGAGGGGTGTTTGCTGAGGGGGTCACCCCCACTGAGCCCGCAGAACCACCACCTCCCGCTGGCCCCATCCTCCCACAGAACCCATCAAATCCTATAAACCCTTTAGAGGCCCCATTGCCCACCCAGGACTACACAGGCCACCTGCCCCCTCTACAGACCCCCACGGACCCCTTTCTTGAGTGCAAGCAGTCACCCAGCACCCGCCTCCCTGCCAGGAGTCACATGCCCCCTCCCTCACCACCAAGAGCACGGCCAGCACTGCCAGGCCGTCAGGGTGACCTCGGGCCTCTCCAGTGCTCAGGTACCGGGTGCTCATGTGGACCACGTGCATCTGGGGAGACACAGACCATGGGAGGTACCCAGCTGCCCCCAGAAGGCTCCCCCTGGCCTCCCTGGGCACTCCCACCACCCTTCCACAAGCCCAGGCCCACCTCCATGGGGCGATGCTGCCCATCCAGGCTGTGCTCTGAGCCCGTTTGCCCGGGGCACCCCCAGTGGAAGTGCAGCTGCAGCGCTCGGTAGGCAGGTGGTGGCAGTCCGGCACCCCGCACCTCCAGGGGGCTCTGTGAGCCAGTGTCCACGTGGAGGAGCACTGAGGGAGAGGTGGGAGCACATGACATCCTCTTTCCCCCACCCAGCTGCCCCTCTCGGGCCAGCCTGCTTCCTTCTGGGGCTCCACAGAAGCACCACGCAGTCGGTATCTAAGCCCCTTTGTTGGTGGCCGGGTGAGGCCCCCCATACCGCAGTGGAAACCCCACCCCCTGGATGGAGGGGAGCAGATGGACTCCTGTGGCTGGAGTCCTGATGCACTGCAGCTATGTGACTGTGGGGGTTGTGGAGATCCCAGGGCACCTGACTTCTGGGTATGTCCTGACTTCTGGTCCTTAGGGACAATGGCTGATTGCTACTGGTAGCGGGGTCCTGACATCTTTCTGGGGGAGGTCCCCAACCCCAGGGTACTGACCTGTATGACCATCATTCTCCAGTGTCCAGGGGCCTGGAGGTGCTGAGTCATAGCCTTGGAAGATGAAGGGTCCAAGGGTCAGGTCCTGCTGGACCAGGTGAAGATCGATGTTGATAGGGGACTGGGCAGGGCCCTCACAGGCAGGGGCCATCTCCTTCCAGTGGGTGGGGCCTGAGGGAACAGGTCTGGGCTCTGTAGGGGGGCTCAGGAGGCAATATGAAGGTACACAGAGGAAGGTGGCCCCCCCACATACCCAGAGAATAGTCCAGTGGCAGGAAACTCCTCCCTGCTCGGCCCCAACCTGATAGGTCATGACTGACACCCTGCCCTCGCCAATTCTGGCCCGGTCATGATGTTTGCAACACCAAAATAGGAGCAAGCACACTCTGACATAGCCCTGGCAGGCAGTCTGACCCACGCAGAAGGGGGCTGGGAGGGTCTCCTGCCACAGGTCACACACCCACACAGGGGACCACCACCACCTGCTCACACGTGGGCCACACCGACAGGCTTACAGATTCTGCCTGATGCCAGCAGCCTGGCACACACTGCAGGACTGGGGAAGCCAGTAGCCACAGACCTGGACATGCAAGGGGACATTCACACACATGCTGCCTGCTGCTCAGTCACTGTGGCCCCGACCACAGACAGAAAACCCACAGAGACCACAGAAGCACAGTGTGTGGACCACTGCTGGCCACACTAGCACCCGACTGTCTGTGGCCACAGGACGTAGACTGATGCCACACAGCCTCAGGTGACACTGTCCTCACCACACTTTGGGTCCTGAGAGTCATAGCACCAGGCACCTGTGAATGATGGCAGGGTTTCAGGCAGGCTGTCTCAATCCAGGGCCGAGAATGGAAACACAGGGCTTAGGCAGTGGGTGGCAGGCAGACCCTGCTCTCCTGTTGCCCCAATTCTAGGAGCTCCCCAGGGCCTAAAGCGCAGTAGAGGGAATGGTGGGGGAGGGTAGGTTCAGGGCAGTGGGGCAGGAGCCTGCGCTCACCTTCCCAGTCGCTGCGCACCACCACCCCACTGCGAGGAAGGTGAGTGCCAAGCCAGGGGACCTCATGGTGCTGCAGTCAGTGGGCCGAGGCAGCCAGCAACTGTAGAGAATTTATTAGCGTGGTGGGCTAGGGGTGGGGCTGAGTTCTGGGGGCTCACAGCTGCATGGGAGGGGTCAGAGGGGCGGCACCCAGACAGGGCCTCCAGTGGGGAGACAGCTGGAGCTTGCCAGGCACTCGCTCTGATCCCGGCACCCCTGCAGCTGCCAGCAACAACCACCGGCATCTACCAGAGCTGAATGTTTTCACAGACTCCCCCCCCACCCCACTAATCCTGAGGGGGGGGTGCTATTAACATGCCCATTCCCAGATGAGGAAACGGAGGCTGGGGACCAGGAGTGACACGCCAAGGACACCAGGAAGGACGAAGTTCCAGGGGGAGGGCATCTTGGATCCCAGTGCCTTTGACTTGGGGGGCTGGCATGTGGAGGATGCCCAAGACCACAGCCTCCCTTCTACTGGCGCAACCCCGGGGACCAAAGGGTCCCGGAAGCTGCTACCCTCTCTGCCCAGCCCCGGTGGGGCTTCTGCAGCAGCTCGAGACCCCGGAATCCAGCGGACCCCAGGCTGTGGCCAGAGCCCCAGTCACTCTCTTGGAAAGTGGGACTCCAGTTTCCCCGCCACTCAAGTGTCCCGGAGAGAAAGTGACGCACTGGAAGGTGCTCAACGCTGGCGTCCCCAGTCCAGAGGACCTGGCCTTCCCTGAGGTGGGGCGCGGGTGCTGTCCGCGGTGCTGATGGGGCCAGCCACCACCCCGCAGGTGTTCAGGAACAAGGGCCGCCTCTCCAAACCCCTACCCCCACAAAGTCCTCACCGGTGCCTGTCTTAGCCCTGACCCCTTGCCCGGCCAGCAGGCTGGGTCAGGAAGGCAGCAAGAGGACCCGCCTGAAGTTGAGTCCCCTGGGCACCCTCTTGTTCCCATTTCAGGAATTGGGAAATTGAAAGGACTACAATAAGAGAACAGAAGGGACAGGGGTCTCAGAGCCCCACGCCTGCCCCTGGCTTCCACAGGGTGCCCAACTCCTCCATGCACCCACTCCTGCACCTGTGCCTCGGTCCCAGTGTGGTTGGAACTCCCACCCCAGCTTGGGTTACACCAAGGACAGATCACACTTCTTCCAGAACACAAATTTATTTGGCATTTGGATGAAATGGTTCTCACAGCATCTTAAGAAAAGAATTAGTGCCAACCCAACCAAAAATTAACCCAAACTAAAAACCCTCAGTGAAAGGAAAACATAAAAAACAGGCATTGAGACAATGTACAGTATCGACACCCACCTCCACCAGGCAGGTCAGGTCTCGGGGCAGGAGGCCCCTCCCAAGAGCTTGCCTGTCCCTCTAGGGGTCCAGCGTGCCCGTCCCTGCCAGGAGCACAAAGGTCTCCACCAGGGCTGGTCTCAGGACTCATCCGACCACGGGTAACAATCAGATCTTACCAAGCACTGGTGGGGGGCGGGCTGCCTTGCTCCACCAGCTATGGAGACACAGTGGGCAGCAGGCAGGGCCTGCAGCAGCACTGCCCACAGGCCTCCTGTCCAGCCCAAGGACACCAGTGGGCTGAGCCACCCTGGACAGAACCCTGGCCAGTACAGAAACAGCCCCCACCCCCCCACAGTCTGCCTCAGGCCACCCTCAGTGCCTCCCACACACCTGACTGGCCCAGCAGTCCTTCGGTCCCCAAAAGAGGTCCTCCAGTCCCACACATTTGTGGCCTGCCCTGTACATCTGGATCTGAGGCCTGGGCCAGAGGTACAGGGTCTGGGAGGGGCCCTGAGCTGCTGCAGCCAGGCCCCCATGGGGTACAGCCTCCAAAGCAGGTGTGTTCAGGACCCTTCCCCAGCACCAACAAGGCCTGTGGCTGCTGCTCTGAGTCCAAAGCATGCTGGAGCCGCCACACGCTTCCTGCTTTGCCTTCAGCAGCCAGTGTGGGCATGTGTGCCCGGGAGACCGCTCTCCAGCACCAGCCCCTGCTCGGCATGCAGCCTGCCTGCCTGAGGCCTGCCTCCAGCACACTGGCTCCTGGAGGCCAAGCCCAGGTCTGTGGGCCACTTGAGGCCCACAACCCATCCAGGGAAGAACAAAATGGTTTCCAACTGAAGACTGAGAATGTGCCTAGAAATGGACAGCACCACCAAGGCCTGTCGCCCCAGAGCACCCACTTTGTCACCCTCTCCTTGCTGCTGGTCCAGAAAGGCTGTGAGGGGCCAGGGAAGGGCTCTGTGCTCTCAGTTGAGGGCCACACCTCAATGCCACCCAACACGCCATGGCCATCCCTGGAAGGGAGGCCCCATGGTCGAGTCCCCGGGTACCGTCACCACCTGCAAACACTTGGACAGGTACGCACACAACTCACACGCACACACAAAAAAGAAAAGATCCAGACGTTCAACGTAGAAAAGATATGGAGTGCTAAAAATCGCACAGAACCCGCTTAATCTCCAAACCTCAGAAACACTAAAAGCCCCGGGTCAGGAGACAAGACCACCACCCAGAAGCAGGCAACAGGGTCCCTCAGTCAAAAGGTCCCAAGCGGGGCCCCCAGCACTCCATGCTGAAGATGGGGAGGCGGCATGTGGCCACCGGGCATCAGCTTAGCGGTGGTGGTGGTGTGAGAAGTGGACTCCCAGGAGATGGACAGCCTGGGACATTGGTGTCAGCCACCCCTCCTTGAAACAAACAACCCTTTATGGCACAAACAAGGTAGGGTGGGGGCAAGCCAGGCCCTGAGGCAGATTCAGCAGGAGTTGGGGGCGTAGACATGAGCCAGCCCTGGCAGGGGTCCAGGGCCCAAGACACTCATGCGCACCCGGGGGCCATGCACAGCGGTGCTGGGGAGAAAGCCATGGGGTGGGGCCAGGGTCTCCCGGCACAGAACTAGGCTTGAGGGAGCCCAGCTGGAAAGAGTGCAGAGTCCAACCTCCTTCCAAGCTCCCCTCTTCAGGGCCTCGGGCACCAGAGCCACAGGCCAGCTCCCAGCCCGGGTCAGGGTACCAGGATGTTCACAGCTGGACCCGGGGGCCAACCCCACAGCAGCCCTTGTAGAGACCTCCAAGTCCATCTGCTCTGAAGCAGAGCTGCTACCTAGACCACACTGACGGTCCTCAGACACCTGCTGCCTGGGTGCACACGGTGGCCATGGGGTCCTCTGAGGGCCTGCATCAGCAAACCAGCCCAGGAAGGCCGGTGTGGCCCCACTCGGCCCTGCCCAAAGCCACAGGGCCTTCTCCATTCCCTATTTCTGACATCTGTGGTCTCATGAATTTTGTCATTCTTCGGCCATTTAAAAAGAAAAAGACAGTGACCCAGAGCTATGCACGTCTCCGAAGCCGGCATGGAGCCTTGGGGCAGGGGCTGGCCCCCCAAGGGCCAGCGCAGTGTAGCGGGGGCCAGGCGTGCTCAGGGGCCCTTCAAGTCTCCCACGGGGATCAAGGTTTTCTCGACAGCAAACAGGAGCTCCCCGCCCATTGGGGCCATGAGCCAGCCATCCTCTACACCACAGTATTAAGAGAACTTCGGCTGTGGCGGCCGCCCCCCGGCAGCCCCTCTGTCGCAGGGGCACTGCCACTCTGGGTGGGGTCGGGGGGCACGAGCAGGGCACTACTGCTGTCGGCCGAGTCTTCTAGGTCTGCCAGAGAGGCCCCGGTGGCGGGCAGAGGCTGCTCCAGGTGTCGGGGTGCTGCACCGTCACCGCCGCCATCCCCTGTGGCCGATGGGGCGGCCACTGCTGGCTCAAAGGCGTCATCATCTGCAGGAGAAGACAGGCAGTCAGCATGGGGCAGGTCTGGCTGGGGGGAGGGGTGGGCTGGAGGATCCTGCCTGAGTGCTCCCCACAACACCAAGCAGGGGCAGCTGGCCCACAGGGCTCAACTGTGCTCGTCCCATGCCTCCGCCCTGTGGCCAGCAGCACAGCTGTGTGTGGGGGACATGCTCCGACAGTCAGCAGAACCAAGGGCAGACAGAGGGAAGCCCTTTCAGACTCAGGGGTCTAGGCAGCACGTTCATGACCTCAGTGAGTTCTTGGGAAGGGGCTAGGCAGGCAGAGAGCGGGTGCAGCCTTAGACCCAGAGCTGCAGCTGGACTATGGGACGACCATCACAGAGTACCGGGTTTGAGAGCGACCAAGGCAGCCCACACCTCATGAGAGGCGCCCTCTGGAAGTGTGGGGCTCAGGGACCCAGCTCCACCTCCCCTGGGCACTGTCCTGGACCTGCAGGCCTGCTACCCTGCTCTGGAAGCACTGGCCCCCCAACAGCCTGGTCCACTAGCAGCGCCCCTGGCAGGAAGCTTGTCTACCCTGGCCCTCTGACCACAGATTGTGATAATCTGGGTCCCAAGGGCAGGGGTCAAATCCAAGTCTCTGCTGCCCACAGAGGCCACACAGGCATGGGAACCAAATCAGTGCACAGATCATGAACACAGCAGTGCCGGCCCTGCAACGTCCATCCTGCTGCATTATGCGTGCGTGCGTGTGAGCGTGACGCCAAGGGAGACGGGACGGGACACCTGTGCTGCACGACGGGGCCAGGCCAGGCTGTGGGCAGGGCACCGGGACGGTGAGACCAACCTGCCAGTCCCACACGGACAACAGACTCAAGAAACCGCTTTCTTCCCACTGGACAGGAAGGTGTAGTGTGTAGGGGTCTGCTCTGCCCAGCGCCCGGCCCCGCTCTCCCGAAGGGCTGCTCACTAACAGGTGTTCTCGGGAGGGAGGCAGGGGTGGGGGACCACCCTGCCCACGACAGACAACTCCACCCTAAGGGAAACCTAAGCGAAAGCAGAAGGCCGGGAGGCAGGAGGGACCACTGGGCCTCGGCCCTGACGCCCTGCCCAGGGGCTCACCTGCAGGGTCGTAGAACACCCCGTCTGGGTTGATGGCAGCCTCGTAGGGGGGCGGCGGGTCGTCGGGCTGGCCAGTGTCCGGGCACTTGTACGCGGTGTAGGGCGGGGGAGGGTCGTGGAAGTGGAAGGCCCCACCCTCGCCGTCATCAGAGAGGTGCAGCGGCGTGAGGCCCGTGCCGAACCCGTCGGGGCCGTAATCGAAGCCAGGGATCCTGCGGCCGAGGTTGAAGTGGTGCACTGGGCAACAGGAGGGAGACACAGAGCTAGTCACTCCCGTGCCGCACTTGCCACGTCCCCATGGCCACCTGCCCGCCACACTGAGAGCACGACTCGCCCTCTCTACCCTCCTCCACCACTGCTGGCGCCCATCAGCGTGCTGCAGGCCTCGGCCCCCGCGCTCTGTGGTCTGGGTCTGACCCATGACCGCTGTGGTGAGCTGCCCACTGATGTGGGGTCTTCAGACCTAGCACCGTGGTTCTGAGCCCCCACCCACTCCCCAGGGACTGGGGAGCCTCAGCTTGCTCATGGAGCCGGGGGCTCTGGAAGCTCCATGGAGGCGCAGCTGCTGCAGAGAACCAGGGCTGAGGAGGGCACTGCTGTCTTCACCGGGCAAGTCACCCAACCGGCAGGTGCCCACCCTCCCTGGGGGAAGGGCCGGGAGCCCCAGGATGCAGGGGTCTGGGCACTCACGATTCGCTCCAATCAGGGACTCAATGCGCTCACGGCGCCTCTGGCGCAGCCGGTGGACCATGAAGAGCAGCAGTGACAGGATGAGGAAGGAGGAGACGCAGCTCACAATGAGACGCATCCCGCTGGCCATGGAGTCCAACAGGCTGCTGCCATCTGCGCGGGAGGAGGAAACGCTGCTCTGTAGGGGGAGCATCAGCCCCCGGGCTCCCACCAAGACGCCAGCCATGGCCCGGCCCACCTCTGCTGGCCAGGGCGATAGGAAGGAGCTGCAAAGCCTCTCCCTCTGCCCGTCCAGGGGCGGGTGCCTGCCCCACCCTGCCCTCCACCCACCCTTCTGAGGCTGGGCCTGGAACCCCTCAAAGGGTTGCACAGGGAGCCCAAAAGGACTGCGCCTCCAGCTGCCACATCTAGTTCCTCTCTGACTTCTTGCCACAGCCCCATAAGGAAGGAGAAACATCTCTCATGCAGAACTGAGGTCAGCGGGGCCAGGTCAGTGGCTTGAGTTCAGACCTAGGCTCCAGTCCCACTGGCGGAGCGCAGAGCTCTCTGCCCCTCCCTGCACCCAGCAGAGCTCGTGTGTGGATGCGCAGGTGGTCCCAGGAGGTGAGGACATGGCCTTCGTGGGCCCCAGAGTCTGTTTACAGCCCCACCCGCCCCTCGGCGGTTCTAATTTCTGACCCTCCCACACCCACTTCACCCTCTGCTGGTGGGGAGATCGGAGGCACAGAGTGTGCCCAGCACCGCCGAGGGCTGGGCGGCACTCCCGGTCCCCCAGGATGGAGGGGAGCGACGCTGGGGGTACCTACTCACACAGGCCCCACTCACTCTGCTCCACAGCCCCCACCGGAGCAGGGCCGGGCAGGGAACCCGCAGCAGCTTGGGGAGAGGGCTGGAGTCGGCCTGCACCCGACACCTTGGGCAGGGGCAGTGGGCATGCAGACCTCACCCTCCAGCCCAGCCTTCCCATGTCTTGAGCTGGTGGAGGCCACAGCCAGAGGGCACTCTGTCTTGGACCCTGTGTCCCGATGGCACGTATCCAGGGTCTCACCAGGGGCAACTGCACCCCCAGTGACCTGCGCGATGGCAGGTAACACGTCAAATTGTCCCCAACGACGTGGGCGGTGGAGACACCTCTGGCATTGGGTGCAGTGGCCAGGGATGCAGCTCAGCACTGTGCCAGACACCAGACAGCCCCCGCCTGGGTCTGGCCTGCCCTGCCCAGCACACCAGCTTGCTGGGCACTTCCTCCGGCGCTCCCAAGATGGAGCAGGCAGGACGAGACGCAAAGGAAGAAAACCCTGCTGGGCAATTCTGGGGGCTCTCACCTATGTGAGGTGGCCTCTCCCACAGAGTCACCGGATTGGAGCCAGGAGGTGGTCCTGGGAACACCTGCCTCCAGACCTGGGGAGGAGGGACTGGGGCCGTGAAGAGCAGGAGGACTGAGTGTGGACTCCCACCCTTGGGACAGCTGCGCCTGCCCCGAGGAAACGCTCCAACAGAGGTGCTACCTGAGGGGCCAGAGTCCCAGCCTGCCCACTGTCAGGCTCACACATTCCTTCCTCCCACAGGGCCCGAAAGCTTCCCCCAAGGCTGCATTTACTGCTGACAATGCTGGGGAAGTAACCGTGGAAAGCACACATCCTCCCACCAATCAGCTGCTGTTTCGACGCCTCTGACCTTCCAGTCTCAGGAACATTCAGTCCCCATCGTGGGAGAAAGTCCATCAGCCCAGGGGGCTGCTAACACGTCTGGTAATTGGTGGCCAGCTCAGAAAACCCAGGGGGCGGGGAACACCTAAAGAAGCAGCCCCTTTGCAATGACTAATTCTTAATCAGTTCTAAAAAATCCCAAGGACTCGATCAAGGTAACTGACTGTCCCTCTGTGGTGGTCACCAGGAGGAAGCACCTGCCATTAGACACAAAGAAGAGAGCACTGTCCCAGGAGATAGAGCCAGAGCCAGCCAGGGGTTCCTGGGGGGCCCGCAACATGGTCGGCTCCTCCGCAGGGCTCCAGAGGTCCCCCGTCAGCTGGTCAGAACCCTGCAGTAACGCGCCCAATACCAGTGGGTGCCGGGTACCCTGCGGGCTGGGGAGGCCTGAGTGCACTCCAGCTCCACGTCCCCGGGTGGTTCCACGCAAACACTGCCTCTGCCCTCATCACAGCCACAGGTTTGGGACACGTGCCAGAGCGCCCCACCCCAGCCCTGGGGAGCAGGGATGGCTGTCGCCGAGGGGCCTTCACACACAGCCTCCAGCTCCCCTCCATGGGCCTAGGGTGGACACGGCCACCACGGCCGCCCAAGCTGCTCTGCAGGGGGTCCCCAAGCCCAGGGCTTCCACATATCCCTGCCCATGTCGCTCACATGCTCTTTCTCTGAGGTTGTGAATTCACATGGCGATGTCGCCTGCACTGTTGCGGGGTCCCTCTGCTCACAGCTGCAGAGCGGGGTCCCACCCACTGCTCTCTGATCGGAAGTGGAAGAAAGAGGGTCACCCAGGCCTCTCTGGTGCAGCCAGGGCACCTGTCAGGGCCTCACCCTGCCCTGCACTGCGGTCTTGCTTCTGTGGGACCCTGGGTCTGAACACTGTAAGGCACCACAGAGTGGGGAGGAGTTTTATATCAAAATTGCAGGTTAATATTTAATCTTCTTAAAGAGTGTAACAATAAAGACTGAGGACAGCAGCAATACAAGTTGTCATCGCCCTGTGCGCCGCGCTCAGATACAGGAAAGCTCCAGTGGGCGAGGCCCAAGCTGGAGCCGGCCCGGGGTGACAGACAGGGGAGGCAGGCCCGTACCCGAGGCTGAGCCCTGCTCACCTGGGTCCAGGCACATGAACTTGCAGCACTCCTTGGGGTCCTTGCGGTACTGCTGGCAGCCCTGGGGCCGCTCGCACAGGGCGGCCACGCACATCTCGGGCTCCCCGCCGTGGCAGGTGCAGCTCAGGCAGGGGTCGTCCCCTTTTGGGGTGAAGTAGAAGCCTTCGTCCACCACGTTGTCCTTGATGTCGACACATGTCTGACCTGCAGCAGGCACCCACAAAGACGCACGTGTCACCGGCTGGAGGGGCCCCTACATCCCACCCGGCTGGGTGAGCGTGATGCCCAGGGCCCGGGAAGGGGGACCTGGGTGCACCCCCATGCTGCAGGCCAGCCCGCGGCCGCAGGGAGGGGCTGGGAGAGGGGCGCTGGGCTCACTGTCGGGACAGTGCAGACAAAGAAGAGTGCCAGGTTCTGGGAGAAACCCTTGCTTTCAGGTGCCCAACATGTCACGTGTGAGAGTCTCTTAATCTAGGGGGCAGGCGCACAGCACCAGCCCTCTGGACGTCAGAACGCATCTCTAACGAGCCTCCCAAGAAGCTGCTGGTTCTGCTCGGGGAGGCGGTGCCAGGACCTGAGACACTCGGTGAGGCCGTGCAGAGCCGACAGGGACAGTGGAGGAGGACTGGCTGGGGCGAGACCCAAGAGGGGGACGCAGGCCCTCAAGCGGGAGGAGAGGGACAGAGGCGAGGACACAAGGGATGGGGTCCGTGCACAGGGAGTGGCCAGCGCGCACGTGGGTGCTCACTTCTCTTGCACAGGAACGAGGACTTGTCGTGGCAGCTCTCGGCGCGCCAGCTGTGCAGGTCGTGGTGGCGGAGAGTGGGGAAGTGGAAGCACTGCAGCTGTGCGCAGAACACGCCGTCACCCTCAGCCGCGGCCCCCGCGAACACCGGGTCTGGGGGCAGGAGCACCTCTGAGGAGCCTGCGGGAAGTAGCGGGCGTTACAGCGGAACATCGACGGGCAATGGGGAGGACCCACCTCTGGAGACCAAGGTCCTTGAGCTGGACCAAGAGCTTGCGGACCTCATGCTGGCAGGGGCCCCGCTACTATAAAGCCGGGAGCGAGCACACTTCAACCTCAAGGAGACGGTTGAGAGACTGGAGGGGAAGCGCCCACACCCCGTGAGGGCCGCAGAGCCCGACAGGAAGGAGAAAGACGCCGCCTCCTCCCTGTCAGGACTCAACCGGCGAGAAGGCGTTTCCACCACTGTCTAGGAGACCAGTGAGTCCAGGAGTGTCCACAGCGTCCTGAAGGCCAGCACCTCTGCTGGGGTGAGGGGTCACCCCCAGCAGCTGGGACTGGGGCAGATGGAAAACTACCAGAAGTATCCTCCACAAGGCCCCCTGTGACTCCAGGGCCTGGAAACCCACAGCTTTTTTTGTCAGCCACTCCTGGGGGAGATCTGAACACATTCCCTCTCTGAGAATGTGGATGTTGGGGGGCCTCAGCGGGATGTTTGGGGGACTCAAAGGATGAGCTGACATCCTGCCCAGGAGGGGCCAGTGTTGTGGCCCCTCTGCTCCCTGCCCCCTAGGAAAACCACTGCCCAGGGCCCTGACCCTTCTCAACACCCTTCCTGTCTGTGCCTTCACCCACCTCCCCGTGTGGAGACACAGCTGGGCACCTGCCACAAGGTCACCCAGGCTGGGAGACAGGGGAGCTCTGCCCACGTGACCTTCCTTCGCTCTCTGCCGTGAGGGGACAGAGGGAGCTGCCTGGGGTCCCCGGGCTCACAGTTCCTCCCTTGTCCTCAGAGATACTTCAGGATGTGTTTGGGGAAAAGAGCAGCCCCGAGCTCAAGCCAGAGACCCAAGGAGCAGCCCCAGGAGGGACAGGCAGGGCAAGGGGAGAAACCTGCTGGAGCCAGGGTGGCAGGACAGGATGCAGGCCACGGGCCATGAGCAGGGACACAGCTGCCCACAACTGCCACAGCTCCTTACGTCACCAGGATACATTCCAGCAACTCAGCAGCAAATCCCTAAAGCAACACACATGCTACACATGCAGTCTGTTTTAATTCCACCTGCCTGGGGGTTCCGGCGTTTCGGACTCTCACTCTGACCTTCCCCGTCCTAAGAAGCCTGTCCCTCCCTCTCTGGCCCGTGTCCATGACCACAGCGCACTCTGCTCATTTTTATGCTCCAATTAAAGTCCCGGACTTTGAAAGGACAGTGGGACCGTCTAGAAATGGCCAAGTAAGGAGCCACCATAGGTTCCAGAGGAGGCCAAGCCCCACCTGGGCCCGCATAGAGGCCTGATCGAGGCTGGGCCAGGACACCCGCCATCACAGCCTCCCTGAGGTCTGGGGCCCAGTCTTCTCCATGGCCCCGCACTGGGCACTCCGATGGGCCAGGCAGCGGCAGGAGGGGTGGGAGGGGAGATCCCACGATGACGTGCCCCAGGTTCTAGCTCATAACTCTTCTGGAAGACCAGGAAGCCTCACCTTTGAAGGCCACCTCCCAGCGACCTTCTAGAGAGCGGTTCCGGCCCGTGATGACGTATTGGTAGCCGACCCACAACCTGCAGGGGCAGAATCGGAGGAGACCTCAGGTCGACAGCAGGAAGCAGCCACTGGCCTCTGAGTGTGCGCGGCTTACCAGTTACACTGACCTCTGAAACACTGAGCCTCTAAGGCATTAACATTTTAAAGTTTTGATAATTTTAATAAAATGCATTAAAATTCTAAACAATAAATTCACAGGTCAGAGACAGCTTTTATCACAGGTAAGTCCTGCCAAAGACTGTCCTTATCAGCTGCTCCTATAAAGCTTGTGCTTTCTAAGCAAAATCAAGCAAATTCCTGGTGGACACAGAGCCCTGTGAACGCACTAAAACCACAGCTCAGTGTGCTCTGAAGGGGTGCGTGGTAAGGCCGGGAATTACATTTCAATGAGAGATCCCCACCATGAGCACACACCCCCGGAGCTGGCCCTCTGGCTGGGAGCCCGCTCGCCCAGGCCAGGGCACTGAGAGGCCGCGCTGGCCCATTTCCTCACTTCCTCTTTGACACTCCAGAGCCCTGGGGCAGAGCCAGGCTCCAGAGCCAGACTGCCCACACTGGAAGCTGGCACACCACAGCTGGTACACGTTCTGGTCACCCACCCCGGGCCCCTGTGGTTTCTGGGGGTGCTGAACGAGCGGGCCTATGGAAGGCACTGAATACACGGCCTGGCGGAGCCTCTTTTCCTGGGGATCCTCTGCCTACCTGCAAAGCCCGCAAGCCAGGCCAACAAAGCCCCACAAGGAGCAGCCCCTCCTGACACAGGCCCAGCCCCTGGTAGCTGCAGTGGGACCCAGAGGGGACCAACGAGGAGCACTGGGCACGTGACATAGGGTGCAGCCCATCCCGGGCCCTCCAAGAGCCCCCTACCCCATCGTGACATCCACTCTCAACCCCCATCTCCATCTGCTTCCAGGGGGCAGGGTTGCTAGCTCTGCCTAGGGCGGGACTGCCGTGGGTGGCCAGTGGCCCTGCGCTGGTGGCCACTGTGCCTGGCAGGCCCTGGGCCCTGCCCCAGACTCACTTGTGCTGGTCCTGCCACGCGAAGCTCCGCTCGGGCTGGTCCCATTCCTGGGCCAGGACGAAGCGCAGCTCCTGGTCGGTGGAGAAGGTGGCGAGGGACCCATTCACACGTTGGCAGGTCTGCGCTGCATCCCAATAGTTCTCTCCGCTCAGGTAGACGCGGTAGCAGCTGGCCGTGCCCTCGTAGTGGTGCCACCCCGTCGGGCACTTCCCTAGGAAACATGAAGGACGGAGGGGGTGTCCCCAAGTCAGGATCCTCGCTGCAGAGGTGACTGCATCAAGCAGCTCAGAAAGCACCAGAAAGGGAAACAGGCTTGGGAGGGGAGCTCTGCCTGTAAGGCCACGAACCTCCCGCTTCTGCGAGGCCTTAGCGGACAGAAAAGACCAGACGCTAAGTTCACTCAGCAAAGCGGATTCGCCCCACTTAAGGCCAGCTGAGTGCGGGGCTGGGGGTGAGCATCCCAGGATCGTTGTCCCACCCAAGCAGGTCTCCTCAGGACCGGGGTCTCCGCAGTGGTTCTTCTGCTTTTAGATTTTCCTTAATCTCATTATGCTTCTTTAAGACCTTAATGTCACAGTGTTTATTAAATATGCAGTTATTAAAACTTTTTAAGAACAGAGGCAGAGCTGCTTCTCCGTCTACCAAAGGGTGAGTACAGTCCAGACGTGGGAAAATGAGCAGCCTGGTTCTAGAGCCTGGTTCAGGTCGGCTTCCCCACTTGGGGCTGGGGGACCTCACTTATCAAAGGAGGCCCTGGGATCTGCTTAGGGGTCACACTCTGGTACAGCCAAGGGCCACGAGACAGCCCAGGGCCACGTGCGGTGGTGAGCCCTGGATCACAACAGGGCAGGTCTGCAACTTACTGCTGAAGCGGACAGGCTGAGCCACGTTCATGGCGTGGAAGTGGGTAGTAGGGTCGCCGCCTCGAGCCCGCCCCTGCCTCGGGTCCACAGCCTCTTTCCCATGGTAAGGACGCGACTCCCCGGTCACTTCTGAAAGCAGGAAAAGAGTGGCTGTAAACCCTGCTCCTCCGGGGGGAGGCACCAAAGAGAACCGTGGTGCAGCCAGATGGCTGGGGGCAGGAGGGCCGGGACGGCAGCCCAGGCCCCACTTATTCAGGTTTTCTTTCGACAGCTCTTTAAAAAAACATGCCATTCACGTCAAATGGGTCTCATGCACTCCTTACTGAGATTATGCCTGGGCAGTCTTCATTTTTTATTACGACTATGAGATGAGGTCTCTCAGCTGCATTTTCTAACAGGCTCCTATGGGCATGGCACAGGGTCAGCGGTCCAGCAGCAGCTCTGGCCCCAGCGGGGTTCTCGGCAGAGCCCAGGCTGCTCCCCCCCACTGCCCGGGAGCCTCCCCTGTGCAGCCCTTACTGCCTGCTGGTCCCTCTTACAGCTCAAGGCTAAGGCCTCTGTGTGTCCGCCTGCCCCTCCCGCCCTCCATCACCACAGCCTCCCCACTCTGCTTGCAGAGGGGCACCTGAGTGCATGGTGGAGGACACCAGGTACAAGGTCAGGACAGGTGACAAACCTGGTCTGCAGGACTGCAGACACCCGCAAGCAGCTCAGTCTGCCTGCAGCTGGATGCAGGGCTCAGCAACCTCAGGGCGGGGCAAGAGTGACACGTGGGGGCGTGTTATGGGTGTTGTGGATGTGTCCATGGGCGTGCCCATTGGGGCGTGTCCGTGGGGCGTGGCAGGGGCGGCCTCCGCAAACCCTCCCTGACTCTGCGGCCCCTACCTGCCCACCTGACCAACACTTCCGCAGTGTCTGGTTCCGCTAATGTCATGGATTCTCACATTATTTCTGTTTACTAAATCATCTTTATTTTTGTCTCATTATAGAACAACAAATAAGCAACATAAAATACTGGGGAAATACAAAAGTTTGACAAGACAAAGCAGACTGCTGCTACGCCAGGGTCTGCAGCTAGTCCCATCTCTTCTACACAAACCCTTAAAACTACTGGGATCACCTCAAGCACACTGTTTTATGGTTTGCTTTGTACGCTCACAGCTATAATCAGCTTCCCATGTTCTTGAGCAAGTGAAGAGCACATTCACAGTGCGAATGCATTTCTTCACCACAGTCCCCACGGTTCTGCCTGAGCCGCTGCACGGGGGTCCTCCTGAGACCTCAGGAGAGATCCTCCATACCTCCACTGCTCCCCGACCCCAGGCCTGTGACAGCATCAGGGCCACCAGCTCCCACTCACTCTAAGACATAAATGTGCTACCAGCATCTGAGCGGAGACTGACACCTAAAGGGGATGCATCTTCAAGGCCCGTGGCTCGAGCTGCCCTCTTCTGCTGGGGAGAGGTGGGGAGCGGGTGACCTTGGCTCCCTGGCACTGGGTGGCCCCCATGTGATCACCCGGCCCTGCTCCCAGAGGAGACTGGCTGCTACAAAGCCCCTATCTCTGGTCCCCACGGACAGCACGCAGAGGAGCAGGAAGACCCACGGGGGGGAGCTGGGGGATGTGGGCCAGGATAATGAGGGACGTGGGCCAGGATAAGGAGGGAGGGGACGGAGGGCCTCCCGGCAGAGGGACAGCTTGGGAGAGGCTGAGGCGGGCAGGCCTGGGGCAAGCTTGCGCACAAGCTTGGGTGTGTCACTCGGCCTGAATCTCACATCTCCCTTCTGTCTGCTCAAACGAGCAAGACCTGTGGGTCTGCTCTGCGTCGTGGCCTCTTCCCAGACGGAGCACAGCACTGGGGACAGGACAGGCCCACCACTCCCAGAGAGATGGGAATCTGGGGCAGAGGGGAGAGCAAGGAAGAGCAGCTCTGCTGGCCCCGAGCACCTGGAGGCCAGGACGCTGCCTGCAGTGAGGCCATCTGCAGCCACGGGGAACACTGCGGGGATGCGACCAGGCAGCCTGGTGGTGGTGGAGGAAGCAACTTGGTGCTAAGCCAGCTTCTCTAAGGTTCAGGTGGCAACTCTGAGCCCTCCTCTGCCCACCATTTCTCTTCCCACCCCAAGCCCACATCCACAACCTCATCACCATCATCCAGGCCTGTTACGTCTCATGGAAACCCACCAGCAGACATGGGCCTTCACAGCAAGAAGATACCAGACCAGGGCCCTTGGAGCGTCCAGGGGGCAGAAGCAAAAGATGAGGGGGGCTGTGGGGAGGCAGAACTCACTGTGCCAGCAGCCTGACAGCCCACTGAGGACCATGACAGGGAAGAGTTCCCCGAGCCCTGCAGACAGCTGGACCACAGCCCAGACACCCCAGAGCTGCTCCTACCTCCTACTTCAGGGCGTCAGGCACTGTCCTGGGCTCGTGGCAGCAAGTGACAGGCCCCGAGTGAGAGGTTGAGCCCCCCTCCACCCCCTACAGCTGGCCTTGGCCCTGTTCTATGTGGGACACACCATCAGGAGCATTTCTGTCCTCCCGTTTCACACCCACATGGACGACACACACGGGACACGTAGAGTAACTGCAAACGTAAGGCTGGTCCCTCCTGCTGCTCCTGGGTCCATGGACGACTGACACAAGTTCACAGATGGGTGTTTTACCTTCTGCTACTGCGGACTGAAGCCCCCAAGCCCAGACACGCTCTGGCTGTGGCTGCAGCAGGCTGGCCAGTGGGGCTCCTCACCCCCAGTTAAGTCTTAGACATGCACATCACAGGGTGAGACAGAAAACCCCTCTCCCCTCCCCTCCCCCAGCCCCCTGCTCCTAATCCCGTTTCCCACAGAAAATTCTTCCGATCGTTTTAAAATTATTTTATTCTTTCTTCGTCTTCTGGTAGTTTTTTTTAAGTTACTATTTCTTCTGACAGTCACATCTATATTCCCAAATAATACATTTACCCAGCTATTTCGAGTGTTATCAGTTTTAAATGTCACCCACTGACTGAGAGTCAGGCAGGTGCACAGAGCTCTCACACACTCTTACCTTCCCAACGGAGTGGAATCAATTTCAGAATTCAAGTCAGTAAAATAACATAATAATATAAGTATTCAGCACTTGGGAGCCACACAGCATACTAAGGTTATTTTGATTCTCTAAACAATTCTCTTTTTTTCTAGTTAATGTTTGCATTGATTTTAAAATTTACTTAGTTTTGCACATCAACCACTATTTTTTTGAGCAGCTACAGCAGATAATCAAGGCTAACAGTGAACATTTTAAACACTCAAAACACTGCATCAGAGTCTTCCAGCTCGACTTTGTTTCCTGAAGCGCCAGGCCACCTTCTTTCTTGCTTAACTCTGTACTTTTACAAGATCACATCTTTCTAAGGAAGGCTAGGGCAACTGTTATGAGTCTGCTCACATCTGAAAATTTCTTTATTTTATCCTCATGTATGATTGGTTTCTCTGGGTATAAAAATCCCAGATTAAAAGCATTTTTGAAGTTTCTGGTTAAAGATATCAGATTGAATAAACATACTGGTTCACCTCTAGTCTCTCCTGAAACCCAGTGACACAGAAATGGGATTTTAAAAAGGCATAGTCACAAGGACAAAAAGAACAGCAAAAAGAATGAAAAACGAAAACCTGGGAACCAGAAGGACAAGTGATGACGAAGGTGGAGGAGCGACCACACCCCGTGAACGCCTGCTTCTGCCGCCGCCCTGGCGCCCCACCCGGGCTAGCATTTGTCAGTCTCAAAACTGTCTTCTGTTAGAAGCAATCACTCAGAGTGGGCCGCAAAGGTAAACCGTAGGCCAGACTAGGAAAGTGAAGTAGAAGACGTGAAAGCCTCAGACGCTGACCCTCAGACCCAGCAGCCCGACTTGTGAGAGCAGGAATTTGCACTGACGGCAGATGCCTTTCCAAAAGAGCCCCCAACCCCACGTGCGCACAAGGCACACTTACTGGGACACTGTCTTTAACAGCAAACCAATGAGAGCGAGCAAACCAATGTGGACCTAGAGGTCCACACGCAGGAGACGGAGACGGGTTCACAAAGTACAGCCCGCTCCTCAGGCGGAGGGCACCACAGCAGTTAAGGAACGACTTTATGAATTAATGCAGAGAGATTTGAAGGATACTTTGAATTAAAAAGAAAAGAATCACAGCGCAAAGATCATACACAGGAAGACACTTCTTTATGTTAAGGGGCAAAGAAAAAGAAAGAGAAGGAAGTAAAATACACATACATTTGCTTATTTTTATAATAACCCCCCCCCCCCAAACTCAGTAAAGATAAGCCAGACACCAATCCAGTCAGCAGCCTACCGGACGTGAAGGGGACAGAACTTCTAAGTGTGTGCTTTTGTATGGTTTATACTTCTGAATCTTGCTAATGTTTTACATATTCTAAAAATAAATCAGATACACAATCTCGTGGATTCACTAAAACCCATGAAATTGTATCCTTTAAAGGGGTAACTTTTATGGTACATGATTTATATCTCAAATTAAAAGTAAATTAAATCAATAAGATGACAAGGCCAAGTCAAGTGAAATGCAAACACTCAGATATTAATGAATCACACAAGAAAAGCAAGACTGAGCCCAGGGACTTCTTTTTTTTTAAATATAGAGAATAAAAACTTATTGTTTAGAAAGCCTTTTATCACTTTAAAATTGTAATGTACTGTCTAAAATTAATTCTCTTAGGATTAAATACTGACCTCCCACATTTAGGGTTAGAGCTCATTTGAGATCATCCTTGTGAACAAGTCACACGAGAAAAGTGGGACTGAACCCAGGGACTTCTGGCTGGAGAGCTGCCTGCATCCTCAGCAGGACACAATCCAGCACTGTCAGGACTGCAGAGAAATCCCAGATTCAGCTGGCAGGTCTATTCCTGGTGGGGGGACAGGAGCAGCATCTCTCGGACTCTCGCCTGTGTGTTCTGGAATCGGCCCAGCGCGTACAGATCTGAAGGGCGCCGGGAGCCAGGGTTCTTACTTGGGAGAGGGTACAAACACAAGCTGTGAGAAGGAGAGGGGGAAATCTAGCGCATGTCAGAGTCGGAGGAATCAGCAAATAGGAACTTATGACTAAAAAGAGGGTTTCCCACTCTGTGCTCTGATCGAGCCCGGAAGCTAAGACTCAGCCCTGGGCTCCTCAGAGAAGCGGCTGAGCCCACGTCTGGCGCCAAACAAGCACAAGTGAGCCCGGAGCAGCCGGCAGCGCCAGGAGCTGGAGAGCGCTTCCCGACACAGGACCGTTCACGACGTGCGGGGCACTCGGCAGAATCACACGCGCACCGTCCAAACCAGCGCTGTCCTACGGGACTCAGAGAGGAGCCATCAGCGTCAGCTAAAACAGCGGGAACACCCAGGGCACCCTCCACGAACTAGGTACTCACCACTCGCTCACAGCTCACTCTTCATTACAAAAGGGGGGACAATTACCACAGAGAAATCTGGCGGACACTTAACAAACGATCAAACACAGGACAAGTGGGCTCACGTGCCCCGTGACTTGACACTTTGTGACCTGCTTAGAAAGTCTCATCTGAATCTAATCATGAGGAAACAAGTAAACTGAAGGACATTCTATAAAACGATCGGTGTGGACTCTTCAAATCTGTCGACGTCATGTGAGATCAGTAATTTTTCAAAAGGCTGGGGATACCTCTTGATTAAAGGACAAAGCAAGCTGGTGAGAAAATACGACAGGTGACCTCTGAGTAAATCCTGGACTTACAGTCACTATGGCCTGCATATAAGATAAGAGCACTGTAGCAAGGGTCTCGCACGTGAAAACTGTACTGGGGTCACACAGTGGACTGTTATTCTCAGAAGGTGGGTGAACACTAGGGTAAACGTTGTATCTGTAACACGCTTTCAAGGTACAGGAGAACACGGACGGTGGTGTGTGCAGGGGAGGGCCCGCGAGCCCTCACGGCACTGTTCTCACGCCTTTCCTGTAGGTGGACGCTTCCCGTGTCAATAGTCAGGGAAGAGGCAGCCGGGCAGCCTGGCCCTCCTCCACCCAGAACACAGTGACTTACTGATTAGAGAGCCAAACAGGTGGTCTCTGGGAGGGGACTCCAGTCCAGCTGCAAGTCAGGGCTCTTCACTGAAGGAGCAGGTGGCACACTCCCAGCCCCTCTTCCTCCACTCTGCTCCTCCAGGTGGAAAAATCTGGCCAGCCCGAGAGAAAGGTCCCAAAGGGGAGGACACCTTGCTGACAGTTGAGCGGCTCACCCTCAGGGAAGCCCAGGCAGACGAGGACCACCGACTTCTGCAGAGAGCCTTCGGACGCCAGACAGGGACCAAAACCACAGAGGAAACCCAGAGATGACAGCGAGAAGACACCGTGTGTCCACGTCCTCACGGCCAGGCTGCGCTGCAGACGTGAGACAAGGCGGGGGCCACGGAGCCACCCGCGGACAGCACCAACCCCATCGCCGGGAAGAAGCTCCTGGAGAGCGAAAGTGGGAGAGATGTGGTTCAAGCAGACACTTCCTAAAAGTAAGATGAAAAGACAAAGAGGTGGAAAGCTGGAGAGTTGGAAAGAATGGAGGGTCTGTCCAAGAGCCCAATTCCCTGTAACAGGAGTTCTGGAGACAGAAGAGACAGACGGGAGCAAGAGGGACACCCGGAGGTTCCTTCCCCTGGACCCAAAGGCCTGTGCTTCTGAGGTGAAGAGATGTACCGGGTGGCGGCACAACTACCAGAACAGCCGGAATCTCCAGGAAGAAACAGGTTACAGGCAAAGAACCAGGACATTCTGAGAACGAGGACAATGGAGTAAATCTTCAAAAGCGTAGGAGAAAATGATTTCTAGCTTAGAAGTCTGAATCCAGCCAATCTGCCCTGCGTGGGGGTGTTAGACACTGCAAACCAGGAATCACAAACCTGTCTCCCATCGTCCTTTTCTGCAAAACTTCCGCTTCAATGAAGGAACAACCCGAACCAGGAAGCCATAAAACAGAGGCTCTAACATAAACAAGAGGGATGTGGGAGAAAGCGACTGACTACCCCCACTGGTGGGGAAGGGAGGCGAGAGGCCGGGGCGGCGGGGGCTCCGGCAGAACACGTGGGAGACTGCAGCTGAGGAGGCATGGCCAAAGGGGGCCTGCTAAGGGCATTTTCTAAAAACAGTAAATCTACGGCCACTCTGGAAGGCAATTTCTTAAAAAATTAAACACACATTTACAATATGACCCTGAAATCCCACCCCTACCCATTCGCCCAAGAGAAATGCAAGCGTGGACCCCCCATAAAAACGTGTCTGCTAATGTTCCCAGCTGCTTCCTTCATACCCGCCCCTAAGTGGGAGCAACCAAAGGCCCATTAAATCAACACATCAACAAAATGTGGTGTCATCCACACAATGGAATGTCTGGGGAAGAAACAGAACAACTACAGTTGACCCTTGAACAGCGCAGAGGTTGGGGCACCGGCCCTCCACACAATTGCGAGTCCGAGGATAAGTCCCAGTCGGCCCTCCCCACCCAGGGTTCCTCCATATCCGCAGAGTTGAGGAACCGTGGATCGAAAACACAGCCGTACGTAAAGACACCCATGCAGAAGGGGACCCACACAGTTCATGCCCACGCTGCTCAAGGGTCAACTGTCCTGAGATGCGCTAGACACGGACAACCCCCAAACATAATGCTACGTGAAAGAGGTTAGCTTCAAAGGTGGCAAACTGTATGACTCATTTTACATGAAACATCTAGAACAGTCTATGGGAGACAGAAAATAGATCAGTGGTTGCCTGGGCCTTGGGGAGGGAACAGAGTTAACTGCAAATGGATATGGGGGTCGTTTTGGGGGATGGAAATGTTCCAAAATTGACGAGTGATGGTTGTAGAACTCTGTACTGCAACCAAGTTACCAAAAATCACTGAAATGCACACTTTTAAAACCAGTGAATTTTATGATACATAAATTATATCTCAATAAAGCTGCTAAAACATTGAAAGACTAACACAGGACATATAACAGGTTAAAAAAAAAGCACATATCCTGTTGATCCTTTGAACAACATGGTTTGAACTGTGCAGGTCCATAAATAGGCAGATTTTTTCCCAATATACTGTTTACGACCCACAGTATAATTCAAATGCCAAACTGGCGGATACAGAGGGCCCACTAAGGGACTCGAGCACCTGCGGATTCTGGTACCTGAGCAGGTCCTGGACCAACCCCTGTGGATTCCAAGGGATGACCGTACAACATAAACATTTAACCATTCTTAAGTACACCGCTCAGAGACCCTGCTTTCAATTCTCTGGGGACACATGCAGAAGTGGAGTTGCTGGGTCATGTGGTCAGTCAGTCTACTTTTGGTTTGTTGATGAAGTGCTATACTGTTTTCCACGGAATCTGTACCATTTTACATTCCCACCAACCATCCACAAGGGTTCCAATTTCTTTCACATACTCACTAACGCTTTTTCTTTTCTTTTCTTTTTTTAAATACCAGCCATCTTAATGAGTATAAGGAGGTATCTCACTGTGGTCAATTCCATGTCCCTGATGATTAGTGATGGTGAGCATGTTTTCATGTGCTTCTTGGCCATTTGTATACCTCCTTTGGAGAAACTCAAGTCCTTTACCCATTTTTAAATCAGATTGCTTGTTTTCTTGTTGTTGAGCTATATATATTCTTTATATATTCTGAGTGTTAACCCCTTATCAGATATGATTTGCAAATATTTTATCTCATTCGATTTTTCACTCTGCTGAATGCTTCCTTTAATGCACAGAACTTCTTAACTTTGATGTAACTCAATGTGTCTATTTTTCTTTTGCTGCCTGTGTTTTGGGTGTCATATGTAAGAGATCATTGCCAAATCCGATGTCATGAAGCTCTTCTCCCATGTTTTCTTCTAGGAGTTTTACAGTTTTAGCTCTTACATTCAGGTCTTTGATCCACTCTGAATTGATTTTTATGTATCATTAAGGCTCAACTTTATTCTTTTGCATGTGGATGTCCAGACCCACTTGTTGAAAAGACTGCGCTTCTCCTCACTGGTCTTGGAAGCTTTGAGGAAAATAATTTGACCATATACGTCAGAGTTTATTTCTGGGCTCTCTATTCTACCGGACTGGTCTTTATGTCTGCATGCCAGTCCCACACTGTTCTGATTACTGTAGCTTTACTGTACGTTTTGCAATCAGGAAGCATGAGATTTTTCACTTTGTTCTTCCTTTTCAAGAATGTTTTGGCTATTTGATGTCCTTTGAGATTTCATATGAACCCTAGGATGAAGTCTTCTATTTTGGCAAGAAACATTGTTGGCGTTTTGACTGAGAATTGCACTCAGTCTGCAGGCTGCTTGGGCATCTGCCTAAGTCCTCCAGCCATAAGCACATGTATCTCTCCACTTACCTGTGTCTTCTTTAATCTCTTTTGAATGCTGTTGCAAATGGGATTATTTCCTTAATTTTCTTTTCAGGTTGTTTGTTCATGTAGAGAAACACAAGTAATTTCTGTGTGCTGATTTTGTGTCCTGCAACGTCATCACATTCTTTTTAACAGTTCTGTTTTGGTGGGATCTTTAGGTTTTCATGTATAAAATCCAGCTACTTGTAAACAGGGATAATTTTGCTTCTTTCTTTCTAATTTGGATGCCTTCTTTTCTTGTCTAAATGCTCTGGCTAGAACCTTCAACACAATGCTGAATAAAACTAGTGAAATTCTTGTCTTGTTCCTGATCTTAGAGAACAAGCTTTCAGTCTTTTACCAGCATTTATGATGTTAACTGTGGGTTTTTCACACATGCCTTTATTAGGTTTAGGTAGTTTTCTTCTATTTCTAACTTGTTGAGTGTTTTTACTATGAAAGAATGTTAAATTTTGCCAAATGCTTTTCCTGCATCAATATGTGTTTTTCCCCCTCTACATTCTGCTAATGTGGTATATTCCATTTTTAGTTTGTTGAACTATCCTTGTATTCCAAGAATAAATCCATTTGGTCATGGTGTATAAGCCTCTTAATGCACTGTTAAATTCTGTTTGCTGGTACTTTCTTCTGGATTTTTGTATCATCTTCATGGGATATGAGCCTGCAGTTTTCTCTTGGCAGGTTGTGTGTTTCTAGGAGTCTGTTTGTTTCATTTAGGTTTTCTAATTTGTTGGCATATAACTCTTCATTGTACTCTTAATCCTTTTTGTTTCTGTAAAATGGGTAGTAATGCCCCAACTTCTTAGTTCTTTGAGTCTTCTGTCTAGTCAATATAGCTAATGGTTTGTCAGGTTTGCTGATCTGTGTTTGCAGCTGTGCATTTCTTTCTTAGCGCTGTTTCTGCCGCAGTCCACAAGGACTGGTATGTGGTATTTTCATTTTCATTGTCTCAAAGTAGTTTCCAGTTTCCCATGTGGTTTCGTCTTCACTCATGACTGTTTAAGAGCGTGTTCCTGAATTTCCAAGTGTTTGTGGATTTTCCTGTTTCCCTTCTGCTGCTGCTGTCTAGTCTCATCCCACTGTGACTTGCATGATTTCAATCTTTCACATGTGTGCAGACTTGCTCTGTGGCCTAACATGGCCTATCCTCGAGAATGTGCTATGTGCCCTTGAGAAAAAAAGATGCGCATCCTGCTGCTTGTCCCTGGGTGATCCTGTAAGTCCCCAAGGCTCTGTTCACCCTTCTTTGTTCTTTTTGTCCCAGAGACTCAATAATTTCAAATGTTTATTTTTTAAGTTCACTTAGTCTTTCTTCTGCCCATTGGAACCCAATGCTGAACCGTCTAGTGAATTTTTCAATTTGGTCCAGTTTTTTGTCCATATTTTCTTTCACCTCTCTGCGCATATTTAAGACAGTAGTTTTAAATCCTTTGTTTAGTATGTCTGAGGTCTACTTTCTTCCTTTAAATGGGCTGTATTTTCCTCTTTCTCTGTAAGCTTGTAATTTTCCTGTTGTTGAATATTAGGCATTTGAAAAGTACCTCTCCCATCCTCACAGACTGGCTCTGCCCTGGGGAGACCTTCACTAATTAGCAGGTTTTGTTCTAAGCCTTGGGACCAGCTCACGGTGAACGCTTAGGGTCTTCTCAGGTCTTTTCTGCACGTGTATCCTTGTCTGGGCCGTGTATGAACTTTTTATTCCTAAGCACACATGGCTGCTTTAAAATGTTTTCATCTCCCAGAGCGTGTCACCTGCTTCTCGGGTCTTGGACATGCTGTACCCTCCCCCCACAGTCCTCTGCCTCAGGTGCCAGCAGGACTGCACCCCCGCCCTAGTCCTGGGCTGTTTTCATGAGCACTGCTCGCCACTTTCTGTAGCTTTTTGCAGCCTGAGATCCAAACTATGTCATTTTTCCCTATCTAAGCTCCAAGTCAGAGGAAAGAGAGATCAGCCTCTAGTTGTTTTTAATGTATCCAAGGAGATGAGGGCCAGGAGTCCCTGAGACTGCCACTCAGCTGTCATCAGAATACACCGTAAAGCCTTCTTTCCCTCCCTGACTTAATAAGCTAAGTGCCACCATACGGCAAGGGACTGCTCAGTGTCACGTCCTGTTCCAGCACCTCACACACATCGGCCCCCTGACAACTGGCCCCGTCTCACAGACGAGGACTGTGAAGCTCAGGAAGCACCCTGCACGCAGGACCACCACCGGGAAGAAGTGGACGCGGGGAACCCACCCTGGCAGCTTGGCTCCTGCACCCGACGCTGCTTCACGCAGGGCGGTCAGTCACCTCAGCCACTCCGCTCTGGCCTGCTGCTCTAGGATGCTTTGTCGGAGTCCAGTGGGCACCCCAGGGACGTTTCCTCCCAGAGTCTGGGGAGCGCTGGCTGCCCTTCGTGTTTCAGAGGAAGGCGGTCCCCCTGGCAGAGGCGCTGGCAGGGTTCAGGTGAGCCCCAAGGTGGGCACCCTCCATCGCCCTGACAGTTCTTTGACCTTGTCCATGAAGTGTCAATTTCTCCAGGAAAGACTCCTTCAGCCCTGCCTGGGGAACCAGACCAGACTGCTGGCATCTACAGAGCAGGCAGAAAATATGCCTGAGGGCCCCTCCCATCCCCACAGAGAACTTCTCTTAATTTCTCTATTTTCAACTTCCACGGCTCCCCTCTGCTGGGCCTGGTGCCTCCTATTTTGCAGACTGCAAGTCTAAGCACTGTTTAACAGAAATATAGTGCAATCACATTTCAGAAGACACGAAATTAATTTTAATCATTGTATTTAACTCAGTACATCCAAAACACTGTAACGCTGTTGTGTAATGAATGTTAAAAAGCATTAGTGAGGTGCTGCACTCGCTGGTACGAAGCCCTGGTGTTCGGAGCCCATCGTAGGGCATAATGGCCACATCCCAGGTGTTCACCAGCCACACACGACTCATGGCACCCCAGCAGACGACATGGGTCAAGGAAGTGAACGTCACATCACTGTGGGAGAGAGTGTCATCTGGCTACGCCAAGTCGGGAGGGAGACCCCCACTAAGCCCATTTCACCCCCAGGCCAGGTGCCCACCAGCCCAGGCATTTAGGGCCTCCCAGGCAAAGCCCCTTGTGTTCCAGCATCTTGCCCTCAAGCAGGCCCAAGGCTGCACCTTCCCTGCTGCGCTAACTCAGCCTTCACTCTCCTATTGGCTTTTCTTAAAAACAAACAAACAAGGTTGTCTGATACCTGAAATATTCCAAAGAACACATGCAGCCCCTATGTAAGACAGAAAGCCTCGTGATCTACTCTGCTGAGACCCCCAGCCCCTTTAACCTCCCTCATCTGCCGTGGGGCTGCACCCCTCAGTCGCTTCTCCCACGCTGACCTGTCTCCCCAAGGGGAAGAACGGAAGCCCAGGTGCCGTGCGTTCACGTTCTACCTGCTGCTTCCTTGTGGGCCACACGTGGATGTCTCTGACAAGGAGACTGGGCTCAGCTGTGCGCGCCTCTACTGTGCTGTGTGTACCTTCTGGTGACCTGCCTCTGTCACCCACATTCTGCTCTAAGAGTTGTCCATGTCACTACAAGAGCCCATCATTCACTGGCTCCCTGGGGCAAGTACCCCGGCGTGTGAACACAAGTCTGGGCTGTTTCTGAGATGTGTGTGAGTGTGAGCAGCGCTGCAAGAATTCCTCTGGAGCTTCCCCCAGATGGACACGCTGGACCACAGAATAGAAGAATGCTCAGCTTGGCAGGTCAGTGCCTGTTTCCCCAAGTGGGTGTGTCAATCTGTGCCTCCCACCAGCAGCGCACAAGACTCCCCGGCCACCCACACAGGTTCCTCAGACGTCTTCGCTTTTACCAATCTGAGCCCCCGTGGAGCTGGAGCCCATGGCAGTCTCTGCACACTAATGCGGCAGAATATCTTTCTGTATGTTTAACCCCCACTCTTGTTCACTTTTCTGGGACACGCCTGATTACCTCCTGTCCGTCTGCAGGAGTTCTTCATGCATGCAGGACTAGAACCCGGCACAGGCTGCACGTGTTACAAGTACTGTCCCCACTCCGTGGCTTGTCTGTTTACATTCTTTATTCCTGCTTTTTGATAAACATGCGCCAAGGAGTCCGCCCTCTGCCCTGTGACGTGTCCCCTTCGCCACATCTCAAGTTTCTGCGTCTGTTTCACCAGCTCTCCTGTCTCACTGGCCAAGCGTGAAGCAAGCCGCTCACTTGTCCTTAAAGTGCCCTGACGGGATCAGAACTCTGTTCTCCCACGTTCTAGAACTGACTCGACACATTTCCCTAAGAACCCTTGACAGATGCGCCGAATCCACGGTCAGCACAAGAACAGGCAGCTCTCCCATCTCGAGTCTTCCCCACTAAGAACACCCTGTCTCTCTTTATTCAAGTCTTCTTTAATGTCTCTTAATGAAGCTGTAAGTTTTTCTCCAGTAAAAATTTTATGCATCTTTTATAATTCCCATTTGTATCAGAGATGATTCACTCAGGAGAACAGGGACCATGCCAGGTTTTTCAAACACAGGGGGTTTGAAACAGGGAATTAATGCTTTCAAAGAGCTGACAAGGCTGGAGGGGGCACCAGAGAAGAGTCGGTCACCTCTGACTGTCCACGTCACCTCTGCAGTTACAGCAGTCAGGAAGCCAGTCCTGTTGTGCGCAGGCGAGGTCAGTGCAGGAAATGCTGCCCTGTGACGCCGGCCGGCAGGGGACACGGCAGCTACCATGAATGCTCACCCTGGTCCAAGCCCATGTGCCCACGCCGCGGCCAGAGGAACGGGACTCCACCTCCCTCCCACCTTCCAAATGTCACGGGAAGGCACTTCATGGGCTGAAAGATACCAGAGGCCTGCAGGCAGGGAGTCCGGGCACCATGGCTGCAGCTTCCAGGCCTGAATGCAGGGACATCCTCAACCCCCAGACTGTACCGAGCCCACTGCCTGGCCTCCATTTCCAAAAACACTGCTGACGTCACACACCTGCCGCTACATCTTTCCCCATCTTCTTGGTCCCTGTGGTCGTATCACTCTCATACTCTTTTACTGTAATTCTGGCAGGCTCTTAGCAGGGCGATGAAATAATCTCATGGGGTCACTCCAGGAGTCCTGCAGTCCAAGTTCAAAAGCAGCCTGACTGAAGAATAAACAAAGGAGACCTAATGAAACTTACAAGCTTCTGCACAGCAAAGGAAACCGTAAGCAAAACAAAAAGACAACCTACAGAATGGGAGAAAATTTTTGCAAATGAAACCAACAAAGGCTTGATCTCCAGAATATATAAGTAGCTTATACCACTTAATAAGAAAAAAACAAACAACCCAATCCAAAAATGGGCAGAAGACCTAAACAAGCAATTCTCCAAGGAAGACATACAAATGATCAATAGGCACACGAAAAAATGTTCAATATCACTAACTATCAGAGAAATGCAAATCAAAACTACAATGAGGCATCACCTCACACCAGTCAGAAGGGCCAACATTCAAAAATCCACAAATGACAAATGCTGGAGCGGCTGTGGGGAAAAGGGAACCCTCCTACACTGCCGTGGGAATGCAGTTTGGTGCAGCCACTGTGGAAAACAGTGTGGAGATTCCTCAAAAGACTAGGAATAGACTTACCATATGACCCAGGAATCCCGCTCCTGGGCATATATCCAGAAGGAGCCCTACTTCAAAATGACACCTGCACCCCAATGTTCATAGCAGCACTATTTACAATAGCCAAGACATGGAAACAGCCTAAATGTCCACCAACAGATGACTGGATAAAGAAGATGTGGTATATTTATACAATGGAATACTATTCAGCCATAAAAACTGACAACATAACACCATTTGCAGCAACATGGATGCTCCTGGAGAATGTCATTCTAAGTGAAGTAAGCCAAAAAGAGAAAGAAAAATACCATGAGATCGCTTATATGTGGAATCTAAAAACAAAAACAAAGCATAAATACAAAACAGAAACAGACTCACAGACATAGAATACAAACTTGTGGTTGCCAAGGGGGCAGGGGGTGGGAAGGGACAGACTGATTTCAAAATGTAGAATAGATGAACAAGATTATACTGTATAGCACAGGGAAATATATACAAGATCTTATGGTAGCTCACAGAGGAAAAAAATGTGACAATGAATACATATATGTTCATGTATAACTGAAAAATTGTGCTCTACACTGGAATTTGATACAACATTGTAAAATGATTATAAATCAATAAAAAATGTTTAAAAAAAAAAGCAGCCTGACTGAGCATGGCCTTTCCATGGGTTTACATAAGCTCCCCACACTAGGAAGGTCACAGCTGACCCCTTGTCTGCACCCATCCTGTCCACAAAGATCTTCCCCCTCCTTATTTTTGGTTGGGCAGGGGAATTAATGAGGACTTGGCCTAGAGCCATGACTTTTTAACATTTTCCTTTAAAATAAACTAGAAACAAAATACGACATAGTTTCAAGAGTTATTAATTCAGAGAAGACAGAAAACAAGTGCTCATTATTCCTTGAAGACTTTGATAACAAATTTCTCAGAAACCCAACTTTAAAAACAGTTGGAAATCCATGTACTTATCCTACTGGGATCCTGCAGGGCAGCACACAAGGGGCTGGAGCAGAGCTGGGGTCATGGGAGCAGGAGGGAGCGGGGGGTCCCCACGCTTCCTCGCTAGGCAAGCTCCTGTATAACCAACTGCTGGTGGTTGGACCTGGTAAGCTGGGGATCACAGTGCCAGGAGGGCCACCTGGTGCCCGGCTGCATGACCCAGAAAGGCCCTCAGTCCAGCCCGGCCCCAGCAAGTCCACTGGTGCTCCAGATGGCGGGACTGGTCTCAGCTCCCGAACAGGACAGTCCTCACACACGACCTGAAGGCTCAGCCAGCGGGCACTCTGAGGAGAGCCTCTGAGAGCTGGCCAAGCCACATAGTTCTCTGTTCAGAATGTCCTCAGGGAGGCTGGATGTGAGGTCTCTCCCCGTGGGTCAGCCCAGGGGATGCTCCCAGTCCCGACCACTACCCTCACCAGGCTGACCGAGCACCCTAGGCGCTGGGAAGTCACACCATCTGCACGTCTGGGCATGGGGCTATCCCCGGGGGCTCCCAGCTCAGCCACCGCCATTCAACTGTTGTTGGCAAGGCAGACACTTCAACCAGAGACATGCATGGTACATAGCAGGTACAAGCCCAAGGACGTGCAGGAGGGGCACCTTCCACCTTCCCAGGCAGACACATTGTGACTAGACCCTGTCTATTGCTTATTCTGACCCCTCCAGGGACCATCCCAAGTTCAAATGTCTCTCTGCACCTGACGCCCGACCTGGTCCCCTGGTGGGAGCTGATCCACACCCAGCCATCTACCGCACGTGGAAAAGGACCCTGTCCAAGGCTGGGTCCCCCTGAGGAAGAGGACGGTCTCCCACACCAGAGCCAAGTCTGGAAGGCGCCCAAGCAAGGCCAGGTAACGGAGCATCACCAGCTGCTAGAGATGCTGCATCCTGCCACCTGCGCGTGCACGCTGCACGGACCACCAGGGGACACGTCTCCCCATCACGGGACCATGCCGCAGCAATGGGGAGGCAGGCTCTGCGCCCCACCTCCCCCACACTCACCTGGACAGTCGGCTTCGTCGCTTTCATCCTCACAAGTCGCCCAGCCGTCACACTGCCAGGGCAGGGGGATGCACTGGATGGCACCGCTGCGACAGGCGAACTGGCCCGGGTTGCACCGCAGCTCTGTGGAACCAAAGTGCAAGAGGCCGCTGAGGACATGGCGGCCAGGTCTGCACGCCCGGTCCCAGAGTGGCGCCCCCCCCCCACCTCTCAAGGAGCCCTGGGTCCACACGGACACACACCCCATTACTGTTTCTGACATTACATTTTATAACTTTTTGGTTTGTGTACTTCCTAACTACTTACTGCAGACATAGATGACTTCATAATTTTTCTCTTTTAACCTTTTTATTGACTTTACATGTGATCAATTAACTATCCTTACCGTAGATTTGCCTTTACCTTTACAAAAAATTTTTCCTTTTGTAATCTGCATATTTCTAACCGTGGTCTTTTCTCTTCCACTTCGAGAAATCTCTTTAACATTTCCTACAAAGCTGGTTTCGTGGTGCTGAACTCACTTTTTGCTTGTCTGTAAAATTCTGATCTCTCCATCAATCTGAATGAAAGCCTTGCTGGTCTGCAGAACTGGAGGGTAGCTGTCTTGCATCTAATGTAACATCTATTAGCAGTTTCACACAACACTCACATCTTGTTCTGATGACAGTCACAGTGTAGTCAGCCAGTGCATCTCAAGAAAAACAACAGCTTGTAGCAAAAGCAGATTCTTGAATGTTCATTTTGCATGTGCTGGGCGATGCACCAAGTGGCTCGAATACAGTATCACATTCAAATCCTTCAGACAAATTCCATTAGCTCCTTCAAACAACACAGCCCTACGCCCCTGGGGGCCAGGCACTGTGCTGGATGCAAGTGAGAAGAAGGAAAGTGCGACCATGAAAGGAAAACCAATAAACTCGCTTCTTTAAAGTTAACAACTTTGTCATTCAAAGCTCAGTAAAGATACCCAGTTAAATGGAACAGAATACCAAGCCCAGAAATAAACCCGTATCAATGTGGCCAAGTGACTTTCAGAGAAAGATGCAAAGATGATTCAATGCGGAAAGGATAATCTCTCAGCAAGTGGTAATGGAACAACTAGAAATCCACATATCAAAAAGCAAACCTCAACTCACAACTCGCATCAGATGTAAATACTAACCCAAAACAGATCAAAGACTTAAAATGTAAAACTCAACACTATAAAACTTCTAGGAGAAAACATAAGAAAATCGTGGTGAACCTGGGTTAGGCCAAGAGTGCTTACATTTGTCACCGAAAAGAAAAAAACATCATAAACTGGACTTCACCAGAAGGGAGGTGGTTGCTGGTGGGACCTCAAGGCAGAGGAGGCACAGACCGCCAAGCGCATAGGGGCACTGCAGGGGGATGGAACCGTGTCCTGCATCTTGAGTGAGGTGTTGGTTAGTTTATCAAAGCTCAAAGAACGATATACACAAGTGAATTTTGGTGTAAATTAAAAAATAAACAGGTACTTTTAAAAGTACAGTTAAGCAAATGAATGGGTGAGCCACTGAGAAAACACCTGCAAGCAACACGCATAAGGACTTCTGTGTCGCTGGAGCACAAAGCACTTCTACAGCCCAGCAGTACGTACAAGTAACGAAAAGGCCAACAGCCTCATGAAAATGGACAAAAGGTTTGAATAAATACTTTTTGAAAGAAGATACATGAATGGTTAACAAGGACATGAAAAAGTTAACAACATCACTCACAGGGAAACATAACTGAGAAGAACCACCTGAGGTGACACCACAACGAAGTCACTAGACAAACTTAACAAGTCCGACAATGCAAATGTCGACGAGACTGTGGAGCAACTAGAGCTCTTACTGATGGGAACGCAAAATAGCAGAACCACTCAGAAAAAAATACCTGGCAGTTTCTTATCAGAAACTTCATAAAGTTAAATCCTGTTTTACTCGACAGAATACTAGAAGTCTTAGCTAGTGCAATTAGGCAAGAAAAAGAAATAAAAGGCATCCAAATTGGGAAGGAAGAAGTTATATAATCTCTGTTCACAGATGACATGATTTTACAGGTCAAGTTGAAAGATTCCACACAAACCCCCCCCAAAACCCAAAATCTGTTAGAACTAATAAACAAACTCAGCAAAGTTGCAGGACACAAAAGTCAACACACAAAAATTAGTTGCGCTTCCAAACAGTAACAATGAACAATCTGAAATTAAGAAAACAACGCTGTTTACAATAACATTAAAAAAAAGTAAAACACTCAGGAATAAACTTAACCAAAGAGGTGAAAGGCTAGTACACTAGTTAACAAACTACAAAAGATTCCTGAAATTAAAGACACAAATAAACGGAAAGGCACCCCATATTCATGGACTGAAGACTTAAGACGTCAAAACTACCCAGTCTACAGATTCAATGCAATCCGTATCAAAATGCCAACAATATTCTCTTTTGCCAAAATAGAAAAATCCATCCCAAAATTAATGTGGGAACTCAAAGGACCCTGAATAGTCAAAATGATTTTCAGGAAGAAAAACAAAGCTGGAGGCCTCAACTTCCTGATTTCAAAACACATGAAGTTATAAAGCTCCAGTAAACAAAACAGTGACTGGAGTAAACACAGACATACAGGCCAACAGAACAGAACAGAGAGCCCTGAAATAAGTCCTTGCACATATGGTCGAATGATCTTTGACAGAGTGCCAAGGCCACACAACGGCAAAGGACAGTCTCTCCAACAAATAGTGCTGGGAGCACTGGACATCTATGTGCAAAAGAATGCAGCTGGACCTAACCTTATCCCATATACAAAAATTAACTCAAAATGATTAAATACTTAAATGCAAGGACCTGAAACTATACCACTCCTTCATGACATTGGATGTAGCGATGGTTTCTTGGACATGACACCAAAAGCGCAGGCAACGAAGGCAAAAGTAGACAGAAGGGACCACATCAAACTTCAATAACAAAGTAAAAATGCAACCACAGAATGAGAGAAAATATCTGAAAATCATGTACGTGATCAGGGTTAGTAACCAGAATATACAGAGAACTCCTGAAATTCAACAATCTCAAAGCAAACAACCCAATTACAAAATGGGCAAGGGACTTGAAAAAACATCTCTCAGGGTAGGGGGGAGGTTACACAGGACCGGGCCAGCATACAGGCCAAACGTGAGCCGCCACCTGAAGGGCACTGAGGAAGACGCAGAGGTAGTGGGGCAGAAGCGGGGCGTCAGCACCGCGGACTGGAGGCCATGGTCATGGTCACAGAGGGAAGACAAGAAAAGCCAGGAGAAGAAGGCCCGGAGGGCATTGCAGGCCGGTGAGGTCACCGGGGAGGCCACTAAAGCACTGCTCAGCCAGGTCCACAGAGCCGTGACAGAGTCTGTGTCCCTCTCGGTGGCGGCGGGGGGGGAGGGGGGACCAGATGGCGCACCTCCCCTCAGCTCCCCACAGCTCTTCCATTGCAATGAAATCGTGCAACAGGGAGCAGAGCGCGTGGACCCATAAGCAGACTTCAGTTTCTGGTCCTGCATCTACTTAAAAGCCAGGTGACACCACCAGGCAAGGTCATCATCCTCTTAAGGCCTTGGCATCCTAATCTCTGAAACAGACCCACCTGCTCCACTGGCTCCCCACCTCAAACAGGGCCGTCACGCACGGCCTAAGCACGAGCACACCCAAACCCTGGGCCGGGGGTGGGCCGCCTTCACACGGCCTTTCATGCCACCGGCCCCGACGATCGGAGCACAGAAACATGCTGTGGGGAGGACAGAGAACACAAACGGTGCTGGATGGTGGGCCTGGGTGTGTGCTCAACAAACCTGAGCCCAAGTGATCCTGGACATCTAACTCTCCATTTATTTTCCTGAGGAAGAATCTGAAATAAAGAGTGATTTGCCAAAACTGCAGTCAAGGACAAAACCAGGACAACGAGGTCTCAGGACTCTTAGAGAAAAAAATAAGTCATTAAAAATACTCAATTATTATCCGCAAATCACTTTTTAAATACATTTTCAATTCTGGAATAATTTTAGGTTTACAGCAAAGCTCCTGAACGTCCCTCACCTCGTGTCCTCATTCCGTCCAACACCAGGACATGCTGTCACAGCTGGGAGCCACCACCACACCTCCAAGAACTGAATCCTACAACTTGTCCCCGAAACCCCCCTCCCCACTCCAGCATCCTCCCCGGGACACCACACTGCAGCTGGTGTCACAGAGTCATTTCTGATACACTCTGTCAAAAGCTTTAAGGTGACAAAATAAAAAACAGTAACTAATAGCCTCAAGTAATGCAAAAATCTAAAGAACGTAATTGTTACAAATTTTACTTGGCCTTTCTTCTCAATGATGCCAAGCAATCATTCACTCAACATTCGTAATTCTCCTCAGCCCACAGAAGCAACACTGGCAAACAGCAGCACATACTACGAGAGCCAGTACATCAAAGTGGTAAATATCTACTAAAACAGTATTTTAATTTACCCAGGAAAATACTACAACCTATTGGAAGATGAGATGTTTCCCTAGCAAATAGTGTGATGAAACAGAAGCTTGGTATAATCATGAGATTACAGTAAATGCCTTTCTCAGTACTATTTATCTAATAAAAGTGGTTTCAAATCAAGACAGTTTTGAACATAACAGTAACAGACACACAGATGACAATCCAAATAGTTTTTGACCCAGTACTTTGACTATAAACCATCAGTCTAAAGACAAAAAGAGCTGCAAAAATCACAAAAGCCCTAACTAGGGCGGCCTGCTGTTGGCAGTGGTCGTGGGTACAGCACTTCTGAAACTATTCTGTGTGCTCTGTAGGTTTAAGCAAATAGTGAATCCACTAATGTTGCTGGATGCCAGAGTTCTACTGTAGAAAAAGGGAGACATAAATGTGAAATGGGGAAAGCAAGCAAGACCCTGTGATGCTGGGTCAGAACTAAAAGACACAGTATGAACTCAGACAAAAAGAGAAAAAGACACTCACCCCTACGCCCACACACGGGATGGACACACGCCCCAGCTGGACTGCAAGGTCCTCGTGGCGATGAACACAGCACCAACATCTTGGTTTCTCCAAGATTACCATCCCCTGCTGAAAGGAACCAGTGCTCCGTGGAAAAATACAGGGCGAATGGAAGACACAAGGTGAGCCTGGTGATGAGGAATGTTCAACGTGAACGTGACGAGTTGGAAGGACACACAAGCCAGCCTGAAGGGCTCCCAATGCCCAAATCAACAGCAATATAAGCATCAAAACGAACAATGACAATAACACACTATGATTCACTAAGTAAAAAGAAGAATCCATGAATCCATAACAATGTTAAAAAGTTGAAGAGCAAGACCGAGCTTTTTTTTTTTACAGTCGACTACACAAGAGGAAGGAAGGAAAAAAGAAAACCATCATTTAAATTTTTTGCGGGGGGAGAGGTAATTCTGTGTATTTATTTACTTACTTATTTTTAAATGGAGGGACTGGGTCTTGAACCCAGAACCCCGTGCATGCTAAGCACATGCTCTACCCCTTGAGCTACACCTTCCCCCTGAAAACCATCATTCAGCAACCATCACAGCAATAGGTGACTTAGGCAAGAGGCATCACCAGATGCTTAAATTCACCGCGAGAGGCTCTCCATCTCCCTGCAGAGGACCTGCCAATCACAGAGGGGGAAAGGCCACTTTTCCAGTAGAAAAATGCAGTCAAAGCCACCCCAGCACATGGCGAAGGTTAACAGCGCCTTTCCTGGGATGAGCAGCCAGCTATGTCTGGGGTGAGGGCACTGAGGCAGACTCAGTGTCCAGGGGGTCACTCCTGCGAAAGATGGAACGACTGAATCTGACCACCAGGAAGCAACCTGACAACCCCAGGAGGAGGAATATTCTATCAAACAGCTGGCCTGGACTCTCTAAAAAGTCCACACCATGAAAGACAACGAAAGCTAAGGAGCTGTCCCAGATTTCAGATTAAATGCACGTGACAGTTAAACGCAACTCACAATCCTGGGCTGGAGCCTGGACTGGGGGAAAATGTGGTAAACGGACAACTGGCAAAACGGGGGTCTGGCTCCTAGTACCACACCCTAGTACCACAGCCTGCCCTGTGCTCCCCAGATGGCCTTGTTCTCTGGAAACAGGAGCCAGGAAGTCAGAAATGAGGGCGTGTGATGTGTATGCAGATATATTTCATGTCTATGCATATGTGCACACACACGCACACACACATACAGGGCTGCAAGTGTGTGGTGAGTTGGATGTTCAGTCAGTGAACTTAAGTGAACGGCATACAGGTGGACTTCACAGCACTACTCTTGCAAGTTTTCTACAGGTATGATGTGTTTCCAAAGTAAAAAGTTTTTTTTTTTTTTTTAATGAGGTAACTCTCTGCATTCCTCTGAAGGAAGACATTTTGAAATCTTAATTCTTTTTGGAATTAAACCTTTCTCATACCAATAAAAACTCCTGACCACTGGATCTTTGGATTTGGTTTCATTTCTGCCCTTCAGGCACCTCCCAACTGAATCATTCTGTTCATGTCCAAGTTCCTCTAAATGGCCACTCTGATTCTAAATTATCCTTGGTGGAGTTATGCCACTTAGGTAAATACAAACACAAACTTGAGTTAAAGCATAAACACATGTAAATACCAGGAGTCAACCTCAAGCTGCCGCTGACAGCTCTGGGCTGAGCCAAGCCCCCGAGAGGCGGGGAAGGGTGCGGCGGGCTTCCCGACTTAGGTCTCCTCACTGGCCATGCCACCTCTCACCTGCGGCTTCTGGTGGGAGATGTTCTGATACAAGGGCTTCTGCAACCAGCCCCACGGGCAAAACAAGCCTAGGGACGTTCTCATGAAGTCTTATTTAATTAAAAAAAAAAAAAAGAATAAAGTAAAGCTGTATGCACTGACCTACAAAGACCTCCAAAACAGTGTCAAATAAAAAAGTCAAAAACTTGTATTAAAAGTACCTTTCCATTTATGTAATCTATAAGTGAGTTTTTGTAAATGTGAAAAACCACAACCTCCTGTTTCCAGACTGCGCTGCTTCCACACAGCTCACACGTGGTCTGTGCCCGCGTCCCTCCTGCGGTTGGGTGGGGGGATCTGAGGCAGGTGTCTGTGCCCCAGGGTGGCCAAAAGATCACCAGAGACTGCTGCAGAGGCCCAGCCCACCGCTTCCAGGCGGTTCTAGTCCTCCGGTTCCGTCCTCAATGACCACAGAGCTCTGCCGGCCAACCAGTCCAGGGACCTAAGAAGTGGCCAGTGACACTAGAAAGGCCTCTACGTTAGGAGACTCGATGGCACCTAAGTGCAGAGGGGGCCCTGGACCTTCCATCTCCCAGCTGACCCTCTGGGACACCCTCTGTGGTGGCTCCTGCCCCTTGTCCAGTGCCCCAGGGAGCCCCAGGCAACCCTCTCTGCAAGCGAGGAGCTCCTAAGGAAGGTCCTCAGGGAAGAAGGGCTTCTAACCAGGGCCGGCGCGCAGATGTCTCAGCCTTGTCCTGTCTGGCAGAGAGCAGGCCCGCATCAGGGCACGGGAAGGGGAATGGGGTGCGGAGGACACTGGACTGGACTGAAGCGGTGGCCATGCTGGGCAGAAAGGAGGGAGAGGCCAAGAGGTGAGGGTTCGTGGCCTCCACACCCACCAGCTCCCAAGCGAGGCTTGTGGGGGCAACACCCAGGAAGAGTAGAAGGTCCTCGGGCAGAGGGCTGCCCGTCAGAGAGGCAGCCTCCCCCGCGCCACCCCCACCTGCCAGCCCACCTGCTTTCACCTCTCAGGCCCGCTCACCCCGCAGGAGCGAGCCCCCCAGTGCAAGCCCCAGGCCACCTGGCCTGCAGCACCACCCCCACCCACCGCAGCCTCCAAAGGCGGCTGGTGTGGCAGGCAGCCGCAGGCCCTGGTCCCCGCCACCTCTGCCAGGGGCAGCTGCGAGGCCCGCTGGCGAAGGGAGCTTTTACTCTCTCTGTCAAAATATAAATAGCCATTTGTGCGTCTGCTCAATAACTGATTTCGGAGGGCCCAATCTGTGCCAGACCAGGCCCGGGGGACCCAGCGTGAACACGACAAAGAGCACAACACGTCAGCGTGAACAATCCTGGCCCTGTCCGAAGTGCTGTGACTGTGGGGGTCTCTCGGCAAGCCTGCACCCTCCCCCCACCCCCGTTGGCAGCTGGACTCCCTGAGCACAGAGCAGAAGCCTCCACTTGCCTGCCTCCCGGGGGGGCACAGACACACAGGGGGTCCCACGCTCTCCGGATGCAATTCGTGGGTAACAGTCACAGCCTTTAGGGAGCATTTGCTTTGTATCATACACTTTATATAACCCTGCATCTACCCATTTAAATTCTCACAACACCTCCATGAAATCCGCTGTTATACGTCCACGTCATAGACCAGGAGACTGAGGCACTGAGGAGTCACGGGGGGCGGGGGCAGCAGTAGGGTCCGTGCTCTCAAACCACCACACTGGACTCACCTTGGCCCCTTGCAGGAAGCCACCCTAGACCTTGGCTTTCTTGCCTCCCGGGTTGATGCCCAGAAGCCCAAGAGCACTCTGGGACCCCGGGCCACACCTCCAACCACGGCCCAAAGGCCATTCACCTTCCTCTGGGCTTCTCCTGCCCGGAGGAGAGGCTGACCACATCCACACTGACAGGACTCAGCCAAGCTGAGAGTGGCGGGACAAGATGTACCTTTCTTTCACCAAACATCCCAAGTCAACGGGTAACCATGCCCAAAACAAAGATACAGTTATACCATAATAACCATCCTGCGAGCCCACCCATCGCACTGTCTGACAAACTTCTGGGCCAAAACTGGGCTCTCGGGACTACCAGCCTCTCACCCACTCACCACTCACAGATGACAAGGGAGCGGTCCAGCAGCACAGTGAGGAGCAGCCGTCCAGCCTGTCCCCTGCTGTCTTCCAGCTCCTACACATCGTCACTGACGCTTTGCTTAGAGGCCGGAAACCACTAGGGGTTTCCCTGTGCAAGGACCAAGAGGGGCAGAGAACAGCACAAGCTCAGGTCCATCCGCGTGCAGGGCGGGAGCCCGGCCTGAGGAGGACGGTGCGGGGTGCAAGCGAGGGGACCTGGGTGGGAGGAGTGGCAGGTGCACCTGCCTCTGCCAGAGTGCCGCAGAGCACGATTCTCACTCCTGAGACCAGAGCCACCAGCTGACATACTACCCCCGAATCGCGGCCCCAGGGCTAACCCGGGCTTTGGCCATAGCACTTTTCCCCGTGGTTCCCCGGTGGCCACACAGGGCGGGCAGGGCGGCATCCCTGCTCATGTCCTGCTCTCTGCAGTGGCCAGGGTTCGGAGAAGGGCCACGACGTCTGTCACAACTACGTGTGTGTGTGTATACACACATGTGCACAGGGGGTGGGGGATAAGGTGGGTGAGGCAAGATCCTACCCGGGAGGTCGGGGCAGAAGGTGTGCAGGGCTCTCTGTGCTCACTACCCCTCTGCAGCTCTTCTGTTAAGTTGGAAATCACTCCCAAACAAAAGATTTTATTTTAAAAAAAGCACAACTCATTAGCTAGTGAGGTTGGAGAGTGTATTACACTACTTTCCAACTAAAAAATGAGAGTCAGGCCTAGAGCCCCCACGTTGCCAGCGGGAAAGTGCTGCAGGGCTGCAGGCGGCGGCCGGCAACCCCGGGCCAGCTCAGCTTCCCAGCTGCTTCCACGAGCTTCGCCTCGTCTGCTGGTGAGACACCCGCACTCTCCCTGTGCACTGACCTGTGTGCTGCAGCCCCTGCCTGGCTCACGGAGGACTCGTCAGTTCGGCACAGCCAGCAGGCCCCTCTGGGCCCCTCATGGCCCCGGGGACAGATCCCTGAGCTGGGAGCCGGCTCACCCGGCCTGACCCCCTCTATGTGGCCTCTCCCAGCCACAAGGAAGATAGCACCCGGCCCTGCTCCCTTATCAGGCTGCCCTTCCAGGGCCGGGGCCTCGGGCGGGACAGGGCTCAGTCAGGGAGGGAAAACTTTCCTCAGATACATACGGTGAGGTCTCCCTGCACGGAGCTGGGGCTAAAACATGGCAGGATTTTCCTTCATAATTGAAGCTGGACACAGTTTTAGAAAAAATACTTACTTGATGCCACAGTCTCTGCACAGAGAAAGGTCAACGAGACGGGATCAATCAGTGGCCCCCAAATGCCCCTCCATGTCTGTCACCCCCAACAGAGGTCCCCAACCTTTCTTTCTCACTACGGCCCCCGGCATACACAACACATACTGCTGGGGGTCCTTGTGGCCAGTCAGAGCAGGGATCGGAGGGCAGGGCTGGTTCCGTCCCTCAGGTGAGAGTATTCACATGGAAGAACCACAGGGTCCGTCAGGGGAAGGGAGGGGGCCTGGGCTCCACAGCTGGGGTGAGGGACAGCCAGGGCAGGACACACAGCTGGAGCAGACAGAGCCCGGGCCAAGGCTGGTTGATGCCGGGCAGGCCAGCTCTAGGACTAAATTGTGCTCCAAACTCTTGGCGTCATGAGCTCGATCTCATTTTCCCCACCTGTGAAATGGGGCCAGTAACAGGATCTACCTCACAAGGATCACCTGAGAGTTCAACCAGCTCAGTCAGTACCAGTGTTGGGGGTTGAATGGTCCCCGGCATATAACATATCCTCAATCAAATGAGACCAAACATGCATTTAAAAGAAAACTCTGGCAAGAGGTCAAGTTCTGCACATTCCTGTTGCTCCCACTCTGGGGAAGGCCTCACACCCTAGCCTATGTCAGAGAGCGGCCGAAAGTGGCTGAGCCCCCGTCCTCCAGGGCTCCCTCCTCCTGGGAAGCAGCTTCTGCCTGCCGCCCTCCTCACACCCAAGCGTGGGTCTAAACCAGGACTCCAAGAGAGCATGCAGGCCAGAAAAGACCAGAAAAGCCCTCCTCACAGGCACCAGCCAGCAGCCTGAAGCACAGAGCACACACGGGCACACAAGGAGAACACTGTGACCGAGAGTGAGACCCACCTCGCTGCCCAACCAAAATCAGGGCGCAGGATAGTGCCCCTTGGGCTTTGCAGGGCAACTCAAGACACCACCAGGGGCTGCTGCAAAGTTTTGATTTGGAGAGTCATGGGATGAAAAGGATACCTTTGCTCCCTCAACCCAAGCCATCTCCCTACCCCAACTCAGACCTAAGAGCCAGGTCTCCTGAAGTCGTCCCTTGCCTCACAGGTGCAAACGGTTGGCCACCCCTGTCGCCTGCCTCAGGACTGATTTACACCCAGCCTCTGCTTCCACACCTGATCAGCACTCTTACAGGGAGGGTGTATTCTCTCCACAGGAGGATTCCTAGTGACAGACAGGTGGCAAGCATGCCCAGACGCTTTCTGAATTGCACTGGCCAGCTGGCAGGATATGTGGACAGGCGGAAAAGGAATTGGGGACACTGGTCATGTCCATCATCCAGGCAGGAGATGCCGGACCTGGCACCAGAGGCACCCCAAGGAAGACAGATGTGATGTGTGACTTCACCCCTCAGACTCCAGAAACGTAATGTCCAAAACCGGGACCCAGAAGTCAGACAGGATGACTTCCACCTCTCCACAGGAGTAAACATGTTTTCTCCAGAACTTAATCACTAGAACCCACAAGTCCACTGGCCCTGGTCCGCAAGAGCCCATACAGTACTCCCTCCACAGGGGGACCTCTTCCTGGCTTCCGTTCCTACCAAGACCACCCCACAACCAGTCACCTCGCCGCCCAGAGAACACCAACAGCAGTGAACAGCCAGCTCTACATGGGGAGCCCAGAGAAGCTCCAGGTTGAGTGTGGGCCAGGGCCTTGGCCACCAAATAGGCACTGCGAGGAGGCAGATCACTCTACACAGATGGTAAAGGTGGCAGGGAGAGGTGCAGCGTGCCCTGGGCAGAAGCCTAGTGGGGACCTGGCCGAGGGCTGCACACCGCTTCACCCCCTGCTGCCTTTACAGCCGTGGTCTGACAGCACCCACAGAAGATGCCCCGGCAATCTGCCTGCCTGGGCCCCTTCCTCCGTGAAAAAAATTAAGAATCACACTTTTCAACTGCATTGGTGTACAGACGAATGTATTTACACATACACGTTACAACATTTCCTTTGACCTGAAAGTTCAGGATTTTTTCCTGCTGGTTTTAAAAGAAAACATTTTTGCAGGCCACTAAAAGCACCGCGGGCCCCCAGCACCCGGCCTCCAGCGCCTGGCGGATAACTCGGCCCTGCATTTGGGGATCTGATTTTCTCGCTGGAGGAGGGGGTACGTCAGGAACAGGCAGAGGACCTTTCGGCGGCCGCGAGCGAGCCCGATCCCCACCACAGGCTTCCTTACGAAGACAGCATCTGAGGGTCACAGCCCCGGAGCACTCCCGGGACTGCCAGCCAGAGGCGTCCAGGGCGCAGACGCCGGCGCCCCATGGTCCCCGCCCCGGCCGAACCCCGCCGCCCTGGCTGCCGCCGACAGCGCGCGGACGGGTCCGGGGGTCCCCGAGGTCCGAGGCGCCGGCCCGTGGGGAGGCGGGGTGGAGGTCCCGGCGCGCCCGCCCCGCCCCGCCCCTGCCGCGCACCTGGCCGCAGCGGCTCGGTGACCGTGAGCACCAGCAGGAAGAGCAGCAGGAAGGCACCGCTGTCTGCCTTGGGCACCATTTATCCTCCGTTCATCGTCCCCGGGGCGGACGCGCGACCCCGCGGGGAGGCCGGGCCGGGCCGGGCCGAGGGTCGGGTCGGGCCGGGCCGGGGCCGGACCGGGCGAGGACGCGGCGGGCGGGGGCTCCGGGGGCCGCGCGCTCTCGGCCGCAGCCGCGGGTTCCGACTCCGGCTCCACGCAAGATGGCGGCCGTCCTGCTCGGTCCGCGCCGCCCCGCCCCCGCCCGCGCCGCCGGTGCTGGCCAATGAGAGCCGGGCGAGGGCGGGGCCTGCGCTCTCCCAATGCGCAGTGCCCCAAAGGGGCGAGGCCCCAGGGCGGGGAGATGGCTGAGGGGCCGGCCCAGTGGGGGCGGGACTACGAGAAGTCAGGGGCTCCATTGGCTGAACAGAGAGCTGGGGCCCGGGGGAGGAGCCTGAGCGCGGGGGCCTCCGAAAGACAGGGGCGGTGGGGCAGAGATGACGGACACGGAAGGGGCGGGGCAGGAGGGCCCGGGGCGGGGCCTGAGGGGAGGGGGCGGGGCACAGAGGGGGCGCAGGGTTGGCAAGGCTGGCGATCCCGGGGTGGGGCGTGCGGAGACCCGGCGGCGGGGAACCAGGTGAAGCCCGTCCTGGGACACCAGGTCTTCACACCTCGCGCACCTGCAGGTTCAGGTCCAGTCAGCAGCCCAAGAGCGCGCCCCAAAGTGGTCTTTTTAAGGCCGAACGGCAGCGGAGAGAGATGAGAAAAACTGGAGGGGTCCGGACTCTCTGAGGAGGTTCTGGAGGTGGCTCCACGCCGTGAGGAGCACGCAGGTGTGGCCGTGCTGGCACACACACTGAGATATTTCAAACGGAGGAGGAAGCAGCTTCAAGGAGGGTCATACAAGGAGCGCCAACAGACAGGGAAGCCCACATCCTAGGAACTGAGAGCAAAGCCGGCCTCTGGAGGAAGGGCCCTGCCCAGCCAGGGGGAGGGGGAGGAGCGCGGGCACAGCTGCTGCCTCCGCAGGCCCCGTCTGCACGGAGGGAAGCCGCTGGGGACAACGCTCCCAGCGCTGGCCCTGCACCTGTCATTGTGGGAGGAGCACAACAGATGGGGTGTCCTCAGCAAAAGAGAGCTGTCCAAAGGAAGGACCACCAGCCATGCACACAAGGCCTGGCCCATGGGTGCAGAGAGAGGGGGGAGGGCCAAGGCTGGTGGCACCCAGCCCAGCCCACCTCCAGCCCACCAAGTCACTCCCCAGGAGCAGTCACCCCAAGCCCCTTCAAGGGTCCCAGGGTCCCAGGATTCCAGCCCGTGACACTCAGGGCCATCTGAGAGAGGCACCCACTCCCTCTGGCCAGATGGGACCAAGGTCAATCCCAAGGCTAGGCCAGACCTGTCTGCTCCTGCTGACTTAGGGCGTGGCCAGGAGTGGATGCTAGACAAAGGGGGCCCACAGCAGAGGCGCCCCGCTGCTGGCAGAAACAGTGGCCCCTGTCCAACAATGCCCTGTTCACACATCCTTAGGGAGCAATCCCAGGAGCAGCTGCTGCCCTCACAGAGGGATCCAGTCCCAGTCTTCTGCCTTCAGCCCCAGATCTGCCCTGGGAGCCTTCCAGGGCTACAGCCGCTGGGCAAACCCCCAGGAGGGAACTCAAAGCCAAGAGCACAAATCCCTGCCAGTTGTCCCACCCATCCCACCCCTCGCAGGGCCACTGTTGGAGAAGCAAGCCCACGAGGGTTTGGATGAGGAGAGCAGCACAGGGAAGTGAAAAGTCCAGCCAAACTGTTCAGGGAGAGGGCAGAGGCCTGGCTTCCTAAACTGCAGTGGCTACAGGGCTAGTAGTCCTTGCCTCCCCCTCCTGACCCACCTCCCTTCTTCTCAGCCCTGCTGCATGGACACCATCAAAGGTGTCCAGGGCTGAAGGCAGAGAGGTCAGGGATGTTCTCAGACCCAGCTCCCTCCCTGTGAGGTCCTGCAGCCTCACCTGAGGTCACTGCTTCTCTCAAGGTGGCTCTCCCTGCACTACTCTTCCCAGGCCCTAGCGAGCATCCTCCCTTCTTACAGGCTCCATTACTGCCCTGGACTCCCTACACTCTGCTCCACCTTCGTAAACCATCCCCTTACCGAGCCCTCCTCAGACAGCCCGGGCTCCAGTGTGTCTCCTGTTTCCTGCTGAGATCCAGGCTGATGGGACCACCTGCCGTAGACTTTCAGGGGTACTCTGGGTTGCAGGAAGCAGCCCATGGCTCCACAGGCTGGCCTGGCCCTGGTCTGGAGACACGGGCCAACCAATGTGCTCTCCACAGCCCCCTCCTACCTTGGGTCCCCACTGAGCACAAGGCCACACTCCACTGGTCTCTAGTCTGCTGCAGCCCAGTGGCCAGCCTTCCAGGGTTCCGAGTCCAAGTTGCTCAGGCCAGAGCCTCATTCCCCCAGGGCACCGTTCCTTTGTGACTTCACCCACTGAAGTCACCCAGGAGACAATGCTGAACATTCCACCCCAGTCTTGGCCTCTAGGAGGCAGGGACGGCAGGCCCGGCCAGCCCAGAGGACTCTGTCCAGTGTAAATGAGGACGCCGCTGGCCCATGTCCCGCAGGGATGTAGAGGGCAGCCCCAGAGGCACCGGGCGCTCCCGGCACCATGGATGACGCGGCCATCCTCAAGCGACGAGGCTACATCATGGGAATAAATTTGGGAGAGGGCTCGTATGCAAAAGTTAAGTCTGCTTACTCTGAGCGCCTGAAGTTCAACGTGGCGGTCAAGATCATCGATCGCAAGAAAGCCCCCACAGACTTCCTGGAGAAATTCCTTCCCCGGGAGATTGAGATTCTGGCCTTGCTGAACCACCACTCCATTGTCAAGACCTATGAGATCTTCGAGATATCTGACGGCAAGGTCTACATTGTCATGGAGCTCGGGGTCCAGGGCGACCTCCTGGAGTTCATCAAGACCCGGGGGGCCCTGCAGGAAGATGATGCTCGCAAGAAGTTCCACCAGCTGTCCTCGGCTATCAAGTACTGCCATGACCTGGACGTCGTCCACCGAGACCTCAAGTGTGAGAACCTTCTCCTCGACAAGGACTTCAACATCAAGCTGTCTGACTTTGGCTTCTCCAAGCGCTGCCTGCGGGATGACAGCGGCCGGCTGGCGCTCAGCAAGACCTTCTGCGGGTCGGCGGCATATGCGGCCCCTGAGGTGCTGCAGGGCATCCCCTACCAGCCCAAGGTGTACGACATTTGGAGCCTGGGCGTCATCCTCTACATCATGGTCTGCGGCTCCATGCCCTACGATGACTCCAACATCAAGAAGATGCTGCGCATCCAAAAGGAGCACCGCGTGGACTTCCCGCGCTCCAAGCACCTGACGGGCGAGTGCAAGGACCTCATCTACCGCATGCTGCAGCCCGATGTCAACCGGCGGCTGCACATCGATGAGATCCTCAGCCACTGCTGGGTGCAGACCAAGTCCCAGGTCCTGTCCTCTGCAGCCATCAACAAGGAGGGGGAGAGCTCCCAGGGCCCTGAGCCCCCCTGGGCCCCTGAACCTGGCTCTGACAAGATGTCCACCACCAAGCTGGAGCCCCAGGAGGAGGCCCGGCCCAAGGCCCAGCCCGAGACAAGCCCTGAGGAGGAGCCACTGCAGGTGCAGGTGTCGAGGCAGTCGGAGGCTGCAGGCATCGCCAGCGAGCAGCCCAGCACAGAGACAGAGGAAGGGCCTCCACGACAGCCTCCGAGTCGCACACCTAGCCAGCCCTTTGCAGCCCCGGAGGCTGGCAGGGAACGAGCCAGAGCTCACAGCTTGGAGCCTGAGCCCCAGAGAAGCCAAAGAAAGAAGACAGGCCCAGATGAGCCACTATTTTCGTCAGTTTCTTCCCCTCCCTTTGAACTTGGTAACCCACGTGACTAAAGAAGCAATAAATCACTATATTAGTGCAGACTCTGGGGTGAATGTCTTTGCCCCACTGGCTCCAGTCGTCCAGGGAGAGGATCCTGCACTCCCCCTGCTCCCCAGTCTCAGATGGTGCTGCGATTCACCTCCCAGCTCGGGAAAAGCCATCCCTGTGTGCCCGGTCCTGGTGGTGACCACGGGCCCTGGCCCAGAGCAGAGCTGAGCAAGGAAGATGTTGCCTCGAGAGGGAGGCCCCCAAGTGCCGCGCTAGGCTGGAGATCCCAAAGGGGACAGGTGGGGTGGGGCAAGATGGATGCGGGCCAGGGGCGGGGGGAGGGAGGACCCAGAAGGCTGCAGTGGGGAGGGGCCTGCAGAGGGCAGGCGGCCAGCCTCCCATGAGCTCCCCCCAAACCCCCATGGGCAACTCTATCTTTCTGCTCTTCCCTCCAGCCCTCCCCCCCTCCCCCCGCCATCCAGGAGCAGCCCTACTGCAGCCTGCCTGTCCCCTCTGGTCCCAGTCTGTCCCCAGAACGCTCCCTGCCAGAATGGAGATGCTGACACTGTGAGTAGGAAGGACAGGCGTCCTCATGCTTGACGGTGTGGCCGTTGGTGTCCGCAGAGGGAGCAGGCTCACAGTGAGCATCACTGGCCGCTGGGTGCCACGGGGCCCGCTCTGCTGTTTCTTGCCAAGGCCACCCGGCTGTGCCACGGCAGCTACGTTCTCTTCCGGCTCTGTGCTCACTCTGAACAGCCTCGTGTGGACCTGTAGGTTTAACACAGCAAGAAAACGAGAACCTTGACAGTCACCTCTCCTCCAGTCTGTGTTGGGGTCTTGGGAGAGGTGAGATCCACCGAGTGCCCCAGACCTGCCCTCTCTGCACCCCGCCCCATATCCAGCCCAATTCTCTGCCAGCTCCCCCATCTCCCCACAGCTACCTCCACACATTCTGTATCCTCATAGTTCTGTTGTCCTGTGTGTCATGGCCCAGACACTGCCTGGGCCTCCATCCCTGCCCTCCCATGACTTCCCACAGCGGCCAGAGCCCCCTTCCTGCACCCAGTCTGGCTTCCACTGCCTGCAGGAAGGGTCCCCATGCCTAGCCCTTGAGGTCCTCCCAGATATGGCCTCCTAGCCTCCTCCCTCATCTCCCCACCACATATGTGCCATAACTGTGCTTGGGGAGGTGGCTTGCATTGCTCCCTCCAACCCTGCCCTGGCACACTCTGGCCACACTGTTCGTTCAGACCTCATGTGCACTGAAGTCCCTGTCCTGCTCCATGTGGCTTGACCTCTGATCTCAGTGTCCCTCAGTGTCACAGCACAGCCCCCGGGCACTCACACTGTGGAGATGACAGTGACTCTCCCTGGCTTCCAGGAAGGCAGGGCCCTGTCCATGCCTAGAGCCATGGGGCAGCTGGAGAGATGAAGATTGAAGCTCCAAGGAGGCCGTCCCAGGGGCTGCAGGTCTCGGACCAAAGGCCCACAGCTGGGGGTACCCTGGGGGTCTGGTCCAATCTAACCCCCACCCTAAGTGCACCAGTGGCACCAGCCCCACTCAGCATGCATGTCTTGGGCAAGGGCAGGATGTGGAGGAGCAGGGTCCACAACCAATGGGAAGGCAGGTGGTGGACGTGGCCAAGAGGGCAGACGTACTGGGTGCCCCAGACAGAGCACTGGGGATGTGGGAGGCAGGCTGGGAGAGTGCAGAGCTCTTGGGTCCTGGCCCACGGTCCTTGCAGCTGGCCCCTCTGGGACACAAAGGAGTGAAGTTCTGGTCATTTTCACCCAAGTTCCCCTGGAGAAAGGACAGCATCTGGACCTGGCCATGCTGCTGAGACCTTCCACATGGACCTCCTGCTAGGGCCTGCCCTGGCTCCAGGTGTGTCCATGTGGCCGTGCTTGTGGCCATGCATGTCCTGCCCACTGGCCACTCTGCCTGCAGGCTCCATGGTCACCTCCCTCCCACCTACCCAGAAATAGGACATCTCCGTCCTCCCTGAGCACAGAGCAGACAGCACAGTGGTCCTGGCCACGCACTACGTGGACAGCCGGACAGCAGGGCTTGCAAAGTACCTGAGGAGATGCTACATAGACCCTTTTTCCCGAACCAAGAACACACAGGTTTTCACATTGTTTCCAGGTGCAATAGACAGTCTAAGAGATGCGGCAGTGGCGCGCCCTCCCAGGGCTCCAACAGCTCACAAAGGTCCCAGGTGACAGAATTCAGGACCGGACCCCTCCCCACCCAAGTGCTTGCTCTCAACAGTCGATGCTCTGGGTCCTGCCAACCCCCACGACCCCCAGGACCCTCAGCAGCAAGGCTCTGCCCAGGTCCCACCCACTCACTGGCCAGCACCCCAGAAATCTGTCCTGCCTGTCCCCTCCCCTGGCCCACCCTGGTCCAGCCTCCTCTTGCCAGGTCACAGGCACTGGCCTCCGCTCTCCTCAGAGCCCATTCTCTGCCCTCTGCCAGGATCCATCTTAACACATGACTTGGGTCCAGGTGCCACCTCACCCCTCCTCCCCTCCCCTGACTCTGGGACTAAGCCATTCTCACAACACCCGTCCCTCTCCCAAGGTCTTCCCTGCAGGACCTCATCACTTCTACCAGACTCCAGGCAGCCCCGCCCTTGGAACACATGTCTGCCAGCCCCAGGGTCCTGGGCACTCATAGCACCGTAGCTTCCCTCCCCCACCAGGCATGCCCAGCTCCCCACCCCTAACAGCAGCCACTTTCATCCCTCAGGCTGGAACCACCGGCCCAGCCAGACCAGGGCAGTCCCTCCAGGCACAGCTGATTCTGAAGACACAAGCCCAAGAGGGGGTGCTCTCTACACACCAAGGAAGCTGCAGATGGGCATCTGTGGGGCAAGGACCATTGCAGGGTCAGTCCCCATGGCCAGGAGAGGGAGCTGGGTAAAAGGCTGGCACGCTGGCTGGACCTGAGGGCCCCTGGGCCTGACTGTGGACGGGACAGCACAGCAAGGAGGGAGCAGGAAGGGTTACCACGGTCCTGGGCGGCACTTCCTCCCAGCAGGCGGGGAGCAGCACTCTTGCCAGGCCAGCCTGGCTTCCAGGGCTCCAGGGCCCGTCCCCCACCCAGTCCCTACTCCAGGTGGCCTGGCTTTGTGACTTCACAGGCTGAAGTCATGCGGGGACAATGCTGGGCGTTCCACACCTCCAAGCGCAGGCCCAGCCTGGCCAGACGGCTCCCCATAGTGCAAATGAGGACAATGCCCGCTGGCCCGCGTGGGGAGGGGATGTAGAGGGAAGTGGTGCCGGCCGCTCCGGGCACCATGGACGATGCCGCGGTCCTGAGGAAGAAGGGTTACATCGTGGGCATCAACCTGGGCAAGGGCTCCTACGCCAAAGTCAAGTCCGCCTACTCCGAGCGCCTCAAGTTCAACGTGGCGGTCAAGATCATCGACCGCAAGAAGACACCCACCGACTTTGTGGAGAGATTCCTTCCCCGGGAGATGGACATCCTGGCGACCGTCAACCACCGCTCCATCATCAAGACCTACGAGATCTTTGAGACCTCAGACGGGCGCATCTACATCGTCATGGAGCTCGGGGTCCAGGGCGACCTCCTGGAGTTCATCAAGTGCCGAGGCGCCCTGCACGAGGACACAGCGCGCAAGATGTTCCGGCAGCTGTCCTCGGCCGTCAAGTACTGCCACGACCTAGATGTCGTCCACCGAGACCTCAAGTGTGAGAACCTTCTCCTTGACAAGGACTTCAACATCAAGCTGTCCGACTTCGGCTTCTCCAAGCGCTGCCTGCGGGACGGCAGCGGCCGCATTGTCCTCAGCAAGACCTTCTGTGGGTCGGCAGCGTATGCGGCCCCTGAGGTGCTGCAGGGCATCCCCTACCAGCCCAAGGTGTACGACATTTGGAGCCTGGGTGTCATCCTCTACATCATGGTCTGTGGCTCCATGCCGTACGACGACTCTGACATCAAGAAGATGCTGCGCGTCCAAAAGGAGCACCGTGTGGATTTCCCGCGCTCCAAGCACTTGACGGGTGAGTGCAAGGACCTCATCTACCGCATCTTGCAGCCTGACGTCAGCAGGCGGCTGCACATTGACGATATCCTCAGCCACGCGTGGCTGCAGCCCCCCAAGCCCAAAGCCATGTCTTCGGCCTCCTTCAAGAGGGAGGGCGAGGGCAAGTACCGGGCCGAGTGCAAGCTGGACACCCGGCCAGGCTCGCGGCCTGAGCACCGGCCCGAGCACAAGCTGGGGGCCAAGACCCAGCACCGGCTGCTGGTGGTGCCTGAGAATGAGGACCGGCTGGAGGACCGTCTGGAGGACCGGCTGGCCGAGACCTCCAGGGCGAAGGACCACCACGTCTCCGGAGCCGAGGTGGGGAAGGCAAGCACCTAGTGTGCAGAGGGCCCGGGGGGCGTGGCGCGCTGAGCGCCCATGAGCTCAGTAGGAGGTAGGAGCTGAAGAAGGCACAGGTGCAAGAACAAGTAAAATCCGTCAATTAAACCACTATTTTGATTACGTTCCATTAGCTTTCTTCCACTTAGTAGCAAAGACGTTCATTCCTGACCAGAAATAAACCGCAGAATGCATACAGCCCCACGAGGAGTCTTTTTCTCTAGGACTCAGCAGCCACCCTCCCTGCGGCGCGGGGCCCAGGCGGACTCCTAGTGAGGCCTGTGGGCAAGGGGAGTCCCGGCGGCCCACCTGCCAGGCCCCCACGGGTCTCCCTGACCTGTCCGGCCCAGTGCCTCCCCCTACCAACTCCGGCCCTGCCCTCAGGAGACCCTCCTGGACGCCACTCCCTTCCATCCCACGGTTGGGGTGGGAGACCATGAAGCCAAAGCCTTTCAGCAGCGCTCCCTCCCTGCCCCTGCCCCTGCTCCCGTGGCCCACACCACTTTGTCACCCGCCCCTGCTACCCCTGCACACTCCCCACGTGCCAGCCAAGCACTCAGGGTGGTCAGCACCTGGCCTTGGGTGGCCCTGCCTGGACTGTGCCCACTATGTGACCCTCCCCTCCACCCCCCCAGGCCCCTGCCTCCCCACTTCCTGGGGGCCAGCAGGCACCTAGGCAGCCTCCAGGGAGCATGAGGATGGCCTGGAGCAGGGCTGCACATGCTCAAAGCAGGAGAGACTCTTCTCTGAGCACAACTCCACCCACCCGAGGCCTAAAGAGACACATCTAGAAGCAGCCCACCTCCCTGTGAAGAGCTGGCCCCAAGCCCCTGGGCCGGGGTTGGGGGGTGGGACCCAGGAGGGTACACCCCCAGGCAAGTGCCTGCTGGGGTGCACAGGTGCTCTGAGGTCCACATGAAGCCCAGCCCCACTGCTTCTGGCCCTACAGCCCAGGTTACTGTGACTGGGGCTTCCGCTGCTGGATGACAACACAGTGAGGCTGGGGACGAGGCAGCATGTGGCAGGCGGAGGTAGGTGGAGGAGACGGGGACAGCCCTGCCCCCACCCTAAGCCGGAAGCCAGGTACCTGGGAGGTGATGGCTGAGGCCCTGGGAAGGTGCTTCCTGTTGAGGGAGCAGCCTCACATACAGCCTGGCCGCCAGCAAACCACACAGGCCAGGCCCGGCCAGAGGCTGCGGACCCGGGCCCAGAACCCCAGATGAACGAGGAGGCACAACTTGCAAGGGCCCCACCCCTCCCTCAGAGGGGGAGAACGGCGGTGGGGGAGCCAAGGGGCTGGGAGCTTGGCTCAGAAGGCAGGTCCCGAGCCCCAGGGGGACCTCAGGGAGCAATGTAGGCGGTGGCAGGATGGCCCAGACACCCTGGCCTCCAAGGGTCACCCCACCCAGCGGCCTCCTCTCCAGGAGGCCAGCCGTCCAGGGTGTGTGGTGCAGGCATGAGGCCCCTGCGTGCAGGCGGCAGGGTGGGGAGGCAGCCTGGCAGACTGTGCGTGCTCTTTACTGACGGTTAAATACAAACAGGCAGGGGTGCAGTAGAAACGTATCAGTGGGGCCTGAGGTGCACCCCGAGGGCCACGGGGACGATCCCTTGCCAGCCTGGCACCTTCCCTCTGTGGCTCCCGGACGCTCACTGCTTCTGGCCCAAGCCTGGGTCTCCAGAAAGCCGGAGTCCTCTGCTAGGCAGAGAGCTGCCTGTGGGCTCAGCACAGGCCTGGCCCTAGAAGAAGTCGGAGGCTTTGCGCCGGGCCGGGAGCTGAAGCAAGTTGTCCGTAATGCAGGCTGGGTCCTGGCTGAGAGGGGTGCGTGTGGCAGAGCCTGGAGCCGGTGTGCCTGTCGGGGTCTGTGGCCCGCCGGCTGGGGTCTTGAGATGGGTGGAGCGAGCAGGGGATGGTGTGTAGCTGGCCCGCAGGGCCCGGTCCGTGTACTTGCTGGCCGTCCTGCTCACAAGGCGCTGCAGGGCTGGTGACATGGCCGGGCTCAGGCCTTTGGGAGTGAGGCTGTGGTGGAAAGGGGGCGAGAGAGGCAGGTTAGGCCCAACCGGGCGCCCCCACAGGAGGGAGATGTGTGGTCATTCTGGGCTGGGGACCCTGGACAGCCTGGCACACAAGAGTGAGGCCAAACCTGAGGTCAACGGTGTGGCCCCCAACCCTCTCCAGGGGCAGTGATGACACCGACCCAACAAGGTGGACAGGAGCTCGGAGGGGACAATGAGCCCAGGAGGCAGTTGGAGACCAGTGGAAAGGGCTGCATTCTGGACCAGAGGGACCACCGCAGGACCCCCCACACCCTAGTTCTAAGCGTGTCCAGGCTGTGGGGGGCCAGGCAGGCAGGGCAGGGAGAGACCCCAGCACGGCAAGGCCGCCCCTCACCTGGCCAGGTTCTCCGTCACTCTCCGCAGGGCCTCCTGCTTCTTGGCCCGGTTCTTGGCTGCAGCTTCGTTGGCCATCTTCAGCCCCAGCCGCTCCCTGCGGCCAGGCTCCAAGATCTGAAAGAGCAGGTGTGTGGGTGGCCTGGGCCGCCTGCCCCACGCCAGGCAGTCCACGCGGCTGGGGGCAGCGGCCTCTTGCTGTGGCTGCCGCCATCCCAACAAGCCATGGTTGTTGGCCGCTGAAAGACCCTGGAAAGCCAGCCCAAGCTGCCCTCCCACCCAGGGCCTGCCCCCTTGCCCAGTTGCCACTGCCCAGTCCGGGACCTGCAGCCACCCTTCAGGAAAGGGGTCTTGTTTTGATCCGCTTCCTTTGGATGGCCAGAGCAAGTGGCTCTGCCTTTACTGACTTTCCCTAATTTTTTAAAGAACCTGAGGACATCCTGGGCCTGCGTTTCTATTGGGGTGTTTATCCTGGTTTTTCCTTTCCTTTCCCACCTACAGAAGCTTCATCTCCACTGACTGTGTTAACATCATTAACAATAGCTTCTCTCCAGTCACTCTAAGGTTCACTTCTGAGGTTTGTTGCTGTACTTAAAGCTGACACCTTCACGTAGCGTAATCCAGCTCCCACTTCCTTTGTGACTTTTCCCTTCGCTGTTACGTTTACAAAGTCTCTCCCGCCTTAATGTCAGATTAAACGCTGACTGGTATTTTATGCTGAAGTTTTACAGTCACTGTTTGTGTATTTAACCTCTCCATCTTGCTGGGACTCCACCTGCGTAGCACATGAAGGACCCGGTTTACTTTATTTCCAAATAGCCCTCATAGCGTGAGCTGCCTCCTCTACCTCGGCTCAGTCCTGACACGCCTGCCAGGAGGGCTCCACGCCCAACATCACTGCCCCCCGCCCCCACCCCCTCCACACTGCCGCAGGCTCCTCTCTGCTGTCCCCGCGCCCCAGACACTGAGAACCATGGTGCCCGGGTCCAGCACACGATGTCTGGACATGCGCCTCCCCCGCGCCCCGCTCTCCCTGCGTCACCGCCCCGCAGGTCTGGGCTTCCTCTCTGAAGTTGAGTCTCTCCCAGTGATCACACTTTCTGAGCTGTGGTGACTGATGCTTTTTCCTCTATATTTCAGATCTGTCAGCCCAGTGCCTGAAGGGACCCACGACCCTGACCCTTTGCAGACCTATGTTAACTTCAGATTCAATGCCCAATTCTTTGGGGTTTCCAAGCAGTCGATATGACCCTGCGCCCCTTGTTCTCTACCACACCATCAACCTCTGCCCCAGCGACCCCCGGACATGGCAGCACCCCAGCATCCTGACCTCCCCTTCCCCCTCCAAACTAGGCCAGTCACTCAGTTTCCCCACAAACGGTGTGCAGACCAGGGTACCTCCTTCCTACGTGGCACTAGGGCCCCCCTTGCCTGCCCACGCGTCCACACCTTCCGGGACCACTGCATCCCTAGAGACCACCTGCCACCCAGCTTTCCCGCTCACCCACAAAGGGCCTCCCTCCCTGCCCCAGGCCTCGAGAACCCCATGTCTCACCACTCAAGACAATGCTGGGCTGGGCCACACCACAGGCCTCACCTGCAAGCACACAGCCCTTGAGGACACAAACCGCGTCCCCCAGAATGCTGGGGCCCTCAGGCCTGCAGCGCAGTCGGAGCTCCTGGCCCGCCTCTGCACACCCCTCATCTTTGGACGGCCCCGTCCTCCAGGCCTGCAGGCTCAGAGGGCCTGCAGCAGCTCCCAACCTTGGTGCCCCGCCCACACTCCACCCCAAGTCCTTCCTCAACACACCCACATGCCACACCTGTCCTTGGTGCCGGATCCTACGCAGAAGCACAGAGCTCACATAGGTGTGCGGCCTGGACATGAGCGGGGGGCAGCTGGGCCCTCTGTGTACTGAGCTATGGGTACTTCGAAGGCCCTGTGTCCATGCCAGGCCCCATCCGCGCTGGCAGGGACCTCACCAGGACTCACCTTGAAGGCTGGTCCTGGTGTCCTGTCCACGCAGGGCGTCTCGGATCCTTCGACTCTCAAGGGCGTGTTCTCGACCTCCCCCCAGGTCATCAGCGGGGACTCGTTCACACCTGCAGGCGGAGAGCCCACAGCCACCTCAGGCCAGGGACGGGGGGGGGGGGCCCAGCTCGCAAGCCCCAAAGCTGGCAGGTGGCCTTCTCTCCAGGATGCCGGAACCCAGGCCACTGCGGGCCTGAAGCAGAGCCACTCAGGGGACCCCACCCCAAGGGAGAAAACTCATGGGGGCTTCCAGGGCTCCCACACCTCCAAGCAGCCTGGCCAAGCCCACAGTGCCTTCACAAGCCCTGGCCACATCGCAGCCACCAGCGCCCCGGGGCCCCAGAGTACAGAGACCAGCACAGGCCCGAGGCCACTCTGAATCTCACGAGCCTGCAGTGCACCCTGGGTTTAATTTGTAAGTGCCACACACCTGCTGACATGAGACCTAGAACGAGGAAATGCCACCCCAGGACTGACGGGGACACCCAGCCCTGCAGGACCTCTTGAGGCCCGAGGTGAACCCAACCTCCTGCAGACCAAGCTCAGCTTCCACACACATCTTACATGAGTCAAAACCTGCCTGGCGCCCATGGGACTCCCCACACTCCAGGCCCCAGTCTGGCCACCCTCTGAGGCCCTGGGGCTGCTCCTGCCAGTCTGTCCTGCTGCACTCAGGCGCCCAGGCAAGGCACAAGGACCACCCAGCTAGACCAGCTGGCCCTGCGTCTCAGGTGGGGCCTGCCTGAGAGTCCAGCCCATCCCCAGTCCCGCTCAGCCCTGGCATCGCACAGATGGGACCCCGGGTCCAAGTCACATAGGCACAGGGCAGACCCAGGGAGCACCAGAAGTGGCTGGGGTCAGCCAGGCAGCCCACCTCCCCCCAGGCCATCCCAGCAGCAGGCCAGCTTGCTGGCGGGCACGCTTCTCACCAGGGGCAGGAGAAGGGGTAGCCACAAATCCAAATCCGCCTACTCGGGGGGATTCCTGGGGGATTAGCTCCTTGCCATCTGGGCCCACCTTGCCCTGTTTGTGCTGGAACGAGAAGAGAGGCAGTGTCAGGGGCTCAGCCCACTCTCCCTGGCCGCGGAGGGGAGCATAGAAACATACTGGTCACCTGCCCACCCAGGGCAGCCCCAAGGGAAAGGAGGGAGGCTCCCCTCCTGCTGCGCAGGGCAGGACAGGGCAGTGCAGGGCCGGGGCGTTGGCCACACCCCATGGGTGCCATCTTCAGGGGCTCCTGACGTCAGGCCCCGCAGAGGCTATGCTAAGCAGGGCACCTGTGCTCTGATCTCTCCCACTAGGACCCTGGAAAAGCCTCCAAAACAGCCTTCCCACCTCCTGCCTGTCCCCTTGGGCCCCTTGACCACCAAAGCCACTGCTGCACAGACTCCCGGGGACAGAAACCTCTGCCATCCGCCACCCTCAGCCCATCCTCTCACTGTCCGCCCCCGGGCCGGCCTGGGCTGGCTGCCAACTGCCCTTCTCCTCTCATACCCTTGCCTCCCAAGGAGCTGGCACAGGTCCAACCCATACGTGTCTGATTGAGACAGTAGCCAATGGAAGCCCCTACAGATTGAGAAAAGACTCCAGACCCTGCCACACAGGAACCCCGAGCACCCCCGTGCGGCCATGCTCTGCTGAGCCCAAAGACAGTCAGTGAGACAGAGAGGTGGTGATACCACAGTGGCCCCGCGCGCACCTGGGCATTGAGGGCGGCAGCCTGCTGCAGCTGGGACCTGCTGAGCGCCTGGCTGAAGGGATCCCGGAGGAAACGGGTGTTCTTGTGCACCACCTGCCGGGGCTTCTTGAACAACTGTTCCTCATCAGGGACACCTGGAGACGAAGCAGGGACGCCGTGGCATCAAGAAGGGCAACCCTGGCTCAGGGCCTCAGGAGAAGCACTTCTCCACGGAGAACAGCCTGGACAGAACTGGGGAGATGGACCAGGACCACCCCCCTGACCCTACGCTCCCCTGCTCACCCTCGGAGTAGGACCAGGATGCCCTCTGATCTCATGTGCCCCCGCTCACCCTCAGGGTAGGACCAAGACCCCCCTGACCAGACGTCCCCCCTCTCACCCTCGGGGTAGTACATGAGGGAGTTCCTGGCCTTGTACTTCCAGGTCTCCACGCCAGCCGGGCCGCTCTCGATGGCCTGGTGCTCTGCCGACGGGAGTGCGAGACTCTCTCTCTGCCTCTGTGTCGCGAGGGGATGTGGGGTCAGACAGGCTCTGGGACCCTCCGACCCCAAGGGAGGGCACCTCCGCCCCTACACCCAGGGACACCTTCTCAAACGCCTCCTCGGCCTGGTAGAGCCAGGCATGGCGCGCCCGGCTCTTCTCCTTGGCCACCTCCATGATCTCCTGGAAGGAGGCGTTGTCCTCGCTCGTGTACCGGCTCAGGAAGACGTCCAGACTGGGCAGGGGCTCCTTCTCCTCCTCCTCTCCAGCCTCTCCTGCACAGGGGGCGGGGGGACACACAACAGCCAATGGCATAAGCTTCAGTGACCCAGTCCTGGGATCCGCACTCCCCTGTGAGCAGGGCTGGAACCCTGCGGGTCCGTCCGGGGAGAGCTTGCCCTGCCAGACTACCCCTACCTGGGGTGGAATCCCTCCCGCCCAGCTGCCCAGTGTCCTCAGGGGCCCCTCCTCTGCTGGATGCCAATGAAGTGTGGTCTCTGACCTAGACTGGGAGGCAGTAGTAAGCCTTTGGGCAGGAGGACCACGGCGGGTCTAACCCTGCCAAACCCATGCCAGCCCTCCAGAGCCCTGGGCTGTCCCTCTGTCCCTGGGATGTCCTCTCTTCCTAGTCCCTGTGCCACAGGTGAGTGACTGTCACCTAAGCTTTGTGACCTGCTTGTAGACCTAAAGACAAAGACCCTCTTTATTCTAGCAGTGACAGTGGTGGGGAGGAACAGTCAAAGGCACTGGGCCACAACCCAGGCCACCCTGGCAACCAGCAGCAAAAGGGCACCCCACTGAGGTGGTGCAGCGCAGACCGTGGGGGTGGGGGGGCACGCTAGGGGTCTGCCTCTTCTCCCCACCAGCAGTTTCTCGTCTACTTACCACCTGCTAGACCACACACAAAGCACGGTGGCTAAAAGTTCAAGACTAGTGTGAGAAAAATGGGCACTCAGACCCCATCCCACGACCAATAACCCTGAGTCCTGCAGAAGTTACTGCCTCCCGGGGCCTTGGTGGCTTCGCCTGTGACCTGAATGACACTGTATCTACGCTCAGATTATTGAGATGACTCCTGGATCCTCTAACAAGTAACACGTGACAGAAAAGACTCTGCCAACTGCCTATGATTCACATGCCATGCTACAACGGAGAACCAAGCTCCAAGGACACCAGGATGCTGTGCAGATGGTGGAAGGCGGGGTTCTGAAGCAGGAAACATCAGGTCAGTGTGCGAGCAGAGGCATGTGTGCCATGGATGTGAGCCTGGGTAAGCAAGCGCACCTCTGTCCACATGCACACATCCCACCGCTGACAAAGCAGCAACTGGGAGGAGCCCAGGGACCACTGTGCACTGTATTCACGGGACTCTTTCTGGGAAAGGCTCCCCGCAAAAGTCCAGGTGAATCATTACACCCCAGGATCGTGCTGGAGACGGTCGGCGTGCACTGTTCTAGGTGTAGGCCGTGCAGACAGAGCAAGGGAAACCGCTCTCGCAGAGAGAGGTGGTATACAAACAGAAATGCCTTTTAAAATGTGTCCTCAGGTGAGAAAACAGAACCAGGCAGCAATGCACAGAGTGCAGGGCTGACGTGACTTTACGCTGGGCAGTCAGGAAGGCTTCCCCAACGGGCAGCGTCTGAGCAGAGACCTGAAGGAAGAGGAGGAGCTGGCTGGCTGAGCAGTCGCCCAGGAGAGGGACCAGCTTGGGAGATGCAACCACGAAACCCCGAGGCATCTTAAAGAAACAGCAAGGGAAGGAGCTCTCTGAGGCCCAGGATGCCCACTGGGCAGGGGAGGGCATACAGCGAGCAGGGCAGGGAGAGGGGAGCTGAGACTCCCACACTGCAGACTCAGAGGACTCCCCATTACTGGGAGCTGTGACTCAGATCTGCCTGCCAGACCAGTGCTCCTAGACCCCACAGGTCGCCATTTTGGCTAAGAGGCCCCAGGGACAATATGTGTTCCGCCCCTGGACACCCCAGGGCCCAACAGGATCAGGTTCCTGGGCAAACCTAGCAGTGAGACAGAAGGAGGATGTTCACTTACCATCGCCATCCTCCAGGACACGGCCCCGGCCCCGGGCCTTGTTACCCACCACCCCGGGGCCTGTGTGCACCTCGGGGGTTTCAAACGTGGCTGGAGTCACGTCTCGGGGAAGAGAAGGGTAGGGGGTTAGAGAAAGCCTGAGACAACAGTTCAGTGGAGCCCCCACCCTGCCCACACCATGGGAGTTCTCTTACAGGGCGGCGGGGGCTCCCGGGACATCTTGCCCAGGGCAGAGCCAAACTTGATGGCAATTTGGCGCATCCGTTCCAGGTCCCCGCTCTCCTCTGCCTCCAGGTACTCTTTCTGAGCCTGCAGCTTCTCCACATCGGGAAAAAAGTCCCTCTGGATGACAGTCTGGAGGCCCTGAAGGAGGCATCAGGACACCCATCAGAGCTTCCGTCTGCCTCTCCCCTGCGTCTCAGTTCACGATGTACAAGCTGAGGCCCCCAACCTCTGTCCAGCCCAATGATCCCCAGAGCTGGGGGACACTTGCAAAGCCTTCCTGCTCCCTCACTAACCTGTCATTCTCTAGCTCCTCTGCTGGCTCCACCTCCCCACCAGCTGGACCAGTGTGGGCACTGGCACCTCATTCCACCTGTGACCTCCTATTCCCAATCTGAACCCTTTATCTGGACAACTTCTGCCTGTCACCCCCACCACCAGCACTGGCTGACATCCCCAGCTCTGCACCTCCAGCTGGACCTTGCTCTTGAGCTGCTTCTCTGTGCATCCAGCTGTCCACTCATGCCAACTGCCTGCATGTCCCAGAGACCTCCCAAACTTAAGCGACTGCCTCCAAGCCCCGTGCCAGCTCCTCCCCCCGAGGGTTTGCGGTAGGATTAAGATCTACTTCAAGGATTCTGGGAGGCCCAACCACTCGATGCTGCCACTAGTGGCAGCCTGTTTCCAGAACCCCTGGTCTTAGCACTTGCTCTGACAGCTCTCCAGGAAACGCTCTTGGCCGCGTCCTCCCAAGTTCCTACTGATGCTTCACTAACACCCTGCTCTCCTGACCCCCACATCATACAAACACATCCACCCCCTTCCCCGACTGCAAGGACACCTCGCTCCGCCCTGTGCTTGTCTGGCCCTCCGACTGTCCACACCCCGACGCAGGGACTCGGCTCTTCCACCTCCTCGAGGAGACGAGGGTGTTGGGACCCGGGGGAGCGGGGGCGGGGAGCCCAGGAGACGCGGGCGTCGGCGCCGAGTCCCACCTCGATGTACTCCTCCTCGTCCAGGACCCGCTGCCTGCTCGTCACAGCCCCCGCCTCGCCCGCCGCGCGCTTCCTCCGGGGCCCTGACGCGGCGGACAGCTGCAGGGCCCGGGCCGGCGCGCCGGGCGTCTCCATCGCTATCCCAGCACTTCCCGGGCGGAGCGGCGCGTCACGGGCGGGGGGCGGGGCGCGCCAGCTGCGCAGGCCCCTGAGGCAGCCGACCAATGGAGGAGTCAGCCGACCAATGGAGGAGTCAGCCGACCAATGGAGGAGCCAGGCCGGCCCGCGCTCCGTGATGACGTCATCCGAGCATGCTGCCCTATGGGAGTTGTAGTCTTCGTCCCGCCCCGCTCTGGCCCTGCGTGTCTAGGCTGTGGGCGCCAGGGGGCACTGTGGTGGAGGGACTCAAGGGCGCGCGTTCCCGCTAACCGTGAAAAATTCCAGCACTTCGGAATTGGAAGGCCTTGGAATTCCAATAGCTTGCAAATAATCGCCGCGTATGCTTCCACATTATAAACAAAAACACACTCTTCAGAAAATCTCATTATATACGCGTTTCAGTGTTTTTATTCGAACTTTATGCAAGAAATGTCTGGTCCCTAAATTCCCAGAAGGCTAATTCTCATTGAAATGGACCAGAAAATTGCCTAAGCATTTTGGAGGAATGATCATTTTTTCCTGAAAGGAGGGTGTGAAATATGTCAAATATGTTCTGTCCCAGAATGATTCCGTTAGGCAGTTACTCCCGCATTCACTGGGGAATCCATGGTGATGATTCCTGCCCTCATGGAGCTGACAGTCAGCCGCGGAGGACAGACACCAGTCAGATCATCTCACAGACAAGCGTGAAACTGCAGCAGGCAGGCACAAGAAAAGAGTCTCCTCTACGGGGCATCCTACCCAGAAGGCAGCCAGCGGCAGTTTCCCCAGGGAAGGGAGTGGTTGCAGATCCAAAGGATGAGCAGACATTGGCGAGGCGGAGGAGGGAGAGCATGTGTGAAGACCCAGTGGGAGGAGACCTTTGGATACACAGAGTGCAAGGACCAGCGGGGTGGCGACCAATGCCAGAGGAACAGGGCCAGGCTGCACAAGCCTCATGGGTCATGGGCCAAGGAGAGTTTTGTCTTTGCTCTGGGAGCAGTGGGAATCCCTTGGACTGCTGTAGGTAGGGGAGAGGTAGGTTCAGACTTGCACCCTGGATTTTACAGGGAATGAATTACAGAGAAACAAGAGTGGGTGCAGGAGGACAAGCTGAAGGCAGCTGCAACAGTCAAAGTGAGAGATGACGGTGGTTTTCATCAGGTAGGTGCAGGTAAAGCTGGGAGAGGACAGATTCTGGGATTGTTTTTGGAGGTAAAATTGACTTGCTGTTGGCCTGGGTTTGCTGGGTGAGGAAGAGGAGGGGTGGGGGTATTTGCCAGCTCCCTGGCTCATGCACCTGGGATGCACAGGGGAAGAGACTGCTGTGGACAAGGTGACTTAGAGGAGCTGTGGGCTTCCAGGTGGAGTAATCAAAGGGACGGCTGGATATAACTGTCTAGCACAGGCCAGAGGCCTGGGCTGGGATGTCAATGTGGGACGGGGATGGGAATCAGAGGGTAGAAGAGATAAACCAGGGTGAGGATGGAGATTAGAGGCAAGTGCATGATCACGGCCCAAAGGACCCCCGACGTTCATGGTCACTATGGGGCAAGCCTGCCTGAGACAGCTGCAGATGAAGGAAAAACCAGGAGGGCAGCATGGCCACTGGTCCCTTGAAAGTGGAGCTCTGATCACAGGTGCCCTGCACAGTGACAAATAGCCACTCAGCCCATGAGGGTGAGGGTCTTGGGACCCAGGGAGATGAGGATGTCCCAGCCTGTGAGAAAGCTCTGCGGGCAGTCTGTGCAGTCTCCAGGAATAAGTTCAGGGTTCAGGGAGAAGAGCTTTGTGACACACAGAAGTGTGCATCCTGCGAGTGAGTGAGAGCCACTGTCCCAGAGACCCTGGCAGTGTTAGGGTAGCCCTGGCTGGGGACCCCTTGCACTTAGTGTTATCTAAGCTGCAACCCTGACTTCTGCACCTTTTGTGGATGGCCTGTGTCTCCTTCCAGATTACCCCCGCCCCATTTCCTCCAGAACCTGTGAGGAGGCAGAACCAGGTCCCTGAGCCAGGTGAGGGTGTGTTAGGTGCCTCGCGTCCACTATACAGGCCAACTCGGGGAACTGAAGCCTTGTTCTCATGATGTCCTTCACCACAGGGCCAGGGTGATGGAGGAACAGCAGGCATTTTCCAAGGCAGTGGGGAGGGATCCTCCTCAATCAAACCTCTTCTTGCCCCCACAGGGAGGCAGAGTTGACTGCTGGGGGGAAGGCAGATGCTACTGCATGGAAACCCCCCACAGAGGGGAAGCCAAGGACCCCCACCCAAGAAGCAGCTCCTAGAGGCCAGTGTAGGCCCCCAGGGTGCTGGGCCATGATCCGTGGGGCAGTCTGCTCTGCTGAGGGCACCCTGGCAGAGGGACTGAGGACTCACTGGGCTGTGACGAGCTGCCCCGGCTCCCTAGGAAGGAGAGAAGACGGGCAGGTCCTGGCTGAGTACAGAGTGGAGCCATCGAGGACTTCGGGGTCTGGACTGCTTTTTCAGTGTCTGTAGTTGCTTACTTATTTCTCAGTGCACACAGGACTCAAAACTGAGGCGTAGTAAAGGGGCTCTGGAGATGACCTCACCCAAGCTCCTTATTCTGCAAGTCGGGACGCCCAGGCCCCGCCTCGGGAGGGTTACAGGCCAGGTCAAGGGGGCTTTGTCCTGCTGAGGAGAGGAGGGAGCCAGCATGTGGAGGAGGGGAAGGGGATTCGGGGTGTTGACAAGGGGTAGCTCCTGTCCCAGGGCATGTTAGTCCCTCCTGGGGTGTGGTGAGGGGTTGAAGAAGTTGACCTGCTCTGTGCCCTGCAACCCCACCCCTGAATCTCACCGGCCCTCCTGCCCTCTTGCCTTTGGGGAGGAGAGCGCACAGAGAGCATCGGGCATACACGCCCTCTCATCCCCGGGGCAGGCGGCGCTGGGCCACATGCAGAGGGGTCCTGCGCCGAGCTCAAGGGCACAGGCAGCTGTACAGACATCACGGAAGAGGCTGGTCTCCTCTCCCAGCTCCGATCAGGACACCTCTGTCCTCTCCCTGAGCCGGCCCCAGGGACCGGCCAAGCCCAGGGGTAACTCCCAGAGCCGTCAGCAGCTCTCCTTCGAGGCCTTCTTGGCTCTGGGCAGGAGACTCGCCGACGCGCGCTTCTGGTGTCGCCACTTGGCACGGCGATTCTTGAACCAGACCTGAGAGAAGGAGACGCGCTCAGGCAGGCCTGGCCCCAGGGCACGCGAAACGCGCGGCTCCCCAAATCAACTGGCGGGGCTTCGGGACCCTGGCTGCGGAGCCGGCCCTGGGCAGCGGCTGTGCCACTGTCTCTCAACCGCTGCAGGTGGGGACGGCGGCTCTTGCTGCGGGACCCGAACCTCTTTCCCACCCGGACCGGCATCCCTGCTTGCCCCTTCCCAGCCCGGACTCCGCCTGGCGGCACCCGGGACGCCCCCTCTGCAACTTTGCGCTCTCCTAAGCTTCCCAAATTCCGAAACAGGGATGCGCACCTCATTTCTCATGGGGGCGGGGCGCGGGTGGTTTAAAACTAAAGAAAAAACAAGCCTGACCTCCGCTCAAGCTCCCACCCCTCGCCTGGGACCGCGGACCTGCTCCTCGGAGGTGGCGGAAGAGGCGACGACGGGCACCCACCTCCACGCGCTCCTCGCGGAGGCGGATGCGGCCGGCCAGGCGCTCGCGAGTGCCCACGTCGGGGTACTGGTTCTGCACGAAGAGCGCCTCCAGCGCCTGCAGCTGCTCCTCGCTGAAGATGGTGCGGTGGCGCCGCGTGCGCCGCTGCGGGCCCGGACCACCGGCGCCGGGTAGCGCCCCCGGGCCTCCGGTCGGCGCGGCCAAGGGCAAGGGCGCCCCAGGCCCCAGCCTCAGCGGCCACGGCAGCCGCGCGCCTGCGGGGAGAGCGCGCGGTGAGACGCGGGGCGGGAGCCGAGCTCCGCTGCGCCCCCGCCGTGCCCGGAGTCCCCCGAGCCCTGCGCCCACTCACCCAGCCCGGCGGCCGGCTCTGGGGGCCCGCGGGGCGCCGCGCGGGGGCCGCAGCAGCAGCAGCAGCAGCAGGCACAGGGTGCCGCCTCGGGCGCCCCGGGCTCCGCGGGGCTCTGGCGGCCGGCGGGTGGCGGCGGGCGGACGCCCCGGGCGGGAGGGCTCCGCTCGGGGAGGCCGGAGAGGATGTGCTCGATAGAGAAGGGGCAGGGCCGCCCGGGGCCCCTGCGGCCTGCCGCGCCCCCTGCCGCCGCCATGCCGCCCGCCCGCCGCGGCCGCCGCCGCCGCCGCGGCCGCGGGAATATATCCGTCGAGGCGGGGCGCGCCGTAATCCCCGGTTCGGACGCCGGGTCCACGCGGGCTAATCCCACCGCACAGCCAGGAACGCGCTAATCCCCGGCGGCGGCGGGCGGGGGGTAGGGTCCGCGGGGGGCCTTGTGTTCCGCATCCGTGCCCCTGACCCGCGGCGCTGCGGTCCAGCCCTGCCAGCGGCCCGAGGACGCCTGGACCCGGCAGTCCCTGAGCGCAGCGGCGCCTCCTGGCCCAGCCCCTGGGTCCCCTCCTCCGGTAGCCACCGAGGCCAGGGCAGGCTGCTCGTCCCCTTCAGGGTCCTACCCAGGTGGAAGAGCGAGTCCGGAGAAATCCCTAAACGGCACAGTCTCCTGGCCCCCAAACTCTTGACTTCCATCCTCAAGTGGGGCCTAATATCAGCAACCCCGCGGTCCCACCGCACTTTGATCCCAAACCTCCCTTACTCACACCCTCTCCACTTAGGATCCAGGTCCCAAGCTCAGGACGGAAACGGGGCACCAGAGGAAAGCTACATCTGCTCCTCAGGAAACCTGCCTTCCCTCCTGGGTCAGTGAACCTTCCGGACCCAACCCAAGGCCGCCCTTCCCAGCTCTGGAGACACTTCTCGTTTGCTTTCCTATATAACCCAGAACCGCCCCCCAAACCACCACACTCCCTCCCCACCCTCATCACAGCCATGAGTCTCCAGAGCTGACTCGGTGTCCTCCTCTCCCACTCTTCAACCCAGACCAGTCTGGCTCTGTTCACCCCATCCTCTGTGGTCATTCTGCCCAACATTGCCGGTGACCTGCACTTTACCAAATTCGAGGAAGACTGTTTCATCCTCATCTAAGCACCATTGACCAGCTGGTCAGGGCTTCTGCTTAAGGCCTTCTCTGGACCTCTGAAAAGTGCTTGTGTGGCTCACAGGACAGAGCAGCAGACCACCTGGCTAGTACCCTAGCTGTCCCTTCTGTGGGGTAGGTTCCTTCACCCACTGTGCCTCAATCTTCCAATCTGTAGGCTGACATAACAATAGCGACCCAAATCACAGATGTTCTGAGGGCTCAACCAGTGACTGTGTGTGAGGGGTTAGAACCCCCCCAGCAGGGGCCCCCGTGAATGGCAGGTACCGTTAGGGGAGCCACACGTGATTTCGCTTCTCCTCCGCCTCTCACACCCTTCCTCAAACTCTCTTGCTGACTCCATTCTGGTATCAATGAAGACACTTTGGACTTCAAGTGACAGAACCTGCTGACTCTACTTCTGACACAGGAGTCCTGACATAGGGTGCCCAGGGCTTGTTAATCTGGAAGCTTAATGAAGGAGCCACCATCTCTTTGAGTGGCCCACCTCGTAGTTGCACGATGGCTGCCACGGCCCCAGACTTCTCATCTCTTCCCACATGTCCCTTTGGATGACTGTGGAAACCTCTCCCAGCCAACTTTCCTCCCAGAACCGCATGCTCACCATTTAGGTCAGAGAGGCACCTAGGGGTCCACTATGCATCAAAGTCAGTTCCTCTCAGGGGCAGGAACAGGGTCAGTGGTCAGGAAGGCTGTGCCCACCACCTTTATCCCTCCGCATTCTGGGGACCTCCTATAGCTGTGAAGCCTAGATACCATCTTGGGATGCTTGTTCTCTGAGCCCAGCCACCTCACTGCGACAAGGCACCGGCAGCCACAAGGAGTGGACACACAGCTGGCAACTCCAGCTGGAGGACCAGCCAACAACCAGCGTGAACACCGCACAGGGGTGGGGCAGCCTTCGGGTGGCTTCCGTCCCAGCCACCATTGCCTGCAACTGCAGGACATCTAAGTGAGACCCGTGAGAGGCAGCAATAAGAGGTGACTGCGGTGTCCCCAGCACTGAGTGGGAGGGGCTGCTGTGTAGCCCAAGGTACCCAGACAGTTTCTAGTGCTGGAAGGGGAGGATGCCGGTAGTAACGCTGAGCCTCGGGCCTGGGGGATGGACGGTGTGGGGACGGGAGGACCCTGCTGAAACTGATGATGGGTCTAGGGGAAGGAGGAGAAAGCACTGGAGGAGACCCTAGTTGTGGGGTCACAAGACATTTAGCGACATTGTCACCTTTTGTAGAATGGGAAATAGGATGTGTACCTAACGAGGCAGATGATGTAGCTACGGAGATGCCCAGTGGGGGTGGCTTCCTCCAGCAGGAGAGGGAAATGTTGAAAAGAAACCAGCCAGCTTACAATCAGATGTACACCTCCAGCACAAACCAGCAACTCCATCCCCGGGATTCACCCCGGAGAAATGAAATCTTCTGCTTCCACAAGACACCGCCCACGAATGTTTAGAGCAGCTCTATTCATCACCACCAAAACTTGAAAGCAACCCAGACACCCATCAGCTGGTGAGCGGATGAACAGGACGAGGTCTGGGGTCTAGGCACACCAGGGTGCCACCCAGAGTGACAGCGACACACGCGACAATACAGAGGACCTCACCAACACTGTCCTGCCTAAAGAACCAGTTTCAAAATGCTACATACTGTGACTGCACATAGAGGCACTTTGAAAAAGGCAACATCAGAGTGATGGTGATAGCAGTGTTTGTGGCGGGGGGAGCACCTGAGGGAGGGGAAGATGCCAGAGGAGGCTGACTAACTTCAGCCTAGGGGTCTGGGGCCACCTCGAGTGAGGTCAGGTGCACAGCCTCCCCGCCAAGGTCAGCGGTGCTCCAGGGACAGGGTCAGCTGCAAGTGACCAGCTCACACCCCCGGGGACACTTACTGCAGCGCTGCGTCTTCAGCCCACCTGCTCTCATGTTAAGGTCACTGCAGTCGGCCTCCCCAGGGCTGTGGCCAGGCACAATTTCTGGACAGTAGTAGGGGAGGGAGGCTAGTGCGTGGGCTTCGGCTGCAGCTTAATTTGGTTCCCAGTCTGCAACCAGGCGCCACCCCTGATCTCCCCCACCTTTCTAGAAGCCCCTCTCCCACCAGACTTCTGAAGGTCTGGGCAGCTCACCTGCTGCGGGGACCCAGATCCTCCCCCTCAGGGATCTGAGTCCCTGGGCATCACACCACCTCAGGCTGCGCTGGCTGTCATGACCCCCTCCCAGTGACCGCTGAGCAAGGGAGCGCTTCAGGACACCCAGTGAATGAGAAGATGAAACATCCCTGTTCCTAGAACCCGTGTCTCCCTTCCCTGCCCAGTGGGGACCCATTTGCTTGGTGCCACAAGGAGCCCAGAGTGACTGGCAGCTATCATAGCTTACGTTTTGTGCAACTCTTACTGTGTCCCTGAACGTCCCCCCTCCCAGGACCCAGAACCTGAAGTTTTGAGGATGGGAACATAAATTCCCCAGCTGGGTTGCTGGGAGAACTGGGGAGTGGGCATTCCTGCTCCATCCCTGGGTCTAGATCACGTGTCTCAGTGGGAAACCCAGCAGAACCCTCGCTCTCCTGGTGCCTCCTCCTGTCACCTCCTTGTCTCCAAACTCCTACTCTTGCTGTGTCTGGGCTCCTGGACCAACCGGCTGCACTGTTTGCTGCAGCCCCAGGGCCATGTCTCCTCTTCCTCACAGGGTGGATGACATGTGGTCCTCAGAAGCTCTGCCCTCTAGAGGGCTTGTCCAACGCTGCTGCTCAGGGCCACCGAGGTGTCAGTGAGCGAAGCCACTCAGGGTGGCAGTCACTTGCTTATGCAGCTGACTCGGGTCCTCGGAGCTGATCCTGGCCCCGCCTCTTTCATTGTGTGATGGCCCCTAAAGTCCTGGCAGCTCTGACGGTACCCAGTACCTAGTACCTTGCTCTGATGAGCCATTCTGGCCACAGGGCCACTTGGTAGCCCAAGGTCAAGGCTCCGTTCCTGCAGGGCCCAGGAAAATGCCAGCAGCTGCTCTGTGAATGGTGTGTGGCATGGCCTCACTCCAGACGCTGGGAGTCTGCCCACTGAAACCTTCCGGGGGCTCCATCGGAAATCCTTCCCTGCTGTAGCATTTGCCTTGGGCTCTGCCAGATCACAGGGTCTACTGCAGACCCCTTTTCTGCTCTGGGCTATACTCAAAGCTGGAAGGCTCTGGATCACCCAGCAAATGGCTCAGGTGGGATTCCCAGGTGCAGGACATGCTGCCTCCAAAACCCAAAGCTGCACCCCTGCAGTGTGTTCTCCTCTGTGGCCAGGAGTGCAGGGCGTGGCTATGGGTCCTTTACTTTGAGAGGATGTTCCAGCGTGGAGCATGCACATAGGGCCAATGGAGCTCAAAAATTTTGTTTATTTCCCTTTTTTATTATTGGACTGTGAGACTTCTTTATATATTCAAGATACAAGTCTTATCATACATAAAATTTATGGGGCAGGGTGGTAGAGCATGTGTTTAGCATGCACAAGGTCCTGGGTTCAATCCCCAGTACCTCCATTAAAAAATAAATTAATAAATAAATAAGGCTAATTACCTCTCTCCACAAACCAAACCAAACCAAACCCAAGAAATACCTAAGGAAGTTCTTTAGTAAGATTCTTTCTTTTTTTTTTTTTTATAAAATATAGATAACTGCATAAAACAAATACTACTGTAGCATGTCATCTTGGTGTTTATAACACACAGCCACTATCACAAAAAGACAGGGGGTGTGGCAGTGACTGAAACCATGCAGTCCCATTGTTCTTACATTTTACATGAATTGGTACAATTTTTTGTTTTTGTTTTGTTTTGTTTTTTGGGGGGAGGTAATTAGGTTTATTTTAAAATTTATTTTAATGGAGGTACTGGGGATTGAACCCTGGATCTCATGCATGCTAAGTACACACTCTACCATTGGGCTATACCCTCCCCCCAAGAAGTGGTACAATTCTAACTGTAAGTTGACTGCAAAAAAGTTAAGGTGATATGCTGTAATTCCTACAGCTACCAGTAAAAAAGGCAAAATGGTATAGCTAAAAATAGAAAAACTGAATGGACTTCTTAACTGTGTTACAGTGAGTTGGGAGGAGAGTGGAAAGGAGGGTTAGAGAAACAAAAACAGACAGGACATGGGGAAAACAACGCGATGTCAGACCTCCGTTCAGCTACAGCAACAATTACCTTATATTTAAGTGGAACAAACACCCCAACTAAAAGGCAGACACTGTCAGGTTTACTTTAAAAAAAAAGTTAGACATAATTGCATGCTGTCTACAGAGATGCTCTTCAAGTACCGATCCTGATGGGCGGAAAGCAACATCATGGAAAAGACACAGCATCCTCCAGGCCCCTCTGAAGACCTGGGCAGCTTGTGGCTTTTCTAACAAACAGTAAACGCAACTGAACATGCCCCCTTCTGAGTTTTCCGACCTCTTCGTTTCCATTTTTCCATGGCTGCTCCAGCATCTCTATTTTGTTTGTTCTAAGCCATAGCTTTGTCCAAGGCCATCGTGGTGGCATATTCGAGTGACCTCCTGGGCTCTTGCCAGAGTCCCCAAGTCTCAGGAGAGCACCTGCTCTACCTCATCTGTCTTTGTAGCCTACTGCCCTGATCTGTCACCCCAGGATATCACCCCACACCCAGGCATCTGGGTTCCTGCCAGCACCTCTTAGCCAGCCCTGCCCTCCCGCTTCAGTTGGTCTATGCTGAGATGATCCTAATTTGGGGTGTGGTGGCCAGCAGGGGAGTGGGGCAGACCCAGAGGCAAACACTTTATGAGGCACCTGCTTCCTCTGAGGTCTCTGCAAGCTCTGCTGGGAAGTGGAGGCACTGCCTTTCACCACAGAGGGAGCTGGCTGCTTCTGCAGGCACAGAGAATGTAGAGCATGGAGTTCAAAGTGCTCAAGATATCCCCACCTCAGGAGTCAGGGTCCCACTCCTTCGCCATCAGGGCCCTGAGTTTGATGCAAGAGGCTTGTCTGGGTTGCGAGGCCACCTTGCCGGGAGTCCTGCTGTGTTTTCCTGAGTGTGGTGCCTTGTCTTCATTTCTGTCTGTCCGGCACTGCAGGGTCTCCTGACACGTGCCAGGCGGCCTCTGACACTCACTTTCCTTTCTACCCTTGATTAATCTATCTCAGCCTGCCACGTTCCCTCAAGGACTCAGTAATACTTTGTTAACAGCCACCCGGTTCCACAGCCCGTATGGTTACTGTTTCCTCCCTACCTGTCAAGTGCTGAGACGTTGTACCAGCCTCCCCTCCACCTGTCTCCCACCCCAGTTCTCCCAGGTGACGGTCTTCACTGCCACACTGCTACCCATGCCAGGGGCTATCAGTCCCCCACCTGCCACCAGTGATGGTCCCTCGCTGCCACTTGGCTGGCGAGTGATCCAATTTCAGGCCGCCACTCTTAGAATCCATTTCTTAGGACCAGCACTCTTGGCACCAGCTGTCTTAGGTCAAGCTCCCTAGAAGCAAAGCCTGATGGGGGCTCTTGTTCAAATTACTGATTTTCAAGGGTGTGCTCTCAAAAGACGAGTGAAGAGATCGGTACTGCTTTGCTAGGTCTGCCTTAACGAAGAACCACAAACAAGGCCACTTAAAACAACAGAAATGGATTCCTTCACAGTTCTGGAGGCCGGAAGTCCAAGTCAAGGTGTTGGCAGGGCCACGCTCTGAGGAAGGCCCTGTCCACGGCCCTCTCTTGGCCAGTGTTTCTGGCGATCCTTGGCCTGCAGGTGCCTCATTCCAGCCTCTGCCATCACATGGTGCTCTCCCTGCCTGCCTGTGTCTTCACATGGCACCTGCTCCCTTCTTACAAGGACATCAGTTATATTGGTGAAGCACCCACCCTACTCTGGCATGACCTCATCTTAATTTACATCTTAATTACATCTGCTTCCAAATCAGGTCCCAAGGCTGAGGACTTCGGCACCTCTTGGGAGGTGGGGTGCAACAGAAGCACAGGGTGAGGACCATCCTGGTTTGCACATGGAGAGTTCTGCCTCCAGGGAAACTGACCAACAGGGTGGGTGACATGGCTGGTCACCCTGGAAGTAGGACAGGGCTGGGTGAGGGGTGGAGGGAGCACTAAGCAAAAGGCATCTGGGTCGGAGTCCAGCGTCCTCTTCTGTGAAAGCTCTGGCAGACACAGGCTGCTTCAAATTCGAATCGCCTCAAGGCAAAGCAGAGACTGGTCTTTTATTCCCTTTGCCCGTGGCCGTAGAAGCAGACACCAGCTTTGGGGTGAGCCATGTGGCCATTTCCATCGCCCAGGGCAGTGCTCCAAGGCGGAGGCCCCTGTGCACCACTGGTGCTAACACCCAGAGGAGCAGGACCGGTGCACTGACCCCTGAAGCATCTGGACGGAGTCCCAGCAGCCTCCACAACAACACCTGCTGGTCCACACCCGCCCACTTGTCCACCTTGGTAAAGGGCCCACCTATCCACCTCACCGCCTGGGTAAACCACACCTAGACTCCAGTCCACCTTGGGAAATGTGCACCTGCCCACCCAGGTATGTAGCCCAACCAACCAGCCACCCACCTACCCGTGCACCTCTGTGACACATCTACCCCCAGAGCTACCCAAGCCTCAAACCTCAAGCAGGACTTGACACTCCCCTCGGTCCCATCTCATTGGTTCCCCCCCATCAGTGCCAGCACAGATGCTGGCCACCTGGGCTGCCACAATGGCCTTCCAACCCACTCCCTGACACTTTCCTCAACTAACACCCTACCCAAAGTGAGCCTGCTACAGAGCTCTCTACGCACACATCTAATCATCACTTTCCCCCGCAGAGGCTCTGGATAAGAGGATCAGTCCTGCGTTCCCCCAGCTCCAGGACTCGGATATCTCTGTCCGTCTGCCCCATCCAGCCTCTGTCTTCTCCCTCCAGCTTTCCAGGCTCCAGTCTGCCAATGCGCCCAGCTCACAGCCAGCCCAGCCCTCTCAGTCCCCTCCTGGGGTTCAGTATGGCCTCTGCAGAGGGGCCTTCCCTGCTCACCCTACCTGCTTTCCACCAGAGGTCCCAGCCCCAGCCTCCCCCTCCCCCTGCACACCCTCCCTCGACAATCCCAGTCGCTCTTGGACGCCTTCACTTGTTTCCCGGACTGAAGAGCAGAGCCGGCTGATTCCAGGACTGGTCAAAGCTGGTCAGTGACAAAAGAGGGGCAGATGGGGGTGCAGGGCCCCCAGGGTTTGGGGAGGGGTCGAAGGTGCATCAGGGGCCAAAGGAATGGATCTGGATGAGTCCTGAGAGACTACTGGCTTTGACAGTCAGAAACCTGCAAGGTCCAGAGCAAGGTCCAGGGCAGGTTTGGGGGTCAGGTCCCAGCAAGTGCAGACGTGAGGCTAGTTGGGGAAAGCGTGGTACCTCAGCATCCAGCAGAGATGGCGCCCTGGTCGGGGCGGGGCTGGGTCGTGGGCGCAGCCCCGGGCGGGGGAAGGTGGACTCAGGCTGGAGGTGGGGATCCGGCCCCCCACTCTTCCTCTCCCTGCGGCATCCACCCCCGCCCCCTCTCCAGCTTGGCAGGCGAGGCCATCAGGATCCCCCTGATTGCTTTCTTTCATCTCGGCGCCTTTCTCTGCAGCAAACGCCCGCTAATGCCTCCTTTATCACGGAATTAGGGGATTTGGGGCCGATGGCACAAAGAGGCCCTCGATAGCGGCCATAATCAAGCGCCGATCGGCCGATCTCGAGCGGGCCCGGGAAGAAAGCGAGCGCGGGGATTAGCGCGGCGGGGCCGAGATACCATCGCACAGCCGCGGGCTGAGGCCGCCGGGGAGGGCTGACCGTGCCGCGGAGAAAGGCCGGCTTAGCCGCTGGGTGCCGGGGATTCTGAAGCCATTAGCGGGGATTAGCACCCAGGTTAATCTGCTTTGGCCACTCAATTGTCAGCGGGATGCGCGCGCGGTGAAACCTTCGGTGGAGCGGCCACGGGACCTGTGATCCAGGCCCGGGGCTGATCTTGGTTTCCCCAGCTGTCACCGGGCCAAGCCTGGTCCCGAGGACCAGAGGAAGGGATGGACCCTTCGGTCCGTCAGGCCAATGGGCTACAAGTGCACCTGGCCCGGCAAGTGTGAGCGGAGCCAGGCTGTTGGCTTCAGCCTCCACTTGGCCAGCTTCTTCGGAGAATCAGGGAACATAGCTCCTGCCCATCCTCCAGGATCCCTTCCCTTCTCTGAGCCAGCTCCTCCCCATCCTGTCCCCTTCTGCACTCCATCTCTGGACCTGTTCACCCCTTGTGGCCTTGGGTGAGTTCAGTGTGGCCACCGAGCAGAGGTTCCAAAGCAAGGCACACACCTGGCTCCTCATTACACATGGCCAGGAAGCAGGTGGCAGACCAGGGGGATGCTGACTGAGCCCAGCAAGAAGCCCTTGCCTGCAGACCCTCCATCTTTCCCTTGGGGGTCCCATCTCATGGTACAGACTCCCAACCCGGCTGATGTGATGCCACTGCTGCCTCCCCAACCGATTATCTTCAGCCCCCTCACTAAGTGGGGCAGGGTGGGTTTGTGCAGGCCTGTGCCTCCATAGGTCTCATATGGGTCCTCTGTCTCTGTCTGGGTTTCCCATCTGAGAAATGGGGGTGGCAGAGAGGAGGAACGGTCCTGGCAGGAGGCCCACTGTCCAGGTGTGAGGCCTGTGCTCACTGCTGCCTTCTGTAGGGAACATACCCCCAGCCCCCACTCAAGACAGGCTCCGGGAGTGGGGGACTTAGAGGGGTTGGGTCTGCACCATAGGGTTTCCCTGGCATTCTCTTCCATGGGGATGTGGCCTGAGCCCAAGGCGGCAGCAGGTGGCTGGACTGGAACTGGCCAGGCAGGTAGAACGTGGCAGGGTAGCCGTGGAGAGGCTGGTGGACCTCCTGGTCTCATCTCCTGATCCCATCTCCTTTCCCATGGCTTAGAATGGGGACACTGAAGCAAAAAGCTGCTCGGGGAGCAGACACAAGGGTGAGCTACAGGCCGAGGTTCTGCCCTACGGGAGCTTGGGTCTGAGAACACAGGAAGGGGGCCGTCTGGGGAAAAAGAAACAGGCCCCCTTGCTGCACACAGGCCAAGTAGGTAGGGCCTGAAGGACAGTGTAGATTACTGGGCAAAGGTCGAGGGTGAGGACGTGCTGGAAGGAGAGGGAGCAGCGGTGTGCAGTGGTCTAGGGGCGGGGCAGAAGGCAGGCTGCCGCGGCGGGGTCCAGCGCAGGGAAACTGAGGCGTCTCCTGGTGGGGGGTGGGGAGGTCGGGGGATGTCCCCTCAGGCTGGCGCGTCAGGAGCGCCCTTGGCAGTGTCCAGCGTGGACAGTCGGCCGTTGGGTAGAGTAGGCGATGGTGGCTGCGCTGGCCGCGTCTGGGGGTTGAAGGCTGCAGGTGAGGTCCAGGTACCGACGTCCAGGCCCTAAGACCAGGAACGGCGCTCTCTGCACCGCAACAAGCCACCCGTGGGCCGTGCGCATGTACGGACCTGAGCCGGCTGGGGCTCCGTGACGCCATCAGCGCGCGCCTCCCGACTTCCGGGCGCGAGCCCCGCCCCCGCCCCGCCCCCGCCGGTCTCGGCTCCTCGAGTGCTGTCGGGCCCAGAGCTTCCTGGCGTCACCCGCACCTCCCTCACGAGCGGGCCCGGGAAGCCTCTGAGCGCTTCCGGACCTCCGAGCTTCCCTGACAGTCTGCGGCCTTTAGCCGGCGGCCCACGGGAGCAGCCTCTCTCCGCGACCTGGCCTGGTCACGGCGCGGCGGCTTTTGCCTTTTCCATCACAGCAGGGGCCGTGAGGACAGCGGGCTGTAGGCCGGGACTCCGGGGTGCGGTCAGCTTGGAGAGCCTCCAGGGGCGGACAGGCCGGCAGGCCCGAGAGCTTCCGCGGCCTCAGCCCGCTCGGCGCGCGAGAACTGCCGAGGCCGCTTTTCAGCCGAGGATTGGGCGGCAGGCCACTGCAGGCTGCTGAGCAGAGGGGGGCGGGGAGGGCCCGTCCCTGGAAGTCCCTTCACGAGACAACAGTCCTGTGGCCGATGGAGGAACAAGCGGGGGGTGCGTGTGGCCGGCCAGGCAGAGGAGGCAAAAGTGGTAACAGCTGAGGGTCAGGGGTCGGGGGCAGGCCCACTCTCAGCAAAGGGAGGCTGCTTTCAGGGTTCTCCGCCAGGTGGGCGTGAGAGGAGGGGATCTACGAGGCCACACCACGGCCGCCATGTTTTCCGGAGCCCACCCACTTGGTTGGCCTAGGCCGCGTTTGTCCACCCCTCCAGGTATTCTCTGTGGTCCTCCGTTGTCCTCTTCGGCCAGTTCTCCACTGTGCCTGCATCTCTCCTTGGCCCTGGTGTGTCCAGTCCCTGTTCTCAGACCTTGAGGAGACAGGAGCTTGATTCTGTACTTCTGACTAAAGATTCAGTGCAGGGAATCCGAGAACACGCAGGAAGTGTAGTGTCAGCGAGAAAAATCCTCTAGCATCCCCAGCTCCGTTTGTTTGCTGTGAAGGCTGAGCACAGCTTGAAAAACAATTCTTTTTGTTGGCTAAAAGGAGACAGACCCACTGGTTGGGAGTGACTTTTGTGTGTGTACTAAGCTCTGATTGTCATTCAGCACCTACACAAGGACATGGAAAAACCTAGGGGATGCCTGTCAGTAATGGGTGAAGGGAGTGTTCAAGGAAGTGGGGGCAGGGGGGCCCTGGAGGGCAAATGCCTGAGGGCCTCTGCCTAGAGGGGGTGGGACACCCATTCTCAGCCCCATGGCAGTTAAGACCAGGAGCGGCCACTACTTCGCCCTCTGCTTCTATGCCCTCTCTGAGGCTGCTGTCCTGGGCACATTTTGAGATGATCTCAGGCTCAAGGCCATGCCAGACGGTGAAGGCTGCCTGAGGCTGGTTGGCTGTGGCTTCCAACTGGGCACAGAGGTTCTGGTTGTGGGCAGGATATGCTGCTGGCATCTCCACACTCACTCATCTCTCCTGATATGCAGACACAGTCGCCTTCTGGGGGTCTCCCTGACACTGGCTTATGTGTCTAGGTTGGTGGGGGTGGTAGGGGGACCAGACTTGAAGTTAGTTTGTTTTGCTTCCCCACTGCTTGAAGATCTGCCCACATACCATTTTGCCCCTTTGCCCCCGTTGCTGCAAGGCCCCCCCTGCAGCCTTCCAGAGCTTGGTTAAATGCAGCAGGGCTCCCTACAGGCCCCTGCCTGCCTCTCCAGCCACTCTTTACCTGCTCACTTCCCTTCAGTGTGGCTGGACTTCCTGCAGCTCAGTCACTGCAAGCTCATTCTTGCACTTGGGGGAACTCACCCCTCTAGCCCGCTTCCCTCAGGTCTCAGCTCCAAGAACTGAGGCTGCCAAAGTACTCAGGCTAATGTGTACTAATGGGTGGGGGTGGGGTGGCCTGCCACGGCACGTGGCTCCTCTGTGCTCACAGCCCCAGGGAACTCCAACCCAGCTCCATCAACGTCTCTGGGTGAGCAACCTGCTGTCCATGTGCTGCAGTGTGGCACAGGAGAGGGGCCTGGGAGATACTACAGGGACCCTGCCCCTCCTGGTCCAAGTCCCCATCCCCTTTCCTCAGCTCAGTGCAGCCTTGGCCCCTTCCTCCTCGCGAAGGTGTACAGGGACAGGACTCCGGGTGCCGGTGTGCAGTCTGTGAGCAGATGCCATTCCTGGAGGACAGTATTCCAGGGCATTGAACCCCCTCAGGATCCAGCTTCTGGGCTTTGCCTGCTCTAGGAACGACCCGGAACCCGGAGGGACTGCCAGAAGTCTCCTGTGAGGCTCACTTTGTGCACCTTACAGACGTCACATCACTCCATCGTCATAACCCACTGGGGTGGGTTCTTGTGTCTCCCCATTTCACAGGTTGGGAAACAGGTTGGGTGGCTTGTCTTGGCTCAGGAGCAGGCAAGCTTTGCTGCTGGGCCCCTTCTCCATCTCCTGGGAGCATTGAGGGCACACGGCCCAGTCCTTCAAAACAATGTTCCTATGCACCTCCCTAGCCCAAGCTTTGCCCCTAGATCTGGGCCAGGGATCCAGGTGCCATGTGAAGTCCTAGGGTGGAGCACTCCCCACTGACAAAAGGAACAGCTCCAGGCACAGGCTCTGCCTGCTGGGAGGCTCCTGCTGGCAGGCTACTTCCCAGTCTGAGCCAAATCCTTTGTGTGGCTTTACCCTTGGAGTCACTTGGACAAGATCCCTCTGCTGCCACACAACCCGGGGCACTGCTTCCTCCTGTCCTGTTCTCACACCCCTCCACATGGCTCATGGGTCTTTGTCCCCAGCCAGGAGATCTGGGCCACAAGAACACTCATTTAGGGCTCTTCAACCTCCATACTGGGCATGGCTCCTACCTGTGCCTGGCTCCTGGGAGAGGAGAGCTCCAGGAAGACGGACACCTTCCTGAGGTTTGGAGCTGTGGGGTGAATCTTCGCAAGCCCTGGCAGTTCCACCCCTTCCTGCCCTAAGGGCACTATCTCCCAGCCTGGGTGATGGAGTGAGAAAGGGCCTCAGGGGACCAGAAACTGGCCACCCAAACACCTGCCCACAAGCAGCCAATCTCAGAGAAACCACAGGGGAGTGATGGGCTGGACAACAAGCAGACAAGAGCCGGAGAGCACTGTCCCCCGACGCCCAGCCACTGGCGTGGGGCAGCTTTCTGCTCTGCCCATTCAGTACTGCTTGTCCAGTGATCACAAGGACACGCCCTCTAGCTGACCCTGCAGGATCTTGGCCACAGGCAAGGCCTGCTTGGAGCTCAGACATTCCTTGGCCTGGTGCCAGGACTCCCAGGGGCTGATGCCATGGCCACAGCAGGCTGCCCACCAGCATGCCTGTCCCTTGGCAATGTCCTCGGGTGAGTGGTGGGCATGTCCTTAGAGGCATGGCCATCCCTGCACACCCACAGATGGGCCCACACAGGGACAGGAAGCTCAACAGGATCCGGTTTATTCTGCCTTGGAAGGGTGGTCCTGAGAGTGGCAGGTGCCACCCTGTCCCGGGCGGAGGGAGGGCCCGAGGGCCAGTTAAGGCCAGTGGCAGGAGAAGCAGGGGGCACGCGGCCCCTGGAATGCAGTGAGGCCAGGCTGAGGCCCGGAGGCAGCTGTGGTAGGCCGGGGCGGATGCCCCCGCTGCCCAGGGTGGAAGGCACCGGGCTGGGACCCGGCCATGGCTACAGGGCCGTGGACCAGGCCACACGGGCACCCCGGGAAGCGGGCACAGGGTCACGGGACTCAAAACATGAAACACAGGCACACATGAGTAAGCATGTGGACAAGTGGGCACAGATTCACAGGCCAGAGGGGCACCAGCCTCAGCTGGACACATGGACACAATGTGGCATCATACTGACCACAGGGGACTCATGGCACTACGGGACACGTGAACTCACGGCCACAGGGGCAGACCCAGGCCATGGAGTGCGAGGGATGGGGGAGGGGCCTTTTGGCACAACAGCACTGGAATTGTGAGAAGGGGTGGTGGGAGCCAGCCTGGAGGGGCTGGGGCAGCCCCTCGACTCCGGGGCTCAGTCTGTCTTCCACACCTTGTTGAGCAGCTTCACCACCTCATCATAAATGACGAACACGATGGCCACATCCAGGCAGACCCGGCCCAGGCGGGGGACAGTGCCCTTGTAGAATCTGGGGGCGGGGACAGAGGGGCAAAGAGGCAGATGAAGATGGTGTCTCTGAAAAGTAGGGGTGGGTCCAAAGGTGGGCGGAGCAGGAACAGAGGCAGATGGCAGGACTCACTGGGAACGGCCTGGGTCAGAGGACAGGAGGTGGGGGGCCCAGAGAGAAGGCAGGGAGGGCCTGGAGTAGGGACAGCAGCCCTGCGCTTCCCCTACTCACGCCTTAAGCCCTTCGTTCCTCAGGATCTGCAGGCCGCAGTCCCACGTATTTCGGTACTTGTGCGCCTCCAGGCCCTGCAGGACACAGGCAGCCACAGGGCTCAGCGGCTGGCCCGGCCCAGGCCCCGCCCCCTTCTGTGGCCCCGCCCCCACCTGCATCCGGGTCTTGATCACGTCCAGGGGCGTGTTCCCGAAGACACTGGCTGCGCCCGCGATGGCTCCAAACACACCGGTGATCAGCGGATTCATGGGCTTGTTGGGGTTGTCCCCTGGATGGGGGTGGGGGTGGCGGTCAGACAGGACGGGAGGGTAGGGAGAGGGTTCGTGGCTTGGAGGTGGGGTCTTGGAGCGCAGACTCACCTCGATACCAGTTGCGCAGGGAGGTCATGACGAAGAAGCGGATGGCCTGGTTGGACCCTTGCTTCAGCACGGTGGCCGTGAGGCCCTGGTACGTGCCCTTCAGCCCTGGGGCAGGCAGGCAGGCACGGGGGTCACACAGGCCCCAGCTGGGAACTGGGGCGCAGCCCGCAGGACAGCCAAGGCAGGAAGGGGAAGTGGGGGCCTTTCCAGCCTGGCTTGGGTCCCTGAGCTCCCACTCTCCCAGGACGGGCGGACTGGCTCACCTTGCTCCCGCACGATTTCCCTGACCCCGTGAAAGAAGCCTCTGTATTTGGGGTTGGCGGAGGTCTGGTCATGGATGAACTTCACCTGAGAAAGAGGGAAGGCAAGGCACTGGCTTCCAGGGCGTAACTGTCAGGGCACACTTGGCCCCGGGGACATGTGGCCTCGGGACGAAGCAGGCCGCAGACCTGCAGCCTCTGGCGTTCTGTTCGCTGGTGTCTCTCACAACTTAGGCAGCAGACACGTGTCACCTTATGTTTTGTGTTTATAAGTTTCTAAGATAAGGGAAACCTTGTTTTCCCACTGCCTCCAGGAGGCTGTTCCTGCGGGCCTCCTGGGCCAGGCTCCCCAGACAGATCCCCTGCACACCTGGCCCCGTCCTGTGGGACCTGCCCACCTTGATGGTCTCCATCGGGCACACGACCACCACGGCCTCGGCCACGCCAGCGCCCAGACCGCATAGCAGTCCACGCGTGCTGTCCAGCCGTCCCTGGGCGTCTCGCATGTGGTTGCTTAGAAACTCGAACGTCCCAAACCTGGACCGGGAGGCAGAGGTGTGAGAGCGGCCGCAGCAAGGCCGGGACCCCCTCCCGCGGTCCCGGAGTCAGCCTCACCTGACAGCCGCCTTAGGGATAGAGCCGTAGAGCAAGGAGCTGAGGCCGCGGTACAGGCCCAGGACGCCATGGCTGCGGACCGTCTGCCGTACGCAGTCCCCTGGGGGAGGGGGCCGTCAGCGACCCGGCCCGCCGGCCTCGGCCTGCCCACTCCCGCCGGCCGCCCCCACTCACCTATGCCCCGGTAGCGTGGCGGGTGCGAGCGCTCGTCCAGCTGTAGCTGCGTCTTCACGTACTCGGTGGGGAAGGTGATGCAGATTTCGATGCCGCCCGCCAGGCCGCCTGCGGGGACCGACCGGGACCGCTCTGAGACCCCTCCCCCTCCCCGCCGGCCGCCCCGCCCCTCCCCTACCCGGACTTTGCCTGCCGCGCCGGGAGCCGGGCCCACGCCCCTCCCGCGGTCCTGGCGGGGCGCGCCGGGGCACACGCGGCGGGGGCTGGGCCTGCCCGGAAGCGCCGCGGAGACCGTGTCCCGGTCCCTCCGGAAACGCGGCAGGGTCGGGGTGCCAGGTCGGGATTCGCGTGTGCATGTCCCCACCTGCCAGGATCGCCTTCCCCGGGTGCGTGAGCTTGGCCTTCCCGGGCGCGGGCGCGGCGGCCGCCAGAGCGCGGGGCGCGGCCATGGCGGGCGGGGCGGGGGGCCCGGCGGCGGCGGCGGCCTCGGGTCCGAGCTCCTGCGCTCGGTCGCGGAGGCGGAGGCGGCGGCGGCGGCGGCGGCGGCGGCGGCGGCGGTGGCGGCGGTAGCGGCGCCGGTTATGGGCCGAGGAGGAGCGGCCGCGTCGCTCCAGGGCTCCGCCCCGCGTGGTCCGAGCCGGGCCCCGCCCCCGGCCCGCCCCGAGCCCGCGGGAAACTGAGGCCGGGCGGGCCGACGTTCCAGCCAATGACCGCGCGGGGCCCGACAAGGTGCCGCCCCCGAAGCCCGGAGCGCCTCCCTCGGAACGCGTAGGGCCGCCTCCTCCCTGCCGGGAGGGTGGGGCTGATCCTCACCCGAAGCGCCGCGCTGTCCCCGCGCCCCCGGCAGGATTCTAGGCTCGGAGCGGCGCACACGGAGGGGAGAAGACCCCCACACACCCTGGTCATCCGGGGTCCTTGTCCCCGAAGAGGTCCCCGCCCCCTAGGGGGTCCCACAGCTCTTCTGTCCCTCCCGTCCACGCCAGCACCGGGGGAAGCTCTGCCTCGATAAACCGACTTTAATGTGCAGGTTACACGGCCTGTCCAGCGGGTCCGCGAAGTGACCTGAAAGGACAGCTCCGCCAGCGCAAAGTGGACAGGGCGCCCAACTCTCGTGCGCCTGGGAGCCCTTGCACACGACTCCCCAGGAGGGCAGCCTCCAGCCAGAGGGCCCGGAGGTCGGAGTCCACCTCTTGTGTGGCGGCTGCAGGCGGTTTCCTTGGGCAGTCAGTGGCCACCGCGGCCGCCCCACGCTCCAAGTGGCCAAGGGGCTGCCATACTTGGGCCCCTGCAAAATAACGTCCAGGCGTTCCACCTCCCCTGGGGTTCTCTGTATTTCTGGGGGTGCTGCGCTCCTTGGGGAGGTTAGTAACTCGGTAGAGGGTGCTGCTTCTAGTGCTCTACTGGCTGAGGGCCCACGGGAGGCCGCAGCATACCCACAGGGGAAGCGGGCAGGCTGGGGCCTGTAGCAGGGCCTGCTGCTGGCATCAGCGGCTGGCCTGCAGAGGGAGAGGCCCAGGGCTCCTGCTGCCCCCGAGTGGCCAGGGGCCCAAGGAGCAGGGTGTCAGGCCAGCCCTGACCACCCAAAGGCCAAGACACCAGACAGCTCCAGCCTGGTGCCTGGAGGCAAGGACAGTGGGAGGGCCGACACCAACACAGGCAGCTGGGCAGCCGCCCAGCATGAGGAGCAGAGGGGCCTCCTGGAGCGCTGACCCCTTCCACACCTGGAGGCCAGCATGCTCCTCTGTCCTCCCTGTCCCTTACCCCCCTTCCCAAGCCCCCCACAGAAAGGCAGTGTGAATTGATTCCCCACTCCCCTCCCCTCCTCAGGGGACAGGGAACTAGGGGCTCTGGGCCACCCCCGACCAAACAGGAGAGGGGAGGGCTCCACCACATGCTCCTCTTGTGGGTGCAGACTCCCTGGCATGGTCAGTCTGTCCACCTGCACGAGGCGGGAGTGCCTGCCTGACAGGCCATGTGCCATCCAGTCCTAGGGGGGCAGGCAGCAGGCACACAGCCTCCAGGAGTTAGACTGAGGACGGGCACTCGGGGCACCAACAGTGACCTCTGTCACCAGACAGATGGAATGTGGGGGGTCTTGGTGAACCCCCGTGGCTGTTCCAGCCTGGTGCCTTCCAGTGGGCACTCGGCTGGTAGGTGCACTGGAGCAGCGGCCAGTGACTGCAGGCCATGAGTGTGGCTGAGTCCTCTGGACAAAGGAACATCGCCAAGATCATGCAGCACTTCCTGCTTTCGGCCAGTCCAGGCTGCCCTTCCCTCTTAAGGAGACTGGTCACTTGACACCTGGGAACCCTCCCACCTGACAGCCATCTGAGGACAAGTTGCTTCATGCCCTCCCTCTAGCCTTCACCAGGTGCTGCCCATGCGGGGGCCCACAGGCCAATGAAGACACACAGACAGGAGAGAGCAGGGCGAGGTGGCGCGGAGGCTGCAGGGTGGCAGCACTGTGTTCACAGAACAACAGAAGCTGTGCGTCGGGGACCCTGAACAAGCCCCCGGTAAGAAAGGAGGAAGCTGTGTGTCCGGCGTGCACGCAGGTCTGGGAGAGACCATGCCGGGTAGGCACCCTAGCAGGGACAACCCCCTCCTGCCTCCATGGGACCAGGGCTGAGGGGGGCGGAGCAGGACAGACACCCTCCACTCGGGGAGCCCTGGGGGCTCTTCTCGGGGGATGGCCCTCGAACTTCCTTGTTGAGTCAGGAGGTCCGGGACCCGGTTCTCCACTAGGGAAGGGCTGTGGCCTTCTTGCCTGGGCCCCTCCGCCTCATTGCTGCCCAGTCTGCTGGCCCCCTACCCCCGCCGCCTGAGCATCCCCTCCCGAGCCCCTCAGCTCATCCCAGACCAGTGCCTGTCCTTCCCTCTGGCTGCCTCTGCCTCCATCTCCCGGCGCCTAGTGGTGATAACCCTGTTTCTGGTTGTTCAGGCCCCAAATGAACAGGCATCCTTGGCTTCTCTCATTCCACACCCAGTCACTCGCAAGCAGGTTGACTGCAGGGTCATGGCCCACCTCTCACTCAGCCCCTGCCCTGGCTGGGCCCACGTCACCACCTGCCTAGCTCTACTGGCTTCTACCCCGAAGTCTTCTCAGCACAAAGGCTGGCACGGCCCCTCACCTCAGGCCACAGGTCCCACCACAAGTACGGCCTGAGAGCTGGTGACAGCCTGTGTCCCTGCCCACGTACCCCCTGTGGCATGGTCCTGCCTCCCCTCTTCCTGGCCGCTGAGCCTCCCTCAGATGTCCCCTCTGTGGGGCTCCACCAGCACCCTGGCCCCACCCCTGCCCCAGCCTCAAAGCTCATCGCACTGTTTGCTGCCCATCTGTCAGCCTCACTGAATGTGAATGCAACTGAGCCAGGGTTTTCTGTGCTGCTCACTGATGCCATTGTCTGGAGTAACGCCCAGCACCCAGTGGGCGCTCCAGCGTTTGCTGAACAAGTGAGGGGGAGGCTTCTGCTTGGCAGCCCCTAGACTGCTTCCTGACTCTCCCTGTTGCTTATAATTCGTTTCTCAAACTTTTGTGCAAAGGGAAAGCATGTGTCACTGGAACTTGGTGGTACCACCTTCACAGGCTCACAGGCCCCCGAGCCCTGGGACTCACCAAGCCCCATCCAGGCTACTGTCCCCTGTAGGGGGTGGGGAACTGGGGCTCGAGTTCACAGCTCCAGTCTGCCCTGACCAATCCCACCAGTGTGATCACAGCCCCATGGAGGCCCAGGCCCCACACATTGGCATCTGCCTGTCAACTGCTCAACAGCAGAGCATAACCACAGCACCAACACAAAGGACCCACCCTTCCAAAGGTCTCCCTGGGCTCCCCCTCCTGGACTTGGAACCGAGCAGAACCCGCGGGCCCACCCCCCGCCCCCACCCAAGTACAAAGGCCCCTCCATGTCCCCTGCCTCTTGTTTGTAGAAAAGCTGAAGTCTCCCAGGCCTCCGTGAGCCGCAGAAGAGCAGGCTCAGGCAGTGAGTGATCAGGACAGTAGAATCACAGACGAGGTGTCTAATGAAGGAAAGAGATGAACACTATTGCTCATAATAACCTGCATCTCTGTGGGCAGTAGAACCACTGCGGTTTGCTCTGCCCGGACACACGAGCAGGCAGCTAACACTGTCGGCAGAGATGCAGCAGACCCAAGTGGACGTCCTCCACTCTGAGAACCCAGCGCCCTGTGTCAGCGTGAAGGAGTTCCAGGAGACGGGCTTTCGCGCCTGACCCCACAGGAACGGAATGGTGTCCAACAGCGGGGCTTTGTAAGCGGCTCTTTTGCCCCTTTCCTGCTTGTCTATTTCTGTTCCCCTAAAACCTTAATTACAGAAACGAGACCACTCCTGACTTCTGCTCTAGTGAACGCAAACAATGCCTCGCCTAACCTGTCGATTCCTTGCCTAGATCAGAAGGAGTAAGAGCGAAGACTTCAGTAGGTAAAGGATGACTGACTCTACCCCTAGATTCTCTAGTGGACCACGCGGGCAAGGCAGCATCTAAAGTAAGATGAGCAGTGAGTGGGTCTGCACACAGCGGGAAAGTGACGAAGAATCGGACCTCCCTTCATGACTGACCGAGATCATTTCCTCTTTTTCCTTTTCTCATTGTCCTGCCTGAGCAGAATCTCTGGAGTTGGTCTCCAGACCTGAGTCCACCTTCTCGCCAGGTTGCTGGCTTTACTCAGTAAAGCACCTTTCCTTTCTACTGACATTTGCCTCGTGATTATTGGCATTTGAGCGGTGAGCAGCTGAACGTGAGATGGGTGACAGACTCTTGCCGGGCCACTGTCCTGAAGGCCCTGTGGGCGTGGCTGTGGCTCTGTCCCGTCCAGCCCAGTGTCCTCAGTAGGTAACTAAGGGTTGTCCCAAGTGCACCGACTGGGCTTCCAAGGTCCAAGGACATGTGAGGAGGGAGGGCACTTCCAAAATCCCAAATTGCAGCCAGCAGTGAGGTCCAGGATATCTAACACACCAGTCAGGCAGGAGAAAGGACTTTCCTGCAAAGGTGGTGCCCATGTCCCCTGACCCACGGTGTGACTTGCTTGCCGCGTGGAGGTGGCATTGCCGCCGCTGCTGGCAGAGATCACCTCTGGCCAGGCTGGGATCTGCCTCTCCAGCTCTCCCGCAGGAATGACCATGGGGAGATGGTTCTTTAGATATTCTGGACACTAGACTCTTGTCAGGTACGCAGTTTGCAAACACTTTCTCCCATTCTTTAGGCTGCCTTTTCACTTTCTTAACAATCTCCTCTGATGCACAAAAGTTATTAATTTTGCTAAAGTTTAATTATCCATTTTTTTTTCTTTTGTTGCTCATGCTTCTGGTGTTGTACCTGAGAATCTACTGCCAAATACAAAGTCATGGATATTTCCTGTTTTCTTTTACAGATTTTTATAGTTTTACCTCTTAAATTTAGGTCTTGGATCCCCGTTAATTTTTGTGTATGGTGTAAGGTAGGAGCACAATTCCATTCTTCTGTGTGTGGATGTCCAGCCGTCCCAGCACCATTCCTTAAAGAGAATATTCTTTCCCCATTGAATGGTCTTAACACCTTGTCAAAAATCAATTGGCTGCAGGTGTACAGGTTTATTCCTGAATTCTCAACACTGTTTCACTGTTCTTTACCTGTCCGTCCTTATGCCAATGAGTTTTCTGGTTGCTGAATGCTTGTGTGATTTTGTGATATAATGAGAAATACATATTGGGTCTTCCTCCCTTGTTCCTGGCACTGCACTTCTAAAACCCTTGTAATTTCCTAAGTGATATGAGTGACAGGAACATCTTTTAAAATAGTATTTGTTCTCAGTACTCAGTTCCTGACATAAACACTTCTAAGACTCTGGGATCTCCAGAGTGATAAGAATCTTTCTGAATGCTAATGAGGTGACTGGTGCGGGGGGTGGGGGGGCCCAGGGAGCAACAGGATGGGGTCCTGTGACCAGACAGACCAAGGCATGACTGGAGGGTTGGAACTTTCGTCCACCCCATCCTGACCGTCAGAAAGGGGATGGGGGCTGGAGACTGAGTTAATCACCAATGACAAATAAAATATCCATAAAGACCCTAAGCCACACGGTTCAGAGCACTTCCACGTTGGCACACACATCAAGGTTCTAGGAGGGTGAAGTGTCTGCAGAGGACACAGAAGCGCCACTCACCCCTTCACCCAAGCTGTGCCTTCTCCATCCTTCCATCTGGCTATTCCTAAGTTGTATTCCTCATAATGAACCATTAATAGTAAGTAAAGTGTCTTTCTGAGTTCTATGAGCCATTCTAGCAAATTACTGACCCTGAGGAGGGGGCCGTGGGAACCCCCGATTTTGAGACTGAGGGTCAGAGGTACAGGTGGCCCAGAGCTTGAGACTGGCATCTGAAGGGGTTGGGGCAGCCTGGAAGGGGTCTGCCCTAACCCTGGGGAGTTAGTGCTAGAACTGAACTGGATTCTTGGACATCCAGTTGGTGTCCACAAAGAACTGGAGAACTGTTTGATGTAGAAAAACCAACACCTTTGGTGTCAGAAGTGGTGTGAGAGTAAAGAGTTTTGGCTTGGATTTTCTTTTTTAATTTGTTGGGTTTTGTTTTGTAAGCAAAGCATAAACAAGAAACACTGTGAATTACAGTCTTTTATTTTAAAGTATTTTCTCAAACATGATAATTTCCCTGTAAATGGGCATGATTCCCAAAAGCATTTTTAACAACTTGATTGAGATATGATTCACATACCATTTAACTCATTTGTTGAAAGCATGCCATTCAATTTTTTAGTTTTTCACAGGACAGTGCAGCCATCACGACAATGTAATTTTCAACACTTTCATCACTTAAAAGGAGCCTCATCAGTAATCAGTCTCCATTCCTACTTCTCACACTCCGCACTCGGTCTAAGCAACTATTTCCCTATTTTCTGTCTATGGACTCCCTATTCTGGACATCTCATATAAGTGGAATCACACATCTTTCACTTAGATTAATATTTCCAAGATTAATCATGGTATAGCATACATCAGTACTTCATTTCTTTTTTAATTAGTGTATTATTTTATTTATTTTATTTTTAATTGAAGTATAGTCACCTTTACAATGTTGTGTTAGTTTCTGGTGGACAGCATAGTGATTCAGTTATATGTATATATTCCTTTTCACCTTCTTTTTCATTATTGGTTATTACAAGATATTGAATATAGTGTGCTGTGCTGTACAGTAGGACCTTGTTTATCCAGTTTTGTGAAGATTTTCCGTGTAGCTCCAAGTGTACCAGATCTTTTGCCAGAATCCATCAGGTGTTCTGTGAGAACTGTTCCAAGTGGGGACGTATCTGGATGCACATGTGGGAGAGGGTGAGCTCTGCGTCCTTCTATTCTGCCATCTTTATGTAGCCAGATTTTTTTTGGGGGGGGAGAGGTAATTAGGTTTGTTCGTTTGTTTATGTATTTTAACTGAGGTTCCAAGGATTGAACCCAGGACCTTGTGCACGTGACCTACCACTGAGCTGTACCCTCCCCCTTATTCTGCCATCTTGAAGCCAGTTTTTAAAAAAGTAACTCTAATGTCCAGGCTTCCTCACAACAGTCTTCAATGACTGCTTTTTTTTTTTTCCTTGAGTATAGACTACACTTTGCTTCTTTGCATATTTCATAATTTTCTTTAAAACTAGACATTTTAAATACTACAGTGTGACAACTCTGGAACTCAGATACTCCTTGCCTTACCTGAGTTTATTGTTGTTGTTGGTTTGTTTAGCAAATTCCTTGAACTAATTTTGTAAAGTCAGTTAAGTCTCTACTCAGTTAGCTTAGTGTCCAGTTAATGAGCTGAAAGAGATTCCTCACATGCCTCGAGCCTCAGCCTTTGCTGACAGGCCCTGTGTATGTGTGTTGAAACACATCTTCAGAGCCCCAGAAGGCAGCTGACAATTCTGCCTTGGCCTCCAGCCTCCACTTCCTCCTTGTACAGAGCCTCAAGGTCAGCCAGAGGTGAGAGCTTAGGGCCTCGTCAGCTCTTTCCTGGACACGTGTACACGGTCTTCTAGATTCCCACAAATATGCTGAAGCTTTTGAAAGCCCCCCTATGAACATCTCATTCCACAGCTTTTCTTTTTTAATTTTTTTGGTCTGCTTATCTGCCTCCACTACTATCATCCCCTCAGGCAGCTGTGATGTTAAACAGTTGCTGCTGATGGTTTATCACAAATGTCCCAGGAGATAAGGCTGTTTGCACCGAGCAAGTCCAGTCGAGTCTAATGAAGACAAGGCCTGTGAATGGAAATTTCCAAGGAACCAGTAGACAAAGAACGACATTTATCTAGGAAAGGTGCGTTTGGGGGAGCTCCTAACCACCTTACCTCTTCAGAGGCTGTTAGGCTACTGGATTTCACCAATTTGTGGAGCTGCTGGTTTTCAAGGCTATCAAAATGCCACCAATCTTGCTGTTCTGAGAATAGCAAATTTTCTCAAATAAAAGTTCTTTGGATTTTTGCAAGCCTCTCCTTTAGTTTCCAGAATTCTGAAAAAGTTGTTTTGACAATTTTTGCCAGTGGTTTTGCTGCTCTTACAGAGGACTAAATTTTCAGAGGTCTACATTCCACCAGTCCCACTGATGTTCTATGTATAATATTTTGTGGGGATGTATGTTTTCATTTCTCTTGGGTATATAACTAGGAGTGGTAGGTCACATGGTAACTTCATGTTTAACTTTTTGAGGAATTGTCATACTTCTCCTTCATCGCTGTGCCATTTTACATCCCCACCGGCAATGTATGAAGGTTCCAATTTCTTCACATCCTTGGCAACACTTGTCATTGTCTACCTTTTGATTAAAGCCATCCTAGTGGCTGTGAAGTGATATCTCACTGTGGCTTTGACTTGTACGTCCACAATGACTAATGATGTCGAACATCTTTTCCTGTGCTTTTTGATCATTTGTATATCCTCCTGGAGAACTATATGTTCAAATCCTTCTTCAAATCCATTTGTAAACTGGCTTATTTGTTTTTTTATTATTGAATTATAAGAATTCTTTACATAGTCTTGATACAAGACCCTTATCAAACACGATCTTAAAATATTCTCTCCAAATGGTGGGTTGTTTTTTCACTTTCTTGACGGTATCATTTATAGCACAAAGGATTTTAATTTTGTTGTCCAGTTTATCTATTTTTCTTTCGTCACTTGCGCTTTTGATGTTATATGTAAGAAGGTTCTGCTTAACTCAAGGTCACCAGGATTTATTCCTCCGCTTCCTTCCAAGAATTTTATAGTTTCAGCCTTACATTTAGGTATGATCCATTTTTAGTTAATTTTTCAATATGATGAGAGGTAGGGGTCCAATTTCATGCTTTTGTACATGGATATCCAGTGTTCCCAAATCATTTGTTGAACAGACTATTCTTTCCTCCACTGAAATGTCCTGGCATCCTCATCAAAATTCAACTGACCATATACGTAGGCGTTTATTTCTCAACTCTCATTCTATTCCTCTCCATGTTTGTTCTTATGTCAGTACCATACTGTCTTGATTACTGTACGTTTTGGGGAAAATTTGAAACTGGAAGCATAAATATTCCTACTTGGTTTTGTTTTTTCAAGACTGTTGTAGATATTTTGGATTCCTTGCAATTCCGTATGAATTTTAAGATTAGCTCATCAATTTCTATGGTGAAGCTGCCTGGTATTTTGATAGGGATTACACTGGATTTGTAGATCAATTTGGGGAGTATTACCATCAAAAATATTAAGTATTCTCATTCATGAACCTAGGATTTTCCCCCCATTTCTTTAGACCTTCTTTAATTACTTTCAACATGTTTTGTACTTTTCAGAGTAAAATTTTTATACTTCCTTTATTAAATTTAAGCATTTTATTTTATTCTAAGTATACATTCTTTTTGATGGTACTGTGAATGGAATTGTTTTCTTAATTTCATTTTCAGATTGTTCACTGCAAGTGTGTAGGAACACAGCTGATTTTTGTATATTTACCTTGTATTCTGCAACCTTACTGAACTTGGTCGTTCAAGAAGTTGTTCTTTGGATTTCTTTGGATTTTCAATATATAAGACAATGACATTTGCAAATAGAGATAGTTTTAATTCTTCTTTTCAAGTCTGGATACCTTTTACTACTTTTTCTTGTATTGTTGCTCTGGCTGGAACCTCTAGTCAAATGCTGAAATAGAAGAGGCAAGAGTAGATATTCTTGTCTTGGTCTTGAGGGGAAGACTTTTAGTTTTTCACCACTAGGTAAGATAACAACTATGTGTTTTTCATAGATGCCCTTTATTAGGTTGTGAAAGTTCCCTTCAATTCCTAGTTTGTTGAGCATTTTTATCATGAAAGTATGTTGGATTTTGTCATATGTTTTTTCTGTGTCTGTTGATATGATCATATGGTTTATGTCTTTCATTCTATTAATATTGTATGTTATGTTAACTGATTTTCAGATATGAAACTTACCTTGTATTCCTGAGTTAAATCCCACTTGGTCATGGTGTATAATGACATTTATATGTTGCTGGATTCAGTTTGCTAGTATACTGCTGAAGATTTTTTTCATCTATTTCACTGGGGATTGTAGCCTGTAGGGTCTTTGTCTGGTTTTGGTATCTGGGTATTACTGGCCTCATAGAATGAACTGAGAAGTGTTCTTTCCTACTCCTTGAGTATTTGGTAGAATCAGCCAGTGAAGCTGTCGGGTCAGGTTTTCCCTCTGGACTGCTTTATGTTACTAATTCGACGTCTTAATGTGTAGACCTGTTCAGATTTTCTGCTTCTTGAGTCTATTTCAGTAATCTAAGTCCTTCTGGGAATCAGTCCTTTCATCTAGGTTACTGGCACACAGTGTCTGCAGTATTTCCTGGTAATCCTTTCAGTTTCTCTGTGGTCTGTCCACTTGTTTTGTAAATAAGTTGTACTGGTGTGCAGCCACGCCCACTCATTTACATATTGTCTATGGCTACCTGCCGAGGTGAGTAGCAGCAACAGAGACCACTTGGCCCCTGGAACCAAAAACATTTACTATCTGGACCCTTATAGAAAAAAAAAATCTGTTGGCCTCAGGTTTACAAAAGTGAAGTAACAGGCACTACAGTAAAACTGGAGCTTTTCTCAAGAAAAGCATGAGAGGCACATAATAGCGTGAAATGAATTAACCACAATCTGCTTTTGTGACTCTCAGCTCAAAGCTCCATTCCTGCCTAATCCCACAAACATCTTCATTTCTGGGGGAACAAACTTCCAGACCAGATTTGGAACAAAGATCCACCTTCACAGAATAAACAGGAAGTTCAGAAGTGGTGGCTCCCTGGGCACACCGGGGAGAGTGACAGACGCTGTGCAGTGAGCAGCCTCTGCTCCTGGCTGGGGGCCCTGTAACTTCAGAGCCTCTTTCTGAAACAGCATGAGGGTCCAGACAAGCACAGCTCCCCAGTGACCCGAGTATCACAGGCAGGCTGTGAGGGAGCACTGTCTTGGTCCCCACCTGGCGCCACAGAGGAGGGACTCGAGTCCTTCTCCTCACGTCCACTCCACCTTGAAAACTGACCATACAGCATCTGTCATACCGAGTGTACCTGTGTGTGTGTCTCACACTCATCCCAGCATCCTTAGACTCCCCGCTCCGCACATCACCAATTCCCCACGCTTATTTCCAGGAAAGTCCACACCTCTGCCCACCATACAGGCCGCCGTCACCAAATCCTTTCAGAGGAAGCCAAAGGGAGACAGTAATTCTGGCTAACAGATGATCCAGCACAGGAGATGTCCTGGTGTGAATCCCTCCTTTCATGTGGGCCTTGGCCATGAGCCCCGACAAGCTCTGGATCACGACTCTCTCATTAAATGCGCTGCCCCATCCCCGATGCCTGCAGGACAGCGTGCGCCCACCTGCGTGGCAGCTTTGTCCTCTGGCTGCCTCCTGTACATCCTACAGGCGCCCCGCAGTGGAGGCCCCAACACCCAGGAAGAGCGACACTCTCCTGGCAACAGGCCTTTTCACTGTCTCCACCCCAAGCTCACTTTCACAGCTGGCAATGTGCAGCTCTGAGGCCCCTGCGTGGGCCCTCCCTGACTCGGGTTCTCTCCGACGGCTCCCACAGCACCGGCTCACCACGTCTGACAGCGGTCCAAGTCCTAGAACCCGTGGTCACCCTTCTCCACCGGGCCACGAAGGCTGGTCGGGGCAGGACTGGCTGATGAGGATGGAAGGCCCAGCATCCTGCAGCCAAGTATCTGATGCCGGGATTAGGCACGGGGAGAAACCATGGCAGACAGTCGCTGCTTTCACTACAAAAGGACATGGGTTCCTAACGGTCCATTAAAGCCCTTAAAATAGAGCCCCCAAACCACTTCCTGGAGCCTACAGCTTCCAAATGGCTGTACGAAAATGCCTCAACAATTCACTTCGCAAACCTGTGCCAGAAGCAATTCATAGACGGAACATCTGGCACCTGATGGGATGCAGCCGCTGATGAGCCACAGTTGACCTGAGACACTCACGTGACCCGCAGCTGGGATTTCTGTCACCGCCGTCTCCTGCGGTCCCGGGCCTCTGTCTTCTTTCTCACCTTTACCAGCTTTAATTCCAGGCCTCGGTGTTGCTGAAGGTACCATGGCTCATCTGGGCTGACCCGGCAGTGGTCGCCCAGCGCCGCAAGGCTGGCGTGTCCAGCAGATGTCTCGGTCACGGGGCAACACTGTGCCCAAGTCTCACTTCCAGAAAGTTCCCTCCTCCACCGTCACGTGAGACTTCGTTTTACGCTGGCTGATGTTAAGGGTTTGAAGTGTCTTCCCAGCTAGTGCTGGATGTGATGAAGATTAGAGAAAGAGAAATTTAAAATCGGAAAGACAGATCATGCAGTCCTAACTCTGAATCTCTTTACTATTTCACAGCTACGCTGATCAAGAGGGAAAAACCTGTCTGAGTAGTAACTGACCATATGCTAACGTTGAAATACTGACTAGAGCCTCCTGGGCTGAAGAAGATCCTTCTTCAGAACATGAGAGTGTGTGAATGTTTATACTGATGTCAGAAAATACAGTGACATGAATGAAATAAAAAGCACAAAACATCCACTTCGGGGCTGGAGGTAAGGTGCTGCTTAGAGGGAAATGGTTTAGTTTTAAATGTCAAGACTGGAAAAGAAGGATGATCATAAATCAGTAAAGTAAGTTTCCACCTTACAAAACCAGAAAAAGAAGAGCAAACTAAACCCAAGGCGACAAGTGAAGAGCAGAGCAGAAATCAAGGAAGGAGAACAGAAGAGGAAGAGAGAAAAATCATGGAAATAAAAAGCTGGCTTTTCACAACAGTCAAGAAAACTGACAAACCTTCGACTGATTAAGAAGAAAAGAGAAGACACGAATTACCAGAATCAGAAATGGAGGAGAGGGCATGACTGGTGATCCTTAAGAAATGTAAAGGACCCTCAGTGAATGCCATGAAAGGCTTATGCCAGCACTTAGAAGAATTACATGATTTGGATAAAGTCCCAGGAAAGATAAATGACCAAAACTGACAACAAGAAACAGAAAATCTGAACATATTTATAGCAAGTAAAGATGTTGTCTTTATAGTTTACGATCTTCCCACAAAGAAAAGCCCAAGCCCAGAAGGCTTTCTCTTTAGAATCCTAGCAAATCTGCAGAGAAGTTATAAACAACAAGCCTTTCACAGACTCTCTCAGAAAACAGGAGGGACCACTTCCCATCTCATTCATTAAGGCCAATACTAACCTACTTACAAAGTCAGACAAAGACATCGCAAAAAAAGAAACCACAGACCAATTGTCACAAAAATAGACAGAAAATATCCTAAATTATCAGTGAACCAAATCCAGCAACACACAAAAGCAGTCATACCCCATGACCAGGAATGCAAGATTGGCTAATGTCCAAAATCAGTTCACATAACACATTTCACTAACAGAGGACAAAAACCACATGACCATCTTAACATACGCAGAAAAAGCAATTGACAACATCAAACACCTTCTCAGGACAGAAACTCTAACTTCCCCCAACCCACGGTTAACACCATACTCAGCGGTGGAAGACTAAACTCTTCCCCCTAAGATGACAAACAAGTCACGGTTGTTCATTCTCTTTAATTCTATTCGACACTGTACTGGATGGTCTAGTCAATGCAACACTGAAACAAACAAACAAGCTGAACAGAACTGAGGTTACAAAGGAAGATGTAAAACCGTGTGTCTGCAGGTAACCATGACACAGTGTTTCACAAACCCCAGGAAATCCACTAACACGCTAAGAACTAGTAAATAAGTGTAGCAAGTGCACAGAATACAGATGAATACACAAAGAATCAATTCTATTTCTAAATACTAGCAAAAACAATTAAAATGAAATGAACAAAACAGTTGTGCATAATAATGTCAAAAAATAATGCAAAACTTAGAAATAAGTTTAACAAAAGAATTTCAGGATTTGTGTATTCGAAGTATAAAATGTCATTGAAAATAAATGGAAAGACATTCCGTGTTGAATGCATATAAAATTCAAGACGACAATTCTTGCCAAATTTATTGACAAATTCAGTGCAAGCCCTATCAAAATCCCAGTAGGTTTTTAAGTAGAAGTTGACAAATTAATCCTAAAATTTATGTGGGAATTCAAAAGGCCTAGTTTCAAACAGTGTCAAAGAGTGTTTTGCAAAATGCAAACAAGTTGGAATACCAGCCCTATCTGATTTCACACTTAACATAAAGCCATGGTAACTGCGTGACTGGCATAAGGCTGAGCACACAGACCAATGGAAGAGAATTAAAAATCCGGAAATAAATCTTTACATTTATTGTCAATTCATTTTCACCAAAGGTGCCGAGACGATTCAGTGCAGAAGGACAGTCTTTTCAACAAATGATGCTGGGACAACTGAGTATCTATATGCACCCCCTTAAAAAAAAGGAAAGGAAGGACCTTACACCCTTAGCATGCATCATACACAAAAATTAATTCAAAATGGACCGCAGACTTAAATGTAAGAGTTAAATCTATAAAACCAGGAGAAAAAAATATAGGAAATCACCACGCCCTTGGGTTAGGCTAAGGGCTCTTAGGACTGCAAAAGCATGATCCGTTAAAAGAAAAAAATTGATTAAGAAGTTGGACTTTATCAAGATTGAAACTTTTTACCCTTCAAAAGATATCATTAGGAAAATAAAAAGACAAGCTACAGACTGGGAGAAAATATATGTACATCACATAGCTGATAAACGACTTCTATCCAGAATATATAAAGAAGTCTAAAAATTCAGCAAGACAAATAAGCTAATTAAGACATGGACAAGAGTTTTAAATTTCCAAAAAGATACATGAATGGCTAATAACTGCTTGAAAAGAAAAGATACTTAACATCATCAGGCGTAAGAAAAAAGCAAATTAAACCCATGATGAGGCACTGAGACAACCACTGGAATTGCTGTAATCAAAAGACAGCATCAAGTCTCGACGTGAACATGGAAGTGCCAGAACCCTCCCTCATACGTGCTGGTGGGGATGTGAAACCGGGCGGCCGCTGCGGAAAGCAGTTTGGAAGTTTCTAAAAAGCAAAGCAAATTTAGCACATGACCCAGCAATTACACTCCTACGTATTGACCCAGAAGAAATGAAAATATACGTCTGCACAAAGACTTGCTGGCGAGTGTTTGTAGCTGCGATATTCTTAACCCCAAACTGGAACCAGCCCAAGTGTCCCTCGGCTGGTGAGCGGAGAAACACAGTGTGGTCTCCGTCCGTAAAACAGTTTCTCAGCAACAGGAGGGCACTAGCGGCCGAGCGCAGCTTCCACGGGACGGACCTCAGGCACAGCTGCGAGTGAAGGGAGCCAGACGTGGAAGACCACTCGCCCTGCGCCTGCGTTTATCTGAAACGCCCAGAGGAGGCACCGCTGCAGAGGCAGGAAGCAGGTCGGCCGGGAGGGGAGGTGCTCCCGGGGCAACGGAGATGTTCTGGCCCCGAGCCTGGCCTGCTCTGCGACACGACAGACGGACGGACAGCCACTGAGCTGTGCCCTTAGGATAGATGAGTTTTACAGCCTTTAAATTATACCTGAATAAAGAGGTTAAAGGAAGAAAAAGACTGGACTGAATGTTCAGCCATGGGATGGGGCTGCCTTTTAGTCTCTGAGAGCCTGGGATCAGAGATGCTTCCTCCAGCTGGAAAACTGGTCCAGTTGTCCTCAGACCGGCCCAAAATAACTTGTCTTACACGAGGTACAAAATATTTAATGTCACAAAAAGAAAAAAACAAAACAAGGCCTCAACCCCTCTGGGAATCAACCTGGGGTCAGAGTGAAGTGGTGGCGGGGAGACAGGGGCCACCACAAGGGGGCGCCCACCTGAGGCCGCATCACTGCATCCGCCTCAGCTCAGTCCGCCTCCAAAAATCAAGGGAGAGTAAGTCGGTGCAGAGAAACACAGGACAGCCCAAAGGGCAACATTTCACAATGAAAACAGAGTATCAAACACAGGCTGTAACACAGTCGCAAACTCTTCCAGCAAAGGGGCACCCGAGGCCTCTGTCAGACGCTGGTGCTTTGTGTTCAGGAGCCTTTAAGGATATAGAGACCATTCTCACCTGGGGCTAAGTGTGCTGACCCTCAGTTAGAGAATTAGCGAGAAGCTCTGCCCAGCCGACATCTCCCCGAACTAGCAGCCCACTCCACACACTGTCCTGCACCCGCTTTCTCCACTCAGCACTTCCGTGCATTTGGGAGGCCTCATTTAGTCCACTTTCCAGTGCGAGCTGGCTTATTCTGACGTTCTGCTAGTGCCACTGATCAAACAGGGACATGAAACGGAGCAGCCAGCTCTGGTCAGCAACCCTTCTTGTCCTTGGCCGCCCAGGTCTCCGGGCTTTAGGAGAAAAGGTCTGGACACTCTTAACAGCACTGGACCCTCACGCAGGCCTGGGGTTCCTAAACTGTTGCTTTATTCTTACTTTGGGGATCAGTGTTGGATTAATATGGCGAAATTCTGATTTCAACTCCAAATACCACCAAGAATTTGTACTGTTTCTTGAGCATAGCAGGTTCTTAAAAATGAGTGACCGAGTCCCATTCCTCAGATGAGAGCTCATACACACACTCATGGCCTTTGGAAAAGGTAAAAGCACCTCACAGACACAAGACAGTGTTTTAACATCTGAGAACAGTGGATCCAAAAATAAGTCAGAGACCATTCGAACCAGACAACATGGAGACGGTGGTTCTCAGCTTGGTGGGGGTGGTTACCTTGCAGTCTTTGGAGACAGGCAGGGGCAATTTTAATTGTACAATGACCAGAGAACACCTTGAGCATTTGCTGGGATGGGGCTGGGGATGGACACACAGAATAATCCCACAAAATATCTTCCACATCTAAAGTACCAAGTACCGCTGAGTCGTACTCCGTGCGAGCATCACTGTCCCAGGGAGGCAGCGTGCCCAGGCCAGCTTTCCTTCACTAGCCAGTGGAGTGAACCCAGCACTCCTGATTCTGGAAATAACCATTCTGACAGAGAACCCCACTACACATTTAAAACAGCCTGCATAAGACTTAATACAAGTGGGCAGGATTCTAGCTAAGGAGCCGTTCTCAGTTTTCTAGACCTGCGATGAAGTGAACCCAAATTCAAACCTGGTCCAGAAGAAAATGCAGAGGGAACGACTCACCGGCAGTCCCGGGTGGCAGAGCTGAGGGCTGGGGTCGCGGTCGGGGCGGCCACGGCTGCGCTCACACTGGGCTCTCGGCGGGGACCGGCCACTGTGCCCCAGCAGGCGCCCCGCCATGCTGATCACCCCACGTTGTCATCTCTGCCTCCTTCCTTCTTGTCTGTCTCCTTCCCAGGCTCGGCTACGGCTGGGTCCCAGGGCCCTGCACGTGGGTGATAAAGGATGGATTAGTAGAGAAGTTACTTGTTTCGTGCAGTCAAGAAAATATATTTTCTATTTCACACTTACCAGCAAGCTGTTTTCTAGCTTAAAGAGGGAGCTTTGTGAAGGAGGGCCCGTGAAGGATGGTGACACTCAGGTCTTTTCGAGAACTGGCCCCAAATTCTAGGAAGAGGTTAGTGCAGGATAGTTGAAAACCTACATTTATCCGGCTTGACAGAACCCCTCTCAAATTACACCAGGGCAGGTTTTCTCTGTTTTAAAGCCAATGCATAAGACCCTATATTTATCCCAGTTAAATGTCAGCGACCTGGGTCCCAGCCTGTCGAGATCTGCCCAGATTCTAATTTTGTCCCTGAACTTGCCTCATTCTGCAGCTGAGAGTGCCGGTAACCTTCCCTCCAGCAAGACAAGCAGCAGAAGAAAATGCAGAAGAGACTGAAAGCAGCAGATGGGGGAGCAGTGTTCCCGGGACGGATGACTTGGCGCCAGCGACTCCTGTCCCGGGGTGTTAGTGAGCGACCTGCCCAAATCTGTGCTATGGGCTGGACGTGATTTTAAAAGAAAGATCGTCACCCTGGGTTAAGTAACCAAACCAAAGGGCAGGAGAATATTTACACCAAAATTCCCTTTATCATTTTTGGGAAAAATCTCATACTTCCCTTAATAGTTTCTTCCGGGGAGAGAGATCCTGTTTTTGAACAATACAATCTTCATTGACACATTCCTATCGGGAATAGATAAAATCATATGACTGTCTCAACAGATACAGAAAAAGTTTTGGTAAGTTATGTCACTTCATGATAAACACTTTCAACGAATTAGGCATAGAAGGATCATACGTAAACATAAAGGCCACATATGACAAGCCCACAGCCAGCATCAGAGTCAATGGTGAAGAGTTGAAAGCTCTTTCTCTAAGATCAGAAACAAGACATGGGTGCCTACTGTCACCAGTCCTGTTCAGCACAGTACTGGAAGTCTTAGCCAAAGCAATCAGGCAAAGTTGTCTTTGTCTGCAGATGAGATGATCTTATATAGAGAAAATCCTAAAGACTCTACCAAAAACTGTTAGAACGAATCAACAAATTTAGTAAAGTTGCAGGATACAAAATCAACGTACAGAAATCAGTTGCATTTCTACGTACTAACAGTGAAATATCTGAAAAAAAGAAATAAAACTATTCCAATCATAATAACATCAAAAATAATAAAATACTTAGGAATAAATCTAGTCAAGGAAGTGAAAGATCTGTACACTGAAAACTGTAAGGCTTTGATGGAAGAAACTGAAGACATAAATTGAAAGACACCTGTGTTCATGAATTGGAAAAATTGATATTGTTAAAATGTCCGTACTGTCTAAAGCCAGCTCTATGCCTGAAAGATGCAGGAGAGTAGATCCTAAGTGTTCTTACCACAAGAGAGAAGCAGCAACTCTGCAAGGCAATAGGGGTGTTACCTAGCCCGACTGTGGTGGTCATCTTACAGTATGTAAGCGTATGAAATATCACACTGCACACTTTAAACTTACAGAGTTTTATGTCAATTACATCTCAATAAAGCTGGAAAAAAAGACACAATTCTTAAGTCAGTAATCTAAGCTTCCATCATGTCATTTAATTGGAATCAGTATGTAGCCTTTTCAAATTGGCTTCTTTCACTCAGCAATACCCATTTATGATTTCTCTACATTTCACCTGGAAAAGGGAAAGCAAAGTAACACGAAAAAGAGGAGTAAGGAAATAAAGGCACAGATCAATAAAACTGAAAGCAGAAAAATAGAGAAAATTTAAGAATTAAACTAAAGGTTCTGAAAGATCAAAAAAATTGGCAAACCTCTTGCGAGATGCACAAGGGGAAAAAGAGGCAAGCTGCAAATTAATTACCAACGTCCAGGGACAAAATTGGGGATAAAATACGAGCTATCACTTCAAACCCTGCAGATGTCAAAAGGATAAAGGAATAGTAGGTACAGCTCCATAAATGAAAATTTGACAGCTTGGATGAAACGGACCAATTCCCCAAAAACACAAACCACCACACTAATCTAATATGAAATAGACACTCTGAATGGTCATATAATGATCAAAGATGTTGAATTTGTAGTTAAGGAATTCTTGAAAAAGAAGTATCTATTGCCAGATGGTTTCATGAAGAATTCTGCTAAGTTGTTTAAAGAATCAACATCAATTCTATACAGTCTGTTCAGAAAACCGAAGAGGTGGGAATACTTCCAAGTTTATTTTATGAAGTTAGTATTACCCTGATATGAAAGCCAGAAAATAGTGCAAAAGGGGAACTACAGGACAACTACAAATAGTACAAAACAGAAACCCACAGGCGTAAGTAGGCACATGAAAATTCTTACCAAGATGTCATCAACTGGAATTAACACATGAAAAGAACTACACACCATGACCAAGCGTGGTTTATTCCAGGCGTGCAGGGACGGCTCGGCGCTCACACACCGATCAGTGCGGTCCCCTGTGCCAACTGGCTGGGTAAGATCACGTCCTCCTAGCAACTGAATTGACACAGAAAAAGCATGTGGCGAAGCCCAACACCCATTCACGGAGACTCCCAGAAAACCAGGGGTAGAGGGGGACTGCCTCAGTTTGATGAACAACACCTCAAACCCCTGCAGCGAACACTGTACTTAGTAGTGAGAGACTGAAAGCTTTGCCACTAAAATCAAGAACGAGAGATCGGCCCTCCTGTTGTCCGACGGGCTTTTACCCCGAGACACTGTGGACTCTGTGGGCACTGGATGGTCAGATGTGTGGCTTTTAAAGCGGTGACTGCTGCGGTTGCCTGAGCAGGCTTCGTGGTGACTCTCGGCCTCCTCAGTCACCGTGCGAGAGTAGAACCGTGATGTGAAATCAGTAACTTGATTTTCAGCTAAAGTGTTGAAGGAACAAAAAAAGCAATAAACAAAATACAAACAAAACATTCAACAAAATCCTGGAAATACCAGCCAGTGCAATAAGGAAGACAAAATAAAAGACATACAAAAAGGAAGAAAGAAAACTGCCCCTCTTTTCAGATGACACGATTGCCTATGTGGACAGTCCCATGGAATCTGCAGGAAAATGCTGGAACTACTAAGCGAATTTAGCAAGGTTGCAGGATGTAAGAGCAACATATAAAAATCAAGTATATTTCTACACACTATCAATGAACATGTGGACACTGAAATTAAAATACGACACTATTTGTAATTGCTCCAACAAGTTCTTTGGTGTAAATCTGACAATACAGTTACAGGACTTGTATGATGAAAACCACACAATGCTGATGAAAGAAATCAAAGCCGTGAATAAATGGAGAGGCATAGCATGTTCATCGGTTGGGAGACTCAACGTAGCAAGTAACCAATTTCCCCCCAAAATGGTATACAGTTTTAACACAATTACTATCAAAATCCAAGTACTTTTTAGAAGATTCAAATAAGCTCATACTACAATTTATATGGAAAGCACAGGTCCTAGAATAGCAAAGAACAGTTTTGAAGAGAAAAGCAAAGCTGGAAAGTCGCTCTACCCAATGCCTTTCCACGTAACTACAGTAATTTAGACAGTGGGATATGGACAGAGACAGACAAATACAAGAACAGAATGGAGAACCCAGAAAGACTCATACAAATATGTCCAACAGGTTTTCAAAAATTAATAGACAGTTATTTTAGGGCAGTTTTAGGTTTACAAACAAGTTGAGTGGTTAGTACAGACAGTTCCCATATACCCCAGTGCCTTTGTTACTAACATTTTGCATTAGTGTTGTACTTTCGTTAGAATTTAGGAACCAATATTATACATTACTATTAACTGAAGACTAAAGCCTGTAGTTCACATTACAGTTCCCTTTGTGTTGTACATTCTATGAATTTTGACAAATGCTTGATGTCACGTGTCCATTGTGTTGTACAGAACAGCTTCACCACTCTAAAAATCCCCTGGACTTCACTTGTTCATCTATTTCCTTCTGTCCAGACCCCTGCCCCCCGCTGCAGAGTGTCTGGCAACCACTGGTATCTTTTACTGTCTTTATAGTTCTGCCTTTTACAGAGTGTCACTTAATTGGAATTATGTCATTTAGTTGGAATCAGTATGTAGCTTTTTCAGATTGGCTTCTTTCACTCAGCAACATCCATTTATGATTTCTCTACATCTTTTCCTGGCCTCATAGCTCGTTTCCTTTTGCTGATGAACAATATTCCGGTGCATCGGCGCACGACAGTTTACTTATTCACCTATAGGACTGAAGGACGTCTTGGCTGTTTCAGTCTTTGGCAACTATGAATGAAGCTGCTAAAACATTTGTGAGTAAGGTTTTTGAATGAATATGTTTTGAACTCACTTGGGGAAACCATCTAGGAGCATGATTGTCCGATCATAGGAGACTCAACATAGTAAGGATATCCGTTTCCCCCAAAATGGTACCGTTTGTTTAGTTTGGCAGGAGACTGCCAGAACTGTCTTCTACAGCGGCTGCACCATTTTGCGCTCCCACCAGCAATGAAGGAGCGTTCCTGTTGTTCCACACCCTTGCCAGCATTTGGTAGTTAGATTTTTGGAGTTTAGCCAATGTAATAGGTAGGTGGTGGTATTTCACTGTTCTCTGAAGTTTTAATTCCCTAATGACATATGGTGCCAGGCGTCTTCTCACACACCTATAGCCGTCTGTATGTTTTCTTTGTTGAGGTGTCTCTACAGACCTTTTGTCCATTTTTAAATTGTGTGGCTTTTCTACTGTTGAATTGTAAAAGATCTGTAAAGAGTTTGTATACATTGCATCCAAGTTCTTTATCAGATATAATCTACCATAACACCCAATTGTACTTCTGAGTGTTTTATCTCAGAAAAACAAAGATTTATATTTATACAAAAACTTTAACAGCAGCTTTAACTGTAATAGTCAAACCTGGAACCAGCCGTGATCGATGTCTTTCAACAGGTGGTTAAATAAATGACGCAGCAAAACCATGAAATAGTATTCAGTGATAGAAAGGAACAAAGTATTGATGAATAAAACAATTTGAATTAATCTCCAATTATCCTGAGTGAAAAAAGCCAATGCTAATAAATTACTCACTGTGTATGATTCCTTTTATTTTACATTCTTAGAATGAAAATTTGCAGATACGGAGAACAAATGAGTGGCTTTTGTGGGTTAAGGAGGTGATGGCTGAAAGGGAAGTGGTGTGGCTGGAAAAGAGCAACACGGCTTCACTTAACAATAGAATATACACTCTTCTCAAGAATATACAGAACATTTCTATAATAAACCATAAAACAAACCTCAGTAAATCTAAAGGATACAGACAATACAAAATATTTTTTGACTACAATGGAGCAAAGTTACATCTATTACAAAAACAGAATTGTGGAAATTAAACAGCACACTCTAAATGACCAATGAGTCAAAGAAGAAATCAAAAGGGAAATTAGAAAATAATATGAGATGAATGAAAAGGGGAACAAAACACACCAAAACTCATAGAATGCTCCTAAGGCAGTGCTTAGAATCAAATTTTTTAGCTTTAATCACACAACCTTCCATCTTAAGACACTGGAAAAAGAAGAGTACACTAAACCTAAAGCAAGCAAAAGAAAGAAAGCAAAGATTAGGGCACAAATTTATGAAACAGAGAACAGGAAAACAATGGCGAAAATAAAGAAACCAAAAGCTGGTTTTTGTAAAGATCAACAAAATGTTGAACCGTTAGCTATACTGACTAAGAACACAAGAGAGAAAACTCAGAAATGAAAGAGATGACATTACCAATTTTATAGAAATAAAAAGGATTATAAAGGAATACTATGAACAGTTGTATGCCAACTAATTAGATAACTTGGATGAAATGAACATATTTCTGGAAAGACAAACTACTGTAACTGACTCAAGTAGAAATAGACAATCCAAGTAGATCTATAAGAAATAAAAAGATTGAACTAGTAATAAAGAAATCTACCCACAAAAACAGCACAGGCTCATATGGCTTTGCTGCTGAACTCTACTGAACATTAAAAACAAAATTATGACTGATTCTTTACAAATTCTTCAAAGAAACAGAAGAGGAGGGAATACTTCCCAACTCATTCACTCATTTTGGGACACCCTGACACCAAAACCAGAAAATATCTCACAAATACACTGCAAAACAATTTATCTTTTGAATATGGACACAAAACTCTTCAAAAATACAGTGACGTAAAAACAAATTAAACACCATGACTAAGTGGGATTTATCTTAGGAATACAAGGATGGTTCAACATACAGAAATGAATTAATTAGCATTAGAAGGGAACTCCTTCAACCTGATGAAAGTTATCTGTGAAAAACCTGCAATTAGTATAATACTTAATGGTGAGAAACTGGAGGCTTTTCCATACGATCAGTGACAAGACTAAAGTGTCCACTTCTGCCACTTCTAATCAACTGGACTAGAGGCTCTGACCAGCAATTAGTCAAGTAAAAGAAACAAAAGTCATCTAGATAGAAAAAGAAGTAAAGCTATCTCTAGTCACAAATGACATGACCTTGTATACTGAAGATCCCTAAGAACTTCATTAAAAATTATTAAAATTAATAAATGGGTTTTTAGCAAGTTTGCAGGGTGCAAGAGTAACATACAGAAATCAACTGTACTTCTATACACCTGTAGTGAACAATCTGAAAGTGAAATTTTAAAAACACTTCCACTTATAGTAGCATTAAAAAGAAAAACATACTTGAGAAAATTTTTATAAAAGAACTGTAAAATTTATATACCGGAAAGTACCAAACATTACTAAAAGTGAAAGAAATGAAAGAAGACCGAAATAAATGGAAATGTTTTTATTCATTGAATGGAAGATATTTTAAGACGGCAATATTAAAAAAAAAGATGGCATTATCCCCCACATTGATCTACAGACTCACTGTAACCCCTGTCAGAATCGCAGCTTTCTTTTTTATAGAAACTGACAAGCTGATTCTAAAATTAACATGGAGTCTCCAGAAGAGCCACGTGTCTATACTGATTTTCAACACGGTACCAAGGCCATTCAATGGGGAAAAGAACAAACTTTTCAATGAATGTTGATGGGACGCTGGATAGCCTCACACAGAATAGTGAAGCTTGATTCTTACCTTGCACCATATATAAACATTTACTCAGAATGGACCAAAGTCCTAAATGTAAGAGCTTAAACTATAAAACTCTTGGTAGAACACATAGGGGTAAGTTTGCATGGCCCTGGAGTTGACGATGGTTTGTAAGATATGAGACCAGAGAAGCACAAGCAACAACGACAAACAGAGAAGCTGAACTTCATTAAAACTGAAAACATCTGCAGAGACACTGCCAAGAAAGTAGACATACAGAGTGGGATGGAGTATTTGTAAGTTAGATATCTGATAAGGAACTTGTATTAAGAATGTATTAAAAGTAGAATAGATAAACAAGATTATACTGTATAGCACAGGGAAATATATACAAGATCTTATGGTAGCTCACAGAGAAAAAAAATGTGACAATGAACATATATATGTTCATGTGTAATGGAAAAATTGTGCTCTACACTGGAACTTGACACAACATTGTAAAATGATTATAAACCAATAAAAAATGTTAAAAAAATGTATTAAAAACTCTTATAACTCAATAATAAATAACCCAAGTTAAAAGTTAAAAAAAGGATCTGAACATCTCTCCAAATAAGATATTCAAATGGCCAATAAGCGCATTAAAAAATCATCAGCATATTTAGTCACTAGGGAGATGCAGATCAAAACCACAGTGAGGTAACTTACCACAGCCCCTGAGATGACTATAATAGACAATTATGTAAGAACTGTTGGTGAGAATGTGGAGAGGTCAGAACCCTCACGCACTGCTGGTACGGGTGTAGAATGGTACGGATACCTGGAGTGCAGTATGGCGGCTCAATTATAGTCACCGTGTGACCTACTAATTCTGCTCCTGAGAAGTGGAAACACATGTCTACACAAAAACCTGTAGACAGACATTTATTGCAGCATCATGCATTATCACCAAAAGATGGAAACAACCCACGCCTATCAATGGATGACTGGAGACGAGAATGTGGTACATCCATACGTTGGAACATTATTTGACCATAAAAAGGACTGAAGTACTGGTACATGGTAGAACCTTGTAAAACATTATGCTAACTAAGAAGCCAGTCACAAAATACCATGTAGTCTATGATTCCATTTATAGAAACACTCAGAACAGGCAAGTCTAGAGAGACAGAGGGTAGCCTGGTGGTAGGGATGAGGGGATGGAGTGAGGGGTTTCTTTCTGAACTGATGAAAACGTTCAGCAGTGACTATGATGATGTTTGCATGTGTGTGACTACAATAAAAACCACTGAATTTAAAATAGGTGAACCACGTGTTATATGAATTTATCTCAGTAAAGCCTTTTTATTTATTTATTTTATTAGGGAAACACGAGATAGCCTTGTGGTGATGAAAGTGATGAATTAAGAGTGGAATTCTGGAGTCCTAGGATAAGGGTTTAACTTTATAAGGAACTTTCGAATTGCTTAACAAGTGACGGTACTACCTTCCTGCTAGCAACGTATGGGAGCTCCAGTTTCCCCACGTCCTCGATATGCAGCACTGCATAGACATTCTTAAACTCAAGGCATTCTAATAGGGATACGGTGTTATGTCACTGTTTTAATTTGCATTTTCTGAGTGACTAATGATGTTGAACATTTTTTCTTGTGCTTATTTTATTTGCTGTTCACATGTCTTTGGTGAAGTGTCCTAAGCTTAAAATAATTAAAGAAATTACAAAGGAACAAAAATTAAATTTCACAAAAATTAGAAATGTAAATCAACACACAAATAACATTTAAAGATGAACAGCTGAGGAAGTATTTGCCACGGATGTGTGAGGATGGGAATTCTGGATTTAACATGGTAAGAGGTGATGGGTTTGTGCCTGCTGCCTGTGTAGACCACCTCCCACTGTGCCAACCATATTATGTGTTAATGGGCTTGGACTCCTCCCACACGTGACCTGGGAGGTGCTGGGAGGTGCCTAATGCGATCAGAACCTGGAGAGAGGCAGGGAGTCCCAGCCCAGGAAGACCCAGACCCACAGGGTTCTGCTTGCAAACGAGGTCAGCAGGAATGCTGTGGAGCATCAGTGGACGGGGCAGGGGGGTTGGCAGGCATGGGCATCAGGCGTAGGGGCGAGGGGAAGATGGGCAGTGGGAAGGGGTGGGCAAGTTTTTGGCCGTTATTTATTTCTTCCAGTATTTTTTGTGTCACCTCCCCCTTGTCTCCTTAGAGGACGTCCGTCACCTGTACCCTGGGCTGTTTGCTGTTGCCCCACAGCTTACCGATGCTCTCTTCTTTTCTCTCCTCTTGGATTTTTCCTGTTTTGGAGCACTTTTATTCCTATGTCTTCAAGTTCACTGATCTTTTCTTCTGCAGTATCCACTGTGCCATTAATCCTCCTCCACAGGCTTTGCATCTCTATGTTATGGTTTTTCATCTCTAGAAGTTTGACTTTGACTTCCTTGCTGTGGTCTTCTGTGTCTGCACTTAACTTTTGAACATACAGAACAGCATGATAATGGCTGTGTTAACGTCCTCCTCTGCTCATCCCAGTATCTGTGTGACTTGTGGGTCAGTTTTGGTTCTTCTTCTCATTCTGCATCATGTTGCTGCTTCTTTGCACACCTGGCATGTGTGTGTGGATGCCAATGTGAGCCGTGCTGGATGCTGCACACTTCCGTACTCATAAATCCTCTGGAACTTTGCTTTGCAATGGCAGTAATTACTCACGAACAATGAGGTTCACTTGGGTCTTGCTTTACTTTTGGTTAGATGGTTGGGGAACAGTGCTCTAATTATTCTCCAATACTGAGGTTAGGAGTCCTGAGTGCTCTGTCTGTCTCCAGCCTGGGAGTTAAGTGCTTTCTTAGCCATCTCCTCGCTGAGTGTGCATGATCTGTGTGCACTGAACACGTGAAGGCACCTGTCTGTTGAACCCGGGGTTCTCTCTCAGTGGAGCCTCCTCCACTCTGGTATTATGTCCTGTAAACTCCAGCTGCCTTGGTCTCAGCTTCATTTCTTCAACTCAGGTCTGCTGAGCTCTCCCTCAGCTTCCCTGCCCTTTGCTGCAGCCTCCAGTTAGTAAACCGGGGCAGCCAGGGGCTTGTCTTGTTTGCTTTCCATCCCTCCGGGATCACTGTCCTTTGTTTTCTGGCAGCAGTGTCTTGGGACCATCATTTCCTGTATTTTGATGGGGACCTTTGGTTGTTTCAAGCCCAAGGGTCAACTTGTCCCTTTCCCTGTCACTCCATCTTGGCTGGAAGCAAAGTCCCCAATCAGTCTTTCTGCTTCTTGGCTTCTCTGCTGTTCAAATAATCATGTATAAAAACACTGACTGTCAGAGTTTTCTCCAAGGGAGCATTTGCTAAGTGCCAGCACATTGCCTACGTGACCCCAGCTGGTCCTCACAACCACGCACGTTTCCTTAACCTCATCTCATTTGACAGCTGAAAAGTGAGGCCCAGGTTTTTTCTGGTTTGGACCGCAGACAGGCCGGTCAGTTTGAGGCCACGTGCGTCCTTGTTCTCAGTGCCTCACTGAAGAGGTTACCAGGGGCTGCCTGGCCCACGCAGTGTCCTGGCCCCTTGTTCCTCGAAGAGCAGCTCACACTTGCAGCCTGGATCTCACGGGGCCCGTGCCCCTGTGCAATCCCTGTGCTGGCTGTCAGCTGCGTGTGCACCTGGTTCTCATCCTGCCACTTGGCTTCTGAGTGGGACGGGCCATGGGATGGCCACTGGGCAGGGAAGTCGTCAGAATCACCCGGGCATTCTGATCCCGAGTCCAGGCCTCCTCTGCAGACTCAGGACCACCTGGCTGGCAGGGGTGACGGTGAGGTCCAGGACCCGGAGAGAAGGTGCTTAGCCTTCACTGTGCTTGAAGATCCTGATTCTAGCCATCTGTTCTCCTGTGGGTCAGCATCAGGACCATTTTCTAAGTAAAGCCCGGCTTCCAGATAATTCTTCAGAAAACTCAAGTCTGAATTTACTGATTTCCTGACACAAAGTTGGCCCAGCACCATCAGGGATGCAGAGCACAGCCCCGACAGAACCAGGCGCCTCTCGCCGGACTTGGGAGCAGACGTGCACCAGGCGGCCCACCTGCCTGCCCTGGCTTGGCCCGAGAGGCTGCGTGGCCGGGAAGGGACCGACCGCCATGCTGTGAGATGACTTGCCTGGTGGGCCCAGGGCACATTGAAGACCCCTTCTGGCTTCAGTGCTTCGTCACTGCCCACTTCAGGAGAGGGGTCCTCAGAGCGGAAAGGAAGGTGGAAGTCAGAAGGAACAGGCTGGGTAAGTCAGGATCATTTGGTATCCAATGCGTGTTCATTTATTTTACACTTACAAAAGAAATCGCCCACCCTCTGCCCCATCCCCCCAAAACAGTCTCTTTTTACAAACATTTAAAAATTAAAAGCAAATGAAGATAGACAAGTTAATTTCGGTACAATTATTTTTCAATGTAGCTGTCATAATTAGAGTTTAAATTTCCTACAAGTGACCAATGTCCAAGTGACTTATAGGGAAATCCTGATTATTGGCCAAAAGGAAAATTCCATATTACAAGTTAGTAAACTCTAGTACAAAAATAGTCCGTGTGTTGGAACAGCCTTTCCTCTTACATAGGTCTCGGGGGGCATGCTGACCGCGCAGTGTGCCTCTGTCCCAGGGTTCTCGCCCTCACGATGGCTCACTTGTCACAGCGGAAGCAGCACGCACCCAACACCGGCGGGGCTCACGGCCACCCCAGGCCATGCCGAGCGGGCAGACTGGGAGCGCCTCACGGGCCCCAGGGGCGCAGAGCAGAGCGCCAGCCCCAGCCATGCACTGCTTCCTGGAGGCAGCCGCTTCGCGGGCAGAGCTGTGCCTGCAGAGGGATCTATGGGCCCAGGGCCCAGGGCGGCACCGGTGCAGGACAGCCTGCCTCCTGCCGGCATCTCCTCACCCACGGTAGCCCGACGAGGAGGGGTGGTCCTGCCCCTGCGGCAACTGGGGCGGCTCTGGCGGGCTATTTGTCCCTCAGGATGTCCAGCTGCTCCTGACACTCGGTGAACAGGCGCTGGAAGCGGAGATTCTGCCCGATGACTGGCAGCAGCTCCTTCAGCAGCTCCCTCTTCCGCAGACCCTGTGGACATGGGGGACAGCTGAGTGCAAGTGACAGCGAGGACACCTAGACTGCAGGCCAACAAAGACCCGCTTGCTGCCTGCCCCCCAGCATCCAGAGACACTGGAGCTGGATGAGAACTGCTCTCTGTGTTGGGAGGCGTGGGATAGCCACCAGCGGAGTGGGGCACGTGGAGCGCAGCAGGGGACGCAGCACCAGGACAGGGACCCAGGTAGGCTCTGCTCTCTGGGTCCCCTCAGTCTGTTGGCACAGCCACCGCTGGCCTTTGGCTGCACTGGTTGGTGCCAAAGTAGCTTGGCCTCCCAGAGCAGGCTGGAAGAAGGGCAGCGGGCAGAGGGACAGGCAGATGGCCATCCCGGACGGGCCTCTCCCTCACAGGGCTGCTCTCTGGGGGTGAGGAGGTGCCTGGGCGGCAGTGCTGGGGCCTCTGCCCCCGGCTCCTGCCGACACCTCCTCCACCCCTGGAGCACAGGCAGCGTGCACCACCGGGCGGCGTCTCCCCGCACAGACCCCGAGGAGCACAGCTGCTGCAAAGGGAAAACCGCCAACACTGGGCACCGCGGGGAGGGCCGGGGTACTGCAGCAGGTGTGCTGACAAGGTGATAGATGTGGGAAGAACTGAGTGTAGGCAGTAAGTCTGAGTAGCACAGGGGCTGAAGGAGAGGGATTCACAGGAGACGGGACACTGCCCAAGACCAAGTCAGGGTGAGGTCAGGCGGAGGAGCAGCCCACACTCAGGCCAGGAGAAAGCAGACGGGCCCGACATCTCCACAACAGGTCCCCAGGACACTGTGAAAGGAGAGAAGACATAATGCGGGCAAGGTTCCCATAATTAAAGAAGGACCAAGGGCCTTAGGGTGAAAGGCCTCACCAAGTGCCGATGCGGTAAAGTGCAGAAAGGCTGATAACCAGACACTTTAGAATGAAATAGTCAGAATTTTCAGATATGAGAGACAAATACTGAAAATTTTTGAAGAACAAGAGCATATGACCTACAAAAGCAGACATGACAAAATTCACAACAAAGTGGTGTTTTGAATATACTAGAAAAAAACCTCATTACCTACTTTTTAATCCAGCTGAAGAATTATTCACATAAAAGGCTATAACAAACAACGTCCCTAGGCTGCAAGACCTCAGAAGGTTTGCCACAGGAAAGGTCCACCCTGAAAACGTCTGAGGGAAATACTGTAAGTGAGAAGAAATGAATCCAGACAATGTTAGAGGAGGTGTGGAGAGCAATGAGACCAAGTCTCTTGCTAAAGTTGATGGTGGTCTTAAAAAAAATAAGGAAATGAAAAACATAAATGGTTTGAACTCGACGATGAAAAAACAGACCATCAGATGAGATAAAACAAAAGTCAGCCATATGATGTTGGCACGAAACACAAACACGTAACAGAAAGGCTGAACGTTACAGATGGAGAAAGATATGTTAGTAAATAATAAAAAAAGAGAAAGCCAGTATTTTATAATTATCAGAGAAAGCAGCCTTTGAGACAAAATCCATCTTGGGAGAAAGAGTCAGAAGAGAGGACAGAGCGGCCCTCACAGCGAGGTGTCCATGTAAGTCAGTCAGTGAGGGCCAGCAAGGCACAGCCTCCGGGTTCCGGTGACTCAGCCTGCACGCTCAGCAAGCGTGACCTCCTGGACGTGCGCAGACAGGGCGGGGCGCCCGCGGCTGGAGGACGCGCTCTTCCCTGGCCTACACGAGGACGGGAGAAGCTGCTCTAACAGCAGAACCCAACAGAGCAGCAGGCGTCGCGGGGATCATGGGCTGGCATGGGCCACAGTCAGCCGGCCGTCTGTTTTAACAGGAGGAAAACAGGAAGCAGCTCCTGTTAGAGAACCTGAAAGAATTGCAGCCAGTGACCCTGGTGTCCAACCAAGTCTGTGGGGAGGGAGGAAGGCAGGAAAAAGATGACTGACTGAGAATATTCGATAGAGAAGAGGAATAAAGACAAAAGCCAGTTTTTGGAAGAGACTAAAAAGACACAGCTCTTGCAAGATTCATCAAGAAAGGGCAACAGCAAGTGTGAACAGACCTGTAACTAGCAAGGAGCCTGGACCAGCAACCAGACACAGCCCAACAAAGAAAAGCCTAGGACCGACCAGATGGCTTCGCCGGTGAATTTTATCAAACATTTGAAGAACAATTAACAACAATACTCCACGTACTCTTTCTAAAGAGCTGAAGAGGAGAGTGCATGTTCAGATTCATTCTACGAGGCCAGCATTACCCTGATGTCAAAGCCAGACAAAGACACCAAGAAAAGAAAACAGACCAATGTCCCTTGTGAACATTGATGCAAAAATCCTGAACCAAATACTAGGGAACAGAAATTAAAAGCAAATTGAAACCAGTTTGTGATTTATTCCTGGAATGCAAGAGTGATTCAAGAAACTAAAATCAATCAATGTACTACACCACATTAATAGAATGAAGGAAAAAAAAAACACAGATCATCTCAATCAATGCAGAAAAAGCATTTGACAAAATTCAACACCCTTTTACTACTGAAACTCTTAAGAAACTGGTAATAGAAGGAAATTATCTCAATAAAAATTAAGGCCATATGTGAAAAGCCCACAGCTAGCATCATTCTCAATGGTGAAAGACTGAAAGCTTTTGCTCTAAGGTCAGGAACGAGGCAAGGATGCCTTGTTTTGACCACTTCCATTCAACATAGTACTAAAGAGTCCTAGACAAAGCAATGAGCAAGAAAAAGAAATAAAAGGCACCCAAACTGGAAAAGAAGTAGTAAACATATCTGTTTGTAGACAACAGAATTTTATACGTAAAAAACCCTAATGATTCCACCAAAAAAAAAAAAAGTTTGAATAAATGAATTTAGTAAATTTGCAGAATATGAAATCAACACACACAAATCAGTTGGATTTTTATATACTAACAACGAACAATCTGAAAAAGAATAAAGAAAATAATTTCACAAGTGGAAAAAAATAGTCTCCCAGAAAAAATGAAGTCTGCCTTCCATCCTCCTCCTTTGAACTGGACATGAAAGCCACCTTATGACCGTGAAGGGAATGGCCAAGAGGATCACAGAGATGGAGGCCACCTCTCACCTCCAAAGGACCCGCTCTGGAGGACAAACCAGAACCACTTCAGCCACCGTTAGGGGACATCACGCACCTACAGCTGAGAGCGTCTGTCATGGGTACTGGGATGTGAGCGGACCAATGACTGCAGGTAGTCTATCTACAGAAGGGGGATGCAGGCAGGGCCACAACGCTGTGCTCCCGGGAAGGTGGCCACAGGCTCTCTGGGAAAAGCCCTGCTGAGGGGTCCCACTTGGTGTTGGCATTAACAGCAGCAGCAGGAGGGAGCGGGAGGGTGAATGGCTGAGAACTGGCGGCTTGTCTGTGCCTTGTCCCCTGCGCCCCCTCCGTGTGCGCAGCTCTGGCAAACGTCTTGGCCTAAGGCTCCCCGAGTGGCAGCTGGGACTCAAGAGTGAAACCCCACAACCTGGCTGGGGGATGCTCTGCGGGGCACATGCCTACCTCCTGCTCATCGAGCAGATGGCATGTCAGGCTGCCCGGAGGGGAGGTGTGCTTGGAAACAGCTCCATCACTGCAGGTGATTCAGAACCACCCTTCCCAGTGAGGATGGGGGGACAAAGCTGGACAAAAGGAGGCAAATCGTAGAGAGCCAATGTGCTGGGATGAAGGGCGGGGCCAGGGTGTGGGGGAGGGAGACATGCGGAGAGACACCTTTGCCTTGGGAGCAAGCACTAACACGAGAGAGACCAAGTGACCTTGTCAGGCTTGAGAGCTGGCGGGGGGTGGGGTGGGGTGGGGGTGGTGCAAAGCAGGGCCCTGAGGCCCATGAAAAGTGGGGGTCCTTTCTTGGTGCTGGTATCCCAAAGGGATGCACCCTAGAAGAAGTGTGAACTGGCAGTAAACCAGTCTCTGCACCAGCTGGTGCTCAGTGTGGAAAGTTCCCAGGCAGCCAGGAAACCTCCCTCCCTGAACTGGGCGGAAGAGACCCTGTAGCGCTGGGGCCTTAAGAGCTGGCACGGCAGCAAATACAAGTGTGCCGTGGACACGGTGACGTCCCCTGAGGCTCAAGCCGCTCCCACAAGTAGTTTTTCTAACACCACGTCCAGCAGACAGGTGAAAATAACCAGGCCACAAGGAGATAAGATCACACGAATAAGAACTGGCAGAAACATTTACAGGCAAAGGGCTCCTGATACTAAGCCATCAGACACAACTTTAAAATAAAACAACTAAGTTTACTGTGCTCAAAGGAAAAAAAATTGGGGGGGGAATTAAAACTGTAAAAATTGATACAGCCGATTTTAAAAAGGGAGGTCATGGCATCTCTCTGATGATGAAAAAAAAGAAAGGGAAGACAGAATCAGAGAAGAACCAAGTCCACAGAATGACAGATACTGAACCTTCAAAGCACTAAGGGAGGACCCAAAAGAATTCAAGCAACAGAAATCAGATTTGCTACAGGTTTTAGCAACAGCAGCAAACACTGAAAGTCTGTGGCACAACACCTTCAACTGTCCAAAGGGAACTGGCTTGAACTTAGGATGCTATGAACCAACCAAATAAAGATCTATTGCATTAAAACAGAAATGGAATAAAAATTCCGGAGTCCAAGGACACACCATGGCCTTCAGCATTCTCCCAGGACTAAGTGCCAGTCCTTCCGGCCTCATCTGTCTTACCTGTCCTCCCATGGCCTTTGCTCAGCTGTTCCTTTTACACTGCAGGCCTCACACCTCAGGGCCTTTGTACCTGCTGTTCCCTCTGCCGGACGTTCATCCCCAGATACCTGCCCACACCTCTGCTCAATCCAGCTGGACATCCGTGATCGCCCAACATAACACTTGCTTGTGTGCTGCAGCCCCTGCCCTCTTCCCGCCCCACACGGTAGCTGTACCTGCTCCCCTCAGGAAGCGGGGCCCCAGGCCTAGACCTCTCCCAGCAGCTGCTCAAGGACCAAATGGAGCTGTGGTGCCACCCCTGGATCCACCCCCACAACTGGCTTCTTTAACACGTCAACCACCACACCCGTGTCCCCAAATGTGAGCCAGAAATCCCATCTGTGAGGCTTCATTACATTCCTTATTCTTGTCTCTCACTGCTCCACCGCCACCCACCCACTCCTGTTGGTTCTGTTTCCAAAATGTACCTTGAATTGGTTTCTCTTCCCCCTTCCATGGCCACCACATGGACCCAAGTCACCTTCAGCCACTGCCAGGACCACCACAAACCAAGTCCTGACCCTCCTGCAGCGTCAGTTCACGTCACCTCTGTGCAAACTCCTCCAGAAGCTCCCGCCACCCTGGACTACACTGCCAGGTCCTCCCAAGGCCCCTGCCCTCCTACTTCAGGTCACACCTCCCTTGGGTCGATGATGTTCCAGCCACAGCAGCCTCTGCATCTGCTGTCACCTCTACCAAGGGCTGCCTAGGTCTCTCCTTGGTTTCATCTGGAAAGCCCTCCTCCCTGGAGGCAGGTGGAGGGCAGTGGGAGCTGTTGGAGGAGTGGGGAGCCCTCCCCGCCCCCCAGCACACCTGTCTTGCTGCTCTGCTCAGCAGAAGCCCCCGTCGACAGCTATCCTATTGACTGAACTGCTTCCGTGCTGAGGCTGGGGCCCATGGCAGAGCTGCAAAGCTAACGGGGAAGGGTTTCAAAGCACTCGGGCAGCCTGCTACATCTCCACCTGCACTTCCCAAGAGAGAATTCTTGTGGCAAGAAGGAAAGGAGCACCTACCACCACTGTGGACTCCCACTGGCTTCCAGTGGAGCAGTGAACCGGACCCAGTAAGTCCTTGCATATTTCTCGGAGTCGGTATTCAAACCCTAATTACAGGAACAAACAAAATAAAAACAAAACAGAAATAGGAACACATTACAAAAAAGAAATAAAACACCAAGGACATGCTACGCTGCACAACACAGAATGAACAAATGCTGTCTCTGCTGCCTGTGTCTCAGTTTAGGGCGCCGAGGCCTGGAGGACAGGTTCTCACCACTCACCCCGCTCCCCAACCACACATGTAGTGGCGCAAGGGCAGGTAAGAGTGGCAGTGGGGACAGGCCCCAGGGGATGGACAGTGCGGGGCGCTGTGGCAGGAGAGGAGGGCAGCAGGGTCTGTCTGGGAGAAGGCATCTTGGCAGGAGGTGGAATGGAAGAGCAGGGTGAGGGGGCAGCCCCCAGAGAAGAGGTGGCGGGGGAAGGGGAGTTTGCACCCAGAAGGGGGCTTGGGCTACGGGCACTGCCAGGGCAGAGCCTGGGGTCTGTTGGCACTGGGGCAGCTGAGGCCCAGAGGATGGATAAATCACCCCAAGGTGAGGGTGGAGAAGGATGGTTGAAGATGGACCTGAGGACTTCGGGACGAGAGCAGGGCCTCCCTTCCAAGCCTGAGAACTCCTTCTCTGGCAGAGGACGCCAGGGATGGCGGGGAAGAGAACCCCTGCATGGACCTGGGGTAGATGTGTGAAGAGGAGGTGACCCCACATCGTGCAGCCCAGATGACACCCAGGATGAAGCAAACCGGCGGAAGCGGAGGCAAAGTTTCCCCGGGAAAGCGGAGGAGGCCTGGACGTGGCCGAGTCTGCACCGAACTCATCCCTGGGCTCCGTGGAGGAGGAGGTCTGGCCACCTGACTCGTGAGCTCTCGGAGTCACACCCTTAGGAGTTTGGCACGTTTTTCTCTGGCTGTTCTATACTTAATTTGTTTTCTCTAAACCGTAAAACGGAAGGTGTCGACAGCACAGCCTGAAGGCAGGAAAGGCTGTGGGGGGCCTGCTCTGTGCCCAGGCCAGAGGCTGCATGGAGACACAGGGGAGCTGGGGAGGCCCTGGAGGCCAAGCCCAAGTGGAAGACGGCTGGTAAGGCCAGACCCCAAGCGGGCCTCAAAGCGGGATTAGAGGCCGCAGGTCACCCCCGAGAACAGGACGGCCACCTCCTCCAACACCTTGCTTCCTGCTGACCAGCAGAGGAGGTGGGGGTGCGGGTGGGAGGGATACCGGGAGGCGGCACAGGGGCTAAGAGCGCCGGCAGGGAAAGCATGGCTGGGGGCCATGGTGCAATGCCAGACACAGGCTGACTCTTCCAGGCCAGGAGGGGCTCAGAGGAGGGAGAGGCACAGGCCTGGATGTGGGCAGAAGGCGCCGTCCACTGATGCTGCCAGGGGTAACGGGCGCAAGCTGAGCTCACGCCTGTGCCTTCTGGGAGGGTTTTCCACGTACCCTCTTCTCCTACCCCCTTCTGCTGCCAAGCCTCCTGTCTTCAGGGGCTACCCCTCTTGGCCCCAGTGGGGCTGGATGCTTGCTGAGCTGCCCACTTTGCTGACGGGGGTGGGAGGCCAGGGCTCCTGGGGGTGACCGTGGGAGACCAGGGGTGGGAGCACAGAGACCTGGGTCATGCACCTCGGCCGGACTCATGGGCCTTCAGAAGGGTCGTGCCGGGGCAGGGACTGAGCCGTGCCGGGAGGGTAGAGGGGCGCTGGGAACCTCACCTTCGTTCACGAGGTACCGTGCGTAGAGCAGAAGCCAGTGGCGGTACTCATGGCTGGACTGCAGGGTGAGCGCTGCGGCGACCTGGCTCTCCAGGTAGGCCAGGGTGGTCTCCTGCTGCACCACGTGAGGCACGGAGAAGAGTCGGGCCGCCTGCCGCCCCGAACTGCAGAGGACAGCAGAGCACAGGTCACATGGCTGCCACCATGTACCTGGCACCAGCAGGAAGCCAGCAGCAGGGCAGGCATCAGACTCCAACCCCGGCCCAACTGAGCTGGAGCCCCACCTCTGGGCCTCCTGGCCGCTCTGCTCCCCATCTAGCCCCTGGGGGGATAGGCCAGCAGCCCACTCCCCGACCCAAGACACCACCCAACATGAGGATAGAGGACCTGCAGACCCACAGACTGCCACCTGGGCCCCCAAGTGAGAGGCTGGCGCCCAGCATCCTAGACAGCGCCCGACACTTGGTGCCTCTGGGGTGCCCGTGCAGAGGGCCACTGGGCCCCGAAGATGGGCAGTCTGAGGCGGGCCTGGGTGGGGCTGTGTGCACAACCTGTACCCCTTGCTTGGGTCACCTACGTGGAGGCGCGTCCCTGGACTGTGGCTAAGGGTCCTGAGCACAGCATGGCGTCCTGGGGGTGCAGGCTGCTCCTGAAGTCTGCACACTGGGCCAGGGAGTCCTGCTTGTCGGAAACCAGGTTCCTGGGTGGGGCAGAGAAAGTGCAGAGCTCAAGAGAACTAGGAGTTCCAACAGAGGAGGCTGAGCACCCCCACGTGCCCACCTCAGGGCTCCCTAGGGCAGCATTCTTGATTAGGACTCTAATGACACTGCAGGGCACTGACGCTGCTGCCGCGACCACTCGGGCCAGGCTTGGGTCCTGGGGCCGGGACCGTGCAAGGGGATGTTCTTCCCTGAGCTCCCCCGGCAGCCCAGCCGTCAGACCTGCACTTTCTCTGGCCCCTCACGTCTCTGTTGAGAAAACATTCTTCACGTGGTTTACAGACAGCCTGGTGCCTTTGTGCAAGCGTCCGAGATGCAGAGTCAGCATTCCCCTTCCTAAATAACCAGCTTGTTTCCATTATACCAATCACATATAATACACGGCACTTTATAGCTGGCAAGAGCAGGGAGTAGGGATTTTTAGTTTCCTAGCCCAAGAAAAAGATCTTAGTGTGAGGATAAACTTCTGTCTGGCAGCTCTTAACAGAAAAGGGCTGGAGAGGGACAAGCTTGCGCCTGGAGGACCACAGGTACACCCTTCTGGGTCTGAGTGAGGGTCTCTGATGTGTAGAGATTTCCTAAACACAGAAAAGGGCCCCACATTCCAAAATGAGCAGAAACACGGTGCAGACACTCAGATCACCACAGACATGGTGAGTGACATTGCCCCCGGCTCCTCCTGAGCTACAGAACTTGACCAGGGCTGGCGGGACTGCCGTGAAGCTGACCCGCTGATGGCTGAGGAGGCTGGGCTGGGAGCATCTACTGAGAACCATGACAGCCTTCCGATGCCTATTCCACAGAGGGACCCGGAGAACATGCAAGGAAGGGAGGCCCCCACCATGCAGGGTCTGAGGTGAAGGGGCTGCGGGCCAGCTGCCGGCGGGGAGGGGCGTGGGCTGCACTGGTGGGTTTGAGCTCGGCCTCCTCCAGCAGACAGGGCCCGGGGCTGTCACTGCCAGTCCACTCCAGGGCCCAGCTCCCAGGAGGAGAGGCCAGGCAAGGGCCTCTGCTCGCTGCTCTGGGCTCCAGTTGAGACGGACACCCCATGGGGCAGGGCCAGGGCGGCAGGCTTACCACGTAGACAGTGACGGATTGAAGCAGTAGGCCTTCCCATCGGACAGGTTCATCACAGGGATCCCGTGCTGCGTCAGCAAGATCTGTGACACCGTCATATCACTCCCTGGGGAGACACCCGCAAGTGGGTTTCATGGCGTCATCCCGGCTTGAGCTTGCACGCATGGGGGGCAGGAGGGTGTCTGAGCCGCTGCTCCGCTCTGCCAGCTGAGCTCACTGCCACCCTCTCCTCCCAAGCCTGCCCCAGGGCCTGGCTTCCACCTTGCTGAGCGGGGCCCTTCGCGCCAGACCTGGACTTGGGCTGCCCTGCCCCCGGCTCACCTGCCAAGATGGAGTGCAGAGACTCCTCCTTCACCACCACCACCTGCCTGTGAACATCCCTAGGAGGGAGACAGGGCTAGGGTGAGGGTGCACCAGAGCGGGCCTCTGAGCTCAGACCCCACCGCATGGGCCCTGGGCCAGTCCCTGCCTGGCCTCCCCCAAGAGGGGCTCTGGCCACAAGTGGCTTCCACACCCCCAGGCCTCTGCGAGAGTCCAGGGCAGAGCCCAGAGCCGTGGGCTCGGCCCCAAAGCCACACTGACTCAGGAGCAGCAAGGCCCTAAGATCCCATTTCTGAGGTGGGCACATGCGATCAGGCCCTGTGACCTCATGTGGTTTGCTCCTGTAGGGACAATGCGGGGCAGGCCGCCCACCCCCACTTCTGCCACCCACAAGCAACGGCCAGGCACTCTGGGCCTCCTTGGTGTTAAGACCCCCAGGCGCGTCCCCGCAGCGAGGGGGACCTGCGCAGCCCCCTCTGCCTGCCTGGAGCCTCTCACCAGACAGACAGCGTGGCCGCAGCAGTGAGCGCCATGACGTAGGAGCCGGTGCAGTGCAGAGTGGAGATCGGGGACGGCAGGAGGATGGGAGGGAGCAGGCGGCGACCGCAAGCGGAGAACACGGACAGCGTCCTCTTTTCACAGGCCACACACACCACGTCACTGAGGGCAGACAGGGGACACTGTCATGGGGGTTGGGGCTGGGACAACCCCGAAGGGGTCAAGCTTCCCTCTGCCAGGACCTGCCCGGGGGACCCCCGCTGGGATGCTCACCTTTCCTGAGCTCAACTGACCCAGTGGGGCGGGCATTCGGAGCACCAGCGCCCCCAACAGTGTGCTGGGTCACACACCTCAGTGCCGGGCGCAGCCACAGCACCCCCTTGACAATCTCCTGCTAAGACTCACCAGGCCAACCCGAGAAGGGCTTGGCTGAGACAGGAAAGTCCCACTGCTGAGCTCAGGAGGCCAAGACCAGGGTGGGAGAGACGGTCACTCACTGAGCAAAGAACGCTCCACTCTGAGTGTGGGTGCCATCAAGGATCCCTGCCTGAGCGGCCACCAGGCCCTTTGGGTGTGCCCAGCACAAGCAGGCTGCTGCCTTCCCAGTGGACCCCCGCAAGGCCCCCACCACAGACCCCCAGAAGTGGCAGCAGATGTGCAGACTGCTGGACGGTGCCCAGAGCACTGCTGTTCACTCAGCCGGTGCCTGTGTTCTGCGCGGGCAGCAGGCTCACAGCAAGGTCAGGTAAGGAAGCTCTGCTGGCTGCCTGTCCTCGGGGTGGGAGGCTGTGCCCACACACCTTGGCCCCCAGCTGGGGCGTACCAATGGCCTCAGGACCAGGGACAGGAGTGAGGACAGAAGGGTGGCTCCTTCCTGGTACCACACACTCACTCAAGGCCAAGTCCGCAGACACTTGTGGAAGCGTTTCACACGCAGCCCTGTGATAACTGATTCGGGGTCTAATGGAAACGACCATCTCTGCAAAACCGTCGTGAGAGCATGGAGCACACGGGCCCCACCGGGGCTGTCCACCCCTGGGCTCCAGAGGAAAACGCTTATCCTCTTCCCAGACCGAGGGAACGCATGGCATAGAGGTCCATGGGAAGACACTGGGTGACAAACCACCGAATTAAGATCTCCACTCAGAGGGCAGAATATAGAAAGGGCTGGCCTGGGGACTTGGGGGACAGTCAGAAGTCCGTGCCAACTTCCCTGGATGAAAACCTGGGGTACAGAGAAAAAGCCAGCCCAGGTCAGAGAAAGCCAGGCAGAGTCCAGGCTGGAAACAGGGACCTCGTAGATCTGGCCAGTGTGGGGATCAGAACACGCCCAGGGGAAATCCTGGCTTAGGTGACCATCTAGAACATGGAGGGGACGGTGCCACCTCTGCGGGGCATCGCAAGGACCCAGATGACACGCGCACAACCTCGGCCCGGAGCAAGGCCGGGCGCAGGCCTCCCGTGGGCAGCACCCCTCAGAAGGGCACCTCCCGGGACGGCATGGCTGGGGCAGGCTGGGCAAAGACCCTGCTCTCACCAACTGCCAGCAGCGGTGAGAATCCGGCTGGTGAGCACCGTCTCCCACTCCTTCCCTTCCCGGTTACACTTCAAGCGGCTCAGCTTCAGTCCCCCGACAGCCGTCACGTCGTTCTCCACCTCGATGTACATGGAGGGGTCAGAGCTTACCTGGGAGGGGAAAGCAGACAGAATGTCTTCAGGCAACGCGGGCCCCTCGGATGTGGGCCAAGGATGGGGAAAGGACACGAAGAGGCAGAGCGAGCCGGCTGGCTGGCAGGAGGGTGGAGGTGTGGGCGGTCAGAGGAGGCAGGAGGGCCAGAGGTCCCAGCGTACAGCCTGGGGCACTTGGGTAGGGACCATGCTGGGAGCTGGTTCCCACCCTGTACTCCGTGCTGCAGGGCAGAGAATCAGTATCACAGCTGAAGATCCCACAGCCTCCAGATCCCCCACTTCCCCTCATAAGGGAGGAGGCACAGAAGGCAAGCAACGCGTCCAGGGCACATGCACGTGAGCACCCTAGCCTGTGGGGCGAGCGCGGGGAGACACAGGTCTCCTGCCTCCTAACTGAAGGTCTTCAGGGACCTTCAGAACAGTCTGTGTGGGAGCTTGGAGGGAGGTCTGGAAAGCCGAGGCTCGCCAGTTCCCCAGGTGGGCACCTCAACGTGCTCCTTGGGTCCCACGTCACAAGTGTCCCCAGGAGAGCGTGGGGAGATGGGCCCAGGCAGCGCCTGGCTCCACACGGGCTCGGCCTCACACGTTGTGTCCATGGCGCTGATGAACAGGTGCTCTATGCGGAGAACCAGGCGAGCAGTCTGCCTTCATGGCCATGAGCAGATGAGTGGGGGCGGAGGGCCCAGGCACACCTGCAGGCCCCCAGAAGCCAAGAACGGCCCCAAGCAGCACTCAGCAGGGGGTCCCAGATGAGTCCGGGAGGGGGATTTGTGTGACAAGAAGAAGCCAGGTGGCTCCACCCTTAGGCCCAGAAGGACTTATGGCAGGGAGCCAACCCCTGCCCTCTGGCCCCGCTGAGGACCAGCCTGGGCTGGGGCAGGACACGGCCCACCTGCACATGGAGTCCTGCAAGGATACGAAACTGAGCTGTGGAACAGGACGTGGGTGATGGCGTGCACAGGCCTGGCACAGGTGCTGGGCTCAGTGCCCAGAGCGCCTCTTGGCATGAAGGACTATTTGCTCTAGATCTGGGTTTCCAATAAACATGTGGCCACACACTTCGCCCCAGAGCTCAGATGGCCCTGATGACGACCCCATACTGTGCGCTGGGAAGCTGGCACAGACCACTACAGTGCAGCGGGCACTGGGCCCAGGGCGAGTGTGGAGATCGAGCCCCCAGGAGAAGGGATGCCCGGACTGGAGCTTGACAGAGCTGGGCTCCCAGAAGGTGGCAGCAGGGACTCGGAGGGCAGAGCCCTGGAGGAGAGAGAGATGTGTAGGGTGGTGAAGTGAGGCCTAGAGAAGAGGCTAGTCATCTTGCTGAGACCAGGTGGGTGGTTTGATCAGCTCCGACTCGCCCGGAAGGTGGTGGAGGGCGCCTGAAAGCAGCCCTGAGTCTGTGACACTCAGAGTTCACTCCGCATGGTGGTGCAGGCTTGGGAGGGAGGGGGCTCACCTGGAGGGTGAACGCTCTCTGCGGGCCGGGCATGGGCAGCTTCAGCGTGGGCGCTGGTATCGACAGACACACGGTATCCTTCTCTGCGGTCAGGGAAGCGGGGGACTGCAAGGGCAGACATCTGTCCCTGAGCCTCCTGGGAGGCGGGGCCCCTGCCCAGGCCTCTCCACCGACTGTGAGGGCCACACCACAGTGCAAATGGATGCCACCTTGCTGCCCGGGTTACGGAGCAGCAGCTGACCCCAGGGGGCCACCAAAGGACTCCGGGAGGGCTGGGAACTGTCCTGGGGCAGGGGGGCCTCCCTCCTCCCCTCGGGCTTGTGTGGGCTCTGGCTCCGAGTGTGGGAGGTGGGCGGAGGCCGCACCTGGACGGACAGAGACATGGGCATGAGCCGCGCGTCCTTCCGAGGCCGCCCCTTCTTCTTCTTCTCCACCGTCTCCACCTCGAGCTCCAGCTTCCGCTTGGACAGTGAGGAGGGCTTGGCCACGGGGACCTTCTCGTCACTGTCACTGCTGCTCTCCAGGACGTCCCGGGGCCTCGGCTCCTTCGCGAGGCCCTGCTCTTTCAACCTGCACACACACAGGCACCCAGGGCTTTAAAACAGCCCAGACGGTCCTTACTCACCCTCCCAAAGTAATGAATTTAAAACGCAGGAGAGGATGCCTGCTTTCTGCTCTAAGACGCAAAGAGCTCAGAAGCTGTGCTTCTCACCCTCAAAGGTGAGAAGTCAACAAGTCTTGGATCCATCAGAGAAGGCCACGGGGAAAAAGGCCACCCTGAACTCTGGAGACACAGGTGAAGACAGAAACCACAGCTCACCTAGAGCAGAAGCCCCTGGAGCCTAACAGGTAGGCAGGCTTAAAAGTTCCCCAACCCATGGCTGGAGGCTGAGAAGCTGGTTTTCGAGTCAGAACTCCAGGGGGCCAGTGGGAGGAGGGCAGCCAGCCTGCATTAGTTTTGTCTCCAGGAGCGCTCCAGGTGATGTGACTTGAGGGCAGGCGATTACCTGACTGCAGTCAACGCCCCCCCGCCCCCCCCCCCCCCCCCCCCGGCGGTGCACTAAGAAACTCTTCTGGAGGGACAGGCCAGGACTCGGGCCCAGCAGTGAAGCAGGAGGCTTCATCATGGGATTATAGTGCTTCTCCTACCCAGTTCTTCGCCTCAGAACCGACGTGTCATCACAACAGTAGGTCACAAGACACAGGCTCTACTTAACAAGGAGTTTCCAGGGAAACTCAAGGAAAAGGAGACAAAAGCAAGGACCCTGGAGGAAATGGGCACCTGAGACACCTAAGGCTGCAGGAGATAGTAACAAGACCCCATTCTTACCCAGGTAAACAAGACCTTTACCCCATAGTTCCTAACACTCACTACATTATGTTCAGCTCTCAACAAAAATTACAAGACATGATAAAAGGCAGAGCAAATCGAACAAAAACCAAAATGAGACACAGCCTCGTAAGACGAAGCAGGATCAGAACCAGAGTCAGACGTGGCAGCAATTTTGGAATTACCAGGCCAGGATTTTTAAATAACTGTGATGAATATGTTAAGGGCTCGAATGGAAACAGTTGGACAGTAAACAAGAACAGATGGGTCTTATAAGCAGACAGGATTTAATAACAATAATGATAATAAAAGCTGAGAATAATAATAATCACAATAACAATTAAGAATTTTTCAAAATGAATGAAAGATACCAAACCACAGATCTGAGTTGCTCAAAGCACAGCAAATAGGGTAAATACCAAAACATCCACACCTGCCTACACATAACATATTCAAACTGCAGAACACTAAAGACAAGTAGAAAGTCTTGAAAGAAGCAGAGGGAAAAAATGCACTTCACTTATTAAGGGACAGACTGAAAATTACATCAGATTTCTCTTTAGACACTATTCAAGCAAAAAATGAGTGACATGAAATACTTAGTGTTAAAAACAAACACACCCACCAAACTAGAATTCTGTATCCAGTGAAATTATGCCTCAAAGTGAAAGAGAAATAAAGACCTTTTCAGACAACAACAAAATGACGCCAGAGGAAATCTGTTGCCAGCAGACCTGTCTTGCAAGAAATGTTAATAGCAGTTCTTCAGAGAATGAAAATGATGCAGGTCAGAAACTCAGATCTGCATGAGGAAAGTGCTAGAGAAAGCATAAATAAATGTAAACACTTTTATTTTTCCTATTCTTAACTAAAAGGTAACTTTTGTTCAAACTAGTAACAGCGACAATGTATTAGGTTGTTAGAGCTTATGAATAAGTGAAATAAATGAACAGTAGCAATGTTATAAGTCATGGAAGGAAGAAGCTGGGAACACTCTAAGGTACCTGCACTATCCTCAGGCAGTATAACATCATTTGAAAGTGTGTTTAGATGAATTATAAATGTTCACTGAATTATACGGCGACCACTAAAAAAATTTTTTTAAAGTAGTATAGTTGATATGCTGAGAGAGATCATGTAAGAGACACATGACCCTACTCTTTATGATGCTCTTAGATACTGCTGAGAAGAACGTGAGAGAGAAGAGAAAACGGAACTGCACCAAACACACGCACAATTAAAACCAGGAGGCAGGAAAAGAGGAGATTAAAAAAAGATCCAGTGAACAAGTGCAATGAACAGAAAACCATTATAACATGGTAGATATTAATCCAACTATATCAATATCATTTCAAATATCAATTTCTAAATATACCAATTAAAAGACAGAAGCTGACAAAAAGAGTTAAACTAGACATCATTAACAGAAAAATAGCCGGGAAATGCTCAAATCTTTAGGGATTAAACAACACACTTCTAAAGAACTTTCAAAGAAAAAGTTCAAATATTTAAAAATATATATATGTAAATAGATTTAAATATATTCTAAATATTTTTTAAAATATTGAATTAAATGAAAATGAAACACAATGTCAAAATTTACAGGATACAGTGAAAGCAGTGCTTACAGGGAAATATATTGCAGAGAATGCATAAATTAGACAAAAAGAAAGACCTGAAATAAGGTTCACCTTTAGGAACTAGAAAAAGACGGGCAAGCAGAAGTAAATAAATAATAAAAATTAGAGCAAAAGTCAATGAAATTGCAAAGGGAAGACAACAGAGAAAAATCAGTGAAATAAAAAGCTGGTTCTCTGAAAAGATCAGTAACATGGGTAAATTTACAGTTTACTTCTGAGGCTAATCAGAAATAAGAGAAGACACCAATTATTAACATCAGAAATGAAAGGGGGATTAACAAGATTTACTGTATAGTACAGGGAACTACAGTCAATATCTCATAATCTATAGTGGAAAATAATCTAAAAACATACATGTAACTGAATCACTGTGCTGTACACCTGAAACTAACACAATATTGTAAATCAAGTATACTTTAGTTTAAAAAAAAAGAAAATGAAAAGGGTCTCTCACTACTGATCCCATGGAAAATAAAAATATAAAAAACATTATGAACAACTTTATACCCAAATATTTGATAACTTAGATAAAATGGAACAGTTCTTTGGAAAAAAGAAAAACAAAAAATCACCTAACCTCACATAAGAAACAATCACCTTAACAGACTTGTTATCTACTAAAGAAACTGAAGCAAAAATGGAAAATCTTCCAAGACAGAAAGCACTAGGCCCAGACAGTTTTACTGGTGAATTTTTACCAAATATTTAAGAAAGAAATTATACCAATTCTCTACAGTCTGCTCCAGAAAACAGAAATAGAGGAAATAAATCCTAAGTCCTGTGAGGCCAGCATCACCCTAACACCACAACCAGATCACAAGTTTTCAAGGTCTGTCCCTGTTGTGGCACAGGTAAATACCTTACTCCTTACTGCCAAATACTACTGCAGTGAATGGATGTACCACCTTTATCAACCGACGGACATCTGGGGTGCTTCCACCTTCCGGCTATTATGAGTAACACTGACACGAAAATTTGTGTACACGCTTTTACGTGAACATATTTTCAGTTCTCTTAGATGGACACCTAGGTGTGGAATTGCTGGCTCATTCGGAAACTCTACCTGAAGAACTGCCAGACTGTCTCTACACCAGCGAACCACTTTACAACCCCACCAGCAATCGATGGGGGTCCTGATTTCTCCCCACCCCCCAACCCTTCTGATCATGCCTTTCTGACTACAGCCATCACAGTGGGTGTGAAGTCATCATGGTTTTGATTTGCATTTCCCGATGGCTGAATGTCTTTTTATATGCTTATCAGTCATTTGTGGATCCTCTTTGGAGAAATTTCTATTCAAATCCTTTGTCCATTTAAAAACTGGGTTATTAATATTTTTACTGTTGAGTTGTAACAGCTCTTTACAGACTGTGGATCCTAGATCTTTTGATATGATTTGCAAATATTTTCTCCCATTTAGTAGGGTGTCCTTTCATTCTGATGACAGGGCTCTCTGAAGCACAAGGTTTACATTTGGATGAAATCCAGTTTATCTATTTCTTCAGTTGCTTATGGTTTACGTGTTATATCTAAGAAATGGTTGCTAACCCAAGGTCACATCTCTGTTTTCTTCTAAAAGCTTTATAGTTTAGCTTGTACATTTAGTTCTTTAATCCATTCTGAGTTATATTTATACATGGGATAGAATACTAAACTTTCATGTCTCTGACCATCTTATGCACGTTCATTTTACTGTCTCTCTGGGCAATGTCTGATCGGAGGCAGGGAGGTCTACACCTCCTGCTCACGATGTGTCCTGATGTTCATGCGTACACAAGGTTTCTTCCTGTGCTTTGTGCCTCTGGGTCCGAGTCACCTCAGGTAGTGTGTCCACAGCGGGAAGGCTGTTCTGGGGTCAGGGGAGGGTCCCTGCAGGGCATACTGGTGTTTGATTTGCCACTGCCTCTGGGGCGTTAAATAGACTAGAACCTCCCTTTATGCCCCCTTCTTGGTGTGATTTCCAGATCACACAGGTCATGTGACTGAACCCCAGTCCACTCTGGGCAGGCCTGTGGCCATACAGCCTCCGAGGAAGACTGTTTCCAGCCTCAGAGGACAGGCCAAGATTCTAAGCCCTTGGCCACTCACCTGTGCATTCCCTTGGGTTTTCTCTGGGCCCCTCACTGGAGGTGTACATTCTGAAGCAGCTTGACTTTATGTTCGTGTCTTAGTCCCAACCCCTACAGGCTCAGGCCCAAGGCCCTGTCTCTAGTCAGTATGGCCATGAAAAATCAAGTCCACCAGGCCAGTGACCTTCCAGCCCAACACTCACTGCTCTGGTTGTTTTGTTTACTCTTAGATTTTGGCTCCTGGGGACTTGTCTTACTTTCTTGTGAACTTCCTAGTCACATACTTTAGGAATGTTTCACCCAGCATTTCAAAACGTTCAGCGGCAGGAAGCTGCAGATGCTCCATGTTGCTGGAGAGGAAAAGTGCTTGACAGAAAGATGACACGAAACAGCTGGCACTGAAGCAAGTGCACGCTATGCGGGAGAACTTGGGCCCACAGCAAGGACAGAGCTGACCTGAAGGGGCAGCCCTCCACCCTGGCTTCTGGGGGCTCTTCTCCAAGAGGGGCAAACCCTGCACAGACAAGCAGTTTCGAGGCCAGGGGTGAAGCCCCAGGGACAGCACACTGTGGGTTTAGCTCCAAGACACAGACCACTGCCAAGGCTGGTCTCAGCCCACGCTCCCCCTCACTGGGAACCTGGCTGGTTGTGTGGCACCTGTGGGAGTCCCTGATCTCGCTGAGCCAAATCATCCTGCAGTGGACATGGCTCTGAGACAGCACGTAAAGCCCTGGTCCTGGTGGAGGAAGATGGCCCGGCCACGTCGAACCCTCCAGCCCGCGACTTGCTGGACAGCACAGTGAGCTCTGTCACGGCGGGCTTGGGAGGGGCCTCCCAGGAGGCAGAGCAGCTCTAAGCCAACCAAAGAGGCTGCAACACTCAGTTAGGGCACCTCAGGACCACTCCTGCAACTCCATGACCCAGCAAACTACTTCCCACTGACTTGGCAGCTGTGTGCTGAGGGAGGTGTGGAGAACAGAGCCTGCCGGAGCCCAGAGGCCTGACTTCACAAGGACCTGCCCTCCCTCACTTCCACCTCGGCTCCCAACCGCCCTCCTGGTCAGCATCTGAACCCTCCACCCTCCAACCAGTTTCCTTCCTCTTCTGGGCAGACTCTGAGCTCCCATTGGACACTGAGCCCACTCAGCGCAGCCTCTGTACCACCTGGCCCTCATGCCTTTGTCCGGGGGCCTTCCCAGCAGCTCCATCCATCTATCTTCTCACTGGGAGCAGCCTTTCCTCTCCTTGGAGCGGCAGCTCCCAAGCACAGGGACGGGGTTCTGCAGCCCTATGGAGGGCAGGCACTGCCCTGCCGGCCCCTGCTGGCCCCTCCCCGGGTCTCCCACACCCCATGCAGCCTCAACCTACCTTTCCACAGCCGTCGGAGTCATGCTGGTCAGGGAGGGGGCACCTGGTGTGGCTTTGGACCGCTCTGTGAATCGAGAGTCGAAGGCTTTCATAGGTTCAATCTTGGACGGGGTGGTGAGCACAGACGGTGACAATGCAGCAGGAGTCGAGGTAGCGTTCACACTGGGGGAGGAGGTGGAGGGCGCATCAGCACAGCTGGCGAAGGCCCGGGGCTGGGTGTGGGTGACCCGGAGCCCACCTCCACAATGTGAATATAGCCACTCCACCCCGACCCACTCTGACCACCAGCTTTCCTGCTGGGTCTGACGGGAAGCCCTACAGGGGCCAGAAGCCATGGGGCCTCCTTGGATCACATCCAGGCTGACCACCCTCCCTGCTGCTGGCCCTAGGCTGGGCGCCCACAGGGATTCCAGACAACCCTCTCTTCCTCTCTCAGGACCTGTCCTTCCCCAGACACTCTTCCCCCAGGGGCTCTCCTCCCTAACTGGTCCAGCTGCTCTTTCCTCTTCTCTTTCCTCAAGGGGGAGGTGACACCAGAGCCAGAGGTAGGAGGCCGCGATGAAGCTAGGCCCTGTCTCCGATGCGGGAGAATCACTGCCAGTGTCAGCGGCATGTGCCAGGGCGGCTCAGTTTGGGCTGTTTCCTCAGGAGCAGGTCAAAGTGCCCACCCTGCTCCAACTGCTCAGGGGTCTGCTGCTCCCCCAGGTCAGCCTCTATGGGCTCCAGGTGGAGTGCTCCTAGGGGCCTTCCTCTCCCAGCCTAGGCACTCCCTGGGGGTGAGGGCCCAGCAGTCAACCCCCTGCAGACATCTGGGCCTAGCCCAGTGTGTAACCCTGAGCACGTGCTGGGCAAATGCCCCAAGTGCATAGCTCCCGGCTCAGTCCTGCTCACTGGTCCTTTCTGACTTCTAATTTGGCCTCCAGGTGATGGTCAGTGAAGACTCGGGCTCCCCAAGCAAATGTGCTCTGAACAAGGGGAGTCCTGGCCACCGCACACCAGCACCCTGCCTGAGACATGGGGGTGGCCACGCTCCCACCAGGGCTGACTGGCCAATGGGGCAGCTGATGTGTCGCTGGCCGGTCCCTACCCTTCGCAGCTGACCCTGGGACTGCATCTCCCCCAGGACTGGAGGTCCTCAGGGCCCGGAGCATCAGACTCACCTGATCAAGGCCTCCCTTCTGAGCAGGCCCTCATCTGAAACCAAGCATCTTTCTTTTAACTGAAGAGGATGAAGCATCCCTGGAAGTGTCCACACCAGCCCTTCCCCCGGGGACAGCAGCAATCCTTGCACCTGCTCACCTGTCCTTACTGACAGCATCGCCCGCAGGCCTGGCGCCCGCTGTTGCCACAGGCTCTGTGGGAGGCTTGGAGGCGCTGAAGGAGACGGGGGTGCTGGAGTCCAGTGGCAGCAGCTGCGGACCACTATGGGAGGTGAGCATGGTGCCCGCCAGGGAGCCCGAGAGCGGGATGCTGTTAAAGAAGGCCGTGGAGAAGTCCCTGTTGCCAAGAAGGAGAGAGGTCAGCCTCGGCCGTCTAGCCCCTCACCGAGCCCTCACACTTTCTAAGCAATGCTTTTTCTGGGTCCACAGGCAGTGTGTTTTCACGGTAGAATGCTCATGCAAGTTACAGAGAAGCAATGAAGAAATTAAAATCACTTCATACACTGTATTTCATTAGACCGAAGAGGAGCTGGTACTCACAAAGCACTAAGAAAGAAAAGGGCTGCTACCAATAACAGTTGGACGCCACTGGTCATCACACACCCCGACCTCCAAGGTGTTCATACGTGCAATCGCACCTCACAGGACACAGGGCAGGCCTCCCTCCTGCCACAGGCAGTGTGGGCATCCCACAATTTACCTAATCAGCCTCCCCCGAGGAAGGAGCGGAGGGCCTCCCAGGTCTCTGTAGCAGATACTGCTGGCCCAGGAGAGGAGCCTGCGGTGTGAGTGCTGAGGGCCCTGGGGTCACTGCCTGGACCACGGCGGTTCCAGCAGGCATGCTCAGAACAGCGTCTGCTTGGGGATGCCAGCTACACATCACCCCACCGCCGGGATACATCCCTAGAAGGGACTGCAGCAGCAAACGGAATGCTCACAGATGATTTTGGATTTCTGGTTCTAGAGGGCCCTCCTCATGAGAGTGCCATCTCTGCACACCCTCTGCAATTGTTACCAAAGTCTTGACATCTGACAATCTGGTAGATGAAAAATGGTACCTTACTACAGCTTTAGTTTATTTTCTGCTGCAAGGCTGACATTTTTTCATCTGGAAACATCTGATTCCCCTTTTTGTGAGCTGTTTGTGGACATCTACCATGTACTGTTCTGTTTCCTTACTGGTCTTTGCTATTGATTTACTGGCTTTAAGGACAACTTTGAAAAGTTCCTACATGAGCAGGAACTATTTTGCCCAGGATGTTGTGTTTTGACCCTCTATCATGTAACTGTCCTTGCCAAAAATGTTATTTTTATGTGGTCTAAATTTTGTAGAAAAGACTTTATCTCTGAGATTATAAAAATGTTCTTCTATGGAATATTCTAAAATTTTGAATAACAAAAAAGTTAAAAAAAATCACCTCTGAGCTGTACAGAATGTTGTTCTCTGAAAAATTTCTGATCTGTGGAAAATTTTAAGTTGTGAGGTAAGGCTCCAGTTTTGTTTCCTCAGAGTATCACATAGTCCTGACTTCATTTACTGAATTAGATAACAATTCATCACAGGTGCAAAATATTTGAGCCTATTTCTGGCTTTTCCATTGTGTTTCACTGTTTCGTCTGTTCATGCATCAGTACCTTAGTTTTAATTTCTATGTTGTAAGCTTTAATTTCTAGTGGGGCTAGTCTTCCGTGATTTCATCTTCTTCACAAATACTTCTGCTACTTCTGTTTGTTTTCCACATAACTTTGGAATGGGTCTGATTCTGAAAACTCCTGTGGTTGCTGTATTGGCTCAGGTCACATTTACAGGCTGAGAGACAACTGTCACCTTTGTGATATGGAGTCACTCTAGCTAACAAACGGCATGCATTTTTAGTGACTTCTGTGAACTGTCTTCTAGGTCTCTCAATGGAGTAAAGTTTCTTCTTCATAAGGATAACCCCCTTCCTTGTTCCATCAGGTTCTGTATTTCTGGAAGTGACTTCTTCCTTTATATCTTCTAAAAGTGGTTGTGCGAGTTCGTCTCATTATGTCCCGTTACCTGCTTGTCTCCTTTCACTGTCTACGGCAGTCCCCAGCCGATTTTCTTGTAGGTCACATCATCTTTAAAGAATGACACACTTACCACTTCCTTTCTAATTTCTTTCTCTTGACCAACTGTATGAGCCAGAACATCCAGAACAACGTTACATTAATCACAAGAGTAGACGTCTGTTTAGTTTGTAAATTTAATTTGAAGTAAGATGCTTTATCGAGTTAAGCAAGCATCCATCTACTCCCATTTAACTGAGTTTTAAGTAAGAGTGATTTGGATTTAACAAAAATGCCTCTTGAGCATCTACGGAGATGATCATACAATTCATTTATTTTGATGTATTGATGCGTAGGAGTAAATTCAGTGTCCCAAAATTGTTTGAACCACTTTTTCTGAAATAAATTTTATTTATAGTGTATTAGCATGTTAGCACACTGGAAGGTTCTGTTTGTTTTTATTTTATTCAGGATTTTGTACTAACATTTGGAAATGAGATTGATCAGAAATTTACCCTATCTTTGTCACATTTTCACTGTGAAATTTCAGTATTGTGATCATTTCAACATAAGATTTTGCAAGCTTTCTTTTTCTACGCACTACATATTTCCAATAGTATTAGAATAATCTGTTCCTTAAACATTTGTTAGAATTTTCCCATGAAGCTATCATACCTCATAGTCTGGTGGCTCCTGGCAGATTAAATCTCTGACAGTGTCCTCTATTTCTTCTATAATAATTCACCTGCACAGATTTTCTTCAGTTTTGGTAATTTTTCTTTTCTTCAAAATCATCGACTTTCAAAGTTATTTTAACAGAGTTCAGCAAAAAGTCTTTCATCCTTTTGACCTATTCTTTATCTGTGATCATTTCCCACTTCATTCCATTTTAATTATTTGCACCTTTTCTTTTCTTTCTTGATAGCCAAGCTAATAATTAATTACCTATTCTGTTGCTACTTGTTTTAATCTAGGAATCAGGAGGGCAAAAAAGTCTTTAAGACCAAAAGAATCAAGTTCTGGTGCAGAAACATGTACCCCGTGGCAGAGAGTGGGCTCAAGGCCAGGCAGGAAGCCATCTACCACCTGAGTCCTCAGTCAGGCCTGGAAGGATCCACAGAACCAAAGTGCCACCCTCACCTCCACCAGCTCCACACCATCACCCCCCACAAGCTCTGAGGTGCTTGGGGACAGTAGCACCCTCAGTCTAACTTGGTCCTGATAGAAGGCGGGCCGGTGGCACCACCCCCACAGGTTCACAGTCGGGGAAGCCTTGACCAGGTACAGCCACTCTGTGGAAGGGTTGGGGAGTGGGCTCTGCCCCTCCTAGGCGGGTCTCTGCCCTCCAGGGCCTTGGCGCCTGCACACCTGACATGCACATCACATGACTGCACATCTCCTCGGACCTCTGGGAAGGCTAGGAACAGCTCACGGAGGAACCAGTGCAGAGGGCAGAGGGCTGTGTGTGGTTCCCTGAGCAAACGAGTGAACAGGACGAGTCACCTTGATGTGCAGTTTGTCCCTTTCACACAGGGCCTTATATCATTTAACTCAACATACCTCATTTTGGGGAGAATGACCAATGCAAAGCAAGCCTGACTACAGATGCCAAGACAGTCGCAAACAGCAACCAAGTCCCCGACCCCACCCCTCAGGGAATTCTACCCTTTGCCCAGCAAGTCCGCTCTGGGAAGTGTCCCGAGGGAAGTCACAGGTGTACTGAGATTCTTTCACAATCTGAAAACACTGGACCAGCTACAAGTCCACATGGTGCGTTCACAGGCTGGGCACCTGGACAGTCAGCAAGCTGATGCTTCAGAGGACTATTTATTGAAACGGACACAAGGTCGAGATATAGGAACAAGTGGGAGATAGATACCAAAATGTTAACAGTGACCACGTCTGAAAGACTGGATTACGGATAATGTTTATGTCCTTTGGGCTTTTACCACTTTAAGTAATGCAGATATACTCCTTTCATAACCAGAAAGAGGAGGCTATAAAAGGGAGAAAGAAACAGAAGCGACTCAGTCTGACTTCTCTCTCTGGCGTGGACAGGCTGGCACTGTGGAGCCCGCAGCACCGTCACATGTGCACGGGGCCCTGTGGGAGCCGAGGCTCTGCGGCAGCTGGGAAGCGGGGCTCCACCACGCACTTCCAGACCCTACGGGTGAGGCTGGCCCCAGGGACCGCAAGATCTGGGCATGACAGTGCTAACTGGAGAAAGGACAGGAAGACCTCCCAGTGAGGCCACAGAAAGCTGGGCGAGCGGACCAGTACCCGGTGTCCAGCTGTGCGATGCAGAGGGGCGTGATTCTCCTCCGGCCGTCTGCCGTCCGAGTCTCAACTTGCTTCTTTAAGAGATTCTGGCAAAGGAGAGTGACAAAAATGAATGGGAACGTGTCTGTCAACTGTCTCTAAATACCAAAAAATAAGGCTTCGAATGAAATGTATTCTAACCTCCCTTCCTGTGGCCTTTCAGATACAACTAACCCAAGCGGCCTCATCACAGAACAAGCGTTTTATGAGGGAGTGTGCTTGACTTCCCGCAGTGATGCAGTGAGGACAGAGGCTCCCCACTGAACCAGCTCCAGCACCTCCTGTGTCTCCGGGCTGCACCCAGCCGGGTTCCTGGGACAGCAAGCACGTGCCAGGCTGGCCTCCCCACCCACAGCCACGGGACTCAACAAGGGAGCTCACAGATGAGACTCGCACTCCTGTCTCTCAGCTGTGATGTGCACTGTCTTTCACTGAAGGCTCGCAACCAAGAGTTCTGGTCACATGGTGTGTACGCGTCACTCGGGAGGCTGAGTGCCTGCACGAGCCCCTGACGTCTCCTGTTTCCGTCTTCCCCACCCCCCAGGGAAACATGGACTTCCAAAGCGAGAAGGGGGGGCCAGCAGATGACCCCAAGGGCAGAGCCTGAAACACAATGCTCTCAGTCCCTGCAGTCTCTAAGAAAGGCTAGAGGTGAGGTTTGGAAGTTCCGCTAGGAGCAGCTCCTTGAGAGCTCCAGGGACCAGGCAGGCCTTGGATGAGGTGCCTCAGGCCCCAAGGTGGCTCGTCCCAGGTCCTGTTCACCCTCCCCAGGACACGCGTCTGAGCCCTGCTGAGACCCCCTATCCCCTCGTGCGGTCCCAGGCCTGGCGCTCACCTTCCTGATGTCCTCCAGACTCTCCCCGTTGACAACTCCAGCCACCGCAGCCGTGGCACCTGTCTCCCTGGCTGCTGTGCCCCCCTGGCCCAGCTGCTGCCTCCGCTGGTACTGGAGCATCTCGGGGTTTTCAATGACGGCTGTGGAAAGCTGCGCCTCGGCCATAATGGCCAAGCTCTTGCCGTAGGTGGACTGGTGGATGCGGCTCTAGGGGAGGCAGAGAGGCGTGGCACTGTGCCAGGGCAGGCAGGGCCCAGAGCCCTGGACACCAGCTCCCCAACTGTCCACCCTGTTCTGCCTGCTGCTGACTGGAGACACTGGGGAGGTCGCATACCCTCGCTAGGCATCTACAGCCTCGCGTGGCTGCAAATCAGGGAGACCGTGGAGCCGCCAGGATAACACCTGTGGCAGATCTGGTGCTGAACAACAGCAACAGACACACACTGAACTGAAATGATGACACTCAAAGTTCTAACGTAAAGCTCTTAACTCAAGCCACAGACCCCAAACTCGTCTGGGAACCAGACCTTGAAGCCCAGAGCCAGCTTTCATTTCTCCTGCCTGTGCCGTCAGTCTGTGTGGTTGGAGGTCTCTATGGGGCCAACAGTCCCCAAGAGCAAGGAAAGGCCTGGCGCACAAACCTGGGGGGGGTGTCTTTCTCTGCCTCCGCTGACCCCCAACACATCCTGACTCCTCCCTCCATCCCCCCAGGTCTCAGGAGTCCTGGGCCACAAGCCAGACCCCGCGTGGGCAGGGATGGGGCCCCAGCACGCAGAACGGCCCCTATGACGAGGGGCAGACTTGCTCAGGATGCCAGATGACTGATGCAGAGGGGTGAGCAGGACGACTGCCTTGCAGGAAGGATGCTGGGTGAGGAGGCCTGGGACCTGGCCCCCTGGAGTCTTGAGCCATAATTTGCTCCTCAAACACAGGGCCTCTGCCTCTACTTGCTCCCGCACAGGCCCCCCCCAACCCCATGACTCTAAGCAGGGAGCGGGCTCGGCACTCCTAGGACACCTGATGACACTGACAGGCGGGGATAAAACCTGAGGCTGAGGACACACTCATCCTTCAGATCAATGGACAAACGACTGTGAGGTACCAGGCTGTCCAAGGGCCGGAGCAAGGCAGGCCCCGCCCCTGAGGGTGCACATCATTGTGGGTGGTCCCCACATAGCCTATGTGGAAGCTTCACCAAGGGCAGGGCGGCTGGCCTGCTCTGGGCTTCCCAACACGAATGCGTCCTTCGGCGTATGGGTGACGGCCTATCTGCAGGCTGGCTGGCATCCGTCCGAGGGAGGTGACACAGCGCCTCCACCAGGGCCTGGTGGATGGGCCCGGGCCACTCCATCTGGGCACAGCACAGTGCAGAAGCGGCCTGGCCCAGAGGCTGCGGCGGTTCATGCTTTTGTTTTCAGACCCTCTGAGTCACCATGGCCTCAGCAAAGGGAGGGTCAGACTGTTTCCCGAGGCTGTTACTTCCTCAGTGAAACAGAGCAGCCCTGCCCTGAAGTGTTTTTTATCAGTTCAGTGAAATCCTATGTGCAAATGCACGGCCAGGGTCTGGCCTGGGCAACGTCGTCGGGACAGGATGGCAGGATGCTAGTGGGGCCCCCAGTGTGGCTGAGCAGCAGCTCAGGAGAGGCCCAGGGTTCTGTTCTTAAGTCTAGGACTGATTTCTGACCAGAACAGAGCCTCACTTTAAATTAATCTATCTTGTGGAGAAGATCAAGGATTATCACAGATGAGAGGCAGATGCGGGAACATTTCAGGAAACGTGTCCGTGGGTCGCGAGAGGCATCCTCTCAGGACGCGAGCAGCACGCAGGCCAGAGCTGGGGTGGGGGCGCTGCCTTCCTACCTTCTCCTCCTCGCTCAGGGGGTCTCCCAGCTCGTCCTGGGAGAAATCCAGGAATGCCACGGAGCCATCCATAGAGCACACCAGGATGCCTAGCCCATTCAGCGTCCTGAAAGAGATGGCCATCAGCGGCCGGGCTCCAGCCCCGCAAGATGCGGAGGATGGATGCAGAGCTGGGGAAGAAGTGTGGGGGCGGGGGGTGTGTGTGGGTGGGTAGGGGTGACAACTGTGTCCAGTCCAGAGAGCTCTGGGGCCTTCAGTTCTCAGCACATGTACAAAGTATCTCTCATCATGTGTTTCCAAAGAGTTTCCATTTTATTTGTCTCATTTTTGAAACTGTGTTTTAAAAAACACGAGGGAGTGCACGTCCGAAAGAGGCTGCTGAGAAGCACACAGTGGTCTCTACACCTGCACTGCTCTGATTTGTGCAGCAACAGAGTGAAGTGGGACCAGGGCCACGGCGCTCCACCCCCCCAGACAAGTACCAGTCTGTCTGGGCAGCTGTTTCCAGCGGCACATCCCAGTGAGGCCGGGAGCACAGGAGCTGGCCAGCCGCCCTCCTGAGTCACTGCAGACCGCACGTGGGGTCTGCTCTGGCAGCACACCCGGGGGCCCTAGCTGCCTGGCCCTGACCGCATCCCAGAGACCCTGAGTGCTGGCACGTGGCTCCTCCTTTCCCAGACCGTGCACTGCAACAAGGACCCAGCTTACCAGGAAATGTCCATGATGGACTTGTCAAACAGCTCGTGGATGACAACCAAAGGCCGTTTCAGACACGTGAGCTGGAAGGAAAGCGGCGGCAAAGGTGATCGAAACGAAGGCAGCCCTCCGCGTCCACTCGGCTCCCTCAAACCCCGGACCCAGGGGCCCTGGATGGAGCTCTGTCGACACAAAGGACAGCCTCAACTCTACTCCGGCAGCCACTGCCCAGACCCAGTCCGGACGTGTGTGCTGGCAGGGGACATGGCTGTACACACATGACCAGCAACAGAGAAGGGGGTTCTGGAAGGTCTACAGAGCAGGGGTGGGATGCCAAGACCTGGGCAGGAGATGAGGCAGCAAAGGACGCTCCCTCAGAGGGAACTCAGCACCCCTTCCAGGCTGAATTCGGGTACACACACATCCCAGGCTCAGTGGAACCAGCTTCCTGCATTACACAGGTCCCTTCTGCAAAGACTGTGTGCAGACAGTTCACAAAACCAATTTAAGCTGTCCTGATCCAGATTCCAAACTAACCACCATTAACATTCTGATGACTTACACAAATGTCTCTCACACACTAGTGTCTGCTCACCCCACTGACAAGTCCTGGGCCACATGACAGTGGGCTTGGGGTGGGGGGGATGCTTGTGAAGGGCTCCCAGCAGGTGCTGTGGAAGCTTCTGGAAGGCTGGTGCAGGGAAGGAGCTGCAGCCACCCCAGCCCTGAGGAAAGAGCTGGAGTCTGAGCCGCCTGGAACCCACAAGACGCTTGCCCTACTGTAGTTCCACTTCTGGGAAAAACCTGCCCTGCCCCCGGTCCCATAGACGTGCCTGCAGACCCCTCAGAAGCCCAGAACCCCCGTGAACACCTGACATCAATCAGCGACATGTGGTCAAAGCACCAAGGATGGCCCAGGCCTGGAGGAGTCCAGGAGGAAGGTGCCTAGACTGCCGGTGACATGCCGGGCCCAGGGCCTAGAACGGGGCCACATGATTTCTCTGTGACAAACAACTGTCATGAATGCAGCTAGAGGATAACTTTCAAATCTACAACTTCAAACCCACTCTGCTTGAAGGGAATGAACAACAGGGAATAAACCATCATTAAAGAAAGCAGCATACACAAATTCCAGCCACGTTATACCAAGTGAGAGTGACCCAAGACGCAAAAAGTAACAATGCAACTCCACTCATGTGAAGTTCATAAATAGGTGCTGTCAAGGTGGCTGGGGCAGGGTCCTGTGGTGGGTAGGGGGCAGCTCCGGAGGAGCGCACACATCTGACGATGAAGGCACGGAGCTGTACACCTCAGGGGACATGCTACGTAGGTTACCTGCTGACACACAGGTTCTTTCAAAAGAAAGCTGACACAATGCGCTACCCATGGCCCTGACCACTGGAGGGGTCCCTGGGTCTGGACAACAGAGCTGTTCTGGCCGGGGGTCAGGGTGGCCCCTCCTGGCCTGCCCAGTCTTCAATGCTTCCCTCTGGGGTTACAGGAGGGCAGCACCAGGTGCAGGGCAGAAGCAGCCACTGATCACCATTCAAAGCAGGGTCTCTCCTCTCCCAAGGCTCCAGGTCCTGTCCCAAAAGAGCTGCGGAAGTGCTCGGAAGGGGACGCTCAGTGGGGCCTCACCCAGACAGACAGTGAGCGGTCCTTGCTGCCCACAGCACAGCAGCAGTACGGACAGCTGGGCTTTGCGGAGCTCCCGTTCTTCTGCTTCTTCTTGAAGATTTTTGGGTTGAATTTCTAAAACCAAATGACAAAAGTTAGTAACGAATGAAGTGTCAAGCAGGTACCCCACGCCAAATACGAGGCACCCTGCAGTCCCAGCCCACCAGGGAGCCCCGCCAGACACTGGTCAGCCCTGGACACCCGCTTGGTTAGGGCATCTTCACAACTACCTAGCGGGCGTTGTGCTGAGGGTGAAAAAGAGGCTTAAGAGGCCAGGAAACGTACACCAATGAGTCCCCAAGAGTAAGTGGTCAGGCCTGGATCAGAGGCCGGCTTGACCAGCTGTGCGGTCCCCCTGCAGCCAGGTCCACGCACGGGAACTGCTGACCCCGGCCTCTGAACCCTCCTGGTTCCATAGGACCAGCTCTAGGAGCCAGGCTTTATGATCACGGTCTCCTGACAGGAGAGACTGTCTCCGTCTGCCCCTCCCTGTTCACGGTCAAAAGTGTTAGCCCTGCAGGACCTCACTGAGTCAGGCTAAGGCCATGCCACGGGGCTACCCCCATGTAACCCAAGTGTCACTTCTGCGAAGGCTGGGAACATGTGCTGGGCTGAAAGGGGCAGGAGGAGCGGCAGATTCAGGCTGGGAATCCGCAGGCCAGAACGACAAGGAGGAGCCTGGTGCAGGTGGCCCAGAGGGATCTGATCCCAGTGAGCAGGCGGGAAGGGCCAGGGTTGCACGGGGCTGGGAGGACAGGAACCAGAGGCGTGCAAGGTCCTGGGGCTGTGAGGCTCACATGGGGCATGCAGAAACACTGTGCTGACCATGAAGCAGGGTTTCAATTGTTTTAGCAACAAGGTCCAGGGTTGCAACAAAATCCTCCCAAGTCCAACAGGAAAAGATTAAAGTAGCAATGTTGTATGAAATTTATATTTTAAGTCACAATAGCTGATGATATATGTTATCAGTACAGGTGATGGAAAGACAAGCCCATCTGGTGATGAAACCCTGAGATCAGGGTCCTGGGTGACCCTTCATCTGGGTCCACCTTGGCCGCCGATCCATTCACTTGTTCGGTCGCTCACAGCTGGGAAAGTCCTGGCTCTCGGGACATTTCCATCAGGGCCCCAAAGGCACGGGGGTGGGGGACACACGCACAATCCTGAACTTGGGGCTCTGCTCCCTCCATGTCAAGATCAGGCGCTGAGGGTGAGGGGTGAGCATCCAGTGAGCCCAGCATGGCCTGGGAGCTCCGCCGGAGCCTGGTGGGTGGGCACCTGTCAGGGCCACAGGCTCGCGCCCCCCTGAGCAGACCCGAATGTGGGGAAAGGCTGGCGCAGGCTGACGACACTCCCGATCAAAGTCCAATTTGGGATGTCCCTCATGGTCAGTAAACTATCAGCACGGTATTTATCATGTTCACCTGCCAACAGAACATGCAGATGTGCATCTTTTCCTGAAGAATTAGCTTTAAAATGCTGAAACATTAAGTAAAACACAGTAAGGATGCAACACGTGCTGCATCTGAGGGGCCACCACCTCAGCCCCACCTATGGCCCTGGCTCTGGGAGCACAGCACTGTCCTGACTGAGGGGCCACAGCAGGCGGGGCTGACAGTGCCTCCCTGAGGCCCAGCCACTCACTCACCACGACGGTCACAGCTTTCCGGTGCCCGACGAAGTCCATGTTGGTCTTCCAGCCCTCCCGCTCAATGATCTGGGCGGTGGGGCCGGAGTTGTTCATGGCGTGTGCAGATACCAGGTAATGCCCGTCAGGTGACCAGCTGAGCCGCAACACGTGGGTCGTCCCTCCACACTGAAAGAGATGTCTGTGCTTGAAAGGAGCTCAAGGCCAACTCCGTGGCAGGACTGGCCCCAAGAATCAGGCTGAACTCTGACCTACAAACGTACACTGGTGGCCTGTACCCCAGCTTCTGGCTGTACTCTGGCCTCTCTGGAAGATCTGCCAGAAAGGCCATCAGAGAGCTAGGAGGGGCAGCATTCCACCCCCTCGACATGGTGCCTGGGCCCTCAGGACGGCCACCACCTTGCACCATCAACAAGTGTGGCCAGGCTCTGAGCATGGCCCCTTCTTCTGCCCTGTGCCTGTTAACTCCATGCGAGGTCAGCACAGCCCTCACTGCAGTGGAGACAGAGCCTTGCTGACTGTCAGAAGCCTGGTCAGGAAACTGTCTGCGACACAGCCAGTGACCATGGGGCCGCATCTGCTCTCCCGAAGTCCACCAGCCAAGAAGGGGTTTGTAAATTTCATATAAACCATAAACGGCACAGCAGACAGTCAATGTTCCCCCGACCCGGGCAGAGGGCAGAGGGCAGAGGCAGGGGATCCTTTCATGTTATTCCTCCTGCAAAGTGAGATGATGGTGGCTAAAGCCACCCCTTGAAGCTCAGGGTCGGTGCAGGGCAGCCCTAGAGACTCAGGAGTTAAGATCTAGGTTGCACATCCCTAGAAGAAGGCCGGGCAAGGCAGGGGCCGAGTGCAGCGCCCCACAGGCCCATCCCAGAGACGCACAAGGCCCACGGTGAGCAGGACTAAGCCACCGTGCTCAGGTCCACCCTTCCTACAAAATCTCGTGCTCACATCTCGTCCTCTGAGGGGCCTTTCCTGAGAGACCATCCTCCCAGCCACTTCTGCACACTCTGGGTAACTCCATCCCAGTCCGCAAGAATCTGCGGTGCTCAGGATGGCCCCACGCAGAGGAGGTACTTACAGGATATCTACTGGATAACAGCGACCCTGAGCTATGATCCCACAGGCAATCAGAACTCAAGTCAGGGAAGAGACAGTAAGATACTATACAAGCCACCACAGTCCTACCTCCAGACATCCTGATAACCAGACTGCTAAGTCTGCCCAAGGAAGCTGGCCAGCCTGTGGAGCAGAGGGCAGCAAGCCCAGCCCAGAGTACTCGGGGAAGACGCAAGAGCCTCGTCCACCTGCAGTGCCCCTGCCCTGCGGGGCAGTGCGATGTAAACACTTCAGCTTTAAGACCTACAATCCTTTTCACTTCAAAGGTGAACATTTAACAGCTTGTGAGAAGCGAAAGGTTTCCATCACCTGACTCTTGGGGCCCCAGACTCTGCGCTCCCCCAAGGTCTGGACCCTGAGCAGCCCCCGCCCTGGCATGAGGAGGCCAGGAGGGTTGCCTTGTTACCTCGTCGAAAGGCTTGGTGATGCTGGTCTCCAGCTGCCAGTCCAATGTCCTCCACACCTTCAGGCTGCGGTCATCAGCTTGGGAGGCAATGTATTTACCGACAGGGTCCCAAGTCAACCCCTTCACCAAGCCAGAATGACCTCTCAGAGTAGCTAGAATTTCTGTGAGGAAAAAAATAAAAGGTTGGAAAGGCGTTACCAAAGGGAAAATGATGATTCTCTACAGAAACCTGGGCCGGGGAATGGCCAGTCCAGAGAAGGGACTTCGGCATGTCCCCGCCCCTGGGCACTGGCAGGAGCGCCCCCTAGTCTGACTCCCATCCAGGAGGCGGGCACCATAGACGTCCCTTCAGACACAGCTCACGCTTGTAGGCTGAGGCCTCATGTGCCCCCAGAGGGCGGACAACCAGGGCCGGGTTGGGGCTGGGCAGAGATGTGCCCATCTTGTCCGCAGCTGGCAGTCCCGCCGGGGCTCTCCTCTTCTGTGCAGGGCCCGTGCCCATCTGAGCACTGCTGATGGGAGCTCCCCAGCAGCTCCCCCGATAAGCAGCAGGCCTGATGGCTGGGGATGGGCCTATACTGAGTGAGTCCCCTGGTCCTCATCACTGAGATCGAAGGTGTGGGAGACAGGCAGGCTCAGCGCCGTGATCTGAATGCTACTCCAGCCTCTGTCCTGGGCTGAGCCCCCACAAGCAGTGGGCTTGCAGAGAAAGTGACTAGGGCCTAAGCCCCTGGGAACACACTCTAGACACCAACCAGGGACACAAGGCATCCCACTGGCTACGAACTGCAGTGCTATCCTGGTTATGCCATCTGCAGTGACTGAACACATCGATAGAAATATCAGTCTTTGTGAAACTGAAATTTGTTATCCTGTATCCACTCAAGGGCTGCACCGAGCCCAGGGGTGGGAGGGTGGGTGCCGGTGAGCCACACAGGGACTGGGCAGGAACCCCCTGCCCTGTGGCAGGTCCGTGCAGGCAGTCAGTTACTGTTTCCCTGTAACATCAACCTCTTTTTAAACCTTGAATGTAACTGATAAATTAGAACCAAGTGACTGTGAGACTCTGCTGCTACTGGCAGACAGAGGTGGAGCCCCCTTCACTCCAGACACCGCAGGCAGTGCTGCGGACAGGCCGCCAGTCAGAGGAGGCCAGACCTGGGAACTTGACAGCATTCCAGATGACGACGGTGTTGTCCACGCTGCACGAGGCCAGCCAGGCGTCATGGGGCGACCACGCTACATCCATCACGTCTGGAAGACAAGGGCTGGCAGTGAGTCTCTTATCGGGCCCACAGACTCAGGAAGGGGCCCTGGGGACCACCCTGTCCACCAGCGGGCTCAGCAGCTCGCGGCTTCTCACTCCTGAGGAGACCCAACCTGGGCCCATCCTCACTGGGCCAACCTGAGAAACTTCCCCCCAGGTTCTTCCTCTGGCCACAGAACCTACAGCACCCCGCAGCCTCCGCCCGCTGTGGGAGCCCACCCACACCCACCGGGTCTTCAGCCCTGAACCGCTAAGCTGGCTTCTCCGCTCCCAACCGGGATGTCCCCAGGGGGCGTCAGGCACCTGGCAGGACACCTGGCACACGTCAGAGCTCAGCAGCCCGGCCTGCTTCAAGAGGGACCCGCCCCCCTGTGGCCCAGTCCCCGAGACTCCATCCCTGTGGCCCCCCACACGACTCATTGCGCTCCTGTCTGACTCGCTTTTAAGTCTGCAAAACATGGAACAGAAACCACCAGCCCCTAAGGGTTACCCTGAGGATGAGACAAAGACACGGCAATACACAGCAGGGCGGTGACACAGGCCAGCTGTGCCCACCTCGCCGGGCGCGGGGGATGGCGGGGTGGTGAGGGAATGCCCAGCAGTGAGTCAGGAGCTGGCTAGTCCTTCTCTCAGAGGACTTTACATCTTCGGAGGCAGCCTGGCGACAGCCCGTCACGCAGGCTCTGACTGCGCACCATGTCCAGGGATCATGGCCCGCCTCCACACCTGGCCTGGCTCTGCAGAGGGCTGGGCCTGGGGCCTTAGACTAGGAGCGCACCCTGGAGTCCTCTCTGAGGCCAATCACCCACAGCAGGAATCGGGGTGGAGCACTGGATCAGCTTCTGGCTCCTGAGTCTAGCTCCTCTCAATGCCACAGATGGCTTCACCAAGACCCTGTGACCTCCCGCTGTCATCAGCAGAACGTCCGTTTCAAACCTCCCTTATTAGCTGGAGGATTCTGATTTCCCCTTCTCACTTATTAAGCACACTTTTATATTTTAAATTTTACTTTAACTTGCAGCAGAAGTGCAGACTTTTCACTTCTGTGTCTGAGGTCGTCTCTGTGGACAACCCCTGCTCCTACCCTCCGCTGGGAGGTCTTCTGTGCCAGCGGCTCTGACGCAAATGCAGCGTCCACAAAGGGAGGCCTGAGAGCTGGGAGGGCAGATGCGCACCCCGCGGCATCTCCCTGCGGTCCTGCTCTGCGGTGCCTCCAGAAAGGAAGGCCTCCGGGTGAGACTTAGAACGCTTCTCTAATGTCTAGAGTCCACTGTGCTGTCTTCAGCTGAGGCTCGAGGTCACTGTCTTCTCACACACACCAAGAGATGCTTGCTACCTCACGCGGGGAGCGACCCTCTCCCGACATCACCGACCATCAGTGTGGCCTTCACGACACGCCAGGTGCTCAGGTGCACTGAAGCCTACTTCAATGTGGTTGCCTCTGCCCAGCACTGAAGTTCTTCCAGGTCCCTGCTCATTCTTCCAGACGCCCTCTGGAGTCGTGCTGAGTCATGCGGCAGACCCACTCACGTGACACGACTTCCTCCTGAACCCCAGGTTTGGAGCGTCTGTCTTCAGACCACCCCAGCCCTCTTCTCACCATGGCTCTGCACACACCTGGACCCTCCCTGCACTCAATTTACGTTTCTGGTCACTGACGTTCCTGCCAACTCTCCACTACCATTCTGGGTGAGTCCAAGCAGATGGCCTTCTAACACCCTGACCTCCTCCACCAGCTCCCGTGACCTTGGCTTCCATGGCCTCGGCTACTCGTTCCCCCGGTCATGCCCAGAGACCATCCCTGAAAGGTCACCGTGACCCGGCCTGGCCTCATTTCCGCGTCCCACACCCCCCACCAGCTCGGTGGCTCTGGCCCACTCTCTGACAGGTCTTCTGGGTGCAGCAGCCTCTCCACTGATGACGCCGCTTGGGGCTGGGCGTCCACCACCCACTGTGGGCCTCCCCGTCACCCTCCTGTCCTCACAGGACCCTGACAAGACCAGCTGCCTCCGCCTAGCCCCACCTCACCTGGTCTCCCCTGGCCCCTCCACACAGGCCTTCACCTGATAGCACGGGCATGAGCTACATCTGCTGGGGCTGCTGGCGGCCATCAAGCCCAGTGCTCAGTCCTGGCCTCAAAGCAACAAATACCTGCAGTTTGCTCTCTTCTGACCCGGGGTCCACCCTAGGCCTCTGCTCCCACCCACACTTCTCCCCTGACTCAGCGCCCACATACCCAAATGCCCAGCTGCTGGCCCACTCACCCAGCAGCCCCTCCGTGAGGCCACACCCCGCCTCGCAGGACGGCACCCACACCCCTTCCACCGCTAAGGCCACAGTCCGGAGTCGTCCCTCAACCCACCAAGCACGCGTGTACACCCCAGGGCTGTTACCCTGGTTGCTCCCTCCGCCTGGAAAACTCTCTGGATGCCCACACAGGTGTCCCCTCACCTTCGTGTGGTCTCCCCTAGGAAGCCACCTTCTCAGTGAGACCCTCCTTGGAATCTGAGTAAAACTGCACTTATCTTCCAGGGTCTTTCGTGGCTTGTTGACTGTCTCTCTCACAAGAATGTGAACTCCCTGGGGGTGGAACAGCACCTGGAATATACCAGGCACTCAATAATTATTTGTTAAATGAATAATAAATATTACTTCGGGAAAAAATAACATCTTTATTTAAAAGTATTTAGTCTTTCCACTGATGAAGTGGTCATTTCATTTCTCAAAAAAGATTTGCGGCTTAAGTCTCAGACCTCTCACACATTTCTTGGGAAAATTATTCCTGAGTATTTACGATTTTTGATCCTACTGTGTGAGGAGTCTCTTTTTATCGTCAGCTACTCCATCCAACTGGCTGTTACTAGTGAAAGACAATTAAAAATCTCCTTAGATGAGGCCAGTTCCATGACTCATCTTTATGAGCCCGAAGTGCTTTTCGATGGTTTCTAAGCTGTAAGGGCTTCACTCCTCGGGCTTCCCTGATGTGCAACGCCACCATCCTCACAGCAGCTCACGGTGGGGTTATTCTGTAGTCTGTCTCCTTCTTCCGGTTCTGTTTAGCTGGACTGCAGAACTTCCCGAGTAACACACGGAGTGCTAGCGCCCACACCTGGCTCTGCTCTGTGTCAGTGGGAACAGGCCATGGGCTGTAACACTTGCCCCAGGCTGACTCTTATGACGTGAAGGAACCAGCTTTCTACAGCCATTTTTAAAAAGCATTTGTATTGGGAATTGATGCTGAATGATCTAATACTCCTTTCAGAACACCTCCCAGGATAACTCTGGCGTCTCTCACTTAACCTCCTGGTGTGTTAAGACAGTTAAAAGAGAACTTTACACAGAATTCTCCCATTGTAAATCACATTCAGTGACTGCTTTCAAATGCTCCTAAATTCACAAGTATTCTGTTTGTGATTTCTCTAGCTTTATTCATATTTGTCTATGCTTTTGTCTCACTATTGTTTATTAGGTTTTGGAAATGCAGGGTAATAGCTTCCTTTGAAGAATAAATATTTCTATGTTCCAGGACAGTTTTTCTTAATTGTTTGAAACAACACATCGACAAATAACTCAGGATCAGGAGCCATTTCTGAAGGTAACTTCCAGCTTCTTCAATAGTTTCTACTTTGTTCAGATTTTCCTAACCCTACTGTATCCATTTTGAAAACAAGTATTTTTTAGAAAACTCCATTCCTCTTAGTATTTTGTTTGGTTTTTCAGTCCAATACTATAAACATCACATTGTGCTCTCTTTGTTGTCTTTTTTCCCTGTGGGTTAAGTATTTTTTAAGACCTTTTATTTCTAATTTTTTCTATGGGTTTTTTCCCCATCCCGATTAAATGTGCGAAGTATATGTTTTTCACACTTAACTTTCAAAGACCAATGCTTTCTATTCATGTATTTCTGCTTTTTCACTGATTTTTTTTTTTCCTTCTTAAATCGTTCTGCCCACACCTGCTACCAGGACCACCTGCTACCAGGACCACGCAAAGGAGTGACAGGTACCTGCTGAAGGTGGGCAGCCCCACCGCCTTGGAGAGGAGCCCGGGGGTAGCTCAGGAGAGGTTCGAGGTCATGGCTCAGCCAGGGTCTCAGGTGAGAGGCCCTAGGAGCATCCTCACGGGAGCCCCGCCCTACGCTTGGATGACCTCACAGACCCTTGTCCGCACTCCAGGGAGGCTCACCTAGGACCCCACTATGAGCCCTGTGGGCAGGTAAGGGTAAGCCACATGTCTGTACCACCAGCTCTGCAGGGTGGCACCCGCTCTGCCCTACGAAGCCCCAGTCTCCCGCCCCAGCTGTCAAAGGCCCGGCTTGGGCCCTTGCAGCTTTCGTCCGAACCACTGAAACTGCTTCCCCTGCTGCACTGCCAGCAGATGCCCCGCTTCCACCTCCTGCCTCTTCCCAGATGAAGAACACCCTCGTGAACCAGCAGCTCAAGCCTTCCCCACCCTGGCCCCATGTTCGCTGTCTTGCACGTCACATGGCAAGACCCAGCAGTGTTGATGCCGCCAACCTGCTCTGACACCAAGCCTCTCCGGCCTCCGCTGCCCTGCCTGGCAAACCCTTCTGGCCACTCCTGGCTGGACCGTGGTCTTTCTGAGGCAGCCCTGGCATCTAACTGAGCGCTATCAGCTTCAGTCCTGTCTGAACAACTGTCTCCTTCCACACCAAATCTACTTCAAACACTCTGCATACACATGAAAAGTCAGGTAAAAAGCCTTCTGGTGGCCCCAGTGTGCGGGTTTCTGTGGAATAAATAAAGTGCGCTTACGGACTGAGTGATCCACTGATGGAGGTAGTGACTCAGTTCACCAGGATAAACAGCGGAACGTGGGGAGTTCTACATTAAAGATACAAACATACACCCCATGAAGGCAGGAGTGGGGACGGTGACTACACAGACTTCGAGGGATGGCAAGGTCTGACCGATGGTGATGGGGAGGGTGGCCCAAACTCAGGGCTGTTCTCAGGACCCAGGCAGCCCTGGGGCCGCCCACCCCTGGACCGCCCACTCACCCCCTGAGTGGCTCCGCAGGATGGACACACATCGCCACTGCTCCACGTTGGCCAGCTCGCCGCTGGAGCCGAGCACGGTGCTGGGCCCGATGTACCTGCGTGAAAGGGGGGTCAGGAGGGCGCCCCAGAACCCCAGCACCACACAGCAGACAGACAGACAGACCGTGATTGCGGGGTGCCCCGCTGGAGAACAGGGCTGACTAGGCAAGGGACGGTCTGTGCCCAGGGGGAACACCGCACAGCTGCCACGCAGGACCCACCCTAGGGTATAACTAGTGACAGCAGCAGCCTGCAGGCCGTCGTAGAGACCAGGAGACCACACGCACCATCCTCACATGGAAGGTGGACCAGAAGGACACACAGGAAAAATTCCAACATATTAACCGTGGCTTTTCTTAGGTGGTGGGATTGTGGTGCTTTTCTTTAACATTTGTTCAGATTTCCGAATTGTGTACTAAATGTGCTGTTCATGTTGGCTAAGCAACAGCTTCAGGAGCAACTTTCCAGCCCTCCTGTAATGACCTGAACACCTCTGCCATCAGAGCTGAGGCACAGAAGTGCTCAGCCAGGGGCGTGGCTTCTGCCCCACAAGCAGTCCTGGGTCCCGCAGGTGTGGCATCAATGAGCCTCTTCACTCCTGTAAGGCCTCCTGAGCCCTCGGGAAGAGCTCACAGGAGCAGCTGGCTGGGCCGAAGGAGACAGCCTTTCCTTTCCAAGCCATGGCCAGAGGCCACTCCAGCTGAGCAGGAGGGGAGGGTCTGGTCCCCAGTCTGCGTGGCCCCGGCATCCCAGGACCCAGCCTGAGGGACTCGGCCTAGGTTCACAGAACAGTCTCCAGGAGGTGTGAGTGCATCGTGGGTGCAGAGCAAGGGTTTTTAGGGACAGCGGGGACTCCCCAGGACCCCAGGAAAGGCTGCCAGAGAAAGGGGAACAGCCACAAGGGTGGCCCACACTCCCGCCTAGGATTCCGTCAGAGCACCCTGACTTCACCATCTGTGTTGGGGGCTTCATCTGAAGGACAGAACAAGGGAGCCACCGACGTCAGCCCTGGTAGGGATTAATCCTCCCTTTCGAGCAGAAGCCCTGCAGCCCCAAAAGGGGCACTGAGCAGGTCCCCAGGCAGCTGGGGGTGCCTGCCTTCCTGCTCAGGCCCCAGTTGAGCCCTGGGGACTGGTGCCAGTAGGAGGAAAGTGCTGTGATGGAGACCAGCAAAGAAGTTTCTAAAAGTAAAACGAGAAGAAAGGAAAATGATGCTTACGTAGCCCGCTTCCACACCATAATCAGTTTGTCATCTCCCCCAGAAGCTAAATACATCCCACTGTTTGACCACCGCACACAGTTCACACATGCTGGGAAGAAAAAAAAAATAGGTGATGAAAATCCAGTAGTCATGCCCGTCTGCTCTGTGCAGTCTGGCAAGATGCAGAGGGTTCACAAAACCTAACCCGCCTCATCTCCTCCAGGCACCTTGTGGTGTGAGGGCCCCCGAAGAACCACCCCGTTCAAGCACTGACCTACTCGTGCTGCAAGAACGAGCCAGAGCAAGGTCTGGAGGGGAAGCTATATAACATAGCTTCTGAGAAGTGGCAGCGCTGATCAGTCGGCAGAGGGAGGCTCATTTCCAGGGAAACTGATAAATAACTAAATCTCATCATTTCAAAAGGGCAGCCTAATGATGACAGTAGATCTTTCCAAGTAGAGAGAATTCTTGAAATGAGAGCATTTGCTAAAAACGTCTAGGTGCCTTTTCCAGAACTTTCAGGGGAGTGGCTTGGTAGAGCATAAAACTCTGACTCCAAGCCACCTATCAGCTCTTTTAAATCCAGATCTCCCAAACTTGTCAGCACTGCAGGTAGACCGGTCCTGCACTTATAAACTGAGAGCAGCAGAACCCCTCTGGTCCTGGTGGTTCAGGGCCTTGGGAAGCCCCGTGACAGGAGGGACGTTACAAGGTGTGGTCCACACGTGGCCTGTGAGTGACTTGCGCTCCGGCCAGAGGACACCGAGGCCGGGAGAGCAGGAGGGTGCAGTGCAAAGGAAGGGGACACAATGGCTAGGGAGCATCTCAGGGAGGCGGTGAGGTGGGAACCAGAGCCAGGTACAGCTACCCTGAGGTGCAGGGGCTGGAGACCCAGGCATGAACACAGGACAGGAAACCACAACACTGTCCAAAGGCCACAGGTGCCAGCTGGGGCCCGGGAGCCACATGGTGGCCTTCTGAGACTGGTGGTGAGCTGTCTCTTGGGCACCCTTCCCCAGATCCCTACTGCTTCCAGGTCACTGGCCCCAAAGCCCCATGGAATCAGGCAGTAACGACTCATGAGCAGGAAATCACCAGAGGTACCTGCAGACTGTCCAAAGGTGGCTCTGTGGGCGGGCCGAGTCTTCTGCAGAATAACTCACCCCGGCGTGCAGCAGCGTCTGTGCCTTCAGACGGCAGGCCGAGGGGGCTGCCGCCGCGCTAGTCACAGACACGCGTGCTAGCCTTGGGCACTGTGCCGACACGCAAAGCCTGCAAAGGGCCACCCTGTAATACCTAAGTGATTGTCCATCTGGCAAAGCATCTTGGGGACATTTTCATCCTTCTCGTCATCCTCCTGGAGGACTGGAGACATATTCCAGATCACAACCTTCCCAGAATCCTGTCCTGGAACGAAGGAGCAGAAACAACCTAATGTGTAAGGAGTGCCAGCAGGAGCCTGCGACTGTCTTCACTCAGCTGTCCCAAGTCAGGGGTGACCAGATCAGAGGAACCAGAATTGCTCACGGACGTCACAGGCACAAGTAAGGGGAAATGCGTGCCAGGGATCAGAAACGGCAGACTCGGAAGGAGGCTGAGGACAGCCTGACTCTAAAGGAACAACCCTGGACTCAACTCCAGCCTGGCCTCTAACACGGATCCACCAGGGGCCCCATGAAGGTCCTCACCCCCACCCAGGACACAGACCCTCATCTCTAATGCAAAGAGGCTGGAAAAGCCGACGTCCCGGAGTGCCCCCTGCTCTGCGCTCGGGCAGCCCAGCTGCTCCTCCCACAGCTGCCCGGATATTTTGAGAACCAAGTCTGAAATGGGCCCTCACACAAGAGAGGGGACAGATCATGACCTCATCGGCCCTTTGCAGTCACCTATAGATGGGACGTCAACTAAGAGGGCACTCAGGGTTCCTGGGGTCATAAGGCGATGTACACTCTGCTTTGCCTTTCCGTAATGGCTTCTCTTTCTGACTTCCGTTACAACTGACAAAAGGGCGGCCCTCACCTAACTTTGTGTCATCAATGGCAGGACCTGAAAATGCCTGGAAATGGATGCGTCAAAATCTCCATTAAGCACGCCTGAAACTGCTACCTGGCCCGCTCAGCACACTTTCTGGGCGGCTCTCCTGGGCCTTCCTACACCGAGTAGGTGGGAGGTGCAGCTCCTCTGGCAGACAAGGAGAAAACCCCGGCCCCCCAGCCAGGCCCAGAGCTCCTGGGTAACGCAGTGGAACTCCAGTCGAGCTTCTCTGAGCCCAGAAAATGGGCCTAATAACTACATAACTGACTTCATTATTCAACCACCTCCTCCCTTCTGGGGTGAGAAAATGCCGCTGGAGCTCCGACAAGGGACCCAGAGCCCCTGCCTCCGGGGCCGGGCCACTCTCCATGCTCAATCAGGCTGGGCCCAGGATGCAGACTGATTTCAGTATTAACCTGATCAATAGGAGTCAGGAAGATAAACCTGCCACCAAAATATTTACAGAGCACACTGGGGCCAAAAACGGGCTTTGAGGTGGCCTGTTCAGATGTAAACTGTCACGTCCGTTCTGAAGATCAGCACATCCTCTCTCCAGCTCGTGGGGCACCAGGGGCAGTAGGGCACGGCAGCGGGCAGGAGCCCCTCTAGTGCTCTGTCAACATACCTTGTCCTCCAGTTGCGAACTTGGTTCCGTCAGGGTGAATATCAACTGAAAAAATTGGCTTGCCTGGAACAAAGAAAAAAGAAATATAACATCTACCTTGCTTTTATTCACTGGAGAATACACACAGACTCAGCCATTTAAAATACTGGTCATTCAAACAATATCTTGAACAACTGCTCCTAGGAAGAAAAATAGGCCACTGGTAAATGACCTGTGAGTAAAGGGAGTGATTTAACTTTCAGTTAAAGTATAATCTGCTAAGACTCTCCAAGCGACTTCAAATAGCTGCAAGTCAGAAAGTGGGACAAAGCATCGGTCACTAGAATGACCAAGCCTGCAGACCCAGGCACTCAGAGACAGGCCCCCGGGACAAGAGCCCGCCCCTCCCGGGGTGCACACTTGTAAAGGCCACGAGCTCTTCGTGCCAACAGCCACACAACTGTGTGGCTCACACAGTGGTGCCATCCTCCCTCCCACAGGTCTGCACTTGGCCGGCAGACCGGACACAGGGAACCGGCCCTAGCTTTCCCACCTGGCCCTCTGGCAGCTGGGCAGGACTAGTGGCAGCAAAGCAAGGCCCACTTCCCTCACCACGCTCCAGCTCCCTGGAGCCCTCCCGCGCATCTGCGTGGTGGCAAAGTCCATGGAGAGCCGGCCTTCTTGATGTAACCCTGCAGTAAGGGCTGGCATGAATGTCAGGACCAGGGGACGTGCATTCTCGCCCATGCTGGTCATCACGAGGTTGCAGGGGAAGCAGCTATGCATGGCCACCAGAGAACAGGCGCACCAAGTGTGAAGGCCTTCCTGTCTCGGGGAGTAAGGAGCAGTGCAAGGCAAGGCTGGGGATCACACCCCGCGTTGTTCTGCTCCAGAACTTACTGAGTTCCAACAACACAGCTACGCAATAGGCCCTGGTCACGCTGGCGGCTCTGGCCTGGTCCCTGAGCCAGAGCTCCAGAGCGACAGCTCTCATTCGGCCAGGTGGCAGCTGACTGGACCTGGGGCACACGTGGTGTGCTCAAAGTGGTTCCATGCTGGGAAATACAGCCCGGCTGCCCTGGGCACTGGTTCTAAGGGCTCACGAGACGGGCCCTGACACAGCCTGCACTTGCATGGTCTGAGCAGCCAGACCAGCAGCAGAAAGCGGTCAAAGGCCCGAGGAGAGCCCGCCTGCCAGATGGTGCAGACCCCAGTAGTCCCACATTAACCTTCAGGAGAAGGGCCTGTCTGTTGGCTACCGGAGGGCCGCGCAGAGTGCACGGGGAAGGGACTGGAGGCGCCATCACTCAGGCTGGCAGGGCCACACACTCCTGGGCCAGGGTCTGCCAGCTGCCACTGAGAACGTGCCACCCTCCCCAGAGGCTGACGGCTAGAGGAAGCAGTTGTGAGAAGGAGGTGGCTGCCTCTCTGGGCCATGAGGACCGCACCTCAGGAAGGGCTAGAGAGACAGGAGGGTTGGGGCTGCGGGACCGCAAGACCACAGCGCCAAGACCCAACCAGGGTCCTGCCGGACACCAGAACGACCAGCTGGCACCCCCTTAGGAAAGTCAGAAGAGCAGATACCTCAAGGGTGGTGAGGAGGGCAGTGGGGGAGCCTGGAGGTTTTAGCTAACAGAAGCAACAGAAGCAGTGTGGCGGCACTTGTGGCCTTAAGGGAGGCCCAGCAGCCCAGCACCTGCGCTCTGGAGAGAGCCAGCTGCTATGCAGGGACCGGCCACCCTGAGACCACTGTGCTGAGGGAGGCCCTAGCTGTCCACACAGAGAGGACCGAAGAACCCGGTCCCCCGTGAGAACTAAGGCCCGGGACACAGGACCCCAGGCTTCTAGCCCCAGGCTGCCTGACCCCCACAGGTTCCGTGAGGAGCCTTGCCCATGTGCAGAATCACAAGCAACGAAACCGGGGTTTTAAGCTGGCAGGTCTGTTATACAGGAGATAACCCAATATGCCAATTCAGTCACTTTTCTGCTTAAGCCAACCTGCGCTGGGGATTTCTCATTTTAACCAAAAAAGTTCAGCTGAGCCAGCATCGGTCTTTGTAAGGCATCAGCAAGGACCACCCCTGGGCCCTTGGAGCGCCTTTCAGCTCCTGAAGTCTGTGAGCTGCAGGTTGTTTCCTCGAGGAGAACTTACCTACCAGTCAGCCCGACCCTCGAGAGTACACAGAGCCTGGGGGGCCGAGGGGGGCTCCGCTGCCCGGGTCCTTCCCACCACACCCACTCTGACAAAAAAGAGAATTACCTATGACCCAGCAGTTCCACTTTTGGTTTATACGCAGAAGAACTGAAATCAGAGTCTCAAAGAATATTTGTACATCTACCTTCATAGCAGTATTAGTCACAGTAGCTAAGAGGTGGAAGCAACCCAAGTTGTCTATTGATGGATGAATGGGTAAGTAAAATGGGGTCCAACCACATGATGGAATATTACTCAACAATGAAAAGGAAATTCTGACACAAGATACAATATACATGAACCTTGAAGACATGTTAGTTTACATAAGCCACTCACAAGCACAGATACTACATGATTCCACTTACATGAAGTTCCTACAGTTTCAAGTTCACAGAGACAGAAAGTAGAAGGGGGTTTGCCAGGGGCTGGGGGCGGGGTGGGGAGTTGTTGCTTCAAGGGCACAGAGTTTCAGTTTAGTGAGATGAAAGGTTCTGGGGACCCGTCGTGCAACATGAATGTATGGAACACTACTGAATTACAGGTTAAAAGATGGTTAAGATGGTAAGTTTTATGTTTATTTTGTGACTACTTAAAAAAATGCTAACCAAAATCAAACCAAACCAAACCAATATGTATATAAGCTGGAGGGGCCTGGCAGGGAGGTGGGTGTGGCTGTAAAAAATGTGGAACTAATTGGTCTTGACTGTGGCGCATCCACAAACCTACACACAGTGAAAACGAGCGCAGGACTTGCTTATCGGCCATGTCCACACAGATGAGCGCCACAAATAAATGTGGGAAAATCAGCGTAAGATACTGGAGTCTGCCAGTGTTCATGTGACATTACACTGCAGTTGGGCAAAATGTGACCACCAGGAGAAACTGGGCAAAACATACAGAGACTCTCTCTGTGAGGGACAAACACATACACAGTCTGTTTTCTAAAAGCTGTGTATATGCATGTGTATAACACAAAAGTAATTAACACAGCTAAATATCAAAACACCAGTGGCTGTCATAACAAAACCGATCCTTTTCTTGTGCAGGATGGGCTATAACGAGAACCTCCTGGGGAGCCTCCTGCCCCACTGCTCTCGGGGGCAGGTACCTATCCAGCTGCCACTGGCCTCTCATCCTTAACTTTACCACAACATAACTGCTGGTCTTTCCGGCCCAAACCTGCCCACCTCGGACAGGAGAACAACAAGCCCTCACAACGGCTTGCACAACTTGCTGCAACTTCCCTGGCCTCATCTGCTGGCCCCTGGCCCCTCTCTGCTCTCAGATGGCATGGGGTGCTACCATGCAGCACCCAACCCAGCCTGGTCCTCTCTCTGAGGCCCACCCTAACCTCCCTCCCTGAAAGCACTCCCTCCCCAGCCCCTGGAGCAACCTCTTGCACACGTATAGTTTCCTCCACTGGACGTCTGTCCACTCCACCCACCGGAAGGTCTGCGCCAAGAGCTTAGTGATGTGGTCTGTTTCAGCCATGGCCCGGTCCCCAGGACCTAGTGGCTGGGCACACAGTTGGCGCTCAGTAAACACCTGCTGTTGTTCATGGCTGAGAAGGCCCAGAGCAAAGATCCCAAATGCTAACACTCCTCAGTATCACTGGCACCCTGATATCTGGAAGGCAGGCTCCTGCTCTCCCAAGGAGGGGACTCAGGCTAGTAGCCACCCGCGGTGGGGGAGGGGGCATGCACAGCCTCAGCCACAGAGCATCTGTGGCTGTCATCTCTCCCGCTATCAACCACAATGACCTCTCCAGTCCCCTCAAGTCAGCGCGACCACAGGGACACGTCAGGGTGCCAGGTGCCTGAGAGAGCACACAGCACAGGAAGGAAGCTGTAGCAACCCCGCGACCGTTTTCTGTTGTTTTTGCCACGAATTAGAGTTGAAGAAAGTGACAGGTACATCGTGTGCAAACCTTACTCACTCCTGCAGCTTCTGCCAACATATAATCAAGAAAGTTCTGGTCTTTCTTCATACTCTTTTCTCCTCTAATTTTACAGAACAGAGATATTCCCTGAAAATTATCTGCAGGATGAAGTTCCATAAATACAGTCATCTCTCCCACCTGGTTCCATTAGAAAGTTAAGAGCGACTGAAACAACACCCCTCCCCATAGGGGGAAAATCTGTTAGCTTAACAGCCACACAGTGAAGAAAATGCTACAGTTAATATTGTATCATATATTTGACAGTTGCTAAGAGAGTAAATCTTAAAAGTTCTCATCAAGAAAAAATAATCCTGTAACTATGTGAGGTGACAGATGTTAAGTAGACTCACAGTGATCACTTTGCAACATATACAAATATCGAATCATTACGTTGTACACCTGAAACTAATACAATGTTGTATATCAATTTAAAAAAAGAAAAATAGATCTACAATATTATTTATATGGAAGATGCAGTGGAAACACTTTAGCTGTCTGAAGGGAGGCTATTCAAAAAAAAAAAAAACCCCACTGGATTTGCAATGATATTGGGCATTGGGCTAAGACCTTAAGCAATTCAGGTATTTTTATAATCTGGTATACATAATAAATAGCACCAAATCACCCTCTTATATTTTCCAAATGGTCTGAGAGACCACATAAAAAAGTTTTAACAATGTATTCTCCTTTTTGCATTTTCTCATTTTTCCTACACTGAACAGGTATTACTTTTATTAAAAAATTATTTTACATTTTCCGAATGACAAGTATCAAACCACAAAGTGCTTCATTATCCAGATCCGCACACAACATTAAGGCATCCTAGTAAAATCAGATTTGGCAACTGTCACAGCCAAAAAGAGAAGGAGCCACCCTGTTCCTCAACAGCAGTCTGAGTCCAGGATGGAGACCAAGTCCGAGAAGGAGCCCTAGCCTGGAGCCTGAGCGTCTGACGGGGCAGGACCCGGGCGGGCAGTCTGGGAAGGCCCTGTGCGGCCTGCTCCCTCCCTCCCTAGCTGCCCCTTTCCCAGTCTCACTGATTCCATGGGGTCCCCTTTGCCCCCTTACCTCACACCCCACATTTGACCTGGTGACTCCACATTCACTGGAACTTTCTGGGGAGGAGGAAATGTTCCAAATCTGATGGGGGAACACGTGTTTGTGAAAACACATCACACAGTAGGCTTAATGCCTGTGCATTTCACTATGTAAATTACATATACAAACATGCGTGTAATGCTCACAATGCTCATGACACACTGAGTCTAGCCCTCTCTCAGCCGCCAACACCACCCGGTCACCCTGCCCAGACCAGGGCTGCAGCCTTGTGGCAGGTTCCCCCTTGCCCCCTTGCCCGCTGAGTCCCAGCACAGAAAGACCTCTAAGACCCTCCTCAGGCCGCCTTCCTCCTCTGTGCCCATCATGCTGAGAACCAGTGCCCACGGGTCCTGGGTACTGGCAGTTCCAGCTCCGTCACCATCCCCACTCCTCCTCAAACCCACCAGGCAAGTTCTGGCTCCTCCCTCAGCCGGCAGCCTCTCTCACCTCCACCAGGCCTATGTGGTGGCCACCGTGCCCGTCCAGGGGCCCTCCCTCTAGGAATAAAGCCCCCCAGGAGCTCCTCAGTAATTCTCCACTCACAACAAGGTCTCTGCTCACATGTGCCACAAAGCACTGCATTTAAAACTCTCCCCACCACCTCTACCCCAGGCTCACCTGTCTGCTGCTTCTCCCACACCCACCCGCCCACCACTGTGATGCCCCATTTGTGATGCCCCCAGTCCGCCCCTCCTGGCATCCCCTTCTTACACAGGATGCCCCGCAGATGCCCTCCCAGTCTCACTGCCTAGTCCACGTGCAGCCCCCCACCTCGCCCCACAATCACTCTCATGACCTGCTGAGGGGATGAATTCATCGAGTGCCCTTCTGTGCGGGAACTGGTGGAGGGTGCAGAGACCAGGAGTCCGCTTGGATGAAGGCCTATCCTGGCCCTCGAGTGAGCTGTGCTGCCTTCTGTCTGCTCCCCACTGCCGGGGCTATGGCCAGGCAGCTTCCCTGCCCTGGGCTGGTTAATGCATCAAGGCAGGTATTGCTTTCAAAAGCATCAAGTTTTGACCTAAATGGGTTTTTATTTTGCCAGCATTGCTCTAAACCATTTGCAATCTGTTTTGTTTCATCAATGCCCCCTCCTAGAAGAACAGCAAGACACAACTATGTAAGTGGGCTCCCTGGGGAAGACCTGGGTGAAATGTGTCCTTGCGTCACTGGAACCCCCACCGGACTCCACCACAAGGTCTGACCTGTTCGTGGCACCAGCCAGAATGAACAGCAAGTTTTATGAAACAAGTAACTCTACCAGTCAAGGCAGCAGACATGGTGGGCTACATGTCTGCCGGCCACCTCCCATCCACCTCCTGCGCACTCAGTTACGGCGTGCCCCTGAGCTGCGGGCCTGGCTCAGCACTCTGAGGGCTTACTTTCAGTGGTGTGGTCAGCTACCTCTCTGGCTACAGTGGATGTCAGCAGGTAGCAGGGACCGTGTGAGGGAGGGTGTGGGACCGAGCTGGCCCCAGCAGGCAAATGGGGCCGACTCAAAGTCCACGACTAGGGCACAGCTCCCCCACCCCTCCAGTTCCTCCCTGAGAACATTCTGCTGATACCCCTCGACTGGAGAACTCTCAAAAACTAAATGCCAGAGAAGGTGCACTGGGCACCTCAATAGAAAGCTCTGGCCCCCAGAGTGCCAGAAGCAGCCCTGCCTGGGGGGTTCTGGTCCCAAGCTGCACCCCGTGGTTTCTGAAGGCGATTCCCAAGGAGGAAAGGTAGCCCAGCTCTCCAAGCCGAAGGGGCCAGCCTCAGCACTGAGACCTCTGCTTGGTTCCAGCTTGCTCCCCTAGTGACCAAGCAGGTGAAGGTAATGCAGGGCCCTCACCTCTGGTCTGGCCCCGGGGGTCCCCCACCTCACTCAACCTAAGCTTCCTTCTGCAAACTGTCCTGTCAGAGATGCTACAGGTCACAGGAGCACCATGGATAACACAGGAGCTCACAGCCAGTCTTAAGAAGGGTCAGCTTCAAGGTGCTCTGGTGAGCAGCTCGAGGAGCCCCGACTTTCCACCCTCCCCTCCAGTCCTGCCATGTGGGCCCGTCCTTGCAGTCACAGGCTGGCTGCCACACGCAGGGCAGGGGAGTCCCAAGGAGAGATGGGATGGGCAGCTCAAGCACCCCTTCTTCCCCGACTCCCCACAAGCCCCCAGCAGCACCCCTCCCAGTTGTATCGGCTGGAACGGCCCCCCCGTGCCTGGTCCCCAACGTGTCCCTGGCCCTCACCCACACTCCGGCTTAGGGCCATCAAGACTTGCCCCTGCAGCAGAAGGCAGACACGTGCTCACATCCCTGCTCCATCCCGCTCCCACAGAGCTTTCAGCTCCCTCCTGAGGCTCTCAGCCCTCCTCCATCCAGCCTCTGCCTTCACGGTCCTCCGGTCCTTCTGGGTCCAGACTCAGCCCAAGGGCGCACCAACAAACCAGGCCCTCCTTCCTGGGGCTGCCATCTGCCCTGATTCTGGAGCATGGCCTGTTCCCCTTCCTCCTAGCACACAGCTTCCTCATCACCTCTGATCTCTAGAACTTCTCTCCAGAGGGATCCAGTGTCTGGTGCATAAGTCAGTGAAAACTCCACAAGTGGGTTACCCACGGCAAACTCCACCCACATTTCTTCTGAATCTTCTCCAGATGAAACCTGGTTATTTTTTAAATCAACCCACTGTCTTCAGGCATAAGACAGTGAGAGACTGTGAAGAGAGCTTGCATCTCCTGAGCCCTCGCCGGTGAGCAGCTGTTACCAGCCTCGTGAAACCGACCTGTGTAAGATGTGTCGAGAACATTCTGTGACACATACTTGCTGAGGAGCAGAGCATGGAGACTCAAGAGCAGGACTACATGACTCCAAAATAAAAGGCACAACTCTTGTCTTCAAGAAGCTTACGACCTAGTTGGAAGGATGAGACAAACAGGTGAAAAGGCAGATAACTGTAAGGCTTTCCTTGCCCAGAGCAGTTTCTCAGCCAGGCACTGCCACGTGCTCATGGGGGAATGTCCTCTGTGCTGCAGTGTGATCAGCAGCCATCCCGTGCTCTTTCTACTGGACACCAGCAGCACCCCTCCTGCTGGGAAACCAAGAACATCTCCAGACACTGGCCAGCTGAGGACCCCTGATCTAGAGCAACCGCCCGGTTTATCTTAATGTCTCTGTGATCATAACGTGTCACAGTCTGGGTCCCTCCTGGCCCGTTCACCAAGATAGGTCTGCAGAGGCCCCAGTAGCTGTGTGGGGCCTGTCCACACCCAGCCTGGCTCCACTGTTGCACCGCCCTTCCCCACACTCCCCCTTCCCCAAGATGCGGTGTGTCTCAGTAGGGTGTCTTCAATCCTTCGTGGAATGAGACAGGGCAGGGAAATAATCTGATCACAGGACAGAGAAAACACACACCTACAGCAATGTGATTAACTGACAAATCATCCCATTATAGAAAACTGGCCAAACACCTTTCTACAACACTGCCATCAAAGTGTGAGCCAGAGGCCAAAGAAGGACGAGGTCTTTCAGTCCCCAACCTTCTGGTTAGAATGGGCTTCACTGCAGAGCTGCACACAAACCCCGTGAGAATTCCAGAAGGACTCTCAAGAACGAAGGCCCAGGGACGTGAAGAACCGTGAATCTCAATGAAATTTTCTCAACGTACAAATACATTTTTCTACAACCAAAAGCCCAACTGCTTTCACTTTCTGACCAATACATGGTCATAACCTAACTTAGAAATGAACCTTATTTTGGCCAAGCCTAAAATAAAATATTAATGGAATACTATAGCCAAGAACAGAGTGAACCAGGTGGCTGTGTGAGAACAGTGCCTAACATATGACTTCCGTGTACATGAGAAGCATCATCAGCTCTTGCTGCACATCTTAATCAAAGACAGTCTTTTACATCTGGGACGGCGAAATGCAGGGAGGAGCACGTTTCTTCAGCTTTAGCGAGGCCCAGAAGTGGAGCCACAAGCACAAGACTTACAGCTGATAAACGATGGTGTGTGGTAGTCAGTCTGATTCCAAGTCCAAGGCTCGTTACTGTGATACGACTTAAAGATCTATGAACTTCCTGATCACCTTACAACAGTGATTCTCAGGTGGGGGTGATCTGGCCAACAGGGAACACTGGCAACATTTGGAGACACTTTCAATTGTCACAACAGGGTGTGTGTGTAAAGGTGCTACTGGCATTGGGTGGGGAGAGGCCAGGGACGCTGCCAACGTCCCAAGACATGCAGGCTGGTCTCTACAACAACATGGTCCAAAATGTCCACAGCACAGAGACTGAGAAACCCTGCCTTGGAGAAGAGGTCTTACCATCACCAAAGGCTGGAAAGACGAAGACCCAGAGCACACCCACCCCCAGTAGCTGCTTCCCCCTCGGCTTTCAACTTGCCCTCTCCAGGGCTTTCAACTTGCCCTCTCCAGTCACAGCCACAGGGAAAGCGCAGGACTCTCTGCTCTTTCCCTCTCTGGACTCAGACACCAGAAAAAGTATGTTTGAGCTGAATAAGGAGTCAGGAGACATGAATGCAGAGTTGGGAAGCCGGAAAGTGCAATGGTGCACTCTCCAAAGCACCACACTCCTCCTGGTTTGTTAATCCCAAGTGCGGCTGGCAGCTTTCCTGCCCACCCCTCTCCCCACTCCAGGCAGCTCCTAACACCCACCAGTCTCTACAGGAGGCTCAGCAGTGATTCGGACCATCATTGTGTCCTTCAGGACAGCAGTAATTTATCCCCACAGCCCCGCCAAACACTCCATGGGACAGGGTGGATTTCAAGAGATTTTAAAAGAGAGGAAATTTGACAAAGAACAGGTTTTAAAGAGTCTCAATTGCTTTGATCACTGTCTATTAGGTTTCCAAAGCACTTTATAGCCTGGAGAGCTGTCTTCCTTCCCAAGAGAACACCATAACCGGACCATGAAGATGGAGGGGCAGATACCGTAGTTTCTGCTCTAGGACGGCAGAGAGGCCCCAGGCTCACTGCCCTGCCCACTCTGCCAGGCTGGGATGACTGGCTGCTGACCTGGTCACAGACTCTCGCTCATTTGCACTTAAATAATCGCTTAAGCATCTTGACTGACTTATGCTTACACAGCATAAAACTTGTGTTCTACATAGAAGTTCGCCATCAAGTGAGAAATTACAGGGCAGAAGAGAGACTGGAGAACGGTCCGCTACACACACAAACTCATCCAGGCAAAGTGGTGCAAACTGCAAATTCCTTCAGATGCCACTCGCACAGCCGCAAACTCATAATACGACATTTCCTGATTCACCAGCACCACAGTGTGTAACTACTGAATGTCTGCCCTGTTCTCCAGAGAAGAGCTCACACTCACATCAGGAAACGCTCTTGGAGAGCAACACAGGAGAAGCGAAACTAGACCCCCGCGCTTCTGCTTTCACGCACAGTAAGTCTCGCTGTCTCTGTAGGTCAGGGCCACCTCAGCTCACAGCTGTGCCGGCCCACATCATCAAGTGCCTGTTGTGTGGAAGGCACTGCCGACAGTGACAGAGAACACGGAGGCGAGTGCCCGGAGTGCACACTCACAGGAACTGAGCACATCCAGAGCAACTCAGGAGCAACGGTAACATCAGGAGAAAGCGACCTCACCCGGGCCTGAAAAATGAGGATGATGTCCTGCAGGAAATGGGACAGGGGAACACAGACTGAAGGAACAGACAAGAGGCGGAAAGTGTCCAGGGATCAAGTTCAAAACTTAAAAGCTACATGCTTCAGAAAAGCAAGACCATCCACTTCACTTGCTCTAAAAGAAAACCGTGGCTCCCTCTAGTCGCACAGCCAAGTAGAAAAGAGGAACGAATCAGGGTGACCCTTTGCTATCAGCAGGCAGGCAGGCCAGCCAGCTGTGGGCCCTGGGTTGTTCCCAGGGGCTTCAGCACTGTCAGCAGGGAGATGGTGACTTTCTCCCCTCACCTCCTGGGGGAGCAAGGCCAACTCCTGCAGCAGGTGTGCAGACAAGATGGAACTGTGACGAAACTGCTGGTTGCCACGGGTTTCTCTGTATGAGTCTCTTCCCAACCAGAGGCCTGGATGAGTCTGTTTCCCAGGGTGTGCTTTGGAGCCCCTGCCACAGAGCTAAGGAAGACCCTCTTCCAGAACACACCTCTGCCCTATGGGCCTCAACTCAAGTCACCCAGATGCTCCAGCTCAGAGTGCACGTGGTGCCTTGGGCCGCAGCCACAGTCCCCACTGGAGGCACTGTCACCAGATCCAGCCCTTCCGCATGGTAGAGCATGCCCATGCCAGGTCTGCTCCCCACAACTGAAGGGTCACGGCGGGGATTCCGGCCCGGTTTCACACACTGGACCACCCCGCACGACCCGGCCGGCTCCTAGGGCTGCTCCCCGGGGCCAGGCCGCGACCCTTGCTCGGCCCACGGGTGGGTGGCCGGGGGCGAGGGCGGACGTGGCCGCGGCCGGGCGGAGCACGTGCCCAGCTCCCTGGCTCCCCGCGCGAGGGCAGAGTCCGCTCCGCCGCCGGGGCACCGGGCACCTGGCATCGGAGCCAGGCAGGCAGGGCCTGCGCGCGCCTCCCGCCCAGCTCTGGACCCCGGCCCGGCTGCGGGCTCGGCTCTCCGCGACCCCCGCGCGCACTCACCATTGTGGTTGACCCAGGTCGGCTTCAGGAGCTTCATTGTTCGGCCGCCGCCGCCGGGCTGAGGCGAGAGCCGCGTCCCTCAGCGCGCCCGAGCCATGGAGCCGCCGCCGCCGCCGCCGCCGCCGCCCGCGCCGCCCGCCCTTCGGCCGCCGCCCGCCCCGCGCTCTCAGCGCCGCCGCGCCATCTCCGGCCCGCGCCCCCCGCCGCCGCCGCCACAGCCGACCCCCGCGCTCGGCCGCCGCCGCCGCCGCCACAGCCGCATCCCCTGCGCCGCTCCTCCTCCGGCGGCTCCCGGGCAACGCCGGAAGTCACGGCGCGCACCTGCCAAACCGCCCCGGCGGGAAACCGCTCCCCGTGCGCACGGGCCGCCCGACTCCTCGGCCGGCCAGCGGGCGGGCAGGCGGGTCCGCCCCCCGGGGCCGCGGGCGAGGGGACGGCCGGCCGGGAGCAGGCGGGCGGGCGAGCAGGGTCAGGGGTGCGGAGGGCCGGCGGAGCCAGGCGGGACGGCGCGGCGCGGACGGCCTCGCGGCTCCGCCCGCCGGTGTCGAGCAGACTAATTAACTGGCTTCCGCCTGCCCGAGCGCGCGTTCATTGGGCACCCGCGAGCGCAGGCCACGTGCCGCGCGGGGTGCAGCCACCGCGGCCCTGGCTCGGACGCCGGCGGGAGAGCCGGCCCGGGCGGGCGCGCTTACTGGACGGCCGGCTGCACTGCAGGCTCGGCCCTCGCGGAGCGCAGGCCGAGTCGCCTGGGAGCGGCCGGGGCAGCGCCGGCGGGAAGAAGGACCCCGGCCGGCGCGAGGTGCGAGGCACCGGGCACGGGGGCGGGGCCACGTCGGGGGGCGGGGCCAGGCGCGGCGGCCGGAACGCGGGAACGCGGGGCGGCGCGGCGGCCGGACGGGTGAGCAACGCACGGCGGGCCTGGCCGCCGAGGGGTGCGTTCCCGGAAGCGCCGTCCCCGACCCGGAGCCATGGCGGCCGCGGCGCTGGGGGCGGTCTGCTGCGCTTTGCGCCCGCCCAGCAGGTGAGTGCGGCCCGGCCGGGAGCCCAGGACGCGCGGGGACGTGGGTGAAGACTCCCCGCCGGCCTGGCGGCCTGACCCAGCAGTTACGAGGGCGTCATCACTGAGTTCTCCATTCCCGGCGGGCGGACGGCGGAGTCAGGCGCTTATTCATGCGCCGTCTCTTGCAGGCTTCTGGGAATGTGGCCGGCGCAGACCAGGGACGCGCACCAGCGGGCTTCGCTGCTGTCCTTCTGGGGACTCGTGCCCATGAGGTAAGCCCGGCTGCGGGCCCCGCCTCAGTCGCCCGCGGGGACCCCACGCGCCAGGACGCCCAGCGCTCGGTTGGCAAAGGATCTCGGTTACATTCAGGCAGAAACTTTTTTTGTCATTTCATACGGAACACTGTTACTGCCTGTAATCAGAAAACAAAAACCAAGTGTAAAAGCGGCCTAAAGAAAAACTAGCCTTGAAGGGATTCGTGTGTGTTTTAAAGAGCCCAGCACTTTGATTTCTTGCTCCCTGGAGAGGTGGGACGATGTGTGAGGATTCGTTTTTCCACCTGGGATGCCGGATTCTTTCTAGGGATTTGATTCATGAAACTCAGTCTTGATACCGGAGGATTTGATGTGTTCTCAGTAGTTTATTATCATCATTGGAGATGTGTTCCTCAGAGTAAATCAAACTTTTGTCAGTGCTCGGGGATGGGGAAATTTGTTAAAAAATCTTGAAAAGTAATTAAGAACTTGCCAGTCACTTTTACTAGACTTTCTTAGTCTTATCAAATCAACGTTATAAATCACAAATCCATTCAAGATCTGAATAATAAACTTCTAATTCATCTGTTTGCTATTTTTACTTTTCAGTGTTACCTCAAGGTGCCCCCGAACCCCAGTTGTAAAGATGAGCCCTTCCTTTAATTTATCCTGACATCCCATGAAGTTTCGCCACCCCTTCCTGGGGTGGCTGTGCCTACGGGGTTCTCAGCAGGACCCTCGGGATATGGTCTCCCTGCCACACTCAGCCTAGGAGTTCAGGCTCACATAGTTCCTTACCTAGTGGAGAGTTCAGTGTGCGTTTGGGGGTGCTTCATCGGGCGCCACGTCTCTGCATGTTCACGAGACAGAAGAGGAACATATCTCATGTTTGCTTTACCCTTTAGAGCAGAGCCTCTGCGAAAGAAGAAAAAAGTTGATCCCAAAAAGGACCAGGCAGCAAAGGACCGCTTGAAAAAGAGGATCCGACGGCTGGAAAAGGCAAGCCAGGAGCTAATTCCCATTGAGGACTTCATCACGCCAGTCAAGTTCTTGAACAAAACAAGGTGAGGGCCCTCCCTCTGGGTGGGGGGCCTCCAGCAGAGGAGTTCTGTCACCTTCAGGGGTTCTGTTTGCACCTGTAATGGGAAGGGGTCGTAGGTTCAGGCTGACTTGGCCTCGTCTTAGTCCTTTTCTCCCGGATTGTCTTCGTGGGAGCTGGAGAAAGTCTTCTTGGGTTCAGGCTGCCCTTGCTGAGTGCGGGAGGGAAACTCAGCAATGGCTGATGAGCAGGGCAGGTGCCTGAGCGAGTTCGCACTGCTGCCCTTGCAAGAGGAGTCAGCTGTGACGGACGACCTGGGCCCGGGACTGCAGCTGCTGCCCCATCCTGATGGTAGGAGACCATAGCCTCTTGCTCTCAGATGCAGATACTCATAGTTGGGGTGTGTCATGTGTGGGGTTGGTGGGGTTGCTGCCTTCCTGTAAGAAGCACGTACCATTTATAAAGTAACACTTTGCCATGCAAGTGGACACGCAGGTGTTTTTCTGGGCCTCCTGGGCTGGTGTAGGCACTTGACTCATTGGGATTTTGCTGTCCACTTTCATAACAGTGCCTGGCTTTTCCCAGAGCCCCTCTCAGCACAGGCAGCCCCGCCTGGAGCCAAGGAGGTGCTTCTATTCTTTCTTGTCTCCACGTGGAGCAAACCGCACTGGTTCCTGGTGGTCGTGGCTGCTACTGCCACATTCAACATTCCATTCCTCAACTTGTCGCCAAGTTCCCTCCGTGTCTGGCAGTGGGGATGCTGGGGTGGCATGAGGTTGGTCAGCGAGGCCAGTGCTCATGCCCTTGGTTTCTTGTGTTCCCAGACAGCGGCCTCCGGCAGAGCTCCCCTTCGAGGAGAGTGAGCGCAGGGCCCTGCTTCTGAAGAAGTGGTCACTGTACAAGCAGCGGGAGCATGAGGCGGAGAGGGATGCTGTCCGGTCCCTGCTCCAGGCCCAGCAGGAAGCTCTGCGGGAGCTGCAGCTCACAGCCCCGGAGCTCCATGCTGAGGCCACCAAACGGGACCCTGGTCTGTTCCCCTTTGAGAGACAAGGACCAGATTACACGCCTCCCATCTCCAACTACCAGCCCCCAGAAGGCAGGTACCACGACATCACCAAAGTGTACACACAGGTGGAGTTCAAGAGGTAGAGCTGCTGGCAGCCGCGCCCAGATGCCTGGGTCAGGCCTGCCTGTGACGGCATGCAGTGAATAAATATTTAAGAGCAAGTGTCAGAGTCAAAATTAATTCACCCGAGGCTGTGCGGGGGGTGAGAGAGGCTCGCCTGGGGGAGAGGAGGGCTAAGACCTTGCCCGTTGCCCTCCAGGTATGTGGGGCTGACTCCACCAGCAGGAGGCAGAGAGCTCCCCGGGAGGGAGTGGAGGTGAGGGACAGGCAGCAGCACAGGGGGAGGAGCAGGGCCAGCCTTGGGGGGTGGGGGTTGCTAGACAGAAGAGGAGGCAGCAGGCCCTCCAGGACTCCAGTTACAGCTGCCCTGTGCTCCAGGGTGCAATACCTGGCCAGCTGAGGGTACTCTGTCGTCTAGGTGTGTCCAGGTGCTGTGCACCTGGAGCGGTGAGCTCTGGCCGACGGAACAAAACATTGCAGACTCCGGGCTTAAACAGGAAAGTGTTTCTCTGGAGGCTGGATATCCAAGAGCCAGGCTTTTGCAGGGCTGTTTCCTCCTGAGGCCTCTCCCCGTGTCCCCACGTGTTCATCCGTCTGTGTGTGTGTGTCTTGCATCTCTTCTTGCAGGGGCCCCAGTCAGATTGGATCCTATCCCCTCAAAGGCCTCATTTTAACCTAATGACATCTAAGTACCCCGACTCCATATAGAGTCCCCCCAAGCTGCGGGGGTGTTGGCCAGTGCATCTAGGAAGGAGGCGGGGATGTGATGCAGCCTCAAGGGGAGGGTTCGGGATCAGCAGGGAGCCATGTCTGCATCAGGGCCCCTTTACCACCTGAGTGCAAACCAACCAGGGAAACAGACCCCTGTCCCTGCTCCCTGTGTGGGGTCCACTTTGGTTTAAGCACCAGACAAGCGCTTTTACTGGATCAGGAAGTCACATGGGATCCTGAGTCCTGCAGCCTTGCCTCTTCTGCAGCCGCTGGCCAGCTGGCCTGCCGGCCTGCCACCCCCAGAATTGCAGCTTGGCGCTGCCCCCCACCCCCTGGGCACGGGCACTTGTTCCTCATGTCTTGTGTGGCCCTTTCTTTGCCTTGGTGGGCTGCAACTGCCTCCTTCTGGTCTGGGCCGACGCTGCGCCTCCCCCACCTCCCTGCCCATCACAGGTGCTTTGGAAAGTCAGATTTTGTCCATTAGGTATACAATCAACTCAGCGGGTCATGGCCAGCTGTTTCATTTTAACCTTTTATTTAGGAGTAATTACAAGTTTCCAACAGATTAGACATTACCACACAGGGCGGTCAGTGTGTGGCTCCCCCAGTGTCACATCTTATACACCGTGTGTTCAGACTCCTGGCCATGGTGGCCCGCGTCTATCTTATCCCAGTGTGGTCCCATACAACTACCCCATGGTCCAGGCACCTCAGGACATCTCCCAGCCCTGACCCTTGACCCCATAGCCTTCCCATCTCTGTATCATTTCATGGTATTATGTAATGGAACCATATGTATGACCCTGTGGATCCAGAATGTGGCTCTGAGGGGTGGCACATGCAGCAGACCCAAGCTGCCGGCTCCCCATGGCGCAGGCCAGTGCAGCGCTGGGACACCAGTTCCAGTGACACATGCAGTATGTCACAGGACACACCAGGTCACAACGTAAAACACTCGTTATCACGGGCTTGGTCCCAAGAATCTGAAAGAATTTGCTCTTCCTTGTCACTCTGTCCATTTTCCTCACAGCTGATGTTTGAATGTTCACATCTGTTCCCTCAACTCTGCTGGACTCTCTGGTCCTGTCATGGGTGCAGACACCAGGGGTGGACAGGGGAGGGTGTGGGAATATTCTCCAGAATGACGGTCATCAGTGGTGTGGAACCCACTGGGTATCCAAGAAGGAACAGGACTTCTAACGGGGCGTTGGGTGCTGGCAGCCCGCGGCCCTCACCTGGCAGGGGCTCTGCGAGAGGTGCCCCTCAAGACTGTTGCCCTGGCTGCCGCTCCGGCACCTCCTGTTGCCCAGCCCTGCGCCAGGAAGCAGTGAGGAGCTGCTGTGATTCCAGGCACATGTGCGACTGCAAGGCTCCTGTGTCCCTGCCGGGGCTTCAGAGCAAGTAGGGCCCAGGTGGAGCCCTGGCAGCCCACCCTATCCCCTCCTGCCCCCCGGCACACAGCCCCTGGGGTGGGGGACCCTGGCTCCCCTCCGCACACTCAGGTGGACACACAGGGCAGATGACCAGGGCCCCACGTGCACGGCCTCCACTACTCCCAGGTACACAAGCAGTCACAGAGGGCTCTAAGGCACCTGGTAGAGAAGCCACATGACAGGACAATTTGTTCTTTAATGCACACCCCTCTGAAGTGACAGATTACCCTGTGGCTGGGCTAGGGCTGTGGCGTGAGGGAGGGGCTCTTGTCAGTAACAGAGGCACCTCCGTCAGTTCACCTGCATCTATTTCACAAACACCAGCAGGAACACAAGCACGCAGAACTCTCATCCTGCATGAGCATGAGGCCAGGTACCACATCGAACTATCTCAGCAGTTAACCTGGATTGAATTTTCAGCTTCTATCTGGACTCAAACGAGTGAAATGTCCTTTGATATACTCCGCATTTTCTAAAAGTGACCAGGGAAAGGAGGAGGGAAGAAGACCAAAGTTCACAAACCCAGTTCACACAAGGGTGTGCATCCCATCCTGGAGCCATGAGCATCTCCAAAAGGCCCTGGGGGGCCCACCTGTGCTGCCGAGGGGCTGAGGGAGGAGCCTCAGCGGGGCCGGCACCGAACCAGAGCCAGGCGAGGCTACTTGGCCACCTTATTTTGCTCCTTGCATGTCCACATGGGTCAAGGCTACCTCTGGAGAGTTCACCCACGAGGTCCAGAGCAAGGAGGGCCCAGGTGGAGCCCTGGTAGCCCATCCTCTCCCCTCCTGCCCCCCAGAACGCAGCCCCTGGGGTGGGGGACAATCCCCAGGGGAGCACAGCCAGCCTGACCACCTCCCGCAGGATTGGCAGTGCTGCCTGTGGCCTGGAAGATGTGCACTGGGTGCACCGGTTCAGGTGCGGCAGCAGGTGAGGCCAGAGGCAGGGCTCTCAGGGACCCACTGGATGGTCGAGGTCAATCACAGCGGTAGGGGTGTGAGACATACAGAGCGCTGGTCAGCTGTCCTTGTCCTGAGGCAGAGGGAGGTGCCAGTCTGCAGGGGGGCTCTGCCTGGGGGTCCACACCAGGCCATGCTTCTGTGCGGCCCGGACTCTTGCCCGCTCGCTCTCACAGAGGGACCGCTGCAAAGGAGACCCGGTCACTTTTGTCCCCATGTGCCCCCGGACAGCTCCCTCCTCCAGGCACCCGCCCACCCCTGGCCAGCGCAGGGAGTGCTCTGAGTCAGCGCGCACACACACACACACATAAATTACTAATCTCTTTCCATATAGGCTGCAAACCATCTTTCCCATTTTCCATTTATCACGGACTTACCGTTCTCTCTCAAACATACCAGTCCTGCTGCCCCGTCCCGTGAACACAACCACTCACTGCTTCCCCTCTCCAACAGCTCCAAGGCCTCACTGTGCCCTGAACCAGGATGAAGGAGCCAGGAGCACAGGGCTTTGTTCTCATCACTCCTGTATCCCCAAGAGCATCCTTCCCAAGTGGTATCTAGTAAACGAATGGACCAGAACCATCTCCTGACTGGTCTCCCGCCCTGGCGGCAAGCACGCTTCCCAACACACGTGAAGGCCTGAATCTAACCCCTCTTTTAAGGCCTGCCGGGACTACCCTCACCCCGACCCCTCTGCAGCCGCCCCCTGCCCTCGGCGGTGGGCCGTCTCTGTCCCGGCGTCAGGCCCGGGGCTGGGTGATGCTACTCGGGCTGCTTCCCGGGCTCGGCAGAACCAACCCCTGCAGGCCCGTCCCCTGGGCCTCACCTGGGCCTCGGCGCTGCGGCGCTCCTCCCACTCGCGGCAGCTGGCCAGGTCCCGCCGCCACTGCCCGCAGGCCGGCCGCTCTCCGTGGACGTAGTAGTGGCGCAGGAAGTGCCCGGCGCTGCGGCAGAGCTCCCACTCCGCGCGGTAGGCCTCGCACGGGCGCGGCGGCTGCGGGGACCAGGCATGAGCAGGTGACCCGGAGCCCACCCACCCCGCTCGGCCCGGACCCGGTCACCACCCGCTGCCCCGCTCGGCCCGGACCCGGTCACCACCGGCTAGCCCCGCTCAGCCCGGACCGAGTTATCGTCCTTCCCGTGGGCCCCGGGCGGTCGCAGCACTTACCCGCCAGCCACCGCCGTTAGCCATGTCTGAGCTGCTGCCCGACCCGCCTCCTGGGCTCGCCGGCCACCTCGTGATTGATGGGTAGAGGAACCAATGAACTCCGAGATGTCATCACTACATCCTCGCCCTCCTCCTTGAGACGCGCCAGTGAATAGGACGTCCGGGTTGGCAGCCAGTAACAACCGAGGAAGGGCGGGGCCGGGGCGCTGTGGGCGGGGCGCGCCCCAGGGTCCGAAAGCCAGACCACGCTGCGTGGCTGTGTAGGCCGCAGCCGTCCGCTCCGGCCACCGGGCATTCCGCTACATGTTCACGTCCAGTGGCCGTTTCTGACGGAACCACGCGGTTCAGGCAGATTCTTTGCAGCAGCCTTACCAGGCCTTCTGCTCCAGGCAACCCCATTGTCACCAGACCCAGCAGCGGGGCCATCCCTGGTCCAAGCAGGGAGTGCGCCTCCAGGAACCGACAAGGAGTGGTTTCCTTGTAGACACAGCAGGTGCCGCTCAGGGCAGACAAGAACCCAGGGCCAGAGTTCCACGTGACACTCGAGCACAGAACGACACGGTAGCCCACGTGATCCCGCGGACAGAGACGTCTTGCCCACCCAGGAGGGCTCCCACCTCTGCCGGCGACCCCAGGACCCGTTGAATGGAGGGTCTGTAGGTCCCAGCCGTGCTCATGCCTTCCAGAGTCACATCCACAGACAATGGTGTGGTGTGGGCCACAGGGTTCAGCCCTGGCCATCAGGATGACCTTTGATGCTCACTCTGAGGACTCGTGGGTGAACCCTGGGGACGCATCCTGCATGGGGACGCCCTCTCCTGAGTGAGGGGAGCCCTATCCAAAGATGGACAGACCCCTTGGCCTACTATCACAAACAAGGGGAAACCCTGCTGGGCCCGACCACCCCCTCCCCAGGGGTCAAGAGCCTTGTTTCCCCCTACACTGTCTGGGAGAAGCCCCCCAGAGCCCTTTCTAAGGGCAGATGGAATGAGGGTTCCTTGCAAGCAGGCCTTCCTCTGGTTGGGTCAGTGGCCCAAGTGTCAATCCCTGTTGGTATTTTATCAGACATTTGGAGGCAATTCAGGTTTTAGTCACTGCCTGTTTTTATTTGAAATTCTTGAATCATAATTATTTTCAAGAAAGAAGAGATACTGGAAATTGAATTAACATGTCATATTATAGAAAGTGAAAATCTGAGGCTAAATTAACCCTAGTTAAAAAATAAAGGCAGGCCAGCAGAACTTTGGATACATTAACACTGGGAATGGGGGGTAGGGAAGGGGAAAGAAGAGAGCTTTAGCTTTCATTTATTCTAATGGTTACATTTGTGCTTCACCATGAAGTTGTTTTACAGAAAAACAGATTGATTAAGGGGCCAGTCATTTCTATATGAAATTGAAAAAAAATTGGAAATGTTTTCAGGTCAGGTTCTCCTGCTGAGGAATGACCTTTTAGGGGAAAAAAAGTCAACATGTAAAATAAAAATAGAAACACCCTTCCTCAAATAAACTGTAGCCAGAGTAATGGGATAACCACTGTTTACGGAGCACTTATCTGTTTAAACCACTTTTTTCTAGGCCAAAGGCAAATGCTAAACTATGACCTGGGAAAAGAAAGGATATATGAAAAAAGAGAAAACACCACAAGTTAGAGTAATTCAATTCCCTTCGCAGGTTCTGGGCAGGAATTAGGAAACTGCTTCAGCAGTGGGCGTGTCCTGAGGGCCTGAAAGCAAGAGGAGGCTGTGGGACCTCAGAGGCAGCTTCTCTCCCCAAATCAGACACTGGCTGCAAGTCCTGCTGGTCCACGTTCCGGTCAAACCCGGTAATTCTTAGGTCACTCTAAACACACCTAAAGTGACGGAGCATCCCCGTCAAAGGCAGTAACTAAAAGCCATCATGCTGCAATTATTTTATTCTCCAATCAGCCAACAGCCCCAGCTTAAGGCTTTCTTCCCTTTTTCCGCAACGACTGTCCTTCTCCGGAGAAAGCAACGAACCTGCCTCCAGCTTCATCCTGGGCATGAAAAGAAAACCATTGTTTTCAGAAACTCCTTGGACGTTTAATGAAAAACACTTTCTTCTGTTGACTCATGTGCCATCCACCCACTTTCCTCACTCCCACATTCTTCATAAGAAATGTCTAAATAGAAACACAAACTGTGGTCTACTGAACTGAAAACCAAACCACGGACTCACAACTCTGCGTCCATCAGCCTTGACTCCCAGGGAGAACGTACACCCTTCTGCAGGGGCATCACATTTTCAATGTAAAAAATACACAACACCCCCCCAAAGAAAAACCACCCCAAAATAACATTTCCAGTCACTTTTCTGTATACACTTATTTCAACTATTTTCAAGTGTCAGGGCAACACACTTCCCACCAGGACGCTCCGAAGGCTGCAGAGAGGCAGTCCTTCTCCTGCCAGAGGTGACCTCCAGGTCTGCAGTATTTCAGTTGCCCTGGTGAGCAGCTTAATGTCCCCACACACAACTCTGATTTTTCCTATAAGTTGAATTCCTTGGGGAAAGGATGCAGGTGTTCTTAAGGCTTTTTACAAATGGTGACTCACTGGCCCTCACTAGCCACTGGCAGGAAGGCGGCTTGTCTTATGAGTTCTGGGAGACAGCAGGCATCTTCTCAGGAGCAACGTCACTGGTCAGGCAGAGACATTGTCTCTGGCAGGGGATTCCAAGCTCTCCAGCCCACACCCCGGCACCGTCCCCACCACCCAGTGCGGCTGGTGTTTCTGGAAGGGTCTGCACGGGGTTGCTGTGGTCTCTACCACATAAAGACAAGTCACAGCTGAGCCACACAGCCTTCTGCTCTGATAGAGCCCTCTTCTGCCCGCTGCGGACATGGTGCCCGGCCCCTCTTCCACGCACATTCAGTCGCAGCCGCCGATGTCATCTGGGCAAGGGAGGAACGTCTTCTGGGGCCTTCGGGCTGCTGCCTCGACTGGCCACTGTCCCGGATGCATGTTGTATGAGGACCCCCAAATTCTGGGTCTAAGGCTTTCTTGGTTCTACCTCATTCCTTTGTTTGGGTGGGGTGTGTCCTTGTGGCCTCCTGAAAACAGGAACATGAGGACTACTACCTTGTCTTGGCTCCTATGTGACTGGGAACCCCGCTCTCCTCTGGTGTCACTGCAGGGTGGTGGGAGTCAGATTGCTGGGGTGGCAGTAACAAGACACCACAGGCTCGGAATTCAAATAGCAGAAGTCCATCTCCTCACAGTCCAGTGGCGTGGAGTCCCAGGACCAGGTGCCAGCACTGTGGCATCTCCCAAGGCCCCTCTCCTTGGCCTGCAGGTAGCCGCCTCTTGCTGAGTCCTCCATGGCCTTTCCTGCATGTCCACATCTTCTCTGCTTAGAAGGGCACCAGTCAGAAGGGACAGGGCCTTATTTTAATAGACTCTTCAAAGACAGTCACACTCTGGGGTGCTGGGGGTTAGGGCGTCAACATGGGAATGTGGGGGACACAATTCGGCCCATAAGAGTTGGGCACAGAACTTTTGGAAATGCTTCCTTTCAGAGCCTTGGAGACCCTGCTCTCCCATGTCCTGGCTTTCCCTGTCCTTCGAGGGTGATGCCATGCTTGACCCCTGGTGGCCCCTCTTTCTCCTGGAAGCCTGAGGATCTTTGCCCCAGTTTGGAGCTGTCTTCATCTACCGTGCTGGACACTCGGTGGGCCTCCTGATCTGCAGGCACTGGCCCCTCAGTTGGAGCCCTGATCTCCCTGGTGGCTTCAGCTCCTCTGGTCTCTCTGGTCTCATGTGACTGGGATGCTGGCGCCAGGAACTTTCTGACTGGTCTTCACTCCGGGGTGAAGGCTGGGACCTTCCCTGGGCTCACCGTCCACAGAGGCGCCTCCAACCTCCAACTATAATGAGCCAGCCCAGTGGCCAGTGGCAGGAGCCTAGCCAGGAAAGGACCTGGAGCAAGGTGAAGGTCACTCGCTCCTCCAGTAAGGCCTGCTCAGCACCCTGCGGACAGTCATCCAGGGGCCTCTGTGACGCCTGCCTGTCCCACAGGTGGGCCCTCTTCCCCAGGGGAAGGTGGTGCTGCGGGTCTAGGAGCCCCACGGCCAGCTCCGCACACAGCCGGCTCTGCACACGGCCTTCCATGGCCTGTCAAGTCAGGTCCCCCTGGCCTTCTGCTCTTCCAGGTGCCTCCCCACTGTCTGTCACCTAGTCATCTGTGCCCCATCCAGGGGGTTCCAGGATGGGGCCGAGGGAGCATGTGCCTTCAAGCCCACTTCAAGTCACACATCTCTTCTCCAAGGTCCACTTATGGACAACACGGCCTCACCCTCTCCTCCCCCTGTACCTCCAACAGTTAGGGACCAGTAAGCCCAGAGGACACCCCCCTGGGGCTGAGCAGCCCGGCCATTGGTGAGCAAAGGCCTGGATGGGCCTCCTGGTCGGGACCACGTCAGCTCCTCAGAGCCTGGAACACAGCATCAGCTTGAGGAACGTTAAGGCCAAGAGGGGCTGTGTGTCCGCAATGTGCAGGCAGCACAGTCGTCTCTGCTCACTCCTGGGCTCCTGAGGGACCGAGCCTTTGAGAAAAGCACCCAGGAGAGTGAGGGTCTGTGAGTGTTCTCGCAACAGCACATGGCTGGGGTGCTGGGCGGGCGGGCAGTCTGCGACAGGCCACGCCAGGGTGGAACTTACCCTCTGGCCACACCTCTGCACACATCTGTGGCCTCCCCTGCTTCCCCAGGGGACCCTGGCTGAAGGAGGCTGTGCCCCCAGGCCTTGGTGCAGGCCGTTTCTGGAGTGCGCTGGCACTGGGGTGGCCAGGTGGTGGTCAGGACCCTGGGGGCCCTGACCGCCACAAGCATTCATGTTCATTTCTGTAAAAACGCGGACAATCATGGCCACTGAGACTGTCCAGGGGACAGCATGGGCCCGGCACCTGGCCAGGGCTCTGTGAGCTGCAATCTCGCTGATCACTTGTGAGCGGACACCAGGGCTGCAGTGTGCCCACCCCTACCCACAGCCTCAATGGGATGATCAGACCACTGGGGAGAGGAAGGGCCCTGAACGAAGAAAAATATGACAGAAACATCCCTACTCAATTCAGAATGAAGAGAATTCCTCCGGTCACCACAGTCAATAGAACTTCTCATTGTCCACGAAACACACTCACCTCTTCAACTTTTTTGACCAGTGGACGTGAGTTTCTGATGAAGGTGATCTTACCAAGTTTAAATTCATAATTGGGAATTCCTCTGTAAAGAAGAGAGCGGAAAACATGCTAGCTCAGGGAGACAAGGACTAAAATCATTTCTTGTCACAGGAAGAGAAAGGAGGCAGAAGAGACGGTGGGCATCCTGGGCCCCTCCTCCTGGACCTGCGGCTGCACCCACTCCCCCTAGCCTTGGACCACCCCGCTGGTGCCTCCCAGCGCCCCTCCAATAGGAACAGACGGCACTGGGGCAGGGGGCCCCTGGAGGCGTGGGGGCCTGATTTTCTGTGTTCTCCAGCTTCACGTGTCACCCTGCAAGGACTACACTCACAGAACTCACTTCGTTCCCTAAGAGGCTGGTGCCAACCCACAGCCAGCACTCTGCTTCTGCTCTCACATGGTCGACAGGGGAGATGTCTCCGGCCTGCCGCCACCGCGCTGGCACCAGAGCAGGGAGTCTGGACCAGAAAACACGAACACAGCCACTTCTACTCAGGGGAAGTGGATCAGTCATTTGAGGTCACAAAATGGGAAAACAGGCCCAGTGATGACCCAGACCCAAAAAGGTTTTAAGTAGGAGAGAGGCCTGCCCAGATGCCCTGGGGCTGGTGGGGCTGGACCACCTCATCCAGGAGAGGCCAGATGGGCACACCCACCTCTTGATGTCTCCAGGCTTGATGGGCGAGGGGCTGGGCTCCACACCCTTCTTCTTCCCATCCAGTCTGTTCCCGGAGCCGGAGAAGGCCTGGACCAGGGGGGGCGTGTGAGGGGAGCCCTGAGGACAGGGGACAACTGCAGTCTCCTTGGGGCAGAGGCCGCTGCGAGGACGAGGGCAGGGGTCCCACTGCCTCGAGCTGAGAGGAGCCTCTGCCCAGCACCCCAGGGTCTGGGGGCCCCGACCCCTCTGCTGCCCTGCCGCCAAGGCTCCCCAGGGGGCAGCAGTGCTGGAGGGGCAGGTTCCAGCAATGTCGCAAAGGGGAGGACCATACGTTTAGAGAGAGGCTGAAGCAGCCTCACTTGGTGACTCTGAAGGAAGGGTGCATGTGTGTCTACTGAACTAGTTCACTTTTTTGTTAGGCGAGAAATTTTTAAAAAGAAATAGTTAGGGCTGACTGACCAAGGTGTCGGGAGGACCCGGATAAAGTGGACAGAAAGGGCTTTGGTGACCATGAAGGTGTGGGGTACTACGACGTGGGCACTCACGCGGAAGCCCAGCTCCCCGGCGTAGCCACTGGGGTCAGCGTCACCTTCCTGCGGGACAGAAGAGCAGGGTGAGCTGCTTGGCAGGGCCCCCTGACGGCCAGGGCATCCTGGCCGTCAGGACACCTTGGGACATACTGCCCAGACCACCACCGAGGGGAGCTGTGTGGAGCTGGGGGACTCACGGCGGATTCCTCATGCTGGACTTGTCTTTCGGGCTCTTTGTAGCCCAGTGGGGCATCAAAGTCCACCTGTTCCAAGATGAAGGGACAACGTGAGACCGGGCCACACTTAGCTTACGGGCTTTTCTGTCTTAAATTGAGACAACCGTGGGTTCACATGCAGTTACAGGAAACGACACAGAAAGGGCTTGTGCAGCCCACCCAGCTTCTCGACCTCTAGTTTTACAAACCCTCTGCCTGGCACCGCCCGAGGAGCCCAGCGCCAACACCCCGGCCCTCTTTCTGAGTGCCCGGTCTGACCTGTCCCCACACTCTATGCACTCAGCTCTCTCTGTTTTAACACTGTGCAGCTGGCATCCCCACCCATGGCAGTGACCACAGTGGCTCCTACACGGGGACCCCTCGAGCTGCCCTTTCATACCCACCCACCTCTCCCGGCCGTGACCCCCACAACCACTCTGTCCTCATTTCTCCAGTTCTGTCATTTCAAGAACGTTACGTAAATGGGGCCAGACATAGTGCAACCTCTTGGGACTGGCCCTGGTGCTGGGCACTGTTACCTGGAGACCCTACGGCCAGGCTAGCACGGGAACCCTAGGCCCTCCTGCCCAGAGCTGAGAGGCCTCCTTGGCAGGTCTGAGACCTGGGGTGTGTGGCCACCTCAGAACCAGCTGCAGCCTTGCCACCCCCAATGGCCCAAGACCAACCACAAGGTCAGTGACCACCACAGCATCCCCTATGATGTCCCAGGGGCTGCAGGGCCCCCACCGCCCCATCCCCAGCCACTCACATTCATGTCGCACTCGATGATGGACACAGCCTTGTCAGGCTTGGTCTCCATGACCCGCAGCTCATAGATCTGGGGGGACAGAAATCAGTCAGTTTCGTGGCAGCACGGGGGACGACCCCGTTCACACCACTGCAGCCCCCACCCAGCCCCGCACACGCATCATCCACTCCTCCCCTGACACCCTCTCCAGCCACACCTCTCACTGTGAAAAGCAGCCATGGTGGGGTGCTGCCTTGAAGACCAACCCTCAGTTGACTGCTCCTCCTAAATGACTCATATCAAAGTATCTATGGAGCAAATTGTAACACTCGCAATGTTTATGTTAGAAAAGTTCACTTCTAGGAATTAACTCGAAGTAAATGTTTCGCCAGACACAGAGAGAGAAGACTCTAAGACTGCTCACTGCAGCACGCCAGCGGTAGTGTGCGAACACCTGAGATGCCCATCACTGGAAGGGTAAATGAATGGCGTTTATTCACATCCGAGCAAGCTGTAGTCCCGGCAGGTCCAGGCAGCTGGCAGGGAAAGCAGCAGAAAAGCAGCCATGCTGCTGGGTGTCCAGGATGACCTCACGCATGTAAAACACGTACAAAAGCCACCACACAGGATAGGAACTTAAAGTGGCAGAGTCTCCTTTTCCTGCACTGACTTAGGTTCTGTTTCTCCCCAGAGTATGTCCTGCTTTTATAGCAGACAGTGGGGACGGTCCCAGCAGGAAAAACCCTAGTCATTGGGGAGGGGGTCACCTGAGTTAAGAGGGAAGGCTCTGGGTGCCCGTCCGTATTCACGTTTCCTCACTGCGATGACCAGAAGTGAAGGCATGTCGCTGTGAGGACACGCCACCACCTCCCCAACCGGCTCCCTCCAGGGGCCCTGCTGCCCCGACCCGTGTCCATGGCCTCCGGGCACGTGGTCACCTCTCTCTACAGCTGTGTTTTCAAGCTGAAGGTCACAACAACCTAGCGAGTCATAAGCCAGCGGCACTGCAACCAGAACTAGAAGTGTCCTGGACCACAGGGTGGCAGACATCCCAGAGGGTGCGGGCTGCACATGGTGAGTACTCTGGGTGTTTGCTTCAGTTGTATGTGTTGTTACGCTGTAGCCAAAACAGTCATTTTAAACTATTTTTAAACACTCAACATGTATTTTTACTGACTCACCTTTACTGAAGTGCAAACAGAGACCACTTTAATTCTAAACAACCCTCGAGAAGGATTCTCTCCAGTGTCTCAGGTACCACCGTTAAGCCGCTTGTACTGAACACCAGTACTGACTGAAACGGCGTTCACCCTGACTTACTTCATATCTGTCAGCTTACTAGTCCATTCTTCCTTCTGGCACCCTGGCCCTTCCCTGTACAGTGATGCTCATTCCAAAAACACAAGCTTCTGAAGTTCCACTGGTAAACAAACTCAGATTTTGCTCACCTGGAAGTATTGGGATTTGCCCTATTGTTTCAAGGTCTGACGGCAGTTACTCCCTCAGCCTCTGCAGACACTCTGATGCCTGGGGGGGCAGTGCCTGCTACTGGAAGGCCTGCTCTTCGCCGTTCCTCCGTGAGAGATGCTTTCTCTCTGCCCACCTCTCTGGGTCTGCTGTGTGGAATCTGCAACCATCCCGTCTGCTGGACATTCAAATCCTGTCACTGTGGGCGGACGGCGGGTTCCAGAAGGCGGCACCCAACCCTCCTCAGGCCGCCACTTCTCCCGCTGGGCTCTCACCAGCGGTTGGCTTTCTCGGGATCTCCGCAGCCTCCAGCTCTCGCGTCCCGCTTTCCCACTTCTCTGTGCGGAATTCCACGTCACTTCTCCGGATTTAACCTTCTCTTTGTTAATTTTTTGTCAGCTGTTAATTCTGCTTTTCCAACGCTCCTGGATATTTCTGGTAGACTTCCATCACTTGCTAAATTTTAACTTTTTAATTTCTTCAAACATTTTATATGTAATTGTTTTATATTTGCACCTAAAGATCCCCATACGGATTTCCTCAGGGTCCAAACCTGCTTTTGGTGTCTGGTGGTTTGCCTCCCAAGGGCCCGACTCAACTGGAAACTGGGTGCTGTTCCCAGAGAGCCTGGGGTCCTTCTCTCGAGAAGAGGACAGCACCCACCACTGCGTCCACTGTGGCCCCTTTAAGGGGCCCAGTTTCCTGTAGGAGCCTCTGATCCAGACCACTCACTAAGCACCACTATGGCAGAGTTGTGAAAATGTCCGTTTCATGTGAGCCCCTCAAACCAATCACAGCCTAGCTTTAATCAGAAGGGCCCTTTATAGTGTGGACTTCCACGCTTCTAAAAGCAGAACCAAACCTGAGTTTCAGTTCTGTGTCTACCCGTGCAAGTCACCTGCCCTTTCAGTGCAAAAAGGTCACCGTTACCTTCTATCATCAATTTAAGAGTCATGTTTAACATTACTGTCTTAGTTGTTTAAGAACGGTAGCATTAAGGCTGCCTGTAATTAACCTGGAAAGCTTAAAGCATTCGGTGAAGATGGACGATACCGAAAACATTTCTCCGAAGCTAAAAGGAACAAGATTATTTCCTAGTTCATGAAAAGATGTAAAAGCGTGACTCAAAGCCCATCAAGTTGAAAAATAAGGATTCTCAGTCAAACGGAAGAAACTGACAGAGAACATGCTGGGTCCCCAAGTGACACAGATCCGGATGGAGAGGCTGAACCTCAGGCCCGAGTCCTGGGGGGATGGGCAGGCATGTTAAGGAGCCAGCTGGCCTCAGAGAAGCCATACTGGGGCTGTGGTCACTCCTGAGCGCCGGGAGGCCCTGGCAGCAGCTCTGTGGGGTCACAGTGGACAAAGACCCCATCGCCGAGCTCCATGCCTGAGGCAGGAGGGCGCTGGCAGCCTTGTCGACCGCCACGTCTTTCTCCGGGGTGCGCCGAGAGTGGGGAGGTGGATGCCGTCCTGACTTGTGGGAACTGATGTGCCAACTGGGCACAGGGTGAGTGAGAAATGGAAGATGAGGTGGTGTCTCACTTCATGGCCGAGTTGTTGGGACCAGCATCCACGCAGCTCTCATCATGGACGGACACGAGAGGCATCCAGACCTCAGACCTGCTGCCGAGGGAGACATAGGTCCAGACGACGGGATGGGGCCAGCTCTCCCAGTGCTGCCGTCGCCGAGGGAGAGACAAGGACCGGGCAGGTTCACTTCTGTGTCCCCACAGCCTAGGAGGGGCTTCGCTCTGACCACGAGTGCGGCCTAAGGCCTCCCCCTGCCCACTGGCACACACATGCTGGGGTGAACAAGTGTACAGCACTCACCTTGCGGCCAGGAACCACGTCCATCAGCTCCCAAAACAGAGGCACTGGCTGATTAGCACAGAGCCCCAAAACTGAGCCCATGAGGACTTCAGAAGCAAACAGGCAGCGATTACTTGGTAAAAGTCAGACCCACCCTGCTCACAAAGAGCCCCATCAAACAGGAGAGCCCGCTGCGGGTCCTCTAGCTAGGCGCTCACCACATCTGCTGCCCGGCCACCAGCTGTGAGGCTGAGCCGCTCACCTTCTCGTTGTAGTTGATGGCGATCACGTCGCCAGTGGTCAGGCAAGCGAAGTTCCTCAATGCGTTCTCTAATCTGCAGACACATGGTTAAGGCGACACAGTGGGATGGACAACTAAAATCTGAGATGGGTTTCTATGAGGGGACTGGAGGACCCCAGTCACTGTGTGCCGGACGGACAGTGCCTGGCTGGGGCTCAACACATGCGGCTACCTCTCAGCACGAGGAGGCAGCAGCTCCTAACACACATCTATGCCTGAGATCCACCCTCACCTCAGGGAAAGAACCAGCCAGAGTGGCAAGACCCCTCCCCAACCCTGGAAAGACGCATCTCTGAGGGGGGAGCAGAAGGAGGCTTTGGGGCCAGGGGTCAGTGGACGGCCACGTTCTGGCTACAGGGGGTGCACAGCTGTCAAACCTGCTCAACTGTGAATTTCACTGTCTGTAAATTACACCTCAATGAGCCGATTTTGAAAATCCTATGGGAATATAGGAACAAAAGACTGAAGAAACCACAGACAGGCCCCCTCAAAAGCAAGGATGTTTTCATTTACACTTTTGTTGTTCCTACCTTTTGGGAGTTAACCCAACGTTAGAGGCATGTCTCAAGATAAAGACTTAAAAGGAAAAAATGGCTTGTAAGCCCTTTTCATAATAGTAAGTAATAAATTCTCAAAAACTGAATAACCCAAAACCCCAGACAAAAGAATAATGCTTAATCTTGTGGAATACTTTAACCATGTTGTCCTCAACAATTTGCAAAACTGTTTTAAATAGAAAGGTCAAACATAAAACGTGGCTCCAGGCCTGCCACTGTGATGTGGCCCGACTAGGGGAGGGTCCGAGCGTACTCAGAGGGAGGAAGGGCCAGGGTCTGCATTCACCTCTCTCCATCAAAAGGCCTGGGCCAATGACAGCTTTGAGAAGAGTCTGGAGTGGCACCTTGTCTCTGCCCCCTGGCAAGAAATGCCAGCTGCAGGGGTGCCCTTCCCTCGACTCCTGGTGACCCCTAAGCCGTCAGACGCAGCCCACCTGGCCTCTGGGGGCAGAGCTGGCTCCCACATCATGCTCTGCATGGCCCCTGCCTCCTCCACTCTGTGCTAGGGCTGCCTTTATCCAGACCCTCAGCCAGACAAGGGAGCCCTGCAGCCTTCTTCAGAGTAGCATGGAACTGTGCTGAGAGACAGTCTCTGAAGGCACCCTGGGGAGTCAGCACGCGACATGTGTGGAAGAATATCAAGCCCGGATCTCACACCAGGAGACCACTGCTGGGGCTATGGGCCAAGGCAGGCCCCACCCCGGACATGGGAATTGGTCCTGCCCACCGGGAGCACAGCCCCAACGGCCCCTCATATCCAATATAGGGGACTCGACATGCCTGTCCCAGGACTCGGCCAGTGAGGACTCCACACAGCCCAGTGGTGTCCGGGACGTGGCAGCAGCCACTTGCTCCTGGCTCCAGCCCGGGGACAGAGGGCGGGGGGAGGAGGAGTGGGGGGTGGGTGTGTGGAGGCAGCTGTTCTTTAACTGTCTGTGCTATTTAACTGTGCTTTTCCAAGCGTGCCTTTTTAAAAATAAATGGGTGGTGGAGTGACTGCTCTGTAATGTGATCACAACAAGCCAAACTGGGGCTGTAAGCTGGAGACCTCAATCCCAGAACACAGCACCTCCGCCCACACTGGTCACTCCTGAAATCACACACACACACGCTGGCTTACGTGCAGAGAACACACAAAATCACTAGAACCGGAAACCTATGCTTTCCTCTTGCCGAGAGAGAAAACGTACGGAGCCAGCGCTCCCCTTGCTGGGTAAAAAGTGAGGCTGAGCAGAGGGGTAAGAGGCAGAGAGCCACCCTCCCACTGGAACACACTGGGCTGTGTGCCAGAGCCACTGATCCCTGTCCCCAGGAAGCGTCCGGAGAGCGGCCCAAAGAGGCTTCCAGAGCGCCCAGCTCACTAGTCTGCCCCAAGCAGCGGTGGATGTGCTAGTCCAAAGCCGTGGCTCTCACAACACACTGTCAATTAATCACGGTGAGGTGTGGCCCCCAGAGCAGGCACACGCTCAACTCAGTGCTCAGGGTCGACCGCCACCACCGGCACAGCTTCCCTTAACCTGTCTTGTCTCAGAAGGATACACGGCCTTGGGGTTGGTGATGTCCAGGAAGTCGGGGCTCTGGGGCTGGAACTTGGAGTATGTGGCCACCTGTAGGTTGACGCTCTCCACCTGAACCAGGCCCCCTTCCTCCAGCAACAGATTCTGCATCATCTGAAGGAGGAAGCAGACAGGAACACAGTAAGGGGTGTGGCCGAGGCTGTTGTGGGCAGCAGCGTGCGTGCCTCTGAAGAGGCTGGTCACAAGAGGGTGCGGCTCACCCACCCACTCCAGGCCTCCTGGAGTGGAGCGTTTCCATAGGGAAGCAGCCCTTGCACTTCTGAGCTGCCCTGCACCCACCCCAGCTTCCACGGCCACTGGGCCGTAGCTGACCTGGTCCGTCCACCATCGCCCGGCTGCTGGCACGTCCACAAGGGCTGCCTGGAGCTCAGAGTGGGTGGAGCTTGCGAATCAGCCCCCAGAACACACCTTCTCATATGCCCACTGGGGGCTGGGGGACCCTGGGGTCAGCTCCGTGACAGCACTTGGGAAACCCCAGGCAGCCTCTGCTCTCACCAAGAGCTCGAAGGCCAGCCCAGGAAGAGGCGGGCAGGCAGCTCCACACCACCCAAAGAGGCTTCCCAGGCTGTTTCAAAGATTCAACTAGCTTTCTGGTCCTAAGTGATCTGCGAGCCTGGGCAAGGGGCCGCCAAACACCAAGTCTATGGGCTGGAGAGAGAGCCTTCAAGGAAAAGTGTCCCCTCAGCATCCCCACCTTGGCTTTCACTAAGGATGGGCCACAGAGGGTCCTGGGGAACTTGTCATCACCCAACACTGCAGCCACCCACGGTGCCCCACAAGTGGGTGAGACCAGGCCGTGCTCACTGGAGGCACCTACAGACACAGGAGGGAATGTAGGCAGGGAAGCGGGTCATGTTTGGGCTTTGAGGCATGACTCAGGGTTCCCCAGGAGTCAAGGAAGCAGCACAGGAGAGGCCAGTGGGGCCACACGCTTGGGAAGGACCCAGGCTCCAGAGGGGAACGGCCAGCTCCAGAGGAAGTGGGCGAGGTCACCACCACAGGGAAGAAGGAGGCTTCAAACTTCTGTACATATTTAATCTCAAGATACGAGTCAGGGCCACTCCTCTGTAAGTCTGGCAATCACTGTGACAGGAGAGGCTTGCTGTGCAGAAGGGATGGGGTCCAGCTTCACATTTGCCTCGGGCCACGTTCCCAGACCCACCACCAAGCAGTCCCTGACCACGGCTGACCCAAGACCGCACGAGAGGACACACGGTCCCCGCCGAGGGCTTTCCAGAACCCCTCCCTCTTAAACTGTCCCAGAAACCAGGTTTCTGCATGAGACCTTATTAAGAGAAGGGCCTCAGGTACCTCAAAGACACCTACAGTGCTGACAGGTGCTAGCATTTACAGAAAACAGTGCTGAAGGTCAAAGGGACCACAGCTCATCACGCATGGGGGACACGCCCTGGCCCACGACAGAGGAGGGCAGACGGGGGCACCTTACACTGAGGAGATGCCGCAGCCCTGCCTGCCCCACCCAGCCATGCAGACTTGTGGTCACAGCACGCCCCTCCATACAGTGCTGGCCTCTCTGGCTCTCTGGAGTGGAGGCACCACCAGGCCAGCCTGGGTGCAGAGAGGCTTCATTCCCATGGCAACAAAGATGAGTGCTCTGGACAGACTCTGTTAAAGGCGTGTTTGCACACATGTGCACACATACACACAGTGACAGAACCAGGGAACAAACTACTGAAGTGTGGAGAAAACATAAGTAAAAAACTCTGTGCTTGGACCACTTTAAAAATGCTCCTGCTCCTGCTCCATCAGTTTAAAATCCAGCTGAACCAGGAAATAGCAGTGTAACAGCAGGGCCGCGGTTTCTAGATTTCTACCAGCGAAGCAACCAGCAAAGAGAAGGCTGTCCCCCAGCACCAGGGCCCCATGTGCCCGAAGCCACACATGGCTTTCGAGGCGAGGCACTAGTCCACATGACAGACGGTGGGCAGACCCTGAGGGGGGCCCCACTCACCCAGTGCGGGAGGTAGCAGATGCCTTCGTCAGCCACAAACTCCAGCACACCACAATGCGTCATGCGGTCTGAGTTCTTGTTGGTCAGCTTGAATAGCATGGGGTAGGTGATGTTAAGTCGGCCTAAACAGAAGGGCGAGGTCCGAGGCTCAGCTCCTCTGAGGGAGAGAAGCCCTGTCCCCCAGCACCCTCCCCTGGGAAGCGGCCCCCACCAGAGCAGGACCTGCGCTGTGCTGGCAGTAGGCTGATTCTGGAGGGCAGGGGTACAGAAAGGAGGGGCTGGCGACGCGAGGCAGGAACCTGGGGGAGGGGGCTAGACAGATGGACATGACTGTGCCAGGCCCTGGCTCGGTCTTCCTGGAACAGTGAGGTGCACTGTTTTCCTCCCTACATCTATGGTGAACTAAGGCCTGCAGCTTTGGCTGCACGCCCAGGACCATGGGGACCAGGAGCCGATAAGCCAGGAGCCAGCCCAGGGTGCTGGCCCAGGTCTAGGGCTGAACCACGGAGGCCGACTTCAGCCTGTTGGTTTAGGCAAACATGGAGACAGAAGCCCCACTCAGTGGCAAAAGGAATGGCAGACAATGTATGGGGTCTCCCTGAAAACTCAAGTGAAGCAGGCCAGGTAATGAGCCTGGGCGGGAGGCCACGGTTCAGGGACGCCTCAGCGCAGTCAGCAGTGGGCACAGGTGTTCCCCCACCACCAACGTGACTCGGACAAGACACCAGGCCCCCACCCCCAGGGCGCCTCCCAGCTGTAGAGCCATGGAGCGGAACCGAGGTCGGTCAGTGTGAACTGGACCAGGCTCCAGCCAAGGGTCCAAGATTCTTGCCCTTGGAAGAGAACCCCGTGTTCCTCAGTCCAGTCGTGTTCAAACTGCATTGGGATTTAGAGAGGTGCCTTGGGGTGCCTGAGCCCTCTGCACCCCCTGACTTCCTCCAACCTGAGCAGCTGCCTTACTTGTAATTTAATTTCTCACCCCTTGGACAAAGTTTCTTCCGTTACTTCTGAGGTCTGAGCAGCACTGACCTAAGCCCCACTGTCCTGATCCCAAAGTCTCCTTTCAGACTTGCCACCAATCACACCTGGTTTCAGCTCCTGGGGCAGCTCCACCCACAAGGCAGGCCCCCTGGCAGCCCTGCTCCCTCCTCTGGGAGGACAGGGGCCTGCCTGAGGGCTGTGATGACCCCCGCGCACGTGGCTCTATCTGCCCTCCGGCTGGACTGAGGCAGAATTAAGGCCTCCGGTGGGTGTAGCCACTGCTGGAGGCACCAGTTAAGCCCTGGTGACTGAAGGCCATGTCCTGCTGGGCATCACGCGGCCTTGGGCAGTGTACACCACAGGGCACCGTCTAAGAGGGACTCCCACCACAAAGCAGTTCCCACAGCACTGTATGTCCCTGATTAAAGATGAGGACTCTGAGGTTCAGAGTCACCAGCCTAGAGTCAGGCTGGGCAAAGCCCAAACCAGAGCAGCACCCAAGCCAGTGCCCAGCCCACCGCACTGCCCTATGCGCACCAGGCATTGAGTGTGGACCTACCCCCACAGCGGGCTCCAAGTCTCCTGCCTTGGAACTCACACTGAAAAGACCCCCAAGTCTTGAAGGCAATGATGCACCCATGGTGGGGGTTTTCCCAGTCCAGGTGGAGTGGGACAGGGGTGTAAGGGATGAGAGGGTTGGGGAAAGAGAAAAGCATGGAAATCTCACAGCCCCTGGGCCTTTCCCACTCCTGCTAAGAGACAGGACCCGAGAGGAGAGCAGCTCCTGGGGCAGAGGGGTCAGAACTGCGGCTAGAGCAGAGGAAAGATGCTCAGGGAAACAACAAGCTAGCTGTACCACTGTCCTTCAGGGGAAAACGTCCTAAGCCCAGCCAACAGCATCTGCTGCCCGGAGCCCACACCTTCAGACCCGACAGGACCCAGGGAGGGGATCAGAGGGGTGGACCTCGAGCTGAGTGCCCACTGGCTGCCACCAACCACCTCCTCACTGGGGCACCAGTGGCCCCGGCTCTCCCAGCCCAGTAAGCACCCTCCAGGGACGATTCCCACCAGGCGCGCTGAAGGACACACCCAGGACCCGGGCCAGTTCCTGGTGCCCACCTTTTCGTTACCTCAGTTCTCAAATCTCGTAGGAAGTACTTACTGAGCTGGTCGAGGGCTGAGGGTGGCATAATTACTGTGGAAAGAACATTTAAGAAACATTAAGAAACAAAAACTAAAAGGACAGAACAAAAGGCAAAGTGCACCCTGTTACCCCTAAGGGAAAGCACTGACGATACTAGCAGGGAGGCAGAGTTTCACGACCATCTTTCGTCAAGAACGCTACTGGCTGTAATTTACTTGGTGGGATGAATGACCATCAGCCATGAATCTCACCATAATTCAGACTATCCCCCAATCCCCACCCCCTAGCAAGTCTGGGGCAAGTGACCCTTGACCTAGCTTCTGTCACAGGTGCAGAGCAGGGAGGGGGAGCTACGGGCACTGCAGGCTGAGGGCAGGGAGGTTACAATTCAAAATAAAAACGGCACATACTCTTCCCTCCTTTCTCCACATCTGACCTGTCATTAGGCCCGGCGAGCATGGACACGGAGAAGCAACGGTACTGCGTGGAGAAGCGGTTCTGGAAGACCCGGGGAATCGGATGGTCAAACATGTTGAAGGAGAACTAGGTGGAGAGAAATGCCATGTTAACGCAAAACAGGGGAGCATTTCCTCTCTGCCTCCACCGGGCCATCACTCCCAGTCTTCTCCTGCGAACCCCATCTCCACTGTTGGCAGATGGCATGACCTTACTAAACTATAAACGTAACCCCATTGAGCCTGTCCTTAACCTCTTTTAGCCCCCACCTCCTCATCGAGGCCACACCTCGCGCTAGCTCAGGGACCGGTCACTGAGGGCCCCACAACTGCCTACAGCTGCCATGCCCGCACCGGGCTGTATCTCCTGCCTGGACCACTTTCCTCTCCTCATTGAATATTGATGAATGCCCAGTATCTGCCAGGCTCTGATCTCTCAGACCAGGGAAACTTCACTCTAATGATGTTTGCTCACTAACAAAACAAGTACAATCTCTGCCCTGGCAGAGCCGACATTCAAGACAAGGGAAATGATCCAGAAAGAACTGTCTGCATGTCAGTATTCTGAGAACAAGAGCAGGTAAGGGACAAAGAGCTCCTGGGAGTGCTTTTTCAGTGGGCGAGGAAAGGAATCTGCAGAGCAGACCCCCACCCTTTCCTCTGGCTCCCAGGACCAGCATTTCCTTTCCCTAAGAACTTCCCTGCTCTGCCTGGGGTCAGGGCCAGCGCACCTCCACAGCACTCTCTCACTGAGCCACATCTGGCTACTCCTGCCTACACATAAGCAAAGCCAAGATGTGGTCCTATCACAAGGGTAGGATCCAAGCTCTTAAACTGCAGATTGCGAGGAGGCTTAGAAAACATGTTACCCAGCAATCCAAGGTCTTAGATAATTACAATTTTTATGACGTTTCAAAAAAAAAAAAGGATATAAAATTACACAATAGGGTATAGATCCAAAAAAATTGGGAGCACGGTCTTAAAGATCTATTTGTACACCCATATTCACAGCAGTACTGTTTACAGCACTACTGTTCACAACAGCCAAGAGCTGGAAACAATCCAAACATCCATTGACAGATGAATGAATAAAGAAAACATGGTCCAACCATACAATGGAATATTGTTCAGCCCTAAAAAGGAAGGAAATTCCAACACATGCTACAATAGTCACGACCTTTGAGGACACTATGCTCAGTGGAATAAGCCAGATAGAAAAGTACAAATACTGTATGATTCCACTTACATGAAGTACTTAGAGTAAGTAGTCAAATGCAGAGACAGAAAGAATGGTGGCTGCCAGGGGCTGGGAGGAGGGGGAATTATTTAATGAAGACAGTTTCAGTTTTTTCAGATGAAAAGTTGTGGATGTAAAAGTTCTACACAGGAATGTGAACATGCTGAACACTGAACTCCACACTTAAAAATGGTTAAGGTGGCAAATTCATGTTATAGGCTTTTCACAAGTGAAAAAAATTTTTAATAGGCAAACATTTCTTGACTTGATTCCAAATGTATATTAAGTAAAAGGAAAGTCGTCTACTGGTAAGACAATTCACTAGCAATTCCAAAATTAGCAAGCTGGACCAGTTGTCTCCCAGAAATGCAAATTCAGCACGCTCCAGCTAAAATTCTTAGTTCTTCACTCCCTGGAGCGCTAGCATAGTACTTTTCAAATCTGCGTCTCCCTTTCTTTGGAGGAGAACTCTGTTCAGCAAAATCTTGGCCAGAAGCATAACAGGTGAACAGCGCTTCTAGGTCGGGGCTCCTCACCACCTCCCACCCTCGTCTAAGCCCTTCTTCTCCTTCGCAAAAGGAAAACGCACACCGTGAATTTAACAGCCGGCACCAACCTGCCTTCGAGCAGCCCACGAACCTAATCTCCAGCCTCCCGCGAGGCTCCAGAGACCCACTCCCCCGCCCGGCGCACACCAGGCACTCAGCCCAATGAATGCGGAGCCGGAGACGGGAAGTGTGAACAGACCCTGACACACTCAGGAGAAGCTCAACAAAATAAGCCCGCGACCCGAGGCGATGCCGCCCGCCGGGCCGAGCCTGGGCTAGGGTCCCCGCAGCCAACTCGGCGGCCGCCCTCCCTGCCGCCAAGGACATCGCGGGGCCCGAGGGGCTGAGCTCGCGAACCCAGGCGCCGCGCGCTCTCCCCGCGCCCCAACACCCCTCCAGTCCACCCGAGGTTCGCGGGAAGCCGTCGCGGGGCTACACCCGCGAGACAGGGCGGGCGACGCGCTCAGCCCGGGAGGCCTCAGGCCGGTGACTCGGCACCTCCGCGGCCACCACGTCCGCCCGCCGGGCCTCGGCCCGCCCCGGACCCGGCCCGCCTCGCCGCTCACCATGGTGGACGCCGCGGCCTCGCAGGAGCGCGTCGCCAGGGAACGTTGTGGTGGGAGCAGCCACAGCCGCCGCCGCCGCCGCCGCCGCCGCCGCCGCCGCCGCCGCCGCCGCCTCCTTCCTCCTCCTCCCTCCTCCTCCTCACAGCCGCCGCCGCCTCCTAGCGCGGACGCCCAAGGGCTCAAACGGAAGTGTCGGAGCCGCACTTCCGGGGAGACGTGCGCACTGGGCTCTGCTGCCAAAGAGAGAAAGCCGGGCAGAGGCTCGAGGGTCCAAGGTTTCTCCGGAGAAAGCGCTCAAGCACTCTTCCCTAATTTTTGTGCACTCTTGAGTACCTTGCTTGATTATTTAGGATTACAGTTGGACAGCGCTCACCTCCAGGCAGATATGGGGCGGGGCATTCCCCTCGCTGCCTACACTACCCAGAATGCACGCAGACGCCCGCCTCTGCTGCAGCCATCGAGGACTCGGGCGGAAGTAAGACCCACTTCCGCCTTCGAGCTAGGCCGAGAGCCCACTGAAATCCTAATCTGACGCCCTCCTTTGATGTATACATGAATTTAATTTGTGTTGAGGTTTCTTTTCCCTAAAGGCCCCATTGGGAGGCAGCGTGGTTCTCTTCCCCAAATAAAGACGTCCGCCGAGCGTTGGGTTTCTGGGTAAAGGGCGTCAGAGTTGAATTGCGCATCCGCGAGTAAGTCCTGCCGGGCGATGACGTTCCTTTGGGGGCGGGACGGGCTGTTGCAACCTGAATGGCGGAGCGCTAGTGCCCGCCCCCAGCGTAGCCCAATCAGAAAGCAGGCAGTGAGTCGCGGTTGGTTGACCGCTGGGCCAATCGGGAGATCCCTAGCTTGGCGGGAGTCTTGACCGCCGCCGGGCTCTCAGGGTTTCCGCGCGAGCTGGGGGTGTCCCGCTGCCGTGGCCATGTTCGTGTTCGACTTCCGCAAGGAGTTCTACGAGGTGGTCCAGAACCAGGTGACCCCTTTCTCGGGCCCCGAGATTTTGTCGGGGGAAGCGAAGGGACGCGGCCGTGGGGGCGGGAGGGGCCCGGTGCGGGTGGCCGCGCTCAGCAAGCCCGCTCTTCCCCCGACAGAGGGTCCTTTTCTTCGTGGCCTCGGACGTGGACGCCCTGTGCGCTTGCAAGATCCTTCAGGTGAGGCCTGCGGGCCGGGAGGGGAGGCGGGTAAGGACCCGCCCCGCCGAGAGGGCAGCCGGGGGCGGGGGCCTCCGAAAGGTTGCCTCCTTGGGGCGACGGTATTGGGTGGGTTAGCGAAGAATCGGCAAAAGGCAGGGAGAGAAGTACTGTTTCTGCAAGAAGCTAGGCAAACCTGCACTGGGGAGACCCGCAGGCCCGTCGTGGCTTCTGCCGTGTAGGATTTGAGACGAGAACCCGACCACCGAGAGCGTAGCGGTGTCCTGAGCAATTCTGCATATCCAGGATTCCTCTGCCTGTTAGGGAGGGTCGCCGGGTTCAGTGCAATGTTTAATCCAGTGCAAGGTTTACGTGAGATTTGGTCACGGCCTTGATGAGGAACTACTTCTCAGAAGATCTAGAATTATGATCGGCTTTCAACAGTTTTCCTTTAGTGATTTCCTTATAGCTGGCAGAGTGGTACAGCGAACGTTCGTGGCCCCATCACCTGCCATCCGACGTCAGCAGTTTACAAACCTTACTTTATCACGCGTTGTATGTCTCTCAGCTCATTTTTTTTAAAGTGCGTTTCAAGGTAGACTGCAGACTTCCTAAATAAGATAGGCTTTGAAAATAATCTCTCTCCAGGCCCTGTTCCAGTGTGACCACGTGCAGTATACGCTGGTTCCAGTTTCTGGGTGGCAAGAACTTGAAACTGCATTTCTTGAGCATAAGGAACAGGTACGAGAGATGTATCCGAGATTAATTAGGCTTTTCGTACTCAACTGCAATTTCCTAACACTTAGCATTTTCCACTTCTACAATAGGTTGTATGTATATTTAACTACCAACTTTATTAGGCCATACAGAAGAGAAAAATCAGCTATATGTCCAGGTGGCTCACCTTCAAAGTGTGGAGACAAAATTCACAACAAAATGGAGACAGTGAATATGGACAGCCTCTCACTCTGAATTTGTGTTGCAGACACATTTCTTTCATTGTAAAGTGCTTGGAATTTAGTGGGTTGTTTTTGGCACAGAGAGGCAGTGCTCCCCATGGGAGGGACAGACAGGGACAGGCCCAGTCGCGCGTATGAGCTCTTGGTCCCCCCATACTGGCTTTTTTTTTTTCATACTGGCTTCTTGAACCTGCATGTAAGACGTGGGCCACTGAGCTCTGCCTGCTCCTTGCTGCAGCAGGGGCAGCCCAGGGCCTCCCTTCCGAGGTCATCGTGGAAATGAAGTGTGTGGAGTTGTTAAAGCACTTAGCCCAGGCGGCCCTGGCCGTGTTCAGAGCCCCTCGCCACGTGTCAGCTGGATGTCTGAGCAGGAGGACAGAGGCCTCCACCATCCACTTCCTTATGGCCTCTCCCTTCTCTCTTCAGTTCCGTTATTTTATCCTCATTAACTGTGGGGCCAACGTGGACCTGTTGGATATCCTTCAACCTGATGAAGACGCCGTGTTTTTCGTGTGTGACAGTCACAGGCCAGTCAACGTGGTCAATGTGTACAACGACAACCAGGTGACCAGGCCTTCGGGCCCCACCTTCCCTCAGCCCTCCCGTCCATCCACCTCTTCCTTTTTATTCCATGGACAACTGGCACTCAGTGTTCCTGGTGAGGCCCGTGTTCACCTCCCCTGGAGGAGCCCGAGTGGCCTAAGGACAGGAACCTGGGCTCGTCTCTCTCTGATGAGAAACACGCACCTGACCCTGGCAGTGCCCAAGTGCATTTGTGGAGTTGCTTGACTCGGGAGGTGTAGGGACCAGAACCTGGCACTGAGCTGCGCCCCAAGCTCAGGCCAGCGCGGACCCGTTGAATATCAGGGTGCCTCAGAGGCGCCTGCCCTGCCTGCCCAGGGTGGCGTGAGGACCAGTGGATGGTAGTGTGAGAGGCCGCCGTGGGCTGGGGATGGCTCGGGGGATTTGCTCTTCAAGCCCCTGAGCAGCAGGCCCAGTGCCTGGCCCTTCTCTGAATTGAACTCCTCCCACCTGTGTGAAAGCTCATCCCCAAAACCTCAGTCCCTCAGCGACAGAGCCGTTCTCACTTGGGCGTCCCCGTCAGAGGCTGAGCCGCACGGTGCTTATTTTGTTGGATGCATGTGTGGCCCCAGAGGGAGCTTTTTCCAGACTTAATGACCGTAGATCGTTTCCCCATTTTCGTGATTTCTGTGTACCAAGTGGTCTGCAAATTCCAGCGCCTCACGGGGTGGAAATGAAGACGAGGAAATTCTCCTCAGATGGTGGCTGTTGTACTAGGCCAATCGGGGAGTGAGACTGCAGGAGGAAAAGGCGATGGACGGTTTCCTGTCAAGGAGCGAGGAGTGACTTGATGCTTTTTCTTTGACTCTTAGATCAAGCTGCTCATTAAACAAGATGATGATCTTGAAGTTCCCGCCTACGACGACATCTTCAGGGACGAGGACGAGGAGGAGGAGGAGGAACATTCGGGAGATGAACACGACCAGGGCTTGGAGCCTTCCGGGAAGCGCACACGGTTAGAGGAGGTGGGTTTGGGCCCTCACCATGGTCTGGAGGAACTTGTCAGGCCCAAGGTCAGAGGTAAGCCCATGGCCTAGGCAGAGCTGGGAGGTAGCGGGTGTGTGTGCTGGCTCTGGGCATTGCCTTCATGGGCTGTGTGGCCTCAGGTGGGTTCCTGGACTTCTCTAAGCTGCGGCATCCTTGCCTGTGCCGTAGAATCCTGGCAGGTGAAATGAAACTTAGGACAGCTCAACTCTTCACCTAGGTAGGAAACACTTTTTAAAGCCAAGTGAAGAAACAGTAAAATAGAAAAAAGAAAAAGAAAGAAACAGTACGTAGCATAAGCGTCCCCTTCCTTCCCCAGGCCCCTCCGGAATTGCTCTGACAGTAGGACATAAATAACCGTTTCAGAGAATTTTGCTATAAAGACAACAGAGAAGGAGACAGGAGCAGGAAAAGTGTCTGTCTGTCTTTTCCAGGTGGAAGTTTAAAGCTGGGCCCTGCAAAGATAAGATTGTTCTGTAAAATAACCATAATTACACTTAATCTATGGGACCTCCACTAACCTGGCTCAGGTAGCCTGGGCTCACATTTTGGACCAGCCATTACTAGCTGTGTGACTTTAGGCAAGTGACTTACCCTCTCTGTGCCTCTACAAAATGGAGATAGTAAACATACTTGACTATTGCAGTTACTACTGATGTTTAACAAATGACCCGAAAACATACAGGGTGAAAAGACAGTTTTCTTATGCTCACGGATTCCATGGGTCAGGAATTTAGGCAGAGCCCAGCAGGGACCATGTCTTGCTGGGACTGGAATTCTGGGGAAGCCCGCTGGCTCGGGTATCGGGCACCTGGGCTGCTGGGGTGGCACCAGGCCAGGATTGCGGAGACCTCTACCACACGTGGCCTCCTCACGATGTGGCAGCTCATCTCCCAGCACCAACATTCCAGCCAACAGCGCAGCCACGGAGTCGCCCTCCCGGCCAGCTGTGGGGTCCCACAGTGTTCCACAGCTACAGGGGGAGGGGACAGGATTCCATTGTGCCCTGTGGGAGGGTCAAAGAATTCTTGAGGGTTTTGTTACTCAACTTCACTGAGGTCTAACTTCTACGCAATGAAACTCACCAGGTGTACAGTTCAATGGGATTTGACAAATATGTAAAGTCATGTGACCCCCGCCACGTGATAACAGAGGACAGTTCTATCACCCTCAAGAAGTTCCCTCGCCAGGACCATGGCTTGCTTTTTTTAATCAAACTTGATTTTGAGATCGTGATAGGTTCACCTGTAGATGTAAGAAATGAGTTGAAGTTACCATATTCTTTGCCCAGTTTCCCCAGTGGTGACATTTGCAAACCGATGGCACATACCACAACCAGGTCCTACTGTTGAAACAGCCCAGATACAGGACATCTTCCGTCACACAGGGATCCCTCCTGGGGCCGTTTACAGCCACGCCCATCTCCCTCCTGCCCCCTCCCCTCCTTAGCCCCGGCAACCACTAATCTCTTCGCAATTTCTACAATGTTGTCATTTCCAGAATTCTATAAATGCAGTCGTATAGTATATGCCCTCTGGGAATTAGCTTCTTTCCCTCAGCATGATTCCTGGAGGTTTGCCCAGGCTTTGGGTGTATTGAATTGGTTCCCTTTCATTACCGAGAGTGTCCACAGTACGGACAGACCTGTTTGTTTAGCCATTTGCTCGCTGCTGGGCACCTGGGCCATCTCCAGTTTCTGGCTGTTACAAATAGAGCTACTGTAAACATTCATGTACAGATTCGAGTGTGAACACAAGTCTTCATTTCTCTGAGTCTTCATTTCTCTTGGGTAAACAAACAGGAGTGCATTCACTGGGTTGTGTGGTGCTTAAATGTTCAGTTTTTAAGAAGCTGCCCAATTTTTCTAGAGTGGCCGTGCTGTCTTACATCTGACCAGCAGTCTAGGAGTGACCTGGTTTCTCCCTGCGAAGAGTGTGCAGGGACCGTCAGGCTCCCTGCCTGGCCTCCTCTGACTCCACTTGGGGGTGTGGGGAGGCTTTCAGCGAGGAGGTGTTAGTGCGGGGGAGCCTGGGATTTGTGGTGGTGCCTGGACCCACGCCGTCGTCCTCTGGTTTTTTCTTTCGAGGCTGTTCCTTCCTCGTTCTCAGGCTTTTGTTGGAGATTTTTAATCTGAGCTGGCTGATGTTTCCTGCTTCTTCAGCTCCAAGTCTGGGATGTCTGAAACCGTCCTCTGGTCCCAGGGCCCTGGCTGGTCAGCCTTCCTATCCACCTTTTAGAGTCTTTTTTTTTTTTTTTAACTATGTGATATCAGGATTTCTAAGTACATTTAGTGGATGAATAGGGAAAAATACATCTATGCCATCCTTCCAGAAGCAGAATTCTTGGGACCAGAGACTTTTAAAGCTGCCGCCCCACCTCATGCCTTTGCTGGAGACACGGAATGAGGCTGTGCCTGTAAAGTTAAAATCGTTGCTGGAAACAGCGGGGGCTAGGGTGTCAGGGACAAGCTCTCACTAAGCTGGTGGGAGATCAGCACGAAGAGGTACCTGTGGGCTCTGCGTGTGTCGCATGTGGCTGGGTGGTCGCCAGGGACTCTCCGCCCCCTCTTCCCCAGAGCAGGGATGACCCCACGGCTCCCCCTATATCCCAGCCTTCTCAGGCCTTGGGGTGAATTCCTAGCTCCTTGGCTCAACTTTCCTTCTCTTTGTTCTGCTTCAGGAAATTGTGGAGCGAACCCTGAGGAGGAGGCAGCGGAGAGAGTGGGAGGCACGGAGGTGAGTGAATGCACCCACAGGACCCCTGTGCAGAGCCCACCCTCCCTGTGGGACTGTGGGTCGCCGGCACTGGTTTTCCTGGGGGCTGCCTGCATTGTCCCCCCTGTAAACGCCTTCAGTTTAGAGCCTCTGGGCCAGTGCCTCCAGGATTGAGCACGTGCCCCCACCTCCCCAGCACTGGGAAGAGGCCCCTTCACATCCCCCTCTAGTCCCCCAGGTCCATCTGTCAGGGGTGACAGTCCTGGTTCTTTGTTTTTACAGTTTTCTAAACTTAGCTACTTTTATTTATAAATCCTCACAAATTCAATAGATGCCAATTGTGTAAAACTTTTCCTAGGAAAACAAAATTACGAAAAGGAAACTAAGTTATCTACAATTCCTCTTTATATTGCAAATTTTAAAACAAGTGCTTTAAAATGAAATTTTTAGAGAGGTTTTTAGCTTGAGGGAACAGGCACCGCTGCCCTCGAGCTGGGAAGTCCTTGCTGAATCCAGGGTGTCCGAGCTTCCAGCCCTGTCCTGCTGTTCCAGCTGAGGGCGTGCCCCTGGCCATTGCCTCTTAGAAGGACAGTATGAAACCATCTGGGGAAGTGTAAGGAAAGAAAAGTGAACTGAATCCGTTTTCACTAACAGAAAGAGATGCTGGCTTTGGATTGACCTTCCGTACTTGTGCACAATTTACATCATCACACCTAGTTTTGCATTTTTCCACTTCAGACCTATAGACCCCAACAGCCTTTGTAAACTGCACAGTGCTCGACTGGCCTGTCCCCTCCTTTGTAACCTGGGGGCCGCTGCCAGTGCACTGCAGTGACACACAGAGCAGGTCTTGTCCTGCTGGCCCCTTTGAATCGCCATCTTGGGGTAATTCCCCAGCGCTGGGATCCTGCCGGTCTCCATCTATCGTAGCCAGACTGGCCTTTGTGCCCAGTTCACTATGAGTACATACGCTCTCTGGGAGAGTCAGTAAGTGGAGACAAACAACCTGTGTGCGTGGCTTTGAGCACCGGCAGGTTTCAGCGTTTTCCCAGCTGTCTTCCTGTTCTGTTCTTCCTGTGGAGACCCGCGTTTTGTGTCTTGCAGAAGGGACATCCTCTTTGACTATGAGCAGTACGAGTATCACGGGACGTCGGTAAGTGCAGGCGGGGTTCACTGCCGCACACAGGCTCTAGGGGTCAGTGTCCTAAAACGTGAGGGGCAGCGAGCGGCGGCATAGAGCCCCAAGGTCCGGTTTGAATCCAAGCCCACAGCTTCCGCTGTGTGGCCTTGGGCCGTAGTGTAGCCTCTCTGAGCCTGTCCTCCTTGAGGGAGGAAGACAGCAGCCCTCGTTGCACAGGCAGGTGTTGGCATAGCCCCCCACCCCCACCCAGAGGTGCTCCGGGAATAGCTGCTCTTACTTCTGTTCATCACCCAAAATACAGCACAAGTGTTTAGTCTTGCTAGAAGATGGAACTCTAGAAAAATAAAGGCCCGTCAGCACGTACGTGTCACCAGAAGAATTTCTTACAGAAAACCTAGCGTGTTGACTCCGGTGTCTCTGAGCAGAGCTCAGGGCCTTAAGGAGCCCTAGAAAATAAGTTTCCAGTCAAACGTCCTGTGTTCAGTCTTAGAATTGGCCCCAGGGCCTTGGACCCCAAGAACACACATCCAGAGCCGCTTCTATTGTCACGGCCTCTTTGTGGGGTTGTCCCACTGCCCCCCTGTTCTGCTCTGGGAAACAGGCCGCAGATGGGGTGGGAGTGCGGGCGGAACGGATACTTGGCTCCTGCAGATACTGGAAGCCCTTCAGAAATCGGTTTCCTTGGAGACACTGCAGGAAGCCCAGCATCTCATGGCAAACAGGACTTCAGGGTCTTTGGTCAGATGCTCAGCCCCCTCGTTTCCCACCAGAACTCAGACACTCTGCTCCCAAGGGCTGGATGCTTCCGTCTGCAGATAGCCCTGTTGGAAAGACCCTCCTCAGGGGGTCTTGGCGCCCCTCCCTCTTCAACACGTAGGGTCGGGTAGATGACAGGGTCCCCAAGCTCCCAGCTTCGGTGCCCCCTCAGGCACCACTAAAGCCCCAGCCCAGGGCTGCAGCCCCGCCTCCCTGGCTGCCCAACAAAGGGCAGGAGGTACTCACTGTTAGCAGGGGACACACTCAGGCCGTTGGAGGGACTGTCCTCGCTCTGTGTACCTGGAATCCACCCGAGCCCTGGCCAGGCAGACCCTCGACTCACAGGGGCTCGGTTGGGTTTGGGTCTGGCCCCGCCGTGAGCACGGTTGCATTGGCCTCAGGCTTGTCTCCCTCGCAGTCAGCCATGGTGATGTTCGACCTGGCGTGGATGATGTCCAAGGACCTGAGTGACATGCTGTGGTACGTGGCCCCTGTCAGGCAGAGCCACACGGGCTCCCTCCTCAGGGTGGCTCCGTCCTCCCACAGCCGGGGCAGGGTCCCCACAGGAACGTTGGACGCAGCGCCTTTCTGGGAGCATGCGGGGCCCTGGTTTTCTTCCTAACTGTGAGGCCCTCGGCTGCACAGACTTCAGGGGGACAAGGGAGCATCGTATGGGCAGGGGGTGGGGCCGGGTGCAGCACCCCCTTCCCAGCCGACCGCTTGGCCTTGCTGCCCAGTAAGACAGTAACGTGAGACGCAAGACGTTTGAATAGGCAGCTCTCCCCAGGCACCTCCGCTGCCTGGCATGTCGTGGAGTCCGGCGCAGGAGTAACTGTCAGCCCGCCACCTGGGCTCCCAGTGGGAGCGCCCTGCCCACCAGGGCCATGAGCTCGGCAGACGTGCGTACTGAACCTGCAGTCTGAGCAAGGGGTGTGTGGGTCTGGCCCTCTTTTCTGGGTTCTGGTTTTCTCCCCCTCGAGGTGACTGTCTGGCAAGGCCCCTGCCCTGAGCGCCCACGGTGGGGACTGGGACAGTCTATGCTGAGTCAGGGTCTCCAAACTACTGGGGCAGGGCCAGGCACCACCACACCGAGGCCCAGAGGTGCCCTGTTGCCCCGAGTGGGTGAGGGTGGCATGTGGCCGGGTAAGCCCAGGCACAGGCGAGTGGGGCCTGCTGTCCTCAGCCTAGGGGTTTCCCTCCTGTGCACTGAGAGCTCCCATGGTGGTGACGCTGTGATGGGAGCTGTATACTCTCTCCACCACGAGGGCCAGATCTCCGGTCCGAGGGAGGGTCGGGGTCAGGCCTCGCAGGCAGGACGTGCCTGTGAGTGCCGCCTGCCCTGCCAGTCACTGCTCATCACCCCCCTGTCCTTCCAGGTGGGCCATCGTTGGACTCACAGACCAGTGGGTGCAAGACAAGATCACCCAGTAAGACGCGCTCCCCGGGCTGTCTGAGCTCGGCCTGTGCGTGGCCCAGCCACAGCCAAGTTTGCAGGGGGTCTGGGTGGAGTGTCCCTGTAGAGGCCCCTTGAGGAGGGGCTGGCCTTGGGCCTGGGTCCTTGTCAGGACTGTGGTGTGTGGCCTTGTGTGGACACTTTGTCCACCTTCAGGGAGCCCAGCAGGTGAAGCCAGAGGTGAGGCAGGGCTGGTCTCTGCTCCCCGCTCTCTGTTCATTTGTGTGTATGGTGGGCTTAGGCCAGGAAGAGGGGTGAGGGCCCTGAGGCCAGCCCGGCGGGCAGATGTGAGCTCAAAGGTAGGGGGACAGCTGGACAGGGTTGCACAGAGGGCTGGCGGGGAGCAGGCTTTGGTTCTCCTGCCCGTCCGCCCCCAAGATGCACAGGCTGGAGTGGGGAGGGGCAGGGCTGGTGCCCCTCGTCCCTGGTGCTCTGGTGCCATCATGTGGAGCTGTAAGCTGTCCTGGGGGCCCCGTGCTGTCCCCAGGCACAGCCGCCTCTTGCACTGGCTCCTGCAGTTTGCAGAGGCCCCTGTGCCCTGGTTCCTGCCCACTCCGGCCCACCCAAGTCCTGTAGTGGGGCCCATGGACTCAGGCCTGGGAGTGTCCGCAGTCTCCCAGGCCTGGCCCAGCTTGCTCCTTTCTCTGTTAAGGATGGCAGCATCCTGGCCTGGGCAGCCCTCAGGTGACACCTTGCTGTCACCATCCTGCTTGTGGACCTAGACGGGGGTCTGTCCACTGACTGGCTGGTGGGTGGGCCTGTGACCCTCCTAGCACTACCCGCTCACACCCCCACAGAGGTGGCAGAGGGGTCTCAGTCCTGTGGAGGAGCAGCCCACGTAGAGGAGGATGCCCAAGTGCTGCTGTCCCCCCAGGATGAAGTACGTGACCGATGTGGGCATCCTGCAGCGGCATGTATCCCGGCACAACCACCGGCACGAGGACGAGGAGCACGCGCTCTCTGTCGACTGCACGCGGATCTCCTTCGAGTATGAGTATCCTTGCAGCTCAGGCCTGCCAGGTGCAGGTGGCAGATAGGGCCAGAGGCTGGCAGTGGGGACCCAGTGGGCACAGCAGGGTCCTGGGCGTGGGCCCATCTGGCTCGTCTGTGTGGCTTGTCCTGTTCAGAAGCATTGCATTTATCAGGGTGCATTCGGGGTTAGGCTCAGGCAGGCAAGTGCACGCGGGGCCCAAGCGGTCAGGCAGTTTAGTGGCTTCACACACTGGCCAAAGCAGGTGGGAGAACGGTGAGTGGGTGTGACTGGAGAGCACACATGGAGGACACATGGTGGTGAGGGCGCAGCCGGGGCCGTCGAGTTGCAGGGCTGAGGAAAGGCCTGGTAAGGCCACGTCTCGGGAGCAACCCAGCCACACTTGGGGGAGGGAGAGCTGCCTGGGCCAGGCTATGGCCGTGCCAAGACCCTGAGGTGAGCTCAGGGAAAGGGCCAGAGCACACTGGGGGACCAGGGTGTGGGCAAGGGGACGGTGGCCCCGGGGCCCAGCCATCAGGAGGGGCAGTGCTGAGGACGGAGCCCACGTCTGTCCACAGGCCTGGCCCCTGATGTCAGGGCACCAGCATGTCTGCAATGTGTAGGCAGGGCCAGCCTGGCGTCCCGCGGAGACCCTGGTGTGAGCGAGGAGAGACCCACGGGGTCAGGACATCCTTACAGCCATGTTCCGAGGCCCACAAGCCTGAAGAACTTGTTCCAGAAGTGGGGTCCTGGCAGAGGCCTGGCGACGTGGAACCCATAGGAGCCAGTGGGATGACCTGAGGCCCTCAGATGAGGGTGCGGTCCACATGGGTCAAGTTAAGCTCAGGTCGAAGAGCTCCAGGTCACCGGGGCTGACCAGTGATGCAGGTGGCAGTCGGGGTGGGGCTGGTCCCTGCACAGCCGCAGCTCCTTGACGCAGGCCCAGCCTCCGCCTGGTGCTCTACCAGCATTGGTCCCTCCACGACAGCCTGTGTAACACGTGCTACACCGCGGCCAGGCTCAAGCTCTGGTCCCTGCATGGGCAGAAGCGGCTCCAGGAGTTCCTCGCGGATGTGGGGTGAGTGAGCGCCTGGCCCCGCCACCCCAGGGCAGAGCCCCTCCCTCCTGGTGACCAATAGGGCTGGGACATCCAGCTGCCACCTGCTTTACCCTGTGTTCCTCACTGGATCCTGGAATCCAGTCCACAGGCCAGGCTGGGCAGGGGGGCCAGGGCCCCTCGTTGGCAGGTCCTTTCTGTCCTGTTGTGACCCCGAGATATCCCCTTGGAGCCAGGTTGCTCGCATGACTGGCGTTTTCCCCTTCCCAGTCTCCCTCTGAAACAGGCGAAGCAGAAGTTCCAGTCCATGGACATCTCCTTGAAGGAGAATTTGCTGGAGATGATTGAAGAGTCTGCCAGTAAATTTGGGTAAACACACGGCTTTCTAGTCTGAGCTTCGTTCAGGCTTCAGCTTTAACCCCATTCCTAAAACAATGCAAAAAAATAGGGACGCCCAGATAAGTGGAACCTGACAAGCCTTCCCCAAAGTTTAGAGTTCTTTTTGTTTAAAAATAGGACTTCCTGACTTGCCAGCGAAAGTCTAGACTCCTTAAATCCTGGGGCAGAGGTGCAGACCTTTGAGGTCAATTTGGCCTGTCCCTCACTGGACACAGGTGTCGGGCCTGGGAAAGGACCACTGGGGCCAGGTTCCGTGAGCTCTCTCCAACCAGGGCCTCCCTCCAGCGCCATTGGAGGGACCTGGGCCTGGCTGCTCCTGGCGCCCTGGGGGGCAGGGGAGGATCACACACGTCCCCCCTCCACACACACAGCTAGTTCCTGCCCTGCGATGAGTGGACAGCTCTGTACCAGCCTCTCGGTGCCGCGGTTGCAGGGCTGGTGTGTCGGGACCAACCCCTCTGTTCTCTGGGCAGAACAGCTGTGCTGTGCGTGTTAGCTGGGGCCCGGCCTGTGTGAGAGCTCACCCTGGCTAAGGACACACCTGCACGCGCAGAAAGCCAGCCACATCTCACCCCTGCCCCGTTGCAGCATGAAGGACATGCGCGTCCAGACGTTCAGCATCCACTTTGGCTTCAAGCATAAGTTCCTGGCCAGTGACGTTGTCTTTGCCACCTTGTCACTGATGGAGAGCCCCGAGAAGGACGACTCCGGGATGGGCCACTTCATCCAGGCCCTGGACAGTCTCTCCAGGTAGTGGGCACAGCTGAGGTGGTGGGCGTGGTCGGTGGTGGGCGTGGTCGGTGGTGGGCGCGGCCTCCCCGCCCCACCCCGGAGTGGGCTGCTCACACCCTCGGGAATGGGCATCCCTGTCTGCCCAAGCTGGCTGCCCGTCTTCAGTATGTGTCCCTTTCTCTCCGATCCTTTCCTTCTCTTCTTTGCTTCTGATTTTCAGAAGTTTCTCCCCTCACCTCCTCCACTTCTTCAGTCATCACTGCTGTTTATTCACACCTTCCAGGTTACGTTTCATTTCTCAATTATTTCTCTTTCTACTTTTTCCTTATCTCACTTCCTGAGATGCCTCATGGTATTTTTTCAGTGTCTTTCAGCTTGTTCTGCAATAGATCATTGCAGGTTTGATCTCTGGGGGTGTATCGCTGGTTAGCTTTTGTTGTCAGGGGGATGCCATCCTCCGTATCCTCGTTCTCCTGACAGTAGCTTTGAGAGGGTTTGACCTTGGTCTTGTCTGTGGTTTGTTTTCTTGTGTTTTCTTCTGACGTTTTTGGAGAAGGCACGGTTCACACCGGTTTTCCAGCTGTTGCTTCTGTGCAGTGTGAACAATGAAGGGGCTGGCTGCCCGGCATTTCCTGCTCTGTTCCCAAGCACACTTTTTAAACGGCTTTCCTGAGCTGTAATTCACACACTATATGATTCAGTGGCATTTAGGATAGTCACAACGTTGTGCGAAGATCACCTTGTCTAATTTTAGAAGTTTTCATTGCCCCAGAAAGAAACCCTGCTCCCCTGAGCCATCACCTCCCACTCTGCCCTCTCCCCAACCCCCAGCAGCCAGTAATCCACATCCTGTCTTCAGAGGTTTGCTGTCCTGGACTCTTCCTATCCCTGGAGTCAGACACTAAGTGGTCCTTTGTGGCCTGGCCTCTTTCACTTAGAATAATGTTTCCAAGGCTCATCCGTGTTGTAGCATGTGTCAGAATTTCCTTCCTTTTATTCTAAATGATAATCTACTGTAGAGATAGACCACAGTCTGTTTATCTGTTCATCACTGGTGGACATCTGGGTAGTTTCCACCTGATTATGATGAAAAATGCTGCCGTGAACACACACGTGGAAGTTTGGAGTGAACACGTGTTTTCACTTTTCTTGGGCATACACCTGGGGTTGGAGCTGCTGGGTCACAGGGTGACCGGGCATTTCAACCTTGTGCGGAACTGCCAGGTGGTTTCCAGAGTGAGGCCTCAGCACTGTCCTTTTACTGTTGAGTTGTAAGAATTGTTTTATATTCTAAGTACAAGCCTCTCAACAGATACACAGTGTGCTAATATTTTCTCCCATCCTTTTTACTTTTTTGATGTTGTTCTTTGAAGCACAAAAGGTTTTCATAATCATTTTCATGATGTTTGGATTATCTATTTTCTTTTGTGTCTTGGGCTTTTGGCGTCATGTCTAGGAAACCATTGTCTGATCCAAGGTCACGAAGATGTACACGTATGTTTTCTGTGAAAACTTGATCGTTTTACCCTTCACGTTAGGTGTCTGATTCATTTGAGATCAGTTTTTGTGTCTCGTAAGGAAGGGATCCGGCTCACTTTTTTTGCCTATGGGCACCCAACTGTTCTGGCGTCATGTGTTGGAAAGACTTCTTTCCCCCATTACAGTCATTTGGCCCCGTGTTGAAAATCAGGTGACTGTAAGTGTAGGAATTTGTTTCTGGATCCTCCCTTGTCTCCCACTGACCCATGTGCTAGTCTTGTGCCACGACCACCCTGTTTTGACTGCTGTGGCAGGTTCTGTAGCAGGTTTGGCCTAGTATGTGTTCCTTGAATTTCCATGTGAATGTTAGGGTCAGCTGGTCAGTTTCTGCAAAGAAGTCAGACTGCACTGGATCTATAGATTCACTTGGGGAGCACTGCTGTCTTGACGATACTAAGTCTCCTCATCCATGATCAGGGGATGTTTTTCTATTTGCTTAGACCCTCTTTTAATTTCTTTCAACAGTGCTTTGTAGTTTGTAGAGAATAAACTTTGCACTTCTTTTCTTAGATTTATTCCTAAACCATTTATCCTTTTTGACACCATTGTAAATGGGTGTGTTATTTCACTTGTGGTTTGCTCAGTGAGACCAGATAGAAACACAGCTGATTTTCTGTATTTTGACCTTGCTCTGCAGCCTTGCAGAACTTGTTTTTCAGTTCTAATATTTTTTTACTGGATTCCTTAGGCTTTTCTATACACAGGATCCCGTCGCCTACAAATGGAGATGGTTTTACGTCTCCCTTTCCAACCTAACTGCCTTTTATTCCACCTTCCTGCCGACCGCCTGGCTAGAGCCTCCACGACAGTCCCAGCCTGTTTCATCAGCACCTCCGCCTTCCTCTCCTGAACTGTCCTTGTGTTGCACAGTTTTGATTTCACTCTCAGCAGTCTCTCCTCGGTGAGGGGCCCAGAGTGGACAGGAGCTGTGGGGGGTCAGGGGGCACTCCCCGGGGCCAGCCGGCTCCAGCTCCCTGGTCTTGGTCACGCCCTTCGCACTCAGCTGCTCTTGGGTGGGGCAGAACTCCTCTCGGTCTTGGCCACTGTCCCCAGTTGCCTGGAGTTTCCAAGCCTTCTTAGGTCTCTGCCTGTCTGCACCCTCCCTCACTGACACTGGCAATGCAAGTCTTGTAGCCACTTGGGGTCTCTTCCCACCTGCTTGTATTTTGGAGTCTTCGATGTTCCTTGTTTCCTTGTGTTGTAAGTGGAGTCCTAGGTTTTTGGTTTTGTCATGCAGCTGCTCTGTTTTCACCTAGAAACATGGGGAAATCAAAAAACTGTCTGGCCAACTACTGCCGCCCTCCTCGCAGAGCTGATGGACCCATCTCAGCCATTGCCTGCGGCTCCCTGCTGTGACAGAAGGGCATTTCTCCCTCTTCTGGGCTCCATCCTCCCGTCGCTACAGCTGCGCCACTGTTTTTAGCTCCTTTACATATGTCTTGTTTTTTCACCAGCGTCTCTCATCTCCCGAGGTTGTAAGGGCCGGGTGCTAGCATCCCTGTTTCTCTCCTGCCCCATGCTTCCTAGTATATAAAGACGCTTCTACCTGCTCGAGGTTGACACTGAGTCGTGGGGCAGAGAACAGGGTGAGAGTCAGCTCATCTTTGGTCTAGGTTGAGTCTAAAAGATGAAGACCAATAAAGAGCGTCGGTTCGTTGTGCTGATGGTGTTGCAGAGTCACTGATGTGCAGTGACCACCTTCCTTTCTGATGCAGCTCTGTTTTTCCTGGTGTTCTTAATTGCCTCCTTTATCACATCCAGCTTTCCCCAGCTCTCCTCCAGCAAGCATTCCCTGAGCCCCTGTGGTCCAGCAAAGCCTGGGGCTCTGTCCTCTGGCTCCAGCCCGGCCCTGTGGCTAGCTCAGCCTGCCTCCTGCCTCTGGCCACTGGTGCCGCGACTGCTGGCCCAGAGTGTGCCCCGGTTAGGTCCAGCCCAGGTGTCTTGGGACCTTTGCCTTCTGCTTGTTCCTTTTTCACAGCATCCTGCTCTGAAGATACTAATTACACTTCATTTTAAGCCTCTTTTTGGTCTCCAAATTATCTCTGCTTCCTCTGGGGCCATTTTTTCAGGCCACAGGCATTTCTCAAGGTCTGGCGGTCCTCCATGTTCAGGGTGGGGGCAGTGGAAGCCTGGTGAGCCCTGGGTCTCTGGGCACAGCCTGCTGGCCAGAAGGCATCACTTCATCTTGGCAGGTGGGGAGCCAATGTGACACTTTGGGACCTTGACTGCTGGGTGTAGAGGCTTTGCTTGAAGACCTCACTTCTCCACAGAGGGCTCATGTTGAGGTGTTCAGAGGGGAACCCTCCCTCGTGTGGGGGAGGGTAAAAGTTCATCTGTGGGGGTAGGGTCCCTGGTGCCCCCGAGCCTCTCCTGTTAGCCCTGTGGGCACGTTCCAGGGGACACCTCTACTGGCTCTCAGTCTCCAGCCTTCTGATGCCAGTCCCCTGCCCGCCTGTCTTGTCCGTCACTGTGGGATTTTTCAGTTTTTATTCCTTCCTTCCACGTGGAAGGGAACTGGGGCCAGAGCAGAGGGCACACCCCTCCTGCCCCGGGACCCAGGTGTTCCGCCCGAGACACTGTGCCTCAGCTGGTCTGCTGTCTTACAGGAGTAACCTGGACAAACTGTACCGTGGCTTGGAACTCGCCAAGCGGCAGCTGCGGGCCACACAGCAGACCATTGCCAGCTGCCTCTGCACCAACCTCGTCATCTCCCAGGGGCCCTTCCTCTACTGCGCCCTCACGGAGGTCAGCTAGCTCCCACATGTGTGTGGGCACCCGGCCCCCGGCCAAGCCTGCCCACAGCCCCTGACCGTCCACCCCTCCCCTGCAGGGCACTCCGGATGTCTCGCTCTTCTCCAAGCCAGCGTCCCTGAGCCTGCTCAGCAGACACCTGCTCAAGTCCTTCGTGTGCTCAGTGAGGAGCCGGGTGGGATGGCGGAGCGGGTGCCAGAAGCCAGCCTAAGGGTCCTGGGGCCATTCACCAGCCATGGGATCCAGGCAGATGCCTCCCTCTTTCTGAGCTGTGTCTCCAGCTGAGCCCTGAACCCTCTGCTGCCCATCAGCTCTTGTGTTGTCCTCTCAGTCCAGGGCACTCACAGAGCACGTGGGGCCGGGGCTAGTGTTTAGCTGAGACAGATTAGGGAGAGATGGTGGCCAGCCGAGGTGGAGCAGGCTGAGGGAGGGGTGGGCTGGTGAGGGCCTCCTGGAGGAGGTGACAATGGCACCAGGACCTAAAGGAGGTGGGGGAGGGAAGAACCGGGGGCAGTGGGGCCAGGCTGGTACACAGGAGGCTGGGGACAGGGCGCCATGGCCTGAGGGCAGCTGCTTGGGGGCTCGAGCATGTCTGGGGAGAGGAAGCCCCTGGAGGCTCTGGGGGAGCTAGGGGCTGGGGCTCCTGGGCAGTGGGTTGGCCCTGCAGGTTGTGACCAAGAGGCGCCTTCCCTCCACAGACAAAGAATCGGCGCTGCAAGCTGCTGCCCCTGGTGATGGCTGCGCCCCTGTGCGTGGAGCAGGGCACCGTGACTGTGGTGGGCATCCCCCCCGAGACCGACGGCTCAGACAGGAAGAAGTGAGTCCTGGGGGCTAGGGCCCTCCTAGTGGAGGACATTGGCTCCCAGCGCCAGGCAGGGCACTGGGGGTGCACATTCGTGGCTGCAGGTTGGGGCAGCCTTCTGCATGCTGAGCAGGGTCAGGGGTGGGAAGGTGCAGTAGGCAGGGGAGCCCAGGGGGACGGCATGGTGGTTGGGGCGTGAATGACCCCACCTGGTACCCTCCAGGCCGTGTCTCAGGTCCAGGCAGCTGGTCATCTGGGTCTTGTTCTGAAGACACAGGACAGAAACTGGGGCATGAGCTCCCCGATGAGGGCAGGTCTGCTGGGCTCCCTGGCGGGTTCCCAGCACATCCCAGATGACGACGCCCAGTTCCCATGCCCCTCAGTCTCCCCAGAGGGCACCTGTCGGCCTCTCCATGGAGGATGTGGTCCTGGGTCAGATTGGTCCCCACTCAGCTGCTGTGAGCTTTGACCTCCCGTGTCTGTAGAGGCCATTCAGCAGCAAGTGGGGAGACAGTGGACTTTAAGGACAAGGGCCTCCATGCTGCCAGGCGCCCTACCAAAGCTCTGCAGTGGGTCTCGGATTCACGGTCACTGGGTGGGAGCTGGCCAGGGGCTCCTGGGCCAGGTCCCCAAGGCAGCACCATGGTCGCCTGTGTCCTCACTCAGGCCATCGGTCTGTGTGAGGCTGTGCTGGTCCGCGGATAGCCCTGGTCACTGCATGGTCCCGTGAAAGCTGCCGTGGAGGCTGGAAGCCCAGGTCCATCCTCTGACCTCCATGACGGACCCAAGGGCCCCTTCCCTACAACGCTTCCCCTCCGCTGCCAGCCCTCCCCCGAGGGGCCATCAGCCCCAGGGTGGGCCGTGTCCCCCGTGCTCCTGCCCCACCACCCTGCAGGCCCCTCTGGGTCCCCAGGCCCCCCATTTGTGTGTCTGAGACCTGCATCCCCACACGGCTCCCATTGAGCCTCTGCTCTTTGCCAGCACAGTGCCGGCTACGGGAAGCTGCATTCAGGATGTGGGTGTGAAGTGGGGGTGCACAGGGGACACTCAGCCTGTGCACCGAGATGAGCTCAGGTGGACGTTGGGGTGGGAGCTGTGGTGAGAGGTGGCGGCTGTCAGGGTGGGGGTGAGGAGTCTGGACTGAGTCTGGTGAATCCTGGGCAGGGAGGGTCCGCTGCAGGGACAGCCCCCAACGTGCCTCTGTGTGTCCCCAGCTTTTTTGGTCGGGCTTTTGAGAAGGCGGCGGAAGGCACGAACTCCCGGACGCTGCACAACCATTTCGACCTCTCAGGTAGAGTATGCTGCACTGGGCCCCTCAGGGTCAGCGCTGACTTTGGAGCCAGGAAGGTTGGCATCGCCTTGGTGCCCTGCTGCCACCCTTGTGTCCTCCCAAAACCAGCCCAGGCCTGGCTGCTGCAGGCAGCCCAGGGAGCTCTGGCCTTACAATCCAGCCCCTGAGACCACTTAATCAAGGAGCCTGGGGGACTGGCCACTAGGGCCTCCCAGGCCCAGCCTCTCCCATCAGAGTAGCCTGCCCTTCTGTGGCTGCAGGGACAGCAGGGCACCTCTCTGCACTGTGCCCCACTGTGGAGGGGGCCACGCCTGCAGGCCACCCTCTGCTTCTCTAGAGGCCAGTGTGGCACATGGTTCAGTTTGGCCATATTTGCTTTTTATCCCGGCTGATGGACGTTAAAGTAAAACAGATGTCTGGTACCTCACCCCTGTGTTAGCAAGCTCAGGCTGCTGGAACAAAACACCACAGACTGGGGGTCTGAACGACAGAAATGCATTTCTCGCCATCCTGGAGTCTGGAAGTGGGGCACAGTGTCGCGGGGCTGGCTCCTCCCGAGGCCTGTTTCCTTGGCGTGCAGACAGCCATGTGTTCCATGTGGTTGTCTCTCCATCCTGCTCTCTCCCTGTAAGGGCACCAGTCAGACTGGATCAGGGCCCCCCACGACCTCAGTTAACCTGATCACCTCTCTAAAAGCCCGTCACCAGGCACAGTCACATTCCGAGATGCCGGGAGTCAGGCCTTCAACACAGCAAATTTGGGCCCAGAGCACCCACCTCTCAGACCTCCCTTCCACCACCAGCGGGTTCCCTGACGAACACTAGTCACTGCAGAGACCCGGCCCACGTCCCCACTGCCTCTGGTGTCTAGAGCTGGCATCTTCCTGCCAGGCCACTCAGGGTGGGTGGGCTCCCCTCCAGCAGCAGCCCCCCGATTTCCTCTTCCATGCCTCCTCTGTGGGTGGACCAGGCTACAGAGGACCCATGGCCCGAGGCACAGACAGCTCAAAGGATGCAGGACCAGGCCGGTCTGATGAGGGGCCACATGTCTGAGCCTGATGGTCCCAGAGGTGGGGGCAGTTCGCACTTGCACAGCATGGGACACTGAAGCTGAGAGTGGCCGGAGCAGAACAGAAGGCTGGCCTCCCCTCCCCAACCTGAGGACCTCCCACAACCACTTTGGGGCAGGCTCTGTGCTGGCAGGGTGGGAGGCCAGCTCTGCCAGGTCTGTGGCATCCTCAGTGTCACATCCTGGGTCCCCTCCATTGACTGCCACTGCCGGTCCCCCCCACAAGCCGCAGCCCCAGCTGCTCCAACAGAGTGGCCAGCTGTTTCCCAGGGTTAGAAAGACCTCGTGTTCCGCAACGCTGCAGCCATCAGGGCTGAGCACGTCCTGGAATGTGGAGGAGGGCTGTTGCAGTCTGGATTCTTGATGACTGGGGGCCTCCCCCTCGCGCTGTCTGTTTTCCTTTCATTATTACTCCAGTGATTGAGCTGAAAGCTGAGGACCGCAGCAAGTTCCTGGACGCGCTTGTCTCCCTCCTGTCCTAGGTGAGTGGTGGGGGAGGCGGGTGCCGGCCAGTCCCCAGGGCCCCTTGGGGGTGTCTGGGGCCCCACCACACAGGCCAGCTGCTACTTGTCTTTGAAGCCAGAGTGCGGCCCCTGAGGAGACTGGGCCCAACGCCTTGTTCCCAAGGACGTCTGTCCCTGGGTTGGTGGCAGGACCACAGTGGGGCGTTCCAAGGGCACTAATTTCATTAAGCTCCTGGGACTCCTTCAGAAAGAGCCGGCCTGTACCCTCCCTGACCACACTGCTCTGGGTGCTGCTGGGAACAAGGCTGCCCGGGCCTTCTGGAGCCTTGCTGCCCTCGGCCAGCATCAGGCCCTGGGCAGGAGCTCCTGGGGGGCGTCTGTCTGGGCTCTCATGTGCTTGACCTGTGAAAAAACAAAGCTGGTGGCAGCCACTCAGTGGAGACTTAGAGAATGTGGGCTCTGACCAGGCCTGCCTGGACCACATGTGGCCGTCACTGTGATGCTCTCCCCTGTGGCCCACACGCCACCTTTTCCTTGAAGACCCTTGGGAAATGGGCCAGGGGTCTGCTCTGTGTATTGACCACTTCTCAGCCCAGGCCCCCACTGTGGATGCCCGCGCCCTGCTTGCCATCTGCCTGAGCCCTGGCCGGGGGCCATGGCTGTCGGTGATGGGAAACCTCACCAGGCTGCACACCCACCAGGCTACACCCATGTCCCCATCTGAAACAGGGCTATCACCCCTGGGCCACAAATGCTGGGCCTTAGCAAGGGCCAGGCAGGGGCAGAGGTGTGAGTTTGGGACCCAAATCAAAGGCTGCCAGCAGGGGCTCTCGGGCAGTAGCGCTGGCATTCAAGGCAGACCCCTCCCTGCAGCCAGCTCAGTAAGGATGCCAGCCCCGCTGTGCTTACTGCCACCAAGACAGGTGCAGGGTGGGGCAGCTGGGGAGGGTGAGGGGCAGCGTTCTGGGGCACCACAGGCTGAGGATGGACAAGCTACCAGGTGGGTCCACAGAGGAAGCAGGCACTGGGGGCCATGGGCCTTTGAGGTTCTCCCCCCAGACCCCAGGGACACCCATGCTCACCCCTGTGACTGGTGGTGCTGCTTGGAAGCAAGAGCTCCACACCCAGAGGGAAGCCTGGGCAGGTTGTTTGGTCTGGGGAGACATCAGAATTATTTACAATTTATCTTTTCTTTTTTGTCTTTCCTAGGGTTTGATTTCTTCAGAAATGACCTCCTTTCCTTATTTATGTTAACTGGCTTTTATTTAGATTATAAGTTATGAATGTGATTTTAGATACAGGGACAGTGGTTTTGAATGGAATAAAATGTTTATTTTAGGTTTGGTGCCCCGGTCTTGGTTCTGATCACAAGGCCAGTGCTTGGCTGTGCCCTGAGCCTTCTGAGGGTCCAGAGGGGCCTTGATTCTGTGCCCTGGACACCCCTCAAGGCCCAGTGGAAATCAGCACGAGGGTGGCCTCCAGGCTCTGGCTTGGTCCAGCTTCCCACAGCTTCCTTCTGTGCACTGGCCTTGGCAGCATCTCAAGTCCACCCTCTTGACCATGCACCCCTCCCAGAACCCCCACACTATGGCCATCCTCTCCCCCCCAGCACCTGCCTTCCAGGCGCCTCCCCACCTCGCAGGCACACAGTGGGCACTGCCAGGCGAGCCAGGCAGGGACAGCCAAGGCGAGGCCCCAAGTCAGGAAGGGCGGAGCTGGCTAAAGAGCCCCGAGGTTGGCTTCACCCACATCCTGGTCACAGAAGGTCCAAGCTGGATGGACCTCGGCAGCCTCCAAAGGCTTCAGAGCAGCGAGAGTTCTCAGTCAGAGGAGCTGTGAGATCAGCTGGCCCCACCCTCCCAGATGTCCCCAGAGCACCTATGCAAGAGTTGAGGCAAGGAGGGGACCATTTTCTTTTCACCTTAATGGAGGCACTGGGGATTGAACTCAGGACCTCGTACATGCCAAGCATGCCCTCCACCACTGAGCTACACCCCCCTCACTGAGGATTGCCACTTCTGCCCTTCAGGGATGAGAGAGCAATTCACACAAGTGGCTGGGGCCATCTGTAGCCACCACCTGGAGCACGGGTGCCCGAGAGCAGGCAGGCTGGAGGAACATGGCCAACTGGGTGTGGTGCCTGGAGCTGAGGGCAGGAGGCAGAGTGGTTTGGGCAGGCTTTAAATTGGTGAGAAAAGCCCAGAAATCATGTCCTAGAACTGAGAACCTGGGTGGGTGGGGCCAGGTCTTGGTGCCCTTCAGGGAGGGTTAGTGGGCACTGGGGTAGCTGCACTGGCGGCTGGCTCCTTTTGCCTGTCCTCCCTAGTATGGGTCAGGGGGCAGCAGCCTGGCCCCCCAGGGCCCTCAAGCTGCCCACGCATGCCATTTGCAGGAGCTGGGGCTGGCTGGGCAGCTATGCTTCAGAATCCCAGTGATGCCTGGGGCCTTGGAGTCAGCTCCTGGCCATGTGGGATGCAGGCTTGGGCCTGCGTTCCTGGCCAAACACTGTACCTGGCACTGGCCGGGCCCAGCGGCCAGGAGCAGAAGTGTAAGGACCTCTATCCCAGCCCCACCGAGAGCCAAGGCCACAGGATCATACACCAGCACTCAGGGAGTGTTCTTGCTCTGGCCTGGGCGGGGCTGCTGAGGACCCCTGTGCAGTGGGGCCCATCCCACTGCAGGCATCCCATTGTTGGGAACTCAGGCCCCTGGGTTGTTCAGACTCCCTGGAAACCCTGGGGTTCGGGGCAGCGTTCTCAACAGCTGCCCTGAGCCCCTGTCCTCAGGTTCTTACCCTCCTCTCCATCCACCCCAACAGGGAGCCTGGCCAGGCCTGGGAGACTCCTTGCCATTGGACCTGGCCCAGGCATTTCTGGACATGGCCCCTGGAGCCAAGGTTGGGGGCAGATGCCAAGCTTTAGCCACTGACTAGGCTTGGGGTCCCTCCCAGCAGCCCCCAATGTTGTCCTGTCCTCCGCCCTGGCCTTTGGCAGAAGGTAAAAGTGCATGAATTCAAAGTGCCTAGAACAGGGCTGGGAACAGTGAGCACTTGGTGCCAGTGACAGCTCTGGTCTGCTCTGCCCTCCTGGGACCCCCACCCCCAGGTGCCTGGCTAGGGTCAACACCAGGTCCCAGTGATCCCACCCACAGGAGGAAGCTCCCACAGGGTGCCCCCAGAAGGGGCTGGTACAGAGGTCCTGATGTTTGGCAAGTCTGGGCTGGCTGCCAGGCCAGCAGGGTGGGCACAGGGCCTTCACAGAGAGCCAGGATGGAGGGGCTGGAGCTAAGCCCAGGCACTCTGGGCAACTGGCTGCAGGTGCCTCCTCCCCATGGCAACATGCTTGTGGACCTGCAGCCAGCTCTGCAGGAGCCTAGTGCACATCCTGGATTTGCCCCCGTTCCCGCTGCACTGTTGGCAGAAGGGCCCAGGCAGTGGTGGACTGATACCTGGCCATTTGATGTGACCCAGAAATGGGTGAGCCCTGAGAGGGCAGGTGGAAAACAGCCACCCTGTGGTGTGTGGAGCCCAGCCTCTACTAGGCAAAGCCAGCAACCTGGCAACCCACCACTGTCTGCACCAAACCCCTGCCCCACTGCAGGCCCCATGACTCAGCAGGGGCCCTTCTGACTACAGATCTTGCCTCCCTGGGCTGCAGTGAGCTGTAGCTGTTTCCCACCCAATGGGAAGGTGACTAGGTGGCAGGGTGAACCTGAGAAATGGTCATGGGATCTTCTGGATCCCAAGGGCCAATCCTGGGAGGTCCCCAAAGGAGCTTTTTGGGGAGGAGTCAGTGCATAGGTGGATGAATGGGGGCTGCTGGGCCCAGGCAGTGACTGGACAGAGGACAGGACACAGGGAGGGTATCCAAACCATTTACTAAGCAAACAACACCCCCCCCCCAAGCTGCAAAGGAGGGCAGGGCCTGAGTCCCACACCCAGTATCTGGTGCCCATGTCTCGGGTCCAGGCCAAGTCTCTTGCCCCCCACCTCCAGGGGCTAGCCTGCTGATGGATTAAAGGCCAGCTGTACATGTCCCTCCGGCAGCCCAGGCTGGGAGTCCTGGACTCTGTCCACCTCTCTGGAATCGGCAGAAGCTACGGAGGGGTGGGCGGCATCCAAGACCCTAAGGATCGGACAGGGAATGGGATCTTCGGTCCAGAGCCCACAGAGCCCAGGGAACCCGCGCCCCACCCACGTCGCAGCCAGAACTGCACACAGAGAAAGAAACCGAGCGAGTCCTCCCAAGTGTGGGTCGCCTTGCAGGGTAGGGCGGGGCCTGGGCCCCGCTAGTGCGGCCAGAGTCCAGTCACAGCAAAGAACTGGGAGTTCTGCGGAGCTTGTGTGCCGCAGGCGCAGGCCGCCGTCCGTGAGGGGCTGCCCTGGCCAATTCTCCGGCTCACGGCCCTGCTATGCCCGGCTCCATCAGACGTAGTTCTTCTTGTCATAATCGCCGCTGGTCGTGGGCCGCCGCGACGCGGAGTACTTGACGGGGAAGCTAAAGTCGGGCCGGCCAACGCAGACCCAGGCGCCACAGCACACAAGGCCGCCGCCGCACATGAGCAGCGCCGAGGCGGCCCAGCCGATGTACAGCGCGGCGCCCAACTCGTACTTCTGCGACATGGGCACGGTCGGGTCGTAGAACTCGCGGACCACGATGTTGGCGAACCAGCAGAGCGGCACGAGCGCCAGCAGCCCGCAGAACGCGTAGAGTGCGCCACCCGTGAGGGCCACGCGCGCCTTGGCCGGGCCGGGGGTCACGCAGGTGGTGCACTGCGCGCCCGCCAGGGTCACGAAGAGCGCGACGAGCGCCAGCAGCACGGCGCCCACGGTGAGCGCCCGCGCCGCCTGCACCTCCGTGCTCAGCGCCAACACCGAGTCGTACACCTTGCACTGCATGTGCCCCGTGCTCTGCACCACGCACGACATCCACAGCCCCTTCCAGGTGGTCTGCGCCGTCACGATGTTGTGGTCCAGGAAGGCGGTCACCTGCCACATGGGCAGCCCGCACGCCAGGATCAGGCCCACCCAGCCCACCAGGCACAGCACCAGGCCGAGAATCTCCAGCGCCGCCGACCCCATGGCTGACGATGAGACGCGCGCCGGACGGCCCGGGGCCTCCGTGAGCGCACGGCTCACTCCCTTCCCTCCGTGTCCCGGTCCCGCGGCACCACAGCGCAGCCTCGGGTCTGCGGGAGCCTCCGGGGGGCTTCCCATTTCAATGCTTCGGGGCGGACTCTACCCCTCGGGCCCAGCCCCCGAGCCCCGAACAGCCAATCCGCTCGCGGGCTATGGGCCCGCAGCCAATCGCAGGCGCCCCCGGCAGCCCGAGTTCGGGAAACTTTGCCTGAGGTAGCGAGGGAGGGGGGACCTTCCCCGCCAGGCCGCCGCCCCGGGGGACCCCACCAGCCGCTGTCCTGGTCCTGGCCGCGCGCGTTCCGAACTGACCTCAGGCGAATGCGCGCGGGCCCGCCTCGCCATTTCAGAAGCTTCATGATCCTGGGTCTGCACCGACTTCCTGGCCACATTCCGAATGAGCCTGCTGGTGCCTACCTCCCGGCCAGCTTCTCTTCCTTGGCCCACCTCCCTGACCACGGTGTGCGGGAGCCCCCCACCATCGCCACTGCACGGAGGCCTGCGTTGGGGGTTCCCTCGGCTCCTTCTCTTGGGTTGGCCAAACACAGCTCGCCTTGTTCCTCCAGGAAGCTCGCCCAGGAGTCCAAGCCCAACCCAGGCCCCTTCTCGGCACCCTGACCACAGTGGCCCTCCCACTGCTGGCACTGACCCTCGCACCTACCAAGAGGCCAGGCAGGCCTGTGCGGGTCAGGCCCAAGGCTCCAGCTTTGTCCAAGGTCCTCCCCAGCACTATCACTGCCCTGGGGCCTGAGGATCCAACAGGAAGAAGGTGGCAGAGGGGCCTTTCCTTGGCCATCAGAGACCCCCCACTCTGCCCCTGCAGCCGAGGCTTCCTAGACCTCACAGCCTTCACAGGGACTGCTCCACTTCCAGAAGTGCTGCCCATCCCCTATCCTTTGAGGCTCAGCTCAAGTGACTCAGCATCAGTAAGTCCCTAGAGCCTCCAGTGACTCAGCACACAGGCTGTCCTCCTAGGAGCAGCCCATGGCCCCAAGCTCAGCCACCTCCGCCAGCCCTCCGACAAGAGACACAAGGAGACACGTATGGGCCGTGTTCTGCCCTCCCTCCAGTGGTAGTGCCGATCCTGCACCCCAGCCCCCAGGCCACCCTCCGGAAGCCAACAAGGAGTTTCCTGACTGGGAGGAAGAGCCCCCATCCTCGCTGGAGGCAGGAGGCAAGGGATTTCCGGGCATTCTTCTGCACAATGGCCCAGCCATTTTACAAAAGGCCCATGGGGATGGACATTGGACCCCACTGAGGCTCAGGTGGGGGCACCAGCCCCTTTCTGGCAGCCCCTTCCCTACTCCCTGTCAGACCTTTGTCTCCAGCAGTACTCTGCCCTGGAGTGGAGCCGCTAGGACCCTCATTCCTTGCTCAGGTCCAAGGTGCTGGCCTGCTCATAGGAACTCCACAGAGAAGCCTGGCCATAGGCTGGGAGCTCTGACAGACCTGTCCCTCCTGGGCCTGGTTCTTTCTCCCTCCTCAGGTGGTTGCAAAAATACCCTGTCGTCCAGCACGGTGGGAGGACATCCAAGGCAAGTTTGCTGGGCCCTGTGTGACTCGGGGGGAGCAGTTTTGCCCCCTCCTTGACCCCCACCTCTCACTCCTTGCACAGGATGGGGCTCCGAGTACCACTGCCTACTCCCAGCCACCCCTCACTCGCAGCAACCCTCTTGCTGCAGACCCTCCTCGATGTCCCCTCCCCCATCCACTCCAGGGGGCCTAGCCCTACCACCTTCCCCACCCTTCAATCCCACTTTCCTGTGGCCCTAAGTCCAGGGACCTTGCCCAGGGTCCCCCACCACTCTCCACCCTACCATCTCCCCAGGATGGCTGCTGTGGCCTCAGGCTGTCTAGGCCCTACTCTGAGCCACCTGAACTGTTCTCATGGTAGCAGGGTCATCTCAGCAGGCCTGGCTCCTGGTTCACACTCTGCCTGAAACTCTGTGTGCCTCACACTGCCCATAGACAAAGCACTGACCCTGGGAGCAGCCCAGGTGACGTGTGCCAGCTGCACCGCCTGTCCCACAGTAGAACACGCACCCAGGGGCCTGCCCTCAACGAGGGACTGGGTAGGGCTGTTTCACGTATGCCCACGGCCATGCGGCAGACAGCAGGGAGATGCTGAGTGACAAAGACTCTCTGAGGAGGTGATAGTTCAGCCTAAACACAGGAAGAAGTCCTGAGCAAGGGCCCAGAGGTGGGAAAGGGCAGAAGGAGGCCAGCAGGGCTGCGGTGCCCAGGCCTAAAGGCCGAGGTCAGAGAGGGGTCCAGGCTGTGCAGTGTGAATGCCTGACTTCTAGCAAGGGGCTCTCGGGCCAGCTCGCAGGCCAAGGCCACCTGCTCATCTGCCGCTATTGTTCTGCTTCCCAGGGGAAGTGCGGCAGGATCTCATTGTGTGGGGAAAGGCCTGAGTCGGCAGAAATCAGTTTATCTTGAGCAGCTGCCGGCTGACCCCACACCAGGGTGATCCGGTGACCTTCCAGGGACAATCCAAATTTAGGTTCCAGATTTCGGGGGGCTGGGGTTTGGGAAGCTCCTAGTTAAGGGATTTCATTTCAAGGGAAGTGAGAACATCCCTTTTCTTTCGGCTTTGAAATAGTTGAGGATGTTTTCCTCCAGGGCAGCAGCTGTCTGTGGAGCCTCTGAACACAGGGCACTGCCTGCTACCCTTTCTCAGCACAAGCCTGTGCTCCAGGGGCAGCTCATCCAGTGTTGCTAGCCCTGCCCTGGGACCAGAGGCGGCTGGCGTGGGAGGGGTATGGATGCCTACGACACCCGAGTGCCCTTTGACAAACAGCTGTGAATTCACAGTTCAGACAAAGGAACTGGGCTCTCCCTGCCTTTGTCCCACCACAGATGTGAAGCCCTCCATGGTAGAGGCCGCAGGGTTGGGAGAGAGACAGTCACCAACCCTGGTCCTCTGCTGCCATTCCTGAGCGCCCTCCAGGTTCCCTAGCCAGCCTCCCTGGCTCCCTTGACCTTCACAGCTCCTCTGACTTCAGTTGGAGGCGGCTGAGCTTGGGGCCACGGGCTGCTCCTGAGAGGATAGCCTGTGTGCTGAGTCACTGGGGGGCTCTGGGGCTGTGGTCAGAATGGGAGGGCACCACTGCTTAACCTTCCTCAGTGGGCAGGGGGCTCTGGCAGACAGACCACACTGGATGGGGTTCTCTGTGTGGTCTCTGGGAGGCAGCCCTCCACCCCTCAAGCCTGCACTGCCATCAGGCCTCTCTGTCCACCTTCTCCCCCAGCCCCTTCCTTCAGATTCCTTCTTTCTCGGCAGGCTACATTCTGCAACAATTTTATACTCTTTCCACTTAAAATCGTACAGTGATTCTGGATCCTCCTTTTTCATTAGCAGCATACTGTAAACATATCCCTACTCTGTTAAAAACGCCCTCGTGATGGTCATCGTTTCTAACTACCTTGGGAGTGGGGACAGAGCCAGGATGGACTCCTCCGTCTCCACCACTCTGGGCAGCAGGTTGTGACCAGTGAGATCTGTTTCAAGGTTCTATAAAATGGGGATGCTGAGAGGCGTAACATCAAAGGAGCTGAGCAGACAGTACTTCCTGGCTTAAGGTGGACCCTGGATTAACATTAATGGTGATGATTATTCTGGTAATCATGCAACCATCCCTTAAGACACAGCTTTATAAATGATCATTTTTTCTATTATAAATAATGCTATGAATGTCATTATTCATGAGCCTTGATTTTGGACAATTTCCTCAGGAAAAATTCCTCCAAGTAGCATTTCTAGCTCACACTCAGGAGGGTGTGTCCCTTAGACCCCTTACCTGAGTGTGTTTTCACTGCCTGTCATCAGCTCTAAGTATACGGAGCTTTTGAAGTTTACTAATTGAATGGGCAGAAAATGGCACCTTACTTTAATTTGCATTTCTTTGCACAGTAATAAGATTAAATTTTTTATAATTTATACTGCTCATTTTTATTTTCTCTTTGGTGAATCGTCTATGTACCCACATAAAGCCTTGGTGTGCTCTCACTTTACATGTTAGAAACATTACTTGCTAAAGAAATAATAACTGAAAAGTTCCTAAATTTAGGGGAAAATAAAACCTATTCAAGATGTTGCCAGAACCCCAAACAGCATATATCCAAAGGAATCCACACCAAGACACACTATAATTAAACTTCTGAAAACCAAAAACAAAGAAAAGTATTGAAAGGAGCCAGAAAAAAAGGACATCTCACCAATGGGTGAAAACAAATCAAATGAAAGAGGATTTCTCATCAGAAACAATGGAGACCAGAGAAGGCATATTTTTAAAGCACTAGAAGGGTAAAAAAATGTCAACCCAGAATTGTGTACCTAGCAAACATATTCTTCAGGAACAAAGGGGAGATAAATATAGTCTCAGGTGAAGGAAAACTAAGAGAATGTCATCAGCAGATGCACCTAAAAGAGTGGCTAAAGGATGTTCTTTAAACAGAAAGGGAATGATAAAAAGAGGAATATTTGAACATCAAAAAGAAAGAAAGAATATTATAAGCAAAATATTGGTAACTACAACAGACTTTCCTTCTCCTTTTGAGTTTTCTAAATTATATTTGAAAGTTGGAGCAAAAATGATTACACTGCCTGAAGTGGTCCTAAGTGTATGCAGGGGAAATATCAAAGGTAACTGTATTATAAACAGGGAAAGGTAATGGGATATAAAGGGAGATAAGGTTTATATACTTCATTCCAACTGGTAAAGTGTTGACATCCATAGACTTTGATGAGTGCATAAAATGTAATCTAAGAGCAACCACTAACAAATATACAAAAGACACACTCAGAAATACTTCAGACAATTCAAAATAGAACTCTGAAAGATGTTCAAGTAAGCTACAAGAAGGCAGGAAAACGTAAATGGAGAAACAAAAAGAAAAACAGAATAAACAGAAAATGAAAATAAAGTGGCAGACTTTAATCCTAACCATATCAATAATTATATTAAATGTAAATGGTCTAAACACAGCAGTTAAACAAGTTTGGTAGAGTGTACCAAAAAATTACCCAAATGTATGCTATTTAAAAGAAACTCACTTCAAATACAATTACATGTGTAGGTTGAAAGAAGACACATAGAAGATATACTATGCAAACATTAACCAAATAAGTGTAAGAGTGGCTATATTAATATTAGATAAAGCTAACTTCATTAAGAAAATTACCAGGGATGGAGAAAGACATTACATAATGATAAAAGGGTCAATCCACCAAGAAGGCATAGCAATCCTAAATGTGTGCACACCAAACAACACAGCTGGAAAATACGTGAAGCAAAATCTGATCAAACTGAATGGCGAAATAGACAAGTTGACAATTATAGTTGAGGCTTCAACACTCTTCTTTCAACACCTGATAGAACAAATAGACAAAAAAAAAATCAGCAAAAAGACAGAACTCAAGAACACCATTAAACAACAGGATTTAATCAAAATTTATATAACACTACTTAAAAACAGTGGAATACATATTTTTTTCATGTGTGCAGAGAACCTATGCCAGACAGACCATATCCTGAGCAATAAAAAAACCCTCAAAAATCAATGAAAGCAAAAGTTGCTTCTTTGAAAGGTCAACAAATTAGTATGCCTTTAGCTAAACGGACCTTTAAAAAAGGGAGAAGACTCACATTACTTAATTGAGAAATGAAAGAAGAGATATTGCTAATGATATCTCACTAATAATAAAAGTGATTTTAAGGGAATACTATGAACAACTGTATGCCAGCAAAGCAGGTGACCCTGATGAAATGGACAAATTCCTAGAAACAAAAACTACCAAACCTGTCTTAAGAAGAAATAAGAAATCTGAATAGATCTACAAGAGATTCATGTCAATAATTTAAAAAAATTCAAACAGAGAAAAGCTCAGGACCAGATGGCTTTATTGGTAAATCCTACCAAATGTTTAAAGAAAAACTAACACCAATCAATCTCAAACTCTTACAAAACAATAGAAGAGGGGGGCACACTTCCTAATTTACTCCATCAGGCCAGAACTGCCCTGATCCAAAGTTAGATGAAGACTTCGCAAGAAAACTACAACCAATAATGCTTGTGAATGGAAATGCAAAAATACTCAACGATATTATTAGCAAACCAAATCCAGCAACACCTATAAAAAACACATGCCCAAATGGGATTTATTTTAGGAATGCAAAATTGATTTAACATGTAAAAAGCAATCAATCAAAATATTCAGATATAAATCTAACAAAATATATACAGGAACTACATGCTGAAAACTATAAAACACTGATGAAAGGAACTGAAGAAGATTTAAATAAATGGAGAGGCATTCCATGTTCATGGATTGGAAGAGTCAAGGAGTAAAGAGGTGAATAATGCACTTCCCTTCAAAATCCCAGCAAGATTTCTTACAGATGCAGGTAAGATTATTCTAAAATATATATGGAGAAGGAAAGGAATTAGAATAGCTAGAACAACTCTGAAAAAAAAAGAATAAAGTGCGAAAAATCACTCTATCTGGTTTCAAGACCTATTATATAGATATTAATATACTGCTTATTAGGAGACAGTCATTGTCCAATGGAAAAAAATAGAGAACCCAGAAACAGCCCCATACAAGTACAGCCAACTTATTTTTTACAAGCATGCAAAAGCAATTCAATGACCAAAAGAATTGAAAGCAGGGACTCAAACAGATATTTATACACCAATATTCATACCAGCATTATTCAAAACAGCCAAAAGATGGAAACAATGCAAGTGTCCACCAACAGATGAATGGATGGATAAACAAAGTTGTATGTCCATACAATGGAATATTACTCTGTCTTAAAAAGAAAGAAGCAGGGAGGGTAGTTCAAGTGGTAGAACACATGCTTAGCAGGCATGAGGTCCTGGGTTCAATCCCCAGTATCTCCCTCTGAAAATATTACCTCCCCCCATCCCCCCAAAAAAGGAAGAGAATTCTGACATATGCTACAACACGTATCAACCTTGAAGAAATAATGTTAAGTGAAATAAGCCTGATACAAAAGCACAAGTATTGTATGATTCCACTAATATGAGGTCTCCAGAGCAGTCAAATTCATAGAGACAGAAAGTAGAACAGTGGTTGCCAGGGGCTGGAGAAGGAGGGGCTGGGAGTTACTGTTTAATGAGTACCAAGTTTCAGTTTGGGATGATGAAAATGTTCTGAAGATGGATGGTGGTGATGGTTGCATAACAATGTGATATACTTAATGCCAATGAACTGTAAAAATGGTTAAAAGTATAAATTTTATAGGATGCATATTTTACCATACAAAAAAAAGCCAACTCAGTGGAGGAAGGATAATTTTCTTCAACAAATATACTAGAGCAATTAGATATCAATATGACAAGAAAACCTCAACCAAAATCTCACCATAAAAAAAAAATCTCAAAATTAATCCTAGATTTAAATGTAAAATATAAAACTACACAACTTTTTAGATGATAACTTGAGAGAAAATCTTCAGGACATAGACATGATACCAAAAGCATGATCGTAAAAGGAGAAAATGATCAATTTAACTTCATCAAAATTAACTTTTGCTTCATAAAAGACACTTTTTAAAGGATGAAAAGACAAGTTACACACAGGGAGAAAATACTTCCCCGTGGATTAAAGTGCTTAGGATAGTAATGGCCAATAAGAAGTGCCACAGACACTATTTTTACTATATTATGGGTTTGCAATTCTTTTATTAGATTTATTCCTGGATTCTTTATATTTTTGTTGCTTTTTTTAAATCCTTTAAAAATTGAGTTTTCTAACTGATTTTTGCTATTGTATAGAAGTACGAATGAATTTTCCTTTGAATCCAGCAACCTGATCTAATAATTTATTTGTAGATGCCTTTGGGTTTTCCACATAGATAATCATACCATGTATAAGGAGTTTTGTGTTTTACTTTCTAAATTCTCTGCGTTTTATTTCCTTTTTTCGTTTCATTGCTCTAATTAGGATACCCAGTAGTATGTCATATAGAGACCTTTATCGTGGGCTTCACGTAGAGTTTCTGATCTCACTGGGAATGACTTCATTGTTTATGCTGTCTGCTATGTTAGTAGATGTCCTTTAGTCTACTAGCTTCTACTCTTATTTTTGTTCTTTATTTTTAACTAAGAAAATTTAATTTCATCATAGTTTTTTCCTGTATCTATTGAAGTATTACTGTGTTTTTGCTCTTTTATCCTATTAATACAATAATTTACACTATGTGATTTTATAATGTTACACAAGTCATACATTTTGGGTATAAACCCAACTTGGCCATGAGAATTTATCTTTTTGATACATTATTGGATTCAGTTTGCATCAGTGTTTGTGAGTGAGATTTACCGGTAATTTTATTCCTGTCCTACCCTTGTTCAGTTTACATATCAAATTTATACTAGCCTTACAGAAATGAGGTGAGAGTTTCCTATTTTTCTATTCTCTGAAATAATTTGTACAAGATTGGAAAGATCTGTTTCTCAAAAGATAGAATTTGCTTGCAAAGCTATTTAAAATTTTGTGAGGGGAGAGGCAGATTTTGAATCACTGATTACATTTCTTTGATTGTAGGATAATCCAGGTTTGTTATTTCTTTTGGATTTCATTCTGGAAAACTGTTTTCCCAAGAAATTATCCATTTAATCTGTTTTCAAATTTGTTGGCATAAGGTTGATAAACAGCCTCTTATATTTCTGCTCATTTGTTGGGGCATCTGTGGTGAGATCTTCTTTTCTACCCTAGTGTTTTATTTGTGCCTCCTCTCTTTCTTGTGAATATTACCAGAAGCTTGGCTTTGTATTTGTATTTCCCACAAGTCACCTTTGGGCTCTGCTGCCTTAAACTGTATTTAACCTAATGTTGACACAGACCACAAGTTCATCCTTGGTGAGTCTTTTCTCCCTTGACCTTCAATGTTATGTTTCTTTACATTTTAGGAGGGTTTCTTATAATTTCAGAAACCTGGATTATTTTTCATACAATGTGACAATCTTTTGTTATCTGGAATGTTTGGTCCCTTTACATTTTTTGTGACTACAGGTGCACTTGTTATTTTTTTGTAACAGGTGTGTCCAGCTCCCCTGTTCCCTCCCCCTTTCCATCTTCTTTTGGTTTAATTTGCCTTTTTCTCATTTCCTTTTTTCCTGTTCGGAAATTATACCTTCTGGGCCTATTTCAGTGGTCACCTTCTAAAGGTAATAACTTCTAAAGTTAATAGCTTTGCCCTCTTCCCCGCAACATTGAAACCTGAGAATGTTTAACCTGTCACCTGTCACCTGCCACCAGCTCCCATGCTATTGTCACTGATACCCTGAGACTGTTTCGTACACTCAGGACTGGTGTGCAGGGTCCACCCAAGACGATGCCCCCACCTCCCGGTATTCTCGGCAGTGGCCACACCCAGCTTGCTAGGAGGAGAGCCAGGGGCAGGAAGCGGCTGTGAACACACGCCAGCATCCCCACTGCTCCCAGGAGCCAGTCCTCAGATCCTATCTCAAGCTCACACTGGCTTGATCAAGCCCACAGGAGTTGGCATCCAGGCCAGCAATGCCCCAAACAAGCAGTGAGTCAGAGCTGGACATCCAGGGCCAGGCTGACCACACCAAGGACACAGGGAGGTACTCCCAACCGCAATCCTTCTCAGGAGGCTGGCAGGGTCTGGAGTATGTGGACTCACCCCTTATCTGCTCTGGTTGCCCCCTGAAGATACCTGCTTCTTTTCACACTTTCACTGAAGAGGGAGGCACTGGGGATGCCCCAAGTGGGCCTCCCTGCAGCAAATGCTGGTCCCACAAATGTCCAAAACACCCAGGACGCTGCCTTAGATGGTGCCTTCCGCCCTCATTCCCCACAGACTGAGGGATGGGAGAGCAGAAGGGCCAAGTGGAAGGACATGGCACCTACCCAGGAGGCTGGAGGCTGTGTAGAGAGCTGCCCCTTACATCCTTATATGGGTTTAGAGGAATGAGCAGGAGCTCACCAGGGCGAAGGTGTGATCAGGCTTTATGGGAAAGAACAGACCCTGGGCAAGGGCAGTAACAAGAACCAGCAGTGGGTGGGGGATGCAGGGAAAACAGCAGGACAAAGAGGGGCCCGTGCAGCTGGGCTCGGGCTGGCTGGTGCCTGGAAGAGAGCTCCTGGGAATGGAGCTGAAAAGTGAGAGGAGCCACCATTCCACACAGGCACGTGGTCACACCTGGATGCTGGGATGGGTGAAGTGTGGTCTTGCAGCTGGGTAGCCACAGGCTCAACAGAATAACAGGGGCCTCCTATCCCCAGGGGAAGGGACCATCCTCGCCACATGCCAGGTTCTGAGGGCCCACAAGCCGGGCCTGTGAGGCAGAAGTGAGTCACAGGCCCTAGGACAAGCAGACAGAGCTCACCCCCGTCCCCCACCCCACTACAGAGTGTCCCATTGTGTACAGCGGTAAAGATGCTGAGAGCTAATAAACACATGACAACATGGAAATAACAAAGAATAGCATCAGTGGGCCGAGAATCTTGAGACTTTGAAGAGTTTGTGGAAGAGAGGAAGAAGATGGGGTGAGACAGAGGGACCAACCAGGGCTGAGGTAAATGCCAACCTGAGTGCAGACAGGAGCCTTAGCCGGAGGAGGAGGCTGCAGACTCTAGCTGTCACTCTGGGAGCCACTATGTCCCTGGTGGCCTGCGGCCAATGGTGGTGGGCTGGGCAGGAGGAAGCAGAGCACCTCTGCCAACACCAGCCCTCCTCCACGCAGCTGAGGGGGAAGAAAGGCAGGTCCTGCCAGGACAGAATCCAAGCGAGGTCAGTGAAAGGTCTCCTGGTGCCTCTGGGGTGTCAGGGTGGAGACGAAGAAACAGACCTCTCACACACCCAATGAGGGCTCTCGGTGGTACAACCACTTCAGGAAATAGTTGGCCATTAACTCAAAAAGTTGAACAAGCATCATCCCATGATCTAGAGGAACAAGTGTCCACGTGCACAGGGTACGTGTGCAGCCAACAGGTGGCATCAACTGCTAGAGATGGAGGGAGGGAGTTCATAAGGGGCCCCAGCGCCATGGCTGCACACAAGACCCTGAGCAGAAGCCACCCCACTGACAGGTCAACCCAGCACCTGAGAAAGAAGAACAGAATGATCCTTGTTTCAAGCCACTGAAGTTTGGGATGCTTGTGACAGAGAGATGGATAACCAGGTTCATTTCTGTACAGGTTAAAAGCAAACAAAATTAAACCGTATTGTTTAGGAATGCATACACAGCTGGTAAAACTATAAAGAACAAAGAAATGATCACCATGAGGGTGTAGATAACCTTTATCTCTGAAGAGAGGTGCACGGAAAGGACATATGGAGCTTCCAAGGCGACACCTGTGGGTGACTACGTGCATGTTTGTTATACAATAATCTGTGAAGCTGTATGTAATCTCTCTCACAATTAAAAAAAAAAAAAAGCATTTTTTAAGGAATAGCTAAAAGAAAGTGAAGTGCTCGGGCTTGGATGATGTGGGTAGAGCCCAGTCCCCTCAGCACATCCTACAGAGCAGCCTGGCCTTGGCCAGGACCCCCACATCCCACACACCATCCTCCAGGCCCAGGCCCCTGGGAGCAGCAGGCCAGGGTGCCCAGGACTGAAGCCCATGGTAATTACCATGAGGACTGTATAGCCAACCAGGAAACCCCAGACGGAAGACAGCGAATGAGAGAACAAAGGCAAACATTAAAAACCTTGACAACATGAAATAAAAGCAAAGCCCTGGCAACCACTAATCTATTTTCTATCTCTATGAATTTGCCTATTCTCGACATTTCACATCAGTGGAGTCATACAAAGTGTGGCCTTTTATGCCTGGCATCTTCCACTTAGCATAACGTTTTCTAGGTTTATCCTTTTTGTGGCCTGTGTCAGTACCTCACTCCTTTTTATGACTGAACAGTATTCTGATGCATGGATAGACCACATTTTGCTTCATTCATCAAGTGCTGAACATCTGGGTTGTTACTACTTTTTGGTTACTATGAATAAAGCTGCTATGAACATCTGTATACAAGTTTTTGAGTGGACATGTGTTTTTATTTCTCTTGAGTACCTACATGTGGAATTGCTGGGTCATTTGGTAATTCTATGTTTAACTTTTTGAGGAACTGCTAAACTTTTCCACAGCAACTGCACCATTTTATATTCTCACCAGCAATGTATGAGGTTTCAATTTTACCACATCCTCACCAACAATTGTTTGTTTGTTCGTTGTTTAATTCTATCCATCCTAGTGGCTGTGCAGTCTCATTGTGAATTTGATTTGCATTTACCTAATGATTAATCATGCTGAGCATATTTGGAGAAAAATCTATTCAAATACTTTGCCCATTTTTCAATTGATTTTTATTTCAATTTTTATTACTGAGTTGTAAGAGTTCTTTATATATTCTAGGTACTCGACTCTTATCAGATACATGATTTGCAAATATTTTCTCCCATTCTGTGAGTTGTCTTTTCACTTTATTGATAACATCCTTTGATGCACAAAAGTGTTTAATTTGGATGAAGTCCAATTTATTTTGCCTTTGATTGCTTGTGCTTTTGGTGTCATCTCTAAGGAACTGTTGCCTAATCTAAGGTTATGCAGATTTTCACCTTTTTCTTCTAAGACTTGTATAGTTTTAGCTCTTACATTAAAGTAGTACATTTTGAGTTAATTTTCATATATGGTATAAGGGTAGGGATCCAAGCTCATTCTTTGGTATGTGGACACCCAGTTGCCCCAGCACCATTTGCTCAAAAAAACTGTTATTTCCCCATTGAATGATCTTGGCAGCCTTGTCAAAAATCAATTGACCATAAACGTATGGATTTATTTTTGGACCTTCGATTCTATTCCATTGGTCAACAGGTCTATCCTTATGCCAGCACCACACAGTCTCGACTACTCTAGTTTTGTATTAAGTTTTGAAATTGAAATGTGTAAGCCTTCTAACATTGTTCTTGCTCATGATTGTGTTGGCTCTTCTGTATCCCTTGCAATTCCATATGAATTTTAGAGTCAGCCTGTCCATTTCTTTTAAAAAGCAGTTAGAATTTGTACAGGGAGTGCACTGAACCTGAAGATCAATTTGTGGAGCACGGCCATCTTGATATTGTTTCCTAGTCCGTGAACATAGGATCTTTACATTTTCATTCAACGTTTTATAGTTTTCCATATATAAGACTCATACTTCCTCGGTTAAATTAACTCCCAAGTATTCTATTCTTTTTGATGCTATTATAAATGAAATTTTCTTAATTCATTTTCAAATTGTTCATTACTAGTATAATTGAGTTTATATATTGATCTCATACCCTGCAACTTTACTGAACTTACTGGACTGCAAGGGACCTTCCCAAGGTCACATAGTGACTCAGTCCCTCCCAGAACCAGGAGTCTTTGGGGCTTAAAAACACAAGTATAAAATAAAAACAAACTTTGCTTGGAAGCTGTCTGTGGTCAGTTGGCTTAGTTTACACCATGGACTCACCAGCCAACTGTTTCAGAGGTCTGGGCAGGGAGCAGCCTGACAGGATGTGCTGGGGAGCCAAGTGGAGATGGTGCTTCTGGGAGAGGGAAGAGTGATGACATCCATGTCCCTGGACAGCAGAGGGTTGTGGCTCTCACTGGCCCCCCTGCTCTGCAGAGCTGTTTTCAGGGTGAAGGTTATCTAGACTGCTTAATCCAAAGCCCGCCTGTCCAAAGCCAGAGACTTGCTGTCCTTTCCACAGCGGAGGTGTTTCTCCCTTCCCAAACATCTTGTGCCAGCATGGGAAGTGCCTCCAACAGAAAAGTGAACAAAGCTCCCCTTCTCCACGGCACAGGGATTGGGGGGGAGGGATCAGTGGGATGAGGTTGGGACCAGAGCCCTGATACCCCCAGCCATCGTGACGCTGAGCTCTGATGAGCTGGGAACCTACTGGGGAGTTAGAGTTTGGGCATTGCTCACAGTGTTGTGAGGAATCAGCAAGGGCCACTGCAGCAGAGGCCTCTGAGAAGAAACCACACATGAACTAGGCCTGCTGGCTGGAAAACTCTGGATGTAGGAAGACAGGGAGCATCCCTGCTTTCCTCTAACAGTCAAGAAGGTGCAGTGACACGACCTGGCCACCACTCAGGTCAAGCTTGCTTCTGGCTCTACAGGCCTCCTGAATTGAGCTCTGGGAGGCCCAGGGACCCCCACATGCAACACCAGGTATGATCCCACCTCCAGGTCCTTGCCAGGCCCCAGTCCACAAGGCAAACACATTAGTTCTGCTCTCGCCCCTGGCTTCAGGAGTGGTGAGAACCAGCTCTGGCTCTTCTGTGATTCTTGGCCAGGTGTCGATCAGCATCTCTCACCTTTAGCTTCTTTATTTACCTGTCAAATGGCTGAGAGGTGTGTCCCAGGCATCATCAGCATAGTGCCAAAGTCCATCTGAGCTGACTAGACCACGATGTAATGACAACAGCAGCAGCAAGTATACTCACTTGGCACCCGCCGTGTGCCAGGCACTGTTCAGAGTGATGCATGTATACGTACAACTCTCCAATGTTGCTCCCGGTTCTGATGTGTGGATTCCTCCTCCGCATCAAGCAATTCTCCAACATCAGGTGGGTGTCCTACAATTTAACTCAGTTCTGACACTATCTACCTGGAGATAACCTCAGATTCCAAGGTTGAGGGCTCAGTCCCATAACAATGCTCCAGTGCAGATGCCAATTTCAAGTCCAGACTGTTAACTGTGCCTCTGACCTACTGGCTATAAATCAGAGGTTCCCACGACCCCCTTCCTTGGGTCTGATTAATTTGCTAGAGCAGGCCATTTTTCCTCTCTTGGATTGGCCTGCTCCCAATTCTCGGGAGTGTACTATCTTTTACTACCTTTTTACTTTACTAATAAAAATCTTGAAAAAAAATTTGCTAGAGCAGCTCACAGAACTCAGAGAAACATTTTGCTTAATAGATTATCTGCTTATTATTAAAGGATATATATCAGAAACAGCCAGACAGGAGAGATGATTAGGGCAAGGTGCGGGGAAGGGATGTGAGGCTTCCATGCCCTCTCCAGGCGCACCACTCTCTTCGAATCTCCAAGTGTTCACCAACCCAGAAGTTTTCTGAACCCTGTCTTTTGGGGTTTTTATGGAGGCTTCGTTACAGAGTACATCATTCATCACTGATGACTGATTCAACCTCCAGCCCCTCTCCCCTCCCCTGAGGTTGGAGGTGAAGGGGTGGCCTGAAAGTTCCAACCCTCTGGACTCCTGGTTGGCTCCCCTGGCAACTAGCCCCCATCCTTAGGTGCTTTCCAAAAATGACCTCATTAACATCAAAAGACACATTTACTGCTGTCATCACTTAGGAAATTCCAAGGGTTTTAGAAGCTCTGTGCCAGTTATAGGGATGAAGATCAAATACATATCCTTTATCATAAACCACAATATCACAGATCTAACCCTTGGGCTTAGCCATCAGCACACCCAGTTGAGAGAGTACCGTGATATGTCACAGAGCTAGGGAGCAGCAGAGTCAGGATCTAATCAGGTAGTTGATAGAGTTGGGGTTCTTGGCCAGTCGCTATTGTTTAAAAAAAGAAAAGAAACGAAACAAACAAACAACAGGCCCAAAATGGAGTCACTTGTGCCAAGTCCCACATCACCAAACCCAGACTTAACTACAGTGTCAACCTCTGTCAGAAATGGAATCTTAAACCAGTCCATCTGGAATTAACTGGTTATCACTAGCAAAGTAATTCACTCTATAAGCCCCTGCCCTCCCCTAAAGGAAGGTGACCTTGCCTAAAATATCAGCGCATTGCTAGATTAACTTCCTTGTCCTACCTCCTTCTGCCTATAAAACTTTCATTCTGCACAGCTCTTTGGAGCTCCTTTCTGTTTGCTAGATGAGATGCTGCCCAGTTCATGAAATGTTAAATAAAGCCAAAAAGACTTTAAAAATTTATTCAGTTTTGTTTTTTTAAACACTATTCTACCCCTCAATTGGTCCACAAGAACATGACTTCATTTCTATAACCTCAGGGTACAGCAAAGGGCCAGACATGTAACCCTAGTAAGTGTTTGCTGAACAAAAGAATGAAAATGAGTACCCACAAACCTCCAGTATATGAAACAGACTCTTACTATAACTACAGGGGATATGAGTGAAATTAATAGAAAAGTAATAAATAAAACCAGTGGTGCCAAGTGCTTGCATCAGTGTGACCAACTACAACCTTCCCCTCATAATAAATGGAGGCCCAGATGAAGACACCAGACACCTGGGAACAGTGTGGACACTCAAGAGGCACAGCATGTTCTCAGCTTCAGGTTCATGGGGCCAAAATCAAGGTGTGGCCAGGGCCACATTCTCTTCTAGAAGCCCTAGGGATAAATCCATTTCCACACTCACTCAGTTGTTAGCAAAATTCAGTTCCAACATGGTGGCAGGAGGAGGATCCCAGTTTCTTTCCTGGCTGTCGACCCAGAGGTCCTTCTCGGTTGCTAGAGGCTGCCTGCATTCCCTGACCTGTGGTCCCTTCAAAGCCTGGAATAGCAGGCCAAGTCCTTCTCACATTTTGGTTCTCTGACCCTGTCTGCTTCCTCCCACCCATTAAGTCTCTGACAACTACCTTTTGCTGGGCTTCTAAGGACACACATGATCCCACTATGCCTAGCCAGGTAACCCAGGATGAGCTCTCTCATTTAAGATCACATGGTTATAACCTTCATTCCACCTGCAAACGTCTTCTCAGCCATGCCGAGAGCAGCATTTGATTGAATGACCTGGGGAGGGGAATCTTTAACAACCACCTTTAGAGTTCTGCCTGCCACAGATGGCCTTTGGGAAATTAAACCCAAAGAATGCAAAAAAGGGTGATAAAACTACCTAATACAGGTGGAACAGGCACAGAGTGTTAGCTCTGCAGGGAAAGGATGGGGTTCAACCAAAGTGTGCTTTGTTTTGCAGAAACTAACGATTAGGATGCAGAAAGTTCCAGACACCAGATGTTCTGAGAAGGTTACAGTGCTTTCCAATCAACAAGACAGCACGGTGGGAGCAACCAGCCAGGCACCTACCTACCTGCTTGCAGTTTGGGGCAACTTTGTGTACCGGCCGCCTCACTGCAATGATCCCACTTACATTTCACGCACGTGCCTGCCCCCCAGGCTTAAACTCCCCGGCAGAGCTCTCTCCCTGTCTCCTCACCTGTCACGAGTGAAAAATTCTTCTACTTCACTGGGCAGTACTGGGGGTGTGCACTGGCCAAGCCCCCCAGCAGCGGACCCGCTGTGACCGGGGACAACAGGGGGTCAGGGGCCAGCCACGCGCGCACCAACTCGCGCACCAACTCGGGCCGCTCCGTGCCCTCACTGCCGCCAGCCCGTCTAACCCTGGCCAGGCACACGGCTCGGGGGGCACGTGCGTGACGGGGGACGGTGGCGCGTCCTTCGTGTCCCCCACCCCCACCCCCGCCGGCCGTCAGCACGCCTCCCTGGTGCGGGGGCTGCCCGCCCGCGGCCTCACCTCGGGGCTGGGGAGTTCTGGCTCTGTCGGGCGCGCGGCCGCCCGCGCTGTCCGGGGATTCTGGAGGCTTCGCCGGCTTCCGGCTCCCCGAGGGTCTCCCGCCACCCCCGCCGTCTCCCGGCCTCCCTCGGCCGCTCGCGCTCCGGCCCTTCCCGTGAGGACGCCCGCCTCCCTGCCCCTCGTAAATCCCAGGGCAACAGGAAAAGGTCATTAAACACCCGGCGACACGCTCGGCCGCAATAAAAACCGGTGATAATGACGCCGAAGCGCTCGCGCTCGGCCGCCCGCCGCTCTCACAGCCCAGTACCCACCTCACGATGCGCCCGCAAAGAACCTCCTCAGCCGCGCTCAGCCCACACGTCCACACCGCCAGGAGCACCGGGCCGCCCCGCGGGGCAGGCGGCGAGGCCTGGACCCGCGAGGCTGGCGCTGAGGGACCGCGCCTTAGCGGCCTCGACGCCACCGCCGCCGGGCCGGGCGCGTGCCGGGGCGGGGTCTGCGCGGGCGGGCCGGGGCGGCGCATGCGCGCGGGCGACGAGGGCGGCTCAGGTGAGCTGCGAATCCAACACGCGGCCCTACGGAGGGGGAGTCGCACCTGGACGGCACGCAGGACCGCCGCCAAAACCCCAGCCTGCCCTCCGTCGCCCTCAGCGCGGGGTTTCGACGGACCCTGAGCTCTTCCTCCCCGTTGGTCCCGCTGCAAGTTACTGATGGGAGGAAACCTGGGGGACTTTGCCCTGAGTGGGGTTGGAAGTGCAGTAGAGCACAGAGCGGGGTCTAGGCCCGAGTCCTACGTGGAGGAGGGGGAGTCAGCGCAGGTTCCGCCCGGGGGATAACCTCCGAACTGAGCCCTGAAGGAGTGGGCCTGAAGTGCGCCCTGCAAGGGCACCGGTGTGCCTGCAGACTTTTGGGCGTGGCCACCGGACCGTGTTGGGCGTGTGGGAGGCTATAGGTTGGTGGACCCAGAGATGGGGAGAGGCTGCGGAGGGCCAGGGAAGGTTCTGCGGGCGGGGCAGGCTGCAAGGGGTCTTTAGGCCAGGAGCTGACGTCAGATGTGTGCTTCAGGAGAGCAACTCTGGCAGGAAACAGACAGGAAGTGTAATTGTACGAAGGGGATGTTGGAGGAAGGAAGCTAATCTCATAGTCCCGGGAGTAAGGAGGGCCTGAGCCTGGGAGTGCAGTGGGGATGCAGATGGAAGCAGGATTTCAGAGAGATTTTGGAGATAGTGACTGACAGGCTTCACTGGCTCCCTAGCACAGCTGAATCAAGGATGACCCCTGGGTCTGGAAGACCAGGCGGCCTGAGTCATTAAGACATCTGAGTGTCTACCAAGTGCCGACCTTGTGCCAGGCACTCAGCAATTGAATGCGAAAGACCTAGTCTCTGCCTTCAAGGTGTTTGTAGTTGAATAGAGGGGATGATTATATTTTTATCCATGTGATGTAGAGCGTTACAGGTGTTCCTACCTGAGCCTCAAGTGGGAACAAGGAGGGCTTCCTGGAGGAGGTAGGCCTGAGCTTCAGGGAAACCAGAATCCCCAGGCAGTGTGGGCACCTGAGGCACAGGAGGTTCATGAGCAGGAATGCCAGGCCATTTGTGATGCGCTCTGAGCACCAGAGGCAGATGTGGAAGTGTAAGGCTAGATGCACTGGTAGGACTAATTGCTGGCATCTGAAATGGGAGGTAGAACTTGAGTTTCATTCTCCAGGGGGTGGGGAGCCTTATGCGGAAGACAAAGGCTTGTTCGGATGTGGCTTGAGACAGCTTGTGCTGGGTGCATCTTGCAGAACAGTTGTAAAAGGGGAGAAGTTTACAGGAAATGCTGGTGAGCCTGGGCAGGTGTGGCGGGAGCAGGGCTGGCATGGGGAGTGCAGGAAGGAAACTGGTGTGGGGGCAGTGGTGGGAAGTGGAGGATGGGGGAGGGTGCACGGGGCCCTGGGGACAGCCCAGTGGAGATACCCAATGACAGTTTACTAGCTAAGCAGAATGGCAGGTCACATAACCTTAGTCAGCTTGCCTCCTCACAAGCAAATGGGAATGGAAGTGCCCACTGCCTCATGTTGAGGGTGATTCATTCAACAAATAGTGACTGGGCACTTTCCAGTTTTCCAGGCACCCAGGATACGGCTGGACGCTGCAGTGTAAAATACTCAGGAAATACAGGTTAAGCTAAAAATAGAGAACCCAAGCAGAGGTGCAGTTGGCCATCATCCGCATTAAGCTCCCAGAATAGAGGCAGATGAGCACTGAGTGGGTGAGAGTCCTCCAGTTACAGGGCTAGACCCAGGCCACCCAGTGACAGTGTGCTGTCTGGCAGGGGATCTGAGCGCTGGCATGTGTCCCAGTGGCCATGGAAAGGCCAGGTGTCAAATAAAGGTTTGGGACTGAGTCTCTAAGCTCTCCCGTGGTGTCAGAACTTCTGGTGATCACCTGTGTGTCTCCGTTTCTGTGCGTAGAGGAGCTGCCTGAGTGTAGCTGCACAGATCCAAGATGCTAGGGGGCTACTGGGAGGACGCTGGGCCTGTGGCACTCTGACCAGGACCTGCCCTCTCTCAGCGCGGTAGGTCATGTATTTGCTGGGCGAGGAAGAGGGGGCAGGACTTCACCATTATCACCATTCTTCAGAGTAGGCTAATTCTAGTTCTGTTTCAGAGTAGGAAGATCAAGGCAGGATGAGATTAGGGCCTTGTCGGGGCTACACAGTTATTTGAAGAGCTTTTTCTCTTCCTGACTGAGCTGTGGACGATCAATGTAAATAACAAAGTAACATTTTTAATGAAGTAACAATAATGATTTATCCTAAGTTAATGTAGAAATAAATGTGAAGTTTTGATTCACATTTTTAAACCAAATTTTAAATCATCAAAGGCTAATAAAAATAGTTGTTAATATTTATTGAGTGCTTCATAAACGTGGGACTTCACATGTGTTTTCTCAGTCTTCACAGCACCCTTGTGAGCTGGGTGTGGTCATCATCACTGTGTTTACTGACAGGCTGGAGTGAGGTGGAGTAACTGATCTGAGGTCCTTTGGTCAGTGAGACAGAACCAGCTTTTGACTCAGGATCTTGGGCCCAGAACCTGAGCTCTTGACCCCTGGCCTCATGGCCCCTTAGTAACTCAACAGGCAGAATCGCTAACTCTTAAAAGTTGACACCCTGTCTTTTCTTTTTCTTGTTAGTGGAGATACCAGGGATTGAACCCAGGACCTTGTGCATGCTAAGTGCCTGCCCCACCACTGAGCTCTGTCTTTGGATGCTCTCTTCCCTTGTTGTTCAGGCTAAATCAGGGGCAGGTTTTCTCAATTTTGCTGAAATGGACATTTACTGGAGGTTGAGGGCACTAGCCGCACACATTGGGTGTGTCTAAGCCGAGGGACCCAAGAGGCATCCCGGGGTGGCGGTGGTGGTCTCTGTTGGGGAGATGGTACTGGAGTGAAAACTTGCCGCTTTTAAAAAGTGATTTGTCATCTGTGGAGAGGATAACTTTTCTAAATTCAGTTTTGGTTTTGTTTTTTTCTGAAATAAGAGATACAGTGACCCAAAGACTGCTGAGATTCTCAGACACTGGCTTAATCCGGGAGGGCTGAGGTTCCCCGCCTTCTGGTACCTCTCCCACCAGGTGCCTATCACAGCCATGGGGCCACAAGACTCCTGGGGGGAACAGAGGCAGAGATGCAACACCTGGGAAATGGAGAGGTCTGGGCCCCACTTGGAGGAGGGAGCTGGTCTAATGTGGGCCAAAGATGCACAGACCCCGTCAGCTCCAGCTTCTCCGCAGTGTCCCCGCTCCAAGAATACGGCCAAGAGGGTCGGTTGGAAGCAGGGGTATGATCTGGTTAATAAGGCATTGGCACTAATACATATCTGAATTTATTGTTGGGCTTTTAAAAACCCTTTCACGTGCTTTTAAATATTGGCTATTAAAAAGTCTTTTTACTTACACCTGTTTTTCCTTCAGGCAGCGCACCTTGGGAACATGAGATTTTTGCCCAAGTCAGTGGCGAGGACGTACACCACCAGCCCGAGCTCCCTCCAGAGCAGCAGCCGCCAGAGCTCACAGCTGTGAAATGATTTCTGACTGCTGAGGACAAGGGATACTTGTCCCCTCTCTGCATGAGCAGCAAGGCCAGCAGGTCCTGTCTCCGGTGTGATCTGCTCTCCCTTCTGTCTTTCTGAGGGTACGCAGGACGCCCAGCAGCGTTTGTTTTCTCTGGGATCCAAGCCTTGAGTTTGGGCCCTGCTGGCGATCAGGTGGCCTTGGCTCCTCAGTCTCCGCCTGATTGGGCTTTCCTGTTTTCGTCATCCTCCGTTGACTTTGCGCAGGGGAGAAAAATACTCACGAAGGAAGCTTCCCAGAGGGTGAGCAGGTGCACAGTTCAGCCAAGTAGGTGACTCGCTGGGCTGTGCGTCTTTGTGTTTGTTCGGGGCGGGAAGGGTGTGACAGCGGGTCCCCGCCAAATAACTTTACCACCTGAGAGACCAGGCGGCTCCTGGAGCGTGTGGGAAGCCACTAGGCCTGCATGGGGCTTCCGGTGCGCTGTGACCATGGCCCACCACGTGTTCCGGTTCCCCGTGACCTCTGAGTGGATACACAGACACCCCTACACGTGCATTTCTGTGTGTGGAAGTGTGTCGGTGCACGTACTGAGGTTTTTGTGAGCAGAACAAGAGAAAGAAGAAGAGGGTGTAGATAAACGGCAGCACGTTGATGGTTTCTGAACCTGGATGACTGCTGCTTGGGGTTTCATTATACTCCTTTCTTCTTTGTGTGTGCTTAAAAATTCCAAAATAAAAAGTTTAAAAATAGATGTGGTGGTAGGAGTGGAGGCGGGGGAGATAGCTCAAGTGGTAGAGTGCATGCCTAGCGTGCACAGGGTCCTGGGTTCAATCCCCAGTACCTCCTCCAAAAATAAATAATTAAACCTAATTACCTCCTCCCTTCACCAAAAAAAAAAAAAAAAAAAAAAGGAAAAAATTATACATAAAAATAGATATGATGCCTAAGCACTTAATTGAATGTTTAATCCACACAGCACTCACTGCATCCTGGCTCTGCTGCAGACCCTGGGTGGGGTGTTTGGGTGCAGTGATGACCCCCTGCTTTCATGACACTCAGGGCTGGGGGGACAGACACTAACATAAGTAACTAACAAACTGCAAATACTGAATTTCAAACAGAGAGGAAGCCTTTGAAGTGCAGCAGTGGGGTATTATGAAAACCTTAAGCAGTGGACACCCTTAGTGGGAGGCCAAAATGACAGAAGAACAGAGGACCAAGCTGGGGGCTGCAGGGTGAGCAGGAATGACCTAGGCACCCGGGGTCAGGGGGTGGGGGGAGGGAGGAGGGCGTCCCAGGAGTCAGGACTCACCTATGTGGCACCTGGGACCTGAGGCAGGTGAGGGCGATGGAACACAGGGCGAGGGGTGGGAGCCTGGGGGGTGGGCCGGTGTTTTGGGAGGCTGTGGTCCTGGGGTCCAAGGACAGCTGCAGAGCCTTGAAGCAGGAAGTCATTGCAGATCGGCTTCCCTTCTCAGGCTTCCGTTCTGGCCACGGTGTGGAGGGGCTGACTTGCCGGCGTGGGCCCGTGCTCTTTGCTGGGGGCCGAGGTGGGAGCAAAGGTGTGTCTGAGACAGATGTGGTTTTATATTTTACATCAACTCAGCAATTTGGTTGCTTTGAAACTTGTTTTCTGGTTTTGGGGGTGGTTTTTTGGTATTTTAACATAACACAAAGGTACATGGAAGTGTCCCTCCTGAATTCCCTAGCTCCAGACGCCCCTGGGTATGTACTCCTTCGACTTAGTCCTCTGCCTGTTCAGTACCTTATTCCCTGGGTGCTGCTTTATCCAATTCATGTGACGTATTTGACTGTTCCTCTCTGAAGGACATTTAGCTTGTCTGTGGATTCCCCGCTCCCAGAAACTGTGCTGCAGTGAATGTCCTGGAGTGCACGGATCCATCACCGTGCCTTGGGAGGGGCCGGGGGCCTCCCAGGGCAATCGCTGGGTCAGAGTCTGCACGTTACAGAGGTTAACACGCACTCCAACTGCCCTGAAAGGCCTGTTCCCCCACACTTTCACCACACTAGAGCTCACCCTTCATTTTTTCCTAATCTGTTGGGTTAAAAAGCTTATCTTAGCTATTCCGTTGATTACTTGGAAATTCAAGCATCTTTTAAATGTTTATTAGCTGTAGTCAACTCCTTCTTTATTGAGTTGCTTCAGTTCTTTCTATGATGTGAATATTAACTGTTAACACTTGAGCCCATGGGTGCCTCCAACTTCAGACAGCAGTCTGAGAACCCCTCTTCTTCCTTGTCGCCCCTTGTGCCCAGGTCAGGCGTCACGAGGCCCTGCTGGTTCTCCCCTGAAGCTCTTGGCCCCTTCAGACGGGGGACACTACACAGCCTTCCCTGCAGTGTTCCCGCAGGGTCAGGTGACCTCCCAGGGGCTCACAGTGAGGATGGAGCCCCAGTCTCTGCTTCTGCCACAGCTTCGGGTGATGGGACGGTGGGTGTCAGGCCAGGAGGCCCCCAGGTCTGACTTCACTGGGTGGTGCCGGTGAGCATCTGGGGACCCTCTATGTTGCTGTTATGGGCCTCGCCCCTGCTTGCGCTCTGGACCCTGCCCCCCGCTGCTGTGGAGCCTGTGCGGCCGCCTCCCTTGGGCTGCTTACCTGGCACCTGCTGGCCACCAGGCTGTGGACAGGGTTTGGGCCGGGCTCTTCCTGTCCTCGGGTTGGGTGGGGTCCCTCTTTATCCTTTGGTAAAACAGCAGGCTGCGGTGGGGATGGCCTGGGTGAGGCCATCTCTGAATGCACACTTCAGGCTGTCCAGGGCCTGCAAGGCCCCCCGCCTGCCCAGCCTGGCCACACTGCGGCCTCAAAGAGCCCAACCCCGAGCCCACCCTCACTTGGCCCTGCTCTGTGCTCTGCCCACGCTGGTGGGCAACTCTCCTTCATAGGACACCTGCTCCCACTGCTCCCTGGTGGCAGTAGAGTTTCCCAGTAAACGCACATCGAATGAACAATATATGCAGTTCATTTGTAAGACCTTTTCTGACTTAGTTCAACTGGAGTAGGGTTGCATTCTTTCTGCTGAGATGATCACTGTTTTGTTTTTGTTTAAAGAATACCAAGGAAGAAAAAAAATAAGAGGATGTTTCTTTAAACAAAAAAACTCTATTATAGAAAAAAATGAATACATGCAAGAATAAAATAGCAACCCCCTGCCATGCCCCAGCCCCAGCAGGGCCCAGTTCACAACCATCCTGTCACCCACCCTACCCCCACCCCCACATTAGATAGAAGCAAACCACGGAGATCATATCATGCCATCCATAAGTATTTTTGTATCCAAAATGAAGCTACCCAGATTAAAACAAAATAAAGGAGGCTTCTGGGAGGAAAGGCTGAGGGAGAGCCAGCGCCCCACCGGCCTGGGCGGGAAGGGGCCTGGCCTGCTGGCAGTTACTGGCCCGGACCGGGTGCGCGTGCCGCTTGCCTGTCATCCCAGAGAGGCCAGCCTGGCCAGCCTCTGCACAGGTGTCCCCACTGTCACTTCCTTCCCGTGCTGGTCACGGGCACCGTCATCAGCTTGCAAACTCTGAGGCCTTTTCCCTTTTATCATTTCCTGTCACTGTTTTGAAACAGAAAGGAAGAGGGTACCTCCATCTGATGACCATTCGTGTACTGTCAGAGGAAGGAACAGATCCTTGTCATGAGCAGGTGTTTTCTGGCACATCACCACGAGTGCATTATTACATGAATGACGGCAAGAAATGCAATCCTCACATCTCTGTGCATGTGACAACTATAATGGAAAGTCAGTTCTTGTTAAAAGTCATCGTGCTGACTGGCAGAAGGTGGCTTTGAAAATGATGTAATTTGAAAAAGATGTAAAGATTTAACTTTTCTCTTTCAGCTTCTTTTTTAAAATTTTATTTATTTATTTATTTATTTATTTATTTATTTATTTATTTATTTAGGGATGGGAATTAGGTTTACTTATTTATTTATTTCTAGAGGAGGCACTGGGGATTGAACCCAGGATCTTGTGCACACTCAGCGTGCGCTCTACCACTTGAGTTACAGCCTCCTTCCTCTTTCAGCTTCTAATGCTTAAAATAAAACATGTCTCAGCAAAACAAATCAAGATAAAATGTGTTTAAAAAGAAAAGTTACCCAACAACGGAAAACAATCCAATTCAAAAATGGACAAAGGACTTGAATAGGCATTTCTCTGAAGAAGATGTACAAATGGCCAAAAAACACTTGAAAAGATGCTCAACATCGTTAGCCATCAGGAAATGCAGATCGAAACCACACTGAGATATCAGCTTACACCCCTAAGAATGGCTGCTATCAAAAGAGAAAATGACAAGTGTTGGCCAGACTGTGGAGAAATTGGAGCCCTCGTGCACCGCTGGTGGGGATGTTAAACGGTGCAGCCACGAAAGAAAACAGTTTGATGGGACAGAATTTCAGTTTGGGAAGGTGGATGGATTAAGAAAAAGAGAAGATGCAAATTACCAATTTGGGCAATGATTCACTCAGTGATTTCACTCATAGGTGGAATATTAAGAAACAAGCAAACAAAATTGAATGGACAAAACCAGAAGTTTGAGCAGAGTCGTGATTACCAGAGGGGAAGTGGGGCAGGCAACGTGGGTGAAGGGGTCAGCTGTACAGAGATGGATGGAAACTAGATTTTTGGTGGTGAGCATGCTGTAGGTCACACAGAAGTAGAAATACACACTTGTGCACATGAACCGTATATAAATGGTATAAAACAATGTTACCTCAATAAAAAATAAATCTTAAAAAAAAAAGATTAGGGAAAAGATTTGAGCAGGCATTTCACAGAAGACACATGAATAGTCAATGAGCACGTGAAATGTTCGTTATCTCTAGTTATGAGGGTGATGAAAATTCAAGTCACAACAAGGTACCATGAGACACGCATCAGAATGACCAAAATTTAAGAGGCAGACGACACCCAGTGTTGCCAAGGGGACAGAGCATGGAGCCCTCCTGCAGTCCTGTTGGGATGTAAAATTGTACCAGGTCGGAAAAGTTGGAGAGTTTCCTTTACTCTTCCACGTTCATGTACTGTTTACAGCATCTTCACTCCCAGATAATATACAATAGAAAATGTGTATCTATGCTGAGACTTGCACAGCAATGTTCACAGAAGCTTTATTTAATAACAGCCAAGAACTAAAAGCGACTTAAGTGTCCGTCAACACGCGGTGAGTAGTCGTGCAGCGGGACGACAGCAGCTGTGAAAAGGCAAACCCTGACGATGGACAAGCCTCACCGACACTGTGCTGAATGACGTCAGGCAAACAGGAGGTGCACACTGTGTGATTTTAGTTTTATAAAACTCTAGAAAGGACAAATCTAGAGTCACAGAAAATGAGTCAGTGGTCACTTGGAGGCTTGTGGAAGGGCGAGGGGCTTGACCAGAAGAGTCACAAGGAAACTCTTCCTGGGACAGAAATGCCCTGTGTCCCGATGGGGACAGTGGTCCCTGACACAAGCATACACCTTTGTCAGAACTCATGGGACTCACTTAGAACAAGTGCAGACTATTGTATGTCGATGACTTCTTTGTAGAGGGGCTTTTGAAGACCCTTTCTATAACCGAGGTAAAAACTGATGTGTAGTATGCTTATTCTATATTTTCTAAAATATCAGGAGTTTGTCAGAAGAATGGAGAGGTATTGAAGGCACCAGGTGGTGCATGTAGGTTGCTACCATCTTTAAAGAATCTGTCTCCACGTATGCATATCAACCAGTGCATGTGATCTTTCTGTAAAGACCCACAGTTAGCCCTGCAATGGAAGATGGGTGGAGTGGGAGGGGAAGCTTGAAATTTTCACCATGGGCACCCATTTCCGAGCAGCAGCAGAAACGTCAGATCTGCAATTGAGCACACTAAAAAAGGTGCAGTTCAACCTGGCAAATAAATTAACTGGAAATATTATGACAGAAACCAAAGTGCTAGGTGGTGCGATCCTAGGCGTCAAGACTGTGCAGAGAAGGTGCGTCTTCCCGGGAGTGACCCACTGGGGACGGCCCTGGGGGCAGTGGTTGTCCTGGCACTGCCACCAATAGGCAGTGTGGCCCTGGCCAGCCTCTTACCACTCCCACCCACACTGTCCTAACACACCCAATCACAACAGAATCCCCTTCATTTGGAGATGAGGCTTAGACATAAGGTTGTCTACACCAGCAGAGGCTGTGTGACTCCCAAAGCAAGATGTCACGTGGGCCCCTTATGTGGCCATCTGCGATGCAGTAATTCTAACACACCGCCACCAGTGTGATTTAAATGGTTATGCAAAAAATGAAATTCTGATAACTTCAAATAATAAAATTGCACTTATTTTAGTGAATGGTTTTTAAGGAAAAGCTCAGATTTAGAACTGTGTACATGCATTTTTTAAAACCCTGAACTCATTATTGTAAGTGGTAGGTTCATAAAGTAGAAATCTATGTGACCGAAAAGATTCGTTATTGGTCCAAGCCCACAAACTTCTCTAAGATAATCCCTGCTTCAAAGGAAGAGGATGAATTTATCTGAAGTTGATTTTTTTTTGAATTTTTAAAATCAAATGTATTGAAGTGCAATTTGGATATAATAAAATGCACTCATTCTAAGTGGACTGGTCAAGGTAACCAACATCACCATCAAAATATACAACAGTCCCATCATCCCAGAAGTCTCCCTGTGTCCCAGTCTCCCTCAGCCTCCTCATTCACAGACCCAGGTAAACAATGACCGAATGTCCATCACTGGGGATCAGATTTGTCTTCTTCCAGCATCTCGTGTAAATGGAGTCTTTCAGTACACACTGTTGTTTCTCGTCTGCTGCCTTTCTCCCAGCACCGTATTTTTCAGATCTGTCCAGGCTGTGTGCATCAGACAACTATTCTGTTCCATTGCTGAGTAGTAGTCTTCAAATGATGTTTTAACTCATCACCTGTTTCCTCATTACCCGCTAATAACTCCTGGAAAAGTGATGAATGAGAGCTTCTAAGCTCCTGAGTAATCACACCAGCGAGGGAAACAGTCGTTGCCTGGTTGGCCAAGCCAGAAACCTGGGAATTCTTGTGGGTTCCCTTTACCCTATAACCCTTTTTCAAATTCAATAACCAGCAAGTCCAGTCAATTTTAATCCCCTGATATCTCTCAAAGCAATCTCTTCAGTCAGTATTTTAAGCAAATTATCATTTTTCACTTGCATCACTACAAAACCCGTTTTTCTTTAACTTTTCCCCTTACCAACCTATTCTCCATCTTTAAACCAGAAGGATCTTACTCAAAAGATCTCACTGACCTGATCTTCATGGAGGGAGAATAACTGGGCAAGAAATAAACGCATTCCAGAACTTTTTCATCATCCCGGACAACAACTCTGGGCCCTCTGAACAGTCACTGTCTGCTTCCCTCTCTCCTGAACCCTGGTAACCTTTCTATCTGTGTGAATTTGCCTATTTTAGGTGCCTCGTATAAGTGGACTCATACAGTATTTGTCCTTTTGTGTCTGGCCTATTTCAAGCATGTTTTTGAGGTTCATTCGTGTCATAGCATGTGTCAGAGTTTCATTCCTTTTCATGGCTGAATAATCTTCCATTGTGTGTGCCCCACCTTGTGATACCCGTTCATCTGTTGAGTGATGCTGATGTGAGCACTGGTGTACAAGCGTCTGTTGGAGCCCTTGCTTTCAGTTCTGTTGCGTGTACACCCAGGAGTGGAATTGTGGGGTCATATGGTAACCTTGTGTCTGACTCTCTGAGGAGCCCCGGAGTGTTTGCCTCAGTGGCTGAACTGTTTTGCTTTCCCACAAGCAATGTACAAGGGTTCCAACTGCTCCAAAGTCTCTACACTAGTGAACAACAATCTGGGGCAATTTAAGCTCTCTGTGCCACAGTTTCCTCGTTTCTAAAAGGCAGACCATGGTCATGTGATCGTTCTTAAGGTGGGTGTGAAATTTAAATGAGCAAGTACATATAGATATGAATTCTGTAACAAGTGCTACCTGGTATCTTGTCACTATGACTGAAGAGCAGTATGTCTAAAATCTGCAACCTTTGCAAGGCACACCCCTCACAGGGTCTCCTGGGGCTCCTTAGAGGCCATATGGAAGGGGCAGCACTAGGGGACAGAGGCTGGATGCCTGGTAGAGTCGGACAAGGCCCTGGAGGTGTGCAGAGGCCTGCCTACCTGGCGAACAGACAGGGTGTGGGCATCGTGGAAGGGGCTGTGTAGCGCAGAGGAGCACAGTGCATCCTTCATCATCTGGAACAGGAAGGGGAGGCCCGGGACCCGGCGTCCTCCAGCTCACACATCCTGTGATGGCGATGCTGGACTTGGGCGTGGTCTCCCTGCTCCGTCCTTCTCTTCCTACTCATGCAACAGGCAGCACCTCAGGGCGCAGGGTGCACACCCCTGATGCAAAGAGCGTGGTGCCATCTCCTCAATGGTGTGCCCAGCCCGTGAAGACACAGGTCTTTGCCTGTGACCCGAGTGTGGGTTCACACACCTGGCTTCCTCAGGATGGCCTTCAGCCATCTGGTGACCACGGTCACAGGATTGAGAAAGAGCCTGGCCCACAGTGGATGCTCTGCGTTGCCCAGTACGTCACCCAAACATCAGTGCTATTCCTCTGGGCTCGTTCAGGGTGGAGATTTGTGGCCTGTCCATATGCTGCAAAGAGCCCTTAAGTGTTAAATTTCCAAGTCCATAGCTAAAGGATTTTCCCGTTTTTTCAAATTGCCATTTACTGTTCACCAGACCTATTGTGGTCATCATTTCATGATGCATATAAGTCAGATCCTTATGTTGTGCGCCTTAGACCGGCACACACGTCGATTAGACCTCAAGAAGACTGGAGGAAAAATAAAACAGAACGGCATCTACCAGGTGGAAGCATGTGTGCTGAGTCGGGGGTCTGATGCACACTGTTGCTGCTCTACATTCCTGATGCGTCTGCGGTCCTTTCAGCTCCCCCTGAGGCCACGGCAACAGGGGCTTGGCCCCTTGGCCCCGCCGGGCACCCAGGAAGTCTGCCCGGAAAGCCTCTGCCCGCGCCCTTGCGGGAGCTGGCGGCTCACTTCCCGGTTCTTTCCTATTATTATTGTTTGTTATCTTTGAATGGTACCGGGTGTAAGGTAGTTTTTCTAAAACCTCCTCTTTCATTATTAAAGTTTTATTACAACAACATTTGAAAAAATCGAAAAAGATCACGTCACCTGTATTCCCACCATCTGACCATAATAGCTGCTTCACAACCCCAGATTTCCTTCCAGTCTTCTCCCATCTAATACATATTTTACACTGTTGTAATCATTGTATTTGGACAATTTAGGTTCTTTCTGCTCAGCTTTGCTCATAAAGTCTTTTTCATGTCACTTTATTGTTAATAGAAAATCTGTGAGGTTAATATTGTCATAGTTTATTTAGACATTCTTCTATAATTGATAAGTAATTTTTTCAAATTATTCACCATCATGATTTTAATTTTATTTAGCTGTTCTTTGTTTTATGCAGTTGGGGAAAAATATGGGTGGAGGTTTAAATGTATAATTAAAATGAGCCGCAGAGTCAATCACGTTCAAATCCCTGGAATGATTCTACTGTTCTGCATAATGAAAATCATCTGTCATAGTTCCTCCTGAACTCTTCCGGGCGGATCATGCCACAGAATTGTAGACTCGCTGTTGCCATCTCTCATGTCTGACTTCTGGGGGGCCACCAGCAGGGAGGGCACATTGTAGAGACCCCCCCAGGTCCCCCATTACACAGTGGGGTAAACCAGCCCTAGAGTGGGGTGTGTTCGACCCTCCCCAACAAAGCTTGAAACAAGCCTTGAAAGAATGAAGCTTGTCTGTAAGTCACTTAAATGCCTGAACAGACTTGGAGCAGAGGAGAACCTGGACCCTGGTCCTGCGGGAGCACAGCCGGTGGTTCATGCCCATCCCATGAGAGCCCAAACGTGAAGATCCTCACCCAAGTGAGTCCGATCCACTGTCCACGGAGGCGATGCATTCCAGGGAAGGAGTGTTTACCCCAGGGGTGAAAGGTTGGTTCGAATTTGAAGGTCAGTCCGATGGCTTTCCTCGAGAGGGAAATGTGATCATTTCAATAGATCCAGAAACAGCATTTAACGAAATTCAGCATCTGTCTGTGATACAAACTCAGCAAGCCAGAATTTAGAGATTTTATTTAACCTGATGAAACCCTCTACAAAGTGCCTTCTGCTTGTCTCGTGCTTAAAGATCAAGACTGATGCTTTTCCCTGAGACCAGGAACGAGGCAGGGAGGTCCGGCCTCACCACCTCTGTTGTACTGGAGGTTCTAGCAAGTGCAAAAGGCAGGAGAAAGAAATAAAAGGCATACAGGTTGGAAATGAAGAAATAAAACTGTATTTGCAGATGATGTGATTTTCCTTGTAGAAAGTCAAGTGGAATCCACACACAGAAGCTCAGATTAACACGTGAATTTAACTACACACTAGCAAAGAACCATGAGAAGTTTAAAACAGAAGAACCAAAGAAAAGCATGAAATACTTAGGAATCAATCCTGCAAAATACATGCAAGAACTTTTGGCTAAAAACTCCAAAACACCAATGAAAGAAAGAAAAGAATTTCTAAATGAATGGAGACATATACTGTGTCTGTGGATTGGGATAGTCAATATTGTTTAAGTGTCAGTTCTCCCCAAATTGGTGTGGAGATTAAACTCAGCCCCAGTCAAAACCCCAGCAGGCTTTTTTGGTAGAAATTAACAAGTTGATTCTAAAATTCGGTCAAGATGTTAGAATCCACAAGACTTGGGAGGAGAAGAGGGGGGCCCAGGGACACACACCATCTGATTCCAAGACTCATGACAAAGCTACAGCCGCAGGACACACGGGGGTGGTGTCGGAGGAGGACAGACACGCAGATCAACGGAACGGAGCAGAGTCCAGAAACAGCCCCACACAGATGCGCTCAGCTGATCTTGGCCACGTGACGCTGGTTTAGTGGAGAGTGGATTGTCTGGGGTTGAAAGTCCTTGCAGGACATCGAAAGGGTGGTCGGAAGGATACAGGGTCTGCAACTCAGGGAGAGTGTCCAGGCCCCAGAGTTCTGGGAGTTACTGAGCTAGAGGTGGGAGTGAGGTCTTGGGGAGGGGTGGACTATGGCTGGTGTGTGGGTGGAGGAGCCTGCTGGGAGGGCCAGGGGTCTGGAGAGGGACAGGATAGAGAGGGATGGAAGACAGGCCCTGCACCGCCCAGCACCATGCTTGTTTCCTCTTGGACAGGTTCTGAAACAGCGAGGTGTAGGGGAGATGGCAGTGGCCTCAACAAGACCAAGTGTGGATTTGGATCTGAAAGGAGAAAAGGCCTGATGCTAAAACACGGGGCCATATTTCTTTGAATGACTTACTCTTTGACCTGAAAGACACCCAGCGTCATTTCCAAGTTATTTTGGACAGTGGTATCTATCCTCTTTAAAAATCTGTGTGTTCAGGGTCTCGGGAAGTATGCTGAGGGCCAGCATTTCGGGGTTTTTTGCTTACAAAGAGATGGCTCTCCATTTCAAAGTTACCTGGTATTTTTGGTCTTCTGTACGTTTGTAACTTCCTCTGAATAAGAGGAAATATGGTAGCCAGTTGTGTTTAATTTATCTTAAACAAATCAAAGCACAGATTTCTACTTCCTGCCTGTGTAATACTTGAGCAGTAGGCGGCTTCAAAGGCCAGATAGCTGTTCTTGAGTGATTGTGCGTCTGTTGTATTATATTATAAACAGTTCAAAGCTCTGCATTGTGCAGGGGCCAGTGGTACCACTTTGAGATACTGTGTGAGCGGTGCCGGAGAACTCCGTGTGACCTTCTGATTGGTCTTGCACGAGTTGATAGATTACATTTAGACTTTGCTAGAATACATATTTATGAAAAGACTCCGAGTTTGTTTTTCCTGTTTTCTCTAGCACTGTGTAACGGTCTCGGCAACGTTTACCGCAAACAGCAGGTTGTTGCAAAGGGCGGTGGAAAGAAAACGGAATGCTTGTTCCTCACTTGGTTTTCTTGCAGATTCAACGGATTGAGGAAACTGCACCTAGATGAACAGCAGTTTCGGACAGGCCTCTCCCTGTAACCGCATTCCTGGAGCTGTAGGTGGTGGGCTCCGGGATCCCACGTTCCCAGGGCTGCACAGGGCAGAACCCTGGCACGCAGACCCTTACAGCAAAGGTGTTACCCCGCCTGGATTCCCGAAGTGAGTTCGCTTGTTTTAAAACCAGTTCCCGGAGGCTCTGCTGGTGCCACTCAGCCTCCCCGTCCAGCCCCTGCTGCCCTGTCTGCCCCCGTCCCTTCCCCTGCATGGCAGCATCCGTGTTCTCTGCTGCTTGTCGGTGCCACACGCCAGGGACACAGGGACAGAGTGAGGTTTGTTGCCTGCAGCCACTGCCATGCTGGATCTGTGGGCGAAGCCCTCTCTCCTGCTGGACATTTGGGGAGAGCATTGTGAGAGCCCTGGGGGGCTGGGGTGCAGGGCACACACACTTCAAGCCCCCTGCCTGGACGTGGCCCAGAGAGGAGCCCAGCATCATGATCTGGGGATCTCCCGCCATCAGCCCCCGGGGGTCCAGACTCAGCAAGTGTGCGTGGCCCCCGCCTCTCAGCAGCACGAGGGGGCTGCCGTTGCAACTAGAGTGAATGGGGGAGGGGCAGAAGACCCCCCCCCAAGCGAGGGCTGCAGCCCCGTGTCCTCGTCACGTCGGTGGCAGGGCCTGGCGGGCCTGCAGGAAGCAGCGGCGGCTGCTGAGCACTTCAGTCTGGGGCCCTTTGTCTCTCCAGTTGCCTGTTTTCTCTTCTTTGGAAGTGCTGGTACGCCAGCTTATGTGTTTCCGGGCTGAGGAAGCAAAAACCTGAGTACAAGCTTGGAAGTGCTCCCAGACGCTATTTTGTAGTAATTTGTTTTCACCAAGGTGATTTTTTTATTCTTGTTTTTCACTGTGGTGAAACGTACGCAGCATCAACTTGACCCAGCTCCCAGTTTCTGAGCTCACAGTTGAGCAGCGTCAAGTACGTTCAGTTATGGTGCAGCCACCATCCTGTCATCCCCGACGTCTCTCCTCTTCCCGCCAGCAATGCTGCCCCTTACCCGCCGACGCTCCGGCCACCAGGCTCCCCTCTGTTACCCAGGAGGGGGCTCCAGTGGGGCTCCCCGCCCCCTAAGCCATCTAGGCGGCAGGCTCGAATGCAGGTGCGGGGTGGGGGGACCCTGGTGGCCCAGCCCGAGTTCATCCTGGTGTGGGCCTGGCGGGAGGCTCAGGGCAGCGGCCACCTGATGCCCCGCCCTGGAGGAGCTGTCTGAGGACAGCTGCGCCCCTTCCAAGGAGGGGATCTGTCAGACGCGGTCTTCTCTGTAGTGGTCACAGGTGGCGTGGGTGGAACGCCCGCTGCATGGCTCTGGTCCTCACAAGTGGCGGCGGGATTAACCTGCACCTTTGACAAGGGGGTGGGGGAGAGGCTCTCCCAGGCTGTTTTGTCCCAATCCCCACAGGGACCCGTGAGGGGCATAGATATTTCATCCCCATTTTGTACAGAGAAGCTAAATCAAGGGTATGTTTAACTCCCGACCAGGAGAAGGTTCTGAGTGGAGATTCTGCTGCATTTGGTGACAAGTGTGGTTGGGGGTCCCACTGCCCTGGCCGCAGGTGTGCCTGGAAGGATGGCAGAGGGTGGGCGGTGGGTAGGCAGTGGGCTGGCTGCCCAAGGCCAGCCTGGTTCCCGTGCATAGTGCCCGAGTGTCTCAGCTTTTGTCACCCAGTGTCGGAGGGGGGCGCCATCTGTGTGTGCACCTGAGCAAGGCCCGGGGTGTGTGCCGACAGCGGCTTTCCCTCCTGGGGACAGTAACTGGCTTGTGCCACTTCTGGGGTGATTTTCTAGTGCAAAGGTCCACTGTAGGTCTGCGGGAATATGAACGAGTTCTCGTGAGTTTTTCGGACAGCTTCTCTCCGAGTGATGTCATCAGCACCAGGGGCTGACCCTGAGGCCTGCGGTCTGTTGCTCGTGCACGCTGCTTCCTCTGCAGCTGATGTCACCATGTCTTTAGGCCCATCCCTGGGGAGGGGGTAGGGAGGGACACCTGCAAGCGAGAGCCCACCCCCTGGCCCCAAAGCTCAGGAGCTCAGAAGGATCACTGCATTGTTGGCTGGTTGGAAAACACATGAAAAGATTTCATGACGCGTGCCAACGGTACGGGAGTCCGCCGTGAGGGTCTGGAGCAGAGCTCTGTCAGGCACAGCTGCCTTCTCCAAAGCGCTTCACACACCTGAGCATCGCGGCTCCTGGGGCCACCATGGGCAGCAGGGCTGGGCATGCTGCTCGGGGACATTGTTTGCCATCTCTGTGGTTCTCCTTGGTTTGGGGCTTTCATTTCTTCATTTTAATTTTTCATTGTCGTAAAATTTACTGTTTTAACTGTTTTTAGATGCTCAGCTCAGCAGCACCAAGGGCATTCACATTGTTGTGTGACCATCACCACCATCGTCGCCAGAACTTTTTCATCTTCCCAAACTGATGCTCTGTCCCCAATAAACCTTAAGTCCCCACGCCTCCCCCCACCCTGGGAACCCCCCATTTTCCCTCTGTCTCCACAGATTTGACTGCTCTGGGGACATCAGAGAACCTCATAGAAGTGGAGTGCAATGGGATTTGTCCTTTAGCATCTGGCTTCTCCCATTGAGTGTCTTGTCCTCATGGACCGTATTGTAGCAGGTGTCAGGGTGTCCTTCTTCTTTAAGGATGAATACTATTCCATTGTGTGTATATTTTCCTTGCTAATTGCCACATTTTACTCATCCATTCATCCATCGATGGACACTGGAGTTGTTTCCAACTCTTAGCTATTGGTGCTTCCAATAATGCTGCTAATAATGCTGCTATGAACATGGGCGAACAGATATCTCTTTGGGACCCTGTTTCCAGTTATTTGGGGTGTATACTCAGAAGCACAATTGCTGGATCATATGGTAGTTCTATTTTTAATTTTTGAGGAACCTTTATAGTTTTTTCCCAAAATGACTGTACCATTTTACATTCCCACAAGCAGTTCACAGGGGTTCCCATTTCTCCACATCCTCACCAGCACTTGTCCTTTTCTGTTTGTTTGGTGGTTGTTGTTTTTTTAATAGTAGCCATCCTAATGGGTGTGGGGTGGTTTTATTTTGTTTTGTTTTGAAATAAGGCATAATTTTCATCCAATGAAATGCACAGGTCTTGTGTCTCATTAAAGGCGTTTTCACAGATGAACACCCTCATGAAGGCCACATCCCATCAAGAGAGAACCTTCTAGCACTGTGGAAAGTTCCTGTGACCTTTCCCATCAGCCCCTCCCTTCCTGCCTGCAGGTCACCAGCACTGTCACCTGGGAGAGCATGCCCGTCCTTGCACTCAACATGGCTGGACCCACTCGGTGGGGACTGTGGCAAGTTTGGGGTGACCCGAGTCGGCCTCCCTGTGCCGCTCTCCCCACCAGGAACCAGAAGCTGTGGTGCCATCAGGAGGAGAAGAGGTGTTTGCAGTGAGCATGTTTCTTCGGGCCGGGCCGTGTTTGCTTTTGGAGAAGGCGGCACAGGATGCACCGTCCTCCGCTGTATGGCAGGGGAGTGATATCAGCCCAGGTGCTTCCTGGGCAGGGCTGTGGAAGGTTCCCCAAGAGAGGGCCAGGACCCTGCCCGATACCACGTCAGTGATGCTGACGGTGACTTTCTCTGAATGTGCGCAGCTTCGAAAACAGTGCGGTAGGTTTCATGAGCAGTAGGTTCCTGAAATGCCCAGTCCAGCCTTGTGCCTAGTGAGCCAGGCCCCGCCTGCTCTGTGGATTTGCTGAGTGCCAGTGTCTGAGGCTTTTCCTTTTTCAGAGACTCACTTTGCATTTATCTGTCACAAGTGACTGTCTCTGCCAGGTGTGTGGGACACAGAACCGAGTGGGCCTGGTAGTGGAGAGCCTGGGGCGGATGAAGGACAGAAGTGGGGTGAAGGGGCTGCATCCAGACTGGGGGTGGGGTCTGGGAGGGTCCTTCGGAGTAAGTCACACCTGAAGAATTTCCCTTAGCGGAGGTGGCTAAGACTCGGGGGCTCAGGGTGCAGCCACTTCCCAGGTGATGTGTATAAAAGGGCCAGGTGGGGTCGGGGTGCAGGGAGAGCTCCTGGGGGCAGTGATGTGGGCTGGACCCGGAATTGTCCTTCCAAGCTTCAGTGGCTTCCAGGGCCTTTAGTGGTTTGGGTGGGAAGAGTCCAAATTTTCCACTTCAATTCTCTTCTCTAAAATCGGCTTTTCTGACACCAGTTTGGATGATTTTCTGGGTTTGATAGTTACTTTTCCTCGAAAGATGCTGGGTTGGGATCAGGTCTGGCCCTGGGAGGGGCGGGTCATGGACTCCGTGAGCTGCCAGGTCCGGTGGCAGCGGCTTTGCTGGTGATGTGGGTCCCGCTCGCTGGCTGTGTGCCCCATGGCCGTACTGCCCCTCACCCCAACACTCACAGCATCCATCCCCCGCATGCCTGCTCCTTCACGTCCCTCTTGACAGCTGGTGGCCACTCGCGCCTTCCTCAGAGACCTCACTGTGCCATGAGGCAGTGACTTGAAGTGTGAGATGGGGGGCAGACAGCTTCTCAGCACTCAGCTCCACATGTCAGGGCCTCTAGCCTTTCTTTCCCTTCCTTTTCAATTGTGGGAAGTGTGCACGGCATGAGTGGGCCATGCTGACCGCTTCTAAGCGTCCAGCTCAGGGGTGTTTGCTGTGCAACCAGCCTCTGGAGCTCTCCATCTTGCATGAATATCAGGCATCTTTTTAAAAATGAAATAAACAGAGCAACACTCTCTTCAAAAATCAGCTGGGAGAAGGCAGCACTTGCTGTCTGCAGGCATCACCTCCCTGGCCACCTCCTGCCCTCTCTGTGCCCGGGGCTGCGTGTCCTGCCCACCCTCAATGCCGATGGAAGGTCTGTTAGGGGTCGTCCTCGTCCCCTGCATGCTTCTCAGTGAATCACCGGCTGCCCTAAACGGGAGGGACGGGCACCGTCTCTGGGCCCCACTCCTGGTCCTACCACGCCTGACTCTCCTTGAGGGGCCCCAGTGTCACCTCCTCTCTCTATCCTGGACCCCCTCCCATGACCTCCAGGCCCTGCCCGGCGTCCCCCCTCCCTCACCTACTCTGGTTCTCCCAGGGCAAGGACGATGTGCTTAGGGTGAAAGTCAAGGGCCCACCCTCCCGCTGTATTTTTTTTTAAATGATTATTGTTGTGAAGTAGTTCAGACCATAAAAAAAAAAGATAGCATGTATCACAAACCTTGTGTGTCCACCATCCAACTTAAGAAGTGAAGTATTACAGATAACATCAACCATCACCTTGATTTCGGACGGTGGCTGCCGTGACTGTAAGCAGTCAGTCCCCACCGCTAAAGCCCCCAGCCACGGCACTGTGTCCAGCAGCCCCAGCTCCCTGCTCTGCCCGCACACCCTCCACCCCCAGCGTTGCAGCGTGAGTCACGATTAACCCCAGTAGCTCTGGGCCTCGGTCGTGTTCACGCGCAGCGCTCCCAAGACTGGTCTGTAGCTTTGGCAAGTGGCTGGGAGCCGTGCGCCCGCGTGGGGCGTGAATGGTACGATCCTTGTTGATATGCCACTCTCGGCCCTCTGCTTCCCGGAGCTCTTGGCTGCAGCCCAACTTTATGTTCCAAATAGGAAAAGGCGGGTTGATTTAGAGACCCAGCCGTCATTAGGCGTTACCTTGATTTATGTAAAAATAATATTAAGCAGTTGAGCAACAATAGCTGACCACTCACCTGCAGCCTGGGAGGCGGATAAAATGGGCACATTCGTCTCTGTTGTGATGACATCAATTTGTACCAGCTTTCTTCCAGTTAAGAAACGTGTCATGTTGTTCCAAACCTTTACTGGGTCCAGGCTTGGGTCAAGCGGTTCCAAAAAATGAGCATGTGTATTTTCTCTGGGGAAACTCTTGTGTATTATTTCAGCTGAAAGCGTCGCTAGCACACAATGACTAATCAGGGTGACAATCAGCTTCGGCCCTGCCAGCCCACCTGCCGCTGCGCGGGGGCTGCGGAGGGCGGCCCCGGTGACGGGCGCCCCGGTTCCGCTCTTTGAGCAGAAGGGGCTCTTGTGTTGCTGGAGGGGAGCTCAGCTTGGGGCCGTTCCTGTTTTGTCTCGCTGAGATTCAAAGACGTGCAGTCAGCCTTTCCCCCACTTGACTTGAGAGGGTCCGGGCTGCCGGGTCACACGCTGCACCGTGCAGACCTCACTCCCGAGGCGCCCGCCTCAGGGGTGACCTCATGAGAGGGGAATGAAGGTTTGCTGTTTCTGCTTTTTTCTCACTTCCCAAGGGAAGGCTAATCTCTAGAAACACAGAGCCTCTGGAGGCCAATAAAGGCGAGCCCGGAGAAGCAAGATTGTTTCATTGTTGCCGCCATGAAGTAGAGTTTGTTTTCCTAGCATCTCTTTTCCCTTCAGGAAAGCGCTGGGTTAAGAGCCCCGCTGGCTCATTCTCCTGCCCCTGCTCTCAGCTTTCCCCCCATTGTTCCACTTGCCGTTTTATCACCAAGATCTCCGTCAAGTTCAATGCCACTCTTGTTTCATGTGCTGGTTCCTGCCACTGCCCGGGCTCTGGAGGGTAAGGGTGAGCGGCCCTGCACCTCTGCTTCATGTTGTGGCCCATCCCGAGTGGCCCTGGAACCAGCTCGGGGGTCGGCGGGATGCTCAGCTGTACCCAACGTGAGGCATCTGCCTGGGCAGGAAGCCCTGCTGTAAACTTGATGCCCTGGGGTTCTGGAGGGCCTGGCTTCACCAGGTGTCTTGTCCTGAGAAGTGTTCATTTACATGACAGGCTGGGGGCACTGCCCTTGAGGGCCTCACCGAAAGCATCACTCGTGGAATTGAAATGTGCCGGCATCTCATGGCCAGAGTGACGTTCAGACAGTGGGGGGCTTAGGCACAGAAAGGGGCAAAGAGCCCGACCAGAGTCAGGGGCATGCCAAGGAATGCCAGCCCCTTAGCCTCGTGGCCCCTTCCTGATGGAGGACCTTCTTAAGAGGGGAACTTTTTTGGTGTGGCCATATTTTTAAATTATGGTAAAATATACATAACATAAAATTAACCGTTTTAACCACTGCTAAGCGCACAGTTCCGTGGCGTTAAGAACATTCACATTGTTGTCCAGCCATCACCACCATCCACATCAAGAGCCTTCTTTCTCATCTTCCCAAACTGACCTCTGTCCCCATTCAACAGCACCTCCCCACTCCTGCCAGTCCCTGGCCCCACTGTCCTGCTTCTGTGACTATGAATCTGACTCCTCCAGGGACCTCGTGGACAGGGAATCACGCAGGATTTGTCCTTTCGTGACTGGCTTATTTCACTTAGCGTGCTGTCCTCAGGGTTGGTCCATATGTGGCGGGTGTCAGAATGTCCTTCCTTTCTGAGGCTGGATAATATTCCTTCGTGTGGATGGACTACATTGTGTGTTTCTGTTCCTCTGTCGGTGGACACTGGGGTTGCCTCCACCTTTTAGCTGGTGTGAATGACACTGTTGTGAGCACAGGGGCAAAGAGGGGTCTTTTAGAACTTAGAAAGCTTCCTGCCCTTGAGAAAGTTAGCATTTTAGGTGGCTTTTTGTTTGTTTGTTTCACCCTTGGAATAGATTTGACAGTAACCTGGAGACATTGTAGACAAAAGGTTCCATTTCATTTTCCTCAAGCTCCCAGGACATGCGGTTGCCCCGTGGGCCCATTCAGACCAGTGCCCACCTGCAGCCAGTGGTCCCACTAGCTCCCAGGGCAGAGGCCGGTCCGACGGGGGTGCCACGGAGGCCCTGAACCCCAGTCTCTACGAGTGTGTGTAAAACAAGCCAGCACTCTCCTTTCCTGTGTCTGGAGCATGCTCCCCTGAGAGCACAGGTGGAAAGTGGCCTCTTGTAGAAAACTGGGGTGAAATCCAGCTCCCCCAGCCCCCAGGTCGCCACAGGGCAGTGGCCGCCTTGGGCACACGGCACAGCTTGGTGTGGGGTGGCTCAGTCCTTGCATGAGCAGCAGCAGAGAGGGAAGGGTGGCTGCAGGTGCCTGGTTGGGACAGGATGGTCAGAAGGAGGGCAGAGAGTCCCCTTCCTGGCTACTGCTGGGCTTACTGGTCACTGCTTCTCCGAGTCCTTCTGGAATCTGTGCTGTGTGTCGGGTACCTGCGATCCACCAAGAGGACCCGGTGACTGTCCTGCAGGCCGTGTCCTCCCCTCTCGCCCAGGCCGTCCCAGGGCTGCGGGGGCCGCAGGCGCCTTCATTGACGTCACAGGGCACGGGAGGAGAGAGGGAAACTCAGACTGTCGAGTCCCTCTTCCTTGACTCTGGCGGAGCGTCCTGGGCCCCGTTAACCGGTGCTCGCCGCCCTCTAGTGGTGAGACGGACGTGGCTGCACGGAGCCTCTTTACCGACATGAGTAGTAACTGATGGAACTGCTGGGAATTAGATACCCTAAATGAAACAAATTTCTAGAAAGAAACTACTGAAACGGACTCAAGAAGAATAAAAACATCTAAACAGATCTACAAGCAAAGAGATTTAATTAGCAATTAGAAATTTCCCATAAGAAAAGGCCAGGGCCAGATGGTACCACTGGTGAATTCTACCAAACATTTATAGGAGATTTAACATCAACACTTTACAAACTCTTCCCAAAAGCTGAGAGGCAGGAACACATCCCAACTCATTCTATGAGGCCAGAATTACCCCAATAGCAAAACTAGACAAAAGCATCACAAGAGAAGAAAACTACAAACCAAAATCTTTTATGGATATCAAATATGGATACAAAAAGAAGTAAAACGATCTCTATTTGCAAATTACATGATCTTATATATGGAAAAAAAAAACTAGCTAATAAACTAGTTCACAAAGGTTGCAGGATATAAGGTCAGTATCCAAAAGTCAATTCTGTTTCTACGCGCCAGCAATGAACAACATGAAAACACTTGGAATAAATTCCCAATGGAAATGCTGTAAATTCTATTTACAGCAGCATGAAAAAGAATAAAACACTCGGAATAAATTTAACCAAATACTTGAACAAAATGCTGTTGAAAGAAGTTAAAGAAGACTTAGGTAAATAATAAGACATCTTGTATTCATGGATTAGAATACACAATATTATCAAGATGTCAGTAAGATGTCCCCAAACTGATCTAAAAATTCAACGTAATCTGATTTCTTTGCAGAAATTGACAAGCTAATCCTAAAATCTGTATGGAAAGTCAAAGACCAAGAATAACCAAATAATCTTGAAAAAGATGGAGTCTATTTGTGTCTGGTGGGGCAAACATTCCCCGACCCCTGCCCGTTCTCACCAGGCAGAAGAGCCACACGGGGGCAGTGTGCTGCCCTCACTCTGCTCAGGGATTAGGAGATAGAGCCTGGTCTCAGAGCAAGATGGGGCCCAGACTTCAACATGTTTGCCCCCCAAGTCGGAGGGGCAGCTGGGGAACCCTTAGGGGGAAGCTGGGGTGAGCAGATGTTAGATGGTTGAAAGGAGTTGCATTCCATTGTTTTTTGTATTTTCAGACATGATGGATATTGTGATACTATTTCAAAACCCTTATTTTTTTAATGTCCTCCAGAATATTTAGGGGTAAAATGTGTCTGGGCTGTGCTGGGAAATACTTTAGCAAAGGGGAAAAAAGATGAAGCAGATATTACAAAATGTTAATAATTTTAAAATTTCACTGATGGGTGTATGGGGTTCCACGTAACATCGGCTCACACATAGATAGATACAGATAAAGATGTTAGATACAAATGTCTGTAGATAGAATTTCTCACATGTAGGTAGGTATCTGTATCTGTCTACCTGTTTATATGAAGACCTTCCATTACGCAAGTGGCTGAGTCAAAGTGCACATTTGAAGGTGTACACCACTTAACTCACTTCTAAATCATTTTGTTCTTTTTGAACAAAAAAGCAGGATAGTATGAACTCATGCCTTTAGAAATGAAATAGAACAAGGAGATCTGGAAACCCTGTAGATTATTAAGATGAATACAGACGTAAAGTCGCGCCCAGGGATGCCCCAGCCTTCTGCCCAGAGGCTCGGGCTAATAGTCTGCGTTGATAACTGGGCTGTGAGCAAGGGTGTTCACTGCTGATCACCTCCCATGACCAAGTCTTGGAAACCACCGGACATCTCTCTGAAGGGAACCAGCTGAATCCCCGAGATGGTGATGCACGGTTTAAGGTCACGTCGCTGTGTTGCAGCCAGGCAGGGAGCATGTGGCTGAGGGTCTGGGGTCAGTTAGCGCTGGGCAGGAGCAGGACGGTCTGTTGCTAAATGTGCAGTTCAGCAAAATGTGTTTGTGTTGTGCAGAGCAGCTTGTCGGAAGGACTCGCCTGGTATTTGGTGAAGACGGGCCAAGCAGGTCGCTGGGAGGCCCAGCCCTGGAGCACACTCTCATGGTAGACGCCCTTTTATCTGCTGAGTAAGTGGAGGGTCAGGGAGTCACTAGGGATTGTCACTTTATTCCTTGTGTTTTCCTTCAGGCTTTTAAATTTTCTACCAAGACTTTTTATACTGAAAAGACAACCTCTCTACCTTGGGGGGCAAACAATTTGAAACCTGGGCCCCATCTTGCCCTGAGACTAGTGTTGCTTTAAAAAGCAAATGCATGTGAAGCAACAGGAACTCTCATTCGTTGCTGGGAATGCAAATGACAGCCCCAGGAGACAGTCTGGCAGTGACTCACACAACCGCGGGTGCTCTTACCCTGCGATCCAGCCATCCTGCTCCTCAGTACTACCCAAGGCAGCCGAGAACGCGTGTCCTCACAGAAGTGCACGCGGGTGTGCATAGCAGTTTATTCGTGACTGCCGGAACTTGGAAGTAACCCAGATATCTTACCGGAGGTGCATGCATAAATAAACTGTACAATCAGGCAATGGAGTATCATTCAGCACTAAAAAGAAACGAGCTATGAAACCATGAAAAGACGCAGAGGGACATGAAATGCACATTTCTAAAAGAAAGACGCCAGTCTGCAAAGGCTGCGTCCTGTGTGATTCCAACTCTAGGGCATTCTAGAAAAGGCAAGACCCTGAAGACAATAAAAAGATCAGTGGTGCCAGTGTCGGGGGAGAGGGAGGGGTGAAAGGTGGGACAGAGGGGCTTCAGGGCCACGGCACTGCTCTGTGGGACACTGCAGTAGTGGACACACATCATTATACGTTTGTCCAAACCTGCAAGCTGTGCAAGAATGAACTCCGGTGTAGACTCTGGACTCTGGTGATGAGGAGTCGGTGTAGACACACTGATTGTGTGCTCCAGAGATGCCTGGCTCTGTGGTAAATGCTGATAGTCAGGGGGCTGCGCGTTGAGGGGGTAGGGCGTACATGGGAAATCTCTGCACTTCCTGCCCGATTTTGCTCTGACCCTAAACTGCTCTAAAAATAAAGTCTATTAAAACATTTGAGAAAACAAGAGTAAATGTGAGCTCGGAGAGGCTAGGTCACAGCGAGGGGTTGGCTGCAGTGGTTCCCGGCTCAGAGCGAGGGCGCTCTGTCCCCGAGAGGAGGGCCTGGCTCTGGGAGTCCAGAGCCACCCTGAGAATGTGGCCTTGCAGGCTGCTCCTGTCTGTGTGCGACCTCACCCGGCATCTCCCACACGGTCGCCTCTGCTCACTCACAGGTGCAGCCTTTGCTACAACCCAGCAGGAACTCCGAAGCGAGGTTGGGGATTGGCTGGCCCGAGGAAGGCCCAGGTGTAAGTTCTCCATCTGAGAGAGCCTGCCCAGCTCCTGCAGGATGCGTTCCTTGAGAGCTGTGTCCCAGCAGTGCCTGGGCTTGCTGGGCGGGACGGGGGATGAGGGAGCCCCGAGCACACAGACCCCACCCACCGGGTCCGGAGGAGATGCTGTGGGCAGCGGAGGGAGGGCACACCCTGGCCGTGCTCGATGACAGTGGCCAGACGCAGGGTCCAGGCACCACCCTGGGGCAGCACAGCCTGCCTGGACAAGCTCAGAACCTCTGGTTTCCTGTCTGAGAGATGGGCTCAGAATCCCCTTCACAGAGGCCTGCAGGGTCAAGCGAGAGGTTGTAGGCAAGAGTCACACTCAGTCTACAGGTGTTCTTGTCACCTGGGATGCCCTGTTTCCTTCACCTGTGTCTCTGCAGCCCCTGGCCCTCTACCCAGTGAGGCTGGGGGTAGGGGCAGCACCCACAGGGTCAGGGACCTGCTTTCTTCCCTGAGCATACAGTCGGGGGCCCAGCTCCTGCCCAGGGTGTTCCTGGTCCCCCAGTGAGGACTCTGCATAAAACAGCCTGTTTGGGCTGGAGTTCAGCGGGCAGAGGGTACAGAGCCTCCAGGAAGTCCCGGGAAGCAGCAAAGTTGGGGGGAGCTGGGCCTGGTTCCCAGGGAGGGGCTGGGCTTGCTGTGTGGGTGCAGAGCCAGCCAGCCCAGCGGCAGCTGCAGGCTCCTCCTCTTCGTGGAAGCCCCCTCAGTCACAGTGTGTTTGACTCGGTGTATTTTTCTTGGCTCGAATGAACCGAATTGGTTGCACTCTTTGTAATTTTTGGAATTGAAGGTATTTTTAACAAATGCAGCCAGTATCGTGGGAACATCCTGCAGTTGCTGGCGGGTCTGTCGTCTGCAGTCGACCCCGTCCCGCCCCCAACCTTCCTCCCTACAGAGTCCGAGTCACTCCATGGGTGTCTGTTTCTGTTCATGCAGGTCTCAAACAGGCAGACCTGAGATCGGCCTCCCCACAGTCCCTGCTTTTTCCCGCCCCTGACCTGTGAAAGCAAAGCGGAAGGTACAGAGGGCCTGACCACACGGCGTGTTCCTGGGGGGCAGGTAAAGGCCAGAGGCCCGGCCCATCCTGGCCCACCCCTCCGTCAGTTAACTGCAGGCTGTGGTTGGGAACAAGCAAAACAAAAGTGAAATACAACCACAGTCATCAAACTAAGAAAGCGTATTAGTTATTTACTGCTGTGTAACAAATCACCACAAACTCCATGGCTTAAACAGCGAGTGTTTATGATCTCACAGTGTCTGCAGGTTGGGAACTTGTCCACGGCTTCACTGGGGTCCCAGCTCAGGCTGGCACAAGGCTGCCATAAAGGTGTCAGTCGGGACTGTGGTCTCATCAGAAGGCCCTGCCGAGTAGGATCCCCTCCCAAGCTCCCTCCCGTAGCTGTTGGTGGGACCCAGTTCCTCTGGGCTGTTGGACCAAGGCCACCCTCAGGTCCTTGCCACATGGGGCCTCCCCAACATGGTGACTTGTTTCATCAAAGCCAGCAAGAAGGGGGAAAGGCCAAGTCTTCTGTAGTCCAATCCCAGAGTACATCCTCAGTGCTCCATGGTTTGGAGGGAAGATACTCAAGGAGCAGGGATCGCACTGGCCTTGCATTCTGGGAGGGAAAGGATGTAAAACTGATCACGCCGTCCCAGACGAGGCTGCATCAGATGGTGCACGGTGTTTGGGCCTTTCCCATACTCAGGTATTTGCTGACAATGGTTTCCTTTAGACATAAATGGTGTCACAGTCACAGACACACATTCTTGTCACTACTTTGTGCTGTTCCAAGCTTTGGACGGTGTTCCCACTGCCTCCCGCTCCTCATGGGCATCAGCTTGCCTCCAGGGGAGCTTTGCTCTCACAAGCGGTGCTGCTGCATGGATGTTTTCCTTCCCACGTGTGCAGCGGAGTCAAGAGGCAGGATTGCTGGGTCCCAGGGATGCACATTTAAAGTTTCCACCTGTTAGTAATGCTGCGTCACCTCTGACACGTCTGTTGAATTACCCTCTCACCAGAATTACCCTCTCTCCATTTATGTAACTGTTGAAATGAAAGAACTATAAAAATGGAGAACAGGTTAGTGGCTGTCAGGCAGGAGGGGGGTGGGGCAGGAGGGATGGGGATGCAGCTATGAAAGGATCCAGGGGAAGATCTGATGCTGATAAAATGCTCAGTCCTGACACATCTAGTGTCTGCATCTGAGGTGGGAGGCACACGGTTCTGCAAGGTGTTCCCATTGGGAGGAGCTGGGTGGCGAGAACGGGGACACCTCTGTGTCATTTCTTGCACCCCTTCCCCGTGGGCTTCAGAGCAGCTAGGAGATGGGGGGCCTGGGGGCTCCTCTCCTGGCACAGGGACTATGCAGACACCACCCCCCGTCATCTAGAGGGCATCACCTCCCCGACAGAGCCCAGTTATCTTCTGCTCTCAGTGCAGTCCAGGCTCCCTGTTGGGTCACAGTTGCCAAAGCAATGCATTGCCTCACAGTGCGGTTTCCGCACGTCTGGGGAAACTGTCCCCAGGACAGGGACCGACCAGGGGGCTGGGAGGTGCTTCCCCCATCCTAAGCCTGCACAGCTTACAAGCAGCACCTCTCCAGACTGGCTCTCTCGACCACAGTCTCGCCCTGTGGTGCAGACAGCCCGGCTGCCGCACAGCTGGGTGGACAATGTGCACAGGAGGGGCCATCTGCCAGGACCTGCAGTGTGGACAGGGGTCTGGAGGAGGTTGGAGGAGTGGGGTGTCATGGCTACAGCGCCCTGGAGTCGGCAGTTTGCTGCTTGACGTGTGGCCACAGCTCCAGGGGTGCAGCAGTGGGCATTGCTTCACCCCGAGTCCTCACTCAGCATCTCGACACCCTTCCTGCCCTCCTTCCTTCCTGCCCCCTTGCTCTCCCCTCCCCAAACACCTGAGGACCATGGCCATCTGCAGCCTCCTGGGTACCCCGAAACCTCAGTCTGGCCACACCACCTCCCTAAAATCGCCCTGGTCTCTCTCTCGATAAGCTATGTGGCCCTTGACCTCCTTGGCCCGGCTCCCCACCCACCCCAGCCCCCCACCTGGCACCAGGGACTTGGGCTGTGCTATTCTCGGCCACTCCTCTGCTGTCAGCCGCTGCTTCTCCCACCCTCCCTTGGTCAGGGGAGGGCAGCCCCGTCCCTGACCCCAGCCGTCTCTTTTTGGAGCCTTCGAGGCCCCTCCTCAGCTGCCACCCTCTGGCTCAGGCTGTGCCCAAGCTTGTGACGCCCGTAACCAGTGCATTTGTCCAGGTCTTCCCACGGTGGGAGCCGCGTCTTAGGGGTGACTTCCCAGAGGTGGGGCTGCAGATCCCAGCGCAAAGGGACACGCAGTCTCCTTAGGGGCCATCTGATCCCCCTTGGGGCAAAGGCAATGCGCAGCCCCATGTGAGGGCGCCAGACCTCTGGCCATGAGCTAGCTGGCCAGCGCTTCCCCGGAGTGAGCGGCCCGGGCATCTGGCCATTCCTGTGCTGGGGGTTGGGTGTTGTTGGTGTCTGTTGCCCACTCCCCAGCCCGTTGTTAAGAGTCTGTGCGCTGGGGACATTGGCACGGGGCCCACAGAAGCTCTCTCCCCAGTGTTTCATCTCTTGCTCCCTTTTACCCTGGGCAGTGATGTGATCTCACGTGATCGAACTTGTATCTTCTCTTGTTCTGTGTGTAGAGCTGTGAGTCCCCACGCCCAGTCTGCCGAGGAAGTCACCTGTGTTTTAGTTTCTGGTCCTTGCGTGGTTTCACCTGTTAATTTTGACGTTTGGTCCATTTGCTGTCTAACTTGTAGAAGAGTGAGGGATGCATTCACCTGTGCCTGTATCTCCATGACCTCCCAGTTGTCTCGGTGTCATTTATTTTCAGAAAGCCCATCTTCCTCCCCCTTTGTCATAGACTGAATTGCCAAATGAGCTCAAGTTCCTTCCCGAGTTTTCTGCTTGAGCACCAGCCCTGCGCATAGTGTGAAATTTCCCAGGAGCCACATGGCAAAATTACAGAGAAAGCAGTGAGACTAATTCTAGCATTTTTAACTTAGTCTCCGAAATATCATTTCAACACACCATCAGTATAAACAAATGATTCATGACTCGTCTGCGTCCTTTGCTCACGAGGCTGGGTATGCGCTGTCTACCTCAGGATCAGTCACATCCCAGGGGATCCGCGGCCGCGCGGACACACAGGACTGTGCCGTCCTGTCCCTGCCCCCATGCTGTGACAGTTATAAGGGTGCAGAGGGTGTTTGCATGTCCGGCGGGGCCCTTTTCCTCTCCCAGTAGAAGCTGACTGCTCAGAGCCGGTGCCTGTCTCCCCAGAGAAGTTTCTTACTCTCCAGAGGAAATTGTCTTACGGAAGAACCGGGGGCGGCTGGCATTTTGGTGAGAAATGTCTGTCTGGGCGCTTGCTCTGGGAAAACGTGTCTCTCTCTCATTTCACCAGTGGAGGCCTGTCCATCTGCCAGGTTCTGTGAAATGACATCTTACTTTGATTATTGAATTTCCTTCTGATTCTCAGACTTCAAACCAGCCTTGTGATAACTTCGTAGGAAGTTTTCCAAAATGTGAAAATAAACATCGAAGCCAGTAATATGCCTTATTATTACTGCTTTATTAGGTGAGGGCCTGACTCCTGGGGCTGCTCGGATGTACATCTGAACAAAGCGGACTCTATTTTTCTTTTCAGGATGTTGTGTGCATGCTCACATCTCTGACTTTGCTCTAAGTAGATTTTAATTGCCTTTCCATGAACCCTGGCTTTTTCGGTTATTCCATTCCACTCTTTCCGCCTGGATGGTCCTTCACTGTAAGCTGCCCGGCAGAGGCCCAGACGTGGCTTTGGCTGCGAGCCTGTGCTCTGGGCCGCAGCGTCACCCTGGGAAGGCCTGAGTGCTCCCTGCCCGCCTCCTGCTCCGAGTCCCACAGTCCAGGCACGGACGTGTGGTCCCTGGTCTGGCCACCGGGGCCGGGCTGACCACACAGCTGGACTTCTGTGCGGAAGCTGGGCGAGGCCGCAGGAGGAGGGAGGCACCCCGAGCGGCTAGGTCTGCAGACACGTGTCACCCTTAGTCAGCTCGTGGTGGAACGGGACCTTCAGGTTCTCACCGCGAGTGGCGTGAAGGGTTGGGTGGCTGCGTTTGCACAACAAGCCGGTTTTCCAGGCAGGGCTCCTCCCGGCCTAGCAAATGCCCCTTGGCAGGGTGTGGCCCCCTCGGCCAGGCCCCCCACTCTTTTTCTTGGCTTGGCCTCCTTAGGCAATCTATTTCTTAACTTTTTCCAGTAGGTGAGAGTCCAGGATTCCCAGCTCACACGTCGCCCACCAATGGGCATCTTCTTGGTGTCCTCCCAGGGCACCTGATGCGCATGCAAGCGGCAGGGTGTGTGCCCTGCCCAACGGCTGGCCACTCTCTCGTTCTGGTTTTTTATTGTGGCGACAACACTTATCATGTGATCTGCCCTTTTTTTTTTTTAATTGAAGTACAGTCAGTTACAACGTGTCACTTTCTGGTGTACAGCATCACGTCCCAGTCATGCATTTATGTACATATATTCATTTTCATATTCTTTTTCATTAAAGGTTATTACAAGATATTGAGTAGAGTTCCCTGTATTCTACAGGAGAGATCTGCCCTCTTAACAAATGTTTTACAGTTTTATTAGCCACAGGCACAACACACAATGGGTCCTAGAACCGAATCATCCTGCAAAACTGAAACGGTCTCCCCGTTGAATTATTTTTCTTACTTGTTTTTTTTAAAGAATTGAAGTAAAATACACTTAACAGAAAGTTTACCATTTTAACTATCTTGACGTGCACAGCTCAGCGGCATTAAGTGCGTTCACACCACTGTGCAGCCGCCACAACCATCACCTACAGAACATCTCATACTCCCAGACTGACACTCCGTCCCCACCAAACACTGACTCCCCACCCCTCCCCAGCCCATGGCCCCCACCATCTGCCTTCTGTCTTCATGGCTCTGGCGACTCCAGGGACCTCATGTGAGAGGGATCACACAGGGTCTGTCCCTCTGTCTCTCTCACATGGCATCTTGTCCTCAAGGTTCATGCCCATGGTAGCAGGTGTCAGAATTCCTTCCCTCTTAAGGCTGCACAATATTCCATCATATGCACAGATCACATCTGTTCATTGTGCTCCTGGCAGGACTTGGAGGTTAAGGAAGAGGGATGGGGAGCAGCCTGAGCCCAGCAAGAGGAAACCAACTCTTGGCACCCAGGGTGTGTGCCCTGTGCCTTGACCCTGGGGCCAGCCCAGCCTGGCAGCTCTGGGCACCGAGGCCATTCCACGCACAGTGGACACGGCCACTGCCCTGCTGCCTTCTCCTTCCCAGATGGAGAAGACGGACAGTAAACCCAGGGGATCAGGAAAACACTGCTCCACTGAACATTTACCGAAAAGAGGCAAAAACCTGTATCCACACAAAGCCTTGTGCTGACCGCTCATACTGGCCCGTTCACAACAGACAAGAAGCGAACACAACCCAAGTGTCCATGTTCAGACAAGTGGATAACGAGATGTGGTCCCTCCAGACGGGAATATTGTTTGTCTGTAGAAAGGAATGGTGTTCTGAGACATGCTACCCCCATGGACGATCCTGGAAACTCGATGCTTAGTGGAAGAAGCCAGACCCAAAGGCCACGCACTGTCTGATTCCATGTATGTGAAATGTCCAGAATGGGCAAATTCGTAGAGATAAAATGTAGGTCAGTGGTGACCAGGGGCTAGGGGAGGGCGGGGAGTGGCTGCTGCTGGCCTTCTTTTTGGGCAATGGAAAACAGTGGCTGATTCACGACGTTGGAATGTCCGGAAAATCCACTGAATTATACCCTTCCTCGGGGTGGGCTTTCTAGTTTGCAAATCACTCCTCAGGAGGGAGTGTTCTATGTGTGACTGTGGGGACTGTGGCCCAGCCCTGTGAATGTCCCAGAAACCTCGGGACGTGTGGCACCCTCCAGGTGGTGGATTAGATGGTATGTGGATTGTCTCAATAAAACTGTTATTAAAATGAAAAACAGGCATAAGACCTTCAAGAGAAGGCCCCAGGGGACTGGAACAAGTTTGGTGTGTCTGAGGGACAGTGAGGGGCCTGCTGGCTGAGTCTGGGGTGAAAGGCGCTGCGCCCGGTGAGGGGTGGAGCCGAGGCCTGAATGTGGGATTCCGCAGAGTCCCCGTGGTGGGCAGGTGGAGGCTAGTGTGAGCCAGGCCGGAGCTGAGCTGAGCTGGTGCAGACGAGGGTAGCGGTGGGTGGTGTCAGGGACTGAACTGCATCCCCCACATTCAGATGTAGAGGCCCCAACCCCAGCGCCTCAGGACATGGCTGTGATTGGAGATGGGCCTTCAAAGAGGTCAGTATGGTGAAAAGAGTGGCCCTGACTCCATAGGACTGGTATCCTTGTAAGAGGAGGAGATCAGGACACAGACATACACAGAGGGACAGCCACATGGGGACACAGGAGATGATGGCATCCACTCCAAGGAGTGAGGCCTCGGGAGGAGGCAGCCCACCGACACTGCCTTAGTCTCAGACTTCCAGCCTCCAAACTGGAAGGAAATAGACCCCTACTGTTGAAGCCGCGGGGCCGTGAAGCTTGTCACAGCAGCCCAGCTCGCTGCTCCAGGGGTGACAGCCAAGTGAGGAGCTGGGAAGGCAGTTCCGGAGAAGGAGCCACCCGGGATGTGGTGGGAGCGGGGAAGGGGCACTAAGAATGTGACCTGAAGTTTTTATTTGAGCTGCTGGTGGGCGGCGATGTCAGGCTTCAGCAGGAAGGTGGGGCAGGCCCCTTGTGGGCAGTCTGGCGTGCGGGGCCCACAGGACTGCCACAGACGCCTTGAGGCAGCATCCTTCCCCGAGCTGGGGCCTGCAGCCCCCTTCACAGGCTCCAGCCATGGCCAGGCCTCCCCGCTGCCTGCACTGCAGCAAATGAAAGCAAAGACCAAGAGACGTCCTGGGCGAGCAGAGGCCCAGGCCCAAGTGGTGGGAGGTGGAGAAGGCGGAGCCCTGATGGGAGAGGCTGGTGGTCCCAGACCCACTCCCCCAGGCCCGGGATGAACCCAAGATGCCAGGAGTTTGCTGCGCAGCCTCTTTGGGGAGGGTCAGGCACTTGACCCTTCCCCCCAGAAGCGACTGCTGAAGGGTCTCCTTGGATCCTGGAGTTGGGAAGGGGGGTTGTCAGCGCAGGAAAAACACTGAGACGGTCACAGACTGTAGGCTGGTGAGGGCGTGGGGGCAGGTGGACGCCTTGGAGACAGCCTGTGAAACACAGCCTTGTGTCCCCTCCACGGCTGCCCCAGCAGCGCAGGCCAGTCCCCAGCGGTCAGGCGGGGAGTGGCGGCCGGACGGAGCGCGCTTTCTCACTCAGCGCCTCCCCGAGCCCGAGACGACCGCGCTCAGCTCCGATGTCCTCCACGTGAACCCTGCCAACTCAAACACGTGTACGGGGCCTTTCTTCCTGAGTCAGAGCCGTGGGGCCGCGGGCTGGGCTGGCCTCCTCTGTCCCCGCGCCCCGCTGCCCGCCCACCCTGCAGGCCTCATCAGCCCCCGGGACGCACACCCAGCATGATGTCTCCGAGGCCCGTGGCGGTCAGCAGGCCCCACCCCTCCCTCACCACGCCTGCAGCAGTAGACCCTGGCCACATGCCTCAGACAGCCACTTCTCCCACCGTGCCTGCAGGCCTCAGTGTTACTCACCTCGATGGGGAGCCTCCCCACCACCTGCCCCCGTCCACCCCTACTGCTGGCCAGAGACAGGTCAGTATAGGTAACCCAGGCTATGGACAGAGAGAAAGGATTGGCCAAAGAAAGATTGCTTAGGTTTTACAGACAATATTTTTCAAAGACGGGCTTGTTGATGTCAGCCTACATGTTCTTTCAGAACCTTATACGCCCCCTTGAATGTAAGTGACCCTCTCCCGTCTCATCAGCCACAGGTTACTGCACAAAGGAGGCTGCAGAACTTCTGCGGCCAGTTCACGAGGACCAGACCTGGGGGCTGGAGGCCTCGTGCCCTCAGGATGCCAGGCTGGCCCCCCTGCAGATATGATGTGAAGAACCCCTGAGACTTCATGAAAAGGGAGGCGCCCAGCCAGCTGCTCCATCTCCAGACACTGCCTGAAATCACACGGACTGCCCAGTGGAGCCCTGCTGAGTTTCTGACCCCCAGAAACGACGACAGACTTAAAAATGACTGAATTGATATTTTAAGTCACTCGGTTTTTAATTGTTATGCAACATTAGGTAATCATTTCAGAACAGACGAGAGCACAGAAGGATCCACACTGTTGCCAGAATCTTGATTCTCATCTAGGGTGTCATGGCAATTCGATGGGGAAAGTAAAATTTTTTCAGCACACAGTGCTGGAGGGTTAGACATTAGGCCATGAGACAGGGGATCCAGGAACAGGTCCACATGCCCAGCTGATTTTTTTTTTTAAGAGAAGTGGGGAGGGGAGAGAGGGAGGGAGGGGAGAACTGACTCTTCTTTTTTTTTTTAATTTATTATTGTATTTTAAAATTATTTTATTTTGGTGGAGATGGGGGGAGGTAGCTAGTTTTATTTATTTTTGGAGGTGGTACTGGGGATTGAACCCAGGACCTCGTGCGTACTAAGCAGACACTCTGCCACTTGAGCTATACCCTCCCTGCCACAACTGATTTTTGACAAAAGTTCAAACTCAATCCAGTGAGGGAAGGATGCAACACATGTTGTGGGAGCAAGTGGACGTTCCCAGGCAAACAAAACCCCAACCTAAAGCTTTTACCTTATACAAAAATTGACTCAAAATCATGACCTTAAATTTAAAATGTAAAACTAAAAATTTTAGGGAAAAAAAACAAAAGAGAAAATCTTCAGGATTTAGGGCTAAGCAACAAATTCTTATACTTCAAAAGAATGAGCCATAAAAAGAAAAACTGATAAATTGGACTCCAGCAAAATTTAAAACTTTTACTCAGAGAAAGACCCCCGTTAAAAGAATGAAAAGACAAGCTGCAGACTGGGAGGAAATATTTGCAAACGACATGTGCAGCAAAGGACTAGTAACCAGAATAAACAAAGAAGTCTCAAAACTCAACAGTAGAAAACAAACAAACAAGAACACAAAAATGGCAGGGCACTGGGACTGGAGTTGCTGGGCCCAGAAGCTCCTGCTGGTACCCAGGATTCTGGGTGTGTCTGGTCCCTTCCACTCCTGGCTCCCAGCATGCTGGGGCCGTCCCCACACCACCCCACCAGCCACAATACCTTGCTTCCTGTTTGCCATCCTCCCTCTGCAATCACCTTGTTTTACTGAAAGGCCTGGAAGGCCTTCCCTGCTCACCACTCCAGCACCAAGATCAGTACTGTCGGCCCCTCAGCATCCGCCACCTCCCTGGCCCTTGTCGCAGGGGCCTCCTCCCTTGGTTCCGGTAGGCCCTGCGCACATTCCTCCCCTAAACCCGGTCCCTGGTCAGGCCCTGGTGTCTGACAAAGTCTGAGCCCAGGCCTTCCTGTCTGTGAACACCCCCTTGCCCCCTTGCTGTGGGCCGGCTCCTGGGAGTGCCTGGGTGCCAGGGTGCTGGGGGTGAGCAGGGCCCTCCGTGGGGCTCCCCGGTCAAGCTGGAGAATGGGGGGGGGGAGGGTGCGAGATGAGTCTGGAAGAGGAGGTAGGGAGAGGTGCCTGCTGAGCAAGGGGAGAGGAAGCAGTGCCTGGGCTCAGCAGGACGGGGGCCTGAGAGCAAGCAGTGTGGGTAGAGTAGGTTTCGTGGCTCCCAGAAAGTTCTCTGAAGATGGCCCAAGGCCAGCCTGGACCCAGGGAGGCTGAGCGTGCAGGCAAGGTGCAGAGCTGGGGGTGATGTGGGTCAGGAGTCCTCAGCCAGCCCTGGTGGGATGCTGGCCAGAAGCGCTCAGACTTGGCCGCCGAGCCAGTGCCTACCCTTGCCGTTCGGTGACTTGAGGTTCTGGGGTTCCTGACGCTACCCCATCTAGAGGGGGACCCCGACAGTGGTTCCCCGTGGCTTGGAGCAGCTGTACAGCCTCAGCAATGTGCACCAGGGGTAGGCAGAGCTGCAGAGGAATCCCCAGCAGCCAGCAGCCCAAACAAGGGGTGTGGAGAGGACCGTGGCAAGGAATGAGCTGAGACCCCAAGTCCCTGCCCTCCCCGCTGCCTCCCATCCCCACTGAGTAGCTGGGGTGCTGCTGCCAGTGTGCCCAGGGTGGGATGCTGTGGCTGAGGCTGGGAGCTGGAGCCCTCGCTGGGTCCATTGGTTTACTCCCGGGGGATTTTCTGACCTGTCTCTGGCCCGATGATCACATGACAAGCCCAGGGCCAGGATGCAGTGGGGAGCTGGAGCCAGCCTCAGGAACCCCAACACTCGGCCTCCCCTGGCGCAAAGAGGCTGTCACGGGGGTAGGGGGAGGGCGCTGCCTGGCTGGCTGCCTCTGGATCTAGGTCACCAGAGCTCCTGCTCTGGCCCGTTCTGCCTTCCCCAAGCCTGTGCTCCCCTGGGATTTTTAAATGCACGAGTGCCTCTGGGAGCATCTCCACGTAGGCACCATTTCAGGTCTCCACCTCTGCTGCTTGTGAAATCCAGAACTGCAGCGAGGACAGTCAGGTGCAGCACACGGTCACAGGGAGGCCCTGGCCAGCCCCCTGCACCCCCAAGGGCATCCCTTCAGAGGGCCCCGTGGACACATGTTTGGGCAGCCCCTCCTTGTTGAGATGCACTCTGCTCAGGGCCCCTGCTGTTGGCATCCTCTCCCAGGGCTGTGTCTCATCAGGAGGGGACAGAGGCCCCCACTGACCCTCGCCAGGGACTTGGTGCCTGCTGCTGCTCTGGGTTCCTGGGTCCTCAGGCTGGCCCACCGCCACCAAGCACAGGCGTCCTTTGTCCCTCAGTCCAGCTGCCCAGTGAATGGGGGACACGATGTGGACGGCGGGTCTGTCCACTTGGAAGCCTGCTCTGTCCCTGCAGCACAGAGGAGGTTGTGATGGGGCAGGAGGTGCCCTCCTGCTGGGCGCGGCTGCTTGGGACTCTGTGCCCATTTGATTGGCCCGTCTTCCCCTGGATGGGACCCTCTTCATTACACTGTTGTAACGGGAGATGAACAGACATGTCCTCCCACTGCCCCAGAGCATACACGTGTCCCCAGAGCTCCACAGGCAGGGCTGTCTGGGCAGGGGGCACTCGAAGCGTGGGGCTGCAGGACACAGTAGGCAGTACCAGGAGGAAGGGGCGAGCATGGGAGCCTGGGTGTGGAGGGACGCTGACCCAGGGCTGCAGACAGACAAGGACGGGGCGTGAGAGCAGTGCCCACAAGCAGTCAAAGGAGGGGTGAGAGGGTGCTGGGGTTGGACAGGGCTCCTTATCCAGGGCAGGTCACATCCCTTTGCGGGGCAAGGGCTGGGCTCATAGGTCCCAGTGCAGCCCCCCTGCACTCTGAACCCTGCTTGATGGTCTATTTGCAGGCACAGTGCCCACTCCCGGGGCTGCCCAGAGAGGGCCGTGTAGGTGGAAGGCCAGCAAGGCGCCCTGTGCCCTGCTCCCCTCCGTCACTGGAGGTGGGAGTAGGGATGGGGGGGTCCCCTCAGGAGTGACCCTGCAAGAGGAGGACCATCTGGCTCTGGCCTGGGCTCCCCAGGCCCCAACCTTGCACACTGAGCAGCAAGGGCCTCAGACGGGGACAGTGCCCAAGCCTGAAGCAGGTGGACACCACATGGCAGTGTCCAGGACAGTGTGGCTGGCAGAGCTGGTCAAGTTGTGGGTAAGGACAAACCATGAGGGTACTGGCCTTGGCCGGGGCTGACCTAACCACCCTCCAACAGCCAGAGCCATAGGTCCTTCTCTTGAGCAACACTGAGCTTGACCTAGGCCTGCCCTGCACCCTGGTCCCACCAACGGCCAGAGTCTCAGGAGTGACCCAGAGACTAGTTGGAGTGGGCTGTGTGAATCACAGGCTGGAGGCTTGTTTGGGGCCTCCCTGACGTCTCCGCTGAGAGGGTCCCGCACAGTGCTGGGACAGGGAGCGGGCCTCCACCACTGCTGGGGCTGCCCCGGGGGCACTGTCTCAGCCACGCAGGGTTGGAGGCTCCAAGCCAGATCCTGATGTAGACACGCGGGTGAGGCTGTCACTGCGCATCAGGCAGGTCTCTCAGCAGATTAACTCTGTTTTGCCCTAAGGCCCTTCTGTGTCCACCTAAAGGGCCATGTATTTCTCCTCCTCCGTGTGGCCCTTTCCTCGAGGATGTGGTCTGGCCTCCGTGGACCCGCGTGACCCACAGGCCCTTCCCTCCAGCCCCTCATGAGGGGTGCTGGTCACGAAGCTGCATCCAGCTCGGCCTCTGCCTTCATCCTTGGCCTCCGATGGACTGAACGTTCCAGAACTTTGTCACCCCACTCCACCCCTGAACCTGGCACTTCCACCATCACCGTCACTGTCACCGTGGCACACACGGAGGCACAAGCTCTTCCTTCTCCGTCCTGTATGACCACACCTGCCCACGAGTCTGTGCCGTTGGGGAGGGAGACACAGCACCAGCTAAATGCAGCCTCTTGAGAATTTCCTAACTAAAAAGAGGTGTTTTTTTTCTGAAAAGCATCAAGCTATTTGTAGCCCAAGTTGCTTGAACAGATTTTTCTGGGTGTAGCTTTTTTTTTTCACTCATTAACTTCTTTTTCTTATGAATTAAAAAGTAGCATTTTTTTTCCTACCCAGGAACGTCTTACTTAAGATAAGATGCTCCTTATCTGGAACAGACTTCCAGATAAGAGGACGCAGACCCAGCCCCCACTGGGGGGGAGCTTTCCTCCCACACAGCCCTGAAGTGGGAAGGACGGTGGCCTGGCCACTGGGCTGAGCCGTGACGGGCAGGGGCCAAGCAAGGGCTTCACTCGGCCATTGGTTGGCAGCGTCCAGGCCCAAGAAAGCAGAAGAGGCCTTGCGCTATCCCGCCTGACAGAACTGGAGGGGCGTCCCAAGAATCTGCTGGCCTGGGCCCTTGGCCTGCTTTCCTGACCTCAGAAGTGACCTTAGAAGTGTCCCAGGCCCACCTTTGCATGTGGAGCCAGTGATGCTGTCATAAGAGGTCACTCAGCTGTCAGGGGCAGCCTCAGCGTCTGTGGTGGGATTCAAGCTGTCCCCTGGACTCACGGCTGTGGGTGACCACAGCCCAGGGTGACCACTGCCCCAGGGCTCGGAGTGGACCCCGCCCCCTCCAGGCCAGCAGCCTGCGGCCACCCTCAAACATTTCACAGGGGGTGCCCTCTTTCCTGGGCCTGAACCACTGGTCTATAACCTCGGTACATGCACATACTCTTGAAGTGAGCTTACCTTAATAAAAAAAAGACCCCGTTTACATGGTGCACCCTGCCCCTTTTGTCCCCCATCTCCTGGATTGTTCTAAAATTTGTGATTTGGCCAAGTGAGGCCCCTTAACCTGAAGTCCACTCCCCGCAAGGCCGAGTGCAAACCCCAGACCCAGAGCTGCCTGGAGCTCCTCCTCTTGATCCGAGGACATTAAGTGCTGTCTTGCACTTTTCAGGGACACGTCTGCCCCATCGGGGACAGGCTTCTGTCTCTCCTGCATCCCCACAAGCTCAGGCTTGCATGGGTCAGTCTGTGCTGCATGTCCACGCCTCATTTTTCACTGACCACGTGAACTATTTTGCAAAGGTCCAGGTCCCCTGAGACAGGGTTCCCACCCTGCCCCTTGGGGCTGATGAAGGCTCAGAAGTCCTGCCTGGAGCTCCAAGTATCCCCTCCGGCCTCACTCCTTTATCTACAATTCCAAATTCCCAAAAGCTCTGAAACAAAGATTTTCAAAACTTGATGGCGAGGCCCGCCCTAAACTGCTGTACATTCCTGTGGTCTTTCTTTATTTCAGTCTTGTGAATAGTTGGGTTTTGCTACAAAAATCTTAAGGTCCTAGATTATCAGGTGCAGCCCCAGGATCCAGGGAGGTATCACATAATGAACAAGTTACACGAAAATTTCTGAATTCCAACTGCATCTGGCCACGAGGCCTGGATGAGGAGCTGGAGTGGTGGAGGGTCCCCCTCCTCGGCACAGTGCTGCACCTAGACGGAGGTCCAGGCAGAGAGGAAGCAGGGCGGGCCGCAGAGCTTGACAGAGCAACGGTGCTGCTTACGTGGCCTTTCTTACTTAGAGGGAGACAACTCTGGGCCAGGTGCTAGAGATCAGAGATGGAGGAGCCTACGGGCCAGCAGAGGGACTGAGGGGCGCCCAAGGGCCAGGGCTTCCTGCCTATGGACGGTGCAGCAGGCCATCTCCCCTGGGGAGCTGGTAACCACAGGCCTGACTGCCCTTTCTGAGGGACCCAAGGCTCCAGACATGCCTCCTGGGGCTCTCGGGGGTGGTTCAGGCTGAGGTACCTGGGAGTGTGACAGGGAGGAGGACCAGGAGGTGCTCCCACTCCGAGTCCTCAGCTTCCCAGTAAGTGGGGTGCAGGCCCTGGCCCCTCCTTCCCAGTGCCCCGGCTGCCTCCCACACCCCTTTGCAGGGTGTAGCAGGTCTTCCCCTGGGTCTCTAGAGCAGAGGACGCAGAGGTGGGTGTAGGGGGCAGCAGGCTTCAGGTTAGGCCCGTCCTGTCCGGGATGCAGCTCATCCCGCACCAGTAATTCTGGAAAAGGGGACCATTGCTCAGGTGTGCCTGCTTACAGAGCAGGCGTGCAGAGCACTGAGCCGTGACAAGAGGGGGACTGGGGACGCCCCCGCCAGGCATCAGGCTTTCCCCACAGTGATATCTCCTTTCTTACCTCGGCCAGGACTAGGACTCCCCAGGCCAGCACCGCCCGCGTCCATCCTGATAAGGTGAGGAGGAGCATCCCCTAACCTCGAGGAGCACAGCGTAGGGGGCCGTAATGACGAGGGAGACCCGCGAGGCCAGCTTTACAGTCGGGCCACAGTACGGGTGGCCAGAGGCCAGGTATGGACTGGGGTCCCACCAGGGCCAAAGAGTCAGACCCTGGCCTGGAGAGATGGGGAGAGGGGTGGGCCGGGGCTGGGCAGGGGGAAGGGGAGGTGGGCAGGGGCCGTCCATGCGGTATCGGTCGGGCGCCCTGCCGGCCGGCGGGAGGCGAGGGCGTCGCCCGGGGCGGCGGATGCGGAGGCGGTCGGGGGCGCCTGGGTCCCCGCCCCCGCTGGCCGCGCCGGGTCGCGCGTGGGCGCGGCGGACGCCGATTGGCTGGCGGGCGCGCGGGCGGGGCGGGGCGGGCCGCGGCGCCGAGGGGCCGGTCACCCCGCAGCCCGGCCTCGGCCTCCGCTCGTCGCCGCCCCGCCCGCGTGCACGTCCCCCCCACCCCCCCGGCGGCCACCATGAGTACAGGCCTGCGGTACAAGAGCAAGCTGGCGACCCCAGGTGAGCCCGGCGCCCGCTCGCGCGCGCGCGCGCCTTTGTCCCCGCCGCCCGCGCGCCTCTCACCGTGTATCTTCGTCTCTCCCCCGCCCGCCGGCCCGGACCCCGACCCTGACCCGACCCCCGACCCGACCCGACCCCGCAGAGGACAAGCAGGTACGTGTGCGCCGCCTCTCACCGGGCCGGCTGTCACCCATTGTGCCACCAACGCTGCGGCGCCCCGGCGCGACCCCGCCCCCGCCGGCCGTCACCCCGCCCTGTCGCGATAACCGATAACCGATTGTCAGCCTGGGCAGTGCTGCCGACCTGGGGCAGCAGAGGGGAGGAGTGAGCGCCATGCCTGGGGACCGGCTGCTGACCCTCACCGCTTGCCTTGCGCCCCTCCCCAGATGGGGGATGGGCCGGGTGCCCCCTCCCACTGGTCCAGCGCCCGCGGCTCCTTGCTGACCTGGCCTGTGGCCGTGTGCTGGGGGTCTTGAGGGAGGCCATGGTCATGGAAGGCCACGGGCTGGGGGAGGGGTCTGAGTCCACCAGCCAGGGCCAGTCCGCGAGCAGCCCCACAGGGGAGCCTCTGGCCACCCCACCCAACTCCTCTCCATCTCATGCCTCCTCTCCCCATGAGCCAGTATGAGTGGGCTGACCTGAGGCCAGGCCTCTTCCCCAGACTGGGAGCCTCCAGGGCCTGGTCTGAGTCATCCCGGGTGTTCAGCATGGGTCTTCAGACCTAGGGGGTACAAACAGGTTTCCCAAAGGCCAGCCTGGATCCCACCCTCCAAGAATGCAAAGCCAGACGGGAAACTGGCCTGAGTACCCACTGTGAACCCAGCTGAGGTCAGCTGTAAACAGCTGGGAGACCCTGAGATGGGGTGGGGGTTGGGTAGCCAGGCGAGCTGGAGGCTCTGGGGCAGCCCTGCTGGGGCTTCTCTGGCTTGAGTTTGGCTACGATTGGGGCAGAAAAGAAGGGCCCAACTCTGGCACCAGGATGGCGTTGGCAGCCCTTTTCGGGGATGGGGGTTCACACCCTGGGTGGATGCTGGGTGGAACCCCGAAGTCCTGGTCCAGGTGCGGCAGGCGGGCCAGGAGTGGCTCTGCAGGTGGGGTAGGGGCTGGGAGTCACTGGCTGCCCAGTGCCAGGCCCCTGGCAGAGACATTTCCCGCCCTGGGCTGGGTGAGGCTTATGGGGAGGGACCCTGTCAACCTCACCCTGCCAGTGAGGGGCTCCCCGGGGAGCCTGGGCCAGGAGCTGCCTCCCAGTCGTGGCAGGCCAGACAATGAGGAGATGCAGGGACCTGCCGCCAGCTATTGTTTGAGAGAGAGAAAGAGGGAAGGCCTGGAAGACCAGCCCTCACTCTTCTCTGGGGCCTGCAGGCACTCAGAGTCACTGGGCCCCCGCAGCTGCCACTTGACAACAGAGACCCCCCTGCGGAAGTGTGAGCCCCTTCGGACCTGTGTCTCCCCAGCCTTGAGATCAGCTAAGACCAGCCTCACCCATCCCCTGCCCCCAGCACAAGGGGGAGAGGCATTATGTGGACAGGGTGTGGGGGGCCCCCCTGGGAGCAGGGCCGGGGAGCCAGGTGTTTGGGGCGGGCTCCTGCGGGTCTCTGGGGAGTCAGGAGCACGGAGTAGCTTTACTGGTCCATCCGTGTTACTGAGCCTCAGCCTGTCCACACCCTGGAAAAGGGGGCAGGGGAGCTCTGTGGGCCCCCTCTGTGCCTGCCCCATCTCGGGCACTGGGGAGGGCTCTGGTGGCCCTCTGTGCCCCCTCCCCTGACCCCCACTCCACCTCAGGCAGTGACGGGGGCTCCATGGGCTCTGGTGGCTGCTTCCTGAGCCGCTATGGGTGCTTCTAAGAATGGAAACGCCTCTACAGTGTCAGGGACCAGGGGAGCTGGGGAGGAGGTGGGTGCAGCCACGTCCATGGCTCCAGAAGTCCTGAGGACTATTTGTTGTGCCCCGGGGGCCAGAGAAAGGGGGTGGCAGGGCCCCTTCCCTGGGGACCTCAGGAAATCCACAGACCCTGTCTGGTCAAGGTCAGGAGACGGGCAAGCTGGCCAGGAGCTGATCTTGTCCTCCTGACCTGGGCCTCCCCAGAGGCTTTGTCTTTCTGGTGGGGAAACTGAGGCAGTCTAGGGGCAGCAAGCCTTACCAGGCACCAGGCTGGGGGATGCTGGGGCCCGGCTCGGGCTGTCCTCCTGGAGATTCCTGGAGATGCCAGCCTGTCCCAGTGGGAACCTGGCCAGGGGCCGTGTCTAAAGTGGACCTGTGGGTGGAGGTGGGGTGGAGGCAGGATGGGACCCAGCCCAGAGTGGAGGCTGGGTGGGACCCAGCCCAGAAGCCTCCTTCAGAGGGCCAGGGCCAGGCTGGACACTTTCTTAGAGCAAGGGCCGGGGGACAGGCTGGGGGAGCTGGGGCCAGTGGCCCCCCCCCACTGCCACCCTCCACTCGGATGAAAGGCTCCCCTGTTCCCAGCTGTGGGCCCACCCTTCCTCCCCAGGTGCCAGCGGCCTCCAGGCTCCACTGCAGCAGCAGGAGCCTGGACAGGGGGACAGAGGCCTCTTAATTGGGGAGCCAAGAAGGAAGGGCTGGGTGGGGGGAGAGCTGAGGGGCCTCCCATCCATACTGACACACACAGCCCAGGGCACGCCTCTTCATACTCCCATCTCCTTTCCAGGCCTTCCTTCCACCCCGCTGGCGCTGGCTTGGTCAGATTCTGGTGGCGTCCTGAAGGCAGGGTGGGCAAGGGAGGGTTTGGTGACTCAAGAGACCCCTGTGGTCCCTGGGTGGCTGCATAGGGGTGAGTGCTGAGCTGGCTTGAGCTCTCCAGGCCCGGCGTTGCCTAGTCCTGTGGGTGAGAGCAGGGGGATACTCAGAGGGAAGCCCCCTGGAGAGGGGCCCACTCCAGCTCCCCCTACCTCTGCTGTTTGGGGCTGTCTGGGAGCAGAGGTGGCAGCGCAGGGGTGGCAGGCAGGTTTGTGGAGCTGCGCACTGGCTGCAGCTTCCAAGCGTGCAGGGGTGGCAGTGGGAGGGTGGGCATCCAGTGCTCTGACCGCCCCCTCCCCGGCAACGTAAGCCTCTTTGGGCCTGGGTGCGGAGGTGGGCTCTGCCCTCGTAAGTCCCCCACTTGTCTCCAAGCCACGGCAGTAAGAATTCCCCAAACGTACACGCGCACACGCGGGGCAGGCAGTCAAGGGAGGAGCATGTCTGTGGGTAGTTGGGGGCGCCGCCAGGACATCGCAGCGGGCGCGGGCGACAACGGGCCCAGCGGGCTCCCGCGTGCGTGCGCGTAGGTCGGGGGCGCCCTCTGGCGCCCTCTGGCGGGCGGGACGCTGCAGCGCAGACCCGGCCCCCCGCCCACCCGGCTGTGCAGTCTGGGGACTGACGGACTGAGCTGCGCCGCTCCCCGCGCGCAGCCGCCCGCCCTGCCGAGCTCGGCCCTGCCCTCCTCCGCTCCGGTAGCTCCGCCTGCGCGGCCCAATTTCTAGGCGACTGTCTCCCAGCGACCGAGCGCTCCCTTCCGTCCCCTTCGGTGCGAGGCCTGTGCCGGGGCTGGCCTGCCTGGGGCTGGACGAGCGGCTTGGTGGCCTCTGGTCGCGGCACCGCGTGAGCGCCACCCTCTCTGGGCCCCGGTTCTAACCTGTAACCCCGGGGGCGACAACGGGGCCTCGGGGCAGCACAGCGCGCGAGCCCCTCGCGCACGCCTGACCGCCCATCGCAGTCTGGGCCCCAGCGCAGCGGGCAGGGTCGCAGCGATGGACTCGCTGGCAGCACCCCAGGACCGCCTGGTGGAGCAGCTGCTGTCACCACGGACTCAGGCCCAGAGGCGGCTCAAGGTGTGTGTGGAGAGGGGAGCGGAAGATGGGTCAGTTGTGTGCCTGCCCCAGGCCCTTGGGCTGGGGACGCGACTGGGGCCGCAGGGCCAGGGTCCTCAGGGTGGGCCTCGGAGGCAGTAGGAGGCTTGGCGCCGATTTCTATAAATAGCCTCTGCGCCGCGTCGCCGCAGCCAGCCACCCCCGCGGCTGGATCGGGGCCAGACGGGGCCTCCCACCCGGTACACTCCGGAGGGGTGAGTATTGAGGCGGGGGCTTCTCCAGCCTATGAGGGCCTTGGGCGCATCTGGGGGTCTGGGTCCTGGTGTCCTCTGTACACCACGGAAGGGAGGACACGGCCTCGTGTGCTATGCCTGGCATCCCACTCCACGTGCTCCTGCAAAGCCCTCCAGGGTGTCTCCACCCCCACCTGCCGCCACCTCTAGGCCTTGGCCGGGCCCCCACCCATTTCTGCTGTTGAGATGCCCCACCCTGGGGGCTCTGCCCTCTGCTGCCCCCTGGCCTGAGCTGGGTAGGGGACGGGGCACTGGCTGCCCCAGGAACTGCAGCATGCTCCTGACCCGCCCCTCTCCCACCCAGGACATTGACAAGCAGTACGTGGGCTTCGCCACGCTGCCCAACCAGGTGCACCGTAAGTCTGTGAAGAAGGGCTTCGACTTCACGCTCATGGTGGCAGGTGAGTGGGCTGGCACCCAAGGAGGGCGGGTGGGGCACTGGCGGCCAGGCTCTGTCTCAAGGGCCTCAGACTTAACCTGACTCGCTCACTGCACCCCTGGGCAGGGGAGTCAGGCTTGGGGAAGTCCACGCTGGTTCACAGCCTCTTCCTGACCGACCTGTACAAGGAGCGGAAGCTGCTCAGTGCGGAGGGTGAGTGGGTCCCATGTGGCCCTGGCGCTGGCCACCATCCCCTACTGTGTGACCTTTCCAGGGGCGCCTTCCAGGTCTAGCCCTGCCCTCTGTCCCCAAAGTGTGGGTCTCCTGTTCAGGGTCCAGACCACAGATGGGCTATGTGGCCAGGCCTGAAAAACTAGGGTGGATGAGGACAAGCATCCCGGCTGCCTGGGGTAGGAGTGAGGGCCACAGAGGCCGCTCCAAACAGTGCTCTCCCTGCCCCCTGCCCCCTTCCCCAGAGCGCATCAGCCAGACAGTGGAGATCCTGAAGCACACTGTGGACATTGAGGAGAAGGGGGTCAAGTTGAAACTCACCATTGTGGACACGCCGGGCTTCGGGGACGCCGTCAACAACTCTGAGTGGTAAGGAGGGCCTGCCCGGGTGTCCCAGCCTCCCGGCCCCCCGCCCCTCGGCCTGGCTTCATGCACCCCTGCCCCCAGCTGGAAGCCCATCACTGACTACGTGGACCAGCAGTTTGAACAGTATTTCCGGGACGAGAGCGGCCTCAACCGCAAGAACATCCAAGACAACCGAGTGCACTGCTGCCTGTACTTCATCTCCCCTTTTGGGCATGGGTACGTGGCTGGGCATGGGTACGTGGCTGTCCTCGGGCCAGCCGGTGCCGGTGGCCACCTGCCCCCTGCACCGTGCCCTCCTCCCACTGCCTCTGCCCCACGCATGCTCCACCACCCTGGCTGCTCTCCACAGGCTGCGGCCCGTGGATGTGGGCTTCATGAAAGCCTTGCACGAGAAGGTGAACATCGTGCCCCTCATCGCCAAAGCGGACTGTCTCGTCCCCAGTGAGATCCGGAAGCTGAAGGAGCGGGTGAGCCTCTGTGGCAGTGGCCCAGCCAGACTCTGGGGGGGCACGGGGGTACTGCCCGGGTGCTGGCCCCTAACCTGATGGCCCTCGCCCGCTGCAGATCCGGGAGGAGATCGACAAGTTTGGGATCCACGTGTACCAGTTTCCTGAGTGTGACTCAGATGAAGATGAGGACTTCAAGCAGCAGGATCGAGAACTGAAGGTGAGTGTGCAGCATGCTGGGCGGGGAGGGGCCCAGAGACCAGTTTATGCCAGGCCAGGGAGAGGACTCATCACCTAGGTCTGATCTCTTGGGCAAGGGCCTCTCATCCAGCAGTGAAGTCCCTTCCCCTGGGGCTGGGGCTGGGGCTGCCCAGGTTCCCCACTGGCTTGTGTAGTTTGGGCCCGCATAGTTCATGGGTCATGGAGCGCTTGTCAGGACCCAAAGGCACAGCTGCTGGCCAGGTCCCCACCCTGGCCTTGCTCTCAGCCCCCTTCCCTGCTTCACCAGCAGAAGGGCCTGGCCCAGTGGCCACAAGCCTTGTGCCCAGAATCCTGAGCTGGAGGTGGTGGCTTTGAGTGCCCCAGGCCTAGAGTGGTGATGGCAAGTCCAAGCCAGAGACAGGTGGCCACTGGGCTGGAAGCAGTGTGGGCCCTTCACCCCAGACTCTGCAAGGGCGTCACTAACAGGAGGGTCAGCTCTTGGGTTGGGAAGGGCAGGCACTAGATGGAACGGCTCATACGGAGGGTTTTGGGAAGGCAGGACACGTGGCTGAGCACAGCCCCTGGCAAAAGCCCTGAGGTCTCAGCTACACCAGCTCCAGCTTCAGCTGGCAACAGAGATGCCAGAGGTGGGGGCTGCAGGCTCTCCTTAGGGAGAGGTTGTGGTTGGTGATGCTGGAGGGGCCGACCAGGTGCTGAGCGCCCACGTCCCTCTGCCACCACTGACCCCACACCCCTGCTAACTGGGTGTGAGCCCTTACACCTGCCCCCCCCCCAGGAGAGTGCACCCTTCGCTGTTATCGGCAGCAACACGGTGGTGGAGGCCAAGGGCCAGCGGGTCCGGGGACGACTGTACCCCTGGGGGATCGTGGAGGGTGAGTTGAGGCCTGGGGCACAGCCTTTTGGGTGGGAAGGTTCCTCTGGGGCAGCGCCCCACCCACTGCCCGCCCCCGCCCGCAGTGGAGAACCAGGCGCACTGCGATTTCGTGAAACTTCGCAACATGCTGATCCGCACCCACATGCACGACCTCAAGGACGTGACGTGCGACGTGCACTACGAGAACTACCGCGCGCACTGCATCCAGCAGATGACCAGGTGCGCTCCCCGCCCGACCCGTACACACCTGACCCGCCCAGAGGTGTGGGAGCCCGGGCTTTGGTGGTGTCGGGGTCAGCCCCCAACAGCCCTGTCCCTCATGTCCACCCTGCAGCAAGCTGACCCAGGACAGCCGCATGGAGAGCCCCATCCCCATCCTGCCCCTGCCCACCCCCGACGCCGAGACGGAGAAGCTCATCAGGATGAAGGATGAGGAGGTTCGCAGGCGGCAGGGGAGGAGCCAGGGCTGGGGGTGGGGCCAGAGCCAGGCCCCTACCATCATATTTCTCACCCCACTCTCTGGTTTCTGCCCCGCCCCCCAGCTGAGGCGCATGCAGGAGATGCTGCAGAAAATGAAGCAGCAAATGCAGGACCAGTGACCTCGCCCCAGACCCCCGTTGCCATGGATATACTGCCAGTTCTCCAGCTTGCCCTTCCCATCCCTGGACCCCGACTGGCTTGGACTCGACCCGGATTCATCTGGATCTCCAACAGGCCTGGACACAATCCCAACCCCGCAATGGCCCAGACCTGGACCTGTCTTTCCCCACTGTTCCTGACCTGACCCAGAGACGCGGGGCCTCAGCCCCCAGCCAACCCTAATTTATTCTCAGCATCAGCCTCTCCCCTCGTTTGTATCTGCTTAAGGGGCCTGGATCACAGCCCCCACAACCAGCCCTCTCTGGCCTTGGGGAAGCAGGAGCTAAGTCGGGTGGTGACTTCTAAGATCTTCTCCCAACCAGGAAGGTCACAGCACTCAGACTCCATGCCCTACCCAGAGGAGTAGGTAAACCAAGGCAGAACATAGGAGCAGATCCTTGAGACCCCAGGCTTGTTCCCCCACCCAATGCTGCAGAATGGACTTGGAGCCCTCACTTTGTGCCGAGGTGGGCTGGGTCCTTCTTACCTCTTCACCCCCTCACCAGGTAGCTTTGGGGGCAGATCAGGCAGCTGAAGCAATTAGGATTCCTCCAGAACTAAGGAGACCATCCGGCTGCTGGGGAGAGCAATGGAGGATGGGACACCTGTGAAGGCCCGCCCCCATCCCCCATGGCCTTGGCCCGGCCTCAAGGCTCCAGGAGCAGTGGGTGGTGGGCAGCCTGGCGGCCACCTTCCCCGCCTGTCGCTGGCGATCTGTTCTCCCCAGCAGCACTGTTGCCCCGGGTTCCGGAGCCCTTGGCACCCCCATCCCTCCACCCGCATGACCCCTGCCCCCCAAGCCCCATTCTCCAGTTTGTTTAGTTGTGAATGTTGCGTCCTGTCCTGGTGACAGGAGAACAATATTGGTGAACGTCGCAGAGGGTGTCTGAGTGCTCCATGCGCCCCTGGGAGCGAGCAGGGCGGAAGTGCGGTCGCCGGGGCCTGGCTGTGATAGCACTCTTATCCGCGCTGCCGGCTCGGCCTCGCGGTTATTTCTGGCCGGGCGGCGCGCTGTGGTCGGTTCGACGGGCGCGCTGGGGCCCGGCAGGGGTTGGGGTGGCCTTATCGCCTGGTTCCGCGGCCAGCGCCTCGCGCTCCAGAGCAGCCTGGGCCGCCGTCCTCTCACCATGGGCTCCGGTGAGTCTGGGGTCTGGCCGGCTGGGCTGCTCCCTGGGCAGACTAGGGTTGGGAGGCGCTCGGTCTTTGGGGCTGTAATTGAAAGAGATTTGGGTCACATTTATAGGGGACCCCGGCCAGTGAGCGGGGCGGTCGGGGTGGAGAAGCGTGCGGGCAATGGGGGGCGCTCCAGGGGCCCCGCGGGCCGGGCTCACCCCCGCGCTTCCGTTCCAGGGCCGCGCGGGGCGCTGGGCCTGCTGCTCCTCCTGCTCGCGCCGCCCAGCCGCCTGGCCTCTGGCTGCCCCGCACCGTGTCACTGCGCGAGGACGCGCGTGGACTGCGGGCGCCGAGGGCTAACGTGGGCTTCGCTGCCGGCCGCCTTCCCACTGAACACGACCGAACTGGTGCTGACGGGCAACAACCTGACGGCGCTGCCGCCGGGGATCCTGGACGCGCTGCCGGTGCTGCGCGCCGCGTACCTGGACGCCAACCCCTGGCGCTGCGACTGCCACCTGGTGCCGCTGCGCGCCTGGCTGGCCGGCCGGATCGAGCGCGAGCCCTACCGCGACCTGCGCTGCGCCGCGCCCCCCGCGCTGCGCGGCCGCGTGCTGCCCTACCTCGCGGAGGACGAGCTGCGCGCCGCCTGCCCGCCCGGCGAGCTCTGTCGCGGGGCCCTGGCGGCGCAGCTCTTGCTGCTCGGCCTCGGGCTGCTGCACGCGCTGCTGCTGGCGCTGCTGCTGTGCCGCCTGCGGAGGCTGCGCGCCCAGGCCGCGAGCAGGTGGTTGCTGAGCACCCCGCTGACCTCCCCGCTGGCGGCGGAGCCGGAGCCGGAGCCAGAGCCGAGCGAGGACGCTGAGTAGCGCGGCTGGCTCCCCCGATCGGCCCCACCCCGTGCGCGTCCTCCGCTCGTACAATCCCCCAGACACGCCAGCATGCCGTCCGGGTTGCGGGCCCTACGGCCGCAGAGCCGGCCCGGGGCGAACCGGCGCCCGGACCCGCCCAGTCCCCACACCATCTCCAGTGCGAATAAACCCTGCTCCGCATCTGACCGGCCTCTGCACCACGCGACCCGGAATTATGCGCCTCCCCAACCCAGAAAAAGCTGCCGGGGTGAGAGGTGGTTCAAGGGAGCAGAAACGTATGACATTTTCATACACCCGACATAACCTGACAAGTACAAGGTCAGCAAGTGAACTCCCTGGCCGCTGACTTCACAGTAGTTCAAGTGGGAGGGCTCAGAAGAACTCGAAGGACAGTGACCGCACTGTGGGGAGTGAGAACACTGGGACAGTGAGGACACTGGAGAGTGAGGACTGAGGACAGTGAGGATGCTGGGACATTGAGGACACTGGGACGTTACAGTGTGGGCAGTGAGGACACTGAGGGGACATTGGGTCCCCCGCAGGCAATGTGGCAAGAAAGAGAAGTTCAGAGTGGTAGTTTCCGGGAGTCAGTGCAAGGTGGCTCTGAGGACAGCTCGGGTGTGAGATTCCCTGATGGCACTGACCATGCCACGCAGGCAGCTTTCAGGGCAGTCAGGGATGGAGATGGGGGGTGGGTGATGAGGATGATTCGGTAGCCCAGCTGCAACTCCCTAGGCATCTGAGTAAGAACCTCTGGAGGGCAAGTGAGGTGTGGACCACGGAAGTTCCCCACAGGGGTTGAGGAGGCACTGGAGGTCTCTGAATCATGTCCCCCACCTGGCTGCCATTTCTTGAAGGAAGTCACCTCTGACCACCTCCATCCCCAGTCTCCCTGTCCCAGGCCAAGCAGCCACCTCTATGGGGGCCCCAGCCCGGCACAGGCTGCTAATGAGGGCCTGGGTGCCCACAAGGTAGGCCAGGGCTTTCCTCATTATTGCGGTCCCACTTCTACCCTTGGTGTCCCCCCCCCCCCGTGGCCCTGTCAACAACATGGCTTGTTTGCTATTCACCCCAAACAGGACCCTGATAAGGAGCCTCAGGCCTGGGCCCCGGCTGCCTGGCACAGGAAGGCTCCCGGCCCCACTGACCAGGTCGGGGAGGCTGCCAGTGACATGGCCTTTGTCCTGGCCTTTGTGGGACAAGACGGATGGCCCTCCGGTCTGGCTGATGCTATCTCAGGGCTGCCGGTGGGACGTGAGGCTGGAGCCACCCCCTTCTTTGTGGGCAGGTGTGTGGCATCCGGCCCATTGTGGGCTGCAGCTGACTGCCCGGCCGTCCATCCAGACTTATCACCTCATCTGGGACAGTGGCCCCTTTTGTACAAATAAACTGCCACCTTGCCTTCCTCAGGGAGTGACTCAGCACTCCCAGCGCCCCTGGTGGGGGTCAGAGGTAATAGTGGTTGTCACAGCAAGGTACATGGGTCACTCCTAAACTCAGTCCCAATGTGGTGCAGGACGGGGTGTCGCCCCTACTTTCCAGAGAAGGAAACCAGATCCCAGAGAGGGTTCCCCCTGCTGGGCCCCAGAGCTTTCTCCATAGCTGCCCTGAGAGCAGCGCTGAGACCCCGTCCCCAGGACCCCCTCTCCTCTTCACTGAGGACTTCGGGGGGGCAAATGCCAGACCCAGAAAAAGTGGCCTGGGTGTCCTAGGTGACCCCAAGCTAAGAAAAGGCAGCCCCCCGGGCTGTGGAACAGGTCCAGCAGGAGCTGTGGGGAGTGCACAGCAGAGGCCCAGCTCCACTACTCACTGCCCTCAGGCTTGAGGGCTCCCAGGCCAGCGTCCTGCTGAGGGAGCATCAGGGCCTGGAGCTGCACAAGGCTGGAGTTTTCTCTGATGGAGGAAAGAGGCTGGCACCACAGTGTGGTCAGACTTAGGAAAGAACTTCCCACTTGCTGGATGACATGGCAGCTCGATCCCATGGTTTCTCCAGGATCCCCCTCCCCTCTTGCCAGTTGTCCAGGGTTTAGATGGGCTCTTGGCGAGTTGCTGACCACGGAGGGATACCAGCCTCGCCTAACTTGCTGACCTCATCCAGGCTGCCTGGGAGCCCCCAGTCCCAATCCTGACCCTGAGCTGACCCTCCACCCACTAACCCTGGGGCTCCAACCCCCAGAGTGTGGGGAAGTGGACGGTCCCAGCTCAGCGCCCCTGAATGGCCCTGTGTAGGGAGAGGCCGGGACACCCCTCACCCAGCTCAGAGGCCTCCATGCCCCACCCTACAGCATGTCTTCCATCACACAGACAACACACCTGCCCCAGGATCCCTCCGCTAGTCCCCTCTGTGGCCTCAGACGTCTTACAGGTGGGAACAGGTCGGGGTCCACCCAAAGCCCTGCTAGTCACCCTCACCGCTAGCCCCCAGGCTGGCTGGTCCTGGGCCCCTGCTCGGCAGCCTCAGGGTCCTCCAGCCACCCCCTGCCCCCCAACCTCGCTGAGGGGGCAGTGTGGCTCCCAAGACCTCAAGCCTTAGGTCAAGGCTCAGCTTTTCCCCATGGGACTGGCCCCCGGGGGCAGGCATGACCTTTGTGCTGTGACTGCACCTGGCTATTCAAGGCCTCACTCAACGTGTCCTGCGCAGTGCCCTCCCCAGGAACAGGCGCAGGACCCTGAGGTCGCCTGCGACTCAAGCCACATCTTAGCGGGTAAGCAACCGACCAAGGGGTTGCGTAAAGAGAGCCCTGGCAGGGCCAGACGGCAGCCCGGGCAGACACAGCCCCGACCTGCACGGGGAGCCCGCATGTCCGCCTCCGTGAAATGGGCCGGTGCCTGCGGCCAGTCGTCCCCGGGCGCGCGACCCAGGTCCGGCAGCAGAGGGCGCTCGCGGTCTGCGGAACGGCCAGCGCGGGCGGCGGAGAGGCGCGGGGCTCAGACACCCGCCCGCCTGGAAGCGCAGCCCAGAGCCGGACCAGCCCAGGCGCGCGGGGGCGGGCGGCTCGCTCCCTTGGGGGCGGGGCGGGGAGTTGGCGCCAGCAGACGGAGGTGGGGGGACGAGGGGTCGCCCCTCCCCCGCGCGCTGACAACCGGCCGCTGGGAAGATAAGGGACCTCTTCCGCCGGACAGGGTGTTGGGGGATCGGCCCAGGTGCGCCAACCGCCCTCCGCCGCTTGTTTGCTCCGTAAACACTTATTGAGCCCCTGCTGTGTGCATCGTGGCAGGCGGGGGCTGCGAGGCTGCGCGGAGGGTGACAGTGAGGCGCTAGCCTCGCCACGCCACCCGGATGCCCAGGAACTGAGGCAGCGTCCAGATAAACCTAGCAGGGGAGTGCGGGTCCTCCTCCGGCCCCTCCAGCCTGGGGAAGGACCAGCCCCTCGCTGGCTTGGACATGAGGGGCCCAGCGCGGACAAGGCCCTGGGAAGGTCTGGGGGCCAAGTCCTGGCCACGTCGAGGGGTGGGCGCACGGCCGCCCAGACAGAGCAACAACATTGGGGTGGGTGGCGCAGCCCTGGGGGCCCATAGCTCAGCTCACCGTCTGCGCCCACCCCCGGCGTTTCCGATGGAGGACAGGCAGCGAGTGATAAATCACTAGCTCCCACCCCCACCAACTCAGGCGGCCGTGGGGAAGGGGGGGCTTCATGTGACAGAGACAGAGCCAGAAGCAGACAGAGACAGGCCTGGAGGTGAGAGACAGCTCCAGAGAGACAAAGGCGGCTGTGGTCGCCCGCTGACACCACTAGGTCCCTTTGCTTCCCACCCCCAGGCGCCCCCTCCACCAGGCCCATCTGGAAACCAGCTGAGAGCCGCCCCACCCCAGCTAGTTGACCCCCAACAAGGAGGAGGAGGAGGGAGCAAGAACTAGCAGCCGTAACTCCCCTCCCCTAGAGGACCATAAATCAGCAGGGGGCTCTCGGGAAGCCCTGCCCCCTAGGCTGAAGGGGGTCTTTGGGGTCACTGGGCCTGGTGACTGTGTCCTTCCCTCCTTAAACCGTCCTTAGGGGATCCCCAACCCCCAACTCTTTTTTTCCGCAGCACAGCCACACACCCACTGTCTACACTCAGTGCTGTCTACACTGGATGCACGCTCTCACTGCCCTCAACTTCTCTGTCCTCAGGCAGGAAACGTCTGCAGGGAGATGTCCTGTCCTATCAGGAGACCTCGGGCTGGCCCTGCAGGAACTGGGGGTCAGCGATCCTCCCCAGTGAAGCCTCCCAGGGGCCCCTCTGCCCCGGGGAAATGCTGTCTCTCCTTCCTTCGGTCCTGCTTTCCTGTCACCGCCACCCCTGGCTGCCGAGGGCCAGCGGGACAAAGAGTGCTGAGAGATGGGCCAGGTGGGCCCCTCCACAGGTGTCAGCTCCCCTGGGGTCAGTACTGGGCAGGCCAGGCTGGATAGAGCCCCCAGGGCTGCTCCCAGGGCCTGCACGGTGTACCCAGACCCCTGTCCCTGCAGGCTGGCCTCGACAACCCCTGCCCCAGGTGTCTGTCCTGCAGACAACCCTCGGGGTGCATGTGGCAGAGGTGAGGCCACCTGTATACAAAGAAACCTACAACCGTCACCATGAAATCTTTCCTGATTTGTCTCCGGGTCCAGGGCAGGGGCAAGAGTCCTTGGAGTTCTGTGCCTGAGCAAGGCACTGAGTGTCCTATAGGCCTTGTCACAGGGATGGTCCCCTTGACCCTCAGAACAGACCTCCTGAGCCCTGGGACCCAGTGTGTGGAGATGGGGACAGGGAGGATCCCCTGGGGATATCCAGGAGCCACCTCTCAGGGGAGGGTACAGAGATTGTGGCTAGGGGGGTGCCAGGATCAGCCTGTGGGAGGCAGAGAGGGTAGGGGCCCCGAGTGTGCAGGGGATGCCATCCAATCCTTCATTCCCAATCCTCGTCCCACCAGTGCGCGTCCCTGTCTGAAGGTGACCGCTGCCTGGGGAGGGCTGGAGGTGGAGATTTGGGGACCAAGGGAGGCCCCCCACCCCTAGGGAACTAGCTGGCTCCCTACTACCAGTGTCCCTGGGGGACTCTGGGCCAAACAAGACCCTCCTGTGGCAGGGGGGGCAGGGAGAAAACACCTTCAACAGCGAGGGCCAGCCTGCCCAGCCCTCCCCACCCCCACCCCCCAGGTGCTGCCTTCTCTGCCTCTGTGCCAGTCATGAGGAGCCCTTCCCACAAGGTCACTGTGCCCCCAGTAGGACTAAGGGACCCTCAGAGGTGGGAGGGACTGGAAGGGGTCCTTCAAGCTTCACCTGCTGGGTGTAGGGGTGCAGACCCCAGGGGAAGTGGAGGGTCCCCCTGACCTGCCCACCACAAGATGGGGCTGCAGCCTGGGGCTGGAAGTCCCGGCAGCGTGGGCCCCCACAATTCACCTTCGGTGTCACCCAAGGAATCCTGCCCCCTCGACCTCTGAAGGGCTCCCGGTGGGAAGCTGCGAGTTACGTGAAAGTCTATTTTGATGGGATTTGTACTGGGGAGTTTGCTTTTCCCTGTGCTTTGTTTGTTTAAAGATGCTCTTGAAGAATTCCAGCCCTTCCTCGTGGATTCCGAGGAAGGGCTTCTGTCTAGGCAGGGCGGGGAGTGGCAGACGCCCTGACAGCCTCCTGTCCCGGCACGCCCGCCTGTGCCCTGTGCCCGCTGAGGGTGCTCGCCAGGCCTGGGACAGCACCAGCGCCAGACCCAGAGCAAGCAGGAGCCCCCGGACGCTGTCACCCAGAGATGTCCATGCGGAGGGAGTGCTGGGAGCATCGGCTTTCTCTGTAAGAAGAGTGGGGCAGGCCTGTTTGCTGGAGCCCTGGGCCTCTCCTGGAGCTAAATGCCTCGCCCAGCTTTGTGAGTCCCTGGTGAGAGGTTCCTATTTTGTGGGTCTTTCTGCTGCAGATGCCTCATCTGGGGTCTCTTCTCTGTGAGTCCCTGGTGTGGGAACCTTGGTGTGGGGGTCGATGTGGCCTCTCCGTATTTGGGGTGACATGGTTCTATCACTGTAGTTCCTGAGACATCTGTTAGCCCCTCCCTCCTGGGCTGGGGATTTACTGTCACCAGAATCTGCCAGGGGCCATACTTGGCAAGGCCAGCAGGGAAAGTGTCCCCAGATTGTCTGTGTCCAGATCAGCTGTGTCTATGATCCATGTCCAGATCATCTATGGAAGGGTGGAAGGGGGTTGGCAGCTAAAGCTGACCGGCACTCTCAACTCCAACAAACTCCTGAGTCCTGTCAGTCTTTAGGGGTGCTGCTGTGCGTCCAGAGTCCTCCTCACCTGGCCTGGGCCCTCCAAGTCCTCTCCGACTGCCCCCGAGGCTCCCGGGACCTGCCTGCATTCTCAGGCTTGGGCTGCTGTGCCTAGGTTGGTCCCAGCAGGTAACTGAGGTTGGCGCCAGCTGAGCCTGGAGCCTGGATCTGGTCCTGGGGGATGAGGCGGGCAGTGGGCATGGCGGTCAGGCGTGGCGGCAGGACTTGAAGGGCCTCCTGCGTTACGGCCTTGCTCCATTAGTGCCCGTGTCTGGGGTGTGTTCAGTGGCTGGACTGGCAGGGCCTCTGAGATAGTCGAAGCAGGTGGGCCCCAAGCAGGAAGTGTCATCTCCCCGCCTTCATGTCTACACATCCTCTCCTCCCAGTGCCCTGGCCCGGTGTCCTCCTTGGGCAGCTGGTCCCCTGCTCTGCCTTTGCATCCCCATGCAGTGGTCTGGGTCTCCTCCACCAAGACCCTCCTCATGGGCTGTCTGGGGACGGGGGGAGCCTGCACACACACACACAAGCACACGTGCACATGCACACACACGTGCACACGGGCAAGCGCCCAGAGTGCCTTCACTGTCTTCCCTTCTGCAGACCCTTGCAGGCAGGGGTGTGCTTGTAATTCCAGGGAGGGTGCAGGCAAGAGCAAGTCTTCGCAGAGGGTCTGAGACAAGAAGAACCTTGTGTGCTTCTGAGTGGCGAGCCGGGCGTCCCTGAGCAGCTGTGCCATCTCCTGAAGGGGGAGTGCGCGTGTGGAGGGGGGAACGACCAGTCCCACCTCCTTGAGCCCTCGTGTCCGTGTCCTCACACCTCCCACGTGCGTGTGTCCTGCTGGCCCGCCATGCCCTGTGCGCCCTGGGCAGCCGCCCTCCCTGCCCGCCGCACCATGTGTACACAGGCTTGTTTTCTCTGCCTTGCAGGCCAGGGGTGTGCTCGTAAATCGTGCAGCCGATGACACATTTATCCCGCGGGCGGCTGGCGGTGTGAATTTATGGCTGCTCCTCCCTCTCAATGGAGGCAGGACAGGGGCCTGGACACCCCACAGGCAGGCACCTATGCACCACTGGGTCGGGGCTGGGCCAGGAGGGGTTCAGGAGTGCGCCCAAGGTCTTGCCCATTCAGAACCCCAGTGATTTCAGGGGACAGATGGTGGCCGAGAGGCTGGGTTGGCTCAGCTGGGTGGGAGCTGGAAGCTAGAGGCCTGGAGGCCAAGAACCCTCTCCACTGGGCTCCTTGGTCTCCCCACCTATGAACTGGGTAGGACAGGAGGGGCTGCTTCCCTCGATGTGGACTCAGCCCACCCACTGCTGCTAGGCCTGTTGGAAGTATCGAGATTTAGGGGAGGACTGTCTGAAGGGTGAGGACCCCGAGGGCAGCTGGGGCTACATACAGGGAAGGAGGGGGATAGGAAAGTCGGGGGGACCCTCAGAATATGCCTGCTCTCCTCCACCTTGCAAAGGTGGGGAAACCGAGGCCCGAGGAGGCGCAGGGCCTCCAGACCCCAGAGTCCTGCTTCCCAGCATGCAGTGCAGGGGTCCCAGGCTCGGCCCCCTCCTGGCGGTCTCCTTTGTCCTACAGAGTCTGCGGGTTGGAGTGGGGGCAGCCAGATCCGACAGGAGAGATGATGGAACAAGCCAGGTCCTTTGGGCCACGGCAGTGGGGGGATGGGAGCCAGCAGGGGCTGGGGGCCCGGCTGCCTCCCCTGTCCGTCCGTCTGTCTGTGTGCGGGGTCGGGTCTCCAGGGGACCCTCTGTCGGCTCTCATGCTCCCCTCCACCTCTGGTCCCGGGCCCCCCACCCCCCGCCCGCCTGTCAGGATGAGCGATGACGGTGCCCCTCCCCGGGCCCTCAGCCCCAGGCTGGTTCCCGCTCATTAGCCGCTGACACTGTTTGCTTTCCCGCCCGGGACGCCCACCCCCGTCACAGGCCATTTCTCCCGGCGCCCCCCACCCCTGCGGGCCTGCCCGGGGGTCCAGGGTGCTGGGCAGGACCTGCTCAGCTCCCAGAGTGATGGCCAGACACAGCCCAGCCCCGCCCTCACCTGCAGGCCCTGGAGGACAGCCCTGCCCCTCGCAAAGTTACACCACAGCAAGAATGAGTTTGGCCCTGCCCGTAAGCCTCAGCCAGCCTTGTGGTGAGTATGTGCCTCTGGTGACAGGCTCCAGGCTCACACACCTTCTCTGTTTCTCTTGATCATGTGCTCCCGTTTCTTTCTTGTCCCTCTGGGTCTTTCCCCAGCTTTGTCCTGTAGAATGACCACTGAGCCACCAGCCCCGTACAGAAGGCATGTCTCCCACCTGGTGTCCCTCTGTTCCCTGGAGCAGCCCTGATGCACAGCACCTGGGTCAGAGGGTAGATCTGTGATGCCCAGGCTTGGGGAGGAAGGTGGTGGGCAGAGGTGGCTGGGCCCTTGCACCCCAGCTCCGGAGAGCTCCAAGCAGGGGAGGCTGCCGATGGACAGTGGCGGGTGAGCATTGGCTCAGCCTCCGGGACAGCTTTGGGGGGCACGTCGGGGGTGGCAGGCACACCTCCCTTGTGCCACTTGCTGGCTCCCCACACCCCCTCTCCATCCCCTCCCCCCACCCCACCCCCACAGTGTGGCCACAGCTGGGCGGCATCAGGGCCCGAAGGCCAGTGGCAGCCAGTCCTTCACTTAAAAATGTGTTTGTGATTTTGGCGGCGGGGCAGATAACGGTGACGAATGGCCAGCCTGCCCCACGGGCCCCCAGCCCATCTGGTTTGACTTTGGCCTGTCGTAGGGTGCCCTGGGGGCCCCACCCTTCCCTGGAGCAGTACCCTCTGACAGAAGCCCTGGGCCAATGTGGGCAGCCCCAAAGTACTTCTAACCTCTGCAGACATTGGTCCCTCTGCAGGAATCACCCCTGCCCCCAGCGAGTGTCCTGCCTGGGGCTACCCCACTGCCCCCAGGCCTGCAGGCACAGGCATGGGCACTGGCCACGGCCCCAGTGGGCCCACTCCCCTTTACAGAACAGGAGGCGGTGGGCAGCTGGCATGGAAGGGGGCCTGTGGAGGGTGGGCAGGGCAGTGGGGCTGGGGCCTGGCCCGCCTGGCCCCGCCAGGCAACGCATGTGGTCGACGTCAGGAGGAATTTCTGACAGGGCTCCCGACCATCCTGCAGCCACAGCGGCCCCCAGACCATCGATTATCCCCAGAGAGCAGCTTCCGGGTCGACCCAGGCTCGGCTGTGGGGCAGTGAGGTCGGGCCAAGTCCCCTGGGCCCCTGCCCCTCCCTTCCTCTCCTCTCTGGGCTCCTGGAGGTGGGCAGAGCTGGGGGCGCCATCTGCCCCCAGGCCCTGCTCCTCCCCCAGGGCCCATGGGGAGCACCGCAGAGTGTCTGAGCCCAGGCCCCTGGAAGTAGGTCAGTGTGACCCTGAGAACACGAGCTTAGGTGTTCCGAGCAAACCTTCCCGAGCCCCAGCTGCTAAGGTCACACGCAGGGTTGGACCCTGCCCTCAGTGAGGGGAGAGCAGAGGTGGGGGCTTGGGGGTCCCCTCGCCCATCTCAGGGGCCTGGGAGCGCAGGGAGGAGCCTGAACTGGTCTGTCCCCAGGAGCTGCATCCTCGGTGGCCCAGCCCCTGCCAAGAGGTGGAGACAGCTGGGGGGGAAGAGGAGGGGCGGCACTGTGTCAGGACCCCCTCCCCCTGAGGCAGGAAAATCCCTCTCCCTCAGTATCACATTGTTGAGAATTAAGTTTGTTGAAATAAAAATTGGTCTTGGTATTAACTCGGCCTCGAGGATTTTCCCCGGATCGTGGAGGCCGCAGAGGGGTCAGACGCCCATTCCCAGAGCCAGCAGCCGCCTTGGGTTTCAAGGGCGCCAACGACCTCCTAATCCTCTCCAGGCTGAGGCTCCCCGCCCGCCATTCGCCCCTCAGGACATGTTCTGGGGTCGGGGGAGGGGAGCTGCTCCAGCCCTGCGTCCTCTGGCCCCAGCCACGAGGCAGGATAGTGTGGACAGTGAGGATCTCGGGGGTCTGTCCCTGGTCCCCTCACCCCTCGTCCCTCCCCCACCACTCCCCTGTCTCCACACGTCATGTGGCAGCCACGGCTGACGTCCACAGGACTCCTTCTCTACCCTCGGCATCCCGCCGCAGCCTTGGTTCCCCCACCTATAAAATGGGAGGCCTGGCCCAGCGCTGTGTGGGAGGCCCTGAAAGAAGACAGGGCAGCCAGGCCACCAGACGCTCGAGGGGGCCCTTCTGAGAGGTGAACACCCTGAGGTGTGGCTGTGGCCGGAGTCCCTCTGGTGGGGACAGGGTGGGTGGTGCTGAGGGCACACGCGCTTTCACTGCCTCAGCCTCAGGTGGCAGTTGGGGTGGGGATGAGGACTGAAACACAGGGTCCCTGAGCCCAGCTCCCCGGGAGGCAGGCAGAGACATGCATTTCCCTGCAGCCACCAAAACGGTGTCTGTCTGCACCTGCACAGATCTGTGCACAGCTGCTCTGACGGCCGCTGGGGCCTCGGCCTCCACACAGGCCCTCTGCCCAGTGGGTCCCCCGCGTCTTCCACTCCCCTGGAGGAGGTGTGCACCCCCAGAGAGGCTAAGCCCAGGGACATGAGCAGAGGATGGGGCAGGCCGGGAGGGGCCTCGAGGGGCAGAGCCATCCTGTCTCCCCCACCCCACCAAGGATGCAGTCTGTGTCCTGGTATTGGGGGGTTGGCAAGATTTCCCAGCTGGTGGTCCCCTTGCAGCCTCGCTCAACCACATCCCAAGGAGTCTGTTTTGTGGGGTGGGGTGCAGCCTGGGAAAAGGCTGGGATGGGGGCCTGGGAACGAAGGCAGGGGCCCCTGGGGGACGCTCGAGTGGGGCCAGCTGTTGCTGCCTGGCTCCAATTCCCGCTCCGCACTGAGGCTGGTCCCCTGGGCCGAGGCCGGTGGTCTGCCAGGGAGGGAGTGCGCGGGCTGGGGGGCCTGTGCCTTCTTCTAGGCGGTGGTCCCTGGGGCAGCAGGAGTAGGAGGCAGCCACCTTCATGCTGAGTGGCAGCACCAGCCGTCCAAGAGGCCTCTCCTGCCCCTCCAGCAGCAGGTCCCAAAGCTGGAATCACCCGGCCCCCACCCCACCCTCACCTGGCATTCTGGCCAACCACCTGCCTGGGCCTCTGTTCCAGGCCTTTGGGCCCGCCCTCAGGGCCCTCTGTTCTACTCCACCAGCCCGGTACCAGCCTGAACGTGCCAGTCTGTCCTCTGTCCAGGTAGCCTAACCACCAGGACGAGGGCTATCCTGAAACTTCTACACACCCTTTAGGACCCTGTGCAAGTGTCCCTGTCTCCGGGCGCCACCCTGAATGCAGGGCCCAACACCAAACTGGTGTCACTGTCTTTTCAAGACTCCTCCCTAGAGGCCCTGCACCTGCCCCAGGGCTGGACACCAGGGTGGCCACAGGGCTTCCTGGGGCTTGATTTCCCTATCTGAGCTGTCCTTGGCTGAAAGTGTCCACAGATCTTACTAGAGCAAGTTTCAGCTCTGGGGCTCAAAAGCCCCAGAGGGCTCCAAAGAGGTGGGGTTTGCTGTGGGCAAAGTGGAGTTTCCCCCAGAGAAGGAGAGGGGGGCCCAGCAGGCCAACCCCAAACACTTGGCAAGCTTCAGCTGAGGCCAAGAGGCTGGCAGAGCGGCCAGTGGGGTGGGGCTAGAGGGGACTCCTCTTACTCTTGAAATCCCTCCCGTCTGCCCAGTGGCCCCCAGGGACACCCCGTGATGCAGGAACCTGATATTTTAAGACTTAAAGCAAATGTTTCTGGAGCCCAAGCTGTGCTGGGGCGCCCTCCCAGGCCTCATGGGGGAAGGGCCAGTCACAGAGGAGAGGACCCCCACACCGCCTGCCCCTGAACCAATACTGCCCCTTCCTGGGCCACAATTTCTGGTGACTCAAGGGGCCATGAGGCTGGAACCCCTGAGGGCCCAGAGCTGGGGCAGCGTCGGCCCCAGGTGGGGGCTTAGTGTTGGCCCCTCTCTCTGCTGGTCCTTCTCTTCAGCTTCCAGCATCATGTGAAGCCTGTCAGGAGCCCTGAAACCTCCTGATGTGGGAGCCAAGGCCACTGCCCTCAGGGTGGGCTAGTTCGTGTGCTGTTTCTGACACACAGGGAGAAGCCCCCTGCAGCTCAGGGCTGAGAAACCTAAAGCTTCTAGGTCTGAGGAGCAGGAGCTCTGGGATGGATTGGAAATGTCTGCCTGGGTTGCAGGAGTGATGGGGGATCCGTGTGCTGGCCTGGCTTGAAGAAAAAGCAATAAGCCATGGCTTCTTAACCTCAGCGTCACAAGGAACTCGCCAATGCCTGGATGACAGAGCGGGGCTCAGGCCCAGCAGAGTGGCCAGAGCAAGGCCCAGGCTCCAGGCCCCACCCGGGCCTCTAGAAGTCTCCCATGTCCTTGAAGGCTGGAGCACTGTGGGTGGAGGGCCCAGGTGGGTGGGTGGACAGCAAAGGGTAGGGAGGTGGGCCTTTCTGGAGTGGATGGAGATTAGGGGCTAACTTCTAAGAAATGTCCTGGGGGCTGAGCCAGCACAGGCCCAGCTGGGAATGTGGAGGGTGCGAGCAGATGTTCTGGGGACTCTTCCAGCATGGGCCATCCTAATGACCCCAGTCAGCCAGGCCCCCAGCCCTTGAAGCACCTATGCTGAGTCCTTGCTCTGGTCCTTGCTGATGGGACTGGGCCACACCCACAGCCCCAAGCCAGCAAGCCCAACGGAACCAAGACCGTCCTCAGGGGCCTTAAACCATTTTACAGATGGGGAAATAGAGGCCCAGAGAGGGAACAGGACTTCCAGTCTCCCGGAGAGCCTACAGCCAGCCCCATTGTGTGGATGTCTCCCCCGCAACCCCTGAGGCCCTCCTGCCTCGACCTGTAGGAGGGTTGGAGCTCTGGGGGGCTGTGTGGGTGAGGGACAGACCTGAGTGTGAATCCCAGGGTCCTGCTCAGCCCGATCCCTGGCTCCCCGACCCAGTGGTGGTTCTGATTCTTACCTGCCCATCTGTCCACTGTCCCCTTGTGCCACCAGGGGCTCACGGCTTCCACCCTCACCAGGCCCTGCTGTCTATGGGCAGACCCCTGCCTAAAGGCTCCACCAGACTGTGGGGCTGCAGAACGGTGCTCATCGAGGCTGAGGCCGGCAGAGCAGCCCCTGCCCAGGGAGCCTAGCTGCCCAGAAGCCACTGCCTCCTACTGGTCAAGGCCACATTACCCGCCACTGCCACCATCACCCCAGGAGCGCTCCAACTACACCACCTGCCACTGCTCTGTCTCAGCACTGCCTTCATTCCTTGGGCCTTGGTTCCCCCCTGTATCTGGAAGAAGGGCAGTTGGGCAGAATTTGGAAGAGAGGACAGGGTGGCCAGGCAATTCGGGCAGCTGGGGCTGGAGCGGGCACAAGTGGCAAGAGGAAGAAGGAAGACCCCCATTTGTCCCTCCAGAGGCACAGAGAGGTCGCGGGCCCCCACGTAGGAAGCAGAGGGGCCCAGTTTTAAACCAAATGCAGACATGCCATGTGGGAGGGAATGCCTCCTGCCAGACTCCACATTCCGGGACCTGGAGCCACTGCCCACTACCCACTATCCCCAAGCAGCCAAGAACCAAACCTGTCTGCTTTCAGGAACTTGCTCGAACTCCTGGCCCTGTGACCACAGAAGCCCCGTTGAGGCCATGCCTGGGGCCCCTGTCCAGCCTGCACCCAGGCCAGTGGGTAGAGACAGATGGGCTCAGGACTAAGCCTCCTCTTGGAAGCCTACATGGTGACCCCAGTGGCTTTGGGTGGGGCTCATCCACCTGTCCGCAGGTGAAAGCAGGTACAGATAGGAAGGTGGCAGCGAGGTGGGGCCCAGGAATGGCCTTGCACCCAGGCCCGATCCCAGGCCCGATCCCTTTCCTCAGCCACACCCCTGCCAGGGTCCTCTCCTCCCCCACCCTCCATTCCCAGGCCCCAAGCCCTGCCTGGGCTCCCAGGCTCCAAACCAGAAAAACCAGATGAAGAACAAACAGGCAAACTCAGGCTGTGGCCTCCACCCCGTCCAGCGTCCAGTGCAGGCCTGGCCGGGGGGCTAGGCCCCCGAGGCTGCCCTGCTTGCCTCCCCAGTGGCTTCTGCCATGCCAGCCTCCATCCCTTGCCTGGGTCTCCTTGTCTCTCCAGGGCTGGGCTTCCGAGATGTGCACGCAGCTGTCCTGGACACAGGGGGCTCCTCTGGGAGTGAGCCTCTTGTCTCTAGGGGCATGCGAGGAGGGCCCAGAGACCACAGCAGGGCTGCAGAGGGGAGGCGCAGACTGGTTCCCCCAAGGTCCTTTTCAGATGCAGCATCCTTAGATCCAAGACCCCCTCTTCGACCTTGTGGTCCAGGGTTCTGATCTCTGGGACGGTGACGGACAGGGACCTCATGTGATGAGGGCAGTGCTGGACTCGTCCCAGCCCCACTTATTCAGTGCACAGACACAGTGAGGCCCAGGGGCAGCTGGGTGTCTCCATCCCATCAGCCTCCACCCCCGTCACCCTGCTCCTGCCCCTCCATGCCCTCCCCCACCATCAGGCTGGACCACCAGGCCCTGTGGTGCCCGGACAGGCCTCCTGCCAACACCTACCACTCCTGCTCCAAGGGCCTTGCACACGACTTTGATAACTGGAGGGAGAAACTGTTGATTTGGATTCCAGCAACTGGGATGACCCCAGCCGGAAACCAGGAAGAACCCGTCTCTCCCAGGCACGTGCCAGTGAATTCGTAGATTCTTGGTTTGATGGGCTCCTCTTCACAGAAAGAAGTGGGAGGTAAGTCTTGTGCTTTAGGGGGACCATAGAGGGGCCAGATGGGCAGAGCATGTAGAAGGGTGAGCTGGTGGGTGTCCAGGACTCACCCAGCAAGGGGGTACACAGGCGAGGGCAGGGCCCGGGGCCCAGGAGATGGGGGCCAAGGGGCTGGGGAGAGCACCACGGATCCTGGGGTTGGACTCTGGCCATGGACTCGGTCCCCAGCTGAGCCCACCTGCCTTCCTTGGACCCCTGACCCCAGAGGTGTGGGGCATGACTTCACCTGACTGTCAGTCGGCAGCAGCTTGAGGCTGGAATGGGGTTGAGGACCAGGGGACCCCAGAGCCAAGCTCCATCAGCTCATAACAGCCTGGAGAAGAGGGCTTTTGGGGGGAAATGGCACAAGAGCAAACACACAGGGCAGGATGAGGCTTGAGGGTGGAAGGGACAGAGGACCCTGTAGGGGCAAGGGACAGAGGGACATTGGACAGAGCCAGACCATGCTCTGAGCATCCATTCATAGCCCTACGTGGCCAAAGTGATGGTCCGTCACCATGTGGGGCTGCAGGCCCAGGGAAGAGGCGGTGGAGGCCAGACGGGCCCAGGTCAGAGCGGCCAGGCCGGCCGGTGCTAGGGGGCATGGTGCGGGCCACCATAAGCAGTTCTGGGTGGGCCAACCTCCCTGGGGCCCCAGTAGCAGTGTCAGGTGTGGGGTGCAGGAGAGGGCAGGGCAGAGGTCTATCCCGAGTAGGATGGGCTGGGCCCCTGGCTGTCCTGTGAGGACACGCCGCCCCACCCTAGGGCCTCACCACTGGACACACACATGACCCACGTCTGGCTGCCTGCCTGGCCGGCATCCCTGCCAATCACATGGCCTTTCCTCCCACCAGCACCTGCTGGGGGCTGACAGAGGTCTCTATTCCCAGCCGGGCGCCTGTTCAGGTTATATTTAGGCCGTGGGTGGGGGGTGGCGGTGCGCACTGGGCCCTGACCCCCTCCTGGGGCCCAGGCCCAGCCTCGTGGCTTGGGCTGAGCTGTGAGGAGCAGGCTGCTGCCTGAGGGCCTTTCTCTCAGCTCCTGGCCTCAGTCCACAGCCGCGTGCAGGCTGGGGCGCTGGGCTCTGCCACAGTTCACTTGGGAAACAGTCTGGACTGGGGTTGGCGCTTCTTGCCTGGGGAGAGTAAGGCTGACAGCGCTGGAAACCCTGGGAGCCCAGGCCCAGGGGGAAGAGGGCAGGAGCTCCAGGTGGCCCAGCCAGCCTCTCAGCTCCAGAGGCTCCAACGTCCATGAGGTCATTCCCTCCTGGGACCTCCCAGGGCTCTGCCCAAGGGGTTGCCGAGCCCAGGGCCTTCCTGCCCACCCGGCCTAGAGCCCTCTTCCCTTCTGCTGCCGGGCAGGATGTTCCTGGGGAGGAAACGGCCCCTTGGAGGCCACCCCATCCCCGCTGAAGTCCAGAGCCACTTCCTGCCGCGCGTGGGCCTTGGTCCTGTCCCCGATTCTGCCAGCCCAGGCCAGACCCAGACTTCCTGCCCCCAGCAGCGTGGAGGGGCAGGGACAGTCCAATCTCACCAGACCCGAGGGCCCAAGAGCCTCTGCCTGGGACCCCAGACCCCTGCCCACAGACCCCCTCCTTCATATGCCCCAGCTCTGGCATCACCTGCTGCCCCCTCAGCCCATCTCTGAGGGGAACTGTGACCTCAGTGGTCCCTGGCCTGGCCCTGGATGTCCACGGCTGCATCAGTGCATCACCCTGGCCATGGCAAAGGTGGGCCCATCTAGCACCCTCAGTGCTGGCCTTGGCTGGATCTGAAGGGTCCTACGGTGGAGGTCACGACCCTGCTCCATAGGCAGCCTCATCTCCAGGGCAGCCCCTCCTTGTCCCAGTCCCCTCACACCCCTTCAAAGGGGCTTCCTGCCCCTGCCGACCCCAGATCAGGGCCAGTCGCCTGGCCACCCACCTCTGTCCTCTGCCCCTGGAGACATGCAGCTGGGGGCTGGGGGGCTGTGGGGCTGGGCTGGAGGAGCCGAGGGCAGGGCTGGGGGTCTGGAGGGAAGTGGGAGGCCCCAGCCCAGCTGGCTCTGAGGTGCAGGAAGTGGGGGTCTTGGAAGCTTCCTCTTGGCCAGACGTACTCCGGGTGGGGCTGGGCAGCTGGGGGGTCAGAGGCTTGGCCCCAGCTGCCATTTCCTCTCTAGCCGGTCACCAGCTGGGTGGCCTGTGAGGCTGCAGGTCTCGGGCTGGGTAGCTGGGTGTCCCTCAGTCCCCGCAGGTGGTCAGGACCAGAAGGTCTCTGGGCTGCGAGTCTAGAAGCGTGTCAGCTGTGGCCTCTATGAGTCCGTCAGCACCGTCAGAACCGTCAGCACCTGGCCCTGCCTGGCAGGAGTCGCCATCAGATGGGTGTGGCAGGCCCACTCCAGGGGGACCCTCCCTAGCCCAGGCTTGTGTTCCCTCCAGCTGGACTTCCCCTACCCAGGCTTGGTTTGTGCATCTGTACAAGACAACAGTCCCTGCCCCAACAGACGGACAGAGGGGCTGCCGGTGAAGGCTGGGAGCTGGGATGACTCGGGCAGAGGACCCTGGGGCCTTCCGGGGCAGTGCAGTGGTTCTCTGCCTGTCAGACCCCCGAGACTCGAGGCTCCACTGCCCTGTCCCTCATTGGGGTGCCTGCCACACCTGCCCCACCAGGCACCCGGCCCCACACAGCCTGCTCAGCTCACGTGCAGGGGCTGATACAGGCTTCAGAGGACCCCAGCCCATCCAGGCCCAGAGTGCAGAAGGCTGAGGAGGGGGTTCTAACCCTCTGGCAGGCAGGTGGTGGCCTTTGAGGGACCATGGAGGACCTCACCCTCAGATACGTTGGCTGAGCCCCCACCCACAATGGGGGCGTGCATCAAAGGGGCAACCAAGGCTGGGGGAATGGGTCTCGGTCCATCTGGGTGTCTGGCCTGGGAGGGTCTCAGGGTGGGATGAGGCCAGCACCGCGGCTCAGAGTATGTGTCTGTGCCTGTGTCCAGAGCCTCACTGGGCCCCCGCCCCCAGCCCACACATGATGGGCGGTCGTCCGTCAGCAAGGCCAGCCCCTCTGGCCATCCATCACCAGCCGCGGCCACAGGAGGAATGGCCTGTTTGTTTTGCCAGCTCCGTGTCACTCCCTGGGGCGTGAGCTGGAGGAAACGGCCATTTCTGCCTGGGCGGGCGGTGGACAGCAGAGGTGTGCAGGCCACCAAGGGTGGGGCCAGGCTGGGATGCAGCAGGACCCTGGCTGGGCAGGCCCCTCACTGATGCCTGAGGTCTTGCCTTGCTCTATGCCTCAGTCTCCCCTCTGGCACCAGGGTGAGTGACACCAGGATTTTTCTGACTGTTCCCACGGCAGCTGTCTCCAGCCAGGTCACTCACCCCTGCCCTTGCCACTGGGTGGGGTGGGCTCAGGTGTCAGCTGCCACCAGGTGGGGGGCCCCTGTGTCAGAAATCCAAGATGCTTGATGCTGGATGTCCACACTGGCTGTGGGGAGCTGCTCTGGGGCTGGGTTCAGGCCAGGCACCAACCAGTGGGGTTGAGGTGGGGGGGCCGGGAGGTCTGGAAGGTCCTGGGCAACTACTTGGAGATGTCCAACCTCAAGATCAGAACCAGGGACACCTGAGGCCACCTTAAGAGAGATGGCATGTGTAGAATGGAGGAGCATTCCATTGCCACAGCAAGAGGGAGTATCCAGGCACCAGAGCAGCATCCATAGTACCTATACGGTGACCGCTGCTGCCTCGCGCAGTGTGTCCACACAGAAGCTCGGAACCCAATCACTGATTGCTTCTCACAGCAGCCCCGAGGCTTCCATGTGCCTGGCCAGGGTGGGAGCGTCTTTCACCAGTGCAGCCTTGGACCTCTGCCCCTTTCCCCAGTTAATAACATGGTCCACTCTCATTGCTTGGCATGGGCTTCCACTGGGCCTGTGGACAAGGGAAGTGGCTCTAAGTCCACAGCATCGGGGCCACACTTCCAGAGCAGATGCATTGAGGGGAACAGGCTCCTGCTGCGTCCGCAAGGCCTCATCCCAGGAAGCAAAGCCAGAGGCTGGAAGTGGAAGCCAGGAAACGCCCTCCTCCCAGGCCACCCTGACCATGCAGAGCACTTCTTCATCTGGGAGCAGCAGTCCCCTTCCAGAACATTCCTTTCTCTGCACTGGCCGTCCCGCATACGTCCGCAGGGTAGCACTACCTTCTGCCTCAGCTGAAGTAAGACTCTGGCTGGTCCTGGAGGGCATTGGGAAGGAATCTGCAAAATTCCTTCTAAGGTGAGAATGACTCACAGACCTCCTGTCCCGAGCTGCGGAGAGGGTGGAGGCCACATCTGAGCAGCCACGTCTGAGCCACAGGAGGGAACACTCTAGGGACTAAGTTGCAAGCTTCCAGGGAGAGAAAGGCCCTCTTCCCGGCCAGGGAAGGCTAACTCCGGGGTCCCAGCCTGGGCCCAGTTCACAAGGGGTGGCTTAGCCCCACACATGTGCCACCTCCGTGTGGACATGCAGGCCATGCATGAAGATGGCTCGGTCCTGCCTGGCCTCACTGCTGCTCTACACACAAGGGCCTGCTGGTCTTGTGCCCCCGGTGCCTGGCCTGGACGGGAACAGTGGCATGACCGCCAAACACCTTGGGGGCGAGAGCCCCTGAACCCCAGGCTCAAGGACCAGGCAGAGCAGCAAAGCAGAGCCAGAGCCCTGCAGGTGCAGAGGACGCAGACCTGAGGTGGCGTGGTTGTTGGGGCAGAACCACGGCACGGAGCCAGGAAGGAGAGGGCTTGGGGCCGGGGCCTGGGCAGGCAGGCGCTTCGGAGAGCGGCCCGCTGTTGAGTCAGAGAAGACCTGGTGCTCTGGTGCCATGCTGGCGTTGTGCAGGGCTGCCTCCATTTCTCCAGGGGCACCTAGGAGGCTCATATTGGCCCCAGGGCCTGGCCGTTCCCAGTGAGGCCTGAGACAGCCTGGCGCCCGCCTACACCCCGCCCAGCATGGGGCGGCCTGTGCGTTGGATTCTGGCAAACATCCTGGCGGGAGGGGCTCAGTTGGCCTTGGGGCACCAGTGAAAGCTCACGTCCATCTGTCTGTCTGCCCAGCACAGCTGGTGCTGAGTACTCAGGACGCTGCCCATGCCTCCCTCCTGCCTCGCCTTCAGGAGGCCAAAGCCCATCTCACCCACCCTCTCCGCCACAGTTTCCCCACCTCTGGGAGCCCCCTAGTGGGTAGAGGAGAGGAGGTGACCCACTCAGCCCCTGCCCCCCGTCCTTCAGGTCCTGGGCTGGCCACAAGCAGCTCCTTCATCCTCTCTTCACCCCTCTGGCACTACCTCCAGGCCCGATAGCTTAGTGTGCGGGGGAGCTCTAGTGGGGGCCTAAGCAGAGGGGAAATCGACCCAGCCCCTGCCCCGCCCAGGAAGACAGCAGGAAGGGCCAGGCCACCCCTACAAGGACACAGGCCATGTAGGCAGAAGGGCCCCAGTAGATGGGGGCGGGTGCAGTGTGAGAACCGCCCCAAGCGAGCTTGGGCCCAGGACCCATTCCGACCGACTGGAGGAGTGGGCCCGAGGGCAGGGGCTCGGCCGGCCTCAGTGCTGCCAGGCTGCCCCCTCCCCGCAGCTGTCTCTGGCTCTCCAGGCTCCCACCTCCCCCGCCCACTCCAGGACTCCTATTTCACTGAGGAGATTAAGACCACCTGGCGAGAGCCCCCCTCTGGCCCCTCCCCACCCCCAGGCCTCCTTCCCAGCCGGTCCTGGCCCCTTGAGGTGCCCTCCTGCCCCCCACCCCACCCCCACATTCCCACGCGGCCTCGCAGCCCTGCCTCTGCGCCCAGGGACCCCCCGACGCATCAATGCACTGAGCCCCGAGCCCTCCAGTCCTCACCCACTGTGCTCCACCAGCCCTGCCTGGTGGCACAGGCACCACTGCTGTCCCCACGGCGGTCCCTGTCCATGTCCTGCCCGCCAAGCCCGGGGTCCTTTCTGCTCAGCACAGGCTGCAGCTTCCTGCCGTCCTCTCAGGGTCTCAGGAGCGAATTGAGGCAGCTGGTACTTCGGGGACAGCAGCCTCTGAGCCTGGGCCCTGGGGGTCTCAGCCATGGGCCCCGTCCAGCCTGCCGTGGGCGGCTGGCCGGGACTGACGCTGGCTCAGACAGACGGGAGGGAATCTGAGCTCCTAAAACCACAACGCTGAGCTCTGAGCTCGCCTGTTTGTTTGCTTTTGAGAAATTCCAACCTGGTTCAGCAGAGCCGCAGAGGAGGGAAGGGATTTGTCTGGCTGAGCTGGGGCGGGGCTGTGCTCAGGGACCCGGGAAGCCGAGGCAGAGTCTGGGCACTTGGGCAGGGTGGAGAAGCCAGGCAGAGAGGGCCTCCTGGGGGTGCAGCCAGAAGCCCCCTCCCCAAGCCCTGGCAGGGTCTGGAGGCCCCACAGGAGCACAGAGGCAATAGCTTCTTTCCCCAGTCTTGGGGGACAAGTCCAGGGGTGACACCGGCTGAGGAGCCCCATTTGGGAGCTGATGTGAGCCTCCCTGACTCGCACTGTGGGGTCTCCAGCACTCCCATTTCTCAGACAAACACTGAGGCTTGGAGAGGCCCCAGAGCGCTGCAGGATGAGGCTCATAGCTGGCAGTGCTTGCGATGCCTGGGCCACACCATCTGCCCTGGCTCTGCCTACTCTGAAGGGCCCCTCTCCTCCACAATGTTGTCCCCACGCTCTTCGCAGCAGCTCCTCCCCTGGAAACGCAGGAGTCCAGGCAGACCCGCTGGGGAGGGGCCTGGCTGCCTCCACTGTTCTCCCCAGGCCTGGGTCCCCTCTCTGCCCATCTGGCTGCTGGACAGTGTTGCCCAGGCTGGACAGTCCACCTGCCTCCCGCCTTCAGCCCCAGGTCAGCAGGCAGGGGGGGGAGGGGGAGGGGGGGCCTGCCGAGAGTAGTAGGCACAGCAGCTCTGGACGCCAGGCCATGGCACCTGGGTGAGCTTCTGGGTTCACGGGACCCAGAGTGGATGCAGAAGGACTCGGGCACAGAGCCAATCCTCCACTGACTTGGACTGGACTTCCACCCAGAGTTTCTCCTGAGAGTCACACTTGGCTGTCACTGCAAGTAAATGGACAACTTGAACTGAATTGTTAACTGGATCAAGATTTAATGAAAATTCCAAACCTGATGTATTCAATTCTTTTAACTGCCCTAAGCATCCTGAGGATGAGACACACTATCTCCAAAGACCATAGGGAGCTCGCCCTGGCTGGGCCCCGTTAGCAAGGTGCCAGTGTCCCTGGTGTGGCGGTGCCTCTCCACTGCCTCTGGCCCCGGCCCCAGTTTCTGCCCTCTCAGAACTTCCTTCCTCATCTCACTCAGCAAGCCGGAGTCAGGGCTGGGGCCTGAGAAGGGCGAGTGACCTCCCAGGTGATTCCACCTGGAAGGGTCCCTGTTGAGTGACCCTGTGAAGGGAGTCTCTTCCTGTCCCCATGTGCACACACTCACCTGGGGGTGTGTTGGAAGAGGAACCTGAGGAGAGTGTCTGCGGTGACCATCTTCAGGCCACTCACCCTCAGCCCACACCCCCCGGGGCTTCTGGGTTCTGGCCCTTTTATTGGAAAGTGTGGCTCTGCTGCCCTGGCCACAGAGGGGAGCTATAGGCAGCCAAAATCTAGGTCACCTGGGTCTCTGAAAGCCACACCTCTGCCTGGGCTGGAGAGGCCAGTGTGGCCAGTAGATGGACAGACAGATGGACAGCCAGCTCCCCATGTGGCTGGGTCCTCTCGCCAAGTGGGCAGTTAAATCAACAGGCCCAGAAATCGGAGAGGGGCCCAGGGCCTGGCTGTGTAACAGGCTGTCTGTTTGTTTGTTCTAGACTTGTGGGAACTTCCAGCCTGCAGGGGGCCCTGGTGCCCTGCGGGGGTCAGGGGGTGCTATCACCCAGGCCTAGCTGACAGCCCCATCCGGTCCGGCCATCCCTCTCACCAGCTCCCTGCATCTGTCCTCCTGGGCACTGGGCCCAGAAGACAGCACCCTCGCGGGGAGAGGGGGGTGCAGCTAGGCCCCGGGGCAGAAGGGAGCTGCACCCAGCTGTGCACGGCTGTGTAGACCCTGGCCCAACCCCTTCCAGCTTCCCTTGGCTCATTCTGCAGTCATTGGTCCCCCAGGGTCCAGGCTGGTGGTGCTGGGGTCCAGGAAGGGTCCCAGGTGATGCCACAGAAGGGGTGAGGGGCCAGCCCCCACCCTGAGCATGGCTCAGCTCATCCCTACCCGGTGTCATCTCCAAGGCTGTTTCTGGTTCCCAGCCTTTGCCAAGAATGCATAGGGTCTGCCAGGTATCTCCACAGAGTCCTCAGTCCCTCTCATGCGAACAGGCTGTGCACCTAGGGCTCCCAGGCAGGGGTCCCCAGAGCTGGGGGGGCACAGGCTCCCCGACTGGAGGTTGGGTTAAGGGCCCAACACGATGGAGGAGGCCTGGGTGGGCTTGCAGGGACTTCTGCATCAGTTTGGGGCAACCCAGAGGGAGGGTCCAGGGAGCAGTTAGGGGCCAATGGAGTCACTGCTCTTCCAGGTGCACTGAGCCCCAAGGCTGGGGAGAGGGGGTCGCCTCCTCCAAGAGACCAGGCCAGCAGGGCGGGGGCAGGGAAACCGTCCCTACCTGGGATGAGGCCTCACCACAAGCTCCCACAGGCTCTCGGTCCGGCCCTGCCCCGCCAGCCCCAGGGTCTGCAAAGCCCCTCCTCCCCCGCGATGTGCAGACTGTACTGGGGCCCGCATGGCCGCGAGCTGGGCGCGCAAGGGTGACCCACACAGACTTCGCCCCCATTTCACCTCCACCGCGCAGAGCCCGTGGGTCCTCTCCCACGAGGTGGCTGGGGAGGAGGGGAGGGAGGTCAGAGCACAGCCTCCCCTACCCGCCCACCTCCAGGGCTGGGGTTGCTGCCCGTCCACGCCCACGCGCACTATCCAGAAAGCCGCGTTTGTCTTCGTCTCGGGCCAAGAGCCTTCGTTCGAAGGAGGAAGATAGGGCGCGCCCAGGGGCCAAGGTCCTGCTCCAGCCTCCGGCGGCGGGTGGGGAGAGGAGAGAGGGGATGGAGCCGGAGCCGCCCTGCGCCCGCCTCTCCCGGCTCCAGCGAAGGTCGCCCCCTTGCACATCCTGCCCGGCTTGGCCCCGCCGGCCAGCGAGGAGCGGCTGCCGGCAGCAGAAAGGCAGGGTGCAGGCTGGCCCCGGTGCGGGGCCTTCCTGGGAGACCGCTGAGGCCCGTCTAGGCAGGTGCTGGAGGCAGGTCCGGCTAATCAATCCTGAAACGAATGAACAGGGTCGAGGAAAGCCCGGCCCCTCTCTGTCTGAGCCCTGGGTGAGGCAGCCCGGTTCTGTCCGGTCCGTGCTCTGCTTCCAGGGAGATGGGTCCCCAGTGCAACGTGCTCACACCCCGCGGTCTGCCAGCTCGGATGCTTCTGTGTGCGCCTGTGCCCCAGCTGGCCAGAGACCCCGTGGGGAGCGCGGATGGTGTCCACCTTGTCTCGAGGAGCTCGTGAGCGTAAGGATCCGTGGGCTTTGCGCCTGCCAGCGATGCACGTGGGCGCGCAGTTCCTTCCAAGGATGGGAGCGGAGAGGCCCGGAGTGAATTCTGGGTGGCGGCGCGGTGCTGCGGATGTGCCTTTACAGGGGCCAGAGAGTGAGGAGTGGGGTCCCGCCAAAAGCTGTGAGGGCGCCAGTCTCGATGGCTCCCCTGAGGGAGCCACGTGCGCTGAGGGGAGGCGGAGCTGGGTGGGAGCTGGCTGCCAGGACTCTCCAGGGGCCGCCTCCCCGCGCTGGGGAGAAAACAGGGTTTGCTTCGGGCACAACTCTGAGGATGCCGAAGCGAAGCGGGTTGCGGGGGGGGGGGGGTGTGTGAGTGAGTGCTGGGGCTTCAGGCACAACTCCGAGGATGCTGGGGCGGGGGTGAGTGAGTGCTGGGGCGCATTCGAGTGCCCACATGGGACCCTGCGCAGGGCCCCGAGGGAGAAGCCAAGGCAGTGGCCCCATTGGCGCACAGGAAGGGCCGACACCTCAGTGCCATCCAGCCCTTGCTGCCTCCGGCCCGCAGCTGGACCATTCCGCTGCCAGTCCAAGCCGAGCCTCGGTCTTAGGGACTGTAAAGTGGTCTTATCTTAGTTCTCACCTCGCCACGGGCCGGTGCGGCGAAATGCAGGTCTTGTCTTCAGTCTGTGTCCCAGGCGGAGGGGCGGACCGCAAAGTCCAGGTCCCGGCCGCGCACCGCACCCTAAGGAGGCTGACCCCGAGTGGCGCCCGACCCCGGGCGGCGCCCAGCCCTCCTGGCCCGCGTGTGTGGGGGCCCAGCCGGGCCTCCTATCTCGCACTCATGGAGGCTCGGCCGGCAGGGGGAGCGAGGCAGAAGGGAGCCCAGCCGGTCCAGGTGAGGAAGGAAGGCTTCCTACTCGGGCGGCGGCAAGCGCGGACGGAGTGTGTGGGACACGGGACCACCCGGCACGCGCTCCCTGTGGGCACGGGCACCAGGGGTAGGGCGGGGGCAGGTGGCGAGGAGCCCAGTGGAGCGGCCTCCAGGAGGGACCAAGGAGTGCACCCCCGGAGGTGGGGGAAGCAGCGACACCCAGGCCAGGCCGGGCTGGAGACTCAGCCTCGCACTTCGGGCCCCTTTGGGCCCCTGCAGTTGGGTTCCAGCACGGCGCGGGCATTGACATAAGGTCCTGGTTCTGCCATCCCTCGGGTGAGTATCTGCAGTGGGTGGAGCAGGGCCGCCGTCAGGCAGGGCTGCCTGTGTGGGGGGCGGGAGGTCCTGACCTCTTCTAGCGTGCTCTCACCAAAGTTTGCCCACCAGATAAAGTGCCTTGTTTCTGCACTTTTTCCCCACCCAGCCTGGCTGCCCAGGTCCCAGCTCAGGCACTAAGGGGTTAATGAGGGGCTGAGAGGTCTGCCCCACCCCACCCCCACCCCCGCTCCTGTCCACCTCAGACTCGGAGGGCCCAGGATCTCCGGACAGCAGCCAGAGACCCAGGAGGCTCACCTGGAGTATCCAGAAGCTCCAGGATTTTTCACTTTCACTTCTTTCTCCTCAATATTGGTTTCACCGGTGGACTCCACATCTGCCTTCACGTGTTCGCCCAAGTACACACGAAAATCTCCCCAGGTGCACAGGACACCACCACCAGCACCCCCACGTGCTGGGACAGCACGCATCCCAGGTAGCACACAACATGCACCCCACAGCCACCTGCAGGGTGGATGCAGACCAGCAACAGGTACTCCTGGTGGCCGCCCTGCACACCTCTTTGGGTACAGACCACCAGCACTGGGCTCACCTCCTGCAGCTCCACCATGACCCACTCCCACCTACTACCCCCAGCTCCACCCAGCTCTCCCCTGGACCCTGCGCAGCTCCAACCTGGGGTCCTAGAGGCAGAAGACCAGGGACCTGGCTGGTCCCAGGATGGCACTCCTCCCTGGGCCTGCCCCTGGGTGCCACAGATCGCTGTCACTGTCACAGATCCAGACGGCCACTCAGGCCCGGGGCGTACCCTGGCAACAGCTCCCCTTTCCCTGCCCAGTCCACAAAGCAGCAGCTGTGGCCTGGGGGTGGGGCGGGGGCCCACTGCACATGAGGTGACCCACGCCCACCCCTTCACACAGCAGGACCCCCATGCTCACCTGACTCCACTCCAGCCTCGGACTCTTTACTGGACCCTAGGCCCGGGAGTCAGGCACTTCCTGCGGGAGCCCACTCCCAGGTCCCCAGTTCCTGGGCCTTCCTGCCCAACAGCAAGCACCCCCTCGGCCAGGGGTCTGAGGCCCTGGGTTGTAAAAACCCTGAGAGAGGCTGCTGCCTCCCACCTAGATCCGGGCAATAGCAGGCGAAAACCTACGAGAGGCTTTGGAGTGGAGGCCTAACTTCCAGAGCCTCAGCGCACGGCCAGAGAGGATCCTGGGAGCAGGGAGGCTTGGAGCCCCACTGGGGAGACTCTGGATGGCAAGGCCAAGGATGCCCTGAACTGGGCAGAGGAGGCCCAGAGGCAGGAGGTCGGGGAGGCACAGGCCAAGTCAGGCCCTAGCATCCCGGTTGCCTGGGCCTGGAGGCCAGAGGCCTTGCTCTGCCTGGCCTAACTGGGCAACAGGGCCTTTCCAGGCAGGCAGGCTGGCGGGCCGGGTTGGTGGTGAGCGAGGGGCAGCACACGACCCGGCCAGCGGCCTGAATTCCTCCGACGTGTCCTTCGCTCCCTCGGCCAGTCCAGGCCCCGCCCCCGGCCCTCCCTGCGCCCCGGCCGGTGCGTGGGGAGGTCGGAGGAGCGGGCACTGCCCACCCTCCGGATGTATAAGCGTCCTGGCCAGAGGCGGGCGGTGCGCGCGGGTGCGCGTGACGCTGGGGCTCCTGGGCTTTGCGGCCTGGGCGGCGTCCCTGTGCTCAGGGTCCCCAGCCAGTTAGCTGACCAACTGGGGCTGGGGGGTGTTTGCTGGGCTGGGTCCTGTCCCTGGGCTCCGAGGAAAGGACGACGCTGTGGCCCTGGGGCTGTCCGCCTGTGGCCGGTGCTGGAGCCCGGACTGCCCTCTCCTCACCCAGGTGCAGGGGCAGCTGGGGAGAAGGAGGCGGGAGGAGCTGAGGGCAGGGGCAGGGCTGGGCCCCGAGGCCCCACGGAGCTTCCTTAGTGCCCCGCTGCTGTGGGATGGGGCTGGGAGTTCCTGGTGTCGCCACCTCCCCTCCAGGGGCTGTAGAAGCCGAGGGCTTCGCTGTACAGAGGGAACCCCGGCCTCGGCAGGAGCAGCAGGAGGTTCAAGGGGTGCTGGTCATGGAGGCCCCTGGGAGCAAAGGCGAGGGGCCCGGAGCTTGAAAAGCAGGAGGGCCGACACACCCAGGGCTCTCCACCCGCCTGGGCCCCCTTGGCTGCCACCGGCCCAGAGTAGGGGGCCATGACGCCATAATCCCCTGGGCCCAGGGCCGTGGCTGTGAGTGGCACTGCGGGCCCCCGCCCCCGGGGCCCGTGGGCTGGGCCGGCCTTGGTGGGGCTGGGTGCACGCAGTCGGAGGCGGCGCCGGCCAGGCCGCCGGGCGCCTATGGACGCGCGGAGCCCGCTGTCTCCCCGGGCCAGCGCGTTCAGCATTGCCTCTCTGGTTGCAGGAGAGGCCGCAGAGCGCACCTCTCGCCTGGGCCCTGGGTCCTCTAACTGGGTGAAGCTTGGCCGGCTGCTGGGATCCCCGGCCGGGATGCACTTCAGCACTGTCACCAGGGACATGGAAGGTGAGCCTCCCTGCCGAGTGAACTCAGATCCTCTCGCCAGACCCCCTGCCCCTGCTGTGGTGGGGCCCAAGCAAAGAGGGTTGGCAGGGTCCGGGCGGAGAGTAGGTAGAGGGAGCACTGGTGGGATGGGGCTTCCAGCTTGGACTCTGGGGCGGAGAGGAAGGGTGGGCAGGATGCCCCCTCCAGCCTGGGGACCCCAACGGAGAGACCCACACCCAGCTAGACGCAGGCCCAGAATAAGGAGAGTAAGGGGGTGGAGGACAGGAGAGGAGGCCAGAGAAAGGGAGCAGAGGTGGCTGTGAGCTCGGAGAGGTGGGAGGAATGGGGAGAAGACTGAGGTGGGACACGGAAAAGGAAGAGCGAACGGTGGCGGCGGTGGGAAGAAAAGATATTGAGAAAAGGAGAGAAAACCCTAAAACGGAAGGATGAAAAACAAAGCAGAGGGCAAGAACGATAGAGAAAAAAGTGGGGAAAATGGAAGAAACAAAGTCAAGTCACCAAAAAAAAAATTAGACTGCAGTTTTTATTTAAAAAAAAAAGAGTTAAAAAGCGTGAATAACACAGGCACAGACAGAGATGAGGGGAAAGACAGACTGACCAAAAAGAAAGCGATGAGGGACTAGCAGGAAAAAGAGGCTGAAGCAGAAAATAAAACAGAAATAACGAGACTCGAAAGAGATAGTGGAGGGAGGACAGAGGATGCGGAGGGGAGGTTCGCACGAGGAAGACAAAGGTAAGGAAATAACGAATCGGAAGGAGCCTGGAGAGAGCAGTGCTACGCGGGAGGGCGGCAGAGCGAGGGGCGGCCGGCGGGCGCTCGGGGGAGCCGGTCCGGGCGGTCGGGGGGCCGGGCGCGGGCGGGGGCGGGGGAGGGGGCCGCGGGAGGCCATTGTCTCGGCGGGGGCGGGGGCGCGGGGCGGGGCGGGGCGGGGCGGCTCGGCGGGCGGCGGTGTGGGGCGGCGCGGCCCCGGGGCGCAGCGCGGCGCACGCCCGCCACTCGGCCCGGGGCGCGGGGCAGCGCTCACCTCGGCGGGGCGGCGCGGCCCGCGGGTCATGATCTCCGCCGTGTCCAGCCCGTGGCTCACGCAGCTCTCGCACTTCTGCGACGTTGCAGCCTTCACGGCCAGCAGCCTGAGCAGCCTGGGGGCGGCGGGGGGCTTCCCGGGCGCCGCGTCCCCGGGCGCCGACCCGTACGGGCCGCGCGAGCCCCCGCCGCCGCGCTACGAGCCGTGCGCCGCCGCCGCCCCGGGCGCCCCGGGCCCGCCGCCGCACGCCTACCCGTTCGCGCCGGCCGCCGGGGCTGCCACTAGCGCCGCCGCGGAGCCCGAGGGCCCTGGGGCCAGCTGTGCGGCCGCCGCCAAGGCGCCGGTGAAGAAGAACGCGAAGGTGGCCAGCGTGAGCGTGCAGCTGGAGATGAAGGCGCTGTGGGACGAGTTCAATCAGCTGGGCACGGAGATGATCGTCACCAAGGCCGGCAGGTCAGGGCGCCCCTCCCCAGCTCCGCGCCTCGGTCCGATCCAAGCGAGCGGGGAGGCCAGCGGGGTGGGGGCGCGGCCGGCTCCTTAGCTCTGCGGTCCCGGCTCCAGCGTCAGCCGCTAAGCGCACGGGCCGAGTGGACGGCCAGGGCCGGGAGACTGGCTGCCAGGGTCCAGCCGCAGTCCCAGGACGCCGGCCGCCCAATGTGCGGGCTGGCTCCGCTCACCCGGCCCTCCCAGGGGCCTCACCAACCAGGCGGCTCCCTGTGGATCCCAGCTTCTCAAAGGAAACTCCTTGCTTTGGTTCCCTAGTTCAGTCCATCCGGGATAGATAGAGGTGCAGCCGGTCCATGGTCTGGAGCGTTGTAGCATTGAGTTAAGCCCCTTAAAAACTGTGCTGTTCTCGGTAAAGTTGCTACCCAGCTTTCTCAGGCCTGCGTTTCGGGCGACTGTGGGGCCTGGCTCTGCCGCCCTGGCCGCCGCCTTCAATTGGCCTGTGTTTGTTTTAAGGGCCCAGAGAGAAGGGGAACAAGTTTTGCGATGCAACCGATTTGACCAGCAGACAATGGCGGGTGCCGGTCTGTGTCTAATGTACACAGGAGACACCGGCTCCGAGTCCGCACAGAGGAGGGGAGCTCAGGGCCTGTTTGTAGAGCCTTCTCGTGGTTTCTCTTTCCCTGCCGCGGTGTCCTCCCTGGGGGAGGCTCCAGCTCCAGGTCGGGGGTCTTCTCCAGGCTCTCCTGCTGTTGCTGAGCACACGGCCTCCCCCACCCCGCTGCCCACAGGACTGTGCCCCAGCCTCTGGCCCAGTCCAGCCCAGCAAGGGCCTTGGTGCAACCAGGCTTGCCCCAGAAGCCTGAATTTTGCAGCTCCCTCCTGCCTGTAGAGGGTGGTGGGAGGGTGAGGCAGGACTGGCCAGGAGGCTGGCTCCATGGCATCTGCTAACTGCCCACTGCCCACAAGGAGCTGCCTGTGAGGGGTGGCCGTAGGACGGGCAGGTGGGGGCCAAGCCTCATACTGTCCTCCAGGGCCCAGCGGCCAGCACTGCTATGGCATCAGGACAGGGCCGGCCCACGGCCAGCGGCCCATGCAGGAGCTTCAGAATATCCTTTGCAGAGCCTGGAACCATCACCAAGTCAGACTCCAGGGGAGGGGAGAGTTGGGGGACCACGGAGGCAGGAGCCACGTCTGCCCTGAGTAGCTGCCTCTTGGGAACTTGCGTGTGTCCCTGAGGAAGGTGGGGAGACCCCGCACTGGGCAGGAGGTAGGGCCTCAGAGTCAGGGCTGTGGGCTGCAAGGTTTGGCTTCACCAAAGGGGTCGGGCAGCAGCCGCAGACCCAGCCAAAAGGGCGACCAGGACTCCTCCGAATCGCACAGACGGCCTCGCTTTCACTTTGTTCGAGCCGGGCGCTTAGGCCATTTGCTTAGATCGAGCTGGGGGAGGTTCTGCTGAGGGCTGCGGAGGATCCCTGGGAACGCTGAGGTCACCAGCTGAGGCTAACTCGGGTCGGGTGGCTGGAATCACCGTGGCTAGTTGCTTGGTGGGGTCTACACAGGCTGAGGTTGGGGTGTGGAGGCTCAGCGATGGCGCAGAGTGAGCCACTTTTGTGTTTCAGAGAACAGCCAGGGGCTGTCCTGCCGACCCACTGGCCCTGGCTGGGCAGGGGCCTGGCCAGTTAAGTGGGGAGCAGGAGAGGAGACCAGGCAGGGAGGCCCCGCACTGGGCGCTGGGCGGTCGAGGTGAGTGGCCCTGCCCTCCCCCACCTGCGGTGACCCTAGGTCCCGCTGCCCCCCAGGCGGATGTTCCCCACGTTCCAAGTGAAGCTGTTTGGTATGGATCCCATGGCCGACTACATGCTCCTAATGGACTTTGTGCCGGTGGACGACAAGCGGTACCGGTGAGCACCTCGCTGGCCTGGGAGGAGGCAGTGGGTCCCTGCCTGGTGAGGTGGGCATGGGCGGGGCGGCCCAAGACCTGAGCGACATGTGCCCCTCCCCACTCCCCTAGACCCCAGACACCTACACACTAGCACGGCCCCTGCATTTTTGCGTGTCTCCCTTTCCCATGAGGTGGGCGCCTTGTCCCTCCCCCAGCCCCTGGACGCTGGGCCCCTGAGCCGGCAGGAAAGGTGGGGTGGCCCAGAGAGATTATGCAGGGCGGGCCTCAGCCGCCTGGACAATTAAAAGCAATTAATAAGGAGAGCTCGGTCCGCCCCCGCACCCTAGGCTGTCGGCCTGGTCAAATCCAGGCTCTGCTGCACTGGCGACACTGGAGGCCAGCTGGGAGGCCCAGAGTGAGTGACCCGTGTGCTGCGAAATGTGGCGCCGGAGCCCAGCCTCCTTCCTCTTGTTGCTTCCTCCCGGCTTGGGGCCTTAGGACTGGGAGTTTCTGTTTTCTCACAATCCCCCCTGAAAAGCTCCCAGCCCACGTAGCAGCTCAGTTTCACAGATGGGACCCTCATCAGAGGCACCTGCAGGGTTCCCTCAGCAAGGCCCTCTTGGCTCACCCCAACGTTTTGTGACCCCTGCTCGGGGCGCCCCAGGTATGCCTTCCACAGCTCGTCCTGGCTGGTGGCCGGGAAGGCAGACCCTGCCACGCCGGGCCGAGTGCACTACCACCCTGACTCGCCCGCCAAGGGTGCGCAGTGGATGAAGCAAATTGTGTCCTTCGACAAGCTCAAGCTGACCAACAACCTGCTGGACGACAACGGCCATGTGAGCGACACCCCCGGCCCACCCCCGTCTCCCCTGCCCCCGCAGACCCCCGGAATCTCTGCTTATCAGAGCCAGATGCAAAGCTTTGGCCGCTTGGGTGTGGATGAGGGACAGGCCTCGGAGAGCAGACCCTCCGCTCAGGGCCTAAGGATCTGGTGGTAGAGGGGTCATACTTCCTCCCTCCCCCTACTCCTGTCTTTGGCTGGAAGCTTTTTAGCTGGAAAGGGTGGGGCCGTGTGTGGGGGGGTGGGGGCCGCAGCCTCTGGAATCTAGGCGGAAAGGCTGGTACCTGCCCCACACAGGGCAGGCATTGCTTCTCCAGGACCTAAGGAAAGAAGGTCCCAGCTCTGCTTGGCCCCTCAGCCTGGCCTCACTTAGGGAGTTCAGGATTTTGCCGGGTTGTCCAGAAGTTCGCTGCCTGTCCGGACCTTGGCTGGTTTCCTAGCTCAGACCTCGCCACCTTGTCTTCCAGATTATTCTCAACTCCATGCATAGATACCAGCCACGCTTCCACGTGGTCTACGTGGACCCGCGCAAAGACAGTGAGAAATACGCAGAGGAGAACTTCAAAACCTTTGTGTTTGAGGAGACGCGCTTCACCGCGGTCACAGCCTACCAGAACCACCGGGTGAGGCCGAGGCCTGGCACAGTCAACACTTCTGGGAAGGGGTGCAATTTTCAGTTGCTGCCTGGGGGACAGAGGTTCGGTTCCTGTAAACCCAACCCGATGGAGCCCCACCCCTGAGGTCCTCAAGCAGCCGATCCCCCTGAGGATCCCCCTGCCACAGGCAGGACCAGCCTTCTATCAGGCTGACCTCTCGAGTGGCAACTGTCACTGTGGCCTGAAAGTTTGTTTACCAAGCCTTTCCGGAAACTCCCCATCAGGGGCCTGATGCGCGGTTTACCCAGATTCCTAGGGCGCCCCTCCACTCCCCACTGCTGCGGCATGGGGGGTGGAAGTGACCACATTCCCATCCCAGCTGGGGGAGGGCACAGGGTCTCCATCCTAACCACTGGGGGCAGAAAAGACGGATTCCTTAGCGATAAAGGGGGCTCCTTGGCACCCCTGTCGAAGGAGAGAGGCACAGCCTCCGATGGGGAGGGAGCAGTTGTGGGCCCACCGCTTCTTGTTCGTGGATAGTAGAGGGGCCCTAATTGGGGCCGTGTCTCCTAACACTCCCCTCCTGCCCTGCCGAGGTCGGGTGGCCCCTGGAGCAGGGGCTGGAGCCGCTTGCTTGCTCAGTGCCTGCTTCTCCGCAGATCACGCAGCTCAAGATCGCCAGCAACCCCTTCGCCAAAGGTTTCCGAGACTGCGATCCCGAGGACTGGTGAGTGTCCTCCGAGGAGTGGGCGATTGCGCCGGCGCTGACTGGGCTCCGCATGACGCGCTGCCCGCCTCCCTCCCACAGGCCCCGGAACCACCGGCCCGGCGCGCTGCCGCTCATGAGCGCTTTTGCGCGCTCGCGGAACCCCGTGGCCTCCCCCACGCAGCCCAACGGTGCGGAGAAAGGTAGGGCAGGGGTCGTGGGATCTGGGCAGGCGGTCGCACCCCGCCTCGCCTGCGCCTCAGGGGCGCTCGCGGCCTTCGCGCGCGTTGCACAACGGCTGTGGCGGCGGGCAAGCGCGCACTCGCCCGCCCGGCCCGACGGCTGCGCCCCGCCTGCCACGCCCGCCGGCCGGGCGGAAGGTGCGGGCCCCTGGGGAGGGCCCGGGGCTCGGGCAGGGGCGGGCGTGCTCTCGCGGGCCCCTCGGCGGCGCCGCCGGCCGCGCTCACTCCTCGGCCCTCCCCGCAGACGCGGCCGAGGCTCGGCGAGAATTCGAGCGTGACGCGGGCGGGCCGGCCGTGCTTGGGGACCCGGCGCACCCGCCCCAGCTGCTGGCCCGGGTGCTGAGCCCCGCGCTGCCCGGGGCCGGCGGCGCCGGCGGCCTCGTCCCGCTGCCCGGCGGGCCCGGAGGCCGCCCCAGTCCCCCGCACCCCGAGCTGCGCCTGGAAGCGCCCGGTGCGTCGGAGCCGCTGCACCACCACCCCTACAAGTACCCGGCCGCCGCCTACGACCACTACCTCGGGGCCAAGAGTCGGCCGGCGCCCTACCCGCTGCCCGGCCTGCGCGGCCATGGCTTCCACGCACACCCGCACCCGCACGCGCACCCGCACCATCACCCCGCCGTGAGCCCCGCTGCCGCAGCCGCGGCCGCAGCTGCCGCGGCCGCCGCCAGCATGTACTCGTCGACGGGGGCCGCGCCACCCGGCTCTTACGACTACTGCCCCAGATAATGCGGGTGCCCGCCCGTGGGTCCGGTCCACCCAGCGTGGACCACCGCGGTGCCCCTTCCCCGGCCTCCAAGCCATCGGGCCCTCCTCCCGCCAGCCCCAGAGCCGTCCAAGGACTTGGTTCCCTGGCCCCGGGGCCACTGCGGGTCCCTCCCCGGGTCCGCGCCGCCAGTGCCAAAGTGCGCGGTTCGCGGCGGAAGGAAGTGATATTTATTGTTCTCCGCGAGACCGCGTCCTCCCCCGGCCCAGCTGGCAGCTGCAGTGTAGACGACCCGAGAACCCTGTCTGCAGGCGGTGTAGAGACTTGTAGATATTTGTAGATACTGTAGATACCGTGCCGGCGCCGACTTGATAAACGGTTTCGCCTCTTTTGGAAGCTGCCTGAGTGTCCATTTCTTTGCGTCCAGTTACATCGCGCGGGATGTCTTGGGGAGAGCGAGTTCTGTTCAACTCGGGGACTCGCGGTCCCCTCAGCCACGTCCCCACAGTCCGAAGGTCGGGCCCTGGGCGGGGCGGGGGTCCCTGCAGCGCGCTCCGAGCCCCTCCTCCCAGCCCCCTCCCAGGCCACGCCTCCCAGCGACCTCTCCCGGCCGGTCCGTGCGCCCCGCCCCCACTTCCACCTTGAGTCCCCAGCCCAACCTCCGCCTGGTTGTGCTGCCGAGTCTCCTCCGTCCCAGGTGTGCAAGGGGCCTTGTTACTTAAATTCCTCACCCGGACGTTTCCCTCTTGAGGACTTGGGCCCCCACTCCTGGCCTGTTCTCAGGACAGGTGCCTGTGTTTTTTTCTACAGAAGCCAGGACAACAGTCACCATCACACAGGACAGGACACTGTCCGCTGGGGGCAGGAGGGGAAGAGGGAAAGCCCTGACTCTGTTCGGGAAAGACAAAAACAGACAATTCTGCTCTGGTAGCGTTTCCCAGTCTGGCCCCGGCCCAGGCCTGCATTTTCCCCTGTTTATTGACTTTATTCGCTGTGAGTGTCCCCATGGAGTGACCTGGACGGAGGCACAATGACAGTGGTCATGAGTCATCTTGAAACCTGCCTGTGAAGCTTTTTTCCCAGGCCAGGTGGTGAGGGACCTCTCCCCATCAGCTCAACACCAGGGATGGGGCCAGAGGAACCCTTTGATCCCTCCCTTCCTGAGTCCAAGCAGGAAGTGCTGATGGACGGCGGTCACCGTCAAGGCTGCCGGCTTGGACACGAGATGGATGGGAAGTGCAAGTGGCTGAGGTTCTGTCCCCCTTCTGTGCCTGTCCCAGTGTGTTCGTGACAACTGCTGCCATGTGGCCCTGGCAGCCTGGTGCCACCTCTCTGAGGGCCCGGCCAGGCATTTCCTGATGTCCGCCCTGGGCTGGACTCTTTTTTTTTCCAGATGCATTTGCCCTGGTGGCGGGAAGTGACCAAGAGCTTAGCAGTCAGATGGCAGGACCTGTTCCTGAGAGGCAGGTCTAGGAAGGGAGAGGGCAACCAAAGCTGCTGAGGGGTGAGCTCTGGAGTCAGGGCCCCTCAGAGCTTCAAAGAGCACCTGCACCAGGGCATGAAGACTCGCAGCATCTGGCCAGCAGCTCCCTGGATGTAGCATCAGGAACACACTCCTAAGGGCGGCCCTGGACACCTAGCCCTGATGGGCACCCGTCCACCCCCAACTGCAGGGCTCCCTCTGGGCGAGCCTGCTGTGTCAATGGGCTCCCTGCTTGGGGTCATGAGTGTACCTGGCACCCACCTTGTCCTGGGAGGCCTGCAGGAGTGATGGGCAGTGGTCTGCCCAGCTGAGCTGGTCTCCCCTGCAGGTGCTGGGCACCCCTCTGGGGACACTGGTTCTCGGGCCTCCCTCTTCCCTGTACCATCCAGACCGTGGGGGCCGGGGGCTTGGGATGGGAACCATGGTTGTAGACATCAAAGCTGAAGTGAGGAGAAGCTCCCCCACACTAACGATGGCACCTGGTGTTTGCAGGTAAGAGGACGCACCCACGTGCACAGCCCGCTCCCAAGATCACCACCCATTTGACATGCAGAGCTGCGCTGCTGTCCGGCACGGGGGCCACTCACACGCTAAGGATCGGGAATGGAACCAAGGTGAACAGCAGGCCCCCTGCCAGCTGCGTCCCAGTGCCAGGCGGCTGGTGGGCTGGACACTACAGATGCTTGCCCGGCCTGGGGAGCAGCCCCAGAGTGTGGTTTCCTCCCCACGGCCCCTGTGGGGGCCTTTGCCTGGCTGGGAGCAAGTGACATTGGCGTGGTGAGCTGAGTGCCTGGCCGGCCATGCTGTGCTGGCCAGGTCTCTATTGCTGACCAGCATCCAGTCCCCTGTGAAGGGCAACTGCTGGTTCTCAGGTGGGTGCCCTGCTATCTGCCACCTCCACAGGCTGCTATCACTTTCATCCTGGGGGTCACAGGGAAGGGCTGGCTAGGGTCATCCAGCTTCTGCCATGCACTCCACATTTCAGAGTGGCGCTCGGGCCAGTCTCGGGCCCTCGTCCCTGAAACAAGGGCTAGGTGTGCCCCCGCCCACTGCAGGTGCAGTCTGACCTTCCCCGGACAATCCTTGTCCTCCTGTGACCGTCCTCTCCCTTTTCCAGCCCCTCATTCCTGTTTGGCCATGCCTCTGTGCTGTGCTGTGTGGGGCCCGGGTCCTATTCCACCTGCATCTCGTGGGCCCCCCTGGAGCGTCTTCCTCTGGGCTCCCCGTTGGCCCAGAGGCCTGCGCTGCTCCCCTCGCTCTCTCCAGATGTACAGCTGCTGGGGAGGACGAGAGCTTGGACCAGAAGGGTCCTTCAGTCTTTTTTTTTTTTTTTTTGGTCCTTCAGTCTTGAAGCTTTTCTGAAAATGATGGACATCCACTGTGGGAAAGAGGCGACCTTGAGCAAGTGGAGGCAGGTGGGGCCTATCCGCTCCCCTTTCACCCATTTGGCCCCTCATCGGGGCCTCGGGGACCCAAGGACTCTGGGATGTGGTGAGACGTCTCCCATGATCTTGGAGCCTCTGTCTGGGATGTGAGCCGTCCAGCCCCTGGGATGGCTCAGGGAACTGCCCGTCCCTCCCGGTGCCCTGGCACAAGTGGCTGGTGGTTCTGGAGACTTGCCCAGTGCACCCCGCAAGCCCCCTTCCTCCATGTGCCCAGGGCCCCTATGTAGGAGCCCTGTGACCCCACAGAACTGCTCACTGGTGTGAGGACGCACTGGATGGACCCCTGCACCACACTGGGGTGAGGCTGGAGACCCCTAAGGCCCTTAGGGGCTGAGGTGCCCGGTGAGCTATGGGTACAGCAGTCTGGTGACAAATGTCTTGGAGGGGCGGGTTACACAGCCCCCCAGGGAAGCCTCGTGGGGCTGTGCGCTGAGATCCAGCTGCTGGGGCCTGGAGTTGAGGAGGGAGGGGCCCTGCAGCCCCCTTCTGCCCAGCAGAGGAGCCCACAGGGGGTGTGGGACACGTGTGACGCTGCTGGGGGGAGGCACTGGTCTCCAGGTGTGCTGCAGATCAAAGCCTGTGCAGGTGGCCAGAGGGAGGCGGAGCCCGGGAGAATGTGAGTCCGGTGCCTTGCAAATGGGGAGGCCTGTCCTCTGTGAGGGTCCAGGACCCGGCTTCTCCGTGGGGACCTCGGCACAGCCCTGTCCCCCTCCAACACCTCCAACACCTCCAACACCCGCCTTGGAGCAGCCTCTGAGTCCCGACTGGGGTCCAGCAGAGGTGGGGTGCGGGGGCAGCCCTGGGCCCCGGGAGGGGTGGGGCTGTTTGCTGGCCTACCTCACAGGCTTTCTGTATTTAGGAAAACACAAGTTGCGCTTTGATTCAACTCCCTTTCCCACTGGTTGTACTTCTTTAAACCAGATGGGTTCACGGGATGAAACTTTGGAATCTCGGCATCTCTATTTTAACTGCTGCCAGGTCTGTGTGTGGGAAACAGCAGAACCAGAGGTATTTTGCTGGAAGCAGCCACGTCAGGGGGAAGCCTGGGTTCTAACAGCTTAGTTCCTTAATTAAAAGAGCGGCACCATGGACATCCTTTCTCCGCCAGCTCTGTCGCCTAGAGTCAGCTTCAGCTCTCTCCTCCACCACCGCGGCCGGCCATGAGGCTGCCCGGGCCGGCGGCCCCCAGAGGCCGGCCCTGATGGGAAGGCCTCTTCCTCGGTGGCACTGCACCCCAGGAGAGGCTGCTTTCTGTCTTCTCAGCCACGTGTGTGTGCCTGCAGGGCAGGGACTGCGAGGCTCTGGGGTTGGCCTCTCCTGGTGAGGACAGCCAGCCCCGCCCCCCCAGGAGACACCCCACCCGCCTGAGCGCCCCCCACAGCAGCCGACCCCTCCCTGCACACCCGTCCCCCCACCTCCCCCGGCTCCTCCTGTCACCCTGGCCTTGATTCTTCTCCCTTTTTTCCCACCTCTGACTCAGCCTTCATCCCAGAATGCATTTACTGGATTCTTCCCCAGGACCTCTTATGACCTCATCACGCAGTGAAGGTGGCGATGGTGGCCAGGGCCTTGTGGAGGGAGAGGCTGGCACTCTCGGGCTCCCCAAGGACCATGGCTGCACGTGGACCTTCTCCCGGCAGGGGGGTGCATTCCCCTGAGGGCACGTGGGGTCTCCACCGCAGGCCCCCTCCCTGCATGCCCGAGGGCCAGTTCCGATGAGGCCTGCGGTGGGGCTCAGGGCTGCAAGGAGCCTGGCACAACAGTGTCCCTCAGCCACCTGGTGTCACTGTCCATCTGCAGTGTGGGTCAGGTGGAAGGCCGCCCCCTCTTCCCCTCCAACGTGGTGCCGGGGACTCAGAGCCCTGTGAGTGTGGCCATGGGGATGCAGCAAAGTATGGAAGCAGCCCCATCAATGCAAATAATCCCCTTCCGATGACAGTAAGTAAGGTCTCAGAGGGACTCAGGGAAACAGGCGGCTTCACTAAGACGCGGCTGGCTGGCCTGGAAGCTCTCGGGCCGGGCCCGTCTCTGGGGAGAGCCTGCTGGGCACAGAACTGCAGAAAGCAGAGCTCCCAGGCTGTGCCCCACCTGCGTGCACCTTGGCAGACGTGGGCAGTGGGCTGCAGGGGACACTGGGGCCCCAGACTGCCAGCTGAGCGAGGAAGTGGACACAGATGCGCACACATGGACTCACACACCTATCACCCTGAGGCTGGCCTGTGCCAGGGGCAGCCTGTGGGCATCTGGGGCAAAGTCCCCATCCCCACAGGGGTGGCCGAGGAGAGGCTACTGGCCCTGAGAGGGCTGCTGCTGTGTACCCTGGGCAGCAAGACTGGCGAATGCTCCCCAAGAGCAAGGGGCAGCGGAACTCCACGGACGGGGCAGACCCAGCACCCTGAGGAGGACTGTGGCGGCCCTGCTCCCCCTCCTGTGGGGCTGGGTGGCTTCCGGCACATTTCACCTCCTTGGCTCCGATGATCAAGCCCTCCCTCTCTGGGTAGCTGGCCTGGAAGGTCCATTTAGAGGCGGGGCCCAGGATTGCAGTCAGCACCCCCTCAGGAGAGCTGCACACCCCATCACTGTCCACCAAACGCTGCACAGCTGACCCCAGAGATGCTGCAGCCCCACCACCTGCCTCCATCACCCCCGTGTCCCCATCCTGCCCTTCTAACGGGTGGGCTGTGGGCGGGAGCCCCAGGGATTCAGGCATCCTGACCCCATTGCTGCCAGGAAGGGGGGTGCTCTCGGGTGGGCCAGGCCGCCGCAGGGCCGGGAGGCCTCCTCCCTGTGCTGGCGGGTCCGTTCACTCCTGGAAGCTGGCCTGCCCTGCACTCAGCTGCTGGGTCCCTCCAGTGGTCAGCTGTTGCCCATGCATGTGTCTTGTCCCAGTGAGAAAGTTCCCAGAAGACAAAGAAATCCTGTCACGTGAACACCCAGAAAATAACCTACAATGAATGAAAAACCTGAGTTAAGCCACGGCAAGAGACCACTCCATACCAGTTAAGACTGATGGCTATTACCAAAACGAAACCAAACAAGCAGAAAAGAAGAGATGCTGGAGGGAGGTGGACAGAAACCCCATGCCCTGTTGGAGGGAATGAAAGATGGAGGAGATGCTGCGGAAAACAGCGTGGAGCTTTCTCAAAAAGTGAAACCTCGAAGCCCCACAGGATCCTGCAATCCCACTCGTGGGTGCACAGCCTGGAGAACTGGAAGCAGGAGCTGGACCTGATAACTTGCCCACCCACGTTCACAGCAGCACGCACAAGTGTCAGCAGCTGATCAGTGGATGAAAGACGTGGTCTGTCCACACGGTGGAATATTACTGCATCATAAAAAGGACATTCTGACACACAACATAGATGGACCGTGAGGACATGACACTCGAGGAAATTAGTCGGACACAAAAGGACAAGTCCTATGTGATTTCACTTATGTGAGGTCCCTGGGGTTGTCAGATTCACACAGTTGGACAGTGGGGGTGGGGCCGGGGGAGGGAGTGGGGTTAATGGTTGGTGGAGACAGTGTCAGCTGGGAAGGAAGAAAAGTTCTGGTGGTGGTGGCTGCACAACTGTGAATGTACTTAATGCCGCTGCGCCGTGCACTTAAAGGTGGTTAAGATGGGATGGTTTGTAATGCATTTATGTCTATTTAACAACTAAAACCCTGGGACCATCCAGAGTCTGCAAAAACCACTCTGTTCATCTTGACTTGATGAAGTCGGTCCTCACCTGTCTCTAAACCTGCGGTGTTTCGCGTGGCAGTTTTGTCCCCAGGGGCCTCCGGCAGCGTCTGGAGACACCTTTGCTGTCACACTGTGGGTGGAGGCACAGGGCGCCCACGACACAGACTCATCAGGGCAGACGTTACAGGGTCAGGGTCAGCCCCCGGGGCGGCCCACCTGCGCTGAGCCTTGGCGCGGCCTGGCACGTGGCTGGGCGGCAGCTGGACTGGTGAGCGCCCTCCTGAGGGGGCTGCCCTCCCGCTGTGCTGCCACCAGGCCGAGTCCCCTCGGGCCTGGGGACCCGGCTCCTCGCGAGGCAGGCAGTCTGGCCCCCAGCTAGAGCCTGGGTGTGGGGTCCGGACCCCCAGAAGTGGCCAGTGTGCCTGGCCAGTCCAGCTGGTGGGACAGAAGATGCCTGCTGGGATAGGAGTGAGCTTTCACGGACCCCGGTAGGCACTGCCAGAACTACCAGGAAAGTCTGCCCATCCTGACCCTGACCCTGGGAGCCCGGGCTTTTGCTGGTCCCTCCTCCTCGCCCCTCCTGGCCAGCTGAGCATCTCTCTCAGCACCCTGGGTTCCATCTGGCCCACGAGCAGACACACGTTCAGAGGGGACTCCTCCAGGCCCGGCTGCTGGGCTGGCGCCCCATTCTGGGCTGGCGCCCCGTTCTGGGCTGGGCGTCCAGGAGCTCACCTGATACCTGGATCCTGTGAGGCCGCTGCTTCACGTAGAAGGGTCAGGTTGAAGCCGCACGCAGGCTCCAGGGCTGCCGTTTCCCCTCCTTTAGGTCTGTGCTTGAAATTTCCAAAATAAACACAATGCCAATTGTTCAATAAATTCTCAAGATCCACAAAGTGTACGTCGTGTAGTGAGAATTCCCTCCACAGCCCATTGTAACTCAGTTACTAAATCACAACTTACGGACATAATACACCAAAATTGCCCCAACACTTATACGTTGTTTGTAAATTCATTAAAAACACTTCCAAATATTTAAGAGAAGGACAAGACTCACTTACATGTAAACGCATCCTAATGGGACTCAGGGAGCCGCTTCTCCCCTCCTGCAGTGAGTCCTTGGTGGGGCCCCAGGCAGGCGGCAGCCAACCAGGTCGTGGGAGCTCAGCTTGGGCCCCACCCAGCCCACGAGGGCCTGGTGACTTCTCACAGGGGCTGCCCCCGGCCCAGAAAAAGGCTCCCCACAGGGTCAGGAGCTCTGAACCACAGCCCTGGCCCTCCTGGTCATCTTCAGTCTGACCCTTGGCATCTCCCCTGGGATGAGGGGCTCTGGTTTCACATGGATGGTGGTCCTGACAGGCTGGGATGAGAAACGTCCTTGGAGAGCAGGGCTGAGGGAGGGGCCGTGCGTAGCTGGAGGGAGCGGGCGGCGGGGCGCTCTGCCTGCAGACGGAAGGAGGACCGGGCACCCAGTCCCCACCCTGGCTCTGTCCGCAGGTCTGGGGTCTCACTTTATGAAGGCTGCACTCTTGCTAACTCCCCCATTAGGAGGGGGGGTCTATGCCCTCCCGCCAGTACCAGTAAGGAAGGCTCCGGGCGCCCACCTGGCTCGCTGGCCGAGCCCTCAGTTCCCCCATGGAAGAATGACTCCAAGTCCGCCACGCTGAGGGCCCCCTGAAGGTGCCCTCATGAGCAATGCCCTACCCCGTGCCCACATGCCTGAAGGGGGGGCGGGAGGCCTGGCAGGAGCCGGCTCACTGGTGTCCGTTTACCGACGGAGGAGCAACGCCTGCACCTGACTTGACAGGTTTTACCGCCTGTGGGGGAACATCTGAGGGGGGTCCTTTGTACTGTGGTGAAGCAAGAACAAGAGGTGCCCACTCTCCGCCCCAGCTGCAGGCTCCCAGAGCCGCCCCTGCAGCCCTGCCGGGCCTGGGGGACTCCCTGCTGCGGGCGAAGCCCTGGAGGGCTGCCCTCCGCCGCACCCCACTCACCTCGCAGCAGCCGCCGGGGCTGCTGTGATTTCCGCTACGTGGGAAGGAACAGAAGCAGCCATCCAGGGTGTCGGAGGCACGGCCCTGAGGGTGCACACGGCCCCAGGAGGCTCCTGTTGGCGGAGGCCGGGCCGCTCTGAGCCCACTCGGATGGACAGGATGCTGGAGACCCGTCCTGCCCGCGTGGGTCCCACAGGTGGCCGGCCTCCTGCATGGGGCAGCTCTGGGGAAGGACTCGGCTGTGGATATGACCAGGACAACCCGGGGTTTTGCCCACATGCAGCATCCTCCTGGGCTGGGCTGGGCTGGGCTGGGCGTCCAGTGGGGCCCTGTTTCTTATTGAGCTGTTAGGGTTTGAGGCTGGGCAGGTCCTTGGCGATCTGCTGCCGTGTAAGTTGGGGCCTCATGATGGTTCCAGGGTAGTGGGCGCCCTCCGCCTGGCGCCCACAGGTCTGGAGGCTGAGGAGCCTGCCCGCGCCTGAACCCGGCCCACAGCCCGCGGGCTCGAGGTCTGAGGGCCATGTCGGGCACACAGGGCTGATGGGGCTGTCACAGCCAGACCTGTGCCCACACACGGCAATTCGGCCACAAGGCGCCCTGGGACACTGGCCACAGCACGTGGCCTTGGCGGAAGCCCAGAGCCCAGCACAGGGTCAGCCCTGTGGGTGCCTCTGACACAGGTGGGGCCAGATCCAGACGACTCCAGTCTGCGTCCACGTCTGCCGGAGTGCTGGTCATCCTCGGAGAAGAGACACAGCAGCCCTCACTCTCTGGGGCATCTCTGGCCCTCGTGATCCTCATGCTCTTGTGCTGCCCTGTCCCTCGTCCCGGGCGCACGCTTCCATGGCTGCTTTTATAAATTCAGTGATTCTGCCAAAGGACAGCCAAGCTGACCACACAGACATAAACGGGCAGGGGTACCACATCCTCAGCCAGGCTGCACTGCCTGGCACCTGGCGGCTCAGGGCCACAGCTGCGGCAGGACCTGCAGAAGGACTGACGGGGCTCAGCCCCCTTCCCTGCCAAGCAGCCCACTCCGGAGAGCAGCAGTGAGGATGGACGTCGGCACCAGTCTCCCTGCGGTTCACGGCTGTGCTACAGTGAAGCCAGGCAGGTTCTGAGACAGAGTCCTTTGCAGTTTAGCAGCTGCTGTGGCCGCCGTCACCTCTGGTCCCATCTCCAGGACAGGCTCCCACAGAGGGACACTGGCCAGGACAGCACGCTTTGCTGGGGGTCGGGGGCACATGTGGGAGCCCAGTGGGACAGGTTGGGCAGGTCTTCCTCCCGAGGTGAGCATGGCCTCCAGCACGTCAGCAAACGGCACCTCACATGGAGAAAGTGGAGGGCAGTGTCCTGAGTGGAATGCGGTGCCCGGAGGACGCCCTGCACACGCCTCCCTGTCTGTGTCTGACGAGGCTCTAGCTGCTGCTGCCTAAACAGAGCTGCCCTCCTTTCTGACACTAGTGATGTCCCCCCACATCCTGGTGGCCTGGCCACGGGTATAGAACACACAGGGGCTGGCATGGCCCCTCCTAGAGGTGATGGAGGACACCCAGCAGGATCTCTGTCCAGCAGGCCAATAGTAAAGTCTGTCTGTCTGCCGGGACAGGGCACAGCCCCCGGGGAGGGAAGGGGCTGTGGGGGAGCTCAGGCGATAACAGCTCACACGGCGGGTGCCGGGGTCTGACCGAGGGGCAGATACCTGCCTGTCTGGGTGGCCGGGGTCAGACGCCTGCTCTGTGCACATGGACCAGCCAGGGCTCAGCAGCCGCCAGTCAGCCCCTTTCTTGGGATACAGGGTCACTAGCCCACACCTACAGCCCTGGACCCCACTGTCCACCATGAGGTCCTGCTAGCCCGGGTTCCCTGTTCCCAGTGAAGCTTCCGACCTTCAGGGAAGAGTGATCACAGAGCTTTCCCAGGATGTGGGTGCCCCTTGCAGCTGCGGGGAAGGCATGTCCCCTGGAGCCCCTGCAGAGGACGAGCTGGCGTTGCGGGGTAAGTCCTTCCAGCACCCTCGCCCAGACTGCACCCTCTCAGCAACACACGGTGCTGGCATGTCAACCGCACTGGGGTCCCAGCCCACGGCCCCTGCTTCAATCAACCAACCAAACCTCAGAGCCTGTCACCCCCGAGCAGGACCTAGAGGCCAGACCCTCCAGCAGGGGGACTGCTCCAGTGGATTCAGCATCTTGCCACTCACACACGTGTGCCCCAGATTCCCTGGGGAGCAGCAGCCCTCCTGGGGCACACGCACTGAGGGCTCCACTCCCTCAGGCAAAGCGGGATGGGATCCTGAGCATCCCACCGGGTCCTCCGGCCTGAGAGGGGCTGACCTCAGGCAGGGCACCTGGGGGCTCTCCCAGCCTCGTCAGGGGCCCCCGACAGCCCCCATGCCAACTTCCAGGGTCCCCTCCTTCCTATCAACAGCCCAGCTTTAAGAGAAGCTGCCCTGACTTCTGGCCTGGTCCCACATAGGAGCCAGCGGCTGCCCCATGCGTGGCTGTGACGGTGCCCTTGGGTGCCCACCAGTCTCCCTTGAGCTGGTGCTTTATGCCCAGAAGCTGCCCTGGGATGGCCTCTTGTGTCCCCTGACTTCACTCTGGGGGGCGGCACCTCCTCCCTCCCACTGATCCTGCTCGGCCCCAAGCCTGTTGGCATCTGCCACCCCCAGCCCTGTGATACAGGAGCTCCTGGCCATCCTTGGGGTGGGGAGCCCAGGACCCGGGCACCATGCCTAGGGTCCTTGCTGGAGGGCCCGACCACCCTGCCTAGTGGAGGCTCTGAGGATGGCTCTGGGCTCTGACCCCAAGGGAACCAGGGGGTCACCCTGGAGAATTCGTACCTCAAGCCTGCAGGTTTGCAAACGGAGTTTATTGTCAGGCGCCCCCAGTCAGCCTTTGACCTGGGCTGCAGGTGCCTAGTGTCCGGCCCAGTTACACTTTAAACCGCAGTCACTGTCCCATACCCAAGGAAGCAAGTGCCAAGCCAGAAGTACGTTGGCTCTTCCCATAATGGAGCCCTCGTGACCTGCGCACCCACCTCCCCGCTGTCAGCATGTCACATGCGCGGGTAGAGCGACCAGACACTGATGCGCTGATCCCCGGAGCCCGCGGCCAGCAGGCCATCCGTGGCGAAGGCCAGGCAGTGAACAGCGGCGCTGTGGAAGGCCAGCACGGCCAGCGGCTTCATCGTCCGCCAGTGAAACACACGGATGCGATGGTCCCAGCCCGCGGTGGCCAGGAGCCTATGGTCTGGCCGGATCCTGACGTCGGCGACCCCAGGGTTGGTGAGCTGGTGAGTTCCATGCACCTGTGATCGAGAGAGTGGTGGGGAGGACCATTAGGGGGCTTCCCAGGACAGGCTGTCTGGAGCCAGAGACCTCTGCCCTTGGCCAGACCCTTAGGCTGAGATAGGAAAGACCTCGTGGGCAGGGTCCTGGGACCCTCCCCATGGAAATGCTGCCCCCCGGCGTCCAGGCAGCACACCCGCGTGACAGCAGCACAAAGTCAGTGCAGAAATCTCAGGACAGCCAAGGCGGGTAAGAGGACGCAGACCCCACCCGCAGCACAGGTGGGAGTGACAGTGAAGGCTGCCCAGGGTGGGACATGCAGGAGTGGGCGGGCGACTGGCCACAGAAGGCCTGGGCCAGGTTCTGAGAGGGGCAGGGCCATGTCACAGGGCACTGCAGGCACATCTGTCCACATGAGCTCTCAGCGGGGCTGGGCCTCCCCACACGCCTTCCCGCAGCCCCTCTGGTCCAGCCACTCTTGGTTCCAGGACTGTGTGTGCCGTGGGGGCCACTTGGCACCTCTGCCCCTTCATCACGACAACCCAACTGGCCACATCCTTCCACCCTTCCTGCCTCGGCCCAGCCCCAGGCACCAGGAGCTCTTCTGCCCCAAAGTCGCCTGTGCGCCTGCAGAAACTCCCCTTTCTCTCCAAATTCACCTCCTGATCGGGCCACAGTGAGACAGGTGGCACCTGGGACCCTGGGCTGCAGTGCTTACACAGGACAACACAGCACAAAGGGACTATAAGGGACTAAAGATAACTGCACACACGCACAGCTGGGCGAAATTGTGAGCGGATACAAAGAGGCCAAAACGCAAGTGCCACCTCTGGGTGCCAGGAGCAGAGGCAGGTCCTGTGCACGGTTCCTGCCCATGGCCCCACCAAGGGGGTGGCCAGACCCCTGATCTGCCCCCACCCCCACCCCATTTAAGGGAGCAGCTCCCTCCTCGGGACCGAGCAAGGTCCCTCTGCTGCAGCACAAGTCCCAGTGAAGCCTCCATGCACGTCTCGTCCGGCCGCTCATCGGCTTCTATTGATTGAAGGGTCCAATAACCCCGGCTGGCAACACAGCTGCCTCCAGGGAGAGTCGTTCGCGTCTATAAAGACAACGCAAGGAACAGGAGGAAAGAGACGTGGGGAAAAAGAGGGTCGCTGTCCTTGGAAGCAACAGGACACTCACCAGGCACTTTTGCCATACATCAGCAAAAAAAAAAGTTGGTGAAGCAACTACGTCCATGCAACTAGAACTGAAGGGCAGACACAGAGCGGGCAGCCTGACTGCGGGGCAGCGCGCCGCTAAGGGAAGTGGAGGAAACACTCAAGACGTGGGGGATCAGAGAAGACAGCAAAAGGAGGAGTGACCCACAGTGAGCAAAGCATCCAGAAACAGCTGTGGCGACTGGAAGACCTTCACTGAATTAGGAAGTCAACTCTCGCTCCTGGAAACTGAAGCTGTGGATCCCGGCTCTGGAACGGTCAGGGGGAAGGTGTGCTTAGTAACATTGCTGGACTCCAAGCCGAAGACGTGCTCCCAGGAGCCAGGCAACCAGACGGAGTCAAGCACCAGGGCAAGAGTCGGGCGGATGTCCCGGGGCCAAGTCTGTGCTAGGCGGCAGATGACGCCACAAGGCTCGGGGGAGGCCCAGGAATTTTATATCCAGCCAAACTGTCGCTCAGGTCTGAGAACAACAGACCAGCATTTCTGAACACATAAGAACTCAGGAAAGCACCCAGAAGCTCTTCCTGGAGCACACGTGGCCACGCCCCAAGAGAGTGATCACACTGTGGCTGGGGTCTACTCTCAACACCGTGACGAAGCTGGAGACCAGGCCTCACAAGCCTGAAGGGCAGGCAGAGTTTGGAAAGAGAGTCCCACCCCATCATAGGAGCCAGGGGAGGACCCTGGGCCCCCAGCTGCCCCGACAAAGCAGGTGAACAGCCCATGGGAACAAGAGAGATCCCTCTGCGGAGCCGATCAACAGAACCCACTCTCCACCTTGTGTCGTTCACACAAACAAAAGTTACTAGACACGCGGAGAAGTGGGAGGAGAGGACCTGTCATCAAGGGAAGAGCAGCAACAGCGAGGGGCCCAGAATGACACAGGTGCAGAGCCTGTCGGACCAGGACTTTGCAGCAGCAGTTAAATGTCCCTTCCAGACAATGAAAAGAAACGTTCAAATAATGACCAAAACATTGTCGTGATGAGGGAACAGATAGGAGCTACAAGCAGAGAAATGGAAATTATAAAAAAGAACAGACCCTGAACAGTCAACTGAATGTGGAAGGAGAAAAGTCCAGTCGGGACGGACTTCAACACCGACTCCGAGACGTGCTAGGAAGTCAGAGGAATGAAGGCGCTGGGCATCGGTGACGGACAGACAGCCCGGAAACAGGCCCCTGTGTACACCATCTCTGACACAAGAGCAAAGAGTCTCTCCAACAAACGGTGCTGGAGCACCGGGGCGTCCACACGCGTAGAAACCCCCGAGGCCAAACTGACGCCAGCACAGAAACTAACCTACAGGTCAGCTGCAAAGCCAGAAGCCTCCTGTGAGGTAACGGAGGGGGCGGGCACCAGGACAGCCCCAAGTGCAGACACAGCCTCGTGTGCAGACACAGCATGGAAAGGCCGACTGGTGGGGCCGCCCAGCGGGACACGGGGGGGACAGCTGAGTGCTGCGTTCCCAGGGTCAGGGCAACCAAGTTCCTGAAGCCGCTCAGTCCGGGTGAAGCACGAGGCCGACCGACGGGAAAGGACGCTGGGACCCGCCCTCGCAGACCGACAGCCCCAGCCCGGCAGCTGAGAGCCTGTCCAGGGACAGCAGGGCCAGGCCTGACGCGGCCTTGCTGGACCGCCAGCCCTGACAGCAGAGCTGAGATCAGCGGCCTCTACAAAGTCAACAAACGCGCGGGAGTTAAGCAGTAGACCTCTAAGGAAGCACCGGATCAAAGGGGAAATCACAAGGGAAAACGAAGACACAAAAACGGACGCTTGTGGGACGGGCCCAGGGATGCCGCACAAACCAGGAGGGACGCCAGGACTGGGCCCCGTGGCCACGCAGAGCCCGCTGTCCGGCTGCAGAAGGCAGCCCCGGGCAGTGTTCACCAGCAAAACAGTAGCGTGAGCCGAGGTCACACGGAAGCTGCCTCTGGGAGAGGGACGCTGGCCTGAGGAGGAGGCTGAAGGCTAAAGAGGGAAAAATAAAAGGCACAAAACCAGGAGGAGCCTGGCCTGAGCCTACTGAATCGTTGCCAAGACAGACTTTTTAGGCAAAAATCCTTTCCAGGGACAAGGGTTCAATTCCCTGGGAAGAGACATTCCTACCCAGCGTCCACGCACAGAGACCGGGAGCACGTGGGACACGGGAAAGGCATGGGTGTCCCCGGGGCCCGGGACCCAGGCGGCTGCAGCCGTGCGCCGGGCGCTGAGAAACACGCGGGACACTTGGGAAAGCCTCCTGGCTTCCACACTTCAGAGAGCGGACACCACTCAGAACTCATTCCCCAAATGCAGAGGATCAAGTGAGAAACTGAGAAGAAGAAAGTAATGCGGGCAGAATCAAACATTTGGAAACAGAAACACTCTAATCAGCTCTGCAGTCAGAGAACAGACAGAACCAGGGCTGCCCGGAACTGAGTGTGAGGAAGGGTCCCAGACGCAGCCAGCCTTTGCTGCTGCACATGCCCCACCGGGTCAGAGCAGCATATGGCGCCCAAGAGACTCGGCGGAGGGAGAGGAAGGTGGAGGGAAATGGTGCAACAGAAAGGGATGCTTACAGATAACAAACACAGGCTGCTCAGGAGCAAAAAGGGACCGGCCTGCAGACACAGAAATCCAAACGGTCATCACAAAAAACTGAGGAAGGTCAGTGCGACCCACAAGTGGGCAGCATCCGCACCCAGCCCTGTGACCTGTCCAGCCACCTCCATGCCTGCCCCGCATCTCATGCCCAACCTCCTGTCCTTCCAGCCACCGCTGTTCAGCACCCGGCCCTCCTCCTCCAACATCCACTGTGGCCGCCAGCGGCCCCGCGTGTCCTGTGCTCTCTGCCAGCCTTCGACTGCCATCTCCCGGCAGAGTCTGGGCCCAGGGTCAGGTCACAGGAACAGCCCACAGCCCTCGACTCTCATTGGGTGTTAACCGTGGGGACGTCTCCCAGGGAGACAAGGGCTGCTTCCAAACCTGCAGTCTGCAGATGAGCCCCGGGGGCCCCAGGAACCGTGGGCGAGCTTCAGTGGAGCCCGAGCCGTGGTCCTCACGTGGCCAACTCGGGCACAGGGCAGAGATGCCCAGTACCACCCACAAGGCCAGAGGATGGGACTCACGTGCTCCCACCTTGCAGCCCCTCCCGGAAGTGCTGTGGCATCAAGGCACAAGGCCTGTCGTGGGGACCTGGACTGGAAGAGACCAGTCCTGCCTGGGCTGGTCAGTGCCCATTCATGGCCATGGCTGCTGCCCTTCCACTATGTCCTGAGAAGTCCAGTGGGTGGGTCATGCCCACAGCTCCTCAGCCCAGAGTCCCCTGGTCTCCCTCTCACTGGACCCGTGTCCTGCTGCTGACACTTTAGAGGGAAGCCCCCGGGAGGGCCAGCGAGGGGATGGCAGTGGCCACGCAGCAGGAACGAGGGGACGCTCGGCCGACTAGAAGGAGCGTGGTGGGGATAGTGTGGTTGTCCAACTCCCAGCCTAGGCTGGCTGGGGTGGGGGCCCATTATTATTCAAAGGCTTAAAAACACTTCTGGCTGTAAATCAGCCCTGGTTCAAGGCCATGGACCCTGCCCCAAGTGTGGGAGGGAGAAGCAGGTCTGCACACCACCTGCGCCTGACGGAGACGCGCCCAAGCCCCGGGCTCCAGGGAAGCCATCTCCGTAGGCAGGTGAGCAGCCCAGTGTTCACCCCAGGACGGTGGCCAAAGGCTCCGGTCACCACTGCAGCCCCTGGCTGAGCCTGTCCTGGACCAGGACCCTCTGGGAGGGGTCCCGGCACCAGTGGCTCTCACAGCGCATGACCTCAGGTGCCAAGAATGTGTACGCAGCGGCCCATCTGGTTCCCATTACCCACGCTCTGCTCAGAAGCCCGTCTCCGCCCGCCCGGCCGGAGATTGATTTGGGCTCCTTAGAGCAGCAGGCTGTGAGGTGAGGCACACCTTCACCCACGTGGTTCCAGGGCCAGCCTGCAGGGCCACCGCAGCACCAAGGGCCCATGGGCGAGGCCGCCTTGGACACTGCAGATGCCGAGGGCGTCAAGGCCCCGAGGCTTCCTCTGTGAGGCCAGTGCTCCACCACCTGAAGGTGTCTGTCAGGGTCTCTGGGGGCATGGATGTCTCTAGCAGGGGGCGGTGGGAGGAGCAGTGCCTCCTGGGTCACCTCCTGGGTCGTGTGCTGCTGAGGGGGACCTCTCCCTCCTGTGCCCCCTCCCCCTCCCCAGACCCCACAGGGCTGCTCCCACCTCAGGGCCCCACCCACTTGCGCTGGTTCTAGCTTGGTCCCCCGACTGACTGTGTGTTTTAGGAAGCCAGCAGCCCCTCCAGCTGCCAAGTGAGAGGTCTCCCTGCATGACCGCAATGTCTGTCCTGGTCTCCCAGGACTTCTCGCCCGCCGGTGACAGCCCTGCCCCGGCTGTCCGGTGCCCAGGCTGGTGATGCCTGCTGAGCATTGCAGCCTGTCCTGATCCTCACCCATGCCCCCACCCCCACCCCACCCAAGTGCCCAGAGGCTCTTCCCTGGCTGTGGGGGCCCAGGGCTGGGCAAGGCCTCCCCTTATGGGGGGGCCCAAGAGATGCCCTCTCCCTGCAGCCACCTGTCTGCAGCGCAGCCTGGACTGCAGGGTACCCCCCTACAGACCTGGTCCTCCAGTGCTCCAGGGACAAGAGCCCAGGTGGGGCTGGGAGCAGGGCCACAAGCTTCTACCTGGGGCCCTGCTCCCCTACCATACCTGTGTTCACAGAGCTGCCTTTCAAGGAAGTTCCCTTCACTGGCTGTGGTCAGGTCTCAGCCTCCAGAGGCTACCTGGCTAATGGGGGCTCCTCTCCTCCCTAAAAGCTAGGGTGCACCCAGGCCACCCTCTGGGGGCTGACAGGGACAGGACACACCAGCACTGCATCCCCTAGGATCTGCACCAGAGTGGGGTTTGGACAAGGGGCTGCCGTCCGCCAACTCCGTCGCCCCACCCCAGCCAGGCTGAGCCCCGAGCACAGGTCCAGACATGGCCCCAGGGTCCCTGCGGGCCCTGTGAGATGGGGCGGCGTGCACAGACGTGCCGGGAAGGCGCCCACAGCGCCCACTCTGCCCGAGCCCCGCCCCTCCCTGCCTCCCTGGGCGGCCTGTGGGCGGCCACAGAGGCCTGACTCCGTGGACTTCCCTACATCGGGTTTTGGGGTTTTTTTTTTTTTCTTCTTTTTGATTAATCAGTTCCTTACTGACCAAATTCCTCTGAGCTTTGCAAACGCGCTTGCATGGTCCTGGATTCTACATGCCTTTTCTCTAGATGGACGAGACGTGACCGCTGTTCCCCGAGGTCTAAGAGAAACCCACACCACATGAGCAGCTCACAAACGCCCCAGCCCGCCCGCCGGCTCGCGGTGATTAATTAGCCCAGGGTCTGCACCGGCTCCTCTTCATGCCTAAATATTGTTTCAGCCCATCAGACTGTTAGTGCAGAGCAGGATAAATGACACCTCAGTCTGGCCCACTGACCTGCAAAGCTCGCTGCTCATCCAGGCTCCAGACGGCCAGTGCCTTCTCTGCAGAGCCCGAGACACCCCTGGCCTTCTGGGAGTCGAAGTCCAGGCCCATGACGGGCTCTTCATGGCAGGCGACACGGCTGCACACCTTCCGTGCAGAGACATCCCACAGGGCCACCGAGCCGTCCTCATAGCCAGCCAGGAGGAGTGGGAGGGGACTGGAGTCAGCCTGCAGGGACAGCATGCAGTCAGCTGTGGGGGGCAGGGGCTCAGGCCAGCCTTGGCTGGGGGGCGCCCAGGGACCCGGACAGAGGGCACTTGCTGCACCACCCTTGCTGGCCCCCGTCCTTCCCGCCAGATGACTCAGCCACCCCTGGGTGGGGCCGGTCACCTGTCTGAACTGCCGGCCAAAGAAAGCCTCAAGCTCCTCTCAGTGAAAAATGAGCCTCCTGTACTTTGTCAAGGTCGCTGCAGAAGCCCCCCAACCGCCAAGCCTGGAGAGTGCCGGTGCTGACGGTGCACACTCCACTGGCCCAGCCGCGTGATGGATGAGGCCGCAGGTCAGAGGGCTCTGTGGCGCCTGCGGGGGAGCGTGGGGACCCCGGGTCGCCCTGGCACCGATCGAGTGGCGGCCCTGCCAGGTACCCAGTCCCAGCAATGTCTCTTCCTCTCCACTGGCCTCTGCCTCCCCCACGGAGCTACCGGGGCTCAGAAACTCCAAGCACACCTCCTCACAGCGCACTTCCCTCAGTGAGGCCAGTGCTGAGCCTGGGGCCTGGGGCTGGTCAGCGAGGCAGCCTCCCTCTTGGGTCACCTGCCCTCTGAGGAGAATCCACTGCTGGTGGGTGAGGCTGGGCCTCCCCACCTGCTGCTAGGGCAGCTAACGTGGGTATGGGGTTCCGCCTGCCCAGAGGCGCTGGGGGCCCACGTGCCACACATGCATACACAGCAGCTCTCTGCGAGAGCCCTCACTCAGCTGGGCAAGGCAACCTGGTTTCGCCAGAAGGCACCGTGTGTGTCTAACATGTGTGGACACTGCACCCTCAACCCAAGGAAGCGTAGTGGCTGTATGTGGTGCTTGAGGTGCCTCCTTGGGGCCCCCTGCAGGCTACAGGCCCTACTGGGTGAGTGGCCCCACAACCATGGACCCCGAGGGGCAGTGCACTGATCACCACCTCCACCCACCTCCCTGCAGCAGCCCTGGGGGCCGGTGCTTGCCAGCTCTTCCCCGACAGGGAAGAGCCCCACCACCACCTTTCAGGTAGCCCGACGGTGACCACCTGGGTGGCTGGCATGATTCACACCACTTTCCCCACAGACGTCCGCTGTGTTGTAAGGGGTGGTCAGGCCCTCTGCTCAGGCAGCCATGCCTCTGCAGACAGGGCCCCCCGGTAGCCAAGGCAGGGTGAGGGCAGGTCAGCACAGTCCAGATGCACGGCCTGCACCCCAGACCAGGACTGCAGACCCACCCAAGAGCACTGGGAGGAACTGCAGGGATGGGGGACTCTGAAGACCGGCCTACTTGGGTCCCCTGGGGCACTACTCTGTCCTCCCACCCTCGTCACCTCAGCCCAGCCTGCACTCCGGCCCCCACCACACATGTTCCTCCCACGTCCGGGCTCCCCCCATCACTAACACACAGGTTCTGGTCAGTCTCTGCAGCCCAAGCCCCCTCAAGGTCTGTGATCTGGGGATCCTGAGCACCTAGGCTACTGCAGGTCCAGGCACCACGGGGCAGCCAGAGCAGGAGCCAGCCTGGCCTTAGGAGCTTGCCCTGCGGTTGCCGAGGGTCCCAAGTGCTGAGGTCCCCCCTGCTGGCGTTGTGCTGCAGCTCCCCCCGGGCCTCTCTCCCGGCACGCAGGACCCCTGTGGCCCCCAGAGACAGGCCCTGCCCACAGCCTCAAGCCTCTGAAGGCCATGCCCTCAATGCCAGGCTGACCTCCACGGGCGAGGTTGCCGTGAGAACCCGTGCCCCGCAGCACCTCGAGGTTCCCAGGGAGCCCTCAGCTCAGAGACCCCTGGGGGGGCTCCGAGGCCTGACCACCCACGCTGACGACTGTCCTTGCCACACAGGTCAGCTGCTCTGAGGCGCAGATAAGGAGTCATCTGGACGTTGCAGAAAGAAACCCCAGGTCAGGCTCCTCTGCCTGATTAATACAGCCAGACAATGAGTGACAACCTGGACCTTCAGGTTGAGGGGGAAAAAGGACGTGTCAGATCAACATCGCCTTCCCTCAATAGGCTGCTCTGCTCTGGAGCCGCATCTGCAGACAACACAACTGTCCTACCGTCAGCCACGTCAATTACCACAACTAGGTTGCACATCCCGTTTCTACACATCTTCCTGAGAATCTTACACGATTAGGCAATGATTGTTTCCAGGAAGCAGAGAGTGAGCGGAGGCAGAGATATCCCGCCCCAGACCTGCAGCCTTCGGTGTTCCCAGCACGTGCCCGCCACCAACCCGCTGGCACCAGCAGCTCTGTCACCCAGGTGAGCCTGAAGCCCCCACCTCCTTAACCCCAGGGGCTTCCGTCAGTTAAAACTGCAGGGAAACCAACTGCAAAAAAGAGCAGTGCCCTGGAGGGACGAGCTGGGGCAGGGCACCTGGGGTCCTGGCCCGTGGATCCTGCATCTCCAAATGCTGAGCTCCTCTGTCCAGCGCATGGAAGCTGGAGCAGAGGCAAGAATGGCCCCCTCCTGGTCCCGGGCAGCCCAGGGCGGCTCTCGGGAGGCCCGTCCTCGTCCCAGCCCCTGCAGGCTCCATGGGCTGCCGGGTGGTGAGGAGGAACAGCAACCCCCCTCATCCAGGGAGGGCCACGTGGGTCCAGGAGGGGAGTGTTGACTAACCCTGCAAGCCTGCACCACCCTGCTTTTCTGGGATTAGTTTTTGTTACTTCTTTGCCTCATAGAGGCAGGAGTGGGCTTAACATGCTGATGGGGATGAGGACGTGGACACGGAGACGGAGACGAAGACAGGGTCAGGAACAAGGATGGGGTCGGGGGTGGGGACACAGGGACAGGACGGGGACAAGGACGGGCTCAGGGGTGGGGTTGGGGATGAGGACAGGGTTGGGGACGGGGATGAGGACGGGGACAGGGATGAGGACAGGGATGCGGATGGCGACAGTGACAAGCTGGGTGACCCTGTGGGATCTGCAGGGCTCCCTGGCAGCAGCAGGAGGGCGCAGGGGCCACGGGCCAGCCAGGCTGCGGAGGACAGTGTGTAAATGCCTCCCATGGGTCAACCGCCTGGCGGTGACAGAGAGCCAGTCCCTGACAGGCATGATTCACGGCCGGTGGGCGTGGCGGGCAGGCGTGGCCGGCGGGCGCTGGGCCTTACCTGCCAGAGCTGCAGGCACATGGGCATGCCCGGCCTGGCCTCAGCCTCAGGCTTCAGGGAGCACACTGACGTCTTGGATGGCATCTCCAGAATCTGAACCTGACAGTAAGAAAACAAGCTGACTTGGGCCGGTGCCAAGTCAAGTCTGCGCTACACAAACAGGAGGCTCTCCGGGCATTCAGCAAGGCGGCCATGAGCTTGTCTGCTCCGGCAGGAACCCAGGCCCAGCCTCCTGGTTGGGCTCACAGGCGCGTGGGCTTGGGGCCTTGTGAAACGCACGTATCATTCATGAGTGACCTGCTCGGGCAGTGAGTGGCGCAGTGAGTGGCGTTCCCACCCACAGCCGCCCCGGGCTCTTCTGGTTTTCCCTCTGGCCACTCAGCCCTGACTCATCTGGAGGGCCCTAAACTCTCACAGGCATGTGGAATGGAACAGAGACTGCACACCAGGCCTGGCACCCCCACCCTCACCCTGCATGCTGGCCATGTTTAGGGTCGCCTGCATGCTGACACAGGGCCCTCCTGGCCCCCACGGCTGGCTCACACTCCAGCCCGTCCACCTGAGCTGGGCCAGGCTCTGCTCGCAGTTGCAGGGATAGCCAAGGCTGCCAGAAGCAGGCTTAGGGAACTCAGGGTGCAGATGAGGGTCGGGCCCAAGCCACCTGCGACCCTCACCTGCCAAGCGGGGACAAGGGTACAGCCCCCTGTGGGGTTTGGAAGAGGGGGCTTGGCCAAGTGCCCCCACGTGGTGGGGAGGCTCAGCCGGCCTCAGCTGCCCAAAGTTGGACGAAAGCAGCTCTACCAATAATATCACAGGGTGTGCAGCCCCCACAGGGCTGACCGAGAAAACAGTGAGTGGGAGGGAGGCTGTGCCCACCCCAGGGCCACACCCACTCAGCCCCTCCTCGCTGTGGGCAGGGCCCTCACTGCCGGCCCACAGTCCGGAAGGTCAGAGACCAAGGTGCTGGGGCAGGACCCCTGACTCCCTACTTTCTGCATGGCCCCCATGCCAGGTGTCCTCCACTGAGGTTCACCCTCTCATTACATCAAGAGAATGTACTGGTGTCAGGGTGTTGGCTGTTGGGGAGGAAGGGCCTTCGGCACATGCAGATGCCAGGGGAGGGGTGGGAGTGGGATGCGGGGGAAGCAGAAGTTGCTGGACACCGTCTGCACCCTAGACAGCTGGCACCTGGGTTCCTGGGTACCTGAGGGACGGCTGGTGACGGTGAGGAGGGTGAGGGCAAGGGAACTGGGCAGGGCCAGCACCAGGCAGGGTGGGAGCCCAGGGCAGCCCAAGGCCTGAGCCAGGTGCCCTGGGAGGGGACGCGGGGGTGGCACCCAGAGCAAGTGGCCCTTGACCTGAGGCCCAGGGTGTCTGTGGCCTAAGGAAGGCTCAGCGCTCTGGCTGGGTACCCCCACACCCAGCCTGCTTCTACCTGGCACTCAAGGGCAACTGTTGTTTCCAGAAGGAAAAATGTTTGGTTCAGGCAAGTGTGGCCACCCAGACAGCCAAGCCCAGGAGGAGCACGTCTTCCCGGCATTGTCTGGGCACAGGCCGGGCAGAATCCAGATGGAAACATGGAAAACAGCTGCTTTTCCAGGATGTGTGAGGCCCCCAGACCTGCAGCTCCTGCCACGGAGAACTGGGACCAGTCGGTGAAAAACGGCCTGGAGCAGAGGGGCTGGCGGTTCCAGGGCCCAGGCAGCCGGGGGGCAGAGGGCAAGGGGCAGCGGCTCAGGAGGGAGGCTCGGTGCTGCCGTCCGCAAGGAAGCACAGCTGCCTCTTCTCACATTAATAAAATTTTTAACAGGTTTTTGGCAACCTGGCAAGAAAAGTACATGTAGTGCCTAATTGGAGATTTAAATGCCGTTGTGAACAAACAGTTGCCTGTTCCTGCCTCATTATTTATGCACTGAATCTGCTTTAAGATTCACAAGGTCTCTTGGGCGGGGGCCCAGACTTCTGGTGCAAGGCTCACATCCCTGCCCACCCCGCCCACCGCAAGACCCTCAGGGGTCGTGGGGAGGCCAGGGAGCGGGCAGGAAGGGGCTCCCCTGCACGCGTGCCCCGGCCCCCCCACCCACCTTTGGAGCCCGGTCAGCCCCCCTCCTCTGCCCTTGCTTCCTGCCCAGTCGGCCCCACGTCCTGGGCTCTGCTTCCTTTGGGGGTTCTGCCTCTTCTGTCCTTGGGGTGCAAACACCGCTGTCCAGCCTGACCAGTTCTCTGCCACCCCTTGCTGCTGGCCACTTGGCCTGAGCCCCAACTGACAGTGACCTCGGAAGCTCTTCCAGGCCTCGGTCCTGGGAGCTCCATCTTCTGAAGTGTCCATGCTCGTTGGTGCCCCTCTGTGCTGCCATCACCACCTCGGTGCCAGCCCTCACCCCCGCATCCCAGCTCTGCTCAAGGACTCTCACACCAGGGCCCAGTTCTGCTCCCCAAAAGGCGCCCTCCCCTGCTGCCTGGGCTCCAAGGCCCGCCTTGACCTCACAGGGTCTGCCTGGGGCTTCCCTCCACACGCGCTGGCTCCCAAGTCCTCTGATGACCTGCCTGGCAGTCTTTCCCCAGTGCCCCTGCCAGCCTCAGGCCCTGACCCCCGTCCATCCTGTGCTGCACCAGGCCTCCCAGAGACATCGGCCCACCGCAGCCCCCTTCCCGACTCTTACGACCAGGGCTACCTCATAGGTGACCAGGCCCAGACTGGCCCAAGGCCCCAGAGCTACGTGGGTCCCTGAGCCGGCCAGGTGTTCCCTCAACGTGGGGTGGAGGGTGAGCACCTGGGGCTCATAAACCAGGTCTGGGAGGCCAGCACTCACCTCGTCGCCGCCTTTCCCTGGCATGGCCAGCATCCAGCGCTGAGGCCCACAGGCCAGGACGGAGCCCCTGCAGAAGCCCACGCTCTCCAGGCACACAGAGTCCACGATGGCATTCCTGCCCTCTGCCAGGTCCCACACGTGCATCCTCAGGTCCCGGCCCTGGCTGCCGAAAGCAGGTGAGGACAAATGTCAACACCGAGGAAGGGCCTCACATGAGTCTGCGCGCAAGGCGCCTGGGGCCAGGACCTGCTCACGGGCCACCCTGGGGACGGCTGAAGACCGAGGCCTGGGCATTCCATGGCACACACCCTGTGGCCTTCCCCCGTGGCCTTCCCGCTGCCTCCTGTGCTGCCAAACCCCTCCTGCCCTCTGCCCATTTGAGAATTAACTGTGACCACCCGGTAGCACCCCCGTCAGGTGGGGGAGGGGGAGGCCCACACAGGCCAGGGGCCCACTGTGTCATCAGGACATGCCGGACACTGGGGGCAGGAGGCACAGGGATGAGGCTGCACTGCCTGTAGGGGCAGCAATGCCGGAGAAAAGACGAGGCCTTGGCTGGCAGCAGCCGCACTGAGAGCAGAGGACTGGCCTGCTTCTAAGCAACTTTATTTTGAATGTTTCAAACTCCCAGAGCAGTGGTTCCGAGCCTTCTCCACCCTGTACTCCAGGGCTGCACACATTACGGCCACGCCGCTACCTCCCCCGCCAAGGAGACCCCACGGAGCGGCATCACTGCTCTCAAGCAGCCAGCTCAGGGCCCAGGGGGAGCGCAGGGCTTGTCAGTCCTCACCAGGCCCTTCCTCTGTCCCTCATGTGCCTTTTATCCCTAGGATGACATTTCCACATGTGGGGAGGACAGTACAGGGACGACAACGCACATGAGGCCAATTGCCCATCCCGCTTGCCTGGACGGAGGCGCTGGCCAGGCGTGTCCTGTGCAAAGCCCTCACCCCACTATGGTCAGGACTGCGGGAAGGAGACCGTGGCGTCCGCCCACTCCCAGCTGTAGGCCCACCGCCGCACACACCTACTTTATACACACACCTCTCTCACACACACACACACACAACTCTTTCTGTATCTCCCTCCGTGCACGTATTTTCAAATCTCCACAAGTTCACAGCAACGCCCTGCCAGTTCTTCCTCCCCTTCCTCCTCCTTGGGTTTGGGACTCTCTTCCCTCACAGGGAAACACCCGGCTCCCACTGTCCTCAAGATACATACTGACACACTCAGCTGATGAAGTTGCCACTCTGAGACCTGCCCCCACCAGTCTGCTCCTCTCCCCACTGGGCACGTTACAGCCGACAACTCTGTGGACAATTCTCCCTCATTGAAGGGAGAGTGAGTGCTTCCTCTGAAATTGGAGGGGGAGTGAGTGCTGGGAAGATGGGACCCCAGAGTATCCATAAGGAATAAAATAACCTTCATCCACACCAACAGAGATTCCAGGTGAAGTGTGGACAAAGGGAACAGTGACAACCTGGTGCTGGCTCCTTCCCAAGACACAGATGCATGAGCCATGGAGGGAAAGATGCCACATTAGAGTACACAAAACCGACCACCTTCAGCTCATTAAAGATACCACGAAGAGTGAGAAATGACAGCCACCATGTCAGAGAAGCAACCGGTGACACAGAAACACCTTCCACATCTAGACTGTGAGAAGAACGCCTGTAACTCAGTGAGAAAGAAGCAGTCAATCCAAAAGAGAAATGGGCGTTTAGCAGAAAGTCCATCCAAGGGGCTGCCACACGCAGAGGAGGGTTTGGCTCACTATGTGGTCAGAAGAACACAAATGAGGCCACAGCCAGAAGCTCCAGGCCCGGGCGGTGGCAGCGGGGGGTTGGGGTGCAGCCTGGTGACCTCCGGGCAGCCCCCTCTGGGTCCAGTGTGCACCCAAGCCTCATCCAACAGTTCCAAGTGGACAGCCCAGACCCCCGTGACAGCAGAATGATGAGGAAGCTGGGTATCCCTGTCCACAGGGACAGGACAGGAAGCCCCACACTGCAGCACTCACACCCCAGTGCATCGCAGTCAAGTGGAAGTCAGATGCAAAGGAAGCAGTTCCGTATGGCTGTTTGTTTACATTAAAAAAAAAACAACATAAAATGAGTCTGTGCTTTTTGGAGACACATATTCAGACGGTAAAGCAAGAATGCAGCGGGGGCTGCCTCCTGAGGGTGATGAGATGGGGGGGCTGGCGGGTAGGGAGGCCTGGGAGTGGTGACCCAGGCGCCCACTTGGTGGTCACAACACGGCCTGACTTGCTCGTACACCTTCCTGTGAGCACGTCACATCTCCCAGTAAAAGAGGTGGGAAGCAGACGCACCCAGGCAGCCACAGGTGCGTCCTGGGGGTGCAGGTGGGGCGGGGGTGCCTGCAGAGCCAGGCCAGGCCGGGGCCCTGGCTCCCAGCTTTCTGTCCTCTTGCCGCCCCTGAACATGAAAGCACACCTTCCCCGTCAAGGGCCACTTTGGAGACTTGCTTCCAAACACAGCTGGGCGCCTGGCCTCTAAGTGCAGCGTAAACGCACCTGGGCACTCCACACACCTGCACGGTCTGCACCCCCGCCTGCAGCAGGGTTCCAGCGGCGCCAGCCAGCACACACGCACTCCCAGAGTGCCCCTGGAGCCTGCCTCCCGCACAGCGTCAGCCGGTCCTCCAGGGAGTGGGCCCCCGGGCAGGGGCTCCCTGAAGACAGCCCAGGGTGCCTGGGCCCTGGAGGAGCAGGAGGCCCTGAAGGGCCTACATTGCAGCTGAAAACTCAGGAGGAAGGTCTACCAGCAGCAACTGTGGACACAAGCAGCTTAGCAGGGTCCTTGGACACCACGTCTGCTCTAACTGTCAAGGAAAGAGCAAAGCCATACGGGGACCCCTGCAGCACGAGGGGGCATCTGAGCAGCTGGGCAGGGAGCAGAAGGGCCTGCGAGGATGGCCCTCAGGGAGCACACGTCCAGGGCACCGCCTCCCGCACGCCCTGGGTCCCCAGCCCCCGCAGGGCGTGGCACCAGCTGAAGTCCAGCACAAAAGTGCTTTGAAGCCCAGTGGGGGCCCAGCAGGCCTTGTTTTCTGGGGCTTGGGCTTCAAGTCCGGAGCAGGAGGAAAGCAGAGCTGTCCTGGAGTTCTGGGGGCAGAGGGCGCTCGGGAAGGCCCTCTGTGACCTGGTAGATTTCTGGTACAGCGACCCCTGTACAGGGGCAGAAATCGGAGCAACCTCAGACTCTGGCCACCTGACGGCCCCGCTCTCCCAGGCCCTCCTGGTTTGTGAACGCCCCGGACCATCCTTCCCTCCAGGGAAAGGATGGAAGCCCACCCAACTTACTCCTTCATCCACCAGCCCCTGTCTGCTGCCTCTGGCCCGCCTCCCACTGGAGTCCTGGTCCGTCACCTCCACAGGCCCCTCTCCCCTGCACTGTGCAGACCAGCCCCCCAACCCCACAGCCCCTCTTGACACTCACAGGCTGGAACCACCACGGCCTTGGGGAGCCAGAACCCCCTGGCTCCACCATCTCCCACTCACTTTGTCACTCCCAGAACCCCAGGTACACGGGGGATGGAGCGCAGCCCTGTCAGGCTGGGTAGGCTCCAGGCTCAGACTCTGGGCCACTCTGCCAACCAGTCCTCCCTGCCTCACAGGAGGGTGGAGAGAAGGCCACCTGCAGGGTGGCAAGCGTGATACCATGGCCCGGCCTGCAGGAGAGGACTGAGGCTCCTCTGAGGGGGGCCCTAGCCCTTGCCCTGGGCATCTTGGCAGGCCAGGGTGGGCTCTGCTCAGACCACAGGCAGCGTGTGTCTGTCAAGCTCTCCTCAGAGAGCAGCTGCCGGGCACCCCGCACCCCTGGTGGCGCTGCCTTGGGATGGGTCCCGTCCTATTCTGCCGCTGGGAGCCAGCCGTCTCGGCAGCTGGGGAGGCCCCCAGGCCTCCACTGAGGGCCACAGCCTGGCTCCCTGGGAGCTACACTCACTGCCACCAAGACCCACCTGAGGAGCTGGGGCCCTGGGGGCAGAGTCTGAAGCCAGGTCACACACTTGCCCGCGTGGCCATCCAGGGTGGCGAGCACTCTCCGTGTCTGCAGGCTCCAGATGTGCACCAGCCCGTGCAGAGACCTGTTCAGAGGAGGACCCCGCACAGCTGGCGGACAGGCGTTTAGCCAGCAGCTTCCAGTCGAGGTGACCTGAATGTGAGCTGAGCCAAGGAAGGCGGGCAGGGCCCTGGGGAGCCTCTTCTTGGGGAGATGGGGGTTAGGGTTAGGGCGAGCTGGTCCCGGCTCCAGGGGAGAGTGTCCCTGACTCCTTCTTGGGGGACACCCAAGGGGACAGCCTGTCGAGAGGGCTCTGAAAGGGCAGAGTGCCTGGCTCACTGCTAGCCGCCCCCCCGACTTCGCCCGGAGTCCCCCGGGCCAAGGGGTACTCACCCTGAGAGGAGCAGCGGGTGCCCCTGCCCCTGGGCTCCTCCGCAGAAGTGCAGCGCATGCACTGCTGACCGGGCGCCTCGGAGGACAAACTGAGGGTCTGGTGGTGGGGGCGGTGGGGACGGTGGGGCCACCATGCTGGGCGGGATGCAGTCACCTGGGGACCGAAGGAGGGCGTGAGTGATCTCCCTCAGGAAGGCACCGGAGTCTCCCTGCATGCTGCCCACCCCTAAACCCCTCTTCCACCTGCTCCCGGCCTCTGCACCCAGGGGCACCCCCGTCCCAACACCGGCCTCCCCAGGCAGGCCCAGCAGCACCACGCCCTCCCACCGTGCCCTGCACCTGCCTCTGTTCACCCACCAGCTGCACCTCCTGCTTTCTGAGCCCCCTGGCCACACCAGCACCATCCTACTGGGGCAGGGTCCTGCTCCTCTGGGCTTTTCACCCACCTGGAGTGTCCCTGCCCTCAGTCCAGGCCTCGCTCCAGCTCCTCCCAGCAAAGTCAGACGTGTGCGAGGTCCCCGGTGCCAGAGGCATGAGCAGGACTTAAAGACGGAGGGGAGCTTATTCCTCGTGAGCTGCAGACACGGCCTGCCGGGTCCCAGTCCTGCACATCACAACTTCCAATTGTCACAGCCACCCAGGGACAGTCAGAGAACCACCCTACGCCTCCAGGCTCACGCCTCAAGTGCTTCAGAGCCTGCACTGCCACCAAGCAGCAGGGGACCAGTTACCCTGTCACCGCAGGAAGGCCGCCCCTCACAGAGGAGAGACCCTTCCTCTAATCACTGGTATCGCGTGTAAGGCCTGCTGGGCCCACCCACCCAAAGGAGAAGCGCCAGGGTTCCTACCAAGCCCACTTGACCGCCACCTCAGTCCCACAGGCAGCCAGAGCCACCTCCGTCTGCTCGCAGGCCCCGGGCGGGCTGAGTTGGGGGAGGGAAAGGCTGGAGCAGCTGGGTGGAGGCCTTTCCTGTGGGCTCTGCAGGATGGGGCCAGGGCCAAGGCCGCACAGCCACCAGTGGGGGGGACGGGAAAATGTGAGGGTGGGATGCTAGGAAGGGCTCTGGGAGGACAGCTGGGGCTGAGGAAAAAGTGGCTGGTCCCTGGGCTTCGCCGCTTCAGACGTTGAGCCCCGCACCTCCCCACCCCAGAGATGGGACAGCCTTTCCTTCCAGCCCCGGGCTTCGGAAGAGGCCCAGGAGCAGTGTGACTGGAGCAAAAGGTTCAAAACCTAAGAAGTGGTGCTTCTGAGGCAGCAGGGGCCTGGCAGCCACGAGGAGCAGAGGGCAGGCAGTGACAGGAGACTGGAGGTCACCAGGTCTGGCCAACTCGAGGGCGGTGGAAGCAGGGCTGGGCCAAAATGCCAAAGCCCAGGAAGGGGCAGCCGCAGGTCTGACTCGGGCGACTGTTACCTTCACCATGGAGCCTGCAGGGGCAGATGCTCCACCCTGACATCTTGCCTCTGTCACAGGGTTTCAGGGAGGAGGGGCCAGGGACACGCTTCACAGCAGCCGAGTCTCTGCTTGTCTGTGTCTCTGTCTCTGTTTCTCTCTCTTTTAGGGTTTTCAGCCAAATAGTCCCTCCCACCTTTGGCTAAAAGCCAACTGACTCCTAGATGTAAGGACGGCTGCCTGGAGACCCTGCGGTGGCTGCCTGGACCGGCTGGCCTGAGGACATGTTTGGAGGGGCAGCTGTGGGACCCTCAGAAGCCACTGCCCACCTGTGCCACACCTGCCCCAGAGACCGCTGGCCAGTGACAGGAGCGGGGCTGCCGGACCCCAGGACCCCAGAAACCCAAGGACACAGACCCTGCTAAAGCACCTCAGCCCAGCAGAGAGGCCCCTGTCCAGGACCGGGGGTGCAGCCCCCAGTCAGCCCAGGCTGCAGTGACAGGCCACCTGCACACAGGCTCCCATCGTGCAGTCCTGACATGCACACACGTGCTAACACCTGTGGACACACGTGTACATACGTGCTCACACATGTGCTCACACAGGCGCCCGCACACACACACGCAGGAGGCGGGGCGCCCTGTACAGCACCAGCACAAGCCCAGCCCACACTTGCCACCTGCCTGCGGCCTGATGGAGTTTCCAGAACCTTGCACATCAGGCTCACTGCGAGGTGATGAAATCCAGCACCCCCGTCTCCCCAGGACCGCGGGGAAAAATCTGTTGTGTCATTACAGCGCTGGACGCTCAGCCAAAACGAAGCATCGGCAATTAAGGGCTCCATCATTTGAAGCAATTAAAGTAAATGCTTTATTTGAAAACTAATTAATTCTAGCTACATACTTTCCCCATGACAATATCCCGTGATGACTTGATTTATGACGTCTAATTATTCCTTATTACTCTAACTGAGAAGAATCACATTATCCTATCTCCTGGCACCAGGCCACCCGAGCGGAGGCTGTGGCCCTGGAAGTCAGGGTGCATGTCAGTCTGGCTCCCTGCTCTGTCCTGCAGGCAGAGGAGCCCGAACTGTCACCCGCACAGCACAGCCCCGGTGTTGCGAGACACAGTCCTTTACAGTGGAAAAGGGAGACAGTCTGACACCACCTGCCCAGGCCGACAGCCTCGCCAACCGTGGCCACAAACCCCCCCGAACCCTGGCCCCATGTCCCTCTGTGCTAGCTTTGGCAGCGGCCATAGGCCTCATGGGAACCACTCGAGGGGGACCGGCCTCCCACTGTGGGAGTGGTGGAGGGGCAGCACAGGGGAGGCAGGAGCCCACACACAGCCGCGGGGCCGGAAACCTGTGCAATTTGAGAGGCAGGGGAGGCAGGGCTGGGCAGGGGCCTGGTGTCCAAAGACCACAGGTCCCACCCCACGTTCCTGGGCTGCTGGGGGTTTGTACCAACAGGACCACCAACCCCAGCCCCTGCCTGCGGGTCCTCGTCACTGCTGCCTGTGCGACAGTGCGAGCCAGGCCACAGGGGACATGGGACAAGGGTGAGGCTCCCCCAGCAGTCCCAGTCCCTGATGCTCCTCGCCTGGGCGGCGCCCCTTCCAGCAGGATGGAGGCCTGAATGACACTCTCCCCAGAACAACTGAAAATGCTGATAAAGGAGAAACCAAACTCTTCGATACTGTGTTGGTAAGAAAAAGCCTAGAAACTTCAGAGGCGAAACGCTCATCAAGGTCAAACCTGGAGAAGCCTGCAGAGCCCGCGGCTGGCCCTGCCCTCGGGCCCTTGCAGCCCTACACCTGGAGCCCGGCCCAAGGACAGTGATCTCAAAGGAGCCCCACTAAGACGGGACCCCTGGGCTGTACGCTCGGTGTCGGACAGAACCAGATCTCACTGCACCCACAGGGCCAGAATGATGCCCGCCCTCCAGCTGCAGCCCAAACCTCATTGCTGTCTCTCAGAAGAAGCCCCCCTCCACTGCCCCAGGCCTCAGTGAACCCACAGGAAAAGCCCTGAGAAGTGCAGACTTCGGTGCAGCACTACAGGACCGGACCAGGAGACCCAGCCGCCGCGAGGAGGACTCTAGGGGCAAAAGCAGCAGGGCACCTGAGCACGGCAGTGGGGCTGCAAGACATGGGCTCGTCACGGTTCCAGAGGCAAGAAGACAGAACGGCCAGTACAGACCGGGAGCGAGAGACTGAACATCACCTCTCAGATGTGGAGAAGGACCTGGCGGTGAAGGGCTGCTGGTGGGCAGATGTGCTCAGGGTCAGGGTCGCAGTGTGGCTCCACAGGCCACTCCCACCAAGGAGGAGACGCTCCTGCCCAGGGCAGACACCTGGCTCTCACGGCTCCCCCTCCATGGGCACCAGGAGGCATACTCCCACCCTGACCCTGACCTGCCAATGGGGTGGAAAAGGTCAAGGGCAAACAGCAAGGGCAGCAGCAGGGAGTCTCTTCCACATGCAGAGACTGGAGAGCCTCACGGCCACACGTGGTGTGCGGGCCCCAGGAGATCCTGAGTCAAAAAATGAGGCCACGAGCACGGTTCTGGCACAACTGGGCTGCTGATAATACGGAATGAGCATTGCTAATTTTCTTAGGGAAAACAATGGTGTTTTATGCAGAAGAGTGCCCTCATTCTCAGGTTGCAGCATCTTAGAGGTGAAATGTCTGCAATCTGTTTTCAAATGTTTCAGAAAAGCCCTATGCAAGTCTCTCCCTACCTCCATGCAAGTACACAGTAAAGCAAGTACCAGCAGGCGCAGGTGCAGGGTACACAAGTGTCGTTTACCACACTGGTGACTTCTCTGTAATTCAGAATATAAACGTGTGTGGGGGCAGGGCGGGAGACAAACCTACCCGGGACTTGAGTGCTTCCTAACAGACAGAGAACACAGAGCAACACAATAAAAAAGCAAACACCAAATGAAAAATGAGCAAAAGCCTTGAACAGACATTTCACAAGAAACATACATGTCCAATAAACACATGAAAGATGTTTAACCTAATTAATAACCTTGGAAATGCCTGTCAAAACCACCATGCGCTATGACTGCACTCCTGGCAGATTTGCAAAAATTAAACAGTCTGTCAAATGTTGACCAAGATGTGAGGCAACTGGGGCAAAATCTAAAACAGTCACTTTGGAAAGCAGGCGGGGACTGTCTCGCACACCTTGCGACCCAGCAGCCACTCTTAACACCCTAAAGGCGTCCGCACGGCTGCGCACAAGGACGTGCGCCGGGACGCTCAAAGCAGCACCGTGGACGGTAGCAGGGCCTGGCGCTACCCGAGCGGCCACCGGCTGCAGAATGCGACAGAACACTCCACAGAGTGGAAAATGTCACGTGGACCAAGTTCAAAATCACAATTTTCTTCAGAAGACATCATTGAAGTCAGAAATGTGGCCAGAAACAGGGAGGAAACAGTCACGGCACAGCACACACAAGTCAGTACGGAAAAAGTTAGTAAAGTGACTCCAAGAGGCAAAAATGAGAGACAAAGACATACCAGGCAAACAGATGCAGTGAGAAAGCAGAAATAAAGCAGAAAGCAGTGGAAATACCGGTGTAAAACTACCTTCTGGCTCCGGCCGGGGGGAGTAGGCTCCCTATCGCCTCTCTGCTCTCTACCTGCCTGACTGCAACTAAAAACTCGAGACAAAAAATGAACATCACTTACCTGAAAAGTCTGAAAAGTGAACAACAGCAGAAAGACTTTGGAGACAAGCAAAAACTTGGAGAACTGACCTGTACGGGCCCAGGTTTCCTGTTTTTCTTCCATGTCTTGGGGCACTGCCTTGAGGGTGGGTCCACGCTGCACAGCTGCAAGGCAGTGGTGCCTAAAACTTGGATAGAAACTGATTTCTGAACAGCAGTGCAGAGAAAAAGTGTAAGCCTTAGATTTGGTTAAAAAGATAGTATACAATATAAGAGGTATAGCCAAAAAGCCATAGAAAATCCTAGTTTCTAAAAAGTCAAAAGACAAGCTCCCTGATGGTTTGTGTTTCTGTTTGCTCTGCCACTGCCCCAGGGATGGCTGGATCTGGAGCTGCCTGGACGTGACTCTGAGAGAAACCCCGTCTTTCTGTCCAGCTGGGTCCTCTGGGAAGGGATGAAGAAAAAGACCCCTTATTTCTGCGATTGAGCCCAGGAAAACCTCAGGCGCCCCCAAGCTGCACACGCCCAGGACAGACCCAAAGCAGCGTATCAAAGCTTTGAAAATGGAAATGAGATTAAAACTACAGCCCACAGAGGGTGAGACAGAACTTGTGGTGCAAATCTGACTGAGCTGACTACCTGTTACTCCAAACTTAACATTCTCCAGAGTGCCCAACGTCATACTCAACGCAAGGTATGTCCAGGGCACAATACAGAAGTGCTCCACACACAAGAACTGGGCAATGAGATCACTTCTCCAAGGAAACGATTTATAGACACCAGCCTCGATACCGTTCAGATGCTGGAATGTCAGATAAGGATTTTAAAGCAGCTTTTATGAGTATACTCCACGAAGCAAAGGTAAACATGTCGGAAATGAATGAAGGCAAGTTCTCAGCAGAGAGAGAACTTTTTTTTTTTTTTAAAAGGAACTTCAGAACAGAATAATACAATTACTGAAAGAAAAACATTCAGCAATGGAATGGGAGATCATAAAGGTGAGAGTCGGAGACATGAAGGCTGGTCAAGAGAAATGACCCAGTGTGAGACCAGAAAGACAGAGGACGGGCGTAAACGACCAGAGCAGTGGGGATTTGTGGGATGACAGGAGAAGTCTAATGTTCACATCACCAGAGTCTGAGGAGAAGAGGAAAAGATGGAGTAGGAAAATTACCTGAATAAATAATGCCTGAAGTTTCACACATTTGGGAAAAGACAAAAATTTATAGATTCAAGAACTCAATGAATCATAAACAGGATAAACGCAAAGACAATCATACATCACAATTAAGCTGCTGAAAAGTCACAGCAATAAAACCTGGGCAGCATCGGCACGCCACATACAGGGAGCTAACAGTCTGAATGAATGTGAGTGTCTCATCAGAACCGCGGGGGTCAGACGGCAGTGCTGAGAGAAAAGGACTCCTCACCCAGCAAATTTTCCTTTGGGCATGAAGGCAAAATAAAGACACCCTCAGACGAATGAAAACCAAGAGATGTGCTCTAAAAGAAATATTAGAGGAGATTCTACAGCTCAGAAGAAAGATCGGAAAGCAGTGTGGACCTTCAAGAAGGCAGAGGAAGGAAAATGGTAACTATCTGGGTAAATTACTATAAAAGACAGCGCGTGCTTAGCACGCACAAGGTCCTGGGTCCAATCCCCAGAACTTCCTTAAACAAACAAACCAAATTACCTAATTACCTCCCCCCACCAAAAAAAAGAGAATGTAAAAGAAAAATTTTCTCCTCTGAAGCAAACATGTATATTGTTAAAGATATTAACACTGTCTGGTGGGATTTTCAATACATGAAGGGTGGACGGTGAGGGGACCCCATGTGGTTGTAAACTTTCTATATTTTACTTGCAATGGAAAAAAACAGCTCTAAGAAAACTGCAAAAGGTTAAGCAGATACAGTGTAATCCCTAGAACAACTACTAAAAACATAGTATTTCACACAAGAGATATAGCCAAAACGTCAATAGAAAATTTAAAAGGTATTTGAAAATATCCAGAAAACCCAAAAGAGGGCTAGAAGGAGAGGGCAGCAGACCAAAACTTCAGGAAAAAAGAGAAAACAACAAAATGAGACACCAAAATAGAGCCGTAACAGTGATTACAATAAACGTAAACGCTCTCAGCATATTAATTATAAGACCCAACAACTATATGCTATTAAAAAAAAAAAGAGGGAGGAGGTTTATCTCCGCGGTGTGTGCTTAGCATGCTCAAGGTTCTGGGTTCAGTCCTCAGAACCTCCATTAAAAAATTATGATAAATAAGCCTAATTACTCCTCAAAAAAAATGAATTAAAAAAAAAAGACCCAACTATGCAAGATACCCAAGAGAAGCCTACTTTAAATATAAAAACATAGACAAAGTGAAAGTAAAATTGTGAAAGGGCTATACTATACAAACAGCCAAGAAAGCTGGGGTAGTTGTATTCACATCAAAGTGGACCTCAGAACAAGGACTGTTATCAGAGGCAAGAAGACACACGAGTCCTGAACACGTATTCAGCTAACAGCAGAACCTCACAACGTGTGAAGGAAAAACCGACAGAAGCGAGAGCAGAAACAGATACGTAATCACAGCCAGAGACGCAACTCCTCCTTCGCAGTCGAGTGAACAAGTCCAGAAAATAGCACAGAAGACCTAGTACCGTCTACCCCGACCTCGTGGACATGATGTGAGCGTTCCACCCAACACATACGGGATGTTCATCAAGATAGACCGTATCCTGTGTCCTAAACCTTAAAAAATGTAGAGCAACCTGTGTAACTATCTGAAGTGACAGATGCTAACTAGACTAATCGCGGCGATAACTCTGCAACACATGCAAATAGCAAATCATTACGCTGTACACCTGACACTAACATAATGCCACATGTCAATTATATCGCAAAAAGAAATGTAGAAAATCCAAAAGCATACAGAGTATGTTCTCTGACCTTATAGATTTAACCTGGCAATCAATAACAGAAAGTTAACCGAAAAAAATCTCCAAATATTGGGAAAATAAACAACACACTTTTACATAATCAATGGCCCAAAGAGGACCTGACTGAAAATGAAAATGGAAATTACTGAAACTTGTAGGGTGCAGCTGAAGGGGCACTTAGAGGAAATTTAGAGCATCCAGCGCCAAATTAGGAAAGGAGAAAGGTCTCAAGTCAGTGACCTAGCTCCCGCCTCAAGAAACAAGAAGAGTAGCAGAATGAGCCCAAAACCAGTAGAAGGGAGGAAATAAAGTCCAGACAGAAAGAAACAAAACAGAGAATAGTGCAACCATGTAGAAAAATCAGCAGAAACAGAAACTGAGTCTTTAAAAAGGGCCATAAAACAGATAAAGCTCTAGCTAGACTGACGAAAAAGAGAAGATAACATGGGAAGAAGGGTTCTCACTAGCCACCACAAACTTTAGAAGGACGATAAGGAAACACTATAAACACCACAATGCACATAAACCCAGCAACTCAGATGCAATGGGAATTGAAGACCACAGACTAGGTGGCTTCCAAGTCACCTAGAAGAAATGACCTGAATGGCCCTTTAGCGATTAAAAGAACTTCGTTTTAGCTAAAATCCTTGTCTAAAAAAGAAGACTCCAGCCCACATGACTTGACCGGTACATTCTATCCAACATTTAAAGAAAAAAAATCACCCCAGTTCTATATAATTCTTCCAGAAAACAGAAAAAAGGGAAACATTTCCCAATTTTGAGGCCAGCATGACCCTAGTACCAAAACCAGACAAAGACAACACAAGAAAAGAAAACCAGAAGCCAGTATCTGTTATGAACACAGATGTAAAAATCCTCAAAAAAATGTAAATCAAAGCCATCAGTATATAAAAAGAATACACCATGACCTCCTAGGGTTTATTTCAGGAAGGCAAAGCTGATTCAACATTCAAAAATTAATGGGTACACTCCACCAGATTCACACACGAAGAAGAAAAACCTGGGCACACATCAGCTACATGGATATAGAAAAAGCATCTGGCAAAATTCAGCACACAGAAATGTGATTTTTTTCTTTAACACCTTTATTGTGGTATGATTCCTGTACAGTCAACTACACATATTTCAGATGTACAATTTGGTGAATTTTGATAGATGTATGCACCCATGAAACCACCACCACTTACCAAGATAGCTAACATTTCCATCACTCCCCAAGAGGTGAAATTTTCACCATTCACAATTTTTACAACTCTCAGTAAGCTTGGTCCGTAACAGAAAAATGAATACATTTGACTTCAACAAAATTACAAACTTTTGCCCTGTGAAAGATGCTACTAAGAAAGTGAAGAAACAAGGTACAGACTGGGAAAAAAATACCTGCAAATCATGTAACCAGCATGTATAGAGAATCCTCACAATTCAGTAGGAAAACAAAGAAAAATCAATTTAAAAAGTTAGAAATGGGCAAAAGATTTACATAAACACTTCAGCCAAGATCCGCAAACGGAAAAAAAGGACATGAAAACATAGCACTTCTGGGCATCATGGAAACAACAAACACCACAGGCACACGCACTGCAGGCTTCCATAGTCAGAGGGCGGCCACGCCCGCAGGGGTGACAGAAGCTCTCACATGTTGCTGATGGGAATATATTGGGAGCAGCACTTTGGAATAAAGTTTGGCTGTTTCTTAAAAAAAAAAAAAGCCCCAAACTGGGACCCATGGAAACACCCATCGCAGGCTGAGCAAGCAGTGATTTACACACACGCCACAATAAAGGGCCCAGCGCCGGTCACGGGAATCAGCCTCGAAATCAAGACACTGAGTACATGCAGCAGGAAAAAGGGTCAATACCATGATTCTGTCTACACAAAATTCGAAAAAATGCAAGACACCTACAGCGACAAGAAGCAGATGAGTGGCACCGGGCAGGGGCAGAGCGGCACTAACAGGGTCAAGCGGGAACCCTGAGGTTTCCCTAAGGACAGGGCTAGCTCACGTCTCCAGTGTGGCGATGCTCACACAGGTGCTAGAACTTGTCAAATTAGCCACTTTAAATACGTGCACTTCACTGTATATCAGTAATACTTTAAAAAAAGTTCAACAGGAACGAAATGACCCAGTTTAGAAATGCACAGAGCAGCGAAGCTGGGAGCACAGGACGATGCTAGGCAGCAGCAGCCCTCGGGGCTCAGGAGGCAGCCAAGTGTGGGTGGGGACGCTGGTGGGGACGCCCAGTGCATCCTGTGCACAGCACCCTGGACAACGCCTGGGCGGCTTCCGGGAACTCGAAGTTGAGTGTCACGCTGCCGGAGACCCTGCCTCCGGATATTTATTCCAGAGAAATGAAAGCGATGTGTAAACAAAAGCCTGTCCCTGGCTGCTCCTCAAGGTTCCACTCAGAATCTGCCCAAATGCGAAATAACCTAAATGACCCCACTCCTGAGCAATAACAAAAGGCACCAAGTATTGATAGGTGCAGCGCCGTGGACGAACCCCAGAGAATCACGGGGTGCAGGGACAGGCTACAACTACGTGGCCTTCTTCACACAGAGTTCTAGAAAGGGCGGGGCCAGGTGGACGGCAAGACTGGAGGGGCCGGGGCTGGGGCCAGGGTCGGGGTGAGCTGACCACTGGGGCAGTGAGAGGAGGGCTCTGAGGCAGGGGTGTGGTTTGCAGACACATGTTAAGACTCCCTGTAAGTGCGTGACAGGACATTCACAATTGTGGGAAGGACCCACGAGTCCACAGCAATGAGAGAAATGATTCAAGAAATAAACAAAGGGGAGAGGAGTCAAATCTGTGCAGAACTCCCACCCTGGCAGGGGTGTGAGGGGTGGGGTGGGGGGCTGCCTTCCTAAGAGAGCAGCCTGGAGGGGGCAGCTTCACCAGGGGCCCTGACCCCTGCTACCAGCAGGTGATCGAGGTCAGCACACCCCCGATATGACGTGATGGCTCCTGAAACCCAAACCCTGGTCTAATCTCAAGAAAAAGATGTGACAGTCCCAGTGGAGGGCCCTCATGAATGAGGGGCAATGGGAGGCTCACAGCCAAGAGGACCCCAAGAGGACCCAAAGGAGATGTGACGACCGAACGTCATGGGGTCCCCAGTGGGTCCTGGACGGGAGGAGGGCTGAGGGAAAACTACGGAGGTCTGAACCAGCTCCGGGCTGGGCTCCCACCAGTGAGGCACTGGCCCATCTCTGTGGGCACCTTTCCACCGCCGCTCGGTACCGTGCTGGGCCGCTGCCCTCTCCGCCATCTTCTGGGAGGCTACTTTTCAAATAAAACACATTGGACAATATTTGGAGGCTGTTTTTTCTCCAGCTGCATTTAGTGGTATTTTATTTACCTAATATGTCATGAAAACCCAGTCTTCTGCATGGATTGTTCTGGCTTTAGAGCCAGTTTCTAATCCAGTCCAGGTGACTTTAAACAGACGTAAGGCCACTCTTTAAGTGCTTCCCGTATTGAAATAAATATACCATCCTATTTTTGCCCTAATGTAAACAGACTTAGACTCATCAGTAGTGCCCGACACAGGGCGGTCAGTACTCAGTCAGGCAACTTCCTGGGATCTTTCACCATCTCCACCCTGTTCCTCCCAGGAGCAGGGCGGCACGTGGGAAAGGGGGATGCTGATCCAGCGACACCGTCTTCTCTGCAGCAGCACGGCCATTCTGGCGGGAAGACTCCAGGCCAGGAGGAAGAGACCCCCTCCCTCCGCACCACCCAGGCCACACCTGGACAGGCTGTCCTGAGCAGGGCAGACCACGGCAGGGCCTGAATCCCAGAACCGGCCCTCGATGCCACATTACAGATGCAGTGGCCTGGACGGTCCAGGCCAAGTCACTGGGAAACCTCTGCTTCACAGAAGGAACTGGGGTCCTTGAAGTGCAGGGAGACCAGGCGAGTCAGCAGGTGCACACACAGAGCATCGACCACCAGCCCACGACACAGGGCGATCCTCCAAGTCATCCCCTCTCATGACTGAGGCCCCGGGGTCAGCAGCCCAGCCAGCATGTTGGCTCACCGCTCAAGACGGGGGTTGGGGCACCCTGCGAGTGACACCCAGGCCATAAATAAGGCCAAGGACACACACCCTGCCCCTACAGAGAGGCCAGGCCTGCCCATGAGGACACAGCTCCCTGCAGAGAGGCCGGGCCTGCCCATGAGGGCTGTGGAGAAGCTGTGCTCCAGGTGAGACGGGGCGGATGGTGGGGAGCGGCCTGAGGGAGCAGATGACCATCTCTGTCCCATTACCTGCCATTCTCGGCCACAAAGGACTACACGCGCTCCTGGGCCCAGGAAAACACGACGCGCCGCCCCGCCCACCCTATGGGCTGCCGGGCGCAGGCCCAGCCCGGGAGGGACCGGGAGGGTCGGGCCCGCCATGGCAGCAGCCCGCCCGCCCGCACCCACGCAGCCCCTCCTGGCCCGAGTGCAGGGGCAGCTTTGCCCGGGGAACTCAAACTTCACAAAGAAACCATTTCTGGACAGGGCTCTATGTGGCCGTCCGAGTCAAAGGCCCACTTCATCGCTCCTTTCCAGGGCCGGGCGTTGTCAGGGCCCCTTCCCCTTTGAAGCCTCGGTGAGTGATTGAAGCGTCTCCTTCTGAGGGGCAGAAAGCGCCGGCCGGTAACCCGACTCTAAGCCCCGGGATAAAGGTAGTTTGTCTCCTCTCAGCCCGTCTGTCAACACCTCCTCAGTAATTAGCCCTAATTATTACCGAGGGCCAGCCTCCCATTCGGTTATTAAATCAGAAATAGAATCGTGGCCGGGCATCTGTCAACGCCCGGCTGGCGACCTTGGATTCATTGAATCCTCTGTCAGTATCCGTGGCTTCAAAGATGCAGATCCCATCCCAGGGTGGGGGGGGGGGACGTGGGGGGGGCGGTGCCACAGGCAGCCCTGTGCACTGCAGGCCTCAGAGCCCAGTGCGGACAGGGAACCGGGCGCCATCCCTGTACCGCCTTCCCCAAGGCAGGCCCTTCCCACCTCCCCCGGGCCTGATGTACCTCTGTGTGCTCCTGGGGGTGGGGTCCCAGGCCTGCCTGCCTCTGGCACAGTGTTGCCCAGCAGCCAGGGGGCAGCCTCAGTGGTGCCTGACTGTGCTGGGCCCGGGGCTGGCAGGCCTGGTGCCGGCTGTTCTGGGGGCACAGGGAAGACTCCCAAGCCCAGCCTGGGCCCCTCGTGGGCAGGGCATCTCCCTGTGACCTGTGAACCGCACAGCGAACTCAGAGGACAGCTATGGACACGGTTTCTGGGGTGCAGCCGAGTGCTGTGCTACTGAAGACCCCAGGGAAGACGGCCACCCACCCCCTCGTCCTGGGCCCGAGCCTCGTATTCCATCCAAGAGAAGCAAGTCACTTCTCCCACAAAGCTGGGCTGCTTCCGGCTCTCAGGAGGGGACACTGCCTCTCCAGCAGGCCCCACACCCCAAGCAGCAGCGGCACCGACCTCACCTCCCTAGGGCAGCATCCCAGGCCCCTCGGGGCAGCTGAATCCCGTGCAGCCCCTCGGGGCTTTGCGCGCCCCTCCTGACTTGCCCCCGCGTTTGGGGAAGAACACATCAGAGGCCAGACTCCTGGGACCAGGCTCCTCTTTGGGGGTCAAGGTCCACATGCTGCACTGGGTGCATGGGCAGAGCTGAGTAGGACCCTCCCGCCAGCCCACCGCGCCCGACCTCCCCTAACCCACCACCACCACAGCAGCAGTGAGCCTCCTGGAGCCTCGCGTGGCGGGCAAGGCGTGAACACACGAGGTGTGAGAGGTGCTTCCTGCAGCTGCGGGCGCTGAGCTGCGAGTGGGACTCCTTGGGACTGGGGGACGGGCATCCTGGCTGGGCTGAGAGGAAACACCAGGGTGAGGGCTGTCGGGTCCATGGAGCCTGGGGATGGCAGGAAGGAAGCCCACTGGGCGTTTTCAGTCGGCCTGCGGCACTTACGGGCAGGGGTGGGACCCCGGCCAACAAGAGGCCGCGGCCTGCTTGCTCCTGGGGAAGAGCTCTGAGTTTTACAGGAAACGGGACCATCCTGGGGCTACTGCCAGCCACTGGGGCCACTTCCTCCAGGAGGTCTGGTCCACAGGGGCCAGCTGCCTAGTGCTGACGGCTGTGCCCAGACAACGCTCCCAGGGACTGGTGCCAGGGGGCCCCTAAGGGTGGTGCTGGGGGGCATGTTCTTCCGGGGTGCAAGTGGCTGCTCCTGTGGCAGAGGCCACCTCAAGTGGGGAACACGCGCAGCGATGCACCACACATCGTGCACCGTGCCCACCGTGGGCCAGGGCTCCGTGCCCACACCTGTCTGGTACACGTACACTCACACTGACCTCACGGGAGGGACAGTGGGCAGGGCGCAGCCCCGAGGCCGACTCTCTGCAGTTTACAGGAGGCAAGAGAGAGGCTTGGAGAACTTCAGCAACTTGCTGGAGGTGGGGGGGCAATGAAGGGACCGGGAGGCCATGGCAGAACCGCACTGGCCCAGGCCACCCTCCCAGGTGCCACCACCTGAAGCCCCTTTGCACCCTGTCATTGGAGAACACTGGGCCACGGTGGTGAGGCTGCTGTGCCCCAGGGGACAGCACGCTGACCAGGTGCCCGGCCAACCCCGTGCCTCTTGGATCCCTACCCTGCAGGCCCTCATGGGCCTCCCACCTCCCCACCCACACATGGCCTTTAGAAAGCCTTGCCTACGGCACAGAAGTATACAGTGGACAGTCTGCCCGAGGACTCGTTGGGGGGAATGTGGCGCTTCCAGCAGCCACAGTTGTCTCTCCTCACAGGAGGGTGGGAGAGACAAATGCCACCACGTGGTGTGGTGGCATGGTGGTCAGCCCTTGCCCTGGGGGCACCGTGTCACTAGTCTGCCTGGCCTAGCAGAGTCTCTGGCCGGCAGGAGCGCTGAGCTTGCTGTCTCCTGGGGCTAACAGCCCAGAGGCACAGCCGGGAGGAGCAGGGGTCTGGGCTGTCATGCAGCAGCCACACTTCAGCCATGAAGAGTGGCACCCGCCAGGCAGGGCGCGGGCTCACTCCTGACCACCGGCCCAGGCTCCCCGCCCAGACCATGGGTGGAGAGCAGCCCAGAGACGTCCCTCCCCGCCTTCGGACAGCCCCGCCAATGGGGAGACAGGGTGCTGGGCAGGTGGACGAGCACCCCCAAAGCAGGAGGACAAGGAACAGGGTGCCCTGCAGGCCAGGGGCTCTTCCCTGGCTCACCCTTCATGCCCTGGAACAGATCACCCATCTATAGCCCAGAGAGACAGAGTGAGCTCAGGGCGCCTGCCATCCCGGACACCGTGCTGGGCCAGGCAGTCCAGCAACACGGTGACCCCGGGGTGAGGGCTGACCACCCCTAGAGCTGGGTGACGGCCACACCGTGGTCCCCTGTCCCACCCTCTCAGTCTGTGTTTGGGATAAAACATGTTGCAAAAACCTGCTAAGATGATTTGCAGAACCAGGGTAGAGAGGTGGTGTTTCTCTACCAGATAATGAAGACTCAGTATAGAGCCATTTAATTAGTGGGGACAGGCCAGACCAGAGAGCCAGGCATGTACAGGACAGGGGACCAGGGACAGGTGCAGCCAGCCTAGCACCAGCCTGATGCTGGCAGCCCGTGCCCTGTGGGGAGGTGAAGCAGGGCGCTATCGATCAGGACTGACTAGGTCATGCTGTGGAAAACACAAGCCCCAGAACTTGTGGCTTCACACATCCAACGTTTATTCCCCACTTGTGTTACAGGTGAGGCGCAGGTGGGCGGGTCTGCTCTTCACAGGTTGTGATGACAGCAGATCGTCTCTGTTAGTTACAAGGGGATTCCAAAGTCAACGTAAAAGGAAATATCCGAACTTGGAAATACAGGGTAATGTCTGTGCACCCTCAGGCAGGGAGAGGTTTCTTAGGAAAAGGAGTCCTGGATACGGGACAATGGGGTACGTCCTGGTCGGGGACTGGGACAGCTCTGCACACAGGGACCACGTGGAAGGGTGCTGACGAGCACTGCCCCAAACTGCAAAAACAAGAGAGGAATTCAGCTCAGGCGTTACTGTGGGCTAACCTGTACCTCCCTCCCCTGACACTGAGTTCTACTCCCAGCACCTCAACATGGCCGTGCTTGGGGGTGGACCCTTTAAGGAGGTAATTAAGGTTAAATGAGGTCACACGGGTGGGTCCCAAACCTACAGGACTGGTGTCCTCATGAGAGGAGGATGCAGGCACCCTGAGGACAGCCATGGGGACACAGGGAGATGAGGGTGTGCACAGGCCAAGGAGAAAGGCCTCAGGAGGAACAGCCTCATGACACCGAGACCTCGGACATCCAGGCCCAGAACCAGGAGGAAACACACTGTCGTTTAAGCCCCGCTGCCCAAGCAGAGGCCCGCAGAGGACAGTGGGGACATGGCTGCAGGGCTGGGCCATGCCGAGGGCCCACCCACCTGTGGAGATCAGTGCTCAGGAAAGGTGCAGTGGCTTCTTGGGCCGCTAGACGGGGCAGTCAAGTGCACCACCTGTGCTTCACAGTGGTGGAGAGATGTGTCCGGAGGAACCCATCCACGTCGGCCGAGGGACAGCAATGGACGGGATTGCGGAGACACCGGAGGTTCCTTTCTGCAGTACTGGTGCCCACCATAACAACTCGGCCCCGGCAGCCCCGTCACCTTGCTCCTCCCAGCTGCACCTCTGGGCTGTTAATAGTTGCTGGGGCTCCGGCCAGTGCACAACGTGGTGGCATTCGGCCCTCCCCCCCGCCCTGTGAGGACCAGCTACTCTGATGGCTTGGAGGTCAATGCCGCCACAGAGCAAGCAGCATCTGTCCGCAGGCAGGCCCAGGGCTGCTACGGCCAATCCTGGCCTGTGATGCTCCCACCAACAGTGCCAAAGAGCACCTCCACGCCTCCTGCAATTCCAGGCACCTAGGACATCCAAGTCCTGGAATCACAGCACAAAAACAGTTCACCCCCAATCTCCCTGTGTACTTTTAAGACTTTTTAACATTAACTCTGTCCCAGAGTATGGCTGGTAGAGGCAGGTGCCCGGTGTCACCGTTCCCGGTGACTGACCCGTTGCTCCAGTTCTTTTCGCAGAATGGCCCACCCTACCCCCGTTAATAAGGAGCAGCACCACGTGTGTGAACGAAATCCCTCTGTTCATTTGGCTTTATCTCAAAGTTCTCCGTCCTCCGCTGCTCATCTGTCCACACCGATTTCGAAGTCCTCTCATTCTTGCAGCTTTAAAAAAATGTGACATACAAAACAGGACCTCATCCTCCATACTTCCAGACATAGAATTTTCCGTGGAGTCAGGTGCTTTAAAAGCCCTCCCACAGTGCCCCATGTCTTAGCTTTAGGAAATGAAACCTCCGGGTATTTCCAAGGGAGTGAGGGACAGACACGACCATATGGAAAGCAGGCCCCAACACCCCAGCCCATCCTGAGCACACCCAGCAAACCCTGCCAGGCTGTGTGTCCCCAGAGCACCGACCTCCGGGTTGCCTGCCTGCCTGTGCAGAGCCAAGAGTAGGGAATGACCCAAGGGCCTTCCTGCCACCTTGCGTGCAGGGCTCACTCCTGGCCGTGTGCTCCTCCCCCCGACAAGGGGAAAGCAGGTGGGTCATCACCTCTGTCCAAAGGCAGGGCACAGCTCCCTTCCAGCCTCCCCTGACTGCACCACGCAGGCACCCTGGAATGGGCAGCCTACAGCCTGGCCACCAAGCCTGCCCTCCTGCCCCTCCCTTCATGGTGCAGGCCTGATGGCAGGACCTGTTCTTCACAGGCCATCTGTCTGGTCTCTGCCCAAGTCCCCTCAAGCCTGTCCCGCAGAGCCAGCCCTCAGGAGGTGTGCTACCACAACCCAGGCCCCAGGAGCTGTCTGGGAGGACAGGCCCCAAGAGGCCCAGGAGTCACAAGGGAAGAGGACAATCTCGAGCTGAAGGAATTCACTCCAGGTCCACTAAGTGAAAGCAGAAAGGGCAGGCTGGGCAGAGGGGCTCTGACTGGGCGTCTGTCTGAGGGCGGCTCCAGGCTCTGTGGCCAGAGGCATCTCACCAGCTCAGACAAGAGTCCTGACATTGCCAACAACCCTGGACCCACAGGAGGGCCGGGCCTGAGTGACAGCATGGGGGCAGCAGTGCGAACAGGCTGGGCAGGACCGTCCAGATCTCACATCGGATCAGTAAAAGCCACCGCCGCCTCAGAGTCTTTCTAAGATGCACAGCTACAAGTGCTGTACTTACTGGATGTCTGAGCCTTAGAGTAACTCTCAAGTAACACCACCCGGACCCAGGGCCTTTTCCAGCAAACTACTGAATGAAATAATCCCAAAGGTATCTATTTGACTTAAAACGTTTTACCCACTTGTAACTGTTTTTCCTAAAATGAATCGTTTCAGTTGCAGTTCACATTTCCACTTATGTTTCCCTCCTACTTTCCAAAAAGGTGCTCTGCTTTGTTTCCACAATTGCAAAACCCCAATGGACTGGAAATGCTTGCCTACCTGCCCTCCGTGCAGGGGCACTGTGTCTGTCCGGTGCTGACCTCACTGGTCATTAGGAAACCTGCCCCGTGCAGGATGAGCCCTTCTCCACCCCAGCCCTCTGGCCCTGCAGCCCCACAGTTCTGGTCCACTGCTAACTCCCCACTCGACCTCCAGCCACACTGCCCCCACCGAGCCTCCCACTCCCACTCACTCTGTCCCAACCCCTTCAGCCAGACCCTGCGATGCTCCAAGCCCCCATCAGAAATCACACCTGCAACGCTGACTAGGCACTGGGGGCTAGGCCTCTGCTCCTGCTGATGGGCAAGGACTCTGCTGTCAGCAGCCACCACACCACAGCTCAGCCATGGGCTCACACACATTTAATGAGCACCGACTGTGTACCAGGACCACAAAGCTGACTGAGGGAGAGCACCTGCCCTAGGGCTCAGTCTACCCAGAGACATGGGTCATTACTGTGTCGGGGTCTGAGCAGTGACACACGCCATGCACATGTGGGCAGAGGAGCAGGACTGCTGAAAAGCAGGAGGGAGGGCAGCACAGGCCCGGGCTGCCTCCTGAAGACCTGGCATGACTAGAAGCTCCTACAGCAGGGCAAACGCCTGGGAGGAGCTGGTCGGGCAAGGAGGTGCCCACCACACCTCCCTGTGTCTAAGCCTTCTTGTGAGGCAGGGATGCCAGGAGGCCCACAGGGAAGCGCCCTCCTCTGCCAAGACACCCTACTCACACTGGATAATGAAAGGAGCTGCCTCCTCCATGCAGCCTTCCTTAATTTCCAGCCCAGAAGACAGAGATTACACGTGGTGAACACTGAGGTAGGGGTCCAGGCAGGTATCACACAAGAATCAAGCCCAAAGGGCTGGCATGGCAGACCCAGTCCAGTCCCAGCCAGCATGCAAGGAAGTCAGTTTTGGGGGGGGAAGGAGGGAGACAGTCACAAGGACAGTACAAATAGCAGGTGGGGAACTGATCGACCAGTGGGAACAGGCCAGGTGAGACAGCACTCCCCAACAAGATGTGAAGATGTAGCTGAGAGCTGGGGGAGGAGGCAGCCTCTGGGCCACTGGGGGAGTCGGGGCCTGAGGGGCAGGGCAGAGGCCAGTGTCCTCCTGTGCTGGGGGTGTGGTGCTAAGGAGCCGTGTATGCTCAGACAGGTGCACCAATGCCCAGCAACAGGGCAAGTGTACAGAGAGACACCTGGTGCTACATCTATAGTCATCTGGTAATGCCACTGTCCTGACAGGGGGCTGGGGGCTCCTTGGCTATGCAGGCCACTTCATCATGAGGGGGCACTGCTGCACCTGCACATTTAGAATCCAGGGCTGTGGGCTGGGGCACGGGAGGACATGGTGGCTCTCTTGGGGTCTCCGAGGCGTCCACTGCCCTCTGTGGGCTACCTAAGGGTGCCTCCTGGTCTCCCTCTGTCTCAGAGACCTCCTCTGTTTTCTGGAGTTCTGGACCCCTTGGGTGAGCGGGACCTGGTTTCTGGGCAGAGGGTTTAGTAGACTCTGTAAGGGCAGGGAAAAGTCTGGAGGCCACCACCCCTGGCTGGGAGGAAGCTGACCCCCCAGGACCAGGAACGGTGTTGCATGCAGAACTGGACCAGGCAGGAGGCTCCGCGGGCCTAAGGCTGTTCTCCGTGGCTAGCTGCTGCTTGGACAGAGCATCTCTGGATGTGGAGTCAGAACTAGAAACAGCAGAGGTGGCCAGAGCAGCTGGGACTGGGAGGAGAGCCCATGTTGAGTGCCAGGGCCTCAGAGAACCGAGCTAAGTACTGTCTTATCACAGGCAGCTGCGGGGCTATGGGCGGCTGGCTCGAGGCCGGAGTCAAAAGGTGGGGAAACGCAGCGTGGTACTCAGTGAAGTTGTTCAGGGCTTAAATAACTTCCTCAAGATTCTGCAAAAGAGCTCACAATTGTCAGGCAAGGGCAGGTCCCCGTTGAGGTAGGGGGCTGCCCACACCCAGGCCTGGCCCATCAGGCGCCCAAGAACCTCACAGACACGGCTGAGGTTGTCCTGGTAGTGCTCAAAGTGGAAGGACATGTAATCACCCAGCTGGGCCAAGAAGCGGTTCAGCAGCCAAGGGGAACCTTTGAAGGTGCCTCGGTCTGAGTCGGGCACCCAGTGGGAGTCCACCCAGAGGGGGCCATGGGCATCACTGGGGGCCCCCTCTCTGTAGGCTTACCGCCAGGAGCAGGGCCCACTGTGCTCATCTGCTCCATGGTTGTGCACACGCACACAAGGTCCCTACAGCAGGGCTGCTCGATCCAGAGATCCACCAATGGTGCATGTGTGACCCCAGGAGAGGCCCCATCCACCTGCCGCCAAAGGCGTGAACTGGCGTAATTGGCTGCCACCCAGATAGAATTGCGAGGACCCTGCCGACGGCGCCAGCCTTGAGGCATGCTGGGAGCAGGCACAAGCTGCCCCGCCAACTGCGAGAAGGAAGAGGAGAAAGGAAGAAGAGACGTCCAGGCAGGGTGGGAAGAAGGCACACGGGACACAATAGGACAGAGGTGGCTGGAGGGGCCGTGGCAAACCCTGGCATTCCATGCAAGCGCTGAAGGGCTGACAGCTGCGACCTCAGAAGAGCAGAGAGGAGCGATGGGACTGTCAGACGCAGGCCACCATCCAAGGCAATCTGTCCAAAAACAAGGTGAGAAGAGCAGGAACTAGGCCCAACCATGACCACTGGGCAACAGGGGGCCAACCTGGGCACCCCACCCAGAGCTCTGAGTGGGAGGAGGCTGGGAGGCCTGAGAAGGTGGCAAACACCACCTGGGATGCTATAAGAGCCAGATGTGATGTCAGTGATGTCAGTCCCAGGGAAAGGAAGAGGCCAGACCAGAAGCCCCTGGGCTTCCCCAGACAGCCTGGATGGCTGTTGGGGAATTTCAGAAGGATGACAACAGTAACCCATTCACTGAACGCTCTATTCATGCCCAACGCTGACCCTGACGAGGACGAGGCTGGTACTCTTACCACCCTGAAGCAGAGTGGTGAGTGAAATCTCTTGTCTGCAGCCACACACCAACCAGCAAGTGGCGGAGGCAGCTGACCCGGCTCTAGAGACCACACACGTCACCACGCGTTACCAGGCCAGTTATGGACTTCATTGTCCTCTGAACCATCCCCCAACCGCCCCAAACACAGCACCGCTAAGAACACTGCCGGCATCATGACCGCCCTCTACATCACAGCACCGTGACAATGTAGGTGTCACCTACCTGCCTTCTCCCAGGCTTCTGAGACTCACCTCACTACCCAGAGTGCTGCCACTCCCACCACAAATAAGCTCCCTGCATCCCCATCCCTGCCAACAGCCCAGCACCTGATCCCCCAAGTTAAATCCCACTTGCTCTGTGTACTCTCACTGCCCCAAAATCACCCCTGCAAAGGGCCTGGAGAGCAGTGATCACCACCGCTGAGTGGCCCAAAGAGGGGCAGACATAGTAAAGGAGGCTGTAGGTCGGAAGGTAAGGTTCCCTTCCAGTGCAAGGAGCCCTCCCACTGTTCAGCCTGAGGGGAGCCACCTCTCCAGTCTCTCTGCAACGAGAGGTCCACTCGTGGCCTCCACAGAGGATTCACTCACCCCTTGCGCGATCTTCCCAACAATCCCCCCCCTCAACAAATACCCCGAGGCTCCACTGGCTCCTACCTAGGGGCACCGGTCTGCACTCACCTTCGGGGCAGCTTCCTACCTGTTTACCTATCCCCACCATGGGAGATCCTCTGGGAAGGCACTGCTTGTTGGTCTTTCCACCCAGCACTTCTCAGGGTAGCCTGCAGCATTCGGAGCCACAGGAGCCCCCAGCACCTACCTCGGCCACCTAGGCTTTCTGGAACCTCAGATACACCCCCCACCCTGGGGGGTCTTCCACCTGAAAGCCCGTGTCATCCTAACACTAAAACACCTGCTAGGGCAGCAGTGGCCAAAGACACAGCACACGAGTGAATGCCGTCCACTGCCGAGCCCAGTCCAGGTCCTCACCGAGCTCTGGAAAAAGCAATGATGCGAACTACTCTCGCTCCTGCCATCCGCGAGGTGAGGTGGTGACTGACCACGCGCGCCCGCGTGCCGACGCCCTCCCTCCCAGGACGGACCCGCCCAGCTCTCGCAACTTCAGGGAGCGGGGTCCTCAGCCATCCCCCGGTGGGGGAGTGTGCTCCCGCGACCCCGACCCCGGACTCGGAACGCGGGCCCGGGGTCACTCGCCGCGGCTCGAAGCCCACTTACCTGCGGCCGCGCAAGGTCCGGCCTCGACGGCCCGGCTCCCTCGACGGCGAGCCCGAGCGCACCAACAAAGCGTACGAGACCGGCCGCCGTGAGGCGACGCCAGGCCCGGCAGGAGGCTCGAAGTGCACAGTCCCGGCGCGGACCGGGAGTCAGGAAGGGACCGAAAGGCGGAGACCCCGCCCCACTGACCCTCCGGCCGCAGTTAACAACGCCCGGAGAGAGCAGCCCGACTCTCGTCCGGCCGTGTCGCGCGGCCACGCCCCCTGCGTGCGCGCCGCCGCCCCGTACGTCCCCGCGCCGGACCCGGCTAGCCCCACGCTGGGCTACCACCGAGCCGCGCCTGCGCCGTGCGCCTTGGGGACGCGATCGCGCAGGCGCTTCCGAGCCCTGACAGCGGGGCAGTGTGGCGCGGGGGGCGATGGGAGCGCGCCGGGCCCGACGCCGCGCCGAGTGCCCCGAGAGAGGGCGGGGCCGCGCGAGCAGGCGCAGGCGCGGGGAGGGCTGTGTCCGTCCGGCGGGCGGGGCCGCGCGCGCAGGCGCACGGCGAGGGCTGGCGCTGAGGGCTGGTTAACTGAGAGCCTGTGGCGCCCACCTGGTTCACCCCAAGTCACTGCCCTGAGTTCCTTCTGAGCGTCAAGAGGGGTGCTGGGGGCCGAGGGCACCAGGGAGGGTTGGTCACTCAGGGGCTACAGCGCTCACCGGCCGGTGTGCTCGCCGAGTGCGCCTCGCTGGAGACCTGCCTGGGGCCCGGGCTGGGCACCTGCCGCCCAGGAGCGACAGGGAAGGGTGGCCCGGAGACTGTCCCCTGTGGGCCCGGCTCCCTCGCCGTGGGCGCCGCTCACCCAGCGAGGCTGCACCCCGACACTAGGAAGGCCGGTGCCGGGGGAGCTGATGCCCTCCGTGCGCGGCCCCTGCTTCCGCCCCGCGTCCTCGCGGTGCCCAGGCAGCAGGGGGAAGCAACCCCAGGACCTCGTGCCTTGGGGACCCCCAGGTCGGGGAGGGTTACCAGGACCAAGGTGGCAGAGGTCACTGGAAGTGATGTTAACACCAGCCCCCTTTCTGCCCTGGTCTAGCGACTCCTTTCATAAAACCATCCCTGAAATGTTATCTGCATTTACACCCAAACTTTCTCGCTTTGATCATCGAAACGAATCAACGATTACATTGTATCTTCTCAGGGTCTGCGGGGCTTTCAGCTGCCTAGCCAAAAATGCTAGAAGTGGCACCCAGCCAGGAAGCGCCTTCTGGAAGTGAGTGAAATTTGTATTTTTCTGTTGTGTCTTCCCTAATTGACCTGATAATTTAAACTTCCTTGCCTCAAAGGAGAGGGGGAGCTCCCGACAGTTTGGCAGCTCAGGGCAACTCAGTGTGGTCAGCAGAGAGTGGGCAGCAGGCTTGTGCTAAACCTTGATCAGACTGGGCCAGGCCATCAAAAAATGCCTTTCCAGAACTTTTTTATGACCCCCAAAAGAAATTCTGTCCCCAGAACACTTCTCCCCACCACCCCTTTCCTGAGCCCCTGGTAACCTCTGTTCTACTTTGGCTATGTTAATTTGCCTAAGCACCTTGTATAAAGGAGATTATACACTATTTGTCATTTCACTTAGAATGTTTTAAAGGTTTAATTATGGTGTGGCACCTATCAGAATTTTTATTCCTTTGTAAGGCTCAATAATATTTCTTTACATGTATATACCATATTTTGTTTATCCATAAATTATTTGGTGGACACTGAGTGCCTTCCATCTTTTGGCTCCTGTGACTAACGCTGCTGTGAGCATGGGTGTACATGTATCAGACTCCTTACTCTGACTTCTTTGGGGCATATTCCTTGAGTGGAATTGGTGGGTCATAGGGTAACACTACATTTAACTTTTTGAGGAACTGAGCCTGGTGCCCCTGGGGTTCCTTGTGCTTCAGTCTTGTAATGAACTGAATGTTTGTGTCCCTCCCCTAAATGTGTTATGTTGAAATCCTAATCCCCCACGTGATGGTATCAGGAGGTGGGGCCCTCGTGAATAGGATTAGTGCCCTTAATCAAAGAGCCCAGAGCTCCCTCACCCCTTCTACCATGTGAGGACCCAGAAGAAGTCAGCTGTCTATACACCAGGAAGTGGGCTCCCACCAGACACCAAATCTGCTGGTGCCATGACCCTGGACTTCCTGGCCTCCAGAACTGTGAGAAATAAATTTTTGTTGCTTATAAGCCACCAGCCTTGTTTCTGAGACAGGCTTTTGGAAGCCAGTGTTGCTGCTGTGGGTCCCCCGCCCCTCCCCCGCCCAATTGATGTAAGATTTACTTCAGTGAAGTGCACAGATCTTAATAGCACGGAGCTACTATTAATCAAGCTGCTATGAATATTCTTGAACAAGTGCCTTTTGTAATATAAGGTTGCATTTCTTTGGGGTAAATACCTGGGAGCAGACCTGCTGGGTCATGGGGTAGGTGCATATATTAATAGGAAGCTGCCAAGAGTTTTCCAAAGCAGTTGGAACTTTTACACTTCCTCCAGCAATGCATGAAGATGCCAGCTGCTCCACGTCCATGCTGACACTTGGTATCATTAATCATTTTAATTTTAATCATTCTGGCAGGAATCGAGTGATCGCTCATTGTGGTTTCGATTTGTCTCCTGGGTAACGAATGATGTCCGTATTTTTATGTGATTGTTAATCATCTTTTGTTAATTTGTGAGAGTTTTTGCACACATTCTGAATTTCAAAGTGTCAGATGCATGATGGAAAAAGCGTTCTCTCAGTGTGTCACTTGCCTATTCATTTTCTCCCTGGTGTCTTTTGAAGAGCAGAAGCTTTACGTTTTGATGGCTAGTGCTTTTGCACCCTAAGAAATGATGCAACTCCAGTGTCATAAAGACATTCTCCTTTGTTTACTTCTGGAAGTTCTGCCACTTTAGCTTTTACATGAAGGTCAGTGGTGCATTCTGAATTAATTTTCATGTATGGTGTGAGTTATGGGTTAAAGTTCATTGTTATCCATAGAGAAATCCCATAGTTCTAGGAGCTTTTGTTTTGAAAAAACTATCCTCTTCTCTGCCACCTCGCCTTGGCACTTTTATTAGAATCTGATGACTGTGATTGGGTGGGTGGGTCTAATTTTGGACCCTCTATTCTGGTCCCCTGATCTTTGTCCTTAGTCCCAACTCATCCTGTCTTATGTACTGCAACTTTATAGTAAGACTTAAAATTACATAGTTCAAGTCCTCTAACCTCTTTCCCTTTTTCAAAATTATTTGGGCTATTCTAATTCTGCATTTCCATCCACATTTTAGAATCAACTTGTCGATTTATAGGAAAAATCAGCTTGTCAGTTTCTAATGGGATTTTAATTGGGATTGTGTTGAATCCATAAATAAATTTGAAGATAGGGAGCATTTTAGCAGTGTCAAGTCTTCCAATTCATGCACAGATTATATCCCTTGATTTATTTAAATCTTTATCAATTTCTTTCAAGGAATCGTAATGGAGTTCAGGGTACAAATTTGCCAAATTTTGTCAAATTTACCTCTAAGCATTTTATGGTTTTTGATGCTATTGTAAAGAGTATTTACAATTTTTAATTTTCCAATTGTTTTTGCTAGTATAGAAAAATAGAATTGACATTTTATCTTGAGCTTTTGCTAAATTTACTTATTAGTGCTAGTACTCGTTTTATAGATTCCTTGGGGTTTTCTATGTACTTGACCATGTCATCTGCAAATACAGACGGCTGTGCTTTCTTCTGTCGCATCAAATGTCATTTGTATGCCTGTGTGTAACGGGTACATGTGTACCTACACACAATGCGTATAACTCTGTGATTTCCCCTCCCATTGCAGTGGCCGGGACTTTCAGGAATAAAGATTGGTAAAAGCAGGAGCAGGTGTCCTTGACCTGTTCCTCGTCTCGGAAGGACAGTGGCTGTTCTTCCGCCGTTAAAGTCCAGTGGGAGTTGTCGACAATTTTCACAGATGCCATCTATCAGGCGAGGGAGTTTCCTCTGAGTCCTATGTTGCACGAGCCTTGTTTTTTTCTTAAATAGGTGCTGAACGTGGTCAAATGTGTTTACTCCACAAAGAGGCTGTACCTCTTTGTGTTATATTTAGTAGTTGCTCTAGGAGTTTAAAACATGCATCTTTAATTTACTATAACCTACTTACAGTTAACGCTGTACTGCTCCACATTAAGCGTAAGAACCTTGTAACTGTAACATTCCATTTGCAACCATCTTTTTGCTGTTGTCATAGGTTCTCATTCATATAAACCCAAATTGTGCGTTGTTATAATTCTTGCATTTATCAGTGTCTTAAAGAAAATAAGAGAAGGAAAAATAGTGTTTTAAGTTTACCTGTTCATCCACCATCTCTTCATTTCTTCCTGGTGTAATTTCTCTTCAGCCCAAGGAACCTCCTGCTGTAGTCCCTGCAGTCCACACAGCGGGTGGCAGTTACCCCTGCTGTCACCGAAGTGTCCTCACTTCTCTCCCACCTTTGAATAATGTTTGTGCTGCACATAGATTTCCGGGACGGCTTTCTTTCCAAACATAAATTTGGTTTTGTTTCTTCCCATCTTCATTTTTTCTGCTGTGTAATCAGACATGTGTACTGTGTCCTTACTTCTCTGGCTGCTTCCAAGATTTTATCTTTATCTTTGATTTTCAAGAGTTTGACTATGCTGTGCCTTAGTGTTTGGGGCTTTGGGGGTTTATACTGTGTGGAATTGGCTGAGATTCTTGTATCTGTAAGTTGATCCAAAACTCATGACATCTTAAGTCATTGTTTCTTCAAATGTATTTTCAGCCCCTTCCTCCCTCTCAGGCACCGCTACACTAGACTTTCCAACGTGGATCTCACCCAGTGTGTTCTTTTCTCCAGTGGGTGGATTCCCTCTGGTTTCTGACGGCTTTGGGTGATCTTCAGTGTCCTCAAACAGGTATCTTCTATTTTGTGTAGAGTTGATCACTTTTGTCTGTGAAAAAGGCAGCTTTATACAAGCTGCTCAGTCACTGCCCATTCCAGCACCGCCATTTGCTTGGCAAACACCAGTCCTGCCGTGCCCGCTGCAGGGTTAGTGAAACCGCCAACCTGGCGTCCTGCTCCCCTGTGCGGCCCTGGCACATGAGAACCAGAGCTGGGGAGCCGAGGGAGGTGTGACTAGGCTCTGAGCTGCCTCCGGCAGAAAACACGGCCAGAAAGATTTCCCACCGACGTGACCAGCTGCTGTGCCTCAGTGTGTATGCGGGCACCGCACGGGGGACAGAGACGTGAAGAGGAGGCTCTTTCAGGGCAGGACAGAAACGCTGTTCAGGGTGTTCTTCCTGGAGGGGGAGGCAGCAGCGAGGGAGCAGCCTGGGTGAGGCCTGCGGGCCAGGTGTTTGCTGGGGGGAGGCAAGGTGGCAGCTGGAGAAGTGACCCCGCTCCCAGAGGGCCTCCCAGGACAGGCAGGGTCCTCATGGTGGCCCTGGAGGGTGGTGGGCGGGCCCCCTGGCGCAGCACCCTGCCCTGCGTGCCCGGGCACCTCTGCAGAGGAGCCAGGCACTGGGTGGCCTCTGAGCTGCTGAGAACGGGCCGACGTGAACAACACTCCACTTGTAGGCCATCTCCCTGCCAAAGACTTTGAAAACCAAATACCGTCCGAGCTATGGAAACCCAGCCGCTGGCGGGCTGTCAGGACATTATTATTCCAATCACCCAGCCCACTTCCAGCCACCAGGGCAGGACAATGCAGCTCTGAGGGCTCACCTGCCGTCCGGTCTCTCCCACAGGCAGGGGCCTGGCTGCACCAGCTCGCCCATGGGGCTCCTAGGCGGTCTGGGCATCAGTTTTCTCACTCGTCCAGAGAAACACATCCAGACGTTGCTGTGACCGCCTCCCACTCTGTCCCGTCTTGACCCTTGTTGCTCAGAAGCCTCTTACGTCTGCTTCGGGGGAACTCAGGGGTGTAAAATTCTTAAAAGATGCTAAGACCACGAGGGGCTGCTAGCCTTTCTCACCACATGGGGGCCACATTGCTCACTATGATGAGAAGGGGGCCTGTGGGTGCCCTGCCCACTGGCTGGTGCCCTGACTGGGTCAGGGCAGGGTGGGCAGCTGGACCCGGCAGGCTCTTGGCCCCCAGCTGCTACATTACAGGGCCACAGCGCCTCTTGTTTGTGGTCCCACTTTGTTCCCAAGCTTTGGTGTTATTTGATCGTCAGTCATAAGCCATAAAGATCCTGATTTTATTAGGAAGAAAAGACAAAACAAAACTTAACTCCGTGGAACTGCAGGGCCGGATCACCATCCCCTGAAACCCTAGAGGCTGGAGCCTCAAGACCTGAGTGGGGCCTGTTGCCACTGGGCGCCCAGGTAGAGACTGGAGAGGACCCGCCAGGCCTCCACGGTTTCCAGAGATCTTCACCCTGTGGCCCAGCTCCCTGCCCTGTCCCTGGTGGGGGCCAGCTCCAAACAGCAGGCACACGAGGGACGGCGTCCTCCTCCTGCCCACTTGGATGGCGCTGGGATGGCTGCTGGGACCCCGCTTGGGTTTCGGGATTAGGGACACCCGAGCACCATAAACCACGTCGGGCTGGGATTAGGGGAGCTCAGCTTTAAGATGCTTTGCAGGGCCCTGGGGAGGCACAGGTGCTTGGCTGGGGCCCAGGACACGCAAGGCTCCCTGAGTCCTCGGGGCGGGACCAGAAACCCGAGAGCTCCAGAAGCTGGGCTGCAGAAAAGACCGGGCCTGGGGGAGAGAGGACGGCTGGCCAGGCCTGCTCAGCAGCATGGCCCTGGCCGTGCTGCTCTACAGACGGCAGACCCAGGTCTGAAGGCCGCCCACCTGTCACCTGTGACCGAGCTCCTGCAGGTTAAGAAGCAGCATCTGTGTAACAGTCTTCTCCCTCCCAGCGTGTCAGCAGAAGCAGGCTTCAACCTCCCGTCGGGCCCAGGCTACTTGGGGGCGGGCACACAGCCTCTGTCCCTCTCATTCCCGGCACACCGTGGCGCCAGCCAGAGGGGGTGCTGCCCAGGTGCCGTCGAGGTAGCTTCCCTGTCATGCGGGTCTGGAACAGGGAGTGGTGACTCTGGCCACACCTGCTGGGCAGGGAGGTGGGCCTGGCAGCGATGCTGGAGTGCTGGGCATGGGAGCCCAGGCCGTCCCTCTTGGCATCATCCGGCCCTGCCCCTGCCCCTAGGGACCCCCAGCTGGATGTGTGCACCATCAGAGTGGCCTGTACACGTGAGCTCATGTCTCCCAGTTATCAGTCTCTTGGCAGAAGAATCTCAGAACTGTCTCGTTGTCCCCAAAGCCAGATACTTTTGGCTGGACCTGCCCCAAAGGTGCCTGTGTGCCTCCTTCCTTCCCCAGCCTCTCCCAGGGAGGCTCCTGGCAGCCCAGCCCCTCGATGATCCGGCCCTGTTGGAACTGGGACTCCTGGCCTGGGCAATGCCCCTTCTACCTGGAGAGGGCCCAGCAGACACTAGCCAGCAGTGTCAGGCACCTCCCCTGGCTGGTGTGCAGACGGGCCTGGGATGCGCAGAGCCTGTTCCAGCGGCCCCTCCTCATCCTTCCTGCTCTGTTCCAGGGGGCCAGGCCAGTGTTCATGCCCCTGCCTGGTACAGAAAGGACCTGAGGCAGCTCCCAGGGCCACTCAACATCCAGCGAGAGCGCAGCGAGCTCCGATGGGGGCAGAGGAAGAACAAAGCAAGGTCTGGGCACAAGGTGCTGCCCCGTGAGGCCTCCTGGCTCTGGGAGACCTCTCCTGCAGCCCTGGGGAGACCTGATGTGGGGGTGGGGGGAGGGCCAGGAGAGGATAGAAAGCAGTGGGAGGAGGCAGAGGCAGCGCAGGCCAGCCCAAAGGCTGCAGGGGCCGCTTTTACTGCCTGTAGTCCTGGGAGAGGGTCTTTTGTGCTGTTGACCCCCTAGGAGGGCTTGGGGCGCCATGGAAGCCCAGGAAGCAGGAGCTGGGCAAACCTCTGGGGGAGTCAGCCCGCTCCCTACACGAGGCGGCTGCCGGCTGAGCAGACGCACTGGGTGGATGGCAGGGGAACAGGGCCCAGGCACAGTGGGAACAGCCTGGGGCTCCTGCCTCAGACTGGCCAGCACAGAGGAGCCTCTCACGTGGACTCGTAAGAATGTGCGCAGCGTGAGCACTGGGCAGTGAAGCCCCACAAGGGGCCCCTGGCCAGGGTGGGCTGGGAACCCAGAGCCTGAGCAGGCCTGATGGCCCTGGGTCTCTGAACCAGCACATGGTCCGGTCCACTCAGGGTGGCCCTCTTGTGGGGCTCTGGGCCACCTGCTCTGGCAGCTCTGCATCCAGCAGTGAGCGGTGGGTGAGGGGCTCAGGCCCAACCTTCGGGAGTGTGCTGGGGCCAGGGTACTGGCCACACCTCTGAGCTGCTGCCTGGGCCAGGCGAGGTGAGCCAGACCTGAGGCCACAGGACAGATGCCCTGACCTGCAGGCACCACCTGATGCCAGTTTCTCATGGGGCAACTCTGCCTGTGAGGGCCCCTGGCTGGGCACTGTGGTCACCTCCTCAGCTGGGCCTCCAGCCACGTGAAAGCATGGCTGGCATGTATGGGGGTAGGGGTGTTCCCTGCTATGCATCCAGCAAAGCTAGGAGAGGCTGGGGGGCACCAGCAGCCTGTGGAAAGTGTGCAGGGGGACCAGGCTGAGTCTGCAGTCCAGCCCTCCAGGACTGGTCACCTTCCCTGAGTATCTGCCTTCCTAGGGGCCTCAGGACCTTTGAGGGCAGCACCTCAGGGGGCTGGAGGAAGGCGGGGTTGGTGGCTGGAGGGTTTCCCAGAAGAGGGTGAGGCAGGGGAGGGGTGGGCCTCGCCCCCAGCGGCAGCCGCCCCACTTCCTTGCGCAATCGGAGCCATGAGCGATGAGCACAGGACGTCGGGGGTAATTGTAGGTTACAAGGAACAATTTGAGGAATTAAAATCATATTTTCATTGCACCATAAAAACATGCCAAGGCGCAGGAAGGCGGCCCTGGGCCCAGGTGGAGAGCACCTGGCCTGTGGGGCTCTGGCCCCTCTCCACGCTATCTGGGAGGAGGGACTGGGCAGGGCTGGGCCCTGAGAGGGGGCCGGTGGCCATGCAATGACCCTGGAGCCAGGGAGTCCCGAGGGATATGCAAGACAGAATTCCACGCAGCCCAGTGCATGCACATGTCCTGCTCCCCATGCTGACTCACGCCTGAGACACAAGCTCACGGCCCCTCCTTAAGTGTGGGGCAGAGGGCCTAGGCAAGGGTAGTGTGGGTCTGCACACCTTGCTCCAGTGGTCCCCCTCCCCGCACGTGGAAAGGCCAGCGCGAGGCCCCACGGTGGCCCAGGTGACAGCGGTCGGTCGGCCAGACCCTTCACGGCAGGATCCTGGGGCTCCCGGTGCCTGTAAACTGGGCCAGGGCCCTGCCCACGCTGACCTGAGGGCGTGTGTGCCCGGTGCAGGGGAGGGACCCCAACCCAGGCGGCGCCCCAGGGCTGTCCCGGGCACCATGAGTGATTCGTTCCCTCCTAGGGAGACACACCGGTTGCGTGAACCTGCCAAAGGACGTCGCGGACACGGCAGGAGGAAGGCCGCTCTGGGAAAGGGGATGCAGGGCCTGGACCCGGCGCTGCACTCGCCTCAAGGAGCTGCCCTGTGCACACGGAGACTCCCAGACCCGCTGCAACGCCCACGTGGTCACGGGAAGCAGGGGGCCGTCTCAGGCCCCGCCCCGGTCAGCTGACCCCCGCGGGCCCCGCCCCCGCCTCCCTGGAGGGGAGGCCCCGCCCGGCGTGGAGCGCGCCCTCCCTCAGGGTCCCTGGCGGGGCTCCGCCAGCCGTGCGTTAAATGGGACACGGCTGATCTCGCGCCGCACTTGTCCGAGGCCCGGCCCCGCCCAGCACTTGGCGTCCTAATTGGGCGTCTGAGGGCCGCCGCACACGCTTCACGCGAGCAGCAGTGTCTGAGGCTCCCGCAGGCCCATTAAGGTGCAAAGACATTCCTTTGTTCGTTGACAAGCGGGGTCCCACCCAGGGCTCCCGGGCGGCAGACTAAGTGATGTTTTCTTAGGGAAGACACGAGATTAACCGCCGCTAAAGCCCCAGCACAATGCCGGCCCTGCCCGTCCCTGTCAGCGCTGTCTCTCCGCCTGACTGACAGGTACGGTGGTGCCGGCGGGCCTCCCTGGCCTGGCGGGCCTCGACATGGGGATCAGCGGGCTCAGCCAACAGGCTGGATGGGGGCACAGTGAGGAGGTGCCAGCCATGGGGGGCAGAGCCTCCAGGCCCTCCAGCCCCTGTCGCCAGCTACACCACTGGCAGGTGGCTCTGGAACAGAGCCGGTGTTCCCACCCCTCCCCAGCCTCCCCGCCTGCCACCAGGCATACAGAGACCCAGCAGGGGGGTGACAGGTGGGTGACCGTCGTAGGGCTACGTCAGGGACACCATAGGCAGAGCACACTTTAGAAAAACACCCTCTTTATTTGCGCTCTGGAAATGCCAGGGGGCTCGGACGAGGGCAGCCCACGGTGGGGTTTCTGCCCAGGTCGTCATGGGCTGGCATCAGCGTCTGGGGGTGCGAGGAGCAGGCCTGGGGCGACAGCCCCCGGAGCCATCCCTGCAGGGCACTCAGCAGCTGGTCCAGATGCATGAGGCAGAGGTGACGTGGCCTAGGCTCCAGCGTCCTGCCAAGGATGGGGGTCATCAGGGGGCACCCCTGTGGCCCCACACTCTCCCACCCCCACCAGCTGGCACATTGCTGTCACAAATACTCTGAGATGTTGGAATTAGGGGCTGTGTTGGTGATACCCTGAGGAGGGTTTCCTCTGGGTGCCCTTGGCCTGTCCATATCAGAGGCAGCCCTGGCTGGGGGCTCTGGGGGTCGGGTGCTTGGAGTGCCCCAGGAGAGGCCCTGGGGCTGGCCCACTACCCACTGACCCTTGGCCTCAGCCAGGCCCCTCACGCCTGCCTGCGGGCATCTTGTGGGCACTCACTGCTGTGTCCACAGTCCCCTTCAGCCCTCTGGACCTCAACCCAGGAGGGGCTGACAGCCAGGGGACACACCCTCGGGCCAGTAGTGCAAAGGCCCTGACCACATGCATCCTTCTGGCTAGGGTCAGGCAGGGACTCACTAATTTCCACCTAGAGGAGGCTCAGGACGAACATCACACCAGGGGTTTCCGGCCACCCACCCTGCCCAGCTCTGCAAAGCCTAACAGAACCAGATGTGCAGGCGGCTACATGTACAAGGCTGCGTCTCCACCTTCTGGGCAAGAAAGAAAGGTGCTGGCACAGCTCTGAGCAGGGCAGGCGGGAGGGAGGCCTGCTGACCTCAGCCTGGGGTTTGCTTTCCACACCCATGTCCCCCATGACAGGCACTGTGGGGTGAGCCTCCCACACCTCCTGCAGCAGCAGCCCAGTGGGGGGTCTGGGAGTGCTCCATGGGGGGTGGGGCCCTTGGTGGCCTCCCTTCCCAGCTGTGTGACCTGGGCACAGGGCCCACCTGCCTGAGGTCACCTGCACGGCAGGTGCAGCCTCTCCCGCACCTGGAGAGCAGTTCACAGAGGCACCCACCCCCTCACACACAGGACCTACCCCACGTGCCTACCTGGATCTGAGCCTCTGCCCAGCCTGGCTGGGGAGTAGCAGGTGTGCCGTGTGCCCTGGGCCTGAGGGATGGCTGTTTAACCTCAGCAACCCGTCACGGTAGGGTCCAGGCCCGAGCGCTTGGAGATGCGCAGCTTGACCACCTCCTCAGCGCAAGTGGGGTGGATGCCCACAGTCCGCATCACCTGCTCGTAGGAAGCCCCACACCTGCACGCCAGGGGACGGGGGTGATGATTCAGGGGCCAAGTCAGCACAGGGAGGCATGTTCAAATCCCCTATCCCAGGGATGGTGCACACAGGGGAGGGCCTCCTTGCCGACCCGCAGCCCTGGCCCCCACCCTCTCTTTTCTAGCCAGCAGCCAGGAACACCTGCCAAAACCTGTGCTGGCCGTGGCCCACCTCCCTTGGAGCAAACACCTCAAGGCTGCAGCAACCAGGCAGCCCCGCCCCTGGCCCAGCTCTCCCCTGCCCAGCCCTAGGCTCCAGCCTGGCCTCCTACTGCCCCCCGCCTACTGGGCACAGGCCCATCTCAGGCTGTACTCTAGCTGGACCTTCTGCTGGGCCCCTCCCTCTCCATCAAGGCGTGGGGATGGGTTTGAGCCCACTTCCAACCGCCCCTGCCCGGCCCCTTCTCTGCAGGCACAATGCATGTGGACCTCAAGCTGCACCACCAACTCTTCCTGGATCTAAGCGCACGAGTGTCAGGACATCTGATGGTGAATCCCCAGCACAAACAACCGGTATGTGGATTCAGACGTGGAGAGGAAGCCCCCGATGGGCAGTCCTTGTCTGAAAAGTGGGCCTCATCACTCCACTGACTTGCTCCTGCCTCCTATGTGTCCACTGTCATGACGCTGGAGAACTGTCACCACTTTACAGCGTCAAATCCTTTAACCCTTGACAACCAAAATGGGTCTTGGTGTTTTAGTTAAGTTTTCAGGTTTCAAATAAGGCCTGGCAGCTTTCTACTATTTATTTTTAACTCCTTTTCCTGCGAATTGCCAGAAGATAGACATTATCTTTCTACTGGCCAGTTTGTCTTATAATCACTACCGTTGCCCGTGGGGGAAGCTGGGGTGCCCCCAGGGTGTCTGGTCTAGACCCTCGGCCTTCATGGCCCCCATCAGCCTTCCTAGGTATGAGTCTGTTCCTCAAGCCCTCGCCTTGTCCTCAGACTGCCCACCTGCACCCCCAAGGCTGGCTCTCGGCCACACCCCCATTCCCCCACAGCACGCAGGGCACTCCAGGGGTCCACGCACCCTCCTCTGTGAGGTCAGCCCTCTCTGCCCCTCCCTCTGCCTCACCTCTAGCCTTCCTGCCTCTGACAGCCCCTGTCCAGCTGCCCAACATCTTCACTCCCAGAAACCCACTCCCACCAGAGCTTCCACTGCCCCGGGGCCCCCACCGTGCATGGCATGTGGTCATGACCAGTCCTGGAGTCACTCACCCACCAGGTGGCCCTCCCAGCACACTCGATGCCCAGGCCCTGCTTGTGACCCCTGGGCCCTCAGCCCTCAACCCTCATTCTGAGCAGAGAAGACCCACACCATGGCCCCTCAGTGCTGGCTGGGGACATGTGCTTGTTCCCTCTGGCCAGTGGCCTGGCCAGAGATGGATGTGACTGACTCTCAGGTGACTAGACCTGCCCCACTGGGGAGATGCTTTCTGAAAACACAACCAGCACATGTGAGCCAGCTCGATGCAGCAGACTTCCGGCTGTGGTGCTGCCAACATACAGGGAACGCCAGCCTGAGCACTAAGAAATGGCCGACAGTCCTCCAGACTTACTTGATCCCCAGAGCAAATCCTTGAGTAACTTCGCCCGCATTAGGGCCAAGAAAGTGCAGGCCCAGCACCAGCCGTGGGGGCTCCCGCAGGCACACCACCTGAAAGCCACATGGTCAGTAAGGGCACGTGTGGTGGTGGGGGTCCCTCAGCCCCGCACCTCCCGTGTGCCCCAGCCAGGCTGGCGGGCACTCACCTTTATGTAACACTGGGACGCATCCCGTTCTGGCACCGTGAACTCTAGTGGTTTATAATACGCGTGATACACCTGAGTGACAAGGTATCAGTTCCCGAGGTCAGTGGCTGTGGCAAGACGAGCCTGTGGGCATCTCACAGATGGGCGGGGCGAGGGCACAGCAGGGGGCCAGAGCCACCTGCTCCGCCAAGAGGTTGTGGTCTGGGGCGCGGACAAAGCTTCACTGGCCTGAGAGGTCACCCCCACCCTGTGCATGGCAGGCAGCCTGCAGACAGACCCTCTCCCATCAGCCCCGAGGCCCCCCAAAACCACGGCAGCAGAGTGGGTGCCACCTGGCCAAGCGCCACTCTCTGCCCCAATGCAGAGCCCAAGAAGCGCACACCAGGCGGACACTGCAGAGAGTAGGCAGGGTGACCGCGGGCCCAGCCGCCCATCTGGCCTCCCTCAGGCACCCTGGCGCTTGTCGGGCCCTCACTCAAGCGAGGAGGCAGCGGCCCACACCGGAGCTGCCGGACAAAGGCTTTCAGCGCCCGAGAATGGCCGACAGCGCATGTGGGGCTGCGGCTGAGTAAAATGTGAGCAGAGCCCTCACATGTGCTGCACAGCCATTGTTAATTAATGAACCTGCAGAGAATATTGTTCTAACGAAGACAGAACTGAAAAGAAAACAAACAAAGGGGATTTGGCCATTCAACATCGTGAAACATAAAACAACCATGTGGAATGCCACAGACATATGTCCCAAGGCACTTGTGACGAATCAAACAAAAACAGCAAATAAAGTGCTGTTGATGGAGGGGATGGGGTGCACGGACATGAGCAGGCCCTGGAGCTGGGGGCTCATTCCCAGAGGGCACTGGGCCACTTTGGGGGCAACGTGGGGTCCGGTTTCTCCCGGCCTGCCCGTGATGGGCAGCAGCACCCACAGCCTGGCAGGTTTCAAAGCATCCCGCATCCCGCATCCCGCCAGCTGCCCGGGGCGCCCCTGTGGCCAAAGCAGACCCCAGAGGCACCCCCATTTGATGACGACCCCTTCCTCGGGTGGGGACCCAGGTCTGGGCTGTTGGAGGCCCGCAAGGACCAGAGGCGTGGAGGTGGCACAGGGAGGCAGAGGCACCTGGGGGCAGGGCCAGGCTGGGGCAGGAGGGCAGAGGTCGGAGGGCAGGAGAAGCCTTTCCAGGTCGAGGGAGACACGGGCCGTGGTGAGGTGGGCCACACCCCAAAGGCCCCTCCATCACTCCCACCCATCACAGAGCCCTTGCTCGTTCTGGGCCCCCTGCCCCACTTTGTGAGACTGTAGGCCCCAGGAAGCAGGGACACCCACACTCACACTTGCCCGCCTGGACTGTCAGGGAGGAGCCATGGTCGGGGTGTGGGGGCCACATCAGCCTGAATCCTGGCCGCCCCGCCCCGTCAGGCCCTGACTCACCTCCACACTGTCCTCTCCATGGCGAGCCACAGCCTCCTCCTCTGACAGCCCCACACAGCCATACTCCAGAGGGGTGAAGACCGTCGTGGGGACCTGGAGGGCGGGCCCCAGGTCAGGCACAGCCCCGGGCCCCAAAGTGAAGACCCCACGTGGGGACAAGCAGAGCAGTAGCTGCAGGCCAGTCCTTAGGTGGGCGGACACCCTCACTTGTTCCTGGGCCGCACCTCACACACGCCCACGCACACTCATGCACAAGCACACTCACATGCACACGTCCGCACATGTACAGGCACACTCGGTCATACACGCACACGTCCACACGTGCACACACACGCACACACTCGGCCATAAGTGCACGCTTGCACACACACGCACCCCCAGAACGAGCTGCCCCTCCTCAGGCTGGACTTAGTGCTCTGAAGAGCAGGGCACACTCACATTGTCGTAATCCATCAGGTCTGAGGACTGGCCACAGAGCCGCCGCGCCAAGAGCCTCCCGGCCATGATAGCCGTAGGCGTCAGCTCAGGCCGCCCCTGGAAGGAAGGAGTAACTTTGTCATGACCCTAAGTGTGTCTGTGTGGTGTCCCCTCAACCCTGACTTCCCACTGGGGCGTCTCCCTTCCAGAAAACCCCAGACTTGGTCAGCTTGTTCCCATGTGCTCCCCGTCCTGCTCTGGGGAGACACCGGTGGTCACGGCCCCTTCCCTGGAAGAGGAGGTAAGCTGCTTCCAAGCCCGGCCACACCGGCCACACCTCCCACACTCGCTCGTGGGACCCCTTCCTCCTGCCAGTGACCTTGGAGAGCAGCCCCCATGACAAACGGCAAAACACCCTGCCAAGTCCAACCGGCTGCGCTAACCAGGATTCGGGCTAAGACGGCTGGGAGCACCCCGTGTGCTCGGATGCACATCACGGCCCATCACAAAGCCCACACGGACGTTCTCCTCCTGGGGGTCCCCGGCCCAGGGTGTGTCCTGCGAGGGAGCAGGGGTGGCACAGCCCCCATGTTCCCCCACGCGACGGCCTGGGACTGGCTGCCAATCACCCTGCAGCAGCAGGAAATGCAGATGCTGTCTGACATTCCAGAAATGAATGGAGATCGGCAGAGATAAAGCCGTGAAGGCAGCCCGCGCATTCCACCGGGCCTGACTAATGCGGAAACGTCCACGCACGGCACACAATGCCTCCCCGAACAATGGCCGCCCCGCCACCCACACCGGGCCCCGGGGGCCTTAGCCGTTCCAACTGCTCAGGACAACCTTTCTGAGGGAGCAGACAGCGTTTTTAACAGCAGTGCCCGGGCCGTGTGTGTCTGGCAGCGCCGTCGGAGGCACCATGGCGGACAGCGCCCCGCCGCAGACAGGCCCGGCTCCCCGGCTCAGGCGGCCGGCCGCCTCAGCACTGCCCGCTCAGCGGCCAGGTCCGCGGGGCCGCGAGCACATGAGAAGCCTCGTCCACACCGACGGGACTAGATGGCCAGATCGCCCAGCGGGAGGAGCAGCCAGAGCTCTGACTGTGCCCAGCAAGCTGCCCCCGCAGTCGTGACACAGAGGCCTGCACCCCACGCACCCTCTCACCAGCCTGGGCTCACGGAGGGGACGGGGAACAAGGTCCAGGCAGCAGCCAACTGGCTCACATCTGAGCACGGGCCACGGGGACGGCGACCCCTCTGGTACGATAGGGACACCAGGGTCCACGCTGCTCCGCAGGAGGGGTCTGGGTGGCGCCAGGCTTCTGGCAGGACAGACCCTCTCAGATGGGCCGGCTGGCCCTTCAGGAACAAAGGGAGGCCCGGCTGTGCATGGCCTGGCCCCAGCCCACCTCCATGTGTGTGCCAAGCTCTCTGCAAGCCCCCACCCACCATGAGCCAAGGCAGGGCTGGCGAGGCTGAGAGAAGGACGGTCCCATGGTGGTGGTGACAGCTACCACCTCTTCTGACTCCACACCAAGCATCTCTGACACCTGAAATAGTTCACTTGCTTGTCATCTGTGACTCCCACCAGAATGTCATCTCCATGAGGGCAGGGACTTTTGTCTGTTCCTGCAGTGTTCCCAGAACCCAGAAGAGTGCCTGGTGCTCAATGCAAGTGTTTAACTGTACCCCTCAAACTCATGTCTGCCCAGACGCTCCGACTGTGCCCTCACTGGGAAGTCAGGGTCTCTGCAGGTGTGACTAAGGCAAGGACTGCTGTGAGGTCAGCCTGGATTCGGGTGGGCCCTAAATCCAAGGAGAAGGTCCTGCTGAGAGACAAACAGGGACATGCAGGACCTGAGGAGACGCCCCGTGAAGATGGGCCAAGCTCCGACTGGGACGCCCAGGCCTCAGAAGCTGGAAGAAGCGAGAAGGATCCTCCCAGAGGAGAGAGCGCAGCCACAACACCCTGACCTCAGGCTTCAGACAATTTCTGTTGTTCTGAGCCACCCTGTCCGGGTCTCACCACTGAGAGGCCTGCAGGGTCTGGGGCCTGGCCTCTGATCGGGACCCTGCCCCGGCCACCTTCCTGAAGACCTGCTGCACACACACGCACAGGTCAGGCCCACTGCTCCCGAGGCTTTGGGGCCACAGCTGACCTGCTGTCCTGCTGGGCCCGAGAAGAGGGGAGGGGCCTCTTGGGGGTGTTAAACTGCCCAAGATCACAGGTAAACCAAGGCCAAGAGGTTGAGGCCGGCCCGTGGTGTGCACACATGGCCTCCCTCAGAGCTGACCTGCGAGGAGGTTCACAGTAGGATCCACTGACGGCGCCCACACGGCCCTTCACAGGAGGGAGGAGCATGGAGGTAGGAAGCGATGCCAAGCCCTCCTGGGGCTCAGCCCAGAGCCTGCGTCAGCCCCGGGGCAGGGGGCGGGGATGAGGGGGCAGGGGGCAGGCAGAGGCACAGGCCTCACCTCTGCCACGTCTCCGATGGCGTAGATGTGGGGAACGGAGGTGGCTTCCTGGGCGTCCACCAGGATCTTCTGAGTGTCGGGGCTGGTCCGGACACCAGCCTTCTCCAAATTCAGACTTCCAGTTTCCGGAACTCGACCTGAAGGACACAGAGCAAGGCTGGAAGGTTTTCTTTAGAGGTTTTGACCTAGACTCCTTGGTTTATTTAAAACCTTCTCAGTATGTCCACTTAGAATTAGTAGAACATCAAGTACCAACAGCATCAAGGGCCTCAAACACGTGCTCACACATCTGCACATGCAAGTTCACATGTGCACGTACGTGTATACGTGCACGTGCACTCACACATACACACGTGCACATACGTAGGTACATACATATGGTACACATGCACATACACATGCACACACCCGACGTCTGCACAGAGACTCTGTGAAAAGACGAAGCAGGAACGGGGAGGAAACCAGACACAGAGTCAGGAACAAGACTTCCTGAACACATCCTGTGACACAATTTTGGGTTTTTAAATCATATAGCCAGTTAACACATGTACATGTTCAAAAAATAAAATCAAAAATAGAAAAATCCGTATAAACTGTAGACAACCTGAAACAAAGGGGCCTGTTCCATGTGACCCAGTGGCACAGCACAGAACCCACACGGTCACCCCACCTGCAAGGGTCGCGTCCTCACAAGTGAAGCTGCTAAGAGGTCTGACGGGTCAAAGAGGGCAGTTGAAACCCAGGATGTGAGCTTTGATTTGGAAATTTCATGATTTAAAAAAAATACAAGGTTCCGGTTCTGACCCAGAAAAGGCGTAGAAGCAGCAACAACCCCAGGGCGAGGGGCCCCAGCCCGGGCTGTCCCCCGACCCCCTCCCACTGCAGGGCCTGGGCTCCAACGGACCAGGGACCCCAGGCCATGCGGCAGTGATGGACAGGACAGATCCCTGCAGCACAGACAGCAGGACAGGGCTGCGTGGCCCCAAGGCCTCGACTGGAGGAGAAGGCAGGGACACACGCTGGGGCTCCTGTCCCTTGCGTGCATTTCCCGGTGGGGGTGTCTCGGGGTCTGTGAGATAGATACCTGCGGGCCTGGTGAGCCCACAGCCCCATAGGTCCAACCTCACATGGCCCTCCCTGGCCGGCCACCCTCCCTCCCATGCGGGGCTCTTCCCAAGGGGTGGCGTGGGGCAGGACGGTACTCCACGCCCAGCTGACACTTCTGTCTGCCACCGGCTGTGTCCACCAAGACAGGCTGTGCCCTTGTGAACCCAGAGTCTCCAGTGGGCATCCTCCCGGTGTGGCGGGGAGGTGTGGGCCCACCCAGAGAAGGCTGAGAACAGGCACCAACTCACAGCCTGCTCAGGGTCTCAGGGCCCCCAGCCCATCCCAGGCAGCTCCTCCCTACCCGTGCATCCGAGCCCCAGCTCCAAGCCCCCCAGAGCCCAAACTGTGCACCCACCCATCCTTGGGGGCGGTCAGCTGGCGAATCCAGCCCCTGGGGGAAAGGCCAGCCCTGGGGTGTCTGCACAGCTGCCTCCCTGCCAGCTCCACATGCTCCCAAGCCCTGGGCCCCATCACAACTGGGGTGCCTGCAAAATCTTTTCTCCCCCAACTCAGAGAACATGGCCTCACTGAGCAGAGGCCACTCTTCCTGCCCGACCCAAGGAGGGCAGTGGGCAATGCCTAGGGCTCCCAGGGGCTTGGGCAATCCTGGCAGCAAAGACAACAGCTTCAAAGGCACAGTGCACACAGCCCTCTGCAGCTCAGACCCCAGAGGTCGGATGGTGGGAGGCGCCGGTCAAGCATCCGGAGCCCCAGGAGGGGAACCTTAAGTCTCCAGCTGCTCTCCTGAGTGGGAAGTCAAAACATAGGCTCAGCTAAGCCCGCTTCTCCAGCTCCCGGCTCCAGCCTCTGCACTCTGCTAGGCCCCAGGGCTCGGGTGCCCAGAGCTGGCAGCCTTCACCGTCAGACTGGACAGGGCAGTGCAGGGCCTTGGAGGTCCCCACCATCTGACGGCATCGACGCCAGCACTATGGTCATGATTGGGATCCATGAATGTGTAGACTGGGGCCTGCCCCTCAACGAGCATCCTGCTGTGGGCACCTGGGGGTCCTTGTGCATCTGGGAAGGGACTGGACCTGTGCTTAGCGAGGAAGGAGCTGGGGCCCGTGGGCAGGGCTGCAGAGCGTCTGCTGGGTGGGCTGAGTCCCTCAGGCAGAGGCTAGTAGTTCAGCCTTCGGGTTCCTCCCTGGGCCCCCGGTTTCCAGGAGCACAGCACACAGCAACCCCCAGGCCCTCCACCTCCTGGTGATGGTCTGGGCTGGGGCTAGAGTGTCCGTGGGCAAAGCTGGCAGCCCTCGGACCAGCCTGCTCCAATGCCGGCCACGCTGTCCCGAGCTCTCCCCTGCCCTCCTGCCTGGCTGGTCACAGAAGGTCGAGCACTTCCTCCTGTGCCTTGTGGTAACCATGGTAACTACACACCTTGCAGATGCCAGCAAACCGCATCCAAGGTCCGAAGAGAATAAAGATAAATTTGAAAGCAGTAAGAGGAGACGGTTACATGTGCTTGAATTCCATGGCCCCTGTAGTCCGTTTTGAAGACAGGATTTTTTTATACCATGCTACGTACGCGAACTTGGAAAGTATGTGGGAATGCGTGAGCCCAGCCAGTGGTACAAAGAATAAATGGATGGATGGTCCGGAGCCCCAGAGGAAGAGGGATAGCTGGTGCTGGGGTGGGGGCCTAGAGGACAATGCCAGCTCAGGCCAGGCTGGGCTTAAACGGCACCGGGCACGGTCACCTCCTAATCTTCCTCCTTGTAGCCTAGGCACAAGTGAAGGTAGCCCCCGAGGTGACTTGAGGAGGGCCCGTCACATCACCCCATGTGTCACAGTCACAAGCAGCCATCCGGCACGCTTGTCGCCCACTCATCACCCAGCAAAGGGTTGGCAGCATGGCTCTCCTGGTGGGGCAAGTGGGCCCCTGGGGTGGGGATGGTGGCTGGTTCCTTGGTGGGGCTTCCAGGTGCAGGCAGGGCCGCCCCTGCTCCTCACTGGGCTCTGATCCTTCAAGAGGGGACGGGCGACCAGACCTGTGCTGCTCAGGTGCCTCTTTCATCCTGTCACGGAAGACAGGCTTTCCCTCCAATTTCATGCCTCCCTGGGGCACACGTTCTGACCAGCAGGGTGATCCAGGTCATGAGGGGAGATTTAAGTGCCAGCAGGCATGTGAGGGGGTGAAGGTGAGCTGTGATCAGACAGATGCAGTGAGGGTGCCAGGAGGCCAAGGGTCTGGGAGGCTAGATGGCGGCTGGGCAGGGACCCACCCTGGGCGACCCTCCCGCAGGGCATGTGGCCCCAGACCTGGCAGAGCCAGGCCACTCTGGGGTCCGCCCAAGAGGAGCACACCCACACACGGGCTTCCTGCAGCCCCACAGAACAGGCCTGGTGGCCCTGGCCTGGGGGTCCTCCAACCAGGCTGCAGCTGGGCTCAGCCTGCCAGCCTCCCCCAGCATCCAAGGGCCATGGAGCACCCAGGGTAGAGAGAGGGGCCCAGCTGCAGTCATGCGGGGCCCCAGGCCTCCATCACCTTCTCCTTGGGCTCTGCGCACCTCCCTGGCAGTGATCCCCTGTGCACACGTGCATGGGGACTGTGCGTGGACCGGCTTATGGTGGGGGCCTCCATATGGTGGTCAGATAGAGTTGGGAAGTGGGGTCTCACTGGCTCCCTTTCCCCTACGTGAGAGGCTCAGAGGTGATCTCACAGTGGACGTGCAGGTGGCGGCTCCTCCACTGAGATAAAGCCTGAAGAAGAGGATGCGACTTCAGGGGCCGTCCCCTGCCTTGTCCTGAGGCAGGCACTCTGGACAACGCACCATGGCCACCTGGGCTCTTCTGACCATGGGCAGGGCTCCCGTGGCCCAGGGACGGACGTGCCAGAGCCTTCATCCTTCCCAGGAGAGGGGCGGGGCCTTCCCTGGAGGCTGGAGATTTGACTGTTTTGGCCCCAGAGGTGGTTCTTTAAAACAAGGCAGAAGCTACACCAGGCCAAGAGTTCGTGCGCACAGGTGTCCACTTGGGACCTCCCGGTCGTGCTCCGGCGGCCCCACAGCCGCCATCCAGACCACAACTGGTTAACTGCGCAAGCGAACTGGAGCCTGCGGCAGGCAGGCTGACTGTCTTCACTCAGCACCGCAATCGCACATCTGCAGACAGGAAATCCTCCTCCTGCGCGTTCCCAGCCTATTATCTGAGACACCTGGTGTGGGTGGGTGACTCACAGACAAACAATGAGCGGGCCCCCTGCACAGCAATTAACTGCTTTAGCTGCTAATGTGTTTAATCCACCACGTGGAGATCAAGGCTGCGCCGGGCTTGCAGGCGGCAGGGCAGACTTCCTCAACCTGCATCCATAGGCCTCGTTGCTGTGGCCCAGGCTGTCCGTGTGGGGCCGTCCACGGGGCACTAGGTGCGTCCTTCCCTTTTTGTTTTAACACGTCAAGTCCAGCTGGTGGGACAGCGCTCGGGCTGGATGGACATGCGGGGGGCGAGCTGTTTGCCGGCCGGGCCGCCCAGGGCGGTCTATTTCGACCCCCAGGGTTGGATCATCCTTTATTGCAAGTAGAAATAATGCTTGGTTAAAGGCTTACCAGGTAAACCGGCAGAAGACATTCGCAGTTGTTAAACTGGGAAGTGGCTCCTGAATGTTTACAAAACCCGGCCGGGGCCAGCGGCAGTCAGCACATGCCCGCACAGCCCCAGGAGGCGTGCCAGAAGCCCGCCACCGCAGCGCCGCCTCGGGAAGCAAGGTCAAAGGCCAAGGACTGTGAGAAGCTTCCAGCCCCAGCATCAATCACACCAGGCAGACCGTCTGGGGGTTGCTCTTTTTGAAAATACAAAACACAAAACGGACTCCCGGTGGGGGAGGACTCCAGGGGCCTGGCCTGTCGCCCAGCGGGGCCGTCTGGATGCTGGGAGGACCCCCAGGCCTTCCGAGGGCCTGGCCCCTCGCCCTCTGAGCCGCAGCCCTCAGCGTGGGCTCCGCCGATGGCATCTGGGTGCAGGCCTGCGCCTCAGTCCAAGGGCAGAGGGGGTCGAGGAGAGGGCTGGCGTGCAGAGGGGCCGGTTAGAATGGGGTTCAAAATAAGAAGCCAGTTTACATTTCTGGGCCTGAATAGTTTCACAGTCTTTCACAGTGTTCATCAAAATAAGCCCATTTAAAATGTACTTTCACAATTTGATAAGAACATTTTCTCTGGCGACTCAGTGGATCTTGGTCAAGAAGCACTAAATTCACTCCGGGGCGTCTCTGGTCTTACCCTGGTTCCTCAGGTCAACCCTGCAAAAGTGAGGTACTGACTCCTCCAGGTTTTCTGATTTCCAACCATTTTGAGCAACTCGGAATCGGCGGTAAGGCTCCTCAGAAGCGCCTGCCCCCTGGGAGCCCCACCTGGGCTGGGCGGACGGAGCAGGACAGGCCCTCTGAGTGCTGGGCAAACGTGCCCGAGTGGTGTGGACGGACGAGGATTCTGACGGCCACACAGATGCAGGCCTGGCCCCCAGTCAGGGACAGCTGACCAGGCTCAGCGCAGGCAGACCGCGGACTGGAAACACTGCGAGAACGAAGACCTTGATCGTTCCTTAATGTGCAAGTTGACAGATTCTGAAAAAAGACTCCAACCCTGTGGGCTGAGCACCAAGTCAGATGGGTGCCCCAGCAGGTACGCTCCACACCCCTCAGGAGCAGGAACCCCAGGCCCTCCTCGCGGGGAGCCCCTCCCAGCAGCTCTCGACAGCACGGCGGCTGGGCTCTCTGCCCTCCAGCTCCCTCAAAGCCCACGTTCCCTCCAGGCTGACCCTCCCCAGCCCTGGGCAGGGGCCCCCCCAACATCAGCTTTCCGCTTCTCCTTGGGGAGCAGCCAAGGTGCGAGGAGGGCCCGGCCACACTTGCTCAGCCTTCATCCCCACAAAAAGTTGGACCCATGGCTCTTGGAGCAGAAGGTGAGGGGTGGCCGGCCCACATCTGGCTGGGAAAGGCCGGGGCCCCTGCAGTCTTAGGAAATCTGCAGAGTGTGACGTCTGGGAAGGCCGAGAGGACACCCTGTTAGCACGTGATGGCCTGCAGAGCTCAAAGCAACCCACGGGGAGGTATCAGAAGCAAGAAAAAGCCGCTTAGAAGCCATAAATCCTCATCACTTTTCCATTTTGACAACAGCTGGCTTGTGTCCACCCACGTTCACAGCAGTATCTCCCACAGGAACCCAAGTGTCCACCAACAGATGAGCGGGTCAGCTAAACACGCTGCCTACAGCATTTCCCACCTTATCAGGGACGTTCTGACCCAGGCCGCGACACAGATGACTTTCAGGACATACGACAAGTGGAATGAGTCGGACACAAAAAGGGAAATACCGTGGGATCCCACTTACACAAGGCCCCTAAAAGTCACCAGATTCAGAGGCAGAAAGCAGGAGGGTGGGGGCCAGGGGCAGGACGGAGTTCCATCTTCAGCTGAGAAGATGAAAAGTCCTGGAGGTGGACGGATGGTGGTGTGTGGATGGATTTAGTGTCACTGAACTGTGCACTTAAAAATGGTTAAGACAGGAAATGTGATGTTACTCACGTGCTATCACAACAGTAAACAAGTAAAACATCTTATCCTTTGCATGTTTAAACAGCTACCTTGAAACTAAAGCAGAAAACAAGTCTAATTTACTGAAGAGCACACCTACATATCAAGATTTAAAGCTAACAGGAAAGGTATGGGGTTTTCCCGCAAGGCCTCAATAAACCACCTATCACTGAACGCGGCGGAGAGGACTAACAGTCTCCCAAACGACAACCCAGCTGCCTGCTTCCGGCCGTCTACAATTTCATTTCCAGAACAAGTCGCGGAGTGCGGAGAAAGAGCAGGAGAGCAGAGTGTGCTTGGATCATGTGAGGCGCGAGGCTGGTCAGTGCCATCCCTGCCGGCCTTTGGGAGGCCTGGGAGGTGCACTGTGTGGCGGCGGCCTCCCCGGGAGCCAGCAGGGCGGGGGCGCTGGGGGAGGAGCGGGAAGGCACCGTCCGCTTCTCCAGCGCGCATGAGCACACGGCTCCTCGCGCCTGGCTGTGTGTGCACGCACGAGCACGTGATTCTGCACACCCTTACCTACGGCCCACAGGACGGTGTCAAAGGTGCCTGTGTCCTTCCTGTCAGAGGCGAGGTCCACCCAGGTGACCTGGAGCTGGCCGTCTGAGAGCCTCTCCACTTTCAAGGGGATGCAGCCCCTCAGGAACCGGGTGCCATGAGATGCCATGTGATTTGTGACCAAGGAAGCCATTTGCTGCAAAGCACAAGAGGATGCGCTGTGAGGACCAGGCGGCAGTGAGTGTCCCTGCGGAGGCCTGGGGAGAGGACCTGACCCTGCCGCTCTAAAAGGCAGGGGCCCAATGTGAGCCTGTCCAGAGGAGGAAGTTTGGGGCCCCTATGCCTCCTGCTTGGTGGCTTCCCACAGGGCCCCCCCTCAGGGGCCCATCCTTGCTCTCTGTGGAGCTGAGGGCCAAGCTGGGAGAATGTCATGGAGACTGGCACCCCTCAGACCCCAGAGGGGCTCAGCAAAGAGCCAGGACCGCACTTCCACCCACACATGCTGGCCACTAACTGTGGGAATGACAGGAAGAGGTGGCCTAACCTCACAGCCCAGGAGCTGGCCAGCGTGCCCACCATGTTCCTCTGGTTCCTGCCAAGCACTCCACGCACATGCTGACCCTCGCTGTCACATGCTGGCGGGTGTTTTATATTTCGCCAGCAACCTCCTCATTTAACTCAAGGGCTGGTTTCTAAAGGCTGAGACCTGGCTCCCAGCCCACACCTGCACCTGCCTGAGCCTGGGGCTGGGGACACACAGCCCCCTCAAGAGGACAGAGCCACAGTGGGGTGGGGCCCACGGGGGACCCACCCAGCGCTACCTGGTCGAAAGCCCGGAGCGGGACACTGCGCATCATGACGGTGGCGTCCAGGCCGAGCCCGGTGAGGAAGCCGGCACACTCCAGGGCTACGTCTGCCGGAGCAGGCTAAGGATCACTAACGGAGCATGACACTAAGGGCCAGGTGGCAAGACCCCCGGTGCCCCCCAGCAGCCCACAGCCCACCAGCCCCATCAGCCCATAGAAGGCTCCAATGCCCCTGCAGACACCCCCACCCCCATCTCTCAAAAGCACGTCCAGGGGGAGCGGGGCTCCCTCCAGCACCCACAGGCCAGGGGGCTTCTGCCTCCATGGGGCATCTGTCCACTCCTGGAGATTAACCAAGGGGCAGCGTGGTGAAGGGCAGGAGATGGCGCCTGGACCTCGGCCAGCAGGCCAGTGCCCTCATCTCCTGCTGGAAGTGCTCTCTCCCGACCCGCCCCTCCCAAGGCCCCTTTCCACCATCCCTGGGGTTCCTGCTCCCTCAGAAGGATAGGGTGTGGGGGGGCCACTCTCCAAGGAGGACCACTGGCCTCATGCTGTGTCCAGCTGCCCGGTCAGTGAGTGAGTGGCTCAGGAAAAGCCTCCAGGAAGCCCTGGCCTCAAAGGTCAGTCTCAAATTGTCCCCTGAGCACAGGTCATCCACCCTGAGTGGCCGCTAAGTGTCTGGTTCCGGGCGGCAGAGCACCCGTCCCGACGGGAGGGAGTGCAGGGGAGGGGCCCGGACTGGAGCTTCTACTCTAAGGACGGCAAGGACAGCAGACCTACACACAGCAAAGGATACAGCTGGCTCCGACCACCAACCTGTTAGCGGGATGGACAGAGAGAGAAGTGAGTCCCACACGTGGCCACCATGAATGCAAGCAACCACCCCAAGTGGGGCTCCCAGGGGGCGGCCCCGAGTATCATGCAGGCCAGCTGTCAGCGGACGCGTCACTGCCGCTGAGTCACCAAGGCTAACTGTTCAAACAGGTCGTCCCAGGGTACAAAACCCACTTCCCAGAGCTCCAGCTGTGAATGATACACAGAGTCGGGAAATTGCCTGGTGGTGAAGGAGTGAGTGGCCGGTGACAAAACAGCACGTCCTGGGGAAGGGCCTGGAGGCGGGACCAACATGCACCTAGCCAGCAGAGCCCTTCTGCCCTAAGGTAAGGTCTACGTTCTGCCTTGGCTCCCTCCGGACCTCCTGCAGTCACCCTGGAAACAGGAGGCGCCAGATCTGGGGAGGGTCCTGCGAAGCACTGTCCATGGACGGAACGCTCTCGGACCACAGAGGCCAGGTTTCACCTGCCCATCCAGCCCCAGCATCCACAGGCCTGAGGCCAGGAGGGTCTGCTCCCAGAGCAAGGGCATCTGGGGGGTGGTGGGACACAGGACACTGGGACCCCGCTGATCCTCTCCTGTTGTTCACCTGCACACACGCACACACGCACACGCATGCAGCACACATGCACACGTGCCCCCCATGCACACATGCACGCACACACGTGCCCACACACACATGCACACACGCACACAGAACTGAGCTACAAGTGGAGACTCCTAGCCCCAGCAGCATGTGGGTGGGCTTGTCAGATCACCCCTCAGCCTTTGAACAAGAGGAGGTGATGTAAGGATGGATAAGCAGATGTCAGCTCTGATCCCGGCAGGTACTAATGATATAATTCCATTTCAAAAGGCGGCATATCCCAGGGAATACTCCTGCCCAGTGCCCCTCGGGAAGGCTTCCTCTGGGGAGCTGGGGACAGGGCTGCACTGTTGTCCCGTGTGGGGTGAGGGGGCCGAGCCTGGCCTGAGGAGCCACGAGGACGTGCACACACGTTTGTGCCCGGGTGCACTCTCAACTTTATAAACCCTGCCCTTCCTCAGTCTCACGGGGACGGTACAAGCCTTTCTTTAAGACACGAAACTACAAGTTGGTTAAATGCAAGACTTAAATGTAAACAGGCTTGAGCAGCTTTGAACGTCCCACCTCAATGCAAGAACTCGTTGAGAGCATCCGTGTGGAACACGCAGTGCCCTGCGCTCCTGCTCAGGGTGGCCATGGCCTGGGCAGCTGCCTCCGGGCTGGCCGTGCTGTGCAGGCACCAGGGGAGCCCTCTGTCCACCCACTGGGCTGTCTCCGCTGGTCCCTGAGCCTTCCTGCCTCTTAGGGAGTGGCTGGTTGCAACCTGCAGCTTAAAGCCCAGCTCCAGGCAATGTGGTTTCCCAAATTTGGCAAAAGTGTTTTGTTTCCATAGCCCCAGCCCCTCCCCGTGCCCTGCACTGTGAGTACAGGGGGAAAGAACAGGGAGGCAGGGTGCAGGGGGTGGGGGTGGGCAGGGGACGATCCCTATCTCCTCTATGGAGCCCCCCACCCAGCGCCTGGGCCTCCCCCCTCAAGGTCGCAGTGCCCCCACTCCTGGCCACCTAGTCCACGCCTAGTCACTGACAGAGGCACACTCTGGGAGGAGGCAGGCGCCAGTCAGGCCAGGCCTCAGTGGCGTCCTTGACTGAGCATGTGCGGCTGTACCCTCACAGGGGCAGGTGTTCACTGGCTCCGAGGGTCACCTGGGGCTTCTTGTCTCCGTGAGGAAGGACTGTCAACAGTGTTGGTTTTCACTCCACCCTTGACCCCACTTTATCAAATAAGAATTATTCTTTGAAAAATGTGGGATCCGAGGTCTCAGCCAGAGAACTCCCTTCAGATGGACTAGGGAAAAACAGTACAGCAGAAAGGGAGGCAGCTGCCGGCACCTGGGCGGCGGGGGGCAGGCGGACGCTGCATTTTTACTGGCAGGTCTGAAGCTGCAGGTGGGCTTTGCTGGCCACTGAGGAGACCTCAGCCTAGGTGGGGACTGGGAACCAGGGTGCTGAGCCTGGTGCCAAGGCACAGTGACCACGGCAGGCCCTGCTGGCCCCAGGCAGGCCTGGGGGCTGGGCCAAGGGGGCCTCCGAGGGCCAGGCACCCAGCCTCACGCCATAGCAGGAGACCCAGGACAGGGCATCGGCTCACATGGGGCCTCCACCTGCACCCCAGAGCCCTACTCGGCTGTGTGTGTGTTTGGGGCAGCCCCTCTGTCCCTCTGGTGCCGAAAACACTGACTCGAAGGTATAAGTGCCGTGGGATTAGCCTAATCACAGGGCTGGCTGTCTCCCTGAAGCCCGAATCAGGGAGCAAGCAGGAACAAAGCCCCTCCTCAGGCCCATGGAGCACAGCTGAACCAGTGCTCCACCTGCCTCTCAGTCTGATGGCCCCAACCCGCTCCCCAAGGGGACACTCCCCTCAAGGGGTCAGTCATCCCAGCAAGAGGACACATCTTGAGGGGACACCCACGCAAGGCGAGGGCCTCACAGGGCACCTGGCCCCAGGGCTGTCCTGCCAGCACAGGAAATGCCCATTGAACTGTGGGGCTTGGGTGCCCCAGCAAGGCAGCGGGAGTGGGTAGGGGGCCTCCCTGGTCGGGATCCGCCAGCAGCATCCCCACTCCTCAGGGCCTGATGCTGGGCCCACCTCCCCCAAGGCAGTGTCTCCCTTGACCAGAGAGGTGGTTAGCCAGGCTCAACAGGATGAACTGTGGCCCAGGCAGGTGGCTGGTCACAGGATGTCACACGAACAAACACGCAGGTTAAAAAACAAGTGAAAAACTTCAGTAGCAGTGAGCTTCCCTAAATAAATGGCCATGGGTCTTCCCCTGTGTGCTCAGGAGGAGGACCTGGCCAGTCTCTGGACTGAATGGCCAGCTGACCACCGCTGACAGCAGCTCCGCCACAAAGCCTCACCCCGCTGCACAGAGCCCTTGGGCCCAGGGTGGGGGCCAGGCCAGGGCGTGGCTATGGGAGGGTGGACAGTCCTGGGCTGGAGAGCAGGCTGGGAAGATCCTCAAGGGGACCGAGTGGGCAGTTGGGCAGCAGGGCCCTGGTTCTTATCTGGAAGTGATGACCCAGTCGCCCTTGGGCCTGAGGATTAGGAGTCTCCAGTCCTCTCTGCTGCAGAGAAGCCCAAATCGCCCACTCAGGGCCCCGCTCTGCAGAGAACTGACCTCCAGACACGGAGGGGCTGAGGGCATCCACTCCCCACCATCAGGGCACCGAACAGTGGCAGGAGGCAGGGACCAGGGTATCCAAGTCCCCCCAGGCAGTCCAGACCCAGAAGGCCTCACTGCGGAGGTGGCCCTCGGAGACACCACGGGGGAGGCGGCACTGCTGCAGGGCCTCCTGGATGGCCGAGCAGAGACGTCCACCACTTCAGGAGGCCTCCAGGCCCGGGGGCAGCCCTCGGGTCCATATTAATTTCAGCTCCATTTTAAAGGCGAGTTAAAATAAACACAGGGAATATTTATATGGCAAATAAATCTGGCAGAAACAGCCCCTCGGAGTGTGAGCTGAGGCCCCCCTTAGCCCAGCCCAAGCTGATAAAATACAGAAATGCTACTGTAGACCCTCGGGCTTATTTTGACTGCGCGGAGGAATGTAACGAGTAAACACTGACTCCGTATCACACTGTTACAACTTGCATTCACAGCTCTGCACAAAAGCTGCATTTCACAGAAGCATCGTACAGGGATATATCTCCAGCTTAATTTTTAAAAAAACCATTTCCTCACATAAATCATGCTCAGAATGAAACGGGTGACTGATACATTGCAAACACTTTTTTTCTTAAACAATAACATACCTAGATTCCTTTTAAACGAAAGAGTTTAAAAAAAAAAATCTTCCAAATGTTTTTTTTTTCCCTGGAGAAAATAAACACTGCTGTTTCTTTCCTGACCCAAATATCTGGGGCTGTGTCCTCCTGGCCACGCGGGCTGCTGCCCCAGCACAGGGTCACCGTGAGCCCGCCTCCGTCTGCAGCCCCAGGCTGCCCCTCTGTGCACCCAGCCTCCGGTGAGCAGCAGGCGGGGAGAGACCCCAGACATCGGCCCCTCTTGGGGCTGGAGATGCTTTTAAAATGCAATGAGAAAATAGCAAATAAAAGAAAACAACAAAACACATAGGACCTAATTTAACAAAAGACTGGGATTCAGAAGATGCTGACTTTCGGTGATGGGCAGAGGTGACCAGAGCACTGGGCGGGGAGCCAGGCTGCGGGCGGCTGCACAGTCAAGGCCGTGTGACCACCAGGTCTCCAGAGAGCACCGTGCAGGGCTGGCAGAGCGCCTCCCTCACCCAGAGAACTCAATGTGAAGACAGCAACGCGGGTCTGAAGGCCGCGCCAGGCACCTGCGATCCGTCAGGGCCGGAGCAGGACGGGCTCTGCTCGGATGAGCTTCCGGGGCTGGCTGGAGGGGCCAGTGGTCAGTGCGCGGGACCCCCCAGGCCCAAAGGAAAATTCAACTGTAGGACCCACAGGAAATCCAGGCCTTTCATCGAAAACTTGAGGGTGGAAAGGCCCTCGCTGAACACACAATAAATCTAACAGCCACCAAGTGTAAACAGAGCCTGAGCTACACTGAGAAAAACAAAACACCAGCATGTGCACGAGGTAAAGACACGACAAGCCGAGACAATCTGCTGCAGTGACAGCAATTCTCAGCCCCGACAGGCACCTGCAGGAGATGAGATGAGAGGGACCAGGGAGCCTGGGAGATGAGAGAGACCAGAGAGCCCGGGAGATGAGGGAGAACCAGAGAGCCCGGGAGATGAGGGAGAGACCACAGAGCCAGCCAAGGACCAGGACGGTGATGCCCCTGCACCCGCTCATGCCCAGACACACCCTCACCCTCACACACACTCTCACACTCTCACTCACACACTCTCACACTCAGACATACACTCAATTTTAAGTGGCCAATAAATACACGACTGATAACAGCAATCGCAAATGAAACCAGGCCACGTTTAACGTACAGGACAAAGATAAAAGAACAAACAACCCAGATACTACAGCACAAAGAAAAAAGTGGCAGCGTGATATCACACAAATTAAAAACCAACCTCGGCCTGGAGCCCCGGGGGAGGTGGTAGAAGGGAGCTTGCCCGGGGCACTGAGTTAGGGTCAGGGTCAAGCAACCTGCCCGCCCCTCCCCAGGGAGCAGGAGAGGCCGTGTCTCTTCGCACCTCACAGAGAAGCCGGAGAAGCTGAGGCCATGTCAGGAAGGAAAGCAGCCACCAGCAGGGCACGCCACCCACCCCAGGACCAGGGTTCCCCGCCCACGGAAACACCCCGGACCTGCACACACGACACGTAAGAAGCACTTAGACGGCACCAGATGCGCACCGCAGGTTTCACTGCAGTGTTTATGACCCCGGAAAGAGAGGACTGAGACAGTTGTGAATGGTGGGAAGTCACACGCCCTCTGAGAGCCGCGCCCAGCCCTGAACAAAGGAAGTGGAGAACGTGAACACGGCAGGTGCACACACACACGCGCAGCACATTCACACACTCACGTGCACACACGCACGTGCACAATGGCCTCGCACATGCTGACATGTGCACGGTCACACCCGCACATGCCTGCCCACCAGGCACCCTTTGCCTTTCTTTGCATAGCAGGTCCCCAGCCGCCCAGCGCTGATGGCTGAGCCTCTGCCGCCCTCTGGTGGCCTCCCTGGTCCCTGCGCGCACGAGGTCCCATCGGTTCCTGGACCCAGGTGCTACACACTGCACTTCACAGGCTCAGGGAGCCCGCACCTGGTCACACTGCAGGCCTCGCTTCCCCTGCTGTGCTCTGGGCTCTGAGGCCCTTGGAGCCTTTGCTGAATTCAGGGAGGCCAAGGGGACACAGGTGAAGGGAAGCTGTTTGGCCAGGGCTGGAGGAGGGCCTGCTCGCCCTGAGGGTCCTGAGGACCCACTGGGACCCCGGGGCCCTTGGGAACCTGCTGAAACCAGTGCCCCAGACAATAGCGGCCATTCCCTTGTGACTCAGGTGCCACCACTTCCAAATAGTCATGGGAGAGCGTGTCGGCCCCCGCATGGGCACAAGGTCTTTCCCTTGGGGAAGGGAAAGAACACACTAAGGAGGGCACCAGCGTGTCCGAACTGCTGGCTGTGATGCAGGGGTGGGGGGAGCAGGCTCGCCTTGGGCCTTACGTTCTTCCTGGGGATTCCTTCAGCCAGAAGATGTCGTCACTTGTAATCCCGTATTCCAAGGCACCTTCAATCTATCCCGAATAAAGGGGTCAGCGTGAGGCCAGTGTCATCTGGCTGTCCCAAGACTCCCCTAGAGAGGATGCCCAGTTTTCAGAAGCACCCAGCCCCTGTGTGCTGGCCTCCCTGCTCCAGACTTCTTTTCAGGTGTGGCCTCTGGGGCAGGGGACCTGGACGCTCCCTGGCTGTGCAAGGTTGGGAGGCAGCCTTCCTTCCTCTTGCTCTCCACAATCCCCAAATCAAGACCCAGGGCTGTGGGGAGGGAGGGGTGAAGTGAGGCTGGCCAGCTCTGAGGGTGCCAGGTTGAAGGCTGGATGTGAGCAACCAGGCACCCCAGAGGGATAGCACAGGGCGGGGGCCCTCTGCCCAGGATGGTTCAGGTTTCTCAGCAGGTGGGGGACACATGACCCGAGAGAGTAAGGTGTTCTGGGAGACAGGAAATGGATTTCAGACAGTTTACAGTTCCAATTGGCAAAAAAAATAAAGTCAGGAATTTCTAAAGATTGCGCAAGGAAGGCCAAGAGTTCTGAATATCAAAGGGACCAAAACACACCAGTCCTGCAGGCGTGGGGTGCGGTGGGCCACCCCAGGCCGGGAGGAGAGACCCTGGCCACTAGGGTCTCCCCGGGGGCCCGCAGCCCCGCCTCACTTCCTCTGGGTGAATGGCCAGCCCCTAGCAGGTGCCTCGGGAGATGTGTGTGGGGCTGAGGTGATCTCGGAGCTGATCATGGCCTCCAGGGGCTTTAAGTGGAACCCACACAGGCAGCCAAGGGAAGAGGGAGCCACTCTGGGCCTCGGTGACTGGGAACGGGCAGCCCGCCTCAGCAAAGGGGATCCAAGAGCTCACATAAGAATGCCACTTGGGGAAGGGGGTGCGGAGGGGAAGATGGGCATCACCCAACCACTAGTGGGTAGCACAGCGAGGGTGCTGAGGACACTCACGTGCGTGGGGTACCTCGGCCGGCCCCCGGTAGCGATGACGATGTGCTCGGCTGAAAGCAGAGTCTGAGAACAAACCGTGAAAGCTACGGTCACCCACACAAAGGCTCAGCCAGCTTTCTGATCAGCCCCTGCCCTGCAGCGCAGACCCTGGGGCAGTAGCCCAGGCCCGGGAACTGGGGGCCGTCCAGGGACCAGGGACAGGCAGGAGAGGTTCTAAATCCACAGTTTACAAAGCGTCCCACAGGCAGCAGGTCTCCTGGATCCCTGCAGAGGCCTCCAGGTGTGTGGCTGCCCCGGGAGGCGGGCAGCCTGGTGTGACTCCCCCTTCAGAAAGAATCACGATTGGCCTCGGAGGAACATCTTGTTGGTTCCTGCTGTGATGACTACTGAGGATAGAGCTGAGGCCAAACAAAGCCGAGGTCTGCTCCTCCAGGCCTGCAGACTGGCCGGGCCTGTCCCCCAGGAGCCCCAGTGAGGCGAGCACTCACCTCTTTCCCACCTTTTGAGACACCGCAAACCGTGTGTTTATTGACAAAGCTGGCCTTAAAGTTAAAGTACTTGACTTTTCTGCAAAATAAAAATAGGATTTTCAAACATTTCCTCTGCAAATGAGGCATCACCTCTGGGATTAAATAGGGAGCACCATGCAGACGGCTAACACGTGAGCCTGGGCCCTGCCTCGCCCCCCAGCCCCATTGCGCCCATGGCTCAGGTGGGGAGAGAGGAGTTGCCATACAGGGACATCCTAAGGGCCCAAGTACAGCCCTGGTGTCTGAGGACAGAGGTGGCCAGGCCTCCCCCAAGGTCAGTCCTGTCACCTGGGCACGCTCCAGCAGGAAGTGGAGGCCCCCATGTGTACCTGTTCTTCCTCTGCCAAAACCCACCAACTTCCTGCTGGTGAGGGAGAGTGTCCAGCAGGCAGCAGGCAGTGAGGCCAGGAGAACAGGCACTCAAGGAATAGGGGTGGCTGGGCCTTGTCCACTTTGAGTTGTCCCCACGGCCAAGCCCTGTGTCCCCAAGGCTCCTGGAGAGTCCTCACAGCCCCACAACCCACGCGGACCCTCCGTACCTGTCCTGCAGCTGGACCCGGTGCCCCCAGTTCAGGGACTTCACGTAGTTTTGAACAGCTTCTGCCATTTTCCTCCTGGTAACACAGAACAAAATGTTAAAAAGCACCACACAAGCACCAGCTACAGGTCCCAGCACAGACCATTACACGCAAACAGCCCTTAACAGGAACACCCAGAGACAAAGGTGGGTGATACCTGTCCCCATGGCTGCCACCTGTCCCCATGGCTGCCGCCTCTGTGCCAGGTTTGGGGCTCTGGACCTGTGGGCTCAGGGAAGTGGAGCTTCGGACCACGGAGCTCTGAGCACACCATGGGCCACCTGCTGAGCCCTTGGGTGGGTAGTCCTTCCAGGGGTGGCCTGGGCTTCGTGGGGCATGTGCAGGGGACGAGCAGCCCCCCGTGGCAGGAATCACCAAAAATGCCCGCAAACTTCGCCAAATGTCCGAGGTCCAGAGTTGAGCCTGGGGGAGGGTCCCACGATGGGGTCAGTCATCCTCCCCAGGGGAGGCTGGGTCCTCACCAGTCATGCCGGATGGGCTGGGCCACCTCCCAGCCAAAGTGGGAGGCGTCGTGGAGGCTGCCTCCCAGCAGCGCCGCCTGGTGCATCAGCTTCTTGGGGATGCAACCGACATTCACGCAGGTGCCACCGAGGCCCCACCTGGTACCTGCCGCAACAGGGAGAGCACACGCAGACCGCACTTGGGTGAGCCGGGCCGTCCCCACTCACAGGTGCTTCAAATCCCTCTGAAGTTGCCGTCTGCAGTGCTGACGGCCCCGGTGCGCCTGCCATGCGAATCTGCCCTCTATCGCGGCAGTGTTTGTTTTAAATGAAGAGGACAAGGAACTTTAAACAGAGCAGCAGGATGCTGTCCAGAGACTGGACAGCTGTGGGTGGGCTAGGCTCAGCTGCCTTCCACACAGGAACCCCCACCCCTGCCCCGGGAGGCATGGCTCCCACGGGACTGCCTACCTCGGGGGGAAGGCTCCACATAGTCCACCACGGCCACCTTCTTTCCCAGCTGAGCGGCTGGAACAACAAGGGAAGCAGGCAGGTGGGCACAGGTGGGGAACAGATTCGGGGCCAGGGGCGGGGACCCAGAGGCCATGAGCCCCAGAGGAGGGATGGGAAGGACTGGGCGGGTGGCTGTCCCCACCGCCTCTGCCACCCTGCTGTGCTGCCCATGGGCGGGCATCTTCACCTCCTCTTGACAGCAACCTCTGTACCGCCCAGCCTGGCAACACTGCCCCTCAACCCTGCCCTGCAACCTGGCTCCAGGCCCAGACATTCAGCACAAGCTCCCTGGAAGGCATCACAGGGGAGGCACTGGCTCTCTCCCCAGGGGGCGTGCTCTCTCCTCTCTGCACACAGACGCCATGTAGGGTGGACTTTGGTCGACCCTGCTCAGAGCCTCTAGGTGGGGGTTTGTCATCTCCTCTCCAGGTGAGGAAATGAAAGCTCAGAGGTCACAAGGCAGGTCCAGCTCAGCCAGCCCCCAGATGGGGAGATCTGGGCTCCAAACTGCACCCCTGCCTAGAGCCTCACCCTGCCTCCCCCAACCACACCCCTGCCTGGAACCCCCACCTCCCCCAACCACACCCCTGCCTGAAGTCCCCCACCTCCCCCAACCACACCCCTGCCTGGAGCCCCCCACCTCCCCCAACCACACCCCTGCCTGGAGTCTCCCTCCTCCCCCAACCACACCCCTGCCTGGAGCCCCCCACCTCCCCCAACCACACCCCTGCCTGAAGTCCCCCACCTCCCCCAACCACACCCCTGCCTAGAGCCTCACCCTGCCTCCCCCAACCACACCCCTGCCTGGAGCCCCCCGCCTCCCCCAACCACACCCCTGCCTGGAGCATCCCCCTACCTCCCCCAACCATACCCCTGCCTGAGGGCCCCCCTGCATCCCCCAAACACACCCCTCTCTGGAGCCCCCTACCCCTGGCTGTGAGCAGGCTCCTCCAGCCACAAGCCCCAAGTTCTGAGGTCAAGGCTAATCACGGGGTTCCCAGCTCGCCTGGGGAACTGCACAGCCAACCCTCGGCCCTGGACGTGATGGCTCCAAGGGCGCCCGTCTCACACTCAGGATCCCACGAGTGTTTGAAACACCAGTGCTTGATCCATGGCTACCAAGATTAGAACAGAGTTTCAGAATCTTCCCTAACAAAACCATTTTGTTCAACTGACTAATGATGAGACCCCAATGCTTGACTTAAAGGCTGTGGCCTCAGAGATTCTTCCAACGTGCCATGGCCCAGGTCCCAGGTCTGACCAGGACAGTCTCTGGACCAGAGGTACCCTCCGGCTCAAAACAACCAGAAATCTAGACACAATACATGAAATAACGGTTTCAAGAGACTGAACAAAGGAAAACAGGCCAGCGATCTCTGTGAGACAGGAAAGGGACGAGCTGAGAGTCCCTAGGACACTGCACTGGGAGAGCCCAGGCAGAGTCCAGCAGCGTCTCGGGGAGACCGAGGCGGCCAGACTTCCTGGGATACAGGACCAAAGAGGGGCAGGAGCCAGCCTGGAGAAATTATTCCTGCAGCCCAGGGGAGCTTTAAGGAACGTCATGCCTCAGTAGCTGGGAATAATTAGCCCTAGACTGGGCACAGCTCCAGGCCCGCCTAACAGATCTTAAGCAGAAGACTCAAAAAGATCCAACTGTCTCTTACCTGCATCCCGGAATATGCTCAGAAACATTTCTAGGAATACAAAACTATCCAGGAGCCAGCAAGGTGAAGTTCAGTGTCTGCACTCAAAACAAAACTTACCAGGCAGGCAAAGGAGCAGGAAAAACAACCCTTCAAGGGAAAAGCAGTCCATGGAAACTGACATGATGTCAGAAGTAGCGGGAAAGAACATAAAACAGGTATTATAACTGTATTCCAAATGGTCAAAAAGTTAAGCAGCAACATGGCAGCTATGAGAAAGGACCAAAGTCGAACTGGAGGGTGAAAACTGCGTGGAGTGGGGTTCCTGGAAGAGCAGAAACCGCAGCGGCTCGTGCAAGTAAGCCCGAAAACAGGAACAGGAGTGATCCCAAGTGAAAAGCACTCCAGTGAGCCTTGCGGCAGGTTGGCAACATGTAACTAGGCTCCCACGGTGAAGAAATGGTGGTTGAAGAGTCTCCCGGCCTGAGTGGAAGCTATGACGCCCAGTGAACTCCCGCAGGAAGACAAGTCAGCACTACACCATGGCACACCACCAGCAAACTGCTCAAAACCACCGAAAAGAGGAAATCCTCAAAGCCACCAGAGGAAAAGACACACAAAACCCACGGATGCTCGAGGCCCTCGTACAAGATGCTGCAGTATCTGCAGTAACCTATACTTTAAATCATTACTACATTCTAACACCTAACACAACGTACGTGCTACGCAAGTAGTTGTAAATACAACGTAAATGACATACAAATGACATATAAATAGTTGTAAATACAATGTAAATGCTACATGAACAGTTGCCAGGGTGCAGCAAATTCCAATTCTGCTTTTGGGGACTTTTTGGAATTTAAAAAAATATTTTTGGATCCGTGGTTACTGGAATCTGTGGATGTGGAACCCATGGAGGACAGACTACGCTAAAGGAAAACTGTCGACCTTGAATTACATAGCCAGAGGAAAAAAATCTTTTCAAAATGAAGGCAAAATAAACACATCTTCAGACTTACAAACGCTGAAAGATTTTATTACCCTGGGAGCCACGTTACAGGCAACGTTCATGGACGCCCCTCAGGTAGAGAAACATGATCCCAGATGGAAACTGAGATCCAGAAAAGGGAACAGAGGGCCCCAGAAAGATGACCCTGTGGGCAGAGGTGTTAGCTTTTTCCTCATTGTTCAAATCTCTTTAGAAGGTAACTGAGCAAAAATAGTACAAAGTGTTGTGGGGTTTATAACACATAAAAGTGGAGGGTGTGGTGATGTGGAAGGAGGAGAAAGGAGATGGCACTGCTGTGAGGTCCCCGCGCCACCCACGCAGGGGAGAGCATCACTCGAAGGTGCACCCTACACACCCAAAGGCAACCACCTCAGACCATGCCTGCACCCGAACCCCAAGTGGACCAACAGCCTAAATGTAAGAGCTGAAACTCTGAAACTCTGAGACTCAGAAGAAAACAGCCCTAAGTTTGTGTGACCTTGGATTAGGCATCAGTTTCTTAGATATGACACTGAAAGTACAGGAAATAATCATCAACCGACTTCATCAAAATTAAACACTTGTGCTGCAAAGAACACCATCAGAAAAGAGAAAAGATAATACACAGACAAAAAAAAAAGTATTTGCAAATTGCGTACCTGATGGGGGTCTAGTGTCTAGAATATATGTGTGTGTGGGTACTCCTATTACTCAGTAATAAAAAAAGACAACCCAATTTAAAAATGGGCAAAGTTTCTGAATAGACATTTCTCCACAGATACACAAATGGCCAGGAAACATGTGAAAAGACACTCTATTAGTCATTAGGGAAACAAAAGTCAACCACAGTGAGACACCACCTCACACCTACTTAGGATGGGCTACAATAGAAAAGACAGTATCAAGTGTTGGCAAGGGTTAGGGTCAGGGTTAAGGTCAGGGTCAGGGCCAGGGTTAGGACAGCAGAGCTGGGGATGTGCAGGGTTTACACAGGGATGAGACCGCAGCTGACCAGGTAGGGGGCCAGCCAGGAAGACCCCGTATGCATGTGCAAAACAGCGAGGAGGAGACAGGGGCAGGGGCGGACGGGACCCAGGGTAGGGCAGCAGCCCAGGAGGCAGGCTTAGACACGGGCCACCCTGGCTGCTGTGTGCCACACAGACAGCTGGGGCTCATGGGGAGCTGGGCGCACTGACAAGGCTGCTGGGTGACCCTGGCAGGGTGACTGGCCCAGAGACCGGCAGGCCGGCTGCAGGGACAGTGCATTCTGCTCATGGCTACTCAGGGCACATACTCATACAGCCCTGGACACAACCACTGCTCTCTCCAAGGGCCTGGAAGCCTGGAGGCCCTGCCACACCGCGGGGTGTAGGATGCAGACACGTACCTTCCTTGGCACAGGCCAGGCCGCCAGATCCCCCGCCGATCACCAGGAGGTCATAGCACTGCTGTCCTGCTGGGTAAGGGGTGAGAGGTGAGGGGGGCCAGGACTAGCCAGGGGCACACATCCCAGAAGCCACAGTTTCCAAAGGGCTGGCAGCTCTGTTCGGTCTAATGTGGCACAGGATGGACTTTACAGGACCAGAGTCCCGCCTGTGGTCTGGGGGACCACCTGCCACACCTCACGCAGAAGGCAACCACACATCCTGAGACTGAGCAGTGCCAGACGAGGCTGGCAGGGGTGGAACCCCCCACATACATACCCCTATGTCAGGAAGGTAACTTAACCGGCAGGACTGCCCCAAACTTAACTTCACCCAATGCTCTGAGCAGACACGTTTGCTCTGAGTCCATCTGTCTTTCAGTTGCAAAGGCCACCCTTCGTTCCAAGTGAGCAAGAGCAGGAGAGACCCTGTACTGGGCAGCATGGCCTGGCCTCTCAGAGTGCCTGCTGGGCCTGGGAGGGCAGCGACTTGAAACGCCTTTGGGGCTCACCCTGTCTTTCCTACCCTGCGGAAGGCATTATCCATCCCTCTTCTGCAAATGCTGGCATGGAAGGCAGGCAAGGGACAACTAATATGGGGTGGGTGGCGAGAAGGGAGTGGAGGGGCAGGTGAGGGCAGCTGTGTCCTCGGGTGTGGCCAGCCTGAGGGAGCCCTGAGCCTGGGCCCGCGTCAGGGACTCCAGGCACCAGACGCTCCCCAGCCGCTCTCCATGGAGGGAGGAGGACTAACAGAAAATTATCAGGATGGGGTGGAGGGGGAGGGAGATCGAGGGAGCCCAGGAGCTGCATCCAGGGGCTCTCTCCTCTACTGCTGCGCAGTTTGCCAGCAGAACACCCCTACCTTCCATGGCAGGTGCCTGTCCTTCCTGCGGCCACGACAGGGTCCCCATGCGTCTCTCTGCCCCACAGCCCACCCTGTGCCCCCTGCTTGCTGTCAGATAGAGGGCAGTGCTAGCAGCTGGCCGCATGGATTGTGGGTTTATCTTTGGCTGTTTGCTCTCCCCATGGGGCATGCCCAGGTGCCCTCAGTCTGATAATGACTTGGAGGAGGCCAGCAGCTGAGCCTCTGGAAGCTCCTGTAAACACGTGGGAGGATCTGGGTCGCTGCCCTTAGGGTGTCAGTGGGGGATGCACCCCTGCACCCCATGGGGCCCCTGCACGCAGGGCTCGGCCTGGAAAGGTCTGTCTCACCCCTGCGTTCTGAGCCCTCCTTTTTTGATTTTCTGCTGTCCTCTGAATGCAGGGCCTGGGACTGGGCCTGCCAAGAGTGGAGCCCAGCGAGGATGGCGAGGCTGGAGAATGGCACTTGGGAAAGCAGAGGCCCCATGTGCCCACAGGCTGCCGGCCACCTCGGGAGCCACCTGGGGGGGAACGCACAGCTGTCCTCCCTGTATGCTCTTCCCTGGGGTTCAGGGACAGGTGACACCAGCCGCACGGCCACTCTGCTTCCTGTTCCGGGGCTGCACCCACCACCCGCACACCCAGACGGGGCAGGTGTCTTCCTTCTCAGACGAGCTGCAGGGCTGAAATGGAGGCTGAGGCCCCAAATTGTACCCAGGGGCCCCTGTTGGGTGTCACCACTGCCCCCAGGCCCTACCAGCTCCTCCTCACCCTGGCCCTGTGGGCTCCCCTGGGTGCAAGGCCCCCTACCAGCCTGCAGGGCCTGGGCTTGTGGCAGTAGCTGCAGCAGGCGGGATGAGGGGCGTCAAATCACCGCGAACATCCTGCCTGACACGTGCAGCTGGGGTCCTGAAGGTCAGCAAAGTTACCGAGAGCAGCTACCCGTCCCCTCCTCACAAGCAGGTGACGGCCTCCCTGGACTCTGTGAGGCCACTCCAGCCCTGCTCCCCAAGACCATGGCAGCACACAGCTGGCTGAGGGCCCAGCCACTCTTCCTCTCACTGCACCATGTTCACAAGGAGCACTTCCCCCTTCCCTGCTCCAGCCCCAGCACCCACTCCCCTTGGGGTCATCCAGGGTAGGGTCTGGGGGCAGGTCACTGTGCAGGGACATGGTGGAGAGCATGTCATCACGCACGGGACTGGCAACAGCACCGTGGCTTAAGTGGTGGCACTGGCCAGCTCAGGGGAGTCCGTCCTCCCATGGGACCCAGCCTCTGCCCCCGACCCTGGCGGCACCCTGGGTGCTAGGGTTATGGGACTACTGTGTGATTTGGTCCTTGGTGGCTCCAGGGGGACTCCCAGCATGTCCTCTCCTCCCGAGAGCCCCACAGAGCAGTGCAGACCAGGGCATGCCGCGGGGCCCCCCCCCCCGTGTCCCCTTCCTGATTCTTGCACGTGCCTGTATCGTGCTCCTGATGCGTGTGGCCGCTAGGGCCTCGGGGAGGAGGAGGCCAGGTTGGCACGCGCGACCTCAAGAGGTGAGCCATCTCCACCAAGGTCGGGACCACGTCGATCCGGGGCTGGGGGCGCAGGGCAGCGCCTGGGGGCGGGGTGGGGGCCCTGCTCCCTCCCGCCCGGAAAGGGGGCCGGGCGCCCTGCTTGCGGCGGCGCCCCCGCGGACACCCCTCCGCCACCCCGGCGCGCACCCCCGCCCCGCACCCGAGACCCTACCTGCCGCGCCCCGCGCCCCGCCCGGCACGGCCCGCACGCGCCACCGGAAGCGCCCGGCCGGTCCTCGCAGCGCCGCCATCGCCGCCGCCGCCGCCGCCGCCGCCGCCGCCGCCGCCGCCGCCGCCGCCGCCGCCGCCGCCGCCGCCGCCGCCGCCGCCGCCGCCTTGGGGCCTCGGCCGCCGGGCTGCCCGCCGCACTGCCTGCGACGAACCGCCGGGCGCGGAAGGCGCGCGGACGGGGCGCGGCAGAACGCGGCGAGGTGGGTGCGCGGCGGACCGAGGGTGGGGCTCCGGCTTCGGTGAGGAGCCCGGGTGTCGGGGGAGTTAGGACTCTGGTGACAGGATCCCCCTGGGCTGGGGGCTCCGGCCCGGGGTGGGGGGGTGGGGTCTCTGGACGTGCGGTTTGGGCTCCGGACATGAGTTGGGGGCTCCGGTCTAGGGTGGAGGGTCCAAGGACCACCCCCAGACCTGGAGTGGGGTCTCTAGACATGGATGGGGGTTTCTGGACATGAGATGGGGGCTCCGGACCTGGGGCAGGGGCTCCGGTCTGGAGTGGAGGGTACAAGGACCACCCCCCAGAACTGGGGTGGGGTCTCTAGACATGGATGGAGGGCTCTGACCTGGGATGCTGGCTCTGGGACAGGGACTTTGGACATGAGGTGGGGTCTCTGGACCTGGGGTGGGGGAATCTGACCTGGGGTGGGGAGGGGTTCAGGGACCTGGGGTAGGGTCTCTGACCTGGGATGGGAACTCTGAGATGGGGTCACTGGACATAGATGGGGGCAGTGGGTGGGGGCAGTGGGTGGTGCCAGTCTGGTGGATGGAGGAGTGTCGTACTGCAGGGGAAGGCCTGCTTGGGCACAGGGGCTGCAACAGGGCTAGGGGACCTGGACCCGAGGGCCTCCAGTCTCCTGGGAGTTCTCAGACCTGGGACCAGGTTGCAGAGTCATGGCCTGACTCCGCCCTTGGACCCTCGCAGAGGGAGAACTGGGTGGGGCTCAGCCATCTCCACTGGGCTGCTACTGGCTGGCCCTGGGGTCCCTGGGCCTTTCCTTCAGGGGTGTGGCCACTCCACCAGGAAGGATCTGCCCCAAACCAGCCTTTCAGGTTTTCCCAGCCTGGTTCCCTGAGCGCCTCTGCCTCCACTCTTGGAGGGGCTCCGAGGGGCTTGCCTGCAGAGTGGGGTCAGGTAAACACAGCGGACACTGACTACCCAGGACAAGAGAGACCTGAGCTCCCTCCAGCCTTGCTCAGAGGTGACTGGGCCTTTTAAAGGGAGGGTGGGGGTGGGGGTGCGTCAGGGCTTGAGAGAGGGAGTGAAAATTTACAAAAAGAGGGAAGAGGCGTGGGTCCCTGGAACACCAGCCCGTGCTTGCTAACTGGCACCTGTAGAATTTGGCTTTTTCCCTTTTGGAAGCCATGAGTGTGGTCAGGCAGTCACCCTGGGGAGCTGGGGCATTTTAGGGAAGTACTGTGAGGTGCCACCCTTAGTGTTTCTACTGTCAGACCTGGTGGAGAAGAGGGATCAGAGGGAGGGAGTCTCCTTAGTGAGTGGTTTTGAGTCCTGGGACGGCGTCAGGAAGACACTGAGCTCTGAGTGTCTCTAGGTGGTGGCATGAGGTGACCGTGGCAGGCCGCTCGCCGGCTTTCCAGGTGTGTGGTGTGACTGGTGATGGCATAGACATCTGTGTCGCAGAGCAGAGCCCGGGAGATGTGGGAACCCTAGGGGGGTTCTGCAGTGGCCCCCACGTGCTGGGTGGTGAGTTCTCGGACTTTCCCGCCACCTTGTCTAGCCTCAGCTTCCAGGGCTTTTCCAGACCCTGGAGATGAAGGGCAGCTATAGGACAGCTGAGTCCCGGGAAGGGTCTGGCGGCCAGATTTTAGTTCTCAGGGACACCAAGCTGGAAGGGAGGGAAATGGAGAGCATCAATTTGGAGAGTTGTACTGGGTCCTCGAGGAGGCAGAAAGAGCCAGAGGTTTGGGGAGGGAGGGCTGACCAAGCACGGCAGGTGGCAGGACGCAGTCCAGGTTACAGGTGGCTAACAGGGCCTCAGAGATGCTGGCGGGGCTGGGCTCCAGTGGCCCACAAGAGTATTATTTTCTCCACTGAGCTAGAATCTCTCTCTGCCGTCATTTCCCTTTTTGATCAGGGATCATCAAAGGAAGAATATCCTTGTTTACAAAACAGTTCTGGTCTCATTAGGCGGGGCTGATGACTTCCATGCGTACAGCAAGAATGGTGACTGACTTCCAGCCCTTTCTCAGCTGGTTTCATGGAAGCTTAGATAGGGAAATCTCAGATGCGCGTTTAAAACCTTCCACCGTGGGAGGTCGATCCAAGAACTTGCCATCAACTTCACTTGCAGACGCGGGTGAATTCCTGTCTTGTCAAGGCCCCCCAATATCCCAGGGTTCCTGGGCTGCAGGAGGTGACCTTCCTTGCTCACTGGAAGGCTGAGGCCCTTGGATGCCGGGTACCAGGCCGGATTTTCCCAGAGGGCTTTGTAAGCCTTGGCTCCAGAAAGTGACCACAGTTCCTCTATGAGTCATTTTCATTCTTGACATTCCTTGGTAATACAACCAGGGTTTTCAATCATGTCCTGTCACGAGGAGGGCAGTCTTGTTAAACTATGCAGATCACTGTTTATGTGCAATATAGGAATACGCAATGTAGTTTCTGATTTTTGGAGGATCAGACAGGGAGAAAAAGATAAATGCTTTAATTTTGTTTACAGAAGTATAACTTACTAGATTTTTATGAGTCATAGCTCGCTTAAGAGAGAAGAGGATGGGGTTTTTTTTTTTAATATCAAGAAAAGGGAACGTTAAAGAGCCAACAGTATTCTAAACGAAAGTCACGAAAAATTCCAGTCGTCCTTTTTCAGTGCACTCAGTCTTGTCCGTTTCTGTTCTGCCTTATCTTTGGTTCGCAGCTCATGAGCCCATTGGTCTCTGCACTGGGGCCCTTGGTCAGGCCGGTGGGGCGGTGCCATCGGGGTCCCCGGTCAGCCCTTCCCGTGTGGTGCATCTCAAGTCAGGCCCTTTTTGTGGCTGAGGACGTGCTCTGGCCTGCATTGCATTGCAGATGCTTTGGAGAAGCATCAGAGTGAAACAGAATTACCTGCAGATGACGAAAGACTTCAAGTGGCTGTGGTTAAAGAGCTGGGGAGAGTGTGTTATAAAAACACACTTGACAGGGACACGTGGCTGTTCCTGCAGCACACACACCACGTTCAGTGTGGAGCTGTGAGTGATAGCGTTGTACCCGGACACGTGGGAAGCAAGGGCACTGACAAACTTCTGAAATACGTCTGTGAATAGCATTTACCTGCACACATTCACCTAGGGAAGGCTACGCACCTCTTCTCATTCGACAGTGCTTCCCGTGCAACTTAACATAACGAATAAACCTAATTATTTTTTCATTTAAAAAAAATTTTTGCTAGGAGAGTAGGTAATTAGGCTTATTTATTTTTTAATGGAGGTATAGGGGATTGAACCCAGGACCTTGTGCATGCTAGGCATGCACTCTACCACTGACTTATACTCTCCCCACCTAAACCTAATTATTTTTAACATCCCTCCTCTTACAGTGTGAGAGAACAAATCAGTGAGCTTTTCCGAGGACCCTCTGAGAAATCCCCAAACCATTTTGAGATCAAGACTTCATTAAGGATTGATTTGGGGAAGATTGTTGTCAAAAACATTGGAAGGTGTGAACGCTTGATTAAATACGATCCCAGCTCACTGCAGAGAAATACGTAGTTAATCCGCTTTCCCGAGCAACAACCCAAAAGCTCAAACGTAGATGTAGGAGGGGACATGCCCGAAAAACCCTGGGCTCTTGACAGCCAGCACACTTGGGCCTCCTGAGTGACGTCAAGTGGCACAGGGATTATATTAAAGCCAGAAGTTCTGTTTCCTAGAAAGATTCTCCAGAAAGTAAAGAGAATCCTTTTACAATCTCCTACTGAGAGCAAACCAATAACCCAAGAAATCATACTGTTTTAACAGAGAGGGAACCAAACCCCACTTTGGTATCAGCACACTGCTGGCATTACAGCTCACTGGGGAAAAAGCTTTCCCTTCCACCTGGTTCATCTTAGCTCTGACCTCACAGCACAAAATTCCTCATTTCACTGTAGGACAAAAGGACCCTCCTTCCCCTGACAAAACACGTCCTGTCTTCCCTGCTACGTTGTGTACAAAGGCAGCTCACTCTGCTCTGGGTGTATCTAGTGGTGGTTTTATTCTCACACATGGTTTGTGATGTTTACCTGCTAGCGACCGTTACTTGACCAGGAAAACTAGGAAGTTGACCACTGCGAATTGCAGTGGTTCTATAGCAGGGTTCTGTAGCAGATTAGCAAATTATACCAGTGTTCTGTAGCAGATTAGCAAATTTTATGAATATAGCCTCTCATGATCTGTAAGGTAGATGCTCCTGGTACTGCATGTTTGGCTGCAGCAAGAACGTATTTATTAACGCACCCAAATGTCTTTTAGTCTCTTTGTATCATGTATGGATGAGGAGCCAGAAGTATACAAAGTTCACCTGATGACTAACCAGTAATGAATGTTTCAGCACTATAACTTAATGAGAAATTATTTAGAGGGAACTATATTCAATATCTTGCTGTAGCCTATAATGGAAAATAATCTGAAAAAGAATATATATACATATATATACGTATAATTGAATTAGGTTGCTGTACACCTGAAACAGCATGTTAAATTGACTACATCTCAATTTAAAAATAGTTTTAAAACATTAAAAAAATTTATTAAGATATTTAATGAATATGTATTATTTAACTTAATTTGGCTTAACTCTAGAGTTGCAAGTTACCGAAAGACTTTGGAAACTGTTTTTAGGTAGACATACTATAAAACACAATTATTGTTGAAATAAAGCTTCTCAGAATAGTAACCAAATTTGATTAAAAGCAAATTTATCATTTGTATAATCTCAAACATCTAACAGATATAGTATTGGGTTGTTTAGTAAACCAAATAGAATAAAAATATATGTTTGCATATTTACCATTGACAGCTCTAGGGTTGTTTTATGAAATCAACAATATTAAACTAGTCTCATTAACCAAAGATTTACCAAATTACATGAACTTGAAAAACAGTTGAGTTGGTTCTTAGGGAACTCAGGGACCCCTGAGAGCTACCACCTGGAACTGGAAACATTGGGTCCACGCCTCTCTAAGCTCATATACCAGGGCAAAAAAGATCTCAAAGGTCTCCCCACAGACGCTGGTGGAAAACTTTAAACCCTCACGTGGATCGAGGGCCTGCTCCACGTGCCACAATACAACTTGGATAAAAATATAAAATAGAGCAAAGACAAGACCCAACTCCTACAGAAACTGAGTTTTATATGATTGTGTCTATGCCTTGGTTCTTATATTTCTGGGAGTTTTAGGAAGATTTACTTTGTGTAAGTGCCTGTTCCTTTGTAAGCCAATTAGGGTAGAATTCCTTTAAGGGAATTTTATAGCTTAGTTTGGTAACACCATCCTGAGGCATGGAAGGTGTGAACACCGGGTGTGTAAGACTCACTAGTTTATATGAGAGTTGGACCTTGTCTTCTCAGTCTCAGGTGGTTGCTTTTGGGGGTCCCTGAGTCCCTTGAGAGCCCCCCATGGGGCGGGAGCCCAAGGTTTCGGTGGCTGTGGGGTTGAGGGTGGAAGGGAGGGAAAGGCCTGGCAGGGTGGACAGAGCGGAGGAGGCAGGGGCTGGAGGGAGGAGGGATGGGGTAGGAAGGAGAAGCCTGTGGGGAGCACGCTGGGGTAGGGGGGCTGGAGTCGCCAAAGGAGCTCCTGCAATCCCCCCTCATCCTTGGCAAGGATGTCATCCAACCGGAAGGAAGTGGGCAGTGGGCCCTGCGCTGGCACACCTTCAGCAGGGGCACTGGATGCCCCCGGGGGGTTCCTTCTAGGCCAGGAGATGCCTTCCTGGAGAAGCCTGGCCTCTACCCCTGCTTTGGGGACAGCACCCATCCTGCTGTCTTCCTGGATGTCTGGCATCACAGCAGATGGGAGGTGCGGCCGAGGTCTTGGCCCCCTACCTGCCACTCAGCTCAGCAAGAGTGCCGTCTCTCCTCACCCTGGCCTCCTGACGCGTGTGGCCAAGAGAGCCCAGTGTCCGCTGCTCTGCAGACGGAGGCCACGGCCGCCTGGGCCCCACGGCAGATTCAAATCTTTGCAAAGCGGCCAAAGGCATTCCTAGTGCTGAATGGGCGTTTTCAGAATGAAGACCTGATGGCTCCGGGTGTCAGAGGCCGGTCTGCCTGTCCCCCACCCACCTAGGCCTGGTGGGCCAAGGTCATTACCCAGCTGCCAAGCGTCTCCATTGCCCTCTTTGGGGACTCTATCTCAAGGAGGATAAGTGGTGATCAGAGTTCAGTGCAGGAAGAACACTTAAGAACGGGCTGATAGCAAGGAAGGTTGTGGGGGCGGGTGTTGCTGTTATGGTTTTGGGAAAGAGGGCCTGCCCCTTGCCAGGTTGCCCAGGTCTGTGTGCCATCTCTGAGGACACACACTAGGGGCACTGGAAGGAAGCCCTTCCCCTCCTCCCAGAAGGGCGTGGGTGGGCGTCCACCCCGGAGCGGGACTCCAGTGCCTGGGCCCCCGCGGAGGCGGGACCTGTGCTGGTTTTTCTGGACCCTGCTCCCCTGCGGAGAATGGTATGACTTTTTCTGGTTTGGGATCAGGGAGGACCAGGAGCAGGGGTGCTTGTTTTCTTGGTGTCCCACTGTTTTTACTGTAGAAAAATAAGCATAAGTTAAAGTTTACCATTTTAGCAATTTCTAAGCGTACAGTGGGGCGGCATTAAGTGCGTCCACACAGTGTAACAGTCACCACTGTTTTCAGAACTTTTTCATGACCCAAAACAAACTCTGCCCGCATTCAGCAGTAGCTCCCTCCCCTCCCCAGCCCCAGCAGCCCCTGCTCGACTTCGGCCCTTTGAATCTGCCTTTTCTAGGTGTTTCGTATGAGTGGATTCACACAATATTTATCATCCCTTTGTGTCTGGCTTATTTCACTTAGCATAGTCCTAAGTGTGCGTCCTTGTGGGTAGCCCGGCTCAGGGCTTCCCTCACTCTGATGACTAAGTACCACCCGCTGTGCGGACGGACCACGCTTGGTTTATGCCTTGGTGCTGCTGTGACCCGTGCTGTGAGCGCGGTGGACAAGGATCAGGTCAACTCCCTGCTCTCGGCCCTTTTGGGGACACACCCAGAAGTGGGATTGTTGGGTCACACGGTGACTCTATATTTAACTTTTTGAGGAACCGCCAACTATTTTCCACAGCAGCTGCACCGTCTCATGCCCCCATTGCGTGCACGAGTTTCCGGTTCCTCCTCGTCTGCACCAGCACTTGTGTCCCCTTTTTGGAGGTCGGGGTGGGGACGTCATCTTCACAGTTGTGAAGTGGTACCTTGTGGTTCTGCTTTGCATTTCCCTAGTGACTAGTGATGTTGAGAAGATGCTTGCTTGCTCACTGGCGTGTCTCCTCTGGAGAGATGTCTGCTCAAGTCCTGTGCCCGTTTCCCGACTGGGTCGTTGCGGGCAGCGAGGTGAGGGAGGCCCGGCGAGCCTGGCCTTGGGGAGGGGCCCACATTCCAGGGCTCTGGTCACTTGCAGGTTGTGGTTCCTGCTGCTGATGGTCTAGAAGCCAGAGAACACAGAATTTCTGTCTGCTTTGCTGCTGGGCCCAGAGAAGGGGAGTGGACGGCAGGGCCTCCTGGGAGGCCAGGTCTGGTCCGGGCCGTGCTGGAGCTGGAGAGATTGGTGTGGCCGAGGCTCCCACCTCCAGTGTGCGGACTCTGACCTGCTGGTTATGTGCTCACTGTGTAACCAGGCCGCGTGGCCCAAGACCTCCCGAAAGCCTGGGTGTCCACGGGCAGGGTCTCAGCGCCCCTGTTCATCCTCTGCTCTGCCCACCAAGCCCCTCCTGGTCCTGGTCATTGGGGTCTGGAGCCCGGAGCTGTCTTCCAGGGGTCTCCCCTCCGAGACCCCTGCCCTGCCTGCTGTCCCGGGTGAGCCTTTCTGCCCAGGAGCTTCTCGGAGAGCAGGGGCCTGTGTGGCCACTGGGATTCTGAGGCTGCTTCCTGTGCGTGGCCCGTGAGTGACCACAGGCCCCAGTGGAAGCATCACACCTGCCTCTTCCTTTCATCCTTTTCCATGTTAAGGTCTCTGCTCTGGGCTGACTCAGCCCTGCAATGTCACAGGGTCCCCAGGCCCATCCGTCTGCCTGGGGCCTGGGCTACCTTCCCGGAGGGCCCCTTGCCAAGGGGGAGGGCACATCTGGCTCACACTGTGGTGCAGGTGGACAGGTGGCCTTCCTGCTCAAGGGACAGATGCGCCCTGTGTGGTCATCCCTTAATGGAGTGGCCAGCAGGCTGTGCCCTGTGTCCCTCACATGGGGGCCACCTGTGTCCTATCTGGAAACACTCACAGAACCGCAGGAGCTCTGGGATTGCCCTGAGTGTCAGGAGCCTCAGCTCACCTTGGGCTGCCTGGGAAAACACGGTGGGCCAGGGTTGGGGGGCTGTGATCTGCAGCCCCCGGGCAGGACCGCCAGACACACAGCTGCTCCCCACCCAGGGCACAGCCCCAGCAGGAAGCTGTTTGCGGGTGAGCGGGGCTATGCACACCTGGAGCTAGCAACCTGGCAGGTGGCTGGCCCCTTGAACCTTGGGCCCCCGTCAGCACAGGGGTCCGTGGCAGCACCACCCCCGACTGAGGGGTGCATGGGTGGATCAGCCAGGACGGCAGGGGGCACTAACCACGGGAGCCCTTGGGTCCACCTGGCCTCCTGCAGGCCTCACCCTGCCATTGCCCGCCCCCTCACCAGATGCTGGAGGGCCCACCCCTGCTGCTGGTCGCTGTCTCCCTGGGCCTGGTGCTGCTGCTGCTGGTTCTGCCGGTCCTGCGCCGCTGCGGCATCGTCTTCCTTGGCTGGAACGAGCTATTCCTGCACCCCATCTGCAACCTCCTGATGGGTGACAGTAAGGAGCAGCGCATCCTGCGTTACGTACAGCAACATGCGGTGGCCGGCGACCCGCAGAGCGTGGTCCGCGCCATCGACACCTACTGCTTGACCAAGGAGTGGGCCATGAACGTGGGCGACAAGAAAGGTGGGTGCTGTGGCTGTTCACCTGGCTCCCAGGTGTGCAGGGGCGAGGGGACCAGCCTCTCACTCCTGACACCATGTTGCCATCTCCATGGGGGCAGCCATGTGATAGACCCCCAGGAGGTGCTGTGCAGGGGGCCCCTCGCCAACACCAGTTGGAGGCCCTGCATCTGCACACCCTCTGGCAGGGCCAGATCCGCCGGGTGGGCAGTGGGTTCCTGGGTGTCCTGGCTGGGCGGGAGGGCGTACCGAGTCTCTTGGACTCTGCCCAGCCCAGGTGCCAGGCTCCCCCACCCCCAGGGCTGCCTCCTGATCTCTGGACTCCAGCGTGGGGCACCGGCACGTGCTGAGCTGCATTTCCTAGGGTCAGGCTGAGGACAGACGTGACAGCCATTGTCCGGCCTCCTTGGCCTTTCCAACCGTGTCCAGCTCAAGGGAGTCAAGGACGCTCTTGAGTGCAGCTTGTGGGCAGAGTGGGGTCGGGGCTTCCGCAGAGGGCAGCTCTGGGTTAGGACGGGTTGGGGTCAGCCAGGAATGGTGGAAAAGAGACCAGCGCAGGGGCCTGAGTGGCCATGGGAGCTCAGAGGCATGGGCCGTGGGGCTGGGCATCGGGAGGGGGCTGCTGCTCAGTCAGGAAGGAGCTGGGCCAGGACTGGGAGTGGGTCAGGCCCCTCTGCCTGCTCACACCCCCTCCACCGCCGCAGGCCAGATCGTGGACGCCGTGGTGCAGGAGCTGCGCCCCTCCGTGCTGCTGGAGCTGGGGGCCTACGTGGGCTACTCGGCCGTGCGTATGGCCCGCCTGCTGCTGCCCGGCGCCCGGCTGCTCACCATCGAGCTTAACCCCGACTACGCCGCCATCACGCAGCAGATGCTGGACTTCGCAGGCCTACAGGACAGGGTGCGGCATGACACCACCCCCGGGGTGGCACTGAGGCTCCCAGGGCCGGGCGGGTTGGGGGCTTCATCACACCCCAGCAGCTCAATGCCACATTTTCCCTGCTGATCATTCCGTGGAGGCTGGGGCCGGGGACATGTGTCTCCCAAACCCTGAAGAAAACTGTGTGGGGCCAGGTGGGGGTCTGTTTGCCCTGTGGCCGGACACTGACGAGGGCTGTTCCAGGTGACATTGGTCGTCGGGGCATCCCAAGATATCATCCCCCAGCTGAAGAAGAAATATGACGTGGACACGCTGGACATGGTCTTCCTTGACCACTGGAAGGACCGGTACCTCCCAGACACGCTCCTTCTAGAGGTGAGCTGGAGACCTGCCTGGCAGGGTGGGCTCCCGTGTCAGTGGGCTCAGCCTTCGGAGAGCCAGGGGCCCTGCTGAGCCATAGCTGGAGGCAGGGCAGGACCCCGCACTAAGTGGTCCTGGTGTGGGCACGGAGGCGCAGGCTGGGTGTGAAAGGGCCCGGGATGTTCTGGGAACAGGCAGGTTGGGGCAGTGGGCCAGGGTGTGTGGAGGTCTGGACCCCACAGGCATGAGCACAGAGGGCTTCAAGCAGTTATGGACAAGTTAGATCTGTCTTCTTTCCAGAAGGAGCCTGTCGGCTGCGTGGAGGGAGGTGGCTGTGGGCAGGCGGATTGGAGGTCCAGCTCCAGGAGCTGCACAAGGACCTGCGTCAGCAAGATGGGGCAGCGGGGGGAAGGCAAGGAGCCCCTCGGACCAGGCTGGGGGGCCTGAGGAGCACACTGGGGCGGGGGAGGAAGTGGAGTATTGAGGGCAGACACCAGGCAGCTGACCAGGCTGGACCTGCGTCATGGGCGTGGAGGCTTCGGCAGCTTCGGTGTGTGTGATGATCATGGGGCCAGCGCTGATAGAAAAGGAGCAAATACTGGCATAACCAAGAAACTGATTGTTTTCTCAGTGCCGCTTGTTCAAAGCTGGTCATTAGCTCAACAGAAGAGAAGTTCTGAACCGGGGACATGTGTTCTGTAGCCCTGCAGCTGGGCTCTGGGTCGGGGCTGAGGGGCTGGGCAGGCAGGTGGCCATTCAGATGGGAGGCTGCTTGGTCCCCCGTCACCCGGACCTCTCTACAGGCTGCTGGGGTGTCCTCACAGCATGGCAGCTGGAGCCCCCCAGAGCCAGAGGGGCAAGGGAGACACACACTCCCAAGTCAAGCCCACAGCCTGGGTGAGAGGAGGGAGGCTTGGGGACAGTGGCCACCCCTCTGGTCCTCCGAATGCCGTTCCTCCTGACACTGGCTTGCCGGGACCCTGAGCTTCTGGCCAGACCACTCCGGGAATCTGTCCCCGTCAGGAGGTGGGGTGTGGGGAAGGGAGTGCTGCCTCCTTATCTCCTTTCCTCAGGGCAGTGGCCTGGCTTCCCCCTCCTCTGCTTCCTTCGTCCACGGGTAACCGGTAGGGTTAGTGCCTGATGTCTTTCAGTGTCCCCGCCCCACCCGAGCCCGTCAGCTGGATCCCCAGCTCACCTCGTGCACCTCTTGCCCCAGATGCTTTCCTGGGGCTGCGTCAGGGCTGGGGGTGCCTCCTGGGCTGCCCTCTGTTCTAGGCCTTTCACTCCATCATTCCTAGCAGCACTTTGTTCAGATCCTGGCTCCTGGGGTGTCCCTAAGCCTCACTGACCTCACAGATGTTTCCCATTCTGGCCTGAGGGCCCTGGGCCTCCCCTTGGCTTCCGGGCTGGAGGCGTGGCCACCACTAGGGAGACTCCACTAGGGGGTGCAGAGTGGATTTTCCTAAGTCACCAGGAGGGGCCCACACATCCGCGTGGTCCTGCTGCAACTTAGGACACACCTGGGGCCCCTTGTTTCATTTGGTTTCCGTGTTTGGAGTTGCTTAACTTTTTTCAGTTGTACACAATGATTGCATAAAAAATCTGAGTCCAACACAGCAACTGGGTGGCCCTTCACCCCTGCCCCAGGCAAATGTTTCCTCTCAAGGGTTTTCTTTCTTACGTAATCCAAATGGCTCCTCCCCAGGTTTAGAGACCGCAGACCGGGAGCCCACTCCCTAGGGCTGTGTCCAGCTGCTCCCCCTTCAGCAGAGCCCAGGCCCAGGAGCGCTGGCCGGCTGCCCAAGGCCCAGGCGCTCTTGCAGATGCGCTGCCTCAAATGCTGGGCTGGGGGCTGTCCAGGGTGGACCCAAGGCGCAGGCTTATGGGTGGGGAGGTCTGTCCCACCTCCACCCTCAGCCCTGCAGGGTCACCCTGGTCGGGCCAGGTCAACCCTCCAATGACTGCCACCAGCAGCACAGGCACCAGGCACCGGGTACCTCCCTGACCTTGAGGAGCCCCGAGTTCCTGGCACCAGGTGACCAAGGCACCCATTGGCCTTACTTGCCACTGTGGCCCAGGTCCTGGCCCCGTCTCCTCTACTCACACTTCCCGCTAGCACTTAGTAAGCACCTACCGTGTGCCCCCCACTGTTGTCGGGCTGAGGACGCAGGAGGAATGGAGGAGATCCCCTTCCTGCAGTGGCCACTGCAGGGAGGAGGGTGGCCTCGGGGAGGAAGTGGGATGGACCTAGGCCTTCCCTCCTGGCTTGCGGGGGATTTGACAGACACCCTGACAGTCACCGCTCTGACCGGTCTGTCCCTGCAGGAGTGTGGCCTGTTGCGGAAGGGGACCGTGTTGCTGGCTGACAATGTCATCTGCCCGGGAACACCGGAATTCCTGGCATATGTGCGCGGGAACAGCCGCTTCGAGTGCACACACTTCAGCTCGTACCTGGAGTACTCGCAGGTGATGGACGGCCTGGAGAAGGTGGTCTACAAGGGCCCGGGCAGCCCTTCGAGGCCTTGACCACTCAGCCTGCTCCGGCCCCCTAGTCGAGCCTGGTTCTAAAGGGTGCGGTGGACCCCCGCCTGCCAACCTGCTCCTGCAGCTTGGGGCCCTCAGCGCAGCACCCTTGAGGCCTCTGCACAGCACCCGCAGGCCGTCCCTTGCTGGTCCGCCCCTAGGGCAACCAGCTCACTGTGCAAAGTCACTGCAATAAATCTGCAAAGTATCTGCTTGCAAAGACCAGACCAGGGCAAGTGGTGCCCCTCACAGTGTCACCCACCAGCATTCTGACAGGGCTTCTTACACGGGCAGGTCCTCCGCCATCAAAATGTCCAGCAGACCCAGGAAGCGGGGGACCCACACAGCCTGTCCTTGAGGTCTGCTGTCACCAGGTGGCAGCAACACCTCAGTGATGCACTCTGACCAGCAACTCTCACCATGCTTCTGACTCCTGAGTGCTTTCACCTCCTTTGTAAGAATGAAACGCAACTTCTTTACTAAAATCCACTGCTAACAATCTTATACACCAGCATCATGTTGAAAAGATAGTGAAACACAAATTAAAGGTCTCAATGTTTAGACAAGAGATCAGCTGATTCCTTCTTGTCAGCCACTCCTCTCCTCTGGTGCCTTCAGCCTCGCACCAGACATGCTGCTCCCCTGATCTGTGCCAAGGCTGCAGGCTGTCTACCTGCCCAGTACTGCTCCTGTGGCCGGGCCGAGGGCACCTGTTACAGCCCCACCCAGAGCTGTCCCATCGGAGAAGCTGGGACAGGGCATTTGGCCAGCCTTCATGCCCTCTCTGACCAAGAAGGTGCTAGGAGAGGTGGACAGGGCCCTGCAGCAGTGCCAGGTGTGGTCTGTCCAGTGCCCGGCTTCTCGGGGCCCGTGTGGTATGGAGTGGAACCTTGTTTGGGAAGAGCAGTCACAGACCTGCCGTGGCACTTTGGGGTTGCCCAGCTGGCAAGGGATGAAGCAGCTGGTTTGTACCTACCACAAACCACAGGTGCCCCAGCCCTGCCCTGGTGTTCCCGCCCCACGGCCCCCAAGCGACTGGACCTCTGGCTGCCTCAGAGGCTCCCTGGGGTTCCAGATCCCAGGACCACCCCTGCCTGGCAGAGCCCACTTGGGCCCCAAAACAACCCCTAGCCAGGACCCCACCCCAAGCCTTACTAACCACCCAGGAACAAGCCTACTCCTCTTTGTGTGTGGGAAGGGGATGCGTGTGGGGAAAGACCCCTGGGACCTGGGAGCTGAGCCCCCGCTGGACACAGCAGACATGCACCTACGGCCACTTCTGCCCCCCAGCAGATGAGGAGGGGGCAGAATGTGAAGAGAGGTCTGAGCCACAGAAGTTTGTTGCTTTTTTTAATTTTTAACTTTTCTTACAAAAATTTAGATGTTTACCAATACAGTCTCATTTTGGTTCTGTTTTTTATGCTTTTTGTCAGTGTTCTGCTGTTTTAAAGTCTCAAACAGCAGGCACTGAACAGCAGTCCCTTGCTGCTGGCAAAGGTCAGTCCCCAAGGTGCTACTCAGGGCTTGGCGACAGGACAGGGCACTGTGGCCCTGGGTCAGAGGTGCACAGGGAGGCCCTGCCATGGGGCTCCACGCATCCGAGGGCAGGCAGGGTCAGGCTGTGCGTGCCGCCCCCAGAGCAGCCAGCCCCTCCACCCTCCAGGCTCAGGGTCAAAGTCCGTTCCCTGAGCCCCCTCCCCGCTCAGCTGCAGGGCTCCAGGGCCCGCCCTGCTCCTCGGTGCCCCGCGCACAGTGGTGCATACACTCCGGCTCTGCCAGCCCTGTCAGCCCCAAAGCAAAGCAGGGCGCCCTGCCAGCCTGTCTCACGCACACACAGCACCATGTCAGTAAACTAACTCCGAAGAGTTAGGAGGGAGGGAGCCAGGCAGGAAGGGAGGCGCGTCCAGAATGTCAGGCTCCGGGAGGAGTGGCCCTGCCGCCAGTTGCCGCCAGTTGCCGCCAGGGGGCTCCCAGCTCCACAGCGGGGCCCCAACGGCCCTTCTTCCGAGGTCAAATCCTAAGAATGACCAGCTGGGCCCAGGCCCTGAGGAGGGAGAGGGGAAGGCTGAGCAGGCTGGTTAGCCTGGTGGATGGTGTGGACGCAGGCAGCTGGTCCTCTGGGGGCCTGGGATGGGGGCATTTGAAGGTGTTGGGGGACCAGCCCTGCTCTGGCCCCACAGCCTCTGGGCCCTGGTGACATTGCCTGGGATGGCTGCAGGCCCAGGAGGCCCCTCCCACTCAGACCCCAGCCTGTCCTTCCCTCTGTGGGCCTTCAGGCCGCTGAGCCAGGGCTGGGCCGCCAGGGAGAGCAGAGCGTGCAGCCGAGATGGAGAAGGCCCTGCCTGGAGGAGCGGGCACGGGGGAGGAACACCAGATGAGAACCTACCAGGCATGCAAGCTAGACCCAGGAGTCAACAGGCTGAGGCTTAGCATCCCCCACGGCGTCCACCAGCCTGACTGTGGGCCTGCTGGGCCCAGGAGGAGGAGCCTTCCTGCTGGGGTCGGGCTGCAGCAGACGGCAGTGGGCAGGAGGGCATCAGAGGCAGAACAGAGCAGGTTAGTCAGAGCTGGAGTGTGTGGGCCAGGCTGGTCAGGGGGGCGAGGCCGGAGCCGGGGTGCACACTAGGGGAGGGCCGAGGGCAAGGGGCGCTGACCAAGCGTGGCTCAGAGAGGCAGAGTGACATGTGGGCACGCACGCACGGCCCATGCCCAAAGCAGGGGATTGGCGCAGAGCAGGCGGCAGTGGCTGCCCTGGAGGTGGGAGCAGAGCAGGCTGCGCCGCGAACAAACATGCAGGAAGGATGCAGACACGCTTGTTCAGATTCCCCGGGTGATGCCTTCTGTCCGTGCTCCCTCGCTCCCACTGGGCATGAGCTTTCAACTACCTGCACCCATAGGCTGGCTCTGATGGGACAATCCCCACCCTGGGCTCCTGGCCCAGCTCCCCTGCAGCTGAGGCCCCACCCCAGGCAGACCCCAGGCCGGAGACCAAACTCAGCATCTTGCCTGGGCCCCTCTCTAGGCACACCCCCAACAGCTGCCCATAGCCACTTACTTTTAATGGTTCCTTCTCAGAGGCCTCCCCTGCAGGGTCACTGCCTCGCGCCCTCCGCTCCCTCCGGTCAACAGTGGAGTATCCGTCTGAGGGGTGCGTGCATGAAAAGAGCTCTGAGGGGTATGTGCCATAAAACCCCACCCATCTCGGCCCGGATGTGGGGGTGCACCCGGAGAGGATCTCACCCGACTGTCCTGCACCAAATCTTCTCACAGCCCCTCTGGGCGTGGGCCTTGCAGCCTCTCACTTGCTCCCCCCACGGCAGCTCAGAGCCCTCCAGCTGCCCCTTGGCTGGGTGATGAGACACCCTGGCTGGGCAGTGACCCCCTGCCGGCTGCCCCCGTCACTCCCTGAGCACCCCTAAATCAAATCTCTCTTTTCCAACCAGCACCTCCTTGGAAGGCTGTCCCCACACAGGAAACAAGCATCTGCTCCTGCACTCACCTGGCCCAAGTGCCTCCATGGGGATCATGTCCCGGCTGCCTGGCTTCTCATTGTCTGCAAGGCACGAGTAGGGAACTGGCTGGTTGCAAATAGCAGCAGGTGGCCGGAGCTGGCCTTGGCCCCCCTGAGTACCCTCTGTCACCAACATCTTTGCACCATCCTGCTGGGCCCCTGCCTGCTGGCACTGCCACCCCCTGCTTGGTACCACTGTGAGCACCACGGTGGAGGACGCAGAGGCTACAGGAGAGGAAGGTGCACCCACCTCCACCCATCAGCTGGTGGGGGACGCTCCTGAACCCTGGGGATGGGCCTTGCCCTGTGCTCACCCAGGCTCTTGTCCACCAGCGGCAGTGTGCTGTCGTCAAAGCCACCGGGGCTCGGTGCTGCCTTGGGCCCCTTGGTATTAGCAGCAGCCGACTGTAGGGGGTGGGGCACATAACAGACGTCAGGGGTGCCCCCGCAGGGGACCCAGCCTGGCAAAGAGAGAAAGGAAGGGCCGGGCGGGCCGCACCTGGAAGCGCGCCTTGGTCCAGCCATCCCTCTGCAGGGCGCCACGAAGTTCCTTGTAACTCCACACTGTCTGCAGCACGTGGGACGCAGCCTTCGCCTCGCGCACTGATTGGCTGCGGATGGGGCAGGGTCAGGTCTGGCCCAGACTGCCAGGCTCCGCCCCCACCACCTGCGCCCCACCCCAGGCCGTGCCCCCACCCACCTGGTGGCGCCCAGGGCCACAAGCGCGGGTATGCCACGGGCCTGCAGCAGTGAGCGCGCATTGTCCAGGCTGTCGGACACGATCTCATGGATGGTGTTGAGCACGGCCACCACGGTATCCTCCTCCAGGCGGGCCCCGGGATGTGTGGGTGCCTGCGCGCTGCGCACGTTTCGTACCAGCTCGGCCATGGCGTAGCTCCCTGTGGGAAGGGGTGGGTGAGGGTGCGCCTGCACCGGCAGGAGGGGGGCCGCAAAGGGCAGGAAGGCCTGGGCCCTAGACCTCTGCTGCGCCCCTATCCTCACCGATGAGGTCCTTGTTGCGCCGGTCCAGTGAGAGGTTGCGCAGGGCAATGGCGACGGCGCGCACCACCTTGTCCGTCTCCGACTGCAGCAGCTCCACCAGCACCGGCAACCCGCGCTCCTTGCGCACCGTGGCGCGGATATACGTGGCCCACTGTGGCGGGGTGGTGGGGGCCTGCTCAGCGCCCATGGGCCACAGGCACCGGACACTCGCCCACCTGGGTCCTGACCACCCCCTCCAGCTGGACTGGACAGTCCTCCTCCCGGACCTGACAAAGCCCTACCCCAGCAGCTCATGCCATCTCCACCAGGAAGCCTCCTGGGATTCCCTCTGCCCCCTCTTGCCAGGCTTGGCCTCTCACCACCCAGTTGCCGGCGCTGAGGTTCTGCAAGGCACCAGCCGCAGCCTCCAGGGTGTTGAAGTTCCGGCTCTCCGTCAGGAGGGACAGGTAGAGACGTACCACCTCGGGCTGGTACAGCAGCTCAAAGCCTGGGCACAGAGCACCCACCACCCACAGTTACCCAGGCTGCCCCAGCTCTCCCAGGGTGAGGGTGAGCTGGGGCCCAGGATGGCTTCGTCACCATCAAGGAAACGTTTAGCACCAACATATGACCCTTGTGGTCATCTGAGAGAAAAACCTTTTCCATTTCACACAGGAATCAACCCAGACTCTAACGTGGCAGTAGACTTCGTGAGGTCATTCTTCCTCTGACCCCAAAGAAATGGGGGCTGCCTGGCAGCTGGAGTCTAGGACGCCCAGGGTGGGGAGGGAGGCAGCAACAAGGGCTGCTCCCCTAGCAACAGGGCTCAAAGCCCCTAGCAACAGCTCCCTTTCCCCCATAACCAGGGCCCATCCTCCAGTCAGAGCCGCTCAACCCTTCTGGTCCCCCGTCAGTCAGTTGAGGCCCCAGCCTGGCAGCAGAGCCACCCACAGTGCTCCAGGGATGAAGCTGGAGCAGGCTTCCAGGTCTGTCCCCACGCTGGGGCTTCTGTGTCCCTGGACATGACCTCCCAACCCCCATCCCCACAGCATCACCCCATTCCCAGTCCTTACACCCCATTTTCCCTTCACCCCAGTTTCCTGTTCCCCAGATACTCCAAGCATGTCCCCACGGCATCTGCAAGAGCTGGGCCCTCTGCCTGCGATGCTTCCCCCTAAACCTCCACAGCTGGGCTTTTGCACCCTGCTTGGGGGCATCTGGGCTCACTGGGGCAGGCCTTTCTCACCAGGCTGGACTCCCAGTGCACGGAACAGTGCCACACACAGTAGTGCTCCAACAGGCACAGGGGCAAGAAGGACGAGCCAGGGTGGTCTGGCTGCATCCTCGGGGCTGCAGAACACCCCCAAGTGAGCCCAACCTCCTCGGCTGACATGGGAGGCCCTGCCTGCAGGCCAGCGCCCTTCACTCAACAGCCTTGCTCTGATCCCTGCCAGCCTCTCTTAGCGCTGTGACCGGCAAGCCACTGGCTCCTCTACGCCTGCACCCCCACACCCTGCCGGAAGTGACCTGTGGCACGGACCCTGATTCTGAACCCTCAGTGGTGGCCAGGGACCGGACAGTCCTCCAGGAACCCTACACCTGTGGTTTTTTCCACTTTTTCTCCATCAGATCCCCAAGGCCCTTCGGGGCCTGCTTGGTGCCACAAAGCTTAACTCCTGGACTGGCCTGGGCCTGGACTCTACCTCTGCCCACTCACCTCTGGCAGCCTCAGTTCGCTTGGGCAGGTCCAGAGTGTCAAAGTTCTGGTCCATCTCACCGTCCTTCTTCCCTGGAACAGATGCAGTGGGAGGTGAGGTGGACCCTGCAGGGGGCAGCTGTGTGTCAGGAGAGGTGGGTACAGCACTTTCCTGCTCACGGCCCAGAAAGCACCCGTGTCCAAACTTGGGCACCCAGAGGCACTGGGAACAGAGCAGCATCCTGAGTTTAGGTGGGCAGTTCGGCCCAGCAGAGGGCAATGGTGGCAGTAAGGCCTGGGGACGTCCCGACCCTGCCCAACAGCCAGGGCTCAACACCCACAGGTGCTGGGAGCTGCACTGCAAACCCTCCTGGTGGCCTTCTGTGGCCACCAGGTGTGTGGATCACGAGACCTGGAGCCCAGGTCGGGGCACAGCAGACAAGGACATGGAGGGCTGGCGGGGCAGGATGTGTCTGCTGCAGAGCAGGGCCAAGTGGGGCAAGAGTCCCCGTCATGGGCGAGGAGAGCCCCCCCCCAACAACCCACAGACCCCGTCAGCTGCGGCCTGCGCACCTCCAGGAGAGTAAGCTCACCACTCCCCAGACAAGGGGCCTTCTCCTTGGAGGGCAGCAGAGCTGAGTTCAGACTTGGGGCCCCCACCCTGCCCCGCCTCCTGGGCCGTGTGGCCCGTCTGAGCTACACATTCCATTGGAGGGGCAGACTCCGCTCCCTGGTGCCCTGGGACGGACACCCCCGAGCCCTACCCTCGGCCCAGCTGCCCCAGCTCCCGCTCCTGCTCCAGCCTTGCCCCGGCAGCCGAGTCCGAGGTTACAGACAGACAGCCCCTTGGCCTCCGGCCAGGCTGAGGGCTGACATTCCTGCTGTTGTCATGTCCACACAGTTGTCATGGAGACAGCTGCCCAGAGAAGGGCCTGGGATGGGGGCTTCCCGAGGCTGGAAGGTCTTGCAGTTGTCATGGAGATGGCTGCCTGAGCAATGGGGGGTTCCCTGGTGACCACTGCACCCCCCAGGCCTGCCCAGACAAATGGGGACTCACCTTGATGGAACCACTCTTCTGGGCGGCCGGGGGAAGCAGAGGAGAGAGGAGAGGAGCCTGAGCGGGCAGCACCCCTTCACGCCCTCCTGGGAGGCGCTGACCACAGGGATGTGAATCTCACCCTGACTACTCTGGGGGCCGCGTGCCCACAAGTGGGACAGGGGTCAGAAACAGCCCACGCAGTGGGGCGGGGGCAGGTGGTACAGACCCCCTGGTAGCTGCAGGGGGCATCAGAAGCTGCACCTGAGGTGGGGACGAAGTAAGGCGGGCGGGCGGGCGGGCGGGGTGCTGCTCAGGGCTTCTCAGGATCTTTGGGTGCTCTGCCAACGCCAGGAGTGGCTGTGTCCTCGGCACCGCCCAAACTTGGGCCCCTAGAAGCCTTCCTGGAGCTGAAGGCCTGGGTCTGGGCACTCGTAGGGACACCTGCCCAGGGCCCCGGTGCAGATGAGGTGGCTGGGCCTGCCAGCTGGGAGCCCGGGGCAGCGTACCCACTTTGGCTCCCTGCCCATTAGAAGGTGACCATGACTACTGAGGGCGTCGGGGGTGGGTCTCGTCAGTGTGGGGGGTCCTAGAGTGCTTCCCCAGGCCCACCCACACACCTTTGGCCTTCTTGCCACCGAAGCAGCCGGCGTCATCCCTCCTCCGGCGCTGGGAGCCCATAGCACTGCCCGGGGGCCCGGGCTCAGCCTCCTGGTACCTGTCGGCGCCAGGCACCTCCTTGTGCACGTGGTAGCTCAGGTTCCGCACGATGCACACGCAGTTCTCCACCGACTGCGGGGAGAGGGGCTGGTGGCCAGGGCTGGGCAGGCACAGACTGCTGACCCTCCCACGGCAGGGGGTGACAGCCAGTGTGCATGGAAGGGACCACTCAGGCGAAAGCCCCAGGGAGGACGACGGTGGGGCACCCGCTGCATGCAGGCCCTTGACCAGGGCTTCATGCCACACCCGCTTCATGGTGTGACCACTACGATGTGGCCCACGCCCAGGGCACTGCCCTAGACCCACGTGCCCGCTCCCCTCTGTGCCACCAGATAGTTGAGAGTTCCTGTGACCTTTGTGGGCGGCTGCGAGACTGGCCCTGCTGGGGCCTGCCTGCCCACCCACCTTGTTGTCCGTGTCCTTCCTGCCCACGGCCGACTGCAGGGCATGCAGGAGCGCGTCCACCAGCCCCTCACACTCACGGAGTCGCCGCCGGGCCTCTGCGCCATCTGAGCTCACATTCCTGAGTGGCCAAGAGCAAGCTCTGTGAGCCTGGCTCCCACAGGGAGCTGCACCGGCCCCATCGTGGCTGTGGGCGGGGTTCTATCTTATCTGCAAATCAGACTCTGAGGGCACTCTTTGAGGGCTGCTGCCAGATGACAGTGGCCTGGAGCAGCAATGGCCTGACTGATGAGACCCAGAAAGGAGCCCCAGCCTGGCATCTGCAAGGGTGGGGGCTCCCCTGAGCTGAGCTGAGTCGACCCAGAGGACTGAATCCGTGCAGGGCAATCCTGGGCTCCCCCTGCTCCAGCGGCATCTCAGGGCTCTGCCTCACCCTGAGGTCGGGACTCAATGTGGGCACATCCTGATGGACAGGCGGGGGACCCAGACAGCTCCACCACCCACCCCGGCTGTCACAGTGATGGGTGGAAGCTGGGCAGGGCTGGAGCTGCGGAGCAGACGAGAGGTTGGCAGACATCTGGAGGCTGCCTGTGGGGGTGAACACAGTCCCACCAGGCCCACTCTCGGACTTGGGCAGGAACTGTGACAGGGCTCTGGTGCTGAGGCCTGACAGCCAGCTGTCTTCCACATTATCTGGGACATGGGAACATGGCTGTCCCCAGGACAGCTGTCCCCAGGTGTGTGTACAGGATCTGATGCCTAGTTCCTGCCTCCTGGGCTGGGAATAGCTCTGAGCAGCTGCTCCCGGCCCCGCCACACCTTAAGCAGCCCGATGTGTTCTTGAAGACAGTTGTCCACTCGGCGTCCCGCGGCTTGGAGTCCTCGTTGGGCTCTGGCTCCCAGCCCGAGTGAGGCACAATGACCTCGTGGGTCAGCGTCTGCAGGCCATGGTCAATGATGACCATCTTCAGGGGCTCGTAGGATGACAGGTTCCAGAGCGTGCCTGCAGGGTGCCACCAACCCACCAGTGCTGACCACAGGCACTGCCCCCACTTCCTCCCATGGGTCCCTCGCAGGACCTGCCCTGCCCTCCCTGTGTCCCAGCTGACTTAGCAGGTAGGAGTGACAAAAGCCAGGAGAGGTCCCGAGTGCTGCCCTGGCATGGGCAAGATGCACAAGCCGCAAACGGCAGGGGCTCCCCAGAGGGGCTAGGATATACAGGAGGGCCGGTGGGGGGCCTGGGGCCAACAAGAGCCTTCTCTTCCCCAACCCTTCCCACCCACACAGGCAGGTGAACTACAGCTCCCGGGGCCATGCCAAGTTGGTTGTCACAGGACCCTGTCTGGCCACAGGCCCCAGCACTGCCCTGCTGGGGGGCGGGGACCAGGGAGGTGGACCCTGGAGGAGTTGTGGTGGGGACATGGGAGCTGGTGGGAAGCAGGCTTGTCCAGGGGCCCAGTACTAGGCCCAGTTCCAGCCCCACTGACAGCAACAAAGTCCAGAGGTAGAGAGACCAGACCCATCACGGCATCTGAGCCTGACTCCTGCGCCCAGCAGCCGGGACTCTTGACTGAATGGGGGACATGGGTGGCCAGGAGCCTCACCTGTGACAAGCTCGCGGACCTCGCTGTCCCGGGCAGCCCGCAGCAGGCGCACTAGGGCGGGCACGCCGCCACAGTCCCGGATGGCGGCCTTGTTGTCGGAGTCCCGGCCGTACGAGAGGTTCCGCAGGGCCCCGCAGGCCCGGCGCCGCACCTCTGCCCGCGGGTGGTCCAGCAGAGCCACGAGCAGCGGCAGCCCCCGCAGCTGCCGCACGCGACGCTTGATGCCCTCGTTCTCAAAGCATAGGTGCTGCAGATAGGCGGCTGCGTTGGCCTTCACGGGGTCCACAGGGTGCCGCAGCATGGCCAGCACCTCAGGCAGCTCAGGGTCCCGCCAGCGTGGCTCCTTGCGGGCACTGTCCACTGAGGGCGAGCGCCGCACCGCCCGGTCCAGGCTGCCCAGGCTGCCGCGTTCGGGCTGGGCCAGGGGCGCCGTTGTGGCCGGGAATGGGGGCCGCTCCTCCATCATCTCTCCACCATCATCCACCACGTCCTCGTAGGCCCTGTGCAGGCGAGCAGGGCGCATGACCGTCCTCTCGCAGCTGCTGGCAAGGCCCCCAGCTGCCCCAACACACCTTCCCTGGGGACGGGGGGGGGGGGGGCTGAACCTAGAGCATCACTGGAGCCGAAAGTCACGTACCAGTCCAGCGAGAACTGACTCACAACCAGTGACGGAGCCAAAGACCAGCCACCGGTCATTAGGGCTTGTATCCCTACCAGACGGGGAGCTCACTCGCTCCCATACCAGGCAGTTTCCCTGATATTGAGCTAAACGTGTTTCTATGAGACATTTGTCTCTGCCTGGGGTCTCACCTTCCCATGAGGCCCACCCCTGCACATGGCCATCCTGGTGGGACCACATGAGGGGCCTTCAGGCACCAGTTCCCTAGGGCATAAGATGTCAAACCTGCTTCCCAGGGGAGGGACTGAGGCTGGGTGGGGGGTGTGGGGTCAGGTGTCACACCCGTGGTCACAAAGCATAACCCAGACCCAGGCTGTGGTCATGTTCCCACTCTGCAGACAGATAAGCCAAGGACAGAGGGGACAGAACCAGAGACCCCACCAAAAAAAAAGGGCTGGGAGCCTGCATTCTGGCTGCTACTGTGCACGTGGGAGAGGATGAAAAACACGCTGAGCCCCTGGGCCCGTGTCTTCCTGGCCATCTGGCTGGAGCAGGGGCAGCAGGTACTGGGCACTGTCATCAGCTTCTTACGCTCCAGACTCGTGGGGATGGTGCCCAGTGTAATCTCCCCTGTCCCAGAGCCGGCTCTTGCCACCTGCCTGAGAAGAGCTGAAGCCAATTCAGACTAACATGTGTGTGACTAACACAGCCCTGCAGCTAGGGCCCTGTGGCAGGGAGCAGAAGGCAGGCTTCCTAGAGGTGGTGCCAGCACACGGTGGCCTCACCTGGTCCGAAGGCCTCGCCCACAGTCCGGCCTTCTCCTTGTGGCTGTGCTGTAGTCAGGCTCCAGCTCCGGGCCACCCTCATCCTCAGGAGCCAGGCTGCGAGTGTCGTCCTCCAAGCCATACGGCTCTGCCTGGAACCGCTCAGGCTGGGAGCGGCCGGCGGGCGGCACAGGCTCAGGGCCTGCAGGGAAGGCCTCCCGGCGGCCAGGCAGCGTGAAGCAGCCATCGCTGGGACCTGGGCCATGGAGGCCTCCACGGGGGGGCCGCACGCCCAGCCCACGGGACAGGCTGCCGTAACTGGGGACATCACGGGGCTCATCGGGAAAGCCGCCCCCACTGCTGATGCAGGCACGGGAGAGCGTGGCAGAAGGGCCGCCCCCACGCAGCAGGAAGTGCCGGTCCAGGGGGCCGTCGGTGAAGGGGCCCAGCGGCGGGCCGCCATCCAGCAAGGGGAGGCCATCTGGGCCCACAGGTACCTGGCGCACTGTTCGTGTGGTCACCGTCTTGACCGTCTTGGTGACCTGGTTGGGGAGCAGGCGGCTGGTGGGCTGGGCAGCCAGAGAGGCCAGGGTGGCCTCAGCCTTCCACCCGAACAATGGGTGCCCACGCGGCAGGGGGGACCACTGCTCCGCACGGCCTACCTGCCAACCGCGGGGCCCGGCGTACCTTGGTCTCAGTGCGACGGGTGGTGCCGTCCTCTGACGTGACGATGGACACGTGGGAGGTAGGGGTGCCAGGATCCTCCTCTACCGTCACTGTCTCCTCCAGCACCTCGGGCGCCTCTGGCATGGTGGCCAGCGAGGCCTGGCTGCCCGGGCTCTGCTCCTGAGCAAGGGGGCAGGTGTTGGTGGGAGGACCCAGAACTCAACACCCCTGGAGTGCAGACACTCATGCTGGCCTGGACGCCAGGTGTCTTCCTCTCCCCTCCACCCTGGTACCCACTGCCCCAGGATCTGTCTCAGCCCTGGCTGGCAAGGACAGCAGCACATCTCTGCCTCTGAAAGCCGAGGGGCTGACCATGGGGGCTGGACCCCATCCCGGGGGCCTCCTTGGGCTGAGCTAGTGGGTAAGGATCTAGGCCCCAGTGGTGCAGTGGTGGGCAGCCCTGTCTGAGCTGTGAGGCCTGTCTGCTGCAACTCCTGGAGACCCAAGGAAGTGGGGGGTGGGGGACAGGGAGGGGATGACCCACAGGAAGCTTTCCTGGCATCACTCATCACCCCTGGCTGGGCCCTCCTGGTGTCCTGGGCCTCCTCCCTGGCCCACCCCAGAAATGTCAAGTGCAGAGGGTGGCAGTGTCAGTACTGTTCACTGACTCCCTGGGGCCACACCCAGACTCCTGCCTTCCCCAAGGCCAGCTAAACGCCCTCACAGGACAGAAATACCCAGCTCCCAGAAAGCTGTGTGCACTCAGAGCACCAAAATACCCTCGCTCTTTCCGGTCTGGATACTCTTGGGATGCTGAGTGGGCTCGGCCTGGCCCTACCTCACTCAGGCCAGTGCTTGGTGCCCCTCACTGAGACACCCCCAGTGTCGTATCAGAGCGCACAGATTCAGGCCAAGGGGGCCCAGCTGATTCCTGACAAGAACCCCAGTATCCCCTTCCTACACACCTCCCAGGTCTCCCCCACCTTGGCCCTCAGCTCTTGGCCACCTGCCTCATTCTCATCCTGTGTCTCCCCACCCTCACCCCTTGCCAGCATCCCTGCAGGCAAGACAGCTCCGGACAGAGGCTCTTCTAAAGCCCACATGCTTACTGGCCAGACTTGCCAGTGGAGAAACTAAGATTCAGAGAGGACAGGCCAGCCCAGAGCAGGGCTGGGCCAGACCCCTGCTCTGCTGAGAGGCACAGGGACACAAGAGCCACAATCTAGCCCTGGGCCTCTGACCACACGGGTCCCCCAAACCACGCCAACATCCCAGGATCAGCATCTGGCCAGGAATTGAAACCCAAGTCCCAGTGGGCGGGCACCGGGGAAGTACATTCCCGGGCAGCCAGGGCTGGGGCAGCAGGAGGACAGGCCTTAATCCAGGGCCCAGGCCTGTGCCTTGCAGGATATGTCCTCTGCCTGGGCCCCAGGCCTGAGGGCTGCACAGACAGAGCTGAGCCTCAGAGAAGGCCTGGCATCAGAGCCCTGCTCTGTTCCTGTCCCCAGACCCAGGTACTCAAGGCCAGGTGTCCAGGGCTGTCTTCAGGGCCTGCCTCCCCAGGTCCTCAGACGTGAAGTCTCCCCAAGTTGGGGTCCTGTCCTAAAGAAATGCATGCCCCCCAACTGTGCAGTGTTGAGGTGCTGGGACCCTGCAACATCTTCAGGGGTCCAGGGAGTAGCTGCACCAACTTGTTAGGAGAATTCCTTCGGCTCTGGTGACAGAGGGAGAAAGAGGTCACAGAAGAAACCCCCATCCCCCACAAAGTAACGCCTTGGGGAACACGTGAGCTTATAAAAAGGAAAACTGAGGCCCGACAGAGGGGAGAAGATAAAACTGCTAATGGGAGAATTTCAGACTTCTATGGAGGGGACTTCTAGCCCAATGTTACCACTTGTGAGACACAGCCTTGGCTGCCACAGCCTTAGGATGCAAGCAGCCTGCCTGCTGGGGGCCTGGTCAGGAAGGAGGGACGCTGCTCTCTGGGAAAGAGAAGTAAACTGAGGCCCAGAGTGGGGACACACTGGTGGGCTGCCGGGCAGAGCAGCTCTTCACTGAGGGCACTGGGGAGCTGGGATGGTTTTGGAGCAGAAGGTTCAGGGACAGCCTGTCCCTGCTGGGGCCCCGGCTGCTCCATCTGTATTTGGCAACCGGGGGAGCAAGTGTGGCAGGCAGCTAGCTCTGTCCGCTAGGCCCTGAGGGACCAGGCCCAAGGTTGCAAGTGCAGAGGAGGGGCAGGGAGCAAGCTGTCCAGTGGGCTAGGCCCTTTAGCAGTTGTGCCTACATTTGCATACATTAACACTTTCAGAGAAGAGCCCCTACCCTTAGCCAGGCGGTGGGCTGTTGGGGCTTGGGGGCACATTTCAGATCTCAGTGCTACAGGAGCCTGGCTGCTGCCTCTCACCCCTGCCTATGCTCCAGTGAAGAGTCGGGGGGATGTGGGGATGGGGTCAAGGAGAGCCAGGGGCCCAAAAAGGCCTGGCAACCCTGCAGCATCACCCACCAGCACCCAGCTCAAGCAGCGGGATCCCAAGGTCCCAAGAGCCCCCACTGGCAAATGACCTCAGGGAGCTAAAAATGGCGATGACTTCACCAGGGCGGGTGGGCAGGCGGGCAGGCAGGCAGTCAGGAGCGTGAGTCAGCCAGTGATCACAGGGAGGCCCGGCCCCCGTTACACATGCCTGGGCACACATGTGCAGACAGGGTCCTGGACATGCATGTGCACATACACACGTGTATGTGAGCACCTGGCCCAGCCCATGGGCCTAAGCATGTCAACCTGCAGGCTCTCCTGACAGCACCTGGTACACATATCCCCGTGATCCTGTCTTCTCCCCACATGTCTAGACTCCCTTAACCACCCACCCAGGTGTCCGCTATGGGAGTCTCAGAGCTGGCAGATGAGGGAACCAAGGCCTCGGGTAGAAGGAGCCCCAAGGTTGACCCACGGCTTGTGCCTACACAACACCCCCAGGGTGGGTACGTGGGGTCACTGACTGACCACCAGCACACAATTGGTGCTCAACAGAGGCCACTGACCAGGGTGCCTGGATTCTCAGCTGGCCTCAAGGCCCTGCTCTAGGAACCCATGTCCCATGTCCACCTACGCAGGTCAGCCTACTCTTAGAGACCCTGGCCCTGCAGCCCACATTCCCCCCGTACCCCAGACATCAACACACCCGCAGCCCTCCAGCACATCCCAGAGCCTGCCAAGTCCTGAACTGTCTCATCAAGCTTCCTCGGCCCTGGCCTCAACCTTCCCTCTCTCGCTGGGACAGCTGCCCAGCCTCCCACCACCTTCCAGGGCCCCCATCTGTCCTGTGGTGCTCCTGGTCCATAATCCCTGAGCCTGGTTCAGGAAGAGGCTGTTGTCCATGCCTGGGGTTTCCCATGAATTCCCTTGAATCTGTGGTAGGAGGTGGTGGGAGGCTGGCCCAGGGTTCCAAGTCAGGGGCTACAGTGACCAGTACCCCAGAAAGGTGCACCCAATCACCTGCCACTTCTCTCAAGAGGGTCCCCAGAGGCCCAGAGCTAGAGGGCCCTGGACCCATCACATACCAGGGCTCAGCTTCCTCATCTGGAAACAGGAAGGACCTGGGGTGTCCAGGCCATGGGACAGGTGGGAAAGTGCCCGTCTTTGTGACCAGATCCAAGGTGAGGGGGTGGGCACAGAAAAATGAGATGTGGGATGAGACACAGAGGGACCACCACCTGGGCAAAAGCCCACAACAGCCTCTGGGGGTGCATGTGGGAATGGTGGGAGGAGGGGACCAAGGAATCACAGCAAGTCACAACTGGTGGGGGTCTGGATAGGAGTCCCAGAGGCATGAACCCACCTGCACTGCCTGCCCTTGACAGATGCGCACCCACAGTCTGTATCATGAAGAACAACACATGAGGTGGTTGCCCAACCCTGTCCACGGCCTCGGAGGCACACACCAGGGATGTATTCAAGTGGGACCCCACAACCCCCTGCCCAGGCCCCCAGAGAGCACGAGATGGCTTCTGCTAGACAGATGAATGGAGGGGTGGAGGAAGGCCAGCCCCTCACCCAGCATGGCCATGCTGGATGGAGCCCAGGCCAGGCAAGGCAAGGCAGGCATCTCCCACCAGGCAACAGTCCTTGGCCACTACAGACACCCTTTCCCTTGCTGTCCATAGCAGTGGACCCAGCCCTGGCTGACCTGGAGTTCATCCCTCCACTGTAGCAGTCCACCTGCAAGCGCATGGTGGTTCCCCCCATGAGTAGCCAAGAGGCCAAGGGGCAGTGGGTGCCTAGTAGACTTGGGGAGCGAGCTTGTGGGGGTTAGCAGGGCTGGCTGTCACCCACCGCAGCTTCCCCAAGTCTAGTCCACATCCATCAGCGACAGTGACTCCAGATTCCTCACCTCCCCTGAACTGGCCCCTCATCTCTGGGGCAGGTAGGCACCTAGCTGTCCGGGTGGACAGGTGTGTTGGAGATCTACCTCCCACTTCTTGCTCCTAAACTCAGCCTGTTTCCCGGCCTGTTAGTGGACCCCGCCCCTCTAAGCAAGAGTGCTGGCTGTCCAGGAGCCTTCTTCCCCCCACCCCCGTGCTGGGAGGAAGCCCCCTCGCTGCCTCCGCACGTGGGCAGGGCCGTCCCCCAGCCCTCCATCCACGTGCGCTGCCACTGCAGAGATTCCATTAAAGCGCCGAAGCTCCTGCGCGGCCCCCGGAGCTGGGGCCTTGGGGGTGTAGGGTAGGCCTAGCCTCGCCACCCTCTCCAGACGCGGCCTCCCTCCTGCGCAGAGGGGGCGCTCGGGAAGGCCCTGCCCACCACCCGTCCCAGGCACCTGTCCCGGGCGCTGGCCACGGTGCTCCCGCCCTCCCCGGGCCGCTCCCCGCACGGCCCTGGCGGCGCACTCACTCCGCCGCCCCGCCCGACCCCGGCCCCGGGGTGCAGACAATAGCCGCCTCCAGCCGGCTGCTCCGCGAACAAAAGCGGGTCCTCCCGTCGGGCCGGCGTCCCGCCCTCCGCCGCCGGCCCCCGGGACGGTGCCCCCGCCCGGGACCAAGTTCCCTCCAACCTGTCTGAGTTCGGCCGGCATCGGGCCGAGCGCAGGGGGCGCGGGCCGGCGGCGGCGGCTTAACCGGGCTCGGCTCCAGTGCCTCGGCCGCTCGGCTCGGGCTCGGCGGACTCGCTCCCCGCGGGGCCGACCTGGCGGCGGGGCGGCTAGTGGCCAATCGGGCGGGGCGGGGGGGCTAGCAGCCAATCGGGCGGAGCCAGGCTGGGGCGGGGCAGCGAGCAGCCAATCGGGCGGCACCGCGCCCGGGCGGGGCGGGGCGGGGCGGTGAACGGCCAGGCGAGCGGGGCGGGGCTCTGCAGCCTGGGGCCGGGGTCGCCCATCCGCCCCTGCCGCGGGCAGGGGCTTCGGATCTGCACCCCCGCCCTCCACCGCGGGGTGGGACTTCCCCACTGAGTCTTCCTTCCCTGGCCTCGGTTTGCCCCCAGTAAAAGAGTTCATAGCACCCTCCTGCAGTTGCGGAAAGTTCTGGCAGAGGAGGGGCAGTCCGGCCACGGGCAGCGCGCAAGGCCGCCCTGCCAGCAGAAGCTGCCCATCCTGGGTGCGACTCAGTTTCCCCTGCTGTGGAAGAGGGCCGATGCGACAGTAGTTACAGGGATGTCACTGTTGTGAGGTTTTTCGGGTCTCCCAGATCTGGCCCCAGGCCTTTGCCCACTGCCCAGCACTGGCCCCCACACAGCTCAACCAGGACCTAGCAAACTGCCCTACACTGACCCTCTTTGTCCGGGATTCTCCCCACCAAGACACAGAGGTCCAGGGGTCCCCCATCCTGAGAGGTGTCAGAGCAGATCAAAGGGAGAGGAGAGGGCACAACTGTTGTGTGACCCTGGGCGAAAGCCCATGGGGTCCAGCTGGCCTCAGACTCTCTCTCCTCCATATCTTTGATCTCCAGGGAAGTGGTGGCTGGAGGGAGTGGTTACTAGAGAAGCCTGGCTTCCGCTTCCTGCCTCCCACCTGCTCCTCCCCAGACCCCATTTAGAAAACTAAGCCACCCCTGGGGCTACTCCTCTTCCAGGACATGCCATGTACACAGGCCATGCAGCCAGCATGCTCAAGCACTCTGGGTGACCACAGTATGCCCCTCTGAGCCTCAGTTTCCCATGAGTTGTCCTGACCACTGGCCTCCTGTATCTTGCACCCATGGCAGCCCTAAGAGGAGCCACCTGGGGCAGGAGCAGAAGACTGTACCACTCTCCTGAGGGAACTTGCCCTGGATGCTTACATGTGAGTCCCTTCCGTCTTCTCCCAAATTTCAACAGCTGCTAGTGCCCCAGCCACTTACTCATCTTGGCCTAGTCTAGAGCTGATTAGGTCCCTAAAGGTGTCCCCACCCCTACCCCACCCTCACGCACACACATATAGTGGGTGAGGACCAGCCCTGCTCCAGGTATCTGGAGGGGGGCCCCTTCTGCTGGAGGATGAAGGGCAGGTAGCCAGGACCATGGTGCAGCCTAGGGGGCACAGCAGCAGGACCCCCACCACCCAGCCTTCCAATCCCTGCCTTGCCACCAGCCTCCAAGCTTCACAGACCCTGGCTCTGACACCCAGGACCAGGTCCAGGCAGCCCTGGCTCACGGGTGGGTAACCAAGCACCTCGTGCTGAGATGAGTCTGAGAAGCAGGTCTGACATAAAGGCTGCCAGGCCTGGCTAGCTGGATGTGGCCCTGCCATCCCAGTGTCCCCATCAGCCCTGTCAATCCAGCCACAGCCCTGGGAAAACACTCCCTCTGATCTCAGCCTGGGAAACCATCTCCTCCCAAAAGAAAGAACACCAAGGGCAGGCCTGGAGGTCCTTGGGTTGGGAGGGGCAGTGGGCGGGGAGGGTGGTGGCCTGATCTTCAGGCCAAAGCCCTCAGGAGGCCAGGGCAGTTCCAGGCGATGGGAACATCTCCCTGAAGGGGTTTTGACCCTCGTCAGTGCCCTTTGGGCTGGAGGCCAGAGCCCCTTCAGGCCTGGGAGGGCTGGAAAGAGCGCCTGGCGCCTGAAGGGTGGCCTCAGGGTCATGGGCTGCCACTATCCCCATGTGGCCCATCCAGCTGTTCTGCTCCCCGCCAAGTTTGGGGGGCAGGCCTCACCCCTTGGAGTGCCTGAGGTCCAGGGGGCCACAGGGGTGGACTTCGTACCCAGGCCCACCTAGCCTCAGTTCCAGCCTCCCATGAACTGGCTGTGTGGACACCTCAACCACAGGAACCCCAACAATCACACAAACTCCAGGCACCAGCACTCCCACCTTCTGCCCCTCGCACCCATCGAACCAGGGGCTGGTCACTCCATCTGCACGTTAGGCAAGGGGTACAGTGGATGTGGGGCGGAGCCCAGGAGGCCTAACCCGACTCTACATCCAACTTCAGAGGTCTCAGGGTCTGGCCACAGAGCAGACAGGGACCACACCTCCTGGGGCTGAGCTGGGCAATGGCCAGTCACCTTCTGGGCTGCAGGTTGAGCCCAGGCCTTGCTGGAGCCATCCCCAAGCCTTCCCCTGGGCCTGACTCTCTGACTGACACCTGCAGTGAAGGCAGGGAGACTCCATGGAAGCAGAACCTTCAGTGTCACCAGGCTTACTGCTGAGAACAGACCCTGCCCAGCTGCCTGGTCCCTGAGGGCTCACTCAGGTAGACAGTTCTATTCTGAGGCTCAGGCTGTGTCCTGCAGCACAGCCCCGAGGGGGACTCCCAGTCCCTTTGGGGTCCCACTTTCCTCCTCTCCTCTGAAGCCCCAGGAGGTCTTGCAATAAGCCACTGCATGCTGGCTTGTGGACCACTTGGGCCCCTTGATTGCTTCCCCACTTGGCCACACATTTTCACCCTTCCTGAGTCACTGGGCTGTTACCTGTAGGACAAGCTGTTGCCAGGCCATCGGCAGGGGCTGCCCACTGCCCATGCCACCACTGCCCACGCCAGGCTGCTGGGTGCGCTCCAGCTGCAGGGCCACATGGCGCCGCTCCTGCTCCAGCGCCCGAGTCAGCCGCTCGAAGCGCGCCTCCTGCTCCTTCACCGAGGCCAGGATGCTGGCAGCCGAGTGCACACTGCAGTCCTCCATGACCAGGATGCTGGCTGGCTGCAGGCAAAGCAGAGCAAGGCCAGGGTGGGGCCAGGGCGGAGGCCCTCCGCCCACCCCACTCACAGATCTTACGATTCACTCCCAGACCAGAGCATCCAGCCCTCTGGAGAGAAGCCACATTGATTAAATCCTAAATTAAAAGCCATTAATCCAAGGCTGGCCGGAAGCAGCAGGCTCCCTCCCTGTGGCGTGTGGAGCTCTGACCCAGGCTCCCTGCTTCCTGTGGGGCCCAGCAGAGCCCCAGACCATGACAGCTAGGAAAACCAACGCCCAGGGAGGGAAGAGGCCAGTGTGGGGGAGGGTCCCACAGCTGTCCACGAGAGAGCAGACCCCGGGTCTGGGGCCCCAGCTCTGTCTGCCTGAGGATGGAGGCACCAAGCCTGCAGGCCGAAGCCTCATGCCCTTGGTGACCTGGAGGGCAGCACTGGGGTGGCTGGGAGACAGACCACTGACACCTTCTGGGGTGGGTCATCCAGAAGCAGGGAAGACCTAGGCCCACTCCCCGACACCGTGCCCTCCGTGGGTCCCCAGTGCCCCAGAGGATAAATTTTCTGATGGCAACTGAAAACGCTATTTTTATATTAAAAGCAATAAATATGAGATAACATGGAAGGCAAAATGTGAATGAACTTTTAAGACAGATCATGAGACTTCAAAGATGATGGGATAGAGGTAAGCTCAGACTCACTTCTGCTGTGGCCGTTGGGGGCCTGGGGCTGGCAGAGCCATGTGCAGGACCTCAGTGACCCTCACTCTCCTTCCTGGCAGATGCCTTCACAGCCTCTATCCCCTGTGAGGGCCCCATGCTGCCTGCTGGGCTGACCCCTCGCCCCTACCCAGACCCCAGCCTGACTTCCTGAGCCCTCACCACACTCGTCTGTCACCCGCAGAGTGGATTTAGCAAGAAGACAGAGATGAGCCTCGCCTATCCTGGGGCGGGGGTCCAGGCCTGGGCACCCCGGGAGTGGACAGGTGGATGGACTGGTGAGTGGATGGAGGGTGAAGGGTAGGAGGCCGGTGAGGCGGTGCTTGTGGGAGAGGGTGGGCGGGCACATGGGCAGCGGGCAGGGGGAAGAACGGGAGTCCAGTGGAGGATGAGTGAATGGACAGTTAGGTGGATGGAAGGGAGGGCAGGAACGAGGCTGTGAAACAGTCCTGGAAAGAGGGAGCTCCTGGGGGCACTGCTGTGGCCAATGCTCGCTCCCCCCGGAAAGAGCAGGCACCTCGGAGGAGCTGGGGAGACGCTGACCCTCCCCTGAAACCCTGCCCACACTTGACGACTTCCTGCTGAACCAGACATTCCTCCTCAGAAGGAGTCCGGCCAAACCCAGCTCCAGAAAATCAAATTATGGGGACCGAGTCCAATCTGGGTTGAGGAATTAGAGGAATTTCCTAAGGGTCAGGCCGGCAGGGGAGGCAGGGGGAGGCCTGGGCTCCAGAGCTGACCCTCCACGGCCATCTGTGGGCACACTGCCCACTGCGCCTGTCCTCCACTAGGGGACGGAGGGGACTGGCTGCGAGTTGAGCCCCCTTCACACACCCAACCCCCAGCCCACTGGATGAGGAGATGGTGCAGGAGCAGAACCCAGGCCCAGGGGCACGGGAGCCCACCCTTCTGGGAGGGCACCAAGTCCCCCTGTGCTGCCAGCATAGAGACCTGCTCCCCACACCACTGACCAGGCCTGGAGAGGGCCCATCTTCACCCCATCAGCCCTGCTGTGGTCAGACAATGCCCACGGCCGTGGGGGTAGTTTCTGGCTGAGCCCACAAGGACGGGCACTGGGCCAAGGCTGGGGGCAGGGCCGCAGCCAGAGGCCTGGGGTGTGGGGTTCCCACTGAGTGGGGTGCATCCATTCATCCCAGCCAGGACTGCAGGGTCACCCGCAGTCAGTGTAGGGCCTGGGGGACTAGACAGGAAGGGTCTGTTCTCGACCATAAAGCAGTGGAAGAAACCGCCAAGGAAAAAGGGCCAGCTCGCCTCTGTGAGAATGAAATATTTCTGAACATCCCAAAAGGACCACATGTTGTGGTTGTGGCTTCTGCTTTTCACATGGAGCGAGCGCTTCAGACGAAAGACAAGCGTGACCGCACCCCTAGACTCGACTCCGACCACAGGAGCCTGCGGGCACGTGGGGACACGTCACACTACTCTACTGTTGTACATTTATAATTTTCCATGATTGAAAGTAGGAGAAAAAGACAAAAAAACCAAAATACCATCAACACACTGGGATCAATTCTTTATACTATCTGGCAGAAAAGTGACATCCTTCATCTATTAAGTGCTCTTACGAGTCAGTAGGAAAAACCAAACCCCAACTCTAGGTGAGCAAAGGTCATAAGCAAGGTGCGTGGTCCAGAGGGTGAGGTGCAAAGGATGAGTGTGGAAAGAGTCAACATGCATGCACGCACACGTGTGTCACACACACAGAGTGGAAGGAGGGCGTCGCCGCGCAGCAGTGCTCTGGGTGGAGGGTCCCGGCCTTCAGGCTGCAGCAGGTCCAGGGTTCTGCACATGCCAGTGTTCTAGCTGCACGAGCTACTGCTGTAGCCAGAATGTAGGTGACACGGGAGAGCAGACACCTGCCCAGCAGTCCGGGCAAGGGAGTGTGAGGCCAGGAAACTCTCCCAGGGGCCTGGGTGGTGCCATTGCCACCAGAGGGGAGCAGCAGGGTTTCACAGAGCTGGGAGAACTGTAATTGAATTCAGCCTGGAAATGAGAATTCCCTAGCGCAAGAGGGACCCCTGTAGCACCTGGATCAGACACCGTGGAGGTGGGGGATGGACAGAAGTGGCCACTCGGTGACCCCCTCCTGCCCCCAAACTGTTCACATGGACTCCCAGCAGCACCCGCTGACCACAGAGGTCCTGTGCAGGGGCGGTATGGTTTGTTTTCCCAAAGGGCTCCTGCCCTGCACTGCTGGGGCCCCCTAGGCCAAGGGTGAGCCATGTCCAAGGCAGCCCTGATCAGCCCCAGGGCAGGGGGCTGCTAGACTGGTGGTCCAGGGGGACCAGGGGCTGTGGGGTGCTGATGCAGGAGGCTCAGGGTCAGGTCAAGGCAGGGACACATCTGGGGCCCATGGAGCCTGAAGTCTGGGGAGCCAAGAGTCTGGGGCCGGGGCCAGGGAGCATCCAGGGACCTGCAGGCTAAATATGGCAAAGGCAGGCCTCACCCTGGTGGAAGGGTGGGCTGGGTGGAGATGAACATCCCAGCTGCGGCCCCTCTCCAGGGGGAGGCCTGCGCCACCATTGGCCCATAAAGGGTCTCCGTTTGAGATTTCTGCTGGGGCAGATCACAGACTCTTTCTCCCTCTGCCGACTGCGGCATACCCCATCTTCTGGGTATGCCTGGGTTCCCTGGGGCCCACCTTTCTGGGTGGATTCGTGGGATGGGGATGGACAGCAGTCCTCCAGGCCCCAGGCTGGGGCTCACGGCAGCCTCCTCGCTGCCCCTCCTGCACCTGACCCAGATTCCAGCTGTAGCCGCAGCCCGCGGGCGATGCCCAGCAGGCTCCAAGTGTGGGGTCTGGGCAGGGAGGACCCACCTCCTCTGTGGTCTCTGCAGCAGCCAGCCCAGGGGCACCCCAAGGGCTCCAGCAGGGAGAACTGGGGCTGGCAGTCACAGAGCTCTCTGGTGGCACCAGCAGCCCACCTACTCCAGCCAGACCATGAGAGGGGAGCTTGTGGGGGTAAGAGGACCCACTACGTGGGGTGGGCTGGCCCGTTGCCTCCTCCAGGCTGCTCCTAGGAACGTGGCCACCCCGGCCCCCCATTCTACCTCAGGGACAGCAGAGCAACATGTGGGGAGTTCTAGGGGCCCAGGTTCAGAGCCCCGCCCCACCGCACTCTGGGGAGGGCACATGAGGCATTCCTGGGGAGGGGCCTGAGGCTCACAGCCAGGCTGGGGCCAAACCCAGTGGATCCACTTGGCACCAGGGCCCGAGAACCCAGGTCCTACCTATCCAGGAAGGAGCCAAGAGGCCCGAGAGCCCCTGAGGGCCCCACAGAAGCACAGCCGGGCCAGTTATCTGGCCGGGCCAAGGGCCACCGGCCTGTGTGCACCAAGAAAGGAACACCCTTTCTCCTCAAGACGCTGGACCCCTTCTTCCCAGGCTCCCTCTGTCACCATGGCAACGCCCAAGCTTCTCTGGGAGGGACAGAGCTTCTTTGTGGTGGCACAAAGCCCCTTTGAGGGGCGGTGGGGTTCAGCCCCTGGGAGTCTGTGGCCAGTAAGTCTCTGGGGGGTGAGGCAGGGCTCCTCAGCCCAGCCCCCACCAAGGTGGCAGAACCAAGGAAGCAGAAGCAGGAGAGCCTGGTGGTTAGGGACTGAGACCCTGATCCCAGGTACCACCTGCCTGGCTTCTATGGGAGTGTCCCTGGGATGAGCCAGGGCCCCCAGAGGAGGTTCTCTGCGGGGGCCTGGGGACGTCCCAGGGTCTTCCCACAGTTTTGACAAGAACCAGCTCAGTCTGGACAAGTGGAAGAGGCACTGGCTGCGGGGGAAACTCCCTGCCAATGGGAAACCGGGCTGGGGACCCAGCGGGAAGCAGCACAGGGAGTCTTCAGTGGGCTGGCAGGTCAGATGGTGGGGGTTTGGGACCAGGTCTGCTAGGGGACTGCCCTCGCATCTGAGCCCAGCCCACTCACAGCCTTCCCTGTCACAGGGGCTCCCCTCTCTGCCCCCCTGCCCTGGAGGAATGCGGCTGCCCAGCTGGGTGGCCTGGGGCAGCCTTGCTGCAGCCACCACCTCGGGACAGACTTGGACAAGAGAGAAACTCTCTACAGCCTGGCTTGCTTCAGGGGTGGGGAGATGGGACCCCGAGGGCAATGTGGGTCCTGAGCATGGTGACAGGGACTCAGTGCAAAGCCGCTTCTTTTACCCCAGCGTGTTGCCCCATTAACACCCCCGCCTTGCGGTCAGGGAAGCTCACCCCATCCCTGAGCCCCCCCTGTCCCAGTCTGCGGGTCCTGCCACTGCTGACCATGCACTTGGCAGAGCCCCGACATGCTGGGCGGCCTGCCCGGGCAGCCCTCCCAGTGACCTCCGTCTGACCCACTGGAGCTTTGTTACCCGAGCCCCCAGAGTGGGGGTCATGGCCCCCGGGCAGCAGCATGGGGCAGAGGGGCCCCAGGAGAGATCTAGCCTTTTGTGGGCAGATCCATGAAGGGCCCGGGGGGCTGTCAAGGGGCCAACCTTGCCACAGCAGCACCCCCCATGGTCAGCAGGCAAGGGCCCCTGCACCCTGCAGGGCCCCCCTCCCCCTCCCGCCTGCTCCCCACCAGCATTCCTGGGAGCTGCTGACACTTCTGGGCACAGGGACCTGCCCGCACAGACCGTGGTCAGCAACAGAGGGCCACCTCCCACAGCCCTGGGGGAGGGGCTCCCAACAGAGACGGCCCGCGGCCTCGCTGTCCAGAAGGAGGTTCCCTGGTAAGTGGGAAACTGGTCACTTGTTCCCTGGTCGGGAACACACTGGGGCCCAAGCAGGGAGACTCCCTGTGGGCACAGTGCCCAAGCCCAGGGGGGTGACAGGTGTCAGGAAGACCCTCCAGCTGCCATGGGCAGAGGCAGGGTGGCTGTGGCCACCTGGCCCTGGATGGATCAAAGGTGAGTGTGGGTGAGAGACCAGAGCATGTCCCGGGGAGGGAGGTTCCGGGCCCTTCCAGCCTCCCTCCCGACCCACAGCATCACAGGGCCAGCTCCCCTCTGGTCTGCCCTTGCCCAGGGTCCCATGTGGCCTCCAGCCAGCAGTGGCTCCTCCCACCCTCCTAGGGCCTCCCACTCCCTCCCAGAAGCTGAACTGGGCACCAATCCCTCTGTTCCTGACCCCTTCCCTTGCCTGGGAGCCAGCTTGGGCCTCCAGAAGCCGGGAGTGCCCATAGCAACAGGTCCAGACACCACCAGCCTCCAGCAGACAGCAAAGTCCCGCCTTTTATATGCAAATAACCCAGTGGGACTGGGCAGGGGGCTCCACCCTACCCCCACCCAGTGCAGACTTGGGCCTGGCAGTGTCCCTGCCTGCTTCCCCCAACCCACACCCACACTAGGAGAGCCTGCTGGGAGCTGGACCTGCCTTTGTGCCCAACTACCGCCAAAGGGAAGTGGGAACGCTGCAGCAGGCATGCCGACAATTTCCGGACCTCCTAAATCCCACCCGAAGGCACACACATGCAGCCACCCACACACATCTCCACGGGCACCCCATGCCCGGCCACACTCTGGGGTTTCACCTGCCCCAGAAAATGGTGGTGGGTGTCCTGAAAGTCCTGACAGGTCCCTGTGGTGGGAGAGGTAGGAATAGGGCTCCTGGAGGGTCAGCGTCCTGGGCAGATGCTGCACTGTCCTGGACACCTGGCAAGGCTGCCCCACAGAGACCTCTGAGACCAGGGAGGCCCCTGACTCCACAGCTGCAGTGCCCAACCTCCGGTCCACATGGCGGTCTCTGTGTGATGGGGGGGGACATGGCCAGGACCCTGGACAGAAGCCCCCAGCCTGCACAGACCTGCCCCAGAGCCCAGTTCCCAGGGCAGAACCTGCTGCCCTTGGGGGACCCGGGAGAGCTGCCGTTTATTGGCACGAATGTCAGGAAACAGCTGATATGTATCCTCAGAAGGTTAGAGCCAGCACTGAGTGGGTGAGCTGGGAACAAAGCATGAGGAGAAGGGTGAGCTGAACATGGAGGGTTACGGGGACTGAGAGGCAAACACGGCAGCCTGGACGCTCTGCGGGGCAGCAGACCAAACCCACGGCAGTCTGGCCCAACCGGCAGAAAAGGATAGAAAGCCACCAAAAGCGGGAAGGCAGGAGTGGAGGAGAATGGATCCCCTAGGACAGGAATTCCCTCAGGGAGACAGACAGGACACCGGGAACTGCCCTCAACAGCGAAGGCCTCTTGCAGGGCTGTGAGTGCTGCCTTGGAACCTAAGCTTTCTGCCCAGAAAGCAGCTGAGACCTGGCCACACTGAGGTCTGGATCCTGCTGCCTGCCGGGCTGTCCACATCCTGGAGGGGCTGGGTGTCATCCATCCACAGCAACCTGCCGCCCGCCCTTCGCCGCTTGGGCTGTAGGCACTCTTCTACACAAGGAACAGCTGGCAGCTCTTTTAACAGGATGCCTCACTTCCCCCTTCACCTGAGAGCCTGCAAGAGTTAAGTCCAGCTCTGGACTTCCTTAAGGAAACATCGCTGGAGGTTCTGGGACTTTCAGAGACGATTTGTCCCCCAGGCCTCAGTGTCCCCACCCTGTAACCTCGGTGTCCCCCCGGCACTGTGGCCCAGGGGCCCCAGGGGCGCCAGAACCGCCCTCCAGGGCACAGAGCGAAGGGCAGGGCTCGTTACCCTGCAAAATGCAGAGAGCAGCAAGTACATTCAGACGGATGGTGGCCTAATTAGGGTTCCACAGAGAGTGAAAGCACTTGGAAAAGGAAAGTTTAACTAAAGGCATGTTTGAAATACCAAACCCATCAATTGCAAGCGTCAAGCTGGCAAGATGTGCCGGGGGGTGGGGTGCCTCCTCCCCTACCTGACACTGGTGAGAGAAGGGGGTCCTCAGGCGTCCCCCCAGCACAGGACCTAACTCGCAGGGATGGGCTGACGATGCCAGGCGCCCCGGCTGAGGGCCATGCTGCAACAGGGGATGGACACCTAGGGCCTGGCGAAAGGCCACTTAGCAGCCCAACCGCCCAGGTGACAGCCCAGGCAGGGGACAAAGCAGAGCCAGGGAACAGCCTGATGCTGACTGTGGCTGCAGTGCCGCTAGGGGCCCCAGGGAAGAGCTGAGGGGTGCAATGAGGCTGGTGGCCATGGTCAACACACCAGACGGCCGCTGGGGGCCTGCAGAGACTGCCCAGCGTGGCTGGCCCTGCTGCACAGCCATGCCACCGGCCGTGAGTCACCAGGGCACAGAGCGCCCCTGCACTGAGCCCTGAGTGCGGCCTGCAGGGCCAGGTCCAAGCCTGAGGCCCGCTTGGGGGAATGTTCCTCTTCCTGTCCCAGCGGAGCAGCACGTGCTGCGGGCAGGAAGGGGCTTGGGGCTTCCCTGGGGCTGTGGCTCCTGCCTCTCATGCTGAGCCCACAGGAGGATGACCCGAGAGTCCAATCATGGAGGCCCCAGGATGCCTGGCTGAGAGTCGCTCACAGCCGAGAAGGCGGCCTGCCAGCAAAGCAGGCAAGATCACCACAAGGCAGGCAGAGTGGGCCGCCAGCCCCAGGCAGAGACACAAACAGGACACACGCACGTACCCAGCCTGGTGGTACCTGTTCGCCCCCCACAGCATGACACAGCCACTTGGGCCAGGGACAGCTGCGTGGGACAGCCCACAACGCCACATCAGGAGATCCATGCCCTCCCTGCAGGGTGGCGCAGGGACATCCCCTCATAGGGAGCTGTGTGTTCACAGGCCGGATGCCAAAGAGGGGCCTGGATCATTTTGGGGACTTCTGAGGGGCCTCCCTTTGGTTACTGTTCTCAGTAACCAAAGATGCTCAGACGGACTGTGAGGCTCAGGGAAACCAGGGCAGGATGTGCATGGGCCTGCACACTGAGTCCCGGGGAGGAGGCCCCATCGGCATGGACCGGCACGAGCCTGCAGACTCAGTGCGCAGGACGACTGCGACCTCCGAGAACAGGGACTGGTCAAGGGGAGGCCCTGACACCATCTTTTTAAGGGGGCTGCGGGCGCCTGCTACAGGGACCTTGAACCTGAGGACACAGAATGTCACATCTCCTGTTTCTGGTGACAGAAAACGTCAGTCAAGAAATAGTTCAGATACAACCACAAAAAGAAAGTTCAACCCTCACCTCACGTTCACATCAGTAAACTCTAGATGGGTGAGCCCCCAAGTGTAAATGCTAACCTGGAAACACCTGCAGAAAAGATGGAGGTGCACTTACCCAGCCACGTGGCAGGAGGGCATGTGTGGAAGGACTAGAAGAAGAAAGACTCCAGATTCCAGCACAAAACATGGAACATCTCTGGACACGACCCCCGTCATGAACAAAAATTAAAGGGCTGAAAAGAGCCCACAGCCGCCAGCAGTCAAGGAAGAACTTACGGCTGCCCTGACACAGGAACGCGGCCCTGGGAAGCCCCGTGTGGGCCTCAGAGGTGCAGCCGAGCTCAGTGACCCCCCGCTTCCTCCTGGCTCCCCCTTCTAGGGGAGCCCCGCCTTCGTCCCTGTCCTTCAGTCCATACCAGCACTTCTCTCTGTGTGCTGCCCTCTCAGCCAGGCAGGGGACTCCCCAGGGTAGGGTGGGGGGGTCGGCCTAACGGGGTCACAAGATCTGGGCAGGTGCTAAATGGCCAGAGGTGGGTATGGAGACACATGGGGGCTTCTTGTCTGCCCTGGAACCAATTCAGTCCCAAGGCTCCCTCTCCATGCCCCTCGGTGTGGGCAGAGCAGAGATGGTCCCTCTGATGCCCACGGCAGATACGAGGGCAGGCCAGAGACAGGAGAGAGAAGGGCCCAGAGAGAAAAGGAGGAAACCAGGACCACAAGGCAGGGAGGGAGGAACTGGGAATAGACAGGAAGGAGCATGGCCCCTGGCCCTCTGCTCTGTCTTAGAGCCCTGGACATAGGACACTTAGGCATCTGGAGGCTCCTGAGTCTGTGGCCACTGCCTTCTTGCCACCACCCAAGTGCAGCACAGGCAGGGGCAGGCCCTCCACACTGGATGCTCAGGGACACTGAGAATCCACGGGGCCGGGTTGGCCGAGCCCCCCGAGGAGACGGTGTCAGGTAGGGCAGGGGCAGAGGACCGGACTGGGGAAGCCACCACACTCTGCAAATCAGGCATCGCAGCAAACTGACAGCCAGGGCCAGCGGCCTTACTGCCCCCCACATAAGGTGCCAGGGGACACGAGCACCACTCAGCCTATGTCCCTGCCACACTTCCCAGGCACCAGACCTCAGTGCTGCTGGCGCTGTGATCAGCAGAGGAGCCCACAGGGTGGGGCCAGCACCCAGGGCCCTGGCTATGGTCAGAGCAGTCACAGCCCCTCGGTTACGTGTTGTTAATGGCTGCTCCCCCAACGCCATGAACTAATGTGGCCATGTGCGCCAGAGACCACAGGGCCCACAGAACTAACTAGTTACTATTTGGCCCTTTCAGACAAAGCCTCCTCCTGGCCTCAGTGCCCTCCTCCTGGTACCTGGCATGTGGGCCCATCACCTGTCCCCACTGGAGACTCCAGCCTCCCCAGGGCAGCAGGGACCATCCTGAGCTGAGAGGTTGTGTAATACCAGGTGTCCAGGTCAAGGAAGGTGTGGATCAACCCCAGCGAACGTCCCAGTGGGCTGCCCCCACCACAAGCTCATCCCTCAAGCCAGGCGTCCAACCAGTATCTGCTGTCCCCACACCCAGGCCCCCAGTGAATACAAGCAGGTGTGGCAGGAGGACCCAGGTCCAGCCCTGCCAGCCCAGGGTGCTGTGCCCACCCACGGTGAGGCTAACCTGAAGCACACACCACTCAGGGCCATCCCTCCGTGGACCACACTGCCCGGCCCACCACCTGTGTGTGAGGAGGGGCTGGACGTCCAGGCCAAACTCAGGTCACCTACCTGTCTTGAGGTGAGATCAGCATGTCTGGACACCCATCCTGCCCGCTCCACGTCCTGCAGGGAACCAGAGGGTACCTGGTGAGGCCAACCTGCAGGGCTAAGTCTCTTCTAGGTGAGGCCAGATCCCCAGCTAGGCACTATTCTCCCTGACCCGAGGGCATCCCATGGTGCCCTGGACACAGACACGTTCCCACCCAACGGTGTGTGCTCACCTATCCCCAACCCACTGGCACCATCATGTCTGCAGTTTGCATCGGCTGCTAGGGTCCCTCCTGGGCATTTCTGACGCTGTTAACTATACTTCAAAACCCTGACTGCTCAGAGCTGTGAGCTGACCATAATGTCTTTCCCCCTTCCAGAAGGTTGGGTGTGCTCCATTGTGATAAACTCTTACACCAGGGTGCCGTCGGCCCGGGCAGGGGGTCATGGCCCCCAGAAGTCTGCCCCCCCACCTGCCCAAGGGACAGGCTGCCTGCATCTCCAGAGGCCAGACCTGCTCTGTGTCCCTCCTCGGCCAGCAGCCCGCCTCCTAGCCCTGGGACTGAGGACCACGAGGCTTCCTGTCATGGCTGATGGCCTGGGGACACGTCCCCTCTCCTGGTATCTAGGCCTGGGGACATCGCCAAGTTAGCCTCGTTAAAATGAAACACGGCGGCACAGACAGGCGGGAGGGTCTGGGCTGAGGCTGGGAGGCCATCTCCGGGAGATTGCAGGGGTGGGGGCTCTCTCCCCTTGGCTCTCCAGTGTTTTCCAGATTGTTTCAAGCCTCTGTCCAGTCTTCCTTTGTGGATGTGGCTCATTTGGGGGCCTGAGGGGAGGGGCTTGAAGTCAGGGTGGGATCATGGGGAGAAATCAGGTCCTGGGCCAAAGGCAAGAAAGACCCCCTCCCCCGAGGCTGGGAGTGTGCGTGTGCGTCGGGGGTTGGGGGGGTGTGGTTGGGAGTCTGTGCATGCGTGTGTGCCTGGGGGGAGGTTTGGTTGGGAGTCTGCAGCCCACTGCGCCTTTCCACCCAAGGCAGCAGCTGTCGCTCTGAGCCTGAGGTCTGCAGCTCAGGAATCAGCTTTGGCTCAGAATATGTTTCTGGGATACCTCACATTTTGGCTTAAGTGTTCACATAGATCTCGTTCCACGGAGAACTACGTGCCTTTATTAGCAGTCCTGATAACCGCCAGCCTCTCCCCAGTGCTGGCTATACCCCATCATCTCAGTGACTCTCACTAGGAGCCTGGGGTCAGCCTAACACCCCATTTTACAGATGGGGAAACTGGGTCCAGGCAAAGAAGCACTGGGCCAAGATTCGAACTCAGGTCTTCCTGCTCCTAGGACCCCACTATTCACTCACCCAGATGGGGATGTGTGGCCATGGGAAGAATGTGGCTTCCACCTTGTGGGACTCCAGCAGGCCCAGAACTCCACAAATGCAGAGGAGGGCCAGTAGTCAACACCAGTAAGTGGTGGCGGTTGAGGGGAGGGCATCTGCAGGGCTGCAGCAGGGAGGGGGCCAGAGGGAGCTTCCTGCAGGAGGAGGAGGGTGGGAACAGGGGACTGGGAGGGTCTGGGGCATGCAGGGTGGTGATGGGACCTGCAGCAGGGTCTCCGTCCCCAGAGCGTCTTGTCTCAGCAGAAGCATATGGATGGGGGGTGGGGTGGGGAGGCAGAGCCTGGCAAGAGCCCTTGGGCAGTGGACAGACAGATGGATAGGCTTGAGATATGAAGGTACAACCAGTGATGGGATTTGTGCCAAGAAAGCAGGGGTACCTGTCTTAGGTAGCCCTTCTCAACACCCCCTCAGAGCTGGTCTGCAGGCTCAAAGGTCCCCTGCTTGGCCAAGGATCCTGCACCAAGAGCCTTGGGCCAAGGGAACCACCACCCCTAGCCTTGGAAAGCCTGCTGTGTGTTCGGACCGGGGCAGGAGCCCTCTGCAAGGGCCAGCCAAGAGCCAGAACAGCAAGCTTGGACCACAGATGTCTGATGGCTTGAGGGAGCCCCCATGGGCACAAGTCTGGACGAGGGATGGGGCTCAGGCTGGGTGGGCTGGGTAGACGGCTCGGGGCTCTGGTGGGTGATGAGGAGCCCAGGTGGGGGTCAGGCAGGCCTGCAGAGAGCTTGCTCTGAACTTGAGCCTTGGTCCTGCTCCCCAACTGTAAACCCAGGCCGCCGGTCACTCTGCAGGCATTGTGAGAAGGCACCCCTGTGGTTGCGCTGTTCTGTTTACAGATGACACTGAGGCAGAGAGGCACAGCCCTGTGCTGAGTGGCTGGCTCAGAGATCTCACCTGGTCCCCTGGATGGTGGCAGGATGGCCTATGGGAGCCAGGGAGGCACCTGGGGCACACACCTGAAGGAGAGCCCTCCTCCACTGTCCTTGTTGGAGCCTGTGCTCCACCACCCCACCACCCAGCCCTTGGGCCGCCCTCTGCTGCACTGAGGGTGGTGAGGGCACTGGGGTGCTGAGGGCCTCACCCCAGCGACCCTTGTTCCTCTCCAGCTCCCCATCCCAGATAGGGCCTGGAGAAAGCAGAGCTCTGGCTTCCCAGCGGGTGCCCCAGGAAGCGTCCCCACCGCTGAAGGAGGCTGGGTGGAGCTGGTCTTGACGGGCATGGTGGTCCCGGGTGCCCTCTGGTGGCCGCACTCAGCTGGTTGCTGCTTTGCTAGAGACTGCCGGCCCCTCAGTGTCCACTGGGGCAGTGAGAAGGGCTGTGCTTCACAGACACACACACACCCTTGGGTGGGGGCGGGGAGGGGGATCCACATGGGTGATGTGAGTGCCCACCAGCTCTGGGCTCCTCTTACTGACCTGTGAAACAGGCTGAGCTGGGCAGCCCTCCCAGTCAGAAAGGCCCAGGAATTCCTCACCCCATGTCTCCCCGTTACTCTCTGATGCCAGGGCTCCTGCATAGGGGCCCAGACTTCATCCTAGTCTTGATAGAAGCTAGTAGCAAAGGGACAGATGCCCTCCCCGATCTGAGCCACTGCTGGGGAAGGTCCCAAAACCCTCGCAGCCTCCCTGGCATCCCATAGCACTTGCCCCCAGGACCACCACCCCAGCTCTGCCCCCTCCCTCCCTCTGCCAAGGCCATCCCAGGTCACAGGGCAGATGTGAGGGGCTGGCTGAGGCTCTGGCGTTCCTGGTGTCCTCACCCAGCTGTGCTACGGTTCTTGGCTCCTCTTGGAGGTGCAGGATCCCACTACCTGTGGTCCCCAGGCCTGTCTCCTGGGGTGAAGGGGATGCAGTGAACCCACCCTGAACCCCTGTGCAGCACAAACAGCCTCACCCTCACAGAAACTAGGAAGTACAGAGGGACCCCTGGGACTGAGAAGAGATCAGAGGGGCCACCTCCGGGGGGAGGTGTGCAGCCCAGATTGGGGGGCAGCTCTAACCTAGCAGGACTGAGGGCTGGTACCTGGTCAGCAGGCACTCATGTCCATGTAGGAAAGCCCATAAGGAGAGCAGGCAGGGCTGGCTGGGCTGTGCTCATGTGAACTACTCCCCAGGCCAGGGCTACAGCTCTGTGCCTAGCCCTGTGCTGGGTGCCTGGGGGCCTGAGACTAGAGGGCCTGGGGCGGCTGGGGACAGACAAGGTACTCTGGATGGGACGGAGCAAGGCTGGGGGAAAGCACAAGTTCCAGATTTATAGCCCCACACACTGCTCGGAACTGACTGGCCATGGGTCCAACACTGTCCCAGATCCAGATACACTGAGCACAGGACAGGTGGGACCTGCTGGGGATGTGCAGACCCCTGGCAGCCTGGATCTGGGAGTAGAGGCAGAAGGAGTCACAGTGGGTGGAGGCTTCCAATGCTGACCCGCTGTCTCCCCGGGTTACTCTCCGACGCTCCCTCATGGGAGAAAGTGCCCTATAGGTCGCTTATCATTCCAACCCCCTGGGTTTATAAATCCTGACCTGGCATGTGCCCTGCACGGTGACTCAAGTGACAAGGGGAAGTGGTGTGAGAGGTGGCTTAAATGAAAAACCTATCTTAAAGAATGAAGGGTAGTTCTTTGCTTTCCTTCTTCCTGAACAAGCCTGGAGTCCTCGAGCTCCGTTTTCACTGTGACACGTTATGCAGAGGTTAGAAACGGTGACATATTGTAAGAACCCAAGATTTAATTATTTAAAATGAAAATATGGAAACTGGGGATCTCCAGCCGCCCGCCCGCGGTGACACCGGGACGATTTCCACTCCAAGTAGTGGGGATGCACCTCGGCCAGGGGCCCATCGACGGGGTTCCGGGGGACAAATACCCAGGTTGAGGTTACGGGCAGGGACGCTGGGCAGCGTCTCATCCCTTGTCCCCTGGGCGGTGGGAGCAGCGCAGCCCAGCGGCATCCCTTCGGCCGGGCCAGGCCCGCGCTTCCCGGCGGCGCGTCGCCCCAGCAAAGTTCCCCCGCCCGGGACCCCTCTGGCCAAAGGAAAGTTTCTGTGGCTGCGCAGCCCTGGCTCGAGATGCCCGGTCGAGCCGGGCGGACACGACTTCGGCCAGGCAGAGGCTGGAGGGGTGCGCGGAGCGGGGCGCACAACCGGTCGGACAGGACCCGAGGCCGCGCACAAAGGGACCCGCCCCCGCCAGTCTTGGGTCCGCGCACCGCGACGCGGGCAAGGTGGGGGTGGGGCAGGGCCAGGCAGGACCCTGGGACCCGACCCCAGCCCAGACCTCGCCTCCAGCCCCTGCCTGGCCTGCAGTCCCGATCCCGGGCGGGATCCCGACCCCGGTCCCCAGCCCGAGCCTACCTGGAGCGCGGCGTGGGCGGCTCCGCAGCGCGGCTCCCGCCCCAGACGGGCGTCCCCGAGTCCCTCGGCTCACAGCGTCCCCAGGTGGGCGCCGGTGGCCGTCCGGGGACCTCGCTCGCGCGGGTGCGGGGCCCTCACCCTCCGCATCCCCAGCCCTCCCTCCGCCCCTCGCGCGGCCCGTGCGCAAAGCGGGCCTGCCGGCACCACGACCCTCGCCCCGCCCCATCGCTACCAGTGTTCCCATTGGTCGGAAGACCCGGCAACCGGCGCCGATTGGACGGGTGCGAGGAGACGCCGGCTTGCCATTGGGCCCTCGGAGTGTCCGTCTCGGCTGAAGACGGCCCCTCGTGGAGTGGCGGAGGCCCCGGCACCTGCCGGGACCGCTGCGGCGGCGGCGGCCAGGGAGGGCCACCCTCCACGGGCCGCCTTCGAGGACATCCCCGGACTGTCCGGCCCGGGCGGGGAGGGATCAGGCCGCGTTCCCTCCATCACCACCCCCAGTTCGTAGGTATCCTCCAGAGACTGCTGTTGGCCGCGCCCTCCCGTCGACATCAATGCTATTTCCCACAATACGGAGTGTTCTGCTGCTCTCCCATTTTACAGACGGGAAACCGAGGCCCAGAGAGGTTCTCGCTTGCTCTAGGTCACCGGGACTCGAACCCAGTCCATCTGACTCCCCAGCCTGGGAGCCCTTCTACCCTCATCGCCCCAGGGTTTCCCCAGTGGAGGCCCACGTGGGTGGGGGTCAGCAGTGTTTCCAGGAGTAGAAAGAGACCCCTCCATGACCAACGGCTTTCCTCCCCCATCAGGCCTGAATCTGCAGACCCTCTGCAGGGCCCAGGGGACTGGCCTTCATAGGGCTCATGGCATGGCCACAGATCTGGGCCTGGGGGGGGGTTGTGCATTCATTGTCCCCCCCCATTCATGGGGTTCCCTTCCTCCACCCTACCTGTGGGGGTGTGGGATCACTGTGAGGCTCAGCCACCCAAGTTGAATTCAGCACAATTTGCATTTTCCTGCTGGGTGGAGAGTAGCCACTTGGTCCCTGTGATGATACAGGGCACACCCATAACCACAAATGGGACCAGAAACCTAGGCCAGCTCCACTAAACTTTGAGGGGGGTGAGGCCACCAGTGGGGCTGCTGCCCATTGGGGTTTGTTTCGGGGTCCCTGACTAGGGACCCTGGCTCATGCCCGGTTCTCAGCCTTTCCTGGCCCTGCCTGACCAGGAGATGATCCTTGGCTCATCGTTTTCCCCAGAACCATACCACCCACATTAGTGCTAACAGAGGGGACCAGATATGCATGTTTTATCCACCCATGTCAGGAGTCCAGTATGTTCACCCAGTAGTTGCTTGGTCAGAACAAAGAAAAGGAAATGATTTTCAGCCAGAACTCACCACTGGTACCACCTGTGCCCTGGCATATGTGGCAAATCAACCCCAGCAGTCGTTCAGTGCCAGGCAGCCACAGCTAACTGACTGGAATTGGCACTGGAGGTGTCAGTAGCACTGGAAGTGACAGCCATTTGGCACCCTGGCACAGAGATGTTGCTCAAAGCTCTGGGTGGGTGGAATGAAGGGTCGCTCTCTAGGTCTTGTCTTGCGGAAACTGCACCATAGGGGACCTTCTGGCCCAGCTGCCATGTGGACTGGGGTGGGGGTTCTCTTTTCTATATTTAGAAGAAGACTTAATTAGCCCAGTGGTCCCTGTGGATCTTTCCAAGGGCCCTGGTCCTCCTGAACCCCTCCTCTCACAATGACCTTATGGTCCAGCATCACCCCTTCCCCACACACTTGCTGATGGTGGCAAGAGGGGCTGCATATACCTCTGCTGAGAGAGCAAAGGGGGTAGAGAATTGTGCACCCGAATCGGCCCAGCTGAGGACTGCCTCCCTCCCCCTTGTTCTCAACCCACCTCTCCTGACAGGGCCCCAGACACCTGTCTACCCGTTAAGCTGGATTACCAGGTGCATTCGGAGGATCAGGGTGGGCAACGCCAGTTCCAAGAGGACTCAGGGCCTCTGTCTGGCAGTGGATCCACCATGACTCAGGTTGCAAATGGGGGTTGAAAGAGTCAGATTGCAGGGGAGATGGCCTCTATCACTAGTCCACTGCTGCAGGGACCAGTAGCCCGGTCTCCTCCCTCTCTCGCACCTCTTCCACCTGGCTCCTGGCCAACTCTGTAGGGTCTGAAGCATGTAAGTAAAGACACAGGGAGAAAAAGGTTTCACCTGGATGTCAGAAAGAACTTTCCAACAGTTGCAGATGCTCAGAAATCAAAAGGGTGACTGCACAAGGTAATGAGCTCTCCATCTAAGGATGTATGTAATTAGAGGTGGTGTGGCAGTGAACCCCATGCAGCCCTGAGACCCCACCCCGCCCCATCTCAGTAACCTATAGCAGAGTGGGATTTACACCTCCATCCAAGCCATGTGTGACTGCACCCCCCCCACCCCCATGCAGGCAATGGAAAAGACTGCTCTCAAGGGCTTGGCTAATCTGTGTTCCACCTCTCTAAGGCATGTGGCCCAGTGGTTTGGGGCAGACCACTCTGCAGCTGCTGCCCCATACCACAGGATGTGGTCACTCACCTCTAGCCCCAGGTCCTGCTTATCCAACACTACCACCTCTTGGTTGGACTGCATGGTCCAGCCGCCCAGAGGGAAATCACTGGCACCCACCCTGCACGACTCTGTTGCCAGGTAGCAAGAGGGAGGACTGTGTGTCTTGCTGGGTCTGCTGCCTGTTGTCCTTGAGTCCTTGGGCATCGAGAGTCCCTGACTTCTGTGTCTGCAAAGGGCTTATGTTGAGTTCTGGGAGGAACACAGAGATGTGGCGAAAGAGTGGGGTGGGATGGGCCTTTGGGGGTGTCAAACAGATCTGAGTTTGGCTCTTGCCTGTGCTGACTACCAGCCAGGCCCTTGCTCTGTCAAAGCCCCAGTTTTCACAGGGTGTCAGTGCTCCAAGTCAGGATCAGGGCACCTACGTCCTCAACGCAGGGCTGTGGAGCTAATCTAGCCACTGCCACTTGCCACCTTTTTTTGACTTCAAGCAAGTGATACACCTAACTGTTCTGGGCCTCAGTGTTTGCATCTGTAAAATGAGACGAATGAGCTGTGTCCAGGAACACTGAGTTTAGAGCCCTTAGCACCTTGTTATTAACCTTAATGAAACTGTCATTCTTGTCATGGTCTACTGAGGGCCCACTTTGGAGCAAGCTCTGGGCCTCTGACTCTCCACTTTCCCTGCACTCAAGGCCCCAGATACAGCCCAGGGAATGCCTGCCCTGTTGCAAGGGCCCAGGTCAGTGCTCCTTCCCGGCTTCCTGCTCACTTGCAGCCCGGTGCAGATCTGGCCGGCAGCCCTCCATGCTGGGGGCCAGACCTGCAGAACAGCCTCGAGGAGGGTTAAAGGCTGTGGTGGCAGGTCCAGGGTCTGCCATGAGCGCGGCAGGGATGTCGGGGGTCAGGGCTGCAATGAAGAAGATGGCCAGTCCAGAAGCACCGACTGGGCGGACAGGGAGGGGCGAGCAGGGCCCCACCTGCAGGCGGGTCCAGACGTGAGTATCCCTGCAGAGCCTCCAGCAGGGCCCCGTGCAGCGCGGGTCTCTGGGCCGGCAGGTGACGTTTCTGCGAGGGCAGGGCCCGAGGCTGGCGTCCCTGTCGGCGGGGCAGGCTGAGAAGGCCGCTGGGGGTCACCCGGCGGAGTCAGCAGCTTGGCGCAGCCCCGGGGGCGGAGCGTAGGGAGGTGCAGCCCCGAGCGACGGCGCGAGCGGCCAAAAGAGTCCTGGCTCGCGGCGCCCAGCCCCGCCCCCCTCCGCGCGGCCCAATGGCGAGCGCTCAGACTGCGGGGGGCGGGGCATGGGCGGTGGCAGCAGCGCGCGGGCGCGGCACCCGGAAGTCGGCGGCGGCGGCGGCGGCGGAGGCGGTGAGTTCGCGGCGGGCGGCGGGCGGCGGGCGGCGGGCGGCGGACTGCGCTCTCGGCAGGCTGCGCTCTCGGCTGGCTCAGGGCTCGGCGCTTGGGGCGCGGACTCTGGAAGCGGGGCTCAGACTCAAGGCTCGGGGTGCGGACTCGGGGTGCGAACTCGGGGTGCGGGGCGCGGACTCCGGGCATGGGGCTCAGGCGCGGGGCTCGGACTTGGGAAGCGGATGCGTCTCCCGCCCTGCTTCAGTATCCCCTTCTCGAAGTGGGGAATACACGTCCAGCGGCCGGTCCGGCGAGACTAAGCCCACCCTAGCAGAGGAAGCGTTCCTCGCGTTCCTGAAAGGTGTTTCCAGTGTCCCCGATGGAGTGGGGCGCGGGCCCCCGCAGGCAGGGCCGATGTCCCTCGGAGGGCAGCCCTGCGAGCCCGGAGCTGCGCGGTCGCCGCAGGGCGAGGGTCGGTAGGCTATACGGGTAGGTCGGCTCTGGAGCCCTGAGTCACGCTGCTCCCTCCGTGCGCCCTGCTGCGGGCGACAGCTGATGTCTGTCCCAGGGTGCAGCAAGTGCCAGGTCATCTGTGCGCCTGGACACGGCCTTCCTGGGGTAGCTGAGGTGGTCAGACCTACTCCCAGGGCATCAGGAGAGGGGGCTGGGCAGGGCTGCACCCAAGCCAAAGCCTTGGAGCCGCTGGGCTTTAACACCCTTTCCCACCCCAGGAGCTCCCGCACTTACCTCTGGGCCACAGCTTTGGTGTGGGCCTTCTGCCCTTGGACCGGTCCCTGAACGTCAGGCTCCAGTCTGTCCTCCACCAGGGATGTCGCATGATCAGCCAGGCCTCCCTGCTGTCCTGCGGTGGACCTGCCTGCTGGTGTTTTGCTGCAGCTGTTTGCACTAGGCAGCCCTGCAGTGATGGCAGCTGTGAGGGGCGCCTGCAGCTGGTAGCTCTTGGGAAGTGCTCTCTGCCACTGGCTCTTTCATCCTCTGGGCAGACTTTTGTGGCAAGTGTTTGTTGGCCAGACATCGTTATCAGTGAAGAAGACTGTCTGTGGAGCAGATGGTGTTCCCAAGGTCACTTAGAGCCAGAGCTGGCCCTTTCTTCCGGATCCCCTCTGCCAGGAGCCCTTCTGCCTCAGATGACCTGTTGGGTGGGGTGGGGCTGCCAGAGAGGGTGGCTGTGTTGGCAGGTGGACACAGCAGAGCCTCTGTTCCCCTCTCCCCAGGTTCCCAGGGCTCCCAGTGGGTGGAGCATGTTGCTTTGGTACTCCCACCCTCTTGGACCCCTGACCATTGGCTTCAAAAGCATGCGTCCCTCAGTCCTGTGGCTTCGTGTTACTGGTGTGTCCACAGAACGCAAGCCCCTCAGACCAGGCTGCTGGCTGGCAGCTCTGGCCTGTTGCCCGGCCCCTGAGCTGTTACTGCTGCCTCACTCTTTGCGTCTGTATTTGTGCGCCATCACTGGATCATGTTTTACCCTGGATGTGATGACACACAGTGTCTTGTGGACTTACTCCTGGGCTGGTGGCTGCTCTCGAAGACACCTCCTGGTGCCTGCTCGCCTGCCCGTGGGTGCTGCTTCTGAGTGCACCTGGGGCGCAGGGCTGCTGGAAGTGGGGCCACACTTGTCACTGACGCTCCAGATGTGTGAGAGCTGGGTCTATGCTTTGGCAACGTGTCAGCCAGCGCATGAGGACAGTTTGCTGGTCTGGACCTCAGCGTTTGGTGAGGGGCTCTGTGAGAATGAGGTGGCCCCTAGACCACTGAGTTCCCCTTTCAGACTATCCATGCAGCTTTTTTACCTGTCAGCTTTCTTCTTAGGTTGCAGAAATAACGGATATACCCTTAAAAGTAAAAAGGCCGGTGCCTACCTCCTAGTGTCCACTGGTGCTCAGGGTGCCCCTGCTGGGCCTTCAGGACCACGCCAGCTATAAGTGCTTGCTTCCACCTGCCTTGAGGGGCTGTGGGGACGCCCCCTTCCTGCTCTGAACCACGTGAGCCGCAGGGGCCATCTGAGACACAGCCCCCCCCCCCCCCCCGTGGTGGAGGGAGGCGGGGAGGAAGCTGTGTTCCTGCCAGGAGGGGCTGAGGTGTGGGACCTCCGTGCGTCCAGAGCCCCTCACTTGTGTTCCCCTTTTGAACCCTGAAGGGACAGTGACACTGGTGTGAGGCTGAATTAGTGCCCCTAAAACATCTCCAAGAGCTCAGGAAGGAGTATCACTGTAGAGAGCCTGCTGTGGCGAAATGCCATTTACCCACCAAGCCAACCGACAAAGTGGGGATTGTTGCGTCCTCAGTCGTGGACGGGGAGGAGGGCGGAGCCTCAGGGTGGGCTGGCTACTCTCAAAGGGGCAGACACCAGGCGTCCTCTGCCAAGGCCCCGAACAGCCTAGCCGGCAAATGATAGCACGGGTGGGACGCGGGGTGGAGCGCCTGCCTGCTCCTCCGCCCAAGGCCAGACAGGAGTGGGGTGCAGTCTCCAGGGCTCAGTCACCCTCCGCCTGCCAGAGGAGCAGCCTGGAGGAGGCAATCGCCCCCGCCCCTGGGCTCCCACTCACTCACCTGTGTCGCTGCCCTCCCTGCTGCCTCTGACCAGCAGCGTGTCTCCTCCCTCGGTCCAGGTGCCCTGTTTGCCTTTTCAGCAAAGGAAGTACTCTGGGGGTGCAGGCCCCCACCTCATGGCCTGGTGCTCACCTGAGTGGGTGGGTCCTTGTGCAGATCTCATGTGCTCTGTCCTGTCATGAGGAACTTTGACCAGGGCTGGGCCTGTTCTTGACCAGTCTCCTGGGAACGGCTCTTCTCCCGGCCTCTCCTGCCTCACCTCCCTGGCGCAGAAGATCATCTCGAAGCCATGCGGGGAGAAGGGCAGGGTCTGTCCACTTTCTCCTCTCTTTTCTGGATGGACAGTTCGGTTTTCCCGATGTAAACCTTGCCTACTGGAAAGGCACATGTTTTAGGTGTCTGGTTTCATGGCTGGTGCAAGTACCTCCTGTGTGGGGGTGTGGACACCAGACCCCAGGCGTCTCCCTGCAGGTCCCCTTGTCCCCTGGACCAGGTGGCCCGCCCTGAGCTCTGTCCCCACACACAAGTCTTGCTCATTCCTCACCTCAGATAAGCACTGAGTGGTATGCTTTCTCCTGGATGGGGCCCTACGCTGTCCTGGCGTGTGGAGGGCAGACTGCACAGCCTGACAGGGGCAGCAGGGCCCTGCGCGTGCGATAACCCTACAGCACTCCCGTGCTTTGCTAAGGACGATCTGGAAGCACGCAGCCACCCGAAACTGCGCGAGCATGCTCTTGGATGACCTGAGAGTGGGAACCACCACAGAAGGGCCACTGGTCCCTGGAGCAGCCATTTGTGGTGGCAGGAGACGTGCACTTGAGCTGGGGCACAGAGGGGCCGGATGGAGCAAGTGGCCAGGCGGGCAGCAGCATGAGAGGCCGAGTGGGCCAGGAGGAGGGGAGGGCAGGCCCGTCAAGTGTACTCAGGAGGGGTGGCTCTGGGTGGGCAGCTGGCAGATCAGTGTGTGGTGCCCGTTAGCCCTCTGGCGGGGCGGGGGTGGAGGGCATCCCCCTAGCATTGCTGGGCTGGGGGCACCCTGGGAGAAGGAGGGTGCGGGATGGTGGGATATGAAGCTGAGAAGAGGAAGGGCCGGGGGCAGTGGGCCTGGCTCGAATAGGGGGCGAGGGACTGGAGAGAAAGGCAGTTCCTGATGGTCCCTCCCCAGGGGCTGGCTTTCCTCTGGTCCTTCCCTCCCAATGACCGCACCTTCGTCGAGGCCACAGCCGGGGCTCTGCAGCCACACCTCTGGCGGCAGGCTGCCCAGAGACCTTGGTGGCCTTCTTTCCCATCACAGAGCCTTTCTTGCCACCGCCTTCTGGAAGGCTGGTCTGCCACCCGCCAGAGTCAGCTAGGATGGGGGGTCCTGCAGCTGAGTGGGGGCTCTGCATCTGGTCTGTGAGCAGCAGTGGCCAGAGCTGCCCCCGGCCAGTGGCCTCACCCAGCGGCCAGGCATGCAGCCTGGGTTGGGGGTTGGGGGTGTGGCAGGTCTAGGCTGACCCGGTGGCCTCCTTCTCTGACAGCCCAGAGTGGCGTGTTCCCAGTGGGGCAGCCTTCTGTCCTGATGGGGCTCTGGGGGAGTGGGGTCTCAGCAGGGGTGGGCTGGCAGGACTTCTCCCACTGACCTCGGCAGCCTGGTTGCCACGGACAGCACTGGTCAGCCTTGCCCAGAGCATTCTTGTGTCTGGGAGAGACCAGTCCCCTGGAAGTGGGGGACCTGTGCCTCCTGTGCTGGACAGGAGTGGGACAGCTGGGCCTGCAACACCCAGCCTGCACCCTGTCTCCCTGCATTGCACTCTGGAGGGTTCTGCTGACCTGTCTCATCTCCTGTGTCTCATCTGCTCTTAAATCCTCTGCTGAGTGTTAGTTCGTGCTTACTGTGCTTTCTGTTTCTAAAGGTTCTTTCGGGTGCTAGGTGGAAGTCCTGGTTCTCTTTATCATGGCCCTTCCCTGCAGATCTTCCCGGGTTCCTTGTTCCTGCACTCAGAGTATGGCTGGGTTATGGGATGCTTGGGGACTCGTGCAGGTTCTTGTTTGCGGTGCTTTGTTTCATTTTGTGGCCCTTTCTGACTGTCCGACTCTTCGCCCTTGAATTTAATTGTGAGACTTCTCAGAAGTCCGGGATGAAGGTGAAAACTCTGGTTTGCCCAGCATCCAGGGGCACTGCCAGTGCGGGAGCCCTTCAAATGGAGCCCCCGGGTCCCCGGTGTGGCCCTGGCTCCGCTCTTGGGGTTCTCAGGGACCACCCCCAACTTCTGCACAAGAAGTCACACACAGGCATCAGGGCCGTGTGCTGAACGTACCCCATCGTGCTCCCCGGGCGTCTGTCTGTCCCCTGCCGTCCCTGCGCAGCCTCTTTGCTGCCTGTGTCCCGGCTGCAGTGCCAGCTCTGCACTGGAGCGGTGGCCCAAGCTCGCCCTCCTGCCCCCTGGTCCAGGTGGGTGGGATCCTCAGCGGTAGGAAAAGGCCCCCAGATGTGGGGCCTGTGTGGGGAGGGGGCGCCAAGTCCCCACTGCACAGTCCCCTCCTGCCCCCAGCGCCCCTGGGCCATGGGGGATGGAAGGCAGGTGCTGCGGTGGCCCCAGGCGAGGTGGACGTAGTGCCACCCTGCCTGGAGGTGCTGGGGCCCTGGCCAGGGGTCTGGAGCTGGTGCTGTGCCAAGGGAAGGACCAGGCCGTGCGGCTGTCTGGCCCCTGTGTGAGGGGGTCTCCCTGGCTGCACTCCTGGTGCTTGTGTCACTGCTGCCACCCCTCCAGCACCCGCGTGCCACCTCACACGTGTGTCCAGGGCCGGCAAGGTCACCGGCTTCGGGGGAAGGTCTGGCCAGTGCTGACAGGTGTGTTGACGCAGATGGGTGAGCTTGGGGTGTGCAGCATGTGGTGTCCCTCATCCAGTGAGGGTCCAGGCGTTGCGAGGCGGTTCTGTTCAGGCAAGGGAGCCTCGTGGGCTTGGGAGGCAGTTCCACTTAATCAGCTCATGTTTCTTTGTCCTGCAGACCTTGTGACCCTGTGTGAGCCGCGCCACCCCTTGGGGACCCATGTGCATCATCTTCTTTAAGTTCGATCCTCGGCCCGTTTCCAAAAATGCCTACAGGTAACTGCCTTGCCCTGCACCCACTTCCTGCTGTCCTTGGTCCCCTGTGGGCACTGCATGCGGGAGGGTGAGCTGCTGCCACCCGCAGGTGGGCCCAGCGCCGCCCTCTCCGACAGTGGTCACTCAGTGTGGGCACTGGAGGAAATTCCTCCCGGGGGCAGGGACCCTGCATCGATGTGCAAAGATGCTAACTAAGACTCAGCCCCTAAAGCTGGCTGTGTGTGCAGGACAGGAGTGAAGTGGGTCCAGGCACAGCCTATGCCTCTTGCTAGGTGCCAGGTGCCTGTGGACTGGGAGAAGTCTGGGCAGTAAGGGCCGTGTTGGGGGTAGGGGGTCAGAGAAGCTGGAGGACCAGCTGGAGGAGGCGGGAGGCCGACGCCAGGGAGGGGTGAGGTGTGGTCTTGTTCCCCTCCCCGCCATGACCCTGGGCTCTGGACGGCACCCCTCCCTCGCCTGGGCATCCCAGTGGGAATCCCTTGGCATTTATCCACGTGGAGGGCCGCCATGTGCCCCTCATCCAAAGTGCATCACAGTGCAGCTGCCTGGGAAGTTCTCGTCATTTCCACATCTGGACCAGAGATGATATGAACCATTTCAGCCAGCTCCTTGGATTTGAGCCACCACACAGAGCCACGGACACTGCTGCCTGACATCGTGGCTGAAATAAGTCATTCCAGGCTGGGGGCAGGGAAAGAAGAGTGCCTGACGTCCCTTCCTGCAGGGCAGCAGGCAGCAGGGCCAGGCTGGGGGCTGGGAGATGACCCTGAACAGCCCCTGGACAGAGTGAGCTGTGTGGGTCAGGGTCCATCCCATGGACAGAACCTCAGCATAGTGACTCGAGCAGGGAAATCTGATGGACAGAGTTACTAACTATTGTGGGATCCGAGTGCCCAGGGCGGAGACCGTCCTCCCCCTGGGCTGAGATCCACCCCTAGCTGGGTGGCACGGCCATGGCGCACGGGGTGACCAGGAGCTCTCTGGGCTGCCTGAAGTCCTCCCACTCGATGCTGGCAGACGTCTGGGGCGAGTGGTGCTGCTTCCTGCTGGTGCTGGGGCAGCCATGTGTGTCACCTGCCCCTCAGGTCTCTGGCTGAGACTCAGCGCTTCTCCCAGATGTGATCCAAGCCACGGTAAATGTGCACCTCTGGGCGACATCTAAAGTTCCGCAGGGTTTTCCTGTCGGTGTGGGACGGTGAGGGGGGCTTCCGGCTCCAGGGGTGCCAGCCGTGCGGGGCTGGGGCTGCCTTGTGAGGGATAGCACAGCAGCCTGTGCAGAGAGGCCATTGAGCTGAACCCAGCCCGTCTGAGACTGAGGAGGGCCCGTCGGCACCTGGAGGGAAGGGCCCAGGGCAAGGCCATCAGCACAGGGCCCAGAGGCCACTCAGCAGCTCCGAGTGTCCGCTCGTCCTGACCCCAGAGCCTGGGCTGCCTCCACTCTCGGCTGTATTAGTGCGCAAGCACCTGTTCATGCCTCGCTTTCAGTCCTTTTGATTAAGTGCCTGGAAGTGGAAAGCCCTGAATCGAGTGGCACTCCTGTGTTTGACTTTCTGAGGAACCGCCAAGTTGATTTCCTTGTGCGCCTTCTGACGGCCGTGCCACAGGCTCCGCGCGATGTCAGTCAGTCCGTGTCAGGACCCGTGACAGGACAGAGCCGTGGTGACTTGCCGTCCCCAGGACTGCCCTGGGCTGATGTGCTGCCCGCCTGTAGTGCTGGGGCCTTGGCTGGCGCTGGACCCGGGAGTGGGAGCGAGAGCCTCGAAGCAGAACCGTCTCGCCCACTGGCAGTTCGGCTGAACAGCGGCTCTGGACAGGAGCAGCCCAGCCCTCGGGCTCCTGGACAAACAGACATCTGACTCCTCGTTCTACAGGGCATCTGGAGTCAGCGGACAGAGGCTCTGTTCTTTCGCTTTTATCTTTTCCCTAATTTGTCCTCTCTGGAGTCTTCTCAAGAATCCGAACCAGAAGTGATGGCACCAGCCTGGTTTGGGCATGGCCTCCTGGCCTCCCACCCGGCTGACACGGATGTGAGACAAGCAGCCAGAGGAGGGACACTGGGTACCTAACGGGGGACCTGGGACCTGAGCACAAGACCTGACCCACCCTCACTGGAGGGCCTGGCCCCCTCGGCACAGTCTTCCCACTCACTCGGGGATGTGGCATCTCCTTCTGCTAACCGCTGTCCAGCCAGCTTCCACCAGGACGGGACTGGGCTGTGTCTCAGAAGGGACAGAACCAATGTGGCTGGGGTCAAGGGTCAGGGCCTGGCAGCCCCTTCCCTCAGGAAGCCTCCCTCGACCTGGGGCTGGGGCCCAGGTCAGAGCTTGGCAGTTGGAGCTACAGAGCATCCTTCTGTGAACAGCCAGGCTCATATTGGGCAGCGACCCCCACTCTGGGTGTGTACCCTGAGCCCCAGCACAGCCCTTAAGCTGGCTGTGTGGAGGGATAGAGTGGCCACAGGCTGAACAGGTGTCCTGGGGTTGGTGAGGGTTTGGGCAGCCCCTGGCCAGGGTGGCATGGGCAGTGTGCATGGGGACACCCTGGGCACACGGTAGAAACGCTCCCACAGCCCTGGCGGTGGTGCCAGTGCTGGTTTCCCTTCAGTTCTGTGAACGTCTTTGTTAATTCACATTTTACCAAGAGCAGATGTTCGTGAAGTCAGTGAGTCAACACAGACATTACTTCTGACCTTTGAAGATCTGATCACTGACTTGACAGACCTGGTTTCAGATGCAGTGTGGCCGCGGGGGGGCATGGGGGGCCCCCCCGCCATCCAAGCCCTCCCACGTTGCTGCAGACGCACAGCATCCTGGTTAGGGGAGAGGAACTGCGGCTCCCCGCTGTCACCCAGGCCTCAGCCCTGCTCTCTTCCTCAGGCTCATCCTGGCCGCCAACAGGGACGAATTCTACCACAGGCCGTCCAAGGCCGCGGACTTCTGGGGGAGCAACCACGAGGTCCTCAGCGGTGAGTCTGCCGGGTGGAGGTGGCCCGGAGCGGCTCTAGCCATACGGCTCTTCCCAGCGCACATGCGGGAGGAGGAGGTGGAGACAGCTGGGTCTCACGGACCGGACTCCCAGCCGGCATCCAGGGCGGCATTGGGGTGAGCGCCCGGAGCTGTGCGCCCAGCACTGTCCACGTGGCTTTCCATGCCTGGATCTGCACAGAAGCGGCTGGGAAGTGAGGGTTTATTTGGACCCACCTCCCACTGTGGTGGGACTCCGGGGAGGTGTGAGGCCAGGCTGATCACTGAGAAACATCATGGTTTTGCCTGCAAGAGCCTGGGCGTGTGTCTGTCTGAAAATGTTTCTGTTGTGCACAAGTGCCCCGGGCTCCAGGGAGAGTGGCCTGAGATGGGGGAGCAGAGGCCCGGCCAGTGTGTCCCGGGGGCTGGTGAGGAGCCCATGGGGACAGAGTGGAGGTGGGGCACCTCTGGCCCACTGTGCTGCAGCCTTCCCGGGACCTTTGGACTGGGAGTAGTGTCTGTCTCAGTGTGGGCAGGGTCAATCCAGAGGGTATGCGGACAGGTCATCTGTAAGACAGGCACCAGGCCAGTGCAAGGGGGAGGCCTGGGGGTTCTCTGCCTGCTGAGCTCCTACGAAGGCCTCCTGGGGGCTGCAGTTGGGCAGTGGTGCCACGAGAGAGGAGGACAGGGATGGTGAGACCGAGACGGGGGTCTGGCAGGTGGCGGGGAAAGCTGTGAGCAGGGCCCCCGGGGTGGTGAGAGCAGGAGGGAAAAGAGGCCGGGTCTCCACTGTCTCAGCCTTGTCAGGAGACCCGGGACATGTGCAGACAGGAGTGCGGGGTGGAGGGGTGGGCCCTGCTGCATGAGCTCTGGGGCTCAGGGGCCAGGGCTCAGGTAGGTGGGGTCCTCAGTGGAGCCATGGGGATGGAGGAGCAGGCCTGTGGGGCTGTGGGAGCAGGGCACAGGGGAGCTTGTGAGCACGACCAGGACCACCCTGGCCACCCTGGGCTAGGAGGGAACAAAGCAGCTGTGGGGATGGGCAGATCTTGTATGTCACTGCTGGAGGGCACAAATTGGGGGCTGATCCCTTGGAAGGGGAGCAGGAGGCAGCTCTGGGGGGACTTTTGTAGATGAAATTATGGAGGCTCAGATGAAGAGTCAGCCTGCCTGGGTCCCTCTGCTGTCCTGGCCCCTCAGGCCCCCGCTGCCCTGCCCGGGAGATCCCAGGTGCACCCTCTCCCAGTGTCGGTGTTGCCCAGTCATGCACAGAATCACAGCCATGCATCAGTGTTGTGGAGCTTGGTAGACATGGAGAGGATGTGTGGGTTGTTTCTCCAAATGCTTTTCTGGCTCCTGCTGTTTCTTCTCAGCCTCTCCCCGCTCTGCCCCAGTTACACACGTGTCAGTTTATTTGAAGTCGTCCCACGCTTCAGTGATGCTCAGTTCATTTTTATAAACCCTTCTTTCTCTCTGCTTCTTTTTAGATAGCTTCTATCACCATATTCTCAAGTCCTCAGGTCTTTTCTTCTTCAGTGTCTAACTGGCTTCTAATCCTGGTCTGCATATTTTTTAACTCACACATTGTAGTTTTTATCTCCAGAAATTCAGCTTTTCTGTCTTTCTCATCTGGATCCTGGTCCTTGGCCAGATGTGGACGCTTCACTCATGGTTTGTTGGAGGCTTCGTGCCCTGGATATGAGTCCTTGGTGGGTAACGTGTCACCACCCACTTTGTTAATGACACCCTTCGGTAAGCGAGTGTTTTGTCTTAATGGAGTGCAGTTTATCTTCTCTTTTTATGGTTTGTTCTTCTCATGTCTTATCCAAAAAGTCTTTGCCTGTTGCAAGGTCAAAAGGTGTTTTCCTCTATGTGCTTCTCGAAGCCCTCTGATTTGGGGTTTTATGTTTTGGTCTGTGATTCATCTCACATTAAATTTTGCCTGTGGGGGGAGGCAGGGGTTGAGAGTCATGCCCATCTGTTCACCATTCTGTCATCACTGGTGGGTGTTCTGTGGCCGTTGTGTTGCTGTGGCCAACCAGCTAAAACTCAGTGGAACACATGTGTGTGGATCTATTGTGGACTCTTGTGTCCCACTGATGTGTCTTGGTTTCCATGGCTTCTGAGCAAGTGTGGAAAGCAGGTGGTGGAGCCCTGTGGCTCTCTCCGTCGCTGGGAGACCTATGGCCTTCCTGAGCTTCAGAGCCAGCCTGTGAACATGGTTACACACAGGCCTGCTGGTCTTCACTGGGATTATGTCCACTCTCTTGGTCTTTTGGGGAGAAGTGTCACCCTGACCACATCAAGTCTCCCTTCCTTTATTTAGACCTGTCTGATCCAGTTAGATTGTTCCTCAGCACACATGTCTTTCCTATAGCGTTTTCCTAAAAGTTTTAAAAGTCATTCAGTGCTGTTGTAGATGACTGTTTAAATTCTCATCTTCCAGTTCTTGCTGATGTTAACTTATTAGCTCTAGAGGATTTTTTTTTGAGATTCCTTTTGGATTTTCTTCATACACGATTCTGTCGCGTAAAAATAGGGACAGTTTCACTTCTTCCTGATCTTTGGTTGTTTTCTTCTACTATTATGACTTACTACTGTTATAAAAATAGTATTTTAGTTACAGCCATTTTTACTCTGGTCTTCCAGTAAAATGACCCTCTAGTCTCAGGAGACTCCCCCATGGCCCCTCTGCAGGGGCCCTTGGCTGTGGAGGGTTGTAGCCGGCAGGCTCCTAATGAAGGGCCCACCACCCAGGCACTGGGATGTGTTGTGCAGGGGCCCAGGGCCCACCACGCAATGGCTACTGGGGCTCCCATGGGCCTCAGATGTCATCGTCGGGCGAGGGTCTCTCCCACGTACCCCTGTGGAGTTCCAGCCCCCATTCCACAGCCAGGGCTGCTGGGCTGAGCCTGCGTGTCCCCAGGATGTGGGCAACAGGGTGGGACTGGAGGTAACACTGTCCTGTGCTCAGGGCTCGACATGGAGGAGGGCAAGGAAGGCGGCACATGGCTGGGCATCAGCATGCGGGGGAAGCTGGCAGCTCTCACCAACTACCTGCAGCCCCGGCTGGACCGGGACGCCCGGGGCCGAGGTACATGGGGCTGGGTGGGCGGGAGGGTGGCGGGGAAGAGGGCATGGTTCCAGGGCCCTGGCTGGCCACACTGGGAGCCACCCTCGGCCTCGTCATGTGACTCCCATCGTTGGACGCGGCGTCACTCCTGACTATTGTGTCATTGTCCCCCACCTGTCCAGTGGACACTGTCCCCACTGAAGACCTGTCCTCTGTGCTGGACTTCCACATGGGGGCATAACATGGGGGAAAACTGTCAAAGCCCAACAAAAACTGAGTTCCTGGTGCCCACCTCCCTAGCTGCCGGGTCAGTGTGGCGGGGTGGCCGGCCTTGGGGAACTGTCGGTCTCCCCGGGAGAGGGGCTCACCCCTGCTGCCCTGGACATGGGTGTCTGTCTCCTGCCATAGGTGAGCTTGTGGCCCAGTTTCTGACCACCGATATGGACTGTCTGACCTACCTGAAGAAGGTCTCGGCGGAGGGCCACCTGTACAACGGCTTCAACCTCATAGCAGCCGACCTGAGGTGGGTCCACCAGGCGCTGCTCGGGCCTGGGTCGCAGCTCAGCAGGCAGCGGGGAGCCATGGCATCTGTGGCAGACCCTCCAGGGATGCCGCTCCTGGTGGGCTGGGTGAGCGTCCCCGGTCCAGCCCCTCCCAGACGCACTGGCGGGGGGAACTTGGGCAGCAGAGCTGAGGCGGGGGCTGCCCCCCCCCACACCCTGTGACTGCACGAGGGCTGTTGGCTTCTGCCATGAGAGCCAGAGCAGGACTGTGTTGGGCCGTCTCCCCAAGTCTCCTCCCCGAGTCTGTGGCTGGGGTCCCTAGTCTCTGGTGGACAGAGGTGTCCCAGCTAGAGAACCTGGCCCACATGGTATTCGGTGCTGCTGAGTGCTGGGTCCCACAGTGGTGTCCCCAGGGGGTCCATCTGAGTGGGTGCCAGGCTCACAGCAGGTTCTGGGAGGGCTCGGCTCCCAGGACCCTTCTGGAGATGCCAGGGAACACAGAGCTGCCCAAGCCACCCTCTGTTGCCAGCAGACTTGGGGGTGGGGCAGACAGGCGAGCGGGGCAGGAGAGGGTGGAGGGTCCTGTTGTTAGGGCTGGAGGAGCGGGCCCCACATGGGAGCATGGGTCCTGGAGCCTCAGGGGCACCTGTGCTGGGGGAGAGGTTCAGGAGTCAGGTTGCTGGGACCCTGCGGGGGCCAGGGCCATGTAGGGATGCCGCAGTCGGGGTGTTGCCAGGCCCATGCAGGGCATACAGAGAGGTGCGGCAGGCCATGGATGCTCAGCAGCCCCCAGGCCCACCCATCGGCCGCGCCTCTGCCTGCAGACTCTGCGCCTCCACTCGGGCACCCTGTGTGCCTGGCGCTCTTAAGTTCAGACAGGCAGGCGACAGGCAAGGCTCCTGCTGGTGGCCACCAGGCTGGGAGGGACACCTGCTGGCAGGACTCGCATCACAGGTTCCGGGCACTGGCTGGCTGTCTTTGCGCCGTGGCCTGACTTCTCAGGGCACATTTGCCTCTGCAGCTCCAGGGCCTGGGCCCTGGCCACTCACAGCTGTGCCCTCCATGGCGGCCTCCGACCCAGGGCTGGCTAAGGGGGCCCACCTCCTGCTGCAGATACAAGCCCCCAGGCGAGGTGACTGCCAGTGCCTGGGAGGTTGGCGGGAGTCACTCAGGGCCCTCGTCTCCTGGGGGGCACCCCAGGGCCTGCACCCAGGGTTGCTGGTCAGATGCTGGTGGGTGGTGGCGGGCGATGGGCACAGGGTACGTCTGCACACAGGTAGGGGCTGCTGTGGACGGTCCCCGCGCACACGGCCTGACTGGTCAGGGGCGGGAGGGGCAGTGCTATGGCCAGGAAGGGTGTGGCGAGGCCCTGGCAGGGTGTCTACCCCTCTGATACCCAAGGGGGGCTCCTGGACTGGAAAGAGTCCATCTTTAGCTTACAGGAAAGGCATTCCAATTTGCAGTGGAGAGATTTACTGTGATGTTTAGGAACTGAAACACTTTCAGCTCTGGAGCACTTTAAACTGATTTAAGTGCACACTTAGCGTGTGAAGGTCTGAAAACATCTCCAGCTCTGTGTTCAGAAGCCTCAGTCACCCCGGGGCACCCATCCCATCCATGGGCGCTCAGCAGTGAGCATGGGGGTGGGGGCTGCAGCCTCGCGAGGAGACGTGGGCATTCGTGGGGACAGTTGTCACCATAGGCAGCCTCGAGTGCCCATACCTGGGGGCGTTCAGCAAGGCAGGACAGTCTGTTAGACCACTCCCAGGCCAGTGGTCCCTGCGGTCACCCAGGAGTTGGGAGCCAGGGATACGATGACCCTGCCTGTGAGGCCCTGTCCCTACTGCGTGGCTTCCAGCCTCATGCTGCCACCAGCAGTGGCGCCGGGGCCTGGGCTGTGGAGGTCGTGGGGTGGCGACAGGGCAGGACACCCTGAGGCTCCCGGCTGACCCTTTCTCCCCTCTGGTCTGCAGCACAGAGAAGGGAGATGTTGTTTGTTACTATGGAAACCGGGGGGATCCCAAGCCTGTCGTCCTGGCACCAGGTGAGCCTGCAGGGTGGGTAGCACCGGGTGGGGACACCGGCACTGCTCAGGGACTAGGTGCTGCTGAATTTCTCCCCTGGGACGTGCCAGATGGCCTGTAGCGACCGAGGCTCACTGGATCCATGTCAGGCTGCCCTTTCCCAGCACCCAACCCACAGCTGCCTGGGGAGAACTGGAGACTAGAAGGCTGAGGATGCAGAGGACCCCCCACCCAATTCTGTGTGCTGGCCAGTGGCCCTTGTGGAAGTATCTGGAAACCACCTCCATGATGCCCTCAGTCGTGACTGGAGATACTAGTTTTCTGCCAAGTCACTGGAAGAAATTCTTTTCAATTACATCCTAGTGTTTCGTCCCTGAGCCTGCCCCTCCTGGTCCATGTCTCCTTTTTTTTTTTTTTTTTCAGTAACAGCTCTATTGAGGTATATATATATTTAAAACATGCCACCCAGTTCACCCATTTAAGTGTGCCCTTCAGTAGTTTTTAGTTTATTCACAAAGTGGTGCAACTATCACCAAAATCTAATACCAGAACGTTTTTATCACCTTAAGAGGAACCTGCATCCACTGACCCTGGCGGTTATTCCCCGTCTCCCTGCCTCCGGCGCCTGGAAACCAGTGATCCACTTTCTGTCTCTGGATTTGCCCGTTCTGCACATTTTATAGAAATAGTCTCAGATACTACGTTGCCTTTTTCATCTGGCTTCTTTCGCTTTGCGTCTTGCTTTCAAGGTTCACCCGTGTGGTAGCACGTATTATGGCTTCATTTCTTTTTTGTTTTTAATTTTTTTAAATTCTTTTTTGGGGGGGTAATTAGGTTTATTTATATATTTTTTTAACAGAGGTACTGCGGACTGAAGCCAGGACCTCGTGCATGCCAAGCATGCGCTCTACCGCAGAGCTTTACCCCCACCTCCATTCCTTTTTATGGCTGAGAAATATTCCACCATGTGGATGTCCTGCCTTTTCTTTATCCATCATCTGTTGATGGACACTAGGGTTGTTTCCACCTTTTGGCTGTTGTGGAAAATGCTGCCATAAACATTTGTTACAAGTTTTCATGTGGAAACATGTTTTCATCTCCCTTGTGCACATACCCAGGGGTGGAGTTGCTGGATCCTAAGGTCACTGTTTAACCTTTTGAGGAATTGCCAGACTGTTTTCCAAGGCAGCTGTGCTGTTTTATCTCCCTACCAGCAACTTACGAGATTCCAATTTCTCCACATCTTTGCCAGTACTTGTCATCATCTGACTTTCTGATTACAGCCATCCTAGGGAGTATGAAGTGGTGTCTCATGGTGGTTTTGATTTGCATTTTCCTGCAGGTTAGTGACGTTGAGCAGCTTTTCATGTGCTTATTGGTCAGTTGTATATCTCGTTTGGAGAAATGTCTATTTAAGTCCTTTGTCTATTTTTAAATTAGGTCATTTGTCCTTTTATTATTGAGTTGTAGGAATTGATTTAACTATCCTAAATATAAGTCTCTTATCAGATACCTGATTTGTAAATATTTTCTCTCATGCTATGGGTTTATTCACTTTCTTGTTGGTCTCTTTTGAACCACATCATTTTACAATTCAGTGAAGTCTAATTTATGTATTTTTTCTTTTGTTGCTCGTGCTTTTGGCATCACATCTAAGAAACATTGCCTAATCTAATGCAGCTTTTCCTGTTTTCTTCTAAGAGTTTCATGGTTTTAGCTCTTATGCTCAGGTCTTTGGCACATTTTTGAACAGACTGTCCTGTGTGGTGTGAGGTAGGGGTCCTGCTCTATTCCTTGCTTGTGGCTACCAGGTGCCTGCTAGATACAGTGTGGTGATGTGCGTGCTGATGGTGTAGCTGTGGGGCCCCTGCAGAGCCAAGTGACTGGAGTCAGGTCACACGTGGCCAGTTTCCTCCCCTGCAGTCTGGCAGCAGCAGAGGGTGGCGGCTTCCGTCCTTGGTGCGTCTTTCAGGCTGGATGACTCCGGTTTGCTGACCCTGCTGCCCACATGGCCCCTGAGAAGCCCCTCTTCTCCAGGGGCGTCTGCTCTGCCTGACATATCATGCCTTCTGTTGACCTGCTGAGACCCTCCAGCTCCCCCAGCCAGGGTCCAGCCAGCGGGCAGAGGTGGGCATGGGGTGTCTCAGTGTTGGTGGGCTCCCTGACAGCCAGCTGATGCGGGCAGGCGCCCTTTTGGCCTCAGGCTGCTGATGCTTCCAACCTCGACCTTCTCAGGTGGACCCACATCTGGCAGCTTTCCTTGCTGAGAGATGGAGTGGGGAGGGGTGTCCTTCTTGGGTGCCCCTTCCTTCACCCGGCCAGATTTCGGGTTCTTTATTCTCATCACCTCTCCCTTGAGGCCCTGTGGCGTCTCCTATAGACATTGGGCACCATGAGTTCTCAGGATGCTTGTAGAGAAGGTGCCAGAGGGTGGGGCCGCCTGGCCTCAGTGCCCCTCAGCCAGCGCTGCGGGGCCTGTGCACTGGCCGAGCTGACCCCTCCTCACAGGGACCTACGGGCTGAGCAATGCGCTGCTGGAGACGCCCTGGAGGAAGCTGTGTTTTGGGAAGCGGCTCTTCCTGGAAGCTGTGGAGCGGAGCCAGGCGCTGCCTAAGGAAGCCCTCGTGGCCCAGCTCCTGGATGTGCTCAACAATGAGGAGGCGTGAGTGGGTGTGCCCCCCACCAGCTGGCTCTGAGAGCTGGCTCTGTCCTTCCCCAGCTCGGAGCCCACAGGTGCTCGTGTTCCCAGGTCCTGGGGAAGTTCCTGGCGGCCCTGGCACAGGGACTGGTTTGGCGATCGCTGTCCTGTGTCCTCGGCCCAGCAATGGGGTCCTAAGTAGAGGGCTGGATGGAGGCCTTAGGCCTTGCCTGGAAAGTGCACGGAGTACTTGTGTTCCCCCAGCCACCTTCCAGGGCGCCATGGGGCTGATGGACAGTGGCGGGTAGGTGGGGGCGGCCAGCGGCGACCCCTCCGATGCCCTTCCAGGCAGCTGCCGGACCCGGCCATCGAGGATCAGGGCAGGGAGTACGTGCAGCCCATCCTCAGCAAGTACGCGGCTGTGTGCGTGCGTGGCCTGGACTACGGCACCAGGTGTGATAGGTGGGCCCAGGGCATCTCGACCATCCCCTGAAGAACCACCTTCCCCAGCTCCCCTGCAGCCTCCCCTGTCTACAAGCAGCTGCCATTTCAGCCCTGGGGCCGTGGGACGAGCAGACTCACAGTTAATGGTCACGTGCAGAATGCACACCCGCTCCCAGGGCGCTGGAGGTTGGGCAGAAGGCTCCTGGCCCTCCCCCAGCCCCTACAGAGCCCAAGAGGCCAGGATAGCATTGGCATGCTGGTGTCAGCAAATCCCTGTGGCCCAGGGATCCCACTGCCGGATCTTCCCCTCTTGCCCTACATGACTGTGACTGCAGGGAGGCCTGTGTGACCAGGATCTCAGCCTGGGGACGTTACCTCACCCCAGGAGAGGGGCGGCACTGGTCTCCCCTGCAGGATGAGGATGCTGGGAGGGAGAGGTCGTCATCTGCACGGGGGTGTTGTCTGCTGTCCTGGCAAGGTCCCACCTGCCTCTCCCTCCCAGGCAGTCGAGGAGTGCTGTGCGTGGCTCCTCTGAGGGCAGCCCCGTGCTGTTCTGAGGTGGCTGGGATGCACAGAGGGGGAGTGGCCCGGCCACCTGGCCTGGAGGAGATGGTGGCCTCCTTGCATGGCCACGTCTGCTTGGGCTTGGCTGTCCCAGGCTCCTGGGTGCCAGCCTTGTGCTGGGCTGGGGACCTGCAGCAACTGTGACATTCAGGCCTGGCCCTTGGTGCCAACATTGCCGAGGACTCAGGCAGGGTCCTCGGCTGTGACAAGTGCTAGCCGATGCCAGGGTGATGTCATAGCTGTGCCTGGTCTCTGGGTTCAGTGGGCTGAGTGTAAGCGGGAGCAGCCCTTCTGTTCCTGTGGGTGGGAGTGATTGGGCTTTCCCTCCAGGCGACCTGGCTGAGGGCGAGGGCTTCGGGCAGGGGGTGGACGTGGGCAGCCCTCCATCCTCCAGGAAATGAGAGCTTCACGTCCTCTGTGTGTGGGAGGGGGTGGGGGATGGCAGGCAGGGCCAGCATGATGTGTGTGGCCTTTCCTGATGGCTTTCAGGGCCAGCCAGGGAGCTCCATGCCCCACAGGCTCAGGGCCCAGACACCCTAGAGGGGCCCATCCAGTCCCCGAGGCTGAGGCCACTGCTCACTTGTGACCCACCTTGAGCTAGGCCAATGCTCAGCAAGACCCCAGGGGTGGTGGGTTTGCCCCTTCTGCCTGGGATTTGACTCCATCTGGGGCTCTGAGCGGCGTGCTGAGCGCCATGCTGAGCGCCATGGGCTGAATGTAGGCCATGCTCTCTTCCAGAACCAACACCGTCATCCTCGTGGATGCTGACGGGCACGTGACTTTCACAGAGCGCAGCATGCTGGGCACGGACCCCTCCCGCTGGGAGACCAGCACCCATGAGTTCAGGCTGAAGAGCTAAGCTGCCCCCAGGTGTGGCCAGGGACTACTGGAAGGCCCTGCCATGTGTACTGTCTGCGACTCAGCCAGCTTCCCTCAAGGGCCAGCGCCCTCCGACTGATGTGAAGTATCTCTGTCCCCGTGTCTAGCTCTGGTCCACCCTTCTGCCCATGGGGGTGAGAGTCCCATGGGCAGGTCTGGGGCAGGCCCAGGTGTGCTGTGCTTCCCCCTGGCCTGTACACAGAAGTGCACGCACAGGCACACCTACAGGTACACGGGGACACACGCACACACTCCTGGATGTACACACCCACGTGGGCCACAGCGCAGAGGTGTGTGCTCACCCACATGTGCTTCTGGCCAGTAAGTCTTGCTATGATCAAAAGAGTAAGGGTGGACTTCTGTTTCAAAGTGGCCTCTCGTCTCTGGGGCGTAGCCCAGTTCCTGACAGCCAGACCTGCTCCTGGAGAGGAGACAGGCCACATCTGGAATGAGGAAGAAGGAAAACAGTCTCCACAGCAGAAGCACAGCTCGGTTGGTGGGTCCAGAGGCTCTGCGTGTGCTGGGGGTCCTGTGCGTGCTGGGTTAGTTTGCCTGCCTGTCAGGCTTGCTGGTTCTGGGCAGGCCACCTCAGTGAGGGGACACAGCTGCCCCAGCTGTTTCCTTCTCCTGGGGACTCAAACGTCATCGCAATCTGTGCATGAGTGTGAGGCACCGATAATAAAGCTCCGAGGCCACGGTGACGGGACGATCAGGCTGCTGTGCAAGGGCTCGGGGGCTGCTCTCCTGGCCTGCGGGAACTCCCAGGGTGCAGACCCTGGTGCAAGGCTCTTTCCACTCCTCATTTTGCTCACGGCTCCTGTGTACCACGATGGAAGCCCGAGGGTCTGTCAGCCTGTCCCTCTTCTGTCTTTGGGCAGAGACCAGGGTGCACGGGATATGGTAGGTGGTGGTTACAGGGCCTCCTGAGCTGGGCCAAGGAGCCGGGACTTCATCTGGGTGCAGGTGGAAACCCGGGGCCCCCGAGGGAGCAGTGTGGTCAAGCCTGCACTCGGTGGAGCCCCGAGGCCAGGGGATGGCAGGAAGGGCTGGAAGTCAAGATAAGAGGGCAAACCACTTGCCCCCTGGTTTAGGGCAGACGCTCTGGCATTCCTGTTCCCAGCTGGGGTGGAGCATTTAGGGGTCCTGGGTCTCTCCCCTCCTCCCGTCCAACGCCCTCCTTGGGCTACTTTGAACTGAGAAGAAAAGTGCTTGCGCACAGCCAGGCTTGACAGGGGCTCTTGGTGTGCTTCAGCCGAGGCCCCTGGGCCCCCACAGGTCCAGCTGAGCCACGACAAGCCAGGCTTCCAGCTCCAGCACCGCCAACTCCCTGTATCTGCCTCAGCAGACCACTCCTGTCACAGACCAGGTCCCCACACCAGCACCCACCCTGGCCAGGCATGTCTGCCCTCGGGGGGCACCCCTGGGATGGGTGCACCTGAAGAGCCTTCCAGATGTTTGCCTCTGCCCCAGGGCCTGGCCTGCCCAGGGAGAGCTTCTCCATACTTGTCATGGGCCTCTCTGCCCCCGCCCATCCCCCAGGTTGGGCCCCACGAAGAAGGGGCAGCCCAGGATGTAGTTCTGTTGCTGTGGGTTGAGTTGTGCCCCTCTCCAAAAGATACGTTGTATCCCAGCCCCCAGTACTTCAAAATGTGACCTCATTAGGGTCTCTCCATAGGTAATCAGGATAAAATAGGATCATTACAGTGGATCCTAATCCAATACGACTGGTGTCCTTATAAAGAAGAAAATTTGGACACAGGGACAGACAGGCATGCAGGTGGACTTCGTGAAGACTGGAGCTGGGGAACCACCTGGCTGGCAGAGAACCCAGGGAACATCCTTCCAGGACCCTGTGTTACCCTGACCTCAGATGTCCAGCCTCCAGACTGTGAGAATAAATTCCCTTGTTTAAGCCCCTCAGTTGTGGTACTTTGTTAGGGCAGCCCGAGCAAAATAAAAAAAAAAATTGTGGCCTCTGTACACACTAGGAAACTCAGGCTGAGGAAGACACCTCAGTGTACCTCAGTCCCCAGGCAGGCAGGGAGGCAGAGCCCTGAAGCCAGGAGGGAACAGGATGAGGACAAGGCAGACCTCGGAGTCCTCCCATGCTGGGTTCACCCTGCTGCCTGGACCCCCTCCCACCTTCACCTCACTTGCCCCTGCTCATGGCCATGCTTTCTGACCAGCTGCTGCCCCAGGGCTTTTGCACGTGCTGTCCCCTCTGCCTGAAGGGCTCCTCCCCCAGACACCCAAACTGTACTCACTCCCCCTCACATCCTGCAGGTCTTTGCTAAAGTCCTGGGGGAGCCATCCTACCTGGAGGTGCAGCCTTCCCTGCCTTGGTCCCTGCTCTGCTCTGCCCTGTAGCAGTGAGCACTGATAAACGCTGTGCATTTTGACTACTTCTTGTGTGTCCCTCTGTCAAAACAAGAGCTCCAGGAAGTCAGGACCTTTCCTCTCTTGCCTACTGACTTGTGCTGATGCCTAGGCCAGGTAGATGTTTGGACCAAGAAAGGCAGTGCTGGTCCTTCCCAAGCCCCATTTATTTAGGCCAATGCCTGGAAGTGAGGCCTGTGCTGTTAGCAGGTTTGGGGACCCTGGGAAGCTGGTATTTCTGAAAGTGCCTTTGACATGCCACACAGGAAGGTCTCTGCTTGTCACCAGGTGCATCTGATCCCTGACTCCCTAATGTGGGTCTCTTCTCCTGGGCAGATGGGGACTCTGCCCCTTCCCAGATGAGCTGCTTTTGCTCTCTGGCTCCACGATGGCCGCAAGGAAGCTGAAGGTGTGGGGCTGACTAACACAGACCCAAGTCTGTGAGTACACGCAACCAGCCCAGGAATACAGCCTGGCCTCAGGTCTCGTCCTGCCAGGCCTCAGCTTGGCCTGTCTGCAGAGACCCTGCCAACACCCGGCTCTGGTCTCATCTGCTAGCAGGTGGCATCATCCAGGCTTCAGCAGAGACCTAGCTCACAGGTGAGCCAGGCTGAGGTGGAAATACAGCAGTCTAGAGGGGTCCTACCCCAGCCTGGGCTGGAGTTCCAGCTTCCAGGTGTCAATCTTTGTAACTCTGAGGCTGGAGCCAGGTGGGGACGGTGGGGAGGTCCCGTGGTACAGTCCTTGTCCGTCACCCAGTTGGTGCCAAGCCAAGTGGAAGCTGGTTGTAGTGTCTTGTGTCAGGGTTTCCATGCATTGGGCAAGGCCAGCAGCTGGTGGGGTCTAGGAGCTGGACCCTCACAGGACTCGATGACCACTGTGGGGTGCCTGGGGCTGACTCCTGGTGCAGCCTGGCAAGCAGAGGGCAGGCAAGGAGGGAAGGGCTTGGGTATACCTCCGCCTACACCACAGGCAGCATCCCCTCCCCCGCCTTTCTTTAACCTTTTCATTGGGAAATGATTTCAACTTGCTACAAACTTGGAAAAATGGAACAAAGAATCAAATATCCTTCACCCAGTTCCTCCCAACCTTAAAACCTTACCTAACCACAGTAAAATGATTACAATCAGGAAATTAGCATTGACACAACACTAGTAACTAACCTTCACACCTTTTCTGAATTTCATCAACTATCCCGCTAACATCCTTGTCTGAGCTCAAACCCAGTCTGGGGTCTGGATGCCAGGTGGCACTTGGTTGTGTCCCCTTCCGTCCAAGATGGCTCCTCATTTTGTCTTTGACTTGAATGATCTTGACACTTTTGTGGGTAGAAGGGCTTTCACGTGGGTGTGCCTGGTCTTCCTTCATGATTAGATTCACACTTTGCCTTTTGGGCTTTAGTCCCCACAAGTGATAATGTCCTCCTCAGGGTCCTCGACATGTCCCTTTACTGGCGCCTTTTTCCTTAATTTTTATGGAGGTATCACTGACACACAATGCAGTATTCGTCTTTGAAGTGTACGAGCTGATGCTTGGATATGTGCGCCTTTGCTGGTGACCTTGGTCACTTGGTTAAGGTTACCCTCGGGTTATTTCCTGCAGAGTTAACCACCTTCCCTTTGCACTTAGTGTCTTGAGGGAGAAACTGCAAAACTAACAAAACCCCGCCCGTTTCTCCTTTTCTGTCCGCTCTGCGTAGCGTCCGGGACGTCTGTCTGCAGCAGGCCCTGTGCCCGCCGCCGACGGAAGACTTTCGCTTCCGTCTTTCCTCGGAGCTGGGTCCCAGAGACGTCCCTTCCGCACTTGCTCAGCCCCTTGGCGGAGGCTCCTCGCGCAGGATCAGCGAACAGAAAAGTGCCAGACAGTTGCGCGTTCGTCTTTTTTCCCCTAATGGTTATGTTTAATGCTTTGAAACGGAATATGTGTTACGCCCGTGTGTGCGCGGCCTCGTCCGCACCGCCCACCCCGTAGACTGGCCCTCCGACCCCGGGTCCCGGCTTCCCCCGCGCTCCCCGTTCCCGGCGTCCTCCGCGCTCCCCGTTCCCGGCGTCCCCCGCGGCCGCCGCCCTCCGCGCGGCGAGCCCCGCCCCGGCGGCGACCGTTAGCGCGGCCGCGGCCTCAGCGCCTGGTCCCGCCCGCGCGGCCTCTCCATTGGGCCGCGCGCCGTGGCCGCGAGCGCCGCGCGCCGCCGATTGGCGGCCTCCGCAGCCCGCTCCGTGGCTCCCCCAATGCGGGACGGCCGCGCGCAGGATTGGCCGCGCGCGCCAAGGCCCACCCTCCGCTCGCCCCGCGCGGCAGGCGGGTCCCGCCGACCGGAGAGCGCCCGCGCGGCCCTTCTGGATGGCGGCGGCGGCCGGGCCTTGAGGGTCTCCGCCGCGGTCGGGCTGCGGGCAGCTCGGCGGGCCGCGGGCGCCGGAGGTAGGTGCGGGGCGCGAGGGGCGCCCCGCGGCCGGGCGGGCGGGCGGGCAGCGCTGCGGCCTCCGGGAGGCGCGCCCTTCCCCTCCCTCCCTCCCGGGCCGAGGCCGCGGGCCGGACGGCGGGTGGGAGGGCGCGGGCGGGCCGGGCCACGCGGAATCCCGGCCTTTGTGAAGCATCATGGCCGAGGGCCCCGGAGCGCGGGGCGGAGGTCCCGCAGGGGGCGGGGCGGGGGCCGTGGGTCGCCGCGCTGGCGGCTCTCCGCTTGGGCGAACACCCAGGTGTCAGCAGGCCCCTCGCCCCGTGGGCCCGAAGCCGTAGATGGTTCTCAGGCGGGAAGGGGACGGACAGGGGCGGTGCTGCCCAGAGTAACATAGTTCGGGAAATCTGAGAAGTGGCCCCAGTCTTCTCCACCAAATGCTCACGACTGAGCATCATTATATGGTCTGGATGTGGTTTTGTCTAACAATGACCGGAACAGAAATAAATGGAAGGTGGCAACCTGTTGACAGTGATACCTGTCAGGTGTCGTCCGGTGGACTTGGGTTGCTCAGGGTAGGAACACAATTTGTGGTTCTGCATGCTTGCATGTTCCTTGTTACCTGGTACACGGCAGTCCAGTCTAGGCTGGTGACCGTGGCAGGCCAACCACTAGGCGGGGATCCTGTCCCCAGCCGCAGCCTGGGCTCCCAGTCACGAGCTGCGGGTAGAGGGGGCCAAACCTTGCCGCAGGCGTTCGCTCACCAGTCGTCAGTGCTGCCTGTGAGTGCAGTATGTGAGGCCTTCGGAGGATGACAAAAGGAGTGGATGAGGTCATACTGCCGCTGGGTTGGGCGGGGGGCTGCAGCACGAGAGGCTTGTCCAAAAGGCAGCAAGCAGCCACAGCACTGGACCATCACAGACGGCGCTTCCGAGCCACCCAGCAAGCGGACCTCAATGAAGGGTGCTGTCCAACCATGTGGGTTTTACTCTGTGCCAGGGATCCAGGGCGCCTGCTGCGAGTCTGCTGCTGGCTTGTGGTCCACTTGGCAAGCAAGGTTTGCATCCTGTGTTCAGTCAGCTGAAGCAGTAGTGAGACCGAGGGCAGAAGAGCCACCCTCTGAACCCTTTATGGCCAGGCAATCTGCAGGGCACCTCCCGGGGGGTTCTATAATCAAACTGTGACCTTGGGATTAGGGAAGTGGACCTGACTGGTTTGCCCGATCTTGGCCTCTTGTTGGAGCTGCCTTTGGGGATCTTGTCCAGCCTCTTGGCTTTAATGCACGCTCTCCTTGACATCTGCACTTGCACCTCCAGCCCTGGCCTTCCTTCTGAGCTGCAGCCTCCTGGTTCTCACTGACTCTCCCACATCTCCATGGTTACTCTGATGCCAAGTAGCCTTGCCCAAACCTAGACTCCTATATCCACCCACCTGGTGCTGCCCTCACCACCTTGGCGCATGACCATTCCGTCCTTGAGTCTGCAGTCACCTGCGTCCTCTCGTAGGTCTCCATGCAGCCCTCAGGACAGTTCCTCACCACCTCCAGCTTCATGTGCTGGCCCAGGCTGCCTGGTGAGCCCCTTTCCTTTGCTCTGGCCTTTGCCTCTCCTGCCTTCCACCCACCTATAGTTTTTTTGGACACATAGTGGTTTTTTAAAACTGCAAGACTGTAAAACCAAGGCAGTACAGACTGCACCCAGCCTGCCTGAGGGGTAAAGCATCCCCACTGCTTTCCAGCTGTTCGACCTTGAGCAAGTTGCTTAACCTTTTTTAGTGCTGTGTGAGAACTGGTGAGTGACAGTGCATAAAGCACTGAGAACAGGGCCTGGGTGAGGGCTGGCTGCCACTGCTGACCTTGGATCACGTGGCCTCACTGCCTGGACCCTCCTGCCCAGTGGTCCATCTCCATCACGATAAGAGCCAGGGTCCTGGTCTCACCCGCCCTCACTGACCTGGCCTCCCCTCTCCCTGCTCAGCATAGTGCTCTCACCTGCCACCCTGTGCTCCTACTCTGGGGCCTTTGCTCTTCGTGTTGCCTAGGATGCTCCCCACCAAACCCCACTGCCCACCTGGCCCTGTCCTCTGCCCTCAGGTGGAGGCTGACCACCAGGCCTTCACTGCCCACCCTTTCCTTGCTTTGTTTCCTCTTGAACGGGTCTCAACTTTTCTTAGTTGTTACTTGTCCATCTCTCCCGTGAAAATGTGAGCTCTGTGGCCAGGGATTTTGTCTCTCTCGTGTCTTCAGCATGTAGAGTGGTGTGTACCACATGGAAGGCGTTGATGAGGAGGGAAAGCCCACAAAGGAGCGGTAAGGAGCCTGCCCAGGGCAGCCCTTTCCACCGGGAGTCCTCAGCTGGGAGATGCTCCCCTGGGGCTGGGGAGGCTCCCCTCAGCTCCAGAGACCTTCTCTCCACAGCTCTGGGACCCTGCTCTGTGCACCCCTTCAAGGTCTCCCTTCATCAGTTATCATTTCACTTGGGCATCCTGCTTTGACTCTGGCTGCTGCTTAGCCTCTGAACATGGTAGCAGGCGTCCCCATCCTGCACCGCATGGCTCCCATGCCCCCGTCTCCTCACATCTTCAGTGTAGCCTCTTCAGCCCCCAGAATCACGGACTGGCTCTTGCTCAGGTCTTTGCAGACCTGTCCGGTGCCGGGGGATTTAGTTCTGGTTGTATGTGTGTTCTGTAGTGCTGGGCATGCCGATTTATCTGACCTCCTCTGAAGTGATCTTTCTTGGTTGCCAGGAGACTGGCCTTACTCCACTTGGTGTTTGCCGTGTCTGGCTGGCTGTCGCCTCCCCAGTGTCCACTGTGGCTCTGAGCCTGTCATCACCTGTGTGCCGTGTTTCCTTCATCCTGAACACCCCTGGGACACATACCTGTGAGGGAGGCATTGTGCTAAATTCCCACGAATTCAGAAATGGAAGGGCACCTTAGAATCTAGGAAATAGAGTGACAGATCTGTGGTCGTCCTCTTGTTCATGGTAATGCCCCTGTCAGAGTAGGTGGTCTGCAAATATTTGTTGGATTAATTAACTAAATGTAAACAGGTCTCTGATTTTTGTGTGGTGTCCCCTTGAAAGTAACCAGACACTCTGTCCCTTCATTGTAAACTTCAACGTGTTTCCTGTTCCGTCTGCAACAAATAGGTGTGGGCATGCGTGTGTGTCCACAACTGTGTGCATGGCATGTTCCTGCGTGTCTGCACGTGCTTCCGTTCTGATGCCTTGCCCTCCTGCAGACCTGGGTTTGGACTGCCCCTGGCCTGTCGTCTCAGCCTCACATCTCCCCTTTTGTCATGCTTCCCCCGGAGTGAACTTCCCAGAGTTGGCTCTTCAGCCTTCCTCTTGGTCTGCGTTCCCTCTCCTGTGGCCCGGTCGTTGATGCGTTCTGGCCGTCTGTATCCGGGCCAGGTCTGCCCAGAGGCTCCGTCCACGCTCCTCTGCAGGCTCCTGCCTGAATACTGCAGCGCATCCCCCAGGGGAGAAGGGGCAGCGGTGAGGACGGGGGAGGGTAGGAGCCGCGGTGAAATCTTGTCCTCTGTTCTTTCTTGTCCCTGCTCCGCCTCCACCTGTCAGCAGTGCGCTCAGTCCTGTGTCTGCTGTTCTTGAGGGCCAGCCTGCTGCCAGAGCCTCTCTCACCCCTCTGCCCTCTGGCCTCAGGTGCAGCCATAGGGAGGACTGAGCTGTGGCACGGGAGGCACTTCACCCCAGTGACTTCATGTTGCCCCAGGACTCCTTTGTGCCGTGGCCCCAGCTGTCTCCCGTAGTCCCCCAACCCTGGCCAGGCCCTCTTCCCTACAGCCCCCGCCCCCTCCTCTCCTGGGACTGAACCAGCTCGCTGCATCACTGTCCCTGTCCCTGTGCCCTGGGGTCCCGGGGTAATACAGCCCCTGGCCCTGCCTCTGAGGCCCTAGTGCCACAGAGCTGAGCCGAGGGCCCCACGCTTGCCCTCTGACTGACCCGGCCCTAGCAGGTGAGTGGATCGGTGTCGCTCTGGTGGCTGGAGGGAAGCCGCACGCCAGCTGTGTGCTCTGGAAAGGGCGGCCTTGCACTGCGTGCTGGCCTACCTAATAAACTGAGTGGGTGCTGCGGTGAAGCTTAGTGCAGTTTTTTTTTTTTCTTAAATCCTTTTTGAGTCTAAAGGTAGTACTGTTTTTGTGCTTCTGAAGTTGGAGTTATAGTGGACAAGTAACGTATTTAACTTTGGATTTAAATTATGATTTAGGTTCTGAAGAAAAAAGTAGAGTTAGATTGTTTTGAAACCTGAAAGGTTCTCTCAGGCAGTATTATTTCAAGTTTTTTAAATCTGCTGTAAATAGCACTCAACTCCTGGTACCAGGGAAGCAGAAGATTCTGCCATTTGTGACGATGTCTTTACGTCTCTTTGCAGGTGGAGGAAGACAGGTGCCCCTCGGGCACGAAGACAGGCTCGCTTAGTCGTCAGTCATTTAAGCTGAGTGCATTGTGATTTCCAATAATTGAGGCAGTGGTTCTAAAAGCTGTCTACATTAATGAAAAGAGCAATGTGGCCAGCTTGACTAAGCCGCCAGCGTGTGCAGCGCGGGCAGGACGGCGCCTGGGTCTCGGCGGACTTGTGCATGTTAGCTGTGTAGATTTATGTAAGGTTTTTAAAACTCTGGTCTTTTAAAGTAGTCTTACCCACTTTCACTATGGAGACATGTGAGAGTCCCTCTCCTCTCCCGCGTGAGCCCGCAGGAGGAGCGGTGATGGAGAACCGAGCTTGCCCCCTCCAAGTGCTGCCCCGTGAACAGTCTCCACCACCTCCCCTGCAAACGTCCAGTGATGCAGAGGTAATGGACGTTGGCTCTGGTGGTGATGGACAGGCCGAACCCCCTGCCGAGGACCCGCTCAACTTCTACGGAGCGTCTCTTCTCTCCAGAGGATCCTTCTCTAAGGCCCGCCTCCTCGTAGACCCGAACTGTAGTGGCCACAGCCCGCGCACCGCCCGGCACGCACCTGCGGTCCGGAAGTTCTCCCCTGACCTTAAGTTGCTTAAGGATGTAAAGATTAGCGTGAGCTTTACCGAGAGCTGCAGGAGTAAGGACAGGAAGGTGCTGTACACAGGAGCGGAGCGCGACGTGCGGGCGGAGTGCGGTCTGGCCCTTAGCCCTGTCAGTGGAGACGTGCATGCTTGTCCCTTTGGCGGGAGTGTCGGTAACGGGGTAGGCGTAGGGGGTGAGAGTGCTGATAAGAAGGATGAGGAGAATGAGCTGGATCAGGAAAAGAGAGTGGAGTACGCAGTGCTCGATGAGTTAGAAGATTTTACTGAGAATTTGGAGCTAGATGAAGAAGGAGCAGGCGGGTTCACGGCTAAAGCCATCGTGCAGAGAGACAGAGTGGACGAAGAGGCCTTGAATTTCTCCTACGAGGTATGTTGGCGGCCCCGCTTTGGAGCCCTCTTAGCAAAACCCAGAGAGGTATTTGGGACCCGCAGTATCTTTTGAAAGCTAATGTTGCAGAGGAAAAAAAAAAACACCCATGTGAGAAGAGAAAGCTGTAAGGAGTCCAGGTTTCCAACTTTGCTAATGACAGTCTGGCTGACAGGTCTGCCTCGTGCCCTTGTCCCAGCTGAGCTGGAAGGAGCTGCTGGCTGCGCTCCCCGGTGGCGCGAGCACCGCCTGAGTGCGGTTCAGCTGTCGGTTTCACCCCATTTGTTTTTCAGATGATCCCGCACCATAGAGGCCCACCTAGGCCCCCAGGGCACTTCCGTTCTGTGTCATCACTGATGTCTCCCTGTGACGCTTGCCTGTGGGGCAGGAGCGTGGGCGTGGGGGCCGGGGTCTGAGCAGCATGTTTTGCAGGATGACTTTGACAACGATGTTGACGCCCTACTGGAAGAGGGCCTCTGCGCTCCCAAGAAGAGGCGGGTGGAGGAGAGGTATGGGGCAGACAGCGACCATCCGTCAGATGGAGAGACGAGTGTGCAGCCCATGATGACCAAAATCAAAACAGTGCTCAAAAGTAAGTGGGGTCAGAGAGTGGGGAGTGTTTGCGGCGGTGCGGGTGCTGGCCTGAGAGCCCTCAGGGTGCCAAGCAGTGGTCAGGGTCGGCCGGTCTGCTGAAGGAAGACAGACCAGACATGAGCACATGTCCAGGTGGAGGACAGCCCAGCAGCAGGTGGCATGAGTGCTATGGAGACTAGAGGGGCTGAGGTCGTGCAGCATAGTGGGGCCTTCCAAGGTGGGTCAGGGACCCAGGAGCCAGGGAGGAGGCAGCCAGGGGCATGGAGGCCAAGGCTAGGGGTGGGTGTGGTCCAGGTGCTAGCTTCTGTGCTGAGAGTCAGGGAGCCGCTGGAAGCAGACGTGTCTGAAAGCCTGGCTCCAGTGCACAGCATAGGTGGTGCACTTCCGTGGACAGAGGTGGAGGGATCGGGTGGTGGTGAGGGGGTACCGTGCCCTGCAGGCCCCACTGATGCGATGAGGTCAGAGGGTCCTTGTTGGTTTCTGTCTTGGCCTGGAGGCGCCGGTGAGTGTCCAGGTGGCGTATCAGGTGGGCAGGCAGGCAATAGAAAGGGGCTGAGGAGACACATGGGGACTTGGCTCAGAAGGTGGCGAGTGTGACAGGAGCAACCTGGGGGCCACACATGTTGGCAGTGCTGGGCCGGGCTCTGTCCAAGTGGGGTCTGGTCCCTTGGACTCTGGGAGTGCTGTCTGAGCAGACAGCCGCCTTGAGCAGCGCCCAGGTCAGCGGGATGCCTGGCCAGGCCTGCAGGTGCCTTTCCCACAGCCTCTGCCTCGCCTGCCTTCCCTGTCATCCTCCCAGGAGCTGCCACATGGACTGCGCCCACCTACGGTGTAAGCCATACACAGGCTCTTTGGCGGCCGGGCCAACACTGTGACTCCTTGCATTGAGCAGGTTTGAGGTGGCTTCAGGCCCCACCGGGGGAGAGTGTCTGGCAGTCCGCGGCTGTCCAATCTCGCACAGCTCCCAGGGCCGCCCCACACCCAGGTCCATCCGGTGTTGGCCTGGCACTGGGGTGCCGCTCCCTTTTCCACGAGAGTCACTGGTGCTGTTTCACCATGTAATACATGTTTTTAGAGTTCACTTGGTTTTTCACTTTTGTTTCTAAATTTTTAACTTGCTCCTGATACCTGTAAGAAAATTAAGTTTTAGTTAAATCTTTGCCATGTGCTGTTCCCAGCAGCCAAGCCTGTCCGTGGCGGATGTCAGGTGGATAACGAGTCTGATGACTGTGAAGCAGGAAAGGGCAAGAGTGGTGTCTTACACTGACTTAGAAGGTGGTGAATTTGAAGTGGTGCTTTGTGCGCTGGTGGAAGTGTTGCCACCTGGTCATGGAGCAGCGGTCCACTGACATGCAGTTATTAGCAAAGCCTCCCCAGCCCCTGCAGTGCCTCTGACCATGGCGAGGCGGGCAGGCAGGGGGCCCAGTGGCCATGGTCCTCGCCAGCTGTGAAGGCAGAGCCAAGGTGAGGCCGTGCCTTGCAGAACCCTGTTCTGGGCTCCTTGGCGTGTCTGCCCTGTTCTAGGCGGGGGGTACAGCAGTGAGCAGGACGGACGGCTTCCTGCTGCAGGAGGGACTAGAGTCTAAGTCACACACAGACGGCAGACAGCACAGTTGTGCACGTGGGAGGTGCCTCGTGGAGGCTTGGCAGGGATGGGCTCTGCCCAGGGGAGGGCGCAGTGTTCCCCTACTCCTGCCTCTTAGGGGTCCTCTTTTAACGTTTGGTCGACCTCACTGCTGCTGTCTGTCGCGTGTCATGACTTAGAAAACCTCCTGATAGTGTTCAGGTGATGGTTGGTGTTCCTGTGCTTCGTGCAGGTCGTGGCCGCCCCCCGACAGAGCCGTTGCCCGATGGGTGGATCATGACGTTCCATAACTCCGGAGTCCCTGTGTACCTGCACCGAGAGTCGCGGGTGGTCACCTGGTCCAGGCCGTACTTCTTGGGAACGGGAAGCATACGGGTAGGGGACGTAGCGGCTGTGCACTTAGTCTCGTAGGTTTGCAGGAGGAGCGTGCACACCTGCACACGCTGCGGTGCAGCCCAGCAGAGGCAGGTGAAAGACGTCGGACGGGCAGACCAGGGCCGGGCTTGTGATGGGTGTTGCAACTTCACTGTCCACAGAAACACGACCCTCCTCTGAGTAGCATCCCCTGCCTGCATTACAAGAAAATGAAGGACAACGAGGAGAGGGAGCAGAGCAGTGAGCTTGCGTCTGGTGGGGAGGTATCCCCGGCCAAGCCCCCGAGCCGGTCTGCGGAGCTGGAGCCCCCGCCGGAGGAGCCCGACTCCTTGGGGGCCGACTCGGGGCCCCCAGATGAGAAAGACGCACTGGGGGCCGAGGCCGCCCCTGGGGCCCTGGGGCAGGTGAAGGCCAAGGTGGAAGTGTGCAAAGATGAGTCAGTCGGTAAGTCTGCAGAGTGAACGTCGGGACGGCGGTGGCCTGTCTGGCCCTGCAGGCCTGCGTGGCCGTGTTGCCGAGGAGACGGCCTTTTCCTCTGGCCGCGGCCTCCATCTTTCTTGAAGTCCTGCTTTTCTGGGGCTACATCTGGCGTGCTCAGCGTCGGGTCTGCGCTGTGTGGCGTGGGTGCTGCCTTCTTCCCAGACCTAGGGCCACGCTCTGGGTGTGTGGTGTCCCCTCTCCGCATGTCCTCCTGGTGGCTCGCTGACTCAGCCCACCTGCTGCTCCTCTGTCAGGAGTGCTGTGTGTCCTCAGGATTCCCGGTTGTCTGGGCTGCTGCCTGGCCTGTCTTGTAACTCTTGTATGTGAGGAAGGGTAGGTCGGCCCCTGAGGGGTGGAAGGAGGCCCCTGAGGAGAGGGCTGTCATAGCTGGGAGGGGCCTCCCTGTGAGATCACTGAGCAGTGTGCTTCCTCACACGGAACACTGAGGGTGCTCCTGTCTTTCTGGAAACACCTGCCTCTCACCTCTCACCTTGTGCACTTGTTTCCAGACTTGCTTCTCTGCACTCATGGATAAAGAAGCTTGTGGTTTCGGTTCATATTTAAGTGTGTTACGTGGCCCACGTTGATTGCCACACCCCCTTCCGCTGTTGCTTGTGGGGCCGCCGCAGGGCTCACACTGGCATGGTGGGGCACAGGCAGGTCCTGGGTGAAGCTGATGGGAACCCTGTGTCCTCCCTGAATGGGGTGAGGAGGAGGGGACATGGCAGAGACCGGGCCGAGCCAGGCCTGTGGGGAGAGGTGGGGCCGGGCCTGGGAGCACTGGGGACTTACGGTGCCTCGGCTGCTGCAGGGCGTCCGGTGCCCATTTCAGAGGGAGGATAGTTTGTGAGGCTGCTGTCACCTCTGCTGCTGTTTTAAGCTTTTTTTCTTGCTTATTTTTGTATTCTTGTTCTTGCTTTGAATAAGATGAAAGGATGTCCCAGAAAGTTGTCCGTGGGGACCTGCCTGGATCATTTGAGCTGGCAGAGGGAAGGGGCCTGATTCCTGGCCTCCCTCCTTGGGGAGGAAAGGGCAGGGGCATCGTGCAGCCAGGACCAGTCCTGCTTGCCGGGCAGAGGACAAGACTCTCAGGCTGGGAATCAGTGACTCTGGTCTCTGGTGAATCTCTGCAGACCTCGAGGAATTTCGGAACTACCTAGAGAAACGCTTTGACTTCGAGCAAGTTACTGTGAAGAAATTCAGGACGTGGGCTGAGCGTCGGCAGTTCAATCGAGAAATGAAGCGAAAACAGGCCGAGTCGGAGAGGCCCATCCTGCCGGCCAACCAGAAGCTCATCACTCTGTCTGTGCAGGACGCACCCACGAAGAAAGGTGAGCTGGGCTGGGGGATTCTCAAGTCGGACCGGTCCTGCTGGCGTTCTCTTCACCCAACATTCTTGGGACTGGTGCCTGGCGGGGGCTGTGTCTGTTCACAGCCCGTCTGCCCTGCATGTGCGCCAGGTTCTCACCCGCAGAAGCGGGGCGTGGCGGGGCCGAGGGCTAGCTTGCCACAGTCACATGCCGCAGCTGAGACAGCCCCTCTTGTTGCAGAGTTTGTCATTAACCCCAACGGGAAGTCCGAGGTCTGCATTCTGCACGAGTACATGCAGCGAGTGCTCAAGGTCCGCCCTGTGTACAACTTCTTTGAATGTGGTGAGTGCCTTTTCGTCTCGTCCTGAAGAGTCAAGCCTGTCACCTTGGTCACGGGGGAGGCAGGAGCTGACTGTCTGCTGGGACAGAAATGAGGGTGAGGTCGAGGAGGGACATGCCCTGTCCAAGGGTGACCGTCCTACTCTCCACACCCCCTCCCCACCTTCCTCTTGTCCCTCCCTGGCCACCGCGCCTCCCGAGGGCCTAGGTGGATGAAGAGCTGCAGGCCTGCACCTCCCACCAGCCTCCCCTGTGGCTACCCTCCTTGCTCCTCCAGGAGGACCGGGTTTTCTCCCCTGGGAAGCCAGGACCTCGGCGTCACTCCTTTCTCCTGTGTCTTTGGTTCCCGCCTCTCACAGTCCTCCGTCTGCCCGTCTTTCTTAGAGCTTGATCCCTTCCCTGGTGGCTCTGCCTCTGGCCTCCTGTCTCCCCTCCAGCTTACTACCACAGGGCCCCTGTTTGTCCATTTCCTGGTTTGCTCTCTGCCTGCTGACTGTCCCTTAGCCCCAGCTCAGTGCCTTGGGAACCCCAGACCTCTGCCTTCCAACAGCAGCCCTGCCCCCACCTTGCCTGTCAGTGTAAGCAGATTGTGTGTTTGCACGTATGCTTTTGGTGTCTTGGCAAGTGTGTTTTAAAATAGCAATTTTAATTTTAAGAGAACCCAAGTGAACCTTTTGGTGCCTCGGTGACCATTGATGGTGTGACCTATGGATCTGGAACTGCGAGCAGCAAAAAACTAGCGAAGAACAAAGCTGGTAACGTACCCACTCGGTGTCGAGACCCCACCTTTGGTTAGGGACGGGCGGGGAGGGGCAGGCCTGTCTTACCTGTGTAATCACTTGCTTTGACTTTTTGTAACTGTGTGCTCATTAGGAAAGAGTCAAATAGAAAAAGTAGAAGGTGAGAAGTCAAAGTAGATAGTCCTTCTCTCGGACGGCTGGGCCTCCTGCCCTGTCCCTGACGCTCACAGGTGTTGGGTGGGGTCAGCGCTGCTGGAGCCCACCTGGGCCTCCTGTATTGAAACTGAGCACAGCGTGGCCGTGCTGAGACCCGCAGTGGGCCGCCACCATCCCCCTCAAGTGGAGTTGACATTGACGAGGGCCGTTCCGAGTCATTCAGACTCCGAGTGTGGACTGCTGCCCCTGGACGCAGCCTGGGAATGCCAGGGCTCTCTGGTTAAAACTGTCGCCCCTCCTGACCGCGTTCTCTCGCTTGCTTTTTCCCAGCACTGGTAGTTGTTGGAGGTCTTTTCTAGAAGCTGTCTGGCCCAGCACCAGCGTTGTTGGCCTCCTCTGGGGAGCGAGCCTCACGGCCGGTGGTGCTGTGTGCGCCCAGGCCCCCCACCTGTGGGCTTCTGCCTCTTCCCGGGGGCGGAGCGGGTCAGTTACCTCACACCAGAGTCTGACTGAGTCTTGGGGGATCTGTGTCTGCGCTCCCAGGGCTCAGGGGTTCCCTGGCTGTTGCTTTCCTTCGGTGGCGAATGTTAAAGACGATTGGAATCCGGCGTCCCTGTCTGTCCTCTGCTGCGGGCGGCCGTGCTAGGCTCACACACTTTGCCCCAGGCTCCCTTCCGTTTTAGAGAGAACCTCCCAAAGGCCTTTTCCAGCGCTACAAACGGGGTGTTCCGAGCTTTGCAGCCAAAACCTGCGAGGGGGCCACGGGCAGCGGGGATGTCCTCCTCCCCGTGTGCTCCCCACTGGACGCCTGCGCCCCAGTCTGCTGGCACTGACACCCGGTGCTCCCTCCCTGGATGCTTCCCCAGAGTATCTGGCCTTTGGGGCCCTACCTACTCCAGGTCCTGCAGATCCATCTGCCTGCCCACCATGGGGCCCCGTGTGGCTCGTAGGGCCGCTGTCCTCGCCCTCGCCCTTGCCTATGCCCTCGCCCACACCCTCACCCTCAGGGTTTCTCTTTCCGTAGCTCGGGCTACGCTGGAAATCCTCATCCCTGACTTTGTTAAACAGACGTCCGAGGAGAAGCCCAAGGACAGCGAGGAGCTGGAGGTGAGTGCCGCCACCCGCCCGTCAGCCGGGCTGTCCAGCCTCCAGGTGCTCCTGCCTCCTGTTCGTGAGAGGAGGCCTGCCTGTCTTTGCGCATGCAGGCCGAGAGGTCGCTTCTGTCAGAGACGCTTGTCCCCGCGTCTCGCAGTGGGCGGTGGAAGTTCCCAGTGCCAGGAAACGTGTGGGAAGTGAGTCAGGATCCTCGGGGGAGGGGACCTTTGGGGCGACATTGTCCTTTACATTGAAAACCATTTAAAACTACTCATAAACTTTTTGGGGGAAATAATGATACTGTGGTTATTTGTGGCAAGGGCTTCTCACTCTAAAGATTGCATTCTTTTTAGAACACCTTTATTGGTGTGTAATTTATATACCATAAATTTTGCCCTTTTAAACTGTGCAGTTCAGTGGGTTTTTGTAACTTTGAATGAGAGTTGTACAGCCGTCCCCAAAAGAAACCCTGCCCCATTAGCAGTCACCCCCACCCTCCCTGTTCCCAGCCCTCCACCCCGGCCACCCCCATGCTCCTTTCTGTCCCTGGATTTCCCGGTTCTGGGCATCCACTCTCGGGGGACTCAGCCGGCTGGTGGCCCTTTGTTCCCGGCCTCCACGGAGCTGGGGTGAACTGTGGGTCCTGTCAGATTGACAGGGCTTCTCTCCACTCCTTGTTTGCTGAGAGTTTTTGTCAGGAATGGATGTTGGGTTTTATTTTTTCTGCTTCTGTTGAAGTGATCACGTGTTTTTTGTCTTTACTGATATGGGGGTGTGTTTTGTTGACGTCTTACTGTTAAACAAACCTTCCTGGGATAAATCCCACCTGGTCATGGTGTATAGTCACTTTTATGTGTTGCTGGATTTGGCCTGCTAGTATTTTGTTAAGGGTTTTTGCAGCTGTATTTATAAGGGATACAGGCTTGTATTTCTTTCCTCGTGATGTCTCTGGTGTTGTTACCAGGGGAATACTGGCCTCTTCCGTTGTGTGGAATTGTTTGTGAAGGATTGGTGTTTTTTTCAGCATTTGATAGAATTCCCAGTGGAAACATCTGGGCCTAGATGCACACTCACTGTGCCCCCTGTGACCCACTTGGTCTCAGTGAGGTCGTGAAATCCCCACTGGGCCAGGGTCAGTCTGACTAAAGTCTTGTCACTGTTGTTCATCTTTTCAAAGGTCCAGCTTGTGGTTTTATTGATTTTTCCTGTTGGTCTTTTATTCTCTACTTACATCTACTCTAGCCTTTATTATTTCCTTGTTTCTGCCCACCTTGGGTTCAGTTTGTTCTTTTTTCTAGCTCCTTAAGCTTAGGGTATTGCTTTGAGATGTTCTTTATAAACACAGAGTTTACAGCTATGAATTTTCTTTTCTGTTCTACTTTGCATCCCATGATTTTGCCTCAGTCTGTGTTGTGTCTCTGTTTTCATTCCACCTTCAGGCACTTTTCTAGTCTTTCTGGTGGTTCCCTTTGTGAACGACTGGCTATTTTAGGAGTGTCTGCTTTTCACATGTTTGTTAATCTCCGAAGTTTTCCCCAGTTACTGGTGTCTGGTGTAAGTCCACTGTGGTTGGTGTGATTTCAGAAGGCATTTGTAAGTTTATCAAGGCCTGTGTGGTGGCCACATGTGAAGGGCAGAGTAACCAGATGTCTGGCTGGAGCTGGTGTGGTGTTGCTGTGCTCAGTCCTTGTGGGTCGGCTGTCCGTTGTTGCGAGCAGGTTCTGTTTCTCCAGTTTCTCTTGTCTCTCCAGTCAAGTTTTGCTGCATGTATTGCGGTGTTGAGGCGCGTGCATGTTTGTGATACTGTGATGTAATGAGAGGTACCTGTTTGGTTTGTATCCCCAGTTCCTGTAGTAGCTCCAGGTGCTGAGGGTGAAGGGATGTCCTGCTGTTTGGCGTCCCCCAGCTGCACCTGCATATGTTCCCACTGTGATGCCGGGGGGCCCTGGGGGAGGGGGTGCTGGCGGCCAGGGACCCACCCGTGCAGTTAGAGGCTGGGCTTTAGCCTCATCCTCCCCCTCTCCCAGGGTCAGGGAGGGGCGATGTGGGAGGCTGGGTTACTCACCTGTAGCGTGGTGTGGTCGGTGGAGCCCGTGTGCGGCCCCCATGAAGACCATGTTGGGTGCACTGAGGAGCCCAGTCTGGTGGGCATGTGGGTGTTGGGAGGCAGCGCTTAGAGAGGGCAGCTTCTGGTTGCTGGGATCAGTGCCGCCTTCACCCACTACGGTGGGGTGCGGTGATGCAGCCACAAGCCGAGGATGCTGGGGGCTCCAGAGGCTGGTGAGTCCAGGAAGGGTCCTCCTGAGAGGCTTCTAGGGAGCGGGGCTGGCCAACACCTGGCTCCCGGACTCTAGCCTCCAGAGCCAGAGGATACGGGGCTGTTGTTCTCAGCCCCTCCAGCGCTGTGGTTCTCTGTTACCGCTGCTGTGCGAGACAGACAGCCCCGCCAGGGAGGCACTGGGCCGCTGGGGTCAAGAGCCACCTGTGGGCCATGTTGGCCTCTGCTCCGCAGAACTCCCTTTTTCTCTTAAACTGGTTGGGTTAGTCACCCTGGGAACCTTCCTGTTCTGTTGTCTCTGGTCAGCTTCCCTCCTGTAACCTCACAATGATTTCCATGTTTTTCCTGAAGGTTGTGTATCTTGAGATTCCTGACCAGCTGTCTGAGCAGACTCAGACTCCGAGCAGGCTCCCTGGGCAGGCGGGCAGGCGGGCAGGCGGCCTGGGCCGTGGCCACCACGTCGCATGGGAGCAGCTCCATGGGGCTGTGGTTGCGGTCCCGGATGACAACCGGCTGCTTTCTTTTGTAGTACTTCAACCACATCAGCATCGAGGACTCGCGGGTCTACGAGCTGACCAGCAAGGCCGGGTTGCTGTCTCCCTACCAGATCCTCCATGAGTGCCTTAAAAGGTGGGGCGGGCTCCCCCGGGTGCCCCGCACACCACCGCTCCCATCTGTCCACCCCGCTGGGGGGCGTGTATCCAGAACCCCCTCCTCTCGAGCTGAGAAGCAGTTTGGGGAGAAGAGCTGGCATCTTGTGGGGCCCTTGGAGGGTTTTCTGGAAGGAGCCATTTCCTCCCGCTCAGCTGATGTCAGCGGCTGTTCCTCCCACAGAAACCACGGAATGGGGGACACCTCCATCAAGTTTGAAGTGGTTCCTGGTAAAAACCAGAAGAGTGAATACGTCATGGCGTGTGGCAAGCACACAGTGCGCGGCTGGTGTAAGAAGTCCCCACCCCCAAACACACTTTCAGTGGCCCTGGGACCACTGCCCTGCTATCGCCCCAGTATCAGCTGTGCGTCCCAACTGCCTGCAGTTGTGCCCAGCATCTCATGCTGATGTTGAAACACAGCCAGCCTGAGGCGTGGCTGTGGGCGTCCGTCTCCTGAGCCTGGGCTGGTCGTGTTGGTGAGGCTGTGTGCTCCCTCCTGCAGTCACTGCCCCCGCCCAGCCCTCGGTCGTTGGAGGGAGCAGGGGCGCTGGCTGTGTTCCTCACCTCAGTTGGGTTCTGGATATAACCTTATTTAAAAGAAACTTCGTGTAACTCCTGTAAACACAAGACCAGTGCTGGGTAGGTCAGACGGTAATGCACAGAGAGGTCCTGGGAATTTGAATAACCATTCAGACCTGGATGTGCCCTGTGCCCCAGCAGATACCAGTCCTTGCTGGGACCAGTCCCCAGCAGGTGGACAGGGCGTGGGACAGAGGAGGGGTCCTGGCGCCGTGACCCCTTGTCCGAGCCAGAGGCCCTCTCTGGGAGGAGGCTTGGCCTTGGCCCACTGGCCAGAGGTATCTCCAGACCCACTCTGGACCCTGGTCCTGCCTTACCTCCCTCTGGAAACCTCTGTAGCACATGATATCCTCTGGACACACCCCCGGCCCCCACCCCCATGCCAGCCCTGCAGGACACCTTGTGTGTGTGTCCGCAGGTGGAGGGTGGTGGGAGGGAGGCCACTTACCCTGTGGATTTGGACACATCCTGACCTCCCACAGCCTCTGCTGGGCTGTTGTGCAAAACGGGGCAGGGCCAGAACCTGGCCTCAGGGCTGAGGTGTGGCGCCCAGTGCAGGGGCCGAACCTGCCGCCCCTCCCTGTCTGGGTGAAGTGGCCCTGGGGATGGCCAGTGTTTGGACTTCCTGTCTCCTCATAGGTAAGAATAAGCGAGTTGGGAAACAGTTAGCCTCCCAGAAAATCCTTCAGCTGCTGCACCCGCACGTGAAGAACTGGGGATCTTTGCTTCGCATGTATGGCCGCGAAAGCAGCAAGATGGTCAAACAGGTAAGCGGGGGTCCTGCCGTCAGGGGTGGACTCTTGGGCTCTGGGGCATGTCTGGCTGGGTGAGGCTGCGTGGGGAGGGGGCTGGAGTGCCGGCAGAGGCAGGAGGTGTGGGTGAGGGAGGGGAGTGAGCAGGCGCGCCCAGGCGGCTCCCCTGGCTCCCCCTGCAACCGGCACCAGTTTGCCTTTGGGCAGCTCCTGTGTGTCACCTGTTTTGTTTCTGCTGTTTTGCCAAGATCTCGAGATTTTAGCCAATATCCTTAGGTTTTTGTGCTTTTGGGGTGGAGAACAGGGAAGTGAGGTTTGTGTTCTTGGATTTTTCCCCCTGATGTTAACATGAGTGGTCTGGATCGTTGGCACCCCAGTAAGTGGTGGGCGTAGGGGGTAGGGGCTGCAGGTGGTGACCCCTAGGACCATGCTGTGGGCCCTGAGGCTGTCCCTGCAGAGCTCCTTGTTCTGGGCATGACAGGGCAGGCGAGGGAGGCGACACTGGCCCCAAGTGCTGTCCTGCTGGCAAGATTCTGCTCTGGTCACTTCAGTCTGAGGGCTCTGGGCACAGAGTGCCCTGTTGATGGCTGTCAGGGGCTGTGCCCAGGGCAGGAGCAGAGGCTGCTCTGTGCAGGGAGGAGGCCATGTGGGGGTGACATGGTCAGCAAGGGAGCGGGGACTGTGTTGGCCTGCATATGGGTCGAGGGTGGGCTGGCCGGTGTGCCTGGGGCCCCGGGCTGTCCCGCCAGCAAGGTCCTGCTCCCCAGGAGACCTCGGACAAGAGCGTGATTGAGTTGCAGCAGTTTGCCCGGAAGAACAAGCCAAACCTGCACATCCTGAGCAAGCTGCAAGAGGAGATGCGGAGGCTGGCGGAGGAGAGGGTGAGGCCTGGGGCCCACCGTCCTCACACATCAGGCCTGCCTGCCTCTGGGCTGCACTTGGTCTTTGGTTAAATTTGAGACCTGGCAGCCCTGGCCTCCCGTGTGCTGACCTGGGGTCCCTGTGGGTCCCTCACCGGGGTCCTCAGGGGTTCTGTGAGGGAGTGTGGGTCTCGTGCCAGGGAAGCTATGTGGTCCCTTGTGTCTGTGACCTTGATCTCTTGCTTCCGGGTGCATCCTGGTCCAGAGGGAACACTAGCACATGATGGCGTTCAGGGAGACTCTCCTGCCTGGCAGCCCACCCCTCGGGCCTGCCCTCCTGCCCGTCTGCTGGGCTTACCCCGCCCCCTCCCCCTCCCCTAGAGCCTCTTGCCCAAGGTTGGGCTGTGTGTTCCCACATCGCCTACATCCCTGACCTTGGCTGTCCTTCAGGAGGAGACACGGAAGAAGCCCAAGATGTCCATCGTGGCGTCTGCGCAGCCTGGTGGGGAGCCCCTGTGCACTGTGGACGTGTGAGGGAGGCGGCAGGACCGGGCTCAGGGCCGCCTGCTCCGCTGTGGACAGTCCACGCTGCTTGCTCTGCAGCCTCGGGCTCCAGTCTGAGGTCCTCCCCTGCAGCTGCGTATCTGAGATGGGGACAGCCAGGGCCACCCCCAGGTCTGAGCGGACGTGTTCCAGCATCAACTCAGCCTCCGCACTAGTGGAAGCCAAGAGCTTGGAGGTCGCTGTGGTCTCTGCTCGTGTGGACTTGCTCCAGACCCGTTTTATGAAGGTTTCCATGAATTTTAGTACATCACGTGCACTGACCAGCAGTGATAGTTGGATAACATGAAATGAGAAAGCCCTGCGCCTGCAGCTCCCGTGGGCACCGCAGGGCCCTGGTCAGAAGTGTGCGCCTGCACCCCACATCCCCTTCCCTGCCTCCGGTGTTTTGTTTTCTTCTCTGAAAAAGTTACAATAGTTAGGAAGGAGTATTTTAGACCTTTTTAGTTTAAAATAAGCTTCAGCATCAGAACTATTTTTCAGAGATTGCAGGCAAACCATCAAGGTGGATGATTCTTCACCTTGAAACGCATTGCCAGTGGGTGAAGTCACCTGGCCCTACCTGGCCTGCCATTCCTGGCCCCAGGCTGGGATGCGGTTTTTTTGAGCAAGTCTTAATGCCCCAAACACGCCTTCTTAGACACTGAGGCCCCTCATCCTCACTGGCCTCTGGCAACTTTTTACTAAATTTTTGCACAGTGAAGTCCATCTCCACCCATCAATTTTTAAAGCTTTTATGATATTTTAGCATTTGGGAAGAAACTTTTTCGATGAGAGTAGAAGATAGATTTGGAATCATGTAGCAGATATGAACAATTAATGCATTTTAGCTTGTGGACTTTATTTAGAGAAGACAAGGACCTTCAGTGCAGCCAGTTCTCAATTGCAGGCTGGCATGAACACGTGGAGGGAGTCCTGCGCCCTGTGTGATGGCGCAGGATTTCTAGAGCAGCCACCCTGTGTGGCCTGGTCTGGTGACCAGCAGTCTGCTTTCCAGGTGGCCCCTGTGGACGGGTGTGCGGTAGTCTGTCCCTACCCTGAGCCCCAGGGGACATGGCTGAGCTTGGGGCCCTAGGATGTCCCCATGTGAGCTGGTGGTGGTGAGCCATTGGCTCCTGCCCCCCAGCACCTGTTGAGGACGCATGTGCTCACGGTGGCACCCCTTCCTCACCCCGACATGACCGGGGTCAGCTCCCATGCTGACCCTTGTAGGACGGAGCCCACAGGCAAGTTGCTGTAATTACACTTTCATGTCTCTCGCCCTGTCTGCAGTTGTGAATAACCACCTGACCAGGACTGTTTGCCCTTAAAACAGCCAGATGCACCATCACAAACCAAAGCTTTGTGCACATGTTCTTAGAGGCAGGCAAGCCTCGCCACGGCCTTCCTGGGTCCCCCTCCCTCTGTGCCCTGTGTGCAGGTGCCAGTGCCATGTGAACAGTCACGTTGCGGGGGCAGAGGGCAGCGAGAGCCTGTGTTGAGGGCACCACTCCCCACATATTTCCCACGTGGCAGCTGGACCATGGCTGTAAGGACGAGCCCTGATTGTCCAAATGCATAAATTAAATCTATCCAAAAGGAAATGGTCTGTCTTACTTTTAACAGGGGGGGGGGGGGGGCGGCTGTGGACCCTCAAGTAGCCAGACCCTTTGAAGGCCAGGGCATTTGGCTGGACACAACAGTTCCCACTGCTGCCAAGTAATGTCCCAGCCCCACCCAGTTCCTGTGTCACCAGGAAATAGCCTCACTTCAGGGATGGGGCTAGGATGAGACTCAGGAACGGCTAAGCCCTGGGCCTGCCTGCAGTGGGGAATGTCAGCGGGGCTGGTGCTGTGCCCTCCACCCCGAGAAGACCCACATCTCTGCTTCTCTGAGTTAAACATAAAACTAGGTATTCTATCAACAGCAACTTCTGCTGGGACGCCTGATGGCACAGAGGGGCTGGGGGAGCTGCTCTGACTGGGCCAGTTCTTGGGGTGCCCTTTGCACCTGTGGAGGGGGGGCAGAAGGAGCCCTCGTGTGTCAGGCTCTGGGTTCTTACCACAAACATCAACAGTTGGGCACCTGTTTATTCTGTCCCTTGTGACCCAGCTGGCCTGAGAAGGATGGGGGTGAGGGATAGCCGGCCACAAGAGCCTACAGGGACAGTTGGTCTGGTCTTCAGTAGCTGCTGCCTGTGTCCTGGGGCGGGGAAGGGCCCTGGAAGCCCCTGGGCTTCTGCCCATGATGCAGTCCAGGTGCTGTTCTGGAAAAGCTGGTTTCTGCTGCCCCAGGGTCCTAAGAAGGCGGGGAGGCCTGGGTTTCCTGTGGGGTGTCATCTGGCAGCCCTGGTGGGGGCTCGGCTGGAGGATCCCGGGGCTCCAGGGCCCCCGTGCTGAGAGGGTGCTCCACCCTCTCAAACAAGACCAGCATCTCACAGTGCGGGGTCTGCGGGAACAGGTCCACGGCCACAGCCTTGACTGGCCGGAACGGAGTGCCCTTGACGCGGTTGGATGGAACCCTACAGAGGCTGTAGAGAAAGGGGTGCCATGGTCAGCCACTTGGGTCTGGCAGGGACTCCTGGGGGGGTGGGGGGAGGCTGGATGTCAGGCCCAGTCCACCCAGGCCTCACTCACTCCACAAAATTGCCCATTGCTGCCCGGGGGTTGCAGGAGACGTACAGGAGCCGCTTGAGGTTCTCGGCTCTGCGGATGGCCAGGATCACCTTGGAATCTGGGGAGATGCACACCCCTCAAGAGAAAGTCCTCCAGAGCCCCTCTCAAGGAGGAGATGGAGGCCTGAGCCACCCACGTGCTGCTGCCCCCGCCCAGACAGAGACCACTCACGCAGTCCGGCACGGGGCGGATCCAGGACAGCAACGAGCTGCTGGGAAGCCAGTCTGCTCACCAGGGTGGGCACCAGGTCCTCCGCCCTCCCACAGTGGAACTCGACGTTGCTTAGCTCTGCAGATAAGCACGGCAGTCCTGCCAGGGGACCCGGGCCCCCTCCCCATGGGCCCCCCGCCTGCCTGTCCGGAAGCCCACAGAAGGTGCCTTAGGAAAACCTTTCCCGTAGGGCAGCCCCAGGTGTCATGGGCACATGACAGATTTGCATGTAGGACCTCCTGCACCCTCCGCCCTCCTGTTGTGGACTCCCTTGCCACAGAGCACTGGCTCACCGTTGTCCAAGGCATTCACCCGGGCGTCCTCCACAGCCTCCTGGCACAGCTCGATCCCCACAACTCTCTTCACCTTCTGAAGCAAGGACAGGGCAGACCGATAGCACCCCACCCTACCCCACCGAGGCCTGTGCAGGGGGATGAGGGTGGGTGAGGAAGATCTGGAATAGGCTAGGGGTCACAGAGCAGGTGACAACGTGTGGGGAGGGCAGGAGGGCTCACCCGGGCCAGGGCCAGGCCGATGGTGCCGGTGCCACAGCACACGTCCAGCACTGTGGTCCCCGAGTCCAGCTGGGCCCAGTCCTGGATGACTGTATAGAGCACCTCGGCCGCGGGGGTGTTCACCTGGAGTGCAGGCCAGGACAGAAGAGCAGCCCTGCTGCCCAGGCCAGCCTGCCCCCAGTGCCTGCATCCCCAAGCACTCATCCGCTTGGGCACCCCGGCTCTCTCACCCCCTTCCCTCCCTCTAACTGCCTGGGCCCCCCCATCCACCACGCCTAGTCTCCGGGCTCTAGGAAACAACTCAGTGCCAACGCCCACCCAAACATGCTTTCTTCTGAGTACTGAATGTGAGGGAGCACCAGCCCTGCAGTGAGCACTGATGACCCCACCAAAGCCCCTGTCATCCCGACTCCCGCCCCATATATGACCCACCTGCTGGGTTGTCCCCAGGGTCTAACTAATGACAAAGGAACTGCTTGTGACCCTTCTCTACCTTACACCTTTGTGGCTCTCCGCCCGGGTGCTCTCCCAGACCACGGCAGGCTAACCCCTCACTGCCGCTCTGGCCCGCCAACCCCACGCCTATCCTGACATCATACCAGGCCTCCGTCCGTGCATCCTTGTGACCCCCAGGGGCTCTGGCTACCTGGAAGAAGGCATGAGGGGAGATCCGGAAGGTCAATCCCAGCAGGTCCTCGTGGATACACCGGTCCCCAGCCACGTGCTCCAGAGGCAGGCCCTCCTGACTAGGAGCCTTTCTGTGAGCAGTAGGGTGGGTCTGTCAGTATCACCAGTCCTCACAGGAACCTGCCCTGCCCCACCCCACACCACCCAGGCTACTCACCGTTGTCCCTCCTCCACGAAGTAGAGGCAGGTCACCCCACTGGCCTTGCCTGGCCCCACCATGAAGTGCTGGGCCAGAGAGGCCTTCAGCGCCGCCAGCTCCTCAGGGCTCAGTTTCTGGAGCAGGCAGTAGAGAAGACTGGTTAAGGCTGTTTCACAGTCCACTCCGGCCCGGACATCCCTCCCCAAGCAGGCCACCCGCTGGAGACCTGGGGGTGAAAGTAGGCAATGGCCATGGCTTGGCCACGGCGGCTGGTGCGCACAGTCAGCTGCTTCCAGTGGCCCGAGTACGTCTCGGGGTCGTAGGCCGAGTATGGAGTAGACCTGTGGGAGCCACAGACAGCCCTGAATGCCTAATACCTGCTGACCGGGATTGGACGATCAGCCTCCCTGCCCTCCTCCGGCCACACCCACCAGACCACAATCGCAGGACCCCCCCACCCCACCAGGCAGGACCCAGACTGCCTCATAATGTCCTGGAGCCACCAACCCAGCCATGTGTCCTACCGGATGAACTCCTGGAAGGCCTTCACCACCTGCTTGGTGGCCCCGGGGATGTGCAGGGTGTCGTATGGGGCTGCCACGGCACACGTCCCGCCCTTGTACTTGCCCAGTCGGCAGCCAACTGTGTTGTCTTCCCCATCCACCCCGATGCCGACCAGAAACTCACACTTGTTGCGGTACTCGGTCTGTAGGGGAGAGCCGGAGGGGGACGGACACATGCCCACCCTTAGCCTGCCTGGCCTGCACGCCTGCCTGGAGGGAGCACCGCAGCCAGTGAGAGATGGCGCTGAGCGAGGCCCCGGTTCCCCACAGGGCTTGACGGTCGAGGGGACAAGGCTGACAACACCTGTCACGTGGGGAATACCAGGCGCAAATGCAAAGCAGGGAGGGGCCAGGAAAAGCTATGAGAGCAGAAGGGAGCCTGACCTGCTGGGGTGACGGCCTGACCCCCTCCAGGGGGCAGCAGACCTTGTTGTGCTTGTGCCTCTGTGAGGGCAGCCAAGGAAGCGTGGCGCGGCTGGTGCTCCCAACTTCCCTGTGGGGCAAGGTAGGGCAGAGGCTGTGCTCAGCCGGCTGCCCCTGCCCTCCCGGGCCACTCTCCCCGACTTGGGATCTCAACGTCCAGAGTGCTAACAACAGGGATCTTGGTGGCTAGCTCCCCAAGAGAATGTCCAACGCACAAGGTGGGCTGTGCGAGCAGGGAGCTGACAGGAGCTCTGCCAGGGGTGCCCACACCCACACTCACTTGGCCAGCTTCTGCAGCACCTGCTCACACTCCATCCGCTTCCGCTCAAGCTGCTCCTGGTAGGGCACGGCCCAAAGAGGGGTGACTACATCAGCGATGCACGTGGCCAGTGGGGCCGGCGGCTCACCCTCATCCTCACGCTGCCTCTTCCTGGCCATGGGATCAGCCTTGGGCCTGGCCAGACGCACGCTGAGAGGGCGGCCCTTCCACAGGGCGCCATGCAGCACTCGAAGGGCCTTGTCGCGCTCGGCGGCGTTGCGGAATGTCACGAAGGCGCAGGGAGGCTGCCCGAAGAGTTTCGTTTTGTGGGGCTGCAGCCCAAAGCGGCCCAGGAAGCGCCGCACGTCGCTGAAGCTGGCGTGGCGCGGTACGTTCTGCAGCTCCAACTTGAAGATCTCCGAAGTGAACAGGCCCGCCCGGATGTAACTGTAGGGCCCAGGCGGAGCCCCAGGCCCCGCGGCCTCGGCGTCCTGCTCCTCCTCCTCCTGCTGGGGTCCTGGGGCCGCGGGGCTGCCCGGAGCGCCGGGGCCGTCCTGGTCGGGGCCCTGCACGTGCGCCCGGCCCTGGGTGGAGACGGCAGACAGGCGGGCTGGCTGGGACCTGCGCGCCCGGCTCTCTGCCCTCCTCGCCGCGAGCCTCCCGCTCCCGTCTCACCGCCCGCCCCCGGCTCCGCCAGGTTCTCCCTTCTCCGTACTCCGCTGTCGAGCTCGTCATCCATCGTCCGGTCCGTCCGTCACCTCGTCCAGGGCCTGGCACACAGGGGACGCGCGGAGAGCGGGAAGGCCGCAGGGCCTCTGGCACGGCGGGGGCGGGACTCGAACCCTCGGTGTTTAAGGCGGGGTCACGGGCATGGGCTGCGCCGCCCGCCCGCCAGGGGACCGGGCCCGCGGATCGCCTCGACGGCAGCTCGGCTGTCGGCCGGCGCGCGCAGCCCATGCGGCGCGTCTCTATCGTCCCGACTTCCGGCGACGTAATCGTCACGCGCCGCTCCGACCCCTAGCCCGGTCCTCAAGCTCGAGGGGCGCGCGCGGCCGCGGAGCGGAAGTGCGCGCGAGGGCCGCCGGGAGTGCGCGCTCCCCCGACTACCAGGCGGGCCGGGCATGCGCCGCGGGCGTTTTGGCGGGAAGCGCGGGGCGGGCTGGACAATGAGAGTGTCCGCCTCCTGAGCCAATAAAGCTGCGCTGGTTTTGAATCGCGTCGTGTTTCCCGCCGCCGGGGTCAGGGGTCGGGGTTCGGGTCGCGGGGCGGAGGGAAGAGCGAGCGAGCGAGCGAGCGAGCGGGCGGGAGGTGCCGGCGCCAGACGCGGAGGAAGGAGCTGCGACCAGCCGCCGAGAGGCCGCGGAGCCAGCGACGACCGAGCCAGACGAGCCGCCGCCGCCGCCGCGCTCATGGCGGCCGCCAAGGTGGGCCGGGCCGGGCCGGGTGGGACGGGGCGGGGGCCGGGCGGGAGGGGGCCGCTACCGGCGGCCACGTGGGCAGCCCGCGCCGCCACCAACCCCCGCCGGCCTGCGGGTTCGGGAGCGGGGCTGCGTGACCTTGGGGCGGTCTGGCCTCGCTCTCTCTCTTTGCCGCCGGGTCGCGGGCGGGCTGCCGGCCTCCCTCTCGGCCCCTGTGGGCCCCGCACCGAGACCGCGCCCGCGGCCCGTGCAGGGCCCATTCATCCTGTGCTGGTCTGCGAAACGCCACCTGTCTCCGTCCTCGCGCGCATCCCTGTGGCGGCGGGGGCTCCGGGGGTGGCCGCGCGGCCCGGTGAGGTCCGGCCGAGGGGCCGGCGAAGGCCAGCATTTCTGGGCTGAGCCCGGGAGCGAAGACTTGGGCATCTTACTCTCCGGGTCTGTGGCTCGCCAAGCCACGTGCTCTGTGAGGCAACGTAAAACACGATCCTTTGTGCGCCTCAGTTAGTCCTCTGTACTGGATGTGAATTCTGTGGTTCTAATCTGTGCTGGTTATTTTGACGTGTAAATGTAGTTTTCTCAACCGAGATAAAATTGTTGGCAGAATTGTGAATTCTGTGAAAACACTAGCAGTCCGTGGAAACTTTTCTAATCTTCTAAGCAAAAGCACAGATTTTCTCAACCAGTAAAAACTCAAAGGGTTGCTTTTGCTTTGAGGGTAACGCACCCCTCGAGCCCTCTTCCATGTCAGTGTCCTTAATCTGCACTTGGCAGGATCATCACCCACATCTTACAGAAGAGGTGGTTTTTCCCTGGCACTGAGAGTTTAGGGAGCCCAGGCAACCTGCCCAGGTGTGTTAGTTGTATCTGGGCAAGGGTGTCAGAGTCAGGGTCTCACTGCAGGCTTCCTTGGCTCGGGACCCTTTTTCAACCCCTAGCTTTGAAGTGAGGCCCGGTCTAGTGGGGATGCCCACTGCAGGCACCAGAAGCTCTGACTCAACCAGCAGGGTCACGTCTCCATCCTTCTCCACAGGACACCCACGAGGACCACGACACCTCCACTGAGAATGCTGACGAGTCCAACCACGACCCCCAGTTTGAACCAATAGTCTCTCTTCCTGAGCAAGAAATTAAAACGTTGGAAGAAGACGAAGAGGAGCTTTTCAAAATGTAAGCAAGCTGGCGTCTCTGGAAGCAGGTACCTTTGGTGTGAGGCCTTAGTTTTTATGGGTGTCAAGCTCTCAGCTTGACCTTCAACCACACCGAGGGTCTAGTGGTGACCAGTCCCCCCAGCAATGAAGGCAGCTGTTAGAATCCCCTCACTTAGAAACTCACGGGTGCCCCTGCTGCCCTGAGGCCCGTCCTGGGGAGGGCACAGGCGCTCCCCGGTGTCCTGTCACCACTGCTGTGTTCGTGAGGGATATTTTTCCAGGCCTCTGTCCTTGCCACCCGCCTCTTAAGATTCCCACAGTCTCCTGCCGCTGATTGAACAAGGATCTTTACTGTCATCGCTGTCCTTTTCTTTTCCTTTAAAGTGGGGGCACCCTGAAGTTTATGAATTTCTCACAGTATTTTTGATGCATACAACATCTGGAATTACAAGTGAATGCGGGTTGTACTGCAGTTATGAAAATTACTTTCTAAAAACCTTACATGCTTCTTGGTGTTTTTGGCAAGAGGCCTCAGTGCTGTCACTTCAAAGCAGTGCTTGTACAAGCTGTGCATCCAGATGTTGGTGGTAAGGTGCAGTGCCACACTGACAGAGACAGGAGACGCCAGTGTAGTTACGAGTTAGTGGAAATGGGGCAGGGTGCAGACTCTCCCCCTCCTGTCAGATTCTGTCCAAGACACCAGGTGAAGGTTTGAGTGCTTTGCTGTGGAGAGGAGGAGGAAGCAGCAGGAATCGCCAGCACTGTAGCCCCTCCCTCTAAGGGAGGGAGGAGCTACCCACCACTCCCTGGGGCCTGGGCAAGGAGAGGGGTGCATGTTCCTTGGGTCTCAGAGTTTGCTGGGCAGCTCCCTGAAGCCACTGGTTCTCTTGGTCCGTTCCGCCCAGAAATGCTGCACCTCCTGGCGTCTTGGGGGAAGTGGAGCTGGCAGGGGGGCCATGGCAATGGGGCCGGGGCGCTTTCATGGGGATGCATCTCCCTTAACAGAGCTGAGCTTGGGACAGAGAGCAGAGTCTTCTGCACAAAAGGGACCGGTGGAGCTGGGGTCCTGCATGAAGCAGGCAGTGGGTGTGGTTGGGGTGAGCCCTCAGGACAGGACTGCCGGGCGCCCCCTGGTGCTGCTCAGGGCAGGGGTGGCTTGTGCAGGGCTCCTTGGCCTCCGTGCTGCCCCTATAGCCCCAGGAACACCAGGGAGCCCCTGCACCGCAGTGGCAGCCTTGGCTGGGAACACGGTGGGCGCTGCTAGGAAGTTGGGTCTTCCTGTTAGAAAGTGCGACTGTAGAAAGGTTTTTTACTCAATTATAGTGAAGTAAAAACTCGGAGTTTGGCCATCTTGCTCTTCTGGTGACGAGTTGTAGTGGTTGGAGTAAAAAGAACAGGGAGGGCGTCTGCTTGGAAAACCAGCATCGTGTGTCCCCTCCTGTGGCGTCAGCTCCTGCTCGTGGCTTTCCCTGCAGGCGGGCGAAGCTGTTCCGGTTTGCCTCGGAGAACGACCTCCCAGAATGGAAGGAGCGCGGCACAGGCGATGTCAAGCTCCTGAAGCACAAGGAGAAGGGGACCATCCGCCTCCTCATGCGGAGGGACAAGACTCTCAAGATCTGCGCCAATCACTACAGTAGGTGGTGGGGCTGCTGTGCACGGGGTGCCTTCCCACCCTCCCTTGTCCTGTCCCCACAGGGCCCCTGGGGGAGGACAGGGAAGGGCAAGGAGGTGGGGGAAGGCCGCCTCATCCTCAGCTGCCCGTGAAACAGCATGGGGGTGGGCAGTGGCCAGCGGAGGCCCTGGGACAGGACTGAGAGGTCAGCCCTGGGCATAGCGTGGGGGATCCACAGAGTCACCCAAGGCTTGGTTGGGGAAGATGTAGCAGTGAGTTCCCCGCCGTGTGGGCTGCTCTGCGGTGCTGAGTGTGTGTCCAGAAGCAGGCGCATCCTGGGCTCCATTCCTGACCCGGGGCGGTGCCTGCATTTCTGGAGGGGATGCATGTCTGGTGGGGAAGGGCCCCTCGTCTGGGCATACGGGCTGACTGCTGGTAGGGGCCCGAGGGATGGCCCCAGAGGGTGATGGGGCAGAATGGCCCTAGCAGGAATGGCCATCCCTGCACCACTCTCCTCCACCTTCATGCTCTGACTCCACGTCCCACCCTGGCCGGCTTCCCTCTAGCAGCTCTGCCGTCTACCTGCCCCGCCCAGCCTGCGTGGCCCTTGGGTGCTTTTGTTCTGCTGGGAGCTTGGCCCTCTCGGGTCTGTGGGGCCAGTGCAGGTGGGCAGCTGTGCTTGTTCCTGGCCATGGCTCTATCTTTTGTGATGTACAAGCTTGTCACAGGCTCTTGGTGTCCACTCCTGGTGTCCTTGTTCTCTGTGGTATCTGTGAATAGTGCAAGGCTGAGTTGTTGCCTTGGTCTGACCATGTGCCCTCCTGGGTGATGGCCCCATTTCCCACCTTCTGCCTCTCTGCTGCGCCCCGCCTTCTGTGGGCAGGTCCCTGATGGTGTGGACACGCAGGGACACAGCCACGGGATGGGTGCTCTTCACAGGAAGGGCTGGGCCCGCTAGGCCTTGTGGCCCATGTCTTCCCTGGGCCTGGGGGCGGCTTGGGCAGGGGTTTGGCATTGAAGCCCTTGGATGAGTTGGGATTGGAGACCCTTGCTGAGGTGTCTTCATAGTCAGGGAGCGGGCCACCATTTTCCCAGATTTAGGACAGTCCTGATTTTAAGTGAACATGAAGTTGGCGTGAAATCCAGACCCCAGACCAGTCCTGTTTTGCCCCAAGAAGGGCCTTCAGTGGTTGGGGTGAGTAGGCTGGCTTTGTAGCCAAATCGTCCTCATGGGACTTCTTCCTCCAGTCACGCCGATGATGGAGCTGAAGCCAAACGCAGGTAGCGACCGCGCCTGGGTCTGGAACACCCACGCAGACTTCGCAGACGAGTGCCCTAAGCAGGAGCTTCTGGCCATCCGCTTCCTTAACGCTGAGAGTAAGTGGGGTCTCAGGCCAGCCTGGCGGCTGCTGCCTCCTACAACACACCGCTTTGGCTGCAAACACCAGCACCGTTGCTTTCCAGGGAGAATTGACAGCCACTGGGAAGCAGTAGGGGCCTCTCCTTGCTCTGCTATCTGGTGGCCCCTCGGGGAAGGAATCTACGTGCCCAGACTCTGAGCCCATGAGCAGGGCGTGTCCCCTTACCATCACCTGGTTGCCAGCAGGGGCTCTCCCCACCCGGACCTCTCCCCTGCTGGGGCCCAGCACCCAGTAGCTGACCATCAGATGCTGAATGGACCTTGCTCTGTGTGTAGGGCCTGGAGGGCAGGATACCTAGAGGGGCCTGGTCCCCTGCCCCATGTTGCTCTGTCCAGGCTGCTGCAGGGTCAGAGGGAAGTGGTCCAGCTCCCCTGTGGTCGGCGTGGCCGTGGGACAGGCCTTGTGAATCTTGGAGCTTCAGACCCGGCAGGATGCATACTCTTCACTGCTCAGGGCTCTTAGGGAGCTTCTCTTCTTTCTGCAGATGCACAGAAATTCAAAACGAAGTTTGAAGAATGTAGGAAAGAGATTGAAGAGAGAGAAAAGAAAGGTGCTTGGGCGCCCGTGGGGCGGGGAGGGTGCCGATGGGGCTCTGCAGACTCACTCTGCACCCGGCCGTGGCCCCGGGCGGGTGCTTTTTCCGTCTGCCATAGGAATGTCCAGGGTGCTGTGACCACTTTGACCTGTCAAGGGCAATGCAGCCACCCTGGTACATGGGTGCTTTGTGGGGGGGGGGGCGAGTCAGGCCCCGAGTATGTGCTCGCTGGCCTGGCCTCGTGGCCCTCGGCCTGGCAATCAAGTCACGAGGTCTGCCTGGAGCCCCCAGAGGCTGAAGGGGCTTCAAGAGGCCCTCGTGGTCACCTGCTCACTTGGGGCCCCGTGGCGGTTGCCGAGCACCCTGATGGCGCTGGACGTGAGCAAGTGTCCACCTGGTGGCCCTGGAGGCACGCGGCGATGGGCTGGGCCTAGCAGTGCTTCTCTGCTCCTCACACATCCCTGTGTCTCGGCAGGATCGGCCAGGAATGACAGTGCCGAGTCGGTGGCTGAGAAGCTGGATGCTCTTACGGTGAAGGAACGCGTGGAGCCGGAGGGCACGGCCAAGGAGGGGGCCGGGGAGGAGCAATGAGTCCAAGGAGCTCTGTGTTTCCTTTCTCCGCATCTCTTCCCTCTTTCTTTTTTTAATTTTTCCCTACCCCTTCTTTTCAGTTCGTTTTTATTCTGTTTTGTTTTTTACAAGGGACTTTATATAAAGAACTGACTTCCAACATTCAGGTTGTTTTTTTCCTAAGTTTTTGCCCTATTGAGGACTTCAGAAAGTTCATTCCCCGGTCATGAGAACGTGCTGCGCTGACTTTCTTTTCCATGGTGGAAACACTTATTTATAGTCATCAAAAGTAGTGAATAAACACATTTGAAACCTGCGTGGAGGCAGGAGCGTGTGTGCGCCGGCCCCGTCCCGGGACTGTGGGTTCCTGCTGGCTCTGCTGTCGCTCGCTCTACCATGGCCTCCAGGCTGCTGTCGGCCATGGGCCGCAGTGTCTGAGCCGGTGCTGGGGGGCAGGTGGGCCTGGGAGGCCAGTGCTGTCCTCTGGAGGCGTAAACAGCCTGGCCCTTCCCCGTGGCCAGGAGCCGGCAGGCTTTTTCCTGGCCAAGGGAGAGAAGGGAAGCCCACCAGACCACCTTGGCTGTGGCACGGGGAGGCCACGTGGGTCTCCAGGCTCCAGCCAGGCTGTCTTTGGTCAGCCCTCAGTCCCCATGGAGGGAAAAGCCAATCCCACAGCATACGCACCTGGCCTGTCACTGGGCTCCACAGACTTCTTCGGATACCCCACTGCTGTCTTTGGACACCTGTCTTCTTGCTCCTGGCCCACCCCCTGGAATTGTGGACACCTGTGGTAGCTCTCAGTAAGGAATGTTTTCGAGAACGCAAGTGGGTTAGTGCCATTCAGGTTTCCCTTGTAAAGTGGGTCATCCTAAGAGGAGAGGTTTTCAGTGTGCTGTGGGCTCCAAATACACAGTCATCCCTGTGGTGGCCTGTGTCTGGGGAACATCCCAGGCTGGGAGGAGCCCCCACGGGTTGGAGAGCATGCCAGGACCTGACCCTGGAGTGGCTGTTCCTCCCTGGTGGCTTTGCCATTGCACCTCCCAGAGGCTGTGCGTTGTGGCCGGCCTGTCCTGTCCTCCCTGCGGCCACATCCAGTTCAAACCTCCCATCCTTGGTCTCTGGCAGACTCACCCCATAGGAAACCACCCTTGTTTTAAAAGCCAAACTGCAGGCCTCACTTGCCCCTGCCCTGGCAGCCCCAGGCCTCCCTTCCTCACTTTTGGGTGCCTGTGGTGGTCCTTCCCACCCAGGGAGGGACGCTGAAGCTTTCCCAGCTCCCCATCCCTAGGAGCTAGAGTTGGACCCCATCGCGGTGCATCAATGGGAGAGGCTGGTCCAGGGTCTGGTCCTCCAGGGAAGGGCAGTCAGACACCCCTGCAGACACAGAAAGGATGTTGAATGTCTGCCTGCTTTGGGCTCAAATACTAGTGAGATCCCACCTGCTGTAAAGAGAAGGGAAGTGAACCTGATCCCTTCTCTTGGGTGAGGACATGTGTCCAAGGGGGAAACCCTGGGTGGGGATGGCCCCTCAGGATGGCTAAGAGACAGCTGTGCTGTGACCAGGATGCATGAAAAGGTGATAACCAGGATGAACGGGGACACCGTGGGACCCTCTGATCCCCCAGCCAACATGTGTTCAGGCAGACGTCTGGTCACATGGGCGATGGTATGGGTATGGTGGGGGGAATGGCCATTCCATTCCAGGTCAGTCCTCTGGCCTGTAGCTTGGGCAAGCTTTCTGCCGTGCTTGGGAGAGGACGCCTGGGCCATGGCCACGCTCGTTCCTCACCACCTGAGACCCTTCTGCCCAGTCGGCAGGGACTGCAAGGGCCAGGCCTGGGGTGGGGCTGCAATGTGTCATACCCCAAGGCCCCCAGAGGCTGAGGCAGAGTGGGAGGTGTCTGCTCCAGGTGGAGTCTGCTCCCTGCTCACCTCAGCCCTGGGCCTCCTGGAGTGGGAGCCCACCACTGTTTCTAACAGCTCGTGGCCCTGCCTGCTGGGCTGGGGCTTCAGAGGCCCAAGTCCAGGCAAAGAGGGGCCTCCAGGCCAAGGAGCACCAGGGCCAGGGAGGGTGAGGGCCCCAGGTGGATGCCCTGGTGGGTCTTGGTTTCAGAGCGGAGGGCCCTGGGGGTGTGTCCTCACTGTGGAGGCTGCGACATGCCCAGGTCCCAAACTCCCAGAGGCTCGACTGCTGCATAGAGGCCAGCAGGCTGCCCGCCGTCTGCCCAGCACTGCGAGGCCGCTCACTGGTCCACCTTAAGCGACAGCAGTGGTGGCGCTGGTGGGTGGGATTTCCTGCAGGAGGTGGGCCTGCCCGCGGGCCTATCCCAGGCAGAGGCAGGGTGCCTGGCGCTTCCAGAAGGGCTCTCCAGCCTGTCCTGGGAGGCTGAGGCTCCCACCCTCACCCTCCTAAGCCTGCACCCTGGGCCCCCACCCTCCTTACGTTGCCTGCTGGCCTCTTGGTCCAGCTGAGTGCCCAGTGGGCAGGGGGTAAACAACCAAGGCGCCCTGCAGTGTCACTGTGCCAGGGGGCTCAAAGAGCTCCCAGGCGAGGGTGTCAGCCTGTCCCCAGGGACCCACTCTGAGGTGTTTAGGGAAAGTTCTATGCAAGCAGAGCCCAGAAGAGGACCTGCGTGCCAAAGTGCCAGGATCTGCGGACTGGGGACGGGGCCTGGTGTTCACCCTGTGTCCACCCAAGGGGCAAGGCCTCAGGTGTGCTGTGGCTGAGTGGCTTCAGAGGGTCCTGGCACTTGGCTAGCTGGGGCTGTGAGGCGAGGCCCTGCCCCGGCGGGTGTCCTGGGCCAGCTCCGCCCTGAGCACTGGGGACGGCGGGGCGGGATGGGCGGCAGTCGCGAGGGGCCCCCGCCTGGCCCCACGGTCCCCGCCGCCGGTCCACCTTAAGGGGCGCACTGACATCAGCACGCCGTCGCCGCCACCGCCCGTGGGGTGGGATTTCCTCCGCTGCCGCTGCTGCCGCCCGGTCCTGCCTGTCCAGTCGGCCCCGCCCGCCCGGCCCCGGGGAGGGATGCGGCGGCGCGGCGCCCAGGATGCCCCGCAGCCCCGGGACGCGCCTCAAACCCGCCAAGTACATCCCGGTGGCCACGGCGGCTGCGCTACTGGTTGGCTCCAGCACCCTGTTCTTCGTGTTCACGTGAGTTGGACGCGTCTCTGGGGCCAGAAGGGGCAGGGCTGTGTCCAGCGGTGGACACAGCCTGGCAGGAACCGGCCGGGGCTGGCAGGCTGGGAGGGGTTGTGGGCACCGGGGCTGAGGCGATGAGAGCCCCCACCCTAAGCCGAGGCTGACGTCGCCACATGCCCATCCTGGGGTGCCAGGGACAGGTGAGTCCTGGGAGTGAGGACACTGGTGTCCAGCGGGCACCTCATGCGTGTGCCAGGCCGGCCCTGGGTGTGAGATGCCAGGCCAGGCAGGGGAGTGTGTGCAGGGGCTGCCCAGGGTGTGGCTGCAGACCTGCCCTCCCCACAGGCTGCCCAGAGCCACTGCCACCAGCCCTCCTTGTGATGAAGGTGGGTGGCTCTTGGGTGCCCTCCCGGCTGCCCGGCCCCAGGCCAGAGTCAAGTTGTTCCCACGTAGGTGTGGCCTGGCCCGCCTGCCACGTGCCTGCCCCACAGTCACCGCCGACGCTGGCCTGGCAGTGCCCTCTGCTTTTCCTTGACCTCCTTCTCAGGAAGGCTCAGTGGTCGCAGCTGGAGGGACCAGGTGAGGCCACACCAGGGACACCGGCTGTGGTGGGTGCTGGACACTTGAGGTCGAGGGCAGGTGGTCTCGGCTGGGCAGCCTTAGCTGCTTCACCTGTGGCTCAGGCTGGCTTTCAGCCCAGAGCAGATGCTGACGACACAGCTCCCTCTCTGTGGTCGTGCCCCCCTGCCCCAGGCTCCTAGGGCTCAGGGAGGGGTCAGGGGCCTAGGCTTCAGTCACACAGATCTGCCACCACCCCCGTCCACAGCCCAGGTTGGGACACAGCCCAGTGACCAGAGCAACAACCACTCTGGCCCTCCTGGGGGCCTGTAGCCAGTGGGGCGTTTGTTCTGAGGCAGGTCAACCCCTCAGCCTGCGGGAGCCGGGGGCAGGGGTGAGCAGGAGTGGGCCTCAGCGAGGGCGCGGGTGGGAGGTGGCGGGGCCACACTGGGTGCCCACGGGGGCAGGCAAGCCCCTACCTGGAGGCTGGGCTGGGTGGGCACCACAGGCTGCCAAGAGTGTGTTTAAAAAAGGCCTGTGTGGACGGGCCTATTTCTGGCTTCCGTGAGCAGACGTGTTCTTCCACTCATGTGCTGCCGGCTGTGGGGCTGTGGGCAGCTCAGGCAGGACAGCGAGAGGACACGTGTCCCACTGGGGCTTCTGGAGGGGCCTACACTGGCCCTGGGGCCTAAGCAGGGGTCTCAGGGAGTCTTGGCACTGCTTCCGGGCAGCCTGGCCTCCACTTGCTGGTCCTGGTTTCTGACTTCCCAAGTGCAATTTAGTGTTTGTCCCCCTGACTTTAAAAGTAATACACGTTCTCTATTGAGAACTTGTGAAACGCAGGGAAAAAGTTTAACAGGAAATTGAAATCAACCCCACCCCAGAGAGCCTGCCCACCTCCTCTCCTAAGCACACCCGGGCCCCCTGAAGGGTACTTGCTGTGAGCCTTCCTGTGATTTCAGAGGGTCCTTACGCCCTCTGTCCTCACGCTGGAGCTCTGAGCCCAGTGACACCGATGCCGAGAGGTGCAGGTTTCCCTCAGGCCAGCACAGGTGCTCCCTGCGTCTCACCTGAGAGAAGGTGCTGCGTGTTCATTTGGAAGATGGGAGTGCCAGTGCAGCAGTCATCCAGCCAAGGGACCCTTGCTCACGCCCTGGGGCCAGGCTCCCTGCACCCTAAGACCATACTTTGTGGCCACATGGCCACCGGGGAGCCAGGCCTGCCCGCAGCCCGGCTGTGCTGCCTCCTCTGAGGAAGCTGGGTTTCTGAGCAGGGGCTCTGCCAGGCAGCCTAGGCCCATTGACGCCACCACTGCAGGTGATTCTGGGCAAGCAGGGCCAGGCAGTCCCTTCCTGGGACAGGCCTCTTGTTACCCTGGCTGGCACACACACCTCTGCCCTGGTTCTGGGCTCAGGCTCACGGCCTGCCCTACCCTGCCCTAAGGGCCCCTCAGGGCTTCTTCTCTGCTCCCTGGAACTTCGCCGGACTCCAAGTGGCCCCTGGCCCCCTCTCTACACTCAGTAAACATGAGTTGCCCCCTTCGGGGCAGGTCCACACAGGCAGCAGCTCCTTCAGGGTGGGGAGCCCAAGTCTAGAGGGCAAAGGACCCCTCCCTCGGGCCAGCTCGCTGAGGGGTCAGGACCAGCAGGACATTCAGATATGTCACCAGGAGAGGCTGGGGTGCAGAAAGGATGCCTGGAGGTGGGGGTGTCACCTCTGAGGATGGGCAGCATGCCACAGGCCAGGTTCCCAGTGGCCCTCCTCCTCCAGGAAGCCTTCCTGGGTTCTTGGTGTGGTCCTGTCTCCTTGGACCCCAGAAAGCCTTCGCACTCGCTCAGTGCCATGCTGGGTCAGGTGCTGGGAGGGATGAGAACCCCCAGGCCAGGTCTCTGCCCCTGCCCTTTCTCTTCCTGGATCCACTCTGCAGAACAGCCTGTGAACTTCAGAGAACCAGGGCTGCTTGGCAGGATACCAACACCCGCGGCCGCACTGGGCTGCCTTGTCTCTCTCCAGGGACAGTGGGCTGACCTCTGGGTTGTCACTGTGGGTCCCCAGGATGGGCCTGAACTCTCCCCACACTTGGAGGCCCAGTCAGGCCGCAAGGCACAGCCTGGGACGGTGAGGGGTCCAGCACAGAGCCAGGTAGATGGCGCTACTGGCAGGGACCACACAGGACTGGAACTTGCTTCATGGGGCCTGGTGACCCTGGCCCCCTGAGCTTGTTTCCTTACCTGCTCATGTGTCTGTAGGGATTGGCTGGTGGGTACATGTGGCCAGAGGCCCTGCCTGGCCAGACCAGGGCAGAGTGGCTGAAGACCCTCTAATCCTGTGTGCCCCATGTGTGAGCTTCACTAACCAGCCTTAATGAAGGACCTGATTTAAATGAAAATGTCTGAGTTAAAATTTTCCATTGCGCGTTTAGCCTCGGCCCCGTGCTGCCCTGTAGAACCCCACCTCCCCCCGACTTGGAGCCTCAGCCCAGGTGGGGCCACAGCACAGGCGTGTGGCCCTGATGCTTGGGGGTGGGGGCTGGCCGGGGGAAGGGCTTGGAGCCTTGGAGCTGGGCCGCTCCCAGGCCTGCCCTGGGCCCACAGTGTGGCTGCAGCCAGCAGATGATGTAGGATCCCTGCCTGGCAGGGTGAGCCTGGGGCACACGGTTGCCTGGGGGACGTGGAGTGTCATCCCTGTGGTCAGAAAGGTGGGCTGGGCAACGTTGCCTGCCAGGCTTGTCCGCACAGCCTCACGCCCGCCGGGGCCAGAGAGCAGAGGGAAGTCCAGAGAGGTCGGGGCGTGGGGGTCTGTGGGCGGAGGACGTGTCTGCACCTGTGTGCGTGTGAATGAGGGTGCAGGCATGCCACTTGCGCCTGCGTGTGGGTATCTGTACACACAGTGTTCTCACACGTGTCTTACATGTTGACACATCGGCACACGTGCCGTCTGTGTGATCGTGTGCACGTGTGTGGTCATGTGTATGCACGCTTGCGCAGTAGGTGAACATGTAGCCACACACGTGTGCCTGGAGCATCGTGTGTGCGTGCTGGTGCACTGCACACGTGTGTTTGCCTGGGGCCCTGCACTTTCATGTGGATTTGTGTGTGACCATGTGCCCGTGTGTGCTCATTCATTTCTCCTCTACTTGCCGTTTCTGGGCCTGGGCGGCGTTGGCTGGTGAGCCAGTCACTGGTAGGGCACAGTGCGGGCCTGGGCAGTGGGGTCGGGTGGTGGGAGGAGGCCACCTGAGGGAGGAGCGGGGACAGGACGCGTGGAAGTGTCTGATCCTGGGTCTGAGTCAAGCCTAGGAGACTGGAGGCGGTGAGTGAAGGGCGCAGGGGCTCATGTCCCAGTCAGAGAACCCAAGCCCCCTCCAAGCCTGCCCAACACTGGCTAAGCCCACCCTGCGCTCCCCGGGTACATGCTGCCCAAGCACGCAGCGGGTAGCTGGTGCCCACCAGGATGGAGGCCACCCAGTGCTTCACTGTAAGCGTTGCCCCTTTGCCTATCCCTCACCCCAGGCATGTCACTCAGGGCTGCTGTCCCTCTCATGCAGTCTGGGGAGTCATTGAGGCTCGGGAAGGACAATACACTGTGGACCGCCAGGTCTGATGGGAGCTCTGGTCAGCGTGGGGCTGGGGTTCAGTCCCTGCCTGCCTACATGACGGTTGAACCCCAGCTCAGATGTAGACTTACCCCCAAGACCCTGGGTGACAAGCCCTCAGACACCTGCTCCCTGTCTGTGAAATGGGGATGCACCTGGTTTCAGCACATCTGTCCATTCTCGGCCGCCCGGCACCCTGGGTCCCCTCAGCCCCTTCCTCTCCGGGAGCAGGCTGGCTCCACCGCGTGTGACAGTGCAGGTGCCTGAGAGCCACGTTTTACTTTTGCACAGACCATGTGGCCAGCCCTCTCCAGAAGGCATGTGGGGAGCTGGCCTGCACCACTGGGTGAGGTCTGTCATGCCCCACCTCTCCCCAGTTCTGGGCATACCTGGCTCTCTCACCTGTCCCCACTAGCACCTGGGCCTGTGTCTCCTCCCTCTTCTTAGGTAGACCGTGCCTCAGGGACCCACAGTCATCCTGCCAAATGGCATTGGGTCAGAGGCCCCAGACGCGCATTGAGTGCTGTCTGTATGCCAGGCTCCAGCATGCAGGGATGGGGGGTGTGGAAGGTGTCTGCTCCGGGCCACCTGGGCAAGGGGTGGCAGAGGAAGGCCCTCCTGGCAGAGGGAACCCGTGTCCTCAGGCTGTGCATCCACCTCATGATGGGTCCTAGAGCAGAGGAAGGGATAATCACGGCTCCCAGCCTGCGAGAGCACTGCCGTGGGAAGCGGAATCTTTAAATAGCCTCTCGTTTCCACTAAAAATAGAGAAGTTCTGCTGCCATGGGGGTGGTTGCTGGGGCGGCGGGGCTGGCTCCTGGCCAAGGCGGGCGTGGGTGCGCCAGTGTGGCCAGCGTGTGCTGGGCGGCAGGGAGGGCCACGGGCACCACTCACCCCGCTGGTGGCTGCAATGCCCCATTCTTGTGGTCGAGGCTGCTGTGGGGATCCCCACCGGCCCCCCACCTCCACAGAGGGCCTGAGTGTGGGGAGGGTGCCCCTGCTTGTCACACGGCCATGGGAGATGAGGAACTGAGGCCAGAGAGTCTTCATGGTACCCAGGTGGGTTGACTCAGGGACACACTGTAGAGTTGGGGCAGGAGCCCCAGGCCATGTGCCAGACCTGGTGGGTCTCCATGGGGGGACTCTGGCCAGGTCCTGCCAGGGCTGAGGAAGACACTCCCTCTGCCAGAGCATCCAGCAGGGAGGTGTGCAAGACCTTTTCAGGGAGCCAAAGGGAAGGCTGGGAAGGCTTCCTGGAACAGGGGGCAGCTTGGAGCCAAGTGGTGGGAGATGGCAAAGGGGTAGGGGTGCCATGCTTTCAGTTTCCAGCTATTCTGCCCTGCCATGTGGAGACAAACTAAAAAGAAGGGGCCACCCGGGTGGGGGGATACACCCAAGGCCCAGACCCTGAGACAGCACCCCTCAGGGAAGAACAGGTCCCATGTGCTTGCGGACCTCTGACTGTGGCTCCCCACACACACTGCACAGTCTCCCTGGAGAAGGGGCCCTGCTGAGCTGGGGCAGATCTGGGTGGGGCCCAAGGCAGGCCTGAGCTGCCTGGCGGGTCACTGGCTTCCATCCCTCACAGCACATGGGCAGAGTAGCCTCCTTTCCTGTCCTGGGCTCCCCCCCTAGTCTATACCCCTCAAGGCAGGGGACCCAGGGAAGATGCCAGCCAGGGCGGGAGGTTGTGGCTAGGCTCTGGCCACCCCTCCTAAATGGTGTAACCCAGCCTGTGGGCCTCTCTGAGCCTCAGTTTCCTCATCTGGGAGTTATGTTCCTAACAAGTACTTGGGGGTGCTGGGACCAGAGCTGGCACACAGGGAGCCTGCGCACAGCCCTGATGATTAGAGGTCTCCCAGTCAGCCTGTGGCAACAGTGGCCTCCTGACTGCCGCTCTGAGCACAGTGGTACCCTTGAAGCTCTGCCTGCACATGTGTGGCCACGCCTAATTCCTCTGCCCTGAGAATCCTCCCCACACACCCGCCACACCCCAGACCCAGCTCTGCCCTGCTGTCTGACACAGGTGCCCGTGGCTGACACGAGCTGTGTCCCCAGCTGTTCCTGTCTACAATGGCATCCTCTTCCTCTTCGTCCTGGCCAACTTCAGCATGGCCACCTTCATGGACCCCGGCGTCTTCCCCCGAGGTAAGGCCCTGGGCCGGAGCAGCTTAGCAGCTCACTTCTGCTAGAGTGTGAGTGGCTGACTTGGGAGAGCCTGGCGGGGGTGGGGGTAGGGGTAGAGGGCCCCAGTGGGCGGGCTGGCTGGGGAGAGGCTCTGCCAGGGAAGTCACTCTCCTGCCGCTCCACCCCGTCCTGGCCCACAGCGGACGAGGACGAGGATAAGGAGGACGACTTCCGGGCCCCGCTGTACAAGAACGTGGATGTGCGGGGCATCCAGGTCCGTATGAAGTGGTGCGCCACCTGCCACTTCTACCGCCCGCCGCGCTGCTCCCACTGCAGCGTCTGCGACAACTGTGTAGAGGTGACCACCCCTCCCACCCCCGCCCCAGCCCTCCTCCCTGCCCACCGTGCGCCCTGACCCGCTGCTCCTGCCCAGGACTTCGACCACCATTGCCCCTGGGTCAACAACTGCATCGGCCGCCGCAACTACCGCTACTTCTTCCTGTTTCTGCTGTCACTCAGCGCACACATGGTGGGCGTGGTCGCCTTCGGCCTGGTCTACGTGCTGCACCACGCGGAGGGTCTCGGTGCCGCACACACCACCATCACGTATCCTTGGCCTGACCACGGGGCCGTGAGGGGACACCTCTCGGGGGTCTCGAGGCTCAGAGTCCCTGGGGAGCAGGCTTCCTCCCGGAATGGGTGGTGGGGAGGGGTGGGTGGTTTGTCCACAGGCACCTGCTCTGTGTCTTCACCCCTGGCCGTTGGCCTTAACAGGCCAGCATGGCCGTCATGTGTGTGGCTGGTCTCTTCTTCATCCCTGTCATTGGCCTCACTGGCTTCCACGTGGTGCTGGTCACTCGGGGTCGAACCACAAATGAGCAGGTGCAGACCAGGTGGGGCTGTTCAGGGTGGGGATGGGGATGGGCATGAGAGGGTCCCAGGTGAGCTGAGGGAAGAGCAGGGCTGCACAGGGGCTGGGGGTCGGTCAGGGCAAGGCCATGGGGGCTCTGAGCCAGTGTGGCCTGGGCAGCTGTGGTGGGAAGCTCTGGCCCTGCAGCCCCTGGGGGTGGTTTGGGATGTGGGGTCTGGACTGCCCTGTATCCTGCTCACTCCCACCTGTGGACACTGTAGTCACTAGGGAATGAGAGCCCAGAAATTCCATAGCCACACACAGGGGCTGGCCCTGGTGACCTGGGTGGGGGCACCCCTGGGCTGGCCCGGCCTGTCTCCATGCACTCCTTGGCCTGGACCCAGAGTGGCTAGGCTGGCTGAGGGGTTCGCTGTCCACAGGTGACCGGGAAGTTCCGTGGGGGAGTGAACCCCTTCACCCGTGGCTGCTACGGGAACGTGGAGCACGTGCTGTGCAGCCCCCTGGCACCCCGGTGAGGCCTGGGGGGGTGGAGGGGCCTCTGCTGGGGTGGGGGTCAGCCATGGATCCTCAGCCTGATCAACTGACCACTGTGCCGCTGGTGCAGGTATGTGGTAGAGCCGCCCCGCCTGCCGCTCGCCGCCCGCCTGAAGCCGCCTTTCCTTCGGCCGGAGCTCCTGGAGCGAGCGGCCCCTCTCAAGGTCAAGCTGAGCGACAACGGGCTAAAGGCCGGCCTGGGCCGCAGCAAGGTGGGGCCCGGGGTGGGACCGGGGTGGGGGGCGGGTGGACCTGGGGTGGGGTGGGGGTGGGGCCTGGGATGGGAGAGGGTCAGACTGTGGGGGTGGGAAGCAGCCCAAAGTCAGGGGGCCTGGACGAAGTTGGGAGGGCTGGGTGGATTCTGTGGGAGGGTCCACACCCCGGGAAGGAGTCCCGGTTAAGCCCCACCCCCGGCCTGCACCCTATCCACCACTGACCACGCCCCCTCCCAGTCCAAGGGCAGCCTGGACCGGCTGGATGAGAAGCCGCTGGACCTGGGGCCACCGCTGCCCCCCAAGGCAGAGGCCGGCACGTTTGCCAGCGACCTGCAGACCCCACGCCCGGGCAGTGCTGGTGAGGTGGGGGCGGCCGAACGGAGGGCGGGGCGCGGACTGATCCCAGCTTGACTGTGGTCCGTCTCCTCCAGAGAGCGCCCTGTCGGCGCAGAGGACCAGCCCCCCGACACCCGCCATGTACAAGTTCCGGCCCGCCTTTCCCACGGGTCCCAAGGCGCCCTTCTGTGGGCCGGGCGAGCAGGTGAGGAGGCCCCGCCCCGCCCCGAGGTCCCGCCCCCGAGGAGGTCCTTCTTGAGACCCCGCCCTCGGAGGCTCCAGAGCCCCACCCCCAGGCCTCACCCCGAGGGCCCCGCCTGGGTCACAGAGGGTGCGGGCATCCCAGCTGGGGGCGGTGGAGCAGGGCAGGGCAGGGCAGGGTGTCCAGGGAGGGGCTGGCACAGAGTCCTGGACCCCCCCCCACTGCCCTTGGCCAGCGTTGCCTCTGCCCCCAGGAGTCTTGTGTGCCTGGGTGCCTGGAATTCCACCATTAGTCACTGCATACGCCGGCGTGGAAGCTTCAGAGGAATCTGAGATTGTTTGAGGAAGCACGCGGAGCAGTGGGCAGCCTGAGCAGGGACCCAGAGCCCGAGGTTCCCGGGCTGCCTGCCTCCTTCAAGGCCACCCAAGGGCAGGGCCGTGGCTGGGATGGCACTCCTAGACCAGCCCATATCCCCCAGGGACGCCCCCTCCACCCCGACCAGTGTCCTGCCTGACCCTGCCTCTGGGGCCCACTGGTCCAGGCAGTCACTCTGGGCCTCCCTGGCCAGTGTGTGGTGGCCCTTCTGGGGAAAGGGGATCTTTAGGTGGTTACCCCCTTCCTGGGATTGTCCTGTGTCTTACGAAGGGTCCAGCTCGTTGGCCAAGTGCCTTGAGGTTATATTTGCCCCCAAACACGCCTCTTCTGGGTTTTGAGGTTCCACAGGCTCTTGTCCCAGCCCAAGCCCAAGCTGGGTAGTCTCCGAGGGTACCACCCTGGTGTCTGCAGCAGCCAGCTCTGGCCTTGCACTGCCCGCCCTGCCCCTCAGCTGTGGGGTGTCTGGGGGAGGGCCCTGGGTTGCTGTGGAGTTATCAAGTCTCCTCCAGGTCCTGCTCCCCAGGCTGACCCTGCACCCGCTTCTCACCTGGGGAGTGCAGCAGGGTCACATGTGCAGCCTTCCCTGGGGAGATACTGGAGCCCTTCTCCCCTCCACCCTGTCCCCACTTTCTTCCGTAGTGGGCAGGGGACAGAGAGCTTCTGGGAACAACTCAGTTGCACCTGCTGCTACCTTTGATGCTACCAGGACTGCCACCTCCAAGTGGGCACAAGGCACTTGGTGACCAGGCAGGGCATGGCTGGTGGGCAGAGGTGGACATCACCCTCTCTCCCTGCAGGTCACAGGCCCTGACTCCCTGACTCTGGGGGAGGACAGCATCCACAGCCTGGACTTTGCATCTGAGCCCAGCCTGGACCTTCCTGACTACCCGCCCAGTGGCTTGCATGCGGCCTACCCACCGTCCCCACCACTCAGCGCCACTGACACCTTCTCGGGTGCCTTGCGCTCCCTGAGCCTCAAGGCTGCAAGCCGGCGGGGTGGGGATCACATGGCCCTGCAGCCCCTGCGCTCCGAGGGTGGGCCCCCCACGCCCCACCGCAGCATCTTCCCCTCCCATGCGCTGCCCAACCGCAACGGCAGCCTGTCCTATGACAGCCTGCTGAACCCTGGCTCGCCTGGGGGCCACACGTGCCCGGCCCACCCCTCGGCGGGTGTGGCTGGCTACCGTGCTCCCTACCTGCATGCAGGGGCGGTGGGTGACCCCCCGCGGCCCCCACCCCGCAGCTTCAGCCCTGTGCTGGGTCCCCGGCCGCGGGAGCCCTCGCCCGTGCGCTACGACAACCTGTCCAGGACCATCATGGCCTCCATCCAGGAGCGCAAGGACAGGGAGGAGCGCGAGAGGCTGCTGCGCTCTCAGGCCGACTCACTCTTTGGAGACTCGGGCGTCTACGATGCGCCCAGCTCCTACAGCCTGCAGCAGGCCAGCGTGCTGTCCGAGGGCCCCCGCGGCCCGGCGCTGCGCTACGGCTCCAGGGATGACCTGGTGGCCGGTCCCGGCTTCGGAGGTGCCCGCAACCCGGCGCTACAGGCCTCACTGTCCTCGCTGTCCAGTGCCGTGAGCCGGGCGCCACGGACCTCCTCCTCCTCCCTGCAGGCCGACCTGACTAACAGCAGTGCCCCAGGGACCCGGCCCCCCAGTGGCTCGCACAGGTCGCCCGCACGCCAGGTCCCTCCGTCCCCTCCCGGCACTCCTCGCTCGCCCTCCTACGGGGGCCCCAAAGCCGTCGCCTTCATCCACACGGACCTCCCGGAACCGCCGCCCTCACTGGCCATGCAGAGGTGGGTGCTGGGGTGGCAGTTGGCTTCCTGGCACAGGGCAGCTCTCTGGCCGCCTGCAGGACCTCTTGGCCAAGCTCATGTGGGTTGCCCGGGAGGCCTGTGGCTGCCTAGCGGGGAGGGCCTCACCCACCTTGAAGGCTTCTGGTGGCCTATGTGAGGGCTGCCCAGTTCCAGGGTCCCCCAGCAGGTCTGGGACCGGGGGCAGAAGGATTGAATCTTGAGCCCAGTGCCCCACATTCTGCCCCCACTGCACAGACCCAGTGTGTGGGAGACCCTGGTGCCACTTGCCCCATCCAGAAGGCTGAGTCAGGGGGATGTCACCCCACAGAAAACATGCCACCCTGGGTGCACACAGCCCCAGGAAGCAAGGGCTTCCCTGCTCAGAGATGGGAAAGCTGAGGCTCGGAGTGGGCAGGCAGGTCCCAGGCCCCAGAGGTGGGTGCGGGCTGCTTGCTTGTCAGGGTCAGGTCCAAATACAAGAGCTGAGCACCTGCTGTGTGCCAGCCCCATGCTGGGCATCACCAGGCGTCAGCCAGCTGCTGGGAGCAAGGGATGGGTTGGCCAGGAGGTTGGTGTTGTGGGTGCAGGTCAAGAGGGTGCCAGCCAAGAGGCAGCCAAAGGAGGGAGGGGCTCCTGCCCACATGAATGTTTGGGCAGCAGTGTCAACCACACCATTGGTCAGTGCTGGATAGGCTGGGGGGCAGAAGGGCAGCCCCTCGTTTTCCTAGGAGGGAGCAGGGAGGAGGCCACCTAGTCACCTCTGGGCTCCAAAGCTCGGGGCACCCGGACAGGGCAGGGTCCAGGATCTCATCTGGCCAGCGTCCCCCTGACCTCCCTGTATTGTGTGGCCTGTGCCAGTCCAGTGGGAGTGACCCAGTGGCTTGGGAGGCCATTGTGGTGTCTCTCTGTCCTGTGACAGCAGGACCCTTCCCCTGCAGGCTCTGCACCCCGACGCAGCTCCATGTGAGAGCTTTTGCGCTCAGATGCAGGGGCTGCCCAGGGCTCCATCTGTGTCTGTGTCCTCTGTCCATTGCCTCTGCTGGCCTCTGTCCTGCCGTGGTCCCGTGTTCACCGTGTGCGTGCGTGTGTCTGCTTATTTTGATGCAGGGACCACCCTCAGCTGAAGACCCCCCCAAGTAAGCTTAATGGGCAGTCCCCGGGCCTGGCCCGCTTGGGCCCTGCCACCGGCCCCCCGGGGCCCTCCGCCAGCCCCGCCCGGCACACGCTCGTTAAGAAAGTATCCGGCGTGGGTGGGACCACGTACGAGATCTCGGTGTGAGGACTGACTGCCACTCGTCGCCGTGGCACCATGGGAGCCAGGAAGCCCCAGCGGCTGCCCCCCTCCCAACTTCTCTGCCCCGGGAGAGGAGGCCCAGGCTTGGTGTGGACGCATCGGCGGGAGAGAGAACCACGCCTCCACGAGCCTATCCCTCGTCCTCGGCCCGGCCACCCACCCATCTGCTCACCAGGGCACAGCCCAGACAAGGGCCATGAGGCTGCAGGATCTATGTGCTGGCCCCACGGGCGGGGCCAGCATGGGGGCTGGACTGCACCTGTGCCCCTGAGATTGTCACCAGGCCAGTGCCCACCCATTTCCCTTACAGATGGGTCCTCCCAGACCGAGGACCCTGCCGCCCGGCTGCTCCTAACCCTCTGGAAGCTTGTGGCTTGGCAAGGCCTTCTCTTCTGCGGGGAGTCCAGGCCCAGCTCTGGGTTTTGAGGGACCGTGGGCAAACGGGCAGCCAGCTGTGGGTGGGGTCCTGGCTCCATGTGTCTCGTCTGGCCCAGCTGGTGGGCGTGTCCCCGTGTCTGTGCGCTGAGCTGCCCTGCTGCGTCCCATGTGTTAACGCTCAGGCTCCGCTGCTCCCACTGCCGGGAAACTCGCTTTAATTGAAGCCTTAACCTCTGCTTTATGCTCTTGTGGGAGGCGCTGGGGGCCGGGGGAGCAGCCACAGGGGGCCCAGAAGACCCCCACCCAAGGCACGCAGCGTCCAGGCCCCGCTGGAGCCTCCGCGCCCATGTGGGAAGCACATTCGGGAGGGTCGGCGTTTTGTCTGGCGCCAGGGACCCGCGAGTAAGCACACGGCAGCGTCCGCTTGCGTTGTGTCTGTTTTATGTTTTTATATCTACATCTATATATCTATAATTTTATTAAAAAAAGAAAAAGAGTCATTTTGATCCTTTCCTTGAGCCCCTGGCCTGGTGGGGGGAAGAGCGGGTCCAGCTCCGGGAGAGGCCGCTGACTTATGCCGAGTTGGAGGCCGGGGAGGTGGGGGCTGGCCGGCTGGTCTTTGGCTGACAGGCGTGAGGCTCCCCTGGGTCTGCGTCATCCCTGGCAGTGACAGGCTGTTTGGAGAGCGGCTGGGGCTGCAGCAGCCTCAGGGGCCCCTGGGGCTCCGGGAGTAAGGAGTGCCCGCTGGCTGGAGGCCCTGTGGGGCCGCCGCCACGTCCTGTAGCTGCGGCCCCTGGGGCGGAGGCAACAGGAGCACACAGCTTCCCAGAGCCACGTGGGAGGTGCGCGGGCCTGGGTGCCCAGTGGGGGTGGTCCTGCCTTGCTGACCTCCACTTTCTGCTTCTTTCTCACGGGACGCTGCAACCGCAGGGGGTGGACCGGCACCTGCAGCCGTGGATGGGGGCGGCGTGGCCAGCCCCGGGCGCCCCCCGGCCTGCACCTGTGCCACCTCGGCCTCCCTGAGGACCGCCCAGCGCTGCGGGCCTCCTGGAGCCCGGCTGCTGGGGCGCCCTACCGCGGGGCTGTGTGCCGCCTGCACTCGGCTGCCTCCAGCCTTTTCCCCAGCCTCTCGGGGCCTGAGCGGGACACCAAGTAGGCCCCTCCAGGGCTCAGGACAGCCCAGCCCAGAAGGACAGCCCAGGAGGCAGGCTGCCACGGACCCTGGGATGTGGGCTGGGGTCCCCTCTCCACCAGCCGCACCTTGTCTGACCCCGAGCCCACCAGGGCCCGTGACCCTGTGCCCTCCCACCTCAGGAAGTCCCCACCTGCTGCAGAGATTCCAACGCCCCAGGCAAAGGCCCCTGGGCTGCTGGGACCAGCACGGCCTTCCCAGGTGCCTCATCCCCAACCTCCCTGCCTGACCGAGCACTTTACATGCCACTTCCTCCCCAGGGAGCCTGGGCTCTGTGGGTGGGCCGAGTAGGGGCCTCAGGTGCCCCTGCAGATCAGTGCGCTCCCCTCTCCCCTCACCCAGCACACGGACAGATGCCTTAACCTCCTGGAGCCCCCACCAGGTGGGCCGCAGGGGCCTGGCCAGGGCGGGGTGACCCCGCCGTCCAGCGCGGTTCTGCTCATGCTCTGCCCTGGCCCCGCCCGGGCGGTCTTGACTCCACTTGGAGATGCTGTCGCACCTGAGGAGCTCAGAGGGCCTGGCTGCCCACAGCCCTGCCGTCCCCAGACAGCTGGGCAGGGCCACCTCCAGGGGAGGGGTGGAGCCCCGGCCGCCCTGCTGCCTGGGTGGGGGCTCTGTTTCTCCCACTTGGGGGTGAGCAGCCACACAGCGGTTCTCTATTGTTCGAAAAGGTACCCCCCACCCCACTTTCATGCACTAAATAAAACCTTTGGTGTTTATCTCCACGACTCTGTCCACAAATGTGCTCCCCCGTCTTTTGAGCCTTGGGCAGTGCCAGGAGCCTGCACAGGACAGGGACCCTGGGTTGGGGAGGGAACAGGAACAGGGGTCATGGTGGTGACTGGGCAGGTGTGGGGAGGGTAGGGTGGTCAGCCAGATAGGAACAGGGTTATGTGAGGGGTATGAGGCCACTGGGTCAGCAGAGCCAGGGCTGAGACCCTGATCCCTGTGGTCTGCTGGTTGGGTCGGCCCCAGGGGTGAGGCCTGAAGAATCCTGTCCTACTTTTAGTGGAGCACCCCCTGCACACCCTCAGAGCCCCTCTGGGAAGGGCTGGGGGCTTCCTCTGGAGAGGCTGCCGTGGGCCGGGAGGCTGGAGCATGGGGGATGAGGCAGGGGCGCCACTCTGAGGGACCCCCACGGCAAGATTGGCCTCAGAAGGTGGCAAAGGCCCTTGCCCCACCCCATTTCCATGGAAACAAGCTCACAGGCCATGTGTGTCATGACTATATGTCCACCACAGGCCCAGCCCTCATGACAGACCCTGCCTCCATCCTTCTCCAAGGCTCCTGGCAGGGACAGTGCGTGGCAGTGCCATGGGCAGGGGCCAGAGTGGCTGCTGGGCACCAGGGGCAGCACTGACTGCCTGGCCTCCTCCTCACTGGGGCCGTTGGGCCTCCGGCCTAGAAGGGCAGGAAGTCATCCACCTCGAGGCGCAGGAACGGGCCCAGCAGGGCCCGGAGCTTCCAGACGGCGGCGCGGCTGAGCAGGGGCGGCACCAGCCCCTCGAAGGGCGCGGGGTCCACCACGTACACGTAGGCGGCGGTGCAGGCCAGCAGGGCGCCCAGCAGCAGCCTCAGGGCCAGCAGCCTGCGGGCGGTGGTGGTCAGGGGGCGGGGGCACCCGTAGGGACTGTCCCTGGGGACTGGGCTCTGCCCGGGTGCTCACATGGCCACCTACCAGAGCTGGCCTTTGAGGCCCTCGGAGCATCCCAGCTGCAGTGGTGCCTTCTGCGGGAGAGGGGCGGGGTCAGAGCGAGGTCTTGCCCCCCCAACCCTCCAGCGCCCAGGTAACTGTGGTCTCCTGGCCTCGCTCTCCTCCAAGTGGGGCGTCCAGGGTGGGGCCAGACCGGGAGAGGGGCTTACCCCTATGCATGCCATTTGCTGCTCCTTCCTGGCCTGGGTGCGGCATTGGGCCTGCTCCCTGGGTGGGGATCCATGCAGTCAGTGCCACATGCATCACCCCCCTCAGCCTGGCACCACCTGGCCTGGTGCAGTGGAACTGGGGAGGGGTCAGGGATTGGCCCACCCCATCCTGACCAAGACAGCTTCCTCCACCTGGGCTCAGGGTGCCCCCCAGTCCCTCCATCCACATCACCCCATAATCTCCAGCTGGATGTCCTCCATCTGGTCCAGCACACCCCGAATGTCCTTCTTGAGGTTCTGGAGGGCAGAGAAGGTAAAGCAGGTGCACCATCTCCACTGCCCTGCCCCTCCCCTGCCCCTCACCACCCCGCCCAGTCCCTGCCTTCGCCTCCTCTGGGTGTCACCCTTTGGGGACCTACCAGGAGCCCGGTGGCCTGGTTGTTCAGGGCCATATGCACCTCGGCCACGCCGTCCCACACCTGGTGGGAGGGGGGAGACTGGGTCACGCCCCAAGGAGCAGGACCCGAAATGAAAGTACCTCAGCAGGTGGGACCCCGGCGCCCCTCCCACCCTGCAGGTGGGCACCTCAGTGATGGCCATCTTCTTCCTCTCAAAGGACAGTCGGATCTGCTGCAGCTCATTCTGGGGGTGCACAGTGTGGGCACAGGCAGGGCCAGCAGGTGGTCAGCGCCTCCCTCCCCGCCCGCCCGGCCTGGCTCCTAGGGCTCACCTGGGACTGCTGCACGAAAGACTCTTCTCCCCGGCATAGCTCCTGCTGCAGCAGCTGCAAAGGGGCCCTGTCCTCTGGGGGCCGGGTGCTGGCCGCCTCAGGGGGCTGCAGAGGCGCCCCTGGGTCAGCCCCAAGGCCATCAGCAGCATTCATGGTCATGGACTGCTTGGAAGTGGGAGCGGGGGTGTAGTGCATGGAGTCACAGGGTCACTGCTGGCAGCCACCTGTGGTCCCACCAGGGCCAGGCCCCCACCACACACTTACCCAGGCCAGGGCCGTGCAGCTGGAGTGCTCCCGGCACAGGGGTAGGAACTGCTGACCTGGCCCCAGGAGGGCCCCAAGCTGCTCCCGAAGGTCCTGGTTCTGCCTTTTCTGTGGGTGGGGGCAGAGAGATGGGACCACCTGTCACAGCTGCCTCTCAGGTGGGAGGCTGAGGCATAGGGGCCTGGGGCAGAGGGGAGAGGGCGTGGCCTGGCAGGGCTGGGAGCAGCTGAGAGCTGGGCCACAGCCAGGTGCTGAGCGCATGCTGGCCCTGTAGCTGCAGCGGGCGCCACACTCACCAGATTCTGGTTCTCCTGCTCCAGCTGGAGGAAGGACTGCTCTGCAGGCCCCAGGGGCATGCTCTGGAGCTGGGAGGGGGCTGCCCTGGGCGAGGACGGGGCACCTGACCCCGGCGGCAGGGGCGGGCACGGGCAGGGTCTGGGCCCTGAGCTGGGCCCTGCCCCCTGCCTGGATGTCCCCTGCTCCCGGCCCAAGTGCAGCGGCCAGCCCCACCCCAGCCCGGTGTCTACACATCCCTGTCTCGGCCCTGCTGGGTCTCTCGGCCTCTGCCGCTGCCTCTCTCCCTCTTCGCTTGGGATATAGCTCCCAGGTACCTCACCAGCCACCCTGGGTCCCCCCGCCCCTGCCCCTGGGGCTGGGAAAGGCCTGGCAGACTCGATCGAGTGGGTGGAGCTGAGAGGCACCAGGCAGGGCCACCTTACAAAGCCCTGGCAAGGTGGGTCCAGGCATCCTCCATGGCTGCTCGAAGCTGGGGGTTGGGGGCACTGGGGGTGGGAGTGGCCACAGGGTCCCAGGGTTTTTGGCCCCTCCATACCTCCCTGTGACCCCTTCCTGAGCCCAGGTCCAGGCTTTGGCCTGGCCCAACCTGCCACCCTCTTACTGAGGGCCCTCTGGGTGTCATGGCTCACAGGTACCTCAGGGGACCTGTCACAAAGGCCTGGGCATGGCCAGGGAAGTCATAATGGGCTGGGGTTGTGGCCAGAGCCAGGACTGGCAGGGCCCTTCCCACCAGGTCCCTGCTCCTGAAGTGGCCCCAGCTGTCAGCCCTCTGCGTCTTCCTTACCATACCCGCCTCAGCCGGTCACTCAGACACGTGGTGAAAACAGAATCAGTCAACAGACAAGGTGTCCAGTGTGACCTCACGCCCGTGTCCCTGAGTGCAGCCATGCCGACCTTTCATCCCGCACAGCCAAAGTCTCACAAACTCACTCCTCACACAGGGGGTGCCCTACAGCCTAGCTTTTTACCTAACATATCTCCAAGGTTCTAAAAATCATTTATTAAACATTTCAGTCCTGCAAGGACAGTTACTAGCCTCTCTTTACAGGTGGGGGAACTAAGGCAGGAAGACACTGAGTCCTGTGCCCAAGGCCACCTGTTGCTCAGTGCGGGGGAGGGGTGTGTGCGGGGGAGTGGGGGGACCAGAGTCTCCTCCTCAGAGTATTTTTTTAACAACTGCAGAGGGCATCCAGGGGTGGAGCCCGAGGCAGGCCCCTGGACGGTCTCTCCTCCCTTCTTTCCAACATCTGTCATGCTGTCTGTCCCATTGCACCCCTGCTCGGAGCCCCTACCTCTCTGCCCCTTTCTCAGCTCCCTCCCTTGTCCTGCGGGTGCACCCTCAAGCAGAAAGGTGGATTAGAGGAAACTTGACTGCCTCCCTCCTGTCCCTTTGTCCTTGCCCCTCTGCAACGGGCTCCCTCTATTCACCCTGGACTCCAGGCCAGGCTGGGGGTTGGCTTGGGCCAGTGGGCTGTTACCAATGTGTGGGCAGCTGAGATCTGAACAACGCTTTTGTGTTGGGCCTTGGCTCTCTTGGTGCTCAGGGGACCCTCTGCAGAGGGCAGAGGGAGGGCACGGCCCTGCTATGGGACGCGAGGTCGCAGGGAGGGCGGCTCTTGTCACCCAGCTGGTCCCCAGCTGCCTCTAGCGGGGTTGACAAGCCCAGTGAGACGGCAGAGACTCACCCGCAGAGCCGGCCAAGTCGCCGAGGCCTGGCTGACCGGCACTGGTTTTAGACTCCGAGTTTCTCAGCGGTCTGTCCCTCGGGCCTAGATCATGAGCTACCTCGAAAGTCTGAAGGCATCTTACTGTGACCTCACGCCTGCTGGGTGTGAGGCTGGGCCGTCAGCTCAGAGGGCGCCTCCCGCAGAGGCTGAGGGGCCCTGGTCCTCGGTGCTGCCGCCCAGGCCCTGCAGCAGCCACGCTTTAACATTCCAAGACTTCTCTGCCTGCCGTTCTTTGAGAGCCCCTCTTCTTTTTCAGAGCTCCCTGTTCTGTTTTAGGGATAAAGTGGGCTTTGAGGGGAGGGGAGCTTTCGATTCCTGCGCTTTCTTTGTGGTTCTCTTCTTCTGCCTGGTCTGAAACCTTCCTATCAGGCCCTGCCGTCAAGCGTCTGGTTTCCTACTCCTGTGTGCAGGTAGACGGGGCGGAGCTGGGGTGTTTTTCTCCCCTTTAGGAGCTGGAGTGTCCCAAAGTCAGTCCCCTGAAGGAAGGCCTCCTGCCTCTGGGTAGATGTCTGGAGAGGGGGACAGCTCAGGGAGTTTGCCTGGGCAGTCCCGGTGTCACCTGCTGTCCCTCATGCATACTGGATGGCCATCCCAAGCCATCCCCTAGCCAGCCTGGTTTCAGGGCCCTGCCTCGTCCACACTTAGGGGGCCAAGTCAGCCCCCACTTCCCATCCGAAGAAGTTTGTCAGCATCCCTCGTCTGCAGGTGGCCTCGCTCCTGTCCTCTTTATGGGACAGATACGCTGTAGGCACTGCCTCAGGGGGCTCACCAACAGAGCAGGGGGCACACACAGTCCACAGTCTGTGTCCAGCTGGGCACATGTGGCCCCAGCCCCAGGAGGCCCCTCTGTTTCTAGGGTGGGGGTGCATCTGTGCAGCCTTAACGACAGGCTGTGGCTGGGGATGGGCTGGGAAGGACGGACCTGGAGCCCTATCCAGGCTCAGTGGGCCCCTGTGCTCTCCCCCAAACTGTTCAGCCAGCTGCGGGTCTGCTCAGCCACCAGGGAGGAGGGAGCCTCCAGGGCCCTCCCCTGGCTTCGGGATGTGCTCAGCTCAGGGCACTCTTCTGGGAGCAACTCGAGATGGGGACTAAGAAAGGCTTCTGGAGTGGAGTGGGGTTTGGTGGGGGCAGTGTCCTGTCAGGTGCCAGCAGGTGCCCAGGAATGTTAAGTGGGGAGAGAGAAGACTCCACCTGTAATAAAGGCAGTGACAGCCCTAAGACAGGGACCGCTGGCCTCAAGTCTCACCTGGGCACCAGGCTGGGTGCGGGAGGAGGCACTCGGGGCACCTGGTGACACAGGAGCTCCGGCCTGTCCGCCAGAGCCTTACCGCTCACCGTCCCGGCCTGGAACCCCAGGCTCCCAGATGCAACCTTGACCCTGGCTGTGCCCCGTCTGGTAGGCTGCTGGTGGCTCAAAGCTGGGCCCTGAGATCCCAACTCCCTGAAACCTTCCTCACCCCGATCCTGTGGTCCTTGTGACGTGGCCCTGAGCTTGAGAATGCCCCAGGGGTTGGGGGTGGGGGCTTTCAGAGGGATCCCCAGCTGTGCTGACATCTCCACGAATGGGGACAGGAACGCTAATGTGTGTGAAGCGCCCTGTAAATCCATGTCCCGATCGGGGCGGGGGTCTGCATCGCGTCTGGGCTCCAGGATGTCATGAAGGGGCGGGTGTGAGTCTGCACCACCCAATTTCTTGGCCATGGGAGTAAGCGTAGCTTGAGCGCTGCGTGAGGTGCGCCAGGCCACGGCCCCCCTGTTGCCAGGCAGCACGCGCCTCCCTGGATGCCAGTTGCCATGGCAGCCGCTTCCTGCCCACGTTGCCATGACGCCCAATGGCCTCAGGGAGCCTGGAGCCTGTGAGGAGAAGGGTTGGACTGCGGAGAGAGAGGAGGTGCCCTCCTTCCTTCCCTGAGCAGCCTGATGCTCCTGCTGGGACTCACTGTGGCCCCACACAGACCTTGTGCAGATGGAACTTGGGGTCCCAGGACCAGCCATAGGCCCCTGGGAAGAGCCCCATCTCTGTGCCTCCTAACCTGGGCTCCTGGCCCAGACCTGCCTCCTCCAGCCCTTGGAGCCACCATGAATGTCCCTCAGGTGCTGCAGGGGTCCTGGAGCAGCCCCAGGCTGTTCCCTAGGATTCATGTCACTCTCTAGACCTCACTTCCTCCCAGGGCCTGGGGCTGTGAGCTCTCCTGTGCTCTGAGTGTAAGAGACACAGTGGCCTGGGGCTGGGGTCCAGGGGCCTCTGAGGGTGGTCTTGTGCCCTCCTGGGGCACAAGGGGGTGGCTAGCTTATAGCCAGGAGGACAGGTCCCCTGGGTGTGGCTGTGTGAGGGAGGGGTGGCTTGGGGAGTGACAGCCCCCCAGGGCCAGAGGGCAGGCAAATCCCAGATGAGTGGAGCTGCCCTGCAGGATGGAGACAGGCTGGGGTGGGCCCTGGGGACGGGGTGCAGGTGAAGGTCAGAGGAGGCGCTGGGGGCGGGGCCCATGGGGTACTTCCTCCGTGGTTCTATTTTAGAGGAGGAGGCTCAGAGTAGGGGCCTGCCCCCGGGTCCTCCCCGCCCCCTGTGTGACCGAGCAGCCCCCAGAGCTGGAGCCGGCCATTTGTCTCCCCTTCCTGCGTGACTCTCTGGACAGCCGCTGCTCACATGTTTTATTTAAGAATCAGAAGAGATAATAAGAATGTCAAGGAAAATACTCTCAATATATTACTGTCAGCCGTGGTGCTGAGAGCTCCAGGCTGGGGAGGTGGCCATGCTGGGACTTCCAGGGCCCCTGTACCCCGGGGGTGGTGAACTGAATGCACCTACCCCTGCCTGAGCCCAGAAACCACCCCCAGAGGATCCCACCCAGTTGAGCTCACCCTCTTCTCAACACCCCCATGACCATCTGCTCCTGCCAGCCAGAAAAAGGTGCCTGGGGAGCCAGCATGGCCAGAGCGCCTGATGGCCAACACCAGGGTCACCTCACCAGGTCCTTACAGGGCCAGAAGCCAGGACATCTGCCCACCCGTCTCTCCACCCTCTGCCCTCAGCCAGATCTTGCTGGGAGTGGGCAGTGCTGGGCCGTGAGCCCCTGGGGCCCATCCCTGAGTCTGGGAAATGGGCCCAAAGGGGCTGAATGAGACCGATGGCCAGGTAAGGGACGGAGACCTTGGTGCTGGGCGCTCCCTCCCTCTAAAGGACACCCCATCCTCTCCTGGCTGGCCAGGTGTGGGTCCCAGAATCCACCACCAGATGGCGCCACAATGCTGCAGACTGTCGGCTGGCTTTAGGGGATCCCAGCCCAGGGCAGGAGGACAATCCTGGGCCAGGGAGGAGTCAGGGGTGGTTCCACCCAGGCCTAAGCTTCTGGCAGTGCTAGGGGAGAAACCCCTCCCCACCTGGATATGCGGTGCCATGGGGGTCTGAACGCCTCTTGCCAGTTCTACCCCACTGTTCACACTGAACAAATTACCCTGCGGCCCACCCCCACTCCTCAGAGCCCCTTGCCTGCTCCCTCCCCAGAGGCTGGGCTCCCCCAGCGTGGGACCCTCCCTCTCGGGACCCTCCCAGCAGCCCTGGCTGGTGAGACGGGGCCCAGGTTCCCAGCCGTGGGACCGCGGCTAGAATGTAGCTTGGGTGCTGAGAGCTGAGAGCCCGTCTGCGTCTGCAGGAGGCAGGCTGGGTGTCCAGGACCCTCAGGGGGCCAGCATGGGGGTCAAGACAGGTGTCGCCTGCAGGGTCTCCAAGGTGCAAACCACAGGTACAGGCTGTGCAAGAGGAACGGGAAGAAGGCCGAGGGGGGTGGTGCCCGGCCCCCAAGGAGCAGTAGCGGTGGCGTAGAGTGGGGGGCTTGGGGGCTCTGTGCCCAGAGACGCCGCCTGAGCCTTGGCCCAGGGCAGAGGGCTGGCCGGGCAGCAGGGCACGGCCACTTCTGGGAGTGACCACACGGTCCTGGCACAGAGGACACACTCTGAACCCCTCTCTGCACCTCCATGCCCCATCATCCTGCCACAGCAGCATCAGGGGTACACACTGGGGGGGGGCCTGGGGGCTCCCGGACTTGGGTGGGACTGGACCCCAAGACCCCCTGGGGGGCCCAGCCCTGACTGAGGCCCTCGGGCCCTTGGAGCCAGGTCGGAGGTCGGGGCTCTGTGCTGGCGAGATGGGGTTTTGGGGTGTGGGGCTGATTGCTGGGGTGGGGAGGGTGGCTGTCTGGGCTCTGGGAGTGGGCCTGGTCTGGATGTGGCTGGGCCTGAGAGTGGGAAGTGGGCAGGGCCTGAGGGCTCCTGGTTTGGGGAATGGGGCTGCAAGCTGGGGAAGGTAGAGGGCACAGGCTCTCTAAACCCTGGATTTGTGGGACTTGAGCCTGGCCTTGTCCCCCGACGGACCATCCCTTTAGCAATTCCGGTCCCCTCTGGGCTCCTCCAGGGAGCTGAGCTTCAGGGGAAGGCTGGGCCTCTGGAGCCAGCATCCCAGGCCCCTGGTGACCCCAGCTGGTTGCCCTTGGCATGCATCCTCCCAGACACCCACGATGGGAAGCTGATTCTGCCCCTCCCCTCCCCAGGGCTCAGAGACTAGCACCCACCCGCTGCTTTCTCACGTGAATACTCTCACCATTAGGCCCTTTGCTTGCAGTTGTGTCTGCTCAGCCCAGCTGCAAACACCTGGAGCAAACTCAGTCCATAGCCTGGGTGGTTCGGCTTCTCCACCACCCAGAAGCCCACCCACCCAGCCCGCAGGAGCCACGTTACCTCACCCAGCAGCCACCTGTGACCACCAAATCCACCAGATAACCAGCTCACAAACTTACTGACCATTCAAATTCTGGTCACCTACTCCCGCCACTGACCTTGAGATTCCCTGGGACCCCTGGGTGTCCAGCCCAGTTGAGTGGATAGTCGGCTCCTGGGGTCAGCTTTGGTCAACAGGATGAGGCAGGTGGGTAACACCCGCTTCTCGCCAGGACTGCTTACTGTTGCCCCTCCCTCCCTCTGCCCCCACCAACTGTCCACAGCATCCCAGCAAAGGAGCCCACCGTCCACCTGCCTCTCGAGCCGACCGCTGCCCACCCAGGACTGTGCCGTAGAGCCGCAGATGCCCCCTGGGAGGCAGTGCGAGGCATCCTTCTTAAGAAGGCCCGCATCAGTGGTAAAGGGCAGGACCACACCTTGCTGATGCTCCGTGAGCCGCTCGCCCTGCAGGGAGGCGGTTAATCCATCTCAGGAACTGGGCGCAAGGTATAAAAATGGTGATTTCTTGGAGATTCAATTACATGTTTTCACTGTTACCCTTGGTAATCAAGGAAAGGATTTTTAAAGAAAGCCTTGTAGGGTGAGACGAATCTGGCGGGAGGAGCGGGTTGGCGGTGGTTTGAGATCGGGAGAAGCACAGTGTCTGCAGTGGGGCTGAGCGGCCTGGTCTCAGTCTTCCACCCTACGTGGGCTCGTCTGGGGCCCTGCCGGCCTGCCGGCGAGATGACCTGACCCCGGGGCCTCCCAGCGCCCGGGCTGGGCCTCGTCCGTCTCCTGGGGCCCCCATGGGGACAGAAGGGTATCCTCGTGGGGCTTGGACCTAATTCTCCCCGTGTTGTGTCTTGGCTCTAAAGAACAGCCCCAGGATGAATGGTGCTGGCAGCCGACAACCCGGGTGACTGGAAAGGGTTTTATGGCCCCGCGGGTGAAATTGAACTTGCTTCTGACGTGTATTTCCGAGATGGGATTTTCCTACCTGGCAAAAGTGGCACATTTCACTGTAATTACAGTGCGTCTCGTTCCCCTCCTCAGCCATGCCGCCTGGGGTCAGGGCTGGGGTCACCGCCAGGCCCCTAATCTCCGCAGACTCTGGCACTGCTTCTGGGGAGGTGACCTCATCCTGCTAGGGGCCAAGGATGGAAGGCGAGGCCAGCCCTGCTGGTCCCCCAGGGAGGGCTGGAAGGAGGCCCCAGCCTGGGAGGGGGTGGTCTGGGCTCCCTCCCACCCAGCCCGTGAGGCGGCCCCACCTGCCAGTCATGGCCCTGACCAGAAGGGGTGGTGCCCAGAATCCTGAAAAGGGCTTTTCCCAGAGTAATCACAATCACTTTCTATTCACTTGTGGTAAATACTAGGCTGTTTTTTCCCTTTCCAATAATTGAACTTACTTATTTTTACCTAAGATTAAATGTTCTCTGTGAGCACAAGATATACCACTGTCCTGTCAGGCCTGGTCAAGGCTCTCTTTCCCGCTGCATCCTGGGGACCAGCCCACCAGGCTGGCAGCTGGGGTGGGGACGGCGGCCAAGACTTTGGGAAACTCTGGGTCCTGAAGAATCAGTCTTCATCATCACTGCTGTCACCTTGATCCTAACCACCACCACCACCACCACCGTCACCCCTAACACCTATACCATCACCATCACCACCACCACTATCACCTCTACCACCTCCACTGTCACCACCCCTACCACCACCCCTACCACCATCACGCCTACTACCTCCACTTCCACCACCACTGTCACCTCCACCACCACCACCTCCAGAATCACCATCATCTTCACCACCATCACCACCACTATCACCTCTACCACCATCACCTCTGCTACCTCCACCTCCACCATCGCCTCCACCACCATCACCACCATCTATACCACCACCACCACTGTCACCACCTCCACCACCACCACCACCACTGTCACCATCTCTACCACCATCACCTCTGCTACCACCACTGCCACTGCCACCACCTCTACCATCACCACCACCGTCACCACCTCTACCACCGTCACCTCTGCTACCAACACCGCCACTGTCACCACCTCCACCACCACCACCACCACCACTGTCACCACCTCCACCACCACCACCACCACTGTCACCATCTCTACCACCATCACCTCTGCTACCACCACTGCCACTGCCACCACCTCTACCATCACCACCACCGTCACCACCTCTACCACCGTCACCTCTGCTACCAACACTGCCACTGTCACCACCTCTACCATCACCACCACCGTCACCATCTCTACCACCATCACCTCTGCTACCACCACCATCACCTCCACCACCATCATCACTATCACCACCTCCATCTATACCACCAACAACAACAACCCCCCCCACTGCTGTCACCTGCACCACCGTCACCACCACGGCCACATATACCACCATCACGTATAACATCTACATCACCACCATTCTCACTACGGTCACTGTGCCTGTGCCATCAGCACCACTGTCCCAGCATCATGTTGAGAAGCCCACCATGGTTCAAGCCACCATCACTTGGCACTAATTACTCCAGAAAAGGAGACTCCATACTGCTCTGATCACACCCTAGGGGAGGTTGGACATGGCCATTTGCAGGGGACATAGTGTGGAGGCTCAGGCAGGTCATGAAGGGCGTGGGCCCTTGAAGGTCCACAGCTCAAGGCACTCCCAGTGTCCCCACCTGTCTCAACACTGACCCAAGCTCTGCCTTTGACTGTGCTGGGGCAGAGGAACCCCTGGTCCTTCTGTCCTCCACACCCATATCATACAGGCTGGCCTCCCCAGAGCTAGGAGTGCCTGGGTGAAGGCCCAGCTGTCCTCCCCTTCAGATCCGGCCGGTGCTTGGGGAGCACGGGGGCTGGGTGCTCAGCAGGAGCCGTCGGAGCCAGCCATGGGGCCGGGCAGCAGAAGCTGGGTGTGCCCACCTGTGGGATGGGTTGACTTGAGGCCCACTGTGCAGCAGGCCGTGAGGACAGAGTTGGGGGACGGCTATGGACCAGTGTCAGTGGGTAGCCTTACCCTGTCACCTCGCTGAGGAAAGTGAGAAGTGAGGGGGAGCTAGGTTCTAGGTCACTGGTATCACATAACGTTACGCCGAGGTGACAGCAGCGTCCCCTCACAGCCCCAGCCCCGGCCAGCTGGCAGCACCACCGTCCTGTCCTCACAGCAGCTGGGCACGCCGGGGAGTGGCTCCTGGAGGCTCCCCCCGTGTCTGCTGGTCATGGGGCTGAAGCCAGAGTTCCTGGGGACAGTGGAGACCAGGGCTGAGTGGTCAGAGAGGCCTGTGGGCACAGGGACCTGGAGCCACCTAGGGGTGGCGGGGCCATTGGTGGCCCCGGCCTGTGGCAGATACCCTTCCAGTCGGCCTTGTTGGCCCAGCCTGTGTGCTTCAGAGACTGTGGGGAGCGGACCACGCTCCTGGTCTGGTGTTCGGGGGCCCAGAGGGGAGCTGGAGAGAGGGTTAGGCTATGCCTGGGCCCGGCCCAGGACACACTCGTGGGGCAGCAGCCCGGCAGTGCCAGAAATAGGGGGCACCCTCCCAGCCTCAGCCGGGCAGGGGGAGCAGAGCTTAAGGTGCATTAAACTGCTCTCGTGTTTGGGAAATATTAACAATTAAAAACCTTAAATCTTCATGATACTTTCTATACCAGATAATTAATACAAGAACAGATAATAATTACTTAATGATTAATAACTACACTTAATAGTTTTCAAAGTGATTGCAATAAAAGAAAAGATAAATGAAAACCCATCACAAGCGCTGTGCTAGGGGTTATCCAGTCATCTGGGGTGGTTCTGCTGGACTCCAGGCCACCCACTCCCTGGCTGGATGCCATCCACACAGAGGGTGAGCACCCCACACCCAGAGAATCGGGGTGTTGCCCAGTCACTGGGCCAGGCAGGTGGAGTCTGTCTCTCTTCCTGGGGGGCTCATGGAGTGACTACAGGGTTGACTCAATGGGCCCAGGTGTCTCTGCCTTGTACCTATAGGTATCCTGGGTCTCAGGGCTGGTAGACAGGGACATCCTCTGTCCCCATTGGCTGATCCCTGGTCCTCCCCCTGCCTGTAGGCCCTCTGGGTCCTGCAAATACCCCTCCATCAGACTTACCCTGCCATGCTCCTGGGATCAGCCCACCAATTCTTACTAAAGTGAGGGTGGTTGTTCAGTGCTACCCTAATCCTCTAGACCTGCAGTCACATCATGCCTTCACCTACAGGGAGAGGAGGAGGGCAGTTCCACTGAAAAGAGGACTGGCACCAGCCGCCCTGAGTCTATGGACTCTGCCAGCCCTGGACAGCATGCCAGGGTGCACAGAGCCCTGGGATGGGGGGGACCTGGGACCCGCTGCCCCTCCCCTGAGTCATCACAGTTCCCAGAGCCCTCGAAGCTACCTTGTCCCCTATCCAGGGCCAGTGCGGTTTCTGCACAGCCTGCCACAAGGCAATGATGGGACAGAGTGGTGCCCGATGCCTGCTTTGGGCAGGCAGATGGCGGCTTAAACTGCTCTTGGTAGTGTTTTTTGAGAGTTTAAAATTTTCAAAGCACAAGTTAAGACAAAGTGGCAGCTGGAGAAGCAAAGAAAGATGGCAGCCCCGCAGGGAGGGCTAGGCGGGGGCCTGCCATGCAGCAGGACGGTTGCCACGGTGATGGGCAGGCAGGTGTGGCCTGGCCTCAGATTCCCCGTCCCCTACTTTGGAGAGCACCATCTCCTTCATCACCCCTCTTCAAAGGGCACACCTGGACGGGTAAACTGAGCCCCCGAGAGGGTCGCACTGCCAAAGTCCCCAAGGCAGGCCCTGCCTCCAGCCCAGGACCTCAGGTCCAGACCCCCCTCAACCTCTGAGTGTCCCTTGACCAGCACCCCCTCAATTAGCCTGTCCTGGGTCTCTGTCCTGAGGTCAGCGTCTCTGAGGCCGTTAGCAGGATGGTGGCTCCTCCAGGCCCAATGCTCATTAAGGCTTCTCTGTGGGCTCTGCCCACCCTCCTCCTCTTCCTGGCAAATGTCCTTCCCAGGGCAGGAGTTGGCTGTCCACCCACACAAGCACCCGGTGGCCTTGGCCCTGACCCTGTGGGCGACACAGCAGAGTGCCCAGCACCCATCCTCCTTGTCTTCTCCTATTACCACCTGACTCCTGACTCCTTGCATCAGCTGGGGAGGGGCTGATGACAGTGGGTGGGGTGTTCCTGGGATACACCCCACCTGCAGGAGCCTGGAGGGGCTGGAAATGCAGGCTTCTTGGGAGCTGGGAGGGGCCTGGCCCCCGTCTCTGCTTTGCAATTGGGCCTGTCCAGCCCTAGGCCTCAGTTTCCTGGTCTGTGAAATGGGTTTGGATGTCAGCCCTGGGAATTGAAGTTCCTGTTATCCGGGATCCCTGGGTCCCAAGCCATTCTGAGGGCAGCCTGCAGGCAGCCCTGGGTGGGGTGCTGGGGCTGCACAGACTCTGTCCCTTGCTTCCTTCTCATTGTGAGGCGACAGAGGCCTAGTGTGGCCCAGGTCAGGGCAGTGGTGTGGGGAGGCCAAGCTGGCCTGGCCCCTCAGAAGGGGTAGGGGGACAGTGGGGGACAGAGCAGGCCCCAAGGGCAGAGAGCCAAAGCTGTACTTGGACACACTTGCTGTGAGCAGTGACTGTCCCATGGACCCTGACTCAGCTCCTGGGTGGGGTCAGAGGTGGGGAGGCTGCCTGTGCTGCCCCTGGACCCACAGCAGCGGCTCACCAGGCAGGGTAGGTGGGCTCAGCCAGGGGCTGGGGCAGAGCTGGGGGTCCCTGGGGCGATGGTGTTGATAGTCTGTGAGCCCTTGCCCCTGCCCGGATGCCACTGGGGTCCTTGGCACCCAGAGGCCCACCCGCCTGCAGCCTTGTAGACCCCTTGAGGGCGTGACAACCCCCCATTAGCCTTCAGGGATTTGGGTGAGACTGGTGATTTAGTGGTCTGCCTAATTAGGCCTCCTCATTAATGATACATTCCTAATGACCTTCTCTCCTCTGTGGCAGTAAACCTGTCAGTGGGCTGGTGGGAGGTGGGAGGCCTGGGGTCCCCAGGATTGAGGCACTCTGGGAGGCCGGTTGGGGCAATGTGCCGGCTGTGTGCAAGGTCCCTGGCTCCTGGCATTGTCATGAGAACCTCCGGAGTGTGGGGGCACCAGGCAGGGACCTCAGGTGAGCCCTCTGTGTCCTGTGGTCAGCAGGCACGTGGCGTGGTCTGTGGTTCTCCCCCAGGCCCGGGTGTGGTGGAAATGACAGAGGATGTGGTTTGGTGGGGAGGATGCAATCCTACCAGGTGATGCCAAGAAGTAAGGGGCAGCCCTTCCTGTGGGGTGGGGCCTGCATCATGGGGGAGAGGGCACTGTCACCCCATTTCACAGATGGGGAAACTGGGGTCAGGGTGGGGCGGGACCCAGCACTGTCCAAGATCTGGCTGTCCAGACTCTTTCCCCAGGATCCACAACCCACCCCACCTCAGCCAATTCTGCCCCAAGAGCTGAGAATCCTACTGGACTAGGGGCAGAGGACACCGTGGACCCTAGAGGGCTGTTGGGGGCTTCTCAGGCCAGGGCCCAAGGATGCCCAGGTGGCAGCCCCACCCCACCTCCGGGTCAGGGGGACTGGGGTCCAGTTCCATCAGCAGCCAGCAGAGAGGAGTCCTCCATCAGACATGGTCACAAAACTTCTAAGACTTAATTAAAATCAATCTCCAATTACTCAAATGCCATTGATTCTGGTCTCGACCAGTGGGGAAAATATGGTCCTCATCATGTCGATATCTGGGCACTGGCCGTTTGTCTCTGCACAGGGCAGGCGGGACCCCACTGTGCCCGGCCCTGGGGCTGCACAGCCGTGGCTCAGACCCATGTCCGACCATTCCTGGAGGGACAGCTCTCTGCCTGTTCACCCCTCGCTGGCTGAGCCCCTGGTGCTCACAGAACCCGGGGTGCTGGTCGACCGGACAGCTCCTGAAAACCATGTATCTTGGGGTGGCTCCGTGTAGGGTGGTCTGAGTACGGTGGGCGTGGGCTCTGACAGATCTCCAGGGCTGTGGGCTGGGTGGGCTGTGTCCTTGTGTGGCTGGGGTCCTGTCGCCGAGTCTCCCTGGGGTCCATGGCTCCTGCCTAATCAGCCCCTTGGCCTTGACATCAACCCCTCTCACTCAAGTGGGTTTTGAGGCCTGGACTCAGCCCAGGGCCAGTGAAGCGGCAGCTGTCCAGCGACCTGCGTTGGAAACCTGGGCCTCTTTGCACCTCGGTTCAGATCTGTAGGTTCAGCCTCCTCAGGGGAGTGAGGATGGAGGGCAGGACACATCAACAGAGGTAGAACTTCCGAGAGGAAGGAGGTGACACCGCGCGGGGCTGGGAGCCTAGAGCCCATCCCAGGCCCGAGGGGCAGAGGGAAACCCCGGGAGATAGTTAGGATCAGGAACGAGAAACTGGGGGCCGTATTGTAAGCCGCCTAGTCTAGTTTTCTGATTTTCCTTAGAGAGAGAAATATACACCTTAAACTCTCCTGAACTTAAAATAAAAAGTTGCATAGATTGCTTCTTATCAACGCAGTAAATACCGAACCGTCATGAGATTCTTAGTCAAGGCTGTGGCGGCGACGCCAGCAGGGGTGAGAGGGCGGGAGGTGACGGAGGGTCCCGTGGAGGGCGAGGGAGGGAGGTCTTGGCATGTGCTGGCTGTAGCGTCCAGGTCCTGTCTTTCTGTCCTCTACCCTGGGCCATTGTCCTCAGCTGCCCTGGCACCCGAGCCCTTGTGTCCGTGCCGTGGTGGGAGGAAGGGGTGGGGAAGGCGGTCTGAGTACGGTGGGCGTGGGCTGTGACAGGTCTCCAGGGCTGTGGGCCGGGTGGGCACTGACGGGAACCTGCCTGAATACAGGTGTCCTGACCCTGCCCTGGGCCTCACCCTGGGCCGTGTGTGGCCAAGGACGTCAGCATGCCAGGACCCAAGTGGCCTTTGGTGCGTGAGCCTGAGGACATTCGGGGTAATGGGGCTGAGACCCTGCGGGACGAGCACGGGGCCCATCCTGCTGGCCATGCCCTTGGCGTCCCCGAGCGCCTGACCACAGCCCTTCTGGCGAGGCCTGCCTATGCGGGGCTGAGCCCTTTGTTACTTTAACTAATGCCCAGCTTCCTGACGCCTAATTAGACTGGAATTGCTCCACATCCAATACCGAGCGTCCTGTTAGATACAAGTTAATGCAGCCGCTGCAGTGGCAGTGAAATGAGGCTGGCGTGTCCCTGGGGAGGAGCACAGAATAGGGGGATGGGTGGGTGGCCAGCCGCACCCAGGGAGGGCACCCAGCCTGTGCAGGGGGTGGACAGGGGCCTGGTTCCTCCCTGCTGATGCCCCAGAAACTTGTGTAAGAAAAATTGTAAAATGCAGAAAAATTAGAAAAAGGAAAGTGAGGGTCCCCCAAACCCCAGAGACAGGTCCGCCTTTCCTGCGTTGTCCTCCTGTGGGCCCGCCCTGGGCTCCACAACTGGGGGTGGGGGCTGGGGTGGGGTCCCTGGGCTGAGTGGTGGGCACAGAGGCCGGTGGTGAGCAGCCCTGTACCCTGGGACCAGCAATCCAGGAGGACCCCTGGGTCATGAGGGTGTGTGGCCCGGCTGTCCAAGGCAGCCCTCAGCGAGGGTCTCTGCCAGGGGCCAAGGGAGGTTGTGCCTGGTTGGCCTGTCACCCCTGAATCTTGATTACACTCCTGGAGGAGTTGGGGTGTGAGGAGTGGACAGGACGCATGGTCACCTGGGGGAGCTCCATGGAGGCCACCACATGGGCACTGACTGCCTGTGGAGCTGGGCTCCCACACGGGGCCAGTGGGGGGTGAGCACAGGTGTGGGGCCAGGGCTGGTGTCTGGTTGGCAGTGCCTCTGGGCTTGGCTCTCCCTCCACCGTGTGTGTGGGGTCCAGCCCCCACCAGAGGCCAAGGCTGCAGCCCCCTGGCCCCTGTTTCCCTCTGTGTCCAGCTCGCTGACCTGAGAGCTGCATAGGCATGTGTCTTAGGAGTTGACAGAGGGTCCCAGGCCTCCCCGAGAGATGCCCCACGGCTCTGCGTTCCTGCCGCGTTCCTGCCCCGGGGGACACGGTCCCTGCGCCTCGCTGTGCATTTGGTGCTTCTCTGAGCCCCTCACTTGTGCTGTGGTGGTTGCTGCTGTTTGCGAAAAGCAAATCCTAGGCGTGTTTGTTCAGCGAGATTACCTCTGCCGAAGCGGCCCCGCGGGACAGGCCAACGTGGCGGGGGATCGTGGACGTGGCCTGAGGGCAGTTCTGGACGTGGCCGTACTGCAGCCGGTCTGGAGCGCTGAAGGCCTGGGCGCAAGGCGGCCACTGCAGTGGGGCGCTGACCTGTACAAACTGGGTCCCTGCCCGGTGGCCCATAACGTTCAGCCTCCCAGGGCTCTGAGCAGCCTGTGAAGGGGCCCACCCTGGGCCCAAGGTTAGGAGGAGCTGCCCCTTCCCCAGCGGAGGGAGGCACAGGAGATGGGGAGGTGGCAGGTATGGACAAGCTTAAAGGAGGGGCAGGGCCAGCCTGTGGCCAAAACACGGTCCTGGAGCCGGGGACATGGGCCACTCCTTGCTCTGCTGTTTACAAGCTGGTGGGTCTCCTTTCTGAGCCTACAGGAGGGGGACAAGGGGAACCTGCCCCTCCCCGGGAGCAGGGCGGCCTGGAGTCTTTGCAAACAGCTGCGGGGCAGCAGGCAGAGCCCGGATCCCAGTTCCGCAGGACAGCCCACTTGGCAAGGGTTCCCGCGGCTCCACCTCCTGAGGGCGGGCACCCACTCAGGACTGGGGCCGGGACTATTGTCACCACAGTCTTGGGACACGCCTGTTCATTTTTTCCTGGAAAGGAGCCCTGGGGCGAATATGCCTGCAGCCTGGGGAGTTACCTGGGGTCTGTTACCTGTGGCAGGTACCCGGGAACTAGTTCCCCCATTCCCCTGCCCTTCCCTCAAAGCCTGTGGGGAGGTGACTCTGGACCAGGGGCTGACAGCTGGTGCCCAAGGCCCTGGCCTTCTGAAAAAGACCCCGGCCAGGCTGGCCTGAGGGTCCAGTGGGGTCAGGATGTGACCCAGGGCTTGCTTTCTGGAGGCACAGAGGATGGTGACAGATGCTTCTCACACTGGTGAGCTCCTAACTATGCCTCAAAGCCCAATTCCACAAGGCCCCTGCGATCCCCATTGGAGTACCATGGCACTCACGCCTTCCTCTGCTACAGCATCAACCCCTTTGTGGTTTTATATGTTTAAGAAAAGGCCCCTGCAGTTCAGCCTGTCTGCCTGGGGGCCAGGAGCTGCTCAGGACATGTGGCCCCATGTCTTGCCAGGCACACTCCTCAGCAGCCGAGAAGAAAACAAGGAATTTACGACTGTCATAGGTATTTCCTCCTGCGAGTTTCACATCCACGATGTGAACACTGGGCTCCTATTGGAGATGGAAAAGTCATAAAATGTACATGAATTTTTATGTGCAATTTTCCCAGTCCCCCTTCCGGGCTCAGGAGCTGCCCCACGCACCCCCAGCCTCTGACCCGGTCTCAGCCCTGCCTCCACCCTGGCCCCCACCCTGGCCCCCACCCGCCTTCCCAGGCCCTGCTCCCTCTCTCTCCTCCCCCACCAGCTCCTCAATCAACCTGAGGCCTTGCTAGAGGCTTTTGCCCCGAGGCTGGGAGACCCCTGTCATTACAGCCAGGGTTGGGCTGGGGCTCCAGGGGCTCCTGGGGGCTGTGTGCCCACCGGCACCGCTCCTCAGGCTCAGCCTCCCTGGGCCTCAGTTTCCCCTCCTGGAAAAAGGGTGCATGACTAATGAGGTTGCTGAGGAAATTCTCGTCAAGAGCTTGGCACTTGGAACCACCACTGGGGGCCAGGCCAACTCGGCAAGGCCCAGGGAGGGTGGAGGGGAGCGCGGCGGCTGGGCGGTGCGGCGGGAGCGGCTCATCAGCTGCGGCCTCACGTCCCTTCATCGCGGGGCCTGCAGAAGATGTTCTCTGATTAGTCTGCTGAATTATGAATTAGGTTCCAGGTCCCTGTGCAGCTGTTCCCGGCTTGTCATCCCCACCACTTTATTTCCCCATCTGCTTATAAAACCAGGAGCGCCATCCTGCAATAAACACTTCAAACGCTTTTTTTAGGGGCTAATTAATTGTGTTGCATTTCTCTGACACAGCATGCAGGCCGGACCTGCGCCGAATTCCCAATGCAGGTGTGGCTCCCCTGAGGGCCTGCAGAGATGCTGGGGTGTCTGCCAGGGCCCAGAGCTGGGGGCTACATGTGGCCTCCCTGAGCACGTGTCCCCAGAGGCAGCCCTCACCCCTGTCCTGGCGGGGTCCCCCCAGCCCCCACCAGAGCCACTGGACCCCTCCTTTCCCCAACTCATCAGGACCCATCCAAGGTCAAGTTCATGCTGCCCCCGCCCCCACTCCACTGGCAGCACCGATCTTCTGGCCCCCAACACCTCCCCAGCATCCAGCTTTCACCAAACCTTGCCCAGCACCTCCTTGTACCTCCTGCCTTTGCACTGCTGCTCCTTTCCCAGAGCACCGGGGGTCCCCATCCACCTGGAACATCTCCTGTCCCTGAGGTCCCATGTCCCCCTCAGTGGGTTCCTGGCAGGGATGGCACCTGTAGTGGAGCCGATCTCTCGCTTCCAAGGAAGCTTTTGGGAGCCCTGCCGCTGCTCTGCACCCCGAGGCCCAGCAGAAAATGTGGTGGAGGAGGTTTAAAACAATGACATTAATAAGAAAACAAAATTACAATTATCAAGTTACAAAACAGAGAGCTCTGAGAGAATTAAGTTACGGCAGCCATTTGACTGTTTCCAATGCCAGGCAAGTGGCCTTTTATTAAGTTGATTTTTAAAGTGAGCTCTACATCAAGGAAGTAAGTTTTAGGTGTTAAACCTACAGCCAGGTGTCAGGGTCCCTATCCAACCCCCCTGGGGCCCAGGAGGCATCTGTCACATGCAGCTGATGGGGCCCAGGGTCCTCTGTCCCTGAGGCCAGCGGGGCTCCCGTGAGCTGTCATGCCTGTCGGAACCGGCCGGGCCTCTTTGGTTCCTTGGCTTCCGAGGACGGGGTTGGGTGGAGTCTCGACCTATCTCCCCACAGCCTCCAGCTCTGGCTGGCCCCTGGTGTGCAGGGAGAGGGTCCTGCTGTGTAGACCATGGCCCCATCCTTGAGCACAAGCATGTGGGGAATGGCTGAGCCCTCTGACTGCTCGGCTGTTGGGCCTCCAGGCCCAGGGGTTGTTGGAGGCCCCTCCCTGACATCAGGAGCCTCGTCCTCCATCTGGGCCCTGACACTGGATGCACCGTGGGGAGCCGTGGGGCAGGCTTTGCTCCTCCATCTCCAGCTGCCCATGCCCATGCCCTGATGGCAGAGGTGTCCTGCAGCCCCAGTGGAGGAGGCTGAGGTCTTGGGAGGCCGGAGAGCTTGTTTGGTGGAGTTTGTTTTGGGCAGGGATGGGGTCAGGGAGGAGGTGACTCAGGATGCTGGGGAGGGGGCTGCGGGCTGCTGGGAACCCCTAGGGAGACCTGTGGAGCATCCCTGACAGGGATGCAGCGGCGGGGGCTGGGGGGACGGACAGGGAGCAGGTAGGTCCTCGCACCGTGTGCACGGAGAACCGAGCAGGGCCCTGGGCCTTCCAGGTCGGCAGATGGGCCGCCGAGACAGGGAACCTGGGCTCCTGCGGCCCCACAGCCAGCCGCAAGCCCGCAGGACCCCACGCAGAGGAGACGGAGACATGCTTCCCCGTTCGGCCGGGCTCTGCCCAGAACACTTTTATGGGCTGTTAATTGTGGTGCTTCCACTTAATTCTGGATGTCACTCCATGTCAGCCAAGCCCGACAGCCTGGGATTTATGCCTCCAAATTATGGGGCTCAGCTGTTCCGAGGTAAAACAATCACCCATCAATCAGCCGCCAACGGGCTCGCTCTCGGGCTGGCAACCCCGTTGGCGGTGTGGGTGGCGGTGGCCGAGGTGACGCTCCAGGGCAGGGCTGGAGGGGCCAGGGCTCGGCCTCCATGGAGGTGAGGTGCCGGGGCTGTGAGGCGGCCTCAGACTCAGTGAGAGGAGGCCCGCATGTCCTGGTGCTGCAGGCCTGGCTGGCTGCAGTCATCGTTCACCCCGCTTCCTCAGACACTCCCCCGGAGGAAGGGTGGTGCTGCCCCACCTACGCCTACGGGGCCGCTCTCTGCAGAACAGCCCGGGGACCGGCAGCCCCACCTGCAACTGCAGGTGCACAGGCCACTCGAGCTGGGCTGCTGAGCCGTGAGCTCGTCCACTGAACACGACGGCCCTGAAATAGAGTCTGTGCCTCATTTCCCTCCTGTGACCGTGAGCAGTGGCTCCAGAGTGCAGAGGAGACTGGGGGCCCCTGTGGAGGGTGGGCTATGCAGACAGGCTGGGCCAGGCCGTGGAGGGCTGTTGCTGGGGAAGTGAGATGGGCAGTGTCCTGGGGGCTTGGAGGTGAGAAGGGCCTGCAAGGTGTTGGGGTGAGGTGAGAGGTGAGGTGAAGGGTAAGGTGTGTGATGAGGTGAGGTGAGGTGAAGTGAGGTTGTGAGGTGAGGGGTGAGATGAGGTGTGGGTGAGGTGAGAGGTGAGGTGTGAGGTGAGGTGAGATGAGAGGTGAGGTGTGAGGTGAGGGTGTGAGGTGAAGTGTGAGGTGAGGTGAGATGAGAGGTGAGGTGAGAGTTGAGGTGTGAGGTGAGCTGAGGTGTGAGGTGAAGTATGAGGTGAGACGAGAGGTGAGGTGGGGTGTGAGGTGTGAGGTGAGGTGAGAGTTGAGGTGTGAGGTGAAGTGTGAAGTGAGGGGTGAGGTATGAGGTGTGAGGTGAAGTATGAGGTGAGATGAGAGGTGAGGTGTGAGGTGAGGTAAGGCTGCCCCACCAGGAAGGTCAGCAGGGTCCCCCTGGGCTCTGTGTGCACATTTCCCAAACCTTCCCTGCCTGGTGGGGGCTCCAGGGTGGAGGCGGCTTTGCTTCTCATGCCCCTGGGGGCTGCTCTGGACGCCCACTCTGATGGGGAGGGCCCGGCACCACCATCCTGCTGCAGCTGATGCTTGTCACTGGGGGCAGTCGTGGGGGGCGGTCGTGGGGGTGGTCCTGGGGGGGCGCCGATTGCTGAGTAGGAATTGCCCCCCCTGGGTGGCAGTGGAAGGCTCAGCCTGGGACCCTCAGCCCCCCTGGCGCCTGCGCGGTCTGGGCTGTGGCTGCCACACTCGTTCCTCAGCAGGAGGACTCACGGCGGTGTGGGGTGGTCTTCTGGGCAGCTCAAGGGGTAGGAGCCTGGCCCCCGGGGACGCTGTCAGCCAGGCCTGTCCTTGTGGCTTTACAGCCCCGCCGTGTCACTGGTAGAGCAGTGGCAGTGTGCTCGGTGCACTGGGGGCCGCGGGTGTCTGAGGGGTGGTCTCCCCTCTCTGCTGGCAGTGGCCACCGCGCTCCCCCAGGTCTGACTGTCAGGCTGGGAGGGCAGGGGCAGATGCGGCGGGCAGGGGGCTGGCGGGGCTGCCACATCTAGACGATGTGGCCACAGGAGGGGGGCCAGAGGGAGGGGACCACCCAGGGAGGGCAGTGGGGAGGGACCAGGCAGCACAGTGACGGGAGCCAGGAGACCCAGGAGACGCAGGACAGGATGGATGCGGATGTGCTGGGCACCAGGAGGCCCTCTCGCTGGTCCCCTGCCCTCACCTTTTGCTGCCCGGCCTGGCTGACCCTCCGGCCGGGGTGACCCACCGTCTTCCTGAGCCCCGGTGTCCATGCTGCATTCCCTCCGTGGCTCCCTGGTCCTGCCTGGGGGGTGCCCGGGGTCTGTCCCGGGGCCATGGCCCTCATCAGGGGGTGGCCTGGTCCTTGCTACTGGCTCTGAAGGGGTTTTACTATGGGGATGACTTAATGACAAGTGCGAGGCCTCATCTGCTGTCACCGTCACATGGTCCACACCATCTCTGCTCCCTGAGAGGCCAGTGCGCAGCTGCCACGGCCACGGCCACAGCCACCACATGTCTCCACCTCTCACCCCTCTGGGTGACAAAGTCTCCTCTTTCCGGGTCTTGTCTCTACCCCAGAGCCGGGCCTGTCCCTCTCATCCCTCCCTCAGGCCACGGGGGATCATCCGAACGTGCCCTAGTCACTCTCCCTCAGTCTTCCCGCTGTTCCACGGGCTGAGGACGCCTGCCTTGCTGGTGCTGGTCAGGCCTGCCTGGCCACCGTGGGGCCACTGCCTTCCGGTGCTGTTCCCGGTGCCCTGAGGATGCACACGGTGCCTTCAGGTTCTAGGGCAGCGTCCACCCACCCCACCACCCAAAGAGGCCCAAGCTCTGCCTGACGTGGGACTCGATGGTCCCCTAGGACAGTGACTGGCTCAGAGCTGAGCTGGACACAGCCCAGGGTCCACAGCAGATGCCTGACCCTCTGTCCAGGGCCTCTGGAAGCCCCGGCCCCAGGAGGGCTCAGGGGTGGCCAGGGGAACAGGTGGCCGTTCTGAAGTCCCTGGCATGGGATCCTGCCTGGGGCACAGTGGGGACAGATGGCTCCTGGCAGGACAGGGGCTGCCACCCTGAGGGTCCAGCTGCCCCGAGCCGGCACGAAGCAAGGCTTCGGGCAAACCCAGAGGGACGGGGTGTGGTGGTGGCCAGGATACCGGGCTCTTTTGGGGCCTGCATTTGGGGCTTGAGGTGCACAGTGGGGTTGGGGCCCAGGAGCACAGGGGCTCAGAGAAAGTCCAGGAACACACGAGTGTGTTTCCTCCTCGGGGGCAGCTCACAGATCTGCAGCCTTGCGAATACCACCACTGGGAAGAGAAAGTTTTGGTGTCCCTGTGCATCTCCCGCCACATGGGACCACCACAGACACAGCCCCGCTGGGGCCCTGCCAGCCTGGCTGTGCCTTTGGAGCCTTCATCATGCAGTCTCCCTGGGCAGGGCTGGAGGCCCAGGCACACGTCCTCGTGGGAGATGCACTCACAGGCCTGAGTGCGCAGGGGTCGGGCCGGGGTTCCAATCCGCCTCTTCCACTTGCTGGGCCGGGTGTCTTTGTCGGGGGCTGTGAGCATTCCGTGAGCCAGCCCGGCCCGTGAGAGTGCGGTAAGGGGGCCCTTAGGGGCCTTCTAGGGCGGCGAGGAGGGAGCCCGCTCCCCGGCCAGGCCATCCCTTACCTCCCTGGCGGGCAGGAGCGACATGGCAAGGCGGAAGAGCCTCAGTTTGTCCTCTTATCTCGGTCACCAGCCAGGCTGTCCCGGGTGCCTGTCCATGGGCCACTGTCACGGGCTCGTCTGAGGGGCCAGTTAACTGCCTGCTGGAACACACAGTCCTGGGCCTTTGTCACCTGGGGACTGTCAGGGCAGAGTCCAGCTGTGACCCTCTGAGCCGATGACCCCCCCACTGATCTGAATCTTGTCCTCCTCCCTGTGATGGGCCCCCCACATCCCCCCAGGCCCCCTGCATCCTCCCTTGGCCCTCTGCATTCCCCCAGCCCCTAGGCCCACACTCATGCGGATGCAGCCTCCTCTCCCTGCTGGCATCATGGAATGGCGACAGGAGGCTTTGGGGAGCTGGTGTTCCTGGTGAGCCGGGTCCTCCCTGGGCTGTGGAGCCATTGTGGTCATGCTGTGGCCCCTGGGACTCACTGCACCCTGGCATCCCGAGGCCAAGGGGGGTGTCCCAGGCCCTCACAAGCTGAAAGACCCTATGGGGAGCCCCAAGGTCTGGGCTAGAATTGAGGGGGCGCGAGTCCCTGTAAGGTGCTTGGGGACATCCCAGAGGCCCAGTTGGCCTTGGCCAGCCACTCAACTGCATTCTGGTTCCAACTCCCAATGTTACTAATCCCAGGAACACCTTGAAAACCACATAAAACATGGTGAAAGACCAATTGTTTGAGAGCACACGGCAGCTGGGGCCAATTAGCCAAGATTCCCAGACAGTGGGGCTCCCATGGGCTCAGGGCTTGGGGGGAGGGTTGGCCCTGGTGCTCCTCCACCCACCATGCCCCTGGCCATTGGCTCCAAGGAAAGAGCCCACCACCCAGGAAGTTGGTCCTTGCAGGAATGGGCTGTATCTCCTCCCCTTTTTGCCTTGGGTAGAGAGATGACAGTCAAGGTGCTGATAAGGCCTGCAGGACACACAGACAAGGGCTGGGGCTGCGCGGGGCCCCCTCTCGCACTCAGGCCAAGGAGGCTGAGCTAAGTGAGGCTGTAGCTCCTGGCCTGGGTCAGGGGAGCTGTGGGCAGGCAGTCTGGTGTATCCTGTGCTTTGCTGGACACGAGAGGAAGAGTGGTCGGATGCCATCTGGGTGGAAATCATGTCACTGTTGGAGTGAACTGGATTCATGAATATACTTACCAACCAGGATGGATGTGGTCTATCTGGGAAGGCTGCCTATCCATTTGCCCTCCCCAGAGACCCCTCTAGACCAGGCCAGAGCCAGGGGAGAAAGGGTCCCCCAGGAAACTGGGTTAAACAAGGTTAAGGGGTTCCCTCCAGGACTTCTCAGTGCCTTGAGTCTGTGTTTGGATGCTGCCAGGCTGGGGCTGCTGTCTTCTTTCTCTGCCCTGGGCCTTGTGCAAGGGCCTGGGGTGAGGCTGGGGCTGCCCAGGGCCTGAGGGCCTGGGCCAGATGGTAGGAGATGGGAGTCCCGGTCCCTAGAGGCCTCCTCTGAACTGGGGCCAAGATTCCGACATTTCATGTCCCCACCCATCGGTGCTGCACTGAATAAAGGAAGAGCTTCCCGACCCCTGGGCAGGGGTCACCCGTGTGCCTGGAACCCACCCTCCCAGTTCTGTGTGGGGCTCCACCAGCTGTAGGCCTCGCAGCTCCAGCCTCTCTGGGTTTTAGAACACGTTTTGTTTTCATTCTGTTTGTATGGACACCTATTTGCTGCCTGCAATGCTTGTTTTCCATTTCCTGTGGTGCTGTAAGGTTTCCTTTCAAAATATAATCATTTAAGTAAAAAAAAAATCCATTTGAAGAAAGCCCACCAGTAAACAATAAAGAAGCAGGTGGGTGGACGCGGGACGGACGGAGTGTGGGCCTTGGCGGTGGGCAGGTGCAAGGCTGCAGGTGAGGGGACAGTGAGTGGCGAGTGGAGGCCCCCTTCTGTTGCTGCCTGGCCCCCTGGGCCCCTGGGCTGCCATCCGGAGGCCAAGGCTGCCCTTGGCTGCCTGCTTGTGGAAGTGGCTTTATGGTCATGCTTGTCCAGCCCTGGATGCCCCGGGCCTCAGGCTCACTTTATTCTTGACTTGGGTCCAACCGTGCTTTTATTTGCCTTCTGGCGTATTTGTTCATCGAGAAGTGCCCAGGAATGGAGTGTCGGGGGGGGGGCTGCCCCCAGGGCCATCTCAGTCAGGGCCTTCTACCTGCAGACTCGCACGGGCAGTGGCCAGGGACCAGGAGCCAGGGCCTGCCGTCCTGGGCTCGGCTGTCTTCCCACACAGCCACTCCTCGCAGAGGTGAGACTGAGGCCCAGGCTGCTGCCCCTTGTCCGAGGCTGTGTGAGCCCCAGGAATGAGGGGTGAGGCACACTCAGCTCCGTCTATACATCTGTGCCCTCTATGCCGATGGGCTCTGTTCACCCACATGCTTGGTGGTCCCTGCGCAGCACAAGGGGCGGGAGTAAGGGTCCTTTCTGGGGTGGGGGCTGCTGCTCTCAGGCTGCAAGAAGGAGGTGCTAGAGGGGGCAATGGGGCAGCAGCCTGGGCAGGGAGACCCTGGGCGGGTCACATGGCCCTCAGGGTCCTCTGCGCCTCTGCCGTGCAGTCAGGCCCCGGCTTGTTGTCCAGGCTCCCGGGCGGGGATGAGCCTCTCCCAGGGGCCAGGGATGCCCTGCAGACAATATTGATGCCGTTTTCTCCTGAAACGACCAAATGCCAGATATGAATGCCAGCTCTGCTGGAAACTCGGAGATTGATGTCAGGAACCGGGAGCACAGACCTGAGCCGGGGCCTCCCGGTTGGGGGGAGGGTGGGCTCTCTGCAGGGGGCAATGTGGCAGGCGGTTAACCTGGCGGCGAGTGGCAGGTGGCCGTGCCCTGGCGCCACCCCTCCTCCGTGAAGACAGTTCCGGTCAGGCTTGGGGGTGGGGGCCGACCCTTCGGCACCCAGAGGTTGACTCAGCTTCCCGAGAGGCAGCAGTGCGGCCAGCTCCAGGGCCTTCCGAGCACAGGACTGGCATGACAGGGAGAGCACTTCCCTGCCAGGCCCCCGAGGCTGGGAACTGCCTGCAGGAGGGGCCTGCACTTGCTTGGCACTCAGGGCCCAAGTCCCGCCTGCAGGTTCCAGGCCTCCCTGGGACCCTGCAGCCCTCACTCTCCACCCCGGGGCCCCACCCCTCCCTCCGCTGGGGACCTGGTGCCTCTGACAGAAGGCGAGTGGGGCAGACTCAGGCCAGTGGTCAGTCCACCTCCTGGTGCCTGGTACCTGTCCGAGAACCGGGGAGGTGCCCTCAGTCTGGGGGAGCAAGGGCAGTGGCGCCCTCTGTCCCCCTCCCAGTTCCTGCCTCCCCCATGCAGGATTGAGGGGCAGGAGTGCGCCAGTTTATTGAGGGTGGGAAAGCAGGGTTCTGAGAGGTGGTAGTCTGCAGGGGGTCCCCAGAGTGTGAGTCTGTGGGCTGGGTGGTGTAGACTGAATGTCAGTGTCCCCCACGTGCTTTACTGACACCCTTATCCCCGGGGACCATATTAGGAGGTGAGACCTTTGGGAGGTGATGAGGCTATGAGCGTGGAATCCTCCCGAATGGGGTGAGTGCCGTGGATCAAAGAGCCTGACGCTCCCTCCCCTCCTGCCTGCCAGGCCCCGGGGAGGGGGCGCCACTGCGGACCAGGAGGCGCTCACCAGATACCCCATCTGCCTATGCCTTCACCCCAGGCTCCCAGCCCCAGAACTTCGAGAAATACACCCTGTGGTTGAAAAGCCACCCCATCCCTGGTATTTTGTTACAGTAGCTCAGAGCAGACTGAGGTTGTGACTCCTGCAAGCCCATTTCCTTGTCTGAAAAACTGGGAGAGGGGGGATGTGGGAGGCATCTCCTACAGACACGTAGCAAAACTGGGGGCACTGTGGCCCGCCTGCCCAGTCCCCGCCCGCCCAGGCGAGGTGAGGTGCTGCTGCCCCCTCATTCTTTCTAAAGACCCCATCTTGTCCAGGCCCCTCCCCATCTGTCTCAAGACCTCCTGGCCCAACCTGGGCACCTGGCCCTCCTAGGGGGCTGCCTTCTGGGGCCCTGAAGGCTGATGCTGCCCCACCTGCACAAGGCATCCTCTGCCCATGGTGGCCCCTTGGGTCCCAGCACACCCTGGAGTGGGGTCCCACCTCCCAGGCCACCCTGGCTGTGCTCCCAGCCCCAGTCAAGGAGGTGTCAGAATTCCAGGTGTTTTGGAAGGATTCCCTGAGCACAGCTGTATTTAATCCGGAAGGCTGAGCTGCTTGAGGCACGAGCAACAGTGTGTTAGTAATACTAATGGGCCAGCAGGTAGTGGAGCCGGAGATTTGCCCCCTAGGACTACAGAGGAGTAGGGGTTTGGCACAGACTGGAAGGAGCGGGGGTGGGGTGGGGAGGCAGGGCCTTGGGGTGTGGCTGAGATTAACCCAGCTACAGAGCAGACTGTTTGCCAGGCTCTCGCCTCCTCTTCAACTTTCATCCTACGTTAAAGATTGATCCAGGATCAGGGGAGGGCAAAGAGTACCAGAGATGGGCCTCCTCCTCCAGGAAGCCTCCCAGAAGTGTCTCCAGACCTTGGCCTCCCTGCTGCAAAAAAGAACAGAGGTTATCTGGGGTCTTAAGACAAGCAATTTAGGAGACACATTCAGATAAACCAGGGAAGAGTAGGAGTCAGGAGCTTGTAAGGGCAAAACCATGAGGCTCTGCTCTGACACAGGAGGAATATTTATCTTGAAGGGATGGCTGTCGTGTTTTAGGGTTAGGGTCCAGTGAGCATCTTGGGTCTCTGGCAGAAGCCCTGACGCCTGCGTTGGGACAGTAACTGATCAAGAGGTCAGATTCTGCCTGGACTGAGACGTGCACTCCACACATACTCCCTCAGTGGCTCTCTTGGCAACACTGACTCCGTTTTGAGTCTCCCTCCACTCACCTTGGGAGGGCAGGGAGGGCACCCATTCATAAGAGCCTGCCAGTTGCACGTGCCCTTCCCCCGCCCGAGTGTCTCCAGGGTCTCGCAGACAAGCAAGCTGAGGCTGTGAGAGACAGCAGTGCCTTCGAAGGTCATCTCCCATTCATGCTGGTGGCCTGTATCCTGGGAAGCTGGTTTATCCAGGGTTAGTGCCTCTAGGTGGTGGAATTGCAGGCACGTGGCCAGGCCCTGCCTAATCTTGGGAAGGAGAGCAGGGAGCCCATGGGGCAGGGTGGACATGAACACAGACCCTCCCGGGGGTGGGCTTGTTGGGGGACCCGGGGCCAGAGCACTGCTGAGAAGACCACCCAGAGGGAACAGGTCCGTCTGTCCCATCTCTCAGTCGTGGTGCCAGTGGCCTCCCTGGCTGGGCCTGGGTGGGGTCTTTTCTTGCTAACTCTTCACGGGCAGGGATTGCCCACCCCTCAGCTCTGTTTGTTCACTTGATGCCTCCCAGCTACTCCCTGAGGGGTGCCTCTCTGCGGGCTGAGGGCCACCAAGGGTCCTGGGCCTCGCAATACCTCTCCGTGGTGAGTCCCGGCCCCCTTGCCTCCCCTGTGCTTGTCAGTGGGCAGATCTTGTGCCTGTTTCCAAGCCGTCTGTGAGGCAGGGCCTGGGGTCTCCTGAAATGAATTTCTTAGCGCCTTGTGGGCTGGAACCGCCTGTCCTCCCGTCCCACTGGCGGGGCTTCTGGGCCCATTGTGGGGGCTCCTCCTGTTCTTCACCTGAGCCCCTCCTGTCTGTCTCCAGAGCCCCAGGCAGTGTCATTTCAGGGCAGCAGCAGTTCTTGGGCTGTGCTGTGTGGAGCTGGCTCTCCCCAGCTTGGACTGCGGTGAGACCCATTGGTAGTTTTGGAATCTGCCACAGTGGGAGTGTTCATACCCCAGAAATCAGCAGATACTCCAAACTGAAGCCCCCTGGCCCATCCCAGATGGTGAAGCATTGGGCAAACCTCACCCTGACCAGGGCCTGGTACCAGGCCACCCACGGAGAACCCTCACGGGTCAAGCCAGCTCTCTACCAAGGTCCAGGAGACTCCTCGGGTGGATGCTCTGGCCAGGCCCAGAGCCAAGACAGGTGCCCTGTGTGGATGAGAAGGTCCAGGGATATCTGGGGGTGCTCACACTATCACCCAACCCCCTGGAGGCTTTTGTTATTGGATTCTGGGTGAGGGGCTTCACTGCAGGGAATACTGATCCTGGATTGCCTGGGTTCCTCAGGGGCTCACGGAAATAGGAAAACAGCCCACAGGGAACAGGACTCAGAGGCCGAGGCAGAGTGACCTGCACCACCTGGTCACTGGGTGCCCCTGGGTTGGGACAGGGCTGGCACGGCGGGGAGGCCTGCGAGGTAGGGGCCACTTGCTGGCTGCTTGGCTTCCATTCATCAGACTGCTGTTCCCCACCCAGCCTTTGAAGCTGCAATAAATATTGATTTGGGCAAATCGATGTGTTTCTGAGGAACTGGCTGGATAGCAAAGTTACAAGGCTCAGGGCAAAGTCACCCACTCACTGAGTGTCCTCCCCAAGCCCGAGGGAGATGACCGGAGAGTGCTGGGCCCACTGAGGGGTTGGAGGGGAAGGGGAGAGCTTGGCAGACAATGGCCCTGGACCTCACCATGGCTGAGGGCCTGTCCCCACACCCCCCAGAGCCTCTTGTGCCACTGCATCCACGCATCACCTGTGGGTACCTGGGCAGGTCTGTGCTTGGGGGCTGAGGGTCTAGGCCAGAGCAGAGGCCTTTCCTTGGAGCTCTCTCTGCACCCCTGCTCCCCTTCCCCTAGCAGCACGCCCCCCAAGATGAGGAATTCACTACTGCATAAACTGCCTCTTCCATCTCTGCCCCAGCAGCACTTCACCTGGACCCAGGGCCACAGAGGTGGTGCCCCTCCTGATCGCACACTCCAGGAGGCAGCGTCTGCCTGCTCAGGGTCACTCTGGCTGTGTTCCCCCAGCTCCTGCTGCTGCCTAGAGCGGTCTAGGCCGCCAGCTCTTGGGTCCCTTCCTGAATCAATCTGAATCCCCAACTGGCCCGTGGGGCTCCTGGGGACCCTGCCACCCTCAGTGTTTCTGCACAAACCACTCCCTTCTCTGCCCCTGGTTCAACAGCTTCCCCATCTTTCCTCTGCCTGGAACTGGGGCCTGGCTCCTCAGAGGATGCCCTCGGAGTCTCTCCAGAGCCTGCCGGTCTCGGGGATGTTCCTTATCTACCCCCACCTCCCGGGTGTTTCCCTCCAGCCCTCTCTGCCTCCCCATGTCTCCTAGATCTCTGAGGCCAGGTCAGTGCGCTCCGACCTGCGGCTTTATTTATGAGAAGCTGGGAGGTGCAGATGTGATGTTTCCAGCTAATAGCCCCCAATCACCCCGCTGCCCATTAGCAGGGAAGCCGGCCTGCGTACATTATGCAGCGCACCACCTAAGTGGGAGCCAAGGCAGCGGTTTTACGACCCCATAAAACTTTGGGAGTTTATTGCTATTGAACAAACATGTAATCCGATGCTTCAAGTTCAATATATGGAGCCAACGGCGTCCAGAGCTGGCGGAGGCTGCGGCGCCCACGGCCAGGAGGCTGCCACCGGGCTGAGCCACTGAGACATCCAGGGGCTTTGGAGTTCATTGGTGATTGATTGGCTGCAGGACGGGGACAAGATTTACGGTGGCTGTGCTGGGCCTGTCCTTCTGCTCAGTGAACAGCGCAGAGGGTGGGCACAGGGGAGGGGCAGCACCTGGGACCAGGGCTCCCGGCAGAGGGTTGGCCTGCAGCCCCCGGAGAGGGGCTGGTCCCAGGTGCTGTGGTAGAGGCCAGGGAGACGTGGGCCCAGCAGAGGTCCTGGGAGGGGCAAAGGCACAGGCCAGGAGAGGGTCAGTGACTATGTCTTATACATAGAGCCCTCACCTATCCCTTCAGTTATCCACTTGCTCACCCACCCATTCACCCACCCAACCATCCCTCCACACACCTTCTGATCACCTGTCCATCTCTTCACTCCTCCACCGGCTTGCTTATCCGTCTACCCGCCTGTTACCCACCAACCTATCTGCACGCTTATTTGTCTGTCTTTTCACCCATCTATTCACCCTCCAGCTACCTGCCATCTGTTCACTCATCCTCCCCCACCCCAAGAGCTGCCCCTCATCCAGGGACAGGGCTGCCCTCCTGGTCCTCAGAGCTGACCCAAGCCTGGGGAAGACTTGGTGACCTACACAGCTATGCAGAAGATGCTGGCATGATCGCCTTGTCCTCGGCCAGGGCATCCGAGCCCTCCTGCACGTCTGTAAGTGTCCTGTATTTATTCTAAATGACGGCGAGCCCAGTGGTTAGTGGTGGTTTATTTATTTCCTCCCAACCTTGCTCTGTGCACGCACTCTTTCTTCCAAGGTCACGTGTGACTCTGTGCTGGGCTGTTCCGCATTTTTCACTTTGCATTGTTGGCTGCTGCAGCTGTTTCCAACTTCCCTGCCGCTACAAGGAACGCTGTGGCCACACCGGGTCCACACGGCGGGCCTGCTGCACTGGTTCAGGCTCCACCAGCACAGATTCTGGACGGGGCCCTCTGGGCTGAAGGTTCAACTCTGGCGACTCGGGTCGCTGAGACCCCAGCCCACCAAGCCTGCCTCCAGCCAGCCTCCCACGGACAAGGGACTTCCGCGCTGCTGGAGGGCGGCGGTGGGGCTGCTGTCTGGGGCGGGCGGGGAGGCCGGCGTCCGCCTGGCTCCAGGGCCCTCCCTCCTCTGAGTTTGCACCTGCTCTTGGTGTTTTGGCTTCAGATAGGCTCCTGCTATGGTAATGCTATTAACTTTCTGCCACTTTAGTGTCAAAACTGCCCGATTCGTTGTTTGCCTTTTAACTATACGTTTAGTCTGAGCCACCTGAGAGTTTAGATTCGCGTGTCCCTGCCTTTGTTCTTAGAAAGTTCTTTCCCACGTGGCACTCGGTCAATATTTGCCTGCTGCTCCAGCTCTTCTCAGTGGCTCCAGTGCCTACGTCTGCCGGCCCCTTGCTCTCATCTCCAGAACTCTGAGGTCCTTCCCTCAATAGCCTGAGTGCAGCTGCTGAGGGGACAGACAGAGGGCAGCTGTGGTGTCAGGACTGGGGACGAGCGGTTGGAGCTGAGGGGCTGAGGGGGGCGCAGAGTGAGCTGGGGATGCCAGCAAACTCTCGGAGCCAGACTGCCATGGGGTGGGCAGGACTCGGTCAGGTAGCGGAGGGGCTGCTCTGTGGAGGCATCTGGGACACCTGGAGTAGGGGGAGGGCAGTAGGAGGGAGAGGTGGGCAGAGCCGGGGGGCTGGACAGGGAGCCACTGAAGGTGGAACTCCCTCCTCTGCCGGCAGCCCCACTGGCCTTGCTCCTGGGGCCTGGACGGAGGGAAGAGGCGTGGCTGAAGCAGGAGGGGTGGTACTTCTGGGTAGCGGTGGCGGGGCTGGGGGGATCCCTCTGCTTCCTGAAGACCTGAGGGCTCCTGGAGACAAGGCCCTGCCTTTGTTCGCACCTGGTGGAAGCACAGCTGGGTGACCATCCTGGTTGGAGTCCCAGCTCTGCTGCTCATGGGAGGTGCCAGCCAAGCCTTGGTTTCTGCACCTGTAAAATGGGATGATGAGTCACTAAGGAAACACGTTTCCACATGGTGTACAGGAAGCACTCCCGGAATGTTCCAGAAGTTATTTCCTCCCAGCAGGGACTCTGGGGGCCCCTTTGTTATAGGCTCTGACTTCCCAGCCTCTGACCCACGAGCTGCAGAAGCCAGATGGGCCCCACCCTCTCCTTCCTGGTTCCTGGTGGAAGAGGCACCATGGGCCCTGTCAGCACAGATGTGACGCTCCCACCTCAGGACGCAGCCGCAAGGAGATCGCAGTGAAAGGGCTGAGGCAGCTGCTGTGGCCCCTCCAAGGACTGAGCTCAGACGCAGATAGGCCCCTGGGAGGGAGCTCTGTCCCAAGGCCCATGAGGGAGGCTTTTGAAGATGCTGCAGAGGTGTTACCAAGCCAGGCATGGTGCAGGGGGCATGAGGCCAGGCTTCCACACGGCTGGGACAAGAAGGGGCCTGACCATGGTGGGCTGGCCAGTCCTGGCCCACAAAACCCGACAATTTAGGGTCAGGTGGAGAGACAGGCTGGGCTGGTCACAGAGAAGAAGGAGACTCAGAATCTGGCTACAAAGTCCCATGAGTCCCCAGTGTGATTGGATGCTGGCTCAGATACCACCACTGGCCACATTAACAGAAGTCAGGGCCCAGAGGGAGGGAGGGGACAGGTCTGCTGGATGGTAAGGGCCCTGAAGCTGTGGCAGAAGTGGTCAGCATCAACTGGTCAGTACCGAAAGCTGGACATGGTCCTGGTGGCTGCCTGGGCCAAAGGGTTGAGGGGGGGTGACCCTCTGGAGTGACTGGTGGCCGGGAAGCAGCGCTGGGAGGAGAGTGTGAAGTTGTCTTGAGTCTGATCTGCTGTGACACAGAACCCCACACCAGGGGTGCGAGACGGCCCTGCCAGGAGCGGGGCCCTGAGCGGGAGTCAGTGAGCGGGCTGGCGGCTATCTGGGGCTGGGGCCGGCCTCTCCCCAACCGCTGAGAGGCAGCCCCATTAGCTCCGGGGCAGAGCTAGAGCCACATTCAGGTCAATGGTCAGAGGGGAGGGTGGGCCCCAGCCTTGCCGAGTTCATTATCAGCCTCCATTAGCTCTTGACCTGTAGCCCACGCGGGCGCCTGTCTCTTAGTACTGCTAATTGTGAGGACTGGGTGACCCTTCTGGCCTCTGTCACCAGGGCCTCAGCCACTGCCCTGTGGAGGTCGGTGGGGACAGGGAGTGGGGAGGAGTAGGGGCAGGGAGGCGCAGTTGGGCAGTGCCTCTAGCAGCCCAAGCTCCCACCGAAGGGGCCGGATCGGCCCAGGCTCCTCCGCTCTGCGTGCATTTTGTCCACTGGCCTGGAATCACCGGGGCTCTTGGAGCCCTTGTCTTGCCTTGCGCTAAGAGGTTTAACAGTAGACTGCTGGGTAGAGGGTCCACACGGTGGGGCTCTGAGGGTGGGCCCTGCCCCTCCCTGGCCACTTCATCTTGCTTCCTCAAGACTGCCCCCTTTGCCCACATCCTGCATCCCGCCCGGGCCACGTCAAGGTGGTAGACTTGGCCAACAAACCTTCTCCCAGCCACGCAGAGGGTGGGACTGACTGGAACCTCCAGGACATCACTGTCCGCCTGTCTTCACTGGGACACAGGCTGTGCTGGGGTTTCGGGGGCTGTGTGTGTCCCCAGCTCCGGCCGGCCGGGGAGCCCTGGGCAGGTGCTGGCCCTCGCCTGGCTGCATCCCAGGCCCCAGAGCTCACAGGGTGGAGTTGGGGGTGCATGGCTCTGCTTCCCAAAGGCACGGCTAGGGCGGCCTCTTCCACCCCCTACGCTGGGTGTGACGGAGTTCCCCTGCTTGTTCGCCTGCACAGGTCCTGCACCTGCGCTTCCCAGCTGCTTGACCCTGAAGAAGCCATGGTCCTCCCCTGTGGGCTGGGCTCCAGGGCTCATCCGGAACGTTCCACCAGGCACAGACTGAAGCACAGCTCCTGAGCCCTGGGCAGGTCTAAAGTCAGCCTGCGTGGGCGGGGGCCTCACCATTGGCTGTTATGATGGGGGCAGACCTCTCGTCGTGGTCCCAGGACACCACCAGCTGCTGATTTACAAGTTTAACAGCAGAGGGCCCCGCGGGCTGCCCAGGGTGCTCCGTGCTGGCTCCGGGGCCAGGGCAGGGCTGCCGTCTCCGGTGCCCGCCTGCTCCCTGTCTGCCAGCAGAACCAAGCCAAGGGGAGATTTATCTTCCCCGACTTTACGAGGTACTAGCAGAGAGAAGGCTGAGAGGCAGGAGCTAAATAATTGATGGCCCCGGCTCTACGAAATCAGCGAGGCAACCTCGGCTGGGTGTGAGGGGAGGGGATGCCGAGTGCTGACTGCAGAAAGCTCAAAACCAGACAGAGGGCTGAGGGACCCCGACTCAGGACCCAAGGGTTCCCAAGAGCAGAGCTCAGAGGATCCCAGGGCTGAGCTCTCCTACCCACTCATGCCTGTCCATCCCTGTCAGCCGGATTACTGCTACCCTGACGTGGGTTGGATGTGGTCCCTGCCCTGGCCCTGGGCTCTGCTCAGAGTGTGGGCCCCCAGCAGCCCTCTCTCGGCATCCTTGACCTCCCTCTGAGGAGTGTCACCTGCCCCACCCTCACCTGAACACACCTGTCCTCACCCCGCCTCCTCCCCATGTGCTCTCTTCTCGGTCTCATCCTGGCCCTTGTCTCCTGTAGCCTGGGGACCACTCCCCTGCTCGAGGGCTGTGCACTCCCAAGGAGACAGCCTGATGGGGGTGGGGGGCTGGCTTGGGCTGCCAGGGCCTGGGAGCAGGAGCGACACCGCCAGGGCCAGCAGACCCCTGGGTGAGAGCCCAGACCATGCTGAGGCGGGATGTGCCCCTCCCTGAGCCGCTTTCTTTCCTGGTGACAGTGATGGTGTCAGTGACCACACGTTTGGTGCCTAAGGTGGCATCCTCCAGGGAGGCGAGGCCCTCAAAGCCGCCTGCCCTCCCCCCACCTCTAGCTCACTTTCACTCTCCCAAAGCTAGCCGGGCTCCTTACGCTAGAGGGATTTTATTTGCATTTTTATTAAGTGAAAGTTTGCTATCCTCCCTCCTGGCCAGGCTGACCTGGGGTTGGGAGGGTCGCATGGTAGCGCTCAGGGCAGGGGGCTGTGGGGGCGAGGTAAGGAGGCCCCCCCAGGCTGCCCCCGGGCTCTGCCTCAGTGTCCCCTCCAGGCCTGGGCCTGTGTTCAGGCCCCAGGACAGGACCTGGCTGGCAGGACCAGCTGCTGGAATGGATGTGATAATATGACACAAATCACGCCTCCCACGGGCGGGGTCCCAGACATGTAGAGGGTCACAGTCACACAGGGACCTCACCCTTTCCTGTGGGCCGTCGTGGCCCCGCGCGTGGCCTGGGGGCTTCCTGTGGTCCCTGGGGCTGAACCGGCTGCTGAGTGGAAGCAAACCCTCCCTTGATTTGTTTTCAGTTAACACTTCTTTTAGTCCCGGCTCCCATCAGCCTCCCCTTCACAGGCGGGCACCCTCACGGTCCCGAGTTATCTGCTGAGAACTTGCTCAAATATAAGCAGCTTTCCTGCTTTCCAAACACAGCTAATCCAGTTTGGGTTCAGGGACTGGAGGTGCCGTGCCGGTCAGTGGACCATCCCCGGGGTTGGCGGTGGGGTGGGTCGTCACCTGTCCCTCCTCGTGGCCCTGGGGCCTCCCGGTGGGCAGCTGTGAGGCACTGCAGAGGCCAGGCAGGCCTCTACCCTGGGCACCCACCCCCTCGTGTCACTGTCCCCCATCCACACACCCTGGGTGACGGGCAGCATGGTGCTCCGTGCTGCCCTAGTCTGACGGACGTTTCCTGAAGGACCAGCAGGGCCAGGACTGGGGTGGGGCCTGTGCTGTGGGACCTTGGTACCATGGGGGCCAGGGCCAACCCCACCCCAACCTGAGACTCCAGCTGACCCGCTCCCCCTACGGCTCAGCCCAGCCCTCGGACCCCCAGCCCACCCAGCATAGCCGGCTGCACCTGGACGACAATGAATGGAACTCTGACTGGGGCCTTCGAGGGCCTTCTCACTGGGTTACCCACCCGCCCGCGGCAGAAACCACAAAACTAACCAGAACACACACAACCCCCAGGTGACGGATTCAATTCAATTCCACAAATATTGACCGCCGTCTAATCCACTGCCCTCCAGCGCCAGCTCTTTCCTCTGAGGTGCCGAGCGTGGCAGCTGAATCAACCCATTTAATCCAGGCCCCCAAATGTGACAATGTCGCTGGGTCACGGTGGGGGAGCTGAGGCCTGGCCAGGCCCCCAGCACGTGAGGCTGGAGCTGGGGTCTGACCTCTGCACCTAGGTTGTCCTTGACAGCCATGGCATGTGCCCAGGGTGGAATGGGGGCTCAGGCCAGTTAAGGGTCTACCTTGCCTGCCGGGCTGGGGACCCAGGCTGAGGAGGGGCCCGGAGCTCCGCCTGGACCCAGGGGACAGCGAGGGGAGCCTGGTTGCTGCCCAGAGTCCAGGCCCCTGTGGGTCTCCTCAATAGGGCCTGGTGGCTGGACAGGGACCTGGACAAAGCCACCCCTTGCAAGGGTCTCTTCCCTGCAGCAGATGGGCCCCAATGCTCCAGGGCACACAGACGTACCCGAGGCCCCTCCTGCCCTGTCACAGCAGCTCTTCTGCTCTGGGGCTGCTCGACTCTGGCCCTTGGATATTCAGATGTTTTGTCTGGGACCCGGACACTCTGTGTGGCGTCCAGGCCTGGAGTGGAGGGGAGAGGGTCAGGGAAGGGTCAAGAAGGGGAGGATCTGGGGGCACAGTGCCTCTGCTGGGCCATGCGTGGACCCCTCATGTGTGTGGGGGCTCAGGGCTGGGAACACTGCAGGGTGGAGTCTAACTGGGTCTGCAGGCGGCCTGGAATCGGTTCCTGCTCAGACATAGGAGGGGCCGTCCTCGTGCTCTGGAGGCCTCCCTGAGCCTCGCCCCTGAAATACCTGAGCAGTGGAAGGCGTATCTGCATGTGTCTCGGGCCCACCTGTGCGAGTCCACCTCTCCCCAGCTGAGGCTGGAGTGGCTCTGGCAGACAGCGAGCCTGGGCCATACTGTGTGTGTGAGGACGGTGGTGGGGGGTGAGGCCAGCACGGCCCCTGCCTCCTCAGAGCCCTGATATGCCAGCCAGCCTCTGCTGGGCACCATAACTCCGTGATGACCCCCGGCACCAGGAAATTCATCAGAAATGGAACTGATGGATTAAAGTGGAACGAGGAGAATTGATTTTTTCTCCCTGGGCACTTAAACACTGCTCTGAATCAGGCCATCAGCTCCCAGGCAGGGGTGGCCCTGGGGACAGAAGCAGGGTCTCCCAGCCTAAGCTGAGAGAGCTGAGGCCTGACGCCCTAGGACAGGGCACCAGGGTGAATGGCCCACTGCTCACCTGAGCTAGCGCCTAGGATGGGCACGAGGATGGGTGCCCATGACTCCAGGTCACATGTGATTCCCGCCAGCCTCGGACCTTGTGCCTGGAGGCTCTGGTCTCTGAGCTCTGGGTGTTTGAGCCACAGGAGGCAGTTGGGGAGAGGGGTTGGACCCAACCCCAACCCTGACCCCACGATCTACCAGCATGGTGGCCTCTACCCGGCCCCCTCCCCATGCCCATCCCTCTTCACGACCAGGAAGGCCTGGGTGTTCTGTGATGATCAGACAGTGGGGATAGCCTGAGACCCCAGGCTGCCCTCCAACACTGTGGGGCCATGGCCTTCTGAGTCATCCAAGAAACTGTACTCGTGTGTGTGTGTGTGTGTGTGTGTGTGTGTGTGTGTGTGTGAATTATGAGAAAGAGTGAGTCCGTGTGCGTGTGTGCGCCCTGATGGGGAAATGCCAGCTCCACTCCACACTGGGCCCACAGGGGACACAGCCCAGGGCCTGTCCTGGGGATCTTGGCCTCCTCCAGCCAGTGTCCACTGTCTTTAGAGCAAATGGGCACCGTGCTGAGCTCACTGTGCGTTTGGGGGGAGAAGCAGCCCGTTGGCAGGGGCTTTTCACACACACAAAACAGCTCTGAGAGCCAGCGGATGTTTGCAGGCGCTAGTTAGTCGGTGGGAAGATCTCAGTTCCAAGGTGCAGAGCCTGCGGCTGAGCAGTGCCGGGGGCTGGGAAGGAGGGTCCTGGCCAGGAAAGTGGCGAGTCCGACCCCCGGGGCTGTGCTGCCAGGGGATAGATCAGGGCCCCACGCATGTCTGACTGGGTCTAGGGGCCGTGGGCCGAGGTCCTGTGTGCGCTTGGCTCGTGCACTTGCTTTGCAGCCCCGGCGGGACAGCTCATGGCCCCGCCCCATGGCCTGGACACCATCAGTGACCCCACTCCCCACCAGGCAGCAGGACCGCAGACGCCCAGCCAGCATGCCTCTGGGCGCTGGTGGGAAGAAGGGAGCTCTCTTTCCAGTTTGGACACCCCCTACCCTCGCCCGCACGCCCACCTCCCTCACAGCTATTCCAGCAGCTTCGGGCAGGCGGCTGGCTCCGTTGGCGTTTTTGGAAAGCGGCCGCTTGAGGCAGGGAGGGCCCCCCATGCTCCTGGGGGGGCCCATCCGGCTGGGGGGCCACGCCTCGCCCCTGCACGCCCAGGCTCTTGGCTCCCTCGGGCAGCCTTCTTGCCTGGCGCGCCCCTGGCCACCGCCCGCCCTCCGCGGGTGTGATATTCCGCCGCGGTGCTCTCCTCACCAGCTTGTGTCTCACGCAGGGGATGTTTCCATTTTTACAGCAGAAAGCAGCGGATTCCAAGTGCCTCAGCCACAGCCGGAGCGGGGCGGCCCCCGGGGAGCTGCTGCCACGTCAGGTGCTTTGGAGGAGCGGGCTGCTCTGCCAGCCGCAGCCCTAATTGCTGTCACTCAGGAAGCTGGCTCCAGCCTGGGGTGGCAGCGTGACCGGTGGCACTGGCGGGCAGGGTCTCAGGGCAATCGGGCCCCTAAACATCCACTACAGGGTGGAATCAACTCTGGGGGTAGCGGGTGCGAATCCCACCTCCCCGGAGTGGCTGTGCCATCTGGAGCCATGCTGCGCCCCTGTGCCTCAGTGTCCCTTCATTAAATGGGTTTTAATCTCTGTGTGAGGAGGAAGCCGGGCCCCCCACCCTCTCCAGGCCTCTAGCCTCTGCCTGTCCTGTGTCACTGTCCTTGGCAGGCAAGATGCCCACTGGGGGTCCGGGACCTGCTGCGCTGTTGGGCGGGGCTGTGTCCTTCAAGGCGGGGTCTGTCTCACACACTGGATGTGCGTGTCCTTCCCCGAGTGACAGAGTCTGTAGCTTCAGTGCTTCCCAGGACCTGGCCTGGTGCCCTGAGAAGGCCCGGCCTGGATGCCGTCCTCCCGCACCCCTGACTAGTTCCATATGGGGATCGGCTCCCACAATGCTCTGAATACGGGATACATGGGGGCTGGTTCTCAGAGCAGCCACCAAACACATGTTCACATATCTGTATGTGTACACACACATACAGGTGCACACACACGGGGGTGGGGCTGGTGGCAGGAAGGCCAGGTGGGAACATTAGCCAGCGGTGCCTGGGGATGTCAAGCCTAGTGGCAAGTTGGGGCTTGTGCCCTCCCTGTGCCCAAGAGGTCTCTGCAGAGGCAGGGAGCCCATGGAGCCAGGATTTAGAACCCAAGTTGGGGATTCGAATCCCATCTGAGGTCCAGGGATGTTGGGAGGTCCTTCTGCCTGGGACAGCCAGACACCCACTGCCCCTCCGAAGCAGCTCGGTGACTCCAGGCCCCTCTGCTTGTCCACCCAGTCACCCTGTAGGTGACAAGGCTAGTCAGGGGGGCCTCGCTGGTGCCCACCAGGCCCGAGGACACACCCTAGCCCCCAGAGGACCACCTGACAGCCTGTCCTCCTGGCCGGCCTCCCTGCTCTGTGCTGGCTGTTCTGCAGGAGTCCCTTCCTCTGCCAGAGACCCTTCACAGGGATTGGCCACCAAGACTGTGGCTCTGAGAGCTTCCCAGGATGCACCTGTAGAAGGCAGTTGTCCCCTGGCTCATCCTGCTTGGCCTCCCTTCCATCTCAGCTCTGGCCCAGCCCTGCCCCACCTCCGGCCTGGGCCCTGGGGGTCCCCCACATCCTTTCTCAACCCACTGGGCCTTTGCGCCAGCCGGGTGAGCAGTTCCTTGCTGTCAAACGTGTGCCCCCCACCCAGCAGCCTGGGTGGGGGGCACATACATACCTGCTCCTACCCACTCTGTCTGAAGACGTGGGACCCACCTCTGCCCTACACTGCTCTGTGCCTACCTCACTGCCCAGCTCTCGGCCCCGAGTGCCCAGGGCTGAGCCCCCAACAGCCCCATTGCTTCTCTGATGACTGACTTTCCAGTTGATTCCTGCCTGCTCTGCCACTGTCCCTCCATCCCGCCTGCCACCGTGGAGGAGACAGGTTCTCCTGCCTGTCGAGCCCAGGATGGGGAGGCCCCAAGGGAAATCCCGGCTGCAGAGCCTCACTGGTAATCATTCTACTTAGCCCTCAGCGGCCCTGGCCTCAGAGACACCGTCCTTGCCTGACAGGGCAGCTCAGTCCTCCCAGGGTGACTGGCCTCCAGCCCGGGGAGGGGTGCCTGGACACCCCTGGCTGGCAGAGCTCTGGCCTCCAGCACCTCCATGCCCCCTGGTATGTGTGCCACCCTGGGGAGCTGGTGGTCCCTGGGAGGCTTCCACCCTCTGCACCCAGGCCCCATCTGAGAGGGAAGAGCTGGTCCAGGGGGATGGGCCCCTGGGGCCCTGCCTGCCCCACACCGGCTGGTGATGTCTCATAACCCCTCCACCGCCCCATGAAGTCGCCCTGGGCCACGTGCTTTAAATGCAGGTCTTACTATTGTTGTTCAGGTATCGCAAAGCCAGGATCAGGAGATGAGCATCTGAGAGGATAATTATTTGCAGATCTCAAGTGGGTCGGTTGGCACACAGAGGGAGAGGGGATCGTGGGCAGGAGCCTTTGTTGTGGTTTCTGAGGGAAGGAACAGAGTGATGGGGGAGCAGGCTCAGGACCTGCTGGCTGGAGTAACTTCATGGCTCTGGGGCACTGGGACTGTCCCTCGTTGTCTAGTACCTCGCCCTGGGTGACTAGGACAGGTGGGCAGTGGCCGGGGTGTGGGAGCCCCGTGGTGGGGCTTGGGGCTTGGTCTGAATTGGCTGGTTTGTGTGAAATGTGCAAACTGGGGAGCTGTTTGCTCTCTCCTGGGGCTAGGGAATCGGCTGGCCTGGGGCTGGGGGTGGGAACAGTCCCTCCAGGCTCAGCAAGGACCCAAGGGGACAAAGCATCAGAACACAGAAAATAAAAGGCACGGTTAACACTGTGCTGCTGGGAAGGCCCAGGGCAGGGGTGCGGGTACCCCATAGGGTACCCCATAGCCCAGGCCTCTGTCTGCCGGGACCCCAGGGCCCACTGAGCCACCCAGGCCTGTCACCCGCTGAGACCCCTAGGGCCAGCGATCTACCAGTGGGGGTTGAGGCAGAGCCTGAGAGGACAGGCCCCCGTTTCAGGTCTGGTTCCTCCTGGCAGCTGGCAGGCCTGCCTTCACATGTTTCCTGGTTCTTGTGGCTTTTCATGGCAACTTTGGTTTGAGGAAATTTAGGAAGTGTGAGAAAGAGGAGCCCCCCACCCCGAGGGTACCTCTGTGACACAGGGCGCTTTCTGCTGAGGCTAGGGCGCGGCGTTCAGCGGCTTCGCCCATTCTAAGGGTCCGTTGTCCAGGAAGATGCTGTGTGGGGCGGTGCTGGGTCCGCCTTGGTCTCCAGCTCCGTGGGCCCTGTTTTATGTTCTCCCCTCGTTTTAACTGGAATGACCCGCGTCCTGAGTTAAAGCTTGCATAATCAGGACAGCCTCTCCGCAGGTGACCCTGCTCAGTAAACCTCGAATGAAGCAGGGAACTATTTTTACATATTTTAAACAAGTTAGTGGCACACAGACGCACAATGTTGGGGCGTGTTTTGGAGGGAGATATTCTTTTTTTTCTTTAATGTGGTAAAATATATCTAACAAAAAGATAGCATTCTAACCATTTCCAAGTGCAAAGAACAGCAGCATTAAGTACATTCACACTGCTGTGCAGCCGCCACCGCCGTCACCACCGTCACCTCCAGAACGTCTCATCCTCTCAAACTGACACTGTCCCTGTTAAACACTGAGTGCTGCCCCCGCCCCCAGCCCGTGGCCACCTCCATCCTACTTTCTGTCTCTGGATCTTTGGACTCCGGGGACGAGTGGAATCACGCAGTATTTGTCCTTTTGTGTCTGGCCTATTTCACCCTCTGTTTTATGCCTTTTGCTGCTGGCATTTTGGCTTTCTGTGTTCCACGGCGACGGGCGGTGAGGTGGATGGAGGCCTGCTCTTAACTCCTCGGGCTCGAGTCTGTTTTCAGACACTCCGGCATCTCTGGTTCTCCAGTCACCAGGCATCTGTGATGAAGCGGTACGTGCTGCTTCCCAACCTGCAGACTCTGGCCTGATGTCTCAGAGGCATCGGGACTGAGCCGGCGCCCCTGGGCTTTGCGCCTCTCCAGCCCAGCCCTGCATTAACAGAACCTCAGCACTGACTCTCGTGGGCCGAGTGCCCAGGCTCTGCTGCGAACCCCCTAGGCCCAGGGAAGCATCTCAGGACAGCAGGGACTCCAGGCTGGCCTCAGGACTATGGGGGTGAACTGTTCCTGGGACAGAGTGCTCAGGAGGCCCCCTAGCCCCTGCTGCCATTCCCTCCACAGTCAGCCTTCACAGCTGATGGGTCCTCAGGCTGGACCTCCAGATCAGGTGGAGAGAGGGGCTCCGCCTCCTGCTTCAGCATGAGAAAGTCCAGGGAGGCATCTTGATTAGGTCACTCTCCCTCCGCCCAGTCCCCATGATGAGGCCAGGAGGAGGCGGTCCAGTGACTGGCCGAGCAGGGCTCAGACCCCCCCCCTCCACAACTGGGACACCGACCACCCAACAGTGCTATCCCCTGCAGAGCTGCCAGCCCTTCTTTGCAGAGAAGGTGGACTTGGGGGGCGTGGATAGCCTGAAACTGGGCTGGCACTCAGCCTCCTGGGGACTTGAACCCGGGCTCTCTGCTTCAAGGCAGAGCAACCGAGGCCCAGGGCCGGGGCAGAGTCACCGGGTCACACAGCAAGCTGAGTCAAGTCATGGAGTGGATGGGCAGTCAGCCCACGCATACCACCTCCTCCAGGAAGCCTTCCTGGCTTGGCCTAGCTGGGCCTGGGGTGCCCACCACCAGATGTCATCTCTGGTGGAGACATAGACACCTGTCCCTGGTGTCCAGGACGGGACATGTGCTCAGTGCACAGTTGCTGGATTTAGTTGGCAACCCCATGTCCAGGAGGTTTGTGGGTTAATGGTTGTGGCTGGGCTGGCTCCCCTGCTTTTGTCCCGTCACTGGTCCTCTCCCCGCCACGCCGGCTCTCCTGGGTCCCTGCTGGTCTCTCTGCTGCAACCTTGCAGTTCTCCCTCCTCGAGTTGGGGCCGCACAGGCAGGGCAGGGCCTGCTTCTTCAGCAGGCGCTGTGGACGGGCCTGCAGGGAGGGGCCGACCTCTGGGTGCCCAGGGCCATGTGCGCCCTAGGCCTGGAGCACGGGCTAGGCCAGGGTCGCCTCATTAGAGCCGACGCAGCACCTATTTTGTAAATGATGAACATTTGTGAGTGTTTATGGAGGCCCGGTGTGACTGGCGTGTGCTGTTGATGATTCAGGGGGAGCACGGGGAAACAACAAGACGGGAACCCGAAGAAATGCCCTGTTACGGAGATTTACACCCGTCTTAAATAGTGGAGATTAATTTTTTGAAAACATCTATAAAATAGGAGATTTATACCTAAAACAATACCGTGCACTATGACAGGAAGGGATTAGAGTCAATTTATTCATGTATTAGTCAAAAACTCAATTTCATATATTGGGCAGAAAATTAAACCCTTTCTGCATTTTATTACAAATTATGCATTCTCCATATATGGAGATAAATAATTGATAGAGTTGCAAATACTTAATCTAGAAAATGTTTATTAGGAGCAGACAACTCATTTCTCACGTTTTGTTGAGGACAATATCGCACACTTTAAAAAATTAATGACAACTTCTCCCAAGAAAAAAACATCTACATCCGAATTACTTTGTTCGGTGTCACGTAAGAGCCGAGGAAAGGCGGCTGGGCAGCTGGGCGCGGGTGGGGCCAGGACGTCCCCCGGCACCGGCCTCAGGCCTGGGAAGCGCATCTGGGTGGTAACGTGCTGTTCCGCGGCCGGCCGCTGTCCTCATGCTCCTTGGCTGGCGATTTTCAACATCAGGGTTTCTGACTTAATCCTGAAAGCACCGCACGACGACTTGAGGACGGACTCGCAGAGCCAGTAAGTCAGCGCTTGCCCTGAGAGTCACAGGGTCATCCAGCAACCCCCCGCCCCCGCCCCGGCCCTGGCTGCTCTGGCCCCAGGCTCTGCGCATGAGGGAAGGCAGGCCTCACGGGTGCTTGAAGGAGGGCTCTGGGGGTGGGGGGAGGGGGGCGGCGGCCTCACATCCCCAAGGCCTGTGCGGCCTGCCCTCTCCACCACATGCTGTCCTGCCAGGGGAGCCCCCAGCCTCCGCCTGCAACTCTGCCTGGGGCCCACTTGTCCCCGGGCTGCACCCACCCAGGGCTGCGTGCGGTGGGGTGGTGAGAAGAACCGCTGGTGGGGCTCCTGGGAGGTGTGTGCCCTTGCCCACAGTCTCTGCCTTCTGCCCACTGCCCCGTGGTGCGCGCAGGAGGCTAGGCCGGTGAGGTGGGGCTGACGGCGGTGCCTGGGCAAGTCCTGCCACCCCAGGGAGCCCAGGTATTGACTAGATAACTGCCATGTTTATTAAAGAATAAATTTAGTGCCTAACGGAAGTGATGTTTCTATACATAGAAAAAAAGATTTAAAATAAAAACCAAAACAGTTTCAAAGGCGCCATGGCATTAATTATTCATCTCTTGCTAATGAAAACATGCGTTTGCAGGCAGCCTGCCCCCACAGGGTCTCATGGCCCCCAGATAAGCCTGGCCCGAGGGCAGGGGGTGGGGGGGACTGGGGTGATGACCTCTGTGTGGCAGACCTTGTGGGGCCGGGGCAGGTGGCTCTGACCCTCAGTGTCCCCTTGTGTAAAACTCGGGGGGACTAGGGTACCCCCTCAAGGCTGTTCAGGGAGCACGACTGTGTGCCAGCACAGGCCACTCTAGCACTCAAGACCAGCAGGGACAGAAGAGATGGCCTGGACTGGGGAGGGAGTAGTGGGCACTGGTCACCAGGAGAGCTCGGGGCCAGTCTACATGCATCCCTGTCCTCCACAGTCAGGTCAGGGGAGCGGGGTGGGGTCTGACCTTGAAGGCAGAGGGAAACGGGGATCAAGGCTGGTGGTGTCATCCTGGCCAGAGGATTCAGCCCAAGGGACAGCTGGGTGCACAAGGCAGTGACCCACCCAGTGGGGCCAGGGAGCCACCGCCCAAGGCTCTTCCCCGCCCTGTAAGGCCCAGGGCACCGTGGCTGCACACCTGTGCTGCTGGCCTCCCCAGCATTCCCCTCTCTCAGCCTCTCTCGTGGGCTTCAAGCCTGCAGACTGGCTGGCCCACCAGCTCAGACAGCCGCTAGGGAAGGGGGGAGTCTCACCTATGCCTCCTCAGCTGCTCAGACCCTGCTTGTTGCTCGTTTCTGTGTCCAGTCCTCGTCAGGCACTCAGTCATTCACAAACACCCCTGAGCCCCGGCGCCAGGCGGCTTGGGCTCACACCTGGCAGGCGGGTCTCCTGAGGGGCAGAGGATGCTGATCCTATCAGCTGCCCCTCAGGGCCAAGGGCCTGGGGGCCCGAGGAGCATCTTCAGCTGCGCAGATAGCCACGGGCGGGTGCAGGTGGTACCTAGGGCATGGCTCCCTGTGGCAAGGGCCTCTGAAGCTCTTCCAGCCCTGGAGCTAGGAGGGGGCTGCTGGGGCTCTGTCCTGGTCGCCTACCCCTGTCCTGGCTGCCCCTACACTTGGTGCCCATGACCCTGCTGCCTGAGCGCAGGGACTTGGCCTCAGGGTTCATGGGGCCCCCGAAGGATGGGTGGAGACTGGTGGGCCTGGCGCCGTGGATGGCCCAGCTCAGGCCTCAGAAGGCGTCTCAGGCGAGGCTACGACCTCCTTTCTGCCTCCCTCGCCCCTACCAATCGGTCTGACCTCTCTGAACTCATTGCTCAGTCTTCACCGAGGCTCGGGAGCAGGGGTGGGGCTGAGGGCTGGCGGGGGATACTTTCCTGTTGTGGGGGACCTCAGTCTTCTCCTTCTGCCCATGGCTTGGGGGTTCCTCACCCAGGCAGCTATCCAGCCCAGACCCTTCCCTGGCTAGGACTCTTGGCCCACCCCAGGGTACCACTCCAGGGCCCTTTCCAGAGCCAGGGTGGCCAGAACACAAGCTCTGAGCTCGGTGCACTCGTGGCTTCACGGGGAAAGTGCAGTGGCAGCCGGCCCAGAGAGTGGCATCTGAGGGCCAGGCCCTGGGGAGACGAGCTCCCTGCAGTGGGTGGGACTTCAAGGCCAGGGTGCTGCATGGAGACCCTGGGTGGGGAAGGGGAGGCACTGGGCAGAGACCAAAGCCAGGTGCCAGCCTGGGGGCCACTCCATAGCCTCACAGGCATGCCCATTCACAGACACACGTGTCCACACCACGCAGGCGCCCCCGCCACCCAGCATGTTCACAGACGCCCACATGGAACTTGCTTGAAGCCCACAGTAAGGACAGCAGGGGCCCCGGGCAGGCGTCGGAGCTGCTGCAGCGATAATTGGTCCCTGGTAGCTGGCCTGGCTCACCCTCTCCAAAGCCAAAGGGCAATCACAGCCTCTGCTCAAGCAGGGGCTCTGAGATCCCATCCTCACCCAACGTTTTCTGGAAGCTGCGGGGGCTCCCGTGGCAGGAGCCCTGGGACATGGTGCTGTGTGGTTTTGTCCCTGGATCCCCCAGCACAGCGGTGGGGGCGGGGGTGGGGAGTGCAGGTGGAGAAGAGGAGGGGCGCTGCAGGCCAGGAGCCCCCTGTTCTGTGGAAGGTGGAGGAGGGGGCTCCAGGCCTGGCAGGGGCCCTGTGAAGGTCTCGGGACCCAGGCCAGGCCTGGGCACATCCACCCCTTGCTGGGCAGGCTGACTCGAGGTCCCGAGGCTGGCTGGGCCACCGTGATGTCAGGTGCGGGTCCAGGACAAGGGCCAGTGAACAGGGCATGGAACTCTCAAGGCCCTCAGCCCCAAGATGCACAGAGAAGAATAACCACTCTGCTGTTAAAACAATTTATTTTGCTCTCCAAGAAACTAACAGCTGTTTACAGTCAGCGTGTCTGAGCTGCTCCCTGGGGTGGCCATTCTGCTAGATCCAGCCTCCCCTTGGTTTCCTGTGTGAGGGAGGGCCCTGCCAGGCCTGAGGCTCAGGATGGGCAGAGGATGCCATCAGGGACCAGGCCACATCCTCCTGGCCACTTCCATGGTCCTGACAGGTCTCTGAGCCCCCAGGTTCACTTCTCTTCAGCCGAGGCCCCTAGGCACTGTCCTGGGAGAGGGCAGTGCTCTGTGGGGAGAGGGCATGTGGTGTGGCTGGGAGGTCAGGAGGCCCTGTGGAGAAAGTGGGCTGTGAGCACAGGCCCAGAGGAGGGGAAGTTGTGTCCGTAAGGACTGCAGTAGAGTGGGAAGCCAGCAGGTGCAAAGGCCCCAGGGTGCACACTGGTGATGCCCAAGGATCCTTTAGCTCCGCAGACCTCTACCCACTGTGGTGGTCACCCCATGCCTCCCTCAACTGTGTGCCTACAGGGTAGGTGCTCAAAAAATGCTTGCTGAATTTGGAAAATGAATGGAGGACTGAGGCCCAGGGCCATGCACACGCAAGGTCTCCTGCTGCCTGCCTGGAACCCGGGGCTGCTCTGGATGAGCCCAGCGTGCACCGGCCCCGAGGCCACACCGCACAAGCAGGGAGCAAGGCTGCCTCCATCCCACTCCCACCCTGCAGAGGTACTGAGGCTGGGAAGAGGGGGCACACAGGTGATTCTGGCAGATCCTGGGGGGCCCACAAAGGCCTCCTGAAGGGCACTGAGTGGGCTTCCATGGGGCCTGGCTTTGCGCAACCAGAGGACCAGGTGGAGTGGGGACTGGTCTGAGACTCACCATGGGGACTCCCAGGGCCGGCTCCTGGTACCATGGCTGACAGGCCAGCTGCTCCTGCCAGGTCACCTAGGCCCTCCGAAGTCCAGGACGGACCTTGGAGTCTTGAGTAGGGGAGGCCTGGGGGCAGAGCTGAGCATGAATCCCAGGGCAAGAGAACCAGGGCCCTCAGGTGTGGGGCCTCGTGGCCCAGCTTTCAGCCAAAGAGAAGCCAGACGTGTGGGTGGGGAGCCGTCCAGAGGGAGGAGGCAGAAACAAGCCGGGCCGGGTGGCTGCGGCTCTGGGGTCAGCTCTGGACTCCTCGGCCTGACCTCTTGTCTTCCCGGTGTCAGCATGGCTGCCCTCCACTGGGCAGGAAGCAGCACAGCAGTGTCCTTAGTGCCTGTCCCTGCCAGACCCCTGGGGGACGTGCCCAGTGACGGCACTGGGCCTTTGATGCCCTAACCGCCTCACTGGAAGCCCCCAGGCCCCGGGCAGGTCCTGGCTGTGCCCAGTGCCAAGTCCCTCCGCCCCATAGTGGGGCCCAGGGCAGGGGCAGGGGCTCTGACCCCAGTCTCTTCTTCACCTTGCTTTGGTCCAGCGTGACCCCTGGCACTTGCCCCCAGGTCCATCTCTGGAGAGGCCCCAGGCTCTCAGGAGGCTCCGGGTGTGGACATTGGTGGCTGGGCGCCCACCCCAGACCAAGCCAGCCCCTCCCAGCGCACTCCAAGTTCACTGAAGTAGCTGCCCTTCAGGGCAGGGATTTGCTGGAAGTTCAGCAGCAGCTTGTCATCTGAATGCTGAGCGATTGTGAACAGCAGGCCACACGACAGGGAGGAGTGTGTGAGCCCAGAGCAGGGCCAGGGCTTCCGGTGCGGGGCCCCCAGCCAGGGTGGGCGGCGCCAGAGGAGAAGGGGGCAACACGGAAGACCCACCAGAGCCGGAGGGCAGCTGCTTGGGGTCAGCCCACAGATGCTGGGCTATGAAGTGGAGCCCCTGGCCACTGTTGCGTCTCTTGTGGGCTCGAGGGGTGCTCCCAGGGCCGCGTGCGCAGGAGAAGTCCGGTCTCCGGCAGCCGCAGAGGGTCCCTGGGCCGATAACGTGTCTGCTGCCAGCAGCTGCTATGGGCTGCGGGGTGACAGGAGGAAGCCTCGGGCTGGGCAAGGGGACCACAGACATGTGAACCCCAGGAGAGAGGGACAGCTGGGGGGCTGGGTGTGGTGCACATGTGTGCACATGTGAGGGTCCGTGCACAAGCACTGGGCCCCTCCTGGGCAGGCCCGCGCTGAGAGCTCCCTGGAGAGTGTGCGCAGCTGGGCCGAGAAGGGTGGGCCCAGGCCTTTGGGTGCGTCCCTGAGGACATCTCCCCACCACCTCATTTCACAGAAGAGAAAACTGAGGCCTGGGGGGTGAAGCAGCCCCCAGGGCCCAGCAGCAGGAGGCCAGCCTGGCAGCCCTACCCCTCTCCTCCCTGGACCCCTGCGTTCCTTTCTGACCCTTTTTCTGTACACCCCCAGCAGGCGCAATGGCAGCTGACCTGGGTCCTTCACATTGCCCCGCTGACAATGACCGAACTCACTGGCCTGGTGTCAGGTGTCCTGAGCTGGGCACCTCCCTGTGTCTCCTGGGGGTGTCTGGGCCCTGGCCCAGCCTTGGCCTGCACAGGGGAAGGCCAGGCAGCCTCCATGGCCCCAGGCTGCGCCCACCGCACCTCGGCTCCACACCCCTCCTGCTCCTGCTCTGTGGTTCCCAGGGACCAGGAGCTATTTCAGCTGTGCTGGCCTCTCTGCTCAACCAGGCTTCAGTGAGCAAAGATTGTGCCGACGTTGACAGAATGGGCCCCGAGGTGCCTGCGTGGCAGTGTCGGGGAGAGGGCCCAGTTAGGTGGGGAAGTGTAGGGGTAGGAAGGCAGTGCTGCGGTGACCATGCTGTGTGCTGGTGAGGGAGCCTTCCACACCTGCCAGGCCCCAAGCTGTGTGTCCAAGGGCAGCCTGGGTGCAGGACCTGGGTGCACAGACTCCAGCCAGGTGCGGAGGGCAGGTGGAGTGTGGGCATGACACCCTGGGCAGGATGTAGGCCGACCAGGACCTCCGGTGGGCAGCCGGCGCTGGGGGCCAGGGACCCCTTCCACCCACTCAGCGTCGCTGAGTGCATCTTGTGGGCACAAAGCTCTTTTGGGGCTGGAGCCCTGGCTGGTGCCTCCTCACCCTGCTCCTTGGCGCCCCGATTCAGCTCCTCTCTGGGGGCTGCATATGCAAGCCGCACACGCAAGCCGCACACCAGCTGGCCTCCAGAGAGTCGTAACAGGGGAATTTCCTGGTTAATCAACAGCTGGCCACAGCGTCCAGCCTGGACTGTGCCCTCCCAGGAGCCAAGGGCAGTCACATGGTCCGGTGTGGCTGGCATTGTGATGTGGACATGTTAGGAAGGTGGAGGCCCAGTCGGGTCCCTGGCCAGCCCCTTCCTCCCTCCTGCCCCCTCCCACTTGCACAGTCCCCATGGAGGGGTCCTTATCCCTACCCCCAGCCACGTGGCTGCCTCCTGTCCTGTGGAGACACCACCCTCTATGCAGAGCCTTGCCCCCAACACCTCCCTCAGCTCAGTCTCTGCTAAGGATGTCAGCTTTCTGCTCCCTGCCAGACCCACCCTGCCAGAAGGAGGGGGTGAATGGCTATTGTCAGGACTGAGGACCAGGCACACTCAAAGCCACGGCAGTGGGGGCCCTGGATGGGGCAGGAAGGGTATGTGAGCCCATAGGAGCCAAGATGGTGTGTGGGAGGGGTCATGTAAAACCCCAATCCAGAACCCGTCTGTAAGTGAGACAGGATGGAAGGCAGCAGGGCACAGCCATTCAAGGAATGCCACAGCAATTAACATCAAAATGGTGAAAGATTCAACCCCCAGTAGGCCTTGAGGCTCAGGATGAAGAGATTTAACTTCTAGCAGAGCCTGAGTTTCACTATACGCTCATTGTAATATATTAACATAGCAGCATGGCAGTCCCAAGGCTAGCCACAAAAGGTCAAAGAGTGGGAAATGGCCAACTCCCTGGGAATCCCAGCCCCGTCCCCTTAGGCTGGTCCTTCTACTTATTAGCATATGAAGCCACCAAGCCCATGAAAACCAGCAACATGGTGCCTCGTGGCTGCCCCTCTCTCTCCCTCTTCGGAGACGACCGCATTCTGTCTGTGGAGTGTGTACCTACTTTTAATCTGAGCACCCAACCCCCGCACCTCGTGGCCTTTCTCTTGCCTTTCAACGTATCTCTCTGAATAAATCTACCTTCACTCAGCTGTGGCTAGCTCTTGAATTCTTTCCTGCGCGAAGCCAAGGACCCACGCTTGGCGGGGCACGTCCCAGGGGCTCAATTGAGACCTGGGACACAGCCCACCTCATGCCCCATATCTGTTTTCCTGCATCACAAGGGTGCAGGGAGGGGGTGCCACAAGCCATAGACAGGGTGCCCCTTGCCTACCCCAACGGTTTGCCTACTTAAGGCTCTGGGACTGGTGGTAGGGGCGCTGTCTCCACAATTCAGGCTGCCTGCCTGCCCACAACACTCTATGTCCTTGGGCCTTGAGCAGGCAGGGGCTGGGGTGACAGGCCCAGGGTCCACTGAGCCCCACTTACTCACCCTGGGTGTTCTGCTCTGATGCTTTGATTTCAGGTCCCTCCCCCACCCCTATGTGAGCACGTCCTCTTATTAGCACAGCTTTGCCGATTTTGCAAGTCAAATTCTGCGTTATTGAGTCTCCAGATTGATGTGCAGCCAGTCAGTTGGATGCCAGCTGGGAGCAAGGAAGGCTTGGTAACACGTGACAGCGGTCGCCCATCATGGGGGTCTGGGGACCCCTACGGGGCAGATGGGGCAAACCCTACAGACTCATCCTTCCACAGGTGCCCAGGGTCCCCTCCCCCTGCCCTCAGCCTCCCCCTGCTCGGCCCAGCACCCTTCACCAGGTTGCCTGGGGGAAGCCCCGCCCCCACCCCATGGGCTACAGGTGAGCCTGACAGGTGAGCCCACGCACACAGAGGGGTGGCGGTCAGGCCCCTGGCCCACGCACCCACACCAGGGTTGCCCAGGCTCAGGGTAAGCAGTCAGCCACTTGCTCTCCTGTCTCAGGGCCCCGCAAAGTCTGTTCCTTCTGCCAAGATGGACTTCCTGATACCTGCTCAGCCAGGTGGGGTGGGGAGGGGGAGTGCTTCCTTCCAGGGGGCCCTCAGGGCCTGAGCGGCCCTGACACACAGAGCAGGAGATGCCACTGCCACAGGTTGGCTCTCTATGGGGCTAAGTGTATTTTAGTTTCTCCTGCCGGAACCTCCTTGATGAGGGGTCAACTGCTCCTCAGCCCCCTGGCTTTCAGCAGTGTTTTGGATAGAAGTTTAGAGGGCTGGTCCCTGGGCTTGAGCTGTCTGTTTTCCAAGCCAGGTGGACCCCTGCCGCCCTCCCTAGCCCCCTTCTGTATTGACCAGTGACCTTGACATTGGCCCAGCCCCTAGGGGCTGCAGGAGAGAGGCTCTCCCCAACAGAGGCAGATACTGGGGAGGGTGGTAGGAGGCCATGACTCGGCCACCAGGCTGGCAGAGGCCGAGCTCCCCTCAGCTGTGCCATCCATGCTTGGTGCTCTGCTTGGGCTCAGGCTGGCCCCATGGTCCCAGGGAGGTGGGTGCTGTTCTAGGCACCATGGTTGTCCCCATTCTAGGGGGCCCAGCTCATGCTCGACGCTCACTTGTCACAAGGAGGAGACTGGGTCACCCTGAGCCTCATTTGGAAGGGTTGGATCAATACCACCATAATTAGGGCTCTGTCAGCAGGGCGGGTGAGGGCTCAGACTCCAGGGCTGAGTGGGTGCAGTCAGGGCAGGCTTCCAGGAAGAGGTGTCTCAGAGCGGGGTTAGAGCATCCATAGGACTCATCGGGGTGTGGAATGCTGGGTGCCAGACACTGTGCTTGCTGCCTGGATGCCCATGACAACTGGCGAGGACACAGAGGCTCCCTGAGACGCCGCTGTGGGGACAATGGGTGCCAAGTGCCCCTCACGTCACTGCATGGCAGTCCCCACCCCGGCGCCATCCTATTTATGGATTGCAATGCGGGGTGCTTCTGTATGGTGGTGTTAATTGGGGCTGGTTTTCATAGAATGCGCCTGATGGTGGCAACTGCAAATGCGTGTGCTCAGTTCACCTGCTCAGGGGATGGGGAGCGGGTTTGGGGGCCATCTTGCCCCTTGGTCATGTCTGTCGCCAACAGACCAGAGCCCATGTCCCCCACCTGGGCCCCTGAATGGTCTAGACCCAGAAGTTGGTGTGGGGAGGGGAGCGCACAGGCCCCCTCCTGGGTAAGGCAGAAATGGGGGCCTATATAGTCCCTCTGAGTCAGGCCTGGCCCAGGGTGTAGCCCGGTGGGCAGTGTGTCCCTCTGCTGGTCTGGAGGGGTCTCTGGCTGGAGCCTGGGATGTGTCCTGGATGATACTGACCTTGGGGCCGGAAAGCCATGGTCCTCCCTACCAGGACCTGATGGAGAGAGTTTGGCCTGTTGAGGGGAGAGCAGAGGAGTCTGGGTGGACTGAGTGGGAGATGGATGGACAGGTGGACAGGCACTTGGACGGGGCACCTGGCAGTCAGGGAGAGTGAGAATCTGCTGGGTCAGCCAGCAGAGGGACACAGGAGAGGAGTCCTGTGGTGGAGGGGGCTGGACGGGAAATCTGGACAGGTGGCGGGTCAGAGCCTGGAGGTGGGTATGGCTGCAGCTGCTCCTAGGGGCAGAGGGGCCCCAGGGAGGGCTCAGCCACAAAGCCCCCCTTGGTTCTCAGGGGCCCTGGTGGTCCCGAGGCTGAGCTCCCTGAGCTCCTGAGGCCTTGAGACCCTCCTCTACCTACTCTGCACAGAGGCCAGTCCCAGAAGCCCCTGGCACCGCATACCCCCACTACTGCTTCTCCTCTGTTCCATCATTTTTCACAAATAACTGTGTAGCATCAGGCTACCCCTGACCCAGGATCACTGGCTCCACGTCCCCCAGCACCTCCCAACTGGCCTTGTGGGACGTGTGTGTCAAGTTGTTTCCCCTGCGAAGTCTCGTTCATTCTCTAACTGTTTATGTTCATTTTCCTCCCTCCTTGGTGAGTGTCCTGGGAAGCCTCCCCTTGGCTGTGCTGGCTGGGAGGGGCCGCCCCTCCCATCCCACCCTGGCTGCCACCCCTCCTCCTCCCCAAGATGGATGCTTTTTTATTGTCCGTAAATCTCCTCTCAGCCCTTTGTGTGGATGACTGGAGGCCTCCTGTTCCCTGGTGCTTGTTGGCTGCCAGCTTGATTAGCGCTCCCCACTCCCCGCAGAGGAAGGGAAGGGGCTCTCTGCTGCCCCCAGGCTTATTCTAGGGGACCAAGGCTGGGGCTCCTCCCTCATATGTCTATCTGTGTGGATTCAACGTGCCAGACCACAGAACTGGCCTCCCCATGTCCAATCCCAGGCGGCCCCAGGGTTGGGGGGTGGCTCAACGCCCAGTAGCAGCCTTGCCGGCCCCCAGGCCGCGGCCTGTGAGTTCCACCTGGCACACAGTAGGTGCCCAATAAACGCAGGCTGAACAGACCCCACACCGCCCCCACCTGGGCTGGAGGAGAACTTGACCAGCAACGAGGGCAGGATACTGGAAGCTGGGTGTCCCCCCACCCCCGCTGCCAGCAGTGGCTGCTGGCTGTGTATCCCGTTGCCAGTGGGCCCCGCCGGCCCCGTTGTGCGATTGGTTGCGGAAAGGAAGGAAGTGCTGTGTGAGCTCCCAGCTCCCGGCTGCCGGCTCCCGCGGGGGCCAGGTGCGTCAGCTGGCCCAGTCTGGCCCCACTACGTGCTGCACAGCTGGGGACTCCACAGGACTGGGGTCAGCTGGAGGATCGGCCCCAGGATGCTGTGGCAGGACGTCCTGTCCGCCTCTCCGCTGGGGGCTGCGGCCATCTCAGAAGCGTGGGAGTCCCTCTCTCAGCAGCTCTGGGAGGATTTACTCGTTCCTCACAACAGGCAGGGAAACCAAGGGCCAGCGAGCCGTGGTGACCTGCCCCGGCCCAGGTCCTGATTCTGGACCTCCCTGCTTCCTGGCCATGCAGGTCTAGGTGCTGTGGGTCTGTCCTGTGACAACCTGGCTTCCTGGAGGAGGAGCCATGTTGATGTTGAGTGTTGCAGTGAATGGAAGGGGCTGGGAGGAGGGTCCTGAGGTATTCTGGGGTGGGGCCTGGGGTGGGCAGTTGTTGGGGAGATGGGGCAGGACCCTGGATGCCTCCAGGACTCCAGCCTGGCCCTGTGGCCCGGGCTGCGTCCAGAATGCTCCTGTCCCTGGGGCTGCCCAGGCCTCATGTGGGAGCCCTGCCTGGCCCCTGGGCCATGATGAGCTTGGGGCAGGCCTGTGGCTGGGGTTCCAGGGCAGGTTCAGCCCAGCGGAGGCGGGAAAAGAGGGGGCAGGCAGGGCAAAGAGCAAGGCTGCCTGAGGGTCTGGGCGCAGCAGGACCCGTCCTGTGTCCCACCAGCTCAGAGGCTGCCCATGTCCAGTGGTGCCCCAGGCAGAGGGACACCCCCAGCCCCCGAGCTGAGTGACGGCCCCAGGCTCACTGGCACAAGTGGGAGAGATTGACGCCCAGGCTGAGTATCAGCCAGCGCAGAGGTGGGGATGCTGAGGCCACATGGCGCTATGGGGCGCAGCACGCATGAGAAGCATGGCCTCAGGCAGGTCCGACATGGACGCTCCAGAAGCGTCATTTCACACCTCTGGGCCTCAGTGTCCTTGTCTGCAGGCGAGGGTGTTGGCAGCCTCTTCCCGCGAGGATGTGGGGGTTGCTGAGGGCCGGGGAGGGCCAGTGACCAGGCAGGTGCCAGGTGGTGAGGAGGGCCTTCACCCTGCAGTCCCCGGGCCCCAGCTCACCCGACAAATAAACACTTCCTTCCCTGTGAACACATTCCCGGCATGTCCTCCATCTCACTGGACATCAGTCTACCATCAGCTGCTGAACGTTCTGTTGCCTGTATTACTTCAGAACTCATTTAAGGATTAAAAAATAATTCTTCCAATTACTATGCAAACCGCTGGGCTCTGGATAAATGAAGCAGGTGCTCCTGTCTGAGGACCTGAGCCAACCCTGCAAGAAGATGGCAGCTCAGGGTGGCTCCAGGGCCCCTTGGACCCCAGAGGGCCTGCAGTCATGCCTCACTGCTCTCCTCGGGCCCCAGGGTCAGGGCTGGTAGAGCAGTGGAGCCTGGGAGGAGCCCAGCCTGAGCCCAGCACCCTGAGAGGGCCGCTCACCACCCCCATCCACCCCGACGGGCCCTGGGCCCAGGGGCCGCCCACCACCGACTGCTCTTGGTAGCACCAGCTTGGCCAGGGCCTGGGACATGGGATGGACCTCTGAGTGGGGAAGGATCCTGTCCACAGGCTGCCCTGTGGCTGGCCTGGCACCCTTGGACAGGGGCCAGGAGAGTCCCAGTAAACCAGAAGCTGGCCTAGGGGTGGTGAACACTCTCGGTGCTACTTCTTGTGGCCTGACCTGGCATCCTGCTCAGGTCCCAGGGTCCTGGAGACCGAGGCTGGATGTCAGTCACCAGCCACCTGGGTCCAGTGGGCCTGACCTCAGGGAACCAGTGGGGCCGGTGAGGGGTGGGGGTGAGGGCTGGGATGGGAGCAGACTGGAGCTGCACTGGCTGCCCGGGCCCAGCGCTGCCCCCTCCCTGCCCCTCACCAGCGCCAGCTAGTGATGTCATCTCTTCCTGGGCTGTAAATATCACCCAAACTCACAACTCCCAAATTGTCCTCCCACCCGGGCCCCTCTCCTGAGCTCAGCCTGCACAGCCCACTCGACACCCCCGCCCAGATGTCTTCTGGGCCCCAACAATGGGGGCCGCTCCTCCCAGGGCCCCCACCTCAGGGTTGGGCTGCTCAGCGCAAACATTGGGAACCCTGCCCTCCTCTGCCTCCTGCCAGGTCCAAGGCAAACTCAGCCACATCCTTCCTGGTTCCCCACCCGACCCTACTGGGCCTGGCCAGACCTGTGCCCCCTGCCCACTGCACGATGGCCAGATGGACCTTCTCAGACAATGAGAGCCCATCCCTGTTCCTTGGGACAAAGTCCCCAAGGTCTGCCCTCTCCACACCCCCAGGTCCACCTGCCTCACCTGTCTGGCCCCTTGTCCTTACCCCATGTCCCCCATGGCCTAGGTTCCCCTCCTTGGAGAGTGGAGGATGCAGGCTCCAAGGGACTGGCCAGGGCTCTGGCAGCACCAGAAGGAACATGTGGCTGTGAAGGCAGGGCCCATCAAGGGTGTCTGGGGGAGGTTAGCCAAGCTCCAGTTCAGTGTGGGGCCAGCAGCCCTGAGCTGCTGGTGGGCTCCCAGCCCCCACCTGAGGGCCAGCTGATGGTGAGAGACACGGTCAGCCTTAAAAGAACCTTGAGGGCAGACGGGTGCCTCTCAGCAAGGAGCAGGGTCAACAAAGGTAGTGAGTGCCCCATTCCAGGAGCTGTACGAGCTGAGGAACTCACGTGCACCTCAAAGCACTTTGCCAATGGGCGTCTGGCATCTCCTGGCTGCCAGGAAGGTGGTGGGAGCCCAGGGGCCACCCTGCCCCTTGTGCAAGAGTCCCCCAGCCTCAACCTGGAGCCCACATCCTCCTCAGACCTGGCTGTGTCTTGTTGGGCATGGCAGGGGCTGCTCAGGAGAAAACTGGATCAAGAAATTCCTGCCTACGTTCCCTCTGCCCACCGACGCCCAGGCGCAGGCTGGCGGACTCCTGGGCCTGGAGGTGCAGTCACAGGGACTGTTTCCGGGGGCCCTGGGGGCTGAGGCCGTCCTGCACCTCCAGACCAGATCCACAGAGTTGTGTGCGCAGAGGCTACGGAAAGGGGGCAATGGGTTCTCCTGGGCCCGGGGGGCCTGCCCAAGCTGCCCACTCTGAGCCTGAGGGCCTTAGAGCTCAGATGTGCCTGCATCCACTGTGCAGAGGGACAAACTGCCAGGGCTCACGTGGGGTGGGGGCAGTGCCAGGGAGCCCAGGCCCCAGGGCTTCCTAGAAGAAGGGATGGACATGTGGGAGGACCTGGCTGAGGAGGGGTCGGGCCAGGCGAGGGCGCCCCCCACCACAGCACCCGGACTCTGCCCCGGGCTGGGGCTGGGAGGGTCTGAGCCCCGTCCGCAGGCACAGAGCGGTTGGGTGAGGGAGCTGGGGGCCTGCTTGCTGAGCACACCCCCCTCCTTTCCTCCTCCCCGGGGCTTCTGGAGTCCTGGCCGCCCCCACGGCCATCTGGCTCCACCAGCAACGCTCCCTCACTCCCTCCCCAACTCACTATGTGTTCCTCCCTCTTCCTGCTCCCTCAGGCCCTTGCCCTGAGGGGGATGCTGGGATGGCCACATGGCCTCTTCTCTTTTGTTCCTGAGTCCTCAGCCCAGGCCTTGAGAAAACGAATGTGCGCGTATTTTTGCCTGCGCTGTGTGTGCTCTGTGTGAGCACACGTGTGCGTGCATGTGTGCATGTAGTGTGGGATGGTACAAGCATGTCTGTGCTTCTGGCATGAGACTACAGGCCGTGATGTGAGGTGGCACATGGTCCCTGTCAGGCTTCAGAGTGGGTACAGCCTCACCTCCCAGCTCTTCACCAGGGCCACCCTAGCCCACCTGCACAGGGTCCTCCTGGACCTCAGGCTCCTCCTGGGACCACCTCAACCCACATGGGAGCTGGCGGCAGCTGGGGCTGGGCTGGCACCTCTAGGGACTCTATGTGACCCCAGAGCACATGTCCCCACAAAGGCAGCCTCGTCTGGCTCCTATGGGCCTAGTACATGGTCTGTGCAGGACACATACCTCTCTCTGGACACCGTTGTCGACCCAGCCAGAAGGGAGGCGGTCAAGGTACACTGACGTCAGTGTTCACGGCCGGGGGTGGGCGCAGGCACCACAAATCCCTGGTGGCCACCTCTTGGCAACTGTGCCCCGTCCTGAGCCTCCATGTGCATGCCTGGGGCAGGGCTGCACCTCCAGGGCCTGCCTGCCTCTCATGGCTCACAGCATCCCCAGCCTGAGACGCCATAGCTTAAGAAAAGAGCTCTTTATTCCACGTCGTCCGATATTTTTACACAAGTAAAATAAAATGCATATCTCTATATACCGCGATCCGGGCGGGAGGCGGCGTTCTGGAACAAACGCCCCCACCGCACCCTGTAAACATGATGGGGTGGAGACGAGAGGGGGTGGGCGGGTGGAAGGCATCCGTCAGGGAGGGTCTGCCACCGGTGCTGGCTGGTGGCGTGGGAGGGACCCCGTATGTACACACACCTGGCTGCTGGGGGGAGCCTCGTGGTCGGTAGCCGGTCAACAGGGCCTGAGCACCGTCCACAGCACCAGTGCGAGGCCCAGCGGGGCGAGGCTGCAGGCGAGGCCGGGCAGGGAGCCGGAGCCCTCCGCCTCGCCAGCCCCGCCGCCCCCAGTGCCCGCCTGGCCCAGACGGCACTGGCTGCGCGTGCGGTTCTTGCGGGAACAGCCCGGCCGCCGGCGAGGGCCAGTGGTGGGAGGGCCTGGGGGCTCGGAGCCCTCAGGCCGCACTGCAGTCAGTGGGGGCTCGGCCGAGCCAGGCAGAGTCCCGAACGGGGAGTCGTTGATGTGTCTTGGGCCCGAGCCGTTGCCTGGCGGGCTGTCGCCTGGTGGCACGCGTCCCTTGAGCGCATTGCCGGCCGAGGCCGGCCTCCCGGCCTCCAGCACCGAGGCCTTGTCCGCAGCGTCCGGCTGGCAGCACTTGGGTAGCCCCAGTGGCTCCTCGTCGGCAGGCCCGCCGGTCCGGATGGGACGGGAGGGCCGAGCGGCCACAGCGCAGCCCTCCAGGTCGGTGGCGGCCAGGCGCTTGAGGTCGCGGCCGGCCAGGCGTGGGGGCAGGCTGCAGGGCACCTCGGACGACGAGCCGCGGAACTGCTGCAGCCAGGCCCAGAGCGGGCGCGCCCGGCAGTCGCACACCCAGGGGTTGTCATTGAGCCGCAGGTACTGCAGGGCACGCAGGGGCGCCAGGGCCTCCGCGGGCAGCGCAGAGAGGTTGTTGGCAAACAGGTAGAGCGTCATGAGGCGGCCGAGGTCACGGAAGGCGCGCGGGTGCACGCGGGCCACGCGGTTCTGGTGCAGCAGGAGGCGGTCGAGGCTGTGCAGGCCGCGGAAGGCGCGCTCGGGCACGCTGGGGATGCGGTTGCCATGCAGGAAGAGGTGTGTGAGGTTGCCCAGGTCTTGGAAGGCGTCATCGGGGAGCGCCTGCAGCCCGTTGTCCTGCAGGTAGAGGTACTGCAGGGCGGCCAGGCCACGGAACAGCCCGGGGCCCAGCTCCTGCAGGCCACAGCGGTCCAGGTGCAGTGTGTGCAGGCGGCCCAGGCCGTGGAACGTGGTGGGATCCACAGCACGCAGCTGTGCATTGTCGCTGAGGTCCAGCTGCTCGAGGAGCGCCAGGCCGGTGAAGGCGGCGGCATCGATGCGGGCCAGCGCATTCGAGTGCAGCCACAGGATGGTGAGGTTGCGGCAGGCGCGGAAGCTGGCGGCTGGCACGTATGTGATGCGGTTGCCATGCAGGAAGACGCGCTGGCTGGCGGCTGGGATGTTAGCGGGCACGGCCTGGAGACCCTGCTGTGGGCAGCTTGTGGTCACCTTGGGCTCGTTGTAGCACACGCAGGCACCTGGGCACGGCGCCGCCACCCGCCACGCCTGCAGCCACAGCACCCAGGCCAGCAGCTGGCTCCCTGCAGGCAGAGCAGAGGGTGGTTAGTGGGCAGGGGGCCCTGCGAGGCTGGGGCGAGCCCAGGATGCACCGCTGCCCTAGGAGTTCAGGTGCTGTGATCCCTGCTTCACTGGACATGCAGAAACTGCTGCATCAAAACAGCCAGGGGTCACATACTTCTCATGGGGAGCCCACCTGCACACACCCATGTCACCCCGCCTGGCGCTGAAACACACACGCGCTAACAGGCACACGTGAAGGCCCCCACCACCGAGGCACACGTGAAGGCCTCTTGGGACAGACATGCAAGCCTGCAGACACCTCCTCGGGACTCTAGCTGACACAGAGCCAGACCTCTTGGGCCTGCCCGCTGTCCCTGTCCATCCCAGTGCTGTCCTAGCCTGTCTCTGCCCCTTCAGCCCACAGGCCTGGCTGGACAGGGGCTCCTGGCAAACACTCGAGGACAAGGCTGGCTCGAGCTTTAGCTCAACTGAGGTTGCAGCTCAGACCCTGTGCCCTGCCCAGGCCCCCTGGAACCCCTGAGGCCCAGGGCTGCCTGGATTCTGAGGGGGCCTCACCACCTCGGGGAGCTGTACTTTAATGAAGGAACTGCATGGGCCTTGGTGGAGCCAGGACCCACAGCCCCGTCTGTGGCCCTCCTGTGGGGGTCTGGGGCCCACCGGGAAATTGCCCCAGCCGCCCTAGGCACAGGAGCAACTCAGCCATCATAGACTCAGAGCCAGTGCCCAAGGCAGGGACAGGAGGGCAGGTAGGCCCAGGCTGGGGGTTGCGGGACACATGCAGCCTGCCCCAGTAGCCACTCCAGGCAGGCTGCTCCCTCTCCCACACTGTCCTTACAGGAACACCTCCTGCAGCCTCCGCCCCTTGGCCTCATTCTCTGCTTGATCTCCTCCCCGGGGCAAGGAGCTCGCTCCTTCCCAGCCAGTCTCTGCCTATCCCAGCTGCCCTCAACCCTCCTGCCCAGACATGCTCCCAGCAGGTTCCGCCCCAGCCCCAGGGGTGCATCTCCCCTCTTCCCTCCCCATCTTGGGGCCTCACTGAAGACCAGGCCAGGCAGGACACCTCCTGGGGTGCTGTACCCAGCCTGGTCTCACCAGCAGGGCCATATGCCCAGTACTGAGCTCATGGCCTATCAGCCCACCATTAGAGCCACCTCTTTGAATGCCGAAGGCTCTTTCTGCCTTCAGGAGTGAGTCTATTAAAATGTGAACCCCTGGGAGGGTTATGGCTTATCAGTGAACACTCCAGTTATCAGCTAACACCTGCGTTGACAGCTAACACCTTCCTTGGCAGCTAACACCTTCCTTGGCAGCTAGCTGAGAGCAGGGTTCTGCAGACACGAGGCCAGCTAAGTGCTGGAGTTGGAGCCAGAAGGGAGAAAGGAGAAGGCCACAGGCCAGCTTCCCCTACCCAGAACCGTGACCTTGGGGCCCCCTGCCCACTAACTAGGTCCTCTGCCTGGGCCCGTGCACATGCTCACCCCAAGCCTAGAGCTTCAGCAAGCCCGGCCCTCCCCGCCGTCACAAGGAGCATGTCCTCCCCACAGCCTAGGGGCCTCCTCTGTCCCCTGTGCTCTGCTGGCCACCGGGGCTGGGCCATTTGTGGGCTGCTGGGGACATGGCAGCCCCAGGATCCCTAAGCCCTGGGCGCCCCTCTCTGAACTGGCCACGCACAGGAGGCCATGAGGGGGCACCTCAGCCCGCTGTTCTATTTAAACTGCTGGGAGCCTCTCCCGGCTCTCTCTGTGTGGGCCTCTTTGGACAGCCAGGCCTGACTGTGCAGCCCCCACCACACCTCATGGCTGTCACAGGATGTCCGCGTGCTATGAAAGCAGTACTGCCTGTCCCAGAACTTGCAGCAGAGGACTGCCTGGAGCGAGTGGGCTGGGGGCCCCGGTACTCCCCGGCCAGAGTCTGGACCTCACCACCAACCTGGCTATGTCAGCGGCCACATCACCGACTGAGCTGGGCTACCATCGCACCCTGACCCATGGCTCCCAGGCCTGAAGCCACGGGCTGTGAGCTCGGCTGATGTTGGGGTCAGCTGACCACCAGAATGGGCCGACCCCGCCATCCTCCCCAAACCTGGGCTCCCAGAAGGCCGGAAGCCATGGGCTCGGGGCCCTGCCCACTTTACAACTGCCCCACACGAGGCCTGAGCCACGCCGTGGGGGCGAGTGTCAGAGAGGCCACGTGGCACAGCCCTGCCAGGAAGCGGCCTCAGGAGCAGACATGGCCGCTCCCGCGGAGCCAACTGCCTTTTAGAAACCCACTTCTGAGGGTCGGTCCCTCCGCACAGGCCCTGCTGTCAGCACGGCGGCCGGCGGTGGGCTCTCCCCTTGCCTTGGCCACAGTAATTGGCTCCAGCCTGGCCCCTCCTGGGGCCTGCCCGCTGGTCTCCATGGCAACTCCTCTGCTGAGCAAGCAGAGGGGGCATCTTTTTATGAGATAATCAAACCCAACTTTGCGGCATGTGCTCACATTCGCAGCAGGGGTTCTGGAAAGCAGGCCCCTGCCAGGTAGTGGGAGGGCATCTCCTTGGCCCCACCCCAGGGGTGGACCCCATCACTCACCTAATCCTGCCCAATCTAAAAGGCTTCCCCATCCATGCCCCCCATCCCATCCCCCTGCCTATCCTCTCAGCCCATCGCCCTCCACCACCCTGACCAGGCCCAGACCTCCCTGGCTTCTGCAGCCCCCTGAGCCTGCCGGCCACTCTCTGGCCACCAGGTTTGCTCCCTCACTGATCCCGTCCACTCATCAGGGGCCCCTAGGCAGGGCCCTGCCTCACCTGCCTCTCCTTTCTCTCCCTGAAGCTGCCCACTGGCTCTAGCCGGCCACCTGCTCCCCAGCCCCACCTCCTATTTGCACCCGGCGGGGGCTTGCCTCCTGGCACACGTGGTAAGGAAACAGCCCTGCCGGCCTGGCTCTCATACACGGTCACACAGGGAACGTCTGCTCTGGAGCAGTGGTCGGGGCACGAGCGCTGCGGCTGGGAGAGGACTGGCTACTCTTGCCTTGGGGGTTGGGGGACAGTCACCAGACCGCTCAGGGCCTCTCCTTCAGGCCCAGGAGGCTGGAGGCATCAGGCCTGGGCGTGGCCCCAGGGCATCTGCACTGCTCACCTGCCCAGCTCCTGGGCAGCAAAGGGCCTGGGTTCACTCCACGGTCTCAGCAGAGGGCGCGAAGGAAGGTGGAGCGGGGAGGAGGCGGGGGGAGCAGGAGGGAGGGGAGCCAGGAGGGGCAGGAGGCTTCTCGGGATTCACCCGCAGGAGCCAGTGCACGGCGGGCAGACGGCGGCAGAGGTCAGTAGCTCAGAAACAGGGAGTGCAGGAGGCTGCAGGCACAGGAGGTCTTTGGTGTGTTCCCTGGCCCCCACCACTCCCAGGGCCCCCAGCCTGGGCTGAGGTCGCGGGGTTACAGCTGCCCTGAGGTCCCATGGGGACGCCTCTGTCCCCACTGGTGAGGCCATGGCAACGGCGCTAGGCTGGCAGCCTTGGAGGCCCGGAGCCTTCGGGCCTCAATGCCTCCCTGCTGCTATGGGGTGGCTGTAACACCCACTTCAGGGGTCGTTAGAGGGTCCATCAGCTGGTATAAAAAAAGTGTGAGTCAGAGCTGTGTAAGAATCAGATTTTGGGGAGGTATCATGAGCTCATTTTACAGATTAGAAAACTGAGGCAGTGAGCAGTTACGCCATGGCCTGCTCCCACCTGGAGCCGGTCCAGGAGGAAAGGCGGGCGAGCACAGGAGCCACAGGGCCACCTCCAGCCCAAGCCTGAACAGTGGCCCCTGTGTGGCCATGGAAGGAATGGGCCTGGGCTGTGAGGGCGGGACAGGCTCTGGCGGCACAGGAGGGGTCCTGTGCCATTGGTGGCTTGAGGGGGACACGTCCTGGGAGGCTCTGAGCTGCTGCCTGCCCCCAAGGAGGCTGGGGTCAGCAGGCTGTGAAGGAGCCGGTGGCTGCAGCCCAGCTAGGACATCCGCCGGCTCAGGACCCGTGAAGGGTCATGTCACAGACCGCGGTTACGGGCAGAGCAGGCGGCCACAGCTCAGCACAGCGAAGCCAGAAATAGCTCTGGGCGGGGGTGGGGAACACCACAGAGGGTCAAAGCTCCCCAGCACGGCTGTACTCACACCCCTCCCCAGTGCCGGCCCCCCACCAGTAACGGGCTCACCCGCCCGCCCCCGTCGTCCATCTGTCTCCCCTCGGTCGTCACTGCTTCTCATACTCACCACCCACCCACCTTCCGTCCGTCCTCCAGGCACAGACATGTGCGGGGCAGCACGTGTGGCCCGGGCGTCTCCCGGCCTTCTCCGGCTGCAGGTGCAGGGGGGAGGGTGGCAGCAGCTCTGTGGGGCCCCACATCACCAGCCCCCTGCCGCTGTGCCCCACGAGCCTTGTTCCTTACTGATCTTTCTGGGGTGGTGGCTGCAGGGGCAGGTCAGGTGGGCTGGCCAGGTCGGTAATGGGCAAGGTGATCCACCATGGCAGGAGGGTACTGGATGCAGGGCTGAGCAGTTCCAAGCACCAGGCCAAGCTGCATGCAGTGGGGGAAATGGAGGCCCACCGTGGGCAGAGCCTACCTGAGGTCACATGAGACGTGGGCAGAACTGGGGCGAGCAGACCAAGCCAAGGCTGGGCCTCTCTGTCTCTGAACTCTCTGGGAGTCCAGTTTATCTACACTTTACAGGTGAAGAAAATGAGGTTTGGTGGGGAGGCCACTTGTTCACAACCCAAGAGCTGGTAGGATTCCTGACCCCATAGCATCCAGTTGCTGAAAGGCTTTGCTGGGCAGTAAAGAGTTAAAGCACTTCTACCCAAACTTACCCATCAGCCCCACCCTGAACCCCAAATTTCCAGCCAACACAGCACCTGGGAGTTGCCAGGGGGCCTGGCCCAGCCAGAGCTGGAAGCCTTGGATGCAGAGCTCACCCACAATCATGTTCCTGAGGGGGACCCTGTGGTAGGGACCGCACTGGGCACTGCAGGCACGAGATAAGGATGTGGTCCTGGCTTGTGACACCTGCGGCCCAGGAGTGGACTGACCACGTGCCACATGGGGGATCAAAGGGGCCACAAGGGCCTGATGGGGCCCCAGACAGAAACCCGCTGCCAGGGTGAAGATCCAAGACCCTCTGATGGGCAGGACCTCTGACGACCAAGCCTCAGGAGTCCATCCTTGGCCAAGGCTGGACTGCAGCCTGGAACCTCACCCTGTCCAGCCCGCATGCTCTTCACCTGACGCCCACCTCCTCAGCCCCCACCCAGGGAGCCTCATATGGAAGGCTGATGTCACCAGCACCTGGAGGCTCGTCCAGCCCCAGGATGCTGCCAGTGCAGGCCACACCCGCCCTCATTCCAAAGACGCAGCCAGCATTCCCTCCCCCACAGAGGCTGGACCCCTCCCCCAATTTCATCAGGCCACCAACAAATGCCTGCTGCCTAATTACCTGGAGAATTCTGTCTCCACGACCAGCTCATCAGGGTCCTGAAGCTAATTTAATCTGGCGGTGAGTGTAGGCTTGAGTCCCCACAGGATGCTAATGAGAAACCGGCCAGTGGCTGTCATGCCCTGCCCCTGGGGAGGCTCAGAAAAGGGGCACCCCCAGTGCCAGGGCCCGGGACCTACTGCCATACACCTGCCACCACGCCCACCTGTCTGCCCCGATCCCTGTCCACTGCCGGCTCCTATCCAGGACTGGGTGTCTTGCTTGGCAGGGCCAACAGTGCTGGGTCCTGCCTTCTCCCCAGTCCAGTCCCACCTCCTCCAGGGAACCCGCATCTGCCGCTTACAGGAAGCCGACCACTCCTGTGAGGCCCAGAGCGTCAGCCTCGGACAGGGCAGATGAGGTGCAGGAGCACGAACTTGGGGAGACACTTGGGGGACACTATGGGAGACTCAGGGACACTTGGGGTGCACGCTCAGGGAGCACACAATAGGAGCGCAGTCCCAGGGCTTGTGCTGCTGGGACCTGGGTGAGTCAGGGAACAGAGGTGAGTCAGCCACACAGCAGCAGGGTTGCTGTGATGAGGCCAGACAGACATGGGAGCCCCTCCCAGGAGCCAGGACAGGGGGTCTGCTGTCCTCTGCAGTGAGAGTCGACGAGTGTGCACACTCCCACGTGTCCTGAGCCCTCGGCACTTGTCAACATCACCAACAAGGCAGGCGTCAGCCTCTGCCCAAGCAGGATCTGTCTGGCCATGGAAAGATAAATGCAGGTCTGTGGAGGCCCTTGCCTGCTCACCCAGGAACCGGCCGGTCCCGCCCTCGGCGGCTGCTGCTACGGCTAGCCCTGTCTGGAGGGAGCAGTGAACTGGAGCTCACCTTCGCCATCCCAGGAGAGCGGAACTCTCGCACACACTCTTGACCAGGCAGCTTGGGCCTCGCAGTGGGCGTAACACTGGTGGGGTGCTTGGGGGCTTTGAAATTAAGCTGGGCTAGCAAGGGTTGGGACAGTGCCAGCTGGGACCGTGTCGAGGGGGCCAGCAAGGCCTGCTGAGCACCCATGGCCAGAGGCAACTGGGGGGTCCGGGACCCTCAGCCCGAGATGCTCCCATTCGTGTCACCACCGGCCGAGGTCACCACATCCAGGTGGCTGTCTGTCCACAGGAAGGTCCGGGGATGCCCGTTTGTGAGAAGACCCTGCACGCCCATGCCTCTCCTTTCCTGGACCGGGCTGTCCCACCTTCACTATGTCTTTGTTCTTAACAGGGACATCCTGTCAGCCTGAATCCCAACATCTTGGGAAGTGTGTCAGAACTGACTCGTTGTGTGCCCTCCTCCCAGCCCAAGTGGACGGTGTGGTGCTAGTGGGTCACCCTCTGCACGACCTGGCCACAGAGCCCCCAGGAGGGCGTGGGGTCCTGGGGCGATTGGACTGGCTTGGAGGGGCTGTGGCGAGACCCCCGCCACCCCAGAGGTGAGTGGTGGGCCAGCGCTGAGCAGACACCAGACAGCCCTGAGCCTCCCAGCATCAGAAGGCTGTGCAGGGCCTTTGTGGATGAGCTTGTCCCCGAAGGAGGCCCTGTCCTCCCCCTTTATACCCCAGCCTCCCACAGCACCCAGCACCAGACGAAGGGCCTGGAGAGGGGGACGGGGCCCTCGGCCTCCCTGGAATGCCTGGGGCACAGACTTCCTTCAGTCCAGGGGGTTTCATCACACCCCACAGCACGGTGAAGGGAAGACTATCAACCCACTCCACAGACAAGGGCTCTGAGGCTTACCGAGGTGAGGTGACCAGGGGCCACAGCACGGCCAGGGGACAGGGTCCAAGACCCCCCTCCTGCCATACCAGGTGACCAGGGCAGGCCCTGAGCCTCAAGGGACCCAGATAACAGGAAAGGAAGGCAGTCCTGTGCAGCGGGTCAGCTGCAGAGCCTCCCCTCCAACCCATGCTCTGAGCCCCCTGACCACCCCAGAGAGCATCATCCTCCACCCAAGCCTTTTGCCCCTTGGGCTGCCCGAGGTGGGCCCTAGGGCCCTGCAGCCCTGGGCTCAGATGCTGGCTCTGTACCCTCTCACCGAGTGGCCGGGGATGCTGTCTCCACACTGGTGACATGAGGATGACAACAGGCCAGCACTGGCCTCCCCAGGGCCCTGAGATGCCTCCAGCCTGGAACCCCACTGAGCACCTCCACCCAGACTCTGGCTTTGTGGCCAGCATCCTGCCTCATGGAGGATGGTGTGGGGCCTCTGGTGCTCTGACTGTGGTCAGCCTGTCTCAGGTGACTCCTCAGGGAGGAGAGGCCCACAGCTCAGAGGTGACCCTGTGGTGATGCTGATCGCTCTGCAGTCTTGAGGCCGCTCCCCACCTGGCCTAGCAGCCCTGCTTTGTCCAGAAGAGGCTGTGCCTGGGTGGGAGGGCACGACAGCCAGGCTATGCTGCAAATGCGCCCAGAACAGCCTCCCCAGTGGAGACAGGAGGTGTGCTCAGACAGCTGTGGAGCCCAGCACGGACCAAAGGGCCTCACAAGAGACCTTTGTTCACCCATCCCCAGATTGAAGATGATGTTGAACACACACTACGAGGGGCAGGGATGGGGTGACAAAGCTGCCCGCTGGAGAAATGCCCAGAGGAAGGGCCTCCACCTCGACCTCCAGGGTGTCCAGGGCAGCTCCTGCCTGACCACCCACCACCTGCCAGTGGACAAGCCCCAGTCTCAACAGAGCAGCATCCAACTACCTTCAGTGCCCCTAGCAAATGCTACCGGGAAACCAGGTGTCTGGAAAAGGTGCCGGTGCCCACAGAGTGGAAGTGACTCTAGAGGAAGTAGAACAGGTTGAAACAGGACAAACCTACCCGGCGTCCTCACACGGATAGAAGAGGGTTTCAAACAAGAACAGGGTGCTATGCACAAGGAGCTATCAGAAAACAAGAAGAGTGCCTGGAAGTTAAAAATAAAATTGCTAAAATTACCCCCCAAATCAATAGAAGGGTTGGAAAACAAGGTCAAGGAAGCCTTGCAGAAAGAAAAGCAAAAAGAGAAAGAGATGGGGAAAAATGATGAGATTCAGAAGACAAATATAGATCCAGCATTTGTATTAGGGAATTCCAGAAAGAAAACAGAGAACATAGAGGGGAAAGTCGTCAAAGAAATAATACCAGAAAACCTCCAGGAGCTGACGACCTGGCCCTGCACTGGGTGAGTGCCTGGCACAACACGTGACGTTCACAGTGTGGTTTCAGGCCTTGGGGGCCCAGAGAGGAAAAGCGACAGGAGACAGCAAAACTGCAATGGCTTCAAACCCTGGGGAAACGATCTTCACCCGAGATTCTGGACCAGGCCAATCCAGCCTGAATAGACTAGCAGCATTCAAGGGCTCACAGGATGATCCTCACTGTGCCTTCCTTATTCAGTTAGCTGGGGATGTGCCTCAGCTAAAACAGGACATAAATCCAGAAAGAGGAAAACATGGGACCCAGGAAACATTGCATGAAGAAGGGCAGTCATGGGCAGCTGTGAGGGGGCCACGCATGCCTGGCCCAGGTGGGCCCAGCAGGACATAGGCCTGGAGTGAGGACTGCCAGGGAAACACAAGAGACCCAGTAGAATGCCTGACATGCAAAGGACAGAGCACATGAGGGTGACAGATGGGACAAGAGAAAAAAGACAAAGTCAACCGTAAACTCTGGGAAAAACAAAAGGCCACACAAGAGTGGGAAGGTCAGCAGGTGGTGAAGAGCATCTATGTGACCTGGGTTAGGAAACACTGGTTATGAATTTAAATGACGATCGCAGGACAGCCCCGCTGGGAAATGTGCTAGAGAAGAGGGGGCGGGGGTAAGGGCTGCGGAAACATGACGGTAACCACCTGGAAAGACGGGGAACATGGCAACAGCGGCTGGTTGGAGGCAGGCTGGGGGCAGGTTTTAACTTTGAGCAGGATATGGTTGACCACAGTGTTATCTTTGTTAAAAGATTGCATACTTGGCACTGAAATCTCAGGAACAGAGATAAGTCAAAAGAAGAAAATAAAGTGTCTGTGCCAGAAGGTGCAGACACACGTGGGTTAGAAGCAGGCGGCTCCAAAGTGCAGGGGGAGAGAGTGGGACCTAGAGCGCGAGGCCTCCCGGTGCTCCGCCAGCGCCTGGCTGCTCCTCCTCCGCTGCGCAGCCAAGGGTGGCCAAGGACAGCCCTGCCTCCAGGGACGCTCCACGCGCTTGGCTCCAGAGGCCTCTGAAGTCCAGACTCTTGGAGGGACAGCTTCCAACCTGAAGCCCCACCTGTGTGCTGGGCCTTCCACAGTCCCACCCACCGCTGCCGGGCAGCCCCTCCTCAGCCCTGCCTGCTCCCAGTCCACAGCCCCAACCCCTCAACCCCAGACAGGGACCCTCAGGAGCAGGGATCTAGCAGGGCCCCTGGGGTGGGCGGTCTGAGCCCCTGGAGGGGACTCCCTCTGATCTTGGCAGAGCACAAACCGGCCTCCCCGTGGCCTCTCCGAGAACCCCGACTGCGTTTCTGTATCCAAACCCACGGCACGCAGACAGGGGTAACGTGAATAAGTAATTGCTCTTTTATTAACGAGTGATAAATTATTCCTATATGATTGTATGTGATAACTCTTCCTTATTTGAAATCAATTTGGGATGGAAATTGTTGGCGGCTTCTCACCAGCGAGGGTGGGAAGACCAGGCGCTGCTGCCTCTGGGAAAAGCAGGTCAGTGTATTTCGGCTGCTTCCTGAGGCTGATGTGCGAGGCGCTCCCAGCGTGCAGGGGGACGGCTGCCCTGGGGGCGGGGCACGGAGGGTGGCCTCCTTTCCTCAGCACCTGCCCCGGCCGGTGCCCCGGCCAGTGGACCAGGGCACGACGCCCCCTTGGCCGAGGAAGGGTCAGGCTGGAGGCCACCGCGGCCGGGCAATCAGAGGCAGGGGCCATCTGCAAGCCACACTCCACTCATCCCCGAATGTGACCCTGAGGACCAGGGCAGCCCAGCCTCTCACTCCGCAGGGGGCTGACCCAGCGCTCGGCCGGCCTCCCTGCCTCCTTGCCCAGGCTGCCATAGCTTGACTTTACAGAGCCTGAAAAGGCATTTGTCTTTTTCCTAAAAATGTTCCTAATGATTTCACATCCCCATTCCCTCCTCACAGCTCAACATGTGAGGGTCCCCAGCGTGAGCCCAGGCCTGGGTCAGACAGACCTGGTCCCTGCCTGGTGCCCGGAAGGCCCTTCCGTCTGCTCATCTGCAGATGGCCCGTGTGAGGGGTTGCACACAGCAGGCGCTCAATAACCGCTGAGCGAAGTAATGGCCTCCCTTACGCTGACCCTGCACTGTGTGGCCCCCTGGGCCAAGGCCAGCCCATGTGACGAGCCAGTAGACATCAGGGAAGGGCGTGCCTCTGGCCGGTGCCCCCAGCCCCACGGGCCCAGCCTGCTACGAGCAGTGCCCGATGGCCAGACCACTGTACCCCTTCTGCTCGATGCATTTGTAAGAGCCAGTTGCCTCCCTGCCAGGCTGCTCACCGCCCACCATCCACCCTCCTGCTGCTCCCCTCACCCCCCATGGCTGCAGCCACGCCGCCCAGCTCAGCTCAGCCACTGCCGGCAACCTCTGCCTCTCAGGCCTGGGTCTGTCATCTGTGAACGGGGAGGTTGGCTCTGAGAACCTGACAAATCCCCAGGGGTGGGGGCCCTGACACCCCCGCCTCTGTCCACTGCCAGGGTGCCCCCTTCACTCCACACCTCCGATGGTCAACTTGGCAGGCCTCTGCACTGCCCATTCCTGCTGGTTGCCCCCCCTGGGCTGTGGGCTCCTTGGGGCAGGACCAGGGCAGGTGACAGCACAGCAGATGGTGCTAAAATGTCTGTCACGTGAGTGTAAGAAGCGTGAGGCGGCAGAGACATCATTCCTCAAGACGTCCAGGCCCAGAGAGTCCACGGAGCACCGACGTCCCTGCAGGGTGAGGCACCGGCACCTGATGCTGAGGGCAGGTTCACGTCCACTACAGGCTGAAGGTCAGCACACCCAAATTCACAGGGGAGATTCTGTGTCCCCCAGTTCATAGGCGGAAACCCTAACCCCCAGCATGATGGCGTCTGGAGGTGGAGTCTGGGTTTAGAAGAGGGCGTGAGGAAGGGGCCCCACAATGGGATTAGTGCCCTTGTAGGAAGAGACACCTGGTGAGCGTGCTCGCACACAAGCACACGTGACGCCCTCTCACAGAGCCCGACCCTGCCGCACCCTGGGCTCAGACTCCCGCCTCCAGAACTGTGAGAAAACACATTTCTGTTGTGTAAGCCCCCGGTCAGTGGTATTTTGTTATGACAGCGTAAGCTAATGTAGCTTCTTTCTTAAAAGCCTGATGTATTTTTCCAGATTTTCTACAATGCACACAAACCAGTAAAATCAGAAGTGTTTTTAGTTCACTCTGTTTGGTCTCGTGTGTCGACACTGGACGCGACAGCCTGCCCAGGGAAGGGTGGGTGAGGCCGTCCTCAGGCAGCGGGAGCCCCTTCCGAGAGCCGTGTGCCGTGGGGTCCCTGCCCACCACACTGGCTCCACAAGGCGATGGGAGAAGGGAGGGCATTGGGCGCTGGCTCTGCCTTGGGGTGGGGGTGTGGGCAGGTTAGGCAGGTCTCCCAACCTCTGGGAACCTGTTTCCTCAGCTGAAAAGTGGAGACAACAGGACCACCTCGCAGGGTGTGGAGGCCAGGGCCCAGGTGGGGTCGGTGAGCACAGGGGACAAGGGACGTCAAGCCACAGTTAGGGAGGGCACACTGGTGCTTGACCAGACTGACCTTGGCCCAGGACCTACACTCTGGGCCTTTGCTCAGGCAGCACCTGCTCTGGGAGGCCTGCCTGGTTCTCAGAACCGCACCACGCCCAACCCACTCCCCTCCCCAGCCACAGCTAATGTGTCCATCTTCAAACCTGCCCCAACCCTGGACTCGCCCAGGTGGGGCCCCTGAGGGAGAAGGCGAACGGGCAGAGCGCATGGAGCTTAGCCAGGGTCTTGGCAGGGAAGGGGCATCAGGTAGGTGTCCTGTCGAGTGATGTGCCTGACCCCACCTGGGGCAGTATGGGGACAGTGAAGCCCCCAGTGTCAGTGCCAGCCACCCAGCAGGAAATGAGCCGCAGGGTTTCCCTCCCTAATTCCCACTGCCCGCCCCAGGGACACTCTGCCCCCCACCACGGCCGATTGCTGATGAGCATGGCCGTACTGCTCAGACTTCCTGTGACCTGGGGGTGGGGATGGGCAGCCCTGGCATCAGGAAGGGCTCCGCAGGGCACGGATCCCCCACCCCCGGCCACCACCCGCCTCAGGCCACCTAGGGGGCCAGGCCGCGGCTCCAGCAGCAGGTGAAGGATGGAGTCCATTAGGGCCACCATCTGTCTTGTCCGTGACGGGCCCTCTCGGTGACATCCAGGAGGTATGTAGATGGAATATCTTTATGGGGAGAGTTTTTCTTTTGCCAATTTTCCAACAGGAAGCCAGACACTTGTCACACCTGTCCCCGTGTCAGCCTCTGCCTGACATAAACTGGGGCTGAGGCGGGGAGATGAAAGGCAGCCTGGACACGGCCGGAATGCAGGGGCCACGTGTCACACGGCCGGGAGCATAGCGCAGTGGACCAGCCTCCTGCTGGGGCCTGCCGCTGTCGGCCTCCACAGCCCCCGCCCCATCCTCCTGGCTCCAGAACCCCTCCCTCTGCACCCCTCATGGCCTCACAATCTCCTCCTCTGAACCCTGTCTCCCTCCTCCCAGCACCCAGTGGCCCCAGCGGCCCGGCCCCATGCAGCGGGCATCCGGAGTCTCTGGGCTTCTGCTCCCACCAGGGGCCCGCCCCCTCCCCTCCCCCTTGGCCAGCAACTCCAGTGCGTCTTTCAGACCCAGGGCCAGTGTGGCCTCGGTGGGGGCCCCGTGGGGGGCCCAGGCCTCAGACTTTTCACCAGTCTGCCTGCACCCACACTTGCACTTCTCTCTTCTGGGACCTCGTGGCCTTTGGGGTGTCTCCCTGGGACCCAGAGGGCCTTGGGGGCAGAACATGTCACAGGAATCTAGAGGCCCCTGCTGCCCGGGGGGGCTGGCCTGAAAGTAATGCTAGAAAGCACTGTCGAGAGAATGGAGGTAGAAGCCAGGGTGGGAGGGTCCTGCCCAAGGCGGAGTGTCACCTGCTAGGCCACACCCAGGAACCACAGCCCCAGGGCGTTCCTTGGCCCCTCCATCACTCCCTGTCATGTGGGCAAGGCCACCTTGGGAGGGGTCCTGCTCACTGCCAGGGTGACAGTGACAGTCCTTCTGCTTCCTCAGATGGCCCTGGGGGTCTTGGCCCCCAAGGAGACCTAACAGCCTTGTCCCCACCAGGCTCACCAGCCACTGCCTTACACGACCTCACCCCTCAGGGGCCCCAGGGAGCCTGGGGGCAGGGGCCGGATGGGGAGTGAGTGGCCAGCTCTGTGCTCTCTGAGGACGAGTCTGGGCTGGACATGTCCTGAGAGAGCAGGGAGGCCTCAACCAAGGCAGATGGAGGCAAGAGGCAGGAGACTGTGGGAGGGAGTGTGGCTGGGCTCTGAGAAGGGGGGGCTGGGGTACAGGGCCCACTCCCAGGTTCCTGGCCAGGTGTGCTGTGGAGGCAGGTGGGAGACCTGGTTGCGGGGCGTCTTGTGCGACCTCGGGCCCCACAGTCCTCCCAAGACCCTCTAATGTGGGACCTAGTGCATCCTGGTGGCCAGCCAGGACTGGTCTTTCTGGAATTTTGCTTCCAACCGCATCTTTGGGGACAGCAGATGCTTCTGGGCCAGAAGCCACACCTAGGGAACAGGTGGCCCACCACTCTGCTGCCCAGGCCCCGCTTTGCCCAAGGACCAGGCAGGAACCCAGATCGCCTTCCCATGGCACTAGAGGCTGGTTGGTGCAAAGTGAGCCACTGGGTGAAGTCTCCACACAGTGAAGGGAGAGGGACCCCAAACCTCCTTCCAATTCAGTGCCGTGGCCGGCTCAGTGCCCACGTGCCCCATCCCCCTGCTGGGCCCCAGCACCCCCCCCCCCCCAGCTGCTGTCCCTGCCTGAGGGCCTGCACCTCCCACCTCCATCCCACTCTGGCCCCCCAGCCCCATTTCTCACTGGGTCACCACAGCATGAAATATACATCACAGACCCCCTTGGGCCGGGCGGCAAGGACCTCACGCAGAAGTGCTGGTGGGAAGGGGTAAGAGAGGCCCGGACGGGGCCTCTCCTCTGCGTTCAGCATGGTGAGGCCCACACTTACCACACACCTGCCTGAGGGCCACCGTGGTGTCCTCAGGGCAGGGCAGCTGGGGAGGACTTGGGAATCTGAGGAGGCCCCAGGAGGTGGGCCCCATTACCCACTGGGACTCAGGAAGCCCCATCACCAGCCTCTAATCCCATAGTAAGTAAGTCCCAGCTCAGGGCAGGAAGCTCCACCCGCACAGGAAGGGGCGCTGGACTGGCCCTGTGGACAGCACTCACCACTGACCCCCGCTTCTCAACCTCCTGTGCAACAGGAAGGCTCAGAGGGTGAGTGACCTGCCAGGTGCACAGCTGGCTCTGGGCTGAAGCCCCAGGCTCCCAATGCCAGGTCCTCGCCTGCCCTCACCAGAACACTTCTCCGACAGGAGGGCACCTCTGCTCTCCCTCCAGACCTATGCCCTGGAGGGGGGCCGCCCACCTGCTGCCACCTGATGGCCAATGGCCATCCCCAAGGGCTAGGACCACCGGCTCCTGTGACTGCTGGGAGCTAACTCCAGGCACTACCTGAGGCCACCCCACCTTTGTGGCTCCCTGCACCCCAGTGCCAGGCCTGGGCTGGACTTGGGGACGTGGACATGAGGAGGTAGACAAAGGCATGCATGCCAGGTGCTGGGACCAGGGAGCCAGGGTGGATGAGACGTTCCTGAATGAGATCTCTGGTCCATGCCTCATTAGGGGTGTAGACACAGGAGAGTGTAGGCAGGAGGTGCCCAGCTGGCAACATGTTTTAGGAAAGCATCTCAGAGCCTGAAAGGAGGATGAGATGGCCGGCGAGGAGCTGTGGGCGTCCATGGCCATGGGCCCAGGAGGGGTCCGGTCCACAGCAGGCCCTCAGTGAGCAATAGAAGGGGGTGGGCAGGGTGGGGTCAGCCTTGACATTGTACTTGCCTTTGGGGAAGGGTAGAGGGAGGTGGCCAGGACTCTGGATCTTGGGCCTGGATGTAGGGGTGGCGAGGCAGGTGGTACGGGGGTGATCACCACGGGACAGGCTAAATCTGGGGGACTCAGGACACCCAGTGGAGCAGAGCTGCGTGTGCAGGGGAAAGCGGTGTGGAGCCGCTGGGTGGGGGCAGCCCGGGAGCCCGAGACCCCCACTCACCCTCACGGGTCTGGTGCACAGCAGGGAGGCAGCAAACATTTGCTGACAAACCATGGGACCTGAGGGCCAGAGTGGAACTTGGTGACGGGCCAGGCTGAGGCCTCAGAGCTGGCCCTTCCAGGGTAGCCAGGAGGCCAGTGAGTCTGTGGGCTGACTTCCCAGCTGGCCCTGAGCCCTTCTCCACCCTCCACGCCCCATCTTTGCCCCTTACTCTTTACTAAGCACCTACTATGTGCCTGGAGCTGCCCAGGATGCCATGAGCCTAACCCATCCCCACCAGCCCTGCACACACCCCACCCACCTCCCCCAGAGCCCAGCACCTCGTACGCCTCGGATTCAGAGAGTTTTCCCACTGAGCTGGGAACACCGCCTTTGTCAACAGCCTTGGATTTCGGACACAGACGCGGCCTCTGGTGACCAGGAAAGGGCGGTGCTGCCCAAGGTCACACAGCGAGCTGGTGCTGCAAAGGCTGATCCAACGGCTGCCCAGATTTCAGGGTAGGGAGAATTTTGGCAGGTCTCGAGTCCGCCCCACCTGGGCTCTGGCAGGAGGTAAATAAAGGCAACATCTCGACAAGGTCACAGTGGCTGGGACAGACCGTGGACACCATGCTGGGCTCAAGCAATCTTGGAGGCAATCTGAGAGGGCTCCCTGGAGGAGGTGAGGGGGCTCAGAGCCCCGCCTTGGCCTGGGCCCCTCAGCACTCCACCCCCTTCCTCAATGGGCCCCTCACCCGTCAGCTTCAGCCTCAGCCTGACATTTCCCGTGACATTTGCTGCAAAGAAATAGAGCCATAAACCCAAAGGTTAAATTTGCACATTGCTTTGCTGCCAGGAGAACTCAGTCCCTCCACCCACTAGGTGCCTGGTAGAGGGTATGGGAGATGGCCCACCCATCCCTGGGGCCCATGCTGGGGGCCCAAAGGTCCCCCAACGCCCTCCAAAGGACCTCAGCCACTGTTTCCCAAAATGGGTTCTTGGGCCCACCAGGCCCCGAGCATGTTATACAGGGGCTCCTGTCAGAGGCACGCCCACTCGCAAGCTGGAGGCCCTCAGACGCCCTCGGTAAAGAAGCTCCGTCAGCACCTCTTACCCAGCCAGGCCCAAATTTGCTTGACCACAAAACCCTTGTCCAACCCCCACCAACATTTCGTGGAACCTCAATTCCATGGAGCATGATCTGTGATGGCGTTAGGCCAAGAAGCACCCCCCAGGCACCAAGCAGCTGTCTGAACAAAGCTGAGTCAGCTCCTGACACCCTGGTCCCTCCGCTGGGCTCCCCATGTCGCCATTGGCCCAGCTCCACGTGCCAGGACCTGGGTAGGGCTCACCGCCTGCCAGGCCCCCCGGGGCCAACCCTTGGCCCTGGTCTCTGCACGTGCAGCACCCCCCATGGCCCCTCTGGGAGGGCTGCCAACAGCCCTGCCCTTCAGCTCCACCTCCTGGGCCTGGCTGCCCTGTGTCCTGGGTTGGTGGTGGGCAAGGCTGTAGGACAGGGCCGCCCTGGCCCATTCTCCATCCCCTACAGGGTAAGACGCAGGCCCACTCGGTGACAGGACTGTCGGGACACTGCAGGGCAGGCGCGGGGGATGAGTGAAGGGGCAGGAGAGCTGCAGCCCCAAAGCGCCGGCTGCAAAGGACTGTCCGCGAAGCACAGCGGAATCCTGATCAACTCCCAGAGGCGGACTCCTCACCACCAGCAGAGACGTGACCCCAGGTGCGGGAGTGGTCCAAGGGGCCAGTCCTTAAGAGGCTGGGAGGGGCTGGGGTCCGGCCCTATCGCCTGCTGGGGGAGGGGCACATGACCATGCCCCCGGGGGACCTGGAGGCCCACATGGAGGACATGTCTCCCGGTGTCCAGCTGCACAAACATAGCAGTGAGAGGCCAAGGCAGCTTTGGATAAATAAATAAATTATGGTGTGTCCTCGGGGAGGGATTCCACACACACCAGCAAACCCATGATGCACAAGAATAGTTCCCGATGTGCAAAATGTTTAAAATACAGCGATAAAAGAAGAAACTGCAGCACAAAACACCGGGTGTGGTGGGGCCCGGGTGGGCCCACACACTCCAGCGACAGCATAGGGACAGGCAGGGGTGTGGACATCCTGCCCGCCCTCGGGCTGGGCTGCCATTTTCAGCTCTGTGGCCACCTGTCCTTTAAAGCATTTTGTCCTATAAACTCAGGTGCACAAGGATCACATCCCTCCACCTGCCTGGCCCAGAGCGAGTCTGATCCGCCAGGAATGAGTGAGTGAATGAGTGAACTGGTGTGTGGGTGAAAGCAAAGGCAGCGTCTGGGGTGGGGTGTCTGGAGGGCGCAGGAGCAGGCAGGCCACAGGGTGGAAGACACCGAGGCTGAGAGGCTGCCAAGGCCTGGCCCTGAGAGGCGGGGGATGGGGCGGGAGTGGGGGGTGGTAGCCAGAGGTCAGAGACCTGGGCACAGGGCAGCCTGAACTTCGCTGACTGTGCACAGCCAAGAGCCCTCGACCCCACAACGGGGCCCAGGGACAGGAGTGTCACACACACTCACTCCTTCCCACACTCACTTCAATTCAATTCACTCATCCTTCGTGAACACCTTCCCTGTGCTCCGTGCTCCTGACCTGTTTCCAGATGCACAGACTGAGGCTCCATGGAGACTTTCTGGCCACAGGCCCAGGAGAGCAGGAAACACGGCCCTGTGGGTGAATTCCTTCTGCCCCCACTGGCCGGGACCCTCCTGCTGCACCAGCTGCCACAGGGTCCTTGCCACAAAGCCGCAAATAAAGGCCAGGGCGGGGGGCGTGGAGGGGCCGGCCCAGCGTGCTGGTGGTCCCGGGGTCAGCAGAGGGAGGGTGAGTTCGGGTCCAGAGAGTGTGGAGGAGGCACACTGCACATGCTGGCCCCTCATTGTCTGTCACTCGCAATGAATAACAGCAAACGAACCCGGCCCCACCATGAGCCCCGGGCAGCCCTTGGCCTCCAGAGCTCGAGCGCATCTCCTGTAGACCCCCCCACAACCCCTCACGCTGTTGAGACCCGCCGGCCCAGGCTGTCCTCCTCCACGACCACAGGGAGAGAGCCCGCCCTGACCGAGGGGCCCCCAGCGGGCCGCTTCCTCACGCAGGGAAACCACGGCTGGGGGTTCTGCAGGCCCCTCGCCGGAGAGGGGCAGAGCACAGACGCTGCCCCAATGTGGAGGCCACATCCCGTAGTGCCCACTTTCCTTCCCTGCCCCCCATCTGCCCGCCCCCTTCTCCAACTCCCTGTGACCTCTACGGGCCTTTACTTCCCCATCTGCAGACGGTGAGGGGGAGGGTTCGACTGGCAGACCCAGGGCTCCTGGAGGGCTTCCCTGCATGGAAACTGCCGAGTTGGGGGAGGGGTGTTCTGAGTATTTTGAAGGCAGAGACACTGGGGTCAGAACTCCATGGGGGCCTCACCCCTTAAGTGCCCCCAGCCACCCTGAGGGAGGCCTGATTACCGGCCCACGTCACAGGTGAGGAGACTGAGGCAGAGGTAAAGTGTCACACCCAAGGTCACATCACGGTCCGTGGCTGAGCCAGGCCCCACATGCAGGCCTTATTCTCCTGCCATGCCACACGCAGGAATCAGGGTTGTGAGCAGCCCTCTGCCAGGTGGAGTCTGGGTGTGACACCACCTGACTCAGGACCTTGCCTGGGAGCTGGCTCCTCCCTCACTTCAGCAGGAACAGGAGTGGAATCGGTACCCAGTTTATAGATGGAAAGACTGAGGCTTAGAAAGGGAGAGTGGCCACCTCCACTGCCTGCCCCACCAGGGGAGCCACCCCTCTGTTTCACCCACACGCCCTCTAAGGATGACCTGCTGCCCTCATTCCACAGATAAGAACACTGATGGTGGTGGGGGAGCAGCCCGTGTGGCCTTGCCTCTTGGAGCCCTGGGGGGGCTCCTCCTCACCACAGTGAGAGCGGGTCACCAGCACCCTCACCTCATACCCCCACACAGCACCTGAGGCAGGTGACACACCACAGAACCCCTCACCAAGAAGGCTCTTGCATGGAGACCCCCAGGCACCAGGGGCAGAGCCTTCCTGAGGTCACTCTGGGTCAGCCATAGGGTGGGCACACACCTGCCCTGAGCTGGACCAAACAGCAGACTGTAGAGCACGCCAGGGGACTGGCCTGTTTGTCATGGTGTTGACCTGGAGGTCTGAATGGGCTTTCCTTGCCCAGGTGGGTCCCAGCCCACAACAGCCACCATTGCCCCAGCATGGGGGCAGGGGAGGAATCGGACACTCCTTCCGCCTCACATCCTGGGCTGGGGCACACTCCCTGGGCCTCTGCTAGAGATTTGGGTAGAACCTGGCCACGCCTGCCTGGGCACTCAGGGGCACCCATGGCCAGAGGCAAAGAGACACATGCCGATGTGCTCACAGGAACACGTGGTGGTCATGCGAACAGAGACACACATGCAGACACATACTGAGTTCACACACACAGGCCACGGGCCCTTGGGGTGGGGAGGAAAAGACCAGCACACGGCAGGAGGCAGAGGTGGGGCCAGGGTCCTGCAGTCCATTTCTCACTCTCTGAGCTCCGGTTGCCCAGCGCTTCCCCCTTAACACACGTGCATGTAGGCACGGGAACGGGTTCCTTGGAGGGGCCCCAGTGTGTGCCAAGTGTGGAGACCACAGCAGGCATTGCTATGTGCATGCATGGCCGTGGGCGTGCAGGCGGGGGCGAGGACATGGTTGTGCACCCCCAGCATGTGTGTGCGTGCACACAGGGCAGCCTGGCATGTGTGTGCACATGCGGTGTACAAGTGTGCAGCCCTTGTAGACACGTGCACGTGCAAAGAAACGTGTGTGCAGCCTGCAGCACCGTGGACATCAGCGGGGCATCGAGGGGAGGGGGACCAGGGGAGCACTCTCCAGGCAGGGCATGCCCAACTCCCCCAACAGGAGGTCAGCCCCAACCCCATTCCCAGGACCTTACCCCAGGTAGGGGGAAGGGTCCCAGGAGAGCTGCCAGGGAGGGGATGGTGGGAGTCCCACCATCTCTGGTGCCCCTCAGCAGAGCCCGCAGGGGCTCTCAGGCTGCGGATAGGGGGTGCTTGGTTGCTGCCTCTCCACGCCCGTCCCCTGGGGGGACAGCTCTGGGCCAGCCCCGCCCCCCACGCCCTCTACTGTCGCCAACCCCCCCCCCATTCATCCTGCTGCGGTCTGACCCCAGAAAAAACGACCGCTCCTGGGCTGAGACAGCGGGGCAAGGATGGAGGCAGCTGGACACCCCCACCCCTGCTCGGTACCCGCGCTTCTGCAGACCTGCTCATTAACCCCTTCGCGGCCGGGGCGCTCCGAGGCTGGACCCCACCCTTCCAGCCAGCAGCCCCCACCCCAGCCCCGCCGCCGGCCCCACCGCCGCCGCCAACTTTCCTGGGAAGCGGCAACTTTTCCTGCTGCCGCGGGCTCCGCCCTCCCGGGGCCGGGGTGGCACTGCGGTGGCCTCGCTGTCGCGCGGTGACCCTCCGCAGCCTCGGCAGCCCGGGCGCGCCCCGCGTCTCGGGAGGGGCTGCCTGGGTCCCCGCCCGCCGGCCCGCCCGGGCGCGGCACTCACCTCCGGCGGACGCCCTCTTCATCTTAGGGGTCGGGCAGGGCGCGTCGGGGACCGAAAGTCGCTCCGGGGCCGGCGCCCGTCTGCCCGCGGCCGGGTCCGCATCCAGGCGCCGCCGCTCCGGCCCGGCCCCGGCCCGGCCGCGGGACGAGGCTGCGCGCTCCGCCCGGTCGGCTGGGCTGGCGGGCGGCGGCGCGGAGGCAAGGGCGGCGGGCCGGGAGCGGATGAATGTTTTATGGGATCATGTGGTTTGACGCGCGAGCGCTCCACCGGGTCCTCGCCGGCCGGGCCGGGCGGGGCGGGGGCGGGCCGGGGCGGGGCCTGGCGGCAGGCGGGGCGCCCACCTGCGCGCGCCAGGCCGGGCCGGGCCGGGCCGGGCCGGGCCGGCGGGAGGGGAACGGGGCGCGGAGCACGGGGCGCGGGCGGCGGTGCGGGCCGGGGGCGCGAGCCGGGCCGCGGTAGGCGCTCAGCTCGTCCCGTGCAGCAATGCCGCGCGGCCCCGGACAAAGGCGGCGCGTTTCTAAAGAGGCGGCGGCCTCTGCAGGCGACCGCGGGGATGGCGGCCCGGCCCGAGCGGGCTGGGGGCGCGGGCCCAGGGCGTGGCAGCCCGGGATGGCGGCGTTTGGGGGTCCCCGAGCGACCAGCTCCCCGAAGGGCTTTGTCCGCAGGCCTGGGAATGCAAGGTGTGCCTCTGCCTGGCCCACGCCCTTCCTCGCCTCAGTAAACCCTGGAGGCCAACCCCCCTGCCCAGCAACCCTTTGCTGAAGGAGCAATGCTCCAGTTTTCAGTTAGAAAACAGACAAAAAGCTCAAGAGACTTCCGAGGTCCCCACCTGTCTTTGTGGCCCTCTCTGTGCCACCCCAGGGAGGGGACTCAGTCACAGTCCTGCCCCTACCTCCACAGGTGCCCCTCCATGTGTTCCCTTCTGTGGAATGGGGTCTCCAGCCCAGGAGTTTCTCTTCGAGCCCACTAGCTTAGTACTCCTACCTCCACGAAGCCAGGTTAGGTGCCAGAGAACCAGTGACACACATTCACACCCCAGGCACACCTGCACAGGCATCCCATCTCCATCTTCTGCATGGGGATCTACCTGGCCTCACAGCTAAGCTCCTGAGTGCATCCCAGAATCTCCAGCCAGCTGCCAGGGCGGCGTCCCTGCAGGCTGCCCTGCACGTGGAGGAAGGCTGGGAGCTGGTCAGCCAAATCTGGACCAGCCTGGCAGGTAAGAGCGTCACATGGACGGGGGACTGGCTGGCAGAGTTGGTTCTAGTCTGTAGGATCCCATGCCCAGGGCAGGCCTTGGGCCCTCCCTGTGACTGGAGCATCCTGGTTGAGGTCTTGGTGGTCCCACTGGGAACCCAGCCCATGTCCTGGTGATGTGAATCTGAGGGACTTGGTGACTGGGAAGCCTGGTACACTCTGCCTCCCCACCAAACCAAGCCTCCTGACTATGGAGGCGGCATGCGAGAGGTTAGCAGAGCACAGGAATCAAGGCCCACTGGCCTCACCCAGGGCACGTGGGACCTCTCTGAGCCCGGTGCTCCCATCTCAGCACAGAATCACAAGCAGCCTCCTGGGCTGGAGACCAATGGCCGTGCCCATGCCAGGCTGGCCCTCTGGCCTGGTGTGGAGGCCACACTGCCCAGACCCCTCTGGCTGCTGCCCTGTGGCCCTGACCACACCTCTGCCTGCTGCGTCCCTGCTGCCCCTGTGGCAGTCTTGGTTTGCCAGGTCACTGTGGAGTGCATGCAATTCCCAGACACATAGGAGGTGAAGGGAGCCAAGACCCCCCAGCTCCTGTGCACTTGTGCCCGCCCCTGGCCAGGCACCCGCAGTACCTCCCCGGTGGGTACTGGTTGCTGGGAGACTCTTTCCTACAGCCACACAGAGGTGTGTGCCCCTTGTGTAGATGAGGACCTGAGGCCAAGTCCACAGAGCCAGCAGGAGGTTGAGGCTTGTCCCCTGTGCCAGCTCTTCCCCTAGGGTCCCTGCATGCAGCAGCTCCCAGATCAGGAAGAGTTCTCCCCACAGGGCCATCTCTGACCAGATGACAAGCCATGTGGCCATCATTCTGAGGCCAGGGCTGGGGTGGACCGGGATCCCATGCTCCTGGGTGGCTGTAAGGATCTAGAACCCCGGGCGGGCCTGCCACTGCTAAGATTGTGCCCTGCCTGCCTGTAGGTTCAAACCCCCTCCTGCAGCAGCTGGGGGCAGCCATTCTGCGGCACAGGTCCACGTGTTTCAGCCACCAAGCCCGGATGTTCCTGGTTGTTCTGACCTGGGGCCTAAGCCTACCACCTGCCCACAGGTATGTGCTGTGGGAGTGGGGCTGAGGCCTGCAAGCCAGCCACTGTGGGCCTAGGAAAAGATTTCCTGTGCCGCCGCACACCCAGTCAGCACCTTGGCCAGCGCCTTCCTAGCTCGGCCTGTGGGCTGACTCCTGGGTGTTGGTGGTGGGTGTTGGCTGGGAGGAAGGGGGAGGTAGCTGTGGGGCAGCACTGAAGGGGCTCCTGGCAGGCAGAAGGGCAGCTGAGCAGGGCTGGGTGGAAGGTCAGTCGGCCTCCAGCAGGACACAGCTGGCTCCTCAGGCTAGAGACCTGGGGAGGACAAGCTAAGGCACATTTATCTGGGTATGGGCAGGCCCAGGAAAGCATGAGCCCGTGGTCAGGGAGCACAGCCAGCCCCAGGGATCAGTGCCTGGGGAAGGGGCCAGAGACCCCATGGGAAGAGCCTGGCTCCATTGCTGACCATTTCCTGGAACACCCAGCATGGGTGGAGAGATGACAGGCCATTTGGGCCTTGCCAATCTGAGTTCCCCAGGGTTTCTGGACACTTGGCCCTCGAGATTAGGAGTGAACATGGACTGGAGACTGGAGCTCTGCTCCTGGGGCTGAACAAACTTGTCACCTGGGATTCTGCCTGAATTGCCCCCCCTCAGACCCACCACACATAGGCCAGGGCCTTCTGTCAGCTCACCCACCACATCCCTCCAGTGAGGCCACGTGCAGGGCTGCCTCACCCCCCTGGTCCTGGGGACTAGCCTGTGAGGTCAGCCTGTCAGGCATGAGAGGGCCCTCCCAGCTGTGTGACCTCAGCCCATCCCCTTGGCCTCTCTGAATTTGAGGCAGCTTGTGGATGAGGCAGACACTGTCGCCTCCTGGGCTGTGTCAGCTAGTCAGCTTCCCTCCTTTGTCCACCTCTCCTATTCCCTGAGAGGCCAGCACAGGGCCCTAAGAGGGCCCTGTGGAATTCTCCCTCAAACCTCCAGGTCTGGTAGAATCCAGCTTCGACGAGGGGCCCCTGCCGCTGTGGTGGTGCTGGGTGACAGGACAGGGCTCAACCTGCCCAGAAGCTCCAGGAGGGCTCGTTTCCAGCCTGGAGAGATGCGCCTGTGGTGGCTTTGCTTTTGCAGCTGGAGCGGTGCCCACGGGCACGCAGCTCCTCCACACCCTCCCGGGGAGGGCGGGGAACGAAGGGCACGGTCTCTGTCACACACACTTTGGGACATCCCCGGGCAGTGCAGGGGAGATCCTGTTAGGAAGCCCAGAGGACGTGCAGCAAATCTGCTCTGGCCCGGGTGCTGCTCCAATGTGACCCTTCCTGGCACTCTGGTGGGTGGCTGGGAATGTGGTCCTAATGCCAGGGAGCTGGGGGGGCACCAGCCTGCCATCTGCTCTCTCCACGGAGGGCAGCTGCCTGTCCAAGGCCCAACAGGACTCTGTGCCAGGCCTGCTAAGTGCATCATCCCATTCTGTCCTGTGGTGTAGACATCACCACCACTACCCATTTCATAGACAGGAAAACGGAGGTCAGGGGCACCCAGGGCAACCCACATCTGGCAGCCCCTCGCAGGATGACCTTTGCCCACAGCCATTACTTCACCCAGAAGCCCCCACCACCCTCCGGGCTGCAGAGGGTGTCTTGACCTTCTGTCACCAGCCCTGCACCCCCGAGGAGCCCCTCTGCCCAGCTTCGGTACGCATTAGGCCATAATTAATCTGCTTCCTCATCTCTTATTCATCAAAGCTGCACACAGCAGCAACAGGGGCCAGCGCAGGGAGGGGCCGACATCCCAGTCCCCGGCAGCATCTCCAAGAATCCCACTGGGCCTGCCCATCTCCAAATGCCTCCAACCTCCACATCAAACAGAGGTTCCCTCCCACAGGATGGCCTCCTGGATTCCACCATGTTGGATGTGCCCCTTGTGGGGACACCTGTACCTCCCACCTCCCTGAGGCTGCTGGGGATGGTCAATGAAGCATGTGCATGGGCCTGTGTATTACACAGTGGTGGGCCTCACCTCGCCCCCTACCTCTGATTCCTGTGGCCGGTTTCCAGAATGGGAGCCAGAGCCTGGAAAGGGGAGGTGACTCAGGTTGAGTGGGATGTGCAGCACTGATACCTCACCCCCAAGGCTGGATCTGCCCCTTTGCTGACTCCTGGGATGAGGGTGGTGAGTCCCCAGGTCTCCCTAGTGGTCGCTGGTAGAGGGGCTTAGTGTCCTCTCTCCATGAGTGAAGGCTGCTGGCCTCTGTCTGCATACCAGCTGGGGCTGGGGCTCAGACGCTTCTGGTCCCTGAGGGCCCAAAGTGAGGTGCAGGGGCAGAGCTCCGGAAGGCAGGGTCCCCAGGCTGTGCCCAAGGCATCAATGCTGGATTCATGCCCCTCCCCCACCCCTGCAGGGAATGCGGATCCTTCCAGAGCCACCCACCCGGCAGTGACAGCTAAATTGGGAGCCGCTGTTCACACCGGGAGCCCTGCGGGCAGTCAAAACCAGGTCGGGGGAGGGGGGACACCTGGTGAGAGGACCTAAGATTGCCCGTTGGGGTGGGAAGGCAGCCCTAGGCATGGCCCTGGCTGCCAGCTGGTGTAGATAGGAGTGGAGGGCAGGGTGGGCATTGCAGAGCCCTTCTGGGATCCCAGTGAAGCGGGTCCTACTGAACCGACTCAGGCTTAGTGCACAGTCTTGCTTTTCCCAGGTCTCTTGGGCCCGAGACCCTTTCCGAGCTGCTGTGATCCATGGAGCATGAAGATTTGCTTCATTTTCCAGATGGAGAGGCTGAGGGCAGAGAAGGGCCAGTCCAACTTGGAGCTCAGAGATCCCACTCAAAGGGCGCCATGGGGGACCCCCGGCCCTCCCCTCCTCAATGCCTTCATCCACTCTCTTCCTCAGTCATTTAGTCATTCAACAAACACACTGGGAGGCCAATTCCAGATACCCTTATACCTCTTTGGACTCCACTCCCCTCACCCTCACAGGGTACGGTGGGGGGGGGGGACTGAGCCCCAGGGAGGACAGCTTGTCCTGAGTCACTCAGCTAATGAACCCCAAACAAAAGCTGTGCCCATGTCATGTGGTCACCCAGAAGCCTGCTGGGACTGATGCACTAATAGGGCAGCCAATTGGGACAGAGCCCACTTAGCACTCACCTGGTGCCATGCGTTCTGTTGGGGTGACTCAGCCCAAGGTCTTGAGGCTCTGCCCCCCCAGCAAGTGGCTCTGCACCCCAAGAGCCACGGGACAGAGAGCCATGCACAGGGTGGGTCAGCAGAGCCTTCATCGCGTGCCCCAGCTTATCCTAGACTGAGCCTCGCCCTGACCCCTGCCCAGGGTCTCAGGCCGAGAACAAGGCAGGGACCAGACTGGCCTTCAGGTGAGACAGAGGTCTCTGTGGCCAGGCCTGGAGATGGGCCCTGGCTTCACTGGGTGCAGGTTCTGAGTTTTCTTATCTGTTCAATGGGCCCCCTTGCCTGCCTCTTCCATGGGGGTTGGAGGGGATGTTTGCAGCGCCTGGAGTGAGGAAGGGGCTCTACGGCAGCTGCAGCAGCAGGCGGGCCTCTGAGACTGGGGTATTTTTAGCTAGGATTCCTGCTGACAGGCCAGGCTGGCCAAGGTTTGATGCCAGCCACAAAGGCGCTTCTCCCACCCTGCGTCAGGACATCTAGGGTCTGCCACCCAGCCCATCCCAGCCTCTGCTGAGTGCCCACGGTCCATCAGCCCATCCAGCTGCAGCCCTTCCCTGTCAGGTAGCTGGTTCTTCCCAGGGGAGGCTCTCCCAGGCCAGACACTCTGGGAACTGAGTCTGGACCCTGGGGGTACAGCTGAGAACAGGTGAGGGGGGGACCCAGGCGCAGAGCCGTGGACCGCCTTTGTCCTGGATCTTTGGATCCCAGCCACCACCCCTGACTGGCCTGAGGGTTGGGTTTCTGGGAGGCTCCAGTCAATACTCAGGCTTTGGGCTCTGGCCTCGGCTCCAGGGTCGGGGCTAAGGATGTGCAAGTTTGGCCTGAGGGCCCACTGGCTGCTGCCTCCTCTGGAATTAGTGGTCAGCAAAGTGGCCACAGCCACCTGCCCGGGCCTAGCTCCTCTCCCGGACATCCTGCCCAGTGCTGCCCACCTGCTCTGGTCACTGGGTCTCTTCAGCCTGTCCCACAGGGTGGGCTGGCTCAGCTCAGGAGCATGTGAGCAGAAGGGCCCACACCTGGGCCTGCAGAGCATCCTGGCTCGGCCAGGACCACCTCCCTTCCCTTAGACAAGTGAGGGCACCCAGAGAGAAGGTCCTGCCCCTGGGCCACTCCCTTGGCACTCTCCCCTTCCAGGGCCTGGGTAGGAGTGGGGTGGGGGAGAAACACAGTCCAGCACGCCGGACAGCACTGCGCCTGCGCACTCCGCCCGTACCGGGACGGGGGCTGGCCGGGCGGGGGCGGGGGCGCAGGTCGGTGGAGGTGGATCCGGCCCTGCGCCCTCGGCCTCGCTGGGGCTCTGACTGGTTGTTTTCTGAGACCCTGCCAAAGTAATTGAGGTTCACGTGAAAGAATAAGCAAGCAAGAAACCCAGGGAAAATTTTAAAATAAGCATACTGAGAGAGACGGGCCATGTGGGATCCTAAAATATATTCTAGAACCACAATAATTAACACAGCCCGTGGACAGTCAGATGATGGGAGAGAAAACTCAGAAGGAGACTCCAATGCAAATATGAGAAAGGAGCAGATGAAATCTGGGAGGGAAAAATGGATTGTTCAATACATAATTCAAAATATATAACAAATATATCATCTTAGGACAACTAAACAGACATGTGGGGGAAATTTTTGATTCCCTACCTCACTCCTTGATACTAAAATAAGTTCCAAATGGACCAAACCTTTAAAAAATGGAAAAGAAACCATAAAACTACCAGAATAATTTAAAAAAAAAACCCCTATAACCTTAAATCATTCTAAGAATTATACAAAAACCAGAAACCATAAAGTACGAGATGGATATATTCAACCTCATAAAAATAAAAGGCAGATGCATGGCAGGGCAGGGGTGGGGGAGGACACAAAATAAAAAGATAAACAGCATACTGTGGGAATATTGGCAACTCATCTCATGAAAGGACACTTTCTGTTATATATAACAAATCCCTGCAAATTGGTAAGAAAAAGACCAACAACCCAAGAGAAAAATGACCAAAATATGAAGTGAATCCGTCAAAAGGCTCAACTTCACTCAAAATGAGAAGGATGTGAATTTAAATTACAGTGAGATGCTGTCCCCCCACCCCCTGTCAGGGTGGCAAAGTTTATTAAGGTGAGGTACCCCCTCTACAAGAGAGGGGGCACCCCCGAGGAACTGCAGTGGGGTAGGGGACACTGGCAGGTATGGCTGGAGGGTGGGGGGATACCCCTAAGTAGGGCTGGGGGTAGGAGGGACACCCCCAGGTAGAGCTGGTGGTGAGGGGGGACACCCCCACAGAGGGCTGGGAGTGGAGGAGACACCCCCAGGTAGGGCCGTGGGTAGGGGGACACCCACAGATGGCTGAAGATGGGATAAGAGGGAGACACTTTCTTGTGCCGCTTTTATTCCTCATCACAGGTTGGGGATCCAGTCAAAACAGGAAATAAAGCATTATTTTAAAATAAAACAAATGACCCCATCCCCTCCCAGTTGCCACCAGGACAAGGCAGCAGGCAGGAGCTTTCCTGGTGTCCCAGCTGTGAGGAAGGGCCTGCTCCCTCTTGCCTTCACTGGCGCTGTGCCAGCAAGACCTGCTGGAATTCGTCTGTGGTCCTGCTGTCCTGCTGTCGGCAGCAGTGCCAGACTAACAGGGGAGCATGGGGGCCCTGCTCCACAAGCCCCCACTGCAGCTCGCACCACGTGCTCCACTGCCCTCCTCATGGGTCCAGGCTTCGCCCACGTTGCTCTAGCACATCCCAGCTGTCCCCACTTGTCACGAGTGGCCAGCAAATCGTGGGTGTCCCGCAGGCTGGCCACGTGACCCTGGACAGCCTCTTCCCTCCTAGCCTCAGTTTCCTACTTCATAGGATGGAGAACTAACAAGAATGGGGAAGGCAGGGGGGGTGGGATGTGGGGGGGGGGGTAGCATCCCTGAGGGTGTCCCAGAGTGGGTCGGGGGTCCCTAAGTTGGCAGGTCCTTCCTAGGGATGACTATCTGGGGGGTACAGACACAACAGTCATTTGGAGAAGAGGTGAGTAATCCAGGAGGGCTGCCAGGAGGAGCCAGAGAGCTGGTCCCGAGTGCTGGGCCAGGGTGGCCAAGGCTGATTCCTCAAGGACCTACCTGCCTAGTTTTGCCTGCCCCCTACGCCCGTGACCAACGAGGGGTTGCTTGACCAGCTGAGCTTCATAGCGCAGAATGAGTCAGGAGCTGCCCTCCCAGAAGCAGAGCTTGTGGACTGCCCCCCCCCAGCCCCACCCACAATAACTTACCAGCTTGTCTGGTCTTGGCAGGACTTTCTCTGCCTGAAAGGTCACCATTTCAGCTGAGGTGGGAGGATGGAGGAGAGTGGGGAACGGGGGTGAGACTGGGAGTGAGAATGGGGGGAGGCAACTCCAGAAGCCACTCCAACTGCAGGGTCAGGAATGCCTCCTGTGTGCCCCTCGGGGAGCAGGCCCTGGGACGGGGATACTCTGTCTGGGGGACCCAGGCTCTTGGGAGCAGGGAGTCCAGCCCCAGGAGCACCTGGCCACGGCCAAGAGCAGGAAGGAGGCTCTGCCGAGTGCCTGTTGGGTGCTGAGCACGGTGTGGTTGGGGCAGAGACTGAGGCCCAGGATAGTTTCCATGGTGCACAGGAGGTGGGGAGCGGGGAAGGGCCACACCAGATGTGTGGTGGGTCACTGTCTCCACCATGTCCAGGCCCCAGGAAGCCCCCCAGCCCAGCTGACAAACCACACCTATGTGTCCCTTTGTTCTTGGGGAGTTTCAATGACTGAAAAGCAGATCTTGCAACAAAAACAGGACATCAGATAAAAACTAAGGAAAAAGGAATAAAGCTGGGCTTCAATTGATAATAATGTATCAATATTGGTTCATCTAGAATACACACTAAGTGAGATGTCAACAATGGGGGAAACTAGGTATGTGATGTATGGGAGCTCCCTGTGTTACCCTCTCGATTTTTCCGTAAATATAAAACTGTTCTAAAATTCAAAAGTTTAGTTTAAAAAAAAGAAGAGGTGGTTTTGTCAGTGAAAGCCTGGAATATACAGAACGAAATGGGAAAACACCTTGCCTCCAGGAGCGACCCCGGCAGTGCATGCCGGTTTTCACCCCGTGGGGCCCAGGCCTGTGCTGCTCTCCCCTGCTCTCCGTCGCTGACACCAGCCCCACCCCCTCATCCTCTGAACCGCCCTTCCTGGTGGTGGGAGCCCAGTGGGTGCAATCCTACAACCCGACACGGCGCTGGCTTCTGAGTGAGGCTGACTCTCAGTCTGCAGAGGGTATCCCTGCACCGAGCACCTGGCCCTGCCTCCTCTCCTGGTGGGATAAGGGGTGGTCCCATCTGAGCCACCAGAAGGGGGTGGGGTCAGTGGGCTCAGACCCAGCTGGTCTCTCCTGGGAGGCTGTGGCTGAGTCTCCCTTCCTCTCTGGCCTCCTTCCATTTCTGCAGAAATCAGAGTTCGGTGGGGGGTGCCCAATCCTGAGGGTCATGGGGGTAGTGTTCAACCCTCTCCCAACACTATAGCCTTAACCCTCCTTAGTGAGCGACCTTGCTGCTCTGGGCTGGGGGCTCCCCGGGCTGGGGGCTCCCCTGGTAGAACAAACACCTGTTCCCTCCCGCTAAGCTCAGGGGAGGTGGCATGTGGACAGTGGTGCTCAGCTGACTGTGCCCACCCAAGCAGGGGCCAAGTAGAGTTCTGCCCATGGTAGGGCTCTCCTCTACTGGCCAGGGAGCCCAGATTTGCCCCAATTAGGTAATGTCTGCGAGCTCATCTGCAGGAGTGACGAGGGGTTGGGGTGGGTGTGGGGTGAGGGCCCGGCTCTGTTAGCGACCTGCTGGGGGCCAGGCCCCAGGCCCCACCATGCCAGAGGCTCCAGGCAGTCCTGGCCTCCTCCCTCTTTCTCCTTATACACCTGGAAGACTTACCCAGGGCTACACATGTCCACTAAAACCTCCTGTTTGGGGACCCAGTGCACTAGTGGGCGGCAGCTAGAGGCAGCTGTGGCCCCTTCTCTGGGACAGTTGGGCCAGATATGTCACCGGACCCCATGAACTTGCATTTCATAGCTTCTCATGGGGTGGGACAGCCCTGCTTGGTCAGAGGGTACCTCTCTACTGAAAAGGGACACAGCCAACCCCAGCATCTTTCTAGAAGGGAGCACCTGCTCCCGAGAGTCTAATGTAAAACGCGGAGGGCCCCCGAGGCACTGTGCTGGGCCAGCACCTAGACACCGCCCAGCCCCTGCTGTGCCCTGCCATGCGGTCCTCGCCTGCACCCCCTTTCTTCGTGTCCACACCCCTTGCTGGCTCCCGGGACCAGGATCATGGCACCATCTGTGCAGCCTGTGAGGGTGGGTCCTGCCCTGGGCCAAGCTGCTCAGGTGGGAAGGGGTCCAGGCCAGGGGAAGTGGCTGCAAACCCTGGGCCCCGCAGGGCCAGCCTCGGGTACAGCCAGCTCTGCACCTGTTCCTCCCTCTGTGAGCTCCCCAGGAGGTCCCTCACTGGCCCAGTGGCTCTGGGGTGTGGACAGGGGAGTGAGGTCCGAGAGCGGTCGCCCTCATGAGTTCCTGGGTTGGAACAAGGGGATGAAGTGTTCCCTAAAGACAGGAGCTGTCCTGTCCCCAGGCCCAGCATAGAGCCCTGCCCCCTGGCATCTGCGGACATTTGTCAAAGGGTGGATGGCCCCTCCATTACACAGGAGGGGACACTGAGGCTCGAAGTTGTCCCAGATGTGCCCGGGGGCCACAGTGAGGGGGTGACAATCCCCCATGGCCACCTCTCCTCTGCCACACCAGAGTGGGTGGGAGGGGAGTGGCTGCAACCAGGAAATTCTGCTGTAGACTTTTTCAGTTGCATGAGTCTGAGGAGATGATTAAAGGGTGGATTATGGGGAGATGAAATGTGTGAGTGGTGCACAGGACGTAATGAGAGCAGAAGAGCCTCAAAGACCCCGCGGCACCCCTGATGGGGTGACTCAGACACAGACACAACACAGTGAACACAGAGGCACAGAGGGCCAGGACCAGGGCCAGGCCCTGGATCAGGAGCCCCTGTGCCCTGCCTGCTAGCCTTGGGCCGTCTGATCCTGGGGGCAGCATCTCCCCAGGCCTGGGTCCCAGAGCCTTGGGGACCCTGTGGGCACCCAGGCAGGGAACGGCCCACTGCACTGATGGCGATTTTGGCTGGGGAGCGGGGAGGGCACGTCCAGAGTCTTGTGGTCTCCATGTGGTGGGCTGCAGCCCTCATGTGCCAAGAACCACGCTGGGCTGTAGAGAGACCTGGGGATCCAGGGACCATCATGCCTCAGTTTCCCTCATTATGTCCAATTTTGAATAAGATTTCTGTAAAGTGCACCTGTTCCTGGGTGGGCCCAGAGGAGCCCACACCAGAGTGAGAGGCAGAGGGTGTGAACACCCCCACTGGCCGAGCCTGGCATTTAGCTGGATGGAGGCGGGGGCGGGGGGGCACCTGCAGCCCACCATCCCAGCTACCCCAGCCTGGGCCCTCCAGGAGAGGAGGGAAGCCTTGAAGTGCCAGGCCTTTGAATCGCCGTCTCCATGGCAACACGTGGGCACAAAGGGCTGGGCCTGAGCAGGCGGCGGAGGCTGCGAAAGGCTGGAAGGAGGAGAAGAATCTTTTATTTATGGGGAGGGAACATCAGCGAGCTGGGCCGCACCCATGGCTGTGGCCAGACCGAGGTCTTGAGGCTGTGCCCTCTGCTTGAAGCTGGGCCCCTGGGCCAGCACCCGCCTGACATACCAGTGAGCCACCCGGCCTGTCCAGAAGGACGGAGTGTGGGTAAATCGAGGGCAGGGCTGGAAAGAGAGTCCAACATACACCCAGAGCCCCCCCCCCGGGGGAGAGGGAGCCTCTTGCCTCACTGTGCCCTTGTCTACACGGCAAACGCAGTGAGACAGGTGCGTGCCAGGTGCGAGAGCAGGTGCAGGCGGGGGGAGATGGGACTGAACCAGGCGCTGCAGAAATAGAGCTTCAGTGGGGCTGCTTTAGTAGGTGCTGCGAAAGGGCCTCTCAGAGAGACCAGAAGGAGCCAGGCCTGGGCGTAAAGAACCACAGTGTGAAGGCAGAACCGGAAGCCAGGAGCCCAAGGGGACCGTCTGGCCCAGGACAGCCTCTTCCCCTGCCCCACCTGGCCACGGGCGCCTTGCCTCCAACCTCAGGCTTCTTGGCCACCAGGCATCATGGGTCCTGCCTGCCTCAGGCATGCCGTCCACTTATGGCTTCCAGCTGCCAGCCTCGTCGTTCCCCAAGCTCCTCACCCTGTTCCCAGAGCCCCCCAAGCAGGAAACTGCACCCAGGGCACATGAGGCGGGACTCTGACCCCGAGACCGACAGCAGTGCAGAAACCACCATTGTGAAGCAGAGATTTTATTTCCCTTTTTGAAAGATCTGAGCCAGGTTGAGGAGAGAGAGAGATGGAGGTGAGTGTCATAGCCCCTTGGTTGCCTCCCCCAGACCCACACCCCATCCTCCCGGCAGTGCATCCCATCTCCTTTCCCTGTGAATGTCGATTGGGGCAATATTCTGTGAAATTGGAAATTCAAAACCAGCATGTACAATGAGCTGCACACACGTCCTCTGTTTGAGGCGAGAGAAGGATGTTGGAGGGGCACACCCCACACACGGTCCTCAGATTTTAATGAGAAGCCATATCCCAGGGCTGAGAGGGGCTTGTGGCAAACGCCACATCCTGCCCCCTCCTGCTGAGACCCGGGCTGGTGTGGAAGCTGCAAGCCCTCTGGGGAGCTGGAGAGCCTGGCTTCCGAAACCCACGTGGCCCATCTGAGCTTCTGTCCCCTCACTAGTTCCCCAGCTCCTGGCCCCCTGTGCTCCAGCCTCAGGGCAATTTCAGGCGGTTGGGGCTGCTGCTTCCATCGCCTCTGGAGACAACACCCCGCGTACCCACCCCTGCCCCGAGCCAGGCTGCCTCCCTCCCGGTGGCGTCTAGGTCCGTTTGGTCTCCCCCAAGTTCAGCTTTAGGGTCTGAGCTCCAAGGTGGGAACCATTCAGGACCTAGGCAAAAGGGAAGGGACAAGGGCTGGGCCAGCAGAAAGACCCATGCAGTGGGGAAAAGGCGGCCCAGCTGGGGCAGGCGGTTCATTCTCCCTGAGGTACCATGTCTGGAATGGCCCCAGGGCCCCCACGCCGAAGATGGACCCTCCAGCTCAGGGAGCCTGCATGACAGTGTCCCCCACCCCACCCCCAACCAAGACCAAGTCGTCAGGGGCAACAAATGGCACATTCTGGCCGCAGCCGCTGCCCAGCGCCGTGGGGCTCAGCCCAGACAAGCCCCAGCTCCTCCTGATGGGCTGCACCTGCTCCCCCAGTTCCCGTCCACCCTCTCTGACCCCGCTGGGGACTCCTCTCACCAGACACGTCTCCACCTCAGCTCCACGTAGAGGTCGGGGCAGGAAAGTGAGGTTTGGGAGAGGGGGAGACAGGGCTCAGGCCAGTGGAACCGTTGGCCTGGGGCACCGTCAGTGCCACCTGGGGCCTGCTACAGCCCTGCCAGCCTTTGTGTGCCCTGACTCTCCCCTGGCTCAGCCTCTTCCCACCAACCCCCCAGCTCTTCCCTCCCCTCCTCCCTCAGAGACTGGGAGCAGGGGCCACTGCCCCGCACCTGGCTGAGAAGGGGCACGAGGCTGCACCCGCTGGAGACCGCAGGTCCCCTTGGCAGCCTGAATCAGTGGGCACAGCCAGGGCCAGTCCTGGGAGCAGTGGACGTGAAGACGCCCAGGAAACCCAGCGAAAGGACAGGAGGTCTGAGGCGGGCACTGGTAGCAGCGGGGACACATAGCCAACTGGGGCGGCATCAGAGTCCTTACCCGGCCAGAGAGCCAGGCCAGCACGGGGCCTCTGTTCTGCGTGGGGAGGGGCAGTGTCCTGCAGCCTGTGGCAGTGGCTTTGTTCAGTTTTTTGTGGATGAGAAGTTGCTTGCATTCATCATCAAACCCTTTCATTACAAAATGCCCTGTCCTTGAAGACACCGTGCTTCAGGAGGAGGAAGCAGAAGCAGGTTCACATGTGCCCTCGGTGAAGTGGGCTTGAGAAACCCACCCCACCCGGCCCTGCCCCTGGGGCTGCCCCCTGGGAAAGCTGCCGGAATTGGGACTCCACACTGCCTGACACGAGGCCTGCGGTCGCCAGGACCCCGGCCCCGGGCTGGGCCCCCGAAATGCACCTCAAGTCTCATTTGCTGGTTGGGCTGTCACTCAGCACCTGAGTGCACACCCGACACCCTGAGGAGGGGAGGGATGCAAGTTTGGAGTCTGTCCCTTTCCCAGAGGGAGCTCAGAGGTCTCCCAGCTTCTCACCCGGCCAAGGCCACAGCCCCGGTGACACACCTGGCTGCACGTCCGGCACTGCGCATGGGGCGTGTCAGGCCAGACCTGGTCCTCCTGGTGCTCCCAGTGTCAGACAGGAGGCTGGGAACTTTTGGTGTAGGCTAGGGGGCTGGACGAAGGGTGCCATGAGACTGCAGGCCCTGGAGGGTGAGAGTGGGAACTGGTGGGGCAGTGGGCACAGCTGGGGTAGGAGACCTTGTGTGTGGACCTGTGTGGGGTTTGGGGGTGCTGCAGGCCCAGGGGTGATGGGGTGGGGTGGGGAGATGGCCTCCAGAGTCCAGCCCGGAGTGTTGGGGTTGGGGGCATTGTCCTCCTGGGCGTCGTGACCTGTGGAAGCACATCCTCCCCCCGTCTGTCCCTCCAGATGGGGATCCGGGTTGGCTGGCCCTGGGCCCTTGGGGGTCACCGGGGTGTCTCTGTCTCTCTGGGGCTTGCTGTGGGACAGTGTGACTGCTCTGGGGCCAGCGCCACCCAGCCAGCTCCTCGCCGCTTCCTCTGGAGGCAGAGGGCCTGGAGAGGGGCTGCAGGGACCCAGCCATCCCCAGCGAGCTGGCCAGAAAGAACTGGGAGGACAGGCTTCCAGCAAGGTGAGCGCGGGAAGCGGAGTGCTGCGGGGTGTAGCCTGCACCAGGACTCAGGCCCGCCATGCCCCACGGCTAACCCAGAGCCCCTGGGCACTGTCATCGGCTGGAGGAGGTGTCATTTGCTTGGAAACTGAGGTGTGGCTGAGCTGACACCTGGGGATCCTGGAAGTGGAATTGGTGCCTGCCCAGCCTCCTTTGCTACCTCCTCTCTTTTCTTCCTCAGAAAACCACAAGAGTCTTTGAACTCAAGCTTGTTGTGCCTAGCACAGCCCCTTCTCCGAGGAGGTGTTTGCATTCTGCCCTGCAGGCTGGAGGGCAGCAGCCACGTCCCCCAGCCCAGGCATCCTCACTCCTAGTTGGGCGGCGGAAAAGGAAAACCAAAACCAAGTTTCCCATTAAAACAGGGGTAGGCCTCCTAACCTGGTCCCTAACACAATCCCCTGAATTGTCACAACACCCACAAGCCCCATGGAAGAGAGAGGACCAGCAGGTGTGAGCCCCGTGTTCCATGCTCGCCTGTGGGCGTGGGTGGTGGAACAGAACACTCGAGAACCTCTGACTGCAAACCCAGGGGCTCCACGCTGGGGGCACAGTGCCCCCACCACGCCCTTCCTCCTGGAGGGCATGGCTCTCCTGGGACAGCTCCGTGTCCTTCTCACAGAGCCCCCTGGGGAGGCTGTGAGTCACAGGGACCCAGCTCGGTACCTCCACCCCAGCCTGCTGACTGAACATCAAAGTCGACTTGGCTGCACCCAACTTGAGGCAGGTGTGAGGGATGAATAACGAGTGAGCAGCACTCAGCAAAGGACCTGGGCGTGGGGGTGCGGGAGAGGGCGTGGAGCCGCACGCCCATGGAGAAGGCACACGCCAGGCAGCAGTGAAGGGCAAACGTGCTGCCTGCCCAGCTCGCTGCACAGTGGGAGAAGCTGTGGGCTAGGGTAGGGGTGAGGTGGGGTAGGCAGTGAGGACACACCCACAGCGAGCCTTTGGCTCCAAGGAACAGAACACCCACTGCAAACTGGGCTGGATGGTGAAGGAACTCATAGGCTTGTGTAACCGGGAAGATCTGCAGCAGGGTAGGCTTCAGGGGCTGCTTGATCAGGGCTCACTCTGCTCCTGGAGGTTCCCCCAGCCACACTGCCCTGTGTACCTGCCTTACTTTCCTTGAAGCCCGCAGGGCACTTCTTACCCCAGCTGTCCAGTAGCCGCCCTGGGCTCCTCCCTCACTGCACCAGCACCATGCCCAGGGCAAGGCACAGTGTCCTGGCTGGCTTCGGTTCTGCCTGGTTCAGTTCCGCCTTGAGGCAGGGGTAAGTCTGTGCTGATGATCTGAGCCAGCCAGGCCCCAGTCCTCACAGTGGGAATGGGCTGGGCCCGGTCAGGTCGCAGCGGCTGCAGGTGGGGTGGGACTCGTGCCAGTGTAGCTGGGGGAGGGGTGGGGGAGGCAGCGCAGACCGACCCTAAGTGCATTGATCAGCGCTGGGCGTTTCTCAGGCACGGCTGGGGGCGGGGGGGGCAGTTAGGAGCTTCTGTCCTGGATGAGGGCAAACTACGCGGGGTGGGGAAGGAGGGAGAGGGAGATGGAGGCTGGAGCGAGAGAAGGAGAACGGGGTGCGAGGTCTGTCCCTGGGGCCAGTGGTGCCATTTGGTGGATGAGGGGATGGGGCGGGCTCGTTTTGGAAGGGTCAGGTGCGAGGAGCCGACTGGGCACAGGGGTGGGTCCGTGAGTGGCTGGGCTGGAGAGAGGACCACCAGTTTCAGTGGCACCGTAGTTCCAGCCAAGGCACCAATGCACTCACCAGAGAAAGGAGACGGACATCGAAGGGAGGGGCCCAGGACCCAGGCCTGGACCGGCAGGGGGGCAGGGAGGAGGAGGAGCAGGAGGAGCAGGAGGACTGGAGGGTCTTGAGGGCAAATTCAGAACACTGCCTGTGAGGCCAAGGACGCTGATAATCCCAAGCCTGGGCTTATGGGAAGGAGCCATGGGGGCTCTGGACCCAGCAGCCTTGAAGGGGCAAGCTCCCCATCACTGGAGGACGTCCGCAGAGGCAACAAGACCTTGCAGCCCTCGAGATGCTGGGCTCTGAGATGGGCCAGGACGGTGTCCAGGGGTGACCCCACATAGGGGCTGGTGAGGATGGGAGGGAGAGCTCTGTGCTTGGGGGTTCAAGGGGAGGTGGCCCCCAGGCCAGCTGCTGGCCTAGGGTGGAGGAGGGGGTGCAGTGAAACCTGACCACCCTCTGCAGCCTCGGGTCCGGGGCTGGGTGTCCTAGAGGCAGGACAAAGCCCCATGGGGTGTTGTGTGTGTGTGGGGGTGCTCCGCAGGGTGGCTGCATGGCCTCTGCTGCCCTCTGCCGGCCAGCCGTCACTGTGGGCCCAGCCCCTCTGCTTCCCAGTACCTACAAGGGCCTGGACCCCGGGAGACCAGGCCAGGCGGTGCCAAGGGCAGGCATGGGGTCAAACTACTGAAATCTGAGACAGCTGGGAGCCTGTGTTGACCCCGTGACTCATCCTGGCCAGGAGGTCCTGGTGGACTCTGTGGGACAGTGGCTCACCTCTGGGCCCGCAGTCTCCACCAGTCCCCTCCTGGCTGATGTCTTTGTGGCCTGGAGATGGGACCTTCCCACCATGATCCACAGCCTGCCCTACTCCAGGGCGCCCAACCTAGTCCTTCCAGACCCACTCCAGGCCCCCAGGAAACTCGCTGGGGCTCACCTGCGGTGGGTACCCTCATGCCCCAGGCTCAGCCCCCAGAGCAGGCACAGAGCCTCACAGTGACAGCATCTGGGTGGACAGAGGATGTAGCTCTCCTCCTCCGTGGCCCCTCTGCCCTCTGCCACGTCCCCATCCCCGGGCCCCCTGTGTGTTTAAACGTTAATCAGAGGAGTGGGAGGCTCGTCTGCACTGCTCTCTGCAGTAACGGTGACTAACATGGATGGCCAGAGGCCAGGTGGTTCCTGCCTTGGTGCCTCTCCAGGAGGGTGGCAGGATGCACAGGAAGACAACAGCCACGTGCTCTTCTAGGGGCAGGGAGGCCAAGGTCAGCATCGCTGAGCACCTGGAAGAACAGCAAGTGCCAACTTCAAAGTGTGGCCGGAGCAAGGAAGGAAAATCAATGCTGGGCTGAGGGACTCCGTGCAGCCGCAGCTGCACAGGTGCAGGGCGGGGGGGCATGGGTGGAGACAGAGCTGGGGGTCCCTGCACCTTTCCACTTCCCGTGGGAACCTGGGAAAGGGACCAGGACACTCCCTGGAGGTGGTGGGGTCCTTCGCCTGGCTCAGGCAGATCTGCTGACTGTGCTGGGGAGAGTCCTGGAGAGGAGCCGAGGGCCTCGAACAGCAATCCCGAGGCACTCCGGGCAGTGCCAGGCAAGCAGCTCAACCAGTCTCCAAATGTCCTGGAGAGCCTGTGTTGAAGGGCATTGGCGAGGGGTGGGCCTGGGGCCCGAGGCTCCCTCTCCCACTGGCCCTGATTATTACACTTCACAAAATAAGCTGTAGGGCTGTTGTATAACATTATTACTTTTGTAGAAAATGATGGCAACCCTTCGTAAAAGAGCAATCAATACAAGAACATCACCATAAGGAACAAGTCACCAGCCCCGCCTCCCTTGGTTCCCGGGTCCCTGCTGCACTTCCGCCCTTTCCGTGGCCTTTGTGGGCTCAAGGCTTCGCTGTGCAGGCACTCCGCACCCCGGTGTACTGCGGACATGTGCCCATGTGGCTGATTTATCGTCAGATGGATGCCCCGAGGTGCTCCCAGCCCGTCCAGCCCTGTGGTGACACTGAAGGATGTCCTGAACCTTCCTTGTCAGGGGGCTCAGGAAGAAGCCCCAGCCCAATATCCTCCCCAGCCAGGACCCAGTGCGCCAGTCATGATGTCTGCTCCCCACCCCTACCCAAGGGACGCCATCTCGGGGACCCTGGTGCAAGTTCTGATGTACCTATTATTGGGGGGCAGGCAGGTCAGGGAGCCCTCGACCTCCCCCATGCCCAGACCCCCAGGAAAGGCTGTGATTTAGCACCCCTAATTTGGGAGCTGGGGCTGATGGCAGCTCAGGGAGAGCTGGGCTCATCCCAGTCCTGCTGGAGGGGAAAAGGGGGCACGGGGGCACCATGGTCACGGGCCAGAAATCAGAAGCAGAGGCTGCAAGCCCCACCCCCAGGACACTCCACTGGCTGGACGGTGCTCAGGGGACGTCCAACTGTTAGAGGACGGCTGCCAGCCTCCTACCTTGGGCCAAGTCTCTCCCTAGCCAAGCCAGGGTCCTCCTTATCTCAACTCAGCTGTCACCTCCTCCAGGAAGCCTCCTGGTCACTGTGCGGGGGCCCAGGAAGCACAGCCAGCTCTGAGGCCATTGCCGGCGGCTGGCTGGGTGCACACAGCCAGGCCAGGAGCTGGGGACTCCGCACAAGCTCATCCCTGCACCCTGGGGCCTTCCATCCTGGGGGAAAGACTGCTGCGGATAGGGAGCTGTGCAGGCCTGGCCCGTGCAAGGCACCCGGCAGGGCCAGGGCTGTTTCTACCTGTGTCCAAAGCCGTGAAAGGCCAGTCATGAAGCCCTGACTCAGGCCAGCCCCTCACGAATGCCCAGGACTTCAGCCAGAGCCGCTGTTTTGCCTTTTCTTTCCATGGATATTATTTATACGCTTCAAAAAACATATATATATATACATATTTAATCACAGAAGTCGCACAGGTTTTTTGGGACAAAAAGCCCCAGGCAGACAGTGTGCAGGGTAACGAGTGACAGTATTTGCCCCACTGCACCCCACCCGGGAGACCCTGCTGGGCCCGGGGCATACGTGGATCAGCGGGGCAGCTTGTCACAGGCGCCATCCTCGTCCTGCCCCGTGGCCTGGGGGAGAGGCCAGGTGGGGCGCCTGGAGGAGCCACGTGGGGCAGCTGGGTCCTGCTCCCCTTCCCTCAAGCTGGGGTGTCACCATCACCAGGCTGGAGTGGAGAAGGCATGGCTGGCCCAGTGCTACCAAGGGTCCTGGTTTCTGGTTGACCCCAGAGGACCACGTGGCATGTCTCTCACCTTCCGCCCAGACTCACAGGGTGTGTGGGGTAACCCAGGGAGGACTGCAGGCAGGGAGACCGAGGATGGCCTTGCCTCTGAGACTCCGTCCAGGACCCATTGGCCATCCACAAGGTGCAGGTCCCTGGTGACCTGCCACCACCCCCAGGGGAACCACCATCATGCAGGTAGCTCTGGGTGGGGGGCACTGCCACGTCCCTGTCCCAGGACTGATGCCAGTGGGGTAGCCCCTTTCGCACGGGATCCCCTGCCTATAACCTGCTCATCTTCAAGCCCTGCCCTGCCATCCCCTGGGGCTCCCTCCCAGCCTGGGGAGATCCTGCACCTCTCAGGTGCCCTGAGTAGGTGGTGAGAGCACAGATCTGGCTTGTCAGGTGTTTAGTGGGTGCCGGGGCTTAGGCCAAACGCCTTCGGTGCCCACTGCATCTTGGCAGCAACCCCGAGGAGGGTATCACTACTATTCTCATTTCCCCGCAGAGGGAGTCCCAAACTCTCTCTGGCCCAGAGCCTTGCTCTGAGTCCCTGTGCTTCTCAGCACAGGCTGAGCCACGGACACACGAGAACTGCTGTCAAGTTACTCCAGCCTTCCCAGGGCACACGCCAGCTCCGTCCCGTTAAAGGTGTCTTCAGCCCTGCACCTACTGCCCTCTTCACATGCAGGATTCCACCTCACTGACCTCAGACTCCAAGCTTACCCTGCCTTGATCTGCTGCCACGCCCTCCCTTCCGACGCCATGGCTGCAGGTCCCTCCGGATTGGCCCCCCGTCAAGGCTCCCACACTCCTGCCTCCCTGGCCCCCAGGCCCCCAGCCCGGTGCCAGCCGGGTGCATCCCCGATGGGTCAGGTGTTCCATGGACCTTGCACACGCCTGATAACTGGAAAAGGTGAAGAAGGCTCTGGGGACCCTGCCCCTGGCTTCAAATCCTGCCTTGGGCCCTTGGGCAGGACCTTCCTCCCCTCTGAGCCTCAATTTTCCCCGCACAAAATGGGGCAGCATCATAGCTCCTGTGGGGAAGGTTGTGCCACGCTCATCAGCACATAGAGGACACTTTGATTTTACAGGGAAAGAATCTGGGGGGATATCTGAATGCCTTTCCTCACATGTAGTGAAAGTCAGCACATGAAGTGGCCGGTGAGGGGACGGCATTCATGTAGGCACAGTAGCGTGGTCTGGGATCCAGCAGACCATCGCATTGTCAGAAAATGCAATCATATTTGACTAGCTCTGAAAAAATAACTAAAATCACAGAGTTAAACAGAGCTGGGGCAGAATCTGTGACAGCCAGCAGGGAGTGGATGAGGGGATACTGTGCTGATGAGGGAGTCTGCACTCTGGGGGAGTCAATACTGGCCTGTGTTTGGTGCAGGTCGATAACAGAAAGACAAGCCTAAAATTAAACAAATGTGAATGAATTCCTCTGCGTGCAGACAGCAAATTTATCAGTAAAAATGTGTACAGAGAAAGCAGTAAACTGTACTAAATCAGAATGAGTTCCGATGCAGAGCCATGGTTCGGGCAAATATTTCAGGAAATACCCATAAGAGGAATGGGGGGAAAATCATGACTTTGACAGAGTTCCAATGCCACATTTAAGGATGAAGTGGAAACAGACACTTCCCTGGGCACCTGTAGGAGATGGGGCGCAGGAGGAACTCAAAGGGAGGCTCTCGGCAAGGAGCTGTGTCACACAACTGTGGCACAAGGGGTCGGTAAGTGTGCTGAGGTGGCTGGGCTGGCTGCCCACTAGGGTCTGGTGCTTCCTCTTTGGAGCCCCAGGCCTTGCTGACTAGCCCTCGTCAGGGGGTGGCCAGCAGGTGACTGCCACATGACCAATTCCCCTGAGATCCGACCCTCTCAGATCTCTCAGGAGGACAGGACAGGAGTCCAGCCCTGATGTGAGGTGAGGAACCCAGCGTGACCTCCCACGCATGAGGCAGGGCTGAACAGGCTCCTGGGGACTGTCCTGTGTGGCCAGGATGCACTGACCCCCACATGACTGTGCTGCCTTGTCTGGGAGATTTGCCTGGACCCTGCAGCTGTATTTTGGCTTAGACTCCATCCCCTTAGTCCCTGAGTCAGAGCAGGAATAGGTCGTTAGAGGAGAGGTGCATGGGAAGTTCGGCCCACGGGTGGACTTGGCATTTCACGTGCGCAGTCATTTTGCCAAGAACGTGTGTGATGCGGATGGTCATCAGCCTCCTCCATTATCAGTGCAGGAGCGGAGGCCCAGCTGGTGGTGCCCCAGTACACCCAGCCTGGCCCCTAACAGAGTGTGGTAGAGGGAGGTCGCTGGCAGGGGCGGATAAGATCAACAAGATTATCTGAAGATGGGCAAAGCACAGCACCAGCTTCTGGTGGGGAGAGGCGGGCTTAGAGGCAGCTCCTCCCACCTTCTCCAGCCCCGAATGTGAATGTCGGCAGGGAGCGCACACCGACACCGACTGGTGTGTGCTCCACCAAGTGCCCACAGAACTGCTCAGCGGCACTTTGTGCTGACACATTTGCCTGGGCAGGTGCTGAGGACTGGGGACCGGGGTCCAGTCCTGGTAACTGGGTGCAGATGCTCTTGGGGGAGTGCTGTCCAGGCCAGGTTGGTGTGCCTGGCAGAGGAGAGACATGGCATCAAAGGGGTGTCTCCATGGAAAGCAGGAGCCAGGGTGCTGGGCGAGGGGTGGGTGTGATCCCCGGAGACTCGGGGCTCAGGGCAGGACCTGGAGGATGAGTCTTCAACCAGTCACCAGCCTAGAGCCTGGCGTGAAACTTCCCACATTCCACTGCCCCTTCTTTCCTTCATTCAGTAAAGACACATCAGGAGGCAGTTGGGGAGGGACACAGCAGATGGCCGGGACACGGCACCAAGGTCACCACCCAGCTGGGGATGCGCCCACCAAGCAGACCCTGAGAGGGACGAGACAAGGGGCTAACGCACGGGGGTGGGGGTGGGGGGCAGGTGCCTGAGAGCACTTGCGGATGGCCTGGAGTGCAGAGGAGGGCTCAGCAGGTTGACCAGCAGGGTGAGATGTAGGTGTGTGTGAGCGAGGCTGAGCCCTGCAGCCTTGTCCAGATGGCAGCCATGAGTCCCTGAGGGCTTGTGGGAGGGGGAAGTTCATCTGTGAAAGGAAAATGGGGGAGTCTGGTGGCCACGGCCAGTGACCAAGGCTGATCTACTCTTGGTGACCTAAGTTTCTGAGCTGCTGGAGGGACACTCCCCAAGTTCCTGCCCCTGGTCCTTGACTCACCTGTCCCATGTCTCTCCCTTTTTCTCTTCAACTGCAGTGGGAGGAGGTGGGCAGGAAACCCGTGGCATTGTCAAGAAGCCTCCCTCAGTGTAGATGGTGGCGATTGTGTCCCTTGGGGACATTGGCAGGGCTGAGGGAAGGGAGCTACAGGCATCTGGCAGGTAGAAGCCTGGGATGCAGTGCACAGGAGGCCCCACAGTTACTCAGTCTCCAGTGCTGAACAGGTCAGGGCGTCCAGCGCACCAAGATGCATGGGGAACCCAGTGAGCCAAGTGAAACAGGCGGGCAAGGTGGGAAGTGAGGCTGCCACCTGCAGTCAGACCCAGCACCCGTGGGGGTGCAGAAGCATCCTGAGAAGAAGCAGGAGAGGGAGTGATGGGGAGGGGGGCGCTAGGGTGGGCCGTGTAGACGGGTCCCCCCCAGGAGATGATATCTGGGGCTGGGAGAGCAGGCAGAGCCTGACATTGGAAGGAAGGGAATCCCCAGGCAGAGGGACAGAGGTGGGAAGGCCCTAAAGTCCTTAGGAGTGAAGGGGCTTTGCTGTCAGACGGAAGGGCAGTACTGAGGGTGGGGCCTGTAGGGGAGAAACAAGGTGTTGGAACCATTGGGGCTGCAGGGCTTGCAACGGGAGACTGGTGGTCTGCACTTGCTCACTGGGTGGGCGGTGGGACCGGAAAGACGGGAGAAAATGGAGTTGGCAAGCCGCTAAGGAGACTCCTGCCCACTGTGGAGCCTTAGGCCGGGGAGAGGACGGAGGGCTTCTCAAAGCCCCTTTACAGGAGCGGACAAACGGCAATGCCTTGGGCCTTCCTGGAGTCTCCGCAGGCCAGGCCTCAGCTGAGTTCCTTCAGCTCAACCAGGGAGGCGCCCAGGTGTGCAGGTGTGCGATGGGGCTGACGGCTGGCTCTGAACCCCCCTGGCCAGCTTGAGGACCTGGGAAATCACACCCCTGGTTGCAGGCAAGGCCCCAGGACACCGAGCCTAGTCGGGAGAAGGGGTGGAGGGGAGGATGGGACACCAGCGGAGCAGGAAGAGCTAGCGTGGTCAGCCAAGGAGGCAGGGTCTCCTCGGGGGTACGGGCCCCAGCCGAGAAGTGGGGTTTAGGTGCAGGTGCACGTGGCGAGGCTCGGTGGGCGGGGCCTGCTGGGGGACGCGCACCCTTCGGGAACGCGCGGGGCGGAGCCTCCGGAGGAGAGGGTGTGGCTCGGGGTTAGGGTTAGGATTAGGGGCGGGGCCTTCTGGGAAAAGGGCGTGGCCCTAAGCACTAGGTGCCGACGAGCGCGGGCTGGGCAGGGAGCGGGGCGGGGCCTCCAGGGGAGAAGGCGTGGCCGGGAGAGGGTCGCGGGCCGGCGGGGCGGGGCCGGCGTCAAGTACTTAATTGGCCCCGGCCGGCGCGCGCCCCCGGCCATGTATCTGAAACGCATCTTCTTCGTTCTGCGCTCCGGAGTCTCTCGCCGCGCCACGCAGTCCACGGCGCAGGCGACCAGCGAGCTGCCGGCCGCGGGCCCGGGACGCGGGGCTGCCGAGGCCGTGCGGTCGCCAGTGCCCGCCGTGGACTTCGGCAACACACAGGAGGCGTACCGGAGCCGGTACAGTTGGGAGCTGGCGCGCAGCCTGCTGGTGCTTCGCCTTTGCGCCTCGCCCGCGCTGCTGGCGCGCCACGAGCAGGTGCGCGGGGGCTGCAGGGATGCAGAGGGGCGCGCGGCCAGGGCCCCGCGGGGTCTTCTGCGGGTGCTGGGAGCCGTTATGGTTTCCAAGTGCAAAGTGGAGCTCTGGAGCAGCGCCTGTAGCCGGGAGGGAGGGGTTTCCTGCACTCCCTTTCGGGTCCGTGAACTTTACTACATGTCAGTTACTAGCAACTAAAGACGAAGACCAGTTTAATTTCTAAGCTGTATACTACTTGCAGTAATACATAGTTTTACCTGAAGTTTAAAACTGAGCGTCACCCTTGTTGCCCAAAGGGAAGCCTGGCAGTATTCAATGGCTCATAGCCTGGGTCCCCAGAGTTCTTGGAAGCTGTGACCCAGGGGCTCCCCAGACATGACCTCTCTGAACAGACAGTGTTGAGGGAAAATGGGAAGCTGCTCAAATATCCAACTTTTGAAACTTTAACACAGTAACTTTGAAAAGTGTGAGGGCTCTGGGAAAGTAAAAAGCAGAAGTGTCTTAGCCACTGTCAGTCAAGGTGATCCTGGAAACAGTTTAAAAGCAAGGGTCCAGTTGGTGCCAAGGGTCTGGACGGCTTTCAATGCAGGTGGTGTTGATTTCTCAGATGAGACTGTGCTCAGGGTACTGTGCTGGCTCCCTTGGCCCCAGGGAGAGGCTGGGGTGTCTGGACCTAGGAGGAGCGCAAGCCACACCTTGGGCATAGGTGAAGTGAGGCCACTGTGGGTGGAAGGTGAGGGCAGAGGCCCACTAAGTTAGAGTTGCGTGGCTCTGACAGGCACGGTTCAAAACCAGCAGAGAAGCCAGCATAGCTGTGGGCTCTGGAGTACTGTGGGTGACAGGTTGGGGGGGGTCATGTCAGCTCCACTGTCTCTCGAGTGCCTGCCTGGGGGAAGTGTCATTATGCTGGGACTGTACTGTGGGTGCCTGGAGGAGCAGGAAGACTTCTCCCGGGCTCTCCTCCTGTTCTCCCTGTGTCCTGGGGACATCCTTAAGTAGCCCAGTAACTGTGTGAGGTGCTCTGTGTGCCCTCCGCGGCACCTGTTCCACTGTTGTCGTTGCTGGTGGTCCCACTGGAGACAGTGGCCTTGGCTCCTGTTGCTGGAGGAAATGGGGCAGAGGCCATGCTGCAGAGTTGTGGGCTGCTCACCAGAACCTGGTTCTTCCACGTGCTCTAGCCTGCAGCAAAAATTCCTCCTGCGGAGCCAGTGCAGGTCTGTGCAGCTCCTGCCCCCCGGGAGTGAAAGCCTGCAGGAGCCCAGTGTGAGCTGCAGCATTGGCTTAGGACGCAGCGGGGGGCCTGCACTTGCCGGAAGGCAGGCCTTTTTGAGAAGAGTTTAGAAAATCCAGGTCTTCTCTGTGCTTGGGTGTGAGCCATCACAGGAGAGTGTGAGAGAGAGGATGGGACTGACAAGGCCCCTCATGGGAGGAAGGGCAGGGAGGAGAGAACCAGCTTTACCCGTCCTTGCTCAGCATGTGGCCTGTTTGAGTCTTTCACGGTGAAAATGAGTGAGTGTTACTGGTGCAAGTTTCTAAGTCCACAAAGGGTGCTCCTACCTAGGGAAGAGGTGGGGCTATCCTCATCACCCTGGGGCACACCTGACGCCAGGGTGGTTTTAAAGGGGCCACTTTGCTTTGGAGTTGGCTTAGAACCGCCAGACCTGCCCCATGTGCATCCGTCGTCCCCTTGACAGGCTGGCCTCCCCTTTGCCAGGGTGAGAGGTTGAGTGACTGGCTCTGGGTACCTGGGTGGTCTTCACTGTTGGTTGTTCCTTCTGAGCCCTGCCTCCCCTTGGGGAACAGGAGGTCACCAGCTTACGACCCCTGGACCGTATCCCAGCATCAGCCTTGTTTCTGTCCCTTCAATGAGCATTGGCTGGGGCGCCTTTCATGCTAGTTGGGTAGTTATGGCAGAGACTGTGTGGCCCGCACAGCCTAAATTATTTACCCTTGGTGGGACAGTTTGCCAGAACAAGAGCAGACAGTTGGCCCACTTCCACACAAGGTGTGTTTCTGACAGTCCTCAGAACTAGCTTATATGATGTCAGGGGTTTTCCATAGCTGAATGATGGTGTTCAGGTCCCAGATTCTGCCCTGCCGCCTCTGGGGTGAGCTTTGATATGTCCAGGACTCGGCTTTTCCTCCTGCGGGGCTGCTCTGGCCAGGTCTCCTCTGAGGTGGAGGAGGCCTGCCCGTGTCCTGGTTGGAACTTTCACTTTCCATTTCTAATCTTCTTTTTTTAAAGTAATGAGATTCAATAAAGTCAGGCCCTGCAGAGAGGCTGCAGCGAGGCAGACGCGATGGCCTGGGAGACTTCCCCCTCGAGGCTTCTGCAGGTGTGACTCCTAAGCGTCTCTGTCTGAGCCCCAGCCGTAGTTAAGTGTGTCTACATTTGGGTGGAGTAGGCTGTTTGGGACTGGTACCGGGATGAAAGTGTGTGACTCACTCATGCTTTTGCTTAGGCTAGATTGTTTCCTGAAGCCCTGATCCCAAGAAATGTTCCCCCCAAAAAGTGGACTTGTGCTATCCGTAGGGTTTGAGAAACCTTAGGCTTTTCCTGTCTTGGAGCTGGAGGTGGGGTAGTGGACATGCAGGAATTCCCAGACAGGTGGTGGGTTTGTCCTCCCAGTGGTCATCCCCTGGCCCCAGGGGCCTCCTTGTCCTCATTCCTTCCTGCCTTGGCAGTCCCCAGTGCAGGAGCTCCATGTCACCTCCTTTCCTGGCAAGCCCCCTGCCCTGGATCTAAGATAGCCAGCGCCTCCTGCCCCTGCCCTGGCCGGCACCCCCTCACTCCCCATTCCGAATCACTCTGTGTAGGTACCTTGCACTTCCCTCCTTCTGGGTCTCCCTGCAACTAGGATGTGAGCTCCTCGTCTGTTTTGTTTAGCCTAGAATTGTGCCAGGCAGGAGGAAGCTGCTTGGGACACTTGAATGAATGATGCAGAAGTTTGGGGTTTGGTGAAATGTGATTGGAGGAGAAAGCTGAGGGGTTGAGGGCGGCTGTCTTCCTTAGAGGCATGTCTGCTGAGCTGCTGGTCTGCAGTGGCTCTGGGTGACTGTGCTGAGTCCCCGCTGGTCTCAGGTGGGCACTCATCTCAGATGTTATGGATGGTCACCTGGCTGCCTATTAGCCTAGCCTTCCTCCAGCAGACTCACACTCATTCTGAGTCTGCATGTGTTCATCTGTTCAACAACCACTGGAGGGCTGGCCCTTGCCAGGTACTGTTTTAGGGCTTAGAATAAAACATTGAAAAACCTGGGTGCTCACCTTCTACAAAGTCACACCAAAACCTCCTCTTCCCCACGTAACCCGCAGAGGTGCGGATACAGAGAATGTTATGAACACGCCCACTGCTGTTCTCAGAGAGACCTCCATTCACTTCTTTATCCACCAAGCGGTGGTCGGGAGACCGCTGGGTGCTGCTGGGGTCACCCATGAGTGTGCAGGGTAGGGAGGCAAGGGCAGTGCTTGGGACCAGCCGCCCTGCCTGAGGAGTGTGTGATGGGCAGTTACTGTGAGTGGAGAAGCAAGCAGCTTCGGGTTGTGTCACCACAAAACCAAGGCCATGAGCAGAATTTGGGCCTGGGGAGAGTGTGTCAAGGCTTTGTGATGGGTGGGGAAGCAGGGGTGTCCTGCTGGAGACCGGGGGTGCCGGGTGGCCCAGGACAGTCACTTCCCTTTGCCTTTAAGCTGCTGCATCTCACCAGGAGACTTCTGGGGCAAAGGTTGTTTGACAGACTGATGAAGATGACCTTCTATGGGCAGTTCGTGGCCGGCGAGGACCAGGAGTCCATCCGGCCCCTGATCCAGCACAACAGGGCCTTCGGCGTGGGCTCCATCCTGGACTACAGCGTGGAGGAGGACCTCACCCCCGAGGAGGCTGAGCGCAAGGAGATGGAGTAAGGCCTGCCTGGCAGTCCTGCCACAGCGGAGCTGGGCCGAGGCCTGGCTGGGAGAGCTGGGTCTGCCTGACTGCCGGACTGCCGGCCGCCTTCTGGGGTCTGCCTGGGGTTGTGTTTTTGCCCTGTGAGGATGACAGCTCTGGGCTTTCACTGAAGGCCTTGTGTGCACGAGGCTGGAGGAGGGGCAAGGACAGGGGTCGGCAAACTATGGTCCCCAGTCTGATCCACCTGGTTTTGTACAGTCTGCAAACAAAGAATCATTGCTGTATTTTTAAATGGTTGAGATGAAGCAAGAATAATGTTTTGTGACATGTGAAAATTATATGGTATTCAAATTGCTTTAGCCATACAGGGGCAGAGTGAAGTGGCCATGGCAGGTGCCATATGGCCCCCAAGGCTGAGCATAGGTGCTACCCAGCAGTTTGCAAAATACATCTGCCCCCTCTGGTGTCAGAGGTTCTCTAGCCTCTTGCTCTGCGAAGCTTCTCTTCGGGGATTCCTGTCCCCCTGGATGGGTCCCACTGCCCCACCTGTGCCTGGTCCCTGAGACGATTTCCTAACCAGCAGGCACAATCAGCAGACTGGCTCTGCCTGGTGGATGTGGAGTCTGCCAGGCCTGGCGCCTTTCTCCAAAGAGAAAGGAGTGTGCTGCCAGGAGGGGTGTGGCAGGCCAGCCCCAGTCACTGACTAGCTGCAAGGCCCGTTCTTTGGACAGTGAGTATGGGGACAGATGGGCACCTCCCTGACCCACGCTCCTAGATGGGCCATAGGACCACATTTGAGGACGAGGTCACCCTCTGCTTCCCGGAATAGCAGCCTCATGGGAGATCCAGGCAGGACCAGCCCTTTCTGTGCAGAACACCTGGTTCTGGGCTGGTGCCTGCACCCCTCCAGGCTGGCCTTCGCTTGCCTCTGGGCCCCTGAGTCCTGACCTGCCCTGACTCAAGCTCTGGTGTTTGCTGTGGCCTGGGAGAGGAGGGGAAGGGAGGGAGAGGAGGGGAAGGCGTCACATGAGGCTTCTGGCTTGGGAACAGAATGTCCTAGCCAGCTGAGCTGCTGGTGGATTGGGCCGGGGGGCCGAGCCCCTGCCTTGCAATTCGCTGTCGTGAAGGCGGGGTTCTCCAGCTTGGCACCCCTGTGTTCCTGGTGGGGCTGTGGGCTGGGCCTGCAGTCCTCACTGAGGCTGCCTTTTGAATAACTAGTGGGCTGTGTCCCCACTGGGTCTGGGTGAAGGCTGGTGGTTTCACAATGGGGTTTTCTCTCTCTGGTACGAAGAGACCTCTCTCCCAGGGCAATCGTCTTGGCTTCCTCCCTGCCCTGAAGGGGAGCTTTGAGAGGTGGGCGGCCTCTCCCTGCTCTGGGCAGTGCAGCCTGTGACCCTGGGCTCCCCTGCTGTTGGTGCCCCTTGTGCTGCAAGAGCCCTGCTTGGTGGCTTTGGGGCATGAGTACCAGTCCCTTCCTGTCCTAACACGGTGGCCACCGCCCAATGCCAGTGACAGGTGTCGAGGAAGGTCTGCTGCCAGGCAGCCCTGTGTATTTGGTGGGGGTCTGGCCGAAGGGGCACAACCAGGCTCAAAGGTGCTGGTTAAACATCCACGCCATCGAGGGGCCTGCCCAGCTCGCTGTGTGTTCTCCATCAGGACCCCTGTGTAGGGAACAGATTTCTCACAGGCCCCTAGGCCCTGCTCTAGGGAATGATGCAGAGGCCACATGCCCCACAGGAGTGGGGTGGGGGAGGGAGAGTGCAGGTGGTGGGGGGCCTGCCCCAGGCACCTACTGTAAGAGGCATGGAAAAGATTGAGGCACCTGAGTGTGCAGGAGGCCCAGCGGGCATCCTGAGGACGTGAGGAGGCCTGGTGGCCCTGGGAGGAGGGGGCCCAGGAGGGCTTCCCCAGGGTAGGGAGCAGGAGGGAGTGGGATGGTGTTTCCTGGAACACTTGTTAGAAGGCAGAGGCCCAGGCCCTAAGTCTAGGAGAGAAGCCCCCCAAGGTGGCCCCTGCAGGCTGAGAGCCGTGGGGCTGGGGCTCCTCCTGATGACCGGCTGTGATGAGGACTGCCAGGGACAGTGTGGAAGGCAGGTGTGTCTGTCTGGCCGTGCAGTCCCAGGGCTGGCTGGAGGCGGGGCCCGGCCTTGCTCCCCAGGGCAGCAGCCGCTCCCTCGGGACCGGCGTGTGTAGTGTCTTGGGTGCTGCCCGGAGCCAGGGCCCGGGGGCGCTTGTCTCCTCCTGCATTTGACCAGGGAGAGCTCTTGTGAGGGCAGCCAGCGTGGTTTCCCCTCACTTTCTGCTTTTTTTCTAAAAGGCACCCAGCCAACAAGTCACCTGATGCAGAGGTGAGCTTGGAGGTGGCCGAGGGGATGGCTGGGGTCTTCCTGCCACTTCTGCAAGCCCATGGGTCACTCCTGCTATCCTCTCTTGCTCTGTTCCCTTCTCCACATCCTGGGTTGTGCGTGTGTCTGTGAGCATGTGTGCACGTGTGTGTGCACGTGTATGCGCGCACAGAGCATGCTCCTCCTTCTCTCCGTGGTGATACGACACCCCCCCACCCCCCAGTCTGGTAACTGCCATCTTTGTCTCCCTGTGACCCACTCCTCGCCTGGCCTCGTCCAGAGTGCAGCCCCGTTCCTGATGAGTGTCATCTGTTCGGAGACTGACCGTGTGGCTGTGTGGCCAACTGGCTCCTCTGTGCTTTTGGAGACTGGCTGGGGCTCAGAGGGTAGATGGGCCAGCGGTGGAAATGCTGACTGGGACTGTCACATGGCCGCAGGCCCTTGGGAGCCCCTGGATAATGGTGTCCTCTCCTAGAAGGCAGATACCCACAGGTTGTGGGCTGTGTGATGATGGTGTAGTCCTGAGTCCCCGACAGACACCACCTTGGGATGAGGCCCCTGCCTGGGTGCAGATGGTGGTGCCAGGTCATGCCACCACCTGGGGGCCACAGTGGGGGGACCTCGGTCTGCTCTTACAGGTGCCCACTCCCAGGGTGGCCTCAGTGTCCTGTCTGCAAGAGGACTCGGGGTTATTCAGGTGTGATGGCCAAGGAAGAGCTTGCATTTTAAAGGAAAAGTTTTGGTTGCTGGTTTGAAAACAACCCTGAGAGGCGGGCGGGGTAGTGGGGAGGGCAGAGCGCGGCCTCGCTCCCCTCTCCTCGACTCTGGGGTCGTTTCCGCTGGTGGCTTCCCTGTCTCCCTAGTCCTCGTCATCCTCCTTGGCCCTGCCTGGCACGTGGCCCCACCTTTTCCTCATGGGAAGGGATGCCAGCTTCAAGGACCCACCCACTTCCTGGCTCTGTGTTGCTCTCCCTCCTCCTCACTCTCTGTGGGGGGCTCCACGCACGGGGAGACCCAGGGCTTTTCGGGGCACAGGGCTTGGCTGGTTGGCTGGGTCCTGTCTGCGAGGCTCAGAGGGGGTTACCCTGGAGGCCGGGTAGTGGTGTGGGGTCAGTCACTCTCACCTGCCCAGGTGACACTCCGCTCCTTGGTCAGGATCAGGGCTCCACCTCTAGCTTCCTCCCCCTGTACCTCTTCAGTGGGACACGCTTGTCACTTGTGCTGGAGGTGGCATGACCCTGACCCTCGCCCTCGTCTTCCTTCCCGCAGGTCTTGTACCTCGGCGGTGGAGAGGGACAGCCGTGGTGAGTGAGGGGCAGCCATTCAGGAACAGACACTCTCCTACCCCCACAGCCCTGGCTCGGGAGACCTGGTGTCAGAGGCACGCGCAAGCCTGGGGCTGGGGGTGATGCTGTGGCTCCTCCTTGTGTCCCCGGGCACCCCGCCTGTCATTCTGAGTGGCTGCCCTGTCCTCACAGCCTCTCCCGGGGACCCAGTCGACTCTACCCTCAGTGGGTCTGAGTTCTGCCTTCCTGGCCAGGGTTTCCATATGACTAGGGCTTGGCTAGGAAGAAGGGACAGCAGATGTCAGGCAGGTGGATTTGGGGAGCAGGGAGCAGCACAGTGTGGGGGCCAGGGTCGGCAGGGCCTGGGTGCCTGGCATGGGGTTGGAGCCGGAACGCAGCGCAGAGCTGGGAGCCTGCTCAGGGCCCTGCCCGCCTCTCCAGGCACCAGTAAGAGGGAGAAGCAGTTCCAGGCCCACCGGGCATTTGGAGACCGCCGGGGCGGTGTCGTCAGCGCGCGCACCTACTTCTACGCCAGCGAGGCCAAGTGTGACAGCCACATGGAGACGTTCCTGCGCTGCATCGAGGCTTCAGGTGGGCCCTGCTCGCTGCCGGCTGACCCCCGCTGGGCCCAGCCTCATGGAGGTGCTGGTGGGCAGATGTGAGGCTGTGGCCGGAGTGTTCGCCCAGGGCTTCGTCCCCATCTGGGTGGCCCAGAGGGTTGTGAGCATGACCTGGGTGACAAGCAGGAGCGTCAGTCTGGGGTCACCCTGAGTCCAGACCCTTCCTGTGGAGCCCGGCTGTCCCAGGAGGGTGCCTTCCCCTTGCTGGCACCAGGTGCCCAGATGTGGACCCGTCAGTGGGCTGAGTGGCCCCCAGTCCCAGGCAGGGGCTGGACTCTCCTCACTGGTCACCCAGCAGGTCCCCAGCAGCCCTCCTGCTGCCCTCTGAAAGGAATGAGAGTGAGTGACGCCTGGAAGCAGCCCCTAGGAGCAGTGCTGGGGCACCCTGGGTGGTCAGGCAGACACTCAGCTGCCCAGCGTCCCTGCCAGGGGCATCTTCTTGGTTCCCTACCTGCTCTGCCTGGGGGTACACAGATGGGAGGGCCACACAAGAGCAGAGATGTGCGTTGTGGGCTTCCAGAAGCCAGAGGAGAGACATGGGTGTGGAGGATGAGTTCCTTCTGCCTCCAGCCTGTGCTCTGCTGGCGTTTCTGTGGCCCACGAACCCCCGGGGCAGCCAGATGCCAACGGCATTGGAGAGGAAACAGGCTGGGAGAGGGTGGGCAGGTCTCTCCAGCTCCCTCGCCCACTGCCTGGACCCACGTGGCAGATGCACACCCGGCCACAGTGCCCGTCCCCCTGGCGAGCGGCCATGTGCAGGGCATTTACAGGCAAAGCAGGATCACTGTCCCCCTGCCAGTAGGTGGTCAGCCAGCCCTGAGGCCTGGGTCTGCGGCGGGCTTTCCCCTCCTGTTGCCATCTACCTCAGCCTGAGTTTGCTAAGCAGCCACCCGAGTGGCTCCTGGGAGCCGAAGGCCTGCCCTGTGGGGGTGGGCCTGGCTGGGGAGGGGGACAGATCTGCTGGTGCCACTGCACCGTCTCAGTTTTAGTGACTGGATCATTGGAGCTCCTTGGTGGCCTCAGGGCCCATCAGTAAGGTGGCCCAGTGCTGTGTGTTGTAGGGAACTAACAGGCAGATCGGCCACCACCAGCCCTGCAGTCTGTCTCACGGCAGCAGCGTGCCCTCACTCTTGAGTGGCACAGATTCTGGGCATGGGCTCCTGGCCCCCCACAACTCCCAGCCCTGACAGCTCTTCCTGTGGCTTCTCACAGGTGGTGCCAGCGAGGACGGCTTCTCAGCCATCAAGCTCAGCGCACTGGGGAGACCCCAGTTTCTGGTAATTCTGAGCATCTTCCACCTGCAGAGTGTTTGTAAGGACTTGGGCTGCTGTGAGCATGAAGGGAAGCTCGTGTGCCAGTCAGTGCCTTGGCACTGGGTGCTGGGCCCACAGGCGGGATGAGGAAGCCTCGGGGGCTACACGGAGGTCCTGGGGGTAGGGGGCGGGGTGTGCACCTGCGATGTGCGTCTGCAGCTGCAGTTCTCAGATGTGCTGACCAAGTGGAGACGGTTCTTCCACCAAATGGCTGCAGAGCAGGGCAAGGCTGGGCTGGCTGCCGTGGACACGAAGCTGGAGGTGGCTGCACTGCAGGTGGGGCCGCCCTTGCCCGGTGGATGTGAGTGGGCGGGTGAGGGGGAGCCCTGCTCAGATGGAACTGGCTGGCCTGGGTTCCCAGAGCTGCTTCAGGGCCTGCAGCCCAGCCCACAGCTGCTGGGTCGTCTGGGAGGGGGTCTGAGCAGAGGCTGAGGATGTCCTGGGTGGGAGGGTTGGAGGAGGACCTGCCCTGCAGGTAGCAGAGCCTTGTGGAGCTGCAGGGGTGGGCAGGTGCATTGTGGGGGGTGCGGGATAGACCCATCTGTGGGGCAGAACCCAAGGCAGAACTGTAGCCTGGTCTCAGTACAGCATCACAGACCAGTGGGCGGGGGCAGGAGATGTTCGTGAATGGGGCTGGACTGACACCTTCTCACTCCTGAAGGAAAGCGTGGTGAAGATGGGCATCGCGTCCAGGACAGAGATTGAGAACTGGTTCACTGCGGAGACCCTGGGCGTGTCCGGGTAAGAGTAGGCCCCCACGCTGGGACTGAGATTTCCGGAGTCTTCTCTGCATCCTTGCCACCCTTGTCCAGGGCGTGGGCCTTGGGATGATGGTGCTGAGGGACCTGCCGCCCTCCCCGCCCCCACCACCCGAGACGCACAGTGGGAGGTGACAGAGCTGGCTGTCCTGCGGGGAGGCTCTGCTGCTGGGCAGGGCCCCCCAAACTGCAGGGCTCCTTATGGGATTATTTGGGTTCTGAAGTGAGGGTGCCACACCCAGCCGTTCTGGGACCCACCCAGTAGGCAGGGGAAGGCGAAGGGGGAGGGTGGCTGAAACCGGAGAGCCCCACGCCGCAGCGTGAGGGGCTGGGGGCTGGCGGCTACATGCCGTCCCCTCCTTCTTGGTCTCCCATGTTTGGCTGCTGCCCAAGCCTGACGTGGCCGGTGGTGGCCTCGGTGTGTGCCCCGGGTTCTTACTGCTGTTGCCGCCCTGACAAAAGAATGTTTGTGTTTTGGTTTCCATTTTTTAAACAGAAGATAGTGTTTACATTTTATCTGTCTTTCCAAGCTGAGCACTGAGGCAGGCTTTATGGGGGTTGGGTTGCAGGTGCTCCTTTAGGGAAGGGGCTGGTCTGGGGCTGGGCCTGCAGCAGACCCGTGGCCGCGGGTCCTTTGGGGAGGCTCTGGTGCCTGTGACCTGATACGCCTTCCCTGCAGCACCCTGGACCTGCTTGACTGGGACAGCCTCATCGACAGCAAGACTGAGCTCTCCAAGCACCTCGTGGTCCCTAACATGCAGGTGATGCCACCCACACCACCCGTCCGTGTGCGTCCAGTACCCCCAACCTCACTGTTCTCTCAGGGTGGTCACGGAGGGTCCCCACTCACACGGCCAGGGCTTCTGCAGAGTGGCACTGGGTCCCCAGCACAAGTGTCCTCACCAAGCAGGCAGACACCATCACCTTTTCTAGTCTAGCCTCAGAAGTCTTATGCTGTCACTTCTGCCCAGTCCTGTTTGTCAAAAGAGAGTTGCTAGACCGGCCTGTGTTCAGGGGTGGAGAATGAGACTCCATCTGCCCCTGGGAGGGTGGCCAGATGTTTGTGGTCTGATTTGAAACCACTCCAAGCCAGGATATGAGGAAGCTGCAGAGGGGCCAGGGAAACATCCCACAGACACCACCTTCCATAAACTCCAGTCCTGGTGCCTGCGACCTTGCTGGGAGTGCCCTGGGTGGTGTTCATGGGCAGGTGGAGTGAGCAGCGTGGGAGCCCACTGCTGACCCTCCCAGCCCCTGAAGGCCACCATCTGGAGACGGTGCCTCTGTGCCCCTATTGCATGAGAGTCTGTGCTGCGGCTGACCCCGTCTGCCTGCAGCCACGGTTCCTCCTCCAGGTCCTTTCCCTGCTGGGGGCTGAGGCCTTCCAGGTGATTGGGTGGGTCCAGGGTCTCTTCCTTAGCTTTGTGTGGGAGCAGAAGGGGACCCATCCTGAGGACCCTGGGGAGTCCCTGGGAGCAGACTCCTTGGGAAGAGGCCTGACCTAGGGCAGCAGCCCTGTGAGGAAGGGTGTGCTGGCAGGCAGCATGGTTCTGGGACACTGTGTGGCCGGCCAGATCTTAATGCACAGACAGGGCAGGGGAGGGGCAGGGATGAGGCCCACTGGTCCTGGCCCAGCACCTGGGGGTGGGAGGGTGTCCATGGGCAGAGGGAACGCTGGCTTCGAGAGCCCAGGTCTGCAGCCCTGCTGTGGCCTGACTGCGCTGCCCCCTCAGACGGGACAGCTGGAGCCCTTGCTGTCACAGTTCACCAAGGAGGAAGAGCTGCAGATGACAAGGATGCTGCAGAGGATGGATGTCCTGGCCAAGGTCGGGGACTCTGGGACAGGCCTGGGGGTGGGGGCACCTGTTTCACCCGAGCCCCAGACAGACCTCACTCCCTCCCTGCATCCTCAGAAAGCCAGCGAGGCAGGTGTGCGGCTGATGGTGGATGCTGAGCAGACCTACTTCCAGCCGGCCATCAGCCGCCTGACACTGGAGATGCAGCGCAGGTTCAACGTGGAGAAGCCGCTCATCTTCAACACGTACCAGTGCTACCTCAAGGTGCGCCGCCTGTGCTCCCACCGCCCGTGCTCCCACGCCTCCCGGCGGCCCGGGCCCGGTGGGAGAAAGGTTCCCAGGACGGCTGCCAGCTGGCCCCGCCTCCGGGCCTCAGGCCCCAGATAGGGCATTGAAGGGGCTGGAGGAAGATGAAAGAACTTTTGAGAGTTCACTTAACGTGCCTCAAGCCCCAGACTGCGAGAGTGACGGTTTTCTCCCACTGTTTCTAGCTTGGTTCCCTCTAAGGATCTGATGAAGGCTCTGGGCCCCTCCCCAGAGTTGTGTGTGTGCCTCGGGGAGCCCAGGGGCACTTCAGGGCAGGACCCTTGAGCACAAACCTTGGCTGGCTGCCCGGGGGACTACACACTGGGGAGGCCCCAGGGGACCCAGGCTGGAGGAGCCCATCCTGGTCGTCCTCGACTTTTAGCCCTGGCTCCCGCAGGATGCCTATGACAACGTCACCCTGGATGTGGAGCTGGCTCGCCGAGAGGGCTGGTGTTTTGGGGCCAAGCTTGTGCGTGGCGCCTACATGGCCCAGGAACGTGCCCGCGCCCTGGAGATTGGCTACGAGGACCCCATCAACCCCACATACGAGGCCACCAACACCATGTACCACAGGTGTGCCACCCCCTGTGGCCCGTGCAGCCTATGGCTTCCTGGGGAGGGGAGCAAGGAAACAGGCGAGGGGCTCGAGCTGGCCTGTGACCCTGTCAAAGCAGAAGCAGCCCTGGGGCCAGAACCAATGCCTCTTCTGCTTTTACGTTTCCCCAAAGCATTAAGGGTTTTGTTAAATATGGAAGTCTACTGAAGCAGACTAGACTGTCAGGTGCCCCAGCCTGCTCCTGTTGGCACTGAGGACGAGAGCTGTGCCCCAGCAGCACCCCCGCCACCCACCACATGAGGCCGATTTGCCTTTTAATTCCACGCCAGGACTGCCCACGTTTTGCACCTGCTTCTGCTTGTTGATCTTGGGGATCGGGTCCCACAGTGGGGACAGACCGCCTCCTTCTTCTGGGGTCGCGTGTGCTCCCGATGGGCTCGCGCCCCGGCCACACCCTGCTTCCTTCCAGGGGCTCTGTCGTCCGTGCTGTGTGCATCTGTGGGTCAGCCCTCTGCCCTCACTTGTCCATGTACCTTCCTGCGCGGACCCTCCCGTGGCAGCGCGCAGACCCTCGTGTTCCCCCGTGGCAGCGCAGGGTGCCCACGCTTACATGCCAGGCTCTGCAAGCTTCCTGGTGGGATGCCTTCCTGTTACAATGGTGACTCACAGCGTACGGTGTCCCTATCTTTTGTACCCCCGGGCAGGGCTGCTGGAAATGGAGTTTTGGGTCAGAACACACACACCCTGCTGACTGTCCTCACTGCCAGATGGTGGCCCTGTTCATGCCCTGAGACAGGGAGGTCCCCCAGGCCTTTAATTTCCTTCCAGACCCCTTCCTGGAAGTGAAGCTGTGACCTCTCAGGGTGCACGGGGTACTGTGCCTCAGTCCTGTTGAACGTGCAGCCCAGATGAGGGGGCAGGTGGTCCTCCCCGAGGTCCCCTCGCCATGGGCACCCACGGTGGGAGCCAGCTCACGGGAAAGCCCTGGGCCTGCCCGTGGCCTCTGCCCTGTCCTGGCCCAGCTCACGTGTTCCCCTCCCCAGGTGCCTCAACTACGTCCTGGAGGAGCTGAAGCACGCCAGGGCTGCAGTGATGGTGGCCTCCCACAACGAGGACACGGTGCGCTTCACGCTGCGCAGGTAGGCTCGGCCTCTCCGCCAGGCGCCCCGTGGTCGGCAGGGCTGGGGTGAGTGCTGCCTGGAAGCATGTGCAGGCCGTAGGTTTTGAGGGGACATCTGTGGAAAGAGCTGGAGCTGTGGCTTTAGGGTCCCCAGAACCCCCCGTGCCTGGCTGGGCGTCGTGCTGCAGTAGCAAAAAGGCTATTTGCAGTTACTTCTTTGGTTTTTATCATTAATACCTGACTTAATGAAGTTTCAAATTAAAAAATAAAATCCATTAGGTCATTTAAATAGCGTGAAATGTTGGAGTCCCCTTAGGAGGCCTCCGATTTGTCACCTCATTTGTAAACAATTCCTCTTAACGTTTTAAATTATGTTTGGAATTTAATATGGTCTCAGACAGAGAGGCAGGATGAAGTCAGTTCCTAAAAATTCCAGTATTATCACCACGTTCTTTTATCTCATACATTAACCCAAACCGGACCACACCAGGGGCCCCAGCTCCTCTCCCCAGCCTCCACCTTCCTGCGGGTTTTGGCCCCACAGGAAGCCGGCAGCAGCGTCCTTACTGGCTCTCGCCTTCCGTGCCCACAGCGGGCAGGCAGGGCTGCCTGGGGCGCTGACCCAGGTCGTCCTGAGCCACTGGGTAACATGCTGCTTGTCCTTCTTGAGCTCCCCCCTGCCCGGGTAAGGCCTGCTGGGTTGGGGTCAGGCTGCTTCCATGTGGGGTGGGGGCTGGAGGGGTCCGAGTGGCGTCCCAGCTGGGTGGACTGTTCTGTCTTCTTCCCTCCGTCCCTGCACCCCTCCCGCAGGCACTAGTCCCACCTTGGACGCCCCATCCTGTCCCTGGATGTGGGATGGCCAGGAACACCTTTCGTGCTCAGGGAAGATTAGTTCTGGTTTCTTTGTCTTTCGAAAGGTACAGACAGGGTTGAGTTGCAGATTTTAAAAGCTGTCTTTGACTTAGGCTTAAAAACACAATTCTGAGATTGAACCTTGATGAGGCCAGTCTCTGGCGCCAGGTCCTTCACCAGAGGCTGTGCATGGAGCCCCTGTGCCTGCCCAGCAGCCATCGCCTTGGGTGTCGGTCATGAACACAGCTGCCTGTGGTTGCCACTCACGTTTTAGGCAGTGGTCAGTCCGCTCAGGCGGGGCACATTGGAGCTTTGGAAGGTACAAAGAAAACGGCCTTTCTCCTGGTTTCTGGATCTTGCCACTGGGAACATGTCTGTCCTCTCTGTCTTGGCCACAGTGGGCTCCTGCCCTGGACACTGTTACCCTGTCTTGAGGGCCAGCTGAGCGCTCCCCCTCCTTCTCTCATAGCCTCCACAGCCTGTGCCAGGCTCCACAAACACTGCTGTCCTGGAGGAGGTTCGGCCCCTGCAGAGCCCTGAACAGCCTGGGTGGACTTCCTGGAGGAAGCAGTGTGGGCCTCTTCCTGATGCCACACACCAGGGACCGCAGTCAGACAGCCTGTATTAGTTTGGCCAAGTAACAAGCCAACCCAAAATTCAGAGGCCTGAACACAAGGTGGTCCGTGAACCAGCAGCATGGCTGCTTCTGCCAGTCTTGCCCGGGGTCCATCTGCATCTGTGGTCAGCTGGGGTCTGGTTGGGCCTAAGTAGACTCATTTGTGGCTGGGGCAGCAAAGGGCACTGCATTGCAGGTCTGGTGCCCAGCGCGCCAGCTCAAGCTTCTCCAGGTTGGTCTCAGGTTTCCAGAAGCCCTGAAGAGGGCAAGCCTTTGCCAAAGTCACATTCACTACTGTTCTGTTGGCCAAAGGAAGTTGTGCCCAGCCCAGATACGGGCAGGCCGGATGGAGAGAGCTGCATCCCGGTGCTGGGAGAGGCTGCAGTCACGTGGCAGAGGGCGTGGACACTGGCCGGGGAGGAAGCAGCAGTGGGGAACGGTCGTTCCCTGCAGGATGTTACACAGCTGTCCTCACTACTGCCAGGCAGCTACTCGGTGGCAACCCTTCTCTCATGTGGTTCATGTTCTAGTGGGGGACAGAAGCACAGAAGCTGGATACCAGGGCAGTGTGGTGGAGACTGGGGCCGCAACACTGGAGCCCAGCTTTGGGGGAAGGAGGGGAAGGGTCTGTGGGATGACCCTCGTGTGGAGGTCCAGGGAGAGATGCGCTCGGTGCTCCAGGAGCCTGGGTCAGGGCCCTGAGACAGTGAGGAGATGGGAGGTGGGCCCCAGGGATGGGGAGAGGAACGAACAGGCCCAGCCTGTAGCCTGGGTGGGTGTGAGGAGGACCCAGGCTGAACACGCCCTTGGAGGGTGGAAGGGTTTGGGTGCTGCAGGGGGCCAGTGCAGACGTGCGAGTCCGATCTGCACATACAGGAAGCCAGAGATAGAAACGTGGGAATCGTCAATATGTATTTCAAACCCTGGGAATTTTTTAAAGATTCTGTGAGGGGCAGTGTGAGGACAGGAGAGGGTGTGGACAGAGCTGGTGGCCCCCACCCCAATGTATAAGCAGCACTTATAGAAATTCAAGCCGTATCCATCAATTCTGAGTGTTTCAACAGCCACGTTAAAAAAAGATGAAATTCAATAATACACTTTAATTTACCCAGTATATCCATGGTATTGCCACTTAAACATGCTTTCAGAAGAACAGTGAGATACTCTGCACCCTTTTTTCACACTAAGTCTTCAAAACCCATGTGTGTTTGATGCTTGCAGCCCATCTCGATTCAGACTGGCGGCTCTGAAGGCTTGGTGGCCGCCAGCGGCTAGTGGCTGCCCTAAGGACAGAGCAGCCAGCGAGGGGCGAGTGAGAGGCTGGAGGTGGGGTCGGGGGGCTGGCAACATGGCAGTGGAACTGAGGGGCTAGAGGAAGGGCTGGGGGAGGGCTGAGAGCTTCCCCGGGCCACACCAAGGGCCGGCCACTGGGTGGGTCTCCCTCGCTGCGTTGAGGTGGGCGGCAGGGAAGGGGCCGTAGGGGAGCAAGCACAGCCGGAGGGGAGGCTGGCTGGGGAGGGAGAGAGCTTGGTGTCCAAGGGCCACGGTCAGGAGCAGCAGGGCGGAGGCCTGGTCTAGGCAGGACAGAGCCTACACCTGCACTGCCCCCTGCAGGGGATGGAGGCTGGGGGTCTAGTGGGGGAGGGAGAGAGAGGCTCACCCACCACCTTGCCTGTTCACAGGATGGAGGAGCTGGGCCTGCACCCTGCCGACCGCCAGGTGTACTTTGGCCAGCTTCTGGGCATGTGCGACCAGATCAGCTTCCCGCTGGGTGAGCCGGGCATCCCCTGGGGGGTGGGGGTGGGGCGGCCGGGGCCGGGACTCACCGCTGCCGCCCATGTGTGCAGGCCAGGCAGGCTTCCCCGTGTACAAGTACGTGCCCTACGGTCCCGTGATGGAGGTGCTGCCCTACCTGTCCCGCCGAGCCCTGGAGAACAGCGGGGTCATGAAGGGTGCCCAGCGGGAGCGGCAGCTGCTGTGGCAGGAGCTCAAGCGGAGGCTCCGCACGGGCAGCCTCTGCCACCGCCCAGCCTAGCACCGCAGCCCCCACCTCCAGATGCTGCCTCACCTGGGCTGCGACTCAGGGGCCCTTAGGGCAGGGGTCTAGGGTGTCTGGGTGGCCCCCAGGCGGACACCGACACTACAGCTACACCGCCAACCCCAGCCTCACACGGATTTACCTTTTACATCCCAAATGGTGAGACCCTGCTGGCCCCGCCCAGGATGTGGGCACTCGGGTGTGGGCTGAGCCCCATACCTGCAAGGGCCACTGGGAACCGTCAGGGCCTGCCCTTCAGTGAGTGAGCGTGGCTGCATCTCTGCCCACCCCCAGACCTTGGCCCAGGAGAACCGCCTTCTGCAGGGTCCAACCCACTCGCGCCGAGCCCCACCGTTGGGCAGTGGCCAAGCTGGAGGAACTGGCCTGTCAATAAACCACTGTGTTTGCAGCTGAGAGCCCTCAACTTCATGCCTGCGATGCTTTTCCCCGCAGAGCCCTCACCTGCGGTCAGTGGCACAGAGGGAGGGGTTCCGATGGCCGAGGAGTCTCCCCATCAGGCACTGCCTCTCCAGCAGCACGTGCCTCGGCACACCACGGCAGGGATCCCAACACCTCCCTTCTGGCTGTACTGCAGACCCAGCCGTGTACCCCCAACTCCACAACCAGGCTCACACCAACGCAGACACTCCTGGGGGGCCTGGTGCTTTCCTACCCTCGGTCTCTCCCTCCCTGACTCTCCCTGCTACTCCGTGTCCTGACCCCAGTGCTCCACACCAGGCTCCTGCGGCTCTGACAGGGGCAGGCCCTTGGCCACCCCATTCCCCACGAAGCAGACTGGAGGTGGCCCTGGCACCCTGGAACTTACCCCAGGAAGGGCCTCTGTAACATGAGGAGTGGGGCAAGTTCTGCCAACTCCTCTCTAAGGCACGGAGCTCCTAGACGAAGGCCTGGGTGGGCCTTGCTCACGACAGGCACCACAGAGGTGTCACACAAGCCACGTGCATGCCATACTGGGCCCTCTTTATTTCTTGGGGGTCACATACAACTTGGGAGCCTTTCCCACTCTGGGGCTGTAGTTGCCAGGGGTGGGGCCGAGACAAGAGCAAATAGGATGCCTGGGGCAGACGGCTGAGGGTTGGGCCCACCGTTCCTTTTACCTGACCACCCTACTTTGGACAAAATCCAGATGGAGGTGGGCGGGTGGCAGGTGCAGCCCAGGCCCACACAGCCTCTCCTCACGGGAGCCCCTCCTGCAGCAGCTGGGAAGGTGGGGGTCAGACTTCAGGAAGATGAGCACCACTCAGCTTTCCGCTGCCTCTGGCAACTGAGACAGGGCTGTCTTCTCCGCCGCGGTGGGCAGCTGGTCACTGGCAGGAGTCCCGCCTGATCACAGGGCCGCCTTCCCTGCCTGGCAGCCCCTCTGCTGCAGCTTCCGGATGAGTTCCAGGAGGTTCATCTGTAGCGTCAGCTCCTGGGGTACAGAGGGGCCACTATGAGGCTAGAGTGACACGTGGTCCCCTTTAGCCATGGCAAAGGCCCCAGGAAGCAGCCTCCTTTCCCCAGGGACCCAGGGCACATATCAAGGCCTAGAGAGCACCAGGCAGTGAGTCCACGGGGCTGGCTTCCAGGGAAGCCTGCCTGCCACCTGCCAGAAAGGGGCAGAAGCCGGGACTCCACCCACGGCAGGGCATGCAGTCGCCCTGGCTTGACGTAAGTGGAGGTGTATGCAGGGGAACTGCAGACAAGGGCCCTGTGTGGTGCAGCAAGCCTGGGGAAGATGGGCGATGCCCTGCAGTCAGCTGGCTTACCCTCCTGTGGCTCTGTGCCAAGTACGGGGCAGAAACCCTTCTGGGAGCCTCACTAACTCACCACCCGCTTCCCTCCTCCGCGGGCCTGGGCTCCCCAGTGACCAGCTAAAACCCCAGATGGAATCTGGCCTCTGGGAACCAGCATCCCCTGTGCTGGGCCAGGGCAGGCCCGCAGCACTGACCTGGGGGTTTGTGGTCACATAGAAGCCAGCGACCCCTGCCTTCTCCAGTGTGCTCTGTTGGTCCGCCACCTTCCGGTCCAGCTCCAGGACGATCTTCTGGTCCATTGCGCGCTGCTCTTCACGGATCCGGTGCTCCACCGCCTGCCACGGCGAGGGCCAGCTCATGGGCTCAGCCTCTTCTGGTCCCTCTCCCCTCCCCAGAGGCTCCAGCTCCAAGACCATGGATACTGCCCTTACTGCATGAAGGGCCCTCCCTTCTTGGCCACAAAGAACCCTGCAGATGGGTTCAGATGCCCTTTCCCAAACACCTTTCCTGCTGCAGCCCCTGCCAAGCGTCCCCGCTTTGCTGTGCCAGGCCTCGCCCAGCCCTGACAGCTTGGGTCGGGACCACCATAAGCCGGCTGGATGCGGCTCCACCTCTGCTGACTATCAGGCTGGCCACCGTCTCTGGGCCTTGAGTATGTCTCTTCTGCACTGGAGCTGTGGCCGACCCCAGCTTGGCACCTCCTCCCTGCACTCTGGCTTGGGGCACATGTCTCTGCCCGCTCCCCCACCCGCCGTGTCTTCTTGTTTACGTGTGGGCCTGTGGGTTGTTCCCAGAATGGACCCCTGCGGGCTGGCTCCTTCATCCCACCATCACCTGTGCATCTCCAAGGCCTCGTGGCACAACGGCCCCCACTCATACCTGCCCTGCGCAGGCCCAGCCCACAAGGAGCTGAGTCTCCAGAGCAGGTGGCAGGGAGCAGGGGGTCACACGCTCTCCACCCAGCCTGAGCACACCCCAGCCCCCCACAGTGAAGAGCAGCACGAGGGCTCATCAGGCCTGCAGTGGCCCTCCCCAGGCTGAGCCCCCTCCACCTGGCCCCGCCAGCAGAGCACAGGTGGTGCCCACCCCGCCCACACCCTACCTCTAGCTCACGCTGCTGAGCCGCCTGGAGCACAGGCAAGTTGTGGGGCCGGCAGGCCTGCTGGGCCTCCTGGTGTTTCTGCCGCAGCGCCTGCCTGAGCACTGGGAGGGGAGGAGACCAGAGCATCAGTAGGTGGGGGGGGGTGGGTCGGGGGGGGGCACCGAACATCTCCCACCCTGGTGCCTGCTCTGCTGCCCCCCCACCACAGGGCAGCAGGCAAAGGTGTGGACGTGATGAAGGCCTGCACCGGGACACCCAGCCCCCAGGCCACTCAGGCCTGCCCTCACTCAGGGTATGGCCTTTCTCCAGCAAGGTTCCAGGGCACTCCGGAAGGTGCTGGCACAAGAGGAGAGTGAGACCAGGCATGCCGGCATACGGGTGGGGCCAAGGCTGCAGCCTAGGCTCGGCAGACTAATGGGAGGAGGGGAGACTGTGGTCTGGGGCTTTCTAGGCTCAGATGGCTACAGGCTAGGAGTCTGGTGTGAACTGCCCATCATCCACGGACAGCCACTGGCATGTCCAAGAGACCAAGCAAGCAAAGGCCTGGAAAAGGAGGACAAAGAGAGCGGCCTCTGCCCCCAGGGGTGTGGCAGTGTCGCTCCCTCTCAGTGCTGTCCCTGGTGGACTGGGGGCGGGGGTGGGGTGGGGCATGCAGAGCCACCCTGCACCACCCTATCCACAGCTCCCAGAGGGAGTAGGGTGCACACAGACCCTGGGAGGCTCAAGGATGTGATGAAATAAAAGCCACATTTAATGTAAGACAAGAAAAATTTAAACATAAAACTACCTCTCTACTGTCACTCTGGGCCTCCTCCCTCCCTCCAAGGTGCACTGTGCGGCTATAATCATGTGTTAAGACAATGGCAGAAACACCTGCTCAACAATAAAGGTCAATTTTCCTTCCGGCACCAGCCACGTAACTCCTTAGAAGATAACATTCTTTTCTCAGTTCTGTAAGGGTTCACGATGACCCGCCACATACGTACACTCTTTGGTGGACTTTATGTACGATGCCAAGGTATCATTTCCCTCAAAGACAGTGACTGGTGCAGAACAGATTGGTCAGACGACCTGGGGAGATGCTGGGCCGCACCTAATGGAAGTTCTTATTTTCAATACTTCCTTTTGACCTTATTAATGTCACTACAGTACTTGTATGTGGCCTATCTTACAAGATTACTGTTTCCTGCATGGCCAAGTGTGTGCTGAGTCTCTGATAAAAATAATGACTAGGTGACCTGAAACAGCTGGCCAAATCTGTCGTCCTCCAAGATGAGTGGTTGTAATAGTGACTCAGAACGTGGGAAGAAGCCACGGAGGGTGCCGTGTCCTGGACTAACAGGCCAGCGAGACAGGCGGCCCCAAGGCGCTGGCTGCTGTCAGTGACCAGGCCCTCGCCTGGGAACAGCGCACGGAGCGGCTGGCCTATCAGCCAGGTCTTCACCTGACCTGGGAATGAGCAGCCCCGGAACAAACTGGTCATGAAATGCCTCCCACGCCTTGGTCATAACCAAGCCTGAAAGGAAGGGGACTGCAGATAAAGAACGTTGTCCACCATCCGGTCCTACAAGAGTCCGGTCATCGCCCACTGCAGTCATGCACCTACAGCCACCCGGGAGGGAATTCAGGGCGAAGATCGGGATGAGGTACTTTGTGCTCTGGGAAAACTGGCAGAACTGGCCCTCAGATAGGTATTTTCAGGAGAAAATTTTACGAACCAGTTTCCTGCATCCTCGCACATAGAAAACTAAAACCATTAACTAAGCAATCTATTCTTCGTGAACAGCAGTGACCTTCAACCAGGATGAGTGCTCGACTGCACGCACCCTCTTTGCCAAAATCACACATTCTGGCCTCCGCGCTTACTTCGTGGAACTGTCCTCAGAGCTTTCTGAAAAACTGCCTCTGGGTTATACTTCTCAGGCTGGCTCGACTAAAATTTTCCATTTCTTTCTTAGGTTGACTACTGATTATTTTTTCGACAGATGGGAGGAGCTGGCAGAGGCTGTGTGCCAGGGAGTCTGTGTTGCTCTGAGAGGGGCCCAACACAGCCTCTGAGCAAAGCGCCACGGTCCCCAGTAACTGTGCAGGCCTCGGCAGAGGAAAAGGCGGCACAGGATGGAAAGAAGCCAGCCACAAAACAGAACACTCAACGCCATTCAACCCAAATCCTGGACTAGTAAGTGTCAATGGCTAGTCTCCCCTGTAAGAAAACAGCGCCCACTCTGTCCCAGGCAGAGACCTCACGTTACAGCTCTTCTCCGCAGGGCCCCCAAGGTGCCCCTGCTGCACCCAGAGCCTCCGCCAACCTCTGTCTCCTGGCACTGTGTGCACACCTCAACCATGGCATTTATCACACCAAGTGAGTTTGAAGCTGAGAGCCGCCTTCAAGACATTTCCACGAACAGAGACACAGAAAGACACTCCCTAGCTATGTTTATACCACGTGGAGGCAGGATGTGAGCAAACAGACAAATGCACGGAAATGTCAGCTTCACTCCATTTATCACACATCACCACAAATCCCAGGTCAACTTCTAGATTCCACTGGCTGAGCAACCAGAGGCAAAAAGAGCTGCACCCACTGCCCAGGCCAAAGAGGCCCGGCCTCAGCAATGACCAGCCGAACACCACCTGCTAAGCCAGAGAACGAAGCAGAAAGTCACTGCTGACAGCAAAGCTGCTGAACCTTCCAAAGGACAAGCAGCGAAGTGTCTGGAGAGCTATCAAAACTCCCCACTGAAAGGAACCAGGGCTCTGTGGAGAGGTGGCTTGTTTCCTCTTTGCCCCCTCCCCCCTTTAAAAAAAATTATTGAGTGCTTTATTTGCTCCCTGAACTAGTAACCTCTGGAGAGAAACACAGATCACCAAAATGGGAGCAGATGCATTTGGCAGAGACTCAATCACAGGCAGGAGGTGTGGGAAAGATCTGTGGTGGCAGTAGGGAAAGGCCAGTCCTGATGGAAGGCTGCTGGTGTGGGGAGCTGGGGGCAGCTGACAGAAGAGGGGCCGAGGCTGGGAAAGAACGCCAGACGAACCTGAACACCTTCCTGTACCAGAAAGTGTTGCAAGAATGATGGGGGCACATCAGAAGGACACAGAGGCCAGCCCACTGTTCTCCCACTGGCCAAATGTAGCCCAGTTTGAGCATTAAAAGGAATGAGCTGTGTACTTTGGCTCTGTGAGTATGCATCTTACTCTTCCATACAAATGTGTACAAGGACAGCCACCCAAACAGTTAGGGAGGAAGCAGTAGCAATTCTAAAGAATCTGGAAGACCAAAGAGAACACTTCTCAGCTCTGTGAAGCAAGCACTACCCTGCTTACCTAAACCAGACAAACATGTTACAAGAGAATGACAGCCCAATGTCCACCGTGAGCACAGAGGTAAAAATTCTTAACAAGATTTCAGCAAATCAAATCCAACAGACAAAAAAGACAGTACATCATGACCAAGTAGGGTTTATCCCAGGAATTTAAAAAGCCAGTGTAATTCACCATAGTAGCCAAAAAGCCACTTGATCATCTCAGTGGATGCAGAAAAAGGATCTGACTAAACCCAACACCCATTCCCGATAGAGACAGCAATCGGGGGCAGATGTCTATCACGTCATTAGGAGGAATTTTTGCCACATAAGTTTAACACATGTCTCCACCTGCTGCTCAGTTTACAGGAAACACGGAGGGTGGAGAAAGGCAAAACGTCAGCACGAGGAAGCAATCCAACAGACCCAGAGTGGGGACGGCCCACGGCAGAAGGCCCGGACTCTTCAACAAGTCAGTGCCACAGTAAATGCTGGGGACTATTCCAGAGGCAGAGAGACCAAAGTGACCAACCGCAATGCAAAACCACACACCGGATCCTTATAAATCAACAGAAAATTTGAGATAATTTCCAATATGTGGCCATGGACTAAAGATCAGAACATACCCTGGAATGACTAATTTCTATCCATTGTTGTGGCTACAAAGGAGCGTGTTCTGGATCCAGAGCACTAGTTCTCAATCCTGGACCAAGGACGCCTGGGGACATTTTTGGTTGTCACCACTAGGGGAAGGTGCCACTGTCATCCAGCAGTTAGAAGGCAGGGATGCTGTTAAACAGCCTGCAATGCACAGAACAGTGTCTCACCATTAAGATCTGTCCAGCCACCAACATCAACAGTACTGCTGTTGAAAACCCGGGACAAGAGGAAAGCTGAAGACCCCGATGAAGCCCTGCGGTGTTGCATATACTTACTTACAACATAAAGATCTGTGTCATAACTTCAATTATCGAGTGTAGATGGGGAACGTGCAGGTATCATACTATACTTCCAACTTTCCTAAATGTTTGAACTTTTTTTTAATAAATAAAAAGTTGGGGAAAAATAAAATAACAAAGGTGGGAAATCTGCGGGGGCAGGAAGAGCTGCTGAGCGTATCTTACAGGACGGGGCTCCAGAGGCTCCCCCACCCCGACACGTAGTAAGGACGCCTGGGAGGGGACAAGACTCACGACGCTTTGGCCAAACGTGTCTCAAATAGGTAAGTCTTCGCGTCCCGGCGGGTACCACAGGGAACACTGCATGGGACTTGACGCGCGGCAGAGGGAACTGACCGTAAAGGGCGCTGCGCAGTTGTCAGCACTGCGGGGCATCACTGCTAGCGGTCAGCCGCCGCCACGATGACCTGCCCCTGGGCTGACCAAGCACAGAGACCTCGGGCCGTCCTTCCTAGAAGGGGGTGAGGGCAGGGGAAGCGCGAGCAAGGAGTTTCTGGATGTCCTGCTAACAAAAGACCGTGCAACTGACAAAGTAAAACGGGCTTGACCCATTTATCACCAAAGGCTCCAAGCCCTTGATCTGGTCATTTTCAGGGACTTCTTCCGAGCGGTACCCGGGGAAGGGCTCGGCCCGCCGAGACCGGGAGCCGCTGAGCAGGCCGACCTCCCGCGGAAGGAGCTCTGCGGCCCCGCCGCTCCCGCGCACCTCGGTGCTCGTTCTGCAGCCGCAGGCGCTGGTTGTACAGGCTCTTCTCGGTGAGATGCTGGATCTCCAGCAGCCCCTGCACGATCTCGAACACGGTGCCGTCGAGGAGCGCCAGGGCCAGGTCGCTGAGCGTGGTGTAGGACAGGCGCTGCTGGAAGGAGCTGCGAGCGGAGGGCGAGGTGAGCCGGGTGGGACCGGGCCTCCTCGGCCGACCGCCCCCGCCCCGCCCCGCGCGCCCCGCGCGCCCCGCGGCCGCGCACCTGGGCAGCTCCTTGACCAGGCCCTGCAGCGCCGACAGCAGCTGGTAGTGCCTCTCCTGCTGCCGGGCCCCGTCGACCGCCTCCTCCAAGGCGCCCGCGTAGCGCTCCATGGCGCCCGCGCCGCGCCAGCCGCCGCGGAAGCGGCGCGCGCCCCCTTACGCCGGTCTTCCGCGCGGGGCGCCCCGCCCCCTTTTACGACAGCTCTGAACGCGCCCCGCCTTCTGTGTCATCCGGTAGGAGACTAGCTCCGCCCCTCCGAGGAGGCTCCCGCGTTGGCACCGCCCCTTACCCTGCTACCGGGCCCACACCACCTCAGAGGCGTAACCCGACAGCCTCCAGATCGCGAGATTTCTTAGAAGCCCTTCCCGGCCCGCGCGGGGGCGAGGACTGAGGCCTCGCCCCGCCTTGGAGTTTAGACCGTGGTCCGGAGCGCAGGTGCCCAGCCCTGAGTTGGGTACCACTGATGGAGGGTAGGTCGTCCAGACTTTAGGGTTAATCTCAGCCTCTTGGGTGTTGCTGGGATTCAGTGTCTCTGTGGTTCGCTAGCTAAACTGAGGGTTTTTTGTTTGCTTGTTTTACCTCTTACGCTTTTTTTTTTTTTAAGTAACTGAGTCATTTTATCACAGAATAGTACGTGGCTACTTAGTTGGAAAAATGTGCATATTGCCCTAAATTGGTAAATTTAAGCTGTTGTAAAAAAAAACTGTTGTAAAAAACTACTTCATAGTTGTGTTTACCTGCCTTTTAACTTGACAGTCAAGCTTGATTCTTTCAGAGGGAAAACATGAGTTCCATTTATCTGCTAACACTTCAAATTGCAGGTCTTGATGTTATTCTGATTGACTTGAAGAGACATCTGCAATATATGGATGTTTGGGGACATAATATTAAATAAATGATGTTTGTGAATTTTGTTACGTTAGGTGGCTTGGCTAAATATCGTCCTATAACTGTATATGGATTTCATTTTTCAAAAACCACATTTGCCTTTACGCTAGGTTGTAAACACTCTTTACAATGCATAAAGCATGTTTTCCCTTATGTATGTTAAATCTTTTATAACATTTTGTATTTACATATTGTTGGTCTGTGATTATTTAAACCAGAATTTGTTAAAATATGTATATAGATAGAATACATGTGAAATAGTTTGGTGTTTATCTTATAAACATGCATAAAGGAGAATCACAAATTATTTTCCTGTGCTTAAGCACCTTACGCCAGAGTTTGGTATGAGACGCTACTTTCTGTTTTCAAACAAATGAATTATGTATAGTCTGTGTTTTCTGCAAGCTCTATATTGTAAACTACATTCTAGACAACTACTGACTGTTATGTTTTTAGTAGTCTGTAGTTTTATATGTGACTTTTGTCCTGAAAGTAGTAAAGCCATGTAGACACGTGCAAAACAAATATCATATTTGTAAATATTGAGTATGTAATATAGAAATCAACTGTGTATTTAACTGGTCTGGAACCTTCAGGGGATTAATGCAAGAAATTTGAAACAAAGATTTTAATGAACTGGTATTCAAAAGACACCAATAAATGTAGTTAAGACGTTTTAGCCTCCTTGACATTGTTCCATGAATGTGGAATATTTTTCTGTGAAGTTAGGTCTTAATTTCTGTCAACAAGCTATTGTAGTTTTCAGTGTACAAGACTTGTATTTTTTTCCTTGCCTCTATCAGATGCTGATTCAGAATGTACACGACCTCCTGGAGAACCTTGCCCCTACCCTGCCATGTGCTGCAACTTAGATGGCCTGTGACTCAGTCACCAAAAGGTTTTGTTCTTTACTTGATTCTTAATTCTTTAGAATTTATCATTTTACTCTCATAAATGCCTGTTGTTCTTGTAACAAATCTTTTAAAAATGAAAATAATGTACTTTAGATGAATAATGTACCATAGATGAATAATGAATGGATCACATGTAACATATGATTTTAATCCTTTTAGAATTAGTAGAGCAATACAGACACATTATAAAAAATTGAAATATCACCTAAAGAAGAGATTTGCAAATGTCACCTGCAGAGGTGACTGTCATGAATGTTTTGGTGCACATCTCTCAGTCTGTGTCTCTCTCATTCTGTCTCTTTCTGTCTCTGTCTCACACACTCATAATCAGATTCATTTACATCTATGTTGATTTCACACGTACGGGGTCATACAGATGGGACCCTCGATGCAGACGGTAGGTTCAGGTGCTTCCACCCTGAGGGGTCCCCTGACATCATGTAGAGACCCTGCACCCACTTCTCCAGCTGTGCAGCATTCATTCGTCCACATGGACCAGAACTGATGGATCCCATCCCTTCTTCATGAACATTAGTGTTGCTTGCAATTCCCTGTTCTTTCAGCCAGTGCTGTGATGAACATCTTTGAAAAGACATCTTTGAAACCTTGTGCAAGAACTTTGGTGGGGTCAGCTCGAAGGATCAGCACTGCTAGGAAAGGGATGCACCTGTGGAAACTTAATGCGTCCTGCACCCTGTTCTCCCAGAGAGGAGTGTCTGTTCACTCTTCCCTCCAGGGGATCTGCTGGGGCCTCTGCCTCCTCAGGTTGTCACCAGACTAAAGACCTGCCAGTGTGATGTGACCAGTGCTGTCTCCACAGTGTGTACATCTGCCTGAGCCCTCACCTGAGAGGTCAAGCATCTCTAACATACACTGGCCACCTGCATTGTCGATTCCAGGAGTAAATCTTTTAGTTCTTCAACATTGAGCATGATGTTTGCTGTGGGTTTTGCATAATGCTCTTTATCATATTGAACACATTTCCTTTTACTTTCTTGAATATTTATGAACATGAAACATCACTGGATTTTGTGTAAAGTTTTTTCTGCATCAGTTGATATAACCATGTCTTTTTACGTCACATAGTGACTGGTGTATTACATTGCTTGGTTTTACTATGTTGAAAAACCTGGAATTTTGGTGAAGAGACGCTTGTAGTGCATAATTCTTTTAATGTGCCTTTGGTTTCATATTGCTATCATTCTGTGGAGGATTCTTGCATGTATATTTAGGAAGGATACTGGTCTGTAGTTTTCTTAACATGTGTTTGTGTGATTTGATCAGATTGGGGTTGGTATCAGTGGCTTAGAGGCTTAGGGCTAGGGCTGAGGCAGGCCTGGTGCTGCAACTGGGGCTGGGTTAAGGTTTTTGGCTATGGTTATGATTCATTGTTAATAGTGTTGGTTATGGCTTCCAGTTTTGGGTATCCGGTCATAGTCATGGATTCTGGTTCTGGTTTATGGTTTCCAGTTTCTGATTTCAGGTCTCAGGTTTGGGCAAGGGCTCAGGGTTAAGGGCTAGTGGCTAGAGTCTGGGCTCAGGGCTCCACTTGGACTTGGAATAGGGTTTGAGGATTGGGATTATAGATCCTGCTAGTATACACTGGGTTGGGGTTAGGGGTTAGGGTTAGGATCAGGAGTAGGGGCTTAAAAGTTAAGAAAGGTTTATTGCTGGGTCGAGCAAGGAGAACCAGCAGCTCATGAACCCAGAACCCTGAACTCCCTGAAGGGTTTCAGCTGAGCAATTTTAAAGCCTCCCTGGGTGACCAGCTGTGTGCAGTTCTCTGGCCTTCAGTGCCAGAAGGTCTGGGGGCTGTGTACTCATGATCACCCAGCAGTTAATTTCTTCCATTTGATGGTGGTTTTTAGCACTGGAAGAAGTCAGGAAATATGCACGAGATACTGTTATCTTCAGAGAGGAGCTACAGCAGAGGATTTAGGAGAGGGGTCTGTCCCAGAAAGGCCCCACAGGGTCCTGCTTGGCTACACTGTTATTTGGTGATTATCCCACAGCCCCAGGGGCATTAAAAACACTGCCTGGCCCCTCTACTGCCCCCACCCCAATAACCAAGGGAGTCCTACCAGTGTGGGGTCTGGGGAAAGGCAGCCCACATTCCCTAAGCAACCCAACCTCCCTTGGACGACTGCCCCAAGTTTAGCCCCCCATCCACATCTCAAAAACCCCTGCTAGGACTCATGGCAGGCCCAACCTCCCCACATGAAGAAGACTGACTGTCCCAAGGAGAGCCTGACCCAACCCAACCCTGAGCCCAGCCCTCATCCAGAACACCCCAGTGAAGTCACTGACCCTGTTACTGGACCAAACTTGGGTCTGCTGGCCACGTGAGTGCACAGGAAAGCCAGTCGACTGACATTGGGGCTGTGAGGAAGAAAAATGCAACGTTTATTGCAGGGCTCCAAACAAGGAGTCTAGGGCAGCTCATGCTCAAAATGACCAAATTCCCCAAGGGGTTTCAGCAAAGCATTTTTAAAGGCAAGGTGAGGGAGAGGAGTCCCAGCATTTGTGATCAGCTTGTGCACAATTCTGATTGGTTGATGGTTAGGTAACAGGGCAGTGTCACAGAGGTTAACATTAGCACTCTTTGGGTGCCAGTAGATCTGGCAGCTACATGCTTATGGTCATCAAGTAGTTTATTTCTTCCATTTGGTGGGGGTTTTGGCATCTGTAAAACAACTCAGGAATGTGCCTCAGATACTATTATCTGGGTACTTCAGAGCGGAGGGAAAGCAGAGGGTGTTGGGGAGGGGGTCTGTCCCCAGAAGGCACCATAGGGTCCTGCTCTGTTACAACCCCTCCTCCCACAACAAAATATACAGCTTCAGAGCAAGAGGTCTCAGGGGCGGAAATGCCCTCTCCCTCTTATACTGCTCTGGCCCTTGTCCACTCCACCTCTAGTCAATGGACCCTAAAAGTTTATTGGGCACCTCTGCCCCACCAGAGGAGAAGCTGCTACCCCAACAAACTAAGGGCTTCAGTTACTCAGCAGGCCTAGAAAACTCAAGCACTGCCTGCCCCAGCTGCACGCCTCCACCCTGCCAGGAGGCATCGAGCCTGGGTGGCACTCTGACCTGGGCTCCTCGGCGGTGCCACACCCCATTGCCTTTCTCTGGAGTGCTTTTGGAATCTCGTCTCCCTCCCCCAGCAGAAATACTGGGCCTGAGGCCTGTAAGCGCTTCCCACCCCACCAGGCCTTGCCCACACAGCCACAGGGTCAGCCTTGCACAGACCTCCTTCCCCGTGGGAAAAGCACGCAGGAGAGAGGAGTGGGGAGTCCTGCTTCTCAGTGTGACAGACAGGGAACAGGGACGGCGACTAAAGCGCCTCCAAGGGTCCAGGAGCACAGCACCCAGAATCCCATGTGTGGCCTGGGACTACAGTACCCAGAATCCTCAGCATGCCCTGTCCCCATCCGGGGACTACATACCCAGAATCCTTGGCATGCCCCCATTCTTGGACTACAGCATCCAGAAATCCCAGCGTACCTGGTTGGTGGCCAGTCTGGCGCCACTGTTTCCTGCTCTAATTTTTTCCCTTGAAGGTGGGCAACCAGGACCCGTGAGCATGGGCCTGCAGTGGCCTGGGCAAACCATGTGCCATGGGCCTGTTCCCGGTTAATGCAGGGCGGACTGAGGCCAGGGGACTCCTCCTGCTGCCGGCTGGACTTTATCTCTGTGTGCTCCTGTGGGGCCCTGAGTCCTCTCCCCTGCCATTGGGCTCTCATGCCAGTGATGGTCACCTGGCACCAGAGGCATCTGCGTCTCAACCCCAGGTTTCTGCCCAGCCCAATCTTTGAACCTCTGTGACTTCCCTGCCAGCCCTAGGGCTTGAGAGCCATACCCGCTTCCGTCTGGTGGGAAGGCCTTTCCAGCTTAGCACTCTCTTGTTTCTCCCTCCTGATTGTTACTGAATTGGTTGAGCCGGGGCCAGGACCCCTTGCCCAGGCCAGGTAGATTCTTTTTCCGATCAGATTCGCACAGCTGAGACAGATGAGACAGATGCTGAGACTGGAAGAGCACAAGCTTTATTCAATGGCCAAAGACTGGCAAAGTGGCAACCTAGCTCGCAAATAAAACATCTCAACCCAACTCGGTTGCAGACACCAAATATATAGGGGGGTCGAAGTGAAAGGTCTGCATAGGGTGGGTGGGGATTGGAAAGAGTGGGAGGAATATTAATGACTTAACAGGGATGTGGTTGGACCTGGCATTGATGCAACTCCTTTTCAATCCTTGTATGGGAGTTTTGGGTTGTTGTCGTGGCAATTGTCAACTGTCATGGTGCTGGTGGGTATGTCACTTATCATGCTAATATATTACCGTGAGTATGTAATAAGGCTCAAGGTCGACTGGAAGTCAAATCTTCTGCAGTCTTGGGCCTAGTTGGTTGTAATAAGTTTTTGTGTTTTTCTCAATGCAGCTTCCTCCTAAAACATAGATTAAGAGTAATTGGGTTTCATTCAAGGAAGGGGCAGGGGTATGAACCTGGGGCAAAAGAGTGATATTTCAACATTTTGATCTATCTTGTGCCTTTTCTGTTGTATGAAAAATTCTGAAGTTGTATGATTTTGAAAAAAAATCAAAATTGCATGTGTTTTTAAAATTAAACTTGAGAGTCTACAGTCTTTAGGAATATTCACTAGCTACTTAGAACTCCTTATTTGATATAAGTGGGACAAATCTCAGACAATGAGATTTTTGTCTGATTGCATTGTGTAACGTCTTCTGAGGTACCAGAAGACATTTGATATTTCTGCTGTCTTAGCAAAGGACTTTCCACTCTCATATGTTTCCCTGACCATGCCCTGCATTTTATCTTTGTTTAGAATCCTTTTTTTTCCAGGGGGAGGTAATAAAGGTTATTTTGGGAGATACAGTTAAACAAAATTAAAATCATGTACATTAGCAACATAACTCAACATCCTTAACTTGGTATAAGAGTAACACATTTTCTTGCTTTCCTGTATTCTGTTAAATCACCATAAGCTAAACAGATAAGCTGAATTTCATCTTCACTGTTTTTGCTTATGCTCTGATGCCAAACCAAACTTTTCATAAGTCTCTTTGATCTCTGAGTCCATCTCATCAATATCATCCAAGTGTGGATCACCAGCCCCTGATAAATCTGTTCCATTTTCTTTTTAATCTGGAAAAAAAAAGTCTTCTCTTTTAAGTAATTCTCAATATTTCCCTTGATAATCTGAATCAACTGCAGGGAAAAGAATGCCATCAGATGTGTAGGATTTTGGTTCATTCATAAAATAGTCTCACCTTCAGGTGCTGCTTCTCTATTGAGGTTGCATGGGTTCTACCCCAGTTTCCTGAGCAGAGTTCTACAAGATTCTTGAGCATCTGATTTACATCTCTGTGGCCATTTGCATCTAGGATGACACTTTCAATTCTTTAAATAATTTCTTGGATACCAATCTTTCCTTTTTCCTTCCAGTATCTTCCAAGGTGACCCTGTCAACTTCAGTAACAGTACTGCACAAATTAAGTTGTTGTCCAGAGGGTTAGAAAAAAGGGCATCCAGCATCTCCTGAAGAGGACCTGCTGTCATAACCTGGTTCATTTGTTCCCTTGATCTCCAGGTTAAGATAAATTTCTTCCAATAAGAGTAAAAATGCATGGAATCATTTTCAAGTCACTTCATTTTTTTTGCATCTTGTTTCTTAACTTCATAATAATTCTGGTATCTTTAAAGTAGGAATTAGTGGAAACTGCCACTCTCTGAAAGTTGCCAATTGCTAGGTCCCATGTAAGAGGATTTGAGATAGACATGGCATGGCCTGTTGATACATGGCTTCTCCATGTTCTTGCAAAACATCATCTGTTGTAACACAGCCATTCACAGTGTCTGCAAACCATTCAGTTTCAGTTTCCAAACCTATGAAATGGTTTGTAAGATGATTGAAAAAGTCCTGAACATTTTCATACAGAGTGGGATAATCCTCACAAGCATCCTCATGGGATTCTGTATAATTAGAGGAACAAATTGGAGGGTAAAATTCGGGGCATTCACAGACAGCTTTGACATGAATAAGGAGCCACAGCCACCCGGGGCTTGGCCAGCGCTGACCCCGAGTTCTGCAGTGGCGTGTCAGCCTGTGAACTCAATTCGTTCCCAGGAGGGCTCTCTTACAGGATGGTTCTCAGCGAGAAGTGCCTATAGTCCGTTTCTAAATTTTAGCATTTTATGTTATCTGGAGAGACAGGGAATTGCCCAAGTCCTGGCCCCTTTTTGTTTAATAGTCCTTTTAGCTGTCTCTCTCTCCTTTTTGCCATTTAGTTTAAGCAGCAAGGAAGAAGCAGCCAGGAGACACTCAGGACTTTCTGGAAATCTTAACTAGTTCACCCAATGCTTGGGCTCATTTTGAATTTTCCACATTACTGTAGGAACACTTTTACTAAACTTTCTGACACGACATAACAAAGACCCTCTTTCCTCTAGTTTGTAGTCAGATTTTTTGATTCTACCCTTTAAGTCCTCACCAACAGCCTCCTCAAAATATGGACTTCTATTGATAGAACGTTCACACCGAGTCAAGCTTTCACTGACACTTCTGAAATTCTTTTCCCTTTCTCCCGCTGCCTGATACCAAAGCTACTCCCACATTTTAGGTTTTGTTATGACAACCCACTGCTATACGTAACAAAACCTGTATGAATTATGTAATGCCGCTTAACAAATTACCATGCAGTTTGTTAACTTAGAAACACTTACGTTCTCCCACAGTTTCTGTGGGTTCAGTATCTGGGAGGGGGTTAGCTGGTGGTTCTGATTCATGACCTCTCATGAGGTTGCAGCCAAGTCATCATCATTACCGTCTGGTCCTGGAGGATCTGCCTCTAAGGTGAGTGTTACTCCTTTGCCTGGTACATTATTGCTGGTGGAGGGCAGTTCCTCCTGGTTCCCTGCGTGTGTTTGCTTGAGTGTGGCTCCAGGCACCGCCCAGAGTCTGAACCGCGAGAGACAGCAAGGAGGAATAGCCTGTGCTTTATACCTGTTCTCCAGAGTTCCACACACCCCATGCTTTAAAATTTTTAGTTTTCGTTTTTAACACCTTGCCTGTGGTATGGTTCCTGTACAGCAAACTACACATATTTCAAGTGTACAATCTGATGAATTTTGATAGATGTGTGCACCCGTGAAACCACCACCACAATAAAGATAGCTAACGTTTCCATCACTCCCCAAGAAGTGCAAATTTTGAACTCCTGATTTATCCCTTCCCACCCCGCTTACCCCCTGGTAATCATAAGTTTGTTCTCTATGTCTGTGAGTCTGTTAATGTTTTGTCATTAAGTTCATTTGTGTCCTTTTTTTTTTTTTTTAAGATTTCACATATAAGCAATATCATATAGCATTTTTCTTTCTGTTTCTGGCTATGTCACATGACTTTTTGTTAAATGAAAAACTCCAAATTCAGCCCACACTCAAAGGTAGAGGAATTAGGCTCTCCCTCTTGAAGAAATGATCAAGGAACTTGTGGGCCTATTTAAACCATCAAGCAGGACCATTTTATATCTCTTTTCTCAAGGATCACAGTGCTTTCTACCTGATGTGCAGTTTCTGAAAACACTTGCTTCATATGCTTGGTCACTTTTCTAGTTGCTGATGGTAATGGGCCAGTCTCATGCTGGCTGTATCAGAGATTTCAAGGCACTGCTTTGGACCTTACATGCAGATTTTCTTCTCTCTGGCTTCAATTTCCTCATCTTTAAAGTGAAAATTTTTGCCATAAGAAGAGACAGCAACAGAAAGATACTGTTTTGCTCTCTGCTTCCATTCCCAAAGCATTCAATTGTTTCCTTATTTACCTTTGAGTCACCTTAGACTTGGGAAGAGAATGTTAAGTAGCAGCAATAGTCTACTTTATCGTATAAATTATCTGCCCTTTTATCGTACAAATTATCTAACATTTGACTCTGGCTGCCTGTTGCCTAACACAGGCCCAGGCATTACAGGCACCAATAAAAGTGTGAACAACTCCTGGGCATATATCCAGAGGGAACTTTAATTTGAAAAGACACCTGCACCCCAATGTTCATAGCAGCACTATTTACAGTAGCCAAGATATGGAAACAGCCTAAATGTCCATCAACAGATGGCTGGTTAAAGAAGTTGTGGTGTATTCATACAATGGGATACTTCTCAGCCATTAAAAAAAATGCAACAATGCCACTTGCAGCAACATGGACGGACCTGGAGACTATAATTTTAAGTGAAGTAAGCCAGAAAGAGAAAGAAAAATACCCTATGATGTCACGTATATGTGGAACATTTTTTAAAAAGACAAATGAACATATTTACAAAACAGAAACAGATACAGATGTAGAAAACAAACTCATAGAAATGAAGCGGGGAAAGGGAGTGGAAAGGGATAAATTGGGAGTTTGAGACTTGCAGATACTAACTGCTATATAGACAAAAAAACAATAAGGTTCTACTGTAAAGCACAGGGTACTATATTCAATATCCTGTAGTAAGAAAGGAAAAGAATATGCAAAGGAATATATGTATGTATATGTATGAATGAACTGTTATGCTGTGCACCAGAGATTGACACAGCATTGTAAACGGACTATCCTTCAATTAAAAAAAAGTGTGAATGACTCAGTACTGCTCTCTTTCTCTGACTTGTACTAGCTCTGGAATGTGAGCACAAGGAACAGGGCAATACAGAAGTACGATAGGGGCCGGGATGCTGGCTCAGGGAGATGTAGCTCTGGAAAGGTGTGTGCAGCTCACTTCTTACTGTTAATGAAAACTGATTATGGTCCAGATGCCGATACTTCTCCATTTGTGTGCTCTATGAACCATGTTTGGGAAGTATTGGAAAGGGGCTCCCAGGCCCCATTTGATACTTTCACACTTGTAGATGTCTAATGAAAAAAAGCACAACCTAAAAGTTGAGAATTACGTTTTATTTGGGGATGTGGCTGAGGACTGTAGCCTGGAAACAGCTCCTCGTGTAGCTCTGAGGAACTGTTCCAAAGAGGTAAGGGAGGAGCCAGGTTATATAAGAGTTTTTGTTGAAAAAAAAGAATTCAGACATTACAATATTATTGCTAATAATGAAAAACATACACTTCAGGTTAAGGATTTTAGTGTTTGTCTGTGTATGGGAAGATTCAATAATCTGGGCTCATTGAAATTATTCCTTTGATGTGCACCTAAACTGTCTAGGGTCAGTATCTTGGCTTTTCTTATTTTTTTAAACCCTAAATTCCCCTCAGGGTGCACCTTTGGGAAGGGGCTGCTGAAGTGGCTGATGGCTTGATGGAAGCATAATCTGTTGTCTACATGGACCTGTACCCATGTTATTATGTCTTCACACGTAATCTGTGTCTGTACATGGATGAGTGATCTTTTTCTCTTCTTCTGGGCCCTAAAACATCCCACCAAAGGGATTTATGGTAGGTTGACTCTTGGTCTCTCTCCTGGGAATAGAAGCCACTCTGACGTGGTAATTGATAGCTGTAGTCATTCCTCAGAAATTTCTGCTTGTGTTCAAATAAGGGGAGCTCCAAGAAGGCTTTTTTCTGCATCTAAATCTCAGGTATCTTCAGCTTAAAGTATCTTTATACCAACTATGGGGTTCCACCTGGCTTTCCATACCTCCAAATTTGTTCTTCTTTTTCAGGATTCCTTGATCTATTCTGAGCCCCTTGCCTTTTCCACATCAATTTTAGATTGGTTGTCAATTTCTGCAAAACACCACCTGGCATTTTGGGAGGAAGAGCTGACAGTCACCATGGCACAAGGAAAGTGGGGGTGTGACACCCAAAACCCCAGGTGTCTAGGCTCAGCAACAAGGGAAGGCGGGGCTGCCTCCTGGGGTGTGGGGAGTGGCAGGATCACAGTCCTGTGAGGGACCTGTCAGTCTCAAGGTGAGAAGGGGACACAGTGGTTGGACAGATGCATTTGGCCTGAGAGAGGGGTCTGGGGGGAAGGGAGAGCCCAGGTGGGTGCAGGTGGATTACAGCAGACTTTGATTACTTTTCCTTTGTAAGTAAACTGTCACTTCTGTCTTGAAGTTTGACACCTATTTCTCTATGCATCAATCTAGCTTGATCAATCTAGCTAGAGAGTTAATACGCAGGCCCTTTCTCCAGCTCAGAGAAATATTCTACAATTTGATTAATTATTGCTTCTCCTCCATGTGTTCTTTTTACTCTTTCTAGAGCTGCTATCATTCAAGTGTTAGACCAGCTCAATCTATTCTCCCAGATACTCAGCTTTCTTCACCATGTCATTGCTAATTTATCCACTAAATTCTTCAAGAAATAACCCTTGAGCTCCTGCTGTAGATAGTTATTCTTCCAGGTAGGTGCGTATTTTGATGAACAAATCCCTTTCCCTCATGTGGTTTATCTTTTAGTGAGAGATGACAGAAAATAAAAATTAGGTGTATTTCAAGAGAAACATAAAGCAAATGAAAGTGGACAGGAAGCACTGGTAGTTGCTTTTTTCCCAGAGTTTGCCAATGACAGCTTCATGGGCAAATTACCATCAGCCCAGCAGAAATTTATAGTAAGAGTCACGTATACAGCCTGGAGGTCAAAGCAGATCCCCATCTCTTTATTTTTAACTCCACTTTAAAATAGTTCTTCCATTGAAACATTCTAGATTGCTGTAACTTGAGTCACTATTTCCTTTGAAGTTTAAAATTAACTGTTTAATTGAAAAGTATGGTTTGTAACTGAAGTCTGGTTGTGTACATGTAATGTCTTTGCTCTCCTTTTGAAACTCTTTCCGTATTTTAACTATAGTTATCTAAGTTGTCCTCTCTTTCCTCCAGAGAATCTAACCCCTTCAAATTGTATCCATTTTATTCTAACTCATTTTTATCCCTTCTGTCCTAAATTCAAAACTGAGTTGATCCTTTGTGGCAAAAGAGAGGGAGAATACCTAAGCAGACTTATTCTGACCCACCCTCACTTAGTCATTGTGTACTGATAACGTAGCCACTCTCTTCTGGTCATTGTCCCACTGTTCCTCATACTAACTTACAAATGCTTACCTAGCTGACAAAGTCAGAAAAGTCTGCAGAAATTGCTCTGTTGAGAGAGGCTAAGACCTAACTCATTTTAGTCACACAAGGTTTCCACCAACCATTTTGGTCAAAGAAGGCAGTTGCTTTAATTATGAGGAGAGAAATAAGAAACCCATTTCATATCGTTATTTTTCTAGAATATCCAATGGATAGTTGAGAGACCAAGCAACACTTGGAGGGTTGGAGTACTCAGGTTTATTTCACCTGCGGGCCCAAAGGAGTTAACACTCCAAGTTCTGGACCCCATTTGTAGGTTTACACAGGCTTTTATAGGGTTTTAGCTTTCGATTAAGTTTGTACCATATGCAAATGAGGTGTTAGAAATGGGCCAATCAGGAGTGAGCTACTGAGAACAAATGGAATTTTAGGGGTAAGTTTCATCTTCCTAGAAGCAAGCTGCTTTACAGAAGCACAAAAATGGGAAGGCAATGGCCCTGCCTGGGAGGTCTTGCTGGTCCCTTTGTGGGTTTTTCCCCTTCATAAGTATTAGGAAACAAAAATATTTTGGGGAGACTAGAGGGTAAGTGGGATGTAAATGATTTTAATGAATAGGTTTAAGGTATTATTTTCAGTGATAAAAAGGGAGATAATATATGGAAAAGTAGAGAGGAATTGCAAAGATACACAAAAAAGGAAGAAAAGATAGACAATGAAAATAAAATATCTCAGTGGAAAAGCTAGGAGAAAAGAAAGAAAACAACTTTATCTTCTCCCCCTATTTTTTTTTTCTCAAGATGATTTCCTATAACTGCCTTAAATGCATCTCCATTATTAGGTTGCATTTTTGTCAGTTAGGCCAATACTTACTGGACAATAGGCTTTACTCTCTTTCTTGGACAGAGTACCCCAAACTTTGTTCCTTTGTTCAATTACCAATGGAATACATGCTACTCATTTTAATGAGAAGTGTCAGGCCATGTTGGGGACACAGCATCCAGCAAAGCAGAATAGTGTCAGCAACACCAGAGCAAAACGGCATCACTGGCATTGTGGTAAATCCTTCAGTAACACAGAAATCCTGCCATTAATTGCAGCTGCTTATTTTTTAAGTGTAGAGAATTCATAAAATGAAATAAAAAATCAGTGAATGTAAATATTTAATATATTTCAAATACAAGTTGTTAGAATAGGCATTTTTTCAAAATATCAAGGAAATCATAAATTTCATAAAATAAAACAATGTGTAGTGCTATTATAACAACTGACTGGTAGAAAATTATTGAGGCACTGCATTAACTAATGAAGTAACCATAAAACATAGAACAAAACAAAGAAACTTGAAAATTAAATATTATTTGATTTTTTGAACAAGCTTGCTTCAAAGACAGTATGCAGCAAAGACAGGGTCCCTTTTGGATACTTAGTATATTCTTGCTTAAAAGTGTCCAGCTGCTAAAATAGCTCTTTCAAACTCAGTACTATTCCTGGAAATTGAAAGGAGATAGTTGTAAAGTAACTCAAAATTGTTTTCTCTGATTCTGTAATCTTGAAATATTCTTATCACTTGTTTGAGGACTTGGAGGAGGTTCTTGGTACATTCTTTTTTCTGGGACCTGAACCATTCTATTATAAGTAAGTTGTAATTTTTGTCTCAAATAGAGCATTGTGTTTACTTTTGTCATCTTTGGATTCATCATGTATAAACAAAGATTCTGATGCAGGGTTACGTGTATCAATTTCAACACTGTCGTGTTCCACTTCTTAGAAAAAGCGTTTGAAGTAAATAAAAACATTCTTAAAAACAGAAGCTTTGCAATACTGCTGGATGCTCAGACTGAGACTCTTATGGGCACAGACAAATGTATAACAATAGATCACTCATTTCATCAATTTATCTTTTTGGCATAAACTGGACAACTGAGTCACTATCCAGATCGCAAGACAAGAAGCGTCATGTTTCATAGGTTCTTCAAACCTTAAAATAAGTTTATTAGACCAAGGCTCTGGATTTTGGCCATTCAATGCGCATGATAGACTTCAATCCCAGGAGACAGAAAGTCAGTGTTAAAAATATTGAAACCGAAATGTCTCTGGCTTACTGTGTGCTTAGACTGTGGCACAGAAAATCATAAATGCATAAAACATAATGATAGACTGTGATAAGGGCAATAAAATTTAAAAAATAAGGACAGGTTAAAGTAGAGAGAGTAGTTGAGAAGAGCTATTTTTGGAATGTTTATTAAACACAACTGGAAATACACCTTTGAGGAGATGATATTTGAGTAAAACTCTAAGTGAAATGAACATTGAGTACCAAACATTAACCATAATTTCTGGTTAAAATGTTCCATAGATAGAAAACCAACACCTACAGGGATTTGAAGTAGATGCTTAAGGTATTCAAGAACCTTCTTGTAGACCACAGGGGCAGAAAGTGAGTAATCAGAGGCATCGTAGTAGAAGGTAATGGTGGAGGGAAAGGCAGAGACAAAATACAGCCAGTACGATATGCATTTAAAGTAGTTTAGATTTTATTTAAATGTTACAGGAACCCAGTGAGGGAGAGTGGCAGGGGAGTAACATGATTTTAAAACAAATACAGTCTCTTGTGTAGGAAAGAGATGATAAGGAAGAAAAAACATTTCAGTTCTGCTTTATCTGTAGCTCTCACCATTCAAATGATGGCAATTCTGCCTTTTAATTGCTCAGCTGAAAACTATAGAGTCATTAATTATACTCTTTTTAACTCAAACCAGTATAAGGGAATATCCTATCAAGTCCACCTTAAAGCTCTATCCAGAATCTAGCCACTTCTTACACGTCCCCTCTCCCATCCTGCTTTGAATCGCTATCTTCTCCTGCCCAGATCACTGCATTAGCTCTTAACTGAGCTCTTCGCATCTGTCTGTCCTTCTCTACAGTTGTTCTCCAACACGGCAGCCAAAGCATCACTTTAAAGTATAAGCAAAATAACTCACCCACTTGCCAGCAACACTGCTATGCTTCCTATTCACCTTAAGGTAAAAGTCAATGACCTGAGAATGGCATTCATGGTCAGTAACTGCCCCCAGCTCCAGTTTCCTGTCCATCCTCACTGCTTCCCCTTGTCTTCTCCTGACCTGTTAACACCAGCCTCATTAGTAGGATCTGAATAGACCAGGGATTTGGCATTGGGTGCTCCCTCTGCTGTGGACACTCGAGATAGTGGTGTGTCCGGTCACCTCACTCAAACCACTGCCCAGACACTCGCTTTCTCAATGAGACATTCACTCGCCATTCTACGTACACTTGAATGGGGAGTCAAAGCAGGGAAGGAACATGGGAGGCTAATGAGATTTCCAGATGAGAAATTTTGGTAGTTTTAACAAAAGAGTCAACTTTGTAATGATAAAAATGTTCATATGCATGATACATATTTATGAGGAACTTAAAAGATTTACTGATATACCAGAAGAAGGCTGAAAGACAAAGAAATGAAAGAAACCATGGATCAAATAAAGAACACTGACAGAAAAGCAAGTTTAATTCTGGGATTAAAAATCAACCACAGGGGAGGTATAGCTCAAGTGGTAGAGCGAATGCTTAGCATACACAAAGTCCTGGGTTCCATCCTGAGTACCTCCTCTAAAAATAAATAAACAAACCTAATTACCTCCCCCACCAAAAACAAACAAACAAACAAGCAAACGAACAAAAAAACAAAAACCACCACCACCAAAAACAAAAAACCAAGCAAAAATCAACCATTAGTTCGGAATATATGAATTTTGAGATGCCACATCAGGTTTGTATGGAAATGGGAACCGGTTTACCTGGTTAGATGCAGGATTAAACTCGTTTGGTATTTTCAGGTCAAGAACATGAAATAAGGGAAATACAGAATTTGAAAATGAATATACAGGTATGCTTTGTAAAAAGGTAAATGGGGACCTGCTGAGGGTGATGAGTAGAGGAGAGGAAGTTCCATCAGATAATTAGAGGTACCTGTTGGTGGTAGAAAAATATACATAATTTCAATATTAGTGTATGTGATTGAGTGAGCTTGAAGTACATGAAGTGATGATCAGAGAGTGTAAACGTTTAAATCAAGGTGTTACAGGGCATGTAATTACGGGTCATGATGGATTAATAGACATGACCATGGGAAATGGACCAAAATTGGGGGGAGGAGGGGAAAAAATCATAAAATAATTGTCAAAGGATTTAAGCAACCAAGATGGGTGGATTTGCAAGATAGATACTGACGTCATGAAGAATGATGACAACAGTGTTAGAGAAAGGGACACAAGCCTGGGGATGGACAGGATCTAAGAGGAGAGGAGATGCTTGAAAGGAACCTTGGGAGAAAGAAACAGAGCTCGAGAGAGAATGGTCCACGGTATAGCCATCGATGAACATGGACAGGCTTTTGAGGCGGAAGAAGAGAAATGGTGTAGATACGGCAACAAATGAATAGAGCCACCCAAGAGGACTACATGTCCTCAGGTTTCAGTCAGAAAAAGAAAGGAAAAAATGCAAAGAGAATGTGACATTGGAAAATTTGCTGCTGACAAAATGAGGTCCTGAGGGAACAGTGGAAAGGGTATTGGATATTGGAATGTTGGAGGCTGTGCAGAGCAGACTGGGACTAAGATGCATTTGATCAGGTGACCCCTGGAAGATGTAGAGGTTACACGGTGCTAATTCAAACCTTACATACATAGCTCCATACTAACTTCTGTCATGGTGTTTTATTATTTATCATTTACAGAGAAATGAGTAGGTCCGGGACTAATGGAAGAAAGGATTATACATGTATTTTCAAAATGAACCACTAGGGGGCCAGGTGTAAGGGTGACTTCTATATCAGTCCCCGGGGAATAAAAAATTATATTGATAGTGGCAGAAGCTACTCTTGATGGTAAAATGTCAATGGTGTCCCAGATACTTTCAATTGTAGCATAGTTTCAAACCAATAATCTGAAATGTTAATAAGTATAATAACAGAAAAAGATGATATTGAAGAATTGAGGGCCACCCTAAAAACAGTGTGAACGTCACTGTAAATTTTGGGGGTATGATTTGGAGTTAAAGTAAATGATGACCAGTAGGGAGGGTTGATGGATATTTGATCTCAATAATTTAGGGCAAATTAGGACTAGAGAACCTAGTTAGAGCTACAGACTAATGTGATTCTTCTAGTCCCCAGGCTTTCAGTCTGTGTTCTTAGAAGATTGTTGCAGGTCAGAAGCAGTGCCTGGGAGGGGTGGGAGGGCAAGGGAGGGAGAGGCCAAGCTCCCTCACAGTCAGAGGAACTGGGCCTTCATTGGTTTTTCAAACTATTCACTTGTGGGGTTCTGGGTTGTGGGTTTTTTTTTTTTTTTTTGGTGTTTCTTTGTTTTTTAAAGAAAAATTAAAAGTTGCAGATCATGACCAGTCCACTCATTTACACATGAGACAAGAAAGACTAATGAAATGTAATGACTTGTCCTGGGTTATACAGCTGTCAATAGTGTCAGGAACCTGTCCCTTCTGCCTTCCTTTTAAGTCACTTCACTGTGGCTAGTGAGCTCCTGTTTGGCAGTAACTACCATAGAGTATATTTGTTTTTCTTTTAATAATAAATAACATCACCCTGTAATAGTACCTTTTCCATGGGCTTAAACAATACTGAGATTGCCTGAAACTTCAGAGGCTTCCACTGCACTCACGGTAAAAGCCAAAGCCCTTTGAGCAGCTCGAAGGTCCCTTGCTCCCTCTGCTCCCGTTCCCTCTCTCCCACCGGCCCCCGCACACGGCCTCCTGTCTGGTCTAGCCGCAGGCCCTGCCAGGCCCTTGCACTCGTCCTGTGCCAGGCCTGAAGTGCGCCTGCTCCCTCACCGCATTTATAATTTATGAATGAATGAATGAATTGATGAGCAGAAGTAGGATGTACTACAGTAGAAATGACAGGGCTTTTGTTTTTATTTTGAACACAGGTAGCTCAGATGAATAAAACAGTGGAAGTTCTGGGTATTCCACCTGCTCATATCCTTGACCAAGCACCAAAAGCAAGAAAGTTCTTCGAGAAGTTGCCAGATGGCACTTGAAACTTAAAGAAGACCAAAGATGGAAAATGGGTAAAACAGGGAATTTTTTTTTGAGCCTTTATTTCTTTTTACTGAACTGTCTTTAAGCACACTTTTTACTTGAAATTAGTGTTACAGTTAATTGGTTCCATTGGTAACTTAAGTATATATATTTTTTATAGTTTGACCTAAACTATCTGTTACAGACCAGTGTTTGGTTAATCCTCAGGGTTCTCTTTAAGGCTTCATTTTGAAAACTATATGTCAGTATATATATATATATATATTTTTTTTTTAAATGTGCAGTATATAGTGTATATGTATCCACATGCAATATGTTGTTTATGTGCATATTGTAACAGTTCTACCTAATAAAACTGAAAAAATGAAAAAAAACCTGTATGTCTCTGCCTTTTGAGGCAGCTGATCAAATCACCCTTCCTTGTTTCAATGGTAGAATCAGTAGATTTGGCCTTTGTGTCTTATAGTTTGGGTGTATAGTGAAGTCACAGTTCACAGTAGTGCAGCTGTGAACAGTAGAACTCACAATTGCAGTAAATGGCTTTTATTTTTTTAAGTTGAGATGAGAGAGAAGGATTTTTGACTCAAGCCGTTTGTGACAAGAATATGATCTGACTGGATGGTCCTTTGATAGATTTCAGATTCCCAGCTTGATGGCATGGATAGCAGGAGTCTCACATCTCCAAAATCTTTGGAAGTGAGGCTTTTAAAATGTCAGGTTTGTTTTAGTAATTTTCAGATACCAAAACTGTGTCAGTTTAAAGGAGTAAATGATGACAATTTTACATCTTGATTTACCTCCTTGTTTTATGTATCTGAAAATAATCGTGTGTTTTGTAATCTAGTTTGTTTCTAGTATAAGATGGATATAACCTATAAATACATGATTGTGTGTGATATGTATACCAGACACCCTGTGACTGTAGTTCTGCATTTTTAGCACTTAAGAGGTTGCATTTTCGCTAGTTTTTATTTTGCCCTTGCATTTCAGCGATGCTGCCACCAGGGGTCATTTCCAGTGAACTGAAGGTGATGTTGTTTGCTGTACTTCACCTTCAGCTATGCAGTCTTAACTTTTAATACCAATTTTTTTTAGAATATTAAAAAGAAATGTAGTTGTATCTTTCACAGCTGATTTGTAACTTACTGCATTCTGCCTCATTGTCTAAAGTTTCAGGCAGTGCAATATCCGGCAGCTAAATGATACCTGCTCCACATAAAGAAAGGATGGAAAATGCCAAGCAGACATCCTGAGCCCTTTGGCCTTTGTCCACATAGCTTATCAGTCATGGCCCCTTTTCCCACTGAACCAGAGCACAGCCTGGGACTCCTCCTTAGCTTCACCAGCGTTCAGAGTAGCTCCTACCAGTTGATTTTAATTAGCGTGGAGGATATGAGGCCTCTTTAATGTGTTTATCTCTCTGTGATACAGGCTTCTGCTTCTTTCTCCAATTTGAAGTTTTTTGCCTACTTCTGCTAGCTTTTCCCTTTTTCTAAATGAAACATTCATCTCATTCCATTTCCCTAATCTCTGCTTTAGAAAAACCACAGTTAACTATGGGCTGTAACCTATCATTTCTCCAAAACTGGGCTATAATAATTATTATTTTAAATTATTTTGGGGGGCATTTCAAAAAAGAGTAGATAGATCTTTTCCCTTCTTAAAATTGAAAGTATCTTAACCTACATTTAATACATACTAATTATAGATTTTATGAGATTTTCCTGAGCTGCAATTAGCAACTGACTTAAGAAAATTAATTTTTAAAAGTGTAAAATAATTATTTCTCTCTAAACAGAAATAAATTTTTAACAACAAAAAAATCAAATCCATAACCAAACGATTACGTTGTGACGGATGCACTAGGGGTTCTAACCGTAAGTATAAATAGAAGTGCATGCACTGTCAGCGGGTATGTTTGTGTGGTTTATTTCCTTAGTGATTTTATTTTTACTCCTAATTTCTCATTTTATGTTTCAAGAGCCCATTTTTGCTTCCTAGTAATGAAATTCATATTTACTATGTATTTTTTTCCTTTGGTGGGGAAGGAGGATGAAGAATTAAGACTGGAAATTATGCTGTTTTATTGAAGTATAATTTATATACAGTAAGATACGCATTATTTTAAATGTTCACTTTGTTGAGTTTTAACTTATATACAGCAGTGTATCCACTACTTAAAAAACTATTTCCGCCACCTCAGAAGTTCTCTTGTGACCCTTTTCTGTCATCCCACCCTCTCTCTGATTTCTGTAATTATAAGTTAGTTTTAACTATTTCTTAAGCAAAATTCATGTCAATGGAATCTATAGTATTTATTATTTTGTTTTGTTCACTTAACAGACATTGTTTTTGAAGATTCATCCATATTGTTGTGTGTCTAAGAGGTTATTCCTTTTAATTGCATCATAGTATTTCTCTGAATGGAAATACCGTAATTTATCTGTATTTACCTCTCAGTGGTTGGCTGGGTTGTTTCCAGTTTAGGACTATTACAAATAAGGCTGCTGGGAACATTTTTTATAAATCTTTTGTGCACATGTTTTTATTCCTCTGGGGTCACTACTTAGAAGCAGAGTGACCAGGTCATTAGGGTATATGTGTGTTCACCTTCACAAGAAAATACCAAATAGTCCCCCAAAGTCTTATCATCTTATCCCCCCTGCATGTGAGTCTTCAGTTGTATGACATCCTCACCATTTGATGTGGTTGTTTGTTTTTTTTTATTTTAGCCATTCTAATTGGTATATATCAGTTTTCATTTGCATTGCCTCGCAACTAATAATGTTGACACTTTTTCTTGTGCTCATTAGCCATTCATATATCTTCTTTTGTGACAGTCTGTCCAGTCTTTGGCCTGTTTGTTATAGGAATGTTTAATTATTGAGTTGTAGGAGGTTTTTTTTAACATATAATGGATATAAGCCTTTGTCACATATATGTGACAAGTATTTTTTCCCAGACTGTGAGTTGCCCATTTATTTGCTTAGTTGTAGTTTTTGATTAACAGAAAATGTTAATGTTGACAAAATAAAATTTGTCAACTCTTTTTTATGAACAATCTTTACCTTCCTCAAGTTTGTGAAGAGACTCTCCTTTGAAGGTCGTTCGTTTTGATTCTAGCTTTTACGGTCAGAGTTCATGGTCTATCTTGAATTCATTTTTGAGTATGGGATGGGGATATAAGAGTTGAAGTTCATTTTGCTCACATGCTTAGCACTAAGTTGTTGATCTGATTTGGCACATTTATCCAAAAGCAATCAATCTTTTGTGTGGGGATCTTTATTTGGACTTTGCTGTTTCATTGGTCTGTCTGTCCTTGAACCAGGGCCACATTGCTGATTACTGTGGCTCTGTGGTAAGTCTCTAATTCAAGTGGTATAAGCCCACCAGCTCTTCTCATCTGTTTCAAAATTGTTGGGGTTTTCCCCCTCTAGGTCCTTTCTATTTACATAGTAAAGTTTAGGATCAGCTTATAAATTTGTATATAAAGTCCTGCTGGAAGTTTCATTAGGATTGCACTGAGATTCCATTCAGGAGAATGGACATCTTAACAGTAGTTATTCTTCTAATCTATGAACATGGTTTATCCATTTATTTAGGTCTTAAATTTCTCTTAGCATTTTGTAGCATTTAGTGCAGAAGTCTGGCTCTAAATTTGTTCAATTTATTTCTAAGTTTTAAATTTTGAGGGGTATTTTAAATGTCATTATTTTTAAAATACCATTTCTAATTTTTCATTGCTAATATGTAGAAATACAGTAGATTTATGTATATTGACTTCGTGTCTTAACACCTTGCCAAATTCACCTGTTCTAGGGTTTTTGTTTGTTTGTTTTTGGGATTCTGCAGACTTTTGTTAAATAATTAAGTCCTCGTGAATGAACAGTTTCATTCTCTTAATCTGTATGCCTTTATTTCTTTTTATTTTGTTATACTGACTTAGGATCTCCATATATTGAATAGTAATGATGAGAACAGACATTTTTCCATGTACTGAGCCTTAAAGAAAAGTCATTCAACATCAGTGACATTAGTTGTGTATTTTTCATAGCCCTCTATCAAGTTGAAGGAGTGATTTTTTTTATGTTTGATATTTTGAGAGGTGTTTTTTAATTTGTTTTTTTAAATCATGAATGGGTTTTGAAAGGTGTCACATGGCCTTTCATGTATCTGTAGACATGATTTGAAAGCTGTTTGCTTGGTTATAATGGAAGTACTGGGGACGGAACCCAGGACCTTGTATGTGCTAAGCATGCACTCTACTACTGGTCATGATTTTTCTTCTGTTTTGTGGTGAAGTACATTAATTAATTTTTGTAATAATTCAGGTTGTGTTGTGGTAAGCCACACTTACTTTTGGTATACTATCGTGTTACATGTTGCTGGGTTCAGTTTGCTGGTCTGTTGATAGGAGACTAGTTTCTTTGTAGTTAAGTGGATTTTTGTCTAAAATTTTGTAATATTTTCATTACATTTTGATTTTAGGATCATGCTGGTCTCAAAACTATTGGGAAGTATTCGTTCCTGGTTTTTCTGAAAGAATTTGTATAAAACAGGCGTTACTTCTTTTGTAAAGGTTTAACGGAGTTAGTGGAACTTAGCACAGCCTGGGATGTTCTTTATTGATTGTAGTTGACATATTTTGTAAATATATAGCTACTTCTGAGTCAACTTGGGTAGCTACGTATTTCAAGAAACTTGTCCTTCTCATCTAGGTTGTTGGGTTTGTTATAAAATTACCCATAATACTTTGTAATTGTCTCTTTAATTTCTGGAGGATCTGGTAGTGATAGTCTGTCTTTTATTCCTGATATTGGTCATTTGTGTTTTCTTTCCTTTTTTCTCTATTAGTCTTGCTTGGGGTTTATCAGACTTGTGAGTTTATTAATCTTTTCAAAGTACTGGCTTTCGATTTTTCTCATACTCTTAGTCTAACTTCTTTCCCATTGATTTTCCCTCTGTTATTTCCTTTTTTCTCCTTACTTTAGACTGACTTTGGTTTTTTCAAGCTTCTGAGTGTGGAAAAACTTTCTTCTTTTTCTGTAGCTTTTCATGGTATAGATTTCCCTCTAAGCCCTGCTTTAGCTGCATCGTACAGTTTTTGATATGTTATGTTTTAACTCATTTATTTTGAAATGTTTCTAATTTCTCTTGTGATTTCTTTATTGGCTGATTATTTAGAATGTTATGTAATTTCAAAAGTCCGATGATTTTTAAAGATAACTTATTTTTACTGATTTCTAATAGAGTATCATTGTGGTCAGAAAACATGATTTTACTCCTTTACAATCCATTGAGACTTGTTTTATACATAGCATGTAATCTGTTTTGGTGTGTGTTTCATGTACACTTACATTTGTTTGGTGTAGTGGTCTATAAATGTCAGTATAGGTCAGGTTGTTTGATATTTTTCTTTACATCCTTTGCATCTTTGTATATTTGTTGTATCAATAACTGAGAGGAGTGCATAATCTTCAGTAATAATTCTGGATTTGACTTAATCTTATCTTAGTTGCTGTTTGTTTTTTGAAGCTCTCTTAATAGGTATATCTGTTTAGTATTATTAGGACTTAGTGATAAATTCAGTCTTTTATCCCCATGAAGTGTTTCTCTCTATCTCTACTGATGGTTTGTCTTTAAGTCTACTCTGTCTGATACTACTGCAGCTGTACCAGCTTTCTAATTCTTAACATTTTCATAGTATATATTTTCTACCCTTTACTTTAAACCTGTTCATACTTTTCTATATAAAGTATGACTTGTCTACAACATGTAGTGGAGTCATGCCTTCTAACCCAATCAGTATCTTTCTTTCACAATGAATATTTGGCCCATTTAGTATTTCACAGGTTTGGATTTTAGACTGTTCTCTTATTTGTGTTCTGTTCTTCTTCCCTGTTCTTTGTTCCCTGTTCCTTCTTTCCTGACTTCTTTTTTGAGTGGAGTACTTTTTCATATTTTATTTCATCTTCTCTTACTGCCTTTTTAGCTATTCCTCTTTGTGTAATTTTTAATGTTGCTTATTATGTGCATTTTGACTTGTCAGTTGACCTTAACAGGTTGTGTTGTTATCAAGATCACTTGATAAACCATGTAATAATCGTGTGCTGCTATATGACCCTTCCACGCTTATCATCGTGTAGCGCTTGTCATAATCCTCACAACACATCAGCTGCTTAAGTTAAAAAGAACTTTTTAAGGAGATTTAAAAAGACATGAAAAATAAAGATAATAAGAAGTTCTTTCTTTTGACCCATATAGTTAGTTCTTCATTTCTTTCTGCGGTTCCTGATTCCCTTCTGGTATTATGTTCCTTCAGCCTGAAGAACTTCCTTTAACTTTTTGTGTTACAATGAATAACTTCTGTTGATTAATTGTCTCACCAGTTGTTTGCCTGAAAATATGTTTATTCACTTTTATTTGGGGGAAAGTACTGTCCATAGATACGGAAATTTCAATGGATGTAGAATTCTAGGCTTACATTTTGGCAAAAGAGATGATGGTATAACATTGTTTAAAGATGTTAATGATGTTTTTTTCTGTATTACATTATTTCTAAAGAGAAGTCATTGGTTTTTCTAAGCTTTGTTCTCTTTATAAAATATTTCTCTTCTTCCTGGCAGGTTTTTCTTTTCTTTTCTTTTTTTAATGTTTGAGTTTTCAGCAACTGACTATTAGGTCCTTCTGTATAGTTTTCTTTACAGTTATTTTCCATGGACTTTGCTAAGTTTGTTAGATCTGTGCGTTGATCTCTTTCATCAGTTTTTTTTTTTAAATTAAAGCTCAGACATTATCTTTTCAAATGTTTGTTCTGTTTCACTCTCTCTTCTAATTCTCCAATTAAATGTATGGTGCTCAGTATTATCTCAGAGGTCTCTGTTCGGTTTACTCCTTTTGTTTTCCTTTTGTGTGTTGGTTTGGTTAATTTTTGTTTGTTTAGTTGTGGGGGGTATTGGATGATTCTTTTTGCTCTGTCTTCTAGTTCTGTTTTTCTTCTGCTGAACCCAGTCTGCTGTTAAAAATCATTAAATGAATTCTTCATTTCTGATACTGTATTTTTTAGTTCTGAAATTTTCACATTTTTATTTACCTTTTTTTTTTTAATAGTTTTAATTTTCTCTTCTGAAACTCCCCAACTGTCCACACACGTTATCTGCCTTTTGAACTAAATTCTTCTTATCATGGTTTTAAATGCCTTTCTGCCAGTTTCAACATTTGGGTCATGTATTTATGTGGGTTTTCTACAGTTTTTTTCACTTGATTGTGGACCCAGTTTTTGTTTCTTATGTCTGGAATTGTTTTTAATGTGTGCTGGACTTGGTGTCTTTAAGAACAGTTGAGGTGGAGGTGAATCCTGGTTCCCTGTAGAAAGAGGCGTGCCTCTCACTCTCCAGGCCACGGGTGTGAAGAGACTGAGTCAATTTCTTTTGTAGTTTAGCTGAATCTGGGCTTTGTTTGTTTTGTTTGTTTGACTTAGATTCTATTCTCCGCTGTCTTCATAGGTTTTAAGCAGTGTTTGTGGAGACTGGATCGATCTTTTATACGTGTTGACCAGCCAGCAGCCCATTCCTAACTTCTTGTGCTTCAGGGCCATCTGTGCCCATCCGGCTGCTCCGGCCCCAGCTTTGCAGAGCCCTGGGGGATCCTCTCCGGGTCTCTGCCTGTCCCACTCTTCAGCCTAGCCACACGTAGCTGTTAGAAGTTGGTTTGGAGTTGGGCTAGGTTCTCCTTCATCAGATCTGTGGCGTTTGCTCTTCTCCCACCGTAAGTCTCTTCTCTCCTAGGAAAGGCTTTTCATTTTCTAGAATTTAGTTAACTGTGGTTTCTTTAGTCCTTAGCTCTCTGATGGGTTTTTAAAAAGCAGTGATTTTGTGGTTTGCCTGTCTGGCTTGTTCTTGATTTTTAGAGTAAGAGCTATGGTCTCTTGCAAATTTCTACATTCTTCTTAGAAACAAAACTCCACTGATACTATTCTGAGTAAATTCAGTAGTCTTAGGGATTTTAAAGGTTATATTGTTATTTGTTGAAAAATGAGTTTCCAGAAAATCTCAGTGCATGTTAAGACAATTTATTATTAAACATATTTTCTAAAGGGAGGCATAAATAATTTGCTTTCAACTTATCTGAATAGGAGCGGGGAGAGTTAGACCTGGGATTCTTTATTAGGAGTGATCCCCACAGCTTTAATGAGCCGCGGTTACTGAGGAAGTACACCTGAGTTCACAGGTGCGTCGGGCAGAAAAGAGGTTCGCCTCCCCCCCCACCCCGGGCTGGGGCAGAGGCTGGCACGCTGCCTTTGCACAGGACCCCGTTGTAAAGCTTTAGGCTTCGTGGGCTTCTGTTACGTATTGTTACTTGGCTTTGTTTTTCACAGTCTTTAAAAATGAAAAAACCGTTCATAGCTGAAGCTGTATAAAAACAGAATCTGGGCCAGGACGTAGTTTGCTGATCCCTGGGCTAGATGATCTTTATAGTCGTTTTTGGTCTCAAAATTATTTTGAATTTCTCCGAACTACAGTGCATTCAGAATAGTAATGTGTGAAAATACAGAGGCTCTAACTATAAAGCATTCTTTTTAATAAAGGCCTCAACATATCATACAGGTAAACATATTTGATGTTATGTAGGCTTTTGCATATTCCATCAAATTTAAAGGAAGTCTTTTCATCTTTCTTTTTAGGAGTGTAAACCACCGGGAACCCGTAAACTTCATAATATTCTTGGAGCAGAAACAGGAGGACCTGGTGGGCGTCGTGCTGGGGAATCGGGTCATACATAGCTGACTGCTTGAAGTCCAAAGACCTCATTTTAAGGATGCTTGATTATGACCCCAAAGCTCGAATTCAACCTTACTATGCCCTGCAGCACAGTTTTTTCAAGAAGACAGCTGATGAAGATACAAACACGAGTAATAGCGTGTCCACAAGCCCCACCGTGGAGCAGTCGCAGTCTTCGGGCACCACCTCTAGTACGTCTTCAAGCTCAGGTCGGTTCTTTTGAGATTAATTAGGCTTTGATGTGTTTACCCTTTTCTTTACAAAGTGGGGGTTATTTTAAAGTGTTTTTAAGGTTTGTTAATGGGTAGGGGAGAACTATTTGCCCTAAATCTGTTCTTTGTGGCTAGTAAAAAAAAAAGTCACCTCCCCTAAAGCTCCAACACTTAGTTATATGTGTCAGTAAATGCTGCTTGGGAACAAAATCAAAATTTTAAATTGTTTTTAAAATAGAAATACTTGGTCTACATGCTTGAGTTTTCCCGATGTAACCAAACTCGGTTATATTTTAGTTCAGTGGTTGATGTGAAAGGCCACAGAGAATTGGATGCCTTCCTGGTATACTTTCGCGTTAACAGAAATTTTTTTGGTGACACAGTTCCAGTTTTAATGTTACAGTTGCAGGATATGTACTTGGACAGAATTAACTTTCAACTCACAAGGTGTGTTGCGCTGTGATACTTCAGGTGGATTGTCGGGGACGAGCAGCAGTGGGAGAGCCAGGTCGGACCCGACGCAGCAGCAGCGGCACAGCGGCAGGCACTTCACCGCCGCTGTCCAGGCCATGGACTGCGAGACGCACAGCCCGCAGGTGGGCCCTGGCGCCGCCCTTCACCCCATGACTGCCGTGCCCGGGGTGGGGGTGGGGGCAGCACAGGGCACCAGGTGACTTCTGAATGATTGTGTCATTTACTCTGCAGAGCCGTACCTTCCTCGTTTATAAGGTATTCTAATTTATTTCTGACTGAAGATGCGCATCCTTGTTTAGAAATAGCTAACATTTATTAAGCGCATACCAGCCATTGCTTCAAGTGTTTTTTCCATGTTTATTCATTTACTGCGGCAGCATTTTGAGCCTCACACAGTGTGGATTTTCATGTTACGTTGGGAACTGAGACTTCATGGGTTAAGTAACTTCCTGAGGCTCATCTTAATTACTGCACTCTCTGCCTCCCGTGGCCTTTGATCACGGACAGGCCTAGATTCTGAATCAGAATCTGATTCTGAATTGTGGTTTGATTTTCACCTCCATGTTGTTTTGTTTCGTTTTTTGTTTTGGAGGTTTTTTGTTTTTTAAAGCTGTTAAAGAGGATCTAGTTAAGTAAATTTTTTAAGGGGTGAAGCAGATGGTGGTAGTAAAAATATTCATTAAATACCGTTTGTAAAATAATAAGTTAATTCATGCTGAGTACTGCATAGCGGTGTTTTATAACAAGAGGCCAGTATATTATTTGATGAGTGAAATAAAACTGAAGTTGATGAACACCAGCCCTTGTCCCTGGTGCAGAAATCTGCATGTGCAGCTGTCTGCTCACAGTCACCGGCCTTCCTGGGCAAGCTTTCCTGGTTCTCCAGCCATCATCTCTCTCCCATTCTCTTTAATAATGGTTTCAAACCCTTCTTCTCCTCTCAGAAACCTTTGGTCTTGCCTCCTCTGTTCTCTCTCACTCATCACTGTGTAAGGAACAGCCTTACAAAAGGGACTCCTCACTGTGTGTCACCAGCCTCCGTTTGTCCTGTCCATGTCTCTCCTTGTCTGCAGCCCCTGCTCGTCCCCAGGTCTCCCGTCGGAAGCAAAACCTTGCCCTGGCCCATGTCTTTCTCGCCCCACATTTCTGCTTCCTGTGGGCTCTGTCTTGTCCCCCTTACCAGCTCCTCAGCTCGCCCCAGCTGGGCTGCCTCCCGGCTCCAAGAGCTGCTCGTGCAGGGTCACCAGTGGTGGTCACGAGGTGTCCAGACGGCACACGGTCACTTCGCTCTGTTCCTCGCTCACATTGACAACACTGGCTCTTCGAAGCACTCTCCTCCGTCTTACTTGTCCCTTGTCCCACCCCGTCCCGCCCCCGCCGTCTCCTTTCTGGATTCTCCTCTTGCTCCCACCCTGTGCCCCTCTCCCTCACCTGACACACTTCCTGGTCACCTCACAGCTCCAGCCAGTGACCGCAGCAACCGTCCTGAGGCACATCACTTCCATCTTTATTGCTGCCCTACATGTCACTCCTGAGCCTCATGCCTTTACTTCTAATCATTTACTGTCAGTATCGCTTTGAAAGGCTCCACAACATGACACTCCAGATGCGGCCCGTGAACTGCTGCCGTCATTTCCACGTCCACCGCCGCCCTCCTGCCCTTACCTGTTCTTGGTGCAAATGGCCCTGAACTCACCCTTTTGCTCAGGTCGTACACCTGGCGCCTGGGGAGTTAATCCGGACTCCTCTCTCCCTCACGCCTACAGCAAATCAGAGGGTGGAGAGCGTGCGTTCTGAATAGCCTGTGTGTGTTTTTATTCTCCCCACCTCACTTCACCCCCTTGCGACAACCATCTCTAGTTTATCTGATTAGAAAGACTATTCTGACTGGTCCTCCACCATCCAGTTTCATTCACCAGTCTATCCCATTCTCTTCTCTGCAGCCGAGTCAGTGTTCGGTCAAGCAGTCTGATCCAGCTCTTGCCCCTGCTTTCAGCCAGTTCTTGGCCTTCTCTCGTACTGAAAAAGAGTTTAGACTCCTTAGGGAGGTTACCGTGGCTCCGGTGGTCCAGCCCCTCCGCAGGCCGCTCATCCTCCTCTCTGGTCTTACTGGATGCTCTTCACTTTTTGGAATAAAAAATATAAAACGTGTGTTCTCACTCACGTTTCTCCCGTCGTCTGCAGATCAGCCTGGAGTGCTCCTTTCCTCTGGCCTTGCCTTGGTAACTACTGTGTATCCTGCAGGTCTTAAATATCACTGCCAGGCTTTCCCTGATTCTTTAGAACAACCTTCCTTCCTTCTTCCCTTTCTCCCTCTAAATATAGTAAATGCTGCAAACACACAAAACCATCCTGGGCATAGCGCAAGCCACCTGCGCCCCCCCCCCCCCCCCGTGTGTGTAACAGATGTCAGTGTTGTGCCTTATTTGCGTCAGCTCTTTTCTTATCTAATATTTGAATACTTGATACATTCACATGGTTTAAAAGTAAACATAAAAGAGGATTCAGTGAACAGTCTTCCCTTCTATGTCCTCTAGCCACCCAATTTCTAAATTAATGTTACTAGCTTTATGTATCCTTTTTGAGATATTTTATACACATGCAAGCAAATACAAATACATATTCTTCACCTAACGTTTGTACACAGACGGCAGCGTACCATGCACACTGTTTCACACCTGGTTTTCTATTTTAACATGTTACACATATATTTAAAAAATTTTTATGTATGTATATATATATGGATCTTTCTGTATCATTACATAGAGAGCTTTTTCATTCTTCTTGTTTTTTTAAGTCACAGTATTCCATTGTTTAGATATTCTGTAAGTCGTATCAGTAGCTCATATTAGCTTATTTCAGTCTTTTTAACTATCACAAATAATGCCATAATAAATAACCCTATATATAGATCATCCACACATGCAGTTTGTCTGTGATAAAAATTCCTGGATGTGAAATTGCTGGGTCAAAGAATAATGTGGTTTGTCATTTTGTTGTTGCCAAGTTGCCCTCCATGTAGTTTTATCAGTTTAGCTTCCCAGTAACAGAGTTCGGAGACACAGTCAGTGCGATCACCTTTGGCGAAGTCTGAAATGAAAAGTGGTGCTGGACAGAGTATAGTTATATTTTGTTCATTTCTTCTTATGCATGAATTTTGAGTAGCTTCATTAATTATTTTAACTTTTTTTTAATTGAGATATAGTCATTTTACAATGTTGCGTCAAGTTCCAGTGTAGAGCACGATTTTTCAGTTATGTATATATGCATTCATTGTTACGTTCTCTTTCACTGTGAGCCACCCCAAGATCATGTATATATTTCCCTGTGAGTAGCTTCATAATTTAAAAACCATTAGTGTTTTCTGAGAACTTTCTGTTTTTCTACTGGATTATTTTCAATAGTATTTCTGAAATTTTGATTCTGAGACCACCTTCATTGAGTAAATACTTAATGATCCGTGCTAGCTACTGGTGCTAAAGACACAGTCTTTGCCTTCCTAGCGCTTACAGTGACACAGTAAATAAACAAAACCTAATGTAATAGAGAATAGCTGTTTTTTGGGTGGACTATATTAATTCAAGTAGGCCCAACTGATAGCAGATCAGTAGACCCCCAAAATATGGTAGCTAAAGGAATAAAAGTACTCTTTTTTATGTAATAGTCCTGCATGGGTATTCAGGTTAGTGGTGTGGCTCTCCCCTACCATCCTGTGACTGCCCATCCCCGAGGGCCTGGTTGTCTGCTGCCTCCAGCAGGCGAAGGACCTGGGAGGTATTTTAAGGGCCAGATCTGGCCATGACATAGGGACTTTCATTCATATTCCTTTGACTAAAACAGTCACATGGCCATGTCTTGTACAGGGGAGGCTAGTATATGGAGTGCAGTCATGTGCTCAGGAAGAAGAATATGTTTTTTGAGGACAGCTAGTAGCCTCTGCTGCAGAAGTTGGGGCAGCATTAGCCGTGGCGGTGAGGGGAGACTCTGAAACTGAAAGGGTGTGGAAGAAGCATCCAAGCAGAAATTAGAAATCAGAGCATTGTAGGCAGAAGGGAACAGTAAGGACAAATATCCTGAGGGATTTGAAAGATTCTGACCAGGTGGAGGAATAGAAGGAAGACCCTGTACAGTTGGAGCCCAGGTGGCTGGAGGGAAAGGTTGGAGAGATGAGCATTGTACAGATTGTGCAGGTTGCACATGGGTTTGGGATTGTTCTGTTTATCCATTCATTCGTTGGTGGACACTTAGGTTGTTTCCATGTTTTTGCTATTGTAAATAATGCTGTAGTGAACATGGGGGTACATGTATCTTTTGAAGATAGTATTTTTGTTTTCTTCAGATAAATACCTAAAAGGAGGGTTGCTGGATATGGTCATTTTGTTTTTAATTTTTTGATGAACCCCCATACTATTTTCCACAGTGGCTGCCCCAGTTAATATTCCACCAACAGTGGGATTCCCTTTTCTCCACATCCTTGCCAACATTTGTTATTTGTTGTCTTTTTGATAATAGCCATTCTAGCAGGTGCGAGAGGATATCTGTCATGGTTTCGATTTGCATTTGCCTGATAATTGATGGCGTTGAACATCTGTTCTTGTACCTGTTGGCCATCTGTGTGTCTTCTTTGAAACGTCTGTTAAGATCTGCTCATTTTTTAATTGGATTGTTTGGGTTTTTGCAGTTGAGTTTTAAGAGCTCTTTATATATTTTGGATACGGCCCCTTATCAGAGACACGATTTACAAATGTTTTCTCTGAGGCAGTAGGTTGCCTTTTCATCTTGTTGGTTCCTTTGCTGTGCAGTAGTGTTTTAGTATGATGTAGTCCCATTTGTTTATTTTCGCTATTGTTGCTTTCGCTTTGGTGTCAGATTCAAAACATCATCACTAAGACCTGTGTCAAAGAGCTTACCACCTATGTTTTCTTCTGAGAGTTTTATGATTTCAGGTCTTAGGTTCAAGTCTTTAATCCATTTTGAGTTAATTTTGGGGTTTGGTACCAGATAGTGGTTGAGTTTCATTCTTTTGTATGGCTATCTAGTTTTCGCAACACAGCTTGTTGAAGAGACTGTCCTTTCTTCATTGTATATTCTTGGTTCCTTTGTCATCAGTTAATTGACCATATATGCGTGGGTTTATTTCTCGGTTCTCTGTTCTGTTCCATTGATCTGTGTGTCTGTTTTTATGCTATACTCTACTGTTTTAGTGCCTATAGCTCTGTATTATAGTTTGAAATCACAGAGCATGATGCTTCCATCTTTGTTGTTCTTTCTCAAGATTGCTCTGGCTATTCAGTGGTTTTTTTGTGGATTACAAATTTTAGAATTATTTGTTCTCTATTTTTTTGAAAAAGACCACTGGAATTTTGCCATAGGGATTGCACTCAATCTGTAGATTGCTTTGGGCGGTTTGGACATTTTAACAACATTGATTCTTGCCATCTGCGAGCATGAACTATCTTTCCACTTATTTTGTCTTCTATTTCTTTTATTAGTGTCTTGTTTTCAATATACAGGTCTTTCACTTCCTTGGTTAAATTTATTTCTAGGTATTTTATTCTTTTTGATGCCATTGTAAATGGGATTGTGTTCTTTATTTCTCTGTTTGGTATTTCCTTAGTAGTGTACAGAAATGCAGCAGATTTCTGTTATTGATTTTGTACCCCACAACCTTACTGAATTCATTTATTAGTTCTAACAGGTTTTTGATGGAGTCTTTATAATATCATGTCATCTGCAAATAGTGACCATTTTACTTCTTCATTTCCAATTTGGATGCCTTTTATTTCCTTTTCTTGCCTAACTTGGATTTGTGCTTTTAAAAAAGAATTATTCTTCCTATTCTTTGGCGAGTGGTTTGGAAAAAGGCAAGGATGGAAGACGGGAGTTGATTGACTTAGGAGGCTGTTGTATTAGTCTGGGCAAGAGATTGGTAGTGGCCTCATCTAGGGTCAGGTTTTGGAGATGGAGAAGAGAGGCCGGACTGGGCTCTGGCTTGGAGGTGGCTTCAGTAGTGCTCGCTGGCTGTCTGAATGGAGGGATGGTCGTGCAGCTGGATGAGTAGTAGGGCTTTTATCAAAACAGGAAAGATGGAGGGGGAGGGGCTTTAGGGGGACAGTGAAGAATTCCTTTGGGACCCATCAGAAATATTTACGCTATGGGCCTTTCCAGAAAATGTTTGCTGACGCCTGGCATAAGCAGTGCTCCCAAGGAAAGAAGGTGGCCAGTAAAATATATGAGCCTGTTTATGGGTATAACTTGCTGAAGATTTCATAGTAAAATGTTTTTCACTCTTGAACATATTTGGAAGTTTGTGTTACAGAACTATCTAACACATTAAAGTTTCAAAATCCTCTAATTAATGTAAATGCTAGTGTTGTAGCTTTTCATTGAAGATTGAAACTTGGCAACGGTACTCTGAATAAATCCTCTTAAAATCTGTTCTTACAGGTGCGTCAGCAATTTCCTGCTCCCCTTGGTTGGTCAGGCACTGAAGCTCCCACACAAGTCACTGTTGAAACTCATCCCGTTCAAGGAACAGCCTTTCATGTAGCCCCTCAACAGAATGCATTGCATCATCACCATGGAAACAGTTCCCAGCACCATCACCACCACCACCACCATGGACAACAAACCTTGGGTAACCGGACCAGGCCAAAGGTCTACAGTTCTCCAACAAATAGCTCCTCTACCCAGGATTCTATGGAGGTTGGCCATTGTCACCACTCCATGACATCCCTGTCCTCCTCAACTACTTCTTCCTCCACATCTTCCTCCTCTACTGGCAATCAAGGCAGTCAGACCTAGCAGAACCGCCCAGTGGCTGCTAATACCTTGGACTTCGAACAGAATGGAGCTATGGACGTTAATTTAACCATCTACTCCAATCCCCGCCAAGAGACTGGCATAGCTGGACATCCAGTGTACCAGTTTCCTGCTAATACAGGTCCTGCACATTACCTGACTGAAGGACATCGGACAGTGAGGTAAGGGGCTGACAGAGAACAGTCCCCCATGACAGGAGTTTGTGTGCAACAGAGTCCTGTAGCTAGCTCATGACTAAATTGAAACTTGAGTTTGTTTCTTGTGTGTTTTTATAGAAGTGGTGTTTTTTTTTTCCAAAAAATAAAATGCAAAGCTGCTTGAATCAGGAGATTAACACACTGAACCGCTACAAGAGGGCAAAGCTGACTTTTTTTTTTTTTTAACTTGGAAAGATTGCAAAGGGACAATGAAGTTTTTAAAAGAGCCATGTCCAAACCCATCTTCATGGATAGCTCAGAGGTGTCCTCTTTTTGCCTCCCTCATTTTAACCTGCCAGTGGGGTTTTTTTATCTTTCTATTCCACAAAAGTTACTGTTCCGATGTTGGTGTTGATCATTTGCCAACTAATTTTAAAATAAAAGGCACTGCATATAATTTGCATAAAGGGCCCCAAGAGGGTGTTTTTTTTTCCCCCTGTTTGTTTTTCCTTTTTTTTTCTTCCCAGTTTTGTTTTGTTTTTGTTTTGTTTCAGGTTGGGGGTGGGACATTTGGATTTTTTAAGTCCTCCAAACACACTTGGTCACGGAAACGCAGTCCTGTCAGGAAGAGGGACCTCCAGCTCATGCAGCATCCATCACCCTCAGCTGTATGGAAGGGATGGTGGTATTGGTGTTTGAAAGGCATGGTAAGCGTCTCTGTCCTTTTATTTATGTCGCGTTGGGATTAGCAGCAATATTATCAGAAGACATTTCCCATTACAACTGGGTCATTTATGTAAGAACACGAAAAATTTAGCTTGTCTTGTTTAGGTGAGGTGTGTGTAATGGGTCTTCCTGCTTTCTTGCTGTGCAAGAAGCCTAGTGGTCAAATGGGTGGGAAACAGATTTCTGATTTCTTTGATCCCTGGAAGAGTTCAGGTGTGTTTTGAGTGAAGGGTGATTTTATTAAATCAGAAAGGAGTGGACTTTTCAGCTGACCGAGGACAGTGTAATGGCCTTAGCTTAAGTGTCTTGAGCCAGAAGCAGGTTGAGAAAGAATTAGAGCAGAGAGGTGTTTTAAGAGCCATTTGAGGCTGGACGTCATGTTTTCAACCTGTGTGAAACCTCCACCAGGAGCTTCAATATTGTAAAACACACATTCAGGATCTTGCTAGCAGAATGAATGAACTAATTTCAATGAATGGTATCCTATTTTGTACCGTGATTTCAAAGACCTTGGGTATTGTGTGTGATGTCAGTGAGCTGCTCCAGCACCGTGGCAATGAGTGTCTTCTGGTGGGCCGTCGCCAGACCGCAGCCATCAATTAAAATCTGTTGACCTCCTTGCAGGGGGAAGGGGGATTCCTTCAGGCCGGGCCGTGGCTCTGACGTGCCCGTGAGGAAGCCACAGGTGGTGGAAGGGCTGAGCGGAAAGAAGATTGTGCACGTGGCCTTCGGGGCCCTGCACTGCCTGGCGGTCACTGATGCAGGGCAGGTAAGCGAGATCTTGGCAAGTCTTTGTTGTTTCAGAAGTGCAGCTTGTGAGGAAAGGAGATGAGTCCTGGTCCTTGAACCAGGAGGGGGGGCTTGGTCCATTGTGTTCCTGTGTACACCTGCCCAGGGGCCAGCGTGAGTGAGGCACCCGGGAAGGAGGTGTTGACTGACACAGGTCCCACTCGAGTGTCTTATGGGGAGATATATATATGTACTTAATTTCAGAAGTAAAGTTATCCTTGACAAATGTTCCTCATTCTTCTGCCATGGGAGGCTGTAGGCAGACAGGCTTGTGGGTGACATATTCTTAAATTCATTTCTGACAATGAATCAGCACACTGTGCTTCAATCAGAATGAATTAAAAATGAATATACTTTCTAATTCTGTAAAGCCAAGAAGTGCATTACTTGAAAAGTGAGCATATTATTTTTGATCATTTTTCTTTGCAAAATAAAGGAAAAAATGTTACTGCATTTAGTTGAAGAGGAAAACCTTCCTGCTTCCTGTAACAGAACGAAATAGATGAATGAGTTCAGTGGGTTAATATTAAGTAAAAACTCATCTGTAGTCATTGGCAAGAATTTTGAAATAAAGAAAATTTTCTGAAATGTTGAAAAATTCTGCCCCTCCCCCAACAGGTATATGCTTGGCGTGACAGTGACCATGGGCGACAGGGCAGTGGTACAACCATGGTTAATAGAAAGGCCACACTCACACAAGGCTTAGAAGGCCAGAAGATCACACGAGTGGCCTGTGGGTCTTCGCACAGCGTGGCACGGACGACGGTCAATGTGGCAACACCCTCTGTCCACGAGCCCGTCCTCTTCCAGACTGCGAGGGACCCCTTAGGTGCTTCCTATTTAGGTAACACAGATCTGTGTTTTATACGAGACCCTTCTGTACGCTGCACCGGTGTCACAGATAGAACGTTTAACAGCACTCCCGGGTCAGAGGCTTTAGCGCTGTGTGGGCTGCACGCTGAGCCAAAGCCGCAGACTCGTCAGGGTGCGCTGTGCTGGGATTCCTGCTGGGGTGAAAACTCGAGAAGGAGCTAGAATGCAGGTTCTTGTGTTATGATCAGGCCGGCTCTGGCCATGCTGTGCACTTTGGCCAGCAGGGGAGGCTTTATAATAAGCACTTAGTGTAGGCACCGTGCTGGGTCGCGTGGTGTTTTCAGCAGCTCTATTCAGGTGTAATCAACACGCAATAAGCCGCATGTATTGAAAGTGTCATTGCCACCAGCTGTGACACGTGTGCACCTGTGAGAGCAGCACACGGTCAGGATAATGAACAAACACACACACCACGTCGAGCTTCCTTGTGCAGCCTCATGGCCCATCCCTGCATCCCACAGCCACTGACTGCCTTCCTGTCACTGTAGATCAGCTGGCCTTCTTAGAGTTTTACATAAATGAAATTATAGTGTGTACTCTTTTCTTAATCTCACTTTTTTTCACTCACCATAATTATTTTGAGATTCATCCACGTTGCATCAAAATTTCATTCTTTTCAATTGTTGAATAGTATTTTATTTATGGGTGCGCTGCGGTCTGTTCCTCCATTTGCCAGTTGACGGACTCTCAGGTTGTTTCCAGTTTGGGGGCTGTACAAACAAAATGGCTGGGAACGTTTGTGCACAGGCCTCACAGGGACACGCACCTGCACTCCTCTAGGGTAAGGGCCTAGGAGAGGAATGCCTGGATCACATGGGAGGTGCATGTTTACCTTCTTAAGAGACCTACAAACTGATTTGCAAAGGGCTTGCTCCAAAGCTGCTCCGTATTTCTGTCTGTACGTGGTATGGCCAGTCTTTAGTAGCCATTCTTGTGGGTGTGTAGTGGTGTCTCACTGTGGTTTTACCTTGCGTTTCCCTAATGACTTATGAAGCTGAGCGTCTTGCTTATTTACCATCCAAATATGTTTTCTGTTGAAGTGTCTGTTCATATCTTTTGCCTGTATTTAAACCTAGGTTGTTTGTTTTTTTATTATTGAGTTTTGAACATTCTTTATGTATTCTGAGTACAAGTCTTTCATCAGACATGATTTGCACATTTTTTCTCCCAGTGTGGCTTGTCTTTTCATTCTCTGAGGTAAATTTTAAAGGGCAGAAATGTCAATTTTGATAAAGTCCAATTGATCCATTTTTATCTTTTATGGATCATACTTTGGATGTTGTGTCTAAACAACCTTCGCCTAACTCAAGATCATTAAGATTCTTTTCCTGTGTTTTCCTGTGAAAGTTCTATAGTTTTTGATATTTAGGTGTATGCTTGCACTTGAGCTACATTTCATACATGGTGTGAGGAATGGGTTGGATTTTATTTATTTTTGGTGCAGGGATACTCGGTGGTTTCAGTTGCACTTGTTGACAAAGACCGTTGCTTCTCTATTGAAAGAATGTGCACTTTTGTCAAAAATCAGTTTTTGTGTATGTGTGGATCTATTTCTGGATTCTCGGTTCTGTTTCATGGATTTATTTTTGTGTTTTGGTGCCAATACCACAGGGTCTTGATTACTGCAGCTTGATTAAAGATTGAATTTGGGCGTTGCTAATTCTTTAGCTTTGTTCTTTTTAAAATATGTTTTGGGCATTCTAGGCCCTTAGCATTTTCCATGTAACTTTTAGAATCAGCTTGTCAAGTTTTACAAAGTAGCCTACTTGGTATTTTGATTGCATTGAATGTAGATCGGTTTGGGACAGCTTCACAGTATTGCATCTTCCAACCCATGAATGTAGTACTTCTCCCCGTTTGTTGAAATCTTTACTATTTCTCAGCAGTGTTTTGCGGTGTCAGTGCACAGGTCTTGCATATCTTTTGTTATATTTATTCCTAAGTATTTCTTATTGCTTCTGTTATAAATTATTTGGGTATTCTATATTCCATGTCTCTGGTTCTCGTCTTGAACATATGTAATACAGATATAATAAGTGTTTTAATTTGCCTGCTGATTGTAAGATATGTGTTAAAATTTTGTTTTATTCTTTGCTATAATCTAGAAATATTCAGGTTGCTCCTTGCTAGTGTGTAGAAACAGAATTGTTGTTTTTAAGGACATTTGGATTATTTCTAGTTTTTGGCTATCACAGATAAAACCTGCTATGGATATTCGTGTACAGCATCTTGAGTTGGTCTTCCATATTTTGAACAGACCCCAGTTGGTTTTGCTGCTTTTTGTTTCTTTGATTTTTCTCTGTTATTTATCTGTTTTCAGTTTATTGGTTTATAGTCTCATCTTTATCCTTGCTTTTTGTTTATTTTCTATTCTTTTTCTAGTTTTTTGACATGAGAGTTTAGATAATTGATTTGAGACCTTTTTTCTAATGTAAACTTTCAGTGCTACGAATTTCCCTCTCACAACTGCTTTAGCTACATGTCTCCAGTTTTGGTATACTGTATTTTCTTTTTTATTCAGTTTTTTTATTAAGTTTTTTCAAAGGACAAGCTTATGGTTTCCTTGATTTTCTCCATTGTTTTTCTGTTTTCTGTCTCACTGATCTCTGCTCTGATGTGTATTAGTTCTTTTTGTCTAAGACGCTTAGGTCATTGGCTCAGGATCTTCCTACTTTTCTAAGTAGACAGTTACTTTTCTTAATTAGTTGACTGCTTGACCAATTACTCTCTTTATCCCTTTGCTTTGAAATTTTTGCTTTAAAATTTTTGCTTTAAAATCATATTTGTCTGATATTAATATAAATCATGTGATACAATAACATTTCTTTTGATCAATGCTGTATAGTATTTAAGCCATGGTCTTCCATATACCATGGCGAACTATTGTGTATCTTTTCCATTCTTTTACTTTTAACCTATTTGTCTCTATCAGTATGCCCCTATTTGTTTTTTATTACTTCTAGCTGTTCATTGTTCTCTTTCTTTTTCTGCCTTCCTTTGAATTAGTTGTTTTTTATGATTTTATTTTTTCTTCTTTGTTTTCTTTGAGCTCTAACTTGTGTTATTTTATTGACTGCTTTAGAATGTGTATCACGCGCATGTGACTTATCCTAGTGATATTCACGTAAAGTAAACGAGTCACACACTAGTATATTTCTATTTCTTTGTGCTGTTGTTGTTATACATTTCTGTGTATGTTGTAAACTTGATAGTATTTTTTTGCACATTAGGTTAAGAAAAGAATGTCTCTGCATTTGCTCATGTGGTTACCTTTTCTGGTGTTCTTCATTCCTCTGTGGAGACCCTGCTTCCATCTGGCATCATTTTCCTTCTCATTGAAGGACTTCCCTTATTATGTGTTGTAGTTCAGATCTGGGGTGCATCCTTTCAGCTTTTTATATCTGAATGAGTCATTATTTTGCTCTGTGTTCACAGTATCCTTTAGCTGGGTATAAAATTTGGAGTTGACATTGTTTTCATTGAGAATTTGCTGACATTCTTATCTTTGCTCTTCTGTACCTAACATGTCTTTTATCTCAGATGACTTTTCAGATTTTCTCTTGATTTTCCTGGTTTTTACCTTTATGGTTTGTGTACCTGTAGTTCATTATGCTTCTTGGATCTTTGGGTTTATAATTTTTATCAAATTCGGAAATTTTTCAGTCATCATTTCTTCAAAAAATTTTTTCCTGTACCTTTCTCTCTCCTCTCTTTTGGGAGGTCTAGTTTCATGTATATTAGGTCTCTTGAAGTTATCCCACAGATAACTGACGCTTTGTTCATTTTTTAACTTTTTTTTCTGTATTTCATTTTGGATAGTTTCTATGCCACATCTTCAAATAAACTAGTCTTTTCTTCATTTTCTAATATGCTGTTAATGTTACCAAACTATTTTGGTCTCAGACATTGTAGCTTCCTCTCTAGAGATTTTTTTTTTAAGAGTTAAAATTCAGTCACCTATTAACTCTTTGTTTTTATTGAAGTTTAGTCAAAAATTACTATTTTAAATTGTTATTTATTTATTTATTTATTTATTTTTTCAATGGAGGTCCTGAGAATTCAGCCTGGGACCTCATGCATTTTAAGCATGCATTCTACCACTAAGTTATACCCGTCACCCCCATCCTCCTCTAGAAATTTGATTTGGGTGTTCTATATTCCATGTCTCTGGTTCTCTTCTTGAACATATGTAATACAGATATAATAAGTGTTTTAACTTGCCTGCTGATTGTAAGATATGTGTCAGTTCTGGATTGTTTAGATTTATTGATTTTCCTTATTTCTGAATCACAGATACTTTGCTGCCTTCCTGCCTACCTGGTAACTTGTAGTTAGATGCTGTGCATTGTAAATTTTACTCTGAATGTTCCTGGAGATCTTTGTATGTCTATAAACTTTCTTGAGCTTAGATATAACTAAGTTACTCTGAAGTGCTTTGATCCTTTTGGGTCTTGGCTTTGGATTTGTTAAGTGGATTCAGGCCTGATGTCAGTCTGGGGCTAGTTGTTCTGCACCACTGGGTATTCTGCTCAGTGCCTGGTGAACGGTGAGGTCTTCCCACCTGGCTGACGGGAGCAGGCACCGTGCCGGGCCCTCTGTGCCCTCCCAGCTGGCGCGCCCAGCACAGTCCTTCCCTGCAGTTCTTTCTTTGGCTCTGGGCAGTGCCCTCTCATGCAGGCGCCCATCAGCTTCTGCTGCACCTCAGCTGGGTGAGGGGGCACCTGCACATTTCCAGGGTGCTCTCTGGGCAACTCTCTCTTCCCGTGTCCTGTGAGCTTGGGCCACGTCAGGCTCCCCGGCTCTGAGCTCTGCCTCCTGTGCCCACAGAGACCACTGGGCTCCACCTGGTCCCTTCCCTCTGCTTGGATTTTTATGTTGGCAGTTTCTCTCCTGTCATCACTTTGGTCATTCAATAAATAATATCAGGACTGAATATTTTAGCTTTTAGCGAGGGGCTACGTAGTAATAACATTTTTTTAAAATAAAACTCTTTCATACTTATTCTATAAAAGTGAGTGCTGTGGTGAGTGCTTGTCCTGCCCCGACCCTGCTGCCCCGCGGTGGTGAAGGGCAGCTTCCCAGGCCTGGCTCTCTCTCCTGACAGAGACGCCGTGGTTGGGGACCTGATGCCAGCCGGCATGGTCGCCCTGGTGGAGTGTCCCTCATTCTCTTCCTCAGCACCCCCTTCCCACATGTCTGCCATGGCCAGTACCATGAATGGAGAGGAATGTGTGCTGGCTGTTGATACTGAAGACAGGCTAGACTCAAATCTATGGCAAGAAAAGAAGGGGGAGGTAAAAGCAGGTGGTAGAGCAATGAAGCAATCTTAGATCAGGAAGGAAAAGGCAGCTGATTACTAGCTTATTGTAAAGTATATGAAAAAGGATACAGACGAATAGCCAGATGAAGAGGTGCACAGGAGGGTGTTCTGTAAACGTCTGTGAGGTCAAGGTGGTAGGTGGTCTTGTTGAAATCGTCTGGATCTTTACTGATTTCTGTCTACTTGTTCTATCACCTGTTGCAAGTTGGGTTTTGAGATCCCAGCTGTCATTGTGGATTTGTCTCCTTTTGACATTTCTGTCAATTTTTCCTTCACGTGTTTTGGGTCTTTGTTATTAGGTGTGCATATCTTTGTAATTGTTTTATGTTCCTGATGTTTGACCCATTTTTCACTGTGAAATGTTTCTCTTTGTCTCTACTAACATTTCTTGAGTCTGTTTTGTGTAATGTTAGTGTAGCCACTCCAGCTCTCTTAATGGTTCCTGTTTTCCTGGTAGATCTTTTTCCATCCTTTTACTCCCAACCTTTTATGTCTTTGAGTCTAAAGTTTGTCTCTTGTTATGCACCTTTTAGTTAGATCTTGCTTTCTTTAATCCAACTGCTAGAGTTTGTCTTCTGGTTGAGATGCCTAGGCCATTCACACTTAATGTAAGTGTAGACGTGGTTGGATTTACATCTCTTAGTATGTGTGTATTTGGGGGTGTTTTTATTTTGCCTTCATTTTTGAAGGATAGTTTTGCTGGATATAGTATTCTTAGTTGATAGAACTTTTTTCCTCTTATCACTTTAAATTTGTCACCCCCACTGGTTTCCCGCATTCATTGTTTCTCAGGAGATGTCATAATCGCATTTTGTGTCTTTTTCCCTCTTGTGGCTTTCATGATTTTCCCCTTGTCTTTGGTTTTCAACAGCTTCAGTCTAATGTGTCTGGGGTGTGGATCTCTGTGTTTATCCTACTTGGGGTTTGTTAGTTCTTGGAGCTGTCGATTAATGTTTTTCATCCAATTTGGGGTTTGGGCCTGTATCTGTTCAGGTACTTTTTCTGCCCCTTTTTTCTCTTCCCTCTTTTTTTTTTGTGGGGGAGGTGCAGAATTCCCATTATGCGTATGTTTGTATATTTAATGTTGTCTCCCAGGTATTTGAGACTTTGTTTATTTTTACTCAGTCTTTTTTCTCCTGTTCTCCAGATAGAGAATAATAGAAGTTGTATAGTCTTCAAGTTGTATGGTTCTTTTTTTCTGCCATTTCAGAGCTGCTGTTTTGTCCAGCTGGTGAATTGTTCATTTTGGTCATTGTACTTTCCACCCTCAAAACTTCCTTTTTGTGTTTCTTTTCATTAAATCATTGTTACCATATTTTCCTTGGCTATCATGTTTTCTCTGGTTTCCTCAAACCCTTGGAACGCATTTATCACAGCTGCTGTTAGGTTGTTGTCCGCTAGACCCAGCACCTGGCCCCTCAGAGTTAGTTTCTGTTCGCTGATTGTCTTCCTGCGTACGGCTCACACTTCCCAGTGTTTTTGTGTAGCTCACAATTTTTTATTGAAAACTAGACATTTTAGATTGTGTTGTGTCATGTGGACTCTGACCTTTATTTTTTTTTTAATTTGTAAATGTTGCTACAATTCTTTGACTGTTTTGTAACATGCCTGGAATGACTCTTTGAAATCTCCCTACCGATGTCCCATAGCTACTGATGTCATGGCTTCACTTTGCTATTTTCATTTTTGTTTTCTAGCCTGACCTCTAGGATTTGCTCCATATCTGCTTGGCATAGCGCCCAAGCCTGCTGAGTTTTCCCTTCTGTGGATGGATCTCTGTGTGGGTGGGGCAGGGAGTGCATGGAAGTCAGTATTCTAGCAGTTTTCCTGTGTGTGTACCCGACTTCCCGCTTTCCTGAGTTCATGTGCCCCAGGTCACCCGGGCCGCCACGATGTCCTCAGTGAGCCCTTCTCTGCTCCCTGACTTCCAGGATCTTCCTGTTAGATCCCTGGCTAGTTCTCAGGTCTAAACTCGCCTAGTCCCACTACTCCTCAGGCCAGCAGTGAGGCAGGCTCTCCTTTATGTTCTCTGTTGCCCTTGGCGCCCTCTGACTCCCAGGATCTCTGCCCCTGCTCTGCACCAGCGAGCGCCCCTGGAGGCAGGGCCCGTCCTGGCCGGGCTGTGCTCCAGCTCGTGGAGACCAGCCCCAGGCGGGAACACCACAGGCTCCCCTGTCCCTGCCCGAGTGCAGCAATGTTTCTCAGTTTGTTGTTTGCCCTTAATTGATTTGACAAGCCCTGGAATCACTGTGTCTTACAATTCTGAATGGTTTTATAGTTTTGTGGGGAGAGGATTTGCCAACTTCTTCCCTCCACCATAACTCAGATCTGGCCCTTCATTGATGCTTTTGTAGCCTAACTTGTCCCTCAGAAGACTCGACCTAATGCTAAATGCTTGAGGGGTGTGATCTCACGTAGCTCTTTAGATGGAGGGGGCAGGATATAGAACTTGGTCTTGCAGCTGGGGCTGCCGCATGAGAACTTGCCCAGAAGTGAGGCCCCCAGACCAGCTGGCCCAGTGCAAGTGTCTTCCGGTGTGCTCATCACGGGGGCTCTTCTGTGGGAGGCAGGGCTGGGGGGAGCCGGAGTCAATCTTCAGTTCTTATTTTTTGAGGTTCGTTCTTCCTGACTTTCTACTCTGCATTAGCTGTCAGGCAGCGTTTTAGTCTCACTGCTTCTGTGCGGTATGTCATGACTTTGGGCCTTGCCTGTGGTGTGCTGGTTGGGAGCAGTCACTTTGTGCTTCCTGTTCATTTGTCTTCCAGGCGCAGAAGGCCTCAGGGTGGAGTCTGGCCGGCAGGGCTCAACAGACCGGCGCCACGACCCTCTCACAGTCATGGATGGCGTCAACCGGATCGTCTCCATGCGGTCAGGTGGGAGGGGAGGTTGAGGTGCCTTTGTAGAACAGAAGAGTGACCATTACTGAACAGAGTGTTACCACTTCATTCTCACGTGAGATTTCAGGAAGGGACAATACGTGATTACCCACAAAATACAGCAGATTTTATCTGCCAGTACTTTCAGTAAGATCATTATCCAACGGATGTTAGTACCTCACTCACCACTGATGGGTGGGACTCCTGGGTGACCGGTGTGAGAGCAGGTCCTTGTTGGGGGCACAGGCCGTCCAGGAGGCCGGCCTTACCCAGACAGTGGAGATGGTGCTGGAAAGAGTGTGGGAGGGCCAGGCTCGTGCTACAGAGCTTCTTAAGGGGATTTGTTTTTTAATTGATGCTGTGAGGGCATGGGCTCCACACGGAGTGTGCGCTCTGTGCGTGGGGAGGACAGAGCGCTGGGGTAGACGGGAGCGGTCACCTGCGGGCCTCTCCCTGCTCTGCTGACAGGCTCCCCGTGGCTGAGCAGGGGTTGAGTCCCTCTGTACCGGGTCTTATTAAATGCTCTCTCACGGGGCTTTTTAGAATCATCAGTGCAGGTATTTGTATGTGCGTGCGATCTCTTCAGACTATTTTTATCCTTCATCTGGAGCAAGTGTCTGCTAATGTTTCCTGGCATAACTGCGCCCCTCTGCCTTTGTAGCAGAGGCAGCCGCAGCCTGAATATAAATGATTGGCCTGGCTGTGTCCCAGTGAAATTTTCCTCGCAAGACATTACTTCGGATGAAGGATGTGGTCACAGATGAGCATGGCTTTCTTTCCGGCATTTCGACAAATGTCAATGTGGTTTTAGTCATGTTGGGAGATGTGCCTGGTGTCTCTGCTTCCAGCCGGATCCCTTCCGAGCCACTCCCAGCCCGCTGCCTGGTGGCCCTTCTAAGTAGAAGCCTGGTTGGGGTGGCGCACTGCAGCCCTGTCTGTCTGCTCCCCAGGCTCTGGCTGGGCTGCGCCATCCTCCTGAAGGTGGCTCTTCCATGCTGAGCTGCCCCTGTGCCCAGGCCTTTGCATACTTGCACCCTCTTTGGGAAAGGCTGGGGCTTTCTCATCCATTGCATGGGAACCACTGTCATGTCAGACCTTCCCCAGGAAGCCTCCCCGTGGCCCCTGACCTGGCTGTGGGCAGAGGCTGGCTCTGCAGGCCCCTCACACAGCATCATGGGTGCATGTGAGTATCTCCCTTGGGGCGTTGCCTGCCTGCTCCCTGCTTCCCCACTTTTTGGCGCAGGGTGTGTTGAGGGCACAGTGTGAACGCATGTGAGGAGTGGGCTGGAGGAGCCAGCTGTGCTCCAGACAGGGCGCAAATGACTCTGGGTCTAAAGAAGTCGATGTTGATCTGATGGTGGGCGAACCCCACACCAGTGTTGTTCGCTCTCCCAGGCTAGGAGTGGTCCAACTGGTCCAGCGAGCTGCGCATCCCAGGGGACGAGCTGAAGTGGACGTTCATCAGCGATGGGTCTGTGAACGGGTGGGGCTGGCGCTTCACCGTCTACCCCATCACACTGGCCACGGGTAAGGAGGGGCCCGGCCTCCAGCCGCCAGGGCTTGCTGACCCCGCAGGGTGGACACACGTCATTTTCACCGAGTGCCTCGCGGGCCGCCTTCTCCTGTTGTGTGGGGAGCCAGCGCTGCCCAGGGCCCCACCACGGCGAGGGTCCGAGCCGCAGTGAGCCGCCTCCGCTGTCCAGCGGCCAGGGTGTCAGCCCCCCTCCCCGCCCAGTGTTCCACTGCTCTTGCTGGTTGCCTTCCTTAACCCGTTTGACTTTCAGGTAAAATGTCAGTGTACAGAACGTACCTATGTGACCTTGACAGTGACAGGCCCCTGGACCCCTCTCTGACTACGGGTCCACCCCTTGTTGGTTGGGCTGAGCGAGACTCCTTGTCAGGGAGCCTTCGCCTGCTCCACCGGGGGGACGTTTATTGTGCTTTTTCTTTTTCTTTTTTTTTTTTTTTTGTATATGTATATTTTTATTGAAGTGTAGTCGGTTTACAATGTTGTGTCAGTTTTTGGTGTACAGCATAATGCTCCTTCTTCAGGCCCTAAAGACCTCCTTTCCAATCTCTGCGTCCTCTCCTGTCCATCGGTGGACTTGGTGACATGTCTGTCGGACTTCCAGCTCAACCTTGCCTCGAACAGAAGCACCATCCCCTGCCTGGCGGCATCTCTGGCGGCCTGTGCGCAGCTGAGCGCCTTAGGTAACGGCACGTGTGCTTCCAGGTCTGTCCTGCTCCGAGGGAACCGTGCTCATCCTCTGACCCTCTCTGTCCACTAATTTCAGCTGCCAGTGACAGGATGTGGGCCCTTCAAAGACTGAGGGAGCTGCTTACAATCGAATTTGCGCAGTCAGTTAACATAGGCTACTTGGAGACGATGGGGAAATGAGAGCTGTGGTGTGAAATTTTACATTACAGTTTCTAGACAGCTGACCCTTTGGGACTGGAATGTTGGCTTTAATACTTTAAACTCCTAAATCTCAGATGAAATACAAGTCAGTCAGTTTTACCTTTTGCTAAAACTGCTGGAGTTAAGTGTTTTGGAGGATGGCAGTTGTCATACATGAGGAAAAGCCGGTGTTTGAATTAACTGTAGTGTCTAAGCCTGCCTTTCCACCCCTGGCCGAGCCCCCACCACCTTGTTCCATTTGCAGCTCAGTGATGTTCGTTACCACAGAGGTAACGTGAGAACAGATATTGTAAAGGGGGGTTAATAAGACCTCAAAACAAAGTTCAGTGTTCATTGTGTGTTTCAGGGTTCACCGCTGTTTTCCTGTCTGGGTCAAACTTCTGGCTTCTCGTGGGTTTGCATCCCATACCTGACAGCCGGGAAGACCCTTTTCTGAAATGCCCTGTGTTCCCCTTTCCAGGTCCTTCCATTCCCCTGGATGTTCTCTCAGCATCAAACTCCTCCTCTCAGCTGATGGTGAAGTGGAACCCGCCCTCTCTGCCCAGCAGCAGCCTGAGTTCCTACATCGTGCAGTGGTGGCACCTGCCTCAGGACAGCTGCCTTCACGGCACAACTGCTGCCCCAAAGGTGAGCTCCCAGCCCCAGCTCCGCGTGTCCCTGTTCCCGGGAGCAGGCCAGCCCTCGGCGGGGACCCAGCAGCGGTGGCGATTACCAGTGCAGACAGCCCCTCCTTTTCCCCACCAGCCTGTGCAACCTGGCTCTCCTTGGGCTCCTCTTTTCCAAGCAGACAAAATCCCCATCAGGAAGTAGGCCGATGGCATCATCAATGGCGAGGAGGTGATGGAGAATCTCAAGACCAAACTGTGGTGGCGAGAAAGGGCTGTGCTGCACTTGTCCCAAAACCAAGGCTGAGAAGCAAGCCGAGAAAGAGGAGGCCGAGGGCTGCAAGATCTTCAAGAATTCCCTGCACAACGCCGTCTTCATGCCCAGTACCTGCCCTCTGAGGATGACTCCAGGCGGGGTCTGGTGCTGTCTCACCACCCTGGTCTTTGTAGGTCAGCAGCCTCAAGGTGAGCCCCAGTGGCCGTGGAGGAGGGACAAAATAGAGGCTGTGGGCATGGCTGGGTAGGATTTCTGCACAAAGGAAGGGGCTCAGAGCCTGAAGCCTGCCCTGGGGTGGGGTGGGGTGCAGGCTGGCTGTGTGACAGGTGACAGGTGCAGCTGACCCTCAGCCCAGTGCAGAGAGCCCAAGGGCTCAGAGAGCAGAAACCACTGGGCCACACTTGCAGAAACCCGTGAGCAGAGGAGCCAGGATTTAGGCCTTTCCCACCCCTCCTGTGGCCTCTCAGCCTGGCTGAGGAGGAAGGGAGCCGGGTGAGAAAAATCAGAATCAGTTTTGAAAGGAGCCCCACTTCAAAGCATAGCCAGGTGCCATGGGCACCCTGGACAAGCAGGTTTCGGAAGCAGCATGAAAGACAGCCTTTAAAAGCAAGCGGCCCCTGCCCCAAGCGTCTGTCTGCTCCGCTGCAGAGGGAGGTCCATGTGCAGGGCAGCATTATTCAGACCACCCAAAGCTGGGAGCAACCCACGTGTCCTCCAGCAGCTGAGCGGGTGAACAAGTGTGGCCTTTCTGGGCACTGGAATATTATTTAACCAAGAAAAGGAACGAGATTCTGAAGCCTGGATGAAACTTGAGAACATGCCGAGTCGAAGCAGCCAGGTATCGTATGATTCCATGGACATGAAACTAGAACAGGCAAGTTCATAGCAACAGGAAGTGAGTTAGTGGTTACCGGGGCTAGGGGAGGGGACACGGGAGTTATTCCTTACTGTGTGTAGGACTTCTGTTTGGAGGGATGAAACATTTTGGAAATGGTGGTGATGGTTGCACAGCATTACGAATAATCAGTGACAGTGAATTATGCACCTAAAAGAAGTTAAAATGACCAAATTTTGTTAGTTTTTTTTTTAAACTTTATTTTACTGCAACAAAAATTAGTGGGAAAAAAAGAAAGGTGGAGGGACATTCAGCAGGGAGACTTTGTGATTGGTGTCTGGGGAAGGAGATGGAAACGGAGTGGTGGCCGCTGGCTCCGTTTTCTTCCTGAAAGATTATCGAGCAGAGTTTTGAAACAACCTCATGCCTGAAATCTGGGCAGAGGAGCAGGATTTCATACCAGCCTTGTCTCTATGAGCCCGTGTCCCCAACCCCCCACGGCACCCCATCTGCCAGCCCGCTGCCCGCCTGCTTTCCAGGGATCCCTCATCTTCCAGCCCCCGACCCGGGGGGCACCGGTGGCCCCGAGCTTCTGCTTAGTCTGCAGTTGCTCTGCCCTTAAACGCTAGCCGAGGTTGGAGCAACGAATGGTTTTGAAAGAGATTTTTTTCTTTTCTGTCAAGTGACCCTCCTGATATTTGTTTAATAGTCAAAGATAGACATCTTGCTTTGAAAAATCATTAAAACAGGAAATGAAGACCTTTTAGAACCAGAGGCACTATTTCCTCTGCAGAATGAAGCTCTTGTCGCTCAGCCCCCTTCTGCCCACGCCCTCCTCCCCCACAGGTAAAACCGCGGACCCTCCAGCCCCGCGCAGCCCGCCGGTGACATCTGTTCACTGAGGGATGGTAGGGCTGTGGCTCATGTGTTAGTCCAGATATCTGTATGTCACGTGTGGTTCTGAGAGTCAGAAAGTTTGAGGGCTGGAAAAGAGCTCAGAGATGTTTCAAAACTAGAGCCCAGGTTCAGGGGCTTGTCCACCATCTGAATTCATTAATGATCCACCTGGGGCTTGGCCCTCCTTTCCCACACTCCAGGGCTCTTTCCCTTCCCGGCATCGGTTCTCAACACCGTCCATCTCCCCATGCCAGTGGAGGCTCGGCCGGTGTTACTTCCTGTGGGCACAGAAGAGGATGTGTTTTGAGTGTCCCAGGCAGGCTGGGCAGGAGCGGTCCGTTTATTCTGCATCAGAGGCGGCTGGTTATGTTGCTGTCTTGTCCCCCCGACCTGCCCGAGGTTCAGGTTGTGAGTCCGGGCTCTGGAAAGGTTTTGCTAAAAAGCCCTGTGCCTTTCTGCTTATGGTTACAAGGCAGTGCCTGTTTTCTCATCAGATGTGGACCACAAGATCCGGTGGTGCGAGGGCAGAGCTGTGGGTGACACAGGTACTATGAATGCCTCATGTTCATGTTGATTTCAGGATAGGTTTCCTCTGTGCCGGGTTCCCCTGCTCAGTGCGTGTGTCCACCCTGCGGGGCTGGCGGCCTCTCTCTGAAATCTAGTCCCACTTCCTGGTCTCTTCCCATAGGACAGATGTAATACTGTGGCTTGCCCATGGTGAGGTGCCGCAGTTGATAAGAACCTCATGTGTGTGTTTTTCAAGACTCCTACTGAGGCTTGCATCTGATGTCCGCACAGTTTCCGACAGAATTCAGGTAGAAGGAGCGTTCAGGTAACAGAATGACTGAAAAAATCATAAAGGGAGGTTTTCTGTTTCACAACCAGATTGTCCAAAGACAATTTTTATTTCCTTCAGTTCATTCTAAGTACAGTTTGTCTGGGAGCTTAAAGCCCGTCAAGTCAGGTTTAGTGTGTTACGCGCTGTCTGACGTGCCCCGTGTGTCCTGAAGCAGGCCAGCAGCTGGGGCTCATGAGCTGCTCTCCCGCGTCCGTGTCTGGGGGAATAGCTGTCGCTGATCGCTGCCTTTGTATCTTAAGTCAGGTGGTTTGGCTTAAGTGACTGAAATGTCAACAGATGTTGAAGAGTCAAAAAGGTTTTCCGCTCGGAGTAAGCTGTCCGGTGGGTGGGAGTGGGGAAAGCTGGGGGTGATGTTTGCCACTGGTCAGTCACACTGTTGGGAGGCGAGGCTGCTTACAGAGAATGGGGGATGCAGCATTCTGCCTGCCCCCTGCCTTCCTGGCGGTGTCCTGTGTGGCCTCCCTCCCCATCCCCTGTCAACGGCTCTGCAGCCTCTGGGAGTGTGGTGTTTGTAAATAGACTGCTGAGTGAGCTCATGGTGTCATCCCAGGTAAATGGGATTGGGCCCTGGGAGGGGTTTTGACCCAGTAGTATTTTGCGGTGAGTTAAACCCAAGCAACTTCCTACTTGTAGACCCGAGTGGGTGTTGTGTTGGTTTTGAAGAGATGGCAGGAAATTTGTTCTGGTGGGTGTCAAAAAAGGTCTTCCTAGCAACAAGTGTGGTTCCCTGTGCCCTCCCCTTCCAGGAAGGTAGGCTGGTTTGTCGAGTGTGAGGATGGGGAGCTCTCAGCCTCGTTTTCCAGCCTTTCCTTCCCCAGCATCAGGAAGGCGGATACAGTGGGGCCCGTGGCCAGTTTTGGGTGCTCATTACCCTCACGATCTGTCTCTGTTGGGCCCTGTAAGCACTAGGAGCCTGCTTTAAGGTTTCCTGGGGGAGCCATCTCTCACAGAAGCGGCCGTTGGAAGAGCCACGCCCCAGCTTCCTGGGCGCCTCACCTGCATCTGGGGTATAGATGTTCTTGCCCTGGTGATTCCAGGCAGTCCCTTTTCTGTCCTGTCCTTCTAAGCCCTACTGAGACCCATGGCAGGGATGCTGCCCCTGTCATGGGCAGGGCCTTGGGGAGGCCACAGGTGGTCATCGCGGAGCGGGAGGCAGAGCCAGGCTGGAAAAGACCTCCAGGGCTGTGACAAACATAGACAGACCCCTCTCAGAGGAGGAGGGGCCTGGAGGTCCAAGTGAGTGCTGGCTGCTGGCATCTTGCTTTTATTCCCCAGTCGCAGGGGGTCAGAAAAGCCACCACCACAGGCCTATGAGCCCCCTCTGCCCACCTCCCTGGGCCTGCACCCCACACCATCGGTCTGTGCAGCAGATGGCGCTGACATTCTGATGCAGCAGCCATGGTGCTGCTGAGCCAGGGGCTGGGGCGTTAGTTTGCCTCCGGCAACCACTGAGAAACCACTGCCAGCCGGGAGGCAGTGTGCGTGGCGAGTCTGAGGTTTGCAGTGCAGAGAAAGCATAGTAAAAAACGAGGAAGGGAATCCCTGTGTTATTTGTTGGTTCTCATCCAACGCACCTGAATAGCTCCTTTTATTCCAAGGTTAAGATTTTTCTTTTCTTTCTCTTACTCTAACCTAAGTCATAGAAGAGACAAGAGGGGGAGGCCCTCACGTATAAGCCAAGTTTCTCTCTTCCTTAAAGACCCAAAAGGAAGCAGAGGGAGCCATGCAGGCTGCCAGCACCACCATATCCAGCTGAAACAGGAACACCGCGGTGGTGGACACCTACAACACTGCAGACCCGGAAGAGCTTGAGACGTAGTACTGTTTCTTCGAAAGCAGAGTGTACAAGGAGAGAACTGTAATCTCTAACTTCTGGCCTTTCGTTTTGTACCGCATCAATACCCACAGCTGTAACCACGAGGCTGAGAAGCTGGGCTGCAGCGCCTCCAACTTTGTCTTTGAGAGAACCGTGCCTGCAGGTATGGCGTGATCCAGCTCGCACCATTCCCAACTCACTTACAATCAAGGGGAGAAGGTCATGGGTTACAGACATGGAGGCCGACACCTTAGTCTCAGTCATGTTTATTAAAGAACAGGTGATCATCTGCAGGCAGCCTGGTGGCCCAGCAGCCCGAGGGGTAGCGTTCTTTCACGGTGACACCTCTCCCCGCTCCCATTCTCTCCACGCGGAGAACCCAAGAGCAGGGAGCTCGAGTCAGGGTCAGTTCTTTCCCTTCTGGTTGGTTCACGTTGTACATTCCCACGGCCCCTTACCCTCATTTGTGCGCAGCGGGTTTGCGGGGTCCCTGCTGAGTTCTCAGAGATGCAGCGGAGTCCCCAGTTAGCTGTCTCGATTAGCATGATCAGAGCAATCCTCCAGGTCAGCTCCTGGAGCAGCCTTTGGTCCTCCTTGTTTGGTCTTCACCTTCCCCTTGTAAGTTAGAAGCTGCCTGTGGCTCAGCCAGCCACCCACCCACCTTTAAGGATGGGTAACTGCCCCGTCCGCTTCCCTGTGGAGTTGGCAGGTATGCAGAGCACAGAGTGACTGCAGCCTGGGAGTGGGGCCTCCTGGGCACGGCTCTAGCACCTGTGTGGAGTTGCCAGCCTCCCTGGCCTCCGTCTCCTCCCCTCCCAGGGGAGACGCAGCCCAGCTGATGTCTCAGAGCCTTTCGCAGCTGGAACTTGCAGTGACTTCTGCTCACCACTTGGAGTCCTGGTTTAAGCAGCAAAAGCAAGGGAGCCAGCACCCCAGCCTCACTGGCAGCTGGAGGAGTGGCTGATGGACCAGCTTCCCAGCAGCTTCCTGCAGGCGGGCTCATGGACGGTCCTTCGTGCCTGCACAGGAATCACATCTGCCGTGTGCGGAGCGGAGTGCGAGGGCCCGTGTCCCGGCCTGGCGGCCGGGGGCGGCTGCTCCTGCTCTCAGCACCGTTTCGATGCTGCTTGGCTTTGGGCACGCGGCCAGTCAGGAGGCGTTGACGCGGCGGCTGTCCGCAGTCCTGCGTGCTGCGTGTAGGGGGTACTCTTAGGTTAGCCCGGGGTTTCTTTGTCCCTCCCTGGGGACCAGAATCCAGCTTTATCACTTGTTTCAGTTGTTGCACAGAGGAAGCAGATGACGTTCCTGGACCGGTGACCTGGGAGCCAAGGTCTGAGAGCTCCATCTTTTTAAAGTGGCCAGAACCTGGGAATCCCTGTGGAGCGATTCTAATCTATGAGATAAAACGTGGACCACACTCGAGGTGAGACGGGGCAGTGGCCCGTGTCCAGGTGCGTTTCCGTCACAGGCGACAGCGGAAGTTAGGCTGTGACACGGAGCACCTCCTGGCAAGATTAGGACCTTAAACAATAAAGTAAGGAGGCAAGTCCGTGAGAATTAGAGCCTTCTACCTGTTCCTCGCTCCTTGAGGGATTCTGAGTGTGCCAGGAGCTGGCTTATTCTCGCCCTCAAGGCACTCCTGTGTTGCAGAAAATGATTTTTCAGTCTGTATTACATTCGGCTTAATGATTTAGTCTTTCTGGAACTCTTTTTGATTAAAAAAATGACGTTTGGTTAACTTAGGTGTGCTGAGTTAGAGGGCTGCCACGGTGTAAGGCTTGGCTTTTCCCCCTTTACTGCAAATCGGGGTCACTGTTAGGTGGGAAGTTGCCTGGTCCTCACATGTTTGTGGGAAACTGACACGTGTTTTATTTCCCCAGGATCAGCGGGGATGTGTGTCCAGACAGGAGCACAGGAAGTGTGCAGGGGCCAAGCTGAGCCGGCTCACCAGGGGAGCTACACGGCCCGGATCCAGGCCACCTCTCTCTCTGGCAATGGGTTGTGGACCAATCCTGTGTTCTACGTCCAGGCCAAAAGTAAGGCTTGTGGAGGCAGTAGCTGGAGAAACCGAAAACAAGTGGGGCCAGGACTGGGGAGGCCTGGGTCTTTGTGGCCCTCTGATTTTCTGATTTCTGTGGCCAGCTTTCAGAAGCCAGCACTTCATCTGAGAGCCCAGGCTGGGGACCTGTGGTGCTTGGAGTCCCACACCTTATCTGATGGGCTAGGAGAGGGTCTGAGCCCCTCTTTCGATGGAGTCAGCAAGGGGCCTTTGCTCTCAACTTGGTTTATGTCTAAAGCATTTTACACAGCACTGCTTTGAACATTCTGCCTCCTGCCTTGTCAGGGATGCTGACTGGGGCTCAGGCTCAGGGCTTAGAATCCCACGGTGGGGTGGAGACCTGGGAGGCACCTCCATCTGGTCCCGCTGCTCTGGGCCAAGAGTCACTGTGACAGCACCCCAGGCTGAGGCATGGTCCCCTTCACTGCTCCTTGGTAGAACACAGGTACACATTTAAAGCAGCAACACACGTTGAAAACACAGTGCTCAGCGCTTGCCACAGAGACCGGGCCATGTTGTGAGTTTATGCTCAAACCATTGCCAAGACAGAGTTCTTTGTACATCCTTGAAGCTTATGTTATACCTAATAGTTTGTACGTCTTAACCTCCTCCCCCTACATTGCCTCCCTCCCTCCCCCCACTGGGAACCACTAGAGAAATTTATTTTTGAGTATGGTGTTAGGTGGGGCTTCAAGTTCATTGTCACCTGATAATCACATGAGCCTGGGTCTAGGTCCTGGTTCTCTATTTGTTCCTTTGGTCTATATTTAACCCTGCACCAATTTCACACCGCCCTTGGCCGAGACCCCCCAGCTTCCCAACGCAGGTGAGGTAGAGCACCGCACAGGCCAGGGGCAGGGGCTCAGGGCTGGAATGGCAGAAAATCTGAACTTGTAGAGAGACGGGCCCAGGGTCAAGCTGGCTGAAGCCAAGAGCCCAGCCCCCAAACAGGTCTTGGGGGATCTGGCAGGGAGGGGAGGAGACCTCGAATCTCTGTGTGCTAAAGTTGGGTTTACCACCCTGGCTCTTCCTTTAGCCTTCTCTGTGCCATTTATTTTTCCATGCCTCAATTGGCCCATCTGTAAAATGGGAACTCTATGTAAGGGACTCCGTGGAGACCTGCGTCCCATTGCTGCCAATGACCACTGTGGGGTCTGGGTGAGCCTCCGCTCCCCTTTGGGTCTCCATTTCACCAGCCGTAAGATGAGGGGTTTGGACAGGGCAGGCTTTAGGGATTCTCTCTTCAAGCTGCGATTCAGATAAGCCTCAACCTGAGCCCAGGAAATGTGGGTTCTGTGACCTTGGCCAAGGCCCTTCACCTTTCTGAGCTGCCTCAGTTTCCTCACCTGCAAAACGGGGACCACACAGGTCCCTACCTCAGAGGGTGGTCGTGCAGCTTTGAAACAATCCACGTAAAAGACAGATCCCATAGGAACTGCCCAAGAACTCCCAGTTCCTGTTAGTAGAGGGAGTTAGTGCAGAGCTCAGGAGTCAGGCAGCCTGGGCTGGGATTCAGAATCCACCAGGTGAGGACATCCCTGGAAGAGCTACTGTTCTCGCTGGGCCTCAGTTTCCTCAGCTGTAGATTGGGGATGATAACAGTTCCCTAGGACTGATTACAGGCTATGAGGATGAAAGACAGAACCATGTGGGACGCCTGGCACGGTGCCTGGCCCGCAGCAGGCACCCAAAATCTGCCAAAGGTGAGGCTGAAGATGCGGGTGGTGAGAAAACAGCTCCAGGCAGATGCATCAAAGCCCTTTGACCCCCAGCCCTCTACATGGACATTCCCCTCTGGCGTGGGTCCCTTTGCTCTCTGGCTCTGATGTCCTCATCTCAGCCAGAAGGTTCAGGATCTTGTAGGGGCCACACACTCCTCAGTCCCGGGAGCCCCTAAATCCTGCAGTTATTAGCCCCCCGTTTCAAGCCGCAGCAGTGCTGTGGGCCTCAGGCGATAACCTGCTTCTTGACCAAAAGTGGGGGGAGGGGAACTGGGGAACCCTCTGACCACCCTCCTTGATCCCTGTCATCCTTAGGGCCAAGGAACTTAGAGCACCCGGGGAGAAGGCCAGATTTGGTGTTGGAATAGGAAAGCTTGGATCTGCTGCAGACTAGCTGAGTGCTTCCAGGGGCCTCAGCATCCTCGTCTCTGAAGTGGGGAAATGCTGCCCTCCGGCTTGGGGATTAGAGAATTCTGGGAAAGGGCCCGGCTCACGGTAGGTGCTTAAGTCGTGTCGGCATCTCCACTCCCCTAGTGGGTGAGAAAGGGGAGTTGGCTCATGTCCAGAGCTCTGCCTGATGTGTGTGCCCGCTGGCACTGGGGGTGTGGGGGAGGGCCAGCTGCCAGCCTGAGGCCGGTTTGAAGGAACATAACGGTATCAGGAGCTGAAACTCTGGCCCCGAGCTCTGCCTTCAGAGCCGCTTGCGTGGGTCAGAATCTCTGCAGAATAGCTGAGCAGTGACCCTGGAAACCAGGGACATGAGCTGCCCCGTTGCCCCCTCACCTTGCAGGCAGTGCACATGGTGGACATAGTTGTCCTGGTCATCACAGTTTAGATTGTGCCTGTCACAGCTCACCATCAGGATGGCTTTACCCACCAGGCCCCCAGACCCACTGCCGCTGCCAATGGCAAAGCAGAGCTGGTGGTGGGGTCCCAGAACAGACCAGCACCTCCCTCCCCCGTGTCCCCCTGGCCAGCCTCCAAACCCCATCTCTTCATCTTCACCCCACCCTCTGAGGACAGGTCCACTCCTGCTCAAGAAATGGAAATGGCTCCCTAGTGCCCACACCGTCAAGTCTAACTACATGGCTGTCTTTCATGGATGTCCGTGTTATGTCTCCAGCCAGCATCCTCTTTCCCTAGGCAGCTTCCTGACTGTAAGATCCATTCCTCCCTCCAGGTGTTGGCCCCTGCCGTCCCCGCACCTGGAATGTTGTCCTTCTGGCATCGCTCTGGAGCCCAGCTCAAGTGGACTTAAGTAAGTCCTTCTTGCTCACAAGCCCATCTTGACCTTCTTCTCTGAGCTCCCAGTGCATTAAGTGCCACCACAGTCCAGCCCAAAGCTCTTAGTTTCATCCTTGGTAGATTTCCCTTTTCACCAAGTTTAGGGGCTTGACATACTACTGGCCAAGGGCCACATTTGGCTCAGCCACTGCCTGTTTTTCTAAGTGAAGTTTTATTGGGACACTGTCACATCCCTTTGTTTCCGTGTTGCCTGCAGCTCTCATCCCACAGTGGCAGAACCAAGTACCTGCAGCGGAGACAGCATGGCTCCAAAGCCTCAAATAGTCACTAGCTTGCTCTTGGAGAAAGTGTTTGCCGACCCCCAGTCTAGACTGAAAATCCAGAAGGACTCTTCCCTTCAAAGGAAGGTTTGGGCACCTGTGTGCTTGAAAATTCTTGGGGATTTTTCTCCCAGTGGAAGACCCCCAGGCATGCCTGGTTCCTCTTTGGCCCCCCCAACCTCGGCATCAGCCGGGAGGCAGGGGGACACCTGAGGGGCCTCATCCCTCTTAACCCAGCCTGGAGCAGCTCCAAGCTCCATCCCCCGTTCTGGGCCCAGCCAGAGATCCCCTGCCTTGTCCACAAAGCCCCTGTCCTGCTTGACTTCACAGTTCAGGTCACAGTCCAGGGCTGTGTCTGCAAGGGGAGGGCAGAGGGTAAGTCACCACGGGGTTCCCAGGAACCCAACACAGGCCCATGGCCTCCACCTTCTAACCTGTCTTAGGACCCACCTGGGGCCAGGCAGACAAGTCATTTCCAAGAAGACAGTGCCCAGAGGTGGGAGCATCTGGAGCCCCCCACCCTGGGCCTTGGGGAGGAAGAAGGGTCAGAGCAAAGGTCAACTGCTGCCCCCTCCAGGAAGCCTTCCATGAACTCTATTCTGCATCGCTACAGCCCTCGCTGTCTAGGTGCGCCCTGTACGGAGCCCGGGTCGCCCTGGACGCCCTTGGTCTGTGTGGAGCTGCTTCATCTCCTTGGGATGGGGCAGTGAGCCTGGACTCTGGTGTCAGTCGTGGATGTGAATCTGGGCTGGCGCCTGCTGGCTGTGTGGCTTCTCTGAGCCTCAGCTTCTTCCCAGTTCCCAAACCTCTTCCCACCTTCTTGACCTTTCTCCCTAGAAGCGTGGGGAGATTTTATAATACCGGTGAAACATTCAAGGGGGAGAGAGAGACTCTGAGAGAAGACCCCCAGCCCCCAGTATAGAGAATTTGAAATGATTTTTAATCATGTGAAATGACACCTGATCACCATGCAACAGGGCATGAATCTCACAAACAGAACATGAGGCAAAAGAAGTCCAGCCCCAAAGGACGTGTGTAATATGATTCCATCCATAGAAAATTCAAATATAGACCAAAGTAGACTGTATGATTTGGGTGTACATATTCAGATGATAAAACCATAAAGAAAAGCATGAAATTCTCATCACAAGATAGCAGTTACCTCTGTGGGAGGGAGGGGCTGTGGTCAGAGGGGAGCTTGGGGGCAGGGTGTGCTTTGGGGAGCTGGTCACATTCCATGTTGTTTCTTGACCTTGCTCAAGTGTTTGCTTTGCATCTATTCATTAATAGATACACACACATAAAATAAAGCTTTGTGCACCTTTCTGTATGTGTATTTTCTTTTTTTTATCAAAAAATTGTAATTGAAGTATAACCAGTTTACAGTGTTGTCAGTTTCTGGTGCACAGCCTAGTGTTTCAGTCATACATGTACATACGTATATTCCTTTTCATGTTTTTTTCATTATAGGTTACTACAAAATGTTGAATATAGTTCCCTGTGCTGTACAGTAGAAATTTGTTTTTTCTGTATGTGTATTTTCCAGTGAGTGAGGATGTGTTTGTGTTCTGGGAGGGGGAGGCAGAGAGATTCCCAACCTCAATCCTAATGAAAGGATGGCAAATTAAAGCAACTGTGAGAATCTGACCTCTCAGATTGTCCAAACTGGAAAAGGTTGACAATGTATAGTGTTGGCAAGACACTCTTACCAACTGCTGTTGGTGGGTGTGTAAAGTTGTACGGTCTTTTTTGAAGAGCCATTTGGCAGTATCTACCAGGATTTTAAATGTACGTCACCTATAACTCACTGGAATCTGCTTCTAAAAATGCTTCCTGCACACAGAAAACAAAACATGGCTCCCAAAGGGCACAGGGCGGGGAGGAATAAATTAGGAGTTTGGGATTAACAGATACACATGACTCTACATAAAATACAAACAACAAGGTCCTACTGTAGAGCACAGGGACCTATATTCAGCTTCTTGTAATGACATATAATGGGAAAAAATCTGAAGAGAAGTATATATGTATTTGTATGTGTAACTGAATCACTTTGCTGTACATCTGAAACTGTTACCGAGTCCCAAACTCTGCTCGCTGCATGACAGGCCAATAAATCGAAAGACAAGGTGTTGGGGCAAAGAGTAGTGACTTTATTTGGAAAGCTGGCAGACCTAGAGGGTGGCAGACTAATTTCTTGGAGAACCATCCTCCCCCAGTCAAAGTACAAGCTCCTTGTATACAACAACAACAACAAAAAAGGGTGGGGGTGTGGTTGGCTGTTGCAAACTTCTTGCTGTAGGAATTGTTTGTTTCTGCAGCTGTCCACATGGGTCAGGCCATGGTGCTCCTGCAAAACCTCCAACAAAACTAATGTTATTTTCTCTTCTGCAGCTTGTTACTTTTATAGGAGTGCAGAAGTGTTACCATCCTTAAAGGTCAGAGCCTTGAGAACAGGCTCTCCTGTCTATTTCAGGCTACAGGCAACATTGTCTCACAAAAGGAGCACAGCTGGCAAGACCAAGCCTGGAGAACAGGGCACAGGGTTAAAGGAAAAGGAACAAATCTAAGGTGGACTCAGCTTTGTTCTTTCCTATTTCATCACCAGTATTTGCTATCGTCACTGTTTTTTAAACTGCATATGAAAGGATGCTCAATTTCACTAGTTATTAGAGAAATGCAAATCCAACAATATATTGAAAAATCCAAAGTAATCAAAAGCAGAGCTTAGGACAGTGAACCCTCTGTGCCCATCTGCTGCAGGGATCACGAGCTCCTGCCACTCTTGTTGGACAGATGCTCAACATCCCTGCCCCTAAGCAATTCTGGGTTGGGGGGTAATTAGGTTTATTTATTTTAATGGAGATACTGGGGACTGAAGCCAGGACCTTGTGCAGGCTAGGCATGCGCTCTAACACTGAGCTGTACCCTCTCCCCCTCCCCAAGCTTTTCTGACGCACATCCAAGACACCATTTCAGCCCTGAGTACTTAAATGATTCATACTCACTTAACTATATTAAATTACTAATTACCCCAATGAGCAGGCCCTAAACGCAAACAAAATTGGCCATGAGTCCTCTGGCCACACAGATGTGCATCCCCACCCTGGTCACCTTTCATGTGGACTCTTGGCAAGATATTCTGGAAGGAGACTGTATATGGCAGGTCACATACTCCTCAAGATTAGAACAAAGAGAGAGAAGGTCGCATTAGGAAGTTTATCTCACAGCAAAAATGGACAAATCAGTGCTGAAAACAAGGCACATCTTTGTCATTTAACGTAAAATTAATGGAGTCTCGGGGCCAGTGGAAATGTTCTGTCTGCTGTCCTCCGAGGTACTGCCAGCCACGGGTGATGATCAAATCCTTGGAATGTGGCTGAGGAACTGAATTTTCAGTTTACTTTTGACTAATTTTAATGTGGACACACACGAACCCAGCCTTGAACATGGCCTTTGCTTTCCAGCATTTACGGTCTGACAGCCCTCCCTGCACACCAGAAAGAAGGCACTTCCTGTGCAAAAAGGGCGGGAGGCAGCAGGAAGGGGCGGCACCAGTGTCCCCAGAGCCCAAAGTTCCAAGCAGTGGCCCTGAGCGTGCTGCTGGATCACCAGCTCCTTCAGAGCTGACGACACCCTGCACCACGCACGGCCCAGCCACTCTCCAGGAGAACGCACTGCGGAGAGAAAGTTTACTTCCAGCTTCACAGGGGCGACAGAACTCCCAGAGCCCCACCGTGCACCCAAAGGTGGTCAAGCACAGGGTGCCCTTCCCGAATCCGGGGCCCGCAAACGAGGGCTACCCCGACGGCAGTGCCTTCACCTCAGGGCAGAGGACGAGCAGGAGTTCCCACACCTCCTACTCTCCACCCACCCTGAAACTGTAATAAAGTAGGTTATTAAACAGAGAAGTGGGCATCAGAGGGTCACAGCATACTGACTGCTAAGAGTTTCCCTTGAGCTCCCCCAAGGTGACAGCAAAGCTAAGACCAAGAGGAGGGAGAGAAGGCTTTCTGTCCCCAACAGGTGAGGGTCCTGTTGCCACCTAACAGACACCCAACGCAGCAGCCAGCCAGCCAGCCCCAGCTCCACCAGAACCCTCCGGAGGGAGGCTGACCCCCCTGCTCCTGGTCACCTGTGCCCAAATCCTGTGTGCAGAATACATGTGACAGGCGCTCTGGGCCAGCATGCACAGGACCTGCTCCTGGGCCTCCTGCACTAGGAGAGTTGAGGGGGGAAACACATTCAAGGAAGGAAAGCATCGGACTGTGAGGCGCACCTTGCAAACACAGGAAGGAGGGTGGTGTCCATGGGAGCCTATGCAGCTACGAAAAGGCTGAGGAACGTCACCACTTACCCATGTGCTGTGGTCTCCAGGACATATTTACTGTCAAGTGAGAAATGCAAAGTGGAGACAGGTGATTGGCCCGCCTGCACCAACAGTGGGCGGGAGGGCATTTGCAAGGTGACTGACCGCAAGAAAGTGGCCCGGCCAGTGGGTGGCATCATGGGGACAGAGCCACACAGACAGAGAGGGATCTCTAACGGTGGTAAAGCGCCTGCCCGCTGGCAATGCCACTCCAGATCCTGTCTAACGTTTATATTTTAATCAAAAACATGTTTCTTCATCTCTCAGGAAAACAACTGTGAGTTACATCTGCTTTGTTCTGTGTTTGCCTCTGGGGTGACCTGATGGGGCCCATCCCCAGCAGAGCCCAGGCCCCCCCTACCCGTCCCCACGTGACTCTCACCCTGACCAGGATCTGTGGTTGCTGCCTCTTGGCCAAATCAACAATGTCCTCTCCATTAAAATTAATATTTTCTAAACATCCATCGAAGTTTTTCCTTGAAATGTCACTGATTTTCCAGGTGCTAACATCCTTCCAAAGCTGATCTTAGAAAAATGACATCAATATATTCTCTAGTGATTTTCTGATAATTTGCTTGAAAAGGTCATGATTCACATGTCCAGCAGTAAGAGTCAGAGGTAGCTCTGTTCTGCGTAATTACGTATTGTGGTGCTAGTTTTAAGTGAAATTCTGAGACGCAGATCCTGCCTCAGTTCACACACAGCTGCTGCCCCCACATGAGAGCGCAGCATCTCTAGTTAGGGGCACTGGGGCGACAGCTGCAGGGCGGCCAGGCCTGGGGGCCCTGGAGCAGCACACGGACCCCTCCTCCTTGTCACACCTGCCTGGGCTCCTCCAGAGCCGGGGAAGCTGCATCCCTGGGGAGGACCGTGTGCAGTGCTGGCAGGGTGGGGCGAGGACCCAGTCCCCGGGCCTCAGGGCAGCTCAGGATGCAGCCCCCCACCCAGTTCCCTGCAGGACCAGGGGACAGGCTCAGCCATCCTGCCCGGCCCCCCTCCTGCTCTGCTCTCCCCAGGGTGGTCCATCCTTCGTGTCCCAAGGACCCCCCCCATCTGTAAGGTCATGTATCAGACCAACTGTCAGATCTGGCTGTGGCCGGACTTGGGGGAAGGGAGGGGACACCCATCTTCACATCCCTGGAATAGGATGCTTTGATCTGCACAAAAATCATCTTGTGTGAAAACCTGAAATGATTTTCTAGCTTATATACATCTCTGGATGGAATACACATCCATGTGTGTATAAAATACGATCTTGCCTTTGCCAGTACACAGAGCAGTAAGATCACAGATGGTCAAAACAGGACAAGACTTACCCGTTGTTATGGGGATCTGCCAAGTCCATTCATACCGAACGAACATTGGAAAACTTTTTTAGCTTGTTTTCATATATAGTTCATAAACTTGAAATGGCTTACAAGAATGGCATTAGAACATTGTATCTTACTGCAGTTTAGGTGTATGTGAGTAAGGGGTAAATGTTAGGTATTTTTAAAATGTGCTTGAATGTGCTGAATCCATGATTTGTTTGACTCTGTAACATCTGCATCTACAAGAATGCACTGCTGAGACCCAGGGGCTCAGGGACAGGCAGAGGCTCCCAAGCCTGGGTGGGACACCTGTCCTCTGTGCCCCCTCCCCACTGCCAGAACCAGCACAGCAGGGCCCCGGCCACCGGGCTGCAAAGCGCAGTGACTCACCTTCAGGACGATGCACACAGGACTCAGGTACAAGGAAAGGCCTTCTTTATGGGGGTCTTCCTTCTACCTGGGCCCCCTTGCACTTGGGTAGGCAGGGCCCACTCCATGGGGTCATCCCTCCCCGGCCCACCGCACCCTCGTCTACCACCGTCCCCACCGCCAGGAAGCTCCGCACCTTGGGGTCCAGGTCCAGGCGGCTCAGGCCTGTCAGTGCCCGGAACTGCCTGGATGCCTGTCCACGGTCGGGTTCACGCGCTGCTGGGTGTGTTCAAAGAGGACCAAGTGCCAGTGCTAGTCAACAGCAGCCTGCCCAGGGGGACGCCGTCGGGGCCGGACAGGGAGGGGGCTCAGTATCGCCTGAGCACAGGGAAAGGGGCCATTGGCTCCCGGCCCCAGCCAAGCTTTCAGCCCCCAGAGCCCAGGCCGCCGCATTGGCCCGGGCCAGGCCGCGTGCATCCCTGCAGCTCCAGCCTCGGCCTCTCTGCTTTGTTTCAAAACCTCGTCTGTTCTCCTGGGGAACACCCTCTTGGCTTTGTGCCCTGATCAGTGCTGCTGCTCCAGCCCCGAGGTTAGGGTAGCGAAGCCAGGGGATGTGGCCGGGCCCGTAGGCACTTCCTATGGTCACAATGTAGGGCATGAGTTTGTGCTACTGAATTCCGTGGGGACAGCCCGGGGGCGTTGCTGACACCCCACAACGCACGGGATGCCCCCACAGGGAGCCCGCTGGTCCGAAACGTCAGCAGTGCCCGGACAGAATCCCCACTCGAGGGTATAAGGAGCCCTGCCGGGCCTCATGCCGCAGCTCGTCCGTGTTAACAGTCTGGCACGGAAACAGATGTGTATGCGGAGGCCCTCGTCCGCAGTGACTGCTGAAAGGCCGGGGACAAAAGCCCCTTGGCAGAGATCACACGCAGGGACCGGACCGTTGGTCCCCGGTGGGCCACTCTACCCGAGCTGAGGAGAAGAGAGAGTCGGCCTCTCGCCGGTTCCGGGGTGAGGCACGGCCGCCTCTTCCCTCTCTGCGGAAGAGGGTCCTGCCACTCCGCGTTATTTTGAATTTCAAAGAAATGATGTCTTTTAATGGACTCCTGGTATTTTGAGCAAATCTGTAAAGCAGGGAAATTTTTCCAACAAAATCAATCACCTCAGATCCTGCAGAAAAGATAAAAGTGGTTCTAAGTTGTTAGCCTGCTGCTCATCAATGTGTTTAAGTGTGTGGAGCCGTGCAGACGCAGAGACACGCACACGCGCACACACACAGATGCACCGTGTGCACACAAGCATGCACGACACTACACACAGATGCAGTGTGCACGTATGCACACACACATCAACAGTACATTTCCCACCTCCTCATCAGATGACAAACGCTCTCCCCAGCAGGGCTTGAGAGACCTAACGATTGTTTTCACCCACGCACGCACTCTTGAGAACTCCGGTCTGAGTGGCTGGCCACCTCGCCCTGTGGCCATGTCGTCCCCAGGCGCTCTCGGCATCCAGCTGCTTCTGCATCTTCCTTAGACACGCTCTATGGCCACTGGTGACCTGACATCGCAGACTCCTGCACAGGACCCCTCTGAAGAACTATTTTGATGGTCCCACAGAGACGCCTCTCTCACTGCAGGGACCACCTGGGGTAACACTGAGATAAACACTCCATCTCTCCCGCGGGCCCGACCCCACCTGCCCACAGCCTGGGCCGCCCGGCCCCAGGCCTCCTCTACCCTCGTCGGGCCCCTGCACTCACTTCCTCTGTAAGAAATGGGTCAAACTCCTCTGAAGGCCACTGGGAAGCTACCGGGTCCTGCTCACAGTGCCCACTTAAGGAGGGGAGAAGGGATCCTGGAAAAGCCCCTAAACTAGGAAGGACCCTCAGCCTCCCCGGAGAAGCCCAGGTGTGCAGATGCCGGATGGAGGTGGTCTGGTGGGGGGGGAGATGCTGAGAGCCAGCATGTCACCCCTGGGAGTCCTCACGGGGGCAGGAGCCTGAGGGCCTGACCCCCCTCCACGCTCCGTATATCACCCTGGGGCTCCCCGCCCCACACATCCAAACCCGTCCGCTCCTGATCCGCAGGATAGGGTGGCGGGCGGGCATGTACCTAGTGGGGTAACTTCTTCTAAGACAACGTGATGGACTTATTGCTTCCCGTACTGATTTCTGACAAAACCCACAATGCGGGCACTTCTGTACATGGAACGTGCTTTCAATGACACGTCGTATGTAAAATAAACCATTGATAACAACACTTGCCCACCTTAGGAGGATTTCTTTTTGAAATTCATGCTTTAAATTCTCCATCTGGTTGATGTGCTTAAAAGTAATTTGTTTACCAGGTGCACAATGAGTGAATGGTTCATCTCCTATGAGGTATGTTCTCCCACCGGTCACTCCTTCTGAACAAGGGGGACCAGCAGGAAGCTCTGTGGAGTGACATGCAATGACCTGGGGCCAGAGGACGTGCCCCACCAGCATCTGGGATCCGCACCCACAGGCAACCTGCTTCAGATGAGTTTTCTCCAGAAGTGCAGACAAGTCCCCTCCAGGCACGTGTGTCCTCTCTGTCCCTGAAGGGACGTGCCTCTCCCCCAGCAGTGCTCGGAGAGCCTCGGACATGGTCACTCGGTGTCAGCCCCAGCCTTGGCACCGAGGGGGGCAGTGCCAGTAACCACGGAGGGAGGACAGTGAGCCCTGCATCCCTCCCGCCCTCACCCTGAGCACAGAGGGGGGGCTTCCTAGAACAGAAGCTCCCGTGTAACAGAAATCCGAGGGCTGTTTTCATCCTAAAGGAGGAATTTCAGACATTGTGAAGCAACCGCCCTGCCATCTTGCTTTTGGTGTAAAGGCTGCAGACACAAGGCATGGGGGTTAGAAGGGCTCATATTGTAGGTTTTCCTTTCTCTTCCTTGAAACTTTCTCATTCACTTATTTGTCACACACTTTTTAGTATAGTTTACTTGGATTTTGTGTTTTATAAGCATATCCGATGTCCAAGGTGAAGACAGGGTGAGACGGGATGAAGGAGCCCCAGGGTCTGCCTGGGACCCGCTGACAAGGTGGGGGAGACCGTCCTCCTCACGGGTCTCCTGCAGTGATGAGCACTCACCTGTGCACAGGATCAGACACACACGCACACACGCGCACACGTGCACACATGGGAGAACTCGGGCAGCACACACGTTTAATTGTTTTGTTGTCCAGGGTTTCTAAGACCGATTCAAGGCTCTTCCAGGTCCCGTGGCTGGGAACTGCCCTCGTCCCCGGGGATGTGCCCGCTGGTCACTGGGGCAGTGGGAACACAGAGCCCGCTGGGCCCACCGTGGAGCCATCCACGCGGCAATCATCAGGCTGGGCTTAGACCTTGCTGCCTGCCCCCGTCCCCGAGCAGAGCAGCGGCAGGTCCCCACCCGAGGCCGCCCGTAGAACGTGGGTCTACTCGCTGCAGCAAGGCCGCCCTCGGCCCTTGTTTAACAACAGGAAGCCTCATGTCTGCGGGCGCTGGCTCCAGGGCCAGCTCCGGCCCAGGCAGGGAAGGAGGTGGCTGGCCAGCGTCCCCTCAGCTGTGCTTTGTCTGGCTGGATGTCCTCCCTCCCACGTGGTTTTGTTTCCTGGTAGCACCCCTGGCGAAGGCACTGGTTGCAGGTTCAGGGATCCATCTGCGGCTCCTGTGCGTGGTTCCTCCTCCCCACAGAACAAAGCCCTCATTTTCAAGTGGCTTCACAGCCGTGTGGACTGGCTGACTCATGGTCCCAGCTTTTCCCTTCAGAGAGCCTGCATGTAATCAGATAATCCCAACCTTGGGCGTCTGTCCCCCTCTGGTCTTAACCTCAGACCGGCATGGACGCAGGAGTGGGTGGCACCGCTGCCCACCTGCTCCCCCCCAACCACACACCCATTGCTTCATCCATCTCCCCACTGACAGGTCAGGAGGCCCCACCAGGGAAGTGCAGGTTGCCACGGGGATGGAGCAACTGCCATGGGGACACATGCTGGGAAGTTGCCGCCAGGAATATGCCCTCGAGTGCTCATGTATGAAGCTCAAAGCAGGTGGCACTGAGCTGCAGGTGAAGGGCCGGTGCTGTGAGGGGTGTGAGAGGCTGGTGTAACCAACTGTGTACCTTCCCCTGTGTTTCACCTCAAACAACAGAAAAAGGTTGGGTGTCCAGGCATCAGACACTTCTGTGCAAAGGCTCTGTGGCCACCAGAGACATCCTGGCCCTGTCAAAGGTCTGAAGTTGGGTCCCTGTGGATGCCAGGTGTGCAGGGCAAGAACGCGAGGTGCACATAGAGATGACACTAAGAACCAGGGCCAGTCCCTCCATGGAGACATTGGCTGATGTGTTTGTGGGCTTGGCACATGGCAGGCTCCACCCAGCTGCAGTCTGAGGCCCCTGGGGGGCTGCCATGGTCACGTGGGTAGGTAGGGCAGGTGGGACTCAAACCAAGCTGAGAATAAAGAGCGGAGAGAATTGGGTGGATTAAAACTGAACTTGGAAGGAGGGATATCAGAGCTCGGGGCTGACTGGGTATGAGGTGCCCCGATTTAACTGAATCCGGCATCGGGAAGGCAGGTCTGCTTTCTGAGAGAGGACATAGGGTGGCCAATGGTCCTTGGAGATGATTCAGAGGGAGGGATGATCCAGTGCCCTGGAGCAGCCGGGGGTGGGAGCTGGTGTCCAAAGAGGCCTGTGTCAGAGGCATAGCTGGACACCAACGTGGAAAGGGACCTGTGGCCAGGAAAGGACTCTGTCACCCAAGGGACAGCAAGGAAGAAAACTACCAGCAGAGCCAGCGGCCAGCACCCTCCCGACCCCCATGCAGTCGGCAGCTCTGGGCTCCGGCCACCCCCCGGCTCGTCCTCAGGTGGCGGGAGTCCATCTGCAGAGACCCCTTCCCCGGGGGTCCCCGCCTACTCCCCGCTGCAGTCAGGGTGCCCTGTGTTCCCTATCCCCACGGTCCCCAGTGACCATCCTTGTCACTCAACAAGGAGTGCTCCCTTAACGCCAGGAACCCAGGCAACATGAAACAAGAGACGGTGCCTCAGGGCAGGCGAGCGTGTGAGGACAAGGCAGGGAGGAGGGGGCATGGAGATGAGTCTGCAGGGGTCCGTCTAGGGTCCAGGGTTTATCCCGATGGCAGGGGCAGGGCCTGGAGCCAGAGGGTGTGGGAGAGCGGGGCCTGTCCGGGGTGACTGGGCAGTGACCGGGATGGAGGTGCGGGCTGGGGTGGGGGGCTGCCCCCTGTCGTCCAGGTGGAGGAGTGGCTTGTCCTTGGACTACACGGGGGATACGGGAGCAGGGGAGCAGGACACCGTGAACCGCCTGTTGGAGGCTGAGCTGAGCCTCTTCAAGGAGGAGCCATGAGAGGGCGTCTCTCATCACTGGGATCAAAGACAGCATCTCATGTCTCCCGGCTGCGGCTGCAGGGAGGGGTCATCTCCTGAGTCCTCCGCAGACCCTCCTGCTCCCCGTGACAGGTTCTCCTAATTTTAGAGGCTCAGTCAGGCTCCCTGGGGGTGGGTTGGGGGTGCCCTCAGCTCCAGCAGCTCTGGGAAATGCCTGGAGACAGGACCTTCCCGAGGGCACCACTTCTGAGCTCTGAGCGGGAGAGATGCATGGAGGTACAAGCTCAGGGGGCGTCTCGTGTCAAGTGAGCACCTTCAGAGACTTAGGGTGTCTCGGGGGGATGTGCGGGGGGCACAAACCCCAGGAGGAAATTCCCGCAGCCAGGATGCCGGGAAAGGGCGTCCTCACCCACCTAAGTGGGGAGACAGCGGCGGCCTGGCAGGCCCTGCCTGGATGCTAAGCCCTGGGTGCCCCTGCGCCCCAGCATCTGACACCTGTCCTGCTACTGTCCACAGCCGGAAACCAACCTCCTGGACCCTGACGGACCCACCCCCGTCCCAGCTCACACTCCTGACCTCACACTTCTGTACACCTAGTGTCATCGCCTCCTCATTAGGGAAACAGACGCACCTCCCATGTCAAACCCCTGACACAGCGCTCCTCGGAGAGCAGGTCCTGAGCAGCGTCCGCACGGTCAGTGAGCATCCGGGAGCCGGTCTACGTCACCGACACCCAGGCCACGTCTGAGGACGTGGGGCTTCATGTGGGTGAGACCCCTGCCCTCTCCCCACTCGGGGTTTGTGAAGTGACAGGGTGTTCAGAGAGGGGGGGGAGACAGAGAGGGAAGGAGAGACATGACAGAGAGAGACAGAGAGAGGGAGAGAGAGACAGAGACTGAGACAGAGACACAGAGACAGAGATGGGGCAGGGCCCAACCCAGCCTGACTGAGCGCAGACACTCAGGAGACCAAGGAGAACAGTCTGGATTCTGTCTCAGGTTTGCAGGAGCACGAAGGTGAGGTTAGGAAAGCCGTGCCCGCCCTCTGGGTGCCCCACGCATGGCTGGATTCATGGTGGGGACACCCTACACCTCCACGCACATCCTGATCTGGCCCTCTGGGGTCCAGGTGGTCGGCAGGAAGTGCAGGGACCTGACCTCCAGGGGCGGTCACAGTTGGTGCATGAAATCCTGCAAGGCAACAGGCTCCGGTCAGCTGGGCCTCTGCCCCCAGAGCCCTGAGCAGGATCCTTTCCCTTCTTTTGTCTTTCCTGACCCCTGTGTCCACCCCCAGAAAACCAGCAGCCCCGAAGAATAGACGTGAAAATTTTGAACCACCTCCCAGCCAGAGAGGCTTGCCTCACACACCCTCCTCCTGGTTCCCACAGGCTGGGGGGCCCCGTGCTCAGGGCCCCAGTGGGGTGGGATCCCATTTGCTCAGGGTCCCAGTGGGGCGGGGTTCCCTGTGCACCAAAGCACAGAAAGAAACAGACTGAGAGCCCCTCACCACCTCCCCCTCTCCCAGATGAGGGAGTGGGAAATAGCCTCAGTTTGTAACTTATAATAGAAACAGTTACAATGTGCAGGATTAGAGGGGGCCTGGGAAGGTGACAGGGGTTAGGGAATACATTGAGGACGTGGAAGATGCCCCTGAAGAACACGATGACTCTCAAATGCGGTTTAAACATCATGTGGTGGCAAACAGGTTTCCAGTGAGAACGTATTTTTTTAATTGCAATAGAAATCAATAGCATTGATTACACAGGAAAAAATCTAAAGGTATTCTCAAGGGTAGTGTGTTCTGCAAAAGATTTTTAAAATTTTCTCAATCAGTTTACTGTGAATGTGGCCACGCTTTTCCCAGAGTGATAGCTGCTCAGCATCCGTGTGAAATGCTTCACAGGCCTGAGTTCATTTGCTCCCAAGCAGAGGAACAGGTTCATGTACTGTCTACTGGATACCTTTTCTGGTTCCCAAGCTTGGTGCCAGCATTTGAAAGGGCCTCACTGACTCGCAAGTCCAAACCTGCATCTGACACACAGGATGGGTCCCCAGATCCGAAGACGCAGACCCCCTGCAGGGCAGGCTGCTGGTTCCAGTTCCCAGAACGCCAGCCCAGGAGGACCCCGGACAGGGCCTAGTGGGAGGGGCAGCGTGTGTCCCGGGGCTGGGGGACGGACGGCACCACGTGCTGGGCAAACCCCCAGGTTCTCACTCCTCCAGCTGAGCCACGGTGAACGTTGAACATAACCCTGGCTGCTCAAGTTGGGCCCCATTTCTGGAAACACCTCACAGTGTTTTCCCCAATTTCTTCTTGACTTACTTGTTTCTCCGCACTGAGTTTCAGCCTCTTCACCCCAATGTCAGCATGACTGATGACTTTCCTCTCATTTTCCTTCCTTCAGAAGCTAAGGGGCAGAAATTACCCCACAGAGACACTACAGGGACTGCTGACAGTTAGTGACAAGGCCCAGGTTTACCTCAGAGGGAAACCACCTCAAGTTGATGCAGAGATGCCAGGAGAGCCGTTTTCCTTTTTCTTCCACAGTGTCCCCGAGGGGGGATGTGAGCCTGGTCTGTGTTCTTGCTGAGGCTTTCTTGTTATTGTCATAAAGATGATCTCTTCACTCCAGACAGTGACTCAGCCCTGGGAGCAGGGTGGCCTCAGGTGCGGTCTCCGGGGTCCCTCTGGCCATCCCGAGACCCCTTGACCTCAGGAGGCGTCCTTCTGTCACCTCCTCCCCTGCCTGCTCCGAGCACACAGGGTGCCTGAATCTTCCTGTGCCGCTGTCCAGGGTCCTGACTTGTCCCCGTGCCCAGGGCACCAGGCCGGCCTTGGGTTTGCCTAACGTTTTCCTGCGGTGGAACCAGTGCCTGCAGTGTGTCATCAACACAATAGCCCAGGTTTTATTGTATTATTAGACCAGCAAGTGTCACTCTCTCAAGTTTCTATAGCAACCCTGTGCTCATGCCTGGGTCCTGTGCCCGTCCTGGGCTGCTCCACGGTTGGCGTGTGGGAGCCATGCTCAGGCTGATGGTGCACAGAGCACCTGCGTGCTGGAGGAGGCTGTGGACCTCAGACAGGGGTCTGAGACGCTGCGTTCCTAAGAAGCATCCAGTGGTGCCAGTGCCTCCAGCCCACAGACACAGTGCAGTGAGAGCCCCAAGTGTTTCACACTGAGAGACTTCAGAACCCCAGTTTGCACACAGGCATCACTTGCAGGCTTGTCGAGGGGGCACGGCTGGCTGGGTCTGCCTGCCAGAGACCAGTTTAACCTGGGGCTCAGCCTGGGCCTCAGGTACTTAAAAGGCCAGGTGACCCTGCTGGGCCTTGCCTTAGACTTGGGCCCCCGCATCCTCTCCCCAAATAGCCCATCCCTAAAGCCACTGAAGATGCAGGTGATTATGATGAGGTCCTGGCCTGCCTGGCAGGGCCAAAAGCTCCCCAAAACCATCAGAAATTAGACCAACTCTGAATTTTTTTCAAAAACATTTAATTTTTGGTCAGAATTCAGGGCCTCTCTGATCCCCTTTGGCCGTGTCCTGTGTGTGCATTGTCTGTGTGATCTCTGTCACTTTTTTCTCATTTATCTACCTGGTCAGCATCTTGGGCTCAACTATTAAAAATTCAAGGAACTGTGACCCCAAATTGGTCACAGGAAACTTGGCTGATGTAAAAAGGCTGCCCTCCATCAGTGTGAGCCCTGCTTTCCTACAGAGAGGATGTCTTCCTATTTTTATTGACTCACTTCAGTGCTTTTAAAAATGCATCCCAAACACCTTCATTGTGATCACATAAACTTTGTTTCAAACAAACAAAGACAAACAAGACTGGAATTTAACTGTTAAATTTGCACTGCAGATCTTGTAAAAATTAAATAAGGATTTATTTACAGATGCAGCCCAAACCCTCCAGCCCAACCCGAACAGTACAGCTTTCTCTGTGTTATGAGGTCGTAGCTGCCTCCACGGGACACAGTGCGAGGTACCCAACCCCTTCCTGGAGACGTACTCCTCTCCCCATTTCATTCTCCTGCTTACACGTGGAAGACATCCAAGAAGCTTAAAGCTGTGGATGATGCACTAAAGTCTGATGAATTCTGTTCTGAGTTCATACAGGCATGAAATTCTTGTAGGCAAAAATGTAAGTGTCTCTTGAATGGATGTGGCTTTTATGCTAAAACTTTAATTAATTTCCTTTCTATTCTTCTCAAATGTGTCTTCCTGGAATGTGACAGACAGGGCTTGCACAACAGGACCAGGATTTCAAGTGTTCACTGAATCCGGAATGGCTCACACCTCAAATTCATCAGTGTATGTGGGACCTTGGAATCAGAGCTCTAATGGTTCTTAAAAAGAGCAGGAGCTCCCAGCGCTTCTGCAGAAAGTACAGACTGGTCCTCAAGGGCATGACCTCCTGCGGTCTGTGTATGCTGGGGGTGGGGCTGGCCCCCCACTGGGCCTGGCCCGGCAGCTGCAGGGACCCCTGGGCAGGTGGAGCTGAAGGGAAGAGTCCTCTTTCTAACAGCTGGGAACCAAACCCAAAGTAATCTCTGAGTAGATCCCTGTGCCTGAGTCCTCCCAGACATTCAGGTCCCTTTTCTGTCTGGAGCCTGGCTTTTGTGGAGGATGAGGTGGAAGGGGAGGGGGAGAGACAGAGCTGGGAGGGGAGGAAACAGGGGGAGCAGAGGGGAGGTGCCCCGTGCCGCCCTCCCCTCCTGCCCGGCCATCCAGAAGGGCCGGACTGGGCCCTGCAGAGCCTGACTGATGTGAGCCCATCCCTGCATCTCATTCTTCGCTCTGGACACTTCAGGCAACAAAACTAACCAGCTAACTCATGAAACTAGTGGGGTAAATAGATAATAGTTTTCCAGATGCAGCAGTGGCCCCACTCAAGGCTCAGGCGATTCTGAGGAAAGATTCCAGAGAGAACAGTGTGAAATGGCTGCCTGGACAAAACTGTGTCCCGAACTCTGGTTGTGAACAGCAGGTGCCGTGTGAGCGGCTGACTCTGTGAGCATCCTTGTCTCAGCAGAGAAAGCTGCACAAAGTGCCCGGGAGGATGAACTCCCTGGTCGCTGACCCCCACCTGGGGGCCGGTCTTCCTCCACATGGCCCCTGCACACCTTCCAGGAGTCACTGAACTTGATGGAGTTAACAGTCAAGCGTCCAGGGCACTAGAAGCCTCTGAGGGCCGCACGGGTGCTGGTCACCAGTACCCCCTGCCCAGCGACTGTGAGGTCCCCCCTCTGCCCCGACCAGGCTCCCAGACCCTTCCAAACCACCCTTCACATACGTCCCATAAGATCACGTCTCCCTGGAGAGTCACTCTTCACCTGAAGCACAACAGCGGTCACTCAGGAAGGACCAGTCCCACCTCTTCAGTGAGAGTGAGCGTCCCTGCTGACGCGGCCCCCGGCTCCGCGGCGTGCAGCCTCCTCTCTTCTCGCTCTGCCTGGTAGCCACAGGTGGCCCCAGAGCCAGTCAGCCATCAGGAGAGACGATAAGTGAAGCTCAAGCGACAGTTTTTCTTTCCTTTTTGTTTTCATCAGCCAGTCCCAGGAGCTCGGTACCGATGGTGAACACTGAGGGCGTGGAAGCCTGGCCCAGGGCCGGCTGTGAGCCATCTTGCAGGTCCCCAGAGCAGGGGGCCCTGGACCAGGCTGCAGGCAGGCAAAGCTGCTGCCCCGGCACCTGCCCAAGGAGGAGGGGGGCCCGAGGCTCCGGGTCCTGGGATGAAGTCCACAGTGCACAGCAGGCCCTGTGAAACCTCGTGACTTGATTAGGAAAACCCACCTCAGCGCGGGGATGCCAGAGCAAAACAGTACTTTAAAAAGTGGGAGATCTGCAAACATGCTGGCACAGCTAACCATAGATTATTTTCGTAAACAAGAGCATTAATAGTTGGAGCAATGAAAGGAAACATTTTGGTTAATCAATACTGCCTTTCACAATTGCCCTCTGAAACAAATGCTTAGGGAAGGGCCGGGGTTCTAACAAAGTGTTGATTTACTTTAAAGGCAGCTAAATACAAACGATGGTGTCAGAAATGCCAAGATCAGGCTGTTTTGTTTTAAGGGAGTAAAATAGGATAATTCTAGTAATTATCAACCAGAGAGATTTTACTCTGTGACAGTGAAAATAGCTCTGGTTAAAAGAAAGTTGAAAAGAGGAAATGCCTCTAAATTAGAATATAAAATAGTAATTATAGCTTCACTGATGTTTTTAAGGATAGGTTATTTCAGCACAACCTGCCAATGTCCTCTTTAAACATAAATAGGGGGAGGGTGCAGCTCAGTGGTACAGTGCCTGCTTAGCGTGCATGAGGTCCCGGGTGCAATTCCCAGTATCTCCATTAAAACATAAAAATAGATAAACCAATTACCTCCCCTGCCGCCCCCCAAAAAACCAAGTTAAAAAATATATAAATAAAGCAAGGCAGCAAAAGACAGACAAATAAGACTATAAAAATGACAGCCTGCTGCACATTAGAGGACACAACCAGCAGAGTGAATAGGAATTTATGAAACGGGAGAAACTATTTGCAAATCGTATGTCTGATGGGGGGTTACTGTCCAGAGTATAGAACAAACTCACAATTCAGCAGCAGCAACAAAAATGACCCAGTGAGGGGCCCGAACAGACATTTCTCCAAAGACATACAAATGGCCAGATCACATGAAAAGATGCTGAACATCAGATAAAGATCAAAACCACCGCGAGATACCGCCTCTCACCCAAACCTTCGATGTCAGATGGTCTCGCTTTTCCCAGCCCCGCGCTCTGGCCCCTAAACTAGGCATTTTAAGCTGTTGTCAGAACCGAGCAGGGTTCGCAGATTCCGCAAAGACTGCTGTGATGGGCACATAATGGAACATGTGGACGTTGCATAGTTCTCTAATAGTCACCAAAGTCAAGCAAACAAAAACATCTGCCCCAAAGAAACGTGGCTCAGAGACACACGGTCACTGAACCCACTGAGGTCTCCACTGAAAGCTCACTAAGCGGCCAGGGTGCAGGACGCACCCTGCAGCCCCCGTGGGGCAACTTCATATTTCTGCCCAGGCCAGACATGGATTCTTCCATCCTGTCTTGGGAAACCTCAGATCCCAGGAGGAGCAGACGGGTGGACCCCCTGGTCCTGGGGATAACTGGGGACAAGGCAAACCTCCCACTGCCCCGCAGCACACGCCAACTACACGTGACATGCACACTTTTAATGGAAACCACAGGGTTTCATTCCAATTTTGAGAGCACTATAAGGTTATTTCACTCTTAGGCACTTACTTAATTATGGCTGTGTCTTGCGTTTGAAAATGCACGAACACCTTGGCAAAGTGATTCTGATTTGAGCTCTGCAGCTGGTGGAGATGCCGCTCTGATGTGTGAGGATATGTGCACAGGAAGGGACCTAATGAGATGCCCTCCTCCTGCTGGTACTGCTTCCAGTTCCTGCCACTGTCGCTGGACATCAGGACATAGCTGGTCACCCAGTCGGAGCCCCCATACCTGCCCTGGGTGGCCACGGCCGTGACCTCCACCCTCTCTCCGAGGTCGGTCTGCAGCCACTGGTTCTTGGTGGACAGGAGTGGCATTTAGGCCCCAGCCCCTGGTCACAGAAGAAACAGGAGAGGAAGGGGCAGGGAGGAACATTAAGATGCATCTTCGAGGAGGTGACACGTGGCAGGGGTGACATGGGAACTCTCGGTACTTTCGGCTCAATTTTACTGCAAACCTGAAACTGTTCTAAAGATGTCTATTAATTTAAAAAAATAAATAAATTACATAGTGTCCAAAGGAGAACAGACTCAAATGAAAGTGAAAATGCAATAAAGGACATCAAAGAAAGGCAGAAACATCCAAGAGGATGAAGGTGACAAAGTGCGTTCGTCAGGGTCAGGAGGAGCAGCGGGAAGGGGAGGCAGGCACGGGGGAGCGGTGTCCGTGGAGTCAGAGCCGCAGAGCAGGCCTGACGCTTGAACTGCGACCCGAGGAACCTGTCCAGAACCAGAGACACCTCACCAGACAGTAAGGCACGCTACTCAAACCATGGCTAGAAATTCCAGAAATAAACCCAAACACAGGTGAAAATTCAGTCCAGGGCAAAGCAGACTCTCCAAGATCCGGGATGAAGATGGACATTCTAATAAATGGTCCTGAGACAGCTGGGCAGCCATTTGGAAAGAGACAAAACTAAACCCACATTTCACGCACACGCTGTACACAATCGCAAACTCCCACTGGGTCGGGGAGCTGAGTGGAAACATGAAATTACACAAATACCAGGAAAAATCCGGGAAGCTCCTCTTCAACACTGGCTCAGAAAAAGCCTTTTTATGACTCAACATCCAGAGGTGTTAAAGGGAAGACTGACACATTAGACTAATAGAATTTTTAAATGTATGACCAAAAAAGGAAAACAAAGACCAAAAAAACCCCAGAACAGGTCAAAAGACAAACGGAGAGAAAACACCTTGCGACTCGTGTCAGTCGTATTGTGACGGAACGTCCGTGTGCTGGGGTGCGTGAGGCCGTAAAGGGAGGTCCCCAGGACACAGGGTCACAGGGAAGTGGTCCTGAAGGTGCAGCCAGAAGTGGACACATTCATGAGGGTCACCCCTGCTCCCCTGGGCAGGCTGTGAGGGCTGGGGGCTCCCTGGGCAGGACACACTCTTCATCCCACCCCAGAGGGCCTGCAGCCGGACTTCAGGGGGAAAGGGGGCTCGAGGCCACCTCCTTTCCCACGTGGACACGATGCAGCCATTGCAAGTGCAGGACACACGGCCCCATGGGCCCACCTCAGACAGGAAGTTCCAGGTGCCGCCGGTCCATCTCCCTCAGCAGCAAGCCCTCCCTGGGCAGGACGATCAAACAGAGCTTTTATCACTGTCGCCCTCCATCCCAGGAAATTTGCCACAAATTCAGACACTGCCAGCCTGACTCTCCTCCCATCCATGTCTCCGGGCCTGGGGTCTGCACCCCCATAGAATGCTGAGCCCCCAGCACTTGCAGATGCCTTCAGAGCTCCCCAGATTCCCATCTGGACAGGCCGGACGGGTCTGAGCCCGGGGATCCCGGCCCGACAGATATCAGCATGTGCTCCAGACATGGCGGGTGTGGGAGCTGTGGTGCCGGGTCACATGTCTGCATATGTGTGCAGATATGTGCAATGAGTGCACACACCTGTGTGAGTGAGTGCACACATGTGAGTGTGTGCAAATGTGTGCACACATGTGTGTGTACGTGTGCAAATGTGTGTGTGCCTGTGATTTCTTTCCCACTCCATCCCCCTAAGACACAAAGGGGCTACTTTTTTAATGGCTGCTGTTCACTTCTGAGAAAATCAGTATTTGGGGGACCTGACTTTTCTGAAGACTTCTTTCAGCTTTATTGTGTGAAAATTTTTTTGGACCAAAGCATTGTTTCTAACTCTCACCCCAATTCATTTATCAAGTTGTCACCACAGCCCAGCTTTTGGTACCTTCCAGCTGTCACGTGTATATGGTGGGGAGCAGTGGCCGCTGAGCAGGCAGGTGTGGAGCAGGTGTGCACGGAGGGGAGCAGCCCACGGGGGCCCAGCTACAACCTGTGCTCCTGGAGGGACGGTGGGAACTGCAGGGAGTGGGCGGCAGCCAGCAGAGGAGCAGGAAGAAGAGAAGAAAGATGTGTGGGGAGGGTCTGCCGGCCCCCAACACCTGCCCCATCCTGGCAGGCACCCCTGTGGCACTCTGCTCATGCGTCAGCTTTAGCAGGGCTGTGTCTTTGGTGGAGCTGGCCTGGTGCACAGCATGACCGCGAGGGTGGCACAGGGTACTGTCAGCCTCTGTGGGTTGGGCACCTGCAGGGATGACCTATCATCTCTCCCAGGAGGAGCTCAGGACAGAGGCATAAAGGCTGCAGAAAGAGCCACCCCAGAAGTTGCCCCAACCAGAGTCAAGGGCTTTGCCTCACTCGGACCAGTGAGCCTGAGGGCTGCCATCCACCCACGACCACATCCAGTGCAGGGACAGGCCCTGGCCGACTCCACTCTGGCCATGCTCACTCAATAAGCCAAACACGCCTGCGCATTTCAGCTTCTCCAAACCAGTGAGCGCCCATGCAGACAGTCCAGAATCCATAAATGATTTTGCTCCTGAAATGAACTTCCTAACATAGCTCTCACACATTGTTACTGAGATTTCAAGGAACTCCTGTATGCCAGGTTCTTCATGAATAAACTATGATATTATAACAACCTTCTAACTGATGTTAATAAAAATGGTTTTTACATACCAGAGGGTAAAATTACTTTATAGAAAAATTCTTAGTTGTTTACTCTCTTTAAATATGATGTCTCAATGACTTTAAATATCAATATTAGTGACATAAAGACATTTTCTAAAATTATACACAAACTATTGTTTTTCTACCTGAATCTTCCACACCGTCTTGCACGTTGTCTGAGTATTTATTTCCCGTGCATTACACCGCTGGACTTGGCTCAGCTTCCCATCATGGAAACCAAGGATGCATGCACAACAATCATGCCTCAAAAATTTATAATAAAAGACCAGAAACGTGCCACACGGCATGACAGGAGCTTGCTTGAGACCACACGTCCCCCCTGCACCCACGCACCGGGAGGCAGGACTCCTCTGCCTCCTTCCAGTGCCACAGGGCCAGATGCCAGGCGACCAGGGACCCAGCTGCTCAGAGCCCTGAAATGTTCTCACCAGCACCAGAAGCTGTTCCTCTGCCCTGCCTCCTCTTTCCCATGGAGACCCCCACAGAGGCTCAGCCTGAGCCCCTCCACTCCACCCACCCCTCTTCTGCCTCGTCCTGAGACCTGGTCCCCGCCACCCACCCTGCATGCGCCCCGTTGACTCCAGAGAACCCAGGAGTAATGCTGACTTTTTGGTGACATCAGCCACTGTCAGTCACCTTCACACATGAAGACACCTGCACAGAACACTCTCAAGATGTGGTCCTTTACATTCAGCTGCTCTACCTGACTTCATGCTTCACATCTTGTCCATTTTGTACTGCTTACAGGTAATCTCTCTTTTTCACTGCTGAGTAATACTCCATCCTACAGAAATAGCACACTTTGTTTATCCACTCATCTACTGATGAATGTTTGGGTGATTTCCATTTTATTTGGCATTTCCCTGATGGCTAATGATGCTGATCATCTTTTCATGTGCTTTTTAAGTTTATTTTTTATTCTTTTTTGGGGGGAGGTAATTAGGTTTATTTATTTATTCAGTGGAGGCACTGGGGATTGAACCTAGGACCTCATGCCACCTCCTAAGCACTGGCTGTACCCCTGAGCTACACTGTCTCCCTTCTTTTCATGTGTTATTGTCCATTTGTACATCTTCTTTGGAGAAATAGCTTCTCAAATATTTTGTCCATTTTTTAAAAATACATGTTTAATTGTTGAATTGTAAGGGATCTCTATATACCCTGGATTGACAATCCTTTATCAAATGTACGATTTGCAAATGTTTTCTCCCATTCTGTGGGTTCTTCTGTCATTTTCTTCATGGTGTCTTTCAAAGCAAAAAAAATTAATTTTGAAGAAATCCAATATATCTATTTTTTGTCATGTATGCTTTTAATGTCATATATAAGAAAATATCTTCTAACCCAATGCCATAAAAATTTATTCATATGCTTTAAGAGTTTTGTCATTTTGTAGGGGAGGATGTAGCTCTGGATAGAGCTTGTGCTTAGCATGTACAAGATTCTGGTTTCAATCTCAGTGGCTCCATTACAAAATTTAAAAAAGAGATTAGTATTTTTAACTCTTACCTTTGGGTCTATGATTCATTGTGAGTTACTCTTTATCTTTGGTGTGAGTTAGGAGTCCAACTTCAGGCCTTGGCATATGACTATTCATTTTTTTCAGCATTATTTGTTCTTTCTCCCACTGGATTTTTCTTGCCCACCATCCCTGTTGCAAATCAATTTACCATAAATGTGAGGGGTTCTTTCTTGTCTACAAATTGTATTCCGTTGATCTACACGTACCACTCGTGGGTGTTATGCTAGAGCCACAGTGTCTTCATTACAGTAACTTTGGAGTCAGTTTTGAAACCAGCAAGTGTGAGTCTTCTAAATGTATCATTTTTCAATATTGTCCTGGTCTTTCAGATCACGAGTGTTTATGAATTTTAGAATCCATTTGTCAATTAGTGACAAAAAGGCACCTGGATTTTTGAAAGGGATTGCACTGCCTGTGGATTCCTTTGGAGAAATAGCACCATTTTAGAAAATGTGATGTCTCCTGATATGTGACAGGGCTGTCTTGCCGTTTGTTTAGGTCTTCTTTCATTTCTCTTAGCAATATTTTATATATTTCATGTATAAATTTTCATTCATTTGTAAACTTATTCCAAGGTAGATAGTTATGTTGTCTGTGAAAACAAGCCATGTTGCTAATGTATTTTTCATCTGTGTGGGTTAAGTCCTTCCCCCCTTAATGCCCTGGAAAGACCTCTGGTACAATTCTGCACAGAAGTGGTAAGAGTACGCATCCTTGCCTTAGTCCTGATCTTAAGGGGGAAATGCTCATCTGCTTAGTCTCCTCCTCCCGTGCTCCAGCCCAGGGCCTCTGCTCACTTCCTCTTCACGCCAGCAGGCATTTCCCTGTTCTGTCTCCTCCTTCCCCCAAAAGGGGAGCTTTCCCACATCCCTCCCCTGATTCCACAAAAACAGAATGACATCTGGGAGACATGGTCTTTGTGGAAGAGAGTTTTTAAAAAATACTACCAGATTAATATTTTCTATATATTAATGAGGAACATATGTGGCAGTGTGCACTTTATATAAATTACAAAGCTTGCAAAAATATAAGGGACATGATTTTATTAATAATTATTCAGAGAAATGGAAAGTGAAGAGAAAACATTGAAGATGGCTTTGCTTTTTGCCCAAGTCAGCTCTGGGCTTAGTCAGGTCAATGGGGTGACTCTGGGAGAACCCCAAGTCCATTGTCAGTGCCCTGGAAAGTCCTAACAGTGGCCACACTGATATTACCTGGGGCAGAGGCAGGTGGTCATCATGGCAGGACTTGTGAGAAAAGTCCTGTCTACATTCCAGACTTGTTCAGGAACTTCTATGGTCCAGGCCGAAGGTCTGGCGAGGACAGTGCTGAAAGCTTAAGTGTGGAGAGGTCCAAACTAACAGTCAGAATGAGCCTCTCCTTCCCTTGTTTTTCCCTGTTAGAGGGACACTCTGCCACATCTCTGTGCAGATCTGTCCCAGTATCTTGTGGCTCATGACTGAGTCACCAAAGCTAAGAAGTCTAGCGCTTCAGCAAGAGAGATTTGGGCCAAAATAGCCTCCAAGGCCAAAGCTCAAGTTTCTGAAGAAATAGATTTATTTCTAAAACTAGCATCTTTCCAAAGGAGATCATGATCTGCAAAGCACTCACTGTCACAGCCCGAGAGGACAGGACCAGGCTGAATTTGGGTTGCTTATGAGAGGTGGTCAGCTCTTTTCAAAAGCCAAGCAGAATTTTGTAGGATCAAGGGCCTCTGGATAAACCTTCCTCACACAATAACTCCTAAAAAAGAAGACTCAGAAAGTGTGGCAGCCACCTGACCCTTCAGTCATCCTGTGATTAATGAACTCAAATATTTACCAAGTTTGAGAATGTGCCACACAGTGGGCTAGGAAAGCCAGGATGAGTAAGACGGTCCCATCACAACGTCTGATGCTAAACAGACATGCAGCTCAGACGCTGTGCTGTGTGGATGGAGCTGCAGGGCACTTTCCTAGATGTGGCTTCCAGGTCTCTCATGTGTCACCCAGGACCTGAACCCAGCTTGGGCTCAAACTCCACAGAAACGAAGCCCCTCATTCTCTCCGCCCCAAAGCAGTAGAAATTCCAGGAGTAAATGAAGTTCCCCTGACATCCACCAGTTTGTTTATTTGGTATTTTTTCTGGGTGGACATTCCTCTATTTCTGGACACTGGCAAGTTTGGAGAACATTTTGGTTGGTAGAACAAATCACGTTCAGAGACCAAATTTAAAGGCAGTGCAGCCTTAGCACCTGGCAGCTGTGGGTCAGGCTGTCACAGGCTCTGGTGGCTTAATCCTGAAGCATATTTAGAATTGCTGTTTTCTCCAAGGAGCCCATTAAAAGCCCCTTGGGGTCATTGGGACCCTCTCACCACCATCTCCAGTGCAGTTCTCAATGCTCACAGCCACACTTGTAGTTCAAGAGCCTGTTCACCTCAGAAATGGGCAGTTGAGAAGCGATGCTGTGGGCTTGCAGCTGGAAGTTTGAACTCCTTGGCTTGTCTCCCTCGGATGGCATCCAATGACATTGTCCAGCTGGAACAGAGGAGGGGGAGGTCGCCACGTGGCCCTCTGTGTCGTCTGCAACCCAGCCTCCAGGTTGTTTGTGGCTGTTTTTAAAACTAGCCTTTCCCCTGGGATGAGAAACCAGGATTCTGTGACGGCGACTGTTAACCACAGTCCTCTCAGAAGCCTGAGGAATTGACCCCCACTTGTCTCCACTCCTCCTGACTGACCAGTTATGAGAACTTAGGTGGGAGTTGAGGGCCCAGAGTAAAGCTGCAAACAGCCCATCATTCGGGGTCAGGCCCACTCTGAGAAGTTATGTTCATAACAAGATACTATTTATGGTAAGTTTTGTGATTGTTTCTATGCAAATTATTTCTAAATAATGGCTATTAAGTTCTTTACGTGGCAGTAATGATATGACTGCTATAATCGCGTATATTCATGGGCAGAATAAAGACTCCATGTGAGTGACCTCAAGCTCCAAAGTGAGGGTTGAAATGGATGGCATTTTCTCAGGGAGCGTCTGTTTAGACGGTGCTGGTCAAGCTGTCCTTTTCCTTCACCCGGGCAGGGCCTGCACAGGGTCATTAGGATGGGCCAGGAGTCTGGAGATCAGAGTTTTAGCCCTGGTGAGTGACCGTGGGCAGGCTGTGCACACTGTGGAGTGTCAACTTTTCTGTGTGTAAAGTGAAAAAAAAAAGCCATTGTCCTAGGGATCAGGTTATTATTTTCCTACAACTAAACGCCATATATTCAGAAGGTACTAAAACTCAATGACCCGTAAAGAGGAGTCATAAGGAAGGAGATTGCTTCACAATGTATGGATTTTCAGACAAATGACAATGAAATAATGAATGCTCTGGAATTTAAAAACTAAATAAATGCTCGGTACTTATAACCTAAGATGATATACAAAGAATTTTCCATTCTTCATATATTTCTGTTTGAAAAAGTTTTCCTCACAAAAAAACCCAAATAGCCAACACAACCTTGAAAAAGAAGAATGGAGCTGGAGAAATCATGCTCCCTGACTTCAGACTATACTACAAAGCTACAGTAATCAAAGCAGAATGGTACTGGCACAAAAACAGACACAGAGATCAATGGAACAAGATAGAAAATCCAGAAATTAACCCACACATATATGGTCAATCTACAACAAAAAAGGCAAGACTATACAATGGAGAAAAGGCAGTCTCTTCAGTAAGCGGTGCTGTGAATACCGGACAACTACCTGTAAAAGATTGAAATTAGAACATTCTCCAATACCATGTACAAAAATAAACTCAAAATGGATGAAAGACCTAAATATAAGACTAGATACTATAAAACTCCTAGGGGAAATCACAGGCAGAACACTCGTGGACATACATTACAGCAAAATATTTTTTGAACCAGCTCTTTGAGTACTGGAAATAAAAGCAAAAATAGACAACTGGGATCTAATTAAACTTAAAATCTTTTCCACAGCTAAGGAAACCATCAACAACATGAAAAAACAACCTACAGAATTGGAGAAAATATTTGCAAATGATGTTACTGACAAGGGACTAATTTCCAAAATATACAAACAGCTCATACACCTTGTATCAAAGAAACAAGCAGCCCAATCCAAAAATGGGCAGAAGACCTAAACAAGCAATTCTCCAATGAAGACATACAAATGGCCAATAGGCACATGAAAAAAATGCTCAGTATCACTCATTGTCAGAGAAATGAAGATCAAAACTTCAATGAGATATCACCTCACAACAGCCAGAATAGCCATCATTGATAAGTCTGCAAGTGATAGATGCTGAAGAGGGTGTGGAGAAAAAGCAACCCTCCCACACTGTTGGTGTGAGTGTAGATTGGTGCAGCAAGTGTAGATGGAGGACAGTATGGAGGTTCCTTTAAAAACTGAAAATAGACTTACCATGTGTTCCAGCAATCCCACTCCTGTGCATATATCCAGAGAAAAGTAAAATTCAAAAACACACCTGCACCCCAATGTTCATAGCAGCACTATTTACAATAGCCAAGACATGGAAACAGCCCAGATGTCTATCAACAGATGCCTGGATAAAGAAGCTGTGGTACATATATACAATGGAACACTACTCAGCCATAAAAAAGAATAAAATAATGCCTTTGCAGCAATATGGATGGACCTGAAGATAGTCATTCTAAGTGAATTGGACCAGAAAGAGAAAGAAAAGTGCCATATGACATCATTTATATGAGGAATCTAAATAATAATAATAATAATAATAATAATAATAATAACACTAATGAACTACTTACTATTTATAACTAAGATGATTGATTTCTTGAATATGTGTAAGCACATCTGACTGTCCTTTATGATTGGATTACCGCATTCTGCTGATTCTTATTTTGTGTTTGGCTTTATTCCTTTGATAACTATGTAAATTTAAAAAGCTAAAGCTCTAATCTGTTCTTAGAAACAGTAACGAGTACATATATGTAAACTAAAAATATGTGCAGTATACTGTACACATGTATCTACATGCAATGTAATGTGTATGTGCAGTCAAACTGTAGTAACTACCTAATAAAACTGAAAAATGGGGGGGGGGGGAAGAAGGAAGAAAAAAAATCACCTAAAGCAAAATGTCTCATGAACTAACCCTGCAAAGTGATCACTGTGTGAGTTGACAGGGTTTCTTTGTGCTTCCCTATGACCGAGCAACTGGTTTGCTTACAGGATGGCATAGATGGGTCTGAATCTTGGTATTAATATTGGTACAAGTTACTACAATTCATTTAATAGACTACATCTCTAATTTCAGCCAAAATATATTTCTAAGCTTAGACATAAATTGTGCCATAAACCTGACTTTTAACCTAGTCTAAAATCTCACAGAAGGGTATGTGTCAGCAAGGGAAGAAATTGTGGTATCAGTATGTAGCCATTCTTTCAGTGAAAGAACAAGAAACAAAACAAAAGGGTTTCCTTGCCCCTCCTTGGCTGTGTTATAAAGCAGTGGTTCTGGAGTCTGGCTGGAGATTAGAATCATGTAGATGGTTACAAAATATCAGATGTCTAGGCTGTGCCTCTGATCAATAAGATCAGAATCTCTGGGAGAGGAAACCAGGCATCAGCACTTTTTAAAGCTCTCCTGGTGATTCTAACGCTCAGCCAAGTTGGAGAACCACTGTTAGAAGATTTCCTGTTACTTGTTCAATCAGTCCTCTGCTTCTTTGCTGGTTTCACCTCCTCCCTCCAACCTTGACCCAGGTACTCCTTGAAGCTCAAGGTAGAAATTCCTTTATCAGGAATGGTAGGGACTAGTAATTGGCTCATTATGTCAAAATTGATTAAAGCAAGGAATCACTTTAAAAAATTCATGCTGTTGTGGATGGCAGGGAAAGGCTGCCCCCCTCCCATCCCAAAGTGCCCACCCTTTTGCAACACGACATTGCTGCTCCTCTCAGCACGAGCTCAGGTTTGTCCTCACCTCTTTGACTCTGATATGGTCTTCTGACTTGCACTGATCATGGAATTCAGCAGGTGTGGTGCTGTGGAATTCTAAGTCCAGGCTACGCAATTTCTGTCCTTGCTCCCCTGGGTACCACCCTGAAGCCAGTGCATGAGGAAACCCAGGCCAGTTTCTTGAGGAGGTTGGACCACAAGGAGGGCTGGCCAACTGACAGCCAACATCGGTGCCATGAATGTGGCTGAGACCATCCTAGACCACACGCTCCAGGCAAGTCCCCAGGTGGCCCAGCCACATGACGTACCCTGTGAACCTCGGCTTTAAATGTGGAGCCACAGACTCGCCAGCAAGTAAGACGAGTGCTATTTTGAGCCACAAAGTTTTCAGCTGGTTGTCACACATAACTGAGTCACGTGTGCAGAAATGTTATTCTGGCTTGAACAATCTTCAGTCGCATGATGGAGGCCTTTTTATTCTAAACAAAGGGTCATCAATTAGTATTTTCTTTCTGTTCCTATATTATCTTTCTTGCATAAACCACACCCATAATATGGCATCTGCAATTCCAAGTTCTGGAATTTTCAAACTAGTTCAAGAAGTTAAAGGCATTTGTGGGGGGTGGGGGTGGCTCAGAGGTAGACTGTGCTTAGCATGCATGAGGTCCTGGGATCAATCCCCAGTACCCCTATCGAAAAAACAAAACAATTAAAGACATCTGTGGAGTAATCTGATCCAGGTTCCTTCTCAAATTTTACACTATTTTCCCAATCAATTCCAGTTTTTTCCTCTACACATAACTTGGTAGCATATTTAAATGACTCACTCTTATCAAGTTTTTCCAAAGTATTTTCAATCTGATTTTCCTAGAAAAACTCCTCTTTCTTTTTGTACTCACATTTAATCAGCTTACGCTTCAGTTAAATTATGTAATTACAATAAGCACAGTTGGCACAAATGGGTTTAGGGACAAGCACTACTGGCTTTTGTTAAGCACAAAACCACCTGGGAGGAGAAATACAAGACGTACTGGTCGGCTCACGAGCAGCCCTCACTCAGCACGCCTGAACGTGGTCACCACATGTTGCAACTTGGATGAGGGGAAGCCATGAAGATGCTGCCTTTTACACCTGGTTCTCCATCCTTTATATGGTACTATGTGCCCTCCCCCTTCAAGGCATGTCCACAGCCATTGTTTCAGATCAGTTTCAGAGGCAGAACTAAACTCTGTGGATTTTGGAGTTGCAAACCTCTTCCCCCTCAATTTCTCTCTTGAGATTCTTTTTCATGCCCTCCCTTCATACCCCTCTCTTACACACATTCTAGTTAAAATATCGTGTTTTCTTCTTACTCTGATTTCACTGATCTTCTGACCCTGAACTTCTATTACACATGTGGGCTGAAATGATTATTTACACACTGTTGTATCACTACTCCTCAGCTGTGCCAGTTAATGTTATGTGTCAACTTGGCTCAGCCACACTTCACACGTGTTTGCTCAAACATCAGCTTAGATGTTGCTCTGAAGGTAGTTTTAGATGAGATTAACGTTTAAATCAGTTGACTTCAGGTAAAGCAGATTGCCCTGCAGAGAGTGGGTGGTTCTCACCCAAGTTGAAAGCCTTAAAAGAAATACTGATGTCCCCTGAGGAAGAAGGAATTGTACCTCTGGATGGACTGGAGTCTCTGGCTGCAGCATCAGCTCTCCCCTGGGCCCACTGTCTGCTTCTGGACCTGCGGGATTCAGACCTGCCAGCCCTACAATCTCATGAGCCCTTTGCTTAATGTAGTTACCTACCTACCTGTCTAGCTATCTAGCCATCACCTACCTAGCCTGTTGACTCTGTTTCCCTAGAGAACCCTGGCTGGTGCTGGTGCCTTAGTCTTTCTTCTCCAGAGTGTAAGCTATTTAATGCAGTGACCAGAACTGTTCCTTGTACAAGTGTGTACCTGCTGTCAGCCTGTGCTAGTTCATTGAGCGCAAGACTATGTACATCGTTTGTGTTTTAGGTCTATCACAGTGTCTGACACTATAAATGTTTCTTTAATGAATAAATCTCTTACAATCAGATGATTGATTAATAGCCACTGAGAGATAATGTAAGTAGAGATATTTAAGTCCTATGTGATGCCCAGATGAGCATTGCCACCCGAGCTACATGCAGCAAACATCGCGTTGACAGCCTACAAAGTTCTAAAAGAAAGCCAACTTGGATTTTGGTTTAATGTTTTCTTTCCAGAAATAAATATTTACAGAAGGAATATGAAGGTATTGAAATTCAAAATAGGCAGTTTTAAGGAAAATATTTTCTGTACACAAACATAGTAAATCTATAATATTTCTTACTGTTAGGAGATTTTAAAGATTGAAACTGTAATTTCAAAAAAGATATGGATAGATTTGTGGCTATCTTATTTCTTACAAGGAAATCATGACTATTCATGGCACATTAGCATTTTGAAACTGACATTGTAGAAAGTATTCCCATTTTTTAACAGAAAAAATGTGGAAGTAGAGACTGAATCTTGGGTGGATTTTATTGCAGTTCTATCAAATATATAATTTTAATGTTCAGAATATAAAGATTAAAGGTCATAAGTGGGTATTTGTGAAAACCAAATGAACTCTAAAGTTGTATTTTTATGTGATACTTTCTTTTTACATTAACAGATTTTTAACATGTGTTATAACAAAGAGAAAACTCACTCCATTATGTCACTTAGGTACCCAACGGCAAAGAGAAATAGGTTTAATAGTTTTTCCCCAGTAGTATGGAGAGGGAATGGGTCATGATTACAATACAGGTTGATACATTTCAGGTTATTTTCAACCCAAGAAAACTGCAAGCTTCCATATTATATCATTTATATGTAATTCCATGTATGAAGTGTGCTTCTTGAATCTCCAAGGATCTGGCTTAGATGCTTGAGATCAGCCATTGTCAAGTGCAAGCAGTAATTCACTACATATTTGAACATGGTGCTGAAACTAGTAAGGCTTATAAGAGGTAGCCCCTTAGTAACCACGATAACTTCTCTTTGATAGGAAATTTCTTTGCTTAAAAAAAAAAAAAAAGGTGCTGATGGCTATGCAGTAGTAAAATGTCAGGCTTCAAACTAAAATTGCATATTGGGTATCATGGGAATTTAGTGGGACGAAGTTGCCAAATATCTATAATTCTTCCCCCCACTACCAAGCCTCAGAGTTATGTAGTTATTTCAAATTCATAGAATTCTTAAATTCATAAACCTATGAGAAGAAAATGGAGCAGAATGTTTCACAGTCTTTGAAAATGGGACGTCTAAATATTATACCAAAACTATAAATTATAAAGGAAAAAAATAATAAACATGACCAAAAAAACTAGTGATTAGTACTGGATATGAGACAAGTGTGAGAAAAAGCACAACCTATATGACAAAGAGCTAAAATTATTCATTTATATGAAGAACCTTTAGAAAGAGTAATCACGAGTAACGTGATGACCAACATGGTAAACGGCAGCAGACTTGAAAGGACAGTTACAAGAGTAAACAATGACTTGTGAATGTGAAAAATGTGCTACTTCATTTCAACAAAATAAGTGGCATTTAAACTAATGACATATGATTTGATACCTTTTAGGTTGGCAGAGACTAAAGAGTGGGACCGCTCCTGGAGCTGACAGTAACCAAATGAAACAGGTGCTCTTCTGCACTGTCATTGGGGCTGTAAATTTTACATTAATAAATTAACAGTCATTATGGAAGATGAATTTGCAACATTCTTTTTTATTGAGATTAATTATCACGTAAAAACATTCTCTAAAAATTTTTTATTTATACTAAAATGGAAAGCAAGATAGCCAAACATAGTAAATTTTATGTGACGTGACAGTGAATGGGCTGTGAGCGAGGAGGGCTCGCAGCAGACTTGATGAGTGAAGTGTATGAGCTTGCGTGCAGTGACTGAATCCTATTGTTGCGTCCTATTGTACTTGCATCTCAGCTGCGCTCTGTACAGATGAGCTTGCAGGTAGGGACTTAGGTAAATAAATGGTTGCTGTTTTCTAACGTGTTTATGAACAAAGACATTATTTGTGTCCCCTTTGAATCATAGGATTTCAGGTCATATATTCTTTCTGGGCCCAATTCCATTCTCAAAATGTAAAACTCACAATTTCATAGTGTATGATTCAGTGGGTTTTTGTATATTCATGTGGTTTTGCAGCCATCAGCACTAATTCCAGCAGACTTTCATCACCTTCCAAAGAAATTCCTAACCCACTGGCACTCATTCCCCATTCCTCCTCTCTCCAGTGCCTGGAAACCACTACCCGACGTTCTGGCTCTGTGGATTTGCCTGTTCTGGACAAGCACAGTGGACTCAGAATACGTGGCCCTGTGGGTCTGACCTCCACGTTAGCATAATGTCATCAAGGTTGTCCACCTTACAGCACCTGTCAGCATGTTATTTTTCATGGCCAAATAATTATTCCATTTTATGGATACACAACATTTTGATCATCTATTCACCTGTCGATGGACATCTGAGAGGTTTTCATGTTTTGGCAGTTGTGCATAGAGCTGTGCTGAACAGACACGTACAAGTTTTTGTTTGAGGACCTGTTTTCAGCTCTTCTGCGTGTACACCTTGGAGTGGAATTCTGGGTCCTCCGGTGACTCCACATTTACTTTTTGAGGAAGTGCCAAACCGTTTTCCAAGTTGGCGGCACCATTTTACATTCCACCAGGAAGACACCCTGCTGTGGAGTCAGAGTTCCGGTTTCCTCACATCTTCACCAACGCTTGTAATTAGCTCACTTTGTGACTCTAACCACCCTAACTAGTGCGCACCGACACCTAATCAGGGCTCCGATTTGCAGCCCCTGTTTATTAATGATGTCAAGACTTTTGCTCGTTTGTACATCATCTTTGGAGAAATACCTAATCAGATCTTTTGTCCATTTTAACTGGGTCATTTTTTATTACGTACGTGTAACTGTCCTTTACATGTTCTAGATACAATCCCTTATCAGGCAGACGGTGTTCACATATTTTCTCCTGTTCTGTGGGTTGTCTTTTTCACTTTCTTGACAGTGTCCTTTGAAGGTCAGAAGTTCTTAATTTTTATTAAGTTCAGTGTTTTCTTTAGTTGCTATGCTTTTAGTGCCACATCTAAGAAACCGCTGCAGACACTGAAGTCACACTGCCCTGGGCAGCAGCGACTAATACACTTCCATGTGAATGTCTCAGAAGTGCTCCCAGGAGTCACCTCAGCCCTGGGAGACACCACTTAGGTGAGATGAGGGCCAGCCTTTTGAGCTGGTCCCCAGGAAGGCACAGTCAGGCAAGATGATCAGCAAACATTCCTCGTGCCTGGGTCCAGTCTGCCCTTTCTTGTCCTGGTCCCGGTGCAAGGCTGTGGGTGGTCATCCTCACAGCCTCTGCCATGCTGGGGGGCCCGGACTCGGACCCAGGGAGGTAAACCCTCAGTTCTTACAGAGTTTCAGGCAGCTTTTCTTAAGTACTTCCTTGGTTGCTGAATGCTTTGGGTTAGTTTCCAGAACTCAAAAAAAGTTTATTGTGATAGTTTTGCTAGTTTAGTCATGATTTCCTCGAGGCATAAACATCTGGATTTCCTCACTCTGCCATTTGCTCCTCTTTCTTTTCTGAAGGACAGTTCGCTGCATATAGAATTCTTGGTTGACTGCTTTTTAGCACTTTGACTATGTCATCCCCTTGCCTTCTGGCCTCTGGTCTCTGATGAAAAACCAGCTGTTAATATCATTGCGGGTGCATCTTACGTGATGAGTCCCTTCTGTCTTGCTGCTTTCAAGGCTCTCTCTTTGCCTTTCGGTAGTTTCATTTTTCTAGGTGTAAATCTTCTTGACCTTATCTTTCTGGGAATTCATTTGAGTTCCTTAGAAAAAGAGAGATGAAATAAGCCCCCAGAGAGTCACAGCTCCCTTCAGTCTCCCCAGGACTGTCCTGGGCTGTGCTGGCAGAAGAGCTCTGCAGACAGAGGAGCAGAGTCTCCATGGAAGACGAAGAGCTGCAGGGACCCTCATCCCCAAGGCCCAGGCTGCCTCCTCGTGATGCTCCTTTGTGAATCTCCTGTTGCATTTGATGTGCTTGTTTGCAGGACCAAATGATCTCCAGTCCTCTCCAAGATCAGATTTATGAATAAAACTATTCAATGCTTGTAAGATGAACATAGGTGTGAACTTCATTTTTGTAGAATTTAGATCAGTGGCTAGGGGATTTCTTTCCCCATCATGTCCCTCCACTCTGCACAGCCCCAGCCTACTCCTCCACACACAGGCTGTCTCTCTAGCTGCACTGGGTCCCTGGCTTTCGTCCTGCCCCTCCTCTTCCAGACTGGACTGCGGGACCTGGGGCCATGCACTGGCCTGCTACCACTCTTCCCAGACAGGCCCCTCCTGCCAATACCGGCGGAGGCTGTGCTGTCCTGGTGAGGCACCTAGCTGCTGGCCGGTCCATACATGCAACTTAAAGGGTGAGACAGTGAAAGTAAGGTCCTCTCTGCTCCCGGGGAGTCAGCAGAGCACTCGACTCCCAGTGGTTCTCTCTCCCTCCCGGTGATGGGACCACTGATGGCAGCCCCCTCTCACACCAGTGAGCCTCTAGGACTGGGGTCTTCCTTCCTTCCTGTGGTAGTGTCCTTCCCCTCCAACCCTGGGGCTGCTGTCATCTGCAGGTACTGGGATCTTCCAACTGACATCTCATCTTCGTCTGGCTCCCCCTCCCCCACGTGCAGCCCAGCCCTAGCCCTAGCCCTAGTCCTAACACTAACCCCTAACACCTAACCCTAACCCCTACCCCAAGTCCTAACACTAACCCAGCCCCTAATCCTAGCCTGAACCAGAACCCCAAACCCGAACGAGAACCCAAACCCTAATCCTATACCAAACCTAACTTGACCCGACCCCTAACCCTAACCTTATCCTCCTCCTGCTCCTCCTCCCCTCTAACCCCTAACCCTTCTCCTCCTTCTCCCTTAACCCTAACCCTAGCCCTAACCCCAAACCCTAACCCTAACATCTACCCTAACCCCAAACCTATCCCTAAACTCTGGCTCTGGTCCTGACCCCTAGCCCCTAAACCTAACCCTAAACCCTAAACCTAACCTTATCCCTACCCCTAGCCTTAACCCTAACTCCTACTCCTCCTCCCAAACTGTAACCTTAGCAATAAGCCTAACCCTAAAAGCCTAACCCTAAAATTACCCCTACCCCTAACCCCTCAGCCCTCACCTGAAATCCTAACCCTAACCCCAAATCCCTAAACCTGATCGCGACCACAACCCCAACACTAACACTAACCTTGAACACCAACCCCAGCCCCAACCCCAACCCTAACCCAGAGCCTGCTCCTGCAGAAGGTCCAGGACTGGGTCCAGTTCCACCAGCCCTGCAGGGAGACCCTGTGCTTGCTTGTTGGTGTGAGGAGAGGGAGCACTATCTTCGAGGTTCAGTCGGAGACTGGGCCTGGCCAGGGTTTGGGGGGCAGTAACGGGGAGAGGGAGGAGAGCAGAAGCGGGGCCGAGGGGAGTGGGGCCGAGGGGAGTGGGGCCGACGGGTGTGGCCCGGCCCGGGGCAACTGGTAGTTCTGGTTGAGTATGGACCCAATTGGTGGTGGGGTGGGGGCATTGGAGATGGAGATCTGGCGGGACGGGCAGGGGGGCGGGCAGGGGGGGCATCCCGCCCCTCCGCCGGGCCCCGCCCAGGCCCGCCCAGCCCCACTAACCAAGAGCTGTACACCAGGAGACCCCGCCCCAGCGTCCGCGTTGCAGGCGGGAGGAGGAGGGGCGCGCAAATACGCATGCGCACGCACAAAAGCGCAGACGCCGGAATCCGCCCAGAGCGTGAAGAAGCTGGGTGAGAGCCGGTTGCTCCTGGACCAGCTCCGGAGGAGGAACGCGGCCTGGAGTTTGGGCCGCCGCGTGCCGTCGTCTCGCTGCCGCAGCCGAGCAGGTAAGGGGGCGCTGGTGGGGGCGCGCGGGTCTGGGAGCTGAGTGAGGCCTGAATGTGCCGCTGGGGAGGAGCACAGGGAGGGAGGGGTGCGTGGGTGAGGCCCCGGCCGCGCGTCCCGTTAGGGCCCTGAGGCGGGTCCGGGTTCGCCGCCCTGGTTCGTAGCGTACCCCGCCTCCCCACATTAGTAGCCCCTGAACGCCGCGTCTTCGTTGCCTCTTATACCCGGGTGTGGAAAAGCAGGTGCAGCTCCGGGAGGTGAGAGGGCTCTGGACGGCCAGGGAGCACCTCCGATTGGCCCTCAGGCGGGTGCGTTGCTGTCGCGGGTCCCGGCGGTGGCCGCGGTGGGATGGGGGCTTCCCCGTGCGAGCCCCGGGATGTGTTCGCTATTCCTCCGCGGCCTGGACTGGGACGGCCTCTGCTTCCCCATGTTGGCAGGGTGCACGTCTGGCGGTCAGCCTGCCCCTGGGAGGCAGACGCTTGCTGTCTGGGTGCGGGGGCATCACCGTCAGCGGAAGCGGGGAGGGGGGGCTGCCCCTCGTGAGCCAGTCATTTGCTCCCATCTGCCCCGTGGCCTGACCAGGGGGTGGCCTCTGCCGCTCCAGGTTCACCGCACCCACGTCTTTAGGTCGGTGTGCTCCCAGGAGGCTGGCATGGTGCGTGCGGTCAGGGGGCAGGGGCAGGGGCAGCGGTGGCGGGAGTGGGGCTGCCCTGTGCAAGCCCTTGTGTGTACTCCCATCTCCCCAGTGGCCTGGCTTGGGGGGCGGCCTCTGCCGCCCCAGGTTTGCAGGACTGACACGTGGTCAGCCTCCTCCCTGGAAGCCTGCGCGGTTCGGTCAGGGAGCGGGGAAGACTGCAGAGGTGGCAGCTGAGGCGGCGGGAGAAGAGGGGCTGCCCTGTGCCAGCCTGTGGGTTTGTTCCCGTCTTCCCCGCGGCCTGGCCCGGGGGCGGCCTCTGCTGCCCCAGGTTCACCGCTGGAGGCTTGTCCTCAGTCAGCCTGCTCCTGAGAGGCGGGCAGCGGTGCAGTGAGTGTGCTGGATAGGGGCAGCGACAGCGGGAAATGGGAGGAAATCCCTGCTCTAGCAGGGGCAGCCCCAGGCCTGCCCACTCGCCACCGCAGCGGTAGCCCGGCCCGCGCCCCGCGGATCGCACCCCGCCGATTGCACCCCGCCTGCCTGTCAGGAGCAGACTGACAGGGAGAAGCGCCTTCCAGGAAGGCGGGGCAGCAAGGCTGCCCCCAGGCCAGGCCATAGGATAGATGGGAGCAAGGCTCTCCCAGGGCAGCCCCCCTCCCCCACGGCCTCTGTGGCTGCCTGCTGTCCTTCCCGGGGCTCGGCTGCACCCTCCCCTCTGGCAGCGCCATCGAGCACCCAAAGCCCACTGGCGAGCGAGCGAGCAGTGTGCAGCCCGGGACCACCCTGACCCGTCGCCTCAGACGGAGGCCCTGGGCACAAGCGGGGCAGGGCACCCAGGCGGGAAGTGGAACTGCCTCCAGCCCTGCCCAAGTGCACTCTGCCCGGGATCCCTGTCTGGTGGCTGTCACCATGGTGATGGGAGTCTGGAGCGCCCCACCCCCGCGGGGTGAGGGGTGAGGGGTGAGGGAGGGTTCAGCTGAGGTAGCCAGTGCACTCTGGGTATGGGGGGATCGCGCAGTGAAGGGGGACAGGCTGAGGGGTGAGGGGGCCAGCCTTGGTGAGGGTCCCTTGGAGTTGAAGTGCCAGGTGAGGGGTGGGGTGGGGGGGTAATCCCCTGATGAGGGGGGAGGGGTCCATCTCTGGATGGTGGGGGGACGTGGGGTGAGGCATGAGGGGTCAGCTTGGTTTTTCGGGGGCTGTAGCTTAGGACCTAGTGGGGCCGAGTCTGGGGACAGGTACTTAAATGTGAGGAGAAGGAGCCTTGTCTTGGGGGTCAGGTAGGGGACCGGGCATGGCCTGGCGGGGAGGTTAGTGTGGGGGGGTGGGAGGGAGAGGAGGCAGTGACTGGGTGGCGGGCGGCGAGCAGGGGGAGTGGGGCTGGGGTGTGTGGCCTGCACCTGGTCGGTGGCGGGGTGGGGACCCGGCCGTCCCAAGCCTTGGGGTGGGCCCGCTGCCCAGCCGCCCCGCAGCCCGGCCCCAGTCGCAGCGACCCGAGTGCAGGAGCCCCAAGCCGAGGGTCCGCGCTGCGGGCGGGAGGAGGAGGAGGAGGAGGAGGAGGAGGAGGAGGAGGAGGAGGAGGAGGAGGAGGGGGGGGGCGCGGACGCGGGAGCGCGCCCAGAGCGTGCGGACGCTGGGCGGGAGCCGGGTGCTCCTGGACCAGCTCCCGGAGGAGGAGCGCGGCCTGGGGTCTGGGCCGCCGCTTGCTGTCGCTTCTGCTGCCGTCGCCGAGCAGGTAAGGGGGCGCTGGTGGGGGCGCGCAGGTCGAGGAGCCGGCCGGTGAGGCCTGGGCTGTGCCGTTGGGGAGGCGCTCAGGGAGGGAGGGGTGCGTGGGTGAGGCCCCGGCCGCGCGTCCCGTTAGGGCCCTGAGGCGGGTCCGGGTTCGCCGCCCTGGTTCGTAGCGTACCCCGCCTCCCCACATTAGTAGCCCCTGAACGCCGCGTCTTCGTTGCCTCTTATACCCGGGTGTGGAAAAGCAGGTGCAGCTCCGGGAGGTGAGAGGGCTCTGGACGGCCAGGGAGCACCTCCGATTGGCCCTCAGGCGGGTGCGTTGCTGTCGCGGGTCCCGGCGGTGGCCGCGGTGGGATGGGGGCTTCCCCGTGCGAGCCCCGGGATGTGTTCGCTATTCCTCCGCGGCCTGGACTGGGACGGCCTCTGCTTCCCCATGTTGGCAGGGTGCACGTCTGGCGGTCAGCCTGCCCCTGGGAGGCAGACGCTTGCTGTCTGGGTGCGGGGGCATCACCGTCAGCGGAAGCGGGGAGGGGGGGCTGCCCCTCGTGAGCCAGTCATTTGCTCCCATCTGCCCCGTGGCCTGACCAGGGGGTGGCCTCTGCCGCTCCAGGTTCACCGCACCCACGTCTTTAGGTCGGTGTGCTCCCAGGAGGCTGGCATGGTGCGTGCGGTCAGGGGGCAGGGGCAGGGGCAGCGGTGGCGGGAGTGGGGCTGCCCTGTGCAAGCCCTTGTGTGTACTCCCATCTCCCCAGTGGCCTGGCTTGGGGGGCGGCCTCTGCCGCCCCAGGTTTGCAGGACTGACACGTGGTCAGCCTCCTCCCTGGAAGCCTGCGCGGTTCGGTCAGGGAGCGGGGAAGACTGCAGAGGTGGCAGCTGAGGCGGCGGGAGAAGAGGGGCTGCCCTGTGCCAGCCTGTGGGTTTGTTCCCGTCTTCCCCGCGGCCTGGCCCGGGGGCGGCCTCTGCTGCCCCAGGTTCACCGCTGGAGGCTTGTCCTCAGTCAGCCTGCTCCTGAGAGGCGGGCAGCGGTGCAGTGAGTGTGCTGGATAGGGGCAGCGACAGCGGGAAATGGGAGGAAATCCCTGCTCTAGCAGGGGCAGCCCCAGGCCTGCCCACTCGCCACCGCAGCGGTAGCCCGGCCCGCGCCCCGCGGATCGCACCCCGCCGATTGCACCCCGCCTGCCTGTCAGGAGCAGACTGACAGGGAGAAGCGCCTTCCAGGAAGGCGGGGCAGCAAGGCTGCCCCCAGGCCAGGCCATAGGATAGATGGGAGCAAGGCTCTCCCAGGGCAGCCCCCCTCCCCCACGGCCTCTGTGGCTGCCTGCTGTCCTTCCCGGGGCTCGGCTGAGGAATGAGGCCTGGCCTTGAGAATGGAACTGGGCCTGCTCCTCTCCAGCTTCCTAAAACTAACCCAGATTCCTGCAAGTGAGACATCCATGTCCAGATCACCTGAATTCACCCTGGTGACCAACACAGTTACTGGTTCCTGCCTAGGGCTCTATGTCACAGCCACCTACATCCCTCATAATCAAAGCCGTTTTTCCTTATCTTATTCACCTCCTTAACTTTTGTTAGAACTCTGTTTCTTTTTTGAAGATTCTTAGCCTTTTTCAAAATGAAACTTATATACCATATTTAAACATATAAAGATAATAAACATTTTTATACACACTTTTATAAGCATTTTCTTTTTAGGAATACAGTTAATCCACAAGAAAATAAATGTAGGCAGTGGGTACTATTATTATCCCCCTTCTACAGGTGAGGAAACTGATGTACAGCATGGATAAGGAACTTGCACTCGGTTACACAGCTGGAAAGTATTGGGCTCAGATCAAACCATGTGTTTAGAGTTTAAGTTCTTAATCATCATCCTCTACCACCTCTCCAGAGAGAGACTGACAGACAGAAATAGATAGCTAACAGATGTCAGATATAAAAATATCAATTTCTTCAGAGCATCAAATCACAGTACATATATTTTTTTGTCATTTAATGTATTGTAGCCAAATCATTGCATTGATTGATAAGGATTCTGGAGTAAATTGTGAGATGCAAACAGAGATGATCAAAATGGTAGGGAAGGGAATGTCTATTACTTCATTGTAGTGGGTGTGGATTTTTCCAGGAAAAGGCACTCATCTTTTCTTTGATTTCATTTTCTGACTTAATAGAATATTTCTAATTTATATGTTACTACAGAACAAAGCCATCATTGACATTTTATAATTTCCACAGCTGTTTTCCTATAGGTTTAACAGTAATCAGCTTTTCAAAAAATTCTATCCACAAGAAGGAAGAGTCTGGGGGGCCTAGAAGAAGTTTGTGGTGTTAAGTGACTCTTTTGTTTATATATCCCCTCCCTTTCTATGCTTTTGCTTATGAAACTGGAACATCTTGGTACTTATGTATATATTTTAATAACATAGTTAGAGAAAAGCTTACCCTTATTTATACAATAGTCTTTACTTCATTGGTTGTTTTCCATGTAGAACTATGACACACTTCAGCAGAAAAATATGGATGTGCAGTCAGGAAGCAATTTCTTGACTATTCAGTGTAAAAAAATGTAAAAAATATTTTATTCTTAATTAAATCCTTTGATTTTGTTCTGTGAGTTTTTTATGTCAGTCATCAGTAATCTTCAAAAAAAGTTATACTTGCTTTCCCAACTGTCATGTTTTTAAGGAGATTAGGCCAGCTTTTATCACTTTCTTTTTTTTTAATTTTTTAACTTTTTTTAATTGATTTATCATCATTTTACAATGTTGTGTCAAATTTCAGTGTAGCACACAATTTTTCAGTTATACATGAACATACATATAATTCATTGTCACTTTTTTTCTCTGTGAGATACTGTAAGATGTTGTATATATTTCCCTGTGTTATATAGTGCAATCATGTTTATCTGTTCTACATTTTGAAATCCCAGTTTGTCCCTTCCCATCCCCTGCCCCCTTGGCAACCACAAGTTTGTATTCTGTCTATGAATCTGTTTCTGATGTTTTTTTTTTCTTTTTTTTTTTTTTTAGATTTCACATATGAGCGATCTCATATGGTATTTTTCTTTCTCTTTCTGGCTTACTTCACTTAGAATGACATTCTCCAGGAACATCCATGTTGCTGCAAATGGCATTATGTTGTCATTTTCATGGCTGAATAGTATTCCATTGTATAAATATACCACATCTTCTTTATCCAGTCACTTGTTGATGGACATTAAGGCTGTTTCCATGTTTTGGCTATTGTAAATAGTGCTGCTATAAACATTGGGGTGCAGGTGTCATCCTGAAGTAGGGTTCCTTCTGGCTACAAGCCCAGGAGTGGGATTCCTGGGTCATATGGTACTTTCATTTTCTTTTTTTAACTTTACTGGTTTAAGATATTTTTTCCTCTTATGCTTTATCCTCCAGGAGCATCTGACATAACAGCTATAAATTAAATGTTCTCATTGTCCAAATACCTCTAATATTGTAGATGTGAGCTTGAGAGTTGCTTCATATTTATACAGTTTGAATCCTTGGTTAGACAAAGAGGAAAAACCAATCTGCTATGGGGTGGTTATAAAGGCACAGTTACCCAACTTCGCCCAACCACCAAAGTCCAAGGCGGCAGCACCCCCTGTGCTTGCACATGACTGAGCATGTGGAGCATTCTTGGTGTTGGCTTTAGGGCTGAGTTGATGATTAAGGTGGGAGCCAGTGATGTAGATATCAGTACTTCATTTCTTAGCCTTAATCCTTCTGCCCGTTGGTGAACAGATGATGATCTATGCCAATTACCATTATTTTCTTCCATCAGTTTATCTATTCTTCCCATCATTTGTTTGGCTGGTTGGTTTTGTTTTGCTTTTCTCTTAGCTTCCGTCCTTCCACTCTGGTCCATCAGTCATCCCAGATTACTCACCTGGATTCAGTATTTTATGATATTCTGTGGGAGAACTAGCCTTCACCATAATGCACACCCATCATACCTTCCACGTGCCCCCCTGGCTCAATGGGGCTATGAACTTGGCCGTGCCTTTTTTCAGTTGGTCTCAAAATATGTTTCAGGGTCACCTGCATCAGCACCATCTGGGGTGTGTATTAAAAGTGCAGGTACCTGATCCCTGCCTTAGACCCACTGAAACAGAACCTCTCTTTCTGACTTTAGGATATTCAGGCTAACACTAATTAGGGAGGTTCATCCAGATCTGTGCTTACAACCCAGGGTAGCTTTTTAAAAATCAGAATGCATGGATCCCATCTCAAGGTTGTCATTGAAACAGCCTGGTGTGATTCTCATGCAGTCTATGCTAACAACCAGAAAAAGAGCTGTAGACATTGGAAGGAGAGAACAGAAGTTGGTGTAGACACAGAAACGTGACTTCAGTGAATTTATCAAAGTTCAGAGATTGATCCTCATTTATAAATTCAGAAGCCAGATCTTTTTCTCAAGGGCATAGCACTTTAAGCAAGCATATAGGGGCAGAGCTGTAAATAAGAGTGCCATTTTTAGAGTCATCCTTGTCACTAGGATCAGCATGACTAGGGTGTTCATGCCCCAGAGATAAGAATCTCCATAGGAGGCAAGATGATCATCAGACATTTGCTCCTGGAATCTGGAGTCAGACTCAGGGAAATTTGAGCTGAATAACAGTAGTGAAAACAGTAAGAATTCTTAGGTGTCAGAAACTCTCCTGAACATTTCACATGGGTGATTTCATTGTATCCCCCTTAACAACCCTTTGTTGGTGGTCTTGTTAGCTCTGTTTTTTAGGTGAGAAAAAGGGAAAGAGAGACTACATAACGGGCTCAATACGACGGAGCTGCCAAGTGGCAGCACTGAAACTCCTGGGCTCTAGGACTAAGTCATAAGTGACCAAAGAAAGAAACTACCAGGTAGCTGTAGAGTTGCCTGGGTCTTGGCACCTAAATAAGCAATGCAGGGAAGGCAGAAGAGTGGCCAGCTGTTGGAGAAGACAGGCGTGTGCAAACCACTGTTTGTATGGAGAGGAGGCTTTTGAGTCATGAGTCATGAGAATGAGCAGCCGCTGGGTGGATGAAGAGTGATGCCTTGGTCAGAACTTGTGGTTTGTTTAACTGAGCCCTCTATAGTTGTAATGAAGTGAAAGTTCTACGCAATCAGGTTCTGCTCTCAAGTTTTCTTTTTTTAAAGATGTTTCACCGCCATATACAAATAGCCATCATAAATAGCAATAATAAACATATTTGATATATAGATGGCAAGTTTGCACATGTCTGCCTCATGGATGTCCCCAGACCCTGAGTTCACTTTGTCTCGGAAAATATGAATGAAACTGGCTTGAACTTTCACTAGCTCCAACTCAAGCATATTTCCTGTTATTTAGGGGGATTTTCATGGAGCTCACAGGTTCCCTGTGTCGCTGTTCTGAGTTTCTGCATCTATTGAACACCTGATCACCACTTGGAGTTTTGTTTCCTAAGCACAGTGCCAGCTTGCCCACGAGGTCACCTGGCTGTCTACCACCCTTGATCCTTTCTTTATTCCCCAAAGTACGACCAGTGCAGGCTGTGTGTTTAGCAGACTTTGCTGTAGGATTTGGGCTATGGAATTGTGTGGTAGCACAGAAAAACTAGATATCCCTAGTATTAAAGCTTCCTCAATCATTTCTAGAAAAAACTATAGCTTGTGTTGTTCATTTGTGCTTCAAGCATCTCACCAGGTGGGAAGTAGAATTATTTCCAAGGGTACAGTCATTTCTAAGGATAGAGTTTTTTTGTTTATTTGTTTTGTTTTGAACATAATTCCCAATGTTTAATTCAGAGGTTGTTTGTGGGATAGGCTGTGGACAAAATGTGTCCCTCAGAATTCATATGTTGAAGCTGTCATCTCCAATTAGGATGGTATTTGGAAGTGAAGCCTTTGTATTAGGGTCCTTATAAGAGAAAGAGACCAAAGGCCTTTCTTTCTCCACCATATGAGGGCACAGCACGAAGGCAGCAGCCTGGAAACCAGGAAGAGCGTTCTCCCCAGACATGAATTGCTGGCACTTTGATCTTGGACTTCTCAGCTTTCAGAACTGAGAGTTGAAAGGGGAAAGCACTTACTCATAGGTCCCTGTCCATTATCAGTCAGGGGTGGTCCCGTGGGGGTCTGCGATGCACTTTGGTTAGTGTCAGTGCCATGCAGTAGAAAGTTCCCAAGGCCACACACCATCTTAGCCCCATGGACAATGAAGAAAGATGAGACCTCTGAGCTCTGTAGGCAACCTCTTTCTAACTATCTTATCTAAACTTTTAACCAACGTAGTGGATTTTAGCCATCTTGCTAACTGCTGGATGTGATTAACCAAAGCAGCTGCTGTGGCTCAATAAATCTGTGGAACCTTCTCATATTGAAGCTGCCCTAAGGTGCTATAAGATTCCCACATGCCTTTACTTTATAAAAACTTTAAATTTTGAGATATAGATTCACATGCAGTTGCAGGAGGTCCCGTGTACATTTCAGCCAGTTTCCCCAAAATAACACCTTGCAAGACTGTAGTGCGTCATCACAACCAGGAAAGTGACATTGGTGTGATCCACCAACTTTATTCAGATTTCACAGATTTTACATGCACTTGTGTGCCTGTGTCTGTTTAGGGCTATGCAACTTTATTACATTTGTAGGTTTGTGTAAATACCACTGTGGTCAAAAGAGAGAGTGGTTTCACGACCACAAGGACTCCAAGTGCTACCCTTTAATATCCATACCCACTTCCTCCCCCTACTTCTTTCCATCCCGAGCCCTTGGTTCTGTTCTTCCTCTCCATAATTCTATCATTTCAAAATGGTAATATAAATGGAAATGTACTATGTGTAACCTTTTGAGGGTTTTTTTTAAATCTCAGCATAATTGCCTTAAGATACAACCAAGTTATTACGTATCCATAATTCATTCTTTTTTATTGCTGAGTAGTAGTTCATAGTATGCATGTATTACAGTTTGTTTAGCCATTCACCTGTTTTTTTGTTTACCATTTTTATTGATTTATAATCATTTTACAATGTTGTGTCAAATTCCAGTGTACAGCACAATTTTTCAGTTATACATGAACATATATATGTTCATTGTCACATTTTTTTTCTCTGTGAGCTACCACAAGATCTTGTGTATATTTCCCTGTGCTATACAGTATAATCTTGTTTATCTGTTGTACCATTTTGAAATCCCAGTCTATCTCTTCCCATCCCCTGCCCCCTTGGCAACCACAAGTTTATAGTCTATGTCTGTGAGTCTATTTCTGTTTTGTATTTATGCTTTGTTTGTTTTAGATTCTACATATGAGCGATCTCATATGGTATTTTTCTTTCTCTTTCTGGCTTACTTCACTTAGAATGACATTCTCCAGGAGCATGCTATGTTGTTGCAAATGGCGTTATGTTGTTGGTTTTTATGGCTGAATAGTATTCCATTATATAAATATACTACATCTTCTTTATCCCAGTCACCTGTTGATGGACATTTAGGCTATTTCCATGTCTTGGCTATTGTAAATAATGCTGCTATGAACATTGGGGTGCAGGTGTCATCCTGAAGTAGGGTTCCTTCTGGATATATGCTCAGGAGCAGGATTCCTGGGTCATACGGTAAGTCTATTCCTAGTCTTTTGAGGAGTCTCTATCCTGTTTTCCACAGAGCCAAGGACATCTGGGTTGTTACCAGTTTGGGGCTCTTACAAATAAATATACTCTAAACATTCAAGTATCAGTTTGTGTGTAAATGTAAGTTTCCATTTCTCTTAGATAAATGGCCAAGAGTGCAATTTCTGGATGTTTAGTTTTGTAAGAAACTTTCCAACTGTTTTTCCAAAGTGGATGTGTCATTTTACACTGATTCCAATATTTCATGAAAGATCAAGTTTCTCTGTATCCTCACCAGCATTTGGTTTTATCACTTCATTTCATTTTAGCCATTTTGATAGATGTGTAGTGATATCTCATTGTGGTTTTAATTTGCATTTCCTTGATGACTAATGATGCTGAACATCTTTTCATGTGCTTATTTGCTGTCTATATCTCCTCTTTGGCAAAATGTCTCTTCACATCTTTTGCCATTTTTTAATTGTTTATTTTTATACTGGTAAGTTTTGGGAGTTTTTTTTAATATTCTCTGTGTAGAGAATATGTTAGATACATCATTTGCAAATACTTTCTTTCAGTGTCAAGCTTGTCTTTTCATCCTCTTATCTGAGTCTTTCACAGAGCAAACAGTTTTAATTTTGACGAGGTCCAGTTTATTCATTATTTTTTTTCTGGATTGTGCTTTTGGTGTCAAGCATTAAGAACATTTTATGTAGCCTTAGATTCTGAGGATTGTTTCCTGTGTTTTTTCCTAAAGGTTTTATCATTTTACGTTGCACATTTAATTCCATGATATGTTTTGAGTTAATTTTTGTATAACATGAAAGACTTAGGTTGAGGCTTATGTTTTTGCTTATGAATGTCCAGTTACTCTAGCAAAAATGCCTTCAGTTTTGACATATCTTTTTTTAAATTCACACATTATTGTGAGAGGCTACCATGTGTGAGGCCCCACTAGGTGGTGAAGACAGGAAAATTAATAGAATATAGTCCCTGAAAGATCTCATCCTTGCAGAGGTACATATGCAAATACTTTCAAATTTATAGGTTAAATTACAAGGCAGAGGAATACACAGGGGAAAAGGACTTGAAGGACACAAGTGGATTCAGAGTAAATGTAAGCTATTGCATAGCTTAAATGAGAGATCATTAAAGCAGGGATATAAAAATGGGAGGGATGGAATACATGTGAGAAATATTTATCAGAGCCAAGCAGAGGGTGGTTTAGGGGGAAGAGGGCATTAAAGATTGACTGTGTGGATGGTGGTTTATCCAAAAAGAGAAAAGGGAGCAGGTTTGGGTGGACAATAATGAATATGTTTTAAACTTACAGAGTTTGGGCTAGCCAGTGAACCTTCAGGTAGGACGGATCTAGTCATAGTTTTCATGTATGAAGCTATTATTTCTGGGTGAATTTCATGATGAGCAGTTTTTGAAAACTGCCAGAAACCATTTAAAGTAAAAGTACTATACATTTAAGTTGTACTGTTTTAAATCAAAGACAAGTCACAGAATTGTAGAAGGGAGCATTATGTTTAACATAGAGCCTCTGTGCTTTGGTGAATTTTAGGCTAGAGTCTGAAATAGAGTGTTTCTGATTACAAATTGTGTTAGCTAAAGAAGTTTGGAATTAAAAAAAAAAACTCTTCTGAGCCTCAATTTTCTCATCTATGAAATGGGTGCATTTGTAACCTTAGAGCTTACAGGATTGCAGTGAGGACCAAATGAGGTGACCAGAAGCCTAAAGTTTTTATCTACAACAAACATGTAGCACAGATTCTCTTTTTCCTACATGGTGTTTATAAGATCACTTAGAATAATGTTTGAAAACATTAGGGAAGGGAACCCATCTTTCAAATGAAGGCTTCTTCAGACCTGGAAAATAGATAAAAGCAAAGCTGTCTTCTCTTTACCCAAGTTCTCAGCTGCAGCAACAATGTGGAATCTTAGGGCTATTCAGAAATCACTAATATTGTAAAAGCCTCAATTTAACAATGAGAAAACTGATCTAAAGAGGCAAAGAAAGTTTCCTCAAGTCACATGTTTTGCTGGAGACAGATCCTGGTCTATTCCCCAGGTTACTAACTCCCTATCATGAAATAGTCTAAAATAATATTGACTTACATGAGTGACTATAGTCACAGTTCCAAAAGAAACTGCTTTTAATTTTTTAAAATTAACTTTTTAAAGTGTAGTCAGTTTACAATGTTGTGTTAATTTCTGATGTACAGCACAATGCTTCAGTTACACATATGTATATATACTTCCTTTCCATACTTTTTTCATTATAGGCTATGACAAGCTATTGAATATAGCTCCCTGTGCTATATAATAGGACCTTGCTGTTTACCTGTTTTGTGTGTAGTAGCATGTATCTGCAAATCCTGAACTTCCAATTTATCTCTCCACCTCTCCCCTTTCCCTCCCGGTAACCATAAGTCCATAAGTTTGTTTTCTATGTCTGTGAGTCTGTTTTGTGAATAATTGCATTTGTGTCATTTTTTTAGATTCCACGTATGAGTGATCTCATATGGTATTTTTCTTTCTCTTTCTGGCTTACTTCACTTAGTATGGTGATCTCCAGGTCCATCCGTGTTGCTGCAAATGGCATTATTTTATTCTTTTTCTGGCTGAATAGTATTCCGTTGTATATAGATATCACACTTCTTTATCCAAAAGCAATTGGTGTCTTAAATTTTCTTTGAGTTGCAGCAGCATTCCTGCCTCTCATTGGCTAATCTGATCTGAAAAGCAAGCTTCTTTTTCGTAGGTATTTTTGATGTGTTAAAACAACAGGCTTTATGTGCCCACTGTAGATAAAAGACACCCGTGCTGTACTTTCCATCCTGCTCTCTTAACAGCCAGTATTGGCAAACAGTTTATGTCTCAGAGGGCTTAGAAGGTTGTGTCCTTGGGCAGTGGTTTCAAACCTGGAGTTACCCAGGGAACACTTTTAAATTATATATTCTGGGACTCAATCCTTGAAGATTCTGAGGCAAGAGATCTGAAGTGGATCTTCTTTTAAAGCTCCCCTGGGGAGGCTGGAATTTGAGGACTGTTGCTCTGGGCTACAGCACAGGACCCCTGGAGTGACCAGCGCTATTCCCTTAAGGTCTCCTTTCTAGATAACTATTGCTTGTGAACATTTAATAACTTCACCCAGATCATCTCTCTAGTTCAGAACTAGGGCATAATCTGTCCTGAGTCCGCCTATTCCAGTTCATCCGACGTTTTCCTCCAGTAACATCTCAGACACAAAAGGCGGTGTCAGCTTGGCAGCAAAAGCAACGAAGTAAAACCATCACTTACTGAGCGTTCACTATGTGACAGGTGAAGACTTGGTAGTTTGCCTGTATGTTTGGATGACAAAAGTCTGAGCCGTAGACTTTTGTTTACAACAGCCGACTCAGTATTTCAAACAGAACTTCTGATCCCTCTTTTCCCTGATCTGTGCTCCTTCCCCGGCTTTCCTCACTCTGTCTCCCGCAGCTGGCCAATCATTCGTGCCCAGATCTAGGTGTTATTTTTATTTCCCATTTCCCCCAACACTCCACAACCAATCCGGCAGTCAGTTCTCAAATATATCCCAATCTAACCACTTCTCACCTGCTCCACCAAGAGCCATTCGATGCAAGTCACCATTGCTTCTTCTCTATATTATTTTAGTAGCTGGCTGGTTACACTCCCTATTCTACTACTGCTTTCAATGGCTGGTTCTTCAGAGAAGAAGCCAGAATAATCAGATGAAAGTGCAAATCAGCGATGTTCATCCATCAGCCTAAAACCTTCAGTCACTTCTTACCACATTTAAGTTGAAAATCCTTGTCCTTACCAAGTTGTACCCACAAGTTCTACATGATCTGCTGAGTCTGTCTTTCCAACTTCATGTCGTGTGACTCTTCCTTGTCCTCCTTCCTTCTGCTGCACTACTGTTCCCTAAATGATCCAAGCTTATACCTGCCTCAGGGCCTTTGCACGTGCTCTTTCCCCTACCTGGACCACTTTTCCCCTTGAGCTTCCCATGGCTCAGTCTCTTACTTCACACAGGTCTCTGTTCAGATATCATTCTCAATAGGCCTTCTCCACCCTTTCTATATAAAACAGCGCCCCATCACTCTCTATCCCTTTTTCCTGCTTTTCTTCATAGTCTTTATGACTACCTAACACTGTAGCATACATTTGTTTGTTTGTTATTGGCTCTCTCTCCCCTGCTAAAATGCAAGCTCTGCGAATGAGGGGATTCTGTTTCTTATTCACCTTTGTATCCTTTACCCTTGGCACATAGTCAGTGCCCACTGAGTATGTGTTGAATGAATGAATGAGTGAACTAGTGGCTGTTACCCTTCTGGGTTCTCTGTAGCAATGCTTTTGATTCTTGCCCCACAGACATCCATGGAATTCCTGTAAATTTAGGTGACATAAGTCTTGATCTCTGTCAGTCATTTTATTCATGATCTTGTTTGCCTTTTGTTACTACTCTTTAATATTTATAAAGAACACAGCCATTCCTAGGACCGTTAGTCATTAAAACACTTCAGTATTACCCCTCTACTCTGAAGCCACGAGGCTGCCCCTCCCGGCCTTTGCTCCAGCGCTTTCAGATTTAGATTGAAGGAGGATGATAAAGAGGGCATGCTACATCAGGTCATGGGTGCCCCACAGACAGGGAACTATCCGGGCACACTTCCTGTCTCCCCCAGATCTGTACAGAACTGTCAGAGGGAGGGAAATGGACATTTACACGCTACAATAAAAATGCCCACTCTGGGACCTTCGGGCTAGTATCCCTCCTTACTTCTCGCACCGGAAACCTACAATGGATGATTTTCCTTCCTCTTTCACATGCAGCTTCCTCAGTTACCATGAGCCAATTTCCATGGGAAGTTTTGCGTGTGGTCTGTGTTCACTGAGGGCGGGAATGCTAGTGCTGCTCTGTCCTCTCTTTATTCGTGCTTGGAGCATTTGTTTTATGACAAAGGAGAGCCAGCAAGTGTGGTCAAGTGCAGACAGACCCATACGTAGGCTGGTGGAAGGGCTCCTCGCGGGAAGCTCGCTCCCACCACGCTGCCCCCCCACCCCTGGGGGGCTGGCAGCTCTGCCCGCATAGCAGGGGCCAGCGTGCTGGTGGGCTCCTCGCCCTCAGAGCAGCTGGGCCCGAGCTGGGGCTGCGGCGGAACACGCGTGGCCGTTCGTTTGTGTCTTTCATTTACAGGAGACAAATTCTTTTTTCCTTTTAATAGAAGTATGGTCAAGTTACAATGTGTCAGTTTCTGGTGTACAGCATAATGTTTCAGTTATAGATATGCATACATATGTTTGTTTTTATATTCTCTTTCATTAGACTGCAAGGTATTGAGTATCATTCCCTGTGCTCTACAGAATAAATTTGGGTTTTTATGTATTATATATATAGTAGTTAATATTTGCAAATCTCAAACTCCCAATTTATCCCTTCCCACCCCCTTTCTCCCCAAGTAATCACAAGTTTGTTTCCTATGTCTTTGATTCTCTTCCTGTTTTGTAGAGAAGTGCATTAGTGTCTTCTTTCTTCTTTTCTCTCTCTTTTTTTTTAGATTCCACATACGAGTGGTATTATATGGTACAGGAGACAAATTCATGAACAGAAAGGCTTACGTTTACAAAATAAGAGTCAGGGAAGGATGAGCTTTCAGCCCTTAATTAAAACATTCAAGCAAAGGAATGAACATTTTGATCTCACTTGGTCAGACTTACAGAGTAGCTTGTCACAGACCCTCTTCAATCCCAAGTCCCGCATCACCGGGGGGGTTGCCCTGTCCTATTCCAGCAGTTTTGCACTTGCGAGCTCACTCAGTAGCCTAATCTTTTCTGAAAAAGTCCAGAAATCTAGGAGAATCATTGCATGAAAGGAAACTAATTTTACTAACGTACTCGTCCTCTCGTACTCGTCCTCTCAAAATATTAGGATCATTTTCCAAAACTCTTTTTTTTCCTGTTTTTCATTTTTCCCATCTCAGTATACCAAGAACTCAGCTTCATTTCTTTTCCTGCTAACTTCAGATGATGACTACATGGTGACATGATGCTGCTAAAGTTGCAACATGAGCAAAAATATTTACACTTTGAAAGTCCAATGTCATATTTACCTGCGCAATGTTCCATTTACCCAAGTGGAAAACTTGAAAGGGAGAAGAATTATAATTACTGAAAAATAGACAAACCACCTTAGGTGATTTATAAATATCATATCCATCTGAACAGTGATGGAAAAAAATAACCTCTCACAAACCCTACATATAATTCATGGGTATATTATAATAATAGTCACTCTTACACCCAGTTTTCACATACATTATGTGGCTGTAGCCTCATCATTACCTTGTGAGCCAGTAAAACAGGCCTGTGAGTCTCACTTTGTGATCGAGGAGACAGGCTTGTGCAGGTGGAATGGCTCAGGGTCAGACTTCAGGATCATTTGTCTTTTTCTCACTGTGACTTCAGTTTGGGGGCTGTTATATACTGAGAAATTATCTAGTGATGGCTTCTAAGTTATCACTGTCTTTCCAGTCTTGCTTCTATTTTTTAAATTTTATTAATGAAATCTGACAATGATGTCATAAGGGAAACGCTTATGTTTCAAGCGTCTTGGCCACTGGCTGCAAAGTCAGCATTCTGGGGCTGCTGCATAGGATTTCGACAACAGTTAAGTCTAAGGCTTTGACTAGGTAACTGAATGTGGGAAAAAATTTTAACACCGTTATTGTGGTGTGGTTCCTGTACCGTAAACTACACATATTCACATATTTGAAGTGTACAATTTGATGAAGTTTGATAGATGTACACACCAGTGAAACCACCACCACAATCAAGACAGCTAACATTTCCATCACTCCCCAAGAGATGCCATTACAAATTCCCAGTTCATCCCTTCCCTCCCCCTTTACCCCCTGGTAACTAAAAGTTTGTTCTTTATGTCTGTGAGTCTGTTCTGTTTTATAAATAAGTTCATTTGTGTCCTTGTCTTTAGATTCCACATACAAGTGTTATATGGTATTTTTCTTTCTCTTTCTAAGTTACTTCTCTTAGAGTGACAATCTCCTGGTCCATCCATGTTGTTGCAAATGGCGTTACTGAATGTGGGAAGTTTCTGAATAATCATGCTGATGGTTGTTCATAATCTTTTTTTACTGTGTTATCTGTCAATTCCGATAATTTATTAGATTGTTTTTTTTCATATAAATTCTATTTAGAGATATTAACACAACGTCACTGCTCAAGGGAACTATGCATTGAGCCATGTAGTTCTTTGTAATTTTCCAGACTCAAATGGTAGCCACCAAAGTAACAGCAATAAGGAGAACTATGTAAGAAATTGCTGTGCTCTGTGGGTGTTCTGAGTGAAAATATCCTTGAAAAATAGAGATTTCATTTTGTACTACTGGGCCTCACTTCATGATTTTTTTCCCAACTGAAAATGCTATGTTCTTACTTTGACACGTTAATAAACAACGTGCCATAATTACTATTTACCTTGACTATTACAAATGATAGATTTTTGCTTTTGGACCAGAAGCTAGTAATGCAATTTTCCAGTCTTAGGAACCAATCAAAAGTGTTTTGAAAGTGAGCTCACTTAAAGACACCCGAAAACCACTCTCTTCATGAAGCTTGATAGGATATCATCTGACTCCTCTTATAAACAGCCCATTTGAAGAGATAGCAGTAAGTTCAATTACAAATAGTTTTCCAAGTAATTGATATCCATTACTGGAATTGGGCAGGGCAGAATTATTTTTTTATGGTGCCTATGGCTCTGGTATGCAAAGATAGCATGCCTTTTCTATTGGCAGTGGCTTGCAGAAAAAAATTATAGTTTTTAAGCCTTTGCAGAGACACAGAATTTTTTTTTAAAGGTTTATACATTTCTCAGAAGCTAAGGGAGAAGTATTCCAAGAAGTTGTGACAACCCAGCCATATGTGTCCATCAGAGGACTAAACTTAGTCACTTGTGCACAGAGCCTAGCACTCAATGACAGGTGAGTTTGGGCCATCCCGATCTGTAGATCATAGATGAACTACAGCAGAGATTGGACGACAGCTCAATTTCTGAAACCCACTCATTCCTTAAGTCTGTCTTGAGGTCATAAAAAGGGAAACAATTAAAGGCAGCACATAACCAAGGTGGCAAATTTTTGAGTAGAATCAGATTAGATGTCAGCTTTGTTGTTCATGTGGAAACCATCATTCTTCTGGGAACCGAGATGGAGCTGGTTGAAACCCCAGAGAATAGAGAGCAAACTGAGAATGAACAAGTGCTCTTCTCCCTGAGGCCTCAAGGGGTCCAGTGGGCCAGGCAGGTCCACGGCACTTGCTTCCCCCCCTCCACACAGTGAGTAAACAAATAGGAAAGTAGAGTGAACAGCCAGAGCAGAGGTGTCTCTGCCGCCACGCCCTTCCCCACGGCGCTGCCGCACCCACCTCTCCACCGCCTCCTGCGTGCTGTCTTTTCTCCATCTCAGGCCCTCCTTTTCCCTCTGCTGCTGTTGCAGCCCCTTCTGCCTGATCCCTGGGGGTTCTCCGCACCTGCCTTACAGGATCCTGAATTGATCTGCCCTATTTGAGGGAGTATTTGGACTCTTTTGTACATAAGTTTAGAAAAGCATTTTGAGGCCAGAGGTTCTCCATCCTTCAGCTCTTTTGTGAAAGGAGGTGGATTCAGCAATCATGTTGCCCTAGAGTAAGCTGTTCCACTGTTCAAAGGAAACCACTCCTCTGACACACAATGGAAGAGCTAGAAGTAATAATTCCGCAGCTCAGTTTTATTCATTCAGAATGAGCCAGTAGGTTTTTGTGGAAACTGAAGAGAATGTGATTGACAGTAACTCCCATGGAATTATATTTGGACATAATGAAAACAGAGAAAGCAATAGATTAACTAGGTAAGGTACTACCAAGAATTTTAAATGCTCTATGCATCTGTTTTCTCATTCATGCCGTCATCCTTCCTGAGAACAGGTTAATCATCTCCACATCACAAAGCTGAGGCTAGGCTCCGTTTCCCTGTGGTCTAGCCCTTTTTACTAAAGTTTACTAGGTGTTGTAGGATTATAGTGGTTGGTACCTCCTTGCAATAAAGCACTCCTTTAGAATGCTGAGCAATGCATGCACTCACTGTAGCAGAGTGTTTGCTAGTAGAAAGAAGTGGTTGGTGGTCTGTGATAAAAGACATGACCCCCACATGTTCTGGTGAAAAACCAAAGATCCATTATCACCTGGGCTTTTGCTATTAAGAGTCTTGAGAGATGAACAAAATTTTGTTTTGCAGAAAAATAGCAGAGAACTTAAAGAGCTGTGATTTAGTAACTTTTGTCTTTTGTCTTCTTGAGTATGCTGTCCTTCCACTCTTCAGGGTAAGATTGATTGTTTAAGGAATACAGTGACCAAAAAGCCCTCTTAGATGGCAGAGCAGTGTCCTGGCTCAGGGCAGGGACTCTTGACCCACATTGACTGAGCTCACATCCCAGCACCGAACCCTTAGTGGTTTGTGTGCTCTTGGGAAACTTTTGCCTGTAAAAATGGGAATAATAATGGTACCTACACCATATGGTTGCAGTGAGTACATGTATACTGAATGTGAAATAGTGAGGACAGTACCTGGCACTTATTTTAAAAGTATGTACCATTATAATTAGAATTAACCAATAAAAGAAAACTGCTACATCTCTGTATTTAAATCATCACAGAGATTTTAATTCTAATGTTAGGAATACGTAAAATTATAGTTTTGTGGAACTGTACTTCACAGAGTTGATTCAGTCCTACGCAAACAGTATCTGCCCATCTCCAGCATGAAACCCTTTTACTGCAAGTACTTCTCCCCACAAACCCAGGAGAATTGTCTACTTATCAAGAAATAGATTCCTTATCTTCCCTTAGTCCCAGACAAAAGTGTATTTTTAGCCACCAGATGCTGCCAACAGTTAATCAAGGATGGCATTTTAATAGTAGACATTCTAGATATAGGCAGAAATCTCAGGGAAGTAAGATGTTTCATTGTGTTTGTATTCAAGGACCCGTGATTCCTACAGAAAAGGTGAAATCATTTAAGTGGCAAAACAAATCTGTATTTAGAGTGAAGACACACTGTTGCCAGTTTAATCTCTACAGTTTTGTGACTTGGATATTTGACCTATCATTTTTGAAAGTTATTTTTATTTTAGAGAACAAAAATAAACGTCTGGAAAAGGAGTTCTGCAGAGTCAAGTGCCCAGTCCAAGGACAGAGAAAATAGTTGGTAAGAAAGACATCGGAACACCCAATCTGCAGTCATTAAACCATGACAGATAGACTGCTAAACCATGAGAAGTCAGTCCAGATCCGACAGTTAAACAAAGTCCCAAGTTTTGTCTGAGCCTTTGTCAGACTCAACAGAGTCACCTATTTGTGAATTCCTTCCTGAAAGAAAGTTCCTTAGACCCCTGCTGTCCATTGAAAGTGCTCTTTTGCTGGGCATTTAAGCAGAGGATTTGCAAAATGAGTGTTTTCTCTTTTTGGAGTACACAGAAATGTTAATATACCTGCTCCTGGGATTGGTTTGTCATTTAGTTCTGTTTTAATTTCCTCCTTTAATGAATTAGTCTCCATAGTTCTGCCTCCCGTGAGTGCCTGAGGCCCTAAATGGACAAAAGTTTCACTGATTCCATTAATTGGCTGACTTTTTAGTGAAACAACAATGAAGATCCTATAAGTACCCCTATGGGGTACTAGGATTTACCCAGAGGCTTAAACCACAAAAACAGACAATATACATGAAAAAAATGTTTCCAAGGCCCTGGACATCAGCCAGTGAAGGGCAGTGAGACTGAGAGGCGGGGAGTGAGGGCGGAGCCCCACGACTGCCCCAGCTCCATGCCTGGAGGCTTCCAGGCTGAAACGTAGGAGAAGGAATGTCAGTATTTTGAACTGAACAAAAATGAAAACACAACATATCAAAACTCATGGAATGTTGATGAAAGAGTATGAGAAAATTTACTAGGAGTATTACTAAAGGACAATTTAAAAGCCTCACCTTGAGGAACACAGCCTCTGCCTAAAGAAACTGGTGAGTAAAAAGGCAGAGTGAGCGGGAAAGATGACAAAGAGCGGAGCAGAGATCAGAGCTACGATAGCGACAGAGGACCTGACAAAACCAAAAGCTGGTTTTCTGAGAGGATCGTCCCCCAGCAGGTGACCAGTAGCAAAGCAGAGGACACTTACTAACAATGCCAGGGATAAGAGAGGTGATGTCACCTCAGATTCTATAGATATTGAGATGATGAGTGAATGTGATGAATAATTTCATGCCAAGGATTCAACAATTTAGATGACATGGAAAAAAATTCCTCAAAAGGCACAAATTACCAAATCTCAAACAAGATGAAATAGATGAACTGAATCGGCCTATATTTAATGATGAAATTGATTCTGTAGTTTAAAACCTTCCCGCAAAGAAAGCTCCAGGCCAGGATGACTTCACTGGTGTATCCAACCAAAATTTAAGGGAAAAATACACTAATTCTACACAAATTCTTCCACAGAATTTAAGAGGAGTGAATCCCACCCAACTAATTTTATGAGGCCAACATAACCCTGATTAAAAAACAGACTAGAAAAACTACTAGAACCACAGAGCAGTGTCTCTCATGAAGAGAGAGAGAAAAACTCTAAACACAATTTTTATAAACTGGATATAGTAATAGGATAAACATGATGACCAGGAGGGGTTTATCCCCAGAATGCAAGATTAGTTTAACATTTGAAAATTAGTAAGTTTATTTCATCATACTAAAAAAATTAATAAAGAAAAAATATGATCATCTAAACACAGAGAAAGGATTTGACAAAACTCAGCGTCCATTGCCAATAAGAGCTCAGCAAACTAGGAAACAGGGGACACCCTCAGCCACATACAGGGTGTCTCTGCAATGCAGCAGCTCCCGGCCCACTGAATGGTGAAACACCCTGTGGTTGCCTAAGATCAAGGAAAGGCCAACGAGATCCTTCCCACCGTTTATGTCCCACATTGTCCTAGAGACCTCGGCCAGGACAGCAGGGCGAGAGGAAGACGCAGAGGACGCCCCACCTGGAAAGCAGGCAGCAGTGCTGTCTGCACGTGGAACGTTCTTTGGGAACAATGACAGCGGAAAACCGAGAGAAATGAGCTCAGCTAAGTGGCAGGATGAGGTCAGTGCACGTAGAACGACTGCATTTCTACACTCCAGCCACAAACAACTGGAAGTTGCAATTTAAAAGGCAGTACCACTTACAACAGCATCAAAAATATGTAATGTGATGACCCTTGCTACAACAGCGATCCCAGAATAGTACACAAATGTGTCAGAGTAACATTATACACCTTACATTTACACTGTTACATGTCAAATGTCTTCAATACGAGTTTTTAAGAATATGAAATACTTAGGGATATTTCTGACAAAACTGTAAAAAACACTAAAACCTACAAAATATTGTGAAAAAATTAAAATCTGAATAAGTAGATATATTGTGTTTAGGTGCCAGGAGACGCAATGTTGTCAGGACACCAGTTCTGAGAGAAGCAACACTTCATAGCTGCTAGTGCTGGAGAGGTGGGTCTGGGCACGGTGGGGTGGAACACTGGCCAGGAAACCACTGAAGTGTCTGGGCGGCAGCGAAAATTGAATCACAGGCGCTAGGTATCAGAGTGCCTGGGACAGGATGGCAAACTCTGAAAAGCTGCCTTCTTTAACTAATTTCTTCTCCCCTCTTTCTTGTTAAAAGCAGCCTTAGTGAGATACAATTTATTTACCACAAAATGCCCACTTTAAGTGTCCGATTCAGTAATTTCAAACAAGCCCCACCTTAGGGAGAGCTGTGCTGGGCCGCCGCTGCAGGCGGGAGAAGAGGGGCTGGGCGTGGGGTGCGGGCCTCAGCGGCAGGGGAGCGGCCTCCTGAGCGCAGCTTTGACCTCTGTGTTTCTCAGCGAGCAGATGAGGGGATTCAGGGGTGGTGCCACAGACGTGTAGGTCACCGACACCAGCTCGTCCTTGTCCCACGGGCACTGCACGTGGGGCGGGTGTAGGTGTAGATGACGATGATGGCGGAGTGGCACTCAGAGACTGCCAGGATGTGGGTGGAGCAGGTGGATGAGGCCTGCGTCCTGCCCATGGCTGAGCAGATGCGCAGGATGCAGGCGGTGATGCAGCCGCAGGACGCCAGGGCGAGCAGGAAGCTGACCACCCCGAAGTCCACCCCCTGCTCCCCCCACCACGGTGATCGATCCAAATGTTCGGGGTGCAGGGCTGCAGGAGGGCAGCAGCGGGGAGGAGGCTTCATGGAGGAAGGGCTGGATCTGACGGAGCTGCAGGGCGTCAGCCTCGTCACCAGGCCTGTGTGCGCAGACGCGCCGGCCACACTGCCCGGCCACACTCCGTCCACCAGCGGGCCGCAGCCAGGCCGGCTCCGCAGCGCACCGCGGCTCCCCGGGCGGCAGGGGCCTCGTGGCCGTCACAAGCTGTAGCCGTCACAGGCCGTGGCCGTGAGCAGCAGCAGCAGCTCGGCCCCCAGAAGCCAGGTCAGGAAGAAGCGCTGGGTCAAGCAGCCCCCGCAGGAGGTGGTGCCACCCTTGACCACCAGGGTCTCCAGCAACCTGGGGAGGACAGTAGATGTGCGGACTGTGTCTACAATAGCCTGGATGGTGAGAAAGAAGTACGCTGGGGTGTGGAGGCCTTGGTGCAGGCTGGTGGCCGTGACAGTGAGGGCGTCCCAGCAAGAGCCCCAAGTAGAGGAGGAGGAACAAGGCCAGGAAGAGGCCCCAGAGCGTTGGCTCCACTGAGAAACTGCAGGGCACACTCCTCCGGGGCTGTGTGGTTGTTTGTGGCCATCTGGGAGTGAGCCCCTGCAGCCCCTGGGATGCAGCCTCTGGGGTGCCGCCCCTGGGATGCCATCCCTGGGATGCAGCCCTTGGGACCAGCCCCTGGGACACCGCAGGCACAGGGAGGCACAGGGCAGTGGGGCACACTGCGGGAGTATTTGCTTTTGGCAACTTTGCTGCAGGGAGCACATAATTAAGATATCAGCAAAGGTCCTTGCACCCAAGGAGACATCCAGAGAAATAACTCCACCCTGCACCCCCCTGGTGGCCCCTGGAAGCCCCCCAGACACCCCGTCCCCACGACAGCCGGCATCACTCCACGTCACACAGAAGTGCAGCATGAGTCTTCCTCACTTTGAGTTTGAGGGTTTCTACAGAAACCAGAGACAAGGAAGCTCACTGTTGCATGTGTGCTGGGCCTGCCACAGTGTGGGGAAGACCCCTCCCCACCAGCAAGCCAGACCTGGATCTAAGTTCCCAAAAGGAAAACCCAGTCAGTGGGGGCCAGGCTTAAGGGACAAGAGGGAGTTTTCACCCAGGGTGGCGGCAGAGTGTGTGTTCAGTGGGGAGCACATGATCTTAGAGGGGAGTGAGTGACTGGGGCACAGCCTGGATGTGGCTGGGGGAAGGTCGCCCTCAGCTGTCAGAGTCAGCTGTGGACTGACCTGGCCAAGCCCTTTAGTTGGAACTACAGCTGCAGAACTCTGCCTGGGTCACTGCAGGCTGCGCCCTAGGGGAGGGCAGACCCCATGATACGGAGGGGAGCGGGTCGTCTGGGCTCTTGCTTCTAACTCAGCCCTTGCTCCCCGCTGGATGGGAAGCTCCTCCTGCACTGAGGGTCAGGCTGGGCCGGGGGCTGGGGTACAGGGAAGGGGGCACACGCCCCGCTCAGTGCGGCCCATGACGTCCAGCCTCCACACCCATCCAGCTCCCAGGTCTCCCAGGTCAGGACAGGGGCCAGCTTAGTCGAAGAGACCATCTTCCTTTGGCCCATGGAGCAATAGGATCAAAGCACGTGGGTAGGTGGGGGAAGGCGGCCAGCCCCACCCCCTCCCTGGTACCAGCCCCAGGCAGCCCTGGGGGATGGCAGGTCAGAGGGTCCATGACCTGCCCGGGGAGTTCACAAGGGCTGTGGGCTACCTGGGAACAAGTGTCCGCATGGGAAGCCTTGTCCTTTCCTGCTGGAATATAAGCAAAAACACGTGATTTACAGGAATAGTCATCAGCCGTGATGGGTGCCAGAGCTCCAGGTGGGCAGGCTTGGGCTCCCCACCAGCCCCGGCCCCTTGTCTAACCCACTCACCCTCCTGGCTCCCACCCGCAGAGCCGAGGAGCCAGTGAGTCAGCAGGGTGGCTCGTCACTGCTGGCCCTGTCCAGAGCCACACACCACACACACCCCTCCTCAGCAATTGCCCAAGACCTGCTACGTGCAGTCTGAACTCCTAAAGCCCCTCCAGCTGCACATCTGAGCCACCTGGGTCCCCCCAGGCACCTGTCTGCCAGGCCGACGGCCTCCCTGCCGAGGGTCTCTCCCATGGACATATCTCAGACGAGAGCTGCAGGAATGACAGGTTTGATTTTAGATAGACTTTGTTTTTTAGAATAGGTTTTAGATTCACATAAAACTTGAGAAGACAGTACAGAGAGTTCGAGGAAGCCGCACGCCCAGTTTCCCTTAACAGTGAGACCTTACTTTACTGCGGTGTACTTACAGCCGTTAGCGAGTCAGTGTTGATATTGCTGACTGGAGCCCGTTAATTCAGACTGCGTTAGTTTTCACCCAATATCCTTTTACTGTCCCAGGGTTCCATCCAGGGCACCACAGGACATCAGGGGTCCCTTGGCTGACAGTGTCTCAGGGTTCCCTTGTTTTTGGTGACCGTGGCGGTTGTGAGGAGCGCCGGTCAGGTGTTTTGTGAGGTTCTGCTGTGGACCTGTCTGCTGCTTTTCTCATGATCAGGCAAGGGCGATGGGGTTGGGGTGAAGATCCCAGAAGGTGGCTGCCACCCTCACCTCCTCATGCAGGGGACGCACCGTCACCAGCCCTTCCCTGTTGGTGCAGCGTTGATAGGATGGGTGTTGGCATCCCGGCTGTCAAGGTGACACCGTCCTGCCCCTGAGGCCAGGGCTTCTGAGGAGAGTCCTTGCTGCAGATCTGACCCCAGCCCTGAGCCTCAGCAGGGCCAGGTGGTGGGGGATGAGGGCAGTGAGAGGAAGGGCCAGCAGGAACCAAGACCTGCCGCTTCCCTGCGGTGGGGCAGCCACTCACAAAGCAGACTCTGCCATCCTCTCTACTCCTGCCGCTTGTGGGACCCTTGGGCACATCTCCTGACCAACCTCCGCCTCCGTCGGCACATCTGTGAAGTGGGGTTGTTAGCAGGACACAGGGTTGTTGGGTTGACAGGTTTGCAGTGATTACAGTGATGTAAGCACCACGTAAGTGGCCTTATTTTATTGCCATCCTTCCTGTTACTCGTAGATTATGCCTTTTATTACTTGCAGGTGATCCTGAGTGAGGTGGAGGGTAGCCTCTCGCTGGCATGTCAACCCAGTAACTGCCCACGGGCCACCATCAGCGCCCCCTCCCCAGCTGAGCTCTCCACAGTCTTTGCAGACTGATGCCAGGCACAGAACACCTGGGAGATGCCTCGGGCCTCGCTCTGCTGCCCGGGACCCAGGAGGACCTGCATGCGCTCCGGGGGCTGGAGCGAGGGTCCCATCTCCCTCCGTGGGCCCGGGCTCCAGGCAGGGCTGACTTCTCACACGCCCTCCCCTGTGAGGGGAGGAAGCCGGTCTCAGAGAACGTTAGGGGCCACAAACAGCGACTAGGAAATAACTCAGCTCCTCAAGGAGAGAAGGGGACATCCCTTCTCTGTGAGGACGGGTGAGCCACCCTGGACCTGCCTGGAGCACTGTCCTCACCCCAGAAAGCAAGCAGTGCTGAGAACGGGCCCTCACCTCCTTGTTGTCACTGATTTCAGCAAAGCGAGCTGATTTCAGGGAAAAGAAAAAAGAATGTCTTAAACACACTCTAAGTTTGTACATTTCATGAAGCTTGTCTCTTGGATATTACAACATGTGATAGCCTATAGTGAAAAAATATAAAAAGGAATATATGTATATATGCAACTGAATCACTATACTGTACACTAGAACTTAACACAATGTCGTAAACTGGCCATACTTAAACTTTTTAAATATATATGTATACATAGATAAAATTAAGCTTCTCCCAGCTGTGTGCATCAGTTAGGTTGGTGGCTCTTGGAAAGATATAAACCCAATGGCATTTCAAGGAGTCACTTAAGAAGGCTGAGGACATCACCTGGAGCACAGCATGTGCTGGAAGCAGGTGTTTCCCGAGCCTAGGTAACAAATGGGGTCAAGACGGAAGCAGAGGAGGAAGATGTGACCTCCACCTGCCACCGTCCCCCAGCACCGGGACCCAGGCTGCCGGCAGAGCCTGGGGTGGGGCCTACGCTCCTCCCTGAGCCGAAACCCCTCACTTGTCCCTTCATCAGTGCCTCCTTCACCAGCTTCCCCTCAGACAGGGCAGAGTTGGCCCAGAAATTCTCTTCTGTTAGCTCAGCCTAAACCTGAGGGAGCCCTGACTTTTGGGCTCAGCCCATCAGCCCATCACTCGCTGGCCTGGAGCCCTGGCTCCAGCAGCCACACAGGGCAAGACTTGAGGGGTCTGCCTTGTCGGCTCGCTGAGGTTTCCTTTGGCCCCACGGCTCGCAGGGTCTGCGCTGAGCCAGACGCTGGGCCACGCATTTTGCAGGTATCCTCTCACAGTCATTTTCAGTTAAACATGGTTAGTTGAGCAGGATCAGGCTTTTCAAATATTCTACAGACATTTTAAAAGAATGTTAACTCTTGGAGATGTAAAGATAAGAGGGAATACCACATATGTTTTACCAAACTCCATGTGTCACCGTTTCTTGACCTGAGAATCAGAGGGAGTCATAAACATCATATAGAATTTGGGGTAGAATTACATTTTATAAAACCTGAAGTTCCTTTTTTCCTTTTATTTGATTTTCTGTTTTAGCTGAAGTATAGTGATTTTACAATGATGTGTCAATTTCTGGTATACAGCATCATGTTTCAGTCATACACGTATATACATATATTCATCTTCACATTCTTTTTCATTATAGGTTACTGCAGGATATTGAACACAGCTCCCTGTGCTATACAGTAGAAACTTGTTGTTTATCTATTTTATGAATAGTACTTGGTATCTGAAAATCTTGAACTCCCAATTTATACTTTCCCACCCCCTTTCCCTCCTGGTAACCATAAGTTTGTTTACTATGTCCATGAGTCTGTTTCTGTTTTGTAAGTAAGTTCATTTGTGTCTTTTTTCTTTTAGATTCCACATATAAGTGATATAATATGGTATTTTTCTTTCTCTTTCTGGTTTACTTCACTTCATATGGCTTTCTCCATGTCCATCCATGTTGTGGCTAATGGCATTATTTTATATTTTTTATGGCCGAATAGTATTCCATTGTATAAATATAGCACAACTTCTTTATCCAGTCCTCTGCTGATGGACATTTAGGCTGTTTCCATGTCTTGGCTATTGTAAATAGTGCTGCTATGAACATTGGGGTGTAGGTATCTATAAAACCTAAAGTTCTTAGGTCAGTCTTTGACACACTATCACACTCAAATTTTAGATTTTCTTTTTATTATTACTGATAGTTGAATTCTGAGAAAGTTGTGGCAAAAGCATTTCATTCTGTGGCCTATTCACCTTAAATTTTACACAGTTCTTGATTTATATTATATAATACCTGGAACACATCCAAACACCAATCTCAGAGGTTTTAGCTGTTTATTATTAAGATATTATTTTCACAGAAATATGACAGACGATATTAAAATATGTATGGGCCAAAAAAGACCCAGAATAGCCAAAGCAATCTTGAGAAAGAAGAACAAAGCTGGAGGCATCACACTTTCTGGCTTCAATCTATATTACAAAGCTATAGTCATCAAAACAGTATGATATTGTCATAAAAACAGTCATACAGATCAATGGAACCGAATCTAGATAGCCTAGAAATAAACCCCTACGTATATGGTCAATTAATTTATGACAAAAGATCCAAGAATATACAATGAGGAAAAGACAGTCTCTTTTATCCATGGTGTTGGGGAAACTGGACAGCCACATGCAAAAGAATAAAACACTACCTTACACCACACACAAAAATTAATTCAAAATGGATTAAAGGCTTGAACGTATGACCTGAAACCATTGAGCTCCTAGAAGAAAACAGGCTGACAGCTCCTTGATATTAGTGTTGGCGATGCTTTTTTGGATTTGACACCAAAAGGCAACAAAAACAAAAATAAACAAGTGAGACTACATCAAACTAAGAAGTTCTGAACAGCAAAAGAAACAGTCAACAAAAGGAAAAGGCAACCTATGGAAAAAGACAAACTATTTGCAAATCATGTATCTATTCAGGTGTTGATAGTGAAAACATAAAGAACTCCTACAACTCAATAGTGAACAAATAAACAATCCAATAGGCGGAGGACCTAAATAGACACTTTTTCCAAAGGAGACATACAGTGGCCAACAGGTCCATGGGTCACTAATCATCAGGGAAATGCAGATCAAAACCACAACTTGTTGTCATCTCACATCGGTTAGAATGGCTATCATCAAAAAGACAAGGAAAAAGAAGTGTTGGCAAGGATGTGGAGAAAAAGGAGCCTTCATACACTGGTGATAGAAATGTAAATTGGTGCACCCACTGTGGAAAACAGTATGGCGGCTCCTCGAATCATTCAAAATAGAACTGCCATATGGCCCAGCAATGCCACTGCTACGTATTTACCTGAAGAGGATGAAAACATTATTTCAAAAAGATACATGCACTCCAGTGTTCATAGCTGCAATATTTGTAACAGCCAAGATATGGAAACAACTTGTGTCCATCAATAGATGAATGGATGAAGAAGGTATGGCACACACACACACACACACACTGGAATGTTATTCTGCCACAAAAAAGAAGAAAATCTTTCCATTTATGACAACATTGATGGATTTTGGGAGCATTATGCTAAGGGAAATAAGACAGAAAGACCAATACCTTATGATCTCACACGTGCAATCTTTAAAAAAATGAATTCTTAGATACAGAGAACAGAATGGTAGTTGCCAGAGGTGGGGCAGAGGTGACAAGTGAACAAAATGGGTGAAAGGGATCAAAAGGTATGAAATTCTAGTTATAAAATAAATAAGACATGAATGTAATGTAGAGCATGGCAACTATAGTTAATAATGCTGAATTGCATATTTGAAAGTTGCTAAGAGAATAAATCTTTTTTTAAAACTTTTGTTCTTTTTTGGGTTTTTTTTTTGGGGTAATTAGGTTTATTTATTTGTTTATTGTTTTTTTGATGGAAGTGTTAGGGATTGAACCCAGGACCCTGTGCATGCTAAGCATGCACTCTGCCACTGAGCTATGCCCCCACCCCAGAATAAATCTTAAAAGTTCTCATCACACACAAAAAATCTGTAACTATGTGTAGTGATGAATATTAACTAGACTTACTGTGGTGATCATTTTGCAATGTATACAAATATCAAATCATGTTATACACCTGAAACTAACATAATGCTATATGTCAATTTTACCTTAATTTAAAAATTAATGTGTAAAATTCACAAAGAAAAAAGAAAAAAAATACTATAGACACTAATGTAGACTATGGACTGTGGGTGATAATGATGCACCGGTATTGTTTCATCAGTTGTCATGAGTGTACCATTCTGGAGGGGTGTCAATAGTGGGGGCTTGGTGTGAGCACGGCAGCGGGTATATGCAAATTCTCTGTACTTCCTGATCAATTCTGTTGTGACCTGAAATGGTTTTGAAAAAATAAAGTCTTTTTTTTTAATGATAGGTAGATAGATATGTAAATAAAATAAACATATGGTAGCTCACAGCAGGAAAAAATGTGACAATGAATATGTTCATGTATAACTGAAAAATTGTGCTCTACACTGGAATTTGATACAACATTGTAAAATGACTATAACTCAATAAAAAATGTTTTAAAAAAAATAAACAGGAAAAATATAAAAAAGGGAAACCAAAAGGAAATATGAGAAAGGATTTGATGGAGACTAAAAAAAGAAAGAAAAAGTGCAAAGCTGTAACAATAATCACAACCAGGCTTGATTTCCACCATCATCTCTCTGAGAAACCATCCTATTATTGCTCACTTTCCTCCAGGGAAACACAAATTAAAACCACAGTAAAATACCACTACACATGCTGGGAGAGCTAACACTGACAAGGCTGACAACAACAAGTGTTGGAAAGGATGTGGAGCAACGGGAACTCTCATCCATTGTTGGTGGAGGTGAGATCTGGTAGAACCACTTTGGGAATAAGGTCTGGGAGTTTCCTGTAAAACTAAATATACATCAACCCTATAACCCAGCATGTCCACAGCTAAGACAAATTAAAACTCATGCCCACATGCAGTATACTGTATACATGTATTACATGCAATATATTTTGTATGTGCTGTTGTAAAAAAGATGTTGATTGTGATTGTGGGTTTGTCATCTTTGGCCTTATTATTTTGAGGTATGTCCCCTCTACACATACTTTGTTGAAAGGTTTTAGGAGTGTTGGGCATTGTCGGAAGCTTTCTCTGCATCTATTGATAAGATTGTATGGTTTTTGTTCTTTATTTTGTTAGTGTGGCTCATCAAATTGTTTGATATGAAGATATTGAACCAGCTTTGCATCCCTGGCATAAGTCCCACTTGATCATGGCGGATAATGTTTTAATGTATTTTTAAATTTCATTTGTCAGTATCTCATTAAGGATTTTTGCATATGTTAAAAAATGTATATACCCACAAAAAGACTAGGGCAGGAACTTTGAAACAGCTTTATTCATTCACCCAAAGAGCAAAAATAGCCCAGGTGCTCATCAGTAAGAAACTGGAAAAACCAACTGTGGCAGAGTCATTCAACAAGATTACTCAGCAATACAAAGAAGCAGACTTCAGATACACACAACAGCATGGATGGACCTCAGAAACGTTACGCTAAGTGAAGGAAGCCTTTCACAAGAGTATATGCAGTATGATACCATTTTATGTGAAAGTACAGAACATACAAAACTATCATACAGTAGGAAAAAATTAGAACTCTGGTTACATCGGGGAAGGGATGGGAACTGGGAAGGAACCTTCTGGAGGTGACGGTAATGTTCTATAACTTGATTGCTGTTTGGGTTACACAGCTCTGTGCATTTATCAAAACTCAAAGAATATACACTTAAGATTTGTGTGTTTCATTATATGTAAATTATGCAACAAAAGAATAAACAAATATTGAACTCTAGTCAATGCATGCTGAAATATTTAGGTAAAGTGTACTGAAATCTGCAAGTTCTTTGAAATGAATTAAAAAAAATATAAATTCATGGGTGACTAGGTGGATGCAGAAGGCAGACACGCTAGAGTGAGTGCAAGCAAACGTTGAAGGGAGATCTAAATGGGTAAATGGCTGTTTGGTGCAAATGCTTTCAGCTCTACTGTGTGAAGTTTTCCACAATAAAATTTTGGGAAAAGACAAGTAAAATTCTGATATATTCGGATATTTTAAAATACACACCTAGATAACCCATGTGTCAAGGAAGAACACTTGATGGAATCTTCAGAATATTTAGAACTGAATGTTAATAAGGTGTTGCATATCAAAACATGGAGATTTCACAAAAATAGTATTTAAAGTGAAAGGTATTGTTGAATGCTAATACAAAAATGCTGAAAACAAATGAGCTGCAATTTTAAGTGAGAAAAGAACTACAACAAAACAAAGGAAAATGAAAGTTGCAGGAGGTAAGAGTAGAATTTAATGAAACAGAACATATGAAAGTCAGAATTTTGTGTTTGAAGAGACACAAAATAAATATCTAGCAAGACTGATAAAGAAAAAAGATCCAAATCAATAACATCAAGAATTTAAAAGGAGACGTGAGAATGAATCCAACACAAGGATGTTACAGACAACTTTAAGCTGATAAATTTGAAAACTTACATCAAATGAATAAACATCTAGACAAATATAAACAAAACTAACTCGAAAAAAGATAGTAACGTTGAATTAATTACAGAATTACTGAAATTGAAGAAGTTCTTTAAAATTTTTCTTCAAAATAATTAAATAGTCCCACATTTTACAGGTGAAATCATTCCAACCATATGTAATTTCTTCCATAGAAAAAGAGGCAAAATCTTCCCCATCTCATTCTATGAGGCCATTATTTTGAAATCAAAGACAAGGAAGAAAAAAAAAAAACATGACAGGATAATTTCCAGCATGAACATACATACACAAATGCTTCATGCACAAGAGAATCCCAAATCATGTGATGTATTAAAAGAATAATAGTAGCTAAAGAGTGTAAAAACCAGGAGTGAGGTCAGTTTGGCATGACTTAACCTCATGCCTGCATCCATTTAAAGGAACTAGGGCTCTGGAGAGATGCCAACAGAGATCCCAGGGCTGTGGGAATGAAGCCAGGAGACATCAGTAATTGCTGAGAAGTAAGGATTCTTTGAGAAATTGGGGAGGACCCCAAGGAGATGTCTGAGGACCCGCACTGCCAGGTTGCCACAGGAGTGGGGCTACTAAACAATTAGGAAACCGTGGCTCATTGGAAGAATCTGTGCCTGTAAAAAGCCATTAGTCTCAGGACACTGAGGAGAAAATGGGTGAAATGAAGAAGGAACAGTAAGTGTGATACAAGGGAAATGCTGCTCCACTGCTAGGTGAGCTCTGACCTCCGACAGCTGTTGGTGAAGCTCTCCCCAGGCTAAGTACCCACGCCGGGTTGTGTTCTCTGTAGAAAGGGGAGGCTGCATTCAGGAACCAAGAACACACACACGCGTGCACACACACCAGGAGCAGGCATCAGGCCGCAGGATCCCAATAAGAGCATTCTCCTCCCTGCCAGACAGAAAAAGGAACTGAGATACAGAAACAGGACTAAAGCAAATGGAAACCAAAATGTCAGCTTTATTGCCAGCAAAAATACAGCATGTAGGAGGGGAGCTGGCTGAGGGTCTGTCCTCGGCCACTGGCTGCCCTCCCTGGGAACTCTTGGTGGCTGACCATGGCCACCGTGGCTCCAAGGCCTGGAGCGGGTGGGCACATGGACCTGGCCCAGGGAGGAGGTGGAGGCAGAGCCCCAAGTGTGCAGTCTGCACACAGATTTGTGTGTGTGTGGATACGTGTATCTGCAAATACTCTCATGGCTTGGAGGTCTGGACCCCTTCGTGTGTGCCCCATGAAGAGTGCCCATCCTTTCCCAGGTTGGGCCCCACCCATTTCACCACACCCTCCCCCTTTCTGCTAGTTCACTGCCTTCCAGTCAGTGGTCTCAGGCTGGCCCCCGGCCCGCAGCGTGGCCCCCGGCCCGCAAGGAGAAGTACGCTTCGGGGTCTCCAAGTACGTTTTTAGGAAGGAATCAGTTGTTACCAACTCTGCACATTGAGCTTTTTTTTCTTCTGGAGATCTCTCTCTTTAACACGTTCTCTGCAAAGAATATCTTGTTCGTAAGAACAAAAATGTCACCTGAAAGCGGAATAACATGATGGCAGTGGGAACAACGGAGCCCTCACCCCGGATCACGTGTGTGGGGAGCGCAAAGCTCTAGTGCAGGGTTGGAATGGAGCGCGGCGCCACACCAAGGGTCGCGCAAGGCGAGGGCACCGGGCTCGGACCCAGTGGGGCCCCGTGGCACCAGTGGCAGGAAGGGCTGGGGAGGCCGAGTTCCCAGAGTGCCAGGCTGATGGGAAAGCGGTGGGCACCCAGGGCAGGGTCTCCCGCTGCACGTCCGGGGTTCGGGAGCCTCTGGGCACCACTGGGTGGGAACTGGCATCGTCCAGGGTTCCGGTGGTTTACTGACCCTGTTCCCACTAGCGTGAGGCTGGACAGAGGTTCTAACTTTATTAAATCAGGCGACCTTTATTAACATCATTGCAATGGGGGCGGGTGGGGGGGGCTTGTTAACGAAGGTTCCAAGGATGAATCTGTCCAGGAAAACCTAGGTCCTCCCTGGAAGCACCACAAGGGACAGGTGCAGGCGGAGGAGCGGTTGGCTCACCGCAGCCACGTCGTTGTAGCTGGAGTGCGAGGACGCCCGGGGGGGTCTCCTCTCTCACCCCCAAGGGGCTGCCACCCTGCAGCGGGTCGGGTGGGTCACCTGCAGGCCAGAAGGAGCGCGGGTCACCTGGTTGTCAGGTCCCAGGGGTGTCTCCAACCCCAATCTGTCTGGGTGTCTCAGGGGGCTGCCCAGGACACCCTGGTCCAGTGAGGCTACTGCTTTGCTAGAAAGATGCACCCTCGCAGAAGTTCAGGTCATGTCCCTGGGGAGGAGAGCCAAGGACGGCCCCACCCAGGGGCTGCCTAGCCTGTGGTGCTGCCCACTTGTCCTCCTGGCCCCACCCCAGCACATAACCTGCCAGTGGGCAGTGCTGGGTGGATGCGACCAGCTCTGTGCTGGGGCCCCTGACTGGTCCCGGGGAGACCTGGCTCAGGTGCTTAACTCCTGGGGTGGGCTCAAGGTGCCAGGCTCCCCTCCCCTTAACCACCAGAGCAGAGTGTGGGGATCCCAGGGATGGGGACAAAATTTACTGACTTGTAGGCACCTTCTGTCAGCCCTCCCCTTGGTCTTGGAGGCTGGGTGGCCTGCCTGGGTCTCCTCGGGGCAAAGGGGGTCTCAGGGAAGCCAGGACAGCAAGAGAGGGTGGAGCCAGCATACCCCATAGGGTGATGGAAGGGATGCACATATTAGTGGGTCTGGGAGCCCTGGGATCTGGCCCCACTGCCTCTCTGACCACCCCTCAAAGGCCTCCTGCCATCCTAGGAGCTCCAGGCTCCTCCTTCTGCACACCTGGTGCCCAAAGGGGCCTGCACTAAATGCCACAGGAGGGCTGAGACCCACGCCATCACATCTCCGCCCCTGAACTCTCAGCTCCAGGGCTGCCTCCCTGTCCTGATGTCAGAGTGAGGGCAGGGTGCAGGAGCCCCACACTCACTTGTCAGAGTCCGAAGGCTTCAGGTTTGTACCATTCAAGTCCACGCAGTCTTCAAGGATCTGCTCATAGATGACCTTGGAGACTTACCCATGTCCCTGGGACCCTGCAAAGGAGCACACTGAGAGAGGTCCCTCCCTGGGAGGTCCTGGAGAAGGAAACCAGCCTCCAGACACAATGGGGGAGGGAGGCCGGCCTGCCAGGGCCACTTTGTGACTAAGGTGGGCGTTGGCAGGTGACAGGGTCCTCAAATCCCATTCCATGCTCAATGCCCTTGCCCTTGGCAGCCCTGGAGCTGTGGATGCCCTTCCCTGGGCACCAGGAACTCAGAGTGTCCTCATTGTCCCTGGCACCTCTTTTATCTGTCCCTGCCCCTTCAGGGCACCACCTCTGCTTCCAAATGGACAGAAACTGGGAGGTGGAGTCCAAGCCATGTCCTGGAGCCGTCAGCTCTCTCCACCTTTGAGTCTGTGAAGGCAGCTGGGAGCCCACACAAGGTGGGACAGGATGGAGGCTGGGCTCAGGGAGATGGAATCCAGGTCAGGACTGTGGCAGGGCCTTGAGCAATCAACCCGGCACCTACTGCTTCCCTTTGGGAGCACAGCCTAAACCCAGAGGCAGCAGATAAAACTTCCTGCTCAGGGGCTCAAAAGATTTGCAACTGGAATTTGGCTAAACTCCATCCTTCTGTCCATAAGTGTAAAAGGGTTCCCAGTATTGATGGTTATATCTTTATTAAACTGTTGAACAGTATGTGAGGTCAGCAATTAAGAAACCACAACTTCCTTCCTGAGCATTTGCCTGCTTGTCGACAAAACCCTGCAGGTGTTCACTACAGCGTTTGCGCTAAGTTCCAACACTCACGCTCAGAGAACCTCTTTCTGGGGTGGTTGGATAATTGCAGAGGATGGGGAACACTTGCCTCACCAACACTGGTAGCTGTGGTTAAAGGGCACTGTATTGATACCTGACTGTTGATCACTTGCACACTCAAACACTGTCGGGCTTCTCTGTGATGGCACCATGTGCTGAAGTCCTTGCAGCCGCTCCAGGGTGAGGAAGCCGCGGGTCCTGAGTCTCCGACGCAGCTGGGTCAGGGGTTTAACCCCACACCCTTATTTGAATCCGCCTCTGGTTGAACGCGGGGTGCTGTAATTCTGCTAGTGCTACCAAATGAGGGCTGAGACACAGACTTCGACACCACAGCCACATGTCCCCACCCCATGAGCACCTGAGACAGGGAGGCTCCCGAGTGGCTGTGTCTGAGTTCACATCTCCAGCTGCAAACAGGGGCTTCAAATTGCCTCCACCACCCCAGGCCCCCCGGGCCACGGGTTAGGCAGTGCTCCACTTCTGTTCTGTGGTTCAACCTCTATAAGAAATACTGTTCCTTCAATTATACTTAAATGCTAACTCATCACGTGAACAAGGATAAACATAACAGATGAAAACGTAAGCAAGAATTTCTATCACAAGAAGGAAAATATTCCAAATAAAACAAGACTTCCTGAATCACCCCCCCCCCCAGCTCCAGTGCTGCTGCTCAGAGTCTCAAAAGTGACCGTTTTTAGGAGAGCAGTAAACCGGCAGTGAACACTGAGTGTAAGTGAAACACTGGAAGACTTGCCACAGAGAGTCAAAATATCCATTCAAGCTCCAGCTTGGCAAAACCTTCTCCATCTTACAACTTGGCTAAAATTTACATTTTTTCTATGTAATATTCTTTTCAATGAAGATGATTCATTATATGTGTAATTACTAAGGAGTTAACATCTTCACATTTTAAGGCTTTTTACACAAATAAATTCATATGTAAGAAAACCTCTTTTGTCAGATCCTACAGGCTGGTAGCTGTTTAGAGACAAGCCCAGCACCCTATCAAGCCTGCCTCCGGCCCAGTGGTTCCCAGCCCAGGCAGGTTTGCCCCCAGGGACATTGTGGGTCATGACCATGGGTGGGAGGGTACTGCACTGGCATCTGGTGGGTGGGGACCAGGGGTCTTGCTCAACATCCCACAGTGCCCAGGACACCCACAGAGAGTTATGCGGTCCAGATACTGGTGGTGGAGCCAGGCCTGTGAGCACACGAACTCCTGGGAGGACCGAAGTAGCTCCATGTCCCCCCCCCCCCCGACTGTGAGGGGCAGATGTGTATCACATCCTAATTTCTCCCTGGGTCGCAAGCACCTTCTGCAGAACCAGAGCCTTTTGAATTCCCAGGACACTCACCCCTGCCCCACAGCTTCTAAAGCAACATCTTAGCCACCAGTACACTGAAGACAAGGCCCAGCAGGGACCCCAGGATGATGAGGGCCACTGTCATAGGCAGGGTCCACTGTGAGCCCGGCATGGGTGCCTGGCTGGACTCATGGGTCCTTGGGGGATGACACCCAGAGGGGAGGAGGGTGCTCAGTGTGGCTGTTCATTTGGATGCTCTCCTGTGCTCCTGCTGTGGGGTGGAGCCCTGGGCATGAGGGGCACCTAGCTGTGATGCCCCCACTGGGGAGGAGCTCAGGGGACACAGCCAGGCAGGAGCAGTGGGAGTGCAGGTTAGAGGTGTGTGTGCGGTGTGCGTGTGTATGTGCGTGGGTGTGGCATGTGTGCGTGTGGTGTGCGTGTGCATATGTGGTGTGTGTGTGCATGCGTGTGTGTGGTGGGTGTGAACAGTCTCTCGATCACGTGGAGCACAGAGGAGGTGCAGCTGGTGCTGCTGGGGTAGGAGAAAGGGTTGCACCATGACAGAGTGGAGTCACTAAGGCCTGGGAAAGAGGCCGGGAAGGCAGGCGGACCCCGGGCACCACCTGGCTCCAGAGAGGAGCCACAGAGCAACAGGGCGTGGCCCAGCGGGGGCCCCGAGGACATGCTCAGGGGAGGGGGCGACTGTGGGAAGACCAGTCTCAAGACTGCTGAGGGCGTCCAGCCAGCGTCAGCGCTGGTCTGAGCTCCATGAGCCCCTGCTTTCCCAGTCCCCTCCTCTCACATCCACTTTTCCTGCCAGAACAGAGGAAGTCACACAGGGCCCCCAGGGGAGGGCGGGTGGCACAACTGGACCCAGAACCCAGCGTTCCCGGAGTTGCCGCAGCAAGGCTGCCTTGTGGATGGGCTGAGCCGGCATCTGCAGGGTGAGCTCCAGCCAGGTTCTAGCAGGGACATGAAGTCACAGGGGCTGCAGACCCCTGCTTGAGCCAGTCCTGAGCTGGCCCAGCCTGACACCAGGAGCCCACCAGCCAGCTCTCAGACCTGCAAAGCCCTCAACCCTGAGCCCAGGGGAACCCCACCCCCCAAGCTTCCTGTGTGCCCGCCTTTATGCCCAGAGTATGAGGGGGACATGTGCATGCATCCCACCCCACATATCATGGATCAACCTGCTCACTGGGCTGGCAGCGAGAGAATCCAGCACCCACAGTTCACACATGCATACAGTGCGCACAGTGGGTGCTCACACCCACACAACCACGCAAGTCCCAGGCTCACATGCACACATGTGCACACACACATAGAATATCAAGCAGCCCCCATGTCCACCACACCTCGGGGGCCAGGCCAGGCTGCGGGAGCAAGGGCCTGGTGAGCTGTGAGCCCCACCGTCTGGGGCCAGCCCCGAGCTCCCAGCGCACCTCACAGCCACCTGGGGGCATGGACACCGGACAGCAGGAAGGGTCCTGGCCCCCATTACAGACCCTCCTCCGTAGCCCGCTCCCGCCCACCAGGAGCCCCTCAGTGGCTCCCTGGCCTCCGCCCGCGTCCCCTCCCCGCCTCGCCCACTCGCCTCCGCAGCGCCCGCCCTCGGCCCCACGGCTCCGCCGGGCAGCCGCCCCAGCACCCCACCTCGTCCAGCCGCATGGGCCCCAGGCCCGGCCCGGAGGCAGCCCCCTCCAGGGCGCCGAGGGCCCAGCCGCAGCCCAGCTGGCGGCACACGACCGCGGCTCCCGCCAGGTCCCAGGAGCCGTCGCACACGGCGCCCCAGGAGCCGGGGTCCCCGAGCTCCGCGCGGCGGGAGCAGCGGGCCTCGCACAGCGCGCGCTCCTCTGGGACAGGGGGCTGCGGTCACCCCGCTGGGCAGGACGCAGATGGGGAGGGGACAGGAAGGCGGTGGGAGGGGCACCCGGGCAGCCGGGTGGATGAGCACTTGCGTGGAGGCTGACTCAGTGCCTGTGACACGTTCCCTGGAGAGGGAAAACGTGATGGCCAGTGCAGCTGCTGTTCCAGGCACAGGCCGAGAGCTGTGCCTGCGCCTTGTGACACAGCGTGGCTGTACCCAAGGGAGGAGCCTGTGATGCCACTGACCGTGTGTGTGTCCCCTGGTGGCTGTACCCATGAGCGCTGCACTGGGAAATGGTCCGGATTGTGGTTTTGAGGCTTCTTTGTCTGCAGTGACTGTGGTGTGGCCTGTCATCATGAAGATGGCAGGTCAGTGTGCAAAGGGGCTGTGGGACTGTGGGCCTGCAGGGAGCGGACCACCACCCTCTGATGAGGGAGGCTCTCCTGGTATCTCTGGGGGGGGAGGATTCCCTCTAAGTGGGTGGGTGCAAACCCAGCCCGGGCTGAGTGAGACCCCTGTTTAAGCGACCGGAAGGTTGGACCTGGGTGCGTCTAGATGCCCCAGAAATGGAAATAAGGTGGCTTGGGAGCTGGGAGGGAAAGATAGAGGTTCAGCTTCCTGAAATCGCAAGTTATTTTTAGAGAAAAGACCTCTTCTACGAAGATTGACCTTATGTTTTCTGCACTATTTCTATTTTGTCACTCTCTTTGGCACTTGATTAATTTTAAATATTATCTTTGAAAGCAGTAGGCTGTCCTAGATGTATTCAGAGGAAGCCTCAGCAGGGATGTGACCAGGCTTGGGGGGGGACCAGCCTTGATGTTGGGGAGACCCTCTACCACTGTGCTGCCAGAAGCTCTGACCTAGACCTGAGGGCCTTGGTCCTGCGTTGATGACCACCCACGGTCTAGTCCTTCAACTCCAAGAGCCCAAAGCTCAAATCCAGCACCTTCACACATGATCCAAGCCTCCTTTCTGTGGGAACAGGAGTCCAGATGCCAGGGCCGGGACTGGCATTGCCAGGGGGAGGTGTGGTGCCTTGTGCACTGGATTCCATCCAGTCACGTGGGCCCCACCCCCACTTCAGACGCATCTGCTCTTCTCAGCTGCCACAGTACCCACAGCACAGCCCTTCACACGCCACCATGAGGGAGGGGGCATCAAGGGTGCTGTGGCAGACTCTGCCCCATGAGCCATTGTAGAGAGCCTCCAGCCTCCCAGAGCAGGCCCCAGAGCCACCAGCCAACTGCAGAGCTGTCAGACCTGGGGGCAGAGAGGTGCTGGCAGGGCAGAGTTGGCTCAAGGCCTATCTATGGATGCAGGGAGCATCCCAGCCCCTTGGGAATATTCTGGAACTAGACAGTAGTGGTAGTTGCATAATATTGTGAGTGTGCTGAATTCCACTGATTTGTTCACTTTAAAATAGTTAATTTCATGTTACGTGAATTTTACCTCAACAATTTTTTTTAAAAGAAGTAAAAGAAGATATGAGAATGTTGCATCAAACAGAAAATAATAATAGATAGAAATTATTTTTAAAGACTAAAATAAAAATTCTGAAGTTAAGTGGGTGAGGGTATAGTTTAGTGGTAGAGTGCATGTCTAGCATGCTTGAGGTCCTGGGTTCGATTCACAGTAGCTCCATTAAAATAAATAAACAAATGTAATTATCCCCCATTCAAAAAAAAAAAAAAGAAAAAAAATTCTGAAGTTAAAAAGTACAAAACTGAAGTGAAAATTTCACTATAGGGTCTCAACAGTAGACTGACTACAACTGGCAGAAAAAAACAATTATTGAATTTGAAGATAGACAATAGATTTTATATAATCTGAAGAACAGTGAAAAAATAATGAATAAAAATGAACAGAGCCTCACCAACCTTGAGATATTATTAAGAACACCAACAGTGTGTGTAATGGGAGTACCTTCCTATACTTATAGGAAGACTGATAAACTCCAAAGGCAATGAAAGTCAAAGACAATGAGAAAATCTTGAAAGCAGCAAAAGAAAATTACTCATCGCTTATAGGAAACCCTAATAAAATTAATAGCTGACTTAGCAGAAAAATAGAGGCAATAAATTAGGTAACTTAGATGAAATGGACAACTACAAACTACAGAAAATGTCAGGAGGAGAAATAGACACTGAAGAGACCTAAAACAAGTGAAGAGACCAAGTTAGTAATAAAAAATTTTCCCACAAAGAAAATCCCAAGCCCAGATGTCTCCACCTGAACTAGTTACTGAACTTGAGTATCAATCTCATAAACATGCCCATGGAAAAAGGAAAGGAGGGAACACTTCCTCATTCATTCTATGAGGCCAGTATTACTGATATCAAAGCTAAACAGTCACAAAAAAGCTGAAAATCAGTATTGCTTATGAATATAGACACAAAAATTCTCAATGAAATACTAGCAAACTCAATCCAGCAAGCTATAAAAATAATCAACTAGATACCATGACCAAGTGTGTTTTATCCCTAGAATACAAAGTTTGGTTAACATCTGAAAGTTAATAAGTGTAATAAGCCATATTAACAAAATGAAAAGCAAAAAACTGCATGGTCTTCTCAATAGATGTAGAAAAGGCATTTGATAAAATCAAGGAACTTTTTATCATAATACTCAACAAACTAAGACTAGAAGAGAACTTCACGACCTGACAAAGAGCATATATAAAACCCCGCAGCTAAGATCACAGTTAAAGGTGAAAGACTAGTGATTCCCCCTAAGATCAGGAACAAGACAAGGGTGTCTGCTCTTTCCATTTCTAATGAATACTGTACCTGACATTCTAACCAGGGCAGTCAGACAAGGGAAGGAAATAAAAGCCATCCAGACTGGAAAGAAAGAGGTGAAACTATATCTATTTGTAGATAAAGTGATTCAGTATATAGAGAACCCTAAGGAATACAGTACAAACTATAAGAACTAGTAAAGAAGCTCAGCAAGGCTGTAGGACAAAGGATCAATACACAGCAAACATTTGTATTTATACACACTTGATCATGTGTGTATAAACCACATGATCATCTCAATAGATGAAGAAAAAGCATTTGATAAAATTCAACACCCTTTTAGGATAAAAACTCTCACCAAAGTGGGTATAAAGGGAACATATCTCAACATAATAAAAGCTATTTATGACAAACCTACAGCCAGCATAACACTCAATGGTGAAAAGCTGAAAGCCTTCTTTCTAACATCTGGAACAAGACAAGGCTGCCCACTCTCACCACTTCTATTCAATATAGTATTGAAGTCCTAGCCACAGCAATTAGACAAAAAAAAAAAAAAAAAAAGAAATGAAAGGGATCCAAATTGGAAGAGATGGGTAAAATTGTCATTATATGCAGATGACATGATACTATATAGAGAAAACCCTAAAGGGTCCACACAAAACTACTAGAGCTGATGAAAGAATTCAGCAAGGTATCAGGATACAAGAGTAACATACAAAAATCAGTGACTTTTTTACACTAACAATAAAATATCAGAAAAGGAAAGTAAAGTAAAGAAACAATCCCTTTTAAAATTGCATCCAAAAAAATAAAATACTTAGCAATAAATCTGACCAAGGAAGTGAAAGATATATGTGGAGAAGTACAAAACACTGACTAAGGAAATTAAATATGACTTAAAGAAATGGAAAGATAGCCTATGTCCTTAGATTGGAAGAATTAATATTGTTAAGATGGCCATACTACACAAAGCAATCTACAGTTTTAATGCCATCCATATTAAATTACCCAGGACACTTTTCACAGAACTACAAAAAATTATCCTAAAATTTAAATAGAATCACAAAAGACCCAGAATTGCCAAAGCAATACTGAAGAAAAAGAACAAAGCTGTAGGAATAACCCTCCCAGTCTTCAGACAATATTGTAGAGCTACAGTAATCAAAACAGCATGGCATTGGTACAAAGCCAGACATATAGATCAATGGAACAGAAGAGAGAGCCCAGAAATAAATCCACAAACTTTTGATCAATTAATCTTTGACAAATGAGTCAAAAACATACAGTGGAGTAAAGACAGTCTCTTCAGCAAATGGTGTTGGGAAAACTGGACAGCTGCATGAACATCAGTGATGTTAGAACACTCCCTCACACCATACACAAAAATAAACTCAAAATAGCTTTAAGAGCTAAACATAAGACAAGACACTATAAACCTCTTAGAAGAAAACATAGGCAAAACATTCTCTGACACAAATCTCAGCAATGTTCTCCTCAAGCAGTCTACCCAGGCAATAGGAAAAAAAGCAAAAATAAACAAATGAGACCTGATTAAACTTATAAGCTTTCACACAGAAAAGGAAACCATAAACAAAACAAAAAGACAACATATGGAATGAGAAAATATTTGCAAAACATGAGACTGACAAGGGCCTAATTTCCAGAATATATAAACAGCTCATACAACTTAATAAGAAAAAAAAAACAACCCAATCCAAAAATGGGCAGAAGACCTAAACAAGCAATTCTCCAATGAAAACATACAAATAGCCAATAGGCACATGAAAAAAATGCTCAACATCATTAATTATTAGAGAAATGCAAATCAAAACTACAATGAGATATCACCTCACACTAGTCAGAAGGACTTTTATTCAGGAGTACACAAAGGATAAATGCTGGAGAGGCTGTGGAGAAAAGGGAACCCTCCTACACTGCTGGTGGAAAGTCATTTGGTGTAGCTGTTATGGAAAACAGTATGGAGATTCCTCAAAAGGCTAAAAATAGACTTTCCGTATGATCCAGAAATCCCATTTTTGGGCATATATCCAGAGGGAACCTTAATTCAAAAAGATACATTCATTCTAATGTTAATAGCAGCATTATTTACAATAGTCAAGACATGGAAACAACCTAAATGTCCATTGACAAATGACTGGATAAAGAAGAAGTGGTATGTTATACAATGGAATACTACTCAACCATAAAAAATGATAAAATAATGCCATTTGCAGCAAGAGGGATGGACCTGGAGAATGTCATTCTAAGTGAAATAAGCCAGAAAGAGAAAGAAAAATACCTATGATATCACTTATGTGTGGAATCTTAAAAAAAAAAGACAAACTTATTTGCGAAACAGAAACAGACTCTCAGACACAGAGGACAAACTTGTGGTTATCATGGGAGAGGGGGGTGGGAAGGGATTAACTGAGAACTAGAGATTTATACGTATAGAACAGATAAACAACAAGTTCATGCTGTATCTCACAGGGAACTATATCCAATACATTGCAGTAACTTATGATGAAAAAGAATATGAAAACAAATATATGTATGTTTGTATATGACTGAAGCATTGTGCTGTAACCAGAAATTGACACAAAATTGTGAACTGACTATCCTTCAATATATATGTGTGTGTGTATACATATAAACAAACAATAAAACAGGATCCCAGGAGGCTTCAGTGCACTCATCCCAGCCCTTGGAAACCATGATAATGTGGTAAAGTCCCCAATTAGCACATATCAGTATGGAGCAGATGACATTCAAACAATTCAGTGAAGATTCTTTCCAGTCCTGGCATTGCCCAGGTGTCCTGGACCCTCACTGGCAGGTGGGCACAAATGGACTCACGTGCACATTGACACTGGGATCTCACCGGCTTGAGCAGGAACGTGCACAGGAACTCCCTTCCCAAGATAATCTTGGGAGGCCTCAAGAAAGTGGTTTCCCAGCGTCCACACCCATCTAGGCATTACCAGCAGTCCTATCTCTGGCCATCTCTCTAGTTGGAGCTCTACCACTGAGGTACCACTACGCCTAGCTCTGTGCCCACCACCAGCATCGGTCCTTAAGAGCTCAGCTGTCTCTGGAAGGGGGAAGACAAACATTCCCTCCCTTGGTGGTAAACTCAGTTATAGGCGTCTCAGGCTGGGTTGCTCAGTCCCCTGGATGTCAGTGAATTACTGAGATGACATGTGGTTCACCCACACTCTCCACTAGGTCAGGGGAGCGCAGGCAGTTCAGCCGCAGTAGTAGCCATCCACTGGCCCTAAACTCCTATTCTCCACCCAACCACAGCAGACCTGGGCTGGCTGTGCCCCAGGGGCCTGGCCTTCGTATACCCTGTTCCTGAAGTTAGGTGATTCTCTGCCCATCTTGTATGCTCTGACCTCTAACCAAGGGATCCCACTATATATCTCATCTGCACAACACACTGACCAAACTTCAGCTCCAGCCCAGTCAGTTTCCCCATTGCCTGAACTTAGTGCTTAGTATTATTATCCTGGTTTAGTTTTTGTTTTTGTTTTTGTTTTTGTTTTTAAGATAAACTGAAGCCTAGTAGGTTTTAAGTAGCTTTTCAGAGGTGACATAGGTAGGAAGTAGTGGAACAGGAATTCAAAACTTGATCTCTCTTGAGAGAACTTGAATGTCTTTGTCCTTCTCACTCCTGTATGTTGTACCCAGATGCCTGTTACCCTGTCTGACTTCCCCTCATCACCTGGGGAAGGCTTACTCTAACCTGTCCCAAGAGCAAACCCCAGATACCCACTACTGAACAGAGAGACTAAGGTGGGGGTGGAGGGAAAGGACTAAGGAGAGGACAGAAGGAGCCAGCGAGCCTGGGAATGGGGCCTGGACTGCCACTGAAGTCACTGTTGGGGAGAGGGACTTGAAAGGTCTGTCTTCAGGGACTCCCTGCCCACCCAAACAGTGCGCTGGCATGGGCTGCTGGTGCTCATTGCCAAAGTCAACCACAGACAAGTTATGGAGGGGAGAAGAAACTAACAAAACTCATAGGCTTCCGGTTCCTAGTCTAGGGTGCGAGGAGCTTGGAAGTCATCCCTCCCATCCTCAAAACAAGAAAAAATGAACAGACTGAAAAGAAACAACTCTTCCTAGACCCATCAGAGAACTGAGGTCACAGGGCAAACCACTGCCCTGAGAATTGGAGAAACAGGCAGATGCTTTATCCGGTATGATTAGAGAACCCAGGCCCAGTGTGGGCAGGGACTAGAACCAGCACTGTGACACGCAGGCCCCAGGTCCAGCTTCTCCACAGGATGAGCACTCCAGATGAGGGAAGCACCAGCCTCTCTCCTGCTGGTCAGGGCTGGCACAAGCTGTGGTCACAGCTGCAATTCTCAGTCGACCCATGGCTGAGTCAATGGGCAGCACTTACCAGGTTTGACAGCTGTGATCCTCGGCTGTGGTCCATGCCCATGAAATCTTGAGGAAGGCCAGCCATCCTCCTGCAGGGAGGCAATATTGAACAAGTAAACCTTGCCCTCTAGCTACTTCAAGAATCAAAACCCAGCCATGACAATTTCAGTATACAGCTATGAGAAATGAAAACATATTTCCCCACAAAAACCTGTATACAAATGTTCACAGCAGAACCTTATGATATAATGCATAATTGTGAGAACAGTGAGCAATAAAGTATATTTTCATTTTTGCTTGTATCTGAAACATTGGAAATATCTTATAAGAAACGAAGTAGTTATCTAATAATGGTAGGGGAACTAAGATGTCATAAGGGTGGAACTGAAACTTCTCAATGTACAGTATTTTATTATTTTAACTTTAAATTGTGTTCTATATTTGAAACACATTTTTAGAAACCATAGGAATTATAATCACCAACTAGACTTGAAATATTGTAAACATGAACAATGTTAAAATATATATAACTATTCAGAATTTGAGTTGGGAAGAACAGTGAGAGAATCTGTTAATGTTAACCTTTCAAAACAGACTCAATAGATAATGACTAATTTGGAAACACAGAGTCTAGAAAACACATAATGTCTTTAATTTATTTCACAACCTCTTAATGCGTTTCATAATTTTATTTATTTATTTATTTATTTATTTATTTATTTATTTATTTATCAATCAATTTATTTATTTATCACTAACTCTTCTTGTACCTTATAGAGATCTTTTATGCAAAAATATTCCCCACGACAAAGATATATTTATTTGAAATGTGGTAATTCCTCCAGTTTTGTTTTAGTTTTTTTCTTCTATGAAGTTCAAGTAGAATTACAATGAACAATTTTGGTTTAAAAAAAAACTTACATACAAATGTTCACAGCAGAATTAATCCTAATAGGCAAAAAGACTACAAAAAATTAAGGAATGGCATGGCCCAGCAAATTGCTTATGAAATACACCTTGAACAACTAAGTGAGGAGGAATTGCAGAAGAGAAGTTTTCCTCATCCAGTTACAGATTGTAAGCCCCCACATCCTGCCCAGGAATTCCAAACAGCACGTCTTTTCCTTTCACATTTTGGATTTTTGTCCTTGGAAGCTTTGAAGGAACCTGCAAAGTTATCTACCTCCTCACCTTATTGCACTTGATTCTACGATTCCTGGATTTTTTGATGATATTGGGTATCTGGATCTCTTGCCATGTCGTCCCTTTGACACAGTTTTTATTTTCTATGTGAAGCCAGGTCAGAAAACAAACCAGGAAATTTTAAAGAATGTGGAGTCTTCCAGAAATGTTCAGCCACATTTCCTAGGATTTTTGCTCTCCCTTGGCTGGTCAGTAGATGTGGGCAGAACCCTGGTCGGACTGGCCATGTTTCTACCAGTTGGTCTATTAACAGTTGTGACGATGGTGAAGGATCTGAACAAGATGAAGTGATCTCCTCTGAAGACGTTGGGGCTAGCACTTTCAATGGACAGAAAAAGGTGCTGTATTATGCCTACGCCCTTACAGAAATAGCTTTTGTGGTTCCTTCTCCAGTGGAGTCATTAACTGATTCATTGGAAAGTAACATCTCAGACTAAGACAGTGATTCAAATATGGATCTTATGCCAGGAATTCTGAAACAGCCATCCCTAACACTTGAGCTTTTCCCTAATCATACAGACAATCTTAATTCCTCACAGAGGCTCAGTTCCAGAATGAAGAGGCTGCCTCAGGGTCGCCCTGTGTCTCCCCTTGGACCTGAGACAAGAGTTTCTGTAGTCTGGGTGGAATGCTATGATGATATAGAAAAATTTCCCCTCAGACCTGATGACAGAAATCAGTACTGGCGTGGAAACTACTGCAAATAGTAGCACTTCTCTGACATCTACTACTGTTGAAAAAGAAGTTCCTGTCATCTTCATCCACCCTTTAAACACTGGATTATTCCGGATAAAAATTCAAGGAGCCACTGGAAAATTTAATATGGTCATCCCTCGTGTGGATGGCATGATTGTCAGTAGGCGAGCACTCGGTTTTCTGGTGAGGCAGACTGTAATTAATATTTGTAGAAGAAAGGGACTGGAGAGTGACTCCTACAGTCCACCACATGTTCGCCGGAAACAGAAAATCACCGACATTATCAACAAGTACCGGAATAAGCATTTGGAGCCAGAGTTTTATACTTCATTTTTTCAGGTGGTTGGACTCAAGAACTGCAGTTCTTAGAACACTGTCTGTCTAGGACAATTGTACTCCAGTTTGAGGCTATAATATCAAAGTAAAACAATTTGATAGGTGATCACTGCAAAAATAAAACAAATCACTACCCCCCTCTCCAAAAAAAAATCCTGATAGGCAAAAAGACAACAAATCCAAGGGGGCACCAGACCCGCCCCCGGAGCCACGACAGCCAATCAGCGCGCACGCATCCAGGCCCCGCCCCGGCGCACTCTCTCCGCCCACCCGAAGGTCAGTTGCCAGGCAGTCACGCGGCAGCCTGTCTGAGGAGCAGACGGCTCTGCGGTTCTCCCGAGCGGCGCCGGCCCTTCTCCCTCAGGGCAGCTGCAGCGGCTGCAGCGGCGGCAGCGCAGTCCCTCCGGGAGGCGCGGCGCTGACCGAGCGGCTGCCGCGGACCTTCGTGCCCAACGCGGCGGCGGCAGCGGCGGGGACCCGAGATGGTCCGCGGGCAGGTGTTCCACGTCGGCGGCGCTCCAGCAACCTGCTACAACGGCGAGGGATCCCCCGGCGAGGTGTGGTGAGTGTCCGCGCCCCGCGTGCCGCCCGCGCCCGCCCGCGCGGCCCCCCGCCTGGCCTCGGCAGACGCAGCTGTGGCGTCGGCCCCGGGACCCGAGACCCAAATCCCGAGCCCGGCCACGACCCCAGCAGGGCTGCCCTGCCGTCTGCGCACCGGTGGGCCTCGGGCGGGGAGGGGAGGCTCGCGCTGGGGCGATGATTCCAGCGCTTCCCTGGCCGGCCCTCGCTGGGCGTGGGGAGTGGGGGAGTGGCGCGGGGGTGGGGGTGGGTGTGGAGGCCGGGACCCTGGCCGCCAGGGACCCGCAGGACGGTAACAGGGCCCCGACCCCCGGGCGCTCCCCTCGCGGCCTTCCCTTGACGTCGGACTGTGAAGCCGCGAAGTCCTTCAAGATGCTCGCGGCGGGGCCGTGGCCTGGAAAGCGGTCGGCAGCGGCGTGTGTGCACAGCCCCGAAACCATCATCTTGTTTGTCCCCCTCGCCTGCGTTTGCCGCGGCCGGCTTTGCTTCAGCCCCTGCCGTGCTGCCAGGGCTGCTCTCCTGCGCAGCCTTTCTAAGCAGCATGAGCGGCACCAGTGTTGGCGTGGAGTGTTTCAATCTTGAAGTTTCTTAGTGGGTGTTGGTGTGGTACTGTTCGCGTTTCAGGAAGGATAAGTCTGCATTCCTGTCTTGATTTCTTCAGGGGTCATTTGGAGTTGGGCCTAATTGGACTTCTTTCCCCTTCTACCGCGCGTGAGCTCCGGTACTAGCATAAAGGCATCCAGACGTTTTAGCACAGTGACTGGACTCTTCCAGTTGCTGCTTTAGTGCTCAGTGTGTATGCAGCCCCGAAGGAGTTCTTGCAGGAGCGCATGCAGGCTCCCTTGTCTGGCTCCAGATCCCTCAGAAGCGTTCGTGGAATGGGGTGGGTGGGTGTTGTTTTTATATTAGAACCAACTACCTGTCATATTTTGTGCTGACGGAGACTTGTGGAAGTGTAGGCTCCCTTACACCTTAACCTTCATGTGAGTGTGTCTTTCGTGTTGAATGAAGGAAGCAAACTATTTCTGAACACTTCGTGTCAGGTACTGTGCTAGGTAATGTTACCTCATGTTACCTCAACAGCCACCTTGCAGGGAGGGAAGGGCAGTGCTCTCTCTCTCTCAAATAAGAAAGTATTTGAAGGTGAAGGCAGTTCCTTATGTCGCACAACTAGAGTCAGACTTGAGGTTGCAGACTGAGAATTTGTTTCAGTTTCCGGACCCCTTTTGTTTACTCTGTTTTCCTTAATTAGTGTTATTAATAATTTTGGGAGTTTAGTGTATTCTACTCTTACAAGCAAATTTATTTCAGAAACATGTTCGAATTTGCAAGGTCATAATTTTAGAAATGCATTGAGGGAATGTTTTACCAAGTATGCTAGCTAGGTACAAAGACTAGTTAAACTTCATTAAAAAAAAAAAAAAGAATATTTTCATCCTTTTCAGGAACAGAGTGCTTCACAGCACTCTAAATGAATGGACCTGACAAACAGTCTAAGTGAAAGAAGCCGACCTTAATGGCCACATGTTGTATGATTGCATTCATGTGGAACTCCAGAATAGGGAAACCTACAGAGACAGTAAGAGGATTAGTGGTTGTTGGAGCATGGACATGGAGACAGGGCATAATAGCTAAAGGATATGGGGTTTCTTTTGGAGGTAATGAAAATGTTGTAATATTTATTGTGACGATGATGACAAAATCTATGACTATGCTGAAAGCCATGAAATTATAGACTTAAAATGGAGGGGGGGGATTATATGCTATGTGAATGTCTTAATAAAGTATTTATTTAAAAAATGAGCTGAAGCAAATATGGGAAAATGTTAACATTGTCTGATATGTAGGTGTTGGCTCTACTGTTTCTATGGCATTTTTCTGTTTTTGTGTATGGTTGAAACCTTCTTGTTAAAAGTGCTGGCTCTTAAAGAAGCCTGCATTCAGGGGAAGGAGAAGTAAAAGCATTACATGAGATGTGATCTGAATGCCCCAGCTGGTTCTAAGGAAGCCACTCTGGGCCCAGTGGCGTACCTTCGTGTGTGTAATTTGCACTTCTGAGGGTCTCTTCTATAGCACAAGGGATCATGAAAGAACCAGCCTTTGGTCAGCTTCATTCTAAAAGACTGCAATGTGTGGAGCAGGTAATAGCCACTAACTCCTGTAGGTACGTGATGATTCCCATCCTTCGCTGAGGGCCCTGAGAGAAGGACGTGTTAGTTAGCCCATTTCACCTTGAAGCTCCTGACAGCAGAGTAGTCACAGGTCTAAGTCCCACCAAGGAAATTAGGGTCCAGGCTCTTGTCTGTCACCCACCACATTTTCCCCAGTGCCTGCCACGTGTGCTGCTCTAGGCATAGACACAGTGGGGTGACACCCACAAGGGGGGTGGCAGCTTCTCTGTCTGAGCCTGGAAACTGAGTCCATTTCTCTGGTGGAGGCTCAGCTGGACAGGGAGGTGACAAAGGTGAAAATGTGCAGAAAACTCTCCTTCACAGAAGAGTCAAGGAGGACTGGGAGCAGTTGGGTGCTGCTCAGATGGACAGGAGGAAGCAGAGCAGTGGAGGAGGACCTGTGAGGTCGACCTATGGGTGTGTGTGTGTGTGTGTGTGTGTGTGTGTGTGTGTGTGTCGGAGATGGAGAGAGGGCCCTGGCGTGAGGTCATTTCTTCAAGTTCTTTGCAGGGCCAAGTAGAGGACCATGCCACCTGTGTAACCCCGTGGCCACAGCTGTGCATGCTGGTGTGGTATACAGGCCATCCTCAGGGAGTCTGTGCTGTCCTGACCCTGCCCAGGTCCCAGGGAAGGAATCAGAACCCAGAACCTGGAGAAAGATGCACTGGCGACAGGGGAAGCAGGGGTAAGAAAGAGCCAGGGCGTGTCCACGAAGGATTAGAACGTCTGAGGTAGGGTCAGGAGGAAGGAAGGGCTGGAGAGGTGGGCCAGGACACTCTACGAGGAGGGCTGGGCAGATTGGGAGGGGAACAAGGGAGTTCTGGGAGACAGCCGTGATCTGCTTCCCTTCTCGGCTCCTGTCCCTGATTGTTCGCTCATCTCAGCCTTATGAGCGGGTCAGTTCCCTTGGTCTGATAACTTGGGGTCTCTGCCAGCCCCCAAGGAGGGTGACTGAGGCTTCCACTCCTCTTAGCCTTGATCCCAGTTCCTACCCAGACGTGGGAAATTCAGACAACTCTCCCCATGCTGCCCCTGCTGGGCGAGCTGTTCTTGTGAAGTTGGTCATATTTGTTAGGAAGAACTGTTTCCTTTCTATGAGGTGACAAATTTGGGTGAAGGCTAGTTTACACAGGTGTCTCCGCCTTGAGCGCGCAGCCCCGTCCCCGGGCCATGGGAGCCAATCCGCCTGCGCGCGGTCCCTGGCCCCCACCCCTGTCGCCCTCCGGGGCGCGCACCCCTCCCTCCGCCCACCCGTCGGTCAGTCCCTCAGGAAGGCGGGTGGGCAGGCAGGCAGGCAGGCAGGAGGCAGCCGGTCGGAGCAGCCAGCGGCTCTGGGGCTCTCCCGAGCGGCGCCGGCCCTGCTCCCTCAGCGGCGGCGGCTGCAACGGCGGCAGCGCTGTCCCTCTGGGAGGCGCGGCGTGGGCCGAGCGGCGGCCGCCCGGCAGCCAACATGGCGGCGGTGGGCGCGGCCCCGTGTGATGGTCCGCGGGCAGGTGTTCGACGTCGGCGGCGCTCCAGCAACCTGCTACTTCGGCGAGGGCTCCAGCTGCGTGGTGTGGTGAGTGTCCCCGCCCCGCCGGCCGGCCGCGCCCGCCCGCGCGGCCCCCCGCCTGGCCTCGGCAGACGCAGCTGTGGCGTCGGCCCCGGGACCCGAGACCCAAATCCCGAGCCCGGCCACGACCCCAGCGGGCTGCCCCGCCGTCCGCGCACCGGGGGTCTCGGGCGGGGCCGGGCTGCTCGCGATGGGGCGTTGCTCGGGGCGCTTCCCGGGCCGGCCCTCGCTGGGCGCGGGGAGTGGGGGAGTGGCGCGGGGGTGGGTGTGGAGGCCGGGACCCTGGCCGCCAGGGACCCGCAGGACGGTAACAGGGCCCCGACCCCCGGGCGCTCCCCTCGCGGCCTTCCCTTGACGTCGGACTGTGAAGCCGCGAAGTCCTTCAAGATGCTCGCGGCGGGGCCGTGGTCTGGAAAGCGGTCGGCAGCGGCGTGTGTGCACAGCCCCGAAACCATCTTGTTTGTCCCCTCGCCTGCGTTTGCCGCGGCCGGCTTTGCTTCAGCCCCTGCCGTGCTGCCAGGGCTGCTCTCCTGCGCAGCCTTTCTAAGCAGCATGAGCGGCACCAGTGTTGGCGTGGAGTGTTTCAATCTTGAAGTTTCTTAGTGGGTGTTGGTGTGGTACTGTTCGCGTTTCAGGAAGGATAAGTCTGCATTCCTGTCTTGATTTCTTCAGGGGTCATTTGGAGTTGGGCCTAATTGGACTTCTTTCCCCTTCTACCGCGCGTGAGCTCCGGTACTAGCATAAAGGCATCCAGACGTTTTAGCACAGTGACTGGACTCTTCCAGTTGCTGCTTTAGTGCTCAGTGTGTATGCAGCCCCGAAGGAGTTCTTGCAGGAGCGCATGCAGGCTCCCTTGTCTGGCTCCAGATCCCTCAGAAGCGTTCGTGGAATGGGGTGAGACAGCGTTGTTTTTTTTATTAGAAGCAGCTATTTTGTGCTGACGGAAACTTTTGGAGCTGTTAATCTTAAAAGCTTAATGTTTCTCGAAAGGCGTAAATATTTTAAGGAAAAGGTTTTTTTTTTTTTTAATTTCCTGAATGTTCATTAGGAGTTTTGCCCTTTTTTGTGCTTAGTCCTTTCCTAATCATTACGTAGAGGATATAAAGAGTGGAGTTTGAATTGAGCCTTTCCCAGTGTGTGTGGTTTCAATAGAAAGACATTAGGTACAAGTGACAATCTAAGCTGTGGAATCCAATCCTGGAAAAGGGATTAGGTGGGAAATGTGGAGGACTCTGTAGGCAGAAGAGAGTTCCATTTTATATTTCTGCAATGGAGAAGCATCAGAGTATTTGAAAAGGGGCAGGCGCACGATCAGTTTTCAGATATTTGGAGAATCTAGATAAACTTGTGGAAATAAGAGGAGAAATTGAGGTGAAGAATCAGACTGTGTGACCTTCTAGAGGTGAAGTTATGTAGTGGCGTGAAAGATGAAGATGCTAGAGTCAGTAAGGGGCTCTTGTTTGAGGAGTGGTGGACTTTTCATCATGGCAGGTATGGGATGAAGGAAAGGATGATGAGGTCTTACAGGGTAAGAGGCTTAAGAGGTGGGATTTGGATTTGGGAGAGATTCTGAGACAGGACTTGGTGATGTGATATGGGGAAGGTGGTTAATTCCAAGGCTTCCAGCTTGGGGGAATGGTGGAAGGAAAACTGTAGGCAGAAGAGGTTTGTTAAGGAGAAATACTGAGTTCTGGTTTGGACTCGTTAAGTTCATGATGCTGGTTTATGAGGCCCTTTAGGCTATCTCTAGAAGGCATCCTGAAAATAAAGGGATTTAGCATCTGGAGATGAAAATTAGTGTAAGTGGTAGTCTGATGTGAATGAACACAGATTCTTATTTGAGATCATTGGTTAGGTGAAATTGCATGCATATATTCTTTGTGTTTATCGTTTTAGTAAATAATCCATACTATGCAGTACATTTTCAAAGCATTCATCATCCCAGAGAATTTAAGAACCAGTGAGACAGAACAGTAAGAGCAAAGAAGAAACCTTGACAAGCAAGTAGTTTTAAGAGGTGGGCAAAGAAGAGGAAGCTGAGGATTGATGAGATGTGTAAGACTCAGGAGAAAAGGAAAAAAAAATATGAAAGAGAGAAGCTGAAGTTGTATACTTCATGATATAATTAAAGTAGGTATGTTGGATAAATTCAGCTTGAAACATTTTCTGAATGTGACTGAGAAGTCAGGTCATCTCCATAGAGATCTTAATTGAAGCCTTGAGAAGGGACAAGATGAGAAAAAAATGTGTGAGCTGACCTGAAGGAATGCCTGACTTTAGGTGTCCAGAGTGGGCTAGCTACAGAGGAGGAGGAGGAGGTGTGGTCAGAGACCAGAGACCTGAGAGTCCACATTGTCAGAGGAGCCTGGGGACATAGTGCTAACTAGGAATCGGTACTGAGGACTGTAGAGAGCACAGCACAGCTGGAGGACAAGCTGTTGGATTTGTTGACTTTCAGCTCTCCTAAAAACATAGTTGTAACCAAAATTTCATTGTGCTCACGTTCCTGATGGTACAGTGTCCTGTCCTGTTAAGGTTTCTGTAATTGCGGCAGGCTAGTGAGAACTGCCGTTTAGTCAGCGCTTTCTGCTACTTTTTCTTTTAGGCAGATATTAATTAGTCCTTTTATCCACACTGCAAGGGTTGGTTCCTTACAGTAAGTGGAAATTTGAGACACAGCGAGGTTACTTCATTTACCCACAGATACCCAACTAGGAAGTGGTAGAGCATCTCTGTCTGGTTCCTAAGTGATACTAAACCAAAGACCAGAGTTTAGAAAATACATGCTTTCAATAGTAGAAAGTATCTATTGTCTGTTTTCTTTGTGATTTGCTTTTTTAGCCTTTTACAAAACCTTTCATGCAAGGTCATTCACTTAGAATTCATTGAACACCAGTTCTCTGCGAGGACTCAAGGGGCGCCTGCCCTTCAGTAGCTGCTGCTCCAGACAGTGGGGTGCAGTTGGGCGGAAGCATGGAATGCCCATGGGGAGTGCTGTGGGGGCAGAAGGCCGGGCTGGTGTGTCTGGCTTCACAAACCTTGGCGCTGGGTGTGGATGTATGACTGGGAGTTTGCCTTGAGACGTGCATTCCAGGTAGAGGAGAGTTCACGTGCCAGGGCACAGAGGTCTGAGTGCGGCACATCCGGTCAGGAAAAGCAGGAATTGTCTGGGAAGGGAGGGTGTGGGTAGGCGCCTTGGGGAGAAGGCTGGAGGGGAGGCAGCTGGGATGGGCTGGGCCGAGTCCTGAAGGACTTTGTTTTCTAAGGAGCTGGGACTTGACCTGGTAGGTGAAGGTCATTGAAGGATGCCTTTTTTTCTGCTGGTTCCTCATCAAATTTTGTGTTTCCCTCATCTCTCTTTGACTTCATCCCCACTGTGCTTGTTCTCTCTTCTTTCTGCTTATTTAAGGGTACTCAGTGGGTGTGATTTTTCTTCCCCATCTCCAGGGGCATTTTGAAATGTATGTGGGTTTTGTTTTGCTTTTTGTTGTTACATTGATTGGAGGTGTTATTGGCCTTCGGTGTGTATGTGGTGGAGGTGGATGTGCCAAACGACCCGCGTGCAGTGTGCATGCAGCACAGTCAGTCCCTGCACCAGAGGAGCATCCTGTTAAGATGCCAGTAGTGTTTCCCTCCAGCCAGTCCCCAAGAAAGGCCGGGCCCTAGGCAGGTCCTGCCTCCTTCTGAGATTCATCTCCTCCATGAACTTGGCGCTTATTTCTCTTGGCTCTAGCACTCCGCCCATCCCTCCCTGGAACTTTGCTGGGTATTGGTAGCACCTGTTTGAAAGGCAGGACCAGCAGTAGTATAAATCATGTACAGACGCTCCAAACCAGATTCCTAGTTGTGCTGGTTTAACTGTTAATGTAACTTTTAATAAAGAAGTCTCGTGTGGTTTTTGGAGTCAAAGATTTGAGGAGACCATCTTACATGAGCAACAGGAAATCCAGAGTTTCTAAACAGTTTTGAGTGCAAGTAAAATGCAAACAAAATTCATTTTGATGTTAGTAACATCCCTAATAATGAGCTCCTGGTGGTGGCGATAATTGACTGTAATTGATATGCCATTCTGCTGAATTTAATTTGTATGTTCTCAATTCTTAAGCATTAATAAAAAGATTTTTGTGGAAAGCAGGCAAGTTGAATTTTCCGGGAACTACATATAGTTTATTCCTCACTTTGCTCGCAGTAATGTACCTACTAAGTAGAGCACAACCGATTCCCCAAGAAACATGTCAAGGTACTCCACCCCGCGTCCAGCCTGCTGTGCCCGCCCACCCGCCTGACCCTGAGATGCTTTTTCTTCCTTTTTGTTTCTCTTTTCTCTTTCACTTCTTGGGGCTCCCATACCTTTGAAAGCCAACAGGATAGATGTTCTCCAAGGTCCCTCTTAGATGCGCAGTCTTAGGGCAGGCTCTGGGCTCTGAACCCGTCCGTGGCTGGTAGGAGCTGGGGGTGGGGTGCTGACCAGCTAACAGTTGCAAGCTTGCCTTAGGTGCTATGGTTTCAGGGTCATTTCATCCTCATCTTTGAGGTTTTTTTTTTTTTTTTTTTAACCTTACAGGTAAGGAAACCAGGTCGCAGGTGCCTTGTCTAGGGTTCACAGCCAGTAAACGTGCAGCAGAACTGAGATTTGTCTAGACCTCAAAATGTGTAAATTTTTTTTTTTCCTGAACTACTGTAGACTTTCCTCTATTAGAGCGAGTTACCTGGAAACGTACTTCCTGCAGTCTGGGTTCCTGAATGTGTTAGCACCAAAGTATAAAATGATGATTGTCATGACCAACTTGGGCCTGTTGTGGAGATAGAAGAGAGAGGAACCAGAAACTTGGAAGGGGTGACGGAGGTAGGGTCAGAGCGGCTCCTTTTTTATCAGAAGGGTGTTCATCAGTGTTTATCCTTCTCACTCCTCCTACATTCTCCACCAGTTTCTTGATCTTCATTCACTTAGTAACGTTATTGAGCGTGTACCTGACGTATGTGCTAAGCGGTAGGATTGAAGTGGTTTTTACACTTTGGTGTTTACAGCCTAACAGGAAAGTAATCCCGTTTACTCAGTATATGACGAGGTGCAGAGTGCTGCCTTCCATAACCATCAAAAGTAGGGCAAAGATTTGAAGAGTAGTCTGGGAGGGTTTCCTGGAGGAAGTGCTGTTTAAGCTGGGACCTGGAGAATGATGTGGAGCTAGCTGGGTGAAAGGTGGGGAAGGGTGCTAAAGCATTTCAGGCACGACTTGTAGAAAATGGGCTGTAGAAATCGGGGAGTCTGTGATTTAGATCCAGGGATATTTCGCATGGTGTTGCAGGGACAGGAAGAGCAGTTAAAGCTTCAGGTATGGATGTAACCGGGAACTAAAAACTAGACCAAGGCAGCTACTCCCCTCCCTCTTTACATTTACAAAATCTTCTTGCATCCTGCATCTCTGCACAGCTGTTTTTTTGTTTTTTTCTCTCTTCACTTTTACCACATCCCTGTGCACTTGGCAGAAGAGCACTGTCCCTAGTTGCCCATAGCACCCTGACCCTTTGGGGAGAGAATCTGATCCAGCTTGGGCCAGTGTCCACCACTGGTCCCGGCACCTGAGGCCCAGATGGAGTCATGTGATAAGGCTGGACCTCTCTAAGGTGGCGCAGTGAAGTGGGGGTGGTTAGGAGCTGTCTCCTGCTGACCTCTGACTAACTAGGGTAGTTCTCCGTGCTGCTTCCCCTGCTCTTCTTGTGCTGGGCCGAGGCCTGTTGTTGGGTGCTGGTGGGGAGGAAAGGAGGGGAGGGCAAAGTCGTTTAGGCAGGAGAGGGGCTTTGGGTCGCTTTTAGGGCTTTTCTGCCTTCCTGTCCCTGGCGGTGTGGGGGTGGCATTCTTTACAATCTATTGAATGTTGGATACATATATAACATGTGAGCCATGCAGCCTAACAGTAAACACCCAGGAACCCACCACCCACTGACTGACTTCAGAGCAGATTATCTGAGGCCCATGTTCTGATCCGTGGCTGGAGTCTGTACAGCAGAGTAAGTAAGAGTCTGTGCTCTGGACTCCTGTGACCTGAGCTTGTTTTTCTGTCCTATAGAGAGAGGGTAGCGATACCCACCTCAGGGCTGGGGGGATTGGGTGAAACACATAGGTGAGCCCTGAGCCCTTAGCCTCGGGCTAGTGCTCTGGTCATTACTCCCTGGAATTGAGTGGGCCTGGCGGAGCCAGGGTCCTCCGTCACCTCAGTCTCTTGGACATCGTCCTGGAGCGCGAAGCAGAGTCCATGAAAGTGAGACTGCTAGACTTGGGTCCCACAGTTGTGTGGGTTAGGGCAGCCCCCTCTCCCGGTGAGATTTAACAGTCTGAGAATCTTCTCTGCCAGGCCCTGGTCCATGTTCCCGCCCTCCCTGAGGGATGCTGCAGGGCCTGTTGGAGACAGACTGATAAGGAAATAGATTACTGTGTCACTGTGTGAAAACACTGATATAAGATCATTCTGGACAGAGCTGCTAACTCCACCTGGGCTTCCCAGTTACTAATTAATTCAGCAAGTGTTGTCTGTGTGTACTAGTACACAGACTAGCCGTTCAGCTGCTTCAGTGAACAAAACACCAGGTCCCCAGGCAGCTCGTGGTCAGTGGATGCCTGGCTTGGAGGGAGGATTAAAAAGGCTTGGTTAGGCCTTGGCTTTAGGTTCCTTCTAGTGAGTTTCCTTTTATTTCTCTTTGTTATAGCACTTACCATAGACACAGGTCTAAGATACTTTTTTTTCCAGAGTTTATTCATAAATCATTTAATTTTAAATGACTGCCTGTTTTTCTGCCTTTGGAAAACTGATAAAGGTGGCTCATGCACAAACCTATTTTTAAAGTAAGTTATTCTTTTTATTGTTATTAAATGAAGATTAAACCACCTCTGAGCAGTTCCTGGAGTTAGCAGATACTTTTCTTTTTGTTACATATGTCCCATAAAATAATTTTGAGACTTTGAAGCTGAAACATGATTGTCCCCCCTATTTAAGAATTACATAGTCTGTTGTAAGACATAAAGCTGTGGTTGAGAAATAAAAAAGTTGATGGCACACCCTAACCCAGAAAATTAAGTTTCTTTTTCAGCCAGTCAGAATCTTCTACACAAATTTCAAACTTTTTTGCTGTACTTTGCATTTAGTGCTGGCACTGATGGGTTTGTGTCTCCAAGCCCAGGTCCTCCCAGAGCCTCCTGCCTGGGTGCTGGGGGGTTGCTGGTGGTGGGGTCCAGTGCAGACTCTGAGAATTGCCTTTAAGGCAGGCTGGAGGGGCCGGGCTTAGGGGGAGAGTTTGAGACTGCAGCAGCTGCTAACTCTCGGGGCCCCACATCTTACAGTTTGGACTTCATTAATTCATGTTACAAGGTCCTTTAAAATGCTCATACCTCTCTTTATACCATACTGATTTTTAAAAAATTGACCAAACAGCAAGCAACAGGAGGCTGTCCCTTGTTTTCTACTCTAAGACAACTATATCAACATAGTATAAAATTTAAATGTTTAGTTCACTGCAGATTTACAGAGTTGTGCAGTCATCACCACAGTTTTAGAACATTTTCATCATTCCAAAAAGTTTTTTATCTAGTGTTTTCTTATAATATTTTGAGATTCGTCCATGTTATTGCTAGGACAAGTAGTTATGTTGCTTTTTGTCATCAAACTAATTAATTGGATGGCTTCACTGGATTATGGACATTTGGAATGTCTCCAGTTTTTGTCTTGTCTGTTGTGAATGATTCTGCAATGAACATTCATCTAAGTTCTTAGGTAGACATATATTTTCACTTCTCTTGGGTACATAGGGGTAAAGTTGCTGTGGGCAAGTGATGTGTGGGTGTTTTGAGGGGAGGGGATGGTAAGTGATTATATTTTAAACCGTAATGAGACTGCAGGTTAACTTATTGAACAAACATGAATACCCTATGCACTGGCCACTGTGCGGGCACTGGAGCAGCTTGGGGACCAGACCCGGCCCCAGTGCTTGCAGGAGTTTACTCTCAGCGGGGAAGGCGGACTGCCCTGCACACATGATGCTTCAGCTACCCGTAGGTGCTGTGAAGAAAACCAGAACATGATTAAAAGGACAGAGAGTGGAAAGGGGAGGGCATGGTTTTTTTTTTTTTTTCTGTAATAAAGTCTTATTCCAATAAATTTTGCAGAAATTCTTTTAGGACAAGCATATCATCTGAAAATCATGACAATTTTGTTTATTTTAGTCACTTATACTTTTTTTTTGTTTCCTGTCTTAAGAGCAGTGGTGAGAGTGGGCATTGCTGATGTTAAAAGTAATGCTTCAATTGAATGAGAAGGGCTGTCCATTCTTTTTGGTTTTAGTGTAGTTTTTCTTATTCATTTTTTATTTTCTAGTTTTTCAGAGTTTTTTTAAAATCCTGAATGGTTGTTGAATTTCTGCAATGCTTTTTCACTGCTTCTCTCGAAATTTTCATGTGATTTTTCTTCTTTAATCTGTTCCAAATTTCAGATAACCTTAAAAGGCTTCTCTAATGCTGAATCAGTTTTGTGTTCCTGGGGTTAAGCCCAGCATGGTTGTGAGGGACCATCGCTGTCATCTGCCCCTGGCTTTGGTTTGCTCGTAGGTGCTTGGGGTTGTCCCCTTGTGTTCATGAATGACGTGGGCCTTAGTGTTTTCTTTCTCAGGCTCTCCTCTGGGTTTGGTATCAAAATTAACCATCCTTACAAAATTAGGAGATGTTCCTTCTTTTTTTGTATACTGTTTCTTTTCCTGTAAAATTGGAATGATTGAGTCCTTTAAAGTTTGGTAGAACTTGTTTGTAAAGCAGTCTGAACCTGGATTTTGTTTGTCTAGTTTTGATGGGAACATGTTAAACTACTGATTCAAAAATTTTTTAACAAATGGTTACATGATTTTACATTTTCTATTACTTCTTGATAACATATATTTCTAGGTATTTATTTTACTTGTTTTTACATTTATTGGAGTTTTTTTTTACCAGTTCTAATTTCATTTTGACATATTTAAACAAGTGTAAAACATACCTTTAAAAAAAATTAATAATGTAATTATTGTGCAAGTTGTAGAATAGAACATTGTCAGTTCCTTAGAAATGTCTTAACCAAATCCCCTTCTAGAGGTGACCACTATTCTCAGTTTTGTGATAATTTCTCTTTTCTGCTTCTCTCCTTTTTATGTTATACTTTAAAGTTTTATTATTTTTTAACTTTCGACTTTAATTGAAGTGTAATATATATGCAGAACAGTGCACATATTACAAGCTTACAGGTTGATAAATTTTCACAGACTAAACACATGCATGCAAACTAACCAGTGCCCAGATCAGCACTCAAACCCCAGCACCCTAGAAACCCTCAGCTGGACAAGATGCTCCCTCACAGAAATCCCACAAATCCCACAGCAGTGCCTGCTTTCATTCCCCTTTTACACACCTTTAACCGGCGCCCCATGAACTTCCTCTCAGCCCATTCCCCTTGTGTCCTTGGGATTAAGAGGGAGCTGCCTGCACCACTCCCCAGGTTGCAGGAATCCCAGGAGACTAGAGGAGGCTCTCTCTGCAATGGGGCAGAGAGTCAAGAAGTCCTGTCTCTCAGGCCCAGGCTCTTCTTCTCTGGTCAGGACACCCAGACAGGAAGCCCTGGCCTGCCATCCAGCCGCTGCAGGGAAGCAGAGAGAAGCTCCCGAAAGACCAGGGCTGTCTCCAGGCTCCATTCTAGAGAACTATTGAGTGTCCAGAGGCCCGAAAGACACAAAAACAGCTCTCCATCCCTAGTTTGTTCAGGGATGCAGATGATGATGGAATGCCCCACAGGTCTGTGGCCAATCAGGGTTGAGAGAAGAGGGCAATGTGGGGATTCCTGGGGACAGTGAGAGTTGGGGGCTCCCAGGAGCATCTGAGGACCCCATGTCAATGTGGAGGAAGATCTAGTCGGCCACCTGTGGATCCATAGCTCCTGGGAACTCCTCATCCTCCCTCTCAGGACCCCTCTCTGTGAAGCAGGGCAGACATGAATAAGACTACAGTGGTCTGAGAACATTTCCAAACAAAATTGTTTTTATTCACATTTTACACATCCCCCCACGGTGCTGCTCCCACCCACAGCCACCCAGACCCACCTCCCCCACCCTTTAACTCCCCACTCCCCTCCAACCTGCCCCTAATGGTCCCACCCTCCCCACCTGCCCTCCCTCCCTGCCCCCTGCATCACCCAAGATCAGCACTGGATGAGGAGGAGCCGCTAAGCTCCCCTGTCAGTCCTCAGGGTGCTGGGCACTGGAGGGCTGGCCCACTGTTTCCTGCTGGCTGCGGTGCCTCTTTCTCCTCCTACTGCTACTCCCTGCGACAGATGGGCCACATCTCTTCTTTTTTGGCTGTGAGGGGTGAACCAGCGCCAGAGTCAGGCTGGCCTCCCATAGATCGCAAAGTCTGGCTTGGGCAGGGGCAGCTTCTCAGCAGACACCTGGCCTCCACACACAGCCCGCGTCCTAGACTTGGCAGCTGGTGGAGGAGCTGGGCTGACGCTGATTCTCTGAGGCGAGGGGCCTGGGAAGCCCCCCGACCTTCAGGGCAGACAAGTCTCAAGGGCTCTGGGGCAGAGCTCTGAGAGGCCAAGATAAAGTCCAGGCAGGGGGCTCCTCCTTGTCCTCACCAGACACATCCCCTGGTCCTGGGGCCTTCCTAGCAGGAGAGGTGTCTCTGAGATCTGAGGCATCCCTGGGTCCTAGGCTTGGAGCAGTGCACCTTTGACCCTGGGGAGGAGAGAGGGGCTGTCCAGCCCAGGATGGAGGGAAACCCTGATGTCCTGGAGAGAGAATAAAGGGTTTGGGCCTGAACAGGCCACTGTCTGTTCATTAATGCCTTTTATGTTCCTTGAAATCAATCTCTGGTTGACCATCTTCATCTCTGACCCCTAGCTGGGGGCCTTGATCATGCTTCAGGTTATCTTGGCTGACGTCATACTCACAAGGACTTGAGTCCAAATGAGATGCACTGTGACTGGTGGGTGCCTGCACACCCAACTCCTCCTTCAGGTCCAGGAGTCATTTGTGCAGCAGCTGGTGGGAGGGAGGTGGACAGTGACTGGCCCCGCATACAGGACTGAGGGGGAAGGAGGGCTGGGCAGTGGGATGATGGCACTGGGGGGCAAGAGGGGGGATGTCTCCAGGACTCCAAAGTACAGGCACTACAGCACTCCTGCTGTCCTCCTGGGCCTTATTCCCAGCTGTGTGTCCTTCCCTTCCCTCCAAGTCCCTATCCTCTCCTTCCTGTGGTCCTGCATTGCCCGCAGTCCCTAGTGGGCCCCCCGGAATGCCAGGCCTTCCAGGCAGGGGAGAGCCGTATGGGCTTCCTGTTCTGGGGTCCCATTTATTACAGAAAAATGTCTTATTCCAGAAGTTCCCTCCACATTACAGAGAGGCAACATAACTCATGTATGGCTCTTTAGGCAATTTAGTTAATTGTTTTTAAATGTTTTTAAAAAGTATAATCAGTTTACAATGTTGTGTCAATTTCTGGTGTACAACTACAGTCACATGTGGATATGCATATATTCATATTCATATTGTTCGCTACAAGATGTTGAATATAATTCCCTATGCTATACAGTATAAACTTGTTTGTCTGTATTATATATACCAGTCACTATTGCAGATCTCAAACTCCCAATTTATCCCTTCCCACTCCCTTCCCCTCATAACCGTAAGTTTGTTTTCTTTGTCTGTGAGTCTGTTTCTGTTTTGTAAATAAATTCGTTCGCACCATTTGCTTTTTTAAGCTTCCACATATGAGTGACACCATATGGCATTTTTCTTTCTGTTTCTGGTTACTTCACTTAATATGACAACCTCCAAGTCTATCCATGTTGCTGCAAATGGCATTATTTTATTCTTTTTTATGGCTGAGTAATATTACATTGTATACATACACCACAACTTCTTTATCCAGTCATCTGTTGATGGACATTTAGGTTGTTTCCATGTCCTGGCTATTGTATATAGTGCTGCTATGAACATTGGGGTGCTGGTATCTTTTCAAATTAGAGCTCATCTGGATATATGCCCAGGAGTGGGATTGCTGGATCATATGGTAAGTCTGTTTTTAGTCTTTTGAGTAATCTTCATAGTGACTTTGGTAATGGCTGCACCAAACTGCATTCCCACCAGCAGTTTAGGAGGGGTCTCTTTTCTCCGCAGCCTCTCTACCATTTATCATCTGTCGACTTTTGAATGATGGCCATTCTGACTGATGGCCATTCTGACTGGTGTGAGGTGATACCTCATTGTACTTTTCATTTGCATTTCTCTGATAATTAGCGATATTGAGTGTTTTTTCATATTCCGATTGACCATTTGTATGTCTTTATTGGAGAGTAGCTTGTTCAGTTCTTCTGCCCGTTTTTGGATTGGGTTGTTTGTCTTTTTCTTATTAAGTCATATGAGCTATTTATATATTCTAGAAATTGAGCCTTTGTCAGTCTCATCTTTTGCAAATATTTTCTTCCATTCCGTAGGTTCTCTTTCTGTTTTGCTTATGGTTTCCTTTGCTGTGCAAAAGCTTGTAAGTTTAAGTCCCACTTGTTTATTTTTGCTTTTATTTCCTTTGCTTAGGTAGACTGCCCTAGGAGAACATTGCTGAGATGTATGTCAGATATTGTTTTGCCTGTGTTTTCTTTTATAGGTTTATAGTGGTGCTTATGTTCCACTTTGTTCCTCCTGTAATGCTGAGAGCTGCAAAGAGGCGGCACAGCTCTAGGTCAGCCTCTTGGCTCTTACAGCCCTTAGATGCTGTTGAGACCCTGCACCTTAATGGGGCTGGGCTTGAGCTGTCAGATGTTGAGCAGTGCTGCCCAGTATTGGTTCCAGCCCTGGTCACAGCGCTGGGCATGTAGGTGGCAGCTGCAGAGCCAGTGGGGAACACAGTCGTGGTGTCAGCAAAGGTCAGCTGGGTGCTGGCACGAGTGTCCAGGGTGGGATTTGTGGATGATGAACCACCAGAAAATGCTTGTGTGGGGTGGCCCAAGGCTAGCAGAGCTGGAGCAGAGAATGGGTCCCAGATTGGGGCTGGAGCTGCCTGTTTTCTGTACTTGAGAGAGCTGTCACCAATGGTGGCTCCATGCTGCTGCCCATCAGGGACTGCAAAGATGGGCTGGGCAGAGGTTCCAGGGTTAACAGGAAGTTTCACCGTTAGGTTGGGCCCACAGAACCTGAGTGCAGAAAGGCTGTTGTTGGTGAGGATGACTAAGGCCACGCCATCACTGGGGGACATCTGCAGGGCCTGCAGAGGTGGGAAGGTGCTCCCACTTGTGGTGGGGGAGCCCCCAAGCAGAGAGGCTGAGAGGGTGGAGTGGTGTCCATGGGGGTGACCCCAGTGTCTGAATCAGGAGTGTCTAAGGCCGTACTGTCACTGGGGGATGTCTGCAGAGCCTGCATAGATATGAAGATGCTCCCACTGGTGGTAAGGGGAGCCCCCAGCAGGAGAGGCTGGAAGGGTGGAATGGTGTCTGTGGAGGTAACCTCAGTGTCCGGAGAGGGCAGGGGAGCCCGGCCTGCCTGGGTCTCACCCCATAGCATGCTGTTGATGTGCCAGAACGCTGCTTTCTTCTCAAAGTCTAAGTCTTCCACAGTGACTCGGAAACCCAGTTCAGGGGGCAGGGACAGCCTCGGGGGCTCCTCTCGCCTATGGGGCAGCAGAGGAAACCTGCATCTTTGGGGCCTGGGACCGTCAGATGTGTTCCTCCATGTTCCTTTCTGCCCTCTTGATGCCTCTGCATCCCTGTCAGGCCAGTTCTTCCGTGGTGAAACCACTGGAGCTGCAGAGGGAGGCTGAGGGCTTTCCTCCCTCTCTTTCTTTGAGGATTTCAGGGGCAGCCAGGTGTGTGTGGGACCCCTCTTCCTCTGCACTGGCAGGAAACCTCAGGTGGAGCTGTATGAGCTCCTGATGGCATTTCTTTGGGGGCAGGAGTTCATACAAGAGGTCTGGGGTTTCTCAATGGATGTCTTCTGAGCTCTTGGCATGGAGGTTTCTTTGTAGAGACCCAGGCCTCGGAATGAAAGAACTGAGGCCTCTCTGGACCCACAGGTGCCTCATTTCAGATTGTTCACCCTCAGTGCCATCTGGGCTCCTTTGGTCCTCCTTCTCTGTGACTGCCGGGTCTTTCTCCTGCTTGGCCATCCCTTTCCCACTCTCACCAAGGGCCCTCCACACCATCTCCGTGCATGAGTCTAGTCTGGGTGTTGTGGGCAGCTTAGGGGTGAGTCACTGTTCCTGCACCATATAGACAGTGACTGTGCCCACTGAAGAGACTAAGCTGCAGGATATCGTGGAGGTCTGAGCACACAGCACCGCCTTCCTCTGATGGCCTTGCCTGCAGATGGAGCTAAGGATGCCCAGAAAGGAGTGCTGGGTCCATGGGATCATGGAACATCTTCTCTGAAATGCTGTGACAAAGCGTGTATGCAAAGTCACTGGATACTTCTAGGCTGGCCTGTGAGTGGCTAGCAGCTCATGGACAGCTAGGTGACGTGGGCAGGCCTGGGGAAGTTGGCGATTGCGGGGAGCAGGCTGGAGGAGGTGGAGCCTTTGCGGGAGGTGTCGGTCCCCCAGTGCCCTGGGTGGGGCTGAGGGGCAGGGTCTGCCCAGGTAACTGCCCATAGAGCACTTGGGTTAAGGTCTGTCCTCGGATGGAGAGCTGTCCTTTAGCCGCCAACTCCGCCAAAGGCCAACTCTGGAGTCTGCAGATTAGAGGCATTTGACTTGAAGGGATGAGCTTTTCCCCAGGCCAGGACCCCAGAGCTGTTGCAGAACTAACTGTACAGGACGGGTAGGAGGTAACTTCAAAGGATCTGAGGGGCAGGAGGAGGTAAATAGGTGACTCAGAGGAGAAGGCTGGGTGAGAAACATGGAGATCTTCCAGAAGCATCAACCACCAGTTGACCAGGGCAGGCTCCCAGCTCAGTCCAGGCAGTACAGACTCATTGGCTTTGAATTAGGTTCCAGGTGGACTGTGACATCTATTTCATTTTATTTTAATAGTTTTAGACTTACATAAAAATTGAGGACATAGGGCAGAGAGTTCCATATGCCCTACCCCCAGTTTCCCCTATTATTAACATGCTACATTAGTATGGTACATTGTTACAGTCAATGGACTTAATACTGACTCATTACTAATGAAAGTCTATACTTTATCTGGATTCCCTTAATTTTTACCCAAAGTCCATTATTTTCTGTTGCAGGATCCCACATTACCTTTAGTCGTCATGTCTCCTTAGCCTCCTGTTGACTGTGACAGTTTCTCAGACTTATTTTTGATGACCTTGACAGTTTTAAGAAGTACTGCTCAGATATTTTGTAGAATGTCCCTCAACTGGGATTTGTCTGATACTTTTATCATGATTAGAATGTGGTTATGGGGTTTTGGGAGGAAGACGATGGAGGGGGAATGCCACTCTTATCACATCATACCAAGGATATGTACTATCAACATAGCTTATCACTGTTAATGTTAACCTTGATCACCTGGCTGGGGTGGTGTTTGTCAGTTTTTTTCACCATAAAGTTAGTCTATTTCCCTTTCCATACTGTACTCTTCAGAAAAAAGTCACTACATGCAGCCAGTATTCGAGTAGTGAAGAGTAATGCTCTCCCTCCTTGAGGACAGAGTGTCTGCATAAATTATTTGCAATTCTTTTGCTTGGGAGATTTGTCTCTTCTCTCCTGTTTATTGATTTAATCATTTATTTATAGCAGTGTGGATTTATGGATGTTTATCTTATGGTTTGAATTATACTCCTCTACTCCTTCCTCCCTCCCTCCCTTCCTGCCCTCCTTCCTTCCTTCCTTTCATTCTCTTTCTTGTTCCAGATTTGGCTATTGGCAGCTCTTTCATTTGGTTTCTGTGTCTCTTTAACATCATTGTGGGGTTATTTTGAGCACTTTCTCACCTTCTGGCACTACAACAGCCTTCAGGCTTATCTTGTATATTTCCTGTATTGCCCAAGTCCTGGAACCATCCATTTCAACAAGGAGCACTTTTACAGAAGAATGGTGTGCTCATTGCTGCTGGGGTGTCATTGTTTTTAAGTCACTCAGCTGAGAAGGAAATGTATGTGTGTATACTAACCAGCGTATATAAACTTATCTTAGGGTTTCTATATGTAACCATCTGTATCTATATTAAGTTAACTATGAGTTTATACTGAATTCTCCAACTCTGTTCCTCTGTCACCTGGATCATTCTAGCACCTCATTCTAGCTGTTAACTGTGAAATAAAGTGGGCCAGTTACAGAACAAGAAACAATAGGCCCTGCTGAATAAAGAGAAGGTTTTATTCCACTTACTTACACATTTGGTGGTCCAGTTATTAGGCACTGGAAGACTCGTTTTGAATTACAGAGCTAATTTCCAACTCCTTGCGGTGGAAGTACCTAAGACATCAGGCCTCAAACATGGGACCAGAACCACTGGAATTAATCTATGGTAGAAGCATTCTGATGGCACGTTACACTTCAGTAATAATGCCAACAGTGTCATATCTAGCATGCACCATGGTAACACTTACTGCATCAAAGTGTTTGCAGAAGGGACAGTTATAATTAAATGCTTATGATGCAAACATCTTACCATATGATCCTCACAGCAGTCCCAAGGAGTTTAGAACTGTTGGCATCTTCACTTTGCAGGGTTAGAGACTGAGGGTCAGAGAGGTTAAATAACTGCCCAAGGTCACATGGTAAGTGGCCGACTGGGATTTCAGCTCCAGCAGTCAGACCTCAGAGCCCGCATTCTTCACCTCTACCCTTAGAGTTGACGCCAACTTGGATGTCTCATAGGCACTTCAGATTTCACTGTAGTTCAAAATCAAACTAAAACTTTATCCCCCTGCACACTCACCTTGGTGTGTTGTTGTTGTTTTTGATTCTCTGTCTCATTGAATGTCATTTCCTTTGCATCCAACTGCTGAAGCCAAAAACCTATTAGACATTCCTGACACCTCCTTCCAGTGCATTCAGTCCTCAGTGTAATCAATTACTAGCTCATTGTAAATGTTACCTCTTGAATCCTTTCTTTCTTCTATTTCTAACTGTTAACCTCAGACAAACCTGTATTGCTTGACTGGGTTGCAGCTTATGGCTCAAAGTGTCTGTCCCTAGACACTTAGGCATGGTCTCCGCATATACAAAGCACCCCCCGCCCCTTCTCCCCAGCCCCCGGTTATGTATGTGTGTTTATACTACTTAAAACTCCCTCAGTGATTGCTCCTTGTTTTTTAAAAGGGCATTGTAATGTAATGACAATATCTGGCCTGGGCTGACCTCTCCTCTCTTCCTCCTGGATGACAAGACCTTTCATGGGGCCATGACTATTTTACGATTTCTCCTAAGTTGCCCCTGCCTGGACTCGAGCACTCTCTCTTCTCCCAGTCCCCCCCTAATAGAGAACAAATCTGACTCCATACTGGTGCTGTTCCTTTGGCTTTGACCACTGTGCTCTGTTCCCCAGGCTTAGTCTTGCTTGCTCTGCACTCACGTAAAGATAACAAAGTTGCAGAATAGAGAATGCCATTTGTTTTGTTGGAGGTTTTGCAGGAGCATGGTGACCTGGCCCACATGGACAGCTGCAGGAACAAAGAATTCCTGCACCAAGAAGTTTGCAACAACCAACCACAGCCCCTCCTCTGGTTTTTTGTATAAAAGGAGCCTATAATCTGACTTGAGGAGGATGGTTCTCTTAAGACATTATTCTGCCATGCTCTCGGTCTGCCGGCTTTCCGAATAAAGTCACTTATTCCTTGCCCCAGCATCTCATCTCCTGATTTATTGGCCTGTCATGTGGTGAGCAGAATGAGTTTGGACTCAGTAACACTGCCAACTCCTACTCATCTTTCCAATCTCAGCTCAAATAGCACTGTCTTGGATAAGCTTTTCCTGACCAGCACCCTCTCTCCTTCCCCCCAGACCATATCAGTTCTGGTTACAAATTACTGGAACAACATTTAGAACACATAAAGCATTTTGAATCGTATATTTTTATGATTAGTTTATTGTTTGTCTTTCCTAGAGTAGTTCCTTGAGGGCTGAGCACCAAAATGGGTCCTGAGTGCATTTGAGTGAATGCACATGTCTGGTTCCATCCATTCGGCTTCCTTCATGAGGGAACTGAAGCTCGAACCCTGTAGGGTAGTCATTCTTCCTTCAAGGGTGGAGTTTGCCACTTACTGGCTGCAGGTGGTTATTTAACCTCCCCAAGTCCCAATTATTTTATCTGTTCCACAAGGATAAAGATAGTACCTACCTCTTAGGTTGTTTTGGGGATTACATGAGTCAATAAACATAGGGCGCTGGGAACATAATGAAGTATTCAGTTAGCGGTAGCTGTTGTCATTAGTGTTGGGTCCTACCCAATACCATTCAGCTGTTTAATGCGGAGCCTGCCCTGGGTACCAGTTCTCCTTCATGACTTTATCCATGCTGAGATTGTTTGGAATTCTTGCGAATTTATTCTGCCATGAGCCAGAATTCATCTTTGTACTTTCTTTGAAAAATGGATTTTGCAAACTGCCTTGAGATGGCGTGTGCACATGTGCACATTTTGTTGTCTTTAACCCAATTACAAACAAGGATCAACACCACCCTGACCTGCCCCCTTCAACTAGATGGAAGGCATTTCTGATGTGGAAGGAAAATTTGTGCTTACTCAGGGAACAAGAAGGTTGGGGACAGGTTTCATAGGACTTTGAATACCAAATTAAGGTCTTTGAAGTCAGGTATTTCGGAAATAAGAAATAATTAAAGGGTTTTAAGTAAGAGGGGAATTCTGTGCATGGAATTATTTTTAGAAAATTGATCTGACTATAGCAGTTGGAATGGAAGACTGGATTTGGGTGATGCTCTCTGATAAAATTAGGAAAGTTAGGAGGGAGATCTGGGCTTTGTGGGAGAAAAAATGAACTTTCATGGATTCAAGTTGAATTGCTTGTTGGACTTCTAAATGGAGGTGGCTTCAGGTTAAAAGTACATGGGACAGAGTCAGGAGAGAAACCTGGGATGGAAATACTGAAACAATGTGTGTAGTATGACTAAAAAAAAGTAATTGAGATACTAACACCTAGTATACTAGCAAAAAGGCTGATCCCACAATGCTTGCCTGTGACAAGAAATTATTAGCTATTATGTACTTTTGAATATACTTAAAGGTGATGAAACAATATTTTACATAGTACTGTGTAAGTTAGAATTTTCACCAGTCAGCACGGCCTTCCCACTGGTTAATCTGATTTAGTGATGTGCAATTTAGTAAAATGTGGCAGATTACCTTGGTTGTGTTTAAGGAGAGGTAATTGAAGGAGACATGCTGTTTTATAGTTCTTCTTTAAAAGGCTGAAGAAAAGCAGTAAATGTTAAGCACTAGATTTTATAAATATGTTACTTATACCGCATTTTTCAAAAATATGCCTCAAAAGGAAGGAAAACATGAAAATTAGGATAAAGCTCTTGACATGAACCTCAAGGAGGTGGTAGAAGGTGGTAGGTTCTTAAATCCCAAGATAACCAGCTTTTGCGTGTGGGAGTCCATACTCTGAATACCTCACTAACTCAAATGCTTGCCCCTCCTTTTTTTTTCTTAACTAGGAATTGTGGTGCTTGGAATAAACAGAGCTTATGCCAAAAATTCATTGAGTAAAAATCTTACAAAAATGGTGAGTGTAAAGATTAAACTGTTTGCTTCTAATATTAAGAAACAGTGTTGATATCAATCTGAAAATGATTTTTCTCCTTTTTCCTCCTTACCCTCCCTGTTTCTGTTTAGCTCTCAAAAACTGTGGATGCTTTAAAGTCTGATAAGAAAGTGTGGACCATAGTAGTCAGAAGTGAAGTCCCAGGGATATTCTGTGCTGGTATGTAAATAGATTAAGTTTTTAAAACTGTAGTCTAATTTTTCCTTAGTGATAGCCTGTTTTCCATTATAAAGTGTTCTATGGCTTGAATGTCATTACCAACAATTCCTCTTTGTTTTTTACTGCTTTACAAGAAAAAAAATGCTTTGTCAGTATTAGAAACTTTTACAACATGTGGAAAAGTTGTTTTGGAAGTTGAAAAAAATAATTTGAGCCATTAAAATATTCCTTGGTAGTACATGAATAATATTTATGAAAGATCAACTGGGAAGGAAACATTGCTTCCTTTAGTCACAACAGTGTGTTCTGTATTTATGAGTTGTTTAAAAAATGCTTTATTTGAGTAGCAGTAGCTGCCCCAGGACAAAATGTTAAGTATAGACATTTGCTTTGGAGATTGGTGTTTGTCGTAGTTCTCACTCAAGTATGTGTCCACAAGTTGGATTTCTTAATTGGTTATCTACAGCAGTGAAAGCTGGTATGTTTTCCATTTGTGCTGTGTTACCAAAAGCCAGCGATCAAGTTGTCCTGCATTTTCCCTATTTGTCAGTATTTCTGTTTTTATTTTTTGTTTTTTTATTTTTTATTTTTTTAAACATGTTTTGATTTATAATCATTTTACAGTGTGTCAAATTCCAGTGTATAGCACAGTTTTTCAGTTATACATGAACATACAATATATTCATTGTCACATTTTTTACTCTGTGAGCTACCATAAGATCTTGTATATATTTCCCTGTGCTATACAGTATAATCTTGTTTGTCTATTCTACAGTTTGAAATCCCAATCTGTCCCTTCCCACCCCCTGTCCCCTTGGCAACCATATGTTTGTATTCTATGTCTATGAGTCTCTTTCTGTTTTGTATTTATGTTTTGTTTGTTTGTATGTTTAGATTCAACATATGAGCACTCTCATATGGTATTTTTCTTTCTCTTTCTGGTTTACTTCACTTAGAATGACATTCTCCAGAAACATCTGTGTTGCTGCAAATGGCGTTACGTTGTTGGTTTTTATGGCTGAATAGTATTCCATTGTATAAATATACCACTTCTTTATCCAGGCATCTGTTGATGGACATTTAGACTGTTTCCATGTCTTGGCTGTTGTAAATAGTGCTATGAACATTGGGGTGCAGGTGTCATGCTGAAGTAGGGGTCCTTCTGGATATATGCCCAAGAGTGGGATTCCTGGGTCATATGGTAAGTCTATTCCTAGTCTTTTGAGGAATCTCCATCCTGTTTTCCACAGTGTTGGCACCAAGCTGCATTCCCACCAGCAGTGTAGGAGGGTTCCCTTTTCTCTGCAGGCTCTCCAGCATTTGTCATTTGTGGACTTTTGAATGATGGCCATTTTGGCTGGTGTGAGGTGATACCTCATTGTAGTTTTGATTTGCATTTCTCTGATAATTAGTGATATTGAACATTTTTTCATGTGCCTATTGATCATTTGTATTTCTTCCTTGGAGAATTGCTTGTTTAGGTCCTCTGCCCATTTTTGGATTGGGTTGTTTCTTTCTTACTAAGTCGTATGAGCTGCTTATATATTCTGGAGATCAAGCCTTTGTCAGTTTCATTTGCAAAAATTTTCTCCCATTCCGTGGTTGCCTGTTTTACTTACGGTTTCCTTTGCTGTGCAGAAGCTTGTAAGTTTCATTAGGTCCCATTTGTTTATTCTTGCTTTTATTTCTATTGCTTGGGTAGACTGTTTTAGGAGAACATTTTTGAGACGTATGTCAAATAATGTTTTGCCTATATTTTCTTTTAGGAGGTTTATTGTGTCTTGTCTTATGTTTAAGTGTTTGATCCATTTTGAGTTGATTTTTGTGTATGGTGTAAGGGAGTGTTCTAGCTTCATTGATTTACATGCTGCTGTCCAGTTTTCCCAGCACCATTTGCTGAAGAGACTTTCTTTATTCCATTGTATATTCTTGCCTTCTTTGTCAAAGATTAGTTGATCAAAAGTTTGTGGGTTCATTTCTGGGCTCTCTATTCTGTTCTGTTGGTCCATATGTCTGTTTTTGTACCAATACCATGCTGTCTTGATGACCGTAGCTCTATAGTATTGTCTGAAGTCTGGGAGAGTTACTCCTCCAGCCTCTTTCTTTTTCTTCATTAATGCTTTGGCAATTCTAGGTCTTTGATGGTTCCATATAAATTTTACTATGATTTGTCCTAGTTCTGTGAAATAGTCAGTATTTCTAAGTCATGACATTGAATGAATCTATTTCAGTTAGTAAAAAATGTAGCTGATAAAGATAAAAATGCTGATAATATGTAGTATCATTGTAGTTTACTAATGAGTAAATGAAGGTAGAAGTTGACTGAGGCATAAAAAAATTTTTTTCAATAAAAATGTAAGTGGGATAATCCACTTGAGATAATCAAATGCCTGAGGGAACAGCATACAGTGTTCTATTCATTCCACAAGTATTTTTTGAGCATTTAGAGTATACCCAGAGCAGTGCAGGGGACATGGGGGGAGTGTTTCTAGACAGAATGTTTTAGAGCTGTCTTAGTTGTGGCTTATGTTGGTCAGTTTCATTGTTAAGGGTCTTCAGTTTTTCAAGCTTCAAACTCTGTAGCTTCCACCTTAAAATATGGCAGAATTCTATGGTATCTAGGAACGTTTGGTATAAATGAGTTATATTTTAGCTTTTGATATAATGTACCATGTCTAAAAGGATTAGTTCAAACTTGAGTTTGGTAATCAAAGAGAGCAGGATTATTCTTGTCAGCAGCCTGGGTGATGATGTTCTGAGTACAGGCGTCTGCTCTTACATCTGTCAAATGTGAGTAACGCTGTCCTCCCGGTAGGGTTGTCGGAGGTGTGATGTGACAGTGTACTTCAATGCAGTGCTCATAATTATAGCTGTTAATAGTTTTTATAAGGGCTTCATATATTTAAAATTTTTTCTCTTAAACAATATGAAAAACTTACACGGAGAGAATTGGGATTCTTGTATCTGTGACCTTAGGACCAGGTAGGTGACTGTCTCTCCAGGTGACTGAGTCTTAACACCATACTGATGGTTCTGAGGACCACTGACAGGCTCATTGGCAAGACGTAGAACAGTCTGGGGGCTTATAAGGGAGGCCCACTTACATGAATCTTTGAGGAGTGATGGTGGTGCAGTGAAGGAGGAATGACACTTCAGAAGTAAGTGCTGATGGTCGTAACTCGTTACTGTCTGTGTTGGTAATAGGTTTTATAATTATAACACTGTAATTCCTGGTAGAATTCTTTTTGTTTTACCTTTGCTGCCCATTTGTTTGGGCCTTCACATTATTAATGCTCTTTGGAAAAGGCTTTAGTGCTTTAGTGCAGTTTACAGCTATCTTTTATAGGTTGCCTTTTTGGGGACATATTAAGTAGTATACCAGATGCTTGATCAGATTAAATACTGCTAGCCTGGAATACTTCTTCCCAAGGGCTAATCAGGTCTGTTTTCTTTGCTCTGTGTGCTTTTGCATGATCAAGATAATCTCCTATACTTAAACTTACAAGGTTTGTTACTGTATTTTGTCCAAAAATAAGTTTGAATTATAGAAAAATTGGAGAAAATCATTTGTTTTAGTAACTTAGAGTGTATAATAGAACCATTCTTTCAAACTTCTCTGAAAGGTTTTCTTATGTATATTTGAAACAGACAATTGAGTAGATCTGTCTTTATTAATATGTACACATTAAGTGTAGTGTAAGTCTGGATAAACAAAATCTCTTTACATACTTAAAAAGAATATTTAAACTTATATCCTACATTATTATAAAAATCTTAATATTACTCAGACCTCATTTATTTATTATTGTTGAAGAATAGCCTTTCACATAATTAGAGCTTTAATTTCTGTTCTGAAGCAGTCATATTCAAAAACAAAATCCTCATAAATTACTCATTTATTGGTTATCTCTTAGCCCCCCAACCCCCTAAAATTACTCATTTTCCCTCTTCCCTTTCTGCCCCCACAGAGATTTCTCTTATCTGTACATCTGTATTCTAGTGGCACCTTGTTTATTTCCAAAACTTATGAAGTGGTCTTGCCTCAGATTTCTTGAGGATGGGAACTTCTGTTTTTTTGTTTTTTTTGTTTTTGTTTTGTTTTTCTCCGAAAATCATCTTAGGTGTTCTCACAACACAGCGTGCAGTAGGGACCCAGGAGGTACTTGCTGAATCTGATCAGACTTTACACTGTGCTGTGATTCACTGAATATGTTTTCAGGGGCTGCTGGGATGTGAGCAGTTTTTCTGAAATTCACTGGTAGGGTCTCTGGCTCCTGACTTCGGTTCAGTTTTCTGTGTCCTTTTTCTAATATGCTGGAAGAGCAGATAATTAAGCACTGTTCATAACATGATCCCTTCCTACACTGGAGGCTGGACTGAGATTTCTGACTTCTCATTTAAATCTATTATTTAGAGTCAACAATCATATTTTACTTATTTTTACATTTTTAAAATTAGATTTTAGTTTAAGAAATAGTATGTCAAAATGTATGAAATGTATACAATATGTGTGAAAAGTATACAAAGAGAAGTCCCACTCTTACCCCCTCCCTCTACACCATTTCCCGAATAAAAGTAGCAATTTTTATTATTTTATTTCATCCTTTTAGAATTTCACTATACAGATGCATAAAAACATACATAAATATACAGATATATGTGTACTCAGTAGAATGTTAAGATACTATTTAAAGTGATAATGTGAAAACTGTTACAGTGTGAAAAATACATGTTATAAGAAGAGAGCTGTTTGTGAAATGTTATTCCCATTATGACTGCACCTGTGTGAGCTCTGTCTACAAATAAGTCACAGCTTAGGAGTGGTGTTTTCTTTTTTTCACCTTCAAATTTTTGGTGATAATAATTATAGTAAGAAGTTATATTAAGCTAATATATACAAAGTAAATAATTTTGAAAAAAATTACCAAGCATATTTAGTGTATTTTTCAGTTTTGGTAACTAAAATTGTGACATTAATTGCATTTCTGAATTATTGTTGCAACGTTTAGGAGGAAAATTTTCAGAATAAAAAGACCTTATACAACTCTTCAGATGCTTTCGTTTTACAGAATCTCTGTGAAGTTAAGTACCTGGTTTAAAGGTGGTCGCTTCTCTGGAACTACTTCTGACTCCTAGGGCAGAGTTTTCTTTACTATACCAGTGATTTTTAATCTTTTGGGATAAAGTCTCCTTTTTAAGTTCTTACAGTTTCATGCACTTACACGCTATAGTGGTCCTGTGTTGACTGAGAAGATGTGTAATGTCAGATGCCACTCTGGGTACAGTAATCTATTTAGATGAATTTTCTGTTTGACTACAGTGATGTCTAGATCCAGAAAAAATACATATCGTAGTTACCATGGCTGGAGATGATGTTTCCTCCACGTACATGCTTTCAAATAACCATGCTGTGCCCCAGGCATGACTCCAGGTTGGGAGTCGGTGTCATGGACGTATCTTTCTTGTGGATGCACTCCTCTGGGTTCATGGCTTGCCTGTACGTCTCTTAGTATCCTGAGAAATACCATTCTGATAGTCAGGACTCACTGTGAAATGTTTAGGAGTTAAAATTTTAATATATTTAATGAAATTATGAAAAAGTCCTTTTAAACTAGGCTACTGCATCAAATGTAACTGTTTGATCCTGTCATCTGTTTATTTTTGTTCTGTTAAGTGTTCTAAGGCTAAGTAGCAAAGTACATACGTGTTGTTTTTACCATAAAATTTTTGAAATGAAATTTTATGAGAAATTACTGAGTCTGAGGATCTTTTCTTTTGAAATTCCTGAAATAAATTATAAACAGTTCTTGGTAATTGATTCCTGTATGTAGAACTCTAAATTGAGTATTTCGCTGAATTACGCTAGTGTGGGTTTTTTAAAAAAGTGAAGGTACTTTTGCTTCTGCTTTTGAGTTCTAGTAAATTGTCTTCTGACTAAAAGCTTCTCACTAAAATTGTTAACATGCTTTATTGAATGTTGTATTTTCAAATGGATGTAGATGTCATGACATGATTAAATATATGGGGACCTCTGACTAATGAACTTTTCTATTCAGTATTGTTTCAGAATCTCAAGTTAAGTTATATTTGTGTATTTGAGTGTTAGTCCCTTAGAGAATTTGTAAGTAAAGTGAAAGCTAGATATCTACAGATTTGTATTTAGTTTAGCGTAGGATTCTTTGGAAATTTAAAAAAAAGTGTTATAGAGATACGAATTAATTGCAAAAAAGTACCAATTTTAAGTATGTAGTTGATTAATTTTGACAGATGTTTAAACCATGAGGATAGTTGTGCTGTAGAACATGTTCTTCACTTAAAAAGCTTTCTTTTTTCTTTTTAAATTGAAGTATAATTGACTTATAACACTGTTAGTTCCCAGGTGCATGGCAGAGTGATTCAGTCTTTCTCTACGTTACGAAATGGTCACCATGATAAGTCTAGTTACCATCTGTCACCATACAGTTATTAAATATAATTGACTGTTCCCCTGTACATTTCATCCCTGTGACTCATTTATTTTGTAAGTGAAAGTTTGTACCTCTTCATCTGCCTCCCCTATTTCACTCATCGTCCTACCCTTCCCCCCTCTGGCAACCACCTGTTTGTTCTCTTTGACTCTGTTTTTGTTTGGTTATGTTTGTTGATTTGTTGTTTTGTAGATTCCACGTATAAATGAAATCATACGGTCTTTGTCTTTCTGTGTCTAACTTACTTCATTTAGCATAATGCCCTCTAGGTCTACCCATGTTTTCTCAAATGGCAAGATTTCATTTTTTTAATGACTAATATTCCACTGAAAATATGTATCATATCTTCTTTATCCATTCATCTATCAGTGGGCACTTAGGGTGCTTTCATATCTCAGCTGTTGTAAATAATGCTGCAGTGAAGATAGGGGTGCATGTATGTTTTTGAATTAGTGTTTTTGTTTTCTTTGGAAGGCTACCAAGGAGTGAAATTGCTGGATCGTATGATAGTTCTATTTTTAATTTCTTGAGGAGTATCCATACTGTTTGCCATAGTGGCTGCATGAATTACATTCCCACCAGCAGTGCGTAAGAGTTACTTTTTCTCCACATTCTCACCAACACTTGTTACTTGTTTTCTTTTTGATAATAGCCATTCTGACAGGTATGAGGTAATATTTCATTGTGGTTTTGATTTACATTTCCCTAATGATTAATGATTTCATGTGTCTTTTGGCCATCTGTGTATCGTCTCTGGATAAATGTCTATTCAGGCCTCTGCCCATTTTTTAATTGGGGTGTTTGTTTTTGATGTTGAGTTGTACGAGCTCTTTGTATATTTTAGATACTAACCTCTTATTAGATATATCATTGCAGAAATATTTTCCCACTCAAGTAGGTGGCCTTTTTGTTTGTTGATAGTTTCCTTCACTGTGCAAAAGCTTTTAGTTTGATGTCCCATTTGTTTATATTTGCTTTTGTTTCCCTTGTCTGAGGAGTTATTCACAAAAAAATTATTGCTAAGACCAATGACAGAGAGTATACTGCTTACGCTTTCTTCTAGTTTTATGGTTTCAGGTCTTGTATTTAAGTCTTTAATCCATTTTGAGTTTATTTTTGTATATGGTGTGAGTATGTAGCCCAGTTTGATTCTTTTGCATCAACTGTCCGGTTTTCCTAACACCATTTATTGCCCTGTTGTACATTCTTGCCTCCCTCGTTGATGTTAATTGGTCCTGTAAATGTAGGTTCATTTCTGGGCTTTCTATTCTGTTCCCTTAATCTGTGTGTGTGTGTGTGTGTTTTGGTGCAGGTACCACGTTGTTTTGACTACTGTAGCTTTGTAGTATAGTTTGAACTTAGGGCATATCATACCTTTAGCTCTGCTCTTCTTTCTCAAGATTCTTTTCCCTATTTGGGTTCTTTTGTGTTTTTATACAAATTTTAGAATCATTTGTTCTAGTTCAAATGCCTTGAGTCTTTTGATAGGAATTGCACTGAATGTACAGATTGCCTCGGGTAGTGTGGTCATTTTAACAGTATTCCTCAGTCCATGAGCACAGAGTATCTTTCCATTTGTTGGTGTTGTCTTCAGTTTCTTTCATTACTGTCTTACAGTTTTCTCAGAGTAGGTCTTTTACTTCCTTGGTTAGACTTATTCCTAGTTGTTTTATTATTTTTGATGCAATTGTAAATGGGATTATTCTCTTATTCTCTCTTTCTGATAGTTTGTTGTTAGTGTACAGAAAGATGACAGATTTATGTATATTATTTTGTACCCTGCAACTTTGCTGAATTCATCAATATGCTCTAATAGTTTTTGGTAGTGTCTTTAGGACTTTCTATACAGGGTATCATGTCATCTGCAAATAGTGACAGTAAATTTATTTACATCTATTCTTCTCCCTAGTTCATTGAACATCTTTGTGATCTTTATCTTGAACTCTGTCAGGTGGTTTGCTTATCTCCACTTCACTTAATTCTTCTGGAGTTTTCTTTCTTTGGAACATATTCCTTTATTGCCTCATTTTTCTCAGTTCTCTGTTTTACCTCTCTGTATTAGGTAGGCTGGTTATACTTCCCAATCTTGGATAAGTGGTCTTATGTAGGAGACGTCCTATGGGATCCAGCAGCATACGCCCCTCTGGTCACCAGAACTCTGTGCTCTAGGGCTGCCCCCTACTTGGGCTGTGTGAACCCTTTGATGGCAGGGCTGACTGCTGTGGTCATGCTGGGAGATGGGGCTGGCCTCTGGCCTGGTTGGCTGCCAGGCTCTGCCTTGTGCAGAGGCTGCAGGTCACTGGTGGGTGGGGCTGGGTACTGGGGCAGCTGGCTTTGAGATCAGGTTGTCCTGGGGCTGGTGCCAGCCTACTTGAGGGTGGTGCTGTTAAAAATCTTTCTTATGCCCATATGGTGTCATATAGCCTATCCCCTCCCCTTCTCCCACCCCCTTAAAACACTTGATCTCATTGCTCTTGCCATAGTTTTTCCTCTTCTAGAATGTCCTATGAATGGAATCCTTCTGTAGGTGGCCTTTTGTATCTGGCTTCCTTCCCTTAGTGTAATACTTTGAGGTTCACCCATGATACGTGTTTCAGTAGTTTCACTTTATTGCTGAGTATGATTTTCATTATGTTGCTGAGCATTTGTTTTACATGCTAAATAGTCCACTGCATAGTTACAGCACAATTTATCTGTTTCGCAGTTAATGGTCATTTGGGTTTTTCCACTATTTTGGCTTTTATAAGCATGTTTTTCTTTCTTTCAGATAAATAATTGAGAGTGGAATTACTGGGTTTTGTCATAACTATACATTTCATTTTATGAGAGACTGCTGCTATTTTCTAACCATTTTGTGTTCCCGCCAGCAATATATGATACTTCCAGGTGTTCTGCACTCTCATCAACACTTCATATTGTCAGTTTTTAATTTTAGACATCCTAATGGGTATGTAGTTACATGTAATTGTGGTTTTAGATTGCATTTCTTTAATGCATAATGATTTTGAGCATCTTTTCTGGTGCTTTTTTGTCACCTGTATATCTTTTTTGGTGAAGTGTTTATTCACATCTTTTATCCATATTTTAATGAAAATAAAAATAAAAGATCATCTTTTTATTGAGTTAAAGAGTTTTTAATATATTCTTGATACAGACCTTTTGCTGATAAATGATAAATGATAAAGATAAGTAAGAGTATTTTTACTCCTATTCTTTGGCTTGTCTTTTTCTTAACAGTTTGTTTTGAAGAACAAAAGTTTTTCAGTCGAAAAGTCCAGTTGATCTATTTGTTTTCTTTTATGGTTTGTTTCTATTTTGTTAACTAAGAAACCCTGACCTACTCCAAAGTCACAAAGACTTTCTCACTGTGTTTTCTTCCAAAAAGGTTTCAGTTTTTATATTTTATACTTAGACCTGTGATTCATTCTTAGTTCATTTTTGTATATATCGTAAGGTGTGGATTTAGGTAATGCGGTATAGTAATATAATATATATTTATGGTGTAATCAAATAATATATATTTGATTTTTGCCCTGGGTTCCTGGCACAGAGCTCCTAAAATCCTGGAAATTTCTTTGGAGTAGTAAGAGCATCTTTTGTATGCTAATGAGATGGCTGAAGGCAGGGACCCCAGATGACTTTAGAATGGGGTGGTTGCCAGAAAAATCAGTCCTGGGGTTAGAGGGTTAGAACTTAAGCCCTACTCCCCCAACCCTGAGAAGGTAGCAGGGCCAGGGACTGAGTCCAGTGTCTACTGGACAGTGGTTTAATCAGCTATGCCTAGATAATGAAAATGCCATAAAAACCTATAAACAATGAGGCTTGGGGGGATTTCAGGCTGGTGAACACGCGGGATTGTCGGGAGGGTGAAACCTTTGTGTCCCTCCTCCCCTGTACATCTCTTCCTTTAGGCTGATCCTGAGCTGTGTCCTTAATAATAAACTGGTAAATGTAAGTACAGTGTTTTTCTAAGTTTTGTGAGTTACTCAAGTGAGTTATTGACTCTGATGGGGGATTTGTGGGAACACTTGAATTTTTAGCTGGTTGGTCAGAAGTCTGGGTTCCCCCCAGGACTTAGGACCAGCGTCTAAAGTGAAAGCAGGCTCGTGGGGCTGCGCCTTTCACCTGTAGGATCTGCGCTAACTTAGGGAGTCAGCATCAGAATTGAACTGAACTCTTGGACACTCAGTTGGTGTCAGAGAATTGGCAAATTGGAGTATAAATCACCCCCTCTCCCCGCATTTAGTGTCAGCAATAGGACTGGTTGGACTGACCCATAGAACTCAGAAAGTGCTTTATTTATTATTACTGGTTTATTTTAAAGGATACAACTCAAGAACAGCCAAGTGGTAGAATGTATAGGGCAGACCTCGGCTAGAGGGTGTTCAGAACCTTCCATGCCCTCTTGGTTGTGGCACCCTCCCATATATGTGTTCAGCAACCTGGAAGGTGCTGTTGCTTCTTCTTCTTCTTTTTTTTTTTTTAAAATTTTTTGTTTTTGACAGGGGGAGGTAATTAGATTTACTTATTTATTTATTAGAGGAGGTGCCGAGAGTTGAACCCAGGACCTCATGCCTGCTAAGCAAGCCCTCTACTGCTTGAGCTACACCCTCCCCCCGACCCGGGAAACTTCTTGAACCCAATTGTTAATGGATTTTACAAAGGTTTCATTACATAGGCAGGATTGATTGAATCATTGGCCATTAGTGATCCGTCTCTTGTCCCTCTACTGTCACCAGAGATTGAGGGGTAGGGATGAAAGTTCCAACCTCTTATCATGACTTGGTCCTTCTGGTGACCAACCTCCATCCTAAAACTGTTAAGGGGCCCTCCAGCAGCCATCTCATTAACATAAACCCAGCTATGGTTGTGAGGGGCTCATTATAAATGAAAATAGAAAATACCTCCATCACTCAGAAAATTCCGAGGGTTTCAAAAGCTCTGTGCCAGGATACAGTGACAAAGACCAAATATATTTTTTATCATACATCAGGGTTTTTTTTTTTAATTCATACGTATGTCCACTTCTTTCACCATTTATTAAAGACTAACTCTTCCTCCACTGAATTATCTTAGGGCCTTTCTAAAAAGTCAGTTGACCATATATATGTGTGAGTTCTGCCCAGGCTCTCTCTGCTCTTTATTGTCTCAATTAGTCTGTACAAGCCTTGAACATACTTGGCTAAATTTAGTCCTAAATATTGCCTATTTTTTGATGACATGGTAAAGTGGCCTTTCTTAATTTAGACTCCTGATTTTCATTGCTAGCATGTGGAAATGTGATTGATTTTTTGTGTATTGACTTTGTATCTTGCAACCGTATTAAACTCACTTTTTAGTTCTAGGAATCACATTTGTAGATTCTTTGGTATTTTCTAGGTAGATGGTCAAGTTATGCGCAAATAAGGACAGATTTACTTCTTCCTTTCCATTCTGTTGGCCTTTTGTTTTATTCTTCTCTTAAAATTAGGCCCTTATTATGGTGTTGAATAAAAGTGGTGAAAATGTCCATCCTTGCCTTTTCTTCAACCTTACGGGGATGCATTCAGTCTTTCGCCATTAAGTGTAATTTAGCTGTAGATTTTTCATCAATATACTTGACTAGGGTGAAAAAGTTTCTATTCCCAGTTTGCTGAGTTTTTTTGTTTGTTTTTTTAATCATGAATTGGTGTTGAATTTTATCCAAAATTTTTTTGTACATACTAAGATGATTATATGGTTTTTCTTTCTCAGTCTCTTAATATGGTGAATTGATTGATTTTCAAATAGTAAACAACCTTGTATTCCTGGAATACACCCTTCTTGGTCATGATGTTTTATAGTTTTTATATATTGCCAGATTCAATTTGCCAAAGTTTTGTTGATGAATTTTGCACTTTGTTTGTAAGGGAAATTGGTTTTTAATTTTCTTGTCATTTCTCTGTTTTTGGTGTCAAGGTATTACTGGTCTCAAAATGAATTGGAAAATGTTCCAGTTTTGTTTCTTCTGTTTTGCTGGACAAACCTGTGTAGAACTGGTAATATTTCTTACTTGGTTGTTCAATAAAATACACCAACAGAGCCATCTGATCTAGGAGTTTTCTTTGTGGGAAGATTTTTAACTAAGATTTTAATCTCTTTAGTAGACAGAAGACTATTCATGTTATCCATTTCTTTTTACGTTTTGATAAATTATGTCATTTAAGGAAATTATCTGTTTTATCCAAGTTTTTAAATTTATTGGCATAAAATTGTTCATAATATTCCCTTATCCTTTTAATGTCTATTGAATCTATTTTGATATCTCCTATTTCATTTTTGATATTGATAATTTATGTCACTTTTCTTAAAAATTCTGGCAAAACATTGATTAGTTTTTTGATTGTTTCAAAGAACCAGCTTTGATTTCATTGTTATTATTTTTTCCCGTTTTTCTGTTTCATTAATGTCATTAATTAAGTAATAATTTTCTTTACTCTGTGTGCTTTGGGTTTAATTTACTTCTCATTTTCTAGCTTCTTAAGGTGGAAGCTTAGATTATTGATTTCAGTCCCTTCTTCTCTCCTGATGTCAATGTTTAATATTATACTTTTAATTTCTCCGCTTGAACATACCAGAGATGCCATTAAAAATGGCTTAGATTATTCTTTTTGTGGAAGTAATAAGTATTGGCTGTTGCTAATTCATTTCTGACCTTGTTTTTCCATTAAAAAAAATTACTACCTAAATAATATTTTATGCTCTTAGATATTATTTTCTTTTTTAAAAATAGGAAGTATGTATTAGTGATAACTTGCTGACTCATCTCTCTGCTTCCACTGTTGCCCCGCTGAGGCACACTCCCCATAGTGTAGCCCGAGAAATCTTAAAACATAATCACTTCACACTTCCTACTCCAAATAATCCTCAGAAGTAAAGTGTGGTGGGCTGAATAACGCCCCCCGAGGCTGGCTGTGTCTTAATCCCCGGAACCTATGAATATGTGATCTTACAGTGCAAAAGGGACATCACAGATACATGTAAGTCAGAGATCCTGAAACGAGGAGCTTATCTTGGGTTACCCAGTCGGGTGAATGTATAGACAAGGGTCTGTGTGAGAGGGAGGCAGGAGGATTAGAAGTTGGAAAGAGGAATGAGAATTAGAAAAACTACTATGAGGGAAGAAATGACAGCAATGCAGGGAATAAGCTCTGAGCCGAGGAATGTGCACAACTTCCAGAAGCCGGCAAGGCAAGGGAGCTCATTCTCTGGTACCTCAGGAATGCAGCCCTGCCAAGTTTCAGGCTTCTGACCTGGGACTGCAGGATGATTCCACTAAATTTGTAGTTATTTATGGGGAAGCTGATAAAAAATGTGTAAAGTCTCCTGACCCGGCTGCCTCGCCTTTTCCCGCTGGCTCTCCCCTTCTCCCCCTTGTCCATCGCGCTTGGCCTCGCAGCCCTCGTTTCTCTGCTAGACAGAGCTCGTCTCCGCTCAGACTCACTGTGCTCAGCGTTTCCTCTGCTTGGAAAGGCCTCTGCTCAAATGTCATCTCCTTAGAGAGTTGTGACTGTGTCATTTTAGCCAAAACAGGCGTCTCCACTTCCCCTCACTGTCACATTTTCCTATTTTAGCTTCATCTTCTCAGTTCCTGAATTTATTTTTTAGTTGTTTGTTACCAATCTGCTTCTTGTACAGATAAGCTCACTCTGTGGAATTGGGGCAGGAGCCCAGCACCTGCACAGTGCCTAGTCATTTAAGGCACTTAACAGATAGTTAATGGGATGAAGAATTGAAAAATTTTGGTTGCTAATGTAGTGTCATTGGCAAAGTGTCATGGTTAAGTAAAGCATGCTTTGTGTTTTGATACAGTACATGTATAGGTGGCTTATAGGGTGAAGAAGAGGCAACTGCTCTTGGCCTTTCTCCCCCCGTCCCCTGTCCAGGCCTGCCCAGTTAGCCATGCTGCCCTTAATGGGGAGGGGACATTAGAAGGCACTAGAAGCCAGAAGAGGTCTTCCATGAAGAAGTCCCCTCTTTCACAAGGCTAGAGGAGTGTAATTCAACCCATGACCCTGGGTCAGGTTCAGTATTGGTCCAGCCGCTAGAAGGGCAGAGCTGAAAAAATTAGAAAAAAAAAATTTACATCAGTTTGCCTCTGGCAATTTATATTTAGCAGCACAGTTTGCTTTCTGAGAGGGTCCCATGGGAGCCAGAGTTAGACTAGACTAGGGTTAGGCAAACCTTTTCAGTAAAGAGCCAGGTATTCTAGCCTTTGTGGGCCTCTTGCAGTCTCTGTCATATGTTATTAAATTTTTTTTTAAATTTTTATGATGCTTTAGAAAAAAGTAGACTGTAGCTCGAGGGCCATATGAAAGCTGGGTGCAGAGTGGCTGCAGTGTTCTGAGCCCTGGTTCAGGCTCTGTTCCTTTTACTTGTCTGCTTGACAAAGTCCATTTCCTGGGACCTGGCCCCTCACCTGCAGCTGGGGAAGCCGGTCTCAGCTTCCTCGAGCTTCACAGCTAGATGTTAGACACCTGGCCCGTGCAGGCTGTGTTGTGTGTCTTAACACACATTAAAAGTGCCCTCTTTTCTTGTGTGATTGATGAATGATCCTGCAGACATCACTGCAACTCACAGTTGTACAAATATTTTGTTCAGTGAGAGCATCGTTTGGGTGAATGCTAGACTCGAAGGCCACTACCATTTAGGAGTATCTTGAGGTTTAAGGTTCCTGGAAACCTCCTGATTAGAATTTCCATGCGAGTAACTTAGGACTTTTGGGGGCAGAATAAGATTTGAGAGATGGAGGTAGTCAGTGTATTCACATTTTCTAAAATAAAAGTAAAGCCAACATGATTACTACATTAAATTACAATATAACTTACTCATTTAAAATATTTATAATATTATATACTTGTTATCTCTTAACTGTAAGTCTCTGGAAGTTTTCTCCTCTTGAATTATATGAAATATCTGTAAATTGGTTTTGCTTTTCTACAGATAGGATAGCCTTTACTGGGTGTCTTTCTTGAAGCATTGTTTTGTTCTGGCAGGCAGTTACTCTTCTGGAGGATCTGCCCAACCCTTTTGAGGCTTGTTTTAAAAGTTTCTGATGTCTACACGAAATGCCTGGGTCTTCTGTGTGTTTTCTCGGTTCCTGCTGGCCATGATGGGGACACCAGGAGTTGTTCAGGCCAGAGCTCCCTGTTGTTCTTTCTTTGATAATTGCCTGTGAAATGGCAGTTGCCCCGGCTTAAAGCTTAAGGGGAGCCCGTGTAGATTATTGGAGCCCTTTGCCTGAGAGGCGCTCTTCTCTTCTGGTTCCCTGTCCTGCAGATTCCAGCCACACGGCCTCCCTGAACTCTTATCTCTGGGCATCAGCAAGACCACTGTGTTGTTGTATTTAGGGCTCCCTGCCATACACCCCAGCCTAGAAAGCACCTGGGAAAGAAAGCTGGAACAGTCAGTGGGCTCCCAGATCGATCTGTCACTACTTGTCGATCAGCTTCTGAAAGATACGTCATATATACTGGGTGAAGAAGGGCTCGTAGTGCAGTACCACTGACTCCACCACAGTCAGAGGTGGACGCCTCCAGTTCCCTCAGTGGGGAATGGTGTTTAGGAACCAACATCTGAGTGCTCAGGATGCTCATTGTTCCTGGGGAGTCTCTGCTTCTAGGCCCTTTTACTGCACACAGCTAAGAAATAGGGAGGTAAAAAAACTAGATTATGTATATACACACACATTTATGTCAAGGTCTGTATTTATATATTGGAAACCGTGATTTCATACAAATAACTGTTTCCAGTTCATCACCACAGGATTCACTTTCACTCTCTCCTGTTCTGTAGATGTCTTATTTGCAGTATATTTACTCATTTGCTCAATCTTCTAGTAATGGAGAAAATAGTTTCAAATGACTTGTGTGTACCACTGTGATAAATCCACTTTCTAACCAGAGTTTAATATTTAGAGTATTTATGTCTTTAGACTGAGGGTAGAGAGTAAAACTACCGTGTTGAAAAGTTATTTACATTATTTCCCCTTCGGTTAATTATGTTTAATTCATACAAAGTAAAATTAGGTTTCCTCACTCGTTTATTTCACGTTGCGTATGTGAAGTGTCAGCACAATTTCAAAAGTCAAAGCTGTCCCTGGAAGTCCCTGGAAGTGTCACTACCCCTTCCTCCTCTAATCTCTTCCAATTTCCACCCTTGAGGGTTGTTAATGAACCTCGTTCATTTCTAGTTTATCTGTCATGTTTCTTTCTGCAAAATTAAGGATATACTTGTTTAAGCATCTCCATTCTTGTACAAGTAGCGTCCTGTACATACTCTTTTGTCCTTCATTTTTTTCGGTTAACAGTATATCCTGGGAATCACTCCATATTAGTTCACAGAAATGTGATGATAACTGGAGTATATAAGGGTTAATGGGACTTTCTCAGAATGGAGCTATGTCCCCAGTTTGCATGCTGATGACACCAATCCTGGTCCTGTTTGAGAGGGAGAAGTGACACAACTTCAGAAGAGAAGCCTTCAGGCAAGCCAGGGAGCCTGGGATGCTGGGCAGAATGGAGACTTTGGGTTTTGGTTGGTGAAAGGACACTTCACTGTGAGGGAAAATGAAGGCCTGTTTATTAGAGCCTGAATTCTGATAAAATTCTATGTCAGAGCACTCATTTTCATTTAATGGGGAGTTGCTATAAATGACTCTTGAGGAAAATTTGCTATGTAGATTTTTTTAAATTAATTTTTTTAGAGAAATTTTAGATTCACAGCAAAATTGAGAGGGAGGTACAGAGACTTCCCATATACCCCCTGCCTCCTCTCATGAGGAGCCTCCCTTGTTATCAGCATCGTCCACCAGAGTGGTACCTTTGTTACAATTGATTAACCTCCATGCTTACAAGTGAGTAACCCTACACAAGGGTTCACTCTTCATGTTGTGCATTCTATGGGCTTGGGCAAATGTAAAATGGCATGTATCCGTCATTGTAGCATCATACAGTGTATTTTCATTGCCCTGAAATTTAAAAGTCATCTGTGTTCAGCCTGTTCATCCCCTTCACCCTTGCAACCACTGATCTTTTTACTGTCTTTATGCTTTTTCACCTTTTGCAGAGTGTCAAATAGCTGTTATCATAAAGTATGTAGCTTTTTCAGATTGGTTTCTTACACTTAGTAATATGCATTTAAGTTTTCTCCATGTCCTTTCATGCCTTGATAGCTCTTTCTTTTTATTGCTGAATTATTTTCCACTGTGTTGATGTATCATAGTTTGCTTATCCATTTACCTACTGAAGGACACCTTGGTTTCCTCCAAGTGTTGGTGATTATGAATAAAAGCTACTGTACATACCAGTTCAGACTTTCGAGTGGACATGTTTTCAACTCCTTTGGGTAACTACCAAGGAGCATGATGGCTGGACTGAATGGTAAGAGTCGGTAGTTTTATAAGAATCCACCAAAATGTCTTCCAAAGTGGCTGTACCATTTTGCCTTCCCACAGGCAGTGAAGGAGAGTTTTTCTTGCTCTACATTCTTGCCAGCATTTAGTGTGGTCAGTGTTCCACATTTTGGCTATTCAGATGCGTGTGTGGTGTTATCTCTTTGTTGTTTTAATTTACATTTCCATGATGAAGTGTGATGTGGAGCATGTTTTCATGTCCTTATTTGCCATCTGTGTATCTTCTTTGGTGAGGTGTCTGTTAAGGTCTTTGGCTCAGTTTTTAATCGAATTCTTTATTTTCTTACTGTTGAGTTTTAAGAGTTTGTATCTTTTAGATAACATTCTTTTATCAGATGTGTCTTTTGCAGATACCTCCTCAGTCTGTGGCTTGTCTTCTCATTCTCTTGACTTTGTCTTTTGCAGTGCATACTTTCTGGTTTTAATCAAGTCCAGTTACCCATTATTTGTTCCATGGATTATGCCTTGATGTTGTATTTATACATTGAATTTATACGTTAAATTGGGAAGAACTGCTATCTTAACCATTTTGAGTCATCCTATCCATGGGCCATGAACATGGACTATCTCCACTTAATTAGTTCTTTTTTGCTTTTGTTCATACATTTTGTAGTTTTCCTTATATGAATCTTGTACATATTTTATTAGATTGGTATTACTTTGAACAAATTATTTTCTGTTAGCTCAGTGAAGAAGAAGATGAGTAGAAGTTTTTATTTTACTTTCACTTACTCCTTTTTGGATGCACTTCCTTTCCTTTATGTGGATCTGTATAATTTTCCTTCCCTCTAAAGAACTTTATTATTATTTTTTAAAATATTTCTTGCAAGGCAGGTCTCTTGGCAACATATTTTCTCAGTTTTTGCTTTTTCCTTCACTTTTAAAGGATAATTTTGCAGGTACAGAATTCTAGATTTGATATTGTTTTTCTCTCCACACTTTAAATACTTCACTTCACTCTCTTTGCTTGCGTGGTTTTTAAGGAGATGTCAGGTGTAATTCTTATCTTTGTTCTCTTATGGGTAAGATTTTTTTTCCTCTGGCTTTTGTCAGAATTTATCTTTGACTTTTCTGTAGTTTGAAAATATTATGCCAAGGTGGGTTTTGTTTGTTTTTTATTCTTTTATTTTTTTTGCATTGGTGTTCTTGGTGTTCTCTGCTTGTTCTCTGAGCTTTCTGGGTCTGTGGTTAGGTGTCTGACATATTTAAGGAGATTCTCAGACATTACTGGTTCAAATATTTCTTTTTCTTTCTCTCTTTCTTCTCCTTTTGGTATTCCTAATATGCACATATTACACTTTTTGTGCTTGTCCCTCAGTTCTTCGATGTTGGGGTTTTATCTTTTAATTTTTTTTCATTCTTTGTTCCCTTTTTCAGTTTTGGAAGTTTATGTCGTGATAGCCTCAAGCTCAGAGTCTTTCCTCAGCTCTGTGCCGTCTATTAAGAAGCCCATGAAAGCTGCTGTTCATTTCTGTTACAGTGTTTTCATCTCTAACATCTTTTTGTTTTTTTCTCAGGGTTTCCATCTCCTTGCATTGCCTGTCTGTCCTTGCGTGCTGTCTACTTCATTCCTTAGAGCCCTTACCATATTAGTCATCATCATTTCAAATTCACGGTCTGTAATTCCAGCATCTCTGTTACGTCTGTGTCTTTAAATTGTGTTTTGGTGACTTGGTGTGCCTTTTACTGTTCACTTGATAGCCCCGCATGATGATGTGCTGGATAAAGGACCCTCTGTAGATAGGCCTTTAGTGATGTGGCGAGGTGGCGGGAGGGGAAGTGTTCTGCGGCGATGCTGTGATTAGGTCTTAGTCTTGTCATGGCCTGTGCCTCTGAACTGTGAACTTTGTGGGTGTTTCTTCATTTTTTTTCCTGCCCCCTTAGGTGGGGCTGGATGGCTAGAGTCGGCTGGAGTTGGGTATCCCTTCCTCCAGGTAAGTTAGGCTCTGGTTGGTTAGTTTCCCCTGAAGGCAGGCCTTGTTAGGAACAAAAGTCTCTGGTATTTCAAAGTGGCTCCTTTTCCCCATCCCCTGCCAGCAGGAGGAGGGGGTTTTGCTGCAGTATTTACTCTGAGAAGCCAGTGAGGCTCTTGGAGGTAAATTGCACAGAATTGCTGGGTACCCTGGAGTCTTTACCCCTCAGAGTTGCTCCTGCCGAGCCTCCAGCAGTTCATCAGCTGCGTTTCAGGTTTTCCTGCCCTGGCAGCGGTTTGCGCTGCTCGCGTGTCTCAGCTCTGGCATGCTGTGGTTCTCCGTATCTGTTTGTTTTTTTGGTCTCAGGGGCAGCAGTTTGCCCTGTGCCTTCCTCTGCTCTCTTTCCGATCCTAGAACTGTTGATTCAGTCTGTTCAGCGTTTTACTTATTGGGACAGAGTAGCAACTTCTCGGCTCCTTACATGTGGAACTGGCAACTGCAGGTCTCTATAACTCCTCATAGACTGAAATTTTATATTTATTTGAATTAAAAGGTAGTTTCAGATCCAGGATGAAGCTTAAGCTAAAAGTACTTAAGAATTAGTGTTGCTGTTAAGGTCTGAGAAGCTGTGAGGGTAGACATAACAAGACAACTATGCTCCTGAGCTTTAGTTGGTCCTCTCTCACTCAGAACCTTGGCTGGAAGTTCCCTGTAATGATTAGGGCTAACCTTTATGCCCTCACCAGTCAAGATCCCATTCCTTGAGAAAGGAGTAGCCTGAAGCTGGACCCATTTGTTATCATTTATAATACATCATCTAGTACATAACAAGCATCAGTTAGGATTCTCTCAGTTTCATGTTACAGAAAAATGGGTTGCGAACTTACTTACACTCATAATGTTGTTAGGATTGTTCTAGTTGAGTGATTCTGGATTGTTGTGAAGTTCCTTTGGCTTCGCTCTTTTCTGTCTGCCAGCTTCATTCCCAGCTTGGTAGCCTGAAGCTTTAGTAGTTCAGGGCCTCCCATCCACGGATGACCACGTTGAAATGAAGAGAACACTTTTGCCCAAATTCAGGCTGGAGCCCTCAGATTGATCTTGATTTGATTCTTGGGGGAAGAAAGTGTGCTGGTTAGCTCAAGCCAGCCAGAACTGACCCCTAGATGTGGGAGTGGGTTTAACTTCTTTCAGAGTACATGGAATGGGGGGTGAGGGATGGGGGCGGGCCAGAGGCCGAGACCAGAACAAACATAAGGCTGCCTTTAGGAAGTGGGAAGAAGGCGGTAGACAGCCAGTGTTCATGAATTTGAAAATTCCTGCTATAAACTGTCTTCTATTACGGTCCAACTATAAAGAAAAACTTGGATTCCTTTAATTTATTCATTGATTTCTTCATCAGATTTCTTGGAGGGAACCTGTTATGGGCTAGGTACTGTTCTAGGATCTGGGGATTCAGCAGTAAAAAAGACCTGTTCTTGAAATCACCTGTTCTTGTGGAGCCCCAAGGCATGGAGGTGGGGGAGGCAGTTAAATAACACTATTGTAAATATGTACGGTGTCCATTAAGTGCTCTGAATGCAAATCAAACTGGGCAAAAAGAATGAGTTGTTGTGGCTGGTGTGGAGGATTGCTGTTCTATATGTGGTGGAGAGGGAAGGCCTCAGTGAAGAGATAAATGAGTAGAGAGTCCTGGAGAAGTGAACTAGTGAGCCTTATGAGTGTCTGTGGAGTAGTGTTTCAGGCAGAGGGGGAAGCAAGGACAGAGCCTGGAGGCAACGTCATACTTTGCAAGGTAATGGGAGAGCAAGAAGGTTTAATGTCTGGAGCAGGGTGAATGAGAGGAAGAGAGCTAGGAGGTGACGTCACAGAGGTAGGAGTCCAAGTCATGCAGAGTCCAAGTGATGTAGACTTTCTGCTTCTACTCTGAGTGAAAAGACTGGGGTGTTTTAAGCTAAGGCGTGACTTGATATGACTGAAGTTTTAAAAGGCTTGCTCTGGTTGTGTGTTGAGAACAGACTGTTCCAGAACTTCTGCCTTTTGATCCTCAACAGTTAAGATTATACTTGGACCAATGTAGCGGTGGTGGAGGTAGTGAAAACTTGTTGGATTTTACATATATTTTGAAGGTGGAGTCAGGGATTTATTGATGGAAAGGAGTGGGTATGAGGGAGAAGAGTCAAGATTGACTCTGTTTTGATCTGAACATTGGAAGGATGGAGTAATCATCAGTTGACAAGTGGAAGAAGGCAGGAGGAGCATGTTCTGGGGGAGGGGAGTGTTTATGGTGTTTGAGATGCATATTAGACATTCAACTGGATGTATCTAGTAGGCAGTTGGACTTAGGAGTCTGTAGTTCAGGGTAGAGGTCTGGGCTTGAGGTAAAAATTTTGATATCATTGGTATACAGGTGGTATTTAAACCTTTGAGTAAATGAAATAAGAACAAGCAAAATAGTCTAGAAGATGGTGAAAAAACAGAGAGGGAGGTGGAAGGAGAAGACAAAGAACTAATGAGCTATCCTCAAATGCAGTGGTCGAAATAAATTCAAATTTATTACGTATCATAGTCAATGTCAGTGTACTAAATTCTTTAGAAGACAAACAATTGCTGGCTTAAGGAAAGTTATCACCTAGCTGCTGTAAGAAACACTTAAAACCTAAGGATATAGCTTGAAAGCTGAAGAGGAGAAAAAGATACTCCAGTCCAATACTGACTAAAAGAAAGCTCATATAAATATATTGATATCAAATGAAATAGACTTTGAAACAAAGTTCTATTAGAAATAGTTATCAGAGATAAAGAGAGTCAGTACATCACAATAAAAGGTTCAATTCCCCAGGTAGGTGTAATTCTCAACTTTTATGCTGTTAGAAACAGCCTCAAAATATATAGTGCAAAAATTGACATCTTCTATGAATTGTACTTTTATGAAAACTAGAAAAACATCTCTCCTTTTATGAATTGATGTTTTATGACTTTCATTCTTTCCTGGAGGTCCTCTGAAGAACAGAAAATTTGCTTTAGAAAAGAAAATTAACACTCATTTTCTCTTTCTAGTTACTGTATGGTTCATTGGACCTTTTTATGAACCTAAGATGCTATAGATTCTTACATCACTATATCTTTATATTGGAAATTTCATCTTCCTAGATTTTATTAGTCTTTATTCCCAACTATGCTAAGAAAAACTAAAATAAGAAAAAAATAGAAGAATGAAGGATTTGTCTAGAAAACTGTCAATGTTCCTGCATTATCTTTGAGTCTTTATTGCATTGCCTCAAGAGTTGCACATACTTTTAGAAAATATAAATGAAGTCTGGAGATACCATCTTTGTAGTCTTTTAGTTTTCATTGAACACAGTTGAGAATTTAGAATTTTTCATTTTCTACCTATAATGGTTAAGAGTAGAAAAGTTGACAGGAAGACATTTCGCAGTTGTTAGATGGATAAAATAATGGTCAAAACAGACAGTGGGATTCTAGGGCCTCATTACAATGGTGAACTTGATCATATGAGTGAAATCTTAGACTGTGAGACATCAGATGACAGTATCCTAGATGAATTTTCTTGAACTCAAGAATTGATCAGTGAGCAGTACATTTCTGTGGTTTATATAAAGGAAATACGGAATTTGCATCAAATTAGTCATTAGGCAGGAAGGGCTTCATCATGCGGTATTTTTTGTGACAAGAAGTTAGACTGTCCCATTTTGCCAGAAGGATGTGTGACAATATTCTTGAATTTCATATAATGTTGTGCACAAACATTTACTTGAAGAGTGTTGACAGCAGGTGTGTGTACAAAGGTGATAGGAAGAGAACATGTAATAGAGAAAAGAAAACAAGTCATTGGTTTGATCATTCTGATGGATGTTTATAAATCTGCAAATGAAAGTATTTTACAGTCAGGGAACAAAGAATATGGCTGTCCTCAACAGGTTTATAAGCCATTGATTTTCAGAAGCACTCCATTTCCGCAGTCCAAGTTCAAGAAGAAGCAGAAGTGATGGTCATGTGGTAGAGATATATTTGAAATCTGGAAACAGATTTTATAAAACTATATGTCCCTGGTTCGTGCATGTCAGTTGACCAGTTTTATTCAAATGATATAGCCCTTTCACGTGTGTTTGTGTGTGTGTGATGTGTGTAAATGTGAGTGTGTATGTATATTCACATGTGTGTATTTGTAGGTATGTGTGTATATAATACACATGTGCACATACCAGGAAAATATTAAAATATGGGGTGTCTGTATTTCAATTTTGACTACAGTTTTCAGCTAATTTGCTTTTTTACTATCCTTTTATTTTTCTGTAAATTATTTATATAATGACCTAAATATTAAATAGAAGAGTCTGTTGACTCGGCTGATAAAGGGAGTTGATTATTTTTCCTGGCCTGCTGAGGGTTAATGTAACGTACCTGTGTGGATCACTGTCCCCAGTATCTGACTGTGCATCCCTTTCAAGCACACATGGAATATTCATGAAAATTAACCATCTGCTTGGCTATAAAATATAAAACCTCCACAGATTTCAAAGGCTGAGTTCTGTGACTACAGGCAGCTAAGATACAAGCCATTTACAAAAGATAATTAGAAGAAGTCCCCTACATTGAGAAACTTTAAATAACTTCTGAGTAACTTACAGCTCATCAAAGGAATTATAATGGAAAGTAGAACATACTCAGAATTAAATTCTAACAAAATACTTTAAAAGTTGTGTAATACAGTTAAGATTGTACTTTAAGAAAGAATAAACGCTCAGGATGAAGAAACTTAAGAATCCAATTTAAAAAGTGACAGAAGTAACTACAGAATAAACCCAGATAGGGTAGAAGGAAGGAGGTGAAGATGAGCATAAGCTTATGACGTGGAATACACACAGTAAGTAGTGAGGATGGTAAAGTCCAAAGCTGGTTCTTTGAAAGTCAAGCTTCTGGAGGGGAAAGCGCCATGGCTCTCATGAGTTCAGGGCCTGCCATTTGCCTAGATGGCCACAATTAGGGATGTATTTAACCCCCAGCCATGTAGGATGATCCACTTCTCTGCCACCATGTCTTGAAATTCATCTGCGTTAAACTTAGTAAATCTTCACTTCTTGGGGATATGGGTCTTCTGGGGCCAGGGAACTTGAACTTGGCCCTGCATCGGACCTCAGTCACATGCTCCTTGTTCTCCACCTGGTGTGGGTGGACACGATGACTTGGCCAGTGTGGCTCCTGGGTCCTGTGTGCTGGGACTTTCCAGAGGCACCCTGAATACCTGTCTGGAGCCTAGACTGGGGACAGCATGAAGTTAGACATGAATGTCCACTGGAAAGGGCTGTCTCCAAGGTCCCTTAAGGCAGTCCATACAAGCAGCAGGCTGCGTGCACTACTGAGGGGGCTCCTGTTTGCAGCCATTGCACACCAGGCCTCCTTGGGGAAAAGAGCATGGCGGGCTTAATTGGCTGCAGAAGGAGTATTTTTAACATAAACTTTTAAATTGAATTATAATGAACATATGGAAAATCACACAGACCATAAGCATGTAATAAATTTCTGCAAAATGAACTCACCTGTGCAGTCACCACCCACATTAAGAAATGAACACTACCCTTACCAGCACACCACAGTGCATTCCTTACGCCTCTTCTTCTCATTAACCATCTCTCACCCAAAAGATGCTGTGTGTTTTTCTGATTTTTATTACCAAGTACTAATTTTGCCTGTTTTCAAACTTTATGGAACTGGAATTATCCAGCATGTGGTCTAAGGCTGACTTCTACTCAGCATGTTTGCGGGGTTCAGTACGTACTGTTCACCTAGGAATAGCATGATCATATTTGGGAGTATTTCACAGTTCGTTATGCTGTTGGTGAGTATTTGGGGTGTTGCTGGTTTCAGCTGTTCTGAATAATGCTTCTATGAATGTGCTTGTGCATTTTTTTTAATTGAGTTATAGTCAGTTTACAGTGTTGTGTCAGTTTCTGCTGTACAGCACAATTCTTCAGTCATACCTGAACATACATATATTCATTTTCATATTTTTTTCACCATGAACTACTACAAGATATTGAATATATTTCCCTGTGCTGTACAGTATAAACTTGTTTATTTTATATGTATTGTGCATGTTTTTTTAGTTACATATCATGCATTTCTGATGCATGTGTGCACTTGGGGTGGGATTGCATTCCAAAGTGATTTTTACCCCCAGCAGCATTAAATCAGAGTTTTCATTGCTCCTACCTTCACTAACTTCAACTCTGTATTGCTTATAAAATTGTGTTTTTAATTTATGTTTCCTTGTTGGTTAATTATGTTATACTCCTTTTCATGTCTTTATTAGCCGGTGTGATGCCCTCTTTTGTGAATTGTCTGTATCGTTTACTTGTATTTTATAGTTGGCTATTTTATCTTCCCAATTTACAGCTCTTTATACGCACAGGGCACGTGTATTTCAGATAACTTTTCCCATTCTTTCACTTCCATATTCCCTCGCTTAATGATATCTTTTGAGGAACAGAAGATTTTAATTTCAGTGAAATCTGGTGTTTTCCTTTTAGAAGTCTTTGGGGAAATCTTTTAAAAATCTTTTTACTAATGTCTTGAAGATATCTTTGGATGTTTTCATTTAGAAGTTAATTGTTTGACCTTTCACATTTAGGCAGTAATTCACCATTAATTGATTTGTTTGTGTATATAATATGAAGGGTCATGAACTGTTTTTTCCCATATGAACCTCCAGTGGCCTTATTCCCATTTATTGGCATGTTCCAGCAGTGCCATCTTTGTCATAAATCAGGCAGATATTTTCTGGACTTGCTGTTTTGTTCCATTGCTCTGTTTATCTTTGAGCCAATTTGAAGTTCTCTTAACGACTATAGCTTTACAGTGTATCTTTTAGTATAAACTCTTCAACTTTTTCTTCATTCTTCAGCCTTTTCTTCTTCAAGAGCTATCTTGACTATTATTAGGCTTTTGCATATTCATTTTGTCAGTTTCTGAAAGCATTAGGGCTTTGATTGGAACCACACTGAATCTATTAATTTGGAGCAAATTTACATCTTTTAGCATGGAGTCTACCAACACTCCATACAGTACTACTACATAAACACGATGTAGTTCTCCATTTATTTAGGACTGCTTTAATTTAGATTTTGTAGGTTTTTGTGTCAAGATCTTATACATCTTTTATTAGATTTATTCCTTGGCTGTTTGATCTTTTTAATGTTAATATAAATGATACCTTTTTAAAATTGCACAAATTTCTTTTGCTACTATATAGAAAGAGTTGGTTTTCATATATTGAACTTGTATCTAGCAACCTTACTAAATTCACTTATTTACATGATTTGTAAATTGTTTTGGCTATGTTTCATGTATGATTAAGCTATCTGTTAACAATGACAGTTTTATTTTTTTCTTCTGATCTTTGCAATTAAAAAACCTTTCTTATTACACTGACTAGTACATCTGTTCCCATCTGTATAATTTCTTGATCTCTGAGAGGAAATAATTGACCATTAAAAGTGATGTTAGCTATAGGTATTTTATAATTGCTCTTTATCAGATCAAAAAATTTTTTATTCCTAGTTTGCCGTGACTTTTTAATTAATAATGAAGGTTGATTAGAAAGGACACCAAAAGCACAAGTAATAAAAGAGAAAAATTGATGAACTGGACTTCTTTAAAATTAAAACTTCCCAAACCAATCAAGAATTATCAAAAGATAAGCCACAGATGGAGAGAAAATGTTTGTGAATCATATTTCTGAAAAACACTTGTACCCAAGAATAAAACAAATTATTTAGGAAAAAAATTAGCAAAAGATTTGAGTAGACACTTTACTCAAGAAACTGAATTACATTTTCAGTTTCTTTATTATGTATTTGTGTTTTCAGATTTTCTGTTTGTCAGTTTTGGTAAGTTGTGTTTTCCTAGAAATTTGTTTGTCATTTTTCAAATTAATTGGGCTAGAGTTGTTAATAATATTCCCTTACTGTTTCATTGTCTGTAAAATCCTTAGTACCGGCCTCCTTTCATTCTTGATTGGAATTTGTGCTTTCTTTGATCCTCCATTATGAGTCTTGCTAAAAGGCCTTTTATTTATTTTAGTTTTTCTCAAAGAGCCAACTATTTTGATTTTTCTCTCTTGCACATGTATTTTCTATTTACAAAATTATTTTTTACTCTAGTTTTTAATCTTTCTTTTCTTCTATTTTGGGATTTTTTCCCTCCCTTTTTTCTATTTCTAGTTAGGGATACTTGATAAGGGTATTTGACTGCTTGCTTTATCAGCGCCTGTGAGAGATCTGTTAAAACCCACTGTGGTTGTCGATGTGTCAGCTTTTGCTTCTTATATTTTAGAACTGTCTTTTTTGTTTTTTATTTATAATTCTTAGGACTTTTTTAATGGATCAACATGTTTGCTATTGTAAAGTGACCCTCTGTCTTGAGTCATGTTTCTTGCCTTCGTTTTCCCTTGCCAGAGATTAAGATGACTTTGCAAGTTTTCTTTTGCTTGATATTTGCATGTTGTTTTTACCCTTTTTCTTTAGCCATTCTGTGCTCTTATATTTTAAGACATATCTCTTGTAAATGGTATCAAGTAAGATTTTAAACTCTCCTTGCATAACCTGTGTGAAGATTTCCCTGTAGTGTTTCTTTTAGTGTGGGCCTGCTGATGTCCGATTGTGTGGGTGTGTGTGTCTGAGTGGGTGTGTGAAAATGTCTTTATTTCACCATCATTTCTGATGGATAGATTTGATTTGTTTGGAATTCTCAGTGGGCAGTTATTTTCCTTCCTGACTTTAAAGGTGCTCATTTTCTGTCTCACACTGTTGTGTGGATAAAGCTGTATTCCAGGATTTCTCTGCTGGGACTGGTGTGCAGCGAATGGGCCACAAGTGTTACGAGCAAACCTTGATTCTCTTTGGCTCCTGCCATGGCTTCCAGCAGCCTGGTCTCTTTAACCCAAGTGTGCTTTTCAAAGCATGCTGTGTGGTCGCAGGGTCAGAATGTTGGAAAAGCCCCCGTCAGACCTCTGGTTGGTGTGTTAGAGCGCACCCTCATGGTGTCCTGGGACCAGAGGACATGATGGATCCCATGATGCAGTTTCGGGGGCCCCTCAGGACCACCTCCTCCAGAGTCCTCGTCTGTCCCATCAACTTCCACTTATTCATTGCTTTGGCTCCTCCTTCGTCCTCTCCCTTCCCCCGTATCACACTACTTTTAGCTACTTTTGTTAAACGATACGTATTATTAGCTAACATGCACTAAGCAACATTTTATATTCTCAGTTTACAGTTATATTCTCAATGTTAAATGACAGTGAGTTTGAACCATTACTTCATTAACAAATACATCCTATTAACTTAATGTAGAATTTTTTGGCCCTACTATTTTTCTTTGCTAAATTTTAATTTTTCATAGAAAAAATTAGTTATGAAGATATTATACCAGACATCTAAAAACGTTTAAAGAGTTAACATATTGAGAATCCATCACCTAACTTAAGCAACACAGTATTACAAAAAAGATTGAAGTTCTCTGTGTCCATTGCCAGTCACATCCCTCCCCTCTGCTGAGGTCACCACCAATTGAATTTGGAGTTTATTACTTCCATGCATGTTTTATATCCCTAAGTAGCATTCTTCTTTTAAAAACTTACGTAAATGATTATTATACTGTGTATCTTTCTGTAATTATATATAATTATAAATGTGTTATATTTATTTCTATACTTATAAATCTTCCAACATTGTTAAATGTATCCATATTTATACTTTAATTCCTTCATTTTCATGTTGCACATACAACATTCTGTTGCATAAATATGTTCCAGTTTTGTTATTAATCCTTTTGTTGAATGTCTAGGTTATTTCCAAGTGTTTTGCTATTTTTATATATGTTACATTGAATGTCATTGTACATGTTTTCTTGGGCATGTGTTTGAGAGATTTTCTAGGCTATGTATACCTAAGAAGTAACGGGTTGTGTGGGGTGTGTGCTTGATCAGCTGTAGTTCTCACTCCCTCAGGAAGTGTGTGGGCTCAGAATGTCCCCGCCTCGGCTGATACTCGATATGATGTCCTGTCATGATCAGTTTCTAGTGGGCTAGTAAGAGAGTGAGGAGCTGAGCGTATACCGTCTGTCCTGTAATTCTACTTTGTTGTTTGTCTGTTTATTTAAATAGGGACCTACCTTGTCTCAGAGAAGTTAATTTTATAAAAAAGAATGTCTTTGTTGAGCCACAGAGTAAACAATCCCTTAAGGAATTCTTTATGTTGATTTGTATCTGTTCCCAAGTGATGAGTCTGGGGTGAACTAATTATCACACTGTCGGTTTGTATATACTTTCAAATGAATGATTGTTAAATGTGATCTGTGGTCACCAAGCAGGCATCCATGAGGGCACAATGGTTTTTGCAGCAGTGAGGTGCCCTTTTCACTGGGTTGGCATTTGCACTGATGGGGCAGAAGCAGTGGTGGGTAAAGTGCCAGCATACTTGCAGGAACCAAGAAAGTGGCATCAATCTGCAGTGATTTTTGTTAACACGAATGGGCTTATTTGTATTATTCAATGAATAAATAAATATTTAAAAAATTTTGTTTCATTTTATAATAGAATAACTGTTGGTAGATTTATATTATATAATCTGAACAAAACCCGTTCCTCTAAGAGTATGAATGGAGCCTGAGACCACAAAGCTTGAGAACCATTGCTTTAAGTACGTGGTAGATGTATGAACAAACATTTTATTCTTTCTGATGCTGACCAGCGTCTTTGGGATGGAAAAGTTAGATAATAGAATTCGTTTGGTAGATAAATTCTGCCTTATCTTCAAGTTATATATGAATCTTAAGTAAATTTTCAATTCGTTGCCTTAAAATTTTGTTTATAACTGGATTATATTTGTAAATAAAATACCTTGCAGGTGCTGATCTTAAGGAAAGAGTCAAAATGAATCCCAGTGAAGTTGGCCCTTTTGTCTCCAAAATAAGAGCAGTGATTAATGAAATCGGTAAGTACAATTACATTGTCTGTTGAGCATGCTGAAGAGGACCTTAAATGTCAGCTTTCAAAAGTTGCACACTGTCTTCTATATAAGCTTTGACTACAATATATAATTAGATTTTCATGGCCTATAGCTGGTTGTAAAGCAGCATGGAATATATTTAATTTGAAAAATAGTGAAAAATATTTTATAATTAAAGATGCCTCCTGTTTATGATGACACAGCATATGGAGGTAGTTATTAGAAAACAAAGAAGAATTTGGTGTAAGCCTTTGACGTAAAGTATCTATATTTCTTGTATAATTGCGTACACAAACATATTTATGGATTTGGAATTTTTTTGGTTTTTCATGTCAATAGGATCATTCTGTGTAATGTTTATATTTGCGTACCTGTTAATTTACTTTTTTATTAATACTTTTTAATATATTGCTGCATAGTAATGCATAGAGTAGTCTTATCCAAAATTTTAAATTATTGCTTCCTTAATGAACATTTAGGGTTTTTGTTGTTGTTTTGGTTTTTTGCTGTTTTATTGTTTATAATAAAACAATGATTATCTTCGTACAGAGTCTTTTAGAGCATTAGGATGTCTGTATAGGTTAGATGTCTAGACATGGTGTTGCAGTTCTCAGGACACACTGAATATAGAACGCACTGAAGAAACTGAATCAGTAGTTGAACGTTTTTTCACAGAGAAAGCCTGAGACCCAGTTTTTACATGTTCAGTGACTTGCATTTCAGATTCTTTCCCTAGCCGGTGAGGAACAGATCATTGCAACCGTATACTACCTCTTCCACAGAACGGTGGAGTGAGAGTACCTTCCTAAAGTCATTATTTCAGATCAGCAGAACCTTATGCATAAATATGACACAAGCAATGGAAGAAAGGATTGAGAGGAGCCATACCTGTGAACATAGATGAGATCAGTAAGTTTATTACAAACACCAAGTTGGATTTTCACAGGAATTGAAGGGGGAGAGAAAGATTTCCGCTTGAAAATATTAAATTTAATTCATGACGTTAGCCAAGTAAAATCATGGGTTTTTCTCAATAGACTGAGAAAAAGAATTAGAGAGATGTCTGCTCCGTCACAGGTAAAGCACAAGGCAAGCCAGGAGGAGCAGAGCGTGCCTGTTCCTGTTCTGTTCTCTTAGTAAATGCTCATTAGGTATCATCTCCTGTTTCACCATGGAGATTTCAAATCAAACAGGCTCTGTACTCACAGACAATAAAGCAATAATAGAATAGAAAAGAAAATCAGCTGGTCTCCTAAAGTCAGAAAAAAAGACAGGAGGCCCCCTCCACCTCTGTTCAAGATGGTTCTGAAAATTCTGGCATGTGTGCAAAAGGTGGGGAGTGGAAATACAATGATGGCTGAAAAAGAAGAAATATAACACTGTCTTTCTCAAGTGGTGATTGTCTCCATTGAAAATCTATAAGGATCAATAAATTATTAGAAATAATGAATGTTGCAAGATAGCTGAATAGAAGATTCATATTAAAAAATAATTAATTGCCTTTCTTCCTACCAGCAACAGACAAAAGGTATCAATCAAAGAAAGATAACGTTGACAAGAGAAACAAAAGTAGATCTAGAAATATATGCAAGCTGTTTGGAAAAATTATGAAACTTTACTGTAAGACACTAAAAAAATTAAATGGAGACGTCTTATTGAATAGAAAGATGCAGTATCAAAAAGGTGATTCTCACAAATGAAATTAAGTGCATTAATTTTGTGAGGAACTTGGTGGGCACAGACAGGCCCCCAAATAAAATAGCTGAACATTCTTAAAGAAGAAGGAAATAAGGGTCCTTGCCTTATTATGCCCAAGACCTATTTTAAAGATACAGGAATTAAGGTGGTATATTACTGGCTTTGGGATAGACGAATTGACCAGTGGAGTGGACCGTAGAACCATAAAGTAGGGGAAGTGATATGGAGAGAGGAGGTGCTGCAGATCACTGGCAGGTGGCAAAGACGTGACTACAGTTATGAAATAAAACAAACTTGTATGGTCTTGATGGAGTGAAAAATCTCTTAAACACACACACACACACACAAAAAAACCCACAAAGGGAAAGGTTGATAATGTTCTATGAAATTAAACTTAAGAACATATGTTTGTTAAAAGACACTCTAAAGAAAGTAGAAAGAAAAGCCACAAACTGGGAGAAAACACTTGAAACACATAGCTGCCCAAGGATTCATGTATATATATATATGCATATAAGAATCAACACATGTATACATACATGCAGCCTGGAAGTCAGTAAGACAAAAATGTTTCCCACAAAAGCGAAGTGGGAAGCATGTGCAGGGAAGATGAGCGTCCTCACAGGTAATCATAGAAATGCAGATGCATACCACAGTGGGATACTGTTTTATACCTACTAGGTTAGCCAGAAATTCTTATGCCTGATGTTACCAAGAGTTAACAAGGAAGTGGGTCATTAGGAAGTTTATACACTTCCAGTGGGAGTATAAATTGGTGTGACTGGTTAGGAAAACAGTTCGGTGTTGTCTTACAGAGTTGAGCATCCACATCCCATAAGACTCAATAGTTCACTTTTTTTGTGGAGTATTTACCTAGAAGGGTGGCTTTAGGACTGTTTTTTCTAGACCTGTAGTAACAAATATATTTATAGTTTGGTCCAGTAAACACATAGGGGTGGGTGGGTATCAAACATTCATGAAATAACCTTTCTTTGTGCATTGCATTTTGATACTATTTTACTTTATTTTTAAAACTTCCCGATTTTGACCAGCTAATGAATCCACTGCTACTTGGAGTTTGACACTACACTATTCTATAGATATTTTGCAGGTGTATCCTAGGGAAACTTATCCCTGGATTTAAGACAAAGACTATTTATAGTAGCAATATTGTTCAGAATAAAAAGCTGAAAACAACCAAATTGCAGTGATGGGGGAAATGGATAAATGTTTGGTCCTTTTGTGCAGTTGGGTGTAGACAGCATTGCAAATAAGTGAATAACTTACACATGTAACAACAAGGATAAATATTTGAAAAATGTTGAATTAAAACAATATATAACTTTTTATAAAACTGAAAGCATGAAAGATGGTATATAATTTAGAGCTACGTAAGCATGTAATGAAATCACATACACAGTACACACACAGAGGAAAAGCTTGAGAATGATAAACACAGACGTTGGTGGTTACCTTTGGGTTTGGAAAGACAGATAGAAGAATAGGTGAAAAAACACCTGGACAGGTAGGGTATTCTGACCTGTTTCTTACTTTGAGTGGTGATGTTAAGGGAGTTAGTTATTATTATGCTTCATTATGTGTACATATTAAATATGTTCTTTATATTTGCCAAAATTAGATCAAAGTAGATTCATAGCTCTTGAGTTCTGCAAACATCTCTTGTGTTGTTTCTTGAATTATTTTCTGCGTTTTTTTCTTATATCCTTTTTTCTTATTTTCAAGAGAAGCCAGAATTCTACAGTTTTAGAAAATATCTCCTACTTTTAAGGTTTTTATTGAGAGAGAAAAAACCCTTCGAATGTCAAACAGAATTGGTTTATGGACCTGATTTTGTACATAAGCCTCCGGTTTTTTTTGGGGTCCTTATCCTCTGGTTCTCCTCATAGTTCATTTTCTGTAGAGAAGGACTTCCTGGGGGTCATTTTTTCCCAGAGGAAATGGCTTGTCTGGTGGGTGTTAATGGATGTTGGTGGAGGGGGATCCTGTATTGTACACTTGGGGCTGTTTTCACATACAGATGTGCTGGCGCCTCCTCATATGGACCTGAGGATCGTTAAAGTGTCAGGAATTCTGTGAGCTGGTTTTGAACAACCATATACATCTTGTGATCCATCATTGTGGCAGTATCAGTAATAGTACAAATCAGAACATATCCTTCCTGTTTGATACCACTTTCCCCTCTTGCCTCCTGTTGCATGTTCATTTTTTGCAGCTGGAGTATCTTTCTCTGGGTTCTAAAGGGTGAATGGACTTTGTTCTCGGCCACAGTGGCTACTGTGCTCTGCTTGTTTTTAATGAAAGGGTCTATAAGGAACTTATAGGCACTGGATGCATTTGAAAGCTGTTCTATTAAAATAGAGATGAGAAAGAAGTTCTGTATATTGAGTCACTAAATTACTTACTTTACTGTTCCTAACTTCTTAGAAAGCGTCTTCTTAAGAAGTAACCCCAAAATTCTATAGCAAAATTTAATTCTTTTGCTTTTTCAAAGGAAAAAAAAACATAAATGGCTTTTTTTTTTTTGAGATATTTTATTCTAAAGAAATTCTCAGGTTTCTCAAAAGTTGATCATTGTTACAAGTCCCCACTGTCCCCTTCAAGTATGAGATGTCTGGGTAGAAAGCAGTAACTGACTACTTTGAAATGTCGTGCATTAGCAGGTCAGCATGGTTGTGCAGACATGAGATTATCCTGGTCTAATAACTGACTGCTCTTGTTCCTCAACTTTCCACCCCTCCTCCAGCTGCATGATCTGGCCACCTTACTGCTGGGACCACTGTTGTGCAAATTAGCAATTTAGAATATGCTGTTCTCAAGCAAAGGTATTTAATTACCTACTTAGGACCAGTCTTTGTCTAATCAGATGATATTTCATGAAGAGCTAGAAAGCATTTTTAGAGTTCTCTCTGAAGTAGAAACTCTGAGGGGGGACGTCCTGGTTCTCTCAAGTTGAGGTCTCAAGGAGTTGCTATCTGATGATAAGGAATATTTAAAATAGGTCTTCACCAGAATTTTAAATTGTAGGATCTAGTGTGATGTGGATGATAATTCTATGAATGATCTTCCACAGTAATCCTTTAAAATGCCAGGCATTTCTGGCTCCCCCCACCATGAAATAAAATTGCAGAAGCTTCAATTTAGCTATGTAAATGCAGAGCTTAATTTGCATTGAAATACAAGTAATTATGTTAAGAGGACAGATTATAAAATTCATCTATTTAACAACATCATTTTTTCTAAAGATTTTGTTACACTGTAAAGTTTTATAAAAAGGAAGTAATTTGATCTTGAAAGTTTTCAAATTCTCTGATTAGCTTCTCTTCATGTGATTGAAAAATCTATTGTTTTAAGTATTTTTCTATCAGAAAAAGCTATCTCTCTGGGTCAGATACATAGACAATATTTTTGTACAATGGAACAGAAAATTTTGTGTAAAAAATATCTTACATAAATTTTATGGGATAAACCTCTTCTCAAGAAGTGCTTCTCATTTATTTTTCTTTTGTTGACATGATCTTGAGTTTTAGGATTGAGACACACTTTAGAATTTTAGAATTGAAAGGCTCAAAGAAATAAAGAGTAAGTCACTCATAATTAAAAACTAAAGAAGCACAAAAATACAGAAGCACATTTCTATCAGACTTTATCTTGGTCACCTTTCTGCAGGGGTTTGTTATGGAATCAGACTCTTTCTTTCCCCCAGCATAGCTGACTTTGTACAAGAGAATATTCTTTCTGTTTCGGTGACTGCATGATCTGTCTGTCTTCCTGTTGTCTTTACCTTAAGCTAGAAGATACAGTACAGTTCATACTGTAAAGCTGGTCTTACGTCAGAACATCAGCTCAGTTTAACAGTTGCTCAGAGGCTTTGCCATAGATGTTTATTTTATTATAGAAAAGTTATATTTTATACATTACCAAAGTGCAGTGAGCGTCTGTGAATTGTTTTGATAACTGTTGATTGAGGCGTACCATGAGTAAATCTCTTGATGTGGAGGTAGGAGATGTGGATTCTAGTCCTCTCTGCCGTTTGGTACTTTTCCAGTCTCCTCCTTGTTGTGAGAACACCGTGGGCTTTTTCTCCACCTGTCCCTAGTATCTGGCATGGTGGATCTCCGACTGAAAGAGTAAATTGGGATCCTGCTGGTGGAGCAGTGAACAGAGCTGTCCTGGTTTCCTCTCATCTTCAGATTGGATTCTCCCTTGGAACCCCTTTCTGTTTGCCTGTACCTGAAGTTCAAAGAATCATGCTCATCCTGGCCTGAGCTTGATTCTTTCTCTTCCACCCCAGTTCGTGTTGTTTCCAGGATGTGACTGAGGATGATAGAATGAACGTAGATGGACCAATTTGCTTATTTATCATGATGAGTAAATTAGAACACTACCCTTCTGCTGGATTAAAATGGGAGGCGTAGGTCAGGAGTTCAGGTTTGAAGTGTAAAGCTGGTTGATGCTAAGGAGACATCCAAGTTGGAGATGTCAGGCAGGCAACAAGAGAGGAGCCTGGACAGGAGCAGGTAGTCCAGGCTCAAGATGTGAATTTGGGAGCCATCAGAATGTTGATGCTATGTGAAGCTCAGGCCCTGGGTGAGGCACCTAGGAAGTTAACTGCAGAGAGAAAAAATGGCAACCCTGAGGCGTTATAATGTTTCAAGGCTGAGATGAGAAAGAACCAGAACGGAGATGGAGAATGATCAACCTGGGTAGGCAGGTGGGAAGAAAACAGTATTCTGACACCCAGGAGAAGAAGGTCTTTCATGAAGGAGGGACTGAGCAAAAGCTGCTGACAGGCCACGTAAGATGCGTGGTAAAGAAATTGCTCAGTATTGCAACAAGCATCCTTTTGGAGACAGCGTTGAGGCTATGGTCAGATGCTTAATTTGGCTGGGAAACAATGAAAAACTCCATTCTTTCTGTAGGGCAATTTTGGGAGATGCCTTAGTCTGGGTACCAGGCTGGGCTTTCTGGTTTTAAGTACTTAAAAAAGAAAAAAAGCTAGTTATCTGAAACTTATCCTGGTTATGGACAAATACTTCCTATAATTTGATTTCTTGTAAATAAACTATAAGTGAAAGTATTTGGAAAAATTTTCCTCTAAAATATATGTATATAGCTTTCTATGAAGCACAGCATCTGATTTATCATGGCTTAATTGTAGTCTTGGATGCTGACTTATGGCAGTCATAGCTTCTGATGTAAGATCCAGAGTTTTTGCATATGAATAAAGTGTGAGTAATTTTTACCTGTTTAAAGTACTGTACTTGTCGTTTCATGCACTTACTCATTATATTCTTTTTAATTACATAAAATGTTCAGCTGAGAAATGAGCTTGTAAAGGTACACATCCACCTAAAACTCTTTGTAGTATCCCATTTTAGGATTTAGATATTCTCCAGTAATGAACACAAGAGCTTGCATCAATTCCAGGTGTATCCCTGTTAAGCTTTCCATTTGGTTTAGAGGCATCTGATAACTCGAGAGAAATCCAGAGGTGTTATTTATTTATTTTTTTCAGTTTAAGTTTATCACCATTATACAATTCAAAGCTTTTCCAGATATTTCATTTTTGTTTTGCTTTGTCTGAAATAAAGCTTATTCTGAAGATACTTAAATCAGTACCACAGTGACTGTTATAATACAATTTGAGAGATTATACACTTGTTATGTTATCTTTACTGTTGCCTCTTTTAGCTTTTATTTTAGCTGTGTTGTGTTAAGAATTGTTTAGAAAAGATTTTCAAAGTTTGCAGAATTGTCTGTCGGTCTGCCGAGTTGACCTGTTTAAGTAAGTAATTTTGTTAAATTGGACGTTATCCGGCATGTATTTTAAGTGCCCTCCCACCCCCCATTTGATGTAATAACTAGAAATTGGAGGTACTGAATTACGGTGTATGAAAGGTTGATTGGTGAAACACTCTGGTTAAGTCTTGACTTTAGTTTTCCAAGTAGTAATTTCCAGATCTCAATTTTAGTTTTCTTTACCCTCTTACCAAGAATGATGGAAAGCTGACCACAAGTACCTAGGAGTTACTTGTTTTCCCATATGAGTAGTTAACAGCCCCTGTTTATTGAATCATAGTCTAGAATGGAGTCGTTACACCTCACAGTTTGCAGCTTATGGTCTCTTGTCTCTTTTTGGAGTTTTACTGCTTTGGCTGCTTTCATTGGGGTATTAATCACATTATGACTTTGGACAGTTTTGTGAAATTATAATGTGTTGCTAAATATAGCAAGAATAATGGGCTTATCAACCAAGCTCTGTTACTTACTCTAAAATATTACCCTAGAATATTCTAGAATTTGACAAGACTAGAAAAAAAATCACTTTAAAATTTTTTGGCTTTTTTTCAACTTTTTTTTTTTTTGGCAGGGGCAGTAATTAGATTTTACTTATTTATTTTTAGAGGAGGTACTGGGGATTGAACCCAGGACCTTGTATATGCTAATAAGCATGCACTCTACCACTTGAACTAAACCCTCTCCCATTTTTTGCCTTTTTGATGTTAGTTCTTAATTCCACAAGGAATATCTGTGTATGTGTTTAATGTAAAAATTTAAAACTCTTTTCAGCAGCTTTCCCTCCTTCTGTTTCTTTCCACATAAGTAATTATTGCTCATATGCTAATTTAATATGTACATTTTTAGTCCTTTTCTTGATTTTACTTGAATATTTGCATACATACATTGCTAGATAGATTATGTACAAACATGTATATGTATGTATGTATATGAAAATAACCACAAAAACAGATTTTTAAAATTTTATTTTTGGAAATGTATATTTAGGAATTTATCCATGTCATCTAGATTTTCAGATGCGTTAGTATAAAGTCATCCACAGTGTTCTTTTATCTGTTTAACGTCAGAAGCGTCAGCAGTGCTGTCCCCTTTGCACTCCTGATGGTGTCCTAATTCGTGTCCTCTGTCTCCTCCTTTGATCAGTCTCTACAGAGCCTTCTCAGTTTTATTATACATTAGAAAATCTGTTTAGGGCTTTGTTAATTCTCTCTATTGTTTCTGTTTGATTAATTCCTATTCTACTTTTTATTAATTCCTTCCTTTTTTCTTCAGGTTTAATTTGCTGCTTTATTTAAAACTTACTCAGATGATTATTTGTTTCATTTATTTTCTGTCAGTTAGACATATATCAGACCTTCTTACTACATCCGTTTATCTCTGTATTTTCCATGTTTGTTTTTCCTTACTTTTTTGTGAATAGTTTCTTGTCACCTCTCCACCAATTCAGTAATTTTCTCCTAAGCTGCACCTGATTTTATACAAACATAGAGTTTTTTTGTTATATTTAAAAATAGTTTTTGGTTCTTCAAAAAATCAGTTATGTCACTTTTTTGTTTGCAGTTTAACTTCCTGCTTGGCTTCGTGTTTTTGAGAGTCCGCGTTTGATGATTTCTGATCTCAGTTTTGTGTGGACCTTTTCCTTTTTACTGTTTCCCTTATCTTGTTTCCTTGGGTAGTCTTTGGCTGTGTGATAGACATTGTAATTTAGAGTGTAGGTTTCTCCAGTGTGGATTTTTATCACTGCAATTAAAAAGAATTTCCTAGCATTGTTTACTACGGATATACCATAATGTATATAATTATTCCTTTATTGATGGCTTTTAGATAGTTTTTAGTTTTTTACTATTACAAACAACAATGCAGAAAATAGCATTAAACATAGTATTAGTGTATCTGAGGAAGCCTCAATAAATAGACACATCTTTCTCTCTGAGGTTTGGAATAAATTAAAAAACAAAACTAGAAAAAAAGGCAAAATATTTTTATGACTGGTATTAGGTAAGTTGAGGTTGTGGCTTCAGGTCTGTTGATGAGGTTTGCTCATTTGGATCGCCGGCATTAGACTCAGTTCCCCCAGACGGAGCTGCTCTGTGCTGGCTCTGGCTGTAACTCACAGGGTACCTGTGCATGCATGCATGCAGGAACACGTGTGACCTTGGAGGCCAGGCACATTTCCAAAAGAAGAAAGAAGGAGGTTATAGATCAACCAAGAACACGTGCATTTATTCATTTTTGAAGGAGCCATTTAGATAAATCATTCTTTAGGGTAGAAGAAGTTTGGGGACCAAAGTTACAGGAGAGGGGGACCCCCACCTCTGTAATGCTGTATATATTTAGCATTTTAGGGAAGAAGAGAACACCTGTCTAGCCATGTACCCTGGACACTTGCCAGCTGGGAAAGTGAGTGAGGAGCCTTGTCAGAAAGCACCTCTGGAGGCAGGTGGCTGGAGCCGGCCCTCCTGCTGAACTGATGCTCGATGCTCGCCTGTTGAGCCAGCTTTCTGCACTCTCTGCTAAGCTGCTGAAATGGCAAAGAAAATGTGCCTCCAGGCCACGCATACTCGTCTGTCCCCAGTTAGCCAGTGTTTCTGTTATTTCCTGGTTGACTTCTTGCAGATCGGTCAGAGAATGGCTGCGACATTTGTACTATGTGGAATGTACTGTGCTTCTGCTTTGTGGGCGCTCCCTCTGTGTCATTTGGTGTATAGATATTTTATCGCTGCTAGATCTTCATCGTGGATTTTTGCTTTATTAAGCCTTATGAAGTGCTTTTTGGGGTTTTTTTTTAAGCCCTTTTAATGCTTTTACTCCATTGTTGCCCTTTTTGTTAAGATTTTGAGGTGTTTTCTTTGTATTTGACTCTGAGGTGCCATACCCATCCTTCATATTTTTCATATTTTCTGTTTTGTTTTAGATGCCTTTGTATCGTTCTTCTTGTAGTTGTGTTTTGCTTTGTGATCCAGCTGGAGTTTCTTCTTACTGGATGAATATAGCTCCTTTAAATATATTGATATACTTGGTGTTGAGTCCATCATTATGATTTTCTGTGCCTTCTGATTTTGATGATTTTATGTTTAAAAAATCATTTTAAATATGCTGCGTGTTTTTCTGGTTCGTTCTGTTTGTGGACTTATTCTAATCATGGGAAAGGGTTGCGTTTTTGTCCTAGGGGTTAGCTTTATTATTATTAGAACTTTATGTGCTGTACTCGGTCCTCTGTTCCTTTGGAAAGTTCTGTTGACTTCTTCGAATGAGCAGTGATGGAATTGGCATCTTTCCAGTTTTAAATTCTTTTCTCCCACCTTACTCTTCTCCCATCATTTTTCCTTACTGTTTTCTTTATAATTTTGAATAGATTGATACCTGTATTACTTGATTTATCAATTTTAAATTGTGTCTCTCATTTATAAAAGATCAGGGAACTGGTGTACTTTTGTTTAATTTATCATTTTCATGTTAGTCAAGTCACATACTTTTTAAAAACAGGTTTGTTGAGGTATAGTTGACGTACAAGAGATTGCAGCTATTGAAGTGTACAGTGTGGTAACTCTGACTTGTGAAAAGATCACCATAATCAAGATGACAAACATATCCATCACCCCTAGAAGCTTCCCCAGAAGGGTCTTTGGTAATCCCTTTGTCCTGCCCCTCCTGGTCCCCCGACTTATCCCCAGACAACTACAGCACTGCTTTGTATCACTAGACACTAGTTTCCATTTTTAACAATTTTTTATGAATGGAACACAGTATGTATTAATTTTGTATCATGGATCAGAAGTTGGTTCGTTTTTACTGCCGAGCAGCGTTCCATTACAGGGAGGTGCCACGTGCTGACATTTGGGTTGTGTGCCTTTCGGGGCAGTTACACATAGAACTGCTACAAACATTTGTATGTTAAATCTTTAACTGTCTTTACCTTTACTAGTCTTACCCAAAGAATTAAGGTTCTTACTGCTGCTTTTTATCAGCATTCTATGAATCAGTGAGGTTGTCAGGTTCTCTGTGGGTTAGTCAGGGTATCCAGAGTCTTGCCTGAAGATCTTGTGAAAATGCACATCCTGACCCAGTAGGTCTGGGTAGGACCTGGGATTCTGCATTTTTAACCAGCTTCCAGGTGATGCTAATGCTACTGGACCACAGTCGCACTTGGAAGAGCAAGGCTGTTGAGCCTGAGAGTTGATGCAAGCAAGGCAGTAATAGTGTAGTTTCTTCCTACAGGTGAAAGTGAACTACTCTAGTGTTATGTTTTTCATCAGAAATGGAAATAATGTCATTTGCCATGTCAAGCAGCATTTGAAGTGCCAAGAGCTTCATTATGTATGAAGCAGCAGTCGATAGTGGAGGTCATGACTCAGGTACATTTGTTACAATGTCCCAGACCAGCCTGCTGCGTGGGAGCGTGGGGACTTATCTCGCCAGCATCCCCTCTTCGCGGTTCCGCAGGGAGGCTTTATTTGATTTGGAGTTTTGGTGAGAAGAGGAGGCTCTGGTGTTGGCTCTCCCTGCTTTAATGACCTACACAGTCACGTACCAGAGACTGTGTTGGGGGTTTCCGGGGAAACTCGAGTTGGAACTCTAGTATAGTCAGCTGACTGGTACCTTGCCTTTGGTTCCTAGCGTCCCCAGCTGGACCCAGTGAGCTGTGGTGTTGCTCCAGGTTTCCAAAAATTAGCAGAGCACAGAGCCATTGTGCTCGTCAGAGTTCCCTAGGAGTGTCAGCGTTTCCCCTTCCTCAGATACATGGTCGCAGTTCCTCAGGGAGGGATGTCCTCCTCAGGGGCCCTGGGTCTGGGCTGTGAGGGCTGCTGATCAGAAGTAATGGGGACAGTGGAGACCCTGGGGCCACACCACCTGTGTTCGAATTGTGCCTGTACCAGGCAAGTAACAGCAGCTCCTCTGCCCAGTGTCCCTGTCTATAAAGTGGAAGTGGCGATAGTTTCGATGTCCTAAGACTGGTAGGAGGTTCAAATAATATTTGTGATATGCTTAGTCCTGTAAGACCACACATAGTAAGCAGTTCCAAGTATTTTGCTAGATCCACAGGTAGCAGCAAAAAAGAAAGTAGGCAGGTGGGTAAGCGGTAGGCTTGGAAAAATCAAGCAGCTTTTCTCACTTTGTACAGTGGTCACTATTGTGACTCCTGAAGTGATGGCTCCCATTTGCAGCCCTGCAGCCCTCTGTGCAATGGGGTGAGTGTGCGTGTTGGCATCCAGGCCTGCTCCTTTCTCAGCGGCCTTGGCTGGGCTCCAGGAGAGCCAGGGTGCAGATGGCCTGGAGGCTTTGGCAGGAGTGGTTTTGTTTTGTTTTTTGTGGTTCCTTTGAAAGTTGATGATGGTGGTGGGAGAGCATACATTAACCTGACGGTAAAGTTTTAGCTGAAGTTAGGGATCATTAACAATTTATTATAATTTTTGGTTAACCTTGATTTTATTTCTGTTCTCCTTGAATGATTTCAGTGAAGTCAGACTTCTGGTATTACTCAATGGACATTTCTTTTGAAATATTCAATTTCTCTGTTTTCTATAAGAACACTATTCTTCAAGCAAAACCAAATTTACAACTAGTGTTTCTCCTTAATAACTGCACTGTTTGTATTTTTCCGGAAACATCTGAAAATCTACATTATGTGTTGCATTTACCCCAGAACTGACAGGAGACCCTCAGTTGCCTTTTTCCCACATTCCTGGCCATCTGGCCCCAGTTGTGCTCATAGGGGTGTCCTGTGGACTCCAGGGTAGACAAGAGCCTTCCCCTGCCACTCATTTTTCTCTTAAAATAGCAAAACTTTGCTTGTTGGCTTTAATTTTATTTTTAGGACCATTCAAAGGATTACTATCTTCTTTGTCACACCTGGCTCATTTCCTGGACTAACCTCAAAATAGTACGCGGTCCTGCTGGTTGCATAACATCCGAGTCATGATTTCTTCCTGTCGCTGTTGGGAACAGCCATTGCTCCTGACGGTTCCTGTTTCGTTCAGTTGCATTCTTACACAACTGCCACTTTGATCTTTCTTGAGTCTTTGAAGCTGATAATCTGCCTTTCTAATGGTGTGTCTTATTGAGTTTCCTCTGAGATTGTGAAGTGCTCCCAAGTAGAAAAAATACTGCACGTAAAAACAAGCACATTAGGTAATTACGGCACTAGCATTGGACTTTGAGGTGACTCATGTTTTCCTGAAAAAAATTAATAAGAGAAACATCCTTCAGGGAAAAATTAGGCTTCTGCAGAACTTCAGGATTTATAATATAGTAAAAGGTTAAAATTTAATTACTCATTGACTACTAACTAAGCTGTTCTACTTAATCTTTTAGTAGGAAAAATTTTATAGACTGCCTTACATCATGCTAATTTGTGCTCATATTTGAAAGTACTAAGTACTGTCCCTATTTAATGAGTTGAGAGTGTTAATACCCTGTTTTCCTTGTTTTTTTTATATATAAGGAACCCCATGTTTCTTGTCATTTGTGTTATCTGTAAGTTGTAATGTTAAAAACTTACCTGTTTGAGAAAAATGTCTTATAAGTTTTTAATTGTCACATTTAAAAGTAATTTTCATTATTTCCAAAAAGTATAAGCATATGGGGGAAAAGTGTTATATTCTCTAACTTCAGAATTAGGAAAAAATTCAGAACGAGATGAGTCATTTCAGCACCCCGTACCCCCAGCCCCCTCGTCTCCTGGGTCAGTATGTTTGTTATTTCCCGTCTCCTACCACTGCGTTACATAAACCCCATCCTCATACTTTAAGTCACGTGGAACCTAAAATCTGGCTGTTGGACATACCCCTTTCCCCTTCATTTTGTTACCGAGTCCAAACTCGTTCTGCTCGCTGCACGACAGGCCAGTAAATCGGGAGACAAGGTTTCGGGGCAAGGAATAAAGGCTTTATTTGGAAAGCCAGCAGAACGAGAGGGTGGCAGACTAATGTCTTGGAGAACCATCCTGCTCCAGTCAGAATACAGGCTCCTTTTATACAAAAACAAAACAAAACAAAAACAGGGGAGGGGGTGTGTGGTTGATTGTTGCAAACTTCTTGCTGCAGGAATTCTTTGTTCTTGCAGCTATCTATGTAGGTCAGGCCATGGTGTCCCTGTAAACCTCCAAAAAAACAAAGGTTATTCTCTATTTTGCAACTTGCTATCTCCAGGTAAGTGCAGAAATGCTGATCTCCTTAAAGGTCAGAGCCCCAAGAATAGGCTCTCCTGGGTATTTCAGGCTAAAGGCAACATTGTTTTACAAAAGGTGCAGAGCTAGCAGGACTGAGCCTAGAAAACAGGGCACAGTGGTCAAAACTAAAGGAACAGATCCAGTATGGAGTCAGCTCTGTTCTCCTCTGTTACAATTTTATGTTATCAAAGTAATGTTTGTTTATAGACCTCTCACGTGAAGGGAAAAGGTATATTCATTAATCAGTTTCATTTGTGTTTTTATTTCTCTTTTTTACTGACATTTTATACCACTGGAAAAATGATGCTTTTTAACTTTCTGTTGGCTAAGTGTGATTTTTAAGTATAATGTTTATTTGAGAATATTAACTAATAAAAATGTAGAGCAAAGCCTTGTCAACCCTTTGAGCAGCCACTGCCTTTGTGTGGCAGCACTAAGAACATTACCGATGACCAGGAATTGTAACCTTCCCAGGTTCTTTCTGTTCGGCTTCAGGGCTTATGAAGTTATGTATATTACTTCAGTAATTTGCAGTCGATTTATTCCTTTTCCCCTTCTATTCAGTCCGCATTTTCAGTGCACAATTTGATGTGAAGAAAAATTCCTCTTTCCATATGTATCAAATCAATTTATCTCTATTTTTAGGGAAAAAGAAATCTAAGGAATATGAGATAACCCCTGTTTACCCTGGGATGGAATTTTCAGAAACTGGAAGTCAGGAGTACACATATTTCAGGCCTGGGTTTGATTCTGGAGGCCCTTTAAACTCAACTTTTGTTTTTTCTTTTTTTTGAAGAGTCAGCTTCCAGCAGATACTTAGCGAGTGCTGAAGGCACTCCGTGTTGACCAGCGTGTTCGTGTTCACACAGCCAGGAGAGAACAGCCCCCTTCTTCCCGTTGCTCCCTCTGACTTAGGATCTCTGCAGTTGTTCTTTTCTGCAGCTCTAGGGGGCTGCATACGCTCATGGGGTTTCTTTAAAGTATGACATTGAAGAAGTCGATAGTAAAAAGAAAAGCAGAGAGAATACCAGGATTAATGCAGTGGAGACAGAAGAGACGGGGGAACCTTGACGTCTGTCGCAGAGCGGTGAGAAGGTGTTACTGAGCAGCGTTGATGTGATGCTGGTCTTGCTTCAGGGCGGGCAGTAAGGCGGTGTGAATGCTCTGCTGGACCAGTACGTGCAGAGCGCCGTGGAAACGTAAAGCAAGGGACTTCCGGCTTGCTGGGCATTCCCGGCAGAGGGCAGCTTGTACACAGGTGTGGATGGGAACGGCTTCTGGAGGTGCTTTAAGTAGTCTGGGGCTAGAACACAGGGTAGGTGTGAGAGGTTGGAGAAGAGGTTGGGCAGGTGGGCAGACTTGGTTCATCCGCTGCCTCCTGTGCCATGCGGTAAGTTTGCTCCATTTTTATCCTGAATGTGGAATAAATCATTGTACTATCTTAAATAGGGGAATAGCATGACTCTGTTTGCATTGTAGAAAGATTTTCCTGCAGGAAACATGGACAATGCATTGGAAGGGGCAGATTGAGGTGAAGGAGGTCCTCCTGCTGGTAAGAATGAGGGGACCCAGACTGCTGGCTGTAGGAAAGGGAAGGGAAGTTCCCATTTGTGAGCTGTTGTTAGGCAGGACTTTGAAAACAGTTGGGCGTAAGGTCATTAGGGGAACACCTGGGATGGCTTCTCGGTGTCTGTCTCGGGTACTTGGTGGTGGAGATGCTACCAATTGTGAAATGGAATCTAGAAAAAGGACTGACAAGAAGTTGATGGGAGCACACTGAAGTGTTTAAGTAGAGATGTCCAGCAGGCAGGAACCTACAGAGATGCCGTTTAGAGAGAGGTTGGGGTTTGAGGTGGCCGTTCGGGTATCATTGGTGTTGTAGACAGTAAAAGCTAAGGTTGGGGAGGACACCTTCCAGGCAGAGCTTCTACTGAGAGGGGAAGGAGGCTGGGAAATAACCAAAGGTAGAAAGAAAGGCAGGAAAAAATGAGGGGGAGGGATCAGGCAGGCAGATGACTAAGGAACATCTGGTTTTGAGTTTTGTGATTGGCTGACCCCTTCCCAGTCATCCTTTGGGCAGGTTCTCAGATCCGTGTCAGTGCCCTTCCCACCTGAGGTGTGCGGGATCTGATAGTGCCTGATTGTCTTCTGGCTACTGTGCATCGTACTCTTTACCAGATGATTGATCTAGTGGGTCGATCCCCCAGCAGCCACTCAAACTGCTTCTGTCTTGTTTGAGTAGATGTGTTACTTCTTTGAATGAGGCTCCATCATTCTGAGCACCAAGGTAACCCAGCAAAGTATCATGAATTTTGCATTATACCTGTCATTTCAACTCGAAATTTGTATGAATCAGAACATCTCATAAAAGACTTTCAGACTATGAAGTCAGAACTGTGATTCTGTTAGTTCAACAGAAAATATTTACAAATGTGTTTCAGCAACATGGTAAGATTGAAAGACACTGCACAGGTATGTGAAGGAGAACTACACAGTTATATGTTTTCGTAGAATAACTGAACAAAATGCTTATTTTGTTAAAAGTAAAAAGGGTACAAAATCCTGTAGACAATGTTCCACTTAAAAATACGGTCACAGAAAAATATTTAAAATAAATTACATGGTAAGGTAACACTCTTCCTGAAGAAGCATCAAATCTTTCTATTTCAGCTAGTCTTCCAGTGCCAACCATCGTGCCCATAGATGGACTTGCCTTAGGTGGTGGTCTTGAACTGGCTTTAGCGTGTGATACAAGAGTAGCAGGTGAGAATTAGTTTTATTAAAAACGTAACTTTTTAAAAATGAGGTTTGTGTTGACCCTTCAGATAATTCCAATATTTTATTTATTTTTTTTTCTTGTTGAATAAACATGTAGAAAAGTCACCTTGTTGGGCTTAATGAGGTTTTAAAATTCCCAGTTAAGAAAACAGTCTTTTATACTCAGTCTCTTGTTCAGTCTTAGCAGTAGGAGAGGAAAACAGGAATTGGGTCAGACAGACCTGAATTTGGATCTTGGGTCCTGCCCTTTTTAGATCAGTTTCCCCTCTGAAATGTTGTGAAGATGAAGTGACTTCATTTATGATAAATGTGTAGCCCAAGCCGTAATTATTGTTAGTTACAGTAATAATAACTTAACCTGTTTGAGGTTCACTTTCTTCCTGCGTGGTTTTCTGAGGATTGGATGAGGTGACTATGAAAATAATAGAGAAAAACATTGGGTGCTAACCACGTGCTGAGTATTTCCTGGTGCTCGACGCTCTTCTTAGCTCTTGACGTGTGTTAACTCACCCAGTCTGCCTCACGGCCCTGTGAAACGGGTACACACTGGGGAGCCTGAAGAAGCTAGGGCCCAGAGAGGTGAAGTAGCAAGTCTAACATCAGCGACGGCGCTGGGATTTGAACCCAGGCGTTCTGGCGTCACAGCCATCGCTTCTGTTATCCTGCCAGAGTACTGCGTGCTGCCACTATTGTCCTTGACACTGCCTTCTGTGTGGTCACAGTGCTGTCTGCATCCTTATCCCTCATTGAGGTGACAGGGCACGGGACCAAGGACTGGGCGAAGCAGGCAGCCAGTGTCTGTCACTGTTCTTGTGCTGATTCCCACCATCCCTTCTGATGGAGCTGCCTGTTAAATGTAGTCAGGATAATTATGTTTTTAATAATTTTATAGTGTTGTTTCTGGGGATTTGTCATTGCTAGTCCATATGTTCTTTCCCCTTTTTCACTCTATTTTAGATCTCTGTTTCCTTGACTGAGATCCTTGGGTTTTAAATTGAAAAGTCAAGTTACATGCGATCCATTTCTGAAAGAATGCAAGTTCTGGGAATTAGGGTATGGGAAGTCATCCAAGGACATTTGGATATGCAAATAAAGAAATAATTAAGATGTTTTAAAGTAGCCGTGAAAACAAACATGGAAAGAGGAACCCTGTCCAGCTGTCAGAACAGTAAAACCATTTGTCAGGAGTAACTAGAGATTGGGTCTTGAAAAGTTGCCATATCTGATATGATATATTAAGCTGTTTGATCTGGAGGACTGTTCAGGCAGCCAGGGAATTCTTACGTGTCAGTCACAGCCTCTCTCCTCATCCTGGATAATTAACTCCGAGCCTTCAAACATGACTTGGCAGTATCAGGTCAAATTTTGTAGTTACCACCCTGGTCTTTCTGCATCAAAAAATTAATTCATTGCCAAGCAATTTTTAACAGAAAATGTTATGTGAATCTCTTAATATATATCATTTAGAGTGTTCATTTATTTCCATAACTAAATGTCTTCCAAAGGGATTTTTAAAAAGATTCATGACAGAAATTTAATTAGTAAACAGAATAGCCTACTAACTTTTTTTAAGTCATATTTGAATTTGACGATGTGGGTGTTACTTAATTTTCTTCTTTCCTTTTTAGCTTCCTCTGCAAAAATGGGCCTGGTTGAAACAAAGTTGGCAATTATTCCTGGTGGAGGTATGAATTCTTCACGCCTGTCTTGATTTGCTCCTCAAAACAGAGCATAAGACAAAAAAGTGTTAGTTGAAAAGGCAACATTTTGGGTAAAGAGACTAGTCCTGTATTGTTTGCTTATTATTATTCGAAGTACATCCTTTTAGCCTCTGTGGGTGTGAAGATGGAGGGCGCCTTGCCTGGTGTTCTCTTCTTGTGCTGTGTCCTGTGCTTTTTCTATATGATTTCTTAGCTTTTAAATTATTGTAGAAGCCACATTATTCTTGAAAGAGTACAGTGATATTTGGAAACTTTTATATGGGTATATAAATGTATTTGCCCTCAGAGAGCCTTTTCACACCGTCAGACCCCAGTGGAGGAAGGAACAGGGCTTCCCAGGCTGCATGCCAGCTTCCTTGGGTTTCTCTGCAGCTGGACAAAGGTTGGGGTTAGTGGGCAGCCTGGATTTGGAGCTGAGGAGCTGGTGTTTATTCTGTTACTACAAAAAAGAGAGGTGAGCTGCTCCTTTTTGGAAGACTCATTTAAGAAAGCACTTTTCCAACATTGGTAACGAAATCTTGCATCACCCAGTAAATCTGAAATTTTGTTCCTTTGTCTGATGCAGAGAATTTAGAGACATTCCGATTAGGTGGAGTTGTTCTTTCAAAAAATGGACTTCCTTTGAGGATGTGTATGTTAATAAGTTATTACTGTATGAGTGAAGCGATACTAATAATGTAAAAATTAAAGGCGGTGTTTGAACACTTCAGGCATGTTGTACCTGAATGGGTTAAAATTATGTGTTTAACCTTATCTTTAAAACAATACGTATCGTGATTAGGGTGTACAGCTAGAAATTACACCTTAATTTTGTGAAACTGAAGACTACCCAGATCAGTTTTAAGACTTAAGTTTTCTACTTTGGAATTGCTGAAAATGCTTTTCCTGTAGGTAAAAGCATTTAATATCTACCTGTCCAGCCATACCAACCTTTTTCACAGTGACTCATGGAAACACTGAAAGGATGATAAGAAAATGGATCCGATGAAAAGAATTATCAGATAACTAACATGTAAAATAAAACAACTGTTCCCCAAATTAAAAAAGGAAGAAAGAAAAACGAATTTTTAATTTATTTTCTGTTTTAAAAAGAAAGAAGGGAAGAAGGAGGGGAATTAGAGCACTCAGTTTTCGGAGGACCAAAACTGGGGTCCCAAGATTTGTCTGTGTCTCATCCCCTGGGTGAGCGATTTAGGACATCCCTGCCCAGCTCACCATAAGCTGTGTTTAGCAGTAACACAGTCCCTTGGCACGGTGTTTGGGAGCTCTATTTTAAGGTGTGTCTATGAAGTAATGGCAGATTTTTAAATCCTGTGTGTGTGTGTGTTGTCCTGAACACAGTAGTCATTTTGGAAAGTTTTGTTTATAACCTTTGTCGAAATCTTAGAATTTACATCAGAATTTGAGCGGATTCTTTGGAATATCTTCTGCCAGTGACTCATCTTTTTCCTCTGAGGATGAATTTGGTTTTCATAAATAGCAAAAGACCTTTCTGTGCCAAATCTGATTAATAGGGTCATAACTGTTTTCAGGAAGAAGAAAAGTGTAACAAAAATAAGACGGCTTTTCTTAAGAGACTTACGTAATGTCAGGCTTTTACCAGTGTTGTGAGCAGGGGACAGCACTGCTGGGTGAATGGGCTGATTCCCCAGTGACCCGTCTGTAGTTAGTCCATTTATGAACGCACCTCATGCACTGCAGTCTCATTTCTTTGTACTGGTAAACGTGCTCGGTGACCACTTGCTTTATTTCCAATTAGGGTGTTTGGGGAGTTATTTGCAAGAAACTTACACTGTTAGTTGCTGTGGTGGAAACACACAGATACAGATCGAGATGACGCGGCAGTGTTCCCTTGGAGTGCCCATCCGAAATCTGGTAGGAGAGATTAAACGTGTGCAGTACTGCAGCTGCCCTATTATTACAAAGTTGTTGGCATCAAACAGGAGTAAGGCAGTTTAAACTGGGGAACTGTGAGTGTGAGAAAATAGTGGTGGACTGAGTCAGCTGTAAGCATCAGAGGACAAGACCTGCAAGCGGGTCCCAGCACTTCTCTCACCTCTGCTCACACACTGTGTTTCAGGCATATTTGTTCACTTAACTTAGCAAATATTTGTTGAGCTGTGCACTGGCGTAGACACTGGGTGTACAGCTGTGAGCAAACAAGGGAAGGGCACAGTGCCCTGCAGCTGACGTTCCAGCACAGGGGCAGGAGACGTGGCAAACAGCGAGCTGTGAATTGTGGCCAAAGTGCAGCAAACCACTCCTCTCATCCAGACCAGACATCATTCCTGCTTATCCTTGGAGACAGGGTTCCAGGTCCCTGCCAGACAATGAAATTATTCAGATAAACCAATTGCATCCTCCCTGAGGAACCAGGGGCACACCACGCTCTCACACTACAAAGCCTGCCTCTCATACCCTGTTTTTCACCCTGTTACCAAGCACAGTATCGACGTGGTCCAGCGTGCCATGTGGTACCCTCCCCTGGGCTGTGAGCATATGTGACTGAGAAACTGTTAGTAGTCACATATGTGTCCAATGTCCAGTGTCATGTGTTTGGCCAATCCCCAGAAACCTAGGAAAGGAATCCCTCCCTCACCAATAAGGTGAAGAGGAGGCAACTAAAACAATTTGCCCTTAACTTCTTGACGTAGTAACTGCTTTACCCTCATGAAAAATGGAAATACAGTGTTTCAGAGTAGAAATGACGGAAGAGGGGGTGAACCTCACGACTGATCAATAGGAGTTAGGAGTTCCTCAGTCCAAGTAACAGAGAAACAAGCAAAAACCTGAAGAAATGAACTGAACACCAGGGCCCTACAGAGCAATACTCAAATGCTTAACGTTTGTGTCACAAAAGTCTCAGAAGGAAAGGAGAAAGAGGGTGGTTCGAAAAATATTGTAAGAAATAATGGCTGAGGATGGTGAAAGACATAAATGAAGGATTCCAGTGAAACCAGTCAAGATGAGCCCAAAGAAACCCATGAGCAGACGCTTCATAACCAAAATGCTTAGAACTAAAGACCAAGAAAATAATAATAATAATCTTGAAAGTCAAAGAGAAATAACACATTAATAGGAAACAATGATTTGAATGAGTGGATTCCACATCAGAAAGTATGGAATGGCATTTCCGAAGTGCAGAAAGAAAAGGGCTGTCAACCTAGAATTCTCGTATTCTGAACCTGTTTGTGTCTTTATATTTAAAATATATTTCTGGTGGGCAACATGTTGTCAGGTCTTGCTTTTTCATCCTGTCTTATGGTTGAGTCTTAATTAGCCATTGAATATGATTGCTGTTGTTACATACAAATCTCTCGTTTTCGTGTGTTTTCTCTGTGTTCAGTTCTTGTTCCCCCCTTTCCTTTTCACCACTGTGTGCATTAATTGAATTTTTTTTATGATTCTATTTTATCACCTTTATTGCCTTAGTCACTGTTGTAATGCGTTTATTGCTTTTCTCTGACCTTTGTCCTGTGGCTGTGCACTGTTACCTAGGCTGTGAGCCCACGTTGTGTGGTTAACTACTTCTGTTAAATAATTAATTATTCTTTAAAGAGATTTAATTTATTAGGAAACTGCCTTAGGTATTTGTGTCTCTAGTTACTTCCAGTTTTTCTGTGTGTTTGCATTAGACCCAGATTTCATCTCTTAACCTTCCCTCCTCCAGGAGGACTTCCGTTAACATTTCTCCGGTGTTGATTGGCTGCTGCTGAACTCCATCAGCTTTTGAATGTTTGGAAAAGTCTTTATTTTGACTCTGTATTTGAAAACATTTTTTCTGAATGTATAGACTTCTAGGCTGGCACTTACTTACCTTTCAGTTTAGCCAAGCTGTTGCTTCACTGCTTTCATAGTTGCATTTCTTTCCTGGCAAGGACTCTGCTGTCATTCTTACCAATTTTTTTTTTTTCTAGAGCTACTTTGTGATTTCCTTTATCACTTTGTCACGGGTTTTAAGCACTTTGAATTGTGATGTGCTTTGGTGTAGTTTTCATCATGGTCCTTTTGCTTGGCATTTATTGAACTTCAATCTCTCATCCTTTCAGCTCTTTCCCTGGACTCAGAGAGTTTTCTCCCACACTTAATGGTCAGCACTTTGCTAAATAAAGAGTTACCCTCTTTAGATTTCTGGAGTCTTGTCTCTGTGCTGCCCACTCGAGCTGCCTGGGTCGGCCTGGGGTCACAGCCTGTCTTCAGCGGAGAGCGTGCACTGGGCTTGAGCACCTCTCTGCGCTGTGTCCTGGAAACTCTTTTTTGATGATACAGTTGGGCAGATGCAGGGCTCCCCTTGCTTGTTTCCCATCATTCCTCCTTCCCAGTCCTTTACTGTCTCATGTCCAGTGTCATGAAACGTTTTCTGGATGTGGTTTCATGATTTTTTTTTTTTTTGGTAATGGTATGCTCAGATTCCTTTCTCCTTACGTTTTGTGTATCTACCATAGGATTTTGTTTTGTGGTTGCCATGAGGCTTACATAAAACAACATGAAACAACTTATATTTATAACAGTCTATTTTAAGTTGGTAACAACTTAAGTTTGAATGCATTCTAAATCTCTACTTTTAAAAAAGTTGAGATATAATTGATTTACAGTGTATTTCTGGTGCACAGCAAAGTGGTTCATTTATACATATGTATTCTTTTTCAGATTCTTTTCCATTATAGGTTATTACAAGATACTATATATAGTTCCCTGTGTTATATAGTAGGACCTTATTGTTTATTTTATGTGTAGTAGGTTGTAACTGCTAATCCCAAACTCCTAATTTATCCCTTCCCCTCCCTTTCCCCTTTGGTAACCATAAGTTTGTTTTTTATGTCTGTGATTTGGTGTCTGTTTTGTAGATAAGTTCTTTTGTATCATATTTTAGATTCCACATGTAAGTGATACTTATTTGTCTTTCTCTGTCTGACCTCACTCAGTGTGATAATAACTAGGTTCATCCATGTTGCTGCAAATGGCGTTATTTTGTTGGTTTTTATGGCTGAATACTTTTCCAGTGTACACATGTACCACGTCGTCTTTATCTGTTGATGACGTGTCAGTGGACATTTAGGTTGCTTCCATGTCTTGGCCGCTGTAAATATAAATAGTGCTGCTGTGAACCTTGGGGAGCATGTGTCTTTTTGAATTAGAGTTTTCTCCAGGTATGTGCCCAGGAGTGGGATTACTGGATCATATGATAACTCTCTTTTCAGTTTTTTAAGGAACCTCCGTACTCTTTTTTATACTGGCTACACCAATTTACAGTCCCACCAACAGGAGGGTTCCTTTTTCTCCACACCCCCCCCTCCAGCGTTTGTTATTTGTAGACTTTGTAGTGATGGCCACTCTGGCTAGTGTGAGGTGATACCTCATTGCAGTTTTCTTTTGCATTTTTCTGATAATTAGTGATGTTGAACATTTTCTTAGGAACCTATTGGGACATCTGTATGTCTTCTTCAGGGAAATGTATGTTTAGATCTTCTGCCCACTTATCATTGAGTTGTGTAATCTGTTTGTGTATTTTGGAAATTAAGCCCTTGTCAGTCATGTCATTTGCAAATATTTTCTCCTAGATCGTAGGTTGTCTTTTTGTTTTGTTCGTGGTTTCCTTTGCTGGGCAAAAGCTTACAACTTTGATTAGGTCCCATTTGTTTATTTTTGCTTTTATTTCTGTTGCCTTGGGAGAGTGGCCTAAGAAAACATTGCTACAATCTTTACATTGAAATCTTTGCATTTTTATTCTTCCCACACATTGTGTGTTTTTGATGTTACATTTTGCATCTTGTTCTCTCATGTGTGCGTTAACAGATTGTTGTAGTTATAATTATTCTTACTACTTTTTTTAACCTTCATATGAGCTTTATGAGTCTTTAACCCATTACCTTTACATTAGGTTATTCTGAATTATATTATATATTTCCTTTTACCACCAAGATTTATACTTTCGTATGTTTTTCTGCTACTAAATAGTGCCAGTTTGTTTCAGCTTAAAGAAGTTCCTTTAACCTTTTTTGTACAACCAGTCTAGTTGTGATCAACTCCTTTACCTTGTCAGGAAAACTCTTTATCTGTCCTTCAGTTCTGCAGGACAGCTTGGCCAGGTATAATACTCCTGATTGGAAGTGTTTGGAATGTGTTGGGTTACACGCTTCTGGCCTGCAAAGTTTCTGCTACAAAATCGGCTCATGGTCTTATGGGGGTTTCCTTGGATGTAACAAGTCGTTTTCCTTTTGCTGCTTTTAAGAGTCTCTCCTCATCTTTAACTTTTGACACGTTAATTATAATATGTCTTAGAGCGAGTCTCTCTGGGTTTGTATCTTTTAGCACTCTCTGGGCTTGCAGGTTGGGGATGTTTTTAGTCATTATTTTATCAAATAAGTGTTCTGCCCCATTTTCATTGTCTTCTCCTTCTGGGATCCCTGTAACGTGAGTGTCGGCATGCTTACTGTTGTCCCGTAAGTCTCTCAGGCTTTCTTTACTCTTTTCCATTTTTTGTTGTTGTTGTTGCTTTGGTTGGATAAGTTCCACTGCCCTGCCTTTGAATTCTGTGCTCTTTTTTTTTTTTTACTTTGTCTAGCCTGTTGTTGAATCCCTCTGTTGCACTTTCCAGTTCAGTTATTGTATTCAGCTTTGTCACTTCTGTTTGGACGTCTTAAATTTTCTCTTTGTGGGAATTCCTCTTTATTCACGCATTCTTTTCCTGTCCTCAGCATTTTTACAACTGTTATTTTGAACTCTTTTTCAGGTAAGTCACTTGTCTCTGTTTTGTTAAGGTCTTTTTTCCTGAGGTTTTATCTTGTCTTTTTGTTTGGATTTTTTTTTTTTTTTAATGTTTCTCACTTTCCTTGACTCTCTGTGTTAGTCTTTATGCATTAGACAAAACAGCCAGTTCTTCCAGTCTGGAAGATGAATCTTACTGTTCAGCCCTGCCTTGGCTGTTTGTTGTCTCTCAAACCCTTGGTCTGTCCAAGCACCTGCTTTGTTCTTAATGGGTCCTGGTGGTTGAGGCAGTGCCAGGACCTGTCATGTCTTAACGGGGAGGAGCTCAGCCAGCATCTGGAGTCATGCTGATTGGAAGCCAGACCCTCAGGCAGCAGCTGTAAGATGTGGAAACATACTTCTTCCAGGGGAAGACTGGGAGATGGGTATTTCTTGTCTTTGGGTGACAGCCAGTTAGGAATTCTTTCTTTCTTTGCTGTTGTCCTTTTGAACCATTAACACAATGCCAGCTGGTCCACAGATCCAGGCAGTCAAGGGATGTATCCACTAGGTGGCAGCTACAAAAGCTGGGGTGAGAGGTGTGTGTACAAGTCCTTTCTCAGAGACAACAGAGACCTGGAGCAGGGCAGATGGAGAGTGGGAAGACGGTACCTGCCAGCCTCCAAGTGTCTGGAGAGGACCGTAGTAGGCCTTTTGATGTGTGTTTAATTAGAAGCTGCCCCTCCCTTCGCAGCCATGAAGACAAGCTAATTGGCCTCTTTCACAGAAATATTAGACCTTCTATTCAGCTACATCTCCGCAGTGCCATGGGGTGGAGAGCTGGTTAAGAACTCTTTCTCTGTTTGTTACAGTCTTGTGGGGCCAGTGAATATATGCTTAATGGCCTTCAGAGCCATTAAGGGGTTCAGGGGTTATCTTCTTGGCAGCGTCTGCAAAAACCAGGGCACCAGATGTGTGCACAGTCTCATTCCTGGGAGGTCCTGGTGACCTGGAGCAAGGCAGAGACAGAGTGCAGAGGTGGCACCCCTGATCTCAGTGGTCTTGGGGTGGTATTGCCTCTGGATGTGCAGTGAGTTAGGCACGTGTTCCTGGGACTGAAACTTTAAGATAAGCAAATAGGCCGCTTTCACAGAGAGACCAGGCACTTCTCAGCCAGCTGCCTGGGTGCTGGTTTGTGCGGGTGGTCAGACGGGTCTGTGCCAGCCCAGGACGCCTTCGCAGTTCACTTGCTCATTGCTGTTGTTGACACGAGCCTGCTTGCTTTCAAAGCCAGATATTTGGGGTTTCATCTCTCAGGTGCAGGGCTTAAAAGTTGGCATGCCTGATGTGGGATTCAAACCCTTTGCTCCTCAGAGAGAAACTTGGAGCTGTGGGAGTCCCCCCCAGGTTGTGTGTCCCTGGTGCGGGTGGGGTTGGTGGCCACATTGTGCCTCGGGCTCCCTATCTGCTTCAGTGTGGAGGAATCACTCAGGGAGTTTAGGGGTTCTTTCTAGAGGAAAGTGCTCCTTGTTTAGCTGTAGCTTTGATGTGTCTGTGGGACGAAGTGAGTGCAGGATGCTCCTATGTTGTTACCTTGAGCAAGGACTCACTTGCATTATTTTTGTCAAATGACTGAAAACTTAATCAGAGAAGTTCTGTGCACCCAGACTGACAATTGCTATTTTTCCATTCACTGAAATGTCACCAAACTACGTCTAGTTACCCACAAAGGTGACATCAGACTTAGGGGTACCAATCGTAAAAGGCATTTGGCATGGGCATGTGAAAGGACCACCTTTCCTTTGAAGCAGATTCACCAGTGTTAATAGTTACTTGTTTCTCAGAGATGTGCACCTCTGTCATGATTGTGGCTGAGCTGAAAAAGTCCTGTTAACTTTCAGATTTCTAGTCTTTGCATGTAGAATTGGCCACCATTAAGTAAGCTTTTTGCTGCATGTAGAATTACACTGCTAAACCAGAATGTGCTTTTACAGTCACGTGTCTCCCCTTTTGCTTTTATTTTTTCACTTTCTCATGGCACTTGGTGAACATCCTTTATGACCCTTTTGATCACTAGGCATGGCGACCAGTGGTGGCAGCCCTGAGGCTGATTCTGTTGCATGTGTGTCTCCGGTTTTGTTTTTGTCCCGCGTTTGTTCCCCTTGTCCCCTACCTTCTGCTGTCTCTTTCCTGATACCTCACCGTTAGAAAGTCACCTGCTCCTTCCTTCCACCAGGCCGCCTCCAGTGGGGAGATCTTGAACACACCCCATCCCCAGAGCCCAGGTCCCTTTGAGGAAGTCTTCTGTAAGAGGTGCCAACCTCAGTTAATCACAAAGTAATGGCGTTACTTTAAAATTTAACTCCTAGAGCATTCGAACACCGAAGTAATATTGCTATTTATTTTAAAAAAGGAAAACATAAAATCACTAATACTGTATGACTAGAAGTAAAAATAATAATGGGAGGCAGTTGGGCCGGTTTCAGAATTGAATTAATCTTTTAGCAGTTGACAGATTTCTTAAAAGCAGTTTCTTAATTTTGATTAAAACAAGAGGGAAATATTTGTCCCAGTAAGTAATTATCGTTAATGGTTTGATGCCTGTCATTTCAGATTTTAAAGTGCATCTACCAGTATATTAATACAGACTTTTATAAATTTTTTTCCCTAAAAATATAGACATACATTCCATTCTGTGAGTTGGTATTTTTGACTTAATGGTCTATTTTAGATACGTCACCTTTTTGTCTTACATCTAACTCCACTGTAGGAAAACTTGTGGTGTTTCACCAAAAAGCATTCTCCTGGCCTCTGCTCTGAGATACACATCCATAATCCTATGACGGAAGTATCTTGACATATTGATAGTGTCGCATTTCTTGATACTTGAATTATTTAGATAGGTTTTCTATTATTGAAGGAGTCTAGTTTTCTTGGAACAGACTGTTCTGATCATGGTATACTGCTGTTTCAGGCTTAATGGGACTTCTGGATTCTGTATGCCTATATTGGAATGGTATTTTTTGCATCCATTTTTATAGAAGAGATTAGTTTGAAGATTTGTTTCATTTGTTACTGTGTGAGATTTTGGTAGCAGTTACATGTTAGCATCTTGAAAATGATTTGGAAGCTTTGTTAACTATCTGCTTTCTAGGATATTTGAAACAATACTGGGATTAAATAACACCCTTGACATTTTATATTAATTTTACTTTTGTGTCCTAATCTATTTTGACATTTAAAGTACCCTTTTTAAAAGAATTTTTTTTTATTGAGTTATAGTTAATTTACAATGCTGTGTCAATTTCTGGCGTACAGCAGTTTTTCAGTCATACGTGAATATACATATATTCATTTTCATATTCTTTTTCCCCATAAGCTACCACCAGATCAGAATAGATAAACAACTTTATACTGTATAGCACAGAGAAATATAAAATACCCTTTTAATAACTGACAATTCTTGGGTCATATCCCACCCAGATTTTCAGATGTAGACGTGTTTTCAGACACAGACTTGTGTATCATGTTTTACAAAATGCTTTAAGTTTCCTTTCATAGTTGGTTCTTTCCCCTTATTAATTCCTTAGTTCCTATTTTTGTTTTCCTTTTCTCCTAATTTGTTTTTCCACAGAACCACTTCTTAGGTTTATGGGTTTGTTTTTTTTTCCCTTTTACTTTTTTTCTCTTTTCTAATTTATGACTTCCTGCCTTTTTTCTACGTTTTCCTGCCATTTATTCTACATTTTCTTTGCCTCGGTGCTTTCATTGCTCCTTTGTAACTTAAACATTCAAATGTTTAGTTGGTTCATCTTCATTATAACTGATGAAGGAGTTTGCCTGTATTTTAAATAAGCTAATTTTAGCTGATTACCATTTATTTCCATACAGGATTTATATTATTTTCTAGATTTGCACTTTATTCTTACTGAATTTTAACCTAAGAGTAGGGTTTGTGGGTCTGTGTGTTTGTTTTTTTGTTTTGTTTTAATTTCCAAGTTATTTTTAGAGTTTTCTAATTAATAATTTCTAGTTTCATTATTTTCGTATAATTTCTGTAGCACTGCTTTTAGGAAGTGATAGCAATTTCATTTTGTGTAACAATTGCATTGGCCAGATTTGTAAATATTTTCCATGGCCTTTGAAAAGGAAGTATCCTGTTTGTAAGGTTTTAGACATAGTTTTACATAATGTATTTTATTAATTATATTGTTTTCTAGTTTTTGTGTATTTGATCAGTCAGACTGGAGAGAGGTATGTTAAAATATCTACGGCTATTGTATTTCTGTCGGTTTCTTGTTTTTCTCTCCTATTTTCTTGTATACTTGACCATTGAACTACTCAAGTTACAGGTGCCAACCCCCACGCAGCCGGAAGTCTGCTAATAACTTTATAGTTGGTCTCTGTATCCACAGTTCTCTACCCTCAGATTCGACCAATCACGGACCAGGTTAAAACTGTGGGACACATTTATTGAAAAAAAAATCTCGTATAAGTGGACCCACATGGTTCCAGCCTGTGTTGTTCAAGGGCCAACTGTGCGTATATTTCAGTTCCGTGTCTTTTGGTGCCTCGAGGGTGCCTGTGTCTTCACTGCGGTTCACACAGCTCCATCAGCGTGGCCCGCCCCCGTTTTCCTGTTGCTCATTTTGCCTTCGCTTCGGTTGTGCCTGACTGTGACACCGTGAGCCCCTGACCCATTTGTGCATCGCCTGCCTGTGGTGTGTTTCCCAGCCTTTTACTTTCTGCCTTTGAGTTGCTTTGTTTTAAGTGTGTGTCTTGTAGACGTCGTACAGTTTGTAGATGCTCTACAGTGAACTCTTCTAAGAGGTGATTATGTCCTGTTTTTCACATTTTTCATTTCAGGAAGGAAAATTACACAGTAAATAGGTTTCACAGGCCCAGTGTCTCTCAGACTTGTTTCTTGCCCAGCTCTTCCTAAAGTGACTGCTCTTGACTGTTGACAGTTTCTGTTGTGCCAGGTTTTGTTTCTATGGTGCTGTGCATAGGTGCGGTGTTTCTTTATATTTTTATTTCCATGTAATATAAAGATACTTCAATAAAAATAGTTCTGTGTATTATTGGTTGCATGTTTCTTTGGATGTGGCGCTGGCAAAGTCAGCCGGTTATCTTTATAGAGTTTCTCAAAAATAGTCTTTGGCTCCTGGTGTGGTACGATTGCCTACATTAGGCAATTATTAGCTGTTGAAAACAGTTCATTTAATTTCACTGGTTCTGAATTCTTTCCAAGTTTTGAAAATGGCGTTATGAGAGCTAGCACTGACTTATGGGGGTACGTAAAAGGACATTCCTGTTTGATACTGGCTCTGACTATTCTTCTTGCCCTTGCATGGGAAGATTATTTAAAACCTTAAAAAAGCATGAAGCTCTGCATTAGGGAAGCTATTTTGGTACCAGTCTCAAAGAACAGATTGCTGTTTCTTTCCCACCCTAATGAAACTAGGTCACTGGCTCTTGGCACAGCTCCATGATGTGAGATTTATTTGATGTTCAAGTGCGCTCTCTAGAAATAGTGATGCACTGTCAGCAAGGCCACTTTTCATCTCATGAGCATAATTTCCAGTGCCCTGGAATTAATTTATTTCTTGACCTGTTAATAGTTACCCTTGGTCAGGAGCATTTCAGAGGCAGAGGAAGCGTCTGGAAATGGTCATGGTCACCCTGTTAGATGATAAATTATGGGGTTTCTGTTCAGCTTGAAGGTTTGGCTTGTTGAAGTAGTTGATACTTTGTGAAAAGCAAGGAGCTGTTTGTTAAGCAAACTTTTACCTGATGCTGTGGCAGGATTTGCTGGCTCAAGTGATTGAGAATCCTCATCTAATATATGTATTTTTGAATTCTGTTTTACTGTGGCCATCTGTAAACACAGTTGGGGAAGTTCCCTGTTCCATTCACTAGCCAGCAGCAGGTGATCGGAAAATAAGGAGTAACCATCGGATTCTTCTAAAATGAATTATCTGCAAGTCCTAAAATAGCTGATAATTTATATTGAGCACTTTGAAATCAGTTATGTATTAGTTCAGTATTTCAGAAAGAGATTGAGAAAATAAATATATGAACTATTATAAAACCAGTAACCTCGCTGAGTGTGGATCCTGGAGTGGGCTGAATCCTCGCTCTGTGGCCTTGGGAGAGGGACTTGCCCTGTGCCTTTGTCTCCTAACCCATTAAATGTGATAGTAGGCATGAGTGTTTTTTATAACGGCATCGTGGGGATGAAGGGGGTAAATGGACACGCGCTTTAAAAGTATGCTGGCAGATGAGGAGTCTCAGCACGTGTGGAGTGCAGTTCCCACAGTGTCCGGCTTCACGGGTTTGTGTTGGTAAGTGTCCTTTTTCCCCTCGCTCCCCCTGCCCCTTCCTTACCTAATAAATTGTCACTGTTCTGTGTGGTTGGGGGTACCTGCTTCTGTTTAATTCCGCCAAGAGGGCACATCATGGGAATAGCGTCACCTGACCTGCTCGGGAAATGTATTCCAGCGGGATTTTCCATGGAGCTTAACTGAACAGGAGGTTTTCCAGACTGTGGAACTAAAGCAAGGGTGCAGCCTGGTAAGGAAGTCTTGTGGGTTTGGAGTGTGTTCTGCTCTTCAGTTTCGTGTATTTGTCTGTTTTCTGTATGCTTTTCTGTGTTATTTGAAGTCCACTTTCATCTTAGCATTATTGTCAATTTACGTAGATTTATTTAATATGAATTTAAGTTCTTTATTTTTCAGAAACGTAAATGATGTTGAGCTGCTAATCTGATATTTATTTACTTCATTCTCCCTTCACTTCATACACTCGACTTTGCAATTACAGAATTTTTGCTAAATTGTTTTTTTGTAAATTTGACAACTTTGAGAATGCCTTGGAAGATAAGTATCCTCAAGTCTGAAAGGATTTGGATGTTTCTGTGTAACCCATATTAAGATCACATCATTAGGTGCTGGAATGAGACCTTGATAACATCCTGTCCTCTTCCAGTTGGTAATTTGTTAAGAGACAAGCTGAGGCGTATTCGGAATTTTAAGATTTTGAGCAAAAATCTATCTGAATTGGGCAGTGCCAAGCCAGACGGGGTTAGGAGCATTCCACCAACAGGAAGCTGGGGAGAGACTTTTACAGAGAAAAGATGGAAGCAAAATCAGGAAACTATTGACTGGCTGTAGCTGAAAGCCTAGTTGTTTGGTTGTGATCCATTGCTCTTAGCGTTTTGATTTTGTAACTTTGAGGCATTTACAGGCTTAGATTTTGGTTTGCATACAGAGGCCACCGAGGCATTTAGAGCCACCTAGTCTAACGGCCTCCTTGTTTACTTAATGTAACAAGTCAGCTCTCTTTGCCAGTTTGGCTGTGCCCTCCCCGCGTCCTCAGCCCTGAGTGCTTCCGGGGAGGGCACCCAGGATTTCTGTTGCCTCTTGTGGCAGCAGCATCTCTAGCCCAGAGCTTGTGAGATGCAGGCGCTTAGTATCTGTTCTCTGAATGAAATAAATTGGATTTCTCTGAATGTTTTATTTTCTAGGATTTTTAGGAGCGTTACCCAGAAATCATGCTTGTCTGTTCTTTGCACGAGTTTCTGCTGGTTAACCGTGTGTTTCGTACATTTGTTTTCTCCCTCTGTTGCTTTCTTTGTTGAAGTTTGTTTTTAACTAGGCGTGTTTCAGTGCCTTTTGGGGATAGATTCTTCAGATTCCAGGGAGCATGTGAAACCTGTTTCCCTCCTCTGAATAGCAGGTCTTGAGAGGGGCTTCTTATGCCCCATCCTTTGAGCCTAAGGAAACTGAACAAGAAAGGAGCCAGTTGTCTTTCTGGAACTCCAGCAAACCTGGCCAGCCCTTTCACACCTCTGAGAAGAGAGAAAAGAAAGTAGATTAAGATTCAGGAGTTTTTTTGTGTTTTGTGGCTGCCCAAAATTAAAGCTGCAGGGGGAAAAAACAGAAAAAAACCAGAGTGTCGGTCAGAGAGCTCAGACCCTTTTAAAGTGCAGACGGCTGACTTTGCACAAGCCAATGAGTGCTCCGTGACTGGAGCAGCCAGCCCCCCCAAGTCCCTGTTATTTGGGTCACTGTGCGATTCATTTTGGCTGATGTTTGCTCCTGAACATCCGCACATGCGTGCTGTTCTTGATGCTTTGAAAACCTTTCAGTTGAGTAATAGAGACGTAGAGGGTTTAAAATACTTCAGCTTGGTGCCTTTATTTTGTGCCACTTGAAGTAAGTGTAACATTTCCAATGCCAGCTGATACTGCAGAAATCCAAATTGCTGTGCAAATGCATGAGGTTTAGCATGTGCATTTTAGCCTGTTCTCACACACAGCGCTAACAAACAGCCCACCTCCCTGATGCTTCCATGCTGGTCATTGTCGCAGAAGCCTTTGTCATGCAGGTATCAGGAAGTATGTGCACTCCAGGGAAGAGCTTTCTCTTTGGTATTTGTACCAAATAAAGTTTATTTACACCACTATTGTGATGTACCTGGTTTTTTTTTTTTTTATCCCCCCCCCCCCCGCATCTGAACCTCTTTCTAAGTCTGTGGGTCCCTGCTGAATGGGTTTAAGTGGGTACCTGCTAGCAGAGATTTCTGCCCAGGATTTTTAGTTTAAAGCTGGACCATCAGAGGTAGGGACAGTGAAGGTTTGATGGGGACTTTGTCTACGTCCTAAGGGACTGGGTCCTTACTGGACACAGCCTTCTCTTTGTGGGCTGAGGCTGCCGTCCTGGCTCGTGGTGACTCTCGGTTCTGTTTAGTAAACATAGTTCTTTAGCATTTTTGGTTATTCTTGGAGTCATCCAGAAAGCGTTCAGTAAACCTCTCTTGTGCGTAAATCAGCCAGAGTGGGTCTGCACTGCCAGCAGCCAAGAAGCCTGACTGGCGCAGCTCGCCGTCTTTGTACCGTCTCCCACCGCTTTCCCTCGGGAGCTGTAGTTGGTGGTCCAGTGCGGGTGCTGTGTACCCAGAATTTTGTTCTCCTTTTTCTTTATAGTACGTCCTATGCCTAGTATGTCTGACGTGATGTTTCTAGTAAAGCTTTTTTTTTTTTCTGGTTTATACGTCTGTGAGATGTGTTCGTTTCTTTGCCTAGTGTTTTACTGAGTGTTTATTATGAACCAGGCGCTTGTAGTGGCTGGAAAAATACAGCAGAAAATTAAACAGACCACACCCTTTATGGAGTCTACATTTGAGAAGGCAGACTGATAAATAAAATACGTAGTTACGTTAGATGGTGATAAATGTGGTGATGACAAAATTAAGCAAAGGAGGAGAGAAGGCGTGCTGAAACAGAAACCCATTAGGACGGGGGGCAGTGGTGGAGAGGTGATCTGGGAAGACATAACGAGATGTCCCAGGGGCCTCCCCAGTAGGGGTGACGAGCATGCTGGCACCCTTGCTCCAGTTCTGCTGGAGCACGTTGGAGGCACAGGAAGGAGTAAGGCTCACCCACAGCACTCACTGCTTCTGGACCACTTTGACTCTGGAGATGTGCTGGTCAGTCCAGCACAGGGATGGCAGATGCAGACAGCAGGTGGGCAGAATTTTAAAAGAGCAGCCTGAGTTCACTTCAGCAAGTATAGGTGTAATGAGATTAAATATAGATGTGTGTGTATATATAACATATATATAATACATGTGCAGTTTTTCGTAGAACATAGTTTTAAAAGTGCATTCAGATTTAAGAGTTAGCATTTTAAATACTCTAAAAATGTAGGCACCTGGTCTATTAAGTCCAGCCCGCGTGCTTGCATCCTAGTGTCTGGTTTAGTTGACCCACCATGTGAAGGATGTGTAGGAGCACCAGGTTGCAGACCCACATGGCCCTTCCAGGGGAGCTGCTGTGGGTTCTCCGTGCTGAGCACACACTAGAGCATTGCACACTGATGCTTACACGCTAGTACAAGGTGTGTCGGAAAGCCTAGGCGTAGCAAATGAGAGGCATTGTGAAGACTTTTGTATTTTTTTATGAAAGAACTAACATTTTATTATGCAGAAAAGCTATAAATGCATCATTTGTCGAAGTGATTGTCACGAGGAAAACCCTGCTGAACATCAGGTGTTCTTTCCCCACCTGTACTTCAGCAAACGCCTCGTGGTGGAATATTTATTTTTGTCAGTGTGAAGATTACAGAAAAGCTAAGCAGAAGCAATCTTAATATCTTGTTGATTACACTCCAGAAAGAAAAATGGCAGAACATTAAGCCTAAATGCCATTTGCTATAATTACCCCGTGTGAAATGTAACTGGTAGCTGTCAAGCTTTGATTGAAACTCACTGAAGGTTAGCACCAGCTGCATGCATTCATTGTCTCTGGGAGCAAATGCGCAAAACCGCAGCCACAATTTGGAAGCAAGCTTTTTTGTATTTAATTTGTTGTGAAGTATTTTACGATTGAGTTTGGATGAATGCTGCTGTAACTTCCAGTTTATTTATTTATTTATTTTTCATTATTTCCAACAGGCAAACTCCTGTTATGTTAAATACGAGGTACTCTGTGTAAGGGGTGTTTCCATATTTCATAGTACTGAGTATTTAGAGAAAGGGAGCTTACTATTTTAAAGAAGTGTTTTGAAACATTTATCTAATAAATACTTGAACTATTAATATTTAGCTTTTTCTCCATATATGAAACCCAGTTTATACAGTGGCATTTTTTAAGGCAGTTTGATCGTATTAGAATCTTCATAAAGTTTGTCTTTTGAAAAGTGTTGAAACAGACCTATTGTCTATAGCAAAGTGATGAATATTAGCTGGCGAATTTATTTGTGTACAAGTATGTTTTCGTGGGTGGAATAGATAGTGTTTGATTTGGCAGCTGCCACGTACAGCGCCAGATACGCTGTACCAGCATCTGTCACAGATTGAGTCTGTCTTCACATTGATCGCAGTCTGAATTGAGCAAAAACTCTATGCAGAGCCCAGACAGAATGTGTTTATTCCTTGACTCCCCTGCAGGGAGCGTCTAGTGTGAGCCCCCCCCGAGAGTCACAGCTGTGTGAATGCGGCTGAAATTCATCGAATGACACCAAGGAACGTTGCGGTGCTGCTGGACAGTTGATGGTTGCAGCAGACGTTTGCTGCTTGTTGGCCACCTAGCATTCTCCTTTCTGAAAACACTCCAGTTTCCAGGAGGGGAACTCTGGGCCTGTTCCCGCTAGGGAGGGAGCTGGAGTCCTGCCTCCCTCCCTTGGGCACGGAACCTCGCCACCCTCGGGTGTGGGGGCTCCCCCCCAACCCCGGCCTCTCCCAGAACACGACCCACTGTGGCCCTGCCAGGTGTCCTGACTGGTGCCTGCCCGTTGCCTTCCAGAAATCCCCCTTTCCTTACGCTAATCAGAACCAATTTCAGTTGCTTATCACCTTCACCACAATTTTAATTGGTTAAAGATGCATATCCTTCTCAAGTCTAAGGTGATAATTTGATTTCAGTGAAAGTGTCCAGTTGGTGGCAGTTTCAGACCCCATTGCTCGGAGACAGACCACACTTGCCCTGTAAACCCTGCCAGGCGATCCCTTTTCATCTTCTCTTGGTTACTGTTTGAGACATAATTTATACAGGTCTGGATAGCAGGCTGTAAAGGTATTTGGTGGTATTTTTCTGTTGGCTGAATTATATTTAAAACTGTAGGAATCCTTCCCAGTGCCCGAGTGTTAAAAGCCAGTTAGTTACTGGACGGTGTGTATTGTAAAAGGGCAGCTGAAATAAAATGTTTCTTCAACTGATTTTTTATTTAATGTAGGTTTTTTTTTAAAAAGCAAGCAAAGTATGTCATTTTCTCTTTTGTAGTTTTAAAGCAATAGTTTTAGGGTTAGAAGATGACTAAACTTGAAGCGTTACATTTTAAAACTCACTCATGTAGAATAAAATATGCCTTTATCATTGAAGACAATTGTTTTCTATAAAAATCTAAATGTTGCTGGAAGAGCTATGTATTGAAAATAAATTGCGTATTTTTTCACTCACGATGAGCTCGTGAAATGGAAAATTTGAGCATTTATATTTAGATCTGTCACTGCATGGTTTTTGTATTAGGTCACTCTCTGACCCTGTCCCATCTTTCTGCATTCAGCCCTCTGGAGAGTTAAGCATTTCTGTAGTGAATCCCTCTCTTACAAGGGAAGTTTCTCAGCTCTTGGAAAGAGTTAATTGTCTGAATCATATCACTGAATAGGATAGACCTGGGGAAAGGCTAGCGCGGCTAGCTTTTTGCTTTGTATTCATTTTTATTAAATATATGCTTCTCTTCTGTTCTCTGAGCTTAGATGTATTCTACACAGTATATTATAACAGTTATATGTGGATTTACCTCAGAGTACCTAGATTTGGCAATGTGTATGCTAGAAAGGTTTCAAGAGAAGACCCCGACTTTCAAAAGAAAGCTGTGAAATAGTTGCAACTGGTATATTAGCATAAACAGTAGGAACTTGGAGTTTTAAAAAATGTGTATGTGGCGTGTACAGAGCGTTACATGTTTCTCAGTGCAAGCGTGCGTGTGTGCTCTTCGTGTATTCACGGGTTTTGCGAGCGCTTGGATTCCGTCCCCTTTCTGACGTAGGAGTGAGCGATGTTGGAGTGGGCGGCACCTGGAGGGTGTCCTTGTCGTAGAAGTGTTCCACAGGATGGGGAGGCCCGTGGGGCAGCGCTAGAGCTTAACTTAATCCGAAGTTTGGATGAGCTACTTCGTGCTTTCAAGTACAAAAGAAAGGAAAACACTGTTCTGTGCGTAAACTTTTAACGGTAATGTTGCTGAGAAGAGGTTGACTCTGTGGATCTTTAGTTTTCATCTGAGTGCCTCCTCAGAGTCTGCTGGACTTGATGTTTGAAGACCAGACTGTGTGTAGTTAAAGCTGGGAGTTAGTGGGACAGATCTGTGAGTCCAGGAGTAGGAATAGGGTTCTGGGCAGGAATGTGATGTTTGTGGTGGGAGGGGCCAGACCCAGCCAACCCGCACTACTGTCCGTCCAGGAACTGGTGTGGAGAAGGTGGTAGGAGCCTTAGGGACGGGGAGCAGTCACAGAGTAGGGAAGAGAGACAAGGAAGGGGGAAGCAGTCTCTTTTTCTGCCCCTCTGTGCTGCCTGGGGCACCCACTGCACTGGAGAGGAGATGGCCGAACATCACCCGTGTGAGACTCGGGCTCCCTGGAACCACCGACAGCAGGAACAGGACATGGCAGTTGAATGGGTTGATCTCTTAAGCTGAAGCCACAGCAAAGGGAGAAAGACGTGCGTGCCCGCAGCAGCCTCACGTCCACTTTGCACCTGTGGGGGGTGGCGTGGGGCAAGCAGATGAGGCCCAAAGAAATTAAAAAAAAAAAAGCAAGCAACTGAAAATGTACATCTGAAAACATCGGGTTATTCTGCCTGGCTGTTACAGACATTAAACAAAAACCAGACACCACCACGAAAAGGGAGCTGGTGAACAATCAAAGGGAAAGACAGGCCCCGTTTTGCGTCGTGAAGGTTTGGAGTTAAGGCTGGGTGTAAGTCGCTGACCCAGTCGTGTGGCGGGTCACTGGTTATGGCTGGGACGCTGGTTGTCCACAGTTTCACATTTGGAAGCTGGCGTACCTCCAGCTCGTGCATCGCTGACTCTGGGTCTTAGGGATGCATCGGTGGGTTAAGCTGACACTTCCTTTCCTGTTACAATACAGAGACCTGCGTCCCAGGCTGGAGGTCTGGTTTTACTCCTGATCACCTTTGTGCCTCTAAAGCGCTCTACTAAAACAGACCTGAAAGGGGACACGTGCACACAGGGTTCCCGCAGTCTGTCACATGCTCATAGTTTCCCTAAAATCTTAATTTATTTTACAGTTTATGTAGAGTTTTCAGTCTAGCCTATAGAATGTTTATATTAAACGTGTGCCTTTTAAGTTACCCATGAATAAGATATTAAAGAGGGGGAGGGAGCCCTACCTCTTTCGTCAGTTAGTGGGCGAGATGTGAGTGCCCGTGCCCTAGACACGGGGCCACAGACACCCAGCTCGGGGGCTCCTCTTACTTGTTAAAGACGAGCACTGACTTGTGTGGGGCCTGCGTTCCCTCCTGGGCGATTATTCTGTGAAATCTCATGTGACACTTGCTGTAAGGAACTCTTGCTCTGATTACAAAATCAAAGTATATGACAAACTCTTTCTTACAAAATGGCTTTTAGATGTTGTGTAATTCTTATCCATAGAGGCCAGTCACAGAGGACTTTGCTCAACAAAATTTATTACTGTAGAGGCTGCAAATGATCAAATTCTGTTTGCTTGAAACATCCTTGGAAGGTAGTCATCAGTACGTGACATTTCGTTACGCTGTCATCTCAGCTTTTGCCTGTGAGCCTGACTTTCCAGTGTAGGCTTAAAGACCATTAAGCCTTCTGGCCACGGAGGTCCACGAGGCAGTGAGCACTGCCATTTGCCATCTGCCCATTTTAAGGCCTCATCAAAATGAAAGCACAGACTGTACAAGAAAAGAAAAAAGGTTTAGTCGTTAACCAGTACATAGCCAAGCTAAGGGAGAGGCCTCGTTAACAACTGAGTTCTCAACAGCGTTTTTGGAATGTCGGAGGTGAGACAGGTTGAAAAGCCCTAGTAGCCTAGATGTGCTGCACGATGGCGTCTGAAGATGTGGGGCGCAGGCCATCTTTCTCAGGGAATCGTGGAGGCTCAGCGTCAGTAGCCGTTCAGAGCTGACACCTTGGACCCGTGGCTTCCATAAGCAGGGTGTGACTGAAGGGCTGGTCATCAAACTGTGGTACAGATAGGTCCCCCAGCGCCCCTCTCCCAGCGAAAGTGCACACGCTCACAACGTGCGCACAGACGTCCTCAGAGCAGACGGAGGTGGCACGTGTTATTAGGCAAAATAGGCAAAAATTGTTTCTGCTTAGGATATGAAACTAAATTCTGATAAGGGTTTCGGTACCGCAGGAAAGCCCTCCTTATCTGGGGATGGGGAGGATTTCCTCCTCAACAGTCAGGTTCCCTTTTGTTTACACCAAGGAAGCCTGCCCAGCCTGGTCAAACACAGTCTAGAATTTCCAATTTGAGACGAAGCCCTTCTAGGGGGAAAAAAAAAATAGACCAACTAACAGAGCCGAGAACAGTAATCCCCATCTTCCTCTTTTTTCATCTTTTTTTTTTTAACATTTTTTATTGATTTATAATCATTTTACAATGTTGTGTCAAATTCCAGTGTAGAGCACAGTTTTTCAGTTATACATGAACATACATATATTCATTGTCACATTTTTTTCGCTGTGAGCTACCACAAGATCTTGTGTATATTTCCCTGTGCTACACAGTATAATCTTGTTTGTCTGTTCTACAACTTTGAAATCCCAGTCTGTCCCTTCCCACCCCGCACCCCTTTATATGAACAGAGAACGAAAGGGTCGTTGGGTTTACAAGGAAAATTGACAGAATGAAAGGAAAAAAAAACACGGGCCCTAAGGAAGCAGCTGATGCAGCAGCAATGATATTACAAGAAAAGGCTATTAGATTTATTACTATTTTTTAAAAAGGATTACTGAAATGAAAATCTAAGAAAATACAAGTGAAGTAATCTTCCAAAATGTACAGCAAAGACCAGAAGAATGCCGGAAGAGATACGTGGGAAAGGAGTCTGTGAGGTTCGACACTTGACTTAATAGAAGTGGGAGGAAAGCAACAAGAGAGAAGTGTGAAAACAGAAGGGAAGGCAACTCCCGGAGGCAGAGGTGACACGTGTCTTTATACGAAAAGGGCCCCTTGAGAGCCAGCACGAGTAACAGAAGCAGCTCATCCATGGGTGTGCATTTGTGGAGGATCGGTGCTTCAAGGATGAAGAGGAGACTGTAAAAATGTTCAGAGAGGGAGAAAACAAATTGTCCATCGACGAAGAAGTGTCCAGCTTAGAGCGGCAATGTCTTCTCAGTTTTAACGGTGGATATTCTAAGTATTGCCAGCAAGATCCAAAGGGTAAACACACTTTTTTTTAAACCCAGAATTCTGTATCTGACAAACTACCACTTAGTTGTGACAGCAGAATAAAGGCATTTTCAGGTGTACAAGGCCTGGAAAGATTGGCTTCCCGAGTACTGTTATTAGGAAGGTAGTTGGACGTGTGCTCCAGCCAAACAAAAGAATAACCAATAAAGACAGGCTTGGCCTTCTGGAAATAGAGGACTCAACCTAACTGGGCATCAGAGCAAACCCAGGAATAATGGGAATAAAATAGATCCAGACGGCAATCGTTCCAAACTGGAGCCAGGAGTGTGAGACATCTGAGGGAGAGGAAGGATTGACAGCCTGGGGATGTGTTACCCCCAGCCCCACACTCTACCAGAAAGAAAACCATTAGGAACCCCAGGAAAAACTCCTATTTTAGCCTAAATATGGGAGGAAAGGCCTTGCTTTTAAGCAGTCCGTGCCAAAGAAATGGGTCCATTTAATCTTAAAAGTAGAGCTTTTTTTTTTTTTTTTTTTTTTTTTTAATCTTGGAGTGGTCACAGGATCATGGCATTGAGTTTGTAAAGAATGAAGTGTAACGTTAGCACACCTCTTGGCCTGGCATTAAATAATATTTATACATCATAATGTGAATGCTGGTTGTTGATTTTCAACTTTTAGAACCAGTCTGTGATCAGAAAGGTTTGGTTGCTGTTTACTTCAAGATACGAATGCTGACAGCCTTGATGCTGTTAAAGGAGAAGTGTGGCTGACCCCAGGTGAGCTGCGGAAGGGCAGAGGAGAGGTGTGTGATGGCTCCAGTATCTGAGGAATTGAGACGCAGAGTCAGCTTAGTGGAGCAGGGAATTTATATTCTGTATCCTTGAAATCGTAAGTAATTATAAAACGGCTAAATACTGAGAGGGACAGGTGAAGATTAATGATGATGAACTAAATTTTAATTTTTAAATCTAGGAAAATCAATAGATACTACGTCAAGTCGTTAAATCTAGAAACTTTTAGATAAGAGTGTATTATTTGGGGATACAGAGAGAACTATCAGAGGAGCAAAAAACGAGAACAGTCGGAAGTTCTCTGGGGGATGGGCTCAGGGTGTGCAGGAAGGGTGCACACACATACATCCTACTGTACTATTAGATTTGTCCTACGCGTACATATTTTGAGAAGACACCAGACAGGCAGCTGGCCCCCGGGCCCGTCTGCCAAGCCCCGAAGCGCTGATTAGGGGCACGGGCTCTGGAACTGGACCACCGAGGTACGAATCTCAGCTCCCCCACTAATTGTGGGAGGTAGTTTTCTCATTTTTAATATGAAGGTAATGGAAGTACCAGGCCACAGGGTGTCGTGAGGTCAAGTACGTAACGTACTTGCAAACAGTGCCTGGCCCCGGCAGTGGCTCTTGCCGCTTAGCCACTGGAATAGGGTCCAGGCGGCCGTTCAGTTTACGCTCATGAGCTGGGTCACCACAGGGGGAGCACGGGAGGCCGTGTCTGTGCTCAGCAGGGGCAATGCTGTCCTGCTGTGTGTGAGGAGAGTGGGGAGACCCTGGCAGCTGGGCCCGGGTTCTGGTACCTCTTATAAATGATCCCGCTGTCCCCAGGTCACCTCTCCAGGGTTAGGAACGTAACGCTACGTTGAACTGTTTCTATGGGAAGACAGATTCGAAGCAAATTGTCTCCGTTTATACTAAATTTTACAGGAACATAACTAATGTAACACTAAGGTTGGCAGGTATTAAATATACAGATCGGCCTTTAAAGATGTTTCAAATAACTAATGTATTTTGATGGCATTTTGCAAGAATGTATTTACAGAACTGAGCAGTTTGTTGAAGAGTATGAACTATATGGAATATAAACATGAAATGCTTTTAGTTTTCTCCAGTTACTGTGTTCAGCTGAGCTTTTACAAAATCTCCTTTTTCTTTTATTAGTTCATTTCTTGATCGATCCCATCACTCCCTAGTTACCTTTGGTTGTTCATGAGTTTAGCCCAGTTTGAAGCTTCCGTCTCAGGCCCAGCCTAGAAGTGTACCTTTTTCTATTTCCAGCCATACTGGAGTAACGGAGACCAGGTTTGCCCTTCTGCCTTGAATAACTACAAAATTGAAAATACACATGGAACAACTTTCTTTAGAGACTAGATACAGACAGCTCAGGTCCGTGATCCTGAGAGGAAAGAACCAAACAAGCAAAGTCCTAAAATTACAGCTCTCTGCCTAGAGGCGTTTTCTAGAGAACAGGATGAGACAGGGGGACCCAGGTGCTTTGAGATGGTCTCTCTTGGGATGCAGTGGATTAAACAGGTGAGATACAGTCTAGGAGAGAGAGCGGCTGCACAGAACGGTAGTTGCAGAAACTTGCACAGTGGTGCCCTTGAGTTTGTCGCTGATTAGGATGCACTCACACAGAGTGAAACTCTGCAAGGCCCGATGAAGAACGACCAGGTAGCTGTAAGGAGACTTACCCCCAGACCTCACACAAGAGAGACTGGGGAAAGCTGCAGCCTCTTGAGTAGCAGGGTGGAGACGCTCTGTAGGACACGATGTGAGTTAAGTAGCTATCCAGAATGGTTGTGCGAGTAGGGCCAGAACTAACCCTAACATAATGAGTTCTCTAAACCTGCCCTAACAAAGCTTAACGACAAGCCTAGTGAGGGTCCACCTGCACTGCAAAGAACTTAACTGTCTGTGGGCCACGGCCCAACGTGCTGTAAAGGGAAACAGCAGAATGCAGTACACAGCACATCAAACAATGTCTGGCAATCAATCCGAAATTTATACACAGGATGAAGCAGAAACACGTGACATAGGGGGAGAAACCGTGACTAGATAGAAGCAGATACAGCAGAGATGGTGGAACTTGCAGAAAAAGACTTCAAAATGACTTTATATTTGTGCTCAAGGATATTTAAAATGAAAATGTACGTAAGGAGAGAGCTAGAAGGTGTAAAAGAGAACCGCCTGGAACTCCTAGGGCTAAAAATCGGTCCCTGAAATGAAAAAAACTGCTGGGCGGAATTAACTGCAGACTAGATGCTGCAGAAGGGAAGTTTGGTGCATTTGACAACACAGAAGTAGAAATTGCCAAAACCAAAGCCCAAGAGAAAACTTGGGGCAGCATCGAGTGGTCTGACAGAATATAGTGAAGGTCTCAGTGCTCACAGTCAAGGTGGGGAAAGAACAATACTAAAAAAAAAAAAAAAAAAAAAAAGACCCGTCCTGTACAGTTACGTCCGTGAGAGCTCTGGGCTCCCCCCCTCCAATCCGCAGGCTCCAGGAGATCCGGAAGCACCAGAGGGTGGAGGGGGGGATGGGGGCGCATCCGCATGTGTCTGCCCTGGGTCTGCTGCACAGGGAGGGTCCCACAGGGCCCTGTGCACGTGCGCATTATTTGCTCACAAGGTTCTAGAGCCACGTCCTAGCAACAGGCCAAACAGTGTGCGCTTGGCCTTCAGCAGTATTGGCAGCTAAAGGACAGCGCTCAGAGTCCTGCTCTCTGCCCTTGACCTTACCTAAGTGCCCTATGGGCGACTACCTGAGCACACCCTGCCCCTCAGCCCCGCCCCGAGCCCTGGGGGGCCGGCACCTGCCGCCAGGGCCCGGCCACCTCCAGCCCGCTCCCCGCCATCGCCGACTGCCCCTGGCCGGCCCGGGTCACCTGGCTCTCCACCAGCTGCTGGCCGCTCGCAGGCCAGCCTACAGGTGTCCCATGACTTTACATCGACGCCTTGTAACAGCGCTTCACAGAAGATGCTCCCTGCTCCCGCGGACCCTGCGCTCCTTGCTGGGCGTCCTCAGCTCCACCTGTAGTCTGGTCCGTCGGAGGAGGGCCGTGCTGCGCGCCCAGACCTCCACGCTGTCCTGCAGCTCAGCGTCTCCAGCGGGCACAGCCACCGTCTGTGCGGTGAAGGAACAGCCCCGCACTCCTGCCCTGCCCACAACGCCCGGGTGTGCCCTGGACTCGTGCACAGAGGCGGTGTCGAGGGCCCCTGGTGAGAGCGGGAAAGGGTTGGCCAAGGAAGACCTGGCAGTCCCAGAGGGGGAAGATCAGAGGAGCCCGGATGGCACCGGGGGTGAAGAACCCGAGAGAGGCCCCGTTTCTTTCATTCCGAGGCCCGGGTCTCTGCAGAGGAACCTCTGTGCCAAGAACTCAGAAGACGTCTGCGTGGAGAAACCCCAGACCTCTTGCGTGAGCTCCTGCTCCCGGAGAGATGCCATCAACAGCTCGTACAGCTCCTCCCAGGGTTCCCCGCCAGTGCGGAGGAAGAGGGGTCCCGCATGCAGCGGACTGCCCCCGAAACCCTTGAAGAAATCGAGGAAGAAGAGCCCCTGGCCTCCCGCTGCAGCTCCGGTGGTCTCACCGCAGACGAACTGGCCCGACAGGGATGCAGACACAGCCAGAGGGCCGAGGGGAACCGAGGGGAACACATCCGATGGTCCCAGGCCCCGAAGATGCAGGTTTTCTCTGCTGCGACACAGGCGAGGGGAGCCCCTGAGGCTGCCCTCACCCCCTGAACTGGGTTCCCGAGTCACCTCGGAAGACCTCAACGTGGAGAAGAAAGCAGCGTTCCGGCAAATCAATAGCATGTTACGGGGTGAGATGGAGGCCGGCTTGGCTCCCCCGCCCTCCCCGGACGCTGAGGTCACCCCCAAGGAGACCACTCCACCCTCTCAGCCTCTGCCCTCGGGGGCTCCCCAGACCACCAGTAGGAGCATCTTGCCCCCTCTGCAGGCCCCGCAGATGGCCCCTAGTAGTGACCAGGCCTTCGTCACCCCCGCTCAGGGGACTGGGGTCACCCCCATGAATAGCAGTGTACCCTCTCGGCCTCTGCTCTCGGGGGCTCCCCAGACCACCAGTGGGAGCATCTTGCCCCCTCTGAAGGTCCCGCAGATGGCCCCCAGTGGTGGCCAGGCCTTCGTCATCCCGGCTCAGGGGACTGGGGTCACCCCCATGGAGACCACTCCACCCTCTCAGCCTCTGCTCTCGGGGGCTTCCCAGACCACCAGTGGGAGCATCCTGCCCACTCAGCAGGCCCCACAGATGGCCCCCAGTGGTGGCCTGGCCATCTTCACCCCTTCTTCGGACTCTGGGGTCACCCCCATGGAGACCACTCCACCCTCTCAGGCTCTGCTCTCGGGGGCTTCCCAGACCACCAGTGGGAGCATCTTGGCCCCTCTGCAGGCCCCGCAGACGGCCCCCAGTGGTGCCCTGGCCTTTGTCACCCCTGCTCAGGGGACTGGGGTCACCCCCATCAATAGCATTGTATCCTCCCAGCCTCTCCTCTCGGGGGCTTCCCAGACCACCAGTGGGAGCATTTTGCCCCCTTTGAAGGCCCCGCAGACAGCCCCCAGTGGTGCCCTGGCCATCTTCACCCCTTCTTCGGACTCTGGGGTCACCCCCATGGAGACCACTCCACCCTCTCAGGCTCTGCTCTCGGGGGCTCCCCAAACCACCAGTGGGAGCATCTTGCCCCTTCTGCAGGCCCCGCAGATGGCCCCCAGTGGTGCCCTGGCCTTTGTCACCCCTGCTCAGGGGGCTGGGGTCACCCCCATCAACAGCATTGTATCCTCCCAGCCTCTCCTCTCGGGGGCTCCCCAGACCACCAGTGGGAGTATCTTGCCCTCTCTGAAGGCCCCACAGATGGCCCCCAGTGGTGGCCTGGCCGTCTTCACCCCTTTTTCGGACTCTGGGGTCACCCCTATGGACACCACTCCACCCTCTCAGGCTCTGCTCTCGGGGGCTCCCCAAACCACCAGTGGGAGCATCTTGCCCCCTCTGAAGGCTCCGCAGACAGCCCCCAGTGGTGCCCTGGCCTTCGTGAACCAAGCTCAGGGGACTGGGGTCACCCCCATGAATAGCACTGTACCTTCTCAGCCTCTGCTCTCGGGGGCTCCCCAGACCACCAGTGGGAGCATCTTGCCCCCTCTGCAGGCCCCGCAGATGGCCCCCCATGACGGTGTGGCCTTAATCATCCTCACCACCAGCCTGTCTGCACTGAGCTTCTGTGGGCCTAACCTAACTGTGACACTTCCTGCTAACCCTGGGACCTCTGCGCAGCCCATCCTTGCGGTCCCTCATGGGCAGCAGTGTGGAGCCACTGCCTGTGACAGCTCTTCCCAGTATCGAAAGCAGGCAGCTCCAGCCCCAACCTCGGACCCACTGTCCGCTCCAGGTCCAGTAGCCTTCAAGCCCCCACCAAAAGAATCTTCTGACAGTTTGTCATCCAGAAATCCCACCATGGGCACTCATGCCAGCACCCAGCCGATGTCTTCTGCCACCTCTACTCTGTTCCCCCGTGGCTGTGCAGCTGCCGCCTACATGCCCAGCGTTGTGACCAGGGCTGGGCCCAACACTTGGCGGCACTGCCCAAGATCTGCCAGCTCGAGCCCAGTCCCCTGCAGGTTCGGGGTCTCAGCTGCATGTAAGGGTGGCAGGAGCCAAGTGGGTGACTTTGAGCTGTGCCGCCTCTTTGCAGCTCTTCGCATCACAGAAGAGGTGACGCGGAGCCCGAGCACCACACGCTGCCGTGGGGGACGCAGGGGCCTGAACACCTGGGGCCCCGTTCACCAGAGCACCCCCATCTTAAGTCCCACCCCCGGGGGTGCCCCCAGGCAGAGCCCCTCTGCTTCCAGCCGAGGGCCCGGCACCTCTCCCAGCAAGGCTGGCATGTCTGTCCTGGCCTGTGGCAGCAGCCTGCCTGCACAGCGGGCACAGGAATGAGCAGCCACACTGTGAGGGCCCGCCCATCACCTGTCCAGGGCGTGGCTGCACACAAGGCTGCTGGGCCGTCCAAGTCATCTTCCTCCAGGTTGGGATCCCCTCCCTTGGAATCTAAGAGGCGGATCATGGCCTGAATTGGTGACTTTGGGAGACACAGTCAGTGTCCCCTACCTCCCAGGCTGGACTTCGTGCAGGCAGGCCCCATTTGGGGGTGAAACACAAGCCTGGCCCTAACTTCTGGAATCCCGGAGCTCCCTGCCTGCGATCTTGTCCCCAGAGGTGGTTGACTTGAGACTGTTACCTGATCCCACTGATCCCAAGTGGTCAGAGTCCTCAGGACAGTAGACAAAGGCCCTTGTCCTGTCCTCTCCGGCCCCAGAGCAAGGGGCACACCCCTGCTGCCTACAACTGACTCCTCCTCTCCCCATTTTCCTCCCAAAACCCTTGTGTTTTTTCATAGCTTATAATAAAGTTTTGTTCTTGTTTGCATTAGAAAAAGACCAGAACTTTTCTGAATTTGGTAAAAACTAAGCCCTAATGCTTTAAGGCATTTACTCTACGTAATAAGTTAATTTCTATCCTGTGCGTCTAAGAGCAAAGTACTGTCATCGAGACATTTTAAAATACTCATTAATTTCACTTTCTCTTAGCTTTCTTCTCTCACAAAACTCTACTTAAGAAAGGCTACTAACCACTTAAAAAAATTAAATGTTAACAACAAACTCGTAGTGAAGGTAGAATGAAATGCTAAAAATGCTCAATCCCAAAAAAAGAACGAGTAATAAAATAGATGAGAAAGACAGAAAAACATCAAAATGGTAAATATAAACCTAACCAGAATGGGTCATTATATTAAATGTAAAATTTTTTATGGAATTAAAAAACAGAGATTGATTTACAAAGTAAGACTCAGTTACATACTGTTTATGAGCCCTACTTTACAAGGGTACAGATACGTTAAAACTGCAAGGATGGAAGAAGACGTACACGCTCACAATAAATAGGAAAGCTGGACTGGCTCTGTGAATACCGGAAAACTAGGTTTCAGAGCGAGGAGCGATGTCCCTGTGAGGGACATCGTGAAATGACAGAAGGGAAAAGAGTGATCCATCAGGAGGGTGTGACTTCAAGTGCGCCTGCCGCTGTGAGAGCAGAACTTCAGATGCTTGAGGCAGAAATTCTCAGAACGAAAAGGAGAAATGCGTAAATCCACTGTTTCTCCTGGAGATTTCGTAGTTGATGGAGCAAATGGAAAGAAAGTAAGTGAAGATACAGAAACCTTGAAATGTATTTGGAACAGCTTGGCCTGAGTGATCTTTTCGGAGTACTCCACCCAATGACCACAGAATTCACGTTGTCTTTAAAGTTTACGTGGAATAGCCATCAAAATAGGAAGATGGACCATAAAATAAATTTTAATGAATTTTAAAGGATTGAGATAATACAGGCCATATTCTCCGACCCTGACAGAGTTAAATTAGAAACCACTAACTGAAACTTACATGCAAACCCTCTAGATACTTGGAAATTCAAAGAATACTGGGTACACCTGTAGGTCAAAAGAGAAATCAGAAAATATTTTGAACTTAAGGAAAATGAAAACAACATTAACTTTTGTGAGATGGTGCTAAAGCAACAGAGCAATCAGAGTTTTAAAAGCTTTTATGAGAAAATAAAAAGATCTGCCATCAGTGACTGAACCTCCACTTTTAACAAAGAAGAGGAAGTTAGTGGAGAAGACTTGGTATCAACAATAGAGAAACATTAATAAAACCCAAAGCCCATAGTTTGAGAATGTGAGAAAAAAAAAATTAACACTGCTAGCTAACCTGATAATCAAGAAACAGAGGAAAAAAAAAAGAAGACACAAATTGCCAGTGTTGAGATAGGTCATCACTGCATATCCTACAGATATTAAAGGGTTATGAGAGAATCTTAAAATAACTTTATGTCAGGAAATTCACCAAAACTAACACTAGAAGAAATAGAAAATCTAAAATACTTTCACTTTATATATATATAAATGAGTAATAAAAGTTAGATGAGAAAGATAGAAAAGAAATATCAAAATGGTAAATTTAAACCTAACCAGAATGGGTAATTATATTAAATGTAAAGTTTTCTATGGAATTAAAAAACAAAGATTTTATATATATATATATATATATATATATATATATATATATATATATTTAAAAATATATATATATATTTAAAAAAAAATATATATATATAATTGAATCCGTAATTAAAAATTTTTCCAGAAAGAAAACTCTGGGCATGATGGTTGCGCTGGTGAATCTACCAACCATTTGTGGAAGAAACATTACCAATCCTGCCTGAGTTCTTTGAGAAAACAGGAGAGGACAGGTCTCAAGTTATTTGATGAGGCTTCCATTATTTTCCTGCCAAGTCAAACAAAGACACTAAAACAGGGAATCTACAGACCAGTATGTCTCATGGAAACGTATGTAAAAATTCTTAAAACTTTAGTGCATTAAACTCAAAAATATATAAAAAGATAAGTTGGGTGTGGGAGGTGAACTGTCTGGTACACGAGCTCCCTGGTGGATGTTCTGTTCGGGAATGTTACTGGGAATGCTGGGAAGGGGGCCTGAGGCAGATGCATTTCTTCTTCTGTCTTTGGCTTTGTGTCTGAAATGCCAAAAGGCTGGGGGAGAGATGACGGGGTAGGGTTCTGACTCTGATTTGAACGACTGATGTAACGCGGCGGGAGTTTGATGACCTCCTGCCCTCCCAGCTCTGCCACTTCCTTGTATGGGCCGCAGCCCCGTCACTCGCCCACCCTGGGTGAGTGGCTTGACGCTGTGCAGAATTAAGTGATGAGAGCTGTTCTGCACACTGTGGATTCAGCCCTCAGTCACTGGTCAGTAAACATTCACTAATTTTTTTTTTTAATTAAAAAAGATGTCACTAAATGGGACTTACCTGATGTATAAAACAATACAGTTCATCATATTAACAGAATAAAAGAAAAATTCCATGATCATCTCAATATTGGCAGAAAAAAGCATTTGACAGAATTCAGTGTTGATTCATAATTTAAAAAAGGAAAGAAACTCTTAGTAAGTTAGAATAGCAGGGTGCTTCCTCAGTCTGGCCAAAGGCTTGTATAAAATTCCTACCGCTGACATCCTCAGTGATGAAAACCTGAACCCTTCCCACAAATAATGCAAACAAGGCAAAAATGTGCACTTTCATTGCTGCTATTCAACATTGTACTGTAGGTTCTAGCCCGTGTAGAAAGGCAAGGAGAAACGAAAGGCATACGGGCTGGAAAGAACTCTATTCACAAGTGCCCCATGAGCACGTTCAGACAGAGTCTTAAGACGTTTACCAAAAACATCATTAGAACTAGTGGTCGGATCGAGCAGTCTCTGACTAGGAGGCCAGCATATAAACCATCAGTTGTCCTTCTATGTGTTAGTGATGAGCAACTGCAGAATAAAATTTAAAAATCACTCCCATTTACAGTAGCGTCAACGAACATGAAATATTTAGGAATAAATTTGACAAACTCTGTATAAGATCCATACACTCAAAACTATCAAACATGGTGGAGGGAAATGAAAGAAGACAAATCAATGGCGAGGTGCATAACATGTTTATGTATTAGAAGATGCAGAATTGTTACGTCTTTTCTCCCCAAATTGACCTATAGATTTAGTGCAAGCTTAGCTAAAATCCTCGCAGCTTTTTTTTTTTGTTGTTGTTGTTGTAAAATGGCAAGGTGATTCTTAAATTTATATGGAGATGGAAAGAACAAAGTTGGTTGAATTACGCTTCCCGATTTCCAGATTTACTATAAAGAAATCAAGACAGCATCATCCTGGTGTGAGCACAGGCATACAGAATAGAAATTCCAGAAATAGACTCCCATGTACATGATCAGGGAAGTGGGGAGGGACAGCAGTGGAAGTCCCACTTGTCGTCTGGTTATAAGACATATAGAATTTCAGAAGAATCTTGGTCCTATTTTTATTAGCAAATGTTATTTTAGAATAGATTTTATGAAGTGCTATTTTACGCCACTAAATAAACCCATAAGCTTAATGGCTGCAATCTGGGTTGATGTAGATTTGTTTTACACTTTAAGCGTCACTAACTGATTTAATAGACTCACCAAAAGCAATTTCAAATACTTCCATAGATTACAAATGATCAACCCCTGTTGTTTTTAAAATAAATTGAAAGCGAAATAAAACGTTTATATGACATTATTTAAATTTAATTATCCTTAATTCCTGTAAAAGAGCAGATAAAAGTGCCAGAACTTAGAACTTGTCTTCCATGTATTTTTAAAATCGAGCTGCATAATTTATAGTGCCTCAATTCACAAGCAATTAGCTTGTCTTTTGGAAATTAAAAAAAAAAGACATTTTCTAAGTTAATTCACATGATACTTCTGATTTTAAATAACAAAGATCATAGCTTTTTTTTTTTTCATTTAGGTTGCTTCCACGTTTTGGCTATTATATATAGTGGTGCTATGAATACTGGGGTGCAGATACCTTTTTGCATTGGAGTTTCCTCTGAATATATACCCAGAAGTGGGATTGCTGGATCATAGGGTAAGTCTATTTTTAGTTTTTTGAGGAAATTCTATACTGTTTTCCATAATAGCTACACCAAACTACATTCCCACCAGCAGTGTCATAGAGTTCTCTTTTCTCCACACCCTCTTCAGCATTTATCATGCATGAACTTTGAAGTGACAGCCATTCTGACTGGTGTTTTGTAGTTTTGATTTGCATTTCTTTGGCAATTAGTGATATTGAGCATTTTTACATGTGCCTATTGGCCATTTGTAGTCTTCATTGGAGAATTGCTTCTTTAGGTCTTCTGCCCATTGTTGGATTGGGTTGCTTGTTTTTTGTTATTAAATTTTATGAACCATTTATATATTCTGGGGATTAAGTCTTTGTCAGTTGAATCATTTACAGATATTTTCTCCCATTCCGTAGATTGTCATTTTGTTTTGCTTATGGTTTCCTTTGCTGTGCAGTTTCCTTTGCTGTAAGTTTAATTAGCCTTTAAGTTTAACAGCTCATACATCTTAATAACAAAAAACAAACAGCCCAATTCAAAATGGGCAAAGACATAAACAAGAAATTCTCCAGTGAAGACATACAAATGGCCAATAGCACATGAAAAAATGCTGTGTTGCTAATTATCAAGGAAATACAAGTTAAAACTAGATGAGGTATCATCTCACACCAGTTAGAATGGCCATCATGCAAAAGTCATTGCACATGTCATTCAAAAATCGTAGCACACATCATTAATTATGGGGGCTTTTTCTGCTAGTCACACTCGAGTTTAAATTCCAACCCAGCTACTGGCTGTAAAAAGCCAGGGAATTGTGTCCAGTGAATACGTATCTGTATTTGTCATTTTCCCTCATCAGGGTGGTTTCTCTTTCATATACAAAATGATAAGCATGTAATTTACATTGATTTTTATGCATACATTCACATATAATCGCCACAAAATACAAGGCCACTTAAAAAAAGATACTCCTTTTTTCTTACTGTAGAACGTGTTCAAACCTTTAGCAGCAGATTCAGCAGTTACAGGGTTATCAGTACAGCTGCCACGCCTCCCTGTCCTGGAGCCTCACAGGGACACTGCGAGGCTGAAGAAAAGACTTTTTCCTCCAGTTTATCTAAAGCTTTTCTTCAGTCCTGGGATTGTTTTAATATATAATTTATTCATTTTTTAATGGAGGTACTGGGGATTGAACCCAGGACCTCATGTGCACACTGTGCCACTGAGCAACACTCTCCCTGGCCAGGCCTGGAATTGAATAACCTTTACTTCTCCCTCTTGGAGGAGAGAGGGACACAAACTTCAACATTTTTGACCCACCCGGGTCCATCTTTGGAAATGTTGGGGCACTTTTTCCTCCCACCTGGGGGGAGAAGGAAGACCACGGGGTCACCAGGCGTGGGCTTTCCCCTCACTGAGGCCAGCAGGCCAACTCCTGGGGTTGCGTTTACTGCTTTCAAATGCATTGGTGCATTTTACTTCTCCCACCTTACAGCTTAGCTTCCATTTTATACTGTGGGTGATTGCATGGCCACCAGGGACCAGATTCATCGTGTCCCGCCCTTCATTCTTCCTTTTACTGAACAAGGCTTTTGTGATACTTGACTGAATCAGGGCTGTTCTAGAGAATCCCAGCGCTGCCCTCCCTGTTCCTGAGAGCACTCCCAGGTTCAGTGATTCGCTAACAAGCCTCACAGGGCTCTAGATGTGGTCATCCTCAGGGCTGAGATTTAGCATAGTGAAAGAGAAGAAAGGAAAATCAGCAAAGGGAGAAGGCATGTGGGCCACGTCTGGGAGAAACCAGACAGATGTCCTCTCCCAGGGGAGACGCACAGGATGCCCTTCGTCCCCCCAGCAAGGCACTGTGACCGCACATGTGAAGTGTCGTCTTCGCGGGCACAGTGGGGAGACTCGGTGCCCTGAGCTTTCACTGAGGCAGGTCGTGTAGGCACGTCTGCCTGGCGCTCAGGTAAGTTCCAGGCCCCTGGAAGGAAGCCTGGAACCATGTGGTCTGTGCAGACAGTTGAGGCCCAGGGACGCATTCTTGGCAGTTAGGGGATGGTTGGAACCCTCACAAAATCCAGGTTATCGGAGGCCAGCGGAGGGCAGCCTTGCAAGCAGGCCTTTCCAAGGACAGCAGTCTCGGGCCTGCTCTGTTAGCTTGTCTGTTCCCAGTACCGTAATTAAAGCTGGCTCATGTCTCACTGTTAGACGGTGAGGTGGTTATCTTTTTTCTATTGTAATAAAAATATGTGGTGCATGTTTTTCTTTTTTTTAAATATTCTTTTTTTTTTGTTTTATCAATCTGTATCTACTTACTGTTTTTTGCAGGGGGTAATTAGGTTTCTTTATTTTAATCGAGGTGCCAGGGCTTGTTGAACCCGTTGCCTCCTGTGTGCTGAGTGTGCCCTCTGCCGCTGAGCTGACCTCCCCCTCAGTGTGTGTCTTTCTAACTTAGAGCATTTTGGTTTTTTTGGAGCAGGGCGTAATCCCTAGAAAGAGAGTAAATGTCTTTTCTGAGTAGTTTTTTCATCTTTTACAACTTCTGATATACATTTAGATATTTTGTCCTCCCCTTGCCTTTTCCAAAATTTAATTCTCATCAGTAAGTTTTTCATAGTATTTGTTGTACTGATAAAAAAAATACACTATGGAGTCTTTAAAGTTACTATCCTCATTAATAGTTAATAATTATTTAAAAAAATATATTAAGATTAGGAAACTGACTCCTGATTGGCTCAGCTGCTGTTTTTGGTGCTCTGACAGGCCCCAGCTGTGATATTGTTGAAGAAGCTGTGAACACGTCTGCCCGAGGAGCTCCCGCTACAGTTCTGGGAGAGACTCGGAAGGAAACAGCCCCGGTGCAGCTCCCGGTTTCTGGCCCGGAGCTGGCTGCTGTGATGAAGATCGGAACCAGGGTCATGAGAGGCATGGACTGGAAATGGGGCGATCAGGTGCTTAGAGATTTGACCCAAACACATGAGCCACATGTTAGTCATATTCTGCTCATCCTGGCTAGGTGGAACCTGGGGTCAGTACCTGCCTTCTCTCAGGATGTGTGTGACTGACCCATGACAAAGTACTGACTCCGAGGCAGGTGACTAGAGGCTCCAAACAAGGAGGGAGAAGCAGCGGCCTGTTGTGGGGCCCCGATCAGGATCAGGTCTGTGAGGAGTGGGGACTGTTTTCAGAGAACTCCTGGCGTGGGCTCAACTAGGGGTGCAGCCCGAAACAAGAGAGCGAGCAGGAGAGAGCGCACCTCATCCGAGTAATCAGGTCGAGAAAGCTCTGGTGCGGCCTCTACGAGCTGATGGCCACGTGCCTGTCAGCGCCCCGGCCGGGCAGCAGCAGGCGCTGGCTTGGGGGTGCCCACCTTTTGTCTTCTACCCCGAGCTCCTTCCTCCCGCATCTCTGCAGGGTCACCCCGGGTGGAGGTCAGGGGCTGGGCCCTGCACCACTGCCCTGGCCACTCGCGCAGGACTGCGTTCACCCTCCTATGATGCGGAGCCGCCTTCTCACGTCCTGGTGTTCTCAGCCTCACTCTTTAGCACGCGCCTCCTGAGAATCATCTCAGAATCGGTGTCCAGAACAGGCAGCAGCATCCTACAGCTTTTACTCATAGAAATGGGAGGTGAAGGTTCACTCTAGGGTCAGAAAAGAACTGAAGAATGAGCGGGAATGAGGCGGTGGTGGTGCTTGTTTGAGGTTCTGACCTCGTGAAGCCCCGAGAGGGATCTTGGGGCCAAGGAGCAGGGCGGCAGGACCAGGCTGGAAAGTCTCATCTCCGCATTGGCTTAGAGAGGATGCCGACTGAGGTGACACCTTCCCAGCTACCTCTTCGGTAAAGGAGCACGGGCAAGTTAGCCCCAGTGTTTGCTGTGTGGTGACGGCGTTCGCTGTGCAGTGATGGTGTGAGCTGCGTGGTGACGGCGTGAGCCGTATGTGTTGTAGCGGGTCTGGAGCCCTCTACGGACACGCAGCCTGTGCCAATGCTGCAGCCACCCTTACAGGCCATATTCATGTGACAGACCGGCCCGCACCCTCTTAACCAGTCTCTGTTTCAGCTTCCCCAGGACAGACCTCCTCCTGGCCTTGGCTGTGTGATCGGTGAACTTGGAGAGGATGGGTGGATCATGGTCCAGTGGGACACGGGCAGCACCAGCTCATACAGGATGGGAAAGGAGGGGAAGTAGGACCTGAAGTTGGCGGAGCTGCTGGCCTCCACGCAGCCCTCCGCAGAGGACTTGGACACAGAAGATGACTCCGGTGGGTGCCGGGGGGCCTGGCAAGCTTGTGGGCACATGCTGGCCGGCCATCCTTTCATCTGGGAGTGAGAGCAGCTCTGTAGACCAGGCTTCCCTGGAAGGTCAGTTTTAAACCGGCCCCCGGTGATTTTGTTGGATTTGATTCCTGTTTTCCTTGGAGACAGTGTGGTGGGAGGGAGAGGAGGGCAGGGCTGTCTGTGTCCTCGCCACTGGTGGGCTTTCTGGGGGCCCTGAGCTAGGGTCTGAGGTAGTGAGCCAGTGCCTGGAGGAGTGGGTGTTACCCTGCCATGCCAGAGCATGCCTTTTTCCTTCTGTCACCTTACCCACTGAGGTCCTGCTGTCAGGCATGTAGTGTCGAGTAGTAAGTCAGTACTTTACTACCTGAGGGAAAGTGGAGGTGGGAGTTTAGCGTGACCTCAAGGTTAAGGAGATGCAGGGTGTGGGAGGAGGGCTTCAGGACTTTTTCAGACCTTGGGATGTTGAGATCTTGGTGAGACCATCCAGGAGGCCAGCGATTTTTCTTGGGGCTCCAATGTCAGCTATATGCACAGCACGGGCAGGCTTCAGAAGTCACTTTTGTGGTTAGGAGAGGAAACCCAAGAGGCTGAGCTCATCAGAGAAAATGGTGTGGAAGGTGTCAGAGGCAGTGCTCCGTGCCAGCCCCGTGTGCATGCCACTCTGCACATCAGATGTACACGGATGGCGTCTGCCTTTGGCAGGTTAGGAGTAGTGTGTGTGACACCACGTGGCCCTGCCTGGGTCAGTGCGGGTTATGTTATCATTGCATCTGACAGTGTCCTGGTCAAGTGCGCCTCCTCCCAGCTCTCTGCGAGGGGGCTTCACTTAGGAAGTCGGCCTGAGCAGGGCTGGCCAAGTGACAGGAAGGTGGCCTGGACAAGTGTGCCCCTAGCTCCGCATCCATGGAGGCAGCCACCTCATCTTCATCCTGCGCACAGCCAGCTCATTAACAACCAGCTTTTGACATTTGATGAGCTGTTTTTCTGAGAAGTGAGTTTTTATAATTGTTTTAGTTCTTCTGAGCTGTATGCTGAGATTGCTTTAAAAAAATATTTAAAAGGCTTGATTCCTTTGAAGGAGGTAGGGATGGAGCTGAATAGGGTGTTTATTTAGTGGACCTTGAATTTTATCTTCAAATATAAAGAGCTGCTTCCCTTTCCAAAGTAAGAAAAGAAGAATGTGAAGTCAGATCCCTTAAGTTACATGTGGAGACACTTTCCCATTTATTTGGGAGTGTAATTTCTAATTTTGATTTTTTTTCAGAAGCTTTAACAAATTGAAGGGAACGTTCACCCCACTGCAATGATGCTCACCAGCGCTGTTAATTTACTGCAAACTCTGTCTGCTGGAGCCCATGCTGAAGTCATGCAGATTGAAGCCACCAAGACTCTGCGTGGACTGCTGCGCACGTTGGTGGAGAGGGCAAAGATGGACAAGACAGGTATGCAGGGAGTGCTGTGGGCCACAGCGTCAGAACCGGGCTGTGAGGCTGTCATGTGCGAGTGTGTGTGTGTGTCCGTGTCCTCCCAGGCTTCCTCGGCTTGTGGCCACAGCATTCCAGTGTCTGCCTCATCTTTGCTTGGACGCCTCCCCTGTCCTTTTCTGCCTCTTCTAAGGGCTTTCATTGGGTTTAGAGTTCATCCTAATGCAGTATAATGTCATCTCAGTCCTTACCTTCGTTATACACGTGAAGAGTCCATTTCCAAATAAGGTCACAGCTGAGGTTCTGGGTGAAGATGACTCTGGGGGGATACAGTTCAACCCACTGAAGTGTTTGAGTATGTGGATGTGAGGGTGTTACGTGTGGAGAGGTGGAAGTAAGCACAGCGAGTGTGTGTGTGTGTGTGTGTGTGTGTGTGTGTGTGTGTGCAGGCTTGAGTGCATGTGTAAGTTTGTACATGTGAGTGTGAGTGTTATGAGAGTGAGACTGAGTATGGGTGTGAATGTGAAGTGAACAAGTGAATGTGTGTGAGTAACTGGGTGTGTGAATGACTGAGCAGGCATATGTGTGACTGTGCTGGGGTGTGAGTGTCCGTGCATGTGTCTGGGTGAGAGTGACTGCGTGTGAGAGTGAGCATGGGTCTGAAGGGCGGTGTCCCTGGAAGCCGGGAGAGCAGGAGGGCTGGGCCGTGGGAGCTGGGGAAGAGCGGGGCTGGTCCAGGGGTCTGAGCAGGTCACGGGATGCCGCCCTGCCCCAGGGTCACTGCCAGCCAGGAGGGAGCAGAAGCCCCAGGTGCCCTAGTGGGGCCCTGGGAGGAGCAGACAGGGTCATGGTCAGGTCAGAGTCAAGTTGGATAAACCTGATGGAAACCTCTTCCTCTCATTCTGCTTTGCAGACTTCTTAGCCTTCGCCTGGGAACTTAGGACATAGATTAAATATGAATGAGCTCATGGAGGATGTTTAAAACGTGAGATTTCAAACCAGTAGGATGTTCCCTCACAGAGAACTGCTGTTGGAATTGTGCGTTGTCTCCCTACTGCACAGGGAGGGTGAGTGGATGAAATTCCTTAAGGAGTTTGAGTTGCTACACGTGCTTTAGAGATTTTTAACGTGTAAAGTGTACCTTGGGAGGGTAGAGCTCAGTGGTAGAGTGGGTGCCTAGCATGCACAAAGTCCAGGGCTTAATCCCCAGTACCTCCGTATTTTTATTTTATATATCAACGTAATTACTTCCCCTCACACAAAAAAACAAAAAGACAAAAGAAAGTCCTTTGAGCTGATTTGAAAGTCCCCTGTTCCTCTCCCACCGAGTCAGTGAAATTGTAACATAGCCATGAAGTAGTTTCTCCTTGAAAATAACGTGATGGAGGTCAATTAAAAGCAAAGGTTGTGCCGAGTGCTTCTTTGTAGAAGGTGGGTGCCCAGCAGCACCGCCTGGCTCTGGCAGGCTCCCCAGCAGGCGGGGGTGCCAGGAAGCCAGCCGAGGGGGTGGGGGCCGCGTGCCTTTCACCTCTGCTGGGGTTTCCCTGTAGGATGTTGATTTCCCTTTGAAATTCCCTTTTTAAAGGCTCTGTTTATTTTTGGGTTTTTTTTGTTTTTTCTTTCAGGGGGTATGTAATTAGGTTGGTTGGTTTGTTTTGTTTTTCGGTGGAAGTACTGGGGATTGAACCCAGGACCTTGTGTGTGCCAAGCATGTGCTCTCACACTTTAGCTCTACCTTCCCCCCTTAAACACTGCATTTTATTCAAAGATATATTTTTAAATATTTTGTTCCTGGAAAAAAAGGGTGAAGAAACTAATCTAGAAATGAATTCAGCTTAATTGTAAGTGTAAGAAGCAGGCAGCGCCCTGGACTCCGCTCCCCAAGCTTGCTGTCTGTCTGCGCTAGGCCCTGTGGAAGGGCTAGTTTCCTGACTCTGAGGACCCAGAGGTGGGGGGCTTCATGGCAGTCCTGGCTGTGGGCGGAGGCATCGACAGCTGGTTGCACCTGGAAGGACAAGTCACGCACAAGGAGTTTGGAGAAGGCACTGTGACTCCCATCACCCCGAAGGGCAGGATCACCATGCAGCTCTGTGACATGTGCGTCTGTCGTGCGTGCCCCATGAACCAGCTGAAGCTGGTAGTGAACCTGTGTTCAGTTCCTGGGTGAAGTGGGAAGAACTTGATTCTGGCCGTTTACGTCTGCCTTCTAGGACGCCATCCAAATTCAGGAAGCCCGTCTGCCTTTCTTCCTTTTCACCTCGCACTCCAGTGGTGAGTGGGACCTATCTCACAGGATTACATAGATTAGCAGCTCATTTGTCTTATTTTAGCCTCGAAAAGACATGAAAGGTCATTAGTTACTTAGAAGGTACTGTGGAAGGATAAGTTAGTTTTCATTATTTTTAAACTGTGAATGAATGAAATTTATTTCTTATCGAACAGCTCAACTTTCAAAAAAGACCCTGAAAATGATTCCCTTAAATGAGCTTTCTTCATGTACAAAATCCATAATAATCATGTTGAGTGACATGGTTTGTGTGGCAGCTGGTGTCATGTTAAACCTGTGATTTAGGGATACACAGAGAAAGTGATTTATATTACTTTGATGTAACCCAACTAAGACCTGAGCATATCTGTCAATAAAATACTGTTTTTGATAATTACAGGAATATGTGCATGTTGTAGATAATACCTAAAAATTTAGTAACCACCACCATGATGTAATTATTGCTGACATGCTGGTAAAGAAAAAATTAATTTAGTTTCTATTTACTGTACATATAAGTCTTTGTCTTGCCTCCAGTGTCATCTTTTAACATTATTTTCAGATGTAGAAAGACTTACATCTACACGTGGTGTTTCAGAATTAAGACTCGTGGCTCTGACAGCTTCCAGAACGTCCGTGTGCTCTGCTCACTGGACACACGTTGAAGGCTCCTGCGCTCCCTCTTCAGCTCCCCGCCCGGCGTTCAGCAGCACCGACTTGCACTTCACAGAGCCCGGGCTCTCCGTCTGGGCTCAGTTGGTGAACCTCGCTGGCAGCAAATTGGAAAAGCACAAAATAAAGAAATCACCTAAGCAGGGTTTTGCAGGTCAGTACACGCGCTTCTTGATGAAAGAGCTGCATCTTAACTAGAATTATTTGAACAACGTCTTGTTTTGTCAGAGCAGGTCTGTCACTGCCGAAGCCTTTGGGTTCAGATGGACTGACCACTGGTTGAGTGACAGCGGGCGTGGTGATGAGTGTGTGTGACACCAAGAATGATGCCGTGGTGGGGGTGGCACCCAGAGAACGCCCAGGCCTCCCCACCTCCCGGTGCCAGCATTAATTCTGAACACGCTTTTTGAAGAGAAGTCTGTGTTCTCTCCCTGCACATTGACCCCCCAGCTGAGGCCCCCCAGCCTAGTTGCCCTTCTTGAGTGTTGCTCCGGGTCTCATCACAGCCAGACCCGGCAGGGCCTGTGTGCCTGGACCTGCCTCGCTTTGTGTGTGTGGTCCGTGGCGGCCTGTCTGAGACCAAGGCCGGCCCTGCTCCAGCTCTGTACTGAACACAGGAAGCTGTTTCATTTTTTTAACCAACTAATTAAGTATTTAAACTTACCCCTTGATTGTTACTTCATGGCTGGTGTTCCGTTCTCTGATTTCTGTAGTAACACAGAGTTCTGGATCTAGGTGGCCTGAGTTTCAGTCTCAGCTCCACCATGTCCTAGTTCCGTGGTCCTGGGCCAGTCACTTAACCTTTCCGTCCCTCAGTTTTCTTATCAACATTATGGGAATAATGACACCTACCTAATAAGGGTGTTGTGAAGATTATATATTTATGCCTGAGCCTGATGCTAGGGCTCTCTGAGGGAGGGTTACTGTTGCTTCTTGTTGAGCTGGCCCTTCACAAAATGGTGGAGTACCTCATATAACAGCCTAAGATTGCCACCACTTTTTCCCTCATTTTTTTTTAGGAAAAGAAATTATACAGTTAAACTAATTACTAATAGTATTGCATAAAATACGATATGTGAAACATCAAGTAAGTTAGTCTGGGAATTTTTGTTTAAATAATAAAATTTTCAGTTAATCTACTTAGGGATTGAGATTTTGTATAAACTAGGCAGCTGTTTGTTTAGATTACTTGTAATAAAAATGGATTCATGCATTGATGAGCTTGTGTTGCTTGATTTTTTTTTTCTTTTTTGTTGGCTAATAAACTTTATTATCTCTAGGTAACATTTAGGCATGATTCTTCAACAGTGGAAGTTGAGGATGACCACATAAATGGCCCACTAAAGGTAATTCATTTATTTATTCCGTGTTAATTCTAATGCTTCAATGGGAAACAATAATTGCACTTGGTCTTTTAAAAATTAATTGATTACTTTGTTACTGAGTTGATAAATACATAATTCTCTCTAAATAGACTAATAGAACAAAGTAGACATGGTGTTCAGTAAAACCTGATATCCTAACTGTGCTCAGAAATGAAATGAACATCAAGGAAGCATTGATTGCTGTCTATTTACTCACCTGTCTTGGTCTCAACATGTTTCACATACTAAAATGATGGAATTTCCAGAATTATAGGTGATGAATTGGGGATCAAGTGACGTAAGTTCCATGATGATACGAAAAGTGAGAAAACAGAAAAATATAAAAAAAATCTCAGGCCTTTTAGTTCTTTAAAGCAGCTACTGGCATATGAAATTGTTTCAGGGTTGTCAGCGAGTTGTACGTGATGAACAAGGTCATACATACAGAGTTTTATTTCTTTGCATCCGTTTCTCTTCGTTGGCCAGTGAAGTTCGCGCTGCTTTGCTTCCCACTAGGGAGCAGGCTAAAGGGAATGTGTGGGAAGCTGCTGTGCGCTCTTTGGCCATTTTGTTTGTTTGTTTTAATTTTTAAAATTTATTTTTTTAAATTGAAGTACAGTCAGTTTCTGGTGTACAGCACGGTGTCTCTGTCATGCGTGTACATACATGTATTTGTTTTCATACTCCCTTTGGCCTTTTTGAGTGTCTGAAATGGACGTTGGCCTAGCTGAGTGAATTTTAAGAAATGCTAACAAAACTGAAGAAGCATTTGCAGATGCACGAAGTGTCTTGTCCTAATGAAGCTGTACTCTGTAAAGAATAGATGTGTGTATCTGCTGGTTTGTGGTCGACTTAAAAACTTAACTGGAGCCCCAGGGCATTAGTACCTTGCATATGTAGTAGGTACTGTGGGGGCCTAAAATTTGTAAGTTTTTGAAATTACTCCGTGTAAAAATATTTTCTGCCCTTCTGTTTTGGAGGTGCCATCTTACACGCACATGTACGTCACTTGTGGGGACAAAAAGACAAAAACGCACATGTGTATGATTGGACATTAGCCGCCATTCATTTTGCACTTAGTATGTGCTGGGACTGTACTGAGTCCTCGGCACATACTGTCTTGTGTAATCTTCATAACATCTCCTTACGGAAGAGGAAACTGAAGGGAGGTGGGAGATAAAGTTACCTGGCCAAGGTTTTAGGGCCAGTCATGATAACCAAAATTCTGGTAGATTCACAGCCTGTAATTGAACATAGTGCCCTCTGGATGATCAGAACACATACCTCTTCATGCCTTTTATGTGTGTTTGCCTGATAATAACACCATCACAGCTTTTCAGTGCCTGACTACCCTGTTCACCTGGCACAGGCCAGCTGGTACCAACTATAAAAAATGTTCAGTGTTGCAAGCGACAGGAAAGACAGTTACTTTGTGTCATCAAGCCATCTTCCTCTCCTGTTGCTCCAGCCTCTTTGTGGCATAGTTGATTTATTTTGCTTGTTTGGTTTTTCTTATTTTATGAAAATTTTTTTTGTGATTAAGGCTTAAGACCATTTGGATTTTGACATAGGCAAGTATATTAAATTTTGGTCTCAACATTGTTAACGTATTTCTCTTGTCTGTAGATTTTTTTGGTATGTAGATTTTTCAGTTAACTTTTTCTTATTGACTGTATGTAGATTTTTGATTGTTCCCTAGTACATTCTGTAGCCTTCTGTCAACTGATAGAAAGTATCAGCATTTGGATAAAATATTTCTGTTAGAGGAAATAAGCCTCCAAGAGTGATCTGATCTCAATATGTTTTCAGTGAGGTCATAGGAAAATAATACTAGACCACATGAGTATTAAATAAAAAAATTAAACCATGTATTTATTGACTGTAGTCATTTAGTGAAAGTTCTAGAATTTCATATCCTCTTGTGGGCATTGTGCTGACAGTCTCTTTGAACAATTTTGTTTTTGTTATCATTATAAAGACCATATACATTTTCTTTTATTTTTATTGATGTATAATTGGCATATAGCATTATTATTAGTTTCAGGTGTACAACATGATTCAGTATTTGTGTACATTGCAGAAGGATCACCCCATTAAGTCGAGTTAACATACATCACCGTACATGGTTGCAAAATTTTTTTTTCTAATGATAAGGACTTTTAAGATTTACCGTCTTAGCAACTCTTTAAATATACAATATAATATTACTGACTGTAGTCACCATGCTGTACATTATATCCCCGTGACTTTTAATTTTATAACTGGAAGTTTGTACCTTTTGACCCCCTTCATCCATTTTGTCCACCTCCACTTTCTTTCCCCTCTGGCAACCACCAGTCTGTTCTCTGTATCTGTAACCTTGATATTTTTGGTTTGGTTTTGTTTTTCCCTCATTTTTCAGACTCCACGTGTAAGTGATATCATATAGTACTTGTCTTCCTCTGTCTGACTTATTTCACTCGGCACAATGCACTCAGGGTCTATGTTGTTACAGATGGCAAGGTTTCATTCTTTTCTGTGGCTGAATTATACACACACAGGCATCTTTGTCTGTTCATCTGTCATTGGATGCTTAGATTGTTTTCATATCTTGGCTATTGTACCTAACGCTGCAGCAAACACGGGGGTGCACGGATCTTTACAAATTAGTGTTTTCAGTTCCTTTGCATAACTACCCAGCAGTGGAACTGCTGGATCATATACTGGTTCTATTTTTAATTTTTCAGGGCCCTCCATTCTGTTTTCCATAGTGGCTATACCAATTTAAACTTACACCAGCAGTGCACAAGGGTTTCCTTTTTTCCACATTCCAGCCAGCACTTTCTTGTCTTTTCGATAAGCCATTTTAATACGTGTTAGGAGATATCTCATTGTGGGTTTGATGTACATTTCCCTGATGATTAGTGATGTTGAGCATCCTTTCAGGTACCGGTCTGCCATCTATATGTCTTTTCTTCTTTGGAAAAATGTCTATTCAGGTCTTCTGCCCATTTTTTAACCAGGTTGTTTATTTTATTCATATTGAGTTGTGTGAGCTGTTTATATATTCTGGATAGTAACTCCCATCAGTTATATCATTTGCAAATATTTTCTCATTTGGTAAGTTGTCTTTTCACTTTGTTGATACTTTTCTTTGTTGTGCAAAAGCTTTTAAGTTTAATTAGGTCCCTTTTGTTTATTTTTGCTTTGTTTCCTTTGCCTTAGGAGACAGAGCCAAAGAATATTGCTAAGAGTGATGTCAAAGAGTGTACATTTTCTTCTAGGAGCTTTATGGTTTCCAGTCTTATATTTAGTCCATTTGGAGGTTATTTTTGTAAATAATGTGAGAACCTCTGTCCATTTTTCACTTGGACTGTTTTTTTTTTTTTTTTAACACTGTTGCATTGCATGAGTTCTTTTTATATTTTGGTTTTTGACCCCTTGTCAGATACATGGTTTGCTGATAAATTTTCTCCCATTCAGTAGGTTGCCTTTTCAAATTGTTGATGATTTCCTTTGCCGTGCAGAAGTGTTAAGAGTTTGATGTAGTTATAAAGACCATATGAATGTAATCATCAGCATTTTCTTGATCAGATGAAACTATTTTAAATGATTGTCATTAATGGTACAGTTTAACTCTTTTTTTAACATTTTTTTATTGAGTTATAGTCATTTTACAATGTTGTGTCAAATTCCAGTGCAGAGCACAATTTTTCAGTTATACATGAACATACATGTATTCATTGTCACATTTTTTTTCGTTGTGAGCTACCACCAGATCTTGTATATATTTCCCTGTGCTCTACAGTGTAATCTTGTTTATCTATTCTACCTTTTGAAATCCCAGTCTGTTCCTTCCCACCCCCCGGTACAGTTTAACTCTGAAGGAGACCCCAAAATTAATTCTTATTTTTTCCTAGTCTTCCCCAGCCTCCTTGAAAAAGAAGTGGTAATATGGTTCAGACAGTAAATTTCACAGGCAGGGTTCCTCAGACCCCCAAGGGTTCCCAAGGCCCTTTCAGGGACATAATACTGGAAAAACTATTTTCATAATAATACTTAGATGTTATTTAACTTTTTCACTAATGGTACAAAAACAGTGTTAAGTAAAACTGCTGGCACATTAACACAAATCAGATCAGTTATTTTATTCTTAACCCGCCATGTACCCAATTAGTGGGGAAAAAGACACTTTTTGGTTCATTCATTTATCTTCTAAAAGTTTTTCTAACTTTTTTTTTTTATTACTTTAGGTTGGAGCTATTGTGGAAGTGAAGAATCTTGACGGTGACTATCAGGAAGCTGTAATCAATAAATTAACAGATGCGAGTTGGTACACTGTAGGTAAGGAAATAAATCTTTTAAAAGTATACTTCAATGATAATACAAATAAGGCAGATTTTTATTCATTTACTTCCATAATTGCCGTAGATGTTCTTACTGTTTTTTTTTTTTACCAGAATGAACATATTTATTTCTGAAATGCAAACATTCCTAATTTTGATGAAGCCCACTTTATCAAATTTTTTTTTTGTTTCATGTGCTTTAGGTGTTGTATCTAAGAAATCATTGCTTACCCCAAGGTCCTGAAGATTTACTCCTAAGTTTTCTAAGGATTTTATAGTTTTAGCTCTTAAGTCTATAATCCATTTTGAGTTGAAAATTTGGCAAGAATTTAGGTCTGTAATCCATTTTGAGTTTTTATTTATGGTGTGAAGTAAGCATTCAAGTTCATCATTTTGCATGTGGATATTCATTTGTTCTAGCACCACTTATTGAAAAGACTGTTATTTTCCCATTGAATCATCTGTCACCTTTCTTAAATATCAGTTGGCCATAGATGTTTGAGTTTTTATCTGTACCCTCAGTTCTGTTTTATTCATCTGTATGTCAGTCCCTATGCCAGTACCACACTGTAGCTTGGTAATGTTTTGAAATCAGGAGTGTGAGTCTTCCAACTTTGTCCTCTTTTTAAGTTTGTTGTGGCTATTCATTTTGGTGTTTGGCATTTTCATAAGAATTTTAGGATCAACTGGTCAATCTTTATTACAAAGTTAGCTGGGATTTTGATGGTGATTGCCTTGACTCTGTAGATCAGTTTTGAGAGTACTGTCATCATAATGATATTAAATTTTCTAGTCTATGAACATGAGATATCTTTTCATTTATTTAAATCTTTCAAAATTTCTTTCAACAATATTTTATTATTTGATACAACATTGTAAAATGACTACAAATCGACAAAAAATGTTCAAAAAAACCCCACAATTTTTTTTCTAGGACTATATGATTTTATTTTATTTTATTTTATTTTTTTAACATTTTCTATTGATCTACAATCATTTTACAATGTTGTGTCAAATTCCAGTGTTCAGCACAGTACAGGGAAATATACACAAAATGTTATGATAACTCACAGAGAAAAAAATGAGACAATGAGTGTGTATATGTCCATGAATAACTGAAAAATTGTGCTGAACACTAGATGTTCTTACTGTTAATGGTTTTTATCTTTCCAGATCTTTAAAACATTTATTTTATAAATACATACATAATAGAATTTGAAATTAGTGTATATATTATACAGTTGGATTGCTAGCTTTTTTTGCTTCAAAGTATATCCTAGAGAAGACCTTTGTGTATTTAAGTAGTGTTAAGTATATTCATGTTGTTGTGCAACAGATCAATTTTTTAATTGTAATATGTTTCATAATATTTGATGTAACGTAGTTTATTTTCTATTACCAATGGTGTTGCCAGTCTCCTTAAATATATGCTGGGTTGAATGTCTTCTGTACATGCACATTATTCCAGTATTTCCATAGTGTGTACATTGACAACTAGGCATAGATTGAAGGGAAATGTACTTTTTAAAACTTTAGTAGGTAATGAAAACTCTTTCCTAAAAGATTGTATTAATTTACACTCTTGTGAACAGTGTATGAGTGTACTTGTTTTCCCAATCCTTGTCAAATTTGATGTGAGTAATATTTTAAAATTTTTGCCTATTTGGACAGAAAACAGTATCTCAGTTTTGAGTAATTATGAAATTGAGCATATTTTCATAAGTTTAATGAAAGAAGCATTCGTTCATTTGTATTTTCTCTCTTTTTAAGTTTTTTTATTTTTTAAATTTTTATTGAAGTACAGTTGATTTATAGTGTTGTCTCAGTTTCAGGTGTACAGCAAACTGATTCAGTTATACATATATATATTATAATATATATGCTTTTTAAGATTCTTTTCCATTATAGGTTATTGCAAGATGTTGAATATAGTTCCCTGTGCTACATGCTACGTCCTTGTTTTTTATCTATTTTATATATAGTAGTGCATATATGTTAATCCTGAACTCCTGAGTTACCGCCCCCCCTTCCCCTGTGGTAACCGTAGTTTATTTTCTATGTCTGTGAGTCTATTTCTAGTTTGTAAATAAGTTCATTTATATCATTTTTTTTTCTAGATTCAAAGTGTAAGTGATATCCTGACACTTGTCTTTCTCTGTGTGACTTACTTCACTTAGAATGACCATTTCCAGGTCCATCCATGTTCCTGCAAATGGCATCATTTCGTTCTTTTTAATGGCTGAATAGCATTCCATTGTGCGTATATACCACATCTTCTTCATTCAGTCATTTGTCGATGGATATTTAGGTTGCTTCCATGTCTTGGCTGTTGTACATAGTGCTGGTATGAACATTGGGGTACGTGTGTCTTTTTGAGTTAGTTGTTTACTCCTAATATATGCTCAGGAGTGGGATTGCTGGATCATGTATTAACTCTTACCATATGGTAACAGTAAGGAACTTCCACTGTTTTCCATAGTGGCTGCTTAAATTTACATTCCCACCAACAGTGTAAGAGGGTCTCTTTTTTCCGTACTCTCTCCAGTGTTTATTATTTGTAGATTTTTAATGATGGCCATTCTGACTGGCATGAGGTGATACCTCATTGTAGTTTTGATTTGCATTTCTCTAATAGTTAATAACAGTAATATTGAGCATCATTTTATGTGCCTGTTGATCTTCTGGATGTCTTTGGAGAAATGTCATTTTAAGTCTTCTGCTCATTTTTGATTGAGTTGTTTGTTTATTTTTTTCTTTTTGATATTAAACTGTATGAGCTATTTTATATATTTGGGAAATTAAGCCCTTGTCAGTCTCCTCATTTGCAAATATTTTCTCCCATTCTGTAGGTTGTCTTTTTGTATTGTTTATGGTTTCCTTTGCTGTGCAAAAGCTTTTAAGTTTAATGAAAATCTCATTTGCCTGTTCTTTATTTTTATTTCCATTACTCGAGAGACAGATGGAAAACAGTATTGCTGTGATTTGTGTCAGTGTTCTGCCTCTGTTTTCCTCTAGGAGTTTTAGAGTATCTGGTTTTACATTTAGATCTTTAGTCCATTTTGAGTTTATTTTTGTACATGGTGCCAAAGAATGTTCTAATTTCATTCACTTTCATGTAGCTGTCAAGTTTTCCCAGCACCACTTATTGAAGAAACTGCCTTTTCTCCATTGTATAACCTCCTTTGTTGTAGATTAATTGACCCATAGGTGCGTGGGTTTATTTCTGGGCTTTTTATGCTGTTCCATTGAGCTGTGTGTGTGTGTTTTTGGCCAGTGCCACACTGTTTTGATTGTTGTAGCTTTGTAGTATAGTCTGAAGTCAGGGAGCATGATTCCCCCAGCTCCATTCTTCTTTCTCAAGATTATTTTTGCTATTCGGAGTCCTTTGTGTTTCCATACAAATTAAAAATTTTTTTTGTTCCAGTTCTGTGAAAATTGCCAGTGGTAATTTGATAGGGATTGCATTGAATCTGTAGATTGCCTTGGATAGTGTGGTCATTTTAACAATATTGATTCTTCCCCTTCAAGAACTCGGTATTTCTTTCCATCAGTTTCTCTCATCAGTGTCTTACAGTTTCAGAGTGTCTATCTTTTGCTTCCCTAAGTAGGTTTATTTCTATTTTATTCTTTTTGATGTGATGTCAAATGGGATTGTTCCCTTAATTTCTTTTTCTGATATTTTCTTGCAACAGATTTCTGTATATTGTTTGTATCCTGCAACTTTACCAGATTTATTAATGAGCTCTGGTAGTTTTCTGGTAACATCTTTAGGATTTTCTATGTATAGGATCATGTCACCTGCAAAAGTGACAGTTTTACTTCTTTTCCAATTTGGATCCCTTTTATTTCCTTTTCTTCTTTGATTACTGAGGCGAGGACTTCCAAACCTGTGTTGAATAAAAGTGGCAAGAGTGGGCATCCTTGTCTTTGTGTCACACTGATTGGTTTGCAGATACTGAAAAACCCTTGCATCCCTGGAAAATCCCACTTACAGGATTTTAACGTATCGGGGAGCTGGTTTGCTAGTCTTTTGCTGAGGACTTTTGTATGTATATTCATAAGTGATATTGGCCTACAATTTTCCTTTTTTGTGATATCTTTTTAGATGCCTGATATAAATGATGTCATATTGACATTTTTATTTCTCTGTCTGGCCCACTTCCCTTAGAAGGACAATGTTCAGGTCCATCCGTATCACTGCAAATGGCATTATTTTCTTCTTTTTGTGTGGCTGAGTAGTGTTCCACATGTATGTATGTACCACATCTTCTTTCTCCAGTCATCTGTTGATGGACATTTGGGTTGTTTCCATGTCTTGGCTGTCGTTAATAGCACTGCTGTGAGCACTGGGGTGCATGTGTCTTTTTGAATTTTATTTTTCTCTGGATATATGCCCAGGAGTGGGATTGCTGGATCACACAGTAGGTCTATTTTCAGTTTTTCAGGGAACCTCCATACTGTCCTCCATAGTGGCTGCACCAGTCTGCACTCCCACCAACAGTGTGGGAGGGTTCCCTTTTCTCCACACCCCCTCCAGCATGTGTCGTCAATACACTTTTCAATGATGGCCATTCTGGCTGGTGTAAGGTGATAGGTAACGCATTGCAGTTTTGATCTGCATTTCTCGGACAATTAGCGATGCTAAGCATTTTTTCACATGTCTTTTGGCCATTTGAATGTCTTCTTTGGAGAACTGTTTGCTTAGGTCTTCTGCCCATTTTTGGATTGGGTTGCTTGTTTCTTTGCTATGAGCTGTATGTATATTTTGGAAATCCGTCTCCTGTCTGTCACATCGTATGCAAAGATTTTTCTCCCATTCCGTAGGTTGTCTTTCTGTTTTGTCGATGGCATCCTTAGTTGTGCAAAAGCTTTGAAGTTTAATTAGGTCCCGTCTGTTTATTTTTGCTTTTATCTCTGATACTCCAGGTTCAAAAAATGCATTGCTGTAATGGATGTCCACGAGTGTTGGGCCTGTGTTTTCCACTAGGAGTTTTATAGTATCTGGTCTCACATTGAGGTCTTTAATCCATTTTGAGTTTATTTTTGTACATAATGTTGGAGAATGTTCTGATTTCAGTCTTTTACAGGTAGCTGTCCAGCTTTCCCGGCACCATTTATTGAAGAGACTGTCTTTTCTCCATTGTATACTCTTTCCTCCTTTGTCATTGATCAATTGACCATACGTGCGCCGGTTTATTGCTGGACTTTCTATCCTGTTGCATTGATCCCATAGGTCTGTTTTTGTACCAATACCGTGCTGTTTTGATTGTAGCTCTGTACTGTTGTTTGAAGTCTCGGAGGGTTATTCCTCCAGCATTGTTCTTTGTCTTCAGGAATGCCTTGGTAATTCTGGGTCTTTGGTGATTCCGTATCAGTTTTAGGATGATCTGGTGTATTTTTGTGAAAAATATCCTGGGTAATTAGATAGGGGTTGCATTAAATCTGTAGACTGCCTTGGGCAGCACGGCCGTTTGAACATGTTTAATTCTTCCAATGCAAGAACATGGGATGTCCTTCCATTTCTCTAAGTCCTCTTTGATTTCCTTAATCAGGGTTTTGTAGGTCTCCACATAGAAGCCTTTCACTTCCTGGGTCAGATTTACTCTTGAGTATTTTATTTTGGGGGATGTGGATTTAGAAGCGATCAGTACTTTCATGTAAAGAAATGCCACTAATTTCTGTGTAATGTTGCTGTATCCCGCTACCTTGCCAAACCTTTTGTCAGCTCTAGCTGGTTTTTATGTGGCGCCTTTAGGATTTTCTGTGTGTAGTATCATGTCCTCCAGATATAATGGCAGTTTTACCTCTTCTTTCCCAATTTGGATCCCTTTTCTTTCTTTTTCTTGTCCAAGTGCTGTACTAGGACTGCCAATACTATATTGAATAGAAGTATTGAGAGTGGGCATCCTTGTCTTGTTCCAGATTTTAGCAGACAGGCTTTCAGCTTTTCTTGTAGAGTGTGATGCTGGTTGTAGGTTTGTCATAAATAGCTTTGATTACGTCGGGGTGTGTTCCCTCTATGCGCACGTTGGCAAGACCGCAGGCTCAGTGCGGTTGGAAGGCAGGGAGGATGGCAGCGGCAGAAGCAGCGGTGGGAGGAGGGGGGCTGCCCCTTGGGAGCCAGTCATTTGCAGCCTGACCCTGGGGGTGGCCTCTGTTGCTCCAGGTGGACTGGACCCAGGTCTTTAGGCCAGTCTGCTCCCAGGAGGCTGGCATGGTGCAGTCAGGGGCGAGGGCGGTGGTGATGACGGGAGTGAGGCTGCCCTGTGCAAGCCCTTGCATTTACTCCCATCTTCCTGGTGGCCTGGCCTCTGCTGCCCCAGGTTTGCTGGAGGCATGTCCTCAGGTCAGCCTGCTCCTGAGAGGCGAGCTTGGTGCAGTGTGCTGGGGCAGGGACAGCAACAGCGACAGCGACAGTGGGAAATGGGAGCAAATCCCAGCTCTAGCATGGGGCAGCCCCAATCCTACAGTTGCTGCTGCGGCTGCCATGCTCCCCTGTCCACACTCTGCCTGCCTCCCAGGAGCAGGCTGACAGGGAGGAATTCTTTGCAAGAAGCCGGCGCAGCAGAGGCTGCCCCCAGGCCAGGCAGCAGTGGAGATCAGAGCAAGTCCACTGGCTCTCTCAGGGCAGCCCCCCTCCTCTGCCGCTGCCACCGCTGCTGCTGCCTGCTGTCCATCCCAGCAGTGCCATCAACCACCCAGAGCCCACTGGTAAGCGCTGTGCAGCCCAGGACCACCCTGCTCCATAGGCTCAGACGAGGCACTGGGCGCCGTGCGGGATTGGGGAGGGAGTGGTGGTGGTGAGGGGTGGAGGCGTTGGGGGTGTGGGGCAGGGCGCAGGGGCAGGAACTGGAATGGCCTCCAGCCCTGCCCGCCCTGGCCTGGGAGCCTGGGACACAGGGCTTTGCACCTACTCACTGCCAGGGATCACTGTCTGGCGGCCGTTGCCATGGTGATCGGAGCCCGGATGGCCCTGCCCCTGCAAAGTGACGGGGGAGAGGGTCGGCTGGGTTAGGGTTGCACTCCGGGTGTGGGGGGACAGGCTGAGGGGGTGAGGGGTCACTGGGAGTGGAAGTGACCCAGCTGTGGGGTGAGGGGGCCCGGCCCGGGGTGACGGCCGCTTGGAGTGGGGGGACCCGGCTGAGGAGTCGAGGGGGGCAATCCCGGGGTGAAAGGCGAGGGGACTATCTCTGGATGGTGGGGGGACCTGGGGTGAGGCATGAGGGGTGAGCTTGGTCTGCGGGGGCTGTAGCTTAGGACCTAGTGGGGCCCAGTTGGGGCGGGGACTTCTGTGTGAGGAGAGCGAGCCTTGTCTTGGGGGTGCGATCAGTCGGGGACCAGGCCTGGTCCGGGGTGGAGAGGCAGTGACTGGGTGGGAGGAGGCGAGCAGGGGGAATGGGGCTGGGGGTGTGGCCTGGCCCCGGGGCCTGCGGTGGTTCTAGTTGGGTGCCCAAACCCTGTGGGTGGCAGGGTGGGGGCGTTGGGACTGGGGACCCGGCCGGCCCCGTCCACGAGGTTGGCCAGCCCCGCCGCCCCGCGGGCCCAGCGCCAGGCCCCACTCGCAGCGTCCCTACTGCAGGAGCCCCAGCCTTGCGGGCGGGAGGGGGGAGGGGCGCGCGCGGACGCGGACGCGGGAGCGCGCCCAGAGCGCGGGGAAGCTGGGCCGGAGCCGGGCGCTCCTGGACCGGCTCCCGGAGGAGGAACGCGGCCTGGGGTCTGGGCCGCCGGGAGCTGTCGCCTCCGCTGCCGTCGCCGAGCAGGTAAGGGGGCGCTGGTGGGGGGCGCGCAGGTCGGGGAGCCGGCGGGTGAGGCCCGGGCTGTGCAGCTGGGAAGGCGCACAGGGAGGGAGGGGTGCGGAGGTGAGGCCCAGGCCGCGCGGCCCGTCAGGACCCTGAGGCGGGTCCCGGGCCCGCCGCCCCAGTTGCAGTGCCCCCTGCCCGCCACCTTAGTATTCACTGAACCCCGCGTCGTCTTCGCTGCCGCTCATATGCAGGTTTGGGGAAGTGGGAACAGCTTCAGCAGATGGGAGGGCGCCGGGCTGGCCCTCAGGCCGTGGCCTTCCCGCAGTAGGTGGACCTGCCCTGGGAGCGGAGGCCGCCCCGGACCGTCCTGGGCACAGGCGGCCTGGGGCAGAATAACGGGCGAGGCCTGGGCCTTTGGGAGCTTGTTGGCCTGCCCCCCCCCCCCCACCCCCCGAGATCAAAAGCTTTTGACAAGTGTCTTTTTAGTCTTTTGAGGAATGTCCCTACTGTCTTCCACAGTGGCTGCACCAAACTCTTTTCCCACCAGCGGTGTAGGAGGCTTCCTTTTCTCCACAGCCTCTCCAGCATTTCTCCCTTCTGGACTTTGGAATGAAGGCCTTTCTGACTGGTGTGAGATGATACCTTATTGGAGTTTGGACTTGCATTTCTCTGATAATTAGTGATACCGAGGATTTTTTTCACATGCCTGTTGATCATTTGTGTGTCTTTGTTGGAGAAAGGTGTGTTTAGTTCTGACCACTTTTGGATTGGGTTGATTTCTGGTTATTCAGTTGTATGAGCTGTTTATATATTCTGGAAATCAACCCGTCAGTCTCATGTTTTGCGAATATTTTCTCCCGTCTCATAGGTTGTCCTTTTGTGTTGCTTATGGTTTCCTTTGCTGTGCGAAAAGCTGATAAATTCAGTTTGGCCCCATTGGTTTGTTTATTTGTGCCTTCATATCTGTTTGCTGGGGTGGACTGCCCTAGGAGAGCATTGCTGATGTGTGTGTCAGATGTTTAGCCTACGTGTTCTTCTGAGAGGCGTGTAGTGTCTTGTCTTATGTTCAAGTCCTTAAGCGAGTTTGAATTTGTTTTTGTGTACGGTGTGAGGGAGTGTCCCAACTTCACTGATTTCCGTGCAGCTGTCCAGTTTCCCCTGCGTCATTTGCTGAAGAGACCGTCTTTCCTCCACTGTGTGTTCTTCCTGCCTCCTTTGTCAAAGATTAATTGACCAGAAGTTTGTGGGTTTTCTCTCTGGACTCTGTTCTGTTCCTTTGATCTGTATGTCTGTCCCCCTCCAACTTTTCCAGTTTTATTAGGTAGAATTACTACAGTTTGACCGCACATACACATTCTATTGCACGTAGATATGTATATACAGTATACTGTAATATTTTTAGTTTCCGTAAGTGTTCTCTTTACTGTTTTAAGAAGAGATTAGGTGTTTAAACTTACATAGTTATCAGCGGAATAAAGCCAACTACAAAATAAGAATCAACAGAATGCGGTAATACGACCATAAAGGACAGTCAGATGTGCTCACACACAGTGAAGAAATCAAAATGAAAATCAGTGCATTTGTGGCCTTATTATTACTGTTATTGTTTTTTGGGTTCCTCGTATAAATGATGTCATAGGGCATTTTTCTTTCTCTTTCTGGTCCCCTTCACTTAGAATGACAATCTTCAGGTCCATCCATGTTGCTGCAAGTGGTGTGATTCTATTCTTGTTTTATGGCTGAGTGCTGTCCCGTTGTATATATATATGTACCACAGTTTCTTTGTCTAGGGAACTGTTGATGGACATTTGGGTTGTTTCCGTGTCTTGGCTGTCGTAAAGAGTGCTGCTGTGAACACTGGGGTGCACGTGTCTTTTTGAATTTTATTTTTCTCCGGATATGTTCCCAGGAGTGGGATTGCTGGATCACATGGTAGGTTTATGTTCATGTTTTTGAGGAACCTCCGTACTGTCGTCCATCGTGGCTGCACCAGTCTACACTCCCACCCACAGTGTTGCAGGATTCCCTTTTCTCCACACCCTCTTCAGCATCTGTCACTTGTAGACTTCTCAGTGATGGCCATCCTGGCTGGTGTAAGGCGATATCGCATTGTAGTTTTGATCTGCATTTCTCTGACAGTGAGCGATGCTGAGCATTTTTTTTCATGTGCCCTATTGGCCATTTGAGTGTCTTCTGTGGAGAATTGTTTGTTTGTTTAGGTCTCCTGCCCGTTTTTGGATTGGGTTGCTTGTTTCTTTGATATTAAGGTGTGTGAGCTGTTTGTATGTTTTGGAAATGAGTCTCCTGTCAGTCACATCATTTGCAAAGGTTTTCTCCCATCCCGTAGGTTGTCTTTCCGTTTCATGAGTGGTATCTGTAGTTGTGCAGAAGCCTTTGGGTTTAATTAGATGCCACTTGTTTATTTTTGGTTTTATTTCCAGTAGTCCAGGAGCTGGTTCAAAAATACATTGCATTAATGTTATGTCCGTGAGTGTTGGGCCTGTGTTTCCCCTAGGAGTTGTACAGTACCTGGTCTTGAATTGAGGTCTTTAATCAATTTTGGGTTTATTTTCGTACATGGTGTTGGAGGATGTTCTAATTTCAGTCTTTTACAGGTTGCTTCCCAGTTTTCCCAGCACCACTTATTGAAGAGACTGTCTTTCCTCCGCTGTGTATGCTTGCCTCCTTCGTCATGGGTTAATTGACTATACGTGCGTGGGTTTATCTCTGGACTTTCTATCCTGTTGCATTGATCCTGTGTGTCTGTTTGTGTACCAATAGCATTGCTGTTTTGATTGTATCTCTGTAGTGTTGTCTGAAGCCTGGGAGGGTTATTCCTCCAGCTTCGTTCTTTTTCTTGAGTGATGCTTTGGTAATTCCGGGTCTTCTGTGATTCCGTATAAATTTTAGGATGGTTTGTTGTAGTTCTGAGAAAAAATGTCCTGGGTAATGTGATAGGGGTCGCATTGAATCTGTAGATCGCTCTGGGCAGCGTGGCCATTTTGACATTATTAATTCTTGCAATGCAGGAACACGGGATGTCTTTCCGTTTCTTTAAGCGCTCTTTAGTTTCCTTACTCAGGGTTTTGTAGGTCTTCTCACGGAAGTCTTTCACTTCCTGGGCCAGATGTATTCGTAAGTGTTTTAATTTATGGGTGCGGTTTTAAAGGGATTATCACTTTCGTGTAAAGAAATGCCACAGATTTCTATCTGTTGATACTGTCTTCTGCTACCTGGCTGAATTGTTTGATTAGCTCTCGTTTTTCTGCGGAGGCTTTAGGACTTTTTATATGTAGTTTTAGCATGTCATCCGCATAGGATGACAGTTTTACCTCTTCTCTTCCCATTTAGATCCCTTTTATTTGTTTTTGCTGTCTAATTGCTATGGCTAGGACTTCCACTGCTTACTGTGTGGAATCGAAGTGGTGAGAGAGGCCATCCTTGTGTCGTTCCAGAGTTTAGCGGAAAGGCTTTCGGCTTTTCACTGAAGAGTATCATGCTGGCTGTAGGTTTGTCATAAACAGCTTTTATTATGTTGAGATACGTTCCGTCTCTACCCGCTTTGGTAAGACCACGGGCTCAGTGTGGTCAGGGGGCTTGGGAGGAAGGTAGCAGAGGTAGCCTTGGCGGGAGGAGGGGGGGGCTGCCCCTTGGGAGCCAGTCGTTTGCTCCCATCTGCCCCGTGGCCTGACCTGGGGGTGTCCTCTGCCGCTCCAGGTTCACCGCACCCACGTCTTTAGGTCAGTGTGCTCCCAGGAGGCTGGCATGGTCGGTCAGGGGGCAGGGGCAGCGGTGGCGGGAGTGGGGCTGCCCTGTGCAAGCCCTTGTGTGTACTCCCATCTCCCCAGGGGCCTGGCTTGGGGGCAGCCTCTGCTGCCCCAGGTTTGCAGGACTGACATGTGTAGGTCAGCCTCCTCCCTGGAAGCCTGCGCGGTTCAGTCAGGGAGTGGGGAAGACTGCAGAGGTGGCAGCTGAGGTGGCGGGAGAAGGGGGTCTGCCCTGTGCCAGCCTGTGGGTTTGCTCCCGTCTCCCCTGCGGCCTGGCCCGGGGGCGGCCTCTGCTGCCCCAGGTTCACTGGAGGCTTGTCCTCAGTCAGCCTGCTCCTGAGAGGCGGGCAGCGGTGCAGTGAGTGTGCTGGATAGGGGCAGCGACAGCAGGAAATGGGAGAAAATCCCTGCTCTAGCAGGGGCAGCCCCAGTCCTGCCCACTCGCCCCGCTGATCACACCCCGCCGATTGCACCCCGCCTGCCTGTCAGGAGCAGACTGACAGGGAGAAGCGCTTTCCAGGAAGCTGGGGCAGCAAGGCTGCCCCCAGGCCAGGCCGTAGGATAGATGGGAGCAAGGCTCTCCCAGGGCAGCCCCCGTCCCCCACGGCCTCTGTGGCTGCCTGCTGTCCATCCCGGGGCTCGGCTGCACCCTCCCCTCTGGCAGCGCCATCGACCATCCAAAGCCCACTGGCGAGTGAGCGAGCAGTGTGCAGCCCGGGACCACCCTGTCCCGTCGCCTCAGATGGAGGCCCTGGGCACAGCGGGGCAGGGCACCCAGGTGGGAGGTGGAAATGCCTCCAGCCGTGCCCGCCTGCACTCTGCCCGGGATCCCTGCCTGGTGGCTGTCACATGGTGATGGGAGCCTGGACCACCCTGCCCCTGCAAGGTGAGGGGTGAGACGTGATGTGTCAGGGGGAGTTCAGCTGAGGTAGCCAGTGCACTCTGGGCATGGGGGAATCCCGCAGTGAAGGGGGACAGGCTGAGCGATGTGTAGACATTAAAACGTAACTGCGTATCTCTCAACACCACAGCGTGGGAGACTCAATAAGACGTGTATTCCTCCTGGTTCTGGAGGACGGGAGTCTGAGATCAATGTTTCAACAGGTTGGTTGTTGGAGGAGGCCCAGGTCCTGGTTCCCAGTGGCCCACTTTTCACTGTGTGGTTTTTGTGGTGAAGTGGAAGAGGGATCTCCTTCATAATCTGAGGCAGGAGAGATCCCCCTCATGCCCTGATCACCTCCCAAATGCCCCACCTCCAAACATCATCACCTGGGAATTAAGGTTTTGCATATGGATTTTGGGGGGGACACAGATGTGCAGTCCAGACAGTGATCCCGGCCCTGGTTTCTCACCTAAATCTCAGTCAAGTGTACTTCGGAATGTAGTGCGACCTTGAGCACTTCATTACATAGGTCACCATGGGTAGTGATGTCTTGTGAAGTGTCCCCCCATGTTGTGTCACTGGTCACACTGTCTGCCCCACTCGTGATCCAGGCCGCGATGCTCAGCCAAGCTTAACTCAGCAGCTGCTCTGTGTAACAAAAAGATGTCTGTACCACCCACCTTGTGGCACCTGGGAGAGGAAGGTAAATTTCAGATCTGCTCAGCCTCCCAGGGCTGCGGGAAGGGGGCTCAGGTGCCCACTGCTCCTTGTTATTCACCATGTTGTCAAACGCTCAGTGTTCGTGGCCAGTTATTACTGTTTTTCCAGGCTCCTGTTTCACATCTAGTACTTAGTAGATGTTCACATTCGTTCCCTAGGGCTGCCTTAACAAGTTATAACCAACTAGGGGGCTTAAAACAGCACAAATTCATTTCTCTCACAGTCCTGAACCCAGAATCCAGCAGCATGGGGTCATCGGAGTCGCGTCATCTCTGGATACTTGGGGAGAATCACTCCTTGATGTGGACAGTAACTCTCATCCACCTGTCTTCCTGGCCTCTCTTCCCCATGTGTCTGTGCATCAGTCTGTGTTCTCTTATAAAGACACCAGTGGTTGAATTAAGGGCCCACCCTAGCCCAGTATGGCCTCATTTTAACTTACATCCTAATTATATCTGCAAAGACTGTCTTTTTAAATACGATGTGACTCTTGGGAAGACACTGTTCAACCCAGGACAGTGATGGATAAACACGAGAACCGCTGGGTTCCCTGATGTCACCTCCACGTGTCCTGCTGCTGATTTGAAGACTGGGATCAAGCTCACCCATGAACGTCCACATGCCTGCTCACCCAATTTCCCCAAAGCATGAAATTACACAGTAAGACATGTTCTTTTGGATTAAGACACTGAGGGCTGACCAGATGCAAACATACTTAACTCTTTAGTGTGACTGAATGGTGAGACATTTCCATTGAGATAGTAACCAAGGCAAGTCTCAGTTGAAAGGAAATGTTCATTAAGAAGGAAGCACTAGGAGAGGGTGGGAGGAGCTTCGACTCCAGGGAAAAGGAGTGAACCCCCCCAAACATCATCAGCTTTAGAGTTTTGCTTAAGATGGACCCAGTGATCGGAGTTCATAAAGTTACACAGAGAGAAGATGGGTCAGAGGTCCAGCGGCCACACTTTGTCAGGTTCTCAAAGGGTCCAGAAGACCTGCCGCTCCCCACGCAAGCACACTCCTGGTGAACCAGAGCATCTGTTCACTCAGCGGGCACTGTTAAACACGCCGTGGGCGCTACCCCCCCTTGTCACGCGGACGCTGCGGGGCCCTGACGGGATGATGACGGCAGTGAGGCTTGGAGGTGCCGACAACATGCTGGGCACGATACTCAGTAATTCCCTCATTTACTCTAACCCTCACAACCCCTTTATGAAGTTGCTGCCTTTACTGTTTTCCATTTGACAGATAAGGAAGCTGAGGTTGGAAGAGGAGTGACTTTTCAAATACAAATTACTGGTGATGGAGGTGGGGCCCAGGTCGTCCATCTCCAAAGCATAAAGATCTTAACACACAGAGGATCCAGGAAAATGGGCATAACTCTGATGGGAGACTCTTTTCCACTTGGTTATTTCTTCACTGGTTTACCAAGGTGTTTTCACTTTCTTACTTGAAATGTTAAGACTATCTTGACCTCCTTGCAAATTACCAAGTGGATAGAAGTTCAGGTGCCAGATGGTCCTGAGGTCCCTCTGACCCTATGACATTGTGAACTGCGATAAATAACAGCCACATACCCTTCAAGCTTCTGCTTCAAGAGGATAAGCCTGCGTGTTATGTTCAATCATTGGCTCCCGACAGCATAGGCTGCCTTCTCCCAGCTGACCTCCCCTTTGGTGGATATGTACAAAAATGATGTACATCGAAAAGCAGAGCTTGGGCTCCAATGACATCCCTTATATGATGGGTATTTACATACTTTACATGCTTGTTAGTAAATGCATGAGTGTCCCATTTCCTAAAATCCAGGTGGTAGAAATGAAAACTTGCAACATAGTGGAAAACTTTGGAACTGGAAGTTGACTCACAGCCCACTCCTACATAAAATTCTGTGCTGCTCTGCAGACGGTGAGGAAAACTGATGATGCAATAAGTGTAGTTCCTTCCCTAAAATCACTTGTGACTTCATCAATGAGATAATACATAGAGAAGAAATCAAAAAGCCAGCATTAATACGTGAGTGCTGTGATAAGCTCTGTGGGGATTGTCTCAGGCTGAGCTCCCCCAGAAGCAGATCCTAAGACAAAGATGTGTGTGCAAGCCTGTTTGGGGTATGTTGTTAGGAAGTTCCTGGAGGGAGGAAAAGTAAAAAGTGGAAAATGCTATTTCAAGTGAAAAGAAAAGATTTCACCAGCCCCTGCTTAAACCATGTGGGCAGGCATAAAACACCACCTTTCCTATGGTTTCACTCATAGGGAACACCCAGGAGAGGTAAAGACCCCTAGAGAGGAAGAGGACTTGGGGTTGTCAGGGGCTGTGGGAGGAAGGAAGGGGAGTGCGTGCTTTGGATCCAGGGTTTTATTTTGAGGAAAGAAATAGCATAAAACTAGATGGTAGTGATGGTCGCATAGCATGTGAATGCACTTAATGCTCCTGAATTGCACAACTTAAAAGAGAAAAAATATCTATATTTTATTAAAGGAAATGGAAAATAGATAGATTTTAATAATAATAAAGGATGCCATAAATGATGTGAAACAAACAAACTAAACTAAAGAAAAACAAAACAAAAACAACTTCAGGGGTAGGGAAGTCAAGTTCGGGTAGGGGAGGGGATTCATGGTGGGATTTTGGAGATGGTGTAGGTGGGGGCAGAGGGGGCTCAGCCCTAGGGGAAGATGATGCCTGAACTGGTTCTCCACTGCCCAGCGGTCCAGGAGCAGGTGCAGGTGCAGGAGCTGCAGGATCTTCAGGAGCAGCAAGGTCAGCAGGAGCTGCAGGATCTTCAGGAGCCAGGAAGGTCAGCAGGAGCTGCAGGATCTTCAGGAGCAGCAAGGTCAGCAGGAGCTGCAGGATCTTCAGGAGCAGCAAGGTCAGCAGGAGCTGCAGGATCTTCAGACGCAGCTGGAGCAGCAGGAGCTGCAGGATCTTCAGGAGCAGCAAGGTCAGCAGGAGCTGCAGGATCTTCAGGAGCAGCAAGGTCAGCAGGAGCTGCAGGATCTTCAGGAGCAGCAAGGTCAGCAGGAGCTGCAGGATCTTCAGGAGCAGCAAGGTCAGCAGTAGCTGCAGGATCTTCAGGAGCAGCAAGGTCAGCAGGAGCTGCAGGATCTTCAGGAGCAGCAAGGTCAGCAGGAGCTGCAGGATCTTCAGGAGCAGCAAGATCAGCAGGAGCTGCAGGATCTTCAGAAGCAGCAGGATCTTGAGGTTCAGCAGGAGCAACTGGAGGGAGCTCGCGGTCTCCTACTGGATCCTGGTGGTCCTGTTTTTGGTCTCTGGCATCTTCCCCTATCCCTGCCTGCTCTGGACCTGTGACTGTTGGAAGTGGAGAGAGCTTTCAGTCTTGTGGAGGTGCTCATGCTGTGAGAGAGGAATACTTGACCCTCATGCCTCCCTTTCCGTGGGCCTCTTCAAGGACAGACATCTTCCCAGAGCTTTCCGGACAGCTCCCACCCAGCAGGTGCCCACAGGATGTGTTTTGTGACTGAATTCTTGTAGGCAGGTGGTCTGAGGCCAATCTTTTGCTCTGGTGCCAGCAGCAGCCTCTGGGGACACCTCCCTGTGTGGCCCGGCCCTCGGCCCTCCCTCACCTATGCACATGCACCAGCCCCGCCCTTCTCACCTTGGGGCTCTGCCTTGGTGGGCTCCTGGTCCTCCACCTGACTCCCAGGGAGGTGCTCCAGGTCAGAGCCGGGTCTGCTGAGCTGCCTGTCACCCACGGGCAGGCCCCTGGCGTGACGCCTGGGCGGTTTCTGGGGAGGAGGCCGTCGTGGTGGCGGGGACCCCTCCGTGTGCAGACTCACCCGGAGCTCGTGCTGGCCCTGAGAAGCGTGCAGCGGCCCCTCACTCGGGGAGGCGGCGTGAGTGTCCTCATGCAGCGGCTCCTGCAGTGTCTGGCTCTGCAATGACAGTGTCCGGCAGCCGGCCCGGCCCGGAGGTCTCAGAGCCCTGCCCGGCCAGGACCATGCCTGCTTCTGCCCGCTCGACCGTCTGCTGCCAGATCAGACTGGGACCTTGGGTCAGCTCAGACGGCCACCCAGGAGGGAAGAGACACAGCCAGAGGGCATGGGCTTCGACTCGGGCAGCAGGGCCCTGCCCGGCTTGCCACAGCCCAGACTGCCAGCTGGGACCCGGGGTGCGGACATGACCGGCCCCCCCAGGCCTGTGACCCACTCGTGCTTGAGGCAGGGTCCTCCTGCCTCCCCAACATGACTGCCCACCTCCACCAGCAGTGAGGAAGGGGATGTGGGGCTACCTGGGTGGGGTCTGCCCCGGGCCTCCCTGGGTTACCTTTGGGTCCCTGTGGCCAAAAGGCCAGAGGCGCCTGGGGTGAGAGCTGACCCAGCGCCGGCACCGCTGGCCCAGCCCCTCGCCGCGGGCCTTCCGGGGGCCACGGCCTCGGGGTGTTGGGACGCAGCAGAACATGTCTGAGTTGAGCTGAGTTCACCAACCAAGTGAGCTGAGTAGGGGCTTCTCGACAGAGTGGGTGCCTGGTGACCTCAGTTCTAAGTTCTGTTGGGTTCTATTGCCAGGGAAGCGAGGTCACTTCCTGGGGTCCCCTTCCCCAAGCTTCCTCCTTACACAAAGCTCCCCAAGGGCCTCCCTGGGCTGCCGACGGCTCACCGCCCAGCCCATGCCATGTCCACACACAGTGACACCAACTCAGCCCCCCTCCCCAGAACCCTGGGGAGGCCTGGATGCAGCCAGGGCGCCAGCTCTGAGGACGCAGCTGGGTTCAGACCCCTCGTCAGCAGTGCTGTCACCCTGGACGAGCCACCTGCCTCTCAGGGTCTCTCCAATTCCCCCATTAGCTCAGTGGGCATCATTCTGGCCCCTGCTTCCTTGGGAAGCTATCCTGTCTCTAGACCCATAAATACCTACCACACATGTCAGCCCCGCGGTCTGGCATCACGGGGAGCTCGTGCACAGACTCAGCTAAGGAAAGGCTCACAGAGGGCTGGTTCAGCACAGGGCACACCCCACACAGGCCGGGGTCTGCCCTGGGCTCTGGGGAAAGTCACCCTCCTTGCTGCCTGCTTCCCAGCTCCCTGTCGGCAGGTTGAAATTAAACACAACTCTGACATCATCCGTTCTGGCATGCAACCTCCTAGGTCATTCTGTCATGTCAGATTCAGGCCCAGTGTCCCATCTCGGCCTCTGGGGTGGGCTGCCCCACAGTGGCTCCCTGCTTTTTTGCCTTCTGGTCACACATCCTTGTGTGATTCCCACACACTCCTCTGCAGGGTCGTGGGCACTGGGACCAGGTTCTGACATGTAGACTGACTTGTGAAAGTGTGCGTGACTTCCACTCATTCCCATCTCTAGTGTTCATTCTCTCTCTCTGTGTGTCTTTCAGTTCCTCTCTGTCTGTCTTTTCTCTCTCTTTGTCTCTCTGTGTTTCAGTCTGCCTGTCTCTTTCCTGTATGTATGTGTGTATATATTTATGTGTATATGTGTGTATTTATGTGTGTGTATTGTTAGAACCCAGGGCAGGTCACTGATGAAAATGCCTTGATGACATACTGATTGTTTTAAATTCATGTTACTGAAGAAAAAACATCTTTGAAAGTTGTGCAGGCACTTTGGTGGGGTCAGCTCTAAGGATCAGCACTGCTGGGGAAGGGATGCACCTGTGGCCATTTGATGACTCCTGTACCCTGTTCCCCCAGAGAGAAGTGTCTGTTCACTCTTCCCTCCCGGGGATCTGCTGGGGCCTCTGCCTCCTCACATTGTTGCCAGGGCTGGTTGTCACCAGGCTAAAGCCCTGCCAGTGTGATGGTGACCAGCATTGCCTCGCAGGGTGTCCGTCTGCCTGTGTCCTCACCTGAGAGTCGAGCATCTCTAACACACACTGGCCACCTGCACTGCTTCTCATTGGAACTGCTTGTGTGTGTTCTGTTTCTTTTCAGAACGCTGGGTTTCGAGAGGTTTTTAGACCACATGGGTGTGAAACCTTTCTCTGACCTCGGGTCATGAACAATGTTTTTTCCAGGTTGTGATTTGTCTTTCCAGCTGTCTTTCTTGGTGTTTGTTTTTTGGTTTTATTTTGCCAGAGGAAGAGCTAAGCATCTCCCTCTGGCTCTGGTTTCACACTTAGAACAGCAATGCCTACCCCGAAATTATGCACATAGTTACTAAAAAGGCTTCATTTAGGACGTCTCATCTTTAATTCATCTGGATTTTCCTCTGAAAATACAAAAATGCTAATTCATGTAAAAACAAAAAAATTCACCCGTCCCGGCTTAAGATATGTGGGCAGAAAAAAAAAAGCCACCTTTTATTATTTCATTGATAGGGAACCTCGAGGACAGGTAAAGACAGAGGAAGGGGATGAGGGCTTGTCACGGGCTGGGGGAGGGAGGACGTGGGGTGAGCTTTGGATACAAGCTTTTACTTTGAGGAAGGAAATAGTCTAAAACCAGACAGAGGTGCTGATGTCACAGCATTGTGAGTGCACTTAATGCTCCTAAACTGCACAACTTAAAAGGCTAAACTTAATTCTTGTAGACTTAAACCATAAAAATAGATGATACATAATAGAAAAGAGCAAATCTGACTCCATATTAGATCTCTTCCTGTGGCTTTAACCCTGTGCCCTGTTTTCTAGGCTTAGTCTCATCTATCTGGTAAACAGGAGAGCCTGTTCTCAAGGCTCTGATCTTTAAGCAGATTAACACTTTTGCACTGATACAAGACAGCAAGTTGCCGAATAGAAAGTAGCTTGTTTTGTTAGAGGTTTTACAGGGGCACCATGACTTGATCCACGTGGACAGCTGTAGACCAAGAACATGGCCGACTAATGTCCTGGAGAACCATCTTCCCCAAGTCAGACTTTAGGTTCCTTTTCTACTAAAAAGGGGAGGGGCTGTGGTTGGTTGTTGCAAACTTCTTAGTGCAGGAATTCTTTGTTTTTGGAATCCTTTGCAGCTGTCCCTGTGGGTCAGGTTATGGTGCCCCTGTAAATCCTCCAACAAAACAAAGGTTATTCCCTATTCTGCAACTTGTTATCTTTATAGGAGTGCAAAAGTGTTCATATCCTTAAAGGTCAGAGCCCTGAGAGTAGGCTCTCCTGTATATTTCAGGCTAAAAGCAACATTGTTTTACAAAAGCTGCAGAGCTAGTAAGACTAAGCCTAGAAAACAGGGCACAGGGTAGAAGGAAAAGGAACAGATTTAAATTAGTCAAATTTGTTTTTTTCTACTACAGTGCCTTTTGGTGAGAGGTAAGCGGTTGTTTCCAGGTGGGTCCTTCTCTGCCCAGGCTGGGGTTCAGGCAGGAGCCCTGCCAGGTTCACCGTGACTGTGGACCTGATCTCCCACAGAGAAAGTAACAATTATCAGTGATTAAAATTACCTGTCAAAGTCCCTTCAATTGCCTGTAAACTATATGGCGGGGGCAGAGGCGGACAGGGAACTTCTCATTGGCCCATCAACAGTCTCCCCAATGCAAGAGACCAGCGTCATGGCTGGCTCCAAGGTGGCCTGGCTAGTGCAGCTGCCTGCTTGGCTCTCCAGCCTTGGGCTCCTAACAAGGACACTTTCAAATTTCCTGTCCCTTTTCCCTCTGCCCCGGCGTGAATGAACGTGGTCCCTGCAACCACCTGGGCTGAGCCCAGGCCACACACATAGCCCGATTCACACAGCCCACTGCCTACTGTCCATCTCCAGGCTCAGCTGCACCCTTACCCCCTCACAGGTTCCTGTGCCTCCACTCAGGGTCCGGATCGCCATCCGGGCCATCAACCACCCAAGGCCCACAGGCCAGTGGCAGGCAGCCCAGGACCACCCTGACCCCCAGGCTCAGATGAGGCACAGGGTGTGGGGGTTAGAGTGCCTGAGCTGGAATTGGAACTGCCTCCAGCCTGGCCCGCTGCGCCCTGTAGCCTCAGACTGTGCTGTGCACACTAGGCCGGAGCTCCGCTGGTGGCAGTCACCATGGTGACCAGAGCCCGGACTTCCTCGCCCCACCCGTGGGTTAAGGGGTGAGGGTGTCAGCTCCAAGTAGGGGTGCACTCTGAGTGAGGGGGATCCCACAGTTAGGACAGGCTGAGGGGTGAAGGGGACCATATCAGAATGTTGGGGGGTCCTGCGGTGAGGCATGAGGAGTGTGCTTGGGGTGTGAGGGCCAAAGGTTAGTACTAGCGGGGTGGAGTGTGGGGGTGGGGACCTCCTTGTGACAAGAAGCCCTGTCTTGGGGGTGTAGTCTGAGACTGGGCCTGTCTGGAGGTTGGGGGGCAAGCAAGAGGAGTGGGGCTGGGGTGTGTGGCCTGGCCCACGGCCGGTGGTGGTCCTGGTTGAGCCAGGACCTGGTCGGTGATGGGGTGGGGTCATTGGGGATGGAGACCCAGCGGGGCGGGCAGAGGGGTGGGCCCACTCTACTGCCCTGGCCTGCCCTGGCCGTCTGGGCCCCACTCACAGAGAACCAGACAGTGGGAGCCCCACCCCGAGCGTCTGCGCTGCAGGCCTGAGGAGGAGGGTTGCGGACGCGCACATGCCGGACCCCGCCCGGCCTGTATGGAAGCTGGACGGGAAGTGGGTGCTCCTGGACCAGCTCCTGAGGAGGAACGAGGCTTGGGGTCTGGGCTGCTGCTTGCCGTCGTCTCCGCTGCCATCGCTGGGCAGGTAACGGGGCGCTGGTGGGGGCGTGTAGGTCAGGGAGCCAGCGGGTGAGGCCTGGGCTGCGCAGCTGGGGAGGTGCACAGGGAGGGATGCGTGGGTGAGGCCCAGCCGCGCTGCTCGTTAGGACCCTGAGGCGGGTGCAGGCCGCCACCATAGTTCGTGGTGCCTTCACCCGGTTAGTAGTCCCTGAACCCTGTTTCTTTGCTGCCACTTGTACCCAGGTTTGGGTAAGCGGGTGCAGCCCCGGGAGGTGGGAGGGCACTAGAAGGCCCTGGAGCACTTCCCACCGGCCCTCAGATCATGGCTTGCTCGCGGGAGGCAGGTGTGGGGCTGTCAGGGGGCAGGGGTGGCAGTATCCTGGCAGCAGCAGGGAGAGGGGTCTGCTCCTGGGAGCTGTCGAGTTGCTCCCATCTACCCCACAGCCTGTCCTGGGGGCAGCCTCTAAAGCCCCAGGTTTGCAGGACTCAGGTTACAGGTCAGTCTGCTTTTGGGAGGAGGGCACGGTGCAGTGAGTGTGCGAGGGCGGCGGTAGCGACAGCGGAAAGTGGCAGCAAATCCCCGTGCTTGCACAGGGCAGCCCCAGTCCCACCATCGCCGCCTCCATCCCCTGACAGCACAGCTGCTGCTTTCCAGGAGCAGGCTGACCTGTAAACTGAGTCCTGCGATCCTGGGTTATCAGAGGCCGAGGCCAGGCCAGGCCGCAGGGGAGTCGGAAGCAAATCCATAGACTTGCATGGGCAGACCCCTAAACCCCCGGTTGCTTCTGCTGCTTGTGACCTCACCGGGCCTGCCTCCTGGGAGCAGGCTGACCGGGGGACATGCCTGGGACAGTAGAGGAGGCTGCCTCCAGGCCATGCTGTGGGGAAGATGGGGACAAATCGACCAGTTTGCCAAGGGCAGCACCCCTCTCCCTGCCAGAGCCCCAATTTCATGGGACACTTTTCCAGGTCAGTTGGCTCTGGAAGGCAGGTGTGGTTGCGGTTAGAGGGCAGCGGGGGGAGGGGTGCTGCCCCTCCTCCAGGTGGCAAGTGGACTTGCTCCATCTCCCAGGGGCCTGTCCTGGGGGCGGTCTCTGCTGCCCCAGGTTCACAGGAAGCATGTGTTCATGTCAGCCTGCTCCTGGGTGGAGGGTGCAGTGTGGTCAGGAGGCAGCGTCAGCAGCAGGAAAGGACTTCAGGAGGACTGGGCTGTAGCCCAGGGTAACTCACTCTCCTTCTTTCTTCTCTTGCTTCCTCAGTTGGTGGCTGTAGTGGCTTTTCCAGTATAGGTTATTACCAGATTTTGAACATAGGTTTCTGTGGTATACAGAAGAAACTTAAAAAAAAAACTGTTGTATATTTAGTGGCTAATACTTGTAAATCTCAAACTCCCAGATTTCTCCCTTCCCACCCCGTTTCCCTGGTAACCATAAGATTGTTAACCAAGTCTGTGAACCTGTTTCTGTTCTGTAGATGAGTTCATAGTGTCGTCCTTTTTCTTTGATTGCACATCTGAGTCATATCATTTCGTATTTTTCTCTTTCTGGCTCACTTCACTAAGAATGATGATCTCTAGGTCCATCCATATTGCTGCAAATAGCATTCTTTTAACCTTTTTAATGGCAGAGTAGTATTCCATTGTATAAATATACTAGTTCATCTTCACCCAGTCACCTGTTTCTTCATTTAGGTTGCTTCCACTTTTTGGCTATTATATATATGTGGTGCTATGAATACTGGGATGCAGATACCTTTTTGCATTGGAGTTTCCTCTGAATATACACCCAGAAGTGGGATTGCTGGATCATAGGGTAAGTCTATTTTTAGTTTTTTGAGGAAATTCTATACTGTTTTCCATAATAGCTACACCAAACTACATTCCCACCAGCAGTGTCATAGAGTTCTCTTTTCTCCACACCCTCTTCAGCATTTATCATGCATGAACTTTGAAGTGACAGCCATTCTGACTGGTGTTTTGTAGTTTTGATTTGCATTTCTTTGGCAATTAGTGATATTGAGCATTTTTACATGTGCCTATTGGCCATTTGTAGTCTTCATTGGAGAATTGCTTCTTTAGGTCTTCTGCCCATTGTTGGATTGGGTTGCTTGTTTTTTGTTATTAAATTTTATGAACCATTTATATATTCTGGGGATTAAGTCTTTGTCAGTTGAATCATTTACAGATATTTTCTCCCATTCCGTAGATTGTCATTTTGTTTTGCTTATGGTTTCCTTTGCTGTGCAGTTTCCTTTGCTGTAAGTTTAATTAGCCTTTAAGTTTAACAGCTCATACATCTTAATAACAAAAAACAAACAGCCCAATTCAAAATGGGCAAAGACATAAACAAGAAATTCTCCAGTGAAGACATACAAATGGCCAATAGCACATGAAAAAATGCTGTGTTGCTAATTATCAAGGAAACACAAGTTAAAACTAGATGAGGTATCATCTCACACCAGTTAGAATGGCCATCATGCAAAAGTCATTGCATATGTCATTCAAAAATCGTAGCACACATCATTAATTATGGGGGCTTTTTCTGCTAGTCACACTCGAGTTTAAATTCCAACCCAGCTACTGGCTGTAAAAAGCCAGGGAATTGTGTCCAGTGAATACGTATCTGTATTTGTCATTTTCCCTCATCAGGGTGGTTTCTCTTTCATATACAAAATGATAAGCATGTAATTTACACTGATTTTTATGCATACATTCACATATAATAGTCACAAAATACAAGGCCACTTAAAAAAAGATACTCCTTTTTTCTTACTGTAGAACGTGTTCAAACCTTTAGCAGCAGATTCAGCAGTTACAGGGTTATCAGTACAGCTGCCACGCCTCCCTGTCCTGGAGCCTCACAGGGACACTGCGAGGCTGAAGAAAAGACTTTTTCCTCCAGTTTATCTAAAGCTTTTCTTCAGTCCTGGGATTGTTTTAATATATAATTTATTCATTTTTTAATGGAGGTACTGGGGATTGAACCCAGGACCTCATGTGCACACTGTGCCACTGAGCAACACTCTCCCTGGCCAGGCCTGGAATTGAATAACCTTTACTTCTCCCTCTTGGAGGAGAGAGGGACACAAACTTCAACATTTTTGACCCACCCGGGTCCATCTTTGGAAATGTTGGGGCACTTTTTCCTCCCACCTGGGGGGAGAAGGAAGACCACGGGGTCACCAGGCGTGGGCTTTCCCCTCACTGAGGCCAGCAGGCCAACTCCTGGGGTTGCGTTTACTGCTTTCAAATGCATTGGTGCATTTTACTTCTCCCACCTTACAGCTTAGCTTCCATTTTATACTGTGGGTGATTGCATGGCCACCAGGGACCAGATTCATCGTGTCCCGCCCTTCATTCTTCCTTTTACTGAACAAGGCTTTTGTGATACTTGACTGAATCAGGGCTGTTCTAGAGAATCCCAGCGCTGCCCTCCCTGTTCCTGAGAGCACTCCCAGGTTCAGTGATTCGCTAACAAGCCTCACAGGGCTCTAGATGTGGTCATCCTCAGGGCTGAGATGTAGCATAGTGAAAGAGAAGAAAGGAAAATCAGCAAAGGGAGAAGGCATGTGGGCCACGTCTGGGAGAAACCAGACAGATGTCCTCTCCCAGGGGAGACGCACAGGATGCCCTTCGTCCCCCCAGCAAGGCACTGTGACCGCACATGTGAAGTGTCGTCTTCGCGGGCACAGTGGGGAGACTCGGTGCCCTGAGCTTTCACTGAGGCAGGTCGTGTAGGCACGTCTGCCTGGCGCTCAGGTAAGTTCCAGGCCCCTGGAAGGAAGCCTGGAACCATGTGGTCTGTGCAGACAGTTGAGGCCCAGGGACGCATTCTTGGCAGTTAGGGGACGGTTGGAACCCTCACAAAATCCAGGTTATCGGAGGCCAGCGGAGGGCAGCCTTGCAAGCAGGCCTTTCCAAGGACAGCAGTCTCGGGCCTGCTCTGTTAGCTTGTCTGTTCCCAGTACCGTAATTAAAGCTGGCTCATGTCTCACTGTTAGACGGTGAGGTGGTTATCTTTTTTCTATTGTAATAAAAATATGTGGTGCATGTTTTTCTTTTTTTTAAATATTCTATTCTTTTTTTTTTGTTTTATCAATCTGTATCTACTTACTGTTTTTTGCAGGGGGTAATTAGGTTTCTTTATTTTAATCGAGGTGCCAGGGCTTGTTGAACCCGTTGCCTCCTGTGTGCTGAGTGTGCCCTCTGCCGCTGAGCTGACCTCCCCCTCAGTGTGTGTCTTTCTAACTTAGAGCATTTTGGTTTTTTTGGAGCAGGGCGTAATCCCTAGAAAGAGAGTAAATGTCTTTTCTGAGTAGTTTTTTCATCTTTTACAACTTCTGATATACATTTAGATATTTTGTCCTCCCCTTGCCTTTTCCAAAATTTAATTCTCATCAGTAAGTTTTTCATAGTATTTGTTGTACTGATAAAAAAAATACACTATGGAGTCTTTAAAGTTACTATCCTCATTAATAGTTAATAATTATTTAAAAAATATATTAAGATTAGGAAACTGTGACTCCTGATTGGCTCAGCTGCTGTTTTTGGTGCTCTGACAGGCCCCAGCTGTGATATTGTTGAAGAAGCTGTGAACACGTCTGCCCGAGGAGCTCCCGCTACAGTTCTGGGAGAGACTCGGAAGGAAACAGCCCCGGTGCAGCTCCCGGTTTCTGGCCCGGAGCTGGCTGCTGTGATGAAGATCGGAACCAGGGTCATGAGAGGCGTGGACTGGAAATGGGGCGATCAGGTGCTTAGAGATTTGACCCAAACACATGAGCCACATGTTAGTCATATTCTGCGCATCCTGGCTGGGTGGAACCTGGGGTCAGTACCTGCCTTCTCTCAGGATGTGTGTGACTGACCCATGACAAAGTACTGACTCCGAGGCAGGTGACTAGAGGCTCCAAACAAGGAGGGAGAAGCAGCGGCCTGTTGTGGGGCCCCGATCAGGATCAGGTCTGTGAGGAGTGGGGACTGTTTTCAGAGAACTCCTGGCGTGGGCTCAACTAGGGGTGCAGCCCGAAACAAGAGAGCGAGCAGGAGAGAGCGCACCTCATCCGAGTAATCGGGTCGAGAAAGCTCTGGTGCGGCCTCTACGAGCTGATGGCCACGTGCCTGTCAGCGCCCCGGCCGGGCAGCAGCAGGCGCTGGCTTGGGGGTGCCCACCTTTTGTCTTCTACCCCGAGCTCCTTCCTCCCGCATCTCTGCAGGGTCACCCCGGGTGGAGGTCAGGGGCTGGGCCCTGCACCACTGCCCTGGCCACTCGCGCAGGACTGCGTTCACCCTCCTATGATGCGGAGCCGCCTTCTCACGTCCTGGTGTTCTCAGCCTCACTCTTAAGCACGCGCCTCCTGAGAATCATCTCAGAATCGGTGTCCAGAACAGGCAGCAGCATCCTACAGCTTTTACTCATAGAAATGGGAGGTGAAGGTTCACTCTAGGGTCAGAGAAGAACTGAAGAATGAGCGGGAATGAGGCGGTGGTGGTGCTTGTTTGAGGTTCTGACCTCGTGAAGCCCCGAGAGGGATCTTGGGGCCAAGGAGCAGGGCGGCAGGACCAGGCTGGAAAGTCTCATCTCCGCATTGGCTTAGAGAGGATGCCGACTGAGGTGACACCTTCCCAGCTACCTCTTCGGTAAAGGAGCACGGGCAAGTTAGCCCCAGTGTTTGCTGTGTGGTGACGGCGTTCGCTGTGCAGTGATGGTGTGAGCTGCGTGGTGACGGCGTGAGCCGTATGTGTTGTAGCGGGTCTGGAGCCCTCTACGGACACGCAGCCTGTGCCAATGCTGCAGCCACCCTTACAGGCCATATTCATGTGACAGACCGGCCCGCACCCTCTTAACGAGTCTCTGTTTCGGCTTCCCCAGGACAGACCTCCTCCTGGCCTTGGCTGTGTGATCGGTGAACTTGGAGAGGATGGGTGGATCATGGTCCAGTGGGACACGGGCAGCACCAGCTCATACAGGATGGGAAAGGAGGGGAAGTAGGACCTGAAGTTGGCGGAGCTGCTGGCCTCCACGCAGCCCTCCTCAGAGGACTTGGACACAGAAGATGACTCCGGTGGGTGCCGGGGGGCCTGGCAAGCTTGTGGGCACATGCTGGCCGGCCATCCTTTCATCTGCGAGTGAGAGCAGCTCTGTAGACCAGGCTTCCCTGGAAGGTCAGTTTTAAACCGGCCCCCGGTGATTTTGTTGGATTTGATTCCTGTTTTCCTTGGAGACAGTGTGGTGGGAGGGAGAGGGCAGGGCTGTCTGTGTCCTCGCCACTGGTGGGCTTTCTGGGGGCCCTGAGCTAGGGTCTGAGGTAGTGAGCCAGTGCCTGGAGGAGTGGGTGGTACCCTGCCATGCCAGAGCATGCCTTTTTCCTTCTGTCACCTTACCCACTGAGGTCCTGCTGTCAGGCATGTAGTGTCGAGTAGTAAGTCAGTACTTTACTACCTGAGGGAAAGTGGAGGTGGGAGTTTAGCGTGACCGCAAGGTTAAGGAGATGCAGGGTGTGGGAGGAGGGCTTCAGGACTTTTTCAGACCTTGGGATGTTGAGATCTTGGTGAGACCATCCAGGAGGCCAGCGATTTTTCTTGGGGCTCCAATGTCAGCTATATGCACAGCACGGGCAGGCTTCAGAAGTCACTTTTGTGGTTAGGAGAGGAAACCCAAGAGGCTGAGCTCATCAGAGAAAATGGTGTGGAAGGTGTCAGAGGCAGTGCTCCGTGCCAGCCCCGTGTGCATGCCACTCTGCACATCAGATGTACACGGATGGCGTCTGCCTTTGGCAGGTTAGGAGTAATGTGTGTGACACCACGTGGCCCTGCCTGGGTCAGTGCGGGTTATGTTATCATTGCATCTGACAGTGTCCTGGTCAAGTGCGCCTCCTCCCAGCTCTCTGCGAGGGGGCTTCACTTAGGAAGTCGGCCTGAGCAGGGCTGGCCAAGTGACAGGAAGGTGGCCTGGACAAGTGTGCCCCTAGCTCCGCATCCATGGAGGCAGCCACCTCATCTTCATCCTGCGCACAGCCAGCTCATTAACAACCAGCTTTTGACATTTGATGAGCTGTTTTTCTGATAAGTGAGTTTTTATAATTGTTTTAGTTCTTCTGAGCTTGTATGCTGAGATTGCTTTAAAAAAATATTTAAAAGGCTTGATTCCTTTGAAGGAGGTAGGGATGGAGCTGAATAGGGTGTTTATTTAGTGGACCTTGAATTTTATCTTCAAATATAAAGAGCTGCTTCCCTTTCCAAAGTAAGAAAAGAAGAATATGAAGTCAAATCCCTTAAGTTACATGTGGAGACACGTTCCCATTTATTTGGGAGTGTAGTTTCTATTTTTGATTTTTTTTCAGAAGCTTTAACAAATTGAAGGGAACTTTCACCCCACAGCAATGATGCTCACCAGCGCTGTTAATTTACTGCAAACTCTGTCTGCTGGAGCCCATGCTGAAGTCATGCAGAGTGAAGCCACCAAGACTCTGCGTGGACTGCTGCGCACGTTGGTGGAGAGGGCAAAGATGGACAAGACAGGTATGCAGGGAGTGCTGTGGGCCACAGCGTCAGAACCGGGCTGTGAGGCTGTCGTGTGCGAGTGTGTGTGTGTGTCCGTGTCCTCCCAGGCTTCCTCGGCTTGTGGCCACAGCATTCCAGTGTCTGCCTCATCTTCGCTTGGACGCCTCCCCTGTCCTTTTCTGCCTCTTCTAAGGGCTTTCATTGGGTTTAGAGTTCATCCTAATGCAGTATAATGTCATCTCAGTCCTTACCTTTGTTATACACGTGGAGAGTTCATTTCCAAATAAGGTCACAGCTGAGGTTCTGGGTGAAGATGACTCTGGGGGGATACAGTTCAACCCACTGAAGTGTTTGCGTATGTGGATGTGAGGGTGTTAAGTGTGGAGAGGTGGAAGTAAGCACAGCGAGTGTGTGTGTGTGTGTGTGTGTGCAGGCTTGAGTGCATGTGTAAGTTTGTACATGTGAGTGTGAGTGCCTATGAGAGTGAGACTGAGTATGGGTGTGAATGTGAAGTGAACAAGTGAATGTGTGTGAGTAACTGGGTGTGTGAATGACTGAGCAGGCATATGTGTGACTGTGCTGGGGTGTGAGTGTCTGTGCATGTGTCTGGGTGAGAGTGACTGAGTGTGAGAGTGAGCATGGGTCTGAAGGGCGGTGTCCCTGGAAGCCTGGAGAGCAGGAGGGCTGGGCCGTGGGAGCTGGGGAAGAGCGGCTGTTCCAGGGGTCTGAGCAGGTCACGGGATGCCGCCCTGCCCCAGGGTCACTGCCAGCCAGGAGGGAGCAGAAGCCCCAGGTGCCCGAGTGGGGCCCCGGGAGGAGCAGACAGGGTCATGGTCAGGTCAGAGTCAAGTTGGATAAACCTCATGGAAACCTCTTCCTCTCATTCTGCTTTGCAGACTTCTTAGCCTTGGCCTGGGAACTTAGGACACAGATTAAATATGAATGAGCTCATGGAGGATGTTTAAAACGTGAGATTTCAAACCAGTAGGATGTTCCCTCACAGAGAACTGCTGTTGGAATTGTGCGTTGTCTCCCTACTGCACAGGGAGGGTGAGTGGATGAAATTCCTTAAGGAGTTTGAGTTGCTACACGTGCTTTAGAGATTTTTAACGTGTAAAGTGTACCTTGGGAGGGTAGAGCTCAGTGGTAGAGTGGGTGCCTAGCATGCACAAAGTCCAGGGCTTAATCCCCAGTACCTCCGTATTTTTATTTTATATATCAACGTAATTACTTCCCCTCACACAAAAAAACAAAAAGACAAAAGAAAGTCCTTTGAGCTGATTTGAAAGTCCCCTGTTCCTCTCCCACCGAGTCAGTGAAATTGTAACATAGCCATGAAGTAGTTTCTCCTTGAAAATAACGTGATGGAGGTCAATTAAAAGCAAAGGTTGTGCCGAGTGCTTCTTTGTAGAAGGTGGGTGCCCAGCAGCACCGCCTGGCTCTGGCAGGCTCCCCAGCAGGCGGGGGTGCCAGGAAGCCAGCCGAGGGGGTGGGGGCCGCGTGCCTTTCACCTCTGCTGGGGTTTCCCTGTAGGATGTTGATTTCCCTTTGAAATTCCCTTTTTAAAGGCTCTGTTTATTTTTGGGTTTTTTTTGTTTTTTCTTTCAGGGGGTATGTAATTAGGTTGGTTTGTTTGTTTTGTTTTTCGGTGGAAGTACTGGGGATTGAACCCAGGACCTTGTGTGTGCCAAGCATGTGCTCTCACACTTTAGCTCTACCTTCCCCCCTTAAACACTGCATTTTATTCAAAGATATATTTTTAAATATTTTGTTCCTGGAAAAAAAGGGTGAAGAAACTAATCTAGAAATGAATTCAGCTTAATTGTAAGTGTAAGAAGCAGGCAGCGCCCTGGACTCCGCTCCCCAAGCTTGCTGTCTGTCTGTGCTAGGCCCTGTGGAAGGGCTAGTTTCCTGACTCTGAGGACCCAGAGGTGGGGGGCTTCATGGCAGTCCTGGCTGTGGGCGGAGGCATCGACAGCTGGTTGCACCTGGAAGGACAAGTCACGCACAAGGAGTTTGGAGAAGGCACTGTGACTCCCATCACCCCGAAGGGCAGGATCACCATGCAGCTCTGTGACATGTGCGTCTGTCGTGCGTGCCCCATGAACCAGCTGAAGCTGGTAGTGAACCTGTGTTCAGTTCCTGGGTGAAGTGGGAAGAACTTGATTCTGGCCGTTTACGTCTGCCTTCTAGGACGCCATCCAAATTCAGGAAGCCCGTCTGCCTTTCTTCCTTTTCACCTCGCACTCCAGTGGTGAGTGGGACCTATCTCACAGGATTACATAGATTAGCAGCTCATTTGTCTTATTTTAGCCTCGAAAAGACATGAAAGGTCATTAGTTACTTAGAAGGTACTGTGGAAGGATAAGTTAGTTTTCATTATTTTTAAACTGTGAATGAATGAAATTTATTTCTTATCGAACAGCTCAACTTTCAAAAAAGACCCTGAAAATGATTCCCTTAAATGAGCTTTCTTCATGTACAAAATCCATAATAATCATGTTGAGTGACATGGTTTGTGTGGCAGCTGGTGTCATGTTAAACCTGTGATTTAGGGATACACAGAGAAAGTGATTTATATTACTTTGATGTAACCCAACTAAGACCTGAGCATATCTTTTAATAAAATACTGTTTTTGATAATTACAGGAATATGTGCATGTTGTAGATAATACCTAAAAATTTAGTAACCACCACCATGATGTAATTATTGCTGACACGCTGGTAAAGAAAAAATTAATTTAGTTTCTATTTACTGTACATATAAGTCTTTGTCTTGCCTCCAGTGTCATCTTTTAACATTATTTTCAGATGTAGAAAGACTTACATCTACACGTGGTGTTTCAGAATTAAGACTCGTGGCTCTGACAGCTTCCAGAACGTCCGTGTGCTCTGCTCACTGGACACACGTTGAAGGCTCCTGCGCTCCCTCTTCAGCTCCCCGCCCGGCGTTCAGCAGCACCGACTTGCACTTCACAGAGCCCGGGCTCTCCGTCTGGGCTCAGTTGGTGAACCTCGCTGGCAGCAAATTGGAAAAGCACAAAATAAAGAAATCACCTAAGCAGGGTTTTGCAGGTCAGTACACGCGCTTCTTGATGAAAGAGCTGCATCTTAACTAGAATTATTTGAACAACGTCTTGTTTTGTCAGAGCAGGTCTGTCACTGCCGAAGCCTTTGGGTTCAGATGGACTGACCACTGGTTGAGTGACAGCGGGCGTGGTGATGAGTGTGTGTGACACCAAGAATGATGCCGTGGTGGGGGTGGCACCCAGAGAACGCCCAGGCCTCCCCACCTCCCGGTGCCAGCATTAATTCTGAACACGCTTTTTGAAGAGAAGTCTGTGTTCTCTCCCTGCACATTGACCCCCCAGCTGAGGCCCCCCAGCCTAGTTGCCCTTCTTGAGTGTTGCTCCGGGTCTCATCACAGCCAGACCCGGCAGGGCCTGTGTGCCTGGACCTGCCTCGCTTTGTGTGTGTGGTCCGTGGCGGCCTGTCTGAGACCAAGGCCGGCCCTGCTCCAGCTCCGCCTTTGGTCTGGGGTGCTGCTCTCCAGTTCCCTAATGTTGCCTCTCACATGTCCTTTCAGAATTCTTCTCCCTGACTATTCTTTGCACGTTAGATATCCCTGTGATTGCATCGGTCACTTGTGGCTCATTCTGCCCACTCTTCTTGAGTTTTCTCACCCATTTCTCCCCAATTCTGTAATTCCTGCCACAGCATTTATGATGGCTCTCCAGTTCTCTTCTCTGGCTGGAGGGCCAGGTGCATGTGAACCACAGCACGTCCACAGTTCAGCTAACCTTGTCCCTTAGCCAGCATTTCCTGTCACGGTGAATAACCCTGTCTGCTGGGTATTAGAGCTCGGCGCCCCAGAGGCACCTCTGGCTCCTCCCGTGCCCATGTCCCCATGTCCCCAGTCCCCATGTCCCCACGCTGCCTGCTGTGGCCTCCAGCGTGTCCTGCTCTGGATGCTGCTGCTGCGACTGGCCTGGCTCTCCTTGTTGCCTGCCTGCATCTTTGTGGCAGCTTCCCTGGTCTGTTCCTCAGTTGGCCCATGGACGTCACTGCAGTCATTTGATTAGATAAGATCCTGTTGCCGGTAGATGTAACCGGTGTGTAGGTTCTTGAACCATCCCAGAAAGAATTCAGATGAGACATGGCGGTTAAGAAAGTGAAGTGAGGATTTACTAAGGCATAGACAGCACACTCTCAAGGGGAGAACAGGCGGGCTCAGGTGAGCGGCTGTGCTGAGTTTCTCTGGCAAGATGGTTATATAGAGGACAGTTGAATGGGTGGAATATTCATTAGGAAGTGAAGGGTTTGGGGTCATATTTCCTGGTTTCATCCCAAGTCCACCTTCCCGAAGGGAGGAAGGATGTTTGTTCTTACTTAGTCCAGACTGGAAGTGTCATGGCATTGGTGCATAATGGGTACTTGTAATCTGCAAGGCCAATTTTTTGGAAATGAAGGCACAATGAGTAAAAGGTTGTATTGGGACACTGGAGATTCCTGCCTTTTCCTACCTTTCTTTGTCAGCCTCCAGGCCGCTTGTCACTCTAAAATGTGAGACTGCTTTTCAGCCTTGAGGTTCCTGCCTTTCTTTTCTACCCAGGGACCCCTGGTGCTTACATGATGTAGGGTTTCCTGCATTTGGCCCCATGCCCCTCATTTCTGCTCAGTTCCTGCCATTTGTCCTGTGTCCCCCTTTCTCTGCTCATATCTAGCTATCTGCCTGCTCTATAATCCTACAGAGTGCCATGATCTTTACGTTAGAGAACTGTATGTCGTGAGTATCTGACAAAATTGTGTTTTAGGAGTCTTGTCAAGAAAAGGTGAAAGTATGTTATTTATGACATAGGTGTCTGGATGAAACTTCAGCGACTTGGGAAACACTTGATTATACTAGCAGTAGCTAACATAGCCCTAACCGTGTTAAACCATCGTGTCCTCACCCCGACCCGATGCAACACGTGGCAGGGGAGACCCCAGGGTGGAGGATGCTCACCCACAGCCCGGGGAAGGGCGAGCCCTTCGTCACTGCCAGGCTTTGCAAGGTCAGATGAGTCCCTTGGGGCAGCACCCTCCCCAAGGCCGACCCCTGCTGAGGGGAGAGCCTGCGCCATCCCTGCTGAGGCCTTTTCTCCCCCAGGACAAGGAGACCTGGGCCTGCTGAGGGGCGAGAGCTGACGCTGTGTGTCCTGAAGGCTGCCGCGTGTTGCCTTCCCTCCAGGACCAACTCAGGTAGATCCTGTCTCAGCCAGCTGTTCAGGATGCAGCAGCTGCTCACGCAGGTGACTTTCTAGAAGCCCTTACAGACCTGTAAGAAAGGCAGCCAAGGGACACATACGGGTGGCCCATAAAAGGGGAACTAGAGATGGCTTCTACGTGCACAAGGAAGATGTGCCACCAGGCCAGTAACTGATGAAACACAGACCACAAGTGAGAAAGACAAAGCCCGAGGGGAGGGAGGGAAAGTACTCTGCTGCCTCGATGGTCAAAGTGCGGCCCCAGGACCAGCAGTGACGGTGGCACATAGGAGCTTGTTAGAGGTGTGGGCCCTCAGGCTGCAGCCCAGTCCTAAGAAATCAGGATCCGCATTTTTAACAAGGCTCCCAGTGCTCCTCTGACACTCTGCTGGGGGGTGGGTTAAGTTGGTACAGCCATCCACTGGGCATCTGAGGACATGCTAGACTTTAAAATGCATGTGCACTCATATCTATATCTGTACATCCATTGATTAGCAAGTCATCTTGTGGGAATTGATCACGTGGAAAGGCCTGAGGAAATGTATTTATAGATGCTCATTGTGGCTTTTTTTGGTTGGTCTTGTTTTTATGCTGAAAACTGGAGATGCCTCAGTGCCCATCATTAGGCAGTGTACCGGAATAGTAGCATGCCGTGGTGCTGTTCACAGTGGTGGTGCATGTGTGTGCCCCTTACCATAGAAACGTGAAAATGATAAAAAAAAAAAAAAGTGTATTGCTGTGTACGTGTATCTGTAGATTTGCCACAGAGAGTGACAGGAGAATTTCAGCTTTTATTTTCTTTGCACTTTTCTGTATGGCTTTAGTTTTCTAGAATGAGCTCATATCATTTTGAATAGGAAAAAACCCAAAGCTGAAAAGATTTTGGACTATCTACTGTTGAAAGACATTGTGCTAAATATGGGCAACCAGACAGTCCTTGTTTATGGTTTTTTTACTCTTTGGAGTCAGGGTGGGGAGAGAAAATGAACCCAGGTATCTCTGTCCCAGGTACACGCTCATGTGCTGTGAGATGTCTGAGCAGAGTTCACACGTGTCCTGGGGATGCTGGCGGCGGAGGGCTGGGGAGGGCAGCCTTTGAGGGCTGAGGCAGGCCATGGTTGTAGGGTGATGAGGAGTCCCTGTCCTGGGGGAGGAGACAGCAGGAGCACAGGCATGATCAGTGAGTATTGGGTCCTGAGCTTAGCAAGGAGCACAGGGTTTATCAGTGATCGTGGGACTAAAGCTGGAGAGGTCAGTTAAGTCGTGCCCAGGGAATTGGACTGGCTGCTCTGTGGCCACCCTGGTGAGTAGCTACAGCAGCACTGAATCGGGGTTACCATCCCATGCTCGGGGCAGAGCAAGGGCTCCAGGTGGAGCTGTCCAGCACAGGGCTTGCCAGACCACCACAGCCACCTGTTTCATCAAGCTTTATAGAAACACAGCCATGCCTTCCTGTTTACACGTAATCTCTGGCCACTTTCACCCTTCAGCGGCGGAGGTTGAGTGGCTGTGACAGACCCTGTGGTCAGTAAGCCTAAACTGTTTACTCCCTGGCTCTTCAAAAAAAATTTACAACCCCTGGACTAGAGGATTAGTTGAATTTGTATCAGTGGGCTCGGGGCAAATGAGAAGTGCCAGACACCTCACCCAGAGCTGCTTAGATGAAGACAGTAGACATCACCCTAAGCACATGGCACATTCAGATTTGGTGTCAGTTTATGTGTGAACAAGGGGAAAGAGAACAGTCCCTGGAGCCATGGTGCACACTTGGGAGTGTTCAGAGCTGGCGTTTCTGAAGCAGTGAGTGCTCACCAAGGCAGAGAAGGGACCAAAACTGGACCAAGGGCAGAAGTCTGGGAGGTTGCTTTGGTTGGCTCTAAAGAGACAGACAGAAGAACTAAAGAAGGACAGAGGCCAGGAAGCAGGGAGTGGAAAAGCCTTGAAGATTTTGGCTAGCTAACACTTGATGAGGTAGAAATCATATATCTGGTTTAACATGCTCAGTGCACTATGTTTTTTAGAAAAAAAAAATTTCTTCTGTGTAGCACAGGGAGCTATATTCAATATCTTATAATAACCTTTAATGAAAAAGAATGTGAAAACGAATATATGTATGTATGTATACACATAACTGGGACATTGTGCTGTACACCAGAAACTGACACATTGTAACTGATTGTACTTCAATTTAAAAAAAAGTTAAAAAGAAATAGTAAAGAGATGTTTGTGGTTGAAAATGCAGTGTCATTCTTTGTTTTTAAATTCAGATGATGGAGCAGCTGCATCCCCTGACCTCAGTGACATGTCTCCTGAAGGCCTGCAGCCCCCAATGATCCTCTGACAGCAGTCACTGGCCTCGGCCACCCAGCCATCTCCGGTGAGGCCATATTTGACCAACAGGAGCTTGAGGTACAGTCAGTAGTAGCCTTGGCGGTTTTTATCCAGCACATGAGATTGTCAGCATTGTTTTTTGGTAGATGTGTAGGTAGATTTCCTCAAGGATATAGTCTGAATTTTAAATATGTCAAAATAATTCTTGTGACTAGGTAGGTGTTAAGCATGTTTGTCATAGAACGTTACAATACTGGTTAAAGAATGAATGAGTTAAAGTTTAATTCTACTTTGAATTTCTGTGATTTATTTGAAAAAGTCCGCTGGATTCAGCATGCGTTCATTGCTCACGTGTTCTCGGAGGAATCTTTTCCCAGGAAACAGTGTCGCTGAAAGAGCCCCGTGAAGCCTAGGAAGATGGCTCTTGCTGGTGTGTCTCGCTCATGCCAGAGCCTTTCCCGAGCTGCTCTGTTGAAGCCAGGCTCTCCGTCTACACCCTGTTTCTAAGCACGTGGTGCACTGCGTACTCGGGGGTGGACTTGGGCATCTTCCCACTGACGAGGGGACACCTAACCAGGTCTAAGCATGATGGGGACTTCCATGGCCCACCACATGGGGGACTAGATTTCTTTTTTTAAACCTTCTTGCTTGCAGTACATCAGAAATTCTGGACCAAACATCAAAGACAAAAATTAAACCTTGAGAGCTTGATTTGGCAGGCAGAAAACACCCTAGTAGAGATCTGCAGAGACCAAGACCCTGCGTGGAGCCAGGATCCAGAGCGAGGAAGCGGCGGGTGCAGAGGGAGAAGGCGGGAAATGCTGGGCACGGGGGCAGCTGGGGAGGAGGGTGCAGGGCCTTCTGTGACCCCCACCGAGTGCCAGCTGCTCCTTAGGTCTGAACACCTGAGGTGAGAGGCCGGGTTAAAGTCACCCAAGCCCCTGCCAGGTGTTTTTTCCTGTCTGCCCTCCTGTTCCTTTCTGAGACTGCCGCTGTCATCTGGGGATTGCTAGTGAGTTTCTGTTTGTGTGTCTTGGCTTGCTGTACGGAGCTGTTTTAAAGATCAGGTGTGCAGCTTCATTGGGTCTGATCTGCTGTAACCCATCCAAGGAATCCTTTATACTTTCAGATCTCACGTTTCCGTTCGGTTCCTGTGTTGCAGTTTTACAGGTCTCCTGATGGTTCTCATCTCTTCACCCTTTGTGTCACTTAAAACACATTTCACCCTTGATACCTGTACATCTTTAAACATATGTCTGATTGCTATATTAAATTTCTTATTTGCTGATTCTGACACTTGGGCCACTCACTGGTCTGCTACTGATTGTTTTTATACTGCTGGTTATAGTCAGTTACTGGTTCTACTTCTACACACGTCTAAACAACGTTGCTGTGTGCTGGGTGGTTTGGGTATTACGCTGTGTGGACTCTGGGCTCTGTAACTTCCTCTGGAGAACACGGAGCTTTATTTTTGCAGACAGTTCAGTGCCTGGCAGTTTTCCTCAGTCCTTGGAGGCTTGATTCTAGACTTTTTGGTGACACTTTATTTTTGTTTCGCCATCAGTCCTGGTTCCTGGACTCTGATTCTACAGGATTTATAATGTCTTCTGAGGTTTCAGTGGAAACCTCTACATCATGACCACTGCGCTCAAACGTGGTTGGACTGGGACCTCGTGCCGTCTCCCTAGCCCTGGGCCTGTCTGCAGTTCCTTTATGCTGGGCTCAGCTTTGCAGTCAGCCAAGGAGTCACGGGTAGTCCGTGTGTGCACTTCGTGGTCCTCCCACACCTCTGCTTTCTCTGGCAGGTCCCTGGCTGCGGTCCTGGAGCGCCACCCCCATCACGGCTTGCCCTCGGCCTCCTTGTGGTCAGGGTCACACCTGTCCCTGTTTTTTCCAGGGCCTCCCTTCAAACTGTTTTTTTTAAATACTCTGTCGGGAATTCACAATTATTATCAGCAGAGGCTTAGTCTAGTCTGCTTCTTACTGCCAGAACCGGAACTCCTAACTCGATCTGGTTCTGGATTACAAGCTTTTAGGATGAAGCCTGTCACTTCCGAGTTATTCAGACTTCACAGCAAAACCCTAGGATTCTGACCCTTCCTAAGCCCTGGAAAGCTCAATGATGTCTTCTGTTTCTTCCTAATCCTTCCTCATGTGGTCAGTTTAAAACAAATAGCGAGACTCAGAGCTATGAGAAGAAGTAGAGCAGATGAGCAGGGAGTTTCAGGTGGTTCAGGGAGGGGGCGAGGTGTCCAGAGGCAGGCAGTCCCCAGCTGCAGGCCCCAGTGATGTGTGGATTCATCGATTCATTGCAATTTGCTTCCCAATATTCTTTAGTCCTCTTGTTTTTTTACACCATGTTTAACCTCCAGAGAGGTTCTGTTACTCCTCAGTAGTTGGGGGTTGATTTGGTGGCACATGGGATGGCTCTGTGCTGTCTGTGGCCTGTCCTACAGATGGAAGGTAGCAGGGGACTGTGGGCACAGCCTGGTCATGGGGAAGGAAGGGGTCCTTTTCTCTTGCCCCTCACTCTGCATTCACTCCCTCAGCTTGTTGCCACTCAGAGCTCAGATTTCAGGGCTGTGAAATTTCCTTAACGGACATTGCTGTTTGGCTAATTTACTAGGTAGGTTCTGTCTGTGCCAAAGAAGCTTTTTAACCATGTTTTTCCTCTGCATTAAGCTGTGAAAGTTGTCTCTGTCCTTGTTTACATGTTTTATTTGTTCATCTAAAAATACCTGGTAGGCCTGGGTATAGAAATACACTTCTGCACTGCAGTTGGGAGTAGTCATCTGTAATTTCCATTTTCCTAGACTCCCTGCTCCGCCCCCAGCCCTGCTGTCATTGGCGCAGGCCACTGCGCTGGCTGTGTGTCAACGTTTGGCTGTGGGGTCCACATGCCCAGCAAGCCCCGTGTGTTAAGCCTGAAGCTCTGGTGGGGCCACGCTGCCTGTCCCCGTGCCACACGTCCGTCCCATCAGAGCAAAGACGCACCAGCTGTCGCTGGGTCCTGCCCTGCCTGTTGTGGTCCAGCTCATGGAAACAGGATTCCCTAGACGGAACATCGAGTTTGCGCTCAAGTCACCCACGGGCACCTCTGGGAACGCTGCAGGCTTGCCAGGTACTGTGTTTTCCATGGGGGTGTTCGACTTCACATGCCCACCTATTTGTGGGCCCCCCGGGAAATGCTGCCGTGCGCAGCTGGGTGTGTGGTCCTCACCGCGGGGCGCCGTGTGTGCCTGCTCTTAGGCATGGAGGCCGTGGTTGGGTGGCTGCTGGACAATGCTGACGTGCAGGTCACGGATCTCTCGGACACAGACACGGGGTCTGAGGAGTGTTCAGACGAGGAGGTGGTGGAGGATGTGAATGACACGGCCTATGCTGTGGTCAGTGCCTCCCTCGTGCCATCTGTCCTGAGCTCTGATTTCCTCCACACTGCCCCATGGGGCCCTTCTGGTTCTGCCAGGCACATGGGGAGGCTCCTAACTGCTACCTGGGTTTTCTGTGCCTTAATTACTTTCATTTTTAAAACAGACCCTTGTTCCAACATCGAATGATGTTGGGTAGCCACGAGAGGAGATGCTATTAAAAAATCTTTTTTTTTTTTAAATGGAGGTACTGGGGATTGAACCCAGGACCTCTAGGATGCTAAGCATGCACTCTACCTCTGAGCTATACCCTCTCTCTTAAAAATCATTATTTATATGACACATTGTCTTCTGATTTGAATGAGTTGTTTCATGGGATTGCTTTGGAAATGCCTCAGAAATTTTCTATACTTTAAGGTTTTGAGGTTAGTTCTGCTTACTGTGCTGCTGCCATTAATCTTGTAAAAATGAAGACTTTTACAGTGAAAACACAGCATAATATTTCACACTTTCTATTTTAATATTAGAGATTTCATATACTTCTTTAAGTAGGTTTATCTGGTTCACCATTTTAAAAAATGTGTTTCTCTTTTGTAGTCTATTGGTGCTGTCATAACCGAGAGCCAGACTTAACAAAAAAACAGGCTGGTTTCCTGAGATGATGATTATGCTGTGTATGTGAGGCAGAATAATCAGGTGAGTAGTTGTTTCAGGCTGGAGCCTGGCTTAGGTTTTCATTCAACAAATGTGTGAGCATCTCAGAAAATCAGAGACCTGGCAGAGGAGGGCATAGCAGCCAGCAGGGAGGCCTCTGTGTCTGGAGAGAGGACGGAGGAGCAGCAGATGGGGGGGCCAGCACCACAGAACAAAAGGAGGCTTGTCCGTAGTGACATGGCACAGGGTCCTGTGCTTCTCGGTCAGCCCCCTTTTGGACACTTCCACAGCCTATTTTTGCTTTTGAGGGGAGATGGAGGTAGTTAGGTTTATTTATTTATTTTATTTAATGGAGACACTGGGATTGAACCCAGGACCTTGTGCATGCTAAACACACACTCTACCACTGAGTTATACACTCCTCCATCTTTTGTAAAAAAATATCATTCTCATTGCCATCTAATTTAAATAATTTAGTTATGTTTTTTCAACCTTAAATCCTTCCTTTTCCTGCTTTAATTCTTTTGTTCTAGTTAGTACACTTCAGAGAAAGTCCCAGAAGTCATCTCATTCTACCTGTAAATATGTCAACATGTATCCCATATAGTTATATAAGGCTTTTATTTTTAACATAATGACCTGACAGTTGCCTAACATTGCCTGACAGAGTAAACAGTGATTCCTCACTGTCATCTCATAGCTAATGCTTGCTCAGATTTTCCCAGTTTTCTCAAAAATGGCTTTCTATAGTAATTCCTTTGAATTTTGATACTAACAAGATCATATACCTTACATTTGGGTGATAGGTCCCTGTAGTGTTTTTTAACCTAGAATAGTTCCTCCCTCCTTTTTTCCTTTTCATGCCATTCATTTGCGCTAAAACTACATCAGCCCACAGTCTTTCTCCCTCTCCTCTGTGTCTCCTGTACAGTCAGAGTGAGGGCTGCAGGGTGGTTGGGCTCAGGCTGCCCCTGAGCAGGAATGTATCGTAGGGGCCAGCACGCAGCGTTGCTGGTCATCACCATCTATTCTCTGTTAATATTGTTCATGTCACCTTCTAGATCCGTCACAAGCTTTGTCATCCCTCCCAAATTTATTAGCTGGAGTTGTGTCCTTTAAAAAAAACTTTCTTATGAACTCTGGTCACTATAATATAGTTCATATAGGAAAGGCATAATAGTGGCTGTTTTTTGTTTGCTTGCTTGCTTGCGTTACCAATTTTCAGAATGATGAATTGGTGCCCTGGTACTTGTAAAGGTGACCAAGAACCTTTGTTTTGTCTATTATCATTATGATGAATTTATTGGCTTTTATGGATTTGATGTGTTTTAGCCATTTTTCCTCTTGATCATGTGGGAACCCACTGATCTTTTTTTTGTTTTATGGAAGTATAGTCAGTCTACAATGCTGTGTCAGTTTTTGGTGTGCAGCATATTGTTTCAGTCATCCATGCACATGCATGTATTCCTTTTCACATTCTTTTCCTTTACAGGTTACTACAAGATACTGAATGTAGTTCCCTGGGCTGTACAGTAGGACCTTGTTGTTTATCTATTTTAGTATCTGTACTAGTAGTATTAGAATTAGTAGTTAGTATTTAGACTCCCAACTTACCCTTCCCACCCCCTTGTCCCTCTGGTAACCGTTTGAGCTGTTTGTATGTTCTTGAAATTCAGCCCTTATCATTTGCATCATTTGCAAATATTTTCTCCCATCCCGTAGGCTGTCTTTTTATTTTTCTTAGTTTCCTTTGTTGTACGAAAGCTTATAAGTTTGATTAGGTTCCATTTGTTTATTTTTGCTTTTATTTCTATTGCTTTGGGAGACTGACCTAGGAAAACATAGCTACAATTTATGTCAGAGAATGTTTTACCTATGTTCTCTTCTGGATTTTTATGGTGTCCTCTCTTATATTTAAGTCGTTAAGCCATTTTGAATTTATTTTTGTGTATGGTGTGAGGGAGTGTCGTAAGTTCATTCATTTCCATGCTGCTGTCCAGTTTTCCTAACACCACTTGCTGAAGAGACTGTCTTTTCTCCACTGTATATTCTTGCCTCCTTTGTTGAAGATTAATTGACCCTGTAGGTCTGTGGGCTGATTTCTGGGCTCTCTATTCTATTCCATTGATCCACATGTGTGTTTTTATGCCAGTACCACACTGTTTTGGTTACTGTAGCTCTGTAGTATTGTCTGAAGTCTTGGGAGGGTTATTCCTTCAGCTTCATTCTTTTTCTTCTGTGTTGCTTTGGCCATTGGGTCATTCGGGAGTCCATATAAAATTTAGGATTATTTGTTCTAGTTCTGTGGAAAATGTCCTGGGTAATTTGATAGGGGCAGCATTAAATCTGTAGGTTGCTTTGGATAGTATGGCCATATTAACAATATTAATTTTTTCCAATCCAAGAGCATAGAATATCTTTTCATTTCTTTAAATCATCTTTGATTGCCTTAATCAGTGTGTTGTAGTTCTCCACATATAAGTCTTTCACCTCCTTGGTCAGGTTTGTTCCCAAGTTTTTTTTGTCTTTGTTTTTCATGTGATTTTAAAAGAGATTTTTAAATTTTACTTTCCTTTTCTGGTATTTCATTGTTAGTATAAAGAAATGCAGCTGATTTCTGTATGTTAATCTTGTATCCTGCTACCTTGCCAAATTCATTTATCAGCTTTGGTAGTTTTTGTGTGGAGCCATTAGTTTTTGAGTGCTCCCTTGCTTTATGGCACACGTGGACCTAGGCTCATGTTACTTATTTCCTCCCCCAGAGATCAAGACAGGCAGCTTTCTAAAGAGCCCTGGTTCTATGTATTGAGAAATGATTTTGAGATCATACTGGGTGCTAGAGGAACTTTCCTTAGAAATAGAATAATTGATTGATTAAATTAAAATTGATCACTCATCTATACACTGGACTAGACTTTTTACATTTAATTTTAATTTTAGGTAGGAATGATGGTTAGATGCTGTTGAACAGATGAAGAAGTTTGTGAAGGAGATGTGGGCAAAATTATCAAATTGGATAGAGATGGATTACATTGACCTCAGTGTGCAGTGTGATTGGCAGCAGAAAGGAGCACTTACTGGGTTAGGTACATTCACGTGGAACTTGTAGGTAGGAACATTCTTCATCTGCTTCTGAGTGAGATCTTTAGAGTTCCCAGAAATGAATGCTAACTATAGTTCATTTTTTATTGGAATCTCTAGGCTGTCCTCCACCAAGTTCTCCTCATATAAAGGCAAGATTGGTGGTAAAGTTCATGTGAAAGCCTCAGTCTTGACACCGAAATACAAGTGGGGGTCTGTGACTCAGTAAAATGTGGGGCTTGTGAAAGGTCATAGTACCTAGGCAGGAAAGCGCTGGGTGTTGGCTTTTCATCAACTGATGTAAACTAGGGCAGGAAAAATAAGAATTAAGCAAACCTTATGATATAAAAATAGTGTCCTTCTGCTTGTCAGTGCCCTCATGACCAGGAGCAGCCCTGCTGTTGAGGAGTCAGGTGTGTTAACTCCCTGCAACGTGGGAGAATGCACCATGGAGAATGCGGTGTCTCCGTAAGTGTGTGAATGTGACAAAGTCTAAGGGGTTCGCATTGAGTATTTGGGGGAGATTTCAAGGAATTGGGGTAATTCTAAGAATGGATGTGTTAATAAATATTCCCTGGAGGGCAGAAATACTGAGTCAGGATGAGGTCATGCCTGGCAGGGAAGCAGTCGGTCTTACTCGCCAGGAGGGGACTGTGGTTGGGATTCGATTGGATGTGACTGGACATGTTAGAGTGGTTTTGTTTTCATCTCAATCTGTCACAGTCTCAGGCTGACCTTGTCTCATATTGGGGTTCTTGTTCTGTCAGTCCTTCTGCCAAATGGCCAGCTCCCTCAGTGTTGTTCTCTCTTTTTATTAATGCTGTATGAAAATTTAGGACTGAGTTTAAGAAATGGAAATGTAGAAATGATGGGTGTTAAGACCTGGAAACACAAAATTCTCCTCAGTTTATATTTAATGTGATATTGTTGAGATTTCAAATCACATGGCATACTATGTCCATTTTAACAGTTGCAAGAAAAATAATTAAATATATGCATGGTTTTATTTTGTCTTGAACACTTTCAGTGCCATTTTTGCTTTGTTTTGTTTCAGCTTTGTGGAAAGCCATCTTTCTGCCAGATAGCTTAGATTAGAAATGGCCGCAGTGCTGGTACTTCCTCAGTGGACAGGGATGTTAGAGTTTCTTAAGTTACTTAAGAACAAATGGCTTATTTAACATTTTATTTTGGTTTAACATTTTGCTTCACTTAAGAGATTCTTAAAAGCTTTACAAATCAAAACAAAGATAAATTTCAAAAATAACAACTTGGTTTAGAAGTTAATGTTTTCAGTAGCTTTCACCAAAGGGCAAGAGATACCTTAACGTTATTAATACAAATTTTATTCCCTAAGTTACTGAATGGAGTTTTTGGTTGGTGTAATTAAAAACAAACAAATAAACCTTCAATAAGTGGATAATTTCAAACAGATACAAAAGTCAAGATTATAGTATAATGAGCCTCCATGTGCCCATTACCTGACTTGAGCAGTTGTCAGCTCCTGGCCAAACCGTTCATCCATGGTCCCCTGCTTCCATTATTTTGAAGCTAATCCCTGATTGCTATCATGTGTTAGTTGACCCAGAAGTATCTTAGTATGTCTTTCCCAGAGAGAAGTTCTTTTTGTACAACACAGAAAACTGTAATGTAATATCACGTGGTTAGGTATAGTTTTAATTTTAATTTTCAGTTTTTAGTGGTGAAAGAGGTGTTCCAGACAATTTCTATTCTGTCCTAGCTGTCAGTGCCAATGGGAAAGACGTTATTGTCAACTTCCCTTAGTCTCACTGAACTGCGCTCTCGTCAGACATGGAGTTGGTACCCAGTGTCCATCCTGGTATCACGTGAGTTTTTATTTTTATGTTGCTAGTCTTGTTTGGGAGGAATGGCTTTCTTTGGAATCAAGTTTAACAAATGACCTCATCTTTTTCTTATCAACCAATGGCTATTTAAAAAATAGGTGTGATGGCTGTGAGATGTTTCCTATCAATGGATCTCAATTCAAGTACTGTGACGACTTTGATTTTTGTGAAATGTGTTTCAAAACTAGGAAACACAACACCAGGCATATATTTGGCAGAACAAATGACCCACGTATGGTAAATGATTACGTTCTCTTTCCACAAAATTTATTAGTGAGATAATTATTGTGGAAACAAAGTTAGTTTTGATCTTTAAAGCTTATGCTTAAATGGTGAGCACTGTACTCTGTGCACAGTGAAACAGGAAAGCTGGTCCTACCCACCTGGTGAATTACTAGTTTTTTACAAGCAATGAGGAGGTCTCTGGAGCTAGAATCATGGGGTTTGTTCGCTTGTATTTCCATAGAAAAACAGTAAAAGGATCTCAAGAAACTAGTAAATGTTTTGTTGGATGGGATGTGGAATTGGAGAGATGGAGAGGGAGTCTTTTTATTTGTGTGTCTTTTATTATTTATTTTATCACTACGGCAGAATATAGACAACATAAAATTTGCCAGTTCAGTCACTTTTCAGTGTATAATTACAGGAATTTGCACATTAACCCCACTATTTCTAAACTCTTTTCACCACTGCAAATTAGGAAGGGATCCATTAAGGAATAACTCCCCTTTCTTCCCTCTACCAACCCCTGGCAACCTCTAATCTGCTTTCTGTCTCTGAATTTGACAACCCTAGGGACCTCTTATAAGTGAAACCACTCAAAATTTGACTTTCTGTGTGTCTGAGTTATTTCAGTCTGCATTGTGTTTCCAGGGTTCATCCATGTCATAGCATGTGTCAGAACTTCATTTCTTTTTGTGGCTGAGTAATATTTCATTGTATGTATATACCACATTCTGTTTATCCAGTCATCTATTATGGACATTTGGGTTGTTTGTACCTTTCAGCTCTTGTGAATAACATTGCTGTCAACATTGGTGTATGAATCTGTTTCAGTCCCTGTCTTTAATAAAACTAGGAGTGTAATTGCAGGGTCATTAGGTAGTTCTTTAACTTTGGGGAGGACTGCTAACATGTTTTTTATAGTGGCTGCTCCATTTAACATTTCTTTCAGCAATATATGAGGGTTCCAGTTTCTCCACATCCTCACCAACATTTGTTTCTTTTCTCTCCTCTTTTCTTTTCTTTCTTTCCTCCGTCTCCAATATAAAATCTGAATGGTCATATTAAAGACATACTACCTTTAATTGAAAATTCCACCCAAGAAGAAAACTCCAGGTCCAGATGATTTCAGCAGTGAATCTACTACAGAAGGATAATTATGACCAAATTGAATTCCAGGAATGCACAGTGTATGGCTTACTATTCATAAACCAATCAGTGTAGTTCACCACATTAGCCGAGTAAATCAGAAAACTTATGTCATTTCAATGGATGCAGAAAAAGCATTTAATAAAATTCAGCATCTGTTTGAGGAAAAAGTTTTAGCAAACTAGGATTAGAAGGGAATTTCTTTAACCTGATAGTCATTCTCAGTTAAATACCTACAGTAACCACGATACTGAAGAGATACTGAAAGCTTTCTTTCTGAGATTGGGAATAAGACAATAGCACCTGTATCTCCTCTGCTAATCACCACTGTATTGGAGTTCCCAGCAAGGAGAGTAGGGCAAAGGGAAGAGGGGAAATAAAACTATTGAAGTCCCCAGTTTTGCTGGTAGTCACTTATTAAACAGTGCAGATAAATCCATCATTGCAGAACATTCTGCTGGACAGCACTGTTTGAGATAATGCAGATTCAATCAAAACCCCAGCATGAGTTTGTTTATTTTGGTGAATTTGATGAGCTAATTCTAAAACATAGATGGACACACAGAAGGCTAAGGGTAGGCAAAACATTCTTGAAGAAGAACAAAATTCTCTACTAGATATTTAAACTTCTGAATATGTTATAATTTAGACAACGTCTGGTTCTTAGGCAAAGACATAAGAAATCTAGGTAAGTCTGCATACAGCAGATCAAAGAATCCAAAAACAGATCCAGGCATATGTGGGAATATGATTTATGATAAAGATGACATTACAGGACATTGGGGAAAGTTTGTCCTTTTAACAATTGGTTCCTAGTTAATTGGATGTCCATTCTGGGGGAAGTGAAACTTGATTGCTATCACAAACACAGAAATCAGATCTAAGGGCATTGCCCGTCTCCAGGTGTAAATGGTAAAACTGAACTTCTGCAAGATAACATAGAATTTCTTCATGACTTTGATATAAGGAAAGATTTCTTAAAACAGCAAAAGAACTAACTTTAAATCAAAAATTGGTGAAATTAAGAGATCACATTCATAAAAAAATAACATTAAGAGAGTGACAGTGCAAAGCATCTGTAATCAATAAGGGCTTACATCCAAAATATGTTAAAAATAGACTTTTTAAAAAATGTAGAAATTTGTACGAAAAAGACTCTTCATAGAAAAGTGGAAAAACAATCTGGGCATTTCACACAAGTGGCCAGTAAATAAATGAAAAGGTGCTCACAGTCATCAGGAAAACACATTAAAATCACAATGGAGTACCAATACACTGTTGTGGTTGAAATTAGAGATACTGATGATTCCAGGTGTTGGTGAAGGAATGGAGTGGAGCACAGGGAATTTTCATAAACTGCTAGGGAAAAATTAGATAAAAAACAAACAAACAAAAAGGACAGCATCTCTGTATATGCAGAAAGACGTATAACAAAAATCTTCCCAGTGGCAGTATTCTTAATAGCTCTGAACTGGAAATAATGCAATGTCAGACGAAAGAAGAATGGATAAATAAATCGTCACCTGTTCATACAGTGGGGTACTATAAAATAATGATAATGAGCAAACTGTAGTTTGTTTAAACAAATTCACTTACATAAAGTTAAAACTAATCTGATTATGGAGGTCAGGATGCTAATGACTTTTGGGGGAGAGAGAATTCAGCATTGACTGAGGGGTCGTGAATCAGTGGTGGGGTGGTTCTGGGAAGACGGCAATTTTTATTATTCCTGCCTGACAAGTTCAGTTGATGATAATTGTTTAAGTTGTATTCTAATTTCTGTATTTTTATATGTATAACAAACAAGTTTAAACATAGAATTTAATAATAGCACTGATAATAGAAATCAAAATTAATTTTTTTTAAGAAGTGGTTGTTACGTGCCAGGTTCTATTCTGCGTGTCTTCTTGTGCTATCTCATTTAAGCTTTGTGACAGACCTAAGGGACTGGGGTTAGTGTAATAACACCTCTGCTGGAGGCAGGGAAACTAGGGCCCAGAGTGGCTGTCCTTATGATGCAGGGCCTTAGTCTTTTTACTGTTTATTCCTGAGTTGTTTGTATATCAAGGATCTCAGTTCTTTTCACATATATTTTTATTTATTTATATTCCTTCCCAGTTTTCTTTTGTTTTTTAACATGCAGATTTAAGCATACACCCCCCACCCCCGCACCAATTATTTGACATTAGATTTCCAGTTGTTTACTATTGCAGACAGTACCAGGTTGTATTGTTTCCTGTCTTTGTGCACAGCATCTACTATTTCCTTCAGATATAATCCACCCCCCCCTTTAAACTGAACAGAGTTGCTCTACATAATTGAGTTAACTGAGTGTATTTTAAATTCTGATTAATGAATTGTTTAGACAAGTTACCCCATTTGCCATGAAGATGTGGTCCTTTTACGTGTTTAGCAGATGTTTATCAGTCATACACTCTGGGTCAGTTAAGGGCCTCGTGCTGTGAAGGAGGGGACGGAGGCCGAGGTCTAAAAGCAGAGCTAACGCAGGTGATGTGCACGTGTAAGCGGGGGGGTGAAGACTTGAGATTTGCACTTTAGAAAGGCCACTGTAGCCATCTCACTGAAGAAATACAGAATTGCAGATGGGCAAGGTAAAGACAGAGTGAGCTGTTAGGGATTTGCTCCAGTTGTCTGAGTGCGGCATGTGGTGACAGAGGCGGGAAGGAGAGGTGGTATCCGAGAGTTCTGCAGGAGGTGGGATCAGCAAGGCGGGGCTGTTACTTGCGTGAGGTGGTCTGTGGACGAAAAGAGCTCTACTGTGACTCCCAGAGCCTTGATTCTGATTGACTCGGTGGGAGACAGTGGCATTCGCTGTGGGAGAATATAGAAGTGGAACTTCTATTTTGGGGGGAGTTGAGCTTTGTTGTCTTCAGTTTGCAGAATCCGTGCGACATTCAGGTAGAGGATGTATGCTCCGCAAGAAGGATGCTCATCTCTTCATCGTGACTGAACTGTCAGTGCGGTGACTGCAGCAGACGTTAAGCTAGCTATCAGTGCCAGAGCTGTTCTCAGTACTTTACACGTAGTAAAGTACTCAACCTTCGCCACAGCTGTTTGAGGTACATATTATTATCATTATCAGGACATTAGGTGTGCAAGGCCACCCAGCTGGTGGAGTGTGGAGCTGAAATTTCAGACTGTAGCAGCCTGGCTAAGAGTCTGTGCTCTTCACTTTTTGACCAGTGCTGGTGTGTGTTTTGAAACAAGTCGGCTTGAGAAAAAGTACCATGGTGCTGAACAGTGTGATGAGAGTTCGCTGATTTACTTAAAAAAAAAAAAAGGTATTCTGGGCCAGTGTTGGTTGACCAGGGTTTTATGCTTTGCCTTCTGGCTTTAGTTTGTGATTGAAAGTTTTGTTGACTGTAAGAAGAAAAGTCTTTCTCTTTTCTTAAGGAAAAAGTAACTTTTGTTAGTTAGCTAGCAAGTACTTTTATGGACCAAAATGTTAATTTTCCATGTCTACCATGAAAAATCAGGACCATGGTCTCAGCCTACTTGAGAAATAGTTATTGATTGTTCATTTTGTGGCAGGCTTGCCTGGTCTAGGTTCTCTTGGGACTGTGTAAGAAGCGTCCAGAGGAATACAGCAGCCTGTGAATTTGTTTCCATGTATTGTGTGCTCAGCCTTTAATGACCTGTATCAGTGGCGAGCACCGTTAGGACGATTTTCTCACCTGCTTTGGAGGATGCCGGGGGGACTGATTGCCGTACACCTGGCAGGTGCAAAGCAGAGCCTCAGCAGTGCTCCTCTGAACTGATTTCTAAAGAGCTGCCCCACTGGACAGGCCTGGTGCAGGCATTCAGAGATTACTTTTGCAATTTACAGTTCTGAACTGATGAAAACCTCATATGTGAAAATGAGTATTAAAGGTTGTTTCCATGCTTTACAAAAAGATGTGTTTTAAGATTTTCTCTTAAAACAGATTTATAGATACTCATTTTAAGCACTACTGGATTCTATACCATTTAATGTACAACAGTTGTGTTGAGTATCATATCCTTGTTGGTAGCATTAAATGTTTTTAATATAATTGAACATCCTAAAGTTCTTAATTTAAGGAACTATCAAATAGGTCAGAAGGTACAAACATTAGGATATGAATGCACCCTTTAAGCCTCACTTACTGTCTTCTTGTAGGAGAGACTTCAGCATGCAAACCTTCATCTGTTCGGCTTGCACTGTCATTTTCATTCCATGCTGCTGGCCTTCAGATGGCTGCACAGATGCCCCATTCTCATCAGTACAGTGACCGTCGCCAGCCAGACATAAGTGACCAACAGGTTTCTGCCTTATCTTACTCTGACCAGATTCAGCAACCTCTAACCAGGTAAGTTTACGATGTATCAGAAATGATTTGTTGGGATGGTCATTTATTCCCTAAAATGGTGTAATAGAAAACAGGCAAATACCTTAATGGTTTTCAGTTTTACATGTCACATGGGACTTCAGATGAACAAAATACAATGTTAAGAAGTTTGCATTAAAATTTTTGTTGGTTTTTCTCTCTTTCCCCTGTGTTTTTCACTTTAATTAAAAAACACATGTAAACATAAGCACATTCTCTCATTTTGCAATAAGGGGGGGAAGTTATTTCTAGAGAATATTAGTTAAAGAAACTGAAAACTGATTTTTAGGGAAAGAACGTTAAGTAGAAAAATATAAGTTACAGGGAAACAAGTCAGATTCCATTATAGCAAACTTACGGAGCTGATTTTATGTTGTTATAAACTACTTTATACACATACCTACAAATAAACGTGGACCTCCTTAAAATTAATGTAAATTAGTTACGCTGCTCATTCTAATATTCAGACTCGAGATTCAGTAATTTTTCATAAGAATAGTATACAGTGAATAAATGCTGAACCCTCTTGACATACATACATATATGCATGTGTGAATGTATTTTTACTATCTTCCTGAATTAACTGCATCTACTATGTTGATTTTTGGTTTGGGAAGAATTTTTTTTTTTACTAGCTATAGTTGTGGTAAAGTTTCTTTCCCCCTGAGGTTGAGTGTGTGATGAGCACTGAAAGTGGCTGTTTTTCCATGTACTTAGGAATTTGGTTTTCCACTGTTTATTTAGGTCTTTTAATATGATCAAAAACTTGGAAAATTTCAGAGTGTTTCTTTTACTGGATTATTTGAGGGAAATTAGTTTTTCCTAACTTACTATGTGGTTTTAATAAGCTGTTGGCTACAGTTAAGTAACGCCATTATTTGAGGACACCCTTGTATGTATTAAAATAAAATATTGTTAATAGTGGACCTGATTCTACAGTTATAAAATGTATTACAGTGTGTAAGTAACATTCACAATAAAATAGTAAGATAAATTATGGCAGGACTTAAGAATTCTTTTATGCAGTAAATTGAGGAATTGTATGTTTGAGAATTAGAGTAGTTGGTCAAAATTGGAAAGTGTGTGTGTACCAGAAGAAAATTCTCTGGACTTCCACACAGTAGTAATAGCATAATGATCTGTCTGCATTGTACTTGTAAGAAGCAAGTATGTTTGGATTCATTTTCCTGCTTGTTCAGAAGCAACCTATCAGGCAGGCTGCCTGTTTTTAATCTGTTTTGCAGCTGAAGGGACTGAGCTCCCATTTGTGATCTCTCCAAGTATGTAGGCAGTAGACTCTGGGGTCCAGCCCAGGCTTCTTTCTTTTTAGATGCAGTGCTCTTTCCGCTCTAACCCCCGGCATGTGCAAAGGACTAGGAAAAACCCAGTCCTTTAAACTTATTTTTATGGTTGTATTATTGTAGTAGATCATCTAGTTAGCTAGCAAAGTACCTATTTTTAGATACAACTGACATCTTATTTGTGGATTATTTTCAAATAAGAGATAAGTTAATTTAGTATCCATTTTAAGCTGTAAAATATTTTTAGATTCATATTGTGTTAAAAAAAGTCTTTAAGTAATAATATTCAGCCAGATATTTTTGCCAAACTCCAGAAGTTTCTGAACCAAAGGCAGTCAGATTAAAAGCTTTCTTCTTACTGAAGTGTAAAACACTAAAACTGTGTGCTGATGTGGCCTGGTCTACCAGACGTGGGTTCCAGATCTCGATTCATGATCTAGTTGTGTGACTTGAGTCAGGCCACATGGACCCTTCTCTCTGTTCCTTGAATGTAAGGTTGGACTAGACTCGACATCCCCCCCACCCAAGTGCTTTCTAGCTCTAAACTTTGGTAATTTCATTATTTGATTTCCACTGTTTCTTGTTAATCATCCTATCAGTGTCTTTTCAATAAGGTTTATTGTACAAGTAAATTGAAATGAGCTTACTTGAACATTTCATTTCTGGTAATTAATCTTTCTAATATGAGTGTGTTTCACATAAATTTAAACACAGTTTTGTTCAAAAGATAGATGTAGTAAAAGTGTAGAAAAGTATGGTTACTGTTTGAAATGCTGAGTCTGGGCTATTACAGTTTTTAACGGCACCTTTCATGGTTCTTAAACTGTGTTCTGCATGTGTGTTATGTATGGTGTTCAGCTTTATTAATAGGCCTCAAGATAGCAAGAATGGCAGGATATAGTGTTTCTTACTCTTTACTATATATAAAAATATGAAGTAAATGTAAATAAAATGGATGGAATAGGTATTATTAAACTAGGAAACAATTTTTTTAATGAAGTCCTGGCACTTACACTATGGAATCTTTCAAGAAAAAAAGATTGTTTTAGCTCTTGTAACTGATCTAAGCAGGAGGTGAGAACTACTGCCTTTTTTTTTTTTTTTTTTTTTTTGGTCTTTGTGATCTGTGTCTTCACAAAGAAAGGTCAGGAGATTTAGAGCCTTGGGGGTGTGGCTGTTTTGGGCTCTCAGAGCCAGATAGCTGAGGCGGCAGGAGAATTATCTCAGCAGCCATCCCTTTTGCAGGGAAGACGTTGAGCAGCAGTGTGGAGGGGAGCTCGTGACCTGCAGCAGCTTGGTGAGCTCCTGGGTCCTCTGAACCACTGGGTTTTTTCACCCAGCTGGGGAAGGGAAGAAGGGAGCTTGTTACATTACATCTCCTGACTTTGTGACTGTGGAAGTTGGAAGTGGACAAAGCATCAGATGCTTAGGGCTGGTTTGAGTTTGAGTATAAATTTGTAACAGTGTATTTGGAAAAATTATTTTCTAATTCTGGATTTGTGATTATGGCATTACAGTAGTGAAAAACAGAAAATTTGATTACCTAACATGAAATCACAATGAAAGTTAGTGAAGAAAGTGTTGTTTAGTTTGTAGGAATTAATTTGTTCTTCCCATGTGTTTTGAGCATCTACTCTGTACAAGGCACTGTTGGAAGCACTGAAGTACAGTCTGATGCAAAGGCCAATTTTTTGTGGATGGAATGCATCTGGTTTATATATACATACGTTCCTGAAATAGTAACTTCTGTTGCCAAAAGTATGTAAGAAAAGTAAGATATTTAGAATTAGCTAATTGACTTGGCCTTGTAGGCAGTTTGGCCAGTTGTGAAAAGGTTAGCAGTGTCGTGACATGACAAGTGCACAGTGCACACTTACACACTGTGTGCATAAAAATGTGGTAGTCAGAATTACATTCATAGCCAATTTCAGGTCTGTGCAGTACATTAAAAAATGTTTTTGATTGTGTGATTTTGGTGTTTTAATTGAGCATAGTTACTCCTGGAAAGATGTAGCCATTGGTTCTTTTTTCCAGTGTTTGAAATACCAGTGGAGTTGTAAGTGGGCAAGTTGAAAACTTAAACATATTTATAGTTTTGAACATAACTGATTTTAATAAATGCATATGTTTATTTTATTGGTACATATTATGCATGGCTCAATTATTTTGCCCAACAAATAGCCTAAAAATGATTCTGCCAAGAAGCTAGAATAGACTCCTAAAATTAATAGGGAGCCCCTGGCCCAGTGCTGTGATTCAGAGCGTGGGGTTGGGTGTGAGACTGCCTTAGTTCTCTTCTCATCTGTATTATTTTACTGGCTCTAGGACCTTGGTCAAGTAACATTACCTCAGGAACACAGGTTTCTCATTTGTAAAATGGTGACAGGAACATTACTTATTTTCATGAGATTGTTGAGAAGATTACATGAAAGATGTAAACGTATGCATGCCCAAAATACAGTGTATAGCAAACACTTGCTGCTACAGTTATTATTTTATTAACTACTTAAGTAATTCATTTGTTTCTAATGATAGTTATACCTTCTGTCAACGCTTACTACAGTGGTAATGAAGTATTTCACTGGTTGAGATTTTGTGAAACCTCACAGTGAGGCTGCACTCCAGTAATCCAAGAAGGGTCTTGCCGAGAACATTACCTGCTTGAAAACAATGCCAGTGCTTAAAAAATAGGGAAGGAAATAGATTATGAGAAACCTGTTTCATTACCTTAAATGCTTACAGCTTCATTTGCATGAAAATAATTGACTTGCTTATACTGATATTGTCTGTTCCTTCAGTCTCCAAGGACTGGTATGAGAGCCAAATATTCTGTGAACCTAGTTGTACCTGTTTATATTTAAAAAAAATAAAACAATATTTATTTAAAAAATTAATTCAGATTATCTTAGTAAGTCTTACTATATTTTCAGACAAATAGTTTTAATCACTGTTTGTCCCCTTAAAACCTATTTGGAACTTTGAGAAGGAGAGATCTTGGGGAAAGATAATTATTAACTGAATACAATAATTCAGTGAATTTACTATCTGGGTAACAATGTTTAGAATTTGAGTATAGATGCAAAGGAGACTAATGTTAAAATTGGTTTGATCACTGCTGTGGTCACTCCATCTTCTCATGCTGCTGGGATGGTGATTCTTTTCTGTTGCGTCCATTGTTATCTCTACCCTCCTCTCTTCTTTTTTGTTAGTGTGAGTTAACTTGGTTAATTTTCCCAAGACTCCAGACATTTCTGTGAGGCCTTAGTGTGATGTGTTTGCTTTCTCTCTGCCCCTCGAATTGACCAGAGTGTCCTTTGAAAGGGGCTGCATCAGGGGCTCCTGGCTCAGTAGATTTTGCTGGTATAAATGTCTGTAAGAGAGCTAGACAGAAATCCAAGGGTGGCTAGTGGTAGGGACTGTAGGTACCTTGATGTAATTAATTGGTTTTGAGGATCAGGATCTCTTGGCTGCAAGAAGCCCCACTGGGAACCCCTTTACTGAGGCTTGCCACGTGGCAGAGTCGGGTGGGAACAACAATCCAGCATCATTGGCGTGCTAGTTGCAGCGTCCCTGGGTGTGCTTGTGTATGGAGGACATTCGTGTTCCTGCTCCAGCCCCCGTCTAGCAGGAAGCTCACAGTTGTACTCTGACTGCTTACTGGTTGGCGAAAGACATGGTTTAGCATTGCACTGGGAGTACGGCTGAAATGGGTTTTTTAAAAGAAAGTTTCATTAGCTTTAAGGTGTCCTCTGGAACTTATTTGTGGTTAGCTCTTAGTAATAATCAGAAGTAGAGATACTGGTATTGTGGATTCATTTGTTTATTCAACAGATATTTATTGAAGAACCTACTGTGTGCCAGGCACCATTGTAGGCAAAGGTAATACAACATTGAACAAAATCCATGTGCCACACAGAGTTTTATTTGTACTGGAAGGAGAACAAACCAAAACCAGTAAATGAGCAAATGTATACTAGCATGTCAGGTGGTGATAACTCAGCAGGGCGGGGGCGAAGGGAACGTGGAGGGCAAGCCCAGATGCGTCAGGTGGAGGGCATGCTTTACTCAGTTATGCTAAAGAGTGAGTGCAGATTTCAGCCTTGCTTATATTATAGGCAGATGCTTGTTGGAGGGCAGGCTCTGGGGGTGTTGGGAGCTGCACTTCTGCAGCACCAAACTCCATCTCTGCCCTGTGACCAGCTTGCTTCATGGTGCAAGCTGGGTCCTAAAATCTTGTCTTAGGAGGCTGGAAGATGAGTTAGTCTTTGCCTGCTGTGAACCAGGTCAGGCTTAGGAATAATTCAGAAGTTCTTCCTCGGCTAATTGTATGGTGGAGAAGCCCTCTTGGGCAGCATATCATGCATGTCTCCTGAACCAGGGGTATGTCTATAATGCTGTTGTTTAATTTGGGGAACAGAACTGAAGCCTTGGGCAGCTGGGCACATTATCTTCTCATTTCATTTATTTTTCTGGTGGTTGTCTTCATTGGATTCCAGTTAAAAGAGATAACTGAAACTTCTAATGTAGATGTCTTTTTTTAATAATTCATATACACAGGTTACAAAAGAGGGAATTCATGCCAGTACAGTATAGTTAAAGTGCTAGTCTTTTCTGTCTATTTAAGGTGATGCCTGATATTGTCATGTTACAGAGGCGGATGCCCCAAACCTTCCGTGATCCAGCTACTGCTCCCCTGAGAAAACTTTCTGTTGACTTGATCAAAACATATAAGCATATTAGTGAGGTAAGACTATTGATTTGTTATAACACCATCTACCCTGCAATAGACTAGGGGAAAGAAGTTATTTTGTGATGTATTTAAACATACTAAAATTTTTTACTCCCAATGATTTGTCATATTGATGACTATTATGAAGACTGGTAAGTTAATGACTTATAGATAGTATAATTATGTAACAGAAAGAAGACATATTAACATGGACTACAGAAAATTAAGATAATTGTGGATAACTTTCCTTCTTTTTCAAAATGTTTAATATAGGCTGAGTTATCACTTCTATAATAACCCCTCTTCAAAACAAAGGAAGAGAGGGAATAATGACACTGGAAAAGCCTGAATATGTTAGAATTTTGCTTGAATTTTCATTTACCTGTTTCTCCTATTGCTGTGGATGTCAGGAAGCTCTGAGATGTATTTAGTACCCAGGTAACAGGCATCTGGCCTAGTTTATCTATATAATTTTCTTTTTAAATTGATATGTGTTTTTATCTGTATCTTTTCATTGTAAGATATCCAAAAGCCTTTTTGGTGGAAGTAAGTATGATTAAAAAAAAATGCACTTTGAATTACTCATCTTCCAACTTGACTCTCTGCCTCCAAAAATTATTTTTCTGGTGTTGTCTTAGACCTCTGGCATGATTGTTACTTGCTTCTAACCGCAACTCTAGCTCTGTAATTAATTATTAAATGAGCTTTTCTGGAGAAGAGTGCCTGTGCTTTCTTTCCTTTTCTGGGGGGGGGGGGCTTACATCTTTTCACACTGAAGGCTCATCTTCTACCAGTGTTAGAGCCACTTATCTAAAAAGACGATCTTATGTGTGTATAAATTTTATAATAGTTTGATGCCATTTAATGCCAGTATTTATGTTACTGTGGCATTGTGGCAAGATAAAATTGGAATGAATTCAATGAGGAACACTTCTAAATTGGATTTTGTACATAATTAATGTGTTATAAAAGATGTGCAAACCAGCTTTTGGTTATCTGAAAATATCTGATAAAATAGTTAACACTTTATTAATGTCAGTTTGTTAATATCTGATAAATTGTTAAACTGTTAACAGTAACTCTGTTGAAGCTTGTTTTTAACTGTTTTGCTACCTTGTAAACTAGAATTTTTGTGATGTTGCCCCTTGCAGTGTAATTTATAACTTCCTCAGTTAGTTACCAATCACTTGGACTATTGCCTAGTCCACCTATTATTTTTTACTAGTCTTAGAAACTATAAGCAAAACAGATATAAGGAAAATAACTCATTTTGTGATCAACCACAAGATCCATGGCCTTTAGTGTGTGTGGGATAGGTAGGGAGCATATCTGTTTCTCATTAATGTGTTGTTATAGGCTTAAAAACTGGGCATGTCTCAGAGGCCCCTTTTATATTAGTAAAACATCAGTTCATATACATTTAAACTTTCATTTTAAAACACTTTTGCCTTAGGATCAAATATAAAATTGGGATGGACTAGAAGGGGGCATGAAGGAACTTGAATATAAGGAGGATGAAAATGTTATTTTGTTTGGCATTTGTTGATTGCATCAACATGTGCAATTTTCCAAAATCCCTCATATGATACACTCTTGAGATCTATGCCATTTCACTGTATATAAATTATATCTTGGTTTAAAAAAATAAATGTAGATCAGGTCCTGTTACTCTTCTTGAATGGGAGGCGTTGCTCCAGTCACTTAACATCTATTTATAAAATGTATAAACTGTATAATTCTAAAGGGAATTTTACTGCAGAAAATTTCCCTGGTTATATATTAGTGTTATTCTGTAATTCAAATAGCAACTAAGGAAAATTCTTCATTTCATTTGTGTGTGTGTGTGTGTGTGTGTTAAAGAATAAAAATTCATCTATTTTCTACTGATAGCAGGTTTGTCTCATATATACTCTTGATAAATGGTGTGCGCACGCCCCACACCCCCCCCCCCAGTGATTTTAATGACACACTTAACACTGCGTATTCCCATTTCAGGTTTAATAAGCAAAAAAGAAGCGAAGACACCAACAAGGCCAGGGAGACGATTCCAGTCGTAAGAAGGAGCAGAGGGTTTATAATGATGGTTATGATGATGATAACCATGATTATATTGTAAAAAACAGAGAGAAGTCGATGGATCATTGCAAAATTGACTCCTTGATAGGCAAAGGTTCCTTTGGACAGGTAATTTAATGGAAATGCTGAATTTTATAGTTAGAACATATTAGTGAATCATGTTGTTACATGTTTTTCTTAATAGTACACTTTTAATGTTTGTAAATAGATCTCAGCAACGGACATGTAAGTATTCAGATTATCATTGTTCTGTGAAGGTACTAATACTGCATCAGCTCTAAAAACTCCATGAGCAGTTTTTTTGTGGGTTTTTTTTGTTTTTTGGGTTTTTTTAAACTTATTTTCTGAGGCTACCAGGTAGCTACTTCACTAAGTGACTGATAGATAGTGTTGCCTCTTTCACAGGGGCTTTGGGGTCTGTGGGTGGTTCTTCATTATGTATGTTAGAGATAATTGCGTTCCTGTCTGATACTCCTCTTCAAAGAGAAAAACACTTACCATCTTCAGCTGGCCCAGCAGGTGCCCTCTCACTTTTTCAGAGGCTTGGATGCCAGGGGCTGTGCCTTGACTTTGTCTCTCGGCTCCTCTTCTAACTACCAGCCTCCGAGTGGGCAGTCTTCAGAATGTCCTTCTCAGGCCCCACAGCACCAGCATGGCTAAGGCTGTGACTGGTGGAGTTCTGATGGGCAGGACAACTTAGGCAGCATGGCTGCTTAGGAAAGTGAGGAAGGAACTCCAGGGGACCTGGTTTTTTCACTTCCTTCCTGGCCTCTTGTCTCTACCTACAACTCTCCTCTCCTCACTTGCACATCCTGCCCAATACAGAGGACAAAACCCTAACTGCATCAGTGTCTTGCATCAGCCGAGCCCAGACTAAGCTGTCAGTCCTTCCTCCTTGCACTTCGTGAAGCTTTTCTTGGGCTGTGGCTTCCCCAGCTGTTCCCACTCCTAAATCCCCTGTCTCATTGGGTCGCAGAGCTGTTTTATTTGAGGTATGGTTTCCTGTTCGTCCCATTCTCCATTGCCTTGCAACTTTTCTGCAGTGAAGCAGTTATTAATTTTCAATCCAAATACTTCTGACTTTTTGACAATTTGGGGGGTTGTGTTTGTTTTTTCTTAAACTGTGGCACCTACATGTTCTTACTTATCTGTTCCTGCCCCGTGAGAAACAAAATATGCCTCTATCACCCTGTGAGGAAACGTTTTCCTGTGTGAATCTGATCGTGTTTAGGACAGAAAGAATACTGTAAGCCACTAGCAGCCACAGGCTGAGACCAGGACACACCTAAGTGATGAAACCTGAAGGAGGTATGAACAAGGTTGTTAGCAGAGCTCTGCAGCTCTGGGGTGGCTCTGCCAGGCCCTGGTGTCACGTGTACAGTATGCCTGCCCCTTTCCATGATGTCAAGGAATTTTTGTAATTATACATAATTCAGGGCCTTTTCCCTTAATTCTAACCTCTTTCTTCTGAGTCAGGGGTTTCTCAGTGTTATGGGAGCCCTTCTGTATCAAAATATTACTTCTTGTCAGAAGCAGCTTCTACTTCTCTGTCAGAGCCTCTTAAGGAAACGTGTTTCTGAGGCCTACCGCTTACATAAGTAAGGCTGTGAATGCGCTGGGTAGAGTGATTTCTGTCTCCACCCTCAAAATCACACCGACGCTCTGGCAGTTGCCCCCAGCAGGGCGGCGTCTGCCTTCTGTGATGCCCACTGTGCAAGTCGGGGCCACGTGGTTTGCTCTTAGAACTTAGTTTTCCCTGGCACTTAACCTTCAAGCTCGCAGTGATCCTCCCCCTCCCCTTTACCTCTTCTCATACTCTGATTTCTAAGAGCACGCTAGCATTGTATACTTGTGAAAATACAGGCCTGTTTGACATCAGGATTCATTTCCCCAGACGCCTTTCTCCTAGGCTGAAGTGTGTTCAGGGTCAGGGCCTGTCACTCGCCAAATAAATTCTTCCTTATTGACTTTGTCAGGCTTTCTCTAAATTCTCTGCCAGGTCCTTGTCAAATAAGCAGCTCCTTCATTTCTTAGGCCAGTGGTTATCAGTCCTGATTGCACATTGAAAATTTCCAGTGAGCTTTGGGGATGGGGGTTGGGGAGGGAGGACTGATGCCTAAGCTCCAGACTAATGAACTCAGAATCTCTCTGACTGAATTCTGGACATTGGCATCCTTGAAAACTGCCTATTGAATGTATAATTCAAGGTCAAAAATCATTGTTTTACCACTGAGCCAGTTAACTATTTGCATAGTCAGTAAATAGTTGGGGTCCTGTTAGTGGCCTTTGTCCTGGAGACCATTAGGATCTGGGCACTAAACGGCCACTCTTGATGTAGTCAGTATGGTCAGTGAAAGAGAGGAATATCAAAACCACTTGGTCATGGTCAGATGTTTACACGGGTCACCTCTGATTTAAAAGGCAGTAGGCAGTAGTTTATTTTAGAATTGGGTGAAACCAGAGATACTGCATTTTTTTATTTCAAGTTTGATTTCAACTAAACCATTTATGATCTGTCATTGACAATAACCTTGACTGATATGGATCTTGGACCGTGCATCCATTTTCTTCCTCTAATCCAGTGATGCTTACCCAAAACATTGGAATCACTTGGAGTTCTGCATGCATCTCCAGACTTTCTGAATATGCTAGAAAATGTGTCTAAAGCTATTATCTATTCAGACTGTATATAATATTACAAAAGTAAGAATATTTAATCAGGTATAGTGGTTATTTCTAATTTGTATAGATAAAGTTTTCTTTGTGTTTGTTTCCTAGTTTTTAATGTAAATTTCTTTGTCAACAGTGTGAAACTTGTTTAAATGAGTAAAGTTTAAAATGAGAGGTGTGCAGTCATTTGTTCATGAACACTTCAGTTTCCTTAGCATTAATTCTCATTTTAAAACTCAAAATCCTCTAATTATGGTATTTTAACTTATTTCCTGCTTATTTCAAAAAATTTTTTTAGTCTAAACTAATTCTCTTATATGCCAATGAAAATCTAATTTAAATTTAGAAAGTTATCTACATTTTTCAGGTGACTTACAAACTTTTAAATATCTCACATGGATACTTGGAATTTAAACCAGGTTTTTCTCTCATTAAAAGAATAGTCAGACATATAGTTTTATAATGTTATTTAGTAAGAAAGGTGGAAAACCAAAGCACTTGTCAACATTCATAATTTATTTTTGAAAGAGGAAAATAGTTATTCTAATTTTGTTAAGAAACTTACCTACTTTGTGGATGTTTAGAAATACTATAAGGATGCAAAAGAAATCCAATTGAAAAGATTGACTTTAAGTGACAATAAAGTAGTGAATGGATGCTGTTGAATGGAAATGGACAGAATCTCATATTTAGGAAGGTCATCAAAATGGGAATTAGATAAATGTATAAGGTGAATTGTAAATTGTTGTTAATGAAATAGATATTATTTATCTTTTTTCGCTTTTAGGTTGTGAAGGCATATGATGGTGTGGAGCAAGAATGGGCTGCCATTAAAATAATAAAGAACAAGAAGGCTTTTCTGGATCAAGCCCAGACAGAAGTGCGACTTCTTGAGCTCATGAGCAAACGTGACACTGAAATGAAGTACTACATAGGTAAACAGACAGACAGACAAAGCAGTGCGCCCTGACCCAGACCAAAGATTTGAGTTAATGGTTATTTTTGTATGATAACATGTTGATTTTATCTTAAAGTGATTGAATAAAAATCAGTTATTTCTGTTGGAGGGCATACAGATCTATATATGTTACTTGATCTGGCGGTAGTATTTTAAATCTTTAGGAATGGCATTCCAGGTGGTACATAGTCTAAAAACAAATAAGAATAGTCTCTCTCTCTCTTTTTTGCAACTTATGAGTGCCATTGGTTTGCTTTAATGATACATTAAACTCCAGAGATTTCTTTGTTAACTTTAATCGTTTCTAATACAGCTCAGAAATTAGAAGTGAGGTACTATGTTGTTAGTGATTATAGAACCATTTTTGGAATGTCTTCCTCAAGAAATAACAGCCACGATGTCTTGAACTTCTACCATATTCCTTGTGCTTTTCCTCCATTGTCTGCAATAGTCATAGCAGTCCTGTAAGGAAGGTGGTAGAATCCTTATACTGCAGATGGTCTCAAGGAGTAACATACCCAAGGTCCCAGGGCTCTGAAAACAAAAAAAAAGGGACAGAAGAGTTATGAAAATAGTGACTCCTAGGGCCAATTGATACATGGGTAAACTATCTTCTAATTATATATTCTTTAATACTGTTTTTAATCAAATCTAAGATGCCAGTGATCGTCAGACATCAATATTTTATTTGATGACACTGAAATGAAATGCCACCAAGAAGAAACAAATTGCTGCCAATAAAAATAAGATGCTATAAATTTTAAGATCGAAACCTTAGGATCATTTAATTATGTAATTTTAAAAATAGGCATATATTAGCAACTCATGTTCAGAAATGCTGGCTGGTTTACCTGGTAACCATGAGGTTAAGTTTTATTAACAAACTCCTTTTTAATAAATTAGGAGAGGGCATTGTGGCCTCCAAGATGATAGAAACAAACACTGATGTTTAAAGATACATGGTCCAGTGACTCAGATTAGATTTCATATATGAAACACCTTCTTTCCTTATTGTTGCAATAAAATGAGCTTATCCTATTCATTTTCTTCCTTAGTGTCTTTATAGATCATCTGATACAGTCCATAGTAACAACATTTGCATTTGAACCCTTTTATCGTCTAATTCACTGAATGTTTGGTCTTCAGTGTTAGTTACAACTTAGTATAAACTGGGCACATTTCCATTCAATGGGTTAGAAGACCGGGAAGGACATTCTGAGGATGCTTGACTTATGATCTGAACATACCTCACCTCTTCTTCCTCTTCACTCTTGTGTTTTATTTTGAGTTTTTGCTTAAGTGGTAGACAAAATATTGATAGCATTACTATAACATTTTAATTTTGCCTTTTTGAAAGAAAACATGAAATGTTAGCTACTTGGTTATGTTACAATAATGGCTGTCATTTTTTTTTTAATAAACTGACTTTAATGATCATTAATTGCGTTAGTCATTACAGATACTCTTTTGGATGAATTTTTTAAACTTTTTTAGGAAGATGCTGAATTAATGTGCAGTGTCTCAAGAAACTGAGGTTCTATATTGGAAAACTAGCCAAAAAAAAAAAAAAAAAACCTTTAGATTTAGCCTTGCCGGTAGAGTAGATACATTAAATTTAAGGTGTCTGGAAGTTGTGTTGCCTTTTTATGATATAAATTACTTTTTATTTTGAAGTGATTGATCAATATAATTTATTCTGATGAGTTTTATAGTCTTAAGTCTTTGAACTTAAAAAAAGTCTACTTTTTAAAATATTTTTAAACCATGCAGCATAATTTCTTATGTGGATTATTTGGTCCCTGCCATGGTCTAGAAATGATAAGTAGGCTTATGAATGGAGAAAGAGCATAGAATATATTACTTGCTATAACTATGGACCCTCTAAAAAGGCTTAATAGTCAACACATTGCTTCAAAAAGTGGTGCTTTAAGTATTAACACTGACTTCACATGAGATGAAGTCATTCAATAAATTAAAGCATTGCCCTTCAGTATAAAACTTCTTACATATACCAGATTGAGCACCTATAACTCAACAGGAATGATATAAAACAACCATTTGTCAAGGCTACCTTCGTTTTGGTCTTTTAGTATCATTTGAAACAGAAGTTTCTCTACAGGGCTATCTGGAATAACCATGACAGTATTCTGTGTCTGGTCCCTGAGAACAGGGGTACACAAGGCCTTGCAGTGGTGGTACTTGTATCATAAATTGCTTATTGGCAGACACTGTACCTATTTTAATTCAGCAGATAAACAACTTAGATATTTTTAACTGTTTAAAGAATGTGCTGTTTACTGTAGAATGCTGATCTCCAAATTTTAACTTGATTTTCACTCTGCATTTGACATTGTAACTGTGAGTTCATGTGTATGTTATTCTCATTTAATTGGTATGTTTAATTTAAAATGAAACATTTTTCTCTTTCAGTGCATTTAAAATGTCACTTTATGTTTTGAAACCATCTGTTTAGTTTTTGAAATGCTGTCCTACAACCTCTGTGACTTGTTGAGGAACACCAGTTTTCGACGTGTCTCTTTGAACCTAACACGAAAGTTTGCACAGCAAATGTGCACTGTACTGCTTTTCCTTGTGACTCCAGAACTTAGTATCATTCACTGTGACCTAAAACCTGAGAGTATCCTTCTTTGTAACCCCAAATGCAGTGCAGTCAAGATTGTTGACTTCGGCAGTTCTTGTCATTTGGGGCAGCGGGTAAGTATATTTCAGGACTTGTAAATTAAAATATAGAAATAAGTAGAACAGTGTAGGTAGATACTTGAAGTGTTATTAATCTGTGTACAGTTTGGAGATAATTACAGGATGGTTATCTTTAAAATGTAGCACTTGAATCACTTATGTTGATACTTTGAGGAGATACCTTTTAAATTGCAAACAGTAATACTTTGAATTAGAAGGTGTTGGTTTTTCAAAGTTTATTTTAAAAAATTACATGTATGCTAAAAGACTAAGAGAAAATAGGTGACAAATATGTTAAATATTAGGTGCTTTGTTCTAACTGTATTTCCCAAAGAGGGGTTTTAGTATAAATTTGGGGAGATTCCAGTACTAGAACATTGAATCTTTGCTATAAAATATTTCTCTAAATATAGATCCAAACAGTGTTTTTCCTCGAAAATAGATGGATTAAAAAAAAAAAAGCAGGTAATTTTGCATTATACATGGTAATACAGTGTAGAAGCTATGCAGTTGATAAACATCAACTTATTTTGACAAATAAGTTTAAATCCTTTTTTCCTTATATAAATTCTGACACATCCAAACTAGTTTCCTTCAGAGTGCAAAAAACAGACATGTCCATAGCAATAAGTAGGTTTGGGTGTAGCTAATTTAGGAAAGCATTTTTTCCCTAAAATTCTTGGCATTATGAAAGCTACGTTAGCAGTGTTTTGCATATAAAATAGAAGTTGTAGGTTATTCTCTTCTTGAATTAGGGTCACCATCTGATAATACTTTATTCATTTTAAGTGCTATTTCTATTTACTTGTAAGTATTTGAAACTACATTTCTTTAAAAAAAAAAGTGAAAGCATAACTAACATTCAGATACTACTATTTCATACTGGCTTTCTATTTCTTGGTTTTCCAAATTCATGAAATTTCCTGTCCTGTCCAACTTTTTTCCAGCTTTTAAATATAGTGGGTTAATTTAATCATGAAGGTTTACGACCAATTAACAAGATTGTCCTTTTGTTATTTTTTGCAAATTATCTTATGGTAGTGATTGCTATAAATCATTGAAAATATTTTTAAAAATTGAAGGAGTAGGAAGCAAGGTTTGCAAATTTCAGATGCCTCTGAAAATCAGAAGATACTCTGTGGGATAAAGTATATTGTAAATGGAAAATACATGCCCATCTTGAGAGTTATTTGAATAGATTTTTAGTCTTGCAAAATGTTTTCCTATTTAAATCAAATCATATATTCTGTCCTAATGTCAAACACTACTATCCAGCCAAACTGACACAACTGTACCTTTAGCTCAAGTTTTAAACTGTGTGAGTATATCAGAATTCTCTGGAAGTCATTTACAGAGTAGACATGTGGCGGTCCTAACCTGGTTCTGCTGGCTCAGTGTTAGAAGATGGTAGGGCAATTATGTCTCAGCAGAAATTGGTCAGGGGATCCTGGAGCACAGCCTTGTGGATAACCTAACTGCTACTCAGGTAGCTGACCAACTTCCTTTCACAAGCTGGGAAATAAGACAGTGTCAGTAATAGAGAGTCTTTGGGGCTTAACAGATGCCACTGGCTTATAAAAACTTGGAAATGTAATACTTCTTCCTGGTCCCTTTGAATTAGAATTTCTTCACTCTGAGAAGCCCTTAAGGTTGAGTTTGAGCTGCTTGTGGAGGCAAAGCTTATTCTCAGAGACTTGGCTGGAGTTGTAGGTCGGGGCCATAGAAGCTTTCTGAGGAAGCAGCTCCATGCTGCTTGGCCACTTGGTTTGAGTGTTAAGTTTAGGAAGTTTAGTTACAATTTTGTTTCTTTCTTTCCGTTTTTAAATAAAACTGTCTTTGCTTTAGTGATATTTCTAGATGTAATTTCAAAATGGCTACGTGGAAATGAATTGATCTCAAGACATTCTCAGGTTACTTCGTTGGAAATAATACATTTCAGGATTTTCTTTTTCTAAGAAGTCTTAGAGCGAGGTGGACAGGACAGGGTGGAGAGGAAGTGATTAGTCTGAAATGACTCCCAGTTGAATCTCTGTGGCATGTTTCTAGGATCTGTCTGTGAGACTAGTATAGTGCTGATGTCTGAATTTTCAGTTACATTCTACTGAGTTTATTTGACCCTTAAATCTTTAGGTTAAATACAGTTTAACTGTTAAATTCATGGTAAACCAAGTGCTAGCCATAGCAGGAAAGAATAATTAATAGAGAAATAAATAGTTCTCAGTAATATTTTCTTCTAATAAGGCATAATTTTTGAGATACATCTCGATTACTAGTTAGGATTGAACTAAATGAAAGAGCTTGAATTTTGTGTATTTTGTATTTCACAGATTTAACCACTCCCTTGAAATGTTTAGTTCTTTAAATGACATTCACAGTCTAATGTTGAAACCAACAAATGAAACTATAATAACTCTATTTTTTTGGTTAATATTAGAGTATTGTTCTTAATCTAATGTTGACCACAATTTAAAAAAACTTATTTTGGCATTAATACTATTTTGAAATGTATTTCAGATATACCAGTATATTCAGAGTCGCTTTTATCGGTCTCCAGAGGTGCTGCTGGGAATGCCTTATGACCTTGCTATTGACATGTGGTCCCTTGGGTGTATTTTGGTTGAAATGCACACTGGAGAACCTCTGTTCAGTGGAGCCAGTGAGGTATATGATGGATTGCTTTAAAAATTCTGTTTCTGTTTTCATGGTTTTTTGTTTTTAACCTCTGACAGTGTAATCTTCAAGTTGTTTTTAGGAAAAGGTGTCTGTTTACCAGCTTAATCATTCAAGTGTTAGGTCAGTTTTGATTTTATCCATTTTTAAAATTTTCAGTTATATAATAGTGAAGTGTAGAATTATGAAATAGAAGGTGAGATCTTTCAATCTGCTGATGAAGGAGAATGGTAAATTAGATTAGAAAAATAAGTATTTTGGTATAAATTTTATTGATTTTTAAGTATAATAACAGAAAAAGATGATATTGAAGAATTGAAGTCCACCCTAAAAACAGTGTGAACGTCACTGTAAATTTTGAGGGTATGATTTGGAGTTAAAGTAAATGATGACCAGTAGGTAGGTTTGATGGATATTTGATCTCAATAATTTAGGGCAAATTAGGACTAGAGAACCTAGTTAGATCTACAGACTAATGTAATTCTTCTAGTCCCCAGGCTTTCAGTCTGTGTTCCTAGAGGACTGTTGCAAGTCAAAGGCAGTGCCGGGGAGGGGTAGGAGGGCAGGGGAGGGAGGGAGAGGCCAGGCTCCCTCACAGTCAGAGGAACTGGGCTTTCAGTGGTTTTTGAAACTATTCACTTGTGGAGTTCTGGGTTTTTGTTTGTTTGTTTCTTTTTTTTTTTTAAAGAAAAGTTAAAAGTTGCAGATCATGATCAGTCGATTCATTTACACATGAGACGAGAAAGACTAATGAAATGCAATGACTTGTCCTGGGTTATACAGCTGTCAATAAATAGTGTCAGGAACCTGTCCCTTCTGCCTTCCTTTTAAGTCACTTCACTGTAGCTAGTGAGCTCCTGTTTGGCAGTAACTACCATAGTGTATATTTGTTTTTCTTTTAATAATAAATAATATTACCCTGTAATAGTACCTTTTCCATGGGTTTAAACAATATTAAGATCGCCTGAAACTTCAGTGGCTTCCACCTCACTCACGGTAAAAGCCAAAGTCCTTTGAGCAGCTTGAAGGTCCCTTACTCCCTCTGCTCCTGTTCCCTCTCTCCCACCGGTCCCAGCACATGACCTCCTGTCTGGTCTAGCCGCAGGCCCTGCCAGGCCCTTGCACTCGTCCTGTGCCAGGCCTGAAGTGCGCCTGCTCCCTCACTGCATTTATAATTTATGAATGAATGAATGAATGGATGAGCAGAAGTTGGATGTACTACAGTAGAAATGACAGGGTTTTTGTTTTTATTTTGAATACGGGTAGATCAGATGAATAAAACAGTGGAAATTCTGAGTATTCCACCTGCTCATATTCTTGACCAAGCACCAAAAGCAAGAAAGTTCTTTGAGAAGTTGCCAGATGGTACTTGGAACTTAAAAAAAACAAAGATGGAAAGTGGGTAAAACAGGGAAAATTTTTTTTGAGCCTTTATTTCTTTTCACTGAACTGTCTTTAAGCACACTTTGTATTTACTTGAAATCAGTGTTACAGTTAATTGGTTCCATTGGTAACTTAAGTATATATATTTTTTATAGTTTGACCTATACTATCTGTTATAGACCAGTGTTTGATTAATCCTCAGGGTTCTCTTTAAGGCTTCATTTTGAAAACTATATGTCAGTGTGTGTATATACTGCACGTTTTAAATATATATATATTTAAAACGTGCAGTATATAGTGCATATGTGCATATTGTAACAGTTCTACCTAATAAAACTGAAAAAATGAAAAAAATCTATATGTCTCTGCCTTTTGAGGCAGCCGATCAAATCGCCCTTCCTTGTTTCAATGGTAGAATCAGTAGATTTGACCTTTGTTTCTTATAGTTTGGGTGTACAGTGAAGTCACAGTTCACAGTAGTGCAGCTGTGAACAGTAGAACTCACAATTGCAGTAAATGGCTTTTATTTTTTTAAGTTGAGATGAGAGAGAAGGATTTTTGACTCAAGCAGTTTGTGACAAGAATATGAACTGACTGGATGGACCTTTGATAGATTTCAGATTCCCAGCTTGATGACGTGGCTAGCAGGAATCTCACATCTCCAAAATCTTTGGAAGTGAGGTTTTTAAAATGTTAGGTTTGTTTTAGTAATTTTCAGATGCCTAAACTATGTCAGTTTAAAAGAGTAAATGATGACAATTTTACATCTTGACTTACCTCCTTGTTTTGTATATCTGAAAATAACCGTATGTTTTGTAATCTAGTTTGTTTCTAGTATAAGATGGATATAATCTATAAACATATGATTGTGTGTGATATATGTACCAGACACCCTGTGACTGTAGTTCTGCATTTTTAGCACTTAAGAGGTTGCATTTTCGCTGGTTTTTATTTTGCCCTTGCATTTTAGCGATGCTGCCACCAGGAGTCATTTCCAGTGAACTGAAGGTGATGTTGTTTGCTGTAATTCACCTTCAGCTATGGAGTCTTAACTTTTAATATCAATTTTTTTTAGAATATTAAAAAGAAATGTAGTTGTAGCTTTCACAGCTGATTTGTAACTTACTGCATTCTGCCTTATTGTCTAAAGTTTCAGGCAGTGCAATATCCGGCAGCTAAATGATACCTGCTCCACACAAAGAAAGGATGGAAAATGCCAAGCAGACATCCTGAGTCCTTTGGCCTTTGTCCACATAGCTTATCAGTCATGGCCCCTTTTCCCACTGAACCAGAGCACAGCCTGGGACTCCTCCTTAGCTTCACCAGCATTCAGAGTAGCTCCTACCAGTTGATTTTAATTAGCGTGGAGGATATGAGGCCTCTTTAATGTTTTTATCTCTCTGTGATACAGGCTTCTGCTTCTTTCTCCAATTTGAAGTTTTTTGCCTACTTCTGCTATTTTTTCCCTTTTTCTAAATGAAACATTCATCTCATTCCATTTCCCTAATCTCTGCTTTAGGAAAACCACAGTTAACTATGGGCTGTAACCTATCATTTCTCCAAAATTGGGCTATAATAATTATTATTTTAAATTATTTTGGGGGGCATTTCAAAAAAGAGTAGATAGATCTTTTCCCTTCTTAAAATTGGAAGTATCTTAACCTACATTTAATATATACTAAATATAGATTTTATGAGATTTTCCTTAGTTGCTATTAGCAACTGACTTAAGAAAATTAATTTTTAAAAGTGTAAAATAATTATTTCTCTTTAAACAAATAAACTTTTAACAACAAAAAAATCAAATCCATAACCAAATGATTACATTGTGACAGATGCACTAGGGGTTCTAACCAGAAGTATAAATAGAAGTGCATGCACTGTCAACAGGTATGTTTGTGTGGTTTATTTCCTTAGTGATTTTTATTTTTACTCTTAATTTCTCATTTTATGTTTCAAGAGCCCATTTTTGCTTCCTAGTAATGAAATTCATATTTACTATGTATTTTTTTCCTTTGGTGGGGAAGGAGGATGAAGAATTAAGACTGCAATTGATGCTGTTTTATTGAAGTATAATTTATATACAATAAGATATGCATATTTTAAATGTTCACTTTGTTGAGTTTTAACTTATATACAGCAGTGTATCCACTACCTAAAAGACTCTTTCCGCCACCTCAGAAGTTCTCTTGTGACCCTTTTCTGTCATCCCACCCTCTCTCTGATTTCTGTAATTATAAGTTAGTTATAACTATTTCATAAGCAAAATTCTTGTCAATGGAATCTAGTATTTATTATTTTGTTTTGTTCACTTAACAGACATTGTTTTTGAAGATTCATGCATATTGTTGTGTGTCTAAGAGGTTATTCCTTTTAATTGCATCGTAGTATTTCTTTGAATGGAAATACTGTAATTTATCTGTATTTACCTCTCAGTGGTTGTTTGGGTTGTTTCCAGTTTAGGACTATTATGAATAAGGCTACTGGGAACATTTTTCATAAATCTTTTGTGCACATGTTTTTATTCCTCTGGGGTCACTACTTAGAAGTAGAGTTACCAGGTCATTAGAGTATATGTGTGTTTACCTTCACAAGAAAATACCAAATAGTCCCCCAAAGTCTTGTCATCTTATTCCCCCTACATGTGAGTGTTCAGTTGTATGACATCCTCACCATTTGATATGGTTGGTTTTTTTTTTTTTTTTAGCCATTCTAATGGGTATATATCAGTTTCCATTTGCATTGCTTCGCAACTAATAATGTTGACACTTTTTCTTGTGCTCATTAGCCATTCATATATCTTATTTTGTGACAGTTTGTCCAGTCTTTTGCCTGTTTGTTATAGGAATGTTTAATTATTGAGTTGTAGGAGGTTTTTGTTAACATATAGTGTATATAAGTCTTTATCACATATATGTGACAACTATTTTTTCCCAGACTGTGAGTTGCCCATTTATTTGCTTAGTTGTAGTTTTTGATTAACAGAAAATGTTAATGTTGACAAAATAAAATTTGTCAGCTTTTTTTATGAACAATCTTTACTTTCCTCAAGTTTGTGAAGATACTCCTTTGAAGGTCGTTTGTTTTGATTCTAGCTTTTACGGTCAGAGTTCATGGTCTCTCTTGAATTAATTTTTGAGTATGGGATGGGGATATAAGAGTTGAAGTTCATTTTGCTCATATGCTTACCACTAAGTTGTTGATCTGATTTGGCACATTATCCAAAAGCAATCAATCTTTTGTGTGGGGATCTTTATTTGTACTCTGCTGTTTCATTGGTCTGTCTGTCCTTGAACCAGTGCCACATTGCTGATTACTGTGGCTCTGTGGTAAGTCTCTAATTCAAGTGATATAAGCCCACCAGCTCTTCTCTTCTGTTTCAAAATTGTTGGGTTTTCCCCCCTCTAGGTCCTTTCTATTTACATAGTAAAGTTTAGAATCAGCTTATAAATTTGTATATAAAGTCCGGCTGGAAGTTTCATTAGGATTGCACTGAGATTCCATTCAGGAGAATGGACATCTTAACAGTAGTTATTCTTCTAATCTATGAACATGGTTTATCCATTTATTTAGGTCTTAAATTTCTCTTAGCATTTTGTAGCATTTAGTGCAGAAGTCTGGCACTAAATTTGTTCAATTTATTTCTAAGTTTTAAATTTTGGGGGTTAAGTGTCATTATTTTTAAAATACCATTTCTAATTTTTCATTGCTAATATGTAGAAATACAGTAGATTTCTGTATATTGACTTTCTGTCTTAACACCTTGCCAAATTTACCTATTTGTTCTAGGGTTTTTGTTTGTTTGTTTTTGGGATTCTGCAGACTTTTGTTAAATAATTATGTCCTCATGAATGAACAGTTTCATTCTCTTAATCTGTATACCTTTATTTCTTTTTATTTTGTTATACTGACAGGATCTCCATATACTGAATAGTAATGATGAGAATAGACATTTTTCCATGTACTGAGCCTTAAAGAAAAGTCATTCAGCATCGGTGACATTAGTTATGTATTTTTCATAGCCCTCTATCAAGTTGAAGGAGTGGTATTTTTATGTTTAATATTTTGAGAGGTGTTTTTTAATTTGTTTTTTTAAATCATGAATGGGTTTTGAATGGTGTCACATGGCCTTTCATGTATCTGTAGACATGATTTGAAAGCTGTTTGCTTGGTTATAATTGAGGTACTGGGGACTGAACCTAGGACCTTGTATGTGCTAAGCATGCACTCTACTACTGGTCATATGATTTTTTTTCTGCTTTGTGGTGAAGTACATGAATTAATTTTTGTAATAATTCAGCTCATGTTGTGGTAAGCCACACTTACTCTTGGTATACTGTCCTGTTACATGTTGCTGGGTTCAGTTTGCTGGTCTGTTGATAGGAGATTAGTTTCTTTGTAGTTAAGTGGATATTTGTCTAAAATTTTGTAATATTTTCATTAAATTTTGATTTTAGGATTATGCTGGTCTCAAAACTATTGGGAAGTATTCTTTCCTGATTTTTTCTGAAAGAATTTGTATAAAACAGGTGTTATTTCTTTTGTAAATGTTTAATGGAGTTAGTGGAACTTATCATGACCTGGGATGTTCTTTATTGATTGTAGTTGACGTATTTTGTAAATATATAGCTATTTTTGAGTCAACTTGGGTAGCTACATATTTCAAGAAACTTGTCCTTCTCATCTAGGTTGTTGGATTTGCTATAAAATTACCCATAATACTTCATAATTGTCTTTTTAATTTCTGGAGGATCTGGTAGTGATAGTCTGTCTTTTATTCCTGATATTGGTCATTTGTGTTTTCTTTCCTTTTTTCTCTATTAGTCTTGCTTGTGGTTTATCAGATTTGTGAATTTATTAATCTTTTCAAACTACTGGCTTTTGATTTTTCTCATACTCTTAGTCTAATTTCTTTCCCATTGATTTTCCCTCTGTTACTTCCTTTTTTCTCCTTACTTTAGGTTGACTTTGGTTTTTTCAAGCTTCTGAATGTGGAAAAACTTTCTTCTTTTCCTATAGCTTTTAATGGTATAGATTTCCCTCTAAGCACTGCTTTAGATGCATCCTACAGCTTTTGATATGTTTTAACTGTCAGTTTTTTGAAATGTTTCTAATTTCTCTTGTGATTTCTTTATTGGCTCATTATTTAGAATGTTATGTAATTTCAAAAGTCCAAGGATTTTTAAAGATATCTTATTTTTACTGATTTCTAATATAGTAGCATTGTGGTCAGAAAACATGATTTTACTCCTTTAAAATCCATTGAGACTTGTTTTATACATAGCATGTAAGCTGTCTTGGTGTGTGTTTCATGTACACTTATATTTGTTTGGTGTAGTGGTCTATAAATGTCAGTATAGGTCAGGTTGTTTGATACTTTTCTTTACATCCTTATTTGTATCTTTGTATATTTGTTCTATCAATAACTGAGAGGAGTGCATAATCTTCAGTAATACTGGATTTGACTTAATCTTATCTTAGTTGCTGTTTGTTTTTTGAAGCTCTCTTAATAGGTATACCCGTTTAGTATTATTAGGACTTAGTGATAAATTCAGTCTTTTATCCCCATGAAATATTTCTATCTCTACTGATGGTTTGTCTTTACGTCTACTCTGTCTGATATTACTATAGCTGTACCAGCTTTCTAATTCTTACCATTTTCATAGTATATATTTTCTACCCTTTACTTTAAACCTGTTCATGTTTTTATATATAAAGTATGACTTGTCTACAACATGTAGTGGAGTCATGCTTTTTAACCCAATCAGTATCTTTCTTTCACAATGAATATTTGGCCCATTTAGTATTTCACAGGTTTGGATTTTAGACTGTTGTCTTATTTGTGTTCTGTTTTTCTTCTCTGTTCTTTGTTCCCTGTTCCTTCTTTCCTGACTTCTTTTTTGAGTCGAGTACTTTTTCATATTTTATTTCATCTTCTCTTACTGCCTTTTTAGCTATTCCTCTCTGTGTAATTTTTAATGTTGCTTATTATATGCATTTTAACTTGGCAGTTGACCTTAACAGGATATTATATCACTTGATAAACCATGTAATAATCGTGTGCCGCTATCTGACCCTTCCACGCTTATCATCATGTAGCGCTTGTCATAATCCTCATGACACATCAGCTGCTTAAGTTAAAAAGGACTTTTTAAGGAGATTTAAAAAGACATAAAAAATAAAGATAATAAAAAGTTCTTTCTTTTTTACCCATATAGTTAGTTCTTCATTTCTGCAGTTCCTGATTTCCTTCTGGTATTATATTCCTTCAGCCTGAAGAACTTCCTTTAACTTTTTGTGTTATAATGAATAAGTTCTGTTGATTAATTGTCTCACCAGTTGTTTGTCTGAAAATATGTTTATTCACCTTTATTTGGGGGAAGATACTGTCTATAGATACAGACATTTCAATGGATATAGAATTCTAGGCTTACATTTCGGCAGAAGAGAGTGATGGTATAATATTGTTTAAAGATGTTAATGATTTTTTTTTCTGTATTACATTATTTCTAAGGAGAAGTCATTGGTTTTACTAAGCATTGTTCTCTTTATAAAATATTTCTCTTCTTCCTGGCAGGTTTTTCTTTTCTTTTCTTTTTTTAATGTTTGAGTTTTCAGCAATTGACTATTAGGTCCTTCTGTATTGTTTTCTTTACATTTATTTTCCATGGAGTTTGCTAAGTTAGATCTGCGGGTTGATCTCTTTCCAGTTTTTTTTTTTTTAAATTAATGCTTAGACATTATCTTTTCAAATGTTCTGTTTCACTCTTTCTTCTAATTCTCCAATTAAATGTATGGTGCTCAGTATTATCTCAGAGGTCTCTGTTCGGTTTACTCCTTTTGCTTTCCTTTTGTGTGTTAGTTTGGTTAATTTTTGTTAGTTTAGTTGTGGGGGGTGTTGGATGATTCTTTTTGCTTTGTCTTCTAGTTCACTATTTTAATTCTGCTGAATCCAGTCTGCTGTTAAAAATCATTAAATGAGTTCTTCATTTCTGATACTGCATTTTTTAGTTCTGAAATTTTCACATTTTTATTTACCTTTTTTTTAATAGTTTTAATTTTCTCTTCTGAAACTCCCCAACTGTCCACACATGTTATCTGCCTTTTGAACTAATTTCTTCTTATCATGGTTATTTTTAAATGCCTTTCTGCAAGTTTCAACATTTGGGTCATTTATTTATGTAGGTTTTCTACTATTTTTTTTCGCTTGATTATGGACCCAGTTTTTGTTTCTTATGTCTGTAATTTTTTAAATGTGTGCTGGACTTTGTGTATTTAAGAACAGTTGAGGTGGAAGTGAATCTTGGTTCCCTGTAGAAAGAGGCATGCCTCTCGCTCTCCAGACCATGAGTGTGAAGAGATTGAGTCAATTTCTTTGTAGTTTTAGCTGAATCTGGGCTTTGTTTGTTTTGTTTGTTTAACTTAGATTCTATTCTCCACTGTCTTCATAGGTTTTAAACAGTGTTTGTGGAGACTGGAGCGATCTTTTATACATGTTGAACAGCCAGCAGCCCATTCCTAACTACTTGTGCTTCAGGGCCATCTGTGCCCATCCAGTTGCTCCAGGCCCAACTTTGCAGAGCCCTGGGGGATCCTCTCCGGGTCTCTGCCTGTCCCATTCTTCAGCCTAGCCACACGTAGCTGTTAGAAGTTGGTTTGGAGTTGGGCTGGGTTCTCCTTCATCAGATCTGTGGCATTTGCTCTTCTCCCACCATAAGTCTCTTCTCTCCTAGGAAAGGCTTTTCACTTTCTAGAATTTAGTTAATTGTGGTTTCTTTAGTCCTCAGTTCTCTGATGGGTTTTTAAAAAGCAGTGATTTTGTGGTTTGCCTGCCTGGCTTGTTCTTGATTTTTAGAGTAAGAGCAATGGTCTCTTGCACATTTCTACATTGTTCTTAGAAACAAAAATCCACTGATACTATTCTGAATAAATTCAGCAGTCTTAGGGATTTTAAAGGTTATATTGTTATTTGTTGAAAAATGAGTTTCCAGAAAATCTCAGTGCATGCTAAGACAATTTATTATCAAATATATTTTCTAAAGGGAGGCATAAATAATTTGCTTTTGATTTATCTGAATAGGAGCAGGGAGAGTTAGACCTGGGATTCTTTATTAGGATTGATCCCAACAGCTTTAATGAGCCGCGGTTACTGAGGAAGTACACCTGAGTTCACAGGTGCATCGGGCAGAAAAGAGGTTCACCCCCCACCCCCACCCCCCCGGGGTGGGACAGAGGTTGGCACGCTGCCTTTGCAAAGGACCCCACTGTAAAGCTTTAGGCTTCATGGGCTTCTGTTACGTATTGTTACTTGGCTTTGTTTTTCACAGTCTTTAAAAATGAAAAAAAGTTCATAGCTGAAGCTGTATAAAAACAGAATCTGGGCCAGGACGTAGTTTACTGATCCCTGGGCTAGATGATCTTTATAGTCATTTTTGGTCTCAAAATTATTTTGAATTTCTCCGAACTACAGTGCATTCAGAATAGTAATGTGTGAAAATACAGAGGCTCTAACTATAAAGCATTCTTTTTAATAAAGGCCTCAACATATCATACATGTAAACATATTTGATGTTATGTAGGCTTTTACATATTCCATGAAATTTAAAGGAAGTCTTTTCATCTTTCTTTTTAGGAGTATAAACCACCAGGAACCCGTAAACTTCATAATATTCTTGGAGTAGAAACAGGATGACCTGATGGCGTCGTGCTGGGGAATCGGGCCATACAGTAGCTGACTACTTGAAGTTCAAAGACCTCATTTTAAGGATGTTTGATTATGACCCCCAAACTCAAATTCAACCTTACTATGCCCTGCAGCACAGTTTTTTCAAGAAGACAGCTGACGAAAGTACAAACACGAATAATAGCATGTCCACGAGCCCCGCCATGGAGCAGTCACAGTCTTCGGGCACCACCTCTGGTATGTCTTCAAGCTCAGGTCGGTTCTTTTGAGATTAATTAGGCTTTGACATGTTTACCCTTTTCTTTTCAAAGTGGGGGTTACTTTAAAGTGTTTTTAAGGTTTGTTAATGGGTAGGGAAGAACTATTTTCCTTAAATCTGTTCTTTGTGGGTAGTAAAAAAAAAAAAAAAAAGTCACCTCCCCTGAAGCTCCAACACTTAGTTATATGTGTCAGTAAATGCTGCTTGGGAACAAAACCAAAATTTTAAATTGTTTTTAAAATAGAAATACTTGGTCTACATGCTTGAGTTTTCCCGATGTAACCAAACTTGTTTACATTTTAGTTCAGTGGTTGATGTGAAAGACCGCAGAGAATTGGATGCCTTTCTGGTATACTTTCGCATTAATAGAAATTTTTTTGGTGACACAGTTCCAGTTTTAATGGTACAGTTGCAGGATATGTACTTGGACAGAATTAGCTTTCAACTCACAAGGTGTGTTGTGCTGTGATACTTCAGGTGGATTGTCGGGGACGAGCAGCAGTGGGAGAGCCAGGTCGGACCGAACGCACCAGCACCTGCACAGCAGCGGGCACTTCTCCGCCACTGTCCAGGCCATGGACTGTGAGACACACAGCCCGCAGGTGGGCCCTGGCACCGCCCTTCATCCCGTGCCCTGCCGTGCCTGGGGGGGCAGTACTGGGTGCGAGGTGTCTTCTGAATGATTGTGTCATTTACTCTGCAGGGCCGTACCTTCCTCGTTTATAAGGCATTCTGATTTATTTCTGACTGAATAATCACATCCTTGTTTAGAAATAGCTCACATTTATTGAGCGCATACCAGCCATTGCTCCAAGTGTTTTTTCCGTGTTTATTCATTTACTGCGGCAGCATTTTGAGCCTCACACAGTGTGGATTTTCATGTTACATTGGGAACTGAGACTTCAGTGGGTTAAGTAACTTTCTGAGGCTCATCTTAATTACTGCACTCTCTGCCTCCTGTGACCTTTGATTATGGACAGGCCTACATACTGAATCAGAATCTGATTCTGAATTGTAGTTTGATTTTCACCTCCATGTTGTTTTGTTTCATTTTTTGTTTGGAGGTTTTTTGTTTTTCAAACCTGTTAAAGAGGATCTAATTAAGTAAATTTTTTAAGGGGTGAAGCAGATGGTGGTAGTAAAAATATTCATTAAATACCGTTTGTAAAATAATAAGTTAATTCATGCTGAGTACTGCATAGCGGTGTTTTATAACAAGAGGCCAGTATATTATTTGATGAGTGAAATAAAACTGAAGTTGATGAACACCAGCCCTTGTCCCTGGTGCAGAAATCTGCATGTGCAGCTGTCTGCTCACAGTCACCGGCCTTCCTGGGCAAGCTTTCCTGGTTCTCCAGCCATCATCTCTCTCCCATTCTCTTTAATAATGGTTTCAAACCCTTCTTCTCCTCTCAGAAACCTTTGGTCTTGCCTCCTCTGTTCTCTCTCACTCATCACTGTGTAAGGAACAGCCTTACAAAAGGGACTCCTCACTGTGTGTCACCAGACTCCGTTTGTCCTGTCCATGTCTCTCCTTGTCTGCAGCCCCTACTCATCCCCAGGTCTCCCGTCGGAAGCAAAACCTTGCCCTGGCCCATGTCTTTCTCGCCCCACATTTCTGCTTCCTGTGGGCTCTGTCTTGTCCCCCTTACCAGCTCCTCAGCTCGCCCCAGCTGGGCTGCCTCCCGGCTCCAAGAGCTGCTCCTGCAGTGTCACCAGTGGTTGTCACGAGGTGCTCAGAGGGCACACGGTCACTTCGTTCTGTTCCTCACTCACATTGACAACACTGGCTTGCCCCTGCTCTTTGAAGCTCTCTCCTCCATCTTACTTGTCCCTTGTCCCACCCCATCCCACCCCCGCTGTCTCCTTTCTGGATTCTCCTCCTCCCACCCTGTGCCCCTCTCCCTCACATGACACACTTCCTGGTCACCTCACAGCTCTAACCAATGACCGTAGCAACTGTCCTGAGGCACATCACTTAACATCTTTATTTCTGCCCTACATGTCACTCCTGAACCTCATGCCTTTATTTCTAATCATCTACTGTCAGTATCATTTTGAAAGGCTCCACAACACGACACTCCAGATGCTGCCCATGAACAGCTGCCGTCATTTCCACGTCCACCGCTGCCCTCCTGCCCTTACCTGTTCTTGGTGCAAATGGCCCTGAACTCACCCTTTTGCTCAGGTCGTACACCTGGCGCCTGGGGAGTTGATCCAGACTCCTCTCTCCCTCATGCCTACAGCGAATCAGAGGGTGGAGAGCGTGCGTTCTGAATAGCCTGTGTGTGTTTTTATTCTCCCCACCTCACTTCACCCCCTTGCGACAACCATCTCTAGTTTATCTGATTAGAAAGACTATTCTCACTGGTCCTCCGTCCAGTTTCATTCACCAGTCTATCCCGTTCTCTTCTCTGAAGCCGAGTCAGTGTTCAGTCAAGCAGTCTGATCCAGTTCTTGGCCTTCTGTTGTACTGAAAAAGAATTCAGACTCCTTAGGAGGGTTACCGTGGTTCCGGCGGTCCGGCCCCTACGCAGGCTGCTCGTCCTCCTCTCTGGTCTTACTGGATGCTCTTCACTTTTTGGAATATAAAATGTGTGTTCTCTCTCACGTTTCTCCCATTGTCTGCGCTTAGCCTGGAGTGCTCCTTTCCTCTGTCCTTGCCTTGGTAACTACTGTGTATCCTGCAGGTCTTAAATATCACTGCCAAAGGCTTTCCCTGATTCTCTAGAACAACCTTCCTTCCTTCTTCCCTTTCTCCCTCTAAATACAGTTGATGCTGCAAACACACAAAACGATCCAGGGAGTAGTCCAAGCCACCTGGGCCCCCACCTGTGTGTAACAGATGTCAGTGTTGTGCCTTATTTGCCTCAGCTCTTTTCTTATTTAATTTTTGAATAGTTGATACATTCACATGGTTTAAATTAAACAAAAGAGGATTCAGTGAGCCGTCTTCCCTTCTGTGTCCTCTAGCCACCTAATTTCTAAATTAATGTTACTAGTTTTATGTATACTTTTAGAGATATTTTATACACATGCAAGCAAATACAAATACATATTCTTCACCTAACCTTTGTACACAGATGGTAGCGTACCATGCATACTGTTTCACATCTGGTTTTTTATTTTAACATGTTACACGTGTATTTAAAAAATTTATATGTATGTATATATTTATCTTTCTGTATCATTACATAGAGAGCTTTTTCATTTTTTTTAAGTCGTAGTATTCCATTGTTTAGATATTCTGTAAGTCATATCAGTAGCTCATACTAGCTTATTTCAGTCTTTTCTTACTACCACAAATAATGCCATAATAAATAACCCTGTATGTAAATCATCCACACATGCAGTTTGTCTGTGATAAAAATTCCTGGATGTGAAATTGCTGGGTCAAAGAATAATGTGGTTTGTCATTTTGTTAGCTGTTGCCAAGTTGCCCTCCATGTAGTGTTATCAGTTTAGCTTCCCAGTAACAGAGTTCGGAGACACAGTCAGTGTGATCACCTTTGGAGAAGTCTGAAATGAAAAATGGTGCTGGACAGAGTATAGTTATATTTTGTTCATTTCTTCTTATGCATGAATTTTGAGTAGCTTTGTTAATTTTTTAAACTTTTTTTAATTGAGTTATAGTCATTTTACAATGTTGTATCAAATTCCAGTGTAGAGTACAATTTTTCAGTTATACATGAACATATATACATTCATTGTCACGTTCTCTTTCGCTGTGAGCCACCACAAGACCATGTATATATTTCCCTGTGAGTAGCTTCATAATTTAAAAACCATTAGTGTTTTCTGAGAACTTTCTGTTTTTCTACTGGATTATTTTCAATAGTATTTCTGCAATTTTGATTCTGAGACCACCTTCATTGAGTAAATACTTAATGATCCGTGCTATCTACTGGTGCTAAAGACACAGTCTTTGCCTTCCTAGCACTTACAGTGACACAGTAAATAAACAAAACCTAATGTAATTGAGAATAGCTGTTTGTTGGCTGGACTATATTAATGCAAGTAGGCCCAACTGATAACAGATCAGTAGACCCCCAAAATATGGTAGCTAAAGGAATAAAAGTACTCTTTTTTATGTAATAGTCCTGAATGGGTATTCAGGTTAGGGGTGTGGCTCTCCCCTACCATCCTGGGACTGCCGGTCCCTGAGGGCCTAGTTGTCTGCTGCCTCCAGCAGGCGAAGGACTTGGGAGGTAATTTAGGGGCCATATCTGGCCATGACATAGGGACTTTCATTCACATTCCTTTGACTAAAACAGTCACACGGCCATGTCTTGTACAGGGAAGGCTAGTATATGGGGTGCAGTCATGTGCTCAGGAAGAAGAATATGTTTTTTGAGGACAACTAGTAGCCTGTGCTGCAGAAGTTGGGGCAGCATTAGCCGTGGTGGTGAGGGGAGACTCTGAAACTGAAAGGGTGTGGAAGAAGCATGCAAGCAGAAATTAGAAATCAGAGCATTCTAGGCAGAAGGGAACAGTAAGTACAAATACCCTGAGGCATTTGAAAGATTCTGACCAGGTGGAGGAATAGAAGGAAGACCCTGTATAGTCAGAGCCCAGGTGGCTGGAGGAAAAGGTTGGAGAGATAAGCATTGTATAGATTGTGCAGATTGCACATGGGTTTTGGATTGTTCTGTTTATCCATTCATTCGTTGGTGGACACTTAGGTTCTTTCCATGTTTTTGCTATTGTAAATAATGCTGTAGTTAACATGGGGGTACATGTATCTTTTGAAGATAGTATTTTTGTTTTCTTCAAATAAATATCTAAAAGTAGGGTTGCTGGATATTGTTGTTTTGTTTTTAATTTTTTGATGAACCCCCATACTATTTTCCACAGTGGCTGCACCAGTTAATATTCCCACCAACAGTGGGATTCCCTTTTCTCCACATCCTTGCCAACACTTGTTATTTGTTGTCTTTTTGATAATAGCCGTTCTAACAGGTGTGAGAGGATAACTTGTCATGGTTTCGATTTGCATTTGCCTGATAATTGATGGTGTTGAACATCTTCTTTTGTACCTGTTGGCCATCTGTATGTCTTCTTTGAAATATGTCTATTCAGATCTGCTCATTTTTTAATTGGATTGTTTGGGTTTTTGCAGTTGAGTTTTATGAGCTCTTTATATATTTTGGATACTGGCCCCTTATCAGAGACATGATTTACAAATATTTTCTCTGATTCAGTAGGTCGCTTTTTCATTTTGTTGGTTCCTTTTGTGCAGTAGTGTTTTAGTATGATATAGTCTCATATGCTTATTTTTGCTTTTGTTGCTTTCGCTTTGGTGTCAGATTCAAAAAATCATCACTAAGACCTGTGTCAAAGAGCTTACCACCTATGTTTTCTTCTAAGAGTTTTATGATTTCAGGTCTTAGGTTCAAGTCTTTAACCCATTTTGAGTTAATTTTGGGGTTTGATACCAGATAGTGGTTGAGTTTCATTCCTTTGTATAGCTATCTAGTTTTCCCAACACAGCTTGTTGAAGAGACTGTCCTTTCTTCATTGTATGTTCTTGGTTCCATTATCATAAGTTAATTGACCATATATGTGTGGGTTTGTTTCTGGGTTCTCTTTTCTGTTCCATTGATCTATGTGTCTGTTTTTATGCTATACTATACTGTTTTAGTGACTATAACTCTGTATTATAGTTTGAAATCACAGAGCATGATGCTTCCACCTTTGTTGTTCTTTCTCAAGGTTGCTCTGTCTATTCAGTGGTTTTTTTGTGGATTACAAATTTTAGAATTATTTGTTCTCTGTTTTTTTTAAAAAAGACCACTGGAATTTTGCCATAGGGATTGCATTGACTCTCTAGATTGCTTTGGGTGGTTTAGACATTTTAACAACATTGATTCTTGCCATCTGTGAGCATGGACTATCTTTCCATTTATTTTGTTTTCTATTTCTTTTATTAGTGTCTTGTTTTCAATATACAGGTCTTTCACTTCCTTGGTTAAATCTATTTCTAGGCATTTTATTCTTTTTGATGCCATTGTAAATGGGATTGTGTTCTTTCTCTGTTTGATATTTCCTTATTAGTGTACAGAAATGCAGCAGATTTCTGTTACTGATTTCGTACCCTGCAACCTTACTGAATTCATTTATTAGTTCTAACAGGTTTTTGATGGAGTCTTTATAATATCATGTCATCTGCAAATAGTGACCGTTTTACTTCTTCATTTCCAATTGGGATGCCTTTTATTTCCTTTTCTTGCCTAACTTGGATTTGTGCTTTTAAAAAAGAATTATTCTTCCTATTCTTTGGCGAGTGGTTTGGAAAAAGGCAAGGATGGAAGACGGGAGTTAGGAGGCTGTTTTGTTAGTCTGGGCAAGAGATGGTAGTGGCCTCATCTAGGGTCAGGTTTTGGAAATGGAGAAGAGAGGCCAGGCTGGGCTCTGGCTTGGAGGTGGCTTCAGTAGTGCTCGCTGGCTGTCTGAATGGAGGGATGGTCACGCCGCTGGATGAGTAGTAGGGCTTTTATCAAAAAAGGAAAGATGGAGAGGGGAGGGGCTTTAGGGGGACAGTAAAGAATTCCTTTGTGACCCATAAGAAATATTTACGCTCTGGCCCTTTCCAGAAAAAGTTTGCTGACCCCTGGCATAAGCAATGCTCCCAAGGAAAGAAGGTGGCCAGTAAAATATATGAGCCTGTTTATGGGTATAACTTGCTGAAGATTTCATAGTAAAATGTTTTTTACCCTTGAACGTATTTGGAAGTTTGTGTTACAGAACTATCTAACACATTAAAGTTTCAAAACCCTCTAATTAATGTAAATGCTAGTGTTGTAGCTTTTCATTGAAGATTGAAACTTGGCAGCGGTACTCTGAATAAATCCTTTTAAAATCTGTTCTTCCAGGTGCGCCAGCAATTTCCTGTTCCCCTTGGTTGGTCAGGCACTGAAGCTCCCACACAAGTCACTGTTGAAACTCATCCCATTCAAGGAACAACCTTCCATGTAGCCCCTCAACAGAATGCATTGCATCATCACCATGGAAACAGTTCCCAGCACCACCATGGACAATGAGCCTTGGGTAACCGGCCCAGGCCAAGGGTCTACAGTTCTCCAACAAATAGCTCCTCTACCCAGGATTCTATGGAGGTTGGCCATTGTCACCACTCCATGACATCCCTGTCCTCCTCAACTACTTCTTCCTCCACATCTTCCTCCTCTACTGGCAATCAAGGCAGTCAGGCCTAGCAGAACCGCCCAGTGGCTGCTAATACCTTGGACTTCAGACAGAATGGAGCTATGGACGTTAATTTAACCATCTACTCCAATCCCCGCCAAGAGACTGGCATAGCTGGACATCCAACGTACCAGTTTTCTGCTAATACAGGTCCTGCACATTACCTGACTGAAGGACATCGGACAATGAGGTAAGGGGCTGACAGAGAAGAGTCCCCCATGACAGGAGTTTGTGTGCAACAGAGTCCTGTAGCTAGCTCGTGACTAAATTGAAACGAGTTTGTTTCTTGTGTGTTTTTATAGAAATGGTGTTTTTTTTCCAAAAAACAAAGTGCAAAGCTGCTTGAATCAGAAGGAGATTAACACACTCATCCGCTACAAGAGGGAAAAGCTGACTTTTTTTTTTTTTAACTTGAAAAGATTGCAAAGGGACAATGAAGTTTTTAAAAGAGCCATGTCCAAACCCATCTTCATGGATAGCTCAGAGGTGTCCTCTTTTTGCCTCCTTCATTTTAACCTGCTACATCCCAGTCATAGTGGGGTTTTTTGTCTTTCTGTTCCACAAAAGTTACTGTTCTGATGTTGGTCTTGATCAGTTGCCAACTAATTTTAAAATAAAAGGCACTGCACATAATTTGCATAAAGGGCCCCAAGAGGGTGTTTTTTTTCCTCCTTTTTGTTTTTCTTTTTTTTCCTCCCCATTTTTGTTTTGTTTTTGTTTTATTTCGGGGGGGACGTTTGGATTTTTAAGTCCTCCAAACACACTTGGGCACGGAAACGCAGTCCTGTCAGGAAGAGGGACTTCCAGCTCACACAACATCCATCACCTTCAGCTGTATGGAAGGGATGGTGGTATTGGCATTTGTAAGACACAGTAAGCCTGTCTGTCCTTTTATTTATGCGAGTTGGGATTAGCAGCAATATTATCAGAAGACATTTCCCATTATAATTGGGCCATTTACAGAAGAACACGAGAAATTTAGCTTGTCTTGTTTAGGTGAGGTGTGTATAATGGGTCTTCCTGCTTTCTTGCTGTGCAAGAAGCCTACTAGTCAAATGGGTGGGAAACAGATTTCTGATTTCTTCGGTCCCTGAAAGAGTTCAGGTGTGTTTTGAGTGAAGGGTGATTTTATTAAATCAGAAAGGAGTGGACTGTCCAGCTGACCATGGACAGTGTAATGGCCTTAGCTCGGGTGTCTTGAGCCAGAAGCAGGTTGAGAAAGAATTAGAGCACAGAGATATTTTAAGAGCCATTTGAGGCTGGACATCATGTTTTCAATCTGTGTGAAACCTCCACCAGGAGCTTCAATATTGTGAAACACACATTCAGGATCTTGCTAGCAGAATTAATGAACTAATTTCAGTTAACAGTATTTTGTACCGTGATTTTAAAGACCTTGTGTATTGTGTGTGATGTCAGTGAGCTGCTGCAGCACCGTGGCAATGAGTGTCTTTTGGTGGGCCATCGCCAGACTGCAGCCATCTATTAAAATCTGTTGACCTCCTTGCAGGGGGAAGGGGGATTACTTCAGGCTGGGCCGTGGCTCTGACATGCCCGTGAGGAAGCCGCAGGTGGTGGAAGCGCTGAGTGGAAAGAAGATTGTGCACATGGACTTCAGGGTCCTGCACTGCCTGGCGGTCACTGATGCAGGGCAGGTAAGTGAAATCTTGGCAAGTCTTTGTTGTTTCAAAAGTGCAGCTTGTGAGGAAAGGAGGTGACTCCTGGTTCTTGAACCAGGAGGGCTGGCTTGGTCCATTGGGTTCTTGTGTACACCTGCCCAGGAGCCAGGGTGAGTAGAGGCACCCAGGAAGGAGGTGCTGACTGACGCAGGTCCCACTCAAGTGTCTTATGGGGAGATATATATATGTACTTCATGTCAGAAGTTAAGTTATCCTTGACAGGTGTTCCTCATTCTTCTGCCATGGGAGGCCATGGGCAGGCAGGCTTGTGGGTGACATACTTTTAAATTCATTTCTGACAATGAATCAGCACACTGTGCTTCAATCAAAATGAATTAAAAATGAATATACTTTCTAATTCTGTAAAGCCAAGAAATGCATTACTTGAAAAGTGAACATATTATTTTTGATCATTTTTCTTCGCAAAATAAAGGAAGAAATTAGTTATTGCATTTAGTTAAAGAGGAAAACCTCCCTGCTTCCTGTAACAGAACGAAATAGATGAATGAGTTCAGTGGGTTAATATTAAGTAAAAACTCATCTGTAGTCATTGGCAAGAATTTTGAAATAAACTTAAAGAAAATTTTCTGAAATGTTGAAAAATTCTGCCCCTCCCCCAACAGGTATATGCTTGGAGTGACGATGACCATGGCCAACAGGGCAATGGTACGACCACAGTTAATAGAAAGCCCACACTCACGCAAGGCTTAGAAGGCCAGAAGGTCACACGAGTGGCCTGTGGGTCTTTGCACAGCGTGGCATGGATGACGGTCGATGTGGCAACACCCTCTGTCCTCCAGCCCATCCTCTTCCAGACTGCGAGGGACCCTTAGGTGCTTCCTATTCAGGTAACACAGATTGTGTTTTATATGAGACCCTTCCATACGCCGCACTGGTGTCACAGATAGGACATTTAACAGCACTCCTGGGTCAGAGGCTTTAGCGCTGTGTGAGCTGCATGCTGAACCAAAGCCACAGACTCATCACAGTGCACTGTGCTGGGATTCCTGCTGGGATGAAAACTCAAGAAGGAGCTAGAATGTAGGTTCTTGTATTATGACCAGGCCGGCTCTAGCTATGCTGTGCACCTTTGCCAACTGCTTAGTGCAGGCACCGTGCTGGGCCGCGTGGTGTTTTCAGCAGCTCTATTCAGGTGTAATCAACACGCAATAAGCCGCATGTATTGAAAGTGTCATTGCCACCAGCTGTGACACGTGTGCACCTGTGAGAGCAGCACCACGGTCAGGATAATGAACTAACACACACACCACGTTGAGCTTCCTTGTGCAGCTTCACAGCCCATCCCTGCCTCCCACAGCCACTGACTGCCTTCCTGTCACTGTAGATCAGCTGGCCTTCTTAGAGTTTTACATAAATGAAATTATACAGTTTGTACTTTTTTCTTAATCTCACTTTTTTCACTCACTGTAATTATTTTGAGATTCATCCATGTTGCATCAAAATTTCATTCTTTTCAATTGTTGAATATTTTATTTATGGGTGCGCTGCAGTCTGTTCCTCCATCTGCCAGTTGACGGACTCGGGTTGTTTCCAGTTTGGGGGCTGTACAAACAAAATTGCTGGGAACGTTTGTGCACAGGTCTCACGAGAACCTGCACTTGCACTCCTCTAGGGTAAGGGCCTGGAGAGGAATGCCTGGATCACAAAGTAGGTGCATGTTTATCTTCTTAAGACACCTACAAACTGTTTTGCAAAGGGCTTGTTCCAAAGCTCCTCCATATTTCTGTCTGTACGTGGCATGGCCAGTCTTTAATTTTAGCCTTTCTTACAGCTGTGTAGCGGTATCTCATCGTAGTTTTACTTTGCATTTCCCTAATGACTTATGAAGCTGAGCATCTTGCTTATTTACCATCCAAATATGTTTTCTGTTGAAGTGTCTGTTCATATCTTTTGCCTGTATTTAAACCTAGGTTGTTTGTTTGTTTATTATTGAATTTTGAACATTGTTTATGTATTCTAGGTATAGGTCTTTCATCAGATATATGATTTTCATATATTTTCTCCCAGTGTGGCTTGTCTTTTCATTCTCTTAGGTGAATTTTAAAGGGCAGAAAATGTCAATTTTGATAAAGTCCAGTTGATCCATTTTTATCTTTTATGGATTGTACTTTGGGTGCTGTGTCTAAACAGCCTTGCCTAACTCAACATCATAAAGATTCTTTTCCTGTGTTTTCCTATGAAAGTTCTGTAGTTTTTGCTATTTAGGCATATGCTTGAACTTGAGTTACATTTCATACATGGTATGAGGTATGGGTTGAATTTTATTCATTTATTTTTGGTGGAGGGATATTTGGTTGTTTCAGTTGCATTTGTTGACGAAAACTGTTGCTTCCCTACTGAAAGAATTTGCACTTTTGTCGAAAATCAGTTGTCATGTATGTGTGGATCTGTTTCTGGATTCTCAGTTCTGTTTCATTGACTTATTTTTGTGTTTTGATGACAACACCCCATTGTCTTGATTACTGTAGCTTTATAACAGACTGAATTCGGGCTTTGCTAATTCTTTAGCTTTGTTGTTTTTAAAATATATTTTGGGTATTCTAGGCCCTTAGCATTTTCCATGCAACTTTTAGAATCAGCTTGTCAAGTTTTATAAAGTAGCCTACCTGGGATTTTGATTGCATTGAATGTAGATCAGTTTGGGACAGCTTCACAGTGTTGAATCTTCCAACCCATGAATGTAGTATTTCTCCCCATTGGTTGAAATCTTTACTATTTCTCAGCAGTGTTTTGCAGTGTCAGTGTACAGGTATTGCGTATCTTTTGTTATATTTACTCCTAAGTGTTTCTTATTGCTTATCCTGTTATAAATGATTTGGGTGTTCTATATTCCACATCTCTGGTTCTCTTCTTGAACATATGTAATACAGATATAATAAGTGTTTTAAGTTGCCTGCTGATTGTAAGATATGTGTTAAAATTTTGTTTTATTCTTTGCTATTATCTAGAAATGTTCAAGTTGCTCTTTGCTAGTGTGTAGAAACAGAATTGCTCTTTTTAAGGACATTTGGAATATTTCTAGTTTTTGGCTATCACAGATAAAACCTGCTATGGATATTCATGTGCAGCATTTTGAGTCAGCCTTCCATATTTTGAATAAATCCCTCTTGGTTTTGCTGCTTTTTGTTTCTTTGATTTTTCTCTGTTGTTTATCTGTTTTCAGTTTATTGGTTTATAGTCTCATCTTTATCCTTGCTTTATGTTTATTTTGTATTCCTTTTCTAGTTTGCTGAGGTGAGAGTTGAGATCATTGACTGTAAGACCTTTTTCTCATGTAAACGTTCAGTGCTGTGAATTTCCCTCTCACCACTGCTTTAGCTGCATGTCTCTGGTTTTGGTATACTGTATTTTCTTTTTTATTCAGTTTTTTTTTTATTAAGTTTTTTCAAAGAGCAAGCTTGTGGTTTCCTTGATTTTCTCCATTGTTCTTCTGTTTTCTATCTCACTGATCTCTGCTCTGATGTTTATTAGTTCTTTTTGTCTAAGATGCTTAGGTCATTGGCTCAGGATCTTCCTACTTTTCTAAGTAGACAGTTACTTTTCTTAATTAGTTGAGTGCTTGACTGATTACCCTCCTTATCCCTTTGCTGTGAAATTTGTGCTTTAAAATCATATTTCTCTGATATTAATATAGATCATGTGATATAATAACATTTCTTTTGATCAATGCTATATAGTATGTAAACCATGGTATTCCATATACCGTGATGAACTATTGTGTATCTGTCTTTTCCATTCTTTTACTTTCAACCTATTTGTCTCTATGAGTATTTCCCTATTTGTTTTTTATTACTTCTAGCTGTTCATTGTTCTCTTTCTTTTTCTGCCTTCCTTTGAATTAGTTGTTCTTTATGATTTTATTTTTCTTCTTTGTCTTCTTTGAGCTCTAACTTGTGTTATTTTAGTGACTGCTTTAGGATGTGTATCATGTGCATGTGACTTATCCTAGTGATACGTATAGTAAACAAAAGTGGCCCATTCTTCCTTCCCGACCTTTGTGCTGTTGTTGTTATATATTTCTGTGTATGTTGTAAACTTGATAGTATTTTTTTGCACATTAGGTTAAGAAAAGAATGTCTCTGCATTTGCTCACGTGGTTACCTTTTCCGGTGCTCTTCATTCCTCTGTGGAGACCCTGCTTCCATCTGGCATCGTTTTCCTTCTCATTGAAGGACTTCCCTTGTTATGTCTTGTAGTTCAGATCTGGGGTTCATCCTTTCAGCTTTTTATGTCTGAACTAGTCATTGTTTTGCTCTGTGTTCACAGTATACTTTATCTGGGTATAAAATTTGGAGTTTACATTGTTTTCACTGAGAATTTGCTGTCATTCTTATCTTTTGCTCTTCTGTACCTAACACGTCTTTTATCTCAGATGACTTTTCAGATTTTCTCTTGATTTTCCTGGTTTTTACCTTCATGGTTTGTGTACCTGTAGTTCATTATGCTTCTTGGATCTTTGGGTTTATAATTTTCATCAAATTCGGAAATTTTTCAGTCATCGTTTCTTCAAAAAAATTTTTCCTATACCTTTCTCTCTCCTGTCTTTTGGGAGGTCTAGTTTCATGTATATTAGGTCTCTTGAAATTATCCCACAGATAACTGACGCTTTGTTCATTTTTAAACTTTTTTTCTGTATTTCATTTTGGATAGTTTCTATGCCGTATCCTCAAATAAACTAGTCTTTTCTTCATTTTCTAATATACTGTTAATGTTACCAAACTATTTTGGTCTCAGACATTGTAGCTTCCTCTCTAGAGTTTTTTTTTTTTTAAGAGTTAAAACTCAGTCACCTATTAACTCTTTGTTTTTATTGAAGTTTAGTCAAAGTTACTACTTTAAATTGTTATTTATTTATTTTTTTTTTCAATGGAGGTCCTGAGAATTCAAGCTGGAACCTCATGCATTTTAAGCATGCACTCTACTGCTAAGTTATACCCGTCACCCCCATCCTCCTCTAGAAATTTGATTTGGGTGTTCTTTCTTCCATGTCTCTGATTCTCTTCTTGAACATATGTAATACAGATATAATAAGTGTTTTAAGTTGCCTGCTGATTGTAAGATACATGTTAGCTCTGGATTGTTCAGATCTATTGATTTTCCTTATTTCTGAATCACAGATATTTTGCTGCCTTTCTGCCCACCTGGTAACTTGTAGTTAGATGCTGTACATTGTAAATTTTACTCTGAATGTTTCTGGAGATTTTTGTATGTCTATAACTAAGTTACTCTGAAGTAGTTTGATCACTTTGGATCTTGGTTTGGATTTGTTAAGTGGATTCAGACCTGATGTTAGTCTGGGACTAGTTGTTCCGCACCACTGGGTGTTCTACTCAGTGCCTGGTGAACGGTGAGGTCTTCCCACCTGGCTGATGGGAGCAGGCACCATGCTGGGTCCTCTGTGCCCTCCCAGCTGGCGCGCCCCAGCACAGTCCTTCCCTGCAGTTGGTTCTTTGGCTTGGGGCAGTGCCCTCTCATGTAGGCACCCATCAGCTTCTGCTGCACCCTCAGCTGGGCTGGGGAGGGGGGCACCTGCATGTCTCCAGGGGCTCTCTGGGCAACTCTCTCCTCTCGTGTCCTGTCCTGTGAGCTTGGGCCACATCAGACTCCCTGGCTCTGAGCTCTGCCTCCTGTGCCCACAGAGACCACTGGGTTCCTCCTGGTGCCTTCCCTCTGCTGAGGTCTGGGAACCCTCAGGGCAGTGAGCTGGAACATGTGTCCACTAGGACTGTGTACTGTGAAATCTTGTCTTTTCACTGTTGCTTTGGATTCCTGTTTGTCTTGGATTTCAGTGACAGGTAAACACACATAGTTGTTGTGGTAGTGTTTTCACAGATGATGTATGTGCAGCTGAATTGCTGTAAGTACATTCTGCAGGGGGACTTACATCTTTTAGCAGTTACAGTGAGCCTCTGCTGAGAGTAGCTTCTTTAGAGAAGTATAGTATTTTTTAACTCTGAAAGATAATAATGAACCTGATACTTAATCTGTGAAAAATGGAAAATGCATACTGTAATGTGTTTTACAAATTACGGGTCAGATTACAAAAATGGAGCAAACTGTAGTCTTAAGAATTGAACCCAAACTTTATTTTTCTTTTTCAGGTGTGCCTTCAGATGCTGATTCTTCTGTTGCCAGTAATAAAATCAGTGGTGCAAATAATTCTAAACCAAATTGCCCTTCTCTTGCCAAGATTCTCCTGTCATTAGATGGAAATCTGGCCAAACAGCAGGCCTTATCTCACATACTGACAGCCCTGCAAGTCACATGTGCCAGGTAGGCTTGTTTGCTGACTTTTGAAATCCCACAGTTATGTGAGTCTAGGAGAATGTTAGGCTATCATCTCTAAATATTGTGAATTTTAGGTCAGATACCCTTTGGTGAATGATGGTATCTTTGTGCTTTCTTGAATGAAGTTGAAATATAAATTAGAAAATCAAGTTAAAGAACATTTTCATTATTCTTTATGGCCAATAACCTCTAAACTTATTTGGGGGGTTGAAAGGAAGAATTGGTTGGTACTGATAAACAGTAAGGTTTCAGGCCCTTGTCCTCCCCTTCAGTCTTGATAAGGCAGAGTTTTGCCAGTGTTACCTTTTCTGTCCTTCTGCTCCTGTTTTCTCACAGCCTGAGGAAGTGGCCCATCTGTCCATGTCCGTGTATCCTTGCAATGGGCCTGATGAATAGAAAGAAACACTCACACAGGAACCTGACTCAGTTGTTGAAGGATGCTCTGTCCTGGCTGCCTTGTGTGAGGCGCCTGTGGTATTTGGGTTTCACTAAGCACAGAATTACCCCCGACCTCCACCTCCTCCACCAGCCCAGGGAGGTTTCACAGGGCCAGTCAGATGCTTGTTCTGCTTGGATTTTTATGTTAGCAGTTTCTCTCCTGTCATCACTTTGGTCATTCAATAAATAAGGTCAAGTCTGAATACTTTAGCTTTTAGCGAGGGGCTACATAGTAATAACATTGTTTTTTTTTTTTTATAAAACTCTTTTATACTTATTCTATTAAAGTGAGTGCTGTGGTGAGTGCTTGTCCTGCCCCGACCCTGCTGCCCCGTGGTGGTGAAGGGCAGCTTCCCAGGCCTGGCTCTCTCTCCTGACAGAAATGCCATGGTTGGGGACTTGATGCCAGTCGACATGGTCACCCTGGTGGAGTGTCCCTCATTCTCTTCCTCGGCACCCCCTTCCCACATGTCTACCATGGCCAATCCCATGAATGGAGAAGAATGTGTGCTGGCTGTTGATACTGAAGACAGGCTAGATCCAAATCCATGGCAAGAAAAGAGAGGGGAGGTAAAAGCAGGTGGTAGAGCAATGAAGAAATCTTAGATCAGGAAGGGAAAGGCAGCTGATTACTAGCTTATTGTATAGTATATGAAAAAGGATACAGATGAATAGTCAGATGAAGAGGTGCACAGGAGGGTGTTCTGTAAACGTCTGTGAGGTCAAGGTGGTAGGTGGTCTTGTTGAAATCGTCTGTGTCTTTACTGATTTTCTATCTACTTGTTCTATCAGCTGTTGCAAGTTGGGTTTTGAGATCCCAGCTGTCACTGTGTATTTGTCTCCTTTTGACATTTCTGTCAGTTTTTTCTTCACGTGTTTTGGGTCTTTGTTATTAGGTGTGCATATGTTTGTAATTGTTATATTACTGATGTTTGACCCATTTTTCACTGTGAAATGTCTCTTTGTCTCTATTAACATTTCTTGAAGTCTGTTTTGTGTAATGTTAGTGTAGCCACTCCAGCTCTCTTAATGGTTCCTGTTTTCCTGGTAGATCTTTTTCCATCCTTTTACTCCCAACCTTTTATGTCTTTGAGTCTAAAGTTTGTCTCTTGTTATGCACCTTTTATTTAGTTAGATCTTGCTTTTTTTAATCCAGCCTGCTAGTGTTTGTCTTCTGGTTGAGATGCTTAGGCCATTCACACTTAATGTAAGTATAGATGTGGTTGGATTTACATCTCTTAGTATGCGTGTATTTGGGGATGTTTTTATTTTGCCTTCATTTTTGAAGGATAGTTTTGCTGGATATAGCATTCTTAGTTGATAGATTTTTTTCCTCTTAATCACTTTAAATTTGTCACCATGCTGGTTTCCTGTGTTCATTGTTTCTCAGAAGTCATGATCTTATTTTGTGTCTTTTCCCCTCTTGTGGATTTCATGATTTTCTCCCCATCTTTGGTTTTCAACAGCTTCAGTCTAGTGTGTCTGGGGTGTGGATCTCTGTGTTTGTCCTACTTGGGATTGGTTAGTTATTGGAGCTGACGATTAATGTTTTTCATCCAGTTTGGGGTTTGGGGCTGTATCTGTTCAAGTACTTTTTCTGCCCCTTTTTTCTCTTCCCTCTTTTTTTTTGTGGGGGAGGTGCAGAATTCCCATTATGCATATGTTTGTATACTGAATGTTGTCACCCAGGTATTTGAGACTTTGTTTATTTTTCTCAGTCTTTTTTCTCCTGTTCTCCAGATAGAGAGTGACAGAAATTGTGTAGTCTTCAAGTTGTATGGTGATTCTTTTTTTCTGCCATTTCAGAGCTGCTGTTTTGTCCAGCTGCTGAATTTTTCATTTTGGTCTTTGTACTTTCCACCCTCAAAACTTCCTTTTAGTGTTTTTTTTAATTAAATCATTGTTACCATATTTTTCTTGGTTGTCATGCTTTCTCTGGTTTTCTTGAATCCTTGGAATGTATTTATCACAGCTGCTGTGAAGGTGGTGTCCGCCAGACCCAGCACCCGGCCCCTCAGAGTCAGTTTCTGTTCACTGACTGTCTTCCTGAGGACGGCTCACACTTTCCAGTGTTTTTGTGTAGCCCATAATTTTTTATTGAAAACTGGACATTTAAGATTGTGTTGTGTCATGTGGACTCTGACCTTTATTTTTTTTTTTAATTTGTAATGTTGCTACAATTCTTTGACTGTTTTGTAACATGCCTGGAATGACTCTTTGAAATCTCCCTACCAGTGTCACATAGCTACTGATGTCACAGCTTCACTTTGCTATTTTCATTTTTGTTTTCAAGCCTGATTTTTAGGATTTGCTCCATATCTGCTTGGTGTAGCACCCAAGCCTGCTGAATTTTCCCTTCTGTGAATGGATCTCTGCGGGGATAGGGCAGGGAGGGCGTGGAAATCAGTGTTCTGGCAGTTTTCCTGTGTGTGTACCCCACTCTTCCCACTTTCCTGAGTTCATGTGCCCTGGGTCACCCAGGCTGCCATGATGTCCTCACTTATCTCTTCTCTGCTCTCTGACTTTCAGGATCTTCCTGTTAGATCTCTGGCTAGTTCTTAGGTCTGGACCCGCCTAGTCCCACCACTCAGGCCAGCAGAGAGGCAGGCTCTCCCGTGTGTTCTCCGTCGCCCTCAGCGCCCTCTGACTCCCAGGATCTCTGCCAGGCACTGCCCCTGCTCTGCACCAGCGAGCACCCCAGGAGGCAGGGCCCCTCCTGGTCGGGCTCTGCTCCAGCTCGTGTAGACCAGCCCAAGGCGGAAACACCCCAGGCTTCCCCCATCCCTTCCCGAATGCAGCAGTTTTTTCTCAGTTTGTTGTTTGCCCTTAATTGATTTGAAGAGTCCTGGAATCACTGTTAATTAAAATTTGAGTGGTTTTATAGTTTTGTGGGTAGAGGATTTGCCAACTTCTTCCCTCCACCATAGCCCAGATCTGGCCCTTCATTGATTCTTTTGTAGCCTAACTTGTCCCGCAGAAGACTCTAGACCTGATGCTAAGTGCTTGAGGGGTGTGATTTCACATAGCTCTGTAAGTGGAGGGGGCAGGATATAAAGTTTGGTCTTGCAGCTGGGGCTGCAGCATGAGAATTTGCCCAGAAGTGAGACCACCAGACCAGCTGGCCCAGTGCAAGTGTCTTGTGTGCTCACCATGGGGACTCTTCTGTGGGAGGCAGTGCAGGGGGAGCGGGAGTCAATCTTAATTAAGTTCTTATTTTTTGAGGTTAGTTCTTCCCGACTTTCTGCTCTTCATTAGCTGTCAGACATCGTTTTAGTCTTGCTGCTTCTGTGCGGTATGTCATGACTTTGGCCTTGCCTGTGGTGTGCCGGTCGGGAGCGGTCACTTTGTGTTTCCTACTCATTTATCCTCCAGTCGCAGAAGGACTCAGGATGGAGTCTGACCGGCAGCGGTCAGAGCAGCGCCATGACCCTCACAGTCGTGGGCGGCATCAGCAGGGTTGTCTCCATGCGGTCAGGTGGGAGGGAGGTTGAGATGCTTCTGTAGAAGAGAACAGTGAACATTACTGAACAGAGTGTTAACCACTTCATTTTCACGTGAGATTTCAGGAAGGGACAATACATGAATATCCACAAAATATAGTAGATTTTATCTGCCAGTACTTTCAGTAAGATCATTATCCAAGTGATGTTAGTACCTCACTCACCCCTGATGGATGGGACTCCTGGGTGACCGGTGTGAGAGCAGGTCCTTGTTGGGGGCACAGGCCGTCCAGGAGGCCGGCCTTACCCAGACAGTGGAGATGGTGCTGGAAAGAGCGTGGGAGGGCCAGGCTCGTGCTACAGAGCTTCTTAAGGGCATTTGTTTTTAATTGATGCTGTGAGGGCTTGGGCTCCACGTAGAGTGTGTGCTCTGTGCGTGGGGAGGCCAGAGTGCTGGAGCAGATGGGAGCGGTCACCTCTGGGCCTCTCCCTGCTCTGCTGACGGGCTCCCTGAGGCTGAGCAGGGGTGAGTCCCTCTGTACTGGGCTTGTTAAATGCTCTCACGGGGCTTTTTAGAATCATCAGTGCAGCTATTTGTATGTGCGTGCGATCTCTTCAGACTTTTTTTTTATTCTTCACCTGGAGCAAGTGTCCGCTAATGTTTCCTGGCATAACTGCGCCCCTCTGCCTTTGTAGCAGAGGCAGCCACAGCCTGAATGTAAATGATGGGCCTGGCTGTGTCTCAACGAAGTTTTCCTCATAAGATGTTACCTTAGATGAATTGGTGTGGTCACAGATGAGCATGGATTTTTTTCTGGCATTTCGGTAAATGTCAATGTGGTTTTAGTCCTGCTGTGAGATGTGCCCAGTTTCTCTGCTTCCAGCCAGATCCCTTCCGAGCCACTCCCAGCCCGCTGCCTGGTGGCCCTTCTAAGTAGACGCCTGGTTGGGGTGGCGCACTGCAGCCCTGTCTGTCTGCTCCCCATGGCACCCAGGCTTCAGGCTCTGGCTGGGCTGCTCCATTCCCTAAGGGTGGCCCTTCCATGCTGAGCTGCCCCTGTGGGTCAGGGGTACCCCTGTGCCCAGGCCTTTGCATACTTGCACCCTCTTTGGGGAAGGCTGGGGCTTTCTCATCCATTGCCTGGGAACCCCTGTCATGTCAGACCTTCCCCAGGAAGCCTCCCCGTGGCCCCTGAACTGGGTGTGGGCAGAGGCTGGCTCTGCAGGCCCCTCACACGGCATCATGGGTGCATGTGAGTATCTCCCTTGGGGCGTTGCCTGCCTGCGCCCTGCTTCCCAACTGCTTGGTGCAGGGTGTATTGAGGGCACAGTGTGAACACACGTGAGGAGTGGGCTGGAGGAGCCGGCTGTGCTCCAGGCAGGGCACAAATGACTCTGGGTCTAAGGAACTTGATGTTGATCTGATGGTGGGCGAACCCAACACCAGTGTTGTTCGCTCTCCCAGGCTGGGAGTGGTCTGACTGGTCCAGCGAGCTGCGCATCCCGGGGGATGAGCTGAAGTGGAAGTTCATCAGTGATGGGCCTATGAACGGGTGGGGCTGGCGCTTCACCGTCTACCCCATCAAGCCAGCCGTGGGTAAGGAGGGGCCTGGTCTCCAGCCACCAGGGCTTGCTGACCCCGCAGGGTGGACACACATCATTTTCACTGAGTGCCTTGCGAGCCGCCTTGTCCTGTTGTGTGGGGAGCCAGCACTGCCCAGGGCCCCACCACGGCGAGGGTCAGAGCCGCAGTGAGCCACCTCCGCTGTCCAGCTTCCAGGGTGTCAGCCCCCGTCCCCACCCAGTGTTCCCCTGCTCTTGCTGGTTGCCGTTCTTAACCCGCTTGACTTTCAGGTAAAATGTCAGTGTACAGAACTTACCTATGTGACCTTGACAGTGACAGGCCCCTGGACCCCTCTCTAACCACAGGTCCACCCCTTGTTGGACTTAGTGAGTCTCCTTGTCAGGGGCCTTCGCCTGGTCCAGTGGGGGGACGTTTATTGTGCTTTTTCTTCCTTTTTTTTTTTTTGTATATGTATATTTTTATTGAAGTGTAGTTGGTTTACAATGTTGTGTCAGTTTTTGGTGTACAGCATAATGCTCCTTCTTCAGGCCCTAAAGACCTCCTTTCCGATCGCTGCATCCTCTCCTGTCCATCGGTGGACTTGGTGATGTGTCTGCTGGACTTCTGGCTCAACCTGGCCTCAAACAGAAGCACCGTCCCCCGCCTGGTGGCATCTCTGGTGGCCTGCGCACAGCTGAGCATCTTAGGTAACGGCACGTGTGCTTCCAGGTCTGTCCGGCTGTGTGGGAACTGTGGTCATCCTCTGACCCTTTCTGTCCACTAATTTCAGCTGCCAGTTACAGGATGTGGGCCCTTCAAAGACTGAGGGACCTGCTTACAACCGAATTTGGGCAGTCAGTTAACATAGGCTGCTTGGAGACAACGACGGGGAAACGAGAGCTTTGGCGTGAGACATTACATTACAGTTTCTAGACAGCTGACCCTCCGGGACTAAAATGTTGGCGTTAATACTTTAAACTCCTAAATCTCAGATGAAATACAAGTCGGTCAGTTTTACCTTTTGCTAAAACTGCTTGAGTTAAGTGTTTTGGAGGATGGCAGTTGTCATACATGAGGAAAAGCCGGTGTTTGAATTAACCATAGTGTCTAAGCCTTCTTTTCCACCCCTGGCCAAGCCCCCACCGCCTTGTTCCATTTGCAGCTCAGTTATGTTCGTTACCACAGAGGTAACGTGAGAACAGATACTGTAAAGGGGGATTAATACAACCTCAAAACAAAGTTCAGTGTTCATTGTGTGTTTTGAGGTTCACCACTGTTTTCCTGTCTGGGTCAAACTTCTGGCTTCTCGTGGGTTTGCATCGCGTACCTGACAGCCGGGATCTTGGTTCTTCCCCTTTTCTGAAATGCCCTGTGTTCCCCTTTCTAGGTCCTTCCATTCCTCTGGATGTTCTCTCAGCATCAAACTCCTCCACTCAGCTGATGGTGAAGTGGAACCCACCCTCTCTGCCCAGCAGCAGCCTGAGTTCCTACATCATGCAGTGGTGGCATCAGCCTCAGGACAGCTGCCTTCACTGCAAAACTACTGCCCCAAAGGTGAGCTGCCAGCCCCAACACCGCATGTCCCCATCCCCGGGAGCAGTGCCAGCCCTCGGTGGGGACCCAGCAGCGGTGGCGATCACCAGTGCAGACAGCCCCTCCTTTTCCCCACCAGCCTGTGCAACCTGGCTCTCCTTGGGCTCCTCTTTTCCAAGCAGACAAAATCCCCATCAGGAAGTATGCTGATGGCACCATCAATGGCGAGGAGGTTACGGAGAATCTCAAGACCAAACTGTGGTGGCAAGAAGGGGCAGTGCTGCACTTGTCCCATAACCAAGGCTGAGAAGCAGGCCGAGAAAGAGGAGGCCGAGGACTGCAAGGTCTTCAAGAATTCCCTGCACAACATCATCTTCATGCCCAGTACCTGCCCTCTGAGGGTGACTTCAGGCAGGGTCTGGTGCTTTCTCACCACCCTGGTCTTCTGTAGGTCAGCAGCCTTAAGGTGAGACCCAGTGGCCATGGAGGAGGGACACTTTGAGGCTGTGGGCTTAGCTGGGTGGGATTTCTGCACAAAGGAAGGGGCTCAGAGCCTGAAGGCCTGCCCTGGGGTGGGGTGGGGGGCAGGTTGGCTGTGTGACAGGTGACAGGTGCAGCTGACCCTCAGCCCAGTGCAGGGAGCACAAGGGATCAGAGAGCAGAAACCACCGGGCCACACTTGCAGAAACCTGTGAGCAGAGGAGCCAGGATTTAGGCCATTCCCACCCTTCCTATGGCCGCTCAGCATGGCTGAGGGGGAAGGAAGCTGGGTAAGAAAAGTCAGAGTCAGTTTTGAAAGGAGCCCAACTTCAAAGTATGACCAGGTGCCATGGGCACTCTGGACAAGCAGGTTTGGGAAGCAGCATGAAAGACAGCCTTTAAAAGCAAGCGGCCCCTCCCCTGAGCATCTGTCTGCTCCACTGTGGAGGGAGGTCCATGTGCAGGGCAGCATTATTCACATAGCCAAAAGCTGGGAACAACCCACGTGTCCTCCAGCAGCTGAGTGGATGAACAAGTGTGGCCTTTCTGGGCACTGGAATATTATTTAACCAAGAAAAGGAATGAGATTCTGAAGCCTGGATGAAACTTGAGAACATGCTGAGTCAAAGCAGCCAGGTAGTGTATGAATCCATGGGTATGAAATATCTAGAACAGGCAAGTTCATAGCAACAGGAAGTGAGTTAGTGGTTACCGGGGCTAGGGGAGGGGACGGGAGTTATTCCTTAATGTGTGTAAAACTTCTGTTTGGAGGGATGAAAAATTTTGGAAATGTTGGTGATGGTTGCACAGCATTATGAATAATCAATGACAGTGAATTATGCACCTAAAAGAGGTTAAAATGACAAAATTTTGTTAGTTTTTTTGAAACTATTTTACCACAACAAAAACTAGTGAAAAAAAAAAAAAGAAAGGTGGAGGGACATTCAGCAGGGAGACCTTGTGATTGATGTCTGGGGAAGGAGATGGAAACAGAGTGGTGGCCGATGGCTCCGTTTTCTTCCTGAAAGATTATTGAGCAGAGTTTTGAAACAACCTCATGCCTGAAATCTGGGCAGAGGAGCAGGATTTCAGACCAGCCTTGTCCATACGAGCCCGTGTCCCCAAACCCCCACAGCACCCCATCTGCCAGCCCCTGACCTGGGGGACACCAGCGGCCCTGAGCTGCTGCTTATTCTGCAGTTGCTCTGCCCTTAAATGCTAGCCAAGGTTGGAGCAATGAACGGTTTTGAAAGGGACATTTTTTTTCTGTCAAGTGACCCTCCTGATATTTGTGCAATAGTCAAAGATAGACATCTTGCTCTGAAAAATCATTAAAACAGGAAATGAAGACCTTTTAGAATGAGATGCGCTATTTCCTCTGCAGAATGAAGCTCTTGTCGCTCAGCCCCCTTCTGCCCATGCCCTCCTCCCCCACAGTTAAAACTGCGGAGCCTTCAGCCCTGTGCACCCCGCTGGTGACATCTGCTCACTGAGGGATGGTAGGGCTGTGGCTCATGTGTTAGTCCAGATATCTGTATGTCACGTGTGGTTCCAAGAGTCAGAAAGTTTGAGGACTGGAAAAGAGCTCAGAGATGTTTCAGAACTAGAACCCACGTTCAGGGGCTTGTCCACCATCCAAATTCATTAATGATCCACTTGGGGCTTGGCCCTCCTTTCCCATACTCCGGGGCTCTTTCCCTGCCCAGCATCAGTTCTCAACACCATCCATCCCCCCGCACCCCCAGAGGCTCGGCCAGTGTTGCTTCCTGTGGGCACAGAGAAGAGGATGTTTTGAGTGTCCCAGGCAGGCTGGGCAGGAGCGGTCCGTTTAACACTCTGCATCAGAGTCAGCTGGTTATGTTGCTATCTTGTCCCCCCGACCTGCCCGAGGTTCAGGTTGTGAGTCCAGGTTCTGGAAAGGTTTGGATAAAAAGCCCTGTGCCTTTCTGTTTATGGTTACAAGGCAGTGCCTGTTCTCTCATCAGACGTGGATCACAAGATCCGGTGGCGCGAGGGCAGAGCTGTGGGTGACACAGGTATTATGAATACCTCATGTTCATGTTGATTTCAGGATAGGTTTCCTCTGTGCCGGGCTCCCCTGCTCCGTGCGTGTGCCCACCCTGCGGGCCTGGCGGCCTCTCTCTGAAATCTAGTCCCACTTCCTGGTCTCTCTTCCCACAGGACAGAGGTAGTACTGTGGCTTGCCCATGGAGGCACCACAATTGATAAGAACCTCATGTGTGTGTTTTTCAAGACTCCTACTGAGGCTGGCATCTGATGTCCACACAGTTTCCAACAGAATTCAGATAGAAGGAGCGTTTGGGTAACAGAATGACTGAAAAAATCATAAAGGAAGGTGTTCTGTTTTACAACCAGATTGTCCAAAGACAATTTTTATTTCCTTCAGTTCATTGTAAGTACAGTTTGTCTGGGAGTTTAAAGCCCTCAAGTCAGGTTTAGTGTGTTACGCGCTGTCCAGCGTGCCCCGTGTGTCCTGAAGCAGGCCAGCGGCCGGGGCTCATGAGCTGCTCTCTCACATCCGTATCTGGGGGATTGCCTGTCGCTGATCGCTGCCTTTGTATCTTAAGTCAGGTGGTTTGGTTTAAGTGACTGAAATGTCAACAGATGTTGAAGAGTCAAAAAGGTTTTCCGCTCGGAGTAAGTTGTCCGGTAGGTGGGAGTGGAGAAAGCTGGGGGTGATGTTTGCCACTGGTCAGTCACACTGTTGGGAGGCGAGGCTGCTTACAGAGAATGGGGGATGCAGCATTCTGCCTGCCCCCTGCCTTCCTGACGGGGTCCTGTGTGGCCTGCCTCCCCAGCCCCTGTCAACGGCTCTGCGGCCTCTGGGAGTGTGGTGTTTGTAAATAAATAGACTACTGAGTGAGCTTATGGTGTCATCCCAGGTAAATGGGATTGGGCCCAGTAATATTTTGCAGTGAGTTAAACATAAGCAACTTCCTACTTGTAGACCCTAGTGGGTGTTGTGTTGGCTTTGAAGAGATGGCAGGAAATTTGTTCTGGTGGGTGTCAAAAAAGGTCTTCCTAGCAACAGGTGTGGTTCCGAACTGTGCCCTCCCCTTCCAGGAAGGTAGGCTGGTTTGTCAAGTGTGAGGATGGGGAACTCTCAGCCTCATTTTCTAGCCTTTCCTTCCCCAGCATCAGGAAAGCGGATACAGTGGGGCCCGTGGCCAGTTTTGAGTGCTCATTACCCTCACGATCTGTCTCTGTTGGGCCCTGTAAGTGCTAGGAGCCTGCTTTAAGGTTTCTTGGGAGAGCCATCTCTCACAGAAGCGGCTGTTGGAAGAGCCACGCCCCAGCTTCTTGGGCGCCTCACCTGCGTCTGGGGTATAGATGTTCTTGCCCTGGTGATTCCAGGCAGTCCCTTTTCTGTCCTGCCCTTCTAAGCTCTACTGAGACCCATGTCAGGGATGCTGCCCCTGTCATGGGCAGGGCCTTGGGGAGGCCACAGGTGGTCACCGCTGAGTGGGAGGCAGGGCCAGGCTGGAAAAGACCTCCAGGGCTGTGACATAGACAGTCCCCTCTCAGAAGAGGAGGGACCTGGGGGTCCAAGTAAGTGCTGGCTGCTGGCATCTTTCCTTTTATTCCACAGTCACAGGGGGTCAGAAGAGCCACCACCACAGGCCTATGAGCCCCCTCTGCCCACCTCCCTGGGCCTGCACCCAACACCATCGATCTGTGGAGCAGATGGCACTGACATTCTGATGCAGCAGCCATGGTGCTGCTGAGCCAGGGGCTGGGGCGTTAGTTTGCCTCCGGGAACCATTAAGAAACCACTTCTAGCTGGGAGGCAGTTTGCATGGTGAGTCTGAGGTTTGCAGTGCAGAGAAAGCATAGTAAAAAACGAGGAAGGGAATCCCTGTGTTATTTGTTGGTTCTCATCCAATGCACCTGATTAGCTCCTTTTACTCCAAGGTTAAGATTTTTCTTTTCTTTCTCTTACTCTAACCTAAGTCATAGAAGAGACAAGAGGGGGAGGCCCTCATGTATAAGCCAAGTTTCTCTCTTCCTTGCAGACCCAAAAGGAAGCAGAGGGAGGTCATGCAGGCCACCAGCACCACCATATCCAGCTGAAACAGGAACACCACCGCGGTGGACACCTACAACACCACAGGCCCAGAAGAGCTCGAGATGGAGTACCGTTTCTTTGAAAGCAAAGTGGACAAGGAGAGAACTGTAATCTCTAACCTCTGTACCCTTTCGTTTTGTACCGCATCAGTATCCACATCTGTAACCACAAGGCTGAGAAGCTGGGCTGCAGCACCTCCAACTTTGTCTTTGAGAGAACCATGCCTGCAGGTATGGTGTGATCCAGCTCTCACCATTGCCAGCTCACTCACCACAGAGGGGAGAGGATCGTGAATTACAGACACCTTAGTCTCAGTCTTGTTTATTAAGGAACAGGTGATCATCTGCACCAGCTTGGTGGCCCAGCAGCCTGAGGGGTAGAGTTCTTTCATAGTGACACGACTCCCCGCTCCCATTCTCTCCACACAGAGTGCTCAAGAGCAGGGAGCTCGATTCAGGGTCAGCTGTTTTCCTCCTGGTTGGTTCACGTTGAACATTCCCACGGCCCTCTTACCCTCATTTGTGCACAGGGAGTTTGCCAGGTCCCTCCTGAGTTCTCAGAGATGCAGCGGAGTCCCCAGTTAGCTGTCTCTATTAGTGCGATCAGAGCAATCCTCCAGGTCAGCTCCTGGAGCAGCCTTTGGTCCTCCTTGTTTGGTCTTCACCTTCCCCTTGTAAGTTAGAAGCTGCCTGTGGCTCAGCCAGCCACCCACCCACCTTTAAGGATGGGTAACTGCCCCATCCGCTTCCCTGTGGAATTGGCAGGTATGCAGAGCACAGAGTGACTGCAGCCTGGGAGTGGGGCCTCCTTGGCACTGTTCTGGCACCTGCGTGCAGCTGCCAGCCTCCCCGGCCTCCGTCTCCTCCCCTCCCAAGAGAGATGCAGCCCAGCTGATTTCTCAGAGCCTTTCCCAGCTGGAACTTGCAGTGACTTTTGCTCACCACTTGGTGTATTGGTTTAAGCAGCAAAAGCAAGGGAGCGAGAACCCCAGCCTCATCGGCAGCTGGAGGAGTGGCTGATGGACAGCTTCCCAGCAGCTTCCTGCAGGCGGGCTCGTGGACGGTCCTTTGTGCCTGCACAGAAATCACATCTGCCGTGTGTGGAAGCAGAGTGCAAGGGGCCCGTGTCCCGGCCTGGCGGCCGGGAGTGGCTTCTTCTGCTCTGTCAGCACCGTTTAGATGCTGCTTGGCTTTGATGGCATCATGTAGAAGCCAAGTATCAGAGAGAAGGGACTCAGGTGGCTGAGATTTTCCTCCTATACTTGATAGTAGGCTTTCCTTTGAAGGGACAGGAGGGTTGGGGCAGGGGAGACTAGATTGCTGGGTCACTAGACTGACAGGTCACTAGAGTCCTCCAATTCCAAAACCCCTGCTGTGGGCACGCGGCCGGTCAGGAGGCGTTGACACGGCCGCTGCCCGCAGTCCTGCGTGCTAGGAGCAAGGGGTACTCTTAGGTTAGCCCGGTGTTTCTTTGTCCCTCCCTGAGGGCCAGAATCCAGCTTTATCACGTGTTTCAGTTGTTGCACAGAAGGAGCAGATGACATTCCTGGACCGGTGACCTGGGGGCCAAGGCCTGAGAGCTCCTTCAGTTTAAAGTGGCCAGAACCTGGGAATCCCTGTGGAGCGATTCTAATGTAAGAGATAAAACATGGACCACACGTCGAGGTGAGACGGGGCAGTGGCCCGTATCCAGGTGCGCTTCCGTCACAGGCGACAGCGGAAGTTAGGCTGTGACATGGAGCACCTCCTGGTTAGCTTAGGACCTTAAACAATAAAATGAGGAGATAAGTCCGTGAGGATTTAGACCCTTCTACCTGTTCCACGCTCCTTGAGGGATTCTCAGAGTGTGCCAGGAGCTGGCTTATTCTCGCCCTCAAGGCACTCCTGTGTTGCAGAAAATGATTTTTCAGTCTAGACTAGATTCGGCTTGATGATTTAATCTTTCTGGAACTCTTTGATTAAAAAGATAAGGTTTGGTTAACTTGGGTGTGCTGAGTTAGAGGGCTGCCACGGTGTAAGTCTTGGTTTTTCCCCTTTTACTGCAAATCGGGGTCACTGTTAGGTGGGAAGTCGCCTGTTACTCACATGTTTGTGGGAAACTGACACATGTGTTTTATTTCCCCAGGATCGGCGGGGATGTGTGTCCTGACAGGAGCACAGGAAGTGTGCAGGGGCCAGGCTAAGCCGGCTCACCAGGGGAGCTACACGGCCCGGATCCAGGCCACCTCTCTCACTCTGCAATGGGTTGTGGACCAATCCTGTGTTCTACGTCCAGGCCAAAAGTAAGGCTTGTGGAGGCAGTAGCTGGAGAAACCGAAAACAAGTGGGGCCAGGACTGGGGAGGCCTGGGTCGTTGTGGCCCTCTGATTTTCTGACTTCTGTGGGCCAGCTTTCAGAAGCCGGCACCTCATCTGAGAGCCCAGGCTGGGGACCTGTGGTGCTTGGAGTCCCACACCTTATCTGATGGGCTAGGAGAGGGTCTGAGCCCCTCTTTTGATGGAGTCAGCAAGGGGCCTTTGCTCTCAACTTGGTTTATGTCCAAAGCATTTTACAAAGCACTGTATTGAACATTCTGCCTCCTGCCTTGTCAGGGATGCTGGTTGGGGCTCAGGCTCAGGGCTTAGAATCCCAAGGGGTGGAGACCTGGGAGGGCATCTGGTCCCACTGCTCTGGGCCAAGAGTCACTGTGACAGCACCCCAGGCTGAGGCATGGCCCCCTTCATTGCTCATTGGTAAAATACAGATGCACTTTTAAAGCAGCAACACACAATGAAAGCACACAGTGCTCAGCGCTTGGCACAGAGACTGGGCCATGTTGTGAGTTTATGCTCAAACCATGGCCAAGACAGAATTCTTTGCACGTCCTTGAAGCTTACTTTACACCTAATAGTTTGTATCTCTTAACCTCCTCCCCCTACACTGCCCCCTCTCTCCCCTCACTGGGAACCGCTAGAGAAATTTATTTTTGAGTATGGTGTTACGTGGGGCTCCAAGTTCATTGAGTGTCACCTGATAATCACATGAGCCTGGGTCTACGTCCTGGGTCTCTATTTGTTCCTTTGGTCTATATTTAACTCCACCAATATCACACCGCCCTTGGCTGAGACCCCCAACTTACCAACACAGGTGAGGCAGAGCACCGCACAGGCCAGGGGCAGGGGCTCAGGGCTGGAATGGCAGAAAATCTGGAATTGTAGAGAGACGGGCCCAGGGTCAAGCTGGCTGAAGCCAGGAGCCCTGCCCCCGAACAGGTCTTGGGGGATCTGGCAGGGAGGGGAGGAGACCTCAGGAATCTCTGTGCGCTAAAGTTGGATTTACCACCCTGGCTCTTCCTTTAGCCTTCTCTGTGCCATTTATTTTTCCATGCCTCAATTGGCCCATCTGTAAAATGGGAACTCTGTGTGAGGGACTCCATGGAGACCTGCGTCCCATTGCTGCCGATGACCACCGTGGGGTCTGGGCGAGCCTCCGCTCCCCTTTGGGGCTCCATTTCACCAGCCATAAGATGAGGGGTTTGGACGGGGCAGGCTTTAGGGATTCTCTCTTCAAGCTGCGATTCAGATAAGCCTCAACTTGAGCTCAGGAGATGTGGGTTCTGTGACCTTGACCAAGGCCCTTCACCTTTCTGAGCTGCCTCAGTTTCTTCACCTGCAAAATGGGGACCACATAGGTCCCTACCTCAGAGGATGGGTGTGGAGCTCTGAAACAATCCACATAGAAAACTGATCCCACAGGAGCTGCCCAAGGACCACCAGTTCCTGTTAGTAGAGGGAGTCAGTGCAGAGCTCAGGAGTCAGACAGCCTGCGCTGGGATTCAGAACCACCAGGTGGGCACATCCCTGGAAAAGTTACATCTCGCTAGGCCTCAGTTTCCTCAGCTGTAGAATGGGGATGATAACAGTTCCATAGGATTGATTACAGTCTATGAGGATGAAAGACAGAACCATGTGACACGCTGGCACCCAAACCTGCCAGAGGTGAGGCTGAAGATGCGGGTGCTGAGAAAACAGCTCCAAGCAGATACATCAAAGCCCTTTGACCCCCAGCTCTCCACATGGACATACCCTCCTGGTGTGGATCCCTCAGTTCTCTGGCTCTGATGTCCTCATCTCAGCCAGAAGGTTCAGGATCTTGTAGGGGCCACACACCTCTCAGTCCTGGGAGCCCCTAAATCCTGCAGTTATTAGCCTCCCCATTTCAAGCCCCAGCAGTGATGTTCACCTAAGGTGATTACCTGGATCTTGACCAAAATTAGGGGGAGGGGAACTGGGGACCCCTGTGACCACCCTCCTCAATCCCTGTCATCCTTAGGGCCAAGGAACTTAGAGCACCCTGGGAGGAGGCCGGATTTGGTGCTGGAATAGGAAAGCTTGGATCTGCTGCAGACTGGCTGAGTGCCTCCAGGGGGCCTCCGGCCCTCTGGGCCTCAGCATCCTCCCCTCTGAAGTGGGGAGATGCCACCCTCTGGCTTGAATGGTCAGGGAGCTCTGGGAAAGGGTCCCAGTCACAGTAGGTGCTAAGTCATGTCAGCATTCTCCACTCCCCTAGAGAGGGAAAAAGGGGAGTCTGCTCATGTCCAGAGCTCTGCGTGGTGTGTGTGCCCGCTGGCACTGGGAGTGTGGGGAGGGCCAGCTGCCAGCCTGAGGCAGGTTTGAAGGAACATCTTGGTGTATCAGGAGCTGAAACTCTGGCTACAAGCTCTGCCTTCATAGCCGCTCATGTGGGTTGGAATCCCTGCAGGATAGCTGAGCAGTGACCCTGGAAGTCCAGGGACATGAGCTGCCCCGTCACCCCCTCACCTTGCAGGCAGTGGACATGATGGACATAGTTGTCCTGGTCATCACAGTTCAGATGGTCCCTGTCACAGTTCACCATCAGGATGGCTTTACCCACCAGGCCCCCAAACCCACTGCCGCTGCCAATGGCAAAGGAGAGCTTGTGGTGGGGTCTCAGACCAGACCAGCACCTCCCTCCCCCGTGTCCCCCTGGCCAGCCTCCAAGCCCCATCTCTTCATCCTCACACCACCCTCTGAGGATAGGTCCACTCCTGCTCAAAAAATGGAAATGGCTCCCTAGTGCCCACACCGTCAAGTCCAACTACATGGCTGTCTTTCATGGATGTCCATGTTATGTCTGCAGCCAGCATCCTCTTTCCATAGGCCATTTCCTGACTGTAAGATCCATTCCTCCCTCCAGACCTTGGTCCTTGCTGTCCCCGCACCTGGAATGACCTCCCTTTGGCATCGCTCTGGAGCCCAGCTCAAGTAGACTTCAAGTGAGTCCTTGCTCACAAAACCCATCCTGACCCTTCTCTGAGCTCCCAATGCTCCAAGTGCCACCACAGTCCAGCCCAGAGCTCGTAGTTTCATCCTTGGTAGGTTTCCCTTTTCACCTACATCAGGGGCTTGACATACTACTGGCCAAGGGCCACATTTAGCTCAGCCACTGCCTGTTTTTCTAAGTGGAGTTTTATTGGGACACTGTCACATCCCTTTGTTTCCGTGTTGCCTGCAGCTCTCATCCCACAGTGGCAGAACCAAGTCATTCAGCGGAGACAGCATGGCTCTCAAAGCCTGAAATACTTACTAGCTTGCTCTTGGAGAAATGTTTGCTGCCCCCAGACTAGATTGAAAATCCAGAAGGATTCCCTTCAAAGGAAGGTTTGGGCACCAATGTGACTGAAAGTTCTTGGTGATGGTTTTTCTCCCAGTGAAAGGCCCCCAGCCATGCCTGGCTCCTCTTTGCCCCCCCTGACCTTGGCATCAGCCGGGAGGCAGGGGGATACCTGAGGGGCCTCATCCCTCTTAACCCAGCCTAGAGCAGCTCCAAACTCCATCCCCCTTTCTGGGCCCAGCCAGAAACCCCCTGCCTTGTCCACAAAGCCCCTAACCTGCCTGACTTCACAGTTCAGGTCACAGTCCAGGGCTGTGTCTGCAAGGGGAGGGCAGAGGGTAAGTCACGACAGGGTTCCCAGGAGCCCAGCACAGGCCCATGGCCTCCAGCTTCTAACCTTTCTCAGGACCCATCTGGGGCCAGGCAGACAAGTCATTCCCAGGAAGACACTGTCCAGAGGTGAGAGCATCTGGAGCCCCCCCCCCCACCCTGGGCTAGGGGCTCAGGGGCCTTGGGGAGGAAGAAGGGTCAGAGCAAAGGTCAACTGCTACCCCCTCCAGGAAGCCTTCCCTGAACTCAGTCTCTTCTGCATCCCTACAGTCCTCACTGTCTGGGATGTGCCCTGTACGGAGCCTGGGTCACCCTGGATGCCCCTGGTCTGTTTGGAGCTGCTTCATCTCTTTGGGATGGGGCAGTGAGCCTGGACTCTGGTGTCAGTCGTGGATGTGAATCTGGGCTGGCACCTGCTGGCTTGTGGCTTCTCTGAGCCTCAGCTTCTTCCCAATTCCCAAACCTCTTCCCACCTTCTTGCTCTTTCTTCCTAGAAACGTGGGGAGATTTTACAACACCAATGAAACATTTCACCAGGAGGAGAGAGAGAGACTCTGAGAGAAGACCCCCAGCCCCCAGTATAGAGAGAGAATTTGAAATGATTTTTAGTCGTGTGAAATGACACCCGATCACCATGCAACAGGGTATGAATCTCAAAAACCTAACGTGGGGCAAAAGAAGTCCAGCCCCAAAGGACGTGTGTAATATGATTCCATCCATAGAAAATTCAAATATAGGCCAAAATAGACTATTATTTGGGTACGCATATTCAGATGATAAAACCATAAAGAAAAGCATGAAATACTCATCACAAGATAGTGGTTACCTCTGTGGGAGGGAGGGTCTGTGATCAGGGAGAAGCTTGGGGGCAGGGTGTGCTTTGGGGTGCTGGTCACATTCCATGTGCTGTCCAAGTGTTTGCTTTGTATCTTCATTAATAGATGCACACACATAAAATAAAGCTTTGTGCACCTTTCTGTATGTGTATTTTCTTTTTTTAATTAAAAAATTGTAACTGAAATATAACCAGTTCACAGTGTTGTCAGTTTCTGGTGCACAGCCTAATGCTTCAGTCATACATGTACATATGTATATTCCTTTTCGTATTTTTTCATTATAGCTTATTACAAAATATTGAATATAGTTCCCTGTGCTATACAGTAGAAATTTGTTTTTTCTGTATGTGTATTTTCCAGTGAATGAGAATGTGTTTGTGTTCTGGGAGGGGGAGGCAGAGAGATACCCGACCTCAATCCTAACAAAAGGAAGGCAAATTAAAGCAATGGTGAGAATCTGACCTCTCAGATTGTCGAAAATGGAAAAGGTTGATAATGTACAGTGTTGGCAAGGCACTTCCAAATGTTGTTGGTGGATGTGTAAATTTGTATGGTCTTTTTTGAAGAGCCATTTGGAAATGTCTACCAGAATTTTAAATGTACGAGGCCTATAACTCACCGGGATCTACTTCTAAAAATGCCTGCTGCACACAGAAAACAAAACATGGTTACCAAAGGGCACGGGGTGGGAGAGGGATAAATTAGGAGTTTGGGATTAACAGATACACATGACTCTATATAAAATACCTAAACAATAAGGTCCTACTGTAGAGCACAGGGAGCTATATTCAACTTCTTGTAATGACATATAATGGGAAAAATCTGAAGAGAAGTATATATGTATTTGTTTGTTTATTTTTGCTTTTATTTATGTAGCTTGGGTAGACTGCCCTAGAAGAAGGTTACTGAGAAGTATGTTAGATAATGTTTATGTTTTCTAATGAGAGACTTAGTGTCTTGTCATATTTAAGTCTTTAAGCCATTTTGAACTTATTTTTGCGTATGGTGTGAGGGGTATTCGAACATCATTGATTTGCATGCAGCTGTCCAGTTTTCCTACACCATCTGCTGAAGAGACTGTTCACACTCCATTATATGTTCTTGTCTCCTTTGTCAAAGATAATTTGAGTGAAAGTTCGTGGGTTTATATCTGGGCTCTATCCTGTTCCATCGATGCGTAGGTCTGTTTTTGTACCAAGACCGTGCTGGTTTGATTGCAGCTCTGTAGTAGCGTGTGAAGTCTGGGAGGGTTATCCTTCCTGCTTCGTTCATTTTCTCCAATAATGCTTTGGTAATTCTGGGTCTTTTGTGATTCCGTGTAAGTTTTAGGATGATTTGTTCTAGTTTTGTGAAAAATGTCCTGGGTGATTTGATAGGAATCTGTAGGTTGCTCTGGGCAGTATGGCCATTTTAACAAAATTAATTCTTCCAATGCAAGGATCTGGGCCATCTTTCCATTTCTTTATGTCTTCTTTAATTTCTTTCATCAGTGTTTTGTAGGTCTCCCCATGTAAGTCTTTCATTTCCTGGGTCAGATTTATTCCGAAGTTTTTTTATTTTTTTGAAAGCAGTTTTAAAAGAGATTATTACATTTGTGTAATAAATGCCACTGGTTTCTGTATGTTGATGTTGTGTCCTGCTACCTAGTTGAATTCTTTTATTAGCTCAAGTTATTTTTGTGGGGAGCCTTTAGGGTTTTCCACATACAGTATTATGTCATCCACATATAGTGACAGCTTTACCTCTTCTCTTCCAGTTTGGATCTCTTTTATTTCTTTTTGTTGTCTAATTGCTCTACTAGGACTTCCAATACTGTATTGCATAGAAGTGGTGAGAGTGGGCAACCTTGTCTTGTTCCAGATGTTAGTAGACAGGCTTTCAGCTTCTCAGTGTAGAGTATGATGCTGGCTGTAGGTTTGTCATAAATAGCTTTTATCATGTTGAGATATGTTCCCTCTATACCCAGTTTAGTAAGACCAGGGGCTTAGTGTGTTCAGAGGCCTGGGAAAATGGCAGCAGCAGTAGTGGTGGCGGGAGGAGAGGGGCTACCCCTTGGCCAGCCAGTCATTTGCTCCTATCACCCCCTGTGGCCTGGCTTTGGGGTGGCCTAGCTGCCCCAGGATCATTGGATCCAAGTCTGTAGGTCATTCTGCTCCGAGGAGGCTGGCATAGTGTGGTCAGGGAGCAGGGGCGGTGAGGGCGGGAGTGAGGCTGCCCTGTGCAAGCTCTTGCATTTATCCCCATCTCCCCAGGGGCCTGGCCTTGTGGCAGCGTCTGCTGCCCCAGGGTTGCAGGACTCACCTGTTTAGGTCAGCCTGTTTCCTGGAGGCCTGTACGATTTGATCAGGGAGAGGGGAAGACTGCAGTGGTGGCAGCTGCGAGGGCGGGAGAAGAGGGGCTGCCCTGTGCCAGCCTGTGGATTTGCTCCCATCTCCCCCATGGCCTGGACTGGGGGTGGCCTCTGCTGCCCCAGGTTCCCTGGAGGCACGTCCTCAGGGCAGCCTGCTCCTTAGAGGAAGGTGCAGTGCTCTCAGCGGGCACTGTTTGGGCACGAGCAAGGACTTCCAAAGGACTGGGTTCTAGCCTAGGGTAACTGACTCTCCTTCCCTTTCTTCTCTTGCTCCCTAAGGCGTTGGCTGTAGTGGTGTTTCCGTTATAGGATATTACTAGATATTGAACTTAGGTAGGTCTCTGTGCTACACAGAAGAAAAAAATTTTTAAGTCAGTCTCCCTCTCTTTCTCTCTATATTATATATATATATATTATATATATATAGCGGCTACCATATGTAAATCTCAAACTCCCAAATGTATCCTTTTCCACCCCCTTTGCCTGGTAACCATGAGATTGTTTACTATGTGTACAAGACTGTTTCTGTATTGTAGATGAGTTCATAGTGTCCTTTTCCTTTCTTTTTCCTTTTTCTTTTTTTTTTTTTTTGTTTAGATTCCACATATGAGTGATATCATATGGTATTTTTCTCTTTTTGGCTTGCTTCATTTAGAATGATGTTCTCTAGGTCCATCCACATTGCTGCAAATAGCATTTTATTCTTTTTCATGGCAGCGTAGTATTCCACTGTATAAAACTACCCCAATTTCTTTACCAGTCATCTGTTGCTATATTTAGGTTGGTTCCATGTCTTGGCTGTTGTATAGTGTGGTGCTGTGAACATTAGGGTGGAGGTATGTTTTCACACTGGAGTTCCCTCCAGATATATACCCAGAAGTGGCATTGCTGGTTCATGTGGTAAGTCTGTTTTTAGTTTTTTGAGGAATTTGCATACTGTTTTCCATCATGGCTTCACCAAACTACATTTCCTAGCAACAGTGTAGGAGGCTTCGTTTTTCTCCACACTCTCTCCAGCGTTTATCATTTATGATGGCCATTCTGACGAGCTTGAGGTGATACCTCATTAGAGGTTTGATTTGCGTTTCTCTGATAATTAGAGATACTGAGCATTTTTCCATGTGCCTACTGACCATTTGTATGTCTTCATTGGAGCAATGCATGTTTGGATCTTCTGCCCATTTTTGGATTGGGTTCTTTGTGTTTTGTTATTATATCGCGTGAGCTGTTTCTATATTCGGGAAAATCAGCCTTTGTCAAATACTTTCTCCCATCCTGTAGGTTGTCATTTAATTTTGCTTATGGTTTCATTTGCTGTGGAGAAGCTTGTAAGTTCAGTTAGGTCCCGTTTGTTTATTTTTACTTTTATTTCTATTGCTTGGGTAGAGTGCTGTAGGAAAATATTGCTGAGAAGTATGTGAAATAATGTTTTGCTTATATTTTCTTCTAAGAGACTTGTGTTGTCTTCTACTTGAGTCTTTAAACCATTTTGCATTTGTTTTTGTGTATGATGTGCGGGAGTATTCTAACTTCATTGATATGCGTGCAGCTGTCCAGTTTTGCCTACACCATTCGCTGAAGCTAAAGTCGTCTTCACTCCATGGCATGTTCTTGCCTCCTTTGTCCAAGATGAATTGACCGAATGTTTGTGGGTTTATTTCTGGGCTCTCTATTCTGTTCCATTGATCTGTAGGTCTGTTTTTGTACCAATGTCATGCTGGTTTGATTGTAGCTCTGTAGTAGTGTCTCAAGTCGGGGAGGTTATTCCTTCTGCTTCATTCTTTTTCTTCAGTAATGCTTTGGTCATTCTGGGTCTTTAGTGATTTTGTATGAAGTTTAAGATGATATGTCCTAATTTTGTGAAAAATGTCCTGGGTGATTTGCTAAGAATCTGTAGTTTGCTCTGGGTAGTATGGCCGTTTTCATAATATTAATTCTTCCAATGCAAGAACCTGGGCTATCTTTGCATTTCTCTAGGTAATCTTTTAATTTCCTTAGTCAGTGTTTTCTAGGTCTCCGCATATAAGCCTTTCACTTCCTACGTCAGATTTATTCCTGAGTCTTAATTTTTTGGATGCAATTTTAAAAGGGATTATTACTTTCATTTATCGAAAAGCCACTGATTTCTGTATGTTGATGTTGTATTCTGCTATGTTGCTGCATTCTTTTATTAGCTCTAGTCATTTTTGTGCGTCCCCTTTAGGATTTTCCGCATATAGTATTATGTCATGCACATATAGTGACAATTTTACCTCTTGTCTTCCAATTTGGATGTCTTTTATATCTTTTTCTTGTCTAATTGCTCTACTAGGACTTCCAAAGTATATTGAACAGAAGTGGTGAGAGTGGGCATCCTTGTGTTGTTGCAGATTTTAGCAGACAGGCTTTCAGCTTTTCATTGTAGGTTATTATGGTGGCTGTAGGGATGTTATAAATGGTTTTTATTATGTTAAGATATTTTTCCTCAATTTGACTTTGGTAAGGCCAGGGGCTCGGTGTGGTCAGGGGGCTGGGAGGATGGCAGCAGCAGTAGCGGTGGCGGGAGGAGGAGGGGGCTACCCCTTGCCAGCCAGTCATTTGCTCACATCTCATCTGCAGTTTGACCTGGGGGCGGCCTCTGCTGCCCCAGGTTCATCTTTAGGTCTTACTGCTCCCTGGAGCCCCGGCTGGTCCAGTGAGGGAGCTGGGGTGCAGGCAGTTGTGGCAGCTGTGGAAGCGGGATAAGGGAGGTACCCTGTGTGAGCCTGTGAATTTGCTCCCAACTCCTTGTGCCCTGCCCTGGGGGCGGTGTCTGCTGCCCCAGGTCGAATGGAGGCACATCCCCAGGTCAGCGATTTCGGGATCCTTTCGCAGTTTGGTCAGGGAGTAGTGGCTGCTGAGGCGGAAGGGGGACTGCCAGGTGTGAGCCCCTGGATTTGTCCCCATGTCCCCTTAGCCCTGGCTGGACTGGGGCATCTTCTTCCCCCCGTTAGAGGGACACGCATTTGGTGGTTAGCTTGCTCCTGGGAGGCCTGCGGGGTGTGGTCAGGGGTCGAGTCATCGGTGGTGGCCGCAGCAGCTGTGAGGAAAGAAGGCCTTGCCCCAGATGCTCTTGGTGGGCTTGCTCCCACCTCCCCTGCAGCCTGGCCTGGTGGCGCCCTCTACCGCCCCAGGTTCCTGGGACGCAGGGTAGGGGTCAGCCTGCTCCTGGGAGGCGGGCTTCTTGAAGTGTGAGTAGAGACAGCAGGAAATGGAAGCAAATGCCTGCTGTCGGGTGGGGCAGCCCCAGTCCAGCCGTCGCATCCGCCGCTACGGCCACCGCCGCTGCCGCTTCGCCTCCCTGACCACACCGCGCCTGCCTCCCAGGAGCAGGCTGACAGGGAGGGATTCTTTCCAGGAAGCTGGGGTAGCAGAGGCTGCTCCATGCCAGGCAGCGGGGGAGATGGTAGCAAGTCGACTGGCTCTCCCAGGGCAGCCTCCTCCGCCCGCTGCCGTCGCTGCTGCTTCCTGCTGTCCATCCCTGGGTCGGGCTGCACCCTCCCACCCGGCAGCACCATCAACCACACAGAGCCCACTGGCGAGCGGTATGCAGCCCGGGACCACCCTGACCCATGGGCTCAGACGAGACACTGGACGTGGGGGTTAGAGGGGACGGGAGTGGGGCAGGGCGCCCAGGCAGGATTTGGAACGGCCTCTAGCCCCACCCCCCAGGCCCGGGAGCCTGGGACACAAGGCTGTGTGCCCGCAAGCTGCCTGGGATCCCTGTCTGGCGGTTGACACCCTGGTGATCGGAGCCCGGACGGCCCCGCCCCCGTTAGGTGAAAGGTGAGGGGTGAGGGGGGCAGCTGGGTTAGGGGTGCACTACAGTTGTTGGGGATCCCACGGTGAAGGGGGACAGGCTGAGGGGTGAGGGGGTCGCTAGGAGTGGAAGTGACCCAGTTGAGGGCCGCTTGGAGTGGGGGGACCCGGCTGAGGGATGGGGGTAATCCCGGGGTGAAGGGTGAGGGGACTATCTCTGTAAGGTGGGGGACCTGGGGTGAGGCATGAGAGGTCAGCTTGATTTGTGGGGGCTGTAGCTTAGGACCTAGTGGGGCACAGTCTGGGGGCGGGGACTTCGGTGTGAGGAGAAGGAGGCTTGTCTTTGTGCGATCATTTGGGGACCAGGCCTGGCCGGGGCTGGGGAGGCAGTGACTGAGTTGGGGGTGGCGAGCAGGGGGTGTGGGCCTGGGGGTGGTGGGCCTTGGGGTGTGTGGCCTGGCCTGAACCTGTGGTGATTCTACTTGGGTGCCGGGACCCTGTGAGTGGCAGGGTGGGGGCGTTGGGGTTGGGGGCCTGGCTGGCCCTGGCCGCGAGGTGGGCCCGCCCCATCGCCCCACCGCCAGGCCCCAGTCGCAGGGACCCTACTGCAGGAGCCCAAGACTGGTGTCCACGCGGAGGGCGGGAGGGGGAGGGGAGCGCACCGACGCGCATGTGCGCGGACGCGGGAGCGCGCGCAGAGCGTGTGGACGCTGGGCGGGAGCCGGGTGCTCCTGAACCAGCTCCCAGAGGAGGAATGCACCTGGGGCCTGGGCCACCAGCCGCTTGCTGTCGCTTCTGCTGCTGTCGCCAAGCAGGTAAGGGGGCGCTGGTCAGGGCGAGCAGGTCGAGGAGTCGGCAGGTGAGGCCTGGGCTGTGCAGCTGGGGAGGCGCACAGGGAAGGGTGCGTGGGTGAGGTCCCGGCCGCGCGTCCCGTTAGGGCCCTAAGGCAGGTCCCAGGCCCGCCGCCCCAGTTGTTTAGCAGTCACTGAACCCCACGTCTTTCTTGGCCGCCACTGATACAGGGGTTTGGGAAAGTTGGAGCAGCCCTGGGAGATGGGAGGGCGCTGGACTGGCCCTCAGGCCGTGGCCTTCCCGCGTAGGTGGACCTGCCCTGGGAGCGGAGGCCGCCCCAGACCCTGTGGGACACAGGCGAGCTGGGGCAGAATAACGGGCGAGGCCTGGGCCTTTGGGAGCTTGTTGGCCTGCTCCCAAGATCAAAAGCTTTTGACAAGTGTGTTTTTAGTCTTTTGAGGAATCTCCCTCCTGCTTTCCACAGTGGCTGCACAAAACTACATTTCCACCAACAGTGTAGGAGGCTTCCTTTTCTCCACAGCCTCTCCAGCATTTATCCTTTGTGGACTTTCGAATGAAGGCCTTTCTGACTGGTGTGAGATGATACCTCATTGTAGTTTTGACTTGTATTTGTTTGATAATTAGCAACCTTGAGCCTTTTTTCATGTGCCTGGTGGACATTTGTATGTCTTCATTGGAGAAATGCTGGTTTAGATTTTCTGTCCATTTTTGGATTGAGTTGTTGTTTGGTTATTCAGTTGTATGAGCTGTTTCTGTATTCTGGAAATTAACTCCTTGTCAGTGTCATCTTTTGCAAATATTTTCTCCCTTCTCGTAGGTTGTCCTTCTGTTTTGCTTATGGTTTTCTTTGCTGTGCAAAAGCTGATAAATTCATTTGTTTATTTGTGTTTTTATTTCTATTTCTGGAGTAGACTGCCCTAGGACAACACTGCTGAGATGTATGTAATATAATGTTTTCCCTATGTTTTCTTCTAAGAGGTGTATAGTGTGTTGTCTTATGTTTAAGTCTTGAAGCCATTTTGAATTCATTTCTGTGTAGGGTGTGAGGGAGTATTCTGACTTCATTGATTTACATGCAGCTGTCCAGTTTTCCCTACATGCTTTGCTGAAGAGACTGTCTTTACTCCACTGTATGTTCTTGCCTTCTTTGTCGAAGATGAATTGACTGAATGTTTGTGGGTTTATGTCTGGGCTCTCTATTCTGTTTCGTTGATCTGTATGGTTTTTTTTTTTTCTTCCCTCCTTTTCCAGTTTTATTAGGTAGAGTTACTACAGTTCGACTGCACACACACATTATATTGCATGCAGATACATAGATACAGTATACTGTACTTTTTTTTAGTTTACATGTACTACTTACTGATTCTGAGAAGAGATTAGGTTTTTAAACTTACATAGTTATTAAAGGAATAAAGCCAACTACAAAATAAGAATCAACAGAATATGGTAATCCAGTCATAAAGGACGGTCAGGTGTGCTTACACATGTTCAAGAAGTCAAAATGATAATTAGTACATTGGTGGCCTTATTATTATTGATATTATTTTTTAGATTCCTCATATAAATGATGTCGTATGGCATTTTTCTTTCTCTTTCCAGCCCACTTCACTTAGAATGACAGTCTTCAGGTCTGTCCGTCTGGCTGCAGATGGCATTATTTTCTTTTTGTGTGGCTGAGTAGTGTTCCATTGTATATACGTACCACATCTTCTTTATCCGGTCATCTGTCAGTGGACATTTGGGGTGTTTCCATGTCTTGGCTGTCGTAAATATTGCTGCTGTGAGCATTGGGGTGCATGTGTCTTTTTGAATTTTATTTTTCTCCAGATACATGCCCAGCATTGGGATTGCTGGATCCCATGGTAGGTCTATTTTCCTTTTTTTAAGGAACCTCTGTACTGTCCTCCATAGTGGCTGCACCAATCTAGACTCCACCAACAGTGTGGAAGGGTTCCCTTTTCTCCACAGCCTCTCCAGCATCTGTCATCTGCAGACTTCTCAATGGTGGCCATTCCGGCTGGTGTTAAGTGATATCACGTTGTAGTTTTGCTGTGCGTTTCTCTGACAAGTAGCGATGCTGAGCATTTTGTCATGTGTCTGGTGGCTGTTTGTATGTCTTCCTTGGAGAACTGCTTGTTTAGGTCTTCTGCCCGTTTTTGGATTGGGTTGCTTGTTTCTTTGATATTAAGATATATGAGCTATTTGTAGATTTTGGAAATTAGTCTCAGTCACATCATTTGCAAAGATTTTCTCCCATTTTGTAGGTTGTCTTTTCGTTTTGTTGATGGTGTCCTTAGTTGTGCAAAAGCTTTGAAGTTTAATTAGATCCCATCTGTTTGTTTTTGCTTTTATTTCCAATACTTCAGGAGCTGGTTCAAAAAATGTCTTTCTGTAATGTATGTCCGTGAGTGTCGTGCCTATTTTTTGCTCTAGGAGTTTTACAGTATCTGGTGTTACTTTGAGGTCTTTTATCCATTTTGAGTTTATTTTTGTACATGGTGGAAGAGAATGTTCTAATTTCAGTCTTTTACAGGTAGCTGTCCAGTTTCCCCAGCACCACTTATTGAAAAGACTGTCTTTTCTCCATTGTATATTCTTGCCTCCTTTGTCGTGGATTAATTGACCATAAGTGGGTGGGTTTATTTCTGGACTTTCTATGCTGTTTCATTGGTCTATGTGTCTGTTTTTGTGCCAGTACCATACTGTTGATTGCTGTAGCTTTGTAGTATAGTCTGAAGTCAGGGAGCATGATTCCCCCAATTCTGTTCTTTTTCAAGATTGTTTTGACTATTTGGGGTCTTTTGTGTTTCCATACAAGGTTTAACGTTTCTTGTTCCAGCTCTGTGAAAAATGTCATTGGTAATTTGATGGGGACTGTATTGAATCTGTATATTGCCTTGCACAGTACGGCACTGAGGCCATTCTTTCTTCAAACGTTTTATTTATTACCCCTACTTTCTCCAGGTGCTCCAGTTCTACATGTATTAGTCTGCCTGCAGTTACCACACAGCTCGCTGTCGTGCTGTTATTTAGTTTTCTTTCTTTGCGTTTCCTTTTGGGTATGTTTCTATTATCATGCCATCAAATTTATCAGTATTTTTTCCTGCAGTTTCTAATCTGCTGTTGATACCATCCTGTGAATTTTTCATCTTAGATACTGTATTTTTCACCTCTAGAGGTTTGCTTTGAATTTTTCTTATATGTTCTATGTGTTTACTTGGCATGGTTAATATTTTTCTATCAGTAACATATGGAATATGGTTATAATAGCTGTTCAGGGTCCCTTTTGAATAATTTTTTAGTGTAAAGCCATACATGCTATTTCTAGTTCAGTTTCTTTTCTTTAAGTGTAAAGAATTGTGTAACATAGGCAAAATTATTTAAGTCAATACTCTTTTTAAGAATTTCACATGTTCTGATTCCTTCCATTGCCCATCACCCCATCACCTTTGCTCCTCCAATGTTTGAGTCGTAATCTTCAGGAAAGCCCTTTAGAAAAGAATTTTTGCTCAGTCAGCAGTTGTCACGTCAGTCAGTTCATAATTCTTTCAAAAATTGGCCTTCTTTCATCTCCCGTGGAACATGGACACACTTCAGAAACTCCTCACCTGTAATCTTTGGGATCCAGTTTCCTCAGCCAGTTTACTTTAGGACTATTAACATATTTGGGGTCAGGGAAGATAGATCTGCCTGGTTCTGAATTTGAGACACTCTCTGAACATGCATTGAGTTCAAATCATACTGACTCCTACGCTTATCACACCCTGGAGCAGTACTGATTGTTGGGATGTGCCAGCACCTAAGATACAAGAGCTTGTTAGGTTTCTCATAGTTTATTTAGCAGCTCTGTCTTGTAGTTCTTTCCCACAGATCTAAGACGTAGTTCTGTGAGGAAAGGAAACCACATAGTTACCCTGTGAGGCATTTCCAACGGTTTAGGTCTACACAAAAAGCCCCATCAAGTGTTCCTTTTTAAAAACTTGAAGTATAGTCAGTTTACAATGTTGCACTAATGTCTGGTGTGCAGCGGAATAGGTCAGTCATCTGTATACACACATAGATTCATATTCATGTTCTCTTTCATTATAGGTCACTACAAGTCATTGAATATAGTTCCCTCTGCTGCACGGTATAAACTTGCTTTTTATCTCTTTTATGTGTAGTAGTATCTGCAAATCTTGAAGTCCCAATTTATCCCTTCCCACTACCGGTAACCATACATTTGTTTTTAGTTCTGTTTCTATTGATTCATTTTTCTGCTTATTATGGCTACCTTACCTCTAACGGTCCTAATAAAATAATGTTGACTGGGTGGCTTAAACAAGAAATTTATTTTCTCACAGTTCTGGATGCTAGAAGTCCAGGTTAAATAAAGTTCTGGCAGAATTTGGTTTCCCGTGGCCTTTCCTCAGTCTGTGCATGTGGGGAGAGAGACAGAGACAGAGAGAGAGAGAGACAGAGAGAGACAGAGCACACAAGTTCTAATGTCTCCTCGTCCTCTTAGAAGGATCCCAGTTCCATCAGATTAGGGCCTTACGTTTAGGACCTCATTTAATACTAATTACTTCCCCAAAGGTCCAAATACTGTCACATTGGCGATTAAGGCTTTAACAGGAATATTGGGGAGACACAATCATTCAGTCCACAGTATGGGTGCTATGTTTTTTTCTTTCTTTGCATTCCTGGTAATTTTTATTAGAAGTCAAACAATACGAACTTTACTTTATTGGGTGCCAGCTATTTTTATGTTCTTCTCAATATCCTTAAGCTTTGTTCTGGGATGCAGTTAAGTCATTTGGAGACAGTTCGATATTTTTGAAGCTTTCTTTTAAACTCTGTTAGCGCTACACCAGAGAAACCTTTAGTTCAGGGCTCATTTTGCTCCCCTCCTGGGGCAGTAACCTCCTTAGTGCGTCATACAATGTTCTGGGGACTGTGAGGTGTTGTACTCTGGCGGGGGTGGGGGGGATGTTTCTGGCCCTGCGTGAGCTCCAGGAATTGTTCCTTCTGCTCCTTTTAGGTGGTTCTTTCTTTGATTTTCGGTAGTTTCTTCATTCCTGTGCACTGATTAGTACTGGGTTGCAGATTTTTGAAACTTTTTCTCTGTAGCACCATCTCCTCTGCAGGACTTTGCTCGGTGAGTTCTAGGTGCCTTGGACTCCATAGACTCACAAAAGCACCTCCTCAATTAAGGGAGGCCACCAGGCTCTATCTGGGTTCCCCCTTCCTGTACTGGGGCTGGAAACGCACTTTAAGCAGTGAGTCAGGGCAGTGGTCAGGCTCATTCTCATTTGTTTCTCATTACTCAGGAGTCCTAGTCCTGTACTGCCTGATGTCCAGTGACTGAAAAATGGTCATTTATATATGTGTATATATATATATATTTTTTTTAATTTTTTGCAGGATTATGTTTTTAGCTTTTTCAAGTGATCCTTGCCTGTTTGAGCATGAAAATTTCTTTTAGAATCAAGGCAGGTTCTTCCCGGTGTTATCTTCAGCTTCGTCTCTCCCTATAGAAGATGCTTATGACCTTCGAATGCTGAGATGACTGAACTGAATGAAATGCTCCTGCTTATGAGGTCTAATTATGTGTGAAAAAGGGATGTTTGGCTATTTGTGGATTTGGCCACCTGTTTCTGATAGTTCTTAAAAGATAACTTAATAAATAGTATTTTTGTATATTAAACATTTTTTACATATAGTGCTTCAGAAGGCCACTCATTGTATCCCAGTTCATCTCCAGAGCCCTTGAGATACTTTTCTGTGTCAGAGTTTCCTGTTCCTCTCTGCTGATAGCCTTACACGTTCATGGCAATCACAAAGGATAGAGTGAACTGTAGACACTCTGACTAGTCACTTATTCATTGTACCTTTTTCTGAAAAGACTTAAGTAATATTTCTGACCCTGTATTCATAATTTTTAGTATTCCCCACAATGTGTTTGCTATCGGAATTCTTTACAAATGGAAATATAATAAAAATTCTGAAGTTTATCTCCAGAAATGGATGTTTTCTTTACTAAAGTCTCTGGAATGCAAATAGTAGGAAATCCTTGCAATGTTTACTTCCATTTTTTAGTTACCAGCCAGACAAAGAGAAAACAACTTACTGTGATCTCTCTGAGATTAGGCTCACACGCCACCCTGAACTTATGAGAGATCACAACACTAAGTAACAGAATAGTGTGTACACTTAAGAAACTAGATAGCGTCTTTTCACATAAATGAGGGGGGCGGGCATAAACGTTTTCTTTCACCTGATGTAACATTGTCATCTTCCTTTTATCTCTCAGTGTTGGAAGATTTGAAAACCTTGAAAGTGGATGAAGAAGCAAAACACAAGAGTCACCTGGAAACCAGCACCTGGGAAAGTCATCAGCTACCGTGTTGTGTATCAGCCCCATGGGGGCAGGAGACAGCTGGTGGCCAAAGTGCCACCCACAGTCACCTCCGCAGTGTTAAAGCAGCTTCAGCCCCAGACCACATACGACATCACAGTTCTCCCAGATTACAAGAGAGAAGAGGGGAAGCTTAGGCAAGGATCAGGCATGACAGGTACAAACTGATAATTTAGGGGGGAAAGTGTGCAATGTTTTAAAGGGCAATTAATGCATTTGCTTCCTTTGTAAATGTCTGAAACTGATTCCGTAATGAATTACATTATAATGTTTAGATAGGATGCCTAAATAGCACATGATTTTTACCTATCTAGTTCCTGCTGAAATGATTCTACATATTAATGTCTTCATGCTAATCTAATCTTCTGAACTGAGTACCCTTTATACTTCCACTTGGGCAGCGCTGTTATGATAGCTTATGCTTTCTGACTTAACCCTTTTTATAAATACATATTTTGAACTGTTTTGTTTGTAATGATTCCTGCGTATATCCCTTAGATATTTTGAATTCAGCTTACTATTATAGGGGCACTTAAATGCTCATAGAGACAAGAAGAGCTTGCTGCAGGCTGTGGCAAACTTACCTCACAAAGGAGGCAGGACCCTCACAGGTGAGTAAAAGTGTCTGGCGCGCTTGGAGCTCTTGCTTGTGGTCAAAGCTGATGGCTGAGTAACTATGTGACGGCTTCTCTTTTAAAAATCCCGCTAGACATGGCTTTGAACTTCATTTGCCAACAGAGCTTCAAGACCCAAGCTGGCATGAGGCGCCGAGCTCGAAAAATCGGTGTTCTCATCACTGATGACGTTGAGGCCCCATCAAAGCAACTCAAGGATGAAGGCGTGGAGCTGTTTGCTGTTGGTAAGCGCTGAAGAGACTGGCTGTGCCCCCGGGCATACAAGTGTGCTGAGGATAGTTTTGAAGTTAATAACATTTTCTGAAGCATGGACAGACAAGCAAACACATTTTCCCTATTACATAATTTATCAAAATGCTGTGCCAGGACGTTAGCTCGTTTTCTTCTTTTCTCCTTGTAATGATCTGAAACTCTGGCTTCTTGGAAGAGAGTAATGGGTCAAGAGGACAAATAGGATTCAGGAAAGTTTCTGTTTGACTTTCCACAGCACTGTGATTACTTTTGGCATCTGTTATTTTTAATTTACAGGAAAAACACTGAAGAGACACTTTTTGGTGGGGAATTGGTGCTAGGAGCATTTAGGAGAATCTAAACAAAATAGACTTTGGTTAATATTATTTTTTGTGTCTATTTTATGACTAGAGATATGTAGTCATCTGATTATTGAGGAACATCATATCTACGTTCTAGTTAATACTGAATACATAGGGGTAGCCCGTGAAATGTTGGCTTAATTCCATTGATTTTTTTCTGAGACTTGTTTTTTGATTTGTATGCATCCATTTTCCCAAGGTATTAAAAATGCTGATGAAGCTAAGTTAAAAGATGACTGCAGCAGACCCCGATGATCCCCACACATGCAACTGGCAGATTTTGCGTCCCTCTCCAGGATCCTGGATGACCTCACCCTCAACTTGTGTAACAGGGTCAGAGGTCCAGGTAAGGTTAGCCCAGGGTTTGTCACCCTCACCATGTTTGATATTTTGGTCCAGATAATTCTTTTTTGGATGGAGAGAGTGGATTCTTTTGTGCATTGTGAGATGTTTAGCAGCATCCCTGGAGTCTGCCCACTGGATACCAGTAGCATCCCCTGAGTTGTGAAATCTGCTTGCCTACTTATCCTTGACCCGCCTTGAAGACCTTTATGGACTGTTCTTGTACTGTCTCATCACCGGGATGAGCAGGCTGGTGATTAGCTTTCATGTCCCCTGCAGGTTTAATGTAACTGACTGTGATCGTACACTTGTTGTTTTGGCTTCTTTAAATCTTTGTCCTTACTGAACATGCTCAGATGTTCTTTTTTTTTAAATAATAGATTATTGTTCATTCCTTTGTTTTGAACATTTGTTGCACAATGTTGGGATGGTAAGATTTTGGTCAAAGTTTGTGAAGATCATGCTGAAATTTCTAGGGAGCAATTTATTTTTTTTTTTTTATTATTTTTTTTTTTTTGCCACAGATGTTTCCCTGGGATAATTGATAGATAATATGTTGGAGAAATACTCTAATATAATATTTTTAAAAAACAGCTTAACTTGGGTAATCTGGGGCTGACACTTAAAGTGTTGATTGATTTTTTTTTTTATTTTAGTGTCACCCAGGAAAATTGAGATTAACTCTAGTTTCCATCTGAATTACTTTGAATGTTAATTGTGAGATGGATGCAAATGTGGATTGGGGAAAGTTAAACGTGGATGGAAATGTTGATTGGAGAAATTGTTCTGTACAACTAAAGACTCAGGCTTCACCTTAGGTGTATGAAGCAGCTGCCAGAGCTCAAATTCATGCTGTGAGAATTTAATTCCAATTTAATTTAACTGCACCAATTTCATTTCAGTTATTTCAAGTGTTTTGTTTGTGTATAGTTTTTTAAGAACCTCATTTAAGAATTGTTTTTTCAGGCTTTTGTGTATTTTTTATTTGAATAATTAATAGATATTTTGGGGGAAGTGTGGATCGCATTTAAACACTGTACTTATTGGTTGTAAAAACAATTTTCCAACTCTTGGTTTTTGTTAAATAATTAGAACAGTTATTGGAGTTTACAGGTGCCTATTTTCTGTTATATTGGGTTTCTAGCCTTTTAGGCAGAGTATAAACATGTGCCCAGTTTGTTTTTTCTTCCCATATCTTCCTAAAAAGACCCATTGATTTTAACAGAGTAGCTTCCCAGCACACCTGTAAGTACAACTGTGGTAATTCCCTGTCCCCCCCCCCCGCTTTGTGCTTTAGTGCAACCTTTATTATATAACCACAAAAACCTGGGAAGAGAACTGTGCACTGCAGTTACTAGAGCTGCACTCTAAGTGAAGTCTTTGATAATAAGAGCTCCCTAACCCTCTTAATTGTTTTATTTATTTATGGAAGGTGGTGCTTCCTCTAAAATACATATATGCATCTCTTCTTATATTGCATATACTTTGCTGTTGTTTTGAAATAATAGTTGTATGGTGTTTACATTTGTGGCTTGATTCATTTCTTTTGAAAATCCTGTTTAACCATGGATTTGCTTACTCGGGTTGTTGGCAAAAGTGTGGAATTGCATCGGATCTTGCTATATTAAACAGATGGGAATATTAGATGCCAGAATTTTTCATAAGTGATTCATGGCTTTTGTGTTCACTCTCTGTATCGTCAGCTTCCTAGGGAGAGTTGTTTTTGAAACAATATCAACTCCTGGTAACTTTTCTGTAGTTAATTTGTATCTGCTCGTTTAAAGGCCAAAGTGGCCCATTTGACTCTGACTTAGTCGTCTGCTTTGACTTCAGTAGTTTCAATCCTTGTCCGCGCTACCGTTTCCTCTCACTTGGAGTTCGGGCACAGTTCCAGCATTTAGCGAAGACTGCAGAATAGACAAAGCATACTAGCTTCACTAGGTGGTTTTCACCAAAGTGGGTCCGAACAGGTCTGCGTTTGTGATGGAATGAATGATTACAAGTGTGTCTAGTGCTTTACAGTTTTTGAGACTACATAGTTTCACATACATTCTTTCTATATTATATTTTCATTTGATGTTGAAAACTGATCTCAGAAATCCGTTTCAAAATAGAATAGAATGCTTTAGCCAGTGAGGGGACCGGTCTTATGGGTCAGAATTTGCCTCTCTGTAGGAAGTCAGCAGGAGAAGACACCCTCTCTTTTCTGGCTCTGTAGGCATCTGGATCTGTTAATACACAGATGACAAATTTTGGCCAGCTTTGAAATTACATTCTTTAGCAGAGGAAACATATCATTAGCTCTGCAAATTAGCCTTGTAGTGTTCAGGGAACGCAGTAGGTGCCTGGCCCCAGATGATAAACTGCTACTGTAATTTTTATTTCATGTAATAGAGTTTAAGCATTTTTTTAAAGATGAAAAAATGGTTTGGGCAACTTCATGAATTGATATGATTGTTACATCAATTTACTTTTTAAAGAATAATTCATGTTTTCAAAAGGTGATATGTATATACAGTTAAATCATAGTATCAAAAGGTTTAAAATAGAACAGCAGTCTCCTTCTCTGCCACCCCCAGTCCTCCTGTCCACAGACAACCGCTTTCAGCTCGATTTAGTTTTCTCTCTCATATTTACCTACATCCATCTAAGTAATGTACTGTTATTTCTTAATTTATCCATTTTAGGTATCATCTCTTGACATCGTGCTATGGTAAATGAGGACATTAGTGTTTGCGTTACCCTCCCCTCTGCCCCTCTCTCCATTTCTCAGTATAATTAGATAACAATTTTTGATTAATATGGTGACTTTTTTTTTTTGTCTGGCATTTTATTTTTCCTTGAGTTAATAACTGCCTTTTAAAAAAATTGCACTTTGCCTTGTATACATTTTCTCCCAAATATAACCTATAAATCTGTCAAATGTCTATGAGTATTATTTTCCAAGGACTTTAAACACATAATCTCTTAGTGTTTTTTGTTTTTGTTTTTTTTTTTCCTGAAGACCTTCCCGGAGCGCTCTGGGTCCCATCTGAGCTGAGTCTTCTGTGGGCCGGCTGGACAGTTTTTATCCTGTGATTCCCTTGCTGTTCTCTTGTATTGGATCTCCCATTTCCTGGATCCCAGGTCTGTATTTTCCTTGGTTTATTATTTTAGACCATTTTGCTGGAGTACATCATTTAGCTCCCTTCTCGGGGGAGGCAAATTTTAGACCCCATGCAAGTCTGACATTTTGATTTTACTTTTATTACTTGATTGCTTGACTGACTATTAGTTTGGAAAGATTTTCCTTTTAGAATTTTGAAAGCAGTGTTCCTTTGTTTTTAGGCTTCCAGTGCTTCTGTTGAGAAAACTGATGCCCTCCTGATTACTGTTCCTTCGTATAGGTCTTTCTGCTTTTTTCCTGGAAACGCTTAGGCTATTCCCTCCAGCCTCGGTGGTCTGGAACTTCAGAATGATGTGTCTTCACATGGTTAGTTTTTCTCTTGCTGTCGTGGGCGCTCAGGGGACTTTTCAGTCTGTACGATGGAGAGTACACTCATCCTCCCACACTTAAATCTCCTCGTTACTGCCTTTCTCTTTGTACAACTCCTGTTAATTGAATGTTGAGCACCCTGGGTGGAACCTGTAATTTTCTTATCTTCTTATTTCTTTGCCTTTTGATTCGAGTTCCTGAGCTACTTCCTTTCCCCCCGCCTCCACTCTTTCTATTGAATTTTGATAATAATATTCTTTATTTAAGGGATTTTTCTCATTTTTCTGACCATTGCTTTTCCATCCATTCTGTTCCTGTTGTTTTGCTGTATCTTTTCTTATTACTTCTGGGTTTTAGAGTTTGTTTTGAAGCTTTTCTGTGCTCCCTGCATTGTTTCTGTTTCCTCTGGGTTCCTCTGTTTCTTTTCAAAATGATTCTCTCAGACAAGATGTTTTCTTCAAGTGTCTTGTTTTATCTTTGTCTATCTTTTCACAGAAGAGTGATGCACTGAACAGCTCTGTAAGTTTGTCTGTAAGGGTGAGGCTTGTCTGCAGTGGGCTTCACTCTGAGGTTAGGGAGCAGGCTGCCTTCTTCATTGGAGGAAGACATCTTTGTGGGGTTTTGTTTTTGTTTTTTTGCAGCATTTAGTTTTTCAGTCTTCCATCTGGGGGCTGTACACTTGGCCACTGATGTTCTGACATCAGGATGTAGGAAGTTGTGTGAATCGGTCGTTCATCACAGCACTTGGACCCCTTGTGTTTGGTCCCATCCTTACCTTTGCTGTCTGCTGTGCTCAGTGTCCCTGAGCCCAGAGCCCCCTCCTGCCTGCGCTTCCCTCTGCCGGCACTTAGGTCGTAGCTTCCTTCACGCTACTTAGGTTGTTACTGCTCCTCTAACTTCTTCCTGACTCTCAGAAATGTGTTGAAATCTTTTATCTGCTTTGCTGGCCTCACATGTTCTCTTTATGTTTGGGAGTTAATATCAACTTAATTTCTTTATTGTCCGGTTTAGTGGGAAGTTAGGCTGGAGAAGAGAGGGAAGCAAGAGGTTGCTCTGCCATACTTAATTTGGTGTCTATTTTTAAATGAAATATTTTTAATCCAGTTTTTAGGGCAAAATGGTAAGAAGTGGATCTGATTAGTTACCCTCCAGAGAGAGAAATCACTCAAACTGAAATTTTGCAGTACTGTATTTGGTAAAAGTTCAAACTCAGATTTACCTTCCCCAATGAACAGAGCAAAGCATTGTTGCTATTACCAGAGTCAGCAGAGAGAGCAGATAAGCCCAAGGGTTTGACTCTGCTTGGGAAGCCAGATCACAAGCCAGACGCTGGGTATGTAACAGAAACATAGTTGTAAAGCCACTTGGACCACTGCAGTCAATACGTTGTACTGTGTCTACTGGATTAGTTCATCCTCCATCAGTAAGGGGAAGTTAATGTCAGGTTTGTGGTACTCTTTGGCTCTGCACAACAGTAATTTAACCTCTTCCCTTGTGTTTTATAATGAAAAAAATGTTCTTAATTGGAAGTAAAGAATAAAATTTATTTAATCTGAAAAAACCTTTTTATTTTGAGACAATTTCATACTTAAAGAAACATTAGGAATAGTACAGAGAACTCCCATCCAGTTGTCAACATTTTCCCACATTTGTGTTATGTGTACATCTTCTTTTTATCCACCCTCTTCCCACCCCCAGCCCCTGCCCCCCTTCCCACTGCCCAGTAATTTGCAGACCTAATGTGCCTTCATCCGTAAATAGTTTAGGTAGCCCGACCCCCACCAAAAACAAAGACTTTATTTTCAGTAAGTACAGGATATTGGTCAAAATAAGGACATTTAATAATATTTAATAACTAGTACAATAGTATTATCTAATGCGCATTTCATACTCAGAGTTCTCCAATTGTTTCAGTAATGTCCTTTATAGTTATTTCTCCTTTTTTTGTGCCCCCACCCACCTCCCACAGATGTAATCCAGGATCATGCTTTTCATTTAGTTGAGATCAATCTTTAGTCTCCTTTAATCTGGAACAGTTCTTTATCCTTTCTTTGTCTTTCACATCTTGGGTATTTTTGAAGAATACAGGCCAATTATTTCATAGAATGTACTTTAATTCGAGTTTTCCTGATGCTGCTTTATGATTAGATTCAGGTTATGCGTTGTTTGGGTGGGAGTACTACAGAAGTAATCTGTCTGCTCAGGGCATCGTGTCAAGACGCGTGTGAGGTTGTGTGTCTCATTCCGGTGACGTTAACTTCTATTATCGTGTTAAGGTAGTATTTGCAGGGTTATTCCACTGTGAAATTACTCTTTTCCCCTGTATTATTAACAAGTAACTTATGGGAGATGCTTTGAGATTTTATGAATGTCTTGTTCCTCATCAGACTTGCACCCAGTAATTTAGCATCCATTGATGGTTCTTGACTGAATCAGTTATTGCTAGGATGATTCGAAGATGTAGGTTTTCTAACTCATTTCTCAGTGTATTTAGGGAATAGCTTTCCTTTCTCTCCCATTTGTTTATTTATTCATTTATTTTATTAACATGGACTCATAGATTTTTAATTTATTCTGTGATACTCTGTTACTTATTTTGAGGGTCAAATTGTTTTAGATTTGGCTAACGGGAGCCCCTTTAAGTCGTAATTTTGAGATGCCCCCATTGTTCCTGGAGCCCGTTCTTCCTGGCACAGCCAGGTGCTCCAGGCGCGGCCTGCCCTAGTCTTGGAATCAGTCACTTCTCCAGGTAGCCCTCCTTCTTTCTAGTGGGGGGTAAGATTTATAAACTAAGATTTCTCAGCAAATAAGAGCTAAGAAACATAAATAAACAGACATGTCTGTAGCTGTGTGTGTGTGTGTGTGTGTGTGTGTGTGTGTGTGTGTACCATGAGTTCATACTGTTGCCTGAACTCCGGTTCAGCACTGCAGGTCTAGTCTTGCTCTTTCTGTCCCCATCAGTGAGAATCTGGTTCCCATTATCCTCAACATTCGTACTTGTTTGCTTAGTTTCATAAGCACAGAAGTTAGTTCCGAACTGCTAACCCATACCTTATAACTAGAGATCAATATTTGTTTATAGTTCTTTTTGTCTGTATACTGGCAGTATATAAAGTATTATGTTCAAAAGTTGTTTGGGTTAGTTTCCTTCCCTCTTTTAATACACTTATTTACTTGATGTACAGTTAGCTTCATTTGTTTGTGCTTGATTTCCATTTTAGATTTTCTTCCTCTTTGTCCTTGCTGATTTTACTTTTTAAGTGTGTAAAACATGAGGATGGTCCCCAGAGTTAAAACTATAAACTATTGTACCAAGAAGTGTCACTACCTGATCCTTCCTCTCATTGCTACCCATCCCTGTAGACAACCAATTACTTTGATCTATCCTTTCTGTGTTTCCTTTTATTAAAAAAAAAAAAAAAAAAGCAGGTACATGAGTATTTTCTTATTTTCTCCCACAAAAGGTAGCAAACTAAGTATAGTCTTTTGGAATTTTCTTCTTTCATTTAATAGTATATCCTGTTTATCACTCCATGTTTGTAGTAATTTTCCTTAATTTTAACAGCTTCATAGTATTCCATTTGTGATGTCAGTGAATTTAAACATTCTCCTATGTTTGGGCATTTAGGTTGTTTCCAGTATTTTACAGTTGCAGAAAATGCTGCAGCTAACAGCCTTACACAGACATATATTTGTATTATTAGGTATCATCAGGGAAGAAGAAAAGCTTTAACTTTTTAACGGAGCAGTAATGAGTAAGTGATTGTATAATAATGCTTCAGCTCCTATCTTCCCATCTACTGTGATCTTACAAATGTAGTTAAGGCTGTGGATGTGAAATAATTTATTGTACTTAGATTTCTGTCCGGGAAACCTTGAGATTAGAGAGCTGGAAGTGGCCTTGGAAGCGTTTTTGGTCTAGGTCCAGGTTCATTTTAAGCAACTGTCTATTCCTTTTACATTCTGATCAGTGCGTTTTACCACCGAGTACTCAGGCCCAGCTGTTTTAGTGCTTTTCTCTTTTAATTTAATTCATGTTGGGTTCCTTCCTGTCCTGCTGTTAACTGGCTGCTCCCTGGGGTTATAGAATGGCAGTTGGATAAGACAGTTATACACAGGATAGAAACAAGGATTTGGGCGTCCATTTTCTCTGGTAGGTCTGAGCACATAATATTGAGTAGCATAAACTCAGGGGCGCATCTTGGATTCTTAGATAATGCTGCTGGCCCTCTTAGGTGGTTGATGATTCCCAGTCTTTTGTCCCAGCAAATGGGCATTGAGGTAGATGGTGACCTCCTCCTGCGTTGCCGGATAACCAGGCCAACATAGCTTCCCATCAGAAGGGCCATGAAAGGATTATGTATATGTTGAGATAATGATCCCCTCAACCTAGGGTTGCCTGGAGCCTCCAAGCAGGTCACTTCTGGCCCTGAGATGACGCTTCAATTTATGCACATGCTCTATACAGATGTTACCATTTTTTATGCGTATCCTGACATGGAAAAGGTTAGGAAAGTAGGCTAGAGCAATCTCAGATTAGCCTCTAAGAGCCAAGGACAGTGCCCCTTAGAGAAGAAACGACTTACTCAGAGTAGAAGATTAAACCTGCTGTCTGTAAAAATAAGCTGATCACCATATCTTAAATCTGGTGTGATTTGAAATCATTTCTGTTTACTTCTTTGCTGAAACAAAAGTTAGAAATTGAAAAAAAAATTTTTTTAATGACTTGGCCTGAAACCCCATTGTATGGATGTTGGAATACCCAAGGTGTATTTTGATTGGTTAGATCGGTGCACCGTGATTTGATCTCTGTTCTGAATACCTCTCCGTTAGGTGTATTTCGGTATAGTTCTGGCAGCTGAGTTGCTTCTCTGCTTAACATGTTTTATCTGAGTAGCATCTCATTAAGTTGTCTGAACCTCCTTGCGCATCTCTCAAAATGTGCTTCTGAAGTATTTGTTTTACTTAAAAGATATAAAATTTAATGATTCTGACATTAAGGTAGTTATAGTTGTTATCAATTTTGAAATAAGCTTATTAAAACAGACTTATCTCATTCATTCGATGTTTTCAATACAATTTAATTTTAGGTCAGATAAAAGAGGAGTTTCTGAGGGATTTTTGCTGACTTTGGCTTAGATATTTGGAATTTTTCTCTGAAAAGGAATTGTCAGCTGCAGGTCCTTTTAATGAGTGGAAACTCAGGGGAGAAGTTCTGAGAATTAGTAGTCACGGTATATGTGGACATACGTTAACTGCTTTGTACAGAGTCGCAGTCACCAGAGTTAACCCCCGGCAGCCGCTCTAGTCTTTTTAGTGTATGCTTAAGGGAAGGGAACTGAGCGTCACTGGGTGCTTTCTGTTCGCTAGGCCTCTTGTCGTGTACTGGATACCGTTTGTCTCATGAAAGCCTTAACCATGGCCGTGCGAGGCAGAGGTGGTGTCTGTCCTCTGTTGACAGATGAGGAAGCAGGCTCGGGAACCACCTCCTTAAGGCCGTAGGTAAGAGACTGGCGCAGCCAGCAGGTGAGCCTCAGACTGTTGGTTCTGGAGCCCGTGCTTGCTTCATTATGCCACGTGATCTCTGACATGTTCCTTTTGAGTCCACAGAGTAACAGTTGCTTTCCTAGTAGGGTAACCAAGTCAGTTTGGTACATTTTTGTATTAAAGAAGGAAGGAGTTCTTTTGGCAGGATTAGAAGCCAAGGGCAGGGAACAAGGCCTCGGTGTAGTTCAACCAGAATGACTTGGAGCGGAGTCCTGGTCACCGTGCCCGTCTCCTGCTTCCTCCTCCTGGGCTCGCTATGCACCATTTTTCTGAGAACTTTAAAAGTGTGAGTACTTCCTCAGAAATCCTGGGGGTCTGGTTAGGATGTGGGCTCTGAGCCAGCTACAGAGGCCTGGGATCAGACATTGCTGATAGGGTGTGATGGGGGTCAAGCCAGGCTGGCGGAGGACCACGTCAGGACTAATAGTAAAGAGAGAACTGGAAACAGAGATGGCGTAGGGTGTTCTCAACTCAGAATTATCTACAGTCAGTTTTTCAAATCCAACCTTCAATAAATGTGAGGCTTCCCAGAGTGCTTCTTAAAGAGCATAAGCCAGAGAGGCAGAAGGAAGGAAGGACAAGGCTCTGTAGCTTTAAATGAAGAGAAAAGGAATTCCTGCAAGTGCCAACTTTTTAAAGAATTTTTATCAAGAATTTGGGAATAGTGTCTTTGAGATTTTTGAAGGTTGTTTTTACAACGTAGGGCGACATTAGGAGTGTGGTTTTGCTCAAGAAAGAATTAGGTTGTCATATGGTAGTAAAATCTGGGTTTAAAATACTGACGGGATAAAGAAAGAACCAGTTTCAAGGATGGTGGCAGCTTAGTTGGTGATGGGCTGGCATGCTTTACTCTCGTTACCTCTGTTGCAGAGAGGATAGTCTGGTCTTCAGTTTTGATTCCTGTGGGGTAGAACCTCTTGCAGGCCCTCATCCTCACTTCTGCTAAACAGCAGCGTCAGTCATTCCAGCGAGTTGTTTGGCAGAGGTGAATGCTGGAAACTCTATCACTGATGCCCCTCCTTCTCCCGGTGTCCTGTTATCTCTTGCTGTGTAACAAACTGTCCTACATCTTAGTGACTTACAGCAACCATTTTATTTTGCTTATGATGTTACGATGGGTCAGGAGTTCAGGAGGAACTTGGCTGGTGTGGTATCAGCCGGAGAACCTGAGGCTGGAGCATCCACTTCCAGGATGGCTTCTTAACTCACGTGTCTTGTGCCTGTGTGTCCTGGTCTCCGTTTCTGCCCCTCTCCCTCTCCCACCTACCCCTCCCCTCCCCAGCCTCTGTGGAATCATATTCTGCAAGGTCTCTCTGTGTCATTTGGTTTCTCACAGGATGTTGGTCTCCGAGTGATGAGGCTCCTTACATGGTGGCTGGCTTTCCCAAGAGCAAGCATTCCAAGCAGTAGAAAGAGGAAGCCGTCATTTTCTGAAAACCTAGACCTGCAAACTGACACGCAGTCCCTTCAGCCATGCTCATTGGTCAGGGGACTGGCAGAGCCTGCCCAGGTTGCATGGAAGAGGACACAGGTGAGCCTCTGATGGGAGGCGTGTCAAGGACTTTGAGGTCATCTTTAATCTGTAGTAGGGCCTTTAAACAGAGAGGAGAGAATGGCTATGAGAAATCCTGAACTGTGACTTCACCAGAAAACAATTTACTCATCTAATGACTCAGGAGAGATCAACATTGCTCACCTTGAATAAGAATGGGACCGAGACAAGAGAAAACTGCCAGAGGAGGAATTTGGAAAAGATTGCCTTTCCGACCACTGCCTTCCTGCCTTGGCCCTGGACGCTGGGCTCTGTGATGTCTGTGAGTCCCAGCCGGCTGCTTCTGACCGCTGTGGGTGTGGGGCTCATGTTTAGTCTCCCAGGCTCTGCCTTGGCTCCCGTCCTGGGCCCTGGGCACCTCGTGTTACTCTGTGTGAGAGCTCTCCTGTTCCCCTGATCCAGGGAACCCAGCGCCCCCTCCCAGAACGAGCAGCCTTGGGTTCCGGTACTTGAGCAACAGGCAGTGGTTCTGGCTGCCCTCAGGCTGCTGTGGCAGCTCTGGCATTGCTCAGTGTAGCTGGCTTCCCTGGACTACGTTATGGCCGAGTCCCTGCTCTCTCTATGTGACGTTACCACTCTTTCCTCCTGTGATTTCAGAAGATTCAAGTTGAAGGTAGCAGAGACTTCAGAACTTTCAGCATAGAATAGGCTTGTGAACATTCAGTTCAGAGCATCCATGGTATAAAGAAGATTACATGCCTTTCTCCCAAACATTTAAAAATATGTCAGTTGGAGGGTAATGTGGGTTACTCCTGGAATATGTTTCTACTTACATATGTACTGGAATATTTATAGAATTTTTATGCTAATTCGGCCCTGTCCTGCGATTTCAAGAGGAATAACCATTTTACTACTGATGCTTTTATGTAGAGAGAGAGAGACAAACAGAGAGACAGGGAAAGAGTTTTGAGTAACTGCTACAAACATTTTTTCATTGATCATGTTTTTACGAACCTGTAGAGTTGTAGTCTTCGATTTTGGTGGATCTTACCACATGTTTAATAATTTAGAATAAGTGTATTTCATTAGGACAACATTTTAGTATCGGTATCTTTAAATTTAAGACATTTAAGTTTTTCTTTTATTATAGAAGAAGTAATGGGTTTGTTTTTTGTTACTCACTTGTATAAGCTGTTTATATATTCTGGAAATTAAGCCTTTGTCAGCCGCATCATTTGCATATATTTTCTCCCATTCGTAGATTACTGTTTTGTTTTGCTTATGGTTTTCTTTTCTGTGGGGAAGGGTATGAGTTTAATTGGGTCCCATTTGTTTATTTGTGTTCTTCTTTGCATTGCCTGGGTAGACTGCCCGAGGAGAATGTTGCTAAGATTTACATCTGAGAATGTTTTGCCTATGTTTTCTTTTAGGAAATCTATTGTGTCTTGTCTGTCTGCATCTTAATCCTAGACTCTAGATCTGTTCTTCAGTTTTGAATTTTGAGCTTCTTAGAGAACACCTACTCTAAGCGCACACGTCAGATTCAACATGTCTTAAACTGAATTCATAATCTTTTTCATCAGCTGACTTCCACTTGCAGCATCTCTACATACTCAGTGGGAGAATCATTCTTCCAGTCCTGGATACCCAAAGCCTTGGAATGGTCTTTGATTTCTCTGTCTCGCACCATCCTCCGCATTTTGTCAGCTCCCAGAACTGCACATTCTTGGTTTCAAATGTCCATTCCGATTGCTGATACTGTGATGAAGAGCTTTCATCCCTGATACTTGAATGTTTCCTTCTGTTGAGCTCTTGGATGTTCTCTCCCCACCTTTCAGTCCACCTACAGTTTCGACCCTCCAACATCTAGAGTCAAGTCAAAGACTTACCACAACCAGATCTCATCCAGGTAGTCTCGGCCCTCCATCATTTTGGCCCTACCTTATCTGTTCCAATCATTATGTGCCTTAGCCTCCTAGGGGAACCTGTGCCTTATCACAAGCCGGGAGAATCCAGCCTTTTCCCATCCATTCCTTGTATAAAACAGCTTAGAATTACCCCAGGAACCAGTTGGAGCCCCATCCCCTTCATAGAGTCTTCCCTATTTACTCCAACTCCTTCTAGCTTCTCTTTGTGTTCCTGCACTGTTTATGATCGGTAGCCCGTAATCTTGGCTTTGAGTGCTGATTTGGTACCATTCCCAGGTGGTTTCCAATGTGTCTCCTCACTTAGCTGGTAACTGGAGAAGGCTCCCGTGTTCAGCCTTCTTTAACCCTACCCCTGCTTAGCATCGGGCAACAGCGGGCACCCAGGGAGTGCTTACCTACTTGATTTATTCACAGGGGTGGTGGTCTGGAGTATAGCTAATAACTTTTTTTTTTGTTTTTTTATTGATTTATAATCATTTTACAATGTTGTGTCAAATTCCAGTGTTCAGCACAATTTTTCAGTTATTCATGGACATATACACACTCATTGTCACATTTTTTTCTCTGTGAGTTATCATAACATTTTGTGTATATTTCCCTGTGCTATACAGTGTAGTCTATTCTACAATTTTGAAATCCCAGTCTATCCCTTCCCACCCTCCACCCCCCTGGTAACCACAAGTCTGTATTCTCTGTCTGTGAGTCTATTTCTGTCCTTTATTTACGCTTTGTGTTTGTTTGTTTGTTTTTGTTTTTGTTTTTTAGATTCCACATATGAGCGATCTTATATGGTATTTTTCTTTCTCTTTCTGGCTTACTTCACTTAGAATGACATTCTCCAGGAGCATCCATGTTGCTGCAAATGGCATTATGTTGTCGATTTTTATGGCTGAGTAGTATTCCATTGTATAGCTAATAACTTTTAATTCAGTGTTAAAATTGAAAATGAGGAAGGCCTAGAAAATCCATAAAAATTTATCTCTATGTTCAGTTTAGTGCTTAACCTCAATGATTTTCTTAACTGTGCATTTACATTCACATAATGTCCAGTGTTTGTACATTTCCCTGAGGCAAGTAGGTGAGATGTTATGTTTGACTTTCACGTTACATCTCATACTGGACGTATTTGTGGAATGAGAAAACCTTCTTTTACAAGTACATAGCCGGAAGCCCAGAGAGACTTAAGTGTCTGACCCAGGGTCACCTGGTCAGTGTTGGGCACAGGCCAGGACCGCGGTTCACATCTTCCAGCTGATGCTGCTCCTCTTCCAGGGCCTTTTCATTCCACTGCTGGGAAATGTAGCCCCATCAGCCACATGGCCAAGTCACATTGCTGCCCCCTTACCTGCCAGTGATGGCAGTGCTAGGGAAAGTGGCAAAAGAAAGGTCAGAAATAGGAGGGATAAAAGCCATGGAAGTGCTGGAAGTGGATCCTCAGCCTCCTCCTCCCTGTTTGAGCACCTCACGTGTCCCACCCTGACAGTGCTGTTCGTTGTTGTAAAACATAGTGTTACCATCAGCCTGATCTTGCGTAAGACATGCTTTTACCCTGGTTCCTTCCCTGCTAGTAGTCACTGTCAGGGACAGAAGGTGCCTGACTGTGCTCTCTTTGTCATCTAGGTGGGAGGGAACGTGAGAGAGGGAGCGGGTTGAACTGAAGCCGAGCTTTTTACAGCTCTGTTGCTCTAGGATCAGAGCAGTTCCACTCCTGCTTTCATCACCTCTCCACCTCCGAGTCCCAGCCACCCTCTCCCCACACGCCACATCCTGGAGGAGTACTGGTGGTGGGTGATGCCCCCTCCTCCCTCCACTCTCTCACTGACAAGCCGCATGCATTCTGTCAACAGGTCTTGTTACCACTGCCTTTAATATCTATCCAGACCCCAGCCACTTCTCACCACGGCTCCTGCCTCCGCTGCTGCTTCCCTGCCCTGAGCCACTGTCCTCTCCTCCTGCACAGCCCTCCTCACTGGCTTCCCTCCCTTCATCTCTGACCCATATTGACCATTCTCACCCAGCAGTCAAGTGAGCCTTGGAAAACCTAAGTTGGACTGTGTCGTCCTTCTGCAGTGCCTCCCGATTTCACTCCGGGTAAAACCACAGTCCTTACAAAGCCCTCCGAGGCCCTCCAGGGTCTGCACTGCCCCCTCCCCACAGCCCCCGCCCTGGAACACGGCAAGGGGCGCGCTGGCCTCGGCGCTGGTTATTCCGTCCGCCTGGGCCTTCTCACCTCCTAGTCCTAGTCCTAACCCCAGTCCTCAGTGTGGCCTCCTCTGGTACTTAATACACCGTCACCCTCGCCCATACTCCCGACTCTCTTTACCCTGCCCTTTTTCTTTTTTCCATGGTTCCTCTTTCCTCACGTGCCACTGCTCTGATGCTCTGTTGTGTGCATTGTCATCTCCACCCCCCCACCCCGGCTGGGCTCCAAGCTCCGTGAAGACAGGACTTTTGTTCTGTTTATTGATATATTCCAAGTGCCTAGACTAGTCCTGGGTACATAGTTGGCACTCAAGTTACTTGCTGAATAAATTTAAAAAAGGATATTTTAAAAATGAATCATCCTTTCAGAAACGGGTGAGGAAAGGAAGCGACGTGGAGGGAGGTGGTGCAATAAATAGTGATGTTTGCCTGTTCTCTGTGTGGTATTTATGCAGGTGTTTTTTAGGCTTAATTTGGTATCCCAGTTTTTTAATTTAACAGCTGTATTAAGGTATAATTTACAGGCCATAAAATTCACCCATTATAATTGTACAAGTCAGTGATTTTAGAAAACGTCTAATGTTGTGCAACCGTCTCCTCAAAAAGTCCCCTTCTGTCCGTCCATATGCAATTAACCCTCCCCGCAATGGCACCCTGATTTTATTTGTTTTTTGTTTTTTGGCTCCCAGGTCTCAAAAGAATGATTTACCCAACAATACTTTGTACTTTTAGAAATTACACATTTAAATAAGAACTCAATTGTAATTGCTGAATGTAGGTAACAGTAGTGAACATCAGTGAGAAGAATGGACTTGCGTGTCAGGCTGGCTGCAGTCTTACCCAGCTCCGCCATTTACTAGGTCACTGCAAATTGTTTTTCTGCCTCAATCTCTTTATCTAGTATATGGCGGTAACAACAGTAGCTTACAGAGTTGTTGTGAGGATAAAACAATGAAACATAATTTAGTATAGTGACCAGCTTACAGTTAATCCCTGGTTTGTAAATACGTATGCCTACTGCAGAATATAAAAGCAGGTTAATTTCCAACAGAGAAGATCATTTCTTAGCATTTCTTTGAAAGGTAGTTGCAGAACCATTTTTACTAAATTTTCTGTGCTCGTCTTTGACAGAGCTTTGACACCAGGGAGGTAATTATCTACTTTGTGTTAAAATCATGCTGACCATAAGAAAGTGTTCTGAATTATGTTTCAGTCTTTATGTAGGGAGATACTGTGAGACTTCCTCTAAATGAATGGGGGGAGGGGCATTCATTGTAGCTCTTGTAGCCTGGTAAGCCTGAAGTAAATTATCTTTTTAACTTTTAATTAAATCAATTAATTAATTTTTGCAGGGGGGTGGTAATTAGATTTGTATTTGTTTAGTTAGTTATTTAATTTTTAGAGAAGGTACTGGGAATTGAACCCAGGACTTTGTGCATACTAAGCATATGCTCTTCCACTTGAGCTATACCCTCCCCACTAAATTATCTTTAATATCTTTTTCTCTGTTTTGTTATTTCTTTAATGTAGGGTCATAAGCAGGGTCATCAGAAGCCTCTCAATTCCAAAGATGGTAATACTGAAAAACACTGCCCAATGACAGTGAATCCTTGGCATATGAAGAAAGCTTTTAAAGTCATGAGTGAATTAAGACGGTATCGTTACATTAACATACATGTTACCATGGATCGCTTAACCTTTATTTTTCAGTTTATAATGAAGATATTCCCTACCCATCAAGGTTGCTTTGTTTTATACAGGGAATATTTAAAGCCTTTTCTGCAAGTTTTTTAAATAAGGAAGAGAGCAGGTAATTTATCAGAAGCATGAATGGTGTAATCTGCCCCGTCTAGTATGGTAGCCACCAGCCACATGTGGCTAGTGTGAATTGATATGTTCTGTAAGTGGAAAATACATAATGGATTTTCAAGACTTAGTACAGCAAACAGAATGTAAAATATTTATTACTAAGTTTTAAAAATGTTAATCACATTTTGAAATGATAGTATATTGCATATTTTGGGATAAATATAATTATTACTGGAATGAATTTTACTTGTTTCTTTTTATTTTCTTAATGGGGTTACTGGTAAATTGTGACTTGCATGACGTTTCTATTGGACAGTGCTGACTTCTAACTTACTGCAAAGAATATGAAAACAAAACACTTACTAAAATTTTTTTTAATTGAGTTGATTTACATCATGTTAGTTTCAGGTGTACAACACCGAGACTCAACATTTGTGTAGATTGTATTCCATTTAAAGTCACTATAAAATAATGGCTGTATTTCCCTGTGCTGTACAATATATCCCTGTAACCTACCCATTTTATGTGTAGTACTTTGTACCTCTCAATCCCCTACCCCATCCTTCCTCTCCCCTCCTCCTTCTCCCCACTGGTAACCACCAGTCTGTTCTGTATACCTGTGAGTCTTTTTCTGTTTTGTTATATTCATTAGTTTGTTTTACTTTTTAGATTCTACATATAAGTTAACACAGAGTATTTGTTTTTCTTTCTCTGACTTATTTCACTTAGCATAATACCCAGCGGGTCCATCCATGTTGTTGCAAATGGCAAAATTTTATTCTTTTTTTTAAAGATTGGGTAATAATTTTCCATAAGATATATATATATATATGTATGTATGTATGTATGTATATATATAGAAATATGTATACCACATCTTCTTTATTCATTCATTCATTGATGGACACTTAAGATCGCTTCTGTATCTTGGCTTTTATAAATAATGCTGCTATGAACTTTTGGATGCATGAATCTTTTCTAATGAGTTTTTTGGTTTTCGGATATGTACCCAGTCATGGAATTGCCGGATCATATGGTAGTTCTGTTTTCAGTTTTTTGAGGAGCCTTCATACTGTTTTCCACAGTGGTTGCACCAAGTTAGAGTCCCATCAACAGCGTGCAAGCATTCCTTTTTTCCGCATCCTTTCCAGCATTTATCATTTGTAGACCTTTTGGTGATAGCCATTCTGACAGGTGTGAGGTGATCTCTCATTATGGTTTTGACTGGCTTTTCTCTGAAAACTACTGATGTTGAACATCTTTTCATGTGCCTGTTGGCCATCTATATGTCTTCTCAGTTCTTCTGCCCATTTTTAAGTCAGATTATTTGTTTTTGATACTGAATTATATGAGCTGTTTATATGTTTTGGATATTAACCACTTATCGGCTGTATCATTTGCAGATATTTTCTCCCATTCAGTAAGGTTATCTTTTCATTTTGTCGATGACTTCCTTTGCTGTGCAAAAGCTTTTAAGTATGATTAGCTCCCATTTGTTTATTTTTGCTTTTGTTTCCTTTGCCTTAAGAGACAGGTTCAAAAAACTTCTGTTATGATTTTGTCAGAATGTTGTGCCTATGTTTTCTTCTAGGAGTTTTATGGTTTCGGGTCTCCATTTAGGTCTTTAACCCATTTTTTAGTTTATTTTTGCATATGGTGTGAGAAAATGTGCCAATCTCATTCTTTTACCTGTAGCTGTCCAGTTTTCCCAGCACCGCTTATTGACGAGACTGCCTTTTCTCCATTCTGTATTCTTACCTTCTTTGTCATAGATTAATTGACCAAAAGTGCATGGGCTTATTTCTGGGCTCTATTCTGTTCCACTGATCTGTGTCTGTTTTGTCGCTGTAGCATGCTGTTTAGATGATAGTAGCTTTTGTAGTAAGGGAGTGTGATACCTCCAGCTTTGTTCTTTTTTCCCTCAGTGTTGCTTTGGCTATTCAGGTACTCTTGTGGTTCCATATACATTTAAGGATTATGCTAGTTCTGTGAAAAGTGCTGTGGGTGTTTTGATAGGCATTGCATTTAATTTGTAGATTGTTTTGAAAACTATGAATATTTTAACAATATTAATTCTTCTAATCTCTGAACATGGGATATCTATTTCTTTTTCCTTCATCATATCTTTCCATCTTCTGCTTCCTTCAATATTTTATAATTTTCAGAGTCTTTCACTTCATTGGTTAAGTATTGTATTCTTTTTGATGTGATTTTAAATGGTATTATTTTCTTGCTTTCTCTGTCTGATAGTTCATTATTAGTGCATAGAAAAGCAATAGATTTCTGTGTATTAATCTTGTCTCCTGTAACTTTACTGAATTAATTTATCCTATTTTTTTTTCTTTTTGTGGAGATGTTAAGGTCTTCTATATATAGTATAACATCATCTGCAAATAGTGACAGTTTTACTTCTTCCTTTCCAGTTTGGATTCCTTTTATTTTTCTTGTCTGATTCCTGTGGCTAGGACTTCCAATACTATGTTAAAAAAAGGGCCAAGAGTAGGCATCCTTGTCTTGTTCCTGGTTTTAGAGGCAAAGCTTTCCGTTTTTCACCATTGAGTATTATATTGGCTGTGTGTTTGTCATAAATGGGTTTTAATATGTTGAGATCTGTTTTCTCTATACCCACTTTGATGAGAGTTTTTATCATGAATGGATGTTGAATTTGCCAAGTGCTTTTCCTGCATCTGTTATGATAATCATGTGATTTTTTTTATCCTTTTGTTAATGAAAAGTATCACATTGATTGATTCGCAGGTAGTGAACCATACTTGCATCCCTGGACTAAATCCCACTTGATCATGATATATGATCCTATTTGTGTATTATTGAATTTGGCTTGCTAACATTTTGTTGAGGATTTTTGCATCTATATTCATCGGGGATATTGGAGTGTAATTTTCTTTTTTGTAGTGTTGTTCTCCAGTTTTGGTATCAGGGTAATTGTGGCCTTATAGAATGAATTGAGAAGTGTTCCATCCTCTTCATTTCTTTTTTTTTTTTGAAATAGTGTAAGAGACAAGTATTACCTCTTTATATGTTTGGTAGAACTTAATGTGAAATCCTTTTCTGGCCTTTTGTTTGGAGGTTTTTTTTAATTACAAATTCAATTTCACGAGTGATTGGTCTGTTCAAATTGTCTGTTTCTTCTTGATTCGTTCTTGGCAGGTTTATGTTTCTAGAAATTTGTCCATTTCTTCTAGGTTGTCCAGTTTGTTGGCATATGAATGTTTGTAGTGTTCTCTTAGGATATTTTTGTATCTCTGTAATATTGGTTATTATTTCTTCACTTTTATTTCCTATTTTGTTTATCTGGGTCCTTTCTCTGCTCTTTTTTCTGGGGCTGACTAAAAGTTTATCATTTTTATTTTATTTTTTCAAAAAGCTAACTCTTGGTTCATTGTTCTCTCTCTTTCCCCCTCTCTCTCTCTTTTTAAGTCTGTTTTATTTTCTCTCTGATCTTTATTATTTTCTGCCTTCTGATGACTTTGGGTTTTGTTTGTTCTTTTTCTAATTCCTTTAGATGTAGTTAGGTTATTTGAATTTTTTTTTTCCTTGAGGAAGGCCTATGTCACTATAAACTTCCTTCTTAGAACTGCTTTCCTGCATCCCATAGAGTTGGGAAAGTTGTGTTTCCATTTTCATTTGTTTCGAGGTATTTTCTGATTTCCTCTTTGCTGTCTTCATTGACCCATAGGTTTTTAGTAGCATGTTGTTTAGTCTCCACGTGTTTGTGCTTTTCACATTTCTCATTCTGTATGTGCTTTATTCTTTCATACTGTCATGGTCAGAAAAATGCTTGATATAATTTGTATCTTCTCAAATTTGTTTGAGACTTGTTTTGTGGTTTAGCATGTGATCTGTCATATAGAATGTACCATGTGCACTTGAAAAGAATGTGTATTCTGCTGTTTTGGATGGAATGTCCTATAAATATTAAATCCAACTGGATCAATGTATCATTTAAGACCACTGTTTCCTTACTGATTATTTTGTTTGGATAACCTGTCCATTGTCAGTGGGGTGTTAAAGTTCTTTACTATTATTGTATGTTTATTGTCAATTTCTCCTTTTATGTCTGTCGATACTTGCTTTATATATTGAGGGGCTCCTGTATTAGATGCATAGATGTTGATGAGTGCTACATCCTTTTCTTGTATTGATCCCTTTATTATGATACAGTGCCTTCTTTGTCTTTTGTTACAGGCTTTGTTTTAAAGTCTGTTTTGTCTGATACGAGTATTGCTACCCCTGCTTTCTGGTTGGTTCCATTTGCATGATTATAAAAAAACTTTGGTAGAGAAAAAGGTAACTCTCTTTGGTGGTGGTGGTTGTAGTGTTAGCAATGGGCAGGTCACTTATCCCCCAGATTACTAAGATAATTCTCAAAAATGTTAAGTCACTGAAGTGAAGAGTGACTTTGAAAGTTGAAAAGTAAGTCACTTTTTAAAAAGTTACAAGACTAATATATGTATTAATAGTCTTGGTTTTATTTTCTTAGCACTTTGTGAAAGGTGTATATCATTCCCTTTGTAAAGCGCACACACACACATATATATATAAAAGTTTGGCTAAGAAGGGAGTGACTTAAACTTTCCTTTAACCTTTCTATGGTGTGTCTTCCTAAAAGCCTATCCTTTGTTTATTCCATTATTCATTTGTTTGTTTTTTCTTTAATTAAGTTAAAGAATAAGTATCTGCTGGGTGTTGTAGACACAATGACGAGCCAGAACAGGTGGTTATTGGCCTGATGGGGCTTAAGGGTGACTCCAGGAAGCAGGCATTAATCAATGAATCACACAAACAATTTGCTGTAAATTCTGCTAGCTGTGAATATGGAACATCTCTCCATTTACTTAGTCCCTTTTGATTTATTTCACCAGAGCTTCATAATTTTCCTCATATAGATCTTATACATATTTTGGTAGATTCATACCTAAGTATTTCAGTTTTTGGTGCTAATATAAATGATGCTGTGTTTTTAATCTCAAATTCCACGTTTTCATTGCTAGTATATAGGAAAATGATTGACTTTCAACCTTGTACACTGCAACCTTGGTTCTGATGCTAGCTCACTTTCTTCAAACAGTTTTTTGCCTTATCGTATGACTTGTAATTTTTTCTTGATAGCCTGACATGATATTCTGGGTAAAGAGAATGGCAGTAAATAGGCTTTAGTGATGTGATGTCAGGGATGGGGCAGAGGAAGAGTTCTGTAGTCCTGTGATTAGTTTGCAGTCTTCTAGTTAGCCTGTGCCCCTGCTCTGTGAACAAGTGCTTCTTAGGTTGGTGTTTTTGGTTTTCTGTGGGTTGTTTTTTTTTTTTGCTGCCGTAGGTGGGGCAGGAAGACTAGGAGTGGCTGGAGCTGGTGTTCCCCTTTCCCCACTGGGAAGCTGAAGAGGGCTGGAGTTGGGTATTTCTCTTCCTCCAGATCAGCTGGTTTCTGATGAAACCCAGTAGGTTAAGCGCTAGTAAAACAGTTTTCTGAGGGCCGGTCTTGCTAAGAAGAACATCATGCTCTGGTGTATTTCAAAATTGTTTCTTTTACCTTTCTCCTGCCAGAAACATGAGGGAACTTTTCTCCACTCATCACTGTGAGAACCAAGGAGAGCTCCTGAAACTAGGTTTACAAACGTGAGAGGACTCTCCTATGACTGGATCCCCATGGCATTTTTAACCCTTATAGACTTGTCTATTGTCTAATCTGAGCCTCCAACAGTCCATCAATTATAGTTTAGGTTTTTCTACTTCATCATTAGTTCCTGCAAAGTTTTTACTTGGGTATTTCTTCTCTAGTAAGTTCTGCTTTTCTGTATCCAGCCTGCCTGTCTCTGCAATTTTGGAGGCAGCAGTTTGCCCTGGGACCTCATTTCTCTGACAGATTTAAGAAAAGGTGTTGACTTGTCAGTTTGTTCGGCTTTTTACTTCTTGTTGGGACACAGTGACAGCTTCCAAGCTCCTTACTTGAGAAAGTGAAAACCAGAAGTCTAAAAGTAGTTTTAATCCTCCAACCAGATTTATTATAATAAGAATGTATAATAAAAGAAGTCTGAAAATAAGGTTTTAAAACTGAATATCTCATAGCCACCCCAGTTCCAAACTCTTGAGATTTCATCTTCAGTTGAACATCATCTGCATTTTCTAATTTGCTTTTATCAAGTTTATCATATAAATCAACAAGTATATCATATGCCAACTCTTAGTAAATTGCAATTCTCTTACAGATTTAAAGACCTTTTGAGTTATTCTGTTAGTGAATATTTAATAAGATATTTGATGACATTTTGAGAATATTTAACAAATACCAAACTAAGCCTGATATTTCTGAAAATATTACATAGGTCATTAATTATAAATATGTTTCCAAACTTGCATATTCATCATTTGCAAAATCTTAGAATTTAACAGATTGTATTAATAAGGCATCAAGCGCAATGACAGTTGAACATGACGGTTAAGAGCCCAGGCTCTGTCAGGCCAGTTACTTAGGGAATTTTGGTTGTGATGACTGATGTGATGTGTTGACTTGATGGACCATGGGGTACTCAGGTTACACATTACTTCTGGGTGTGCCTGTGAGGGTGTTTCTGGATGCGATTAGCCTATGAATCAGGGGACTCAGTAAAGAAAATTGTCCTCACCAATGTAGGTGGGCATCACCCCATCTGTTGAGGGCCTGAACAGAACAAAACTGAAGGAAGGAGGAATCTGCCCCTTGTTTTTCTGCTTCATTGCATGAGATGGAACATCTCATCATATGTTCTTTTGCCCTTGGACTGGGACTTACACCATTGGCTCCCCTGGTTCCCAGGACTTTGGATTTACGCTGAATTACACCACCACCTTTCCTAGGTCTCCAGCTTGTGGACAGCAGCTCTTGGGACTCACCAGATTCCATAATTGTGTGAGCCAATTCCTCATAACAGATCTCCATATGTTTATCTCTCCTGTTGGTTCTGTTTCCCTGGACAACCTTGGCTAATACGTTGGTCGAGTTACTTAATCTTTCTATGTCTTAGTTTACTCCTCTACAAAATGATAATAATAAACACTCCCCATGTAGGCTTATTGAAAGATTCAGCAAGAGAATATATGTAAATCCTTACTAGAATTTAATGTATTACTCAGAACAGTGTCTTGCAAGTATAATATCCATCATTTTGAGAGTGTTTGCTATTTGCTAGGCAAGTAAGTGTTTGTTAGCGGTTTTATCATTATTTGTTTATTTATTCAAAAGAAAATGATGACACTGTGATCACTTACTTGTCAATAAGCACTGGCAGTAGTGTATTAAACAGTGTTAGAGCAGGCAGGCATTTAGATTGCAAGCGATGTAATATTAGGTCTTTCAGTGATGACGAATGCTTAGCTGAAGGTTTGTGATTATTAGTCATTTAACAGCTTTTCACGTGCTTTGGTTCTAATTTACTTTATCTTTTAAGAAAATAAAATACACAGGAAATTCCCTTTAAAATAAAAATCCAACTTTTTATGAAATTGGGGGAAATTTTTAGATAATAGGTCAGTTGTCTTGCATTTAGTTGAACAAGGCAATTTTGCTGTATAGGACCAGCATTTTGCTCCTCATTATGGTAAATAATTTGGCAATTTTGGGACATCTATCTCAACCATTAATTTTCACGGTTTCCGCAAGAAAGCCAACATTATCAACTTTCATAATAAAGAGACCATACGGCAGAAAGTCTTAGTAATCTGTCCATTGTTTCAAATCAAACAGAGAGGCAGCGACTTTCATTCCAGTAAGATGGTTATCCTCTTTCTTTTCTTTGTTAACATTGGTGAAATAAGAATAGTGCACCCCCAGATTTTTTCCTTAACACAGTTATCTGAATGGCTAGGGAGAAAAACACATCTAAGTGTTGAATTAACTCATCTTCCCTTGCCTAGCAGTCTGGCTGGGGTGAGGCACGTCTGTCAGCAGAACGACCCCACAAAAGTGTATTGAGTATCTGCTCTGTACCAGGAGCTGGAGCTGTCAAGCCAACACCTTATGATCGGTTTTTAGGTTGGCATAGAAATTCTAGGTTTTGCAGCAACTTCAGAGCATTAGAGATGAGTTTTCAATGGGTGGACCTACATGTAATGGAGGTATGAGGGAACAGAGAGGAATTCCTGAATTGGGTTATTAGTGGTGAATATGGGCAGACACGTGTCTACAGGTGGGGGAAAAGGAACAGAAATGAGTGGCACTTTGTTATACAATTAAAATATTAAAAACATTCCTATTATAATACATCTCTTAAGCAGCTACTAAGTGCCCTTTTTTCTAGTAGGCACTGTGAGGTACCAAGTGCATACAGTTTTGTATGTGAAATGGTTTCCTTGGTTACATGCAATCTTGACAACTGATTTGAATTTAAACTCATGAGCACCATCTAATGGTGTTTCCCTAATAAATCCACTTTCCTAATCTCTATCCAGTTACTAGGTTCTTTATAATCCAGTGCTTATGGACACTGTCACTCAAATGTCTGCATGGCAACCTAATTGTAGGAAACAGCCTAGCCTTGTAGTCAGACAACGTGATCTCAAACTTGGCTTCCCCATTTCTTAGCTCTGTCTCCTCAAGTAAGTTAAATAACCCTGATCTCAAAAAATATAGTGAATAATAGGTACCCCATCTGGTTGCTATCAGAATTAATTGGAATGCACACATAGTGAGCCCAGAAAGTGTCAGAAAAAAGCGTCCAGGACAGGAGACAGTATTCAGGAATTCTGCTAACTTGGTAAAAATCTGTAAAGCCTACCTAAATGTTTCAACATGAAATTCAAGGTGTACTGATGGGATTTTATTTTGAAATAAATATTTTCTTGGAGCAGAGACCCCAGAAATAAAAGCTGTGATAAAAATCCAGAGGAAGATGCAGGGCAGTTAGAAAGCAGTCAGCTTTCTGTTTGGGATCAGTGAGAAATGGGCCTTGCGGTCTCTTGCACATGGTGCTTTTTGCTGAAGAAATACGTAACATAAAAATCATCCTGATTAAGGCGGGTATTTTGCTTCCCTGAGGTGGCTCTTGGGCAGAATGGTTTTGAGTGGACTCGGAAGCCCTGAATTCTAAGGAGATGAAGCCAGTGGAAATAGGCCTGACAGGGCACTGGTTATCTCTCTGTATCCAGCGTGACAAGCCTTATTCACAGTAATGCAATTTCTGATGACATTTCTTTTTTTCAAGTTTTACTTTAAATTGATTTAAGTAACCAGGTGATAATTCTGGGCATGAGCTGAGAGCTCTTCCTATCCAGCAAGAAAAAATATAAAAGCTTAGCTGCAGCTGATGTTCAGCTTAGGGATTTAGGGAAAATCTTGACACATTGCTTCTGAGGATGACTTCCGCCCCAGAACAGCCAGTATCTGTGTGGTCACATTTGAGTGCATGCTCTTTAACATTTGGTGTTAAAGAACATTTAAAAATGTTCTTTAACACCAGCTTCTCCTCGTGTAGAAGTTGTTTGAAATCAAGAGAGCTCGTGATTTCCCTCACCTCCCCTGAGTCTTCCTTAAGGGAAAGGGGATCGTTTACTCTTCACCGTCTGCTGCTGCTTCTGCTGGAAGGTCTGCTGCCTGCCTTCTTCCTGATAAACAAAGGGGGATTGTATTGACCTATTCATTTTTAAAGAGACTTACAAAGGCGTTAAACAATCAAACCTCAGTGTCCAATCTGAGGCGCTCTTTTTCCTGAGAAAAACCTGAAGGCAGTATTCACATGAGACATGCTCACTCCAAATGCAGACAGTAGTGCCTTCCCTGCTGGTTATTTACCAGGTTAGTAGGCTTCTTGAAGACTGTTTACCATGCTGGGTGCTTTCCATGACTATCTTTCTTCTCCATTTCCCTTTTTTGTTTCAATATTTTAAATTTTATAATGGCTTATATTTATTTTATATATGTCTTAAATTCTTTGGAGAAAAGCTAATTTAAAAATCTCATCAAAAAATTTAAATGCTTACAGAGGTAGTCACAGAGGCAAAGGAATAACTTGCTCAAATATTGTTTCTTTTGACCGATGTCTTCCTTTCAATGATAATGACATTTTTTGACAGTCAAGGTCTGTCATTGTAAGCACCTAAGAGTAAAGTCTTTATTGTTAAACTTTATTTCTCTTTGATGTGTGATGCATTATGTGAGGAAGACCATGGCTTTTCTTCTTCATTACCTTTCTAGTGTAGAATATAGACCATTCACCTCAAGGCAACTATATGATGAAAGACAGTTAATCACTTATCAAAGACTCACTTCAGTTTGTAATTCCTCTATGTTTCAACAAAAAGTACATCATATTCTTAAATTTCCTTACTTACTACTTAGTATGAAATCTTAAACAAGGAAATAATTGTACAAAGAAGTTGTGTCATTAGCTTATTTTAAAAAGCAATTTTATTTTGGAAGCTACTGATAATTTTAAACAGGAAATGGCCTCATCTGCTTACCTACCTTTATCTCATTTTTCTGAACTTTATTCTTCCATTTTATATTTTTATTTTACCAAAGCAAGACCCCTAAGAAGCCATCAAATTTTGCACTACAATTCTTATCTGTAAAGAAAGAAATTATATCCATAAAAGCATGAATAATTTTACTGTTACATGTGAAGAGTGACTACTATATTTATTGAAAGAACCAATTACATATCACTGACTTCCTTCTAGCTACAATTTACCTTTCAAAAAGTGATGACTTACTGTCTTCTAGAAATAGAAAAGGAGAAATGCCAAAAGACAGTGCTAGAGTAAGTCATCTTTATAGACTTCCTTTCTAATTAACAAATAAATCAGAATTAAAAGTGATTTTTTCATCATGACATAACATTAGAAAGCCTGGCAGTGTTGGAATAAATTCATCTTAAATGCAATTAGAAAGAAAATGTAAATGGAAGGAAATTGTTGAGGTTAACACCCAGGGTTGAAGTTAGGTAGTGATGTAGAAAAGCAATTTAGCATCAAGAGAGGCAAACTCCAGTAGGGATCTGTGGCCCTGGTTCTACTTAACAGACATGTGTACCTTTGTAAAATTATTTAATCCCTGTGAGCCTCCAGCTTCCCCATCTGTAAACCTCTATCAGAGTTGTTTTGGGATAAATACTTACTTTTTTTAAAAGTAAAAATAAAAGCCTTGAAAATTATAACACCTAAAGAAATTAAAATGACTTATTTATGTCACGATAATGTTCTCTTTTTGTGTATTTTTTATAAGTAAAATGGAAATTTTAATACTGTAGCTAACAGGTACAATTTCCTCAGAACAGTTGACTAGCTCATATCATCATATTGCCTTATCTGCTGTCTTTCTGGAATTTTCCTTTACAAAATTTAATTCCATTACAGCTCTCTAAAATTGCTACTCTGTTATCATAATCCTCATTAGCTCATAATTGCCCTTCCTTCTCCATCTTTCTTTTTGCTGGAGACTAATGCAGAATTACAGTTTATTAATTGTGCCGTTATAAGACATTCTTGTTAGTTTGATGGCTTCATGCATTTATCTTTGAACCTCCCCTTTTCTGATTTTCTTCTGTGATCTAGTTACATTAATTTCTTATTGCCTTCATCTTTTTTATGTTATAATTTTTATACAGCTGAAGCAAATTTATTTTTTAAAGACCTGGGTATATCTGTACCTAAATGGATCATAAAAACCTTATATGCTACGGTTTTTTAGATCAGGGATAATCATCTTAAATAGCATTCATAACATTCCAAAGGGGATTTAAGGACTGAGTAAAAAGGAAGATTTCAGGATGTGACCTGCACCCAAAATTCAGATTGAAACTGAAATAGCGTGTTGACAAAACAGCAGAGAGAAAAATCATCAGAGAGGGGAAAAAATCCAACAGTCAATCAATTGCCTATTCTGAGTCGTGAAGACTTTACAGCTGGAATATTAGCCAGATCGCTTCCTTTGAGCCACGCTGTTGCTGCTGCTGTTTTTGTGTGGTCTTTGGGTTTGGCACTGCTTTCATACATAAACCGGAAAGGAAGAGAAGGCTCTGCCCAGAGAAGTAATGAATTAAGGAGTGATCAAACAAATTATAGTTAGTCTTTACAAAACACTTCAAGTTATTTTACGGATATTAACTGCTTTATTTTTCAAAAAAAAAAAATTCTATGAAGACTTTTGGTTGATAGATCGTTTGTTTTTGGACTGTTTCCCCCTACTTAGCCATGGTGGTATCTTGACTTTCCAGGATTCCCAGTAGATGGAAGACTAGGGCATGCATTGACACCTCTTCTCCCTGACACTTTTGTGAATTTCTTGGTAAATGTCCACTCCCAAACTTTCTGGCTTTCCTACCGACCCCTTGCCAGTGGCCCTACCAAGTATCTCTAGGTTTGGGGGCAACTTTGAAGGTTTTAAGATAAATATTTGCTTGCTTTCCACACCCACTTATTTTTTTCCTTGCTTTATTTTACAAGTAACATAGTTTTTTTTCCCTGAAAATCTAATAAAAGTCAAATGTGTCTGCCACTGTAAATCCTGTGAAATGACTTGATTTAAATGAATTATGGCAGCTAGTTCTTTATAAGCCTGAACTAAATATTCTCATTGGGTAGCCGTCTTATGATTTATGTTTACATCTTTATCTAGGAAGTATCTTCCTAGATCCCAAAGATCCTTGTAAAGGACTATTATCATAGATGCCTTTGCTTCTATATTTTACCATCAAAACTAGGCTTTTATTAGGGTCTTTTTGGACCAGGCTTTAGTGAAGAAAATCAGTTCATTCCACTTACTCTTTGAATCAACTTCCAAACTGTATGGTAATAGGGAGGAGAAAGTGTTTTGTTGTTGTTATTACAAATAATCACCAACATTTACATAACATTGTATAGTTTTGGATGTGCTGGAACATGAATTACCTCATTAAATGAGACACATGAAGAAATTCAGTGAATAATGTCAGCTCCTGGATGAGATGGTTTACTTTTCCCTTCTCATCACCAGACTGGAGCGTGTCTGCTGGATTCACATTCATTATCTGTGAGGATTCTAAAGGCAGCTGCAGGGGAGTATGAAGTGAAGAGGAATGACATGCTGTCATGCTGTGTGATCAGGAAGCAGAATGTGGTTTTGGCAACATGAGAAATTACAGGACGGCGATAGATACACTGAAGCAAGAAGGTAGAAAAACAACTAAACTTTCTAAAACAAGTAAAAAAGCATTAGAGCATTAGAATAATAAATTAAGGTGTTAATACCCTTCCTGAATTTGCTTGGTGTGAAACGTATCTTGAAAATATTTACATAGATACAAAGATTTGATTGGTGCTGCTTATGGAAGGACACATAATTAGAGAAATCACTCATCCAATGTCAGCTAAAATTAATTTGAGACTTCCTATAATATAAAACCTATAGTTACGTATCTTTTCCCAGAACCCTAATTTGAAATATTTATCTCACCATACAAATAAAAGTTATTATTCAAATACCAGTAACTGAAAAAGTAAACCTCCCTGTAACTGGAAAATGTGACATCCTCCTTGAATGCTTTTATACCATCCACAGTCCTCCAACCCTTCCACCTTCCAGCCCCAATAATCAAAGCATGTAAGGTGGAGGTCTTGGCATTCTTTAGATAAATTCTTAAAATATACAAAAAGTCTGCTGAATGTAAGGATAGAAACCAAGGAGAATGAATTTATAAGAAAAATAAAGGCTTTATTCATGTTTTGTTTGTTTTGGTTTGGTTTGAATTGGCTTGGGAGGGGTGCTCTGAGTGAGGCAGAGAAGAAAGAGGAGGAAAAAAATAGAAGACTGAGCCAGCAAGAGGGCAATGGAAGGAGAACCAGAACAACAGCGAGAGAGTCAGCAAGGAAGCTGGACAGGATGGTGGCAGGCTACAGCGTGAGGCTTGGAAATATCTGTAGAAATTTTAAGAAATGATATTTAATATTTAATTTAGTTTGTGTTGCAGTAATGTACGTTTTCAAGCTCCAAATCTTCAGTTGCCTGTTATGCACACAGAGGCTTCCTGGGAGCATAACTGTGGTACACTTGTGTGTGCATGTTCAAGTGTGTGAAGTAAAAAACAATGGGGGGTATAGTAGAAGTGGACAGATGTGTGTATTTTAAATGATGAATTTAGGACATTAGTAAAAATGGGAAGAACACAAAAAGAAAAACTGAAAAAGCAAGCAAGTTGAACAGGACATAATTGAATGCTTTTCTGGTGCCAGCCCCCTATGGAAAAACTAGCATTCAGTTTTGAGTTTTGATTCATAAGGGAAAACCAGATGCTATCACAGTGTAACCCTGCCTGTTAAACACTAGATAGATTGGCTGATAAGTCAGTTTTAAAATATTTAGGATGCTCACCCACCTCACCAGAATGTCCCTGCCTTCCCAGGGCCAGGGGGAGTGGCTGTGCATGTGTGTGTGGGGGTGTGGGTTAGGCTGAGGCAGGTGGGGCTGGATAACCTCTCATGGCTCTGTTGGTACCAAATTTCATGTTCAGTGTCCTTATTCAGCCAGATGTACAGTCTAGCTCTTCCACATTCTTTGAATACTGTGGAACACTAACAAAAAGTGGTAAATTTTATCTGGGTAGTCTTTAAATTCTAATTAGAACTGCATGTTGACTGAAAGGCCTGAAAAACTAAATATATCATTCTTTAACGAAAGGACAAGCTTCACTTTGACAGCTGGAAGTAGAGAGAGAATACGGAGGAATTAGCAAGACAAAAATTCATTTGTTTATCTGTAATTCCAACCCCCCGAGAGTCAAATATTTTTTTTTCTTGCCTACATGAATTACCACTAGATTTCCATCCAGAAAAAGATAGTATGTACCTATTATAACCTTTCTGTTCCATGAGTGTTTTCTGGGAATAATTACCTTTGAATTACCTTGATTATAGGCTTAAAAACAAACGCAAACCCATGGGTGTTCTCTTGACTGTTACTTAGTTCTAACTGTATCCTGCATTGGGGAGTTTTGTTGTAGAGAGCACACTCCTTGCTGACTGGTTTAAACATAAGGGGGCTTGCTCCTGGCTGTGAAATGGTTAACAGAATTTGGGGGAATGCTGCAGAAACTGATTTAAGGCCGAACATTGAGGTACAAGTCCTGAAGTCAAACAGCCTGCAGGAGAGGGTCCTGATGCTGAACAGCGCGTTGGATCGGGACAGCTCAGGAGCCTTCTGATCCGGAAGCGGTAGGAACGTGTGGAGTCAGCAAGCTGACTCATAAACTAGGAAACCACTACAATTTCTGGCTTCAAAACATACCACTGTTACTATGATATGCATGAATAAAATGGATGCATCTTGCTTAGTTCCTCTTCAGAGGTATCTTTCTTCCAATTCCAGGTCAAGAGGATCCATCTATTGGTGGAAATTAAATCATGCAGGGAAACTTCGGGGAGGCTGGTAAGTGTGGCCTTTACTTTCCAGCCTCTGCACACTGAAAAGTGGGAGGAGTTATGTTTTTGAGTGAGCCGGTTCTTGGCACACATATTCTTGGTTGCAGCCTCAGGAAGTTAGCATGGTAACTTATGCTGTTAATTAAAATATTTAGAATAAACTGGACTTACGAATAAAACAATAGAATAAAATTTGAAAATCCTTCCTAATACTAGGGAAGAATAGCATGTAATCTCAAATAACATAGATTTATAGTTCTCAGTTAGTTTCATACATCCTCCACAGGGACATGTGGAAACATCATCAGTAGTCAGAACGACTGGGGACCGCTACGGGTATCTGGTGGGCAGGAACAGAAGTAGCACACTGGACGTTTAATAAAATTTGATGCAGTGGAGAATTACCCTACTTTAAATGCCAATAGCCTCCTTCAGAAATACTGACACAGGTAATCTCCAAATAATTTTAATAAGCTACATTATCATCAGGAAAATTTGCTGACTTGAATAGCATCTATTTTTTTATTATTTCTACTCTGTTGCAGAAGGGCAAATGCCCAGGTGAATGTTTCCTATGTATGGAAATAGGTGAAAAAAGAAGCATGAGTCAAAGGGATTAATACTTTGTAACAAAAGAAACCATTTGCTTTTAGTAAATAGTGGTCCTCAGAGGATGTTCAGCTGACCAGCAGCATGAGCCTAGCTGGGAACTTGTTACAGAAATGAAAGCCTCTGTCCCAGACCTACTAAATTAGAAACTCTGGGTTTGGGGCCTGCAATCTATGTGTTAACAGGCCCTCCAGGTGTTTTTTGATACACTTTCAACTTTCAGACAACTGCCGGAGTAAAAGCATGGAGGAGTGAATGCTGTAAGAGTCTGGTGTATTTAGAGAATCTGAGTTTCCATATGTGATGAGTGTGTTAAGTGGAAAGAAATGTTTTACATTAAACTGGCCTGCATTGGATTGGGTCTTTCTAATAGCAGTTCTCCCCAGGCGTGATATCCCAGAAGATACAGAGGAGAACAGATTTAAGACATGACCCACACTGAGGAATTACACCAGAGAAATCTGGAAGTGGAGTGTACTAGTTTTTTATGAATGCTATAAAAAATAACCACGAACTTAAGGTCACAGCTTACTGATCTCACACTTCCCGTTCATCACAGTCTCACAGGGGCCTTATCCATCTAAAGTCAAGATGGTCACCAGGGCAGCAGTTCTCTCTGGCGGCCCTGCGGAGGAGCCTGTTTCCCAGCTCATTCATGTCATCGGCCAAAGTCGGCTCCTTGAGGCTGCAGGACCGAGAGCTCCGTTCCCACACTGGCTGTCAGCAGCAGGCCGCCCTTCGCTTCTCGAGGCCTCTGTCGAGTTCATGCATAAGGCCACCGTATCAGACCCTCTCACACTTGGGGTCTCCAGTTTCCCCTGTTGCCGTTCCTGTTCTGCCTCCCTCTTCCACCACATCTCTCTGACTCTGGCCAGGGAACATTCTCTGCTTTCAAGGGATCGTGCGGTTAGAGTGGCCCCACCTGCATAGTGCAGGTTACTCCCTTGTTTTGAGGCCTGTAGCCTCAATGACATCTTCCAAGTCCCTCTTTCCATGTAACGTAATGTACTCCCTGGTCCCAGGGACTAGGGCAGGGACATCCCAGAGAACCGTGCCTCAGCCTGCCGTGTGGGGAGATGAGTTCACCCGTGCCTTCAGCTCCACAGTAACTGCGCCAGGTTCTAGAGTGCAGAAAAGCGAATGCTGTCTTTCTCTCTGTCAGGGATTTTACAGTCTGGACCATGTAGAAGCAGATGAGGGAGTGAGAGAGAGAGAGCTTATGAATGAGACCATTCAATTGTAACGGTGATGCCTAGATGTAATCTTTATGTTAATAAAGATTAAATAAGAAGAATCTCAGGCAGCAGAGTTTCAGTGGCAGGTAGTTCCAGTCAGAACATCTGTCCACTTACCAGGGTCCCAGGTGGGGCACTTGGTAGCAGCTAAGTCCCCAGACTTGGCCAGGAGCAGGGAAGAGTGACTCGCGATCAGTAACCTGAACAGAGCCCAGCCTCCCAAAGGGATTGAGGCGTCCTAAGTGAAACTGGGGAGAGCTTGAAAATGGAGAGCGAGGCGGAGACGCGGTAAGCAGTGCAGCTCAGCCCCATGGCAGTAGGAAGGAGGAGGACACGGGTTTGGGGGAGCCACGCATGAACACAGGAGCTTCCCTCAGTGGTTCTGGGTGTCGTGTCTGAATTGGTACGAGAGACCTGAGGAAACAGTTCAGAACGGCGTCGTCCCTGGGTGAGTTTAGAAGCAGCACGAGCTTGTGTGCGAACCCCTGCCTCAGGTTCCAGAGCAGAAAAGCGCGGAGCCTGGGCACTGCGCCAGGAGGCCGGGAACTCGCAGAGCGTGCCTGTCCCTCGCTGCTGTCTGTGCCTGTGTGGGCTTGGCAATTCTCTGTCAGACCAGAAGCCTTTCTCTGTATTTTAGATAAAAGATGTAAAGATGGGGGAAACAACATTCCAGGTGGTAACGGCAGCTGAGAATTTAAGGTCTGGAGTATAGAAATTGTTTTTGGAAACAGATTCACGTCACATGGTCAATAGTAATTTATTGAAATCAGCTTTTAAGATGATTGTGGGCTTGATGTATTGGATATATTATATTAACTTATTTTCTTCCCTTCCTTTCCATTGTAATATGGATGGTATTAGTTTTTTTTTTTTTTTTTACAATAATCCTTTAGAGAGAAAATTAGGAGAGTTGGGAATCTTGCAACATTTTCAGTTTTCAGTGACTGGGACAGATGGCGATGTTAGCACAGGCCAAGCCCGGATACCTTATTTTTTGCCCTACTCACACACTTTGCTTCCTATATAGAGGGCACACATTCTCCCCTAGAAATGGGGCATGTTGTATGAAAATAAAAATAATTTTCAAAAGATGATCTTTTTCAGTGGAAAATAAAACAGCTGGAGTATCAGTGTATGCTTCCTAGTCTCCTAATCTTAACTCTCTCATTGAAGTGAGAAAGCTGAGGGAAGAGAAAAGATGTGTCCTTTTTACATGGGCAGATCTTTCCTACTGATGGAAAATGAGAGAAAGCAGAAAGCCAGAACATGTCTTCTGGGAAAGCCTTGAACTCAGGAGACGTGTAGCACCCCGGAAGCTCCTGAGAAGTAAAGATAAAAGAGAGGAGTTGATAACAGGCGACGAAATAGTTACATGTGTGAAAAGGAATTGCCTTTGAGATTTGTAAAAGTCACATTCCTAAGAATTTTGAGACTTCTTTTTCTAATGAATGAGTTTGACTTTTAAAACAGCCATTGGCATATACACACACACACACACACACACACATACATACATGAACACACATACATGTTGATTATTGCTTCTGTTTCCATTTTGTATTAGAAATCCCAGCAGAGAAGCAGTCTGTCGCTTATGACAACGTGCCCTGTCTCAGGTAACAGCGGGTCAGTGCTTAGTAGGGCGTTGTCCAGCCCTGGGGCTGATGCTCTGGTTTCTGTGCAACTTTGGGTATCACACAGCACTGCCAGTTGTGCCAGGGTGGCCCGTGCCCTATGTGAGGCTAGTGACGATGCTGTGTTTGATTGTATGTACTCACATTATGGCTTTATTGCCAATTGGGCTCTGAATCGTTACAGTATTATTTGGGGGGCACAAGACCGTGGATAACGAGGATGGAGGTTTATGACAGGATTTTGCACTCACTCCCCATGTGACTGACCTTCCATAAATGAGTTAACCTTCCCCTTGATTCGGCAAGAACTGCAGTCTGGTGGCTTGTGACAAAGCCAGCAGCAGGTGGTTTCCACATGAGATGTAGGATCCATATAATTTACTGTGTTTTCCTGTGAATCTCATGTGAATTAACTTTTACCTCATAAACCGGAGAGAAGAGAAATTGCTGAAATTTGTTATAAAGCACTTGCGTTAAAAAGTATGTATTACTGTGGAAATGCTAACTAATGATAATAACTATGGGAATAAAGAGTAATTGAAGGACTAAAATAGCTCACTGCACGCAAAACTGAGTGTGTTCTTTTAATTGTGCTAATATTATACAGAAAAAAATAAGTAAAGATTTTAAGATGGTATGTTTTATTCAACAGCCTCACAGACATAATTCTCTTGGGTCTTCTCATTTCAGATCGCCTCTACTAACAGCTTTCACATTTTCCAACAAGTGCATCCCGGAGCCGGGAGCGCCCAGTGTCCAGACCACTGACGCTTGGGGCAGGTGGGCCGCAGCTGCGTGAGACATGAAGATCACAGCTGTCGTGAGTTTATTTCTGGGCTTTCTATCCAGTTCCACTGATCTGTGTGTCTGTTTTTTGTGTTAGTACCATGCCGTTTATTACTCAGCCATAAAAAAGAATGAAATAATCCATTTGCAGCAACATGGATGGACATAGAGATTATCACACAGAGTGAAGTCAGACAGAGAAACACAAATATCACATGATATCACTTATGTGTGGAATCTTAACAAATGATAAAATTGAGTTTATTTACACAGACTCACAGACATAGAAAACAAATCTGTGGCTACCAAAGGTGAAAGGATGGATAAACTAGGAGTTTGGGATTAACAGATACTCTCACTACTATATATAAAACAGATAAACAACAAGGACCTACTGTAGAGCACAGGCAACTATATTCAATATCTTGTAATAAGCTACAATGGAAAAGAGTCTAAAAAATATATATATAAAAAACTGAATCACTTTGCTGTGCCCCAGAATCTAACACTGCATTGTAAATCAACTATACTTCAATAAAAAAATAAATAAAATGCTAAACACTTAATATTTTTACATTTTGTTAAATGCAAATTTATACATATTGACCTAGCCAAACTATTAAACAAAGGTGAAGCTATACTTTGAAAAAGAAGCTAGAGGTGAATTCTTGCCATATGTTTATTTTGCTCTTTAGAAGCAGAGAGGCCTCCTTTTAAACATTTTCTGTTGTCCCTCATGTATGTTCATTCAGCTATAGTTATCTCACCCACACACTCACTATTTAATTGTCCACAAACATTACATATCATTATTTAACTTGTTAATGTGACTCTTCATCTATGACCTGGTAAGCAACTAGAGGATTGTGAGACCACTGTCCTGGGTGCTAACTGACTGCTGTTGCCTTCATGGAAGTAGGAAGATGCTTGTCATATTGTATATCCCTTGGGAGAAAAAGTCAGTCACTCTTCATCTTGAACAATTTTCCACAAAACCGTTTGTGCTTAGCTTGGTTTATTTTATGTTCACTGTTGAAAAATCACAAAAGTTTAAAAACTATGAAAGAGGGTGCTTATTATGAAACAAATCGCTGTTATATGACTGCCTTTTTGCAAAAGACTATCAAATAAACAATATTTTAAAATAAAACAGCAAAAGAAAAAGAGCCTATTTTAAACCACACACACACACCCACACACTCACACAAACACTTCATGTGAACCATCCGGTGAAACAACAGCTGGAACGATAGCAGAGAATGAAAGCAACAAATTTGTTCCAGTTTCCCTTCTTATTCTACTCTTTGAAGTCAGTGTTTTAATTGGTTCCCCGACAAGGTGACCTGTGAGCTCCTGGTCAGAGGCGGTACCCTCAGACCACATCACAAATCCATGCAGTGGTTCAACTTTTTAAATGACGATGAGAATGGAACACATCTGTTCCAGCTTCCTGTTTCATAAAAGAAGATGAACAATTTGCTGTGACCTGAACGGTGAAGGAGTGACTCCGTTGCTTAAAAAGATCTTTTTCAGGAGTAAGCAAGTGAAATGGCAAGATTCCTAAAAGTAGAGAGTAAGGATTAATTAACGGATTTCTGAAGATTTGGCTGTGGCTGTTTTATTGTTGTTTAAGAGCCATTTGTTAAAACAGAAATTCCTTTTAGAAAATAAAAGTATTCTCTGTGTGTGTTTATATTATCATAACACTGAATCTTATTAACAAATCTTGAAGTTCCTACAAAAATGATACACGGGTTGAATATTTGAAAGGGAGAGTTCTTGGAAGAAAGATACGGGATTAGTTCCTGTAAGCTGGGGATCTAAGAGAGTGGTTGGAGGTAAGTATTTCCCCCTCTCCACTTTTCTAGGCTCCCTGTAGGACTGTTTCTGGTGGCCCTAGTAGTTGGGTGAATCATAAAAGTTTCTCTGTCATCCTCCTTCCTTTGGACCTGGTCATGTAATGTTCCAGAAGGTGGCTGAGCTGACTGCCCTGGAACTCCCAGTCAATTCTCAAAGGACCTGTACCTTGAAAGAAAAATAAACCTTTTGTTTTCAGCTACTGCGATTGAGTTTATTGCACAGCATAACAAAGTCCAACCTGATTAATACACGTGACCACCTTCAATAATTTCACAGTATTTCTAAGACCTGACTTTCCCTGAACATGTGAATGCTTAGTCAAACTATATGGACTTTATCTCATATGGAAATAGAGAATGATGAGGTGACTTTTTATTTGTGTATCCTTTCACAATTTAAAAACATTTCCACATATATTATCTCACTGATTTTGTAAAATAGTCCTCTTAGAAAACATGAGGAATTTATTACTGTTTATGCATTAAGAGGTTAAAAATAGTTGAATAATTTGCTATTTAGTCACAGAACCAAGACAGAAATACTCAGATACATTACGATTTGTTCTCCCTCTCCCTCCAGCACTCTCTTCTTCCAAATCATCGTAAGCATTGTGACTACCCAAAAGGTCTAAGTCATGTGCCATCAGAAAGTTAATAGACCAGCTCCTATAATGGGGAGTTATACAAACTAAAATGCACATTAGGATGAAATCTGTGACCACAGAGGGCCTTAGTCACACAGCCAGGATCCTTACAGGTACTAAAGCTACAGTCACTGATTTTGTGCAAGAAGGAACTAGTCACCAATAATCCATACTATGACTAACTTCTATTAAAAATATGGGAAAACCACCAAGAATATTGGTTATACAGTCCCCTCAAAAGTAGAGTTATATTTTCGTGAAATTAGGAGTATTGAAACCATGAAGTAGAATTGAGGAAGCTAGTTTTGTCATTTTTATTGGGGGGGGGGGGTCCCTGGAACTCTGCATTTCTGTGAATCCTAAGAGAATTCTTGAAAAATAGTAAATAATTACTGATTAGAATGGGGGTGGGATAAGGGAGCAATAAGAGGAATAACAAAAATACAATATAAGTATTTATTTTTCAGAAGAAAAAGAGGCAAAACCACAAATATAAGGAATCCTGGGCATTCCTTAACATCTATCATGCTGTCAAAATTGTATGAATTTTGCCTAAATGGGTGCTTAAGACTTGGTGTTCACAGGAAGTGCTTCCAGGATGTGACGAAAATATCCTTTGTCTTAAAAGGAGGGATCCCGTTAAATGTTTATAGAAACACAGTGGTGCTTCTGTGGGCAAACATCCCGTGATCCTCACATCTACCCGGGTGTGAATCTCAAAGCCTGCAGGTGCGATTTCCATCACAAAGTAAATAAGGAACAAATGGGGTTGTTAAATGTCAACGCTCCTAGATGAACCGCTTTAATCTTCTCTTCGAAGACGGTCTTAGGTTTTTGTTACTCGCCAATCCTAGTTTTTGAAACGGCGCTTCGATGGGATATCTCAGATTGAATATCAATTTAAGGTTTAAGATACAGTGGTATCTCATTTACCAGGTTTTTGTAGTAAATATGAATTATGCACGTGGACCATTTAAAGATTTGTGTTTTCCCAAATGATTTAGAGCATGGTCTTGCGCAAAAAAAGTCTCTTCAATTTAACTGTTCCATGCCGTGAATTACCTGTGTATATGTGGATGCAGATTAAGCTTTTCCATGTGAAGAGATTAAGAACCATCTCATTAATACTAGAAATCTCTACTCCAGTTTTAGAGCATCTGCACCTGTGCCTGCACCTGTTTCTTAAGGATCAGAAAGGGAATAGCTGATTCTTCCAGGTTTCGGGGACGTAAATAATAAGATTTTCCCTGACCTCAGCAGAAACAAGTTGTAAGAATATGGAACTCTGATATTAGCCATATGTTCCATGTCCCAGTTATTAAGGTTTCCTTCAGTACAGCTGATTAATTACATTTTTTTTTAAAGTCAGGCAATTGACACCTGTGGTATCATACATCCTTTGAGGCTGATGGACTGAAATCCACAGGATGCTAAGAGACCCTGCAGGGTAGGAGCAGGAGGGGGCGAGTACAATTCCCCGATCTGGTGCAGTCGCACCTTTTAATAACGCTTGGGCTTATGTAAATGTCCCGCTAAGGGGACTGAGTTCTGGAGTACAAATCTCACTAAGCACTGGAGGCATGTGGGTGACATAGTAAAAGGCATTTCTGAGAGCTCTGCTCTGGTTAGAGCTTCAGCCATCATAGTCTTTATTACACCCTGTGAAGACAGCTGGTGGACACCGGGGAGAATACAGTATATCTGGGTGTGAGACTACAGGCCCCCAGGGATGGTTAAAGAACTGAACTTACGCCCATCAGTGCTCAAACAGGAAGTCTAGTTTCCTTCACATAGTCAGTGTCAGTAGTTGAGAAGGAGACTGGGGAGGAGGCTGTGGTGTGCAACCCACAGTGAGTGTCAGTGGGAACACTGATGAAAGAGAAAGCCTCTTCTGAAGTTAAAAAAAAAAAAACTGCCTAATTCAAGTACTGTGAATACACTAATATATTTTAATTTAATAGTTCTAAGACAGTTATTTCCATTGTTAACCAGTGGGCTGGGAGTGTTAAAGGAAATTTGAAAATCTGAACAAATATTTCAGAAGTTGTCCTAATAACTCAGAGATTGAATTTGAAATGGCAACCAGTTTCTCGGACTTCTAATTTATCTTTCTTCCCAGGAAGTGATAACACCTTAAGTACAGTAATAAAGTAAATGAATTCTTAGTTTTTCTTCATCTCACAATATATGTGGGAGATGTTCTTGGTTGACAGAGTTATTAGAAGCAATAAAAAAGCCATTGGTGTCCAAAACTTCACTGTGGTCACGACTGGCAGAGCTACCATAAACTTACTTTTAATAAAACTCAGTTGTTCAATTTTCCGTATCAGTGAACAAGAACACTCAGCTGGAAAATGAAATTTATGTACAGTCTATCTAGATGAGATGGCATCTCTGTCATGAGGGGTGCAAAGGGCTCCGGAAAAGCAGTATGCAGATCTGGGTTTCAGTTCTTCTCTGCCTCTTACGCTGTAACTGGGACCCTGGGGAAATGCAGTACCCAAGTTCCTTGTCTGTAATGTTAGAACTAAGTTCTTTTCCAGTTTCATGAACTACGAAGATCTATGAACTATGAGTTGAGTGCTGTAGGGGTGTCTAGAGCTACCTGATGCAACCCTACTCCATACAGTTAAGGTCCCTAAGGTTCTAAAGCTTTTCATGTGAGGTGTGGACCGAAGCAAAGACATCAGTCCAGCGGGGGTGACACAGGGCCTGGGCACCCGTTCTTGGCCTGCCTGTGTCCAGTGCGAGTGTGCCTGGCCTTGGTCGAGGTGACCTGGTGGGGCCTGCACAGGCCGGGCAGCATTGCACGTGCATCCAGGAGCACGGTGGTCTCTGTCACAGGGGGTGTGGCCTTGCCCCAGAGCTGAGACATCTGCACTGTCCCGACAGAGGCATGTCCCACGCTCGTGCTGATGCACCGGCCCTGAGATCTTTACCTACCCCAGCCTCTGGCCCCTGTGCCCCGAGAGCATCTAGATGTCTTGCTGTTTCCTGCTCACCATGTCCATGTAGAAAGTGCCACCGTGAAGTGGCCAGCTGTGCAGTGTGTGCCATCTGAAACTCGTGCAGGTCCCTGAAGGGCGAGCAGGGCTGTTCGCTCCTCCAGGATAGGAGCTGAACTCCAGCCCCCATAGTGCCAGGCCTGGGAGGGGTGTTCCCAGGCGAGTGTCTGAGACCAGAGTCCACACGGGGCAGCCCAGGGTGTCGGCCGCGGTCCTCCTGCTTTTCACAGTGGAGACTGGGAAGGGGCTCCCGGGGTCTAGCGCCCTGAGCCCTGAAGTCCTTCGTGGTGGCTCTGCCTCCTGCAGCTCCTCCCGCGTGCTGCCTCGCTGGGGAGGCGAGGTTTCCAGGGGCTACACTTGGCCTGTCTCCCTCAATGTCTTTCCCCGAGACCAGGGGACTGAGGGGGCGTCTGGCAGCTGCTTAGTGTCCCAGCCAGTTGTGCGCTCAGGGGCCCGTGCAGTGTTCCCGGCACGCTGGGCCCCGGGCAGACTTACCGAACCTCCCCCCTTATGCCCGTGGCTGGTCATCGGAAGCGGGGCCGGACTTGTCGGCAGGACCCCGGGGAGGCCCCGTGGGCCGCCAGCCAGGGTCAGCACGCGCCTTCTGGAACGTCGGAGGAGACAGTTTGGGTTTGTGGGCCGTGAAGTCTTTGTAGCATCCGCTCAATTCTGCCCGTGAGGTGGGTGTGCCTGCGAACCTCAGAAATGGGCCGTGGGCCGTGGGCCGTGTCTGCTCCGATGGGTTCCTAGTCTGTTTTTGAAAATCCTTTAGAGAATTGTTTTCTTTAAAAACCTGGGGTTAGGCCAGTGGGGCTCTGCTGCCACCTAGTGGCCGATAATTTTGCTGGGTAAACTCACACCCTTCCATCTTGAGGGTTCTGCTTCTCTAAGGAGAGACTGAAGACTTCCAGAACTCCCAGATGGGGAGTGCTTTCCCCCCTCGCCTGAGTCTGGGGGTCCTGTTGGCCAACATCCTCTGGGCCTCCTTGGAGAGGCCCGCGTGCCCTTGTCAGGACCCCACTCCAGGTGCGGCCGAGTGTCTGCGAGCTGGGGGGTGGGAAGGGGCGGCCGGCTGAGCATGTCTGTCCATCCGTCCGTCCATCCGTCCACAGCTGTGGTCTGTCAACCTCGGCCTCGCCTGCACCTGCAGCCTCCCCACCTCACCAGAGGCCGCGCCATCCCCTCCGAGCTTCAGGCCGGCGCGTGCTCTCCTGGGGCGGCGGGCGAGCTGTGAGGACCAGGCCCCGCGCAGGGAGCGGCCTTGCGGGGAGGCCCCCGGTCCCGGCCTGCCCGCGCCCCTCACAGGGCCCCTCCGGCAGCCAGGCTGCGCGGGTAGTGAGGACACCTGTCAGACACGCCTGCGAGCTGGCAGGGCTCTGCACGGACACGGGGGAGCCTGGGCGGGGGCGCGGGTGGGGAGCGGGCAGAGGCCGGCCGGGGCCGCACCCGTCTGGCCCCCGCCGTGACCCGGGGCTTCCCTTCCAGGGGACTCGGGCTGACGACAGCAGGACATGGGGCTTCGGGTCCCTGGAAATGGGGGCCCAGGAGGTCCCTTCGTGAAGCTGAGGGGCAGCAGCTCAGTGCAGGGGTGTGGGGAGGACGGTGACGAGCCCCCCACCTCAGCCTGGGCCCCCAGGAGAATTCAGCCCTCGGCTGGCCCTCTGGAGGCTCTGACCCGAGCTGGCAGCGCTGGGAGGCGGGCAGAAGCCAAGGTCTGCACCCCACCCAGTCCTGCCGCCCGCTAGCCGCTGGGCTGGGGTCGTGGTTTGGAGCCAGTGAGGTCGGATGGAGAAGGTGTATGAGGCCCCCCGGCGGGGGTGGGTCTGTGTGAACCCGGCCAGAGGGCCCTTCAGACAGGAGGTGGTGGGTGACCTTTGCTGAGGATGGCAGCCAGCTTTCCGTCCCCGAACCGTGCCCAGGGTGCTAGTAGGCTTTTTCAAAAGCCCAGGGTGTCAGAAGGAGCACAGTGACCATCTGCTCCCAAGGCCCGGAACTCAAGGCAGCCCCTCCTCCCACCCACTTCCGAGGGGCCAGGTTTCTCAGCCAGTGTCCCATCCTGGAGGTGAGGTCCACCTCCTGTCCCAGCCTCACAGGACAGAACTGCCCTCAGCCCCACGTGGCGGGCTCCCCCAGGGGTGCTGTCCGTTTAGGCGACACCGTGTGGTGACAAACCCTCCTGTCTCTCGGGCTCCTCTGTGGTCCCTCCCTGAGCACAGTGTCCCTCGTGCTTGGTCCCACCCCACTGGGTTCCAGGCTGTCACACGGGCCCGATGTGCTGCAGAGTGGGAATCCCTACTTTCCTTTGATCCCCCAAAAGCAAGCCGTGGACCTACGTTGTGGCCAGAAGAGCCTCAAAAAAGCCTTGGCCCGGCTTCTCTGGGCGTGGTTCCAGTTGGGGGCTGTCGTAAATACAGCTGCGATGGAAGTTTAAGTGCAGGGCTTTATTTCTCTGGAGTAAATGCCCAACAGCGCTCTGGCTGGGCTGTATACTAAGTGCATGTTTAGTTTTATAAGAAACGATTTTTTCCAGAGTGGCTGTACCATTTTACATTTCTACCAGAAATGTGTGTGAGACCAGCTCCTGTTCATCCTTGGCAGTATTTGCTGCTAGCCCTGCTTGTTAAGCTGTCCTAGTACATACGTAGCGATACCCCTTGTGGGTTGAACTTGCATTTACCCTGTAGCTAACGATGTTGAGCATCTTTTCACATGCTTGTTGGCTACCCCTACATTTAATTTGGGGAAATAACCGTTCGTGTCTTTTGCTCATTTTCTAATTGATTTTTAAAAAGTGTTTACTGTCGAGTTTCCTTTATATAGGCGCGTACTAGTCTTGTAGGATTTGTGGTTTGCAAATACTCTCCCCCAGTCTGCAGCCTGTCTTTTCATTCCCTTAACAGGGTGTGCGGCATAGCAAAAGTTTTTAATTTTGATTAAGTCCAGTCTATCAGTTTTTTTTTTCATGGGTCATGCTTTCTGTGTCAAGTCTAAGAACTCTTTGCCCAGCCCCAGGTCCTGAAGATTTTCTTTTTTTTTCCCCCTAAAAGTTTTGTAGTTTCTTGCTCATTTTATCTGTGGCCCATTTTGAGTTAGTATTTGTGGAAGGCATGAGACCGAGGGCCAGGGGCCTGTGTCCCAGCACCTTTCATGGGGGTGGACCTGCTTTCCACCCTGTCGGAGCCGAGCCACCTCTGGTGGGTCTACTTCTGGGTTCTCTGTTCTAGTCCACTGACCTCCGGGTCCCTCCCGATGCCAGCACCACACTTGAATCCTGTAGCTATAAAATGAGCCTTATTATCAGACTGAGGGGGTCTTCCTGCTTTATCCTTCTCTTTCCATGTATATTCTGGAATAAGTTTATGTCTATAAACCGCGCTGAGACTTTGGTAGGAACTGCATTGAGCTTGAAGTTGAATTTAGAGAAAAATGACATCTTCACTGTGTTGAGTCTTCCAATGGCTGTCATGTCCCTCCATTTATTTGGGTTTCTTTGATTTATTTCATTAGCATTTTGCAGTTTTCAGCATATGGATCCTTCATAAGTTTTGTTAAGTATGGACCTGAGTATTTCATTGTATTTTGAGTGATTTTAAATAATATTCGTTTTAAATTTTGGTTTATGTGTGCTCACCATTAGTATATAGAAATGCAGTTAATTTTGTGTATCTTATATTCTACACCATTATGAATGCATGTATTAGTTCTAGGAGTTCTGTTTTGTTTTATAGATTCCTCGAGATTTTCCTGGTAGAAAATCAGATCATCTGCAAATAGAGATGCTAGTTTTCTTTTTTCTTTTTCAGTCTATCTGCTTCTGATTTTTTTCTTGCCTAGTCCAGTGGCTGGAACTCTGAGTGGCATGCTGAGTAAGTGGTGGTGGTGGATGGCCGAGCTCACCCCAGTCTTAGGGGAAGCGTCCTGTCTGCCACTGTCACGTGTGATGCTCGCTGGAGGTTTTTTATAGACGCTGCCTAGCAAGTCGTGATCATTTGCCTCTGTTCTTAACTTGCTGGTATTTTTTTAAATCATGAATTAGGTGTTGAATTTTGTCAAATGCTTTTTAACACATCAGATTGTATAACCGTATGGTTTCAATGCTTCGGCTTGTTGACATGGTACATTAAATTGATTGAATTTTCTTATTGTGGAAGCAGCATTATATATCTGGATAAATCCTACTTGTCCATGGTGTATAATTCTTTTCTGCATTGCTGGATTCATTTGCTAATTAAAAAAACTTTTTGATAGGGGGGATGGTATAGCTCAGTGGTAGAGTGCATGCTTAGCATGCACAAGGTCATAGATTAGATCCACAGTACCTCCATTAAATTAAAAAATTTATAAATCTAATCACCTCTCCCCCCCAAAAAAAACAAAAAAAAAGTTTTAAAAATGAAAATCTTAAAAAAAAATTTTTTGGTCTATTTGTGTTGATGTTCAGAGAGAAATTCGTCTACATTTTTCTTTTTCTCTACTGTCTGATCTCTGGTTTTGGTATCAGAGCAATAGCAGCCTCACAAAGTGGGGGAAGGGCGCCTCAGTCACAGCTGTGGGGTGGTGGTCCCGGCGGTCCCATCCCTCCCTAGGCTCCCTGGTACCCCGGGCAGAGGGAGGAAAGCCTTGTCACTGCTGGGTGGGAGCCTGCTCTGATAGGGGCACTAGCGAGTGTGAGTGTACGTGTCCTGTGTGTGTGTCCTGCCAGCTTCACCTGAGAGGGCAGAGTTGTCAGAAAGCTTCCTGGCTTGCTAGGTTTCCTGGTCCCAGTCCTTTGCCAAGAAAGAGACAGACAGAGAGGTGGGCGCTGTTGGTCTGGCCCGGGCCTCCCTCCTCTGATTAACCCCTGGTGGGCCCTGCAGGCGCGCCGAGGCCCCCCTTGACTACACATGAAGCCTCCCTTCCCAGGATTATCTCAGCATCTCCTGAACTCTCTCCTGGCTTCTCACCCTCAGCCTAGACTCCATGCCCCCAGCCAGACTAACTGCTGGTGCTAAAACATTGTGATTTATCCAAACTCCCTCACAGCCCTGCCTTCTGCAGACTCTACCTGCCCCCCTTCTTAAAGTGTCCTGCAGCACCCTCCACCCGCAGGCCCTGTCTCTGCTCTAGATCCACCCTCCGCTGCTGCGGTGCCGGTGCCGGACAAGTCCAGCCTCTGGGCGCAGCCCGGCCTGCAGGACCCCGGCCTCGCTGGGAGCCGCTCCGCCGGCGCGCACGTGCGGGTGTCCGCCCTTCTAAGCGCTTGCGGGGCGCGACTCGCATCGCGCTGCGCTGCTTTTGTTCTGACCAGGACCCAGGAGAGGGGATGCGCCCGCCTTGGGCGCCCCTCCTTTGAAACTGATTCATGGTGGCGGCCGGCTCACAGGACGCTGACAACCACTGCTCCTGCTGTGATGAAGAGGGTCGTGCTGAAGGGGTGGGGTGGGGAGTGCCAGAGAGCGGCAGCAGGGAAAGGGAGTCTCAGGCCGCATTCTCTCTCCTCTGTGGCCTCGCTTCCCAACAGGGGTTGAATTTTGAAAAGAGAGTGCAGAGCCTTTCCACTCCAAGATGGACCCCTCACTCACATATCGCTCCACGGGGCTGTCGGTGACGTCGGGAGAGGTGGCTCATTGCACGGAGTCTGTACGGCACACCCCCTGCCGGGTTTCTGGCCTCCTGGTGTTTCTTACCAAATTTAATGACATAGGGCTAAGTATTTAGTAAACTAATTCCCTTCGCGTGTTTCTAAAGTGATGTAAATTTCAAATAGAATGTTCTTCGGTTAGTTAATTTCTGGTTTCCTTGCATTGTTATCAGAAACTGCGGCCTGCACTATTTCTAGTTTATGTGACTTACCGAGAGAGGTGGTCCTGTCTTAGGGAAGAGCCTCTGGGGAGAAGGGGCGAGAGGTCTCAGGCTCCTGCCCTTTCCCTCCACGTGGGGCTCCTGTGTTAATGCTGGCGGTTCGGGTCCTAAGTGAGTCTCCCTCTTCTGAGAGGGAGCCTTCATTTGGCCATGGGTGCGGGGTCCTGGGGCCCAAACGCTCCCTTACAGACAGTGTGAGCTGTTACTCCTGTTTTTATCCATCTCCCCGCATCTGCGCAGCCGCTTGGGCCCCAGGCTCTGCTCTTTCTAGAATTGCTCCCCCACCCCTTCCTGGTGGCTCCGCCTGGTAGAGGCTTCAGCTTCATTGTCTTTGCTCCTTATTCCCTGCGTATTCATCCACTTTCCAGATCCCAGTCCCGTGTTGACAACTCTTGTTTGTTGTTCTCTCTCCTCTCCGCTTAGTGCTTGTGGGTTTGTGCCATTTTATTTTGTGTGTCATTTTGGTGCAGTTTCTGTAAACGCCTGCTAATTCTGTGATGTTTAATACAAGGTTTCTTCCGTTCCTTTTTTAAACTTTTGAGTATTTACTACCTTTGTTCTTTTTAATTGAAGTATAGTTGATTTACAATGTTGTGTTCAAATGTACAGCAAACCTATTCAATTATATGTGTACACACATGTATATTCTTTTTCAGACTCTTTTCCATTATAGGTTATTACAAGATATCGAATATAGTTCCGTGTGCTGCACAGTAGAACCTTGTTGTTCATTTATTTTATGTATAGTAATATGTATCTTTTAATCCCAACTCCCAATTTATCCCTCCACCATTACCTTTGCTTTTTAAATTGAGTATAGTATAAATTTCATACCTTAGAAGTGCACATTTTCGTAGTTTTTAACAGACTCACCAAGGTGTGCTACCACCAGCACGATCTAATTACAGAATATTTTCTTCGCCCCTAAAGGACCCCACACCCATTATCAGTCACTTGTGTTCCCTCTCTCCTCAGCCCTGGGGACACTGGTCCACTTTCTGCCCCTGCAGGTTTGCCTGTTCTGGACATTTAGCACCCGTGGGATCACACATATGTGACCTTCTGTGTTGGGCTTCTTCCCCTGAGCTGAATGTTTTCCAGGATCATCCGTGTCATAGCCGCGTCAGCGCTTCCTCCCTTTTTGTGGCGAGGAACATCCCGATATAAGGGACCCCCGCACGTGGTTCATCCATTTGTCGTTGGGAGGTGGACACTGGGTTGTCCACTTCCTGACCGCCGTGGACGGTGCTGCTGGGAGCGTCCACGTCAAGTGCGGATGCAGACAGGTGCCTTCAGTTCTCCTGGGTCTGTGCCTGCGAGCGGGGGCTGGGTCATGTGGCGGCCTTCGGGGTAACTTTGCAGCAGCTGCCAGACTGTCAGTGGTTGTACCACTTTATAGTCCCACCAGCAGTGTCTGAAGATTCCAGTTTTTTCCCATGTCCTTGCTGACATCTGTTATTTTCTGTTTCTCCTTACTTTTATTATTATAAGTATTATCACTACTGTCGCCATCCTAAGTGGGTGTGGTGTGATGTCTCATTGTGGTTTTATTTGCATTTTTCTTTTCTATTCCTTATTCTATTTTTCTGTATTTTTTTTCTTTTAAAATCCCAGTGTTTTATCTTTGTTTTGTTTTTCTTTTTTGGGGGGGGGAGAGATTAGATTTTATTTTTACTTATTTATTTTTTTTAACGGAGGTACTGGGGGTTGAACCCAGGACCTCGTGCATGCTGAGCACGCGCTCTACCCCTGAGCCCCACCTTCCCCCTTGCATTTTCCTAACGACTAATGATGCTGAGCTGCTCTTCCTGTGCTTATGGGCCGTTTCTATACTTTGATTAGCCAAATATGTCCTAAAATCTTTTGCATATTTTTAAATTGTTTTTGAATTGCTGAGTTGTAGAAATTCTATATGTAATAGTCTGAATACTAGTCCCTTCTCCAGTATACAATTTGCAAATACTTTATTCTGTTACATACATTTTATTTTCACTTTCTTGTTTGTGTCTTTTGATGCACAAAAATTGTTATTTTTCAGGAAGTCCAGTTTATCTGTGTTTTTGTTGTTGCCTGTGATTTTTGGTGTCATATTCATGAAATCGTTGCCAAATCCATGAAGATTTTTTCCAGTGTTTAGTTTTAGCTCTTGAGTGTATGTCTTTGATCCATTCAAAATTAATTTTTGTATGTGGTATAAAATGAGACTCTAAGTTCATTCTCCTGTGTGTGGAGATCAGTTTCCCCAGCACCACATGTTTCAACGACTGTTCTTTTCTCTTTGACTTGTCTTGGCACCCTTGCCGAAAGTTCTTCCATTGCTTTCGGATGAGTTCCCACTCATGATCTTAAAGCCTCTCTGATCCTCTGATCAGTAACACACTAAGCCTAGTCCTTCCCAGCTGTGTCTTCCCAGCTGAGACCCCATGTGCCCCTGTGAAGGGGGAAGGCTTTTACTCAATGCCATCCCTCATGACATTTCCTTATGTGTTGTTTTTTCTCATTTATGTCATTTTGAGCCTCACGCATTACATGGGCAAGATATGTTAGCTTGAAACAGACTCGGTCAGCGATGTTGTTTATTGCCTAAAGTGGTTACCTGACTGGCATGGAGGAAGGCAGTGACATTTCACACGGGCTTCTAATTATTTTTGGTGCTACAACCTCACAGTTCCAAATGTTGGACACTTTGTAAAGAAGCCTGGTAAGACGTCCATAACCACGAGGTGCAGAGGGTGTAAGCATGCACCGAAAAGCAGACTTAAACGCAGCAAAGAGGGGAATGTCATAAAAACAAATTCTTGTACCTGGGGATTAAATTTCCTGTTTGGGTAACAGATGTGAATTTAGAAAGTGAAATGTCAGGAAACTTGGATCAAGGTGAAAATGATGCATTCTGGAAAAAGATGACATGGACAGAGTTGCACGTGGAATGGAAGGGTCTGAATGACACGGTTAGACTAGCTGTGAAAGAGGAAAACCAGCAATGTATTTAAGTTAATATATAATTTCATAAATGTTATTTGAAAATCAATATATGTACATATATAAACGTACTAAATATTTTAAGTAGAAAGTTGACTGTTTCACTTATATTCTCAAAAGTCTTTATAGCTTTAACAAAAAACTTCCCTTGGACTTCTCATCTTTGAAATGGGTGACGCCTCCGTGTCTGCAGCGCGGCCCCTCGGGCGCAGGGCAGCTTCCGGGGAGCAGCTCTGTCTGGCCTCCGGCCTCCACCCGCGTGCACCCCGCACCCGCGTGTGTGAGGAGTGCGGCTGCGCTGCGTGCGGGAAGGCAGTTGTGTCGCAGCTCGGCCCGGCGGGACGAGGTCGCAGCTTGGAAGCGTGTTTTTGTGCCTTAGGTAGGCGGGCTCCTCCAAGTCACCAGTTCCGGCTGTGATGCTCTGAGTTACGATGCGTCTGAACACATGCCGTCCAGGGACTTGCTGTGACTCGGAGAGCGTGCTTATGGGGGAAGGTGAGTGCCTGTGACCTGTGTTGTTCGCGTGTTGTTTTCCAGGAGTGTGTGTGACAGAGTCAAGCTCGCCCTTGAAAGTGGAATATGTTCCATGTGGCATGACACTGAGTTTTACCCTTGGGTCCGTGATGTGGTGTCAGCTGGGAGCAGCGCTTTGAAGAGAAGACAGACCCTGGGAAGGGAGACCATAGCAAGGAAAGGAAGCCGACACAGTGCTGGGGTCCTGCGGGAACCTCACTCCTGGGCGGCTCTTGAAAGTCACCTGTAGTCGAGTTAGAGTTTGAAGAAGCAGGTCCAAACTGGGGCAGAAATGTTTCTCCGTGGCTTTTTCCCTTGAACTTTGAGGAACGTGGATGCCTTAGAACCGTGTCCCCCTAAGTGTTCCCCAGTTTTAGTCCCCAAGGTCCTCATCCCGCCATTTTGCAAAGAAGCCGGGTAGGGGTCTGAAGAGCTGGGCCTGTTGTTCTGTAAGTGAGGACCAGCCCCGTGCAGGGCCCCGAGCTAACTCTGCCACCTGGCCTGGCCCTGCTGACTGTCCTGTCACGTGTGTGTGGGTGCAGGAGCCTGTGTGCACGTGTGCAGGAGGTGTGAGCGTGTGTGCAGGAGGTGTGTGTTCTGTGTGCCGCTTGGCATTCCAGCACCCTGAGGTCCGAGTTCTGTCTGCCGCCTCCCAGATTCCGAGGCTGCAGCACTTAAGTTCTCTGGTCTCAGTTTCTCACCTAAATTAACAATCAGGGTTTACCTGAGCAAACACACTTAGCAGGAAACTAATTTTATTGCCTCCCCCAGGCGATCTCCCTCGGCCCTCCTCGGATATGTCAAACGGAGAGGGCCGCGCGGAGCTGACGCCCAGGCGACCCCACAGGTGCGCCCCCGCGGCCGCGCCGCTGCAGGACCGGGGTCACCTGCGTGCTGGGCAGCCTTGCGTGTGCCCCGCCCACGTCACAGGTCCCTACTGCCAGCAGGACCAGAGGCACAGGTAGGCGTGGGGTTGAGCTGGCTGGAGCGGGGGGGTGGGGTGGGGGGGTGGGGTGTGTGTGTGCAGTGGGCGGGACCAGCAGTGGGCTGGGGGCGGGGTGAGGGGGGAAGTGCAAGGGGCGGGGCCTGGGTGAGGGGCGGGGTGCTGGGGCGGGGCCGGGGCGGAGCTCCGGCCTCTCTAACGCCAGGCCTTGGCCTCCTCAGCGAATGCGGAGACCTGGTGTCCGGATCCTGGACCTTCTGCGGCTGCCGCCCCTGCAGGCGCGTCTTTGAGGCCCTGCACTGCCTCCCCAGCCAGACACCCGGCCGCTGCTGTAAGCGGATCCGCCTCCTGGGCTCACAGTCCACACACGCATGCAGTTGTTCCTTTATAATACAGATCCATAGAAATCTGCCTGTGCCAGGAGACACAAGAATGAGCAATCTGGGTCAGTTCATCCCTAGGGAAAGTCACATTCGCTGTGAATCACAGTTATTTTTTTTTAATATCAGTATTACCATTAAAAAATTTATTCCTAAATTTCCCACATCTCAATTACTGGGTTTCAACGTGATGTCCAAACTGTGTCCTTATGTGTCCTTTACAGAGAGCAGAATTTGGGCCACGCACAAGCTGGTAAGCAGAGCCACCCCAGGCAGACAGGTTCCCTAAAATAATCTCTCTGTCGGATTTCTCTGCACTACATCAACACCATGTTCTCAACTGTGACATGCGAAGGGCACCCTGCGGCAGGACGGGAACAGGCCTGGATGGCCAGGCGCTGCCCTTCAAGGCCACCGCGTCCGTGCCCCCTGGGAAGGAAGGTGCCTTGTACCCACGGCTCAGGCCTGCCACGTAAATAGATAAAAGCCAGCGGGGTGTGGAGAACATGCGGGGTGAACACTCATTTTGTGAAGATTCTCAGCAGTTTCCAACTCAATGCAAATGTCTCCCTTGTGAAACTGAGTAAGGAATATGGATTTCCTAGGTCCGAACACAGCCGCTCTGCTGAGACGGCGTCTGGGGCAGAGCCCAGGGGCACAGGTGAAGGAGGCACAGAGCTTGCACCCCTCGTCCTTGCTCCGGCCCCTATTCAGTAAGCGCTGGCCGGGGCAGCGGGGAGGGGCACAGCTGACGGCAGCACAGCCCTTCAGCCCCCTTTGTTAGCCCTGGGCCTTGGGGAGCCCCTCCTCCAGCTCTCCTGTTCCTCCCTGCACTGCAGTCAGCTCTGGGCAAATCCCACAATCTAAGGCACACTTAATAGTAGCAGAAGCCTCCAGTCCCACTTCGCATCCCCTCGTGCACTGTCCCGACCGCAGTGGAGGGCAGCTCTTGTGGGGTGGAGCCCTTCAAGCCACCTTCCTGCCCCCACCGTTTCGGGGGGATGCCCTGGGTGGGCCATGAATGGAGGACACAGTTCATGAATGTTCAGCTTTAAAGCCACCTTCCCACCCCTCCTTCCCTCTTCTGCCCCCTTGGGGAGGATTAGCAGTCTAGGGACGCTCTTAATGCGGATGCAGCCCTTCAGCCCCACTTCAGACCCCCTTGTGCACTGTCCTGACTGCAGGAGAAGGGCGGCCTTGTCAGGTGGAGCCCTGCAGCCCCGCTTCCTTCTCCCCCTTCTTCTCAGCCAGCTCTGCCTGGTGCCAGCAGTGCCTGTAGGGGCGAGTGTGATTATAGTGCAATGTCCTCTTCCTCCCGCCCTCTCCTACTGGGCTCTCCATTTGCTGGTCCTGCTCACTGGCTGCTCCTTCCATCCCCCAGAGAAAGGAGGACATGAATTATGAAATAGGCATTGGAATTGCAGGTGGTAGCTGTGTAGCCCTGCGGGTGAAGTCATTTCCCGCTCATCACTGGGGCTCCCAGCATCGGAATGGGGAAGGGGCTAGCTGGGATCATTTCCAGTCTCCTAAGCAATGCCAGCTTGGGTTCAGAAGCAGGAGAGCAAGGGCTGGGGATATCTGCTCACAATTTCACATCCTTGGAAACATCCAAGACTGGGACTGCTGTCTGCCAAGGACAGTGACAGTGACTCCAAAAATATGGCTTCTGCTTATAAAAGTTGAACAAAATAGTGCAGGCATCTTTCAGAGTAATTTGTCATTTGCGGAAGGGTGGTAATGCTTTGTATTCTTTGACCCATTGATCCTGCTTCAGTGTGGGTGGCGACGGTGGTGGCTGTGCTGACAGCGGTCATGATGATGTGAGGATGACACTGATCGTGATACCTGTCTGTTAGCTCTCAGTATATTTCAGGCACTTGATACACTTAATCCCATTCAATTCTCCTAACAAGCCTATGAAATAGGCATTATACCTTTTACATTTGAGGAAACTGAAGTTTAGAGTGGTTAACTCCTACAGCTAGTAAACAGGATGATTCTTTTTTTTCCCTTAAGAGGTAATCACCAGAGGTTAGTTATTAATTTAGAAACACTATGATATTTAAATATTATTACATTTAAATTATTTAAAGATATTTTAGGTTAATATACTGTAGCATATTGATATAAACATTGACACAATGATAATTCATATATAATTAATGTTAGTCTGTGAATAAAACTGCTACCATTCACAGAGTACATAAGCACATCCCTGAACTATGTCAAACACTTGTTTTTTAAATTGAGATATAATTGCCGTATAACATTATATTGGCTTTAGGTACACAGCACAATGATTTGTATATACTGAGAAATGATCATTACAGCGAGTCTAGCTAACATTCATCACCACATGTAGCCATACTTTTTTTTCCTGTGATGAGAACTTTTAAGATCTAATCTCTTAGAAACTTTCAAATATGCAGTACAGTATTATTATCTATAGTCACCGTGCTGCACATTACATCCCCAGGACTTATTTATTTTATAAATGGAAGTTCGTACCTTTTGACCCCTCCACCCATTTCACTCCCTGCCTGACCTTTGGCAACCACTAGGCTGTTCTCTGTATCTATAAGTTTGGTTTCTTTCTTTCTTTTCTTTTCTTTTTTAGATTCCACAGAAAAGTGAGATCAGATGGTATTTGTCTTTTTTGTCTGACTTATTTTGCTTAACAGATGCTTTCAGGGTCCACCTATGTTGTTGCAAATGGCAAGATTTTCTTTTTTTTTAAATGTCTGAACAATATTTTATTATACATCTCACCTTTTCTTTATCAATAATATATATTGCACATATATCTCACACTTCTTTAATCTATTCATCCATCAGGAGATATTTAGGTGCTTCTATGTCTTGGCTATTGTAATAATGTGCAATGAGCACGTATCTTTTCAAGTTAGTGTGTTCATTGCTTTCAGATAAATACCCAAAAATGGAATTGCTGGATCATATGGTAGTTCTATTTTTAATATTTTGAGGAACCTCCATACTGGTTTCCATAGTGGCTGCACGAATGTACATTCCCACCAAAAGTGCACAAGGGCTTGGTGTCTGAATCTTAACCCCTTTACCATTCTGTACTCGTTCTGCAATTACCAGTCTAAAATGAAGAAGTTTTTTTTTTTTAGTGTTTTTTTAACACTAAAATGTTATTATGAATATAATCAGAACTTTTATTGGCAAAATCACTTTTTTTTATTGAATTTTTCTCTGAGCCACTGAGTAATTTGCCCCAAATACGTCTTTTTTAAACTGAATGAAAGAATCTTTAAATTCTATAGTGCTTACATTTTTCAAAAGTTTCACACACATGATTTCATATAATACCATAATAATCTGTTTATTTACCCCTATCTCTTATTGCCCCTCCCCCTTCCCTCTCCCCACTGGTAACCACAAGTTTGTTCTCTGTATCTGTGAGTCTGCTTCTTTATTGTTTTATTCTCTAGTTTTTTGTATTTTTTAGATTCCACATATTAGTGATATCATACAGAATTTGTTTTTGTCTGGCTCATTTCACTTAGCATAATACCCTCTAAGTCCATCCATGTCAGTTTCCCTGGAGCCCCCCCCACTCTCCTCTTCTCTCAACTGTGACCAAGGTCCCTACATCCACCTCCTTAACACCTCTCTTCCTTCTCCTTCCTCTATTCCCATTTCTACTGTTTCAATGTAAGTCATCTTTTTTCCAGGTTTACTGTAATAGTCTTTTAACATCTGTGGTAGGCAGAATTTTAAAGATATCTCCCTAGACCTCTGGAATGGGAGAAAATATTTGCAAATGATGCAACTAACAAAGGTGTAATTTCCAAATATATAGAAACAGCTCATACAACTTAATGACAAAAAATAAAATAAAATAAACAACCCAATCCAAAAATGAGCAGAGGACCTAAACAAGCAATTCTCCAATGAAGACATACAAATGGCCAATAGACACATGAAAAATGCTCAATATCTCTAATTATCACAGAAATGCAGATCAAAACTACAATGAGATGTCACCTCACACCAGTCAGAATGGCCATCATTAAAAAGTCCACAAATGATAAATGCTGGAGAGGGCTGTGGAGAAAAGGGAACTTCCCCCTACACTGCTGGTGGGAACGTAGTTTGGTGCAGCCATTGTGGAAATCAGTATGGTGATTCCTCAAAAAATGAAAAATAGACTTACTATGTGAACCAACAATCCCACTCCTGTGCCTATATCCAGAAGGAACCTGAATTCAAAGAGAAACATGCACCCCAACGTTCACAGCAGCACTATGTACAATAGCCAACAAATGGAAGCAACCTAAACATCCATTGAGAGATGGCTGGATTAAGACAATGTGATATATTTATGCTATAGAATACCACTCAGTGACTTAAAAAATAATAAAATGCCATTTACAGCAACACAGATGGACCTGGAGATCATCAGTCTAAGTGAAATAAGCCAGAGAGAGAAAGAAAAATGCCATATGGTATCACTTAATGTGGAAGCTAAAAAACAAGAAAAAAAAAAAAAAAAACCAAAAAGGACACTAATGAACTCATCCACAAAACAGAAACAGACTCACAGACATAGTAAACAATCTTATGTTTACCAGGGGAAAGAGGGTGGGAGGGGATAAATTTGGGAGTTTGAGATTTACAAATGTTAGCCACTATATATAAAAACAGATAAAAAATTTCTTTTGTGTAGCACAGGGACCTATATTCAATGTCTTGTAATAACCTTTAATGAAATGAATATATGCATATATATGCATGCCTGGGACATTTGCTGTACACCAGAAATTGACACATTGTAACTGACTATACTTCAATAAAAATAAAAAAAAGTAAATAAAGATATCCCCCTGGGATTCCTGTCTCCTGGTATTCAATTGCTCACCCATCTAGGTAACACTGTAAAGGGACCATGCAGATGTAATTCAGGTTACTAGTCAGTTGACAAAAGATCGGGAGCAATTCTAAGCATGACAAGGATCTGGCACACCATTGCTCATCCTGAGAGGAAAGGCCCATGTCCTAGAACTAAAAAGAAATCTCGAAGTTGAGGGTGGCCCCCAACCAACAGCCAACAAGGAAACCAAATCCTACAACCACCAGGAACTGAATTCTGCCAACAACCTGAATGAGCGTGGAAATGGATTCTTCCCAGACTATCAGTAAGAACCCAGCCAGCCTTATAAAATCCAGAGCAGAGAAACCAGAAGAGCCAACTCAGACTTCTGACTTACGGAACGGTGAGATAATAAATTCCCGTCATTTTAAGCTGCTAAGTTTGAGGCCATTTGTAATGGCAACCAGAGGAAGCCAGCACGACTTGTCTCCCCACTTTGAGTCCCACTCTTTCAGTCTAATCTTCCAGTTGCCGCCAGAGTGAGCTTTTAAAATGACACATCTGATTATCTAGTCTGCTGCTTGTTAACACAAGTTTCATCTGTAATATATCATCTACATATAATTTTATAAAGATCACTGTGTGTCTGACTTGGGTTTGCATCAATTTTATGAGTTTTGCTTTTAGGTTTGATCAGCCCTCATTCTCAGGTGGTTCTTCCACATCTGATGGAGAAAAAACAAGGGGACACATCTATAAATGGAGTGGGCTGTATGTTCAGTTAAGAAGGGAATTATGATTGTGTAGAGACCAGAACTTCAACTAAGACCGTGGTTATGAAAATGAGAAAAAGGGGAGGACTGGAAGACGTACAGAGAAAAATGAAACAGGTATCTGTTTTTGTTATACATGTGTGTGTATAAATACACACACGTATTTTTAATGTATTTTTAAAATTTACATCCCTTGTCTCCGGGCCCTGGGGGGGAGGGATCCCAAGACCAGGGTTTCCCCAACATGGTCGCAGGGGGGCTCCATTCTAGAACGGGGTGGGAGACCCACCTGCCCGGCCCCATCCCACAGCAAAAGAGGGATGAGAATAGGGTCTCCGTCCCACAGTGCCACAGTCCCACAGTCCGACAGCGAAGTCCCTGGCACTTCTCTTCCCGGGGCCCCAGGTGGGGGCAGAGGTGGCAGCAGAAACCACGGAGGCTGCGGGGGTAGAGGGGGTTCCGAGGTCCAGGGAGGCCCGACTTCAGAAGCGGAGAAACCGCCGCTTTGTTTGCCAGCTGGAGACGGGTGTGAAACGGCTGTCTCAGGGCACCCCCTCCCCCGTGAGGCCTTTTCTTTCTGGGGCGTGTGAAACTGACTTTTTTTGAGGAGTAGGAAACCGTACTTTTTTGTGGGGTAGCTGAAACCGATTTTAAGGCAGACAGAGGGGTGGAGGGCTAAAACAGGCTTTTCTAGGGGAGCTGAGGGAGTTCTGGGGTGTCACAACGACTTTGGGGAACTCGAAGCAGACTAGGAAGATGTGTGAAGCCAGTTAGGGAAAAGGAAAGCAAGGAAAGTCTTCCTTTGGCGGGACGGGTGGGAGGAGGCCCCGAAAACCAATCTCCAACCACCCCCCGCAGCGGGCGCGGCCCGGGAGCCCTTTGAAGCTCGGGGTGCAGCCGCCGCCACCGCGCTGCTGGCCGGAAGCCGCCGCCCGCGCCCGGGTAACGCGGGGCAGATGTGTCCCCAGGACCCCAAGCTCCCGACCCCGACCCCGGCCGGAGCCCGCAGGCGCCCGGCGCACCTTCCCCGCAGACAGAAGGACGCCCCCTCTCCCTCGCTCGCCCCCCTCCAAACTCCGGCGCCGGCCGGGCCCCCGGGGGAGGGGCGCCCCCGGTCCCCGCGCCGCTGCCCCGTCACGAAGTTGGGCGGCCCGGCGGCGCCCCCCGCGCCCCGGCCAGGATCCGCAAAGCTTCCCGAAGTGCCGGCCGGCGGGGGCGCGCGGCCCGATCGCACCCTCCACGTCGCCGGCGCCCACTGGTGCGCCAAGTTGCAGGACAATGACTCTGGCCGCGCTGCCCCCTGCCCGGCCCGCGACCCGTTGCCAGTGTGGGACAGGTAACCTTCTGTATTAGTTTGTTTCCACCTACAAGCATGATAACAGTTATCTTCCGCTGCCTGGGTGGCGGTACCTCAAACAGAAGCAGCTCCCCTGCCGCGTAGCACCCAAGATTCACGCCCCAGGGGCGCAGGGGCCGGAGGCAGGCTCTGTTGGTGGGCCAGGGAAGTGTCTTTCGCTGTTCAACAGTCCCCAGGCTGGGCCGATCACAGGTCACACCACCCCGTGACTGTCACCTCTCTCCCCTGAAGACTGGGACCCATGGTGTACAAGATCCAGACAATTTGCTGTTTTCTAGCAGATTTGCTCAAATTCACAAAATATCCAATTATGTTGCTCTAAAATAAGCTGTTATTTTATGTATAATTTTCTCTTAACGCATCAGGATTTCATTACTGGTCATATAAAATGCCTCAGACCCCTCTCGTAGAAATAACACTGACAAGTAACAAAATACAGAAGAAAGAAAGAAAGGCAAGTCATACCTTTTGGCACTGTTTTGTCTAGTTTGTTGCTTTGTGAGCTCTTCCAAAGCAAGAACTGGGCTGTGGAACAGCAGCCTGCTTCTCCTGATACCCTTTGCTTCACGGCAGTTAGACTACTCCATTCTTGAACAAACCTCAAAATCTGGCAGAAAATGAGATGATGAAAAGGGTATACGGCTCACCAAGCATCTTCCTTTGAAAGTGAGACTACTCATAACATCAGAAAACTAATGTTTTATTGTATCCCACCCTGGCTTTGAGTTCCACAGTTTAAAGCTTTCCCCAGTTTGCTACAGTTTTCCTGTCTTTACTGTGAAGTCTACAGGCCAGCTCTGCGGAGGTCTCTTTCAAGGCAAAAGCTCTCAAAAGGCACATTTCAGGACACTCAGTACACATCCTGAGTGGCTGACAGCAATAAGGTGTTTGTTGAGACCAAAAGAGGTCTGGCTGTTGGAAGCACAGATCCACCAGTGGCCAAGGCAAAACTGGCCTTGGGGACAGCAGGTCTCGCGGTGGTGACAGAGCGACAGTGCAACATCTGAGAATCATGTGTACTTGACTAAAATTATCACAGGATAAAACCATCCATAACACATCCGGGACATTTCACGAGGGGGACTATTACTCTTATTAGTTAATGATGCACAATTGGCTATTTTCTGGCAAGCGGAGAATCAAGATTAGATGAAACAAACAAACAAACAAAAGGGCTCATGGCTACTGTTCCTTTAAGACAGGTGCAGCTGACCACGCGCAATGTTTAATTTCCACTCAAAAGGCAAAAACATAAACACTATTTTCTTGTAAAAAGTGGTGTCCTGCATGCTGGGTTGGCCACTGCACATACTGACCTTTCTTGACAATGAGAAACAGACCACAGATCAGAAGGAAGGCCTCCCCAGCAGGCACTTTGCCCGCAGCTGCACACTGGTGCTTCCAACCTCAAATCTACAGTCACCCAACATGGTGTTAACCCTGCTCTCAGAACCTGTCAGTGTTAGAATTTAATCTACAAAGATACAATGTGATTCTGTCAGACACAAACATTACAGCTGCTAATCCTGTGAATGAAGAATTGAATGATGTGAGGATGCTTCTAGCCACAGAAACAGCAAACCCTAGGTGTGATCATTCGCCAAGAAAACAGATTTCATGTTTATTCTTAGCACCAGGGTAATTCATAGGCCCTGCCTGGGCTGATGAAAATGCAACCAGTGATTTGACTCTGCAACAGGTCACAAAGTGCTCTGCTTTTATGAAACTCAAAAATGGTCATTAAAATTACTCAACAAATACTCATTTACAACAAACATACGGGACCATTCTTACCAGGGAGCCATTTTGTTTCAGCTGAAAGCTTGCTGGTAAATCTTCCCAAAGGTCTAATTTTATATCCAAAGGAGTAAAATTACAGTTCATCTTGCTTCCATCCTGATAGAGATTAGGAAGACATCATTAATCCGCTTTGTCTGTAGGCACTACTAGTTATTCTAAAAGCAAAGAGTTCTCTTCTGGCATAACATGCCCGGGCTCCCCAAAGAGAAACTGAGGTGGCACCTTCCAGACCGGATTCTATGCACACAGCTCCCAGGAAGGATGCTGCGCAGAGCAGGAGGCCCAGGCACTCCACTGCCCTGAGGGTCCCGCCACGTTCAGTCTTAAGGGTAAACAACATCATGGAGAAGGGTGTGGTCAGTTACACATGAGGTTTAAACATGAAGTGTTTCTTTTATAAAAAGAAAGAACAATCTCTGTACATGGAAGTCTCCTGTACAAACAAGAGTTGAACCCACATTCTATCTAATTCTCTCAGCCAAACAGAAAGGTTACGTCTCCCACGATCACTTTGGGAAAAAACATTCGAAGGGTACCTACATATTGATTAAGAGTTTAGATATGTAACTGTTGTTCTAAACTCTGCATTTAGACATGGGATTCTGGCTGAAGTGAGCATTTCTTTAGCGGCATACTATTAACACGACATAGGATGCTAAACATCTGTTTCTGCGCTTCCTTCTAAGGGGGTGTTCTCACTGGCAGCGAATGAGGGTTTTCACCTACATTTCTGCTTCTAGATTTTATTTCAGCTCTCCTAGGGGCAAAAGGAAAGCTTCCATCTGAAAGCTCTGTAGCTGTGAAAAACCCTGTTGACATTTCATCTGCTTAGTGTCTGATGTTTCAAAAGTTGACTGAACAGCATTCTATGGTAAGGGGACTTGTAAGTATTTAGAAGAGTCATAAAAATGCACTTGAGGCCCTGGAGAGGAGGTCAGGGTGGTGAGGCGGCCTGTGCTGCACAGGCCGGGTCGCAGAGCCGGAGTGTGGCTCGGGGAGGCTGTTGTGGTATATTCTTGGTGGCAGACACACCCCACTCTCTGCCACGACTTCGCAGGGTCTCTCTGATCTCCAACCAGAGAGGGAAATACTGATCAGATGGTCCAGTGCAGAGCCTTCACTGTGCAGAGTGAAATGGTTAGAGTTTAAGGGCTTCTGAGTTCCTGTGTGTGCTCTGCCTTCCTGCTTCCTGACCTTCAAGCTCTTGGAGGATGATTTCTCTTTATGCTCCTGTGATGGTCAGACAAGCAGGGCCTGGAACTGCCCCTATGGGGTGGAGGGGGAGGCTGAGGCACTTGGACCTGTCTCAAGGTGAGCATGGGGTCCCTGGTGCCCCCCAAGTCTAGAGGTTCCACCTGGTGGACGAGGGTCCAAGCTTTTAAGAGAAGCACTGTGCACAGCCTGCTTCACTCTGGATGGTGGGCCCATGATGAAGGCTGCTTGGGGCTTCTGGTACTCATAACCCTAGCCCTCTCCTAATCTTCTAGCAATATCTTCTGATCTTCAGTTAGAACTGAAGAGTACCACGTGGCTCACCATCCATCTGTACCTAATATCTGGGTCAGCAGAATGCCTGTGACTGAGTTTGGGCAGCTCTAACATAACTTCAAAAAGGCATTCTTTCAATAGAATGGCCCGTGAGTTTAAAGAAGTCACAAGTATTATTTTATGATACTTAGAAAGATTAGAAATTTGAACCTAAATAAGCAATTCTCCAATGAAGACATACAAATGACAAATAGGCACATGAAAAAAATGCTCAATATCACTAATTATCACAGAAATGCAAATTAAAACTACAATGAGGTATCACCTCACACTAGTCAGAATGGCCATCATTCAAAAGTCCACAAATGATAAATGCTGGAGAGGGTGAGGAGAAAAGGAAACCTTCCTACATTCTTGGCAGGAATGTAGTTTGGTGCAGCCATTATGGAAAACAGTATGGAGATTCTTCAAAAAACTAAAAGTAGACTTACCAAATGGCCCAGAAATCCCAATTCAAAAAGATACAGGCACCCACAGCAGCACTATTTAGAACAACCAAGACATGGAAACAACCTAAATGTCCATTGACAGATGACTGGATAAGGAAGTTGTGGTATATTTATACAATGGAATACTACTCAGCCATAAAAAAGAATGAAATAATGCCATTTGCAGCAACATGGATGGACCTGGAGATTGTCATTCTAAGAGAAATAAGCCAGAAAGGGAAAGAAAAATATCATATGATATTACTTACACGTGGAATCTAAAAAAAAGAAAAAAAAGACAAATGAACTTATTTACAAAACAGAAACAGACTCACAGACATAGAAAACAAATTTATGGCTACTGGGGAAGGAAGAGGGTGGAAAGGGAAAATTGGGAGTTTGAAATTTGCAGATACTAATATATATAAAACAGATAAGAAACAGTTCATACTGTATAGCACAGGGAACTATATTCAATATTTTATAGTAACTTATGGTTAAAAAGAATGTGAAAATGAATTTATGTATGTATATGTATGACTGAAGCATTATTCTGTACACCAGAAATTGACACATTGTAAACCAACTATACATCAATAAAAAAATATATACACACAAAAAAAGTTGAAACTGTAGACCAAACACAAGGGTCCATAATCGCAGACACTTTTTCCCTCAAATACACTAGTTAACCTGGGCCAAGGGTTCTCATATGTTCTCCAAGACCCTTTCTGGGGGTCCAGAGTCACAAGTGTTTTCTTCGTAACAGTGAAACATTATTTGCCTTTTTCACTCCTGTTCTCTCATGAATGTACGGTGAAGTTTTCCACGCACAGGCAGAGATGATAGTCCCACTGTCTTCAATTAAGACTTTAGAGAAAATTGCTAAAAATGTAAAACAATGCCAATCTCCTTATTAAATGTCATTTTTGTTTTGGAAAATGTATTTTTAAATAAATGTAAACTTTTAATATAAATATGTAATGGATTAATTATTGCTACTTTGAATGAATTCATAAATGAATATTTTAGTTTCCAGTTTATTTTCAAATACAATAAATATATATATAGATACAACTCACATAAACAAGTTCTTTTTTATTTTCTATTTTTAGAATATATTTTGATTTTTTAAAAATCCATTATTTAATTGTACACATTACAAATATATATTGTAGTAGCACTTAATGGTGTGTTATGGCATAAACACCATCAACGTCGGCATTAGTTGATAGCATGTAACATACACACTATTACATGACAGGTACATAAAATAGGTTTTCTCTTGTCTTCGGTTTTTAAGAAGGGGAACCACGACGTGTTCATCCTGGTTTTCTCCCTCGTCCAGCCCGTGGTCGCGAGTCGCGCTGCCGGGGACCTTCCCTGCTGACCCCCGCGCTGGGTGCGCGTCCCCACGTCTCTTCCTCCCGTGTCTTCCTTCCTGCGTCTGGTTTCCGTCTCTTCCAGTCACCCTGAGCTCTTGTACTTGTCAGTCTAGGACGCCTGTCTACTTGTCATCACAGCTGCGAATCTCTGCTGAGATGCTCTACCTTCCCGCCCGGCCTGCTGTCCTTCCAGCTAATGGACGCAGTGACACCGTCTCTTAGGCCTGTCCACCCTCCTGTCGGGGGTCTGCCCCGATGGCCTCCAATCCCAACTTCGCCTCGGAGCCCCGGGGGCCCCGCGATGGGCTTGGCTTCGCCCACACCAGACACACGAGATGCGCCCTCGGGAAGGGCTCTGCCGGCTCCCCCCCTCTCGGGCGCAGGGGAAGCCCCGCCGTGCAGGGTGCTGGCCGACACCCTCCCACGGCTGGTGCGCCCGCTCGTGCGGCTTTCTGGCCATCTGAAGGAGGAGAGCTGTGCGTGGACATGCAGGGAGCCGAGGGGCCTGGGGCCACAGGGCCCTTCCGAATGAGCTTGCCTGTGCTGGGGCTCCGGGATGGACGGGCGTTGGGTGGAACAGGGTGGTGGGAAGCGCGCCCTGCCTGTCGGGAAAGGCTGCCGGGCGGTCCTCCCTCTGCGCCCTGCCGTGGTCGTCCCTCAGTGGGAACAGCTGCTCCTCCACCTTGTCCCACTGCTCCAGGCAGCTCCACAGCCAGTTGGGGTTGACCACCTGCAGTTGCCCGCACCCATGTCCCTGGCGCACCTTCTCAGCACCAGCTGGGTGAGGATGCGCGGAGCGCCCTGGCGTGGTAGTGCTCCCGCGTCTTCTCTACTGGGAAGTCAGTGAGGCGGGTGTGTGTGTGTGTGTGTGTGTGTTGTGCAGCCCACTGAAGATGATGGCGACATTGGCCGGCACCCTGCTCCTGAGCTCAGGCACAATCTTTTGGGTGTTCGGGGCAGGGTGGGGTGGGGGTGGGGCTCCTGGGCCTCCCCCGGAAGGAAGCGGTCATACTTGGCATAGTAGTAAGAGTGTATGCGGGCCTGGATCTCCTCCAGATGCTCTAGGTGGCCGTCGGCTTCCTCCTCCTCCTCCATGCTTTGGTCCAGGGACTGGCCCACCGTAATGCCGGACTGCTGACTTTTCTGAGACTCCACCTTGGCAATTAGAGACAGAAAATGGAGATAGTGTATTTATTTTAACACTGCCTCCATTATTCTAAACCTCCTAACAACAGTAATTAAATACTTTAGCAAGTGTTTCCAGGTGCAATACGAACTTAATTTTCTTCTCAGAAAGGGGAACTTGTTCATAATTCAAGAGAAGACTGGGCTTATTATGTTATTCAGTTCTTCTTATTGTGATAAAATTGGGGGACAATGTAGTAGGTACACATAAAGCTAAATAATTGAAGTAAAAATTAATATGGGTGAGTTACATATTGTTATTTTGGGAAGTATACAGTCTGGTGGTTTCAATAGTATAAATCAGAATCTTTCTCTGTTTGCACCTTTACACACTGTCATTTGTGAGCAGGCAGTGTGTGGACAGAGAGGCCTGGTAACAGGAAGCAATGTTTATTCACCAGCAGTGAGGTTAAACATCCCACTCACATGCCAGACGTACTTTTCAGGGAGTTATGCTGCATCTCTGCTTTACTGACTGCGTAAGCCTAGTGTAGGGGGTTTGGAAGATACGGGTCACATCGTCCTTAAAGAGCTGTTTTTGCCCAGTGTTGTCCTTTATCCATCACAAAACTGCAGCAGATATTTTGGAAACATTTCTTTTAGCCATTTCCATTGACACCAAGTTTACGGTGAGTGGTATTGCTGCACATGTAGAGTTTAATCATGTTTTTAAAAATATTCTTTTTCTTATTATGAAAGTAATGGATATAGAACCCAGGGAATATTTAACAATGTGTAGAAGGAAACAGTTCTCATCCCACTGATAACATTGCACTGTGTGTTATTCTTTTTATTCTGTGTATGCATACGTATATGTAGGTAACCGTATATGTATGCACCGAATCTTGCATTTCAACATATGTATGCATGTATATGGATATACACACATACATGTGTATATGTGTGTGTTTGAATCTTGCATTTTCATGTTACATTGTCATTGGAAATTTTCCCATGTCGTTAATTGTGAAAAATGTTATGTTACTGGCTGCTTTCCAGTCCAGTGTTAAATATACTCTCATTCATCGCTCCATTCTCCTGTTAGGAATCATTGCTCTTTCCTGTTTTTAATATCATAGATTGAGTTGTAATGAATTAACTTCTCAGGAAAGTTAGTTTTATGTAGACTAGAGTGAACTATCTTCTTTAAGTTGACCATATTCTACCTAGTTTACCGGTTTCACGGCAAAGACAGTCCTTGTTTTATTTAAACATACTTAATATTCTTTACGATGTGCTACTTACAAATGAAATTACTTGCTTCTTTTAAAACCATAGATTTTTAAAAATTTCATTTCTTTATATTTGGCTGTGTTTTTCTGACCCTGTTTAACACTTTCTGCCTAAAACTTCTTCCTTCCAGGCCCCCATAACACGGCACTATCCAGGTTGACACCCTGCATCTGTGGCCAAGTTTCATTTTCTCCCCCTCACCCTTGGAGCAGCGCCTGGGGTGCAGGACTCAGTCTTCTCTCTGGCTCTTTTTGCTCGAGGAACTCATTCATTCTGAAGACCTCAGTACCCAGGGCCATGTGGCTGGAACCTATTTTGTTTATACATATCTTATCTCTTCCTTTAGACTGGGAAAGACTCTTGAATCACAGCACACACCATATGATTTCTCCCTTATTCCGTATACTAAATACTATGCTGTTAGCACTACTACTGCCACTGTTAACAGCATTCTCACTGGCCATTCACCACCTAGGCCAAGTATTTTGTGAAGCACTTTTTAATAGTCATCCAAATTAACCGTCACAAAATGTCTGTGAGATGAATAATATTATTCTTATTTCACAAATAAATAATGTGAGTTTCCAGGGTGCCAGGTATGTTGCCAAGGTCTGCATGACCCTACAGAGCAGATAGAACCTGCCACACCATTCAGCCTCATCACAAACCATAAAGCACACAGGCACACAGAGTGGTACCATCTTTACAAGTAGCTTCATTGTCAGTCAGTTGTTTTCTCTTAATAACTAATCCAAAGTTCAAAATAGAGCTTAACCATGGAGTTCAACAGTGGTCCTGAGAGAAGGCAATTCAGAATGTGAACCTAAAATGTGAGATGACAGGTAGTTCCCTTAAACTCGTATAGTTCCTGAATCCCTTGCCTGACTGCATCCCTCTCCAGCTTGCAAAACTTGCTTTTGTTATTCCATTCTGTTCTTTCCTGCCTCCTCATCCACTGGTGATGTGGGGTTGCGCATAAAGGATTTGTTGATGAGTGAAAAACACAGACACAGCTCTGCAGGCATGTGGGCCATGGGCCAGCGTTGTTGGTAATATAAATCCATTCCTGGAAAAGCTTTCTGTCTTAGGCTGTGCAGCTCCCCCGTTCATGCTGTCTGTTCACTTCTATGGCTCCAGGATGCCTCTCTCTTTCTTCTTCCACTTCTTTTTAACCAAAATTTCTCTCCTAAAGAATATGCTCTCATAGTTATTCTCCTGATTGAGGGAGAAAATCATAGCTGTTTTGAAGATTTTTTTTTTCTAGGCAGATTTCCTTTCCTGTTACAAAGATACAACACAAATTTAATTTTTAAAAAGCTGTGTCCAAAATTCTCCTTTAGGAATGAGGAAGTCCTAAGTTACAGTTCCACCGCACAGTGCGGTCCTGTTCTTGAGAATGTGAGCTTTCACGGTAGACATGGATTTTAGTCCCAGCTCTGTCACTTGGCCAAGTGGTTAACCTTTCAGAGGCTCAATTCCTTCATGTTTAAAATGGGAAAACCAAAATCCAGCTATATTTTATAGCTGAATCTGCAATTAATATCTTCTTTGTTTTGTAGTGTGAACAAAAATACTACAACCATATGAGTAAATGAAAAATACTGAAACCAAGGCATCAGTGGCTGCTGCCATTCCTCAGGGGACAGACCTGCAGGCCAGTCTCTGCAGCCACTCACAACGGTGCCCTCTGAGGGGACTCAGAATAATAAAGGACAAAATAAACCGCCCTAGATAGCTAGAGGCTTGTCAGAGGAATGAATACAATGAGCCCAAATGTTTGCTTCCTCCCATATATAGAAATGCACTGAATTCTTTAACTTGAGATGCCTGGTTTTCTTTGGATAACAAGCAATCTTTTATTGTTCCAACTACCTGGTCTCTGTTGTAAAGCTCCTATATATCCTGGCTCCTCCCCTAGCTCTTTGGAGCAGCCCCTCAGAGCCATCTGAGAGGCTATCATCCCGGCTCGAGTCCTCCCACCAAATAAACCATAACTCTTTTAACTTTTAGACTGCGCATTTATTTCAGTTGACAGTAGCAATAAGCAAAAAAAAAAGGGCAAGGGTAGAAGAAGGGAGCCCAGACAGCAACTGAGTGGAATTCTCTGCACCTACTGGGCCAGCAGGAGGCGCTATCAGGAACCTATACAGGGTCAGTAAATCCTAATTAATGCTAATAGGTACATCCTGTTTGACTGATATCTTGTTTATTAGCCGAAGATAATTATTGCATTTTAAACTAAACATGAATTACAACTGTCATTAGCCTTGTCAAACTGCTAAATTTGAAAAATGCTAGTACAATTTTCACTTCAAAAATCACATTATTGCCTTGATCCTTCCCCACATCCTTTCTCTTTATTGCTGCTTGCTGAACTGCCTATTACCTTTTTAATTCTGCGTCTTTGCTTCATAGCACACCCTCATTTGCATTCCTAAAATCAGATGTTCCTTTCATATAACGCAGTATCCTAATTAAAATTTTAAAAGATGCTTTGTGAATGAAGAGAATTTACATTGCCATAAAAAATGCTAAGAGGGATGCAGGGTGTTTCCTTTTTATATTTCAATGACACTTTCTCTCTAAATTATTTCTAGTTATGGAGTTAACCCTCTCAGCCTTCAGGGTGTATTAAAACTGTGGAAGAGGAATAGGCAGCAAAAAGAATTCAAGCGAAAAGAAAGTGTTGACTTCATAGTAAAATTCTGGGAAAAAAAATTCAGTGTATTTATTTTCTAATTAACTCCCACCAAGGTGTCTTATTTTCTTGACTGATTGTTTCATTTGGCCTCCTTCAATTTGCAGGGCAGGGCTAAGCACATTTTGGGTTCACAGCTCATTGCTTTTCTGTGTGTGGAAATCCAGTCCCTTGTTTCATTTGACTTTCTTTCCTTTCTTGATCTCCATTCTCATCCCACTTACTTTTACTGAGATGTTTGAAAGCCTTACAATTTTCTTTTAAATATCTTTTGTAATTATATGTATTTTAAGTTAGCTAAATGATGCCTTATTCTGATTCCTGCTCTCTTGACTCAACATTGTGATTCTGAGGTCTGGATGTTATTGCTGAATGTATCTGTAGTTCATTGCTTTTCAGCAACATTCAGTTCATTGTTCTCATCATTACTTTAGGAATAGACATCTGAGCTGTCCTCAACTTCCTTCACCCCCCTGCAATACCATCATAAACATCCTAGCAGAACCATGTGTGAACTTGGAGTTCGAGCGCCAGCTCACAGAGTGTACATTTAGTTTTTCTAAAATCTTTGATACAGCTTTACAGAAAGGCTGCATCAGTGTAGTCACTCTAGAATTCTTATTTTCCCCCACTTTTCAGAAGCATGTACTGTCATCCCCCTCTTCAATTTTTTTTTCTAATGGAAATGTGATAATTCATTAATTTACTTCCCGGTTCCAAGCACATATCCAGAGGAGATGAAACTGAACCCCCTAAATTCAAGATCCCTTACCAAATTTATGATGACCCTCTCTACCCAAGGCTTTATTCCCTTTCATGGCTCCTCTGAACACAACCCTGTGCCAGCTGAACCCTAGTCAACCAGAGTCAGGTGCCTGAAATTGCTGTTCTGGGCAACATCGTTCATGCACTAAAATTGCTATTACAGATGTCATCATTAATGTACAAACTCAGGATGTTTCTCCAGGTCCAGGTGCGCTAGCAGGCCCCTGGGCTGTGGGCCACCTGGCCAGAGAATCCTAAGCCAGCGACATCCTGACTCCTGAAATCATGATTAAGAAATATCATCCAAATTTCACAAGACAATGATTAATGTCAGCCTCTTTCTTCCTCCCCTTTAAAAACCCTTTAGCTCAGAGACCAGGTTGGAGTGGATCAGAGGCCTGTCTCCTGCTTCCTTGCTTGGCACCTTGCAGTGAACACTATCATTTCCTTCAGTTCTACTCAGTGTCAGTAGACTGGCTTTGCTGCTGGTTGGGTGATCTGATCCAAATTTTGATTCAATAACAGAGACTGAATAGTTGGAATCTGTACCCCTCTACCTACAAACAGTGTAGCCTCAGGCAAGTTTTAATCTCTCCAGCCTTCAGATCTTCACTGATGAAGGAGAAATAGCACTAGCACCTAATTCATATCGGTGCTGTGAAAATTATATGAGCAAAGGTAAATAAAAGAATTCTAAAGCATGTCTGATTCATTATAAGCCCGATTTATGTGCCACTGTCATTATTTGTTTATAAAAATGTAAACTCCATGAGGGCAAGATTCTGTTTATTTACCATTCTAACCAAAGTGCCCAGAATACTGAAGTATATTGGAGATGTTGAAACTTCATTACATTCTTGAAAAACACTAAACTTAATCATATTGCATCATTTTTAGTACATTAAGAAATATGTTTTGGGGGGGATTTTTTTGTTGTTGTTATTACCAGTGCTATTATTCTAGAAAATCACCCACAAAACAATATATGGCAAAAATAAAAAACACAAATCAAATCCTCCATTTCACTTTTTCATGGTAATCAGCCCGCCTCTGTCCGTGGACACTGTTTACGACTCTTCCCTAAAGATTTTTTGTAGCCTTTACCATAGTTTTTCAGAGCCTTTTTCCCTAATTCTACATTATTTCTAACATTGGGCTCTGGGAGAGTATCATAAGCCCAGGCTAATTTTTCCCCTTTTCATTAACTTATCAAATTTGCAGGTGACCAAATGCTTAGAGGTATCACCAGTTCATTCAGTGAAAGACTTAATATTCAAAACACATATTGCCTGGATTGAAACAGTAAAAATTGAATTCAGTGTTAATTAAAATGTGAAGGATTATATTTCAATCAACATTTCAATTGTCAATCAACAAAATATGCAAGAATTAAAGGTAGCACTTGTTAAACTAATGGCGGTACTTAATCAGCTAATTGGTCTATGATGCGATAATGCAATATGGCATCTAAAAAATCCTGAGAATACCTGCTTTTGGTAGACCAGGTATTCCAGTAGAACTTCCTATATCAGAAAACTAGGTCCAAAGTAGCACAGTGGTTTGATTCAGTGTGATTGACGTGCAAGTGTCAGGGAGGTCGCCGTGGACCCTGCAAGTTCAAATTCTTCTTCCTCCTTCCCCTCCTCCTTATCATCAGCATCTGTGAGCTTGTGTCTGAGTTGAAACAGTGAGTAGTAAAGTGTGGGAAGGAGTGGGCTTTCTTGGGAACAGATGCCAAAAGCAATTCTACGTTGGAGCACTGGTCCTCAGGCAAGCTTTTTGAGCTGACTTTGGAGCATTTATATTGATCTAGGCCCTTAAATGGGATTGAAGAGTTCCAGAACAGAGGCAACTTATGGCTTCTAGAAGGTGTAAGTATTGTCTAGAAGAAAGTGTTGCCAATTAGTTTCCTAAAATCCCCAAAATTAAAATCAATAAAGGTGCTTATTAACAAGATGGCCAAGCAAATAAGAAGGGAAGTCACCACAAGTACCTGTCAGCAGAAACAATTAACATGGTTAGACCTCCCCCAACACCTGCATTCCAGACTGAAGACACTGGAATTCTCTGAGATAGACCATAGAATAGTTATGAATAATTTTTTAAAGGATAAAATAAAATATATGAATAAATGACTAGTGACTATTAAGGATGACTAGGCATATTTGAAGAAGAAACAAATAGACTTACCAGAAATAAAAATATAATTGCTAGAAAATGTGGGAGGCTATAGCTTAATGTAGAGAGCATGTTTAGAATGCACAAGGTCCTGGGTTCAATCCCCAGTACCTCCATTAAATACATACACACATACATACATACATACATACGTACACCTACCTAATTACCTTCCCACACAAAATTTTTTTTTTAACTCAGTGCATAGATTTACACTGTTCCTACATAACTGAATAGAGAACACTTGGGAAAATATATATCCTAAGGAATTATTCAGAATTCAGCCCAGATAGAATAGCTTATGGAGAATAATAGAGAAATTTAAAAAATACTACAATGAGAAGATCCAATCAGAGTTTCCTAAACAAAGAATAGAGAAAGTAGAAGAGAGGCAATACTTTTAAGAATAAAGTCTAGGAATTTTCAGAACTGATAAAACACATGAATGCACAGATTTAAGCATTAGAGAAGAAGTTTTGTTCACAAGATTGTGGTATAAGAAAGTAAGTTCTCCGAATATGCAATATGAAGTAAACAAAGAAAGTATCAAATATACTAACCAAGAATAAAACAATAATTTTGTTCAATAATAGAGAAAAGATTGGTAATGGGCACTAGCTTGAAATTTAGGGGAAGAGTTCTCCATCTGAAAAATTTTGGGAGAGAATGCTTATGATATTTTTTGATTGAAAATGTGATTAGTGGGACTTTGGAGCCCTGGCACCGTAAGATTATATAATTGAAGAAAGTTACAGGACATCAGCAAGATGGCGGACTAGCTGGATCTTGGTTTGCCCTCTTCCCACCGAGGAACTGACAAAACAGCTACACACGGATCAATTGACCTTGAGAGAAATCCAGAAACTAGTCAAGACACTCCTAAACACCAGGTGACTGAGAACATCCCACATCAAAACAAGTAGAAAAAAGTTGAGACAAATTACTCTGTATCTGGGAACTGATGGAGCAGGTGAAGGACTCGTATCTAAAATATACAAAGAACTCTTAAAAGTCAACAATAAGAAAGGAATCTGATTAAAAATGGACAACAGGTCTGACTAGACATCTCACCAAAGAAGATATGCTAATGGGAAATAAATGTATAATTGATGCTCAATATCATGTGTCATCAAAGAATAGCAGATTAAAACAATAATAACATACCACTACACATCCATTAGAATGACAAAAGTTAAAAAAAAAATGACAATGCCCAAATGCTAGTGAGAATGTGGAGCAAAAGGACTTTCATTCATCATACAGTCATTCTGAAGACAATATGGCAATTTCTTGCAAAGATCTAGACACTCTTACCATACGATAGAGCAATCCTATTCCTAGGTATTTACCCAATGAGTTTGAAAACTTACACAGACTCAAAAAGATGCAAATGAATTTTTATAGCAGTTTTATTCATAATCACAACCTTAAAAAAGAAATATAATTAGATATAACATCTGAAATTAATAAAATATAGATATTTATCTTGTTAACAGTCAGTGGTAATTTATATATTCAACTCTTCGATGACTGCTCTTTTTTAATTTAAGTTTTATTTGATTTCTCTATGATGATCAGGTAAAAACCCAATAAAGAGTGTAGAGTAACTGTGGTTCTCTTGTCTTGGTTCTTCCATCACTTGTTTTTGGAGTATTTTCCTCCTAATTTTAGTTTTCAGATACTGTCCTAACTTCAGGATTCACTTTGCCATTCATTTCCCACTACTGTTTCTTTTTTTATTTAATTGAAGTATAGTCAGTTTATAATGTTGTGTTGATTCCTGGTGTATACCACAATAGACACACACACACATATACACACATACATACTTAACATACATATACATATTATATTCTTTTCATTTTCTTTTTCAGTATAGGCTATTACAAAGGTAATTCTGATATAATTCCCAGTAGGACTTATTGGTTCATCTATTTTATTACTTTTTATATATTTATCTGCAAACCCTGAATTCTCAAGTTTTCCCTCCATTCATCTCTTCCCCCACCTCCCCTGTAACCATAAGTTTGTTTTCTATGTCTGTGAGTCTGTTTCTGTTTTGCAAATAGGTTCATAAGTGGTATCATGTGGTATTTTTCTTTCTTTCTGGCTTACTTCACTTAGTATGATATTCTTCAGGTCCATCCATGTTGCTACAAATGGCATTTTATTATTTTTTATGGCTGAGTAATATGTGTATATATGTGTGTGTGTGTGTGTACCACAACAGTCACCTGTTGATGGACATTTAGGTTGTTTCCACATCTTGGCTATTGTATATAGTGCTCCTATAAACACTGGGGTGCAACTATCTTTTCGAATTAGAATTCCCTCCAGATATATGCCCAGAAGTGAGATTACTGGATCATATGGTAAGTCTATTTTTAGTTTTTTAAGGAATCTCTGTACTCTTTTCCACAATAGCTGCACAAAACTACATTCCAACCGACAGTGTAGGAGGGTTCCCTTTACTCCACAGCCTCCCCAGCATTATTGTTTGTGAACTTTTTAATGATGGCCATTCTGACTGGTGTGTGGTGATACCTCATTGTAGTTTTGATTTGCATTTCTCTGATAATTAGTGATACTGAGCATTTTTCATGGGCCTATTGACCATTTGCCCACTACCATTTCTTAATAAGGAAGATGTAATATAGAAAGCCATCTTTCAGGTGCCCATAGAGGGTCAAATAAAAAGACAAAATCTCCATATTATGTGAAGGACAGGACCACAGCTCACGTTATTTCTATGCACCACAAGGAGGAGCTCACTTATTTGCCAGTCTCAGTGAAGATTTCCCTACTTTATATGCAGGTAAAGCAACATTCTGGAGAGATCAAACACTGTGTTTCTTGCAGCTTGATCCCATGATTTTAAAGCAAATAAACTTGTATTATAGTGAAAATTTCACCCAGACACCCTTCACTACTTAAGCACTGCTAAAGCGTACACAACTAGGCTAGGGATCTTTTACAAAGTCATCCACAGTGAGCCTAAGGGTGCTCACATCACTATGATTTTGTTGAATGAAAATATAACATCAGACTCATGGTTATTGTGCAGTTAGGGGTAGATTTTTATTTAGCAAGAAATATTAATTGATATGTAAACATTTTTTATTTATTCCATCAGTCATTAAAATTAAGTTACTCAATATGTACTATGTAATAGGCAAAAATTGCAGTGGAAACTATGGGTTTAGAATATCTTGTAATTACAGGCATACCTCAGTATCTGCAGGAAGTTGGCTCCAGGACCCACTGCAGATATTAAAATCTGTGGATGCTCAAGTCCCATGGTCAGCCCGCTGATATCTGTGGTTCCGCATCAGTGGATTCAACCAACCACGGACTGTGTAGTACTGTAGTGCTAACTGCAAAATACCACAGAGGTAAAAGTGGGCCTTTGTGGTTCAAACCCTTGTTGATCAAGGGTGGATGGTATATAATTCTCATTTGGAAAGTTATTGTTTATATTTTGCAGTTTGAATTAGAAATTGATCTTTGAAATATTTAAATGCATCCAGCATTTGAGGAAAGTTTTAATATTTTAAAAAGTTAATCATGCACATTTTCTTTACTAAATGTCACAAATTAAGTGATAAAAAGAACTATTATTAAATAAGTTGCATCATACATAAATACACAAAACTGGCACATATTAACATTTTTCAGAGAAAAATGAAAAGGAGTGGTTTGAATAGTAAATACTAAATGTCTTGAGGGAGAAAAAAATGAGAAAGAGAAAAATTGAGATCAGCTGTGAAGTGGGGCAATAGACTTCTTGATGTTGGCATTTAGGAGATATTTTAATGTTTTATTCTGACTTCATCTCTTGTTGCATCCTGTCCTACTGCATGAAATCAACATTATGCACACACACTTTACCCAGTACCTAACTTAGCTCCCCTGGAAAGTCTTCCTATGTAACTCTTCCTTCTATCCTTTATTCTACCATTCAAGTATTGTCTGTGAACCTATATTCCCTTATTGTTATTTTGTTATTTTAATCAATTAATTTTCCCATTATAGAAGCTATGTCCACGAAATAGTTATAGTTTGAAACATACACAAAAATAGAAAGAAGAAAACAAAACAAACTCCTCTCTGTAAAGTTTTATTCTCCAACACAATCACAACTGGATTGCCTGACAAATTAAACTGAAATGCATTTGCGAGTTCTCCTCCCAGGACCCTTCCTTGGGTCTTGGATCTAGATTCATTGCTATGTAGTGGTCACTGAGGCACCGTTTAATTCCCCCTTCTGGGACCTAAAACATTTTGCTTTAAATATTTGTTTAATTGCCTTCATTCATTCAGCCTCCTACCCCTGCCCCAACTCTGATGAGATTATAGAGTCTAAAAAAGGAAAGACTCAGACTCAAATATCACTGCATTCCTAGAAAGTAGTGAAGTATTGTGCACATAGTAGGGTTAGTAAATATTTGTCCCATAGATAAGTAGTGGTCATGAAAGTGCATGCCCTTTTGCAATTAATGTAATAGCGTAAGTATTTCCCCATGTTACAGTTTTTACTTGTAAGTATTTTTATGAATTTCACCATCTGTTCATTGCATAAAGGTCAATTTCAAGATGGTTTGACTTATGTTTATCCCCGCCATGAACCAAGGTTCTTAGCGGTGCAATCTCCCTCATCAGTTCCTACTATACTCTGCTTCCTCTTCACTTCTATAAACTACAACTAAATTTCTGTTAAAAAAAAAAAAAAAGACAACAGCAAAGTCCTAATTCAAAAACTAATGAGCATGCAAAGCTCATGAGACAAATCCTAAAACTTGCTCTATGGTTCCTTATTCCTGTTGGCTTATTTTTCACTGTAATGACATCACAGTGAGCACAAAAGGCCTTCTTCCTCCTTTTTAAAAATATGGCCTCTGTTATCCTAGTTAAGTATAAATTTCACTTTATCACTGTAATCACTATGTTTTACATAAAAGCATTGAACAGAACATGAAATGTTCTGTCTTTAAATTTGTTATTTTAATATCTGGTGATTTATTGGCTAATATGATTAATGTGACTAGCCGCAGGATTATGCAAGGTACTGAGGCACAGGCTGTAGTTCAAAGCAAGTTAATAAATGCTATCTCCTCATCATTATAGGAAGGAAAAATTTGACGTTGGCTCTCTCATCTTCTTACCTTGAAGACTAAGAAGGACTTTAAAAAAAAAAAAAACAAAAAACAACCAAAAACAGAAAAGTGGGAGACTGTATTGTTTCATGCCCTGAAGAAAACAGAAGCAGATGTTTGTGCTATAAAATGTAATTAAAGGTACACAATGGAAACCCTTGTAAAACCTTTGTCCATACCTGTCTTAGCTCTTATCACATTGAACTATGATAATATGCTTATATTTTGTTTTATTTACTGCGTCATAAACCTCTTAAAGGAAGGGACAATATCTTTTTTATCCTTGTTTCATTAGCACCTACAGCAAATATCTGCCTCCCAATAGCTCCTTACTACGTGTTAAAAAGAACTGGGGGAAAAAAGAAAGATTTTTTTCTTTCCTTTTCTTTTCTGCTCATAATTTTTCTTTCTATTTCTTAATTACTTGGTTCCCACCTTTGTTTCTAGATTATATTTCCTCTACTGGAGAGTCCATAATACCCTGACCTTTATCCTTATCTCTAAATTCTTTCTTGATGGACAGGCTTAAATCTCCAAATATCAACTAAATATTACTTGAGTACCTTGTTGTCACCTGACACTTAACACTCTCAGAACAAAATTCATTAATTTCCCTCCATGTCAACTTTCTCGATGTTTTCATGTCATCACAATTATATCCATAGATGCAAAATCTCTTTATCTTCTAGGTTTTTATTTCTTGTTTTTCCTCATCAAATTCAATAAATTATCGATTGCCCCTGTTTTGTTTATAATGTATTTGAAATTTCTATCCTTCTCCCAGAATATCTGGTGAATTATGTCTAACAACTTTGACATAATAATATTACAAACTTATGTTTAAATGATGTGATAACCAGCCTCCAAGATGCTCCTGAGTGATTTCTATCTCCTAATGGCCATATCCCTGTGTAATTTGTCCCCACAAATTACAGGTTCTTAGTGGCAATTAGAACTCAGCAGAAATAACTATCACTTCGGAGATTCGGTTATAAAAGACACTACAGTCTCCATCTTGGCTGTGCCTTCTCTCTTGCCCTTCTCTCTTGGCTTGCTTTTGCCATGTCATAGGAGCACTAAAGAGAGGTTCATGTAGCAAGGACCTAAGACTGGTGTTAAAAAGCCACTGAGGAACTAAGGTCTAACGTCAGCAGTCAAATGAGTGGCTTATAACAGACCCACCATCAGAGACATGTAGCTAAGCCTCTTCCAAATTCATGACCTCCAGAAACTGTGTGAGATACTAAATGTTGAAGCTAAGTTTCAGGATAAATTGTTATGTATCAAAAGATAACTAATACAATGACTTTCCTCAAGCTAGGGTTCAGGATAAATTGTTATTTTTTTTTAACATTTTTTATTGATTTATAATCATTTTACAATGTTGTGTCAAATTCCAGTGTTCAGCACAATTTTTCAATTATACATGAACATATATGTATATATTCATTGTCACATTCCTTTCTCTGTGAGCTACCATAAGATCTTGTATATATTTCCCTGTGCTATACAGTATAATCTTGTTTATCTATTCTACAATTTTGAAATCCCAGTCTATCCCTCCCCACCCTCCACCCCCTTGGCAACCACAAGTCTGTATTCTATGTCTATGAGTCTGTTTCTGTTCTGTATTTATGCTTTGGTTTTTTTTGTTTGCTTTTTTTTTTTTTTTTTTTTTTTTTAGATTCCACATATGAGCAATCTCATATGGTATTTATCTTTCTCTTTCTGGCTTACTTCACTTAGAATGACATTCTCCAGGAACATCCAAGTTGCTGCAAATGGTGTTATGTTGTCAGTTTTTATGGCTGAGTAGTATTCCATTGTATAAATATATCACACCTTCTTTATCCAGTCATTTGTTGATAGACATTTAGGCTGTTTCCATGTCTTGGCTATTGTAAATAATGCTGCTATGAACATTGGGGTGCAGGTGTCATTTTGAAGTAGGGTTCCTTCTGGATGTAACCCCAGGAGTGGGATTCCTGGGTCATATGGTAAGTCTATTCCTAGTCTTTTGAGGAATCTCCATACTGTTTTCCACAGTGGCTGCACCAAATTGCATTCCCACCAGCAGTGTAAGAGGGTTCCCTTTTCTCCACAGCCTCTCCAGCATTTGTCATTTGTGGACTTTTGAATGATGGCCATTCTGACTGGTGTGAGATGATACCTCATTGTAGTTTTGATTTGCATTTCTCTGATAATTAGTGATACTGAGCATTTTTTCATGTGTCTGTTGATCATTTGTATGTCTTCCTCGGAGAATTGCTTGTTAGGTCTTCTGCCCATTTTTGGATTCAGTTGCTTATTTTCTTCTTATTGAGTTGTATGAGCTGCTTATATATTCTGGAGATCAAGCCTTTGTCCGTTTCATTTGCAAAAATTTTCTCCCATTCCGTAGGTTGTCTTTTTGTTTTACTTAAGGTTTCCTTTGCTGCGCAGAAGCTTGTAAGTTTCATTAGGGCCCATTTGTTTATTCTTGCTTTTATTTCTTCTAGGAGAAAATTTTTGAGATGTATGTCAGGTAATGTTTTGCCTGTTTTTTCTTCTAGGAGGTTTATTGTATTTTGTCTTACGTTTAAGTCTTTGATCCATTTTGAGTTTATTTTTGTGTATGGTGCAAGAGAGTGTTCTAGCTTCATTGTTTTACATGCTGCTGTCCAGTTTTCCCAACACCATTTGCTGAAGAGACTTAAAGTGTTGTGTATTAATAGACAACTAACACAATTTCTTTCTAGTATAAATAACATAGTAGTGTGATTAAATTGTCTTGAAAAAGTAAGTAATGGAGTGGTGTCCAGCAGAGATCTGCTGGAGTCACACAGTCCTGGAGAGAGGCGTCTGCTCCTTGAGTGGAGAGGGCTTGGTGTCCACACGAGTGTGGACAGTCTCACCCCATGAGACTCCTTTGGAAAACATGAAGGAGTGGAGTCAGAAGAGATGTTAAGTTACCTAAGTTCACCCAAAGCAACCATCTCCTCTGCAGTCTTTTGACAAGTGACTGAAAAGATCTGAAAGAAAAAGAAGAGTTTCACTTAGGATGTTTGTAATTTGTATCATAGCTCTGGTGAGGACCCAAGTAGGTGCTCAAGCTCTGATGAGAGTGAAGAAGTTGCCTCTTTATCTTTTAGCCTCTCAATTATAAGACATTAATTGACAAGCATATACCCATCCAGATGAAAATCTGTCCAATCTACTGGCATAGTGTGTGTAAGCTGTTTTTCACTCTAAAATAAAGTATTCTTGCAGTGTTTCATGTTCAGGAATATATTCATCAAACTCCAAGAGGTTTGGCCAGATAACAGGTAAGTATTCATCAAAGAAACAAAGAAAGCAAGAGCTCCTCAGAAACAGACTTAGTTGCTAAGCTAGCAGCATGTCCTCAGTATCATGCCACATGGCAAAATCAAGTGAAGACTAAAGTAGCATCAGTCACCATGGAAGTTTTGATGAGATAACACCTTTAGCAGTAGCTTTATGAAACTTCCTACTGGCTTTAAGCATGCACCTATAAGACCCACTGGGGAAATAGCTCAGAAAGTGTGAGAATCCATGTTCCCACGTAGAAGAAATGGGGAATGGTTGCAATAATGAATGATATTGGAAAATATAAACTCATGAAATCTTTCTACAGTGTGTATTGCAAGCATTGGAAACGTACTGGCTCGTGATTCCTTATGATTGGGATCAGCAATCTGATTGGTTTTCTTACTGTGCACCCTACCCATCTATTTTCTTTTATATTCACATCATTGAACTCATTCAACTCAGAAGTTACACAAAACTTCCTTTTGAATATTTTGAACAATTTAGAGAATGCAGAACAATCATAGAACCATTAAAACTATTTTAAAACAGAAGTTCCAAATCACAGATATCACATGGGAATTAATATTATTAAAAAGGGTAACTTTTATGAAGCTACATTTAGTATGGATAGTCAGAGTAATTTGAATTAGGCATTATCCCTTGAGGATACGTTTGGATGGAAGGGAAGACAATTATGATCAGTGGGTAGAGGGTAAGACCCTGCCCTCCAGCCTGTAAGATGGTATCAATTAACTGGGTATCAACTGTGGTCTTGAGAAAGGCGCAGATAGATTCATTAAAACAGAAAGCAAAGTCCCAATCCCAGCAATGTACAGGATATGAGAAAAAAGTTACTCTGCTTCTAATGAGGTGCTGTATGGAGAGCCTTACATTTCTGATCCATGACACACCTGGTCAGCAAAGCAATGCCCCTCTCAGCTTCAACATTTAACAAGGCCCATCAGCTGGCTCAGAGACACGGGGAGGGGAAATTTACACAGAACAAATTTATAACTAACCCTCCTAAACCGCTGCACTTTTCTACTGGGAAACTGAAAAGCATAGAGGATGATGTATCAGTTCTAGACTTGTCAAGTGTATGGAGAAACTGTTTTAGTCAACATGGCAGAAGGCTCATTGTATAAAGATGGCCAATTTTGTTCCACATTCTAAGTTTTTGGAGAATTTTGTCATATTTTCTGAGTTAGGATTGATATGCATTATCAACAAGAACTGAAAATTACAGTCTCAGTGGCTGGATTAAAGGAAATGATAGAAGAGTAGAGTTGTCAATGTGTAGGAACCACAGGTGTACATGAGGGTTTTCAGTACGGGGCTAATATCTGGAAGTTTTAGAAGTTATTCCAGTCGTATCTTTAGTGTTCTTGTAGAAATGAGCAAGACTATCATCATGGTTAGCTTATTACCTAATTATGGAAGCCATAATTAATTCTGAGTTTGTCAGCATTTACTGCAGCATGTTTAAAAATTTTACAGAAATAGTGTTATTCTCTGATTTTTTCTTTGGAGTTCTATATAAAACTGGAAAACACTGCATACTTTTATATGTTATATATATTTAAATGTTACATTAAAAAAAATCACCCTAACACTAAAATATTTAACTGGAATGATTGACAGGATTTTATTCACAGGATTTCATTCTCCATGCTGAAGAGCTGCAGAAAAAACAAAGTGTCCTAAGTTGATTTTATTTTTTTTAACGGAAAAATACATCCTTTCTCTAAAAAAGGGATCCTGTTGTTTTCTGGCATTTCTCCTTAGTCTCTGAGATAATACTTAATATAACAACATCTCAAAATATATATTCTGAATTGGCAGGAGAATCAAAAGTTGTTTAAAGGTAAACTGATTTCAGATTTCAAAATTATCCCAGCTCTACTTTAAGTATCCCAAATTAAAAAAAAAAAACAAAAAACTAATCTGCAAGTGAAACTCTTGATTTTCTTAAAATTCAGCACATTGTAGGAATTGTCTTTCATTGTATTCAGTAATAATTTTAAAAATAATTACTAACTAGTGATTTTAAATATTCTCTTCCAAAAACTTAAAAGAAGATAAAGGTAAGTGATGAAAGATTTACACTGCCTATTTTTTAAAAAAATAAAACTTTCTAATGAGTTGTGACTAAATAAGAGAGATTTAGCTTTTTCCAGTGAGGCCCATAAACTGAATTGTCAGGAATTAACTGTGTATGTTGTAGAAGAGCTGCTGGATCTCAGCCTGGCTTTTCAAATGGGAATAGTGATTATTTCCTCTGCAATACAGGTGGAGCTAATTAGAAATTAATCAAAATGATTAACCTCTGCACTCCTTCAGCAAATGAATCACTTCAAAAGATGTAAATGGAAAGCCCCAGGAGACCATTTTAGGTAAGGTTTTTGTTTGAAATTTTAAATGCATAAAAAGCTAAAAACAAGCAATTTACTAATCTAAAATATTGCCCTAGTTTGAGTACAGCAGCATTCATAATAATCACAGGTTCCCTTCATTTTACACAAGAGGCATTAACAACTTAAAACTTGCTACTAGAAGTAAAATGTCTTTATCTATTGTGTAAAGGTATATGGGACCATATGTCTCTTTGGATACCTAAACATAGGTAAAATCAGCACAAGTTACTTTTCATGTGTCAGATATATGTGATTTCAGCTGAGAAATTAATGGACACATGTTGTAAGCCAGTGGTTCTTAGAGTTTTGTCCTTGAGCTAATTGCATAATAGCACCTGAAACTTGTTACACATGCAAATTTTACAAGCCCCACCCCAGATCTACTGAATTACAAAGTCACAGGATCTGGGTGAGCAATCTGGGCTTTAACCAACCCTCCAACTCATTCAGACCGATGCTTGTGATAGAGAAACAAGATCCTAGTAAACCACCATTGCTGAGAGCAATGCACTGTTAAAGGGGGCATCCTCATACTTCTCAAATCTTACATGTTGAGGAATTTATCAATAAAACTTACATCCTATAAGACTTCCAAAACCAAGAATTAAACAGCTTTTTTTTTTTTTTTTTTTTTTTTTTTTGGCTTAGTGAATTAAACCCAAATCTTAAACTTTGTAACTCAAGCCTAAAAAGCCAGTTGCAGGGGGACACTTTGGGGAACTGGAAAAACCAGGAATGATATGATTTGCTCTCAGTAAGTTCTGATAACTGGTTCTTCGAATTGTTCATATGTAGATGTAGACATGATCATTAGCTTCCAGTTCTAAAGCAAAATGAAGCACTGGCTATTTTAGAATTTCCCACCCAACTATGAAATACGTATCAGCAACACTGCTGTAAAGACCTTTCCTTGCTTGAACCCGGTGAACCGCAGTTAGACGGTCAGGAGCTCCTCGTGTCTAAATGCGGCCTGAAGCTCTGTCCAGTTTGGGGGCTCTCACTCCTACTGAGAGTGAGTCGAAAACAACAATACATAGAACTTTTATGCCCCAGCCATAACCTCCAATTTCTCCTTTATGATTTAAAATGCATTACTCACCTTGGATCTGTCTTTACTTTTTCTTGATATATTGTGTGCGTGTGTGTGTGTGTGTGTGTGTGTGTGTGTGTGTGTGTTTTGGGGGCAGAGAAGAAGGAATTTAAAATCATCCCTCTCTTTGCCCTGTATGAGGCAGACTAAAGCTGTTATCAATTTATTATCCCATGAATACCCGATTCCCTCAATATTTGTGTTATACCATATATTTAATAATAATTCATTTATATGTAAGCTTATTTTTAGAACTTTTTAAAATAAAGATTTTTCAACTGTTTCTTGTTTTAACTTTTATTTGATAAGTGTCAAAGTAAGTTTATTTGTGTATTTTTCATATTAAGTCACTATATTTACAGATTTAATATTTTGTTTATTGGTAAGTTGATTATTGAGAAAATATTTGATTCTCACAAGAAATAGTTGTAGATATAGATAGATATAGACACACCTTATAGATACTGAAGGTTCTGTTCCAGATCCTTGCAATAACGCAGGTAAGGCAATAGAGCAAGTTAAAAAAAATTTTTGGTTCCCCGGTGCATATAAATGTTATGTTTATACTAAATTGTAGTCTATTAAGTGTGCAATAGCATTATGTCTAAAAAATGTATCTGCCTTAATTAAAAAATACTTTCTTTCTAAAAAATGCTAACCCGCACCTGAGCCTTTAGCTAGTCATAGTCACTGGTTTGGATAACCGTAACAAATACAATAATAAAAGAAACTTTGAAATATTCTGAGAATTACCAAAATGTGATACAGAGACATGAAATGAGAAAATGATGTTGGAAAAATAGTGCCAATTGATTTGTTAAATGCAGATTTGCCACAAACCTTGAATTTGGCAAAAGTGCAACATCTGCGAAGCACAATTAAAAAAAAAAAGCACAGTAAAACCTGTAAAGCTGCATATCCCCAAACTGTTCTCCAGAGCATCTGGCGTAGTGATCTCTAACTGCAGTATTTCTCTCTATCTTTATATTTATATTTAAATATACATTTATATAGTGCACATTAAATAACTAACTACATATTGTAGCTATATTATCTAATTAGAGTGTATAGTTATATATTATGTAATATTACATATTTACACAATTTACATATACTATTTTACATATATGTAATGAAGTTAGAATGAAAATTGGAAAGCTTGTAGCTAACCCTACAAAACTGTAATGTGTCTTCTTATAAAAATCTTTAAATACAAACTATTTTACACTACATAATTAAATTCTTTTTAGAACTATAGTTCTAAAACTATAAACATAAAGCAACTTGTTAAATAAAAATATTTAGCCCGTGATCTAAACTCACACATTACTCAGCAAATCACTAATTGGTTTAATTCAAGGAGCCCAGCGGTCAGCACCTGCAGCCACTCAGGAAAGCAGCAGCTTGAAACCGGGAATGTCCTTCAAAATTGCCCAAGGGATTTGAATGTACACAGACCTGGATTCCAAGCTAGAACTCCCAGAGAAGGATTTTCAAGGTAGGAAGTGTAGGACATTTTGTTTTAATTCATGTTAAGGAATTTTCATTTTATAGTAAATAATCAGGGCAATATACGATCCATTGGAAACCTGAGAAAATAAAGAATCTCTGAGGTGCTGCTGATTTAGATGTTTTGCTTTTCTGAGGCTTCCCTGGGATGGCTCTTAGAACTCATGTTTTGATTTCTCCAGCTCATTTCCCAACTATTCCATCCATTCTGCCTCGTGTTCCAGGTCCTTGGAATGTCTGATGGTTGCACTTTCCCAGCTTCCAGCCCTTTGGCAGGTTTGTCCTCTCTTTTGCTGTTTCTCTTTCTCGAGTTATCTATTATTTCAGTGGCTCTTTATAAGCAGAAATATGTGCTTAGTCTATCATATTTAACCAAAATTAGAATTCATGTGACTGATCTAATGTCAGCCATTTTGACCTAGAAAACCATACGTTCTTTTCTTTGGGAGAAGAAGGTTTTCATCTAGTGTAAATCTGAGTATAGCTTTTGTCCTAACTGACCAGGTCACGTCTAGCTTATTTCCAGTTTGGATTTATTTTCTTTGTCCTTTATACACATATTCTACATCTGATTTCTTTTAATGTTTATTTTTTTGTTTCAAAGAGTAGTTTTTATGTTCTCAAGTTTCCGTCCATCCCTCTTTTCAGATGGTCCGTCTCTTGCTACCTGCTGTCATCTTACTTCAGCCGTTCCTGGTCTCCTGTATTCTGCCTCCTCTCTCAACCAGCACTCTTTCTGCTCCAGCCTATTTTTAAGATGTTCTGACCACAAGTGCTAGAAATTCCATGGTCTTTTAACGTAAATTGGTAGGTCAGTCTAACATTCTTCAGATTCCTGTGGCAAATAGTTTCCAGAAATATGCCCATATTGAGTAATATTTCTTACCTTTATTTTTCATTTCTTCAGGCCAGGGTGGTTCTAAAATATGTATCAGACCAATCTAGAAGTGGGAGTTATGGCCTTCCAAATGGCCATATTTACATGCACAGGTGAAAATTACTGAGACTGGAATGTCGCTTGACGAAACAGCAGTGACTGCAGCTTTAAACCAGCAGATACTAAGTACGCAGAGTTGTGTGAATGAAAGCCATGCAATTTTCAGTCCTTTTTGTGCGAATAGCTCATGATATCTTGTTACTCCTGACACTGCTGTTCTTTGATTCCAGGTCTCCTCAGCCCATGACTCTGGTTTTGGGCTCCTATTTTCATTTTTGCAAGTTTTTTTTGCCTCCTTGACTGATCTTGTGTCCTCAGCTTGAGGCTCCATGCTCTTAGGAACTTAGTGTTAAATGGCCCTTTAGTTTTTCTGTTGCCTGAGGTATGCCCATGCTCTGATTCCTCTGAAGCCAAACCCTGACAATGTGGGCTGGCACCAGGAACACGCTTTCATCCCACGTGGCTGGAGTTGGAGCCCCCAGAAGTGTAGTCAGTCAGTGCAGTCAAACTATTCAAAGCACTCTGCATGTTTGGTTGGATATTTTTTAAAATAATAATGATGTCAGTATTCATTTATTTCAATTCTTCCCTGATTCTGTGTTGATTACTTCCTGTATAAAGTGTTTTCAGCTCCAAAAGACAATACTCTCCCTTGATCCTATTTTGTGATTGAGGGGGAATATTGTGTCCTCTTAAACCAACGACTAAGGGAATTCCTCCTCTAACCAACTCACTCCATCTGGGCCAGAGGCAGAGTTTACTACTGTTGCAGATATGTCAAGAAAGGATTTGGTTATGGTGATTAAAGAAAATTCTATCCATATACTCCTGTCCATCGCTTGAGAAATGACTAACTTACTAACCTGATGTCGTATTCTTTGCATTTCTCATCAGCTGCTTACTATCACCATAATACTTGGTAACAAACAACTACTGAAGCTCAGAGGCATATACAGCAATAAACATCCATTGCTCACATCTCTGAACTGGTCGGGTTAGGAGGCTGCTGATTTTGGCTGAGCTTTTTCACAGGTGGCATCAGTTGGCTGTTGACCAATCTAGGCTGACTGTGGCTGGACGGCCGGCTCTCTCAGCTGAGCTGGCTCCCTCTGATCCACGTGTCTCATCTTCTCCTAGGAACAACAGGTTAGCCTTATCTTACTTAAAAAAAAATTACAGCAATGGCAGATGGCAAGAGAAAATATCCCAAAAGTTCAAGTTCACTTCATGCCTCTGTCTGTATTGTATCAGCTAAAAGTCATGTTGGCCAAAGCAAACCATATGGCATTCAAGAGCTGGGTGGGAGGGTACTGCAAAGTTACACGGCAAGGTCCCTGGGTAGGGGAAGGGTGAAGGTCATTGATGCATCCAGTTATCATATTCTTTGTGCACACAGGAGGAAGACATTTAAGGAAACAGAAACTACAAGTCCACATTGTCTAAAAATTTTCAGAAAATATTATTATAATATTATCCCTTGGAAGTCTTCTCCCAAGCATGAAGTCAAAGCTGCTGAGAGCAGTTTGTGTAGAAGCACACCTAAGGGGAAGCTGCCACTTTCACTAATAATTGCTTTCTATTAGGAGATGAAAATTGTCTTAGTTTTTGTGTTAGTACTGTGTTCAGGAAAAAGTATGTGTAGTTTGTTTTATTCTTTGAAAAAATAATTCTAATCTTAGACTGCTAATGGGTGCAGGATTTCTTTGGGGATGATGAAAATGTTCTGAAATTAGATAGTAGTAATGGCCACACAATTCTGTGAATATACTAAACACCACTGATTTGTAAACATTAAAAGGATGAATTTTAAGGCAAGTGAACTAATCTTAATAAAGTTACTATTTAAACTACTCAAAATTTGAAGCATCTTTAATGTTGCATGTATAAATAAGAAGTATATATTATACCTAGTATATATAATTTTCAATTTTACTGCTTAAATTTAAGAACAGTAAAGGAAAATTTTTTAGTAGTTACTCTTTCTATGCAGAATTTTGGAATGCTTTCTTAAAACTGATTTTGGCATACTTCTGAATTAAGTGTGAGTAAAACCTTAAAATAAAACTAAAGGAAATAATGTAAATCAAAGTCCTAGGAAAACGTAAGCATTATCAAAATGGATCTCATTGCTATAGTAAGTAAACGGGTATAAGTTTATGATTTATAAAATGTCAAATATCCTGTTAAAATATTTGTCTGTCATCTAGGCTTTTTCCCTCCCTAAGTTCCATTTATCATGAATCACTAAGAGCATAATCACATTTTTATACAAAGCATAATAAAAGAGCTCCATGAAGTGCATATAAAACACAAAGTACACGTGCTAGGAGAAGGCTAGGAATGTGCTGATGATTAACCAAGGTCTCTGCCTTCAAAATCAAAGAAAATTTTAATACCTGGATTTTAATTGGAATATTTTTTTCCTGAATTGATTTTTGTTATTTTCTTGGGTTCTTTTCACAATGAGCCACTGAATTAGAAAAGATGCTATTTATGGATTTTCTGACATTATAGCATAAAGTAAATATCTGTATTCTTAAATTTTGATGCTAATATTATACCCTAAATTTCAAAAAAATTATTGACATGACATTCTCATAGGGACCTTGTCATCTACACAGATGAAAATGCTTGAGCAAGCGTTTGTCAATTAAAGTTATGATTCTATGTTATGAGTCTCTTGGTAACAAAAAGTGTATAAACTAAATACGCCAAATTAAATATAGCTTTATGTATACAAGAATTATTACTTTTTAAAGTGTTGTGAGTACAAATTGAGCTGGTAATGTAATTTATTCTCTTTCTTCTTCTCAGATGTTGCGTAGCAAAAATAAAGGTCCAAATGTGCTAGGTTGAACCAGATGAAATTGCCATTTTGTAGGTCCCCAATGGTCAGATACTGACAATTTTGTGCAGTTCAAACAAACAGAAGTACTACTGTCCTGACAGACTGTATATTGAGATACACAAAGTCATGCTCCAGGCCATTTCCTCACAAAATTGTTCTGCCCTCCAGAATAAGAACGTATTAAGTAAAACCCCAAATTGGTTGGCATCAAGGTTCATCATGGTTTAATCCCTCAAAATGACTTGAATCATCTTTTCTGGTCTTCTATATATATGTGATTTTGTTGCTAACAATAAAGTAGATTTTTAAAGACAGTTAATTTACTGCAATCAAAGCTAGTGCCCTTCTAAATGGTTTTCACTGGATTACTATCTAATCCACCTTCAGCTTCCCTCTCAAAATTAATCTAAAGCTGAAAAGCGGATGGCAAAGCAAACAAAGGGCATACCTTATTGTGTATAAAGAATGTTATAGTGTGAATCATTAAAAAATGCTGAGTGTATCATTGAAGTTTGTCAAGCTTTAGAATAGATCATTACCAGATAAGCTGGCTTGAGACATGGGAGGCCCACCTTTTAGTACAAGTATCTTAATTTCCTTCTGCATTAGTTTTTTAAATCTATATAATATCATTCACAATATTATTTCCTTAGCTTCATTGCAGAGCTGTTGCTCAGATTAAATATGTAATATCCATAAGCACTATTTTCAAAATAAACAATACATTTTAATAACTATTATTTTTGTATTAACTTCAAATTGCAACAATGCAATCACCTAAACATTTGACAAAAATGATCCATGTCTCAGTGGTATTCTAAAGGGTATTTGTGACATAGCAAATGCCACAGAAAATGGCTCTATTTTTAAAACATTAGTATAATGTAGTACAATTACAATAATCCTGCCAGTAAGAAATCCTCCCTCCCAGATTTTACATACAGGATTGCACTTACAAATCCTCCTGAAAGAAAGCTCATTCAATTGTCCATTTGCAAATTTATGTATAATCTGAAATACTACCACAGCCTGAAACCTCTCTTCCTTTCAATTAGCTAAACCAATTTTATTGTACAACAAAGTGTTCACAGATTTTTTTACATTTACTTTGAAAGTAAGTATGCTCATACAGTACATCATCCTACAAGAACTATAATCTATGTATTAAATATAAAGCAATTTATTGTTTCACTTGAGATGCCTGTAACTGAATACATGACTCAACCTGACTGAACAAGAATATTTATTATCTAATGCAACAACGATATAGAGTTAGTCCAGGACTGTTAGACACATTGGTCCAAAGCTTCTCTCAAAGACAGGAGGTTCTTTTCATCTTTCTTTTCCACCATGTTCAGTTTGATTTTATGTTCATGGCTGCAAGACTGTAGTTGATTCAGATGAAATGTTAAGATATGAAAATATCCAGGTGAAGAAAAGGACTATCTCTTTCCATGTTCTCTAAGGAGAACTGAAACTCATTGTAAAACTATTGCTCACAACTCATTTGCCAGGGTAGGCTTGTATGTAAATCACTTTTGGCATAGGATTGCCATATTGACCAAGGTAAGTCATTTAGAGTGGCAAGGATGTTGGAAAGTCAACCACAAAAATCACCTTAATCATACGCTCTTCCATTATTTGCATATAAAGAGTCATCACCTCTTTCTCTTCAATGAGGCGGCTGAGCAGCAAACGCAGAGATGCAGGTCTTTGTGAAGACCCTGATGGGCAAGACCATCACCCTTGAGGTTGAGCCCAGTGACACCACTGAGAATGTCAAAGCTAAAATCCAAGACAAGGAGGGCATCCCACCTGACCAGCAGCATCTGATTTTTGCGAGCAAACAGCTGGAGGATGGTCGCACTCCATCAGACTACAATATTCAGAAAGAGTCCACCCTGCACTTGGTGCTTCATCTGCAAGGCGGCATCATTGATCCTTCCCTCCACCAGCTTGCCCAGAAATGGACCTAATGAAACTTACAAGCTTCTGCACAGCAAAGGAAACTATAAGTAAAACTAAAAGACAACCTACGGAATGGGAGAAAATTTTTGCAAGTGATACCGACAAAGACTTGCTCTCCAGAATATATAAGCAGCTCATATGACTTAATCAGAAAAAAAAAACCCAATCCAAAAATGGGCAGAAGATCTAAACAAGCAATTCTCCAAGGAAGAAATACAAATGATCAGTAGACACATGAAAAAATGCTCAATATCACTAATTATCAGAGAAATGCAAATCAAAACTACAACGAGGTATCACCTCACACCAGTCAGAATGGCCATCACTCAAAAGTCCACAAATGACAAATGCTGGAGAGGCTGTGGAGAAAAGGGAACCCTCCTACACAGCTGGTAGATTTGAATGCAGTTTGGTACAGCCACTGTGGAAAACAGTATGGAGATTCCTCAAAAGACGAGGAATAGACTTACCGTATGACCCAGGAATCCCACTCCTGGGCATATATCCAGAAGGAACCCTACTTCAAAATGACACCTGCACCCCAATGTTCATAGCAGCACTATTTACAATAGCCAAGACATGGAAACAGCCTAAATGTCCATCAACAGGTGACTGGATAAAGAAGGGGTGGTATATTTATACAATGGAATACTACTCAGCCATAAAAACTGACAACATAAAGCCATTTGCAGCAAGATGGATGCTCCTGGAGAATGTCATTCTAAGTGAAGTAAGCTAGAAATAGAAAGAAAAATACCATGTGAGATCGCTCATATGTGGAATCTAAAAACAAACAAACAAAGCATAAATACAAAACAGAAACAGACTCATAGACATAGAATACAAACTTGTGGTTGCCAAGGGGGTGGGGGGTGGGAAGGGATAGACTGGGATTTCAAAATGTAGAATAGATAAAGAAGGTTATACTGTATAGCACAGGGAAATATATACAAGATCTTATGGTAGCTCACAGAGAAAAAAATTTGACAATGAATATATATATGTTCATGTATAACTGAAAAATTGTGCTCTACACTGGAATTTGACACAACATTGTAAAATTATTATAAATCAATAAAAAAGTTAAAAAAATCATCATATGTATATGTAACTGTTAACATAAAAATACAGGCTTCTGAGATGCTTTTTTAAAAAATATTCAGGAGCCAGAGGAAATCCTGCACTACAGATTAACACCTAAGTAGCTTTCAATTTATAAGGAAAAAAAACAAACAAAATAAGAATTTTATTTATTTCATCTGACCTCATGTAGTTGTTAATTATGCATGCTTCTGTTTTCTCCATAAAGATACTACTCTCTTCATGCCAGAAAAAGAAAAACACTGAGTTACCTACTTTCCACAAAAACTTTCAGAAGGCAAGATGTTCATCAGGTGGTCAAAATATGTTCTTTTCATTTAATTTCAGAATTTTCAAGTAAGAGTAGTTGAAAATCTCAACTTACATACTCAGAATTTTAACATTTCACAATCACATATAAACAGATGAAAAAGAATTATCAGACATTTGAAGAAAATCTCTAACATGAAAAAGTCTTAACAAAGAAAGGGGAAAAAAGGAAATTTGGAGGAAATAGAGATCATTTTGTAAACAAAAATCTCAGAAAATTTAAAATGATTATATATATGAAAAAAATAGAATCCTATAATAAAAAATATTTAAAGAACAGAGTTCACTCTGTGTGTATAAAGTGTGTATGTATAACTATATATATAAAGATATAGTTGATAAAAATGTCCAGTTTTAAAGACAAAAGACATGGGAATATATAAGAAAAATGTATCAAAGTTAGGGATCCAATCCAGAAGTATCAATAGCTAATAATAAGAGTTCCAAAAAATATAACAGAAAATATGGAAGTGAACATTTATATTTAATTATTATGCAAACATCCCATAACTGAATAATAGTTTCCAGAAGAATCAAAAAAGTCCCCATAGCAATGACCAAAAAATAACACCTATACGAAAACCAGTCATCCTAAAGTTTCACAACAGTGGATATAAACTGAAGAGGCTAAATTCTTACAGAGGGAGAAAAAAGAAAACAATCCCCTCGAAAGAATCATGATACAGAACATCCTCAGCATTCTCACTGGAAGCTAGAAGAACGTAGAATGATGTTTTCAAAATTCTGAGACAAGGTGGTGTAAATCCAGCCAGCCCACCAGTCATGCATGAAGGTTGTCTAAAGGATTCTCAGATATTCAAAGTCTTGATGCACATACTCATCCTCAAGAAGCTGACTGGGGTTTGTGCTCTGCACAGTTGAATGAGAAAAACAAGAAAGTAGAAGAACGGATACACTGGAAAGAGCTTTCCCCCAGAAGAGGAGTGAAAGCTGATCGGCAAGAGAAGGAAGTCCCAAGATGACCACCCAGCAGGAAGTCTAGAGAGCAAATGATTCAGATTGGAGCTGGAGGACAAAGGACTTCAGGAGGAAGACCTCCAAGAAAAAGTAAAGCTGAATAGGAACAGGTTTATGTCCTTTGAGGAGTCGTTTAAAGATTGTTTGAGGAGGAACTCGTCGTGATGGTCACATTGAAAGGTGACCAAATGAAAAAAGTAACTCCAGGGCAACAATGAATTGGGCAGAATATGAAATATAATGTTAATATACTACATGCCATATTCTACATGGCTTAGCTATGAGTACTATTTACATAGTCACATAATGCAAATAGATATCAAATCATAATTTTCTCAAGTTAAAATATTTGCTACATCCAAATATCAAGTACATGCTTTTCAAAGATTTATTAGCTTATTAATGATTGAAATAGTTAAAGGGTAAAGCTGTTTCAAAGAGTATTTTGAGGAACCAGGCAAGTACAGGCATTTAAAAGATTAAAGCTGGTGAATGGTCAACACAGCGGTAAAAAGCAAACACTGGAGTTTATCTTCTCTAATGGACATCTTTACCAGACAATAACAAGTGAGTGCATAGTTTCCAGAGTCTAAAGACAAACAAAAGTACATTCCCCTAGATGATGAAATAATACTGAGTGAACTTGATGAATTATGTTCCTAGACTCTCTTGGCCTTATTAGTATAAGTTTTCCACAATTTTTCTTTACACAATTATCAACCCTGATTCCTGACACCTTACTTGTAGTTCTGATTTCATTCCCACTCTGAAGTTCCGTTATCCGTCAGTCTTTCTGTTTAAGCCCTTTACTCTCCCTCCCTGATATTCTATAATTTGCCTGTAAAGTATGAGTGGATGTTTTGTTAATCATCCTTCTTAAGCCCTTTTAATCTGATGTATCTTTTGTAAAAAAAAAATCTGTGAAATTGATACCCATTTTTTACCTCAAATCATTATTACTTTTCATCTTTATTTCTTCTGTTTTTGAAATAAATCAATCTTATTTTCCAGATATCGGCACTTTTTCTTCCAGCATCCCTATCTCTAGTTTATCTTTTAGTCTTTTGTGTTTTTTTGTTATTTCTTTCTCCAAGAAATTTTCTTGATCTGATCTTCTTGCTAATATATTCCTCATCTGTATCCCTATGGTCCTAAATTCTATCTATATTTATTTTAATATTATACATACTTTTTCTGTTTATTTTGTATATTTTGTTATTCTTGTTTCATCTTAATAATATTGTCCCTTTTATCTTTTAGCTTGTCATTTCACTAATTTTAAATTGTGATACATATGTTCTAATACTTCTCCTTCTAACAGAGTTAGTAGTTGTGTTTCTCAAGTGTCTTGTTGTTTATACCTGTGAGTCTGTTTACCATTAGGAACAGAAGCTACCCTGTCAGTGCTTATGGAGGAAAGTCGGACTTTTAAGTGTCAACTCCAATGTGTTTAAGGGATTTGCGGTGAGGGGAATAGACGAGTCCCTGAGTGGAAAATCCCAGTGACCAGTAAACCATTTCTAATGACAAACCCCATTAAACAAAGCCTTAGCTAAATGGCTTCACATTTTGCCTTCCAAGGAGAATCAGTATTAGGACAGACAATCCCTACAATAGAGTGTATCCAACACCCAGGGCGTTTGCAGATAGGATGGGCAAGGGGCTGTGCAAATTGATTCTCCATCTCTTTCTGTCAGCTCTCTTTTGTCAGTGCTTCTGTACTGTTCTGATTTTATTCTTGACCATGTGTATTGGAGTTCTGAATGGTCATCGGAGCTGACACTCTTAGTCCCAAGACAGTTTTGGGAAGAAACTGAAGCAGAACTGCCATAGATCCCTCCCATTGTTGGTTTGCACAGGCTGCCTCTTGTCCAGTGAGAAGCGCCCCCTCACACATTACAGTTCCAACTTCTGTCACCACAAGATTTTCTTACATTATATTTCTAGTTTGATTTGTTTTTACTTTTACTATTAAAGTCATATAAAATTTGAAATAATACTTTTTATTCATAATCCACAAGTCTATAATATGAAGCAAGCAAAATAAAGTGAAAAACAGTTCAACTATAAATATTTCATTGTCAAGTTTCTATGAAATAACAGTGCTATTAATGGAAATGTCCCATATTCTATATACACTTCTCTACAGTCTTTTAATTGTGTTTTGTGGAGGGAAAAGGAAGCCTAGATATCTTTCAGTCATGATGCTCTTTATAGGGGCTACAACTGGATTATCCTTTGGAAATGCTCTATTTTGCAAGGCAAAGAAATGTAGCAAGAATCTTTAACATTTATTTAGACCTAGTTAAAAGGTGGCATTAAAATCTAGGCCTTTCAATCTCTTCTTGAATGATTTCTTATTCAAACTGAGCTGGAGTTCTGAGAGCAGAATGTTATGCTTTCTTGGGTCCCCATTCAAGAGAGCCTTTAACTCACTGTGTTTCATAATAAATCTTAGGAGAGCCAGTTATGACAAAATACACAATCATGTGCCCTACTTGAATAGTGCATGGCTTTCAGCTCTGCAATACTGTGTATTCTCCATTCATTGACTTCAGGCAAAAAATATGTAAAACAGAAGGCTAATGATATGTCCTCTGATTAATTTCACCTATGTTTAAGCTATTCTAAGCAGTTTTAGGTTGAAAATTGTTTCTTTTTGTTTGTGAGGATTATGAAAAACTGAGGTACTTGGCTATTGTTACATGGGGCTCAGACCTCGGGTTTTGTGTATGAATTATTTTGTAAGGGGTTATGAGTTTGTCCAAGAAGTTTGCATGTTTTTATTTCTTTTGTGTTTGTTTTAAAATATGCCCAACATGTGGTTATCTGAAAAACTGACAAAAGTACTCATGAACTTTCCCTTGTGAAAAATAATACTTTAAATTTAAGCTTTAACTTGGAGAGAAATTCCCCATCTTGGAACATGGCAGAAAGAGAAATCAGTACCATGATTCCATGGAAATCAGTTGGGGAATAAATTCCATTTGGCGATGATTGCTACTAACTGGAAGGAGTTGATTCTTGCTATCTGTAGCATCATAGTCACTGTATAGCAGGATGCTACACTCCTGAGCTCCTAGTTTATGGGAAATACTGATATGACTCTTTGATCTATTTACCATAGCACTGGATGTTTTTCTTATATCAACTCTGGCAAAGGTAGAAAAGGATAGGAGTGAAAATGATTTAATGCACAGGTGCTCCAACTACTATTGTACTTCTGTGTTTCAGATTGTAACACATGTCCTTAGAACAAATCCCATTTTTCACATAATGTAGTAACAACACTGCTGTTACATAGTGGTTGGTATTATAAAATATGCTGGGAGATAAATGCTGTTATTATGAAAATGCTATTAGCAAGTCTCTATGTACAATACATGCAGGGCAGATTTATTAACATACACTGCAGTCACTTTCCTGAAAATAGTTTTATCAGCTATGAAATACTATGCAGTAATGCCATTAATAAATGTATCTGAAAAAATGTATCTAATTGCAATATGTAAAAGTGAAACACTGAATAGCTTGAAATGTCTTCTGTGAATGGTGAGATTATTTCAAGTAGATGCGCTGAGCAATGGATACACTTTGTTGCCCCTTTTTTCATACAGCCACATGCCAAGTAATAGATCATCAAAGTGCACAGTCAGGCTAATGAGAAAATGCTGGTTCTTTTACAAAAGTAGATGGCAATGTGACTCTTTTATAAGGCATTTTTACTCCATATGAAACTAAAAACTTAGATCATTCACATTTGCTACCTAAATTACTGTAATTTCCCCCAAAAGGGCTCTGAGAGCCATTTTAAACTATTCTTTAAATAATTGATAGTTACAAATGAAAAGCCAAGCCAAGAATTTCCAAAGTGATCAAAGATGTTTTAATTTTCCTTTGGTCATGGTTGAATAAAAATAATGTTACAAACTGTACCATCAATAACCAGGGAATGCAGAGCCTCTATTTCAAAGTAAAGCACTTTTAGCAAATCCATATTATGCCCTCACTTAGGCACCATGACCAGCTATGGCCCACTGGTGCACTATTTATTACAAGACTCTGAGGAATAATGTTGCATTGAACACTTTAAAATTTTTCTATCTTTTTTATCCTTTCAGCTCTCTTCTTATCCACATAAGTCACCACTGTTATTCTGTTATTTACAGTGATAATTTATATAAATACTTACCTGCCTAAATATTACATATATGCATATGTAATAATATAATTTTAAATATACCTAAAATCAGAGTGCTAGACAGTCTGCATATACATTAAGAGGCCATGGTTTCTGACTTCATTGTAAATTATAAAAAAAAAATCCAAAAGAATAATATATTCTTGAGGGAAATTCTGGGAATTGAGTTTTGGCTAATATGGAATTCTAAGAAAAGGAAAAATGTTGAAATTCTTAGACAATTATATCAGAAGGTACAAAGACAGTATTCAGCTCTACAAAATCATTTTAATCATATTGAGCCTTAAACTTGTGATTCCATTTTAGGGTACATAAGGGGTAAAGATCAAGACGTATTATTAGGAGTGGGATTTTATGAATGTGCCATGCACCGTAATAGGGAATCATCAGTCAGCTAAAAAGACAGTTACTAAAAAAAATAGTTACTAGTCATGATCTAACCTGTGGGAACGTCAATTAAATAGCCGAGTTACCATTTTATCAATAATCTAAATGGAAATAACTTGTCAATATCTAATATTTCTTCAGATATGATTAGTGATGGAAAGTTTACCCTTTGATACCACTTTAATCAGCAAGGCATACTAAAATGGGAAACATCCAATCCTAGGAATCCTATTCAGTCCAGGATCTCTGAGACCTAATTGGTGTTGTTGACTGAAAAAATGCACAGCCTAAAAGCTGAGAGTTCTGTTTTATCTGGTGGAAGAACTCGAGCCAGGATGACAGCCCCTAGATGGCTCTGAGGGACTGCTCTGAAGAGGTAGGGAGGAGGTAGGATATACAGGTGCTTCACAATAGAGACCAGGTAGTGGGAATGATAAAAGATTGCTTGTTATCTAAAGAAACCCAGGCATCTCAAGTTCAAGAATTTAGTGCTTTTCTATGTACAGGAGGAAGCAAACATTTGGGCTCATTGTATTCATTCCTCTGACAAGCCTCTAGCTATCTAGGGCATTTTATTTTGTCCTTTCTTTTTCTGAGTCTGCTCAGAGGGCACCACTGTGAGTGGCTGCAGAGGCCGGGCTGCAGGCCTGCCCTCGCTGGGGGGTGGCAGCAGCCGCTGAAGCTTTGGTTTCAGCATTTTACTGATGTGGTTGCAGTATTTTCATTCACAGGAAGCTTGTAATTGTAGCAGGTTCTTATCTCTTTCAGATGTATGTAAATCCTTTTGAAGGTTAAATATGCCTTTTGTTAGTTGGCCTTTTGTCAGCTTTATGCCCCAGGATAGTTTTTCTCAAGAACCTGCGAGCCATCTCCTGGAAATGCTAGCATCAAGGGAGATAGGATTGCTGATCTCTCAGTTTTTGTGGGAGAGTAGGAGCCTAATTTCTTGGTGGCCACCTTGCTCCAAGATGCAAAACTATCTCTTGTAATAATGAAAAGTTTGTCATTCTTTCAGATAAAACTAATTAGCTAGCACAGATTGTTTAGTACAGTTACCAGGTAAAATTAGTATGAATAATGTTTGACAAATGGTGTTGCCAATTCCTTTGACTTGAAAACTAGTTATTGTCTACCTTAAATTTTTTGATATAATGGGTTGTATCTTCTTGGCTATATAGAACAGTGACATTTCTTTGTGCCTTTGCAATCCTTAGCTGATTGCCTGAGATGCTCACTGCATTCTGGGGTAATGCTTTTTCAGTAATAGAAGGGTTTTCTTTCTCTATAAACTTTGTAGAGAGAATTTCTGGGTTGTGAGAAGATTTTGTTTTTAACTGTATGTCCCCGACATTATTTAACCAGAATTCAGATTTTATTTTCTTGCTTTGGATTTTATTTCCATCAACTCAATTCAACTTTAACTATTGCTCTGGGCAAGAATCAAATTCGTATACTAGTTACCAAGTCCTATTGATATAGTTGCAATTTAGCTTCATGATCTTTCATTATTCATTGAAGATAATTTTATACCTTATAGCATGCCACTTGTTTTAGATAAAGCAATCAAGCAAGACATAAAGAGGAAAGTTATCAGGGTAATTTTAATACTTTGTAAAGTAAGGAAGCAAATCCTTTACATGAATTTCCATTTTTAAAAATTCATGAAGTAGTGTTTTAGGCAATAAAAATAGCTTTCTTTGGCAACATTTATGGCTAAACCAGTGTTAAGAAGAAGTGTAAAACTAATAAAATACTAGCCAGAATTCTATCATTCCATTTGTGAAAGAAATTATATTTATCATTAAAAAGGATTTATGCATATATCCTATTAAAATAGCATTTTCTTTTCACAGAAAAAATGGGAAGACAGAGACTTTTGACTTTCCCCTGGAAATAGTCACATTAAAATAATAATTCATGGTGAGTTGATATATTTTAAAGTATCTTTCCTTGAAATACTCTTGAAGTTGTCCTTTAATCAATAGTTTCATTAGACATTTCTCCATGTGCCATCATCACATACACATGTGAGTGAGAAAACCTGTTCTGTGAAGTGATACTTTAATAATTATTTTTAAATTGTGTCTGGATAGAAGGTTATATGTTTTCAATTTTGCAAGATTTTCTTAAAGACCAATTAAAATACAAAATTACATTTGCCTTCTATAAATGGCAATATTTCCACCTTTTAAAATCATAGATGATTGTTCTTACTATGCTAAATGTACTTAGAATAACAGCCATAAGTCATCCATAGTGCTTTTCTAAGTTTTATTATTCTTGCTATGTTTTTGTTATAAAATTGTATATAGAAACATAAATTAAAGCCCATTGACACACCTTCAGTTCTTTAATATAGTTTGGAAATCAGTCTTAAAGCATAGATTTGATTTTTCAAGAAGAGGGGGGTTGAAAGAATAGCGTATATAACCTGAGTTATTTTAATATCTGCACTGTAGGCTTTCTGAGCCTTCTAAATGATTAGGTGCTGAAGGTTAGATTGGATGTCATTCAAAAGACAATTTTCCTTGGCCTGGCAATAATATCAGAGACTGGCCTCAGACCTCAGAGCCATAAGTTATTACCAATCTGTCTTCAGAAGAGATGTCATTTTATAAAAATCTCTAAGGTTAAAGGAAGACATTCAAGTTGCATTAAACATCTTTTACCTCCCTTGTTTGAGAAGAAGTATACAGCAAGTTTTCTATTCTTATTTCTTCTGGAAAATTCCATGATGAATTGATTATGAAACTTATTACTTCTAGAAGATTGACATGTGAACACTGATTTGACTTATAACTAGCATACTTTTTACATGCAATCAAACTTCATTTATGAAATTTGTGTTCTAAGAATTGAACCAGGTATACTTAGGTGCTAAATTAAGTCTGTGTCAAGTTCTACTACTGAACATAAGAACTTGTTCATTCATCAATATACTCTGATTTACATACTCAGATTTTTGCTTTGATACCACGCTGAGTTATCAGTTTGAAGGCTAACTGGAATGGTAGTCGTATAGAGTTGGAAGGATCCTAAGAAATTTAGCTGGTTTCTTCCTTCAGTCATAACTACTTTATCTCAGGTATGTGAGAGTACTTCCAAGACTAATTTCAAGAATAACAATCCATCCTAGTGTGTAGCAACCTTGAGTCTAAGGAAATTGTTCATATAGTTGAATTTGTTACACAAGAAACTGTTTTTCTAGGAGGTTTATTGTATCTTGTCTTATGTTTAAGTCTTTAATCCATTTTGAGTTGATTTTTGTATATGGTGTAAGGGAGTGTTCTAGCTTCATTGTTTTACATGCTGCTGTCCAGTTTTCCCAACACCATTTGCTGAAGAGACTGCCTTTATTCCATTGTATATTCTTGCCTCCTTTGTCGAAGATGAGTTGACCAAAAGTTTGTGGGTTCATTTCTGGGCTCTCTATTCTGTTCCATTGGTCTATATGTCTGTAAAATGTTATGATAACTCACAGAGAAAAAAATGTGACAATGAGTGTGTATATGTCCATGAATGACTGAAAAATTGTGCTGAACACTGGAATTTGACACAACATTGTAAAATGATTATAAATCAATAAAAAATGTTAAAAAAACTGTTTTACACTTATAATCTCTTACATGGAGTAGAATTTTTTGAAAGCTTTTTTGATATAGTCTGAGAGTTATTGGATTATAGCCCTCAACTTGTGACTTTCCTATTTGACTAAACAAATTCTTTTAGTTCCATTATTGTAGTCATTGGAAGATAAATATGCTTAATTTATTTTTCAAGACATATCTTAATTTTGAAATAATTTCTTGAATTCTAATCATCAGGTAGGTATATTGCATTTTTGGGAAGTCATATAATTTTTTAAAATTTCCCTTTTTTTGACTTAAAGAGCTCTTTTCTGAAAGGAATAAACTTAGTGCTTGTTAATGCTTGTCTCCATATTTAATTTAATTTAATTTTTTTTAGTAAACTAAGTGTACTTTAGTGATTAGATGTTTATTTTTAAATTCTCTAAATTAAGACATTTTAGGGAGCAAAATATTTTTCATTTAGTAAAGGTTGGATCCATATATTTCACAACTAGTACTTTAAAATGCATAATTGTTATATAAGACTTCAGATATTTAATGATTATTCTTACTCTGGTAAGTACCCAATTTTTCTGTAACATCTTCAATTAGATTTTATGCTCTGATCTTAGGGAGGCCAACTTGGTTTCATATGTCATCAATATGCTACGAATAGTGAAATAATTATTTACAGCTACCTAACTTACTTTCATACCATCCATAACAAAATAGAAAAGAAATTAGATTGATCAAACTAAAAAATTATTAGTATTTTTGGGTGCTGTGAACTCCATTGTGGGGATTACTTAGAGCCCATGGTGTTGGCTCCTGCGTTTGTTATAATACCCACAGTGCTCTGCTGGGAAGGGCTTTAAGCAGTTTTTAAAAACTGTTTAATTTCTTTTCTGTCTAAAATAACAATTGGAGATTAGTAGGAATCACTAGATTCCTATTACGTCCAAAGCTTAGGAGTAATTAAACACAATTGTATCCTTTCCAAGTTTGAGCAGGAAATGTCCTCATGTACAGGCGTTTGTCTTGGAGAAACTAACTGATGCACAGTGCGCACAGGGAAGCAGCAGTGGTGTGGTAAACAAGGAAGTGCTGGAAATGAACCTTTTACGCAAGAGAGGAAAACGTCATGGTTTTGGAAATTATTTACTGTTTTATGTCTGAAATGGGCATAGATTTTAAACTATATGCATGAGTATAAATACCATAACATTATTGATATTCATATCTTATTTATATCTGCATTTCACACCTAATATTTACATTATGATTTCATTATTACTGTTTAAATTTACATTATTCATTTTAAAGGCCATTGTATGCATATTGTTAGATATTTTTATAGCTTTCATTCTGCATTTGCTAATGCATATTTTATAAAGGCAAAGAGAAAACATTCTACCAACTGTAACAAAATTTCACTGTAAAATTTGAAGAAAGTTAGCTAAGATTTTGCCCAGAGCTAATGTCATTAATGTTTCATTGACTGTATCATGAATCTACAATACTCAGGTCCACAACCCATTACCTACAATGCTGAAATCCAGAAGTATGAAAACCAAAAATATTCTGAAACTAATTTTTAATAGAATGTTTCCCAAATGGATATCACTATTTATAGTGTTTATCTCTCTTCATACATTTCACTGCATAGACATTAAGTTTTGATTACTGTGCAGAGTGCCAACAGCTCTGTGAGAATTACACAATACACAATATTTGCATCAAATTAACCTTACAAAACTTGATAAATTCTAAATTATGAAGCACATCTAGCCCCAAGGGTTTTGGACGAATAACTGGAACTTGTGTTATTTAAACCAAGGTGAGACTTTAAATCCTTCTATCTGAAGTTGCATATCTTAGTGTATTTGTACATCATCAATTTGTTATTGAAGGTCATAGAGAAAAACAAAATATTAAAGCTGGAAGGTAGTTACACACTTCAATCATGAGCCCTTGTTTTTAGCAAAAGAAACTGCTGACCAAGGAAGTAAATTATTTTGTTTAAAATCATGCAGCCAGTAAGTGAATGATAAAAGGACTGAATTCAACTCTTCATGTTATTATGACCTCTTGTAAACAAAAAAATAAAAAATAAAAGGGAAATAAAAGGTAAAGGGGAAAAAGATGCTATGGCAGCAGCAGAAGGAAAAACTGTGGTGAGATACTGTTGTTCAGTTGGGGAAATGGTGCTGGAACAACTGAATATCCATGTGGAAAAATGGACTTTGACCTCTACCTCACATCACACACAAAAATCAATTCAAGATGAATCATGGTCCTAAGTGAAAAAAGTAAATCAACAAAGCCTTAAAAAGAAAACACAGGAGATTGTCTTTCTTACTTTTCTATAGACACAGATTTCTTAGGTAGCATAAAAAGTACTAACCATATAAAGAAGACAAAGTATAACTTGGACTTAAAAAAGACACCTAGTTTCTTTTTGTAAAATGACACAATAGAGGTCATTGTAAAATACAGAATAGAAAAGAAGTCTACAAATGTTTGACAAATATATCTAGAATATATAAGGAACTACCAGAAATTAATAAGAAAGATAAATCATCATATTAAAAACACACACACAGTTGAATTCATTTCACAAGAAAGGGTAGCCCCCCCCAAAAATCAAATGAAAAAGGATCTCAAAATATTAATAATCAAGGTCATGCAAATTAAGCCACAATGAGATAGCACTACACTCACCCAAATTCTGGAAACTAGAAAGACAGATAATACCAAGTTTTGCCAAGCTGGTGGAGAAACTGGAACATTGCCATACTCTGGATGGAGTGTACAAGTACAATCACTTTGGAACACTGGCAATATTTGCTAACCCTAGATATATAGGATAAATCTCACATGTATTATAGTGACTGAAAAATGAAAAACAAAACAAAACAAAACAAAAGGGAATCTACTATGTGATTTCATTTATATAAAGTTCAAGACTGGGCAAAAGTTATCAATTGTGATAAAATTTAGAATAGTGATTGCCCTGGAAGACACAGGGACTGGGAAGGGACCCAAGGGAAATTTATGGGCTAATGGAAATATTCTATATCTTGGTCTGGGCGATTAAGTGGGGATGTATATGTTCAAACTTCTACTTGAGCTGCAACTTAAAATTAGCCACTTAAAACACTATGTTTATAATGTACCTAAATAAAAAGGTGGGGGATAAAATGCAGTGGAACCTAATTAAGGTCATTTCAATTCGGAGTTCTAGAACACAATTCACAGATGAAATGGTACTTTGTCTAAGCATTCATTCACTAAATGAGCATTATGTTTCTTCTATTTGCCAGCCACTTATTAGGTATTATGAATACCTGGAAGGTAATCCAGTTGTCACCCTCAAGGAGCTTAGACCTGTGGTCATGAATGGTGAAGAGGACGCCTGTATGAGGGGAAGTGATTCCATGCTGCACAAATGGGTTGTGGTAATAAAGTGTGGAAGTGTGTGAATTATTTAAGAAATGAAATACAGTTCAGTTTGATGGAGTATAGGTTACATTGAATAAGATGATAATGCCAAATCCAAGTTTCTCTACCTTGTATAGAAAAACATTCAACATCTGTCTATCTTTGTCTTTTTCTTCCTTCCTTCTTTTTGTTCTTTTTTCAATAAACGTGCATTGATTCCCAACTCACACAATTTATATACTCTAGTCGGCTCATTATATTAGTGTTATAATCATTCTGATATATGATTTATGATATATATATGTGTGTGTGTCTATGTTTGTATGTGTGTGTATAGTATTACCAGAAAGAGGAGATTTAACAGGATTCTAAATTCTTAAGTAAACAACTAACCACAAACTGCCACGCTGGGTTTCAAAGAGTGACATGCAGAAGGGTATCTGGAGCTGCTATCTCAAATTACATAATTTTTTTTCACCCTGAACTCCAATGTAAAGCTCTCATCCCTACTGAACCAGTCTGGGATGGACAGTATGTGGGCCATGATGATTCTTTCTAACACTCTATCTTGAGTCTTTGGTCTCTTTTGCCCAAGCCCATACCCTAATTCTGATCTGATGGAAAAAGAAGTGTTTTTCCCTGAGATCAGAACAAAGTTGGTACATTCATTTAACCCCAGGCCCTCCCAGAGCAGGAAAAGCCTTAGAACCACAATGTAGCACATCTTAGTGGTTGCCATTATCACTTTAAAGATGGAGAGATCTGGATTCTAAGGCCAATTCTGCATGTTTAACCTTGAAAAATTTGTTTACCCTCTTGCCCTTCAGTTTCTTCTTTTATAGCTAATAACTAATACTTATTAAGCACTTACTATATGGCAGTCATTGTTTAGAGCATTCTATGGATATTCATTCATTTAATGCATAAAGCAATGGAATAAAAAGGACATTATTTTTGTCCTCATTTCACAGATAAAAAAACAAAAGAAAAGGCAGCTTAAGTAACTTCCTAGGTCACATAACTTGTAAATGACCTAAAGCCTGTTTTGAAACCTGGTCTGGGTCCAGAGTCCACATTTTTCATGACCACTATGAAACACTGCTTTATGATAACTAGTATTGAGAATAACAATAGTGCTTAATCCTAGAATTATTTAAAAGATACATTCAGTTAACACATGTAAAGTTCACAGAAGTGCCTAGCCTGTAGTAAATATTCAGTATAGATTAGTAATCATTATTACTATATAAAATGCAAAAATAGTAATACTATCACTTTCTAATGAGGATTAAATAAAATGATACATATAAATAACATAGAAATTTTATTTTATTTTATTTATTTATTTTTAATTTTTTTAACTTTTTTTTATTGATTTATAATCATTTTACAATGTTGTGTCAAATTCCAGTGTTCAGCACAATTTTTCAGTCATTCATGGACATATCCACACTCACTGTCACATTTTTTTCTCTGTGAGTTATCATAACATTTTGTGTATATTTCCCTGTGCTATACAGTGTAATCTTGTTTATCTATTCTACAATTTTGAAATCCCAGTCTATCCCTTCCCACCCTCCACCCCCCTGGTAACCACAAGTCTGTATTCTCTGTCTGTGAATCTATTTCTGTCCTGTATTTATGCTTTGTTTTTGTTTGTTTGTTTTTGTTTTCGTTTTTTAGATTCCACATATGAGCGATCTCATATGGTATTTTTCTTTCTCTTTCTGGCTTACTTCACTTAGAATGACATTCTCCAGGAGCATCCATGTTGCTGCAAATGGCATTATGTTGTCGGTTTTTATGGCTGAGTAGTATTCCATTGTATAAATATACCACAGCTTCTTTATCCAGTCACCTGTTGATGGACATTTAGGCTGTTTCCATGTTTTGGCTATTGTAAATAGTGCTGCTATGAACATTGGGGTGCAGGTGTCATCCTGAAGTAGATTTCCTTCTGGATACAAGCCCAAGAGTGGGATTCCTGGGTCATATGGTAAGTCTATTCCTAGTCTTTTGAGGAATCTCCATACTGTTTTCCACAGTGTCGGCACCAAACTGCATTCCCACCAGCAGTGTAGGAGGGTTCCCTTTTCTCTGCAGGCTCTCCAGCATTTGTCATTTGTGGACTTTTGAATGATGGCCATTTTGGCTGGTGTGAGGTGATACCTCATAGTTTTGATTTGCATTTCTCTGATAATTAGTGATATTGAGCATTTTTTCATGTGCTTTTTGATCATTTGTATGTCTTCCTTGGAGAATTGCTTGTTTAGGTCTTCTGCCCATTTTTGGATTGGGTTGTTTATTTTTTTCTTATTGAGTCGTATGAGCTGCTTATATATTCTGGAGATCAAGCCTTTGTCGGTTTCACTTGCAAAAATTTTCTCCCATTCCGTAGGTTTTCTTCTTGTTTTACTTCTGGTTTCCTTTGCTGTGCAGAAGCTTGTAAGTTTCATTAGGTCCCATTTGTTTATTCTTGCTTTTATTTCTTCTAGGAGAAAATTTTTGAGATGTATGTCAGATAATGTTTTGCCTATGTTTTCCTCTAGGAGGTTTATTGTATCTTGTCTTATGTTTAAGTCTTTAATCCATTTTGAGTTGATTTTTGTATATGGTGTAAGGGAGTGTTCTAGCTTCACTGTTTTACATGCTGCTGTCCAGTTTTCCCAACACCATTTGCTGAAGAGACTGCCTTTATTCCATTGTATATTCTTGCCTCCTTTGTCGAAGATGAGTTGACCAAAAGTTTGTGGGTTCATTTCTGGGCTCTCTATTCTGTTCCATTGGTCTATATATCTGTTTTGGTACCAATACCATGCTGTCTTGATGACTGTAGCTCTATAGTATTGTGTGAAGTCTGGGAGAGTTATTCCTCCAGCCTCTTCCTTTCTCTTCAGTAATGCTTTGGCAATTCTAGGTCTTTGATGGTTCCATATAAATTTTATTATGATGTGTTCTAGTTCTGTGAAATATGTCCTGGGTAATTTGATAGGGATTGCATTAAATCTGTAGATTGCCTTGGGCAGTGTGACCATTTTAACAATATTGATTCTTCCGATCCAAGAGCATGGGATATCTTTCCACTTTTTAAAGTATTCTTTAATTTCCTTCATCAATGGTTTATAGTTTTCTGTGTATAATCCTTTCACCTCCTTGTTAGATTTATTCCCAGATATTTTATTACTTTGGCTGCTATTTTAAAGGGGATTGTTTCTTTACTCTCTTTTCTGTTGATTCATCGTTAGTGTAAAGAAATGCAACTGACTTCTGAACATTAATCTTGTAACCTGCTACCTTGCTGAATTCTTCAATCAGCTCTAGTAGCTTTTGTGTGGACCTTTTAGGGTTTTCTATATATAGTAACATGTCATCGGCATATAGTGACACTTTTACCTCTTCTTTTCCAATTTGGATCCCTTTTATTTCTCTCTCTTGCCTGATTGCTGTGGCTAGGACTTCCAGGACTATGTTAAATAGGAGTGGTGATAGTGGGCATCCATGTCTTGTCCCAGATTTTAGTGGGAAGCTTTTGAGTTTTTCACCATTGAGTACTATGCTGGCTGTAGGTTTCTCATATATAGCTTTTATTATGTTGAGATATGTTCCCTCTATACCCACTTTGGTGAGAGTTTTTATCATAAGTGAGTGTTGAATTTTATCAAAAGCTTTTCTGCATCTATTGAGATGATCTTGTGGTTTTTGTCCTTTCTCTTGTTGATGTGATGTATTACATTGATTGATTTGTGTATGTTGAACCACCCTTGTGTCCCTGGGATGAACCCCACTTGGTCATGATGTATAATCTTTTTTAATGTGTTGTTGGATTCTATTTGCTAATATTTTGGTGAGGATTTTGGCATCTATGTTCATCAGTGATATTGGCTTATAATTCTCTTTTTTGGTAGTGTCTTTGTCTGGTTTTGGTATCAGGGTGATGGTGGCTTCATAGAATGAAGAGTTTGAGAAGGACTGGTATGAGTTCTTCTTTGTATGTTTGGTAGAATTCCCCAGTGAAGCCACCCGGTCCTGGACTTTTGTTTGGAGGGAGGTTTTTTTTTTTTATTGCTATTTCAATTTCATTTCTAGTGATCAGTTTGTTCAAGTGGTGAGTTTCTTCTTGATTCAGTCTTGGTGGACTGTATGTTTCCAGAAACTTGTCCATCTCCTCTCGGTTATCCAGTTTGGTTCCATATAGTTTTTCATAATATTCATATAAAAATACAGTATGCTATTCTGTATTTCTATTTTATTTGTTGTAATTTCTCCATTTTCCTTTCTTATTTTGGTTATTTGTGCTCTCTTTTTTCTTCTTTGTGAGTTTGGCCAGAGGTATGTTGATTTTATTTACTTTTTCAAAAACCCAGCTTTTGGTTTGATTGATTTTTTTCTATGGTTTTTTTAAATCTCTATATTATTTATTTCCTCCCTGAGCTTTATAATTTCCTTCCTTCTGTTGCCTTTTGGGTTTTTTTTGTTCTTCTTTTTCTAGTTTTTTCAGCTGGTGGGTTAGATTGTTTATTTGAGATTGTTCTTCTTTTTTGAGGAAGGCCTGTATCACTATAAACTTCCCTCATAGCACTGCCTTTGTTGTGTCCCATAAATTTTGTGTGGTTGTGCTTTCATTTTCATGTCTTAAGGTATTTTTTAATTTCAACTTTGATTTCCTCTTTGACCCACTGGTTTTTTAATAGCATGTTGTTTAATCGCCATGCTTTCCTTTTTTTCTCCTTTGTTTCTCTGTTGTTGATTTCTAGTTTCATGGCATTGTGGTCAGTAAAGATGCTTGAGATAATTTCTATCTTCTTAAAATTGCTGAGGTTGCAAAAGGTTCTTTTAAACTAAAGCAATGAATTATTTTTAGAAAAAAGATGATTCATATACATAATTTTGCCCTGTATTAATCTACTTTTTGTTCTCCATAAATCCAAGTTAATAGGAGTAGTACTCAAAGTAGATGATTTTAAGATTTATATAGAAATATTTTTATGGACATGGTAGATACTGCAGCTGCTGTTGTTTTATGGGATGATGCTTTATAGGAGTTCCATGAGAGCTTAGTAGGAACAAAAAGCAAATATAAATGTAGAGTGTATATGGGAATTCTGTGTGCAAAGAATTGAGTGAAATTTTACAGTCATGTTTTGTTTACATAAACTCAAAACAAAACTAAAGTCTGCCTCATGACTCCATTCAAATTTTGAATTAGACTTTACCATTTTGGAGCTTTACTCAGGATTTTAAATGCCAAAAACTGATCAAGTAACTATATATATATATTATATTTGACAAAACATTACTTGTTGATATTCATGGTGTTTCTAATAATTAATATTACTTTGTAGCTTCTGCAAAGTATTAGATCTGCCATTTTTTTGAAATGATGTATTTTATATGACTCTCTTTCTTTTTTGAGGAAAATCAGTAACTATCTGATCACCCATTCATAACCCCAGTACCTGTCTAATTATAATTTTTATAATAGTTGTTTTCAGAAAATCCTACAAGTCAATCCTCCCTTTTTGCTTTTGTTTCCTAGTATCTAAGCAGCCTCCTCCCTTTTCCAGAAAGCTTCCTGCTGTTGCTTCCAGACCTCTTACTAGGGTGGTCTTCACACTCCCCTTCTCCAACTTACCTGTTCCTTTTCCAAAGGAAATGCATTTTTTGTCAGCCTGTTCTTGGAATGGGATCCAGTGCAAAATCTAATATAGGCCCCTTATTAGAAATGATTAATAATTGCACAAAGGTGGCAGTAGAAAATTAAACCAAGTGTAGAGCCCTTCTAAGCATGGGGCCCTGTGCACCACACATGTTATGGACTCATGATACTGGCCTTGACCTTCTCCCTTGGTGATTATATCCCAGAACTTTGTTTCTTTTTTGATGCATCTTTACCCTGACTGTATCTTTTTTCCTGCACTCTGATTCCCTTTTTTTCCTCTCTGTAGTTGTGTAGCCCCAGAGTCTTGAGCTGCAGAGAATTGTACATGCCCTCTTCCTGTTTTCATAGAAGGAAGGTCAAAAAGAGAAATATTTGGGAATTTTTCCTGAAATAATTTATCATCAAGAATTGCTCCAGATATTCTTGGTAATAAATCATATTTTAGAATTGAACTTATATAAGAATTCTACTATGAAATATTGTATTTTGATTTCATTTTCTTGGCTCAATATATGATTAATTACTAAAGTGTATATCTGTTCAAAGCTTGGTTACATACATGTAAAAATTAATTTATTTGACGACAGTGTCTATGCATGTGATGGCAGCAGTCCCTGAGACAATTGCTTAAAAAACAGAGTGTTAAAATATTAGCTCTTGTTATCGACATTAAAAGGGCAATACCCTCCCTTAGACTTGGCACCATTTTAAGGATTGAAGAGTTCTTAGCTGACCCTCCTCTTTCTGATCTGTGCCCTCATATCCTCTGGGAACCATCTTTTTCCTTATCTACTTTCTATCCTGGTTTGCTTTACGTGTTTCAGAAGTAAAAGTAATTAATCTAATAACCCATTAGATGGTCAGAAAGTACCAAATCATCTACTTTGTTTCTCCCATGAGATAAATGGCATTTGCTTTTATATGCTGACTGTGCAGATGATCAAATGACATCTAGTTTTTTGGCTCTGTCAAAGGGATACTTGCAATTGTGACAATTATGAATTTTGTTCCAGTTGAAAAGGAAGATTTGGTGACTAGTATTGGGGGATATGAGGAATATTTCTGAATAGTTTCCTCAAAATAAAGTTGTATATATACTGAGTTGGATCATCACTTATTTGGCTCATCATTTATTCTTGGACTTACTTTTTGTGATACTACTTTCTCATAGAATGTAAACTTTTAATGGGAGGACAAAAACCTTTTATTTGTAATAAATAATATAGTAAGTATACCCTATTGTATGTTATCAATTATAACTATCCATTGCATATTGCACTTAATGAATTTTATTTGTTATGTTTTTATGAGTGCTTGTGACATTATTTTAGTTATTTCAGAGCAACTTTTGTGCTTTCCACATAGAACTTTACAAAATATACAACTAAATATGTATATTTATAAATACATAACCAGTTTTTCAAAAATTTCAAATCTTACACTGCTTTTATCTAAATAATTTAGATGAAACTGTGTATGTGAGTGTGTGTTTTGGACTTAATTATTTTAGCAGTTGCCTTAAATCTTCATTTGTTATACTGTTGTGTGTGAACACATATAGTTCAGAATTTGAGGGTGCACTTGAACTTCCCTAAGTATTTAGATTTTGTGAAATAGAATACATCTGAAAAAAACCATTAAAAATGTGTGACCATATTAATATAATAATATTCATGTATGAAGGATGATAAATTTAAAATTATATACATATCAGAATGAACAGCTGTAGTTATATAGCAAATAATGAGAGTAAGTTCATTTCTGCATCTAAATATAATTTTAAATTCCCCAAACTAAAATCTATTGAGAAACACTTGATAATGGAATAAAACAAATATTTATATAGGTTTTTTGTTTGTTTTCTTTTATGGGGCATGCATAGAGTAGGTTTGGAATCCAGTGAACATGAATATCTAAAGACAGCTATGAAACATTTCAAATAAAAATATTTTACCCACATGTAGTTAGATTGACAAATTATATCTGAGTACCTTATTAGTAGACAGGTTTGCATAAATATCTTATTAGTAGGCCAACTAAAAATCAAGCTAATTATATTAGATGATTTTATTATCCTTTATGTCTGGTCAAATGGTATCACTGAAAATGTACTTGAAATTTGAAAATGAAATTTAAATTATCCTAATGAAATATGAGTCATAAGAGATACCATTAATCTCATAGGTTTAAGATGTTTTAATTTTTTGGTGAGAACACCTTAGTATTCAAAACCATTTTGTTTTAGTAAAACTTGTTATACATGATAAATTTTATAGTTAATTTGAAGTGACTTTGGTGATCCAAAAATTTTTACAAAGTTTTTAAATGACATTTATTATTCTACTTTAAACATTTTAATAAATTACTGTTCTTATCCTTAAAGGAAACCACATGATATGAAATGTTGCTGAGAAAAATTAAATTGAAATGTCTCCAGTGCACAACTATCATTTGAAGATTGAATAAAGGTGGGTTTCATAGTCACAATTTATTGACTAGGTCTATAAATAACAGGAAAAATTCAGTTACATATAAAAATTACTTCTTCACATTAGCTGCTCCTATGTTTATATTTTGAATGATTCAGCTAAGAGGTGGTGAGAAATATTTATAATAGCAGGTCATCAGGATAAAATAGGGACAATGCAGTTTAATCACTTTATTTATTTTTTTGAAATGTGCTTAATGGACAGGATGAATAACTGCCTTGCTTCAAAATTAAATTCTATTGCCTTGAGTGAAAGATTTGAGTGTTAGCATAACATTCTTTTTATGTGAGTTATGCTGTAGTTTTGGTCATTTTTTGCATTACAGTGCAGGAAATTTGCTGATTTATTGCTGCATTTTTAAAGGGCAATGCTATGCTGAAACCAGAGAGTGAAGGAAGCTAAAAATCATATTTGTCAAAAACTGAGCCTTGACATGGTTTATGATCACTGACTACTTGTCCTATTTGTAGGGCTGTATTTAAAAGTAAGCTAATCTAGCAAGATCAAATAGGATTGATGTTTTCCCATTTATTGTTTTCTAATGTTTCATCTTTCGATTTTAAGATGGTTATAAGAATCAAGAAATATGAAGTTAAAGAATGGATAGTACTTTTCATTTTCATTATGCTCACTTGAAGAGAATTATTTTCTAAATATTCAACTTGGGTCCTATCAGCACCCACTATAATCAGAGTAATTTTTAAAATATCAAATCAATTATGAACACCCTCTTCAGCTATGCAGGTGAGATGTTAAATGGTTGTGTGAGGATTTGAATGCTCTGGTCTAGTATATAAGGTAATTATCACCAATGTGAAAAACATTCCTGCTTATAAATTATAAGGACTTGAGAGATTGAAATTTTACTAAATTATTTCTCAGTTGAACCAAAGGAAGCAAAGTCTAATTGATAACTTATTTTGCCAAGCATCTGGAAACATAGTGAGTGAACTTAAATGTTACTATTCAAAAGCTTAAGAGTATGAATATATTTGTAGTCTACATTAAAATTCTGAGTTCAGTTTCTTAGAATCATGAAAAGTGAGAGTAATAACTGTATTTGTTTTAGTTTTCAAACAAGCATTCATCAGTAATTTGTAAACAACAATAATGTATTATTTTTATATATATATACAAATTATAGTTCTTTGATATTCCATACATCACAAAGTAGTTATTCAAGGTATAGGAAGAGCAAAAAGATTTAGTAAGTGACTTGAGTATTTAAACTCTTAGATACGGATGCAGTGCAAACAGGTGAAAAATTAGTATAAACAGATCCAATGATTATAACCTTTGGGATGAATGTGGATAAAAAATATCTAATATACTACAACCAGTTATTCTGAGTGGACTGGGTATAGTAAATTGCACTTACTAGTGTTGTCATTCCATGGCAACTTTATACCATCATTTGGATCAAGACTGAATCTAAGCTGAGATAATTGTTCTAATGTCATAGATACCTAAGATATTATACTCCACCTTGAAAAAAATGATTTTGTTTTTATTGTGGATTAATTCCAGAGGTTAGTGTTTCTAGACTTCAAAATACAATGGAGCTAAGAATGAGTAACATAGAATTAGTAAAGCTTGATCTATAATTACCATTTACACCAGGCAAGAGATACATTTAATTGCAACTGACCTGAATAATGGAGTGGGATGGAAGGAAGGAAGTTTATTTACTTGAGACACCAAATGAAAACTATGAAACACAAAGGGGAAAAGGCAGTTTCATTGAGAATAAAATATTTGTGTTGATAACTTACATAAGACAAAAGATGGAGTGTTTTCTGCAGGGAAATTTCTTTCTTTGACGAGCTCCATTTATGCATGATGGAGTTTTAAATTTTTGAAAACCCCCCATGGTTATTTTTTCTTCCTTTCAATTCTTGTGGTTTTAATTTCAGACATAAACAGGTGTAAAATTTTCTTGCTAAAACCTTCTTATTCTGCTTTAAGTTGAATTTATAACAGGAAAAAAACTAACAGAATGCCTTCCAATGACAGTGATTAGGAAATTAGTGTTTAGGTATCAGTTTCATGAATTGCACGGTGAACAATGGCTCCATTCCTTTTGAAGCCACCCTATGATAAAATATATCTTTATTTAATTTGCTTATTTTTAAGATTTTTTGCTTAAAGCATATTCTTGAGGGATGCTGAGTATTGTATCTTCTAACTAGCAGCTTGAGTTTGGAAACAATTTTGATTGAGTAAAATCCACTATGCAATGACTTTGAGTGGCCTGCAAGCTGCATGTTAAGGCTCACATATTTACTTCTTGAGGATAGAAAGCTATTTGTTTTACTTAGTAATTTAATGTAGGAAGCATTTTAGAAGCTGCAATGGCAAGTGAGGATCTGAATCTTCCATATTGCCTATCACCCTAATCAAAAGAGAAGGGAAAATAGAACATACCTCATCCCTAGAGACTTGGGTTCCAATAGTAGAACATGAAACTAGAGGGGAAAATAGATGTGTGGGTCTCAGTGTGCAAACTTGTTTGTCCATCGCAGAGTCACCATGCAAGCTGACACTACTTGAAGGAGGTTGCTAGTATCAGCCTCACAAAAGGCTGAGACAAAAGTGGGCAGAAGAAGGAATGTTTGTAAGTGGATGTACATTAGCCAAACATTTAAAGAGCCTACTTGCATGCAATCGCCTGATGCATTAGGGGCAAATCTTTAGGGAAATGTACTTAGTGACATAATCATAAACAAAGCTCTATACCAAGTGTGGTGAGTAGATACCTGCACTGTTAGAATGACTGTGATTAGATTGGAGGGACCCTTAATTTGCTGCCTACTTGAAAATAGTTTGCAAATCTCTCTCAGTGGCCCAGTTCTGCAGTCCTTGATAGCAGGAATCTAACTCATAGAGTCAAGACTATGTTTTCCCACTTAAATATCTAACAAAATCTAGTGATTCAAACATGTTTTTGGAAGTTAAGAAAATGCTAAACAATAAATAACTACACACACTTGTAATTGTTTGTATGTATCTATACAAATACACATATTTTTAACTCTCATATAGTTAGATAATTGAAAAATATGTGGACTCATAGCAGAATAATGCTTAAGAAATCAAAGATTTTAGAATGTCTCTGCCTTTAAATATGAGACTGGTTTTGCCAAACTGATGTATATTTGACAAATATTTATTGATTGTTAGTCCTTGGAGATTCAGAGGCAACTGTTACCCATTTACAGCCTTAAAAAGCACACAGGTAGCTGAGTTAGACAGAGAAATCAGTCAGATTTTCATAGTTTAAAATGATAAGTATAAATTAAGTTCAAGTTGTTATGCAAGTGCACTTTACTAAGAAGTGAAAGGAAGGTTTTGAGCTTGGTGATGTGGAGTTGCATTCTGAAGAGTAAATGAGTGGAAGGCTTTGATGGAGTGTGGGGATGTAAGGTGAACAAGACATGGAAATATCAGAAAACCTGAACCTTAAAGATAAGAGGACATGGAACTCTAGGACAAATCATATGTTAGGTCGCAAAACAAGTCTCAGTAATTTTAAGAAGATTTGAATTATGTCAGGCATCTCTACTGACTACAGTAGTATGAAACTAGAAATCAATTACAAGAAGAAAACAGGAAAGCTCACAAATATGTGGAGATTAAACAACAAGCTACTAAACAACCAATGGATGAACAAAGAAATCAATGGAGAAATCAAAAAATACCTTGAGAAAAGTGAAAATGGAAATACAACATAACAAAATATATGAGATGCTGCAAAAGCAGTTCTAAGGGGAAAGTTCACAGTGATGGAGGCGTACATCAAAAAACAAGGAAAATCTCAAATAAAGAATCTAACTTCACACCTAAAGACTGGGGGGAAAAGAGAACAAAGCCCAAAGTTAGTAGAAAGAGGAAATTAAAAAGATCAGAGTGGAAATAAATAAAACAGAGACTAATAAGACAATAGAAAAGACCAATGAAACTAAGAACTGGTTCTTTGAAAAGATAAACAAGATTGGCAAACCTTTAGCTAGACTTACTTCAAATTAGTAAAACTCAGAATTGAAAGGAGAATTTACAACTGATACCAAAGAAATACAAAAGATTATCAGATACTACTGTGAACAATTATACACCAATAAATTGGACAATCTTTGAGAAAGATAAACTTCTAGAAAACACAATCTTTCAAAACTGAACCATGAAGATATAGGAACTTTGAGTAGACCAATTTACTAGTAAGTAGATTAAATTAGCAGTCAGAAACCTCCTAACAATAAAAAAATCTGGGACCAGACAGCTTTACTGGTAAATCCTGTAAAAGATTCAAGGATGACTTAGTGTTATCCTTCTCAAAATCTTCCGGAAAACTGAATAAAAAAGAATGCTTCCAAATTAATTTTAAAAGACTGGCATTTCCCTGATACCAAAATGAGACAATTACACCTCACACAAAACAATTTTAGGCCCATATCTCTAATAAACATAAGTGCAGAAATCCTCAACAGAAAATTAACAAACCAAATTCAACAGGACATTAAATGGATCATACACCATGATCAAGTGGGATGTACTCAGGGACACAAGGATGGTCCAGCATTTGCAAGTAATTCAGTGTGATACACCACATTAACAAGTGAAGGTTAAGGGGGTGGGAAGGGATAGACTGGGATTTCAAAATGTAGAATAGATAAACAAGATTATACTGTATAGCACAGGGAAATATATACAAGATCTTGTGGTAGCTCACAGAAAAAAATGTGACAAGGAATATATATATGTTCATGTATAACTGAAAAATTGTGCTCTAAACTGGAATTTGACACATTATAAAATGATTACAACTCAATAAAAAATGTTAGAAAAACAAAAAACAAAAACAAATGAAGGTTAAGTCATATTATCACCTGAATAGATGCAGAAAAAGCATTTGACAAAATTCAGCACCTATTCATGATAAAAAAAAAGAAACTCTCAATAAAGTGGATATAGACAGAACATACATCAATGTAATAAAGATCATATGTGACAAGCCCATAGCTAACACCATACTCAACAGTGGGAAGTTGACAGCTTTCCCTCTGAGGTCAGGAACAAGACAAGGATTCCTGCTCTTGCCACTGTTACTCAACGTAGTATTGGAAATGCTGTCCAGAACAGCTAGGCAAGAAAAAGAAAAGGCAGCCAACTTGGAAGTGATAAAGTAAAGCCATCACTATTTGCAGACAGCATGATTTTATATATAGAAAACCCTAAAAACTTCACCACAAAAACCGTCAAAGCTAATAAACAAATTCAGTAAAGTTGCAGGGTACAAAATCAATATACAACTATCTGTTGTGTTTTTATATAACAACAACAAACTATTGGAAAAAAGAATTAAGAAAACAACCCTATTCACAATTACATCAAAAAGAATAATACCTATGAGTAAATTTAACCAAGGAGTTGAAGTCTTGTGCACTGAAAACTGTAAGATATTGGTGAAATAAATTGAAGATGACACAAATAAATGGAAAAATATTATGCTCATGAATTGGAGTGATTAATATGGTTAAAAAGTCCACTTTACCCGAAACAGTCTACAGATTCAGTGTAATCCCTGTAAAAATTCCAATGTCATTTTTCACAGATATAGGACAATCCTAAAAGTTTTATGGAACCACTAAAGATCTGGAATAGTCAAAGCCATCTTGAGAAAGGAGAGCAAAGCTGGGGGTATCACAGTCCCTGATTTCACACTATATTTCAAAGATGTAGTGGTCTAAACAGTGTGGTAGTGGCATAAAAACAGACACATAGATCAATGGAATAGAATAGAGAGAATAGAGAGCCCCAAAAGAAAGCTACATATATATGATTAATTAAAGGTCACAAACAAGGCAAGAATATACAATGGAAAAATGACAGTCTCTTCAATACATGGTTTTGGGAAAACTGGACAGCCACATGGAACAGAATGAAATCAGACTGTTTTTTTCACCATGAACAAAAATTTACTCAAAATAGATTAAAGACTTGAATGTAAGACCAGAAACCATACAACTCCTAGAGGAAGACATAGCAGGTAAACTCACTGACATTGGTTTTGGTGACTTACTTTTTGGTTCTGATTCCAAAGGTAGGGCAACAGAGGCAGAAATAAGCAATTGAGATCACCTTAAATTAAAAGCTTCTGCACAGCAAAGGAAGTCATCAACAAAATGAAAAGGCAGTTTACTGAATGGGAGAAGATATTTGCAAATCATCTAACTGATAAGAAGTTAATATCCAAAATATATAAAGAATGCATACAGCTTGATAACAAAAAGAACAAGCAGTCCAATTTAAAAATTGGCAGAGGATCTGAATAGACATTTTTCCAAAGAAGAAAATACAGATGGCTAAAAAGAACATGGAAAGACATTATCATTAATCGTCAGGGAAATGCAAATCAGAACCACAGTGAGATGTCACTTCACACCTGGCAGAATGGTTATTATCAAAAGGACAAGAAATAACAAGTGTTGGAGGAAACATGGAAAAAAAGGAAACCCTTGTGCATTGTTGGTGGGAATGTAAATTGTTACAGTGACTATGGAATGCAGTATGGAAATTCCTCAAAAAATTAAAAGTAGAACTACCAAATGATCCAGCAATTCCACTACTGGGCATTTATCTGAAAAATAGGAAAATGTTCACTCAGAAAGGTATATGTGCCCTTATGTTCACTGCAGCATTATTTACAGTAGCCAAGCTATATTTATGATGGGATACTAAGAGGTCATAAAGAAGAATAAAACCTTGCCATTTGTGACAGCATGGAGAGATCTTCAGGGTATTATGCTAAGTTAAATAAGTCAGATAGAGGAAGGCATGATTTCACTTAAATGTGTAGTCTGTAAAATGAAACATGAACAAACAAAACCAAACTAACAGATACAGAGGCTAGATTGGTAGTTGCCAGAGGGCAAGGGTGTTGAGAAGTAGATGGATTTGGAGATGGGAGTTAAGAGTTACAAACTTCCAGTTACAAAATAAATAAGTCCTGGGAATGTAATATACAGCATGACCCCTTATGTCAGTAAAATTGTGTTGCATATTTAAAAGTTGCTAAGAGAGTAAATCTTGAAAGTTCTCATCACTAGAAAAAAATTTTGTAACTTTGTATGGTGACAGATGGTAACTAGACTTACTATGATCATTTCACGGTGTATATGAATATCAAATCATTTTGTTATTCACCTGAAACTAATATGTTCTATGTCAGTTTTATCTTACTAAAACAAAAGCAAAGCAAATGGATAAGAGAACATACAAAAAGTTTTATATTCCTTCCATAAAGTAGCTGGGTAGGTGGAGAGGGCACTGGATTGCATCCTGGCTCTGTCCAGCCACTCTTGATGGTCTTTGCAAGTACCTAACTTTGGAGTTTCATTTCTTTACCAATAAAATGTATTTAATAAAACATTGTCTTCCAGGGATGTTGTGAAGATACACTTCATAAATGGTACATAGGAGTAGGGATTCAGTAAATAATATTTAAAGAGATTACAGTAATCAACAATGACCTTAACCAAAGATTCCCAGTCTTTGCTGCATATTCGAATATCTTAGGGAACTTCAAAAAAGGATTCTTAAATGCTGATGTTTACATTTCACCCCCTAGAGATTCTGTCTTAACTGGGCATGGTATAGTCTGGATATGAAACTTAAAGGAGAATACAGGAAAATATGAGAAAGAATAAGAAACAGTAAAAAAAAAAAAAAAAAAGAGGAAATAAATGTAGAGTCTACCAATATGCTAAGGAATAGATTTCCTTCATTTCGTAGAACAGAAGGATTGCCACCACCGTTAGGTGTGGCTGAGAAGCATTTCCAGGTCTCACCTGTTCCAGAGCAGCTGACTTGTGAGGAGGGCTCACCAACAGAGGCGGAGCTTCTGCATTATAGGAGTCTTTTCTGTGGAGTGCATCAATCCTATGCTTCATATTATGGTGGAATAGGTCATAAGTTTTATTCCTTGGCATAGAAGCAGCATGGAAGAGGTGGTGAGGAAATCTAAAACTGAGGATAAAAATTCTTAGAGCTCTTTAAAATACTTTGGTTGATCCTATCTAATTAATATGCGTTTCAAAAGAGACTGAGGCCCTGCTTTGAAGATGTGAAACACAGCAGAAGCATTCCTGCCTAAGCCTGTAGCCATAGGTGTGATGAATAGCAATGATATTTTAACTGTGTTAGACAAAAAAGAAATAGGCTGAATTATAACAGAAAGAATTGTAAATATATACTAGAGAAAATGAGAGCTCAGTTTGAATCTTAAAACCATTTACTCCTTTTTTTTTTTTTTAAATAAGCCACGATATTCTACCCTGGTTACTGGAAAAGAGATTGCATGGCAGAATTGTATTCTCTAATATTGAACATCAAAGAAAAAACAAAAGAAGCAAAATTATTTTTAATAAATTCAGATTCCCAAGACTAGAATTTACTTTTTACATGAAAAACAACTATGTTGATATTTTGTTTATGTGAATAATATATATTATACTGTTGTGATTGTTATCTGGGACTTCCAGATAAATGACTTATTTTACCCATGTATTGTTTTACCCATGAAAATATTTTAGACTAATTGAAAAATAATTAACTGCATTTATTTTTCCCCATGAAAATCTTTTGATATCGCAGAAATATTTCCCCGTGAAATGTATAATTGCTGAAATATTTCCCTCTTAAAATCATTCTAGTTACTTTGTGCCATTCTTAGGATAGAAGCACTTGAAATCTCATCATCAAAAGAGATTTCACTACAGATCTTTAATTCAGTGCATGCTAAGCAGCACCGATAAAGAATTTTAGGAATAGAAATTAAGTAACAGACCACAATTAGAACAGATAAGAATAGTCGCTGGTGAAATGAATCCATTTTTGCTCTTCACATCAAATTCACGTACTTGCAGGCTTGTCTGTGAACGCTGTTTTCATTTTTGTATGCAGCGTTTATACAAGGTCCCTGGATGACAGTCTGACATTTGCTTCAACCACTCAAATGGACTGTTTTTGTTGTTGTTAAACACACCAGCTATTTTCATGTAAACAAATCCACTAATCACTTTTCAGTCCCCATCTTATCTGACTTCTCATCAGCATTTGATACAGGTAAAAGTCCTTTTTTTTTGAGACATTCTCTTTGTTGAGGCCCACCAGTCAAAGACCACTTGTAGTTGAACAAATTGGACTTCTGGATACCTGGTGCAGGAGGGAGACTATATTCCATAGGGAACTGGGAGGCATCTTAATTAGAGTGTGCCAAGAAGTTCTTGTTATAGGTTTTGGGCTTGTATTATGTGATTTGGAGGAAGGTTCAAGGAATGGAATCTGTTCTAGACTGAGTGCTTTGAGGAAGCAATGGGATTCTATGGCTGTGCACCTTAAGTTTTATTTTGTAGGTAGAAAGAATAGGATGAGACCAAAGCTATAATTGTGAAGGAGCAGCTGTTACTCATTAGTTGGGAGTTAGGAAGTTTGGAAATATTTGTAGTTTTCATAGTGTTCTTGTATTTGTTTGCAGTCAAAGAGTCCTCTTGTTTTTGTTTCATGGCATCATGGTTACAGTGATCTCGTCTCAAGCTGGTTTTGAAAATTGTTCACGTTCAACAGGAAAACACCATGGCCTAGCTCTGTGCCAAGCCAGCTTCCATCTGATCGCTGTCAGCATTGCCTTTTTCTTTCTCAAGATCATGGTACCATATTCTCTTTGGTTTCTTTTTAGTGCTTAACCTGCTCCTTTTCAGTCTTCCTCATACTATGTTCTTCTATATAATCTTTAACTCTTAGAGTTTCCCAGGCCTTATATCTGAATCATCTTTTATATTATCCTACACTTCTTATGCAGTTTCATTTATTTTTATGATTTTAATTAGCATCTGCTTTCTTCAGACTGGAACTATTCTCTGCCTAAAAGATGGGTTGGAAAACTATAGCCCATAGGTCAAATACAACCCAAAGTCTGTTTTTGCCCAGATGTGAGGTGGCTTTTATAGGTTTAAATGGTTAGAAAAAATCTAAATATGAATAATATTTCATGACATAAAATTATATTAAATTCAAGTTACCGTATGTAAACAAAAAAGTAGCAAAGTGTTGCTCACCACCCAGTTCTACAAAGATTAAGTCATCAACCTCTCCAGTTGCCCACCCACAGTGCAACCTGAGAGGAATTCAGAATGAAAAACAGGATGAGGCACCTGTGCTTTGAATAAGCAATTCCCTTAGATAGATGTATATTTCAGCAAGGATTTTAATGACCCCACATTCTTGCATCTTCTCATACAGAGAAAAGTGCTAAAGTCATTTACCTGAGATACCTGTTCTTTGTGAATAGCAGTAATCCTTTACCAAGAATGTATGCTTGACTGTAAGTATTTCTCAGCCAAAATCATATGTAAATTGGCTTCTCCCCACCCCTTTAGAGCAGTTTCCTCAGAGCTACTAAGCAGCTGTCTCCTGAGCTATAGTTCTTACTTAATAAGCTCCCTGAATAGAACTTAAACTCATACCTCTTAGGTTGTACATTTTCCTTTAAGTCGGTAAGTGTCCAAAGATAAAATTTTATTGGAATCCAGACATGTTCATTTGTTTAGGTATTTTCTATGGCTCCTTTTTTTGCTGGAAGATCAGTGTTGAGCAGTTGCAATAGAGAGCCAGAATTACCTACTAGCTGTCCCTTTATAGAAAAAGTTTGCCAACCCCTGCTCTAAAGTCACACATTTAACTAATCTGTGAGATTTTTCAATTGATTATTTTAGTCATCTTAAAATATTTAAAAGATAAATTTTATTCATCTCCAATCCATTCCTGTGCCTGTTCATCATAATATTTGGGGCCCTTGCCACACAGAAATTCAAATCAGAAACCACAAGTCATCCTTGATTCTTATTTTTCCTCTACCCCATATTTCTAGTCCTTCTGGAAATCCATTGTTTCCGCTTTCAAACTATATCACAAATAGGTCAGTCAGACTCCGTTTTTTCTGCCGTCATTCTGTGCCATGCCATCCCCACCTTGCAGCTGGTCTACTCAAACAGCCTCATCACTGGTTTCCCACTCGTGTGACTCTTAAGTCCCTAACCCATGATGTTTTCTATCATTACCTCTGCTCATAGCAATTATGATAATTTTTATGTAAGTATTTGGGTTTAAATTCTATATATTTAATTATTTATTGTCTATCTAAACACATAAGCTCTACAGAGGTGACTTCATACGTTTTAGTTCAGTAGCAGATATAAACATTTTGAATAGTGACTGATGTGGAGTAGAAGGCCAGTAAGTATTTTTTTAACCAGTGATTGACCTACTTAAAGACCACAAAGATATAGGTACAGTTACCCCCTCATGCACACACATTTGCACACATTCCACTTCTAAAGGAAAAATATTTATATATTTTGCATGTACACATTTATCAGTTGAGTATGCATCACTTTACATTTGAACCACATCTATGGGAGAGGAAGTTTGCTCTGGGAAGGATGAGTTGATGCTGATTTTATCTTGATTTTTAAGAATCACAACTTGGTCAGTTTTGTTGTTGTTAGTGGTGATGATGACCTTTTTCCTAGCAAACAAAACCAGCGATTTACTTACATCATTCTTGTGACTCAAAAGATATCTTAACTGAACTGGTTATTTACTTGATAATTTGTTGTCAAACAAACATATATTTCAATTTATACAGGAGAGAACTGTCCAGTTATTTTTATGTGGATTTTAAATAGGAACTTAGAAACTCTTCCAAAGTAATACTGAAATAGGAATGTAGACTAACTGTATGTAACCACTGTTTCTGAGTGTGTAGCAATTGGAAGAAACTGCTGAAAGCATGAGCTAGGGTTTAGGTGGAACCAACATGGCGAAATGGCCATAGGCTATGACATGGAGCATCCATTTGAGAACAGTTTTGTAAAGTGATAGAGAAAGAGGCCAGACTGCAGGGTTTTACAGGTAAGTTACCTGATAAGAAAAAATGCAGTGAATTGGCAGTAAAAGGGAGAACAAAAATGGGATGGTAGACAGATGGAGAATCAAATACAGCAGGAAAGGAGAGGGAAACACTCTCAGTGTTTGCAGGCAGAAGAAAAGAAATCTAGTTAAAGTGGAAAAAGTTAAATTTGGCAGTGAGGAAAACATAAGAACCACACCACTCAAAAGCTTAAGTGCCTTCCCAAGTTTTGCATAACAATTTGGATTTCAAAAAATGTTTTTACACAATTTGTATCATATGACCCTCACAAAACTGGGTACATCTGAGGAAACTGAGACAGGTGGTTCTATTCCCATTTCACAGATTAGGAAACAGAAGCTCAGTTCCTGGGGTCATGCAGTGGGTAAGTAACATAAGGGAGAGCAGAAGTGTTCTCACTCCTACATTTTTATACTTTCCACTATACCATGTTGACAGTGTGGTGTTAATCTTTAAACAGAAGGAGATTGAAATCTGCTGTGAGGAAGAGAAGCATTTAAGGCAGTGATCCAAAAGAAGTGGTCTCTTTTCCCTCCCACCCACTTAAACTATTATCACATTTAAATGAATTTCAGTAAGCCAGAAGTTTGGAAGGAGATGACTCATGAAGAAGCATGGGTAGCATTAATTTAGGTTTTAAATTAACTGGTCATACACCATGTACAAGTGTCAGAGATACAGGTGAATAAAAATAGCCATAGTCCCAGCCTTGATAAAGCTCATTCTCTAGTGGAAAGGATTGGCTTTTAATCAAGTAAGGAAATTAAATATTTGAGTACAAACTTAAATATGAGGCTGCATCAGCAGTACTATGAAAGAATGTTACATGGGGCCTTGTTGAGCCTACAAGGGGGGGAAGTGTTTGCTTTATGAGAGGGTGACAGTTGATCTAAACTCTGAAGGAGGAATAGGAGTGAAAAATCTGAGAGGGAGTAGTACAGGAGCCCTTTAAGAAGGCTTTTATGAAGGCTCTTACATATGAAGAAGTCAAAGGATCTGGTATGACCAGAAAACTTCTAACATTTAGTTTACTAACATTTGTTTGCCCTGAATTATAATCTACATATAGAATTCTTTCATTTTAAATAGTTATGCAATGATATTGAGCCATGTAATTCTGATTCAACAGTTTTCTCAAGTGATGGTTTAAAAACAGAGAACAGAAATGACTGCTATATAATATTAAGTTCTGGTAGAATTTATTTATGTACATATATAATAGTAGACTATGTATAATGATATAATATATATAATAATATTCTTGCAAAGGTCTCAAATAGTGTTTTGCACATGATAAGCAGCCGTGAAGTAATGATTAGCTACTTTCTCAATGTATGTTTATTGAAAACCTAGTAACTATAATATGTGCAAACACATTCCTGGATGCTGTTGTCCTCTGTTTGACAAACGAATGATCAGGGCATGTTTTAAAGGAATACTTCTTACCATGAAAAAGCCATTACCATATGTGTTTGATGTACTTATAATCTCTAGATTTATGCAGTCTTTTTTGCCTTTGCCTCAGGGAGGGCAGGACAAATCCATTCTTACAGTGCTGTAAGTGATGAAAATATTAAAATATTCTTTATCTGTGCTGTCCCCAATGGTGGTCATTAGCAACATGTGGCTGCTGAGTACTTGGAATGTGGCTAGTGCAACTGAGACTTGAATATTTTAATTTATTTTAATTTAAAAAGCTACATGTGACTAGTAGCAACTGTACTGAAGTGACACTTCAGAGGGATTCAGAAAAAGACTTTGAGTTCCCACTGTAATACTTTTGATACATTTGACATGAACTTGATATTTCTTGTATCTGGTGGCCTGGATCTAATTGAAAGAGACATTTTCTTAGTACAAAGGAGAACTTACTTTAGGTTAAAAAATTTAGGTGTGAACAGAAGCTCATTTTCCCACCTCACTTGGGGAATAGCAACTGAACTTGTTTTCATCAAACAAATCTGCAAAACCATGTAGGTGAAATTGCACAGTAAGTGGTTTTTATTAATGACCCAAAAGAGTAAACAGTTTCATTTAAGTTTACTGTTTGAGTAACAGCCACTTACAAAAGACAGAAATCATAAAAATAAATGAAATAAATTTATTTTATAATAAACATTCAGAAAAATCTAGTGGTCATCTGAAGAAGCAGATGGGAGATTGTGGTTTGTGTAACCTGTGGTCAGCCAACTCACTCCTGTCCATCATATTCAATATTTAGAGTCTCTAAGAGACATCCTTTCTATCTAAAATATTTATATTTAAATGTGAATGCATATAATTAATGTGTTCATTTCTATCTAAAATATTTATATTTAAATGTGAATGCATATAATTAATGTGTTCATTTCTATCTAAAATATTTATATTTAAATGTGAATGCATATAATTAATGTGTTCATTCAAAAGTTATAAAAAGAGTATATAAAGTGGAAAGTATATTTCTCTTCCCTGTTTGAATGATAGCCATCTAGCTCTGCTGCTTAGAGATTGTGTTTCTATCAATTTTCTTGTTTTGTAAAATTTCAGAGGTACTTAATTTACTCCTGCAACATCTTTACTGAATATCCCTTATATGCTAGGCATTGTTTTAAGTACTGCTTTACAAAAGTGGAAATAAAAAGCAATTAAAAATTTCTTTAAAAATTACATTCTAATGGAAGGAAATAGGCAATAAACAAAATAAATAATAAAAACATGTGCTGTATTAAGTAGTGATAAATGCTATCAATTTTTAAAAAGATTTAAAAGAGGTGAAGGTGTTGAAGGAGGAAAGGGAGTAAGGATTGCCTCAGCTGGGGAAGGAGTTTACATTTTAAATAAAATGAGCAGAGAAGGACCTTCAGAGCTTTATTTTCATCAAAGACATGAAGGGAATGAGGGAGCAAGATATGTTTAGGCAGAGAACTGCATGTGCAAAGATCTTAAGGTAGGAGCTTGTCCAGCACCTTCCAGAAAAGCAACTTTACAATCTGGCTGGAGCAAGGATCACAAGACAGAGCCTTTTTATGCCTAGTAATTAATACACCATCTAATGATATTTATACTATTCTATGTTGTATGTTTTTTTCCCATCAAATGTTTTATGTCTTTAGGTTTTGAATAGGGCCTCCATGTCTCTGGTACGTGTCATCTCTATTAACTACACATTAACCTCAGATAACATAATTACATATTAGGGTCTGATTATTTCTCTTATGGAATGTATTATATAATTCTTACAAAAATAGCTAAGCCAATTTCTATTCCAGTGTTCTGTTCAAAGTCCAAGTTCGGTTTGTAATGTAAGATTCTGTCCTATGTAAGACAGATTGTTTTGCACTGAATACAGTTTAATAAAAACTTACCAAATTTTAATTTACTTGATTATAATAACATTATTGCCATTATTTTTATAGAAAAATAAAAGACTTATGGAAGAGAACATTTCACTAATTTAATTTATTAATGAGGACATCAAAGTCTAGAGTGGAGGTAAAATGATTTGCCAAAGACACATAAATGAGGATAGTTACAGCTAGCATTATTGTGTTTATAATATGTGATAGCCATTGTGCTGAATACCGGCACTATGCAATTTTAATCTTCCCAACAATCTGAGAGGCAGTCATTATTACTGTTTTACTAATGAGGAAACTGAGGGAAATAAGTTCTGTAAAGTAATGCAGCAGATAAATGGTACAGCTGGGATCCTATCGCGTTCTTTATATCTCAGAAAGATCTCACACTGACAACTGCTACACTACTGGAGTTACAGGGACAGGAATATCCCATTAAAAACACAAGAAGCAGAGAGGTTTCTGGGAAAGAGAGCAAGTTTTCACTGTGATCAGATGTTGGATTGAATTTTGCCTCCACATAGCTGAATATTTTGGGGTAAGCAGTGTAACTTTCAGTATGTTTCTAGGTGGGAATATTGAGGGACCAAATTACAGTCCCATATTTGCTTATCAGGACTTTGGCTTTATCCAGTATGGGTAAAAGTTAGAAGCCATCAAGCTTCCTAATTTAATTTGTGAGTACATTCTTACAGAGTAAATAAAAGAAGCTGTTCAGTGAGATGAAAACCTTTATATGCCAAAAAAGAACATAGATTTTTATATTAAAAATAAGGCTCATAATTTAAAATGAAAGTTTAGTGCAATGCCAATAGAAAACCCAAAGTATCTGCTTATTGTAAGGTTAAAAGAGAATATTGAAATTAATAAGGTGTTCATTAATTTGTCCCATATTATCTGCTTACTTTTCACTTTTTTTCCCACATACATTTGAAATTTTACTTATATTCAATGAAGAAAGTCCATGTTATCAGCATGGATCATTATGTATCGATGTTGTAAATGGCATTTAAAAAGTAACTATTTTGTTTGCACATGCAGAGCTATAAACTGCCCAGTTAGGTTCATAATAGTCACTCAGTATTTATACTGCAAGTAATTTGATCTTTTTTTCAAATTTAAAATAAATTAAATTTTATGGGTAAAATAGCTTTGAACAGGCTACTAATCTGAAGTTGTAACTGCTTTTATTGTGCTTACCAAGAAGCAAAGTTTCAGTTACCTTGATTGCTGTATTTTGCCAAACATCTTTTTTTAACCTATTCTTTTATATATGAAAATGATATGATTTACCCACTATGAGTAGAAAAGCTTCAAGTTATTTTTACATTATTAGTAATGAATTTACAATAAGCATCCAACCTCCCACACTGAGACTCCTGGACAACCAGCTGAGATTACAAAGTGTAATCTGCGGCTAGGGATCAGAGATTACTCTGCATAAATTTAGTTTACCCTTATGGAGATTAAAAGCTCATTAATACTTCATTCTTTCCAACTGAGATAAAAGTTTGAAGCAATTAGTATTTGAAAAAATATTTTATCCCATTAATTTATTTTTTCATTATGTAATCTGTATTGGTTCCCTTTTAAGTATTGATAGAGTGTATTTTAAAATATAAATCTATAGACTATATCTTAGGTTTTGTTGTTGTTATTGTTTTGGATTACTATTCCCTAAAATCTTTTATTCCCTAACGGTTTATACAGCAACTTAAACAACAGCAATGGAAAAGTAGCATCTAGGTGTTCATGTCATCTGCTTTCCAAATGAAGTGACCAAACACTTCAAGAGGATCTAGATTTTTCCTGCAAGGAAGAAGTGAGAAAACATTTTTAATCATTAAGACAAGAGAGTTTTGCCACTTGTCAGTGACGCAGACATTGTGTACTAGCTGCTTTAGCCTGAAGGCAGCTTATTAGTTACACAGATGTGTTAGAAAGAGGGCTCCTGGCAGGGTTTGACATGGCTAGTGAATGAATAAATGCAGTTTTTATGTACTTCACCAATGTGTTGTGTTATTCTTACCAATTATTATATGCAAGTAAAATGTAAATCTTTGTGATTATACAGCTTCTTTTATATCCAAACATTATTCATAAAGAAAATATTCATGAATGGAAAGGGATGGTAAATATTGGTGGAAAACAGCCAAAGGTTTTTGTTTTGGTTTAAAACTCTGATATAATTTGAAATTATGGTATATTACTCAGTCTTTTCATAATAATAGCAAGTTGACAAATGATACCGTGAATAGACAATCTGTAATGCTACAAACCAAAGATTAGGGAGACTTTTGTATAATGAGTTAGAATCATTCTTTCATTAATATCCCTCCTTGGTAGTACATCAGCTCTTTTGGCTCATTAATGCAATGTTGAGGATTTTTGAGTGATGGTGAAAAATGGAGTAAATAAAATTACAGTGGTCCTAAGACAGAATGTCTTCATAAGTGCTTTAGTAATACACTTCTAACACTAGTAAAATGGGAATTGAAAAAGTGATTAATTTGTAATTAAGGCTTTTAGGAAGTAAAAACTTTCAACTACTTTTGATATTCCTTTTCTTTAATAGTAGAGAATTGTAAAACATGACTTAAGAAAATAACATATGACCTTTTTTTCTCAGTGATAATTAATTTTTTTCCAGCTTTACTGAGGTACAATTGACAAATCAAATTGTATTATTTAAAATGTGGAACATGATGGTTCTATATACTTATTATGTATTGTGAAAGGAATCCATAGTTAATTAACAATACCACCACCTCACATTTTATCTTTTTTAAAAATGAGACCCTTTTAAGTTCTACTCTTCTAGCAAATTTCAGTTAAATACAGTGTTGTCAGTTATAGTCCCCATGTTATACACTAGATCCTCAGACTTTATATTATACAGACTTTTTTTTATCTTAAGTTGGAAGAACTTGAGACAATTAATTAAACTGGGGGCAAACTGGTGACACCATGAAGATGCTTTGCTCGTTCAGAAAAGTTGCTAAGATCTAAACTAAGCTTACGTTCATTATGTGAGGAAGCAACCTCAGAGACAACACACTACCTTCTGCCTCGCTCTAAGTTAACTACAGTTCATGTCTCTCTAAGACAACCCTTAAGTCCCTATTACTTCATCTCATTTTTGAGATATCCAGGGAGACATATAACCCCCAGCTCTTTCTATTGTGACCCATGTTTTCAATATATTAGGTTGGGAATCTCATTGATGTCAAGTGTAATCCTAATTTTGGTCTAAAATAAAATTAAATTGTTTAGCAATTGGAAAAGCTATGATTTAGCCACAGCCCTGTGGCACAATTTAGAAGAAATTTCATAGCTACAATTTATTGAAGCTAGACATTGACCTAAATGCCTTATAGGCACTGCATTGTTTACTTCTTACAATAAGCTGATTTACCAGGTAAATAAATGCCGGTATTTATCCAGTTTAGAGATGAGAAAATGAATATTTTGAAAGGTTAAGTTATTTGCCTGAAGTTAAACTAGTTATCAGCAGCATTGAGATTAAAATATTATAAGCTCTGCCTTATTGTAACTACTAATATCAAATTTACTGTTTTCTCTTTTTTTACAAACTGTATTATCCAAAATGTAATCTACGTATTTTTAATGCAGAGGCTTGACTGTAGACTTATCTTAACACTGGAGCATTAAGTCCCCAAAGTTTGAATATTTTAAATAAAAGTATCTAGCATATGTATAGGGAACAGAAATTAACTGTGACCCACGTAAACACATATAAAATAAAAGTTTAATCTTATTATTTGAAATAATTTTCTGCTTATTATTTCCTTTGAATAAAGTAGAATGTATACATAATGTAGAGAAGAAAAAATACTTTAAAACTAGGAAATATTTTATATTAATTTATCTGAAAGAGTTACATTTTACTTCTTCACAGCTTATTGTCTTCAAATAAACTGAAACTTGAAGTAAAAATTTCACTATACCTACACATAGTAAGTACATGATAAATACTAATTACTCAGTTGATTACATAGGATCAATTGGAGTAAACATTGTGTGCCAAGTGACTACCCAAGGAATTCTAGAAATCAGTTAACATTTTTATGTAGTGCACAACGCAAGGCTTTATTATGTGTTACTGTGTCATTATACCTTGGGTTATTTATTGTGCTAATCACTAGGGTTGCAAAAATAAAAATATACAGGAATCTCAAATATAGCAAGAGTGGCAACCAAGCAAATCACCTCACAAAAATATGTATGAAATTCAGAGGGATGATCTTTGAAGGCAGTGAAGGATATTAAAAACCTCATAGAAGAGGTAATGCCATACCAAATTCCTACTCACCCTGGAAACCTTACTGGTTTTGAGGTTGAGTAGGAATTTTGCAAGGCCACATACAATTGAAAGTTATGTGTGTGTGTGTGTATATATATACAAATTGTGTGTATATTATATATATCATTATATATATAATGACTGTGTGTATGTGTAAAGTTATGTTGGGGCTGGAACATTGTGGTAGGCAGAATAATGACCTCCCAAGATGTCCAGATCCTGGATCCTGGAACCTGTGAATGATACCTTATAGAGCAAACAGGACTCTGCAGATGAGATTAAATTAAAGATCATGAAATGGGAGGAATTACCCTGGAATACCCTCATGAGCCTACCTGTGATCACAGTGTCCTGGTAAAAGGGAGACAGAGGGAGATCTGACTACAAAAGGAGAAGAGGTGATGTGATGAGGAAAGCAGAAATTGGAAGATGTGTTTTGAAGGCGGAGAAAAAGCAGAAGCCAAGGAACACAGGCCACTGGAAGCTGAAAAAGGCAAGGTGATTGGATTTTCCTCTCAGCCTTCACAAGGAAGCATCCTTGCTGATAATTTGATGTCAGCTTGTGTATCTGATCATTTCAGACTTCAGACCTCCAGAACTGTAAGATAATGAATGCATGATTTATTAATACCAATATGTTTGTGGTAGTTTGTTACAGTGGCAATAGGAAACTAATACAAGCATGAGCCCTCACCCTGAAAAGCCTCACCTGAATCACAAACCTGACTCCAAAGAGCATGGAATAGGAAAGAGTTCCAGTTCCAGACTCCTAGGAAACATAAACATTGAAAACTCTGCATAAAGAAGATTCAGTGAGAGAGACTGGAAAAAAAAAAAATAAAATCAAGGGAAAGAGCATAAAGAAATGATGATGTTGAACCCAAAGGAAGAATTCTGTAGAAATCTGCCCTCTCTTGCATACCAGAGAGAGAGACAGTAGAGATAGGTGATTGCAAAGCAGTGCTGGCATTCTAAATGAGATTATAATTCATAAATCTGTATTTGTTTTTCTACCAATATTTGAGTTAATTGGATTAAAAAATCAAATGTAATGGGAATATGTACATCAAAAGGGTATGAACTTGCAGGAATTGATATAATGCTTCATATGCTTCCCTTTTATACTTTAGGGTATTTATTCTAAATTTTATTTTATTATAATGATATGATAGTAAGTGCATTTAAACCTGGCCCTCAATTACCATGAGGCTTAAAAATAACTCTACTAATTCTTTATGATTAAAAAAATTCTCAGCCATTTGATTTTATAGTATTCATGCATATTGGTGGGTCTTCTCACTCCCTTTTGTAAATAAAATGCTATTATGGTTTCTGGTTAGAGGTTAGGAATTTTCATTCTCTGGAAAATGAAATTAAAAGAGATGAAACACATTTATACACACTAGAAACAAGGATACCAGTTGATCTGTGAAATGTGAAGTTTCTGATGCAGTCATGAAGAAAAAGATACTTAGAAAGGAAATGTTATCTACATTTGAGTGCCCTTTTAACTTGGTCATGATGTCACTGTGGTTATTATTCATGAGTAGTAAGGTTATTAATCTCCATTTGAATAAAAATAAGGAGCCAGACTTGTTTGCATGAAATCAGAAGGCATTCTAAAATTCATATTTTTCTACTTCATATTTCTTAGATAAGGAGACTCTTTGAGTGCTCTTTGAGTGCTAGAGTGTTGTAATGGCTGCTGAAAGCTGGTATTATAGATTCTCTTCAAATCCAGGATTTGTCATTAACTACTCAAGTAAATTTGGGGCAAAAATTATATTTTGTGTACATCAGTTTTGTCATTTGTAAGTGGGGATGGTAGTACTTATGCATGAGTAGTTTAGAGGTTTATGAAACATAGTGAAAATAAAGTGCTTAACACACAGCCTAAGTTAATGGCAGGCATTTAGTAAGTAATAGCTATACAAATTATTATATAATGATATGTGCATTATATGTTATATAAAATTATATATTACTAGTGATTTATGGAAATGTAGGCCTGACAAGTTAATCATGGAGGATGCCTCCTTTATTTCTCACTATATTTTTTAATCTTCTAAGCCCAATGCCTGGCGTATCTGAGGATAGAAACATAGTAAAGGCTATTATGATTGGGTCAGTTGACTATTCTGATTCTACTTTCACAGCACATAATACAGTATTCTGATATCCCACCTTTTTAATGTGGACCTTGGGAATGATTTCAGCAGTTAAGAAAAAGAAAAAGAAAAGGCAGGACATGTGCTAACATCTTTAGGTTCTTGTATCATTGACTGAAGTCTACAGATGATTGAGCACAGTCTTTGTGCCAGAAAAGGTTGCAGGCACTAATATCATGCCGAGTGTTTTGTGAATTACATCACCATCACTTGAAATTAAAATCTCTTAATGTAATAGTACAGACTGGCCTACCATCATTAACAGTTACTAAGGAAATTTACAATCTGCCCACATGAAAGAGAGAAGAATATACTACTGAGCACTTACAATGAGCTATGCATTTTCATTTATAATATCTCAACTAACTTATTTATTAAAAACTGTAATGTGATATTTTATACATTAGATGAAGTAACAGAAAATCATAGAAGTTAATAAACTTTTCCAAAATTGGACACATAAATGAATAGTGTACCTGAAATTCTTCCCAATATAATATTTCAAGTTTTAGGCATTAAACATTAACATAACCAAACTAAAATATGAATTTGTTATTATTCATTTTACATTCATAAAATGCTTGTAGCCAATTCATGACTGTTAGAAAATAGAATCAAATAGTTGGATATTAGAGGTAGAAAATGTTTTGCAGAGAGAGATATATCTCTTTTCTTTTTATCCTTTTTTGTAGCTTCTTTTAAAAGGAATTAGAAAAACAGGATTTTAAGATGTTTATCAGATTTCTAAATGATATCTTATGTCTCAAGAAATAACAAAGCCTTAGAAACTGTAGAATGTGTTAATAAATACAAATGTATCATAATTAGTAGTGTAAGAAAATCATGCTCCTGAAGTTACATATTCTAAGAGAGTGATTGAGTTTTTCTTGGCATTATATAGTCTATTTAGAGATTTATGTTATAAGACACAAATTTTTAGTTTCAGTTCTTCTACTAACTTCAGCTTGGTGACTTAGAAAATAGACACATACATAGATAGATAGACAGCTAGACACACTAGCCTCCTCCTTGATTAGATAGATAGATAGATACACAGAAAGACAGGCAGAGAAGCACACTAGCCTCCTCCTTCTCCTCCATTAGATAGATAGCTAGATAGACTAACCTCCTCCTCTTCCTCTGTTAGACAAAGACAGACATACACAGAGAGGCAGACACACTGGCCTCCTCCTCCTCCTCAATTAGGTAGATAGATAGAAGGATAGATAGATGATAGATAGATAGAGACAGACACACATACAAACAGACGGACACAAGAGCCTCCTCCTCCTCCTCAGATAGATAGAAAGACATCACACACACACTAGCCTCCTTCTCCTCCTCAATTAAGTAAATAGACATACTAGCCTCCTCTTCCTGTATTAGATATAGAGACAGACAGACACACTAGCCTCTTCCTCCTCCTCAGTTAGGTAGGTAGATAGACACACTAGCCTCCTCCTCTATTAAGATAGCTAAACTGATGCATAGATAGACTGAAAGACAGATAGACACTAGCCTCCTCCTCCTCCATTAGATTGATAGACATACAGATAGATGATAGACAGACAGAAAGACACACTAGCCTCCTGTTCCATTGGATAGACACATATATAGATAGATAGACACACTAGCCGCCTCCTCCTCCATTGCTGGGTCCTGTGGTAGTTCTACTTTTAGTTTTTTAAAGAGCTTCCATACTGTTTTATAGTGGCCATACCAGTTTCCATTCCCATCAACAATGTACTAGGGTTCCCTTTTCTCTGTATCCTTGCCAACATTTGTTATCTGTAGACGTTTTGATGATGGCCATTCTGGCATGTGTGATGTAGTATCTCATTGTGGTTTTGATTTGTATCTTTCTGATGATTAGCAAAGTTGAATGTCTTTTTAGGAGCCTGTTAAACATCTGTTTATCTTCTTTGGAAAAGACCTATTGAGCTCTTCTGCTGATTTTTTTAATCATTTTTTTTTATATTGACGGATAATACATTCTTATCAGTACCACAAAGCTCAATACACAGAAATCTGCCAGCTCTCCCAGAAGCTCCTCCATGTGCTCTGACTCAGTCATAGCCCCTTCCCTTCCTTTAAGTAAGTTCTTTCCTCTAAGTTACTGTTACAGAAATCACTTCCTTTTGTTTATGATTCTGTTACCCAAGTATGTCTCCCTAGGTACTAGTGTTTAATCCTGACCATTTACAAAGACAGTTGCTGTTCCTTGTAAGTCTGTTTTGGTCTACAGATTTATTTTTCATACCTTCCTTGAAATATACCTGTTTGATCTGTTTTTCATAGTCTGGATTTGACTGATTGCATACAGGTGGTACAGTTTAGCACATTCATCCATCCTTTTTACTTCCTCAAACTGGCAACTGGATCCAGAGGCATGATTAGGGTTGATTTGATCCTCTGTCAGAGTGTGGTATGTTATTTCATAAAGAGTAACCTAGTGTCTCGTCTCCTTTTTATGATGTTAGCAGCTATTGATATTTGATGCCTCCATTCTTTAATTTATTGGAAGTTGAAAAGTGTCATTAGCCTTTGAATTCTCTCATTTCTTTTTCATTTACTAACAGAAGTAATTTTATAAAGAGATGCTTTCCCTTATGTGCTATTTGATTCCTTAGTGCTACAGTACAGTTCACTTAGGAAAATTAGTAACGGTGTATTATTCCAGCATGCACTAGTTTAGCTATTAGGGCCATATTTGAAAGCCAAAACCCTAAAAGCTGTCGATGATAATTAAGCTGCTGTAATTTAAAATTTTTTTAATTGGAGAAATAAAAATTTGTCAAGCATATCAAGAGTACAGATTTTTCCAAATAACATAACAGCAATTATTAAACTTGGCTGTCTTATACAAAAGCCCTTCAGAGGTAGAGCTTGTAAATGCTAGTCTTACCATTGGTATTTTTACACAGTAGAAACTATACAGCAATAAGAATGCATAACAACAAGTTACGCATCTTAAATACATACAGTTTTCAATTGGCTACTTACACATCAGTAAGGGGGGATGTTTTTTTTCTGTTAATTTTTTCAGGCCCTTTGCCTTTCCCATATAAATGTACATTAGAACTGTATATAAGCATAGATATATGTTGAGGTAAGCCTACTCTTGTACGTAAGAAGAAAATCATGCTTGTCTTAGATATATGGTTATATAGTCTTTATATGTAAATATTTATCTTTCTTTCATACAGATTACAAATGATTTAAATATTTTATTAATGTAACAATACAGACTTCTCTATATTCCTAATATGTTTTCCTTCTGTGTTATTCCAGTAGTGCTGCTTGGCTCATTAGACTCTGTTGTCGAGGGCAGCCTTGATGAGCAGGACAAAGCAACAGCTAAGCTGAAGGCCCTGCTGGGTGTGACTGATAATGAAACGACAGGGATGGGTGAAAGTGAGAAACTAGCTGTTCTCTAAATACATAAGAGCCTGTGACTAGTTGACTTCATTTCTAGGGAAATACATATAATACATAATAATATATATAATAACTATCAACAATAAGACTTTACATTTCATATTTTCTACCTCTTTCTGTTTAAATAATCTGAACTTGCTAATGGTGACACAATGCTAGTAGACTCAGTGAAGTGTGTTTTTAAATAAATACTTTTTAAAAACTGAATGAATGCTGTTGGTACAAAGTATAGCACTGTAGATGAATATTAACTAATTTTCTGTGCCCCCCAGAGTATTCAGTTAAATTTGCCATGTGTAGGAGAATTGAGACTTTGGTTTGGGGCTTTTCCATAATTCTCTCTGTACAGGAAAAAGCTAGCTTACATCCCCCAAATTCTGAAATGTCTAGGACCATACAGACTTCACCAATGGTTGTAAAGGTCTTTAAGACAATGCCTTTCAGACTTTTTTAAAAACAGTGGAACCCTTATCTCCAAATGGAATCTTAGATAGTACTCTATAGATAAAAATTATATTTTATCAGTATAAATGTAAATGTTTACATTCGTGACATTTATTTAAAAAATTAGTGATAACAATTAAAACAGACCACTACTGTTAAAATTGGGAGTTATAGATACTTGTTATATTCTTATATCATCAGACTTACAATATGTTTGTATATTTTGTTTTCGTTGTATATATACAAAAATACTCTTGGTTGATCCCTTAAATAGGTGCAAATAGGAACTTTTCACCTTTCTTTGCAAGTCCCAGTTGACTAGTTTAGTCAACTAAAGCAACCCAGACTCTTAAAGAAAAGATCAATAGAAATGATAAATCACTAGCCAACTCTGAACATCTGCTTGCATTTTATTTTTATTTTGTTTTTTTAAACTTTTTTTTATCAAACTTTAATATGCTTGTAGAAGAATTCATGTATCATCATAGTGCAGATGATGAATTTTCAAATACTGAACACAGCCATGTAACCAGCAACCAGATCATAAAAACAAAACATGATCAAAACCACAAAGTCCACTCAGATCTCTTATTTCCAGTCACTGCCATCCCAAGAATCACCATCTTGATTTATCCACTTCCATTTTAAAATGTAAGTATAAAATTTAATAAATTACAGCGGAAATTTTCCATCAAGACATGTCACTCCTTTACTTGTTATCATCCAATTGAATATTCTGCCATGATGAAAGCATGTGCTGGGCAAGTGCTCCTCAGTCTCACTGCTGGTTAAGTACATGTCATGTATGTGCTGTGACAGTCAGGCCACTTGCACTGTTCTCAGTGAGTAGATATGAGTTCTTGTAAAAGACCAACATAGAGCTACAGATTTTCTAGTCAGTGACCCATTATGGGACACACAGGATGGCCAGAGGAATTTGATTCTGTGATGTGCGTGAAAACAAAGCTGGTGGCCAAGTTACTATGCTGGTGGTCTTCAAAATATTAGTTACATAAAAGGCACATCTGAGTGTGTAGATTAATTTCTATTGCAGTTTTTATGTTTTAAAGTGAAATTCCAGTCAAACATCTGTGGACCCCATGATTTTCTCTGAAAACTATCATTTTGTTAAACTCAATATGAAAACCACAGCTATAGATTATAAGAAAAACTCAGAAATAAAAATGCTATTACTGAATTTGGGAGTTCAAGATTTGCAGATACTAACTACTATGTATAAAATAGATAAACAACAAATTTTTACTGTATAGCACATGGAACAATATTCAATATCTTGTAGTAACCTATAATGAAAGAGAATATGAAAATGAATATATGTATGTATGTGTATGACCAAAACATACTGTAGACCAGAAATTGAAACAACATTGTAAAATGACTATACTTCAATTTTTAAAAGAGTCAAAAAAATGGTTTACTGAAAGAAAAAGTCTATTAAGATGATCTGGGAAGTTATATAATGCTAATTTTTAAAATCTTATTTCTTAAATGTTCTTGATTCTGAAATAATTTGATGAGTCACTTACTAGAAGAGTGTAGAGTATGAGTTTATTGTCTTGTGGCCTTGGATTTATATTCCCAGCTTTGGATTTATATTCCCAGCCTTGCCAGTTGGCAGCTGGGTGACATTGGACAATTAATGCCTCTAAGCCTGTTTCCTCTTCTCTAAAATGAGCCCATGTGATGATCAGCTGAGATAACATTCAGCCTAGTATGTTGCTGAGATTCAACAAGCAGTGCCAGCTGTGTGGTTCTCATTATGTGCATCAACCTCTATTAATAGTACAGATTATGTGAAAGAACATGAAGGCATACATATAAATTCTTGTTGGCTGTGACCTGTTAAATTTACCTAGTATTTCAAAAATACACTTGAAAAATCTTCAGATCAGCATATGAATTTAGTTTAAGACCTGAAAAGATCAGTGGGGTTTTTTTTTTTTTTTTAAACTATTTGTTTTCTGGGATTAAGCAGGCTTGGTTTAGGTGATATGTTGTCAAAGATTATCTTTTTTTTATTAATATTACTCATGAAATTCTTTATGCTTTATTGTCTTTAAAAAGTTGATGACTATAAAATAAGGGCCAGATCTAGCCTTTTGCTTGTTTTCATCTGTCTCACAGGCAGGTGCTGTTTTGTGCTATGGCCATGTGACTGGCGCAGTCACTGAATGTGACAGTACTCTACACATTGGGACCCTTGTCACTGCACAATAGAATTTGACACTTCTCAACTTGTAAGTGGGAAAAAAATAGAAAGCTTTTGACCTGTAATAATATACAAAATAATTAATTACACAGTATCTTCTTTTTCTAATGTAAAAGGCCCTTCTAATGTAAAAGTCAGCCCTTTACTTTTCTCTCTAGAAAATACATGGATAGAGTTAACATACATGACCCTGGGGTTATTTTTAATATCCATTTGGTTAATGACTCAAATTAGGAGAAACATACCTTCCTCCTGCTCCGTTGTCTGAGCAGCCCCTGATGCCTCTCTGCCTTCCATTTCTAATTTCTGACTTTTAGGTCATTTGCTTTTCTGCATGTTTGCTCTGCTGTTGCTTTACGGCAGAACCCCTTCTTTCTGACACCTCTCACCTGTTAAATTAGGTGGAGTGCTCAGTACTGCTGTGCTAGTTACCATTGGGATCATTTATTTTGTGCATACTAAGCGATACTTACACCCCCTGGTATTTCTGTAGAGGAGAAAAAATATATTGTGCCTTTTTCTCTTGTTCATAAAATCAATTCTATCCTTCAGTCAGGCTACTCTGAGTCTGATCAACCATTTAGGGGGCAGGCAAGATCTTTTCCCTAAAGTCCTACTGAATATCCCTGCCACTTAGAGACTCTGCTCTGATGATATACCCTACTTTTTTGTTTTTAGTTTATTTAAGCAACTCTATTCCTTTTTTGGGCATGCTTCAAGTAGCAGTGGTGACCTTGTTACTGAGTCCAAATTCATTCTGCTTGCCACAAAACAGGCCAGTAAATCAGGAGACAAGGTGTTGGGACAAGGAAAAGTGATTTTATTCGGAAAGCCCACAGACTGAGAGGAAGGCCAACTAATATCTTGGAGAACCATCCTTCTCCAGTCAGGATACAGACTCCTTTTATAAGGGGGAAAAAAAAACCCCCACAGGGGAGGGGGTGTGGTTGGTTGTTGCAAACTTCTTGCTGTAGGAATTCTTTGTTCTTGCAGCCATCCATGTGGGTCAGGCCATGGTGTCACTGTAAACCTCCAACAATACAAAGGTTATTCTCTATTTTGCAACTTGCCATCTCTGCATAAGTGCAGAGGTGCTGACAACCTTAAAGGTCAGAGCCCCGAGAATAGGCCCTCCTGTCCATTTCAGGCTAAAGGCAACATTGTTTCACAAAAGGCGCAGAGCTGGCAAGACCAAGCCTGGAAAACAGGGCGCAGTGGTTAAAACTAAAGGAACAGATCCAATGTGGGGTCAGGTTTGTTCTCCTCTGTTACAACCTGAAGCATTAGATGGAAAGATAGCCCATTGTAAGGCATTCTTACACAGTCACATGTAGGAGTTGGCTACATCTTAAGTTTAGAGTTGAAAATAGTCCCTCAGAATTTTATACTATGCAACTCACAGATTGTGTAGAGGAAGAGGAGGCTGTATATACTGTTTTATTTTTAGGTATTAATTATTTAGTCATGGGTATCAGGAGAAAAGGAGATTGCTCACTCTGCTTCTTTTTTTCCACTCTTCTATGACACTTTTATTCTTTTCTCTAACTTCCAAAATTTCACTGTTAGTAATGAAAGGTACAAAATGAGTTAAGGAAAGACATCAAAATCTTAGATCATTATTGTCATTAGGTCCTTTGAATTCTTTTTTCCAGAGTTTGTTTCTTGGTGGGAAGAGGAGGAGTTTAACAGGGATGGAAGAGTGAACAGTGACTTCAGGTTTTCTCTTGTGGATGACTGGGTGAGTAATCATGCCGCGGCTAAAACAGCAGATCCTGGGAGTAGAACTGGCTTTGTTGGGGAATATAATTAATTCATTTGAGGTTGTGTTAGATGTGATTTACTTATAGAATGGTCTGAATGTTTATTTGGAAATTTAATATTCAGAAAAGACTTAAGGACAAAAGACATAGATTTGTAAGTCACATGCATATGGGTAATAATTAAGTGAAGATTCTTGATGAAATTATCCAGTCCTCTTCCCTAAAAAGAGAGCTTTTAAAAAAGAGGGCTAAAGATGGAGTCCTGAGATGAGCAATGTACCATAAAAGATGGAGAAGTATCCATCAGAGTGGTGGGGAGAGGAAGGTGCTGTATGCAAGAAACAGTTCCCAGGGAAAGAGCTGTGTCAGATGTCTCACAGGGTGAAAAAAATTACAACAGTTGAAGAAATTGAAAGGTTGGATTTGGCCACTAGGAAATTACTTTTTTGTTACAGCAGCTTTAACACAGGATATTGGAACACATATTGGATGGCAAAGTTGGAGGATTGAATTTCAGTGGAAGAAACACAGAAGATGAGATACTTGGTGGCATCAGGAGGCAAAGAGAGAGAGAAAGAGAGGCAGAGGAAAGAAAGAATTCTTGCAAAATTGTGTCAGTTTGAGAAATTTAGGAGTAGTTTTATCCAGCGCAGAGATTGGTTACGGATGGTAGGAAGAGACAGTAACTGGTGGAGTGAGATTTTACAATGGCCACATCAGGACACATCTCCACCTGCCGACAGGGGTTACTGAACCCGCCGTGATTTCATGCTCGTGGGCTGTGCCACGTACTAGCAAGGTTTATATTTCACCCTGTCTTTATCACATCATACTGTCCCACAGCCTTGTCCACCATTTCTGGTAGATTAAGGGATGACATTAGTGTTTTATATTTTTGTGTATTTGTGTGGTCATGCTAGAGATTTCATTTATTTCAACAGATGTTTCTTATGGACAGAGCAGCAGTGAAATTGAAGCTCTACATCAGACGTATTGTCATGTAGGCATTTCTTGGGAAGATGCAGATGAACAAGGATCTGAGAGTGATGCAGGGGGAAATACGGAGAGCTCGGTGAAAAAGCATCCTCAAGAAGATGAAGGGTCCTCTAAAAACATCTCTACCATGGAATGTTGTAAAAACTTCTTCCTTTGACACCCTCTCTAAACAGTTTCCAGTGTGGTGTAATTTAAATACAATTTACTGTAGTGATTGTTTCTCTCTCTGAATTTATAGAGTTTGCTTAAATGGAATCTGGGAATCATTGGTTTAACTATAAAGCTAGAGCTAAACATAGGGTAAAATTTCAGTTCCTCCTATAATATATCTTCCCAAGTTAAGAAATCACTTAAGTATTTTCACGTTATTTATGCTTTTCCATGAACATATGCTAAAGTTATTTTTTAAATAGAGAATGGTATTTGGGATCAACTAAATACATATTTAGCGTGTATGTGTGTGTGTGTGTGTGTGTATGTACACCCATACTCATATATTTGATATGTGTAAGGGGGAGGGAGAGAAAATATATAGATATATAATTCAAATACAAATACCTAAGATTTTCTTGTACAAGCAGGTTTACCATGGGATTATTTTATATGCCATTTTATTAACTGTGTCAATCAGAGACAGTGTAATTTTGGTGGTATTAGATATTAAATTAAGCAATTTACATAACATTTTTGGTTGCTATTTTAATTTTCTCCCCTCTTAGATCTGCCAACAGTAGAGGAGCTGATGACCTATCAGAATAGATTCCTTTGGGGTTGGTGGTTTTGATTTACAACCTGTCAGGTAAGAGTTTTTTGGAATGGATTGTGCAGGGTGTTTGTTTATTTCTTTATTGTTTTGTCACTGGAAACTTTTGGCATCATTTGTTCTGTGTAGCCATCCCTAGTGAATGATTAACGGGTAGCTAGTATGAGTCTACCTGTGAGACACTCCTCTCTTCCCTTAATATTAGTCTTTATCAATTACTTTATTAAAATTCTTCTAGTGCTAAAATTTTTTTAAAAAAATAGATGCTAGTAAAAATGTTAGTACCATTAGGTAGGTAATCTTAAAACTTTTCACTGAAAAAATAAAATCTCATCAGCTTTAATAGCTCAGGGACAGTTGATTCAAATGGTGAGAGAGAACACGGATTTTATTCTGTATATGAGTCATCCATTTGCTTCTTTTTAAGCCAGTTAGTTTTGCACTTAGTCACAGAGCAGCCGTCATCTCCTAGGGTGAGTTCTTTGGTCACAGGATAAACAGGCTTTGTGAAAATGTTCTAGCTCCAGTAGCTTTTAATGGAAGCTTGTGGGGCCTTGCTGTCATTCACCAGCACAGGGTACCATGTCACAGTAACCTTGTCATAAGACAAATGTCACATCCATTATCTCATGAGAGCCACACAATAAGTAGGTCAGGCATCTTTATCCCCATCATTCAAGTGAAGAGACTGAGGTGAACCAACTTGGTGGCGGGGCTGTCACAAGAATCAGATGATGACAGCTAACACTTTTACCCCTCGCTTACTGTGGGCTTGATACTGTGCTAGGTTCTTTACATATTAGATTTAATTTACTCTTACAGCAGCCCCATGAGGTATATATATTCCATAGATAAGAAACCTAGGCTTAAAGAGGTTAAATAAATTGCCCACGATCACATAGACATAGCTCAGCGATGCTCTTGGATTGTCAGGTCTTTCATCTCTGTGAAATATTTCTGCGAAAAGCCTGTCATCCATTCTTGTACTATTTGTTCATTTGTGTTTTCAACAGACAAGTTTTTGAGCCCCTCCTTGAACCCTGTGCTCATCATGAAATCCACGTACAGTGATTTCCTGGCCTTGTTTGTACTGAGCGTGTTAGTTGAGAGAAAGGGATGTGCTGTGGCTTATCCTAAACCCTGTCTACTTGACCGCTAAGTCTAGCATTCCTCCCCTGATCTGTGGTGCTAGTTAGTGTTTTTATGGGGCTGACTGGGCTCCCCTATCACTGCTGTTTGGGGCTACACTTGTGTCACTGAAGGGATTTTTCTACACATCTTGTGTCTTTGTTGGCATAACTGACACCATTTTACTAATGTGAATTCTAAATAGAGGTGTTTACATTTGTGTTTAAAAGCTGAAAACAAGTATACTTACATTAAAGGCATAACAATAATTATAGGAATGTCAGTAGTAGGAAGTTGAGTACACATATCCAAAAACTCTTTAGTAAACCATAGGATAATTAATCCTAGCTGCTGTAACAAATAATCCTTAAAATTTTAGTAGTTTAACATCATCAATTATTTATGTCTTGCTCACATCATAATTCCAAGTGTCTCAGTGGAGTTGGGGGTGGGACTCTGCTCCACATAGTCATTTAGGGACCCAGGTGGCTTTCTGTCATCAACACATGGTTTTGAGGTCCTCCTGGCCTCATCAGTCAATAAGGAAAGGAAATAGATGGTTAGCATGTTTCCTTTTAACTGCCTAATCACAGGAGTGTTACCTCCCTTCAGCTCACGTGGTGTTGGTAAGAACCAGCACATCCAGCTAAACTAGGTCCAAAAGGGCTAGGAAGTGTGGTTTGCTCATGTGCCCAGAAAGAAACATAAATGTGTTTGGTAGGCATCTAGCCAGTCTCCACCAGAAACTTCCCTTCTAACAGCCAAATATCCATTCCGCTCTTCCGTGAGCAAAGACCTACTCAGCCCTTCCCCAAAGCAAACAGCCCAGGGTCCCATTCAGAACGGTATCCACCTGGAAGGCCAGGGTTTCCAGGTGAAGCACGTTCTCTTTGTCAGGTTTCAGGGCAGCTCCTCATTGTCTACTAATCAGTGAATTAAAAGGCAAGTTTCATCCTCCCTTCCCCACCCCAATGTGATGGTGAGACTAAGCCTATTCCTATTCAGGAAGGAGAAGAGTGAGGAAGCTACAGCAATCAGCAGTGCAGCTTTGAGATCCACTGAAAGGCCTTATGAAGACCCCCTACCTTCAAGGTGGGCATTTCCCTTAATTAGGCCATTATTCTGCTCTTAAGGAGGAACTACTTTATAAATATATTGTTCCGTGTAGCTCCTGGTTCCAGTGGTCTTGTGTTTCTTCACCACTGGCTTCAACTGAAGTGGGTAACAGGGGAGGGGACGCCCATCATTGAGGATACACTCTTTTCTCCACCTGCTTTCTGCCTGCAGGTAGGTGGTTGTAAGGCTGCCAGACAAGTATCTAGCCTTTTTTTTTTTTTTTTTTTTGTAAGTAGAGTTGTGGTTTCTTTGTCATCTTTGTCATTATAGCTCCTTCAGAAAGTTTTTAAGGCTTCTGACCTATTTGGTTCCAGTCAGTCCCATGTGCTAGTAACTACATTTAAAGAAAATTAGTTTTTGTTGATCGTTGTTGTTGTTGTTGTTTTTCTCAGTTTAATTGCAGCTGTCTGGTTATTATGAGGGACAATAATCTTAAGTTTGAAGATGACACCTCTAATGTGATATTGGCATTGCCAAGGGACTGAGTCACTCTTCAACCAAGAATTCTCATGAAATCTTGCTTTTTCATAGCATTTTTCAGTGCTGAATCTTAATTGTTTGAGTCCAGACACAGAGAGTGAACCTAAGAGGCCCTGAGTTTCTAGACGCTGTTCCCTTGGATTCCTTCTTTAAAGACCAGCCCATTCTGTCTTGAGCTCATCTTTTTCACGTAGTATCTTGTTATCAGTAGCCAGTAGTAGCTGGTACTTAAACACTTCCTGTCCTCTCCTGCCGTTCTCAGACTCTGCTGAGGACCCCAGACTCAGAAGCTAGTCGTCGGTCTTATTAACCACTGTGGGTGACAGCTTAGCAAATGTTTTGTCACTTTTCATAAAATGTGAGTTTTCCCCCTCTCCAGCCTCTAGTGTCAGTTTCCTTGCCACCCAGAACCCGACCACTAAGCCCATGACACGTATTTTAGCTTCTGGTCCCTGTCGCCTCACATTCTAAAGGCCGGAACTGGTGCTGGTCCCATGTAGACTGGAGGTGGAGCGGAGTGCGGTTCAGCTGGTGCGGGGCTCGCATGGGGAGCAGTTAGTGAGCGGCCAGCCGGGTTCTGCCACCATGAAGGAGGGAGGGCGCTTAGGTTTTCTGATGATTCCAGCTACTTCTCACAGTTATTTCTAGCAATTATTGAGAAGCCAATCTACCTTATATGAATTGGTAGCCTCTTAAACTTTTCTTTAATCTTATTTTATAAATTACAAAGTTAAGTCACCTCATTGACCATAATTAAGGTAATTTGAAAATGACAATATCTGTATTTTTGGAGCTCCCATAATATGCTGATGTTCATCCATATTTATAAGATCTCCTTAAAGGATATTTCTCATATTTTAAAAATGCAATGTTCTGAAATGTTACATTGCATTTAAGTGTTTTAAGCCACAGAAATGACTTCATTTAAAAATCCTAGTGATTTTGTTTTAAGATTTTCCTATACTGTGATGAAATTCATGCATTTTAATATTTATATTTTATGCTTCATCGATATAAATTATGGTTGCTTCTTTAGTTTCTACTGGAAATGTATGAAATATTTTTCCTGCCTCAAATGTATGTTGACTTTATAATATGGATAAAAGATATATTACAAAAGGGCCATTTAGAAATTCATTTTTTATTTTTCTTAAACAAGAGCAATCTCAGTCTTGTTTGGTTTGGCTTTCCTTTGAAGTAGTTCTTTGAGTAAACCATGAAATCCCTTACATTATACTGTATTAAAATTATTATCTGAAATTTAAAACAATTATGTGACACCATGTGAATATACTCCAGAATTGTAAGTAATATATTTAACATTAGTGACCTAATTTGAGAGTTAACAGTATTAAATATATTTAATAGTATTATATGTTAATAATATAAATGTTTCCATGTATATCATGTGTAAACATATATAAATAAAACTAATATTTGAGGAGTCATATAGGGTTCATTCTCTGAGTCCTGTTTTGTTTTATAGCTACAAGAAACTGGCTGAGAATAAAGCAACTGAATTTGTTAACACTTTACCTCTTAAGATGAATCCAAATGTTATGTCTCAAGAAACAAAATGTGAACCAATTTTTGGACAAAAATGAGGAGCATATAGTTTTACAAAAGTCACCAAATGAAGGTACAGAAAATAACTGTCCAAGAGTAAATACTGTGGAAGAACAAATAGATAAAATATACCTTGATGTTTTGAAGAAAAAAATACCTGTTGGTCCTTGATTATTACCTCAGGATGACAAAAATACATAAGGTAAGTGTTTATAGTTTATATTGATTGGACATAGTGATCAATGAAGTTACATAAATACTGCTGACAGGTATGTACTTCATGAGCCAGTGGGACTGATTACAGAGTAACCTCCACGTGGATCCTGGGCATCTGTGAGCAGTAGCTGTTACAGCACCCTGTTGTCCCCAGATTTTAAAATGCCACTATAGCATTGGCTTTCTTTTAGAAGCCATTTTTACACTTTAAATTTTTTAAACAAACATAGTCCAGAATTTGAGTAGCATAAGAAAATCGCTTATTCTGGTGCTTTTTATTCAGTCTTATCAGTAGTCTGTGTTTTGCAAAAGGGGGTAAGTTGGCATTTCATATAAATGCTGTTAGCGACTGTTGAGAGACTTATACATCTCTGTTCCTTGTTACTGTGTTCTTGATTTATTCTGTTTTATAGACTCATGACCACAGTATTCCATTTTTATTTTATGGTTTTGATTTATGTGTTTACCATAAACTAACCATAAACTATTTCCAGTTCCTTGTGGAATAAGGCAGGGTGCTAAGCAGTTTTTACCATGAGAAATCTGGAGAAAAAAGATAAAACTTTAAGTCATTTCAACTATGTTCTTCCCCACTCTTCTCCATGTTCATACTTGTAATTACATGTCTTGCTTTCTGGCAAGCCTATTTTGTTTTATTATTTTGCTATTTTTGGTTCTGACTTTGAAGATGTGTTTCAGAGTACTAAAATTCTGATGAATTAGGCTTGGAGAACTTGAACGTTGTGGCTCACCTTCTACAAACTGTTCTTCAGTAAGCACTATGGTTTTGCCATCTGTTAAATCATATTTACAACTGTCACTGATGTTTAAGTACTGAAGAATTTGTACTTGTGCACAGACTCTTAGGTCTCAGATGAGTTCTGGAGAAGCAGGGGCTGGTTGGTACACAGCTACCACACAGGAAGGCCAGAAGTGCCCCTCCTTTATTTAGAGAAAACCCCAGAGTGGATTATATGCATCAGTGAGGAGCTCAGGCTAAGGCAAACCCAGTTCACCATTCAAGACATTTTCTACTCTTGGAAAGAAAACTTCAAAGGACATTATGAAAAGCAAATACTTGAGGTCCATCCCTGCCTCAAATCAAGCCAGGAAAAAAGGTAATTATACACACTTTTCATAATAAAATTCTGTACACATAATGTATTATTTCATTTTCCTTATTCTCTACTTTCCCTGTTTCCTTCTCTCCTTCTGAGAACTTTCCTTATTCATAGAAAAAAAATTAATCTTATGGTGCTACATTCCATCTCTGAAAGACAGATTCAGTTCACTTCAGTTCAGGGGTTTGTCATCATTAATTCTAGGTTTTCCTGAATGAGACCCAGAAAGTATGGGAGGTGAATATAAAATAGGAGAGCCAAACCCCTCCTCATCTGGTTGGCTTTGTAATATCCAAAATGTTTGCCAGAAAAGAGCTATAATTCAGAATGCAATGTACAAATGAAGGTGGATACAGAGAGGAATATCTGGTTGTGAGTTCAGTCTAGTGTTGGAGAGTCCGGATGTTGTATCAGTCACCTGCATGGATTTATAAAGCACCTCTGTTAGTTATTTCCTGGTGGAGTCATCCATCTTGGTGGGAGGAAAGGGTGGTTTCCCAAGTAGGAGCCCATGCCACTATTAATAGGAATAGAAATTCTCAAGTCAGACCAGTGTCTCTGCTGCCTTTAGACTCCAGCGGAGCCGGGAGAGCAGTAGAGCCAGAAGTGATTCATGCTTTCCTTTGTGGTTCAGCCAAATAGACAACTGAGCCCATCCCTGCTGCCTGCTGTGATGGGAGAGCTAGCCTCACTGGGAAACTCACTTCCAGCTTTAAGTGCCTCCCCTGCTTTTCCCTGCAGTGATCCATCCCAGGACCACTTGGACTGTATTAGAATTCTTTCAGCATTGAAGTCTCTTCTCTTCTGTCTGTGTGGCTGTGCGTCTGCTGCAGCAGCCTGTGCATGTCAGATGTAAGGCTCGTCTCTGTCCGTGTGCAGGAGAGCAGCCAGAGCGGTGGCTGTTCTGTGCACAGAGGAATCAGATTCTGTTGCTTAATGCAGCATCCATTCCTCCTGTCCCTAACGTGGGGACCTCAGATCCCTTCCCCTAACAGGCACCTTGTGTTCTCTTACTTTCTCTTCCTTTTCTGTGGAGCACCTGCTTGTGGTGCTGTCATCTGTTCATTGTTGTTAATAACTAACCCTCTACTGGATCTAGTGCTCAATGTTAAGAAAAACACTCGGAACATTTCCCAAATTTTAGAATCATCAAGAGGAGTGTGAAAGTTTTTCATTAATGTTTTAGAAGTAGTCATCCTGTCTGTACCTTTGAGAGCAAGAGAATGAAGTTTTGTTTTTAATATTACTTTATTATATTTATTTTAGACAAACTAACCCCCAACATTTCTGAAGTTTACTTTATCCAAATTCATTCATATAACAAGTGTTTTTAGGCACTGACCTGGGTCTAGGCACTGTTGGATGCCCTCCAGGTACATTGATAAGCAAGGCAGCACCACCTCCCGTCCCCCATCTCATGGAGCTGTCATCTGATGAAGAGGGACAGACACTTAACAATGAGCATACAAATGAGTAAATAATGTTACATGTTAAGGGGAAATAGAAAGCAGAGCAAGAGTGTCAGTGGTGGAGTCCAGCAGGTCACCATTTGAAATAAGATAGAGTTGGCCTTGGTGAGAGAGCCCTTTGAATGCAGACTTGTAGGAGGAATTGGAATTGGCTGTGTGGGTGTGTGGGGGAAGCATATTCCAGAAAAATGAAGCAGTCAATGCAAAAGTCTTGAAGAGGGAGGAATGCCTGGCATTTCGGGGATCAGCATAGAAGCCCACATGGCTGGGGCAGAGTGGGCAGAGAGGGGCGGGGGAGGTGAGGTCGGGCATCACAGGGACAGGCACGGTCGGCTTTTCTAGGGCATTAAGCAGCCTTGGGCTTTCACTCAGTGTGGAAAGGTGAGCGCCTGCGAAGTTGTGAGCATGGGAGTGACTTCACCTGATGTATCTTTAGACAGATTCCTCAGGCTGATGCCATTGGCTGAATGCATTCAAATATAGACCCACACCACAGGGGCACTGGAAGAAGCACAGAGACCAGTTAGAAGGGGATTTGAGGAATCTGGGCTGGGAGTGATGGGGCTCTATCCAGGGTGGTGGCAGTGGTGGTAATGAGAAGCAGTTGGATGGGGATGTATTTAGGAGATAGAGCCGAAAGTCTAAAAGATTGGTTCGGGGTTGTGAGAGAGGCATCGTGGGTGATGGCAGGGTTTATGGCTTGAGCAGCTGGAAGAATGCGGTTCCTCTCCGGCTGGGATGGAGGGGGAGGCAGAGTGGGCTTGGGGGTGGAGGGAGGACCAGGAGTTGAGCTGCTGAGATGCTAACTTTGAGATGCCTGTTCTGTGTGCCAGTGGAGATGGCAAGGAGGCGGTTAGATGGAGGAGTCTGAAGTTGAGAGGGAGGTGTGGACTGTAGGTATCAAGTTTTGTTAAAAATGAATATTTTTGAAGCCGTGGGTTTTTTGTTAATCGAAGTATAATGGATTTACAGTATTGTGTTAGTTTCAGGAGTACAGCAAAGTGAATCAGTTTTTTTGCAGATTATATTCTGTTATAGGTTATTACAAGTCATTGGGTAGAGTTCCCTGTGCTGTACAGTAAATCCTTGTTGCTGAACTGTTTTATGTACAGTAGTTTGTGTCCATTAATCACATACACTTGATTTCTCCTTCCCCCCACCTCCCCTTGTTAACCACAAGTTTCTTTTCTGTCTGTCTTTCTGTTTTCATATATGTTCATTTGTATTATTTTTGAGATTCCCCATGTAAGTGATATATAGTTTTTGTCTTTCTCCATCTGACTTACTTCATTACACATAATATTCTGCTAGACTTGACAAAGATTATCAAGGGAGCATATCTGGAGAGAAAAAGCAAACCAAGGCCTGAGCCCGGGGCGTGCTGACCTAAAGAGGTCAGGAGGGAGACGGGTAACCTGCAAGGACAGAGCAAGGTTGAGGCAACCTGAGCATGTGCACTCCTGAAGCCACGTGGGGAGAGTATACAGAGAGTTGATGTGCTGTGTCCGCTGCTGCTGAGAGACAGAAATGAGGACTGACAGCTGACCTTGGAGTTTAGCAGGAAGGAGGCCGTCAGCATTGGACAAGCAGTTTCCGTGGGCAGGTGGCTGTGAAAGGCAGACTGGGAACAGGAGAAGTGGAATTGGCTACTTCAAGGTATAGACCCCCTGGAGGAAAGGGTGTAAAACTTGGGGGGGGGCAGTATCTGGCAGGAGGGTGGAGTCAGGGAAGCCTTTTGTTTTGCCTTGTTTTGAATTTAATAAGAGAAAACATGGTATGAATGAAGAATAGAATGTGCTTTTTGGAAAGATGCAGTAGCCGGGAAGAAGTGCATGATGAGGGGAGTCGTAGAGCAGAGTCCTCGGGTGGAGGGGCTGTAATGGGGTCCAGGGCACAGTGGGAGGGTTGGCTTCAGGTGGGAACATGGACAGTTCACCTGTGGGAAAGCAGAAAGGAGGAGGGGAGAGGTGGGTGTGGGTACTGGTAGGGGCAGAAGTGGTGAGAGATGGGGGTGATTTCCTCCGGTTGCCTCCACTTCCTCTGAGAAGTAAAACATGCAGTGATGAGGCGGCAGTGAGGATGGGGCCGGGGTCCTGGAGGAGAGCCGGTGTAGGGGAGCTCTCCTGGAGGGCTGGGCTCCCAGCAGCAGGAAGTCTAAGTTGGTGACTGTGAATGTGAGCTGGGACCAGGCAGACAGGAGGGGTGTGTGTGTGCGCGCGCACACAGCCACTTTCTCCCGCATGACCTGCAGGTGTTGGTAGTTGTGTAGCTGGATTTACCAAGAGGAGTGGTTTTTGCCCAATGAGTGCAGCGGACTGAGAGAGGAGCAGGAAGGAGATGCCCATGTGTCTGGGATGTAAGTGGAGTCATGAAGGAAGAAGACACATCGGGGGTGTGGACAGTGTGAGAAACGCAGGATCAACAGAGTGAGTCCCAGGGGCCCGAGCGCTGTGGGCATCCAGGTGCCAGAGGGCACACCTGGTGGGGGGGTAGGACTGCCAGCGAGTAAATGCCTAAGACTGAGATGCAGGCACGGTTGCGTTACTGGTGACAGAAAAAGACCTGGAAAGCCAGTGGGAGAGAGCAGCTGGGGCGGAGAGACGCGCACAGGGAGGGAGTTGAAGGGTCTCTGGTGCACAGTTAGAAATTACTAAGAGTGAAGCCAGATGTCAGGTCACAGTCAATGGAAATGAGGGGTATGGCATAGAGGTTGGTAGGTGAAGGCAACAATATTTTTATGAGCATTTTCCCTGATTTCAAAATTTCATAGTGTTTGCGACTGCCAAAATAAAAACACATCTCTAAAATTCATATTTATTTAAGTACAATGGCAAACTATGATTTTCTGTTTTTGTACTGATCTACTTTTTCTCATTAGAGTCTCTGTTAAATAGGATTTTTTAAAAAAATCTGTCTTTTTGTTGGAAAATTGCCCAGAGTGATTTTAGTTTTATTCCAAAGAACTGGAATTCCTTGGGGGTGGTTGTTACTTTTGACAGGCTGGGTGTCAGAGAAGCAGCCTCTGAGTCGGAGGTGAGTGTACAGAAAGTCTAGAGACTGTGCTTGGAGTCAGCACTGATTCTGAGGGAGCAGCCCCTCGTGGCTGGGGCTGACGCAGTTCGAAGGCTTCTCTTTCTCAAGTAACCAGGGAGCCTGGGCCAGTTAAATCAGAGCTGGTGCACCTGTGCCAGGAACCAGAGCCCCCCTTCTTTCCTGCTGCAAAACCCCTAGTTTTGACTTTAGTCTTCCTTGTCACAAGACGGCTGCACAATCTCCAGCCCTGTCAGGAGGAAGAGGGTGAAAGGTAAAAGGTGCACACCCGTTAACTCAGCAGCTTAATCAGAGAAGTAGTCGCTGTCCTGGAAGCCCCGTGTTGGAAATTTTTGCTTTCATCTTACTGGTCAGAACTTTGATCCTGTGCCCCTGCCCCCTGCTCCATCCCAGGTGCATGGAGTCCAGGGAGAGGGGTGTTTTTAACTGGCACATTGCTGCCCGGGGCAAAATTTTAGTGTGGAGGAAGAAGAGGTTGTCAGCTAGCAGTGTCTGCCATGTGGTGATTTTGCTTTTTATTCTAAGTTAATTTTCTTTGACTGTTGACACTTGTATTTTTATTTTTAGATTAGTATGTTTATTGTCACAAAAGGAATAGTTGCTCATTATTTAAATTCAAAAATACAGAAAAGTAAAAAGGAAGCAATAATTTAGCCAGAAAAAGCTGGTGCCATAGTGGGTGAGCCTCACCCCATGCCTCTCATTTGTGTGTCCTTCTGCAGATGGAAGGAAGCAGGGGTGAGAGCTGGAAGGAAGGAGACAGGCAGGCATATGGGCAAATAAAAATGGACAAAACATTTTATAAGAACAGATCACACTTTATCAGTTCTTTTAAATAAAACATTAGGTTTCATTTTACTTAAATCTGTAAGAAGAAAAAGAAACTTCATCTTGAGAAATGTCACATCCCAAAAGGTCCCTTCAAGAACATAGATTATGAAAACCCCTGAAAGGCTGCCAAAACCTTATTGTTATTTTTAACTCTTTTTTCCAGTTTTATACATGATCAATTTTCCCTTCTATTAAATATGTAGTGAAACTCTTACATCCCCTACTTGCATGACTCCTACCCATTTTTGTTGGTTTTATTTTTAATAAGTATGTTATTTATAACCTTACTTTATATACTATATATGTCATATCATATTATATATACTTACATATGATTGTATTATTTATAATCAATATATTTATTATATTCTCTCCAGCAGCTATAATTCCCTTAAGCATTTGAAAGTGGATCTTGGTTCTGGTTATTACAGAGCCAGAATGCTTTTCACCAGTCCATTAGCCATTGTTCCTCCATTCTGGAATTATTTTGATTGCCTTATAATTTGACTGAATTTTTTGAAGTCATTTTTTTTAAGAAGGGCTCAGAAGTCTCAAGTTCTGCAGTGTTTTCATGTTTGAATTTTATATCTAAGCAACTTTTCTTTCCTGTATAAAAGGAAAAGATACTGTCCATGTACTATTACTGGAAATAACAACTTAGGTCAAAATGAAGAACTCAGGAAGGGAGAATTGTGGTGTGAAAGCACTGGCTGCAGCTGGAGCAAGAACCCCCTGCCACACTCCTGGCCGCCGAGTCCTGGGGAGAATCACAGTGGTGGCAGGTCTGACCCCGTCCCTGGCCACATTAATGGGCCTCCAGTGACTTGGAGGGATTAATGGCCTGATTTTACAATGACCCAAACAGATACTTTATGAGTGCTTTAAGAGGTTTCTACAGAAAATCTTCTACATCAAACTATCCAATTAAATGTGATTACTACTCTATAAGGAAAACCTGGAAAAGATTTGAAGGAAATCTTGGGGTGAAGTACTTTTGGGGACTTGGTTCTTCTTTTGACTTTTCTGTAGTTTCCAAATTTTTAAGAACCATTTATATCACTTTTAATGAAAAAAGTAAACTTTGCATTTAAGAAGTTAACATCCTAGTCGGGAGGTGGCAGCCCTGGCAGCGGCGGGGGTGGGGGGGGCCTGAGCGTGGGGGGAGTGGAATGAGGCGGCGGCTGCGGGCCGCGGCTGAGCCGAGCAGCGGAGAAGCGGCTCCCCCTCGCTGCTTCCCTTGGTCGAGCCGGGGGCGTGCGCGCGGCTGTCCGGAGCGGGCTCCCCACCTTCGACTCCCGCCACCCGCACCGCACCCCCAACGGGGCCTGAAGGATGATGACGCTCAAGTCGAACAGACCCGCACCGGTGACGGCGCCGGCTACAAGAAGCGGGCCGCGTGCCTGTGCTTCCAGCGACAGAAGGAGGGGGTGCTACTCGTGAGCAGTAGTCGCCATCCAGACCAATGGATTGTCCCTGGAGGAGGCACGGAGCCAGAGCAGGAGCCGAGGGTGGCAGCAGTCCGTGAAGTCTGTGAGGAGGCTGCAGTAAAAGGGACATTGGGAAGATTAGTTGGAAGTTCTGAGAACGAGGAGAGAAAGCATAGAACGCACGTCTGTGTGCTCGCTGTCACGGAAGTGCTGGAAGACTGGGAATACCCAGCGCTGGAAGGAAGAGGGAGTGGTTTAAAACAGAGGCTGCCGTCAGAGTGCTGCAGTGTCACAGACCCGTGCCGGCGTCGTATCTTGAAACGTTGAGGCAAGGCTGCTCAGCCAACAGTGGCACCCCGGTTGCGGCCACCACATACTCAGTTTCTGCTCAGAGCTCGATGCCAGGCATCAGATGATGGAAGACTTCCTGTAAGAGAAACGGAAATTGGAAACTAGACTGAAGCGCAGGGCTTCCCTCTCAGCCTTGCTCTTTTCACCTCCCCTCACAGGCCTCCTCTTTCAAATAAGGCAAGGTGGGCAGCAGAGAAAGGGCTCATTGATAATGCTGCTGTTTGGTGTTACGTGATGGGGCTTTTTTTTTTTTTTTTCTTTTTCTTTTTCTTTTTTGATTGAGCAGGCGGGGCTTGGGTATGTAATTTGTAAGTACGTTTGTGCATCATCTGTCTCTCCCTTTCCACACCCCTACAAGACTCTGAAGAGGCAAACAGCCTTTCCTCTGCCTTGGATTCTGAAGTGTTCCTGTTTGTCTCATCCCAGTCCTGGCCAGATATTTTTCTTTGATTTTTAATTGTTTTTATTAAAAGATACCAATATGAGATGAAATCTTTCAAGAACTTGTCCTATAATGTGTGTTAAGTCCAGTAGGTTGGTCACTTTTACTGCAGGACACATTTATCTACACATTATATACTGGGTATATAATATGTAAATAAATGACTTTTAGAAGAGGAATTTACCTGCTTAATTTTTCAAGGTTTTTTTTTTTTTTTGTTGTTGTTGTTTAAATTTGGAGTGTTTCTCAAGTGGAGAACCTCACAATTTACTTTTTTGTTTTTGATGCTAGTGGCTAGGTAAGTTTCCCTGTCCTCTCTCTTTTCCCCAGTCATTGACTCTAGTTATGTAGGGTATGGGAAGAGCTTATTAGCAACCTTCATCGTGCTCCCAGGACTCATGGCCTTCTCTTCTCGAAGCTGTGTTTCCATGCCAAGAAAGAAACAGGAAGAAACATATTTTCTTTTTTATTACCAAGCCAGGAGCAAATGGCCTCAGCTCAGATCTGGAGAAACAGTGATAGAAATGGAATGCCTCCCTACGTGTTGACAATAGGGATTTGAACTGGATTCTTGGGATTATTATCTAAAAGACTGGAGCATTGAGCTCTGTTTCTGTCCTGCTGGTTTGGAATTTTTTCCATAATGCTACTTACCGCTGACAGCAGCCTCTTTGTGCATACATGCCTTACACCGTGCTGAACTGGATATTGTTATTGTACTCGGAAGCATCCAGCTGTACTTGCCAAGTGCAGCTGTACAGTCCTTTCCTCTCTCTGGGTAACCATGTTAAGTTCCTGAAAAGTACACAGGAGGAAAATTCAGGTATTTGCTTGTCTTTGTGATGGTACATTATTTGTAATTGCACCATGGAGCATTCTCAGAAATACTAAATTTGTCTCCCACTGGGATGTGGAAGGTCCATCTTCCACTGAGAAGTGGTATGGAAGAATGCTTAATCATTTACTAGAACAGCTACGTAATGCATTGGCCCACTGCAAACTGTCTTGTTGGTTTTTGATACAGATTTGACGCTGGCTTCATTTGCCAGTTGTGTAGTTTAGTTGGGAAGTAAGCAGAAAAGGGTCTTGAGACAGGAGGGGGAGGGTGGGGAGGGGGGCAGCACTGATCAGTCCCTGGCTTGGGACAGGAGTTTGTTGCTATACTCTTACTGGCATCTCCTTTGTCAAAGCATAGCCAAGATGTGCAATTAAAATTGTAGTTCCCTTTATTTAAAAATTCTAATAAATACTCCAACTTTGAAAAAAAATGTTAACATCCTGAAGAAATTATATTAAAAATGTAAAATTTTAATTCTTCACTTACCTTAAAGGCAGTCAGGGAAACGTTCACTGGGGGTCAGTTCAGGACCTGCAGGGTTTGAATACGGGCCTCTGGATCTCTTCTAAGGATTTCCCTTAAACTTTCTTTTAGTCTTATTAACTGAATAATTTATTGGCCTTAGAACTATTTCTGCTGCTTGGGGATTTATGAGGTAACTTAAAAGACAAAACTTTGACCAAAATATACATGAATAACATTTTTTTCTAAAGTAATGTATGATATCACAGTGTTAGAGCAGGATTATCATTTTTTAAATCAAACTTAATCTAGTTGTTATATTTTCTGTGCAATTTATATTATTCCAGTGATACTATACCTTGATATACTTTATATAGAAAAATGTGCTTTAAAGCCCACTTAATCTGAACTAGAATGCTTCATAAAGCTATCAGCTGCTCTTGGATTCCTCTTTTAGATACTTTGTTATTGCTGTGAACATTTAAAAGAGTAATTTATTTAAAGTGACGAAACCTGAAATTATCCAGATCCACATTCTCCTCATGTATTTAGCTCCATGTGTCATTGGACATGAGCCTTGGGTCAGTTGGCCTCCGTGTCAGATGGAGTAGAGGCCGGTCCCGGGAAGGGGTCCCGTGTGCAGGGCCCTGTGTGCAGGGGGACAGCTGTGTGAGGGCTCTTGTTATGCACCAGCCTGTTGTGAGATCCTCACTTGTCTTAGCGCTCCCGTTGTATTAGTGCTTCTTGTTACATAATTGCCGAATGCACATTCAGCGTAGTTTGTATTTGTGGTGCTTTTAACCATTGTTTATAACATTTAGGAATATCTGGAGCAGCTCTCACCAAGCCCGCAGCTCTAGCTTCCCACAGGGAAAGCTGCGTGGCTACCCAAGAAGTCTGATGGCCCCTCAGAAACTGATGCCTGTGTTCAGTTTCCGAATGTAGGTGTTGGATTTCACAGTAATATTCACAATGGCTGTACGGTCTATAAGTATATGTAGAAATTAAATAATAATGAAATATATGAAATTTCTTCTGCACTGGGTGATACTGCACTCACTCACTCTTAATGAACATTTATTGGTTTTTCTTGTGTAGTAGAACTTTGTTAACCGTGTCATTTTCATTCTTTGTGGTTTTTTTCCCTAACCCACTGTGTTCAAATCTAATATACAACTCTACATACTGAAGTAATGCTTTTCCTTAAAAGGGTTCTTCAGGATATGGTGGTGGGAACAAGGAAGCAGAACTGACTATGTTTGAAAGAGCTCAGGAAGCAGAGGGAAAGTGGAGCTGGGGGCACAGGCCCTCGGGGAGAGGATTACAGTCACATTCTCAGAAAAAAGATTGAGAGCTTTGGAAGATAAGATGGAGGAACTACAGAGACAGCAGGAGAAGGAACTTTTCCAACTGAGTCAAGACAATTATATTCTTCGAGCCAAAGGACTAGACACATTGTCCTACTTTTCCTTTTATTTATGGAAAAAGAACTACTACTCTCCGCTAAATGCACTGTCACCCTCTGTCCCTGTGGCTGTTTGACTTGATGCATTTGCTGTCAGTGACTTGGTTCCCGAGAGTGCCTCCCAACAGAAGAGCCTAAATCGAACCCCTGGGGGAAAATCAGAATTTAAATTGGCTCATTTTGATCATTCTCTTGTTAGCAGTCCTTTTTGAAAATAAATCCCTTAGTTCACGGTGACCTTCAAGGAAGAAAGAGTTTCAGAAAGATTGCTGTAGAAGGGCTAAGTTCAGAGAATGACACTGTGTAGCATTTCTGAGTTAATGCCACCATCAGAACCATCAGCACAAAACATCCTGTAACGAATTAACCATCACTGGTGTTAAGCTAATTCCAGTGTGGTTGTAAGACAATTCTAGGTCTGTGCACCTTGTGTTTTCTTTTATTCTTTCTCACTTCATCACTTCATTTTCCAAATAAAACAATTTCTGCATTTTCTCAATGAAGTAGCTTTGAAGAATCAAACAAAAATCAAAGGTGGTTGCATTTTGAGGAAACATCGGATCCTGTCACTGAAGAAAAAGCAAAGCAAATCCAAAAAGAAATAGGAACAAGAGACACTTCTTCAGGGATGTCAACAGGCATGGTTCTTCAGCACGTAATAGGTTTGCTATGAGATCTTTTGGTTTTGAAAATAAGGCAGTTAAAAATATTTGTGTGCATTTAATAGGTAATGGGAATTCTGGCAATATGAGGAAGTAATCATTTGACTGGTCTGCACATTTGTCATGGGCAGAATTAAAATGGTTAAGAGCATAGGTTCTGGATGGTTCTTGGCTTCACTACCTGCTGTGCAGCCTTGGGCAAATCACATCCCCCCTCTGAGCCAGTTTTCCCATCTGTGAAATGGGAATGAGACTGACAGTACCTGTCTCATAAGAATGGTTGTGAAATTAAGATAAGACAGGGCCTCTGTCTCCTGGAGCCCTGCAGCAAACGCAGGCTGATTCTGCCCCTTGCCTGCCTGCTGGGGGGAGCCCCCCTTCCCTAGTTGGAGTTAAAAGAATGTGGGTTAAGGGGGTTTTCACTGGTGTAGTGAGCCAGGGGCCCAGAGAGGCCCACGCCCCGCATGGGGAACCAGGCTTCTGAGGGTGTGGGGACTACACCCTGGCTCTCCCTGAGGGTCATGGGGCCTTTGTCACCTGCTGGTCAGGGCTCGGCTGGGCCGGCGGGGTCTTCCATGGGCTCAGAGAACAGAGGCCCAGGTGGGCTTTTTTTGGCTACCCTTGTTTTCTCTTGCTTTACACTTAAAAGCCACTTGTGTGAAATTAATGCCACATTAGGAAGTATATATATTTAAATCATAAAAAAAGACAGTACAGACCAACTTGAGTGCCCTCCACACAGTAACCAGTTAATGCTTGTTGCCTGTGACTAATTTTATAGCCATGTTCCCTTAGAAACTGTCCTATTTTTCTTTCATTTTCTGTAATGTTTTTCAGTAGACAATATTGGCTAGTTTTGATATTATATTCAGAAATATGAATCTGAAATCAATTGCCAATGCCCTGAGATTGAAAAAAATTTGACTTAAAATTGGGAGAAAATGTACGTGTCATGTAGAAGTCAGATGTTTCTTCTGTGTGATGGCATCTTGGTGACACTGACCTGACAGGCAGGCAGGACAGGTTTGGTGATATCCAGCATGAACTTTACCTTCATTTCCTCCCCACCACTCCCCCTTTTTATTAATTCCCTCCCCTTTCTGTCTCATTATCTTTTTCTCCTTTGACAGTAGTAGCCTAAGCCTAGAGCCTGCCAGTAAGAAGCATTTTCACTCCAGGGACGCCCAGAGAAAGTGTTAACTGCATCAGAGATGACAGCATTTACTGCAAATTGGATAGCACTGATTTTGCAGGACACATGGCCCTAGAGTTAGTGAGAGCCGTCCAGACCCTTTTCCTGCTGTTCTGTGCTTGCTGCGTGGAGCATGCCCTTTAAGGAACAGACCTGTGAGTATGCCAGCCACCCCTCACACACACACAGAACACAAGACTTGTATGGCAACATATGTACATATTTTTCTGGGTTTCAAGGATTCTGTAGAATTAAGCACAGACTATCTGCCAGGCATTAGGCCAGGAGTGGTGAGACAGTTCAGAGTTTAATTAGATTTCCAAAGGTCCTTGGTTTTCATCAGATTCTTAATCTTAAAGAGGTTAATAAGCCAGGGCATCTAAGCATAGATTGCCACTGATCTCACTGTCTGAGCCCCTCTTTAGCTCAAGCCAGGTGCTGAGCTGGGTCTAGGCTTTATTCTGCCTCGTCCTGATCTTCCAGAAACACCGAGTCTCTACCTCCTTGCTTACAGAGAGCTCCAGAAAGAAGCCTGGCTACCCACTGTGGCTCCATCCAGTTACCTCACCACAGAAAGTTGGGCAAAAAAAAAAAAAAAAAAAAAAAACAGAAAAAAAGAAGGTGCAAATGTCACCAAGTCCAAACTCATTCTGCTCACTGCACAACAAGCCAGTAAATTAGGAGACAGGGTCTTGGGGCAAGGAACAGCGACTTTATTTAGAAAGCCATTCAGAAAGCCGGCAGACCAAGAAGATGGCCGACTAAAGTCCTGGAGAACCACCTCCCCCAAGTCAGAATTCAGGCTCCTTTCCTACTTGCTTGGCTGTTGCAAACTTTTTGGCATAGGAATTCTTTGTTCTTGGAATCCTGTGTTCTTGCAGCTGACCATGTAGGTCAGATCATGGTGCCCCTGTAAACCTCCAACAAAAGAAATGCTATTTTGTATTCTGCAACTTGTTATCTTTATATGAATGGAAATGTGTTAATGTCCTTAAAGGTCAGAGCCTTGAGAATAGGCTCTCCTGTGTATTTCAGGCTATTGGCAACACTGTTTCACAAAAGGTGCAGAGCTAACAAGTCTGAGCCTAGAAAAGAGAGCACAGGGTTAAAGTCAAAGGAACAGATCTAATATGGAGTTGGGTTTGTTCTTTTCTATCACACAAACAGCCCCCCCCAGCCTTTCCATCCCTGGTGTGCAAAATCAGGACGTGGTTTTTCCTGCAGTCACTCGCCCACTTACCCCTGTGAAATGCAGTGCATTATACTGACAGGCTCGTTGGCTTTGGGAAGTTCTGCAACTTTTTGTTTACTAAGCATTTTGAGCATTTTGGAAACAATTGTTTTCAGCTAACAAGTCTTTTGAGAAAATTGAAACAGTTTGAAAAAAATTTTAAAGCTTACTCAAAAACTGAAGAAATTTAAAGACAAAATATTTAAAGGATGTATCTTTCATAAGCACATATGCTAATGTTATATAGGTCCTGCTGAGTGAACTAAAATGTAACTTTCTATTCATAAAAAGGAAAATGAAAAATTGTATAATCAAGTGAAAGATCTCCATGAAAAAAACAAGAAAAATGAGGAGTGAATTTTCAAGGAAAACCAGAGATTATTCAGCAAATTATCTTCCTGAAAGTAAGTCCTTTTTAAATTCTTAAAATCAAATCGATTCTTTCTAAGCATATTATTGTTATATTAATAATACATTTAGTTACACTTGGAAATTTTAAAAATTATACACTGATTTTCAGTTTTGTAACTTTCATATTTTCACTTTTCAGTGGATTTTCTTTTGGCATTAGACGACTAATACGTACTTCAGTATTTTCAGCATATTCATATTTGAATTAGACATTAGTTTTAGGAAGTTGAACAGCCCTCTTGATCCTTCATTAAGCCTGGGACACTTATGTAATGCATCTTGTAATGATGCTTTTAGTAATAATAGTAAACTAAATATACAGTATCATTTATTGTCTTAGGTCAGGTTCTGAACAAGTAGAGCCTGAGCTGGGGGTCCTTGTGGAGGTGATTTCCTGGAGGATAACTCTCAGGAGAAGGGGAGTGAGAGAAGCAAGGTGGGGGTGGGCAGGGGGAGGGAGGGCAAGTGAGACCATGGTCCCAGCCAGAGGCTGGTGTCATTCTTCTCTCACCAGGAAGCTCAGGAGAGCAGACTGCACCCCAGAGTTGGTCCCCAAATGAGGCAAGTGGGGGAAAGCCATTTACTTCCCCCAGCCAGTCAGTCCCTGGCTGAAGTGTGCTCTAGGAAGTGGGTGGGGGTATCTCTAGGCCGGGGGGCGGGGGCTGCCATTTGGTGAGGATGTTTCTCCAGAGGAGGGGAGCCTGCGAGTGGTGAGAACCAGCACTCACCATGGCAGGCTGGTGGAGCACCAGAACCTACATAGGAATCATGCTCCCCACTGTAAGGGCTCTGGATGTTACTACACTCACCTTTAACATGTTAAGTGAAGGAGCTGAACTGACAACCATGGGCAAGCTAGGTCCTGTCTTCTTTTAAGAAGTGACTAATCATTTCCCCTAAACATTCAAATAGGACTGCTGTCAGAAGAAACTTCTTGGCTGTGAATGTCATGTATGTTACACACATTCACATATTTCTTCCATTTTTCTGTAACATAACTTAGGGCATTGAGGCAGGGCTGCTGGTAGCTCACACTGATCTTTCATGCAAAATAGAAAAAGACACACATTGTACAGACAGAGCTAGAAAGTACACAGGTTGGCAAGTGAGGGCACTTTTGCATAAATTAGGGGGGAAAAAAACTCCTTTCCCCAGGCCAAGAAGAGAAGATCTATTCCAGGTTCCAAAATTTTCACAATGAAATAAATGATTTCTTTAGTACATTGTGGTTAGATGATCATATATGGAGTCCTAAAGTCCTTTTGTAATGTCTCTGGAAAAACAGAAGAATTGATTCCAAGGTTCAGGTGGTAGACTGTATTTGGTTGGTTAGTTTCTGTGTGTATGACTGGCAATGTGTGTTTCTCAGAAAGGAGTCTAGAATGACATGGAAGGGGGCACAGACCCCACAGGAAAAATGCAGCAAATCTTTGTGGGACATTGATTTGTTTTTTCTCTGAGAATTGGCAGGAAGTATTTTTATATTCCTAATAAGCCAACACTCTGAGGGTTTCCGTTCTTTTAGATCCCACATCAACATTTCCCGCAGAGTGTACTCCTCACTTAGTAGTTTACTCTTTAGAGAAAATGAACTTTTTATTTTCAGTGACACAGAGTTCCACTGTGCATTAGTTTTTAATTTTTAAGAACTGAATATTTTGTATTGAAAGGTGTAAGGACCAGAGTGGTGGGCGATAAGGTCAGAGAGGCAGCCAGAGGCCCCTGAGTGTGTCTCACAGTAAAATCTTGAAGAACCTCAGTAACTCTCCTGAAATGACATCCACAGAAGGTCACACAGAAGATACAACAATGAAATGATGCAGCCAAAACCCATGATAATACAGGGCTTTATGGATGGATTTATTTTCTTGGTAAGGCTGGGTTTTAAGGTAGTGTGGTACAAAACTTCTGACAGTTTTTATTTTGAAACTGAACTGTACCAAGTGTCCTTCCATGAATCCAAGAGTTCCTTCAGCAGTTCTGAGTTGAGTCCCATGTTCATTTACTGAGCACCTGCCCTCTGGTTAGTGCCATCAGGTAACCAGGTGGTGACATCAGTGTCGGTCCCCAGAGAGCTTGCAGCTTGTTAAATAGAAAAGACCTGCACAGAGGTCAGGGTCATGGGAAACAAAGCCCTGAGCGCTGTGCTGAAGGGACATGGAAGGTTAGTGGGGGGGAGGGGTTATCAGAAAGAGCCGCACTTGAACTCAGTCTTGAAGGATAAGTGTGACTGTGAAGCAGAGGAATGAGAATATTGAGAGTTGTGTGGAATGTTGGGCCAAGCATTTTTTTTTTTCTGCATTTTTCACACAAGGGTGAGCAAAATCAAGTTCTGCTTTCTAGTAAATATATACTTTGTCAGGTGCCGATGAGTGTTTAGGGAAGAAAATAAAGCAGCACATGGTTGCCATTTTAGAAAGGGGGATTGAGGAAGGCCTTCCTGGGGCCGCATCTGAGCAAAAGTCCTGAGCCAGTGCGGGAGCGAGACACCCGGCTCCAGGGGGCAGAGCTGCAGGCAAGGGAAACAGTGCCAGCACCCTGGGGTAGGAGTGTGCTGGGTGTGTTCCCAGGACAGCCAGGAGGTCTCTGCAGCCGGAGTGGAGCAGGAGGGGGAAGATGGTGCGTCAGAGGAGTGGGCAACACTGGGTTGTGCGACACTGAAGGTCATGGTAATAAGGACTTTGGATTTACCCTAAGAGAGAGGGGAGCCACCAGAGAGTTTCAGATGGAGGAGTGATATTAATGGACTCTTCAAAACAATTCACCTCTTCCTGTGTGGAGGACAGACTGCAGGTGCCGGGAGGGGAGAGGTGGGCTAGTTAGGGGGTCGTCGTCATCCGGGAGCAGTGAGAGCGGCGGCGGGGAGGGCCCTGTGGCTGTCCTGGGCACATGCTCAAAGCTGGCTCTGGCGGGCTCCGGGAAGCTCTGGGAAGCCCATCATCCTTTGGTGGGGGTGGGGTAAAATCAGAGCTAAAATTTAGGAAAGATAATTAGGAGCAGATCTTAGGATGGATTGGGTAAAAGGGAGCCTGTACCACAATCTGTCATGGTTAGGAATAATTTGCTTTTGTACTTCTAGGAATATCAAGAAAGAGAAAACCAGTTTATTGGAAGACATCAAAAGACTGAAGCAAGACAAGCAAGATCATGAAGCAGACTTGGGAAAAATGAAGACAGAGACCAAGCCAGAGAGCAGGTGTGTGCACCACTGGGAACACACCGAGCTGGGATGGTCACTTTATACTCGTAACTGTTCAGAACTTGAGTGTAAGTAATAGCAATTGGATAATAAAAGCAAAAAGCTATTCCTAGAAGTATATTGTAATTTTAGAAACTTTTAAAAATTAGTTATTAAGAGGTATTTGTGTTTGGTTTCTGTAGCAGTAATTGCAAGATTGAAGAAACTCAAAGATTATTTTGAATTCATGGCACTGTGTGCGCAGTTGTTTGCAGTCCTCCCAGCAAGATGGCAACCTTCCAGGGCCGGGTCTCCCTTTTTATCCCTGGGCCTGAAACATAAGCTCTCAAGTGTTTGACAAATGAACAGACAACACCGTGCAATGTTTGTAGAAGACATGAAGGTGAATATTGTATTCCCCACCGGGGAAAACAAAGGAGGAGTTAGATAAGAATGCAGGAAAGTTTAACATTAAAAAAAATTAGAAATAAACAGGAGGGTGCTAGTAAGGGTTTCAGGGAGGAGAAGCGTCTGAGCTGGGTCCTGACAGGTGGAGGGCCTCGGGAGGGGAGGCGGGAGGCCGCCCAGCATGGGCGTGTCACTGAGCGCACCTGCCCTGGGCCATAGGTGGACAGGGCACAGGGCTGGAAAGGTTGATCGGCGGAGCCCTTGTTTGCCAAAGGAAGGATCTTTTCTCTGTGATTTTATGATCTTCAGTGTAAGATACGTACAAATAAAATCCACTAACCTGTTTGTAAGAACTATACTTTCCTCGTCTGTAAAATAGAATAGTAATCATCGCTCCCATCATATATTTTTTGTGTTAAATAAAATCATACAAACTTTGAGAATTGGGACTGTGAACACAGCCTTCTTTTACTAACACACTAGACTGGACACAACCTTGCTACATCCATTGTTTTGTTTTGTTTTGGATTTTTTTGCCTCATTTTTTCATAATGCTTTCATTAGATAGGCATTGGTTTTCATGTGAAATGTTTTAATTTAGTTATTTCTATATTTTGAAAAATTTGGGTTATTGAGTTACTTTATCTTATAGGTGAAAAATTACATAAAACTTTTAGAAGAAACACATAAGAAATGAGTCACCTGCAGAAAAGATTACAGCAGAGTGCTGAAAATCAGGGGCTTCTGGGTAATGATGCAGTTCAGCTTAAGGAAGCAAATGAAGAAACTGAGAAGCTCAGATCTGAGGTGATAGATCACTCCAGAATGTGTTCCTCTAGATGAACGTTGTTAGCTTTAACAGCCAGCTGTTAGCCTCATGTCACTGAACCAGTGCTCTAAATTCTGTTAATTAAAACAGCTGATTTGGGATTGGTTTGCTTTCCTTTGCGTAGTCTGTTTTAGATTAGACTGAGAATACAGTCCGCTGTCAATATCTAGGGGCTCCCTATCCAGCAGATTCAACCAACTGTGGATTGAAAGTATTTGAGGAAAAGCAGAAAGTTCCAAAAAGCAACACTTGAATTTGCCACACGCTGGCAACTACTTACATAGCATTCACGTTGCATCAGATACCATAAGTAATCTAGAGATGATTTGAAGGATACGGGAGGGTGCACATAAGTTCTATGCAAGTCCTCTGCCATTTTATACAAGAGGCGTCAGCATCCATGGATGTTGACATCTGGGGGGAGTCCTGAAATCAGTGCACCGTGGTTACTGAGGGATGACTGGAAGTCCAGGCTCCTTACCCCAGCCTGGCAGGTCCCCACGTGGTCTGAATCCTGCCTGTGCCACACTCCCCCAGTCACTCTCCTCCAGCCCTGCCAGACTGCATTCTGATTCTTGAACAGGCCAAGCTCACTGCACTTCATGTCTGGCCCCTAGAAATACACGTTACCTTCTGAGCATGGGTCTGCTTTAATAAGATGGACTGCATTGCCACTAGGGAAGACAGAGTGGAGGTTCCTTAGAAAACTAAAAATAGACTTACCTTATGATCCAGCCTTCCCACTCCTGGGCATATGTCAGGAGAAAACTCTAATTTGAAAAGTCACATGCACGTCAATGTTCACAGCATCACTGTTTATAATAGCCAGGACATGGAAACAACCTAAATGTCCATCAACAGATGACTGGATAAAGAAGTAGTGGTATATTTATACACTGGAATACCACCCAGCCATTAAAAAGAATAAAATGCCATTTTCAGCAACATGGATGGACTTGGAGGTAGTCATTCTAAGTGAAGTAAGCCAGAAAAAGAGAAAAATGCCATACAATATCACTTACATGTGGAATCTAAAAAAAGACACAAATGAACTTATCTACAAAAGAGAAACAGACCCGCAGACATAGGGAAACAAGCTTATGGTTACTGGGAGAGAAGGGGATGGGAAGGCATAAATATGGGAATTTGAAAACTGCCCCCTTGGGGAGTGATGGAAATGTTAGCTATCTTGATTGTGGTAATGGTTTTATGGTGTAGACATCTATCAAACTTCATCAAATAGTACATGTGAAATATGTGTAATTTATTGAACAGGAATCATACCGCAATACATTTTTTTTTTTTTAAAGATTGGCTGCATTGTGTCCTATGTTTTTGTGTCTTCAGTGAGTGGGTCTTCAAGTTTCTGGTCTGCCATATTTTCTGAACCAGAAGTGCCCTGCTTCCCTTTTCTTTGATAAACTGTCAGTGGGTGGCATTTATTCCTGTGGCTTCAACTGCTCTCTGTCCACTGATTAACTGTCAAATCTTCTCCAGTGTGGACATCTCATTTCCATCCCAGAAATATACTTATAATTGACAAGTAGACATTTCCACTTGATTAGCCCATAAAAATCTCCAGCTCTGTATGTTTGAATTTACACTCGCTCAGAACTAGGTTTGCTTTTTCAACCAATGGCATCACCGTCCCATCTGTTTTCTGTGATATACATCTGGGAGTTTTCCTTCACTTCTCTCCCTCAGCCCCATCAGTACTACAATTCTATTCCTTAGTGTTCCCCAAGTCCCCGCCCCTCGCTCCCCACTCCATTAATTCACACCCCTTGCTAGTCTCCCCAGTGCTGTTCTTTAGAGAGAACAATCCACTTTTCTCACTTTTAATGACTAATCTGAATGTCACTGTCCTCCTTAAAACCCTAAATAATTCTCTGCTGCGTGTGTGAGGAAGTCCACGCTCCCTGATTTAACGTCACACCTTCTCATCACCTAGTTGCTGCTTTTTTTCACCCTCAGCTTCCATTAGTTCCCCACAGCCTCTAGCCTCACTGACCTTCCTTCCCTAATTGCAAAGTGCTCTTAGACACGAGCACACCTCTGCATGAGACACGCAAGCTGCTGAGAATCCCGTCCCCACCATGCACTCTCCTGGTCTAGAGATTTGCTGGAATCCTTCAGATGTCAGTGCAGGAAGCATTTCCTCTCTGACACCTTCCCTACCTTCTAGAACCCAGCCCCAGGCAGTGCAAGGGCCCCTCTGAACATACAGTATACATGATGCCAAGTGACTCTTACTACATTGTTTTGAAAACCTATTTAAATTTGTCTCTTCCATGACACACTGTGATCTTCTTGAGGGATAGGGGCTGTGTGGTATTTGTCTAGACAGCTAATGTCTGGCACAGACCCCGGGCCATCGGAAACAGTCTGCTGACTCTCAAGAACTGTCATCTTTGCGATGTAAGAAAGACTACATGATCTCTGATCTTACACCATCCGGCAAGGGTCAAAATAATTTCACATAGAACTACACAGGCAAAATATGTGTATTCTTTTCCTCTTTGTGAGCCCGAGATCATAGGCATCCTGGAACATAGGTGTCACTCTAAGCTGTCTGTCCCCTAGGCTGTCACGTCCAGCTTCAACATATTCTGTAGAAGTCGTAGGGATATGTGTACATGACCCCCTCTTACAGCAAATGGAGCTTCAGCCTGACCGAGTTTAATGTCCATATAAAAATTGGAAATGTTCCAAATTGAAGCCTGAAGTAACATTTCCTGTCTCTCCTTCGAGTCTGTCAACCATCTGCATCCCACATCCCCACCACTCACCTGCGTCAGACCACCTTCCATCTAGAAACATTTTCGGTGGGACACTTGGATGAGAACTAATTACAGCAGTCATGAAAATGGTCCCATGAACGTAGGCTCTGCACAACAAGGATGCTTTGACCGGAGGCCTCAGCCGTGGCCTGCAGGGTCTGTTCACATGTTCTGCTTGGCTTCCCTGCAGACGTTCGGCAGAAAATCAAGCCTGCAGTTAAAGTCATAGAAGGCCAAATAAATCCAGAAAAATAAAGAGGCAGATTTATCTCCTTGGAAACATTTCTGAAACTCATCCACTAATGGGAAGAAGAGCTTTAAGAGGTTCGTTTCAGAGCAGATGATGTCCAACTGCAGGTGGGTCACTTTTGTCATTGTTGCCCACTAGTTGGCTTTCTGCTGCTTCTAACATGCCTCCGTTTAGAGAAGTGGCCTGAGTCGGCCCTCAGAGCAGACAGGTGAGCTGGGCCTGGCGACAGCCAAGCTCCTCTGCTGTGTAGTACACAGCTGAGAAGGAAGGGATGGCCCACGGCTTCCTCTGATTCTCCATCCATCACTTATAAACTCTCTGAAGGGAAAATGGAATAAAAAATCTTAATTCAATATGGTATTGTCAAAGTATAAAAATAATTGTCTTTGGAAGGGAGGGTATAGTTCAAGGGGTACAGTATGTTTTGGGTTCAGTTCCCGGTACCTCAATGTAAAAAAATAGTAAGAAAACTTCTTTTTAAAAAAGAAAAAGAACAAAGAAGAAAAGAGATCTCAAACAATCCAACTTTAAAAAGAAAAAATTTTTTTTGAAAAAAGAAATCAGCTTGGTCTTTTGCTAGATTAGGAGTTGGGATTAACAGATACACACTACTATGTATAAAATAAATAACCAACTCCCAGGTCCTTAATAACCTAGTTCAACCTGAATCCTTTCTCTTTTTTCCCCTAAGCAGCCCGTGGAAGCATCTGAAATTCTTATCTTATAAAAGAATTCATTTAAAGGTGGTTTGAAAGTTACTGGTTAAAACAGTTATTTGTGGTTCCATGAATACAGGTCTAGTAAGAAAGACAGACAATAAACCAGTAAGCAAATAAATATATGACGTACTGCCAGGTGCTAATAATTGCCACAAAGAAACATAAAGCATATTAGGAGAGAAAATGATTGAATAGGAAATATGTGCGTGCTATTTTAAATAATGTGGTCAGATAAGTCTTCTCTGAGGGTGAAATAATTTGAACAAAGTCCTGAATGAAGTAAAAGAATAAGCCACGTAGGTAACAGATGAGAAAAGCCTCCCAGGCCGGGAGAAGTGTAAGTACGAGACTTGGAGTTACAAACACAGCTGTCCCATTGGGGACCATCTGGGCGGTGAAGATGGGCTGGAGCAGAACGGTGAGAACTGAGGCTGCAGAGACGGGTGAGGGACCAGATCACACAGGGCCTTGGTAGGGACTCTGGATATCCTTCTGAATACAATGGAAAATCATGAGAGTATTTTGTATAGGGGAACATCTTGATCTAATTCATATTTTAATAAGAACGTTTTGGGTAACATATGGGGAATAAGCAATGGAAGCAGGGCAAGGTAAGCTGATGGGAAGCCAGTGGGAAGAGTGCTGCTGACCTGGAGAGAGACACCGATGTTGGGCTGGGATGATGGCGGGAGACTGGCTGAAAGGGGGACACGATTTGACAGTAACGGTCACAGGCCTTAATGCTCGAGTTGGACACAGACAGAGTGGTTCAGGGTGACAGGTATGTGATATTTGGGACTGAGTCACAGTTTTTGTGCAGGGACCTCAGAGGACAATAAAGTGGGGACGTTGATGTTGGTAAGTAGGGTTGGTGGGCGTTGAATTCCCCCCAGAGACGCGTCTCTGTTTCTCTGTAGATAAGGTCAGCAGAGCAGGGATGGGTGTTCCTACTTCTGCAGAGAATTGCGTATCCTCCTCATCGACAAATTCGAGAGGCCGACCTGCCTATCCAATTGCAACATCTTGAATCTGCTTCTTTCTATCCAGGAGGAGATTTCCAACTAAGATGCCAATCAAAAATTCCCGTGTCCAGAGTTAGAGCTGTGTGCCTTTGGGATGATCTCAGAGATGCCTCCACAGAGGCTCGGTGTGCTCCCTCTCCCTCAGAGCACACAGTTCCCTTCAGCCCGGTGGGTCTCAGCGGAGAAGGCCACACAATAGCTCCTCCCAGGCCCTGGGGACCATCCTCCCACTTGGCCAAGCTCTGAAAATGAGCACGAGGTCGGAGCAAAGGGCTTTATCCAGGGCGCCATCTGGCAGATTACATGAGGGCAGTCTACAAAAGACTGGGAGGGTTGATGGTATAAATGGATTTTAATTTTCCTCTGAATCTGATTCTGTCCTTCCGTTTTGTTAAGGAAGTGTTCTTAGGCCAGACATGATTCTCCTTTTTTCTTTCTATTTGATCATCCAAGAGGTTTAGATAGGATATTTGTTTTAGGGTAAGAATCTTTAAAAAAAATCCTTGCAAATAACGTCTTGTTAGGCATTTGGCCAAGACAACCAGTAAATTCTCCCAGCAGTATTGAACCCCCTTGTTCCTCCAGGGGGTCTCCAAAGGTATACATGTTCCAAATCTGACCCAAAAGCAATGGGCCTTTTTTTTTTTTAATCACTTCACCATGGATAAAAGATGTCACTAAAGAAGGCAAGAAAAGAGCAGGTCCCCATCATCCAGAGTCCCTCCCAAAGAGCCCACAGAAGTAAAGAGGACACGAATGAGAGAAATGGTTTATTTATACACACGCAAGAGCCAACCAGAAAAGTAACTACCATGTTAATGGTGAAAGTTAAAGGCTTTTTTATCAACCTAACTTAATAGGGCAAAGGGGGAGGAGAGAATTGGCTTCCATGACAGGTTTTCTTCTACATCTATTGAATCTCAGGTGTCTTCAGCTTAAAGTGCTTTTGTATTAACCATGGGTTCCATCTGGCTTTCCATTCCTTGAACTTTGTTCTTCTTTTTCAAGATTCACTCATGTATTCTGAGCCCCTGGATTTTCCACGTGAATTTTAGATTAATTGTCAATTCCTGCAAAACACCGCCTGGGATTTGGGTAGGCATTCTTTGAATCCTTAGATCTATTCATGGACAGTTGTCATCTTAGTAGAATGAAGCCTTCTGCTCCATGAATATGGGATTATTTTCTATGAATGTAGGTCTTAATTTCTCTCAAGAGAACCTCTCATCCATTGTAGTCTTCAGTGTCCAAGTCTGGGACTTCTTCCTCACCTCTATTGGATGCTGCTTCAGAACAGACACAACCTCCTGGAGAACCTCTGCTGCTGCGAAGCTGACATGGAACTGAGTCCTGAGAAGGCTTTAAATTCTTTAAAACATAGGATTAATGTACTTTAATTACTCCAGAGATAAGTAATGAATGGTTCACATTAACATAGGATTTTAATCCTTTTATAATTAGTAGAGCAATAAAGAAACGTTACAAAAAATTGAAATATTGCCTAAAAGAGAAGAGATTTGTAAACCCCACCCACAGAGGTAACTGTCATGAATGATTTGGTGCTTATGTCTCAGTCCCTCTGTCTCTGAGTATGTCTCTCTCCATCTCTGTCTCTCACACACTCACAATCAGATTCATTTCCATCTATGTTGATTTTACACATATGTGGTCGTGCAGATGGGACCCTGGGTGCAGACAGTGGGTCTGCATACTTCCACCCTGAGGCCTCCCTTGACATTGGGTTGAGACCTGGCACCCACTTTTCCAGCTGCACAGCATTCATTCATCCACATGAACCAGAACAAAGGGACCGCATCCCCTCTCCATCAACATTAGTGTTGCTTTAATTCTGACTGTTTCAACCAGTGCTGTGATGAACACCCTTGAAAAGGCATCTTTGAATAGGTGTGTAAGGACTTTAGTGGGATGAACTCTAAGGATCAGCACTGCTGGGGAAGAGATGCACCTGTGGCCCTTGGATGTGTGCTGCACCCTGTTCTCCTGGAGAGGAGCGTCCCTTCACTCTTCCCTCCAGGGGATCTGCTGGAGCCTCTGCCTGCTTACATTGTCACCAGGGCTGGTTGTCACCTGACTAAAGACCTGCCAGTGTGATGGTGACCGGTGCTGTCTCTGCAGTCTGTCCGTCTTCCTGTGTCCTCACCTGAGAGGTCAAGCATCTCTAACACACACTGGCCACCTGCACTGCCTCTCATTGGAACTGCCCATGTCTCTTCTCGTTCTGTTTAGAACACTGGGTTTTGAGAGGTTTTTGGACTACAGGGATGGGAATACTTTCTCCAACCTTGGGTTATGAGGAACACTTTTTCCAGGTTGTGGTTTGTCTTTCCAGCTGTTTTTCTGGGCTTTTGTTTGGTTTTCGTTTTTGCCACAGGAAGAGCTAAGCATCTCCCTTCTGTCTTCTGGCTGTGGTGTCACAGGGGGTACAGCAGTGTCTACCCTGAGATTATGCACAGTTACTAAAAGGGCTTCATTTTGTACATCACATCTTTAATCCCCCGGGATTTCCCTTTCAAATTATACAAATGCTATTTCAAGTGAAAACAACAACAACAACAAATCACCAGCCCCAGCTTAAAACATGTGGGCAGGCACAAAAAACCACCTTTTGTAAAGTTTAATTGACAGGGAACACCCAGGAGAGGTACAGACACCCAAAGAGAAAGAGGACTCGGGGTTTTCAGGGGCTGGGGGAGGAGGGAGGGGAGTGCACGCTCTGGATCCAGGGTTTTACTTTGAGGAAAGAAATAGTGTGAAACTAGATGGTAGTGATGGTCGCACAACATTGTGAATGCCCCTAATGCTCCTGAATTGCACAATTCAAAAGGGGAAAAGTCTATATTTTATTATAGGAAACTTTAAAAAGAAAAATAAAGGATGCCATAAATGATGTGAAACAAACAAAGGAAACAAAAGAAAACCAAACAAAAACATCTCCAGTGGAAGGGACGTCAAGTTCGGGTGGGGGTGGGGACTGATCGTAGGATTTTGGAGAAGAAGTTGTGGGTGGGCACAGAGGGGGCTCAGCCCTAGGGTTTCCTGACTCCTGAACTGGTTCTCCGTTGCCCAGCAGTCCAGGTGCAGGATCTTCAGGTTCAGCAGGAGCTGCTTGATCTGCAGGAGGGAGCTCAGGGTCTCCTGCTGGATCCAGATCATCCTTTTTTTTGGTCTCTGACATCTTCGCCTGCCCTCACCTGCTCTGGATCTGTAGCTGTTGGAAGTGGAGAGAGCTTTAAGTCTTGCAGAACTGCTCATGCTGTGAGAGAGGAAACATTTACCCACCTGCCTCCCTTTCCATGTGCCTTTTCAAGTACAGAAATCTTCCCAGAGCTTTCCAGAGAGCTCCCACCCAGGAAGTGCCCAAAGGATGTTCCCTGTGACTGAATTTTTCCAGACAGGTGGTCCTAGGCCAGTCTTTGCTCTGGTCCCAACAGCAGCCTCTGGGGATGCCTCCCTGTGTGGCCCAGCCCTCGCCCCTCCCTCACCTACACACAGGCACCAGCCCTGCCCTTCTCACCTTCAGGCTCTGCTTCGGGGGCTCCTGGTCCTCCACCTGACTTGCAGCGAGGTGGGCACGGTGCTCCAGGTCGGAGCCGGGTGTGCTGAGCTGCCCGTCAGCCCCGGGCAAGTCCCTGGGGAGAGGCCTGGTTGGTGTCTGGGCCGGAAGTCTGCCCGATTCATTTCTGGGCCATGGTAGTGGGGACTCTTCCATATCCAGACTCACTTGGAGACTGCACTGGCCCTCAGAAGTGTGGCACACCAGCCCATCACTCGGGTAGGTCGCGTGGGTTTCCTTGTCCACCAGCTCTTATGGTATCTGGCTCTGCAATGACAGTGACCAGCAGACAGCCCGGGCCGGAGGTCTCAGAGCCCTTCCCAGCTAGGATCACCCCTGCTTCTGACCACTCGACCCTCTGCTGCCAGATCAGACTGGGACCTTGTTCAGCTCAGTCACCCGGGAGGGAAGAGACATACCCTGAGGGTATGGGCAGCAGAACCCTTCCCCGGCTCTCCACATCCCAGACAGCCAGCTTTGACCTGGGCTGGGGATGTGACCGGGCCCCCAGACCTCTGACCTGCTCTTGCTTGAGGCAGAAACCCATCCCCAACATGACTGCTCCACCTCCACCAGCCGGGACGGGGCCGTGGGGCTACCTGGGTGGGATCTGAGTGGTGGCCTGGCCTGGGTGGGCCTGCCCTGGGCCTCCCTGTGTTACCTTTGGGTCTCTCTGGCCAAAAGGCCAGAGGCGCCTTGGGTGAGACCTGACCCAGCGCCGGCAGCGTTGGTACAGCCCCTCGCTCCGGGCTTTCCGGGGTCTGCGGCCTCAGGATATTGGGATGCAGCAGAACATGACTCTGTCTCCAACCAAGTCAGCTGAGTAGGGACTTCTCTACAGAGGGTGCCTGGTGACCTCGGTTCCAAGTTGTTGTGCTCTATTGCCAGGGAAGTGAGTTCACTTCCTGGGGTCCACTTACCCAAGCTTCCTCCTGACACAAATCTCCCCAAGGGCCTTTCTGGGCTGCTGATCTCTCATTTCCCACCCCATGCCATGTCCACACACAGTGACACCAACTCAGCCCCCCTCATAGCCCTGGGGAGGCCTGGATGCAGCCAGTGCCGCAGCTCTGAGGACACAGTTGGGTTCACACCTGGCTCACCCCACTCAGCTGTGCTGTCACCATGGACAAGCCACATGCCTCTCAGGGTCTCCCCAATCCCCCATCAGCACAGTGGGGATCATTCTGGCTCCTGCTTCCTAGAGAAGCCATCCTGTCTCTAGACCAAGAAACACCTACCGCACCTGTCAACCCGATGGGCTGGCATCACAGGGAGCTTGTGTGCAGACTCAGCAAAGGAAGGGCCCCACAGAGGGCTGGCAGAATGCAGAGCACATGCCACACAGGCCTGGGTCTGCCCTGGGCTCTGGGGAAAGTCACCCTCCTTGCTGCTGCTTCCCAGCTCCTGGTCGGGACATTGAAATTAAATACAACTCTGACATCGTCTGCTCTGACATACAACCTCCTAGGTCATTCTGTCATGTTGATATACAGGCCCCGTGTCCCATCTCGGCCTCTGGGGTGGGTTGCCCCACAATGGCTCCCTGTTTTTTTGCCTTCTGCTCACATGCCTTTGTTTGATCCCCACTCCCTCCAGGGTTGATGGACATAGGGACCAGGTTCTGACATGTAGACTGACTTGTGAAAATGTGCGCGACTTCTGCTCATTCCCAGCTCTGGTGTTCCTTCTCTCTGTGTCTCTCAGTGCCTCTCTCTCTGTCTTGTCTCTCTCTCTCTGTTTCTCTGTCTCCCCCCGCTTCTCTGTGTTTCAGCCTGTCTGTCTCTTTTCCCGGATGTATGAGTGTATATATTTATGCGTGTATGTGTGTATATATTTATGTGTATATGTGTGTATTTATGTGTGTGTATTGTTAGGGCCCAGGGCAGGTCACTTCTGAAAATGCCTTGATGACATATTGATTATTTTGAATTCATGTTACTGAAGAAAAATTATCTTTGAAAATTGTGCAATCACTTTGGTGGGATCTGCTCTAAGGATCAGCACTGCTAGGGAAGGGATGCTCCTGTGGCACTTTGATGTGTTCTGCACCCTGTTCTGCCGGAGAGGAGCGTCCATTTGCTCTTCCCTCCAGCGGAACTGCTGGGGCCTCTGCCTGCTCACGTTGCCACCAGGGCTGGTTGTCACCGGGCTAAAGACCTGCCAGTGTGATGGTGGCCAATGCTGTCTCTGCAGTCTGTCCGTCTGCCTGTGTCCTCACCTGAGAGGTCGAGCATCTCTAGCAGACACCGGCCACCTGCACGGCCTCTCGTTGGAACTGCCTGTGTGTGTTTTGTTTCTTTCCAGAACACTGGGCTTCAAGAGGTTTTTGGACCACCGGGATGTGAAGCTTATCTCCGACCTTGGGTCATGAGGAACGCTTTTTCCAGGTTGTGGTTTGTATTTGCAGCTGTCTTTCTTGGCCTGTGTTTTCTGGTTTTGTTTGGTTTTATTTTGCCACAGGAAGAGCTAAGCATCTTACTTCTAGCTCTGGTTTCACACTTAGAACCCCAGTGCCTACCCCAAGATTATGCACATAGTTACTAAAAGGTCTTCATTTGGCACGTCTCATCTTTAATCCATCTGGATTTTCCTCTCAAAATACAAAAATGCTAATTCATGTAAAAACAAACAAAAAAATTCACCCTTCCCAGCTTAAGATATGTGGGTAGACAACAACAACAACAAAAATCCACCATTTATATGATTTCATTGATAGGGAAAGTCCAGGATAGTTAAAGACACAGAGAGAGGAAGGGGAAGAGGGCTTGTCACGGGCTAGGGGAGGGAGGACGTGGGGTGTGCTTTGGATACAAGCTTTTACTTTGTGGAAGGCAATAGACTGAAACCAGTGGTGTTGGTCTCACAGCATTGTGAATGCACCTAATGCTCCTTAATTGCACAATTTAAAATGGGAAAAGGCTAAACTTTATTCTTATAAACTTAAAGCATAAAAATAGAATATACTGTAATAGAAAAGATCAAATCTGACTTCATATAAGAGCTGTTTTGGCTTTAACCCTGTGCCCCCTTTTCTAGGCTTAGTCTTACTAGCTCTGCACCTTTTGTAAAACAATGTTGCCTTTACCTGAAATACACAGGAGAGCCTATTTTCAAAGCTCTGATCTTTAAATGATATTAACACTTCTGCACTTATATAAAGACAACAAGTTGCAGAATAGAAAATAACTTTTGTTAGAGGTTTTACAGAGGCACTATGACCTGGTCTACGTAGACAGCTGCAGACAAAGATAATGGCAGACTAATATCTTGGAGAACCATTTTCCCCAAATCAGACTTCAGGCTCCTTTTCTACTAAAAAGGGGAGGGGCTGTGGTTGTTTGCTGCAAACTTCTTGGTGTAGGATTTCTTTGTTCTTGGAATCCTTTGCATCTCTCCACGTGGGTCAGATCATGGTGTTCCTCTAAAACCTGCAACAAAACAAACTTTTTCTATGCTGCAACTTGTTATCTTTATAGGGGCACAAAGGTGTTAATATCCTTAAAGTTAAGAGCTTTGAGAATAGGCTCTCCTGTTTATTTCAGGCTAAAGGCAACATTGTTTTACAAAAGGTGCACAGCTAGCAAGACTAAGCCTAGAAAACAGGGCAGAGGGTTAAAGGAAAAGGCACAGATCTAATATTTAGTCAGATTTGTTCTTTTCTGTTAGAGTGCCTTTTGGTGAGAGCTAAGAGGATGATTCCTGGGTGGGTCCTCCACTGTCCCAGGCTGGAGTTCAGGCAGGAGCCCTGCCAGGTTCACCATGACTTTGGACCTGATCTCCCACAGAGAAAGTGACAATTATTGGATTAAAATTACCTGTCAAAGTCCCTTCAATTGCCTGTAAACTATACCATGGCAGGGAATGTCTCATTGGCCAGTCAACTGCCAGTCTCCCCTGATGCAAGGGACCAGCGTCACGGCGGGATCCATGGTGGCCTGGCCAGCGCACCTGCCTACTTTGCTCTCCACCATTGGATTCCCAACGTTGACACTTTCAAAGCTCCTGTCCCTCTTCCCTCTGGCCTGGTGTGAATGAACAAGGTCCCTGCACCCACCTGGGCTGAGGCCAGGCCACGCACACAGCCCCATGCACACAGCCCACCCTCTGCTGTCTACCCCTGGGCTCAACTGCACCCTCTGAACTCCCCCACCCCAAAGGTCGGCATGCCTCCGCCCTAGGGGTCCAGACCACCATCAGGACCATCAACCAACCAAGGCCCACAGGCCAGTGGCAGGCAGCCTGGGATCACCCTGACCCGACGGGTCAGATGAGGCACAGGGTGCGGGGATCAGGGTGCCAGGGCGGGAATTGGAACCGCCTTCAGCCAAGCCTGCCTCGCCCTGTAGCTTCAGACATTAACTATGAAGGTGCACACTAGGCTGGATCCCCCGCTGGTGGCAGTAGTCATCATTAATGGAACCCGGATTTCCACACCCCAACCACAGGGTGAGGGAATCAGCTCAGGGTAGGGGTGTACTCAGAGTGAAGGGGATCCCATGATGATGGGGTACAGGTTGAGGGGTGTGGGGCCCGCTCAGAGTGGAACTGACCTGGCTGAGAGGTGAAGGGGACAATTTCAGGATGTTGGGGGTCCTGAGGTGAGGCATGAGGGTTAAGCTGGGGGTGTAGTGGCCATAGGTTAGGACCTAGCAGGATGGAGTGTCAGGGCAGGGACCTGGGTGTGAGGAGAAGGAGCCCTGTATTCAAGGTCTGGTGGGAGACTGGGCCTGGCCAGGGGTGGGAGGGTAGTAACAAGGAGGGGAAGGTGAGCAGGGGAAGTGGGGCTGGCGGGGTGTGGCCCGGCCCAGGGCAGTTGTGGTTCTAGTTCAGTGCCAGGACCCAGACGGTGGCGGGGTGAAGGCTCTGGGGATGGAGACCCGGCGGGACGAGCAGGAGGGGCCCCAACTGGCCCCTCCCGGCCCCAGTGGCCAGGGCCGGTAAAGCAGGAGACCCACCCGGGCAGTTTTCGCTGCGGGCGGGAGGAGGAGAGGCGCGCACATGCAGATGGACAGAAGTGCGGACTCTGGAACTCGCCCAGAACGCGTGGAAGCTGGCGGGAGCCGGTTGCTCCTGGACCAGCTCCTGGAAGAGGAACAAGGCCTGGGGTCTGGGCCGCCGCTTGCCCTCGGTTCGGCTGCCGCTGCCAGGCAGTTAAGGGGGCGCTGGTGGGGGCGCGCTGCTTGGGGAGCCGGCGGGTGACGCCTGAGCTGAGCGGCTGGGGAGGCGCAAAGGGAGGGGTGCGGAGGTGAGGTCCCGGCCGCTCGTCCCGTTAGGACCCTGAGGCGGGTCCCAGATGCCGCTGTGGTTCTTGGTAACCCCGCTCTTAGTAGTTCCTGAACCCCGCGTTTTTGCCGCCGCTTATACCCGGGTTTAGGAGAGCAGGCACAGCCCCGGGAAGCGGGAGGGCACCGGACGGCTCCGGAGCATCTCCGACCGCCCCTCAGACCATGGCCTGCTCCCTGGAGCCGGGTGCGGTGCGGTCGCGGGGCCTCGGATGGAATGGGGGCTGCCCCATTAGACCCCCTGGATTTGCTCCCATCTTCCCCGCGGCCTGACCTTGGGGGCGGCCTCTAAAACCCCAGGTTCTTGTGACTCAGGTTACAGGTCAGGCTGCTCCTGGGAGGTGGGCGCAGTGAGATCAGTGTGCTGGGATGGCTGCAGCAGCAGCGGGAAATGGTTGCAACCCCTGCGCTCTCACAAGGCAGCCCCAATCCCGCCATCGCAGCCGCCGCCATTCCCTGAGAGCACAGCACCCGCCTTCCAGGAGCAGGCTGACCTGTAACCTGAGTTCCACGAACTCGGGGCAGCAGAGGCCAAGCTCAGGCCATGCACTGGGGAGTTTGAAGCAAATCCATGGGCTCCTATGGGCAGACCCCATAACCCGCCACTGCATTTGACCACACCGTGCCCTCCTCCCAGGAGCAGGCTGACCTGGGGACCATGCCTGGAGCATCAGAGGCTGAGCCCTGGACAGGCCGTGGGGGAGATGGGGGCAAATCGACCAGCTTGCCAGGTCGCTGCCCATCTCCCTGCCGCTGCCCCAGGTTTGTGGATCACTTGTTTTCAAGTCAGTGGGTACCTGAGGGGCAGGCCCGGTGAAGTCAGGAGGTGGGGGCTGCGGGGAGGGGTGCTGCCCCAGGGGGAGCAGGTGGACTTGCTCCCATCTCCCCCAGGGCCAGACCTGGGGACGGCCTCTTCTGCCCCAGGTTTGCAGGACGCATGTCATGTCAGCCTGTCCCTGGGAGGAGGGCTCAGTGTACTCGGGGCAGCCTCAGTGGCTGACAAAGATTTTAGAAGTGGGCTCTAGCCCAGCATAACTAACTCTCCTTTCTTCTCTTGCTTCCTCAGTTGGTGGCTGTATTGGCTTTTACATTATAAGTTATTGCTGGATAATGAACATCGGGTTCTGTGCTATAGAGAAGAAACTTTATTTAAAATCTATTTTTATATATAGTGGCTAATATTTGTAAATCTCAAACTCCCAAATTTATCCCTTCCCATCTCCTTTCCCTGGTAACCTTAAGATTGTTTACTAAGTCTGCAAGTCTGTTTCTGTTTTGTAGATGAGTTCACAGTGTCTTTTTCTCTCTTTTTTCAGATTGCACATATGAGTGGTATGATTTGGTATTTTTCTGTTTCTGGCTGCTTTCACTTAGAATGACGATCTCTATAGCTCCATCCATGTTGCCGCAAATGGTTTTATTTTGTCCTTTTCATGGTAGAGTAGTATTCCAGTGTATAAATATACCACAACTTCTTTATCCAGTCATCTGTTGCTACTTTTAGCTTGCCTCCATGTCTTGGCTATTGTATACAGTGGTGCTATGAATACTGGGGTGCAGGTATCTTTTCACATTGGAGTTCCTTCCAGTAATAAACCCAGAAGTGGGATTGCTGGGTCATAGGGTAAGTCTACTTTTAGTTTTTTGAGGGATTTCCATGTTTTCCATAATGACTACACCAAACTGGATTCCCACCAGCAGTATAAGAGGGTTCCCTTCCATCTACAGCCTCTCTAGCATTTATGATTAATAAAATTCTGAGTGATGGCCATTCTGACTGGTGTGAGCTGATACCTCATTGTAGTTTTGATTTGCGTTTCTCTGTTTATTAGTGATATTGAGCATTTTTTTGTGTGCCTATTGGCCATTTGTGTCTTCATTGGAGAAATGCTTGTTTAGGTCTTCTGCCTATTTTTGGATTGAGTTGTTTCTTTTTTTGTTATTAAGTTGTATGCGCTGTCTATATATTCTGATAATTAAGCCTTTGTTAGTCGTATTATTTGCAAATATTTTCTCCCATTCGTAGGTTGTTGTTTTGTTTTACTTATGGTTGCCTTTGCTGTGAAGAAACTTAGGAGTTTAATTACGTCCCATTTGTTAATTTTTTTCTCTTATTTCCATTGCCTGGGTAGATTGCCCTAGGAGAACGTTGCTAAGATTTATGTCAGATAATGTTTTGCCTATGTTTTCTTTTAGGAGATTTATCATGTCTTGTCCATCTGCATCTTAAGCCTGTACTCTAGATCTGTGCTTCAGTTTTGAATTTTGAGCTTCTTAGAGAACACCTACTCTTAGCTCATATGTCAGATTCAACGTGTCTAAAGCTGATTTCATAATCTGTTTTCTTGCAGCGTCTCCACTTATTCAGTGGGATAATCATGCTTCCGGTCTTGAATACCCGAAGGCTTGGAATGGTCTTTGATTCATTTTTCTCTCACCACCCTCCACATTTTGTCAGCTTCTGGAACTGTATGTGTTTGGTTTCAAGTGTCTATTCTGATACTCTGATGAAGAGCTTTCATCCCTGATACGTGAATTTTTCCTTCTGTTGAATTCTTGGATATTCTCTCCCCCCACTTTTTAGTCAACCTACACTTTTGACCCTCCAACATCTAGAGTCAAGTCAAAGACTTACCACAACCAGATCTCAGCCAGGTAGTCTCGACCCTCCATCACTTTGGTCTTACCTTATGTGTTCCAATCATTATGTGACTTAGCCTCCTAGAGTAACCTGTGCCTTATTAAAAACCAGGAGTCACCAGCCTTTTCCTATGCAGTCCTCAGTTAAAACAGCTTAGAATTGCCCTGAGAACTAGTTGGAGCCCCATCCCCTTCATAGAGTCTTCCCTATTTACTCCAACTCCTTCTATCTCCTCTTTGTGTTCCTGCACTGTTTATGATCGGTAGCCTGTTATCTTGGCTTTGAGTGCTGACTTGTTACCATTCCCGGGTGGTTTCCAATGTGTCTCCTCACTGAGCTGGTAACTGGAGAAGACTCCCTTGTTCAGCCTTCTTTATACCCCTCACCCTGCTTAGAATGGGGCAATAGCAGGCATCCAGGCAGTGCTTACCTACTTTATTTATTTGCAGGGGTGGTGGTGTGGAGTGTAGCTAATAACTATTAATTCAGTGTTGCAATTAAAAAAGAAAGCCAAGAAAATCCATAAAACTTTATCTCCATGTTCAGTGTAGTGCTTTATCTCAACAGTTTTCTTAACTCTGTGTTTGCATTCACATAGTGTTCAGTGCTTGTACGTTTCCCTGAGGCAAGCAGGTGAGATGTCATTATGTTTGACTTTCATGTTACATTTCATATTGGATATATTTGTGGAATGACAAAACCTTCTTTTATAAGTAAACAGCTGGAAGCCCAGAGAGACTAAAATAGCCTAACCCAGGGTCACCTGGTTAGTGTTTGGCACAGGCCAGGACCGTGGTTCACATCTTCTAGCTGATCCTCTTCCAGTGCCTTTTCATTCCAGTGCTGGGAAATGTAGCCCCATCAGCCAAACCGCCAAGTCACATTGCTGCTCCTTTACCTACCAGTGATGGCAGTGCTACGAAAAGTGGCAAAAAAAAAGGTCCGAAATAAGAGTGATAAAAGATATGTAAGTGCTGGAAATGGATCCTCAGCCTCCTCCTCCCTAGTTGAGCGCCTCACAAGTGTCCCACTCTGACAGTGCTATTCATTGTTTATAACAAAGTCTTTAAAATCAGACTGATCTTTTATAGGACATGCTTTTACCCTGGTCCCTTTCCTGCTAGTAGTCACTGTCAGGGACAGAAGGTGCCTGACTGTGCTCTGTTTGTCACGTAGGTGGGAGGGAAATTGGGAGAGGGAGCGGGTTGAACTGATGCCGGGCTTTTTACAGCTCTGTTGTTCTAGGACCAGAGCAGTCCCACTCCTGCTTTCATCACCTCTCCACCTCCGAGTCCCAGCCACCCACTCCTGCTTGCTTCCCCACACACCACGTCCTGGGGGAGGACAGGGTGTTGGGCAATGCCCCCTCCGCCCTCTGCTCTGGGAGGTGCAGGAGTCTGCTTCAACTTTTGAGCTGTTTTGGTAATTGGGCTTTTCCAGCTTTTCTAGACATCTGCTTTCCAGCTCTGAGACATTGGAGATGTAACTTAACCATACATGGACTATACTAATGTATTCAGTGGCATTAACGTGATGTTGAATTTAAGGTGTTCTGTGACTGGATAGGAGGTTTTTTTTTATCTCACAGGATGCTTCACATCCAATTGTAAAGGCCTACAGGCTGCAGGTGTAACTCAAGTTCTTATATGTCTGTAAGGCAGACATGAACATTATTTTGTAATATGACCATATGTTCATAGATTACAGTTAGTCCACCGGCTCTGTATCTAATGAAAGTTTAAATTCCAAACACTTGAATAAAATTTGCGGAACATGTCTTTTTGCCTGTAACTAGTTGCAAAAACTGAAATCAAGCTCTACCACAAGGCACAGTGTTTCCAGTGGAGAAAGCCATCTACTTGTACAACCTCTAAGTAATGCAGTGGTTCTTTGGGTGAGATGAGGGATGCCAGAGTATTTTGTTGGGAAACTAGAGTGGCATGTCAAATATTCTGGGACTGGTTACAGTTGAATCTCTACTTCCTATATCCCAGACTCATTACAGAGGCAATGTTAGTGCGGTAACCAGCTTCTGAATGCAAGTGTAGCTAGGAAGACAACAGAGAAAATAGAAGGGATATAAAGTAATGGAGGGACTTCAGAGCAGTACAAATGGCGACTTTGACACCACCAGCTGCTGACGTGAACTTGGCAGGAATTTGTGAGAAGTGGTGGGTGTCATTGCAAGCAGGGGAGTCCTGCAGCTTTTGGGGTGAACAGGCAAATGGGAGAGCAGATATGGTGGCCACCCAGGGGCTGAGTATTTGTGTCCTGAATGTGAAAATGTCTGGTCCCCTGTTAAATTTTGCAGCCACAACTCCACATGACTCAGGGCATTAGTTCCACCAGAAAACCATAGAAACATAACTTTTGTTTCCTGAAGTGTTTGTTCTCGATCTGACATGATTGTCCTGTGGTGGGAGGTAAGTGGGCGATGGGTCCTATTACATCACCCCCTTTCACTAAAAGTCTACCTCGCTGCTTTTCACCCTACTGCTAGAGGTGCTGTCATTCTGTTACACCTAGACCTGTAAGACGGGCTTGCCTGAATCCTCACGTGAAGAGGGACGGTTATGTGCAGTTTTAAAAAATTGCTTGGGTCATGGGGTCCTTTGTTCCCTCCACTGGAAATCACTATTCCAGAGCAAATAGTATGCATCTATAGAAACTATGTTATTTCTAAGATGTCTTCAGAAGTTTTGCAGTAGGTTTAAATCTTTGCTTGGTGATAGCATCTTGATTGTTTGAAAGAGGCAACCCTCATTAGGGGCTTTATTGGCTTTCTGTCTGAGAGTTCCTTTACTGGCAGTAGAGTGTTCTTAGGCAGAGTTAAAAACTTACCTGGTCTGAGAAGCCGACCTTGCCTGCAGCTGGGAATTGGCAGGAGAGTCAGTTATGGAAGGAAGGCTTTAGGATTATCTGGTAGCAGAGTTCTGGGATCCCAACCCTGGGAAACCTCAGCTCTAGAAGAGTATGTTCTGTAACAATTGGGTATTGGATAAATTTAATACTGGCTATGGGATGTAGAGTTGGGAAAGACTTAAAAGTAAAAGAACCTTAAAAAAGAATCTCCTGGGGAGGGTGTAGTTCAAGTGGTAGAGCTCATGCTTAGCACGCACAAGGTCCTGGGTTCAATCCCCAGTGCCCCCTCCAAAAATAAATAAACTTAATTACCTATGCCCTGCCAAAGTAAAAATGATTAAATAATACAATAATAAATTAAAAATATTAAAGAGAATCTCCAAATATTTTAAAGAAGACAGTTCTCAGAATGAGAGCTTTTCTGCATAAGACTAACTCTTCACAGGAGAAGCAGGGAGAATGTGTAACTTCACTTACAGTAACTTAAAAGGTAAACTTTACTCTCCCACTTAGCTGTTTCCTGGTGTACGTTCATCTTCCACATCTGTAGTTTTAGACATGATGTGTCATTTTCTGGTACTCCATTCTGCTTCTGAGTGAGAGACTGACACACAGTCACATAGCAATTGAAAAATTGTACAAAGAACTTTATTGTTAAGAATGTAGACCTGTGGCAGGGTGCTGCATTTGCAAGTGACTCTCAGTACAGAGAACACTTAAAAGAATGCAGTGTTGTTTCTTCTGTAATCCTTTAAGCCTTTGAATAGAAGCTTTTCTTTGCAGAGTTTCTGGACTACATCAGAAAAAGCAGGAACTAAAAATAGCTTTAAGAAAGCACTAGCATAGACGTTGCTTACTGACTTAAAGTTAATTCTTTAAAGCAGGAAGTTGTAACTCTCAATTTCTTAACCAAATATAAACATTCTTGACTCTTAATGACATTCTTTGTGGGGTGAAGCTGCTTTTGCTTCCATTCTGAGCATTGTAAGGCCTTCTATGATAGTTCTACCTGTCCTCAATATTTTATTTTCTGTCTGTTGTGAATCTAAATTATTAAACTTGAAGCAGATATAAATATCATTAACTTGCTACATATGTAGATACTCAGTGTTTTATGGTCAGAAAGACTTTTTCTCTCCAACTCTGGACTCTTACAATCTTCTGCTGAGTTGACATCTTCACTTGGAACTCTGATATCTTAAAACCAACATGTGTAAAAACTGAGCTCTTGGCCCTCCTACCCCCCAAACTGGTTCTTTCTGCAGCCTCCTCCATTCAGTTAGTGGAAACTTAATCCTTCCAGCTGCTTGGGTCAAAAAACTTGGAGTTATTCTGACTCTCACTGACATGCCACATGCATTCTGTCAACAGATCTGGTTTAACACTGACTTTAAAACATATCCAGAGCCCAGCCACTTCTCACCGTGGCTCCTGCCTCCACTGCTGCTTCCCTGCCCTGAGCCACTGTCCTCTCCTCCTGCACAGCCCTTCTCGGTGGCTTCCCTCCCTTCATCTCTGACCCGTATAGACTATTCTCACCTGGCAGTCAAGTGAGCCTTGAAAACCTAAGTTAGATTGTGTCGTCCTTCTGCAGTGCCTCCCCATTTCACTCCGGGTAAAAGCCACAGTCCTTACAACATCCTCCAAGGCCATACAGGATCTTCACTGCCCCCTTCCTGCAGCCCCAGACCTTCCTGCCATCCTGGAACACGCGAGGGGTGTGCTGGCCTTGGTGATGGTTATTCCGTCTGCCGGGCCTTCTCACCTCCTAGTCCTAGTTCTAACCTCAGTCCTCAGTGTGGCCTGTTCTGCTATTTAATACAACATCACCCTCATCCCATACCCTCAACTATCTTCACCTTGCCCATTTTCCTTTTTTCCATGGTTCCTCTTTCCTAACATGCCACCTCCTCTGCTGCTCTGTTGTGTGAATTGTCATCTCCACCCCCCGCCCCAGCTGGACTCCAACCAATCTCCATAAGAACAGGACTTCTGTTTTGTTTATTGATCTATTCCAAGTGCCTAGACTAGTCCTGGGTACATAGTAGGCAGTCAAAAATTATTTGCTGAAAAAATTAAAAGACAATTTTAAAAATGAATCATCCTTTCAGGAATGGGTGAGGAAAGGAAGCTGCATGAAGGGAAATTGTGCAGTAAATAATGATATTTGCCTGTTGTTCTTTGTGTGATTGATATATATATCACATATTTAAGGCTTAATTTGGTATCCCAGTTTCTTAATTTAATAGCTGTATTAAGGTATAATTTACAGGCCATAAAAGTCACACATTATAATTGTACAAGTCAGTCATTTTAGCTACTTCTAGAGTTGTGCAACTGTGTCCTCAAAAAGTCCCCTTGTGTCCATCCATATGCAGTTAGCCCTCCCCCCAGTGGCACTCTGAGTTTATTTGTTTTTTTTTTTTTTTTGGCAACCACATCTCAAAAGAATGCTTTACACAGCAGTACTAATATAGCTTTGCACTTTTAGAAATGACACACTTAAATATGAAATCAAATGTCATTGCTGAATGTTGGTAGCAGTATTAGACATTGGTGAGAAGAATGGACTTGAGTGTCAGACTGGCTGCAGTCTTACCCAGCTCCACCGTTTACCAAGTTATCCAAATTATTTTCTGCCTCAAGCTCTTTATCTGTTATATGGGGGTAATGATAGCAGCTTACAGAGTTGTTGTGAGGATTAAGCAAACAGGGAAATGAAATTTAGTATAGTGGCCAGCTTATAGTTATTACATGAAAAATAGCCTTGCCCACAGAGAGCAAAATTCAAATCAGTTTCTAAGTTTCTAAAGTATGTGTAAAATATGATCCAGTTCCTGCCTAGTGTGTAAACACGTATGCCTACTGCAGAATGTAAAAGCAGGCTAATTTCCAACAGAGAAGATCATTTCTCAACATTTCTTTTGAAAGCAGTTGTGAAAACATTTTTACTAAATTTTCTGTGCCCATCTCTGACAGAGCTTTGATACCAGGGAGGTAATTATCTACTTTTTTGTTAAAATCATGCTGACCATCACAAAGTGTTCTGAGTTATATTTTAGCCTTTATGTTGGGAAATACTGTGAGACTTCCTCTAAATGAGTAGGGGGAGGGGCATTCATTATAGCTCTTGTAGCCCGATAAGCCTGCACTAAATTATCTTTTTTTTAACTTTTAATTAAAGTAATTAATTAATTTTTTGCAAGGGGGTGGTAATTAGGTTTTTATTTATTTATTTTATTTTTAGAAGAAGTACTGGGGATTGAACCCAGGCCCTTGTGCTTGCTAAGAATATGATCTTTCACTTGAGCTATACCCACCCCCCTAAATTATCTTTAATAAGGTCTTTTTCTCTGTTTTCTTATTTTCTTTTATGTACAGATGCACAAAGCAGGGTCTTCAGAAGCCTCTCAGTTCCAAAGATGATAATACTGAAAAACACTATCCAGTGACAGTGAATCCTTGCATATGAAGAAAGATTGTAAAGTCCTGAATGAATTAAGAAGGTATTGTTACATTAACACACATGTAACCATAGCTCTCTTACCTTTATTTTTCACTTTATAATGAAGATATTCCCCACCTGTCAAGGTTGCTTTGTTTGAGATAGGGAATATCTAAAGCCTTTTCTGCAAGTTTTTTAAGTAAGTAAGAGAGCAGGTAATTTATCATAAGTGTGAATGGTGTAATCTGCTCTGTCTAGTATGGTAGCCACCAGCCACATGTGGCTAATGTGAATTGAGATGTTCTATAAGTGGAAAATACATAATGGATTTTCAAGACTTAGTACAACAAAAAGAATGTAAAATATTTATTAATAAGTTTTAAAAGTGTTAATCACACTTTTGAAATGATAGTATATTGGATATTTTGGGATAAATATAATTATTACTGAAATTAATTTCACTTGTTCCTTTTTATTTTCTAAATGGAATTACTGGAAAATCGTGACCTGCATTATGTTTCTATTGGACAGTGCTGGCTTCTAACTTATTGCTAATAATATGAAAAGAAAACTTTGATTAAAAATTTTGTAATTGAGTAGTTGATTTACATCATAGTAGTTTCAGGTGTACAACACAGAGGCTCAACATTTTTATAGATTATATTCCATTTAAAGTCATCATAAAACAATGGCTATATTTCCCTGTGCTGTACAATACATCCGTGTAACCTATCCATTTTATATGTAGTACTTCGTACCTCTCAAGCCCTTAACCCCAGCCTGCCTCCCCTCTCCTCCTTCTCCCAGCTGGTAACCACCAGTCTGTTCTGTGTACCTGTGAGTTTATTTCTGTTTTGTTATAGTCATTAATTTGTTTTATTTTTTAGATATACATATAAGTTTATACGTAGAACATTTGTTTTTCTTTCTTTGACTTACTTCACTTAGTATAATACCCCGTAGGTCCATCCATGTTATTGCAAATGGCATTATTTTATTTTTTATGGCTGAGCAGTATTCCATTGTGTGTGTGTGCATGTGTATATATGTGTGTGTGTATATATATATGTATATAATATACCACACCTTCTTTATCCAGTCATCTGTCAGTGAACTTTTGGGTTGTTTCCATGTCTTGGCTATTGTAAATAGTGCTGCTGTGAACATTGGGGTGCATGTGTCTTTTTGAATTATATTTTTCTCCAGACATATGCCCATGAGTGGGATTGCTGGATCACACAGAAGTCTATTTTTAGTTTTTTAAGGAACCTCTATACTGTCCTTCATAGTGGCTGCACCAATTTACATTCCCACCAACCAAGTAGGAGGGTTCCTTTTTCTCTTAAAAGGTCAAAAAGTCTCTACATTCATATACTTTCCTTACAGTTTACGACACAATTTGGCAAAAGCCAGATAGAATTTAATAGCAGTAAATACAGTATTTTTTTAAATGGCCATGCAATATGGACAGATATGTTATTGATGAGTTGGTTCCCTAATTTTGTAGATGTAGAAGTTTTTATAGCTTCACAAGACAATTCAGTCTTGCAGAGAGAAAAATTTCTTTGTATTTTGCTGAACTTGTCTGGGTGGTGTAATCGAATTTGTTCCAGGCCTGCATAGGTGAATACACATCCAAACCTGAACCATTTGAATGTCTGCAAGATTTTAAAAGTCTAGAATGTCAGATCTGGACTATAATTCTGGTAAATGACATCAGTGAGTGGGACTCAAAAAAACTCTATTTGAGTGCAAAACCTTTCATAAGCCAAAAAAGGCTTTGAAATTGTGGCAAAGCCAGAGAGTTTTGTGCACCACAAATGGCCACAAACCCATGGGGACAACCACAGGCCTTCTGGAGTGCCAAGGGAATTCCATGTGAGGAGTCCAGCACTCACAGGAATCCAACAAGTCCCTGCCAGCCAGAGCACCTTCATTGCTACTGTGCTGTTTTGTGCAAATGTCTTTTCCTCAGGTTCAAATTGGTTTCTTGTTATTTTTTTGCATAAAAAAATCAAACAATTTCTTGTTCCCTTGGTGAAAGTAAAAGCCTAACATTTTCTGATTTCTTTTGACAGAGAAAAACATGAGCCTATGAATCTAACCTCATCTGTGATTGTCTGCTGCTAGGAGCAACCAGATCAGTGTCAGTCCCTTTGCAGCCATTGGCTGGGAGCCTGCATGTTACCTGGAATGATATTTGAAACATGTCACCCTAGCCGTGCCTTTGCTGTGGGCTGGGAGGCAAGTCAGTCAGAATCTGCACTATGGAATATATGTTTCAGATCCAAAGCTAGGAGACATTTTTTAATAGTCAGAGAATGTACTCATAAATATATCTATTAATGTATTTATGCAAGAACCTTTTAAAAGATTTTTTATTATAAAAATTTACCCCCCAAAATTTAAAATGTAAGGATAGTGGAATTAAAAATCATCTATAGCTTAATCATCCATAAAGAATCTTAAAATCCTTCTGAACATTATTTGTTTTGCTCAAATGTAGATATTTTTCCCTTCCAAAAAGGAAAATTATTTCATTTTTTTGCTTTTTCCTTTTATTATATATTCCATATCAATAAATATAATTCTTTTAAATTCTTTTTAATGGCTGTTTAACACTATATTGAACAGATATGGAAATAGTCCTAGGTTTGAGAAATTTAAAAAATTGTCATTACAATACCACTGAAAAGAATATTTTAGTGTTTTTATTTTTAGTTACTAATTTGGACTAAAAATTAACAAGTTTAGATTTCTTCATCTAAAACATTGGTAATTTTATGAATGAACTGTAAGGATTTTAAATAACTTTCAGTAATTTCAACAAAGAAATTATGTTTAAGGTAAAAATGTATGATGGCTTGCAAATCTATTTTTATTATATCTTCACTTTTACCAGTGTCATATGTGTGTGTGTTTGCACATGTGCTTTAACTACCAGCAATGTAAGAAAAATCTGTGTACTAAAAATGTGAAAATAGTTTCCTGGTTTGTGTTTTCATTCTCCCAATATAGGTTTTGGATGACAAGCTTCTATTTGCAAAAGTACACAGCCTGTGGGAGGTGCTCTGTACATACGCTGAGATACTGCACATCAAATTACCTCTGAAGCCCAATGATCTGAAAACCCGGTCCTCAGACTTCGATAATTTCAGCTGTTTTATGAAAGTCCTCCAAGTGGATGAAAGTATCATCAAGCCAGAGCAAGAGTTTTTTACCACCCTATTTGAGAAGAGCTGCGTGAATGATTTTTATATGCAGGATAGAGATACGTTCTTCCATCCAGCCACCAGAAGCCGCATTGTAAGTCTAAACCGAGTTTGGCTGCTGTCTTGGGGGTGATTTAGAACCTGCTTTGAATTATCAGTGATTTGGTTTGGTTGGTTTGGTTTGGTTTTTAAAAGATGCCCATAAAAAGGTAAAAAGAGAAAGAAAAGAAGTATGCCTACAGATTCCTGTTAGGATAGTAAACAGTGGCTGGTTAGTTACCCTGTATAAACCATACAGTCTCTTTTAGAATCTTTTTAGGTTTACTTCATCCTTTCTCAGATCAAGTATCAAGTAAGGGACAATATTAAAAAATTCAGGATTAACAGGCTTGTGAGCTCCGGGATTTGCAAGGCAGCTTTCCCTCCCCATGGTGTAAGTCAAATGGCAAAGATGAAATAAAGCACCTCATGTCTCCTCTGGTGTTAACAGGAAGGGGCTAATGTTCTTGACCTTGTTTTTTCCTGGGTAAAATGAAGATAATATGTCAGGAGGTGACAAGCTCATTTAAGGCAGGAACCATGTTGTCTTGTTCACTGCTGAATCCCAGGCACCGGGAAGGCCGAGTTTAAATGTGAGTGAATGAATGAACTGTAGTTCCCCCAGAGTTATCATGTGGGGTGGTGCGGATTAGCAGCTAAGAGCGTAGACTCGAGAGGGGAGGGTACAGCTCAAGTGATGGGGTGCATGCTTAGCACACATAAGGTCCTGGGTTCAGCCCCAACACCTCCTCTAAAATAGACAAATAACCCTAATTACCTCCCCACCCCCCACCAGAATTACCTTGTTATCTCCCCACCACTTAAAAAAAAGAAAAAGAAAAAAATAGTAGTGGCGAAGAACATACTCAGGCTGGAACACCTGTGCTGGTTTCTCAGTGTCAATCTTGTAAAAGTCATTTAGCCTCTGTGTTTCTCAAGTTCCTCATCAATAAAATGAGAATAATAATAGTACCCACCTCGTAGAGTTGCTATGGGGATTAATAAATCTGTGTCAATGTTAGAACAGCCCTGGCTAATAGTAAGTACTATGCATCTGTCAGCTCTTTTCATAATTACTGACAGATGTTATTATCAACCAAAGAAGTATTAGTTCTTTGTAAGGGAAATGCATGTTAGACCATTTCATTTATCATTTTCTGTAATTCAGGCTTTTCCCTCTGAAATACCATTTTCTGTCTGTGCACTAGAATGTCACTTGGCTTTCCAAAGTTCATCTGGCTGGGTTCTTGTCATGATGGCAATACTGCAGAGTGTTGACAATTTTTAGGGACTCCATCTGAGATGACAGCAACCCCTCAAATTCAGGAGCACTTCTCTAGCTGATAACATCTCTCATGAAATGAAGGTTTTAAAATGTGACTGCATCAGATGCTTAATGATGCCATAAATGCAAGGATGTTATATCTAAGCTCTTTAAATAAATCCTGTCATTGAAATAAAGGAAATACTATATTATAGTGCTCTATGACTTTGTTATCTTCGCTATCCATTTATCTGACTCTCTAAGACCAAAGAAAGCAAAGACTGAGATTGATCATTACTACTGTGTGGTACGCGCATTTGTGGATGAAGACAATACTGAAATGCACTGTTTAAGATATTAAAATGGACACTAAACAGCCGCTTGATGCACATGCATGAACAGAACAGGGAGCTGGGTGCAGGGAGCAGACACTGAGCTTCCTGGATCAGAGACCCAGCATAGCAGTCCAGCCCAGGAGTCCACATGTTTTATATTTATATCCCAGCAAAATTAGCAGTGAGAGTCTGAAATGAACTTTGGGGACACTTGCAAACAGCTGTCATGATTACTAATGTGGGACACCAGGATTCTACAGTGTTTAGTTGGCATCTGCACACAACCAGTTCTTTTCCACTAAAGCCTCTTGTAATTGCTGGTCCCACATCCAGGCTGAGGAATCATCTCATGTGGTGTTTGGGAGGGAGGTAATTGTAGTCAGGACCCATGTTAAGGCTGGGTGGGTAATAATCTGGTTCTAGTACAGGAGAAAGGAATGTAGGTCAGGTGGGAAGGGGAATGACTGGATTTAAATTTTGTTTCTTGGGTAAGATAAATATATAACATCATGTTAAGTTTCTTTGTTGTTTATATTCCATGTGCTGTCACAGAATAACTACTGAATTGTGGGGACAAAAAAGTCTGGGTTTTAGAATTGACCCTTCCCCTAACCTGCCAGAGTCCAGGTTCCTCTGGGTGTCCAAGGAGGGGGCTGGACCATCAGGTTTCCCTCCACTGTGGCAGTTTGGTCACTTGGGTGGCCTAGTTTTTTGCTGTGGAAGACTGGCCCGGTTGTAGGACATTAAGCATCTGCAAGGCTCTCACCAGGTACCCACGGTGGTCCCAGGACTGTAACATCCAAGCGTTCCTTTCCACCCACGTTTGCAAATGACCCTCAAGGGGTTAGTATTAATACTGGGTGAGAATTATGAAAAATTATATGGTACCTCCATCCCTCCTGGCAAGTGAGGGCCCCTTATTTACAAATGACCACGAAGTATTAGCACCACATTTTATCAACAGAACATATGAACACGTGGTTACAGTGACCCTCACCTGTTTGCTTCTGCTTCCCAGTGCAACTTCAGCCTCGGTCAGAGGACCTCAGCTGCCCCAGAGAACAGGGCCTGCTGTACAGGTAATGGGCTCCTCCTCAAAGCATAGACAAGAAGCAGCCCTTAGATCTCCTCAGGTGAGCTGCTGTGGAGAGCACACTGGTGGGAAGGGCTCAGGGTTGCCCTCATGGCTTCTGAGTGTGACAGTCCTCCAAGAGTGTTACCAACCAGAAAGCCCACAGGAGCTCTGAACTTTGTTGTCCCAAGTTTTTACTGGAGGCTTTATTACAAAGGCATGATTGATTGAGTCACTACTGACATGGCTAACCCAAACCCTAACTGTAAGTCAAACCTTTCCTTAGCCCTAAACTTTGAGTCCCTTCCTCTCCCGTTGGTCACTCACTTGTCACAAAGCTCAAAGCCCCTCTCCTCTAATCACATGGTTGGTGTCTCTGGGTGGCCAGTCCCCATCCTGAGTCATCTCATGAGCACAAGGCATCCAAGGGTCCACCATGAACAGCAAAGACACTCCTATCTTGGGAAATGTCAAATCTTTAGGGGTTGCCGTCCAGGAACTGGGAACAAAGACCTCCAAAATTCTTCATTAAACAGGAGTAAACGTTAAATTTCACTTAAAGTATAAAATAAGAGAGAAATTCTCACTGCTTTTCTGTATCTTCTGTCTGACACCGTCCCGCTACACCACGTGACTGTAACGTCTCGCTCAGCGTGGCTCTTTTCAGAGCATCAACGTCGGCTGCTCCCCGGAGCTTATGCTGTTTGGGAAAGGTGGCTGGGGAGAGGGAGACCAAGAACAACTGAGCAAACAAACATAATTGGGCAAATAAGGAAACAAAACATCTGATTGAAATGAAGGAAATAACAGAGTGTTGAGATGGGAAGACATGGGGGGAAGTGAGTCAAGAAAGCTATCTTTGAGTAGGTGACATGTGAGCTGAGATGTGGATGGTGATAAGGAGGCTGGACTTTGAGGATCTGGGAAAAGTCACCCCAGGGATAGAGGCAGCTTGTCCATTGGCCCCGAGGCACAAATGTGCTCAGCAGGTTTGAGGAGATACTGGAGCCAGCGCTGGTGAGAGTGACGAGATGCAAAGTTTAGAAGGGCATCAGGAGCACGGAAAGGAGTGTAGACTCTTAAGTGCAGTGAGAAGCGGTCACGATAGTTTAAGCACTAAGGTAATTTTCTCTCACTCACATTTTGCCAAGATAATGTGGAGAATGAATTGCAGGGACCCAGGAAGCAGGGAGACCTGGTCGGAGGCTCTTGGAGTGGGCCAGATGAGAGATGGTGGGAGCCAGGGAGAATGCGTTTGGGGAGTGGAGCTGACAGGATGCAGTTATGGGCTGGCTGTGGATGGTGAGGAGAAGAGGAGGGTCAAGGTAGCCCCAGGTCGGCCTGGAGCCAGGTGCCTGTTCTTTCTAATCTCAGCGCCCCATGCAGGTGCCCACCTACTTGGGCAAGCCTCTTAACCTTCAAAGCGAGGGTTTTAAAACACTGTGAAGTGTTTTTGCTTGTTTCACATTTTATGGAAAATTTCAAACATGTACAGAAGTAGAGAGAACAGCACAGCCAGCCTGTCTGTATCAGTCACCCAGCTCCAGAACTGTAAACTCAGAATCACTGTTGTTGCATCTTTCATCCCCACCTCTTTCCCTCCCCCACTACGGGATCATTTTGAAGGCAATCCTACACAGCCTAACCTCTCACTAGTGAAATAACAAGGTCTCTTTTAAATACAATTGGAATATTCCCTTTTTTTAGGGTTACAAAATAATTCCCTGATTGTCACAAAAATATATGTTTAAGTAGTTTTTGGATTGTAATCAGGATCCAGACTAGGTTCAGACATTGCAGCTAACATCTCTCAAGTGGGTTCTGATCTATAATTTTCCCGTTTCTCATTTTCCTTGAAATTGCTGAGGGGTTTCTCTATTTCCCATTTGGCTGATTTCATTCTCCCCTGTGGTGGTAGACTTGTTTCTCCATCCTATGTATTTGCTTTAGCTAAGTGATTTGATCCTCCCCTAAAAGCTTGATCTGATTGAGGTTCAACTTTGTGCAAGAATGCTTGTTATGTGAAGTTTTGTACTCCTGTCATAAGGTAAATAATGCCCAGTTGACACTCTTTTTTTGATGACAGCAGCCAGTAATGATTGTCACCTGGGATCATTATTTCATAAGGGATTTTATTTCATGTGGTCATACTCTAATTTCCTCCCTCAATTATCAGCAGGATCACAGTCATGATGAGGCACTTTCTCATTAACCCGGGTTATCCTGTAGAACACGGTTTTAAGAGGATGTTTGTACATATGTAAATATTTAAAGTTGATACTTTTATCTTTTCTTTTTAAATATTTTTTTCTAATGAAGGTACTAGAGATTGAATCCAGGACCATGCATGCTGAGCACACACTGACACTGTGTGTTCCCCATCCCCCTTGAGATTCATATTTATATGATGTTTTCCTTCTGCTATTTTTGTTTTATGTAATACAGTATTTGATGGCAGGGTGATGGGTTTGATGGCTCTTTAATCATCCTTTATGGGCTTTTGGGGTTTGTGTGTTTGTTTGTGTTTGTAAAGAAAACAATTTCCCCCCTATTTCAAGTATATTTTGCTAAGGAAAGTATGTTGATCTTTTCCCTGCTCCTGGCCCACGTGTTCCCTTTGTTGCTTCCCACTAGTGGCCCCTTGAGCTCTGTGACAAGACTAGCATGTCGTTAATCCAGGTTGAAGGAGATCTGAAGAGATTTATTCAAGGAGATGAAATTTGTAGACAGTGTATTGGAAAGTATTGAGAAAGTTATTCATTAGGAGAAGGTCTGGGGTTGAATTGTTAAGTGCACAAAAAACTAAGCTATGAACCACCAAGACAATTATTAACTCCAGGAAAAAAAAGTAGGGAAAAAAAGTAAGTCTAGCAGACAACTTGTTACAGCTGTGAATAGTCTGTACAGAGTTCTAATAATGTAATGCAAGGATACTGAGCTGATCAAAATTATATTGTAATTGTATCAAAAGGTTGGAAGAATGAAGGTTTGGGTGTGTAGATGAGATGGGGTTTGAAAGAGAGCTTAATCCTCATTTTCCAAAATAGAAATTTATATAGGTGATACATAAAGCTGAAAAAGTCAGTAGGCTGTGTTTCAAGGATGTTAGTCAGAGAAAGGGAGTAATTATTCCAAGAGTCAGCAGTAGGAGCTGAACATGGTTGCTTCTGACCAGGAAGTGGGGCGGTTGTTGGGAACTGCTCTTTTTTACAATCGGTGTTTGAGAACTGTTTGACTCTTTAATGAATGTATGGTATAAGTTTGATAAAAAGAAATCAAAGCTGAATTTTGAAAAATTGATGTTAAGAATTGGGGTGTTTTTGACAGAGAGAGATACCAATCAGACAAAACTACATTTGAAGGGATCCTCATTATTCCTAGCCTTTCAGCAAGGACTAGGAGGCAGACATCTGTTTAAGGTTCAAAAATTCTTTCTGACCTTCTTGCCGACATGTAACCTTTGGAAATAATGAACACCTCATCACTGTAAATATGCAGGCAGAGGCTGCCTGCCCAGCTCTCTAACTGTAGCAGGGTGTCTTTACCACTGGCCAGTTGGAGCAGGCAACTTCTAACATTCTTTCAGTTTTGAATGTGGCATTTCCAGGGTAGATAGTTGATAAGAATGTATTACAAAAAGCTTAACAAGAAAGAGTCCAAGACATCTCAAACCCATTGCCAGGGTTTTCTCTGCCAGACACCATCCTGAGCCTGCCATCCGTGAGCCAGGCCACAAAGACCAGTCACATGAGAATGAACACACTTTGTCCCTCCTGTCTGATTTGGCACCGGGCTCAGCCCTTTCCCCCATGGAATGGTCCACGCCCAGGTCTCTGATGATGGAGCTGGTCTCACAGCAGCCCTGTGAGCGCTGGTCCAGCCCTAGGGGTTCCTGCGTGAAGTTTCTCAGGACTCCAGGCTGTTCTCAGAGCTGAGTCCCCCCTAGGCTAAGCCCACGGAGCTCATCTCAGCTCCAGACTGTGCCGGAAGCCTCGGAGAGAAATCAGAGCTGAGGAAATCCACAGGTTTTACCCAGCACTGCCGAGTCAGCCGTGCGCCAGCTGAGGGAAGTATCAGCAGCAGCAAGACACACCTGAGCCACCGCCTCATTGTTCCGCCTCATCCCCTAAACCCTCTGTGTCTGCCTGTCTTTGTCTGTCTCCCTTTCAGGACCAGCCTGGCACCGCTTCGTGCCCTGCCTCCTTTCTTCTCATCTTGCCTCCCTGGCCTGTTCCATCTACTCCAGATTAACTGAGTAACATTGAAGAGTTTTTAAAACCTAGGAAGAACAGACGTGCTAGATACAAAGAATACAGGGCAGTACCTTCCTCAGTCACAAACCTCCTGCCCTCTCCCATTCCCACAATTTGTTTTATAAATATTTTGTCAGAGAGACATTACACTCCCAGTTGTTATCATTATCAGCCATTTCCTTATTATCTGTGGTTTATGATGCATTTGCTCCAGGGATGTTCCCTAGATAAGGCAGGAGCAGATGACTGAGCCAGTTGTTGAAGTCCACTTGTGTTAAGCCTGTTAAGATTGATCTTTGGGGGGATTTATTGAATGTGCCAGACTGTCCAGTGAGTGGTGATGATTCCCTGCATCTGTTCCGGCGTTGGCCTCGTCCCCTCCTTTGCTCTGTTCTCATTAATCTCTCTTCAGCAGGTGAACCAGTGATCTGTACTTCTATGATACGTAAAATAATTCTTATTTCACGGTAGAATTTGGGGGCTGCTATGAAAACGCATATGTTTTGAGTGTGAATTGAGTCAGAGGTTTAAACTTAAAGCCCCCTTGATTTAGAATCAGAAATTAATATGATGGAGGGAGGGTATAGCTCAGTGGTAGAGTGCATGCCTAGCATGCATGAGGTCCTGGGTTCAATCCCCAATGCCTCCATTTAAAAAACAAATAAATAAACCAATTATGCCCCCCAAAACAAAGAAAAAAAATTAACATGAGGATGAATCTACAGAGTGATTATGTGTGTCTTCTGTAACTACCTTCTGTTTTTCTGCAGGAAATTCTACAGAGAGAAGTTCGGAATCTAATTTGCTTGGCTGGGCTATTACACTCAGATGCTCCTCCTGGCAGCAGTCATGGGGGTGACTTGCTTTCTGTATGGATATTTTAATCAAAATAACTGTACCTGGGGGAAACTCCTCTTTATTCCTTGTTACCGTGCTTACTTACTTAGAATGACATTCTCCTGGAGCATCCATGTTGCTACAAATGGCCCTATATTGTCAGCTTTTATGGCCGAGTAGTTTTCCATTGTATACATATACCAATTCTTTAGCCAGTCATCCGTTGACGGACATTTAGGCTATCTCCATGTCTTGGCTATTGTAAATAGTGCTGCTATGAACATTGGGGTGCAGGTGTTATCCTGAAGTAGGGTTCCTTCAGGATATATGCCCAGGAGCAGGATTCCTGGGTCATATGGCAAGTCTATTCCTAGTATTTTGAGGAAACTCAAAACTGTTTTCCACAGTGGCTGCACCAAACTGCACTCCCACCAGAAGTGTGGGAGTTTGCCCTTTGTACACAGCCTCTCTAGCATTTGTCATTTGTGGATTTTTGAATGATGGCCATTCTGACTGGTTTGAGGTGATACCTCATTGTAGTTTTGATTTGCATTTCTCCGATAATTAGTGATATTGAGCATTTTTTCATGTGCCCATTGATCATTTGTATGTCTTCCTTGGAGAATTGCTTGTTTAGGTCTTCTGCCCATTTGTGGATTGGGTTATTTGGTTGTTTCTTATTAAGTCATATGAGCTGCTTATATATTCTGGAGATCAAGCCTTTGTCAGTTTCATTTGCAAAAGTGTTCTCCCATTCTTTAGTTTTTTTTTTTGTTTTACTTATGGTGTCCTTTGCTGTGCAGAAGCTTGTAAGTTTCATTATGTCCTATTTGTTTCTTCTTGCTTTTATTTCTATTGCTTGTGTAGACTGCCCTAGGGGAAGATTTCTGAGATGTATGTCAGATATTTTGCCTGTATTTTCTTCTAGGAGGTTTGCTGTATCTTGTCTTAAGTTTATCTTGCTGAAGAGACTGTCTTTATTCCATTGTATATTCTTGCCTACTTTGTTGAAGATTAGTTGGCCAAAAGTTTGTGGGTTCATTTCTGTGCTCTCTATTCTGTTCCATTGGTCTATATGTCTGTTTTTGTACCAATACCATGCTGTCTTGATGACTGTAACTCTGTAGTATTGTCTGAAGTCTGGGAGATTTATTCCTCCGGCCTCTTTCTGTTGTTTCTTCAGTAATGCCCTGGAAATTCTATGTCTTTGATGGTTCCATATAAATTTTATTGTGATTTGTTCTAGTTCTATGAAATATGTCCTGGATAATTTGATAGGGATTGCATTAAATTTGTAGATTGCCTTGGGCAGTGTGACCATTTTAACAATATTGATAGTTGCAATCCAAGTGCATGGGATACCTTTCCATTTTTTAAAGTCTTCTTTAATTTCCTTCACCAATGGTTTATAGTTTTCTGTGTATAATTCTCTTACCTCTGTGGTTAGATTTATTCCTAGATATTTTATTACTTTGGGTGTTATTTTAAAGGGGATTGTTTCTTTACTTTCTGTTTCTGTTGATTCATCATCAGTGTAAAGAAATGCAACTGATTTTTGAACATTAATCTTGTAACCTGCTACCTTGCTAAATTCTTCGATCAGCTCTAGTAGTTTTTGTGTGGACCTTTTAGGGTTTTCTATATATAGTATTGTGTCATCTGCATATAGTGACACTTTTACCTCTTCTTTTCCAATTTAGACCCCTTTTACTTCTCTTACTTGCCTGATTGCTGTGGCCAGGACTTCCAAGGGTATGTTGAATAGGAGTGGTGATACTGGGCATCCTTGTCTTGTCCCAGATTTTAGTGGGAAGCTTTTGAGGTTTTCACCATTTAGTGCTATGCTGGCTGTAGGTTTGTCATATATAGCTTTTATGACGTTGAGATATGTTCCCTCAATGCCCACTTTGGTGAGAATTTTTATTATACATGGATTTTAAATTTTATCAAAAGCTTTTATTCATCTATTCAGATGATCATGTGGTTTTAGTCCTTTCTCTTGTTGATGTGAAGTATTACATTGATTGATTTGCATATGTTGAACCACACTTGTGTCCCTGAGATGAACCCCATTTGAGCATGATGTATAATCTTTTTTAAGTTCTGTTGCATTCTATTTGCTAGTATTTTGGTAAGGATTTTCTGCATCTGTGTTCATCAGTGATATTGGTCTGTAATTCTCTTTTATGGTGGTGTCTTTGCCTGGTTTTGGTATCAATGTGATGGTGGCTTCATAGAATGAGTTTGGGAATATTCCTTCTTTTCAAACTTCTGGAAGAGTTTGAGAAGGACTGGTATGAGTTCCTTGTATGTGTGGTAGAATTCCCTGGTGAAGCTGTCCAGTCCAGGACTTGTATTTGTAGGGAGGTTTTTTTTTTTTTTTAATTCAATTTCATTCCTAGTGATCGGTTTGTTCAAGTGGTCAGTTTCTTCTTGATTCAGTCTTAGTGGACTGTATGTTTCCAGAAACTTGTACATCTCCTCTAGGATATCCATTTTTTTTCCATGTAGTTTTTCATGATATTCTCATATGATATTCTGAATTTCTATGTTATTTGTTGTAATTTCTCCATTTTCCTTTCTTATTTTGCAAATTTGTGCTCTCTCCTTTTTCTTCTTTGTGAGTTTTCCCAGAGGTTTGTCGATTTTATTTACTCTTTCAAAAAAATTGCTTTTGGTTTGATTGATTATTTTCTCTATTTCTTTTTAATCTTTATTTTATTTATTTCCTCCCTGATCTTTATTATTTTCTTCCTTCTGCTGACTTTTGGGTGTTTTTGCTCTTCTGTTTCTAGTTCTTTTAACTGGTGGGTTAGATTGTTTATTTGATATTGTTCTTCTTTTTTGAGGAAGGCCTGTATCGCCCTAAACTTTCCTCTTAGCACTGCTTTTGCTGTGTCCCATAAATTTTGTGTGGTTGTGTTTTCATTTTCATTTGTCTCAAGGTATTCCTTAATTTCAACTTTGATTTCATCATTGACCCATAGTTTTTTTAATAGCATGTTGTTTAGTCTCTATGCTTTCCTTTTTTTCTCCTTTGTTTCTCTGTAGTTGATTTCTAGTTTCAATGGGATTGTGGTCAGTAAAGATGCTTGAGATAATGTCTATCTTCTTAAAATTGTTGAGGCTTCTTTTGTGACCAAGTACATGATCAATCCTAGAAAATGTCCCACGTGTATTTGAAAAGAATGTATATCCTATTTTGGGGGGTTGTAATGCTCTGAAAATATCCAGTAAATCTAATTTTTCTATTGTATCATTTAATTTCTCTGTTGCCTTATTTATTTTCTGTCTGGAAGATCTGTGTAGTGATGTTAATGTGGTGTTGAAATTTCTGGCAATGATTGTATTCCCATCAATTTCCCCCTTTATCTCTGTTAGTACTTGTTTTATGTACTTAGGTGCTCATGTTGGGTGCATATATATTAATGATTGTAATATCTTAGTACTTGTTTTATGTACTTAGGTGCTCATGTTGGGTGCATATATATTAATGATTGTAATATCCTCATCTTGTATTGCTCCTTTAATCATTATAAAATGTCTTTATTTATCTTTCTTTATGGCCCTTGTTTTAAAGTGTATTTTGTCTGAAATCAGTACTGCTACACCACTTTTTTGGCATTTCCATTTGCATGCAATATCATTTTCCATTCATTCACTCTCAATCTATATGTGTCCTCCCTAAAGTGTGTCTCTTGTATGCAGTGTATTGAAGGTTCTTGGTTTATTGTCCAGTCTGCCAATCTGTCTTTTGACAGGAGCACTTAGTCCATTATCATTTAGAGTAATTAATGATAGATGAGTGTTTATTGCTATTTTGAAGTTATTTTTGCATTTGACTTGGTATTTCTTCTTTGTTCCTTTCTTCTTCCTTATGTGGTATGGTAATTTTCCTTTGTGTTATCTTGGATTGTATTTAGTTTTGTGACTCACTTGTAAGTTTTTGGCTTGTGGTTACACTTTTTTGTAAGTCTGTTAACCAATTACTGTAACTGTGTGTACTAAACAGATAGTAATGTAATCTCAAACCCATCCTACCGAGAACAAAAAATTTGAAAAAAAAGAAGAAAGAAAAAAATACTCTATATTTTCTTGCTTCCCTCTCCCACTCAATGATTTAGATGTCTTCCTTTACAATTTCATGTTCATTCTATTTGTAATTCATGGTAGTTATCACCTTTCCAGTTATGAGTTCTCATTTCTGTAGCATCCTGCTTCTTTTCTATTTAGAGTAGACCTTTCAATATTTCTTTTAGCATGGGTTTAGTGTTGCTAAAGTGTTTTAGTTTTTGCTTCTCTGTGAAATTCTTTATCTCTCCTTCTATTTTAAAGGATAGCCTTGCTGGAGAAAGTATCCTAGGCGGCATATTTTTTTTTCATTCAGAACTTTGAATATATCTTGCCACTCCCTTCTGGCCTGTACTGTTTCTGTAGAGAAATCATCTGAAAGCCTTCTCTTGTAACTCACTGTTTGTGTTTCTCTTGCTGCCTTTAGGATCATTTCTTTATCCTTCAGTCTGGCCATCTTGATTATGATATGTCCTGGTGTGGGTCTCTTTGGGCTCTGCCTGTTTGGGAATCTCTGAGCCTCCTGTACTTGGGTGTCTGATTCCTTCTTTAGGTTTGGGAAGTTTTCAGTCATGACTTCTTTAAATACCATTTCCATCCCCTTTGTTCTTTCTTCCCCTTCTGGAACCGCTATTATTGCATAGATTGGCATGCTTTATATTATCCCATAGGTTCCTTATATTGTTTTCATTGTTTTTTATTTGTTTTTCTCTCAGCTGTTCTGATTGGGTGCTTTCCGTTGTCCTGTCTTCTAGGTCAGTTATTCGCTCTCTGCATTATCTAGCCTGCTTTGTACAGCATTTAGTTCTGACCTCATTTTAGCCAATGAATTTACCAATTCTACTTGGCTCATCTTTACAGCTTCTATTTTGTTTTTGACATATTTTATGTCTCTAAACACTATCTCTTTTAGTTCCTTCAGTAATTTGATCACTTCTTTTTTGAAATCTTGATCTAATAGACCATCAATGTCTATTTCATTGATCATTCTTTCAGGGGATTTCTCTTACTCTTTTAATTGGGACTACTTCCTCTGCTTCTTCATACTGCTCATATCTCTCTGGCACTGTGGCTTAAGGAGTATCAGTTATCTATTGTGGTCCTTAAAGGAGTTTATTTATATATCTGTTTAAAGCTTATGCAGGAATAAAATTTAAAAAAGAGAGAGAGAGAATTTTAAAACAATGGAGGAAAAGAAGGTTTGAAAACAGTGTATAATCAATAATAGAAGAGCAAGTTGAAGCAGATTAGGAATCGAGTTCATATGTCTTTTAAAAACCTTAATAAAAAGAAAAAAATCAAAACACAATATTTGAAACCTGTGAATAATCAATAACAGATCAAACCCAAGAGAATTAAAAATGAAATGAGAATTGTAAACATATAGAATTGTTTAAAAAGTAAAGATTAAAAAGGTAATAGAAAATAAAACAGATACAAAAAGATTTAAAAAACAAAGATGTTCTCCTCGAGACTGTGCGCTCTTAATGGTTTTATTGAGAGGTCTTTGTGTCTTCGCCCTGTTTCACGAACTCAGCTTGCTCTGTTGGCTCCCTCGTCTGTGCTGCTCACAGTGTCTGTCGGCAAGAAGATCGCACCCCTCCAACACTGGGTCAGGTGCTGCTCTCCTTCGCGGTGGGTGGGTTGGTCCCTCCCCTTCTGGATGCCGCAGTCAGTGCTGTGCCAGTTGCTCCATTTGTGGGCTCAGCTTCAAGAATAACAGCTTTATGGAGATATAATTCACATGCCATAATGTGCAGCCTTTTAAAATGTGCATTAGGGTTTTACGTACATTTAAGAGTTGTGTAGCCATCACCCACAAAATGAACCAGTACCCTTTAGTAAGTCACTCCCTAACCTTCCTTTCCCTTAGCCACCACTCTACTTTCTGCCTCTATGGATTTGCCTGTTCTGGGCATTTCATATAAGTAGAACCATACAGTATGCTTCCTTTTTTGATTGTCATCTTTCATTTAGTGTGACGTTGTCAAGGCTCATCCATGGTGTAGCATATATCAGTACCCAAATTCCTTTTTGTGTTCAGATAATATGCCATTGTTATAAATGCACCACATTGCTTATCCATCCATCACTTGATGATGAATACTTCTGCTGTAAATGCTCACGGACAAGTTTTTGTGTGAACACATATTTTCAGTTCTCTTGAGGATATATAAAAAAATGGAATTGCTGGGATGTATTCTACTTTTAACATTTTGAGGAATTGCTAACGTAGCTTTTAATGTGGCTGCACCATTTTATATTTCCAGTAGTAATGTATGAGGAGTCCAGTTTCTCCACATCCTCATCAACACTTTTTATCACCGGGTTTATAGATACATATTTATATATCATATATCATATATATTTGTCATCCTAGCTGGTATGAAGTGGCATGTCATTGTGCTTTTGATTTCTGTTTCCCTAATGCCTACTGACGTTGAACATCTTTTTATGTGCTTATTACCCATTCATATGTCTTCTTTGGAGAAACATCTATTCAAATTCTTTGCTCATTTTAATTCTATTTGTCTTTGTATTGTCATGTATTAAGTCTTCTTTGTCTATTCTGGATAAAAGTCCCTTATCAGGGAAAATATTGGAAATATTTTCACCCATTCTGTGGATTGTCTTCTTACTTTCTTGATGAAGTCCTTTGAAGCACAGAAGTTTTTAATTTTACTGAAGTCCAGTTTACTTGATTTGTTTCTTTTGTTGTTTGTGCTATTGGTGTCATATCTTAGAAGTATTTGTAGTCCAAAGTCCTGAAGATTTTCTCATTGTTCATTTTCTAAAAGGTTTATAGTTTCAGGTCTGTGATTTATCTTGAGTTAATATCCATAAATGGTGTTAAGATAAAAGTTCAGTTTTCTTTCTTTCCAGGTGTATGTTCAGGTGTCCCAGCATCATTTTTGTAAAGATTATTTTTTCCCCATTGGATTGTCATGGCACCTTTGTCAAAAATTAACTGGCTACATGTAAGAGTTTGTTTATGGACTCTCAGTTCTTTTCTCTCAATCTATTTGTCTGTCCTTTATGCAAGTACCACACTGTATGGATTAGAGATTTGTTAGTGAGTTTTGAATTTGGAAACTTCAAATCTTTGTTTTTTTTTTAAGATTGTTTTGACTGTTCTGGGTATCTTGCATTTCCATATTAGTTTTAGGATCAGCTTGTTCATTTCTGCCAAAAAGCCAGAGTTGCATTGAATCTATAGGTCATTTTGAGGACAATTGCCATCCTAACAATAATAAGGCTTCTGATCCATGAACACAGAAGAGCTGTCCACTTATTTTAGGTCATTTTTAACTTCTATCAGTAGTATTTTAGCTTTCAATATACAAGTTTCAGACAGTTTTCTCAGTATTCCACATATTTTTCTTAATATTCCTAAGTATTTTATTCTTTTTGATGCTATTGTAAATGAAAATGTTTCCTTCATTTTATTTTTAGATTATTCACTGCTGTTGTATAGAAATATAATTACTTTTTTATATATTGATTTGTGTCTTACAATTTTGATCAGACTTGGTTATTAATTCTAATAGGGTTTTTTTTTCCATTTCTCTCTCTCTTTTTTTTTTCTTTGTGGATTCCTTGTGATTTCAATATATAATATCATGTCATCTGGAATCAAAATAGTTTTATTTCTTTCTTTCTAATCTAGAGGCTTTATTTTCTTTGTCTGGTTGCTTTGACTAGAACCTCTAGTACAATGTTACTTTTGGGAGGAAATAATTCAGTCTTTCACCATTATGTATGATCTTTTCTCCAGGTTTTTCATAGATGTTCTCTGTCAAGTTGAGGAAGTTCTCTTCTATTCCTAGTTTTTATTCGTTATTCTATTAATATGGCATATTACATGGATTGACTTTTGTATGTTGAACTTCCTTTGCATCCCTGGATACATCCCACTTAATTGTGGTCTATTTTGTATGTTACTGGATTGGATTTGCTTGTATTCTGTTGAGGATTTTTGCATTTATATTCATAAGAGATAGTCTTTAGTTTTCTTGCGATGCCTTTGTCTCATGTTGGTTTCAGTGTGCTACTAGTCTCATTGAATGAATTGGGAAGTGTGCCCACCTCTTTATTTTTATACGAGTTTGTGACGCATTGTTTTTCTTGTTTTGTTTGTTTTGTTTTTTCTTTAAGTAGTTGATGGAATTCACCAGCAAAGCCATACGGGCCTAGCATTTCCTTGTGGGAAAGTTTTGGATTACTATTTTGGTCACTGCTTATTGTAGGATTATTTGAGTTTTCTATTTCTCCTTGAATTAGCTTCAGTCATTTATGTCCTTCTAGGAATTTATCCATTTCATCTAGATTATCTCATTTATTGGCTATATAATTATTCATGGTATTCCCTTATATTCCTTGTTATTTTTGTAAGGGCAGTAGTGACATCCTTCCTTTTATTTCTCATTTTAGTAATTTGAATCTTCTCTCTTTTATTCTTCAGTACTAGCTAAAAATTTGTCAATTTTGTTGATCTTTTCAAAGAACCAACTTTTCTTTTTGTTGATTATTCTCTGTTGTTCATCTATTCTCTATTCCATTTATTTCTGCCTTTAGTATTTTGATTAGAATGTTTAATTCATTTACATTTATGTAATTTCTTATCAGGTTGAAGTTACATCTGCTATCTGTTTTCTATATGTCTTTTTTTCCCCATTCCTCTATTACTACACTTTTCAGTACAAAGTAGGCATTTTCAAGTGTGTCATTTTAATTTGTTATTTTATCTTTTTTTCTCCTCCTCCTCTTCCTCCTCCTCCTTCTCCTACTTTGCCCTGGAAATTATAATTAACATCTTGTTTTAAAGCCATCTAGTTCACATGAATGCCACCTTAATTTCAATAGTACACAAAAACTTTGCTTTGGTATCAATCTTTTCCCTCCCCCTCCTCATGCTGTCACTGTCATACAAGTTACACCTTTATGCATTTATAAGTGCTTCTACACAGTTGCATCAGTATTGTTTTATGCAGTTGTCTTTTACATCAAGTAGAATAAAACACTTACATGTAATACTCTATTTATACTGTTTTATTTTTTTACTCATGTAGTTACCTCTACTAGTTCTCTTTATTTTTCAGGTGAGAGTCCTTTCATTTACACCTGCTGGACTATCCTTAGTATTTCTTGTAGGGCTGACCTACTAACAATGGATTCTTTCAGATTTTGTTTTTGTAGGAGTGTCTTAATTTCTCCTTTAATTTTTTTGAAGAATCATTTTGCTGGCTGTAAAATACTTGGTGACAGTCTTCCTTTTATCACTTTGACGATACCATTCCCACTGCCTTCTGGTCTCCATGGTTTTTGATGAGAAATCAACTGTCTTCTGAGGAGCCATTGTATATGTTGAGCCACTTTTCTTTTTCTGCTGTCAAGATTCTTTGTTCTTGTCTTTTGACACACTGAGTCTGATATGCCTATTTTAGATGTCTCTGTTTATACCACGTGGAGCTTGTTGAGCTGCTGGGATGTACAAATTAATGTTTTCATCAAATTTGGGAAGTTTTCAGCCATTATTCCTTTATATATTCTTTCTACCCCTTTTATCTCTTCTTCCTTCTGGCGCTCCCATTATGTGTGTATTGGTATTGTTGATGGTGTCCCACCTATCTCTGACATAGTGTTCATTTTTTTTTCATTCCTTTTTCTTTCTGTTCCACAGACTGGATAATCTCAGTAGTTTTAAGTTAACTGACTTTTTCTTCAACCAGTTCATATCTACAGAGAAACCTCTTATTGAATTTTTCATTTTAGTCATTATATTTGTATCTCTAGAATTTCTAGTTGGTTTTTAATATAAATTTTATCTATTGATATTCTCCATACAATGAGATGTTCACATAATTTAATTCTTTAGGCATGGTTTCTGTTAGTTTTTGAACATATGTGTAATTGCTTATTTATGTCTTTATGTAGTAAGTCCAGTGTCTGGGCTTCCTCAGGTAGTTTCTATTGACTACATTTTCCTCTGTGTTATGGCCAAACTTTTCTGTTTCTTTGTACATCTTGTAATTTTCTGTTGAAAAGTGGACATTTAAAATATTACAATGTGGCAGATCTGAAAGCCAGATTTTCCTCATCTCCAGGGTTTATCGTTGCTTCCATTGTCATTGCTGCTGCAGCTATTTATTTAGTTACTTTCCTGAACAAATTCTGTAAAATCTGTATTCTTTATCATGCATGGCCATGAGATCAGTGTGTGTGCAGAAAGCCTAGTTGTCGTCACTGTAATAATGATTGGACAGTGATTTCTTTCAATGCCTGGAGCCAATCGTTTGTGCTGTTTCCAGGTGGTTGTGTGTGTGTGTGCTGAGGCACGCCCTCGGCACTGGCAGGCAGTCTGCAGCTCTTCTGTAGCCTTTAGTTTTTGCTTATGCAGAACCTCAAGTTCAGCCAGAGTTGAAGGCTTAAGATTTTCTCAGAACTTTCCTTGCCATGTGCCACACATGTGTACGGCCTTCTACAATTCTTAGAATTTTTTGGAGCTTTTTAACCCTACCTCCACCCCCAGAAAGCCTCATTACTCAATTTTGCCTTCTAAGTTTCCTAGTCAGCATCCAGTTATCCTCTACTGGTACCACTGCCTCAGGCAGTTGTAATGTTAAACACTCAATGCTGATTGTTTTTCACAAACTCTCTGGGGACAGGCTGTTTGCACAGCATGAGTTTGAGATAGGTCAAATAGTGACAGCTCTCTGCGGGCGGATTTTTTGGGTAACTTCAATTCACTTCTGCCCCTACCATGATTGTGAGACTGTTGCTTTTAAAGGCCACCATTTAGGTGAGGATTCAGGGAATGGGATAGATCAACTTACAATGCCACAAAACTCACTATCTTTATGGAGATTTAGCTTTTTTTTTTTTTCCTCAAATAAACATGCCCCGGATTGCTGGAAGCCTTTGTTTAATTTCCAGAGTTCTGCAGAGGTTAATTTTGACAAATTTTGCCATTGTCATTGCTTCGTAGAGCCTTAAGATTTCCAAGATTTTTACTCAGATATTCTAGAAGTGTATCCCATTTGCACTTGTTTTTAAGTGAGTTACTTTCAAGGCTAATTCCACAGCTCCAGCTCCATTCACATAAGAGTCCATCTGCATGGCTTCTCCTACAGGGAGCAGTGTGCAACCTGTTGTCAGTTTGTTGTTTTTCTAATTAAGGTGTAGGAGTTTTTAAAAATATGCTCATGAATAGCCCTTTGTCATTTTTACATGTTACAAAACTGCCACTAGTCTGTGGCTATTTTTTCCTCTCCCTTTTCGTTGCTTTAATGAAGTTTTCACTTTTAAGGATTTTCGGTATAGCAATATGTGGATGCTGATCACATGGGTGAGGCATTTAACTACTGTCTAAACCTCAGTCTTTGCTCTGATTCACTGTCTAGAACATCTGAACACATCTACTGAACCCCGTATACCAATGGATGCTGAAAGCCCTAATTAAAAAAATGCCTTTTAATAAAGCAAAAAATATTAACTTTGACACTGGAAAAGACAAATCTCAAATTTCCCAGCTGATCTTGCTTTCTGGGATCATGAGCTACATCATGTTTGTAGAGCCGACAGGCATATTGAGCTACTGATTTTATTTCATCGGATTTTAGAATGCAGAACACATTTCAGGCCCCCTTATAGCACCATATGTGTATCTTTAAGGATATGTACATATGATGATGTCTTTATTTTAAGTACCTTATTTTATTTTAAGTACCTACTGCTGTGAACCTCATTAAGGAAACTTTGGAACTGCAGAACTGAAATTTTCTTACCACCATCATCCCGTAGCATCTCTTTTGCACTTAGATGTTATGTGGCAGAGTATTTATCTGCTCCCTAGAAATGATCAATGTTGAAGGGGAAAAAAAAACCCTCCTCTAATAAATATAGTCCAAATCACACACTTATCTGAACAATGGCCACCATTTTAGTCCGCACCAATCCATCCACTCACACTGACTCAGAGTCCTCAACACAGACAATCCACCACTGAAGTCAGGGTCCTCAGCACACGTTCTATCCCCTATCCATTCCTTGTTGTTTCTGACCTACTTTTGTCCAACGCGTCCTGACAGCCTTTTCGCTGCCTGACTGCAGTTTTTAATTTTTACCTTTGAGTTCCAGGCTGCACCTAGTGATTTCCAGAGAAACGCCAGACACCTGGCTCATCAGGAGGGGTGGGGAGGATTTCAGAAAGCTGTTACCCTAACTCATTTGCAGATCAGTGAGTGGCTGTTGTGAGCATTCCTTCTAGATCTCTGCCATGCCGGCTGCATCCACCCCAGCAAAATAACGTAGCCCCTCCAACCACCTCTGCCGACATTCATGTGGGTTTCTGCTTTCAGTGACACTCAGATACTGCTGATTGGCATTATGTGTATATATATATTTTTTAATTGAAGTATAGTCAGTTACAATGTGTCAATTTCTGATGTACAGCACAATGTTCCGGTCATTCATATACAGGTATATATGTATGAATTCCTTTTCATATTCTTTTTCATTAAAGGTTATTACAAGAGATTAAATATACTTCCCTGTGTTATACAGAAAAGATTTATTTTTTTTAGCTATTTTTATATATACTAGTTAATATTTGCAAATCTCAATCTGTGATGGTCAGTTTTAAAGCCACTTCTGGAACCTTTGCTGCAGAAAAGTCTGAGAAATATATTTTCAACCTCATAGCCTTTTGGTTAGGAAGTTGGAATAAAGGCTGAGCTGGCTCACCTACCTTGTCTGCCTTTGTGAGTAAAGAGGTCTGGAGTTTCAAGGCCCAATGAAATGTCCCAGCCCTTCAGTAGCAAACTTAAAGCAACCAAAATGCTACCAGAGCATGACTTGTCCTTAGACACTGCTGGCCATAACCACCAACGCTGTCTAAGGCATCGTCTTCATCTGGTGCACACTTTCTTTAGATGTCTAATATCCTGATTAACAGGACAAGCTGGTTTGGATTCCCAAGGTTGCAGGCAGCCTTCTGCCTGACTTTGGTGTATATATGTTCATTGAAGAGTCCTCTCTCAGATCAGCTAGAGCTGCCTGGTGTGTGGTTTGCCAGAGAATGTGGGTGGAGTGCTCCCCACCAGAGTCCTACCAGTTGTTTTATTGCAGGAAGAAAGAGAGCAAAAGAGACAGAACAGGAAGTTCTTGTCCAGCCTCAAACACAGTCACCCCCACCCAGGGCTGTTGCTCTGGGACACACAGAAATACAGGTCAGCATCGATGTGGCCCCGGTGTACTCCAAAACATGGTGTTGTTGTACTGGGCTATCTGTGTCTTTCATGGACCCTGCAAAGGTCTCAGCTTTGTGAAATGGGGAAGTAAGGAACTCCCACCCATGACCGTAGCTCCCAGGGATTGCACCCTTACGGGTTTTGAGGATTTGCTGGCAACTCATCCTTTTTCACCAGGTCATTTCTCAGTTACACGGCAGTCCTGTGACTTCCTTATGAGAACTGCTCCTTAAGTTCGGGATTTAGTGAAAGATTCCATTTTAGCCTGTAAGTTCATGTTCAGGGGGGAGGAGGAAGACAGCACAGACCAGAATTGCTGTTTTGCTTTTTTTTGTTGTTGTTTTCATAAGCCGTCTCCTGTTGTCGATTAGACACTGTGCAAATGAATGACTGTTACACTCCCATTTGAAGGATGAGGAAAATGACAGTCAGGAAGAGGAGGCAAATTTCCTGAGGTTCCAAAGACAAAAAGGGATGAGCACAGAATAAGATCCCTGCAAAGTTCTTGGCTGTCATCAGCCTTTAAGTCACTGACAGAGTGCCATGTGTAGTAATAAAGTTGTAGGGTGCTTTTAGGAGGGTGCAGATGTTCTTGTTTTTGTTGATACAATCACACTGTCTTCTCTGGGACTCTGAAAAAGAGAAGTGGGTTAGAAAATGTTGGTTTCTCATCCCTGGTCCTTCCTCCCCCTCACAGATATGGACCCTTCCGTCTGTAGCAGGAATAAGACAGCCCCAGCCTTCCCGCCTCATGAGATCAGTACTCATTCATTTCATCCCTGCCCACCTGTAGGTGATAAAGCACAGCATGATTTTCATGTCCTGCTTCACTGATTCTTGTGAAATTAGGTGTTTGAAGATAGAAACTCATGAAAGGAAGCTGATTTTTTTTTATATAAAGTGCAGTGCTTTTCTTAGCAGAGAAGGAAATTGAGGATTTTCTTCATTGAAAATCAATAGAGATTTCAAGAGTATCTGTATTTCTGATGCATAGATTAAAATGACAAAATCTAGAGGGATTATAGAAACACAAGGAAGACACCAAAAGTGTCTTTAAAGAGCTTTTCTAAGACTGGGCTTGTAAAGAGACTGTTAGTTGACAGAGACCCTCTTCTCACCCATAGTCCCTCTCCTTAGGTTGCAAAGGGCCAGCATTTCCCCTGTGTGCATTCCTGGTGCTTCAAGTGAGTTGTGGGGTAGGGCGGTGCACATGGTGCTGCCTTCAGTTTGTCCATCCTAAGTAAACCCTGGCAGTCAGAGGGCGAGTGTGTTGCAACCTCATAAACCAGCCGCTATGCTCTCCGGGGTGTGTGCCCATCTCAGCTCATCCCAGCTCAGGTGATGGCAGAGCAGAGAGTGGTGGCAAGAGGTCAGCCATGAGTAGCCGGGAGCACCTGGAGTCAGCTGGGACCCAAGAGGCTAGGAGTTCCAGGTGGAATTCCCAGGAATTCCCACAGCTCATTCATTCGGCTAATACTTCTCCAGCACCTGTGATGTGCTGGTGCTTCCATTGTGAACAGACCAAATCCCTGTCCTCATGAAGGTGACGTTCTCGTGGACATGAGAAGTGATACACGCAGAAGCAGATTCAGGTCACGACACATGAGTGCTGTCAATTTTGGAGTGCAGGAGGTGAGATCATTTGGGAAGGAATGTATGACACAGGAAAATGTAGGGGAGAGGATGGCCATATCCCAGGTCTTATTTGGGTCCCTGGGAGGCACCTTGCCAAGTGTGGGTCCTTGGTTTGCACAGGAACGAGTTCAAGAGAGAGCCACAGTTCAGTAAAGGTAGATTTATTCAGAGAGATATATACTCCATACACAGAGTGGGCTGTTTCAGAAGGCAACAGAAAGGCCATGAGGCATGGGGGTTGGGTGCTCCACTTTAAAGTAAAAGTAGATACACACTCCACAGGCAGAGTGTGGGCTGTCTCCTTCAGCAGAGAGAGCAGCCACGAGGTGTGGGGTTAGTTTTTATACACTCAGTATCTTCATATGCTAATAAGTGGGAGGAATATTCCAACCGCTTTGTAGAAGGTGTTGGGATTCCTAGAAATTGGGCCACCACTCTCCCTTTGACCTGTTATGGTAAGCCTTGAACCTGTCCTGGCACCTGTAGGAGTGCCATTTAGCATCCTGCTATATTTCGGTGAGTGTGTATTGATGATCAAGATCTACTGGGAGTTGACTTTTCCACCGTCCTGGTGCTAATGGCTGTGCCATTCCTTTAATGGCTGTGCCCGGTCCCCTTCCCTCCTGTCTCATGAAGGAGCTCTGGACTGATTGCACAACTGCAGAGCAGTGGACAGAGTGGAAAGAACTTCATAAGTGGAAGGTGGAAGGCAGTTTTGACAGTAGAATTCTCAAGCCAATTGTAAAGTAAGTGTCTTCTGTTTGCTGGGGATACCTGGTGTCACATTAGGGAGCTGTGAGCCTTGGGGACATCAGTGAGTGGGTGGCTCACTGTGTATACAGTGTTGCTTCTTAGGCAGCCCGAGGACAGTTGGCTTATAGGTGACCCATTCACTCAAGCAGGAGTCTCTTTGGGGATTCTCTGCACGTGAGACTAACATGGGTCACATGGGGAGCAGGACCAGCCAGTCACAGCTTGGTCCACAGTCACCTAGTGCCCTCAAGGCTTTCATCCCACGGATGCGTCACCTCTCCCTGGATGGGGACAAGGGCACAATTGGTGGGGCAGCTGCTCAGTGGTGGAGGCATTGCTCTCCCGACCCAACACTCAACAGTGTGGACCCCTGGTGTTGGCCACAGTCTAGGCTAGATGAGGCTGTTGGGTAGCTGAGCTCAAGAGACGTGGGTGCCATGCTTCCATCCTCACCAAGAGCTCTACTTTTGAAGGTTCTGGTCAGACAGCCACAAATACTCCCAGGCCCTTAAACAAAGAACAGTCTCTTTCACTCGGGGAAGGGCACACAGAAGGAGAACGGGTCATCCTGAGAGCAGGAGAGGCCAAATCCGTCCTGCCATCAGGGGTCTGACAGATGAGCCAGCTCAGTTCTTCTTACTAGTTGTTTACTTGGAGGATCTGGGGTATTTGGGTGACCTGCAAGTGTTAGGAAATAGTACACGAGGGCTTTGTACATTTTCTGGTCCGGTGTTAACTCACCCCATTGTAGCTGTCATGCAAGGAGATGAAACTTGGTGGACAACAGGCCATGGCCTCTGCTCCCTGATGGAGCCTGAAGGTTACAATGATAAGTACGACTGCGGGGGCATCATTCCTATGTTGAGAGGCCAGATGGCCTTACATATCTCTCATGCTGGATGTCTAAGTTGCAGAGGGAAACTGGATTCCATCCAGCTCTCCAGCCAAGGAGGAGACCAGAAGTGGCCTCCCCCACCAACTGTGAGGTCTTTGCCTCCACTGACAGCAGCATCTATAGCAAAAAGCTGGGCTGCCACCTGCATTTCCGTGTAAACAACCGAGTACCCACAGCAATGGCCTCGTGAGGGTTGGTGTGCCCAAGGAAGAGGTGTGTCGGATGGAGGGAGGAGAGCCGAGGTCAGACATCGTGAGGGCAGGCAGGCAGTGACGACATCTGTGCAGCGCAGGCGCTATGGAACTGAGCCAAAAGGAGGCGGATTTGAAATAGGGAGACTGGGCAGTGCCGTGTTGCTCATAAGAAGATCCTGGGCTCTGGATCCACGAAGTCAATGGCTTGATTCCTGATCCCAACCCTCATCTTGGGCAAATGTTTGAAGCTTTCTGCGCCTCTGTTTCTTGGAGTCCCAAATGAGGACAATAGAAGCAATTACGTGTGAGAGTCAGGAGGACCTTTATAGATGTCATTTCATTATGCTCAGAGCAGCCCACGAGCACGGTTCTAGATCCCACATTTTACACGTGGCAGACGGGTAACCTTTTAATCAGTAATCACGCAGCTAAGAATGGTCAGAACCAGCATTTGAATTTGATCCCTATGTCCAGATTATTTCTATTCTCATTCAGTATTACTGGAAAGCTAGTAAAGTCAGAACAAACACTGCTGGGAAGTGGGTGCTTGAAACATGTTTGTCGTCTTCGCCGTTGGGGAGTGTTGAGTTCACGTTCCTCACAGCCCGTCCAAGGCTCCCTGCATCTCCGGCTGCCTCTGGTGGGGTCTGCAGGGCTCAGGGCAGCTTCTCCTTGATCTCTACCCCCAAGGCTCTCTGCTCTCTACAGGTTGATTCTCAACCCTGACTGCTCAGTAGAGCTAATGTCTAAAAACAAAAAAAGGTGGGGAGGGTACAGCTAAGTAGTAGAACACGTGCTTAGCATGCAAGAGGTCCTGGGTTCAATTCCCAGTACCTCCATTAAAATAAATAAAGCTAACTACACACCCAAAAAAGGAAAGAAGTATTTAAAAACAATAAACAGTAGAAAGTCCCCACTCCAGGCTGGGGTGCACTATTTTTTAAAGGCTCCCAGATGCTTCCCATGTGCTGGAGGGTGAGAGCTACCCTCTACACCTCTTCTCTTGAGCTTGTCGACTCACACCCATTAGCCTCTTGCAGCAGGAAAACTATTTGTCTCAGCCTAGAACTTTCTCCCGATTTCTACTTTTATTTGCCTACTGGACATCTCTCCTGGAGCCCACAGGCACCCAGCCAGAACTGAATCAATTGTCTCCTCTCACGGCTTGCTCCTCTTCCTGCCTGTTTTATTTCAATGAACGGCACTGTAATTTAGGACACTGCCAAAGCCAGAAAGCTGGCCGGCATCTTTGACCTCTTCCTGCCCTTCCATCACACCTGTGGCCAATCCGTCCACCTGCTGAAATGTTTTCCTCTCTCTCCTCCTGGCGGGGCCTCAGCAGGCCTTCACATGAACCTGCCAATAGGTCTCCCTGCCTCTATCTTGTCTCCTTCCAGATCACTTTGCATGTCTCCTCTACCTTGGAGGCACACAGAGCCCTGTGTGATGTGCACCTGTGATCTCTCCACCTGGTTGCCTCACCTGCCTCCCACACCCTGTGCTCACTTCTACACTCTTTGCAGTTCCTGGAAGTGACCTGGCTCTCTTTGGCCTCCCTCCTTTGCATGTGCAGCTCCCCAGGGAGAAAGGGCCTTAACATTACACCTTCACCTGATCACCTCTAGGGCATCTCGGAACTCACCACGGTGGTTCCCTCCTCTGGGAGAGCCTTGGCTACAGTTCTGGCTCTCTGCCCCGAGCACCCTCTGTTGACTGTTATCCAAGCCCTCTTAACACGCCTCCTCAGCCATCATTTCACGATGACTCCTGTGCACCTAGGAGCTCCCAGAAGCAGGGACTGTGCCTATTTTCTCTTTATTCTCAGAGCATGGTAGAGACTCAGGTATAATGGTGGAGGGAACAGTCGTTATTCTGGAATTTCTCTAGAGTTGGGGCCTAGGGGTAACAGTCTGGTTGGAAGAAAGTCTTAGGGGATTTACCCTGAAGCCACATTTTCAATTAACATTTCATGTTGTTTTTGTCTACTATTTGAAGTTACGAGTCTTATAACAGAATGACGATTTCTAAAAATTACTTTACCGAAGATTGAGGAAAATGGCTGTTTTTCATATTTAAGAATATTATTTTAATTTTGTGTGACTGGGGTGGTGGAAAATAGAAATGCAGGGGCTACTAAAGCATTCTCATCCCCTTCCCCACCCTCAGGTCCTTCGGACAGAAGAGACAGTGGGATGTGAGGAGAAGGCTTGGAGGGTGGACCGTGCACTGCTTTTAAATCATGACAGTTACTTGTGCTTTTTTTTAACTTTCTTTTTTAATGGAGGTAATATGGCTTGAACCCAGGACCTTGTACATGCTAAACACGTGCTCTACCACTGAGCTATACCCACCCTTCCCCCCGATATTTGTGTTTTTAGTGGGCATAATGTGCTGGTAGCACATACTTTAGCATCAGACACAGTCACCTGCCTCTGACCATCATGTTAATACCTTTCCCCTGAGCTAGAGACCTAGATAGTCTGTTTTCACAAGTTCAATAAATTATCTACATTTTCTTTTTTCTTATAAAAAAGGCATTAACTCATGTTTCTCTTTAGTATCGCCTATAAATAAAATGTGATTTTATTAACCGTTTACCAAACAGTTAAGGGTAATAAATATTAAGTACAGATTTCTGAAGCATCAGTCATCTCTGAAGATCCACATTCTGCCGTTCTTTCTCTCTTAGTCAGCTTACTTCTGGAGTTCTGGAAGCGGTGCCAGGCAGAACTTGAGTAAGAATTGGACACGGTTGAGCAGGAAGAACAAGTCCGGCCAGAGTAGGAGTCATGGTGTCCCCACGTGGAGATAGATGAGATTACCCAGGAAAAGTGGGCGCTGTTTAGATGCAAGTTGGTCTGTTTACTTCTGGACTTGTCAGCCTTGTCTGCATGTTGGAATCACCAGGGGACCTTAAAAAATGTTGGTGCCTAGATTCCATCACTGCAAACTCTGATGGTACTTAGTGGCCTGGGGTGCATTCTGGCATAGGGAAGTTTTTAAAGTTCCTGTGGTTATTCTAATGTGCAGCCAAGATGAAGGAGCATTGCCTGGAATGGTGGACACAGAAGAGAAGTGTGGTCCTTCCTTCATAATAACATAAAAAAGGGGGGAAAAAAGACTGGTATAAATGTATAAGAAAAGAGGCATTGATTTGTATCCTTTAAAAACACCAATAATAAAATGCAAAATATAAATTAGCCGCTATGACATGGATGTAGAAGGAAAGACACATTGGTTTTTATAGTTTACTCCCATTTTTTCACATGCGCCTTCATTATTGCGGCTTCCTTTTCATTGTATACTAGGTGCCCCTTTGTCTTGAACAAAGTCCCAGTCACTGCTCCCCCTTCCGTTTGGGATGTGCACAAAGCAGCGTGGCTCTCATCCTAAAGTCAGAGAAAGGGGAGAAGAAGCAGGGAATTCTTTGTTGAGGTGCCATCAGTGTTTGAGCAGTGTTTGAGCATGGCATTTTATATAATTGGAATTGTAATTTTATTACTGCCTCTCCTGCAAAATTAAAAAAAATAAAACTATATATCTTTGTATCAACACTCCAGAGCTATGAAAATATGATTTTTTGAGCCATCTGTATTATTGCTTCTTTCCATCAGCTGAGATAATAGAGCTGCTGGTACTTGCAGTCAGCAGCAGCAGGACAGTAGGTTGTGAGCATGAATAACCCTTGGAAAGAAAATGCTTTTACTAGGAGCATCTGAAAATGTCTCCAACTATAGATTTAATAAACTGAATCACAGATCTTCAGAATGTTGTCACTAAAAAGGTCTGGAGGGAGCAGGTCAAAGTCCTCTTTTTATAAATGGAAAAAAATGAGGTTCAGCTACCAACAGAATGTGACATTTGTCTTTTACAATGTCATAAGCTTCTAATAATCCCCATTATGAGTAGTTCCCATTGTTTACAACTGAAGATGGGGGTCAAAGCATATGTTGGTGAAAATCCCCATTATGAGTAGTTCCCGTTGTTTACAACTGAAGATGGGGGTCAAAGCATATGTTGGTGAAAGACTGTACATTCAGAGATGAAAGCTGAAACTTAGCAAAATTAGATATTCATAATGTTTTTGAGTCCTGAAAAACAAAACTTATGATATTTGCAGCATACAAAAACTACTGAAGAAAAGATTTTTGGTCATTTAAACTGCCAATTTTAAATTTCAATTTGCCAACTAATAAGTTTAAATTTTCATTGGAAAATGCTTGTTGAAAAATTGAAGATGGAGATTCATTTCACTTTATCGTTCTTCCTTATTTAAAAAATTGTTTAATTTTTTTTTTTAGTTTTTAATTGAACTGTTTTACTTTAATTGTGAATGCATGCTCCATTATTTAGAGAGTCCAGCGTTGTGGTAGTGAGACCTTGTGAATGAAGTTGCCTAAATTCATATTTGAACACAGCAGCTTGCTTCCTGAGTGATCTTGGACAACTTAGCTTCTCTGTGCCATAGTTTCCTATAAAATAAGAATAAGAGAGTTGCTTCTTCATGACTGTGGTAAGGACGGGTCGAATTAATGTACAGAATCTACTTGGAAGACTTCCTGGCACAGAGGGAGGGCCATGTACTTAGTGACAGCTATTATTATACTGTATCTGCTTTTATAATCCAGGTAAATCTTGAGTCTTACTGATTTCATCTGTAAAAAAATCTAAATATAAACTCTAAAATGGAAACTCTAAAACTTCACAGTTGTAGCTAATTAACACATAAAGCTCAACCAAGGAAGTACACAGTGGAGACCAGTTAGCTGCAGACAACAGTGAAACTTTCTGTCCTGCACAGACACTAAGCTGTCACTAGTGTCACTTCTGAAATCTAAGGCAAGCTCAGGAATAGAGCTTTAAAGCTTGGCCTCGTCAGGTACCCAGACCCCTAAGCTCAGACAATGTGGCAGGGAAAGAGTTTACTGTTCACATGTGTATTTTCAAAAAATAGTATTAAAATGAACACTGTACATATTTTGTTGTGTGTTTGACATCGTTAACAGAAAAGAAAAGACAAAAAGGAAAAAAAACCCCATGCAGTTACAAATAAGGAGGCTATATCTGAAAATTATTATTTTTTTAATTATGTTTAGGATTTAGTGACCAGTTAGGAGAAAAATCATTTCATTGATGTAATCCCTTGATTGACTAAACTTGTTTTTTTAATTAGGTAGAAGAGCGTGTTCCATTTACCACCTGGGGAAAGTGTATACATATAACCCTTTGTGCAAGTGCTCTTTTTCTGGGTAAGAACCTGCCACAGACTTTTTAAAATCTAATGTGAAATGTTGAGAAAACTGAAAGTCAAGCTGGGAACTATGTAGTCTCATAGAGAAAACTTTTTCCAGAGAACATCTGAGCCAACACAGGGCGCCACTCTGGAGGTTCCACAGTCTCTTCTGCTCACAGTGCTTCCCCCAATTCTTTTCACCTCATTTGCTCAAATCAGATCAGTGGTTTAGGATTCTCCAGGGTCTGATTAAGAGACCAGATGGAGGTATAGAGAATTCTAAAATTTTCCAAGAGTAACAACCAAGGTAAAATGTCTAAGAGTAGCCTAACAAAAGGATAGTAGGAACTATCAAAAAAAAAAAAAAAACTACTGAAAGTTATAAAAGATGCTTTAATCACATGATTCTAGATTAAAAGATCATATCTCCAAAATATCAGAAGTTATAAAATTGATTTGGGGTTTATTGTGAATAAAATCATATTAGTAATATAATAATTAATAAGATAATGAGAGTTTTACTAGTTCAAGAATAGCCAGATTAGAAAGTAGGACAGAAAGTCCAGATATGGGCTCTGATATTGATAATAAATTAATATAAGAGATGGAAGGCATTACAAATCAGGGAGATAAATAAAGGTTATTCAGTAAATGGAACTCTTGTTAGCTACTTGGGGGGAAAAGAAAAGTTTGAAATCATACAGTGAACCATATATTGTGATAAATTCCAGAAACATTTAAAAAATTAACACAATTAGAAAAAAACTAGAAATAAATATGGATGAATATACAACCTCTAGATGAGCAGTAAGTTTCAGAGGAAAATATATAAAGATTTCCATGCATCAGAAGCATCCTATTTTTAAACAAAACACCAGAGTACGTTATTTGTTTACAAATCCAACAAGGGGCTAATTCCTTCAATACATAGAGTTCAGATCACTTCAAAGGTAACATAAAAAACTCTCAGGAGCGTAGAAGGCAGAGAAGATAAACACACATTCACAAAGGAAAAAATCGACGTCACACTCCAATGGAAATTCAGTCAGTTCACATCAGAATGAAATAGTTTTCCACTTCTCAACTGACACAGCTCTGTTTATGAGGATGAAGTGCCAGTGATCACCAATCCGAAGCCTAGGTTACTAGACATTTTTTGTGAAGTATGGTTGATTTACGATGCTGGGTCAATTTCTGGTGTACTCCTCCAGCCTTCTTAGAAAGCAGTCTGGCAGTTCATATCAAGAGTCAAAAATATTCATATGCTTTAATCCACTAATTCAGCTTTGAAAAACTTTTAAACAGGAAGTATTGCAAAATGGCAGGGAAAAGTCAGTATGGATGCAAGTCACAGACATACTTTTGTACGTATATATATATATATAAAATCTCAGCCAAAATATTCTTCCAACCCTTCACATAGTAGAATATTATGCAGCCATGAAAAAGTGTGTCCATGAAAATATTTTATGACAAGTCAAAGTGTTATGATTATGATAAGCTTGAGAATAAAATTAAAATATAAAATGATTTGTAATACACAAACAATGCAACATTCTGAAGGAATTATGTCTATAGGTAGAAGCATTTTTCTTTTTTTATTTTTTATTCATGTTCAGAGTTGGAGTCTTTTGATTTTAGGTGACAAAATCAATCTCCAATGTGCTTAAACGACAACCAAAAATTGGGGATGCATGGGATTTACTGGTTCCTGTAATTGAAAACCTCAGGTCTGAGGTCTGTCTTCAGTCAAGGAGAGATACTGTAGCCCAGATGATGTCAAGGGCTGCTTTAGTCCTGTCTTCATTCTATGTCCAAGGATGTCTCAGCATGCTGCTTCTAGGCACTCAGCATCCCAGATCATCCATCCAAACCAAGAGAGGTCTCTTTTGGCAGCTTCCTCTCTTGATAGGTGAAGCTGATCATTCACATGGGCACCAGCATGTATCTCCTCACATAAGAGTGGCTCTTCCTGGGTTGTTTGCCAATTCTCAAATCATGTGCAAGGCCAATAGAATGAGGGGTATTATTTGTCTTAAGCCATCTGAGAGCTACCTATGGTGCTTCAGAAAGAGTGGGTCAATCAAGCTTAATTCACAGGACTGAAAACAGAAGGGAGGTTATTTATACAAAAGCAAAATCTGGGTCCTCTTCTAAGACTGGGGACAGATCCAGGACAGCAGTTCCGTCCACAACTCAGTACTTTCAAATTTTCTTTAATGAGCAAATATTGAAGTTAAGATCGGAAAAGATGATAAGTAAGAAGAAACTTGAGGAAGGAGAATGGAAAGCTTTCCTGTTTCTTAAGGAATATTGAACCCATTAAGTGCTTGGAAGAAAAATGGAAATGTGTCAAGTTTGTAAAAGTTCTGCAATGAATTAGAATTGATTTCACAGACCATGTAGGAGGCAGTGCTCTACAGTTAGTGTGTCTTTGGGCTCTTTGAGTATTTCAGTTCTTTCACTTAATAGTTGCTTCATTTGGGACAAATTGCATCATCTCCACATGGCTCTATTTCCTCATCTGTAAAAGAGATATAATATTCCCTTCCACACAGGGTGATTGTGAGGATTTAGAAAAATAGATGTGTGCTGAAGCAATAGAAAGCATTTAAAGAATCTTAACTGTTATGTTTATTTAATACATAATTAAAAAATTATTATGCAGACTTTTAAAAAATGCATACTATTTAAATGGCCTATATGTGCTGTACAAGAGAGGGAGGCTTACTATACCTTCTATAATACATTTTTCTCAGTCTTAACTAATTTTCACATTTAATCACACACTCACCAAAATGTTATTCCTTTCACAAGCATGAAGCCTTAACTGTAAAGAAAAGGATGATGAAAGAGAGTAGAGGAGGAAATAAAATATTTTCTCTACAAACTGATGGCTTAAAAACTAAGAAAAACACCTTTTTAAGAACTTGGTCACCATATTCATAGCTAATACTTAGGTAGAGTTTTTCACATGCCTGTGGTTAATGTTCCAATTACTAATTTTCACAATTAGTAAATCATTGACTCATCACAATAGTCCTATAAATTGCTACTATTATCCCCACATTATATGGGTGAGGAGATTGAAGCCCCTAGAGGTTAAGAAATCTGCACAAGGCCCCACAGCTAGCATCGGAGCTGCGATCCAGATGCAGGAGTGTGGCTCCAGGAGGAGCTTGTAAACACTCCCTCTGCTCTCCCCTGCAGGTGCATGCCAGCCTCCCGCTGTTACTGTAAATAATGTGATGTGGTTCACTTAGTCTTGAAATTCACATTCTTTGTAGCTTTCTCTCTGGGGCAGCCATCAGGAGTGGCCAGGGACAGTGAATACATGCTTCTGGACTATGACCAAGAAGGTAGATGGAAAGAAAACAGTTTAAAAATGGGATCTTTAATACGCATTCTCCAGTGGCCACAAAAAACCTGCCTAGTGAGGAACTGAAACCCTATCAGCCACGTGCAATTTATGCTTAAGACACCCCCGTTGCCCTTGGGTCCACACAGTCAGAACTACAATGGATCAGGGACATGAATCTTGTGCAAATGCAGGGAGTATGAATACCTGCCATTTTAAGATCTCAAGGAGTATGAAAAGCATGTGAAGCTTTCATCAGCAGAGACCTGCTGTCACTTCCACTATTTCCCTCAGGGCATGTCCACAGCTTCACTGGTCCTATTCAGAATGAAGATGACAGCTAGCACCTGCTGACCCCTGAATCAGTGTTAGGTTCTCCCTTGAAAGGAAGCATATCCCCTTCATGGGTTACAACTAGTTCATAACCTAAGTAATTCTATAGATGTAGAAGGGATATTTTCATTGGTTCTGCTATCACAGACTTGTCTCCAAAAGAACATGCCACCAGTTACTCCATTTTCAGCCATTTAAAGATATACTTAACAGGCTTCCTTCTTTAGTGCAGTTTTAGGTTTACAGAAAAATTCACAGAACTTTGAATTCCCATCGATTCCCTATGCCCTGCACGCAGCTGCTTCTGCTGTCAGCATGTTATATTAGTGGATGCACTCATTCTTTTTGACATCCTTCATTCCTCCTCCCCTAAAGTTTAACATGCCTGATATACACGTCTCTTGTGGCATTTATGTGCGATTTACATCACTTCTCACATTTATGTGAGGTTTACAGCACATGCATGTTGTCTGTTTATGCATGGGTTGCGGGCAAGTTTCTGTGTAAAAATACAATCATTAGTGAGTCTCATGCTGCTGGGTTTTTGGGTTGTCAGTTCCTGTTGACCATTGCTTGAGTTTTTGGGATCACTGTCTGCGGACTTTCAGTGTTCATTGTATTTTCTGCAAAACTTCCCAAAAACCTGAATGGAAGAGACCCAATCCGGAAGTACTTGACTGTGCAGGTGTGCCATGCCCATCACTGCTTCCCTCATCAGTTTTATCATCATCGTGACCCTGAACACCATATATGAGAAAGTGGCAATCATGATGACTGACTCTGGTAAGCTCCTTCTGCAGCTGAGGTCTTTTCTACACCAGTTTTAGAACCAGGTCAAAACAGAGACTGTATCTTTTAGGCCCTTCAATTCCAGTACATTAGAGTCTTTAGAAAAGTTCAAGTGTAAACATATTTTCTCTAGCCTATGTGAGAATTGAATTAGCTCCAGCTTTGCATTAGTAAAAGGGACAAAGGAAGCATTAGAAAGTCCAAGCTCTGTGTAAACAGGTCAGTGCTTAATAATAATTTCAATTACATTAGATCATATACCCTATAGTTGAAAGTAAATAGTCTCTTGCAAACAAGTGGAAGAGGGTCGTGGTTCCAGTGGCAGATTTGCTTGTGCGTTACGAAGAGGACAAGTAATCACAGTGTTATGTGTCTTCCCCCCATGCTGTTCCTGTTAGTGTAGCTCCATTCTCATCAACTGTGGCTTCTATAACAAATGTTTCTTCTCTCTGGCTTGTATCCCAGCCAGTGGCTTAGCGGCCCAAGTTAAGTGCTTCCCACACACTGCACATGGCTGGGTCGTTCTCCCAGTGGTCTGCTCAGTGGTCATCTTCTGAAAACACTAAGACCAATTAAAATTCTGAACTAGGAGGATGACCCATTTTATGTTCCCCAAATGCTTCTAGCAAGTTGCCCCGTGTTTTGTAAATTTTCTTCAACAGCCCTACCTTCCTGCCATTCAGGGAGACAAGAGAATATCATTTAGCAGGATGCTTAAAAGTAGCTTTCTGTACACTTACACCTGACAGAGGACAGCTCTTGCCCATTGGATATTGTTGTGCCTATAAATTTTAAGGAACGGCTAACATTTTTTTTTTTTTTTTTGCCTTCTGGGATATTGCATTCATAGTGGGAGAAACTCTTACAACAGTGTGTACACTTGGAATTGACATACTAGCTATGTTAAGGAATTCAAAACAGCTTAAGTGAAAACAGTGTGAATTGTGTATATAAATATATATATATATATATATATATACATATATATATACACACACACACACACACATATTTACCGTGTTAACTCATGTGTCCGTGGCTTTGATTAGGGTCTCAAAGCCCCTCACAGTTTTGCAGACTTAACTTTTCTTTATTCTAGCTGCAGAGCTCCCAAGGACCAGACTGACTATGACAACAACCTAGCCATGAAGGTGATCTTGTTCTAGTTTGTCAACTACTACTCCTCGTATTTCTACATCACATTCTTTAAGGGCAGATTTGTGACTTATCTGGGAGATCCGGTGTATTGGCTGTGAAAATGCAGAAATGAAGAGGTGAGAATACAGCTTTGTGTTCTGACAGTCTAACCTATTTCATGTTTTCTCTTAGTTGCCCAATGAAGAGTGTCTTTACTCTCTGTTCCTTAGATTTTTTTAGGCATAAATTAATGACTTTATTTCATGTAAGAGCTATCTAAAATTTAAATGAGATTTTCTTTCTAATATTCCAGTGTGACCCAGGAGGGTGTCTCCTTGAACTGATGACACAGATGACAATAATCATGGGAGGACAGTCCATCTGGAATAACATACAAGAGGTGTTTTTTCCATGAGAACTAAGTCACGTGATCTTGGGGTGAGAACGGCCCACCCATCCACGTCATTTTCCTGCATGCCCATCTTAAAAACAGGGGAGACTCTCTGCTTATTAAAGCTCCCCAGATAAGATGATCCAGCCAACAGTGTAAACGTACCTGCTGTTTAATAATTATGCTTAAATGCCTTCCTTTTTATGTTTAACTTAAATCCCCAAGTGCTACAGTTTCTGCTTATTAGCCCATCACTGGGGACAGACTGATCAGAGCCCTTTGAGAGATGGCCCTTTTTGGGGCCGTGAACTAAGTTTTCCCACAAGTTCCCACAACTTTCTCTTCCTTTTATACATGCATTTAAATTTCCATAACAGGAATTTGTTGAGTGCCTAGTATGTGCTAGTCACTGTATTAAATGTTGTACATATATGTGTGTGTGCGTGTGTGTGTGTGTGTGTGTGTACAGTTTAATCACCCAAGCAATCCTTATTCTTATCTTCCTTTTGCAAATGAAGATCCTGTGGCTTAAAGAGGGTAAATGATTTGCCTAAGCTCTCATTGCCGATAAGAGACCACTTTGGGACTCAGATGTAAGACCCTATCTCTCTGAATCCATGTTCTTCTAACAACAGACACTCTCTTGGGGTCCTAAGGCACAGGGTTATATAATGTTTTCAGAGTCACTTGTCTAAAATATTAACTACAGATTTTTTTTGACTTACTGTTCTCTTCCTAAAAATGAGAAAAGCAGATGTTAGCAAAGGTCACACTGTCCTTTTGATTTTCACATAAGCCCAATCCCACATCAAAGTGGACAGTCCAGAGTTATCTGCAATTTTTGAACATTTCAAGGAGCTTACTGTATTCGCTTACTGTTGCCGTTGTAACAAGTATCCCCAAACATCACGGTAGTAGGAAGGAAAAAGAAAAAGTCTCCACTAAACAACACAAATTTAACCTTGTAGGGTTCTTGAACGCAGAAGCCTGCTGAAGTCAAAGTATTGGCAGGGCTGTTTCTGAAGGCCTCAGTGGAACCTGTATCTTTGACTTTTCTGGCTTCCAGAACCCACCTGCATCTCTTGGCCTGTGACATCTTTTCTCCCTCTAAATGTCAGCGTGGTTGTGTGTCTCTGACTCTGATTCTGTGGTCACAACTCCTCTCCTCTCTCCCCTCTTCAGCCTCCCTCTTCCTCCTTTAACGACCCTGGTGATTACAATGGGCCCACCTCTATAATCCAGCTCATCTGTCTTAGAGTCAGCTGGTTAGCAACCTTAACCACATCTGCAACCATAGGTCCCCTTTGCCAGGAAAACTGACCTCTTCATATATTCTGGGATGGCCATAGATATCTTTGGGGGGGATCATTTTTCTGCCTACCACACTAACTTTTTAAGATAATTTCTGGCTTTGAGTTTCTGTTCTCATGAAACTGTTGATCTCTCTTCTGTCTTGCCTTCCACACCAGCATTCTGCTCCTGGCCTACCTAACGGCAGAGCTCACCCCTCTCTGTGGTGTTCCCCAAAACCACTTACAAAAGCAGGCCTTACTGTTGTTTGGAGCATGGAGGAGAAAGTCAAACAATTTGAATTTTGAAATAAAAAACCTCCATCATTTTAAAATCTCCCATGCCACTAAAAAAAATTAATTTTTTTAACTTTGTTTTTTAATTTTTAAACTATTTTAAACTTTGTTACTTTTTTTAAACTTTACTTTTTTTTCTTATCATCCTTCATTGTAGGCTCCAGAAACCTGCTATTCTGCCCACCGCATCCTAGTTCCCTTTCATCGTTTCTCCTCCTTTCCCTAACCATCATTCTCTCTCCATTATTACAAAGTTTCTGTCTACTCTCTTTATAGGGCAGTTAAATTATTTTTTCTTTCTTTCTCTCTGTTTTTGCCGAGTGAACACCTTTCGGTGTCAGTGTGTCCTTCCACATTTCTTCACAAGGGCTTCATCTTTCAGCTTCAGTATGGATTACTGGGGTCTGTCTCTAAACAAAGGCATTTCCCTTGTCCCCCAGCTCACCACGCCCCTCAAAAAAAAACAAACATTCTGATCTTCGCTGTGAAATGAATCTTTTTTTTCCCTACTGTGTAGTAGACAACTCTCACCCTGAGCTCACAGTCAGATTTTTCCAGAGGAGTAAAAGTAGCTCATGTGCAAATAATACTATTTTTCTCGGTGAAAAGTAGTAGATCAGATAGAGGAATTACTTAACTCAGATTACTCAAAAGCATTTCCTGAAGCAAATAAGTTAATTATTTAACACTAAATTTTGTTGAATCTGGTTATCAGTGAGCTATTTTTACCAATCAAGGAGAAGGATATACTGCCTAAATTGGTACTAAGCAATTCATGTGAAATCAAACTTGCTCACATGAACTAGTTTAAAGTAAAGGATGCATTATACTATCTGTGGTCTGTTTATACCTTCGCTTAAGTAAGCACATTGCTGTAGGTTCCAGTGAGCTGAACTTTGCCTCCATGTATTTCTACTCGGGGCTAAAATATTTAGGGAATATGTTTTGAATTATGTTTCCGTTGTTTGAAAACCAGGAATGCTGAATGGTAGCCAAGTTCGAGGGTGGCTTGTGTTTTCCTCACTGCCTCTTCTCTTTGTATAAGGTGCCAGTTTCCTTCTTAGCTTTTCATATAAAATCCTAACATACCAAAGATCTATCAATTACTCTTGCTGCACCAAAACTATACCCATCCTCAAAAATACATAGGAAGGGGAAAGAAAACTTATCAAAGTTAGTGACTATTTTCATGCTATTTAAATATGTTTAAAGGAACATAATGAAATGAATTTCACCATAACTCACCTGCCTCCACATCCCCAATCCCATGTGGGGTTCTTGAGTAGGATTTTGGGAGCAAATGAAGAAGGACAGTGATGCCGTGATCCAGGCTGCCTCTGGGGTCTCCCCAGCACTTGGATAGGCACCTGGTATAAAGTAGGTCTCAGTCTGAGCCAGCTGAGTGGGTGAGCGACTCACAGGCATCGAATGCATAACATCAGTGAATTAACAGCATTCTTTGTCGGACTCAGAGAATAAGCTGAGAGCCCTGTGGCCTTCCCAGCCTCACATACTATTTTGATATTGGGGTCATTTCTGGGAATGTTATTCTGTACTTCACAAAAGGCTAGTACAATTCCAGGGTTAAGCAACTTGCCCTAGGGAAATTTTATGATAAAATATTAGGAAAAATATTTAAATGCCCAAAATGACATAGCATTGTCCTTTGGTATTTAGATAATATATGGCTGTAATTTTCTTACTTTATATGTTTTCTACATTTTCCACCGTGTGTATGCACTACTATATAATAAGAAAAAGCAAATGTTTAAGAGAAAATCTCTCTTCTCCAGATGTGATTTGGTTAGAGGATGAGTCAGATACATATAATAAGAGAATGTAAAATACATGTGTCCATAATTCACTCTTTAAACTCAAGAACAGGAAACTCAGGAGTGAAATAGATTAAGAGAATCCAAGATACTTGTATTCAAGATGAGCAAGTGGGAGTGTCCTCAACAGAATTGGTGATAATCTATAATGCAGGGATTAGATGTGATAATGAGGGTACAAAGACAACATGAAGCTGAAAATGCCACGTGGCAAGCACTGAGTAAAGGGCAGTTTACTGTGATTATGCCAACATGTGTGGTCAATTCCCAAGCAAATGATTGTGTAACCTCTGCTGGAGGGAGAAATCTTCCAGCCTTGGCTGGAGAAGGGGGCGGATCCAGTGTCTGTATTTTTTTAAATGTGTACAGGTGCTTCTCATGTGCAAATTGATATCCCTGCACGAGAACCATAACCACACAGAAAACCCAAAAGACCGAGGTCGTTGATGGGTTGCCGACAGCCCAAGCTTTTCTGCCACAGAAGAGTGGTTCCTCTCAGGAAGACTGAGCAAGAGGCTCAGAGCCTTAGCTAAGGACAAGCCAGTCGGGGCTTCTAATACGACCTGATGCCATCGACGGGGGAGGGCAGGTCAGCACAAGAAGGGAGCGCCAGGTGAGTTAACATGGAAGTTTCATCCTGGATCCAAACCGTGATGGATTTGGATCCCGGAGGGTAAAAGCCCTGCTTCCCTGGGGCATGGACCGGATTCCACAAGAGGCTGAGACAGGAAGTATGAGGCAGAGAAAAATTCCCCCAGGAGAATCCCGAGTCTGGGTGCCAGGGAGGGTGATGGACGAGCGCGGTCCCAGCGCCACGCTCACCGCAGGGCTCTGAGGGGCTGTGGAGCTGCGCGCTCCCGGCCGGACCTCAGACCTGACTGCAGCGCTCTGGGCTGCGGCCTGGGGAGCGGCTTCAGCAGCAGGCTGTCTCCGTCATTCTCGTAGGTGCTGCAGTGTCCCCCACCACTGTGGCCACAATGTTCCCAAGCCAAGTGTCTAAGTGACTTCAACCCTATTTACAGGTGACCACAGCTGGTTAGCCTGTGCTGCTCAAAAGGAAGATCCCACATGTGGTTTTGATGTGTTAGGGGGGTTTCTGATACCTGGCCTGCTTTGAATCGTTTCATCCTGACAGCAGCCTGGGCAGTGGAAGTTTCATCTCCCAAATTTATTTCAACTTTTTTTGTTGAAAGTACAGTTGGTTTACAATATTGTGCTAATTCTTGGTGTACAGCATAGTGATTCATTTATACATGCATATATGTATATTCATTGTCATATTCGTTTTCACTATAGGCTATTAAATGTTATTGAATGTAGTTCCCTGTGCTATACAGTAGGACCTTGTTGTTTGATGCAAAAATTACTAGACAAAGTATTTGCAGACTAAACATAGCCATGTATGACAGAGTAGAGTTTATCTCAGGATTTAAATGTGGCTTTGATCTCCAGGATGTCTTTATCAACTTATCTTAAGTAAGGAGCCTGTGGACCACTTCTCAGAAAAATGTTTTAAAATCATAAGATTTAGAGAATAAAGAAGGAAGATAATTATACTGAGAAGCAGATATCAAAATATAGAAATGGGCATTTGTGATACAGTAATATCTGAATTATTGGAAGAACGTGTTGAATAAGAGGATCCAGTGGTGGGTCTACTGACCGCAACATTCTGCCACAGCAGTGAGTGTAAATCAACATCTGAGATCTGCAACAATTGCATTTGGAATGTAAATAAAGTTAAATAACAAATAAGCCATGAAGTGTGGATTCAGATTCAGGGGTATCTCGAGTCCATATCCCCACCCCTTCCCAGAGCTCCCTGCTCTTCCCCTAATGTTATTGAAAGAGGTGGGGAAAGTCTGCGAAGTGAAGGTCATGTTCCATTGCAAAGAAATCTCAAAGCAAACCTGGGAGCGTGACCAGGGAAAGGTTAATGCTGAGAACAGAGACCGTGGGAAACCAAGCAGTGGCAGCTCTTTACAAGTCACATCATGTACTCTGTGTGTGTCCACGTGTGTGTGCATACAGACGTGTGGGCATGTATGTGTGTACACCTGCCTTTCGTGTGAAGCTGCCTCACTGTCCAAATTTGAAATCCGCCAAAACGTGCAGTGCAGTCAGCCGAAACTCCGCCAGATGCTAAGTTGTCTGTTGTTGCTCTGTCTCTTCTGCTGAACTCCACGAGTAAACCACGCGCCAGCTGTTGCTTTCAGGGACAACAGCTCTGTAGGCTACAGGTCCATGCCTTGTTTCACTGCCAACTCCGATTTCATTTCAGGACAAGTTGCCATTTGAAAAAGGGGAAGCATTCAGTTGGCCCACAAGCCTCTGAGTGAGGAAAAAGATACACTTTTAAGACAGCATCCAGGAGGGGGCACAGCACTGTGTTGTGAGTTGAGGCTATGTTTCTTTCAAGCTCTGCACAGACTGTGAGGCGGCAGGTCACTTCTTTGGCCCTTGATCTGTTCAGCTTAAATTAGGGTCTTGGACCTGTTTGATCCAACGTTAGAGTATCACTTTTCTGCTCGGTGACCCTCCATGGCTCCGCAATTCCTTCACAGGGAAAAATGCCCACATCCTCACTGCAGTCTCTTAGGCTCCACCCCCAAAACCACCACTTATTTCCTATTCACTCTGGCCCACACCAGTCTCCATGCTGTCTGTCCAGCGTGAGGGACCTCCAGGCCTGTGATCACTCTTCCCTCTGCCCCTCCTCTGCCCACTCCTTGGCCTCCGTCTTTGACTTATTCAAAGATCACTGCCCCATCCCCACTCCTCCCTACCACACATTCCTCGCCCTCCTTTATTTTCCTCTGCAGCACTTATCACCAGCTCACAGACCCTGTATTTCTTTCTTTTACTTACTTTCTCTGACGATTTCCAGACTGGAAAGGCCATGGTGGATAATAGCAGAGAAATGGGGAGGGGAAGACAAATGAGGGAAGGTATCTTCTAAAAGCTTATGTGCCCACCTGAAAAGGAGGTAGGAGAGAAAGTAGTAGTCGTTACAATTTTGCTAAACCCAAGGTACGTAGTCAGGACTAGTTTTCACAATATTTGGGGGTAGGGAGGCAGCAATAAAAAGAAATTTATCCTGAAAACAAGAAATTAAATTCTTGGGAAGATGATGTGTTCAGCTTGAAATGTCAGTAATAATTTAATGACCTTGATCTGACAATATCCTGCCTTATAATTTGATCTGTTTGGCAGCTGGGTCATGAATCTAATGGTACCACAGTTTCGGGAGCAGAACAGACCACCCCACGATGGGAACGGGACAAACATCTGTATCCCATGGCAAACTGGGGTTATTTTATGAATACCTTGAAATGGGAAAGTCATCAGTGGAGATTTCTGTGCTGTCGGTTATACTAGTGTATGTTTTGGGTCTCAGAAGCATCGGTTACCGAGAGAAACAATGACCTAGCATACCGAAATGGAGCCCCCTTTTCTCCATTAGATGCAATTAGGCAATCAGGCTTTCAGAAGGGGTGCCTCTGTGTATGTTTGTCAATATTTATGTTGTACAAAGCTGAAGATTTACTGCCAAGGAATGAAATGGAAAACTCATTCAGGTATGTCTCCACCATTGACTCTCAGATCCTTCAGGTCAAGTCGTCTAAGGATGAACTCAGAACCGTTACTAGATGTGACTCAGCTCGGGCTGTAGCCCGTGTAGCACAGCTGTTGGCTGATCTCCTTCTAAACAGAGTCATGTGAGCCCACCAGCCTGTGCAGAAAGCCCACAAGAGCATCCTGCCTCATGGAAGCAAGGGTCACAGGGGCACCCCTCCCACAACTCACACCTGCCTTTGACATTGTTCCTATTTCTTCTGGCCGATGGTTTCTGCCTGGCTCCTTGAGTGACCCCATGGCACATCACTGGCTTGAATTCAGGATGAATTTGCTGATCTGGAGTATCTGATGAGCACAGGTCCTTCCTTCTCAAATATCTTTGTCCATTTCTGTACATTTCCTTGGCCTCTGTTTCTCTTTGGCTGAACTTGGTTTTGAGCTCTCGGTTGCCCTTAAATGGTTGCATCTCAAAATAGATTTCCATAGGAAACATCATCTTTTCTATTATGCATGGTGCACTTTTATCTTCTAGAAGGCAGATGATGTGCACGTTTTGCTTCTGAGCCCTTCCAGCTCACCACTGCCTTGAATTAGTTTTTTTTTTTTTTTTTTAAGCTTAGGAGACAGGAAAGGATTTTGGTCAATAGGCTTTGCATTTATGCATGCGGGTTCATGTCTGCAAAGGCACCCCATTGTGCTTCCTGTTTATAAGTCTACAGATAGAGGGAGTTTTTTTTTTTCTCCTAAATTACATTCTATATATAAAATAATTGCTTTTAAAAATATACATTATACATGGAAACGCATCTGGTTTCCTCAGTGAGTGAAAGGTCATCTTGTGGCAACTTCAGTCAGCTATGATTTGTGGCCTGGTGTCTGGTTTGAGCTTCATCTTTGCTTTTGTTGTGTTTTGTGACCAGGTTCCATTAAGGGTGCAGCTGCAGTCCATGGTGTAGACGTTATGTTCGTTTATTCTGCTTATTTTCAAAAGGACTATAAGCCAATGACCTGTTATTCCAAAATGAGTCATAATCATAAATATGTCTTATTGGGGCTATTATCAGCATTAATAATAACAACAACAATCTGGGGGCAGCATATCATTTGGTAGTTTAACACACATGAAAAAAGCCTTGGAAAAAAGTTGTTCTAGTTAAGTCAAATAAAGGTCATTGAAAGGAAAACTTGTACGCTTTGGGGAGAAATTGATAGGACATTTAGAACATTACAGTCTTATTAAAATAACAATTAAATAATTAAGCCTCCCCCTACCCTGCAAAACACGATGGAGTAACAGCTATTCTAGAGGGATTTTTCAGATTTATTCATTTTCCTATTATCCAAATAATCCCTAACGAATTAGAAAATTCAATCCATATCTGAGAGTAGGCAGTCTGTTATTCTGTATTCAACGCTGGAGTGAAACTAATTTTGGGTTCTTTTCGTTCATGGGAGATAGAATTTCCAAGTGCTTTTAGAATTATTTTTGTTCCTCTAAAATAAAGTGCCTTTGGGAGTGATGTGACCTCAGTTTCCTCCTCCCAGTTTTCCCCATGATCATTAATGACACCCCACCTGCCTTCTTAGTTATGCCTCTTAGCTGCTGAAGGGGAACAGCTTCTGACAGATGACCGGGGAGCCCTCCACCTGTGCTACATTAGGCCTCGCACCCAGACACCAACACTAGTCTCCTTCGCCTGAAGTACATTTCTCTGCTTTTCTGCCTGGAAGGACACTTGCCAAGCCTTGGCAGGAACCCCTCCATGTTTTAGAGATTTTCTGCTCTCCTCTCTAGGCATGAATTGCACTTGATTCTTTTCTTGATGGTGCGTGATCGTGTCTGCGTCCATCGTGCTCCCCGGCTGCACTGATCCTGTCGGAGGCAGTAGTCAGGCTTTTCACCTTCCCGTCCATGTGTGGAGCACCACAGCCTGGACCCTGGTTCTCATACGTGTTTAAGTGACTTGAGCTTGGAGTTTCCACACACTCACACACAACTGTTAGATGACTTGGCGGTAACATTGCCCCAAGGCCCCCACAAGGTTCTATATGGCATATGTTCTTTTCTGAGTGAAATTTCTTTTATTTGTTTTAGTGAATGCCCCACTATCATTTGAGATTATTAGAGTAACCCTGAGTGGTTAACCACAATAGCTCTCCCCCCACCAGTGAATGATCCTGCTGTCTGAGAACTCAGACATGGGACATAAGAGAAATAAACTATCAGCCTTAAAATCTGGAAGCCGTAAGATACCGTTTTGTACTTAGAGCACCCACAGCACAAACACCAGTCTCTCGAGAATTTGGCGCTGCCTTCCCAGAGGGTGGGTGCCGTAAGTGAAATGCAGTGAGTGAGGCAGTGAGAGTTCTTCGTCTCTGGTACTGCCTTTTCCACCCTTGCTGTCTTAACATGATCTTCCCTTCTTGTATTATTTTCTCCATTTAATTTACTGCATTTAATATCAGTTGATCTTCAACATCTACTTGTACCCGCCCCCTCCATTCCCTCTCTATCCAGTGCAATTCCACCCACGCCTCTCCTGCGCCATCCAGGACCAGGCCTGTCTGCCCCACGCCCTCACCTCTCTTCTGTCTGCCCACCACCTGCACTGAAAATTCCTTAACTCCGCAGAATGAACTTTCCAACCTGGCAGCTGACTAAATGGGGGGGGGGGATTCTAGACCTCTCATCTCTTTACTGATTCATTCATTTATCCATCCAACAAACAATGAGCACCTGCTATGCCAAACACCGTATCAACTGCTGGGGAGACCAAGACAGGTAAGACTTGGTGTCTGCACTCCCCAGGCCAGGCGAGACTTGGTGAGTAGTTGATGGATTGCTAAGCAGGTGAACACAAATTGGACTTCCTAGAGCTGGAAATATTTGAACTGAATCTTGAAAGGTGAAAGGAAGTTAGCTCTCTAATGTGTGGCAGAGGGAGTGGACACTTCATGCAGACAGGTAGAGACATATAAGAGTACATGGCATGAAGCGGCTTGCCCACACTGAGGAACAACAAGTAGGGCTAGAACAAAGGATCCATAGGTGGGAATATCTGGTGCACAAGGCCTCTGTCACGATGGGCCTTCTGTACTTAGACTTGAATGTATCCTTAAAGAAACAGGGATATATTGGGATAGTTGTAAGCAAGAGAATTACATAATGTTTATGTTGAAGAAGATCTGGTAATTCTGGCAGCAGAATGGAAGATAGTATTTTGGGGGGAGGCCCATATTTTGGGGGGAAAGGATATTTTGGGGACCACCCCAGGTAACCCAGACAAGTGGCACACGCCTGCAGAGAGGCCCTGGGCAGAGGGAGAGAGACGTGGGCGGCAGAAGTGGTGACTGCTGCAGAGGGGACTGCAGGGCCGGGGCGGCGGGCTGCAGAGCTGCTGAGGTGACTTTCCAGGGACCTATCTGGAGAGCGGATCTGCAGGGGGAGTGTAAGGGGAGGAGCTGGTTTCGAGGAGATGGTTCTGTGTGTGGCATTTTGATTGCGAAGTTTCTATGGGACATCTGAGGGGTGATGTCCGTTGTTAAGCTGGATTCACCAGTCAGGAGCTCAGAGGAGCTGTGGGTGAGGCCGTGGGGGTGATTCAGTCCTGCCAAGCGGAGGATTGAAGACGAGGCCCTGGGGAAAAGGGCCACGTACATGGTAAATGGGAGAAGAGAAATCTACCAAGAGAAAGAAGAGTAGCAGAGCAGTTGGGAGAAAACTAGTTGAGGCAACACAGAGAAGGCTGTAATCTGGCTTAAGAGGGATTTGAACACTGACTAAAAGGAGCATAGTGAGAAAGGGGGGTGTGTGGGGCAAAAAAGCAAGAGCTAAAGCCCACCTTTAATTGCCAAGACTGGGGAAAAGGAGGAGGAGGACTATACTTAGGTAGACTTTAAAAAACAGATCTGTGTGTATCTGTGTGTGTGCATATGTGCACACACAGTTTTCTGTCTGGGCTTTTTAAATTTATTTAAGTAAAACAAAAATTAAGGGGAGAACACATTCCACTGAGAGGAAAATACTTGTCCACGGCAAAAGCTTCCTGGTAATCAAATAAACAGGAGCTGAAAATGCCCACTGGTTTGAAACACGCAGCCACCGGCAGTGCAACTCCTTTCTCAGTGCCGCAGTGAGGGCCGTGGGGGATGCAGGGCTCTGAGCCCTGGAGGAGTCATCAGCGCAGGTACTCCTCCAAGAAACTGGACTTTAAAGGGAAGAAGAAAGTGTAGAAAGTATCAGAGAGCAATACAGGGCCGTGAGAGAGGCTTGGGCGAGGGTTAGTTTTGTTTTCTAGTGGGCGTTTCTGGCCTTGCTGAGTTGCTAGGCCTTTGCTGTTGTTGGTCGTTGTTCCAAAAGCTTTTTAGAAAGTTCTTCTCACTTGAATATCTGAACAGATTAAATCATGTTGGGTTACTTCTGGTGTTTTATTTTTAATTAAAAAAGTATCTGGAATTTATTTTAATGTCAAAAGTGAGGACGCTGTGCCAGGCCTTCTAATGATTTAGCTAATTACACCAGTACTTGATTCCACTGATTTTAAGTGTCAGTTTTATAATATTACTAAAATCTCATAAATATCCACGTCTATTCTTGAAATGTACTATATTTCATTCATACTCTCAGTGAACTATTTCTACACTGTTTCCATGACCATAGATTAATATCTCCTAGAGTTGGTCCTATTGTATCCTTTTCCAGAATGTCCCAAATACTAGAAATTCAAACATCGCTCCTCAGTAATTTATTTGTATATTTGTGTATATTTCTGGAAGAGTATTAGTGTCACCTTTCAGAATTTTTTCTTAAATCCATTCGGGATTATTAAATAAATTTGCTTTCAGATTCTAAATTTATTTTGGAGAAAAATGTTCTATGTCCCCCAAACTTGAGTCTGCCCAATGAAGAGTATGGTGCATTCTAATGTTCATTGAAACATCTTTTTTTTTTTCTTTTCTTTTTTTAAGTCATTTATCAGAATCATCTTAACATGTTTCCTTAATTTATTTCTGAATAGTCTGTGCCTTTGTTGTCATTATAAATGATCACTTTTCTGGGTTTTGAACTAGGTTGATAGGTAATAAAGTCTTAATTTTTGGCTTGTCTTGAATAAGAAGGAGATCTGACAGTGTGGGGCCCCCTTTCCAATATGGTGACTGTGAGCAGTGCATCTCATTAGGATGTCCACTTGCCAATTTGCCAGTGGCTGCACCCACTCCACACATTTCTGCTACTTACCTGCCCCCCATAGGCAGATGAGTTCATGTAGTCTTAGGTGGGTTATGGACACAGATACTGACATCACTGCTGCCACGTTGCTGACCCTGTGGCATCAGTAACTCTGGTTCTTGCTCTCTGACCTCCCTGGATATGACAGCTCCTTCTGGGCTGTGGACATGCTGCATCTTTCCAGCACTGTCGGCTTTTCTGCAACACAACCCTGCCACTCAGGTCAGAAGCAAATGTCAGCTCCTCCTACCCATCCACCCCATCCACGGTCTTGCCGTTCCTGGCCAGAGTGGTCCCTACCCCTTGACTTAGCAGTGACCTTAAAGGGACTATAAATTTGCCTCTTATCCACTGTCTTACTTACATACCTGTTCTAGTTTACTTTAAAGTTCTGCCAGTTAAGAGGGGAGGGTCTAAAAGTCTTTTAGATCTCTGGCCTGATCATTTCTAACCGCTCCCCCACCCCATGGAACAGCTTACCACAGATCTCTGCTGCCCCATCTGTAGCAATGCTCTGTAAATTACAGACAGAGGGAAAAAAAACTTCTAAGCCACCACCATAACTTTGACTTCCTGTGACCACACAGACCATAAATATATCAAGATAAATATTCCTGAAGAAGGATATTTTGCTTATGAAGACACTTTAATTGCATACTTTTCTGTGACTTGTAGTAACTTCATAGACTCTCTGAATGTGCTGCTCTCACCTTCCCAGACTCAAGGGAGCTTGCTCACTTGCCTATCTTCAGTGTATTTCCTCCAACATTCTCTATGCATAGCTTTCCCAAAGGTACATTTCTTATTTCTATTTAAATTGTTAGATACATCCAAAATATTCTTTTTTTTAATCCTCAATTACAAATCATCTTCCAAGATTGTATTATTTCAACACTGAGAGTGAATAATATGCTTCAAGAATCCCAAGTTTATTACCGGCAAATAACTACGGTTGGTTAAAGGTTTTTAAGTATCTTATTCGTACTAAGGGTATATACGTGAAAGAAACAGGTTGCAATTAGTCTTCTTCCCAGGGATCTTATATTTGTCTTTTGTTTGGATTCTTTCACTGTTGAACATTATTATTACAATGAATGTCTTTTCTCTTTGGGATTTAGTTCACCATTTGCCCCTCTCTCTTTACAGGAGTAAAGGAATTGATGTCCTTCCATCCATCCACCACTCCATGATGTGTGTCCATTCCTTCAACAGGTATTCAGTTTGGGTTCACCACCTTATCTGTGGCCTCTTTCCAGTGGACCCTCTGTTGGCTCTGGAGAAAAATATATGGGAAATCAGAGTGGGTACGTGGAAACTTGACTACCCAGTGCAGACGCATGGTGCCAGAAAAAGCCCAGGACGTCGCAGCGTGGCAGCCCACCATGCAAGGAACGGCAATTCTGGCTGTGGTGGACCCATGCGAGTAAAAAGGCTTCATGGGGTGAAGACCTTGAAGAGTCCAAAAATGCATTGGCGTTGCTTCCTAAGGAATCCAGTGTTGGGTATTGTTTAATATGGGAGGGAGATGCTAACACTATCATCGTTATAAACAACATAGTTGCTGTAACTGTAGTTGTTATTATTTTAATATATTTTCTTTATAATTATTATTTGTGACTTACAAGAGCTCTTACAGAGGCAGTTGTTAAGAAGCGTGGCCATTATACTGTTGCTGAAGTGTTAATTCAGTAGAAGCGTGGTAATAGCATTAATAAGTACTCTCTCTTTTGATCCTCACATGACTCTAAAGGTCACCCAGCAGTGCTTGTATAATGGAGATAGAAATCTATCAGTTTAGGAGTTTGTAGAACCTAAAATAAGAGCAGTCATTCCACCGTATTTGACCATATAGTCCAGAGTATCAGTTTAAGTAGGAACTACTTGATGAGGCCATATAAACCCTTGTGCATCCCCAATCATTCATTACCTTCCTGGTCCCCTGGGGCAGAGGTTCTTCCAGAAGGTGGCCCCATCTCTCCTCCCCACTGCACTCTTGGCCTTTGCTACCCACTGTTGGTCATTAGCTAAACATCCTCATGTCCTGCAGGTGTCTGAGCTGTGAGGGAACAGAACTCAGCTGCTTACAAACTTTATTGACTATGACCAGTCCGAACAGTCTCTCTCCTTCCCTGCCCACACCCCCAAAGGGCAACAGGGGGCTCACAACCACAGCGATTCCCATGCCAGCCCATCAGGGCGCTTTCTTCCCTAGAAATATTCTTACAACCAGGGCTGTTTCCTCCCTTACTTCACTGCCAGTTTTACTCCTAGGTTACAGTCCACAACAAAAGGCTATCCCAGTTTGAATTACTTAATCAAGTCAGATTGATCCTGAGTATATGGCACTTTCCCATGAGCACTCATAGAAACAGAATAGGGCCTGGCAGTGGCTGCGGGCCAGGTTCCTGGGTGAGGGGACTTGCTGGGCCCTTCAGGTTCTGTAGCCTGGCCCGAGCTCAGCTCCCAGCACGGCGCCTTCCCATCTGCATGATTTCGGGCCAGTCTTCAAAAGTTCAGAGCTTCATTTTATCATCTGCAAACAGAATAATTCCCTGCTGCATATTTTAAGACAGTTATGTACCACAAAGGGTGCTTAGGGAATACAGTGAGTCAATGCGTGGATGTCACACAACATGGTCCTCAGGGAATGTTAGTTATCTTCATTATGCACCATCGATAAAATTGGCTGCACAGACTTGGCCAGGTATGAAAGCTACAGGCACAAGAATTTGACAATGTGTCAGTGTCTGAATCATAGTCACAATTTTACACAGTAAAACAGGCTACCCTGGGACCACCCAGCTTTTAGTGCACCCAACTCCCCACCCCAAGAACCCTCAATTTATCTGATTTGCTTGCTACCCCTACTTTTTGGAGAAAGTTGGCAAATCACACACAGTCAATGACTGCTAGGTTATGTCCATTCCCATTCGCTGAAATTGCCACATTTTCAGTATCCACTGTGCTGCAAAACACAGACTAATGTTCAGAAATATGACAGCAAGGCATTTCCCGTTCCACAGTCAGAGAAGTATGAATGTGTCATGTTTAACATGCCATATGACACTAAGCAAGGCAGGAAAACAGGCTCCTGTGCTTTAAGAAAATTTTTAGCAATGACGTTTGAAACTAAATGTGTTTTTGTTTGACCTTCAGCTAACCAGATAGTTCAATTGACTCCTATGACCCATTACTCAGGTGTCCTGGTTTGATTGTATTAGGCAATTTTTCCTCATCTCCCCAGCATGACTTTGCTCCATCAGCACAGATGGAGTGTCTCCAAGGCTGCTCCGTGTGCATGGGCGTGTGTATGCACACATGAGCACCCACTGATTGGTGCCACTGATTCATATCCAGGAGATGTCCTGTCTTATAAGTCAAGCATTGCTTTATTATATCCCAGAAAACTGCTTTTAGATCATTGATTGAACTATAGACCATCCTCTTGCCCACATTAGGAAGTGACATCTTCCAAGACACAGGTCCTGTGTGCTTGTATATATGTATAAGTAAGAATTAAATATGCATGTCATCCCCTCACATATTTAATTTGTGCCTTCCCAATTGAATGTGCACAGTAAAGGCTAACTTCCCATAACAGGAGAACTTTTAGGAAGAAAGAAGAAGGAATTAGCCACCAGGGAGAAGACAGGACTTCAAGCAGGAGTTTGGTATAAAATCATTTATTCTAAAGCTGCTCTGGCTCAATAAATAAGTGGAATTGACATTGTTGTATCATGCCAGAGCATCTGCTATTGAAGACCGGTTTTAATTTACTTTGATATAAGTGGCAAATTGTGTCGGAACAGCATGGGAAATGAAGCACACTGCATCTATCTGTACTCCTGAAGCGTGTCTCAGAGCTGCTCAGTTTTGAGGAAAAGTATCTTGTCTGGAGACAATAGAATTATTTTCATTGTTGGAATTTTTGTAGCTTCCAGTAGCACATCAGCAGGTGATTCTGTAAAAGTCTAGAGTTGACTTAAGTAGCAGGAAATTTTAGCCTATTGAAATCAGGAGAAGTGAAATATCTTTTCCTACCACCACCACCACCACCACCAGGCAAGCACGTGTACACCCAGAGAGATTTCACATCAGAGGGAATGACAAAGCTGGCTCTGTTACCAAGGCTAAACTTGTTCTGCACACTGCATAGCAGTGATAAAAAAATAAATCAGGAGACAAGGTTTTGGGGCAAGGAATAGTAACTTTATTCAGAAAGCTGGCAGACCAAGAAGATGGGGGACTAATGTCCTGGAGAATCATCTTGCCCAACTCAGAATTCAGGCTCCTTTTAAACTAAAAAGGGGAGGGGGTGTGGTTGGCTGTGCAAACTTCTTGCTGCAGGCATTCTTTGTTCTTGCAGCCGTCCATGTGGGTCAGGCTGTAGTGTCCCTGTAAACCTCCAACAAAACAAAGGTTATTCTCTGTTTTGCAACTTGCCATCTCTGCGTAAGTGCAGAAGTGCTAACATCCTTAAAGGTCAGAGCCCCGAGAATAGGCTTTCCTGTAGGTTTTAGGCTAAAGGCAACGTTGTTTTACAAAAGGTGCAGAGCCAGCAAGATTAAGCCTGGAAAACAGGGCGCAGTGCTTCAAACTGAAGGAACAGATCCAATGTGGTGTCAGATTTGTTCTCTATTACAGTTCGAGTTAGGGGAAATTTTGCAGCAGAAAATCCCCTCAGTTGTTTTTCTTGCTTTGCCTGAGATCTTGTTTGTTGGCTTGTGGTCTCATGGTGTCAAAACCGTATGTTCAGATGAATACTATTAAAATCATATGGTGCAGAAAACAGATCTGTTCTGCTTCAAAAAATGACTGAAACATTTAGCTTTGTTTATTCCCATAGAATTTGGATTGAATCTATTCTCGACTTTCTTCTTCCTTCAAACCAGTATTTTACTGGAGGGTTTAAAGCTCAAATTAAGGAATTTTGGAAAAGACTCATGTAATTCATAAGAGCTTTACATCCGAATTTAAGACTGACCCATATTTATACTTTTAATCAAGGAACACAATAAACTTTGTTAGTTGATCATTTACGACATTTTTAACTTTGTCCATGTAATCTTTTAGAAGTTGAGAGGCTTAGACACTTGATCTAACAAAACAGGTATCATTGCTTGACTCTGTGAATGAAAGAATCCCAGTAGAGTTTCCTGCAAGTATATTTTATTAAAAATAATAAATAATTCTTGCTCTCTAATAAAGCAACAGACAGAAGCACATACTGAGTGTTTAAAATAAATCACACTATGGGTTAAATTATCTAAACAAGTCAAGATATTATAGGGAAAAAGTATGAACTTGAAGGAAAATACATGTTGTGCATTTAATATCTTATATTTAAAAAGCAAATGATAAAAAAAACCAATTTTTAAAACATTTTTCTACAAAGGAGTTATATAAAGCCAACTAATTTTCATAAGAGTTACATAAACAAAAGGGCTATCTAAATCTACATTATTAAAGATTAAATTATACCAAATAGATCTCCAAGGTTGATTGATTTTCATGGTATTTATAATTTTTGAAATTATAACTGACATATAACATATCCAAGCAGCTCTCCAGTTATCCACAGTACCCTAGACTACAGTTATTCTTACTGTACTTAAAAAATGTAATAGGCAAGGTACAGGCCCTTGCTTTTGGACTGCCACTGGAATTCTGGATATTCCCTTAGGTTAAAGACCAAAAGCAAACTAACTATTCTACCTAAGACAGTTGCTCAAAGACTTTAAGACATTCATTATATATATCCAGTTACAGGAAACAATTAAGATTTCTGAACTTTAAAAAAAAGAAATCTACTGCTGAAAACGAAACTCTGCCATGTCTGCTGGCCATAACTATAAAGGCTCTAAATTAATGCTCCCTTTACTGATTTCCTCCCAGCACAGGCCATGATCACCGCTTTCACATTCCCTTTATGCTAGATGAACGAACGCCTCTCCACAAGCTCAATTCTGAGAGTTGAATGTGTGTGAAAGCCGTCAATCACCTAGCTTGTTGGGAACAAACAATTTCTTTTCAGTGGGAAACTACACTACAAACATATATGGGGAGGTACTAGCTCCAACTCGGTTTTACACAGAAAACTGCGTGAACTTCAAACTGGCACTAAGAAACATAGTGAGAAGTCACAGTAAGTATTTCTATGGCTCCTCATTCCCTTTATGCTACATTAACGAACGCGTCTCCACATGTTCAATTCTGAGAGTTGAATGTGTGAGTAATCGGTCAATCACCTATCTTGTTGGGAATACAACGTTTCTTTAGATTGGGGATCTAAGCTACATACATATATATGGATAGGTAGTAGCTCCAAAACGGTTTTACAGTGAAAACTGCATGAACTTCAAACCGGCCCTAGGAAACATAATGAGAAACCAGTGTAAGTGTTTCTATTGCTAACTATTCTATTTATGCAAGAGAAACGAAAGTCTGTACACATGCTCAATTCTGAGAGTTAAGTGTGTGTGAAAGCCGTCAATCACCTAACATTTTGGGAACACACAGATTCTTTTCAATGGGAAACAATTCTAAATACATATGTATGGATAGTTACCAGCTCCAACTCGGTTTTACAGTCAAAAGGGCATGAAATTCAAACGCCTAATAAGAAACATACTGAGAAACCAGAGTAAGTGTTTCTTCGGCAAAATATTCCATTTATGGTAGATGAACGAACGCCTCCCCACATGCTCAGTTCTGCGTGTTGAATGAGTGCAAAAGACATCTATCAGTTTGCTTGTAGGGTAAACACATTTTATTTAGAGTGTGGAACTTCAGCACATACATATATGTGGGAAGGTAGAGTTCCATCTTGCTTTTACAGTGAAAACGGGATGAACTTCAAATCGGCACTAGGAAACATACTGAGAAACCAGAGTATGGGTTTCGACTGCAAACCATTCCCTATATGCTAGATGAACGAACGTCTCAGCAGATGCTCAATTCTGAGAGTTAAGTGTGTATGAGAGCCGTCAATCAACAGGCTTGTTGGGAACACACAGTTTTCATTGTGGAAAATACACTACACACACATATATGGGGAGGTACTGTTTCCAAATCTATTTTACAGTGAAATCTGCATGAACTTGAAACCGGCACTCGGAAACATACTGAGAAATCAGACTAATTCTTTCTACTGTTCCCATTTCCTTTATGCTAGATGGACGAACGCCTCTACACATGCTCAATTTTGAGAGTTGAATGCGTGCGAAAGCCATCTATCATTTAGCATGTAGGGACACATCATTTCTTTTCAGTGGGGAACTATACTACATACATATATATGGGCAGTTACTAGCTTCAACTCGGTTTTACATTGAAAACTGCATAAATTTCAACCCGGCACTAGAATAATACTAAGAAACCAGATAAGTGTTTCTACTGCAATCCATTACCTTCGTCCTAGATGAAAGAGCACCTCTCCTCATGCTCAGTTCTGAAAGATGAAAGTGTGCGAAAGCCATCTATCACTTAGCTTGTAGGGAACACAGTTTCTTTTAAGTCGGGAAACACACACCATATATATATATGGGGAGGTACTATCTCCAACTAGATTTTACAGTGAAAATTGCATGAACTTCAATACGGCACTAGAAACATACTGAGAAATCAGAGTAAGTGTTTCAATTGTAACCCATTCCCTTTATGCTTGATGAACGAACGACTCCCACATGCTCAATTCTGAGAGATAAGTGTGTGTGAAAGTGGTCATTCCGGTAGCTTCTTGGGAACACACAATTGCTTTTCAATGGTATAATACACTACATACATATATATGGGGAGGTTCTAGCTCCAAATCTGTCTTACGGTGAAAACTGCATGAACTACAAACTGGCAGTTGGAAATAAACTGAGAATCCACAGCAAGTGTATCTACAGCAAACCATTCTCTTTATGCTTGATGAACGAAACCCTCCCCAAATTCTCAGTTCCGAGAATTGAATGTGTGTGAAAGACGTAAGTCACAAAGCTTGTCGGGATGACATAGTTTGTTTTCACTGAGGAACAACACTACGTAAATATATATGGGGAGGCACAATCTCCAAATTGCTTTTACAGTGAAAACAGCATTGACTTGAAACCGGCAGTATTATACTTAATGTGAAACCAGAGTAAGTGTTTCTAGTGCTACCTATTCTCTTTATGCTAGATGAACAAACGTCTCACCCCATGCTCAATTCTGAGATTCAAGTGTGTGTGAAAGACGACATTCACCTTGCTTGTTGGGAACACACAGTTCCTTTTTCGTTGGAAACTCAACTATATACATATATATCGAGTGTACTAGCTCCAAATAGGTTTTACAGTGAAAAAAGCATGAACTTAAAATCGGCATAAGGAAACATACTGAGAAACCAGAGTAAGTTTTTCTAGTGCAATCCATTTACTTTCTGCTAGATGAACAAACTTCTCCCCACATGCTCAAATTGGAGAATTAAATGTGTGTGAAAGCCATCAATCACCTAGCTTGTTGGGAACACACAGTTTCCTTTCAGTTGGAAGCTACACTACTTACATTTATATAGGGAGTTACTAGATTCAACTCGGTTTTACAGTGAATACTGCATGAAATTCAAAGGGGCATTGGAAAAATATTGAGAAACCAGGGTAAGAGTTTCTACTGTGATCAATTCACATTATGCTAGATGAATGAACGTCTCTCCACGTGCTCAATTCTGAGAGATAAGTGTGTATGAAAGCCGTCATTCACATACCTTCTTGGGATCACACAGTTTCATTTCAAATTGAAACTGCACTAACTAAATATATATGGGGAATTATGAGTTCCAACTAGGTGTTATAGTGAAAACTGCATGAACTTCGAAATGGCACTAGGAAACATACTGAGAAACCAGAGAAAGTATTTCTACTACAAAGAATTCCCATTAAGCTAGATGAACGAACGTCTCTCCACATACTCAATTCTGAGAGATAAGTGTGTGTGAAAGCCGTCTATCACCTAGCTTGTTGGGAACACACAATTTATTTTCAGTGGGAAACAAAACTACATACATAACTATGGGGAGGTACTAGCTCCAACTCGGTTTTACAATGTAAACTGGATTAACTTCAAACACATATTTGGAAACATACTGACAAACAAGGTGTGTTTCTACTGCAAACCATTCTCTTTATGCTAGATGAATGAACACCTCTCAACATCGTATGCTGTGAGTTTTGAATGTGTGTGAAAGCCATCTATGAATTAGCATGTAGGGAATACACAGTTTCGATTCAGTGGGTAAATACAGTACAAATATATGGGGAGGTTCTAGCTTCAACTCTTTTTTTACAGGGAAAACTGCATGAACTTCAAACCGGCACTAGGAAACAGACTGAGAAACCAGAGTAAGTGTTTCAATTGAAACCCATTCCCTTTATGCTTGATGAACGATCGTCTCTCCACATGCTCAATTCTGAGAGTTAAGTGAGTGTAAAAACCGCCAATCACCGAGCTTGTAAGGAACTCACATTCTTTTCAGTTTGAAACAACAGTAAGTACATATATATGTGGAGGTACTAGCTCCAACTCGGTCTCACAGTGAAAACTGCATGAACGTCAAACCGGCACTAGAAAACATACTGAGAAACCAAAGTGTTTCTACTGCACACCATTCCCTTTGTGCTAGATGAACGAACGTCTCTCCACATGCTCAGTTCTGAGAGATAAGTGTGTGGGAAAGCGGTCATTCCGATAGCTTGTTGGTAACACACAAATTCTTTTCAATGGTATACTACACTACATACATATATATGGGGAGGTTCTATCTCCCACTCGGTTTTATAGTGAAAACTGCATGAACTTCAAAGTGGCACAAGAAAACAAACTGAGAAAACAAAGTGTTTCTACTGCAAACCATTCCCTTTATGCTAGATGAATGAACGTCTCTACACATGCTCAGTTCTGAGAAATGAATGTGTGTGAAAGTCAACTTTCACTTAGCTTGTTGGAAACACACAGTTCTTTTGCGAGGGGAACTACACTACATACATATATATGGGGAGGTACTAGCTCCAACTCGGTTTAACAGTGAAAGCTGCATGAAATTATACCGGCACTAGGAAACTTAATTAGAAACCGGAGTAAGTGTTTCTTCTGCAAACCATTCCATTTATGCTACATTAAAGAACGTCTCTTCACATGCTGAATTCTGAGAGTTAAGTGTGTGTGAAAGTCGTCACTCACCAAGCTTATTGGGAACAAGCAGTTTTTTTTTTAATGGGAAAATACACTACATAAATATATATGGGAATTTACTAGCTCCAATTCAGTTTTACAGGGAAAAGAGCATGAACTTCAAAAATGCACAAGGAAATAAAATGAGATATCAGAGAAAGTTTTCCTACTGCCACCAAATCTCTTTAGGCTAGATGAACGAATGTCTCTCCACATGCTAAATTCTTAGATTTAAGTGTGCGTGTAAGCAGTCATTAACCTAGCTTGTTGAGAACACATAGTTTATTTTCAGTGGGAAACAACACTACATGTATTTATATATGGGGAGGTACAAGCTCCAACTCGGTTTTACAGGGAAAATTACATGAACTTCAAACCGACACTAGGAAACAAACTGAGAAACCAGAGAAAGTGTTCCTAAAGCAACCCTTTCTTTTTTGCTAGATGAAAGGACGTCACTCCGCGTGCTCAATTTTGAGAGGTAAGTGTGAGTGAAAACCGTCAATCAACTAGCTGTTGCGAACACACAGTTTCTTTAAAGTGGGAAACTACAATAAATAAATATATATGGGGAGGAACTAAGTCCAACACGATTTTTCAGTGAAAACTTTATGAACTTCATCCGGCACTAGGAAACATACTCAGAAACCAGAGTAAGTGTTCCTACAGCAACACATTCATTCATGCTGGATGAACGAACGTCTCTCCACATGCTCAATTCTGAGAGTTAATTGTGTGTCAAAACAGTCAATCACCTAGCTTGTTGGGAACACACAGTTTCTTTTCAGTGGGAAACTACACTACATACATATAAATGGGGAGGTAGTAGCTCCAATTCTGTTTTACAGTGAAAACTTGATGAACTTCCATCCGGCACAAGGAAACATACTCAGAAACCAGAGTAAGTGTTCCTAAAGCAACACATTCATTCATGCTAGATGAACGAACGTCTCTCCACATGCTCAATTCAGAGAATTAAGTGTGTGTTAAAGCCGACAATCACCTAGATTGTTGGGAACACACAGTTTCTTTTCAGTGGGAATCTACACAACATACATATATATGGGGAAGAACTAGCTCCAACTCTGTTTTACAGTGATAACTTCATGAACTTCAAACCAGCACTAGGAAACATACTGAGGAACCAGAGAAAGTGTTTACGAGAAACACTTTCAAACCATTTCAAACCACATTTCAACCATTCAAACACTTTACAAACCATTCCCTTTGTGCTAGATGAACGAACGTCTAAGCACATGCTCAATTCTGAGAGTAAAGTGTGTATGAGAGCCGTCAATCAACAGGCTTGTTAGGAAAACACAGTTTCCTTTCAGTGGATACTACAGTACAGACATATATATTAGGAGGTACTGATTCCAACTTGGTTTTACAGTGAAATCTGCATGAACTTCTAACCGGCACTAGGAAGCATACTGGGAGAGCAGAGTAAGTGTTTGCACTGTAATGTACTGCAACTCATTCCCTTTATTCTAGATGAACGCATGTCTCTCCTCATGCTCAATTTTGAGAATTAAGTGTGTGTGAAAGCTGTCAATCACCTAGCTTGTTGGGAACACACAGTTTCTTTTGTGTGGGAAACTACAATACATATATATATATATATATATGAATGGGAAGGCACTGGCTGAACTTTGTTTTACAGTGAAAATTGAATGAAATTCAAACCGGCACTAGTAAACATAATTAGACACCAGAGTATTTGTTTCTACTGCCACTCATCGCCTTTATGCTAGATGAAAGAACATCTCTCCACATGCTCAATTCTGAGAGTTAAGTGAGTGTGATATCCCTCAATCATTTAACTTGGGAACACACAGATTCTTTTCCGTGGGAAGCTACCTTACATACATATATATGGGGAGGTACTAGCTCCAACTCGATTTTAGAGAGAAAACTGCATGAATTTCAAACCGGCACTAGGAAACAGACTGAGAAACCAGGGTAATTGTTACTACTGCAACCCAATCCCTTCATGTTAGATGAGCGAACGTCTCCAAACATGCTCAATTCTGAAAGTTAAATGTGTGTGAAAGCCGTCAATCACCTAGATTTTTGGGAAAACACAGTTATTTTTTAGTGGGTAACTACACAACATAAATTTATATGGGGAGGTACTAGCTCCAACTATATTTTACAGTGAAAACTGCATGAACTTCAAACCGTCACTTGGAAACATACTGAGAAACCAGAGTAAGTATTTCTACTGTAACACATTCCCTTTATGCTAGATGAATGAACGCCTCTCTATATGCTGTGTTCTGAGAGTTGAATGCGTGCGAAAGCCATCTATCACTTAGCACGTAGGGAACACACAGTTTCTTTTAAATTGGGAAATACACACCATAAATACATATGGGGAGGTACTAATTTCAACTATATTTCACAGTGAAAAATTCATGAACTTCAAAACGGCACTAGGAAAAATACTGAGAAACCAGAGTAAAAGTTTCTACTGTAACCCATTCCATTTATGATAGATGAATGAATATCTCTCCACATGGTTAATTCTGAGAATTAAGTTTGTGTGAAAGCCGTCAATCCCCTAGCTTGTTGGGAACTCACAGTTTATTTTCTGTGGGAAAATACACTACATACATATATATGGATAGGTACTAGCTCCAACTCGGTTTTGCAGGGAAAACTGCATGTAATTCAAACCGGCACTAGGAAACATACTGAGAAACCAGATTAAGTGTTTCTACTGCAACACATTCCCTATATGCTAGATGAACGAACGAATATCTACATGCTCAATTCTAAGAGGTTAGTGCGTATAAAAGCTTTCAATCACGTTTCTTGTTGGGAACACACACTTTCTTTGTGTGGGAAAATACTCTACACACTTATATATGAGGACTTACTAGCTCGAAAACTGTTTTACCTTGAAAACTGCATGAACATCAAACCGGCACTTGGAAACATACTGAGAAACAAAGTAAGTGTTCCTACTGCTAACTACACCCTTTATGCTAGGTGAAAGGAAGTCTCTCCACATGATGAGTTCTGAGAGTTAAGTGTGTGTGAAAGCGATCAATCAAATAGCTGGTTGGGAACACACAGTTTCTTTTGAGTGGGGAAGAATACTACATACATATATATGGGGAGGTACTAGCTCCAACTATCTTTTACTGTGAAAAGTGCATGAACATCAAAGAGGCACAAGGAAACATACTGAGAAACTAGAGTAAGTGTTTATACTGCAACCCATTCCCTTTATGCTAGATGAACGAACGTATCTCCACATGCAAAATTGTGAGAGCTAAGAGTGTGTGAAATCCAGCAATCACCTACCTTGTTGGGAACACACATTTTCTTTTCAGTGGAAAACTATACTACATACATATAAATGGGGAGGTACTAGCTCCAACGCGGTTTCACGGTGAAAACTGCATGAACTTCAAACTGGCACTTGGAAACATACTGAGAAGCCAGAGTAAGTAGTGCAGTTTCCCACTGAAAAAATCTGTGTGTTCCCAACAGGCTAGGTGATTGACGTCTTTCCACACACTTAAGTCTAAGAATTGAGCATGTGGAGAGACTTTCGTTCATCTAGCTTATAGGGAATGGCTTGCAGTAGAAACACTTTCTCTGGTTTTTCAGTATGTGTCCTAGTGCCGGTTTGAATTACATGCAGTTTTCCCTGCAAAACCGAGTTGGAGCTAGTACCTATCCATATATATGTATGTAGTTTTCTTTCCCACTGAAAAGAATTGTGTGTTCCCAACAGGCTAGGTGATTGATGTCTTTCCACACACTTAAGTCTAAGAATTGAGCATGTGGAGAGACGTTCGTTCATCTAGCTTAAAGGAATTGGTTTGCAGTAGAAACATTTACTCTTGTTTCCCAGTATGTTTCCTAGTGCCGTTATGAAATTCATGCAGTTTTCACTATAAAACCGAGTTGGAGCTCATACATCCCCATATATATTTACATAGTGTATTTTTGCTCTGAAAAGAAACTATGTGTTCCCAACAAGCTTGCTGATTGAATGCTTACACACACACTTGTCTATGAAATGAGCATGTGGAGAGAGGTTCATTCATCTAGCATAAAGGGAACGGGTTGCAGTAGAAGCACTTGCTCTGCTTTCTCAGTCTGTTTCCTAGTGCCGGTTTTAATCTCATACAGTTTTCACTGTAAAAGCGAATTGGAACTAGTACCTTCCCATATATATGTACGGTGTGAAATTTCCCAATGAAAAGAAACTGTGTCTTCCCACAAGCTAGGGGATTGACGGCTTTCACACACACTTCACTCTCAGTATTGCGCATGTGCAGAGACGTTCTTTCATCTAGCAGAAAGGGAATGGTTTGCTTTAGAAACTCTTACTCTGGTCTCTCAGTATGTTTCATAGTCCCGGTTTGAATTTCATGCAGCTTTCACTGTAAAACCGATTTGGAGCTTGTAGCTCCCCATATATATTTATGTAGACTTGTTCCTCACTGAAAACGCACTATGTGATCCCAAGAAGTTATGTGATTTAAGGCTGTCACAGGCTTTTATTACTCAGAACTGATAATGTGAGTAGCGGTTCGTTCTTCTAGCATAAACAGAATGGTTTGCTTTAGATACACTTACTCTGGTTTCTCAGTATGTTTCCTAGTGTCATTTTGAAGTTAATGCAGATTTCAATGTAAAACTGAGTTGGAGCTAGAACCTCCCCATATATATATGTATCTGGTGTATTTCCCCTCTCAAAAAAACTTTTTGTTCCCAACAAGATAAGTGAAAGTTGGCTTTCACACACATTCATCTCTCAGAACTGACCATGTGGAGAGACGTTTGTTCATCTAGCATAAAGAGCATAGGTAGCCGTATAATCACTTACACTGCTTTCTTAGTTGGTTTCCTAGTGTCGGTTTGAATTTCATGCCGTTTTCACGGTAAAATCGTGTTGGAGCTAGTACCTCCACATATAAATTTATGCATTTTATTTTCCCAATGTAAAGAAATTGTTCCCTACAAGCTACCGGAATGACCGCTTTCACAGACACTTATCTCTCAGAATTGAGCATGTGGGGAGATGTTTTTTCATCTAGCATAAAGGGGATAGTTTTCAGAAGAAACTGTTACTCTGGATTCTCAGTATGTTTCCTAGCGCTGGTTTGAAGTTCATGCAGTTTTCACTGTAAACCAAGTTGGAGCTAGTACCACCCCATATATATGTATGTACTGTAGTTTCCAACTGAAAAGAATCTGTGATTTCCCTACAAGTTAGAATGTTTCCAAGTGCCGGTATGAAGTTCATGCAATTTTCACTGTAAAATCTAGTTGGAGATAATACCTCCCCATATATATATATGGTGTGTATTTCCCAACTTAAAAGATACTGTGTGTTCCCTACAAGCTAAGTTATAGATGTCTTTTGCACACATTCAACTTTCAGAACTGAGCATGAGGAGAGGTGTTCGTTCATCTAGCATAAAGGCGATGAGTGGCAGTAGAAACAAATACTCTGGTGTCTAATTATGTTTACTAGTGCCGGTTTGAATTTCATTCAATTTTCACTGTAAAACAAAGTTCAGCCAGTGCCTTCCCATTCATATATATATATATATATATATATATATATATATATATATATATATGTATTGTAGTTTCCCACACAAAAGAAACTGTGTGTTCCCAACAAGCTAGGTGATTGACAGCTTTCACACACACTTAATTCTCAAAATTGAGCATGAGGAGAGACATGCGTTCATCTAGAATAAAGGGAATGAGTTGCAGTACATTACAGTGCAAACACTTACTCTGCTCTCCCAGTATGCTTCCTAGTGCCGGTTAGAAGTTCATGTAGATTTCACTGTAAAACCAAGTTGGAATCAGTACCTCCTAATATATATGTCTGTACTGTAGTATCCACTGAAAGGAAACTGTGTTTTCCTAACAAGCCTGTTGATTGACGGCTCTCATACACACTTTACTCTCAGAATTGAGCATGTGCTTAGACGTTCGTTCATCTAGCACAAAGGGAATGGTTTGTAAAGTGTTTGAATGGTTGAAATGTGGTTTGAAATGGTTTGAAAGTGTTTCTCGTAAACACTTTCTCTGGTTCCTCAGTATGTTTCCTAGTGCTGGTTTGAAGTTCATGAAGTTATCACTGTAAAACAGAGTTGGAGCTAGTTCTTCCCCATATATATGTATGTTGTGTAGATTCCCACTGAAAAGAAACTGTGTGTTCCCAACAATCTAGGTGATTGTCGGCTTTAACACACACTTAATTCTCTGAATTGAGCATGTGGAGAGACGTTCGTTCATCTAGCATGAATGAATGTGTTGCTTTAGGAACACTTACTCTGGTTTCTGAGTATGTTTCCTTGTGCCGGATGGAAGTTCATCAAGTTTTCACTGTAAAACAGAATTGGAGCTACTACCTCCCCATTTATATGTATGTAGTGTAGTTTCCCACTGAAAAGAAACTGTGTGTTCCCAACAAGCTAGGTGATTGACTGTTTTGACACACAATTAACTCTCAGAATTGAGCATGTGGAGAGACGTTCGTTCATCCAGCATGAATGAATGTGTTGCTTTAGGAACACTTACTCTGGTTTCTGAGTATGTTTCCTAGTGCCGGATGAAGTTCATAAAGTTTTCACTGAAAAATCGTGTTGGACTTAGTTCCTCCCCATATATATTTATTTATTGTAGTTTCCCACTTTAAAGAAACTGTGTGTTCGCAACAGCTAGTTGATTGACGGTTTTCACTCACACTTACCTCTCAAAATTGAGCACGCGGAGTGACGTCCTTTCATCTAGCAAAAAAGAAAGGGTTGCTTTAGGAACACTTTCTCTGGTTTCTCAGTTTGTTTCCTAGTGTCGGTTTGAAGTTCATGTAATTTTCCCTGTAAAACCGAGTTGGAGCTTGTACCTCCCCATATATAAATACATGTAGTGTTGTTTCCCACTGAAAATAAACTATGTGTTCTCAACAAGCTAGGTTAATGACTGCTTACACGCACACTTAAATCTAAGAATTTAGCATGTGGAGAGACATTCGTTCATCTAGCCTAAAGAGATTTGGTGGCAGTAGGAAAACTTTCTCTGATATCTCATTTTATTTCCTTGTGCATTTTTGAAGTTCATGCTCTTTTCCCTGTAAAACTGAATTGGAGCTAGTAAATTCCCATATATATTTATGTAGTGTATTTTCCCATTAAAAAAAAAACTGCTTGTTCCCAATAAGCTTGGTGAGTGACGACTTTCACACACACTTAACTCTCAGAATTCAGCATGTGAAGAGACGTTCTTTAATGTAGCATAAATGGAATGGTTTGCAGAAGAAACACTTACTCCGGTTTCTAATTAAGTTTCCTAGTGCCGGTATAATTTCATGCAGCTTTCACTGTTAAACCGAGTTGGAGCTAGTACCTCCCCATATATATGTATGTAGTGTAGTTCCCCTCGCAAAAGAACTGTGTGTTTCCAACAAGCTAAGTGAAAGTTGACTTTCACACACATTCATTTCTCAGAACTGAGCATGTGTAGAGACGTTCATTCATCTAGCATAAAGGGAATGGTTTGCAGTAGAAACACTTTGTTTTCTCAGTTTGTTTTCTTGTGCCACTTTGAAGTTCATGCAGTTTTCACTATAAAACCGAGTGGGAGATAGAACCTCCCCATATATATGTATGTAGTGTAGTATACCATTGAAAAGAATTTGTGTGTTACCAACAAGCTATCGGAATGACCGCTTTCCCACACACTTATCTCTCAGAACTGAGCATGTGGAGAGACGTTCGTTCATCTAGCACAAAGGGAATGGTGTGCAGTAGAAACACTTTGGTTTCTCAGTATGTTTTCTAGTGCCGGTTTGACGTTCATGCAGTTTTCACTGTGAGACCGAGTTGGAGCTAGTACCTCCACATATATATGTACTTACTGTTGTTTCAAACTGAAAAGAATGTGAGTTCCTTACAAGCTCGGTGATTGGCGGTTTTTACACTCACTTAACTCTCAGAATTGAGCATGTGGAGAGACGATCGTTCATCAAGCATAAAGGGAATGGGTTTCAATTGAAACACTTACTCTGGTTTCTCAGTCTGTTTCCTAGTGCCGGTTTGAAGTTCATGCAGTTTTCCCTGTAAAAAAAGAGTTGAAGCTAGAACCTCCCCATATATTTGTACTGTATTTACCCACTGAATCGAAACTGTGTATTCCCTACATGCTAATTCATAGATGGCTTTCACACACATTCAAAACTCACAGCATACGATGTTGAGAGGTGTTCATTCATCTAGCATAAAGAGAATGGTTTGCAGTAGAAACACACCTTGTTTGTCAGTATGTTTCCAAATATGTGTTTGAAGTTAATCCAGTTTACATTGTAAAACCGAGTTGGAGCTAGTACCTCCCCATAGTTATGTATGTAGTTTTGTTTCCCACTGAAAATAAATTGTGTGTTCCCAACAAGCTAGGTGATAGACGGCTTTCACACACACTTATCTCTCAGAATTGAGTATGTGGAGAGACGTTCGTTCATCTAGCTTAATGGGAATTCTTTGTAGTAGAAATACTTTCTCTGGTTTCTCAGTATGTTTCCTAGTGCCATTTCGAAGTTCATGCAGTTTTCACTATAACACCTAGTTGGAACTCATAATTCCCCATATATATTTAGTTAGTGCAGTTTCAATTTGAAATGAAACTGTGTGATCCCAAGAAGGTATGTGAATGACGGCTTTCATACACACTTATCTCTCAGAATTGAGCACGTGGAGAGACGTTCGTTCATCTAGCATAATGTGAATTGATCACAGTAGAAACTCTTACCCTGGTTTCTCAATATTTTTCCAATGCCCCTTTGAATTTCATGCAGTATTCACTGTAAAACCGAGTTGAATCTAGTAACTCCCTATATAAATGTAAGTAGTGTAGCTTCCAACTGAAAGGAAACTGTGTGTTCCCAACAAGCTAGGTGATTGATGGCTTTCACACACATTTAATTCTCCAATTTGAGCATGTGGGGAGAAGTTTGTTCATCTAGCAGAAAGTAAATGGATTGCACTAGAAAAACTTACTCTGGTTTCTCAGTATGTTTCCTTATGCCGATTTTAAGTTCATGCTTTTTTCACTGTAAAACCTATTTGGAGCTAGTACACTCGATATATATGTATATAGTTGAGTTTCCAACGAAAAAGGAACTGTGTGTTCCCAACAAGCAAGGTGAATGTCGTCTTTCACACACACTTGAATCTCAGAATTGAGCATGGGGTGAGACGTTTGTTCATCTAGCATAAAGAGAATAGGTAGCACTAGAAACACTTACTCTGGTTTCACATTAAGTATAATACTGCCGGTTTCAAGTCAATGCTGTTTTCACTGTAAAAGCAATTTGGAGATTGTGCCTCCCCATATATATTTACGTAGTGTTGTTCCTCAGTGAAAACAAACTATGTCATCCCGACAAGCTTTGTGACTTACGTCTTTCACACACATTCAATTCTCGGAACTGAGAATTTGGGGAGGGTTTCGTTCATCAAGCATAAAGAGAATGGTTTGCTGTAGATACACTTACTGTGGATTCTCAGTTTATTTCCAACTGCCAGTTTGTAGTTCATGCAGTTTTCACCGTAAGACAGATTTGGAGCTAGAACCTCCCCATATATATGTATGTAGTGTATTATACCATTGAAAAGCAATTGTGTGTTCCCAAGAAGCTACCGGAATGACCACTTTCACACACACTTATCTCTCAGAATTGAGCATGTGGGAGTCGTTCGTTCATCAAGCATAAAGGGAATGGGTTACAATTGAAACACTTACTCTGATTTCTCAGTATGTTTCTAGTGCCGTATTGAAGTTCATGCAATTTTCACTGTAAAATCTAGTTGGAGATAGTACCTCCCCATATATATATATGGTGTGTGTTTCCCGACTTAAAAGAAACTGTGTTCCCTACAAGCTAAGTGATAGATGGCTTTCGCACACTTTCATCTTTCAGAACTGAGCATGAGGAGAGGTGCTCTTTCATCTAGGACGAAGGTAATGGATTGCAGTAGAAACACTTATCTGGTTTCTTAGTATTATTCTAGTGCCGGGTTGAAATTTATGCAGTTTTCAATGTAAAACCGAGTTGAAGCTAGTAACTGCCCATATATATGTATGTAGTATAGTTCCCCACTGAAAAGAAATGATGTGTCCCTACATGCTAAATGATAGATGGCTTTCGCACGCATTCAACTCTCAAAATTGAGCATGTGTAGAGGCGTTCGTCCATCTAGCATAAAGGAAATGGGAACAGTAGAAAGAATTAGTCTGATTTCTCAGTATGTTTCCGAGTGCCGGTTTCAAGTTCATACAGATTTCACTGTAAAATAGATTTGGAAACAGTACCTCCCCATATATGTGTGTGTAGTGTATTTTCCACAATGAAAACTGTGTGTTCCCAACAAGCCTGTTGATTGACGGCTCTCATACACACTTAACTCTCAGAATTGAGCATCTGCTGAGACGTTCGTTCATCTAGCATATAGGGAATGGTTTGCAGTCGAAACCCATACTCTGGTTTCTCAGTATGTTTCCTAGTGCCGATTTGAAGTTCATCCCGTTTTCACTGTAAAAGCAAGATGGAACTCTACCTCCCCACATATATGTATGTGCTGAAGTTCCACACTGTAAATAAAATGTGTTTACCCTACAAGCAAACTGATAGATGTCTTTTGCACTCATTCAACACGCAGAACTGAGCATGTGGGGAGGCGTTCGTTCATCTACCATAAATGGAATATTTTGCCGAAGAAACACTTACTCTGGTTTCTCAGTATGTTTCTTATTAGGCGTTTGAATTTCATGCCCTTTTGACTGTAAAACCGAGTTGGAGCTGGTAACTATCCATACATATGTATTTAGAATTGTTTCCCATTGAAAAGAATCTGTGTGTTCCCAAAATGTTAGGTGATTGACGGCTTTCACACACACTTAACTCTCAGAATTGAGCATGTGTACAGACTTTCGTTTCTCTTGCATAAATAGAATAGTTAGCAATAGAAACACTTACACTGGTTTCTCATTATGTTTCCTAGGGCCGGTTTGAAGTTCATGCAGTTTTCACTGTAAAACCGTTTTGGAGCTACTACCTATCCATATATATGTATGTAGCTTAGATCCCCAATCTAAAGAAACGTTGTATTCCCAACAAGATAGGTGATTGACCGATTACTCGCACATTCAACTCTCAGAATTGAACATGTGGAGACGCGTTCGTTAATGTAGCATAAAGGGAATGAGGAGCCATAGAAACACTTACTGTGACTTCTCACTATGTTTCTTAGTGCCAGTTTGAAGTTCACGCAGTTTTCTGTGTAAAACCGAGTTGGAGCTAGTACCTCCCCATATATGTTTGTAGTGTAGTTTCCCACTGAAAAGAAATTGTTTGTTCCCAACAAGCTAGGTGATTGACGGCTTTCACACACATTCAACTCTCAGAATTGAGCTTGTGGAGAGGCGTTCGTTCATCTAGCATAAAGGGAATGTGAAAGCGGTGATCATGGCCTGTGCTGGGAGGAAAACAGTAAAGGGAGCATTAATTTAGAACCTTTATAGTTATGGTCAGCAGACATGGCAGAGTTTCGTTTTCAGCAGTAGATTTCTTTTTTTTAAAGTTCAGAATTCTTAATTGTTTCCTGTAACTGGATATATATAATGAATGTCTTAAAGTCTTTGAGCAACTGTCTTAGGTAGAATAGTTAGTTTGCTTTTGGTCTTTAACCTAAGGGAATATCCAGAATTCCAGTGGCAGTCCAAAAGCAAGGGCCTGTACCTTGCCTATTACATTTTTTAAGTACAGTAAGAATAACTGTAGTCTAGGGTACTGTGGATAACTGGAGAGCTGCTTGGATATGTTATATGTCAGTTATAATTTCAAAAATTATAAATACCATGAAAATCAATCAACCTTGGAGATCTATTTGGTATAATTTAATCTTTAATAATGTAGATTTAGATAGCCCTTTTGTTTATGTAACTCTTATGAAAATTAGTTGGCTTTATATAACTCCTTTGTAGAAAAATGTTTTAAAAATTGGTTTTTTTTTATCATTTGCTTTTTAAATATAAGATATTAAATGCACAACATGTATTTTCCTTCAAGTTCATACTTTTTCCCTATAATATCTTGACTTGTTTAGATAATTTAACCCATAGTGTGATTTATTTTAAACACTCAGTATGTGCTTCTGTCTGTTGCTTTATTAGAGAGCAAGAATTATTTATTATTTTTAATAAAATATACTTGCAGGAAACTCTACTGGGATTCTTTCATTCACAGAGTCAAGCAATGATACCTGTTTTGTTAGATCAAGTGTCTAAGCCTCTCAACTTCTAAAAGATTACATGGACAAAGTTAAAAATGTCGTAAATGATCAACTAACAAAGTTTATTGTGTTCCTTGATTAAAAGTATAAATATGGGTCAGTCTTAAATTCGGATGTAAAGCTCTTATGAATTACATGAGTCTTTTCCAAAATTCCTTAATTTGAGCTTTAAACCCTCCAGTAAAATACTGGTTTGAAGGAAGAAGAAAGTCGAGAATAGATTCAATCCAAATTCTATGGGAATAAACAAAGCTAAATGTTTCAGTCATTTTTTGAAGCAGAACAGATCTGTTTTCTGCACCATATGATTTTAATAGTATTCATCTGAACATACGGTTTTGACACCATGAGACCACAAGCCAACAAACAAGATCTCAGGCAAAGCAAGAAAAACAACTGAGGGGATTTTCTGCTGCAAAATTTCCCCTAACTCGAACTGTAATAGAGAACAAATCTGACGCCACATTGGATCTGTTCCTTCAGTTTGAAGCACTGCGCCCTGTTTTCCAGGCTTAATCTTGCTGGCTCTGCACCTTTTGTAAAACAACGTTGCCTTTAGCCTAAAACCTACAGGAAAGCCTATTCTCGGGGCTCTGACCTTTAAGGATGTTAGCACTTCTGCACTTACACAGAGATGGCAAGTTGCAAAACAGAGAATAACCTTTGTTTTGTTGGAGGTTTACAGGGACACTACAGCCTGACCCACATGGACGGCTGCAAGAACAAAGAATGCCTGCAGCAAGAAATTTGCACAGCCAACCACACCCCCTCCCCTTTTTAGTTTAAAAGGAGCCTGAATTCTGAGTTGGGCAAGATGATTCTCCAGGACATTAGTCCCCCATCTTCTTGGTCTGCCAGCTTTCTGAATAAAGTTACTATTCCTTGCCCCAAAACCTTGTCTCCTGATTTATTTTTTTATCACTGCTATGCAGTGTGCAGAACAAGTTTAGCCTTGGTAACAGAGCCAGCTTTGTCATTCCCTCTGATGTGAAATCTCTCTGGGTGTACACGTGCTTGCCTGGTGGTGGTGGTGGTGGTGGTGGTGGTGGTGGTGGTGGTAGGAAAAGATATTTCACTTCTCCTGATTTCAATAGGCTAAAATTTCCTGCTACTTAAGTCAACTCTAGACTTTTACAGAATCACCTGCTGATGTGCTACTGGAAGCTACAAAAATTCCAACAATGAAAATAATTCTATTGTCTCCAGACAAGATACTTTTCCTCAAAACTGAGCAGCTCTGAGACACGCTTCAGGAGTACAGATAGATGCAGTGTGCTTCATTTCCCATGCTGTTCCGACACAATTTGCCACTTATATCAAAGTAAATTAAAACCGGTCTTCAATAGCAGATGCTCTGGCATGATACAACAATGTCAATTCCACTTATTTATTGAGCCAGAGCAGCTTTAGAATAAATGATTTTATACCAAACTCCTGCTTGATGTCCTGTCTTCTCCCTGGTGGCTAATTCCTTCTTCTTTCTTCCTAAAAGTTCTCCTGTTATGGGAAGTTAGCCTTTACTGTGCACATTCAATTGGGAAGGCACAAATTAAATATGTGAGGGGATGACATGCATATTTAATTCTTACTTATACATATATACAAGCACACAGGACCTGTGTCTTGGAAGATGTCACTTCCTAATGTGGGCAAGAGGATGGTCTATAGTTCAATCAATGATCTAAAAGCAGTTTTCTGGGATATAATAAAGCAATGCTTGACTTATAAGACAGGACATCTCCTGGATATGAATCAGTGGCACCAATCAGTGGGTGCTCATGTGTGCATACACACGCCCATGCACACGGAGCAGCCTTGGAGACACTCCATCTGTGCTGATGGAGCAAAGTCATGCTGGGGAGATGAGGAAAAATTGCCTAATACAATCAAACCAGGACACCTGAGTAATGGGTCATAGGAGTCAATTGAACTATCTGGTTAGCTGAAGGTCAAACAAAAACACATTTAGTTTCAAACGTCATTGCTAAAAATTTTCTTAAAGCACAGGAGCCTGTTTTCCTGCCTTGCTTAGTGTCATATGGCATGTTAAACATGACACATTCATACTTCTCTGACTGTGGAACGGGAAATGCCTTGCTGTCATATTTCTGAACATTAGTCTGTGTTTTGCAGCACAGTGGATACTGAAAATGTGGCAATTTCAGTGAATGGGAATGGACATAACCTAGCAGTCATTGACTGTGTGTGATTTGCCAACTTTCTCCAAAAAAGTAGGGGTAGCAAGCAAATCAGATAAATTGAGGGTTCTTGGGGTGGGGAGTTGGGTGCACTAAAAGCTGGGTGGTCCCAGGGTAGCCTGTTTTACTGTGTAAAATTGTGACTATGATTCAGACACTGACACATTGTCAAATTCTTGTGCCTGTAGCTTTCATACCTGGCCAAGTCTGTGCAGCCAATTTTATCGATGGTGCATAATGAAGATAACTAACATTCCCTGAGGACCATGTTGTGTGACATCCACGCATTGACTCACTGTATTCCCTAAGCACCCTTTGTGGTACATAACTGTCTTAAAATATGCAGCAGGGAATTATTCTGTTTGCAGATGATAAAATGAAGCTCTGAACTTTTGAAGACTGGCCCGAAATCATGCAGATGGGAAGGCGCCGTGCTGGGAGCTGAGCTCGGGCCAGGCTACAGAACCTGAAGGGCCCAGCAAGTCCCCTCACCCAGGAACCTGGCCCGCAGCCACTGCCAGGCCCTATTCTGTTTCTATGAGTGCTCATGGGAAAGTGCCATATACTCAGGATCAATCTGACTTGATTAAGTAATTCAAACTGGGATAGCCTTTTGTTGTGGACTGTAACCTAGGAGTAAAACTGGCAGTGAAGTAAGGGAGGAAACAGCCCTGGTTGTAAGAATATTTCTAGGGAAGAAAGCGCCCTGATGGGCTGGCATGGGAATCGCTGTGGTTGTGAGCCCCCTGTTGCCCTTTGGGGGTGTGGGCAGGGAAGGAGAGAGACTGTTCGGACTGGTCATAGTCAATAAAGTTTGTAAGCAGCTGAGTTCTGTTCCCTCACAGCTCAGACACCTGCAGGACATGAGGATGTTTAGCTAATGACCAACAGTTGGTAGCAAAGGCCAAGAGTGCAGTGGGGAGGAGAGATGGGGCCACCTTCTGGAAGAACCTCTGCCCCTGGGGACCAGGAAGGTAATGAATGATTGGGGATGCACAAAGGGTTTATATGGCCTCATCAAGTAGTTCCTACTTAAACTGATACTCTGGAATATATGGTCAAATACGGTGGAATGACTGCTCTTATTTTAGGTTCTACAAACTCCTAAACTGATAGATTTCTATCTCCATTATACAAGCACTGCTGGGTGACCTTTAGAGTCATGTGAGGATCAAAAGAGAGAGTACTTATTAATGCTATTACCACGCTTCTACTGAATTAACACTTCAGCAACAGTATAATGGCCACGCTTCTTAACAACTGCCTCTGTAAGAGCTCTTGTAAGTCACAAATAATAATTATAAAGAAAATATATTAAAATAATAACAACTACAGTTACAGCAACTATGTTGTTTATAACGATGATAGTGTTAGCATCTCCCTCCCATATTAAACAATACCCAACACTGGATTCCTTAGGAAGCAACGCCAATGCATTTTTGGACTCTTCAAGGTCTTCACCCCATGAAGCCTTTTTACTCGCATGGGTCCACCACAGCCAGAATTGCCGTTCCTTGCATGGTGGGCTGCCACGCTGCGACGTCCTGGGCTTTTTCTGGCACCATGCGTCTGCACTGGGTAGTCAAGTTTCCACGTACCCACTCTGATTTCCCATATATTTTTCTCCAGAGCCAACAGAGGGTCCACTGGAAAGAGGCCACAGATAAGGTGGTGAACCCAAACTGAATACCTGTTGAAGGAATGGACACACATCATGGAGTGGTGGATGGATGGAAGGACATCAATTCCTTTACTCCTGTAAAGAGAGAGGGGCAAATGGTGAACTAAATCCCAAAGAGAAAAGACATTCATTGTAATAATAATGTTCAACAGTGAAAGAATCCAAACAAAAGACAAATATAAGATCCCTGGGAAGAAGACTAATTGCAACCTGTTTCTTTCACGTATATACCCTTAGTACGAATAAGATACTTAAAAACCTTTAACCAACCGTAGTTATTTGCCGGTAATAAACTTGGGATTCTTGAAGCATATTATTCACTCTCAGTGTTGAAATAATACAATCTTGGAAGATGATTTGTAATTGAGGATTAAAAAAAAGAATATTTTGGATGTATCTAACAATTTAAATAGAAATAAGAAATGTACCTTTGGGAAAGCTATGCATAGAGAATGTTGGAGGAAATACACTTAAGATAGGCAAGTGAGCAAGCTCCCTTGAGTCTGGGAAGGTGAGAGCAGCACATTCAGAGAGTCTAAGAAGTTACTACAAGTCACAGAAAGGTATGCAATTAAAGTGTCTTCATAAGCAAAATATCCTTCTTCAGGAATATTTATCTTGATATATTTATGGTCTGTGTGGTCACAGGAAGTCAAAGTTATGGTGGTGGCTTAGAAGTTTTTTTTCCCTCTGTCTGTAATTTACAGAGCATTGCTACAGATGGGGCAGCAGAGATCTGTGGTAAGCTGTTCCATGGGGTGGGGGGAGCGGTTAGAAATTATCAGGCCAGAGATCTAAAAGACTTTTAGACCCTCCCCTCTTAACTGGCAGACCTTTAAAGTAAACTAGAACAGGTATGTAAGTAAGACAGTGGATGAGAGGCAAATTTATAGTCCCTTTAAGGTCACTGCTAAGTCAAGGGGTAGGGACCACTCTGGCCAGGAACGGCAAGACCGTGGATGGGGTGGATGGGTAGGAGGAGCTGACATTTGCTTCTGACCTGAGTGGCAGGGTTCTGTTGCAGAAAAGCCGACAGTGCTGGAAAGATGCAGCATGTCCACAGCCCAGAAGGAGCTGTCATATCCAGGGAGGTCAGAGAGCAAGAACCAGAGTTACTGATGCCACAGTGTCAGCAACGTGGCAGCAGTGATGTCAGTATCTGTGTCCATAACCCACCTAAGACTACATGAACTCATCTGCCTATGGGGGGCAGGTAAGTAGCAGAAATGTGTGGAGTGGGTGCAGCCACTGGCAAATTGGCAAGTGGACATCCTAATGAGATGCACTGCTCACAGTCACCATATTGGAAAGGGGGCCCCACACTGTCAGATCTCCTTCTTATTCAAGAGAAGCCAGAAATTAAGACTTTATTACCTATCAACCTAGTTCAAAACCCAGAAAAGTGATCATTTATAATGACAACAAAGGCACAGACTATTCAGAAATAAATTAAGGAAACATGTTAAGATGATTCTGATAAATGACTTAAAAAAAGAAAAGAAAAAAAAAAAAGATGTTTCAATGAACATTAGAATGCACCATACTCTTCATTGGGCAGACTCAAGTTTGGGGGACATAGAACATTTTTCTCCAAAATAAATTTAGAATCTGAAAGCAAATTTATTTAATAATCCCGAATGGATTTAAGAAAAAATTCTGAAAGGTGACACTAATACTCTTCCAGAAATATACACAAATATACAAATAAATTACTGAGGAGCGATGTTTGAATTTCTAGTATTTGGGACATTCTGGAAAAGGATACAATAGGACCAACTCTAGGAGATATTAATCTATGGTCATGGAAACAGTGTAGAAATAGTGCACTGAGAGTATGAATGAAATATAGTACATTTCAAGAATAGACGTGGATATTTATGAGATTTTAGTAATATTATAAAACTGACACTTCAAATCAGTGGAATCAAGTACTGGTGTAATTAGCTAAATCATTAGAAGGCCTGGCACAGTGTCCTCACTTTTGACATTAAAATAAATTCCAGATACTTTTTTAATTAAAAATAAAACACCAGAAGTAACCCAACATGATTTAATCTGTTCAGATATTCAAGTGAGAAGAACTTTCTAAAAAGCTTTTGGAACAATGACCAACAACAGCAAAGGCCTAGCAACTCAGCAAGGCCAGAAACGCCCACTAGAAAACAAAACTAACCCTCGCCCAAGCCTCTCTCACGGCCCTGTATTGCTCTCTGATACTTTCTACACTTTCTTCTTCCCTTTAAAGTCCAGTTTCTTGGAGGAGTACCTGCGCTGATGACTCCTCCAGGGCTCAGAGCCCTGCATCCCCCACGGCCCTCACTGCGGCACTGAGAAAGGAGTTGCACTGCCGGTGGCTGCGTGTTTCAAACCAGTGGGCATTTTCAGCTCCTGTTTATTTGATTACCAGGAAGCTTTTGCCGTGGACAAGTATTTTCCTCTCAGTGGAATGTGTTCTCCCCTTAATTTTTGTTTTACTTAAATAAATTTAAAAAGCCCAGACAGAAAACTGTGTGTACACATATGCACACACACAGATACACACAGATCTGTTTTTTAAAGTCTACCTAAGTATAGTCCTCCTCCTCCTTTTCCCCAGTCTTGGCAATTAAAGGTGGGCTTTAGCTCTTGCTTTTTTGCCCCACACACCCCCCTTTCTCACTATGCTCCTTTTAGTCAGTGTTCAAATCCCTCTTAAGCCAGATTACAGCCTTCTCTGTGTTGCCTCAACTAGTTTTCTCCCAACTGCTCTGCTATTCTTCTTTCTCTTGGTAGATTTCTCTTCTCCCATTTGCCATGTACGTGGCCCTTTTCCCCAGGGCCTCGTCTTCAATCCTCCACTTGGCAGGACTGAATCACCCCCACGGCCTCACCCACAGCTCCTCTGAGCTCCTGACTGGTGAATCCAGCTTAACAACGGACATCACCCCTCAGATGTCCCATAGAAACTTCGCAATCAAAATGCCACACACAGAACCATCTCCTCGAAACCAGCTCCTCCCCTTACACTCCCCCTGCAGATCCGCTCTCCAGATAGGTCCCTGGAAAGTCACCTCAGCAGCTCTGCGGCCCGCCGCCACGGCCCTGCAGTCCCCTCTGCAGCAGTCACCACTTCTGCCGCCCACGTCTCTCTCCCTCTGCTCAGGGCCTCTCTGCAGGCGTGTGCCACTTGTCTGGGTTACCTGGGGTGGTCCCCAAAATATCCTTTCCCCCCAAAATATGGGCCTCCCCCCAAAATACTATCTTCCATTCTGCTGCCAGAATTACCAGATCTTCTTCAACATAAACATTATGTAATTCTCTTGCTTACAACTATCCCAATATATCCCTGTTTCTTTAAGGATACATTCAAGTCTAAGTACAGAAGGCCCATCGTGACAGAGGCCTTGTGCACCAGATATTCCCACCTATGGATCCTTTGTTCTAGCCCTACTTGTTGTTCCTCAGTGTGGGCAAGCCGCTTCATGCCATGTACTCTTATATGTCTCTACCTGTCTGCATGAAGTGCCCACTCCCTCTGCCACACATTAGAGAGCTAACTTCCTTTCACCTTTCAAGATTCAGTTCAAATATTTCCAGCTCTAGGAAGTCCAATTTGTGTTCACCTGCTTAGCAATCCATCAACTACTCGCCAAGTCTCGCCTGGCCTGGGGAGTGCAGACACCAAGTCTTACCTGTCTTGGTCTCCCCAGCAGTTGATACGGTGTTTGGCATAGCAGGTGCTCATTGTTTGTTGGATGGATAAATGAATGAATCAGTAAAGAGATGAGAGGTCTAGAATCCCCCCCCCCCATTTAGTCAGCTGCCAGTTTGGAAAGTTCATTCTGCGGAGTTAAGGAATTGTCAGTGCAGGTGGTGGGCAGACAGAAGAGAGGTGAGGGCGTGGGGCAGACAGGCCTGGTCCTGGATGGCGCAGGAGAGGCGTGGGTGGAATTGCACTGGAGAGAGAGGGAATGGAGGGGGCGGGTACAAGTAGATGTTGAAGATCAACTGATATTAAATGCAGTAAATTAACTGGAGAAAATAATACAAGAAGGGAAGATCATGTTAAGACAGCAAGGGTGGAAAAGGCAGTACCAGAGACGAAGAACTCTCACTGCCTCACTCACTGCATTTCACTTACGGCACCCACCCTCTGGGAAGGCAGCGCCAAATTCTCGAGAGACTGGTGTTTGTGCTGTGGGTGCTCTAAGTACAAAATGGTATCTTACGGCTTCCAGATTTTAAGACTGATAGATTATTTCTCTTATGCCCCATGTCTGAGTTCTCAGACAGCAGGATCATTCACTTGTGGGGGGTGAGCTATTGTGGTTAACCACTCAGGGTTACTCTAATAATCTCAAATGATAGTGGGGAATTCACTAAAACAAATAAAAGAGAAATTTCACTCAGAAAAGAACATATGCCATATAGAACCTTGTGGGGGCCTTGGGGCAATGTTACCGCCAAGTCATCTAACAGTTGTGTGTGAGTGTGTTGAAACTCCAAGCTCAAGTCACTTAAACACGTATGAGAACCAGGGTCCAGGCTGTGGTGCTCCACACATGGACGGGAAGGTGAAAAGCCTGACTACTGCCTCCGACAGGATCAGTGCAGCCGGGGAGCACGATGGACGCAGACACGATCACGCACCATCAAGAAAAGAATCAAGTGCAATTCATGCCTAGAGAGGAGAGCAGAAAATCTCTAAAACATGGAGGGGTTCCTGCCAAGGCTTGGCAAGTGTCCTTCCAGGCAGAAAAGCAGAGAAATGTACTTCAGGCGAAGGAGACTAGTGTTGGTGTCTGGGTGCGAGGCCTAATGTAGCACAGGAGGAGGGCTCCACGGTCATCTGTCAGAAGCTGTTCCCCTTCAGCAGCTAAGAGGCATAACTAAGAAGGCAGGTGGGGTGTCATTAATGATCATGGGGAAAACTGGGAGGAGGAAACTGAGGTCACATCACTCCCAAAGGCACTTTATTTTAGAGGAACAAAAATAATTCTAAAAGCACTTGGAAATTCTATCTCCCATGAACGAAAAGAACCCAAAATTAGTTTCACTCCAGCGTTGAATACAGAATAACAGACTGCCTACTCTCAGATATGGATTGAATTTTCTAATTCGTTAGGGATTATTTGGATAATAGGAAAATGAATAAATCTGAAAAATCCCTCTAGAATAGCTGTTACTCCATCGTGTTTTGCAGGGTAGGGGGAGGCTTAATTATTTAATTGTTATTTTAATAAGACTGTAATGTTCTAAATGTCCTATCAATTTCTCCCCAAAGCGTACAAGTTTTCCTTTCAATGACCTTTATTTGACTTAACTAGAACAACTTTTTTCCAAGGCTTTTTTCATGTGTGTTAAACTACCAAATGATATGCTGCCCCCAGATTGTTGTTGTTATTATTAATGCTGATAATAGCCCCAATAAGACATATTTACGATTATGACTCATTTTGGAATAACAGGTCATTGGCTTATAGTCCTTTTGAAAATAAGCAGAATAAACGAACATAACGTCTACACCAGGGACTGCAGCTGCACCCTTAATGGAACCTGGTCACAAAACACAACAAAAGCAAAGATGAAGCTCAAACCAGACACCAGGCCACAAATCATAGCTGACTGAAGTTGCCACAAGATGACCTTTCACTCACTGAGGAAACCAGATGCGTTTCCATGTATAATGTATATTTTTAAAAGCAATTATTTTATATATAGAATGTAATTTAGGAGAAAAAAAAAAACTCCCTCTATCTGTAGACTTATAAACAGGAAGCACAAAGGGGTGCCTTTGCAGACATGAACCCGCATGCATAAATGCAAAGCCTATTGACCAAAATCCTTTCCTGTCTCCTAAGCTTAAAAAAAAAAAAACAAAAAAAAAAACTAATTCAAGGCAGTGGTGAGCTGGAAGGGCTCAGAAGCAAAACGTGCACATCATCTGCCTTCTAGAAGATAAAAGTGCACCATGCATAATAGAAAAGATGATGTTTCCTATGGAAATCTATTTTGAGATGCAACCATTTAAGGGCAACCGAGAGCTCAAAACCAAGTTCAGCCAAAGAGAAACAGAGGCCAAGGAAATGTACAGAAATGGACAAAGATATTTGAGAAGGAAGGACCTGTGCTCATCAGATACTCCAGATCAGCAAATTCATCCTGAATTCAAGCCAGTGATGTGCCATGGGGTCACTCAAGGAACCAGGCAGAAACCATCGGCCAGAAGAAATAGGAACAATGTCAAAGGCAGGTGTGAGTTGTGGGAGGGGTGCCCCTGTGACCCTTGCTTCCATGAGGCAGGATGCTCTTGCGGGCTTTCTGCACAGGCTGGTGGGCTCACATGACTCTGTTTAGAAGGAGATCAGCCAACAGCTGTGCTACACGGGCTACAGCCCGAGCTGAGTCACATCTAGTAACGGTTCTGAGTTCATCCTTAGACGACTTGACCTGAAGGATCTGAGAGTCAATGGTGGAGACATACCTGAATGAGTTTTCCATTTCATTCCTTGGCAGTAAATCTTCAGCTTTGTACAACATAAATATTGACAAACATACACAGAGGCACCCCTTCTGAAAGCCTGATTGCCTAATTGCATCTAATGGAGAAAAGGGGGCTCCATTTCGGTATGCTAGGTCATTGTTTCTCTCGGTAACCGATGCTTCTGAGACCCAAAACATACACTAGTATAACCGACAGCACAGAAATCTCCACTGATGACTTTCCCATTTCAAGGTATTCATAAAATAACCCCAGTTTGCCATGGGATACAGATGTTTGTCCCGTTCCCATCGTGGGGTGGTCTGTTCTGCTCCCGAAACTGTGGTACCATTAGATTCATGACCCAGCTGCCAAACAGATCAAATTATAAGGCAGGATATTGTCAGATCAAGGTCATTAAAGTATTACTGACATTTCAAGCTGAACACATCATCTTCCCAAGAATTTAATTTCTTGTTTTCAGGATAAATTTCTTTTTATTGCTGCCTCCCTACCCCCAAATATTGTGAAAACTAGTCCTGACTACGTACCTTGGGTTTAGCAAAATTGTAACGACTACTACTTTCTCTCCTACCTCCTTTTCAGGTGGGCACATAAGCTTTTAGAAGATACCTTCCCTCATTTGTCTTCCCCTCCCCATTTCTCTGCTATTATCCACCATGGCCTTTCCAGTCTGGAAATCGTCAGAGAAAGTAAGTAAAAGAAAGAAATACAGGGTCTGTGAGCTGGTGATAAGTGCTGCAGAGGAAAATAAAGGAGGGCGAGGAATGTGTGGTAGGGAGGAGTGGGGATGGGGCAGTGATCTTTGAATAAGTCAAAGACGGAGGCCAAGGAGTGGGCAGAGGAGGGGCAGAGGGAAGAGTGATCACAGGCCTGGAGGTCCCTCACGCTGGACAGACAGCATGGAGACTGGTGTGGGCCAGAGTGAATAGGAAATAAGTGGTGGTTTTGGGGGTGGAGCCTAAGAGACTGCAGTGAGGATGTGGGCATTTTTCCCTGTGAAGGAATTGCGGAGCCATGGAGGGTCACCGAGCAGAAAAGTGATACTCTAACGTTGGATCAAACAGGTCCAAGACCCTAATTTAAGCTGAACAGATCAAGGGCCAAAGAAGTGACCTGCCGCCTCACAGTCTGTGCAGAGCTTGAAAGAAACATAGCCTCAACTCACAACACAGTGCTGTGCCCCCTCCTGGATGCTGTCTTAAAAGTGTATCTTTTTCCTCACTCAGAGGCTTGTGGGCCAACTGAATGCTTCCCCTTTTTCAAATGGCAACTTGTCCTGAAATGAAATCGGAGTTGGCAGTGAAACAAGGCATGGACCTGTAGCCTACAGAGCTGTTGTCCCTGAAAGCAACAGCTGGCGCGTGGTTTACTCGTGGAGTTCAGCAGAAGAGACAGAGCAACAACAGACAACTTAGCATCTGGCGGAGCTTCGGCTGACTGCACTGCACGTTTGGGCGGATTTCAAATTTGGACAGTGAGGCGGCTTCACACAAAAGGCAGGTGTACACTCATACATGCCCACACGTCTGTCTGCACACACACATGGACACACACAGAGTACATGATGTGACTTGTAAATAGCTGCCCCTGCTTGGTTTCCCACGGCCTCTGTTCTCAGCGTTAACCTTTCCCTGGCCACGCTCCCAAGTTTGCTACGAGATTTCCTTGCAATGGTACATGCCCTTCGCTTCGCAGACTTTCCCCACATCTTTCAATAACATTAGGGGAAGAGCAGGGATCTCTGGGAAGGGGTGGGGATATGGACTCGAGATACCCCTGAATCTGAATCCACACTTCATGGCTGTTTTGTTATTTAACTTTATTTACATTCCAAATGCAATTTTTGCAGATCTCAGAAGTTGACTTACACTCACTGCTGTGGCAGAATGTTGCGGTTAGTAGACCCACCACTGGATCCTCTTATTCAACACGTTCTTCCAATAATTCAGATATTACTGTATCACAAATGCCCATTTCTATATTTTGATATCTGCTTTTCAGTATAATTATCTTCCTTCTTTATTCTCTAAATCTTATGATTTTAAAACATTTTTCTGAGAAGTGGTCCACAGGCTCTTTACTTATGATAAGTTCATAAAGACATCCTGGAGATCAAAGCCACATTTAAATCCTGAGATAAACTCTACTCTGTCATACATGGCTATGTTTAGTCTGCAAATACTTTGTCTAGTAATTTTTGCATCAAACAACAAGGTCCTACTGTATAGCACAGGGAACTACATTCAATAACATTTAATAGCCTACAGTGAAAACGAATATGACAAGGAATATACATATATGCATATATAACTGAATCACTATGCTGTACACCAAGTATTAGCACAATATTGTAAACCAACTGTACTTTCAACAAAAAAGTTGAAATAAAATTGGGAGATGGAACTTCCACTGCCCAGGCTGCTCTCAGGATGAAACGATTCAAAGCAGGCCAGGTATCAGAAACCCCCCTAACACATCAAAACCCCATGTGGGATCTTCCTTTTGAGCAGCACAGGCTAACCAGCTGTGGTCACCTGTAAATAGGTTTGAAGTCACTTAGACACTTGGCTTGGGAACATTGTGGCCACAGTGGTGTGGGACACTGCAGCACCTACGAGAATGACGGGGACAGCCTGCTGCTGAAGCCGCTCCCCAGGCCACAGCCCAGAGCGCTGCAGTCAGGTCTGAGGTCTGGCCGGGAGCGCGCAGCTCCATAGCCCCTCAGAGCCCTGTGGTGAGCGTGGCGCTGGGACCGCGCTCGTCCATCACCCTTCCTGGCACCCAGACCCGGGAGTCTCCTGAGGGAATTTTTCTCTGCCTCATACTTCCTGTCTCAGCCTCTTGTGGAATCCGGTCCATGCCCCAGGGAAGCAGGGCTTTTACCCTCCGGGATCCAAATCCATCACGGTTTGGATCCAGGATGAAACTTCCATGTTAACTCACCTGGCGCTCCCTTCTTGTGCTGACCTGCCCTCCCCCGTCGATGGCATCAGGTCGTATTAGAAGCCCCGACTGGCTTGTCCTTAGCTAAGGCTCTGAGCCTCTTGCTCAGTCTTCCTGAGAGGAACCACTCTTCTGTGGCAGAAAAGCTTGGGCTGTCGGCAACCCATCAACGACCTCGGTCTTTTGGGTTTTCTGTGTGGTTATGGTTCTCGTGCAGGGATATCAATTTGCACATGAGAAGCACCTGTACACATTTAAAAAAATACAGACACTGGATCCGCCCCCTTCTCCAGCCAAGGCTGGAAGATTTCTCCCTCCAGCAGAGGTTACACAATCATTTGCTTGGGAATTGACCACACATGTTGGCATAATCACAGTAAACTGCCCTTTACTCAGTGCTTGCCACGTGGCATTTTCAGCTTCATGTTGTCTTTGTACCCTCATTATCACATCTAATCCCTGCATTATAGATTATCACCAATTCTGTTGAGGACACTCCCACTTGCTCATCTTGAATACAAGTATCTTGGATTCTCTTAATCTATTTCACTCCTGAGTTTCCTGTTCTTGAGTTTAAAGAGTGAATTATGGACACATGTATTTTACATTCTCTTATTATATGTATCTGACTCATCCTCTAACCAAATCACATCTGGAGAAGAGAGATTTTCTCTTAAACATTTGCTTTTTCTTATTATATAGTAGTGCATACACACGGTGGAAAATGTAGAAAACATATAAAGTAAGAAAATTACAGCCATATATTACCTAAATACCAAAGGACAATGCTATGTCATATTGGGCATTTAAATGTTTTTCCTAATATTTTATCATAAAATTTCCCTAGGGCAAGTTGCTTAACCCTAGAATTGTACTAGCCTTTTGTGAAGTACAGAATAACATTCCCAGAAATGACCCCAATATCAAAATAGTATGTGGGGCTGGGAAGGCCACAGGGCTCTCAGCTTATTCTCTGAGTCCGACAAAGAATGCTGTTAATTCACTGATGTTATGCATTCGATGCCTGTGAGTCGCTCACCCACTCAGCTGGCTCGGACTGAGACCTACTTTATACCAGGTGCCGATCCAAGTGCTGGGGAGACCCCAGAGGGAGCCTGGATCACGGCATCACTGTCCTTCATTTGCTCCCAGAATCCTACTCAAGAACCCCACATGGGATTGGGGATGTGGAGGCAGGTGAGTTATGGTGAAATTCATTTCATTATGTTCCTTTAAACATATTTAAATAGCATGAAAATAGTCGCTAACTTTGATAAGTTTTCTTTTCCCTTCCTATGTATTTTTGAGGATGGGTATAGTTTTGGTGCAGCAAGAGTAATTGATAGATCTTTGGTATGTTAGGATTTTATATGAAAAGCTAAGAAGGAAACTGGCACCTTATACAAAGAGAAGAGGCAGTGAGGAAAACACAAGCCACCCTCGATCTTGGCTACCATTCAGCATTCCTGGTTTTCAAACAATGGAATCATAATTCAAAATATATTCCCTAAATAATTTAGCCCCGAGTAGAAATACATGGAGGCAAAGTTCAGCTCACTGGAACCTACAGCAATGTGCTTACTTAAGCGAAGGTATAAACAGACCACAGATAGTATAATGCATCCTTTACTTTAAACTAGTTCATGTGAGCAAGTTTGATTTCACATGAATTGCTCAGTACCAATTTAGGAAGTATACCCTTCTCCTTGATTGGTAAAAATAGCTCACTGATAACCAGATTCAACAAAATTTAGTGTTAAATAATTAACTTATTTTCTTCAGGAAATGCTTTTGAGTAATCTGAGTTAAGTATTTCCTCTATCTGATCTATATCTTTTCACTGAGAAAAATAGTATTATTTGCACATGAGCTGCTTTTACTCCTCTGGAAAAATCTGACTGTGAGCTCAGGGTAAGAGTTGTCTACTACACAGTAGGGAAAAGAAAAATTCATTTCACAGCAAAGATCAGAATGTTTATTCTGGGGGGGGCGTGGTGAGCTGGGGGACAAGGGAAACGCCTTTGTTTAGAGACAGACCCCAGTAATCCATACTGAAGCTGAAAGATGAAGCCCTTGTGAAGAAATGTGGAAGGACACACTGACACCGAAAGGTGTTTACTCGGCAAAAACAGACAGAAAGAAAGAAAATATAATTTAACTGCCCTATAAAGAGAGTAGACAGAACTTTGTAATAAGGGAGAGAGAATGATGGTTAGGGAAAGGAGGAGAAACGATGAAAGGGAACTAGGATGCGGTGGGCAGAATAGCAGGTTTCTGGAGCCTACAATGAAGGATGATAAGAAAAAAGGAAAGTTTAAAAAAAGTAACAAAGTTTAAAATAGTTTAAAAGTTAAAAAACAAAGTTAAAAAATTAATTTTTTTTAGTGGCATGGGAGATTTTAAAATAATGGAGGTTTTTTATTTCAAAACTCAAGTTGTTTGACTTTCTCCTCCATGCTCCAAACAACAGTAAGTCCTGCTTTTGTAAGTGGTTTTGGGGGACACCACAGAGAGGGGTGAGCTCTGCCGTTAGGTAGGCCAGGAGCAGAATGCTGGTGTGGAAGGCAAGACAGAAGAGAGATCAACAGTTTCATGAGAACAGAAACTCAAAGCCAGAAATTATCTTAAAAAGTTAGTGTGGTAGGCAGGAAAATGATCCCCCCCCCAAGATATCTATGTCCTAATCCCCAGAATATAAGAAGAGGTCAGTTTCCCTGGCAAAGTGTGCCTATGGTTGGAAATGTGGTTAAGGTTGCTAACAGCTGACTCTAAGACAGACGAGCTGGATTATAGAGGTGGGCCCATTGTAATCACCAGGGTCGTTAAAGAGGATGAGGGAGGCAGAAGAGGGGAGAGAGGAGAGGAGTTGTGACCACAGAATCAGAGTCAGAGACACAAAACCACGCTGACATTTAGAAGGAGAAAAGATGTCACAGGCCAAGAGATGCAGGTGGGTTCTGGAAGCCAGAAAAGTCAAAGATACAGGTTCCCCTGAGGCCTTCAGAAACAGCCCTGCCAATACTTTGACTTCAGCAGGCTTCTGCATTCAAGAACCCTACAAGGTTAAATTTGTGTTATTTAGTGGAGACTTTTTCTTTTTCCTTCCTACTACCGTGATGTTTGGGGATACTTGTTACAATGGCAACAGTAAGCAAATACAGTAAGCTACTCGAAATGTTCAAAAATTGCAGATAACACTGGACTCTCCACTTTGATGTGGGATTGGGCTTATGTGAAAATCAAAAGGACAGTGTGACCTTTGCTAACATCTGCTTTTCTCATTTTTAGGAAGAGAACAGTAAGTCAAAAAAATCTGTAGTTATTATTTTAGACAAGTGACTCTGAAAACATTATGTAACCCTGTGCCTTAGGACCCCAAGAGAGTGTCTGTTGTTAGAAGAACATGGATTCAGAGAGATAGGGTCTTACATCTGAGTCCCACAGTGGTCTCTTATCAGCAATGAGAGCTTAGGCAAATCATTTACCCTCTTTAAGCCACAGGATCTTCATTTGCAAAAGGAAGATAAGAATAAGGATTGCTTGGGTGATTAAACTGTACACACACACACACACACACGCACACACACACATATGTACAACATTTAATACAGTGACTAGCACATACTAGGCACTCAACAAATTCCTGTTATGGAAATTTAAATGCATGTATAAAAGGAAGAGAAAGTTGTGGGAACTTGTGGGAAAACTTAGTTCACGGCCCCAAAAAGGGCCATCTCTCAAAGGGCTCTGATCAGTCTGTCCCCAGTGATGGGCTAATAAGCAGAAACTGTAGCACTTGGGGATTTAAGTTAAACATAAAAAGGAAGGCATTTAAGCATAATTATTAAACAGCAGGTACGTTTACACTGTTGGCTGGATCATCTTATCTGGGGAGCTTTAATAAGCAGAGAGTCTCCCCTGTTTTTAAGATGGGCACGCAGGAGAATGACGTGGATGGGTGGGCCGTTCTCACCCCAAGATCACGTGACTTAGTTCTCATGGAAAAAACACCTCTTGTATGTTATTCCAGATGGACTGTCCTCCCATGATTATTGTCATCTGTGTCATCAGTTCAAGGAGACACCCTCCTGGGTCACACTGGAATATTAGAAAGAAAATCTCATTTAAATTTTAGATAGCTCTTACATGAAATAAAGTCATTAATTTATGCCTAAAAAAATCTAAGGAACGGAGAGTAAAGACACTCTTCATTGGGCAACTAAGAGAAAACATGAAATAGGTTAGACTGTCAGAACACAAAGCTGTATTCTCACCTCTTCATTTCTGCATTTTCACAGCCAATACACCGGATCTCCCAGATAAGTCACAAATCTGCCCTTAAAGAATGTGATGTAGAAACACGAGGAGTAGTAGTTGACAAACTAGAACAAGATCACCTTCATGGCTAGGTTGTTGTTATAGTCAGTCTGGTCCTTGGGAGCTCTGCAGTTAGAATAAAGAAAAGTTAAGTCTGCAAAACTGTGAGCGGCTTTGAGACCCTAATCAAAGCCACGGACACATGAGTTAACACGGTAAATATGTGTGTGTGTGTATATATATATATGTATATATATATATATATATATATTTATATACACAATTCACACTGTTTTCACTTAAGCTGTTTTGAATTCCTTTACATAGCTAGTATGTCAATTCCAAGTGTACACACTGTTGTAAGAGTTTCTCCCACTATGAATGCAATATCCCAGAAGGCAAAAAAAATAAATGTTAACCGTTCCTTAATATTTATAGGCACAACAATATCCAATGGCAAGAGCTGTCCTCTGTCAGGTGTAAGTGTACAGAAAGCTACTTTTAAGCATCCTGCTAAATGATATTCTCTTGTCTCCCTGAATGGCAGGAAGGTAGGGCTGTTGAAGAAAATTTACAAAACACGGGGCAACTTGCTAGAAGCATTTGGGGAACATAAAATGGGTCATCCTCCTAGTTCAGAATTTTAATTGTTCTTAGTGTTTTCAGAAGATTACCACTGAGCAGACCACTGGGAGAACGACCCAGCCATGTGCAGTGTGTGGGAAGCACTTAACTTGGGCCACTAAGCCGCTGGCTGGGTTACAAGCCAGAGAGAAGAAACATTTGTTATAGAAGCCACAGTTGATGAGAATGGAGCTACACTAACAGGAACAGCATGGGGGGAAGACACATAACACTGTGATTACTTGTCCTCTCCGTAACACACAAGCAAATCTGCCACTGGAACCACGACCCTCTTCCACTTGTTTGCAAGAGACTATTTACTTTCAACTATAGGGTATATGATCTAATGTAATTGAAATTATTATTAAGCACTGACCTGTTTACACAGAGCTTGGACTTTCTAATGCTTCCTTTGTCCCTTTTACTAATGCAAAGCTGGAGCTAATTCAATTCTCACATAGGCTAGAGAAAATATGTTTACACTTGAACTTTTCTAAAGACTCTAATGTACTGGAATTGAAGGGCCTAAAAGATACAGTCTCTGTTTTGACCTGGTTCTAAAACTGGTGTAGAGATGACCTCAGCTGCAGGAGGAGCTTACCAGAGTCAGTCATCATGATTGCCACTTTCTCATATATGGCGTTCAGGGTCACGATGATGATAAAACTGATGAGGGAAGCAGTGATGGGCATGGCCCACCTGCACAGTCAAGTAACTCCGGATTGGGTTGCTTCCATTCAGGTTCTTGGGAAGTTTTGCAGAAAATACAATGAACACTGAAAGTCGGTAGACAGTGATCCCAATAACTCAAGCAATGGTCAACAGGACCTGACAACCCAAAAACCCAGCAGCATGAGACTCACTAATGATTGTATTTTTACACAGAAACTTGCCCACAACTCATGCATAAACAGACAACATGCATGTGCTGTAAACCTCACATAAATGTGAGAAGTGATGTAAATCGCACATAAATGCCACAAGAGACGTGCATATCAGGCATGTTAAACTTTAGGGGAGGAGGAATGAAGGATCTCAAAAAGAATGAGTGCATCCACTAATATAACATGCTGACAGCAGAAGCAGCTGCGTGCAGGGCATAGGGAATCTATGGGAATTCAAAGTTCTGTGAATTTTTCTGTAAACCTAAAACTGCACTAAAGAAGGAAGCCTGTTAAGTATATCTTTAAATGGCTGAAAATGGAGTAACTGGTGGCATGTTCTTTTGGAGACAAGTCTGTGATAGCAGAACCAATGAAAATATCCCTTCTACATCTATAGAATTACTTAGGTTATGAACTAGTTGTAACCCATGAAGGGGATATGCTTCCTTTCAAGGGAGAACCTATCACTGATTCAGGGGTCAGCAGGTGCTCGCTGTCGTCTTCATTCTGAATAGGACCAGTGAAGCTGTGGACATGCCCTGAGGGAAATAGTGGAAGTGACAGCAGGTCTCTGCTGATGAAAGCTTCACATGCTTTTCATACTCCTTGAGATCTTAAAATGGCAGGTATTCTTACTCCCTGCATTTGCACAAGATTCATGTCCCTGATCCATTGTAGTTCTGACTGTGTGGACCCAAGGGCAACGGGGGTGTCTTAAGCATAAATTGCACGTGGCTGATAGGGTTTCAGTTCCTCACTAGGCAGGTTTTTTTGTGGCCACTGAAGAATGCACATTAAAGATCCCATTTTTAAACTGTTTTCCTTCCATCTACATTCTTGATCATAGTCCAGAAGCATGTACTCAGTGTCCCTGGCTGCTCCTGATGGCTGCCCCAGAGAGAAAGCTACAAAGAACGTGAATTTCAAGACTAAGTGAACCACATCACGTTATTTACAGTAACAGCGGGAGGCTGGCTTGCACCTGCAGGGGAGAGCAGAGGGAGTGTTTACAAGCACCTCCTGGAGCCACACTCCTGCATCTGGATCCCAGCTCCGATGCTAGCTGTGGGGCCTTGTGCTGATTTCTTAACCTCTAGGGGCTTCAATCTCCTCACCCATATAATGTGGGGATAATAGTAGCAATTTATAGGACTATTGTGATGAGTCAATGATTTACTAATTGTGAAAATTAGTAATTGGAACATTCACCAGGGGCATGTGAAAAACTCTACCTAAGTATTAGCTATGAATATGGTGACCAAAGTCTTAAAAAGGTGTTTTTCTTAGTTTTTAAGCCATCAGTTTGTAGAGAAAGCATTTTATTTCCTCCTCTACTCTCTTTCATTATCCTTTTCTTTACAGTTAAGGCTTCATGCTTGTGAAAGGAATAACTATTTGGTGAGTGTGTGATTAAATGTGAAAATTAATTAAGGCTGAGAAAAATGTATTATAGAAGGTATAGTAAGCCTCCCTCTCTTGTACAGCACATATAGGCCATTTAAATAGTGTGCATTTTTAAAAATTCTGCATAATAATTTTTTAATTATGTATTAAATAAACATAACAGTTAAGATTCTTTAAATGCTTTCTATTGCTTCAGCACTCATCTATTTTTCTAAATCCTCACAATCACCCTGTGGGGAAGGGAATATTATATCTCTTTTACAGATGAGGAAATAGAGCCACGTGGAGATGATGCAATTTGTCCCAAATGAAGCAACTGTTAAGTGAAAGAACTGAAATACTCAAAGAGCCCAAAGACACACTAACTGTAGAGCACTGCCTCCTACATGGTCTGTGAAATCAATTCTAATTCATTGCAGAACTTTTACAAACTTGACACATTTCCATTTTTCTTCCAAGCAGTTAATTGGTTCAATATTCCTTAAGAAACAGGAAAGCTTTCCATTCTCCTTCCTCAAGTTTCTTCTTACTTATCATCTTTTCTGATCATAACTTCAATATTTGCTCATTAAAGAAAATTTGAAAGTACTCAGTAGTGGACAGAACTGCTGTCCTGGATCTGTCCCCAGTCTTAGAAGAGGGCCCAGATTTTGCTTTAGTATAAATAACCTCCCTTCTGTTTTCAGTCCTGTGATTTAAGCTCGATTGACCCACTCTTTCTGAAGCACCAGAGGTAGATCTCTGTTGGCTTAAGACAAATAATACCCCTCATTCTATTGTCCTCGCACATGATTTGAGAATTGGCAAATAACCCAGGAAGAGCCACTATTATGTGAGGAGATACATGCTGGTGCCCATGTGAATGATCAGCTTCACCTATCAAGAGAGGAAGCTGCCAAAAGAGACCTCTCTTGGTTTGGATGGATGATCTGGAATGCTGAGTGCCTAGAAGCAGCATGCTGAGACATCCTTGGACATAGAATGAAGACAGGACAAAAGCAGCCCTTGACATCATCTGGGCTGCAGTATCTCTCCCTGACTGAAGCCAGACCTCAGACCTGAGGTTTTCAATTACAGGAACCAGTAAATCCCATGCATCCCCATTTTTTGGTTGTCATTTAAGCACATTGGAGATTGATTTTGTCACCTAAAATCAAAAGACTCCAACTCTGAACATGAATAAAAAATAAAATAAGAAAAATGCTTCTACCTATAGACATAATTCCTTCAGAATGTTGCATTGTTTGTGTATTACAAATCATTATATATTTTAATTTTATTCTCAAGCTTATCATAATCATAACACTTTGACTTGTCATAAAATATTTTCATGGACACACTTTTTCATGGCTGCATAATATTCTACTATGTGAAGGGTTGGAAGAATATTTTGGCTGAGATTTTATATATATATATATATATATATACGTATAAAAGTATGTCTGTGACTTGCATCCATACTGACTTTTCCCTGCCATTTTGAAATACTTCCTGATTAAACGTTTTTCAAAGCTGAATTAGTGGATTAAAGCATATGAATATTTTTGACTCTTGATATGAACTGCCAGACTGCTTTCTAAGAAGGCTGGAGGAGTACACCAGAAATTGACACAGCACCTTAAATCAACCATACTTCACAAAAAATGTCTAGTAACCTAGTCTTGGGATTGGTGATCACTGGCACTTCATCCTCATAAACAGAGCTGTGTCAGTTGAGAAGTGGAAAACTATTTCATTCTGATGTGAACTGACTGAATTACCATTGGAGTGTGACGTCGATTTTTTCCTTTGTGAATGTGTGTTCATCTTCTCTGCCTTCTACGCTCCTGAGAGTTTTTTATGTTACCTTTGAAGTGATCTGAACTCTATGTATTGAAGGAATTAGCCCCTTGTTGGATTTGTAAACAAATAACGTACTCTGGTGTTTTGTTTAAAAATAGGATGCTTCTGATGCATGGAAATCTTTATATATTTTCCTCTGAAACTTACTGCTCATCTAGAGGTTGTATATTCATCCATATTTATTTCTAGTTTTTTTCTAATTGTGTTAATTTTTTAAATGTTTCTGGAATTTATCACAATATATGGTTCACTGTATGATTTCAAACTTTTCTTTTCCCCCCAAGTAGCTAACAAGAGTTCCATTTACTGAATAACCTTTATTTATCTCCCTGATTTGTAATGTCTTCCATCTCTTATATTAATTTATTATCAATATCAGAGCCCATATCTGGACTTTCCGTCCTATTTTCTAATCTGGCTATTCTTGAACTAGTAAACCTCTCATTATCTTATTAATTATTATATTACTAATATGATTTTATTCACAATAAACCCTAAATCAATTTTATAACTTCTGATATTTTGGAGATATGATCTTTTAATCTAGAATCATGTGATTAAAGCATCTTTTATATCTTTCAGTAGTTTTTTTTTTTTTTGATAGTTCCTACTATCCTTTTGTTAGGCTATTCTTAGTCATTTTACCATGGTTGTTACTCTTGGAAAATTTTAGAAGTCTCAATGCCTCCATCTGGTCTCTTAATCAGACCCTGGAATCCTAAACCACTGATCTGATTTGAACAAATGAGGTGAAAAGAATTGGGGGAAGCACTGTGAGCAGAAGAGACTGTGGAACCTCCAGAGTGGCGCCCTGCATTGGCTCAGATGTTCTCTGGAAAAAGTTTTCTCTATGAGACTACATAGTTCCCAGCTTGACTTTCAGTTTTCTCAACATTTCACATTAGATTTTAAAAAGTCTGTGGCAGGTTCTTACCCAGAAAAAGAGCACTTGCACAAAGGGTTATATGTATACACTTTCCCCAGGTGGTAAATGGAACACGCTCTTCTACCTAATTAAAAAAACAAGTTTAGTCAATCAAGGGATTACATCAATGAAATGATTTTTCTCCTAACTGGTCACTAAATCCTAAACATAATTAAAAAAATAATAATTTTCAGATATACCCTCCTTATTTGTAACTGCATGGGTTTTTTTTTTTTCCTTTTTGTCTTTTCTTTTCTGTTAACGATGTCAAACACACAACAAAATATGTACAGTGTTCATTTTAATACTATTTTTTGAAAATACACATGTGAACAGTAAACTCTTTCCCTGCCATGGTCTGAGCTTAGGGGTCTGGGTACCTGATGAGGCCAAGCTTTAAAGCTCTATTCCTGAGCTTGCCTTAGATTTCAGAAGTGACACTAGGGACAGCTTAGTGTCTGTGCAGGACAGAAAGTTTCACTGTTGTCTGCAGCTAACTGGTCTCCACTGTGTACTTCCTTGGTTGAGCTTTATGTGTTAATTAGCTACAACTGTGAAGTTTTAGAGTTTCCATTTTAGGGTTTATATTTAGATTATTTTTACAGATGAAATCAGTAAGACTCAAGATTTACCTGGATTATAAAAGCAGATACAGTATAATAATAGCTGTCACTAAGTACATGGCCCTCCCTCTGTGCCAGGAAGTCTTCCAAGTAGATTCTGTACATTAATTCGACCCGTCCTTACCACAGTCATGAAGAAGCAACTCTCTTATTCTTATTTTATTGGAAACCATGGCACAGAGAAGCTAAGTTGTCCAAGATCACTCAGGAAGCAAGCTGCTGTGTTCAAATATGAATTTAGGCAACTTCATTCACAAGGTCTCACTACCACAACGCTGGACTCTCTAAACAATGGAGCATGCATTCACAATTAAAGTAAAACTGTTCAATTAAAAACTAAAAAAAAAAATTAAACAATTTTTTAAATAAGGAAGAACGATAAAGTGAAATGAATCTCCATCTTCAATTTTTCAACAAGCATTTTCCAATGAAAATTTAAACTTATTAGTTGGCAATTTGAAATTTAAAATTGGCAGTTTAAATGACCAAAAATCTTTTCTTCAGTAGTTTTTGTATGCTGCAAATATCATAAGTTTTGTTTTTCAGGACTCAAAAACATTATGAATATCTAATTTTTCTAAGTTTCAGCTTTCATCTCTGAATGTACAGTCTTTCACCAACATATGCTTTGACCCCCATCTTCAGTTGTAAACAATGGGAACTACTCATAATGGGGATTATTAGAAGCTTATGACATTGTAAAAGACAAATGTCACATTCTGTTGGTAGCTGAACCTCATTTTTTTCCATTTATAAAAAGAGGACTTTGACCTGCTCCCTCTAGACCTTTTTAGTGACAACATTCTGAAGATCTGTGATTCAGTTTATTAAATCCATAGTTGGAGACATTTTCAGATGCTCCTAGTAAAAGCATTTTCTTTCCAAGAGTTATTCATGCTCACAACCTACTGTCCTGCTGCTGCTGACTGCAAGTACCAGCAGCTCTATTATCTCAGCTGATGGAAAGAAGCAATAATACAGATGGCTCAAAAAATCATATTTTCATAGCTCTGGAGTGTTGATACAAAGATATATAGTTTTATTTTTTTTTAATTTTGCAGGAGAGGCAGCAATAAAATTACATTTCCAATTATATAAAATGCCATGCACAAACACTGCTCAAACACTGATGGCACCTCAACAAAGAATTCCCTGCTTCTTCTCCCCTTTCTCTGACTTTAGGATGAGAACCACGCTGCTTTGTGCACATCCCAAACGGAAGTGGGAGCAGTGACTGGGACTTTGTTCAAGACAAAGGGGCACCTAGTATACAATGAAAAGTAGGAAGCAATAATGAAGGCGCATGTGAAAAAATGGGAGTAAAGTATAAAAACCAATGTGTCTTTCCTTCTACATCCATGTCATAGCGGCTAATTTATATTTTGCATTTTATTATTGGTGTTTTGAAAGGATACAAATCAATGCCTCTTTTCTTATACATTTATACCAGTCTTTTTTTCCCCCTTTTTTATGTTATTATGAAGGAAGGACCACACTTCTCTTCTGTGTCCACCATTCCAGGCAATGCTCCTTCATCTTGGCTGCACATTAGAATAACCACAGGAGCTTTAAAAACTTCCCTATGCCCGAATGCACCCCAGGCCACTAAGTACCATCAGAGTTTGCAGTGATGGAATCTAGGCACCAACAAAATTTTTAGGTCCCCTGGTGATTCCAACATGCAGACAAGGCTGACAAGTCCAGAAGTAAACAGAACAACTTGCATCTAAACAGCGCCCGCTTTTCCTGGGTAATCTCATCTATCTCCACGTGGGGACACCACGACTCCTATTCTGGCCGGACTTGTTCTTCCTGCTCAACCTTGTCCCATTCTTACTCAAGTTCTGCCTGGTGCCGCATCCAGAACTCCAGAAGTAAGGTGACTAAGAGAGAAAGAACGGCAGAATGTGGGTCTTCAGTGATGACTGATGCTTCAGAAATCTGTACTTAATATTTATTACACTTAACTCTTTGGTAAATTGTTAATAAAATCACATTTTATTTATAGGCGATACTAAAGAGAAACATGAGTTAATGCCTTTTATTTAAGAAAAAAGAAAATGTAGATAATTTATTGAACTTGTGAAAACAGACTATCTAGCTCTCTAGCTCAGGGGAAAGGTATTAACATGATGGTCAGAGGCAGGTGACTGTGTCTGATGCTAAAGAACCTGCTACCAGCACATTATGCCCACTAAAAACACAAATATCGGGGGGAAGAGTGGGTATAGCTCAGTGGTAGAGCACGTGTTTAGCATGTACAAGGTCCTGGGTTCAAGCCGCAGTACCTCCACTGAAAAAGAAAGTTAAAAAAAAGCACAAGTAACGGTCATAATTTAAAAGAAGTGCATGGTCCACCCTCCAAGCCTTCTCCTCACATCCCTCTGTCTCTTCTGACCGAAGGGCCTGAGGGTGGGGAAGGGGATAAGAATGCTTTAGTAGCCACTGCATTACTATTTTCCACCACCCCAGTCACACAAAATTAAAATAATATTCTTAAATAAGGAAAACTGCCATTTTCCTCAATCTTCGGTAAAGTACTTTTTAGAAATTGTCTTTCTGTTTTAACACTCGTAACTTCAAATAGTAGACAAAAACAACATGAAATGTTAATTGAAAATGTGGCTTCAGGGTAAATCCCCTAAGACCTTCTTCCAACCAGACTGTTACCCCTAGGCCCCAACTCTAGAGAAATTCAAGAATAACCACTGTTCCCTACACCATTATACCTGAGTCTCTACCATGCTCTAAGAATAAAGAGAAAGTAGACACAGTCCCTGCTTCCGGGAGCTCCTAGGTGCACAGGACTCATCATGAAATGATGGCTGAGGAGGCGTGTTAAGAGGGCTTGGATAACAGTCAGCAGAGGGTGCTTGGGGCAGAGAGCCAGAACTGTAGCCAAGGCTCTCCCAGAGGAGGGAACCACCGTGGTGAGTTCTGAGATGCCCTAGAAGTGATCAGGTGAAGGTATAATGTTAAGGCCATTTCTCCCTGGGGTGCTGCACATGAAAAGGGGGGAAGCCAAAGAGAGCCAGCTTCCTTCCAGGAACTGCAAAGAGTGTAGAAGTGAGCACAGGGTGTGGGAGGCAGGTGAGGCAACCAGGTGGAGAGATCACACGTACACATCACACAGGGCTCTGTGTGCCTCCAAGGTAGAAGAGACATGCAAAGTGATCTAGAAGGAGACAAGATAGAGGCAGGGAGACCTATTGGCAGGTTCATGTGAAGGCCCCACCAGGAGGAGAGAGAGGAAAACATTTCAACAGGTGGACGGATTGGCCACAGGTGTGATGGAAGGGCAGGAAGAGGTCAAAGATGCCGGCCAGCTTTCTGGCTTTTGCAGTGTCCTAAATTATAGTGCCATTCCCTGAAATAAAAAGAACAGGAAGAGGAGGAAGACATGAGAAGAGACAACTGATTCAGTTCTGGCTGGGTGCCTGTGGGCTCCAGGAGAGATGTCCAGTAAGGAAATAAAAGTCTAGAAGTCGGGAGAAAGTTCTAGGCTGAGACAAGTCGTTTTCCTGCTTCAAGAGGCTAATGGGTGTGAGTGGACAAGCTCAAGAGAAGAGGTGTAGAGGGTAGCTCTCACCCTCCAGCACATGGGAAGCATCTGGGAGCCTTTAAAAAATAGTGCACCCCAGCCTGGAGTGGGGAATTTTTACTGTTTATTGTCCTTAAATACTTCTTTCCTTTTTTGGGTGTGTAGTTAGCTTTATTTATTTTAATGGAGGTACTGGGAATTGAACCCACGACCTCTTGCATGCTAAGCACGTGTTCTACTACTTAGCCGTACCCTCCCCACCTTTTTTTGTTTTTAGACATTAGCTCTACTGAGCAGTCAGGGTTGAGAATCAACCTGTAGAGAGCAGAGAGCCTTGGGGGTAGAGATCAAGGAGAAGCTGCCCTGAGCCCTGCAGACCCCACCAGGGGCAGCCGGAGATGCAGGGAGCCTTGGACGGGCTGTGAGGAACGTGAACTCAACACTCCCCAATGGCGAAGATGACAAACATGTTTCAAGCACCCACTTCCCAGCAGTGTTTGAGCTGACTTTACTAGCTTTCCAGTAATACCGAATGAGAATAGAAATAATCTGGACATATGGATCAAATTCAAATGCTGGTTCTGACCATTCTTAGCTGCGTGATTACTGATTAAAAGGTTACCCGTCTGCCACGTGTAAAATGGGGAACCTAGAACCGTGCTCTTGAGCTGCTCTGAGCGTAATGAAATGACATCTATAAAGCCCTTCTGACTCTCAGACGTAATTCCTACTATTGTCCTCATTTGGGACTCCAAGAAACAGAGTCACAGAAAGCTTCAAACATTTGCGTAAGATTAGGGTTGGGGTCAGGAATCAAGCCAATGACTTCGTGGATCCAGAGCCCAGGATCTTCTTACGAGCAACACGGCACTGCCCAGGCTCCCTGCTCCAAAACCCGCCTCCTTTTGGCTCAGTTCCATGGCGCCTGCGCTGCACAGATGTCGTCACTGCCTGCCTGCCCGCCCGGTGTCTGACCCCGGCACTGCTCCCTCCATCTCACACACCGCTTCCTTGGGCACACCAACCCTCACGAGGCCATTGCTGTGGCTCCTCGGATGTTTACACAGAAACGCAGGTGGCAGCCCAGCTTTTTGCTATTGATGCTGCTGTCAGTGGAGGCAAAGACCTCACAGTTGATGGGGGATGCCACTTCTGGTCTCCTCCTTGGCTAGAGAGTTGGATGGAATCCATTTTCCCTCTGCAACGTAGACTCCAGCATGAGAGATATGTAAGGCCATCTGGCCTCTCAACATAGAAATGATGCCCCTGCAGTCGTACTTATCATTGTGATCTCCTGGCTCCATCAGGGAGCAGAGGCCATGGCCTGTTGTCCACCAAGTTTCGTCTCCTTGCATGACAGCTACAATGGGGTGAGTTAACACCGGACCAGAAAATGTACAAAGCCCTCGTGTACTATTTCCTGACACTTGCAGGTCACCCAAATACCCCAGATCCTCCAAGTAAACAACTAGTAAGAGGAACTGAGCTGCCTCGTCTGTCAGACCCCTGATGGCAGGATGGACTTGGCCTCTCCTGCTCTCGGGATGATCCGTTCTCCTTCTGTGTGCCCTTCCCCAAGTGAAAGAAACAGTTCTTTGTTCATGGGCTTGGGAGTATTTGTGGCTCTCTGACCAGAACCTTAAAAGTAGAGCTTTTGGTGAGAATGGAAGCATGCCACCCATGTCTCATGAGCTCAGCTACCCAACAGCCTCATCTACAAGACTGTGGCCAACACCAGGGGTCCACGCTGTTGAGTGTTGGGTCTGGAGAGCAATGCCTCCACCACTGAGAAGCTGCACCACCACTTGTGCCCTTGTCCCCATCCAGGGGGAGGTGACACATCCATGGGTTGAAAGCCTTGAGGGCACTAAGTGACTGTGGACCAAGCTGTGACTGGCCGGTCCTGCTCCCCATGTGACCCTTGTTTGCTTCACATGCAGAGAATCCCCAAAGAGACCCCTGCTTGAGTGAATGGGCCACCTATAAGCCAACTGTCCTCGGGCCGCCTAAGAAGCAACACAGTATACACAGTGATCCACCCACTCACTGATGTCCCCAAGGCTCACAGCTCCCTAATGTGACACCAGGTATCCCCAGCAAACAGAAGATTCTTACTTTACAATTGACTTGAGAATTCTACTGCCAACACTGCCTTCCACCTTCCACTTATGAAGTTCTTTCCACTCTGTCCACTGCTCTGCAGTTGTGCAATCAACCCAGAGCTCCTTCATGAGACAGGAGGGAACGGGGCCAGGCACAGCCATTAGAAGAATGGCACAGTCATTAGCACCAGGACGGTGGAAAAGTCAACTCCCAGTAGATCTTGAGCTTCAATACACACTCACCAAAATACAGCAGGATGCTAAATAGCACTCCCACAGGTTCCAGGACAGGTTCAAGGCTGACCATAAAAGGTCAAAGGGTGAGTGGTGGCCCAATTTCTGGGGATCCCAACACCTTCCGCAAAGCGGTTTGAATATTCCTCCCACTTATTAGCATATGAAGATACTGAGTGTATAAAATCTTACCCCACACCTCGTGGCCGCTCTCTCTGCTGAGGGAGACAGCCCACACTCTGCCTGTGGAGTGTGTATCTACTTTTAATTTAAACTGGAGCACCCAACCCCCACGCCTCATGGCCTTTCTGTTGCCTTCTGAAACAGCCCACTCTGTGTATGGAGTATATATCTCTCTGAATAAATCTACCTTTAGTGAACTGTGGCTCTCTCTTGAATTCGTTCCTGTGCAAACCAAGGACCCACACTTGGCGAGGTGCATCCCAGGGACCCAAATAAGACCTGGGATATGGCCATCCTGTACCCTATATTTTCCTGTATCATACATTCCTTCCCAAATGATCTCACCTTGTGCACTCCAAAATTGACAGCACTCATGTGTCCTGACCTGGATCTGCTTCTACGTGTATCATTTCTCATATCCACTAGAACATCACCTTCATGATGACAGGGATTTGGTTCTGTTCACAACGGAAGCACCAGCACATCACAGGTGCTGGAGAAGTATTAGCTGAATGAATGAGCTGTGGGAAGTCCTGGGATTTCCACCTGCAACTCCTAGCCACTTGGGTCCCAGCTGACTCCAGGTGCTCCTGGCTACTAATGGCTGACCTCTTGCCACCACTCTCTGCTCTGCCATCACCTGAGCTGGGATGAGCTGAGATGGGCACACACCCCGGAGAGCATGGTGCATGGTTCATGCCGTTGCAACACACTTGCCCTCTGACTGCCAGGGGTTACTTAGGATGGACAAACTGAAGGCAGCACCATGTGCACCGCCCTACCCCACAACTCACTTGAAACACCAGGACTGCACACAGGGGAAACGCTGGTCCTTTGCAACCTAAGGAGAGGGACTATGGGTGAGAAGAGGGTCTCTGTCAACTAACAGTCTCTTTACAAGCCCAGTCTTAGAAAAGCTCTTTAAAGACATTTTTGGTGTCTTCCTTGTGTTTCTGTAATCCCTCTAGATTTTGTCATTTTAATCTATGCATCAGAAATACAGATGCTCTTGAAATCTCTATTGATTTTCAATGAAGAAAATCCTCAATTTCATTCTCTGCTAAGAAGACTACCACATTATATATATATATATAAAGCACCTTCCTTTCATGAATTTCTATATTCAAACAGCTAATTTCACAAGAATCAGTGAGGCAGGACATGAAAATCATGCTGTGCTTTATCACCTACAGGTGGGCAGGGATGAAATGAATGAGTACTCTTCTCATGAGTCGGGAAGGCTGGGGCTGTCTTATTCCTGCTACAGATGGAAGGGTCCATATCTGTGAGGGGGAGGAAGGACCAAGGATGAGAAACCAACATTTTCTAACCCACTTCTCTTTTTCAGAGTCCCAGAGAAGACAGTGTGATTGTATCAACAAAAACAAGAACATCTGCACCCTTCTAAAAGCACACTACAACTTTACTACTACACACGGCACTCTGTCAGTGACTTAAAGGCTGATGACAGCCAAGAACTTTGCAGGGATCTTATTCTGTGCTCATCCTTTTTTGTCTTTGGAACCTCAGGAAATTTGCCTCCTCTTCCTGAGTGTCATTTTCCTCATCCTTCAAATGGAAGTGTAACAGTCATTCATTTGCGCAGTGTCTATTCGACAACAGGAGACGGCTTATGAAAACAACAACAACAAAAAAGCAAAACAGCAATTCTGGTCTGTGCTGTCTTCCTCCTCCCCCCTGAACATGAACTTACAGGCTAAAATGGAATCTTTCACTAAATCCCGAACTTAAGGAGCAGTTCTGATAAGGAAGTCACAGGACTGCCGTGTAACTGAGAAATGACCTGGTGAAAAAGGATGAGTTGCCAGCAAATCCTCAAAACCCGTAAGGGTGCAAACCCTGGGAGCTACGGTCATGGGTGGGAGTTCCTTAGTTCCCCATTTCACAAAGCCGAGAGCTTTGCAGGGTCCATGAAAGACACAGATAGCCCAGTACAACCACACCGTGTTTTGGAGTACACCGGGGCCACGTCGCTGCTGACCTGTATTTCTGTGTGTCCCAGAGCAACAGCCCTGGGTGGGGGTGACTGTGTTTGAGGCTGGACAAGAACTTCCTGTTCTGTCTCTTTTGCTCTCTCTCTTCCTGCAATAAAACAACAGGTAGGACTCTGGTCGGGAGCACTGAACCCACTTTCTCTGGCAAACCACACACCAGGCTGCTCTAGCTGATCTGAGAGAGGACTCTTCAATGAACATATATACACCAAAGTCAGGCAGAAGGCTGCCTGCGACCTTAGGAATCCAAACCAGCTTGTCCTGTTAATCAGGATATTACACATCTAAAGAAAATGTGCACCAGATGAAGACGATGCGTTAGACAGCGTTGGTGGTTATGGCCAGCAGTGTCTAAGGACACGTCATGCTCTGGTAGATGGGCGCATTTTGGTTGCTTTAAGTTTGCTACTGAAGGGCTGGGACATTTCATTGGGCCTTGAATCTGCAGACCTCTTTACTCACAAATGCAGACAAGTTAGGTGAGCCAGCTCAGCCTTTATTCCAACTTCCTACCCAAAAGGCTATGAGGTTGAAAATATATTTCTCAGACTTTTCTGCAGCAAGGGTTCCAGAAGTGGCTTTAAAACTGACCATCAGAGATTGAGATTTGCAAATATTAACTTCTATATATAAAAATAGCTAAAAAAATAAATTTTTTCTGTATAACACAGGGAAGTATATTTAATCTGTTGTAATAACATTTAATGAAAAAGAATATAAAAAGGAATTCATACATATATACGTGTATATGAATGACTGGAACATTGTGCTGTACATCAGAAATTGACACATTGTAACTGACTATACTTCAATTAAAAAATATATATATATACATAATGCCAATCAGCAGCATCTGAGTGTCACTTAAAGCAGAAACCCACATGAATGGAGGCAGAGGTGGTTGGAGGGGCTACGTTATTTTGCTGGGGTCGATGCAGCCGGCATGGCAGAGATCTAGAAGGAATGGTCACAACAGCCACTCACTGATCTGCAAGTTAGGGTAACAGCTTCCTGAAATCCTCCCCGCCCCTCCTGATGAGCCAGGTGTCTGGCGTTTCTCTGGAAATCACTAGGCGCAGCCTGGAACTCAAAGGTAAAAATTAAAAACTGCAGTCAGGCAGCGAAAAGACTGGCAGGACGCGTTGGACAAAAGTAGGTCAGAAACAACAAGGAATGGGGGATGGGAGAGAACGTGTGTTAAGGACCCTGACTTCAGTGGTGGATTGTCTGTGTTGAGGACTCTGAGTCAGTGTGAGTGGATGGATTGGTGCGGACTAAAATGGTGGCCATTGTTCAGATAAGTGTGTGATTTGGACTATATTTATTAGAGGAGGGTTTTTTTTTCCCCTTCAACATTGATCATTTCTAGGGAGCAGATAAATACTCTGCCACACAACATCTAAGTGCAAAAGAGATGCTACGGGATGATGGTGGTAAGAAAATTTCAGTTCTGCAGTTCCAAAGTTTCCTTAATGAGGTTCACAGCAGTAGGTACTTAAAATAAAATAAGGTACTTAAAATAAAGACATCATCATATGTACATATCCTTAAAGATACACATATGGTGCTATAAGGGGGCCTGAAATGTGTTCTGCATTCTAAAATCCGATGAAATAAAATCAGTAGCTCAATATGCCTGTCGGCTCTACAAACATGATGTAGCTCATGATCACAGAAAGCAAGATCAGCTAGGAAATTTGAGATTTGTCTTTTCCAGTGTCAAAGTTAATATTTTTTGCTTTACTTAAAAGGCATTTTTTAAATTAGGGCTGTCAGCATCCATTGGTATACTTGGTTCAGTACATGTGTTCAGATGTTCTAGACAGTGAATCAGAGCAAAGACTGAGGTTTAGACAGTAGTTAAATGCCTCACCCATGTGATCAGCATCCACATATTGCTATACCGAAAATCCTTAAAAGTGAAAAATTCATTAAAGCAACGAAAAGAGAGGGGAAAAAATAGCCACAGACTAGTGGCAGTTTTGTAACATGTAAAAATGACAAAGGGCTATTCATGAGCATATTTTTAAAAACTCCTACACTTTAATAAGAAAAACAACAAACTGACAACAGGTTGCACAAGGCTTCCTGTAGGAGAAGCCATGCAGATGGACTCTTATGTGAATGGGGCTGGAGCTGTAGAATTAGCCTTGAAAGTAACTCACTTAAAAACAAATGCAAATGGGATACACTTCTAGAATATCTGAGTAAAAATCTTGGAAATCTTACGGCTCTACGAAGCAATGACAATGGCAAAATTTGTCAAAATTAACCTCTGCAGAACTCTGGAAATTAAACAAAGGCTTCCAGCAATCCGGGGCATGTTTATTAGAGAAAAAAAAAAAAGCTAAATCTCCATAAAGATAGTGAGTTTTGTGGCATTGTAACTTGATCTATCCCCATCACCGTATCCTCACCTAAATGGTGGCCTTTAAAAGCAACAGTCTCACAATCAAGGTAGGGGCAGAAGTGATTTGAAGTTACCCAAAAAATCCGCCCGCAGAGAGCTGTCACTATTTGACCTATCTCGAACTCATGCTGTGCAAACAGCCTGTCCCCAGAGAGTTTGTGAAAAACAATCAGCATTGAGTATTAAACATTACAACTGCCTGAGGCAGTGGTACCAGTAGAGGCTAACTAGATGCTGACTAGGAAACTTAGAAGGCAAAATTGAGTAATGAGAATTTCTGGGGGTGGAGGTAGGGGTAAAAAGCTCCAAAAAATTCTAAGAATTGTAGAAGGCCATACACATGTGTGGCACATGGCAAGGAAAGTTCTGAGAAAATCTTAAGCCTTCAACTCTGGCTGAATTTGAGGTTCTGGGTAAGCAAAAACTAAAGGCTACCGAAGAGATGCAGACTGCCTGCCAGTGCCGAGGGCGTGCCTCAGCACACACACACACAACCACCTGGAAACAGCACAAACGATTGGCTCCAGGCATTGAAAGAAATCACTGTCCAATCATTATTACAGTGACGACAACTAGGCTTTCTGCACACACACTGATCTCATGGCCATGCATGATAAAGAATACAGACTTTACAGAATTTGTTCAGGAAAGTAACTAAATAAATAGCTGCAGCAGCAATGACAATGGAAGCAACGATAAACCCTGGAGATGAGGAAAATCTGGCTTTCAGATCTGCCACATTGTAATATTTTAAATGTCCACTTTTCAACAGAAAATTACAAGATATACAAAGAAACAGAAAAGTTTGGCCATAACACAGAGGGAAATGTAGTCAATAGAAACTACCTGAGGAAGCCCAGATACTGGACTTACTACACAAAGACATAAATAAACAATTACACATATGTTCAAAGAACTAACAGAAACCATGCCTAAAGAATTAAATTATGTGAACATCTCATTGTACAGAGAATATCAATAGATAAAATTTATATTAAAAACCAACTAGAAATTCTAGAGATACTAATATAATGACTAAAATGAAAAATTCAATAAGAGGTTTCTCTGTAGATATGAACTTGTTGAAGAAAAAGTCAGTTAACTTAAAACTACTGAGATTATCCAGTCTGTGGAACAGAAAGAAAAAGGAATGAAAAAAAAAATGAACACTGTGTCAGAGATAGGTGGGACACCATCAACAATACCAATACACACATAATGGGAACGCCAGAAGGAAGAAGAGATAAAAGGGGTAGAAAGAATATATAAAGGAATAATGGCTGAAAACTTCCCAAATTTGATGAAAACATTAATTTGTACATCTCAGCAGCTCAACAAGCTCCACGTGGTATAAACAGAGACATCTAAAATAGGCACATCAGACTCAGTGTGTCAAAAGACAAGAACAAAGAATCTTGACAGCAGAAAGAGAAAAGTGGCTCAACATATACAATGGCTCCTCAGAAGACAGTTGATTTCTCATCAAAAACCATGAAGACCAGAAGGCAGTGGGAATGGTATCGTCAAAGTGATAAAAGGAAGACTGTCACCAAGTATTTTACAGCCAGCAAAATGATTCTTCAAAAAAATTAAAGGAGAAATTAAGACACTCCTACAAAAACAAAATCTGAAAGAATCCATTGTTAGTAGGTCAGCCCTACAAGAAATACTAAGGATAGTCCAGCAGGTGTAAATGAAAGGACACTCACCCGAAAAATAAAGAGAACTAGTAGAGGTAACTACATGAGTAAAAAAATAAAACAGTATAAATAGAGTATTACATGTAGGTGGTTTATTCTACTTGATGTAAAAGACAACTGCATAAAACAATACTGATGCAACTGTGTAGATGCGCTTATAAATGCATAAAAGTGTAACTTGTATGACAGTGACAGCATGAGGAGGGGGAGGGAAAAGATTGATACCAAAGCAAAGTTTTTGTGTACTATTGAAATTAAGTTGGCATTCATGTGAACTAGATTGCTTTAAAACAAGATGTTAATTATAATTTCCAAGGCAAAGGAGGAGAAGGAGGATGAGGAAGAGGAGGAGGAGAAGAAAAGATAAAATAACAAATTAAAATGACACACTTGAAAATGCCTACTTTGTACTGAAAAGTGTAGTAATAGAGGAATGGGAAAAAAAGACATATAGAAAACAGATAGCAGATGTAACTTCAACCTGATAAGAAATTACATAAATGTAAATGTATTAAACATTCTAATCAAAATACTAAAGGCAGAAATAAATGGAATAGAGAATAGATGAACAACAGAGAATAATCAACAAAAAGAAAAGTTGGTTCTTTGAAAAGATCAACAAAATTGACAAATTTTTAGCTAGTACTGAAGAAAAAAAGAGAGAAGATTCAAATTACTAAAATGAGAAGTAAAAGGAAGGATGTCACTACTGCCCTTACAAAAATAACAAGGAATATAAGGGAATACCATGAATAATTATATAGCCAATAAATGAGATAATCTAGATGAAATGGATAAATTCCTAGAAGGACATAAATGACTGAAGCTAATTCAAGGAGAAATAGAAAACTCAAATAATCCTACAATAAGCAGTGACCAAAATAGTAATCCAAAACTTTCCCACAAGGAAATGCTAGGCCCGTATGGCTTTGCTGGTGAATTCCATCAACTACTTAAAGAAAAAACAAAACAAAACAAAACAAAAAAAACAATGCGTCACAAACTCGTCTAAAAATAAAGAGGTGGGCACACTTCCCAATTCATTCAATGAGACTAGTATCATACTGATACCGAAAACAGACAAAGGCATCGCAAGAAAACTAAAGACTATCTCTTATGAATATAAATGCAAAAATCCTCAACAGAATACAAGCAAATCCAATCCAGTAACATACAAAATAGACCACAATTAAGTGGGATGTATCCAGGGATGCAAAGGCAGTTCAACATACAAAAGTCAATCCATGTAATACGCCATATTAATAGAATAATGAATAAAAACTAGGAATAGAAGAGAACTTCCTCAACTTGACAGAGAACATCTATGGAAAACCTGGAGCAAAGATCATACATAATGGTGAAAGACTGAATTATTTCCTCCCAAAAGTAACATTGTACTAGAGGTTCTAGTCAAAGCAACCAGACAAAGAAAATAAAGCCTCTAGATTAGAAAGAAAGAAATAAAACTATTTTGATTCCAGATGACATGATATTATATATTGAAATCACAAGGAATCCACAAAGAAAAAAAAAAAGAGAGAGAGAAATGGAAAAAAAACCTATTAGAATTAATAACCAAGTCTGATCAAAATTGTAAGACACAAATCAATATATAAAAATGTAATTATATTTCTATACAACAGCAGTGAATAATCTAAAAATAAAATGAAGGAAACATTTTCATTTACAATAGCATCAAAAAGAATAAAATACTTAGGAATATTAAGAAAAATATGTGGAATACTGAGAAAACTGTCTGAAACTTGTATATTGAAAGCTAAAATACTACTGATAGAAGTTAAAAATGACCTAAAATAAATGGAAAGCTCTTCTGTGTTCATGGATCAGAAGCCTTATTATTGTTAGGATGGCAATTGTCCTCAAAATGACCTATAGATTCAATGCAACTCTGGCTTTTTGGCAGAAATGAACAAGCTGATCCTAAAACTAATATGGAAATGCAAGATACCCAGAATAGTCAAAACAATCTTAAAAAAAAAACAAAGTGTTGAAGTTTCCAAATTCAAAACTCACTAACAAAACTGTAATCCATACAGTGTGGTACTTGCATAAAGGACAGACAAATAGATTGAGAGAAAAGAACCGAGAGTCCATAAACAAACTCTTACATGTAGCCAGTTAATTTTTGACAAAGGTGCCATGACAATCCAATGGGGAAAAAATACTCTTTACAAAAATGATGCTGGGACATCTGAACATACACCTGGATAGAAAGAAAACTGAACTTTTATCTTAACACCATTTATGAAAATTAACTCAAGATAAATCACAGACCTGAAACTATAAACCTTTTAGTAAATGAACAATGAGAAAATCTTCAGGACTTTGGACTACAAATACTTCTAAGATATGACACCAAAAGCACAAACAAGAAAAGAAAAAATCAAGTAAACTGGACTTCAGTAAAATTAAAATCTTCTGTGCTTCAAAGGACTTCATCAAGAAAGTAAGAAGACAATCCACAGAATGGATGAAAATATTTCCAATATTTTCCCTGATAAGGGACTTTTATCCAGAATAGACAAAGAAGACATAAAACATGACAATACAAAGACAAATAGAATTAAAATGGGCAAAGAATTTGAATAGATGTTTCTCCAAAGAAGACATATGAATGGGAAATAAGCACATAAAAAGATGTTCAACGTCAGTAGGCATTAGGGAAACAGAAATCAAAAGCACAATGACATGCCACTTCATACCAGCTAGGATGACAAATATATATGATATATGATATATAAATATGTATCTATAAACCTGGTGATAAAAAGTGTTGATGAGGATGTGGAGATACTGGACTCCTCATACATTACTACTGGAAATGTAAAATGGTGCAGCCACTTTAAAAGCTACGTTAGCAATTCCTCAAAATGTTAAAAGTAGAATACATCCCAGCAATTCCATTTTTTTATATATCCTCAAGAGAACTGAAAATATGTGTTCACACAAAAACTTGTCCATGAGCATTTACAGCAGAAGTATTCATCATCAAGTGATGGATGGATAAGCAATGTGGTGCATTTATAACAATGGCATATTATCTGAACACAAAAAGGAATTTGGGTACTGATATATGCTACACCATGGATGAGCCTTGACAACGTCACACTAAATGAAAGATGACAATCAAAAAAGGAAGCATACTGTATGGTTCTACTTATATGAAATGCCCAGAACAGGCAAATCCATAGAGGCAGAAAGTAGAGTGGTGGCTAAGGGAAAGGAAGGTTAGGGAGTGACTTACTAAAGGGTACTGGTTCATTTTGTGGGTGATGGCTACACAACCCTGAAATGTACTTAAAACCCTAATGCACATTTTCAAAGGCTGCATATTATGGCATGTGAGTTATATCTCCATAAAGCTGTTATTCTTGAAGGTGAGCCCACCAATGGAGCAACTGGCACAGCACTGACTGCGGCATCCAGAAGGGGAGTGACCCACCCGCCCACAGCGAAGGAGAGCAGCACCTGACCCAGTGTTGGAGGGGTGCGATCTTCTTGCCGACAGTGTGAGCAGCACAGATGAGGGGGCCAACAGAGCAAGCTGAGTTCGTGAAACAGGGCGAAGACACAAAGACCTCTCAATAAAACCATTAAGAGCGCACAGTCTCGAGGAGAACATCTTTGTTTTTTAAATCTTTTTGTATCTGTTTTATTTTCTATTACCTTTTTAATCTTTACTTTTTAAACAATTCTATATGTTTACAATTCTCATTTCATTTTTAATTCTCTTGGGTTTGATCTGTTATTGATTATTCACAGGTTTCAAATATTGTGTTTTGATTTTTTTCTTTTTATTAAGGTTTTTAAAAGACATATGAACTCGATTCCTAATCTGCTTCAACTTGCTCTTCTATTATTGATTATACACTGTTTTCAAACCTTCTTTTCCTCCATTGTTTTAAAATTCTCTCTCTCTCTTTTTTAAATTTTATTCCTGCATAAGCTTTAAACAGATATATAAATAAACTCCTTTAAGGACCACAATAGATAACTGATACTCCTTAAGCCACAGTGCCTGAGAGATATGAGCAGTATGAAGAAGCAGAGGAAGTAATCTCAATTAAAAGAGCAACAGAAATCCCCTGAAAGAATGATCAATGAAATAGACATTGATGGTCTATTAGATCAAGATTTCAAAAAAGAAGTGATCAAATTACTGAAGGAACTAAAAGAGATAGTGTTTAGAGACATAAAATATGTCAAAAACAAAATAGAAGCTGTAAAGAAGAGCCAAATAGAATTGGTAAATTCATTGGCTGAAATGAGGTCAGAACTAAATGCTGTACAAGGCAGGCTAGATAATGCAGAGAGCGAATAACTGACCTAGAAGACAGGACAACGGAAAGCACCCAATCAGAACAGCTGAGAGGAAAACAAATAAAAAACAATGAAAACAATATAAGGAACCTATGGGATAATATAAAGCATGCCATTCTATGCAATAATAGGGGTTCCAGAAGGGGAAGAAAGAACAAAGGGGATGGAAATGGTATTTAAAGAAGTCATGACTGAAAACTTCCCAAACCTAAAGAAGGAATCAGACACCCAAGTACAGGAGGCTCAGAGATTCCCAAACAGGAAGAGCCCAAAGAGACCCACACCAGGACCTATCATAATCAAGATGGCCAGACTGAAGGATAAAGAAATGATCCTAAAGGCAGCAAGAGAAAAACAAAGAGTGAGTTACAAGAGAAGGCTCTCAGCTGATTTCTCTACAGAAACAGTACAGGCCAGAACGGAGTGGCAAGATATATTCAAAGTTCTGAATGAAAAAAAAATATGCCGCCTAGGATACTTTCTCCAGCAAGGTTATCCTTTAGAACAGAAGGAGAGATAAAGAATTTCACAGAGAAGCAAAAACTAAAAGACTTTAGCAACACTAAACCCATGCTAAAAGAAATATTGAAAGGTCTACTCTAAATAGAAAAGAAGCAGGATGCTACGGAAATGAGAACTCTTAACTGGAAAGGTGATAACTACCATGAATTACAAATAGAATAAACATGAAATTGTGAAAAAAGACATCTAAGTAATTGAGTGGGAGAGGGAAGCAAGAAAATATAGAGTATTTTTTGCTTTCTTCTTTTTTTTCAAATTTTTTGTTCTTGGTAGAATGGGTTTGAGATTACATTACTATCTGTTTAGTACACACAGTTACAGTAATTGGTTAACAGACTTACAAAAAAGTGTAACCACAAGCCAAAAACTTACAAGTGAGTCACAAATCTGAATACAATCCAAGATAACACAAAGGAAAATTACCATACCACAAAAGGAAGAAGAAAGGAACAAAGAAGAAATACCAAAACAACTGCAAAAATAAGTTCAAAATAGCAATAAACACTCATCTATCATTAATTACTGTAAATGTTTTGGACTAAATGCTCCAGTCAAAAGACAGATTGGCAGACTGGACAATAAAGCAAGAACCTTCAATACACTGCATACAAGAGACACACTTTAGGGAGGACACATATAGATTGAGAGTGAATGGATGGAAAATGATATTCCATGCAAATGGAAACGCCAAAAAAGTGGTGTAGTAGTACTGATTTCAGACAAAATAGGCTTTAAAACAAGGGCCATAAAGAAAGATAAATAAAGACATTTTATAATGATTAAAGGAGCAATACAAGATGAGGATATTACAATCATTAATATATATGCACCCAACATGAGCACCTAAGTACATAAAACAACTACTAACAGAGATAAAGGGGGAAATTGATGGGAATACAGTCATTGCCAGAAATATTAACACCACATTAACATCACTACACAGATCTTCCAGAAAGAAAATAAATAAGGCAACAGAGAAATTAAATGATACAATAGAAAAATTAGATTTACTGGATATTTTCAGAGCATTACAACCCCCCAAAATAGGATATACATTCTTTTCAAGTACACGTGGGACATTTTCTAGGATTAATCATGTACTTGGTCACAAAAGAAGCCTCAACAACTTTAAGAAGATGCACATTAACTCAAGCATCTTTAGTGACCACAATGCCATTGAAACTAGAAATCAACTACAGAGAAAGAAAGGAGAAAAAAAGGAAAGCATAGAGACTAAACAACATGCTTTTAAAAAAACAATGGGTCAATGATGAAATCAAAGTTGAAATTAAAGAATACCTTGAGACAAATGAAAATGAAAACACAACCACACAAAACTTATGGGACGCAGCAAAAGCAGAGCTAAGAGGAAAGTTTAGGGCGATACAGGCCTTCCTCAAAAAAGAAGAACAATATCAAATAAACAATCTAGCCCACCAGCTAAAAGAACTAGAAACAGAAGAGCAAAAACACCCAAAAGTCAGCAGAGGACAGAAATAATAAAAATCAGGGAGGAAATTAATAAAATAGAGATTAAAATAAAATAAAGAAAATAGTCAATGAAACCAAAGCTAGTTTTTTTTTGAAAGAGTAAATAAAATCGACCAACCTCTGGCCAAACTCACAAAGAAGAAAAAAAAGAGAGCACAAATTTGCAAAATAAGAAAGGAAAATGGAGAAATTACAACAAATAACATAGAAATACAGAATATCATATGAGAATATCATGAAAAACTACATGGAAACAAAATGGATATCCTAGAGGAGATGGACAAGTTTCTGGAAACATACAGTCCACCAAGAGTGAATCAAGAAGTAACTGAGAACTTGAACAAACTGATGACTAGGAATGAAATCAAATAAACAATAAAAAACCTCCCTACAAATAAAAGTCCAGGACTGGACAGCTTCACCGGGGAATTCTACCAAACATACAAAGAAGAACTCATACCAGTCCTTCTCAACCTCTTCCAGAAGATTGAAAAGAAGGAATATTCCCAAACTCATTCTATGAAGCCACCATCACCCTGATACCAAAACCAGGCAAAGACACCACCAAAAAAGAGAATTACAGACCAATATCACTGATGAACACAGATGCAGAAAGTCCTTACCAAAATACTAGCAAATAGAATGCAACAGCACATAAAAAAATTATACATCATGCTCAAATGGGGTTCATCTCAGGGACACAAGGGTGGTTCAACATATGCAAATCAATCAATGTAATACTTCACATCAACAAGAGAAAGGACAGAAACCACATGATCATCTCAATAGACGCAGAAAAGCTTTTGATAAAATTCAACACCCATTTATGATAAAAATTCTCACCAAAGAGGGTATTGAGGGAACATATCTCAACATCATAAAAGCTATGTATGACAAACCTACAGCCAGCATAGCACTCAACGGTGAAAACCTCAAAAGCTTCCCACTAAAATCTGGGACAAGAATGCCCACTATCACCACTTCTATTCTACATAGTCTTGGAAGTCCTGGCCACAGCAATCAGGCAAGTAAGAGAAGAAAAAGGGGTCTAAATTGGAAAAGAAGAGGTAAAAGTGTCGCTATATGCAGATGACACAATACTATATATAGAAAACCCTAAAAGGTCCACACAAAAACTACTAGAGCTGATCGAAGAATTTAGCAAGGTAGCAGGTTACAAGATTAATGTTCAAAAATCAGTTGCATTTCTTTACACTGATGATGAATCAACAGAAAAAGAAAGTAAAGAAACAATCCCCTTTAAAATCGCACCCAAAGTAATAAAATATCTAGGAATAAATCTAACCACAGAGGTAAGAGAATTATACACAGAAAACTATAAACCATTGGTGAAGGAAATTAAAGAAGACTTTAAAAAATGGAAAGGTATCCCATGCTCTTGGATTGCAAGTATCAATATTGTTAAAATGGTCACACTGCCCAAGGCAATCTACAGATTTAATGCAATCCCTATCAAATTATCCAGGACATATTTCATAGAACTAGAACAAATCACAATAAAATTTATATGGAACCATCAAAGACATAGAATTTCCAGGGCATTACTGAAGAAACAACAGAAAGAGGCCGGAGGAATAAATCTCCCAGACTTCAGACAATACTACAGAGTTACAGTCATCAAGACAGCATGGTATTGGTACAAAAACAGACATATAGACCAATGGAACAGAATAGAGAGCCCAGAAATGAACCCACAAACTTTTGGCCAACTAATCTTCAACAAAGTAGGCAAGAATATACAATGGAATAAAGACAGTCTCTTCAGCAAGATAAACTTAAGACAAGATACAGCAAACCTCCTAGAAGAAAATACAGGGAAAATATCTGAGATACATCTCAGAAATCTTCCCCTAGGGCAGTCTACACAAGCAATAGAAATAAAAGCAAGAAGAAACAAATAGGACCTAATGAAACTTATGAGCTTCTGCACAGCAAAGGACACCATAAGAAAAACAAAACAAAAAAAAAACTAAAGAATGGGAGAACATTTTTGCAAATGAAACTGACAAAGGCTTGATCTCCAGAATATATAAGCAGCTCATATGACTTAATAATAAACAACCAAATAACCCAATCCACAAATGGGCAGAAGACCTAAACAAGCAATTCTCCAAGGAAGACATACAAATGATCAATGGGCACATGAAAAAATGCTCAATATCACTAATTATCAGAGAAATGCAAATCAAAACTACAATGAGGTATCACCTTAAACCAGTCAGAAAGGCCATCATTCAAAAATCCACAAATGACTAATGCTGGAGCGGCTGTGGAAAAGGGCAACCTCCTACACTTCTGGTGGGAGTGCAGTTTGGTGAAGCCACTGTGGAAAACAGTTTTGGGTTTCCTCAAAATACTAGGAATAGACTTACCATATGACCCAGGAATCCTGCTCCTGGGCATATATCCTGATGGAACCCTACTTCAGGATGACACCTGCACCCCAGTGTTCATAGCAGCACTATTTACAATAGCCAAGACATGGAGATAGCCTAAATGTCCATCAACGGATGACTGGCTAAAGAAGTGGTATATGTATACAATGGAAAACTACTCGGCCATATAAACTGACAATATAGGGCCATTTGTAGCAACATGGATGCTCCAGGAGAATGTCATTCTAAGTAAGTAAGCACGGTAACAAGGAATAAAGAGAAGTTACCCCCAGGTGCATTTATTTTGATTAAAATATCCATACAGAAAGCAAGTCACCCCCACGACTGCTGCCAGGAGGAGCATCTGACTGTAATAGCCCAGCCAAGCAAAGTAGATTCCGACCTTCTCTCTGTAGAATTTCCTGCAGAAAGACAGAAGGTAGTTTCAGAAGACACACATAATCACTCTATAGCTTCATCCTCATGTTAATTTCTTTTTTCTTTGTTTTGGGGGGCATAATTGGTTTATTTATTTGTTTTTTAAATGGAGGCATTGGGGATTGAACCCAGGACCTCATGCATGTTAGGCATGCACTCTACCACTGAGCTATACACTCCCTCCATCATATTAATTTCTGATTCTAAATCAAGGGGGCTTTAAGTTTAAACCTCTGACTCAATTCACACTTCAAACATACCCTTTTTCATAGCAGCCCCCAAATTCTACCGTGAAAAAAGAAGTATTTTACGTATCGTAGAAGTACAGATCACTGGTTCACCTGCTGAAGGGAGATAAATGAGAACAGAGCAAAGGAGGGGACGAGGCCATCTCTGGAACAGATGCAGGGAATCATCACCACTCACTGGACATTCTGGCACATTCAACAAATCCCCCCAAAGATCATTCTTAGCAGGCTTGACACATGTGGACTTCAACAACTGGCTCAGTCACCTGCTCCTGCCTTATCTCGGGTACTTCCCTTGAGCAAATGCATCGTAAACCACAGATAATAAGGAAATGGCTGAAAATGATAACAACTGGGAGTGCAATGTCTCTCTGACAAAACATTTATAAATCTCATTGTGGTAATGGGAGAGGGCTGGAGGGATGTGACTGAGGAAGGCACTGCCCTGTATTCTTTGTATCTAGCACGTCTGTTGTTCCTAGGTTTTAAAAACACTTCAATGTTACTCAGTTAATCTGGAGTAGACGGAACAGGCCAGGGAGGCAAGATTAGAAGAAAGGAGGCAGGGCACGAAGCAGTGCAAGGCTGGTCCTAAAATGGAGACAGACACAGACAGGCAGGCACAGAGGGCTTAGGGATGAGGCGGAACTTGAGGCGGCGGCTCAGGTGTGTCTGCTGCTGCTGATACTTCCCTCAGCTGGAGCACTGCTGACGCGGCAGTGCTGGGTAAAACCTGTGGCTTTCCTCAGCTCTGAGTTCTCTCGGAGGCTTCCGGCTCAGTCTGGAGCTGAGATGAGCTCCGTGGGCTTAGCCTAGGGGGGACTCAGCTCTGAGAACAGCCTGGAGTCCTGAGAAACTTCACGCAGGAACCCCTAGGGCTGGACCAGCGCTCACAGGGCTGCTGTGAGACCAGCTCCATCGTCAGAGACCTGGGCGTGGACCATTCCATAGGGAAAATGGCTGAGCCCGATGCCAAATCAGATAGGAGGGACAAAGTGTGTTCATTCTCATGTGACTGGGCTTTGTGGCCTGGCTCACGGATGGCAGGCTCATGATGGTGTCTGGCAGAGAAAACCCTGGCAATGGGTTTGAGATGTCTTGGACTCTTTCTTGTTAAGCTGTTTGTAACACATTCTTTTCAGCTATCCATCTTTAAATGCCAAATTCAAAACTGAAAGAATGTTAGAAGTTGCCTGCTCCAACTGGCCAATGGTAAACACACCCTGCTACAGTTAGAGAGCTGGGCAGGCAGCCTCTGCCTGCATATTTACAGTGATGGGGAGTTCATTACTTCTGAAGATTACATGTCGGCAAGAAGGTCAGAAAGAATTTTTGAACCTTAAACAGATGTCTGCCTCCTAGTCCTTTCTGAAAGGCTAGGAATAATGAGGATCCCTTCAAATGTAGTTTTGTCTGATTGGTATCTCTCTCTGTCAAAAACACCCCAATTTTTAACATCAACTTTTCAAAATTCAGCTTTGATTTCTTTTTATCAAACTTATACCATACATTCATTAAAGAGTCAAACAGTTCTCGAACACCGATTGTAAAAAGAGCAGTTCCCAACAACCACCCCACTTCCTGGCCAGAAGCAACCATGTTCAGCTCCTACTGCTGACTCTTGGAATAATTACTCCCTTTCTCTGACTAATATCCTTGTAACACGGCCTGCTGACTTTTTCAGCTTTATGTATCTGCTATTTAACTTTCTACTTTGGAAAATGAGGATTAAGCTCTCTTTCAAACCCCATCTCATCTACACACCCAAACCTTCATTTTTCCAACCTTTTGATACAATTACAATATAATTTTGATCAGCTCAGTATCCTTGCTTTACATTATTAGGACTCTATACAGACTGTTCACAGCTGTAGCAAGTTGTCTGCTAGGCTTACTATTTTCTTCCCTTCTTTGTTTTTCCTGGAGTTAATAATTGTCTTGGTGGTTCATAGCTTAGTTTTCTGTGCACTTAACAATTCAACCTCAGACCTTCTCCTATTGAGTATCTTTCTCAATACTTTCCAATACATTGTCTACAAATTTCATCTCCTTGAATAAATCTCTTCAGATCTCCTTCAACCTGGATTAACGACACGCTACACTTGTCACAGAGCTCAAGGGGCCACTAGTGGGAAGCAACAAAGCTAACACGTGGGCCAGGAGCAGGGAACAGATCAACATATTTTCCTTAGCAAAATATACTTAAAATAGGGGGGAAATTGTATTCTTTACAAACACAAACACACACACAAACCCCAAAAGCCCATAAAGAATGATTAAAGAGCCATCAAACCCATCACCCTGCCATCAAATACTGTATTACATAAAACAAAAATAGCAGAAGGAAAGCATCATATAAATATGAATCTCAAGGTGGATGGGGTGCACTCAGTGGCAGAGTGTGTGCTCAGCATGCATGAGGTCCTGGATTCAATCTCCAGTACCTTCATTAGAAAAAAATATTTAAAAAGAAAAGATAAAAGTATCAACTTTAAATATTTACATATGTACAAACATCCTCTTAAAACCGTGTTCTACAGGATAACCCGGGTTAATGAGAAAGTGCCTCATCATGACTGTGATCCTGCTGATAATTGAGGGAGGAAATTAGAGTATGACCACATGAAATAGAATCCCTTATGAAATAATGATCCCAGGTGACAATCATTACTGGCTGCAGTCATCATAAAAAAGAGAGTCAACTGGGCATTATGTACCTTATGACAGGAGTACAAAACTTTACATAACAAGTATTGTTGTACAAAGTTGAACCTCAATCAGATCAAGCTTTTAGGGGAGGATCAAATCTCTTAGCTAAAGCAAATACATAGGATTGAGAAACAAGTCTAACACCACAGGGGAGAATGAAATCAGTCAAATAGGAAATAGAGAAACCCCTCAGCAATTTCAAGGAAAGTGAGAAAAGGGAAATTTATAGATCAGAACCCACTTGAGAGATAAGTTAGCTGCAATGTCTGAACCTAGTCTGGATCCTGATTACAACCCAAAAACTACTTAAACATATATTTTTGTGACAATCAGGGAATTATTTTGTAACCCTAAAAAAAGGGAATATTCCAATTGTATTTAAAAGAGACCTTGTTATTTCACTAGTGAGAGGTTAGGCTATGTAGGATTGCCTTCAAAATGATCCCGTAGTCGGGGAGGGAAGGAGGTGGGGATGAAAGATGCAACAACAGTGACTCTGAGTTTACAGTTCTGGAGCTGGGTGACTGATACAGGCAGGCTGGCTGTGCTGTTCTCTCTACTTCTGTACATGTTTGAAATTTTCCATAAAATGTGAAACAAGCAAAAACACTTCACAGTGTTTTAAAACCCTCGCTTTGAAGGTTAAGAGGTTTGCCCAAGTAGGTGGGCACCTGCATGGGGCGCTGAGAATAGAAAGAACAGGCACCTGGCTCCAGGCCGACCTGGGGCTACCTTGACCCTCCTCTTCTCCTCACCATCCACAGCCAGCCCATAACTGCATCCTGTCAGCCCCACTCCCCAAACGCATTCTCCCTGGCTCACACCATCTCTCATCTGGCACACTCCAAGAGCCTCCGACCAGGTCTCCCTGCTTCCTGGGTCCCTGCAATTCATTCTCCACATTATCTTGGCAAAATGTGAGTGAGAGAAAATTACCTTAGTGCTTAAACTATCATAACCGCTTCTCACTGCACTTAGAGTCTACACTCCTTTCCGTGCTCCTGATGCCCTTCTAAACCTCGCGTCTCATCTTTCTCAGCAGCACTGGCTCCAGTATCCTCAAACCTGCTGAGCACATTTGTGCCTCGGGGCCAATGGACAAGCTGCCTCTATCCCTGGGGTGACATTTCCCAGAACCTCAAAGTCCAGCCTCCTTATCACCATCCACATCTCAGCTCACATGTCACCTACTCAAAGATAGCTTTCTTGACTCACTTCCCCCCATGTCTTCCCATCTCAACACTCTGTTATTTCCTTCATTTCAGTCAGATGTTTTGTTTCCTTATTTGCCCAATTATGTTTGCTCAGTTGTTCTTGGTCTCCCTCTCCCCAGCCACCTTTCCCAAACAACATAAGCTCCTGGGGAGCAGCCGACGTTGATGCTCTGAAAAGAGCCACGCTGAGCGAGACGTTACAGTCACGTGGTGTAGCGGGACGGTGTCAGACAGAAGATACAGCAAAGCAGTGAGAATTTCTCTCTTATTTTATACTTTAAGTGAAATTTAACATTTACTCCTGTTTAATGAAGAATTTAGGAGGTCTTTGTTCCCAGTTCCTGGACGGCAACCCCTAAAGACTTGACATTTCCCAAGATAGGAGTGTCTTTGCTGTTCATGGTGGACCCTTGGATGCCTTGTGCTCATGAGATAACTCAGGATGGGGACTGGCCAGCCAGAGACACCAACCATGTGATTAGAGGAGAGGGGCTTTGAGCTTTGTTACAAGTGAGTGACCACCGGGAGAGGAAGGGACTCAAAGTTTACGGCTAAGGAAAGGTTTGACTTACAGTTAGGGTTTGGGTTAGCCATGTCAGTAGTGACTCATGACTCAATCAATCATGCCTTTGTAATAAAGCCTGCAGTAAAAACTTGGGGCAACAAAGCTCAGAGCTCCTGTGGGCTTCCTGGTTGTTAACATTCTTGGAGGACTGTCACACTCAGAAGCCATGAGGGCAACCCTGAGCCCTTCCCACCGGAGTGCTCTCCACAGCAGCTCACCTGATGAGATCTAAGGGCTGCTTCTTGTCTATGCTTTGAGGAGGAGCCCATTCCCTGTACAGAAGGCCCTGTTCGCTGGGGCAGCTGAGGTCCTCTGACGGAGGCTGAAGTTGCACTGGGAAGCAGAAGCAAACAGGTGAGCGTCACTGTCACCACGTGTTCATATGTTCTGTTGATAAAATGTGGTGCTAATACTTTGTGGTCATTTGTAAATAAGGGGCCCTCACTTGCCAGAAGGGATGGAGGTACCATATAATTTTTCATAATTCTCACCCAGTATTAATACTAACCCCTTGAGGGTCATTTGCAAACGTGGGTGGAAAGGAACGCTTGGATGTTAAAGTCCTGGGACTACCGTGGGTACCTGGTGAGAGCCTTGCAGATGCTTAATGTCCTACAACCAGGCCAGTCTTCCGCAGCAAAAAACTAGGCCACCCAAGTGCCCAAACTGCCGCAGTGGAGGGAAACCTGATGGCCCAGCCCCCTTCTTGGACACCCAGAGGAACCTGGACTCTGGCAGATTAGGGGCAGGGTCAATTCTAAAACCCAGGATTTTTTGCCCCACAATTCAGTAGTTACTCGGTGACAGCACATGGAATATAAACAACAAAGAAACTTAACATGATATTATATATTTATCTTATTCAAGAAACAAAATTTAAATCCAGTCATTCCCCTTCCCACCTGACCTACTTTCCTTTCTCCTGTACTAGAACCAGATTATTACCCACCCAGCCTTAACATGGGTCCTGACTCCACTTACCTCCCTCCCAAACACCACATGAGATGATTCCTCAGCCTGGATGTGGGACCAGCAATTACAAGAGGCTTTTGTGAATAAGAACTGGTTGTGCGCAGATGCTAACTAAACACTGTAGAATCCTGGTGTCCCACATTACTAATCATGACAGCTGTTTGCAAGTGTCCCCAAAGTTCATTTCAGACTCTCACTGCTAATTTTGCTGGGACATAAATATAAATCATGTGGATGGCTGGGCTGGACTGCTATGCTGGGTCTCTGATCCAGGAAGCTCAGTGTCTGCTCCCTGCACCCAGCTCCCTGTTCTGTTCATGCATGTGCATCAAGCAGCTGTTTAGTGTCCATTTTAATATCTTAAACAGTGCATTTCAGTATTGTCTTCATCCACAAATGCGCGTACTACACATTAGTAATGATCAATCTCAGTCTTTGCTTTCTTTGGTCTTATAGAGTCAGATAAATGGATAGCGAAGATAACAAAGTCATAGAGCACTATAATATAGTATTTCCTTTATTTCAATGACAGGATTTATTTAAAGAGCTTAGATATAACATCCTTGCATTTATGGCATCATTAAACATCTGATGCAGTCACATTTTAAAACCTTCATTTCATGAGAGATGTTATCAACTAGAGAAGTGCTCCTGAATTTGAGGGGTTGCTGTCTTCTCAGACGGAGTCCCTAAAAATTGTCAACACTCTGCAGTATTGCCATCATGACAAGAACCCAGACAGATGAACTTTGGAAAGCCCTGTGGTTTTCTAGTGTACAGACAGAAAATGGTATTTCAGAGGGAAAAGCCTGAATTACAGAAAATGATAAATGAAATGGTCTAACATGGATTTCCCTTACAAAGAACTAATACTTCTTTGGTTGATAATAACATCTGTCAGTAATTATGAAAAGAGCTGACAGATGCATAGTACTTACTATTAGCCAGGGCTGTTCTAACATTGACACAGATTCATTAATCCCCATAGCAACTCTACGAGGTGGGTACTATTATTATTCTCATTTTATTGATGAGGAACTTGAGAAACACAGAGGCTAAATGACTTTTACAAGATCGACAGTGAGAAACCAGCACAGGTGTTCCAGCCTGAGTCTATGTTCTTGGCCACTACTATTTTTTTCTTTTTCTTTTTTTTTAAGTGGTGGGGAGATAACAAGGTAATTCTGGTGGGGGGTGGGGAGGTAATTAGGGTTATTTGTCTATTTTAGAGGAGGTGTTGGGGCTGAACCCAGGACCTTATGTGTGCTAAGCATGCACCCCATCACTTGAGATGCACCCTCCCCTCTCAAGTCTATGCTCTTAGCTGCTAATCCGCACTGCCCCACACAGTAACTCTGGGGGAACTACAGTTCATTCATTCACTCACTCATTTAAACTCGGCCTTCCCGGTGCCTGGGATTCAGCAGTGAACAAGACAACATGGTTCCTGCCTTAAATGAGCTTGTCGCCTCCTGACATATTATCTTCATTTTACCCAGGAAAAAACAAGGTCAAGAAGATTAGCCCTTTCCTGTTAACACCAGAGGAGACATGAGGTGCTTTATTTCATCTTTGCCATTTGACTTACACCATGGGGAGGGAAAGCTGCCTTGCAGATCCCGGAGCTCACAAGCCTGTTAATCCTGAATTTTTTAATGTTGTCCCTTACTTGATACTTGATCTGAGAAAGGATGAAGTAAACCTAAAAAGATTCTAAAAGAGACTGTACGGTTTATACAGGGTAACTAAACAGCCACTGTTTACTATCCTAACAGGAATCTGTAGGCATACTTCTTTTCTTTCTCTTTTTACCTTTTTATGGGCATCTTTTAAAAACCAAACCAAACCAACCAAACCAAATCACTGATAATTCAAATCAGGTTCTAAATCACCCGCAAGACAGCAGCCAAACTCGGTTTAGACTTACAATGCGGCTTCTGGTGGCTGGATGGAGGAACGTATCTCTATCCTGCATATAAAAGTCATTCATGCAGCTCTTCTCAAATAGGGTGGTAAAAAACTCCTGCTCTGGCTTGATGATACTTTCATCCACTTGGAGGACTTTCATAAAACAGCTGAAATTATCGAAGTCTGAGGACCGGGTTTTCAGATCATTGGGCTTCAGAGGTAATTTGATGTGCAGTGTCTCAGCGTATGTACAGAGCACCTCCCACAGGCTGTGTACTTTTGCAAATACAAGCTTGTCATCCAAAACCTATATTGGGAGAAACAAAACACAAACCAGGAAACTATTTTCACATTTTTAGTACACAGATTTTTCTTACATTGCTGGTAGTTAAAGCACATGTGCAAACACACACACATATGACACTTGTAAAAGTGAAGATATAATAAAAATAGATTTGCAAGCCATCATACATTTTTACCTTAAAGATAATTTCTTTGTTGAAATTACTGAGTTATTTAAAATCCTTACAGTTCATTCATAAAATTACCAATGTTTTAGATGAAGAAATGCAAACTTGTTAATTTTTAGTCCAAATTAGTAACTAAAAATAAAAACACTAAAATATTCTTTTCAGTGGTATTGTAATGACAATTTTTTAAATTTCTCAAACCTAGGACTATTTCCATATCTGTTCAATATAGTGTTAAACAGCCATTAAAAAGTATTGAAAAGAATTATATTTATTGATATGGAATATATAATAAAAGGAAAAAGGAAAAAAATGAAATAATTTTCCTTTTTGGAAGGGAAAAATATCTACATTTGAGCAAAACAATGTTCAGAAGGATTTTAAGATTCTTTGTGGATAATTAAGGTATAGATGATTTTTAATTCCACTATTCTTACATTTTAAATTTTGGGGGGTAAATTTTTATAATAAAAAATCTTTTAAATGTTCTTGCATAAATACATTAATAGATACATTTATGAGTACATTCTCTGACTATTAAAAAATATCTCCTAGCTTTGGATCTGAAACATACATTCCATAGTGCAGATTCTGACTGACTCGCCTCCCAGCCCACAGCAAATGCACAGCTAGGGTGACATGTTTCAAATATCATTCCAGGTAACATGCTGGCTCCCAGCCAATGGCTGCAAAGGGACTGACACTGATCTGGTTGCTCCCAGCAGCAGACAATCACAGATGAGGTTAGATTCATAGGCTCATGTTTTTCTCTGTCAAAAGAAATCAGAAAATGTTAGGCTTTTACTTTCACCAAGGGAACAAGAAGTTGTTTGATTTTTTTTATGCAAAAAAATAACAAGAAACCAATTTGAACCTGAGGAAAAGACATTTGCCCAAAACAGCACTGTAGCAATGAAGGTGCTCTGGCTGGCAGGGACTTGTTGGATTCCTGTGAGTGCTGGACTCCTCACATGGAATTCCCTTGGCACTCCAGAAGGCCTGTGGTTGTCCCCATGGGTTTGTGGCCATTTGTGGTGCACAAAAGTCTCTGGCTTTGCCACAATTTCAAAGCCTTTTTTGGCTTATGAAAGGTTTTGCACTCAAATGGAGTTTTTTTGAGTCCCACTCACTGATGTCATTTACCAGAATTATAGTCCAGATCTGACATTCTAGACTTTTAAAATCTTGCAGACATTCAAATGGTTCAGGTTTGGATGTGTATTCACCTCTGCAGGCCTGGACCAAATTCGATTACACCACCCAGACAAGTTCAGCAAAATACAAAGAAATTTTTCTCTCTGCAAGACTGAATTGTCTGTGAAGCTATAAAAACTTCTACATCTACAAAATTAGGGAACCAACTCATCAATAACATATCTGTCCATATTGCATGGCCATTTAAAAAAAATACTTTATTTACTGCTATTAAATTCTATCTGGCTTTTGCCAAATTGTGTCGTAAACTGTAAGGAAAGTATATGAATGTAGAGACTTTTTGACCTTTTAAGAGAAAAAGGAACCCTCCTACTTGGTTGGTGGGAATGTAAATTGGTGCAGCCACTATGGAGGACAGTATAGAGGTTCCTTAAAAAACTAAAAATAGATTTCTGTGTGATCCAGCAATCCCACTCATGGGCATATGTCTGGAGAAAAATATAATTCAAAGAGACACATGCACCCCAATGTTCACAGCAGCACTATTTACAATAGCCAAGACATGGAAACAACCCAAAAGTTCACTGACAGATGACTGGATAAAGAAGGTGTGGTATATTATATACATATATATATACACACACACATATATATACACATGCACACACACACAATGGAATACTGCTCAGCCATAAAAAATAAAATAATGCCATTTGCAATAACATGGATGGACCTACAGGGTATTATACTAAGTGAAGTAAGTCAAAGAAAGAAAAACAAATGTTCTACGTATAAACTTATATGTATATCGAAAAAATAAAACAAATTAATGACTATAACAAAACAGAAATAGACTCACAGGTACACAGAACAGACTGGTGGTTACCAGCTGGGAGAAGTAGGAGAGGGGAGGCAGGCTGGGGTTAAGGGCTTGAGAGGTACGAAGTACTACATATAAAATGGATAGGTTACACAGCTGTATTGTACAGCACAAGGAAATATAGCCATTGTTTTATGATGACTTTAAATGGAATATAATCTATAAAAATTTGAGCCTCTGTGTTGTACACCTGAAACTACTATGATGTAAATCAACTACTCAATTACAAAATTTTTAATCAAAGTTTTCTTTTCATATTATTTGCAATAAGTTAGAAGCCAGCACTGTCCAATAGAAACATAATGCAGGTCACGATTTTCCAGTAATTCCATTTAGAAAATAAAAAGGAACAAGTGAAATTAAGTTCAGTAATAATTATATTTATCCCAAAATATCCAATATACTATCATTTCAAAAGTGTGATTAACAGTTTTAAAACTTATTAATAAATATTTTACATTCTTTTTGTTGTACTAAGTCTTGAAAATCCATTATGTATTTTCCACTTATAGAACATCTCAATTCACATTAGCCACATGTGGCTGGTGGCTACCATACTAGACAGAGCAGATTACACCATTCACACTTATGATAAATTACCTGCTCTCTTCCTTACTTAAAAAACTTGCAGAAAAGGCTTTAGATATTCCCTATCTCAAACAAAGCAACCTTGACAGGTGGGGAATATCTTCATTATAAAGTGAAAAATAAAGGTAAGAGAGCCATGGTTACATGTGTGTTAATGTAACAATTCCTTCTTAATTCATTCAGGACTTTACAATCTTTCTTCATATGCAAGGATTCACTGTCACTGGATAGTGTTTTTCAGTATTATCATCTTTGGAACTGAGAGGCTTCTGAAGACCCTGCTTTGTGCATCTGTACATAAAAGAAAATAAGAAAACAGAGAAAAAGACCTTATTAAAGATAATTTAGGGGGGTGGGCATAGCTCAAGTGAAAGATCATATTCTTAGCGTGCACAAGGGCCTGGGTTCAATCCCCAGTACTTCTTCTAAAAGTAAAATAAATAAATAAAAACCTAATTACCACCCCCTTGCAAAAAATTAATTAATTACTTTAATTAAAAGTTAAAAAAAAGATAATTTAGTGCAGGCTTATCGGGCTACAAGAGCTATAATGAATGCCCCTCCCCCTACTCATTTAGAGGAAGTCTCACAGTATTTCCCAACATAAAGGCTAAAATATAACTCAGAACACTTTGTGATGGTCAGCATGAGTTTAACAAAAAAGTAGATAATTACCTCCCTGGTATCAAAGCTCTGTCAGAGATGGGCACAGAAAATTTAGTAAAAATGTTTTCACAACTGCCTTCAAAAGAAATGTTGAGAAATGATCTTCTCTGTTGGAAATTAGCCTGCTTTTACATTCTTCAGTAGGCATATGTGTTTACACACCAGGCAGGAACTGGATCATATTTTACACATACTTTAGAAACTTAGAAACTGATTTGAATTTTGCTCTCTGCGGGCAAGGCTATTGTTCATGTAATAACTATAAGTTGGCCACTATACTAAATTTCATTTCCCTGTTTGCTTAATCCTCACAACAACTCTGTAAGCTGCTATTATTACCCCCATATAACAGATAAAGAGCTTGAGGCGGAAAATAATTTGGATAACTTGGTAAACGGTGGAGCTGGGTAAGACTGCAGCCAGTCTGACACTCAAGTCCATTCTTCTCACCAATGTCTAATACTGCTACCAACATTCAGCAATGACATTTGACTTCATATTTAAGTGTGTCATTTCTAAAAGTGCAAAGCTATATTAGTACTGCTGTGTAAAGCATTCTTTTGAGATGTGGTTGCCAAAAAAAAAAAAAACAAACAAATAAACTCAGAGTGCTACTGGGGGGAGGGCTAACTGCATATGGATGGACACAAGGGGACTTTTTGAGGACACAGTTGCACAACTCTAGAAGTAGCTAAAATGACTGACTTGTACAATTATAATGTGTGACTTTTATGGCCTGTAAATTATACCTTAATACAGCTATTAAATTAAGAAACTGGGATACCAAATTAAGCCTTAAATATGTGATATATATATCAATCACACAAAGAACAACAGGCAAATATCATTATTTACTGCACAATTTCCCTTCATGCAGCTTCCTTTCCTCACCCGTTCCTGAAAGGATGATTCATTTTTAAAATTGTCTTTTAATTTTTTCAGCAAATAATTTTTGACTGCCTACTATGTACCCAGGACTAGTCTAGGCACTTGGAATAGATCAATAAACAAAACAGAAGTCCTGTCCTTCTGGAGATTGGTTGGAGTCCAGCTGGGGTTGGGGGTGGAGATGACAATTCACACAACAGAGCAGCAGAGGAGGTGGCATGTTAGGAAAGAGGAACCATAGAAAAAAGGAAAATGGGCAAGGTGAAGAGAGTTGAGGATATGGGATGAGGGTGATGTTGTATTAAATAGCAGAACAGGCCACACTGAGGACTGAGGTTAGAACTAGGACTAGGAGGTGAGAAGGCCCGGCAGACGGAATAACCATCACCAAGGCCAGCACACCCCTCGCATGTTCCAGGATGGCAGGAAGGACTGGGGCTGCAGGAAGGGGGCAGTGAAGATCCTGTATGGCCTTGGAGGATGTTGTAAGGACTGTGGCTTTTACCCGGAGTGAAATGGGGAGGCACTGCAGAAGGACGACACAATCTAACTTAGGTTTTCAAGGCTCATTTGACTGCCGGGTGAGAATAGTCGATACGGGTCAGAGATGAAGGGAGGGAAGCCACCGAGAAGGGCTGTGCAGGAGGAGAGGACAGTGGCTCAGGGCAGGGAAGCAGCAGTGGAGGCAGGAGCCATGGTGAGAAGTGGCTGGGCTCTGGATATGTTTTAAAGTCAGTGTTAAACCAGATCTGTTGACAGAATGCATGTGGCATGTCAGTGAGAGTCAGAATAACTCCAAGTTTTTTGACCCAAGCAGCTGGAAGGATTAAGTTTCCACTAACTGAATGGAGGAGGCTGCAGAAAGAAACAGTTTGGGGGGTAGGAGGGCCAAGAGCTCAGTTTTTACACATGTTGGTTTTAAGATATCAGAGTTCCAAGTGAAGATGTCAAATCAGCAGAAGATTGTAAGAGTCCAGAGTTGGAGAGAAAAAGTCTTTCTGACCATGAAACACTGAGTATCTACATATGTAGCAAGTTAATGATATTTATGTCTGCTTCAAGTTTAATAATTTAGGTTCACAACAGACAGAAAATGAAATATTGAGGATGGGTAGAACTATCATAGAAGGCCTTTCAATGCTCAGAATGGAAGCAAAAGCAGCTTCACCCCACAAAGAATGTCATTAAGAGTCAAGAATGTTTATATTTGCTTAAGAAATTGAGAGTTACAACTTCCTGCTTTAAAGAATTAACTTTAAGTCAGTAAGCAACGTCTATGCTAGTGCTTTCTTAAAGCTATTTTTAGTTCCTGCTTTTTCTGATGTAGTCCAGAAACTCTGCAAAGAAAAGCTTCTATTCAAAGGCTTAAAGGATTACAGAAGAAACAACACTGCATTCTTTTAAGTGTTCTCTGTACTGAGAGTCACTTGCAAATGCAGCACCCTGCCACAGGTCTACATTCTTAACAATAAAGTTCTTTGTACAATTTATCAATTGCTATGTGACTGTGTGTCAGTCTCTCACTCAGAAGCAGAATGGAGTACCAGAAAATGACACATCATGTCTAAAAGTACAGATGTGGAGGATGAACATACACCAGGAAACAGCTAAGTGGGAGAGTAAGGTTTACCTTTTAAGTTACTGTAAGTGAAGTTACACATTCTCCCTGCTTCTCCTGTGAAGAGTTAGTCTTATGCAGAAAAGCTCTCATTCTGAGAACTGTGTTCTTTAAAATATTTGGAGATTCCCTTTAATATTTTTAATTTATTATTGTATTATTTAATCAGTTTTATTTTGGCAGGGCATAGGTAATTAAGTTTATTTATTTTTGGAGGGGGCACTGGGGATTGAACCCAGGACCTTGTGCGTGCTAAGCATGAGCTCTACCACTTGAACTACACCCTCCCCAGGAGATTCTTTTTTAAGGTTCTTTTACTTTTAAGTCTTTCCCAACTCTACATCCCATAGCCAGTATTAAATTTATCCAATACCCAATTGTTACAGATCATACTCTACTAGAGCTGAGGTTTCCCAGGGTTGGGATCCCAGAACTCTGCTACCAGATAATCCTAAAGCCTTCCTACCATAGCTGACTCTTCTGCCAATTCCCAGCTGCAGGCAAGGTCGGCTTCTCAGACCAGGTAACTTTCTAACTCTGCCTAAGAACACTCTACTGCCAGTAAAGGAACTCTCAGACAGGAAGCAAATAAAGCCCCTAATGAGGGCTGCCTCCTTCAAACAATCAAGATGCTATCACCAAGCAAAGATTTAAACCTACTGCAAAACTTCTGAAGACATCTTAGAAATAACATAGTTTCTATAGATGCATAGTACTTGCCCTGGAATAGTGATTTCCAGTGGAGGGAACAAAGAACCCCATGACCCAAGCAATTTTTTAAAACTGCACATAACCGTCCTTCTTCACGTGAGGATTCAGGCAAGCCCGTCTTACAGGTCTAGGTGTAACAGAATGACAGCACCTCTAGCAGTAGGGTGAAAAGCAGCGAGGTAGACTTTTAGTGAAAGGGGGTGATGTAATAGGCCCCATCGCCCACTTACCTCCCACCACAGAACAATCATGTCAGATCGAGAACAAACACTTTAGGAAACAGAGGTTATGTTTCTATGATTTTCTGGTGGAACTAATGCCCTGAGTCATGTGGAGTTGTGGCTTCAAAATTGAACAGGGGACCAGACATTTTCACATTCAGGACACAAATACTCAGCCCCTGGGTGGCCACCATATCTGCTCTCCCCTTTGCCTGTTCACCCCAAAAGCTGCAGGACTCCCCTGCTTGCAATGACACCCACCACTTCTCACAAATTCCTGCCAAGTTCACGTCAGCAGCTGGTGGTGTCAAAGTCACCATTTGTACTCCTCTGAAGTCCCTCCATTACTTTACATCCCTTCTATTTTCTCTGTTGTCTTCCTAGCTACACTTGCATTCAGAAGCTGGTTACCGCACTAACATTGCCTCTGTAATGAGTCTGGGATATAGGAAGTAGAGATTCAACTGTAACCAGTCCCAGAATATTTGCCATGCCACTCTAGTTTCCCAACAAAATACTCTGGCATCCCTCATCTCACCCAAAGAACCACTGCATTACTTAGAGGTTGTACAAGTAGATGGCTTTCTCCACTGGAAACACTGTGCCTTGTGGTAGAGCTTTTATTTCAGTTTTTGCAACTAGTTACAGGCAAAAAGACATGTTCCGCAAATTTTATTCAACTGTTTGGAATTTAAACTTTCATTAGATACAGAGCTGGTGGACTAACTTTTATCTATGAACATATGGTCATATTACAAAATAATGTTCATGTCTGCCTTACAGACATATAAGAACTTGAGTTACACCTGCAGCCTGTAGGCCTTTACAATTGGATGTGAAACATCCTGTGAGATAAAAAAACCTCCTATCCAGTCACAGAACACCTTAAAGTCAACATCACGTTAATGCCACTGAATACATTAGTATAGTCCATGTATGGTTAAGTTACATCTCCAATGTCTCAGAGCTGGAAAGCAGATGTCTAGAAAAGCTGGAAAAGCCCAATTACCAAAACAGCTCAAAAGTTGAAGCAGACTCCTGCACCTCCCAGAGCAGAGGGTGGAGGGGGCATTGCCCACCACCCTATCAATCCCCAGGACGTGGCGTGTGGGGAAGCAGGCAGGAGTGGGTGGCTGGGACTCGGAGGTGGAGAGGTGATGAAAGCAGGAGTGGAACTGCTCTGGTCCTAGAACAACAGAGCTTTAAAAGCCCAGCTTGATTTCAACCCGCTCCCTCTCCCAATTTCCCTCCCACCTACGTGACAAACGGAGCACAGTCAGGCACCTTCTGTCCCTGACAGTGACTACTGGCAGGAAAGGGACCAGGGTAAAAGCATGTCCTATAAAAGATCAGTCTAATTTTAAAGACTTTGTTATAAACAATGAACAGCACTGTCAGAGTGGGACACTTGTGAGGCGCTCAACTAGGGAGGAGGAGGCTGAGGATCCATTTCCAGCACTTCCATGTCTTTTATCACTCATATTTCGGACCTTTCTTTTGCCACTTTTCGTAGCACTGCCATCACTGGCAGGTAAAGGGGCAGCAATGTGACTTGGCCTTTTGGCTGCTGGGGCTACATTTCCCAGCACTGGAATGAAAAGGCACTGGAAGAGGATCAGCTAGAAGATGTGAACCATGGTCCTGGCCTGTGCCAAACACTAACCAGGTGACCCTGGGTTAGTCTATTTTAGTCTCTCTGGGTTTCCAGCTGTTTACTTCTAAAAGAAGGTTTTGTCATTCCACAAATATATCCAATATGAAATGTAATATGAAAGTCAAGCATAATGACATCTCTCCTGCTTGCCTCAGGGAACTGTACAAGCACTGAACACTATGTGAATGTAAACACAGAGTTAAGAAAACTGTTGAGATAAAGCACGAAACTGAACATGGAGATAAAGTTTTATGGATTTTCTTGGCTTTCTTTTTTAATTGCAACACTGAATTAATAGTTATTAGCTACACTCCACACCACCAACCCAGTGAATAAATAAAGTAGGTAAGCACTGCCTGGATGCCTGCTATTGCCCGATGCTAAGCAGGGTGAGGGGTATAAAGAAGGCTGAACAATGAAGTCTTCTCCAGTTACGATCTAAGTGAGGAGACACATTGGAAACCACCCGGGAATGGTACCAAGTCAGTACTCAAACCCAAGATAACAGGCTACCGATCATAAACACTGCAGGAATACAAAGAGGAGATAGAAGGTGTTGGAGTAAGTAGGGAAGACTCTATGAAGGGGATGGGGCTCCAACTAGTTCTCAGGGCAATTCTAAGCTGTTTTAACTGAGGACTGGATAGGAAAAGGCTGGTGACTCCTGTTTTAAGAAGGCACAGGTTACCCTAGGAGGCTAAGTCACATAATGATTGGAACACATAAGGTAAGGCCAAAGTGATGGAGGGTTGAGACTACCTGGCTGAGATCTGGTTGTGGTAAGTCTTTGACTTGACTCTAGATGTTGGAGGGTCAAAAGTGTAGGTTGACTGAAGGGGGGGGAGAACATCCAAGAATTCAACAGAAGGAAAAATTCACGTATCAGGGATGAAAGCTCTTCATCAGAGTATCAGAATAGACACTTGAAACCAAACACATACAGTTCCAGAAGCTGACAAAATGTGGAGGGTGGTGAGAGAATAATGAATCAAAGACCATTCCAAGCCTTTGGGTATTCAAGACCGGAAGCATGATTATCCCACTGAATAAGTGGAGACGCTGCAAGAAAACAGATTATGAAACCAGCTTTAGACGTGTTGAATCTGACATATGTGATAAGAGTAGGTGTTCCCTAAGAAGCTCAAAATTCAAAACTGAAGCACAGATCTAGAGTACAGGCTTAAGATGCAGATGGACAAGACATGATAAATCTCCTAAAAGAAAACATAGGCAAAACATTATCTGACATAAATCTTAGCAACGTTCTCCTAGGGCAATCTACCCAGGCAATGGAAATAAGAGAAAAAAATTAACAAATGGGATGTTATTAATCTCCTAAGTTTCTTCACAGCAAAGGCAACCATAAGTAAAACAAAACAACAACCTACGAATGGGAGAAAATATTTGCAAATGATATGACTAACAAAGGCTTAATTATCAGAATATATAGACAGCTCATACAACTTAATAACAAAAAAAGAAACAACTCAATCCAAAAATAGGCAGAAGACCTAAACAAGCATTTCTCCAATGAAGACACAAATGGCCAATAGGCACACGAAGAAATGCTCAATATCACTAATAAACAGAGAAATGCAAATCAAAACTACAATGAGGTATCAGCTCACACCAGTCAGAATGGCCATCACTCAGAATTTTATTAATCATAAATGCTAGAGAGGCTGTAGATGGAAGGGAACCCTCTTGCACTGCTGGTGGGAATCCAGTTTGGTGTAGTCATTATGGAAAGCATGGAAATCCCTCAAAAAACTAAAAGTAGACTTACCCTATGACCCAGCAATCCCACTTCTGGGTTTATTACTGGAAGGAACTCCAATGTGAAAAGATACCTGCACCCCAGTATTCATAGCACCACTGTATACAATAGCCGAGACATGGAGGCAAGCTAAAAGTAGCAACAGATGACTGGATAAAGAAGTTGTGGTATATTTATACACTGGAATACTACTCTACCATGAAAAGGACAAAATAAAACCATTTGCGGCAACATGGATGGAGCTAGAGATCGTCATTCTAAGTGAAAGCAGCCAGAAACAGAAAAATACCAAATCATACCACTCATATGTGCAATCTGACAAAAGAGAGAAAAAGACACTCTGAACTCATCTACAAAACAGAAACAGACTTGCAGACTTAGTAAACAATCTCAATGTTACCAGGGAAAGGGGATGGGAAGGGATAAATTTGGGAGTTTGAGATTTACAAATATTAGCCACTATATATAAAAATAGATTTTAAATAAAGTTTCTTCTCTATAGCACAGAACCCGATGTTCCATATCCAGCAATAACTTATAATGTAAAAGCCGATACAGCCACCAACTGAGGAAGCAAGAGAAGAAAGGAGAGTTAGTTATGCTGGGCTAGAGCCCACTTCTAAAATCTTTGTCAGCCACTGAGGCTGCCCCGAGTACACTGAGCCCTCCTCCCAGGGACAGGCTGACATGACATGCGTCCTGCAAACCTGGGGCAGCAGAGGCCGTCCCCAGGTCTGGCCCTGGGGGAGATGGGAGCAAGTCCACCTGCTCCCCCTGGGGCAGCACCCCTCCACGCAGCCCCCACCTCCTGACTTCACCGGGCCTGCCTCTCAGGTACCCACTGACTTGAAAACAAGTGATCCATGAACCTGGGGCAAAGTCAGGGAGATGGGCAGCGACCGGGCAAGCCGGTCGATTTGCCTCCATCTCCCCCACGGCCTGCCCAGGGCTCGGCCTCTGATGCTCCAGGCATGGTCCCCAGGTCAGCCTGCTCCTGGGAGGAGGGCACGGTGTGGTCAAATGCAGTGGCGGGTTATGGGGTCTGCCCATAGGAGCCCATGGATTTGCTTCAGACTCCCCAGTGCATGGCCTGAGCTTGGCCTCTGCTGCCCTGGGTTCGTGGAACTCCTGTTACAGGTCAGCCTGCTCCTGGAAGGCGGGTGCTGTGCTGTCAGGGAATGGCGGCGGCTGCGATGGCGGGATTGGGGCTGCCTTGTGAGAGCGCAGGGGTTGCAACCATTTCCCGCTGCTGCTGCAGCCATCCCAGCACACTGATCTCACTGCGCCCACCTCCCAGGAGCAGCCTGACCTGTAACCTGAGTCACAAGAACCTGGGGTTTTAGAGGCCGCCCCCAAGGTCAGGCCGCGGGGAAGATGGGAGCAAATCCAGGGGGTCTAATGGGGCAGCCCCCATTCCATCCGAGGCCCCGCGACCGCACCGCACCCGGCTCCAGGGAGCAGGCCATGGTCTGAGGGGCGGTCGGAGATGCTCCGGAGCCGTCCGGTGCCCTCCCGCTTCCCGGGGCTGTGCCTGCTCTCCTAAACCCGGGTATAAGCGGCGGCAAAAACGCGGGGTTCAGGAACTACTAATAGCGGGGTTACCAAGAACCACAGCGGCAGCTGGGACCCGCCTCAAGTTCCTAACGGGACGCGCGGCCGGGACCTCACCTCCGCACCCCTCCCTGGGCACCTCCCAGGGAGGTGCAGCCCAGGCGTCACCCGCCGGCTCCCCAAGCAGCACGCCCCCACCAGCGCCCCCTTAACTGCCCGGCAGCGGCAGCCGAACCAAGGGCAAGAGGCGGCCCAGACCCCAGGCCGTGTTCCTCTTCCAGGAGCTGGTCCAGGAGCAACCGGCTCCCGCCAGCTTCCACCCGTTCTGGGCGGGTTCCGGAGTCTGCACTTCTGTCCGTCTGCGCGTGCGCGCCCCTCCTCATCCCGACCACAGCGCAAACTACCCTGGTGGGTCTCCTGCTTTACCCGCCCTGGCCACTGGGGCCGGGAGGGGCCAGGTGGGTCCCCTCCTGCTCTTCCTGCTGAGTCTCCATCCCCAGAGCCTTCACCCTGCCACCGTCTGGGCCCTGGCACTGAACTAGAACCACGAATGCCCTGGGCCGGGCCACATCCCACCAGCCCCACTTCCCCTGCTCACCTTCCCCTCCTTGTTACTACCCTCCCACCCCTGGCCAGGCCCAGTCTCCCACCAGACCTTGAACACAGGGCTCCTTCTCCTCACACCCAGGTCCCTGCCCTGATACTCCATCCTGCTAGGTCCTAACCTATGGCCCCTACACCCCCACCTTACCCCTCATGCCTCACCTCAGGACCCCCAACATCCTGAAATTGTCCCCCTCACCTCTCAGCCAGGTCAGTTCCACTCTGGGCGGGCCCCACACCCCTCAACCTGTACCCCATCACCATGGGATCCCCTTCACTCTGAGTGCACCCCTACCCTGAGCTGATTCCCTCACCGTGTGGTTGGGGTGTGGAAATCCGGGTTCCATTAATGATGACTACTGCCACCAGCGGGGGATCCAGCCTAGTGTGCACCTTCATAGTTAATGTCTGAAGCTACAGGGCTAAGCAGGCTGGGCTGAAGGCGGTTCCAATTCCAGCCCTGGCACCCTGATCCCCGCACCCTGTGCCTCATCTGACCCGTCGGGTCAGGTGATCCCAGGCTGCCTGCCACTGGCCTGTGGGCTTTGGTTGGTTGATGGTCCTGATGGTGGTCTGGACCGCTAGGGCGGAGGCACTGGGCACGCGGACCTTTGGGGTGGGGGAGTTCAGAGGGTGCAGTTGAGCCCAGGGGTAGACAGCAGAGGGTGGGCTGTGTGCATGGGGCTGTGTGCGTGGCCTGGCCTCAGCCCAGGTGGGTGCAGGGACCTTGTTCATTCACACCAGGCCAGAGGGAAGAGGGACGGGAGCTTTGAAAGTGTCAACGTTGGGAATCCAAGGCTGGAGAGCAAAGTATGCAGGTGCGCTGGCCAGGCCACCATGGAGCCCGCCGCGACGCTGGTCCCTTGCATCAGGGGAGACTGGCAGTTGACTGGCCAATGAGACATTCCCTGCCATGGTATAGTTTACAGGCAATTGAAGGGACTTTGACAGGTAATTTTAATCCAATAATTGTCACTTTCTCTGTGGGAGATCAGGTCCAAAGTCATGGTGAACCTGGCAGAGCTCCTGCCTGAACTCAAGCCTGGGACAGTGGAGGACCCACCCAGGAATCATCTTCTTAGCTCTCACCAAAAGGCACTCTAACAGAAAAGAACAAATCTGACTAAATATTAGATCTGTGCCTTTTCCTTTAACCCTCTGCCCTGTTTTCTAGGCTTAGTCTTGCTAGCTGTGCACCTTTTGTAAAACAATGTTGCCTTTAGCCTGAAATAAACAGGAGAGCCTATTCTCAAAGCTCTTCACTTTAAGGATATTAACACCTTTGTGCCCCTATAAAGATAACAAGTTGCAGCATAGAAAAAGTTTGTTTTGTTGCAGGTTTTAGAGGAAAACCATGATCTGACCCACGTGGAGAGATGCAAAGGATTCCAAGAACAAAGAAATCCTACACCAAGAAGTTTGCAACAAACAACCACAGCCCCTCCCCTTTTTAGTAGAAAAGGAGCCTGAAGTCTGATTTGGGGAAAATGGTTCTCCAAGATATTAGTCTGCCATTATCTTTGTCTGCAGCTGTCTACGTAGACCAGGTCATAGTGCCTCTGTAAAACCTCTAACAAAAGTTATTTTCTATTCTGCAACTTGTTGTCTTTATATAAGTGCAGAAGTGTTAATATCATTTAAAGATCAGAGCTTTGAAAATAGGCTCTCCTGTGTATTTCAGGTAAAGGCAACATTGTTTTACAAAAGGTGCAGAGCTAGTAAGACTATGCCTAGAAAAGGGGGCACAGGGTTAAAGCCCAAACAGCTCTTATATGGAGTCAGATTTGATCTTTTCTATTACAGTATATTCTATTTTTATGCTTTAAGTTTATAAGAATAAAGTTTAGCCTTTTCCCATTTTAAATTGTGCAATTAAGGAGCATTAGGTGCATTCACAATGCTGTGAGGCCAACACCACTGGTTTCAGTCTATTGCCTTCCACAAAGTAAAAGCTTGTATCCAAAGCACACCCCACTTCCTCCCTCCCCTAGCCCATGACAAGCCCTCTGCCCCTTCCTCTCTCTGTGTCTTTACCTATCCTGGACGTTCCCTATCAATGAAATCATATAAATGGTGGATTTTTGTTGTTGTTGTTGTCTACCCACATATCTTAAGCTGGGAAGGGTGAATTTTTTTGTTTGTTTTTACATGAATTAGCATTTTTGTATTTTGAGAGGAAAATCCAGATGGATTAAAGATGAGACGTGCCAAATGAAGACCTTTAATAACTATGTGCATAATCTTGGGGTAGGCACTGTTGTTCTAAGTGTGAAACCAGATCTAGAAGTGAGATGCTTAGCTCTTCCTGTGGCAAAATAAAACCAAACAAAACCAGAAAACAAAGGCCAAGAAAGACAGTTGCAAATACAAAGGACAACCTGGAAAAAGCTTTCCTCATGACCCAAGGTCAGAGATAAGCTTCACATCCCCATGTTCCAAAAACTTCTTGAAGCCCAGTGTTCTGGAAAGAAACAAAACACACACAGGCAGTTCCAACGAGAGGCAGTGCAGGTGGCCGGTGTGTGCTAGAGATGCTCGACCTCTCAGGTGAGGACACAGGCAGACGGACAGACTGCAGAGACAGCATTGGCCACCATCACACTGGCAGGTCTTTAGCCCGGTGACAACCAGCCCTGGTGGCAACGTGAGCAGGCAGAGGCCCCAGCAGTTCCCCTGGACGGAAGAGCAAATGGACACTCCTGTCTGGCAGAACAGGGTGCAGGACACATCAAAGTGCCACAGGAGCATCCCTTCCCTAGCAGTGCTGATCCTTAGGGCTGATCCCACCAACGTTCTTGCACAATTTTCAAAGATAATTTTTCTTCAGTAACATGAATTCAAAATAATCAATATGTCATCAAGGCAGTTTCAGAAGTGACCTGCCCTGGGCCCTAACAATACACACAGAGAAATACACACATATACACATAAATATATACACTCATACATCCGGGAAAAGAGACAGACAGACTGAAACACAGAGAAGCGGGGGGAGACAGAGAAACAGAGAGAGAGAGACAAGACAGAGAGAGAGGCACTGAGAGACAGACAGAGAGAAGGAACACTGGAGCTGGGAGGGAGCAGAAGTCACGCACTTTTTCACAAGTCAGTCTACATGTCAGAACCTGGTCCCTATTTCCATCCACCCTGGAGTGAGTGGGGATCAAACAAAGGCATGTGAGCAGAAGGCAAAAAAACAGGGAGCCATTTTGGGGCAACCCACCCCAGAGGCCGAGATGGGACATGGGGCCTGTATGTCAACATGACAGAATGACCTAGGAGGTTGTATGCCAGAGCGGACGATGTCAGAGTTGTATTTAATTTCAATGCCCCGACCAGGAGCTGGGAAGCAGCAGCAAGGAGGGTGACTTTCCCCAGAGCCCACGGCAGACCCCGGCCTGTGTGGCATGTGCTCTGCGCTCCGCCAGCCCTCTGTGGGGCCCTTCCTTTGCTGAGTCTGCACACAAGCTCCCTGTGATGCCAGCCCGTCGGGTTGACAGGTGCGGTAGGTGTTTCTTTGTCTAGAGAAAGGATGGATTCTCTAGGAAGCAGGGGCCAGAATGATCCCCATTGTGCCAATGGGGGATTGGGGAGACCCTGAGAGGCATGTGTCTTGTCCAGGGTGACAGCACAGCTGAGTGGGGTGAGCCAGGTTTGAACCCAACTGTGTCCTCAGAGCTGCGGCACTGGCTGCATCCAGGCCTCCCTAGGGCTATGGGGGGGCTGAGATGGTGTCACTGTGTGTGGACATGGCATGGGGTGGGAAATGAGAGATCAGCAGCCCAGAAAGGCCCTTGGGGAGCTTTGTGTCAGGAGAAAGCTTGGTTAAGTGGACCCCAGGAAGTGACCTCACTTCCCTGGCAATAGAGCACAACAACTTGGAACTGAGGTCACCAGGCACCCTCTGTAGAGAAGTCCCTACTCAGCTCACTTGGTTGGAGACAGAGGCATGTTCTGCTGCATCCCAATATCCTGAGGCCGCAGACCCCGTAAAGCCCGCAGTGAGGGGCTGTACCAATGCTGCCGGCGCTGGGTCAGGTCTCACCTAAGGCGCCTCTGGCCTTTTGGCCAGAGAGACCGAAAGGTAACACTGGGTGACCCAGGACAGTCCCGCCCAGGCCGGGCCACCACTCAGATCCCACCCAGGTAGCCCCACGGCCCCGTCCCAGCTGGTGGAGGTGGAGCAGTCATGTTGGGGATGGGTTTCTGCCTCAAGCAAGAGCAGTTCAGAGTCCTGGAGGGCTGGTCACTTCCATAGCCCAGGTCAAAGCTGGATATCTGGGATGTGGAGAGCCGGGGAAGGGTTTTGCTGACCGAGGTGGAGACCATGCTCTCTGGGTATGTCTCATCCCTCCCGGGTGATGAGCGGAACAAGGTCCCAGTCTGATCTGGCAGCAGAGGGTTGAGTGGTCAGAAGCAGGGGTTATCCTAGCTGGGAAGGGCTCTGAGACCTCTGGTCCAGGGTGCCTGCTGGTCACTGTCATTGCAGAGCCAGATACCGTAAGAGCTGGTGGACAAGGACACCCACACCACCTCCCCGAGTGATGGGCTGGTGTGCCACACTTCTGAGTGCCAGTGCAGTCTCCAAGTGAGTCTGGAAATGGAGGAGTCCCCACTACCATGGCGCAGAAATGAATCGGGCAGACTTCCGGCCCAGACACCACCCAGGCCTCTCCCAGGGACCTGCCCGTGGCTGACGGGTTGCTCAGCACACCCGGCTCCGACCTGGAGAACCGTGCCCACCTTGCTGCAAGTCAGGACCAGGAGCCCCCAAAGCAGAGCCTGAAGGTGAGAAGGGCAGGGCTGGTGCACGTGCGTAGGTGAGGGAGGAGTGAGGGCTGGGCCACACAGGGAGGCATCCCCAGAGGCTGCTGTTGGGACCACAGCAAAGACTGGCCTAGGACCACCTGTCTGGAAAAATTCAGTCACAGAGAACATCCTTTGGGCACTTCCTGGGTGGGAGCTCTCTGGAAAGCTCTGGGAAGATTTCTGTACTTGAAAAGGCACATGGAAACGGAGGCAGATGGGTAAATGTTTCCTCTCTCACAGCATGAGCAGTTCTGCAAGACTTAAAGCTCTCTCCACTTCCAACAGCTACAGATCCAGAGCAAGTGAGGGCAGGGGAAGATGTCAGAGACCAAAAAAAAGGATGATCTGGATCCAGCAGGAGACCCTGAGCTCCCTCCTGCAGCTGAAGCAGCTCCTGCTGAACCTGAAATCCTGCACCTGGACTGCTGGGCAATGGAGAACCAGTTCAGGAGTCAGCAAACCCTAGGGCTGAGCCCCCTCTGTGCCCACCCACAACTTCTTCTCCAAAATCCTACGATCAGTCCCCACCCCCACCCGAACTTGACGTCCCTTCCACTGGAGATGTTTTTGTTTGGTTTTCTTTTGTTTCCTTTGTTTGTTTCACATCATTTATGGCATCCTTTATTTTTCTTTTTAAAGTTTCCTATAATAAAATATAGACATTTCCCCTTTTGAATTGTGCAATTCAGGAGCATTAGGGGCATTCACAATGTTGTGCGACCATCACTACCATCTAGTTTCACACTATTTCTTTCCTCAAAGTAAAACCCTGGATCCAGAGCGTGCACTCCCCTCTCTCCTCCCCCAGCCCCTGACAACCCCGAGTCCTCTTTCTCTCTGGGTGTCTTTACCTCTCCTGGGTGTTCCCTGTCAATTAAACTTTACAAAAGGTGGTTTTTTGTGCCTGCCCACATGTTTTAAGCTGGGGCTGGCGATTTGTTGTTGTTGTTGTTTTCACTTGAAATAGCATTTGTATTATTTGAAAGGGAAATCCTGGGGGATTAAAGATGTGATGTACAAAATGAAGCCCTTTTAATAACTCTGTGCATAATCTCAGGGTAGACACTGCTGTTCCCCCTGTGACACCACAGCCAGAAGACAGAAGGGAGATGCTTAGCTCTTCCTGTGGCAAAAACGAAAACCAAACAAAAGCCCAGAAAAACAGCTGGAAAGACAAACCACAACCTGGAAAAAGTGTTCCTCATAACCCAAGGTTGGAGAAAGTATTCTTCTTCCCTGTAGTGGAAAAACCTCTCAAAACCCAGTGTTCTAAACAGAACGAGAAGAGACATGGGCAGTTCCAATGAGAGGCAGTGCAGGTGGCCAGTGTGTGTTAGAGATGCTTGACCTCTCAGGTGAGGACACAGGAAGACGGACAGACTGCAGAGACAGCACCGGTCACCATCACACTGGCGGGTCTTTAGTCAGGTGACAACCAGCCCTGGTGACAATGTAAGCAGGCAGAGGCTCCAGCAGATCCCCTGGAGGGAAGAGTGAAGGGACGCTCCTCTCCAGGAGAACAGGGTGCAGCACACATCCAAGGGCCACAGGTGCATCTCTTCCCCAGCAGTGCTGATCCTTAGAGTTCATCCCACTAAAGTCCTTACACACCTATTCAAAGATGCCTTTTCAAGGGTGTTCATCACAGCACTGGTTGAAACAGTCAGAATTAAACAACACTAATGTTGATGGAGAGGGGATGCGGTCCATTTGTTGTTGTTCATGTGGATGAATGAATGCTGTGCAGCTGGAAAAGTGGGTGCCAGGTCTCAACCCAATGTCAAGGGAGGCCTCAGGGTGGAAGTATGCAGACCCAGTGTCTGCACCCAGGGTCCCATCTGCACGACCACATATGTGTGAAATAAACATAGATGGAAATGAATCTGATTGTGAGTGTGTGAGAGACAGAGATGGAGAGATAAATACTGAGAGACACAGGGACTGAGACATAAGCACCAAATCATTCATGACAGTTACCTCTGTGGGTGGGGTTTACAAATCTCTTCTCTTTTAGGCAATATTTCAATTTTTTGTAACGTTTCTTTATTGCTCTACTAATTATAAAAGGATTAAAATCCTATGTTAATGTGAACGATTCATTATTTATCTATGGAGTAATTAAAGTACATTAATCCTATTTTTTAAAGAATTTAAAGCCTTCTCAGGACTCAGTTCCATGTCAGCTCCGCGGCAGCAGAGGTTCTCCAGGAGGTTGTGTCTCTTCTGAATCAGCATCCAAAAGAGGTGAGGAAGAAGTCCCAGACTTGGACACTGAAGACTACAATGGATGAGAGGTTCTCTTGAGAGAAATTAAGACCTACATTCATAGAAAATAATCCCATATTCATGGAGCAGAAGGCTTCATTCTACTAAGATGACAACTGTCCATGAATAGATATAAGGATTCAAAGAATGCCTACCCAAATCCCAGGTGGTGTTTTGCAGGAATTGACAATCAATCTAAAATTCACGTGGAAAATCCAGGGGCTCAGAATACATGAGTGAATCTTGAAAAAGAAGAACACAGTTCAAGGAATGGAAAGCCAGATGGAACCCATGGTTAATACAAAAGCACTTTAAGCTGAAGACACCTGAGATTCAATAGATGTAGAAGAAAACCTGTCATGGAAGCCAATTCTGTCCTCCCCCTTTGCCCTATTAAGTTAGGTTGATAAAAAAGCCTTTAACTTTCACCATTTAACGTGGTAGTTACTTTTCTGGTTGGCTCCTGCGTGTGTATAAATAAACCATTTCTCTCATTCGTCTCCTCTTTACTTCTGTGGGCTCTTTGGGAGGGACTCTGGATGCTGGGGACCTGCTCTTTTCTCGCCTTCTTTAGTGACATCTTTTGTCCATGGTGAAGTGATAAAAAAAAAAAAGGCCCATTGCTTTTGGGTCAGATTTGGAATATGTATACCTTTGGAGACCCCCTGGAGGAACAAGGGGTTCAGTACTGCTGGGAGAATTTATTGGTTGTCTTGGCCAAATGCCTAACAAGACGTTATTTGCAAGGATTTTTTTTTTTTAAAGATTCTTACCCTAAAACAAATACCCTATCTAAACCTCTTGGATGATCAAATAGAAAGAAAAAAGGAGAATCATGTCTGGCCTAAGAACACTTCCTTAACAAAACGGAAGGACAGAATCAGATTCAGAGGAAAATTAAAATCCATTTATACCATCAACCCTCCCAGTCTTTTGTAGACTGCCCTCATGTAATCTGCCAGATGGCGCCCTGGATAAAGCCCTTTGCTCCGACCTCGTGCTCATTTTCAGAGCTTGGCCAAGTGGGAGGATGTTCCCCAGGGCCTGGGAGGAGCTATTTGTGTGGCCTTCTCCGCTGAGACCCACCGGGCTGAAGGGAACTGTGTGTTCTGAGTGAGAGGGAGCACACCGAGCCTTTGTGAGGCATCTCTGAGATCATCCCAAAGGCACACAGCTCTAACTCTGGACACGGGAATTTTTGATTGGCATCTTAGTTGGAAATCTCCTCCTGGATAGAAAGAAGCAGATTCAAGATGTTGCAATTGGATAGGAAGGTCGGCCTCTCGAATTTGTCGATGAGGAGGACACGGAATTCTCTGCAGAAGTAAGAACACCCATCCCTGCTCTGCTGACCTCATCTACAGAGAAACAGAGACGTGTCTCTGGGGGGAATTCAACGCCTACCAACCTTACTTACCAACATCAACGTCCCCACTTTATTGTCCTCTGAGGTCCCTGCACAAAAACTGTGACTCAGTCCCAAATATCACATACCTGTCACCCTGAACCACTCTGTCTGTGTCCAACTCGAGCATTAAGGCCTGAGACCGTTACTGTCAAATCGTGTCCCCCTTTCAGCCCATCTCCCGCCATCATCCCAGCCCAACCTCGGTGTCTCTCTCCAGGTCAGCAGCACTCTTCCCACTGGATTCCCATCAGGTTACCTTGCCCTGCTTCCATTGCTTATTCCCCATATGTTACCCAAAACGTTCTTATTAAAATATGAATCAGATCAAGATGTTCCCCTGTACAAAATACTCTCATGATTTTCCATTGTATTCAGAAGGATATCCAGAGTCCCTACCAGGACCCTGTGTGATCTGGCCCCTCACCCATCTCTGCAGCCTCAGTTCTCACTGTTCTGCTCCAGCCCATCTTCACCGCCCAGATGGTCCCCACTGGGACAGCGGTGTTTGTAACTCCAAGTCTCGTACTTACACTTCTCCCGGCCTGGGAGGCTTTCCTTGTCTGTTACCTACGTGGCTTACTGTTTTGCTTCATTCAGGAGTTTGTTCAAATTATTTCACCCTCAGAGAAGACTTAACTGACCACATTATTTAAAATAGCACGCACATATTTCCTATTCAATCATTTTCTCTCCTAATATGCTTTATGTTTCTTTGTGGCAATTATTAGCACCTGGCAGTACGTCATATATTTATTTGCTTACTGGTTTATTGTCTGTCTTTCTTACTAGACCTGTATTCATGGAACCACAAATAACTGTTTTAACCACTAACTTTCAAACCACCTTTAAATGAATTCTTTTATAAGATGAGAGTTTCAGATGCTTCCACGGACTGCTTAGGGGAAAAAAGAGAAAGGATTCAGGTTGAACTAGGTTATTAAGGACCTGGGAGTTGGTTATTTATTTTATACATAGTAGTGTGAATCTGTTAATCCCAAACTCCTAATCTAGCAAATGACCAAGCTGATTTCTTTTTTTAAAAAATTTTTTTCTCTTTAAAGTTGGATTGTTTGAGATCTCTTTTCTTCTTTGTTCTTTTTCTTTTTTATAAAGAATTTTTCTTACTATTTTTTTACATTGAGGTACCGGAAACTGAACCCAAAACATACTGTACCCCTTGAACTATACCCTCCCTTCCAAAGATAGTTATTTTTATACTTTGACAATACCATATTGAATTAAGATTTTTTATTCCATTTTCCCTTCAGAGAGTTTATAAGTGATGGATGGAGAATGAGAGGAAGCCCTGGGCCATCCCTTCCTTCTCAGCGGTTCACGACACAGCAGAGGAACTTGGCTGTCGCCAGGCCCAGCTCACCTTTCTGCTCTGAGGGCCGACTCAGGCCACTTCTCTAAACGGAGGCATTTTAGAAGCAGCAGAAAGCCAACTAGTGGGCAACAATGACAAAACTGACCCACCTGCAGTTGGACATCATCTGCTCTGAAATGAACCTCTTAAATCTCTTCTTCCCATTAGTGGGTGGTTTTTGAAAATATTCCCAAGGAGAGGAATCTCACTCTATTTTTCTGGATTTCTTGGGCCTTCTATGACTTTAACTGCAGGCTTGATTTTCTGCCGAACATCTGCAGGGAAGCCAGGCAGAACACGTGAAGAGACCCTGCAGGCCACGGCTGAGGCCTCCGGTCAAAGCATCCTTGTTGTGCAGAGCCTACGTTCATGGGACCATTTTCATGACTGCTGTAATTAGTTCTCATCCAAGTGTCCCACCAACAATGTTTCTACGCAGAATGTGGCCTGACGCAGATGAGCAGTGGGGATGTGGGATGCAGATGGAAGACAGACTGGAAGGAGAGATGGGAAATGTTTGTTCAGGCTTCAGTTTGGAAGATTTCTGATTTTTATATGAACATTAAACTTGGTCAGGCTGGAGCACCGTTTGCTGTAATACGGGGTGATGTACACGTATCCCTACAACTTCTAAAAAATATGTTGAACCTGGATGTGCCAGCCTAGGGGACAGACAGCTTAGAGTGACACCTCCGTTCCAGGATCCCTATGATCTCGGGCTCACAAAGAGGAAAATAATACACATATTTTGCCTGTGTAGCTCTATGTGAAATTATTTTGACCCTTGCCGGATGGTGTAAGATCAGAGATCATGTAGTCTTTCTTACGTCGCAAAGATGACAATTCTTCTTGGGAGTCAGCAGACTGTTTCCGATGGCCCGGGGTCTGTGCCAGACATTAGCTGTCTAAACAAATACCACACAGCCCCCCATCCCTCAAGGAGTTCACAGTGTGTCGTGGAAGAGACAAATTTAAATAGGTTTTCAAAAAATGTGGTAAGAGTCACTTGGCATCATGTATACTGTATGTTCAGAGGGGCTCTTGCACTGCCTGGGGCAGGGTTCTAGAAGGTAGGGAAGGTGTCAGAGAGGAAATGCTTTCTGCACTGACTTCTGAAGTATTTCATCAAATCTCTAGACCAGGAGAGTGCGTGGTGGGGACGGGATTCTCAGCAGCTTGCGTGTCTCGTGCAGAGGTGTGCTCGTGTCTAAGAGCACTTTGCACTTAGGGAAGGAAGGTCAGTGAGGCTAGAAGCTGTGGGGAACTAATGGAAGCTGAGGCTGAAAAAAGCAGCATCTAAGTGATGAGAAGGTGTGACGTTAAATCAGGGAGCATGGACTTCCTCACATAACGCAGCGGGATATTCTTTGGGGTTTAAAGGAGGAGAGTGACACAGATTAGTCATTAAAATTGAGCAAAGTGGATTGTTCACTCTAAAGAACAGCACTGGGGAGACTAGCAAGGGGTGTGAATTAATGCAGTTGGGAGCGAGGAGCAGGGACTTAGTTGGGATACATTTAGGAACAGAATTGTAGTACTGACAGGGGTGAAGGAGTGGAAAAGTAAAGAAAAACTCCCAGATGTATGGTATGGAAAACAGATAGGTTAGTAATGCCATTGTTTGAAGAAGCAAACCTATTTCTGAGAGAGTGTAAATTCAAACATACAGAGCTTGAGATTTTTATGGGCTAATCAAGTGGGAATGTCTACTTGTCAATTATAAGTATATTTCTGGGACTGAGCTGAGATGTCCATGCTGGAAAAGATTTGACAGCTAATCAGTTGACAGAAAGCAGTTGAAGTCATGGGAATAAATGCCACCCACTGACATTTTACCAAAGAAAAGGGAAGAAGGGCACTTCTAGTTCAGAATATATGGCAGACCAGACACTTGAAGACCCACTCACTGAAGACACATAAAAACGTAGGACAAAATGCCGCCAATCTTTTCTTGTTTTTTTACAGGCACCTTTATTTTGGTATGATTCCTGTGCAGTAAATTACACATATTTCACATGTACTCTTTGATGAATTTGATAAATGTCTACACCCAGAAAACCATCACCACGATCAAGATAGCTAACATTTCCATCACTCCCCAAGAGGGACACTTTTCGAATCCCCAAATTTATCCCTTCCCATTCCCTTCTCTCCCTGGGAACCGTAAGTTTGTTTTTCTATGTCTGTGGGTCTCTTTCTGTTTTGTAGTTAAGTTCATCTGTGTCTTTTTTTAGATTCCACATAGAAGTGATATCATATGGCATTTTTCTCTTTTTCTGGCTTACTTCACTTAGAATGACTATCTCTACATCCATCTATGTTGCTGCAAATGACATTATTTTGTTTTTATTCATGGCTGAGTAGTATTCCATTGTATAAATATACTACTACTTCTTTATCCAGTCAGCTGTCGATGGACATTTGGGTTGTTGCCATGTCCTGGCTATTACAAATAGTGCTGCTGTGAGCATTGAGGTGCATGTGACTTTTTGAATTAGAATTTTCTTCTGACATATGCCCAGGAGTGGGAAGGCTGGATCATGAGTTAAGTCCATTTTCAGTTTTTAAAGGAACCTCCACACTGTCTTCTCTAGTGATGCAGCCCATTTTGTGAAAGCAGAGCCATGCTCAGAAAGTAACGGGTATTTCTAGGGGCCGGACAAGAAACGCAGTGGGTGTGGCCTGTTCAAGAATCAGAGGGCAGTCTGCCAGGGCTGGAGGAGAGTGACAAGGGAAGTGTGGTACAGGTAGGATTCAGACAACGTGGGGACCTGACAGGCTGGGATAATGAGCCTGGACGTCCAGTCATCCCTTGGTAACCATGGGGCACTGGTTCCAGGACTCCCCACAGACATCAACATCCATGGATGTTGACACCTCTTGTATAAAATGACATAGGACTTGCATGGAACTCATGTACATCCTCCTTTCTACTTTTTTTTTATATATACAAACTTTTTTAAATTGAGATATAGTCATTTTACAACATTGTATCAAATTCCAGCATACAGCACAAGTTTTCAGTTATACATGAATATACACATATATTTGCTGTCACTTTCTCTTTCACTGTGTCCTCCTGTGTACTTTAAATTATCTCTAGATTACTCATGGTATCTAATACAACATGAATGCTATGTAAGTAGTTGCCAGTGTATGGCAAATTCAAGTGTTGCTTTTTGAAACTTTCTGTTTTTTCCCGAATATTTTCAATCCACAATTAGTTGAATCTGCTGGATAGGGAGCCCCTAGATACGGAGAACCCCCAAGCTCCTCCTTCCCACCTCCTAAATTTCCACTGCAAGCACTGAAGGGGTCCAAACATAGAAGATCCCCATCTACCTGCTGGAAACCCTGAGGAATTCCGTCAGCGTATGTAGCACAGGAGAGAAGGCTTAGGGCCAACTAGTGGGAAAGGAGGGCCTTCCTGGAGAGGAAGGAGGAAAGACCGCAGTGGAAGCCGTCTCGTACTCTTACTGGAACTAGCTGATAGCAGTGAGGGACGCTGAGGAACTGGGGACACGTCACGTAGGGGGCGATCCTGGCCGCCAGGTGCAGGGTTCACATAGCTGGGAACCAGTTTGAAAAATCAAAATAACAAGGAGGGAGAGAGTCTGCCTCAGACCCGGGATCCTGACAACAGCCACAGCGCCGTGACCCCAGCTAACGCGGCTCCCCTAGTAAGCCAGAAAAAGGAAACTCTGAGCCAAGATATTGCAGATTCCATCGCAGCCACATGGATAACTAGATCTCTAACCTGACAAAATGTAACCACCAGAAACAGGAATCTTTCCTTTTCTCTTCCTTTGGACCTTTGGACAGGGAGTCACACATCTTTGACGGGAACCACCTTTAATCCAATAAAGAGCTCACTTTTTCAGGAATAAGCATGGAGAAAAAGAGTGGGGTGATGGTTTAAAGCAGAAGTCAAAGTGGAAGCCCATCTGTGAAATGGTAAAAACATGCTTCTCAATGAATTCGAGTTATGGCAAAAAGAAGGAGGAAGGTTAAGGAAATCTCTATTAATATCCATTCACCACAGAAGACTAGCCAGCCATAAAAAGACAGCACCTTAAATTAAGAATATTTTTTTTTGGTGATGAAAAACAATGCCTTAATTTAAAACAAGGCTTGGGCCATCAACAACACGCTGAGAGTTGTTGATGAGGAGAACATAAATCTGCATATAGATATGTAAGTGTTCCAAGTCCACCGCTAGAAAAAAATTAGTCAATCATGTGTCCAGTTGATTGGGAAATCCCGATAAGTAAATAACTCAAAAGTGGGAAAGACATGGGATTAAATAGTGGTAGTGAGCAATGAAATCCAAGATGTTTATACCTATATTTTCTTTGTTAATGTAACAAACTTAAAGCAACTGTCTAAAAAGTAGTAACTGGAGCACACAAACACACACACACACACACACACAATTTGGAACAGCAGAGAGGTAAAATATGCTAAATTTTTCATTATTGAGGAACAGGATCTAATATATTATTTCATTTTTGAGACTCTTATAGGAATACTGGTCCAATTGCATATAAAGTTATGAACTTAGAGATGATTTATAAAAATTTAGAGAGAATTTTCATTAAGAGGCAATATAGCCTCCAAATCACTGAAGAGAAAATTAACAATAAAAAAATTAATTAATCCAGATAATATGGAGTAACACTGACCATATTTACCACCCTACAATAAACCACAAAATGGATAAAATACATGAAGCAATGATTTTTAAGACACGTGAAAACGATCATCCTCTAGGACCTTGTCCTGACACCTCTATACCAAGGCTGCTAGGCCTCCTACTGACACTACCAGGGATGTCCACCAGGAGGTGACATTTCCTTCGCCTGCTCCTACTGCAGAGCCAGTCCTGAGCAGTCCTTTTCCAGGTTTTGGCAGGCAGCTCCCAGAAGTGCTCTCATGGGCCTTGGTCCCTTTTAGCCACCAGCAAAGGATTCAAGGATGAGCAGTAAGCCTCCTTCCTCATCCAAGACACAGGAACCTATCTGACTTCTGAGCTGCCCTTCTCTCTTGTCTGCTGTCTGGTACTCTCTGCCTGGCTTCCCGAGTCCCCAGCTTGGGCAGCCTGCACGCTGGCCACAGCCCATCAGAATCTGTTCCCCCGCCAAGAGGCCCTGCGTGATCGTGAGCAGGGCTCCAGGCCTCTGGAGCAGCGTGGCTTGGACTGCGTCCTGGCCCTGGGCTAGCGAGCTTCATGCCCTTGGTTGAGTCAGTTAACATCTCGAAGCTACAGTTTCCTCACCAGTAAAATGAAGACACAATCAATATGGAAAAAAATCAGAATCTGAGGGGGACTAAATTTCTGGTGATTGAAGATTATTTTAATTTTGAATTATACAGCAAAGGACATCATACAATTTTTACTACTTCATAATTCTAAAGACAGCTTCTACTATTAAAACTAATGCATGCAGGTACACACAAATACACGTGCAGACACACTGGCTCTGCTCCACATACATCCCCAAGCGCACACACACATGGAGTCATGTAACACACACACACTCATAACATACACACAACCACACACATCCTCAGGCGCACACACACACACACATAACATACAGAACCACATACAATCCCAGGCATGCGTGCGTGCACACACACACACACACACACACACACACACACACACACACACAGTCATGTACCACACATGTCCCCAGGTGCACACGTGCACACACACACGTCTTACACACTTTGGCATTATTCTAAATCAATTTACAATTGAGGGTCACAGCGTCCATTGTTTTATCCACTTAGAAGATCCTGACTTTGGAGCGTGAAGCAGGAGCCCCTCCTCTCTGGAGATGGTCTTTACCACTTACAGTCTCAGTAGAGCCAACATAACTGCTCTGGACCTTTGGAAGTGCAGTTCCAGAGCATACCTGGGAGCTCACATCCTATATATGTAAACATGTTAAGTGCAGTAGGTTCTAAATTCCTGGCTTTACAAATATACATTCATTATAACGGGGAAAGCCAGGTTCAAATTTAGAATTCCCAGACACAGGGGAGTCTGGCAAAGAAAGTGAGCCTGTGGGGAGAGCTGATTCCCAGTCTCTGATCACTAGCCAGACCATTTTCTTCCCAATGCTGGGTCAATCCCATGCCACAAGGGGCCTCGGATGTGCACAGGGGGACACTCAACCTCACGTCCGGGATCTGCTCATACCCTCCATGCAAACAATTGCCCTTTGGCCTCTCTGTGAGTTCTAGAAATCTGAACTCCAGGGAGAGATGGTGCAGGCACTAGAAATGGGTCAGGGCCTGCTGAGACAGGGCATTTGGGGTCCTGGGTTTCTAGAGCATGGGGCGGAGCCAATGACCGTGTCCCCTTGGCCCTGCTGACACCACCCCATGGAGGCTGTGGCCAGAGGAAGCATCAGGGCCAGAGGGACCCTCTGTAGTGCAGGACCCAGGGCAGCGGGCCCCCTTGCCGGAGTCTAAGGGCAGAAGCCCTAAGAAAAGTTCTGAGGAGGCTGTAAGGTATCTTCATTCCCATTAATTAAAAAAAAAATAAAAGCATACCACAGGCGTGGGTGGGAAGGGTTTTGTTAGAACAAGGGAAGGCACTTGCCAAGGTCTGGCCATAGAGGCCTGGTGGGTTTGCCAGGTTGATGAGGAACCAAGAGGCCGTTAGTCTCCACTGGGTCTAAACACCTCCTGAATTCCTCCGGGTTACACTGAAATGCAGTGAGACATGGAACCCTTTTAAGTTGTTAAAATCTTCATGGTGAGCCATTCAACTCTCTCCTCATTCTTGGCTAGGAAAGCACAATAAACACAGGCCAGAAACTCATCAGCCTGTTGGTTGGTTCACTATCCGCCTGGTGCTCCCTCTTGTAGGAGCCTTTATCACATCACCCAGGGCTGACCCGGCTCAGGATTATAGCTGATTTTCCGCAGGTGGAAAAACTTGCTGGTGACATGAAGCAGGCACGTTAGCCACCTCCCAAACACTAAGGGTCCTCTTGGGAGGAGCCTGCAGACCCCCAGTCCAGCCTCTACACCACGATGCTCCTTAGTGCCACTCCTGTCTTGCTGCCCTGGCCTCTAGCTCTGGCCAGAACCTCGCTGGATTGTCGATAAATATCACCCATACACCACGTCTAGCCTTGGGGTCCAGATGTGACCATGGATCTTATTTTCTTCCCTCAATGGATTGTTTGTTCTTCGTGTAATCGTGTCGGCAGGAAGGCCAGTACCTCCCTCTTGAGGCCTCCACGAGCCGCCTCTGTGTATAACTGTCTAGTGCCCCAGGGGATCGGGTCAGAAGCCTGGCACTCAGACACGAGGATGACAGCTGGAGAGACAGGAATCCACTCCTGCTGTGGCTTCTGCTGAGGCTCGATGTGGCCATACAAATGGATCCCACGGGCCCTGACTTCACTTGACTCGCTGCAGGGATGCTCCCACACTGCCCCGTTCCCCCCCAGAGACAGAGGGCTTTCTGCTTGTTCCCGAAGGCCCCACCCCTGAGGGGGCACTGGGTCCAGTGGAGCATCCAGCCTGGTTCCCCGCCAGCTCTTAGGGCTTTGGTGGGGCCTGGAACATCAACTACCCTCCCCTTAGGGGCCCGTTTGTCCTTTCCAGCCAACAGACCTAGGTCATAAGCACTTTAACTCACCTGAGGGTGTTTTCCCCACTTCAGGGGCAGTGAGGACGGGGCTTCTTCACACTCCACGTGCCCCCGGTCTGGATGCAGACAGTCTGGCTCTCCCCCCAGTACTGCAGGTCCCGGCCACACCTGCTGATGGTCACAGTCTGTGCTGTGTTCTCTTCCAGGACAAGGGGTGCACTCTGACCCCCGCCCCGCCCCCACCAGCGGTGGCAGAGGCGGCGGACAGGCAGGTGAGCTGGGGCCTGAGACCGTGCCCGCAGATCAGTGCCCCAGAGGCCGCTGGTGACTAGAGGGCCCACGGGGCAGAAGGCAGCATGGGATGGGAGGAGGAGGAAGGTTCAGGATAAGGAGATGGAAGGGGGAACGGTTAGCACTGTGAGGACCTCGGCCATGAAAGGGAAGAGAAATCACGGTGACAGCTGGAGCGGTGTCGGCGTTAAAAGCTGCGGGCTTTTTCATTTAATTTTATTAATTACCATTACATATAGTGACATATTTTTATTTGATTAAAGATTAGATGCCATGTCATATAACAGGATATAGTATGTTGTTATTTATTAAATAATACATAATAGTAGATATGCTACCATATTATGTTCTGTTTATTTATTATCAGATAGTATATAATACATATGTAGGTTTTTATATACATAATATATAATTCATGCATCTATAAAATATATAACACATAACAGTGTAGGATTATGATTAATATATTTTATAACAAGATTACATAACAATAATGATGTAATATTACCCATTGTATGTCTTGGTTCATGACACATTCTCACCTTAGGTGCCTGTCAGAAGTATTTATGTATTAAAATTAATATTTTAAGAAACAGTTGTGAACCTTTCACCCAGCAGCAGAACAGGACTATTGACAGTAACATACTGTGTCCTAGCCTGCTCTTGGCCTCTTCTCACAGGAAGTAACCAGCATCCTGAGTCCTGGCTTACCCTTGCCTTGTGTTACTTTCACACACACAACATTTAAGATCAGTTAAAACAAGTGAACTGCAGGTACATGCAACGAAGTGGATGAATCACACACTCTATGTTAAATTAAAAAGTAAGCCCTAGAAGGTAGCCGATAGTGTGTTGTGCTTTTAACTGTGTATATATATGTCAACTAAACTCACTGAATTAAGAACAACTACAGCTAGAGTCCAGGTGGGAGAGGGACAGATAAAAGGTGAGGTGAGCAGGTTTGCTGCAGGTGAGCGAGTTCCTTTCCAGTAACATGCCATTCTCTCTGAAGCAGGAGGCAAGGCCATCTGCTGGGAGTCAGGGAAGAGTCAGAGGGAAGCTTAGAGGTGTGCAGAGAGCAGAGAATGTTGACACCACTGAGTGATAAGTGGGGAAATGTGCTCACTAGAGAAACCCTGGAAGATTGCCTGGCAGTGGCAACACGGTGGGCATTGATTTGTAGTCTTAGAAACCTGTGCTGGGAGATCCTGCTTCCTGCAGGCTCAGAACAAGTAGAGCTGGGTGAACCGAGATGGAAGTCGGCCTGGTGAGGAACTGGAAAGGTCAAGGGTCAAGGGGGTTTTGTTTGTCATAGACTGTGGATGCAGAGATGGAAGGTGGAGAAGTGGAAGTAAGAGGAATGTGGACAGGCAGGAAAGCAGAGGAGTCAGCACTTGATGCCCCAGTGAGGATGAAGGAGGACCAAGGAGGCTGGTTGAGAAGCAGCTGGACGGCTAGAGGTGGGTACTTAAAAGAGAGAGGCTGGACCTGGGGTGGAGACACGCCCGGGTATGAGCCCAGGGGTAGGGTGGATGGGGGGTGGCTGGCTCAGGCTGATGGAGAAGAAGACCCTAGAATGACCATAGTGGGTGGAGGAGGGAGAATGAACTTTGACGTCTTGATGGTAGGAGGCGAGGCAATACAGAGCTGGTGGTCCAGGTGCTCCTGACTGAGGCAGAAGAGCAGGGAGGCCAGGGTGGCAGGCACTGCTAGGAATGGATCTGGGTTTTCCAGGTGCTCCCATGAGGGGAGGAGCAATCATCTGAAGGTGGAAAGTGAGCACAAGGAGGCCAACCCAGGCTCCTGATCAAACGGGGGTTGTGAGGGGGCAAAGCGTCAACTCCAGAGATGGTGGCCCAGGAAGCAGGGACCACGGGTGAAGTGAGGGGACACTCAGAGAAGAGAGGGAGAAGAGTCTTCTGGGTGTAGGGGGAAGAGAGGCCACAGGACAAAGGAGCACAGGGGCACAGTGATGAGGATGGACTGGCTCTATGGTGACACTGCAGAGATGGCTGGATCTTTGTCCTGAGGGCTTAGTTTGGGGGGGATACTGACCTCATGAGGACTCCCCTCTCAGCAGCCTGGACAGACGCTCCCGCTCCTGAGAGCTGTGTGGCCACCACTGTTCCCGGAGGGGCTCTGCCTCCATCTTCTCTTATCAGACTTTCCTGCCCAGCCCCCGACCGCCAGTGAGGGAGCCTGGGCCTCGCAGCTGCTTCCCGTGGAGGGACACAGGCTCCTTGGAGAAGCAGGCTGATCTTTTCTCCGTAACCCAGGGCCTAGCAAAGCGCCAGCCTATGGGTGGGCCATTCAGAGGCTTGGATACTTACTAAATTAACTCAAAGCAGTAGAATAGCAGGGCTGGAGGAAGTGACCACTGAGCTCACAGAGTTCACTGCCCACACCCCCATTCTACAGATGAGGAAACAGAGACCAAGCGGTGAAGCAGCCTTGGTCAAGGTCACGCTGCTCCTTAATGCTGGCCTGTGTTGGGCATGCCAAGTGATAAGCTGCAGTGAAGGGGCTGAGAGGGGGCTCTGGGGCCAGACAGCTTGGGTTCAAGTCCCAGCTCTGCCATTTACTAGCTGTGTGATTAATGACTGTCCTTCCTGTAAAGTGCCACCTCATTGGGTTGTCATGAACACAGAGTTCCTGGAACAGCAGGACAGAGTTCTGTAAGGGTTTGCTGTTGCTTTGGTTACTATTATTACCACCAAGTGAACCCTGAAATGAAGAACAAAGACAGCAAGTATTTTTATTTTAAAGGATTTTAAAATCTGATGATGAATGTTTGATTTAGTCTATTGAAGTCTGCATTTGACCCTTATTAACAACTACACAATGGATGACTTTCGAGGAAATTTTGCTTCATGTCTTTAATTCTCACTAACGACACAGGCTATTCAACAGGAAGCAGCTTTTTTTCCAGGAAGAGGGACAAAAAGTTAACAACATCTCAGTACCTCTCAGTCCCCAGTGAATTGGTTGTGACCTGTCAACCCAACTTTGGGGAAGTGCCCACTCCTCCTGGGCTCGATGCACTGCCCCACGGCCTCCAGGGGGCGCTGTACCCTGACATGAATCCAGTCTCTTGGTTCATATCTTTGCTTCAGATCCCTCAAGGACTGCCCATGCCACAGGGCCCCATCTGTCCCGCCAGCCTCTCCTGCTGGACTCCAGGACACCATCCTGGGTCTCAACCATCCTCTGTTCCTACACCCACCACACTACTCTTTGTCCTTCAAGTGTGGGCTCCTGTGGCTCGCCACCCAGCAGGGGTCTCCCCGTCCTCCACCTCGGGTAACTGCATCATCCTGCACAGTGCCTAGCGAACCCGTGTGGAGGCAGGAAGTATACAGAACAGGTGCTCAGAGGGGCTGCCTTTCCCACTGCAGGGGCCCTGGACAGCTTTCTCCCGGCTGGTTATTCACAGGCGCTGAAGCTGTGGAATCTCGATCTCACCAATTTAAAGGGCATCATCACTAATTACAAAAGCAATCATTTTTTCAGTAGCAAAAGGAGAAAAGACTTTGTGCCCCTCACCTCCAACTTTCTTCCTCCACCTTCAGAGGTTATTCTCACTCTCTAGGCAAGGGTAGAAAGCAACACACAGAATATTATTTTTCAACGTTTTCTTTCCCACTCTGAAGATTGCTTTCCCAGAACCAATGAAGGCAAGGATGGTTTGGCTTCCCTGGACTGAGGATTCAGAGGCACAGGGGGGAGGGGGTGGGGAGATAATTCAGCATTATTGAAACAAACAGAGACATTAAAAGGTTCTACTCTAAACAGAAAGGAAGCAGGATGCTATAGAAATGGGAAACTATAGTTGGAAATGCAATAACGAGTTACAAGGCAATAAACATGAAGATGTAAGAAAGAAAAAGTACATCAAAATACAAAAAGGTGGGAATGGGAGAAGGTAGCAAGAAAAGATAGATTTTTTTCTCTTTCTTTTTTTTTTTCTTCTCATTTTTCTTACGATGTGTTGGAGCCTACATGATTATCAGTCTAAAGGAAATAGATATAGTAATGGGTTGGTATACTTGAAAAAAAGGTAACCACAAATGGAAAGCATACAATAGAGTCACAAAAAAAAAAAAAAACCCACCAAAAAGAAACAAACTCAAAATGGCTGAAAGACTTAAACATTAGACAAGATGCTATAAACCTCTCAGAAGAAAACATAGGCAAAACATTATTTGACATACATCTCAGCAATGTTTTCCTAGGGCAATCTACCCAAGCAACAGAAATAAAATACAAAATAAACAAATGGGACATAATTACACCTATCAGCTTTTTCACAGCAATAGAAACCATAAGCAAAACAAAAAGACAACCTATGGAATGGGAGAAAATATTTGCAAAAGATGAGACTGAACGTGGCTTAACTTCTAGACTATATAAATAGTTCATACAACTTAATAAGAAAAAAAATAAACAACCTAATCCAAAAATGGGCAGAACAACTAAACAAGCAATTCTCCAATGAAGATATACAAATGGCCAATAGGAATATGAAAAAAAGTTTCAATATTGCTAATTATCATAGAAATGCAAATCAAAACTACAATAAGTTATCATCTCACACTCATCAGAGTGGCCACCATTCAAACATCCACAAACCACAAATGCTGGAGAGGATATGGAGAAAAGGGAACCCTCCTACATTTTTGGTGGGAATGTAGTTTGGTGCAGCCACTGTGGAAAACAGAATGGAGATTCCTCAAAAGACTAAAAAAAGACTTATCATTTGATGCAGCAATCCCACTCCTGGGCATATATCCAGAGGGAACCTTAATTCCAAAAGATACCTGCACCCCAATGTTCACAGCAGCATTGTTTACAATGGCCAAGACATAGAAGCAAACTAAAAGCCCACTGACAGATGACTGGATAAAGATGTAGTATTTAGATATAAAAGAATATTACTCAGTCATAACAAAGAAGGAAATAATGCCATTTACAGCAACATGGATGGACCTGGAGATTATCACACTAAAGTGAAATAACTCAGACAGAGGAAGACAAGTATCATATGATATCACTTATATGTGGAATTTTTAAAAATGATACAAATGAACTTATTTACAAAACAAAAAGACTCACAGACTTAGAAAACTAACTTAGGAGTTTGGGATTAATAATTACAAACTACTATATGTAAAATAGATAAACAACAAGGATTCACTGCAGAACACGGGGGAAAATATTTAGTATCTTGCAACCTATAATGGAAAAGAACCTGAAAAAGAATAGGCTATGTATATGTACAACTGAATCACTATGCTGTATACCTGAAACTAACAAAACAGCTGTATATCTGAAACTAACAAAACATTGTAAATCAACCACATTTCAATTAAAAAAAAGGTAAGCTCTAAATACCTTTATTCAAAGAAAATCTTCAACACTTACCTCTTACAGAAAGTAAAATGGGAAGCTTGAGCAGGACCAAATTACACTGAATGAGAGGTTACATACCTTCTCCAGCACGTGGCCCATGCTACACACACATCGTGTTTTCCTTCAGGTAAGAATGGCCCTTACTGCCCAGGGAGCGAGTCTTGCTGGGACAAGGCCTCTGTGGCAGTGGCCTTCTTGTCACCGCTCCATCTCACCAGGAGGCCAGGGTTTTCAGAGGGGAGGGAACACAGAGCTCATATACTTCAGATCTATTTCCTGAGAAAAACTATGGAAAGACCAAATTCACCTGCAGTGAGGGAAACATGAGCAGGGCCCCTAAGCAGACCGACAAGCCCGAAGCAAGACGGCCCGATGTTCACATCGGAACCAGAACAACAACAGTCTGGCCCCAGTTAAACGATCATCATCTCACCTGCAATGAACTGTTCGTACTCAGTGTCAGGGATGTTTCTGTTGAGACTTGAGAGATCAAAAAAGTCAGACCAGGGAATCCGGACCTGGTGGATGTCAAGGCTCTGCCAATGGTAGAGGCGGCCCCAAGGGGGTAGAACCAGCACCGATTCCTCCATTTTCAGCAGGGTCTTCAGGAGGAAGGCGATGTGGATACAGACGCCCCTACGGAGGCTGAAGCCCTCTGGATGGTTGACGTCACACAGAAGGTACCTGGCAGGGAGCAAAGGAGAGCGGGTCTTCAGGGCCAGGCCTCTGCACAGGAATCCCGGCTTAGATAGAACAGATACAACGGGAATCCCTGCACAGCCCATGGCCTAGACTCAAGACACGTTCAGCAGCTTCTGGTTTGTATAGTGGAGGCACTGCCCAACCGTCTCCATGTGGCCAATTACTTCGAGTCCGGGAGCACATGCAGAAGACATCTTGGCATCTGTCTAACAACGCTAAGCACCTGACTAGTACCTGAGCACCCGTTCTCCAGGGGCTCTCAAGCTTCTTGGCCTACAGACTCCTGTACACTCTTAATTACTGAGGACTCCAAAAGGCTGCTGTTTATGTGGGTTAAATCTATCAATAGTTCCTGTGTTAGAAGTTAAATAAGAACTTTAAAAAATGCTTATGAGTTCACTTAAAAATAATAACAACCTACTACATGTTACCATTAATACTCAAGAAAAAATAAGTATATTTTTCTAAACAAAAATCATTAATGAGAAGAATAGCAGTGATTTAAATTTCTGCAAATCTTTTTTGGACTGGTGAGAGCTGAATTCTATCTGCCTCTACATTCCCTGTTTTGTGATATCACAGACCAGGTTTTCCCTGGAAAACCCCACAGGAAACTCGGGAGTGCAAGAGTGTGCAAAAGGCAGGTGACATACCGGCGTTTCTACGAAAATAGTCTTGCATCTCAGGGGCCTCGGACACACTTTGATAACTGCTGCCCTACCCTAGGCGAGACTCTCCTACACAAGAGCCAGGCAAGGGTCCTGGCTTCTTTAATGAGTTACCGCAGCCACACCCCTCCCTTCTCTGTGTTAATGTTTCCCACAACCTCCATTACTGCAGATGAGGATGTAATCCTCAACTGGGGCCTCTAATCCCAGAAGACTGCCAACCTTGAGAGGGAGGGCCCATCTACCATCCCTACAGCCCGCACAGTCTATTTTGGTTCAAGCCCTAGATAACTGCTAATCGGAAATGACCCTTGTCTTATTCCTGAGGCTTATTCCTGAGCCAACATCTGGATGGAACTGAAATTTCCCTGCAGATAAACAAGGCTGATAAACCACCCCATTCCAACATCTGATTCTGGGGATCTTCAAAACCCGGATAAGGCCCCGCTTCATAAAAGAAGGGTCCTCCGCCTGCCCTTCCCGAGGGTTCTGGGAGGCCGCGGCCACGCAGGGCTACTCGGACTCGCGGTCCCAGCCCCAGCGCCCGAGGGGGAGGAAAGCCCGAGGCTGTGCCCCAGCCCTGTCCCCCCGCCCCAACCCGCTCCCCGGCACCACAGCCCCTCCCCGGCAGCCACACCAACCCGGATCTCACTCCGGTACATGTCCACTGGCCCAGCCAACGGCGCGGCCGTACGTTTACCGTCTGTGGGACGCCGCCCCAGACAGGATGTCGGCCGCCGACTGACCAGGCCAGAACTAGTCGCCCGGCCGAGCAAGCTGCCATCCCCAGCAGCAAGCACCGCCATGGTCCCGGGCAGCTGCACAATTCCGGAGCCCGCTGCCCTCCCCAGAAGCGCAGGCCGGCCCGTGCGGAGCGCGGCGCCTGTAGCCATGGCAACGCCGCGGGGCCCTCCCCTAGCGCTTGCGTCTGAGTCCTCCCGAGGCTAGATGTGCGAGGGCAGAACTTGCGGAGCCAATGGGAGCCAGGGCGCGGCCAGGACGGGGGTGGATGGAGGCTTATGGGGCACCTGGGCGGGGCCGGGGAGGGCGGGGCCGCGCGGACGTCCTCACCTGCAGGTGGTGCCGGCCGGAGGCTGGGGCGGTGCTGACACCAGTGGGCGGGGCAGCGGGGCAGCGGGGCGGGGGCACCCTTACCTGTCCGTGTGCGGGGCTCAGCCTGGGCTCCGTGGCCTCCGCTTGCACCGGACGTGGACCCAGGCTGCCGGTGGGCAAGATAGAGGACTGAGCCCAGGCACGCACGGCTGGCCAGGTAGGGCACCTGAAGTGCAGATCCGCCAGGCCCGCTGCCGGCCTTGAATTCACGCTGCTGGGCAGTTTCCAAGAAGACGGGATCTGTCCCAAGAGGGGAGGTAGGGCAGGGGTGCCAGATGCCGGGTTGGGTGCGGTCTTACAGGAGAGCCACGGTGAGAGGGTGCAGAGCAGCCCCTGTGTTGGCGGGGCTAGGAATTTGGGGTATGGGGTGGGGATAGTGTGTGCCATGCTCTGTGGTCTCCCCAAGACTCTCACCCCCAAGCAAGGGACGCTGCTCCCTCCACCCTTCACTGCATCCCCTGCCTTCCCCAGCACCACCGCCCCTGCCCTCCGGAGTGTCCTATGACCTCTCCCCACACCGGGCACTGTCCCTGTTACAGGTACTGAGGTCCTGGTTGTTCCAGCCCGAGGGTGGGGGCTGTATCTGACCAGTTAGGACTCCTGGAGCCTTTGTATGAAACCTCAGACCATAATGCAGGCGTGCACAGAGGCCCCTCAAACAGCATTCCCTGCATGGCCCTCCCGACCACGCACCCACAGTGCAGCTGCCGCACCGGGCCAACCCTGCCAGAGGACCGCTGGTCCCTCTCCTCCTGTCCCTGATCAAGAGTGCACCGCCCACACTGCTGGGAATTTAGGGGGCCTTCGAAGAGCAGCTGGTATTTTCATGGGCAAATATTTGCTATTTTGGGAAGGTTTGAGTGCAAAAGGATGTAGGGTATGCTTTTTCTGCTGCCATGGAACTGGTGACTAGGATGCAAACTTAAGTCAAAGCAGTTTTTAGAGAGAGCCGCAAAATATCTAACCCAAAGATCACTGTTCCCCAACAAAGGCAACACCACCTGGCGGGTGGGGGGCCTGGCCCCTCTTTCTGGAGGTTGGGGTTTGCACCCTCCAGCTGTGACAGAGACCGAAACAGCTCTGAACACGCTCCAACAGGCTTTTCCAGCACAAACTGCCTTTATTTTGAATCTCGGTGAAGGAACCAGCTGAGAAACCTGGGTAAATCTCCCCGGGTGTAACCATGCCGTTTATGCTGAATGAAAGAGCGGCTCTCCACATGCTAACATCTTAGAACTGAATGTGTGTCTAACCCTTCATGCATGTAGCGTGTTGGGAACAGCGTTTCATGGTGAGGGTAACTATATAACTTACATGTGTATGGGGAAGCCCTCACTCCAACGGGCTTTTCCTGCGCACACTGCCTTTACTTTGAAATTGGCTGTTGCTGAGAAATCTTGGTAAGCGTTCCTAGGTGTGACCATGCCCATTATGCTGGATGAAAGAGCGGCTCTACACCTGTTCACATCTCAGAAATGAATGTGTGTTGAAGCCGTCATTCATGTAGCGTGTTGGGAACAGTTTCGTGGTGAGAAGGACTATGTAAATTACATGTCTGTGATGAAGCACTCGCTCGAACTGGGTATTCCAGCGCATACTGCCTTTATTTCGAAACTGGCTTCTCAGAAGACCTGTGGTCTCCACTGCAGGTCTGTCTCCAAGCCCAGGGCCAGCATGGTGACTCTGCTCCCCCTGTCTATTCTGGGAGGTCTAGGTGTCCTCCATGGCCCTTCCACCATTGTTTCTTTTGGAAACACCCCACAGATGAAATGGGCCTGAGAACAGGAGAGCTGGATGCCAGCAGCCACTGCCCAGTGTGTGGCTCCTGGGAGGGGCATCTCCTCTCCGTGGGCTCTGATCTCTCCTCCCCTCTCCCCCACCACCACCCCTCTCCTCCTGCATTTCCTGATTGATCCCTGGATAATGGTCCATACCAGGAATGACCTGGGAGAGGTTTTATGAGTCTTTAAGGAAAAAAAAAAATCTTTAGACAAATTACTGAAAGTAACTTCCAGCTTTCCTGGGAAAGCCCTCTTTCCAATGTTTAAGGCTAGTTGACAGGGTGACAAATTGCCTAACCACTCACATCTGAGCAAGTGCTACCTCTCTCTCCAGCTCCCCGCAGCATCCACCTGTGGCAACTTGGCCACAAGAGGGCAAGAAAGCTCTTTCCCCACGCCAGCGCCAGCGTGGCTTTGGAGGCAGTGGAGGCTGATAGAAAGGGCCCCGCCCTGAGGTTTTTGGGGCCTCCAGCCACAGCCAGAGGAGCAGGGGTTTTCAGAGTGGCCCAGCAGGGAAACCAGGCAAGGCTGCCTGGCCCAAGTCTTCCCTGCTCAGAGAGCCCCATGAACTGTTTTGGGCCCCACTCCCCATTTGGGCCCCCTGCAAAAGGTACCACGGGATCCACACCTGAGAAGGCAGAAGGACGGCCCTTTGGCCTGGGGTCCCATCAGATGTGTCCTGTGAGACCTGTGGCCACATACCTTCCTTGTCTCTCCAGGTCACTGAAGGGTCTGTGCTGGGCACCTTGGTGGTCAGGGACATGGGAACAACTCTAAACTCTGAAAAAGGACAGAGAGACTCTTCCTGGAAGCAAGGATTCCAGGGAGACGCCTTGCCCAGAACTGGGGGACTGTGTCCTGAGTAAACCCCTGGAGGCAATGTGGGGCTGTGGGGTCCTCTTCAGAGAAGGGAGCAGGTGTGCTTTCCGGGGGTGGGGTCCTGCTTTGTCCAGTCATGTCCTTGTGTAAGACTCATTTACAAACACCTCCCAGTCCACCTAGGGGTGGCCCCAGGGGTGGGGGAAGAGGAAGAGAGTGAAGGGTGCAGACTTAGGGCCCTCTGACCCACACAGGGAGCCAAGGGTCAGTGGGAAAATTTTGGGGGTCCAGTGCAGGGGTGGAGGACGAGCACTAAGAACATGCCAAGTCGTGCAATAAAGTGACCCGTGACCACGAGACACAGGCGGCTGTACACCAAAGGAGGGAGACAGAAATTTAGACCCAGGCTCTGAGAACCTTGAGAGGGGCTGGAGGGTCCCAGGAGCCCTCAGGAACAGCTCTTCTAGGGGCACAGACATCCCAATACACACATTTCTCATGGATGATTTTTGGGGTGCAGAGTGAGTTACCAGGATCCTGATCTTAGTATGGAATCCCACCCCCTTTTTCATCAAGGTTCCTGGCAATAAATTGCTGTCATTTGTCCCTGGACATGCACAGGGGAGCTGACTGCTGTGGGGGTCACTGCAGGACTAGAATCTTCTGGTGTGGGCTCTGTGACCACAGAAACCCAGGGGCCTTTCTTAACGGGAGCACCTGGAAACCATGCCTGCAAGGACCACCCTCATGGGATGGCCAAGGAACCCGTGGTACCCAGGTCACCAAGTGACGAAGTTGTGAGGTTGCCTGGGGTAACCTGGGGGCATGTAGGTTTCTGTGGTCAGCACGTGGGCCCAGCACTGCGGGATGGCCTGCACAAAGAGGGGTCTGCCCTCCTGATGATGGCTCCTAACACCTGCAGGGAAACTGCTCCCAGGGCTCCTGGAGGTCCATATTGAGAGTGTCCTGCCAGCCATGTGGGGTCACCTTCCCCTGATGCAGAGGCAGACCTCTCCCCCTTGAGGCCCAGGGGACACCTGGCTCAGGTCCCATCTGTGTGCCCTGGACACACAGAGCCCCAGATCTCTGGCACAGCCTGGGGTGCGGTTGTGTCAGGGCAGGAAAGGCCCAGGGAAGGGGCTCATTCAGGGACAGAGGCCACTCTGCAGGGATGCTGGACCTGGCAGCTATGCACTGCTTCAGAACTCCCCTGGGCTGGGTTTCCAAGCTGTGGGATGGAAGGGCCCCTCCTTCCTGCGGTGCAGTGGGGGAACTAGATCCATCATCAATGTCAGCCCTGAAAATGGAGGCTGCGCTACCTCCATTCCTGGAAAGAAAAATCAGGCCCCTCCAGTCCAGGTGACTCAGAAAGTCATTCAGCAATGTTCGGGGTCCCCAGTTTAGGCTTTGAATTAGAGCTCAGTGGCTCAGGAGGCCAGATCCCTGTCCGTCGCTCCAGGAGAAGTCTTTCTGCTGGGGGACAGGATCCTCACAAACATCTGTGTCTTTGTGGAACACTCCCCTCTGACCAGCTGGGAGGCAGGGTGCAGTTGGGGGAAATCGTGTTTCCATGAGCAGAGGGCCACCAAGTGGTGGGGGCACAGGAGACTATGAGAATGAGTCCCACAGCCTTTCTGGAATCAAAATACTGGGAAATGTGAAGAAGTGCATAATTTGTTTTATTGAGCAGGCTGCTTATGTACGTTTGGAGGGCCAGGTTCAAGGACTCTGCATCCCTCCAGGACAATAGCCTCAAGAGAAGAACAGACAGAGCAGGAGGAGATCTGGGGTTTCTCCCAGGAATGAGGCAGAACAGGGATTTCTGCAGATTTGCAAGGAGTCCCCGACCACTGAGCACGGGGTTACAACCCCACGTGACCCCTGTCGTATTTGGCTTGGGCTCTGGGTCTGGCCTGATCATGTATTCTTCCAGCTGAGTTCCAGAAACTCAGAGGGTGGACTTAGAGGGTCTGCGTTTGGAATCTACTGAGGAGGTGGAGGGTCCTTTATCTTGAGTCCCTCCAGCCTAATCACCTTAGCTGAAGCCCAACACCCCCCAGGCCCCCAGGGTGGCCGTGGAGGGAGAGCAAGCCTGGCAGGCAACCTAGGGGTCCCACTGCTGTGTCCCTCCCTTGTCTTCATTCCCTTTCACCACGGAAGGTGTGATTGTCTCGTGTCATGGTGGCCACCGCAGTGTCCCTCCCAGCAATCTCTCTTCTCCATCAGGTGGGGTTCCCACACCTGCTCAGACTTCTCTCTGCATGGATGCTGAAGGACCAGGCCCACCTGAAGTTCTGAGCTTGAGCAGTAAGGTGGAAACAAAGAAACCAATGGAAACAAAGAAGCAAGTGTTGTGGCAAATCTCCCCACCACAGAGAAGCTGCCCTGAGTGGAATGGAGGGTGTGGGCATGCCCATTTGTTTCCTGTCTCCCAGTGCTCTTAGCTTTCTTATTGCAGACCTGCATGGTTACAACAAAATGATCTGCAAAACTGAAAATATTTACTCTCTCGCTTTTACAGAAAAGGCTGGCCAGCCTCTGATCTGGTACCAGGCAAGTGATTGGAGTCCCTTTCCAGTTTGGAAACATCTGGGCAGGCCCAGGTTTGCAAAAGTCTTTAAGAGTAGTTACGGAGTTTTGCTTCTAAAATTTTTTATGGCTGTATATACGTCTGAGATGCAGTTGTGCTGTGTAATTCTGAGCCGGGATTTTCTCAAACTGTTTCTCATTTCTTATACCAGACATGCCTAAATTCCAAGGGGAACTGCATATTAAGGAAGTCATGGAATTTAGGAAAATGATACAGATCTCATTTCCTTTTAAGCATCGATGTACCTCCATCATGGCAGTATTGGTTATCTGTTATTAATAGGGAAACTAAGTAGTAACCAGATTAATAGAAAATAGTAGATTTTAGGTACACAGGTTCATCTTTTCAACATTTTTTGTAATGTTTGCAGTTTAAGATGATCATTCCTGGGAAACAAGCAGCCTCTTAGAATGAAATAGCATTTCCTCTAAACCATACTTAATTATTATTTCATAGACAGCAGGAAGGGTAATCACACATCACACATTTGGGGACATCAAAGAGAAAGTGTAACTTTCTGGGCGCACACCCACCTGTCTCCCCCTGCTCTTTTCACTGTCCCATTCTCCCTGGAACTCTCTTTCTTATCTTCTGCTCATGGCTTCAGTAACTCTTTCTTCCTCTTCGTCCCTCAGCTGGTAAGGTTACTTTTCTACTTTGAACAAGCAAACAAGCCAACAGAAGAGAAGTTTCACAAGCAACTCCCAGCACATCCGCTCGCCTTCTGATGTCTGTGACCTCACTCTCGCTGCCCCACCTCTTATTACAAGTGACATCGAAAGCCAGATACTCCAAAAGTCCCCGGGGCCCCATCCCTCCCATCTTCTCTGGGTTATCACTCCCAAAACCATCCTCTCTCTCACAACCTCATCTATTTTGTTCTCCTGCTAGTTGGCTCCTATCAGTATACAAACGTCCATCATCTTAAAAGGAACAAACAGCACTCCTTGAACCTAATTCACCCCCACCAACTGCCACCCTGTGTCTTTGCAGCAAATCTTTAAGGAAATGTTTAAACTCACTGTCTGCATCTTCTCTTGAGCCTTCTCCTTTTACACCCAGTCTGGCTTTTCCCCTGATCCCTTGCTCTACGGAAACTGCCCTGTCAAGGCCATCAGTGACCCCACGTTGCTAAATATAGTGGTTAATTTTCAGTCCTCATCATGCGTAGCCCCTCGGCACCATTTGACCCAGCTCTTCCATCCCTTCTCCCCCGTGTTCCTGCTTCACTCAACCTCCATCCATCCCTCTGTCTGCTTTCTGCTTTTGGTCTACTAGCTTGTCCTTTGCCAATGTCTCCTCTTTTTTCCAAACATATACTGTGGGTGTGCCCCAGGGTTGGTTCCTGGACCTATCCTCTCTCTCTCTGCTATTCCTTTGGTGGAAACAACCCAGCCTTGGAAATTGGCATGCCATCAATTTCTCGATTCCTCGAAAACTCCCTGATTTGCCCTCTCCATCTGGACCTTTATCCCTGAGACTCACATTCTTTTTGTTTCATTCATCTTGCTTTCACATTCATACATATGTTGTACTATGTAATTCCTTTGACAAATTTTGAATCAGTACATATATATCATGTAAAATACTCAAATCTGTATTATTTCCACTAAGATGCTTATTCTACCTTAGAACCTTTCTTCATTTCTGTATTTATGTGAATAAAGCGAATAGTATTTCTACAAGCCTCATAGTTAAACAGTGTGTTTGTTTAGGGCTGTTATGTAACATGAAATAATAATACATCAACATAGTCCTTTTTCATTTATTTTTATGTAACACCGAGATGAGGTTTTTGCACTGAAGACTGGTTTTATTGAAATTTTACCTACCTTATAGACAGACAGTTTATGTGAAAGCCCTCATTTCTCCCCTTTTCTGATACATTTTCCATTTGGCTATATATAACATATACCTTGGCATGAAACAAAATTCCCAAATCATTCACATAATGCAATTAATACATTTAATTTATATTTTTTAAATGTTAAAAATAAAAAGAAAACAGACTCCTCTACCTATTAGGCATTTCTGTGGCAATATGTAATACACCCCTTAACCATGACATTGAAGAACTGAGCTGATACCAGCCCCTTTCCACCTGCTCAGCCCCACCTTGTCCCATACCCTGTGGATGGAGAGGACATCCCTCCCATTGTCCAGGTCCAGATGTTGGAACCATGTCCTTTCTCTCTCTTTCTCTTACACACACAGACAGAAAATCCAGCTTGTTAGAAAATTCTGGATACTCTGTCTTCATTAACCACCAGCTCCCTGCTCCCCACCCTCCTAAGAGCCACCTTCAGCCCTTCCTGGACACCAATAGCCTCCTGTTTCCATCTTTACTTTCCTACAATCTCTCATCCACACAGAGTCAGAGGGAGCCTGTAAAAGCATACATTGAGGGGGTGGGTGTAGCTCAGTGGTAGGGCGCATGCTTAGCATGCATGAGATCCTGGGTTCAATCCCCAGCACCTTCAATAAAATAAATAAATTACCTCCCACAAAAAACACAAACACAAAAGCATAAGTTGGGCTACATCACCCCTCCCCTCAAAATTCACTAAACGGGTCACCATTCCATTAGGAGCCAAAGCCGTCACAAAGGCCTCAGGACCCGGCGTGCTCTGCCTCTCCGCCCACACTCTCCCCCTCACTCTGGGGGCCTCTGGCTCCGGCTCTTCCTTCTTCTTCTGGATCTATTCTGCTTCAAGTTCATTACTCCGTGAGATCAGCCAGGATTGCCTTATTCACTCCTGCTTGCCTCCCACCCCACCGCCATCACCCGAATTTGCTCATATCACTCTTATTTTTTTTAATTTTTCCAAGCTCTTGCTACCCTCAACACGCTGCCTGTTTCCTCTGCTAAAATTCTGAGCCCCCAGTGATGGGGAGTCATGTCTATTTTGTTGACTGATAAAGCCCGAGAGCCTTGGGAACGGGTCTAGTTAGGAGATTCCCGTACGTAGTAGGAGCTTATACACATTTGCTGCATGAATGTAGATGCCCTGGTCCAATCCGATGGAGCACTTCTGTGTCCTGCTCAAACAATAACTTTCCTTTCCACCTGAGAGGGTGTGACAACTTCCTTGGTGATCAAAGGCAAGATCTTTTGCTTTATGTTGTTAACCTTAGGCGGGGAGACTGGGGGATCTTCATATATATTTTTAAATTTGGTTCACTCTGCAGTTTGTCTTTAGTCTCTGTGTAATTTTGAGAAACTCCTTATGAGTGATCATTCTTCCATCAGATTGAACAGGGTCCAGGGCGAAGTACCAAGCCTGTCTCATCGGCCATCCTGTGTGTCATGTCCTGGGACCCAGTGGATGCTCAGCATGTAAGTGAATCGACAGGATTGAGTGAAGAGATGGGAGCATATCCTTATTGTGGTGGCTGCTTTCTGTCCGATGCCTTGAGATTTGGGGAAGGGTTTACAAGTGCGGAGAGGGGAGATCAGGTCCTCTGTGCTCTTCCTGAGTGCCCTGGCTTTACCCATTCCCCCAGCCCACTCTGGGCAGCCAAGCCGAGGAGCTGGGCCACTGGGGGTTGTGCTGATCAATAATCCACCTTCACCCCAAGTCCGGGGGGTAGGTACATCTGGTTGTAGACTCTGGAGTCAGGTCCTTGGAGGAATTCCTCACCGAACTATGTTTTGGCATTTTATTTTCCTCTATAACCTCCAGCTGAAGAAGAAGATTGTCTTAGACACATGAAAGGTGAGGACGCCTACTGTCCCCTCGGAACCCAGGTGGGGCTGGGAGTCTGCTGTTTGTATAGCCAGTGGGCTCATGTTGCTTTGGGCATCCCTGTGCCTGAATTCCTGCAGTACACTTGGTGGTAAGGACGGGGGTGCCTGGCAGGGAGGGAAGCGGGTCGGGGGACTGCACAGCTGGGGAGAAGTTAACCTGGGGTGAGCGGGAGCCTGGTGATGCATGGCTTCTCGGTGCAGGGAACTCTCCACACTCAGAGGGGTTCCCACTCCCGCAAGGGCCCTTTGATCAGGGAGCTGGGCTGTCAGGGGACCACAGGGCTCCCAGTGAGGATTAAGGTGGCTTCAGGCAATGGGAAGTGAGGGATCCAGCGGCACTTAAATTAACTGTGCACCCAAACCCAGCCCCCACCTTTTTCAGCCTGTTTCCTAGTCTGCAAAACTGGAATGATATTAACCATCCCGCGGGGTGGTTGATGGGCTGGGACAGACTAGACAGTCAGGAGGTGGAATTCCTTTGTCCCCTGATTGTTTTCCTTCTTTCTGACTATTTGCTCTCACAAGCTCAGTCTCTCTGTCTCTCTCTCTTTCACTTCTAACTTTCTCTCATGCTCTGGTTTCATTTGATTTCCAACCACCGCCCCTCCCCCTCGTCAATCGCTATATGAGTGAACTTGATTTCTGTGTGTCAGTTCCAAATTCTTAGGAAAGATGCTCTGTCTCCCTCTGGATATGTTGTCCAACCCATCAGTTGTGGCCAGAGGAGCGAGTCCCTCTGGGACCAGTGGAGTGTCTCTGCCCAGCCCCCCAGCCACCACTGTGGGAGCACATAGCTCTCCGAGGAGGAGGTACTGGCTGTGACCTTGTGTCAGTCAGTATGAATTTATGTCTCCTCTTGCCCCACCTTCATCCTCCTAAACAAAGATGAAAATTAAACACTCTCGGGATTTGTGTCATGGAACACTCAGGGTGGGGGCTAAGGGGGCTGGAATCTCTGCTGCATGTAAGGGGCTACAGTGAATCCCCAATGAGAGCCTGCAAAGGGAACACCACCGGCCCCACCCGGCACTTAGGGTGCTGAGTCTGCGTGATGTTGAGCTAGGCTTCTGACCACAGCTCGGGGGTCTTGTCTGACCAGTTAGCCTTTGAAATCAACCAGCTTTGTATTCCTCAATCCCTCCCTGAGGATTTACCTGAACCACCAGCTTCTGTATCTCTGAAGACAGATGATGGAGACCCTCCACGTAAGCCGTTCGCTCAGCCCTTTGCAGGCCTTTGTGCTGCGCGGCCTGCCCGGCGAGCTGACCGAGGTTGGTATTTTACTGATGTTAGAAATAGTCTGGTTTCCCGATGCACTGTTTCACTGAACAAGCAACAGAAGCCACTTCTCGCTGAAAAAAGCAAAAAAGGGACTTAATGAGAAGATACTGGGAGGGTGTGTGGAGTGGCCAGGACCGAAGCCAACCCAGGAGCTGTAGGGGGTGTTAGGGAGCCCCAGGCACCAGGCCGGGCTGGGTGCTACCAGGCCCCCTGCCACCCCAGAAGGGACCCCTCTCCACCTGACCCTCCACCTCACTCACTGCAGTTTCACGTCCCTGCAGGGCCAGGTCACATTGAATCCACCAGCACACACCTCAATGGGGGAGTTGGCCCCGTCTCAGCTGAGGGCGTGCCCGGTGTGGGGAGATGCCCAGTTAGAGGAAGGCGGTTCCCCTACTGCTCCGAGTTAAGGTGCAAGTCATTGCCCATCACTCAGGAGAGCCGGGCTGGTCGGACCTCATTGTGGTGACTAGGCAGTCTGAGTTCACTTAATACTTTCTATGTTTGAAGGCCCTGGAGGGAGAATAAGTGAAGGTTCTAGTACTTATTTTGTGTTTCCCACATACCAGGTGCGGTAACCAAGCCACTTCAGACAAGGCCCAGAGCAACCACGTTAATAGGCCACGGAGCAAGTCGTGCAGTCAGGCCTCTGTGGTCCCGAAACCCGTGTCCCCATTGGCTCCGTACTTACCAGTGGAAACTGGGGGGATTTATGGGACTCTGTGCTCCTGTAGGGGCTGGGATGTGTGTGTTTAAATCCACATCTTCAGAAACTCAGCTAGAACCACAGCCACTGATTGTCTGCATGGAGGCAGAGGAGGGGAGGCTTCCAGCCTCTGGTCCAGCTTGTGTGGAGCTCAGAAGTTGCTCCTTCTGTCCTGAAAACAACACCAGGGCTGAGGGAGCTGCAAACCCACTGCTCTTCTTAGATCCCAGAAAACTGAGGGGAAAATCTGCTCCCAACACAGAGAGGCAGCCGGGCAGGCTTGGAGAGTCACAGCTCCCAGGGCAGAACCCGCTTTTGTTAGAACCCCGGGGGCAGGCAGATTTAAAAGGTCCCTGAGGCCAGCGGGAGGCTCAGCATGGGGAAGTCTGAGTGTGACAACTCCAGGGGGCCAGTCAGAGGGGCCCCCTGCTCTTTTTCATGCATTTCTCCTCCAGGACCATGCCCTGTTCTCAGAATGATGGTCAGAGAAAAACCCCTCATGCTTCCTGCCTGGAAAGGAGAAAATAACTCTATTGAAATATGCCCAGAACATTCTGTTTCATTGGGGGAAGTTTTTTTTGTTTGTTTGTTTTTTTAATGAGAAATTATTTTACCAGAGCCTAACCAACCTGGGGGAAGGGAAATACCAAATTGGGGTGGGGGGAAAGAGACACACTTGTGGAGGTCACAGCTCAGGGCACAGGCTCAATGAGAACTAATCACAGGACTACAGATGCTCCCCTCTGTCCCACCACCCCATCGCCTTATCTCCATGTCAGTAGGGCCCCTGTGTAATAACAGGAATAAAACTGAAAGAAGTAAATGTCTCAAGAGTGCCTAGGGAAAACCCAAAGACAGCGGGGAGATGAAAACAAGGACACCTAGCCTGTTTTAGCCTCTCACACCAATAGCTGTAGCAAATTACACACAACCCAGTCCCAGCAGATAAATACAAAATCTCACAGAAGAAACTATTTATTTTGGTTCTCTTACCCAGGGCATCCCACGTTGCATGCTCGCCTAGTATTTAATGGAAGCAAGTCCATCTCAGAAGGGACATAATTGAAGAGGGATGGCTTTCCAGACTCTGACGGGCAGAGAGAGCAGCAGCCTGGTGAGAGCATGGTGAGGGGTGGGGTAGGGGCTGGGCTGCCTTCTTCCCCAAATAAGGAAACTTCCTGAGGCCAGCACAGTGGGAAGGAGGGCCATGGGGTGGAAGCATCCAGACTTCTTCCTGAGAACTGATGGGATGCCTCCAAGGGACCATTCAGTTGTCCAAACTGGGCCCTGAGGGTGGGAGCCAGTCTGTCAGCCTCAGAGCCCAGGACTGAGGTGGGGGCACAGCAGGTCTTACTTGGCAGGGTCCATTTCACTTCCGTGAAGTCCTGTGTAAAACATGAAGTGTGGACGGCCTGGTAAGCACAGCTCTGCCCTCAAGAGCGGTTTCAACTCCTCTCTTCCTGGAAAACAGTATCTGTGAGCCCGTCCTGGTTGAAGTCACAGAGATCACCCTAGTGGCCCAGCCTAGTGGCAGGGAACATATACTTTCTGGCAGGCAACCCCAGAGGTCCACTGATGCATCATGTGCTGGCAAGGATATGAGTCCCTGCACGCTGGTGCAACAGCAGAGGCTCTGCCACAGGCCCAAGAGGTGGTGTGTGGGACATGCAGGGGTGCAGGTGTGTAGGTAGTGCAAGGTGAAAGTTGTGCCAGGGGTGCATGGGCTGTGGAGGGTGCAGGCAGTTCAGGGGCACAGGGAGTGCAGGGGTGCAGGAGTGCAGGGATTGCAGAGGTTCAAGAGTGCATGCAGTGCAGGGGATGCAGGGGCTGCAGGGGTTGCAGGGGTGTAGGGGTGCAGGGAGGTGCTTAGGCTCGTGGCCAGAATCAGAAGGCAGGTGCACATGCTCGCAGTCAGCCTGACCCCTGGAGGCAGTTGTGGTGCGTTTGGGGTGGCGGCGGCGGGAGGGGGCTGCCCAGGCAAGCCGGTTGTTTCCTTCTCGTCCCCGCAGCCTGGCCTGGAGGCGGCCTTGGACGCAGGAGATTCCACGGAAGTCGGACTCCAGGTGAGCTTGCTCCTGGGAGGTGGGGCGGTTCAGTCAGGGGCGGCCGCAGCGGCAGAGGCGGCGGCAGCGGAGGGGAGCGGCACTGCCTCTGGCGAGCTGGTGGATTAGCTCCCGTCTCCCCGGAGGCAGGGCCTGGGAGCGGCCTCTGCTGCCCCAGGTCGCCTGACACACCTGTCCCACTCAGCTTGCTGTGGAGGGGAGCGGGACAGTGCAATTAGGGTGCGGGGGCGACGTGGGTAGGGGGCCCGCCGCCCGGGAGCCGGCAGTTTGCTCCCCTCCTCCCCGCGGCGTGGCCTGGGGGCGGCCTCTGCTGCCCGAGAAGCCGGACGCCCGTCTCCAGGTGAGCTTGCTGCTGGGGGGCGGGCGCGGTGCGGTCAGGGGGCGGGTAAGCTGGCGCAAATAGTTTCTCTCTATGGCTTGTCTTTTCATTTGCTTAGCAGTGTTTTGAAGAGCTTTGAAGAGTCTTCATTTTGATAAAGTTCACTCTATCAGTTACTTTTTAAAATAGATTATACTTTTGGTGTCATAGCAAAGAAATGTTTGCCAAACCCAAGGTCATATTGCTTAAGCCTATTCTTTTCCTCCTAGCTGTTTTATAGTTTTGGATTTCCTATTAAGATCTATGATCCATTTTGAATTAATTTTTCTGTATTTTGTGAGGTATGGGTCAAAGTTCATTTTTCTCTTTTTGCATATGGATATCTAATTGTTCCAGCACGACTTGCTGAAAAGATCCTTTCTCAACTGCATCCTTACTGAGATTCAATTGTCCATCTAAGTGTTGATTTAGTTCAGAATATTCTATTCTGTTCCATTATTCTATTTTCCTGTTTTACAACAATACCCTACTTTCTGATTACTGTAGCTTTATTTTAAAAAGTCTGAAAATCAGATAGTATAAGTCTTCGAAATTTTTCTTGTTCAAAGTTGTTTTGGATATTTGCGATGTTTTGCATTTTTATATGAATTTTAGAATTACTTTTAAAATTCCTTACATCCTGTTCTGTCAAATTTCCACCCATGTCTTTGGCCATCTTCAAAGCTACATTTTCTGAAGAAGTTTCTCTGGATCCCAGGTGAAAGGAATTTTTCTTCTTCTGTGCTCCATACACACTTCATAATATTTGATTGCATTTATTCATATTTAGCTGTATTTATTTGTCTGATCTTTCCTGCCATATAGTAAAGCTCTCAAGATTAGAAATCTTGACTTGGTTCCCTCTGTCTGCTGAGAAAACTAGTTCTGTGCTTTGCAGAAGTGAGCCCTGCAGTCAGAGGCATCTGCAGCACACATCTAGCTCATCGCTTGCATATTGTCAAGGAATCCTGCAGATTTAGAATTGTTTATTATTTGTTATCTCCAAAACAGCTCAGTGTTTATTACTTCTATTGCTACTGCTGCATTTTCAAAGAGCAATGGGCTAATTATTTTCCAAATATCAAAACTTGCTACAATTGACTTGTGTTGCTAGTTATGTACTGCTGTGTCTTAACAACCTGCTCAGTGTTCATAGGCTCCTTCACTCACGAAACTTTTGGTAGGATGTCTTTGGCTACTTGAGCAGCACTATCTGAACTGACTCCTCCTGTATTTCTAGTGTCCCCTCGATCCCTCCTCCAGCCCTCCCTGGGGGACCAGTAGTTCTACCATCAAAAAGCCTGTTGTTTCTCAGGAAGAGTTTCCTGTGAAATATAATCATGTCCCTCTTGTGGGGACGTTCAGTCCAGAGATTTGGCGGCAGGGGAAAATGTTTAGTCTGCTTTTGGTAGAGCCTAAACTGTTCCATAATTATTAGAAGCAAATCCAATGAGGAAACTGTGTTGGCATCTAACAAATCAGCATAAATGTCTGATGAGGAAGATCAGCTTCCCCGTCCCACTCAGGCATCATGTTGGTGTTACACTCACCTTGGCTAACATGTCCTCCTGTGTGCAACGTAAGTTTGAAGACATTATGAATGGCTTTTTTTTTTCTTCCTTAGTCTTTCCACATTCAGTGTGTCTGGTGAAATTATATGAATCCTACTTATTTGCAGCCCAGCACTAACCTTTTTTTTTTTTTTTTTTTTTTTTTTTTAAGAATTGCGTGTTTAAAAGGCTAGTGGACAATTTGTTAGAAGATAGAAGTCCTTTTAGATTTTGGTCCTAAATTCAAATCTTGGTTAGTGGTGAATGAAAATTCCCCTTAAAATTTAAAATACAGTGATATAAAGTTTTAAAAATAGTTAAATTTTAGTCAATTTCATTAAACACTATAACATTTATTTACCTTTAATCTGTTTCTGGGGCAATTTTGCAATGATTCCCTCTCTTCATTGATTCTCTCTTTGTCAGAGTCCTTGAGAGGCCCCTGTCATCACTGTCAGTATCATCATCATCATCATCATGATGGAACGGATTCCTCTGGAAGATTCTAGGAAAATAAAGAGATGGATGGGGAGACACGTAGGTGAGTGTGTGTGTATACACTGAGAAGAATTATTAGACGTTAGATGCACAATATCCATTCCATTTAGAGAAGAATGTGGTCATGAAATCCTGATGTGGTGAATGAAGGAAGCAGTGGGAACAGGATGGTCAATGGAAAGGAGAAGGAAGTGAGCAAAGCTGGGAGCATAGATCCTCTGTTAGAGACCAGCACGTTGGTGTGAATGAAGGGACTGTGGTGGCAGAACAATGTGTCCCCCACCCCCACAGGGAAGTCACCTGTGACATGTTACTGTAGACAGTAAAGGGATGACAGGCATTTTAGGACAAAAATCTTAAAAAATCTTAGAGGATTTTCCTTCTAAATTGGCTATTAGCCTTTTAAACCCATAATACGTTGTTAAAGATTAGTGCCAGGTTACAAATAAACAGGATTTGTATAATCTCACCAGACGTACTGAATGTGGAAAGACTAAGGAAGAAAATCAAAAAGCCGTTCACAAGTGTCTTGAACCTTTAATTGCTCACGAGAAGAAATGTTACCCACGGTGAGTGTCACAGCCACATACATAATGCCTGAGTGGGATGGGACAAGGGGATCCTGAGATGAGGTGATAGGGAGAGTAGCCTGGATTTTCCAGGTGGGCCCAGTGTAATCACAGGGGTCTTTACAAGCATAGGACATTTCCCATCTGAGTTTAGGATCAGAGGGAGGTGCAGCCATGGAGCGATGTTCAGAAAGGCTGCTGGCCATGAAGATGAAGGAAGTTGTGGGGCACAAGCTAAGGAAGGTGTGTGACCACTGGAAACTGGAAAAAAACAAACAAGGAAACATTTTCTTCTAGACCCTTTAGAAGGAAGGCACCCTGCTGGTACCTTGAATTTAGCCCAATGAGAACTGTGTTGGATCTCTGGCCTCCACAGCCATAAGCTGATAAATCTGTGCTGGTTTAAGCTATTAAGCTTATGGAAATTTGTTACAGTGGTAATAGAATAATAACATAGTGAGCGGTATTGTAAGGGATTAAAGGTCTAGGATGGAGTGTGGAGAGGATTCTGACATTTACACCTAAAAAACAACCAGGTGAAGTGGGAAGGTGTTTTAAGGAAGACCAACCTGGCAGGGCTGTTGAGCAGACTGTTTGGAGTGAGGAGAGCATTGGAGTAGAGGAATCAATTAAATCTCTACCAGAAAAATAAGGAATAAAATCTAACAGGGCTTCAGTGTTAGTGGATGTAGGAATGGAAATGGGCAGAGAGATATAAACATTACTTTGAAATTAGCTACAGGTTTGATGACTGCATGTTGGGGAGAGTTAGGTGATGTGTGGACTGAATGTTTGCATCCCCTCAAAATCCATATGTCGAAACCCCATCTCCCAGGGTTATGGTATTGGGAGGCGGGGCCTTTGGGAGGTGATTAGTAGGATAAAATGAGGTCAAGAGAATAGAGCCCTCATGAATGGAATTAGGGCACTTATAAGGGGCCCCAGAGTGCTTGCTTCTCTCTGCTCTCCACCCCATGAAGATAGTGGGAAGACAGCCATCTTCAAGCCATGAAGGCAATCCTCTCCCAGATACCTTGATCTTGAATGTCTCAGCCTCCAAAACTTGAGGAATATGCTGGTTGTTTAAGCCACCTGACCCATGGTAATTTTTTACAGCATCCCAGACTGACTAAGACAGTGGAGAATGCCTCCGGGTGTGAAACTGATTGGCTGGAGAATGCTGAAACCCAGGGAAGTGGGCAGCACAGACGTTAAATCACTTAATCCTGCCAGCACAGTAGGAGATAGAGCCTACATATTCCTCACCATTTAAAGGTTAGGAAAAAGAGGCACAAATAAGTAAAATAACAACAACAACAACAACAACAATAATAATAAAAATTTCTCCAAGATTCACACAGAACCCCCCAGAGGCAGAGTGAGAATTTATACTCAGGCAGGCTGGCCCCGGAGACCCTGCTCATAACTACTAAATCAAATGGCCTGGCTTATGTGGATCTTTTTTTTTCAACTGTGATATGACGGTACTATGTCCAGTAACTTATAACTTCAAAATACCTCACTATAAGGGAATCATTAGTCACGGGCATTACAAACCACAGAAAGCTAGACATACAAAAATAACCTGTTAGGGCAAGAAAACCACTAATATTTCTAAACATCATATGTGCTGAGCCTTTGCTGTAAAATGTTTATTTATAATTCTGCCTGGCTACAGAATAACTTCATATTTCTGCATGTGGCTGGTGGCTCACATGTTGGACAGCACGGGCCTAGAGAACTTAAATGACTTGCCGAACCTCACCCAGGAAGCTCATGGTGGAATCAGATCTACAATCTGGGACTTTTCCTTCTTATCCAGCAAGTCCTTCATGGAGGCTTAGAAGCTTCTCCTTTGGTGCCCAGCTGTCTATCCATGCTTATGACATCTTGTCAGGTGTTCCAGCCTGCTCCTGAACATCAGCCGGTACACACTTCTGCTCTTTTCTGACCATGTAATATCTCTTAGAAACTTTGGTGACATCAGTTCTTATCTGGAAGGGTAGTGGCTAGAGATGTAAATGTGTCCACAAGAGCAGACTGACAGATTTTTCATAAACATAGCAGGAGTGGTCAAGAAAAGAAAAAGTCAGGAAGAAAGACCAGCAGAAGCAAGTCATTTAATATACCAAATGAATACTTTCAATGTTTGGTTGTGTTACTGAGTCCAAACTCATTCTGCTCACTGCAGGACAGGTCAATAAATTGGAAGACCACGTTCTGTGGCAAGAAATAGCGTCTTTAATTGGAAAGCTAGCTGACTGAGGAGATGGCAGAGTAATTGTCCTGGAGAACCATCTTCCCCTAGTCACAAATCAGGCTTCTTTTATATTAAAAATGGGAAAGAGGTGTTCTTGGTTGTTGCAAACATCTTGGTGTAGGAATCCTTTGTTGTTAGAATCCTTTGTTGTTGCAGCTGTCCACCTGGGTCAGATCCCTGTAAACCTCCAACAAAACAAATGTTATTTTCTGTTCTGCAACATGTTATCTTTATAAGAATGGAAAAGTGTTAATATCCTTAAAGGTCAAAGCCTTGAGAATAGGTTCTCCTGTGTATTTCAGGCTCTAGGCAACATTGTTTTATAAAGGTGCAGAACCAACAAGACTAAGCCTCGGAAACAGAGCACAGGGTTAAAGTCAAAGAAAAAGATGTAATATGGAGTCAGATTTGTTCTTTCCTATTTCAATAGTGCCATGGAGAAACCACTTTGGGCAGCTTTTTGTGGGGCCATGGAGGCTTTCTCTCTCTGCCTCTGGGCATCTTTGTTGAAAACCCTTCCTAGCTGTCTGGCCTGCTGGAAACCCATTCCACCTGGTTTGCCCTGAAGATGTGTTCTGTTTATAACTCATTTATACTCCTTGGAAAACAACTCAATTAAATCTCAATTGGTTTTCCACCAGCTCCCCTGGGTAGGGGTCAGTGATAGCATGTTATTATTTTATAAAAAATATACATAATATATGAAGTCATAAAACAGCACTGGGCACATAGGAGAGAGTCAATAAATGCTTCCTGGCTTAAAGCAAAAGTGACGGCTCAGTTTTCCGTGGCTGCTGTACTTGCTGAGCTAGTTACTCCTTCCCTCCATTACACTCTTTTTTTAACTGAAAAAGAAACCCATGCATATGGTAAAAAAAAATTCAAACAGCACAGAAATACACAAGAGAAATGTTTCCCTCATCCTTTGTTCTCTCAGCCCTCCCTGGAGATGCCACTGTTTACAATCTTTTGTGAGCTTTTCCAAATATTTTATGCATATTTCAACCTATGTATGGAAATTCCTTTAAAGTTTTACTTATTTTTAACCTAAAAGGATTTAAATCCTCAAGTGGCTTCTGCCTCGATAATAGCAAAGAACACATCAGACTCTGTATTAGATCTGTTCCTTTGACTTTAACCCTGTGCTCTGTTTCCTAGGCTTAGTCTTGCTGGTTCTGCACCTTCTGTAAAACAATGTTGCCTAGAGCCTGAAATAGACAGGAGAGCCTATTCTGAAGGTTCTGACCTTTAAGGACATTAACACATTTCCATTCATATAAAGATAACAAGTTACAGAATAGAAAGTAACATTTGTTTTGTTGGAGGTTTACAGGGATCTGACCCAGGTGGATAGCTCCAAGAACAAAGAATTCTAACAACAAAAAATTCCTACACCAAGATGTTTGCAACAACCAAGCAAGTAGGAAAGGAGCCTGAATTCTGACTTGGGGAGATGGTTTTCCAGGACATTAGTTTGCCATCTAGGTCTACAGAAACTTGCTATTCCATGCCCCAACACCTTGTCTCCTGATTTATTGGCCTGTCCTGCATTGAGGAGAATGAGTTTGGACTCGAGAACACTCCTATCTACATAGCAAGCTGGGCACTGGAACTGAGGACAGCTCTCCCACACCCAGGGACCTACTGTGAGCCCTTCATTGTTCCACTAGGGTGGAAAGTGGTTTACCCAGGAGAGATGGGGACTATGCACCGACACTCGGGCAGTCTGCTCTGTCTGGGTCTCTGAACTTGTACCTCCCACTCCCTGCCAGCCCAAAACCTGGGACAGTGCAGCTAAGGCAAAGATCATGCCTGCCTCAGTTTCCCAGCCTGTAAAAGGGGAATTTATACTCTTCCCAAGGTAGTTCTTTGTGACAACGCCTGTGGGTGTTTGGTTCCGGGAGCAACAGGAAGACCAGCTCCTCTTGGGGGCAACAGGTGTGATCCCTGTAGGGGTTCTGCAGGGCCTTGGCTGGAGGACTTGACCAGGGAGGTGAAATTTGAGCTTCTGGCCTTGAGGGGCTAGAGAAGAGCATGGAGGCAGGACTGGCGCCTCATTCGGGGTGCCCTTGAAGGTAAAGTTTCTCTCTTCATCTCGGCTACTCCCCTCCCCCTTCTCCCTCTAGATCTCTCGCTTCTCCTTGCTCCTCCTCAGTCCATCTCTCTCCCTCCAATTTTCGCTTCCTCTCCTACTCCTCCCATCTTCTCCCCCTCCCATCTTCTCCCTCCCTCGATTCCCCAGTGTATCTCGCAGAACCCAGAGCCCAGAGCAGATCGCTGGCCCTCCCGCGCATGCCCATGGTTGGATGCCAGCTGGACCGCGGTTCCGAAGCTCCAGCTCCGAGCCAGGGATCAGCCCCTGTGGCTGCTCGGCTCTGCCGCCCGGTAGGCCTTTGGCTCCTGCCCCGGGTCGGGGCCTCCGGCTGTGTAAGTGGAAGGTTGGGGGCTCTGGGAAAGGGGGTCCCCGTGTCACAGCCTGCGAGGGCTCCAGTCAGCGCGTGTCCATCTGAGGGGCTCGCGCCAGCCCCCTCTGCCTGCGCCACCTGCCCCGGCGCCCAGGCCACACCTGTCCAGGGCCGGGAACGCACCTGGCGGGGACATGGCCACCCCCGTCCATACAGCGGCCCGCACCTGCCACCTCTCGCCCCAGCCGGGCTCCCCTGAGTCCGTGGCCGGCGCCCCCTTCCGCTCTCCCGCCCGCGAGTCCCCTCCTCCCGGGCTTCCTCTCCTCCTCCGCAGACCCCGCCCCGCCCCTGGGCGGGCTTTGTCCCGGGCCGGCGGGGTCTGCGGAACCGGGCATGGGCGGGGCAGTGGCTGGGACTGGCCTCTGAGCGGGGCTGCAGCCCGCGTCCCCGCCGCTTTCCCTGCCCCGCCACCCCTAGACTGCACTCCTCTCCCTTTCCCTGTCCCTGAGGTCCAGCTCAGTGGCATGGACGCTGTTCCCTAGGGCTGAGATCCTCTGGCTGTAAAACCCAGCTTCTCCTGGCAGAGACTTGGGAAAAGAGAGCGCCAACGCTGAGCATGCTTCTTTCTCCTCCCTCAGTGTTTCTGCCCCAGGTAAATAGCCTTAATACTTTTTCTGGTGTTAGGATGGGGGGTGCTTGTTGATGTCACGTGTTTTTATGGTGAGCGTGATCACAGTGTTGAAAGCAGGGCTTGGTTCATTTAAAAGTGAGCTGAGGAGTAGGGACAGGGCTATACTTAATATGTTTGAGTTGTTCTGCAGGAGCTAAGGCCCCCACCCAGGTGGAAGATGGTAACTTCAGGCTGAGCACTAGATTCCTGGAACACGGCCCTATTACCTACCACCAACTAGTCAGAAGAAAGTCACACACCTGGAAGCCCTCAAGCCTCATTTTGCCTATTAAAAGCTTTACCCTAAAAAAAAAAAAAAAAGAAAAAAAAAAAGAAAAGAAAATAATTCACCTCAAAAACCATCAGAGAGTTCAGGGTTTTTGAGCATGAGCCACTGTTCTTGTTTGGCCCTGCAGTAAAAAACTTTCTCTTCTCAAAATAAAGGGATGAGGACATGAGGCTGTGACATTCTCCATCCTCCCGTCTCCCAGAGTGAAACATGTGACCGTCGATTTTAAAAAGATATAGTCCTTAACTAGTCCAGCCCTACTAGTGTGTGTTAACAAAAGCAGCACCATCAGAGGCATTTTGGAGACCCAGGAACATTGCAGTCCTAAAGATCTCCTGGCAAATTTTTGTTTGGTTTTGTTTTTTTGTTTTTCTTAAATTGTGGGGCAGACTAGTAATATAGAGGGAAAAATAGTGGTCCAGAAATATTTTTTCGTAGAACAGCTTTATTGCGATATTGTTCACACACTGTGAAGTCCACCCATTTAAATGGTACAATTCAGCGGCTTTTAGTATATTCACAGTGGTGCAACCATTATTATTCCAGAACGTTTTCATCACTTCAGAAAGAACAGTGGAAATGAATGATCCATCCACGCCTCCCCAGTGGTGGTTCTAAAGAAGTTTCCTGGCTGTTCCTGACCCTAAATTAACTTGTTATGTTCCATAAAAAATCTGGTAGGAATTCTAATCAGAATTATGTTGAATCTACATATCAGAACAGGAAGAATTAATGTCTTTATGGCATAAACTTTTTCTACACATAAAATGTATCTGGGACCCTATCTTTTCATCTGTCCAGAGGCTGGCCTATGGAAAGTCTTCACTAATTTGTTGGGTCTGTGAATAATGAGATTATATATACCGTTGGTTGCAACTGTAGCTTTCACGAAAGAGAAAATAACCTCAGTGAAGCCAATTGACTCCCTAATGGTCAGAAAGAGTGACAGCAATTGCTGGAGTGATCGAGTGGACTTGGTGCTTGCAACCAGTGTTCTCCACCACCTACAGCTAAGGGGATTACAGTGTTCTTTTTATTTATTTATTTATTTATTTATTTATTTATTTATTTATTTATTTAATTCTTATTTTTTAGTAAAGTGTAATCAGTTTACAATATTAGTTTCAGGTGTACAGCAGAGATTCAGTTATATATATGCATATGTACATGTATATTTTTCAGATTGTTTTCTGTACAACTCATTACAAAAAATTGAATATAGTTTCCTGTGCTATACAGTAGGTCCTTGTCATTTATTTATTTTATATATAGTAATGTGTATCTGATCATACTAAACTCCTAAACTGTCCCTCCCCCTTTCCCACCTGCTGACCACAGTTGGCTATGTCCATGAGTATTTCTAGCAGCATCCTTTTTGCTAGTAATATATGCTGGTTAGCTGCCTTCATTTTCAGTAATTCCATCTTATCTGTGGGCGTTTTTCTTCTGGTGGGCCTGCATGTGGTTTGCACACATGTTCATAGAGATCTGTATTTGGGAGAACTCCAGGCCTCGTGTAGTGCCTGGCACAGAGCTCCCACTGAGCTCATGCTTGAACTGGGAAAAACCATATAAAATTTGGAATTTCCACTGTGGTTGAGACTTCCAGGTTTCTATAACCTATTTAGCCCACCTTAATGTTGGTGGCTCCAATATTGGATAATTTGGTGGAACTGCATGGTACGACGGTGTAGAGAGAGGGCTTGTATCTTTCTTCTCTTTCCTTTTTCTAACACTCATTCTCCTGGGCCTCCCACATCCTTCCCCAGCAGTGCCCAGGGCTGGCTTGGTGCTGCGCTGAGGCAAGATTTGTAAATAAGGCCCTTTCCTCATCTCTTCTGAGCCTCCGTTTCCTTCTCTGCACAATGAGGGCTTAGACTAGATAAGGGCTTTTTGGTTTCTTTTAAACCCATGTCTCCTTTTGAGAAACAGAGAACTCAAATCTCTGCTCCAACCCTAATTCTTCAGATTTTGATACATCCTCCAAGGGGTGACACAGCACTTTGTGGAAAGTTAATGTGACTTTGGATCTTTCCAGGCAGCACAGAAAAGACTTAAGAGATTTATTGCAGGGAGGGGACAGGTGGGGGGGCAGTATTTCCCACTTTCTAGTGTGAGAACTGCAGCCCCTGCTGCAGTTCTCACACTAGGGATTTAAATACAGCCTCTGACATGGCCTCTTTCTAATCTTGCACAATGTGATAAACCTCTCTTTTCCTCTGTTTCTTCATGTGTCAAGTTGGAGTGATATTATTTTAGGTTTTCGTGAAACAATATACACATAAGCCATTTGTGTCTCAGTAGAAATCTGACCTGCTAGAGAATCAGGGATTTCTTCAAAAAAAAAAAAAAATTTGTCCATAGCAATCTGTTTATGTGTAATTTGAATTTCCTGGAGTGTGTGGGTTGAGACTAAATTTCATCATGGGACAGGTGGCCCCTGGGTCTGGGGACCCCAGTTTCCTCCTCCTCCCCAGTCCTCTTCCTCAGTCCAGGATGCAGTTCCTGCCATTAGAATTACACAGACTTCTTGTGGATATGGCTTTTAATTTTATTGTTTCACTGGGGAGGGCTGCTGTCATGATTTCCGTGGTCAGGTTTTGGTGACCTGAAGGCTATGCAATTGGGGGTTTGTATTTAAGAAAAAGAAAACAAAGTTACAAATACAACATTAGACCTAGGGTGGAGGCAGGGGCTCTTGGAAGTGGGGACGATTAGCTTTGTTAGCTTCAGGTGCAGTGGCCTCTGGCCATGAGGACCCATCCTTGTGCTCTGGAGTTGGAGGGACCAGTAGGTTCAGTGGGAATGTTTACTGAGTGTATATCATAGGCTGTGCATTGTCCTATTTGTACTGTGTGTTCCTTATTTAAGACAGTGAGCTCATTTAATCTCAATAGCCTCTTTAAAAAATTAGACTTTTTATCTTGAGATGTAATGAAGATTCCCATGCAGTTGTAAGAGCTGATACGGAGACAGCCTATGTACTCTTTGCCCAATTTTCCTTAATGTTTCCATCTTGCAAGGTTGGGGTACAATTCATCATTGACTCACTAACCCTTTGAGGTTTGTGTTATTACTCCCATTTCTATTTGTGATTAAAGTGGAGTTTAGAGAAGCCCACAGGCCTTCCCAGGTCACCCACATGGTTAGTGTAGAGTCGGGTGGAACGTGGGCTAAGGATTTCTAGGCAGTACCATTGTGATGGTCTGTGGCAGGGGCAGCATTCACTTGCGTGTTTATTCATTCATTCAACAAACATTTATTGAGTAACCTCTGTGGGTCAGATGCTATCACAGGGTTATCTGATTCTTCAGCAGTACTGAGAATTAGGTAATGTTTTCTTTTTTTTTAATCGGAGAAATTTAGCTCTGAGAGGTTATAACCCCCCGCAAAGGAAATATAGCTCATAAAGGAGGGATAGTACATGTGTACAGTCCTCCAATTTTTATGCAGATTGTACCCTAGGCATTTTACATTTGCAAACTTCCATAATCCAGATATATTCTTGTAAGGCAAGGATTTATTTTTTAATTGAAGTATAGTCGTTTACAATGTTGTGTCAATTGCAAGGTCTTTTTTTTGAATTTTGAGTTAAAAAAATTAATATTTGATGTGGGGTAATTAGGTTTATCTATTTGTTTCACTTTTTTTAATGGAGGTACTGGAGATTGAACCCAGCACCTCATACATGCTAAGCATGGGCTCTGCCACTGAACTGTACACTCCTCCCCAAGGAAAGTTTTCTTATCCATTTTTCTGCAGCTTAGGAGTTCAAGTAAATTGGAGTTGAAATCCAGATCTTTTGATCCCACTGTGGTTCTTTTCTTTATATTCTGCTCAAGGGGGTGAGGAAAGCAGTTCCTTTGTTCATTGTTGTATTCAGCATTTTTGAGCACTGACTTTGCATCAGGGCCTGGCTAGGTGTTGGAAACTGAAAACAAGAAATGACCCTTTACTGCAGGGGCTGGAAGCCTAGACCAAAAGATGGGTAATGTGATCCGAGCTGTGGTAGCGATATGCTGACGCTGAGGACAAACTGTACCCCTGGCTTTGCTTGGGCTTCCCTGCTTTACTGCTGCTACACACCAGGTCACTGCATCCCAGAAGGGTCTGCAGCCCACAGTAGAGTGTGTACCTCAGTCTCCTCTCCCCTCTCAGCAGGGCCTGCAACATGAGCATCCCTACTATGTGCAGTGTGCTGAGGACAACCAGAATCTCCCCGCGGTGGTCCAACCTGTTGGGGATCGTCTCAGAGGAGAATTTCTTTTGCATCTATAAATGAATCTCCTCAGTGTGCCAGATCAGCCCGTGCGGCTCCCAGTGCACACTCTGTATCCACTACAGGCACCACTACGGGCCCAAGAATGGGTGGAGCTGCTTCCAGACCCACCACAAGGCCTTGGGCCTTGTCACCATTACCGACTGCCTCTTGGTCAAGACCTTCTAGAAGCTCCACATGCAGAGGAGCTGTATGGCACCACGCTCTACGACCCTCAGCTCTTTGCCTTTGGGTCTGCATGGAGAGGTGGTCAAGCAGCCACCTACTGATGTGGCCTTCAACCTACAAGGCCTGCAGAGTAGTGGAGAAGAGGGTCGAGGACATTATCGAGTCACTCTTCATCGTGCTCGTGTCCAAGAGCCTGCACGGGGCCCCCGACAATTCTAGGGACAAGATCCCCCTCCCCTGCATCCCGTTTGAGAAGAAGGACTTGGTGCGACTGGACACAGACAGCAGATAAGCCTACCTGGAGGCCCAGCTGCCCTGGCTGTGTGCCGCGTTGCTTTCCTACAACCAGAAAGGGATCAGCAAGGAGGAGGGCTGTCTTGTAGCCAAGGGGGGAGGGAGGTGCAGCCCGCCAGTTTTCAGACGTTTAAAAGTGAATCCGCCTTTGTTTCAGAGAGATCCTTTTAGGGTTAGTGTGGACACTTACTCTCCCTTTTCAGCCAGGACCCCTGGTGGGACCCCTGGAGTCGCTGTCCAATAGAGTAGCCACAGCCCCTGAGGCTAGGAGCACTGTGGGTTTCTAATTTTTGCTTGTTCCTCTTTTTCTTTCTCTTTCCGTTTTCTCTTGGACCTCCCTGTGAGCGTGTTGTTGGGTCTGAAAATGTGGACTGTGCACACCCTGTGTTGGAAATAGCGAGATTGCCCTTCGTGCTGCCTCCATCGCTTTAAGAACCAAAAACTTTTGTTTAATAACATTTTTTATTGATTTATAGTCATTTTACAATGTTGTGTCAAATTCCAGTGTTCAGCACAATTTTTCAGTCATTCATGGACATATACACACTCGTCACATTTTTTTCTCTGTGAGTTATCATAACATTTTGTGTATATTTCCCTGTGCTATACAGTGTAATCTTGTTTATCTATTCTACAATTTTGAAATCCCAGTCTATCCCTTCCCACCTTCTACCCCCCTAAAAAGCAAAAACTTAATGGTTGCTTTGATTCATGTATTATCTCAGTTATGTTTTTATTTTCTAATTTTTTGGAATTTTTGTTTGTTAGCATGTCACCTGCTGGTGTTTGATACCTGGTAGAATCCTTGCTTTGAGAAACATATTTGGTCCTTCTTACATTTGGTGACAAATGAGCCCTTATTAATTTTGTTTGTTTGCTTTGAGGAGGTGAGATGCGAATTGAATTAGGCGGCTTCTGAGGGATGTTTTTCATGAGTATTTTCACTTGGGAAGTCAAAGTCCGCAGCACCTTGCTTGATTCTGGCTTTTACACAAACGTGCTTGGCACGTGGTTCCTGGCTGTCGCTGTGTGACGTGCGTGACGGCGCTTCCACGCTGGCGGTCACTGGTGAGGAAGCGGCCGGTTCGGGGGTGAGCAGCTGTAGGGGACGCTGTTGGAGGAAGCAGTCACCGGGTTTGCTTTTGCTTTTGCCTTCCCCATGCCATTTACTTTACTTTGTCCTCATAAAAGGGCAGAAGCGGGTCTAAAATCCATGTCACTCTTTTACTCCCTTTACAAGGCTGGCTTTTCTGAGTATCAGGACAATATGGCCTTCTCCTAAGTAGCTGGCTCTCCTGGATCTGGTGGACACAGGGACCGCTAACGGGGACCGTAGCTTCCTCTCTGCTTCAGCCAGTGGGCATTCAGAGCCGGGTCTGTGGCTTGGCTCAGCAGCCTTGCACGCCTCCCTGCACCGGCCTTTACTTTTAACCCATGTTGGCAGTAAATAGCTGACTCTGTCTGTTGCAGCTGACGTCCACCACTGATGGCCGTGTCATTAGTTTGCAGTAGTGAGACTCCAACACCCAAGTCAACCGTGAAGGGAGATGCTTTGACCGACCTAGGACCTTGCATTTTCACCCCTCTAAGCTGGTTCATCTCACCCGGGGGAAGGGTTTGGCCACCAACTTCATGCTGGCCATGAGACCTTGTTTCTCCTTTCATGCTCTGGTCCAAATGTGGACACTTCATTCTTCACTGACTTGGTCTCGCTTGAGACAGGCCAGGCTTTCTGAAAGAGTCCGTCACATTCTGGGTGGGGAACAGCACAGAAGTCTCGCAAGTGGAAGGAGTCTAGGCTGTCCGGGTTGGCAAATGCAGCCTGGGATCTGTGATGGGTGGGCTGTGCCCTGGACACAGGCCTTTTCCGTGGCTCCTTAGAGCCCAGGGGTTGGAGTGAGAACAGACTTGCCTGGGTTCCTCCATCCTCACCTGCTCACTGGCATGTGTGTATGCTAACAAGAAGCTCCCCCAGACCTCATGCCCTTCAAAGTTCAGACCACAGGAGAACCTTGAGTCCCATCTCCTGGGCCTCCTTTGTGAGAATCCAGTGCCTTCTGAGGTGACCTGTGCCAGGAGATGCCTCCCCCTCCAGGGAGCTCCCTTCAGAGGACTGTGACTCAGTGCACCTTGCTGTGAGCTTGTGGGGTTCCGGTCGCGGTCTCGCAGAAACAGACTTGAGATGGGCTTAGCGACGGAAATGACAGGACCGATTCCAGGGCAGGGCTGGGGTGAGGGAACAGTGGAAATTGAATGTGACCTCAAACACCTATGTGGGTGCTGGGGCTGTTACTAAAATGGGAACCCGGGAGTTACCTGCAAGGGGTTGAATTCCATAGTAAATGGTGGACATGAGGGAATTTAAGATGCCATTTGTCATCCGAGTTATGAATTCAAACAGGCACTCCGGTCTATGAGACTGGGGCTCAGGTGAAGGAGCCATACTAGAGTTACTCGTTGGGAGTCGTCATTCTTAGCTGGTGTTCACAGCCTTGCATGTGGATGAGCTCATGTCGAGATGTACAGTCTGAGGCTGAAGGAGGGCAGTGCTGTGCCTGGGCTGGAGGAAAGCCCAGACCATGCTGCTTTGGTGTGTCAGTCAACAGCGTTTGGGATTTTCAGAGCAATGCCATTTATCCTCAAAGGGCCGGGGAGGGGGCCGGTGCCTCCCAGGAAGAAATCAGCAGGGAGGGTCGTGACCATATGTGCATCTCAGGAAGATGCGGAAGCCGCAAGATCTGGGCGGGACACCTCCTCAGAAGCTGGAAATGCAGCGGGGAGTGGGGAGAAGGTAGTCACACTCATCTGTGAGGGAGGGAGGGAGGCGTGGGGATCCCCCACCCCAGCGGACTCGCTTTCTGCTTTCCACGTACAAAACGCAATCATACAGAGGATCTGAGGTGAGAGAGGATGGGGGTTGGGAGGGGACCTAACCTGGAGAATGGTGGCTGGACAGTTCTCGAATATTCTCCCTGCCAAGTAGAGTTAAAAAAAAAAAAGAAACTCTTAAGAACACGGATAGTGACTAGGGAGGAGGCAGTCCTTTTTCTGGCCTCCTAAGGGTAAGGCATGTATCCGGGGATACACAAAAGAATCGGGCATTCTGTCCCGGGGACTTGACCCTTACCGTGGTAACAGTGCAAGTTTAAATGGGGAGAAGGGCAGCAGAGGGAAACTAGCCAGGCCCTGTGTCAGGTACCTGTCGGCTGCCCTACTTGAGTGTTGCATTCACCCCCATGCCTCGCAGGTGGGCGGTGGCAGCCCCCTTTTGCAGATTGGGAAGCCTTCTCAGAGGGGTTAAGGTATTGGTCCATTTAGCGGCCAGTAAATGCTGTAGCAGGATTCAAGCAGGGCCTTGTCAGACTTCAAGGGCATGTTTTCTCTACTAATTCCGGTACCTCCCTGTTGTACGTGGAATGGTGAAGTGGGTCAGTTTTGGAGACTTTCAGAAAAAGTGTGATTTAAGTGCCTCAGGACTGTTTCACAAAGCTCAGTGATCTTCGATGGTTCGGAAGCACCACAGTGCTTTACGCCCCACAGAGGTAAGGTCTTACTCCTTTGACGATGACGTGGTTGCAAATGATGTACAGGTGCAAAACCAGACTTAGCAGCTTCTGAAGAGAAACTCTCCAGTTCTCCCTTTATTGGCTTTCTTCCGCGTGATGTAACTGTGCTGCAGCGTAGGCCTGAGATTTCTCTATGGAGTGAGGATTTGGTATCCAATGTTAGCATAAAATGATCAGATGGAGAAAATCGACGTTGACAATTTATTTTTGGGTTACATTAGACAAGATGCACTATCAGTTAATGGTCCAAATAGCATATGAAATTGAGTAGAGAACATTGCATTTCTTACTTTCTATTTAGAGTTCTCTTACAGCATAATGTTGCCTGCTTTGGAACATCAGCTCCACCACCAGGGCGCCTGTCAGTGTGTTGGTGTGATTGCATTTATACAGTGCATGTAATCTGGGCTTCCTTGGTCTCAGATACTCCAGTGCAGAATCAAGGGCTATAGTCATCACTTAGTCATGCAAATACTTCTAAAACTATATGATGCCAAAAAAAAAAAAAAAAAAAAAGGAGACAGAGAGAAATTACCTTTATCAAAGTTCCTTTGGATTCTAGCTGTAAACTTTTGTTGAGCAGCTCTGGTTTCCTTTGGATATGAGTGCATACATTTCTTTGCATGTAACTTGGTTTTTGGACTAGAACACCAAGCTCTGGCTTTCCACAAGCCACAAAAATAGTAGCCAAATTGCACACGTATGAAATATTTTATTCTTTTTTTCTGAGAAAGTCTCCTTGAATTTGGGACTTGGGCTGTGATTTTTGCTTTTTGATTCTCCCACCCCTCTTATCATCCCTCACTCCTTCTTCCCAAGTGGCCTTCAAGAGTTCGTGTTCTCCAAGGAGCAGGTGGACAAACACCCAGTTGGTCATTATGCAATGCTGCTGTAGAGGGAGCCCAGCCAAGAGCTAAAGGACATTATCAGAGAGGACTTCCTAGAGGAAATGGACTCTACATTCAGTTGTGAGGACAGAGTAAGAATCAGCCAGGAGAAGGGGTCAAGAGGGTGGCTCAGGTGGCAGGAGCAGCCCGGGCAGATGCCTGGAGGCTTGTGGGTGGGGACTCGGGGAGAGTGCCATGTGCGGCCCAGGGTGGAGGGTGCCCCTGCTGGGGAGGACACTGGAGAAGGCCTGGGGTGGAGGGCTTTGGGGGAGCTTGCTTTTTACTAGAATTGACAGAGGAGACCATGAAGTTTGTCAGAAGGAAGTGACCCTCAGGAGAGGTACTCCTGGTTTTGCTTCTGATGTTCTACAGAAAGGTGTCGGGACGGGTGAGAGCAAGACTGTCTGTCCGTTTGAGACCCACCCCTTCATTCATTTATTTATAACATGCTCACTTCTAAGTGTCTAGGGGAGAGGGGTGAACCGACAGTAGTAAGCAAAATGTACTTGCTTCTTGCGAGCTTAGCAGTGTCAGAAGTTGATTTAGCTTGGAATGTTCTAGGAACACAGCAGGGAAACCTAAACCAAAGTGCGGGGATTGGAGGCAGGGAAGGTTTCCTTGAGAAACAGAATCAGAATGAGCCCGGAGGCAGGTGGGAAGTAGCTAGGCATCAGGTCAGGGGCCTCCTGAGGTCACTGGGGACCTGGGAACTGCGGTGAGGCTGGGTGATGGAGGTGGGGGGGGTGGGGCTAGAACTGTACCAGCGAACCTCCGAAGTGTTTCAGTGGAGGAGTGATGTAATCAGATTTGTGCTTTGGGAAAGCTGCCTCTGCTCTCTCTCGCTCTCTCGCTCTCTCACTCTGGCTCTTGCTCTCTTTCGTGTGTGTGTATGTGTGTGTGTGTGTGTGTGTGTGTGTAGCAGGGAGAAGGGGGTGGGTGCCACTGAGTGGGAGGGTCATTAGAAGACCACTCGCAGGCTGGGAGGCGACCAGTGGGAGAGGGGCGTCAGGGCTGTGTGGGGACAACAGGGAAAGGGTGGATGTAGTATATCCTTATGGGGAGGGCTTATTAGCGGGGCCGCCCTCGCAGCGTCTTGTGGCTGGAAGAAAGCAGATGGTGGCAGCCAGCCTGACTTTCCTCTTCTGTCCTTCCTTGCCTTGTGTGATGGTCTTAGCTCAGCCAATATTTGGAAGAGAAGAGCTAAATTCCAGGGTAGCCCAGGACTTTTTTGAGCTCGTTCAAGTGAGATCTGATAGGATTTAAGTTTGTGTTGAGATTTGCACGTTCATTTAGCTAGAAATTCACCGTCTTTTGCATTTCCATAAAGGTATTTATTCTTGATAAAGATTGTTTTCTTGGTGAAAGGAAATTGAATATAGCTGCTGTTTTTTTTTTTTCAAAAATATCTTATCTTTAAAGAAATTTAATATTCAAAAGAATAGGAATATTCTGAAATGATAAAGTAAGGCTTCGGTGTAGTTTCTTTGGTTTCAGAGTTGACACGGAATTAGAGCCTTTGCATTACTTAATAGCACATCCTTGTCAGTATTTAAAGAGCTGTTAGTGAGCTCCCCAGGCCCCAGCTCTCAAAGCATCATTAAAGCTTGCTCTGAAATTGTGAATTTGTAAAGATCTTGTTTGCAGAATCTAAACAGTTGGTTTATAATATGCAGCATAGCTCTTTTTATAAAATAATAGGTTAAAAGTTAAGAAAGTAGAAGATAGATATTAAAGCTGAAACATAAACATTCTTGTGCTAATGTTGTGATTGGAAATTTTGAAAAGAAAAAATCCTTCTGTAATGTCATCTACATGAGGTACTTATATGTCTATGACATTTGAAAAATAACTACGCAGTGTTTTTCAAAGTCAGGGCCATTCCAGCTCAGATACTGGCAGTGATGGTTGCTGGTTTTCAATTGTAGAGTCTAAATTTGCCTTCTTTGCTTTTTGTTTTTGTTTTTGTTTTTGTAGTGAAAGGGTTGAGTAGTGCTTTGCCAGCATGCTTTCGGGGCAATTTTGAGGCAGACGTCGTGCACCAGCAGTGAGACATTTCTGTGCATTTTACTTTCTGGACATCACCAGGGTGCATGCGGAAACACGAGGGGGTTTGTGCCTGCAGGCCGGGATGCTTCAGGACTCCCTGGTCCATCACCATTTGTTCTGGAGCTGCTCCGGTCAGTGAATGACTTTCTGTGGCTTGGAGGTAAGGTGGTCTGATGGAGGTGATCAGATGTGTAGTTAAAGTGCTGTTACTTGAAATAAGAGAAAACCTTGAAACACAGCTCTAAAAATACAGGATGAGGGAGGAGAATTGTCTGAGCTGCTTGCAGTGGGGAGTCTTCTCAGGTGACTCCCTCACCGTGATTCCTGCCAATATCCGCCCCAGCCTTGCACGGTAGTCTTGCCGAAGCAAGCATGCCCTTTGCTCAGAAATGCGCTGAATTTCCTTGCGCCTCTGTGTGTTGGCTTTTTTAAAGCACATCTTGCCCTTTGCTTCGAATGGAATTCTTGTTAGGAACCTCTTACACTCATTCTTCCAAACCTTGTCCATATGTAGCGGCTGAGTGGATGAACAGAATACAATATCTCCATGTAGTGGAATATTATTCAGACATAAGAATGAATAAAAAAGAAAAAAAGGGGGGGAGATGAAAAAGGCCACCTGCTCTGGGAAGTCCACCCTGATGGCTCAACCCGCCCTTTTCCCTTTGAAACCCCACCCCTTATACTCCTCTCTATTTGATAGTACTTACCACCTTCTAATAAACTATAGCCTTTAAAAAAATAAGATGCTAATACCACTTTGAAATGGACAACCGTTAATAACAGCATGTTAAGTAAAAGGAGCCAGACACAAAAGGCCACATATTGTTGATTTCAGTGATCTGAAATGTCCAGAATAGGCACATGAAGAGGCAGAGGGCAGATGATGCTAGCGAGGTGCTGGCTGGACAGGGGGATGGGGAGTTACTGCTAATGGACAGGGGATTTCTTTTGGGGTGGAGTGTTCTGGAAATAGATGATGGTAAGGGCTGCACAACCGTGAATATACAGAAAGCTGCTGAATCGTACCCCTTTAAGTGGGTGAGTTTTATTATATGTGAATTATATCTCAATTATAAAACACTGGAAAAAAAAAAACTCACTCAAAGGACAGCCTCTCCTGGGCCTGCCCCGCAGTGAGGTCTGTCAGTCTCCCTCTGTGCTTGAGATGCTTGTGACATGGTTTTCTCCTGCAGGGACTGTCTCCTGGAGGTGGGAGCGGGAGGCAAGGTCCATGTGTCTCCATCATCTAGCGCATTGTAGATGTTCCTTAAATGCTTGTTAATAAATGCCCTGGGAGTAAGGACTAAAATGGGGCTCTTTCCTGGAAGAAGCTGTCAGCTCAGAGGTCCTGCCAGCCACTTAGGATAAGTACGGGTCAGAGTGAAGTAACAAAATTCTCTGATAGAATTTTAACAACCAGCTGTAGTACACACAAAGTAGAAGAGATTCTTGAATGGACTTACATTTCCTAATATGGCTTCTTAAAGAGTAGAGAGAAATAAAAGTGAGAAAGAAGAAATCAATGCAAAAGAAAATAGAATACATGTAAAAATAATTAAGCTGAATGAGAAAAGGAAATGATGGGAGCTTGAGTATGTTGTATTGAAGGAGAAGTCTGTAAATCCTCGTGACTGATGGCTGGAGGGTAGCTGTGAGATTGGGCACTTCTCCAGGATGAGAACCCACCCGGGACCCTGACCCACATGGTGGTGACGGGCTGTCAGCTTCCTGCAGAGAACGGGGTCCTGGGTTCTTGGCCTCTCACCCTCAGTCCATTGGAAAGGTACAGTGGAGCTTCCCGGGGGCTCCACGACGTGCGACACCACAGCAGATGGAGGGCAGAAGAGCTTGTGGGGACCCAGCTCACTTGTGTTGAGCCAGACGGTAAGGAAATTTGTAGAACCGTAAAACGAGGCCACTCTTCTGGAATTTGTTTTGGAAAATAGTTATCCTTCATAAAAATTTAACATTTAATGTGCTTATTATTTTGATAGGAAAGAATACATAAAGTTTTAAATCCTTCTCTATTTTTCTTCTTTTTTTAAATGGAGGTACTGGGGATTGAACCCAGGGCCTCTTGCATGCTAAGCATGTACTCTATCCCTGAGCCATATCCCTCTCCCCTAGTTTTACTTTTGAATATGGTAAGTATCTGTAGGTGTAACCTGCACACACACACAAAAGCACTCTTTGAGATCCTCAGTGATTTTTCAGAGTGTCAGGGAGATCTAAGACCAAAAAGTTGTAGGCCGGCAGAGCTAAAGAATACAGATTAAGACTGTAGCCCAGCTTGTCAGGTGTGTGGCTGCTTAAGGTTCTCAGGGTGGAACTGCCAGTGAGAGGAGAGCAAACGGTTGTAGCTACTAACTGTGGCCGCCTTTGAGAAGGAGGCAGGCCAGTTAGATATTTATTCCAGGTGGGGCAGATGAATTTAGGGTGAAGGAAGTGGAAAGGTATTCTGGTCCTGCTTCAGGTGGTATTATTTTAAAACACTTTCATTTCGGGGGTCCTTCCTGCTCAATCCATCTCTCTGCAGTGGCAGCATCTGGCCCAGAGCCTGCCACAGAGCGCACATTAGATTCTTGGTTAAATGAAGGACTGGATGGCCTGTTTCATGTGTGGGCTCAGTCCCTCAGTGGAACCCTGAGCATCGTGAGATTCTTCCGTGTCGCCAGCCTTGACACGGGCGTGCAGAGCAGAAAAGGTGGCGTGTTCCTGTTTGTAACAGAACCAGAGATCTGTGGGTTTGATCTTTGGGGGAAAAATTGGCATTTCCACGTAATCAGACTGTCCAAATCATTCTTAGTCACTGCAGTCTGAGATGAGGATGGGCCGTAATTTTGTTCATTGTACTTTCATTTTAATGCCCAGCTGAGCCTGAGGGGCTGTGTTCGGCCTCTGTCATCTGTCACTATCCTGCTGAGACTGGTTGCCAAACTGGGGCTCAGAGGTTCCAGGGAATCTCACTTCCTGCCGAGGCAGCCAACAGACACCGCCCAGGTAAGCTCTGCCCGTGCCTCTGTCCTGGGCTCGTTGGCAGTCCTTCAGCAAGCAGGAGTAATTTGTTATTTTACCCTCTGAGTTAAGCTTGACTAATGTTTAAATAAAGTATAAAATCTGTTGCGTCAGGAATCCTACACATGAGACATATTCTTCTGATTTTACTGAATATGCATTGATCTTATTGAGTCTAATTGAATGATAATAATGGATTACAGTCATTGGTTGATTTCTGGAACAGATACATAACACTTCATGGTAGATCGACCTTGAACTTCTGGGTTCTTTTCATCCTGTGTATTTGCTGATATTAATCCCAGATGTCAGTTTTAACAGCTGATTCAGGGCCTGGGAGCTGCTGCTTTTTTTCCTGGTTGACGAATTTCTCTTACTGAGTGAAGTTAGACTTGGTTATGTTCATTAGCAGCTGCAGACAGCAAAGAATTTTTTTTCAGGAGATGACCTGCAAATGATCGCTGAATGACTTTGACCCTTTGGGCCCCTAATGAATGAAATTGCCTTAAAAGTTTCAGGACATAGCTGTCATATCGCACAGGTTGCAAAGGTAATAACAGAATGCGGAGATCCAGGTGGGACACAGAGCTGCCAGGTGATTTTTGATCCATGAGATTTTATTTTATTTTTTTTTTTATGGATTATTCTCTCCAAGGAGAATGCCTCTGTTAGTAGATGTGTATTAGATGAGGAAATGCCTTAAATTTCCTTCTCCCTGATTTATTCCATCCCCCACCACCAACAAGTGGTGCAGAGAACAGAAGCCGCGTGGCCTGAACCTGGGTGCACTCTTTGTACCCAATGAATCTGATGGTTCTTGAAGATAGTTCATCATTCTTCCTCAGGCCGTTCTAGTGGTCTCAGTGGGGTCTCAGTTACTGGAAAGGGAAGAGGCAGCCTGAGATGTGACAGAGGAGATCAGGTCTAGATGTCTCTGTTCCCCCTTTCCTGGGCTTGATTCTGACCTGAGGTCCCTCCCGTCAGTGTTCCCCCCTCTGTGTTTATCCCTTGCCGTCGTCTCTGCTGTCTGTGGGAGGATGTTCCAGCTTTCTAAGCCCCCGGTCCTCTGCTCCCTCTCTCTGGGAGTGCCTGTTGCTGTGGGTGGCTTTGTTGTGTTGTCACCCTGCAATGTGAAGAGTCCTCATGTGCTGAGGCCGTTCTACTCATGTGAGCAGTGAGGCTCAGAGATTTTGCAGTCATGTTACTTTTTCCCCCTTGCTGAGTGTACGTGAAAAAGGTTTAAGCTAGAGAAAGGGCTCTGTCTGCAGAAATGTCCTTATTTAGCTTTGCATGGTGTAAAAAACTTGAGAGCTTTTTAATCATTGAAGACAGTCTGTGGGGGAAACAGTGAAGCCCAGGTGAGACCTGGAAGAGCCGCACTTCCCTCACTGCCACGGGTGGTGACTTCACCCCCCTTCAGGCAGTAAAGGGCCCAGAACAGTGAACGGAGGTGACATCATGAATACATATGTGTATTCACTGCTTCACCTTAGGTGTGAATTTCAAGCTGAGGCAGTTTGTGGCGGCAGCCTCATCCTACATCAGGAATTTATGAGGAAGACCAGACAGACTTGATTAGTGCAGTATGAAGTTTTCATGAAATTAATGTCATTCTAGTAAGATAGGGACTAGTTAAAGTGTCTTAAGCAGACAACCTTGAAGATTATTTACATGAATGTGCATTTTTAAAACTCAGAATTCGTATTGCCATGTAACCATCCACTAGAACTTCTAAATTTGAAGGAATCTGACCAGAACCATTAATTTAGAAAAATCAACATTAAATATTTTCAGGGAATAACCTTATCTCTTTTGTGATTGAAGAAAATCTTGATTTTTTTTCTGTACTCTTAATAGGTTTTTAAATATCAAAACATTGATTTGACATGTCACTTTTTAAATAGAATAAAGTTCAAGCTGTTTTAATATGTAATTAAATATTTTTGTATTTCAGCAAACTGGTGTGATTTCCTGACTCTTTGTGAAGTATTTTGCAAGACACTTAGATTACCTATGTTGGAAAAATACAGAAGTGACTTTTATGAATATAGGACTAGTACAGATCTGTTGGTTTTTGATATAGTGAAAGACATGAGGACTAGGAGAGCTTTGCTGCTGATTGCCAGAAGGACAGATGCCGGGTCTTAGTCTCCCTTCCTGTAAAATTAAGAGGCTTAACTGGATTCTTTCCACTACTAAGCTGAGTTTCCATGAGCCTATGTCTTTTGTTTATATTCAGGAGTATTACCAATTTCAGATTAAATGCTGAATACCACTCCCTTCCCCGAAGCAGAATTCAGTGTGTGCTAGATAAGCATTTAGTTATCTGATTCTTCTTTCTTTTTTAAAAATTTTATTTTACTGAGTTATAGTCATTTACAATGTTGTGTCAATTTCCAGTGTAGAGCACAATTTTTCAGTTATACATGAACATGCATATATTCATTGTCACATTGTCTTTCACTGTGAGCTACTACAATATCTTGTATATATTTCCCTGTGCGATACAGTTTGTTCTTGTTTATCTATCCTATATATACCTGTCAGTATCTACAAATTTCAAACTCCCCGTCTATCCCTTCCCACGCCCCTCCTCCTGGCAACCAGAAGTTTGCAATCTTTGTTTATGAGTCTGTTTCTGTTTTGTATTTACATTCATTTGTCCTTTTCTTTTCTTTTTAGATTCCACATATGAGTGATCTCATATGGTATTTTTCTGTCTTTTTCTGGATTACTTTGCTTAGAATGACATTCTCCAGGAACATCCATATTGCTGCAAATGGCATTCTGTTGTCATATTTATGGCTGAATAGTATTCCATTGTATAAATATACCACATATTCTTTATCCACTCATATGTTGATGGGCATTTAGACTGTTTCCCTGTCTGGGCTATTGTAAATAGTGCTGCTATGAACATTGGGGGACAAGTGTCTTTTTGAAGTAGGGTTCCTTCCAGATATATGCCCAGGAGTGGGATTCCTGGGTCATATGGTAAGTCGATTCCTAGTCTTTTGAGGAATCTCAATACTGTTTTCCACACTGGCCGCACAAATCTGTATTCCCACCAGCAGTGTAGGAGGATTCCCTTTTCTCCACAGCCTCTCCAACATTTGTCATTTGTGGACTTTTGAATGATGGCCATTCTGGCTGGTGTGAGGTGATACCTCATTGTAGTTTTGATTTGCATTTCTCTGATAATTAGTGAAATTGAGCTTTTTTTCATGTGTCTATTGATCATTTGTATTTCTTCCTTGGAGAATTGGTTGTTTATGTCTTCTGCCGATTTTTGGTTTTGTCTTTTTTTTTTTTTTTTTAATATTAAGCCATATGACCTGCTTATATATTCTGGAGATCAAGCCTTTGTCGGTTTCATCATTGCAAAAATTTCTCCCATTCCGTAGGTTTTCATTTTGTTTTGCTTATGCTTTCCTTTGCTGTGCAGAAGGTTGTACGTTTAATTAGGTCCCATTTGTTTATTCTTGCTTTTATTTCTATTGCTTGGGTAGACTGCCCTAGGAGAACATTTTTGAGATGTATGTCAGACAATGCATTGCCTAGGTTTTCTTCTAGGAGGTTTATTGTATCTTGTCTTATGTTTAAGTCTTTGATCCATTTTGAGATTATTTTTGTGTATGGTGTAAGGGAGTGTTCTAGCTTCATTGCTTTACATGCTGTTGTCCAGTATTCCCAACACCATTTGCTGAAGAGGCTGTCTTTTTTCCATTGTACGTTCTTGCCTCCGTTGTCGAAGATTAGTTAATAAAAAGTGTGTGGGTTCATTTCTGGGCTCTCTATTCTGTTCCATTGGTCCATATGTCTGTTTTTGTACCAATACTATGCTGTTTTGATTACTGTAGCTCTATAGTATTGTCTGAAGCCTGGGAGGGTTGTTCCTCCAGCTTCTTTCTTTTTCTTCAGTGATGCTTTGTCAATTCTAGGTCTTTTGTGGTTCCATATAAATTTTATTATGATTTGCTGTGGTTCTGTGAAATATGTCCCGGGTAATTTGATAGGGGTTACATTAAATCTGTAGATTGCCTTGGGCAGTGTGACCATTTTAACAATATTGATTCTTCCAATCCAGGAACATGGGATATCTTTTGTTTTTATTTATTTTAGCCTCTATTGGGCTTAACATTCCTTGATTGCTTTTCCCCAAACCTATAGCAGGCAGGTAGCCTTGATGTGCCATCATTGCTTGGCCTATTTGACTAGATTGGGAGAGGAATGTAAATTTTAGATTTCCATTGTTTTAATAAGTCTTTCCCCCATAGATTTATCAGCAAGTCAGCAATATAAAGTTATATCTTAGCTCTCTGACCATCAGGGCCTCAACAATCAAGGATCAGACTGCTACATTTTAATCCCTGGGTTCTCCCTAGACCCACAACATCAATATTTGCTGGCTGCATTGGCCATCGGCTCGGCAGTGAGTAGAAATAATGATAGAAATGTCCGCTCCAGAATCAAAAAGCCTCTGAAAGATTTTTCTTCTATTTTCTCATTACAGACAGGATGTGAATCCAGAATCTTTTTGGTTAAAAACACCCCCACCTTTCCTGTCCTTCCAAACCCTTCATTTCCTCACACATTGTTGCTGACTCCTGCAGGGTAGTGTGGCAGCAGCGGCAGCTGAGCAGTTTTATTTCCTTTTTCTGCTTTTCATGGCTCTGTAGATGACATCATGACCTTAATTTCTCCTGTATAGTCACTATTTGTCACCCCAGTATGAACCCGACACCTTGAGAAGTTAAACTCGATCTTCCTAATAACAGGCCCACTGTCCCAGGAGGAAGAGGTCCATACATTTCTGTTTCTATTAATGATGGCTCCTCTCCTGGCATAAGAATAAGTGAATTTAAACAGGGGATATCGATGGAGGCACTCCCTGCTGTTGCTGGGGATAATTCCATGACATTGTGCTGTAAACTTTGTTCACGCTGGCATGTACAGGGAATACTCCCTTTTGTCACAGGGCTGGGAGCAAGCCCCTTTGAAGCTTTCCTGAAGCATTGTCCCATCCTTATGCAACAGAGACCTACATTGATTTGCCCAGTGATTTCCTTTTTCACATCTTGGACAGACTCCAGGAGATTTTTCCTTTTTATTTCTCATAAGATTTTCTGGTGCAGCCTTTTGTTTTGTATTTCTTCATTCCTTTTTTGTATGACCAATTTTTCCACAATTAAAACATTTGCCTTGAAAAGTTTTTCCTAATTTCAATCCTGCCATGGCTTGCAACATCATATTGGCCTTAAAACTTTCTGTTCCCACTCTCTGGCACAATTTCATATATTCAGTCAATGGAGCCTTCCCTTTAAAGGGACTGATAGCCTTTTTGCAGTCCTCCTTAGCATTTTCATAAGCAAGAAGTTGAAGAATTGTGTTCGCAGACTCCAGGCTTGTCTGAGTGGGAGATGGGAGCAAGATGACCAGAGCAGAGTATACTGGGCAGGTCCCATACACCTGCCTCTGTCACTGCCATACCCTCAGGCCCCTGACCTCACCACACAAGCCTCCTGGGAGCAATCTAACCAGGAGAATTGCATCCCTTGAACCTGGGGAAGCAGATGCTGCCCCCAAGGCAGGCCTCAGGGGAGATGGAAACCAATCCAGGAGCTCACACCCCACTTATGCACATACTGAGAGTCCCTGCTGTGATAATGATGACAGTGGGGGTTGGAGGTGCCCAAGACCACACTGGGCACAGTACTCAGTAATTACTTCATTTACTTTAACCCTCACAAGCCCTTTATGAAGTTGGTGCCTTTATTGTTTCCCTATTTGACAGACAGGGAAGCTGAGGTTGGAAGAGGAGTGACTTTTCTAATACTAATTACCGATGATGGAGGTGGGGCCCAGGTCATCCACCTCCAAAGCACAAAGATCTTAACACACAGAGGATCTAGGAAAATGGGCATAGAATCTGATGGGAGACCCTTTTCCACTTGGTTATTTCTTCATCTGGTTTACCAAGGTGTTTTCACGTTCTTACTAGAAATGTTGAGACTATATTGACCTCTTTGCAAATTACCAACTGGATAGAAGAAGGTCAGACACCAGATGGTCCCGAGGTCCCTCTGACTCAGTGACATTGTGAACTGCTATAAATAACAGCCAGATACCCTTCAATCTTTCACTTCAAAAGGATAAGCCTGCATGTTATGTTCAGTCATTGACTCCTGAAAGTATAGGCTGTCTTCTCCCAGCTGACCTCCCCTTTGGTGGACATGTACAAAAATGATGTACATCTAAAACCAGGAGCTTGGGCTCCAATAATGACATACCTTATATGAATAGTATTTACATATTTTACATGCATTTCAGTAAACTGGTGAGTTTCCTAAACTCCAGGTGGTAGAAATGAAAACTTGGAACATAATGAAAAACTTTGGCACTGAAAAGTTGACTCACACTTCCCGTCCTACATAAAATTCTGTGCTGCTCAGGAGACGATGAGGAAAAGTGATGATGCAATAAGTGTAGTTCCTTCCCTGAAATCACTTGTGAATTCATCGATGAGATCACATATATAGAAGAAAGCAAAAAGCCAGCGTTAATACGTGAGTGCTGTGATAAGATCTGTAGGGATTGTCTCAGGCTGAGCTCCCCAGGAAGCAGATCCTCAGACAAAAATATGTGTGCGAGCCTGTTTCAGGTATGTTCTTAGGAAGCTCCTGGGGGGAGGCAAAGTGAAAAGTGCTATTTCAATTGAAAACAAAAAAAATTCACTATCCTCCACTTAAACCATGTGGGCTGGCAGAAAAAGCCACCTTTCATATGATTTCATTCATAGGGAATATCCAGGAGAGGTAAAAACAGGCAGAGAGGAAGAGGACTTGGGTTTGTCAGGGACTGGGGAGGAAGGAAGCGGAGTGTGTGCTTTTGATCCAGGGTTTTACTTTGAGGAAAGAAATAGTGAGAGACTAGATAGTAGTGATGGTCGCACAGCATTGTGAATGCACCTAATCCTCCTGAATTGCACAATTCAAAAGGGAAAAGTCTATATTTTATTGCAAGAAACTAAAAACATAAAAATAAAGGATATCATAGAAGATGTGAAAGAAACAAAGGAAACTAAAGAAAAACCAAACGAAAACAACTCCAGGGGAAGGGAAGTCAACTTTGGGTGGGGGAGGGGATTGACCGTGGGAATTTGGAGAAGAAGGTGTGGCTGGGGGCAGAGGGGCCTCAGCCCTAGGGGGTGGTGATGTCTGAACTGGTTCTCCATTGCCCAGCATTCCAGGTTTAGGTTCTGGAGGAGCAGTAGGAGCTGCAAGCCTGAGCTTGGGGTCTCCTGGTGGGCCAAGATCGTCCTTTGTTTGGTCTCTGGCATTTTCCCCTACCCCGCCTGCTCTGGATCTGCAACTGTTAGACTTGGAGAGAGCTTTGAGTCTTGTGGAAATGCTGAAGCTGTGACAGAAAAACAAATTTACCCACGTGCCTCCCTTTCCATGTGCCTTTTCAAGAACAGAAATCTTCCTAGAGCTTTTCAGACACGTCTCACCCAGGAAGTGCCCACAGGATGTCTTCTGTGACTGAATTCTTCCAGACAGGTGGTCTGAGGCCAGTGTTTGCTCTGGTCCCAACAGCAGCCTCTGGGGATGCCTCCCTGTGTGGCCCAGCCCTCGGCCCTCCCTCACCTACACACAGGCACCAGCCCTGCCCTTCTCACCTTCAGGCTAGGCCTCTGTGGGCTCCTGGTCCTCCACCTGACCCATAGGGAGGAGGGCACGGTGCTCCAGGTCGGAGCCGGATGTGCTGAGCTGCCCGTCAGCCCTGGGCAGGACCCTGGTGAGAGGCCTGGGTAATGTCTGGGCAGGAGGCCTGCCCTGTTCACCTATGGGCCGTGGTAGTGGGGACACCTCCATGTCCAGATCCACCCAGAGCCTGTGCTGGCCCTCAGAAGTGTGGTGCACCAGCCCCTCACTCGGGGATGTGGAATGGGTGTCCTTGTCCACCAGCTCCTGTGGTGTCTGGCTCTGCAATGACAGTGACCAGCAGCCACCCTGGCCCAGAGGTCTCAGATCCCTGCCCGGCCAGGACCACCCCTGCTTCTGCCCACTCGACCCTCTGCTGCCACATCAGACTGGGACCTTGGTCAGCTCAGACAGTCACCCGGGAGGGAAGAGACACACCCAGAGGGCATGGGCTCCACCTCGGGCATCAGGGCCCTGCCCTGGCTCTCCACATCCCAGCCAGCCATCTTGGACCCGAGTTGTGGACGTGACCGGCCTCACAGGCCTCTGACTCTTCCTCAGCCTGCTCTTGCTTGAGGCAGGACCCTCCCACCCCAACATGACGGCCCCATCTGCACCAGCCAGGAAAGGGCTGTGGGGCTACCCAGGTGGGATCTGAGTGGTCACACAGCCTCGGTAAGCCTGCCCTGGGGCTCCCTGTTTTACCTTTGGATCCCTCTGGCCAAAAGGCCAGAGGCGCCCGGGGTGAAGATTCATCCAGTGTCAGCACCGATGATACAGTCCCTCGCTGCGGGCTTTCCACTGGCCGCGGCCTTGGGGTGTTGGGACGCAGCAGAACATCTCTGAGTTGTGCTGAGTTGACCAACCAAGTGAGCTGAGTAGGGGGCTCCTCTACAAAGTCGGTGTCTTGGAACTTGGAACTAGGTTCCAAGATCTGTTGAGCTCTATTGTGAGGTCACTTCCTGGGGTCCCCTTCCCCAAGCTTCCTCCTGACACAAAGCTCCCCAAGGGCATTTCTGGGCTGCTGATGGCTCACTTCCCACCCCATGCCATGTCCACACACAGTGACACCAACTCAGCTCAGCCCTTAGCCCTGGGGAGACCTGGATGCAGCCAGGACATCAGCTCTGGACACACCTCTGAGGACACAGCTGGGTTCAGACCCGGCTCCCCCGTCACCAGTGCTGTCACCCTGGACAAGCCACGTGCCTTTCAGTGTCTCCCCAGTCCCCCATCAGTGCAGAGGGCATCATTCAGGCCCCTGATTCCTAGGTAAGCCATAAGACTGTAGACACATAAATGTCCACTGCATATGTCACCCCCATGGGCTGGGATCACAGGGAGCTTGTGCACAGACCTAGCAAATGAAGGACACCACACAGGGCTGGCAGAGCACAGAGCACACCCTACACAGGCTGGGGTCTGCCCTGAGGAATGGGGAAAGTCACCCTTCTTGCCGCCTGCTTCCCAGCTCCCTGTCCCCACGTTGAAATTAAATACAATTCTGAAATTGTCCACTCTGGCATACAACCTCCTAAGTCATTCTTTCATGTTTAGATTCAGGCTCAGTGTCTCATCTGGGCCTCTAGGGTGAGCTGCCCCACAGTGTCTCCCTGCTTGTTTGCCTTCTGGTCACACGTCCTTGTGTGATCCCCACACTCTCCCCTGCAGGGTGGATGGACATTGGGACCAGGTTCTGACATGTAGACTGACTTGTGAAAACGTGCATGACTTCCACACATTCCCAGCTCCAGTGTTCATTCTTTCTCTGTCTCTCAGTGCTTCTCTGTCTGTTTTGTCTCTGTTTCTCTCTCTCCCTCTGCCTCTCTGTGTTTCATCCTGTCTGTCTCTTTCCTGTATGTATGTGTGCATGTTTACGTGTATATGTGTATATTCATGTGTGTGTATTTTTAGGACCCAGGGCAGATCACTTCTGAAAATGCCTTGATGACATATTATGTGGTACTCATGTTACTGAAGAAAAAAAAATCTTTGAAAGTTGTGCACTTTGGTGGGATCAGCTCTAAGGATCAGTACCGCTGGGGAAGGGATGCACCTGTGGCCCTTTGATGCGTCCTGCACACTGTTCCCCCAAAGAGGAGCGTCTGTTCGCTCTTCCCTCCAGGGGACATGCTAGGGGTTCTGCCTCCTCACGTTGTCACAAGACTAAAGACATGCCAGTGCGATGGTGACCAGTGCTGCCTCCACAGTGTGTCCGTCTGCCTGTGTCCTCACCTGAGAGGTTGAGCATCTCGAGCACACTGGCCACCTGCACTCCCTCTCATTGGAACTGCCTGTGCGAGTTCTCTTTCTTTTTAGAACACTGGGTTTCATGAGGTTTTTGGCCCACAGGGATATGAAGTCTTTCTCTGACCTTGGGTCATGAGGAAAGCTTTTTCTACGTTGTGGTTTGGCTTTCCAGCTGTCTTTCTTGGTCTTTGTTTGTTTTTTTGGCTTTGTTTGATTTGTTTCACCACAGGAAGAGCGAAGCATCTCCCTTTTGGCTCTGGTTTCATAATTAGAACAGCAGTGCCTACCCCCAGATAATGCACAGAGTTATTAAAAGGGCTTTATTTTGTAGATATCATCTTTAATTCATCTGAATTTTTCCTTTTAAAATACAAACATGCTAATTCGTGTAAACACACACAAAAAAATCACCAGTCCCCTCTTAAGTTATGTGGGCACACACAAAAACTCACCTTTTATATGATTTCATTAACAGGGAACCTCTAGTAAAGACACAGAAAGAGAAAGGGGATTGGGGTTTTTCATGGGCTGGGGGAGGGAGGATGTGGGCTGTGCTTTGAATACAAGTTTTTACTTTGAGGAAGGAAATAGTCTGAAACCAAACAGTGGTGTTGGTCTCACAGCATTATGAGTGCACTTAATGCTCCTTAATTGCAGAATTTTAAATGGGAAATGGCTAAACTTTATTCTTGTAAACTTAAAACATATAACTAGATGTTACTCTAATAGAAAAGAACAAACCTGACTCCATATTAAATCTGTTCTTTTGTCTTTAACCCTGTACCCTGTCTTCTAGGCTCAGTCTTGCTGGCTCTGCACATTTTGTAAAACAATGTTGCCTTTAGCCTCTCTGGTAAATGAAAGAGATTGTTCTCAAGGCTCTGACCTTTAAGCATATTAACACTTTTGCACTGATATAAAGACAATAAGTTGCCAAATAGAAAATAACTTGTTTTGTTAGATGTTTTGCAGTGGCGGCATGACCTGACCCACGTGGACAACTATAGACCAAGAAAATGGTAGACTACTTCCTGGAGAACCATCTTCCCCATTTCAGACTTCAGGTTCCTTTTCTATTGAAAAGGGGAGGGGCTGTGGTACATTGCTGCAAACTTCTTGGCTTAGGATTTCTTTGTTCTTGGAATCCTTTGCAGCTGTCCACGTGGGTCGGATCATGGTATCCCTGTAAAACCTCGAAGAAAGCAAAGGTTATGTTCTATCCTGCAACTTGTTATCTTTATAGGAGAACAAAAGTGTTAATATCCTTAAAGGTCAGAGCCTTGAGACTAGGCTCTCATGCATATTTCAGGTTAAAGGCAACATTGTTTTACAAAAGGTGCAGAGCAAGCAAGAATAAGCCTAGATAACAGAAGACAGGTTTAAAAGAAAAGGAACAGACCTAATATGGATTCAGATCTGTTCTTTTCTATTACAGTGCCTTTTGTTGAGAGGTAAGAGGATGTTTACAGGTGGGTCCTCCTCTGCCCCAGGCTGGGGTTCAGGCAGGAGTCCTTCCAGGTTCACCATGAATGTGGACTTGATCTCCTGCAGAGAAAGTAACAATTATTGGTGATTAAAATTGCAGTGAAAGTCCCTTCAATTGCCTGTAAACCATACCATGGCAAGAGACATCTCATAGGTCAGTCAACGGTCAGTCTCCCCTGATGCAAGGGACCAGCAACATGGCGGGTTCCATGGTGGCCTGGCCATCGAAGCTGCCTGCTTTGTTCTCCAGCCTTGGCTTCCTAACATGAACACTTTAAAAGCTCCCATCCCTCTTCCCTTTGGCCAAGTGTGAATGAACAAGGTCCCTGTGCCCACATGGGCTGAGCCCACGCCATGCACACAGCCCTGTGCACACAGCCAACTGCCTGCTCTCCATCTCTTGGCTTAGCTGCAACCTCCAAACTCCCCAATCCCTGCAGGTCCGCATTCCCAGTGTTTCTGCCCTAGGGGTCTGGATCACCATCAGGACCATCAACCACCCCAGGTCCACAGGCGAGTTGCGGGCAGCCAGAGATCACCCTGACACTCAGACTCAGATGAGGCACAGCGCGCAGGGTTCAGAACACCAGGGCGGGAATTGTATCTGCCTCCAGCTCGGCCTGCCTCACCCTGTAGCCTCAGACACTAGCTATGCAGGTGCACACTAGGCCAGAACCCTCGCTGGTGGCAGTCACCATGGGGACTGGAATCCGGACTACCAAACCCCAACCACGGGGTGAGTGGTGAGAGAGTCATCTCCAGGTAGGGATGCACTAGGAGTGAGGGGGGAACCCGCGGTGAAGGGGATACAGGCTGAGAGGTGATGGGCTGCTTAGAAGGAACTGACCCAATTGAGGGGTGAGGGGGACCACTTCGGGATGTTGGAGGTCCTGTAGTGAGGCATGAGGGGTGAAGTTGGGGTGTAGGGGCCATAAGTTAGGACCTAGCAGGGTGGAGTATGTGGCAGGGACCTCAGTGTGAGAAGAAGGAGCCCCAACTTTGGGATCTGGTGGGAGACTGGGCCTGTCCAGGATGGGAGGATAGTATCGGGAAGGGAGAGGCTAGCAAGGGGAGTGGGGCTGGGGCTGTGGCCCGGCCCAGGGCGGTCGTGGTTTTGAGCGCCAGGACACCATTGGTGGCGGTATGGGGGCACTGGGGATGGAGATCTGGGGAATGGCGGGCAGCGGTGTGGCGGGCAGGAGGGTAGGCCCGCAGGAGAGTGGGCCTGCAGAAGGGTGGTGTCCCAGCCCACCGCCCCACCGCAGGGCCCCACCCAGGTCCTCCTGGCCCCAGGCGCCACTTCCCGTACAGCAGGATCTCCAGCCAAAAGTCCCCGATGCCGGCGGGACGGGGTGGGCGAGGGCGCGCATGCGCAAACACACAGACGGGCTGACAGCGGAACCCGCGCAGAGTGTGTGGCAGCCAGGTGGGAGCCAGGTGTTCCTGGGACAGCTCCCTGAAAAGGAGCGCGGCCTGGATTCTGGGCCGACGCTTACAGTCTCCTCTGCTGCCGCCGCCTGGGAGGTGAAAGGGCGCTGGATGGGGCACGGAGCCGGCGAGTGCGTTCTGAGCTGCGCAGCTGGGGAGGCACATGGGTAGGGGTGCTTAGTTGAGTCCCGGGACACGAGGCCATTAGGACCCTGAGGAGGGTCTGAGGCCGCAGCCTGGTTCGTGGTGCTGTCCCCTCTCCTTAGTAGTCCCTGAACCCCGCGTCTGCCCTGACTCTTATTCCCGGGTTTGGGAAAGTGGGTGTGGCCCCGGAACATCTCCAACCGGCCCTCATCCGTGGCCTGCTCCCTGGAGGCTGGTGCGGTGCAGTCAGTTGGCGGTGGCTGAGAGGAGGGGTGCCTGTCCTCAGGGGGAGCAGGTGGACTTGCTCCCATCTCCTCCAGGGCCTGTTCCCGGGGTGGCCTCTGCTGCCCCGGGTTCGGAGACACATATTCATGCCAGCCCGCTCCTGGGAGGAGGGTGCAGTGCTGTCTAGGGCAGCGTCAACAGCGGGCAAGGACTTGTGGAGGACCAGGCTCTAGCCCAGGGTAACTCACTCTCCTTTCTTCTCTTGCTTCCTCAGGTGGTGGCAGTAGCGGCTTTTCCAGTATAGGTTATTGCCAGATATTGAATGTAAGTTTCTGTGCTATAGAGAAGAAACATTTTTTAAAAAAATCTATTTTCATATATAGTGGCTAACATTTGTAAGTTTCAAACTCCTAAATTTATCCCTTCCCACCCCCTTTCCCTGGTAACCATGAGATTGTTAACTATGTGTACGAGTCTGTTTCTGTATTGTAGATGAATTCATAGTGACCTTGTTTCTTTCTTCTTTTTCCTTAAGATTCCACATGATATCATGTGGAGTGATATCATGTGGTATTTTTCTTTCCCCTTTTGGTTTGCTTCACTTAGAATGATATTCTCTGGGTCCATCCATCTTGCTGCAAATAGCATTATTTCATCCTTTATTTAATGGCAGAGTAGTATTCCAATGCATAAATATACCACAATTTCTTTATCCTGTCATCTGTTGCTACATTATAGGATGCTTCTATGTCTTGCCTGTTGTATATAGTGGTGTTGTGAATATTAGGGTACAGGTCCCTTTTCGAATTGGAGTTCCCTCTGGATATATACCCAGAAGTGGGATTGCTGATTCATACGGTAAGTCTATTTTTAGTTTTTTGAGGCATTTCCATACTGTTTTCCATAATGGCTATACCAAACTGCATTTCCCAGTGACAGTGTAGGAGGCTTTCTTTTTCTCCACAACCTCTCCAGCATTTCTCATTCATGATGGCCATTCTGACTGGTGTGAGGTTATACCTCATTGTAGTGTTGATTTGCATTTCTCTGATAATGAGAAGTATTGAGCATTTTTTCATGTGCCCATTGGCCTTATGTCTTCATTGGAGAAATGCTTGTTTATATCTTCTGCCCATTTTTGGATTGGGTTGCTTGTTTTGTGTTATGAACTTGTGTGAGCTGTGTATATACTCAGGAAATTAGGCCTTTGTCAGTCGCATCATGGGCAGATATTTTCTCCCATCCCGTAGGTTGCCATTTTGTTTGCTTAAGGATTCATTTGCTGTGCAAAAGCCTGTAAGTTCAATTGGGTCCCGTTTGTTTATTTTTTGCTTTTATTTGCATTGCTTGAGTAGACTGCCCTAGGAGAACATTGCTGAGAAGTATGTGAGAGAATGGTTTGCTTATGTTTTCTTCTAAGAGGCTTGTACTATCTTGTCTTATATTTAAGTCTTTAAGCCATTTTGGATTTGTTTTTGTGTGTGGTGTGGGGGAGTGTCCTAACATCATTGATTTGCATGCAGCTGTCCAGTTTTCCCTGCACCATTTGCAGAAGAGACTGTCCTTACTGCAGTGTGTGTGCTTGCCTCCTGTGCTGAAGACTAATTTACTGTAGGTCTGTGTTTATTTCTGGGCTCTGTGTTCTGTTCCATTGATCTATATGTCTGGTTTCATGCCAGTACCACACTGTTTTGATTATTGTATCTCTGTAGATTCATCTGGAGTTGTGGAAGGTCATTCCTCCAGCTTTATTCTTTTTCTTCAATATTGATTTGGCAATTTTGGGTCTTTATGAGTCCATAGGAATTTTAGGATTATTTGTTCTAGTTCTGTGAAAAATGTCCTGGGTAACTCGATAGGGATTCCATTAAATCTGTTGATTGCCTTGAACAGTATGGCCATTTTAACAATATTGATTCTTCCAATCCAAGAGCATAGTATTTCTTTCCATTTCTTTAAGTCATCTTTAATTTCTTTAATCAGTATTTTGTAGTTCTCCATTTATAAGTCTTTCACCTGCTTGGTCAGATTTATTCGTAAGTATTTTATCATTTATTGGTTGTGATTTTAAAGGGGATTGTTTCTTTACTTTCTTTTCTTACTATTTCATTGTTAGTGTAAAAAATGCAACTGATTTGTTCATGCTAATGTATCCTGCCACCTTGCTACATGTTTTTGTATTTCTTCTCTGTCCTTCTTTCATACTCTTCCCTTATGGGTAGTTGATTTTCTTTATTGTTACATTTGTGCTTCTCACTTGTTTTTGCATATCTAATGTAGGTTTTTGATTTATGGACACCATGAGGTTCATATAAGTTGCTTGGTTACAATATCTGATTGTTTTAAAGTGATTGTCATTTAAAGTTATATAAGTTCAAAAAAGACCTGCTCTTTTACTCCCTCTCCACTCCTTTTTTGATTGTATTTTTTCCATCTTCATATGCATCCTATAAGTGTTTATTGTAAGTGTAGTTTTTACAAATTTTGTCTTTTAGTCTTTGTAGTAGCTTGTTTAAGTGTTTGATTCAGAGCCATTTCTCCATTTTTGCCTTTAAAGTGGGATTTCCCCCTTCACATAAGTTCTTACTTCTTGTTCTTTTTCACATAATGAAAACTTTTTAATACTTCTTGTAACGTCAGTTTAGGAATGATGAACTCTTAGTTTTTGCTCATCTGAGATGCTTTTTAATTCTCTTTCAATTCTGATTAATAACTTTGCTGAGTAGGTGGCCTAGATTCCAGGTTTTTTCCTTTGAGTACTTTAAATATATCATGGCTGTTCCTTCTGGCCTGCAGTGACTCTGCTGAAAGCCAGCTGATAGGCTTCCACCATTTGCCTCTCCTCATGACTACAGTGAAACCACAACTGACTGCTAAACAAGCATCAAAAAAAAAAAAAAAAAAGACTGGATCCTAGCAAAAGAAGATCTTCAGTGGAAACACAGAGATGGAACCACAGCAGGATGGTAGGAGGGGCATTCTTATGATATAGGTGGACCCCATATCCCTCACTGTGTGCAAATCACAAGGTGAAGAATAAGTCACAATGAACCTCCAACAGGAGTGGGAATTATAAGCCCAGCATCAGGTTCCCCAGCCTAGGGTTCTGGCATTGGGAGGAGTAGGGGACCCCAGGACAACTGTTTCTTTTTTTAAAAAATTCTTTTTATTTTTTTTATTGAGTTATACTCAGTTTACAATGTTGTGTCAATTTCAAGTGTAGAGCACAATTTTTCAATCATACGCTTATTCATTGTCACATCCTTTTCCACCATGAGCTACCACAAGAACTTGTATATATTTCCATGTGGTATGCAGTATAAACTTGTTTATCTATTCTATATATACCTGTCAGTATGTACAAAATTTGAACTCCCAATCTGTCCCTTCCCACCCTCCTCTCCCCTGGCAATCACAAGTTTGTAATCTATGGCTGTGAGTCTATTTCTGTTTTACATTTAAGTTTATTTGTTTTTTGTTTTTTTTTAAGATTCCACATATGAGCAACATATGGTATTTTTCTTTCTCTTTCTGGCTTACTTCATTTAGAATGACATTATCCAGGGACATCCATGTTGCTGCAAATGGCATTATATTGCCATTTTCATGTCTGAATAGTACACCATCGAATAGGTATATCACATCTTCTTTGTCCAGTCATCTTTCTATGGACATTTATGCTGTTTCCATGTCTTGGCTATTGTAAAGAGTGCTGCTGTGAACATTGGGGTGCAGGTGTCTTTTTGATGTCAGGTTCCTTCTGGATATATACCCAAGAATGGGATTCCTGGGTCATATGTTAAGTCAGTTCCTAGTCTTTTGAGAAATCTCCATACTGTTTTCCACAGTGGCTGCACCAAACTGTATTCCCACCAGCAGTGTAAGAGGGTTCCTTTTTCTCCACAGCCTCTCCAGCATTTGTCATTTGTGGACTTTTGAATAATAGCCATACTGACTGATGTGAGGTGATACCTCACTGCAGTTTTGATTTGCAAATCTCTGATAATTAGTGATATTGAGCATTTTTTCATGTGTCTATTGATCATTTGTATTTCTTCTTTGGAGAATTGCTTGTTTAGGTCTTCTGCCCATTTTTGGATGGGATTGTTTTTTTTTTTTCATATTAAGTCGTATGAGCTGCTTATATATTCTGGAGATCAAGCCTTTGTCAGTTTCATCTTTTGCAAAACTTTTCTCCCATTCTGTAGGTTGTTGTTTTGTTTTGTTTATGGTTTCCCTTGCTGTGCAAGAGCTTGTAAGTTTACTTAGGTCCCATTTGTTTATTCTTGTTTTATTTCTATTGCTTGGGTAGACTGCCCTAGGAGAACATTTTGAGATGTATGAGAGATAATGCTTTGCCTAGGTTTTCTTCTAGGAGGTTTACTGTATCTTGTCTTATGTTTAAGTCTTTGATCCATTTTGAGTTTATTTTTGTGTATGGTGTAAGGGAGTGTTCTAGCTTCAGTGATTTACATGCTGCTGTCCAGTTTTCCCAACACCATTTGCTGAAGAGCCTGTCTTTGTTTCATTATATGTTCTTGCCTCCTTTGTCAAAGATTAGATAATGAAAAGTTTGTGGGTTCATTTCTGGGCTTTCTATTCTGTTCCATTGGTTCATATGTCTGTTTTTGTACCAATATCATGCTATTTTGACTACTGTAACTGTAAAGTATTGTCTGAAATCTGGGAGGGTTATTTCTCCAGCTTCTTTCTTTTCCTTCAGTAATGATTTGTCAATTCTAGGTCTTTTGTGCTTCCATATAATTTTTATTATGATTTGTTGTAGTTCTGTGAAATATGTCCTGGGTAATTTAATAGGGATTGCATTAAATCTGTAGATTGCTTTGAGCAGGGTGACCATTTTAACAATATTGATTCTTCTACTCCACGAGCATGGGATATTTTTTCCATTTTTTTAAGTCTTCTTTAATTTCGTTAATCAGTGTTTGTATAGTTTTCCATGTATAAGTCTTTCACCTCCTTAGTTAGATTTACTTCTGATAGTTTATTAATTTGGTTGCCATTTTAAAGGGAATTGTTTCTTTATTTTCTTTTTCTGTTGATTCACCATTACTGTAAAGAAATGCAACTGATTTTTGAATGTTAATCTTGTAACCTGCTACCTTGCTGAATTCTTTGATTATTTCGAGTAGATTTTATGTGGACCTTTTAGGGTTTTCTATATGTGGTATCATGTCATATGCATATAGTGACACTTTTACCTCTTCTTTTCCAATCTGGGTCCCTTTTATTTCTCTCTCTTGCCTGATTGCTGTGGCTAGGACTTCCAAGACTATATTGAATAGGAGTGGTGATAGTGGCCAGCCTTGTCTTGTCCCAGATTTTAGTGGGAAGATTTTGGGCTATTCACCGTTGAGTACTATGGTGGCTGTAGCTTTTACTATGTTGAGATATGTTCTCTCTATACCCACAATGGTGAGAGTTTTTATCATAAATAGGTGTTGAATTTTATCAAAAGCTTTTTCTGCATCTATTGAGAAGATCATTTTTGTTCCTTCCTTTTGTTGATGTGAGTATTACATTGATTGATTTGTGTATGCTGAACCATCCTTGTGTCCCTGGGATGAACCCCACTTGATCATGATGTGTACTCTTTTTAATGTGCTGTTGGATTCTATTTGCTAGTATTTTGGTATGGATTTTTGCATCTATGTTAATCAGTGATAATGGTCTGTAATTCTATTTTATTTTTGGTGGTGGCATTGCTGGTTTTGGTATCAGGGTGATGGTGGCTTTATAGAATAGGTTTGGGAATACTCCCTCTTGTTCAGTCTTCTGAAAGAGTTTGAGGAGGACTGGTATTAGTTCCTCTTTGTATGTGTGGTAGAATTCCATTGTGAAGCTGTCCAGTCCTGGACATTTATTTGTAGGGAGGTTTTTTTATTGTTAATTCAATTTCATTTCTAGTGATCAGTTTGTTCAAGTGGTTAGTCTCTTTTGATTCAATCTTGGTGGACTGTATGTTTCCAGAAACTTGTCCATCTCCTGTAGGTTATCCATTTGGGTTCCATACAGTTTTTCATAATATTCTCGTATGATACTCTGTATTTCCATGTTTATTGGTTGTAATTTCTCCATTTTCCTTTCTTATTTTGCTTATTTGTGCTCTCTTTTTTCTTCTTTGTAAGTTTGGCCAGAGGTTTGTCAATTTTATTTACTCTTTCAAAAAACCAGCCTTTGGTTTGGTTGATTTTTTTCTATTTTTTATCTCTATTTTATTTATTTTCTCCCTGAGTTTTATTATTTCCTTCCTTCTGCTGACTTTTGGGTGTTTTTGGTCTTCTTTTTCTAGTCCTTTTAGCTGGTGGATTATATTGTTTACTTGAGATTGTTCTTCTTTTTTAAGGAAGGCCTGTATTGCTGCAAATTTCCCTCTTAGCATTCACATTGCTGCATCCCATAAGTTTTGTGTGGTTGTGTTTTCATTTTCATTTGTCTCAAGGTATTTTTTAATTTCAACTTTGATTTCCTCAGTGATCCATTGGTTTTTTAATAGCATGTTGTTTAATTTCCATGCTTTCCTCTTTTTCTTCTTTGTTTCTCTGTATTTGATTTATAGTTTCAATGGCATTGTGATCAGTAAAGATGCTTGAGATAATTTCTTAAAGTCGTTGAGGCTTCTTTTGTGCCCAAGTACATGATGAATCCTAGAAAATGTTCCATGTGAACTTGAAAAGAATGTATATCCTATTTTTGGGGAGTGCAATACTCTGAAAATACCCAACAAATCTAATTTTTCTATTGTATCATTTAATTTCTCTGTTGCCTTCTTTATTTTCTGTCTGGAAGATCTGTCTAGTGATGTTAATGTGGTGTTAAAATATTCCAACAATGATTGTATTCCCATCAATTTCCTCCTTTATCTCTGTTAGTAGTTGTTTTACGTACTTAGGTACTCCTATGTTGGGTGCGTATATATTAATGATTGTAATGTCCTCATCTTGTATTACTCCTTTAATCATTATAATATGTCCTTTTTATCTTTCTTTATGGCCTTTGTTTTAAAGTCTACTTTGTCTGAAATCAGTACTGCAACACCTGCTTTTTTTGGCTTTTCCATTTGCATGGAATATCCTTTCCATCCTTTCACTCTCAATCTATATGTGTCCTTCTCCCAAAAGTGTGTCTCTTATATGCAGCATATTGAAGATTCTTGCTTTATTATCCAGTCTGCCACTCTACGTCATTTGACTGGAGCATTTAGTCCATTAACATTTACAATAATTAATGATAGATGAGTATTTATTGCCATTTTAAACTTATTTTTGCATTTGATTTAGCATTTTCTCTTTGTTACTTTCTTCTTCCTTTTGTGATTTGGTAAGTTTCCTGTGTATTATCTTGGATTTCATTTAGTTTGTTTGACTCACTTGTAAGCTTTTAGCTTGTGGTTACCCTTTTTTGTAAGTCTATTAACCTATTACTGTAAATGTTTGTACTAAACAGATAGTAATATTAGCTCAAACCCATCCTACCGAGAACACATATTTTTTTAAAGAAGAAAGAAAAACAAAATACTGTATGTTCTCCTGCTTCCCTCTCCCACTCTTAATGATTTAGATGTCTCCTTTTACAATTTTATATTTATTCTATTTGTAATTCATAGCAGTCATCTCCTTTCCAGTTCTGAGTTTCTCATTTTTGTAGCATCCTGCTTCTTTTCTATTTAGAGTAGACCTGTCAATATTTCTTTTAGCATGGGTTTAGTGTTGTTAAACTCTTAGTTTTTGCTCATCTGTGAAGTTCTTTATCTCTCCTTCTATTCTAAAGGATAGCCTTTCTGGATAGAATATCCTAGGCTGCATATTTTTTCATTCAGGAATTTGAATATATCTTGCCACTCTCTTCTGGCCTGTAGTGTTTGTGTAGAGAAATCAACTGAGAGCTTTATGGAGGTTTCCTTATAACTCACATTTGTTTTATCTCTTGCTGCCTTTAGGATCATTTCTTTATCCTTCAGTCTGGCCATCTTGATTAGGATGTGTCTTGGTGTGAGTCTGTTTGGGTTCTTCCTGTTTGGGACCCTCTGAGCCTCCTGTACTTAGATATCTGATTCCTTCTTTAGGTTTGGGAAGTTTTCAGTCATGATTTCTTCAAATACCTTTTCAATCCCGTTTGTTCTTTCTTCCCCTTCTGGAAACTCTATTATGCATAGATTAGCGTGCTTTGTATTATCCCATATGTCCCTTTATTGTTTCCATTGTTTTTTATTTGTTTTTCTCTCAGCTGTTCTGATTGGGTGGTTTCTGTTGTCCTGTCTTCTAGGTCACTTATTCATTCCTCTGCATTATCTAGCCTGCTATGTACAGCTTTTAGACCACTTCTCATTTCAGCCAATGAGTTTACCAAATATACTTGGTTCTCTTTATAGTTTCTATTATGTTTTTGACATATTTTATATCTCTAAACACTATCTCTTTTAGTTCCTTCAGTACTTTGATCACTTCTTTCTTTGAAATCTTGATCTAGTATGCCATCAATGTCTATTTCCTTGATTGTGCTTTCAGGGGATTTCTCTTGCTTTTTTAATTGGGAGTGGTTCCTCTGCTTCTTCATATTGCTCATACCTCTCTGGCACTGTGACTTAAGGAGTATCAGTTATCTATTGTGGTCCATAAGGAGTGTATTTATTTATCTACCTAAAACCTATGCAGGAATAAAACAGATTATTTCACTTCTTTGTCTTTCGAAGAAGGTGATGTTCTGTCTGCATTAAGCAGGTGCTCTGGTTGGCTGAGTGGGTCCGTAGATGTGAGTTTTGGTGTATTTGTTGGAGAGAGTGAGCTACGAGCATTCTTCCACTCCTCCATCTTGCTTCTAAACTCCAATATCATGTGTTTTTATAGCGAGAGGTATTACAGTGTTGAAAGCAGGGCTTGGTTCAGTTAAAAATGAGCTCAGGGCATGAGGAATGAGACATCCTCCATCCTCTCCCCTCCTAGGGTGAAACATGACTGTCAATTTTGAAAAGATAGTCACAGTCCCTAACTAGCCCAGCTCAACTAGTGTATGTTAACAGGAGCAGCACCACCAGAGGCATTGGATACCCAAGTATATTGCAGTCTTAAAGATCTCTTGGAAAATTTTTGTTCGGTTTTGGTTTTTTGTTTTTCTTAAAATGTGGGGCATACTACTAGTATAGAGGGAAAAATAGTTGTCAGGAAATGTTTTTTTCATATAACAGTTTCATTGCAATTTTGTTCACACACCATGAAGTCCACCCATTTAAATGGTACAATTTGGCGGCTTTTAGCATATTCACAGTGGTGCAACCATCATTATTCCAGAATGTTTTCATTACTTCAAAAAGAGCTGTGGAAATGAATGACCCATCCAACCCTCCCCAGTTCTAAAGAAGTTTCTTGGCTGTTCCTGAGCATATATTAACTTGTTACATTCCATGAAAAATCTGGGGGGAATTCTAATCAGAATTGCATTGGATCTATATATTAGAATGGGGAGAATTAATGTCTTTATGACATAAACTTTTTCTATCCATGAGTATAACTGCGACCCTATCTTTTTATCTCTGTAGAGCGTGGCTCATGGGAATTCCTTACTAATTGTTGGGTCTGTGAATGATGAGATTATATACATCATTAGTTGTGACTGTAGCCTTTCACAGAAGAGAAAACTAACCTCAGTGAAGCCAAGTGCCTCCCTGATGGTCAGAAAGAGTGACAGCCAGTGCTGGAGTGATCCAGTGGACTTGGTGCTTGCAACCATTGTTCTCTCCCTCCTACAGCTAAGGAGATTACAGAGTTCTTTTAATTTTTTTAATGGTGTTGCTTTTATTTTTATTTATTTATTTGTTTCTTAAATTCTAATTTTTTATTGAAGTGCAGTCAATTTACAATGTTTGTTTCAGGAGTACAGCAGTGATTCAGTTATATTTATGCATATGTATGCATATAATTTTCAGAGTGTTTTTAGTACAACTCATTACAAGAAATTGAATATAGTTCCCTGTGTTATACAGTAGGTCCTTGTCATTTATTTATTTTATATATAGTTATGTGTATCTGTTAATCCTAAACTCCTAATCTGTCCCTCCCCCCTTTCCCACCTGCTGACCACAGTTTTCTATGCCCATGAGTATTTCTAGCAGCATCCTTTTTGCTAGTAATATATGCTGGTTGGTTGCCTTCACTTTCATTAATTCCAACTTATCTGTAGGTGTTTTTCTTCTGGTGGGCCTGCATGTGGTTTGCACACGTGTTCATAGAGATCTGTATTTGGAAGAACTCCAGGCCTCGTGTAGTGCCTGGCACAGAGCTCCCGCTGAGCTCATGCTTCAACTGGGAAAAAACATAGTAAAGTTTGGAATTTCCAGTACAATTTAGACTTCTGGGTTTCTGTAACCTACGCTTAGCCCACCTTAATGTTGGCTGCACCTGTAGTGGATCATTTGATGGAACTTCATGGTATGGTGGTGTAGAGACAGGGCTTCCTTTTTTCTAACACTCACTCTCCTGGGCCTCCCAGATCCTCCCCCAGCAGCACTCAGGGCTGGCTTGGTGCTGCACTGAGGCAATATTTGTTAATAAGTCCCTTTCCTCATCTCTTCTGAGACTCCAGTTCCTTCTCTGCACAGTGAGAGCTTGGACTAGATAAGGGCTTTTTGGTTTCTTTTAAACCCATGTCTCCTTTTGAGAAACCAAGAACTCAAATCCCTCTCCCACCCTAACTCTTCAGATTTTGATACGTCCTCCAAGGGGTGACACAGCTATTTGTGGAAAGTTGATGTGATTTTGGTTCTTTCCAAGTGGTGCAGAAAAGACTTCAGAGATTTATTTCAGGGAGGGGGCAGGAGAGGGACAGTATGTCAAACTTTTTGGTATAAGCGCTGGAGCAGGGGCTTTGGTTTAAATACAGCCTCTGATGTGGCCTCTCTCTAATCTTGCATAATGTGATAAACCTCTCTTTTCCTCTGTTTCTTCATGTGTCAAGTTGGAGTGATATTATTTTAGGTTTTCGTGAAACAATACACACATAAGCCATTTGTGTCTCAGTAGAAATCTGACCTGCTAGAGAATCAGGGATTTCTTCAAAAAAAAAAAAAAAAAAAAAAAAAAAAAAAAAAACTTGTCCATAGCAATCTGTTTATGTGTAATTTGAATTTCCTGGAGTGTGTGGGTTGAGACTAAATTTCATCATGGGACAGGTGGTGCCTGGGTCTGTGTGCCCCAGATTGCCCCCTCCTCCCCAGTCCTCTTCCTCTCAGTCCAGGATGAAGTTTCTGCCATTAAAATTACACAGAGTTCTTGTGGATAGGGTTTTTAATTTTATTGTTTCACTGGGGAGGGCTGCTGTCATGATTTCCGTGGTCAGGTTTTGGTGACCTGAAGGCTATGCAATTGAGGGTTCATATTTAAGAAAAAGAAAACAAAGTTACAAATACAACATTAGACCTAGGGTGGTGGCAGGGGCTCTTGGAAGTGGGGACGATTAGCTTTGTTAGCTTCAGGTGCAGTGGCCTCTGGCCATGAGGACCCATCCTTGTGCTCTGGAGTTGGAGGGACCAGTAGGTTCAGTGGGAATGTTTACTGAGTGTATATCATAGGCTGTGCATTGTCCTATTTGTACTGTGTGTTCCTTATTTAAGACAGTGAGCTCATTTAATCTCAATAGCCTCTTTAAAAAATTAGACTTTTTATCTTGAGATGTAATGAAGATTCCCATGCAGTTGTAAGAGCTGATACGGAGACAGCCTATGTACTCTTTGCCCAATTTTCCTTAATGTTTCCATCTTGCAAGGTTGGGGTACAATTCATTATTGACTCACTAACCCTTTGAGGTTTGTGTTATTACTCCCATTTCTATTCGTGATTAAAGTGGGGTTTAGAGAAGCCCACAGGCCTTCCCAGGTCACCCACATGGTTATTGTAGAGTCGGGAGGGAAACGGGCTTGGGATTTCCAGACAGTACCATTATGATTGTGGCAGGGAGCAGCATTCACTGCTTGTTTATTCATTCATTCAACAAACATTTATTGAGTACCCTCTGTGGGTAAGATGCTTTCATATGGTTATCTAATTCTTCAGCAGTACTGAGAATCAGCTAACATTTTCTTTTTTCATCTGTGAAAATTAACTCTCAGAGGTCAAAAAACCTCCCAAAGGAAATACAGCTCATAAAGGAGGGATTAGTAAATTTGTACATCCCCCCTTTTTATGCAGGTGGTAACCTAGGCGTTTTGCATTTGCAATCTGCCTTGATCTAGATATATTCTTGTAAGGCAAGGTTTGTTTTTTGTTTTGTTTTGTTTTGTTTTTATTTGAAGTATAGTCAAGTTTAGAATGTTGTGTTAATTGCAATGTTTTTTCTTTTTAATTTTTAATTAATTTTTATGGGGTAATTAAGTTTATTTTTTGTTTCATTTTTTTATTGGAGATACTTGGGATTGAACCCAGGACCTCGTGCATGCTAAGTATGTGCTCTACCCCTGAACTGTACCCTCCTCCCCAGGGCGAGTTTTCTTATCCATTATTTTGCAGCATAGGAGTTCAAGTAAATTGGAGGTGAAATCCAGATCTTTCGATCCCACTGTGGTTCTTTTCATTATATTCTGCTGAGGGGTGTGGAAGCAGTTCCTTTGTTCATTCATTTATTCAGCATTTTTGAGCATCAGGGCCTGGCTAGATGTTGGAAACAGAAAACAAGAAATGACCCTTTTCTGCAGGGGCTGGAAGAAAGAGCAGGATAATGTGATCCTAGCTACGGTAGCCATGAGCAGACTCTGTGGACAGACTGCACCCCCAGGTTTGCTTGGGCTTCCCTTGACTTCTGGCTGGTACACACAGGTCACCGCATCCCAGAGGGGCCTGCAGCCCACAGCATAGCGTGTACCTCAGTCTCCTCTCCCCTCTTGGCAAAGCCTGCAACATGAGCATTGCTGACAACGTGCAGTGTGCTGAGGACCACCAGACTCTCCCCATGGTGGTCCAGCACGTGGGGATTATCTTGGAGGAGAATCTCTTATGCATCTATAAACAGATATCCTCAGTGAGCCAGGTCAGGGTGTGCGGCTTCCAGCAGTCATTCTGTATCTGCTACAGGTACCACTACCCACAGAAGAATGAGTGGGTAGACTTCAAGACCCACCAAAGGGTCATGGGCCTCGTCACCATCACAGACCGCTTGGCCAAGGACTGGCTGCAGATCGAGGAGCTCCCTGTGCAGAGGAGATGTGTGGGAACATGCAGGACGATTCGTGGCTCTTCATCTTTGTGCTGAAGGGCGAGCTTGCCGAGCAGCTGCGCACTGATTTGTCCTTGTACCCCAGCTACGAGGACTGTGGGACGGTGGAGAAGAGGACTAAGGAATTTATCGAGTCACTCTTCATCGTGCTCGAGTCTGAGCACCTAGACAGGGCCACCAACAATTTTGGGGACAAGATCCCCCTCCTCTGCATCCCATTTGAGAATAAGGACTTGGTAGGACTGGACACAGACAGCAGGTAAGCCTACGTGGAGTCCTGGCCGCCCTGGCTGTGTGCCTATGTTGCTTTCCTACATCCAGAAAGGGATCAGCAAGAAGGGGAGCTGTCTTGCAGCCAAGGGGGGAGGGAGATGCAGCCTGACGGTTTTCATAGTTTTAAAAATGAATTCATCTTTAGTTCAGAGAGATCCATTTAGGGTTAGTTTGGATACTTACTCCCCCTTTCCAACCAAGACCCCTGGTGGGACCCCTGGAGTTGCTGTCCAATAGGGTAGCCACAGCCAAAGAGGCTGGGAGTGCTGGGGAGGAGGCTGGTCTAAGATGAGACGTGCAGAAGGTCAAATGGACATCAGACACTGAGACTTGTCTAGAAAAAAGAATGTAAACTATCTTGATAGTTTCTATATTTACTACATGTCAAAATGATACTATAATACATATTACATTAAATTAGATCTGTTCTTAGAATCACTTTAAAGTGTTTGTTTTTCTACTTTTTTAAATGTGGCAACTGGAAAACTTTCTTTGTGTGACTCTCATTGCATTCCCATTGTCCTGGGACAGTTTCGTCCATTTGATGTATAGGTTAGGGGCTGAATCCCTAGACGCAGCAGATCGAGGCACTAGCTGAGCTGGGGCTGGAGCCCATGTCTCCTGCCTCCCAGGCTGTTCTTCCTGCCCGACAGCCAGCATGCCAGGTAGGACATCAGAAACACTGCCAGGGATTTCCGAAGGAGTTCCTTACACAGGGGAAGGCGTGTCACGGAGTATGGGACAGAGGATGGAAAAGTTCATTCTTACTTTGTCCCTGTGATTAGGTCAGTGGCCCCACTTTGCCCCGGAATTGCAGACGAGCTCTTCTGGGCCATCTGCCCCCTCCGCCACCCTCTGCTCTGCTTCCCTGTGTGGCCATCATGCCGTCCCTCGGGCAGAAGAGGGCGAGATGCCTTTGCTGAGAGGTGGCCCTCCTTTGCTGCGGAGAGTGAGGGAAGCTGTGTTCTCTGGCCTCGGGCCTCGGGCCCTGAGTCTGCTCTCCCCACACTGGAGAGCACGCAAAGCGGTCTCATAGGTGACAGTTGGTGGTCCTTGCACATCCTACCGGGCCCGCTGTAGAGTCGAGGCTCCATAATTCTTGGACTTATCTAAGGTCAGACCATACTTTCTGGGTTTTGGTAAGTTAGAGGAGAAGACACCAGAGAACTGACAAAAAGAATGTCCCGGCCAGCCCTGCGAGTGAAAGGCACAGGGGACCAGAGTCCCACCTGCGTGTGGTGCCTGGCGGGCTCTGGATGAATTTTCAGTTCCTCCCCGGACATGCCTCTATGGCTTAAGGAAATGGCGAGACATGTTGTGGCCATGATGTGTACTTGTCCTCACAGGGCTCTGTGATCTACACACCTCCCTTCTGCTCCTTGGGGATGAGGTGTCACGTTTAGGGTCCTGGGCACTGCTGAGGGCACAGCTGCCAGCACCAGGCCACTACCAGGCTGGCTCTGTTCACCTCAACTGTCACCTCCTGCTGAGCCCCCAGGCGTTAGGCGAGAGAGGTACATCGGTGATGCACTAAGGTGGGGCTGCTGGTGCACACAGTGCTGCAGCGTCAGCAGGGACCACCTTCTCCCCCTGGACAGACTGGTGGGTGAGCAGTGGAAGCCTGGAACCCTGCTCCAGCCCCCTGGCCAGCGCCTCCTCTTTTGTCATAGGAGGCACTGGTGACATTTTTTCTCAGCAACTGCTTGGCTATGAGTCTGCGGACCCACCGGAAATTGCCAGCTTGTTTTTGCCTTTTGAAGTCTGTCCTCGGGATTTGGCGGAGGAGCTAGTTTCAGGACAGTGTGCTTAGTGCATAGTGATTGACACTGTCACCATTGTTTACCCAGAACCTCGTCTACCAGGCACAGCTCTGGGCATCAAAATACAGCAGCACATTAAATCTCCCTCCTGTTGGATCTGTCTGTTCTGGTACCAGAAGCGCTCGGCCAGCATCTGAACGTCAGTGAGATAACGCAGCCAGTGAGCTCCAGTCAAACACGTTCTCCTCCCATCACTTTTACTCCATTGTTGCTTTTATTCCATAGTCATCCAAATTTTAAAACAATGCTTTGTTGCAGGAGCAGAGCCTAATTCTCTCCTGCTACTCTTGGTGGGAGTGAGCAAAACTGTCAAGCCTGAAATGTGACCAAGTATTGTAGATCAAAAGCTGTCGAGGTGCATGTAGGTGGATTTTTGGTTTGGGGAGCTGACGACGTTGGGGCCCCCATAGCAGTGATGCTCCCCTCAGGCCCCTGGCTTCCCCGGAGCAGGAGGTGAGGGTGGGTCGCACTCTCCCCCATCTCTAGCCTCATCACACTCACGTAAATTCTTATATTCATGCTGTCAAAATTATTTTGGTTGTTGTGTATTTCTAACTTTTGCTTGTTTCTCTTTTCCTTTTACTCTTGTACCACCCTGTGAGTGTGCTGTTGGGTTTGAAAAGGTGGGTTGTGCACACCCTGCATTGGAAATACCTACATTTCACTTCATGCTGCCTCCATCGCTTTAAAAAGCAAAAACTTAACAGCTGCCTTGATCCATTTATTATCCTAGTCATCCTATTATTTTCTAAAATTTTGGAATTTTTGCTTTGTTAACACATCACGCACTGGTGTTTGATACCTGTTAAAATCCTTGCTTGGAGGAGCCTGTTTGGTCCTCCTTATATTGGTGACAAATGAGCCATTATTAATTTTGCTTGTTTGTGTGTTTTGAGGAAGTGAGATGCGAATTGATTTAGGTGGCTTCTGAGGGAAGTTTTTCATGGGTATTTTCACTTGGAAAGTCAAAGTCTACAGTACCTTGCTTGATTCTGGCTTTTACTCGCACGCGGTTCCTGGCCGTCGCTGTGTAATGAATCTGACTGAGCTTCTGGGCCGGCGGTCAGTGGGGAGGACGTGGCCGGCTGGTGGGGTTAGCAGCCCACAAGGGGCACTGTTGGAGGAAGCAGTTTTCTTTTGATTTTGCCTTCCCCATCCCATTTATTTTACTTTGCTTTCATAAAGGAGCAGAAGCGGGTCTAAAATCCATGTCACTCTTTTGTTCCCTTTATGACACTGGTTTCTCTGAAAATCAGGAAAATGTGGCCTTCTGCTAAGTAGCTGGCTCACTTGGAGCTGGTGGACACAGGGACTGCTAACGGGGACCGTAGCTTCCTCTCTGCTTCAGCCAGTGGGCATTCAGAGCCGGGTCTGTGGTTTGCTTAAGCAGCTGTGCAGGCCACCCTTCACCGGCCTTTACTTTTAACCAATGTTGGCAGTAAAGAGCTGACTCTGTTTCAGCTGACGTCCACCACTGACGGCCGTGTCGTTAGTTTGCGGTAGTGAGTCTCCAACACCCCAGTCAGCCGTGAAGGGAGATGCTTTGACCGACCTAGGACCTTGGATTCTCACCCCCACCCTGGTTCATCTCACCCAGGGGAAGGTTTGGGCCACCACTGTCATGCTGGCCATGAGGCCTTGTTTCTCCTTTCATGCTCTGGTCCAAATGTCGACACTTCACCCTTCACTGACTTGGTCTCGCTTGAGACAGGCCAGACATTCTGAAAGAGTCCATCACATTCTCGAGGGGAACAGCACAGAAGTAAGTCTCGCAAGTAGAAGGAGTCTAGGCTGTCCGGGTTGGCAAATGCAGGCTGGGATCTGTGATTGGTGGGCTGTGCCCTGGACACAGGCCTTTCCCGTGGCTCCCGAGAGCCCAGGGGTCTGAGTGAGGACAGCCGTGCCTGGGTTCCTCCATCCTCATCTGCTCACTGGCAAGTGTGTTTGCTTATTAGGAACTCCCCCAGACCTCGGGTCCTTCAAAGTTCAGACCACGGGAGAACCTTGAGTCCCTTCTCCTGGGCCTCCTGTGTGAGAATCCAATGCCTTCTGAGGTGACCGGTGGCAGGAGATGCCTCCCCTCCAGGGAGCTCCCTTCGGAGGTCTGTGACTCAGTGCACCTTGCTGTGAGCTTGTGGGGTTCCGGCCGTGGTCTCTGCAGAACCACACTTGAGATGAGCTTAGCGACGGAAATGACAGGACTAATATTCCAGGCCAGGGCTGGAGGGAGGGTACAGGTGAAATTGAATGTGACTTCAAACACCTAGGTGGGTGCTGGGTCTGTTACTAAAATGGGGAGCCTGCGAGGTACCTGCCAGGAATCGAATTCCAGAGTAAATGGTGGACATGAGGCATTTTTAAGATGCCATTTGTCATCGAAGTTAGGACTTCAAAGAGGCACTGGGTCTATGAGCCTGGGTCTGAGGTGAAGGAGCCAGACTAGAGATACACGTTGGGAGTTGTCATTCTTAGCTGGTGTTCACAGCCGTGCACGTGGATTAGCTCATCTTGAGAGGTGCAGGCTAAGGCTGAGGGGGGACAGGGCTGTGCCTGGGTTGGAGGAAAGCCCAGACCATGCAACTTTGGTGTGTCAGTCAGCGGCGTTTGGGATTTTCAGGGCAATGTCATTTATCCTTAAGGGGCCGGGGGGTGGGCAGGGCCAGCCAGGAAGAAATCTGAAGGGAGGGTTGTGGCCACGTGTGCGTGTCTTGGGACGATGTAGAGGCTGCAGGGTCCGGGAGGGGAGGGTCATTAGAAGCTAGAGTTGGAGTGGGGAGTGGGGAGAAGGTAGTCACACTCACTTGTGAGGAAGGGAGGGAGGCCAAGGGAGTCCCCACCCTACCGGACTTGCTTTCCCATGAACAGAAGGCAATCAGACAGAGGATCTGAGGTGAGAAGATATGGGCGCTGGGAGAGGAGCCAACCTGGTGAATGGTGCTTGGACAGTTCTGGAATAGTCTCCCTGCAAATAGAGTTAAAAAAAGTCAGACTCTTAAGAACAGTGATAGTGACTGGGGAGGAGACAGTTCTTTTTCTGGCCTCCTAAGGGTAAGGCATGTATCCGGGGATATACAGAAGATTCGGGCAGTCTATTCTGGGGGCATTATCCTTACCAGGGGGAACAGTGCAAGATTAAAGGGGGAGAAGGGCAGTGGAGGGAAACTAGCCAGGCTCCGTGTCAGGTACCAGTTGGCAGCCCTACTTGAGTGTTGCATTCACCCCCATGCCTCGCAGGTGGGCGGTGGCAGCCCCCTTTTGCAGATTGGGAAGCCTTCTCAGAGGGGTTAAGGTATTGGTCCATTTAGCGGCCAGTAAATGCTGTAGCAGGATTCAAGCAGGGCCTTGTCAGACTTCAAGGGCATGTTTTCTCTACTAATTCTGTACCTCCGTGTTGTACGTGGAATGGTGAAGTGGGTCAGTTTTGGAGCCTTTCAGAAAAAGTGCAATTTAAGTGCCTCAGGACTGTTTCACAAAGCTCAGTGTTCTTTGATTGTTCTGAAGCACCTCAGTGATTTTCGCCCCACAGAGGTAAGGTCTTACTCCTTTGACGATGACGTGGTTGCAAATGACGTACAGGTGCAAAACCAGACTTAGCATCTTCTGAAGGGAAACTCTCCAGTTCTCCCTTTCTTCCACGGGATGTAACTGTGCTGCAGCGTAGGCCTGAGATTTCCATATGGACTGAGGGTTTGATATCCAAAGTTAGCATAAAACGGTCAGATGAAGAAAATCGAAGTTGACAATTTATTTTTGGGTTTCATTAGACAAGATATACTATCAGTTAGTGGCCCATATAGCGAATGAAATTGAGTACAGAACATTGCATTTGTTACTTTCTATTTAGAGTTCTCTTACAGCATAAGTTTGCCTGCTTTGGAACATCAGCTCCACCACCAGGGCGCCTGTCTTTGTGTTGGTGTGATTGCATTTACACAGTGAATGTAATCTGGGCTTCCTCAGCCCCAAACACTCCAGTGCAGAATCACGGGCTGTAGCCATCTCTTAGTCACGCAAATACTTCTAAAATTATATGATGCCAGAAAAGAAAGAAGAGAGAGAGATTGCCTTTAGCAAAATTCCTTTCAATTCTAACTGCAAACTGTTGTTAAGTAGCTCTGGTTTCCTTTGGATATGAATATATACATTTCTTTGCATGTAACCTGGGTTTTAGACTAGAACATCAAGCTCTTGCTGTCCACAGGCCACAAAAATAGTAGCCAAATTGCACACGTGTGAAATATTTTATTCTTTTTTCTGAGAAAGAATCCTTGAATTTGGGATTTGGGCTGTGATTTTTGCTTTTTGCTTCTCCCACCCCTCTTGTAATCTCTCACTCCTTCCCACGTGGCCTCCAAGATTTAGTGGCCTCAAAGGAGCAGGCAAACACCCAGTTTGTCACCATGCAGTGCTGCCGAAGAGGGAGACCAGCCAAGACCTAAAGGACATTATCAGAGAGGACTTCCTGGAAGAAATGGGCTCTACATTCATTTGTGAGTACAGAGTAAGTGTCAGCCAGGAGAAGGAGTCAAGAGGGTTGTTCAGGTGGCAGGAGCAGCCGGGCAGATGCCTGGAGGCTTGTGGGTGGGGACTCGGGGAGAGTGCCCTGTGTGGTCCAGGGTTGTGGGTGCCCCTGCTGGGGAGGACACTGGGGAGGGCCTGGGGTGGAGGGCTTTCGAAGAGCTTGGGTTTTACTAGAACTGACACAGGAGACAGTGAAGTGTGTCAGCAGGAAGTGACCCTCAGGACTAGTACTCCTGGTTTTGCTTCTGGTGTTCTACAGAATGAAGGGTTCGGGACGGGGGATAGCAGCTCTGTCTGTACCTTGAGACCCAACCCTTCATTAATTTATTCATAACTTGTGCCCTTCTGAGTGTGTAGGGGAGAGGGATGGACCCACTGTAGTAAGCAAATCGTACTTGCCTCTTGCGAGCTTAGCTGTTTCAGAAGTTGACCCAGCATAGAATCTTCTAGGAACACAGCAGGGACACCTAACTAAAAGTGCGGGGGTTGGAGGCAGGGAAGGCTTCCTTTACATACAGTGAAAATGAGCCTGGAGGCAAGTGGGAAGAAGCAGGTGGTCAGGGGGGCCCTGAGGTCACTGGGGACCTGGGTACTGCAGTGTGGCTGGGCAATTAGGGGCAGGGGGGGCTAGAACTCTACTAGGGAACCCCTGAAGGGCTGGAATCAGGGGAGTGATGTAATCATATTTGTGTTTTGGGAAGGCTGCTCTGGCTGTGTCTGTGTGTGTGTGCAGTTGGGAACAAGGGGAGGGTGCCACCAATTGAGAGGGTCATTAGAATACATTTCACAGGCTGGGAGATGAACAGTGGGAGAGGGGTATCGGGGCTGCCTGGGGACGGCAGGGGCAGTGCAGATGCAGTATCTCCTTATGGGGAAGGCTTGTTAGCGGGGCCGCCCTAGCAGCACCTTGTGGCTGGAAGAAAACAGATGGAGGCCGCCAGGTGGACTATTCTCTTCTCTCCTTCCCTGCCTTCTGTGATGATCTTTGCTCAGCCAACATTTGGAACAGAAGAGCTAAGTTCCAGGGTAGCCCAGGAGTTTGTTGAGCTCGTTCGAGTGTGCTCTGATAGGATTTATGTGTGTGTTGAGATCTGCACATTCACTTAGCTAGAAACGCCCCGTCTTTTGCATTTCCATAGGGGTTTTTATTCTCGACAAAAATTGCTTTCTTGGTGAGAGGAAATTGAATACAGCTACTGTTTTTCTCAAAAACAAAATCTTATCTTTAAAGAAACTTTATATTCAAATAATAGGAATATTTAAAAATGGTAAAGAAAGTACTTTGGTGTAATTTCTTTGGTTTCTGAGTTAATGTGGAGTTAGAGCCTTTGCATTACTTTATAGCACATCCATGTCAGTATTTAAAGAGCTGTTAGTGAGCGCCCCAGGCCCCACCTCTCAAAGCATCACTAAAGCTTGCTCTGAAATAGTGAGGTCATAAAGGTCTTTTTTGCAGAATCCAAAAGTTGGTTTATAATATGCAGCATAGCTCTCTTTATAAAATAACAAAAGGCTCAAAATTAAGAAATTGGAACATACTTGATTTTTTTTAAAAGCTGAAACATAAACATTTTTGTGCTAATGTTGCGACTGGAAATTTTGGAAAGAAAACTCCTACAGTAATATTATGTATGTGAAATACATATATGCATTTCATGTTTGAAAAATAACTACGCAGTATTTTTCGAAGTCAGGACCATTCCAGCTCAGATACTGGCAGTGATCGTTCCTGGTTTTCAATGGCAGAGTCTAAATTTGCCTTTTTTTTTTTTTTTTGTAGTGAGAGGGTTGAGTAGTGCTTTGCCAGCATGCTTTCAGGGCAATTTTGGGGCAGATGTCGTGCACCAGCAGTGAGACATTTCTGTGCATTTTACTTTCTGGACATCACCTGGCCGGGATGCTTTAGGACTCCCTGGTCCATCACCATTTGTCCTGGAGCTGTCAGAGACAGTGAATGACTTTCTGTGGCTTGGAGGTAAGGTGATCTGATGCAGATGATCAGATGTGTAGTTAAAGTGCTGTTACTTGAAATAAGAGGAAACCTAGAAAAATGGCTCTAAAATACAGGATGAGGGAGGAGAATTGTCTGAGCTGCCTGCAGTGGGGAAACTTCTCAGGTGACTCCCTCACTATGTATCCTGTCACACTCCCTCACAGCCCTGCACAGCAGTCCTTCTGAAGCAAGCATGCACTTTCTAAGAAACGCGCTGAATTTCCTTGTGCCTCTGTTTGTTGGCCTTTTTTAAAAGCACATCTTGCCCTTTGCTTAAATGCCATCCCTGTTAGTCACCTCTGACACATATTGTTCCAGACCTCATCCATATATAGCTGCTAAATTGATGAACAGAATGTAGTATCTCCATGTAGTGGAATATTATTCAGATATAAGAATGAAAAAAATGAAAAAGAAAAAAAAGGGGAAGATGAAAACAGTCACCTGCTCTTGGAACTCCACCCTGACTGCTCAACCCGCCCTTTTCCCTTTGAATCCCCACCCCTTATGCTCCACTCTACTCTTTTTGATAGTACTTACCACCTTCTGATAAACTTTAATATTTTCAAAAAAAACAAAAGAAGAAGATGCAGATACCACTTCAACATGGACAAGCCTTGATAACAGCATGTTAAGTGAAAAGAACCAGACACAAACGGCCACATATTGTTGATTTCAGTGATCTGAAATGCCCAGAATAGGCAAATGCAGAGGCAGAGAGCAGGTGTTGGTTGCAAAGGGCTGGGCGGAGGGGGGGGTGGGGAATGACTACTAATGGACAGGGGGTTTCTTTTGGGACGATGGAGTGTTCTGGAAATAGATTGTGGTGAGGACTGCACAACCATGAGTGTGCAGAAGACTGCTTAGCGCTGTCTCTGGGAGTTCCTGTTGTTGGGGTGGCTTTATTTTGTTCTCACCCTGCAATGTGAAGAGTCATCTTGTGCTGAGGCCGTTCTACTCGTGTGAGTGGTGAGACTCAGAGACTTTGCAGAGTCATGTTTCTTTTTCCCCCTTGCTAAGTGTAGGCAAAAAAGGTTTAAGCCTGAGAAAGTGCTCCATCTGCAGAAATGTCTTTCAGTTTGCATGGTGTAAAAGACTTGAGAGTTTTTTAATCATTGAAGACAGTCTGTGGGGGGAAATAGCCCATGAAGCCTGGGTGAGACCGGGAAGAGCCATGCTTCCCTCCCTGACCTGGGTGGGGATTTCACCGCCTTTCAGGCATTGAAGGGCCCTGACCCGTGAGCAGAGTTGACAATCATGAATATTTATGTGTATTCGCTGCTTCATCTTGGATATTAATTACAAGCTGAGTCAGTTTGTGGCAGCAGCCTCATCCTACATCAGGAATTTATAGTATCTGCTCTTTGAGGTGAAGACCAGGCAGACTTGATTATTTAAGTCTCTCTTGAATTGTATCTCAGATTACTTTGTCAAAAGCAAAACAGCAGAAATACAGATGTCCTTTAATGCCGATGTGACCTGAAGCAGGTTTAGTCTCTGTGCATCAGTGGCCTTATCTGCGGGTGGGGAAGATGATAACAGTGCTTCCCTCAGAGGGGCTGGTGAGGGGGGAGTGAGAAGCACAAATGGAGGACTTACACAAGATGCTCATGAATGACTGGATTTAATGATCTCAGCCTGGTGAGGCCTCAGGGGCAGAGATGTCAGAACAGAGCATTCCCAGCCAGAGCTCAATCCATGTTGGCAGCTGAGATTATGATCCGTATCACCACTGTGGGTTATCAGGTAGTTTTAAGACTTGGTAATATGAATTCATGAATAATGTTAAAAGACTAGACATCTCAGATCCGGTTTACATAGTTTTCAAGATTTCCTCTGAGAAAAGGGTGTCTTTTTTCCCCAACTTAAATCTGAGTTGAGTCTGCAAAAGAATTCTGTAGTCCTCCATCTTTGTGCTTTAATTCTCCATTTCTTCAAAAAACGTTTTTAAGTGGAGTTACTGGGGACTTAACTGAGGACCTCATGCATGTTAAACACGTGCTCTCCCAACTGAGGTATAATCTCCCCTCTATTTTTTTTTAACTTTACTTTCTTAGTATTCAGAGTTTAGAGGCCTCTAATTCTTTTTCTTGAGACTTGTTCATGAACCTGGAAGTCTATAAATAATGGGCAATACTTGGCTTATTAAAAAAATCAATAGAACATTCTGCAATCCATCCAAAAGGAAAAGCTCATTGACTTAAAATGTTTCTCCTTTATGGTGATTCCTACTTTGTGATCTAGCTTAATTTGTTAACAGCCATCCTCATCATCATAATGACCAAATTCGCCCTGAATGGGCACCGACCAAAGACTAAAATGCTTTCCTCATGTTTTACTTCATAGCAGGTGTTTGAGGGTAGCTATCAGTGTCTCCTTTTTTGCAGCTGAGGGATTGAGATATGGGGCAGCTTGTCCCAAATCACACGCAGCTGGTGGTGGCAGGCTCAGGGCTGGAACCCAGGCTGCACAGGATGCCTTTTTAATTGCTCCTCTAATCAGCCTCTTGATGAGTGGTTTCCCAAACCCCTGTGAGTCCATAAATGACCAATTTTAGTGATCTCAGCCTGATGAGGACTTTAAAGGAGAGACATCAGTGAGAATGTGAGACAGAGTGGCATAAATTAAAATTATACATTTTCACAAATGTTTTATTCTCGGCTAATGACTTAAAAAGTTAGTGTTATTTATTCTAGAGTTCTGCAAGCACTAAAAACAAAATATTAAAAATGATTATAATGCAAAAGAAAAGTGAGCTCTGAAAGTCCAACCACTGCTAATGACTCATTGATTGTTTTTCTCTAGTGGTGCTTATTGAGAGAAAAATTTACAAAGTCTGAATTGGTTTTATGTAGTTTTAGTATGGAAGAAAAAATTGTCAGTGAATATTGAAAGTAAAATCTTGACTCTTTTCTTTCCTGATGATGAATATGTAAGTTGTTTTTCATGGCTTAAGTACATTTCCTCATTTGTAAAATTTGAGTAATGCTGTTTAACTTGTCTTGACTGTGAGAGTTAGACGCCTTGTATACAAAGCACCCAAGAGGTGCTCAATAAAAAAATGTGCTTTCACAATGACAGTTTAGGAGAATCAGTTCTGAATACTAAAGAGAGTGGCTTATTTCTGATACATATTCGATATGTATATATGTGATATATATGAATATGATTTACAGTAATAAAGATTCAGTTGTTTTTTAGTGCAGTATGAAGTTTTGATGAAATCAATGTCATTCTTGTAAGATAAGGACTAGTTACATTGCCTTAAACAGATGACCTTGAAGATTATTTACACTGAATGTGTATTTTTACAACTCAGAATTGATATTGCCGTGTAACCATCCACTAGAACTTTTAAATTTGTAGGAATATGACCAGAACCATTAATTTAGAAAAATCAACATTAAATATTTTCAGGAAATAAGCTTATCTCTGTTGTGATTGAAGAAAATTTTGATTTTTTTCTGTATTCTTAATAGGTTTTAAAATATCAAAACATTGATTTGACATGTCACTTTTTAAATGGAGAGAATAAAGCTCAAGCTGTTTTAATACATAAATTAATCTTTTTGCATTTCAACAAAATGATATGATTTCCTGACTCTTTGGGAAGACTATTTTGCAAGACACTTAGATTACCTACTTTTGGAAAAATGCAGAAGTGACTTTTATAAATATAGGCCTAGTACAGATATGTTGGCATTTGACATAGTGCAAGACATGAGGACTAGGAGATCTTTGCTGCTGATTGCCAGGAGGACAGATCCCAGGTCTCAGTCTCCCCTCCTGTAAAATGAAGAGGCTGGACTGGATTCTTTCCTCTTTTAAGATGAGTTTCCATATGCCTATGTCTTTTGTTTATATTCAGGAGTATTATCAATTTCAGATTAAATGCGGAATACCACTCTCTTCCCCGAAGCACAATTCAGTAAGTGCTAGATAAGCTTTCAGTAATGTGATTATTCTTTATTTCTTTTTTAAATTTTATTTTATTGAGTTATAGTCAGTTTAAAATGTTGTATCAATTTCCAGTGTAGAGCACAATTTTTCAGTTATACATGAGCATGCATAAATTCGTTGTCACATTGTTCTTCACTGTGAGCTACCACAAGATCTTGTATATATTTTCCTATGCTATACAGTATAATCTTGTTTATCTATTCTATATATACCTGTCAGTACCTACAAATTTCAAACTCCCCGTCGGTCCCTTCCCACCCTCTTCCTCCTGGCAACAACAAGTTTGTATTCTATGTCTATGACTGTTTCTGTTTTGTATTTATGTTCATTTGTCCCTTTCTTTTGTTTTTTAGATTCCACATATGAGTGATCTCATATGATACTTTTCTTTCTTTTTCTGGCTTACTTCACTTAGAATGACATACTCCAGGGACATCCATGTTGCTGCAAATGGCATTATGTTGTCATTTTTATGGCTGAATAGTATTCCATTGTATACCACCTCTTCTTTATCCAGTCATCTGTCAATGGATATTTAGACTGTTTCCATGTCTTGGTTATTGTAAGTAGTGCTGCTATGAACATTGGGGTATAGGTGTCATTTTGAAGTATGATTCCCTCTGGATATATGCCCAGGACCGGGATTCCTGGGTCATAGGAAGTCTATTCCTAGTCTTTTCAGGAGTCTCAATACTGTTTTCCACAGTGGCTGCATCAAACTGCATTCCCACCCCAGTGTGGGAGGTACCCTTTTCTCCACAGCCTCTCCAGCATTTGCCATTTGTGGACTTTTGAATGATGCCCATTCTGACAGGTATGAGGTGATACCTCATTGTAGTTTTGATTTGCACTTCTCTGATAATTACTTATACTGAGCATTTTTTTCCTATGCTTAACTGATCATTCGTATGCCTTCATTGGAGAATTGCTTGTTTAGGTCTTCTGCCCATTTTTGGATTGGGTTGTTGTTTTTTTCTTACTAAGTCATATGAGTTGCTTGTATATTCTGGAGATCAAGCCTTTGTCAATTTCATCTTTTGCAAAAATTTTTTTCCCATTCTGTAGGTTGTCATTTTGTTTTGCTTAGGTATCCTTTGCTGTGCAAAGTCTGTAAAATTAATTAGGTCCCATTTGTTTATTCTTGCTTTTATTTCTATTGCTTGGGTAGACTGCCCTAGGAGAACATTTTTGAGATGTATGTGGGAGAATGTTTTGCCTATGTTTTCTTCTACGAGGTTTATTGTGTCTTCTCTTATGTTGAAGTCTTTAATCCATTTTGAGTTTGATTTTCGTTTCTGATCCTACAGGCAATTTTTGTGTTGCATCTTTCCCGGCAACCTGGAAAGGCTTTTTAGCCATAGGTGGCGCTATTGCACCTTCTTACAGTCTTAATTTTCCTGTTTGTAAAAGAAGGCTTAAACAACGTTATGTTATTTTGATTTCTTTGCTTAATGCTTCAGGATAGCACAATGTCCATTGTGTCTGTCTACCTGGAAAAATTATTCTACTTAGATCTTACTTTTATTCTGTCATCTCACTGTGAACATTTCAGACTTGCTGTGCAAACAATGGCAAAATCGGACTTTTTTTCCAGTGTTAGAAACCAGTGAGCCAGGATTTTATTAAACAGCTAGAAGCGGCCTCTGGGGCACCTTAAAGCTGAAAAGTGTGCTGAGTTCCCTGAGTATTGACCCTGCCGCTGTGTGTTAATTGGGAGGTGATTTGGTATATATAGGAAGGGGTGTAGCTTTGTTTGCATGCACGCGCTGCCATTGAGCCACGTGAATCCGAGTCAGTTCGTTCTGTTTTTCCCTCGTCCGTGTGATGGGGACGCTCATATCTGCTTTGTAGAATTGTGAGAATTAGAAATTATGTAAAGAGTTTAGCACAGTGGGTATCTCAAGAGGGCTCATAAACTTTAGCTCCTGTTTTGTATGAAGCCATCATTTTATAGTCTTTGGCAATTTCTAAGAAATAGGAAAATAAGAAAGCTGGTTTTATGATGAAAGATATTTGAAGAGGTTCCATAGTTCCTATACTCATAATTTAGCATCAGCAGAGTCAGGACCATTACACGGTCACCCTGAACCAACGTTAAGCCACAGAATTTTTTGTTAATTAGTATACATTGGGGCTTAAGGGAACCCAATACATATACACATGTTTTCTCCAGCAGCCAACTGAGAGATGACACAGAAAAGCAGGCAGGCGATTAACATCTCCTATATTACTGAGGAAGCCATGTTCTCCATGAACTTCAGGGCTGTGGGAAAATGGGTGTCATGGTACTGTGTCCCAGAACTAGAGACTCACCCTGTCCCAGGTAGCTCTGGGCCACAGCGAGCCTTCCATTGAGAGGATCTGCCCCATCATGCACAGGGCTGTCCTGCCTTGGAGCTGAGCATCCCGGGTGCTTCCCGAGGGTGGCCAACAAAGGAGAGAAAAGAAGGTTTTCACATGCCCTGCTTGTCTCCCGGATTCACAGATCACTCTTTTAGTGTGACAAAGCCTAGCTGTGGGCCAGAGGTAGGGGTATGAAGGGAGAAGCACTCTCCATGGCCCATTGGAGTGGGGAGGAGGCATCCCCTCCCTCAGTTTAAACAGGTGGTGGTATGGAACAGAAGGGTGCTCCCCAACAGTTTATAAAAGGAGAAATAAGGATTTCCTTTGGGACTTAGTTGAGCCGGGAAACACTGACGATGATTAGAAGGAAGACTTGTAAATCACTTTAATATTAAGTTAACATTTGTTGAGCACCAAAAATACGCTACATTCTTTTCTGAGCATTTTATAGAAATGAATCCTTCAATCTTCAAAACAAGCGAGTAAAAAAGGTTTGATTGTTATCCCAGTTTTACAGTGTGGAAATTGAGTCACACAGAGGGTAAGTAATTTGGCCAAGGTCACAGAGCTAGTAAGTGGCAGAGCTGGCATTTAAACCCTGGCTGTCTGGTTTCCAGGCTCCCAGAGATGGGCTGTGAGTGTTTAGAAGTATCTGCATGCCTGGGTCTCTGTAACTCTGTACATCAGTTACCCCAGAAAAGACAGGGGAAGTAGATTTACACAGGGGCTCACAGTTGTGTCTCAGCCACTGTCCAGGAGAGTGCACCGTGATTAACATTGTTTTCCAGGCAGCATGTCTGTTTGTATAACATTGAGTTAACCTAGAAGCCCTCCCTGCATTGCTTCTGTCCATGCTTGCCATATGACCAACTGCCCGTGATTGAGCTGTTGAGGAGAAAATGTACTGATGGTTGAACTCTGATATTTCAGTCTGGTTCATAGTTTCATGTCTCCTGTTACATTAATAAGTTAAATGTCTGGTTTTCTTGCATCAGTTTGGTTAATGTGAGACCAGTCCATTGGAGCCCAGGGATGCTGATGGTATAATTTCTGAGCACCTTGTGGCACTTCTACCCATGCAGACCTGGCTGGAGAATGTCCCCCTTCCTCACTGATTTCTCCCGACAGCAGCGTCCTCTCCCAGCCCTGCACGTGAGGCTGGGAGCTCTCTGAGTAGGCCAGTCAGAGGCAAACTCTACAAATCAGAAAATGATGAAGTACCTGGAAGTGGGTATAGATGAAAAGGGCTTCCAGGTCGTCCGATGGACTCTTCGAGGCCGTTTGTTGAAAAGCTGTCCACTGTTTGTGGTTAAGCTACCTCTTTGCTGTTGAAAAGTCTGGATTAGATGAAAGGATTATAAAAAGCAGAAAGGAGTGATTTCAGGTGGTCCATCCACAATGGTGAGAAGTGATGGGTGACCGCCTGTGTGAGGCATTAACAGAGTCTTACAAGCTTCATAAAACAGCTTTAAAAGCTCTGCCATCTGAATGCACTTCATTTGGGGTCTAGTTCATCACTGGTCGCGCTGAGAGAGCAAAGAATTGATGATGGCAGAAAGTACATGGAGGCATCAGAAAGGTCTCAGTCGTGTTCCCTGTTTAAAGGATGTGGCACAGTGTAATATATTTCAGCTGGTTATTCACTGAACACTTTTGAGTGTTTTCTGGGACTCCCCAGTCCCCCAAGGTTCCATGCAGCTCGGTGTCCCCTCAGTGCAGCTCTGTCAGTGCTTGCCCTGGGCTGAAGTGGTGTCACGGGGAGCAGGACGGTCAGTGTCCCCGGCTCCTCCGAGCTCCGTCTCCTCATCCGCAGTGCCGGGTTGCTCATCCGTGTCTACTTAGTAGGGTTGCTGAGAATCACACGTGATGGTTGTCAGGGGTGATTTGTGGTTGTCCCTGTGTTTGGCATATAGTCAGTATTTGATAGAAACACTTGTTTTTGTTTTTTGTTTTTATTATACTTGTGGCTCCTAGATTGCAGTGGTTTTTAATCTGCATTTTTTATAACTTTATTCTTATATATAAATAAGCACTTATTTTTATGTATGTACTGGGGATTGAAGCCAGCACATTGTGCATGCTAAGCAGGTGCTCTACAACTGAGTAATACCCACCCTCCTTGTCTGCACTTAAAAATAGACATTGCAATACACAAAATAGCTCCTAAACACCATCATGGGACCTAGTCTCTGTATAGAAAATTGAACACGTATTCTATTTCAATAAGAATAAATGTTGGGGCATAAGTTTCTGAATCTGTTAATGGGCTTAAAAACGATCATAGCTAGTGATAAACACGAGTCTTGGATTCAGTACTTCTTAGGGTCTGCTTTGCCATCATGGGAAATTACATTCTACAGAGAAGGCAAATTGGGTCTCATTGATAATTGGATGATTTAGCAGATGATCAAGTCTTTCAAAACTTGACAGTTTTGTATTTTAAACTAACTGCAAAGTTATCTTCAAGAAGTTGGAAGTCCTAAGCTTGTGAAGTGCCCAGTAATTCAGTGTGTATGTGTCTGTGTCAGTGTCTGAGAGAATGTGTGTGTGTGATTTCAGGAAGGTAGAAATAAGTTCCATATAGACTTCTGATACCTTTCTCCTCCAGTTCAAGGTGTAGGCATATATTTACACAAATAAACTGATATTCTATTTTTATTTGGCATATTGGTGGGAATACGAGGTTCTCATACTTGTTTCAGAAGGGTTGGGAAGCATGAGCTTAGAAAGTGGGAGGAGAAAGAGGCAGGGAGGTTCTTTACTCTTCGTGCAGGATGAGAAACAGTAGCTTTTCTTTTTTCTTCTAAAGCAAACTGGCGCTGAATTGTAACATACTATTACTCAGAATTGCTTTTCTGATCAGATACAAGTGCCTCAGATTTTTCAAGGCAACATGAATGATGAAATGTGTTTTAGCAGTTATCTTAGAAGTAGTTTTATTTTTCAAGTAAAAGGCTACAGCCTGTTCCTTCTTCCAGAGGTACAAGAAGTTCTCATTGATCTATGTACATAATCTATGTGCTTAGTTTCTTTGGGTTTTTTTTTTTAAGTGCTTGTTTCATTGTGGTTTGAATGAATGTTTAAAATTTCTGAATTTTGATCTTTAGAACATGCTGATATTTCAGAACTGTTAAAAACCTGATTGGTCTTTGGTCCTTGTTTGGTGGGGCTCCCTATTGATTTCTGTTGTCTGTTAAAGAGGGAATTTCTTCCTCTAGCCTGCAGATCATTAAGTGAATGGTTTGCAGTGTGCCTTTAAAACTCTTTGAATGCATTGAGCATGTTTGTCCAGTGAATTTTGAATTGACTCATAGTAATGACTTTGCATTGATTCTTTGGCTTTTCCTCCTCTCCACAAGAATTTGAATTCTATGTTGCATTTTGTATACGTGTTCTTCACAGGGGAAGAAATTTTGCTTTTTTTACAGAGGTGAATTTTCCTATCCCCTCTGAATGCCTTCTGTAATTAATACAGCAAAAAATCTGTTATTGCAGTGCTTAATTACTTCATAAACTATTTTTTGTCTTAATCAGAAACAATGACAAAGAGTGATAATAAAAAATATGAAAACCTTCCTTCCTTTGAAGAATAGAAATCAGGTGGTCAGGCTCATGCATGCTTTGTGCCTGACACACTCTCACGTCATTGTGTATCATGATTCGGAGATGGAGCTGCTTCAGGTTTGTAGATTTTTGTTTGAACATTTTTGTTGAATTCTTTCTCCAGGCTAATGTTTCCTGTTGGGTTTGTGGAAAGTGTAGAAGAAGGGAAACAAATGCTTTGTTTTGTTTTCAGGAAGCCTGAGTTGCTGATGAGAAAAGAGTTGAGGGTGGGCTGAGGAACAGACACTCCCTCTCCTCCCGGCTGAAATCGATGAACAATGAAATCAATTAGGTGTATCGGTATTTGACCAATAGATTTCAGCGAGCCCAAACTGGCTAGTTATGCCCAATGGAAAGTACTGAATTCACCTGCAGAATTAGGTGCTTTACCAAGTAGAAGCAGCTTAGAGGAATCAGAAAAATCAGTCCTATGATGAGATATAAAAAGAATATAATATCTTTTATTTCTGAAACTTTTCTATGTTAAGTTGTGTAGAGATAAAATTAAGTTTCAAGCACCAGGAGTTAAGAGTGTGAGTTGTTCTGTGGGATCGTTATTCAGGGATGTGCCTAGACCCTGCTAGAGTGGCCGAAGCTGGCAGGAAAAGACCCAGACCCAGGATTTGTCATCCCAGGGTGTTCTCCATAATGGTTCCATGTGGGAGCCCATGATTGGGTTAACAAATTATAACAGACCCCAGCCGCCTGTCAACTTTAAGAAGAAAAAACTGTGCATAATAACTGCTTTGCAAGCAGGTGCCTGTGTATCCTCATTCCTGTCTCCTTGCCTTAAAAAGAAGAGACAATTCTTTGCTTGCATAGTTGAGGTTTTAGATAGCACGCTGTTCATTGCAAAGCAAGGACCCAGGCCCTCAGCTATAAACGCTGCGCTTGTGTGCTGTTAGATATTCAATTATCCCCAAAACAAGGACCTGGCTGGTCTGGTGGTCTGCTTTCTAATGAACATATTTAAAGAATGTATCTTGTTCCCTTCACCCCATGACTTCCTTAAAGATAAACTAAGCCTTTGTACTCAGTTTGGATTCTACAATCTCTATCTCATTCTGCCTTTCCCCAAGTTCCTGCTTACTATCACACAACTCTTAATGACTTTTTCCTTTCATTATACTCAACAAATATGAGAGCACTTGAGAGGCTCATGGAGTTGGCTCCCTACTACCTCTCGCTCTGTTAACATTTTCCACATTGTCTTGAGTAATTCATTCCGTGTCGGTAAGACTTCTGTCAGCCAGTAGCCACAGTTCCAAGTGAGAAGGATGCAGGCTTTATCTCTCCTACCCAAAGGAGAGAGAGGAGAGAATTGAGATTTGCTCCCCTGTGGTCCCTTCCTGCCCCAGGGCCACTCCAGTTCACCTGCAGCCTTCTGGCCTCTGCTCACAGAGCCTCTGTCCCAGGACTGACTGCAGCCCGTTCTTCCCTTGTCAAAATTTCCTGTGCCTTTCAGAAGTTGGTCTCTTCTCTGCAATTCAACCCTGGCAGATGTGATGGTGGCCAGCGTGCTGGTGGGCAGTCACCTGGGGACTCCCAGGAGCCATGCTGATTCTCCTGAGTCTCTCATTCGGGGTTACAGAACTGTCGAGCACCGGAGGAAGCCCATTCACGTGAGGCCAGCACAGCATTGCATCACTTTCATTTTATTTTTGAAATTTCAGTGGAAAAATTATTTGTAGCAAACTGTTCCAGATTTTCGGTGGCCTGCTTTCCTCACCACTGTCTCCTTGTTGGCTCTGGTGCTCGTTTTAAGAACCAGGTTTCTTCTCTAGTCATTTCTAGCAGGTGGGCTTGCCGAATCCTTGATCTGCGTTTGAAGCAGAATTCTTCTTCGTGATGTCAAACTGATTTCCCTTGTCATTTCTGAATATTTCGTGTACACTCAGCAACTGTTTCAAGTGAACTGCTCTTGTCCAACTTCGGTTAACTCACATTTGCTGATCTGCTGCTTTCATGCTGAGGGCAGTTTCTTCTTCCTGTAATAAAAGTTAGCAATTTGCATTTACAATTGGAAGGTACTGGCCCAAGGTGCTTTTGTTCTTAACAGTTTTAATACAACTCACCAATTAAAATGTACTGCGATTTTTACTCTATGCCGAGAATTGTGCAACCCAGTCAATCTTAGAACATTTTCATTCCCCAATAGGAAGCCCCGTACCCATAAGCAGTCATTCCCATCTTCCCCATCCTCCCCCATCCCCAGGGAGCTACTCTTCTCTCTCTGTGGATTTGCCTGTGCTGGACATTTCATGTAAATCGAGTCACTTCATGTAAGTGGAACCGTCTATTGTGACTGACTTCTTTCACACTGAGTAACGTTTTCAATGTTTGTCCACGTTTGTCCATGTTGTGGCCTGTCTCAGTACTCCTTGCTTTGCTGTTGCTGAATAATATTCCACTGTATGCTGGGTCCCTCTGTTTACCCATTCATCACGTGATAGACATTTGGGTTGTTTCTGCTTTTTACCTGTGATGAATAATCGTGTCATAAACATTTCTGTAGGAGTTTTTATGGGGACATTTGCTTTCAGTTCTCTTACGTGTGTCCCCAGGAAGCAGAATTGCTGGGTCATTCAGAAACCAACTGTTCAACTCTCTGAGGACCTGGCAGGCTGTTTTCGAAAGTGGCCACTCTATGTTACATCCTCACCAGCAACTGCTGTGAGCTCCGCTTCCTCTGTGTCATAATCTTTTTTTGATTATAACCTATTGTAGTGAGTGTGAAGCAGTTTCTATTAGTGGTTGTGACTTGGTTTCCTTTACAGCTAATGATATTGAACATCTTTTCTTTGTGCTTATTGGCCATTTTTACATTTTCCTTAAAAATATCTTTTCAGATCCTTTATTCATTTTTTAATTGAGTTGCCTTTTTATTGTTGAGTTGTTGGAGCTTTTTTTATCTTGGAATTACAAATTCCTTATCAGATAAATGATTTCACAAAATTTTCTCCTGTGTGTTGTTTTTTCACTTTCTGGATGGTGTCCTTTGAAGCAAAGTTTTAAATTTTGATGAACTCCAGTTTATCTCTTTATTCTTTGTTCCTTGTGCTTTGGGGTCATATTTAAGATATGAGGTATTTTATTTAAACTTTTATATATAAAATAACTGAATTCTTAGGACCATTCTAGGGATGGGTGCTGTTGTTGTCCCGAGTCTATGGATGAGGAGACTTAGATGCAGAAAATTTCCCTGAATATCAGTGTCACAGCTACCCAGTGGTGCTGTGGGATTTCAGACCCTCTTGTTTGTCCCCAGCATCTGTGCTCTTCACCACCATGCTCTACTCCTTCCTGGAATCGTTAATGAAAGTATTCCCTTCTTTGATTTCTTGTTAGTTTTTTTCTCATTGGGGACCTCATCTTCTCATTTTCCTTGCAGAACTCAGTGTAGGTTTATTTTAGGTCTCATGTAGGCAGAAGCATTGCTATCAGGTAACATTTTTATTACTCACTCTGCAGTGATGGCTGTTGCTAATTGACCTAATCAAGTCATGCTTAAGTCTTTCCTGCTCATGACACTAACAGCAGAGTCATGACTTAGAGAATGCTCAAAGAAGAAAGTACTTGATTGATTTTATTTTGCTAACCAATCAAATTAAAACCCCAGAGTTCCATAGATTATAAGCCCTCCAGAATAGGGTCAATTGTCTTCCTTGTGTTTCATTTGTTTGGTCACAGTGTCTGGTTAGTGCCTTGCTGTCCAGCAGTATTGTTAGGATACGGTGCTCGTGAATTATTGTAAGGACAGACTGTGTTGTTTTCCTAATTATTGACAACAGACTGTGTTGTTCATTTGATAAGGGAAAGGATAACATAAAATACTGCTCAGATCTATTTTAAAATTAAGCTTGGAAATTTGAGAAGAGTTCGAGGAACCATACAAAGATATTTTTCACTAATTATAGATCTATCTTTGACACATTATGGTTACATAGCAGACTCACTTATCAACTAGATTTGACAAGAGGGGTGTATTATTGATTATTTGTTTTAGTTGAAATATTCTACCTGGGATAAATTAATCAGTGCCCATAAATGAACAAATGTAACTTTGTATTTCTATGCAACATGGGAGCAGACTTTATACATTTATATATAATATATATGGGTGTGTGTTTTAAACTGTCTTTCAGTGTTTTTATAGTTTTTCAGCAATGTTCTACCTTTAGAATTCTTCTAAGAAAATCACTCCTGTATCTAGTGCAGTTTGTACTGTGTATCCTGTCTTATGCATGGAATCCCACTGTCCCCTCAGTGAGGAATTTCCTCTCCTACTGAGTTAGTAGCAGAGCTACAGAGACTGGGATTTCTAGGCCTTTGCTCTCCATGTGTTGGAAGTTGTGTGTCAATCACGATTTTCCATTTCTTGGGTTTTCATTGTTCAATTAGAATTTTTGAAAATAACTATTAATATGTTGCAGCAGTCTCCCTAGATACTTGATGTGTTTGTGCTTTCCAGTTTTCAATTTATGAAAAATGTAAATGCACTCTTGTTTTTAAGTAGTCCTTTTTCACTAGGTATTTATTTACCTCTTTATAGTTAATTTTTTTCCCCAATGAATGAATCGATGTGCATGTTTTAAAAGATACATTACTTTTTATTTTCTTATTGTAAGTTATATTCATCGTAGAGAATTTACAAAATAAGGAAAAACACAGTAAATAAGTTAAAAAAGGCCTGTAATCTCACCTGGAGATACAGTTGTAAGTTTTGAAATTGAGAATTACAAGTCCTCTCACGTTGTTCTACTTTTTCAAGATCACTTTGGTTACTGAGACCCTCGAATTCCCATATGATTTGTAGCAGCAGCTAGTCAGTTTCTGCAGAGGAGCCCGCTGGGATTGTGATCGAGACCACATTGAATGCACGGATCACTCTGGGGTGAACTGCCATCCCAAGAACATTGTCTTCTGACCCAGGAATATGCGTGGTGTGTCTGTCCATGTATTTAGGTCTACTTTAATTTTTTCAACAATGCTTTGAGTTTACAGAGTATTATTTTACTTTTTTTTTTTTGCCTTTATACTGAGGACAAGTGTGTAAGGCACTGGAATCAGAAGTGTATTTGAGCCCCGCCCCTTGCTGCCACCATGGTCTCTGTGCTCTTGCTTCACCCTCTGTACAATCTTGCACAAATAGGACCTCAGTAACTCTCTCTTGAATGAATGATTATATGATTGTTGGATGATGCTTGAGAGTCCTTGTGATGATTTTTTTCCCAGCCTTTCCCCACTTCTTAACTATGCCCTTCCCCTTCTTAAACTCCAGCCTTTGTTTCAGACTGCCTGTGGCATTGATTTTTCTTGTTGTAGACTCTTCCTTTCACTGGTTCACGATAATTTTACATGTGGGCTGTGGAAACTTGCTAGATGTCAAGAAAGAGCAAATCCATTGCATGCTAGTATTTTTAGAGTGTGGTAATCTTTTATCGATTGAAATTAAATCAGGCTGACCCCCTGGGCCCTCCCGTGAGCTCTTTTTGCCTTCTCACAGGTGATACTGCTCTGGTTGCTGCATGTGCCCTTCCCCCAGACTTGGTTTTGGAGTTGAATAAGTCACCATCAGTGGAGCCCTCTCTTTAAAAGATGAAAAGAACATTTGCTCCTTCTCCCTGGTTGGGGACTTGGATGAGATGAGGTACCAGATAAAAATGGAGCCCCACCTCATTCTGACCCCAGCTCGTTCCGTTCCTCTCTCCAGGGGAAAAGAGTACAATTCAACAGTATAAAGATTGATTTTGAGCTAATGAGACAGACAAGACAATCGATCATTTATTAAATATCCTTTCATGCCAGAAACAAATGTATTATACACACACAAAAAGCACATAAAGCGTGGTAGTACTGTGGTTACAATTGTGAGTCCATGTTCGAGTCCTGCTCTGGAGTGACCAGTCCTGTGAGATGGAGAACTGGTAGGTCGGGTTAGCCTCTCCAGGACTTGTTTTCTGTCCTGCAGAGACGGGGCTGGCTAGGCGTCCCCCCCCCCGTAGAGGTGCTGTGGGGTGTAAATGACACGCGTGGGCAGCCCGAGCACAGCTGCTCGTTCCTCGTAAGTGCAGGAGAGCATAGCTTTTGCGGTGACGGCTTTATGATCGCCCTGTGTAGACTCTTAGTGCTCCGAAGGGATGCCTTGTGGTTTGGAGATGGGATTCTCACTTCTGTAAATACCGAAGGATTGTGTTATTGGGCCTTGCTGATTTGAATCTATTCTTTAGAAAGTATATATTGTAGATTTTTTTTCAAGCATGCATGATTTTTTCTTTTAATATTTATAGTTCTACTCTCTCGTCTCTTGTGTGATTTTTCATGGAAAGTAGGAAACAATCCTAAGCCACCTGCCCCTTCACACTTCTCCGTGGTGGATTTCCTCCCTGACTGGAAGAGGGTTTTGCATAGGAAATTTACTTTGTTTCCCTTTTCTTGGAGTCTCTCTGTCTGTCTGCCCACCTCTCACTTGTCCATCTGTCCACTTATCTACCCACTCATTCTTCTGACTTGTTCCAACAATCATTTCAGGCAGCTTACAGAAAAACAGATACCAAATAAGCAGGTGAGAAAATGGAGCCAAGTTCAGACCGTGAGGCTAGGAGGTGAGCCTGTGTGAGGGTTGCAGGGTGAGACACACGCCTCTACCCTCTGACTTATAAGATCGACAGCAAGTGTGTGCCTGAGGCTCCCAGCAGACACAGGGAAACGGTTTGTGGGAGATGCTCACTGGCTGTGAAATAAATAAGTGGCTTAGGAGTAGCCCAGCCTTTCCAGCTACTAAGGCTTAGGAGAATATTTTGAGTGTCTTCCAAAATCAGAGTATTGCATCGTTTCTTTTGTCACAGTTCTACGTGTAGTTGGTTACATTCTATACCTGGAAATTTCTCCAAAACTCCTTCCCACGTGAGTCCCATGGCTCGGGACTGGGGTGGTTCTGCTCATTGACAGGTATTGGCCAGAAACAGAAAATGACATCCTCAAAGGAGACTGGGACTATTCAGTCATGTTTTGTCAGTGCTGTTGACTTCACAAAATGCTTTCACTGTTTCTCTCCATCTGAGGCGGCAGCGTGCTCTCTTAGCAGCATCAGGAGCTCAGGGCCACGGGATGGTGGGGGTGACTGCATTGCCGTCAAGACAGCTGAGCTGGTCACTTCAGGCGTGGTGCTTTCACGTAGTGCATTTTATGTTCTTTAATAGAAGGTTTCAACATGAAGTTAAGTAACTGAGTTAATTAACATTTTATAAATACGATGCTTTAGTTGAAAAAACCGTTATTGGCACATTATAAGTTGTGAAGGATTTAAAAACGTTTTCATTACTGAAATTTCAGTAGGGAAGATACACAGTTTATCTTATTTGTGCCTCTCTTTACAGTAAAAAGGAAACAAGACAGAAAAGGCAAAAGATGCTTTCTGTTCTTCCTGTCTGTTTGCAGGTGCCCTCACCTCCAGCGACATTAATCCAGACACCAGCACTGACACTGGCCGTGCTCAGAACTGCCTCAGCCTTGAAGACACAAGTGACAAATAGAAGGGGGCCACGCCCTGTTACAGCAGGTGCTCTCACTTTGTGGGTCCTTATGTAACTGCATGGTGTTATTCAGGATCGCCCGTTCTACATTGTGTGACGCTGCTGCCGTGTATCCTAGTTACTTGTTTCTGTAAGTACTCGTGTATTTTTTCCAATGCGTGGTATTAGACATCTAAAAATGCTTTTTTCAGATGAAAAATAATGTGTATTTAATATAATAAGTCTGAAAAAAGGGGCAAAAGAAGCCATCCTGGTCCCACTACTCAGAGATAATAATTAACATTTTAATATCTATTTTCTGTTCTTTTCATCAGTGTGTATCACCTCTGTCATAAAAACCAGTGAGCACTCTGTGCCTGTTTACTGTGTGGAGACCTCCATTTTCCATTCAGCTTATTACATGTTTTTCTACAACATTCTATCTCCCCTGGCATGATTTTTAATGACCAGTATAGCATTCTGTCTTGTGGAGGCATCATCCATTTTCCTTCGGACTTAAATAAACTTTTAAATTGCAAGTATACTTAACTGAAATACTGAAAAGAGAGCTGTGGTGGTAACGAAAGGCCCCTACCTCCCTTCCCCTTATTTCCTGATTGTAAAAGCTGTTGACAATGTGCTGTATATATTTCATGACCCTTATGCCTGTGACATATGTATATATATATACACATACATACGTACATACATACACGTATATGAGAAATCTATTTATATGTGTGTGTATATATGCTTTATTGAAAAATAAGGCCATACTATATGTTTTCTGCAGCTCGCTTTATTTACTCAGGGGTATATCATAGACGTCCTCCCACTCCAGGCTCACCCGGCCCTTTCAGATAGAGTGGAGGGGTCTCCTGATTTGCAGGTGTGGTCTCTTGTGCAAGGACAACTGTGGTGGGAGAGTGCTGTGGACAAAGCCCTGGACCACACCGAAACGCTGGCCCCCTCAGAGCCCACAGCTCGCCGTGATTTATCACATCATTGTCTTGATGGTGGACACTTAAGTTTTCTCCACTTTCCACTGTCAGAAAGGATGTTTGACTGGCATCCTTCTTGTACAAACATTCCTGTGATCTTGTATGAGTATTCCTTTAGTTAAGTCTTCTGGAAATTTAGTCCCTGGATGTGACATTTACATTCATCACAGGCTCCTTTCAAGTGACTCTAGAAATTCCTTCTCCAGTGGGGAATGAAAGATGTAAAATTACTTATGTAACCAATTCTCTATCACTGGATATGATTTCACTTCAGCTTTTCTTCCCACCATTGTAAATAGTGCTGTGTAAATGCCCTGATGAGTACATTTTTTTGAGCTGATTTCTTTTTTTCTAAACAAAATGATTCCTAGAAGTGGAGTTAAGTCAGTGTGTACTCACGGTTTTTAGAGTTTACATATTCATTGACATGTCATCCTCCAAAAAGTTTGCTCAGTTTTTTCTCCTACAGATGGACACTAGCTAGAATACCTTTTACAAATATTTGCCAATATGATGAGCAAAAGTTCTTTTTCAATGTTTTAGTTTGCATTTGATGACCAGTGAGGTACTGAGCATTCTTCACTCATTAGCCATTTGGCTTTTTAAAAATGAATGGTCCCTTTTGTTCTTTGCACACAGTTAAGTGAGGGAGCTTCTTGTTGCTTTGTGACAGCTCTTTGTATGTTATGAACATTAACTTCTTGTCTTCATCAACAAGTGTCACAGAGGTTTTTCTTGTCATTTCTTGCCTTTCATTTTGTTCAGTAGGTTTTTTATCTTCATTGTGGCCCAAAATATTCTTAAGATAGTAAATGTCTTCCTTATGGGTTTTATCTTCAGCATTATTCTTAGAAATACGTTCTTATAATGGAATAAATCTCTTCTGTAGGTTTTTTAATGTCTAAGATGGAGATGATAATAGTACTTGTTATAGTGAGGGTAAGTTGAGTTAATATGAGCAAATTGTTGTATTTACTGTTATTATTACTTTTTAATATTTACATCACTATCTGTAATTTTTCTTGTGGTCATTATGACAGGAATATAATTTATTCTTTCCAGGTGATTGTCTGATCTTCCCAGGACAATTATTGAATTCATATTTTTCTCTTTGATTTGAAATCCCACCTATACAAAATACTTATGTACACTAGAGTCTCTTTTTGAGCTCATGGTTCCTTTCTATCAATTTTCCTCTCTTATTCCAGCACCGTATCTTACATATTGTAAAAATTTATTTAATATTTTACAATGAGATTTATTTTTTATTCTTTTCTTGCATCCCAAATTTTCTTGGCCAGTATTATCACTTTATTATTCCTGAAGAATCCAAAAATATTTTGCTCAAGTTAAAAAAAATCAGATAAGAGTTTTCATGGGATTTTTTAGTAAGTCTTCAATTATCTTTAGGAGAACTTATATCTTTACAAAACTGCTTTCCTCCATGCAATATGTTGATGTCTCTACATTTACACCTCTTCTTTTACCCTTCAGTTCAGTCCTGTAGTTTTCTTCATTTAGAACATGGGCATAATTTTTGAGTTTATTCCAGATTATTCTTGATATTTTTGTTAATTTTGTAAGTGAGAATTGTTTGCTATTGTATTTTCTGACTGCTTAAAACTGACACCTAGGAAGGCAGATTCGGTTTGTAAATACTCACTTTGTAACATGTCATTTAAAATTGTAATTATTAAGTACTTGTTCCAGAATCCTTTCTATTCTGTTTTTAAAAATTTGTTTCCAATATTATCAAAATGGTCATAGCTAAGTAGTATAGGTGGGGAGACAGATGGAGAGAGGTAGTGTGGCTCATGTACAAACTGTGAGCAGTTTCATGGCTGCCTTTAGGCTGGAGAAGCCCCAGAAGAGCCCAGGTTATACCGGGGGTGGCTTCGTATGCACTTGAAAGCCAGCTTTCCTGCCTGTATGGTGAAGCCTGGTGGGCGTAGCAGGTAGGTGATCAAGGTCCGATGAAGGTCATCTGCTGCACAGAGTGCTGTGTTTGTGAGAACTGGAAACCTCTGCCATGGGAAATGCTTGGCGCCAGGAACACTGTAGGGGAACTGGGGAGCCTGTGTGTTAAGGATTTTCCAGTCCTGGGAGTGGGAAGAGCAGACTCTGCATTCAGATCTGAGTTTGAATTCATCCTCTCTTGTTTACTGGTCCTCTGACTTTTGTCAAGTTATATACCCTCTTTGAACTCCTGTTTTCTTGTCTCTCAAAACAGGAGAATTACAGCCTGCTGCTAGCATTTGTTCAGGGTAAATTATCTGTGTCTATAAGATGCCACATATAGTCACAAGCTCAGTGAGAAATAGGCTGTCGCTTCTTCTGCAACTCAGTGCTCAACAAGACATCGGGAGAAAGACAGTTCCTAATTTGTATGTTATGCCAGTAGGGACAAAATTAATGTTTTGCCTTTCCCTAGCAGTATACTCACTCCTTTTCTTCATTTACCTCTTTCCTCCTTTCCTTTCCCTTCCTCCACCAAAAGATCCTGAGACTCTCTCAGAACACTAGATTCAAATTACTTTAAAAGTTGGCTCATCCCCTAGAAATGACAGTGACATAAAAAAATCTGTTCACATCCCAGACTTGACTGTATTTGATTTACACACACACACACACACACACACACACACATCTGGCTACCTCTCAATTCCTGAGGGAGAAGGACCATTTTTTCTGAGTTTTCATTCACTGAGCGTGAGTGCAAAGTCTCTTAAGCAGACTTTCTCCTGGCTTCATGCATGGTTTTTTATTGGATTTCTCTGTGGCCATAGAATTATTCTCCTACTAGAAGAGAGGAAGTGGAGACATAGAGATTCTGCTTAGATATTGGTGTCATCATATTTGAGTTGGAAAGGACTTAAGACAGCATAGAGTCATAACTTTTTATGGGTGAGAATCCATGATGGCGTAACTTGGACAAGAACCTGGGCCTCCTGCCATTGTGTCCACGTGGATGAAGAGGCAAATGGGTGTGGGATGGCAGGGATCCTTCTTGCTTGAGTCCCAGGGTCTTGCTAGTTTTCATTGCTCAGCTGCCTTTAGTTTATGTCCATGTGGCCTCTCATGGGAAGGTCACTCTATCGTGATAGATTGAGTTTCTTATCAGCAAAAAGCTCTGGACCCACTCACATTGCCCAGAGTTTTTCTGCTGTCCTGATGACACTTTATGTAAATGAGACCTAAGAAAACTGCTGGATATAGAACCCTTATTTTTATCATTTGCCCTCGAATTCCATAAGAAAGGGGTGCTGTCTCAGGCTGTCTAAGGCTTGATCTGAATAAAGATAGGGTGATAGGTTGTGCTGCTGGACCATCACAAGTGGAATGGGATTTCCACCTTAGTTTTTAGAATCAGGCAGAAGAGTTCAAATCTTGCCTTTACCAGTTAATAGCTTTGTGACGTTGAGGAAGAAAGTTTACTTTTTTGTGTCCAAATTTCTTTATCTGTAAATAAGTTCAGTATTTATTTTAGGGTTTTTGTTTTAGAATTGAATGAGCTAATTCCCTCATTTATACCTAAAATACTGATTGCGTGGTTCTATGCTGGTGCCTTGGTAGTTGATTACTAAGGGAGTTGGCAATGAGAATTGGGGTGGGGGACCCCTGGATCATAGAGCTTATATTCCAGGATATGCTTGTAAAAGACTGGATGTGCAGTGGGTTTTTAGTAAATATCTATTCTTTTCCTAATCCCCACTGATTGTATATATATATTTATACTAATATATGAACTTTTTTGTTGAAATTTATATCTCTTTGTAGTATTTAAAATATGTAGCTATAACAAAAATACGTGAAATAAAATGATTTGATTTTTATTTTCCTTTCAATAATGAAAACAAAAGAAAATAGAAAAGGAAGAAAGTTTTGTAGGACTAGAAATAATTTTATTTCCATGGAATCAAGCCTCTATATTAAGTTTTTTGGTTTTGTTGTTAAACGGTATGTAAAATTAATAGGTTGTGACTTCAGTGTTGATAGCTAGGTGAGTTTCTTGTTATTGTTGTCTTTGATGAATTATTTTCACTAGATCATAAATGATGTGCATGCTACATATTGGAAATGAGGAAGAAGTGGAGACATACTATCTCCAATGTATTTTGTTACCGAGTCCAAACTCATTCTGCTTGCCGCATGACAGCCCAATAAACTGGGAGATGAGGTGTTGGGGCAAGGAATAGTGACTTTATCTGAAAAGCTGGCAGACCCAGAAGATGTCAGACTGATTTCCTGGAGAACCCTCTTCCCCAGGTCAGAATTCAGGCTCCTTTTATACTGCAAAGGGGAGGGGGTGTGGTTGGTTGTTGCAAACTTCTTGCTGTATGAATTGTTTGTCCTTGGTGTCCTTTGTCCTCGCAGCTGTCCATGTGGGTCAAATCATTGTGCCCCTGTAAAACCTTCGACAAAAATAAGGTTATTCTTTATTTTGCAACTTGAAACTCTACATAAGTGCAGAAGAGCTAACATCCTTAAATATCAGAGCCTGGAGAATAGGCTTTCCTGTATATTTCAGGCTAAAGTCAACTTTCTTTCACAAAAGGTGTAGAGCTAACTAGTCTGAGCCTAGAAAACAGGGCAAAGGATTAAAGCCAAAGGAACAGATCCAACATGGAGTCAGATTTCTTCTTTCCTATTACAATTTCTTTTTCCATCTCCTACATAATTTTAGTAAGAAACATAAGCAATTTTGTATTTTTGCTTCTTAATAACCGATAAGTGGGCTGACTACATTTTGTGAGCAGGGATGCTGTGCGGGCCTTGGGGTCTCAGCAAACTCTTGTTGAGGGTGGTTGACCCTGCAACATGTCTAATGCCCCCAGTAGTGTTGGTGAGGGTCCCCCCAGCCTGGGGCTCTACTCAGGAAACAGCGTATGGGCATTGACCTCTGGAGACCTCTTTTTCGGCTGCAGGAAATTTTTTCAGATACTGTGATTGAAAAATCACTCCAGCTGGTGATAATTTGGGAAAAGAGGAAGAGGAAAAGTGTTTGGAGTAGAGTAGAAGAGAAATGCAGAAGATCAGGGAGGCTGGGGGCTTGGCAGCTGGGCCTAGGGAGAGAGGGGAGCAGAGGTGGGGAGGGGCCCGGCTCCAGAAACAGCTCCTGCACCTGTCCCCGCACCCAAGCCACACAGCTTTTAATTGGCCTGGGCCACTCTCCTGGCTGGATGTCACCCTGGGCAGAACCTTGAGAACTGAAGTTGACGGGTAGGCAGCACTCACCTAGGGGGTCACTGAGGACTTTATTCAAGTCCACAGTGCCTTTTCTGGTCATGTGTCTTCACTTGCCCTTTATCTCAAGATCCGAGGAACAGGAGCAAGGAACTCAGGGAGAGACATCTGACTGTGTTAAGAGAGGACAGACAGAGTGACACGGGAAGCGAGGACTATCGCAGCAAAGTAAAATGACTTCACAACTATTGCATCTGACCTGCAGGTGTGAGAGAGCCTAAGCCTGTCTCAGAGTGCAGGGGACAAGCAGAAAGGAATGGTAAAATTTCCACTGACAATTGAAATTTTGCAAAATAGCCTGCTACTTTTGGTTGTATCACTTGAATGAATGCAGGTGTGTTTCTGTGGGCATTTATAGGTTCACTCAACCCCACCAGCCCCTCTTGCCCCCATCATGGGTGGGTTTTCTCAAGCACAGTGCCACTCCTGCTTTGGGGGGCCACGCTGCGGGTCCTCGCCTGGCACTGGACTGCTACAGGACACTGAGTCCCCAAGGCACAGCCTGCGAGTCACGACAGGAACACCTCTGCTCTTGACTGAGGGCCTCCTTTTCCCCCTGCAGTGTTAGAATGCCGGTGACTCAGTTAGAAGCGTGCATCCAAGCCATTCTTCCTTGTCATCACCATCTTGAAGCGGAGCCTGAATCTTCTGAATTTCTCCAGAATGTGGTTTACAATCACCTTCAACAAGTGGTTGTGTGTCCTCTTACAAGTGGAGGTTTTACTGCCGTTTTCCTGGAACTTACTCACCACTAGTCCATCTGATGTTTCTGTGCTAGGATTCAGTATGGCCTGCTGAAAATTCTGCAGTCAGATCTTGAAACCCTGATGAAGAGGATTATTTTATTTTTTATATGATAGTCTTTTACTTTCAAAATTCAGAATTTTCTGTTCTTTCACTTTTTAGGGTGGATTTGGAGAAACAACTTTGCTCTTACTGTCCTTGCGACCTGTTGCTTTATGCCTCTAACCCGTCTTCTGTCACTTTTTAGGAGGTTCTATTCGTGACCCTGTCCAGGTTGTTCATATTATAAAACATAAAGTCTGTGAAAGTACAGTTCCTTTTTTTCCGAAAGCATTCCACAGATACCACTGAAATCTGGGTGTGGTTTTAAGAAGACAGAAGTATTAGAACATGTACTTGCAGGTTGCTAGTGCAAAATCCCCAAATCAAAAGTCTAGCTAAATAACTAACATCTTTCTAATCTACCTTGGATTTGTATGGATAAGTGAAGCAGTTTGCTAAGAACTCAAGACCAGGGTTAGAATACAGGCTTGTGTAGCTCAGCAGGTCCTCCAGAGCTGATGCTCTGCCAGGGGGCAGGGCTGAGGGGAGAGGGCGGGTCCTCCCCTCCCTGAGCTGATTGTTTCATGGCAAAGACCTTCACCAGGTGAAGAACTTGGAGTTTCTTCTAAGAACAGTGGGTTTGAAAAGAGTCTTAAAAGCATGGGAGTGACAGAATCCCATTTGTGTCAAGTAGGGAAAAGCAGCTGGGGGGCCACTGGGAGACTCATGATTCCATGTGGGAAGTATTGGTGGCTTCCACCTGAGAAGTGGGACGGTCAGTGGGAAAAAGCGAACAGATTGAAGTCATGTTAGATGCTAAAATGAAAGGATGAATGATGTCTGTGAGGGTAGGATGGAATAAGGCCAGGGTTTTTGGGTGGATTAATACTGTAAATGATGGTCCTGCTGTGCTCTGAGGAGGGGAAGCTGCAGAGGGAGTTCTGGGGGAAAACTGATGAGTTCAGCTGTGGGTAAAATGAAAGGCTGTTAGATGTGTGGTCTGGGAGTTCAGGCGAGAGCCAGTAGTGAGTAGGGGGCAGGGGAGAGAGACCTTCAAATCATTTTCTCTTGTGAATATACAAAAAAGTGTGAGTAATACACTTACGCCTCTATATTCTGGATTTAAAACCCATTAACATTTTGCTATATTGACTGCAGAGGTTCTTAATTCTTTTAATACAAATAAAATAAATAGAAGCAAAATAGTCGAGTTAATGAAAATCTTAGAGTTGATGTGTGTGCTTGTATGTATTTTGATACCTCATCTGTTTATAACCATAATCTATTAAAAGTTAACTAGTTTAACATAAGAGTTAAACAGAGGGACGTGACACATACTGTTGGGGGTTGAAGCTGATCTTCTCGGGCAAATTATGTCGCCTCTCTTTGCCTTAGATCCATCTTCTGTGACTGCCCCCGGGCCCCTCATCACAGCTGATTTCCTAGATTAGAAGTTGGGAGGGAGGCTGCTGTAGGGAGAGAGAAGTGGCAACTGCCACGGACCCTGACGAGAGAGACAAAAACAGATTAAAGCCGATAAACTGAGTACAAACAAATACCCTCAAAAGAGAAAGAATCCCACAGTCTTTTGAGCCACTTAGCGTAAGAGAAACAAAATCACTTGGACCCAAACTTCTTGAGTATGTGAGTATTGTGGGTGGAAATGTGTCATCAGAATAGATTTGAGAAAAGGCGATTTGGTTTCCCTTGATGTTTCCGGTAAGGATGGACAGCAGAAGGGAAACCCCCCCGTTTCAAAGTGAAAGCTGCTATTTTGTGTGAAACTGACCAAAGGTTGGAAACCAGTCATCAGTGGTGCTGGCAAGTGAACAGCCTTCTGGATTGGGTGGGGCACCTACTGTGACTTCCTGGTGATCTGCTGGGTAGGGGCTGGGAGATGGGCAGTAGTTCTGCCTGGTGACCCGGGCATAAACCTGGGCTCTGAAGCTGCTGGTCTGACTAGCAGAACTGGGCACAAACATTCTTAAGGGGGCAGCTCGGGATGTGGCCTGGGACACCTGCCATGCTGAGGGCGAGAGGAGGGCTTCCCTGAGGGGTTGTCCTGCAGAGAGTGGAAAAATCCACCTGCAGGGACGGAAGAGCCTCTGAGCAGGGGGCCGGATACACAGGCATGATTGGCCTGAGCACGGAGGGTTCAGTGAGCCGGAAGTCATACAGTGGCCGGAGCAGCCTTTTTCCTGAGAAACTGGAGTTAAAAGATGTTGAAAAGGCAGCCTGCAGACAGAACCTGTGGTGGGTTATCAGTGACCGGAAAGGACTGGTCAGGCAGGCACGAGAGAACCCTGTGAGCCTCCCAGATGGGGTGTCACGCTGAAGGGAGGAGCAGAGTTATAGACTATGCCACTTATTAGCTGTGTGACTTTGAGCAAGGTCACCCCACCTCTCTATATATATCTTCATCTGTAAAGTGACAGAGTGACAAGCTCGTGTCATCAGAAGGCTTAGTTTAGCTCTGATCCTCTGTGTCCAGATCCTGTCAGTGCTGCCCTGCAAGGTTCTGCAGCGGCTGCTCTTACCCTGAGATGGGAGGGCATAGAGGGACATAGTAGCACACGAGGGCAGGAGGGGGGTGCTTTAAAAACAGACATGTAGCCACCTGCAGCTGCAGACCTGCAGGCAGTTTGATTGATGGTTCTGGAGAGGACTTTGGAGGCCTTAGCATCTTCTTTAGACTTGCTTTCCCTTGGGGACCCGGATTGCCTTTGCAGATTAATGTTGAAAATTTGAGCTTCTGGAAAAGCTGTTTTCACAGATGGGTATATATGTAACATATCGTCTAAAATAAAATGCTTTTATTTAATGTGTGGGACTTTGCAGCTGTTGGGAACAGCTCCGTTGGCCTGGTCACGGAGGACACTAAGGGTCAGCAGAGCGTGCGGGAGGGCAAGAAGCCCGCAATGCTGCTGCGGGGTGTTCTCCCCAGTAGGGCGCTCTGCTGAGTTGACTCTTCTCTGAGTTTGGTTGCCAGATGAGCAGACAGAAAAGTAATGAGTTCTGGTGGGATTGTATAATGACAGGAAGAAAGAGGGACCCGTAGTTTTCTGGACTAGGACACGCATTTTGTTCTTGATCCAGTGTGTTTCATTGCGGATTTGATGAGTTGTGTCTGTTCTGGATCTGATTTGGGCTAATCTGTATATTTGGAAAGGAACCGAGATGGAATTATTGCAGACACCTTGTTCTTTAATGAGTCCTGTGCAAACATAAACACGGATGAAGCATACGTTTGAATTTAGTGGTGTAGGGAAGGGTTTTCTGCACGTTACAGGTGAAGGCAAGGCAGAATTCCTCTTCTTTGTGGGCAGGGAATTGGGTCCACCTGTTTTTTCTGTAACGGCTTCTGAGAGCAGTTTATGGTAATTAACCAACATTGACAAATGGTGGCACACATTGCATTTAAGAGCTGGCCGACTGCAAACTTGTGTATTGGACAGGTGGATTTCACAGAGAAGTGATGAGGTAGATGGGAGAGAGAAGGAGCACAGGCATGGGCACCTCAGCTTCAGGTTTAAATCGCCATTTCCACACCATAGGAATTTGGAATAGAATGTAACCTCACTTAGCCTGTTGGTGAATCAGTAAAATGGGCATGATAATATTCACTTCTTCCTGGGTTTGTTGTAAGTTGTGTAGACTGAAATAAATGTGCAGCATAAAAGTTAAGAGTTAAGTTTTATTCGGTGAGAGGACTCCAGCGGGGATGACAGCCTCTCAGATTGCTCTGAGGGACTGTTCCAAAGACATAGGGGAGGAGCTAAGATATATAGGAGCTTTACAACAAAGACCAGGTAGTTGGAACAATAAAAGATTGCTTGTTATCTAAAGAAAACCAGATATCTCAAGTTAAAGAATTTAGTGCTTTTATATTTATGGGAGGAAGCAAACATTTGGGCTCACTGAATTCATTCATTTGACAAGCACCTAGCTATCTAGGGCCAGTATCCTGTCCTTTCTTATTCTGAGTCCCCTCAGAGGGCACCATTGTGAGTGGCTGCAGAGGCTGGGCTGCAGGCCTGTCCTCGCTGGGGGGTGGCGGCAGCCGCTGTTGACTTGGTTTCAGTATTCTTTGTTTACTGACATGGTTGCAGTATTTTCATTCACATTGTAGTATTTTCGTTCACGGACTGATTATGGATAATCTGCAAACTTGGAAAGCAACCAAGATTGAATTACTGCAGTTACCTTCTAGTTTAATATGCCGTGTGCAAACATAAACACGGATGAAGCATATAAAAGGATTTGGTGGTGTAGGGAAGGTGTTCTGCACACTACAGGATAAGGCAAGGCAGAACTCCTCTTCTTTGTGGGCAGGGATGTGGGTCTACCTGTCTTTTCTGTAGCGGTTTCTGAGAGCAGTTTATGGTAATTAACCAACATTGACAAACAGTGGCACACATTGCATTTATGAGCTGGCCTGTGCAAACTTGTGTTTTGGACAGGTGGCTTTCATAGGCAAGTGGTCAGGTGGATGGGAGAGAGACATAGCCTAGGCCTGGGCTCAGATTCAGGCTTAAATAGCCATTTCCTCACCAAAGGGCCTTGGACTAGAGTGTAACTTCCCTTAACCTGTTGGTGAATCTGTGAAATGGGCATGATAATATTCATTTCTTTCTGGGTTTGTTGCAAGTTGTAAACAATATTATAACACACATGAAGCACTTAACACACTGGCACTTAGCAGTGTTCACTGCGTCTGTCCGCCCCACTTAGCGTGTGTCAGAGCTGTAAAGGCAGCACGTGTCTGTTGAGGATGCACTGGTGGTGCCTTGAATACGTTGTGAATTTGGTGACTTCCTTTAATCCTTGTAACTGTATGTGCCATGGGCAGTTATTTTCTTGGACAGATGAGGAATCTCAGGGTAAATAAGACTGTGTAATTTGCCCAAACTCAGACCATAATTTTGGGTGCAGGGGCCTCGGTTCAGCATGGGCCCCTGGGCCTTCTGGCCTCTCCGTTCAGCAGGTGTGGGCTCGCCTGTCTCCCAGCCCAGAATATCCAGCAGGCAGCAAGACACACCTGGCCCTGTGCTTCTTGAGCAAAACCCAGGAGGGGAGGCAGGTACTAAAGGGATAAACATAAAAACAGATGACAGCAAACTGTGATCAGCTCTGAGAAGGAAAGGAACACGCCTCGCTGTGCAGAGCTGGGAGCTTTCCCGTCGGGGCTGCTCTGGGGGCATTCATCTCAGCTAAAAAAACTCTGCTGCTGCACCAAGGCAGGAAGGCAGGGTGCTTGTGACCAGGTAGACTGAGCCTCGCTGATCGTACTCATTCACCATTAAGCGGCAGCTGTCACGGGCACTTACCTTGTAGACAGATGTTGGCCATAATCATCACGCACATTGCTTGGTAGTTTTATTGACCCCACCTTTGAGATGAGGTCATTGAAGCTGGGGAGATTGCTGCATGCCCTTGTATACCTTGGAAATTACCCCCACTGGTCTTTTAACCTAGACTGGTGTGGCTGTCATGTCCCAGCCCTGTGGATGGCATCTTGTAGCTTCTCCCAAGTGACCCAAATGACTGACATTGATTTTCTTAATTCATAGGAAATGGTATGTGACAATAAGAGAAAATGGTAGTAAGAAATTGTTTGGAAAACTAGAACAAAATCCAATTCTTCCCCAGCAGGGGAAGTGTACCCAGTGTCACTCACTCCACTCACTGCCTGTCACCTCCTCCCTGCCGACTCCTTGTTCAGAAGCCACTCTGAGCCTTTGAAGAACATTTTGCCTCATGACACTGTTGACTAGGACCTGCGACAACTCTGTCCCTGGTTAACTCTCTCTTCAAAGCCATTTAAATTTTATGCAGGCTCCTCAGCTCAAATGTAAGAATAGCCTCTTTAAACTTCTTGATGCAGCTCCTTAGTGAAGATCTTGCGAAGGAAAACTAGCTAAAACCTGGGAGGTATGAACATAGTGACTGTAACCTCAGCACTTTGTGATGTTCAGAATCAGAGGGGTGGGAGACTCAGGAAAGGCTTTTTAAGGTAGAAAGGGGAAAGTGAAAGGACGCAGGCTGTGTGAGACTGAAACATCTCGGTCCCAGCCAGCAAGGCACCTGCGTTCAGGATGGTGTGTGTGGAGAGCAGAGTTCTCACAAAGAAAGAAGAGGTGGGATGGGAGGGAGAACAGTTAGGTTTTTACTGGGGAAGGAAAAAGTGGGCTGAACATTTCCTGGTTGAACAAGAGGACTGTGATATGATGTGCTTGTATTTTGGAGAGAAGGGTTTTGTGGGGACAGGCCTAGGGAGAACGCTGTCTGGCTGGAGAATCAGCACAACAGAGAACCACAGAGAACCGGGCTGACTCCAGGGCTGCTTCTGTCCCTTAGCTGGGGCCTAAGAGCTCCCTTCACAACCCAGTCCTGTTGATACAAGAAAACAGATGTGGGGCATGAGAAGGGCTGTGTCCCACGCGTTAGTTTAGCCTCTGGGATTTGTCCCTCCAGATGTTGGTCCTTGGCTTCGTGTAGGAAACGATTCAAGAGCAAACAACTGTTGAGTAAAGGTAGATTTATTCAGAGAGCTACATTGAAAGGCAAGAGAATTGCCACGAGGTGTGGGGGTTGGGTGCTCAGATTAAAAGTAGGTACACACTCCACAGAGTGTGGGCTTTCTCTGAAGAGGGAGAGAGAGGGTTGACCGCGAGGCGGCGCTGTGTTGCTTGTATTCTTGTGCTTGGTGGTTTCATATGCTAATAAGTAGAAGGACCAGCCTAAGGGGAAGGGGCTGGGATTCCCAGGGAGTTGGCCATTTCCCACCCTGTGACCTTTTGTGGCTAGCCTTGGGACTGCCATGTTGCCTGGGGCATGTTATTCACCATGTTACTATTACAATGGGTGTATAATGAAGCTCAAGCTCTGCTAGAAGTTAAATCTCTTCATCCTGAGCCTCAAGGCCTACTGGGGGTTGAATCCTTCACCATTTTGATGTTAATTGCTGTGGCCTTCCTTGAATGGCTGTGCTCTGCCCCCTTCCATCCTGTCTCAATGTGATGACACAGAGAGAGCAAAGGCCAGGCCCTGCCTGTGCTCCTGCATTTAACAGGGGGAGGGGTGGGGTGGGCTGAGGATGACTGAGTGGTGAGAAGGTTGTTTCAGATTTTTGCACGTGGGATATGGGGACCTTCCAGCAGCCACCGCGGATTTATCTCTCGGGCATTATCGCTTGTGTCACTCATCTTTTTCTATTTTTCTTTAAAGTATTTAATCTAAATTTAATATCAGGTTTTTTTAGGAAAGAAATTTCTCTTTTTCTTTTCTTTGGGGCTCTTTTGGGGGGGTAGGTAATTAGGTATATTTATCTGTTAGTGGATGCCCTGGGGCTTGAACCCGGGACCCCGTGCACGCTAAGAACACGCTCTACCACTGAGCTCTCCCGCCCGCCCCATCATCTTTTTCTTTTTGCTTTAATGTTAGAGAAACCACAGGCCAGCCAAGAAACAAGCACCACTCGGAGGGTTGGAGTACTCGGATTTATTACGCAGGCGGGCTCAGAGGTGCTTCTGCTCCGAAGCTCTGAGCACCTCCAAGACGTGCACATGAGGTTTTATAGGTTTAATTACAAGTATGGGGCTATTAGCCAATAAGGCTCAAACAACAAAAAGCAAGGAATCAGTACACTGGAGCTTATCAATTTGGAACAGATCACGTTACTGACACTTGTTGAGATTGGATTTACGAGTTAGCTTGTTAGCCCAGTAAACTAACAGTAAACTTCAGATTTACAAGTTAGCCCGTCAGAACTTAGATCACTAAACCGACACTTATCACACTTAGATTTGTGACTTAGCTCGTTAGCCCAGCTGGGCTTTTACTTCACATCAGCTGCCAAGAATCTTACAGCTGAATTTCTAGTAGGCCTTTAACACTTACCCTGGCTTAATGGCATCCAGTTTTATGATTTTACCTCCCCCTGGTTTCATTTAATTATTGAATCTCCATTTTCTCTTCACTCTCACTTTGTCTATTTGTTGTTATGGTTTTTAAGCTGTGTTTAAAAAAATTGTTTAATTTCTCTTTTAGCAGGAGGCTGAAAGTAAATAAATATGTAAACAAACATCACACCTTAATGCTTTTATACATTCTAAGCTGTTTAGTATTTACTTAAAAACCAAATTGCCTACTAAAGAGATAACATTTTTAAATTATGTTTTAATTTTTTTATAAAGTTATAGCTGATTTAAAATATGATATAAGTTTCTGGTGTACAATAAATGCATAATTTTTAATGTTATGCTTTATTTATAGTTATTGTAAAACATTGGCTATATTCCCTGTGTTGTAAGTTACATCCCTGTAGCGTGTTTATGTTACATGGAGCAGTTTGTATAAGAAAGTTGGTTATCGCAGAGTCTGGGGCATGGCTGTGTCTGACCCAGAGTCACGGTCACCCTGCCTGTCAGATCCCAGGCTCTCACACCTCTCTGCAGGGGAGCGAGTGGAGGCAGCCCTCATCAGCGCTGGCACCACCCTCTGAGTGGCAGTGAAAGCAGTGAATGTCTGTGGACGTGCAAAGTGTTGTTCCAGGAGCTTTACTTGCACTTCTGCATTTAATAATTAAAGCCCTCCTGTGAGGAATCCTTTTATGTTTTTAATGAATAATACATTTTATTTTGATATTGATAGACTTCAAACTTCCGGAAAATTTACAGGAGTAGTACAGTAAACGCTTAGATACAGTTCACCTAAAAGGGCAGTATTTGTCCTTCTGTGTCTGGTTTATTTTAGCATAAAGTTTCAAGGTTCATCCATATTGTAGCCTGAATCAGTACTTTATTCTTTTGGTTTGATAATATCCTTTTTCTTTTTTTTCCTTATTGGTCTATTTAAAAATATTTTCATTGAAGTCTAGTCAGTTTATAATGTGTCAGTTTCTTGTGTACAGCACAACACTTCAGTTATATAGGAACATACCTGTATTCATTTTCATATTCTTTTTAAACATAAGTTACTATAAGATATTAAATATATTTTCCTGTGCTATACAGTATAAACTTGCTGTTTATTCTATACATAGTCAGTATCTGCAAATCTTGAAATCCCAAATTATTCCTTCCCACACCCTCTCCCCTCTGGTAACCATAGTTTGGTTTCTATGTCTCTGTGTCTGTTTCGGTTCTGTAGATAACTTTATCTTTTTGTTTCTTTCTTTTTTGTTTTTTGTTTTTTGGTTTTTTTTAGATTCCACATGTGAGCGATCTCATATGATATTTTTCTTTCTCTTTCTGGCTTACTTCACTTAGAATGACATTCTCCAGGTCCATTCATGTTGCTGCAAATGGCATTATTTTATTATATTTTTATGGCTGAATAGTAGTCTATTTTACAATTATACTAAAACCTCTTTATCCATTCATCTGTCAGTGGACATTTAGGTTGTTTCCATGTCTTGCTATTGTAAATAGTGCTGCTGTGAACATTGGGATGTAGGTGTCTTTTTGAATTAGGGTTCCATCTGGATATGTGCCTAGGAGTGGGATTGCTGGGTCATATGGGAGGTCAATTTTTTGTCTTTTGAGGAACCTCTATACAGTTTTCCACAATGGCTCCACCAAACTGCATTCCCACCACAGTGTAGGAGGGTTCCCTATTCTCCACAGCCTCTCCAGCATTTATTGTTTGTGAACTTCTGAATGATGGCTATTCGGACTGGTGAGAGGTGATACTTGATTGCAGTTTTGATTTGCATTTCTCTGATAATGATATTGAGCACTTTTTCATGTGCCTATTGGCCATTTGTATGTCTTCATTGGAGAAATGTTTCTTTAGGTCTTCTGCCCATTTTTTTGGATTGAATTGTTTGTTTTTCTTTCTTATTAAGTGTAAATCTGTTTACATATTCTGGGAATTAAGCCCTTGTCAGTCTCATTTATTGCAAATATATTCTCCCATTTCATAGGTTGTCTTTTTGTTTTGCTTACTGTTTCCTTTGCTGTGCAAAAGCTTGTAAGTTTAATTATTTCCCACTTGTATATTTTTGCTTGTATTTCTATTGCTTGAGTAGACTGCTCTAGGAGAACATTGCTGAGATGTATGTCAGATGTTTTGCCTATGTTTTCTTCTAAGGGTTTTATACTATCTTGTCGACATTTTTAAGTCTTTAAGCCATTTTGAATTTATTTTTGTGTATGCTGTGAGGGAGTAGTCTAACTTCATTGATTTACATGCAGCTGTCCAGTTTTCCCTACACCATTTGCTGAAGAGGCTGTCTTTATTCCATTGTATGTTCTCACATCCTTTGTCAAAGATTCAATGACCAAAAGTTTGTGGGCCTATTCTTGGTAATTTTGTTTATCCGTTCATTGATGGATGGATATTGTTTGTAACTTTGGCTACTCTGGATGATACTGCTATGAATATTGATGTGCAAGATTTTGTGAGAATATGTTTTCATTCTGTTGGCTGTACAGTTGGCCCGCCATATCTGTAGTTTCCACTTCATGGATCCAGATGGCTGATTGTAAAGGGACTCGAACTTCCTTGGATTATGTTATCCAGGGTGGGGGGTTCCTGAAACCAACCCCCCGAGGATACTGAGGGTTGAATATATGTAGGAGTGGAATTGCTGAACCATATAACGCTAACCTTTTGAGGAAACACCATAATTCTCCAAAGAAGCTGCACCATTGTCCCTTTCCACTGGCTGCATATGAGGTTCTCTGCCTCCTGAATGACACTTATTATTGTCCATGTTTTGATTATAACCATCCTAGTGGGTGTAAAAAGCCATCTCATTTTCATTTTGATTTGGCTAGTGATGATGAGCATCTTTTCATATGCTTATTGGCCATTTGTATATCTATTTAAATCCTTGGCAAATTTAAAAATTGGGTGTATTTTCTTGTATTGTTCAGTTGTAAGCATTTGTTATATAACCTGGATACAACTCTCTTATTAGATACATGCTTTGCAAAATTTTTCTCCTATTCTGCAGATTGTCCTTTCACTTTAGATTTTTAAACATTAAAAAAAATTCTTTATAGGGGAGGTAATTAGATGTATTGATTTATTTTATTTTTCTTGCTAAGCAAGCACTCTATCACTTGAGATACCCCCTACCACTGTCATTTCACTTTCTTGATGATGTCCTTTGTAAGAAAAAGGTTTAATTTAGATGAAGTCCAGTTTATCTGCTTTTTTCTTCTATCACTTGTGCTCTTGGTATTGTATCTAGGAAACCAAAGCCTATCCTAGGACCACAAAGATTTATACTGTGTATTCTTTTAAAAAGTTTATACATTCAGTTTTTACGTTTCTGTCTGTGATCCATTTTGAATTAACTTTATTTGTTATATAAAATATGGGGGTCCAGATTCCAGATTCATTCTTTTCCCTGCAGATACCCAGGTGTCCCTGCACCATTTGTTGAATAGACTATACTTTCAATGAAGTGTTGTTGGCACCCTTGTGGAAAACTGAATGTAAATGTACGTTTTTTCCCCCTGGGTTTTTATAGTGTCTCATAGATTTATTAATCCAAACTTATGCAAGTACCATACTGACTTGTGTACTATAGCTTTTTAGTACCCTTTAAAGTGAGTCCTCCATCTTTGCTCTACTTTTTCAAAATTGTTTTGGCTGTCCTGGGCCCCTTGCACTTCCATATGAATTTTGGGATCAGTTTTTCAATTTTTCCAAAGAAGTCAGCCTGAATTTTCATAGGGATTCCACAGAATTTGTAGATCACTTTGGGGAGTCTTAACATTTTTAACAATATTGTCTACCATTCCATGAACATGAGATGTCTTCCATATATGTAGATCTTTTAAATTTTATTTCGGTGATACTTGAAAATGTTCAATGTACAAATCTTGTAAATTTTTGTTAAATGTATCTCTCATTTTATTTTTAATGCTGTTGTAAATGGAAAGGCTGAGCTTCTTAAGGGTGGGACTATATATCAATTTGTTTATTTCTAGGATTCCCACACAGCAAATACCCTAGATTTATATTTGCTACATAAATCTATCCACAACTCTTCTGACCCCCATGTTATAAGAAACCAAGACTCACGTTAAGCTACCTGAACACCTATCTGGAAGTGAGAAATGAGACCCTTGGTTGAGGCTTTGTGCAGTTGATACTGAGAGCTTATTCAGGATGGCTTCATCTTAATTCCTTTTAAACAACCCTTTCGGTGTATTTAGTCAGATACATTAAGAACATGGCCTTTTGATGTGCAGAGGAGCTAAGACTATAATTTTCAAATAATTTCGAGTGAGAGTGTTGTTCTTGAAACCTAATTTGCATCAGTCTTTGAAGATTTATGTTTCAGGAGCTTTGACTAAATAATACCTGTCTTTATTCAATAACTACAACTAAATGCTCAAGCAACATGTAAGAGTTTGAGGAAACTGCCCCCGCCCCGTAGTGCTGGGTGGCTGCAGCTGTAACTGGAGTCAGCACTTACCTCTCCCAGTACGCTTGTGCTGATCTGCTCAAAGGGGTTCATCCAACAGTTTGTCAGTCTGTTGGACAAAGCCATAAAACATTGATTTAAGGTTGCTGGAATGCAATATATTATTAATATTAAGTAAGCACATATTGAGTGCTTACTGTATGTTGGGAATTGTCCCTCAGCCTCACATGAATATTATTTCTCTTAAAACCTCACATATTTCCTTGTTATTCACACTTTACAGATAAGGAGACTGAGAATTAGGTCTTCTCTCTTTTGGGGGGAGCTCATTATCAATGACGGGAAGTTGTAAGGAAAAAGATATTGATTCATCCTGAGAAAATATTTTTCTGAGAGTCAGCAATGAAGAGGGTGACCACTGAAGAGGGTGATCATTGTTTCATTGAGACGAGCCCCGGGTTGTACAGAGTCAGCATCCCTGTCCTGGACACGGCACGTGTAGCGCTGTGTGGTGGGTGAGGCGGCGAGGCCGCGCAGGGAACGCGGATGCCGGGCTGTTGGGCTGTGCTCAGGCCGGTGGGGCTTTCTCCTAAGGGCAGTGGACTGTCATTGACAGATTTTAAGTAGGGGAGTGGGGTGCTCTCGTAGATCACTTTTGTCTTGTAGAATGCTTAGAAACATTTAGAAGGCTCGGCAGGAGGTGATGTGATGAGTCAGAGTAGGGTGGCTGCGAGGTGTAGCATTGTTCAGTTTTCAAGTAGTTTTCAGTCCCATGTTTGTAGCTCAGTAGCCGTGTCACTTTGGATGACGCACTCAAGGAAGTGAAACAATTTATCTAATCAATTAAAGCAGTGATGTACATACTACCCAGGACTGCTGTGGAGATCCAGTGAGATTACATGTGCGCAGTGTGCAGTGTGGTCCCCAGCACAGAGTCAGTGCTGAGTGAGTGCCATTGAGTACTTTGTAGGACAGGTGTGGTTGGTGGGACTCCATGACTGAGGAAATCTGGGCCCTGAACGAGGGGTCCAGTCACATCTGTGAGTGATGGGCCTGAGCTGGGATAGGGAGGGAGACCTTGTCCCCCGACCAGGGGCCCTGGGCAGGATGGCTATGGGAGGAGCACCATAAAGTCAGATCTTTGCAGGTGGAGTTGGAGGTGTCCTTGAGACATCTAAGTGCAGTGTCATGAGCTCACAGAGGAGGCCTGGGCCCGGGCTGTGCATTTTCCTATAATCTCAATCCCTGAGGATGCCGAGGTTTGATCACTGAACGTGAAGACATACTTTACAGGACAAGTGAATAGTAGTATCATCTCTGTCATCAAAGCTCGAGTCTCTTTATTCATCACTGACTTGCTAATTGGGTACTTACAGAGCTCACTTCACCGCCCTCACCTGGGCTCAGGCTCCACAGTAAAGAGCTGGTGAGCCTCCCTCTTTTCCAGAAGAAGGCACATTTAACTGGTAGCTTTCTGTACCTCGCCAGACTTAGAATTTTAGTTTGTTGTATTAATTCTATTTTCTGTTGGTCATCTCCTGACAGGAGAGACGTTTTACCTCATGATCATGTTTCAATTAGCTGTTACTGAGAATTGCTGATCTGATCCATAGTGTATGCATTATATTAATTTTGTACAGTATTTATCATTTTTCTGTCTATGTCCTTTAATTTTGTATGCCTCTTCAATGTTCTATCATATTTGGGGCGTTTTTTTTTAATTAAAAAATGTCTGTTAGCAGTTAAGAAAACAAAAACAAAGAAAAATGCACATGATACCTAAATTTAGAAAATATCTAGTGTGTTTTCTTTCTCGGCAATGGAGTGTTCTAGAATCTCGTGAAAACCTTCATTGCACAAGTTCCTTGAAATGCTGATTAAGAAATAAAACCTTCCTTCCTCATCTTTCAAGCTGCACAGCTAATTGTCAAGAAATTGAGGGGGAAATCCTCAGAAGCCAAGACAAACCAGAAAGCAGGGATTCTGGGAGATAAGCGAGCCTTAGAAGCCCTGGGGTGCCGGTTGGCTCCTGAACTGAGTTTTAGTTGCCCTGACAGGAGGGCAGGAGGTGAGCCCAAGTCCTCTCACACTGGGAGTTGGATGGCTGATCATATGTAAGGCCAAGCCCATCCCGAGAAGCCTGGTTTACTAAAGGGTGAACTAGGAAAATAATCCTCAAGGCAAGAAAGTAAGGAATGTCAATATTTTTGGAAGAGGGGAAATATAACAAATCCAAAGTAAGGATATAGTTTAAAGCTGTTCTGGCATGAGAGTGACCACAAACTCCTGGCAGAAAAGCACAGCTATTCCTGGAATGAGAAGTTGTGTTTTGAATGGATCAGTGAACAGCCATTGTGAAAAAGGCCTCCAGAGTATTGTGGATCAAGATACTGGACCGCAAACACCTCTCTTCCAAGGGTCATTTAAATAACCAGAAATGTTTTAAAGGAAAGAAGCCACAATGATATTTCTATTTATTGACATTAATATATGCTAGGAATTCAGAGGTAACTATGTGAAGGAAACTTAGCATAGAAGCTGTGGATGTGCCTGCACGCAGGACATTTCACAGAAGTTGCCGGACTTGTCTGCAAACAGAAATTCCTGCCAAGGGACTCTGCCCGTTCCCAGGGGAAACATTGCTTGCAGACAAGAATGTTTATTAGTTCCTCAAAAGGAACAGGCCTGGGAACAGGAGAGTCTGAGTGTAATTAAGATAAGGAAGCCTTAGATGTAGTGCGCATGCGTCAACCTAAAAAATGTTTACTCTCTGTGCTTGGCAAGAGTTACTCCTTTGTGTAGATGGTATAAAAAATAAAGGAACCCAAATCTCGGGAGACATTTTGCACCACAGCAGCTCTGTGATTCATTTCGTCGGCAACAACTATGGAGTTGTCTCCTATTTTATGGACCTTACTTTCTCTTTGGGGAGACAAACTGACATAGTCGGGGAGCTTGGTAGAGGGAGGTGTTAGTCTGTTGCAATTAGCCAGGAGAGGAGATTAAGAAAGCAGTGAAGGGTGGGTGAACTTTTTAGCTGAGGACAGACAGTCTTGTTCAGTTGGCTTTTAATTGCAGGCTCAATGAGTAGTCACTGGAGGGAATAGATCTTATGGAGGATGGACTTAGCTCAGGCCTCTTTAGAATGGACAAGTGAACCTGGAGAAAGACAGTCAAATCTGTGCAGACATTGAAGTTCACTTGAACGTGCTGTATCCCTGAGCCAAAGATCGGACAAGTAGAAAGCATTTCTTGAGGACAGAGGAGTGGTTTTTAAGGTTCTCCAAGAATGAATCCCAGGGAACCGAGATGGCCAGTTGTCAAAATGTGACTTTGCTCTTTGGACGGTGTATCCACCAAGGTTATTGGCATTTTATGGGTTTCCATTTCTCGTTAATACATGTCAGGTGATGAGGACGTGGACACACGTGTTTGACACCTTGTCGAGGTGACTTTGGGTTCCTGCCTAGAAGCACGGGCACAGCTGCGGCTGCGTCATACATCTTGCCGCCCATCCCGCTCCCCGGCTCCGTGATCACTGCAGAGTCATCCCTTGTTAACCTGTCCATCTCCTCTGTAACATCATAACCCATGAAAAGACTGGAGCGTTTTAACTTGGCTTTCTTAAAGTCAAAGGAACAGATCTAATATGGAGTCAGATTTGTTCTTTCCTATTTCAGTAGTGCCATGGAGAAGGAAGTTTGGGCAGCTTTTTGTAGGGTCCTGGAGGATTTCTCTCTCAGAGTCTGGGTGCCTCTATTGAAAACCCTTCATAGCTGTCTGGCCTGCTGGAAAACCACTCCGCCTATTTTGCCCTGAAGATGTGTTCTGTTTATAACTCATCTCTACTCCTTGGAAAACAACTCAATAAAAACTCAGTTGGTTTTCCACCAGCCATGGGCAGGGGTGAGGGATAGCATGTTACTATTTTATAAAATAATAATAATAATAATAATAATAATAATAATAATAATAATAATAATAATAATAATAATAATAAAAGAAGTTTTAAAACAGCACTGGGCACATAGGAGAGAGTCAATAAATGCTTCCTGGCTGAAATCAAAAGTGATGGCTCAGTGATTCCATGGCTGCTGTATTTGCTGAGCTTGTTACTCCTTTGCTCCATTACACTTTTTTTAAACTGAAAAAGAAATACATGCATATGGTTAAAAACAATTCAAACAGCACAAAAATACACAAGTGAAAGAAGTTTTCCCTCATCCTCTGTTCTTCCAGCCCTCCCTGGAGATGCCACTGTTTACTATCCTTTGTGTGCTTTTCCAGATATGCTATGCACATTCCCACCTATGTATGTAAATTCCTTTTAAGTTCTAGTTATTTCTAACTTTAAGGGATTTAAATCCTCAAGTGGCTTCTGCCCCGTTAATAGAAAAGAACAAATCTGACTCCATATTAGATCTGTTCCTTTGACTTTAACCTTTTGCTCTGTCTCCTAGGCTTCATCTTACTTGTAAAACAATGTTGCCTAGAGCCTGAAATATACAGAAGAGCCTATTCTGAAGGCTCTGACCTTTAAGGATATTTAACACTTTTTCATTCATAAAATGATAACAAGTTGCAGAATAGAATATAACTTTTGTTTTGTTGGAGGTTTACAGAGATTTGACCCAGGCAGATAGCTGCAAGAACAAAGGATTCTAACAACAAGGAATTCCTACACCAAGAAGTTTGCAACAACCAAGCACATAGGAAACGAGCCTGAATTCTGACTTGGGGAGATGGTTTTCCAGGACATTAGTTTGCCATCTAGCTCTACAGAAACTTGCTATTCCATGCCCCAGCAGCGGGTCTCCCAACTTATTGGCCTGTCCTTCACTGAGGAGAATGAATTTGGACTCGGTAACACTCCTATCTACCTAGCAAGCTGGGCACTGGAACTGAGGACAGCTCTCCCACACCCAGGAACCTACTGTGAGCCCTTGATGGTTACACTAGGGTTAGGTGTGTTTTACCCAGGAGGGATGGGACTATGCACCAACACTCAGGCAGTCTGCTCTGTCTCTGGCTCTGATCTTGTACCTCCCGCTCCCCGCAAGGCCAAAACCTGGGACAGTGGAGCTAAGGCAGAGATCATGCCTGCCTGTTTCCCAGCCTGTAAAAGGGGAATATGTACACTTCCCAAGGTAGTTCTGAGAGACACCACCTGCGGGTGCTTGGTTCCCAGAGCAACAGGAAACCCAGCTCCACGTGGGGACAACGGGTGTGATCCCCGTAGGGGTTCTGTAGAGGCATCGGCTGGAGGGCTGGACCAGGGAGGTAAAACTTGAGCTGCGGGCCTTGAAGAGTTAGAGAAAGGTACAGAGGCAGGACTGCCGCCTCCTTCGGGGTGCCCTAGAAGTAAAGCTTTTTCTCTACATCTCCGCTACTCCCCTCCCCTCTCCAGATCCCTACCTACTCTCTGCTCCTCCTGTCCATCTGTCTCCCTCCACTTTTACCCTCCTCTCCTCCTCCCCCCATCTTCTTCCTCCCTCGATGCCCCAGCCTCTATCTCAGAACCGAGAGGATCGCTGGCCCTCCTGCGCATGCGCAGTCGGTGCCAGCTGGACCGCGGGTTGGAAGCTCCAGCTCCGAGCTGGGAATCGGCCCCAAAGTCTTCTCAGCTCTGTCGCTCGGTAGGCCTTTGGCTCCTGCCCGAGGCCGGGGCCTCTGGCTGTGGAAGTGCAAGGTGGGGGGCTCCCTGGAAAGGGGTCAGGCGGCTGCGGGAGGGCGGTCCGCGTGTCAAAGCCCGCGAGGGCGCGAGTCAGTGTGTGTTCAGCTGAATTGCTCGGGCCAGGCCACCCCGGCGCCCCGGCCACAGCTGTCCAGGTCCAGGTGTGCACCTGCCGCCTCTCGCCCCAGCCGGGGTCCCCTCAGTCTGAGGCTGGCGTCCTCTTCCCCTCTCCCGCCCGTGAGTCCTCTCCTCCCGGGCTTCCTCTCCTCGGCCGCCGGCCCGTCCCTGCCCCTGGGAAGGCTGTGTCCTGGGCGGGCAGGGTCTGCAGACCCGGACGGGGGCGGGCGGCTGGGGCTGGGGCTGGCCTCCGAGCGGGGCTGCAGCCCGCGACCCCCCACCCCCGCTTTCCCTGCCCCGCGACCATGGGGCTGCCCTCCTCTCCCTTTCCCGCTCCCTGAGGACCAGCTCAGCGGCATGCCCGCTGCTCCCTGGGCTTAGAGCCTCCAGCTGTAAAGCCCAGTTTCTCCTGGTGGAGTCTGGAAATGTGAGCACCAGTGCTGAGCGAGTTTCCGTCTCCCCCCTCAGTGTTTCTGCCCCAGGTAAGTACCTTGAACAATTTCAGGTATTATGATGGTGGTGCTTGTTGATGTCACGTGTTTTTATAGTGAGAGGGATTACAGTGTTGAAAGCAGGGCTTGGTTCAGTTAAAAATGAGCTGAAGGCATGAGGCTGTGACAACCTCCTTCCTTCCCACTCCCAGAGTGAAATGTGTGACCGTCGATTTTAAAAACATAGTTACAGTCCCTAACTAGCCCAGCCCATCTAGTGTGTGTTAACAGGAACAGCACCACCAGAGGCGTTGGAGACCCAGGGACATTGCAGTCCTAAAAAGCTCCTGGCACAGTTGGTTTGTTTTGGTTTTTTGTTTTTCTTAAATTGTGGGATAGACTAGTTGTATAGAGGGAAAAATACTTGTCAAGAAATATTTTTTCATATAACAGCTTTATTGTGATATTGTTCACACACCATGAAATCCACCCATTTAAATGGTACAATTCAGCAGCTTTTAGCATATTCACAGTGGTGCAACCATCATTATTCCAGAACGTTTTCATCACTTCAGAAAGAACAGTGGAAATGAATGACCTACCCACCCCTCCCCAGTGGTGGTTCTAAAGAAGTTTCCTGGCTGTTCCTGAGCATATATTAACTTGTTACATTCCATGAAAAGTCTGGTAGGAATTCTAATCAGAATTGCATTGAATCTGTCTATCAAAACAGGAAGAATAAATGTCTTTATGGCATAAACTTCTTCTACCCATGAATATATCTGGGACCCTATATTTTCATCTCTCCAGAGCCTGGCCCATGGGAAGTCCTCACTAATTGTTGGGCTTGTGAATGATGAGATTCTATACATTGTTAGTTGCCACTGTAGCCTTTCACAGAAGAGAAAGGTAACCTCAGTGAAGCCAAGTGACTGTCTGATGGTCAGAAAGAGTGACAGTCAGTGCTGGAGTGATCCAGTGGACTTGGTGCTTGTAACCAGAATTCTCCACCACCTACAGCTAAGGGGATAAGTGTGTTCTTTTATTTTATCTTAATGGCATTGATTTTATTTATACTTACTTTTTAAAATTATTTTTATTGAAGTGTAGTCAATTTACAATGTTAGTTTCAGGTGTACAGCAGAGATTCAGTTATAAACATATGCATATGTATATACATATGTTTTAGATTGTTTTTAGCACAACTCATTACAAGAAATTGAATATAGTTCCCTGTGCTATATAGTAGGTCCTTGTCATTTATTTTATATTTATTAATGTGTATCTGTTAATCCCCCCTTTCCTGCCTGCTAACCACAGTTTGCTTTCTATGTCCATGAGTCCATTTCTAGCAGCATCGTTTTTCCTAGTAACATACGCTGGTTGACTGCTTTCAGCTTCAGTAATTCCATCTTATCTGTGGGCACTTTTCTTCTGGTGGGCCTTTATGTGGTTTGCACACGTGATAATAGAGATTTGTACTTGGGAGAACTCCAGGCCTCATGTAGTCCCTGGAACAGAGTGCCCACTGAGTTGATGCTTGAACTGGGAAAAAAGCAGAGTAAATGTTGGAATTTCCACTATGGTTGAGACTTCCAGGTTTCTATAACCTGTTTAGCCCACCTTAATATTGGCTGCACCCATACTGGGTAATTTGGTGGAACTTCATGTTATGGTGGTGTAGAGACAGGGCCTTGTATGCTTCTTCTCTTTCCTTTTTCTAACACTCATTCTCCTGGGCCTCCCAGATCCTCCCCCAGTAGTGCCCAGGGCTGGCTTGGTGCTGCGCTGAGGCAATATTTGTTAATAAGGCCCTTTCCTCATCTCTTCTGAACTTCCGTTTCTTTCTCTGCACAATGAGGGCTTAGACTAGATAAGTGCTTTTCAGTTTTTTTTAAAGCCATGTTTCCTTTGAGAAACAGAAAATGCAAATCTCTCCTCCCATCCCAACCCTTTAGATTTTGATATGTCCTCCAGGGAGTGACATAGCCCTTTGTGGAAAATTGAAGTTATTTTGATTCCAGGTGGCACAGAAAAGACTCTTCAGAAGTTTATTGCAGGGAGAGGGCAGGAAAGGGGCAGCATGTCACACTTTCTAGTGTGAGCACTGAAGCAGGGGCTTGGGTTTAAATACGGTGTCTGACGTGTCCTCTCTCTAATCTTGTACAATATGATAAACTTCTCTACCTCAGTTTCTTAATGTGTCAAGTTGGGGTGATAATATTTTAAGGCTTTTGTGAAACATTATACACATAAGCCATCTGTGTCTCGGTAGAAACAAGACCTGCTAGGGAGTCAGGGATTTCTTTAAAAAAATTCTTGTCCATAGCACTCTGTCGGTGTGTATTTTGAATTACCTGGAGGGTGAGGGTTGAGTCTAAAGTCCATCGTGGGACAGGTGGCCCATAGTTCTCTGTTCCCCAGATTGCCCCCTCCTCCCCAGTCCTCTTCCTCGGTCCAGGATGAAGATCCCTAGTAGATTTACACAGAGGTCTTGTGGAAATGGCTTTTCATCTTATTGTTTCACCAAGGAGGGCTGCCATCATGATCTCTGTGGTCAGGTTTTGGTGACCTGAAGGCTATGCAATTGGGGGTTTCTATTAAATAAAAATAATATTACAAATACAAAATTAGAACAAGGGTGGTGACAGGGGCTCTTGGAAGTGGGGACCATTAGCTTTGTTAGCTTCAGGTGCAGTGGCCTCTGGCCACGAGGACCCATCCTCGTGCTCTGAAGTTGGAGGGATTAGTGGGTTCAGTGGGAATGTTAACTGAGTGTATCTCATGGGCTAGGCATTGTCGTACTTGTACTGTGTGTTCCTTATTTGAGACAATGAGCTCATTTAACCTCAATAGCCTCTTTAAAATATTAGACTTTTTATTTTGAGATGTAATGTAGGTTCCCCTGTACTTGTAGGAGATAATATGCGGAGGGCCTATGGACCCTTTGCTCAATTTTCCTTAATGGTTCCATCTTGCAAAGTTGGGGTACAATTCATTACTGACTCACTAACACTTTGAGGTTTGTGTTATTGCACTCATTTCTATCTATGATTAAACTGGGGCTTAGAGAAGCACACAGGCCTGCCCAGGTCACCCACATGTTTAGTGTGTAGTCGGGTGTAACGTGGGCTTGGGATTTCCAGGCAGTACCATTATGATGGTCTGTGGCAGGGAGCAGCATTCACTTTGCTTGTTTATTCATTCATTCAACAAACATTTATTGAGTAACCTCTGTGGGTCAGATGCTTTCACAGGCTTATCTGATTCTTCAGCAGTACTGAGAATCAAGTATTGTTTTGTTTTTTTTTAATCTGAGAAAATTAGCTCTGAGAGTTTATAACAACCCCCAAAGGAAATATAGCTCATAAAGGAGGGATAGTAAATTTGTACAGTCCCCCCTCTTTATGCAGGTGGTACCCTAGGCATTTTACATTTGCAAACTTCGTAATCCAGATATATTCTTGTAAGGCAAGGATTGTTTTTTTAAATTGAAGTATAGTCAAGTTTACAATGTTGTGTCAATTGCAAGGTGTTTTTTGAATTTTGAATTAAAAAATATTTTTTGAGAAGGGTAATTAGGTTTATTCATTTGTTTCATTTTTTAAAGTGAGGTACTGGGGATTGAAGCCAGGACCTCGTACATGCTATGTATGTGCTCTACCACTGAACTGTACCCTCTTCCCCAAGGCAAGTTTTCTTATCCATTATTCTGCAGTTTAGGAGTTCAAATAAATTGGTGTTGAAATCCAGATCTTTTGATCCTACTGTGGTTATTTTCTTTATAATCTGCTGAAGGGGGGTGGGGAAAGCAGTTCCTTTGTTCATTTCTTTATTCAGCAGTGTTGAGCACTGACTTTGCATCAGGGTCTTGCTAGGTGCTTGGAAACAGAAAACAAGAAATGACCCTTCTGTGCAGGGGCAGGAAGCCTAGACCAAAAGCTGGGTAATGTGATTCGAGCTACGGTAGCCATGTACAGACTCTGAGGACAAACTGTACCCCCGGCTTTGCTTGTGCTTCCCTTGCCTTCTGGCTGGTACACACCAGGTCACCGCAACCCAGAGGCGCCCGCAGCCCACAGCACAATATTTACCTCGATCTCCTCTCCCCTCTCGGCAGGGCCTGCAACATGAGCATCCCTGACTACGTGCAGTGTGCTGAGGAATACGAGACTCTCCCCGTGGCCGTCCAACCCGTGGGGATCATTTCAGAGGACAATTTCTTTTGCATCTATAAATGAATCTCCTTGGTGAGCCAGATCAGCCCGTGCGGCTCCCAGTGGGCACTCTGTATCCACTACAGGCACCACTATGTGTTCGAGAATGGGTGGAGTGACTTCCAGACCCACCGCACGGTCGTGGGCCTTGTCACCATTACCGACTGCCTCTCGGCCAAGGTCTTCGAGAAGCTCCATGTGCAGAGGAGCTGTATGGCACCACTCTTAATGACTCTCAGCTCTTTGTCTTTGTGCTGCATGGGGAGGTAGCCGAGCAGCCGCGCACCAACGTGGCCTTCAAATTACGAGTACTGCAGGGTGGTGGAGAAGAGGATCGAGGACTTCACTGAGTCACTCTTCATCTTGCTCAAGTCCAAGTGGCTGGATGGGACCCCTTGCTCAAGTCTGGGGAAAGGATCCCCCTCCTCTGCACCTTGTTTGAGAAGGAGGACTTCATGGGACTGGACACAGACAGCAGGTAATTCTACCTGGAGGCCCAGCCACCCTGACTGTGTGCCGGGTTCCTTCCCTACATCCAGGAAGGGATCAGCAAGGAAGAGGGCTGTCTTGTAGCCAAGGTGGGAGGGAGGTGCAGCCCGACGGTTTACAGACATTTAAAAGTGAATCTGCCTTTGTTTCAGAGAGATCCTTTTAGGGTTAATGTGGAGACTTCCTCCCGCTTTTCAGCCAGGACCCCTGGTGGGACCCCTGGAGTTGCTGTCCAATAGAGTAGCCACAGCCACTGATGCTAGGAGCGCTGGGGAAGAGGCTGGTCTGAGCTGAGATGTGCTGTAGGTCAAATGCACATCAGACGCTGAGACTTGTCTAGTAAAAAGTATGTAAACTATCTTGTTACTTTCTATATTGATTACATGTCAAAATGATAGTATTTTACATACAGCAGATTAAGTAAGATCTGTTCTTAAAATCAGTTTCTAGTATCTGTTTTTTGTTTGTTTGATTGTTTCTTTGTTTACCGTTTTAAATGTGGCAACTGGGAAGCTTTCTTTACATGGCTCTCATTTCAATTTTTTTGGGCAGCCTGTCCTGGGACAGTCTCATCCCTTTGCTTATAGATGAGATGCTGAATCCCGAGAGGCAGAACGAGTCGCTGGTTGAGCTGGGTCTGGAGCCGGTGTTTCCTGCCTCCCAGGCCCAGCACCTGCTGGGTTCAGGCCCTCTCTTCCTCCCCGACAGCCAGCATGCCAAGTTAGGACATCAGAAACACCTCCAGGGAATTCCTGATGAACTCCTTATGCAGGGAAAGGCGTATCACGGAGTATGAGACAGAGCAGGGAAAGATTCATCCTCACTTTGTCCCTGTGATTAAGTCAACGGCCCCACTTTTGCCTTGGAAGTGCAGACAAGCTCTCCTGGGCTTACTACACCCCCACCTTCTCTGTTACCCCGTGTATCTATCATGCTTTCCCTCGGGCAGAAGAGGTGAGATGCCTTTGCCCAGAGGTGGTCCCCCTTTGCTGGGGAGAGTGAGGGAAGCTGTGCCCCCACGGCCTACGGCCTCGGGCCTTGAGTCTGGAGGGTGCTCATGGCGGTACCACAGGTGACCGTCGGAGGACCTGGCACGTGCTGCCAGGCCCACTGTGGAGGCAGTGCTCTGTGATTCTTGAACTAACCGAAGATCAAATCCTACTTTCTGGTTGTTGGTAAGTTGGAGGAGAAGATGCCAGAGAATTGATAAAAAGAAAGTCCAGACCAGCCCTGTGAGTGAGAGGCACAGGGGGCCCGAGTCCCACCTGCGTGTGGTGCCTGGCGGGCTCTGGATGAATTTTCTGTTCCTCCTGGACATACCTCTATGGCTTTAGTAAGGGGTGAGACATGTAGTGGCCATGATCTTTATTTGTCCTCACAGGGCCCTGTGATCTACACGCCCACACCCCCCTTCTGCTCCTTGGGGATGAGGTGGCAGGTTTAGGTGCTTGGGCACTGCTGTGGGCACAGCTGCCAGCACTGGGCTACACCGAGGCTGGCTCCTTTCACCTCACCTGTCACCTCCTGCTGAGCCCCCAGGCATTAGTCAAGGTAGGTGCATCGGTGCAACGTAAGCAGGGACCACCTCCTACCCCCGGACAGACTGGTGGGTGAGCAGTAGAAGCCTGGAGCCCTGCCCGAGCCCCATGGCCAGTGCCTCCTCTTTTGTCATAGGAGGCACTGGTGACATTTTTGCTCAGCAACTGCTTGGTTCTGAGTCTGCAGACCCACCAGAGAATGTCAGCTTGTTTTTGCCTTTTGAAGTCTGCCCTTGGGATTTGGCGGAGTAGCTGGGTGTGTGCTTAGCCCAGTGTTGACACTGTCACCATTGTTTACCCAGAACCTCGTGTACCAGGCATGGCTCTCGGCATCAAAATACAGCAGCTCATTAAACTCCCTCCTGGTGGATCTCTCTGTTTTGGTACCATAAGGGCTCAGCCAGCATCTGAACGTCAGTGAGATAACACGGCCAGTGAGCTTGGGTCAAGTACGTTCTCCTCCAGTCACTTTTACTCCATTGTTGCTTTTACTATTCCATAGTCATTAATTTTTAAAACAATGCTTTGGTGCAGGAGCAGAGACTAATTCTCTCCTGCTACTCTCGTTGGGAGTGAGTAAAACTGTCCAGCCTGTAGTGCGACCACATTTTGTGGCTCAAAAGCTGCCTAGACGCATGTATGTGAAGTTTTGGTTAGGGGCGCTGACCACGTTGGGGTCCCCAAGCAGCGCCGCTCCCCTCAGGCCCCTGCTCTCCCTGGAGCAGGAGGTGAGGGTGGGTCTCACCGTCCCCGCGTCCCTGGCCTCACACGCTCACGTAAATTCTTGTACATGCTGTCAAAGTCATTTTTGTTCTTGTGTGTTTCTAATTTTCTCTTGTTCCTCTTTTCCTTTTTCTTTATTCTTTTTTCTCTTGTACTGCGCAGTTGCGTCTGAAAAGGTGGCTGTGCATATCCTGCATTGGAAATAGCTAGATCGCCCTCCGTGCTGTCTCCATCACTTTAAAAAGCAGAAAATTTTCAGCTGCCTTGATCCATGCATTATCCTAGTCATCTTGTTATTTTCTAATTTTTTGGAATATTTGCTTTGTTAGCACATCACCCACTGGTGTTTGATACCTGTTAAAATCTTTGCTTTGAGGAACCTGTTTGGTCCTCCTTATATTTGGTGACAAATTCTCCCTTATTCAATTAGTTTGATTGTTTTGAAGAAGTGAGAAGCAAATTGATTTAGGCGTCTGTTGAGGGATTCTTTTCATGGAGTATTTAAACTTGTCAAGTCAAAGTCTGCAGCATCTTGCTCGATTCCTGCTTTTACACAAACGTGCTCAGCACGCGGTTCCTGGCTGTCTCTGTGTGACGTGCGTGACGGCGCTTCCTGACCGGCGGTCACTGGTGAGGAAGTGGCAGGCTCGGGGGTGAGCAGCTACAGGGGACGCTGTTGGAGGAATCAGTCACCGTTTGGTTATTTAATTTTTTTTTTTTGCATTCAACTTCCCCGTGCCATTTACTTTACTTTGCCTTCATAAAGGGGCAGAAGTGGGTCTAAAATCCATGCCACTCTTTTGCTCCCTTTACGAGGCTGGTTTTTCTGAGTATCAGGACAACATGGCCTTCTCCTAAGTAGCTGGCTCACTTGGATCTGGTGGACACAGGGACTGTTAAAGGGACCGTAGCTTCCTCTCTACTCCAGCCAGTGGGCATTCAGAGCTGGGTCTGTGGTTTGCCTCAGCAGCCATGCAGGCCTCCCTGCACCGGCCTTTACTTTTAACCCATGTTGGCAGTAAAGAGCTGACTCCATGTTGCAGCTGGCGTCCCCCACTGACGGCCGTGTCGTTAGTTTGCGGTAGTGAGACTCCAACCCCCAGTCAGCCATGAAGGAAGATGCTTTGGCCGATCTAAGACCTTGGATTCTCACCCCCACCCTTGTTCATCTCACCCGGGGGAAGAGTCTGGCCACCACCATCGTGCTGATCATGAGGCCTTGTTTCTCCTTTCATGCTCCGGTCCAAATGTGGACACTTCATCTTTCACTGACTTGGTCTCGCTTGAGACAGGCCAGACTTTCTGAAAGAGTCCATCACATTCTCGAGGGGAACAGCACAGAAGTAAGTCTCGCAAGTAGAAGGAGTCTAGGCTGTCCGGGTTGGCAAATGCAGGCTGGGATCTGTGATTGGTGGGCTGTGCCCTGGACACAGGCCTTTCCCGTGGCTCCCGAGAGCCCAGGGGTCGGAGTGAGGACAGCCGTGCCTGGGTTCCTCCATCCTCATCTGCTCACTGGCAAGTGTGTTTGCTTAATAGGAACTCCCCCAGACCTCGGGTCCTTCAAAGTTCAGACCACGGGAGAACCTTGAGTCCCTTCTCCTGGGCCTCCTGTGTGAGAATCCAGTGCCTTCTGAGGTGACCGGCGGCAGGAGATGCCTCCCCTCCAGGGAGCTCCCTTCGGAGGTCTGTGACTCAGTGCACCTTGCTGTGAGCTTGTGGGGTTCCGGCCGTGGTCTCTACAGAACCACACTTGAGATGAGCTTAGCGACGGAAATGACAGGACTAATATTCCAGGCCAGGGCTGGAGGGAGGGTACAGGTGAAATTGAATGTGACTTCAAACACCTAGGTGGGTGCTGGGTCTGTTACTAAAATGGGGAGCCTGCGAGGTACCTGCCAGGAATCGAATTCCAGAGTAAATGGTGGACATGAGGCATTTTTAAGATGCCATTTGTCATCGAAGTTAGGACTTCAAAGAGGCACTGGGTCTATGAGCCTGGGTCTGAGGTGAAGGAGCCAGACTAGAGATACACGTTGGGAGTTGTCATTCTTAGCTGGTGTTCACAGCCGTGCACGTGGATTAGCTCATCTTGAGAGGTGCAGGCTAAGGCTGAGGGGGGACAGGGCTGTGCCTGGGTTGGAGGAAAGCCCAGACCATGCAACTTTGGTGTGTCAGTCAGCGGCGTTTGGGATTTTCAGGGCAATGTCATTTATCCTTAAGGGGCCGGGGGGTGGGCAGGGCCAGCCAGGAAGAAATCTGAAGGGAGGGTTGTGGCCACGTGTGCGTGTCTTGGGACGATGTAGAGGCTGCAGGGTCCGGGAGGGGAGGGTCATTAGAAGCTAGAGTTGGAGTGGGGAGTGGGGAGAAGGTAGTCACACTCACTTGTGAGGAAGGGAGGGAGGCCTAGGGAGTCCCCACCCTACCGGACTTGCTTTCCCATGAACAGAAGGCAATCAGACAGAGGATCTGAGGTGAGAAGATATGGGCGCTGGGAGAGGAGCCAACCTGGTGAATGGTGCTTGGACAGTTCTGGAATAGTCTCCCTGCAAATAGAGTTAAAAAAAGTCAGACTCTTAAGAACAGTGATAGTGACTGGGGAGGAGACAGTTCTTTTTCTGGCCTCCTAAGGGTAAGGCATGTATCCGGGGATATACAGAAGATTCGGGCAGTCTATTCTGGGGGCATTATCCTTACCAGGGGGAACAGTGCAAGATTAAAGGGGGAGAAGGGCAGTGGAGGGAAACTAGCCAGGCTCCGTGTCAGGTACCAGTTGGCAGCCCTACTTGAGTGTTGCATTCACCCCCATGCCTCGCAGGTGGGTGGTGGCAGCCCCCTTTTGCAGATTGGGAAGCCTTCTCAGAGGGGTTAAGGTATTGGTCCATTTAGCGGCCAGTAAATGCTGTAGCAGGATTCAAGCAGGGCCTTGTCAGACTTCAAGGGCATGTTTTCTCTACTAATTCTGTACCTCCGTGTTGTACGTGGAATGGTGAAGTGGGTCAGTTTTGGAGCCTTTCAGAAAAAGTGCAATTTAAGTGCCTCAGGACTGTTTCACAAAGCTCAGTGTTCTTTGATTGTTCTGAAGCACCTCAGTGATTTTCGCCCCACAGAGGTAAGGTCTTACTCCTTTGACGATGACGTGGTTGCAAATGACGTACAGGTGCAAAACCAGACTTAGCATCTTCTGAAGGGAAACTCTCCAGTTCTCCCTTTCTTCCACGGGATGTAACTGTGCTGCAGCGTAGGCCTGAGATTTCCATATGGACTGAGGGTTTGATATCCAAAGTTAGCATAAAACGGTCAGATGAAGAAAATCGAAGTTGACAATTTATTTTTGGGTTTCATTAGACAAGATATACTATCAGTTAGTGGCCCATATAGCGAATGAAATTGAGTACAGAACATTGCATTTGTTACTTTCTATTTAGAGTTCTCTTACAGCATAAGTTTGCCTGCTTTGGAACATCAGCTCCACCACCAGGGCGCCTGTCTTTGTGTTGGTGTGATTGCATTTACACAGTGAATGTAATCTGGGCTTCCTCAGCCCAAACTCTCCAGTGCAGAATCATGGGCTGTAGCCATCTCTTAGTCACGCAAATACTTCTAAAATTATATGAAGCCAGAAAAGAAAGAAGAGAGAGAGAGATTGCCTTTATCAAAATTCCTTTCAATTCTAACTGCAAACTGTTGTTAAGCAGCTCTGGTTTCCTTTGGATATGAATATATACATTTCTTTGCATGTAACCTGGGTTTTGGACTAGAACACCAAGCCCTTGCTTTCCGCAAGCCACAAAAATAGTAGCCAAATTGCACACGTGTGAAATATTTTATTCTTTTTCTGAGAAAGAATCCTTGAATTTGGGACTTCAGCTGTGATTTTTGCTTTTTGCTTCTCCCACCCCTCTTGTAATCTCTCACTCCTTCCCACATGGCCCCCAAGAGTTCGTGGTCCCAAAGGAGCAAGCAAACACCCAGTTGGTCACCATGCAGTGCTGCTATAGAGGGAGCCCTGCCAAGACCTAAAGGATATTATCAGAGAGGGCTTCCTGGAAGAAATGGGCTCTACATTCAGTTGTGAAGACAGAGTAAGGGTCAGCCAGTAGAAAGCGTGAAGACTGTGGCTCATGTGGCAGGAGCAGCCCGGGTAGAGGCCTGGAGGCTTGTGTGGTGGGGACTCGGGGAGAGTGCTATGTGTGGTCCAGGGTGGTGGGTGCCCCTGCTGGGGAGGACACTGGAGAGGGCCTGGGGTGGAGGGCTTTCGAAGAGCTTGGGTTTTACTAGAACTGACACAGGAGGCAGTGAAGGGTGTCAGCAAGAAGTGACCCTTAGGAAAGGTACTTCTGGTTTTGCTTCTGATATTCTACAGTAAGAAAGGTCGGGACGGGCGAGAGCAGGTCTGGCTGTCCCTTTGAGACCCACCCCATCATTCATTTATTCATAACACGCACACTTCTGAGTGTCTAGGGGAGAGAGTTTGGACCCACATTAGTAAGCAAAATGCTCCTTGGGAGCTTAGCAGTGTCAGAAGTTGACTTAGCCTAGAATGTTCTAGGAACAGAGGAACAAATTGCAGAGTTTGGAGGGAGGGAAGGCTTCCTTGAGAAACAGTCAAAATGACCCTGGAGTCAAGTGGGAAGTAGGAGCAGGTCAGGGGGCCCCTGAGGTCAATGGGGACCTGGGTACTGAGGTGAGGATGGGCCAGCAGGGTCTGGGGTGGGGCTAGAACTCTACCAGGGAGCCTCTGAAGGGTTTGAAGTGGGGTGATGTAATCAAATTTGTGCTTTGGGAAGGCTGCCTTGGCTCCGCGCGTCTGTGTGTGTGTGTCTGTGTGTGTGTGTGTAGCAGGGAAGAGGGGGAGGGTGCCGCCAACTGGGGAGTGACATTAGAAGACCATTCACAGGCTGGGAGGCCACAAGTGGGAGAGGGGCGTTGGGGCTGCTTGGGGACGGCAGGGGCAGTGTGGATGCCGGATTTCCTTATGGGGAGGGCTTGTTAGCGGAGCGACCATAGAGGCGACTTTTGGCTGGAAGAAAACAGATGGAGGCCACCAGGTGGACTTTCCTCTTCTCTTCTTCCCTGCCTTGTGTGATGATCTTTGCTCAGCCAACATTTGGAAGAGAAGAGCTAAGTTCCAGGGTAGCCCAGGGCTTTGTTGAGCTCGTTCGAGTGAGATCTGATAGGATTTATATTTGTGTTCAGATCTGCATGTTCACTTAGCTAGAAACGTCCTGTCTTTTGAATTTCCATAGGGGTTTTTACTCTTGATAAAGATTGCTTTCTTGGTGAGAGGAAATTTAATATAGCTGTTGTCTTTCTCAAAAAAATCATATCTTTTAAGAACTTTAATATTCAAAAAATAGGAATATTTAAAAATGATAAAGTAAGGCTTTGGTGTAGTTTCTTTGGTTTCCTAGTTAATGTGGACTTAGAGCCTTTGCATTACTTAATAGCACATCCTTGTCAGTATTTAAAGAGCTGTTAGTGAGCGCCCGAGGCCCCACCTCTCAAAACATCATTAAAGTTTGCTCTGAAATAGTGAGGTCATAAAGGTCATTTGCAGAAGCCAAATACTTGGTTTATAATATGTAACATAGCTCCATTTATAAAATAATAATAGGTGCAAAATTAAGAAAGTGGAAGATAATGGAGTTTTTTAAAATCTGAAACATAATCTTTCTTATGCTAATGTTGAACTGGAAATTTCGAAAATAAAAATCCTACTGTAATATCATCTACATGGAATACATATATGCTTTCCCATTTGAAAAGTAAGTGCGCAGTGGTTTTTGAAGTCAGGAGTATTCCAGCTCAGATACTGGCAGTTATGGTTGCTGGTTTTCAATGGCAGAGCCTAAATTTGCCTTCTTAGCTTTTTTTTTTTTTTGTAGTGAGAGGGTTGAGTAGTGCTTTGCCAGCATGATTTTGGGGCAATTTGGGGGCAGATGTCGTGCACCAGCAGTGAGATATTTCCATGCATTTTATTTTCCGGACATCACCAAGGCACATGTGGGGTTTGTGCCTGCAGGCTGGGATGCTGCAGGACTCCCTGGTCCATCACAGTTTTGTCCTGGAGCTGCTCCGGTCAGTGAATGATTTTCTGTGGCTTCGAGTTAAGGTGGTCTGATGCAGATGATCAGATGTGTAGTTAAAGTGCTATTACATGAAATAAGAGAAACCTAGAAACATGAGGGAGGAGAATTGGCTGAGCTGATTTCGGTGGGGAGTCTTCTCAGGTGACTCCCTCCCCGTGATTCCTGCCAATATCCTCCCCAGCCCTGCACGGTAGTCCTGCCGAAGCAAGCATGCACTTTGCTCAGAAACGCACTGAATTTCTTGTGCCTCTGTTTGTTGGCTTTTTTTTTTAAAGCACATCTTGCCCTTTCCTTAAATGCCATCCCTGCTAGTCACCTCTTACACTCATTCTTCTGGACATCGTCCATACATAGCTGCTGAATGGATGAACTGAATGTAGTATCTCCATGTAGTGGAACGTTGTTCATACGTAAGGGTGAATAAAAAGGAAAATAAAAAATAAAGGGGAAGATGAAAAAGGCCACCTGTTCTGGGAAGTCCACCCTGACTGCTCAACCCACCCTTTTCCCTTTGAATCCCCACCCCTTATGCTCCACTCTACTCTTTTTGATAGTACTTACCACCTTTTAATAAAATAACGTTTTCAAAAAAAAAAAAAAGAGAGAGAGATGCTGATACCACTTCAACATGGACAAGCCTTGATAACAGCACGTTAAGTGAAAGGAACCAGACACAAACGGCCACATATTGTTGACTTCAGTGATCTGAAATGCGCAGAATAGGCAAATGCAGAGGCAGAGAGCAGGTGATGGTTGCAAGGGTCTGGGTGGAGGGGGATTGGGAATGACTGATAGTGACAGGGGGTTTCTTCTTGGATGATGGAGTGTTCTGGAAATAGATGGTGGTGAGGGCTGCACAACCGTGAGTGTGCAGAAGACTGCTTAGTGCTGTCTCTGGGAGTGTCTGTGGTTGGGGCGGCTTTATTTTGTTCTCACCCTGCAATGTGAACAGTCATCTTGTGCTGAGGCCATTCTACTCGTGTGAGTGGTGAGACTCAGAGACTTTGCAGAGTCATGTTTCTTTTTCCCCCTTGCTGAGTGTAGGCAAAAAAGGTTTAAGCTTGAGAAAGTGCTCCATCTGCAGAAATGTCTTTCAGTTTTGCCTGGTGTAAAAATCTTGAGAGCTTTTTAATCGTTGACGACAGTCTGTGGGGGGGAAACAGCCCGTGAAGCCTGGGTGCGACCTGGAAGAGCCGCGCTTCCCTCCCTGACATGGGTGGGGATTTCACCGCCTTTCAGGCAGTGAAGGGCCCAGACCCATGAGCAGAGTTGACAATCGTGAATATTTATGTGTATTCGCTGCTTCATCTTGGATATTAATTTCAAGCTGAGTCAGTTTGTGGCGGCAGCCTCATCCTACATCAGGAATTTATAGTATCTGCTCTTTGAATTGGGGACCAGACAGACTTTATTATTTAACAGTCTCCCTTGAATTGATATCTCAGATTCCTTTGTAAAAAGTAAAACAGCAGAAATACAGACATCCTTTAATGCCAGTGTGACCTGGATCGGGTTTAGTCTCTGTGCCTTAGTGGCCTTAACTGCAGATGGGGAAGATGATAACAGTACTTCCCTCAGAGGGCCTGGTGAGGGGGGAGTGAGAAGCACAAATTGAGGACTTACATGAGATGCTCATGAATGACCGAAGTTAGTGCTCTCAGCTTGGTGAGTCCTCAGGGGCAGAGATGTCAGAACAGAGCATTCCTAGCAGGAGCTCGATCCGTGTTGGCAGCTGTTATGATCACTATCACCGCTGTGGGTTATCAGGTAGTTTTAAGACTTGGTAATATGAATTCTTGAATAATGTTAAAAGACTAGACATCTCAGATCCAGTTTACATAGTTTTCAAGATTTCCTCTGAGAAATGGATGTTTTATTCCCCATCAAAAGTCTGAGTTGAGTCTCTAAAAACATTCTGTATTCCTCCAACTTTTTGCTTTAATTCTCCATTTCTTAAAAAAAAAGTTTTTAAATGGAGTTACTGGGGACTGAACTGAGGGCCGCATACATGCTAAGCACATACTCTCTCAAATGAGGTATAATCTCCCCCAGAATTCTTTTTAAACTTTACTTTCTTAGTATTCAGAGGTTAGAGGCCTCTAATTCTTTTTCTGGAGACTTGTCCATGAACCTGTAAATCTATTATTAATGGACAAATCTTGGTTTATTAAAAAAAAATCAATAGAATATTCTGCAATCCATCCAAAAGGAAATACTCATTGATTTAAATGTTTCTCCTTTATGGTGATCTCTATTTTCTGGTCTAGCTTAATTTATTAACACCCATCCTCATCATCATAATGACCAAACTCGCTCTGAGTGGACACCTACCTAAGGCTAAAATGCATTCCTCATGTTTTACTTCATAGCAGGTGTTTGACGTTAGGTATTATTGTCTCCTTTTTTGCAGCTGAGGGATTGAGAGGTGGAGCAGCTTGTCCCAAATCACACGCAGCTGGCCGTGGCTAGCTCGGTGCTGGAACCCAGGCTGCACAGGATGCATTTTTAATTGCTCCTCTAATCAGCCTCCCGTTGAGTGGATTCCCGAACTCCTGTGACTCCATAAATGGCCAATTTTAGTGATCTCAGCCTGATGAGGACTTCAAAGGAGAGACACCAGTGAGAATGTGAGACAGAGTGGCATAAATTAAAATTGTACATTTTTACAAAAGTTTTATTCTCAGGTAATGACTTAAAAAATTAATTTTTTTTTTAATTTTAGTGCTCTGTGAGCACTAAAAACAAAACATTAAAAATAATTATAGTGCAAAAGAGAAGTGGGCTTTGAAAGTCCAACCATTGCTAGTGATGTTACTTGCTTTTCTCTAGTGGCCCTTATTGACAGAAATACTTAGAAAGACTGAATTGGTTTTATGTAGTCTTAGTATGGAAGAAAAGATTGTCAGTGAATATTGTAAGTAAAATCATTACTCTTTTCTTTCCTGATGATGAATAGGTAAGTTGTTTTTATGGCTTAAGTATATTTCCTCATTTGTGAAATTTGAGTAAAATCGTTTTACTTGTCTAACTGTGAGAGTTAGACACCTTGTATACAAAGCACCCAAGAGGTGCTTAATAAAAATGTGCTGTCACAATGACAGGTATTTTAGAAGGATCAACTCTGAATACTAAAGGGGGTGGCTTATTTCTGATGCATATTCAATATGTATATATATGATATATATGAATATGGCTTAAAGTAACAAGGATTCATTTATTTTTTTTAGTGCACTATGAAGTTTTAATGAAATCTGTATCATTCTATTGAGACAGGGACTAGTTAAATTGCCTTAAGCAGACTACCTTGAAGATTATTTACACAGAATGTGTATTGTTACAACTCAGAATTCATGTTGCCATGTAACATCCACTCAGACATTTAAATTCGTGGATTCTGACCAGATCCATTAAGTTTAGAAAAATCCACATTTATCATTTTCAGGGAATAATCTTCTCTCTTCTGTGATTAAAGAAAATTTTGATTTTTTTTCTGCACTTTTAACAGGTTTAAAATATCAAAATATTGATTTGACATGTAACTTTTTTAATAGAATAAATCTCATGCTGTTTTAATATGTAAATAAATGTTTTTGTATTTCAAAAAACTTTTACGATTTCCTGGCTCTTTGAGAAGTATTTTGCAAGATACTTAGATTACCTACTGTTGGAAAAATACAGACGTTACTTTTATGAATATAGGCCTAGTAAAGATCTGTTGGTTTTTGCTACAGTGCAAGACATGAGGCCTAGGAGAGCTTTGCTGCCAATTGCCAGGAGGACAGATCCCAGGTCTCAGTCTCCCCTCCTGTAAACTGAAGAGGCTGGACTGGTTTCTTTCCTCCTCTAAGATGAGTTTCCATAAGCCTATGTCTTTTGTTTATATTCAGGAGTATTAGCAATATCAGATTAAATACTGAATACCCCTCCCTTACTCCGAAACAAAGTGCAGTATGTGCTTCATAAGCTTTTAGTTATCTGATTCTCGTTTCTGATCCTACAGGCAATTTTGTGTTGCATGTTTCCCGGCAACCTGGAAGGTCTTTTTAGCCATAGGTGGCGCTGTTGCACCTTCTTACCGTCTTAATTTTCCTGTTTGTTAAAGAAGGCTTAAACAACGTTATTTTATTTTGATTTCTTTGCTTAATGCTTCAGGATAGCACAATGTCCATTGTGTCTGTCTACCTGGAAAAATTATTCTGCTTATATCTTAGTTTTATTTTGCCATCTCGCTGTGAACATTTCAGACTTGCTGTGCAAACAATGGCAAAATCGGACTTTTCTTCCAGTGCTAGAAACCAGTGAGCCGGGAATTTATAAAACAGCTAGAAGCGGCTTCTGGAGCACCTTAAAGCTGAAAAGTGTACTGAGTTCCCTGAGTATTGACCCTGCCGCTGTGTGTTAATTGGTGGTAGGAGATTTGGTACATATAGGAAGGGGTGTAGTTTTTTGACTTGGGTTTGCATGCACGGGCTGCCACTGAGCCACGTGAGCCTAAGTCAGTTCGTTCTGAGATTTCCCTCGTCTGTAAGATGGGGATGCTCATATCTGCTTTGTAGAATTGTGGGAATTAGAAATTATGTAAACTGTTTACCACAGTGGGCATGTCAAGAGGGCTCATAAACTTTAGCTACTGTTTTGTGAGAAGCCATCATTTGATAGTCTTTGGCAATTACTAAGAAACAGGAAAATAAGGAAAGCTGGTTTATGATGAAAGATATTTGAGGAGGTTCCATAGTTCCTATACCCATAATTTAGCATCAGCAAAGTCAGAACTGTTACACAGTCACCCTGAACCAACGTTAAGCCACAGAATTTTTTGTTACTTCAAATATGTTGGGGCTTAAGGGGATCCAATACTTATACACATGTTGTCTCCAGCAGCCAACTGAGAGATGACAGAAAAGAGTAAGCAGGCGATATATGTCTTCTTTTTTTACTGATGAAGCCACGTTCTCCATGAACTTCAGGGCTGTGGGAAAATGCGTGTCATTATACTGTGTCCCAGAAGTAGAGACTCACCCTGTCCCAGGTAACTCTGGGCCACAGCGAGCCTTCCCTTGAGAGGATCTGCCCCATCATGCACAGGGCTGTCCTGCCATGGAGCTGAGCATCCCGGGTGCTTCCCAAGTGTGGCCAGCACTGGAAGGAAAGGAACGGTTTCACATACCCTGCTTGTCTCTCCAGACTCACACCTCACTCTGTTAGTGTGATAAAGGCTAGCTGTGGGCCAAGGGTCTGTGGTGTGGAGAAGCACTCTCCGTGGCCAAGAGGAGTGGGGAGGAGGCATCCCCTCCCTCAGTTTAAGCAGGTGGTAGTATGGAACAGAAGAGTGCTCCCCAAGAGTTTATAAAAGGAGAAATAAGGATTTTCTTTGGGACTTAGTCTAGCCAGGAAACACAGAAGATGATTAGAAAGGAGACTTGTAAATCACTTTAATATTAAGTTGACATTTGTTGAGCACCAATAATGTGCTATATTCTTTTCTGAGAGTTTTACAGAAATGAATCCTTCAATCTTCTCAACAATCGAGTAAGGAATGTTTGATTTTTATCCCAGTTTTACAATGTGGAAATTGAGCCACACAGAGGGTAAGTAAGTTGGCCAAGGTCACAGAGCTAGTAAGTGGCAGAGCTGGTATTTAAACCCTGGCTGTCTGGTTTTGAGGCTCCCAGGGATGGGCTTTGGGTGTTTAGAGGTATCTGCATCCCTGGATCTCTGTACCTCTGTGCATCAGTTTGCCCAATAAGGACAGGGAAAGGAGAGTTACACAGGTGCTCACAGTCGTGTCTCAGCCACTGTCCACAAAGACTGCAACGTGATTAGCGTTAATTGTTTTCCAGGCAGTAGATCTGTTCGTATAACAGAAATTTAGTCCATTGAGTTAATCTAGAAACCCTTCCTGCTCTGCTTCTGTCCATGTTTGCCATGTGACTGCCTGCCCTTGATTAGGCCGTGGAGGAGAAACTGTACTCATGGTTGAACTCTGATATTTCAGTCTGGTTCATAGTTTCACATATTCTGTTACATTAATAAGTTAAGTTTCTGGTTTTCTTGCATCAGTGTCTCGTGAGTTTGGTTAATGTGAAACCAGTCCATGGGAGCCCAGGGGTGCTGATGGTATAATTTCTGAGCACGTTGTGGCACTTCTACACGTGCAGTCCTGACTGGAGGATGTCCGACTTCCTCACTGATTTCTCCCAAGAGCAGGGTCCTCTCCCACCCCCAGATGTGAGGCTGGAAGCTCTCTGAGTAGGCCAGTCAGTGGCCAAGTCCACCAATCAGAAAATGATGAAGTACCTGGAATTGGGTTTAATAGAAGGAAAGGGCTTCCAGGTAGTCCGATGGGCTGTTTGAGTCCATTTGGTGAAAAGCTGTTCACTGTCTGTGGTTGAGCTGATTCTTTGCTGTTGAAAATTCTGGATTAGATGAAGGGATTTTAAAAAAGCAGAAAGGAGTGATTTCAGGTGGTATGTCCACACTGGTGAGAAGTGATGGATGACCGCCTGTGTGAGGCATAGACAGAGTCTTACAAACTTCATAAAACAGCTTTAAAAGCTCTGCCATCTGAGTGCACTTCATAAGGGGTCCAGATCATCACTGGTCACGTTGAGAGGGCAAATAACTGATGATGGCATAAAGGACACGGCGGCATCAAAAAGGTCTCAGTCATGTTCCCTTTTTAAAGAATGTGGCACAGTGTAATATATTTGAGCTGGTTTTTCACTGAACAATTTTTCGTGTTTTCTGGAACTCCCAGCTCCCGAAGTTTCCACGCAGCTGCATGTCCCCTCACTGCAGCTCTGTCAGCGCTTGTCCTGGGCTGACGTGGTGTCATGGGGAGCAGGACGGTCAGCATCCCCGGCTCCTCCGAGCTCCGTCTCCTCATCCGCAGTGCCGGGTTGCTCATCCGTGTCTACTTAGAAGGGTTGCTGAGAACCACACTTGATGGTTGTCAGGGGTGATTTGTGGTTGTCCCTGTGTTTGACATATAGTCAGTATTTGATAGAAACACATGTTTTTTATTATAGTTCTGGCTTCTACATTGCAGTGGTTTTTAGTCTGCATTTTTTTATAACTTTTTTCTTATTTTTAAATAAGCAGTTTTTTGGGGGGGGAATTACTGGGGATTGAAGCAGCACATTGTGCATTCTAAGCAGGTGCTCTACAACTGAGTAATACCCACCCTCCTTGTCTGCACTTAAAAATAAATATTGCAATACACAAAATAGCTCTTAAACAACATCATGGGACCTATTTTCTGTATAGACAATTGAATACACATGCTATTTCAATAAGAATAAATGTTGGGACATACCTTTCTGAATCTGTTTACTTGTTTAAAAACGATCATAGCTAGTGATAAACACGAGTCTTGGATTCAGTACTTCTTAGGGTCTGCTTTGACATCATGGGAAATTACATTCTACAGAGAAGGCAAATTGAGTCTCGTTGATATTTGGATGATTTAGCAGATGATCAAGTCTTTCAAAACTTGACAGTTTTGTATTTTAAAATAACTGCAAAGTTATCTTCTAGAAGTTGGAATTCCTAAGCTTGTGAAGTGCTCAGTAATTCAGTGTGTATGTGTTTGTGTATGTGTGAACGTGTGTGTGTGTGATTTCAGGAAGGTAGAAATAAGCTCCATGTAGCCCTCTGATACCTTCCTCCTCCAGTTCAAGATGTAGGCATATATTTACACAAGTAAATTGATATTCTTTAGTCATTTGACATATTGGTGGGAATACGAGGTTCTCACACTTGTTTCAGAAGGGTTGGGGAGCATCGGGTTTGAAAACAGGAGGGGAAAGGGGCAGGGAGGCACTTCACACTTTGTGCAGGATTTGAGGAACAGTAGCTTTTCTTTTTTCTTCTAAAGCAAACTGGCGCTGAATTGTAACATACTATTACTCAGAATTGCTTTTCTGATCAGATACAAGTGCCTCAGGGTTTTCAAGGCAACATGAATGATGAAATCCATTTTAGGAGTTATCTTTAAAGTAGTGTTAATTTTCAAGTAAAAGGCTATAGCCTGTTCTTTCTTCGAAGGGTAAAAGACGTTCTCATTGATCCAAGTGCATGATCAATGTGCTTAGTTTCTTTGGGTTTTTTTTTTCTTTTTTTTTAAGTGCTTGTTTCATTGTGGTTTGAATGAATGTTTAAAATTTCTGAATTTTGTTCTTTAGAACATGCTGATTTATCAGAGCTGTTAAAAACCTGATTGATCTTTTGTCTTTGTTTGGAGGGTCACCCTTTTGATTTCTGTTGTCTGTTAAAGAGGGAAATTCTTCCTCTAGCCTGCAGATTATTAAGTGAATGGTTTGCAGTGTGCCTTTAAAATTCTTTGAATGCTTTGGGCATGCTTGTCTAGTGAATTTTGAATTGACTCATAGTAATGACTTTGCTTTGATTCGGTGGCTTTTGCTCCTCTCCACAAGAATTTGAATTCTCTGTTGCATTTTGTATACGTGTTCTTAACAGGGGAAGAAATTTTACATTTATTACAACGGTGGGTTTTCCTATCACCTCTGAATGCCTTCTATAATTGATACAACAAAAATCTGTTATTGCAGTGCTTAATTATTTCATAAACTAATTTTTGGCTTAATCAGAAGCAATGAGAAAGAGTGATAATAAAAAATATGAAAACCTTCCTTCCTTTGAAGAATAGAAATCAGGTGGTCAGGCTCACGCATGTTTTCTGCTTGACACACTTACTTTCATGTCATTGTGTATCATGATTTGGAGATGGAGTTGCTTCAGGTTTTATAGATTTTTGTTTTAACATTTGTGTTGAATTCTTTCTCCAGGCTGATGTTTCCTGTTGGGTTTGTGGAAAGCGTAGAAGGGAAACAAATTCTTTGTTTTATTTTCAGGAGGCCTGAGTTGCTGATGAGAAAAGAGTTGACGGTGGGCTGAGGAACAGAGTGACACTCCCTCTCCTCCCGGCTGAAATCGATGAACAATGAAATCAATTAAGTGTATCAGTATTTGACCAATAGAATTCAGCGAGCCCAAACTGGCTAGTTATGCCCAATGGAAAGTACTGAATTCACCTGCAGAATTAGGTGCTTTACCATTTAGAAGCAGCTTAGAGCAATCAGAAAAATTAGTTCATATGATGAGATACAAAAGAATGTAATATCTTCTATTACTGAAACTTTTCTTTGTTAAGTTGTGTAGAGCTAAAATTAAGTTTCAAGCACCAGGAGTTAAGAGTGTGGGTGGTTCTGTGGGATCATTATTCAGGGATGTGTCTAGATCCTGCTAGAGTGTCTGAAGCTGGCAGGAAAAGACCCAGAGCTAGGATTTGTTATCCTAGGGTGTCCTCCATAATGGTTCCATAATGGTTACATGTGGGAGCCCAAGATTAGGTTAACAAGTTGTAACAGACCCCAGCTGCCTGTCAATGTTCAGAAGAAAAATGTGTGCTTAGTAACTGCTTTGCCAGCAGGAGCCTGTGCATCCTCACTCCTGTCTCCTTGCCTTAAAAAGCAGAGACAATGCTTTGCTTGCATAGTTGATGCTTTAGATAGCACTCTGCTCATTGCAAAGCAAGGACCCAGGCCCTCAGCTATAAAAGCTGGGCTTGTGTGCTTTTAGATAGTCTATTATCCCCAAAACAAGGACCTGGCTGGTCTCGTGGTCTGCTTTCTAATTCACATATCTAAAGAATGTATCTTATTCTCCTCACCCCATGACTTCCCTAAAGGTACACTAAGCCTTTGTACTCATTGTGGATTCTACAATCTCTGTATCCTCCCGTCTTTCCTCAAGTTCCTACTTACTATCACACAACTGTTAATCACTTTTTCCTTTCATTATACACAGTAAATATAGGAGCATTTGAGAGGCTCGTGGAGTTGGCTCCCTACTCCTTCTCTTTTTCTGGACTTTTCCCACAGAGTCTTGAATAATCATTCCGTGTCGGTACGACTTCTGCCAGCCATAACCCACAGTTCCAGGTGAGAATGATGCAGGTTTTATCTCTCCTACCCAAGGGAGAGAGAGAAGAGAATTGAGATCTGCTCCCTTGTGGTCCCTTCCTTCCCCAGGGCCACTCCAGTTCACCTGCAGCCTTCTGGCCTCTGCTGTCAGGGTCTCTGTCCCAGGACTGACTGCAGCCATTTTTTCCCTTGCCAACATTTCCTGTGCCTTTCAGAAGTTGGTCTCTTCTCTGCAATTCAACCCTGGCAGATGTGATGGTGGTCAGCGTGCTGGTGGGCAGTCACCTGGGGACAGTCAGGAGCCATGCTGATTCTCCTGAGTCTCTCATTCGGGGTTACAGAACTGTTGAGCACCGGAGGAAGCCCATTCACGTGAGGGCAGCGCAGCATTGCATCACTTTCATTTTATTTTTGAAATTTCAGTGGAGAAATTATTTGTAGCAAACTGTTCCAGTTTTTTGGCTGACTGCTTTCCTCACCACCATTTCCTTGTTGGATGTGGTGCTTGTTTTAAGAACCAGGTTTCTTCTCTGGTTATTTCTAGCAGGTGGGCTTGCCGAATCCTTGATCTGCATTTGAAGCAGAATGCTTCATCTTGATGTCAAACTGATTTTCTTCATTCTGAATATTTCGTATACATTCAGCAACTGTTTCAAGTGAACTGCTCTTGTCCAATTTCGGTTAACTCACATTTGCTGATCTGCTGCTTTCATGCTGAGGGCAGTTTCTTCTTCCTGTAATAAAAGTTAGCAATTTGCATCTACTGTGGGAAGGTACTGGCCCGAGGTGCTTTTGTTCTTAACAGTTTTAATACAATTCACCCATTAAAATTTACACCGGTTTTTACTCTATGCCAAGAATTGTGCATCCCAGTCAATCTTAGAATATTTTCATCCCCCTAACAGGAAACCCCGTATGCATAAGCACTCATTCCCATCTTCCCCATCCTCCCCCAGCCCCAGGGAGCCACTCTTCTCTCTCTGTGGATTTGCCTGTGCTGGACATTTCATGTAAATCGAGTCAATTCATGTAAATGGAACCGTCTATTGTGACTGACTTCTTTCACACTGAGTAACGTTTTCAATGTTTGTCCACATTGTTGCCTGGGTCAGTACTCCATGCTTTGCTATTGCTGAATAATATTCCACTGTATGGCTGGGCCCCTCTGTTTACCCATTCATCAGGTGATAGGCATTTTGGTTGTTTCTTCTTTTTGGCTGTGATGAATAATGGCACCGTGAACATTCCTGTAGGAGTTTTTATGTGGACATTTGTTTTCAGTTCTCTTACGTGTGTGCCCACAGAGCAGAATTGCTGGGTCATTCAGAAACCAACTGTTCAACTCTCTGAGGTCCTGCCAGGCTGTTTTCCAAAGTAGCCTCGCAGCGTTACATCCTCACCAGCAAGAGCTGTTATCTCTGATTTCTGTGTGTCCTCATTAGTTCTTGTTATTCTTTTTTTAAATATAACCTAATGTAGTGAGTGTGAAGTGGTTTCTCCTAGTGGCTTTGACATGATTTCCCTTACAGCTAATGATTTTGAACATCGTTTAATTGTGCTTATTGGCCATTTGTATATTTTCCTTGAAAAATACCTTTTCGGATCCTTTATTCATTTTTTAATTTAGTTGTCTTTTTTGTTGAATTGTAGGAGCTCTTTTTTATTTGGAGATACAAATTCCTAATCAGATAAATTATTTGAAAATATTTTCTCCTGAGTGTTGTTTTTTCACTTTCTGGGTGGTGTCCTTTGAAGCAAAGTTTTAAATTTGATGAACTCAAATTTATCTCTGTTTTCTTTGTTCCTTGTGCTTTTGGGGCAATATTTAAAATCTGATGTATTTTATTTAAAATTTACGTATAAAATAACTTAATTCTTAGGACCGTTCTAGGAGATGGATGCTGTTGTCCCCAGTCTATGGTTAGGAGGCTGAGATGTAGAAAATTTCACTGACTTATCAGTGTCAAAGCTACCCAGTGCTGTGGGAGTTCAGAGCCTCATGATTGTCCCCAGCATCTGTGCTCTTCACCACCATGCTCCACTACTGCCTGGAATCGTTAATGAAAAAGTCTTTCCTTTTTTGGTTTCTTGTTTGTTTGTTTTCTCATTGTGAACCTCATCTCCTCATTTTCCTTGCAGAGATCAGTGTAGGTTTATTTTAGGTCTCATGTAGGCAGAAGCATTGCTATCAGTTAACTTCTTTATTACTCACTCTCCGGTGATGATTGTTGCTATTTGACCTAATCAAGTCATGCTTAAGTCTTTCCTGCTCATGACACTAACAGCAGAGTCATGACTTAGAGAATGCTCAAAGAAGAAAATAATTGATTGATTTTATTTTGCTACCCAATCAAACCAATCAAATAAAAACCCCGGTGTTGACACAGACGGTAAGCCCTCCAGCATAAGGTCACTGTCTTCCTTGTGTTTCATTTGTTTGGTCACAGTGTCTGGATATTGACTTGCTGTCCAGCAGTTTTGTGAGGATACGATGCTCGTGAATTATTGTAAGGACAGAATTTTGACAACAGACTGTATTGGTCATTTCACGAGGGAAAAGATAATATAGAAATACTGCTCAGATCTATTTTAAAATTAAGTTTGGAATGTTGAGAAGAGTTCAAGAAACCATACAAAGATCTTTTTCACTTATTTTAGATCTATCTTAGGCACATTATGATTACATAGCAGAGTAACTTATCAACTAGATTTGACAAGAGGGGTGTATTATTGATTATTTGTTTTAGTTGAAATATTCTACCTGGGAAAAAGTAATTAGTGCCCATAAATGAACAAATATGTTTGTATTTCTATGTAACATGGGAGCAGACTTCATCTGTTTCTATATAATATATATGACTGTGTGTTTTAATCTGTCTGTCAGTGTATTTATAGTTTTTCAGCAATGTTCTAACTTTAGAATTCTTCTAAGAAATCACCCCCGATTCTAGCGCAGTTTGTACTGTGTATCCTGTCTTATGCATGGGATTCCACTGTCTCCTCAGTGAGGAGTTTCCTCCCCTACTGAGGTAGTAGCAGAGTTAAAGGAACTGTGATTTCTAGGCCTTTGCTCTCCATGTGTTTGCATTTGGTTGTCAATCGCGATTTTCCCTTTCTTGAGTTTTCATTGTTCAATTAGAATTTTTGAAAATAAGTGTTAATATGTTGTATTTGTCTCCCTAGAAACTTGATGTGTTTGTGCTTTTCAGTTTTCAATTTCTTAAAAATGTAAATGCACTCTTGTTTTTAAGTAGTCCTTTTTCACTAGATATTTGTTTACCTCTTTATAGTTAAAATACTTTTTTTCCAATGAATGAATCGGTGTGCATGTTTTAAAAGATAACTTACTTTTTATTTTCCTTATTATAACAATTATATTCATTCTAGAGAATTTAGAAAATAAGGATAAACACAGTAATAACTTAAAAATGGCCTCTAATCTCACCTGGAGATACACTCGTAAAGTTTCAAATTGAGAATTACAAGTCCTCTCATGTTGTTCTTCTTTTTCAAGATCGTTTTGGTTACTGAGACCCTCGAATTCCCATATGAATTATAACAGCAACAATCAGTTTTTGCAGAGGAGCCCACTGGGATTGTGATCGAGACCACATAGAATATACGAATCACTCTGGGGAGCACTGCCATTCCAAGAGCACTGTCTTCTGATCCAGGAATTACGTGGCGTGTCTGTCCAGGTATTTAGGTCTTCTTTAATTTTTTTTCAGCAATGCTTTGAGTTTACAGAATATTATTTTACTTTTTTTCTTTGCCTTTATACTGAGGACAAGTGTGCAAGGTACTGGGATCAGAAGTGAATTTTAGCCCCACCCCTTGCTGCCAACATGGTCGCTGCGTTCTTGCTTTGCCTTGTGTACAATCTTGCACAAAATAGGACCTCAGTAACTCTCTCTTGAATGAATGATTATATGATTGTAGGATGATGCTTGAGAGTCCTTGTGATGATTTTTTCCTCCAGCCTTTCCCCAATTCTTAACTATGCCCTTTCTCTCCTAAACTCCAGCCTGGGTTTCAGCCTGCCTGTGGCATTGATTTTCCCTGTCTGTAGACTCTTCCTTTCACTGGTTCATGATAAAGTTACATGTGGGCTGTGGAAACTTGCTAGATGTCAAGAAAGAGCAAATCCATTGCATGCTAGTATTTTTAGAGTGTGGTATTTTTTATCGATTGAAATTAAATCAGGCTGACCCCCTGAGCCCTCCCGTGAGCTCTTTTCACTTTCCTACATCTGATACTGCTCTGGTTGCTACAAGTGCCCTTCCCCCAGCCTTGGTTTTTGGGTTGAGTAAGTCATCATCAGTGGAGCCCTCTCTTTAAAAGATGAAGAGAACATTTGCTCCTTCTCCCTGGTTGGGGACTTGGATGAGATGAGGTACCAGATAACGAATGGAGCCCCACCTCATTCTGACCCCCGCTCTTTCTGTTCCGTTCTCCAGAGGAAAAGAGTACAATTCAACAGTATAAAGATTGATTGTGAGCTAATGAGATAGACAAGACAATCGATCATTTATTAAATATCCTTTCATGCCAGAAACAAATGTATTATACACACAAAAATCACACAAAGCATGATAATATCGTGCTTACAGATGTGGGTCCGAGTTCGAGTCCTGCTCTGGAGTGACCAGTCCTGTGAGATGTAGAACTGGTAGGTTGGCTTAGGCTCTCCAGGACTGGTTTTCTGTCCTGCAGAGACGGGGCTAGCTAGGAGTCCCTTCCCCGTAGAGGTGCTGTGGGGTGTAACTGTCATGCATGCACAACTGCTCGTTCCTCGTAAGTGCAGGATAGCATAGATTTTGCGGTGATGGCTTTATGACCGCCCTGTGTAGACTCTCAGTGCTCCAAAGGGATGCCTTGTGGTTTGGAGATGGGATTCTCATTTCTGTAAATACCCAAGGATTGTGGTATTGGGCCCTGCTGATTTGAATCTATTCTTTAGAAAGTACATATTGTAGATATATTTTTCAAGCATGTGTGCTTTTTTTCTTTTATTATTTATAGTTCTACCCTCTCATCTCTTGGTGTGACTTTTCATGGAATCCAGGAAACCGTCCTAAGCTACCTGCCTCTTCACTCTTCTCCGTGGTGGTTTTCTTCCCTGACTAGAAGAGGGTTTTGCACAGGAAATTTTATTTGTTCCCCTTTTCTTGGAGTCTCTCTGTCTGTCTGCCCACCTCTCACTTGTCCATCTGTCCATTTATCTACCCACTCATTCTTCTGACTTGTTCCAAAAAGCATTTCAGGCAGCTTACAGAAGAACAGATACCAAATAAACAGGTTAGAAAATGGGGCCAAGTTCAAACTGTGAGGCTAGGAGGCGAGCCTGTGTGAGGGTTGCAGGGTGAGACACACGCCTCTGCCCTGTGACTTATAAGATCAACAGCAAGTGTGTGCCTGAGGCTCCCAGCAGACACAGGGAAACAGGGTTTGTGGGAGATGCTCACTGGCTGTAAAATAAATAAGTGGCTTAGGAGTAGCCCAGCCTTTCCAGCTACTAAGGCTTAGGAGAATATATTGAGTGTCTTCCAAAATCAGGGTATTGCATTGTTTCTTTTGGCAGAGTTCTACGTATAGTTGGTTACATTCTATACCTGGAAATTTCTCCAAAACTCCTTACCAAGTGAGTGCCATTGCTCGGGAATGGGGTGGTTCTGCTCATTGACAGGGGTTGGCCAGAAACCGAAAATGACAGCTTCAAAGGAGCCTGGGATTTGTCAGTTATGTTTTGTCAGTGCTGTAGATTTCAGGAGTGCTTTCACACTTTCTCTCCATCTGAGGCGGCAGCGTGCTCTCTTAGCAGCATCAGGAGCTCAGAGCCACGGGATGTTGGGGGCTGACTGCACTGCCGTCAAAACAGCCAAGCTAGTCACTGCAGGCGTGGTCCTTTCACGTAGTGCATTTCATGTTCTTTAGTAGAAGGTTTAAACAGGGAGTTAATTAACTGAGTTAATTAACATTTAATAAATGTGAAGCTTTGATGAAAAGACGGTTATAGGCAGAATATGAGATGTGAAGAGTTTAAAAACGGTTTCATTACTGAAATTTCAGTAGGGAAGATACACAGTTTATCTTATTTATGCCTCTCTTTTAAAGTAACAAAGAAACAAGACAGAAAAGGCAGAGGATGATTTCTGTTATTCCTCTCGGCTTGTAGGTGCCCTCACATCCAGTGGCATCCATCCAGACACCAACACTGACACTGGCCATGCTCAGAACTGCCTCAGCCCTGAAGACATAAGTGACAAATAGAAGGGGGCCGCGCCCTGTTACAGCAGGTGCTCTCACTTTGTGGGTCCTTATGTAACTGCACGGTTTTATTCAGGATCACCCGTTCTACATTGTGTGGCACTGCTGCTGTGTCTTCTAGTTATTTGTTTCTTTAAGTACTCGTGTATTATTCTCCAATGTGTGGTACTACACATCTAAAAATGCTTTTTTCAGATGAAAAATAATGTATATTTAATATAATAAGTCTGAAAAAAGGGACAAAAAAGGCTATCCAGGTCCCACTACTCAGAAATAATAATTAACACTTTAACATCTACTTTCTGTTCTTTTCATCAGTGTGTATCAGCTCTGTCATAAAAACCAGTCAGCACTCTGTGCCTGTTTACTGTGTGGAGACCTCCATTTTCCATTCGGCTTATTACATGTTTTTCTACAATATTCTATCTCCCCTGGCATGATTTTTAATGACCAGTATAGCATTCTGTCTTGTGGAGGCATCGTCCATTTTACTTCGGACTTAAATAAACTTTTAAATTCCAAGTATACTTAACTGAAATACTGAAAATAGAACTGTGGTGGTACCGAAAGAGCCTTACCTCCCTTCCCCTTATTTCCTGAGTGTAAAAGCTGTTGCCAATGTGGTGTATATATTTCATGACCTTTATGCCTATGACATATATATATACCCATACATACATACATATGAGAAATCTATGTATATGTGTGTATATATGCTTTTTTGAAAAATAAGGCCATACTATATGTTTTCTGCAGTTCGCTTTATTCACTGAGGTGTATATCATAGACATCCTCCCACTCCAGACTCACCCGGTCCTTTCAGATAGAGTGGAGGGTTCTCCTGATTTGCAGGTGTGGTCTCTTGTGCAAGGACACCTTTGGTGGGAGAGTGCTGTGGACAAGGCCCTGGGCCACGGGGAAACGCTGGCCCCCTCAGTGCCCACAGCTCGCTGTGATTTACCGCATCATTGTCTTGATAGTGGAAACTTAACTTTTCTCCATTTTCCACTGTCAGAAAGGATGTTTGACTGGCATCTTTCTTTAACAGACTTTCCTGTGATCTTGTATGAGCATGCCTTTAGTTAAGTCTTCTGGAAATTTAGTCCCTGGATGTGACATTTACATTCATCACAGGCTACTTTCAAGTGACTAGAAATTCCTTCTCCAGTGTGGAATGTAAAATGTAGAATTACTTGTGTAACCAATTCTCTATCGCTGGATATGATTTTACTTCAGCTTTTCTTCCCACCAGTGTAAACAGTACATCTATTTGAACTGATTTTTTTTCTAAATGAAACGATTCCTAGAAGTGGGGTTGAATCAGTGTGTACACACATTTTTCAGAGTTTACATATCCATTGACATGTCATCCTCCAAAAAGTTCACTCACAGTTTGTTCTCCCACAGATGGACACTAGCTAGAATATCTTTTAAGAATACTTACCAATAAGATGAGCAAAAATACTTTTTCACTGTTTTAGTTTGCATTTGATGACCAGTGATGTATTGAGCATTTTTCACTGATTAGCCATCTGACTTTTGAAAAGTGACTGATCCATTTTGTCCTTTGCACAAATTTAAGTGAGGAAGCTTCTTTTTGCTTTGTGACAGCTCTTTGTATGTTATGAACATTAATCCCTTGTCTTCATCAACATCTGTCACAGAGTTTTTCCTTGTCATTTCTTTCGTTTCATTTTGTTCAGTAGGTTTATTTTTGTTGTGGCTCAAAATATTCTTAACATAGTAAATGTCTTCCTTTTGGGTTTTATCTTTGGTATTATTCTTAGAAATACTTTCTTATAATGGTATAAATCTCTTATGTAGGTTTATTTAATGTCTAAGATGGAGATGATAATAGTACTTGTTATAGTGAGGGGAAGTTGAATTAATGTGAGCAAAGAGTTGTATTTGCTGTTATTAATATTTTAATATTTACATCACTATCTGTAATTTTTTTTGTGGTCATTATGACAGGAATAGAATTTGTTCTTTCCAGGTGATTCTCTGATTGTCCCAGGACAATTATTGAATTCATAATTTGCTCTTTGATTTGAAATCCCACCTATACAAAATACTTATGTACACTAGAGTCTCTTTTTGAGCTCATGCTTTATTTCTGTCAATCTTACTTCCTTACTCCAGTGCTATATCTTACATATTGTAAAAATTAATTATTATCTGACAGTGCGATTTTTTTTTTGTTCTTTTCTTCCATCCCAAATTTTCTTGGCTATTATTATGACTTTATTATTCCTGAAGAATTCTAAAATATTTTGTTCAAGTTAAAAAAAAATCAGATAAGAGTATTCATGGATTTTTATTGTTTTGAATTATTTTTAAGAGAACTTCCATATTTACAAAACTGTTTTCCTCCATGCAATATGTTGATGTCTCTACATTCACACCTCTTATTTACCCCTCAGTACACTCCTGTAGTTTTCTCCATGTATAACATGGGCATTAATTTTGAGTTTATTCCAGATTATTGTTGATGTTTTTGTTAATTTTGTAAGTGAGAATTTTTTGCTATTATATTTTTTAACTGTTTAAACTGACACCTAGGAAGGCAGATTCGGTTTGTAAATACTCACTTTGTAACAAATCATTTAAAATTGTAAGTATTAAGTAATTGTTCCACGATCCTTTCTTTTGTGTTTTTAAAAATTTGTTTCCAATATTATCAAAATGGTCATAGCTAAGAAGTATAGGTGTGGAGACAGATGGAGAGAGGTAGTGTGGCTCATGTACAAACTGTGAGCAGATTCATGGCTGCCTTTAGGTTGGAGAAGCCACAGAAGAGCCCAGGTTAGACCAGGGGTGGCTTTGTATGCACTTGAAAGCCAGCTTTCCTGCCTATATGGTGAAGCCTGGTGGGCGTGGCAGGTAGATGATCAATGTCTGATCAAGGTCATTGGCTGCACAGAGCACTGTGTCTGTGAGAACTGGAGTCCATCGTCATGGGAAATGCTTGGTGCCAGGAACACTGCAGGGGAGCTGGGGAGTCTGTGTGTTAAGGATTTTCCAGTCCTGGGAGTGGGAAGATCAGACTCTGCATTCAGATCTCAGTTTGAAATCATCCTCTCTTGTTTACTGGTCCTCTGACTTTTGTCAAGTTATCTACCCTCTTTGAACTCCTATTTTCTTGTCTCTCAAAAGAGGAGAATTACGGCCTGCTGCTAGAGTGTTTGATCAGGATAAATGATTTGTTTCTATAAGATGCCATGTACAGTCACAAGCTCAGTGAGAAATGGGCTGTCACCTCTTCATCTGCAACTCAGTGCTCGACAGGACATCGGGACAAAGCCTGTCCGTAATTTGTTTGTGGTGCAAGTAGGAATAAAATTAATGTCTTGCCTTTCCCTTGCAGTATTCTTACTCCTTTGCTTCATTTACTTCTTTCCTCCTTTCCTTTCCCCTTTCCCCTCCTCCACCAAAAGATCCTGAGACTCTCTCAGAACACTAGGTTCAAATTACTTTAAAGGGTGTCTCATCCTCATGAAATGACAGTAACTTAAAAAAAATCTGTACAGATCCCAGACATCATTGTATTTGATTTACACACACACACGCACACCCACCCACACACACAATCGGCCTACCTCCCACTTGCTGAGGGAGAAGGACCAATTTTTCTGAGTTTTCATTCACTGAGCGTGAGAGCAAAGTCTCTTACGCAGACTTTCACCTTGCTTAGTGCATGGTGTTTTTAATTGGATTTCTGCTTTGTGGCCATAGAACTATTCTCCTTATAGAAGAGAGGATGTGGAGACATAGACATTCTGCTGAGATATTGGTGTCAACATATTTGAGTTGGAAAGGACTTAGGACAGCATAGAGTCGTAACTTTTTATGGGTGAGAATTCATGATAGTGTAACTTGGACAAGAACCTAGGTCTTCTGTCTTCGTGTCCACGTGGATGAAGAGGCAACAGGGCGGGAGATGGCAGGGATCCTTCTTGCTTGAGTTCCAGGGTCTTGCTAGTTTTCATTGCTCAGCTGCCTTTAGTTTAGGTCCGTGTGGCCTCTCATGGGAAGGTCACTCTGTCCTGATAGACTGAGTTTCTAATCAGCAAAAAAGCCCTGGACCCAATCATATTTCCCAGAGTTTTTCTGCTGTCCTGCTGACAGTTTATATAAATGATACTTAAGAAACTACTGGATATAAAATCCTTATTGTTATCATTTGCCCTCAAGTTCCATAGGAATGGGGTGCTGTCTCAGGCTGTCTAAGGCTAGATCTGAACAAAGATAGGGTGATAGGCTGTGCTGCTGGACCCTCCCCAGTCGAAAGGGATTTCCACCTTAGTTTTTAGAATCAGACAGATGAGTTCAAATCTTGCCTTTACCAGTTATTAGCTTTGTGAACTTGGGGAAGAAACTGTACTTGTTTGTGTCCAATTTTCTTTATCTGTAAATAAGTTCAGTATTTACTTTAGGGTTTTTGTTTTAGAATTGAATGAGCTAATTCCCTCATTTATACCTAAAATACTGATCACGTGGTTCTATGCTGGTGCCTTGGTAGAAGATTACTAAGGGACTCAGCAGTGAGAATGCAGGTGGGGGACCCCTGGATCATAGAGCTTATATTCCAGGATATGCTTGTAAAAGACTGGATGTGCAGTGGATTTTTAGTAAATGTCCATTCCTTTCCTTATCCACATTGATTGTGTATATATCTTTGTACAATATATGAACAATTTTTATTGCAATTTAAATCTCTTTGTAGTATTTAAGTTATGTAGCTATAACAAAATACATGAAATAAAATGATTTGTCTTTTATTTTCTTTTCAACATGCAAAACAAAATAAAATAGAAAAGAAAAAAGGTTTTGAAGGAGTAGAAATAATTTTATTTCTGTGGAATCAATTCCCTATGTTAGGTTTTTTAGTTGTGTTGTTAAACAGCATATAAAATTGATAGGTTGTGACTTCAGTGTTGATAGCTAGGTGAGTGTAGTTTCTTTCTGTGGTTGTCTTTGATGAATTATTTGCACTAGATCATAAATGATGTGCATGTTACATATTGGAAACGAGGAAAGAGTGGAGACATACTACCTCCAATGCAGTCATCTTGTTACCAAGTCGAAACTCGTACTGCTTGCTGCATGACAGGCCAATAAATCGGGAGATTGAGGTGTTGGAGCAAGGAATAGTGACTTTATTTGAAAAGCTGGCAGACCCAGAAGATGGCAGAATGACATGCTGGAGAACCGTCTCCTCCAAGTCAGAAATCAGTCTGCTTTTATACTAAAAAGGGGCGGGGATGTGGTTGGTTGTTGCAAACTTCTTGCGGTAAGAATTGTTTCTCCTTGGAATTCTTTGTTCTTGCAGCTGTCCACGTTGGTCAAATCATGATGCCTCTCTAAAACCTCGAAAAAAAAAAAAACAAAGTTTATTCTCTATTTTGCAACTTGCCATCTCTACATAAGTGCAGAAGAGTTAACATCGTGAAAGATCAGAGCCCGGAGAATAGGCTCTCCTGGATATTTCAGGCTAAAGGCAACTTTCTTTTACAAAAGGTACAGAGCTAGCAAGTCTGAGCCTAGAAAATGGCAAAGGTTTAAAGCCAAAGGAACAGATCTAACATGCAGTCAAATTTATTCTTTTCTATTACAATTTCTTTTTCCACCTCATAAATAATTTTAGTAAGAAACATGAGCAATTTTTTTACTTTTGCTTCTTAGTAACAGATAAGTGGGCCAAATACATTTATGAGAGCAGGGATGCTGTGTGGGCATTGGGGTCATAGCAAACTCTTGTTGGGGGTGGTCGACTCTGCAACATGTCTGATGCCCCATGGGTGTTGGTGAGGGACCCCATAACCAGGGGCTCTCTTCAGGAACCAGCATATGGGCATTGAACTCTGGAGACCTCTTTTACAGCTGCCGGAAATTTTTTCAGATACTGTGACTGAAAAACCACTTCAGCTGGTGATAATTAGGGAATAAAGGAAGAGGAAAAGGGCTTGGATTAGATTAGAAGAGAAGGACAGAATATCAGGGAACCTGGGGGCTTGGCAGTGGGTCTTTGGGAGAGAGGGGAGCAGAGGTGGGGAGTGTCACGGCTCTGGAACCAGCTCCTGCACCTGTCCCAGGGCCCAAGTCACACAGCTTTTAATTGGCCCAGGACGCTCTCCTGTCTGGATGTCACCCTGGGCAGAACCTTGAGAATCAAAGGTAAGGGGTGGGCAGCACTCACCTAGGGGATCACTGAGGACTTCGTTCAAGTCCACGGTGCCCTTTCTCGTCATGTGTCTTCACTTGCCCTTTATCTTAGGATCTGAGGAGCAGGAGCAAGGAACGCAGGGAGAGATCCAGGAAGACATCTGACTGTTAAGAGACGACAGTCACAGCCACACGGGGAGCGAGGACACTTGCAGCAAAGTAAAACAACTTCACAACTATTGCATCAGAGCTGCCGGTGTGAGAGAGCCTAAGCCTGTCTCAGAGTGCAGGGGACAAGCGGAAAGGAATGGTAAATTTCCACTGACAGTTGAAATTTTGTTAAATAGCCTGCTACTGTTGCTTGTATCACTTGAATGAATGCAGGCATATTTCTATGGGCATTTATATGTTCACTCAAACCCACCAGCCACTCTTGCCCCCATCGGGGATGGGCTTCCTCAAGCACAGTGCACCTCCTGCTTGGGTGGGCCACGCTGCGGGTCCTCACCTGGGGCCGGGCTGCTGCAGGGCACTGAGTCCCCGAGGCACGGCCTGTGAGACACGACAGGAACACCTCTGCTCTTGACTGAGGGCCTCCGTTTCCCCCTGCAGTGTAAGAATGCTGGTGACTGAGTTAGAAGCATGCTTCGAAGCTGTCCATGTCCTTGCCATCCAGAAGCAGAGCCTTGGAGCTTCCGAATTTCTGCAGAATGCGGTTTACATTCACCTTCGACAGGTGAGTTTATGTCCTTTTACAAGTGGAGGAATTACTGCCGTTTTCCTGGAACTTACTCACCACTAGTCCATCTGATTTTTCTGTGCTAGGATTCAGTATGGCCTGCTAAAAATTCTGGAGTCAGATCTTGAAACCCTGAAGAAGAGGATTATTTTATTTCTTTATATGATAGTATTTTACTTTCAAAATTCAGAGTTTTTGGTTCTTTCAAAAATTTTTTGGGGGGTTGGAGAAACAACTTTGCTCTTACCATCTTTGTGACCTGTTGCTATATGCCTGTCACCTGTCTTCTGTCACTTGTGAGGCGGTTCCATTTGTGACCCTGTCCGGGTTGTTCATATTATAAAACATAAAGTCTGTAAAAGTACAGTCCCTTTTACTCTGAAGACATTCCACAAATACTACTTAAATCTGGGTGTGGTTTTAAGAAGACAGAATCATTAGAACATGTACTTGCAGGTTGCTAATGCAAAATCCCCAATCAATAGTCTAGCTCAACATCTAAAATCTTTCTAATCTACCTTGGATTTGTATGGATAATTGAAGCAGTTTGCTAAGAACTCAAGACCACGGTTAGAATACAGGCTGGTGTAGCTCAGCAGGTCCTCCCAAGCTGATGCTCTGCCAGAGGGCGTGTCCTAGGGGAGAGGGTGTGTCCTCCCCTCCCTGAGCTGACATTTTGATGGCAAAGACCTTCATCAGGTGAAGAACTTGGAGTTTCTTCTAAGAACAGTGGGTTTGAAAACAGTCCTAAAAGCATGGGAGTGACACAATCCCATTTGTCTCAAGTAGGGGAGAGTGGCTTTGGGGCCACTTGGGAGACTCGTGAGTCCAGGTGGGCAGTGTTGGTGGCTTCCACTTGAGCAGTGGGATGGTCAGGGGGTAAAAGCGAACAGATTGAAGGCATGTTTAGATGGTAAAAAGGAAAGGATGAATGCTGTCTGTGAAGGTAGGATGGAGTAAGGAACAGGTTTCTGGGTGGATTAATGAGGTAAATGATGGTCCTGCTGTGCTCTGAGGAGGGAAAGCTGCAGAGGGAGTTCTGGGGGAAAACTGATGAGTTCAGCTGTTGGTAAAGTGAAAGGCTGTTAGATGTGTGGACTGGGAGCTCAGGTGAGAGCCAGTAGTGAGTAGGGGGAGGGGAGAGTGGCTTTCAAATCAGTTTGTCTTGTGAACATACAAATAAGTAGGAGCAATGACACACTTAACACCTCTATATTCTGGATTTAAAACCCAGTAACATTTTGCTATATTGACTGCAGAGGTTCTTAATTTTTTTAATAGAAATAAAATAAATAGAAACAAAATAGTGGAGTTAATGAACATCTTAGAGTTGATGTGTGTCCTTGTATGTATTTTGATACCTCATCTGTTTATAACCATAATCTACAAAAAGTTAGCTTGCTTAGCATAAGAGTTAAACAGGGGGACGTGACACACAGTGTTGGGGCTTGAAGCTGATCTTCTTGGGCAAATTATGTCGCCTCTCTGTGCCTTAGTTGCATCTTCTGTGACTGCCCCCGGGCCCCTCATCACAGCTGATTTCCTAGACTAGATGTTGGGAGGGAGGCTGCTGAAGGGAATAAGAAGTGGCAACTTCTAGGGATATTTAAGAGAGAGACAAAAACAGATTAAAGCCGATAAACTGAGTACAAATACCCTCAAAAGAGAAAGAATCCCGCAGTGTTTTGAGCCACTTAGCATAAGGGAAACAAAACCACGTGGACCCAAAGCTCTTGAGCATGTGAGTATTGTGGGTGGGAGGGTGTCCTCACAAAAGTGTTGAGAAACAGCCTTTTCATTTCCCTTGACGTTTCCAGTAAGGATGGGGAGCAGAAGAGAAAACCCCCTGCTTCACAGTTGAAGCTGCTGTTTTGTGCGAAACTGACCAAAGGTTGGAAACCAGCCGTCAGCGGTGCTGGCAAATGAAGAGACTTCTGGATTGGGTGGGGCACTTGCTGCGACTTCCTGGTGACCTGCTGGCTGGGGGCTGTGAGGCGGGCAGTAGGTTTGCAGGGTGACCCGGGCATAATCCCTGGGTCTGAGGCTGCTGGTCTGACTAGCAGACCTGGGCACCCGAATTCCTAATGGGGCAGCTCGGGATGTGGCCTGGGACACCTGCCGTGCTGAGGGCGAGAAGAGGGCTTCCCTGAGGGGGTGTCATGCGGAGAGTGGGAACGTGTTCCTGCAGGGGAGGAAGAGCCTCTGAGCAGTGGGCCGGATGCACAGGCAAGACCAGCCTAAGCACAGAGGCTTCTGGGAGCCAGAAGTCATACAGTGGCCCGAACCACCTTGTTCCTGCGAGACTGCAGGGAAAAGATGCTGAAAAGCTAGGCTAGGGTCAGACCCTGTGGTGTTTTATGAGTGACAGTAAAGGACTGATCAGGCAGGCACGAGAGAACCCTGTGGGCGTCCCAGCTGGGGCTTCATGCCAGAGGGAGGAGCAGAGTTATAGACTTTGCCACTTATTAGCTGTGTGACTTTGAGCAAGATCACCCCACCTCTCTCTATATATATCTTCATCTGTAAACTGACAGAGTGACAAGCTCATGTCATCAGAAGGCTTAGTTTAGCTCTGATCCTCTTTGTCCAGTCCTGTCAGTGCTGCCCTGTGAGGTTCTGCAGCGGCTGCTCTTACCCTGAGATGGGAGGGCGTAGAGGGACATTGTAGCGCCCAAGGGCAGGAAGGGGTTGCTTTAAAGCAGACATGTTGCCACCTGCAGCTGCAGACCTGCAGGCAGTTTGGTTGACGGTCCTTCAGGGGGCTTTGGAGGCCTTAGGTCGTGGAGAGTACTTTGGACGCCTTAGCTTTGTCTTAAGTCTTGTTTTCCCTTGTGGACTGGATTTGCCTTTGCAGATTGATGCTGAAGATTTGGGCTTCTGGCAAAGCTGTTTTCAGAGATGGGTATATACGTAAAATATCATATAAAATAAAAAGATTTATTTAACGTGTGGGACTTCACAGCTGTTGGGAACAGCTCTGTTGTCCTGGTCATCACGGAGGACACCAAGGGTCAGCAGAGCGTGCGGGAGGGCAGGTAGCCTGCAGTACTGCTGCGGGGTGTTCTCCCGAGTAGAGCACTCTTCTGAGTTGACTCTTCTCTGAGTTTGGTTGCCAGATGAGCAGACAGAAAAGTAATGAGTTCTGGTGGGATTGTATAATGACAGGAAGAAAGAGGAAACCGTAGTTTTTCCAGACTAAAACAGGCTTTTGTTTCCTGATCCAGTGTGTTCCATTACAGAATTGATGAGTTGTGTCTATTCTGGGACTTCATTAAAATAAACGTTCAGCCTAAATGTTAAGAGTTATTTTTTATTTGGCTGGAGGACTTGAGCCGGGATGGCAACCTCTCAGATTACTCTGAGGGACTGCTCCCAAGAGGTAGGGGAGGAGCTAGGATATATAGAAGTTTTACAAGAAAGACCAGGTAGTTGGAACAATAAAATATTGCTTGTTATCTAAAGAAAACCAGATATCTCAAGATCAAGTATTTAGTGCTTTTCTATGTATGGGAGGAAGCAAACATTTGGGTCATTGAATTCATTCCTTTGGCAAGTACTTAGCTATCTAGGGCCAGTATCCTGTCCTTTCTTACTCTGAGTCTGCTCGGAGGGCACCACTGTGAGTGGCTGAGAGGCTGGGCTGCAGGCATGCACTCGCTGGGGGTTGGCAGCAGCCGCTGATGACTTGGTTTCAGCATTCTTTGTTTACTGACATGTTTGCAGTATTTTCATTCACAGTGCTCCCCCTTGGTCCTAAATTCTGCCAATATTTTGAGAGACATTTCATGACCAATTTTGTCCCATGGTGCTAGGATGGCTCAATCCTAGTTCAGGTGAAGAATCTTCTGAGTTGCCATTCAAGGTGTTAGTTTTTTTTATCAGGCCCTGTTGATACTAAAAATTCTCTGGATCACCTGTCTTACTAGTTTGCTATGATCCAGGAAGTGTTTACCCTTCATTGCTCTTTCCCATACCTAGAATCACACTATTACAATTACTTTATTCAGGGTTATATATTTTATCTATTTCTTCAAGATGTTTAGCCATCATCAATTTTGTAGGCCTAGTTACACTTTGGGAAATGTAACAGACAATTTTATAAAATAGACAGGATATAAGTAATACAGCTAGTAACGTTAATAAAGTCACGAGTAAGAATTTAATAGTCGAGAAGTTGTATTTTTGGGTTAAAATTTTGCTTGTGTTTCTGACTGAGTTTGAGTGATCTTATGAGAAAGTTCATATTTATGGTCAGGCTCAGAGCAGGTATTAATTGGCCAAGTGAGGTCTCCCACCTTGTAAGATCAACAGTGGTCTAAACAGTACTATAATTTCTTTTTAGAATAATGTTTCTGAGGGCTATCTAGTTAGAGCCTTGGAGTAGGGAAACCCACTAAGGTAACACAGAAGTACTAGACATAGGTAATTTACCATAAACTTAACAATTGGAGTAGTTCATAATCAAAGGTAGGAGAAATTATCACAGTAATTGTTATGCAGGCCTGGTCCGGTGTCTTGGGTCAGCTGTCTACCTCAGATATCGTCTTCTTCTCATCCTGGCCTGGTAGCTTTTTCTCCATTTGGGCATTGTTTTAAGGTGAGCAGTGCTCTATAGGCCAGTGCATTACAGGGGCTATTTCTGTTAGGAAATGAACCCAAGAGTCCGTTTCCTTCAGCTTTGGTGTGTATGGTCTATTTAAGAGTACCTGATAAAGGGTACTTCCATTCAGGTTGGAGACAGTTCTTTAAGTCATGCCTGTTCCAGTTTGTATAATCCCCTGGCTGCAGGACATGGGGCATTGGAACTTTACCCAAGGATAGATTACTGAGCTTCAGAAACAAAGCTAGAGTATCCTATTAATAATTCAGTTAAACTGTACAGCAATGTGACATAACAGCAAGGAATGATGTGGGAAGTGTCTTAGTAAATACGGACGTCAATTAACAAAACTAGAATTTAATATCCATTAAATATAATCTTTTTTCTCTCTAAAGTTACCCTCATTTTTCTCAAATAAAGCCATGTCAAGATTAATTTGTTTACAAGTTGTCTGATTATTTGATCATATAGGCTTTTTTAAATTGGCTGTGTTGGAACTTTTAATTAGGAGTCTCAGTGTAGAATGTTAATAAGGTTTGCTAAGGCCAGGAAAGCCCGGCTTGTCATGGATTTCTGCCTTACAGATTTAGGTAAATTCTTCTCTCTTTAAAATCCTTAAAATACCTTGAGATTCCTATATCTGTTAGGAGATGATCTTCCTAATTTGTCTGATAGAGCCACTGGGGACCTAAGAGTTTTTAGTCTATTGAGGGATCAGATAGGGAGAAAAGATAACTGTTCCAAGTCTGATTACATAGGTATAATTTATCAAATTGCTGTGAATCATAACTAGCTTAAAGAGAAGAGATTCTTTATGTCTGGGAAACAGGTTAAAAGCCAGTAGTATTTTAAACAAAATCATAAATTATAACCATATTCACCAGTTTACTCAGTCCCATGTAACTAATTCTTTTAATCACAGTTTTCATTGGAAATTTAAAATTTCTTACCCAGTTTAGTTCACTGCTATAGTTTGAAATTTATTAGAAATCAGTAAATCTCCTTGAAGAGCAAGCATTTTGCAAAACCATCAGAAGACAACCATTAACTGTCTATAAATGACAAAAGATTTAAAATCATGGTCAAACACCGTTACACTATAATCGATAAAGAAACCTGGTCACTATACCCAGAATTATCACTGGTGACATTTCAGATATACCAGAATTTTAGGGAGCCCATATAATTTCTACAATATCTATATTAATAATATTTTCTCATACAATATAACCTTAGAAGATTTATTATTCATTTGACAATACCGTGTTATTTAACATGCCAAATGAAATTTACTAGATTAAAATCTCTCTTTGGGATGTTTCAGGGGCCCTCTGTAGCATCCCAAACTTAACTGGAGATTAAAAGAACTTTAATTAGAAATTGATATTTGGGGAGCTTGTTAAAAGATTTCAGAACACTTGGTCAGATAAACATATAGATCACTGTAACGTAGTACTAATTCATTAACAAGAAAATGCGTCAAAGGTAATGGCAGAACAGATCAGTTAAGTGGTATAAGAAGTTTTACAATCTGTTACTGAAGGTGGATTAACATTTTAAGAAAATTTTTTCCTCTTAACAGCGAGAAAACCAAATCTAGTCTTGTACCTGCTTACTTCTAAGATTCATTTACTTTGCCCAAGTTGATTCTAAACTTAGCCAATTCCGACCACGTATGAAACTCTTTCCTCAGGGTTCCTCTTCCACAAGCCTTCCATAGCTTTCTATACTCATATTAGTGTGTCCCTTATTTTCTCTTCCATTCAGAAGTAACCAGCTTCAGGAGAAATTCACTATTTTTCATTAACAAAATATAATTCCATTCTTATATCTTCCTTTACACATTTATCTTACTTTCCTAGGATACTGAGATCATTCCCTTAATAATAGAGACTATTTCAGGGTGGCATCATCCATTTATTAGTATTTCTAAACACCTTTATTTTCTCTGTAAGAGGAAGTTACATGTTAAGTAATTCATATTTCAATCTTATTTTATCTGAAAATGGCATAGCTATTTAATAAAATCCTATCATTTGACTTAATTTAGCACAACTCTAGAATTTAAAGATACCAAACATTTAGAGATTATCTTAAGCATACATTTTAAAAATATATTTTAAAAATTTACCCAAAGCTCTCATCTCATTTGCATTTAATTTACTTAAAATTTTACCGCACCACATTACTTTTTTTTTTTTCTTGACAAATCTGCAACAGATATAACAGGATCTTATTTGACTTTCATTAAACCTAGGTACAGAAAAAGTATTATACTTAATATTGATGACTTTAAAGATGTCTATATTAATTAGAACATTCTTAAACTAAATAATATCAAATATTATCTTAATATTGAATATTTTCCAGTTCACATGACGCTGAAAGTCAATTTGTTCAGTTTTTATTTTAAAAATACTCAATTTTTAAGCTCTTATTTTTTACGTCAATTAAGCAGATCTCTTTGACTTTGATTTTTTTTTTAGCTGTAGAAATATCTCACATCTATAATGTGTACGCAGTCTTATAAACAGACAAAAGCTAGAGATCTCATAGATTCACTTTAAAACTTACTTATAAGATAGGTATAATAATAGTTAGAGTAAAGTCAATTTGCTTGCTCAAATCACTAAGGCTTGCTATTTATGAAACAGACATTTAAGATTTCTTGACAAAGTCTGAAGGACGCGTCAGAGTTCTGAGTTCTAAAATGCCAAAAATTTCTTGGCCTTAAGCTTTATTTCGTTGAGCTAATTAGGCTCAGTCCTAGGTCACTGTTTGCTGTATTTACATTTCTGATCTGCAAGACAAAGACAGACGCTTCCAGTTCCCCAGAGAACTGCTCTGTCACGCAGGCCCAATTGTATCTCCTTATTTGGCTTTTTTGTATCAGTGAGAAGAGCTGTAAACAAAGAATTCCATGTTTTAAAACTTTAAGGTTTACTTTATCATGTTTTCCAAAGCTTGCATAAGGCATTTAGTAAGGTCTCTTTTCCTTGAGTTATAAGGTAAACCCAGGGTAAACCTCTTATTATATTTTTTTATTAGCCACTGAATATTAGTTTTTAGTTTTACGTTATACTGGACGGCTCATGTAACTCTATTGGTTTCTTTTACTTTGTTCAATTAATATTTTCTGAGGGACAGATTTGTGCCCAGCCTTATAATACCAAGAAGGGGAAGCGTTTTTCCATTGAAACATATCTATCCCACAACATAATTAAGCAAAAGTTTTATATAAAGACCATTTAAATATACCAATTTTACAAACTTTTATCTCAATTTTATTAAATCTTATACCTTTAATTTTTATATTTATGTTTAAATCAATAATTCTTATTTCTAGAAGGAGTGTCAGAAGACTTTTTTTTTTTTTTTGTGCATTGTATCTAATTTTATAGAAAAGTCTCTAGGATGCCCAAGTTTCAGCCAAAGAGCTTAGACCCTTCTCGATTTTTAATTTGATTAATTGTTCTTTTGCCCCAATCGTTGATCAAGTATTTCAGTCTATATATACATATATTTTAAACTGTGGCAAATAAAACGGACTTGTTTGAACTTTAATGTTGGGGGGCAGTAGGTGATCTCTTTGGCCCTTTTTTTTACTTTATGTAGTGTAGTATCAAAACCTTGTACCTAAATCCAAAAATGTCCATTTTATTTATCTCATTCAAAATAACCATATAAAAATATTTATCCACTTGGGATAAGCCCCTTATCTTTTTTTTTTTTGACATTTTAACAATCCTTTTTCCAGTTATTCAACCTAATTAACATTAATTATTCTAAGTTTTTATTAGCATCTCTAGAACCATTTATCAGAAAGGAAAAACACAAATGTAGCTTTTCAAACCAGTTTTATTTTTTTCACTAAGTTCTTAGGTTAACCATTAGATATATTTTTCTACCTTTAAAATTGATTTTAATAGATACCAATAAAACAGCTGTTTATAATGAGATCTCTCATCTTTCACCAATTTAAAAGTTTTTCCAAATTAAAGGATCCATCATATGGCCATCAATATATATATATATATAATATATATATATATAGTGATTTTAAACCAATAAGATGAAGAGGCTCTTCCACATGAGAGTGGGGCTGTTGCCTAAATAAAGTTCAAAGGTTTACTCTCCAAAAGCTAAAGGCCTTTGTGGTCCAGGCTGATGAAACAAAGTTTAAGATGGCAAAATATCTGACAATTGGTACAATCAAAGAATTGCTTAGAATCCCAATTTATTTGCGTGGCCACCATATGTACACAATACTTGAACCTTTTGTATGGCAGAGTCCAAGGTTTCCTTTAAAAAAAAGTAAACATATATATACATACATACACACACTTAAAACACCCAGAGAAAGATAAAACGTTTACATTTCAAGGACACAGGAAGAGAAATCCAAGTTCCCCCTAACAGGGATTTTGTTTTTATAAGTTCAGAATTCCAAAAAATGTTTTTATCAGGCCTGGTTAGTTACTTTCAGAGTGAGTTTTTTTTTTTTTTTTCTAATTCCCAATTAATGCTGTAAGTTTTGTACGTACATAAACCTGGCTGGGGTAATAGTTGGAGGCTGGCAATCTGTCATTTCTTTTTCTTTTCTTTTCTGTTTTTTATTTTTTTTTTTTTGAAAGCTCTATTTCCCATTGTAAGGTCGGGTTCTCAGAATAAATTTGCTAGTAAGATTTCCCTCAGGGACAACTCTATGGCATGAAGTCTTTGCCTCTACCACTCCTGCAAGATTCTCTGTCGCCAGAGAAAGCTGTTACCAGCCAGGAGGAGGGTCCCATTTTTGGAGTTGAAAGGTTACTCATAAGAGTTTTACTTTTATCCTGAAAAATTCAATGGAGGTAACCAAATTGAGGAAAACATTAGACCAACCTCTTACCTAACCACTCAGCCCTGAACCCAGTGTCTTTCAACTTGGACACACTCGGGACGTCTCCACTGGGTGAGTATTTTCCTGGTATGTTTCCACCAGCCCCACTTTGGAAGTCTCCTCAAGGTGGGTATTTCCCGTTATCTTTCAACCAGGCCCCACCCAGTATATCTCCACTGGGTGGGTAATTCACCCCAGTATCTTTCAACTGGAGGGCCAGTTACCTGGAAACACTGCCAAATAAAACTCAGGATCATCAACCAATATGTGAGTTCTGAGAACCAAGAGAGACTCACCCAAATTCATCTGGACTCCCCGAGGAGGCGGATGGGCACAAAGGACCACTTATGGTACCAAGGCTCCGGATACTCGGAAAGTTCAGGTGGAGAAAGTCTGCTCTGGGTCCCTTCATGGTGTCCAAAACTGTTGACTGAAATACATGTGCAGCCTAAAGGTTAAGAGTTATGTTTATTTGGTGGGACGACTCGAGCCGTGATGACAGCCTCTCAGATCTCTCTGAGGGACTGCTCCCAAGAGGTTGAGGAGGAGCTAGGATATATAGGAGCTTTACAACAAAGACCAGGTTGTTGGAACAGTAAAAGATTGCTTGTTATCTAAAGAAAGCCAGGTATCTCAAGTTCAAGAATTTAGTGCTTTTCTATGTATGGGAGGAAGCAAACATTTTGGACTCCCTGAATTTATTCTTTAAACAAGCACCTAGCTACCTAGGGTCAGTATCCTGTCCTTTCTTATTCTGAGTCTGCTCAGAGGGCACCATTGTGAGTTGCTGCAGCTGCTGGACTGCAGGCCTGTCCTCGCTGGGGGTTGGCGGCAGCCGCTAATGACTTGGCTTCAGCATTCTTTGTTTACTGACATGGTTGCAGTATTTCCATTCACATTGTAGTATTTTCATTCACGGACTGATTATGGATAATCTGCAACCTTGGAAAGCAACTGAGATGGAATTACTGCAGGTAACTTCTACTTTAATAAGCCGTGTGCAAACATAAACATGGAGGAAGCATACATTTGGATTTGGTGGTGTAGGGAAGGGTTTCTGCACATTACAGGAGAACGCAATGCAGAATTCCTTAAGTCCATCTTTCTTTTCTGTAGTGGTTTCTGAGAACAGTTTATGGTAATTAACCAACATTGACAAATGGTGGCACACATTGCATTTAAGAGCTGGCTGGCTGCAAACTTGTGTTTTGGACAGGTGGAATTCATAGGCAAGTGATCAGGTGGATGGGAGAGAGATGGAGCCCAAGTCTGGGCCCAGATTCCAGTTTAAATCGCCATTTCCTCACCATACGGCCTTGGACTAGAATGTAACCTCTCTTAACCTGTTGGTGAATCTGTGAAATGGGCATGATAATATTCGTTTCTTCCTGGGATTGTTGTAAGTTCTAAAGAGTATTGTAGCACACATGAAGCACTTAACACACTGGCACTTAGCAGTGTTCACTGTGTTCGGCCGCCCTGCTTGGCATGTGTCAGAGCCGTAAAGGCAGCATTTGTCTGTTGAGGATGCACTGGTAGCCCCTTGAATAGGTTGTGAATTTGGTGATTTCCTTTAATCTTGGTAACTCTGTGTGCCATGGGCAGTTATTTTCATGGACAGATGAGGAATCTCAGGGTAAAGAAGAGTGTGTAATTTGCCCAAACTCAGACCATAATTTTGGGTGCAGGGGCCTCGGTTCAGCATGGGCCCCAGGGCCTTCTGCCCTCTCCGTTCAGCACCAGAGCCAGATGTGTGGTCGGCTGTTTCCCAGCCCAGAATATCGGGCAGGCCGCAAGACACACCTGGCCCTGCGCTGCTTGAGCAAAAACTCCGGAGGAGAGGAAGTTACAAAAGGGATAAACATAAAAACAGACGACAGCAAACTGTGATCAGCACTGAGAAGGAAAGGAACATGCCTCGCAATGCAGAGCTGTGAGCTTTCCCGTCGGGGCTGCTCTGGGGGCGTTCATCTCAGCTAAACAAACTCTGCTGCTGCACCAAGGCAGGAAGGCAGGGATCGTGTGGCCAGGTAGACAGGGCCTTGTTAATCATACTCATCCCCCATTAAGCTGCAGATGTCACGGGCACTTACCTAGTAAACAGATGTCTTCCATAATCATCACACACTTTTCTTGGTAGTTTTATTGCCCCACCTTTTAGATGAGGTCATTGAAGCTGGGGAGTTTGCTGCATGCCCGTGATCACCATGGAAATAACCCCACTGGTCTTTAAACCTAGACTGGTGTGGCTGTCATGTCCCAGCCCTGTGAATGGCATCGTGTTGCTTCTCCCAAGCGGCCCAAATGACTGACATTGATATTCTTAATTCGTAGGAAATGGTATGTGACAATAGGAGAAAAAGGTAGTAAGAAATTGTTTGGAAAACTAGAAAAAAATCCAATTCTTCCCCAGGTGGGGGAGTGTACACTGTGTCACTCACCCCACTCACTGCGTGTCACCTCTTCCCTGCCAACTCCGCATTCAGAAGCCACTCTGAGCCTTTGAAGAACATTTTGCCTCATGACACTGTTGACTTGGACCTGCGACCTCTCTGTCCCTGGTTAACTCTCTCTTCAAAGCCATTTAAATTTTTTGCAGGCTCCTCCGCTCAGATGTAAGAATACCCTCTTTCAACTTCTTGATGCAGCTCCTTAATGAAGATCTTGTGAAGGAAACTTAGTCAAAACCTGGGAGGTATGCACACAGTGACTGCAACCTCAGCACTTTATGAAGTTCAGAATCAGATTTGTGGGTGACTCAGGAAAGGCTTTTTTAACGTAACAAGGGGAAAGTGAAAGGATGCAGGCTGTGTAAGACTGAAACATCTCGGTCCCAGCCAGCAACGCACCTGCGTTCAGGATGGTGTGAAGGGAGTGCAGAGTTCTCACAAAGAAAGAAGTGTTGGGATGGGAGGGAGGACAGTTAGGTACTTTACTGTGGAGGGGAAAAGTGGGTTGAACATTTCCTGGTTGAACAAGAGGATTGTGACATGATGTGCTTGTATTTTGGAGAAAAGGGTTTTGTGGGGACAGACCTAGGGAGAACGCTCTGTGGCTGGGGAGTCAGCACAACAGAGAAACACAGAGAACCAGGCAGACCCCAAGGCCCCTGCTGGGGAAGAGGCTGCCCGCCAATTTGAGCCCTGGGGGCTGCTTTTGTCCCTTAGCTGGAGCCTCAGAGCTCCATTCACAACCCAGTCCTGTTGATACAAGAAAAAAAAGGTGAGGCATGAGAAGGGCTGTGCCCCAGGCTTTTGTTGAGCCCCTGGGATGTGCCCCGCTAGATGTTGTTCCTTGGCTTCATGCAGTAAAGGATTCAAGAGCAAGCCAGTGTTGAGTAAAGGTAGATTTATTCAGAGAGATACATTGGAAAGCAAGAGAAAGGCCACGAGGTGCGGGGGTTGGATTCTCAGATTAAAAGTAGGTATACACTCCACAGAGTGTGGGCCTTCTCTGAAGAGGGAGAGAGAGTGGTGACCTCAAGGAGACGCTGTGTTGCTGGTTTTCATGTGCTTGGTGGTTTCATTTGCTAATATGTAGAAGGACCAGCCTAAGGGCAAGGGGCTGGGATTCCCAGGGAGTTGGCCATTTCCCACCCTGTGACCTTTTGTGGCTAGCCTTGGGACTGCCATGGTGCCTGGGGCATGTTATTCACCATGTTACTATTACAATGGGTGTATAATGAAGCTCAAGCTCTGCTAGAAGTTAAATCTCTTCATCCTGAGCCTCAAGGCCTACTGGGGGTTGAATCCTTCACCATTTTGATGTTAATTGCTGTGGCCTTCCTTGAATGGCTGTGCTCTGCCCTCTTCCATCCTGTCTCACTGTGATGACACAGAGAGAGCAAAGACCAGGCCCTGCCTGTGCTCCTGCATTTAACAGCGGGAGGTGTGGGGTGGGCTTATGATGACTCTGAGTGGTGAGAAGGATGTTTCAGATTTTGCCACGTGAGACATGGGGACCTGCCAGCAGCCATCACAGATTTATCTCAAGGGCATTATCGCTTGTGTTGTTACGGAAACAACAGGCCAGCCAAGAAACAAGCACTGAGATTTATTACGCCGGCGGGCTCAGAGGGGCTTCTGTTCCGAAGCTCTGAGCACCTCCAAGACCTGCACATGAGGTTCTATAGGGTTAATTACAAGTAAGGGGCTATTAGCCAATAAGGCTCAAACAACAAAAAGCAAGGAATTAGTACACTGAAGCTTATGAATTTGGAACAGATCACATTACTGACAATTGTTGACCTTGGATTTACGAGTTAGCTTATTAGCGCAGTAAACTGACACTAAACTTCAGATTTACGAGTTAGCCCAGCAATACTTAGATCAGTAAACCGACACTTATCACACTTAGATTTGTGACTTAGCTCGTTAGCCCAGCTGGGCTTTTCCTTCACAGTTTCACTCATCTTTTCTATATTTCTTTTTTTTTTTTTTTAAGTATTTAATCCAAATTTAATATCAGGTTTTTTTGGGAAAGAAATTTCTCTTTTTCTTTTCTTTGGGGCTCTTTTGGGGGGGTAGGTAATTAGGTGTATTTATCTGTTAGTGGAAGCCCTGGGGCTTGAACCCGGGACCCCGTGCACGCTAAGCACACCCTCTACCACCCCCCCATGATCTTTTCTTTTTGCTTTAGCTGCCAAGAATCTGACAGCTGAATTTCTAGTCGGCCTTTAACACTTGCCCTGACTCCAGGGAATCCATTTTTATGACTTTACCTCCCCCTGGTTTCATTTAAGTATTGAATCTCCATTTTCTCTTCACTCTCACTTTGTCTATTTGTTGTTATGGTTTTTAAGCTGTGTTTAAAAAAATTGTTTAATTTCTCTTTTAGCAGGAGGCTGAAAGTAAATAAATATGTAAACAAACAGCACACTTAAATGCTTTTATACATTCTAAGCTGTTTAGTAGTTTCTTAAAAACCAAATTGAATATTAAAGTGATAACATTTTTAAATTATTTTTTAATTTTTTACAAAGATATAGCTGATTTAAAATATGATATGTTTCAGGTGTACAATAGGTCCTCCATTTATAGTTACTGTAAACCTTGGCTGTATTCCCTGTGTTGTAAGATACATCACTGTAGCGTGTTTACATTACATGTTGCAGTTTGTATAAGAAAGTTGGGTAACACAGAGTCTGGGGCATGGCTGTGTCTGACCCAGGGTCACGCTCACCCTGCCTGTCAGAGCTCAGGCCCTCACTCCTGTCTGCAGGGCAGCGAGTGGAGGCAGCCCTCATCAGCGCTGGCACCACCCTCTGAGCGGCAGTGACAGCAGTGTCTGTGTGTGGACGTGCAAAGTGTTTTTCCAGGAGCTTTACATGCATTTCTGCATTTAATAATTAAAGCTCTCCTGTGAGGAAGCGTTTTATGATTTTAATGAATAATACATTGTATTTTGATATTGATAGACTTCAAAACTCTGGAAAATTTACAGAAGTAGTACAGTAAACGCTTAGATACAGTTCACCTAAAAGGGCACTATTTGTCCTTTTGTGTCTGGCTTATTTTAGCATAAAGTTTCAAGGTTCATCCATATTGTAGCCTGAATCAGTACTTTATTCTTTTGGTTTCATAATATCCTTTTTCTTTTTTTTCATTTTTGGTCTATTTAAAAATATTTTCATTGAAGTCTAGTCAGTTTATAATGTTGTGTCAGTTTCTTGTGTACAGCACAAAAATTTAGTTAAATAGGAACATACCTGTATTCATTTTCATATTCTTTTTAAACATAAGTTACTATAAGATATTAAATATATTCTCCTGTGCTATACAGTATAAACTTGCGGTTTATTCTATACATACTCAGTATCTGCAAATCCTGAACTCCCAATATATTCCTTCCCACACCCTCTCCCCTCTGGTAACCCGTTTGGTTTCTATGTCTCTCTGTCTGTTTCTGTTCTGTAGATAAGTTTATCTTTTTGTGTCTTTGTTTTTTAATTTTTTTTTTTTTTTTTTTTTTTTAGATTCCACATATGAGCGATCTTATATGGTATTTTTCTTTCTCTTTCTGGCTTACTTTTCTTAGAATGACATTCTCCAGGTCCATTCATGTTGCTGCAAATGGCATTACTTTATTATTATTTTATGGCTGAATAGTAGTCTATTGGAGAAATATACTACAGTCTCTTTATCCAGTCATCTTTCACTGGACATTTAGGTTGTTTCCATGTCTTGCTATTGTAAATAGTGATGCTGTGAACATTGGGGTGAATGTTTCTTTTTGAATTAGGTTTCCTTCTGGATATATGTCCAGGAGTGGGATTGCTGGGTCATATGGGAGGTCAATTTTTTGTCTTTTGAGGAACCTCTATACAGTTTTCCACAATGGCTCCACCAAACTGCATTCCCACCACAGTGTAGGAGGGTTCCCAATTCTCCGCAGCCTCTCCAGCATTTACTGTCTGTGAACTTCTGAATGATGGCTATTCGGACTGGTGAGAGGTGAGACTTGATTGCAGTTTTGATTTGCATTTCTCTGATAATGATATTGAGCATTTTTTTAATGTGCCTATTGGCCATTTGTATGTCTTCATTGGAGAAATGTTTCTTTAGGACTTCTGCCCATTTTTGAATTGAATTGTTTGTTTTTCTTTCTTATTAAGTGTAAAAGCTGTTTACATATTATGGGAATTAAGCCCTTGACAGTTTCATTTATTGCAACTATTTTCTCCCATTCCATAGGTTGTCTTTTTTTGTCTTTGCTTTTTGTTTCCTTTTCTGTGCAAAAGCTTGTAAGTTTAATTAGATCCCACTTGTATTATTTTGCTTGTATTTCTATTGCTTGAGTAGACTGCTCTAGGAAAACATTGTTGAGATGTATGTCAGATGTTTTGCCTATGATTTCTTCTAAGAGGTTTATAGTGTCTTGTCTACATGTTTAAGTCTTTAAGTCATTTTTAATTTATTTTTGTGTATGCTGTGAGGGAGTAGTCTGACTTCATTGATTTACATGCAGCTGTCCAGTTTTCCCTACACCATTTGCTGAAGAGGCTATCTTTACTCCATTGTATGTTCTCACCTCCTTTGTCAAAGTTTCAATGACCAAAAGTTTGTGGGACTATTCTTGGTAATTTTGTTTATCCGTTCATTGATGGATGGATATTGTTTGTAACCTTTGGCTACTCTGAATGATACTGCCATGAATATTGATGTGCAAGTTTTGTGAGAATATATTTTCATTCTGTTGGCTGTACAGTTGGCCCGCCATATCTGTAGTTTCCACTTCATGGATCCAGATGGCTGATTGTAAAGGGACTCGAACATCCTTGGATTATGTTATCCAGGGTGGGGGTTTCCTGAAACGAACCCCCTGAGGATACTGAGGGATGACTCTATATGTAGGAGTGGAATTGCTGTGCCATATAACTCTAACCTTTTGAGGAAACACCAGGCTTTTCCAAAGAAGCTGCACCATTGCCCCTTTCCAATGGCTGTGTATTGAGGGTTCCCATTTCTCTGCCTCCTGACTGACACTTGTTATTGTCCATGTTTTGATTATAACCATCCTAGTGAGTGTAAAATCAGATCTCATTTTGATGTTGATTTCTCTAGTGATGCTGAGCATCTTTTCATATGCTTATTGGCCAATTGTGTATCTATTTAAATACTTGGCATATTTAAAAATTGGGTCGATCTTCTTTGTATTGGTCAGTTGTAAGCATTTGTTTTATATCCTGGATACTAGTCTCTTATTAGATATATGCTTTGCAAAATTTTTCTCCTATTCTGCAGATTGTCATTTCACTTTACTTTTTTTTAAACATTAAAACAATTTCTTTCTAGGGGAGGTAATTAGATTTATTCATTTTATTTTTCTTGCTAAGCATGCACTTTATCACTTGAGCTACCCCCTTCCCCTTTCATTTCACTTTCTTGATGATGTCCTTTGTAACAAATGGTTTTAATTTTGATGAAGTCCATTTTATCTTTCTTTTTTTTCACTTGTGCTCTTGGTATTGTATCTAGGAAGCCATAGCCTATCCTAGGACCACAAAGATTTAAACTATGTCTTCTTTTAGAAAGTTTATACATTTAGTTTTTACGTTTCTGTCTGTGATCCATTTTGAATTAATATTTTATTTGTTATATAAAATACGGGTGTCCAGATTCCAGATTCATTCTTTTGCCTTCAGATACCCAGGTGTCTCTGCACCATTTGTTGAATAGACTAGTCTTTCAATGGAGTGTTGTTGGCACATTTCTGGAAAAATGACTGTAAATGTAAGTCTCCCCCCTGGATTTTTTATTGTGTCTCATAGATTTATGCATCCAAACTTATGCCAGTACCATAATGACTTGAGTACTATAGATTTGTAGTAACCTTTAAAGTGAGTCCTCCAACTTTGCTCTTCTTTTTCAAGATTGTTTTGGCTGACCTGGGTCCCTTGCACTTCCATATGAATTTTGGCATCAGTTTTTCAATTTTTGCAAAGAAGTCAGCTGGAATTTTGATAGGGATTCCATTAAATTTGTAGATCACTTTGGGGAGTCTTAACATTTTTAACAATATTGTCTACCATTCCATGAACATGGGATACCTTCCATATACGTAGATCTTTTATTTTTTTTTTGGTGATACTTCAAAATGTTCAATGTGCAAATCTTGTAAAATTTTGTTAAATGTATCTCTCATTTTATTTTTAATGCTGTTGTAATTGGAAAGGCTGAGCTTCCTAAGGGTGGAACTATATATCAATTTATTTATTTCTAGGATTCCTACACAGCAAATACCCTAGATTTATATTTGCTACATAAATCTATCCACAATTCTTCCCACCCCCGTGTCATAAGAAACCAAGACCCAGGTTAAGCTACCTGAACACCTATGTGGAAGTGAGAAGTGAGACCCTTGGGTGGGGCTTTGTGCAGATTATACTGAGAGCTTATTCAGTATGGCTTCATCTTAATTTCTTCTAAACAATCCTTTCAGTGTATATAGTCAGATACATTAAGAACATGCCCTTTTGATGTGTGGAGGAACTAAGACTATAATTTTCAAATAATTTCTAGTGAGAGTGTTGTACTTGAAACCTAATTTGCATCAATCTTTGAAGATTTATGTTTCAGGAGCTTTGACTATATAATACCTGTCTTTATTCAATAACTACAACTAAATGCTCAAACTACATGTAAGAGTTTGAGCAAACTGCCCCCGCCCCATAGTGCTGGTTGGCTGCAGCTGTAACTGGAGTAAAGGCTTACCTATCCCAGTACGCTTGGGTGGATCTGCTCAAAGGGGTTCGTCCAATAGTTTTTCGGTAGTCTTTTGGACAAAACCATAAAGCATTGATTTAAGGTTGCTGGAATGGAATCTATTTTATTAATATTAAATAAGCACATATTGAGTGCTTACTGTATGTTGGGAATTGTCCCTCAGCTTCACATGAATATTATTTTGCTTAAAACCTCTCATATTTCCTTGTTATTCACACTTTACAGATAAGGAGACTGAGGATTAGGTCTTCTCTCTTTTGGGGGGAGCTCATTATGAATGATGGGAAGTTGTAAGGAAAAAGATATTGATTCATCCAGAGAAGACATTTTTTTGAGAGTCAGTACTGAAGAGGGTGATCATTGTTTGAGTGAGACGAGCCCCGGGTTGTACGGAGTCAGCATCCCTCTCCTGGACACGGCACGTGTAGGGCTGCATGGTGGGTGAGGTGGTGAGGCCGCGCAGGGAACACGGATGCCGGGCCGTTGGGCTGTGCTCAGGCCGGTGGGGCTTTCTCCTAAGGGAAGTGGAACGTCATTGTCAGATTTTAAGTAGGGGAGTGGGGTGCTCTCGTAGATCACTTTTGTCTTGTAGAATGCTTAGGAACATTTAGAAGGCTCGGCAGGAGGTGATGTGATGAGTCAGCGTAGGGTGGCTGCGAGGTGAAGCAGTGTTCAATTTTCAAGCAATTTTCAGTCCCAGGTTTGTGGCTCAGTAGCCGTTTCACTTTGGATGACACACTCAAGGAGGTGAAACAATTTATCTTATTAATTGAAGCAGTGATATACCGACTTCCCAGGACTGCTGTGGAGATCCAGTGAGATAACATGTGCACAGTGTGCAGCTTGGTCCCCACCACAGAGTCAGTGCTGAGGGAGTGCCAGTGAGAACCTGGTAGGTGAGGTGTGGGTGATGGGACTTGTTGACTGAGGAAATTGGGCCCTGAAGGAGGGGTCCAGTCACATCTGTGAGTGATGGGACTGAGCTGGGAGAGGCAGAGAGACCTTCCCCCCCGACCAGGAGTACTGGGCAGGACGGCTATGGGAAGAGCACCGTGAAGTCAGCTCTTTGCAGGTGGAGTTGGAGGTGCCCTTGAAACATCTAAGTGCAGTGCCACAATCACAGAGGAGGTCTGGGCCTGGGCTGTGCATTTTCCTATAATCTCAATCCCTGAGGACACCAAGGTATTGATCATTGAACGTGAAGACATACTTACAGGACAAGTGAATAGTAGTATCATCTCTGTCATCAAAGCTCACGTCTCTTTATTCATCACTCACTTTGCTAATTGGGTACTTACAGAGCTCACTTCACCATCCTCACCTGGGCTCAGGCTCCACAGAAAAGATCTTGTGAGTCTCCCTCTTTTCCAGAAGAAAACACATTTAGCTGGTAGACTTCTCTACCTCGCCAGACTTAGAATTTTAGTTTGTTGATTTAATTCTGTTTTCTGTTGGCCGTCTTCTGACAGGAGAGACATTTTACATCAAGGTCAGGTTTCAATTAGCTGTTACTGAGAATTGCTGATCTGATCCATAGTGTATGTTTTCTATTAACTTTGTAGAGTACTTATCATTTTTCTGTCTTTGCCCTTTAATTTTGTTTCCTCTTCAATGTTCTATTCTATTTGGGGCCTTATTTTATTTTTTAATTAAAAAATGTCTGTTAGCAGTTAAGAAAACAAAAGCAAAGAAAAAATGCACATGATAGCTAGATTTAGAAAATATCTAGTGTGTTTTCTGTCTCGGTAATGGAGGGTTCTAGAAACTCTTGAAAACCTTTATTACATAAGTTCCTTAAAATGCTGATTAAGAAATAAGACCTTCCTTCCTCATCTTTCAAGCTGCACAGCTAATTGTCAAGAAAGTGAGGGGAAATCCTCAGAAGCCAAGTCAAACCAGAAAGCAGGGATTCTGGGAGATACGTGAGCCTTAGAAGCCCTGGGGGGCTGGTTGGCTCCTGAAGTGAGTTTCAGTTGCCTTGACAGGAGGGCAGGAGGTGAGCCCCAGTCCTCTCACACTGGGAGTTGGATGGCTGTTCTTATGTAAGGCCAAGCACGTCCTGAGAATCCTGCTTTATAAAAGGGTGAATTAGAAAGAAAAGTAAAAAAGCATTCCTCAAGGCAAGGAAGTAAGAAAAGTCAATTTTTTTTGGAAGCGGGGAAAAATAACATATCCAATGTAAGTATTTAGTTTAAATCTGTTCTGGCATGAGAGTGACAACAAACTCCTGGCAGAAAATCACAGCTCCTCCAGGAAAGAGAAGTTGTGTTTTGAATGAATCAGTGGGCAGCCATTCCAAAAAAGGTCTCCAGAGTCTTCTGGATCAAGATACTGGACCCAAACACCTCCCTTCCATGGTCTCATTTAAATAACCAGAAAGGTTTTAAAGGAAAGAAGCCATAATCATAGTTCTATTTATTGACATTAATATATGCTAGGAATTCAGAGGTGACTATGGAGTTGTCTCCTCTTTATGGACCTTACTTTCTATTTGACATAGTTGGGGAACTTGGTGGAGGGTGGTGTTAGTCTGTTGCAGTTAGCCAGGAGAGGAGATTAAGAAAACAGTGAAGGGTGGGTGACATTTTTAGCTGAGGACAGTCCTGTTCAGTTGGCTTTTAATTGCAGACTCGTTGAGTTGTCACTGAAGGGAATTGATATTATGGAATTTGGACTTAACTCAGGCCTCTTCAGAATGGACAAGTGAACCTGGAGAAAGACAGTCAAATCTGTGCAGACATTAAAGTCCACGTGAACGTGCTCCAACCCTGAGCCAAAGATAGGACAAGTAGGCAGCACTTCTTGAGGACAGAGGAGTGGTGTTTAAGGTTCTCCAAGAATGAATCCCAAGGAACCGGGATGGCCAGTTGTCAAACTGTGACTTTGCTCTTTGGACTGTGTACCCACCGAGGTTATTGGCCATTTATAGGTTTCCATTTCTCTTTAATACATGACAGGTGATGAGGACGTGGGCATACACTTTTGACACCTTGTCGAAGTGACTGGGTATCTGCCTAGAAGCGTGGGCACAGCTGTGGCTGCGTCATACATCTTGCCGCCCATCCCGCTCCCCGGCTCCGTGATCACGGCAGAGTGGTTCCTTGATGACCTGTCCGTCTCCTCTGTGACATCGTAACCCAACAAAATACCGGAGCGTATTAGCTTGGCTTTGTTCTTTTCCATCCTTCCCTTCGAATGATGATGACTGATAATGGACCCAGTTACGTTTGCAGATGATTTACACGTAGGGCTTTCAGTACAAACCTTGTAATACCCACTGTGTGATCTAGAGAAGAAAGTTACATTCTTTCCAAATTGTTTTGATGCACTTATGTGGGAAAATGATGTACGTTTCAATATGTATTTCCTCTCTGAATCATCATGGCTCGAGATGAATATTTGTAGACATGGAATGAGTTTTCTGTATTTGAACTGTATGGTCCCCTAAATTCTCCCCAGCTTTTTAAAGTCATCACTGGAGTGCTACCTCCAGAGTGTCCCAAAGCATCCACCGCTGCCTGTTCTTCGGACACTATGAGTTTCCAAGTTGGAGAAGGCTGCTGGCTGTTGAGGCATTCTCTGGCACATCTCTGGCTGGCTGATGTGAACTTAGCACACAAGACTTGGCAGACAGTATCTAACCACGGTCATGTCCATTTCTGGAACACTCATGGAGGATTTTACACCTATGCTAGTGGAATACGTTATTTCATTTAGTTTTCCCAACAATCATAATTAGATTTTATCACCTGTATTAATAAGGAAACTGTCAAAGTGAGTGACATGCAGACTTTGGACTGGAACACGGGTCTTTCTGATCCCTGTCTCTGTTCCCTCCCCGGCCTATCCTTCCAGATGGCCAGGAGACTCTTCCTCAGTCTTGAGTTTCCCCCTGATATTACCACTCTCTTTGTTTCTGGAGAGGAAAACAAGTCTAAACTTACTTTCCAGTTGGAAATGGAATGGAGAGTTAGCGTTGGAAGCCGGGAGAGTCTGTCCTGTGATGAAGCGGTCTCTGAGCCACTTCCACTGGGACGTCACGTCACTGTCTGGGCCCCTTGCACAGCCTGTGCACAGGTGATAAGCCAGATGTGCCGAGCAGTCCTCCCGGACAGGGCAGTGAGTTGGAAATGAGTTTGGGGATTTGGTTTCATTACATAGGTTCCTGAGGGCCTTGGCCTGGCACTTCCAGTGGGAGCATTCCCTGTCCCACAGACTCGTGCTCTGGGCCCATGCAGACCTGACGTGGCCTCAGCCTGAGGCTCAGGGCCCATGGTGATGAGGAGCATTTTAGTCCAGGGTCTGCTGGAGGCTCTGACACTTCTGGGCCGTGGAAATTTGTCCAGAATGATAATAATTCCTCCCCGAGTTTCAGATTTCCTTGCCTGTGAGCCGGGGTAGTAATAGTTTCTGAAATGATTGTAATGATTCAGTAACGGGCATAGCGTGTGCTGGCAGGTAGCTGGTGTTTAAGGAGCAGAAGTCGCAGTCACTCTGTCAGCCTCTCAGTGTGTTCTCTGTGCTTTGAGAGGTTGTGTGTTTGGTGAAAGTCCCTCCCAAACCCTAGGGTCTAGATGAACTGTTGTTCCTTTACTTTCCCGTCCTTTTCCTCTTTCCCTTCTCTGTGTCCCATGTTTAGGTAGCAGATTCCTCTGTTTCAGGGAATACGGGCCTTTCTAGTAAAAGGAGAGACGGAACGTGGAGAGGTGGGGCCCAGAGGGGGTCTGGAGCATCTGCACAGCCCTGCTTCCCTGCATTTCTGCATCCGGTCCCATCAGTGCATGAAGTCATCCTTCCTCTTCCTTCCTGTGTCATTGGGTCTCTGTTTTAAGGGAAAATTTTTTACGGGTCTTTTTTCACTTACATGTTTCGTTCAGATGCTTGTTGCTTTTTTCCCTGTGCTTCAGCATTCCTAGGAGAGAATTCAGCAGTGCAGCATCCTCTCCGAGCTCTATGAGTTGATCGGCTTCCACCGCAAGTCCTCCTTCTTCAAGCGGGTGGCCCCCGTGCAGCGCGCGGCCCCCGGCATCACGGAGCCTGGCGGGAAGGCCTGCTACCGACTCCTTCTGCAGACGCTTCCTGGCTACAGTCTGTCGCTGGATCTGCAGGACTTCAGCAAAGGTGTTGGAACTAAAACATTGCTTCAGTCCCATTAACCATGCCTGGTTTGGGCCCTGCTGTCCTGTCTCATCAGGGTGAATTCTGATTCGTTTAGAACAGAGCTCAGCAGACTTTTTCTGTCAAGGGCTTGGGAGTAAGTATTTCAGGGTCTGCAAACCTCCTGATCTCTGGTGCGGCTGCTCAGCTCTGCTGTTCAGACGCCAGAGCAGCCGGACATTCCACACACCCACAGAGCATTATTAACAGCGGTGGCTGGGGCTGGATTCAGTGTATGAACTGCAGTTTGTCCCCACAGCCTCCTCACTATTGACGCCTGCACCAGAGCGTGCATTTGCGACAATGGGTGAACCTGCACTGACACGTCATCATCACCCAGAGCCCAGACTTGACACTAGGATTTACACTTGGTGGTGTGCACTCTGTGGGTTTGGACAGATGTGCAATGACATGTATCCACCGTCACAGCATCATACAGAGTAGTCTGTCTTAGTTACCTTAAAATGCTCCGTGCTGCACCTCATTCATTGCTCCTTCCCCTCTAGCCTCTGACAGCCACTGATCTTTTAGTCTCTGTGGTTTTCCCTTTCCAAGAACACCATACAGTTGGAATCAGACAGTTGCGGAACCTTCCCAGATTGGCTTCTTTCACTTAGTAATATGCATTTAAGGTTCCTCCATGTCTTTCCATGCCTTGATAACTCATTTCATTTTAGCACCAAATAATAGTCCATTTTCTGGCTGGACCACACTTTATCCATTCACCTACTGAAGAACAGCTTAGTTGCTTCTGAGTTCTGGTGATTATGAATAAAGCTGCTATTAACATCTGTATGCAAATTTGTGTGTGGACATAAGTTTCCATTTCGTCGAGTAAACACCAAGGAGCACAATTGCCGGATCATATGTTAGGAGTACGTTTAGTTTTGTAAAAAATTGCCAGACCGTCTTCCAAAGTATCTGGGCCATTTTACATTCCCACCAGCAATGCATGAGAATTCCTGACGCTCCACATCCTCACCAGCATTCGGTGCTGTCAGTGTTCTGAGTTTTGGCAGTTCTGACAGGTGTGCAGTGGTACCTCGCTGTTTCAGTCTGCATCCCCTTGATGACAGATGCTGTGGAGCATCTTTCCATAGACTTCTTTGGCATCTAGATTTCTTCTTTGATGAGGTGTGTGTTCTGGCATTTTGCTCATTTTTTAATCAGGTTGTTCATCCTTCTTGTTGAGTTTAAAGAGATTTTGGTATATTCTGGATATCAGCCCTTTATCAGTGTGTCCCTGCCCTTCACCTGCAGCACTGGAGTTGTCCTTTGGGTCTCAGTGGAGTGTCAGCTCTTCAAAGAGGTTCCCTGTCTTCCCTCAGCCTAAATACTGTCCTTGTATTTTTCACTTTCATTGACACATTTTGTTCTTTTTAAATAGCATTTCCCATAATTTGTAAGTACATTAAAAAAGGGGCAATGATTGAACACCACCTCCCCCACCAGGCTGTGTGCCCTGTGAGAGCAGAGGCCCTGTCCCCACTCACCGTTTCCCATGACAGCACATGGCACATGTCCATGTAAAAGTGTGTAACATGGGGCCAAACCTGATGAGCAGCTATGACGACATTTGTTGGCTACCATTTATTGAGTAGACTTTGTTTCTGATCTTAATTATTAAATCACATGAATGAAACTTGTTTGTTTTGAAAAATAAAACAACAAAGCACACCTCCATTTGATTGGTACTTTCTATTTAGCCTTCTGACCCAGGAGGGGATGTTCACCATCATTTTGTGGAGGAGGTTGGGGAGGTAAAGTAAGAGAGTGAGATCAAATAAAGTAAAAATGATAACTATCAGTTGGCTTTATTTTCACTAAGACATAAAAGTTACTTTAAACCCTATCTCAGCTGTTGTTCTGTTGTTTTAAACATTTCTCATAGAATTAAATGGAAGCCCACTAAACCCTGAAAGGGAAATTGTGTGCTCAGGTCCTGAAAAGTGTTTATGTCTATTTCTTGAAATGCACATTTTCCCTGCTGGTTACAGAAAGTCGAGGCGGGAACACAGCCGTGCGCTGTGTGTCTGCTGGCTTCACGGGCTGCTCACTGTCATTTTCATTTTCTTGTGTTGCATTTATGAAGGTTTTCCATGAGATATATTGCTCAGCCTTTTCCTGAATGAAGGATTGAATTTTCCACAGGAAATCTTATGAAAGAGAGTGACAAGGCACATGGGTTTCCCAAAAAGGAATACTTGATGTAATAAACTCTCACTATGGTGAACTTTTTTAATACAAGCCAGTTGAAAATTTTATCACTAGGTCATAGGCCACAAATCTGTCTTAAGAATAAAAAGATTCAAATTTTATAGAAGAAGCAGTTTGAATCAAGTAGAAATTATGATTTGTACACTAGTTGGTGTTAGAACTTATACTCAGTCTTATCATAATTGCCTGTGGTAGGAACTGGATTATTATTTATTTATTAAGAAAAAATCCACTAGGTGCTATTTGCCCCATTCTTGATGCGGCAGTGCTGAGGTTAGTTAATTTGGGCCATTTAGGATTGTTAGCTAGGTTTTCCGGACATTGATTTCAGCCTCTTTAGCTTTTTTACAGTCTCTTCTTTTGTATCGGCCTTTGGTCTTTTGACAACGTGGAAATACTGCACGGATCTGCCTTTCCCTTTTTTCCTGTCTTTGTGGGAAAAGATTTCTGAAAGACAAACTACTAGGATATTAAGGATTTTGTGTGGGGTAAGTTTGTTCAGTTCTAAGGATTTCAATTAATATGTATTAATACTTGCTATTCAGCTAATGACAGTAAAATTATAAACTAACTTAAGTATACATCAGTAAGTATAGTACAATCAGCCCATCACCCAGATTAAGGAATTCACAAACTTTTCCATATTTCCTTTATTCAGACCTTTGTTCTTTTATTTGTCCTTTGTTGAATTATTTGACAGCAAATCCAAGAAGACATGTCATTTTACACTATGTGCTCCGAAGTAGGCATGTCTGAAAAATGAGGGCCTTTTTTTGATCAGGTTTTTCCATTTGACCCATGTGCTCGTTAAGTACCAGCTTTATCAGGCATCTCACTAGGCATTAGGGATCCTTGGGGCAATGAGACAGTCCTGGCTCCCAAGGAAGTTAAGGGCTGATGGAAGAAACCAACAGAGGAGCTTGGGTGCCTAAATTAAGGTCCCTACTGGATGACACCAATTGGACAAAATTTGTGCACAATACAGTAGGATTCACAGAAGGGACTGGTCAGACTTGTAGGGCAGGCCGTGAGAGAGGATGTCAGCAGGGCTACAAGAGGAGGACTCATTTGATCAGAATCTGAAATCCTTTCTGCCAACCTTTCTACCAAGCCCCCAGGGCCCATCACACACAACCCTGTGCTGTAACTGTTTTTGATTCCAGTTACCACATCTCCTTCAGGAAGGATTTTAAGGTGGAAAATATTTAAAATCCGTAATTGTTGCCAGAAGGGAAATAGAACAAGGAACATGTAAACAACACAAATGTCCATCAGCACATGACTGGATAAAGACGAGGTGATACATATATACAATGGAATACTACTCAGCCATAAAAGATGCCATTTGCAGCAACATGGATGGACCTGAAGACTGTCATTCTAAGTGAAGTGGGGTGGAAAGAGAAAGAAAAATGCCATATGACTTCATTTATGGGGAATCTAAAATTAATAGCAGTAATAATAAGACCACAAGTTAACTAAATATTGTTTTGATTTCTTGAATATATGCAAGCACATCTGACTGTCCTTTGTGATTGGATTACCATATTCTGTTTATTCTTTTGTAGATGTCCTTATTCCTCTGGTAACTAATTTTAAAAATCTAAAGCTGTAATCTGTTCTTAGAAACAATAATTAGTACATATATTTAAACAAAAAATGCAGTATGCTCTATATATGTATTTGCATGCAATATGTTTATGTGAAGTTGAACTGTAAAAATTCTACCTAATAAAACTGAAAAAAGAAAAAAAATAAAAAATTTATTTTAAAAAATCACCCCTCTTTACATATTAAAACGTTCATTTCTGGGATTCTGTGAAAGACAGCATGGAAGTAGGTTTTTAAGATTTTCTCCTTGTTCCTCGGTGAGCAGCCTGGGCTGCACAGCTCGGCCGCCACAGGCACCCAGGACTTGCCGGCTTGCTCCTCACTTGTTGGGAGGAAGATTAGCTGCTTCAGGATATTTATGCTCTTAGAAGTTGCTGAAAACCCCACAGAGCTTCTGTTTACATGGAGTGTATCTGTCAATATACCCCATTTTAGAAATTTGAACAGAAAATTTAAACCCAAGAACTGACAAGCACATGCTGTCCCAGCACATGGTCAAAGCAGTGCTGCCACGGTGGCGTGTGTTGGTTCTAGAAAAAATGCACAATACACTCAAGAATGAGGGTGAACCCACAGATCTCATCTCAGCAATGCTATGAAGAGGTGGGACCCAAAGCCCCTAAAACAGTGCTGAAGTCCCCAGATGTCTCAGAACACACAGAGCCATGGGATCAAGAATCCAGTGTCTCACGGATCACCAGCTGTGGAGACCGCGTCCTGGGTCAGGAGGAGCAGAATTAGGGATAGAAGGCACACAGTCCTATTGACAGCAAAGCTTTAAAGGTTTTGAATTGACTGAAAGTTTGGCAAAGATTTGCATTTAGACTACTACATTTCCTCTCCTGGAGACGTTAGAAGGAAAACACTGATTAATAGATGATGATTGTAATGGATTAATTATGATACTGATGACATGGACTGCGAACACTAACCCTGCACTCAGTGTAGACTAAGCCTTTTATGTACACAATTCATTAGGTCTCCACACCCCTGCAACGTGGCATTAAGCACTCATACAACCATGAAACCAGTGACTATAAAACAGTCACAAGCCTTCCTCTCCAGCATGAGGTAGCAAAACCAGCAAGGATTTTCAATGACAAAAGCCAAAATCATATATTTTTGGGAAAGAAAGCAAATGAAACACTGAAGAACAATAAACCAAAAGAGCAGATAGAATGGAAAATTTTATTGAAGAAAGCAATGATTGATTCAATTAAAACAGCTAATGTCCCTGGTATAATTGAACCATCAATCCAAATTTTTGGAAAAGTGGGTTGTGAAATTACTGTTTCATTTAACATTGGAATTCCTATTTGGAGCAATTTGATATGCACCACTGGTGTGAGGTTAGATATTTAGGTAAATAACAATATTCCTATTTTTTAAGTTAACAGGAAACATAACACAGGACTCCAGATTTAGGGAGAGAATGCAAAAAACTACTATCATACTCCATCCAATAAGGACAAGTGTCCCTGCGTCACCAAAGCAATGAGAATTTGCACAAAGAAAACACAGTTCTCCAATTGTGACAAATACAAGACCGTGAGCCATGAGTTACGAGAACAAGCAACTGTTTAAATGCCATGGGCAAATTTTTTTTATCACCTTGAAAACATCACTGATGTTTTAGGTAAGAAAAATAATTGTTTTACTAGCAAATCCAACTGACACAGGGGTTTTTCCAAGTGAGAAGGTGATTCCAAAAAGTGCAGTAAAATGAGTAAAGATGATCTGCGCAGTGACGGAAATGGTCTTAGACTGACCAGCACCACGATTCCGGGTTTTACACTTGCTCTCTGCTCGTCAACTCTGACACAAGAACTCATCAAATGATTGTTTTTTCTTTAGGGGAAAAAAAAGATAAATAAAATCTAACTACAAGATGTAGTATGTAAAGCTGTAATGAAGTTGTCTAACCTTATGATGCAGCCAGTGTAATGTAGCACTTATTCGGGCACTAGGATTTTTTAATTTATTTCTTTTATACCCTATTTCTATCCTAAAGGAGACACTTAAAGTTTTCTACTTTATTCAATGTATCTTGTGAGGGTTGTGATATACACTGGTATGGCAGTTTTAAGGGATTCAAAATCGCCTCTGTGGTTGTGGTCAGGAAAGACAAGGCTCCCTCACAGCTGCGACGGAGAAGGAATCCCCGGAGTCAGCCTCCGGGCAGCTTCCGAACCGCATCTGCTTGCACTTGGCACAGGACACCATAAGCAAGTGTAACTCTGACAAGGAGATTTCCCCGGGGACCTGGGAGGTGCTCAAACATTCTGAAGCCACTTGTTTCCCAGTTAGGTAAGGCTTGGAAAAATAGTTTATTAGAAGTGACTCCCTTTGTATGTGCCTTTTGCCCTGAGAGGTCACTGATTAGCATAGAATATAAAATACCCCATAATATAAGAATTTAGGCACCACATCTTTCCATCTACCTGTCTATTTGTTTATCATATTTATAGTTAGGTTACATTTTCTATGACGTTCACTTCTGGGCACCAGAAAAGAAAGGTTACAAAATATTTATTATAAATAGGGGGGACTGGTTCTAAGGGTTAAAAACCACTACTGCTAACAATAAAAACCATATAATAATTTTAATCTCAGTTGCATCAGACCTTCCAGAATTACTCCCTCAATTTCACTGTTAAAACAGTAATGGAATCTCTGTTCTTCCAAGACTCGGGCCTGATCGCCACCCATCCAGACATCTGTCTGTGGGTCCCTACTTGTCCTCGAGGCCCCCGAACACACCTTATGGGGTGCACTTTCTTCAGTGTCCCTACTGTAGGGGAAACCTGGAAATCCCAGGCACTGTCCAGGATTCACACCTACCTGCAAAAATCAAAGTCATGTGACTGAAACGGGACAACCCAGGTGGTGTGATAGGGCTGAAAGCTCACCAAAAACAGGTTTGGGGGCCTAACCCAAGCCCTCCAGCTCCTAACATGAAGAAGGACAGGGAGGCCCAATTAGCCACGAGACTGGGGGGCTTCATTATTCCATGAATAAAGGATTTGTGCCAGTGCCACCTTTAGACAGGGAACCCCAGAACCCAAACTTGGAAGCACCCCGTCCCCTCCCCTCTGAACAAATATTCTCTCAAGACACGTAGTGAGAGATGGGAGCCCCGATGAGCTCTGGAATAAGATGCGACCTGAAAGACTGCTGGTGACAAATGGTGTGGAGCTCGGGCAGCCCCCAGGGCCACCAGGCCTTCTGGTACCACTGATGCCCACACTTCCATCCACAACAGTTTCTTCAGGACACTTATGCATACATAACCATCACACAAAAATGATTGCTTAGACATATTTTAAGAGAAATAACATTATGAGAATGCCAAATTCATGACAAGTCAGAGACAAGACCCCAGAGTATTTACTGAATGAGATCTCATGTGTGCTCTGCAGTGAGCTTTAAACCCTTAGGACACAGTCATGGAACAGTAGGCATTTTCTTTCTTTCCTTCAAGTTGGCTTTACTGGAGAACTCCGTAGACACAGGAAGACTCTGGATCCCACCTCTACTATTTACACAAAGGGCTCATCTCACCATTTGGAGTGGGATCAGCGATGGTGCGACCGGCTTCAATGTGCGCACTCCCGTGCCCAGCTCCCCGAGGAGCAGAGCTCCCCCCACAGGAGCAGAGACCCCCAGGAACAGAGCTCCCCCCACGGGCACTGCAGTGCCTGCAAGAATCAGGTGTCTGATGAGTGAGCCTGGGGCGGGCAAGACAGGAAGCAAGCTCTGCTTCCTCACGCTCTGCAGGTGATCTCTGTGTCATCTTGAATAAATACAGTCAGCATTAAAGATGTTTGTCAAGAGGATAAAAGGTAAGGCCTCCCCAAATCTCCTCCCATTCCTTTAGTGGGAGTCCTGGTAGAACACATGGTGACAAGAGATGCTGGCTTTACATGTGCATGTTGCCCTCAGGGCTGCAGGGGAGGCCATGGTGCTGCCTCCGCCCCACCTCCTGCCCTCATCCCCCAGACCTCACAGGGGCCGCTGACTCGTTTCTCTGACTTTCTCTCCTTGGTATTGCTGCTCTTCCAGCTTTTAAGAGCTCATAGGAACCTCACCAGAAAATCTTTAAGAATGAAAGCAAATCAAATGAAATCAACCACAGAAACACACTGCCTTCATCATTACTTTACATTTTAGGAAGAAATTCTTGAAGACGACTCCCTGACCTGAAGGGGTGGATGGAGGAGAAAAGAAAAGAAGACAAGCATCTTTGGCCCACAAAAAATGAGAGGTAACCAGATGGTGGCTAGTTTTCATTGCACCTCTCTGCCCGCCCCAATTTCACATGCCCCTCCCAACTCAACTCATCAGAAATTGACTGAAGGAGACGGCTTTGCAAATTTATTGGAAGCCAAAGAAATCGCTCCAGAAACAGTCTCCCAAACCCAGCGAGAACACTGAAAACTGAACAGTGCCAGGATCTGAATACTAAAACACACAAATTCAAACTCCGACACCCTCTCTGGTGGGTGTACTTACCGTGCTGGTGTCGCCGTGAAATTTGTCAGCATCCAACATATAAAAATGAATGAGACACCAGTTTTCAACATCTCAGTCCCTCTGAAACAACTGGTAGTCAATTAGCGTTTGTTGGCAGCAAAAGTCGATTTTCTCCCCTGCACGTGGAGGTCAACACACAGAAGAGACTGATGATCCCCGCTGCGAGTGTAGCTAAGTGTGTCTAAGCAAACTGGCTCCATCAGCCTCCTGATGAGCAGGGGAGTGTGTGAGCCGCGGGACTCTGCAGACTAATGGCCAGGCAAGGAGGGCATTTCCTTACTTTGGGGAGAAAAACGCGGAAGCAGCACTCGCTGGAAATAAATTCTAATTAAAATTTCAGGTGCAGTTCCTGCAGCGTAACTCACGCCAATAGATGAGGCTCCCTCCATGCTGTCCAGTCATGTGAGCCAGGCTCATTATTGTACCTGTGTGTTTGATTTAGCAAGTGAATCATGTCTGTTTTCTGGAAATTACATGAAGGTGGAAAACCTTCCAAACATTTTCATTTATTTGCTGTGGAATTTGTTTAATCCTCTTAAGAACACTTACAATGTCAACCTTCTTAAATAAGCATCTTTGCCCGAGAGACATTTCCAGGCACATGCGCCGAAACCTAGGACAACCCAGAAGCAAAATCAAATCCGTTTCAGCTGCACAGCACCGCAGAATGCGTCCAGTTTGCGAGTCAAGGATTTTTTTCTCCACACCCTTTTACTCTTCTGCCCAAATTAATCAGCCTCTGCTGCTCTTGTATAGTGAGTATCGTATGACTCATCTTCTCTGCCTGTATGGAAATGGAAGAGATACTTCTACCCAATAAAATGTCATAGAACTAACCACCAAAATTATATATATTAAAAAAAAAAAAGCCAGGGCTTTGTGCTGTCCAGGGATATGAATCATTTATTTAATGTGTCAATTGTTACAAGAATAAACTTTTCTAAATATAAAACCTCCTCAGAAATCTTCAAGTACTTTTCAAGAAAAATATCACAGAAAATTTCTGAAAAGTATTTAAAGGAAAATCATTTTTAACTGAATCATATTCTAGGCACACTGAATAAATTCTCTTTAGAGAACTCCTACTTTTTTTTTAATAAATGACCTATAAAAATACACCCAGCATTAATCAGTAAATCTTCATTCATTATTTTTAAAATTCTTAAGGCATGCTATTTTTCTTAAATCAAATGAGGAGGTATTCGCAAGCCAATGGACAACGGAATTACCTAAGAGGACACTATAAAGCAGCAAGAGCAACTAGCACTTTGCCAAGCATTCTGCCTGAGGGTCACTCGTACCATCTCATTTTGACCTGACAGCTTGGTGGTGAGCTCCATCAGCCCATTTAACACATGAAGAAACTGAGGCTGTAGGTGGTCAAGTTTCCAGTACTTGATGGAGCCAGGATCCAAACCCGGATCTTTGTCTATAGAGCCTGTGCCTTTACCAGATCACACTTACATTTCTCACTCTTCAAATGCACTCAGTCCCTGAGGTAACACACCTTCCTTGCGTTTCTGAGAGTTTTAGGAAGTACTGAATTACAAGGACTAAGCAGTCATTTGTGTGGGCTAATTTTTTATTTTCTGATTTTCCTGAATCAGCTCAGGCTGAATTCACTTACGAGAAGTCCTGAGGCAGAGGAGAGAGGGGAAGATAAGCCAGACACAAACAATTTCAAGAGACCCAATTCATCATGGAAGCAAAGTATTAAATAAACCACTTCAGCTCCACGCTTGTCAATAAACCTTGGTGTCTCTGTCTCAGCCTGAAGGAGGGTAAGCCCTCCAGCCCATCTGCCTTCCAGCCACTTACCCTGGATGATCTTGGTTCCCTCACCTGTGACACGTGTGTTCTCCAGGGAATCTCTGTAGAGATTAAACGATAAAACTATTTGCAAAGGGGATACTTATTTGTTAGACAGTAGGCACTAAACAAATAATAAAATTATTTTATTTCATGAAAATTGGAGGTAGGTCTCCCAATTAAACACTCCTGATAGAATCCCAACAAGGACTTTAATTTATCTGCCAGAAATTGTAAAATAACATTTCTTTTTTAAAGGCTGTATCCATTCTCCCTACTTTTTACCAATCCTGGCTGTTATCCTGAAAATCTATTCCCAGAACTTGGCATCCATCTCCCATATTTAAATCCTTAAAGTTTGAAATTATGATGAAGCTTGGGCACATAAAGATTCACACCATAATTCACAGAATAAACAAAGACCACAGGAACAGGGCCACCTCCAGACCCCATGTTCTCAGGACAGGCTCCAAACTTCATAAAATCAGATGCATGCTGTTTGAACAGAAAGAAAATTGAATGTGATCAAGGAGGCTGACATAGAGCACTGGCCGGCTCAAGAGACGACTCCTTCACCCCTCATCTGAATTAAGTCATCTAACAGTTGTCAGTTGAGCTCTAACTAAAAGTAAAACAGGGGTAGGGTTGGAAAGTAACACTTTTTCCTACAATATATACATATTGTCAACTAAAAAGTGGCACTTGTCATCTGCCTCTGATTTGATTAAGTCATGAGCCGCTGCAGCTGCTGACCTTGAACACCCTCTGAAAGTAGTTCAGAGTGGAGATCAGGAATGGGGTGCTCTGTGCTCTGGGAAAATGGGCAGAAAATCCTTCAGATAGTTAGACATTTTCAGGAAATTTTATGAGCCCAAATTCTTGCATCTCCTCCTATCTAGAAAAGCACTAAAATCATTAACAGAGACACCTGTTCCTCGACTAGCAGCACCCTCTGACTTAACTTATACTTGACTGCACGTCCCCCTTCAATGAAATCTCATATAATGCTGAACTCCCCCTCAACTTCAGAGCAGTTCCTCCGAGCTCTCTGAGATGCTGACACCTGGGCTCTGGTCCTCATTTTGCCCCAGATAAAACTTAACCCACAACTCTCACGTTGTGTGGTTTATCGACAGTACCACAAAAATTAAGCTTACATACTTAAACTCATAGTAAACATTCAGTATCAAACATTTCTTGACTTAAATTACTTTTTAAAAGTAAATAATTATTCCATTTCTTAAATATAGCATCTTTAAATATAAAGTAACAGATATTTGTCAATCTTAGGAAAATATATTCTGGAAAAATTTTTAGCTAATTAATAAAAAAGCTATTGTGTGGAGTTATAGAAATTCAGAAGTGGAAAAGAATAGTATTGTAACTCAAGTTCTTGTTTTAATTGCAGAGATCCTGAGGCCTCAAAAGACACATAAATTTGCCTGATTTTATACACTGTCCTTTAACAGAAAGCCTAGAACTAAGATCCTGGTCTTTGAGAAACCAAGACTTGCTCTGCTGGTGCAGGGCTGAACCTGATGAAAATGGGTGGTGAGAAAGAACCAGAATGCGGGGGGCTGGGCGAGGCAGCGGAGGAAAGGAGGGTCTCACCTGGTCGTGGGTGAGAAATAGGCTCCCGCAGTGCTGGTGTGATGGGCATCCCCCAAGTGCCTGAAAACTACTATTTAGCACACAAGCTGTTTAACTAGAAGCCTGACCAGGAGGCTTTCTCAGTGACACAACAAGCTATTTTCACATTAACTCTACAACTACAGGAAGAGAAAGAATAGAAAGCTGATATTAATTAATAATTTACACCAAGAGCCAAGGAATTTCCAGGAGAAATATAAAGACTTGTTGGAAGTTTCATTATGTGAACTTACTACCAATTCAGTTGTCTTAAAAATTGTTCTATAAAATATATTGTCCTTTGCTGTTCCAAATCACATTTGAAAGAAATAATGTTTCTTAACTGTGTTTCTGGAATTTTCTTCTATTTCCTAACACCAAATCTCAGAGCTTTAAAGAAATGGAGGGTTGGAATTTTGTCCACTCTTCTCTAGGCAATTTATTGTTCCTTCAAAGAACAAGGGGGGAATCACACAGAAAAGCATTTGAACATCAGGCTGCTTACATTTCCTCTGGAAATCTTGGAAAATAACGTGGAAATGAACAGCAGGACAGAAACCTGGCGGGAGGGTCACTGGCTAGAAGGTGAGAACAAATGTGTTCTCCAACGTGCTCTGTTAGCCACTAGCTTAAATGAACCGAGCAATTGTTCCAGCATACACACACCTGTATGTGAAAATCTCAACCGTTACCAACCGCTCAGTGCAGCCCGAAGCAATGGGCGGACTGCAGAGGCCCCCGGCGGCTCATAGTGGTGTCTTACACCATGTGCAGGATGATCGGTTCCTCCCCGCCCACTCCCTCCCCTCCCCTCGAGGGAGAAGGCTGGTCCTGAGTTGAGCTTACCTCATAGCAAGCTGTCTCTCAGCCCTCTGTCTAAAACAAGATAAAAGCAAGAAAGCTACCTGAGACTTTACAGAACCATCCCAAAAGGGAACTGAAGCACCTTTCTTCCCTCCTTTCTGCTGCCTGGAATGTGGACCTGATGGTTGACCCTCAGGCAGCCACTTTGGGCCATCAGGTTGATGGGCTGAATATAACAGGCATCTTGTTCTCTGACCCAGGGGCCACCATGCAAACCAGCCCTGGGTTACCGATTGCTTAACTTCTTTATGTAAGAGGGAAATACAATTTTAGCATGTTTAAGCCACTGCTGTTATCTGGGGAACTAGGTGTTGTACATTGCCATGGTAAGACCTAATAATAAAGTTAAATATTCACCAAAAACTATTTACCAAATAGTTAATAAATGATAAAGAGATCTTGATTTTTGTTTTAATGCTATGAAATGTAAATCAAGTTTCAGCATCTGCCAGTAGAACAAAACACTGTGGAGATAAAGCAAAACAGAGTTTGTAGAACAGAGACCCAAAACATCCTCCTCTCCAAGGCACAGAAGGACAGCCGTGACTCTACATGCCAAGGCTGGAGTCACATGGGTTTTCCTTGTCTTGGGTTATGTTTTGTTTCCAGCCTTGGGAAAAATGGATAAGACTGCTGGTCAAATCATTTCAGGAGCAGCTTCCATCGTGTAGAACCCATGTCTCTTCCTTTCCTCTGCCTCCTGGAATGTTCTGACACAATTAATCAGTCCAGCCTTCTAAACTGAGCAAATGGGGCTCAATCAATCTGCTTTTAGACAGAGTTAAAAATAGACATTAAAAAGCATAACTAGGAAATCTTATCTTCCAGAGGTCATTGCACAGATGAAATAGGAGAATAGCTGTGAATCACTCTGTAAACACTAAGTACAATACAAACAATATTAGTACTGATTCTATGTTAGATTCATCAATAAAGGAATACAGAACCCTTTCTTACCAGAAGGAAAATGTGCTTTGTAATTTTCTGTCACTTTAATTCTTCAAAAGTTTCTATAAAATTGATGTCTTTAAAAAAATCAATGCACATTAGAGACTAATTTTAAATCCTTCACCTCCCCCGGTTTAACACATATCAAGAATGTTACCATTTCTAGATATTTTATTTAGGAAAGCCTTTGGTATACATGAGGCACAGAGCACGGCAAATTGTCAGTATCACTCAGGATAGGAAAACCATTTTGGTTACCCGAACTTGAGGACATGAAGAAGATGCCTGGCATGTCCCACTGACCTTTCAAGCTATTCTTTTTCAAATACTTGTTTCTTCTTGGTCCAGAACAGACATGCATTTGTTGATGTGAGACTCTTTAAGTGAAAAGGTCAACCCATCATTATCACTTTAGAGACTGAAATCTTACCCTCCTCATCCATGTGGACATAGCATCCTTACTGATTCCTAACATGAAAAATGACCATCGATGACATCTCAGGATGCTCCAATGCAGAGGTTCTCTGCTGCAGTGAGGAGGAAAGAGCCGTGTGCTTCAAGATGCACTTACTGTCTGTAGCTCTCTTGGCAAGACACTGCAAATTGTCTAAGCTAAAGCTTCAAAGTGGAGAATAGAGACAACATCCATGGCAAAGGGCATTCGGAGGCTAATTCCTTGGCCCCACTTCATCGCTTCTCAAGAGCCGTGGGCATTACCTTGAGAAAGGCAGCAACGTGGTACCCAAGTCATCAAAAAGCTGCATCTCCTACTAGTTGACAGTAAAGCAAGTGTCATCTGGCTCAACAGATCTCCCTGTGTCTCTACAGTGTATGGCTACATTTTCTTTATTTTCTCGGTTGGGGGACACTCCATTTTTGAAAATCCCCCTCCCTGCAGTAGAAGTTCTTAGTTTCCCAATCAGAATGCAGGCTTGAAGGGGGGATAACAGAGCTGATAAAACATAGATCACTATTTATTCCTTGATATATTTTTGGCACATGGACTAAAAATCTTTGGGTCAGTTGGACATCAAGATCATATCTAATTTACACAATTGTCAACTGTCATTTTACTACCAGGTCCTGAAACAGTCACGTGGTCACTAGGTTTTTTTTCCTTCCCTTGACCTGGATTTGATGATTTCTAACCAAACACAATAGATTTTTGAAAAGAAATCTGTTTCACCTTTTGTTTTTAAACTAAATTTGTGTACCTGACCCTGACTTCACTCTAACATTCACAAAAAGCTATCCAAGGACACCCACTTTTGACATCATCTCTAGATGTCTCGAATACACTGCTGAGCTGATTCTTCCAGATCATTAAAATATATATGCACATTATGCTGTGGTCCTCTTCAATTTGTGGTGTTTTCAGTAATCATTACCTCTTTGGATACTTTATTACACATTTAGCATTTCTTTATCCAATTCAGTTACATTAGTATATAAGATTTCAAAAGAACTAGTTTCTCAGAATGATGATATTTAACATCTATGGCCTATTCTTAATCAAGTAATTCTATAAGGCTGTCAAGGACAGCAGTGGAAGTAGTGCGTGGTGATTGCTGCTTCAGAGTCTCCGGTCCTGCCCCATGATCTTGCAGGTGTTTATGCATCCTTGTGAATGTCAACACATCAGTCTATTAGGAGCTGAAATTAAACTACCTGGATGCTAATTTTTCTTTTAAAAACAATAAACTCAATTTACCCTACTAATTCTTTATTGTTTCTCATACTGAGGCTCACCACTTTTCCTAATATATATGTTTGGTGGGGAGGGGGGCACAGCCCTGAAAGCCTGCAGACAGCACCCACTCTATAAGATTAACCAGAGGTGGCTGTGGATGTTGTGTGACTTCAGCCACTGAGCATGAGCACCTGCTGTCCCTCCAACTGTTCTGCCTCCATTGCTGACAGTCCTGAAGGTCACTGCCTCTTGTAAAATTCTACAACATTACAGTTCATATATTTTTAAAAGGTATCAAATTGTGAAAGTCGTCTGTTGATTGTGTAAAATGGGGGGTACTTGCCTTTGCTCATTTCAGGCTAAACTAAGTCCAGAAGGACACACACACACACACACACACACTCAGTTCTGAGTGCCCCCAAAGAAAAGTTTGAAAGTCTTTGGGACTATGGTGGCACTCAAACCTTTGGAATTTTGAGCTCTGTGAAAGTATCACTTATTCAGAAATTAAGCATTATATTTCTAGGCCAAGAGAATCAGAATCCCCCACAAGTTGCTTACCAGAATTTTTTTTAAAGAAACTATCTTCCCTAAAATCCAATGATAAATCAAATATCCATGGAAAGAATATAGATCAGTAATATCAAGCAACAATTTCTACACTAATGCTGATTAGCCATCAGCCCAAACCAAACGACATAGAAATAAGACACCTGGAGATAAAGAGATGGAAGAGAGGTATTAAAAAGCAAGAATATAAAAGAAGTAATGGCCCTATGGAAACCTGCTCATTTTTTGAAATAATTACTTGGTTAAAGGAACTCTCTCTTGAGGATTGGTAATGCACCAAGAGGAAATCTAGCAGGGAAAAGAAGCAGAAGCAGGTCTCAGTTTTCTCCGAGGCTGATCCTAAATGAAAAAAAATTTACTTGGCTTCCACAATACACAACCTGCATTGATGTCTAAGCAGAAGAGTGAGGAGGAGAGAAAACCGAAAGTGTGTGGAAGCCATCCTTCACCAGCACTGCTGGAAACACAGAATTGTGGTGTTGGGGCACTGCCCGACCAATATATATAACAGCAGGAATAAGCTCTAACTAGGTTTCTGAGTGAAAAATGCTTTTAGCTTTAAATCTACTCAAGTAAACATGCAGAGAAATCATGGTAAGTGCTTGAGATTTAGCCTTGCTGTTTAGGTGAGATAAAGGAATTCTTCTACACTTGTTCCATTTTGGAAACATATGTGAGTGGAAGCCAACCTTCACCTAGGTTTTTGAGAACCCAGAGCTTCTGGCCTCGGGGAATTACGGTACTTACATATATAAGGGGAGGCACAAGCTCCAGATGGCTTTTCCATTCCAAAGAGCTTTTACTTGAAACCGGCTTTCAGAATCATGCTGAGAAACCAGAGTTAGTGTTTCTATATGTCACCCCACCTTTTATGCTGTATGAAAGAACTCCACACCACATGCTCAATTTTTAGATAATGTATGAGTTTGGAAGCCGTCCTTCAACTAGCTAATTGGGGACCCACAGTTTCTGGGGTAGGGAAACTACGCTACATATCTATGGGGATGCACTAGTACCAAAGTGGTTTTTCACTGCAAACCACGTTAATTGCAACCGGCTCTGAAAAACACACTGAGAAATCAGAGTAAGTTTTTCTGTATGTCACTTAACTGTCAATGCTGGACGAAAGAACGCCTCTCCACATGATAACTTGTGACATTTGAATGTGTGTTGGAGGTGTCCTTCACCTTACTTGTTGGAAACCCAGAGTTTCTGGTCTAGGGGAACTACGTTACTTACATATCTAACCAGAGGCAGTCGCTCCAACTCGGTTTTCCTAAGCAAACCACTTTTACTTTGAAACCAGCATTAGTAAACATGCTGAGAAATCAGAGAATGTGTTTCTACATGTCACTCTGCCTTTTATGCTGGATGAAAGAACGCCACTCCACATGCTCTATTTTCAAATCTGTATATGTATGGAAGCCATCTTTCACCTATTTGTTGGGAACCATAGTTTCAGGACTAGGGGAACTACGCTGCTTTCTTATATTTGGGGACGTCCTAGCACCAACTCGCATTTCCACTGCAAACCACTTTACTTGAAACCGGCTTTGAGAAACATGCTGAGAAATCAGAGATAGTGTTTCAGTATGTCACTTAACCTTCAATGCAGGATGAAAGAACGCCTCTCCACATGCTCACTTGTGACAGCTGGATGAGTGTTGGAGACGTCGTTCACTTAAAATGTTGGAAAACAAGAGTTTCTGGTCTAGGGGTACTACGCTGCTTACATATCTAAGGGGAGGCACTCGCTCCAATGCAGTTTTCCACACGAACAGCTTTTACTTTTACATTGGCGTTAGTAAATATGCTGAGAAATCAGAGAATGTGTTTCTACACGTCACTCTGCCTTTTATGCTGGATGAAAGAACGCCACTCCACATGCTCTATTTTCAGATCTGTATAAGTGTGGAGGCCGTCCTTCACCAAGCTTGTTGGGAACCCAGAATTTCTGGACTAGGGAAACTACGCTGCTTTCATATATATGGCAACGTACTAGCACCAACTCGGTTTTCCTATGCAAACCGCTTTTACTTGAAACCGGCTTTGCGAAACATTCTGAGAAATCAGAGTAAATGTTTCTGTATGTCACTTAACCTTCAATGCTGGATGAAAGAATGCATCTCCAGATGCTCACGTCTGACAGCCGAATGTGTGTTGGAACAGTCCTTCACCTAACTTGCAGTTAACCCATTGTTTCTGGTCTAGGGGAACTACGCTACTAACATGTCTAAGGGGAGGCACTCGCTTCAATGTGGATTTCCACAGCTAACTCCTTTTACTTTGAAATTGGCGTTAGTAAACATGCTGAGAAATCAGAGAATGTGTTTCTACATGCCACTCTGCCTTTTATGCTGGGTGAAATAAGGCCTCTACACATGCTCTATTTTCAAATCTGTATATGTATGGAAGCTGTCCTTCACCTAGCTCGTTGGGAACCAACAGATTCTGGACTAGGGAAACAACGCTGCTTTCATATATATGCGAACGAACTAGTACCAACTCTCATTTCCACTGCAAGACGTTTTTACTTGAAACGGATTTCAGAAACATGTTAAGAAATCAGAGTGAGTGTTTCAGTATGTCACTTAACCTTCAATGGTGGAAGAAGGAACGCCTCCCAACATGCTCACTTCTGACATCTAAATGTGAGTTGGAGCCATTCTTCACATAACTTCTTCGAAAACAAGGGTTTCTGGTCTTGGGGAACTACGCTGCTTACATATCTAAGCAGAGGCTCTCGCTTCAAAGCAGTTTTCCACAGCAAACCGCTCTTCCTTAGAAACTGGCATTAGGAAATATGCTGAGAATTCAGAGTAAGTATTTCTGTATGTCACTTAACCTTCAATGCTGGATGAAAGAACGCCTTTCCACAAGATCACTTCTGACATTTGAATTTGTGTTGGAGACGTCCTTCTCCTAACATGTTGGAAAACCAGAGCTTCTGGAAAACGGGAACTACCCAATTTACATATCAAAGCGGAGGAACTCGATTCAAAGATGTTTACCAAAGCAAAGTGATTTTTCTTTCAAACCAGCGTTTCACAGTAAACATAAAAGGCAGAGTGAAATGTACAAACACGTTCTCTGATTTCTCAGTATGTTTCTTAAACCCGGTTTCAAGTAAAAGCGGTTTGCAGTGAAAAACTGAGTTTGTGCTAGTACGTCCCAATATATATGAAAGCAGCGAAGTTTACCTTGGACTGAAAATCTGGGTTTCCAAAAAGCTAGGTGAAGAACGGCTTTCACACTCTTACAGATCTGATAATTGAGCATGTTGAGAGGCGTTCCTTCATGCAGCATAAAAGGCAGAGGTATTCTAGACACAAATTCTTTGATTTCTAAGCAGGTTTCCTAACGCCTTTTTCAATGTAAAACCAGTTTGCTGTGGAAAACCGCGTTGGAGCGAGTGCCTCCCCTTAGATATGTAAGTAGCGTAGTTCCCCTATACCAGAAACTCTGGATTTCCAACAAGTTAGCTGAAGGACGGCTCCAACACAAACTCAGATGTCAGAAGTGAGCTTGTGGAGAGGCGTTCTTTCATCCAGCATTGAAGGTTAAGTGACATACAGAAATAATTACTCTGATTTCTCAGCATGTTTCTCAAAGCCATTTTCAAATAAAAGTGGTTTACAGTAAAAAACCGTGTTGGTGCCAGTACGTCCCCATATATATGAAAGCAGCGTAGTTTACCTTGGACTGAAACTCTGGGTTTCCAACAAGCTAGGTGAAGTACGGCTTCCATACTCATATATTTCTGAAAATTGAGAATGTTGAGAGGCGTTCCTTCATGCAGCATAAAAGGCAGAGGTACTCTACACACACAATCTGTGATGTATCACCATGTATCCTAACACCGTTTTCAATGTAAAAGTGTTTTGCTGTGGAAAACCTCTTTAGAGCGAGTGCCTCCCCTTCCATATGTAAGAAGCGTAGTTCCCCTATACAAGAAACTTTGGGTTTCCAACTAGTCAGGTGAAGGACGGCTCCAACACAAATACAGATGTCAGAAGTGAGCTTGTGAAGAGGCGTTCTTTTATCCAGCATTAAAGATTACGTGACATACATAAACATTTACTCTGATTTCTCAGCATGCTTCTCAAGGCCGGTTTCAACTAAAAGCCGTTTGCAGTGTAAAACCGAGTTCGTGCTTGTTCGTCCCTATATATATGAAAGCAGCTTAGTTTACCTTAACTGAAACTCAGGGTTTCCAACAACCTAGGTGAAGTACGGCTTCCAAAATCATACAGCTCTGAAAATTGAGCATGTGGAGAGAAGTTCTTTCATAGAGCATAGAATGCAGAGGTATTCTTCACACACACTCTGTGATTTCTCAGCAGGATTCCTACCGCCATTTTCAATGTAAAACCGGTTTACAGTGGAAAACCGCATTGGAGCGAGTGTCTTCCCTTAGATATGTAAACAGCTTAACTCCTCTATACCAGAAACTCTGCGTTTCCAACAAGTTAGTTGAAGAACGGCTCCAAAACACATTCAGATATCCGAAGTGAGCTTGTGGAGTGGCGTTCCTTCATCCAGCATTGAAGGTTAAGGGACATACAGAAACAATTACTCTGATTTCTCAGCATGTTTCTCATAGCCGATTTCAAGTAAAGGTGATTTGCAGTTTAAAATTGATTTCGTACTATTACATCCCGATATATATGGAAGCAGCGTCGTTTACCTTGTACTGAAAATCTGGGTTTCCAACAAGCTAGGTGAATTACAGCTTCCAAACTCATAGAGTTATGAAAATTGAGCATGTTGAGAGGAGTTCCTTCATGCAGAATAAAATGCAGAGGTATTACAGACACACATTCTCTAAAATTTCAGCATGTTTCCTAACGCCGTTTTCAATGTAAAAGCGATTTAGTGTGGAAAACCACGTTGGAGTGAGCGCCTCCCTTAGATACGTAAGTAGCTTAGTCCCCCTATAACAGAACCTCTGGTTTTCAAACAAGTTAGGTGAAGGTGGTCTCCAAAACAAATTCAGATGTCAGAAGTAAGCCTGTGGAAAGCAGTTTTTTCATCCAGCATAGAAGGTTAAGTGATATACAGAAACAGATTCTCTGAGTTGTCAGCATGTTTCTCAAAGCCGGTTTCAAATAAAAGTGCTTTGAAGTATAAAACCGAGTCCGTGCTAGAAAGTTCCTATATATATGAAAGAAACGTAATTTCCATTGGACTGAAACTCTGGGTTTTCAACAAGGTAGGTGAAGGATGGCTTCAACACTCATTCAGTTCTGAATATTGAGAATGTGGAGAGACATTCATTTGTCTAGCATAAAGGGAATGGTTTGCAGTAGAAACACCTACACTGGATTCTCACTATGCTTCATAGTGCTGGTTTGAAGTTCATGCAGATTTCATTGTAAATACGAGTTGTAACTAGTATCTCCACATTTATACAAATGTAGTGAATTTACCCACTCATAAGAAACTGTGTGTTCCCAACAAGAAACTTGATTGAATACTTTCACACACACTTAACACTCAGACTTGTGCAAGTGGAGAGAAGTTCGTTCATCTATAAAAAGAAAAAGGGTTGAAAAAGAAACACTTACCCTGGACTCACAGTATGATTCAGAGTGCCGCTTGGAAATTCACGCAGTTTTCACTGTAAAACCGAGTTGGAGCTAGTACCTCCCCATATATATGTATGGAGTGGAGTTTGCAACTGAAAAGAAACTTTGTGTTCCCAACAACCTAGGTGAAGGACGGCTTTCACACACACTTATCTCTCAGAACTGAGCTTGTGAGGAGACTTTCGTTCATCTAGCAACAAGGGAACGTTATGCAGGAGGAACTTTTACTCTGGTTTCTCAGTCTGTTTCCTAGTGCCGTTTTGAAGTTCCTGCAGTTTTCACTGTAAAACCGAGTTGGAGGTACTACCTCCCCATATATATGTATGGAGTGGAGTTTTCAACTGAAAAGAAACTTTGTATTCCCAACAAGCTAGGTGAAAGACGGCTTTCACACACACTCATCTCTCAGAACTGAGAATGTGGAGAGACGTTCCTTCATCAAGCACCAAGGGAACGGGTTACAGGAGAAATAATTACTCTGGATTCTCAGTCTGATTCCTACTGCCGGTTTGAAGTTCTTGCAGTTTTCAGTGTAAAACCGAGTTGGAGCTAGTTCATCCCCTTACATATGTATGGAGTGGAGTTTGCAATGAAAAGAAACTTTGTATTCGCAGCAAGCTAGGTGAAGGACGGCTTTCACACACACTTATCTCTCAGAACTGAGCATGTGAAGAGATGTTCGTTCATATAGCACAAAGGGAACAGGGTGCAAGGAGAAACTGTTACTCTGGTTTCTCAGACTGTTTCCTAGTGCCGGTTTGAAGTTCCTGCAGTGTATACTGTAAAACCGAGTTGGAGGTAATACCTCCCCATATATATGTATGGAGTGGAGTTTTCAACTGAAAAGAAACTTTGTATTCCCAACAAGCTTGGTGAAGGACGGCTTTCACACACACTTATCTCTCAGAGGTGAGAATGTGAAGAGACGTTCGTTCATCTAGCACCAAGGGAACGGGTGGCAGGAGGAAATTTTACTCTGGTTTCTCAGTCTGTTTCTTATTGCCGGTTTGAAGTTCCTGCAGTTTTCACGGTAATACAGAGTTGGAACTAGTACCTCCCCATAATTATGCATGGAGTGGAGTTTGCAACTGTAAAGAAACTTTGTGTTCCCAACAAGATAGGTGAAGGACGGCTTTCACACACACTTATCTCTCAGAAATGAGCAGGATAAGAGAAGTTGGTTCATCTAGCACAAAGTGAACAGGGTGCAAGGAGAAACGGTTACTCTGATTTCTCAGTCTGTTTCCTAGTTCCGGTTTGAATTTCCTGTAGTTGTCACATTAAAACAGCGTTGGAGCTAGTACTACCCCATTTATATGTATGGAGTGGAGTTGGCAACTGAAAAGAAACTATGTGTTCCCAAAAAGCTAGGTGAAGGACGGCTTTCACACACACTTATCTCTCAGAACTGAGCATGTGAAGAGACGTTCGTTCATCTAGCACAAAGGGAACGGGTTCTAGGAGAAACATATACTCTTGTTTCTCAGTCTGTTTCCTAGTGCCGGTTTGAAGTTCCTACTGTTTTCACTGTAAAACCGAGTTGGAGTTAGAACCTTCCCATATATATGGATGGAATGGAGTTTGCAACTGAAAAGAAAATTTGTGATCCCAACATGCTAGGTGAAGGAAGGCTTTCACACACACTTATCTCTTAGAACTGAGCATGTGGAGAGACGTTCGTTCATATAGCATTAAGGGAACCGGATCCAGAAGAAACTTTTACTCTGGATTCTCAGTCTATTTCCTAGTGCCGGTTTGAAATTCCTGCAGTTTACACTGTAAAACCGAGTTGGAGCTTGTACCTCCCGGTATATACGTATGGAGTCGAATTTCCAACTGAAAAGAAACTTTGTTTTCCCAACAAGCTAGGTGAAGGAAGGCTTTCACACTCACTTATCTCTCAGAACTCAGCATGTATAGAGACGATCGTTCATTTAGCACCAAGGGAACGGGTTGTAGGAGAAACTTTTACTTTGATTTCTCGGTGTTTCCAAGTGCCGATTTTAATTTCCTGCAGTTTTCACTGTAAAACCGAGTTGGAGCTAGAACCTCCCCATATATATATGTATGGAGCTGAGTTTGCAACTGAAAAGAAACTTTGTGTTCCCAACAAGCTAGGTGAAGGACGGCTTTCACACACACTTATCTCTCAGAACTGAGCATGTGGGGAGACGATCGTTCATCTAGCACAAAGGGAACGGGTTGCAGGAGAAACTTTTACTCTGGTTTCTCAGTCTGTTTCCTAGTGCCGGTTTGAAGTTCCTGCAGTTTTCACTGTAAAACCGAGTTGGAGCTAGTACCTCCCCATATATATGTACTGAGTGGAGTTGGCAAATGAAAAGAAACTTTGTGTTCCAAACAAGCAAGGTGAAGGACGGCTTTCACATACACTTATCTCTCAGAACTGAGCATTTGGAGAGACGTTCGTTCATCTAGCATCAAGGGAACGGGTAGCAGGAGAAACTTTTACTCTGGTTTCTCAGTCTGTTTCCTAGTGCCGGTTTGAAGTTCCTGCAGTTTTCACTGTAAAACCGAGTTGGAGCTAGTATCTCCCCATATATATGTATGGAGTGGAGTTAGCAACTTAAAAGAAACTTTGTGTTCCCAACAAGCTAGGTGAAGGACGGCTTTCACACACAATTATCTCTCAGAACTGAGCATGTGGAGAGACGTTCGTTCATCTAGCACCAAGGGAACGGTTTGCAGGACAATTTTACTCTGGTTTCTAAGTCTGTTTCCTCGTGCCGGTTTGAAGTTCCTGCAGTTTTCACTGTAAAACCGAGTTGGAGCTAGAACCTCCCCATATATATGCATGGAGTGGAGTTTGCAACTGAAAAGAAACATTGTGTTCCCAACAAGATAGGTGAAGGACGGCTTTCACACACACTTATCTCTCAGAACTGAGCATGTGAAGAGACGTTCGTTCATCTAGCAACAGGGGAACGGGTTGCAGGAGGAAATTTAACTCTAGTTTCTCATTCTGTTTCCTAGAGCCGTTTTGATATTCCTGCAGTTATCACTGTAAAACCGAGTTGGAGCTAGGACCTCCCCATATACATGTATGGAGCTCAGTTTGCAACTGAAAAGAAACTTTGTGATCCCAACAAGCTAGGTGAAGGACGGATTTAACTCACACTTATCTCTCAGAACTGAGCATGTGGAGAGACGTTCGTTCATATAGCAACAAGGGAACCGGATTCAGATGAAACTTTACTCTGCTTTCTCAGTCTGTTTCCTACTGCTGGTTTGAAGTTCTTCCAGTTTTCAGTGTAACACCGAGTTGGAGCTAGTTCCTCCCAATATATATGTATGGAGTTGAGTTTACAACAAAAAGAAACTTTGTGTTCCCAACAAGCTAGGTTATGGACGGTTTTCACACACACTTATCACTGAGAACTGAGCATGTGGAGAGACGTTCGTTCATCCAGCACCAAGGGAATGGTTTTCAGGAGATACTTTTACTCTGGTTTCTCAGTCTGTTTCCTCTTGCCGATTTGAAGTTCTTGCAGTTTTCACTGTAAAACAGAGTTGGAGCTAGAACCTCCCCATATATATGCAAGGAGTGGAGTTTGCAACTGAAATGAAACTTCGTGTTCCTAAAAAGCTAGGTGAAGGAAGGCTTTCACACACACTTATCTCTCAGATCTCAGCATATAGAGAGACGTTCGTTCATTTAGCACCAAGGGAACGGTTGTAGGAGAAACTTTTACTCTGATTTCTCGGTCTGTTTCCAAGTGCCGGGTTTAAGTACATGCAGTTTTCACTGTAAAACAGAGTTGGAGCTAGTACCTCCCCATATATATATGTATCGAGCTGAGTTTGCAACTGAAAAGAAACTTGGAGTTCCCAACAATCTATGTGAAAGATGTCTTTCACACAAACTTATCTCTCAGAACTGAGCATGTAGAGAGATGATCGTTCATTTGGCACAAAGGGAACGGGATGCAAGAGAAACTTTAACTCTGGTTTCTCAGTCTGTTTGCTAGTGCTGGTTTGAAGTTCCTGCAGTTTTCACTATAAAACAGTGTTGGAGCTAATACCTCCCCATATATATGTATGGAGTGGAGTTTTCAACTGAAAAAATACTTTGTGTTCCCAACAAGCTAGGTGAAGTACGGCTTTCACACACAATTATCTCTCAGAACTGAGCATGTGAAGAGACGTTCGTTCATCTAGCACCAAGGGAACGGGTTGCAGGAGGATCTTTAACTCTAGTTTCTCTGTCTGTTTCCTAGAGCCGTTTTGATGTTCCTGCAGTTTTCACTGTAAAACCGAGTTGGAGTTAGAACCTCCCCATATACATGTATGGAGCTCAGTTTGCAACTGAAAAGAAACTTTTTGATCCCAACAAGCTATGTGAAAGACGGCTTTCACACACACTTACCTTCAGAATTGTGCATGTGGAGAGACGTTCGTTCATCTAGCACCAATGGAACGGTTTGCAGGAGAAACTTTTCTCTGGATTCGCAGTCTGTTTGCTAGTGCCGGATTGATGTTCCTGCAGTTTTCACTGTAAAACCGATTTGGAGCTAGAACCTCCCCATATAGATGTATGGAGTGGAGTTTGCAACTGAAAAGAAACTTTGCTTTCCCAACAAGCTAGATGAAGGACGGCTTTCAGACACACTTATCTCTGAGAACTGAGCATGTGGAGAGATGATCTTTCATCTAGCACAAACGGAACGGGATGCAAGAGAAACTTTAACTCTGTTTTCTCAGTCTGTTTCCTAGTGCTGGTTTGAAGTTCCTGCAGCTTTCACTATAAAACAGAGTTGGAGCTAGAACCTCCCCATATATATGTATGGAGTGGAGTTTGCAACTGAAAAGAAACTTTGCTTTCCCAACAAGCTAGGTGAAGGACGGCATTCAGACACAAACATCTCTGAGAACTGAGCACGTGGAGAGACGTACTTTCATATAGCACCAAGGGAACGGGATTCAGAAGAACTTTTACTCTGTTTTCTCAGTCTGTTTCCTAGTGCTGGTTTGAAGTTCCTGCAGCTTTCACTATAAAACACAGTTGGAGCTAGTACCTCCCCATATATATGAATGGAGTGGAGTTGGCAACTGAAAAAATACTTTGTGTTTCCAAAAAGCTGTGTGAAGGACGGCTTTCACACACACTTATCTCTCAGAACTGAGCATGTGAAAAAACGTTCATTCATCTAGCACCAAGGGAACGGGTTGCAGGAGGAACTTTTACTCTATTTTCTCAGTCTGTTTCCTAGAGCCGTTTTGATGTTCCCGCAGTTTTCACTGTAAAACCGAGTTGGAGCTAGAATCTCCCCATATACATTTATGGAGCTCAGTTTGCAACTGAAAAGAAACTTTGTGATCCCAACAAGCTAGGTGAAGTACGGCTTTCACCCACACTTATCTCACAGAACTGAGCATGTGGAGAGAAATTCGTTCATCTAACACCAAGGGAAATTGTTGCAGGAGGAACTTTTACTCTAGTTTGTCAATCTGTTTCCTAGTGCCGTTTTGATGTTCCTGCAGTTTTCACTGTAAAACCGAGCTGGAGCTAGAACCTCCCCACATACATGTATGGAGCTCATTTTGCAAGTGAAAAGAAACTTTGTGATCCCAACAAGCGAGGTGAAGGACGGCTTTCACACACACTTACCTCTCAGAATTGGGCATCTGGAGAGACGTTCGTTCATCTAACACCAAGGGATCGGGTTGCAGGAGAAACTTTTCTCTGGATTCGCAGTCTGTTTGCTAGTGCCGAATTGAAGTTTCTGCAGTTTTCACTGTAAAATCGAGTTGGAACTTGAACCTCCTCATATATATGTATGGAGTGGAGTTTGCAAATGAAAAGAAACTTTGCTTTCCCAACAAGCTAGGTGAAGGACGTCTTTCCACACAATTATCTCTGAGAACTGAGCACGTAGACAGACGTTCGTTCATATATCACCAAGGGAACGGGATTCAGGAGAAAGTTTACTCTGGTTTCTCAGTCTGTTTCCTAGTGCCGGTTTGAAGTTCCTGCAGTTTTCACCGTAAAACCGAGTTTGAGCTAGTATCTAACCATATATTTGCATGGAGTGGAATTTGCAACTGAAAAAAAACATTGTGTTCCCAACTAGATAGTTGAAGGACGCCTTTCACACACACTTATCTCTCAGAACTGAGCATGTGGTGAGCCGTTCGTTCATCTAGCACCAAGGGAACGGGTTGCAGGAGGAACTTTTCTCTAGTTTCTCAGTCTGTTTCCCAGTGTCTCTTTGAAGTACCTGCTGTTTTCACTGTAAAAACGAGTTGGAGCTAGAACCTCCCCATATATATGTATGGAATGGAGTTTGCAACTGAAAAGAATCTTTGTGATCCCAACAAGCTAGGTGAAGGACGGCTTTCACACACACTTATCTCTCAGAACTGAGCATGTGGAGAGACGTTCGTTCATATAGCACAAGGGAACCGTATTCAGAAGAAATTTTACTCTGGTTTCTCAGTCTGTTTCCTAGTGCCGTTGTGAAATTCCTGCTCTTTCCACTGTAAAACCGAGTTGGAGCTAGAACCTCCCCATATATATGTATGGAATGGATTTTGCAACTGAAATGAAAGTTTGTGATCCCAACAAGCTTGGTGAAGGACGGCTTTCACATACAATTATCTCTGAGAACTGAGCATGTTGAGAGACGTTCGTTCATCTATCAGTAAGGGAACGGGTTGCAGGAGTAACTTTTACTCTGGGTTCTCAGTCTGTTTCCTAGTGCCGGATTGATGTTCCTGCAGTTTTTAGTGTAAAACCGAGTTGGAGCTTGTACCTCCTGATATACATGTATGGAGTGTAGTTTGCAACTGAATAGAAACTTTGTGTTCCCAACAAGCTAGGTGAAGGAAGGCTTTCACACACACTTATCTCTCAGATCTCAGCATGTAGAGAGACGTTCGTTCATTTAGCACCAATGGAACGGTTGTAGGAGAAACTTTGTCTCTGATTTCTCAGTCTGTTTCCAAGTGCCGGTTTTAAGTCCATGCAGTTTTCACTGTAAAACCGAGTTTTAGCTAGTATCTACAAATATATATATGTATGGAGCTGAGTTTGCAACTGAAAAGAAACTTGGTGTTCCCAAGAAGCTAGGTGAAGGACGGATTTTACATACACTTATCTCTCAGAACTGAGCATGTGGAGAGATGATCGTTCATCTAGCACAAAGGGAACGGGATGCAAGAGAAACTTTAACTCTGGTTTCTCAGTCTGTTTGCTAGTGCTGGTTTGAAGTTCCTGCAGTTTTCACTATAAAACATAGTTGGAGCTATTACCTCCCCATATATATGTATGGAGTGGAGTTTTCAACTGAAAAAATACTTTGTGTTCCCAACAAGCTAGGTGAAGTACGGCTTTCACACACACTTACCTTCAGAATTGGGCATGTGGAGAGACGTTCGTTCATCTAGCACCAATGGAACGGTTTGCAGGAGAAACTTTTCTCTGGATTCGCAGTCTGTTTGCTAGTGCCGGATTGATGTTCCTGCAGTTTTCACTGTAAAACCGATTTGGAGCTAGAACCTCCCCATATATATGTATGGAGTGGAGTTTGCAACTGAAAAGAAACTTTGCTTTCCCAACAAGCTAGGTGAAGGACGGCATTCAGACACAAACATCTCTGAGAACTGAGCACGTGGAGAGACGTTCGTTCATATAGCACCAAGGGAACGGTATTCAGAAGAACTTTTACTCTGTTTTCTCAGTCTGTTTCCTAGTGCCGTTTGAAGTTCCTGCAATTTTTATTGTAAAACCGAGTTGGAGCTTGTACCTCCCGATATACATGTGTGGAGTGGAGTTTGCAACTGAATAGAAACTTTGTGTTCCCAACAAGCTAGGTGAAGGAAGGCTTTCACACACAATTATCTCTCAGAACTGAGCATGTGGAGGGACGTTCGTTCATCCAGCACCAATGGAATGATTTTCAGGAAATACTTTTACTCTGGTTCTCAGTGTGTTTCCTAGTGCCAGTTTGCAGTTCCTCCATTTTTCACTGTGAAACCGGGTTGAAACTAGTACATCCCCATATATATGTATGGAGTGGAGATGGCAACTGAAATGAAACTTTGTGTTCCTAAAAAGCTAGGTGAAGGACGGCTTTCAGACACAATTATCTCTGAGAACTGAGTACGTGGAGAGACGTTCGTTCATTTAGCACCAAGGGAAAGGTTGTAGGAGAAACTTTTACTCTGATTTCTCGGTCTGTTTCCAAGTGCCGGGTTTAAGTACATGCAGTTTTCACTGTAAAACCGAGTTGGAGCTAGTACCTCCACATATATATATGTATGGAGCTGAGTTCGCAACTGAAAAGAAACTTGGTGTTCCCAACAAGCTATGTGAAGGATGTCTTTCACACACACTTATCTCTCAGAACTGAGCATGTAGAGTGATGATCGTTCATTTGGCACAAAGGGAACGGGATGCAAGAGAAACTTTAACTCTGGTTTCTCAGTCTGTTTGCTAGTGCTGGTTTGAAGTTCCTGCAGTTTTCACTATAAAACAGAGTTGGAGCTATTACCTCCCCATATATATGTATGGAGTTGAGTTTTCAACTGAAAAAATACTTTGTGTTCCCAACAAGCTAGGTGAAGTACGGCTTTCACCCAAACTTATCTCACAGAACTGAGCATGTGGAGAGAAATTCGTTCATCTAACACCAAGGGAAAGTGTTGCAGGAGGAACTTTTATTCTAGTTTGTCAATCTGTTTCCTAGTGCCGTTTTGATGTTCCTGCAGTTTTCACTGTAAAACCGAGTTGGAGCTAGAACCTCCCCACATACATGTATGGAGCTCATTTTGCAAGTGAAAAGAAACTTTGTGATCCCAACAAGCGAGGTGAAGGACGGCTTTCACACACACTTACCTCTCAGAATTGGGCATATGGAGAGACGTTCGTTCATCTAACACCAAGGGATCGGGTTGCAGGAGAAACTTTTCTCTGGATTCGCAGCCTGTTTGCTAGTGCCGGATTGAAGTTTCTGCAGTTTTCACTGTAAAATCGAGTTGGAACTTGAACCTCCTCATATATATGTATGGAGTGGAGTTTGCAAATGAAAAGAAACTTTGCTTTCCCAACAAGCTAGGTGAAGGACGGCTTTCACTCACTATTATCTCTGAGAACTGAGCACGTAGACAGACGTTCGTTCATATATCACCAAGGGAACGGGATTCAGGAGAAAGTTTACTCTGGTTTCTCAGTCTGTTTCCTAGTGCCGGTTTGAAGTTCCTGCAGTTTTCACCGTAAAACCGAGTTTGAGCTAGTATCTAACCATATATTTGCATGGAGTGGAATTTGCAACTGAAAAAAAACATTGTGTTCCCAACTAGATAGGTGAAGGACAGCTTTCACACACACTTATCTCTCAGAACTGAGCATGTGGTGAGCCGTTCGTTCATCTAGCACCAAGGGAACGGGTTGCAGTAGGAACTTTTCTCTAGTTTCTCAGTCTGTTTCCCAGTGTCTCTTTGAAGTACCTGCTGTTTTCACTGTAAAAACGAGTTGGAGCTAGAACCTCCCCATATATATGTATGGAATGGAGTTTGCAACTGAAAAGAATCTTTGTGATCCCAACAAGCTAGGTGAAGGACGGCTTTCACACACACTTATCTCTCAGAACTGAGCATGTGGAGAGACGTTCGTTCATATAGCACAAGGGAACCGTATTCAGAAGAAACTTTTACTCTGGTTTCTCAGTCTGTTTCCTAGTGTCGGTGTGAAATTCCTGCTCTTTTCACTGTAAAACCGAGTTGGAGCTAGAACCTCCCCATATATATATATGGAATGGATTTTGCAACTGAAATGAAAGTTTGTGATCCCAACAAGCTTGGTGAAGGACGGCTTTCACACACACTTATCTCTGAGAACTGAGCATGTGGAGAGACGTTCGTTTATCTATCAGTAAGGGAACGGGAAGCAGGAGTAACTTTTACTCTGGGTTCTCAGTCTGTTTCCTAGTGCCGGTTTGAAGTTCCTGCAGTTTTTAGTGTAAAAAAGAGTTGGAGCTTGTACCTCCTGATATACATGTATGGAGTGTAGTTTGCAACTGAATAGAAACTTTGTGTTCCCAACAAGCTAGGTGAATGAAGGCTTTCACACACACTTATCTCTCAGATCTCAGCATGTAGAGAGACGTTCGTTCATTTAGCACCAATGGAACGGTTGTAGGAGAAACTTTTACTCTGATTTCTCGGTTTGTTTCCAAATGCCGGTTTTAAGTCCATGCAGTTTTCACTGTAAAACCGAGTTGGAGCTAGTATCTACCCATATATATATGTATGTAGCTGAGTTTGCAACTGAAAAGAAACTTGGTGTTCCCAAGAAGCTAGGTGAAGGACGGCTTTCACACACACTTATCTCTCAGAACTGAGCATGTGGAGAGACGTTCGTTCATCTATCAGTAAGGGAACGGGTTGCAGGAGTAACTTTTACTCTGGTTTCTCAGTCTGTTTCCTAGTGCCGGTTTGAAATTCCTGCTGTTTTTACTGTAAAACCGAGTTGGAGATAGAACCTCACCATATATATGTATGGAATGGAGTTTGCAACTGAAAAGAATCTTTGTGATCCCAACATGCTAAGTGAAGGAAGGCTTTCACACACACTTATGTCTCAGAACTTAGCATATGGAGAGACTTTCGTTCATATAGCAACAAGGGAACCGGAGACAGAAGAAACTTTTACTCTGGTTTCTCAGTCTGTTTCCTTGTGCCGGTTTGAAGTTCCTGCATTTTTCACCGTAAAACCGAGTTTGAGCTAGTATCTACCCATATATATTCATGGAGTGGAGTTTGCAACTGAAAAGAAACATTGTGTTTCCACCAAGACAGGTGAGGGACGGCTTTCACACACACTTATCTCTCAGAACTGAGCATGTGGATAGACGTTCGTTCATCTAGCACAAAGGGAACGGGTTGCAGATAATTTTACTCTGGTTTCTCATTCTGTTTTCTAGTGCCGGTGTGAAGTTCATGCTCTTTTCTCTGTAAAACGGAGTTGGAGCTACAACCTCCCCATATATATGTATGGAATGGAGATTGCAACTGAAAAGAAAGTTTGTGATCCCAACAAGCTAGGTGAAGGACGGCTTTCACACACACTTATCTCTCAGAACTGAGCATGTGGAGAGACTTTCGTTCATATGGCAACAAGGGAACCGGATTAAGATGAAATTTTACTCTGGTTTCTCTGTCTGTTTCCTACTGCCGGTTTGAATTTCCTGCAGTTTTCACTGTAAAACCGAGTTGGAGCTTGTACCACCCATATATATTTATGGAGTGGAGTTTGCAACTGAAAAGAAACTTTGTGTTCCCTACAAGCTAGCTGAAGGAAGGCTTTCACACACACTTATCTCTCAGAACTCAGAATGTAGAGAGACTTTCGATCATTTAGCACCAAGGGAACGGGTTGTAGGAGAAACTTTTACTATGATTTCTCGGTCTGTTTCCAGTGCCGGTTTTAAGTTCCTGCAATTTTCACTGTAAAACCGAGTTGGAGCTTGTACCACCCATATATATGTATGGATTGGAGTTTGCAACTGAAAAGAAACTTTGCCTTCCCAAAAAGCTTGGTGAAGGACGGCTTTCACACACACTTACCTCTCAGAATTGGGCATGTGGAGAGACGTTCGTTCATCTAGTACCAAGGGAACGGTTTGCTGGAGAAACTTTTCTCTGGATTCGCAGTCTGTTTGCTAGTGCTGGTTTTATGTTCCTGCAGTTTTCACTGTAAACAGAGTTGTAGCTAAAACCTCCCAATATACATGTATGGAGTGGAGTTTGTAACTGAAATGAAACTTTGTGATCCCAACAAGCTAGGTGAAGGACGGCTTTCACCCACACTTATCTCTCAGAACTCAGAATGTAGAGAGACGTTCGTTCATTTAGCACCAAGTGAACGGGTTGTAGGAGAAACTTTTACTCTGATTTCTCGGTCTGATTCCAGTTCCAGTTTTAAGTTCCTGCAGTTTTCACTGTAAAACCGAGTTGGAGCTAGTACCTCCAAATATATATATGTATGGAGTGGTGGTTGCAACTGAAAAGGAACTTTGCTTTTCCAACAAGGTAGGTGAAGGACGGCTTTCACACACTACTATCTCTCAGAACTGAGCATGTTGGGAGACGTTCGTTCATCTAGCACCAAGGGAACGGGTTGCAGGAGAAACTTTTAATCTGGTTTCTCAGTCTGTTTCCTACTGCCGGTTTGAAGTTCCTGCTCTTTTCACTGTAAAACCGAGTTGGAGCTTGAACCTCCCCATATATATGTATGGATGGAGTTTGCAATTGAAAAGAAAATTTGTGATCCCAACATGGAAGTTGAAGGACGGCTTTCACACACACTAATCTCTCAGAACTGAGCATGTGGAAAGACTTTCGTTCATATAGCAACAAGGGAACCCGATTCAGAAGAAACTTTTACTCTGGTTTCTCTGTCTGTTTCCTACTGCCGGTTTGAATTTCCTGCAGTTTTCACTGTAAAACCGAGTTGGAGCTTGTACCACCCATATATATTTATGGAGTGGAGTTGCAAATGAATAGAAACTTTGTGTTCCCAACAAGATATGTGAAGGACGGCTTTCACACACACATCTCTCCGAACTGAGCATGTGGAGAGAATTTCGTTCATCTAGCACCAAGGGAACAGGTTGCAGGAGAAAGTTTTACTCTGGATTCTCAGTCTGTTTCTAGTGCCGGTTTGAATTTCCTGCAGTATTCACTGTAAAACCGTGTTGGAATTTGTACCTCCCATATATATGTTAGGAGTTGATTTTGCAACTGGAAAGAAACTTTTTGATCCCAACAAGCTAGGTGAAGGACAGCTTTCACACACAGTTATCTCTCAGAACTGAGCATGTGGAGAGACGTTCGTTCATATAGCAACAAGGGAAACGGATTCAGAAGAAAATTTTACTCTGGTTTCTCAGTATGTTTCCTAGTGCCGGTTTAAAGTCCTGCAGTTTTCACTGTAAAACCGAGTTGGAGCTAGTACCTTCCCTTATATATGTACGGAGTGGAGTTTGCTACTGAAAAGAAAATTTGCTTTCCCAGCAAGGTAGGTGAAGGACGGCTTTCAGAGACAATTATCTGTGAGACCTAAGCACGTGGAGAGAAGTTCGTCCATATAGCACCAAGGGAACGGGATTCAGAAGAAACTTTATTCTGGTTTCTCAGTATGTTTCATAGTGCCGGTTTGAAGTTCCTGCAGTTCTCACTTTTAAATCGAGTTGGAGCTAGTACCTCCCCATATATATCTATGGAGTGGAGTAGGCTGCTGAAAAGAATCTTTGTTTCCCAAAAGGTAGGTGAAGGACGGCTTTCACACACACTTATCTCTCAGAACTGAGCATGTGGAGAGACGTTTGTTCATCTAGCACCAAGAGAACGGGTTTAAGGGGAAACTTTTACTCTGGTTTCTCAGTCTGCTTACTTGTGCCGGTTTGAAGTTCCTGTAGTTGTCACAGTAAAACAGATTTGGAGCTAGTACCTCCCCATATGTATGTATGGAGTGGATTTTGTAACTGAAAAGAAACTTTGTGTTCCCAACAAGCTAGGTGAAGGAAGGCTTTCACACACACTTATATCTCAGAACTCAGCATGTAGAGAGACCTTCGTTCATTTAGTACCAAGGGAACGGATTGTAGGAGAAATTTTTACTCTTATTTCTCGGTCTGTATCCAAGTGCCGGTTTTAAGTTCCTTCAGTTTTCACTGTAAATTCGAGTTGTAGATAGAACTTCCCCATACACATGAATGGAGTAGAGTTTGCAACTGAAAAGAAACTTTGTGATCCCAACAATCTAGGTGAAGGACGGCTTTCACCCACACTTATCTCTGAGAAGTGAGCATGTGGAGAGAAGTTCGTTAATCTAGCACCCTGGGATCGTGTTGCAGGAGAAACTTTTACTCTGGTTTCTCAGTCTGCTTCCTTGTGCTGGTTTGAAGTTCTTGTAGTTGTCATAGTAAAACCGAGTTGGAGCTAGTACCTCACCATATATATGTATGGAGCTGAGTTTGCAACTGAAAAGAAACTTTCTATTCCCAACAAGCTAGGTGAAGGAAGGTTTTCACTCCCACTTATTTCTCAGAACTGAGCAAGTGTAGAGACGTTCGTTCATCTTGCACCAAGGGATTGGATTGCAGGATAAAAGTTCACTCTATGTTCTCAGTCTGTTTCCTAGTGCCGGTTGGAAGTTCCTGCAGTTTTCACCGTAAAACAGAGTTTGAGCCAGTATCTACCCATATATATTCATGGATTGGAGTTTGAAACTTAAAAGAAACATTGTGTTCCCAACACGATATGTGAAGGACGGCTTTCACACACAGATATCTCTCAGAACTGAGCATGTGGAGAGACGTTCGTTCATATAGCAACAACGGAACCGGATTCAGAATAAACTTTTACTCTGGATTCTCAGTCTGTTTCCTAGTGCCGGTGTGAAGTTCCTACAGTTTTCACTGTACAACCGAGTTGGAGCTAGTACCTCCCCTAATATATGTATGGAGTGGAGTTTGCAACTGAAAAGAAAGTTTGTGTTCCCAACAAGATAGGTGAAGGACGGCTTTCACACACACATATCTCTCAGAACTGAGCATGTGGAGAGACGTTCGTTCATATAGCAACAACGGAACCGGATTCAGAATAAACTTTTACTCTCGATTCTCAGTCTGTTTCCTAGTGCCGGTGTGAAGTTCCTACAGTTTTCACTGTACAACCGAGTTGGAGCTAGTACCTCCCCTAATATATGTATGGAGTGGAGTTTGCAACTGAAAAGAAAGTTTGTGTTCCCAACAAGATAGGTGAAGGACGGCTTTCAGACACAGTTACCTCTGAGAACTGAGCATGTGGAGAGACGTTCGTTCATCTATCAGTAAGGGAACGGGTTGCAGGAGTAACTTTTACTCTGGTTTCTCAGTCTGTTTCCTAGTGCCGGTTTGAAGTTCCTGCTGTTTTCACTGTAAAACAGAGTTGGAGATAGAACCTCACCATATATATGTATGGAATGGAGTTTGCAACTGAAAAGAAACTTTGTGATCCCAACATGCTAGGTGAAGGACGGCTTTCACACACACTTATCTCTCAGAACTTAGCATATGGAGAGACTTTCGTTCATATAGCAACAAGGGAACCGGAGTCAGAAGAAACTTTTACTCTGGTTTCTCAGTCTGTTTCCTACTGCCGGTTTGAATTTCCTGCTGTTTTCTCTGTAAAACCGAGTTGGAGCTTGTACCACCCATATATATTTATAAAGTGGAGTTTGCAACTGAATAGAAACTTTGTGTTCCTAACAAGCTAGCTGAAGGAAGGCTTTCACACACATTTATCTCTCAGAACTCAGAATATAGAGAGATGTTCGTTCATTTAGCACCAAGGGAACAGGTTGTAGGAGAAACTTTTACTCTGATTTCTCGGTCTGTTTCCAGTGCCGGTTTCAAGTTCCTGCAATTTTCACTGTAAAACCGAGTTGGAGCTTGTACCACCCATATATATGTATGGGGTGGAGTGTGCAACTGAAAAGAAACTTTGCTTTCCCAAAAAGCTTGGTGAAGGACGAATTTCACACACACTTACCTCTCAGAATTGGGCATGTGGAGAGACGTTCGTTCATCTAGCATCAAGAGAACGGGTTTCAGGTTTAACTTTTACTCTGGTTTCTCAGTCTGCTTCCTTGTGCCGGTTTGAAGTTCCTGTAGTTGTCACAGTAAAACCGATTTGGAGCTAGAACCTCCCCATATGTATGTATGGAGTGGATTTTGCAACTGAAAAGAAACTTTGTGTTCCCAACAAGCTAGGTGAAGGAAGGCTTTCACACACACTATCTCTCAGAACTTAGCATGTGAAGAGACGTTCGTTCATCTAGCACCAAGGGAACGGGTGGCAGGAGGAACTTTTACTCTGGTTTCTCAGTCTGTTTCTTATTGCCGGTTTGAAGTTTCTGCAGTTTTCACTGTAAAACCGAGTTGGACGTACTACCTCAAAATATATATAAATGCAGTGGAGTTTGCAACTGAAAACAAACTTTGTATTCCCAACAACTAGGTGAAGGATGGCTACACACACAATTATCTCTCAGAACTGAGCATGTTAAGAGACGTTCGTTCATATATAACCAAGGGAACGGGATTCAGAAGAAACTTTACTCTGGTTTCTCAGTCTGTTTCCTAGTGAATGTTTGAAGTTCCTGCAGTTTTCACCGTAATACAGAGTTGGAACTAGTACCTCCTCATATTTATGCATGGAGTGGAGTTTGCAACTGTAAAGAAACTTTGTGTTCCCAACAAGATAGGTGAAGGACGGCTTTCACACACACTTATCTCTGAGAACTGAGCAGGTTAAGAGATGTTGGTTCATCTAGCACAAAGTGAACAGGGTGCAAGGAGAAACGGTTACTCTGGTTTCTCATTCTGTTTCCTAGTTGCGGTTTGAATTTCCTGTAGTTGTCACCTTAAAACAGAGTTGGAGCTAGTACTTCCCCATTTATATGTATGGAGTGGATTTGGCAACTGAAAAGGAAATTTGTGTTCCCAAAAAGCTAGGTGAAGGACGGCTTTAAGACACAATTATCTCTGAGAACTGAGCACGTGAAGAGACGTTCGTTCATATAGCACCAAGGGAACGGGATTCAGAAGAAAGTTTACTCTGGTTTCTCAGTCTGTTTCCTAGTGCCTGTTTGAAGTTCCTGCAGTTTTTAGTGTAAAACCGTGTTGGAGCTTGTACCTCCCGATATACCTGTATGGAGTGGAATTTGCAACTGAATAGAAACTTTGTGTTCCCAACAAGCTAGGTGAAGGAAGGCTTTCACACACACTTATCTCTCAGATCTCAGCATGTAGAGAGACGTTCGTTCATTTAGCACCAAGGGAACGGTTGTAGGAGAAAAGTTTACTCTGATTTCTTGGTCTGTTTCCAAGTGCCGGTTTTAAGTACATGCAGTTTTCACTGTAAAACCGAGTTGGAGCTAGTACCTCCCCATATATATGCATGGAGTGGAGTTTGCAACTGAAAAGAAACATTGTGTTCCCAACAAGATAGGTGAAGGACGGCTTTCACACACACTTATCTCTCAGAACTGAGCATGTGAAGAGACGTTCGTTCATCTAACAACAAGGGAACGGGTTGCAGGAGGAACTTTAACTCTAGTTTCTCATTCTGTTTCCTAGAGCCGTTTTGATGTTCCTGCAGTTATCACTGTAAAACCGATTTGGAGCTAGAACCTCCCCATATATATGCATGGAGTGGAGTTTGCAACTGAAAAGAAACACTGTGTTCCCAACAACATAGGTGAAGGTCGGCTTTCACACACACTTATCTCTCAGAACTGATCATGTGAAGAGACGTTCGTTCATCTAGCACCAAGGGAATGGGTTGCAGGATGAACTTTATCTCTAGTTTCTCAGACTGTTTCTAGTGCCGTTTTGATGTTCCTGCAGTTATCACTGTATTAACCGAGTTGGAGCTAGAACCTCCCCATATACATGTATGGAGCTCAGTTTGCAACTGAAAAGAAACTTTGTGATCCCAACAAGCTAGGTGAAGTACGGCTTAAACCCACAATTATCTTTCAGAACTGAACATGTGGAGAGACGTTCGTTCATCTAGCACAAATGGAATGGGTTGCAGGAGATACTTTTACTCTGGTTTCTCAGACTGTTTCCTAGTGCCGGTTTGAATTTCCTGCAGTTTTCACTGTAAAACCGAGTTGGAGCTAGTACCTCCCCATATATATGTATGGAGTGGAGTTGGCAACTGAAAAGGAAATTTGTGTTAACAAGAAGCTAGGTGAAGGAAGGCATTCACACACACTTATCTCTCAGAACTGAGCATGTGGAGAGACGTTCGTTCATCTAGGACAAAGGGAACGGGTTGCAGGAGAAAGTTTTACTCTGTTTTCTCAGTCTGTTTCCTAGTGCCGGTTTGAAGTTCCTGCAGTTTTCACTGTAAAACCGAGTTGGAGCTAGTGCCTCCCAATATGTATGTGTATGGAGTTGTGGTTGCAATTGAAAAGGAACTTTGCTTTCCCAACAAGCTAGGTGAAGGACGGCTTTCACACACTACTATCTCTCAGAACTGAGCATGTGGAGAGACTTTCGTTCATCTAGCACCAAGGGAACGGGTTGAAGGAGAAACTTTTACTCTGGTTTCTCAGTCTGTTTTCTAGTGCCGGTTTGAAGTTCCTGCTCTTTTCACTGGAAAACCGAGTTGGAGCTTGAACCTACCCATATATATGTATGGAATGGAGTTTGAAACTGAAAAGAAACTTTGTGATTCCAAAAAGCTAGGTGAAGGACGGCTTTCACCCACACTTATCTTTAAGAACTGAGCATGGGGAGAGAAGTTCGTTCATCTAGCACCAAGGGAACGGGTTGCAGGGGAAAGTTTTACTCTAGATTCTCAGTCTGTTTTCCAGTGCCGGTTTGAAGTTCCTGCATTTTTCACTGTAAGATCAAGTTGGAGCTAGTACCTCCCCATGTATATTCATGGAGGGGAGTTTGCAAAAGAAAAGAAATTTTGTGTTCCCAACAAGCTATTTTAAGGACGGCTTTCACAGACATTTATCACTGAGAACTGCGCATGTGGAGAGACGTTCGTTCATATAGCACCAATGGAACGGGATTCAGAAGAAACTTACTCTGGTTTCTCAGTCTGTTTCCTAGTGCCGGTTTGAAGTTCCTGCAGTTTTCACGGTAAAACCGAGTTTGAGCTAGTATCTACCCATATATATTCATGGAGTGGAGTTTGCAACTGAAAAGAAACATTGTGTTCCCAACAAGACAGGTGAGGGACGGCTTTCACACACACTTATCTCTCAGAACTTAGCATGTGGAGAGACGTTCGTTCATCTAGCACAAAGGGAACGGGTTGCAGATAATTTTACTCTGGTTTCTCAGTCTGTTTCCTAGTGCCGGTGTGAAGTTCCTGCTCTTTTCACTGTAAAACGGAGTTGGAGCTAGATCATCCCCATATATATGTATGGAATGGAGTTTGCGACTGAAAAGAAAGTTTGTGATCCCAACAAGCTTGGTGAAGGACGGCTTTCACACACACTTATCTCTCAGAACTGAGCATGTGGAGAGACGTTCGTTCATATAGCAACAAGGGAACCGGATTAAGATGAAACTTTTACTCTGCTTTCTCAGTCTGTTTCCTACTGCTGGTTTGAATTTCTTCCAGTTTTCTGTGTAAAACCGAGTTGGAGCTAGTTCCTCCCAATATATATGTATGGAGTTGAGTTTGCAACAGAAAAGAAACTTTGTGTTCCCAACAAGCTAGGTTATGGACGGTTTTCAAACACACTTATCACTGAGAACTGAGCATGTGGAGAGACGTTCATTCATTGAGCACCAAATGAATGGTTTTCAGGAGATACTTTTAATCTGGGTTCTCAGTCTGTTTCCTAGTGCCGGTTTGAAGTTCCTGCAGTTTTCACTATAAAACAGATTTGGAGCTAGTACGTCCCCATATATATGTATGGAGTGGAGTTGGCACCTGAAAAAATACTTTGTGTTCCCAACAAGCTTGGTGAAGGACGGCTTTCACACACAATTATCTCTCAGAACTGAGCATGGGAAGAGACGTTCGTTCATCTAGCACAAAGGGAACGGGTTGCAGGAGGAACTTTAACTCTAGATTCTCAGTCTGTTTCCTAGAGCCTTTTTGATGTTCCTGCAGTTTTCACTGTAAAATCGAGTTGGAGCTAGAACCTCCCCATATACATGTATGGAGCTCAGTTTGCAACTGAAAAGAAACTTTTTTGATCCCAACAAGCTAGGTGAAGTACGGCTTTCACTGACAATTATCTCTCAGAACTGGGCATGTGGAGAGAAGTTCGTTCATCTAGCACCAAGGAACAGGTTGCAGGACGAACTTTTACTCTAGTTTCTCAGTCTGTTTCCTAGTGCCGTTTTGATGTTCCTGCAGTTTTCACTGTAAAACCGAGTTGGAGCTAGAACCTCCCCATATACATGTATGGAGCTCAGTTTGCAACTGAAAAGAAACTTTGTGATCCCAACAAGCTATGTGAGGGACGGCTTTCACACACACTTACCTCTCAGAATTGGGCATGTGGAGAGACGTTCGTTCATCTAGTACCAATTGAACGGTTTGCAGGAGAAACTTTTCTCTGGATTCGCAGTCTGTTTGGTAGTGCCGGATTGATGTTCCTGCAGTTTTCAGTGTAAAACCGATTTGGAGCTAGATCCTCCCCATATATATGTATGGAGCTGAGTTTGCAACTGAAAAGAAACTTAGCTTTCCCAACAAGCTAGGTGAAGGACGGATTTCATACACACTTATCTCTCAGAACTGAGCATGTGGAGAGATGATCGTTCATCTAGCACAAAGGAATGGGATGCAAGAGAAACTTTAACTCTGGTTTCTCAGTCTGTTTCCTAGTGCTGGTTTGATGTTCCTGCAGTTTTCAGTATAAAACAGAGTTGGAGCAAGAACCTCCCCATATATATATTTGGAATGGAGTTGGCAACTGAAAAGAAAGTTTGTGATCCAAACAAGCTTGGTGAAGGACGGCTTTCACACACACTTATCTCTGAGAACTGAGCATGTGGAGAGACGTTCGTTCATCTATCAGTAAGGGAACGGTTTGTAGGAGTAACTTTTACTCTGGTTTCTCAGTCTGTTTCCTACTGCCGGTTTGAAATTCCTGCAGTTTTCACTTTAAAACCGAGTTGGAGCTTGTACCACCCATATATATGTATGGAATTGAGTTTGCAACTGAATAGAAACTTTGTGTTCCCAACAAGCTAGGTGAATGAAGGCTTTCACACACACTTATCTCTCAGAACTCAGAATGTAGAGAGACGTTCGTTCATTTAGCACCAAGGGAACAGGTTGTAGGAGAAACTTTTACTCTGATTTCTCGATCTGTTTCCAGTGCCGGTTTTAAGTTCCTGCAATTTTCACTGTAAAACCGAGTTGGAACTTGTACCACCCATATATATGTATGGAGTGGAGTTTGCAACTGAAAAGAAACTTTGCTTTCCCAAAAAGCTTGGTGAAGGACGGCTTTCACACACACTTACCTCTCAGAATTGGGCATGTGGAGAGACGTTCGTTCATCTAGTACCAAGGGAACGGTTTGCTGGAGAAACTTTTCTCTGGATTCGCAGTCTGTTAGCTAGTGCCGGTTTGATGTTCCTGCAGTTTTCACTGTAAAGAGAGTTGTAGCTAAAACCTCCCAGTATACATGTATGGAGTGGAGTTTGTAACTGAAATGAAACTTTGTGATCCCAACAAGCTAGGTGAAGGACGGCTTTCACCCACACTTATCTTTAAGAACTGAGCATGGGGAGAGAAGTTCGTTCATCTAGCACCAAGGGAACGGGTTGCAGGAGAAAGTTTTACTCTGGATACTCAGTCTGTTTTCCAGTGCCGGTTTGAAGTTCCTGCAGTTTTCACTGTAAGTTCAATTTGGAGCTACTACCTCCCCATATATATTCATGGAGGGGAGTTTGCAAAAGAAAAGAAACTTTGTGTTCCCAACAAGCTATGTTAAGGACGGCTTTCACACACAGTTATCTCCGAGAACTGCGCATGTGGAGAGACGTTCGTTCATATAGCACCAAAGGAACGGGATTCAGAAGAATCTTTACTCTGGTTTCTCAGTCTGTTTCCTAGTGCCGGTTTGAAGTTCCTGCAGTTTTCACCGTTAAACCGATTTTGAGCTAGTATCTACCCATATATATTCATGGAGTGGAGTTTGCAACTGAAAAGAAACATTGTGTTCCCAAGAAGACAGGTGAAGGACGGCTTTCACACACACTTATCTCTCACAACGGAGCATGTGGAGAGACGTTCGTTCATATAGCAACAAGGGAACTGGATTCAGAAGAAACTTTTACTCTGGGTTCTCATTCTGTTTCCTAGTGCCAGTTTGAAGTTCCTGCAGTTTTTAGTGTAAAACCGAGTTGGAGCTTGTACCTCCCCATATATATGTATGGAATTGAGTTTGCAAGTGAAAAGTAACTTTGTGTTCCCAACAAGCTAGGTGAAGGGTGGCTTTCACCCACACTTATCTCTGAGACCTGAGCATGTTGAGAGAATTTCGTTCATCTAGCACCAAGGGAACACATTGCAGGAGAAAGTTTTACTGTGTTTTCTCAGTCTGTTTCCAAGTGCCGGTTTGAAGTTCCTGCAGTTTTCACCGTAAAACCGTGTTTGAGCCAGTATCTACCCATATATATCCATGGATTGGAGTTTGCAACTTAAAAGAAACATTGTGTTCCCAAAAAGATATGTGAAGGACGGCTTTCACACACACTTATCTCTCCGAACTGAGCATGCGGAGAGACGTTCGTTCATCTAGCACCAAGGGAACGGGTTGCAGGAGGAACTTTTACTCTAGTTTCTAATTCGGTTTCCTAGTGCCGGTTTGAAGTTCCTGCTGTTTTCACTGCAAAACCGAGTCGGAGCTAGAGCCTCCCCATATATATGTATGGACTGGATTTTGCAACTGTAAAGAAACTTTGTGTTCCCAACAAGCTAGGTGAATGACGGCTTTCACTCACACTTATCTCTCAGAACTGAGCATGTGGAGAGAATTTCGTTCATCTAGCACCAAGGGAACACGTTGCAGGAGAAAGTTTTAATCTGGATTCTCAGTCTGTTTCCTAGTGCCGGTTTGAAATTCCTGCAGTATTCACTGTAAAACCGAGTTGGAATTTGTACCTCCCATATATATGTATGGAGTGGAGTTTGCAACTGAAAAGAAACTTTGTGATCCCAACAAGCTAGTTGAAGGACGGCTTTCACACACACACATCTCTCAGAACGGAGCATGTGGAGAGACGTTCGTTCATATAGCAACAAGGGAACGGGATTCAGAAGAAACTTTACTCTGGTTTCTCAGTCTGTTTCCTAGTGCCGGTTTGAAGTTCCTGCAGTTCTCACTTTAAATCGAGTTGGAGCTAGTACCTCCCCATATATATCTGTGGAGTGGAGTAGGCAGCTGAAAAGAATCTTTGTTTCCCAAAAGGTATGTGAAGGACGGCTTTCACACACACTTATCTCTCAGAACTGAGCATGTGGAGAGACGTTAGTTCATGTAGCACCAAGAGAACGGGTTTCAGGTTTAACTTTTACTCTGGTTTCTCAGTCTGCTTCCTTGTGCCGGTTTGAAGTTCCTGTAGTTTTCACAGTAAAACCGATTTGGAGCTAGAACCTCCCCATATGTATGTATGGAGTGGATTTTGCAACTGAAAAGAAACTTTGTGTTCCCAACAAGCTAGGTGAAGGAAGGCTTTCACACACACTTATATCTCAGAACTCAGCATGTAGAGAGACCTTCGTTCATTTAGTACCAAGGGAACGGGTTGTAGGAGAAATTTTTACTCTTATTTCTCGGTCTGTATCCAAGTGCCGGTTTTAAGTTCCTTCAGTTTTCACTGTAAAATCGAGTTGTGGATTGAACCTCCCCATACACATGAATGGAGTGGAGTTTGCAACTGAAAAGAAACTTTGTGATCCCAACAATCAAGGTGAAGGACGGCTTTCAGCCACACTTATCTCTGAGAACTGAGCATGTGGAGAGAAGTTCGTTCATCTAGCACAAAGGCAACGGGTTGCAGGAGATCCTTTTAATCTGGTTTCTCAGTCTGCTTCCTTGTGCTAGTTTGAAGTTCTTGTAGTTGTCATAGTAAAACCGAGTTGGAGCTAGTACCTCACCATATATATGTATGGAGCTGAGTTTGCAACTGAAAAGAAACTTTGTGTTCCCAACAAGCTAGGTGAAGGAAGGTTTTCACTCCCACTTATTTCTCAGAACTGAGCAAGTGTAGAGACGTTCGTTCATCTTGCACCAAGGGATTGGTTTGCAGGATAAACTTTCACTCTGTGTTCTCATTCTGTTTCCTTGTGCTGGTTTGAAGTTCCTGCAGTTTTCACCGTAAAACAGAATTTGAGCCAGTATCTACCCATATATATTCATGGATTGGAGTTTGAAACGTAAAAGAAACATTGTGTTCCCAACACGATATTTGAATGACGGCTTTCACACACACTTATCTCTCAGAACTGAGCATGTGGAGAGACGTTCGTTCATATAGCAACAACGGAACCGGATTCAGAATAAACTTTTACTCTGGATTCTCAGTCTGTTCCCTAGTGCCGGTGTGAAGTTCCTACAGTTTTCACTGTACAACCGAGTTGGAGCTAGTACCTCCCCTAATATATGTATGGAGTGGAGTTTGCAACTGAAAAGAAAGTTTGTGTTCCCAACAAGATAGGTGAAGGATGGCTTTCAGACACAATTATCTCTGAGAACTGAGCAAGTGGAGAGACGTTCGTTCATCTAGTATCAAGGGAACGGTTTGCAGGAGAAACTTTTCTCTGGATTCGCTGTTTTTTTGCTAGTGCTGGTTTGAAGTACCTGCAGTTTTCACTGTAAAACCGAGTTGTAGGTTGAAACTCCCCATATACATGTATGCAGTGGAGTTTACAACTGAAAAGAAACTTTGTGTCCCCAACCAGATAGTTGAAGGACGGCTTTCACACACATTTATCTCTTAGAACTGAGCATGTGGAGAGACATTTGTTTATATAGCACCAAGGGAACTGGATTCAGAAGAAACTTTACTCTGGTTTCTCAGTCTGTTTCCTAATGCCGGTTTGAAGTTCCTGCAGTTTTCACCGTAAAACCGAGTTTGAGCTAGTATCTACCCATATATATTCATGGAGAAGAATTTGTAACTGAAAAGAATCTTTGTGGTCCCAACATGCTAAGTGAAGGACGGCTTTCACACACACGTATCTCTCAGAACTGAGCATTTGGAGAGAGTTTCTTTCATATAGCAAAAAGGGAAACGGATTCAGAAGAAACTTTTACTCTGCTTTCTCTGTCTGTTTCCTACTGCCGGTTTGAAGTTCCTGCAGTTTTCACTGTAAGACCGAGTAGGAGCTAGGACCTCCCCATATATATGTATGGAATGGAGTTTGCAACTGAAAAGAAACATTGTGTTCCCAACAAGATAGATGAAGGACGGCTTTCAAACACACTTATCTCTCAGAACTGAGCATGTGGAGAGACTTTCGTTCACCTAGCACCAAGGGAACGTGTTGCAGGAGGAAATTTTAATGTAGTTTCTCAGTCTGTTTCCTAGTGCCGGTTTGAAGTTCCTGCTGTTTTCACTGTAAAAACGAGTTGGAGCTAGAACCTCCCCATATATATGTATGGACTGGATTTTGCAACTGTAAAGAAACTTTGTGTTCCCAACAATCTAGGTGAAGTACGGCTTTCAAACACACTTATCTCTCAGAACTGAGCATGTGGAGAGAGGTTCGTTCATATAGCAACAAGGGAACCGGATTCAGAATAAACTTTTACTCTGGATTCTCAGTCTGTTTCCTAGTGCCGGTGTGAAGTTCCTGCAGTTTTTAGTGTAAAACCGAGTTTTAGCTAGTACCTCCCCTAATATATGTATGGATTGGAGTTTGCAACTGAAAAGAAAGTTTGTGTTCCCAACAAGCCAGGTGAAGGACGGCTTTCAGACACAATTATCTCTGAGGACTGAGCAAGTGGAGAGACGTTCATTCATCTAGTAACAAGGGAACGGTTTGCAGGAGATACTTTTCTCTGGATTCGCAGTCTGTTTGCTAGTGCCGGTTTGATGTTCCTGCAGTTTTCACTGTAAAACGGCGTTGTAGCTAGAACCTCCCCATATACATGTATGGAGTGGAATTTACAACTGAAAAGAAACTTTGTGTCCCGAATCAAATAGTTGAAGGACGGCTTCACCCACACTTATCTTTAAGAACTGAGCATGGGTAGAGAAGTTCGTTCATGTAGCACCAAGGGAACGGTTGCAGGAGAAAGTTTTACTCTGGATTCTCAGTCTGTTTTCTAGTGCCGGTTTGAAGTTCCTGCAGTTTTCACTGTAAGACCGAGTTAGAGGTAGTACCTCCCCATATATATTCATGGAGTGGAGTTTGCAACAGAAAAGAAACTTTGTGTTCCCAACAAGCTAGGGTAAGGGAGGCTTTCACACACACTTATATCTCAGAATTGAGCATGTGGGGAGACTTTTGTTCATATAGCAACAAGGGATCCGGATTCAGAAGAAACTTTTACTCTGGTTTCTCAGTCTCTTTCCTAGTGCCGGTTTGAAGTTCCTGCAGTTTTTAGTGTAAAACCGTGTTGGAGATTGTACCTCCCCATATATATGTATGGAGTTGAGTTTGCAACTGAAAAGAAGCTTTGTGTTCCCAACATGCAAGGTGATGGACGGCTTTCACACACACTTATCTCTCAGAACTGAGCATGTGGAGAGATGTTCGTTCATCTAGTACCAAGGGAATGTTTTGCTGGAGAAACTTTCACTCTGTGTTCTCAGTCTGTTTCCTAGTGCCGGTTTGAAGTTCCTGTAGTTGTCACCGTAAAACCGAGTTGGAGCTAGAACCTCCCCATATATATGTATGGAGTTGAGTTTGCAACAGAAAACAAACTTTGTGTTCCCAACATGCTAGGTGATGGACGGCTTTCACACACACTTATCTCTCAGAACTGAGCATGTAGAGAGACGTTCGTTCATCTAGCACCAAGGGAACGGGTTGCAGGAGGAACTTTTACCCTAGTTTCTCAATCTGTTCCCTAGTGCCGGTTTGAAGTTCTTGCTGTTTTCACTGTTAAACCGAGTTGGAGCTAGATCCTCCCCATATATATGTATGGTATGGAGTTTGCAACTGAAAAGAAACTTTGTGATCCCAACAAGGAAGGTGAAGCACGGCTTTCACACACACTTATCTCTCAGAACTGAGCATGTGGAGAGACTTTCATTCATATAGCAATAAGGGAACCGGATTCAGAAGAAACTTTTACTCTGCTTTCTCTGAATGTTTCCTACTGCTGGTTTGAAGTACCTGCAGTTTTCACTGTAAAACCGAGTTGGAGCTTGTACCTCCCATATATTTGTATGGATTGGAGTTTGCAACTGAATAGAAACTTTGTATTCCCAACAAGCTAGGTGAAGGAAGGCTTTCACACACACTTATCTCTCAGAACTGAGCTTATGAAGAGACGTTCGTTCATCTAGCCACAAGGGAACGTTATGCAGGAGGAACTTTTACTCTGGTTTCTCAGTCTGTTTCCTAGTGCCGTTTTGAAGTTCGTGCAGTTTTCACTGTAAAACAGAGTTGGAGGTACTACCTCCCCATATATATGTATGGAGTGGAGTTTTCAACTGAAAAGAAACTTTGTATTCCCAACAAGCTAGGTGAAAGACGGCTTTCACACACACTCATCTCTCAGAACTGAGAATGTGGAGAGACGTTCCTTCATCAAGCACCAAAGGAACGGGTTACAGGAGAAATAATTACTCTGGATTCTCAGTCTGTTTCCTACTGCTGGTTTGAAGTTCTTGCAATTTTCAGTGTAAAACCGAGTTGGAGCTAGTTCATCCCATTATATATGTATGGATTGGAGTTTGCAATGAAAAGAAACTTAGTATTCGCAACAAGCTAGGTGAAGGACGGCTTTCACACACATTTATCTCTCAGAACTGAGCGTGTGGAGAGACTTTCGTTTATCTATCAGTAAGGGAACGGGTTGCAGGAGTAATTTTTACTCTGGTTTCTGAGTCTGTTTCCTAGTGCCGGTTTGAAGTTCCTGCTGTTTTCACTGTAAAACCGAGTTGGAGCTAGAACCTCCCCATATATATGTATGGAATGGATTTTGCAACTGAAAAGAAACTTTGTGATCCAAACATGCTACGTGAAGGACGGCTTTCACACACACTATCTCTCAGAACTGAGTATGTGGAGAGACTTTCGTTCATATAGCAAAAAGGGAAACGGATTCAGAAGAAACTTTTACTCTGGTTTCTCTGTCTGTTTCCTAGTGCCGGTTTGAATTTCCTGCAGTTTTCACTGTAAAACCGAGTTGTAGCTTGTACCTCCCTTATATATGTATGGATTGCAGTTTGCAACTCAATAGAAACTTTGTGTTCCCAACAAGCTAGGTGAAGGAAGGCTTTCACGCACCCTTATCCCTCAGAACTCAGAATGTAGAGAGTCTTTCGTTCATCTAGTACCAAGGGAACGGTTTGCAGGAGTAACTTTCACTCTGTGTTCTCAGTCTGTTTCCTAGTGCCGGTTTGAAGTTCCTGCAGTTTTCACCGTAAAACAGGGTTTGAGACAGTATCTACCCATATATATTCATGAATTGTAGTTTGCAACTTAAAAGAAACATTGTGTTCCCAACACGATATGTGAAGGACGGCTTTCACACACACTTATCTCTCAGAACTCAGAATGTAGAGAGTCGTTCGTTCATCTAGTACCAAGGGAACGGTTTGCAGGAGTAACTTTCACTCTGTGTTCTCAGTCTGTTTCCTAGTGCCGGTTTGAAGTTCCTGTAGTTGTCACAGTAAAACCGAGTTGGAGCTAGTACCTCCCCATATATATGTATGGAATGGAGTTTGCAACAAAAAAGAAACTTTGTGTTCCCAACAAGCTAGGTGAAGGACGGCTTTCACACACATTTATCTCTGAGAACTGATCATGTGGAGAGACGTTCCTTCATATAGAACCAAGGGAACGGGATTCAGAAGAAACTTTACTCTGGTTTCTCAGTCTGATTCCTAGGGCCGGTTTGAAGTTCCTGCAGTTTTCACCGTAAAACCGAGTTTGAGCTAGTATCTACCCATATATATTCATTGAGTGGAGTTTGCCACTGAAAAGAATCTTTTTGATATCAACATGCTAGTTGAAGGACGGCTTTCACACACACTTATCTCTCAGAACTGAGCATGTGGAGAGACTTTCATTCATCTAGCACCAAGGGAACGGGTTGCAGGAGGAACTTTTACTCTAGTTTCTCAGTCTGTTTCCTAGTGCCGTTTTGAAGTTCCTGCTGTTTTCACTGTAAAACCGAGTTGGAGCTAGAACCTCCCCATACATATGTATGGAATGGATTTTGCAACTGAAAAGAAACTTTGTGATCCCAACATGCTAGTTGAAGGACGGCTTTAACACACACTTATCTCTCAGAACTGAGCATGTGGAGAGACATTCGTTCATATAGCAAAAAGGGAAACGTATTCAGAAGAAACTTTTACTCTAGTTTCTCTGTCTGTTTCCTACTGCCGGTTTGAAGTTCCTGCAGTTTTCACTGTAAAACCGAGTTGGAGGTTTTACATCCCATATATATGTATGGATTGGAGTTTGCAACTGAATAGAATTTTTGTGTTCCCAACAAGCTAGGTGAAGGAAGGCTTTCACACACACTTATCCCTCAGAACTCAGAATGTAGAGAGACGTTCGTTCATCTAGTACCAAGGGAAATGTTTGCAGGAAAATTTTTCACTCTGTGTTCTCACTCTGTTTCCTAATGCCGGTTTGATGTTCCTGTAGTTGTCACAGTAAAACCGAGTTGGAGCTAGTACCTCCCCATATTTATGTATGAAGTTGAGTTTGCAACAGAAAAGAAACTTTGTGTTCCCAACAAGTTAGGTGAAGGACGTCTTTAACACACATTTATCTCTGAGAACTGAGCATGTGAGAGACGTTCGCTCATATAGAACCAAGGGAACGGGATTCAGAAGAAACTTTACTCTTGTTTCTCAGTCTGTTTCCTAGTGCCGATTTGAAGTTCCTGCAGTTTTCACCGTAAAACCGAATTTGAGCTAGTATCTACCCATATATATTCATTGAGTGGATTTTGCAACTGAAAAGAAAATTTTTAATCCAACATGCTTGTTGAAGGACGGCTTTCACACACATTTATCTTTCAGAACTGAGCATGTGGAGAGACTTTCATTCATATAGCAATAAGGGAAACGGATTCAGAAGAAACTTTTACTCTGCTTTCTCTGAATGTTTCCTACTGCTGGTTTGAAGTCCTGCAGTTTTCACTGTAAAACCGAGTTGGAGCTTGTACCTCCCATATATTTGTATGGATTGGAGTTTGCAACTGAATAGAAACTTTGTATTCCCAACAAGCTAGGTGAAGGAAGGCTTTCACACACACTTATCTCTCAGAACTGAGCTTATGAAGAGACGTTCGTTCATCTAGCCACAAGGGAACGTTATGCAGGAGGAACTTTTACTCTGGTTTCTCAGTCTGTTTCCTAGTGCCGTTTTGAAGTTCGTGCAGTTTTCACTGTAAAACAGAGTTGGAGGTACTACCTCCCCATATATATGTATGGAGTGGAGTTTTCAACTGAAAAGAAACTTTGTATTCCCAACAAGCTAGGTGAAAGACGGCTTTCACACACACTCATCTCTCAGAACTGAGAATGTGGAGAGACGTTCCTTCATCAAGCACCAAAGGAACGGGTTACAGGAGAAATAATTACTCTGGATTCTCAGTCTGTTTCCTACTGCTGGTTTGAAGTTCTTGCAATTTTCAGTGTAAAACCGAGTTGGAGCTAGTTCATCCCATTATATATGTATGGAGTGGAGTTTGCAATGAAAAGAAACTTTGTATTCGCAACAAGCTAGGTGAAGGACGGCTTTCACACAAATTTATCTCTCAGAACTGAGCGTGTGGAGAGACGTTCGTTCATGTAGCACCAAGGGAACGGGTTGCAGGAGAAACTTTTACTCTAGTTTCTCAGTCTGTTTCCTAGTGCCGGTTTGAAGTTCCTGCTGTTTTCACTGTAAAAGCGAGTTGGAGCTACAACGTCCCCATATATATGTATGGAATGTAGTTTGCAACCGAAAAGAATGTTTGTGATCCCAACAAGCTTGGTGAAGGACGGCTTTCACACACACTATCTCTCAGAACTTAGCATGTGGAGAGACTTTCGTTCATCTAGCAGTAAGGGAACGGGTTGCAGGAGGAAATTTTACTCTGGATTCTCAGTCTGTTTCCTAGTGCCGGTTTGAAGTTCCCGCTGTTTTCACTGTAAAACCGAGTTGGAGCTAGAACCTCCCCATATATATGTATGGAATGGATTTTGCAACTGAAAAGAAACTTTGTGATCCCAACATGCTAGTTGAAGGACGGCTTTAACACACACTTATCTCTCAGAACTGAGCATGTGCAGAGACATTTGTTCATATAGCAAAAAGGGAAGCGTATTCAGAAGAAACTTTTTCTCTAGTTTTTCTTTCTGTTTCCTACTGCCGGTTCGAAGTTCCTGCAGTGTATACTGTAAAACCGAGTTGGAGGTAATACCTCCCCATATATATGTATGGAGTGGAGTTTTCAACTGAAAAGAAACTTTGTATTCCCAACAAGCTAGGTGAAGGACGGCTTTCACACACTCTTATCTCTCAGAGGTGAGAATGTGAAGAGACGTTCGTTCATCTAGCACCAAGGGAACGGGTGGCAGGAGGAACTTTTACTCTGGTTTCTCAGTCTGTTTCTTATTGCCGGTTTGAAGTTCCTGCAGTTTTCACTGTAAAACCGAGTTGGACGTACTACCTCAAAATATATATAAATGCAGTGGAGTTTGCAACTGAAAACAAACTTTGTATTCCCAACAACTAGGTGAAGGATGGCTACACACACAATTATCTCTCAGAACTGAGCATGTTAAGAGACGTTCGTTCATATATAACCAAGGGAACGGGATTCAGAAGAAACTTTACTCTGGTTTCTCAGTCTGTTTCCTAGTGCCTGTTTGAAGTTCCTGCAGTTTTCACCGTAATACAGAGTTGGAACTAGTACCTCCTCATATTTATGCATGGAGTGGAGTTTGCAACTGTAAAGAAACTTTGTGTTCCCAACAAGATAGGTGAAGGACGGCTTTCACACACACTTATCTCTGAGAACTGAGCAGGTTAAGAGATGTTGGTTCATCTAGCACAAAGTGAACAGGGTGCAAGGAGAAACGGTTACTCTGGTTTCTCATTCTGTTTCCTAGTTGCGGTTTGAATTTCCTGTAGTTGTCACCTTAAAACAGAGTTGGAGCTAGTACTTCCCCATTTATATGTATGGAGTGGAGTTGGCAACTGAAAAGGAAATTTGTGTTCCCAAAAAGCTAGGTGAAGGACGGCTTTCAGACACAATTATCTCTGAGAACTGAGCACGTGAAGAGACGTTCGTTCATATAGCACCAAGGGAACGGGATTCAGAAGAAAGTTTACTCTGGTTTCTCAGTCTGTTTCCTAGTGCCTGTTTGAAGTTCCTGCAGTTTTTAGTGTAAAACCGTGTTGGAGCTTGTACCTCCCGATATACCTGTATGGAGTGGAATTTGCAACTGAATAGAAACTTTGTGTTCCCAACAAGCTAGGTGAAGGAAGGCTTTCACACACACTTATCTCTCAGATCTCAGCATGTAGAGAGACGTTCGTTCATTTAGCACCAAGGGAACGGTTGTAGGAGAAAAGTTTACTCTGATTTCTTGGTCTGTTTCCAAGTGCCGGTTTTAAGTACATGCAGTTTTCACTGTAAAACCGAGTTGGAGCTAGTACCTCCCCATATATATGCATGGAGTGGAGTTTGCAACTGAAAAGAAACATTGTGTTCCCAACAAGATAGGTGAAGGACGGCTTTCACACACACTTATCTCTCAGAACTGAGCATGTGAAGAGACGTTCGTTCATCTAGCAACAAGGGAACGGGTTGCAGGAGGAACTTTAACTCTAGTTTCTCATTCTGTTTCCTAGAGCCGTTTTGGTGTTCCTGCAGTTATCACTGTAAAACCGAGTTGGAGCTAGAACCTCCCCATATATATGCATGGAGTGGAGTTTGCAACTGAAAAGAAACACTGTGTTCCCAACAACATAGGTGAAGGTCGGCTTTCACACACACTTATCTCTCAGAACTGATCATGTGAAGAGACGTTCGTTCATCTAGCACCAAGGGAATGGGTTGCAGGATGAACTTTATCTCTAGTTTCTCAGACTGTTTCTAGTGCCGTTTTGATGTTCCTGCAGTTATCACTGTATAACCGAGTTGGAGCTAGAACCTCCCCATATACATGTATGGAGCTCAGTTTGCAACTGAAAAGAAACTTTGTGATCCCAACAAGCTAGGTGAAGTACGGCTTAAACCCACAATTATCTTTCAGAACTGAACATGTGGAGAGACGTTCGTTCATCTAGCACAAATGGAATGGGTTGCAGGAGATACTTTTACTCTGGTTTCTCAGACTGTTTCCTAGTGCCGGTTTGAATTTCCTGCAGTTTTCACTGTAAAACCGAGTTGGAGCTAGTACCTCCCCATATATATGTATGGAGTGGAGTTGGCAACTGAAAAGGAAATTTGTGTTAACAAGAAGCTAGGTGAAGGAAGGCATTCACACACACTTATCTCTCAGAACTGAGCATGTGGAGAGACGTTCGTTCATCTAGCACAAAGGGAACGGGTTGCAGGAGAAAGTTTTACTCTGTTTTCTCAGTCTGTTTCCTAGTGCCGGTTTGAAGTTCCTGCAGTTTTCACTGTAATACCGAGTTGGAGCTTGTACCTCCCCATATATATGTATGGAATGGAGTTTGCAACAAAAAAGAAACTTTGTGTTCCCAACAAGCTAGGTGAAGGACGGCTTTCACACACATTTATCTCTGAGAACTGATCATGTGGAGAGACGTTCCTTCATATAGAACCAAGGGAACGGGATTCAGAAGAAACTTTACTCTGGTTTCTCAGTCTGATTCCTAGGGCCGGTTTGAAGTTCCTGCAGTTTTCACCGTAAAACCGAGTTTGAGCTAGTATCTACCCATATATATTCATTGAGTGGAGTTTGCCACTGAAAAGAATCTTTTTGATATCAACATGCTAGTTGAAGGACGGCTTTCACACACACTTATCTCTCAGAACTGAGCATGTGGAGAGACTTTCATTCATCTAGCACCAAGGGAACGGGTTGCAGGAGGAACTTTTACTCTAGTTTCTCAGTCTGTTTCCTAGTGCCGTTTTGAAGTTCCTGCTGTTTTCACTGTAAAACCGAGTTGGAGCTAGAACCTCCCCATACATATGTATGGAATGGATTTTGCAACTGAAAAGAAACTTTGTGATCCCAACATGCTAGTTGAAGGACGGCTTTAACACACACTTATCTCTCAGAACTGAGCATGTGGAGAGACATTCGTTCATATAGCAAAAAGGGAAACGTATTCAGAAGAAACTTTTACTCTAGTTTCTCTGTCTGTTTCCTACTGCCGGTTTGAAGTTCCTGCAGTTTTCACTGTAAAACCGAGTTGGAGGTTTTACATCCCATATATATGTATGGATTGGAGTTTGCAACTGAATAGAATTTTTGTGTTCCCAACAAGCTAGGTGAAGGAAGGCTTTCACACACACTTATCCCTCAGAACTCAGAATGTAGAGAGACGTTCGTTCATCTAGTACCAAGGGAAATGTTTGCAGGAAAATTTTTCACTCTGTGTTCTCACTCTGTTTCCTAATGCCGGTTTGATGTTCCTGTAGTTGTCACAGTAAAACCGAGTTGGAGCTAGTACCTCCCCATATTTATGTATGAAGTTGAGTTTGCAACAGAAAAGAAACTTTGTGTTCCCAACAAGTTAGGTGAAGGACGTCTTTAACACACATTTATCTCTGAGAACTGAGCATGTGAGAGACGTTCGCTCATATAGAACCAAGGGAACGGGATTCAGAAGAAACTTTACTCTTGTTTCTCAGTCTGTTTCCTAGTGCCGATTTGAAGTTCCTGCAGTTTTCACCGTAAAACCGAATTTGAGCTAGTATCTACCCATATATATTCATTGAGTGGATTTTGCAACTGAAAAGAAAATTTTTAATCCAACATGCTTGTTGAAGGACGGCTTTCACACACATTTATCTTTCAGAACTGAGCATGTGGAGAGACTTTCATTCATATAGCAATAAGGGAAACGGATTCAGAAGAAACTTTTACTCTGCTTTCTCTGAATGTTTCCTACTGCTGGTTTGAAGTCCTGCAGTTTTCACTGTAAAACCGAGTTGGAGCTTGTACCTCCCATATATTTGTATGGATTGGAGTTTGCAACTGAATAGAAACTTTGTATTCCCAACAAGCTAGGTGAAGGAAGGCTTTCACACACACTTATCTCTCAGAACTGAGCTTATGAAGAGACGTTCGTTCATCTAGCCACAAGGGAACGTTATGCAGGAGGAACTTTTACTCTGGTTTCTCAGTCTGTTTCCTAGTGCCGTTTTGAAGTTCGTGCAGTTTTCACTGTAAAACAGAGTTGGAGGTACTACCTCCCCATATATATGTATGGAGTGGAGTTTTCAACTGAAAAGAAACTTTGTATTCCCAACAAGCTAGGTGAAAGACGGCTTTCACACACACTCATCTCTCAGAACTGAGAATGTGGAGAGACGTTCCTTCATCAAGCACCAAAGGAACGGGTTACAGGAGAAATAATTACTCTGGATTCTCAGTCTGTTTCCTACTGCTGGTTTGAAGTTCTTGCAATTTTCAGTGTAAAACCGAGTTGGAGCTAGTTCATCCCATTATATATGTATGGAGTGGAGTTTGCAATGAAAAGAAACTTTGTATTCGCAACAAGCTAGGTGAAGGACGGCTTTCACACAAATTTATCTCTCAGAACTGAGCGTGTGGAGAGACGTTCGTTCATGTAGCACCAAGGGAACGGGTTGCAGGAGAAACTTTTACTCTAGTTTCTCAGTCTGTTTCCTAGTGCCGGTTTGAAGTTCCTGCTGTTTTCACTGTAAAAGCGAGTTGGAGCTACAACGTCCCCATATATATGTATGGAATGTAGTTTGCAACCGAAAAGAATGTTTGTGATCCCAACAAGCTTGGTGAAGGACGGCTTTCACACACACTATCTCTCAGAACTTAGCATGTGGAGAGACTTTCGTTCATCTAGCAGTAAGGGAACGGGTTGCAGGAGGAAATTTTACTCTGGATTCTCAGTCTGTTTCCTAGTGCCGGTTTGAAGTTCCCGCTGTTTTCACTGTAAAACCGAGTTGGAGCTAGAACCTCCCCATATATATGTATGGAATGGATTTTGCAACTGAAAAGAAACTTTGTGATCCCAACATGCTAGTTGAAGGACGGCTTTAACACACACTTATCTCTCAGAACTGAGCATGTGCAGAGACATTTGTTCATATAGCAAAAAGGGAAGCGTATTCAGAAGAAACTTTTTCTCTAGTTTTTCTTTCTGTTTCCTACTGCCGGTTCGAAGTTCCTGCAGTGTATACTGTAAAACCGAGTTGGAGGTAATACCTCCCCATATATATGTATGGAGTGGAGTTTTCAACTGAAAAGAAACTTTGTATTCCCAACAAGCTAGGTGAAGGACGGCTTTCACACACTCTTATCTCTCAGAGGTGAGAATGTGAAGAGACGTTCGTTCATCTAGCACCAAGGGAACGGGTGGCAGGAGGAACTTTTACTCTGGTTTCTCAGTCTGTTTCTTATTGCCGGTTTGAAGTTCCTGCAGTTTTCACTGTAAAACCGAGTTGGACGTACTACCTCAAAATATATATAAATGCAGTGGAGTTTGCAACTGAAAACAAACTTTGTATTCCCAACAACTAGGTGAAGGATGGCTACACACACAATTATCTCTCAGAACTGAGCATGTTAAGAGACGTTCGTTCATATATAACCAAGGGAACGGGATTCAGAAGAAACTTTACTCTGGTTTCTCAGTCTGTTTCCTAGTGCCTGTTTGAAGTTCCTGCAGTTTTCACCGTAATACAGAGTTGGAACTAGTACCTCCTCATATTTATGCATGGAGTGGAGTTTGCAACTGTAAAGAAACTTTGTGTTCCCAACAAGATAGGTGAAGGACGGCTTTCACACACACTTATCTCTGAGAACTGAGCAGGTTAAGAGATGTTGGTTCATCTAGCACAAAGTGAACAGGGTGCAAGGAGAAACGGTTACTCTGGTTTCTCATTCTGTTTCCTAGTTGCGGTTTGAATTTCCTGTAGTTGTCACCTTAAAACAGAGTTGGAGCTAGTACTTCCCCATTTATATGTATGGAGTGGAGTTGGCAACTGAAAAGGAAATTTGTGTTCCCAAAAAGCTAGGTGAAGGACGGCTTTCAGACACAATTATCTCTGAGAACTGAGCACGTGAAGAGACGTTCGTTCATATAGCACCAAGGGAACGGGATTCAGAAGAAAGTTTACTCTGGTTTCTCAGTCTGTTTCCTAGTGCCTGTTTGAAGTTCCTGCAGTTTTTAGTGTAAAACCGTGTTGGAGCTTGTACCTCCCGATATACCTGTATGGAGTGGAATTTGCAACTGAATAGAAACTTTGTGTTCCCAACAAGCTAGGTGAAGGAAGGCTTTCACACACACTTATCTCTCAGATCTCAGCATGTAGAGAGACGTTCGTTCATTTAGCACCAAGGGAACGGTTGTAGGAGAAAAGTTTACTCTGATTTCTTGGTCTGTTTCCAAGTGCCGGTTTTAAGTACATGCAGTTTTCACTGTAAAACCGAGTTGGAGCTAGTACCTCCCCATATATATGCATGGAGTGGAGTTTGCAACTGAAAAGAAACATTGTGTTCCCAACAAGATAGGTGAAGGACGGCTTTCACACACACTTATCTCTCAGAACTGAGCATGTGAAGAGACGTTCGTTCATCTAGCAACAAGGGAACGGGTTGCAGGAGGAACTTTAACTCTAGTTTCTCATTCTGTTTCCTAGAGCCGTTTTGGTGTTCCTGCAGTTATCACTGTAAAACCGAGTTGGAGCTAGAACCTCCCCATATATATGCATGGAGTGGAGTTTGCAACTGAAAAGAAACACTGTGTTCCCAACAACATAGGTGAAGGTCGGCTTTCACACACACTTATCTCTCAGAACTGATCATGTGAAGAGACGTTCGTTCATCTAGCACCAAGGGAATGGGTTGCAGGATGAACTTTATCTCTAGTTTCTCAGACTGTTTCTAGTGCCGTTTTGATGTTCCTGCAGTTATCACTGTATAACCGAGTTGGAGCTAGAACCTCCCCATATACATGTATGGAGCTCAGTTTGCAACTGAAAAGAAACTTTGTGATCCCAACAAGCTAGGTGAAGTACGGCTTAAACCCACAATTATCTTTCAGAACTGAACATGTGGAGAGACGTTCGTTCATCTAGCACAAATGGAATGGGTTGCAGGAGATACTTTTACTCTGGTTTCTCAGACTGTTTCCTAGTGCCGGTTTGAATTTCCTGCAGTTTTCACTGTAAAACCGAGTTGGAGCTAGTACCTCCCCATATATATGTATGGAGTGGAGTTGGCAACTGAAAAGGAAATTTGTGTTAACAAGAAGCTAGGTGAAGGAAGGCATTCACACACACTTATCTCTCAGAACTGAGCATGTGGAGAGACGTTCGTTCATCTAGCACAAAGGGAACGGGTTGCAGGAGAAAGTTTTACTCTGTTTTCTCAGTCTGTTTCCTAGTGCCGGTTTGAAGTTCCTGCAGTTTTCACTGTAATACCGAGTTGGAGCTTGTACCTCCCCATATATATGTATGGAATGGAGTTGGCAACTGAAAAGAAACTTTGTTTTCCCAACAAGATAGTTGAAGGACGGCTTTAACACACACTTAAATCTCTGAACTGAGCCTGTGGAGAGACGTTCTTTCATCTAGCACAAAGGGAACGGGTTGCAGATAATTTTACTCTGGTTTCTCAGTCTGTTTCATAGTGCCGGTGTGAAGTTCCTGCTCTTTTCACTGTAAAACCGAGTTGGAGCTAGTACCTCCCAATATGTATGTGTATGGAGTTGTGGTTGCAATTGAAAAGGAACTTTGCTTTCCCAACAAGCTAGGTGAAGGACGGCTTTCACACACTACTATCTCTCAGAACTGAGCATGTGGAGAGACTTTCGTTCATCTAGCACCAATGGAACGGGTTGAAGGAGTAACTTTTACTCTGCTTTCTCAGTCTGTTTTCTAGTGCCGGTTTGAAGTTCCTGCTCTTTTCACTGGAAAACCGAGTTGGAGCTTGAACCTACCCATATATATGTATGGAATGGAGTTTGAAACTGAAAAGAAACTTTGTGATTCCAAAAAGCTAGGTGAAGGACGGCTTTCACCCACACTTATCTTTAAGAACTGAGCATGGGGAGAGAAGTTCGTTCATCTAGCACCAAGGGAACGGGTTGCAGGGGAAAGTTTTACTCTAGATTCTCAGTCTGTTTTCTAGTGCCGGTTTGAAGTTCCTGCATTTTTCACTGTAAGATCAAGTTGGAGCTAGTACCTCCCCATGTATATTCATGGAGGGGAGTTTGCAAAAGAAAAGAAATTTTGTGTTCCCAACAAGCTATTTTAAGGACGGCTTTCACAGACATTTATCACTGAGAACTGCGCATGTGGAGAGACGTTCGTTCATATAGCACCAGGGGAACGGGATTCAGAAGAAACTTACTCTGGTTTCTCAGTCTGTTTCCTAGTGCCGGTTTGAAGTTCCTGCAGTTTTCACGGTAAAACCGAGTTTGAGCTAGTATCTACCCATATATATTCATGGAGTGGAGTTTGCAACTGAAAAGAAACATTGTGTTCCCAACAAGACAGGTGAGGGACGGCTTTCACACACACTTATCTCTCAGAACTGAGCATGTGGAGAGACGTTCGTTCATCTAGCACAAAGGGAACGGGTTGCAGATAATTTTACTCTGGTTTCTCAGTCTGTTTCCTAGTGCCGGTGTGAAGTTCCTGCTCTTTTCACTGTAAAACGGAGTTGGAGCTAGATCATCCCCATATATATGTATGGAATGGAGTTTGCGACTGAAAAGAAAGTTTGTGATCCCAACAAGCTTGGTGAAGGACGGCTTTCACACACACTTATCTCTCAGAACTGAGCATGTGGAGAGACGTTCGTTCATATAGCAACAAGGGAACCGGATTAAGATGAAACTTTTACTCTGCTTTCTCAGTCTGTTTCCTACTGCTGGTTTGAATTTCTTCCAGTTTTCTGTGTAAAACCGAGTTGGAGCTAGTTCCTCCCAATATATATGTATGGAGTTGAGTTTGCAACAGAAAAGAAACTTTGTGTTCCCAACAAGCTAGGTTATGGACGGTTTTCAAACACACTTATCACTGAGAACTGAGCATGTGGAGAGACGTTCATTCATTGAGCACCAAATGAATGGTTTTCAGGAGATACTTTTACTCTGGGTTCTCAGTCTGTTTCCTAGTGCCGGTTTGAAGTTCCTGCAGTTTTCACTATAAAACAGATTTGGAGCTAGTACGTCCCCATATATATGTATGGAGTGGAGTTGGCACCTGAAAAAATACTTTGTGTTCCCAACAAGCTTGGTGAAGGACGGCTTTCACACACAATTATCTCTCAGAACTGAGCATGTGAAGAGACGTTCGTTCATCTAGCACAAAGGGAACGGGTTGCAGGAGGAACTTTAACTCTAGATTCTCAGTCTGTTTCCTAGAGCCGTTTTGATGTTCCTGCAGTTTTCACTGTAAAATCGAGTTGGAGCTAGAACCTCCCCATATACATGTATGGAGCTCAGTTTGCAACTGAAAAGAAACTTTGTGATCCCAACAAGCTAGGTGAAGTACGGCTTTCACCGACACTTATCTCTCAGAACTGAGCATGTGGAGAGAAATTCGTTCATCTAGCACCAAGGAACAGGTTGCAGGACGAACTTTTACTCTAGTTTCTCAGTCTGTTTCCTAGTGCCGTTTTGATGTTCCTGCAGTTTTCACTGTAAAACCGAGTTGGAGCTAGAACCTCCCCATATATATGTATGGAGCTGAGTTTGCAACTGAAAAGAAACTTAGCTTTCCCAACAAGCTAGGTGAAGGACGGATTTCATACACACTTATCTCTCAGAACTGAGCATGTGGAGAGATGATCGTTCATCTAGCACAAAGAATGGGATGCAAGAGAAACTTTAACTCTGGTTTCTCAGTCTGTTTCCTAGTGCTGGTTTGATGTTCCTGCAGTTTTCAGTATAAAACAGAGTTGGAGCAAGAACCTCCCCATATATATGTTTGGAATGGAGTTGGCAACTGAAAAGAAAGTTTGTGATCCCAACAAGCTTGGTGAAGGACGGCTTTCACACACACTTATCTCTGAGAACTGAGCATGTGGAGAGACGTTCGTTCATCTATCAGTAAGGGAACGGTTTGTAGGAGTAACTTTTACTCTGGTTTCTCAGTCTGTTTCCTACTGCAGGTTTGAAATTCCTGCTGTTTTCACTTTAAAACCGAGTTGGAGCTTGTACCACCCATATATATGTATGGAATTGAGTTTGCAACTGAATAGAAACTTTGTGTTCCCAACAAGCTAGGTGAATGAAGGCTTTCACACACACTTATCTCTCAGAACTCAGAATGTAGAGAGACGTTCGTTCATTTAGCACCAAGGGAACAGGTTGTAGGAGAAACTTTTACTCTGATTTCTCGATCTGTTTCCAGTGCCGGTTTTAAGTTCCTGCAATTTTCACTGTAAAACCGAGTTGGAACTTGTACCACCCATATATATGTATGGAGTGGAGTTTGCAACTGAAAAGAAACTTTGCTTTCCCAAAAAGCTTGGTGAAGGACGGCTTTCACACACACTTACCTCTCAGAATTGGGCATGTGGAGAGACGTTCGTTCATCTAGTACCAAGGGAACGGTTTGCTGGGGAAACTTTTCTCTGGATTCGCAGTCTGTTTGCTAGTGCCGGTTTGATGTTCCTGCAGTTTTCACTGTAAAGAGAGTTGTAGCTAAAACCTCCCAGTATACATGTATGGAGTGGAGTTTGTAACTGAAATGAAACTTTGTGATCCCAACAAGCTAGGTGAAGGACGGCTTTCACCCACACTTATCTTTAAGAACTGAGCATGGGGAGAGAAGTTCGTTCATCTAGCACCAAGGGAACGGCTTGCAGGAGAAAGTTTTACTCTGGTTCTCAGTCTGTTTTCCAGTGCCGGTTTGAAGTTCCTGCAGTTTTCACTGTAAGTTCAATTTGGAGCTAGTACCTCCCCATATATATTCATGGAGGGGAGTTTGCAAAAGAAAAGAAACTTTGTGTTCCCAACAAGCTATGTTAAGGACGGCTTTCACACACATTTATCTCCGAGAACTGCGCATGTGGAGAGACGTTCGTTCATATAGCACCAAAGGAACGGGATTCAGAAGAAACTTTACTCTGGTTTCTCAGTCCGTTTCCTAGTGCCGGTTTGAAGTTCCTGCAGTTTTCACCGTAAAACCGAGTTTGAGCTAGTATCTACCCATATATATTCATGGAGTGGAGTTTGCAACTGAAAAGAAACATTGTGTTCCCAACAAGACAGGTGAGGGACGGCTTTCACACACACTTATCTCTCAGAACTGAGCATGTGGAGAGACTTTCGTTCACCTAGCACCAAGGGAACGTGTTGCAGGAGGAAATTTTAATGTAGTTTCTCAGTCTGTTTCCTAGTGCCGGTTTGAAGTTCCTGCTGTTTTCACTGTAAAAACGAGTTGGAGCTAGAACCTCCCCATATATATGTATGGACTGGATTTTGCAACTGTAAAGAAACTTTGTGTTCCCAACAATCTAGGTGAAGTACGGCTTTCAAACACACTTATCTCTCAGAACTGAGCATGTGGAGAGAGGTTCGTTCATATAGCAACAAGGGAACCGGATTCAGAATAAACTTTTACTCTGGATTCTCAGTCTGTTTCCTAGTGCCGGTGTGAAGTTCCTGCAGTTTTTAGTGTAAAACCGAGTTGGAGCTAGTACCTCCCCTAATATATTTATGGAGTGGAGTTTGCAACTGAAAAGAAAGTTTGTGTTCCCAACAAGCCAGGTGAAGGACGGCTTTCAGACACAATTATCTCTGAGAACTGAGCAAGTGGAGAGACGTTCGTTCATCTAGTAACAAGGGAACGGTTTGCAGGAGATACTTTTCTCTGTATTCGCAGTCTGTTTGCTAGTGCCGGTTTGATGTTCCTGCAGTTTTCACTGTAAAACGGCGTTGTAGCTAGAACCTCCCCATATACATGTATGGAGTGGAATTTACAACTGAAAAGAAACTTTGTGTCCCGAATCAAATAGTTGAAGGACGGCTTCACCCACACTTATCTTTAAGAACTGAGCATGTGTAGAGATGTTCGTTCATGTAGCACCAAGGGAACGGTTGCAGGAGAAAGTTTTACTCTGGATTCTCAGTCTGTTTTCTAGTGCCGGTTTGAAGTTCCTGCAGTTTTCACTGTAAGACCGAGTTAGAGCTAGTACCTCCCCATATATATTCATGGAGTGGAGTTTGCAACAGAAAAGAAACTTTGTGTTCCCAACAAGCTAGGGTAAGGGAGGCTTTCACACACACTTATATCTCAGAATTGAGCATGTGGAGAGACTTTTGTTCATATAGCAACAAGGGATCCGGATTCAGAAGAAACTTTTACTCTGGTTTCTCAGTCTGTTTCCTAGTGCCGGTTTGAAGTTCCTGCAGTTTTTAGTGTAAAACCGTGTTGGAGCTTGTACCTCCCCATATATATGTATGGAGTTGAGTTTGCAACTGAAAAGAAGCTTTGTGTTCCCAACATGCTAGGTGATGGACGGCTTTCACACACACTTATCTCTCAGAACTGAGCATGTGGAGAGACGTTCGTTCATCTAGTACCAAGGGAATGTTTTGCTGGAGAAACTTTCACTCTGTGTTCTCAGTCTGTTTCCTAGTGCCGGTTTGAAGTTCCTGTAGTTGTCACCGTAAAACCGAGTTGGAGCTAGAACCTCCCCATATATATGTATGGAGTTGAGTTTGCAACAGAAAACAAACTTTGTGTTCCCAACATGCTAGGTGATGGACGGCTTTCACACACACTTATCTCTCAGAACTGAGCATGTGGAGAGACTTTCATTCATATAGCAATAAGGGAACCGGATTCAGAAGAAACTTTTACTCTGCTTTCTCTGAATGTTTCCTACTGCTGGTTTGAAGTACCTGCAGTTTTCACTGTAAAACCGAGTTGGAGCTTGTACCTCCCATATATTTGTATGGATTGGAGTTTGCAACTGAATAGAAACTTTGTATTCCCAACAAGCTAGGTGAAGGAAGGCTTTCACACACACTTATCTCTCAGAACTGAGCTTATGAAGAGACGTTCGTTCATCTAGCCACAAGGGAACGTTATGCAGGAGGAACTTTTACTCTGGTTTCTCAGTCTGTTTCCTAGTGCCGTTTTGAAGTTCGTGCAGTTTTCACTGTAAAACAGAGTTGGAGGTACTACCTCCCCATATATATGTATGGAGTGGAGTTTTCAACTGAAAAGAAACTTTGTATTCCCAACAAGCTAGGTGAAAGACGGCTTTCACACACACTCATCTCTCAGAACTGAGAATGTGGAGAGACGTTCCTTCATCAAGCACCAAAGGAACGGGTTACAGGAGAAATAATACTCTGGATTCTCAGTCTGTTTCCTACTGCTGGTTTGAAGTTCTTGCAATTTTCACTGTAAAACCGAGTTGGAGCTAGTTCATCCCATTATATATGTATGGAGTGGAGTTTGCAATGAAAAGAAACTTAGTATTCGCAACAAGCTAGGTGAAGGACGGCTTTCACACACATTTATCTCTCAGAACTGAGCGTGTGGAGAGACTTTCGTTCATCTATCAGTAAGGGAACGAGTTGCAGGAGTAATTTTTACTCTGTTTTCTGAGTCTGTTTCCTAGTGCCGGTTTGAGTTCCTGCTGTTTTCACTGTAAAACCGAGTTGGAGCTAGAACCTCCCCATATATATGTATGGAATGGATTTTGCAACTGAAAAGAAACTTTGTGATCCAAACATGCTACGTGAAGGACGGCTTTCACACACACTATCTCTCAGAACTGAGTATGTGGAGAGACTTTCGTTCATATAGCAAAAAGGGAAACGGATTCAGAAGAAACTTTTACTCTGGTTTCTCTGTCTGTTTCCTAGTGCCGGTTTGAATTTCCTGCAGTTTTCACTGTAAAACCGAGTTGTAGCTTGTACCTCCCTTATATATGTATGGATTGCAGTTTGCAACTCAATAGAAACTTTGTGTTCCCAACAAGCTAGGTGAAGGAAGGCTTTCACGCACCCTTATCCCTCAGAACTCAGAATGTAGAGAGTCTTTCGTTCATCTAGTACCAAGGGAACGGTTTGCAGGAGTAACTTTCACTCTGTGTTCTCAGTCTGTTTCCTAGTGCCGGTTTGAAGTTCCTGCAGTTTTCACCATAAAACAGGGTTTGAGACAGTATCTACCCATATATATTCATGAATTGTAGTTTGCAACTTAAAAGAAACATTGTGTTCCCAACACGATATGTGAAGGACGGCTTTCACACACACTTATCTCTCAGAACTCAGAATGTAGAGAGTCGTTCGTTCATCTAGTACCAAGGGAACGGTTTGCAGGAGTAACTTTCACTCTGTGTTCTCAGTCTGTTTCCTAGTGCCGGTTTGAAGTTCCTGTAGTTGTCACAGTAAAACCGAGTTGGAGCTAGTACCTCCCCATATATATGTATGGAATGGAGTTTGCAACAAAAAAGAAACTTTGTGTTCCCAACAAGCTAGGTGAAGGACGGCTTTCACACACATTTATCTCTGAGAACTGATCATGTGGAGAGACTTTCCTTCATATAGAACCAAGGGAAAGGGATTCAGAAGAAACTTTACTCTGGTTTCTCAGTCTGATTCCTAGGGCCGGTTTGAAGTTCCTGCAGTTTTCACCGTAAAACCGAGTTTGAGCTAGTATCTACCCATACATATTCATTGAGTGGAGTTTGCCACTGAAAAGAATCTTTTTGATATCAACATGCTAGTTGAAGGACGGCTTTCACACACACTTATCTCTCAGAACTGAGCATGTGGAGAGACTTTCATTCATCTAGCACCAAGGGAACGGGTTGCAGGAGGAACTTTTACTCTAGTTTCTCAGTCTGTTTCCTAGTGCCGTTTTGAAGTTCCTGCTGTTTTCACTGTAAAACCGAGTTGGAGATAGAACCTCCCCATACATATGTATGGAATGGATTTTGCAACTGAAAAGAAACTTTGTGTTCCCAACAAGCTAGGTGAAGGACGGCTTTCACACACACTTATCTCTCAGAACGCAGCATGTAGAGAGACGTTCGTTCATCTAGTACGAAGAGAATTGTTTGCTGGAGAATCTTTCACTCTGTGTTCTCAGTCTGTTTCCTAGTGCCGTTTTGAAGTTCCTGCTGTTTTCACTGTAAAACCGAGTTGGAGATAGAAATTCCCCATACATATGTATGGAATGGATTTTGCAACTGAAAAGAAACTTTGTGATCCCAACATGCTAGTTGAAGGACGGCTTTAACACACACTTATCTCTCAGAACTTAGCATGTGGAGAGACATTCGTTCATATAGCAAAAAGGGAAACGTATTCAGAAGAAACTTTTACTCTAGTTTCTCTGTCTGTTTCCTACTGCCGTTTTGAAGTTCCTGCAGTTTTCACTGTAAAACCGAGTTGGAGGTTTTACCTCCCATATATATGTATGGATTGGAGTTTGCAACTGAATAGAATTTTTGTGTTCCCAACAAGCTAGGTGAAGGAAGGCTTTCACACACACTTATCCCTCAGAACTCAGAATGTAGAGAGACGTTCGTTCATCTAGTACCAAGGGAAATGTTTGCAGGAAAATTTTTCACTCTGTGTTCTCAGTCTGTTTCCTAATGCCGGTTTGATGTTCCTGTAGTTGTCACAGTAAAACCGAGTTGGAGCTAGTACCTCCCCATATATATGTATGAAGTTGAGTTTGCAACAGAAAAGAAACTTTGTGTTCCCAACAAGTTAGGTGAAGGACGTCTTTAACACACATTTATCTCTGAGAACTGAGCATGTGAGAGACGTTCGCTCATATAGAACCAAGGGAACGGGATTCAGAAGAAACTTTACTCTTGTTTCTCAGTCTGTTTCCTAGTGCCGATTTGAAGTTCCTGCAGTTTTCACCGTAAAACCGAATTTGAGCTAGTATCTACCCATATATATTCATTGAGTGGATTTTGCAACTGAAAAGAAAATTTTTAATCCAACATGCTTGTTGAAGGACGGCTTTCACACACATTTATCTTTCAGAACTGAGCATGTGGAGAGACTTTCATTCATATAGCAATAAGGGAAACGGATTCAGAAGAAACTTTTACTCTGCTTTCTCTGAATGTTTCCTACTGCTGGTTTGAAGTACCTGCAGTTTTCACTGTAAAACCGAGTTGGAGCTTGTACCTCCCATATATTTGTATGGATTGGAGTTTGCAACTGAATAGAAACTTTGTATTCCCAACAAGCTAGGTGAAGGAAGGCTTTCACACACACTTATCTCTCAGAACTGAGCTTATGAAGAGACGTTCGTTCATCTAGCCACAAGGGAACGTTATGCAGGAGGAACTTTTACTCTGGTTTCTCAGTCTGTTTCCTAGTGCCGTTTTGAAGTTCCTGCAGTTTTCACTGTAAAACCGAGTTGGACGTACTACCTCAAAATATATATAAATGCAGTGGAGTTTGCAACTGAAAACAAACTTTGTATTCCCAACAACTATGTGAAGGATGGCTACACACACAATTATCTCTCAGAACTGAGCATGTTAAGAGACGTTCGTTCATATATAACCAAGGGAACGGGATTCAGAAGAAACTTTACTCTGGTTTCTCAGTCTGTTTCCTAGTGCCTGTTTGAAGTTCCTGCAGTTTTCACCGTAATACAGAGTTGGAACTAGTACCTCCTCATATTTATGCATGGAGTGGAGTTTGCAACTGTAAAGAAACTTTGTGTTCCCAACAAGATAGGTGAAGGACGGCTTTCACACACACTTATCTCTGAGAACTGAGCAGGTTAAGAGATGTTGGTTCATCTAGCACAAAGTGAACAGGGTGCAAGGAGAAACGGTTACTCTGGTTTTTCAATCTGTTTCCTAGTTGCGGTTTGAATTTCCTGTAGTTGTCACCTTAAAACAGAGTTGGAGCTAGTACTTCCCCATTTATATGTATGGAGTGGAGTTGGCAACTGAAAAGGAAATTTGTGTTCCCAAAAAGCTTGGTTAAGGACGGCTTTCAGACACAATTATCTCTGAGAACTGAGCACGTGAAGAGACGTTCGTTCATATAGCACCAAGGGAACGGGATTCAGAAGAAAGTTTACTCTGGTTTCTCAGTCTATTTCCTAGTGCCTGTTAGAAGTTCCTGCAGTTTTTAGTGTAAAACCGTGTTGGAGCTTGTACCTCCCGATATACCTGTATGGAGTGGAATTTGCAACTGAATAGAAACTTTGTGTTCCCAACAAGCTAGGTGAAGGAAGGCTTTCACACACACTTATCTCTCAGATCTCAGCATGTAGAGAGACGTTCGTTCATTTAGCACCAAGGGAACGGTTGCAGGAGAAAAGTTTACTCTGATTTCTTGGTCTGTTTCCAAGTGCCGGTTTTAAGTACATGCAGTTTTCACTGTAAAACCGAGTTGGAGCTAGTACCTCCCCATATATATGCATGGAGTGGAGTTTGCAACTGAAAAGAAACATTGTGTTCCCAACAAGATAGGTGAAGGACGGCTTTCACACACACTTATCAATCAGAACTGAGCATGTGAAGAGACGTTCGTTCATCTAGCAACAAGGGAACGGGTTGCAGGAGGAACTTTAACTCTAGTTTCTCATTCTGTTTCCTAGAGCCGTTTTGATGTTCCTGCAGTTATCACTGTAAAACCGAGTTGGAGCTAGAACCTCCCCATATATATGCATGGAGTGGAGTTTGCAACTGAAAAGAAACACTGTGTTCCCAACAACATAGGTGAAGGTCGGCTTTCACACACACTTATCTCTCAGAACTGAGCATGTGAAGAGACGTTCGTTCATCTAGCACCAAGGGAATGGGTTGCAGGATAAACTTTATCTCTAGTTTCTCAGACTGTTTCTAGTGCCGTTTTGATGTTCCTGCAGTTATCACTGTATAACCGAGTTGGAGCTAGAACCTCCCCATATACATGTATGGAGCTCAGTTTGCAACTGAAAAGAAACTTTGTGATCCCAACAAGCTAGGTGAAGTACGGCTTAAACCCACAATTATCTTTCAGAACTGAACATGTGGAGAGACGTTCGTTCATCTAGCACAAATGGAATGGGTTGCAGGAGATACTTTAACTCTGGTTTCTCAGACTGTTTCCTAGTGCCGGTTTGAATTTCCTGCAGTTTTCACTGCAAAACCGAGTTGGAGCTAGTACCTCCCCATATATATGTATGGAGTGGAGTTGGCAACTGTAAAGGAAATTTGTGTTCCAAACAAGCATGGTGAAGGACGGCTTTCACATACACTTATCTCTCAGAACTGAGCATGTGGAGAAACGTTCGTTCATCAAGCACCAAGGGAACGGGTTGCAGGAGAAACTATTACTATGCTTTCTCAGTCTGTTTCTTAGTGCCGGTTTGAAGTTCCTGCAGTTTTCACTGTAAAACCGAGTTGGAGCTTGTACCTCCCCATATATATGTATGGAATGGAGTTGGCAACTGAAAAGAAACTTTGTTTTCCCAACAAGATAGTTGAAGGACGGCTTTAACACAAACTTAAATCTCTGAACTGAGCACGTGGAGAGACGTTCTTCATCTAGCACAAAGGGAACGGGTTGCAGATAATTTTACTCTGGTTTCTCAGTCTGTTTCCTAGTGCCGGTGTGAAGTTCCTGCTCTTTTCACTGTAAAACCGAGTTGGAGCTAGTACCTCCCAATATGTATGTGTATGGAGTTGTGGTTGCAATTGAAAAGGAACTTTGCTTTCCCAACAAGCTAGGTGAAGGACGGCTTTCACACACTACTATCTCTCAGAACTGAGCATGTGGAGAGACTTTCGTTCATCTAGCACCAAGGGAACGGGTTGAAGGAGAAACTTTTACTCTGGTTTCTCAGTCTGTTTTCTAGTGCCGGTTTGAAGTTCCTGCTCTTTTCACTGGAAAACCGAGTTGGAGCTTGAACCTACCCATATATATGTATGGAATGGAGTTTGAAACTGAAAAGAAACTTTGTGATTCCAAAAAGCTAGGTGAAGGACGGCTTTCACCCACACTTATCTTTAAGAACTGAGCATGGGGAGAGAAGTTCGTTCATCTAGCACCAAGGGAACGGGTTGCAGGGGAAAGTTTTACTCTAGATTCTCAGTCTGTTTTCTAGTGCCGGTTTGAAGTTCCTGCAGTTTTCACTGTAAGATCAAGTTGGAGCTAGTACCTCCCCATGTATATTCATGGAGGGGAGTTTGCAAAATAAAAGAAATTTTGTGTTCCCAACAAGCTATTTTAAGGTCGGCTTTCACAGACTTTTATCACTGAGAACTGCGCATGTGGAGAGACGTTCGTTCATATAGCACCAGGGGAACGGGATTCAGAAGAAACTTACTCTGGTTTCTCAGTCTGTTTCCTAGTGCCGGTTTGAAGTTCCTGCAGTTTTCACGGTAAAACCGAGTTTGAGCTAGTATCTACCCATATATATTCATGGAGTGGAGTTTGCAACTGAAAAGAAACATTGTGTTCCCAACAAGACAGGTGAGGGACGGCTTTCACACACACTTATCTCTCAGAACTGAGCATGTGGAGAGACGTTCGTTCATCTAGCACAAAGGGAACGGGTTGCAGATAATTTTACTCTGGTTTCTCAGTCTGTTTCCTAGTGCCGGTGTGAAGTTCCTGCTCTTTTCACTGTAAAACGGAGTTGGAGCTAGATCATCCCCATATATATGTATGGAATGGAGTTTGCGACTGAAAAGAAAGTTTGTGATCCCAACAAGCTTGGTGAAGGACGGCTTTCACACACACTTATCTCTCAGAACTGAGCATGTGGAGAGACGTTCGTTCATATAGCAACAAGGGAACCGGATTAAGATGAAACTTTTACTCTGCTTTCTATTTCTGTTTCCTACTGCTGGTTTGAATTTCTTCCAGTTTTCTGTGTAAAACCGAGTTGGAGATAGTTCCTCCCAATATATATGTATGGAGTTGAGTTTGCAACAGAAAAGAAACTTTGTGTTCCCAACAAGCTAGGTTATGGACGGTTTTCAAACACACTTATCACTGAGAACTGAGCATGTGGAGAGACGTTCATTCATTGAGCACCAAATGAATGGTTTTCAGGAGATACTTTTACTCTGGGTTCTCAGTCTGTTTCCTAGTGCCGGTTTGAAGTTCCTGCAGTTTTCACTATAAAACAGATTTGGAGCTAGTACGTCCCCATATATATATATGGAGTGGAGTTGGCACCTGAAAAAATACTTTGTGTTCCCAACAAGCTTGGTGAAGGACGGCTTTCACACACAATTATCTCTCAGAACTGAGCATGTTAAGAGACGTTCGTTCATCTAGCACAAAGGGAACGGGTTGCAGGAGGAACTTTAACTCTAGATTTTCAGTCTGTTTCCTAGAGCCGTTTTGATGTTCCTGCAGTTTTCACTGTAAAATCGAGTTGGAGCTTGAACCTCCCCATATACATGTATGGAGCTCAGTTTGCAACTGAAAAGAAACTTTGTGATTCCAACAAGCTAGGTGAAGTACGGCTTTCACCGACACTTATCTCTCAGAACTGAGCATGTGGAGAGAAATTCGTTCATCTAGCTCCAAGGAACAGGTTGCAGGACGAACTTTTACTCTAGTTTCTCAGTCTGTTTCCTAGTGCCGTTTTGATGTTCCTGCAGTTTTCACTGTAAAACCGAGTTGGAGCTAGAACCTCCCCATATACATGTATGGAGCTCAGTTTGCAACTGAAAAGAAACTTTGTGATCCCAACAAGCTATGTGAGGGACGGCTTTCACACACACTTACCTCTCAGAACTGGGCATGTGGAGAGACGTTCGTTCATCTAGTACCAATGGAACGGTTTGCAGGAGAAATTTTTCTCTGGATTCGCAGTCTGTTTGGTAGTGCCGGATTGATGTTCCTGCAGTTTTCACTGTAAAACCGAGTTGGAGCTAGAACCTCCCCATATATATGTATGGATCTGAGTTTGCAACTGAAAAGAAACTTAGCTTTCCTAACAAGCTAGGTGAAGGACGGATTTCATACACACTTATCTCTCAGAACTGAGCATGTGGAGAGATGATCGTTCATCTAGCACAAAAGAATGGGATGCAAGAGAAACTTTAACTCTGGTTTCTCAGTCTGTTTCCTTGTGCTGGTTTGATGTTCCTGCAGTTTTCAGTATAAAACAGAGTTGGAGCAAGAACCTCCCCATATATATGTTTGAAATGGAGTTGGCAAGTGAAAAGAAAGTTTGTGATCCCAACAAGCTTGGTGAAGGACGGCTTTCACACACACTTATCTCTGAGAACTGAGCATGTGGAGAGACGTTCGTTCATCTATCAGTAAGGGAACGGTTTGTAGGAGTAACTTTTACTCTCGTTTCTCAGTCTGTTTCCTACTGCCGGTTTGAAATTCCTGCAGTTTTCACTTTAAAACCGAGTTGGAGCATGTACCACCCATATATATGTATGGAATTGAGTTTGCAACTGAATAGAAACTTTGTGTTCCCAACAAGCTAGGTGAATGAAGGCTTTCACACACACTTGTCTCTCAGAACTCAGAATGTAGAGAGACGTTCGTTCATTTAGCACCAAGGGAACAGGTTGTAGGAGAAACTTTTACTCTGATTTCTCGATCTGTTTCCAGTGCCGGTTTTAAGTTCCTGCAATTTTCACTGTAAAACCGAGTTGGAACTTGTACCACCCATATATATGTATGGAGTGGAGTTTGCAACTGAAAAGAAACTTTGCTTTCCCAAAAAGCTTGGTGAAGGACGGCTTTCACACACACTTACCTCTCAGAATTGGGCATGTGGAGAGACGTTCGTACGTCTAGTACCAAGGGAACGGTTTGCTGGAGAAACTTTTCTCTGGATTCGCAGTCTGTTACTAGTGCCGGTTTGATGTTCCTGCAGTTTTCACTGTAAAGAGAGTTGTAGCTAAAACCTCCCAGTATACATGTATGGAGTGGAGTTTGTAACTGAAATGAAACTTTGTGATCCCAACAAGCTAGGTGAAGGACGGCTTTCACCCACACTTATCTTTAAGAACTGAGCATGGGGAGAGAAGTTCGTTCATCTAGCACCAAGGGAACGGGTTGCAGGAGAAAGTTTTACTCTGGATTCTCAGTCTGTTTTCCAGTGCCGGTTTGAAGTTCCTGCAGTTTTCACTGTAAGTTCAATTTGGAGCTAGTACCTCCCCATATATATTCATGGAGGGGTGTTTGCAAAAGAAAAGAAACTTTGTGTTCCCAACAAGCTATGTTAAGGACGGCTTTCACACACATTTATCTCCGAGAACTGCGCATGTGGAGAGACGTTCGTTCATATAGCACCAAAGAAACGGGATTCAGAAGAAACTTTACTCTGGTTTCTCAGTCCGTTTCCTAGTGCCGGTTTGAAGTTCCTGCAGTTTTCACCGTAAAACCGAGTTTGAGCTAGTATCTACCCATATATATTCATGGAGTGGGGTTTGCAACTGAAAAGAATCATTGTGTTCCCAACAAGACAGGTGAGGGACGGCTTTCACACACACTTATCTCTCAGAACTGAGCATGTGGAGAGACGTTCGTTCATATAGCAACAAGGGAACCGGATTAAGATGAAACTTTTACTCTGCTTTCTCATTCTGTTTCCTACTGCTGGTTTGAATTTCTTCCAGTTTTCCGTGTAAAACCGAGTTGGAGATAGTTCCACCCAATATATATGTATGGAGTTGAGTTTGCAACAGAAAAGAAACTTTGTGTTCCCAACAAGCTAGGTTATGGACGGTTTTCAAACACACTTATCACTGAGAACTGAGCATGTGGAGAGACGTTCATTCATTGAGCAACTAATGAATGCTTTTCAGGAGATTCTTTTACTGTGGGTTCTCAGTCTGTTTCCTAGTGCCGGTTTGAAGTTCCTGCAGTTTTCACTATAAAACAGATTTGGAGCTAGTACGTCCCCATATATATGTATGGAGTGGAGTTGGCAACTGAAAAAATACTTTGTGTTCCCAACAAGCTTGGTGAAGGACGGCTTTCACACACAATTATCTCTCAGAACTGAGCATGTGAAGAGACATTCGTTCATCTAGCACAAAGGGAACGGGTTGCAGGAGGAACTTTAACTCTAGATTCTCAGTCTGTTTCCTAGAGCCGTTTTGATGTTCCTCCAGTTTTCACTGTAAAACCGAGTTGGAGCTAGAACCTCCCCATATACATGTATGGAGCTCAGTTTGCAACTGAAAAGAAACTTTGTGATCCCAACAAGCTAGGTGAAGTACGGCTTTCACCGACACTTATCTCTCAGAACTGAGCATGTGGAGAGAAATTCGTTCATCTAGCACCAAGGAACAGGTTGCAGGACGAACTTTTACTCTAGTTTCTCAGTCTGTTTCCTAGTGCCGTTTTGATGTTCCTGCAGTTTTCACTGTAAAACCGAGTTGGAGCTAGAACCTCCCCATATACTTGTATGGATCTCAGTTTGCAACTGAAAAGAAACTTTGTGATCCCAACAAGCTATGTGAGGGACGGCTTTCACACACACTTACCTCTCAGAACTGGGCATGTGGAGAGACGTTCGTGCATCTAGTACCAATGGAACGGTTTGCAGGAGAAACTTTTCTCTGGATTCGCAGTCTGTTTGGTAGTGCCGGATTGATGTTCCTGCAGTTTTCACTGTAAAACCGAGTTGGAGCTAGAACCTCCCCATATATATGTATGGAGCTGAGTTTGCAACTGAAAAGAAACTTAGCTTTCCCAACAAGCTAGGTGAAGGACGGATTTCACACACACTTATCTCTCAGAACTGAGCATGTGGAGAAATGATCGTTCATCTAGCACCATGGGAACGTGTTGCAGGAGAATCTTTTCTCTGTTTTCTCAGTCTGTTTCCAAGTCCCGGTTTGAAGTTCCTGCAGTTTTCACCGTAAAACCGATTTTGAGCCAGTATCTACCCATATATATCAATGGATTAGAGTTTGCAACTTAAAAGAAACATTGTGTTCCCAACAAGATATGTGAAGGACGGCTTTCACACACACTTATCTCTCAGAACTGAGTATGTGGAGAGACGTTCGTTCATCTAGCACCAAGGGAAAGTGTTGCAGGAGGAACTTTTACTGTAGTTTTTCAGTCGGTTTCCTTGTGGCGGTTTGAAGTTCCTGCTCTTTTCACTGCAAAACCGAGTGGGAGCTAGAACCTCCCCGTACATATGTATGGACTGGATTTTGCAACTGTAAAGAAACTTTGTGTTCCCAACCAGCTAGGTGAATGACAGCTTTCACACCCACTTATCTCTGAGATCTGAGCATGTGGAGAGAATTTCGTTCATGTAGCACCAAGGGAAGAGGTTGCAGGAGAAAGTTTTACTCTGGTTTCTCAGTCTGCTTCCTTGTGCTGGTTTGAATTTCTTGTAGTTCTCATGGTAAAACCGAGTTGGAGCTAGTACCTCACCATATATATTTATGGAGCTGAGTTTGCAACTGAAAAGAAACTTTGTGTTCCCAACAAGCTAGGTGAAGGAAGGTTTTCACTCCCACTTATTTCTCAGAACTGAGCAAGTGTAGAGACGTTCGTTCATCTTGCACCAATGGATTGGTTTGCAGGATAAACTTTCACTGTGTGTTCTCTGTCTGTTTCCTAGTGCTGGTTTGAAGTTCCTGCAGTTTTCACCGTAAAACTGAGTTTGAGCCAGTATCTACCCATATATATTCATGGATTGGGGTTTGAATCTTAAAAGAAAGATTGTGTTCCCAACACGATATGTGAAGGACGGCTTTCACACACACTTATCTCTTAGAATTGAGCATGTGGAGAGACTTTCGTTCATATAGCAACAAGGGATCCGGATTCAGAAGAAACATTTACTCTGGTTTCTCAGTCTGTATTCTAGTGCCGGTTTGAAGTTCCTGCAGTTTTTAGTGTAAAACCGAGTTGGAGCTTGTACCTCCCCATATATATGTATGGAGTTGAGTTTGCAACTGAAAAGAAACTTTGTGTTCCCAACAAGCTAGGTGAAGGAAGGCTTTCACTCACAATTATATCTCAGAACTCAGCACGTAGAGAGACGTTCGTTCATCTAGTACGAAGAGAATTGTTTGCTGGAGAATCTTTCACTCTGTGTTCTCAGTCTGTTTCCTAGTGCCGGTTTGAAGTTCCTGTAGTTGTCACAGTAAAACCGAGTTGGAGCTAGAACCTCCCTTTATATATGTATGGAGTTGAGTTTGCAACAGAATACAAAATTTGTGTTCCCAACATGCTAGGTGATGGACGGCTTTCACACACACTTATCTCTCAGAACTGAGCATTTGGAGAGACATTTGTTCATATAGCACCAATGGAACGGGATTCAGAAGAAACTTTACTCTGGTTTCTCAGTCCGTTTCCTTGTACCGGTTTGAAGTTCCTGCAGTTTTCACCGTAAAACCGAGTTTGAGCTTGTATGTACCCATATATATTCATGGAGTGGAGTTTGCAACTGAAAAGAAACATTGTGTTCCCAAGAAGACAGGTGAAGGACGGCTTTCACCCACACTTATCTCTGAGAACTGAGTATGTGGAGAGACGTTCGTTCATCTAGCACCAAGGGAACGGGTTGCAGGATGAACTTTAACTCTAGTTTCTCAGTCTATTTCCTAGTGCCGTTTTGAAGTTCTTGCTGTTTTCACTGTAAAACCGAGTTGGAGCTAGAACCTCCCCATATATATTTATGGAATGGAGTTTGCAGCTGAAAAGAAATTTGTGATCCCTACAATCTAGGTGAAGGGCGGCTTTCACAAACACTTATCTCTCAGAACGGAGCATGTGGAGAGACGTTCGTTCATATAGCTACAAGGGAACTGGATTCAGAAGAATCTTTTACTCTGGGTTCTCTTTCTGTTTCCTAGTTCCGGTGTGAAGTTCCTGCAGTTTTCACAGTAAAACAGAGTTTGAGCTAGTATCTACCCATATATATTCATGGAGAAGAATTTGCAACTGAAAAGAAACTTTGTGGTCCCAACATGCTAAGTGAAGGACAGCTTTCACACACACTTATCTCTCAGAACTGAGCATGTGGAGAGAGTTTCGTTCATATAGCAACAAGGGAACCAGATTCAGAAGAAACTTTTACTCTACTTTCTCTGTCTGTTTCCTACTGCCGGTTTGAAGTTCCTGCAGTTTTCACTGTAAAACCGACTTGGAGGTACAACCTCCCCATATATATGTATGGAGTGGTGTTTGCAACTGAAAGAAAATTTGTTTCCCAACAAGGTAGGTGAAGGAAGGCTTTCACACACACTTATCCCTCAGAACTGAACATGTGGAGAGACGTTCGTTCATCTAGCACCAAGGGAACCGGATTCAGAAGAAACTTTTACTCTGGTTTCTCAGTCTGTTTCCTAGGCCGATTTGAAGTTCCTGCAGTTTTTAATGTAAAACCGAGTTTGAGCTTGTACCTCCCCATATATATGTATGGAATGGAGTTTGCAACTGAAAGGAAACTTTGTGTTCCCAACAAGCAAGGTGAAGGAAGGCTTTCACTCACAATTATATCTCAGAACTCAGCACGTAGAGAGACGTTCGTTCATCTAGTACGAAGAGAATTGTTTGCTGGAGAATCTTTCACTCTGTGTTCTCAGTCTGTTTCCTAGTGCCGGTTTGAAGTTCCTGTAGTTGTCACAGTAAAACCGAGTTGGAGCTAGAACCTCCCTTTATATATGTATGGAGTTGAGTTTGCAACAGAATACAAAATTTGTGTTCCCAACATGCTAGGTGATGGACGGCTTTCACACACACTTATCTCTCAGAACTGAGCATTTGGAGAGACATTTGTTCATATAGCACCAATGGAACGGGATTCAGAAGAAACTTTACTCTGGTTTCTCAGTCCGTTTCCTTGTACCGGTTTGAAGTTCCTGCAGTTTTCACCGTAAAACCGAGTTTGAGCTTGTATGTACCCATATATATTCATGGAGTGGAGTTTGCAACTGAAAAGAAACATTGTGTTCCCAAGAAGACAGGTGAAGGACGGCTTTCACCCACACTTATCTCTGAGAACTGAGTATGTGGAGAGACGTTCGTTCATCTAGCACCAAGGGAACGGGTTGCAGGATGAACTTTAACTCTAGTTTCTCAGTCTATTTCCTAGTGCCGTTTTGAAGTTCTTGCTGTTTTCACTGTAAAACCGAGTTGGAGCTAGAACCTCCCCATATATATTTATGGAATGGAGTTTGCAGCTGAAAAGAAATTTGTGATCCCTACAATCTAGGTGAAGGGCGGCTTTCACAAACACTTATCTCTCAGAACGGAGCATGTGGAGAAACGTTCGTTCATATAGCTACAAGGGAACTGGATTCAGAAGAATCTTTTACTCTGGGTTCTCTTTCTGTTTCCTAGTTCCGGTATGAAGTTCCTGCAGTTTTCACAGTAAAACAGAGTTTGAGCTAGTATCTACCCATATATATTCATGGAGAAGAATTTGCAACTGAAAAGAAACTTTGTGGTCCCAACATGCTAAGTGAAGGACAGCTTTCACACACACTTATCTCTCAGAACTGAGCATGTGGAGAGAGTTTCGTTCATATAGCAACAAGGGAACCAGATTCAGAAGAAACTTTTACTCTACTTTCTCTGTCTGTTTCCTACTGCCGGTTTGAAGTTCCTGCAGTTTTCACTGTAAAACCGACTTGGAGGTACAACCTCCCCATATATATGTATGGAGTGGTGTTTGCAACTGAAAGAAAATTTGTTTCCCAACAAGGTAGGTGAAGGAAGGCTTTCACACACACTTATCCCTCAGAACTGAACATGTGGAGAGACGTTCGTTCATCTAGCACCAAGGGAACCGGATTCAGAAGAAACTTTTACTCTGGTTTCTCAGTCTGTTTCCTAGGCCGATTTGAAGTTCCTGCAGTTTTTAATGTAAAACCGAGTTTGAGCTTGTACCTCCCCATATATATGTATGGAATGGAGTTTGCAACTGAAAGGAAACTTTGTGTTCCCAACAAGCAAGGTGAAGGAAGGCTTTCACTCACAATTATATCTCAGAACTCAGCACGTAGAGAGACGTTCGTTCATTTAATACCAAGGGAACATTTTGTAGGAGTAACTTTTACTCTGAATTCTCGGTCTGTTTCCAAGTGCCGGTTTTATGTTCCTGCAGTTTTCACTGTAAAACCGAGTTGGAGCTAGTACCTCTCCATATATATATATGGAGTGGAGTTTGCACCTGAAAAGGAACTTTGCTTTCCCAACAAGCTATGTGAATGACGGCTTTCTGAAACAATTATCTCTGAGAACTAAGCACGTGGAGAGACGTTCGTTCATCTAGCACCAAGGGAACGGGTTGCAGGTGGAAATTTTAATGTAGTTTCTCAGTCTGTTTCCTAGTGCCGGTTTGAAGTTCCTGCTTTTTTCACTGTAAAAGCGAGTTGGAGCTTGTACCTCCCATATATATGTATGGATTGGAGTTTGCAACTGAATAGAAACTTTGTATTCCCAACAAGCTAGGTGAAGGAAGGCTTTCACACACACTTATCTCTCAGAACTCAGAATGTAGAGAGACGTTCGTTCATTTAGCACCAAGGGAACGGGTTGTAGGAGAAACTTTTACTATGATTTCTCGGTCTGTCTCCAGTGCTTTTTTAAGTTCCTGCAGTTTTCACTGAAAAACCGAGTTGGAGCTAGTACTCCAAATATATATATGTATGGAGTGGAGTTTGCAACTGAATAGAAACTTTGCTTTCCAAACAAGCTAGGAGAAGGACGGCTTTCACACACACTTACCTCTCAGAATTGGGCATGTGGAGAGACTTTCGTTCAACTACTACCAAGGGAACGGTTTGCAGGGGAAACTTTTCTCTGGATTCGCAGTCTTTTTGCTAGTGCCGGTTTGATGTTCCTGCAGTTTTCACTGTAAAACCGAATTGTAACTAAAACCTCCCCATATACATTTATGGGGTGGAGTTTGCAAATCAAAAGAAAGTTTGTGATCCCAACAAGCTAGATGAAGGGCGGCTTTCACCCACACTTATCTCTGAGAACTGAGCATGGGGAGAGATGTTCATTCATCTAGCACCAAGGGAACGGTTTGCAGGAGAAACTTACACTCTGTGTTCTCAGTGTGTTTCCTAGTGCCGTTTTGAAGTTCCTGTAGTTGTCACAGTAAATCCGAGTTGGAGCTAGTACCTCCTCATATATATGTATGGAGTTGAGTTTGCAACAGAAAAGAAACTTTGTGTTCCCAACAAGCTAAGTGAAGGAAGGTTTTCACTCCCACTTATTTCTCCGAACTGAGCAAGTGTAGAGACGTTCGTTCATCTTGCACCAAGGGTTTGGTTTGCAAGAGAAACTTTCATTCATTGTTATCAGTCTGTTTCCTAGTGCCAGTTTGAAGTTCCTGCAGTTTTCACCGAAAAACAGAGTTTGAGCCAGTATCTACCCATATATATTCATGAATTGGAGTTTGCAACTTAAAAGAAACATTGTGTTCCCAACACGATATGTGAAGGACGGCTTTCACACACACTTATCTCTCAGAACTGAGCATGTGGAGAGGCTTTCATTCATCTAGCACCAAGGGAATGGGTTGCAGGAGGAACTTTTACTCTAGTTTCTCAGTCTGTTTCCTAGTGCCAGTTTGAAGTTCCTGCTGTTTTCACTGTAAAACCGAGTTGGAGCTAGACCCTCCCCATATATGTGTATGGACTGGATTTTGCAACTGTAAAGAAACTTTTTGTTCCCAACAATCTAGGTGAAGTACGGCTTTAACACACACTTATCTCTCAGAACTGAGCATGTGGAGAGACGTTCGTTCATATAGCAACAAGGGAACCAGATTCAGAAGAAACTTTTACTCTGGTTTCTCAGTGTATTTCCTAGTGCCGTTTTGAAGTTCCTGCATTTTTTAGTGTAAAACCGAGTTGGAGCTTGTACCTCCCATATATATGTATGGAGTTGAGTTTGCAACTGAAAAGAAACTTTGTTTTCCCAACAAGCTAGGTGAAGGAAGGCTTTCACACACACTTATATCTCAGAACGCAGCTTGTAGAGAGACGTTCGTTCATCTCGTACCAAGGGAACGGTTTGCAGGGAAACTTTCACTCTGTGTTCTCAGTCTGTTTCCTAGTGCCGGTTTGAAGTTCCTGTAGTTGTCACAGTAAAACCGAGTTGGAGCTAGAACCTCCCCATATATATGTATGGAGTTGAGTTTGCAACAGAAAACAAACTTTGTGTTCCCAACATGCTAGGTGATGGAAGGCTTTCACACAAACTTATCTCTCAGAACTGAGCATGTGGAGAGACATTCGTTCATATAGCACCAAGGGAACTGGATTCAGAAGAAACTTTACTCTGGTTTCTCAGTCTGTTTCCTAGTTCCGGTATGAAGTTCCTGCAGTTTTCACCGTAATACCGAGTTTGAGCTTGTATCTACCCATATATATTCATGGAGTAGAATTTGCAAATGAAAAGAAATTTTGTGATCCCAACATGCTAAGTGAAGGACGGCTTTCACACACACTTATCTCTCAGAACTGAGCATGTGGAGAGAGTTTCGTTCATATAGCAACAAGGAAACCAGATTCAGAAGAAACTTTTACTCTGCTTTCTCTGTCTGTTTCCTACTGCCGGTTTGAAGTTCCGGCAGTTTTCTCTGTAAAACCGAGTTGGAGCTTGTACCTCCCATATATATGTATGAATTGGAGTTTGCAACTGAATAGAAACTTTGTGTTCCCAACAAGCTAGGTGAAGGGAGGCTTTCACACACACTTATCTCTCAGAACTCAGAATGTAGAGAGACGTTCGTTCATTTAGCACCAACGGAACGGGTTGTAGGAGAAACTTTTACTATGATTTCTCGGTCTGTCTCCAGTGCCAGTTTTAAGTTCCTGCAGTTTTCACTGAAAAACCGAGTTGGAGCTAGTACTCCAAATATATATATGTATGGAGTGGAGTTTGCAACTGAATAGAAACTTTGCTTTCCCAACAAGCTAGGAGAAGGACGGCTTTCACACACACTTACCTCTCAGAATTGGGCATGTGGAGAGACTTTCGTTCATCTAGTACCAAGGGAAAGGTTTGCAGGGGAAACTTTTCTCTGGATTCGCAGTCTGTTTGCTAGTGCCGGTTTGATATTCCTGCAGTTTTCACTGTAAAACCGAATTGTAACTAAAACCTCCCCGTATACATGTATGGGGTGTTGTTTGTAACTGAAAAGAAACTTTGTGATCCCAACAAGCTGGATGAAGGACGGCTTTCACCCACACTTATCTCTGAGAACTGAGCATGTGGAGAGATGTTCGTTCATCTAGCACCAAGGGAACGGGTTGCAGGAGAAAGTTTTACTCTGGATTTTCAGTCTGTTTCCTAGTGCCTGTTTGAATTTCCTGCAGTTTTCACTGTAAAACCGAGTTGGAGTTTGTAACTCCCATATATATGTAAGGAGTGGAATTTGCAACTGAAAAGAAACTTTGTGATCCCAACAATATAGGTGAAGGACTGCTTTCAGACACAGTTATCTCTCAGAACGGAGCATGTGGAGAGACTTTCGTTCATGTAGCACCAAGGGAACAGGATGCAGGAGAAAATTTCACTCTGGTTTCTCATTCTGTTTCCTAGTGCCGGTTTGAAGTTCCTGCAGTTTTCACTGTAAAACCGTGTTGGAGTTACAACCTCCCCATATATATGTATGGAGTGGAGTTTGCAAATGAAAAGAAACTTTGTTTCCCAACAAGGTTGCTGAAGGACGGCTTTCACACACACTTATCTCTCAGAACTGAGCATGTGGAGAGACATTCGTTCATATAGCAACAAGGGAACCGGATTCAGAAGAAACTTTTACTCTGGTTTATCAATATGTTTCCTAGTGCCGCTTAGAATTTCCTGCAGTTTTCACCGTAAAACCGAGTTTGAGCTTGTATGTACCCATATATGTGCATGGAGTGTAGTTTGATATAGAAAAGAAACATTGTGTTCACAACAAGATATGTTAAGGACGGCTTTCACACACACTTATCTCTCAGAAGTGAGCATGTGGAGAGACGTTCGTTCATCTAGCACCAAGGGAACGTGTTGCAGGAGAAACTTTTACTCTAGTTTCTCAGTCTGTTTCCTAGTGCCGGTTTGAAGTTCCTGCAGTTTTCACGGTAAAACCGAGTTGGAGCTTGTACCTCCCATATATTTGTATGGATTGGAGTTTGCAACTGAATAGAATTTTTGTGTTCCCAACAAGCTAGGTGAAGGAAGGCTTTCACACACACTTATCCCTCAGAACTCAGAATGTAGAGAGACGTTCGTTCATCTAGTACCAAGGGAAATGTTTGCAGGAAAATTTTTCGCTCTGTGTTCTCAGTCTGTTTCCTAATGCCGGTTTGATGTTCCTGTAGTTGTCACAGTAAAACCGAGTTGGAGCTAGTACCTTCCAATATATATGTATGGAGTTGAGTTTGCAACAGAAAAGAAACTTTCTGTTCCCAACAAGGTAGGTGAAGGACGGCTTTCACACACATTTATCTCTGAGAACTGAGCATGTGGAGAGACGTTCGTTCATATAGCAACAAGTGAACGGGATTCAGAAGAAACTTTACTCTGGTTACTCAGTGTATTTCCTAGTGCCGGTTTGAAGTCCCTACAGTTTTCACCGTAAAACTGAGTTTGAGCTAGTATCTACCCATATATATTCATGGATTGGAGTTTGCAACTTAAAAGAAACATTGTGTTCCCAACAAGATAGGTGAAGGACGGCTTTCTCACACACTTATCTCTCAGAACTGAGCATGTGGAGAGACTTTCATTCATCTAGCACCAAGAGAACGGGTTGCAGGAGGAACTTTTACTCTAGTTTCTCAGTCTGTTTCCTAGTGCCGGTTTGAAGTTCCTGCTGTTTTCACTGTAAAACCGAGTTGGAGCTAGACCCTCCCCGTATATGTGTATGGACTGGATTTTGCAACTGTAAAGAAACTTTTTGTTCCCAACAATCTAGGTGAAGTACGGCTTTAACACACACTTATCTCTCAGAACTGAGCATGTGGAGAGACGTTCGTTCATATAGCAACAAGGGAACCGGATTTAGAAGAAACCTTTACTCTGGTTTCTCAGTGTATTTCCTAGTGCCGTTTTGAAGTTCCTGCATTTTTTAGTGTAAAACCGAGTTGGAGCTTGTACCTCCCATATATATGTATGGAGTTGAGTTTGCAACTGAAAAGAAACTTTGTGTTCCCAACAAGCTAGGTGAAGGAAGGCTTTCACACACACTTATATCTCAGAACGCAGCTTGTAGAGAGACGTTCGTTCATCTCGTACGAAGGGAACGGTTTGCAGGGAAACTTTCACTCTGTGTTCTCAGTCTGTTTCCTAGTGCCGGTTTGAAGTTCCTGTAGTTGTCACAGTAAAACCGAGTTGGAGCTAGAACCTCCCCATATATATGTATGGAGTTGAGTTTGCAACAGAAAACAAACTTTGTGTTCCCAACATGCTAGGTGATGGAAGGCTTTCACACAAACTTATCTCTCAGAACTGAGCATGTGGAGAGACATTCGTTCATATAGCACCAAGGGAACTGGATTCAGAAGAAACTTTACTCTGGTTTCTCAGTCTGTTTCCTAGTTCCGGTATGAAGTTCCTGCAGTTTTCACCGTAAAACCGAGTTTGAGCTTGTATCTACCCATATATATTCATGGAGTAGAATTTGCAACTGAAAAGAAATTTTGTGATCCCAACATGCTAAGTGAAGGACGGCTTTCACACACACTTATCTCTCAGAACTGAGCATGTGGAGAGAGTTTCGTTCATATAGCAGCAAGGAAACCAGATTCAGAAGAAACTTTTACTCTGCTTTCTCTGTCTGTTTCCTACTGCCGGTTTGAAGTTCCGGCAGTTTTCTCTGTAAAACCGAGTTGGAGCTTGTACACCCCATATATATGTATGGATTGGAGTTTGCAACTGAATAGAAACTTTGTGTTCCCAACAAGCTAGGTGAAGGAAGGCTTTCACACACACTTATCTCTCAGAACTGAGCATGTGGAGAGAGTTTCGTTCATATAGCAACAAGGAAACCAGATTCAGAAGAAACTTTTACTCTGCTTTCTCTGTCTGTTTCCTACTGCCGGTTTGAAGTTCCGGCAGTTTTCTCTGTAAAACCGAGTTGGAGCTTGTACACCCCATATATATGTATGGATTGGAGTTTGCAACTGAATAGAAACTTTGTGTTCCCAACTAGCTAGGTGAAGGAAGGCTTTCACACACACTTATCTCTCAGAACTCAGAATGTAGAGAGACGTTCGTTCATTTAGCACCAAGGGAACGGGTTGTAGGAGAAACTTTTACTATGATTTCTCGGTCTGTCTCCAGTGCCAGTTTTAAGTTCCTGCAGTTTTCACTGAAAAACCGAGTTGGAGCTAGTACTCCAAATATATATATGTATGGAGTGGAGTTTGCAACTGAATAGAAACTTTGCTTTCCCAACAAGCTAGGAGAAGGACGGCTTTCACACACACTTACCTCTCAGAATTGGGCATGTGGAGAGACTTTCGTTCATCTAGTAATAAGGGAAAGGTTTGCAGGGGAAACTTTTCTCTGGATTCGCAGTCTGTTTGCTAGTGCCGGTTTGATGTTCCTGCAGTTTTCACTGTAAAACCGAATTGTAACTAAAACCTCCCCATATAAATGTATGGGGTGGAGTTTGCAACTGAAACGAAACTTTGTGATCCCAACAAGCTGGATGAAGGACGGCTTTCACCCACACTTATCTCTGAGAACTGAGCATGTGGAGAGATGTTCGTTCATCTAGCACCAAGGGAACGTGTTGCAGGAGAAAGTTTTACTCTGGATTTTCAGTCTGTTTCCTAGTGCCGGTTTGATGTTCCTGCAGTTTTCACTGTAAAACCGAGTTGGAGTTTGTAACTCCCATATATATGTAAGGAGTGGAATTTGCAACTGAAAAGAAACTTTGTGATCCCAACAATCTAGGTGAAGGATTGCTTTCAGACACAGTTATCTCTCAGAACGGAGCATGTGGAGAGACTTTCGTTCATGTAGCACCAAGGGAACGGGATGCAGGAGAAAATTTCACTCTGGTTTCTCATTCTGTTTCCTAGTGCCGGTTTGAAGTTCCTGCAGTTTTCACTGTAAAACCGTGTTGGAGGTACAACCTCCCCATATATATGTATGGAGTGGAGTTTGCAAATGAAAAGAAACTTTGTTTCCCAACAAGGTTGCTGAAGGACGGCTTTCACACTCACTTATCTCTCAGAACTGACCATGTGGAGAGACGTTCGTTCATTTAGCACCAAGGGAACGGGTAGCAGGAGGAACTTTTACCCTAGTTTCTCAATCTGTTTCCAAGTGCCGGTTTGAAGTTCCTGCTGTTTTCACTGTTAAACCGAGTTGGAGCTAGTACCTCCCCATAGATATATATGGAATGGAGTTTGCAACTGAAAATAAACTTTGTGATTCCAACAAGCTAGGTGAAGGACGGCTTTCACACACACTTATCTCTCAGAACTGAGCATTTGGAGAGACATTCGTTCATATAGCAACAAGGGAACCGGATTCAGAAGAAACTTTTACTCTGGTTTCTCAGTCTGTTTCCTAGTGCCGCTTTGAAGTTCCTGCAGTTTTCACCGTAAAACCGAGTTTGAGCTTGTATGTACCCATATATGTGCATGGAGTGTAGTTTGATATAGAAAAGAAACATTGTGTTCACAACAAGATATGTTAAGGACGGCTTTCACACACACTTATCTCTCAGAACTGAGCATGTGGAGAGACGTTCGTTCATCTATCAGTAAGGGAACGGGTTGCAGGAGGAACTTTTACTCTGGATTCTCAGTCTGTTTCCTAGTGCCGGTTTAAAGTTCCTGCTGTTTTCACTGTAAAACCGAGTTGGAGCTAGAACGTCCCCATATATATGTATGGAATGGAGTTTGCAACCGAAAAGAATGTTTGTGATCCCAACAAGCTTGGTGAAGGACGGCTTTCACACACACTTATCTCTCAGAACTTAGCATGTGGAGAGACGTTCGTTCATCTATCAGTAAGGGAACGGGTTGCAGGAGGAACTTTTACTCTGGATTCTCAGTCTGTTTCCTAGTGCCGGTTTGAAGTTCCTGCAGTTTTCACAGTAAAACCGAGTTGGAGCTTGTACCTCCCATATATTTGTATGGATTGGAGTTTGCAACTGAATAGAATTTTTGTGTTCCCAACAAGCTAGGTGAAGGAAGGCTTTCACACACACTTATCCCTCAGAACTCAGAATGTAGAGAGACGTTCGTTCATCTAGTACCAAGGGAAATGTTTGCAGGAAAATTTTTCAATCTGTGTTCTCAGTCTGTTTCCTAATGCCGGTTTGATGTTCCTGTAGTTGTCACAGTAAAACCGAGTTGGAGCTAGTACCTTCCAATATATATGTATGGAGTTGAGTTTGCAACAGAAAAGAAACTTTGTGTTCCCAACAAGGTAGGTGAAGGACGGCTTTCACACACATTTATCTCTGAGAACTGAGCATGTGGAGAGACGTTCGTTCATATAGCAACAAGGGAACCGGATTCAGAAGAAACTTTACTCTGGTTTCTCAGTGTATTTCCTAGTGCCGGTTTGAAGTCCTGCAGTTTTCACCGTAAAACTGAGTTTGAGCCAGTATCTACCCATATATATTCATGGATTGGAGTTTGCAACTTAAAAGAAACATTGTGTTCCCAACAAGGTAGGTGAAGGACGGCTTTCACACACACTTATCTCTCAGAACTGAGCATGTGGAGAGACTTTCATTCATCTAGCACCAAGGGAACGGGTTGCAGGAGGAACTTTTACTCTAGTTTCTCAGTCTGTTTCCTAGTGCCGGTTTGAAGTTCCTGCTGTTTTCACTGTAAAACCGAGTTGGAGCTAGACCCTCCCCGTATATGTGTATGGACTGGATTTTGCAACTCTAAAGAAACTTTTTGTTCCCAACAATCTAGTTGAAGTACGGCTTTAACACACACTTATCTCTCAGAACTGAGCATGTGGAGAGACGTTCGTTCATATAGCAACAAGGGAACCGGATTTAGAAGAAACCTTTACTCTGGTTTCTCAGTGTATTTCCTAGTGCCGTTTTGAAGTTCCTGCATTTTTTAGTGTAAAACCGAGTTGGAGCTTGTACCTCCCATATATATGTATGGAGTTGAGTTTGCAACTGAAAAGAAACTTTGTGTTCCCAACAAGCTAGCTGAAGGAAGGCTTTCACACACACTTATATCTCAGAACGCAGCTTGTAGAGAGACGTTCGTTCATCTCGTACCAAGGGAACGGTTTGCAGGGAAACTTTCACTCTGTGTTCTCAGTCTGTTTCCTAGTGCCGGTTTGAAGTTCCTGTAGTTGTCACAGTAAAACCGAGTTGGAGCTAGAACCTCCCCATATATATGTATGGAGTTGAGTTTGCAACAGAAAACAAACTTTGTGTTCCCAACATGCTAGGTGATGGAAGGCTTTCACACAAACTTATCTCTAAGAACTGAGCATGTGGAGAGACATTCGTTCATATAGCACCAAGGGAACTGGATTCAGAAGAAACTTTACTCTGGTTTCTCAGTCTGTTTCCTAGTTCCGGTATGAAGTTCCTGCAGTTTTCACCGTAAAACCGAGTTTGAGCTTGTATCTACCCATATATATTCATGGAGTAGAATTTGCAACTGAAAAGAAATTTTGTGATCCCAACATGCTAAGTGAAGGACGGCTTTCACACACACTTATCTCTCAGAACTGAGCATGTGGAGAGAGTTTCGTTCATATAGCAACAAGGAAACCAGATTCAGAAGAAACTTTTACTCTGCTTTCTCTGTCTGTTTCCTACTGCCGGTTTGAAGTTCCGGCAGTTTTCTCTGTAAAACCGAGTTGGAGCTTGTACACCCCATATATATGTATGGATTGGAGTTTGCAACTGAATAGAAACTTTGTGTTCCCAACTAGCTAGGTGAAGGAAGGCTTTCACACACACTTATCTCTCAGAACTCAGAATGTAGAGAGACGTTCGTTCATTTAGCACCAAGGGAACGGGTTGTAGGAGAAACTTTTACTATGATTTCTCGGTCTGTCTCCAGTGCCAGTTTTAAGTTCCTGCAGTTTTCACTGAAAAACCGAGTTGGAGCTAGTACTCCAAATATATATATGTATGGAGTGGAGTTTGCAACTGAATAGAAACTTTGCTTTCCCAACAAGCTAGGAGAAGGACGGCTTTCACACACACTTACCTCTCAGAATTGGGCATGTGGAGAGACTTTCGTTCATCTAGTAATAAGGGAAAGGTTTGCAGGGGAAACTTTTCTCTGGATTCGCAGTCTGTTTGCTAGTGCCGGTTTGATGTTCCTGCAGTTTTCATTGTAAAACCGAATTGTAACTAAAACCTCCCCATATACATGTATGGGGTGGAGTTTGCAACTGAAAAGAAACTTTGTGATTCCAACAAGCTAGGTGAAGGACGGCTTTCACACACACTTATCTCTCAGAACTGAGCATTTGGAGAGACATTAGTTCATATAGCAACAAGGGAACCGGATTCAGAAGAAACTTTTACTCTGGTTTCTCAGTCTGTTTCCTAGTGCCTCTTTGAAGTTCCTGCAGTTTTCACCGTAAAACCGAGTTTGAGCTTGTATGTACCCATATATGTGCATGGAGTGTAGTTTGTTATAGAAAAGAAACATTGTGTTCACAACAAGATATGTTAAGGACGGCTTTCTCACACACTTATCTCTCAGAACTGAGCATGTGGAGAGACGTTCGTTCATCTATCAGTAAGGGAACGGGTTGCAGGAGGAACTTTTACTCTGGATTCTCAGTCTGTTTCCTAGTGCCGGTTTGAAGTTCCTGCAGTTTTCACGGTAAAACCGAGTTTGAGCTTGTACCTCCCATATATTTGTATGGATTGGAGTTTGCAACTGAATAGAATTTTTGTGTTCCCAACAAGCTAGGTGAAGGAAGGCTTTCACACACACTTATCCCTCAGAACTCAGAATGTAGAGAGACGTTCGTTCATCTAGTACCAAGGGAAATGTTTGCAGGAAAATTTTTCACTCTGTGTTCTCAGTCTGTTTCCTAATGCCGGTTTGATGTTCCTGTAGTTGTCACAGTAAAACCGAGTTGGAGCTAGTACCTCCCCATATATATGTATGGAGTTGAGTTTGCAACAGAAAAGAAACTTTGTGTTCCCAACAAGGTAGGTGAAGGACGGCTTTCACACACATTTATCTCTGAGAACTGAGCATGTGGAGAGACGTTCGCTCATATAGAACCAAGGGAACGGGATTCAGAGGAAACTTTACTCTGGTTTCTCAGTCTGTTTCCTAGTGCCGGTTTGAAGTTCCTGAAGTTTTCACTGTAAAACCGAGTTGGAGCTTGTACCTCCCATATATTTGTATGGAGTGTAGTTTGCAACTGAATAGAAACTTTGTATTCCCAACGAGCTAGGTGAAGGAAGGCTTTCACACACACTTATCTCTCAGAACTGAGCTTGTGAAGAGACGTTCGTTCATCTAGCAACAAGGGAACGTTATGCAGGAGGAACTTTTACTCTGGTTTCTCAGTCTGTTTCCTAGTGCCGTTTTGATGTTCCTGCAGTTTTCACTGTAAAACCGAGTTGGAGGTACTACCTCCCCATATATGTGTATGGAGTGGAGTTTTCAACTGAAAAGGAACTTTGTATTCCCAACAAGCTAAGTGAAAGGCGGCTTCCACACACACTCATCTCTCAGAAGTGAAAATGTGGAGAGACGTTCCTTCATCTAGCACCAAAGGAACGGGTTGCAGGGGAAAGTTTTAGTCTGGATTCTCAGTCTGTTCTCTAGTGCTTGTTTGAAGTTCCTGCAGTTTTCACTGTAAGACCGAGTTGGAGCTAGTACCTCACCATATATATTCATGGAGTGGAGTTTACTACTGAAAAGAAACATTGTGTTCCCAACAAGATAGCTGAAGGACGGCTTTCAAACACACTTATCTCTCAGAACTGAGCATGTGGAGAGACGTTCGTTCATCTAGCAACAAGGGAAAGGGTTACAGGGGGAACTTTTACTCTAGTTTCTCAGTCTGTTTCCTAGTGCCGGTTGAAGTTCTTGCTCTTTTCACAGTAAAACCGAGTTGGAGCTAGAACCTCCCCATATATATGTATGGAATGTAGTTGCAACTGAAAAGAAACTTTGTGATCCCATCAAGCTAGGTTAAGAACGGCTTTCACAAACCCTTATCTCTCAGAACTGAGCATGTGGAGAGACGTTCGTTCATATAGCAACAAGGGAACCGGATTCAGAAGAAACTTTTACTCTGGTTTCTTAGTCAATTTCCTAGTGCCGGTTTGAAGTTCCTGCAGTTTTCACTGTAAAACAGAGTTGGAGCTAGTACCTCCCCTTATATATGTATGGAGTGGAGTTTGCAACAGAAAAGAAAATTTGCTTTCCCAACAATCTTGGTGAAGGACGGCTTTCACACACACATATCTCTCAGAACTGAGCATGTGGAGAGACTTTCATTCATCTAGCACCAAGGGAACGGGTTGCAGGAGGAACTTTTACTCTAGTTTCTCAGTCTGTTTCCTAGTGCCGGTTTGAAGTTCCTGCTGTTTTCACTGTAAAACCGAGTTGGAGCTAGACCCTCCCCGTATATGTGTATGGACTGGATTTTGCAACTCTAAAGAAACTTTTTGTTCCCAACAATCTAGGTTAAGTACGGCTTTAACACACACTTATCTCTCAGAACTGAGCATGTGGAGAGACGTTCGTTCATATAGCAACAAGGGAACCGGATTTAGAAGAAACCTTTACTCTGGTTTCTCAGTGTATTTCCTAGTGCCGTTTTGAAGTTCCTGCATTTTTTAGTGTAAAACCGTGTTGGAGCTTGTACCTCCCATATATATGTATGGAGTTGAGTTTGCAACTGAAAAGAAACTTTGTGTTCCCAACAAGCTAGGTGAAGGAAGGCTTTCACACACACTTATATCTCAGAACGCAGCTTGTAGAGAGACGTTCGTTCATATAGCACCAAGGGAACTGGATTCAGAAGAAACTTTACTCTGGTTTCTCAGTCTGTTTCCTAGTTCCGGTATGAAGTTCCTGCAGTTTTCACCGTAAAACCGAGTTTGAGCTTGTATCTACCCATATATATTCATGGAGTAGAATTTGCAACTGAAAAGAAATTTTGTGATCCCAACATGCTAAGTGAAGGACGGCTTTCACACACACTTATCTCTCAGAACTGAGCATGTGGAGAGAGTTTCGTTCATATAGCAACAAGGAAACCAGATTCAGAAGAAACTTTTACTCTGCTTTCTCTGTCTGTTTCCTACTGCCGGTTTGAAGTTCCGGCAGTTTTCTCTGTAAAACCGAGTTGGAGCTTGTACACCCCATATATATGTATGGATTGGAGTTTGCAACTGAATAGAAACTTTGTGTTCCCAACAAGCTAGGTGAAGGAAGGCTTTCACACACACTTATCTCTCAGAACTCAGAATGTAGAGAGACGTTCGTTCATTTAGCACCAAGGGAACGGGTTGTAGGAGAAACTTTTACTATGATTTCTCGGTCTGTCTCCAGTGCCAGTTTTAAGTTCCTGCAGTTTTCACTGAAAAACCGAGTTGGAGCTAGTACTCCAAATATATATATGTATGGAGTGGAGTTTGCAACTGAATAGAAACTTTGCTTTCGAAAGAAGCTAGGGGAAGGACGGCTTTCACACACACTTACCTCTCAGAATTGGGCATGTGGAGAGACGTTCGTTCATCTAGTACCAAGGGAACGGTTTGCAGGAGAAACTTACACTCTGTGTTCTCAGTGTGTTTCCTAGTGCCGTTTTGAAGTTCCTGTAGTTGTCACAGTAAATCCGATTTGGAGCTTGTACCCCTCATATATATGTATGGAGTTGAGTTTGCAACAGAAAAGAAACTTTGTGTTCCCAACAAGCTAGGTGAAGGAAGGATTTCACTCCCACTTATTTCTCAGAACTGAGCAAGTGTAGAGACGTTCGTTCATTTGGACCAAGGGATTGGTTTGCAGGAGAAACTTTCATTCACTGTTCTCAGTCTGTTTCCTAGTGCCGGTTTGAAGTTCCTGCAGTTTTCACCGTAAAACAGAGTTTGAGCCAGTATCTACCCATATATATTCATGAATTGGAGTTTGCAACTTAAAAGAAACATTGTGTTCCCAACATGATATGTGAAGGACGGCTTTCACACACACTTATCTCTCAGAACTGAGCATGTGGAGAGAGTTTCGTTCATATAGCAACAAGGGAACCAGATTCAGAAGAAACTTTTACTCTGCTTTCTCTGTCTGTTTCCTACTGCCGGTTTGAAGTTCCTGCAGTTTTCACTGTAAAACCGAGTTGGAGCTTGTACCTCCCATATATATGTATGGATTGGAGTTTGCAACAGAATAGAAACTTTGTGTTCCCAACAAGCTAGGTGAAGGAAGGCTTTCACACACACTTATCTCTCAGAACTCAGAATGTAGAGAGACGTTCGTTCATTTAGCACCAAGGGAACGGGTTGTAGGAGAAACTTTTACTATGATTTCTCGGTCTGTCTCCAGTGCTGGTTTTAAGTTCCTGCAGTTTTCACTGTAAAACCGAGTTGGAGCTAGTACTCCAAATATATATATGTATGGAGTGGAGTTTGCAACTGAATAGAAACTTTGCTTTCGAAAGAAGCTAGGGGAAGGACGGCTTTCACACACACTTACCTCTCAGAATTGGGCATGTGGAGAGACGTTCGTTCATCTAGCACCAAGGGAACGGGTTGCAGGAGGAACTTTTACTCCAGTTTCTCAGTCTGTTTCCTAGTGCCGGGTTGAAGTTCCTGCAGTTTTCACAGTAAAACCGAGTTGGAGCTTGTACATCCCATATATTTGTATGGATTGGAGTTTGCAACTGAATAGAATTTTTGTGTTCCCAACAAGCTAGGTGAAGGAAGGCTTTCACACACACTTATCCCTCAGAACTCAGAATGTAGAGAGACGTTCGTTCATCTAGTACCAAGGGAAATGTTTGCAGGAAAATTTTTCACTCTGTGTTCTCAGTCTGTTTCCTAATGCCGGTTTGATGTTCCTGTAGTTGTCACAGTAAAACCGAGTTGGAGCTAGTACCTTCCAATATATATGTATGGAGTTGAGTTTGCAACAGAAAAGAAACTTTGTGTTCCCAACAAGGTAGGTGAAGGACGGCTTTCACACACATTTATCTCTGAGAACTGAGCATGTGGAGAGACGTTCGTTCATATAGCAACAAGGGAACCGGATTTAGAAGAAACTTTACTCTGGTTTCTCAGTGTATTTCCTAGTGCCGGTTTGAAGTCCTGCAGTTTTCACCGTAAAACTGAGTTTGAGCCAGTATCTACCCATATATATTCATGGATTGGAGTTTGCAACTTAAAAGAAACATTGTGTTCCCAACAAGGTAGGTGAAGGACGGCTTTCACACACACTTATCTCTCAGAACTGAGCATGTGGAGAGACTTTCATTCATCTAGCACCAAGGGAACGGGTTGCAGGAGGAACTTTTACTCTAGTTTCTCAGTCTGTTTCCTAGTGCCGGTTTGAAGTTCCTGCTGTTTTCACTGTAAAACCGAGTTGGAGCTAGACCCTCCCCGTATATGTGTATGGACTGGATTTTGCAACTCTAAAGAAACTTTTTGTTCCCAACAATCTAGTTGAAGTACGGCTTTAACACACACTTATCTCTCAGAACTGAGCATGTGGAGAGACGTTCGTTCATATAGCAACAAGGGAACCGGATTTAGAAGAAACCTTTACTCTGGTTTCTCAGTGTATTTCCTAGTGCCGTTTTGAAGTTCCTGCATTTTTTAGTGTAAAACCGAGTTGGAGCTTGTACCTCCCATATATATGTATGGAGTTGAGTTTGCAACTGAAAAGAAACTTTGTGTTCCCAACAAGCTAGGTGAAGGAAGGCTTTCACACACACTTATATCTCAGAACGCAGCTTGTAGAGAGACGTTCGTTCATCTCGTACCAAGGGAACGGTTTGCAGGGAAACTTTCACTCTGTGTTCTCAGTCTGTTTCCTAGTGCCGGTTTGAAGTTCCTGTAGTTGTCACAGTAAAACCGAGTTGGAGCTAGAACCTCCCCATATATATGTATGGAGTTGAGTTTGCAACAGAAAACAAACTTTGTGTTCCCAACATGCTAGGTGATGGAAGGCTTTCACACAAACTTATCTCTAAGAACTGAGCATGTGGAGAGACATTCGTTCATATAGCACCAAGGGAACTGGATTCAGAAGAAACTTTACTCTGGTTTCTCAGTCTGTTTCCTAGTTCCGGTATGAAGTTCCTGCAGTTTTCACCGTAAAACCGAGTTTGAGCTTGTATCTACCCATATATATTCATGGAGTAGAATTTGCAACTGAAAAGAAATTTTGTGATCCCAACATGCTAAGTGAAGGACGGCTTTCACACACACTTATCTCTCAGAACTGAGCATGTGGAGAGAGTTTCGTTCATATAGCAACAAGGAAACCAGATTCAGAAGAAACTTTTACTCTGCTTTCTCTGTCTGTTTCCTACTGCCGGTTTGAAGTTCCGGCAGTTTTCTCTGTAAAACCGAGTTGGAGCTTGTACACCCCATATATATGTATGGATTGGAGTTTGCAACTGAATAGAAACTTTGTGTTCCCAACTAGCTAGGTGAAGGAAGGCTTTCACACACACTTATCTCTCAGAACTCAGAATGTAGAGAGACGTTCGTTCATTTAGCACCAAGGGAACGGGTTGTAGGAGAAACTTTTACTATGATTTCTCGGTCTGTCTCCAGTGCCAGTTTTAAGTTCCTGCAGTTTTCACTGAAAAACCGAGTTGGAGCTAGTACTCCAAATATATATATGTATGGAGTGGAGTTTGCAACTGAATAGAAACTTTGCTTTCCCAACAAGCTAGGAGAAGGACGGCTTTCACACACACTTACCTCTCAGAATTGGGCATGTGGAGAGACTTTCGTTCATCTAGTAATAAGGGAAAGGTTTGCAGGGGAAACTTTTCTCTGGATTCGCAGTCTGTTTGCTAGTGCCGGTTTGATGTTCCTGCAGTTTTCACTGTAAAACCGAATTGTAACTAAAACCTCCCCATATACATGTATGGGGTGGAGTTTGCAACTGAAAAGAAACTTTGTGATTCCAACAAGCTAGGTGAAGGACGGCTTTCACACACACTTATCTCTCAGAACTGAGCATTTGGAGAGACATTAGTTCATATAGCAACAAGGGAACCGGATTCAGAAGAAACTTTTACTCTGGTTTCTCAGTCTGTTTCCTAGTGCCTCTTTGAAGTTCCTGCAGTTTTCACCGTAAAACCGAGTTTGAGCTTGTATGTACCCATATATGTGCATGGAGTGTAGTTTGTTATAGAAAAGAAACATTGTGTTCACAACAAGATATGTTAAGGACGGCTTTCTCACACACTTATCTCTCAGAACTGAGCATGTGGAGAGACGTTCGTTCATCTATCAGTAAGGGAACGGGTTGCAGGAGGAACTTTTACTCTGGATTCTCATTCTGTTTCCTAGTGCCGGTTTAAAGTTCCTGCTGTTTTCACTGTAAAACCGAGTTGGAGCTAGAACGTCCCCATATATATGTATGGAATGGAGTTTGCAACTGAAAATAAACTTTGTGATTCCAACAAGCTTGGTGAAGGACGGCTTTCACAGACACTTATCTCTCAGAACTTAGCATGTGGAGAGACGTTCGTTCATCTATCAGTAAGGGAACGGGTTGCAGGAGGAACTTTTACTCTGGATTCTCAGTCTGTTTCCTAGTGCCGGTTTGAAGTTCCTGCAGTTTTCACGGTAAAACCGAGTTGGAGCTTGTACCTCCCATATATTTGTATGGATTGGAGTTTGCAACTGAATAGAATTTTTGTGTTCCCAACAAGCTAGGTGAAGGAAGGCTTTCACACACACTTATCCCTCAGAACTCAGAATGTAGAGAGACGTTCGTTCATCTAGTACCAAGGGAAATGTTTGCAGGAAAATTTTTCACTCTGTGTTCTCAGTCTGTTTCCTAATGCCGGTTTGATGTTCCTGTAGTTGTCACAGTAAAACCGAGTTGGAGCTAGTACCTCCCCATATATATGTATGGAGTTGAGTTTGCAACAGAAAAGAAACTTTGTGTTCCCAACAAGGTAGGTGAAGGACGGCTTTCACACACATTTATCTCTGAGAACTGAGCATGTGGAGAGACGTTCGCTCATATAGAACCAAGGGAACGGGATTCAGAGGAAACTTTACTCTGGTTTCTCAGTCTGTTTCCTAGTGCCGGTTTGAAGTTCCTGAAGTTTTCACTGTAAAACCGAGTTGGAGCTTGTACCTCCCATATATTTGTATGGAGTGTAGTTTGCAACTGAATAGAAACTTTGTATTCCCAACGAGCTAGGTGAAGGAAGGCTTTCACACACACTTATCTCTCAGAACTGAGCTTGTGAAGAGACGTTCGTTCATCTAGCAACAAGGGAACGTTATGCAGGAGGAACTTTTACTCTGGTTTCTCAGTCTGTTTCCTAGTGCCGTTTTGATGTTCCTGCAGTTTTCACTGTAAAACCGAGTTGGAGGTACTACCTCCCCATATATGTGTATGGAGTGGAGTTTTCAACTGAAAAGGAACTTTGTATTCCCAACAAGCTAAGTGAAGGCGGCTTTCACACACACTCATCTCTCAGAAGTGAAAATGTGGAGAGACGTTCCTTCATCTAGCACCAAAGGAACGGGTTGCAGGGGAAAGTTTTAGTCTGGATTCTCAGTCTGTTCTCTAGTGCTTGTTTGAAGTTCCTGCAGTTTTCACTGTAAGACCGAGTTGGAGCTAGTACCTCACCATATATATTCATGGAGTGGAGTTTACTACTGAAAAGAAACATTGTGTTCCCAACAAGATAGCTGAAGGACGGCTTTCAAACACACTTATCTCTCAGAACTGAGCATGTGGAGGGACGTTCGTTCATCTAGCAACAAGGGAAAGGGTTACAGGGGGAACTTTTACTCTAGTTTCTCAGTCTGTTTCCTAGTGCCGGTTGAAGTTCTTGCTCTTTTCACAGTAAAACCGAGTTGGAGCTAGAACCTCCCCATATATATGTATGGAATGTAGTTGCAACTGAAAAGAAACTTTGTGATCCCATCAAGCTAGGTTAAGAACGGCTTTCACAAACCCTTATCTCTCAGAACTGAGCATGTGGAGAGACGTTCGTTCATATAGCAACAAGGGAACCGGATTCAGAAGAAACTTTTACTCTGGTTTCTTAGTCAATTTCCTAGTGCCGGTTTGAAGTTCCTGCAGTTTTCACTGTAAAACAGAGTTGGAGCTAGTACCTCCCCTTATATATGTATGGAGTGGAGTTTGCAACAGAAAAGAAAATTTGCTTTCCCAACAATCTTGGTGAAGGACGGCTTTCACACACACATATCTCTCAGAACTGAGCATGTGGAGAGACTTTCATTCATCTAGCACCAAGGGAACGGGTTGCAGGAGGAACTTTTACTCTAGTTTCTCAGTCTGTTTCCTAGTGCCGGTTTGAAGTTCCTGCTGTTTTCACTGTAAAACCGAGTTGGAGCTAGACCCTCCCCGTATATGTGTATGGACTGGATTTTGCAACTCTAAAGAAACTTTTTGTTCCCAACAATCTAGGTTAAGTACGGCTTTAACACACACTTATCTCTCAGAACTGAGCATGTGGAGAGACGTTCGTTCATATAGCAACAAGGGAACCGGATTTAGAAGAAACCTTTACTCTGGTTTCTCAGTGTATTTCCTAGTGCCGTTTTGAAGTTCCTGCATTTTTTAGTGTAAAACCGTGTTGGAGCTTGTACCTCCCATATATATGTATGGAGTTGAGTTTGCAACTGAAAAGAAACTTTGTGTTCCCAACAAGCTAGGTGAAGGAAGGCTTTCACACACACTTATATCTCAGAACTGTGCATGTGGAGAGAGTTTCGTTCATATAGCAACAAGGAAACCAGATTCAGAAGAAACTTTTACTCTGCTTTCTCTGTCTGTTTCCTACTGCCGGTTTGAAGTTCCGGCAGTTTTCTCTGTAAAACCGAGTTGGAGCTTGTACACCCCATATATATGTATGGATTGGAGTTTGCAACTGAATAGAAACTTTGTGTTCCCAACAAGCTAGGTGAAGGAAGGCTTTCACACACACTTATCTCTCAGAACGCAGAATGTAGAGAGACGTTCGTTCATTTAGCACCAACGGAACGGGTTGTAGGAGAAACTTTTACTATGATTTCTCGGTCTGTCTCCAGTGCCAGTTTTAAGTTCCTGCAGTTTTCACTGAAAAACCGAGTTGGAGCTAGTACTCCAAATATATATATGTATGGAGTGGAGTTTGCAACTGAATAGAAACTTTGCTTTCCCAACAAGCTAGGAGAAGGACGGCTTTCACACACACTTACCTCTCAGAATTGGGCATGTGGAGAGACTTTCGTTCATCTAGTAATAAGGGAAAGGTTTGCAGGGGAAACTTTTCTCTGGATTCGCAGTCTGTTTGCTAGTGCCGGTTTGATGTTCCTGCAGTTTTCACTGTAAAACCGAATTGTAACTAAAACCTCCCCATATAAATGTATGGGGTGGAGTTTGCAACTGAAACGAAACTTTGTGATCCCAACAAGCTGGATGAAGGACGGCTTTCACCCACACTTATCTCTGAGAACTGAGCATGTGGAGAGATGTTCGTTCATCTAGCACCAAGGGAACGTGTTGCAGGAGAAAGTTTTACTCTGGATTTTCAGTCTGTTTCCTAGTGCCGGTTTGATGTTCCTGCAGTTTTCACTGTAAAACCGAGTTGGAGTTTGTAACTCCCATATATATGTAAGGAGTGGAATTTGCAACTGAAAAGAAACTTTGTGATCCCAACAATCTAGGTGAAGGATTGCTTTCAGACACAGTTATCTCTCAGAACGGAGCATGTGGAGAGACTTTCGTTCATGTAGCACCAAGGGAACGGGATGCAGGAGAAAATTTCACTCTGGTTTCTCATTCTGTTTCCTAGTGCCGGTTTGAAGTTCCTGCAGCTTTCACTGTAAAACCGTGTTGGAGGTACTACCTCCCCATATATATGTATGGAGTGGAGTTTGCAAATGAAAAGAAACTTTGTTTCCCAACAAGGTTGCTGAAGGACGGCTTTCACACTCACTTATCTCTCAGAACTGACCATGTGGAGAGACGTTCGTTCATTTAGCACCAAGGGAACGGGTTGCAGGAGGAACTTTTACCCTAGTTTCTCAATCTGTTTCCAAGTGCCGGTTTGAAGTTCCTGCTGTTTTCACTGTTAAACCGAGTTGGAGCTAGTACCTCCCCATAGATATATATGGAATGGAGTTTGCAACTGAAAATAAACTTTGTGATTCCAACAAGCTAGGTGAAGGACGGCTTTCACACACACTTATCTCTCAGAACTGAGCATTTGGAGAGACATTCGTTCATATAGCAACAAGGGAACCGGATTCAGAAGAAACTTTTACTCTGGTTTCTCAGTCTGTTTCCTAGTGCCGCTTTGAAGTTCCTGCAGTTTTCACCGTAAAACCGAGTTTGAGCTTGTATGTACCCATATATGTGCATGGAGTGTAGTTTGATATAGAAAAGAAACATTGTGTTCACAACAAGATATGTTAAGGACGGCTTTCACACACACTTATCTCTCAGAACTGAGCATGTGGAGAGACGTTCGTTCATCTATCAGTAAGGGAACGGGTTGCAGGAGGAACTTTTACTCTGGATTCTCAGTCTGTTTCCTAGTGCCGGTTTAAAGTTCCTGCTGTTTTCACTGTAAAACCGAGTTGGAGCTAGAACGTCCCCATATATATGTATGGAATGGAGTTTGCAACCGAAAAGAATGTTTGTGATCCCAACAAGCTTGGTGAAGGACGGCTTTCACACACACTTATCTCTCAGAACTTAGCATGTGGAGAGACGTTCGTTCATCTATCAGTAAGGGAACGGGTTGCAGGAGGAACTTTTACTCTGGATTCTCAGTCTGTTTCCTGGTGCCGGTTTGAAGTTCCTGCAGTTTTCACAGTAAAACCGAGTTGGAGCTTGTACCTCCCATATATTTGTATGGATTGGAGTTTGCAACTGAATAGAATTTTTGTGTTCCCAACAAGCTAGGTGAAGGAAGGCTTTCACACACACTTATCCCTCAGAACTCAGAATGTAGAGAGACGTTCGTTCATCTAGTACCAAGGGAAATGTTTGCAGGAAAATTTTTCAATCTGTGTTCTCAGTCTGTTTCCTAATGCCGGTTTGATGTTCCTGTAGTTGTCACAGTAAAACCGAGTTGGAGCTAGTACCTTCCAATATATATGTATGGAGTTGAGTTTGCAACAGAAAAGAAACTTTGTGTTCCCAACAAGGTAGGTGAAGGACGGCTTTCACACACATTTATCTCTGAGAACTGAGCATGTGGAGAGACGTTCGTTCATATAGCAACAAGGGAACCGGATTCAGAAGAAACTTTACTCTGGTTTCTCAGTGTATTTCCTAGTGCCGGTTTGAAGTCCTGCAGTTTTCACCGTAAAACTGAGTTTGAGCCAGTATCTACCCATATATATTCATGGATTGGAGTTTGCAACTTAAAAGAAACATTGTGTTCCCAACAAGGTAGGTGAAGGACGGCTTTCACACACACTTATCTCTCAGAACTGAGCATGTGGAGAGACTTTCATTCATCTAGCACCAAGGGAACGGGTTGCAGGAGGAACTTTTACTCTAGTTTCTCAGTCTGTTTCCTAGTGCCGGTTTGAAGTTCCTGCTGTTTTCACTGTAAAACCGAGTTGGAGCTAGACCCTCCCCGTATATGTGTATGGACTGGATTTTGCAACTCTAAAGAAACTTTTTGTTCCCAACAATCTAGTTGAAGTACGGCTTTAACACACACTTATCTCTCAGAACTGAGCATGTGGAGAGACGTTCGTTCATATAGCAACAAGGGAACCGGATTTAGAAGAAACCTTTACTCTGGTTTCTCAGTGTATTTCCTAGTGCCGTTTTGAATTTCCTGCATTTTTTAGTGTAAAACCGAGTTGGAGCTTGTACCTCCCATATATATGTATGGAGTTGAGTTTGCAACTGAAAAGAAACTTTGTGTTCCCAACAAGCTAGGTGAAGGAAGGCTTTCACACACACTTATATCTCAGAACGCAGCTTGTAGAGAGACGTTCGTTCATCTCGTACCAAGGGAACGGTTTGCAGGGAAACTTTCACTCTGTGTTCTCAGTCTGTTTCCTAGTGCCGGTTTGAAGTTCCTGTAGTTGTCACAGTAAAACCGAGTTGGAGCTAGAACCTCCCCATATATATGTATGGAGTTGAGTTTGCAACAGAAAACAAACTTTGTGTTCCCAACATGCTAGGTGATGGAAGGCTTTCACACAAACTTATCTCTAAGAACTGAGCATGTGGAGAGACATTCGTTCATATAGCACCAAGGGAACTGGATTCAGAAGAAACTTTACTCTGGTTTCTCAGTCTGTTTCCTAGTTCCGGTATGAAGTTCCTGCAGTTTTCACCGTAAAACCGAGTTTGAGCTTGTATCTACCCATATATATTCATGGAGTAGAATTTGCAACTGAAAAGAAATTTTGTGATCCCAACATGCTAAGTGAAGGACGGCTTTCACACACACTTATCTCTCAGAACTGAGCATGTGGAGAGAGTTTCGTTCATATAGCAACAAGGAAACCAGATTCAGAAGAAACTTTTACTCTGCTTTCTCTGTCTGTTTCCTACTGCCGGTTTGAAGTTCCGGCAGTTTTCTCTGTAAAACCGAGTTGGAGCTTGTACACCCCATATATATGTATGGATTGGAGTTTGCAACTGAATAGAAACTTTGTGTTCCCAACTAGCTAGGTGAAGGAAGGCTTTCACACACACTTATCTCTCAGAACTCAGAATGTAGAGAGACGTTCGTTCATTTAGCACCAAGGGAACGGGTTGTAGGAGAAACTTTTACTATGATTTCTCGGTCTGTCTCCAGTGCCAGTTTTAAGTTCCTGCAGTTTTCACTGAAAAACCGAGTTGGAGCTAGTACTCCAAATATATATATGTATGGAGTGGAGTTTGCAACTGAATAGAAACTTTGCTTTCCCAACAAGCTAGGAGAAGGACGGCTTTCACACACACTTACCTCTCAGAATTGGGCATGTGGAGAGACTTTCGTTCATCTAGTAATAAGGGAAAGGTTTGCAGGGGAAACTTTTCTCTGGATTCGCAGTCTGTTTGCTAGTGCCGGTTTGATGTTCCTGCAGTTTTCACTGTAAAACCGAATTGTAACTAAAACCTCCCCATATACATGTATGGGGTGGAGTTTGCAACTGAAAAGAAACTTTGTGATTCCAACAAGCTAGGTGAAGGACGGCTTTCACACACACTTATCTCTCAGAACTGAGCATTTGGAGAGACATTAGTTCATATAGCAACAAGGGAACCGGATTCAGAAGAAACTTTTACTCTGGTTTCTCAGTCTGTTTCCTAGTGCCTCTTTGAAGTTCCTGCAGTTTTCACCGTAAAACCGAGTTTGAGCTTGTATGTACCCATATATGTGCATGGAGTGTAGTTTGTTATAGAAAAGAAACATTGTGTTCACAACAAGATATGTTAAGGACGGCTTTCTCACACACTTATCTCTCAGAACTGAGCATGTGGAGAGACGTTCGTTCATCTATCAGTAAGGGAACGGGTTGCAGGAGGAACTTTTACTCTGGATTCTCATTCTGTTTCCTAGTGCCGGTTTAAAGTTCCTGCTGTTTTCACTGTAAAACCGAGTTGGAGCTAGAACGTCCCCATATATATGTATGGAATGGAGTTTGCAACTGAAAATAAACTTTGTGATTCCAACAAGCTTGGTGAAGGACGGCTTTCACAGACACTTATCTCTCAGAACTTAGCATGTGGAGAGACGTTCGTTCATCTATCAGTAAGGGAACGGGTTGCAGGAGGAACTTTTACTCTGGATTCTCAGTCTGTTTCCTAGTGCCGGTTTGAAGTTCCTGCAGTTTTCACGGTAAAACCGAGTTGGAGCTTGTACCTCCCATATATTTGTATGGATTGGAGTTTGCAACTGAATAGAATTTTTGTGTTCCCAACAAGCTAGGTGAAGGAAGGCTTTCACACACACTTATCCCTCAGAACTCAGAATGTAGAGAGACGTTCGTTCATCTAGTACCAAGGGAAATGTTTGCAGGAAAATTTTTCACTCTGTGTTCTCAGTCTGTTTCCTAATGCCGGTTTGATGTTCCTGTAGTTGTCACAGTAAAACCGAGTTGGAGCTAGTACCTCCCCATATATATGTATGGAGTTGAGTTTGCAACAGAAAAGAAACTTTGTGTTCCCAACAAGGTAGGTGAAGGACGGCTTTCACACACATTTATCTCTGAGAACTGAGCATGTGGAGAGACGTTCGCTCATATAGAACCAAGGGAACGGGATTCAGAGGAAACTTTACTCTGGTTTCTCAGTCTGTTTCCTAGTGCCGGTTTGAAGTTCCTGAAGTTTTCACTGTAAAACCGAGTTGGAGCTTGTACCTCCCATATATTTGTATGGAGTGTAGTTTGCAACTGAATAGAAACTTTGTATTCCCAACGAGCTAGGTGAAGGAAGGCTTTCACACACACTTATCTCTCAGAACTGAGCTTGTGAAGAGACGTTCGTTCATCTAGCAACAAGGGAACGTTATGCAGGAGGAACTTTTACTCTGGTTTCTCAGTCTGTTTCCTAGTGCCGTTTTGATGTTCCTGCAGTTTTCACTGTAAAACCGAGTTGGAGCTAGTACCTTCCCATATATTTGTATGGAGTGGAGTTTTCAACTGAAAAGGAACTTTGTATTCCCAACAAGCTAAGTGAAAGGCGGCTTCCACACACACTCATCTCTCAGAAGTGAAAATGTGGAGAGACGTTCCTTCATCTAGCACCAAAGGAACGGGTTGCAGGGGAAAGTTTTAGTCTGGATTCTCAGTCTGTTCTCTAGTGCTTGTTTGAAGTTCCTGCAGTTTTCACTGTAAGACCGAGTTGGAGCTAGTACCTCACCATATATATTCATGGAGTGGAGTTTACTACTGAAAAGAAACATTGTGTTCCCAACAAGATAGCTGAAGGACGGCTTTCAAACACACTTATCTCTCAGAACTGAGCATGTGGAGAGACGTTCGTTCATCTAGCAACAAGGGAAAGGGTTACAGGGGGAACTTTTACTCTAGTTTCTCAGTCTGTTTCCTAGTGCCGGTTGAAGTTCTTGCTCTTTTCACAGTAAAACCGAGTTGGAGCTAGAACCTCCCCATATATATGTATGGAATGTAGTTGCAACTGAAAAGAAACTTTGTGATCCCATCAAGCTAGGTTAAGAACGGCTTTCACAAACCCTTATCTCTCAGAACTGAGCATGTGGAGAGACGTTCGTTCATATAGCAACAAGGGAACCGGATTCAGAAGAAACTTTTACTCTGGTTTCTTAGTCAATTTCCTAGTGCCGGTTTGAAGTTCCTGCAGTTTTCACTGTAAAACAGAGTTGGAGCTAGTACCTCCCCTTATATATGTATGGAGTGGAGTTTGCAACAGAAAAGAAAATTTGCTTTCCCAACAATCTTGGTGAAGGACGGCTTTCACACACACATATCTCTCAGAACTGAGCATGTGGAGAGACTTTCATTCATCTAGCACCAAGGGAACGGGTTGCAGGAGGAACTTTTACTCTAGTTTCTCAGTCTGTTTCCTAGTGCCGGTTTGAAGTTCCTGCTGTTTTCACTGTAAAACCGAGTTGGAGCTAGACCCTCCCCGTATATGTGTATGGACTGGATTTTGCAACTCTAAAGAAACTTTTTGTTCCCAACAATCTAGGTTAAGTACGGCTTTAACACACACTTATCTCTCAGAACTGAGCATGTGGAGAGACGTTCGTTCATATAGCAACAAGGGAACCGGATTTAGAAGAAACCTTTACTCTGGTTTCTCAGTGTATTTCCTAGTGCCGTTTTGAAGTTCCTGCATTTTTTAGTGTAAAACCGTGTTGGAGCTTGTACCTCCCATATATATGTACGGAGTTGAGTTTGCAACTGAAAAGAAACTTTGTGTTCCCAACAAGCTAGGTGAAGGAAGGCTTTCACACACACTTATATCTCAGAACGCAGCTTGTAGAGAGACGTTCGTTCATATAGCACCAAGGGAACTGGATTCAGAAGAAACTTTACTCTGGTTTCTCAGTCTGTTTCCTAGTTCCGGTATGAAGTTCCTGCAGTTTTCACCGTAAAACCGAGTTTGAGCTTGTATCTACCCATATATATTCATGGAGTAGAATTTGCAACTGAAAAGAAATTTTGTGATCCCAACATGCTAAGTGAAGGACGGCTTTCACACACACTTATCTCTCAGAACTGAGCATGTGGAGAGAGTTTCGTTCATATAGCAACAAGGAAACCAGATTCAGAAGAAACTTTTACTCTGCTTTCTCTGTCTGTTTCCTACTGCCGGTTTGAAGTTCCGGCAGTTTTCTCTGTAAAACCGAGTTGGAGCTTGTACACCCCATATATATGTATGGATTGGAGTTTGCAACTGAATAGAAACTTTGTGTTCCCAACAAGCTAGGTGAAGGAAGGCTTTCACACACACTTATCTCTCAGAACTCAGAATGTAGAGAGACGTTCGTTCATTTAGCACCAAGGGAACGGGTTGTAGGAGAAACTTTTACTATGATTTCTCGGTCTGTCTCCAGTGCCAGTTTTAAGTTCCTGCAGTTTTCACTGAAAAACCGAGTTGGAGCTAGTACTCCAAATATATATATGTATGGAGTGGAGTTTGCAACTGAATAGAAACTTTGCTTTCGAAAGAAGCTAGGGGAAGGACGGCTTTCACACACACTTACCTCTCAGAATTGGGCATGTGGAGAGACGTTCGTTCATCTAGTACCAAGGGAACGGTTTGCAGGAGAAACTTACACTCTGTGTTCTCAGTGTGTTTCCTAGTGCCGTTTTGAAGTTCCTGTAGTTGTCACAGTAAATCCGATTTGGAGCTTGTACCCCTCATATATATGTATGGAGTTGAGTTTGCAACAGAAAAGAAACTTTGTGTTCCCAACAAGCTAGGTGAAGGAAGGATTTCACTCCCACTTATTTCTCAGAACTGAGCAAGTGTAGAGACGTTCGTTCATTTGGACCAAGGGATTGGTTTGCAGGAGAAACTTTCATTCACTGTTCTCAGTCTGTTTCCTAGTGCCGGTTTGAAGTTCCTGCAGTTTTCACCGTAAAACAGAGTTTGAGCCAGTATCTACCCATATATATTCATGAATTGGAGTTTGCAACTTAAAAGAAACATTGTGTTCCCAACATGATATGTGAAGGACGGCTTTCACACACACTTATCTCTCAGAACTGAGCATGTGGAGAGAGTTTCGTTCATATAGCAACAAGGGAACCAGATTCAGAAGAAACTTTTACTCTGCTTTCTCTGTCTGTTTCCTACTGCCGGTTTGAAGTTCCTGCAGTTTTCACTGTAAAACCGAGTTGGAGCTTGTACCTCCCATATATATGTATGGATTGGAGTTTGCAACAGAATAGAAACTTTGTGTTCCCAACAAGCTAGGTGAAGGAAGGCTTTCACACACACTTATCTCTCAGAACTCAGAATGTAGAGAGACGTTCGTTCATTTAGCACCAAGGGAACGGGTTGTAGGAGAAACTTTTACTATGATTTCTCGGTCTGTCTCCAGTGCTGGTTTTAAGTTCCTGCAGTTTTCACTGTAAAACCGAGTTGGAGCTAGTACTCCAAATATATATATGTATGGAGTGGAGTTTGCAACTGAATAGAAACTTTGCTTTCGAAAGAAGCTAGGGGAAGGACGGCTTTCACACACACTTACCTCTCAGAATTGGGCATGTGGAGAGACGTTCGTTCATCTAGCACCAAGGGAACGGGTTGCAGGAGGAACTTTTACTCCAGTTTCTCAGTCTGTTTCCTAGTGCCGGGTTGAAGTTCCTGCAGTTTTCACAGTAAAACCGAGTTGGAGCTTGTACATCCCATATATTTGTATGGATTGGAGTTTGCAACTGAATAGAATTTTTGTGTTCCCAACAAGCTAGGTGAAGGAAGGCTTTCACACACACTTATCCCTCAGAACTCAGAATGTAGAGAGACGTTCGTTCATCTAGTACCAAGGGAAATGTTTGCAGGAAAATTTTTCACTCTGTGTTCTCAGTCTGTTTCCTAATGCCGGTTTGATGTTCCTGTAGTTGTCACAGTAAAACCGAGTTGGAGCTAGTACCTTCCAATATATATGTATGGAGTTGAGTTTGCAACAGAAAAGAAACTTTGTGTTCCCAACAAGGTAGGTGAAGGAAGGCTTTCACACACATTTATCTCTGAGAACTGAGCATGTGGAGAGACGTTCGTTCATATAGCAACAAGGGAACCGGATTTAGAAGAAACTTTACTCTGGTTTCTCAGTGTATTTCCTAGTGCCGGTTTGAAGTCCTGCAGTTTTCACCGTAAAACTGAGTTTGAGCCAGTATCTACCCATATATATTCATGGATTGGAGTTTGCAACTTAAAAGAAACATTGTGTTCCCAACAAGGTAGGTGAAGGACGGCTTTCACACACACTTATCTCTCAGAACTGAGCATGTGGAGAGACTTTCATTCATCTAGCACCAAGGGAACGGGTTGCAGGAGGAACTTTTACTCTAGTTTCTCAGTCTGTTTCCTAGTGCCGGTTTGAAGTTCCTGCTGTTTTCACTGTAAAACCGAGTTGGAGCTAGACCCTCCCCGTATATGTGTATGGACTGGATTTTGCAACTCTAAAGAAACTTTTTGTTCCCAACAATCTAGTTGAAGTACGGCTTTAACACACACTTATCTCTCAGAACTGAGCATGTGGAGAGACGTTCGTTCATATAGCAACAAGGGAACCGGATTTAGAAGAAACCTTTACTCTGGTTTCTCAGTGTATTTCCTAGTGCCGTTTTGAAGTTCCTGCATTTTTTAGTGTAAAACCGAGTTGGAGCTTGTACCTCCCATATATATGTATGGAGTTGAGTTTGCAACTGAAAAGAAACTTTGTGTTCCCAACAAGCTAGGTGAAGGAAGGCTTTCACACACACTTATATCTCAGAACGCAGCTTGTAGAGAGACGTTCGTTCATCTCGTACCAAGGGAACGGTTTGCAGGGAAACTTTCACTCTGTGTTCTCAGTCTGTTTCCTAGTGCCGGTTTGAAGTTCCTGTAGTTGTCACAGTAAAACCGAGTTGGAGCTAGAACCTCCCCATATATATGTATGGAGTTGAGTTTGCAACAGAAAACAAACTTTGTGTTCCCAACATGCTAGGTGATGGAAGGCTTTCACACAAACTTATCTCTAAGAACTGAGCATGTGGAGAGACATTCGTTCATATAGCACCAAGGGAACTGGATTCAGAAGAAACTTTACTCTGGTTTCTCAGTCTGTTTCCTAGTTCCGGTATGAAGTTCCTGCAGTTTTCACCGTAAAACCGAGTTTGAGCTTGTATCTACCCATATATATTCATGGAGTAGAATTTGCAACTGAAAAGAAATTTTGTGATCCCAACATGCTAAGTGAAGGACGGCTTTCACACACACTTATCTCTCAGAACTGAGCATGTGGAGAGAGTTTCGTTCATATAGCAACAAGGAAACCAGATTCAGAAGAAACTTTTACTCTGCTTTCTCTGTCTGTTTCCTACTGCCGGTTTGAAGTTCCGGCAGTTTTCTCTGTAAAACCGAGTTGGAGCTTGTACACCCCATATATATGTATGGAGTGGAATTTGCAACTGAATAGAAACTTTGTGTTCCCAACTAGCTAGGTGAAGGAAGGCTTTCACACACACTTATCTCTCAGAACTCAGAATGTAGAGAGACGTTCGTTCATTTAGCACCAAGGGAACGGGTTGTAGGAGAAACTTTTACTATGATTTCTCGGTCTGTCTCCAGTGCCAGTTTTAAGTTCCTGCAGTTTTCACTGAAAAACCGAGTTGGAGCTAGTACTCCAAATATATATATGTATGGAGTGGAGTTTGCAACTGAATAGAAACTTTGCTTTCGAAAGAAGCTAGGGGAAGGACGGCTTTCACACACACTTACCTCTCAGAATTGGGCATGTGGAGAGACGTTCGTTCATCTAGTACCAAGGGAACGGTTTGCAGGAGAAACTTACACTCTGTGTTCTCAGTGTGTTTCCTAGTGCCGTTTTGAAGTTCCTGTAGTTGTCACAGTAAATCCGATTTGGAGCTTGTACCCCCTCATATATATGTATGGAGTTGAGTTTGCAACAGAAAAGAAACTTTGTGTTCCCAACAAGCTAGGTGAAGGAAGGATTTCACTCCCACTTATTTCTCAGAACTGAGCAAGTGTAGAGACGTTCGTTCATTTGGACCAAGGGATTGGTTTGCAGGAGAAACTTTCATTCACTGTTCTCAGTCTGTTTCCTAGTGCCGGTTTGAAGTTCCTGCAGTTTTCACCGTAAAACAGAGTTTGAGCCAGTATCTACCCATATATATTCATGAATTGGAGTTTGCAACTTAAAAGAAACATTGTGTTCCCAACACGATATGTGAAGGACGGCTTTCACACACACTTATCTCTCAGAACTGAGCATGTGGAGAGAGTTTCGTTCATATAGCAACAAGGGAACCAGATTCAGAAGAAACTTTTACTCTGCTTTCTCTGTCTGTTTCCTACTGCCGGTTTGAAGTTCCTGCAGTTTTCACTGTAAAACCGAGTTGGAGCTTGTACCTCCCATATATATGTATGGATTGGAGTTTGCAACAGAATAGAAACTTTGTGTTCCCAACAAGCTAGGTGAAGGAAGGCTTTCACACACACTTATCTCTCAGAACTCAGAATGTAGAGAGACGTTCGTTCATTTAGCACCAAGGGAATGGGTTGTAGGAGAAACTTTTACTATGATTTCTCGGTCTGTCTCCAGTGCTGGTTTTAAGTTCCTGCAGTTTTCACTGTAAAACCGAGTTGGAGCTAGTACTCCAAATATATATATGTATGGAGTGGAGTTTGCAACTGAATAGAAACTTTGCTTTCGAAAGAAGCTAGGGGAAGGACGGCTTTCACACACACTTACCTCTCAGAATTGGGCATGTGGAGAGACGTTCGTTCATCTAGCACCAAGGGAACGGGTTGCAGGAGGAACTTTTACTCCAGTTTCTCAGTCTGTTTCCTAGTGCCGGGTTGAAGTTCGTGCTGTTTTCACTGTAAAACCGAGTTGGAGCTAGAACCACCCCATATATAGGTATGGACTTGATTTTGCAACTGTAAAGAAACTTTGTGTTCCCAACAAGCTAAGTGAAGGACGGCTTTCACACGGACTTATCTCTCAGAACTGAGCATGTGGTGAGACGTTCGTTCATCTAGCACTAAGGAAACGGGTTTCAGGAGAAAGTTTAACTCTGGATTCTCAGTCTGTTCTCTAGTGCCGGTTTGAAGTTCCTGCTCTTTTCACTGTAAGACCGAGTTGGAGCTAGAACCTCCCCATATATATGTATGGAGTGGAGTTGGCAACTGAAAAGAAACTTTGTATTCCCAACAAGCTATTTGAGGAACGGCTTTCACACACACTTATCTTTGAGAATTGAGCATGTGGAGAGACGTTCGTTCATATAGAACCAAGTGAACGGGATTCAGAAGAAACTTTACTCTGGTTTCTCAGTGTATTTCCTAGTGCCCATTTTAAGTCCCTGCAGTTTTCATCGTAAAACTGAGTTTGAGCCAGTATCTACCCATATATATTCATGGATTGGAGTTTGCAACTTAAAAGTAACATTGTGTTCCCAACATGATAGGTGAAGTACGGCTTTCACACACACTTATCTCTCAGAACTGAGCATGTGGAGAGACTTTCATTCATCTAGCACCAAGGGAACGGGTTGCAGGAGGAACTTTTACTCTAGATTCTCAGTCTGTTTCCTAGTGCCGGTTTGAAGTTCCTGCTGTTTTCACTGTAAAACCGAGTTGGAGCTAGAACCTCCCCATATATATGTATGGAATGAATTTTGCAACTGAAAAGAAACTTTGTGATCCCAACATGCTAGTTGAAGGACGGCTTTAACACACACTTATCTCTCAGAACTGAGCATGTGGAGAGACATTCGTTCATATAGCAAAAAGGGAAACGTATTCAGAAGAAACTTTTACTCTAATTTCTTTGTCTGTTTCCTGCTGCCGGTTTGAAGTTCCTGCAGTTTTCACTGTAAAACCGAGTTGGAGGTTGTTCCTCCCATATATATGTATGGATTGGAGTTTGCAACTGAATAGAATTTTTGTGTTCCCAACAAGCTAGGTGAAGGAAGGCTTTCACACACACTTATCCCTCAGAACTCAGAATGTAGAGAGACGTTCGTTCATCTAGTACCAAGGGAAATGTTTGCAGGAAAATTTTTCACTCTGTGTTCTCAGTCTGTTTCCTAATGCCGGTTTGATGTTCCTGTAGTTGTCACAGTAAAACCGAGTTGGAGCTAGTACCTCCCCATATATATGTATGGAGTTGAGATTGCAACAGAAAAGAAACTTTGTGTTCCCAACAAGGTAGGTTAAGGACGACTTTCACACACATTTATCTCTGAGAACTGAGCATGTGGAGAGACGTTCGCTCATATAGAACCAAGGGAACGGGATTCAGAAGAAACTTTACTCTGGTTTCTCAGTCTGTTTCCTAGTGCCGGTTTGAAGTTCCTGCAGTGTATACTGTAAAACCGAGTTGGAGGTAATACCTCCCCATATATATGTATGGAGTGGAGTTTTCAACTGAAAAGAAACTTTGTATTCCCAACTAGCTAGGTGAAGGACGGCTTTCACACACACTTATCTCTCAGAGGTGAGAATGTGAAGAGACGTTCGTTCATCTAGCACCAAGGGAACGGGTGGCAGGAGGAACTTTTACTCTGGTTTCTCAGTCTGTTTCTTATTGCCGGTTTGAAGTTCCTGCAGTTTTCTCTGTAAAACCGAGTTGGACGTCCTACCTCAAAATATATATAAATGCAGTGGAGTTTGCAACTGAAAAGAAATTTTGTATTCCCAACAACTAGGTGAAGGATGGCTACACACACAATTATCTCTAAGAACTGAGCATGTGAAAAGACGTTCGTTCATATATAACCAAGGGAACGGGATTCAGAAGAAACTTTACTCTGGTTTCTCAGTCTGTTTCGTAGTGCCTGTTTGAAGTTCCTGCAGTTTTCACCATAATACAGAGTTGGAACTAGTACCTCCCCATATTTATGCATGGAATGGGGTTTGCAACTGTAAAGAAACTTTGTGTTCCCAACAAGATAGGTGAAGGACGGCTTTCACACACACTTATCTCTGAGAACTGAGCAGGTTAAGAGATGTTGGTTCATCTAGCACAAAGTGAACAGGGTGCAAGGAGAAACGGTTACTCTGGTTTCTCAGTCTGTTTCCTAGTTGCGGTTTGAATTTCCTGTAGTTGTCACATTAAAACAGAGTTGGAGCTAGTACTTCCCCATTTATATGTATGGAGTGGAGTTGGCAACTGAAAAGGAAATTTGTGTTCCCAAAAAGCTAGGTGAAGGACGGCTTTCAGACACAATTATCTCTGAGAACTGAGCACGTGAAGAGACGTTCGTTCATATAGCACCAAGGGAATGGTTTTCAGGAGATACTTTTACTCTGGTTTCTCAGTCTGTTTCCTAGTGCCTGTTTGAAGTTCCTGCAGTTTTTAGTGTAAAACCGTGTTGGAGCTTGTACCTCCCGATATACATGTATGGAGTGGAGTTTGCAACTGAATAGAAACTTTGTGTTCCAAACAAGCTAGGTGAAGGAAGGCTTTCACACACACTTATCTCTCAGATCTCAGCATGTAGAGAGACGTTCTTTCATTTAGCACCAAGGGAACGGTTGTAGGAGAAAAGTTTACTCTGATTTCTTGGTCTGTTTCCAAGTGCCGGTTTTAAGTACATGCAGTTTTCACTGTAAAACCGAGTTGGAGCTAGTACCTCCCCATATATATGCATGGAGTGCAGTTTGCAACTGAAAAGAATCTTTGTGTTCCCAACAAGGTAGGTGAAGGACGGCTTTCACACACATTTATCTCTGAGAACTGAGCATGTGGAGAGACGTTCGCTCATATAGAACCAAGGGAACGGGATTCAGAAGAAACTTTACTCTGGTTTCTCAGTCTGTTTCCTAGTGCCGGTTTGATGTTCCTGCAGTTTTCACCGTAAAACCGAATTTGAGCTAGTATCTACCCATATATATTCATGGAGTGGAGTTTGCAACTGAAAAGAAAATTTGTAATCCAACATGCTAGTTGAAGGACGGCTTTCACACACATTTATTTTTCAGAACTAAGCATGTGGAGAGACTTTCATTCATATAGGAATAAGGGAACCGGATTCAGAAGAAACTTTTACTCTGCTTTCTCTGACTGTTTCCTACTGCTGGTTTGAAGTACCTGCAGTTTTCACTGTAAAACCGAGTTGGAGCTTGTACCTCCCATATATTTGTATGGATTGGAGTTTGCAACTGAATAGAAACTTTGTATTCCCAACAAGCTAGGTGAAGGAAGGCTTTCACACACACTTATCTCTCAGAACTGAGCTTATGAAGAGACGTTCGTTCATCTAGCAACAAGGGAACGTTATGCAGGAGGAACTTTTACTCTGGTTTCTCAGTCTGTTTCCTTGTGCCGTTTTGAAGTTCTTGCAGATTTCACTGTAAAACGGATTTGGAGGTACTACCTCCCCATATATATGTATGGAGTGGAGTTTTCAACTGAAAAGTAACTTTGTATTCCCAACAAGCTAGGTGAAAGAAGGCTTTCACACACACTCATCTCTCAGAACTGAGAATGTGGAGAGAGGTTCCTTCATCAAGCATCAAAGGAACGGGTTACAGGAGAAATAATTACTCTGGATTCTCAGTCTGTTTCCTACTGCCGGTTTGAAGTTCTTGCAATTTTCAGTGTAAAACCGAGTTGGAGCTAGTTCATCCCATTATATATGTATGGAGTGGAGTTTGCAATGAAAAGAAACTTTGTATTCGCAACAAGCTAGTGAAGGACGGCTTTCACACACATTTATCTCTCAGAACTGAGCGTGTGGAGAGACGTTCGTTCATCTAGCACCAAGGGAACGGGTTGCAGGAGGAACTTTTACTCTAGTTTCTCAGTCTGTTTCCTAGTGCCGGTTTGAATTTCCTGCTGTTTTCACTGTAAAACCGAGCTGGAGCTAGAACCTCCCAATATATATGTATGGAATGGATTTTGCAACTGAAAAGAAACTTTGTGATCCCAACATGCTAGTTGAAGGACGGCTTTAACACACACTTATCTCTCAGAACTGAGCATGTGCAGAGATATTCGTTCATATAGCAAAAAGGGAAGCGTATTCAGAAGAAACTTTTACTCTAGATTCTCTGTCTGTTTCCTACTGCCGGTTTGAAGTTCCTGCAGTTTTCACTGTATAATCGAGTTGGAGCTTGTACCTCCCATATATATGTGTGGATTGGAGTTTGCAACTGAATAGAATTTTTGTGTTCCCAACAAGCTAGGTGAAGGAAGGCTTTCACACACACTTATCCCTCAGAACTCAGAATGTAGAGAGACGTTCGTTCATCTAGTACCAAGGGAACGGTTTGCAGGAAAATTTTTCACTCTGTGTTCTCAGTCTGTTTCCTAATGCCGGTTTGATGTTCCTGTAGTTGTGACAGTAAAACCGAGTTGGAGCTAGTACCTCCCCATATATATGTATGGAGTTGAGTTTGCAACAGAAAAGAAACTTTGTGTTCCCAACAAGGTAGGTGAAGGACGGCTTTCACACACATTTATCTCTGAGAACTGAGTATGTGGAGAGACGTTCGCTCATATAGAACCAAGGGAACGGGATTCAGAAGAAACTTTACTCTGGTTTCTCAGTCTGTTTCCTAGTGCCGGTTTGAAGTTCCTGCAGTGTATACTGTAAAACCGAGTTGGAGGTAATACCTCCCCATATATATGTATGGAGTGGAGTTTTCAACTGAAAAGAAACTTTGTATTCCCAACTAGCTAGGTGAAGGATGGCTTTCACACACACTTATCTCTCAGAGGTGAGAATGTGAAGAGACGTTCGTTCATTTAGCACCAAGGGAACGGGTAGCAGGAGGAACTTTTACTCTGGTTTCTCAGTCTGTTTCTTATTGCCGGTTTGAAGTTCCTGCAGTTTTCTCTGTAAAACCGAGTTGGACGTACTACCTCAAAATATATATATAAATGCAGTGGAGTTTGCAACTGAAAAGAAACTTTGTATTCCCAACAACTAGGTGAAGGATGGCTACACACACAATTATCTCTAAGAACTGAGCATGTGAAGAGACGTTCGTTCATATATAACCAAGGGAACGGGATTCAGAAGAAACTTTACTCTGGTTTCTCAGCCTGTTTCCTAGTGCCTGTTTGAAGTTCCTGCAGTTTTCACCGTAATACAGAGTTGGAACTAGTACCTCCCCATATTTATGCATGGAATGGGGTTTGCAACTGTAAAGAAACTATGTGTTCCCCACAAGATAGGTGAAGGACGGCTTTCACACACACTTATCTCTGAGAACTGAGCAGGTTAAGAGATGTTGGTTCATCTAGCACAAAGTGAACAGGGTGCAAGGAGAAACGGTTACTCTGGTTTCTCAGTCTGTTTCCTAGTTGTGGTTTGAATTTCCTGTAGTTGTCACATTAAAACAGAGTTGGAGCTAGTACTTCCCCATTTATATGTATGGAGTGGAGTTGGCAACTGAAAAGGAAATTTGTGTTCCCAAAAAGCTAGGTGAAGGACGGCTTTCAGACACAATTATCTCTGAGAACTGAGCACGTGAAGAGACGTTCGTTCATATAGCACCAAGGGAATGGTTTTCAGGAGATACTTTTACTCTGGTTTCTCAGTCTGTTTCCTAGTGCCTGTTTGAAGTTCCTGCAGTTTTTAGTGTAAAACCGTGTTGGAGCTTGTACCTCCCGATATACATGTATGGAGTGGAGTTTGCAACTGAATAGAAACTTTGTGTTCCAAACAAGCTAGGTGAAGGAAGGCTTTCACACACACTTATCTCTCAGATCTCAGCATGTAGAGAGACGTTCTTTCATTTAGCACCAAGGGAACGGTTGTAGGAGAAAAGTTTACTCTGATTTCTTGGTCTGTTTCCAAGTGCCGGTTTTAAGTACATGCAGTTTTCACTGTAAAACCGAGTTGGAGCTAGTACCTCCCCATATATATGCATGGAGTGCAGTTTGCAACTGAAAAGAAACATTGTGTTCCCAACAAGATAGATGAAGGACGGCTTTCACACACACTCATCTCTCAGAACTGAGAATGTGGAGAGACGTTCCTTCATCAAGCACCAAAGGAACGGGTTACAGGAGAAATAATTACTCTGGATTCTCATTCTGTTTCCTACTGCCGGTTTGAAGTTCTTGCAATTTTCAGTGTAAAACCGAGTTGGAGCTAGTTCATCCCATTATATATGTATGGAGTGGAGTTTGCAATGAAAAGAAACTTTGTATTCGCAACAATCTAGGTGAAGGTCGGCTTTCACACACATTTATCTCTCAGAACTGAGCATGTGAAGAGACGTTCGTTCTTCTAGCAACAAGGGAACGGGTTGCAGGAGGAACTTTAACTCTAGTTTCTCATTCTGTTTCTTAGAGCCGTTTTGATGTTCCTGCAGTTATCACTGTAAAACCGAGTTGGAGCTAGGACCTCCCCATATATATGCATGGATTGGAGTTTGCAACTGAAAAGAAACTTTGTGTTCCCAACAAGCTAGGTTATGGACGGTTTTCAAACACACTTATCACTGAGAACTGAGCATGTGGAGAGACGTTCGTTCATTGAGCACCAAATGAATGGTTTTCAGGAGATACTTTTACTCTGGTTTCTCAGTCTGTTTCCTAGTGCCGGTTTGAAGTTCCTGCAGTTTTCACTATAAAACAGATTTGGAGCTAGTACCTCCCCATATATATGTATGGAGTGGAGTTGGCAACTGAAAAAATACTTTGTGTTCCCAACAAGCTTGGTGAAGGACGGCTTTCACACACAATTATCTCTCAGAACTGAGCATGGGAAGAGACGTTCGTTCATCTAGCACAAAGGGAACGGGTTGCAGGAGGAACTTTAACTCTAGATTCTCAGTCTGTTTCCTAGAGCCGTTTTGATGTTCCTGCAGTTTTCACTGTAAAACCGAGTTGAAGCTAGAACCTCCCCATATACATGTATGGAGCTCAGTTTGCAACTGAAAAGAAACTTTGTGATCCCAACAAGCTATGTGAGGGACGGCTTTCACACACACTTACCTCTCAGAATTGGGCATGTGGAGAGACGTTCGTTCATCTAGCACCAATGGAACGGTTTGCAGGAGAAACTTTTCTCTGGATTCGCAGTCTGTTTGGTAGTGCCGGATTGATGTTCCTGCAGTTTTCACTGTAAAACCGAGTTGGAGCTAGAACCTCCCCATATATATGTATGGAGCTGAGTTTGCAACTGAAAAGAAACTTAGCTTTCCCAACAAGCTATGTGAAGGACGGCTTTCACACACACTTATCTCTCAGAACTGAGCATGTGGAGAGATGATCGTTCATCTAGCACAAAGGGAGCAGGTTGCAGGAGAAAGTTTTACTCTGGATTCTCAGTCTGTTTCCTAGAGCCAGTTTGAAGTTCCTGCAGTATTCACTGTAAAACCGAGTTGGAGCTTGTACCACCCATATATATGTATGGAGTGGAATTTGCAACTGAATAGAAACTTTGTGTTCCCAACAAGCTAGGTGAAGGAAGGCTTTCAAACACACTTATCTCTCAGAACTCAGAATGTAGAGAGACGTTCGTTCATTTAGCACCAAGGGAACGGGTTGTAGGAGAAACTTTTACTCTGATTTCTCGGTCTGATTCCAGTTCCAGTTTTAAGTTCCTGCAGTTTTCACTGTAAAACAAAGTTGGAGCTAGTACCTCCAAATATATATATGTATGGAGTGGTGGTTGCAACTGAAAAGGAACTTTGCTTTCCCAACAAGGTAGGTGAAGGACGGCTTTCACACACTACTATCTCTCAGAACTGAGCATGTGGAGAGACGTTCGTTCATCTAGCAACAAGGGAACGGTTTGCAGGATGAACTTTTACTCTAGTTTCTCAGTTTGTTTCCTAGTGCCATTTTGAAGTTCCTGCTGTTTTCACTGTAAAACCGAGTTGGAGCTAGAACCTCCCCATATATATTTATGGAATGGAGTTTGCAGCTGAAAAGAAACTTAGCTTTCCCAACAAGCTATGTGAATGATGGCTTTCACACACACTTATCTCTCAAAACTGAGCATGTGGAGAGATGATCGTTCATCTAGCACAAAGGAATGGGATGCAAGGGAAACTTTAACTCTGGTTTCTCAGTCTGTTTCCTAGTGCTGGTTTGATGTTCCTGCAGTTTTCAGTATAAAACAGAGTTGGAGCTATTACCTCCCCATATATATTCATGGAGTGGAGTTTGCAACTGAAAAGAAACATTGTGTTCCCAAGAAGACAGGTGAAGGACGGCTTTCACAGACACTTATCTCTGTGAACTGAGTATGTGGAGAGACGTTCGTTCATCTAGCAACAAGGGAACGGGATGCAGGATGAACTTTTACTCTAGTTTCTCAGTTTGTTTCCTAGTGCCGTTTTGAAGTTCCTGCTGTTTTCACTGTAAAACCGAGTTGGAGCTAGAACCTCCCCATATATATTTATGGAATGGAGTTTGCAGCTGAAAAGAAACTTTTTGATCCCTACAATCTAGGTGAAGGACGGCTTTCACAAACCCTTATCTCTCAGAACGGAGTATGTGGAGAGACGTTCCTTCATATAGCAACAAGGGAACTGGATTCAGAAGAAACTTTTACTCTGGGTTCTCATTCTGTTTCCTAGTGCCAGTTTGAATTCCTGCATTTTTTAGTGTAAAACCGAGTTGGAACTTGTACCTCTCCATATATATGTATGGAATTGGGTTTGCAAGTGAAAAGTAACTTTGTGTTCCCAACAAGCTAGGTGAAGGAAGGCTTTCACACACACTTATATCTCAGAACTCAGCATGCAGAGAGACCTTCGTTCATTTAGTACCAAGGGAACGGGTTGTAGGAGCAAATTTTACTCTTATTTCTCGGTCTGTTTCCAAGTGCCGGTTTCAAGTTCCTGCAGTTTTCACTGTAAAACCGAGTTGTAGATAGAACCTCTCCATATACATGAATGGAGTGGTGTTTGCAACTGAAAATAAACTTTGTGATCCCAACAAGACAGCTGAAGGACGGCTTTCACCCACACTTATCTCCACAACTTAGCATGTGGAGAGAAGTTCGTTCATCTAGCACCAAGGGAACGTGTTGCAGGAGAACCTTTTACTCTGGTTTCTCAGTGTGTTTTCAAGTGCCGGTTTGAAGTTCCTGCAGTTTTCACCGTAAAACCGAGTTTGAGCCAGTATCTACCCATATATATCCATGGATTGGAGTTTGCAACTTAAAAGAAACATTGTGTTCCCAACAAGAAATGTTAAGGACGGCTTTCACACACACTTATCTCTCAGAACTGAGCATGTGGAGAGACGTTCGTTCATCTAGCACCTAGGGAACGGGTTGCAGGAGGAACTTTTACTCTAGTTTCTCAGTCGGTTTCCTAGTGCCGGTTTGAAGTTCCTGCTCTTTTCACTGCAAAACCGAGTTGGAGCTAGAACATCCCCATATATATGTATGGACTGGATTTTACAACTGTAAAGAAACTTTGTGTTCCCAACAAGCTAGGTGAATGATGGCTTTCACACACACTTATCTCTCAGAACTGAGCATGTGGAGAGAATTTCGTTCATCTAGCACCAAGGGAACAGTTTGCAGGAGAAAGTTTTACTCTGGATTCTCAGTCTGTTTCCTAGTGCCAGTTTGAAGTTCCTGCAGTATTCACTGTAAAACCGAGTTGGAGCTTGTACCACCCATATATATGTATGGAGTGGAGTTTGCAACTGAATAGAAACTTTGTGTTCCCAACAAGCTAGGTGAAGGAAGGCTTTCAAACACACTTATCTCTCAGAACTCAGAATGTAGAGAGACGTTCGTTCATTTAGCACCAAGGGAACGGGTTGTAGGAGAAACTTTTACTCTGATTTCTCGGTCTGATTCCAGTTCCAGTTTTAAGTTCCTGCAGTTTTCACTGTAAAACAAATTTGGAGCTAGTACCTCCAAATATATATATTTATGGAGTGGTGGTTGCAACTGAAAAGGAACTTTGCTTTCCCAACAAGGTAAGTGAAGGACGGCTTTCACACACTACTATCTCTCAGAACTGAGCATGTGGAGAGACGTTCGTTCATCTAGCAACAAGGGAACGGGTTGCAGGATGAACTTTTACTCTAGTTTCTCAGTTTGTTTCCTAGTGCCGTTTTGAAGTTCCTGCTGTTTTCACTGTAAAACCGTGTTGGAGCTAGAACCTCCCCATATATATTTATGGAATGGAGTTTGCAGCTGAAAAGAAACTTAGCTTTCCCAACAAGCTATGTGAATGATGGCTTTCACACACACTTATCTCTCAAAACTGAGCATGTGGAGAGATGATCGTTCATCTAGCACAAAGGAATGGGATGCAAGGGAAACTTTAACTCTGGTTTCTCAGTCTGTTTCCTAGTGCTGGTTTGATGTTCCTGCAGTTTTCAGTATAAAACAGAGTTGGAGCTATTACCTCCCCATATATATTCATGGAGTGGAGTTTGCAACTGAAAAGAAACATTGTGTTCCCAAGAAGACAGGTGAAGGACGGCTTTCACACACACTTATCTCTGTGAAATGAGTAAGTGGAGAGACGTTCGTTCATCTAGCAACAAGGGAACGGGATGCAGGATGAACTTTTACTCTAGTTTCTCAGTTTGTTTCCTAGTGCCGTTTTGAAGTTCCTGCTGTTTTCACTGTAAAACCGAGTTGGAGCTAGAACCTCCCCATATATATTTATGGAATGGAGTTTGCAGCTGAAAAGAAACTTTTTGATCCCTACAATCTAGGTGAAGGACGGCTTTCACAAACACTTATCTCTCAGAACGGAGTATGTGGAGAGACGTTCCTTCATATAGCAACAAGGGAACTGGATTCAGAAGAAACTTTTACTCTGGGTTCTCATTCTGTTTCCTAGTGCCAGTTTGAATTCCTGCATTTTTTAGTGTAAAACCGAGTTGGAACTTGTACCTCCCCATATATATGTATGGAATTGAGTTTGCAAGTGAAAAGTAACTTTGTGTTCCCAACAAGCTAGGTGAAGGAAGGCTTTCACACACACTTATATCTCAGAACTCAGCATGCAGAGAGACCTTCGTTCATTTAGTACCAAGGGAACGGGTTGTAGGAGCAAATTTTACTCTTATTTCTCGGTCTGTTTCCAAGTGCCGGTTTCAAGTTCCTGCAGTTTTCACTGTAAAACCGAGTTGTAGATAGAACCTCTCCATATACATGAATGGAGTGGTGTTTGCAACTGAAAATAAACTTTGTGATCCCAACAAGATAGCTGAAGGACGGCTTTCACCCACACTTATCTCCACAACTTAGCATGTGGAGAGAAGTTCGTTCATCTAGCACCAAGGGAACGTGTTGCAGGAGAACCTTTTACTCTGGTTTCTCAGTGTGTTTTCAAGTGCCGGTTTGAAGTTCCTGCAGTTTTCACCGTAAAACCGAGTTTGAGCCAGTATCTACCCATATATATCCATGGATTGGAGTTTGCAACTTAAAAGAAACATTGTGTTCCCAACAAGAAATGTTAAGGACGGCTTTCACACACACTTATCTCTCAGAACTGAGCATGTGGAGAGACGTTCGTTCATCTAGCACCAAGGGAACGGGTTGCAGGAGGAACTTTTACTCTAGTTTCTCAGTCGGTTTCCTAGTGCCGGTTTGAAGTTCCTGCTGTTTTCACTGCAAAACCGAGTTGGAGCTAGAACATCCCCATATATATGTATGGACTGGATTTTACAACTGTAAAGAATCTTTGTGTTCCCAACAAGCTAGGTGAATGATGGCTTTCACACACACTTATCTCTCAGAACTGAGCATGTGGAGAGAATTTCGTTCATCTAGCACCAAGGGAACAGTTTGCAGGAGAAAGTTTTACTCTGGATTCTCAGTCTGTTTCCTAGTGCCAGTTTGAAGTTCCTGCAGTATTCACTGTAAAACCGAGTTGGAGCTTGTACCACCCATATATATGTATGGAGTGGAGTTTGCAACTGAATAGAAACTTTGTGTTCCCAACAAGCTAGGTGAAGGAAGGCTTTCAAACACACTTATCTCTCAGAACTCAGAATGTAGAGAGACGTTCGTTCATTTAGCACCAAGGGAACGGGTTGTAGGAGAAACTTTTACTCTGATTTCTCGGTCTGATTCCAGTTCCAGTTTTAAGTTCCTGCAGTTTTCACTGTAAAACAAAGTTGGAGCTAGTACCTCCAAATATATATATGTATGGAGTGGTGGTTGCAACTGAAAAGAAACTTAGCTTTCCCAACAAGGTATGTGAAGGACGGCTTTCACACACTACTATCTCTCAGAACTGAGCATGTGGAGAGACGTTCGTTCATCTAGCACCAAAGGAACGGGTTGCAGGGGAAACTTTTCCTCTGGTTTCTCAGTCTGTTTCCAAGTGCCGGTTTGAAGTTCCTGCTCTTTTCACTGTAAAACCGAGTTGGAGCTTGAACCTCCCCATATATATGTATGGAATGGAGTTTGCAATTGAAAAGAAACTTTGTGATCCCAACATGGTAGTTGAAGGACGGCTTTCACACACACTAATCTCTCAGAACTGAGCATGTGGAGAGACTTTCGTTCATATAGCAACAAGGGATCCGGATTCAGAAGAAACTTTTACTCTGGTTTCTCTGTCTGTTTCCTACTGCCGGTTTGAATTTCCTGCAGTTTTCACTGTAAAACCGAGTTGGAGCTTGTACCACCCATATATATTTATGGAGTGGAGTTTGCAACTGAATAGAAACTTTGTGTTCCCAACAAGCTAGCTGAAGGAAGGCTTTCACACACACTTATCTCTCAGAACTCAGAATGTAAAGAGACGTTCGTTCATTTAGCACCAAGGGAACGGATTGTAGGAGAAACTTTTACTCTGATTTCTCGGTCTGTTTCCAGTGCCGGTTTTAAGTTCCTGCAGTTTTCACTGTAAAACCGAGTTGGAGCTTGTACCACCCATATATATGTATGGAGTGGAGTTTGCAACTGAAAAGAAACTTTGCTTTCCCAAAACGCTTGGTGAAGGTCGGCTTTCACACACACTTACCTCTCAGAATTGGGCATGTGGAGAGACGTTCGTTCATCTAGTACCAAGGGAAAGGTTTGCTGGAGAAACTTTTCTCTAGATTCGCAGTCTGTTTGCTAGTGCCGGTTTGATGTTCCTGCAGTTTTCACTGTAAACAGAGTTGTAGCTAAAACCTCCCAATATATATTTATGGAATGGAGTTTGTAGCTGAAAAGAAACTTTGTTTTCCCAACAAGTTATGTGAAGGACGGCTTTCACACACACTTATCTCTCAGAGGTGAGAATGTGAAGGGACGTTCGTTCATCTAGTACCAAGGGAAAGGTTTGCAGGGGAAACTTTTCTCTGGATTCGCAGTCTGTTTGCTAGTGCCGGTTTGATGTTCCTGCAGTTTTCACTGTAAAACCGAATGTAACTACCCCATATACATGTATGGGGTGGAGTTTGCAACTGAAAAGAAACTTTGTGATCCCAACAAGCTGGATGAAGGACGGCTTTCACCCACACTTGTCTCTGAGAACTGAGCATGTGGAGAGATGTTCGTTCATCTAGCACCAAGGGAACGGGTTGCAGGAGAAAGTTTTACTCTGGATTTTCAGTCTGTTTCCTAGTGCCGGTTTGAAGTTCCTGCAGTTTTCACTGTTAAACCAAGTTGGAGTTTGTAACTCCCATATATATGTAAGGAGTGGAATTTGTAACTGAAAAGAAACTTTGTGATCCCAACAATCTAGGTGAAGGACGGCTTTCAGACACAGTTATCTCTCAGAACGGAGCATGTGGAGAGACTTTCGTTCATGTAGCAGCAAGGGAACGGGATGCAGGAGAAAATTTCACTCTGGATTCTCATTCTGTTTCCTAGTGCCGGTTTGAAGTTCCTGCAGTTTTCACTGTAAAACCGTGTTGGATTTACAACCTCCCCATATATATGTATGGAGTGGAGTTTGCAACTGAAAAGAAACTTTGTTTCCCAACAAGGTTGCTTAAGGACGGCTTTCACACACACTTATCTCTCAGAACTGAGCATGTGGAGAGACGTTCGTTCATCTAGCACCAAGGGAACGGGTTGCAGGAGGAACTTTTACCCTAGTTTCTCAATCTGTTTCCAAGTGCCGGTTTGAAGTTCCTGCTGTTTTCACTGTAAAACCGAGTTGGAGCTTGAACCTCCCCATATATATGTATGGAATGGAGTTTGAAACTGAAAAGAAACTTTGTGATTCCAAAAAGCTAGGTGAAGTACGGCTTTCACCCACACTTATCTTTAAGAACTGAGCATGGGTAGAGAAATTCGTTCATCTAGCACCAAGGGAACGGGTTGCAGGGGAAAGTTTTACTCTGGTTTCTCAGTCTGTTTCCTAGTGCCGGTTTGAAGTTCCTGCAGTGTATACTGTAAAACCGAGTTGGAGGTAATACCTCCCCATATATATGTATGGAGTGGAGTTTTCAACTGAAAAGAAACTTTGTATTCCCAACTAGCTAGGTGAAGGATGGCTTTCACACACACTTATCTCTCAGAGGTGAGAATGTGAAGAGACGTTCGTTCATTTAGCACCAAGGGAACGGGTAGCAGGAGGAAATTTTACTCTGGTTTCTCAGTCTGTTTCTTATTGCCGGTTTGAAGTTCCTGCAGTTTTCTCTGTAAAACCGAGTTGGACGTACTACCTCAAAATATATATATAAATGCAGTGGAGTTTGCAACTGAAAAGAAACTTTGTATTCCCAACAACTAGGTGAAGGATGGCTACACACACAATTATCTCTAAGAACTGAGCATGTGAAGAGACGTTCGTTCATATATAACCAAGGGAACGGGATTCAGAAGAAACTTTACTCTGGTTTCTCAGCCTGTTTCCTAGTGCCTGTTTGAAGTTCCTGCAGTTTTCACCGTAATACAGAGTTGGAACTAGTACCTCCCCATATTTATGCATGGAATGGGGTTTGCAACTGTAAAGAAACTATGTGTTCCCCACAAGATAGGTGAAGGACGGCTTTCACACACACTTATCTCTGAGAACTGAGCAGGTTAAGAGATGTTGGTTCATCTAGCACAAAGTGAACAGGGTGCAAGGAGAAACGGTTACTCTGGTTTCTCAGTCTGTTTCCTAGTTGTGGTTTGAATTTCCTGTAGTTGTCACATTAAAACAGAGTTGGAGCTAGTACTTCCCCATTTATATGTATGGAGTGGAGTTGGCAACTGAAAAGGAAATTTGTGTTCCCAAAAAGCTAGGTGAAGGACGGCTTTCAGACACAATTATCTCTGAGAACTGAGCACGTGAAGAGACGTTCGTTCATATAGCACCAAGGGAATGGTTTTCAGGAGATACTTTTACTCTGGTTTCTCAGTCTGTTTCCTAGTGCCTGTTTGAAGTTCCTGCAGTTTTTAGTGTAAAACCGTGTTGGAGCTTGTACCTCCCGATATACATGTATGGAGTGGAGTTTGCAACTGAATAGAAACTTTGTGTTCCAAACAAGCTAGGTGAAGGAAGGCTTTCACACACACTTATCTCTCAGATCTCAGCATGTAGAGAGACGTTCTTTCATTTAGCACCAAGGGAACGGTTGTAGGAGAAAAGTTTACTCTGATTTCTTGGTCTGTTTCCAAGTGCCGGTTTTAAGTACATGCAGTTTTCACTGTAAAACCGAGTTGGAGCTAGTACCTCCCCATATATATGCATGGAGTGCAGTTTGCAACTGAAAAGAAACATTGTGTTCCCAACAAGATAGATGAAGGACGGCTTTCACACACACTCATCTCTCAGAACTGAGAATGTGGAGAGACGTTCCTTCATCAAGCACCAAAGGAACGGGTTACAGGAGAAATAATTACTCTGGATTCTCATTCTGTTTCCTACTGCCGGTTTGAAGTTCTTGCAATTTTCAGTGTAAAACCGAGTTGGAGCTAGTTCATCCCATTATATATGTATGGAGTGGAGTTTGCAATGAAAAGAAACTTTGTATTCGCAACAATCTAGGTGAAGGTCGGCTTTCACACACATTTATCTCTCAGAACTGAGCATGTGAAGAGACGTTCGTTCTTCTAGCAACAAGGGAACGGGTTGCAGGAGGAACTTTAACTCTAGTTTCTCATTCTGTTTCTTAGAGCCGTTTTGATGTTCCTGCAGTTATCACTGTAAAACCGAGTTGGAGCTAGGACCTCCCCATATATATGCATGGATTGGAGTTTGCAACTGAAAAGAAACTTTGTGTTCCCAACAAGCTAGGTTATGGACGGTTTTCAAACACACTTATCACTGAGAACTGAGCATGTGGAGAGACGTTCGTTCATTGAGCACCAAATGAATGGTTTTCAGGAGATACTTTTACTCTGGTTTCTCAGTCTGTTTCCTAGTGCCGGTTTGAAGTTCCTGCAGTTTTCACTATAAAACAGATTTGGAGCTAGTACCTCCCCATATATATGTATGGAGTGGAGTTGGCAACTGAAAAAATACTTTGTGTTCCCAACAAGCTTGGTGAAGGACGGCTTTCACACACAATTATCTCTCAGAACTGAGCATGGGAAGAGACGTTCGTTCATCTAGCACAAAGGGAACGGGTTGCAGGAGGAACTTTAACTCTAGATTCTCAGTCTGTTTCCTAGAGCCGTTTTGATGTTCCTGCAGTTTTCACTGTAAAACCGAGTTGAAGCTAGAACCTCCCCATATACATGTATGGAGCTCAGTTTGCAACTGAAAAGAAACTTTGTGATCCCAACAAGCTATGTGAGGGACGGCTTTCACACACACTTACCTCTCAGAATTGGGCATGTGGAGAGACGTTCGTTCATCTAGCACCAATGGAACGGTTTGCAGGAGAAACTTTTCTCTGGATTCGCAGTCTGTTTGGTAGTGCCGGATTGATGTTCCTGCAGTTTTCACTGTAAAACCGAGTTGGAGCTAGAACCTCCCCATATATATGTATGGAGCTGAGTTTGCAACTGAAAAGAAACTTAGCTTTCCCAACAAGCTATGTGAAGGACGGCTTTCACACACACTTATCTCTCAGAACTGAGCATGTGGAGAGATGATCGTTCATCTAGCACAAAGGGAACAGGTTGCAGGAGAAAGTTTTACTCTGGATTCTCAGTCTGTTTCCTAGAGCCAGTTTGAAGTTCCTGCAGTATTCACTGTAAAACCGAGTTGGAGCTTGTACCACCCATATATATGTATGGAGTGGAATTTGCAACTGAATAGAAACTTTGTGTTCCCAACAAGCTAGGTGAAGGAAGGCTTTCACACACACTTATCTCTCAGAACTCAGAATGTAGAGAGACGTTCGTTCATTTAGCACCAAGGGAACGGGTTGTAGGAGAAACTTTTACTATGATTTCTCGGTCTGTCTCCAGTGCCAGTTTTAAGTTCCTGCAGTTTTCACTGAAAAACCGAGTTGGAGCTAGTACTCCAAATATATATATGTATGGAGTGGAGTTTGCAACTGAATAGAAACTTTGCTTTCGAAAGAAGCTAGGGGAAGGACGGCTTTCACACACACTTACCTCTCAGTATTGGGCATGTGGAGAGACGTTCGTTCATCTAGTACCAAGGGAACGGTTTGCAGGAGAAACTTACACTCTGTGTTCTCAGTGTGTTTCCTAGTGCCGTTTTGAAGTTCCTGTAGTTGTCACAGTAAATCCGATTTGGAGCTTGTACCCCCTCATATATATGTATGGAGTTGAGTTTGCAACAGAAAAGAAACTTTGTGTTCCCAACAAGCTAGGTGAAGGAAGGATTTCACTCCCACTTATTTCTCAGAACTGAGCAAGTGTAGAGACGTTCGTTCATTTGGACCAAGGGATTGGTTTGCAGGAGAAACTTTCATTCACTGTTCTCAGTCTGTTTCCTAGTGCCGGTTTGAAGTTCCTGCAGTTTTCACCGTAAAACAGAGTTTGAGCCAGTATCTACCCATATATATTCATGAATTGGAGTTTGCAACTTAAAAGAAACATTGTGTTCCCAACACGATATGTGAAGGACGGCTTTCACACACACTTATCTCTCAGAACTGAGCATGTGGAGAGAGTTTCGTTCATATAGCAACAAGGGAACCAGATTCAGAAGAAACTTTTACTCTGCTTTCTCTGTCTGTTTCCTACTGCCGGTTTGAAGTTCCTGCAGTTTTCACTGTAAAACCGAGTTGGAGCTTGTACCTCCCATATATATGTATGGATTGGAGTTTGCAACAGAATAGAAACTTTGTGTTCCCAACAAGCTAGGTGAAGGAAGGCTTTCACACACACTTATCTCTCAGAACTCAGAATGTAGAGAGACGTTCGTTCATTTAGCACCAAGGGAACGGGTTGTAGGAGAAACTTTTACTATGATTTCTCGGTCTGTCTCCAGTGCTGGTTTTAAGTTCCTGCAGTTTTCACTGTAAAACCGAGTTGGAGCTAGTACTCCAAATATATATATGTATGGAGTGGAGTTTGCAACTGAATAGAAACTTTGCTTTCGAAAGAAGCTAGGGGAAGGACGGCTTTCACACACACTTACCTCTCAGAATTGGGCATGTGGAGAGACGTTCGTTCATCTAGCACCAAGGGAACGGGTTGCAGGAGGAACTTTTACTCCAGTTTCTCAGTCTGTTTCCTAGTGCCGGGTTGAAGTTCGTGCTGTTTTCACTGTAAAACCGAGTTGGAGCTAGAACCACCCCATATATAGGTATGGACTTGATTTTGCAAGTGTAAAGAAACTTTGTGTTCCCAACAAGCTAAGTGAAGGACGGCTTTCACACGCACTTATCTCTCAGAACTGAGCATGTGGTGAGACGTTCGTTCATCTAGCACTAAGGAAACGGGTTTCAGGAGAAAGTTTAACTCTGGATTCTCAGTCTGTTCTCTAGTGCCGGTTTGAAGTTCCTGCTCTTTTCACTGTAAGACCGAGTTGGAGCTAGAACCTCCCCATATATATGTATGGAGTGGAGTTGGCAACTGAAAAGAAACTTTGTATTCCCAACAAGCTATTTGAGGAACGGCTTTCACACACACTTATCTTTGAGAATTGAGCATGTGGAGAGACGTTCGTTCATATAGAACCAAGTGAACGGGATTCAGAAGAAACTTTACTCTGGTTTCTCAGTGTATTTCCTAGTGCCCATTTTAAGTCCCTGCAGTTTTCACCGTAAAACTGAGTTTGAGCCAGTATCTACCCATATATATTCATGGATTGGAGTTTGCAACTTAAAAGTAACATTGTGTTCCCAACATGATAGATGAAGTACGGCTTTCACACACACTTATCTCTCAGAACTGAGCATGTGGAGAGACTTTCATTCATCTAGCACCAAGGGAACGGGTTGCAGGAGGAACTTTTACTCTAGATTCTCAGTCTGTTTCCTAGTGCCGGTTTGAAGTTCCTGCTGTTTTCACTGTAAAACCGAGTTGGAGCTAGAACCTCCCCATATATATGTATGGAATGAATTTTGCAACTGAAAAGAAACTTTGTGATCCCAACATGCTAGTTGAAGGACGGCTTTAACACACACTTATCTCTCAGAACTGAGCATGTGGAGAGACATTCGTTCATATAGCAAAAAGGGAAACGTATTCAGAAGAAACTTTTACTCTAATTTCTTTGTCTGTTTCCTGCTGCCGGTTTGAAGTTCCTGCAGTTTTCACTGTAAAACCGAGTTGGAGGTTGTTCCTCCCATATATATGTATGGATTGGAGTTTGCAACTGAATAGAATTTTTGTGTTCCCAACAAGCTAGGTGAAGGAAGGCTTTCACACACACTTATCCCTCAGAACTCAGAATGTAGAGAGACGTTCGTTCATCTAGTAGCAAGGGAAATGTTTGCAGGAAAATTTTTCACTCTGTGTTCTCAGTCTGTTTCCTAATGCCGGTTTGATGTTCCTGTAGTTGTCACAGTAAAACCGAGTTGGAGCTAGTACCTCCCCATATATATGTATGGAGTTGAGATTGCAACAGAAAAGAAACTTTGTGTTCCCAACAAGGTAGGTGAAGGACGACTTTCACACACATTTATCTCTGAGAACTGAGCATGTGGAGAGACGTTCGCTCATATAGAACCAAGGGAACGGGATTCAGAAGAAACTTTACTCTGGTTTCTCAGTCTGTTTCCTAGTGCCGGTTTGAAGTTCCTGCAGTGTATACTGTAAAACCGAGTTGGAGGTAATACCTCCCCATATATATGTATGGAGTGGAGTTTTCAACTGAAAAGAAACTTTGTATTCCCAACTAGCTAGGTGAAGGACGGCTTTCACACACACTTATCTCTCAGAGGTGAGAATGTGAAGAGACGTTCGTTCATCTAGCACCAAGGGAACGGGTGGCAGGAGGAACTTTTACTCTGGTTTCTCAGTCTGTTTCTTATTGCCGGTTTGAAGTTCCTGCAGTTTTCTCTGTAAAACCGAGTTGGACGTCCTACCTCAAAATATATATAAATGCAGTGGAGTTTGCAACTGAAAAGAAACTTTGTATTCCCAACAACTAGGTGAAGGATGGCTACACACACAATTATCTCTAAGAACTGAGCATGTGAAAAGACGTTCGTTCATATATAACCAAGGGAACGGGATTCAGAAGAAACTTTACTCTGGTTTCTCAGTCTGTTTCCTAGTGCCTGTTTGAAGTTCCTGCAGTTTTCACCATAATACAGAGTTGGAACTAGTACCTCCCCATATTTATGCATGGAATGGGGTTTGCAACTGTAAAGAAACTTTGTGTTCCCAACAAGATAGGTGAAGGACGGCTTTCACACACACTTATCTCTGAGAACTGAGCAGGTTAAGAGATGTTGGTTCATCTAGCACAAAGTGAACAGGGTGCAAGGAGAAACGGTTACTCTGGTTTCTCAGTCTGTTTCCTAGTTGCGGTTTGAATTTCCTGTAGTTGTCACATTAAAACAGAGTTGGAGCTAGTACTTCCCCATTTATATGTATGGAGTGGAGTTGGCAACTGAAAAGGAAATTTGTGTTCCCAAAAAGCTAGGTGAAGGACGGCTTTCAGACACAATTATCTCTGAGAACTGAGCACGTGAAGAGACGTTCGTTCATATAGCACCAAGGGAATGGTTTTCAGGAGATACTTTTACTCTGGTTTCTCAGTCTGTTTCCTAGTGCCTGTTTGAAGTTCCTGCAGTTTTTAGTGTAAAACCGTGTTGGAGCTTGTACCTCCCGATATACATGTATGGAGTGGAGTTTGCAACTGAATAGAAACTTTGTGTTCCAAACAAGCTAGGTGAAGGAAGGCTTTCACACACACTTATCTCTCAGATCTCAGCATGTAGAGAGACGTTCTTTCATTTAGCACCAAGGGAACGGTTGTAGGAGAAAAGTTTACTCTGATTTCTTGGTCTGTTTCCAAGTGCCGGTTTTAAGTACATGCAGTTTTCACTGTAAAACCGAGTTGGAGCTAGTACCTCCCCATATATATGCATGGAGTGCAGTTTGCAACTGAAAAGAATCTTTGTGTTCCCAACAAGGTAGGTGAAGGACGGCTTTCACACACATTTATCTCTGAGAACTGAGCATGTGGAGAGACGTTCGCTCATATAGAACCAAGGGAACGGGATTCAGAAGAAACTTTACTCTGGTTTCTCAGTCTGTTTCCTAGTGCCGGTTTGATGTTCCTGCAGTTTTCACCGTAAAACCGAATTTGAGCTAGTATCTACCCATATATATTCATGGAGTGGAGTTTGCAACTGAAAAGAAAATTTGTAATCCAACATGCTAGTTGAAGGACGGCTTTCACACACATTTATTTTTCAGAACTAAGCATGTGGAGAGACTTTCATTCATATAGGAATAAGGGAACCGGATTCAGAAGAAACTTTTACTCTGCTTTCTCTGACTGTTTCCTACTGCTGGTTTGAAGTACCTGCAGTTTTCACTGTAAAACCGAGTTGGAGCTTGTACCTCCCATATATTTGTATGGATTGGAGTTTGCAACTGAATAGAAACTTTGTATTCCCAACAAGCTAGGTGAAGGAAGGCTTTCACACACACTTATCTCTCAGAACTGAGCTTATGAAGAGACGTTCGTTCATCTAGCAACAAGGGAACGTTATGCAGGAGGAACTTTTACTCTGGTTTCTCAGTCTGTTTCCTTGTGCCGTTTTGAAGTTCTTGCAGATTTCACTGTAAAACGGATTTGGAGGTACTACCTCCCCATATATATGTATGGAGTGGAGTTTTCAACTGAAAAGTAACTTTGTATTCCCAACAAGCTAGGTGAAAGAAGGCTTTCACACACACTCATCTCTCAGAACTGAGAATGTGGAGAGACGTTCCTTCATCAAGCACCAAAGGAACGGGTTACAGGAGAAATAATTACTCTGGATTCTCAGTCTGTTTCCTACTGCCGGTTTGAAGTTCTTGCAATTTTCAGTGTAAAACCGAGTTGGAGCTAGTTCATCCCATTATATATGTATGGAGTGGAGTTTGCAATGAAAAGAAACTTTGTATTCGCAACAAGCTAGTGAAGGACGGCTTTCACACACATTTATCTCTCAGAACTGAGCGTGTGGAGAGACGTTCGTTCATCTAGCACCAAGGGAACGGGTTGCAGGAGGAACTTTTACTCTAGTTTCTCAGTCTGTTTCCTAGTGCCGGTTTGAATTTCCTGCTGTTTTCACTGTAAAACCGAGCTGGAGCTAGAACCTCCCAATATATATGTATGGAATGGATTTTGCAACTGAAAAGAAACTTTGTGATCCCAACATGCTAGTTGAAGGACGGCTTTAACACACACTTATCTCTCAGAACTGAGCATGTGCAGAGATATTCGTTCATATAGCAAAAAGGGAAGCGTATTCAGAAGAAACTTTTACTCTAGATTCTCTGTCTGTTTCCTACTGCCGGTTTGAAGTTCCTGCAGTTTTCACTGTATAATCGAGTTGGAGCTTGTACCTCCCATATATATGTGTGGATTGGAGTTTGCAACTGAATAGAATTTTTGTGTTCCCAACAAGCTAGGTGAAGGAAGGCTTTCACACACACTTATCCCTCAGAACTCAGAATGTAGAGAGACGTTCGTTCATCTAGTACCAAGGGAACGGTTTGCAGGAAAATTTTTCACTCTGTGTTCTCAGTCTGTTTCCTAATGCCGGTTTGATGTTCCTGTAGTTGTGACAGTAAAACCGAGTTGGAGCTAGTACCTCCCCATATATATGTATGGAGTTGAGTTTGCAACAGAAAAGAAACTTTGTGTTCCCAACAAGGTAGTTGAAGGACGGCTTTCACACACATTTATCTCTGAGAACTGAGTATGTGGAGAGACGTTCGCTCATATAGAACCAAGGGAACGGGATTCAGAAGAAACTTTACTCTGGTTTCTCAGTCTGTTTCCTAGTGCCGGTTTGAAGTTCCTGCAGTGTATACTGTAAAACCGAGTTGGAGGTAATACCTCCCCATATATATGTATGGAGTGGAGTTTTCAACTGAAAAGAAACTTTGTATTCCCAACTAGCTAGGTGAAGGATGGCTTTCACACACACTTATCTCTCAGAGGTGAGAATGTGAAGAGACGTTCGTTCATTTAGCACCAAGGGAACGGGTAGCAGGAGGAAATTTTACTCTGGTTTCTCAGTCTGTTTCTTATTGCCGGTTTGAAGTTCCTGCAGTTTTCTCTGTAAAACCGAGTTGGACGTACTACCTCAAAATATATATATAAATGCAGTGGAGTTTGCAACTGAAAAGAAACTTTGTATTCCCAACAACTAGGTGAAGGATGGCTACACACACAATTATCTCTAAGAACTGAGCATGTGAAGAGACGTTCGTTCATATATAACCAAGGGAACGGGATTCAGAAGAAACTTTACTCTGGTTTCTCAGCCTGTTTCCTAGTGCCTGTTTGAAGTTCCTGCAGTTTTCACCGTAATACAGAGTTGGAACTAGTACCTCCCCATATTTATGCATGGAATGGGGTTTGCAACTGTAAAGAAACTATGTGTTCCCCACAAGATAGGTGAAGGACGGCTTTCACACACACTTATCTCTGAGAACTGAGCAGGTTAAGAGATGTTGGTTCATCTAGCACAAAGTGAACAGGGTGCAAGGAGAAACGGTTACTCTGGTTTCTCAGTCTGTTTCCTAGTTGTGGTTTGAATTTCCTGTAGTTGTCACATTAAAACAGAGTTGGAGCTAGTACTTCCCCATTTATATGTATGGAGTGGAGTTGGCAACTGAAAAGGAAATTTGTGTTCCCAAAAAGCTAGGTGAAGGACGGCTTTCAGACACAATTATCTCTGAGAACTGAGCACGTGAAGAGACGTTCGTTCATATAGCACCAAGGGAATGGTTTTCAGGAGATACTTTTACTCTGGTTTCTCAGTCTGTTTCCTAGTGCCTGTTTGAAGTTCCTGCAGTTTTTAGTGTAAAACCGTGTTGGAGCTTGTACCTCCCGATATACATGTATGGAGTGGAGTTTGCAACTGAATAGAAACTTTGTGTTCCAAACAAGCTAGGTGAAGGAAGGCTTTCACACACACTTATCTCTCAGATCTCAGCATGTAGAGAGACGTTCTTTCATTTAGCACCAAGGGAACGGTTGTAGGAGAAAAGTTTACTCTGATTTCTTGGTCTGTTTCCAAGTGCCGGTTTTAAGTACATGCAGTTTTCACTGTAAAACCGAGTTGGAGCTAGTACCTCCCCATATATATGCATGGAGTGCAGTTTGCAACTGAAAAGAAACATTGTGTTCCCAACAAGATAGATGAAGGACGGCTTTCACACACACTCATCTCTCAGAACTGAGAATGTGGAGAGACGTTCCTTCATCAAGCACCAAAGGAACGGGTTACAGGAGAAATAATTACTCTGGATTCTCATTCTGTTTCCTACTGCCGGTTTGAAGTTCTTGCAATTTTCAGTGTAAAACCGAGTTGGAGCTAGTTCATCCCATTATATATGTATGGAGTGGAGTTTGCAATGAAAAGAAACTTTGTATTCGCAACAATCTAGGTGAAGGTCGGCTTTCACACACATTTATCTCTCAGAACTGAGCATGTGAAGAGACGTTCGTTCTTCTAGCAACAAGGGAACGGGTTGCAGGAGGAACTTTAACTCTAGTTTCTCATTCTGTTTCTTAGAGCCGTTTTGATGTTCCTGCAGTTATCACTGTAAAACCGAGTTGGAGCTAGGACCTCCCCATATATATGCATGGATTGGAGTTTGCAACTGAAAAGAAACTTTGTGTTCCCAACAAGCTAGGTTATGGACGGTTTTCAAACACACTTATCACTGAGAACTGAGCATGTGGAGAGACGTTCGTTCATTGAGCACCAAATGAATGGTTTTCAGGAGATACTTTTACTCTGGTTTCTCAGTCTGTTTCCTAGTGCCGGTTTGAAGTTCCTGCAGTTTTCACTATAAAACAGATTTGGAGCTAGTACCTCCCCATATATATGTATGGAGTGGAGTTGGCAACTGAAAAAATACTTTGTGTTCCCAACAAGCTTGGTGAAGGACGGCTTTCACACACAATTATCTCTCAGAACTGAGCATGGGAAGAGACGTTCGTTCATCTAGCACAAAGGGAACGGGTTGCAGGAGGAACTTTAACTCTAGATTCTCAGTCTGTTTCCTAGAGCCGTTTTGATGTTCCTGCAGTTTTCACTGTAAAACCGAGTTGAAGCTAGAACCTCCCCATATACATGTATGGAGCTCAGTTTGCAACTGAAAAGAAACTTTGTGATCCCAACAAGCTATGTGAGGGACGGCTTTCACACACACTTACCTCTCAGAATTGGGCATGTGGAGAGACGTTCGTTCATCTAGCACCAATGGAACGGTTTGCAGGAGAAACTTTTCTCTGGATTCGCAGTCTGTTTGGTAGTGCCGGATTGATGTTCCTGCAGTTTTCACTGTAAAACCGAGTTGGAGCTAGAACCTCCCCATATATATGTATGGAGCTGAGTTTGCAACTGAAAAGAAACTTAGCTTTCCCAACAAGCTATGTGAAGGACGGCTTTCACACACACTTATCTCTCAGAACTGAGCATGTGGAGAGATGATCGTTCATCTAGCACAAAGGGAGCAGGTTGCAGGAGAAAGTTTTACTCTGGATTCTCAGTCTGTTTCCTAGAGCCAGTTTGAAGTTCCTGCAGTATTCACTGTAAAACCGAGTTGGAGCTTGTACCACCCATATATATGTATGGAGTGGAATTTGCAACTGAATAGAAACTTTGTGTTCCCAACAAGCTAGGTGAAGGAAGGCTTTCACACACACTTATCTCTCAGAACTCAGAATGTAGAGAGACGTTCGTTCATTTAGCACCAAGGGAACGGGTTGTAGGAGAAACTTTTACTATGATTTCTCGGTCTGTCTCCAGTGCCAGTTTTAAGTTCCTGCAGTTTTCACTGAAAAACCGAGTTGGAGCTAGTACTCCAAATATATATATGTATGGTGTGGAGTTTGCAACTGAATAGAAACTTTGCTTTCGAAAGAAGCTAGGGGAAGGACGGCTTTCACACACACTTACCTCTCAGAATTGGGCATGTGGAGAGACGTTCGTTCATCTAGTACCAAGGGAACGGTTTGCAGGAGAAACTTACACTCTGTGTTCTCAGTGTGTTTCCTAGTGCCGTTTTGAAGTTCCTGTAGTTGTCACAGTAAATCCGATTTGGAGCTTGTACCCCCTCATATATATGTATGGAGTTGAGTTTGCAACAGAAAAGAAACTTTGTGTTCCCAACAAGCTAGGTGAAGGAAGGATTTCACTCCCACTTATTTCTCAGAACTGAGCAAGTGTAGAGACGTTCGTTCATTTGGACCAAGGGATTGGTTTGCAGGAGAAACTTTCATTCACTGTTCTCAGTCTGTTTCCTAGTGCCGGTTTGAAGTTCCTGCAGTTTTCACCGTAAAACAGAGTTTGAGCCAGTATCTACCCATATATATTCATGAATTGGAGTTTGCAACTTAAAAGAAACATTGTGTTCCCAAGAAGACAGGTGAAGGACGGCTTTCACACACACTTATCTCTGTGAACTGAGTATGTGGAGAGACGTTCGTTCATCTAGCAACAAGGGAACGGGATGCAGGATGAACTTTTACTCTAGTTTCTCAGTTTGTTTCCTAGTGCCGTTTTGAAGTTCCTGCTGTTTTCACTGTAAAACCGAGTTGGAGCTAGAACCTCCCCATATATATTTATGGAATGGAGTTTGCAGCTGAAAAGAAACTTTTTGATCCCTACAATCTAGGTGAAGGACGGCTTTCACAAACCCTTATCTCTCAGAACGGAGTATGTGGAGAGACGTTCCTTCATATAGCAACAAGGGAACTGGATTCAGAAGAAACTTTTACTCTGGGTTCTCATTCTGTTTCCTAGTGCCAGTTTGAATTCCTGCATTTTTTAGTGTAAAACCGAGTTGGAACTTGTACCTCCCCATATATATGTATGGAATTGAGTTTGCAAGTGAAAAGTAACTTTGTGTTCCCAACAAGCTAGGTGAAGGAAGGCTTTCACACACACTTATATCTCAGAACTCAGCATGCAGAGAGACCTTCGTTCATTTAGTACCAAGGGAACGGGTTGTAGCAGCAAATTTTACTCTTATTTCTCGGTCTGTTTCCAAGTGCCGGTTTCAAGTTCCTGCAGTTTTCACTGTAAAACCGAGTTGTAGATAGAACCTCTCCATATACATGAATGGAGTGGTGTTTGCAACTGAAAATAAACTTTGTGATCCCAAGAAGATAGCTGAAGGACGGCTTTCACCCACACTTATCTCCACAACTTAGCATGTGGAGAGAAGTTCGTTCATCTAGCACCAAGGGAACGTGTTGCAGGAGAACCTTTTACTCTGGTTTCTCAGTGTGTTTTCAAGTGCCGGTTTGAAGTTCCTGCAGTTTTCACCGTAAAACCGAGTTTGAGCCAGTATCTACCCATATATATCCATGGATTGGAGTTTGCAACTTAAAAGAAACATTGTGTTCCCAACAAGAAATGTTAAGGACGGCTTTCACACACACTTATCTCTCAGAACTGAGCATGTGGAGAGACGTTCGTTCATCTAGCACCAAGGGAACGGGTTGCAGGAGGAACTTTTACTCTAGTTTCTCAGTCGGTTTCCTAGTGCCGGTTTGAAGTTCCTGCTGTTTTCACTGCAAAACCGAGTTGGAGCTAGAACATCCCCATATATATGTATGGACTGGATTTTACAACTGTAAAGAAACTTTGTGTTCCCAACAAGCTAGGTGAATGATGGCTTTCACACACACTTATCTCTCAGAACTGAGCATGTGGAGAGAATTTCGTTCATCTAGCACCAAGGGAACAGTTTGCAGGAGAAAGTTTTACTCTGGATTCTCAGTCTGTTTCCTAGTGCCAGTTTGAAGTTCCTGCAGTATTCACTGTAAAACCGAGTTGGAGCTTGTACCACCCATATATATGTATGGAGTGGAGTTTGCAACTGAATAGAAACTTTGTGTTCCCAACAAGCTAGGTGAAGGAAGGCTTTCAAACACACTTATCTCTCAGAACTCAGAATGTAGAGAGACGTTCGTTCATTTAGCACCAAGGGAACGGGTTGTAAGAGAAACTTTTACTCTGATTTCTCGGTCTGATTCCAGTTCCAGTTTTAAGTTCCTGCAGTTTTCACTGTAAAACAAATTTGGAGCTAGTACCTCCAAATATATATATTTATGGAGTGGTGGTTGCAACTGAAAAGGAACTTTGCTTTCCCAACAAGGTAGGTGAAGGACGGCTTTCACACACTACTATCTCTCAGAACTGAGCATGTGGAGAGACGTTCGTTCATCTAGCAACAAGGGAACGGGTTGCAGGATGAACTTTTACTCTAGTTTCTCAGTTTGTTTCCTAGTGCCGTTTTGAAGTTCCTGCTGTTTTCACTGTAAAACCGAGTTGGAGCTAGAACCTCCCCATATATATTTATGGAATGGAGTTTGCAGCTGAAAAGAAACTTAGCTTTCCCAACAAGCTATGTGAATGATGGCTTTCACACACACTTATCTCTCAAAACTGAGCATGTGGAGAGATGATCGTTCATCTAGCACAAAGGAATGGGATGCAAGGGAAACTTTAACTCTGGTTTCTCAGTCTGTTTCCTAGTGCTGGTTTGATGTTCCTGCAGTTTTCAGTATAAAACAGAGTTGGAGCTATTACCTCCCCATATATATTCATGGAGTGGAGTTTGCAACTGAAAAGAAACATTGTGTTCCCAAGAAGACAGGTGAAGGACGGCTTTCACACACACTTATCTCTGTGAACTGAGTATGTGGAGAGACGTTCCTTCATCTAGCAACAAGGGAACGGGATGCAGGATGAACTTTTACTCTAGTTTCTCAGTTTGTTTCCTAGTGCCGTTTTGAAGTTCCTGCTGTTTTCACTGTAAAACCGAGTTGGAGCTAGAACCTCCCCATATATATTTATGGAATGGAGTTTGCAGCTGAAAAGAAACTTTTTGATCCCTACAATCTAGGTGAAGGACGGCTTTCACAAACCCTTATCTCTCAGAACGGAGTATGTGGAGAGACGTTCCTTCATATAGCAACAAGGGAACTGGATTCAGAAGAAACTTTTACTCTGGGTTCTCATTCTGTTTCCTAGTGCCAGTTTGAATTCCTGCATTTTTTAGTGTAAAACCGAGTTGGAACTTGTACCTCCCCATATATATGTATGGAATTGAGTTTGCAAGTGAAAAGTAACTTTGTGTTCCCAACAAGCTAGGTGAAGGAAGGCTTTCACACACACTTATATCTCAGAACTCAGCATGCAGAGAGACCTTCGTTCATTTAGTACCAAGGGAACGGGTTGTAGGAGCAAATTTTACTCTTATTTCTCGGTCTGTTTCCAAGTGCCGGTTTCAAGTTCCTGCAGTTTTCACTGTAAAACCGAGTTGTAGATAGAACCTCTCCATATACATGAATGGAGTGGTGTTTGCAACTGAAAATAAACTTTGTGATCCCAACAAGATAGCTGAAGGACGGCTTTCACCCACACTTATCTCCACAACTTAGCATGTGGAGAGAAGTTCGTTCATCTAGCACCAAGGGAACGTGTTGCAGGAGAACCTTTTACTCTGGTTTCTCAGTGTGTTTTCAAGTGCCGGTTTGAAGTTCCTGCAGTTTTCACCGTAAAACCGAGTTTGAGCCAGTATCTACCCATATATATCCATGGATTGGAGTTTGCAACTTAAAAGAAACATTGTGTTCCCAACAAGAAATGTTAAGGACGGCTTTCACACACACTTATCTCTCAGAACTGAGCATGTGGAGAGACGTTCGTTCATCTAGCACCAAGGGAACGGGTTGCAGGAGGAACTTTTACTCTAGTTTCTCAGTCGGTTTCCTAGTGCCGGTTTGAAGTTCCTGCTGTTTTCACTGCAAAACCGAGTTGGAGCTAGAACATCCCCATATATATGTATGGACTGGATTTTACAACTGTAAAGAAACTTTGTGTTCCCAACAAGCTAGGTGAATGATGGCTTTCACACACACTTATCTCTCAGAACTGAGCATGTGGAGAGAATTTCGTTCATCTAGCACCAAGGGAACAGTTTGCAGGAGAAAGTTTTACTCTGGATTCTCAGTCTGTTTCCTAGTGCCAGTTTGAAGTTCCTGCAGTATTCACTGTAAAACCGAGTTGGAGCTTGTACCACCCATATATATGTATGGAGTGGAGTTTGCAACTGAATAGAAACTTTGTGTTCCCAACAAGCTAGGTGAAGGAAGGCTTTCAAACACACTTATCTCTCAGAACTCAGAATGTAGAGAGACGTTCGTTCATTTAGCACCAAGGGAACGGTTTGTAGGAGAAACTTTTACTCTGATTTCTCGGTCTGATTCCAGTTCCAGTTTTAAGTTCCTGCAGTTTTCACTGTAAAACAAAGTTGGAGCTAGTACCTCCAAATATATATATGTATGGAGTGGTGGTTGCAACTGAAAAGAAACTTAGCTTTCCCAACAAGGTATGTGAAGGACGGCTTTCACACACTACTATCTCTCAGAACTGAGCATGTGGAGAGACGTTCGTTCATCTAGCACCAAAGGAACGGGTTGCAGGGGAAACTTTTCCTCTGGTTTCTCAGTCTGTTTCCAAGTGCCGGTTTGAAGTTCCTGCTCTTTTCACTGTAAAACCGAGTTGGAGCTTGAACCTCCCCATATATATGTATGGAATGGAGTTTGCAATTGAAAAGAAACTTTGTGATCCCAACATGGTAGTTGAAGGACGGCTTTCACACACACTAATCTCTCAGAACTGAGCATGTGGAGAGACTTTCGTTCATATAGCAACAAGGGATCCGGATTCAGAAGAAACTTTTACTCTGGTTTCTCTGTCTGTTTCCTACTGCCGGTTTGAATTTCCTGCAGTTTTCACTGTAAAACCGAGTTGGAGCTTGTACCACCCATATATATTTATGGAGTGGAGTTTGCAACTGAATAGAAACTTTGTGTTCCCAACAAGCTAGCTGAAGGAAGGCTTTCACACACACTTATCTCTCAGAACTCAGAATGTAGAGAGACGTTCGTTCATTTAGCACCAAGGGAACGGATTGTAGGAGAAACTTTTACTCTGATTTCTCGGTCTGTTTCCAGTGCCGGTTTTAAGTTCCTGCAGTTTTCAGTGTAAAACCGAGTTGGAGCTTGTACCACCCATATATATGTATGGAGTGGAGTTTGCAACTGAAAAGAAACTTTGCTTTCCCAAAACGCTTGGTGAAGGTCGGCTTTCACACACACTTACCTCTCAGAATTGGGCATGTGGAGAGACGTTCGTTCATCTAGTACCAAGGGAAAGGTTTGCTGGAGAAACTTTTCTCTAGATTCGCAGTCTGTTTGCTAGTGCCGGTTTGATGTTCCTGCAGTTTTCACTGTAAACAGAGTTGTAGCTAAAACCTCCCAATATATATTTATGGAATGGAGTTTGTAGCTGAAAAGAAACTTTGTTTTCCCAACAAGTTATGTGAAGGACGGCTTTCACACACACTTATCTCTCAGAGGTGAGAATGTGAAGGGACGTTCGTTCATCTAGTACCAAGGGAAAGGTTTGCAGGGGAAACTTTTCTCTGGATTCGCAGTCTGTTTGCTAGTGCCGGTTTGATGTTCCTGCAGTTTTCACTGTAAAACCGAATGTAACTACCCCATATACATGTATGGGGTGGAGTTTGCAACTGAAAAGAAACTTTGTGATCCCAACAAGCTGGATGAAGGACGGCTTTCACCCACACTTATCTCTGAGAACTGAGCATGTGGAGAGATGTTCGTTCATCTAGCACCAAGGGAACGGGTTGCAGGAGAAAGTTTTACTCTGGATTTTCAGTCTGTTTCCTAGTGCCGGTTTGAAGTTCCTGCAGTTTTCACTGTTAAACCAAGTTGGAGTTTGTAACTCCCATATATATGTAAGGAGTGGAATTTGTAACTGAAAAGAAACTTTGTGATCCCAACAATCTAGGTGAAGGACGGCTTTCAGACACAGTTATCTCTCAGAACGGAGCATGTGGAGAGACTTTCGTTCATGTAGCAGCAAGGGAACGGGATGCAGGAGAAAATTTCACTCTGGATTCTCATTCTGTTTCCTAGTGCCGGTTTGAAGTTCCTGCAGTTTTCACTGTAAAACCGTGTTGGATTTACAACCTCCCCATATATATGTATGGAGTGGAGTTTGCAACTGAAAAGAAACTTTGTTTCCCAACAAGGTTGCTTAAGGACGGCTTTCACACACACTTATCTCTCAGAACTGAGCATGTGGAGAGACGTTCGTTCATCTAGCACCAAGGGAACGGGTTGCAGGAGGAACTTTTACCCTAGTTTCTCAATCTGTTTCCAAGTGCCGGTTTGAAGTTCCTGCTGTTTTCACTGTAAAACCGAGTTGGAGCTTGAACCTCCCCATATATATGTATGGAATGGAGTTTGAAACTGAAAAGAAACTTTGTGATTCCAAAAAGCTAGGTGAAGTACGGCTTTCACCCACACTTATCTTTAAGAACTGAGCATGGGTAGAGAAATTCGTTCATCTAGCACCAAGGGAACGGGTTGCAGGGGAAAGTTTTACTCTGGATTCTCAGTCTGTTTTCTAGTGCCGGTTTGAAGTTCCTGCAGTTTTCACTGTAAGATCAAGTTGGAGCTAGTACCTCCCCATGTATATTCATGGAGGGGAGTTTGCAAAAGAAAAGAAATTTTGTGTTCCCAACAAGCTATTTTAAGGACGGCTTTCACACACATTTATCACTGAGAACTGCGCATGTGGAGAGACGTTCGTTCATATAGCACCAGGGGAACGGGATTCAGAAGAAACTTACTCTGGTTTCTCAGTCTGTTTCCTTGTGCCGGTTTGAAGTTCCTGCAGTTTTCACCGTAAAACCGAGTTTGAGCTAGTATCTACCCATATATATGTATGGAGTGGAGTATGCAACTGAATAGAAACTTTGTGTTCCCAACAAGCTAGGTGAAGGAAGGCTTTCAAACACACTTATCTCTCAGAACTCAGAATGTAGAGAGACGTTCGTTCATTTAGCACCAAGGGAACGGGTTGTAGGAGAAACTTTTACTCTGATATCTCGGTCTGATTCCAGTGCCGGTTTTAAGTTCCTGCAGTTTTCACTGTAAAACAAAGTTGGAGCTAGTACCTCCAAATATATATATGTATGGAGTGTTGGTTGCAACTGAAAAGGAACTTTGCTTTCCCAACAAGGTAGGTGAAGGACGGCTTTCACACACTACTATCTCTCAGAACTGAGCATGTGGAGAGACGTTCATTCATCTAGCACCAAAGGAACGGGTTGCAGGAGAAACTTTTACTCTGGTTTCTCAGTCTGTTTCCAAGTGCCGGTTTGAAGTTCCTGCTCTTTTCACTGTAAAACCGAGTTGGAGCTTGAACCTCCCCATATATATGTATGGAATGGAGTTTGCAATTGAAAAGAAACTTTGTGATCCCAACATGGTAGTTGAAGGACGGCTTTCACACACACTAATCTCTCAGAACTGAGCATGTGTAGAGACTTTCGTTCATATAGCAACAAGGGATCCGGATTCAGGAGAAACTTTACTCTGGTTTCTCTGTCTGTTTCCTACTGCCGGTTTGAATTTCCTGCAGTTTTCACTGTAAAACCGAGTTGGAGCTTGTACCACCCATATATATTTATGGAGTGGAGTTTGCAACTGAATAGAAACTTTGTGTTCCCAACAAGCTAGCTGAAGGAAGGCTTTCACACACACTTATCTCTCAGAACTCAGAATGTAGAGAGACGTTCGTTCATTTAGCACCAAGGGAACGGATTGTAGGAGAAACTTTTACTCTGATTTCTCGGTCTGTTTCCTAGTGCCTGTTTGAAGTTCCTGCACTTTTCACCGTAATACAGAGTTGGAACTAGTACCTCCCCATATTTATGCATGGAATGGGGTTTGCAACTGTAAAGAAACTATGTGTTCCCCACAAGATAGGTGAAGGACGGCTTTCACACACACTTATCTCTGAGAACTGAGCAGGTTAAGAGATGTTGGTTCATCTAGCACAAAGTGAACAGGGTGCAAGGAGAAACGGTTACTCTGGTTTCTCAGTCTGTTTCCTAGTTGTGGTTTGAATTTCCTGTAGTTGTCACATTAAAACAGAGTTGGAGCTAGTACTTCCCCATTTATATGTATGGAGTGGAGTTGGCAACTGAAAAGGAAATTTGTGTTCCCAAAAAGCTAGGTGAAGGACGGCTTTCAGACACAATTATCTCTGAGAACTGAGCACGTGAAGAGACGTTCGTTCATATAGCACCAAGGGAATGGTTTTCAGGAGATACTTTTACTCTGGTTTCTCAGTCTGTTTCCTAGTGCCTGTTTGAAGTTCCTGCAGTTTTTAGTGTAAAACCGTGTTGGAGCTTGTACCTCCCGATATACATGTATGGAGTGGAGTTTGCAACTGAATAGAAACTTTGTGTTCCAAACAAGCTAGGTGAAGGAAGGCTTTCACACACACTTATCTCTCAGATCTCAGCATGTAGAGAGACGTTCTTTCATTTAGCACCAAGGGAACGGTTGTAGGAGAAAAGTTTACTCTGATTTCTTGGTCTGTTTCCAAGTGCCGGTTTTAAGTACATGCAGTTTTCACTGTAAAACCGAGTTGGAGCTAGTACCTCCCCATATATATGCATGGAGTGCAGTTTGCAACTGAAAAGAAACATTGTGTTCCCAACAAGATAGATGAAGGACGGCTTTCACACACACTCATCTCTCAGAACTGAGAATGTGGAGAGACGTTCCTTCATCAAGCACCAAAGGAACGGGTTACAGGAGAAATAATTACTCTGGATTCTCATTCTGTTTCCTACTGCCGGTTTGAAGTTCTTGCAATTTTCAGTGTAAAACCGAGTTGGAGCTAGTTCATCCCATTATATATGTATGGAGTGGAGTTTGCAATGAAAAGAAACTTTGTATTCGCAACAATCTAGGTGAAGGTCGGCTTTCACACACATTTATCTCTCAGAACTGAGCATGTGAAGAGACGTTCGTTCTTCTAGCAACAAGGGAACGGGTTGCAGGAGGAACTTTAACTCTAGTTTCTCATTCTGTTTCTTAGAGCCGTTTTGATGTTCCTGCAGTTATCACTGTAAAACCGAGTTGGAGCTAGGACCTCCCCATATATATGCATGGATTGGAGTTTGCAACTGAAAAGAAACTTTGTGTTCCCAACAAGCTAGGTTATGGACGGTTTTCAAACACACTTATCACTGAGAACTGAGCATGTGGAGAGACGTTCGTTCATTGAGCACCAAATGAATGGTTTTCAGGAGATACTTTTACTCTGGTTTCTCAGTCTGTTTCCTAGTGCCGGTTTGAAGTTCCTGCAGTTTTCACTATAAAACAGATTTGGAGCTAGTACCTCCCCATATATATGTATGGAGTGGAGTTGGCAACTGAAAAAATACTTTGTGTTCCCAACAAGCTTGGTGAAGGACGGCTTTCACACACAATTATCTCTCAGAACTGAGCATGGGAAGAGACGTTCGTTCATCTAGCACAAAGGGAACGGGTTGCAGGAGGAACTTTAACTCTAGATTCTCAGTCTGTTTCCTAGAGCCGTTTTGATGTTCCTGCAGTTTTCACTGTAAAACCGAGTTGAAGCTAGAACCTCCCCATATACATGTATGGAGCTCAGTTTGCAACTGAAAAGAAACTTTGTGATCCCAACAAGCTATGTGAGGGACGGCTTTCACACACACTTACCTCTCAGAATTGGGCATGTGGAGAGACGTTCGTTCATCTAGCACCAATGGAACGGTTTGCAGGAGAAACTTTTCTCTGGATTCGCAGTCTGTTTGGTAGTGCCGGATTGATGTTCCTGCAGTTTTCACTGTAAAACCGAGTTGTAGCTAGAACCTCCCCGTATATATGTATGGAGCTGAGTTTGCAACTGAAAAGAAACTTAGCTTTCCCAACAAGCTATGTGAAGGACGGCTTTCACACACACTTATCTCTCAGAACTGAGCATGTGGAGAGATGATCGTTCATCTAGCACAAAGGGAACAGGTTGCAGGAGAAAGTTTTACTCTGGATTCTCAGTCTGTTTCCTAGTGCCAGTTTGAAGTTCCTGCAGTATTCACTGTAAAACCGAGTTGGAGCTTGTACCACCCATATATATGTATGGAGTGGAATTTGCAACTGAATAGAAACTTTGTGTTCCCAACAAGCTAGGTGAAGGAAGGCTTTCAAACACACTTATCTCTCAGAACTCAGAATGTAGAGAGACGTTCGTTCATTTAGCACCAAGGGAACGGGTTGTAGGAGAAACTTTTACTCTGATTTCTCGGTCTGATTCCAGTTCCAGTTTTAAGTTCCTGCAGTTTTCACTGTAAAACAAAGTTGGAGCTAGTACCTCCAAATATATATATGTATGGAGTGGTGGTTGCAACTGAAAAGGAACTTTGCTTTCCCAACAAGGTAGGTGAAGGACGGCTTTCACACACTACTATCTCTCAGAACTGAGCATGTGGAGAGACGTTCGTTCATCTAGCAACAAGGGAACGGGTTGCAGGATGAACTTTTACTCTAGTTTCTCAGTTTGTTTCCTAGTGCCGTTTTGAAGTTCCTGCTGTTTTCACTGTAAAACCGAGTTGGAGCTAGAACCTCCCCATATATATTTATGGAATGGAGTTTGCAGCTGAAAAGAAACTTAGCTTTCCCAACAAGCTATGTGAATGATGGCTTTCACACACACTTATCTCTCAAAACTGAGCATGTGGAGAGATGATCGTTCATCTAGCACAAAGGAATGGGATGCAAGGGAAACTTTAACTCTGGTTTCTCAGTCTGTTTCCTAGTGCTGGTTTGATGTTCCTGCAGTTTTCAGTATAAAACAGAGTTGGAGCTATTACCTCCCCATATATATTCATGGAGTGGAGTTTGCAACTGAAAAGAAACATTGTGTTCCCAAGAAGACAGGTGAAGGACGGCTTTCACACACACTTATCTCTGTGAACTGAGTATGTGGAGAGACGTTCGTTCATCTAGCAACAAGGGAACGGGATGCAGGATGAACTTTTACTCTAGTTTCTCAGTTTGTTTCCTAGTGCCGTTTTGAAGTTCCTGCTGTTTTCACTGTAAAACCGAGTTGGAGCTAGAACCTCCCCATATATATTTATGGAATGGAGTTTGCAGCTGAAAAGAAACTTTTTGATCCCTACAATCTAGGTGAAGGACGGCTTTCACAAACCCTTATCTCTCAGAACGGAGTATGTGGAGAGACGTTCCTTCATATAGCAACAAGGGAACTGGATTCAGAAGAAACTTTTACTCTGGGTTCTCATTCTGTTTCCTAGTGCCAGTTTGAATTCCTGCATTTTTTAGTGTAAAACCGAGTTGGAACTTGTACCTCCCCATATATATGTATGGAATTGAGTTTGCAAGTGAAAAGTAACTTTGTGTTCCCAACAAGCTAGGTGAAGGAAGGCTTTCACACACACTTATATCTCAGAACTCAGCATGCAGAGAGACCTTCGTTCATTTAGTACCAAGGGAACGGGTTGTAGCAGCAAATTTTACTCTTATTTCTCGGTCTGTTTCCAAGTGCCGGTTTCAAGTTCCTGCAGTTTTCACTGTAAAACCGAGTTGTAGATAGAACCTCTCCATATACATGAATGGAGTGGTGTTTGCAACTGAAAATAAACTTTGTGATCCCAACAAGATAGCTGAAGGACGGCTTTCACCCACACTTATCTCCACAACTTAGCATGTGGAGAGAAGTTCGTTCATCTAGCACCAAGGGAACGTGTTGCAGGAGAACCTTTTACTCTGGTTTCTCAGTGTGTTTTCAAGTGCCGGTTTGAAGTTCCTGCAGTTTTCACCGTAAAACCGAGTTTGAGCCAGTATCTACCCATATATATCCATGGATTGGAGTTTGCAACTTAAAAGAAACATTGTGTTCCCAACAAGAAATGTTAAGGACGGCTTTCACACACACTTATCTCTCAGAACTGAGCATGTGGAGAGACGTTCGTTCATCTAGCACCAAGGGAACGGGTTGCAGGAGGAACTTTTACTCTAGTTTCTCAGTCGGTTTCCTAGTGCCGGTTTGAAGTTCCTGCTGTTTTCACTGCAAAACCGAGTTGGAGCTAGAACATCCCCATATATATGTATGGACTGGATTTTACAACTGTAAAGAAACTTTGTGTTCCCAACAAGCTAGGTGAATGATGGCTTTCACACACACTTATCTCTCAGAACTGAGCATGTGGAGAGAATTTCGTTCATCTAGCACCAAGGGAACAGTTTGCAGGAGAAAGTTTTACTCTGGATTCTCAGTCTGTTTCCTAGTGCCAGTTTGAAGTTCCTGCAGTATTCACTGTAAAACCGAGTTGGAGCTTGTACCACCCATATATATGTATGGAGTGGAGTTTGCAACTGAATAGAAACTTTGTGTTCCCAACAAGCTAGGTGAAGGAAGGCTTTCAAACACACTTATCTCTCAGAACTCAGAATGTAGAGAGACGTTCGTTCATTTAGCACCAAGGGAACGGGTTGTAGGAGAAACTTTTACTCTGATTTCTCGGTGTGATTCCAGTTCCAGTTTTAAGTTCCTGCAGTTTTCACTGTAAAACAAAGTTGGAGCTAGTACCTCCAAATATATATATTTATGGAGTGGTGGTTGCAACTGAAAAGGAACTTTGCTTTCCCAACAAGGTATGTGAAGGACGGCTTTCACACACTACTATCTCTCAGAACTGAGCATGTGGAGAGACGTTCGTTCATCTAGCAACAAGGGAACGGGTTGCAGGATGAACTTTTACTCTAGTTTCTCAGTTTGTTTCCTAGTGCCGTTTTGAAGTTCCTGCTGTTTTCACTGTAAAACCGAGTTGGAGCTAGAACCTCCCCATATATATTTATGGAATGGAGTTTGCAGCTGAAAAGAAACTTAGCTTTCCCAACAAGCTATGTGAATGATGGCTTTCACACACACTTATCTCTCAAAACTGAGCATGTGGAGAGATGATCGTTCATCTAGCACAAAGGAATGGGATGCAAGGGAAACTTTAACTCTGGTTTCTCAGTCTGTTTCCTAGTGCTGGTTTGATGTTCCTGCAGTTTTCAGTATAAAACAGAGTTGGAGCTATTACCTCCCCATATATATTCATGGAGTGGAGTTTGCAACTGAAAAGAAACATTGTGTTCCCAAGAAGACAGGTGAAGGACGGCTTTCACACACACTTATCTCTGTGAACTGAGTATGTGGAGAGACGTTCGTTCATCTAGCAACAAGGGAACGGGATGCAGGATGAACGTTTACTCTAGTTTCTCAGTTTGTTTCCTAGTGCCGTTTTGAAGTTCCTGCTGTTTTCACTGTAAAACCGAGTTGGAGCTAGAACCTCCCCATATATATTTATGGAATGGAGTTTGCAGCTGAAAAGAAACTTTTTGATCCCTACAATCTAGGTGAAGGACGGCTTTCACAAACACTTATCTCTCAGAACAGAGTATGTGGAGAGACGTTCCTTCATATAGCAACAAGGGAACTGGATTCAGAAGAAACTTTTACTCTGGGTTCTCATTCTGTTTCCTAGTGCCAGTTTGAATTCCTGCATTTTTTAGTGTAAAACCGAGTTGGAACTTGTACCTCCCCATATATATGTATGGAATTGAGTTTGCAAGTGAAAAGTAACTTTGTGTTCCCAACAAGCTAGGTGAAGGAAGGCTTTCACACACACTTATATCTCAGAACTCAGCATGCAGAGAGACCTTCGTTCATTTAGTACCAAGGGAACGGGTTGTAGGAGCAAATTTTACTCTTATTTCTCGGTCTGTTTCCAAGTGCCGGTTTCAAGTTCCTGCAGTTTTCACTGTAAAACCGAGTTGTAGATAGAACCTCTCCATATACATGAATGGAGTGGTGTTTGCAACTGAAAATAAACTTTGTGATCCCAACAAGATAGCTGAAGGACGGCTTTCACCCACACTTATCTCCACAACTTAGCATGTGGAGAGAAGTTCGTTCATCTAGCACCAAGGGAACGTGTTGCAGGAGAACCTTTTACTCTGGTTTCTCAGTGTGTTTTCAAGTGCCGGTTTGAAGTTCCTGCAGTTTTCACCGTAAAACCGAGTTTGAGCCAGTATCTACCCATATATATCCATGGATTGGAGTTTGCAACTTAAAAGAAACATTGTGTTCCCAACAAGAAATATTAAGGACGGCTTTCACACACACTTATCTCTCAGAACTGAGCATGTGGAGAGACGTTCGTTCATCTAGCACCAAGGGAACGGGTTGCAGGAGGAACTTTTACTCTAGTTTCTCAGTCGGTTTCCTAGTGCCGGTTTGAAGTTCCTGCTGTTTTCACTGCAAAACCGAGTTGGAGCTAGAACATCCCCATATATATGTATGGACTGGATTTTACAACTGTAAAGAAACTTTGTGTTCCCAACAAGCTAGGTGAATGATGGCTTTCACACACACTTATCTCTCAGAACTGAGCATGTGGAGAGAATTTCGTTCATCTAGCACCAAGGGAACAGTTTGCAGGAGAAAGTTTTACTCTGGATTCTCAGTCTGTTTCCTAGTGCCAGTTTGAAGTTCCTGCAGTATTCACTGTAAAACCGAGTTGGAGCTTGTACCACCCATATATATGTATGGAGTGGAGTTTGCAACTGAATAGAAACTTTGTGTTCCCAACAAGCTAGGTGAAGGAAGGCTTTCAAACACACTTATCTCTCAGAACTCAGAATGTAGAGAGACGTTCGTTCATTTAGCACCAAGGGAACGGGTTGTAGGAGAAACTTTTACTCTGATTTCTCGGTGTGATTCCAGTTCCAGTTTTAAGTTCCTGCAGTTTTCACTGTAAAACAAAGTTGGAGCTAGTACCTCCAAATATATATATGTATGGAGTAGTGGTTGCAACTGAAAAGAAACTTAGCTTTCCCAACAAGGTATGTGAAGGACGGCTTTCACACACTACTATCTCTCAGAACTGAGCATGTGGAGAGACGTTCGTTCATCTAGCACCAAAGGAACGGGTTGCAGGGGAAACTTTTTCTCTGGTTTCTCAGTCTGTTTCCAAGTGCCGGTTTGAAGTTCCTGCTCTTTTCACTGTAAAACCGAGTTGGAGCTTGAACCTCCCCATATATATGTATGGAATGGAGTTTGCAATTGAAAAGAAACTTTGTGATCCCAACATGGTAGTTGAAGGACGGCTTTCACACACACTAATCTCTCAGAACTGAGCATGTGGAGAGACTTTCGTTCATATAGCAACAAGGGATCCGGATTCAGAAGAAACTTTTACTCTGGTTTCTCTGTCTGTTTCCTACTGCCGGTTTGAATTTCCTGCAGTTTTCACTGTAAAACCGAGTTGGAGCTTGTACCACCCATATATATTTATGGAGTGGAGTTTGCAACTGAATAGAAACTTTGTGTTCCCAACAAGCTAGCTGAAGGAAGGCTTTCACACACACTTATCTCTCAGAACTCAGAATGTGGAGAGACTTTCGTTCATTTAGCACCAAGGGAACGGATTGTAGGAGAAACTTTTACTCTGATTTCTCGGTCTGTTTCCAGTGCCGGTTTTAAGTTCCTGCAATTTTCACTGTAAAACCGAGTTGGAGCTTGTACCACCCATATATATGTATGGAGTGGAGTTTGCAACTGAAAAGAAACTTTGCTTTCCCAAAACGCTTGGTGAAGGTCGGCTTTCACACACACTTACCTCTCAGAATTGGGCATGTGGAGAGACGTTCGTTCATCTAGTACCAAGGGAAAGGTTTGCTGGAGAAACTTTTCTCTAGATTCGCAGTCTGTTTGCTAGTGCCGGTTTGATGTTCCTGCAGTTTTCACTGTAAACAGAGTTGTAGCTAAAACCTCCCAATATATATTTATGGAATGGAGTTTGTAGCTGAAAAGAAACTTTGTTTTCCCAACAAGTTATGTGAAGGACGGCTTTCACACACACTTATCTCTCAGAGGTGAGAATGTGAAGGGACGTTCGTTCATCTAGTACCAAGGGAAAGGTTTGCAGGGGAAACTTTTCTCTGGATTCGCAGTCTGTTTGCTAGTGCCGGTTTGATGTTCCTGCAGTTTTCACTGTAAAACCGAATTGTAACTACCCCATATACATGTATGGGGTGGAGTTTGCAACTGAAAAGAAACTTTGTGATCCCAACAAGCTGGATGAAGGACGGCTTTCACCCACACTTATCTCTGAGAACTGAGCATGTGGAGAGATGTTCGTTCATCTAGCACCAAGGGAACGGGTTGCAGGAGAAAGTTTTACTCTGGATTTTCAGTCTGTTTCCTAGTGCCGGTTTGAAGTTCCTGCAGTTTTCACTGTTAAACCAAGTTGGAGTTTGTAACTCCCATATATATGTAAGGAGTGGAATTTGTAACTGAAAAGAAACTTTGTGATCCCAACAATCTAGGTGAAGGACGGCTTTCAGACACAGTTATCTCTCAGAACGGAGCATGTGGAGAGACTTTCGTTCATGTAGCAGCAAAGGAACGGGATGCAGGAGAAAATTTCACTCTGGATTCTCATTCTGTTTCCTAGTGCCGGTTTGAAGTTCCTGCAGTTTTCACTGTAAAACCGTGTTGGATTTACAACCTCCCCATATATATGTATGGAGTGGAGTTTGCAACTGAAAAGAAACTTTGTTTCCCAACAAGGTTGCTTAAGGACGGCTTTCACACACACTTATCTCTCAGAACTGAGCATGTGGAGAGACGTTCGTTCATCTAGCACCAAGGGAACGGGTTGCAGGAGGAACTTTTACCCTAGTTTCTCAATCTGTTTCCAAGTGCCGGTTTGAAGTTCCTGCTGTTTTCACTGTAAAACCGAGTTGGAGCTTGAACCTCCCCATATATATGTATGGAATGGAGTTTGAAACTGAAAAGAAACTTTGTGATTCCAAAAAGCTAGGTGAAGTACGGCTTTCACCCACACTTATCTTTAAGAACTGAGCATGGGTAGAGAAATTCGTTCATCTAGCACCAAGGGAACGGGTTGCAGGGGAAAGTTTTACTCTGGATTCTCAGTCTGTTTTCTAGTGCCGGTTTGAAGTTCCTGCAGTTTTCACTGTAAGATCAAGTTGGAGCTAGTACCTCCCCATGTATATTCATGGAGGGGAGTTTGCAAAAGAAAAGAAATTTTGTGTTCCCAACAAGCTATTTTAAGGACGGCTTTCACACACATTTATCACTGAGAACTGCGCATGTGGAGAGACGTTCGTTCATATAGCACCAGGGGAACGGGATTCAGAAGAAACTTACTCTGGTTTCTCAGTCTGTTTCCTAGTGCCGGTTTGAAGTTCCTGCAGTTTTCACCGTAAAACCGAGTTTGAGCTAGTATCTACCCATATATATGTATGGAGTGGAGTATGCAACTGAATAGAAACTTTGTGTTCCCAACAAGCTAGGTGAAGGAAGGCTTTCAAACACACTTATCTCTCAGAACTCAGAATGTAGAGAGACGTTCGTTCATTTAGCACCAAGGGAACGGGTTGTAGGAGAAACTTTTACTCTGATATCTCGGTCTGATTCCAGTGCCGGTTTTAAGTTCCTGCAGTTTTCACTGTAAAACAAAGTTGGAGCTAGTACCTCCAAATATATATATGTATGGAGTGGTGGTTGCAACTGAAAAGGAACTTTGCTTTCCCAACAAGGTAGGTGAAGGACGGCTTTCACACACTACTATCTCTCAGAACTGAGCATGTGGAGAGACGTTCATTCATCTAGCACCAAAGGAACGGGTTGCAGGAGAAACTTTTACTCTGGTTTCTCAGTCTGTTTCCAAGTGCCGGTTTGAAGTTCCTGCTCTTTTCACTGTAAAACCGAGTTGGAGCTTGAACCTCCCCATATATATGTATGGAATGGAGTTTGCAATTGAAAAGAAACTTTGTGATCCCAACATGGTAGTTGAAGGACGGCTTTCACACACACTAATCTCTCAGAACTGAGCATGTGTAGAGACTTTCGTTCATATAGCAACAAGGGATCCGGATTCAGGAGAAACTTTTACTCTGGTTTCTCTGTCTGTTTCCTACTGCCGGTTTGAATTTCCTGCAGTTTTCACTGTAAAACCGAGTTGGAGCTTGTACCACCCATATATATTTATGGAGTGGAGTTTGCAACTGAATAGAAACTTTGTGTTCCCAACAAGCTAGCTGAAGGAAGGCTTTCACACACACTTATCTCTCAGAACTCAGAATGTAGAGAGACGTTCGTTCATTTAGCACCAAGGGAACGGATTGTAGGAGAAACTTTTACTCTGATTTCTCGGTCTGTTTCCAGTGCCGGTTTTAAGTTCCTGCAATTTTCACTGTAAAACCGAGTTGGAGCTTGTACCACCCATATATATGTATGGAGTGGAGTTTGCAACTGAAAAGAAACTTTGTGATCCCAACAAGCTGGATGAAGGACGGCTTTCACCCACACTTATCTCTGAGAACTGAGCATGTGGAGAGATGTTCGTTCATCTTGCACCAAGGGAACGGGTTGCAGGAGAAAGTTTTACTCTGGATTTTCAGTCTGTTTCCTAGTGCCGGTTTGAAGTTCCTGCAGTTTTCACTGTTAAACCGAGTTGGAGTTTGTAACTTCCATATATATGTAAGGAGTGGAATTTGTAACTGAAAAGAAACTTTGTGATCCCAACAATCTAGGTGAAGGACGGCTTTCAGACACAGTTATCTCTCAGAACGGAGCATGTGGAGAGACTTTCGTTCATGTAGCACCAAGGGAACGGGATGCAGGAGAAAATTTCACTCTGGTTTCTCATTCTGTTTCCTAGTGCCGGTTTGAAGTTCCTGCAGTTTTCACTGTAAAACCGTGTTGGATTTACAACCTCCCCATATATATGTATGGAGTGGTGTTTGCAACTGAAAAGAAACTTTGTTTCCCAACAAGGTTGCTTAAGGACGGCTTTCACACACACATATCTCTCAGAACTGACCATGTGGAGAGACGTTCGTTCATCTAGCACCAAGGGAACGGGTTGCAGGAGGAACTTTTACCCTAGTTTCTCAAACTGTTTCCAAGTGCCTGTTTGAAATTCCTGCTGTTTTCACTGTAAAACCGAGTTGGAGCTTGAACCTCCCCATATATATGTATGGAATGGAGTTTGAAACTGAAAAGAAACTTTGTGATTCCAAAAAGCTAGGTGAAGTACGGCTTTCACCCACACTTATCTTTAAGAACTGAGCATGGGTAGAGAAGTTCGTTCATCTAGCACCAAGGGAACTGGTTGCAGGGGAAAGTTTTACTCTGGATTCTCAGTCTGTTTTCTAGTGCCGGTTTGAAGTTCCTGCAGTTTTCACCGTAAAACCGAGTTTGAGCTAGTATCTACCCATATATATTCATGGAGTGGAGTTTGCAACTGAAAAGAATCATTGTGTTCCCAACAAGACAGGTGAGGGACGGCTTTCACACACACTTATCTCTCAGAACTGAGCATGTGGAGAGACGTTCGTTCATCTAGCACAAAGGGAACGGGTTGCAGATAATTTTACTCTGGTTTCTCAGTCTGTTCCCTAGTGCCGGTGTGAAGTTCCTGCTCTTTTCACTGTAAAACGGAGTTGGAGCTAGAACATCCCCATATATATGTATGGAATGGAGTTTGCGACTGAAAAGAAAGTTTGTGATCCCAACAAGCTTGGTGAAGGACGGCTTTCACACACACTTATCTCTCAGATCTGAGCATGTGGAGAGACGTTCGTTCATATAGCAACAAGGGAACCGGATTAAGATGAAACTTTTACTCTGCTTTCTCAGTCTGTTTCCTACTGCTGGTTTGAATTTCTTCCAGTTTTCTGTGTAAAACCGAGTTGGAGCTAGTTCCTCCCAATATATATGTATGGAGTTGAGTTTGCAACAGAAAAGAAACTTTGTGTTCCCAACAAGCTAGGTTATGGACGGTTTTCAAACACACTTATCACTGAGAACTGAGCATGTGGAGAGACGTTCGTTCATTGAGCACCAAATGAATGGTTTTCAGGAGATACTTTTACTCTGGGTTCTCAGTCTGTTTCCTAGTGCCGGTTTGAAGTTCCTGCAGTTTTCACTATAAAACAGATTTGGAGCTAGTACCTCCCCATATATATGTATGGAGTGGAGTTGGCAACTGAAAAAATACTTTGTGTTCCCAACAAGCTTGGTGAAGGACGGCTTTCACACACAATTATCTCTCAGAACTGAGCATGGGAAGAGACGTTCGTTCATCTAGCACAAAGGGAACGGGTTGCAGGAGGAACTTTAACTCTAGATTCTCAGTCTGTTTCCTAGAGCCGTTTTGATGTTCCTGCAGTTTTCACTGTAAAACCGAGTTGGAGCTAGAACTTCCCCATATAAATGTATGGAGCTCAGTTTGCAACTGAAAAGAAACTTTGTGATCCCAACAAGCTATGTGAGGGACGGCTTTCACACACACTTACCTCTCAGAATTGGGCATGTGGAGAGACGTTCGTTCATCTAGCACCAATGGAACGGTTTGCAGGAGAAACTTTTCTCTGGATTCGCAGTCTGTTTGGTAGTGCCGGATTGATGTTCCTGCAGTTTTCACTGTAAAACCGAGTTGGAGCTAGAACCTCCCCATATATATGTATGGAGCTGAGTTTGCAACTGAAAAGAAACTTAGCTTTCCCAACAAGCTATGTGAAGGACGGCTTTCACACACACTTATCTCTCAGAACTGAGCATGTGGAGAGATGATCGTTCATCTAGCACAAAGGGAGCAGGTTGCAGGAGAAAGTTTTACTCTGGATTCTCAGTCTGTTTCCTAGTGCCAGTTTGAAGTTCCTGCAGTATTCACTGTAAAACCGAGTTGGAGCTTGTACCACCCATATATATGTATGGAGTGGAATTTGCAACTGAATAGAAACTTTGTGTTCCCAACAAGCTAGGTGAAGGAAGGCTTTCAAACACACTTATCTCTCAGAACTCAGAATGTAGAGAGACGTTCGTTCATTTAGCACCAAGGGAACGGGTTGTAGGAGAAACTTTTACTCTGATTTCTCGGTCTGATTCCAGTTCCAGTTTTAAGTTCCTGCAGTTTTCACTGTAAAACAAAGTTGGAGCTAGTACCTCCAAATATATATATGTATGGAGTGGTGGTTGCAACTGAAAAGGAACTTTGCTTTCCCAACAAGGTAGGTGAAGGACGGCTTTCACACACTACTATCTCTCAGAACTGAGCATGTGGAGAGACGTTCGTTCATCTAGCAACAAGGGATCGGGTTGCAGGATGAACTTTTACTCTAGTTTCTCAGTTTGTTTCCTAGTGCCGTTTTGAAGTTCCTGCTGTTTTCACTGTAAAACCGAGTTGGAGCTAGAACCTCCCCATATATATTTACGGAATGGAGTTTGCAGCTGAAAAGAAACTTTTTGATCCCTACAATCTAGGTGAAGGACGGCTTTCACACACACTTATCTCTCAGAACTGAGCATGTGGAGAGACGTTCGTTCATCTAGCAACAAGGGAACGGGTTGCAGGATGAACTTTTACTCTAGTTTCTCAGTTTGTTTCCTAGTGCCGTTTTGAAGTTCCTGCTGTTTTCACTGTAAAACCGAGTTGGAGCTAGAACCTCCCCATATATATTTATGGATTGGAGTTTGCAGCTGAAAAGAAACTTAGCTTTCCCAACAAGCTATGTGAATGATGGCTTTCACACACACTTATCTCTCAAAACTGAGCATGTGGAGAGATGATCGTTCATCTAGCACAAAGGAATGGGATGCAAGGGAAACTTTAACTCTGGTTTCTCAGTCTGTTTCCTAGTGCTGGTTTGATGTTCCTGCAGTTTTCAGTATAAAACAGAGTTGGAGCTATTACCTCCCCATATATATTCATGGAGTGGAGTTTGCAACTGAAAAGAAACATTGTGTTCCCAAGAAGACAGGTGAAGGACGGCTTTCACACACACTTATCTCTGTGAACTGAGTATGTGGAGAGACGTTCGTTCATCTAGCAACAAGGGAACGGGATGCAGGATGAACTTTTACTCTAGTTTCTCAGTTTGTTTCCTAGTGCCGTTTTGAAGTTCCTGCTGTTTTCACTGTAAAAACGAGTTGGAGCTAGAACCTCCCCATATATATTTATGGAATGGAGTTTGCAGCTGAAAAGAAACTTTTTGATCCCTACAATCTAGGTGAAGGACGGCTTTCACAAACACTTATCTCTCAGAACGGAGTATGTGGAGAGACGTTCCTTCATATAGCAACAAGGGAACTGGATTCAGAAGAAACTTTTACTCTGGGTTCTCATTCTGTTTCCTAGTGCCAGTTTGAATTCCTGCATTTTTTAGTGTAAAACCGAGTTGGAACTTGTACCTCCCCATATATATGTATGGAATTGAGTTTGCAAGTGAAAAGTAACTTTGTGTTCCCAACAAGCTAGGTGAAGGAAGGCTTTCACACACACTTATATCTCAGAACTCAGCATGCAGAGAGACCTTCGTTCATTTAGTACCAAGGGAACGGGTTGTAGCAGCAAATTTTACTCTTATTTCTCGGTCTGTTTCCAAGTGCCGGTTTCAAGTTCCTGCAGATTTCACTGTAAAACCGAGTTGTAGATAGAACCTCTCCATATACATGAATGGAGTGGTGTTTGCAACTGAAAATAAACTTTGTGATCCCAAGAAGATAGCTGAAGGACGGCTTTCACCCACACTTATCTCCACAACTTAGCATGTGGAGAGAAGTTCGTTCATCTAGCACCAAGGGAACGTGTTGCAGGAGAACCTTTTACTCTGGTTTCTCAGTGTGTTTTCAAGTGCCGGTTTGAAGTTCCTGCAGTTTTCACCGTAAAACCGAGTTTGAGCCAGTATCTACCCATATATATCCATGGATTGGAGTTTGCAACTTAAAAGAAACATTGTGTTCCCAACAAGAAATGTTAAGGACGGCTTTCACACACACTTATCTCTCAGAACTGAGCATGTGGAGAGACGTTCGTTCATCTAGCACCAAGGGAACGGGTTGCAGGAGGAACTTTTACTCTAGTTTCTCAGTCGGTTTCCTAGTGCCGGTTTGAAGTTCCTGCTGTTTTCACTGCAAAACCGAGTTGGAGCTAGAACATCCCCATATATATGTATGGACTGGATTTTACAACTGTAAAGAAACTTTGTGTTCCCAACAAGCTAGGTGAATGATGGCTTTCACACACACTTATCTCTCAGAACTGAGCATGTGGAGAGAATTTCGTTCATCTAGCACCAAGGGAACAGTTTGCAGGAGAAAGTTTTACTCTGGATTCTCAGTCTGTTTCCTAGTGCCAGTTTGAAGTTCCTGCAGTATTCACTGTAAAACCGAGTTGGAGCTTGTACCACCCATATATATGTATGGAGTGGAGTTTGCAACTGAATAGAAACTTTGTGTTCCCAACAAGCTAGGTGAAGGAAGGCTTTCAAACACACTTATCTCTCAGAACTCAGAATGTAGAGAGACGTTCGTTCATTTAGCACCAAGGGAACGGTTTGTAGGAGAAACTTTTACTCTGATTTCTCGGTCTGATTCCAGTTCCAGTTTTAAGTTCCTGCAGTTTTCACTGTAAAACAAAGTTGGAGCTAGTACCTCCAAATATATATATGTATGGAGTGGTGGTTGCAACTGAAAAGAAACTTAGCTTTCCCAACAAGGTATGTGAAGGACGGCTTTCACACACTATTATCTCTCAGAACTGAGCATGTGGAGAGACGTTCGTTCATCTAGCACCAAAGGAACGGGTTGCAGGGGAAACTTTTTCTCTGGTTTCTCAGTCTGTTTCCAAGTGCCGGTTTGAAGTTCCTGCTCTTTTCACTGTAAAACCGAGTTGGAGCTTGAACCTCCCCATATATATGTATGGAATGGAGTTTGCAATTGAAAAGAAACTTTGTGATCCCAACATGGTAGTTGAAGGACGGCTTTCACACACACTAATCTCTCAGAACTGAGCATGTGGAGAGACTTTCGTTCATATAGCAACAAGGGATCCGGATTCAGGAGAAACTTTTACTCTGGTTTCTCTGTCTGTTTCCTACTGCCGGTTTGAATTTCCTGCAGTTTTCACTGTAAAACCGAGTTGGAGCTTGTACCACCCATATATATTTATGGAGTGGAGTTTGCAACTGAATAGAAACTTTGTGTTCCCAACAAGCTAGCTGAAGGAAGGCTTTCACACACACTTATCTCTCAGAACTCAGAATGTAGAGAGACGTTCGTTCATTTAGCACCAAGGGAACGGATTGTAGGAGAAACTTTTACTCTGATTTCTCGGTCTGTTTCCAGTGCCGGTTTGAATTTCCTGCAATTTTCACTGTAAAACCGAGTTGGAGCTTGTACCACCCATATATATGTATGGAGTGGAGTTTGCAACTGAAAAGAAACTTTGCTTTCCCAAAACGCTTGGTGAAGGTCGGCTTTCACACACACTTACCTCTCAGAATTGGGCATGTGGAGAGACGTTCGTTCATCTAGTACCAAGGGAAAAGTTTGCTGGAGAAACTTTTCTCTAGATTCGCAGTCTGTTTGCTAGTGCCGGTTTGATGTTCCTGCAGTTTTCACTGTAAACAGAGTTGTAGCTAAAACCTCCCAATATATATTTATGGAATGGAGTTTGTAGCTGAAAAGAAACTTTGTTTTCCCAACAAGTTATGTGAAGGACGGCTTTCACACACACTTATCTCTCAGAGGTGAGAATGTGAAGGGACGTTCGTTCATCTAGTACCAAGGGAAAGGTTTGCAGGGGAAACTTTTCTCTGGATTCGCAGTCTGTTTGCTAGTGCCGGTTTGATGTTCCTGCAGTTTTCACTGTAAAACCGAATTGTAACTACCCCATATACATGTATGGGGTGGAGTTTGCAACTGAAAAGAAACTTTGTGATCCCAACAAGCTGGATGAAGGACGGCTTTCACCCACACTTATCTCTGAGAACTGAGCATGTGGAGAGATGTTCGTTCATCTAGCACCAAGGGAACGGGTTGCAGGAGAAAGTTTTACTCTGGATTTTCAGTCTGTTTCCTAGTGCCGGTTTGAAGTTCCTGCAGTTTTCACTGTTAAACCAAGTTGGAGTTTGTAACTCCCATATATATGTAAGGAGTGGAATTTGTAACTGAAAAGAAACTTTGTGATCCCAACAATCTAGGTGAAGGACGGCTTTCAGACACAGTTATCTCTCAGAACGGAGCATGTGGAGAGACTTTCGTTCATGTAGCAGCAAGGGAACGGGATGCAGGAGAAAATTTCACTCTGGTTTCTCTGTCTGTTTCCTACTGCCGGTTTGAATTTCCTGCAGTTTTCACTGTAAAACCGAGTTGGAGCTTGTACCACCCATATATATTTATGGAGTGGAGTTTGCAACTGAATAGAAACTTTGTGTTCCCAACAAGCTAGCTGAAGGAAGGCTTTCACACACACTTATCTCTCAGAACTCAGAATGTAGAGAGACGTTCGTTCATTTAGCACCAAGGGAACGGATTTTAGGAGAAACTTTTACTCTGATTTCTCGGTCTGTTTCCAGTGCCGGTTTTAAGTTCCTGCAATTTTCACTGTAAAACCGAGTTGGAGCTTGTACCACCCATATATATGTATGGAGTGGAGTTTGCAACTGAAAAGAAACTTTGTGATCCCAACAAGCTGGATGAAGGACGGCTTTCACCCACATTTATCTCTGAGAACTGAGCATGTGGAGAGATGTTCGTTCATCTAGCACCAAGGGAACGGGTTGCAGGAGAAAGTTTTACTCTGGATTTTTAGTCTGTTTCCTAGTGCCGGTTTGAAGTTCCTGCAGTTTTCACTGTAAAACCGTGTTGGATTTACCACCTCCCCATATATATGTATGGAGTGGAGTTTGCAACTGAAAAGAAACTTTGTTTCCCAACAAGGTTGCTTAAGGACGGCTTTCACACACACTTATCTCTCAGAACTGAGCATGTGGAGAGACGTTCGTTCATCTAGCACCAAGGGAACGGGTTGCAGGAGGAACTTTTACCCTAGTTTCTCAAACTGTTTCCAAGTGCCGGTTTGAAATTCCTGCTGTTTTCACTGTAAAACCGAGTTGGAGCTTGAACCTCCCCATATATATGTATGGAATGGAGTTTGAAACTGAAAAGAAACTTTGTGATTCCAAAAAGCTAGGTGAAGTACGGCTTTCACCCACACTTATCTTTAAGAACTGAGCATGGGTAGAGAAGTTCGTTCATCTAGCACCAAGGGAACTGGTTGCAGGGGAAAGTTTTACTCTGGATTCTCAGTCTGTTTTCTAGTGCCGGTTTGAAGTTCCTGCAGTTTTCACCGTAAAACCGAGTTTGAGCTAGTATCTACCCATATATATTCATGGAGTGGAGTTTGCAACTGAGAAGAATCATTGTGTTCCCAACAAGACAGGTGAGGGACGGCTTTCACACACACTTATCTCTCAGAACTGAGCATGTGGAGAGACGTTCGTTCATCTAGCACAAAGGGAACGGGTTGCAGATAATTTTACTCTGGTTTCTCAGTCTGTTCCCTAGTGCCGGTGTGAAGTTCCTGCTCTTTTCACTGTAAAACGGAGTTGGAGCTAGAACATCCCCATATATATGTATGGAATGGAGTTTGCGACTGAAAAGAAAGTTTGTGATCCCAACAAGCTTGGTGAAGGACGGCTTTCACACACACTTATCTCTCAGATCTGAGCATGTGGAGAGACGTTCGTTCATATAGCAACAAGGGAACCGGATTAAGATGAAACTTTTACTCTGCTTTCTCAGTCTGTTTCCTACTGCTGGTTTGAATTTCTTCCAGTTTTCTGTGTAAAACCGAGTTGGAGCTAGTTCCTCCCAATATATATGTATGGAGTTGAGTTTGCAACAGAAAAGAAACTTTGTGTTCCCAACAAGCTAGGTTATGGACGGTTTTCAAACACACTTATCACTGAGAACTGAGCATGTGGAGAGACGTTCGTTCATTGAGCACCAAATGAATGGTTTTCAGGAGATACTTTTACTCTGGGTTCTCAGTCTGTTTCCTAGTGCCGGTTTGAAGTTCCTGCAGTTTTCACTATAAAACAGATTTGGAGCTAGTACCTCCCCATATATATGTATGGAGTGGAGTTGGCAACTGAAAAAATACTTTGTGTTCCCAACAAGCTTGGTGAAGGACGGCTTTCACACACAATTATCTCTCAGAACTGAGCATGGGAAGAGACGTTCGTTCATCTAGCACAAAGGGAACGGGTTGCAGGAGGAACTTTAACTCTAGATTCTCAGTCTGTTTCCTAGAGCCGTTTTGATGTTCCTGCAGTTTTCACTGTAAAACCGAGTTGGAGCTAGAACCTCCCCATATACATGTATGGAGCTCAGTTTGCAACTGAAAAGAAACTTCGTGATCCCAACAAGCTATGTGAGGGACGGCTTTCACACACACTTACCTCTCAGAATTGGGCATGTGGAGAGACGTTCGTTCATCTAGGACCAATGGAACGGTTTGCAGGAGAAACTTTTCTCTGGATTCGCAGTCTGTTTGGTAGTGCCGGATTGATGTTCCTGCAGTTTTCACTGTAAAACCGAGTTGGAGCTAGAACCTCCCCATATATATGTATGGAGCTGAGTTTGCAACTGAAAAGAAACTTAGCTTTCCCAACAAGCTATGTGAAGGACGGCTTTCACACACACTTATCTCTCAGAACTGAGCATGTGGAGAGATGATCGTTCATCTAGCACAAAGGGAACAGGTTGCAGGAGAAAGTTTTACTCTGGATTCTCAGTCTGTTTCCTAGTGCCAGTTTGAAGTTCCTGCAGTATTCACTGTAAAACCGAGTTGGAGCTTGTACCACCCATATATATGTATGGAGTGGAATTTGCAACTGAATAGAAACTTTGTGTTCCCAACAAGCTAGGTGAAGGAAGGCTTTCAAACACACTTATCTCTCAGAACTCAGAATGTAGAGAGACGTTCGTTCATTTAGCACCAAGGGAACGGGTTGTAGGAGAAACTTTTACTCTGATTTCTCGGTCTGATTCCAGTTCCAGTTTTAAGTTCCTGCAGTTTTCACTGTAAAACAAAGTTGGAGCTAGTACCTCCAAATATATATATGTATGGAGTGGTGGTTGCAACTGAAAAGGAACTTTGCTTTCCCAACAAGGTAGGTGAAGGACGGCTTTCACACACTAATATCTCTCAGAACTGAGCATGTGGAGAGACGTTCGTTCATCTACCAACAAGGGAACGGGTTGCAGGATGAACTTTTACTCTAGTTTCTCAGTTTGTTTCCTAGTGCCGTTTTGAAGTTCCTGCTGTTTTCACTGTAAAACCGAGTTGGAGCTAGAACCTCCCCATATATATTTATGGAATGGAGTTTGCAGCTGAAAAGAAACTTTTTGATCCCTACAATCTAGGTGAAGGACGGCTTTCACAAACACTTATCTCTCAGAACGGAGTATGTGGAGAGACCTTCGTTCATATAGCAACAATGGAACTGGATTCAGAAGAAACTTTTACTCTGGGTTCTCATTCTGTTTCCTAGTGCCAGTTTGAATTTCCTGCATTTTTTAGTGTAAAACCGAGTTGGAGCTTGTACCTCCCCATATATATGTATGGAATTGAGTTTGCAAGTGAAAAGTAACTTTGTGTTCCCAACAAGCTAGGTGAAGGAAGGCTTTTACACACACTTATATCTCAGAACTCAGCATGCAGAGAGACCTTCGTTCATTTAGTACCAAGGGAACGGGTTGTAGGAGAAATTTTTACTCTTATTTCTCGGTCTGTTTCCAAGTGCCGGTTTCAATTTCCTGCAGTTTTCACTGTAAAACCGAGTTGTAGATAGAACCTCTCCATATACATGAATGGAGTGGTGTTTGCAACTGAAAATAAACTTTGTGATCCCAACAAGATAGCTGAAGGACGGCTTTCACCCACACTTATCTCCACAACTTAGCATGTGGAGAGAAGTTCGTTCATCTAGCACCAAGGGAACGTGTTGCAGGAGAACCTTTTACTCTGGTTTCTCAGTGTGTTTCCAAGTGCCGGTTTGAAGTTCCTGCAGTTTTCACCGTAAAACCGAGTTTGAGCCAGTATCTACCCATATATATCCATGGATTGGAGTTTGCAACTTAAAAGAAACATTGTGTTCCCAACAAGAAATGTTAAGGACGGCTTTCACACACTCTTATCTCTCAGAACTGAGCATGTGGAGAGACGTTCGTTCATCTAGCACCAAGGGAACGGGTTGCAGGAGGAACTTTTACTCTAGTTTCTCAGTCGGTTTCCTAGTGCCGGTTTGAAGTTCCTGCTGTTTTCACTGCAAAACCGAGTTGGAGCTAGAACATCCCCATATATATGTATGGACTGGATTTTACAACTGTAAGGAAACTTTGTGTTCCCAACAAGCTAGGTGAATGATGGCTTTCACACACACTTATCTCTCAGAACTGAGCATGTGGAGAGATGATCGTTCATCTAGCACCAAGGGAACAGGTTGCAGGAGAAAGTTTTACTCTGGATTCTCAGTCTGTTTCCTAGTGCCAGTTTGAAGTTCCTGCAGTATTCACTGTAAAACCGAGTTGGAGCTTGTACCACCCATATATATGTATGGAGTGGAGTATGCAACTGAATAGAAACTTTGTGTTCCCAACAAGCTAGGTGAAGGAAGGCTTTCAAACACACTTATCTCTCAGAACTCAGAATGTAGAGAGACGTTCGTTCATTTAGCACCAAGGGAACGGGTTGTAGGAGAAACTTTTACTCTGATATCTCGGTCTGATTCCAGTGCCGGTTTTAAGTTCCTGCAGTTTTCACTGTAAAACAAAGTTGGAGATAGTACCTCCAAATATATATATGTATGGAGTGGTGGTTGCAACTGAAAAGGAACTTTGCTTTCCCAACAAGGTAGGTGAAGGACGGCTTTCACACACTACTATCTCTCAGAACTGAGCATTTGGAGAGACGTTCATTCATCTAGCACCAAAGGAACGGGTTGCAGGAGAAACTTTTACTCTGGTTTCTCAGTCTGTTTCCAACTGCCGGTTTGAAGTTCCTGCTCTTTTCACTGTAAAACCGAGTTGGAGCTTGAACCTCCCCATATATATGTATGGAATGGAGTTTGCAATTGAAAAGAAACTTTGTGATCCCAACATGGTAGTTGAAGGACGGCTTTCACACACACTAATCTCTCAGAACTGAGCATGTGGAGAGACTTTCGTTCATATAGCAACAAGGGATCCGGATTCAGGAGAAACTTTTACTCTGGTTTCTCTGTCTGTTTCCTACTGCCGGTTTGAATTTCCTGCAGTTTTCACTGTAAAACCGAGTTGGAGCTTGTACCACCCATATATATTTATGGAGTGGAGTTTGCAACTGAATAGAAACTTTGTGTTCCCAACAAGCTAGCTGAAGGAAGGCTTTCACACACACTTATCTCTCAGAACTCAGAATGTAGAGAGACGTTCGTTCATTTAGCACCAAAGGAACGGATTGTAGGAGAAACTTTTACTCTGATTTCTCGGTCTGTTTCCAGTGCCGGTTTTAAGTTCCTGCAATTTTCACTGTAAAACCGAGTTGGAGCTTGTACCACCCATATATATGTATGGAGTGGAGTTTGCAACTGAAAAGAAACTTTGTGATCCCAACAAGCTGGATGAAGGACGGCTTTCACCCACACTTATCTCTGAGAACTGAGCATGTGGAGAGATGTTCGTTCATCTAGCACAAAGGGAACGGGTTGCAGATAATTTTACTCTGGTTTCTCAGTCTGTTCCCTAGTGCCGGTGTGAAGTTTCTGCTCTTTTCACTGTAAAACGGAGTTGGAGCTAGAACATCCCCATATATATGTATGGAATGGAGTTTGCGACTGAAAAGAAAGTTTGTGATCCCAACAAGCTTGGTGAAGGACGGCTTTCACACACACTTATCTATCAAATCTGAGCATGTGGAGAGACGTTCGTTCATATAGCAACAAGGGAACCGGATTAAGATGAAACTTTTACTCTGCTTTCTCAGTCTGTTTCCTACTGCTGGTTTGAATTTCTTCCAGTTTTCTGTGTAAAACCGAGTTGGAGCTAGTTCCTCCCAATATATATGTATGGAGTTGAGTTTGCAACAGAAAAGAAACTTTGTGTTCCCAACAAGCTAGGTTATGGACGGTTTTCAAACACACTTATCACTGAGAACTGAGCATGTGGAGAGACGTTCGTTCATTGAGCACCAAATGAATGGTTTTCAGGAGATACTTTTTCTCTGGGTTCTCAGTCTGTTTCCTAGTGCCGGTTTGAAGTTCCTGCAGTTTTCACTATAAAACAGATTTGGAGCTAGTACCTCCCCATATATATGTATGGAGTGGAGTTGGCAACTGAAAAAATACTTTGTGTTCCCAACAAGCTTGGTGAAGGACGGCTTTCACACACAATTATCTCTCAGAACTGAGCATGGGAAGAGACGTTCGTTCATCTAGCACAAAGGGAACGGGTTGCAGGAGGAACTTTAACTCTAGATTCTCAGTCTGTTTCCTAGAGCCGTTTTGATGTTCCTGCAGTTTTCACTGTAAAACCGAGTTGGAGCTAGAACCTCCCCATATACATGTATGGAGCTCAGTTTGCAACTGAAAAGAAACTTTGCTTTCCCAACAAGGTAGGTGAGGGACGGCTTTCACACACACTTACCTCTCAGAATTGGGCATGTGGAGAGACGTTCGTTCATCTAGCACCAATGGAACGGTTTGCAGGATGAACTTTTACTCTAGTTTCTCAGTTTGTTTCCTAGTGCCGTTTTGAAGTTCCTGCTGTTTTCACTGTAAAACCGAGTTGGAGCTAGAACCTCCCCATATATATTTATGGAATGGAGTTTGCAGCTGAAAAGAAACTTTTTGATCCCTACAATCTAGGTGAAGGACGGCTTTCACAAACACTTATCTCTCAGAACGGAGTATGTGGAGAGACGTTCGTTCATATAGCAACAAGGGAACTGGATTCAGAAGAAACTTTTACTCTGGGTTCTCATTCTGTTTCCTAGTGCCAGTTTGAATTTCCTGCATTTTTTAGTGTAAAACCGAGTTGGAGCTTGTACCTCCCCATATATATGTATGGAATTGAGTTTGCAAGTGAAAAGTAACTTTGTGTTCCCAACAAGCTAGGTGAAGGAAGGCTTTCACACACACTTATATCTCAGAACTCAGCATGCAGAGAGACCTTCGTTCATTTAGTACCAAGGGAACGGGTTGTAGGAGAAATTTTTACTCTTATTTCTCGGTCTGTTTCCAAGTGCCGGTTTCAAGTTCCTGCAGTTTTCACTGTAAAACCGAGTTGTAGATAGAACCTCTCCATATACATGAATGGAGTGGTGTTTGCAACTGAAAATAAACTTTGTGATCCCAACAAGACAGCTGAAGGACGGCTTTCACCCACACTTATCTCCACAACTTAGCATGTGGAGAGATGTTCGTTCATCTAGCACCAAGGGAACGGGTTGTAGGAGAAATTTTTACACTTATTTCTCGGTCTGTTTCCAAGTCCCGGTTTCAAGTTCCTGCAATTTTCACTGTAAAACCTAGTTGGAGCTTGTACCACCCATATATATGTATGGAGTGGAGTTTGCAACTGAAAAGAAACTTTGTGATCCCAACAAGCTGGATGAAGGACGGCTTTCACCCACACTTATCTCTGAGAACTGAACATGTGGAGAGATGTTCGTTCATCTAGCACCAAATGAACGGGTTGCAGGAGAAAGTTTTACTCTGGATTTTCAGTCTGTTTCCTAGTGCCGGTTTGAAGTTCCTGCAGTTTTCACTGTAAAACCGTGTTGGATTTACAACCTCCCCATATATATGTATGGAGTGGAGTTTGCAACTGAAAAGAAACTTTGTTTCCCAACAAGGTTGCTTAAGGACGGCTTTCACACACACTTATCTCTCAGAACTGAGCATGTGGAGAGACGTTCGTTCATCTAGCACCAAGGGAACGGGTTGCAGGAGGAACTTTTACCCTAGTTTCTCAAACTGTTTCCAAGTGCCGGTTTGAAATTCCTGCTGTTTTCACTGTAAAACCGAGTTGGAGCTTGAACCTCCCCATATATATGTATGGAATGGAGTTTGAAACTGAAAAGAAACTTTGTGATTCCAAAAAGCTAGGTGAAGTACGGCTTTCACCCACACTTATCTTTAAGAACTGAGCATGGGTAGAGATGTTCGTTCATCTAGCACCAAGGGAACTGGTTGCAGGGGAATGTTTTACTCTGGATTCTCAGTCTGTTTTCTAGTGCCGGTTTGAAGTTCCTGCAGTTTTCACCGTAAAACCGAGTTTGAGCTAGTATCTACCCATATATATTCATGGAGTGGAGTTTGCAACTGAAAAGAATCATTGTGTTCCCAACAAGACAGGTGAGGGACGGCTTTCACACACACTTATCTCTCAGAACTGAGCATGTGGAGAGACGTTCGTTCATCTAGCACAAAGGGAACGGGTTGCAGATAATTTTACTCTGGTTTCTCAGTCTGTTCCCTAGTGCCGGTGTGAAGTTCCTGCTCTTTTCACTGTAAAACGGAGTTGGAGCTAGAACATCCCCATATATATGTATGGAATGGAGTTTGCGACTGAAAAGAAAGTTTGTGATCCCAACAAGCTTGGTGAAGGACGGCTTTCACACACACTTATCTCTCAGATCTGAGCATGTGGAGAGACGTTCGTTCATATAGCAACAAGGGAACCGGATTAAGATGAAACTTTTACTCTGCTTTCTCAGTCTGTTTCCTACTGCTGGTTTGAATTTCTTCCAGTTTTCTGTGTAAAACCGAGTTGGAGCTAGTTCCTCCCAATATATATGTATGGAGTTGAGTTTGCAACAGAAAAGAAACTTTGTGTTCCCAACAAGCTAGGTTATGGACGGTTTTCAAACACACTTATCACTGAGAACTGAGCATGTGGAGAGACGTTCGTTCATTGAGCACCAAATGAATGGTTTTCAGGAGATACTTTTACTCTGGGTTCTCAGTCTGTTTCCTAGTGCCGGTTTGAAGTTCCTGCAGTTTTCACTATAAAACAGATTTGGAGCTAGTACCTCCCCATATATATGTATGGAGTGGAGTTGGCAACTGAAAAAATACTTTGTGTTCCCAACAAGCTTGGTGAAGGACGGCTTTCACACACAATTATCTCTCAGAACTGAGCATGGGAAGAGACGTTCGTTCATCTAGCACAAAGGGAACGGGTTGCAGGAGGAACTTTAACTCTAGATTCTCAGTCTGTTTCCTAGAGCCGTTTTGATGTTCCTGCAGTTTTCACTGTAAAACCGAGTTGGAGCTAGAACCTCCCCATATACATGTATGGAGCTCAGTTTGCAACTGAAAAGAAACTTTGTGATCCCAACAAGCTATGTGAGGGACGGCTTTCACACACACTTACCTCTCAGAATTGGGCATGTGGAGAGACGTTCGTTCATCTAGCACCAATGGAACGGTTTGCAGGAGAAACTTTTCTCTGGATTCGCAGTCTGTTTGGTAGTGCCGGATTGATGTTCCTGCAGTTTTCACTGTAAAACCGAGTTGGAGCTAGAACCTCCCCATATATATGTATGGAGCTGAGTTTGCAACTGAAAAGAAACTTAGCTTTCCCAACAAGCTATGTGAAGGACGGCTTTCACACACACTTATCTCTCAGAACTGAGCATGTGGAGAGATGATCGTTCATCTAGCACAAAGGGAACAGGTTGCAGGAGAAAGTTTTACTCTGGATTCTCAGTCTGTTTCCTAGTGCCAGTTTGAAGTTCCTGCAGTATTCACTGTAAAACCGAGTTGGAGCTTGTACCACCCATATATATGTATGGAGTGGAATTTGCAACTGAATAGAAACTTTGTGTTCCCAACAAGCTAGGTGAAGGAAGGCTTTCAAACACACTTATCTCTCAGAACTCAGAATGTAGAGAGACGTTCGTTCATTTAGCACCAAGGGAACGGGTTGTAGGAGAAACTTTTACTCTGATTTCTCGGTCTGATTCCAGTTCCAGTTTTAAGTTCCTGCAGTTTTCACTGTAAAACAAAGTTGGAGCTAGTACCTCCAAATATATATATGTATGGAGTTGTGGTTGCAACTGAAAAGGAACTTTGCTTTCCCAACAAGGTAGGTGAAGGACGGCTTTCACACACTACTATCTCTGAGAACTGAGCATCTGGAGAGACGTTCGTTCATCTAGCAACAAGGGAACGGGTTGCAGGATGAACTTTTACTCTAGTTTCTCAGTTTGTTTCCTAGTGCCGTTTTGAAGTTCCTGCTGTTTTCACTGTAAAACCGAGTTGGAGCTAGAACCTCCCCATATATATTTATGGAATGGAGTTTGCAGCTGAAAAGAAACTTTGTGATCCCTACAATCTAGGTGAAGGACGGCTTTCACAAACACTTATCTCTCAGAACGGAGTATGTGGAGAGACCTTAGTTCATATAGCAACAATGGAACTGGATTCAGAAGAAACTTTTACTCTGGGTTCTCATTCTGTTTCCTAGTGCCAGTTTGAATTTCCTGCATTTTTTAGTGTAAAACCGAGTTGGAGCTTGTACCTCCCCATATATATGTATGGAATTGAGTTTGCAAGTGAAAAGTAACTTTGTGTTCCCAACAAGCTAGGTGAAGGAAGGCTTTCACACACACTTATATCTCAGAACTCAGCATGCAGAGAGACCTTCGTTCATTTAGTACCAAGGGAACGGGTTGTAGGAGAAATTTTTACTCTTATTTCTCGGTCTGTTTCCAAGTGCCGGTTTCAAGTTCCTGCAGTTTTCACTGTAAAACCGAGTTGTAGATAGAACCTCTCCATATACATGAATGGAGTGGTGTTTGCAACTGAAAATAAACTTTGTGATCCCAACAAGATAGCTGAAGGACGGCTTTCACCCACACTTATCTCCACAACTTAGCATGTGGAGAGAAGTTCGTTCATCTAGCACCAAGGGAACGTGTTGCAGGAGAACCTTTTACTCTGGTTTCTCAGTGTGTTTCCAAGTGCCGGTTTGAAGTTCCTGCAGTTTTCACCGTAAAACCGAGTTTGAGCCAGTATCTACCCATATATATCCATGGATTGGAGTTTGCAACTTAAAAGAAACATTGTGTTCCCAACAAGAAATGTTAAGGACGGCTTTCACACACACTTATCTCTCAGAACTGAGCATGTGGAGAGACGTTCGTTCATCTAGCACCAAGGGAACGGGTTGCAGGAGGAACTTTTACTCTAGTTTCTCAGTCGGTTTCCTAGTGCCGGTTTGAAGTTCCTGCTGTTTTCACTGCAAAACCGAGTTGGAGCTAGAACATCCCCATATATATGTATGGACTGGATTTTACAACTGTAAGGAAACTTTGTGTTCCCAACAAGCTAGGTGAATGATGGCTTTCACACACACTTATCTCTCAGAACTGAGCATGTGGAGAGAATTTCGTTCATCTAGCACCAAGGGAACAGGTTGCAGGAGAAAGTTTTACTCTGGATTCTCAGTCTGTTTCCTAGTGCCAGTTTGAAGTTCCTGCAGTATTCACTGTAAAACCGAGTTGGAGCTTGTACCACCCATATATATGTATGGAGTGGAGTATGCAACTGAATAGAAACTTTGTGTTCCCAACAAGCTAGGTGAAGGAAGGCTTTCAAACACACTTATCTCTCAGAAGTCGGAATGTAGAGAGACGTTCGTTCATTTAGCACCAAGGGAACGGGTTGTAGGAGAAACTTTTACTCTGATATCTCGGTCTGATTCCAGTGCCGGTTTTAAGTTCCTGCAGTTTTCACTGTAAAACAAAGTTGGAGCTAGTACCTCCAAATATATATATGTATGGAGTGGTGGTTGCAACTGAAAAGGAACTTTGCTTTCCCAACAAGGTAGGTGAAGGACGGCTTTCACACACTACTATCTCTCAGAACTGAGCATGTGGAGAGACGTTCATTCATCTCGCACCAAAGGAACGGGTTGCAGGAGAAACTTTTACTCTGGTTTCTCAGTCTGTTTCCAAGTGCCGGTTTGAAGTTCCTGCTCTTTTCACTGTAAAACCGAGTTGGAGCTTGAACCTCCCCATATATATGTATGGAATGGAGTTTGCAATTGAAAAGAAACTTTGTGATCGCAACATGGTAGTTGAAGGACGGCTTTCACACACACTAATCTCTCAGAACTGAGCATGTGGAGAGACTTTCGTTCATATAGCAACAAGGGATCCGGATTCAGGAGAAACTTTTACTCTGGTTTCTCTGTCTGTTTCCTACTGCCGGTTTGAATTTCCTGCAGTTTTCACTGTAAAACCGAGTTGGAGCTTGTACCACCCATATATATTTATGGAGTGGAGTTTGCAACTGAATAGAAACTTTGTGTTCCCAACAAGCTAGCTGAAGGAAGGCTTTCACACACACTTATCTCTCAGAACTCAGAATGTAGAGAGACGTTCGTTCATTTAGCACCAAGGGAACGGCTTGTAGGAGAAACTTTTACTCTGATTTCTCGGTCTGTTTCCAGTGCCGGTTTTAAGTTCCTGCAATTTTCACTGTAAAACCGAGTTGGAGCTTGTACCACCCATATATATGTATGGAGTGGAGTTTGCAACTGAAAAGAAACTTTGTGATCCCAACAAGCTGGATGAAGGACGGCTTTCACCCACACTTATCTCTGAGAACTGAGCATGTGGAGAGATGTTCGTTCATCTAGCACCAAGGGAACGGGTTGCAGGAGAAAGTTTTACTCTGGATTTTCAGTCTGTTTCCTAGTGCCGGTTTGAAGTTCCTGCAGTTTTCACTGTTAAACCGAGTTGGAGTTTGTAACTCCCATATATATGTAAGGAGTGGAATTTGTAACTGAAAAGAAACTTTGTGATCCCAACAATCTAGGTGAAGGAAGGCTTTCAGACACAGTTATCTCTCAGAACGGAGCATGTGGAGAGACTTTCGTCCATGTAGCACCAAGGGAACGGGATGCAGGAGAAAATTTTACTCTGGTTTCTCATTCTGTTTCCTAGTGCCGGTTTGAATTTCCTGCAGTTTTCACTGTAAAACCGTGTTGGATTTACAACCTCCCCATATATATGTATGGAGTGGAGTTTGCAACTGAAAAGAAACATTGTTTCCCAACAAGGTTGCTTAAGGACGGCTTTCACACACACTTATCTCTCAGAACTGAGCATGTGGAGAGACGTTCGTTCATCTAGCACCAAGGGAACGGGTTGCAGGAGGAACTTTTACCCTAGTTTCTCAATCTGTTTCCAAGTGCCGGTTTGAAATTCCTGCTGTTTTCACTGTAAAACCGAGTTGGAGCTTGAACCTCCCCATATATATGTATGGAATGGAGTTTGAAACTGAAAAGAAACTTTGTGATTCCAAAAAGCTAGGTGAAGTACGGCTTTCACCCACACTTATCTTTAAGAACTGAGCATGGGTAGAGAAGTTCGTTCATCTAGCACCAAGGGAACTGGTTGCAGGGGAAAGTTTTACTCTGGATTCTCAGTCTGTTTTCTAGTGCCGGTTTGAAGTTCCTGCAGTTTTCACTGTAAGATCAAGTTGGAGCTAGTACCTCCCCATGTATATTCATGGAGGGGAGTTTGCAAAATAAAAGAAATTTTGTGTTCCCAACAAGCTATTTTAAGGACGGCTTTCACACACATTTATCACTGAGAACTGCGCATGTGGAGAGACGTTCGTTCATATAGCACCAGGGGAACGGGATTCAGAAGAAACTTACTCTGGTTTCTCAGTCTGTTTCCTAGTGCCGGTTTGAAGTTCCTGCAGTTTTCACCGTAAAACCGAGTTTGAGCTAGTATCTACCCATATATATTCATGGAGTGGAGTTTGCAACTGAAAAGAATCATTGTGTTCCCAACAAGACAGGTGAGGGACGGCTTTCACACACACTTATCTCTCAGAACTGAGCATGTGGAGAGACGTTCGTTCATCTAGCACAAATGGAACGGGTTGCAGGTAATTTTACTCTGGTTTCTCAGTCTGTTCCCTAGTGCCGGTGTGAAGTTCCTGCTCTTTTCACTGTAAAACGGAGTTGGAGCTAGAACATCCCCATATATATGTATGGAATGGAGTTTGCGACTGAAAAGAAAGTTTGTGATCCCAACAAGCTTGGTGAAGGACGGCTTTCACACACACTTATCTATCAGATCTGAGCATGTGGAGAGACGTTCGTTCATATAGCAACAAGAGAACCGGATTAAGATGAAGCTTTTACTCTGCTTTCTCAGTCTGTTTCCTACTGCTGGTTTGAATTTCTTCCAGTTTTCTGTGTAAAACCGAGTTGGAGCTAGTTCCTCCCAATATATATGTATGGAGTTGAGTTTGCAACAGAAAAGAAACTTTGTGTTCCCAACAAGCTAGGTTATGGACGGTTTTCAAACACACTTATCACTGAGAACTGAGCATGTGGAGAGACGTTCGTTCATTGAGCACCAAATGAATGGTTTTCAGGAGATACTTTTTCTCTGGGTTCTCAGTCTGTTTCCTAGTGCCGGTTTGAAGTTCCTGCAGTTTTCACTATAAAACAGATTTGGAGCTAGTACCTCCCCATATATATGTATGGAGTGGAGTTGGCAACTGAAAAAATACTTTGTGTTCCCAACAAGCTTGGTGAAGGACGGCTTTCACACACAATTATCTCTCAGAACTGAGCATGGGAAGAGACGTTCGTTCATCTAGCACAAAGGGAACGGGTTGCAGGAGGAACTTTAACTCTAGATTCTCAGTCTGTTTCCTAGAGCCGTTTTGATGTTCCTGCAGTTTTCACTGTAAAACCGAGTTGGAGCTAGAACCTCCCCATATACATGTATGGAGCTCAGTTTGCAACTGAAAAGAAACTTTGTGATCCCAACAAGCTATGTGAGGGACGGCTTTCACACACACTTACCTCTCAGAATTGGGCATGTGGAGAGACGTTCGTTCATCTAGCACCAATGGAACGGTTTGCAGGAGAAACTTTTCTCTGGATTCGCAGTCTGTTTGGTAGTGCCGGATTGATGTTCCTGCAGTTTTCACAGTAAAACCGAGTTGTAGCTAGAACCTCCCCATATATATGTATGGAGCCGGGTTTGCAACTGAAAAGAAACTTAGCTTTCCCAACAAGCTAGGTGAAGGAAGGCTTTCAAACACACTTATCTCTCAGAACCCAGAATGTAGAGAGACTTTCGTTCATTAAGCACCAAGGGAACGGGTTGTAGGAGAAACTTTTACTCTGATTTCTCGGTCTGATTCCAGTTCCAGTTTTAAGTTCCTGCAGTTTTCACTGTAAAACAAAGTTGGAGCTAGTACCTCCAAATATATATATGTATGGAGTGGTGGTTGCAACTGAAAAGGAACTTTGCTTTCCCAACAAGGTAGGTGAAGGATGGCTTTCACATACTACTATCTCTCAGAACTGAGCATGTGGAGAGACGTTCGTTCATCTAGCACCAATGGAACGGGTTGCAGGATGAACTTTTACTCTAGTTTCTCAGTTTGTTTCCTAGTGCCGTTTTGAAGTTCTTGCTGTTTTCACTGTAAAACCGAGTTGGAGCTAGAACCTCCGCATATATATTTATGGAATGGAGTTTGCAGCTGAAAAGAAACTTTTTGATCCCTACAATCTCGGTGAAGGACGGCTTTCACAAACACTTATCTCTCAGAACGGAGTATGTGGAGAGACGTTCGTTCATATAGCAACAAGGGAACTGGATTCAGAAGAAACTTTTACTCTGGGTTCTCATTCTGTTTCCTAGTGCCAGTTTGAATTTCCTGCATTTTTTAGTGTAAAACCGAGTTGGAGCTTGTACCTCCCCATATATATGTATGGAATTGAGTTTGCAAGTGAAAAGTAACTTTGTGTTCCCAACAAGCTAGGTGAAGGAAGGCTTTCACACACACTTATATCTCAGAACTCAGCATGCAGAGAGACCTTCGTTCATTTAGTACCAAGGGAACGGGTTGTAGGAGAAATTTTTACTCTTATTTCTCGGTCTGTTTCCAAGTGCCGGTTTCAAGTTCCTGCAGTTTTCACTGTAAAACCGAGTTGTAGATAGAACCTCTCCATATACATGAATGGAGTGGTGTTTGCAACTGAAAATAAACTTTGTGATCCCCACAAGATAGCTGAAGGACGGCTTTCACCCACACTTATCTCCACAAATTAGCATGTGGAGAGAAGTTCGTTCATCTAGCACCAAGGGAACGTGTTGCAGGAGAACCTTTTACTCTGGTTTCTCAGTGTGTTTCCAAGTACCGGTTTGAAGTTCCTGCAGTTTTCACCGTAAAACCGAGTTTGAGCCAGTATCTACCCATATATATCCATGGATTGGAGTTTGCAACTTAAAAGAAACATTGTGTTCCCAACAAGAAATGTTAAGGACGGCTTTCACAGACACTTATCTCTCAGAACTGAGCATGTGGAGAGACGTTCGTTCATCTAGCACCAAGGGAACGGGTTGCAGGAGGAACTTTTACTCTAGTTTCTCAGTCGGTTTCCTAGTGCCGGTTTGAAGTTCCTGCTGTTTTCACTGCAAAACCGAGTTGGAGCTAGAACATCCCCATATATATGTATGGACTGGATTTTACAACTGTAAAGAAACTTTGTGTTCCCAACAAGCTAGGTTAATGATGGCTTTCACACACACTTATCTCTCAGAACTGAGCATGTGGAGAGAATTTCTTTCATCTAGCACCAAGGGAACAGGATGCAGGAGAAAGTTTTACTCTGGATTCTCAGTCTGTTTCCTAGTGCCAGTTTGAAGTTCCTGCAGTATTCACTGTAAAACCGAGTTGGAGCTTGTACCACCCATATATATGTATGGAGTGGAGTTTGCATCTGAATAGAAACTTTGTGTTCCCAACAAGCTAGGTGAAGGAAGGCTTTCAAACACACTTATCTCTCAGAACCCAGAATGTAGAGAGACGTTCGTTCATTTAGCACCAAGGGAACGGGTTGTAGGAGAAACTTTTACTCTGATATCTCGGTCTGATTCCAGTGCCGGTTTTAAGTTCCTGCAGTTTTCACTGTAAAACAAAGTTGGAGCTAGTACCTCCAAATATATATATGTATGGAGTGGTGGTTGCAACTGAAAAGGAACTTTGCTTTCCCAACAAGGTAGGTGAAGGACGGCTTTCACACACTACTATCTCTCAGAACTGAGCATGTGGAGAGACGTTCGTTCATCTAGCACCAAAGGAACGGGTTGCAGGAGAAACTTTTACTCTGGTTTCTCAGTCTGTTTCCAAGTGCCGGTTTGAAGTTCCTGCTCTTTTCACTGTAAAACCGACTTGGACCTTGAACCTCCCCATATATATGTATGGAATGGAGTTTGCAATTGAAAACAAACTTTGTGATCCCAACATGGTAGTTGAAGGACGGCTTCCACACACACTAATCTCTCAGAACTGAGCATGTGGAGAGACTTTCGTTCATATAGCAACAAGGGATCCGGATTCAGAAGAAACTTTTACTCTGGTTTCTCTGTCTGTTTCCTACTGCCGGTTTGAATTTCCTGCAGTTTTCACTGTAAAACCGAGTTGGAGCTTGTACCACCCATATATATTTATGGAGTGGAGTTTGCAACTGAATAGAAACTTTGTGTTCCCAACAAGCTAGCTGAAGGAAGGCTTTCACACACACTTATCTCTCAGAACTCAGAATGTAGAGAGACGTTCGTTCATTTAGCACCAAGGGAACGGATTGTAGGAGAAACTTTTACTCTGATTTCTCGGTCTGTTTCCAGTGCCGGTTTTAAGTTCCTGCAATTTTCACTGTAAAACCGAGTTGGAGCTTGTACCACCCATATATATGTATGGAGTGGAGTTTGCAACTGAAAAGAAACTTTGTGATCCCAACAAGCTGGATGAAGGACGGCTTTCACCCACACTTATCTCTGAGAACTGAGCATGTGGAGAGATGTTCGTTCATCTAGCACCAAGGGAACGGGTTGCAGGAGAAAGTTTTACTCTGGATTTTCAGTCTGTTTCCTAGTGCCGGTTTGAAGTTCCTGCAGTTTTCACTGTAAAACCGAGTTGGAGTTTGTAACTCCCATATATATGTAAGGAGTGGAATTTGTAACTGAAAAGAAACTTTGTGATCCCAACAATCTAGGTGAAGGACGGCTTTCAGACACAGTTATCTCTCAGAACGGAGCATGTGGAGAGACTTTCGTTCATGTAGCACCAAGGGAACGGGATGCAGGAGAAAATTTCACTCTGGTTTCTCATTCTGTTTCCTAGTGCCGGTTTGAAGTTCCTGCAGTTTTCACTGTAAAACCGAGTTGGAGCTTGAACCTCCCCATATATATGTATGGAATGGAGTTTGAAACTGAAAAGAAACTTTGTGATTCCAAAAAGCTAGGTGAAGTACGGCTTTCACCCACACTTATCTTTAAGAACTGAGCATGGGTAGAGAAGTTCGTTCATCTAGCACCAAGGGAACGGGTTGCAGGGGAAAGTTTTACTCTGGATTCTCAGTCTGTTTTCTAGTGCCGGTTTGAAGTTCCTGCAGTTTTCACTGTAAGATCAAGTTGGAGCTAGTACCTCCCCATGTATATTCATGGAGGGGAGTTTGCAAAAGAAAAGAAATTTTGTGTTCCCAACAAGCTATTTTAAGGACGGCTTTCACACACATTTATCACTGAGAACTGCGCATGTGGAGAGACGTTCGTTCATATAGCACCAGGGGAACGGGATTCAGAAGAAACTTACTCTGGTTTCTCAGTCTGTTTCCTAGTGCCGGTTTGAAGTTCCTGCAGTTTTCACCGTAAAACCGAGTTTGAGCTAGTTTCTACCCATATATATTCATGGAGTGGAGTTTGCAACTGAAAAGAATCATTGTGTTCCCAACAAGACAGGTGAGGGACGGCTTTCACACACACTTATCTCTCAGAACTGAGCATGTGGAGAGACGTTCGTTCATCTAGCACAAAGGGAACGGGTTGCAGATAATTTTACTCTGGTTTCTCAGTCTGTTCCCTAGTGCCGGTGTGAAGTTCCTGCTCTTTTCACTGTAAGACGGAGTTGGAGCTAGAACATCCCCATATATATGTATGGAATGGAGTTTGCGACTGAAAAGAAAGTTTGTGATCCCAACAAGCTTGGTGAAGGACGGCTTTCACACACACTTATCTATCAGATCTGAGCATGTGGAGAGACGTTCGTTCATATAGCAACAAGGGAACCGGATTAAGATGAAACTTTTACTCTGCTTTCTCAGTCTGTTTCCTACTGCTGGTTTGAATTTCTTCCAGTTTTCTGTGTAAAACCGAGTTGGAGCTAGTTCCTCCCAATATATATGTATGGAGTTGAGTTTGCAACAGAAAAGAAACTTTGTGTTCCCAACAAGCTAGGTTATGGACGGTTTTCAAACACACTTATCACTGAGAACTGAGCATGTGGAGAGACGTTCGTTCATTGAGCACCAAATGAATGGTTTTCAGGAGATACTTTTTCTCTGGGTTCTCAGTCTGTTTCCTAGTGCCGGTTTGAAGTTCCTGCAGTTTTCACTATAAAACAGATTTGGAGCTAGTACCTCCCCATATATATGTATGGAGTGGAGTTGGCAACTGAAAAAATACTTTGTGTTCCCAACAAGCTTGGTGAAGGACGGCTTTCACACACAATTATCTCTCAGAACTGAGCATGGGAAGAGACGTTCGTTCATCTAGCACAAAGGGAACGGGTTGCAGGAGGAACTTTAACTCTAGATTCTCAGTCTGTTTCCTAGAGCCGTTTTGATGTTCCTGCAGTTTTCACTGTAAAACCGAGTTGGAGCTAGAACCTCCCCATATACATGTATGGAGCTCAGTTTGCAACTGAAAAGAAACTTTGTGATCCCAACAAGCTATGTGAGGGACGGCTTTCACACACACTTACCTCTCAGAATTGGGCATGTGGAGAGACGTTCGTTCATCTAGCACCAATGGAACGGTTTGCAGGAGAAACTTTTCTCTGGATTCGCAGTCTGTTTGGTAGTGCCGGATTGATGTTCCTGCAGTTTTCACAGTAAAACCGAGTTGGAGCTAGAACCTCCCCATATATATGTATGGAGCTGGGTTTGCAACTGAAAAGAAACTTAGCTTTCCCAACAAGCTATGTGAAGGACGGCTTTCACACACACTTATCTCTCAGAACTGAGCATGTGGAGAGATGATCTTTCATCTAGCACAAATGGAACAGGTTGCAGGAGAAAGTTTTACTCTGGATTCTCAGTCTGTTTCCTAGTGCCAGTTTGAAGTTCCTGCAGTATTCACTGTAAAACCGAGTTGGAGCTTGTACCACCCATATATATGTATGGAGTGGAGTTTGCAACTGAATAGAAACTTTGTGTTCCCAACAAGCTAGGTGAAGGAAGGCTTTCAAACACACTTATCTCTCAGAACTCAGAATGTAGAGAGACGTTCGTTCATTTAGCACCAAGGGAACGGGTTGTAGGAGAAACTTTTACTCTGATTTCTCGGTCTGATTCCAGTTCCAGTTTTAAGTTCCTGCAGTTTTCACTGTAAAACAAAGTTGGAGCTAGTACCTCCAAATATATATATGTATGGAGTGGTGTTTGCAACTGAAAAGGAACTTTGCTTTCCCAACAAGGTAGGTGAAGGACGGCTTTCACACACTACTATCTCTCAGAACTGAGCATGTGGAGAGACGTTCGTTCATCTAGCACCAATGGAACGGGTTGCAGGATGAACTTTTACTCTAGTTTCTCAGTATGTTTCCTAGTGCCATTTTGAAGTTCCTGCTGTTTTCACTGTAAAACCGAGTTGGAGCTAGAACCTCCCCATATATATTTATGGAATGGAGTTTGCAGCTGAAAAGAAACTTTTTGATCCCTACAATCTAGGTGAAGGACGGCTTTCACAAACACTTATCTCTCAGAACGGAGTATGTGGAGAGACGTTCGTTCATATTGCAACAAGGGAACTGGATTCAGAAGAAACTTTTACTCTGGGTTCTCATTCTGTTTCCTAGTGCCAGTTTGAATTTCCTGCATTTTTTAGTGTAAAACCGAGTTGGAGCTTGTACCTCCCCATATATATGTATGGAATTGAGTTTGCAAGTGAAAAGTAACTTTGTGTTCCCAACAAGCTAGGTGAAGGAAGGCTTTCACACACACTTATATCTCAGAACTCAGCATGCAGAGAGACCTTCGTTCATTTAGTACCAAGGGAACGGGTTGTAGGAGAAATTTTTACTCTTATTTCTCGGTCTGTTTCCAAGTGCCGGTTTCAAGTTCCTGCAGTTTTCACTGTAAAACCGAGTTGTAGATAGAACCTCTCCATATACATGAATGGAGTGGTGTTTGCAACTGAAAATAAACTTTGTGATCCCCACAAGATAGCTGAAGGACGGCTTTCACCCACACTTATCTCCACAACTTAGCATGTGGAGAGAAGTTCGTTCATCTAGCACCAAGGGAACGTGTTGCAGGAGAACCTTTTACTCTGGTTTCTCAGTCTGTTTCCAAGTGCCGGTTTGAAGTTCCTGCAGTTTTCACCGTAAAACAGAGTTTGAGCCAGTATCTACCCATATATATCCATGGATTGGAGTTTGCAACTTAAAAGAAACATTGTGTTCCCAACAAGAAATGTTAAGGACGGCTTTCACACACACTTATCTCTCAGAACTGAGCATGTGGAGAGACGTTCGTTCATCTAGCACCAAGGGAACGGGTTGCAGGAGGAACTTTTACTCTAGTTTCTCAGTCGGTTTCCTAGTGCCGGTTTGAAGTTCCTGCTGTTTTCACTGCAAAACCGAGTTGGAGCTAGAACATCCCCATATATATGTATGGACTGGATTTTACAACTGTAAAGAAACTTTGTGTTCCCAACAAGCTAGGTGAATGATGGCTTTCACACACACTTATGTCTCAGAACTGAGCATGTGGAGAGAATTTCTTTCATCTAGCACCAAGGGAACAGGTTGCAGGAGAAAGTTTTACTCTGGATTCTCAGTCTGTTTCCTAGTGCCAGTTTGAAGTTCCTGCAGTATTCACTGTAAAACCGAGTTGGAGCTTGTACCACCCATATATATGTATGGAGTGGAGTTTGCAACTGAATAGAAACTTTGTGTTCCCAACAAGCTAGGTGAAGGAAGGCTTTCAAACACACTTATCTCTCAGAACTCAGAATGTAGAGAGACGTTCGTTCATTTAGCACCAAGGGAACGGGTTGTAGGAGAAACTTTTACTGTGATATCTCGGTCTGATTCCAGTGCCGGTTTTAAGTTCCTGCAGTTTTCACTGTAAAACAAAGTTGGAGCTAGTACCTCCAAATATATATATGTATGGATTGGTGGTTGCAACTGAAAAGGAACTTTGCTTTCCCAACAAGGTAGGTGAAGGACGGCTTTCACACACTACTATCTCTCAGAACTGAGCATGTGGAGAGACGTTCGTTCATCTAGCACCAAAGGAACGGGTTGCAGGAGAAACTTTTACTCTGGTTTCTCAGTCTGTTTCCAAGTGCCGGTTTGAAGTTCCTGCTCTTTTCACTGTAAAACCGACTTGGACCTTGAACCTCCCCATATATATGTATGGAATGGAGTTTGCAATTGAAAACAAACTTTGTGATCCCAACATGGTAGTTGAAGGACGGCTTCCACACACACTAATCTCTCAGAACTGAGCATGTGGAGAGAATTTCGTTCATATAGCAACAAGGGATCCGGATTCAGGAGAAACTTTTACTCTGGTTTCTCTGTCTGTTTCCTACTGCCGGTTTGAATTTCCTGCAGTTTTCACTGTAAAACAGAGTTGGAGCTTGTACCACCCATATATATTTATGGAGTGGAGTTTGCAACTGAATAGAAACTTTGTGTTCCCAACAAGCTAGCTGAAGGACGGCTTTCACCCACACTTATCTCCACAACTTAGCATGTGGAGAGAAGTTCGTTCATCTAGCACCAAGGGAACGTGTTGCAGGAGAACATTTTACTCTGATTTCTCAGTCTGTTTCCAAGTGCCTGTTTGAAGTTCCTGCAGTTTTCACCGTAAAACCGAGTTTGAGCCAGTATCTACCCATATATATCCATGGATTGGAGTTTGCAACTTAAAAGAAACATTGTGTTCCCAACAAGAAATGTTAAGGACGGCTTTCACACACACTTATCTCTCAGAACTGAGCATGTGGAGAGACGTTCGTTCATGAAGCACCAAGGGAACTGGTTGCAGGAGGAACTTTTACTCTAGTTTCTCAGTCGGTTTCCTAGTGCCGGTTTGAAGTTCCTGCTGTTTTCACTGCAAAACCGAGTTGGAGTTAGATCCTACCCATATACATGTATGGAGCTCAGTTTGCAATTGAAAAGAAACTATGTGATCCCAACATGGTAGTTGAAGGACGGCTTTCACACACAATAATCTCTCAGAACTGAGCATGTGGAGAGACTTTCGTTCATATAGCAACAAGGGATCCGGATTCAGAAGAAACTTTTACTCTGGTTTCTCTGTCTGTTTCCTACTGCCGGTTTGAATTTCCTGCAGTTTTCACTGTAAAACCGAGTTGGAGCTTATACCACCATATATATTTATGGAGTGGAGTTTGCAACTGAATAGAAACTTTGTGTTCCCAACAAGCTAGCTGAAGGAAGGCTTTCACACACACTTATCTCTCAGAACTCAGAATGTAGAGAGACGTTCGTTCATTTAGCACCAAGGGAACGGATTGTAGGAGAAACTTTTACTCTGATTTCTCGGTCTGTTTCCAGTGCCGGTTTTAAGTTCCTGCAATTTTCACTGTAAAACCGAGTTGGAGCTTGTACCACCCATATATATGTATGGAGTGGAGTTTGCAACTGAAAAGAAACTTTGTGATCCCAACAAGCTGGATGAAGGACGGCTTTCACACACACTTATCTCTCAGAACTCAGAATGTGGAGAGATGTTCGTTCATCTAGCACCAAGGGAACGGGTTGCAGGAGAAACTTTTACTCTGGATTTTCAGTCTGTTTCCTAGTGCCGGTTTGAAGTTCCTGCAGTTTTCACTGTAAAACCGAGTTGGAGTTTGTAACTCCCATATATATGTAAGGAGTGGAATTTGTAACTGAAAAGAAACTTTGTGATCCCAACAATCTAGGTGAAGGACGGCTTTCAGACACAGTTATCTCTCAGAACGGAGCATGTGGAGAGACTTTCGTTCATGTAGCACCAAGGGAACGGGATGCAGGAGAAAATTTCACTCTGGTTTCTCATTCTGTTTCCTAGTGCTGGTTTGAAGTTTCTGCAGTTTTCACTGTAAAACCGTGTTGGATTTACAACCTCCCCATATATATGCATGGAGTGGAGTTTGCAACTGAAAAGAAACTTTGTTTCCCAACAAGGTTGCTTAAGGACGGCTTTCACACACACTTATCTCTCAGAACTGAGCATGTGGAGAGACGTTCGTTCATCTAGCACCAAGGGAACGGGTTGCAGGAGGAACTTTTACCCTAGTTTCTCAATCTGTTTCCAAGTGCCGGTTTGTAGTTCCTGCTGTTTTCACTGTAAAACCGAGTTGGAGCTTGAACCTCCCCATATATATGTATGGAATGGAGTTTGAAACTGAAAAGAAACTTTGTGATTCCAAAAAGCTAGGTGAAGTACGGCTTTCACCCACACTTATCTTTAAGAACTGAGCATGGGTAGAGAAGTTCATTCATCTAGCACCAAGGGAACAGGTTGCAGGGGAAAGTTTTACTCTGGATTCTCAGTCTGTTTTCTAGTGCCGGTTTGAAGTTCCTGCAGTTTTCACTGTAAGATCAAGTTGGAGCTAGTACCTCCCCATGTATATTCATGGAGGGGAGTTTGCAAAAGAAAAGAAATTTTGTGTTCCCAACAAGCTATTTTAAGGACGGCTTTCACACACATTTATCACTGAGAACTGCGCATGTGGAGAGACGTTCGTTCATATAGCACCAGGGGAACGGGATTCAGAAGAAACTTACTCTGGTTTCTCAGTCTGTTTCCTACTGCTGGTTTGAATTTCTTCCAGTTTTCTGTGTAAAACCGAGTTGGAGCTAGTTCCTCCCAATATATATGTATGGAGTTGAGTTTGCAACAGAAAAGAAACTTTGTGTTCCCAACAAGCTAGGTTATGGACGGTTTTCAAACACACTTATCACTGAGAACTGAGCATGTGGAGAGACGTTCGTTCACTGAGCACCAAATGAATGGTTTTCAGGAGATACTTTTACTCTGGGTTCTCAGTCTGTTTCCTAGTGCCGGTTTGAAGTTCCTGCAGTTTTCACTATAAAACAAGTTTGGAGCTAGTACCTCCCCATTTATATGTATGGAGTGGAGTTGGCAACTGAAAAAATACTTTGTGTTCCCAACAAGCTTGGTGAAGGACGGCTTTCACACACAATTATCTCTCAGAACTGAGCATGGGAAGAGACGTTCGTTCATCTAGCACAAAGGGAACGGGTTGCAAGAGGAACTTTAACTCTAAATTCTCAGTCTGTTTCCTAGAGCCGTTTTGATGTTCCTGCAATTTTCACTGTAAAACCGAGTTGGAGCTTGTACCACCCATATATATGTATGGAGTGGAGTTTGCAACTGAATAGAAACTTTGTGTTCCCAACAAGCTAGGTGAAGGAAGGCTTTCAAACACACTTATCTCTCAGAACTCAGAATGTAGAGAGACGTTCGTTCATTTAGCACCAAGGGAACGGGTTGTAGGAGAAACTTTTACTCTGATTTCTCGGTCTGATTCCAGTTCCAGTTTTAAGTTCCTGCAGTTTTCACTGTAAAACAAAGTTGGAGCTAGTACCTCCAAATATATATATGTATGGAGTGGTGGTTGCAACTGAAAAGGAACTTTGCTTTCCCAACAAGGTAGGTGAAGGACGGCTTTCACACACTACTATCTCTCAGAACTGAGTATGTGGAGAGACGTTCGTTCATCTAGCACCAATGGAACGGGTTGCAGGAGAAACTTTTACTCTGGTTTCTCAGTCTGTTTCCAAGTGCCGGTTTGAAGTTCCTGCTCTTCTCACTGTAAAACCGAGTTGGAGCTTGAACCTCCCCATATATATGTATGGAATGGAGTTTGCAATTGAAAAGAAACTTTGTGATCCTAACATGGTAGTTGAAGGACGGCTTTCACACACACTAATCTCTCAGAACTGAGCATGTGGAGAGACTTTCGTTCATATAGCAACAAGGGATCCGGATTGAAAAGAAACTTTTACTCTGGTTTCTCTGTCTGTTTCCTACTGCCGGTTTGAATTTCCTGCAGTTTTCACTGTAAAACCGAGTTGGAGCTTGTACCACCCATATATATTTATGGAGTGGAGTTTGCAACTGAATAGAAACTTTGTGTTCCCAACAAGCTAGCTGAAGGAAGGCTTTCACACACACTTATCTCTCAGAACTCAGAATGTAGAGAGACGTTCGTTCATTTAGCACCAAGGGCACGGCTTGTAGGAGAAACTTTTACTCTGATTTCTCGGTCTGTTTCCAGTGCCGGTTTGAATTTCCTGCAGTTTTCACTGTAAAACCGAGTTGGAGCTTGTACCACCCATATATATTTATGGAGTGGAGTTTGCAACTGAATAGAAACTTTGTGTTCCCAACAAGCTAGCTGAAGGAAGGCTTTCACACACACTTATCTCTCAGAACTCAGAATGTAGAGAGACGTTCGTTCATTTAGCACCAAGGGCACGGCTTGTAGGAGAAACTTTTACTCTGATTTCTCGGTCTGTTTCCAGTGCCGGTTTTAAGTTCCTGCAATTTTCACTGTAAAACCGAGTTGGAGCTTGTACCACCCATATATATGTATGGAGTGGAGTTTGCAACTGAAAAGAAACTTTGCTTTCCCAAAACGCTTGGTGAAGTTCGGCTTTCACACACACTTACCTCTCAGAATTGGGCATGTGGAGAGACGTTCGTTCATCTAGTACCAAGGGAACGGTTTGCTGGAGAAACTTTTCTCTAGATTCGCAGTCTGTTAGCTAGTGCCGGTTTGATGTTCCTGCAGTTTTCACTGTAAACAGAGTTGTAGCTAAAACCTCCCAATATATATTTATGGAATGGAGTTTGTAGCTGAAAAGAAACTTTGTTTTCCCAACAAGTTATGTGAAGGACGGCTTTCACACACACTTATCTCTCAGAGGTGAGAATGTGAAGGGACGTTCGTTCATCTAGTACCAAGGGAAATGTTTGCAGGGGAAACTTTTCTCTGGATTCGCAGTCTGTTTGCTAGTGCCGGTTTGAAGTTCCTGCAGTTTTCACTGTAAGATCAAGTTGGAGCTAGTACCTCCCCATGTATATTCATGGAGGGGAGTTTGCAAAAGAAAAGAAATTTTGTGTTCCCAACAAGCTATTTTAAGGACGGCTTTCACACACATTTATCACTGAGAACTGCGCATGTGGAGAGATGTTCGTTCATATAGCACCAGGGGAACGGGATTCAGAAGAAACTTACTCTGGTTTCTCAGTCTGTTTCCTAGTGCCGGTTTGAAGTTCCTGCAGTTTTCACCGTAAAACCGAGTTTGAGCTAGTATCTACCCATATATATTCATGGAGTGGAGTTTGCAACTGAAAAGAATCATTGTGTTCCCAACAAGACAGGTGAGGGACGGCTTTCACACACACTTATCTCTCAGAACTGAGCATGTGGAGAGACGTTCGTTCATCTAGCACAAAGGGAACGGGTTGCAGATAATTTTACTCTGGTTTCTCAGTCTGTTCCCTAGTGCCGGTGTGAAGTTCCTGCTCTTTTCACTGTAAAACGGAGTTGGAGCTAGAACATCCCCATATATATGTATGGAATGGAGTTTGCGACTGAAAAGAAAGTTTGTGATCCCAACAAGCTTGGTGAAGGACGGCTTTCACACACACTTATCTCTCAGATCTGAGCATGTGGAGAGACGTTCGTTCATATAGCAACAAGGGAACCGGATTAAGATGAAACTTTTACTCTGCTTTCTCAGTCTGTTTCCTACTGCTGGTTTGAATTTCTTCCAGTTTTCTGTGTAAAACCGAGTTGGAGCTAGTTCCTCCCAATATATATGTATGGAGTTGAGTTTGCAACAGAAAAGAAACTTTGTGTTCCCAACAAGCTAGGTTATGGACGGTTTTCAAACACACTTATCACTGAGAACTGAGCATGTGGAGAGACGTTCGTTCATTGAGCACCAAATGAATGGTTTTCAGGAGATACTTTTACTCTGGGTTCTCAGTCTGTTTCCTAGAGCCGGTTTGAAGTTCCTGCAGTTTTCACTATAAAACAGATTTGGAGCTAGTACCTCCCCATATATATGTATGGAGTGGAGTTGGCAACTGAAAAAATACTTTGTGTTCCCAACAAGCTTGGTGAAGGACGGCTTTCACACACAATTATCTCTCAGAACTGAGCATGGGAAGAGACTTTCGTTCATCTAGCACAAAGGGAACGGGTTGCAGGAGTAACTTTTACTCTGGTTTCTCAGTCTGTTTCCTACTGCCGGTTTGAAATTCCTGCAGTTTTCACTGTAAAACCGAGTTGCAGCTTGTACCACCCATATATATGTATGGAGTGGAGTTTGCAACTGAAAAGAAACTTTGCTTTCCCAAAAAGCTTGGTGAAGGACGGGTTTCACACACACTTACCTCTCAGAATTGGGCATGTGGAGAGACGTTCGTTCATCTAGTACCAAGGGAACGGTTTGCTGGAGAAACTTTTCTCTGGATTCGCAGTCTGTTTGCTAGTGCCGTTTTGATGTTCCTGCAGTTTTCATGTAAACAGAGTTGTAGCTAAAACCTCCCAATATACATGTATGGAGTGGAGTTTGTAACTGAAATGAAACTTTGTGATCCCAACAAGCTAGGTGAAGGACGGCTTTCACCCACACTTATCTTTAAGAACTGAGCATGGGGAGAGAAGTTCGTTCACGTAGCACCAAGGGAACGGGTTGCAGGAGAAAGTTTTACTCTGGATTCTCAGTCTGTTTTCCAGTGCCGGTTTGAAGTTCCTGCAGTTTTCAGTGTAAGTTCAATTTGGAGCTAGTACCTCCCCATATATATTCATGGAGGGGAGTTTGCAAAAGAAAAGAAACTTTGTTTTCCCAACAAGCTATGTTAAGGACGGCTTTCACACACATTTATCTCCGAGAACTGCGCATGTGGAGAGACGTTCGTTCATAAAGCACCAAAGGAACGGGATTCAGAAGAAACTTTACTCTGTTTTCTCAGTCAGTTTCCTAGTGCCGGTTTGAAGTTCCTGCATTTTTCACCGTAAAACCGAGTTTGTGCTAGTATCTACCCATATATATTCATGGAGTGGAGTTTGCAACTGAAAAGAAACATTGTGTTCCCAAGAAGACAGGTGAAGGACGGCTTTCACACAATCTTATCTCTGAGAACTGAGTATGTGGAGAGACGTTCGTTCATCTAGCAACAAGGGAACGGGTTGCAGGATGAACTTTTACTCTAGTTTCTCAGTTTGTTTCCTAGTGCCGTTTTGAAGTTCCTGCTGTTTTCACTGTAAAACCGAGTTGGAGCTAGAACCTCCCCATATATATTTATGGAATGGAGTTTGCAGCTGAAAAGAAACTTTTTGATCCCTACAATCTAGGTGAAGGACGGCTTTCACAAACACTTATCTCTCAGAACGGAGTATGTGGAGAGACGTTCGTTCATATAGCAACAAGGGAACTGGATTCAGAAGAAACTTTTACTCTGGGTTCTCATTCTGTTTCCTAGTGCCAGTTTGAATTTCCTGCATTTTTTAGTGTAAAACCGAGTTGGAGCTTGTACCTCCCCATATATATGTATGGAATTGAGTTTGCAAGTGAAAAGTAACTATGTGTTCCCAACAAGCTAGGTGAAGGAAGGCTTTCACACACACTTATATCTCAGAATTCAGCATGCAGAGAGACCTTCGTTCATTTAGTACCAAGGGAACGGGTTGCAGGAGAACCTTTTACTCTGGTTTCTCAGTCTGTTTCCAAGTGCCGGTTTGAAGTTCCTGCAGTTTTCACCGTAAAACCGAGTTTGAGCCAGTATCTACCCATATATATCCATGGATTGGAGTTTGCAACTTAAAAGAAACATTGTGTTCCCAACAAGAAATGTTAAGGACGGCTTTCACACACACTTATCTCTCAGAACTGAGCATGTGGAGAGACGTTCGTTCATCTAGCACCAAGGGAACGCGTTGCAGGAGGAACTTTTACTCTAGTTTCTCAGTCGGTTTCCTAGTGCCGGTTTGAAGTTCCTGCTGTTTTCACTGCAAAACCGAGTTGGAGCTAGAACATCCCCATATATATGTATGGACTGGATTTTACAACTGTAAAGAAACTTTGTGTTCCCAACAAGCTAGGTGAATGATGGCTTTCACACACACTTATCTCTCAGAACTGAGCATGTGGAGAGAATTTCGTTCATCTAGCACCAAGGGAACAGGTTGCAGGAGAAAATATTACTCTGGATTCTCAGTCTGTTTCCTAGTGCCAGTTTGAAGTTCCTGCAGTATTCACTGTAAAACCGAGTTGGAGCTTGTACCACCCATATATATGTATGGAGTGGAGTTTGCAACTGAATAGAAACTTTGTGTTCCCAACAAGCTAGTTGAAGGAAGGCTTTCAAACACACTTATCTCTCAGAACTCAGAATGTAGAGAGACGTTCGTTCATTTAGCACCAAGGGAACGGGTTGTAGGAGAAACTTTTACTCTGATTTCTCGGTCTGATTCCAGTGCCGGTTTTAATTTCCTGCAGTTTTCACTGTAAAACAAAGTTGGAGCTAGTACCTCCAAATATATATATGTATGGAGTGGTGGTTGCAACTGAAAAGGAACTTTGCTTTCCCAACAAGGTAGGTGAAGGACGGCTTTCACACACTACTATCTCTCAGAACTGAGCATGTGGAGAGACTTTCGTTCATCTAGCACCAAAGGAACGGGTTGCAGGAGAAACTTTTACTCTGGTTTCTCAGTCTGTTTCCAAGTTCCGGTTTGAAGTTCCTGCTCTTTTCACTGTAAAACCGAGTTGGAGCTTGAACCTCCCCATATATATGTATGGAATGGAGTTTGCAATTGAAAAGAAACTTTGTGATCCCAACATGGTAGTTGAAGGACGGCTTTCACACACACTAATCTCTCAGAACTGAGCATGTGGAGAGACTTTCGTTCATATAGCAACAAGGGATCCGGATTCAGAAGAAACTTTTACTCTGGTTTCTCTGTCTGTTTCCTACTGCCGGTTTGAATTTCCTGCAGTTTTCACTGTAAAACCGAGTTGGAGCTTGTACCACCCATATATATTTATGGAGTGGAGTTTGCAACTGAATAGAAACTTTGTGTTCCCAACAAGCTAGCTGAAGGAAGGCTTTCACACACACTTATCTCTCAGAACTCAGAATGTAGAGAGACGTTCGTTCATTTAGCACCAAGGGAACGGATTGTAGGAGAAACTTTTACTCTGATTTCTCGGTCTGTTTCCAGTGCCGGTTTTAAGTTCCTGCAATTTTCACTGTAAAACCGAGTTGGAGCTTGTACCACCCATATATATGTATGGAGTGGAGTTTGCAACTGAAAAGAAACTTTGCTTTCCCAAAACGCTTGGTGAAGGTCGGCTTTCACACACACTTACCTCTCAGAATTGGGCATGTGGAGAGACGGTCGTTCATCTAGTACCAAGGGAACGGTTTGCTGGAGAAACTTTTCTCTAGATTCGCAGTCTGTTTGCTAGTGCCGGTTTGATGTTCCTGCATTTTTCACTGTAAACAGAGTTGTAGCTAAAACCTCCCAATATATATTTATGGAATGGAGTTTGTAGCTGAAATGAAACTTTGTTTTCCCAACAAGTTATGTGAAGGACGGCTTTCACACACACTTATCTCTCAGAGGTGAGAATGTGAAGGGACGTTCGTTCATCTAGTACCAAGGGAAATGTTTGCAGGGGAAACTTTTCTCTGGATTCGCAGTCTGTTTGCTAGTGCCGGTTTGATGTTCCTGCAGTTTTCACTGTAAAACCGAATTGTAACTAAAAACTCCCCATATACATGTATGGGGTGGAGTTTGCAACTGAAAAGAAACTTTGTGATCCCAACAAGCTGGATGAAGGACGGCTTTCACCCACACTTATCTCTGAGAACTGAGCATGTGGAGAGATGTTCGTTCATCTAGCACCAAGGGAACGGGTTGCAGGAGAAAGTTTTACTCTGGATTTTCAGTCTGTTTCCTAGTGCCGGTTTTAAGTTCCTGCAGTTTTCACTGTAAAACCGAGTTGGAGTTTGTAACTCCCATATATATGTAAGGAGTGGAATTTGTAACTGAAAAGAAACATTGTGATCCCAACAATCTAGGTGAAGGACGGCTTTCAGACACAGTTATCTCTCAGAACGGAGCATGTGGAGAGACTTTCGTTCATGTAGCACCAAGGGAACGGGATGCAGGGGAAAATTTCACTATGGTTTCTCATTCTGTTTCCTAGTGCCGGTTTGAAGTTCCTGCAGTTTTCACTGTAAAACCGTGTTGGAGGTACAACCTCCCCATATATATGTATGGAGTGGAGTTTGCAACTGAAAAGAAACTTTGTTTCCCAACAAGGTTGCTGAAGGACGGCTTTCACACACACTTATCTCTCAGAACTGAGCATGTGGAGAGACGTTCGTTCATCTAGCACCAAGGGAACGGGTTGCAGGAGGAAATTTTACCCTAGTTTCTCAGTCTGTTTCCAAGTGCCGGTTTGAAGTTCCTGCTGTTTTCACTGTAAAACCGAGTTGGAGCTTGAACCTCCCCATATATATGTATGGAATGGAGTTTGAAACTGAAAAGAAACTTTGTGATTCCAAAAAGCTATGTGAAGGACGGCTTTCACCCACACTTATCTTTAAGAACTGAGCATGGGTAGAGAAGTTCGTTCATCTAGCACCAAGGGAACGGGTTGCAGGGGAAAGTTTTACTCTGGATTCTCAGTCTGTTTTCTAGTGCCGGTTTGAAGTTCCTGCAGTTTTCACAGTAAGATCAAGTTTGAGTTAGTACCTCCCCATGTATATTCATGGAGCGGAGTTTGCAAAAGAAAAGAAATTTTGTGTTCCCAACAAGCTATATTATGGACGGCTTTCACACATATTTATCACTGAGAACTGCGCATGTGGAGAGACGTTCGTTCATATAGCACCAGGGGAACGGGATTCAGAAGAAACTTACTATGGTTTCTCAGTCTGTTTCCTAGTGCCGGTTTGAAGTCCTGCAGTTTTCACCGTTAAACCGAGTTTGAGCTAGTATCTACCCATATATATGTATGGAGTGGAGTTTGCAACTGAATAGAAACTTTGTGTTCCCAACAAGCTAGGTGAAGGAAGGCTTTCAAACACACTTATCTCTCAGAACTCAGAATGTAGAGAGACGTTCGTTCATTTAGCACCAAGGGAACGGGTTGTAGGAGAAACTTTTACTCTGATTTCTCGGTCTGATTCCAGTTCCAGTTTTAAGTTCCTGCAGTTCTCACTGTAAAACAAAGTTGGAGCTAGTACCTCCAAATATATATATGTATGGAGTGGTGGTTGCAACTGAAAAGGAACTTTGCTTTCCCAACAAGGTAGGTGAAGGACGGCTTTCACACACTACTATCTCTCAGAACTGAGCATGTGGAGAGACGTTCGTTCATCTAGCACCAAAGGAACGGGTTGCAGGAGAAACTTTTACTCTGGTTTCTCAGTCTGTTTCCAAGTGCCGGTTTGAAGTTCCTGCTCTTTTCACTGTAAAACCGAGTTGGAGCTTGAACCTCCCCATATATATGTATGGAATGGAGTTTGCAATTGAAAAGAAACTTTGTGATCCCAACATGGTAGTTGAAGGACGGCTTTCACACACACTAATCTCTCAGAGGTGAGAATGTGAAGGGACGTTCGTTCATCTAGTACCAAGGGAAAGGTTTGCAGGGGAAACTTTTCTCTGGATTCGCAGTCTGTTTGCTAGTGCCGGTTTGATGTTCCTGCAGTTTTCACTGTAAATCCGAATTGTAACTAAAACCTCCACATATACATGTATGGGGTGGAGTTTGCAACTGAAAAGAAACTTTGTGATCCCAACAAGCTGGATGAAGGACGGCTTTCACCCACACTTATCTCTGAGAACTGAGCATGTGGAGAGATGTTCGTTCATCTAGCACCAAGGGAACGGGTTGCAGGAGAAAGTTTTACTCTGGATTTTCAGTCTGTTTCCTAGTGCCGGTTTTAAGTTCCTGAAGTTTTCACTGTAAAACCGAGTTGGACTTTGTAACTCCCATATACATGTAAGGTGTGGAATTTGTAACTGAAAAGAAACTTTGTGATCCCAACAATCTAGGTGAAGGACGGCTTTCAGACACAGTAATCTCTCAGAACGGAGCATGTGGAGAGACTTTCGTTCATGTAGCACCAAGGGAACGGGATGCAGGAGAAAATTTCACTCTGGTTTCTCATTCTGTTTCCTAGTGCCGGTTTGAAGTTCCTGCAGTTTTCACTGTAAAACCGTGTTGGAGGTACAACCTCCCAATATATATGTATGGAGTGCAGTTTGCAACTGAAAAGAAACTTTGTTTCCCAACAAGGTTGCTGAAGGACGGCTTTCACACACACTTATGTCTCAGAACTGAGCATGTGGAGAGACGTTCGTTCATCTAGCACCAAGGGAACGGGTTGCAGGAGGAACTTTTACCCTAGTTTCTCAATCTGTTTCCAAGTGCCGGTTTGAAGTTCCTGCTGTTTTCACTGTAAAACCGAGTTGGAGCTTGAACCTCCCCATATATATGTATGGAATGGAGTTTGAAACTGAAAAGAAACTTTGTGATTCCAAAAAGCTAGGTGAAGGACGGCTTTCACCCACACTTATCTTTAAGAACTGAGCATGGGTAGAGAAATTCGTTCATCTAGCACCAAGGGAACGGGTTGCAGGGGAAAGTTTTACTCTGGATTCTCAGTCTGTTTTCTAGTGCCGGTTTGAAGTTCCTGCAGTTTTCACTGTAAGATCAAGTTGGAGCTAGTACCTCCCCATGTATATTCATGGAGGGGAGTTTGCAAAAGAAAAGAAATTTTGTGTTCCCAACAAGCTATTTTAAGGACGGCTTTCACACACATTTATCACTGAGAACTGCGCATGTGGAGAGACGTTCGTTCATATAGCACCAGGGGAACGGGATTCAGAAAAAACTTACTCTGGTTTCTCAGTCTGTTTCCTAGTGCCGGTTTGAAGTTCCTGCAGTTTTCACCGTAAAACCGAGTTTGAGCTAGTATCTACCCATATATATTCATGGAGTGGAGTTTGCAACTGAAAAGAATAATTGTGTTCCCAACAAGACAGGTGAGGGACGGCTTTCACACACACTTATCTCTCAGAACTGAGCATGTGGAGAGACGTTCGTTCATCTAGCACAAAGGGAACGGGTTGCAGATAATTTTACTCTGGTTTCTCAGTCTGTTCCCTAGTGCCGGTGTGAAGTTCCTGCTCTTTTCACTGTAAAACGGAGTTGGAGCTAGAACATCCCCATATATATGTATGGAATGGAGTTTGCGACTGAAAAGAAAGTTTGTGATCCCAACAAGCTTGGTGAAGGACGGCTTTCACACACACTTATCTCTCAGATCTGAGCATGTGGAGAGACGTTCGTTCATATAGCAACAAGGGAACCGGATTAAGATGAAACATTTACTCTGCTTTCTCAGTCTGTTTCCTACTGCTGGTTTGAATTTCTTCCAGTTTTCTGTGTAAAACCGAGTTGGAGCTAGTTCCTCCCAATATATATGTATGGAGTTGAGTTTGCAACAGAAAAGAAACTTTGTGTTCCCAACAAGCTAGGTTATGGACGGTTTTCAAACACACTTATCACTGAGAACTGAGCATGTGGAGAGACGTTCGTTCATTGAGCACCAAATGAATGGTTTTCAGGAGATACTTTTACTCTGGGTTCTCAGTCTGTTTCCTAGTGCCGGTTTGAAGTTCCTGCAGTTTTCACTATAAAACAGATTTGGAGCTAGTACCTCCCCATATATATGTATGGAGTGGAGTTGGCAACTGAAAAAATACTTTGTGTTCCCAACAAGCTTGGTGAAGGACGGCTTTCACACACAATTATCTCTCAGAACTGAGCATGGGAAGAGACGTTCGTTCATCTAGCACAAAGGGAACGGGTTGCAGGAGGAACTTTAACTCTAGATTCTCAGTCTGTTTCCTAGAGCCGTTTTGATGTTCCTGCAGTTTTCACTGTAAAGCCGAGTTGGAGCTAGAACCTCCCCATATACATGTATGGAGCTCAGTTTGCAACTGAAAAGAAACTTTGTGATCCCAACAAGCTATGTGAGGGACGGCTTTCACACACACTTACCTCTCAGAATTGGGCATGTGGAGAGACGTTCGTTCATCTAGCACCAATGGAACGGTTTGCAGGAGAAACTTTTCTCTGGATTCGCAGTCTGTTTGGTAGTGCCGGATTGATGTTCCTGCAGTTTTCACTGTAAAACCTAGTTGGAGCTAGAACTTCCCCATATATATGTATGGAGCTGAGTTTGCAACTGAAAAGAAACTTAGCTTTCCCAACAAGCTATGTGAAGGACGGCTTTCACACACACTTATCTCTCAGAACTCAGAATGTAGAGAGACGTTCGTTCATTTAGCACCAAGGGAACGGGTTGTAGGAGAAACTTTTACTCTGATTTCTCGGTCTGATTCCAGTTCCAGTTTTAAGTTCCTGCAGTTTTCACTGTAAAACAAAGTTGGAGCTAGTACCTCCAAATATATATATGTATGGAGTGGTGGTTGCAACTGAAAAGGAACTTTGCTTTCCCAACAAGGTAGGTGAAGGACGGCTTTCACACACTACTATCTCTCAGAACTGAGCATGTGGAGAGACGTTCGTTCATCTATCACCAATGAAACGGGTTGCAGGAGAAACTTTTACTCTGGTTTCTCAGTCTGTTTCCAAGTGCCGGTTTGAAGTTCCTGCTCTTTTCACTGTAAAACCGAGTTGGAGCTTGAACCTCCCCATATATATGTATGGAATGGAGTTTGCAATTGAAAAGAAACTTTGTGATCCCAACATGGTAGTTGAAGGACGGCTTTCACACACACTAATCTCTCAGAACTGAGCATGTGGAGAGACTTTCGTTCATATAGCAACAAGGGATCCGGATTCAAAAGAAACTTTTACTCTGGTTTCTCTGTCTGTTTCCTACTGCCGGTTTGAATTTCCTGCAGTTTTCACTGTAAAACCGAGTTGGAGCTTGTACCACCCATATATATTTATGGAGTGGAGTTTGCAACTGAATAGAAACTTTGTGTTCCCAACAAGCTAGCTGAAGGAAGGCTTTCACACACACTTATCTCTCAGAACTCAGAATGTAGAGAGACGTTCGTTCATTTAGCACCAAGGGAACGGCTTGTAGGAGAAACTTTTACTCTGATTTCTCGGTCTGTTTCCAGTGCCGGTTTTAAGTTCCTGCAATTTTCACTGTAAAACCGAGTTGGAGCTTGTACCACCCATATATATGTATGGAGTGGAGTTTGCAACTGAAAAGAAACTTTGCTTTCCCAAAACGCTTGGTGAAGGTCGGCTTTCACACACACTTACCTCTCAGAATTGGGCATGTGGAGAGACGTTCGTTCATCTAGTACCAAGGGAACGGTTTGCTGGAGAAACTTTTCTCTAGATTCGCAGTCTGTTAGCTAGTGCCGGTTTGATGTTCCTGCAGTTTTCACTGTAAACAGAGTTGTAGCTAAAACCTCCCAATATATATTTATGGAATGGAGTTTGTAGCTGAAAAGAAACTTTGTTTTCCCAACAAGTTATGTGAAGGACGGCTTTCACACACACTTATCTCTCAGAGGTGAGAATGTGAAGGGACGTTCGTTCATCTAGTACCAAGGGAAATGTTTGCAGGGGAAACTTTTCTCTGGATTCGCAGTCTGTTTGCTAGTGCCGGTTTGAAGTTCCTGCAGTTTTCACTGTAAGATCAAGTTGGAGCTAGTACCTCCCCATGTATATTCATGGAGGGGAGTTTGCAAAAGAAAAGAAATTTTGTGTTCCCAACAAGCTATTTTAAGGACGGCTTTCACACACATTTATCACTGAGAACTGCGCATGTGGAGAGATGTTCGTTCATATAGCACCAGGGGAACGGGATTCAGAAGAAACTTACTCTGGTTTCTCAGTCTGTTTCCTAGTGCCGGTTTGAAGTTCCTGCAGTTTTCACCGTAAAACCGAGTTTGAGCTAGTATCTACCCATATATATTCATGGAGTGGAGTTTGCAACTGAAAAGAATCATTGTGTTCCCAACAAGACATGTGAGGGACGGCTTTCACACACACTTATCTCTCAGAACTGAGCATGTGGAGAGACGTTCGTTCATCTAGCACAAAGGGAACGGGTTGCAGATAATTTTACTCTGGTTTCTCAGTCTGTTCCCTAGTGCCGGTGTGAAGTTCCTGCTCTTTTCACTGTAAAACGGAGTTGGAGCTAGAACATCCCCATATATATGTATGGAATGGAGTTTGCGACTGAAAAGAAAGTTTGTGATCCCAACAAGCTTGGTGAAGGACGGCTTTCACACACACTTATCTCTCAGATCTGAGCATGTGGAGAGACGTTCGTTCATATAGCAACAAGGGAACCGGATTAAGATGAAACTTTTACTCTGCTTTCTCAGTCTGTTTCCTACTGCTGGTTTGAATTTCTTCCAGTTTTCTGTGTAAAACCGAGTTGGAGCTAGTTCCTCCCAATATATATGTATGGAGTTGAGTTTGCAACAGAAAAGAAACTTTGTGTTCCCAACAAGCTAGGTTATGGACGGTTTTCAAACACACTTATCACTGAGAACTGAGCATGTGGAGAGACGTTCGTTCATTGAGCACCAAATGAATGGTTTTCAGGAGATACTTTTACTCTGGGTTCTCAGTCTGTTTCCTAGTGCCGGTTTGAAGTTCCTGCAGTTTTCACTATAAAACAGATTTGGAGCTAGTACCTCCCCATATATATGTATGGAGTGGAGTTGGCAACTGAAAAAATACTTTGTGTTCCCAACAAGCTTGGTGAAGGACGGCTTTCACACACAATTATCTCTCAGAACTGAGCATGGGAAGAGACGTTCGTTCATCTAGCACAAAGGGAACGGGTTGCAGGAGGAACTTTAACTCTAGATTCTCAGTCTGTTTCCTAGAGCCGTTTTGATGTTCCTGCAGTTTTCACTGTAAAACCGAGTTGGAGCTAGAACCTCCCCATATACATGTATGGAGCTCAGTTTGCAACTGAAAAGAAACTTTGTGATCCCAACAAGCTATGTGAGGGACGGCTTTCACACACACTTACCTCTCAGAATTGGGCATGTGGAGAGACGTTCGTTCATCTAGTACCAAGGGAACGGTTTGCTGGAGAAACTTTTCTCTAGATTCGCAGTCTGTTAGCTAGTGCCGGTTTGATGTTCCTGCAGTTTTCACTGTAAACAGAGTTGTAGCTAAAACCTCCCAATATATATTTATGGAATGGAGTTTGTAGCTGAAAAGAAACTTTGTTTTCCCAACAAGTTATGTGAAGGACGGCTTTCACACACACTTATCTCTCAGAGGTGAGAATGTGAAGGGACGTTCGTTCATCTAGTACCAAGGGAAATGTTTGCAGGGGAAACTTTTCTCTGGATTCGCAGTCTGTTTGCTAGTGCCGGTTTGAAGTTCCTGCAGTTTTCACTGTAAGATCAAGTTGGAGCTAGTACCTCCCCATGTATATTCATGGAGGGGAGTTTGCAAAAGAAAAGAAATTTTGTGTTCCCAACAAGCTATTTTAAGGACGGCTTTCACACACTTTTATCACTGAGAACTGCGCATGTGGAGAGATGTTCGTTCATATAGCACCAGGGGAACGGGATTCAGAAGAAACTTACTCTGGTTTCTCAGTCTGTTTCCTAGTGCCGGTTTGAAGTTCCTGCAGTTTTCACCGTAAAACCGAGTTTGAGCTAGTATCTACCCATATATATTCATGGAGTGGAGTTTGCAACTGAAAAGAATCATTGTGTTCCCAACAAGACATGTGAGGGACGGCTTTCACACACACTTATCTCTCAGAACTGAGCATGTGGAGAGACGTTCGTTCATCTAGCACAAAGGGAACGGGTTGCAGATAATTTTACTCTGGTTTCTCAGTCTGTTCCCTAGTGCCGGTGTGAAGTTCCTGCTCTTTTCACTGTAAAACGGAGTTGGAGCTAGAACATCCCCATATATATGTATGGAATGGAGTTTGCGACTGAAAAGAAAGTTTGTGATCCCAACAAGCTTGGTGAAGGACGGCTTTCACACACACTTATCTCTCAGATCTGAGCATGTGGAGAGACGTTCGTTCATATAGCAACAAGGGAACCGGATTAAGATGAAACTTTTACTCTGCTTTCTCAGTCTGTTTCCTACTGCTGGTTTGAATTTCTTCCAGTTTTCTGTGTAAAACCGAGTTGGAGCTAGTTCCTCCCAATATATATGTATGGAGTTGAGTTTGCAACAGAAAAGAAACTTTGTGTTCCCAACAAGCTAGGTTATGGACGGTTTTCAAACACACTTATCACTGAGAACTGAGCATGTGGAGAGACGTTCGTTCATTGAGCACCAAATGAATGGTTTTCAGGAGATACTTTTACTCTGGGTTCTCAGTCTGTTTCCTAGTGCCGGTTTGAAGTTCCTGCAGTTTTCACTATAAAACAGATTTGGAGCTAGTACCTCCCCATATATATGTATGGAGTGGAGTTGGCAACTGAAAAAATACTTTGTGTTCCCAACAAGCTTGGTGAAGGACGGCTTTCACACACAATTATCTCTCAGAACTGAGCATGGGAAGAGACGTTCGTTCATCTAGCACAAAGGGAACGGGTTGCAGGAGTAACTTTTACTCTGGTTTCTCAGTCTGTTTCCTACTGCCGGTTTGAAATTCCTGCAGTTTTCACTGTAAAACCGAGTTGCAGCTTGTACCACCCATATATATGTATGGAGTGGAGTTTGCAACTGAAAAGAAACTTTGCTTTCCCAAAAAGCTTGGTGAAGGACGGCTTTCACACACACTTACCTCTCAGAATTGGGCATGTGGAGAGACGTTCGTTCATCTAGTACCAAGGGAACGGTTTGCTGGAGAAACTTTTCTCTGGATTCGCAGTCTGTTTGCTAGTGCCGTTTTGATGTTCCTGCAGTTTTCATGTAAACAGAGTTGTAGCTAAAACCTCCCAATATACATGTATGGAGTGGAGTTTGTAACTGAAATGAAACTTTGTGATCCCAACAAGCTAGGTGAAGGACGGCTTTCACCCACACTTATCTTTAAGAACTGAGCATGGGGAGAGAAGTTCGTTCACCTAGCACCAAGGGAACGGGTTGCAGGAGAAAGTTTTACTCTGGATTCTCAGTCTGTTTTCCAGTGCCGGTTTGAAGTTCCTGCAGTTTTCAGTGTAAGTTCAATTTGGAGCTAGTACCTCCCCATATATATTCATGGAGGGGAGTTTGCAAAAGAAAAGAAACTTTGTTTTCCCAACAAGCTATGTTAAGGACGGCTTTCACACACATTTATCTCCGAGAACTGCGCATGTGGAGAGACGTTCGTTCATAAAGCACCAAAGGAACGGGATTCAGAAGAAACTTTACTCTGTTTTCTCAGTCTGTTTCCTAGTGCCGGTTTGAAGTTCCTGCTGTTTTCACTGTAAAACCGAGTTGGAGCTAGAACCTCCCCATATATATTTATGGAATGGAGTTTGCAGCTGAAAAGAAACTTTTTGATCCCTACAATCTAGGTGAAGGACGGCTTTCACAAACACTTATCTCTCAGAACGGAGTATGTGGAGAGACGTTCGTTCATATAGCAACAAGGGAACTGGATTCAGAAGAAACTTTTACTCTGGGTTCTCATTCTGTTTCCTAGTGCCAGTTTGAATTTCCTGCATTTTTTAGTGTAAAACCGAGTTGGAGCTTGTACCTCCCCATATATATGTATGGAATTGAGTTTGCAAGTGAAAAGTAACTTTGTGTTCCCAACAAGCTAGGTGAAGGAAGGCTTTCACACACACTTATATCTCAGAACTCAGCATGCAGAGAGACCTTCGTTCATTTAGTACCAAGGGAACGGGTTGCAGGAGAACCTTTTACTCTGGTTTCTCAGTCTGTTTCCAAGTGCCGGTTTGAAGTTCCTGCAGTTTTCACCGTAAAACCGGGTTTGAGCCAGTATCTACCCATATATATCCATGGATTGGAGTTTGCAACTTAAAAGAAACATTGTGTTCCCAACAAGAAATGTTAAGGACGGCTTTCACACACACTTATCTCTCAGAACTGAGCATGTGGAGAGACGTTCGTTCATCTAGCACCAAGGGAACGGGTTGCAGGAGGAACTTTTACTCTAGTTTCTCAGTCGGTTTCCTAGTGCCGGTTTGAAGTTCCTGCTGTTTTCACTGTAAAACTGAGTTGGAGCTTGAACCTCCCCATATATATGTATGGAATGGAGTTTGAAACTGAAAAGAAACTTTGTGATTCCAAAAAGCTAGGTGAAGTACGGCTTTCACCCACACTTATCTTTAAGAACTGAGCATGGGTAGAGAAATTCGTTCATCTAGCACCAAGGGAACGGGTTGCAGGGGAAAGTTTTACTCTGGATTCTCAGTCTGTTTTCTAGTGCCGGTTTGAAGTTCCTGCAGTTTTCACTGTAAGATCAAGTTGGAGCTAGTACCTCCCCATGTATATTCATGGAGGGGAGTTTGCAAAAGAAAAGAAATTTTGTGTTCCCAACAAGCTATTTTAAGGACGGCTTTCACACACATTTATCACTGAGAACTGCGCATGTGGAGAGACGTTCGTTCATATAGCACCAGGAGAACGGGATTCAGAAGAAACTTACTCTGGTTTCTCAGTCTGTTTCCTAGTGCCGGTTTGAAGTTCCTGCAGTTTTCACCGTAAAACCGAGTTTGAGCTAGTATCTACCCATATATATTCATGGAGTGGAGTTTGCAACTGAAAAGAATCATTGTGTTCCCAACAAGACAGGTGAGGGACGGCTTTCACACACACTTATCTCTCAGAACTGAGCATGTGGAGAGACGTTCGTTCATCTAGCACAAAGGGAACGGGTTGCAGATAATTTTACTCTGGTTTCTCAGTCTGTTCCCTAGTGCCGGTGTGAAGTTCCTGCAGTTTTCACTATAAAACAGATTTGGAGCTAGTACCTCCCAATATATATGTATGGAGTGGAGTTGGCAACTGAAAAAATACTTTGTGTTCCCAACAAGCTTGGTGAAGGACGGCTTTCACACACAATTATCTCTCAGAACTGAGCATGGGAAGAGACGTTCGTTCATCTAGCACAAAGGGAACGGGTTGCAGGAGGAACTTTAACTCTAGATTCTCAGTCTGTTTCCTAGAGCCGTTTTGATGTTCCTGCAGTTTTCACTGTAAAACCGAGTTGGAGCTAGAACCTCCCCATATACATGTATGGAGCTCAGTTTGCAACTGAAAAGAAACTTTGTGATCCCAACAAGCTATGTGAGGGACGGCTTTCACACACACTTACCTCTCAGAATTGGGCATGTGGAGAGACGTTCGTTCATCTAGCACCAATGGAACGGTTTGCAGGAGAAACTTTTCTCTGGATTCGCAGTCTGTTTGGTAGTGCCGGATTGATGTTCCTGCAGTTTTCACTGTAAAACCGAGTTGGAGCTAGAACCTCCCCATATATATGTATGGAGCTGAGTTTGCAACTGAAAAGAAACTTAGCTTTCCCAACAAGCTATGTGAAGGACGGCTTTCACACACACTTATCTCTCAGAACTCAGAATGTAGAGAGACGTTCGTTCATTTAGCACCAAGGGAACGGGTTGTAGGAGAAACTTTTACTCTGATTTCTCGGTCTGATTCCAGTTCCAGTTTTAAGTTCCTGCAGTTTTCACTGTAAAACAAAGTTGGAGCTAGTACCTCCAAATATATATATGTATGGAGTGGTGGTTGCAACTGAAAAGGAACTTTGCTTTCCCAACAAGGTAGGTGAAGGACGGCTTTCACACACTACTATCTCTCAGAACTGAGCATGTGGAGAGACGTTCGTTCATCTAGCACCAATGAAACGGGTTGCAGGAGAAACTTTTACTCTGGTTTCTCAGTCTGTTTCCAAGTGCCGGTTTGAAGTTCCTGCTCTTTTCACTGTAAAACCGACTTGGACCTTGAACCTCCCCATATATATGTATGGAATGGAGTTTGCAATTGAAAACAAACTTTGTGATCCCAACATGGTAGTTGAAGGACGGCTTTCACACACACTAATCTCTCAGAACTGAGCATGTGGAGAGACTTTCGTTCATATAGCAACAAGGGATCCGGATTCAAAAGAAACTTTTACTCTGGTTTCTCTGTCTGTTTCCTACTGCCGGTTTGAATTTCCTGCAGTTTTCACTGTAAAACCGAGTTGGAGCTTGTACCACCCATATATATTTATGGAGTGGAGTTTGCAACTGAATAGAAACTTTGTGTTCCCAACAAGCTAGCTGAAGGAAGGCTTTCACACACACTTATCTCTCAGAACTCAGAATGTAGAGAGACGTTCGTTCATTTAGCACCAAGGGCACGGCTTGTAGGAGAAACTTTTACTCTGATTTCTCGGTCTGTTTCCAGTGCCGGTTTTAAGTTCCTGCAATTTTCACTGTAAAACCGAGTTGGAGCTTGTACCACCCATATATATGTATGGAGTGGAGTTTGCAACTGAAAAGAAACTTTGCTTTCCCAAAACGCTTGGTGAAGGTCGGCTTTCACACACACTTACCTCTCAGAATTGGGCATGTGGAGAGACGTTCGTTCATCTAGTACCAAGGGAACGGTTTGCTGGAGAAACTTTTCTCTAGATTCGCAGTCTGTTAGCTAGTGCCGGTTTGATGTTCCTGCAGTTTTCACTGTAAACAGAGTTGTAGCTAAAACCTCCCAATATATATTTATGGAATGGAGTTTGTAGCTGAAAAGAAACTTTGTTTTCCCAACAAGTTATGTGAAGGACGGCTTTCACACACACTTATCTCTCAGAGGTGAGAATGTGAAGGGACGTTCGTTCATCTAGTACCAAGGGAAATGTTTGCAGGGGAAACTTTTCTCTGGATTCGCAGTCTGTTTGCTAGTGCCGGTTTGAAGTTCCTGCAGTTTTCACTGTAAGATCAAGTTGGAGCTAGTACCTCCCCATGTATATTCATGGAGGGGAGTTTGCAAAAGAAAAGAAATTTTGTGTTCCCAACAAGCTATTTTAAGGACGGCTTTCACACACATTTATCACTGAGAACTGCGCATGTGGAGAGATGTTCGTTCATATAGCACCAGGGGAACGGGATTCAGAAGAAACTTACTCTGGTTTCTCAGTCTGTTTCCTAGTGCCGGTTTGAAGTTCCTGCAGTTTTCACCGTAAAACCGAGTTTGAGCTAGTATCTACCCATATATATTCATGGAGTGGAGTTTGCAACTGAAAAGAATCATTGTGTTCCCAACAAGACATGTGAGGGACGGCTTTCACACACACTTATCTCTCAGAACTGAGCATGTGGAGAGACGTTCGTTCATCTAGCACAAAGGGAACGGGTTGCAGATAATTTTACTCTGGTTTCTCAGTCTGTTCCCTAGTGCCGGTGTGAAGTTCCTGCTCTTTTCACTGTAAAACGGAGTTGGAGCTAGAACATCCCCATATATATGTATGGAATGGAGTTTGCGACTGAAAAGAAAGTTTGTGATCCCAACAAGCTTGGTGAAGGACGGCTTTCACACACACTTATCTCTCAGATCTGAGCATGTGGAGAGACGTTCGTTCATATAGCAACAAGGGAACCGGATTAAGATGAAACTTTTACTCTGCTTTCTCAGTCTGTTTCCTACTGCTGGTTTGAATTTCTTCCAGTTTTCTGTGTAAAACCGAGTTGGAGCTAGTTCCTCCCAATATATATGTATGGAGTTGAGTTTGCAACAGAAAAGAAACTTTGTGTTCCCAACAAGCTAGGTTATGGACGGTTTTCAAACACACTTATCACTGAGAACTGAGCATGTGGAGAGACGTTCGTTCATTGAGCACCAAATGAATGGTTTTCAGGAGATACTTTTACTCTGGGTTCTCAGTCTGTTTCCTAGTGCCGGTTTGAAGTTCCTGCAGTTTTCACTATAAAACAGATTTGGAGCTAGTACCTCCCCATATATATGTATGGAGTGGAGTTGGCAACTGAAAAAATACTTTGTGTTCCCAACAAGCTTGGTGAAGAACGGCTTTTACACATACTTATCTCTGAGAACTGAGCATGTGGAGAGACGTTCGTTCATCTATCAGTAACGGAACGGGTTGTAGGAGTAACTTTTACTCTGGTTTCTCAGTCTGTTTCCTACTGCCGGTTTGAAATTCCTGCAGTTTTCACTGTAAAACCGAGTTGCAGCTTGTACCACCCATATATATGTATGGAGTGGAGTTTGCAACTGAAAAGAAACTTTGCTTTCCCAAAAAGCTTGGTGAAGGACGGCTTTCACACACACTTACCTCTCAGAATTGGGCATGTGGAGAGACGTTCGTTCATCTAGTACCAAGGGAACGGTTTGCTGGAGAAACTTTTCTCTGGATTCTCAGTCTGTTTCCTAGAGCCGTTTTGATGTTCCTGCAGTTTTCACTGTAAAACCGAGTTGGAGCTAGAACCTCCCCATATACATGTATGGAGCTCAGTTTGCAACTGAAAAGAAACTTTGTGATCCTAACAAGCTATGTGAGGGACGGCTTTCACACACACTTACCTCTCAGAATTGGGCATGTGGAGAGACGTTCGTTCATCTAGCACCAATGGAACGGTTTGCAGGAGAAACTTTTCTCTGGATTCGCAGTCTGTTTGGTAGTGCCGGATTGATGTTCCTGCAGTTTTCACTGTAAAACGGAGTTGGAGCTAGAACCTCCCCATATATATGTATGGAGCTGAGTTTGCAACTGAAAAGAAACTTAGCTTTCCCAACAAGCTATGTGAAGGACGGCTTTCACACACACTTATCTCTCAGAACTCAGAATGTAGAGAGACGTTCGTTCATTTAGCACCAAGGGAACGGGTTGTAGGAGAAACTTTTACTCTGATTTCTCGGTCTGATTCCAGTTCCAGTTTTAAGTTCCTGCAGTTTTCACTGTAAAACAAAGTTGGAGCTAGTACCTCCAAATATATATATGTATGGAGTGGTGGTTGCAACTGAAAAGGAACTTTGCTTTCCCAACAAGGTAGGTGAAGGACGGCTTTCACACACTACTATCTCTCAGAACTGAGCATGTGGAGAGACGTTCGTTCATCTAGCACCAATGGAACGGGTTGCAGGAGAAACTTTTACTCTGGTTTCTCAGTCTGTTTCCAAGTGCCGGTTTGAAGTTCCTGCTCTTTTCACTGTAAAACCGAGTTGGAGCTTGAACCTCCCCATATATATGTATGGAATGGAGTTTGCAATTGAAAAGAAACTTTGTGATCCCAACATGGTAGTTGAAGGACGGCTTTCACACACACTAATCTCTCAGAACTGAGCATGTGGAGAGACTTTCGTTCATATAGCAACAAGGGATCCGGATTCAAAAGAAACTTTTACTCTGGTTTCTCTGTCTGTTTCCTACTGCCGGTTTGAATTTCCTGCAGTTTTCACTGTAAAACCGAGTTGGAGCTTGTACCACCCATATATATTTATGGAGTGGAGTTTGCAACTGAATAGAAACTTTGTGTTCCCAACAAGCTAGCTGAAGGAAGGCTTTCACACACACTTATCTCTCAGAACTCAGAATGTAGAGAGACGTTCGTTCATTTAGCACCAAGGGCACGGCTTGTAGGAGAAACTTTTACTCTGATTTCTCGGTCTGTTTCCAGTGCCGGTTTTAAGTTCCTGCAATTTTCACTGTAAAACCGAGTTGGAGCTTGTACCACCCATATATATGTATGGAGTGGAGTTTGCAACTGAAAAGAAACTTTGCTTTCCCAAAACGCTTGGTGAAGGTCGGCTTTCACACACACTTACCTCTCAGAATTGGGCATGTGGAGAGACGTTCGTTCATCTAGTACCAAGGGAACGGTTTGCTGGAGAAACTTTTCTCTAGATTCGCAGTCTGTTAGGTAGTGCCGGTTTGATGTTCCTGCAGTTTTCACTGTAAACAGAGTTGTAGCTAAAACCTCCCAATATATATTTATGGAATGGAGTTTGTAGCTGAAAAGAAACTTTGTTTTCCCAACAAGTTATGTGAAGGACGGCTTTCACACACACTTATCTCTCAGAGGTGAGAATGTGAAGGGACGTTCGTTCATCTAGTACCAAGGGAAATGTTTGCAGGGGAAACTTTTCTCTGGATTCGCAGTCTGTTTGCTAGTGCCGGTTTGAAGTTCCTGCAGTTTTCACTGTAAGATCAAGTTGGAGCTAGTACCTCCCCATGTATATTCATGGAGGGGAGTTTGCAAAAGAAAAGAAATTTTGTGTTCCCAACAAGCTATTTTAAGGACGGCTTTCACACACATTTATCACTGAGAACTGCGCATGTGGAGAGATGTTCGTTCATATAGCACCAGGGGAACGGGATTCAGAAGAAACTTACTCTGGTTTCTCAGTCTGTTTCCAGTGCCGGTTTTAAGTTCCTGCAATTTTCACTGTAAAACCGAGTTGGAGCTTGTACCACCCATATATATGTATGGAGTGGAGTTTGCAACTGAAAAGAAACTTTGCTTTCCCAAAACGCTTGGTGAAGGTCGGCTTTCACACACACTTACCTCTCAGAATTGGGCATGTGGAGAGACGGTCGTTCATCTAGTACCAAGGGAACGGTTTGCTGGAGAAACTTTTCTCTAGATTCGCAGTCTGTTAGCTAGTGCCGGTTTGATGTTCCTGCAGTTTTCACTGTAAACAGAGTTGTAGCTAAAACCTCCCAATATATATTTATGGAATGGAGTTTGTAGCTGAAAAGAAACTTTGTTTTCCCAACAAGTTATGTGAAGGACGGCTTTCACACACACTTATCTCTCAGAGGTGAGAATGTGAAGGGACGTTCGTTCATCTAGTACCAAAGGAAATGTTTGCAGGGGAAACTTTTCTCTGGATTCGCAGTCTGTTTGCTAGTGCCGGTTTGAAGTTCCTGCAGTTTTCACTGTAAGATCAAGTTGGAGCTAGTACCTCCCCATGTATATTCATGGAGGGGAGTTTGCAAAAGAAAAGAAATTTTGTGTTCCCAACAAGCTATTTTAAGGACGGCTTTCACACACATTTATCACTGAGAACTGCGCATGTGGAGAGATGTTCGTTCATATAGCACCAGGGGAACGGGATTCAGAAGAAACTTACTCTGGTTTCTCAGTCTGTTTCCTAGTGCCGGTTTGAAGTTCCTGCAGTTTTCACCGTAAAACCGAGTTTGAGCTAGTATCTACCCATATATATTCATGGAGTGGAGTTTGCAACTGAAAAGAATCATTGTGTTCCCAACAAGACATGTGAGGGACGGCTTTCACACACACTTATCTCTCAGAACTGAGCATGTGGAGAGACGTTCGTTCATCTAGCACAAAGGGAACGGGTTGCAGATAATTTTACTCTGGTTTCTCAGTCTGTTCCCTAGTGCCGGTGTGAAGTTCCTGCTCTTTTCACTGTAAAACGGAGTTGGAGCTAGAACATCCCCATATATATGTATGGAATGGAGTTTGCGACTGAAAAGAAAGTTTGTGATCCCAACAAGCTTGGTGAAGGACGGCTTTCACACACACTTATCTCTCAGATCTGAGCATGTGGAGAGACGTTCGTTCATATAGCAACAAGGGAACCGGATTAAGATGAAACTTTTACTCTGCTTTCTCAGTCTGTTTCCTACTGCTGGTTTGAATTTCTTCCAGTTTTCTGTGTAAAACCGAGTTGGAGCTAGTTCCTCCCAATATATATGTATGGAGTTGAGTTTGCAACAGAAAAGAAACTTTGTGTTCCCAACAAGCTAGGTTATGGACGGTTTTCAAACACACTTATCACTGAGAACTGAGCATGTGGAGAGACGTTCGTTCATTGAGCACCAAATGAATGGTTTTCAGGAGATACTTTTACTCTGGGTTCTCAGTCTGTTTCCTAGTGCCGGTTTGAAGTTCCTGCAGTTTTCACTATAAAACAGATTTGGAGCTAGTACCTCCCCATATATATGTATGGAGTGGAGTTGGCAACTGAAAAAATACTTTGTGTTCCCAACAAGCTTGGTGAAGGACGGCTTTTACACATACTTATCTCTGAGAACTGAGCATGTGGAGAGACGTTCGTTCATCTATCAGTAAGGGAACGGGTTGTAGGAGTAACTTTTACTCTGGTTTCTCAGTCTGTTTCCTACTGCCGGTTTGAAATTCCTGCAGTTTTCACTGTAAAACCGAGTTGCAGCTTGTACCACCCATATATATGTATGGAGTGGAGTTTGCAACTGAAAAGAAACTTTGCTTTCCCAAAAAGCTTGGTGAAGGACGGCTTTCACACACACTTACCTCTCAGAATTGGGCATGTGGAGAGACGTTCGTTCATCTAGCACCAATGGAACGGTTTGCAGGAGAAACTTTTCTCTGGATTCGCAGTCTGTTTGGTAGTGCCGGATTGATGTTCCTGCAGTTTTCACTGTAAAACCGAGTTGGAGCTAGAACCTCCCCATATATATGTATGGAGCTGAGTTTGCAACTGAAAAGAAACTTAGCTTTCCCAACAAGCTATGTGAAGGACGGCTTTCACACACACTTATCTCTCAGAACTCAGAATGTAGAGAGACGTTCGTTCATTTAGCACCAAGGGAACGGGTTGTAGGAGAAACTTTTACTCTGATTTCTCGGTCTGATTCCAGTTCCAGTTTTAAGTTCCTGCAGTTTTCACTGTAAAACAAAGTTGGAGCTAGTACCTCCAAATATATATATGTATGGAGTGGTGGTTGCAACTGAAAAGGAACTTTGCTTTCCCAACAAGGTAGGTGAAGGACGGCTTTCACACACTACTATCTCTCAGAACTGAGCATGTGGAGAGACGTTCGTTCATCTAGCACCAATGAAACGGGTTGCAGGAGAAACTTTTACTCTGGTTTCTCAGTCTGTTTCCAAGTGCCGGTTTGAAGTTCCTGCTCTTTTCACTGTAAAACCGACTTGGACCTTGAACCTCCCCATATATATGTATGGAATGGAGTTTGCAATTGAAAACAAACTTTGTGATCCCAACATGGTAGTTGAAGGACGGCTTTCACACACACTAATCTCTCAGAACTGAGCATGTGGAGAGACTTTCGTTCATATAGCAACAAGGGATCCGGATTCAAAAGAAACTTTTACTCTGGTTTCTCTGTCTGTTTCCTACTGCCGGTTTGAATTTCCTGCAGTTTTCACTGTAAAACCGAGTTGGAGCTTGTACCACCCATATATATGTATGGAGTGGAGTTTGCAACTGAAAAGAAACTTTGCTTTCCCAAAACGCTTGGTGAAGGTCGGCTTTCACACACACTTACCTCTCAGAATTGGGCATGTGGAGAGACGTTCGTTCATCTAGTACCAAGGGAACGGTTTGCTGGAGAAACTTTTCTCTAGATTCGCAGTCTGTTAGCTAGTGCCGGTTTGATGTTCCTGCAGTTTTCACTGTAAACAGAGTTGTAGCTAAAACCTCCCAATATATATTTATGGAATGGAGTTTGTAGCTGAAAAGAAACTTTGTTTTCCCAACAAGTTATGTGAAGGACGGCTTTCACACACACTTATCTCTCAGAGGTGAGAATGTGAAGGGACGTTCGTTCATCTAGTACCAAGGGAAATGTTTGCAGGGGAAACTTTTCTCTGGATTCGCAGTCTGTTTGCTAGTGCCGGTTTGAAGTTCCTGCAGTTTTCACTGTAAGATCAAGTTGGAGCTAGTACCTCCCCATGTATATTCATGGAGGGGAGTTTGCAAAAGAAAAGAAATTTTGTGTTCCCAACAAGCTATTTTAAGGACGGCTTTCACACACATTTATCACTGAGAACTGCGCATGTGGAGAGATGTTCGTTCATATAGCACCAGGGGAACGGGATTCAGAAGAAACTTACTCTGGTTTCTCAGTCTGTTTCCTAGTGCCGGTTTGAAGTTCCTGCAGTTTTCACCGTAAAACCGAGTTTGAGCTAGTATCTACCCATATATATTCATGGAGTGGAGTTTGCAACTGAAAAGAATCATTGTGTTCCCAACAAGACATGTGAGGGACGGCTTTCACACACACTTATCTCTCAGAACTGAGCATGTGGAGAGACGTTCGTTCATCTAGCACAAAGGGAACGGGTTGCAGATAATTTTACTCTGGTTTCTCAGTCTGTTCCCTAGTGCCGGTGTGAAGTTCCTGCTCTTTTCACTGTAAAACGGAGTTGGAGCTAGAACATCCCCATATATATGTATGGAATGGAGTTTGCGACTGAAAAGAAAGTTTGTGATCCCAACAAGCTTGGTGAAGGACGGCTTTCACACACACTTATCTCTCAGATCTGAGCATGTGGAGAGACGTTCGTTCATATAGCAACAAGGGAACCGGATTAAGATGAAACTTTTACTCTGCTTTCTCAGTCTGTTTCCTACTGCTGGTTTGAATTTCTTCCAGTTTTCTGTGTAAAACCGAGTTGGAGCTAGTTCCTCCCAATATATATGTATGGAGTTGAGTTTGCAACAGAAAAGAAACTTTGTGTTCCCAACAAGCTAGGTTATGGACGGTTTTCAAACACACTTATCACTGAGAACTGAGCATGTGGAGAGACGTTCGTTCATTGAGCACCAAATGAATGGTTTTCAGGAGATACTTTTACTCTGGGTTCTCTGTCTGTTTCCTAGTGCCGGTTTGAAGTTCCTGCAGTTTTCACTATAAAACAGATTTGGAGCTAGTACCTCCCCATATATATGTATGGAGTGGAGTTGGCAACTGAAAAAATACTTTGTGTTCCCAACAAGCTTGGTGAAGGACGGCTTTCACACACAATTATCTCTCAGAACTGAGCATGGGAAGAGACGTTCGTTCATCTAGCACAAAGGGAACGGGTTGCAGGAGGAACTTTAACTCTAGATTCTCAGTCTGTTTCCTAGAGCCGTTTTGATGTTCCTGCAGTTTTCACTGTAAAACCGAGTTGGAGCTAGAACCTCCCCATATACATGTATGGAGCTCAGTTTGCAACTGAAAAGAAACTTTGTGATCCCAACAAGCTATGTGAGGGACGGCTTTCACACACACTTACCTCTCAGAATTGGGCATGTGGAGAGACGTTCGTTCATCTAGTACCAAGGGAACGGTTTGCTGGAGAAACTTTTCTCTAGATTCGCAGTCTGTTAGCTAGTGCCGGTTTGATGTTCCTGCAGTTTTCACTGTAAACAGAGTTGTAGCTAAAACCTCCCAATATATATTTATGGAATGGAGTTTGTAGCTGAAAAGAAACTTTGTTTTCCCAACAAGTTATGTGAAGGACGGCTTTCACACACACTTATCTCTCAGAGGTGAGAATGTGAAGGGACGTTCGTTCATCTAGTACCAAGGGAAATGTTTGCAGGGGAAACTTTTCTCTGGATTCGCAGTCTGTTTGCTAGTGCCGGTTTGAAGTTCCTGCAGTTTTCACTGTAAGATCAAGTTGGAGCTAGTACCTCCCCATGTATATTCATGGAGGGGAGTTTGCAAAAGAAAAGAAATTTTGTGTTCCCAACAAGCTATTTTAAGGACGGCTTTCACACACATTTATCACTGAGAACTGCGCATGTGGAGAGATGTTCGTTCATATAGCACCAGGGGAACGGGATTCAGAAGAAACTTACTCTGGTTTCTCAGTCTGTTTCCTAGTGCCGGTTTGAAGTTCCTGCAGTTTTCACCGTAAAACCGAGTTTGAGCTAGTATCTACCCATATATATTCATGGAGTGGAGTTTGCAACTGAAAAGAATCATTGTGTTCCCAACAAGACATGTGAGGGACGGCTTTCACACACACTTATCTCTCAGAACTGAGCATGTGGAGAGACGTTCGTTCATCTAGCACAAAGGGAACGGGTTGCAGATAATTTTACTCTGGTTTCTCAGTCTGTTCCCTAGTGCCGGTGTGAAGTTCCTGCTCTTTTCACTGTAAAACGGAGTTGGAGCTAGAACATCCCCATATATATGTATGGAATGGAGTTTGCGACTGAAAAGAAAGTTTGTGATCCCAACAAGCTTGGTGAAGGACGGCTTTCACACACACTTATCTCTCAGATCTGAGCATGTGGAGAGACGTTCGTTCATATAGCAACAAGGGAACCGGATTAAGATGAAACTTTTACTCTGCTTTCTCAGTCTGTTTCCTACTGCTGGTTTGAATTTCTTCCAGTTTTCTGTGTAAAACCGAGTTGGAGCTAGTTCCTCCCAATATATATGTATGGAGTTGAGTTTGCAACAGAAAAGAAACTTTGTGTTCCCAACAAGCTAGGTTATGGACGGTTTTCAAACACACTTATCACTGAGAACTGAGCATGTGGAGAGACGTTCGTTCATTGAGCACCAAATGAATGGTTTTCAGGAGATACTTTTACTCTGGGTTCTCAGTCTGTTTCCTAGTGCCGGTTTGAAGTTCCTGCAGTTTTCACTATAAAACAGATTTGGAGCTAGTACCTCCCCATATATATGTATGGAGTGGAGTTGGCAACTGAAAAAATACTTTGTGTTCCCAACAAGCTTGGTGAAGGACGGCTTTCACACACAATTATCTCTCAGAACTGAGCATGGGAAGAGACGTTCGTTCATCTAGCACAAAGGGAACGGGTTGCAGGAGTAACTTTTACTCTGGTTTCTCAGTCTGTTTCCTACTGCCGGTTTGAAATTCCTGCAGTTTTCACTGTAAAACCGAGTTGCAGCTTGTACCACCCATATATATGTATGGAGTGGAGTTTGCAACTGAAAAGAAACTTTGCTTTCCCAAAAAGCTTGGTGAAGGACGGCTTTCACACACACTTACCTCTCAGAATTGGGCATGTGGAGAGACGTTCGTTCATCTAGTACCAAGGGAACGGTTTGCTGGAGAAACTTTTCTCTGGATTCGCAGTCTGTTTGCTAGTGCCGTTTTGATGTTCCTGCAGTTTTCATGTAAACCGAGTTGGAGCTAGAACCTCCCCATATACATGTATGGAGTGGAGTTTGTAACTGAAATGAAACTTTGTGATCCCAACAAGCTAGGTGAAGGACGGCTTTCACCCACACTTATCTTTAAGAACTGAGCATGGGGAGAGAAGTTCGTTCACCTAGCACCAAGGGAACGGGTTGCAGGAGAAAGTTTTACTCTGGATTCTCAGTCTGTTTTCCAGTGCCGGTTTGAAGTTCCTGCAGTTTTCAGTGTAAGTTCAATTTGGAGCTAGTACCTCCCCATATATATTCATGGAGGGGAGTTTGCAAAAGAAAAGAAACTTTGTTTTCCCAACAAGCTATGTTAAGGACGGCTTTCACACACATTTATCTCCGAGAACTGCGCATGTGGAGAGACGTTCGTTCATAAAGCACCAAAGGAACGGGATTCAGAAGAAACTTTACTCTGTTTTCTCAGTCTGTTTACTAGTGCCGGTTTGAAGTTCCTGCTGTTTTCACTGTAAAACCGAGTTGGAGCTAGAACCTCCCCATATATATTTATGGAATGGAGTTTGCAGCTGAAAAGAAACTTTTTGATCCCTACAATCTAGGTGAAGGACGGCTTTCACAAACACTTATCTCTCAGAACGGAGTATGTGGAGAGACGTTCGTTCATATAGCAACAAGGGAACTGGATTCAGAAGAAACTTTTACTCTGGGTTCTCATTCTGTTTCCTAGTGCCAGTTTGAATTTCCTGCATTTTTTAGTGTAAAACCGAGTTGGAGCTTGTACCTCCCCATATATATGTATGGAATTGAGTTTGCAAGTGAAAAGTAACTTTGTGTTCCCAACAAGCTAGGTGAAGGAAGGCTTTCACACACACTTATATCTCAGAACTCAGCATGCAGAGAGACCTTCGTTCATTTAGTACCAAGGGAACGGGTTGCAGGAGAACCTTTTACTCTGGTTTCTCAGTCTGTTTCCAAGTGCCGGTTTGAAGTTCCTGCAGTTTTCACCGTAAAACCGGGTTTGAGCCAGTATCTACCCATATATATCCATGGATTGGAGTTTGCAACTTAAAAGAAACATTGTGTTCCCAACAAGAAATGTTAAGGACGGCTTTCACACACACTTATCTCTCAGAACTGAGCATGTGGAGAGACGTTCGTTCATCTAGCACCAAGGGAACGGGTTGCAGGAGGAAATTTTACTCTAGTTTCTCAGTCGGTTTCCTAGTGCCGGTTTGAAGTTCCTGCTGTTTTCACTGTAAAACTGAGTTGGAGCTTGAACCTCCCCATATATATGTATGGAATGGAGTTTGAAACTGAAAAGAAACTTTGTGATTCCAAAAAGCTAGGTGAAGGACGGCTTTCACCCACACTTATCTTTAAGAACTGAGCATGGGTAGAGAAATTCGTTCATCTAGCAACAAGGGAACGGGTTGCAGGGGAAAGTTTTACTCTGGATTCTCAGTCTGTTTTCTAGTGCCGGTTTGAAGTTCCTGCAGTTTTCACTGTAAGATCAAGTTGGAGCTAGTACCTCCCCATGTATATTCATGGAGGGGAGTTTGCAAAAGAAAAGAAATTTTGTGTTCCCAACAAGCTATTTTAAGGACGGCTTTCACACACATTTATCACTGAGAACTGCGCATGTGGAGAGACGTTCGTTCATATAGCACCAGGAGAACGGGATTCAGAAGAAACTTACTCTGGTTTCTCAGTCTGTTTCCTAGTGCCGGTTTGAAGTTCCTGCAGTTTTCACCGTAAAACCGAGTTTGAGCTAGTATCTACCCATATATATTCATGGAGTGGAGTTTGCAACTGAAAAGAATCATTGTGTTCCCAACAAGACAGGTGAGGGACGGCTTTCACACACACTTATCTCTCAGAACTGAGCATGTGGAGAGACGTTCGTTCATCTAGCACAAAGGGAACGGGTTGCAGATAATTTTACTCTGGTTTCTCAGTCTGTTCCCTAGTGCCGGTGTGAAGTTCCTGCTCTTTTCACTGTAAAACGGAGTTGGAGCTAGAACATCCCCATATATATGTATGGAATGGGGTTTGCGACTGAAAAGAAAGTTTGTGATCCCAACAAGCTTGGTGAAGGACGGCTTTCACACACACTTATCTCTCAGATCTGAGCATGTGGAGAGACGTTCGTTCATATAGCAACAAGGGAACCGGATTAAGATGAAACTTTTACTCTGCTTTCTCAGTCTGTTTCCTACTGCTGGTTTGAATTTCTTCCAGTTTTCTGTGTAAAACCGAGTTGGAGCTAGTTCCTCCCAATATATATGTATGGAGTTGAGTTTGCAACAGAAAAGAAACTTTGTGTTCCCAACAAGCTAGGTTATGGACGGTTTTCAAACACACTTATCACTGAGAACTGAGCATGTGGAGAGACGTTCGTTCATTGAGCACCAAATGAATGGTTTTCAGGAGATACTTTTACTCTGGGTTCTCAGTCTGTTTCCTAGTGCCGGTTTGAAGTTCCTGCAGTTTTCACTATAAAACAGATTTGGAGCTAGTACCTCCCCATATATATGTATGGAGTGGAGTTGGCAACTGAAAAAATACTTTGTGTTCCCAACAAGCTTGGTGAAGGACGGCTTTCACACACAATTATCTCTCAGAACTGAGCATGGGAAGAGACGTTCGTTCATCTAGCACAAAGGGAACGGGTTGCAGGAGGAACTTTAACTCTAGATTCTCAGTCTGTTTCCTAGAGCCGTTTTGATGTTCCTGCAGTTTTCACTGTAAAACCGAGTTGGAGCTAGAACCTCCCCATATACATGTATGGAGCTCAGTTTGCAACTGAAAAGAAACTTCGTGATCCCAACAAGCTATGTGAGGGACGGCTTTCACACACACTTACCTCTCAGAATTGGGCATGTGGAGAGACGTTCGTTCATCTAGCACCAATGGAACGGTTTGCAGGAGAAACTTTTCTCTGGATTCGCAGTCTGTTTGGTAGTGCCGGATTGATGTTCCTGCAGTTTTCACTGTAAAACCGAGTTGGAGCTAGAACCTCCCCATATATATGTATGGAGCTGAGTTTGCAACTGAAAAGAAACTTAGCTTTCCCAACAAGCTATGTGAAGGACGGCTTTCACACACACTTATCTCTCAGAACTCAGAATGTAGAGAGACGTTCGTTCATTTAGCACCAAGGGAACGGGTTGTAGGAGAAACTTTTACTCTGATTTCTCGGTCTGATTCCAGTTCCAGTTTTAAGTTCCTGCAGTTTTCACTGTAAAACAAAGTTGGAGCTAGTACCTCCAAATATATATATGTATGGAGTGGTGGTTGCAACTGAAAAGGAACTTTGCTTTCCCAACAAGGTAGGTGAAGGACGGCTTTCACACACTACTATCTCTCAGAACTGAGCATGTGGAGAGACGTTCGTTCATCTAGCACCAATGAAACGGGTTGCAGGAGAAACTTTTACTCTGGTTTCTCAGTCTGTTTCCAAGTGCCGGTTTGAAGTTCCTGCTCTTTTCACTGTAAAACCGAGTTGGAGCTTGAACCTCCCCATATATATGTATGGAATGGAGTTTGCAATTGAAAAGAAACTTTGTGATCCCAACATGGTAGTTGAAGGACGGCTTTCACACACACTAATCTCTCAGAACTGAGCATGTGGAGAGACTTTCGTTCATATAGCAACAAGGGATCCGGATTCAAAAGAAACTTTTACTCTGGTTTCTCTGTCTGTTTCCTACTGCCGGTTTGAATTTCCTGCAGTTTTCACTGTAAAACCGAGTTGGAGCTTGTACCACCCATATATATTTATGGAGTGGAGTTTGCAACTGAATAGAAACTTTGTGTTCCCAACAAGCTAGCTGAAGGAAGGCTTTCACACACACTTATCTCTCAGAACTCAGAATGTAGAGAGACGTTCGTTCATTTAGCACCAAGGGCACGGCTTGTAGGAGAAACTTTTACTCTGATTTCTCGGTCTGTTTCCAGTGCCGGTTTTAAGTTCCTGCAATTTTCACTGTAAAACCGAGTTGGAGCTTGTACCACCCATATATATGTATGGAGTGGAGTTTGCAACTGAAAAGAAACTTTGCTTTCCCAAAACGCTTGGTGAAGGTCGGCTTTCACACACACTTACCTCTCAGAATTGGGCATGTGGAGAGACGTTCGTTCATCTAGTACCAAGGGAACGGTTTGCTGGAGAAACTTTTCTCTAGATTCGCAGTCTGTTAGCTAGTGCCGGTTTGATGTTCCTGCAGTTTTCACTGTAAACAGAGTTGTAGCTAAAACCTCCCAATATATATTTATGGAATGGAGTTTGTAGCTGAAAAGAAACTTTGTTTTCCCAACAAGTTATGTGAAGGACGGCTTTCACACACACTTATCTCTCAGAGGTGAGAATGTGAAGGGACGTTCGTTCATCTAGTACCAAGGGAAATGTTTGCAGGGGAAACTTTTCTCTGGATTCGCAGTCTGTTTGCTAGTGCCGGTTTGAAGTTCCTGCAGTTTTCACTGTAAGATCAAGTTGGAGCTAGTACCTCCCCATGTATATTCATGGAGGGGAGTTTGCAAAAGAAAAGAAATTTTGTGTTCCCAACAAGCTATTTTAAGGACGGCTTTCACACACATTTATCACTGAGAACTGCGCATGTGGAGAGATGTTCGTTCATATAGCACCAGGGGAACGGGATTCAGAAGAAACTTACTCTGGTTTCTCAGTCTGTTTCCTAGTGCCGGTTTGAAGTTCCTGCAGTTTTCACCGTAAAACCGAGTTTGAGCTAGTATCTACCCATATATATTCATGGAGTGGAGTTTGCAACTGAAAAGAATCATTGTGTTCCCAACAAGACATGTGAGGGACGGCTTTCACACACACTTATCTCTCAGAACTGAGCATGTGGAGAGACGTTCGTTCATCTAGCACAAAGGGAACGGGTTGCAGATAATTTTACTCTGGTTTCTCAGTCTGTTCCCTAGTGCCGGTGTGAAGTTCCTGCTCTTTTCACTGTAAAACGGAGTTGGAGCTAGAACATCCCCATATATATGTATGGAATGGAGTTTGCGACTGAAAAGAAAGTTTGTGATCCCAACAAGCTTGGTGAAGGACGGCTTTCACACACACTTATCTCTCAGATCTGAGCATGTGGAGAGACGTTCGTTCATATAGCAACAAGGGAACCGGATTAAGATGAAACTTTTACTCTGCTTTCTCAGTCTGTTTCCTACTGCTGGTTTGAATTTCTTCCAGTTTTCTGTGTAAAACCGAGTTGGAGCTAGTTCCTCCCAATATATATGTATGGAGTTGAGTTTGCAACAGAAAAGAAACTTTGTGTTCCCAACAAGCTAGGTTATGGACGGTTTTCAAACACACTTATCACTGAGAACTGAGCATGTGGAGAGACGTTCGTTCATTGAGCACCAAATGAATGGTTTTCAGGAGATACTTTTACTCTGGGTTCTCAGTCTGTTTCCTAGTGCCGGTTTGAAGTTCCTGCAGTTTTCACTATAAAACAGATTTGGAGCTAGTACCTCCCCATATATATGTATGGAGTGGAGTTGGCAACTGAAAAAATACTTTGTGTTCCCAACAAGCTTGGTGAAGGACGGCTTTTACACATACTTATCTCTGAGAACTGAGCATGTGGAGAGACGTTCGTTCATCTATCAGTAAGGGAACGGGTTGTAGGAGTAACTTTTACTCTGGTTTCTCAGTCTGTTTCCTACTGCCGGTTTGAAATTCCTGCAGTTTTCACTGTAAAACCGAGTTGCAGCTTGTACCACCCATATATATGTATGGAGTGGAGTTTGCAACTGAAAAGAAACTTTGCTTTCCCAAAAAGCTTGGTGAAGGACGGCTTTCACACACACTTACCTCTCAGAATTGGGCATGTGGAGAGACGTTCGTTCATCTAGCACCAATGGAACGGTTTGCAGGAGAAACTTTTCTCTGGATTCGCAGTCTGTTTGGTAGTGCCGGATTGATGTTCCTGCAGTTTTCACTGTAAAACGGAGTTGGAGCTAGAACCTCCCCATATATATGTATGGAGCTGAGTTTGCAACTGAAAAGAAACTTAGCTTTCCCAACAAGCTATGTGAAGGACGGCTTTCACACACACTTATCTCTCAGAACTCAGAATGTAGAGAGACGTTCGTTCATTTAGCACCAAGGGAACGGGTTGTAGGAGAAACTTTTACTCTGATTTCTCGGTCTGATTCCAGTTCCAGTTTTAAGTTCCTGCAGTTTTCACTGTAAAACAAAGTTGGAGCTAGTACCTCCAAATATATATATGTATGGAGTGGTGGTTGCAACTGAAAAGGAACTTTGCTTTCCCAACAAGGTAGGTGAAGGACGGCTTTCACACACTACTATCTCTCAGAACTGAGCATGTGGAGAGACGTTCGTTCATCTAGCACCAATGAAACGGGTTGCAGGAGAAACTTTTACTCTGGTTTCTCAGTCTGTTTCCAAGTGCCGGTTTGAAGTTCCTGCTCTTTTCACTGTAAAACCGACTTGGACCTTGAACCTCCCCATATATATGTATGGAATGGAGTTTGCAATTGAAAACAAACTTTGTGATCCCAACATGGTAGTTGAAGGACGGCTTTCACACACACTAATCTCTCAGAACTGAGCATGTGGAGAGACTTTCGTTCATATAGCAACAAGGGATCCGGATTCAAAAGAAACTTTTACTCTGGTTTCTCTGTCTGTTTCCTACTGCCGGTTTGAATTTCCTGCAGTTTTCACTGTAAAACCGAGTTGGAGCTTGTACCACCCATATATATGTATGGAGTGGAGTTTGCAACTGAAAAGAAACTTTGCTTTCCCAAAACGCTTGGTGAAGGTCGGCTTTCACACACACTTACCTCTCAGAATTGGGCATGTGGAGAGACGTTCGTTCATCTAGTACCAAGGGAACGGTTTGCTGGAGAAACTTTTCTCTAGATTCGCAGTCTGTTAGCTAGTGCCGGTTTGATGTTCCTGCAGTTTTCACTGTAAACAGAGTTGTAGCTAAAACCTCCCAATATATATTTATGGAATGGAGTTTGTAGCTGAAAAGAAACTTTGTTTTCCCAACAAGTTATGTGAAGGACGGCTTTCACACACACTTATCTCTCAGAGGTGAGAATGTGAAGGGACGTTCGTTCATCTAGTACCAAGGGAAATGTTTGCAGGGGAAACTTTTCTCTGGATTCGCAGTCTGTTTGCTAGTGCCGGTTTGAAGTTCCTGCAGTTTTCACTGTAAGATCAAGTTGGAGCTAGTACCTCCCCATGTATATTCATGGAGGGGAGTTTGCAAAAGAAAAGAAATTTTGTGTTCCCAACAAGCTATTTTAAGGACGGCTTTCACACACATTTATCACTGAGAACTGCGCATGTGGAGAGATGTTCGTTCATATAGCACCAGGGGAACGGGATTCAGAAGAAACTTACTCTGGTTTCTCAGTCTGTTTCCTAGTGCCGGTTTGAAGTTCCTGCAGTTTTCACCGTAAAACCGAGTTTGAGCTAGTATCTACCCATATATATTCATGGAGTGGAGTTTGCAACTGAAAAGAATCATTGTGTTCCCAACAAGACATGTGAGGGACGGCTTTCACACACACTTATCTCTCAGAACTGAGCATGTGGAGAGACGTTCGTTCATCTAGCACAAAGGGAACGGGTTGCAGATAATTTTACTCTGGTTTCTCAGTCTGTTCCCTAGTGCCGGTGTGAAGTTCCTGCTCTTTTCACTGTAAAACGGAGTTGGAGCTAGAACATCCCCATATATATGTATGGAATGGAGTTTGCGACTGAAAAGAAAGTTTGTGATCCCAACAAGCTTGGTGAAGGACGGCTTTCACACACACTTATCTCTCAGATCTGAGCATGTGGAGAGACGTTCGTTCATATAGCAACAAGGGAACCGGATTAAGATGAAACTTTTACTCTGCTTTCTCAGTCTGTTTCCTACTGCTGGTTTGAATTTCTTCCAGTTTTCTGTGTAAAACCGAGTTGGAGCTAGTTCCTCCCAATATATATGTATGGAGTTGAGTTTGCAACAGAAAAGAAACTTTGTGTTCCCAACAAGCTAGGTTATGGACGGTTTTCAAACACACTTATCACTGAGAACTGAGCATGTGGAGAGACGTTCGTTCATTGAGCACCAAATGAATGGTTTTCAGGAGATACTTTTACTCTGGGTTCTCAGTCTGTTTCCTAGTGCCGGTTTGAAGTTCCTGCAGTTTTCACTATAAAACAGATTTGGAGCTAGTACCTCCCCATATATATGTATGGAGTGGAGTTGGCAACTGAAAAAATACTTTGTGTTCCCAACAAGCTTGGTGAAGGACGGCTTTCACACACAATTATCTCTCAGAACTGAGCATGGGAAGAGACGTTCGTTCATCTAGCACAAAGGGAACGGGTTGCAGGAGGAACTTTAACTCTAGATTCTCAGTCTGTTTCCTAGAGCCGTTTTGATGTTCCTGCAGTTTTCACTGTAAAACCGAGTTGGAGCTAGAACCTCCCCATATACATGTATGGAGCTCAGTTTGCAACTGAAAAGAAACTTTGTGATCCCAACAAGCTATGTGAGGGACGGCTTTCACACACACTTACCTCTCAGAATTGGGCATGTGGAGAGACGTTCGTTCATCTAGCACCAATGGAACGGTTTGCAGGAGAAACTTTTCTCTGGATTCGCAGTCTGTTTGGTAGTGCCGGATTGATGTTCCTGCAGTTTTCACTGTAAAACCGAGTTGGAGCTAGAACCTCCCCATATATATGTATGGAGCTGAGTTTGCAACTGAAAAGAAACTTAGCTTTCCCAACAAGCTATGTGAAGGACGGCTTTCACACACACTTATCTCTCAGAACTCAGAATGTAGAGAGACGTTCGTTCATTTAGCACCAAGGGAACGGGTTGTAGGAGAAACTTTTACTCTGATTTCTCGGTCTGATTCCAGTTCCAGTTTTAAGTTCCTGCAGTTTTCACTGTAAAACAAAGTTGGAGCTAGTACCTCCAAATATATATATGTATGGAGTGGTGGTTGCAACTGAAAAGGAACTTTGCTTTCCCAACAAGGTAGGTGAAGGACGGCTTTCACACACACATATCTCTCAGAACTGAGCATGTGGAGAGACGTTCGTTCATCTAGCACCAATGAAACGGGTTGCAGGAGAAACTTTTACTCTGGTTTCTCAGTCTGTTTCCAAGTGCCGGTTTGAAGTTCCTGCTCTTTTCACTGTAAAACCGAGTTGGAGCTTGAACCTCCCCATATATATGTATGGAATGGAGTTTGCAATTGAAAAGAAACTTTGTGATCCCAACATGGTAGTTGAAGGACGGCTTTCACACACACTAATCTCTCAGAACTGAGCATGTGGAGAGACTTTCGTTCATATAGCAACAAGGGATCCGGATTCAAAAGAAACTTTTACTCTGGTTTCTCTGTCTGTTTCCTACTGCCGGTTTGAATTTCCTGCAGTTTTCACTGTAAAACCGAGTTGGAGCTTGTACCACCCATATATATTTATGGAGTGGAGTTTGCAACTGAATAGAAACTTTGTGTTCCCAACAAGCTAGCTGAAGGAAGGCTTTCACACACACTTATCTCTCAGAACTCAGAATGTAGAGAGACGTTCGTTCATTTAGCACCAAGGGCACGGCTTGTAGGAGAAACTTTTACTCTGATTTCTCGGTCTGTTTCCAGTGCCGGTTTTAAGTTCCTGCAATTTTCACTGTAAAACCGAGTTGGAGCTTGTACCACCCATATATATGTATGGAGTGGAGTTTGCAACTGAAAAGAAACTTTGCTTTCCCAAAACGCTTGGTGAAGGTCGGCTTTCACACACACTTACCTCTCAGAATTGGGCATGTGGAGAGACGTTCGTTCATCTAGTACCAAGGGAACGGTTTGCTGGAGAAACTTTTCTCTAGATTCGCAGTCTGTTAGCTAGTGCCGGTTTGATGTTCCTGCAGTTTTCACTGTAAACAGAGTTGTAGCTAAAACCTCCCAATATATATTTATGGAATGGAGTTTGTAGCTGAAAAGAAACTTTGTTTTCCCAACAAGTTATGTGAAGGACGGCTTTCACACACACTTATCTCTCAGAGGTGAGAATGTGAAGGGACTTTCGTTCATCTAGTACCAAGGGAAATGTTTGCAGGGGAAACTTTTCTCTGGATTCGCAGTCTGTTTGATAGTGCCGGTTTGAAGTTCCTGCAGTTTTCACTGTAAGATCAAGTTGGAGCTAGTACCTCCCCATGTATATTCATGGAGGGGAGTTTGCAAAAGAAAAGAAATTTTGTGTTCCCAACAAGCTATTTTAAGGACGGCTTTCACACACATTTATCACTGAGAACTGCACATGTGGAGAGATGTTCGTTCATATAGCACCAGGGGAACGGGATTCAGAAGAAATTACTCTGGTTTCTCAGTCTGTTTCCTAGTGCCGGTTTGAAGTTCCTGCAGTTTTCACCGTAAAACCGAGTTTGAGCTAGTATCTACCCATATATATTCATGGAGTGGAGTTTGCAACTGAAAAGAATCATTGTGTTCCCAACAAGACATGTGAGGGACGGCTTTCACACACACTTATCTCTCAGAACTGAGCATGTGGAGAGACGTTCGTTCATCTAGCACAAAGGGAACGGGTTGCAGATAATTTTACTCTGGTTTCTCAGTCTGTTCCCTAGTGCCGGTGTGAAGTTCCTGCTCTTTTCACTGTAAAACGGAGTTGGAGCTAGAACATCCCCATATATATGTATGGAATGGAGTTTGCGACTGAAAAGAAAGTTTGTGATCCCAACAAGCTTGGTGAAGGACGGCTTTCACACACACTTATCTCTCAGATCTGAGCATGTGGAGAGACGTTCGTTCATATAGCAACAAGGGAACCGGATTAAGATGAAACTTTTACTCTGCTTTCTCAGTCTGTTTCCTACTGCTGGTTTGAATTTCTTCCAGTTTTCTGTGTAAAACCGAGTTGGAGCTAGTTCCTCCCAATATATATGTATGGAGTTGAGTTTGCAACAGAAAAGAAACTTTGTGTTCCCAACAAGCTAGGTTATGGACGGTTTTCAAACACACTTATCACTGAGAACTGAGCATGTGGAGAGACGTTCGTTCATTGAGCACCAAATGAATGGTTTTCAGGAGATACTTTTACTCTGGGTTCTCAGTCTGTTTCCTAGTGCCGGTTTGAAGTTCCTGCAGTTTTCACTATAAAACAGATTTGGAGCTAGTACCTCCCCATATATATGTATGGAGTGGAGTTGGCAACTGAAAAAATACTTTGTGTTCCCAACAAGCTTGGTGAAGGACGGCTTTCACACACAATTATCTCTCAGAACTGAGCATGGGAAGAGACGTTCGTTCATCTAGCACAAAGGGAACGGGTTGCAGGAGGAACTTTAACTCTAGATTCTCAGTCTGTTTCCTAGAGCCGTTTTGATGTTCCTGCAGTTTTCACTGTAAAACCGAGTTGGAGCTAGAACCTCCCCATATACATGTATGGAGCTCAGTTTGCAACTGAAAAGAAACTTTGTGATCCCAACAAGCTATGTGAGGGACGGCTTTCACACACACTTACCTCTCAGAATTGGGCATGTTGAGAGACGTTCGTTCATCTAGCACCAATGGAACGGTTTGCAGGAGAAACTTTTCTCTGGATTCGCAGTCTGTTTGGTAGTGCCGGATTGATGTTCCTGCAGTTTTCACTGTAAAACCGAGTTGGAGCTAGAACCTCCCCATATATATGTATGGAGCTGAGTTTGCAACTGAAAAGAAACTTAGCTTTCCCAACAAGCTATGTGAAGGACGGCTTTCACACACACTTATCTCTCAGAACTCAGAATGTAGAGAGACGTTCGTTCATTTAGCACCAAGGGAACGGGTTGTAGGAGAAACTTTTACTCTGATTTCTCGGTCTGATTCCAGTTCCAGTTTTAAGTTCCTGCAGTTTTCACTGTAAAACAAAGTTGGAGCTAGTACCTCCAAATATATATATGTATGGAGTGGTGGTTGCAACTGAAAAGGAACTTTGCTTTCCCAACAAGGTAGGTGAAGGACGGCTTTCACACACTACTATCTCTCAGAACTGAGCATGTGGAGAGACGTTCGTTCATCTAGCACCAATGAAACGGGTTGCAGGAGAAACTTTTACTCTGGTTTCTCAGTCTGTTTCCAAGTGCCGGTTTGAAGTTCCTGCTCTTTTCACTGTAAAACCGAGTTGGAACTTGAACCTCCCCATATATATGTATGGAATGGAGTTTGCAATTGAAAAGAAACTTTGTGATCCCAACATGGTAGTTGAAGGACGGCTTTCACACACACTAATCTCTCAGAACTGAGCATGTGGAGAGACTTTCGTTCATATAGCAACAAGGGATCCGGATTCAAAAGAAACTTTTACTCTGGTTTCTCTGTCTGTTTCCTACTGCCGGTTTGAATTTCCTGCAGTTTTCACTGTAAAACCGAGTTGGAGCTTGTACCACCCATATATATTTATGGAGTGGAGTTTGCAACTGAATAGAAACTTTGTGTTCCCAACAAGCTAGCTGAAGGAAGGCTTTCACACACACTTATCTCTCAGAACTCAGAATGTAGAGAGACGTTCGTTCATTTAGCACCAAGGGCACGGCTTGTAGGAGAAACTTTTACTCTGATTTCTCGGTCTGTTTCCAGTGCCGGTTTTAAGTTCCTGCAATTTTCACTGTAAAACCGAGTTGGAGCTTGTACCACCCATATATATGTATGGAGTGGAGTTTGCAACTGAAAAGAAACTTTGCTTTCCCAAAACGCTTGGTGAAGGTCGGCTTTCACACACACTTACCTCTCAGAATTGGGCATGTGGAGAGACGTTCGTTCATCTAGTACCAAGGGAACGGTTTGCTGGAGAAACTTTTCTCTAGATTCGCAGTCTGTTAGCTAGTGCCGGTTTGATGTTCCTGCAGTTTTCACTGTAAACAGAGTTGTAGCTAAAACCTCCCAATATATATTTATGGAATGGAGTTTGTAGCTGAAAAGAAACTTTGTTTTCCCAACAAGTTATGTGAAGGACGGCTTTCACACACACTTATCTCTCAGAGGTGAGAATGTGAAGGGACGTTCGTTCATCTAGTACCAAGGGAAATGTTTGCAGGGGAAACTTTTCTCTGGATTCGCAGTCTGTTTGCTAGTGCCGGTTTGAAGTTCCTGCAGTTTTCACTGTAAGATCAAGTTGGAGCTAGTACCTCCCCATGTATATTCATGGAGGGGAGTTTGCAAAAGAAAAGAAATTTTGTGTTCCCAACAAGCTATTTTAAGGACGGCTTTCACACACATTTATCACTGAGAACTGCGCATGTGGAGAGATGTTCGTTCATATAGCACCAGGGGAACGGGATTCAGAAGAAACTTACTCTGGTTTCTCAGTCTGTTTCCTAGTGCCGGTTTGAAGTTCCTGCAGTTTTCACCGTAAAACCGAGTTTGAGCTAGTATCTACCCATATATATTCATGGAGTGGAGTTTGCAACTGAAAAGAATCATTGTGTTCCCAACAAGACATGTGAGGGACGGCTTTCACACACACTTATCTCTCAGAACTGAGCATGTGGAGAGACGTTCGTTCATCTAGCACAAAGGGAACGGGTTGCAGATAATTTTACTCTGGTTTCTCAGTCTGTTCCCTAGTGCCGGTGTGAAGTTCCTGCTCTTTTCACTGTAAAACGGAGTTGGAGCTAGAACATCCCCATATATATGTATGGAATGGAGTTTGCGACTGAAAAGAAAGTTTGTGATCCCAACAAGCTTGGTGAAGGACGGCTTTCACACACACTTATCTCTCAGATCTGAGCATGTGGAGAGACGTTCGTTCATATAGCAACAAGGGAACCGGATTAAGATGAAACTTTTACTCTGCTTTCTCAGTCTGTTTCCTACTGCTGGTTTGAATTTCTTCCAGTTTTCTGTGTAAAACCGAGTTGGAGCTAGTTCCTCCCAATATATATGTATGGAGTTGAGTTTGCAACAGAAAAGAAACTTTGTGTTCCCAACAAGCTAGGTTATGGACGGTTTTCAAACACACTTATCACTGAGAACTGAGCATGTGGAGAGACGTTCGTTCATTGAGCACCAAATGAATGGTTTTCAGGAGATACTTTTACTCTGGGTTCTCAGTCTGTTTCCTAGTGCCGGTTTGAAGTTCCTGCAGTTTTCACTATAAAACAGATTTGGAGCTAGTACCTCCCCATATATATGTATGGAGTGGAGTTGGCAACTGAAAAAATACTTTGTGTTCCCAACAAGCTTGGTGAAGGACGGCTTTCACACACAATTATCTCTCAGAACTGAGCATGGGAAGAGACGTTCGTTCATCTAGCACAAAGGGAACGGGTTGCAGGAGGAACTTTAACTCTAGATTCTCAGTCTGTTTCCTAGAGCCGTTTTGATGTTCCTGCAGTTTTCACTGTAAAACCGAGTTGGAGCTAGAACCTCCCCATATACATGTATGGAGCTCAGTTTGCAACTGAAAAGAAACTTCGTGATCCCAACAAGCTATGTGAGGGACGGCTTTCACACACACTTACCTCTCAGAATTGGGCATGTGGAGAGACGTTCGTTCATCTAGCACCAATGGAACGGTTTGCAGGAGAAACTTTTCTCTGGATTCGCAGTCTGTTTGGTAGTGCCGGATTGATGTTCCTGCAGTTTTCACTGTAAAACCGAGTTGGAGCTTGAACCTCCCCATATATATGTATGGAGCTGAGTTTGCAACTGAAAAGAAACTTAGCTTTCCCAACAAGCTATGTGAAGGACGGCTTTCACACACACTTATCTCTCAGAACTCAGAATGTAGAGAGACGTTCGTTCATTTAGCACCAAGGGAACGGGTTGTAGGAGAAACTTTTACTCTGATTTCTCGGTCTGATTCCAGTTCCAGTTTTAAGTTCCTGCAGTTTTCACTGTAAAACAAAGTTGGAGCTTGTACCTCCAAATATATATATGTATGGAGTGGTGGTTGCAACTGAAAAGGAACTTTGCTTTCCCAACAAGGTAGGTGAAGGACGGCTTTCACACACTACTATCTCTCAGAACTGAGCATGTGGAGAGACGTTCGTTCATCTAGCACCAATGAAACGGGTTGCAGGAGAAACTTTTACTCTGGTTTCTCAGTCTGTTTCCAAGTGCCGGTTTGAAGTTCCTGCTCTTTTCACTGTAAAACCGAGTTGGAGCTTGAACCTCCCCATATATATGTATGGAATGGAGTTTGCAATTGAAAAGAAACTTTGTGATCCCAACATGGTAGTTGAAGGACGGCTTTCACACACACTAATCTCTCAGAACTGAGCATGTGGAGAGACTTTCGTTCATATAGCAACAAGGGATCCGGATTCAAAAGAAACTTTTACTCTGGTTTCTCTGTCTGTTTCCTACTGCCGGTTTGAATTTCCTGCAGTTTTCACTGTAAAACCGAGTTGGAGCTTGTACCACCCATATATATTTATGGAGTGGAGTTTGCAACTGAATAGAAACTTTGTGTTCCCAACAAGCTAGCTGAAGGAAGGCTTTCACACACACTTATCTCTCAGAACTCAGAATGTAGAGAGACGTTCGTTCATTTAGCACCAAGGGCACGGCTTGTAGGAGAAACTTTTACTCTGATTTCTCGGTCTGTTTCCAGTGCCGGTTTTAAGTTCCTGCAATTTTCACTGTAAAACCGAGTTGGAGCTTGTACCACCCATATATATGTATGGAGTGGAGTTTGCAACTGAAAAGAAACTTTGCTTTCCCAAAACGCTTGGTGAAGGTCGGCTTTCACACACACTTACCTCTCAGAATTGGGCATGTGGAGAGACGTTCGTTCATCTAGTACCAAGGGAACGGTTTGCTGGAGAAACTTTTCTCTAGATTCGCAGTCTGTTAGCTAGTGCCGGTTTGATGTTCCTGCAGTTTTCACTGTAAACAGAGTTGTAGCTAAAACCTCCCAATATATATTTATGGAATGGAGTTTGTAGCTGAAAAGAAACTTTGTTTTCCCAACAAGTTATGTGAAGGACGGCTTTCACACACACTTATCTCTCAGAGGTGAGAATGTGAAGGGACGTTCGTTCATCTAGTACCAAGGGAAATGTTTGCAGGGGAAACTTTTCTCTGGATTCGCAGTCTGTTTGCTAGTGCCGGTTTGAAGTTCCTGCAGTTTTCACTGTAAGATCAAGTTGGAGCTCGTACCTCCCCATGTATATTCATGGAGGGGAGTTTGCAAAAGAAAAGAAATTTTGTGTTCCCAACAAGCTATTTTAAGGACGGCTTTCACACACATTTATCACTGAGAACTGCGCATGTGGAGAGATGTTCGTTCATATAGCACCAGGGGAACGGGATTCAGAAGAAACTTACTCTGGTTTCTCAGTCTGTTTCCTAGTGCCGGTTTGAAGTTCCTGCAGTTTTCACCGTAAAACCGAGTTTGAGCTAGTATCTACCCATATATATTCATGGAGTGGAGTTTGCAACTGAAAAGAATCATTGTGTTCCCAACAAGACATGTGAGGGACGGCTTTCACACACACTTATCTCTCAGAACTGAGCATGTGGAGAGACGTTCGTTCATCTAGCACAAAGGGAACGGGTTGCAGATAATTTTACTCTGGTTTCTCAGTCTGTTCCCTAGTGCCGGTGTGAAGTTCCTGCTCTTTTCACTGTAAAACGGAGTTGGAGCTAGAACATCCCCATATATATGTATGGAATGGAGTTTGCGACTGAAAAGAAAGTTTGTGATCCCAACAAGCTTGGTGAAGGACGGCTTTCACACACACTTATCTCTCAGATCTGAGCATGTGGAGAGACGTTCGTTCATATAGCAACAAGGGAACCGGATTAAGATGAAACTTTTACTCTGCTTTCTCAGTCTGTTTCCTACTGCTGGTTTGAATTTCTTCCAGTTTTCTGTGTAAAACCGAGTTGGAGCTAGTTCCTCCCAATATATATGTATGGAGTTGAGTTTGCAACAGAAAAGAAACTTTGTGTTCCCAACAAGCTAGGTTATGGACGGTTTTCAAACACACTTATCACTGAGAACTGAGCATGTGGAGAGACGTTCGTTCATTGAGCACCAAATGAATGGTTTTCAGGAGATACTTTTACTCTGGGTTCTCAGTCTGTTTCCTAGTGCCGGTTTGAAGTTCCTGCAGTTTTCACTATAAAACAGATTTGGAGCTAGTACCTCCCCATATATATGTATGGAGTGGAGTTGGCAACTGAAAAAATACTTTGTGTTCCCAACAAGCTTGGTGAAGGACGGCTTTCACACACAATTATCTCTCAGAACTGAGCATGGGAAGAGACGTTCGTTCATCTAGCACAAAGGGAACGGGTTGCAGGAGGAACTTTAACTCTAGATTCTCAGTCTGTTTCCTAGAGCCGTTTTGATGTTCCTGCAGTTTTCACTGTAAAACCGAGTTGGAGCTAGAACCTCCCCATATACATGTATGGAGCTCAGTTTGCAACTGAAAAGAAACTTTGTGATCCCAACAAGCTATGTGAGGGACGGCTTTCACACACACTTACCTCTCAGAATTGGGCATGTGGAGAGACGTTCGTTCATCTAGCACCAATGGAACGGTTTGCAGGAGAAACTTTTCTCTGGATTCGCAGTCTGTTTGGTAGTGCCGGATTGATGTTCCTGCAGTTTTCACTGTAAAACCGAGTTGGAGCTAGAACCTCCCCATATATATGTATGGAGCTGAGTTTGCAACTGAAAAGAAACTTAGCTTTCCCAACAAGCTATGTGAAGGACGGCTTTCACACACACTTATCTCTCAGAACTCAGAATGTAGAGAGACGTTCGTTCATTTAGCACCAAGGGAACGGGTTGTAGGAGAAACTTTTACTCTGATTTCTCGGTCTGATTCCAGTTCCAGTTTTAAGTTCCTGCAGTTTTCACTGTAAAACAAAGTTGGAGCTAGTACCTCCAAATATATATATGTATGGAGTGGTGGTTGCAACTGAAAAGGAACTTTGCTTTCCCAACAAGGTAGGTGAAGGACGGCTTTCACACACTACTATCTCTCAGAACTGAGCATGTGGAGAGACGTTCGTTCATCTAGCACCAATGAAACGGGTTGCAGGAGAAACTTTTACTCTGGTTTCTCAGTCTGTTTCCAAGTGCCGGTTTGAAGTTCCTGCTCTTTTCACTGTAAAACCGAGTTGGAGCTTGAACCTCCCCATATATATGTATGGAATGGAGTTTGCAATTGAAAAGAAACTTTGTGATCCCAACATGGTAGTTGAAGGACGGCTTTCACACACACTAATCTCTCAGAACTGAGCATGTGGAGAGACTTTCGTTCATATAGCAACAAGGGATCCGGATTCAAAAGAAACTTTTACTCTGGTTTCTCTGTCTGTTTCCTACTGCCGGTTTGAATTTCCTGCAGTTTTCACTGTAAAACCGAGTTGGAGCTTGTACCACCCATATATATTTATGGAGTGGAGTTTGCAACTGAATAGAAACTTTGTGTTCCCAACAAGCTAGCTGAAGGAAGGCTTTCACACACACTTATCTCTCAGAACTCAGAATGTAGAGAGACGTTCGTTCATTTAGCACCAAGGGCACGGCTTGTAGGAGAAACTTTTACTCTGATTTCTCGGTCTGTTTCCAGTGCCGGTTTTAAGTTCCTGCAATTTTCACTGTAAAACCGATTTGGAGCTTGTACCACCCATATATATGTATGGAGTGGAGTTTGCAACTGAAAAGAAACTTTGCTTTCCCAAAACGCTTGGTGAAGGTCGGCTTTCACACACACTTACCTCTCAGAATTGGGCATGTGGAGAGACGTTCGTTCATCTAGTACCAAGGGAACGGTTTGCTGGAGAAACTTTTCTCTAGATTCGCAGTCTGTTAGCTAGTGCCGGTTTGATGTTCCTGCAGTTTTCACTGTAAACAGAGTTGTAGCTAAAACCTCCCAATATATATTTATGGAATGGAGTTTGTAGCTGAAAAGAAACTTTGTTTTCCCAACAAGTTATGTGAAGGACGGCTTTCACACACACTTATCTCTCAGAGGTGAGAATGTGAAGGGACGTTCGTTCATCTAGTACCAAGGGAAATGTTTGCAGGGGAAACTTTTCTCTGGATTCGCAGTCTGTTTGCTAGTGCCGGTTTGAAGTTCCTGCAGTTTTCACTGTAAGATCAAGTTGGAGCTCGTACCTCCCCATGTATATTCATGGAGGGGAGTTTGCAAAAGAAAAGAAATTTTGTGTTCCCAACAAGCTATTTTAAGGACGGCTTTCACACACATTTATCACTGAGAACTGCGCATGTGGAGAGATGTTCGTTCATATAGCACCAGGGGAACGGGATTCAGAAGAAACTTACTCTGGTTTCTCAGTCTGTTTCCTAGTGCCGGTTTGAAGTTCCTGCAGTTTTCACCGTAAAACCGAGTTTGAGCTAGTATCTACCCATATATATTCATGGAGTGGAGTTTGCAACTGAAAAGAATCATTGTGTTCCCAACAAGACATGTGAGGGACGGCTTTCACACACACTTATCTCTCAGAACTGAGCATGTGGAGAGACGTTCGTTCATCTAGCACAAAGGGAACGGGTTGCAGATAATTTTACTCTGGTTTCTCAGTCTGTTCCCTAGTGCCGGTGTGAAGTTCCTGCTCTTTTCACTGTAAAACGGAGTTGGAGCTAGAACATCCCCATATATATGTATGGAATGGAGTTTGCGACTGAAAAGAAAGTTTGTGATCCCAACAAGCTTGGTGAAGGACGGCTTTCACACACACTTATCTCTCAGATCTGAGCATGTGGAGAGACGTTCGTTCATATAGCAACAAGGGAACCGGATTAAGATGAAACTTTTACTCTGCTTTCTCAGTCTGTTTCCTACTGCTGGTTTGAATTTCTTCCAGTTTTCTGTGTAAAACCGAGTTGGAGCTAGTTCCTCCCAATATATATGTATGGAGTTGAGTTTGCAACAGAAAAGAAACTTTGTGTTCCCAACAAGCTAGGTTATGGACGGTTTTCAAACACACTTATCACTGAGAACTGAGCATGTGGAGAGACGTTCGTTCATTGAGCACCAAATGAATGGTTTTCAGGAGATACTTTTACTCTGGGTTCTCAGTCTGTTTCCTAGTGCCGGTTTGAAGTTCCTGCAGTTTTCACTATAAAACAGATTTGGAGCTAGTACCTCCCCATATATATGTATGGAGTGGAGTTGGCAACTGAAAAAATACTTTGTGTTCCCAACAAGCTTGGTGAAGGACGGCTTTCACACACAATTATCTCTCAGAACTGAGCATGGGAAGAGACGTTCGTTCATCTAGCACAAAGGGAACGGGTTGCAGGAGGAACTTTAACTCTAGATTCTCAGTCTGTTTCCTAGAGCCGTTTTGATGTTCCTGCAGTTTTCACTGTAAAACCGAGTTGGAGCTAGAACCTCCCCATATACATGTATGGAGCTCAGTTTGCAACTGAAAAGAAACTTTGTGATCCCAACAAGCTATGTGAGGGACGGCTTTCACACACACTTACCTCTCAGAATTGGGCATGTGGAGAGACGTTCGTTCATCTAGCACCAATGGAACGGTTTGCAGGAGAAACTTTTCTCTGGATTCGCAGTCTGTTTGGTAGTGCCGGATTGATGTTCCTGCAGTTTTCACTGTAAAACCGAGTTGGAGCTAGAACCTCCCCATATATATGTATGGAGCTGAGTTTGCAACTGAAAAGAAACTTAGCTTTCCCAACAAGCTATGTGAAGGACGGCTTTCACACACACTTATCTCTCAGAACTCAGAATGTAGAGAGACGTTCGTTCATTTAGCACCAAGGGAACGGGTTGTAGGAGAAACTTTTACTCTGATTTCTCGGTCTGATTCCAGTTCCAGTTTTAAGTTCCTGCAGTTTTCACTGTAAAACAAAGTTGGAGCTAGTACCTCCAAATATATATATGTATGGAGTGGTGGTTGCAACTGAAAAGGAACTTTGCTTTCCCAACAAGGTAGGTGAAGGACGGCTTTCACACACTACTATCTCTCAGAACTGAGCATGTGGAGAGACGTTCGTTCATCTAGCACCAATGAAACGGGTTGCAGGAGAAACTTTTACTCTGGTTTCTCAGTCTGTTTCCAAGTGCCGGTTTGAAGTTCCTGCTCTTTTCACTGTAAAACCGAGTTGGAGCTTGAACCTCCCCATATATATGTATGGAATGGAGTTTGCAATTGAAAAGAAACTTTGTGATCCCAACATGGTAGTTGAAGGACGGCTTTCACACACACTAATCTCTCAGAACTGAGCATGTGGAGAGACTTTCGTTCATATAGCAACAAGGGATCCGGATTCAAAAGAAACTTTTACTCTGGTTTCTCTGTCTGTTTCCTACTGCCGGTTTGAATTTCCTGCAGTTTTCACTGTAAAACCGAGTTGGAGCTTGTACCACCCATATATATTTATGGAGTGGAGTTTGCAACTGAATAGAAACTTTGTGTTCCCAACAAGCTAGCTGAAGGAAGGCTTTCACACACACTTATCTCTCAGAACTCAGAATGTAGAGAGACGTTCGTTCATTTAGCACCAAGGGCACGGCTTGTAGGAGAAACTTTTACTCTGATTTCTCGGTCTGTTTCCAGTGCCGGTTTTAAGTTCCTGCAATTTTCACTGTAAAACCGAGTTGGAGCTTGTACCACCCATATATATGTATGGAGTGGAGTTTGCAACTGAAAAGAAACTTTGCTTTCCCAAAACGCTTGGTGAAGGTCGGCTTTCACACACACTTACCTCTCAGAATTGGGCATGTGGAGAGACGTTCGTTCATCTAGTACCAAGGGAACGGTTTGCTGGAGAAACTTTTCTCTAGATTCGCAGTCTGTTAGCTAGTGCCGGTTTGATGTTCCTGCAGTTTTCACTGTAAACAGAGTTGTAGCTAAAACCTCCCAATATATATTTATGGAATGGAGTTTGTAGCTGAAAAGAAACTTTGTTTTCCCAACAAGTTATGTGAAGGACGGCTTTCACACACACTTATCTCTCAGAGGTGAGAATGTGAAGGGACGTTCGTTCATCTAGTACCAAGGGAAATGTTTGCAGGGGAAACTTTTCTCTGGATTCGCAGTCTGTTTGCTAGTGCCGGTTTGAAGTTCCTGCAGTTTTCACTGTAAGATCAAGTTGGAGCTAGTACCTCCCCATGTATATTCATGGAGGGGAGTTTGCAAAAGAAAAGAAATTTTGTGTTCCCAACAAGCTATTTTAAGGACGGCTTTCACACACATTTATCACTGAGAACTGCGCATGTGGAGAGATGTTCGTTCATATAGCACCAGGGGAACGGGATTCAGAAGAAACTTACTCTGGTTTCTCAGTCTGTTTCCTAGTGCCGGTTTGAAGTTCCTGCAGTTTTCACCGTAAAACCGAGTTTGAGCTAGTATCTACCCATATATATTCATGGAGTGGAGTTTGCAACTGAAAAGAATCATTGTGTTCCCAACAAGACATGTGAGGGACGGCTTTCACACACACTTATCTCTCAGAACTGAGCATGTGGAGAGACGTTCGTTCATCTAGCACAAAGGGAACGGGTTGCAGATAATTTTACTCTGGTTTCTCAGTCTGTTCCCTAGTGCCGGTGTGAAGTTCCTGCTCTTTTCACTGTAAAACGGAGTTGGAGCTAGAACATCCCCATATATATGTATGGAATGGAGTTTGCGACTGAAAAGAAAGTTTGTGATCCCAACAAGCTTGGTGAAGGACGGCTTTCACACACACTTATCTCTAGATCTGAGCATGTGGAGAGACGTTCGTTCATATAGCAACAAGGGAACCGGATTAAGATGAAACTTTTACTCTGCTTTCTCAGTCTGTTTCCTACTGCTGGTTTGAATTTCTTCCAGTTTTCTGTGTAAAACCGAGTTGGAGCTAGTTCCTCCCAATATATATGTATGGAGTTGAGTTTGCAACAGAAAAGAAACTTTGTGTTCCCAACAAGCTAGGTTATGGACGGTTTTCAAACACACTTATCACTGAGAACTGAGCATGTGGAGAGACGTTCGTTCATTGAGCACCAAATGAATGGTTTTCAGGAGATACTTTTACTCTGGGTTCTCAGTCTGTTTCCTAGTGCCGGTTTGAAGTTCCTGCAGTTTTCACTATAAAACAGATTTGGAGCTAGTACCTCCCCATATATATGTATGGAGTGGAGTTGGCAACTGAAAAAATACTTTGTGTTCCCAACAAGCTTGGTGAAGGACGGCTTTCACACACAATTATCTCTCAGAACTGAGCATGGGAAGAGACGTTCGTTCATCTAGCACAAAGGGAACGGGTTGCAGGAGGAACTTTAACTCTAGATTCTCAGTCTGTTTCCTAGAGCCGTTTTGATGTTCCTGCAGTTTTCACTGTAAAACCGAGTTGGAGCTAGAACCTCCCCATATACATGTATGGAGCTCAGTTTGCAACTGAAAAGAAACTTCGTGATCCCAACAAGCTATGTGAGGGACGGCTTTCACACACACTTACCTCTCAGAATTGGGCATGTGGAGAGACGTTCGTTCATCTAGCACCAATGGAACGGTTTGCAGGAGAAACTTTTCTCTGGATTCGCAGTCTGTTTGGTAGTGCCGGATTGATGTTCCTGCAGTTTTCACTGTAAAACCGAGTTGGAGCTAGAACCTCCCCATATATATGTATGGAGCTGAGTTTGCAACTGAAAAGAAACTTAGCTTTCCCAACAAGCTATGTGAAGGACGGCTTTCACACACACTTATCTCTCAGAACTCAGAATGTAGAGAGACGTTCGTTCATTTAGCACCAAGGGAACGGGTTGTAGGAGAAACTTTTACTCTGATTTCTCGGTCTGATTCCAGTTCCAGTTTTAAGTTCCTGCAGTTTTCACTGTAAAACAAAGTTGGAGCTAGTACCTCCAAATATATATATGTATGGAGTGGTGGTTGCAACTGAAAAGGAACTTTGCTTTCCCAACAAGGTAGGTGAAGGACGGCTTTCACACACTACTATCTCTCAGAACTGAGCATGTGGAGAGACGTTCGTTCATCTAGCACCAATGAAACGGGTTGCAGGAGAAACTTTTACTCTGGTTTCTCAGTCTGTTTCCAAGTGCCGGTTTGAAGTTCCTGCTCTTTTCACTGTAAAACCGAGTTGGAGCTTGAACCTCCCCATATATATGTATGGAATGGAGTTTGCAATTGAAAAGAAACTTTGTGATCCCAACATGGTAGTTGAAGGACGGCTTTCACACACACTAATCTCTCAGAACTGAGCATGTGGAGAGACTTTCGTTCATATAGCAACAAGGGATCCGGATTCAAAAGAAACTTTTACTCTGGTTTCTCTGTCTGTTTCCTACTGCCGGTTTGAATTTCCTGCAGTTTTCACTGTAAAACCGAGTTGGAGCTTGTACCACCCATATATATTTATGGAGTGGAGTTTGCAACTGAATAGAAACTTTGTGTTCCCAACAAGCTAGCTGAAGGAAGGCTTTCACACACACTTATCTCTCAGAACTCAGAATGTAGAGAGACGTTCGTTCATTTAGCACCAAGGGCACGGCTTGTAGGAGAAACTTTTACTCTGATTTCTCGGTCTGTTTCCAGTGCCGGTTTTAAGTTCCTGCAATTTTCACTGTAAAACCGAGTTGGAGCTTGTACCACCCATATATATGTATGGAGTGGAGTTTGCAACTGAAAAGAAACTTTGCTTTCCCAAAACGCTTGGTGAAGGTCGGCTTTCACACACACTTACCTCTCAGAATTGGGCATGTGGAGAGACGTTCGTTCATCTAGTACCAAGGGAACGGTTTGCTGGAGAAACTTTTCTCTAGATTCGCAGTCTGTTAGCTAGTGCCGGTTTGATGTTCCTGCAGTTTTCACTGTAAACAGAGTTGTAGCTAAAACCTCCCAATATATATTTATGGAATGGAGTTTGTAGCTGAAAAGAAACTTTGTTTTCCCAACAAGTTATGTGAAGGACGGCTTTCACACACACTTATCTCTCAGAGGTGAGAATGTGAAGGGACGTTCGTTCATCTAGTACCAAGGGAAATGTTTGCAGGGGAAACTTTTCTCTGGATTCGCAGTCTGTTTGCTAGTGCCGGTTTGAAGTTCCTGCAGTTTTCACTGTAAGATCAAGTTGGAGCTAGTACCTCCCCATGTATATTCATGGAGGGGAGTTTGCAAAAGAAAAGAAATTTTGTGTTCCCAACAAGCTATTTTAAGGACGGCTTTCACACACATTTATCACTGAGAACTGCGCATGTGGAGAGATGTTCGTTCATATAGCACCAGGGGAACGGGATTCAGAAGAAACTTACTCTGGTTTCTCAGTCTGTTTCCTAGTGCCGGTTTGAAGTTCCTGCAGTTTTCACCGTAAAACCGAGTTTGAGCTAGTATCTACCCATATATATTCATGGAGTGGAGTTTGCAACTGAAAAGAATCATTGTGTTCCCAACAAGACATGTGAGGGACGGCTTTCACACACACTTATCTCTCAGAACTGAGCATGTGGAGAGACGTTCGTTCATCTAGCACAAAGGGAACGGGTTGCAGATAATTTTACTCTGGTTTCTCAGTCTGTTCCCTAGTGCCGGTGTGAAGTTCCTGCTCTTTTCACTGTAAAACGGAGTTGGAGCTAGAACATCCCCATATATATGTATGGAATGGAGTTTGCGACTGAAAAGAAAGTTTGTGATCCCAACAAGCTTGGTGAAGGACGGCTTTCACACACACTTATCTCTCAGATCTGAGCATGTGGAGAGACGTTCGTTCATATAGCAACAAGGGAACCGGATTAAGATGAAACTTTTACTCTGCTTTCTCAGTCTGTTTCCTACTGCTGGTTTGAATTTCTTCCAGTTTTCTGTGTAAAACCGAGTTGGAGCTAGTTCCTCCCAATATATATGTATGGAGTTGAGTTTGCAACAGAAAAGAAACTTTGTGTTCCCAACAAGCTAGGTTATGGACGGTTTTCAAACACACTTATCACTGAGAACTGAGCATGTGGAGAGACGTTCGTTCATTGAGCACCAAATGAATGGTTTTCAGGAGATACTTTTACTCTGGGTTCTCAGTCTGTTTCCTAGTGCCGGTTTGAAGTTCCTGCAGTTTTCACTATAAAACAGATTTGGAGCTAGTACCTCCCCATATATATGTATGGAGTGGAGTTGGCAACTGAAAAAATACTTTGTGTTCCCAACAAGCTTGGTGAAGGACGGCTTTCACACACAATTATCTCTCAGAACTGAGCATGGGAAGAGACGTTCGTTCATCTAGCACAAAGGGAACGGGTTGCAGGAGGAACTTTAACTCTAGATTCTCAGTCTGTTTCCTAGAGCCGTTTTGATGTTCCTGCAGTTTTCACTGTAAAACCGAGTTGGAGCTAGAACCTCCCCATATACATGTATGGAGCTCAGTTTGCAACTGAAAAGAAACTTTGTGATCCCAACAAGCTATGTGAGGGACGGCTTTCACACACACTTACCTCTCAGAATTGGGCATGTGGAGAGACGTTCGTTCATCTAGTACCAAGGGAACGGTTTGCTGGAGAAACTTTTCTCTAGATTCGCAGTCTGTTAGCTAGTGCCGGTTTGATGTTCCTGCAGTTTTCACTGTAAACAGAGTTGTAGCTAAAACCTCCCAATATATATTTATGGAATGGAGTTTGTAGCTGAAAAGAAACTTTGTTTTCCCAACAAGTTATGTGAAGGACGGCTTTCACACACACTTATCTCTCAGAGGTGAGAATGTGAAGGGACGTTCGTTCATCTAGTACCAAGGGAAATGTTTGCAGGGGAAACTTTTCTCTGGATTCGCAGTCTGTTTGCTAGTGCCGGTTTGAAGTTCCTGCAGTTTTCACTGTAAGATCAAGTTGGAGCTCGTACCTCCCCATGTATATTCATGGAGGGGAGTTTGCAAAAGAAAAGAAATTTTGTGTTCCCAACAAGCTATTTTAAGGACGGCTTTCACACACATTTATCACTGAGAACTGCGCATGTGGAGAGATGTTCGTTCATATAGCACCAGGGGAACGGGATTCAGAAGAAACTTACTCTGGTTTCTCAGTCTGTTTCCTAGTGCCGGTTTGAAGTTCCTGCAGTTTTCACCGTAAAACCGAGTTTGAGCTAGTATCTACCCATATATATTCATGGAGTGGAGTTTGCAACTGAAAAGAATCATTGTGTTCCCAACAAGACATGTGAGGGACGGCTTTCACACACACTTATCTCTCAGAACTGAGCATGTGGAGAGACGTTCGTTCATCTAGCACAAAGGGAACGGGTTGCAGATAATTTTACTCTGGTTTCTCAGTCTGTTCCCTAGTGCCGGTGTGAAGTTCCTGCTCTTTTCACTGTAAAACGGAGTTGGAGCTAGAACATCCCCATATATATGTATGGAATGGAGTTTGCGACTGAAAAGAAAGTTTGTGATCCCAACAAGCTTGGTGAAGGACGGCTTTCACACACACTTATCTCTCAGATCTGAGCATGTGGAGAGACGTTCGTTCATATAGCAACAAGGGAACCGGATTAAGATGAAACTTTTACTCTGCTTTCTCAGTCTGTTTCCTACTGCTGGTTTGAATTTCTTCCAGTTTTCTGTGTAAAACCGAGTTGGAGCTAGTTCCTCCCAATATATATGTATGGAGTTGAGTTTGCAACAGAAAAGAAACTTTGTGTTCCCAACAAGCTAGGTTATGGACGGTTTTCAAACACACTTATCACTGAGAACTGAGCATGTGGAGAGACGTTCGTTCATTGAGCACCAAATGAATGGTTTTCAGGAGATACTTTTACTCTGGGTTCTCAGTCTGTTTCCTAGTGCCGGTTTGAAGTTCCTGCAGTTTTCACTATAAAACAGATTTGGAGCTAGTACCTCCCCATATATATGTATGGAGTGGAGTTGGCAACTGAAAAAATACTTTGTGTTCCCAACAAGCTTGGTGAAGGACGGCTTTCACACACAATTATCTCTCAGAACTGAGCATGGGAAGAGACGTTCGTTCATCTAGCACAAAGGGAACGGGTTGCAGGAGGAACTTTAACTCTAGATTCTCAGTCTGTTTCCTAGAGCCGTTTTGATGTTCCTGCAGTTTTCACTGTAAAACCGAGTTGGAGCTAGAACCTCCCCATATACATGTATGGAGCTCAGTTTGCAACTGAAAAGAAACTTCGTGATCCCAACAAGCTATGTGAGGGACGGCTTTCACACACACTTACCTCTCAGAATTGGGCATGTGGAGAGACGTTCGTTCATCTAGCACCAATGGAACGGTTTGCAGGAGAAACTTTTCTCTGGATTCGCAGTCTGTTTGGTAGTGCCGGATTGATGTTCCTGCAGTTTTCACTGTAAAACCGAGTTGGAGCTAGAACCTCCCCATATATATGTATGGAGCTGAGTTTGCAACTGAAAAGAAACTTAGCTTTCCCAACAAGCTATGTGAAGGACGGCTTTCACACACACTTATCTCTCAGAACTCAGAATGTAGAGAGACGTTCGTTCATTTAGCACCAAGGGAACGGGTTGTAGGAGAAACTTTTACTCTGATTTCTCGGTCTGATTCCAGTTCCAGTTTTAAGTTCCTGCAGTTTTCACTGTAAAACAAAGTTGGAGCTAGTACCTCCAAATATATATATGTATGGAGTGGTGGTTGCAACTGAAAAGGAACTTTGCTTTCCCAACAAGGTAGGTGAAGGACGGCTTTCACACACTACTATCTCTCAGAACTGAGCATGTGGAGAGACGTTCGTTCATCTAGCACCAATGAAACGGGTTGCAGGAGAAACTTTTACTCTGGTTTCTCAGTCTGTTTCCAAGTGCCGGTTTGAAGTTCCTGCTCTTTTCACTGTAAAACCGAGTTGGAGCTTGAACCTCCCCATATATATGTATGGAATGGAGTTTGCAATTGAAAAGAAACTTTGTGATCCCAACATGGTAGTTGAAGGACGGCTTTCACACACACTAATCTCTCAGAACTGAGCATGTGGAGAGACTTTCGTTCATATAGCAACAAGGGATCCGGATTCAAAAGAAACTTTTACTCTGGTTTCTCTGTCTGTTTCCTACTGCCGGTTTGAATTTCCTGCAGTTTTCACTGTAAAACCGAGTTGGAGCTTGTACCACCCATATATATTTATGGAGTGGAGTTTGCAACTGAATAGAAACTTTGTGTTCCCAACAAGCTAGCTGAAGGAAGGCTTTCACACACACTTATCTCTCAGAACTCAGAATGTAGAGAGACGTTCGTTCATTTAGCACCAAGGGCACGGCTTGTAGGAGAAACTTTTACTCTGATTTCTCGGTCTGTTTCCAGTGCCGGTTTTAAGTTCCTGCAATTTTCACTGTAAAACCGAGTTGGAGCTTGTACCACCCATATATATGTATGGAGTGGAGTTTGCAACTGAAAAGAAACTTTGCTTTCCCAAAACGCTTGGTGAAGGTCGGCTTTCACACACACTTACCTCTCAGAATTGGGCATGTGGAGAGACGGTCGTTCATCTAGTACCAAGGGAACGGTTTGCTGGAGAAACTTTTCTCTAGATTCGCAGTCTGTTAGCTAGTGCCGGTTTGATGTTCCTGCAGTTTTCACTGTAAACAGAGTTGTAGCTAAAACCTCCCAATATATATTTATGGAATGGAGTTTGTAGCTGAAAAGAAACTTTGTTTTCCCAACAAGTTATGTGAAGGACGGCTTTCACACACACTTATCTCTCAGAGGTGAGAATGTGAAGGGACGTTCGTTCATCTAGTACCAAGGGAAATGTTTGCAGGGGAAACTTTTCTCTGGATTCGCAGTCTGTTTGCTAGTGCCGGTTTGAAGTTCCTGCAGTTTTCACTGTAAGATCAAGTTGGAGCTAGTACCTCCCCATGTATATTCATGGAGGGGAGTTTGCAAAAGAAAAGAAATTTTGTGTTCCCAACAAGCTATTTTAAGGACGGCTTTCACACACATTTATCACTGAGAACTGCGCATGTGGAGAGATGTTCGTTCATATAGCACCAGGGGAACGGGATTCAGAAGAAACTTACTCTGGTTTCTCAGTCTGTTTCCAGTGCCGGTTTTAAGTTCCTGCAATTTTCACTGTAAAACCGAGTTGGAGCTTGTACCACCCATATATATGTATGGAGTGGAGTTTGCAACTGAAAAGAAACTTTGCTTTCCCAAAACGCTTGGTGAAGGTCGGCTTTCACACACACTTACCTCTCAGAATTGGGCATGTGGAGAGACGGTCGTTCATCTAGTACCAAGGGAACGGTTTGCTGGAGAAACTTTTCTCTAGATTCGCAGTCTGTTAGCTAGTGCCGGTTTGATGTTCCTGCAGTTTTCACTGTAAACAGAGTTGTAGCTAAAACCTCCCAATATATATTTATGGAATGGAGTTTGTAGCTGAAAAGAAACTTTGTTTTCCCAACAAGTTATGTGAAGGACGGCTTTCACACACACTTATCTCTCAGAGGTGAGAATGTGAAGGGACGTTCGTTCATCTAGTACCAAAGGAAATGTTTGCAGGGGAAACTTTTCTCTGGATTCGCAGTCTGTTTGCTAGTGCCGGTTTGAAGTTCCTGCAGTTTTCACTGTAAGATCAAGTTGGAGCTAGTACCTCCCCATGTATATTCATGGAGGGGAGTTTGCAAAAGAAAAGAAATTTTGTGTTCCCAACAAGCTATTTTAAGGACGGCTTTCACACACATTTATCACTGAGAACTGCGCATGTGGAGAGATGTTCGTTCATATAGCACCAGGGGAACGGGATTCAGAAGAAACTTACTCTGGTTTCTCAGTCTGTTTCCTAGTGCCGGTTTGAAGTTCCTGCAGTTTTCACCGTAAAACCGAGTTTGAGCTAGTATCTACCCATATATATTCATGGAGTGGAGTTTGCAACTGAAAAGAATCATTGTGTTCCCAACAAGACATGTGAGGGACGGCTTTCACACACACTTATCTCTCAGAACTGAGCATGTGGAGAGACGTTCGTTCATCTAGCACAAAGGGAACGGGTTGCAGATAATTTTACTCTGGTTTCTCAGTCTGTTCCCTAGTGCCGGTGTGAAGTTCCTGCTCTTTTCACTGTAAAACGGAGTTGGAGCTAGAACATCCCCATATATATGTATGGAATGGAGTTTGCGACTGAAAAGAAAGTTTGTGATCCCAACAAGCTTGGTGAAGGACGGCTTTCACACACACTTATCTCTCAGATCTGAGCATGTGGAGAGACGTTCGTTCATATAGCAACAAGGGAACCGGATTAAGATGAAACTTTTACTCTGCTTTCTCAGTCTGTTTCCTACTGCTGGTTTGAATTTCTTCCAGTTTTCTGTGTAAAACCGAGTTGGAGCTAGTTCCTCCCAATATATATGTATGGAGTTGAGTTTGCAACAGAAAAGAAACTTTGTGTTCCCAACAAGCTAGGTTATGGACGGTTTTCAAACACACTTATCACTGAGAACTGAGCATGTGGAGAGACGTTCGTTCATTGAGCACCAAATGAATGGTTTTCAGGAGATACTTTTACTCTGGGTTCTCAGTCTGTTTCCTAGTGCCGGTTTGAAGTTCCTGCAGTTTTCACTATAAAACAGATTTGGAGCTAGTACCTCCCCATATATATGTATGGAGTGGAGTTGGCAACTGAAAAAATACTTTGTGTTCCCAACAAGCTTGGTGAAGGACGGCTTTTACACATACTTATCTCTGAGAACTGAGCATGTGGAGAGACGTTCGTTCATCTATCAGTAAGGGAACGGGTTGTAGGAGTAACTTTTACTCTGGTTTCTCAGTCTGTTTCCTACTGCCGGTTTGAAATTCCTGCAGTTTTCACTGTAAAACCGAGTTGCAGCTTGTACCACCCATATATATGTATGGAGTGGAGTTTGCAACTGAAAAGAAACTTTGCTTTCCCAAAAAGCTTGGTGAAGGACGGCTTTCACACACACTTACCTCTCAGAATTGGGCATGTGGAGAGACGTTCGTTCATCTAGTACCAAGGGAACGGTTTGCTGGAGAAACTTTTCTCTGGATTCTCAGTCTGTTTCCTAGAGCCGTTTTGATGTTCCTGCAGTTTTCACTGTAAAACCGAGTTGGAGCTAGAACCTCCCCATATACATGTATGGAGCTCAGTTTGCAACTGAAAAGAAACTTTGTGATCCTAACAAGCTATGTGAGGGACGGCTTTCACACACACTTACCTCTCAGAATTGGGCATGTGGAGAGACGTTCGTTCATCTAGCACCAATGGAACGGTTTGCAGGAGAAACTTTTCTCTGGATTCGCAGTCTGTTTGGTAGTGCCGGATTGATGTTCCTGCAGTTTTCACTGTAAAACCGAGTTGGAGCTAGAACCTCCCCATATATATGTATGGAGCTGAGTTTGCAACTGAAAAGAAACTTAGCTTTCCCAACAAGCTATGTGAAGGACGGCTTTCACACACACTTATCTCTCAGAACTCAGAATGTAGAGAGACGTTCGTTCATTTAGCACCAAGGGAACGGGTTGTAGGAGAAACTTTTACTCTGATTTCTCGGTCTGATTCCAGTTCCAGTTTTAAGTTCCTGCAGTTTTCACTGTAAAACAAAGTTGGAGCTAGTACCTCCAAATATATATATGTATGGAGTGGTGGTTGCAACTGAAAAGGAACTTTGCTTTCCCAACAAGGTAGGTGAAGGACGGCTTTCACATACTACTATCTCTCAGAACTGAGCATGTGGAGAGACGTTCGTTCATCTAGCACCAATGAAACGGGTTGCAGGAGAAACTTTTACTCTGGTTTCTCAGTCTGTTTCCAAGTGCCGGTTTGAAGTTCCTGCTCTTTTCACTGTAAAACCGAGTTGGAGCTTGAACCTCCCCATATATATGTATGGAATGGAGTTTGCAATTGAAAAGAAACTTTGTGATCCCAACATGGTAGTTGAAGGACGGCTTTCACACACACTAATCTCTCAGAACTGAGCATGTGGAGAGACTTTCGTTCATATAGCAACAAGGGATACGGATTCAAAAGAAACTTTTACTCTGGTTTCTCTGTCTGTTTCCTACTGCCGGTTTGAATTTCCTGCAGTTTTCACTGTAAAACCGAGTTGGAGCTTGTACCACCCATATATATTTATGGAGTGGAGTTTGCAACTGAATAGAAACTTTGTGTTCCCAACAAGCTAGCTGAAGGAAGGCTTTCACACACACTTATCTCTCAGAACTCAGAATGTAGAGAGACGTTCGTTCATTTAGCACCAAGGGCACGGCTTGTAGGAGAAACTTTTACTCTGATTTCTCGGTCTGTTTCCAGTGCCGGTTTTAAGTTCCTGCAATTTTCACTGTAAAACCGAGTTGGAGCTTGTACCACCCATATATATGTATGGAGTGGAGTTTGCAACTGAAAAGAAACTTTGCTTTCCCAAAACGCTTGGTGAAGGTCGGCTTTCACACACACTTACCTCTCAGAATTGGGCATGTGGAGAGACGTTCGTTCATCTAGTACCAAGGGAACGGTTTGCTGGAGAAACTTTTCTCTAGATTCGCAGTCTGTTAGCTAGTGCCGGTTTGATGTTCCTGCAGTTTTCACTGTAAACAGAGTTGTAGCTAAAACCTCCCAATATATATTTATGGAATGGAGTTTGTAGCTGAAAAGAAACTTTGTTTTCCCAACAAGTTATGTGAAGGACGGCTTTCACACACACTTATCTCTCAGAGGTGAGAATGTGAAGGGACGTTCGTTCATCTAGTACCAAGGGAAATGTTTGCAGGGGAAACTTTTCTCTGGATTCGCAGTCTGTTTGCTAGTGCCGGTTTGAAGTTCCTGCAGTTTTCACTGTAAGATCAAGTTGGAGCTAGTACCTCCCCATGTATATTCATGGAGGGGAGTTTGCAAAAGAAAAGAAATTTTGTGTTCCCAACAAGCTATTTTAAGGACGGCTTTCACACACATTTATCACTGAGAACTGCGCATGTGGAGAGATGTTCGTTCATATAGCACCAGGGGAACGGGATTCAGAAGAAACTTACTCTGGTTTCTCAGTCTGTTTCCTAGTGCCGGTTTGAAGTTCCTGCAGTTTTCACCGTAAAACCGAGTTTGAGCTAGTATCTACCCATATATATTCATGGAGTGGAGTTTGCAACTGAAAAGAATCATTGTGTTCCCAACAAGACATGTGAGGGACGGCTTTCACACACACTTATCTCTCAGAACTGAGCATGTGGAGAGACGTTCGTTCATCTAGCACAAAGGGAACGGGTTGCAGATAATTTTACTCTGGTTTCTCAGTCTGTTCCCTAGTGCCGGTGTGAAGTTCCTGCTCTTTTCACTGTAAAACGGAGTTGGAGCTAGAACATCCCCATATATATGTATGGAATGGAGTTTGCGACTGAAAAGAAAGTTTGTGATCCCAACAAGCTTGGTGAAGGACGGCTTTCACACACACTTATCTCTCAGATCTGAGCATGTGGAGAGACGTTCGTTCATATAGCAACAAGGGAACCGGATTAAGATGAAACTTTTACTCTGCTTTCTCAGTCTGTTTCCTACTGCTGGTTTGAATTTCTTCCAGTTTTCTGTGTAAAACCGAGTTGGAGCTAGTTCCTCCCAATATATATGTATGGAGTTGAGTTTGCAACAGAAAAGAAACTTTGTGTTCCCAACAAGCTAGGTTATGGACGGTTTTCAAACACACTTATCACTGAGAACTGAGCATGTGGAGAGACGTTCGTTCATTGAGCACCAAATGAATGGTTTTCAGGAGATACTTTTACTCTGGGTTCTCAGTCTGTTTCCTAGTGCCGGTTTGAAGTTCCTGCAGTTTTCACTATAAAACAGATTTGGAGCTAGTACCTCCCCATATATATGTATGGAGTGGAGTTGGCAACTGAAAAAATACTTTGTGTTCCCAACAAGCTTGGTGAAGGACGGCTTTTACACATACATATCTCTGAGAACTGAGCATGTGGAGAGACGTTCGTTCATCTATCAGTAAGGGAACGGGTTGTAGGAGTAACTTTTTCTCTGGTTTCTCAGTCTGTTTCCTACTGCCGGTTTGAAATTCCTGCAGTTTTCACTGTAAAACCGAGTTGCAGCTTGTACCACCCATATATATGTATGGAGTGGAGTTTGCAACTGAAAAGAAACTTTGCTTTCCCAAAAAGCTTGGTGAAGGACGGCTTTCACACACACTTACCTCTCAGAATTGGGCATGTGGAGATACGTTCGTTCATCTAGTACCAAGGGAACGGTTTGCTGGAGAAACTTTTCTCTGGATTCTCAGTCTGTTTCCTAGAGCCGTTTTGATGTTCCTGCAGTTTTCACTGTAAAACCGAGTTGGAGCTAGAACCTCCCCATATACATGTATGGAGCTCAGTTTGCAACTGAAAAGAAACTTTGTGATCCTAACAAGCTATGTGAGGGACGGCTTTCACACACACTTACCTCTCAGAATTGGGCATGTGGAGAGACGTTCGTTCATCTAGCACCAATGGAACGGTTTGCAGGAGAAACTTTTCTCTGGATTCGCAGTCTGTTTGGTAGTGCCGGATTGATGTTCCTGCAGTTTTCACTGTAAAACCGAGTTGGAGCTAGAACCTCCCCATATATATGTATGGAGCTGAGTTTGCAACTGAAAAGAAACTTAGCTTTCCCAACAAGCTATGTGAAGGACGGCTTTCACACACACTTATCTCTCAGAACTCAGAATGTAGAGAGACGTTCGTTCATTTAGCACCAAGGGAACGGGTTGTAGGAGAAACTTTTACTCTGATTTCTCGGTCTGATTCCAGTTCCAGTTTTAAGTTCCTGCAGTTTTCACTGTAAAACAAAGTTGGAGCTAGTACCTCCAAATATATATATGTATGGAGTGGTGGTTGCAACTGAAAAGGAACTTTGCTTTCCCAACAAGGTAGGTGAAGGACGGCTTTCACACACTACTATCTCTCAGAACTGAGCATGTGGAGAGACGTTCGTTCATCTAGCACCAATGAAACGGGTTGCAGGAGAAACTTTTACTCTGGTTTCTCAGTCTGTTTCCAAGTGCCGGTTTGAAGTTCCTGCTCTTTTCACTGTAAAACCGAGTTGGAGCTTGAACCTCCCCATATATATGTATGGAATGGAGTTTGCAATTGAAAAGAAACTTTGTGATCCCAACATGGTAGTTGAAGGACGGCTTTCACACACACTAATCTCTCAGAACTGAGCATGTGGAGAGACTTTCGTTCATATAGCAACAAGGGATCCGGATTCAAAAGAAACTTTTACTCTGGTTTCTCTGTCTGTTTCCTACTGCCGGTTTGAATTTCCTGCAGTTTTCACTGTAAAACCGAGTTGGAGCTTGTACCACCCATATATATTTATGGAGTGGAGTTTGCAACTGAATAGAAACTTTGTGTTCCCAACAAGCTAGCTGAAGGAAGGCTTTCACACACACTTATCTCTCAGAACTCAGAATGTAGAGAGACGTTCGTTCATTTAGCACCAAGGGCACGGCTTGTAGGAGAAACTTTTACTCTGATTTCTCGGTCTGTTTCCAGTGCCGGTTTTAAGTTCCTGCAATTTTCACTGTAAAACCGAGTTGGAGCTTGTACCACCCATATATATGTATGGAGTGGAGTTTGCAACTGAAAAGAAACTTTGCTTTCCCAAAACGCTTGGTGAAGGTCGGCTTTCACACACACTTACCTCTCAGAATTGGGCATGTGGAGAGACGGTCGTTCATCTAGTACCAAGGGAACGGTTTGCTGGAGAAACTTTTCTCTAGATTCGCAGTCTGTTAGCTAGTGCCGGTTTGATGTTCCTGCAGTTTTCACTGTAAACAGAGTTGTAGCTAAAACCTCCCAATATATATTTATGGAATGGAGTTTGTAGCTGAAAAGAAACTTTGTTTTCCCAACAAGTTATGTGAAGGACGGCTTTCACACACACTTATCTCTCAGAGGTGAGAATGTGAAGGGACGTTCGTTCATCTAGTACCAAGGGAAATGTTTGCAGGGGAAACTTTTCTCTGGATTCGCAGTCTGTTTGCTAGTGCCGGTTTGAAGTTCCTGCAGTTTTCACTGTAAGATCAAGTTGGAGCTAGTACCTCCCCATGTATATTCATGGAGGGGAGTTTGCAAAAGAAAAGAAATTTTGTGTTCCCAACAAGCTATTTTAAGGACGGCTTTCACACACATTTATCACTGAGAACTGCGCATGTGGAGAGATGTTCGTTCATATAGCACCAGGGGAACGGGATTCAGAAGAAACTTACTCTGGTTTCTCAGTCTGTTTCCTAGTGCCGGTTTGAAGTTCCTGCAGTTTTCACCGTAAAACCGAGTTTGAGCTAGTATCTACCCATATATATTCATGGAGTGGAGTTTGCAACTGAAAAGAATCATTGTGTTCCCAACAAGACATGTGAGGGACGGCTTTCACACACACTTATCTCTCAGAACTGAGCATGTGGAGAGACGTTCGTTCATCTAGCACAAAGGGAACGGGTTGCAGATAATTTTACTCTGGTTTCTCAGTCTGTTCCCTAGTGCCGGTGTGAAGTTCCTGCTCTTTTCACTGTAAAACGGAGTTGGAGCTAGAACATCCCCATATATATGTATGGAATGGAGTTTGCGACTGAAAAGAAAGTTTGTGATCCCAACAAGCTTGGTGAAGGACGGCTTTCACACACACTTATCTCTCAGATCTGAGCATGTGGAGAGACGTTCGTTCATATAGCAACAAGGGAACCGGATTAAGATGAAACTTTTACTCTGCTTTCTCAGTCTGTTTCCTACTGCTGGTTTGAATTTCTTCCAGTTTTCTGTGTAAAACCGAGTTGGAGCTAGTTCCTCCCAATATATATGTATGGAGTTGAGTTTGCAACAGAAAAGAAACTTTGTGTTCCCAACAAGCTAGGTTATGGACGGTTTTCAAACACACTTATCACTGAGAACTGAGCATGTGGAGAGACGTTCGTTCATTGAGCACCAAATGAATGGTTTTCAGGAGATACTTTTACTCTGGGTTCTCAGTCTGTTTCCTAGTGCCGGTTTGAAGTTCCTGCAGTTTTCACTATAAAACAGATTTGGAGCTAGTACCTCCCCATATATATGTATGGAGTGGAGTTGGCAACTGAAAAAATACTTTGTGTTCCCAACAAGCTTGGTGAAGGACGGCTTTCACACACATTTATCTCTCAGAACTGAGCATGGGAAGAGACGTTCGTTCATCTAGCACAAAGGGAACGGGTTGCAGGAGGAACTTTAACTCTAGATTCTCAGTCTGTTTCCTAGAGCCGTTTTGATGTTCCTGCAGTTTTCACTGTAAAACCGAGTTGGAGCTAGAACCTCCCCATATACATGTATGGAGCTCAGTTTGCAACTGAAAAGAAACTTTGTGATCCCAACAAGCTATGTGAGGGACGGCTTTCACACACACTTACCTCTCAGAATTGGGCATGTGGAGAGACGTTCGTTCATCTAGCACCAATGGAACGGTTTGCAGGAGAAACTTTTCTCTGGATTCGCAGTCTGTTTGGTAGTGCCGGATTGATGTTCCTGCAGTTTTCACTGTAAAACCGAGTTGGAGCTAGAACCTCCCCATATATATGTATGGAGCTGAGTTTGCAACTGAAAAGAAACTTAGCTTTCCCAACAAGCTATGTGAAGGACGGCTTTCACACACACTTATCTCTCAGAACTCAGAATGTAGAGAGACGTTCGTTCATTTAGCACCAAGGGAACGGGTTGTAGGAGAAACTTTTACTCTGATTTCTCGGTCTGATTCCAGTTCCAGTTTTAAGTTCCTGCAGTTTTCACTGTAAAACAAAGTTGGAGCTAGTACCTCCAAATATATATATGTATGGAGTGGTGGTTGCAACTGAAAAGGAACTTTGCTTTCCCAACAAGGTAGGTGAAGGACGGCTTTCACACACTACTATCTCTCAGAACTGAGCATGTGGAGAGACGTTCGTTCATCTAGCACCAATGAAACGGGTTGCAGGAGAAACTTTTACTCTGGTTTCTCAGTCTGTTTCCAAGTGCCGGTTTGAAGTTCCTGCTCTTTTCACTGTAAAACCGAGTTGGAGCTTGAACCTCCCCATATATATGTATGGAATGGAGTTTGCAATTGAAAAGAAACTTTGTGATCCCAACATGGTAGTTGAAGGACGGCTTTCACACACACTAATCTCTCAGAACTGAGCATGTGGAGAGACTTTCGTTCATATAGCAACAAGGGATCCGGATTCAAAAGAAACTTTTACTCTGGTTTCTCTGTCTGTTTCCTACTGCCGGTTTGAATTTCCTGCAGTTTTCACTGTAAAACCGAGTTGGAGCTTGTACCACCCATATATATTTATGGAGTGGAGTTTGCAACTGAATAGAAACTTTGTGTTCCCAACAAGCTAGCTGAAGGAAGGCTTTCACACACACTTATCTCTCAGAACTCAGAATGTAGAGAGACGTTCGTTCATTTAGCACCAAGGGCACGGCTTGTAGGAGAAACTTTTACTCTGATTTCTCGGTCTGTTTCCAGTGCCGGTTTTAAGTTCCTGCAATTTTCACTGTAAAACCGAGTTGGAGCTTGTACCACCCATATATATGTATGGAGTGGAGTTTGCAACTGAAAAGAAACTTTGCTTTCCCAAAACGCTTGGTGAAGGTCGGCTTTCACACACACTTACCTCTCAGAATTGGGCATGTGGAGAGACGGTCGTTCATCTAGTACCAAGGGAACGGTTTGCTGGAGAAACTTTTCTCTAGATTCGCAGTCTGTTAGCTAGTGCCGGTTTGATGTTCCTGCAGTTTTCACTGTAAACAGAGTTGTAGCTAAAACCTCCCAATATATATTTATGGAATGGAGTTTGTAGCTGAAAAGAAACTTTGTTTTCCCAACAAGTTATGTGAAGGACGGCTTTCACACACACTTATCTCTCAGAGGTGAGAATGTGAAGGGACGTTCGTTCATCTAGTACCAAGGGAAATGTTTGCAGGGGAAACTTTTCTCTGGATTCGCAGTCTGTTTGCTAGTGCCGGTTTGAAGTTCCTGCAGTTTTCACTGTAAGATCAAGTTGGAGCTAGTACCTCCCCATGTATATTCATGGAGGGGAGTTTGCAAAAGAAAAGAAATTTTGTGTTCCCAACAAGCTATTTTAAGGACGGCTTTCACACACATTTATCACTGAGAACTGCGCATGTGGAGAGATGTTCGTTCATATAGCACCAGGGGAACGGGATTCAGAAGAAACTTACTCTGGTTTCTCAGTCTGTTTCCTAGTGCCGGTTTGAAGTTCCTGCAGTTTTCACCGTAAAACCGAGTTTGAGCTAGTATCTACCCATATATATTCATGGAGTGGAGTTTGCAACTGAAAAGAATCATTGTGTTCCCAACAAGACATGTGAGGGACGGCTTTCACACACACTTATCTCTCAGAACTGAGCATGTGGAGAGACGTTCGTTCATCTAGCACAAAGGGAACGGGTTGCAGATAATTTTACTCTGGTTTCTCAGTCTGTTCCCTAGTGCCGGTGTGAAGTTCCTGCTCTTTTCACTGTAAAACGGAGTTGGAGCTAGAACATCCCCATATATATGTATGGAATGGAGTTTGCGACTGAAAAGAAAGTTTGTGATCCCAACAAGCTTGGTGAAGGACGGCTTTCACACACACTTATCTCTCAGATCTGAGCATGTGGAGAGACGTTCGTTCATATAGCAACAAGGGAACCGGATTAAGATGAAACTTTTACTCTGCTTTCTCAGTCTGTTTCCTACTGCTGGTTTGAATTTCTTCCAGTTTTCTGTGTAAAACCGAGTTGGAGCTAGTTCCTCCCAATATATATGTATGGAGTTGAGTTTGCAACAGAAAAGAAACTTTGTGTTCCCAACAAGCTAGGTTATGGACGGTTTTCAAACACACTTATCACTGAGAACTGAGCATGTGGAGAGACGTTCGTTCATTGAGCACCAAATGAATGGTTTTCAGGAGATACTTTTACTCTGGGTTCTCAGTCTGTTTCCTAGTGCCGGTTTGAAGTTCCTGCAGTTTTCACTATAAAACAGATTTGGAGCTAGTACCTCCCCATATATATGTATGGAGTGGAGTTGGCAACTGAAAAAATACTTTGTGTTCCCAACAAGCTTGGTGAAGGACGGCTTTCACACACATTTATCTCTCAGAACTGAGCATGGGAAGAGACGTTCGTTCATCTAGCACAAAGGGAACGGGTTGCAGGAGGAACTTTAACTCTAGATTCTCAGTCTGTTTCCTAGAGCCGTTTTGATGTTCCTGCAGTTTTCACTGTAAAACCGAGTTGGAGCTAGAACCTCCCCATATACATGTATGGAGCTCAGTTTGCAACTGAAAAGAAACTTTGTGATCCCAACAAGCTATGTGAGGGACGGCTTTCACACACACTTACCTCTCAGAATTGGGCATGTGGAGAGACGTTCGTTCATCTAGCACCAATGGAACGGTTTGCAGGAGAAACTTTTCTCTGGATTCGCAGTCTGTTTGGTAGTGCCGGATTGATGTTCCTGCAGTTTTCACTGTAAAACCGAGTTGGAGCTAGAACCTCCCCATATATATGTATGGAGCTGAGTTTGCAACTGAAAAGAAACTTAGCTTTCCCAACAAGCTATGTGAAGGACGGCTTTCACACACACTTATCTCTCAGAACTCAGAATGTAGAGAGACGTTCGTTCATTTAGCACCAAGGGAACGGGTTGTAGGAGAAACTTTTACTCTGATTTCTCGGTCTGATTCCAGTTCCAGTTTTAAGTTCCTGCAGTTTTCACTGTAAAACAAAGTTGGAGCTAGTACCTCCAAATATATATATGTATGGAGTGGTGGTTGCAACTGAAAAGGAACTTTGCTTTCCCAACAAGGTAGGTGAAGGACGGCTTTCACACACTACTATCTCTCAGAACTGAGCATGTGGAGAGACGTTCGTTCATCTAGCACCAATGAAACGGGTTGCAGGAGAAACTTTTACTCTGGTTTCTCAGTCTGTTTCCAAGTGCCGGTTTGAAGTTCCTGCTCTTTTCACTGTAAAACCGAGTTGGAGCTTGAACCTCCCCATATATATGTATGGAATGGAGTTTGCAATTGAAAAGAAACTTTGTGATCCCAACATGGTAGTTGAAGGACGGCTTTCACACACACTAATCTCTCAGAACTGAGCATGTGGAGAGACTTTCGTTCATATAGCAACAAGGGATCCGGATTCAGAAGAAACTTTTACTCTGGTTTCTCTGTCTGTTTCCTACTGCCGGTTTGAATTTCCTGCAGTTTTCACTGTAAAACCGAGTTGGAGCTTGTACCACCCATATATATTTATGGAGTGGAGTTTGCAACTGAATAGAAACTTTGTGTTCCCAACAAGCTAGCTGAAGTAAGGCTTTCACACACACTTATCTCTCAGAACTCAGAATGTAGAGAGACGTTCGTTCATTTTGCACCAAGGGCACGGCTTGTAGGAGAAACTTTTACTCTGATTTCTCGGTCTGTTTCCAGTGCCGGTTTTAAGTTCCTGCAATTTTCACTGTAAAACCGAGTTGGAGCTTGTACCACCCATATATATGTATGGAGTGGAGTTTGCAACTGAAAAGAAACTTTGCTTTCCCAAAACACTTGGTGAAGGTCGGCTTTCACACACACTTACCTCTCAGAATTGGGCATGTGGAGAGACGTTCGTTCATCTAGTACCAAGGGAACGGTTTGCTGGAGAAACTTTTCTCTAGATTCGCAGTCTGTTAGCTAGTGCCGGTTTGATGTTCCTGCAGTTTTCACTGTAAACAGAGTTGTAGCTAAAACCTCCCAATATATATTTATGGAATGGAGTTTGTAGCTGAAAAGAAACTTTGTTTTCCCAACAAGTTATGTGAAGGACGGCTTTCACACACACTTATCTCTCAGAGGTGAGAATGTGAAGGGACGTTCGTTCATCTAGTACCAAGGGAAATGTTTGCAGGGGAAACTTTTCTCTGGATTCGCAGTCTGTTTGCTAGTGCCGGTTTGAAGTTCCTGCAGTTTTCACTGTAAGATCAAGTTGGAGCTAGTACCTCCCCATGTATATTCATGGAGGGGAGTTTGCAAAAGAAAAGAAATTTTGTGTTCCCAACAAGCTATTTTAAGGACGGCTTTCACACACATTTATCACTGAGAACTGCGCATGTGGAGAGATGTTCGTTCATATAGCACCAGGGGAACGGGATTCAGAAGAAACTTACTCTGGTTTCTCAGTCTGTTTCCTAGTGCCGGTTTGAAGTTCCTGCAGTTTTCACCGTAAAACCGAGTTTGAGCTAGTATCTACCCATATATATTCATGGAGTGGAGTTTGCAACTGAAAAGAATCATTGTGTTCCCAACAAGACATGTGAGGGACGGCTTTCACACACACTTATCTCTCAGAACTGAGCATGTGGAGAGACGTTCGTTCATCTAGCACAAAGGGAACGGGTTGCAGATAATTTTACTCTGGTTTCTCAGTCTGTTCCCTAGTGCCGGTGTGAAGTTCCTGCTCTTTTCACTGTAAAACGGAGTTGGAGCTAGAACATCCCCATATATATGTATGGAATGGAGTTTGCGACTGAAAAGAAAGTTTGTGATCCCAACAAGCTTGGTGAAGGACGGCTTTCACACACACTTATCTCTCAGATCTGAGCATGTGGAGAGACGTTCGTTCATATAGCAACAAGGGAACCGGATTAAGATGAAACTTTTACTCTGCTTTCTCAGTCTGTTTCCTACTGCTGGTTTGAATTTCTTCCAGTTTTCTGTGTAAAACCGAGTTGGAGCTAGTTCCTCCCAATATATATGTATGGAGTTGAGTTTGCAACAGAAAAGAAACTTTGTGTTCCCAACAAGCTAGGTTATGGACGGTTTTCAAACACACATATCACTGAGAACTGAGCATGTGGAGAGACGTTCGTTCATTGAGCACCAAAAGAATGGTTTTCAGGAGATACTTTTACTCTGGGTTCTCAGTCTGTTTCCTAGTGCCGGTTTGAAGTTCCTGCAGTTTTCACTATAAAACAGATTTGGAGCTAGTACCTCCCCATATATATGTATGGAGTGGAGTTGGCAACTGAAAAAATACTTTGTGTTCCCAACAAGCTTGGTGAAGAACGGCTTTTACACATACTTATCTCTGAGAACTGAGCATGTGGAGAGACGTTCGTTCATCTATCAGTAACGGAACGGGTTGTAGGAGTAACTTTTACTCTGGTTTCTCAGTCTGTTTCCTACTGCCGGTTTGAAATTCCTGCAGTTTTCACTGTAAAACCGAGTTGCAGCTTGTACCACCCATATATATGTATGGAGTGGAGTTTGCAACTGAAAAGAAACTTTGCTTTCCCAAAAAGCTTGGTGAAGGACGGCTTTCACACACACTTACCTCTCAGAATTGGGCATGTGGAGAGACGTTCGTTCATCTAGTACCAAGGGAACGGTTTGCTGGAGAAACTTTTCTCTGGATTCTCAGTCTGTTTCCTAGAGCCGTTTTGATGTTCCTGCAGTTTTCACTGTAAAACCGAGTTGGAGCTAGAACCTCCCCATATACATGTATGGAGCTCAGTTTGCAACTGAAAAGAAACTTTGTGATCCTAACAAGCTATGTGAGGGACGGCTTTCACACACACTTACCTCTCAGAATTGGGCATGTGGAGAGACGTTCGTTCATCTAGCACCAATGGAACGGTTTGCAGGAGAAACTTTTCTCTGGATTCGCAGTCTGTTTGGTAGTGCCGGATTGATGTTCCTGCAGTTTTCACTGTAAAACCGAGTTGGAGCTAGAACCTCCCCATATATATGTATGGAGCTGAGTTTGCAACTGAAAAGAAACTTAGCTTTCCCAACAAGCTATGTGAAGGACGGCTTTCACACACACTTATCTCTCAGAACTCAGAATGTAGAGAGACGTTCGTTCATTTAGCACCAAGGGAACGGGTTGTAGGAGAAACTTTTACTCTGATTTCTCGGTCTGATTCCAGTTCCAGTTTTAAGTTCCTGCAGTTTTCACTGTAAAACAAAGTTGGAGCTAGTACCTCCAAATATATATATGTATGGAGTGGTGGTTGCAACTGAAAAGGAACTTTGCTTTCCCAACAAGGTAGGTGAAGGACGGCTTTCACACACTACTATCTCTCAGAACTGAGCATGTGGAGAGACGTTCGTTCATCTAGCACCAATGGAACGGGTTGCAGGAGAAACTTTTACTCTGGTTTCTCAGTCTGTTTCCAAGTGCCGGTTTGAAGTTCCTGCTCTTTTCACTGTAAAACCGAGTTGGAGCTTGAACCTCCCCATATATATGTATGGAATGGAGTTTGCAATTGAAAAGAAACTTTGTGATCCCAACATGGTAGTTGAAGGACGGCTTTCACACACACTAATCTCTCAGAACTGAGCATGTGGAGAGACTTTCGTTCATATAGCAACAAGGGATCCGGATTCAAAAGAAACTTTTACTCTGGTTTCTCTGTCTGTTTCCTACTGCCGGTTTGAATTTCCTGCAGTTTTCACTGTAAAACCGAGTTGGAGCTTGTACCACCCATATATATTTATGGAGTGGAGTTTGCAACTGAATAGAAACTTTGTGTTCCCAACAAGCTAGCTGAAGGAAGGCTTTCACACACACTTATCTCTCAGAACTCAGAATGTAGAGAGACGTTCGTTCATTTAGCACCAAGGGCACGGCTTGTAGGAGAAACTTTTACTCTGATTTCTCGGTCTGTTTCCAGTGCCGGTTTTAAGTTCCTGCAATTTTCACTGTAAAACCGAGTTGGAGCTTGTACCACCCATATATATGTATGGAGTGGAGTTTGCAACTGAAAAGAAACTTTGCTTTCCCAAAACGCTTGGTGAAGGTCGGCTTTCACACACACTTACCTCTCAGAATTGGGCATGTGGAGAGACGTTCGTTCATCTAGTACCAAGGGAACGGTTTGCTGGAGAAACTTTTCTCTAGATTCGCAGTCTGTTAGCTAGTGCCGGTTTGATGTTCCTGCAGTTTTCACTGTAAACAGAGTTGTAGCTAAAACCTCCCAATATATATTTATGGAATGGAGTTTGTAGCTGAAAAGAAACTTTGTTTTCCCAACAAGTTATGTGAAGGACGGCTTTCACACACACTTATCTCTCAGAGGTGAGAATGTGAAGGGACGTTCGTTCATCTAGTACCAAGGGAAATGTTTGCAGGGGAAACTTTTCTCTGGATTCGCAGTCTGTTTGCTAGTGCCGGTTTGAAGTTCCTGCAGTTTTCACTGTAAGATCAAGTTGGAGCTAGTACCTCCCCATGTATATTCATGGAGGGGAGTTTGCAAAAGAAAAGAAATTTTGTGTTCCCAACAAGCTATTTTAAGGACGGCTTTCACACACATTTATCACTGAGAACTGCGCATGTGGAGAGATGTTCGTTCATATAGCACCAGGGGAACGGGATTCAGAAGAAACTTACTCTGGTTTCTCAGTCTGTTTCCTAGTGCCGGTTTGAAGTTCCTGCAGTTTTCACCGTAAAACCGAGTTTGAGCTAGTATCTACCCATATATATTCATGGAGTGGAGTTTGCAACTGAAAAGAATCATTGTGTTCCCAACAAGACATGTGAGGGACGGCTTTCACACACACTTATCTCTCAGAACTGAGCATGTGGAGAGACGTTCGTTCATCTAGCACAAAGGGAACGGGTTGCAGATAATTTTACTCTGGTTTCTCAGTCTGTTCCCTAGTGCCGGTGTGAAGTTCCTGCTCTTTTCACTGTAAAACGGAGTTGGAGCTAGAACATCCCCATATATATGTATGGAATGGAGTTTGCGACTGAAAAGAAAGTTTGTGATCCCAACAAGCTTGGTGAAGGACGGCTTTCACACACACTTATCTCTCAGATCTGAGCATGTGGAGAGACGTTCGTTCATATAGCAACAAGGGAACCGGATTAAGATGAAACTTTTACTCTGCTTTCTCAGTCTGTTTCCTACTGCTGGTTTGAATTTCTTCCAGTTTTCTGTGTAAAACCGAGTTGGAGCTAGTTCCTCCCAATATATATGTATGGAGTTGAGTTTGCAACAGAAAAGAAACTTTGTGTTCCCAACAAGCTAGGTTATGGACGGTTTTCAAACACACTTATCACTGAGAACTGAGCATGTGGAGAGACGTTCGTTCATCTATCAGTAAGGGAACGGGTTGTAGGAGTAACTTTTACTCTGGTTTCTCAGTCTGTTTCCTACTGCCGGTTTGAAATTCCTGCAGTTTTCACTGTAAAACCGAGTTGCAGCTTGTACCACCCATATATATGTATGGAGTGGAGTTTGCAACTGAAAAGAAACTTTGCTTTCCCAAAAAGCTTGGTGAAGGACGGCTTTCACACACACTTACCTCTCAGAATTGGGCATGTGGAGAGACGTTCGTTCATCTAGTACCAAGGGAACGGTTTGCTGGAGAAACTTTTCTCTGGATTCACAGTCTGTTTGCTAGTGCCGGTTTGATGTTCCTGCAGTTTTCACTGTAAAACCGAATTGTAACTAAAACCTCCACATATACATGTATGGGGTGGAGTTTGCAACTGAAAAGAAACTTTGTGATCCCAACAAGCTGGATGAAGGACGGCTTTCACCCACACTTATCTCTGAGAACTGAGCATGTGGAGAGATGTTCGTTCATCTAGCACCAAGGGAACGGGTTGCAGGAGAAAGTTTTACTCTGGATTTTCAGTCTGTTTCCTAGTGCCTGTTTGAAGTTCCTGCAGTTTTCACTGTAAAACCGAGTTGGAGTTTGTAACTCCCATATATATGTAAGGAGTGGAATTTGTAACTGAAAAGAAACTTTGTGATCCCAACAATCTAGGTGAAGGACGGCTTTCAGACACAGTTATCTCTCAGAACGGAGCATGTGGAGAGACTTTCGTTCATGTAGCACCAAGGGAACGGGATGCAGGAGAAAATTTCACTCTGGTTTCTCATTCTGTTTCCTAGTGCCGGTTTGAAGTTCCTGCAGTTTTCACTGTAAAACCGTGTTGGAGGTACAACCTCCCAATATATATGTATGGAGTGCAGTTTGCAACTGAAAAGAAACTTTGTTTCCCAACAAGGTTGCTGAAGGACGGCTTTCACACACACTTATCTCTCAGAACTGAGCATGTGGAGAGACGTTCGTTCATCTAGCACCAAGGGAACGGGTTGCAGGAGGAAATTTTACCCTAGTTTCTCAATCTGTTTCCAAGTGCCGGTTTGAAGTTCCTGCTGTTTTCACTGTAAAACTGAGTTGGAGCTTGAACCTCCCCTTATATATGTATGGAATGGAGTTTGAAACTGAAAAGAAACTTTGTGATTCCAAAAAGCTAGGTGAAGGACGGCTTTCACCCACACTTATCTTTAAGAACTGAGCATGGGTAGAGAAATTCGTTCATCTAGCACCAAGAGAACGGGTTGCAGGGGAAAGTTTTACTCTGGATTCTCAGTCTGTTTTCTAGTGCCGGTTTGAAGTTCCTGCAGTTTTCACTGTAAGATCAAGTTGGAGCTAGTACCTCCCCATGTATATTCATGGAGGGGAGTTTGCAAAAGAAAAGAAATTTTGTGTTCCCAGCAAGGTATTTTAAGGACGGCTTTCACACACATTTATCACTGAGAACTGCGCATGTGGAGAGACGTTCGTTCATATAGCACCAGGGGAACGGGATTCAGAAGAAACTTACTCTGGTTTCTCAGTCTGTTTCCTAGTGCCGGTTTGAAGTTCCTGCAGTTTTCACCGTAAAACCGAGTTTGAGCTAGTATCTACCCATATATATTCATGGAGTGGAGTTTGCAACTGAAAAGAATCATTGTGTTCCCAACAAGACAGGTGAGGGACGGCTTTCACACACACTTATCTCTCAGAACTGAGCATGTGGAGAGACGTTCGTTCATCTAGCACAAAGGGAACATGTTGCAGATAATTTTACTCTGGTTTCTCAGTCTGTTCCCTAGTGCCGGTGTGAAGTTCCTGCTCTTTTCACTGTAAAACGGAGTTGGAGCTAGAACATCCCCATATATATGTATGGAATGGAGTTTGCGACTGAAAAGAAAGTTTGTGATCCCAACAAGCTTGGTGAAGGACGGCTTTCACACACACTTATCTCTCAGATCTGAGCATGTGGAGAGACGTTCGTTCATATAGCAACAAGGGAACCGGATTAAGATGAAACTTTTACTCTGCTTTCTCAGTCTGTTTCCTACTGCTGGTTTGAATTTCTTCCAGTTTTCTGTGTAAAACCGAGTTGGAGCTAGTTCCTCCCAATATATATGTATGGAGTTGAGTTTGCAACAGAAAAGAAACTTTGTGTTCCCAACAAGCTAGGTTATGGACGGTTTTCAAACACACTTATCACTGAGAACTGAGCATGTGGAGAGACGTTCGTTCATTGAGCACCAAATGAATGGTTTTCAGGAGATACTTTTACTCTGGGTTCTCAGTCTGTTTCCTAGTGCCGGTTTGAAGTTCCTGCAGTTTTCACTATAAAACAGATTTGGAGCTAGTACCTCCCCATATATATGTATGGAGTGGAGTTGGCAACTGAAAAAATACTTTGTGTTCCCAACAAGCTTGGTGAAGGACGGCTTTCACACACAATTATCTCTCAGAACTGAGCATGGGAAGAGACGTTCGTTCATCTAGCACAAAGGGAACGGGTTGCAGGAGGAACTTTAACTCTAGATTCTCAGTCTGTTTCCTAGAGCCGTTTTGATGTTCCTGCAGTTTTCACTGTAAAACCGAGTTGGAGCTAGAACCTCCCCATATACATGTATGGAGCTCAGTTTGCAACTGAAAAGAAACTTTGTGATCCCAACAAGCTATGTGAGGGACGGCTTTCACACACACTTACCTCTCAGAATTGGGCATGTGGAGAGACGTTCGTTCATCTAGCACCAATGGAACGGTTTGCAGGAGAAACTTTTCTCTGGATTCGCAGTCTGTTTGCTAGTGCCGGATTGATGTTCCTGCAGTTTTCACTGTAAAACCGAGTTGGAGCTAGAACCTCCCTATATATATGTATGGAGCTGAGTTTGCAACTGAAAAGAAACTTAGCTTTCCCAACAAGCTATGTGAAGGACGGCTTTCACACACACTTATCTCTCAGAACTCAGAATGTAGAGAGACGTTCGTTCATTTAGCACCAAGGGAACGGGTTGTAGGAGAAACTTTTACTCTGATTTCTCGGTCTGATTCCAGTTCCAGTTTTAAGTTCCTGCAGTTTTCACTGTAAAACAAAGTTGGAGCTAGTACCTCCAAATATATATATGTATGGAGTGGTGGTTACAGCTGAAAAGGAACTTTGCTTTCCCAACAAGGTAGGTGAAGGACGGCTTTCACACACTACTATCTCTCAGAACTGAGCATGTGGAGAGACGTTCGTTCATCTAGCACCAATGAAACGGGTTGCAGGAGAAACTTTTACTCTGGTTTCTCAGTCTGTTTCCAAGTGCCGGTTTGAAGTTCCTGCTCTTTTCACTGTAAAACCGAGTTGGAGCTTGAACCTCCCCATATATATGTATGGAATGGAGTTTGCAATTGAAAAGAAACTTTGTGATCCCAACATGGTAGTTGAAGGACGGCTTTCACACACACTAATCTCTCAGAACTGAGCATGTGGAGAGACTTTCGTTCATATAGCAACAAGGGATCCGGATTCAAAAGAAACTTTTACTCTGGTTTCTCTGTCTGTTTCCTACTGCCGGTTTGAATTTCCTGCAGTTTTCACTGTAAAACCGAGTTGGAGCTTGTACCACCCATATATATTTATGGAGTGGAGTTTGCAACTGAATAGAAACTTTGTGTTCCCAACAAGCTAGCTGAAGGAAGGCTTTCACACACACTTATCTCTCAGAACTCAGAATGTAGAGAGACGTTCGTTCATTTAGCACCAAGGGAACGGATTGTAGGAGAAACTTTTACTCTGATTTCTCGGTCTGTTTCCAGTGCCGGTTTTAAGTTCCTGCAATTTTCACTGTAAAACCGAGTTGGAGCTTGTACCACCCATATATATGTATGGAGTGGAGTTTGCAACTGAAAAGAAACTTTGCTTTCCCAAAACGCTTGGTGAAGGTCGGCTTTCACACACACTTACCTCTCAGAATTGGGCATGTGGAGAGACGTTCGTTCATCTAGTACCAAGGGAACGGTTTGCTGGAGAAACTTTTCTCTAGATTCGCAGTCTGTTAGCTAGTGCCGGTTTGATGTTCCTGCAGTTTTCACTGTAAACAGAGTTGTAGCTAAAACCTCCCAATATATATTTATGGAATGGAGTTTGTAGCTGAAAAGAAACTTTGTTTTCCCAACAAGTTATGTGAAGGACGGCTTTCACACACACTTATCTCTCAGAGGTGAGAATGTGAAGGGACGTTCGTTCATCTAGTACCAAGGGAAATGTTTGCAGGGGAAACTTTTCTCTGGATTCGCAGTCTGTTTGCTAGTGCCGGTTTGAAGTTCCTGCAGTTTTCACTGTAAGATCAAGTTGGAGCTAGTACCTCCCCATGTATATTCATGGAGGGGAGTTTGCAAAAGAAAAGGAATTTTGTGTTCCCAACAAGCTATTTTAAGGACGGCTTTCACACACATTTATCACTGAGAACTGCGCATGTGGAGAGATGTTCGTTCATATAGCACCAGGGGAACGGGATTCAGAAGAAACTTACTCTGGTTTCTCAGTCTGTTTCCTAGTGCCGGTTTGAAGTTCCTGCAGTTTTCACCGTAAAACCGAGTTTGAGCTAGTATCTACCCATATATATTCATGGAGTGGAGTTTGCAACTGAAAAGAATCATTGTGTTCCCAACAAGACAGGTGAGGGACGGCTTTCACACACACTTATCTCTCAGAACTGAGCATGTGGAGAGACGTTCGTTCATCTAGCACAAAGGGAACGGGTTGCAGATAATTTTACTCTGGTTTCTCAGTCTGTTCCCTAGTGCCGGTGTGAAGTTCCTGCTCTTTTCACTGTAAAACGGAGTTGGAGCTAGAACATCCCCATATATATGTATGGAATGGAGTTTGCGACTGAAAAGAAAGTTTGTGATCCCAACAAGCTTGGTGAAGGACGGCTTTCACACACACTTATCTCTCAGATCTGAGCATGTGGAGAGACGTTCGTTCATATAGCAACAAGGGAACCGGATTAAGATGAAACTTTTACTCTGATTTCTCAGTCTGTTTCCAAGTGCCGGTTTGAAGTTCCTGCTCTTTTCACTGTAAAACCGAGTTGGAGCTTGAACCTCCCCATATATATGTATGGAATGGAGTTTGCAATTGAAAAGAAACTTTGTGATCCCAACATGGTAGTTGAAGGACGGCTTTCACACACACTAATCTCTCAGAACTGAGCATGTGGAGAGACTTTCGTTCATATAGCAACAAGGGATCCGGATTCAAAAGAAACTTTTACTCTGGTTTCTCTGTCTGTTTCCTACTGCCGGTTTGAATTTCCTGCAGTTTTCACTGTAAAACCGAGTTGGAGCTTGTACCACCCATATATATGTATGGAGTGGAGTTTGCAACTGAATAGAAACTTTGTGTTCCCAACAAGCTAGCTGAAGGAAGGCTTTCACACACACTTATCTCTCAGAACTCAGAATGTAGAGAGACGTTCGTTCATTTAGCACCAAGGGAACGGATTGTAGGAGAAACTTTTACTCTGATTTCTCGGTCTGTTTCCAGTGCCGGTTTTAAGTTCCTGCAATTTTCACTGTAAAACCGAGTTGGAGCTTGTACCACCCATATATATGTATGGAGTGGAGTTTGCAACTGAAAAGAAACTTTGCTTTCCCAAAACGCTTGGTGAAGGTCGGCTTTCACACACACTTACCTCTCAGAATTGGGCATGTGGAGAGACGTTCGTTCATCTAGTACCAAGGGAACGGTTTGCTGGAGAAACTTTTCTCTAGATTCGCAGTCTGTTAGCTAGTGCCGGTTTGATGTTCCTGCAGTTTTCACTGTAAACAGAGTTGTAGCTAAAACCTCCCAATATATATTTATGGAATGGAGTTTGTAGCTGAAAAGAAACTTTGTTTTCCCAACAAGTTATGTGAAGGACGGCTTTCACACACACTTATCTCTCAGAGGTGAGAATGTGAAGGGACGTTCGTTCATCTAGTACCAAGGGAAATGTTTGCAGGGGAAACTTTTCTCTGGATTCGCAGTCTGTTTGCTAGTGCCGGTTTGAAGTTCCTGCAGTTTTCACTGTAAGATCAAGTTGGAGCTAGTACCTCCCCATGTATATTCATGGAGGGGAGTTTGCAAAAGAAAAGAAATTTTGTGTTCCCAACAAGCTATTTTAAGGACGGCTTTCACACACATTTATCACTGAGAACTGCGCATGTGGAGAGATGTTCGTTCATATAGCACCAGGGGAACGGGATTCAGAAGAAACTTACTCTGGTTTCTCAGTCTGTTTCCTAGTGCCGGTTTGAAGTTCCTGCAGTTTTCACCGTAAAACCGAGTTTGAGCTAGTATCTACCCATATATATTCATGGAGTGGAGTTTGCAACTGAAAAGAATCATTGTGTTCCCAACAAGACAGGTGAGGGACGGCTTTCACACACACTTATCTCTCAGAACTGAGCATGTGGAGAGACGTTCGTTCATCTAGCACAAAGGGAACGGGTTGCAGATAATTTTACTCTGGTTTCTCAGTCTGTTCCCTAGTGCCGGTGTGAAGTTCCTGCTCTTTTCACTGTAAAACGGAGTTGGAGCTAGAACATCCCCATATATATGTATGGAATGGAGTTTGCGACTGAAAAGAAAGTTTGTGATCCCAACAAGCTTGGTGAAGGACGGCTTTCACACACACTTATCTCTCAGATCTGAGCATGTGGAGAGACGTTCGTTCATATAGCAACAAGGGAACCGGATTAAGATGAAACTTTTACTCTGCTTTCTCAGTCTGTTTCCTACTGCTGGTTTGAATTTCTTCCAGTTTTCTGTGTAAAACCGAGTTGGAGCTAGTTCCTCCCAATATATATGTATGGAGTTGAGTTTGCAACAGAAAAGAAACTTTGTGTTCCCAACAAGCTAGGTTATGGACGGTTTTCAAACACACTTATCACTGAGAACTGAGCATGTGGAGAGACGTTCGTTCATTGAGCACCAAATGAATGGTTTTCAGGAGATACTTTTACTCTGGGTTCTCAGTCTGTTTCCTAGTGCCGGTTTGAAGTTCCTGCAGTTTTCACTATAAAACAGATTTGGAGCTAGTACCTCCCCATATATATGTATGGAGTGGAGTTGGCAACTGAAAAAATACTTTGTGTTCCCAACAAGCTTGGTGAAGGACGGCTTTTACACATACTTATCTCTGAGAACTGAGCATGTGGAGAGACGTTCGTTCATCTATCAGTAAGGGAACGGGTTGTAGGAGTAACTTTTACTCTGGTTTCTCAGTCTGTTTCCTACTGCCGGTTTGAAATTCCTGCAGTTTTCACTGTAAAACCGAGTTGCAGCTTGTACCACCCATATATATGTATGGAGTGGAGTTTGCAACTGAAAAGAAACTTTGCTTTCCCAAAAAGCTTGGTGAAGGACGGCTTTCACACACACTTACCTCTCAGAATTGGGCATGTGGAGAGACGTTCGTTCATCTAGTACCAAGGGAACGGTTTGCTGGAGAAACTTTTCTCTGGATTCGCAGTCTGTTTGCTAGTGCCGTTTTGATGTTCCTGCAGTTTTCATGTAAACAGAGTTGTAGCTAAAACCTCCCAATATACATGTATGGAGTGGAGTTTGTAACTGAAATGAAACTTTGTGATCCCAACAAGCTAGGTGAAGGACGGCTTTCACCCACACTTATCTTTAAGAACTGAGCATGGGGAGAGAAGTTCGTTCACCTAGCACCAAGGGAACGGGTTGCAGGAGAAAGTTTTACTCTGGATTCTCAGTCTGTTTTCCAGTGCCGGTTTGAAGTTCCTGCAGTTTTCAGTGTAAGTTCAATTTGGAGCTAGTACCTCCCCATATATATTCATGGAGGGGAGTTTGCAAAAGAAAAGAAACTTTGTTTTCCCAACAAGCTATGTTAAGGACGGCTTTCACACACATTTATCTCCGAGAACTGCGCATGTGGAGAGACGTTCGTTCATAAAGCACCAAAGGAACGGGATTCAGAAGAAACTTTACTCTGTTTTCTCAGTCTGTTTCCTAGTGCCGGTTTGAAGTTCCTGCTGTTTTCACTGTAAAACCGAGTTGGAGCTAGAACCTCCCCATATATATTTATGGAATGGAGTTTGTAGATGAAAAGAAACTTTTTGATCTCTACAATCTAGGTGAAGGACGGCTTTCACAAACACTTATCTCTCAGAACGGAGTATGTGGAGAGACGTTCGTTCATATATCAACAAGGGAACTGGATTCAGAAGAAACTTTTACTCTGGGTTCTCATTCTGTTTCCTAGTGCCAGTTTGAATTTCCTGCATTTTTTAGTGTAAAACCGAGTTGGAGCTTGTACCTCCCCATATATATGTATGGAATTGAGTTTGCAAGTGAAAAGTAACTTTGTGTTCCCAACAAGCTAGGTGAAGGAAGGCTTTCACACACACTTATATCTCAGAATTCAGCATGCAGAGAGACCTTCGTTCATTTAGTACCAAGGGAACGGGTTGCAGGAGAACCTTTTACTCTGGTTTCTCAGTCTGTTTCCAAGTGCCGGTTTGAAGTTCCTGCAGTTTTCACCGTAAAACCGAGTTTGAGCCAGTATCTACCCATATATATCCATGGATTGGAGTTTGCAACTTAAAAGAAACATTGTGTTCCCAACAAGAAATGTTAAGGACGGCTTTCACACACACTTATCTCTCAGAACTGAGCATGTGGAGAGACGTTCGTTCATCTAGCACCAAGGGAACGGGTTGCAGGAGGAACTTTTACTCTAGTTTCTCAGTCGGTTTCCTAGTGAAGGTTTGAATTTCCTGCTGTTTTCACTGCAAAACCGAGTTGGAGCTAGAACATCCCCATATATATGTATGGACTGGATTTTACAACTGTAAAGAAACTTTGTGTTCCCAACAAGCTAGTTGAATGATGGCTTTCACACACACTTATCTCTCAGAACTGAGCATGTGGAGAGAATTTCGTTCATCTAGCAACAAGGGAACAGGTTGCAGGAGAAAGTATTACTCTGCATTCTCAGTCTGTTTCCTAGTGCCAGTTTGAAGTTCCTGCAGTATTCACTGTAAAATCGAGTTGGAGCTTGTACCACCCATATATATGTATGGAGTGGAGTTTGCAACTGAATAGAAACTTTGTGTTCCCAACAAGCTAGGTGAAGGAAGGCTTTCAAACACACTTATCTCTCAGAACTCAGAATGTAGAGAGACGTTCGTTCATTTAGCACCAAGGGAACGGGTTGTAGGAGAAACTTTTACTCTGATTTCTCGGTCTGATTCCAGTGCCGGTTTTAAGTTCCTGCAGTTTTCACTGTAAAACAAAGTTGGAACTAGTACCTCCAAATATATATATGTATGGAGTGGTGGTTGCAACTGAAAAGGAACTTTGCTTTCCCAACAAGGTAGGTGAAGGACGGCTTTCACACACTACTATCTCTCAGAACTGAGCATGTGGAGAGACGTTCGTTCATCTAGCACCAATGAAACGGGTTGCAGGAGAAACTTTTACTCTGGTTTCTCAGTCTGTTTCCAAGTGCCGGTTTGAAGTTCCTGCTCTTTTCACTGTAAAACCGAGTTGGAGCTTGAACCTCCCCATATATATGTATGGAATGGAGTTTGCATTTGAAAAGAAACTTTGTGATCCCAACATGGTAGTTGAAGGACGGCTTTCACACACACTAATCTCTCAGAACTGAGCATGTGGAGAGACTTTCGTTCATATAGCAACAAGGGATCCGGATTCAAAAGAAACTTTTACTCTGGTTTCTCTGTCTGTTTCCTACTGCCGGTTTGAATTTCCTGCAGTTTTCACTGTAAAACCGAGTTGGAGCTTGTACCACCCATATATATTTATGGAGTGGAGTTTGCAACTGAATAGAAACTTTGTGTTCCCAACAAGCTAGCTGAAGGAAGGCTTTCACACACACTTATCTCTCAGAACTCAGAATGTAGAGAGACGTTCGTTCATTTAGCACCAAGGGCACGGCTTGTAGGAGAAACTTTTACTCTGATTTCTCGGTCTGTTTCCAGTGCCGGTTTTAAGTTCCTGCAATTTTCACTGTAAAACCGAGTTGGAGCTTGTACCACCCATATATATGTATGGAGTGGAGTTTGCAACTGAAAAGAAACTTTGCTTTCCCAAAACGCTTGGTGAAGGTCGGCTTTCACACACACTTACCTCTCAGAATTGGGCATGTGGAGAGACGTTCGTTCATCTAGTACCAAGGGAACGGTTTGCTGGAGAAACTTTTCTCTAGATTCGCAGTCTGTTAGCTAGTACCGGTTTGATGTTCCTGCAGTTTTCACTGTAAACAGAGTTGTAGCTAAAACCTCCCAATATATATTTATGGAATGGAGTTTGTAGCTGAAAAGAAACTTTGTTTTCCCAACAAGTTATGTGAAGGACGGCTTTCACACACACTTATCTCTCAGAGGTGAGAATGTGAAGGGACGTTCGTTCATCTAGTACCAAGGGAAATGTTTGCAGGGGAAACTTTTCTCTGGATTCGCAGTCTGTTTGCTAGTGCCGGTTTGAAGTTCCTGCAGTTTTCACTGTAAGATCAAGTTGGAGCTAGTACCTCCCCATGTATATTCATGGAGGGGAGTTTGCAAAAGAAAAGAAATTTTGTGTTCCCAACAAGCTATTTTAAGGACGGCTTTCACACACATTTATCACTGAGAACTGCGCATGTGGAGAGATGTTCGTTCATATAGCACCAGGGGAACGGGATTCAGAAGAAACTTACTCTGGTTTCTCAGTCTGTTTCCTAGTGCCGGTTTGAAGTTCCTGCAGTTTTCACCGTAAAACCGAGTTTGAGCTAGTATCTACCCATATATATTCATGGAGTGGAGTTTGCAACTGAAAAGAATCATTGTGTTCCCAACAAGACAGGTGAGGGACGGCTTTCACACACACTTATCTCTCAGAACTGAGCATGTGGAGAGACGTTCGTTCATCTAGCACAAAGGGAACGGGTTGCAGATAATTTTACTCTGGTTTCTCAGTCTGTTCCCTAGTGCCGGTGTGAAGTTCCTGCTCTTTTCACTGTAAAACGGAGTTGGAGCTAGAACATCCCCATATATATGTATGGAATGGAGTTTGCGACTGAAAAGAAAGTTTGTGATCCCAACAAGCTTGGTGAAGGACGGCTTTCACACACACTTATCTCTCAGATCTGAGCATGTGGAGAGACGTTCGTTCATATAGCAACAAGGGAACCGGATTAAGATGAAACTTTTACTCTGCTTTCTCAGTCTGTTTCCTACTGCTGGTTTGAATTTCTTCCAGTTTTCTGTGTAAAACCGAGTTGGAGCTAGTTCCTCCCAATATATATGTATGGAGTTGAGTTTGCAACAGAAAAGAAACTTTGTGTTCCCAACAAGCTAGGTTATGGACGGTTTTCAAACACACTTATCACTGAGAACTGAGCATGTGGAGAGACGTTCGTTCATTGAGCACCAAATGAATGGTTTTCAGGAGATACTTTTACTCTGGGTTCTCAGTCTGTTTCCTAGTGCCGGTTTGACGTTCCTGCAGTTTTCACTATAAAACAGATTTGGAGCTAGTACCTCCCCATATATATGTATGGAGTGGAGTTGGCAACTGAAAAAATACTTTGTGTTCCCAACAAGCTTGGTGAAGGACGGCTTTTACACATACTTATCTCTGAGAACTGAGCATGTGGAGAGACGTTCGTTCATCTATCAGTAAGGGAACGGGTTGTAGGAGTAACTTTTACTCTGGTTTCTCAGTCTGTTTCCTACTGCCGGTTTGAAATTCCTGCAGTTTTCACTGTAAAACCGAGTTGCAGCTTGTACCACCCATATATATGTATGGAGTGGAGTTTGCAACTGAAAAGGAACTTTGCTTTCCCAACAAGGTAGGTGAAGGACGGCTTTCACACACTACTATTTCTCAGAACTGAGCATGTGGAGAGACGTTCGTTCATCTAGCACCAAAGGAACGGGTTGCAGGAGAAACTTTTACACTGGTTTCTCAGTCTGTTTCCAAGTGCCGGTTTGAAGTTCCTGCTCTTTTCACTGTAAAACCGAGTTGGAGCAAGAACCTCCCCATATATATGTATGGAATGGAGTTTGCAACTGAAAAGAAACTTTGTGATCCCAACAAGCTAGGTGAAGGACGGCTTTCACACACACTTATCTCTCAGAACTGAGCATGTGGAGAGACGTTCGTTCATCTAGCACAAAGGGAACGGGTTGCAGGAGGAACTTTAACTCTAGGTTCTCAGTCTGTTTCCTAGAGCCGTTTTGATGTTCCTGCAGTTTTCACTGTAAAACCGAGTTGGAGCTAGAACCTCCCCATATACATGTATGGAGCTCAGTTTGGAACTGAAAAGAAACTTTGTGATCCCAACAAGATATGTGAGGGACGGCTTTCACACACACTTACCTCTCAGAATTGGGCATGTGGAGAGACGTTCGTTCATCTAGCACCAATGGAACGGTTTGCAGGAGAAACTTTTCTCTGGATTCGCAGTCTGTTTGCTAGTGCCGGATTGATGTTCCTGCAGTTTTCACTGTAAAACCGATTTGGAGCTAGAACCTCCCCATATATATGTATGAAGTGGAGTTTGCAACTGAAAAGAAACTTAGATTTCCCAACAAGCTAGGTGAAGGACGGCTTTCAGACACAAATATCTCTGAGAACTGAGCACGTGGAGAGACGTTCGTTCATATAGCACCAAGGAAACGGGATTCAGAAGAAAGTTTACTCTGTTTTCTCAGTCTGTTTCCTAGTGCCTGTTTGAAGTTCCTGCAGTTTTTAGTGTAAAACCGAGTTGGAGCTTGTACCACCTGATATACATGTATGGAGTGTAGTTTGCAACTTAATAGAAACTTTGTGTTCCCAACAAGCTAGGTGAATGAAGGCTTTCACACACACTTACCTCTCAGAATTGGGCATGTGGAGAGACGTTCGTTCATCTAGTACCAAGGGAACGGTTTGCTGGAGAAACTTTTCTCTGGATTCGCAGTCTGTTTGCTAGTGCCGTTTTGATGTTCCTGCAGTTTTCATGTAAACAGAGTTGTAGCTAAAACCTCCCAATATACATGTATGGAGTGGAGTTTGTAACTGAAATGAAACTTTGTGATCCCAACAAGCTAGGTGAAGGACGGCTTTCACCCACACTTATCTTTAAGAACTGAGCATGGGGAGAGAAGTTCGTTCACCTAGCACCAAGGGAACGGGTTGCAGGAGAAAGTTTTACTCTGGATTCTCAGTCTGTTTTCCAGTGCCGGTTTGAAGTTCCTGCAGTTTTCAGTGTAAGTTCAATTTGGAGCTAGTACCTCCCCATATATATTCATGGAGGGGAGTTTGCAAAAGAAAAGAAACTTTGTTTTCCCAACAAGCTATGTTAAGGACGGCTTTCACACACATTTATCTCCGAGAACTGCGCATGTGGAGAGACGTTCGTTCATAAAGCACCAAAGGAACGGGATTCAGAAGAAACTTTACTCTGTTTTCTCAGTCTGTTTCCTAGTGCCGGTTTGAAGTTCCTGCTGTTTTCACTGTAAAACCGAGTTGGAGCTAGAACCTCCCCATATATATTTATGGAATGGAGTTTGCAGCTGAAAAGAAACTTTTTGATCCCTACAATCTAGGTGAAGGACGGCTTTCACAAACACTTATCTCTCAGAACGGAGTATGTGGAGAGACGTTCGTTCATATAGCAACAAGGGAACTGGATTCAGAAGAAACTTTTACTCTGGGTTCTCATTCTGTTTCCTAGTGCCAGTTTGAATTTCCTGCATTTTTTAGTGTAAAACCGAGTTGGAGCTTGTACCTCCCCATATATATGTATGGAATTGAGTTTGCAAGTGAAAAGTAACTTTGTGTTCCCAACAAGCTAGGTGAAGGAAGGCTTTCACACACACTTATATCTCAGAATTCAGCATGCAGAGAGACCTTCGTTCATTTAGTACCAAGGGAACGGGTTGCAGGAGAACCTTTTACTCTGGTTTCTCAGTCTGTTTCCAAGTGCCGGTTTGAAGTTCCTGCAGTTTTCACCGTAAAACCGAGTTTGAGCCAGTATCTACCCATATATATCCATGGATTGGAGTTTGCAACTGAAAAGAAACATTGTGTTCCCAACAAGAAATGTTAAGGACGGCTTTCACACACACTTATCTCTCAGAACTGAGCATGTGGAGAGACGTTCGTTCATCTAGCACCAAGGGAACGGGTTGCAGGAGGAACTTTTACTCTAGTTTCTCAGTCGGTTTCCTAGTGCCGGTTTGAAGTTCCTGCTGTTTTCACTGCAAAACCGAGTTGGAGCTAGAACATCCCCATATATATGTATGGACTGGATTTTACAACTGTAAAGAAACTTTGTGTTCCCAACAAGCTAGTTGAATGATGGCTTTCACACACACTTATCTCTCAGAACTGAGCATGTGGAGAGAATTTCGTTCATCTAGCACCAAGGGAACAGGTTGCAGGAGATAGTATTACTCTGGATTCTCAGTCTGTTTCCTAGTGCCAGTTTGAAGTTCCTGCAGTATTCACTGTAAATCCGAGTTGGAGCTTGTACCACCCATATATATGTATGGAGTGGAGTTTGCAACTGAATAGAAACTTTGTGTTCCCAACAAGCTAGGTGAAGGAAGGCTTTCAAACACACTTATCTCTCAGAACTCAGAATGTAGAGAGACGTTCGTTCATTTAGCACCAAGGGAACGGGTTGTAGGAGAAACTTTTACTCTGATTTCTCGGTCTGATTCCAGTGCCGGTTTTAAGTTCCTGCAGTTTTCACTGTAAAACAAAGTTGGAACTAGTACCTCCAAATATATATATGTATGGAGTGGTGGTTGCAACTGAAAAGGAACTTTGCTTTCCCAACAAGGTAGGTGAAGGACGGCTTTCACACACTACTATCTCTCAGGACTGAGCATGTGGAGAGACGTTCATTCATCTAGCACCGAAGGAACGGGTTGCAGGAGAAACTTTTTCTCTGGTTTCTCAGTCTGTTTCCAAGTGCCGGTTTCAAGTTCCTGCTCTTTTCACTGTAAAACCGAGTTGGAGCTTGAACCTCCCCATATATATGTATGGAATGGAGTTTGCAATTGAAAAGAAACTTTGTGATCCCAACATGGTAGTTGAAGGACGGCTTTCACACACACTAATCTCTCAGAACTGAGCATGTGGAGAGACTTTCGTTCATATAGCAACAAGGGATCCGGATTCAGAAGTAACTTTTACTCTGGTTTCTCTGTCTGTTTCCTACTGCCGGTTTGAATTTCCTGCAGTTTTCACTGTAAAACCGAGTTGGAGCTTGTACCACCCATATATATTTATGGAGTGGAGTTTGCAACTGAATAGAAACTTTGTGTTCCCAACAAGCTAGCTGAAGGAAGGCTTTCACACACACTTATCTCTCAGAACTCAGAATGTAGAGAGACGTTCGTTCATTTAGCACCAAGGGAACGGATTGTAGGAGAAACTTTTACTCTGATTTCTCGGTCTGTTTCCAGTGCCGGTTTTAAGTTCCTGCAATTTTCACTGTAAAACCGAGTTGGAGCTTGTACCACCCATATATATGTATGGAGTGGAGTTTGCAACTGAAAAGAAACTTTGCTTTCCCAAAACGCTTGGTGAAGGTCGGCTTTCACACACACTTACCTCTCAGAATTGGGCATGTGGAGAGACGTTCGTTCATCTAGTACCAAGGGAAATGTTTGCAGGGGAAACTTTTCTCTGGATTCGCAGTCTGTTTGCTAGTGCCGGTTTGATGTTCCTGCAGTTTTCACTGTAAAACCGAATTGTAACTAAAACCTCCACATATACATGTATGGGGTGGAGTTTGCAACTGAAAAGAAACTTTGTGATCCCAACAAGCTGGATGAAGGACGGCTTTCACCCACACTATCTCTGAGAACTGAGCATGTGGAGAGATGTTCGTTCATCTAGCACCAAGGGAACGGGTTGCAGGAGAAAGTTTTACTCTGGATTTTCAGTCTGTTTCCTAGTGCCGGTTTGAAGTTCCTGCAGTTTTCACTGTAAAACCGAGTTGGAGTTTGTAACTCCCATATATATGTAAGGAGTGGAATTTGTAACTGAAAAGAAACTTTGTGATCCCAACAATCTAGGAGAAGGACGGCTTTCAGAGACAGTTATCTCTCAGAACGGAGCATGTGGAGAGACTTTCGTTCATGTAGCACCAAGGGAACGGGATGCAGGAGAAAATTTCACTCTGGTTTCTCATTCTGTTTCCTAGTGCCGGTTTGAAGTTCCTGCAGTTTTCACTGTAAAACCGTGTTGGAGGTACAACCTCCCAATATATATGTATGGAGTGGAGTTTGCAACTGAAAAGAAACTTTTTTTCCCAACAAGGTTGCTGAAGGACGGCTTTCACACACACTTATCTCTCAGAACTGAGCATGTGGAGAGACGTTCGTTCATCTAGCACCAAGGGAACGGGTTGCAGGAGGAACTTTTACCCTAGTTTCTCAATCTGTTTCCAAGTGCCGGTTTGAAGTTCCTGCTGTTTTCACTGTAAAACCGAGTTGGAGCTTGAACCTCCCCATATATATGTATGGAATGGAGTTTGAAACTGAAAAGAAACTTTGTGATTCCAAAAAGCTAGGTGAAGGACGGCTTTCACCCACACTTATCTTTAAGAACTGAGCATGGGTAGAGAAATTCGTTCATCTAGCACCAAGGGAACGGGGTGCAGGGGAAAGTTTTACTCTGGATTCACAGTCTGTTTTCTAGTGCCGGTTTGAAGTTCCTGCAGTTTTCACTGTAAGATCAAGTTGGAGCTAGTACCTCCCCATGTATATTCATGGAGGGGAGTTTGCATAAGAAAAGAAATTTTGTGTTCCCAACAAGCTATTTTAAGGACGGCTTTCACACACATTTATCACTGAGAACTGCGCATGTGGAGAGACGTTCGTTCATATAGCACCAGGGGAACGGGATTCAGAAGAAACTTACTCTGGTTTCTCAGTCTGTTTCCTAGTGCCGGTTTGAAGTTCCTGCAGTTTTCACCGTAAAACCGAGTTTGAGCTAGTATCTACCCATATATATTCATGGAGTGGAGTTTGCAACTGAAAAGAATCATTGTTTTCCCAACAAGACAGGTGAGGGACGGCTTTCACACACACTTATCTCTCAGAACTGAGCATGTGGAGAGACGTTCGTTCATCTAGCACAAAGGGAACGGGTTGCAGATAATTTTACTCTGGTTTCTCAGTCTGTTCCCTAGTGCCGGTGTGAAGTTCCTGCTCTTTTCACTGTAAAACGGAGTTGGAGCTAGAACATCCCCATATATATGTATGGAATGGAGTTTGCGACTGAAAAGAAAGTTTGTGATCCCAACAAGCTTGGTGAAGGACGGCTTTCACACACACTTATCTCTCAGATCTGAGCATGTGGAGAGACGTTCGTTCATATAGCAACAAGGGAACCGGATTAAGATGAAACTTTTACTCTGCTTTCTCAGTCTGTTTCCTACTGCTGGTTTGAATTTCTTCCAGTTTTCTGTGTAAAACCGAGTTGGAGCTAGTTCCTCCCAATATATATGTATGGAGTTGAGTTTGCAACAGAAAAGAAACTTTGTGTTCCCAACAAGCTAGGTTGTGGACGGTTTTCAAACACACTTATCACTGAGAACTGAGCATGTGGAGAGACGTTCGTTCATTGAGCACCAAATGAATGGTTTTCAGGAGATACTTTTACTCTGGGTTCTCAGTCTGTTTCCTAGTGCCAGTTTGAAGTTCCTGCAGTTTTCACTATAAAACAGATTTGGAGCTAGTACCTCCCCATATATATGTATGGAGTGGAGTTGGCAACTGAAAAAATACTTTGTGTTCCCAACAAGCTTGGTGAAGGACGGCTTTCACACACAATTATCTCTCAGAACTGAGCATGGGAAGAGACGTTCGTTCATCTAGCACAAAGGGAACGGGTTGCAGGAGGAACTTTAACTCTAGATTCTCAGTCTGTTTCCTAGAGCCGTTTTGATGTTCCTGCAGTTTTCACTGTAAAACCGAGTTGGAGCTAGAATCTCCCCATATACATGTATGGAACTCAGTTTGCAACTGAAAAGAAACTTTGTGATCCCAACAAGCTATGTGAGGGACGGCTTTCACACACACTTACCTCTCACAATTGGGCATGTGGAGAGACGTTCGTTCATCTAGCAACAAGGGAACGGGTTGCAGGATGAACTTTTACTCTAGTTTCTCAGTTTGTTTCCTAGTGCCGTTTTGAATTTCCTGCTGTTTTCACTGTAAAACCGAGTTGGAGCTAGAACCTCCCCATATATATTTATGGAATGGAGTTTGCAGCTGAAAAGAAACTTTGTGTTCCCTACAATCTAGGTGAAGGACGGCTTTCACAAACACTTATCTCTCAGAACGGAGTATGTGGAGAGACGTTCGTTCATATAGCAACAAGGGAACTGGATTCAGAAGAAACATTTACTCTGGGTTCTCATTCTGTTTCCTAGTGCCAGTTTGAATTTCCTGCAGTTTTTAGTGTAAAACCGAGTTGGAGCTTGTACCTCCCCATATATATGTATGGAATTGAGTTTGCAAGTGAAAAGTAACTTTGTGTTCCCAACAAGCTAGGTGAAGGAAGGCTTTCACACACACTTATATCTCAGAACTCAGCATGCAGTGAGACCTTCGTTTATTTAGTACCAAGGGAACGGGTTTTAGGAGAAATTTTTACTGTTATTTCTCTGTCTGTTTCCAAGTGCCGGTTTCAAGTTCCTGCAGTTTTCACTGTAAAACCGAGTTGTAGATAGAACCTCCCCATATACATGAATGGAGTGATGTTTGCAACTGAAAATTATCTTTGTGATCCCAACAAGATAGCTGAAGGACGGCTTTCACCCACACTTATCTCCACAACTTAGCATGTGGAGAGAAGTTCGTTCATCTAGCACCAAGGGAACGTGTTGCAGGAGAACCTTTTACTCTGGTTTCTCAGTCTGTTTCCAAGTGCCGGTTTGAAGTTCCTGCAATTTTCACCGTAAAACCGAGTTTGAGCCAGTATCTACCCATATATATCCATGGATTGGAGTTTGCAACTGAAAAGAAACATTGTGTTCCCAACAAGAAATGTTAAGGACGGCTTTCACACACACTTATCTCTCAGAACTGAGCATGTGGAGAGACGTTCGTTCATCTAGCACCAAGGGAACGGGTTGCAGGAGGAACTTTTACTCTAGTTTCTCAGTCGGTTTCCTAGTGAAGGTTTGAAGTTCCTGCTGTTTTCACTGCAAAACCGAGTTGGAGCTAGAACATCCCCATATATATGTATGGACTGGATTTTACAATTGTAAAGAAACTTTGTGTTCCCAACAAGCTAGGTGAATGATGGCTTTCACACACACTTATCTCTCAGAACTGAGCATATGGAGAGAATTTCGTTCATCTAGCACCAAGGGAACAGGTTGCAGGAGAAAGTTTTACTCTGGATTCTCAGTCTGTTTCCTAGTGCCAGTTTGAAGTTCCTGCAGTATTCACTGTAAAACCGAGTTGGAGCTTGTACCACCCATATATATGTATGGAGTGGAGTTTGCAACTGAATAGAAACTTTGTGTTCCCAACAAGCTAGGTGAAGGAAGGCTTTCAAACACACTTATCTCTCAGAACTCAGAATGTAGAGAGACGTTCGTTCATTTAGCACCAAGGGAACGGGTTGTAGGAGAAACTTTTACTCTGATTTCTCTGGTCTGATTCCAGTTCCAGTTTTAAGTTCCTGCAGTTTTCACTGTAAAACAAAGTTGGAGCTAGTACCTCCAAATATATATATGTATGGAGTGGTGGTTGCAACTGAAAAGGAACTTTGCTTTCCCAACAAGGTAGGTGAAGGACGGCTTTCACACACTACTATTTCTCAGAACTGAGCATGTGGAGAGACGTTCGTTCATCTAGCACCAAAGGAACGGGTTGCAGGAGAAACTTTTACACTGGTTTCTCAGTCTGTTTCCAAGTGCCGGTTTGAAGTTCCTGCTCTTTTCACTGTAAAACCGAGTTGGAGCAAGAACCTCCCCATATATATGTATGGAATGGAGTTTGCAACTGAAAAGAAACTTTGTGATCCCAACAAGCTAGGTGAAGGACGGCTTTCACACACACTTATCTCTCAGAACTGAGCATGTGGAGAGACGTTCGTTCATCTAGCACAAAGGGAACGGGTTGCAGGAGGAACTTTAACTCTAGGTTCTCAGTCTGTTTCCTAGAGCCGTTTTGATGTTCCTGCAGTTTTCACTGTAAAACCGAGTTGGAGCTAGAACCTCCCCATATACATGTATGGAGCTCAGTTTGGAACTGAAAAGAAACTTTGTGATCCCAACAAGATATGTGAGGGACGGCTTTCACACACACTTACCTCTCAGAATTGGGCATGTGGAGAGACGTTCGTTCATCTAGCACCAATGGAACGGTTTGCAGGAGAAACTTTTCTCTGGATTCGCAGTCTGTTTGCTAGTGCCGGATTGATGTTCCTGCAGTTTTCACTGTAAAACCGATTTGGAGCTAGAACCTCCCCATATATATGTATGAAGTGGAGTTTGCAACTGAAAAGAAACTTAGATTTCCCAACAAGCTAGGTGAAGGACGGCTTTCAGACACAAATATCTCTGAGAACTGAGCACGTGGAGAGACGTTCGTTCATATAGCACCAAGGAAACGGGATTCAGAAGAAAGTTTACTCTGTTTTCTCAGTCTGTTTCCTAGTGCCTGTTTGAAGTTCCTGCAGTTTTTAGTGTAAAACCGAGTTGGAGCTTGTACCACCTGATATACATGTATGGAGTGTAGTTTGCAACTTAATAGAAACTTTGTGTTCCCAACAAGCTAGGTGAATGAAGGCTTTCACACACACTTACCTCTCAGAATTGGGCATGTGGAGAGACGTTCGTTCATCTAGTACCAAGGGAACGGTTTGCTGGAGAAACTTTTCTCTGGATTCGCAGTCTGTTTGCTAGTGCCGTTTTGATGTTCCTGCAGTTTTCATGTAAACAGAGTTGTAGCTAAAACCTCCCAATATACATGTATGGAGTGGAGTTTGTAACTGAAATGAAACTTTGTGATCCCAACAAGCTAGGTGAAGGACGGCTTTCACCCACACTTATCTTTAAGAACTGAGCATGGGGAGAGAAGTTCGTTCACCTAGCACCAAGGGAACGGGTTGCAGGAGAAAGTTTTACTCTGGATTCTCAGTCTGTTTTCCAGTGCCGGTTTGAAGTTCCTGCAGTTTTCAGTGTAAGTTCAATTTGGAGCTAGTACCTCCCCATATATATTCATGGAGGGGAGTTTGCAAAAGAAAAGAAACTTTGTTTTCCCAACAAGCTATGTTAAGGACGGCTTTCACACACATTTATCTCCGAGAACTGCGCATGTGGAGAGACGTTCGTTCATAAAGCACCAAAGGAACGGGATTCAGAAGAAACTTTACTCTGTTTTCTCAGTCTGTTTCCTAGTGCCGGTTTGAAGTTCCTGCTGTTTTCACTGTAAAACCGAGTTGGAGCTAGAACCTCCCCATATATATTTATGGAATGGAGTTTGCAGCTGAAAAGAAACTTTTTGATCCCTACAATCTAGGTGAAGGACGGCTTTCACAAACACTTATCTCTCAGAACGGAGTATGTGGAGAGACGTTCGTTCATATAGCAACAAGGGAACTGGATTCAGAAGAAACTTTTACTCTGGGTTCTCATTCTGTTTCCTAGTGCCAGTTTGAATTTCCTGCATTTTTTAGTGTAAAACCGAGTTGGAGCTTGTACCTCCCCATATATATGTATGGAATTGAGTTTGCAAGTGAAAAGTAACTTTGTGTTCCCAACAAGCTAGGTGAAGGAAGGCTTTCACACACACTTATATCTCAGAATTCAGCATGCAGAGAGACCTTCGTTCATTTAGTACCAAGGGAACGGGTTGCAGGAGAACCTTTTACTCTGGTTTCTCAGTCTGTTTCCAAGTGCCGGTTTGAAGTTCCTGCAGTTTTCACCGTAAAACCGAGTTTGAGCCAGTATCTACCCATATATATCCATGGATTGGAGTTTGCAACTGAAAAGAAACATTGTGTTCCCAACAAGAAATGTTAAGGACGGCTTTCACACACACTTATCTCTCAGAACTGAGCATGTGGAGAGACGTTCGTTCATCTAGCACCAAGGGAACGGGTTGCAGGAGGAACTTTTACTCTAGTTTCTCAGTCGGTTTCCTAGTGCCGGTTTGAAGTTCCTGCTGTTTTCACTGCAAAACCGAGTTGGAGCTAGAACATCCCCATATATATGTATGGACTGGATTTTACAACTGTAAAGAAACTTTGTGTTCCCAACAAGCTAGTTGAATGATGGCTTTCACACACACTTATCTCTCAGAACTGAGCATGTGGAGAGAATTTCGTTCATCTAGCACCAAGGGAACAGGTTGCAGGAGAAAGTATTACTCTGGATTCTCAGTCTGTTTCCTAGTGCCAGTTTGAAGTTCCTGCAGTATTCACTGTAAATCCGAGTTGGAGCTTGTACCACCCATATATATGTATGGAGTGGAGTTTGCAACTGAATAGAAACTTTGTGTTCCCAACAAGCTAGGTGAAGGAAGGCTTTCAAACACACTTATCTCTCAGAACTCAGAATGTAGAGAGACGTTCGTTCATTTAGCACCAAGGGAACGGGTTGTAGGAGAAACTTTTACTCTGATTTCTCGGTCTGATTCCAGTGCCGGTTTTAAGTTCCTGCAGTTTTCACTGTAAAACAAAGTTGGAACTAGTACCTCCAAATATATATATGTATGGAGTGGTGGTTGCAACTGAAAAGGAACTTTGCTTTCCCAACAAGGTAGGTGAAGGACGGCTTTCACACACTACTATCTCTCAGGACTGAGCATGGGGAGAGACGTTCGTTCATCTAGCACCGAAGGAACGGGTTGCAGGAGAAACTTTTTCTCTGGTTTCTCAGTCTGTTTCCAAGTGCCGGTTTCAAGTTCCTGCTCTTTTCACTGTAAAACCGAGTTGGAGCTTGAACCTCCCCATATATATGTATGGAATGGAGTTTGCAATTGAAAAGAAACTTTGTGATCCCAACATGGTAGTTGAAGGACGGCTTTCACACACACTAATCTCTCAGAACTGAGCATGTGGAGAGACTTTCGTTCATATAGCAACAAGGGATCCGGATTCAGAAGTAACTTTTACTCTGGTTTCTCTGTCTGTTTCCTACTGCCGGTTTGAATTTCCTGCAGTTTTCACTGTAAAACCGAGTTGGAGCTTGTACCACCCATATATATTTATGGAGTGGAGTTTGCAACTGAATAGAAACTTTGTGTTCCCAACAAGCTAGCTGAAGGAAGGCTTTCACACACACTTATCTCTCAGAACTCAGAATGTAGAGAGACGTTCGTTCATTTAGCACCAAGGGAACGGATTGTAGGAGAAACTTTTACTCTGATTTCTCGGTCTGTTTCCAGTGCCGGTTTTAAGTTCCTGCAATTTTCACTGTAAAACCGAGTTGGAGCTTGTACCACCCATATATATGTATGGAGTGGAGTTTGCAACTGAAAAGAAACTTTGCTTTCCCAAAACGCTTGGTGAAGGTCGGCTTTCACACACACTTACCTCTCAGAATTGGGCATGTGGAGAGACGTTCGTTCATCTAGTACCAAGGGAAAGGTTTGCTGGAGAAACTTTTCTCTAGATTCGCAGTCTGTTTGCTAGTGCCGGTTTGATGTTCCTGCAGTTTTCACTGTAAACAGAGTTGTAGCTAAAACCTCCCAATATATATTTATGGAATGGAGTTTGTAGCTGAAATGAAACTTTGTTTTCCCAACAAGTTATGTGAAGGACGGCTTTCACACACACTTATCTCTCAGAGGTGAGAATGTGAAGGGACGTTCGTTCATCTAGTACCAAGGGAAATGTTTGCAGGGGAAACTTTTCTCTGGATTCGCAGTCTGTTTGCTAGTGCCGGTTTGATGTTCCTGCAGTTTTCACTGTAAAACCGAATTGTAACTAAAACCTCCACATATACATGTATGGGGTGGAGTTTGCAACTGAAAAGAAACTTTGTGATCCCAACAAGCTGGATGAAGGACGGCTTTCACCCACACTATCTCTGAGAACTGAGCATGTGGAGAGATGTTCGTTCATCTAGCACCAAGGGAACGGGTTGCAGGAGAAAGTTTTACTCTGGATTTTCAGTCTGTTTCCTAGTGCCGGTTTGAAGTTCCTGCAGTTTTCACTGTAAAACCGAGTTGGAGTTTGTAACTCCCATATATATGTAAGGAGTGGAATTTGTAACTGAAAAGAAACTTTGTGATCCCAACAATCTAGGAGAAGGACGGCTTTCAGAGACAGTTATCTCTCAGAACGGAGCATGTGGAGAGACTTTCGTTCATGTAGCACCAAGGGAACGGGATGCAGGAGAAAATTTCACTCTGGTTTCTCATTCTGTTTCCTAGTGCCGGTTTGAAGTTCCTGCAGTTTTCACTGTAAAACCGTGTTGGAGGTACAACCTCCCAATATATATGTATGGAGTGGAGTTTGCAACTGAAAAGAAACTTTTTTTCCCAACAAGGTTGCTGAAGGACGGCTTTCACACACACTTATCTCTCAGAACTGAGCATGTGGAGAGACGTTCGTTCATCTAGCACCAAGGGAACGGGTTGCAGGAGGAACTTTTACCCTAGTTTCTCAATCTGTTTCCAAGTGCCGGTTTGAAGTTCCTGCTGTTTTCACTGTAAAACCGAGTTGGAGCTTGAACCTCCCCATATATATGTATGGAATGGAGTTTGAAACTGAAAAGAAACTTTGTGATTCCAAAAAGCTAGGTGAAGGACGGCTTTCACCCACACTTATCTTTAAGAACTGAGCATGGGTAGAGAAATTCGTTCATCTAGCACCAAGGGAACGGGGTGCAGGGGAAAGTTTTACTCTGGATTCACAGTCTGTTTTCTAGTGCCGGTTTGAAGTTCCTGCAGTTTTCACTGTAAGATCAAGTTGGAGCTAGTACCTCCCCATGTATATTCATGGAGGGGAGTTTGCAAAAGAAAAGAAATTTTGTGTTCCCAACAAGCTATTTTAAGGACGGCTTTCACACACATTTATCACTGAGAACTGCGCATGTGGAGAGACGTTCGTTCATATAGCACCAGGGGAACGGGATTCAGAAGAAACTTACTCTGGTTTCTCAGTCTGTTTCCTAGTGCCGGTTTGAAGTTCCTGCAGTTTTCACCGTAAAACCGAGTTTGAGCTAGTATCTACCCATATATATTCATGGAGTGGAGTTTGCAACTGAAAAGAATCATTGTTTTCCCAACAAGACAGGTGAGGGACGGCTTTCACACACACTTATCTCTCAGAACTGAGCATGTGGAGAGACGTTCGTTCATCTAGCACAAAGGGAACGGGTTGCAGATAATTTTACTCTGGTTTCTCAGTCTGTTCCCTAGTGCCGGTGTGAAGTTCCTGCTCTTTTCACTGTAAAACGGAGTTGGAGCTAGAACATCCCCATATATATGTATGGAATGGAGTTTGCGACTGAAAAGAAAGTTTGTGATCCCAACAAGCTTGGTGAAGGACGGCTTTCACACACACTTATCTCTCAGATCTGAGCATGTGGAGAGACGTTCGTTCATATAGCAACAAGGGAACCGGATTAAGATGAAACTTTTACTCTGCTTTCTCAGTCTGTTTCCTACTGCTGGTTTGAATTTCTTCCAGTTTTCTGTGTAAAACCGAGTTGGAGCTAGTTCCTCCCAATATATATGTATGGAGTTGAGTTTGCAACAGAAAAGAAACTTTGTGTTCCCAACAAGCTAGGTTGTGGACGGTTTTCAAACACACTTATCACTGAGAACTGAGCATGTGGAGAGACGTTCGTTCATTGAGCACCAAATGAATGGTTTTCAGGAGATACTTTTACTCTGGGTTCTCAGTCTGTTTCCTAGTGCCAGTTTGAAGTTCCTGCAGTTTTCACTATAAAACAGATTTGGAGCTAGTACCTCCCCATATATATGTATGGAGTGGAGTTGGCAACTGAAAAAATACTTTGTGTTCCCAACAAGCTTGGTGAAGGACGGCTTTCACACACAATTATCTCTCAGAACTGAGCATGGGAAGAGACGTTCGTTCATCTAGCACAAAGGGAACGGGTTGCAGGAGGAACTTTAACTCTAGATTCTCAGTCTGTTTCCTAGAGCCGTTTTGATGTTCCTGCAGTTTTCACTGTAAAACCGAGTTGGAGCTAGAATCTCCCCATATACATGTATGGAACTCAGTTTGCAACTGAAAAGAAACTTTGTGATCCCAACAAGCTATGTGAGGGACGGCTTTCACACACACTTACCTCTCACAATTGGGCATGTGGAGAGACGTTCGTTCATCTAGCAACAAGGGAACGGGTTGCAGGATGAACTTTTACTCTAGTTTCTCAGTTTGTTTCCTAGTGCCGTTTTGAATTTCCTGCTGTTTTCACTGTAAAACCGAGTTGGAGCTAGAACCTCCCCATATATATTTATGGAATGGAGTTTGCAGCTGAAAAGAAACTTTGTGATCCCTACAATCTAGGTGAAGGACGGCTTTCACAAACACTTATCTCTCAGAACGGAGTATGTGGAGAGACGTTCGTTCATATAGCAACAAGGGAACTGGATTCAGAAGAAACATTTACTCTGGGTTCTCATTCTGTTTCCTAGTGCCAGTTTGAATTTCCTGCAGTTTTTAGTGTAAAACCGAGTTGGAGCTTGTACCTCCCCATATATATGTATGGAATTGAGTTTGCAAGTGAAAAGTAACTTTGTGTTCCCAACAAGCTAGGTGAAGGAAGGCTTTCACACACACTTATATCTCAGAACTCAGCATGCAGTGAGACCTTCGTTTATTTAGTACCAAGGGAACGGGTTTTAGGAGAAATTTTTACTGTTATTTCTCTGTCTGTTTCCAAGTGCCGGTTTCAAGTTCCTGCAGTTTTCACTGTAAAACCGAGTTGTAGATAGAACCTCCCCATATACATGAATGGAGTGATGTTTGCAACTGAAAATTATCTTTGTGATCCCAACAAGATAGCTGAAGGACGGCTTTCACCCACACTTATCTCCACAACTTAGCATGTGGAGAGAAGTTCGTTCATCTAGCACCAAGGGAACGTGTTGCAGGAGAACCTTTTACTCTGGTTTCTCAGTCTGTTTCCAAGTGCCGGTTTGAAGTTCCTGCAATTTTCACCGTAAAACCGAGTTTGAGCCAGTATCTACCCATATATATCCATGGATTGGAGTTTGCAACTGAAAAGAAACATTGTGTTCCCAACAAGAAATGTTAAGGACGGCTTTCACACACACTTATCTCTCAGAACTGAGCATGTGGAGAGACGTTCGTTCATCTAGCACCAAGGGAACGGGTTGCAGGAGGAACTTTTACTCTAGTTTCTCAGTCGGTTTCCTAGTGAAGGTTTGAAGTTCCTGCTGTTTTCACTGCAAAACCGAGTTGGAGCTAGAACATCCCCATATATATGTATGGACTGGATTTTACAATTGTAAAGAAACTTTGTGTTCCCAACAAGCTAGGTGAATGATGGCTTTCACACACACTTATCTCTCAGAACTGAGCATATGGAGAGAATTTCGTTCATCTAGCACCAAGGGAACAGGTTGCAGGAGAAAGTTTTACTCTGGATTCTCAGTCTGTTTCCTAGTGCCAGTTTGAAGTTCCTGCAGTATTCACTGTAAAACCGAGTTGGAGCTTGTACCACCCATATATATGTATGGAGTGGAGTTTGCAACTGAATAGAAACTTTGTGTTCCCAACAAGCTAGGTGAAGGAAGGCTTTCAAACACACTTATCTCTCAGAACTCAGAATGTAGAGAGACGTTCGTTCATTTAGCACCAAGGGAACGGGTTGTAGGAGAAACTTTTACTCTGATTTCTCTGGTCTGATTCCAGTTCCAGTTTTAAGTTCCTGCAGTTTTCACTGTAAAACAAAGTTGGAGCTAGTACCTCCAAATATATATATGTATGGAGTGGTGGTTGCAACTGAAAAGGAACTTTGCTTTCCCAACAAGGTAGGTGAAGGACGGCTTTCACACACTACTATTTCTCAGAACTGAGCATGTGGAGAGACGTTCGTTCATCTAGCACCAAAGGAACGGGTTGCAGGAGAAACTTTTACACTGGTTTCTCAGTCTGTTTCCAAGTGCCGGTTTGAAGTTCCTGCTCTTTTCACTGTAAAACCGAGTTGGAGCAAGAACCTCCCCATATATATGTATGGAATGGAGTTTGCAACTGAAAAGAAACTTTGTGATCCCAACAAGCTAGGTGAAGGACGGCTTTCACACACACTTATCTCTCAGAACTGAGCATGTGGAGAGACGTTCGTTCATCTAGCACAAAGGGAACGGGTTGCAGGAGGAACTTTAACTCTAGGTTCTCAGTCTGTTTCCTAGAGCCGTTTTGATGTTCCTGCAGTTTTCACTGTAAAACCGAGTTGGAGCTAGAACCTCCCCATATACATGTATGGAGCTCAGTTTGGAACTGAAAAGAAACTTTGTGATCCCAACAAGATATGTGAGGGACGGCTTTCACACACACTTACCTCTCAGAATTGGGCATGTGGAGAGACGTTCGTTCATCTAGCACCAATGGAACGGTTTGCAGGAGAAACTTTTCTCTGGATTCGCAGTCTGTTTGCTAGTGCCGGATTGATGTTCCTGCAGTTTTCACTGTAAAACCGATTTGGAGCTAGAACCTCCCCATATATATGTATGAAGTGGAGTTTGCAACTGAAAAGAAACTTAGATTTCCCAACAAGCTAGGTGAAGGACGGCTTTCAGACACAAATATCTCTGAGAACTGAGCACGTGGAGAGACGTTCGTTCATATAGCACCAAGGAAACGGGATTCAGAAGAAAGTTTACTCTGTTTTCTCAGTCTGTTTCCTAGTGCCTGTTTGAAGTTCCTGCAGTTTTTAGTGTAAAACCGAGTTGGAGCTTGTACCACCTGATATACATGTATGGAGTGTAGTTTGCAACTTAATAGAAACTTTGTGTTCCCAACAAGCTAGGTGAATGAAGGCTTTCACACACACTTATCTCTCAGAACTCAGAATGTAGAGAGACGTTCGTTCATTTAGCACCAAGGGAACAGGTTGTAGGAGAAACTTTTACTCTGATTTCTCGGTCTGTTTCCAGTGCCGGTTTTAAGTTCCTGCAATTTTCAGTGTAAAACAGAGTTGGAGCTTGTACCACCCATATATATGTATGGGGTGGAGTTTGCAACTGAAAAGAAACTTTGCTTTCCCAAAAAGCTTGGTGAAGGACGGCTTTCACACACACTTACCTCTCAGAATTGGGCATGTGGAGAGACGTTCGTTCATCTAATACCAAGGGAACGGTTTGCTGGAGAAACTTTTCTCAGGATTCGCAGTCTGTTTTCTATTGCCGGTTTGACGTTCCTGCAGTTTACACTGTAAGATCAAGTTGGAGCTAGTACCTCCCTATGTATATTCATGGAGGGGAGTTTGCAAAAGAAAAGAAATTTTGTGTTCCCAACAAGCTATGTTAAGGACGGCTTTCACACACATTTATCACTGAGAACTGCGCATGTGGAGAGACGTTCGTTCATATAGCACCAAGGGAACGGCATTCAGAAGAAACTTTACTCTGGTTTCTCAGTCTGTTTCCTAGTGCCGGTTTGAAGTTCCTGCAGTTTTCACAGTAAAACCGAGTTTGAGCTAGAATCTACCCATATATATTCATGGAGTGGAGTTTGCAACTGAAAAGAATCATTGTGTTCCCAACAATACAGGTGAGGGACGGCTTTCACACACACTTATCTCTCAGAACTGAGCATGTGGATAGACGTTCGTTCATCTAGCACTAAGGGAACGGGTTGCAGATAATTTTACTCTGGTTTCTCAGTCTGTTTCCTAGTGCCGGTGTGAAGTTCCTGCTCTTTTCACTGTAAAACGGAGTTGGAGCTAGAACCTCCCCATATATATGTATGGAATGGAGTTTGCAACTGAAATAAATTTTGTGATCCCAACAAGCTTGGTGAAGGACAGCTTTCACACACACTTATCTCTCAGAACTGAGCATGTGGAGAGACGTTCGTTCATATAGCAACAAGGGAACCGTATTAAGATGAAACTTTTACCCTGCTTTCTCAGTCTGTTTCCTACTGCTAGTTTGAATTTCTTCCAGTTTTCTCTGTAAAACCGATTTGGAGCTAGATCCTCCCAATATATATGTATGGAGTTGAGTTTGCAACAGAAAAGAAACTTTGTGTTCCCAACAAGCTAGGTTATGGACGGTTTTCAAACACACTTATCACTGAGAACCGAGCATGTGGAGAGACTTTCGTTCATTGAGCACCAAGGGAATGGTTTTCAGGAGATACTTTTAGTCTGGTTGCTCAGTCTGTTTCCTAGTGCCGGTTTTAAGTCCATGCAGTTTTCACTGTAAAACAGATTTGGAGCTAGTACCTCCCCATATATATATGTATGCCGCTGGGTTTGCAACTGAAAAGAAACTTGGTGTTCCCAAGAAGCTAGGTGAAGGACGGCTTTCACACACACTTATCTCTCAGAACTGAGCATGTGGAGAGATGATCGTTCATCTAGCACAAAGGAACGGGATGCAAGAGAAACTTTAACTCTGGTTTCTCAGTCTGTTTCCTAGTGCTGGTTTGAAGTTCCTGCATTTTTCAGTATAAAACAGAGTTGGAGGTAGTACCTCCCCATATATATATGTATGGAGTGGTGGTTGCAACTGAAAAGGAACTTTGCTTTCCCAACAAGGTAGTTGAAGGACGGCTTTCACACACTACTATCTCTCTGAACTGAGCATGTGGAGAGACGTTCGTTCATCTAGCACCAAGGGAACGGGTTGCAGGAGAAACTTTCACTCTGGTTTCTCAGTCTGTTTCCTAGTGCCGGTTTGAAGTTCCTGCTCTTTTCACTGTAGAATCGAGTTGGAGCTTGAACCTCCCCATATATATGTACGGAATGGAGTTTGCAATTGAACAGAAACTTTGTGATCCCAACATGGTAGTTGTAGGTCGGCTTTCACACACACTAATTTCTCAGAACCGAGCATGTGGAGAGACTATCGTTCATATAGCAACAAGGGAACCGGATTCAGAAGAAACTTTTACTCTGGTTTCTCTGTCTGTTTCCTACTGCCTGTTTGAATTTCCTGCAGTTTTCACTGTAAAACCGAGTTGGAATTTGTACCTTCCCTTATATATGTACAAAGTGCAGTTTGCTACTGAAAAGAAAATTTGCTTTCCCAACAAGCTAGGTGAAGGACGGCTTTCACACACACACATCTCTCAGAACTGAGCATGTGGAGAGATGTTAGTTCATCTAGCACCCAGAGAACGGGTTTCAGGAGAAACTTTTACTCTGGTTTCTCAGTCTGCTTCCTTGTGCCGGTTTGAAGTTCCTGTAGTTGTCACAGTAAATCCAAGTTGGAGCTAGTACCTCCCCGTATGTATGTATGGAGTGGATTTTGCAACTGAAAAGAAACTTTGTGTTCCCAACAAGCTAGGTGAATTAAGGCTTTCACACACACTTATATCTCAGAACTCAGCATGTAGAGAGAGCTTCGTTCATTTAGTACCAAGGGAACCGGTTGTAGGAGAAATATTTACTCTTATTTCTCGGTCTGTTTCCAAGTGCATGTTTTAAGTTCCTGCAGTTTTCACTGTAAAACCGAGTTGTAGATAGAACCTCCAAATATACATGAATGGAGTGGAGTGTGCAACTGAAAAGAAACTTTGTGATCCCAACAAGCTAGGTGAAGGACGGCTTTCACCCACACTTATCTCTGAGAACTGAGGATGTGGAGAGAAATTCCTTCATTTAGCACCAAGGGAAGGGTTGCATGAGAAACTTTTACTCTGGTTTCTCAGTCTGTTTCCTAGTGCCGGTTTGAAATTCTTTCAGTTTTCACTGTAAAATCGAGTTGTAGATAGAACCTCCCCATACACATGAATGAAGTGGAGTTTGCAACTGAAAAGAATCTTTGTGATCCCAACAATCTAGGTGAAGGACGGCTTTCACCCACACTTATCTCTGAGAACTGAGCATGTGCAGAGAAGTTCGTTCATCTAGCACCAAGGGAACGTGCTGCAGGAGGATCTTTTACTCTGGTTTCTCAGTCTGTTCCTTGTGCTGGTTTGAAGTTCTTGTAGTTGTCATAGTAAAACCGAGTTGGAGCTAGTACCTCACCATATATATGTATGGAGCTGAGTTTGCAACTGAAAAGAAACTTTCTGTTCCCAACAAGCTAGGTGAAGGAAGGTTTTCACTCCCACTTATTTCTCAGAACTGAGCAAGTGTAGAGACGTTCGTTCATCTTGCACCAAGGGATTGGTTTGCAGGATAAACTTTCACTGTGTGTTCTCTGTCTGTTTCCTAGTGCCGGTTTGAAGTTCCTGCAGTTTTCACCGTAAAACAGAATTTGAGCCAGTATCTACCCATATATATTCATGGATTGGGGTTTGAAACTTAAAAGAAACATTGTGTTCGCAACACAATATGTGAAGGACGGCTTTCACACACACTTATCTCTCAGATCTGAGCATGTGGAGAGACGTTCGTTCATTTAGCACCAAGGGAACATGTTGTAGGAGAAACTTTTACTCTTATTTCTCGGTCTGTTTCCAGTGCCGGTTTTAAGTTCCTGCAATTTTCACTGTAAAACCGAGTTGGAGCTTGTACCACCCATATATATGTATGGAGTGGAGTTTGCAACTTAAAAGGAACTTTGCTTTCCCAAAAAGCTTGGTGAAGGACGGCTTTCACACACACTTACCTCTCAGAATTGTGCATGTGGAGAGACGTTCGTTCATCTAGTACCAAGGGAACGGTTTGCTGGAGAAACTTTTCTCTGGATTCGCAGTCTGTTTTCCAGTGCCGGTTTGAAGTTCCTGCAGTTTTCACTGTAAACAGAGTTGTAGCTAAAACCTCCCAATATACATGTATGGAGTGGAGTTTGTAACTGAAATGAAACTTTGTGATCCCAACAATGTAGGTGAAGGAAGGCTTTCACCCACACTTATCTTTAAGAACTGAACATGGGGAGAGTAGTTCGTTCATCTAGCACCAAGGGAACGGGTTGCAGGAGAAAGTTTTACTCTGGATTCTCAGTCTGTTTCCTAGTGCCGGTTTGAAGTTCCTGTAGTTGTCACAGTAAAACCGAGTTGGAGCTAGAACCTCCCCATATATATGTATGGAGTTGAGTTTGCAACAGAAAACAAACTTTGTGTTCCCAACATGCTAGGTGATGGACGGCTTTCACACACACTTATCTCTCAGAACTGAGCATGTGGAGAGACATTTGTTCATATAGCACCAAGGGAACTGGATTCAGAAGAAACTTTACTGTGGTTTCTCAGTCTGTTTCCTAGTGCCAGTTTGAAGTTCCTGCAGTTTTTACCGTAAAACCGAGATGGAGCTAGACCTCCCCACATATATGTATGGAATGGAGTTTTCAACTGAAAGAAAACTTTGTGTTCCCAACAAGCAAGGTGAAGGAAGGCTTTCACACACACTTATATCTCAGAACTCAGCATGTAGAGAGACGTTCGTTCATTTAGTACCAAGGGAACACATTGTAGGAGTAACTTTTTCTCTGAATTCTCGGTCTGTTTCCAAGTGCCTGTTTTAAGTTCCTGCAGTTTTCACTGTAAAACCGAGTTGGATCTAGTACCTCTCCATATATATTTATGGAGTGGTGTTTGCACCTGAAAAGAAACTTTGCTTTCCCAACAAGCTAGGAGAAGGACGGCTTTCACAAACACTTACCTCTCAGAATTGGGCATGTGGAGAGACTTTCGTTCATATAGCACCAAAGGAACGGGATTCAGAAGAAACTTTACTCTGGTTTCTCAGTCTGTTTTCTTGTGCCGGTTTGAAGTTCCTGCAGTTTTCACCGTAAAACCGAGTTTGAGCTAGTATCTACCCATATATATTCATGGAGTGGAGTTTGCAACTGAAAAGAAACATTGTGTTCCCAAGAAGACAGGTGAAGGACGGCTTTCACACACACTTATCTCTGAGAACTGAGTATGTGGAGAGACGTTCGTTCATCTAGCAACAAGGGAACGGGTTGCAGGATGAACTTTTACTCTAGTTTCTCAGTTTGTTTCCTAGTGCCGTTTTGAAGTTCCTGCTGTTTTCACTGTAAAACCGTGTTGGAGCTAGAACCTCCCCATATATATTTATGGAATGGAGTTTGCAGCTGAAAAGAAACTTTGTGATCCCTACAATCTAGGTGAAGGACGGCTTTCACACACACTTATCTCTCAGAACGGAGTATGTGGAGAGACGTTCGTTCATATAGCAACAAGGGAACTGAATTCAGAAGAAACTTTACTCTAGGTTCTCATTCTGTTTCCTAGTGCCAGTTTGAATTTCCTGCAGTTTTTATTGTAAAACCGAGTTGGAGCTTGTACCTCCCCATATATATGTATGGAATTGAGTTTGCAAGTGAAAACTAACTTTGTGTTCCCAACAAGCTAGGTGAAGGAAGGCTTTCACACACACTTATATCTCAGAACTCAGCATGCAAAGAGACCTTCGTTCATTTAGTACCAAGGGAACGGGTTGTAGGAGAAATTTTTACTCTTATTTCTCGGTCTGTTTCCAAGTGCCGGTTTTAAGATCCTGCAGTTTTCACTGTAAAACCGAGTTTTAGATAGAACCTCCCCATATACATGAATGGAGTGGAGTTTGCAACTGAAAATTAACTTTGTGATCCCAACAAGATAGCTGAAGGACGGCTTTCACCCACACTTCTCTCTGAGACCTGAGCATGTGGAGAGAAGTTCGTTCATCTAGCACCATGGGAAACTGTTGCAGGAGAACCTTTTACTCTGGTTTCTCAGTGTGTTTCCAAGTGCCAGTTTGAAGTTCCTGCAGTTTTCACCGTAAAACCGTGTTTGAGCCAGTATCTACCCATATATATCAATGGACTGGAGTTTGCAACTTAAAAGAAACATTGTGTTCCCAACAAGAAATGTTAAGGACGGCTTTCACACACACTTATCTCTCAGAACTGAGCATGTGGAGAGACGTTCGTTCATGAAGCACCAAGGGAACTGGTTGCAGGAGGAACTTTTACTCTAGTTTCTCAGTCGGTTTCCTAGTGCCGTTTTGAAGTTCCTGCTGTTTTCACTTCAAAACCGAGTTGGAGTTAGAACCTACCCATATACATGTATGGAGCTCAGTTTGCAACTGAAAAGAAACTTTGTGATCCCAACAATCTAGGTGAAGTACGGCTTTCACCGACACTTATCTCTCAGAACTGAGCATGTGGAGAGAAATTCGTTCATCTAGCACCAAGGAACAGGTTGCAGGACGAACTTTTACTCTAGTTTCTCAGTCTGTTTCCTAGTGCCGTTTTGATGTTCCTGCAGTTTTCACTGTAAAATCGAGTTGGAGCTTGAACCTCCCCATATACTTGTATGGAGCTCAGTTTGCAACTGAAAAGAATCTTTGTGATCCCAACAAGCTTTGTGAGGGACGGCTTTCACACACACTTACCTCTCAGAATTGGGCATGTGGAGAGACGTTCGTTCATCTAGCACCAATGGAACGGTTTGCAGGAGAAACTTTTCTCTTGATTCGCAGTCTGTTTGCTAGTGCCGGATTGATGTTCCTGCAGTTTTCACTGTAAAACCGAGTTGGAGCTAGAACCTCCCCATATATATGTATGGAGTGGAGTTTGCAACTGAAAAGAAACTTTGATTTCCCAACAAGCTAGGTGAAGGACGGCTTTCAGACACAAATATCTCTGAGAACTGAGCACGTGAAGAGACGTTCGTTCATATAACACCAAGGGAACGGGATTCAGAAGAAAGTTTACTCTGTTTTCTCAGTCTGTTTCCTAGTGCCTGTTTGAAGTTCCTGCAGTTTTTAGTGTAAAACCGAGTTGGAGCTTGTACCTCCTGATATACATGTATGGAGTGTAGTTTGCAACTGAATAGAAACTTTGTGTTCCCAACAAGCTAGCTGAAGGGAGGCTTTCACACACACTTATCTCTCAGATCTCAGAATGTACAGAGACGTTCGTTCATTTAGCACCAAGGGAACAGGTTGTAGGAGAAACTTTTACTCTGATTTCTCGGTCTGTTTCCAGTGCCGGTTTTAAGTTCCTGCAATTTTCACTGTAAAACCGAGTTGGAGCTTGTACCACCCATATATATGTATGGAGTGGAGTTTGCAACTGAAAAGAAACTTTGCTTTCCCAAAAAGCTTGGTGAAGGACGGCTTTCACACACACTTACCTCTCAGAATTGGGCATGTGGAGAGACGTTCGTTCATCTAGTACCAAGGGAACGGTTTGCTAGAGAAACTTTTCTCAGGATTCGCAGTCTGTTTTCTAGTGCCGGTTTGACCTTCCTGCAGTTTTCACTGTAAGATCAAGTTGGAGCTGGTACCTCCCCATGTATATTCATGGAGGGGAGTTTGCAAAAGAAAAGAAATTTTGTGTTCCCAACAAGCTATGTTAAGGACGGCTTTCACACACATTTATCACTGAGAACTGCGCATGTGGAGAGACGTTCGTTCATATAGCACCAAGGGAACGGCATTCAGAAGAAACTTTACTCTGGTTTCTCAGTCTGTTTCCTAGTGCCGGTTTGAAGTTCCTGCAGTTTTCACCGTAAAACCGAGTTTGAGCTAGAATCTACCCATATATATTCACGGAGTGGAGTTTGCAACTGAAAAGAAACAATGTGTTCCCAACAAGACAGGTGAGGGACGGCTTTCACACACACTTATCTCTCAGAACTGAGCATGTGGATAGACGTTCGTTCATCTAGCACAAGGGGAACGGGTTGCAGATAATTTTACTCTGGTTTCTCAGTCTGTTTCCTAGTGCCGGTGTGAAGTTCCTGCTCTTTTCACTGCAAAACGTAGTTGGAGCTAGAACCTCCCCATATATATGTATGGAATGGAGTTTGCAACTGAAATAAAGTTTGTGATCCCAACAAGCTTGGTGAAGGACAGCTTTCACACACACTTATCTCTCAGAACTGAGCATGTGGAGAGACGTTCGTTCATATAGCAACAAGGGAACCGTATTAAGATGAAACTTTTACTCTGCTTTCTCAGTCTGTTTCCTACTGCTGGTTTGAATTTCTTCCAGTTTTCTGTGTAAAACCGATTTGGAGCTAGATCCTCCCAATATATATGTATGGAGTTGAGTTTGCAACAGAAAAGGAACTTTGTGTTCCCAACAAGCTAGGTTATGGACGGTTTTCAAACACACTTATCACTGAGAACTGAGCATGTGGAGAGACGTTCGTTCATTGAGCACCAAGGGAATGGTTTTCAGGAGATACATTTACTCTGGTTTCTCAGTCTGTTTCCTAGTGCCGGTTTTAAGTCCTTGCAGTTTTCATGTAAAACCGATTTGGAGCTAGTACCTCCCCATATATATATGTATGGAGCTGAGTTTGCAACTGAAAAGAAACTTGGTGTTCCCAAGAAGCTAGGTGAAGGACGGCTTTCACACACACTTATCTCTCAGAACTGAGCATGTGGAGAGATGATCGTTCATCTAGCACAAAGGAACGGGATGCAAGAGAAACTTTAACTCTGGTTTCTCAGTATGTTTCCTAGTGCTGGTTTGAAGTTCCTGCAGTTTTCAGTATAAAACAGGGTTGGAGCTAGTACCTCCAAATATATATATGTATGGAGTGGTGGTTGCAACTGAAAAGGAACTTTGCTTTCCCAACAAGGTAGGTGAAGGACGGCTTATCACACACTGCTATCTCTCAGAACTGAGCATGTGGAGAGACGTTCGTTCATCTAGCACCAAGGGAACGGGTTGCAGGAGAAACTTTTACTCTGGTTTCTCAGTCTGTTTCCAAGTGCCGGTTTGATGTTCCTGCAGTTTTCACCGTAAAAACGCGTTTGAGCCAGTATCTACTCATATGTATCCATGGATTGGAGTTTGCAACTTAAAAGAAACATTGTGTTCCCAACAAGAAATGTGAATGACGGCTTTCACACACACTTATCTCTCCGAACTGAGCATGTGGAGAGACTTTCGTTCATCTAGCACCAAGGGAACGGGTTGCAGGAGGAACTTTTACTCTAGTTTCTCAGTCGGTTTCCTAGTGCCGGTTTGAAGTTCCTGTAGTTGTCACAGTAAAACCGAGTTGGAGCTAGAACCTCCCCATATATATGTATGGAATTGAGTTTGCAACAGAAAACAAACTTTGTGTTCCCAACATGCTAGGTGATGGACGGCTTTCACACACACTTATCTCTCAGAACTGAGCATGTGGAGAGACATTTGTTCATATAGCACCAAGGGAACTGGATTCAGAAGAAACTTTACTGTGGTTTCTCAGTCTGTTTCCTAGTGCCAGTTTGAAGTTCCTGCAGTTTTTACCGTAAAACCGAGATGGATCTAGACCTCCCCACATATATGTATGGAATGGAGTTTTCAACTGAAAGAAAACTTTGTGTTCCCAACAAGCAAGGTGAAGGAAGGCTTTCACACACACTTATATCTCAGAACTCAGCATGTAGAGAGACGTTCGTTCATTTAGTACCAAGGGAACACATTGTAGGAGTAACTTTTTCTCTGAATTCTCGGTCTGTTTCCAAGTGCCTGTTTTAAGTTCCTGCAGTTTTCACTGTAAAACCGAGTTGGATCTAGTACCTCTCCATATATATTTATGGAGTGGTGTTTGCACCTGAAAAGAAACTTTGCTTTCCCAACAAGCTAGGAGAAGGACGGCTTTCACAAACACTTACCTCTCAGAATTGGGCATGTGGAGAGACTTTCGTTCATATAGCACCAAAGGAACGGGATTCAGAAGAAACTTTACTCTGGTTTCTCAGTCTGTTTTCTTGTGCCGGTTTGAAGTTCCTGCAGTTTTCACCGTAAAACCGAGTTTGAGCTAGTATCTACCCATATATATTCATGGAGTGGAGTTTGCAACTGAAAAGAAACATTGTGTTCCCAAGAAGACAGGTGAAGGACGGCTTTCACACACACTTATCTCTGAGAACTGAGTATGTGGAGAGACGTTCGTTCATCTAGCAACAAGGGAACGGGTTGCAGGATGAACTTTTACTCTAGTTTCTCAGTTTGTTTCCTAGTGCCGTTTTGAAGTTCCTGCTGTTTTCACTGTAAAACCGTGTTGGAGCTAGAACCTCCCCATATATATTTATGGAATGGAGTTTGCAGCTGAAAAGAAACTTTGTGATCCCTACAATCTAGGTGAAGGACGGCTTTCACACACACTTATCTCTCAGAACGGAGTATGTGGAGAGACGTTCGTTCATATAGCAACAAGGGAACTGAATTCAGAAGAAACTTTTACTCTGGGTTCTCATTCTGTTTCCTAGTGCCAGTTTGAATTTCCTGCAGTTTTTATTGTAAAACCGAGTTGGAGCTTGTACCTCCCCATATATATGTATGGAATTGAGTTTGCAAGTGAAAAGTAACTTTGTGTTCCCAACAAGCTAGGTGAAGGAAGGCTTTCACACACACTTATATCTCAGAACTCAGCATGCAAAGAGACCTTCGTTCATTTAGTACCAAGGGAACGGGTTGTAGGAGAAATTTTTACTCTTATTTCTCGGTCTGTTTCCAAGTGCCGGTTTTAAGATCCTGCAGTTTTCACTGTAAAACCGAGTTTTAGATAGAACCTCCCCATATACATGAATGGAGTGGAGTTTGCAACTGAAAATTAACTTTGTGATCCCAACAAGATAGCTGAAGGACGGCTTTCACCCACACTTCTCTCTGAGACCTGAGCATGTGGAGAGAAGTTCGTTCATCTAGCACCATGGGAAACTGTTGCAGGAGAACCTTTTACTCTGGTTTCTCAGTGTGTTTCCAAGTGCCAGTTTGAAGTTCCTGCAGTTTTCACCGTAAAACCGTGTTTGAGCCAGTATCTACCCATATATATCAATGGACTGGAGTTTGCAACTTAAAAGAAACATTGTGTTCCCAACAAGAAATGTTAAGGACGGCTTTCACACACACTTATCTCTCAGAACTGAGCATGTGGAGAGACGTTCGTTCATGAAGCACCAAGGGAACTGGTTGCAGGAGGAACTTTTACTCTAGTTTCTCAGTCGGTTTCCTAGTGCCGGTTTGAAGTTCCTGCTGTTTTCACTTCAAAACCGAGTTGGAGTTAGAACCTACCCATATACATGTATGGAGCTCAGTTTGCAACTGAAAAGAAACTTTGTGATCCCAACAAGCTTTGTGAGGGACGGCTTTCACACACACTTACCTCTCAGAATTGGGCATGTGGAGAGACGTTCGTTCATCTAGCACCAATGGAACGGTTTCAGGAGAAACTTTTCTCTTGATTCGCAGTCTGTTTGCTAGTGCCGGATTGATGTTCCTGCAGTTTTCACTGTAAAACCGAGTTGGAGCTAGAACCTCCCCATATATATGTATGGAGTGGAGTTTGCAACTGAAAAGAAACTTAGATTTCCCAACAAGCTAGGTGAAGGACGGCTTTCAGACACAAATATCTCTGAGAACTGAGCACGTGAAGAGACGTTCGTTCATATAACACCAAGGGAACGGGATTCAGAAGAAAGTTTACTCTGTTTTCTCAGTCTGTTTCCTAGTGCCTGTTTGAAGTTCCTGCAGTTTTTAGTGTAAAACCGAGTTGGAGCTTGTACCTCCTGATATACATGTATGGAGTGTAGTTTGCAACTGAATAGAAACTTTGTGTTCCCAACAAGCTAGCTGAAGGGAGGCTTTCACACACACTTATCTCTCAGATCTCAGAATGTACAGAGACGTTCGTTCATTTAGCACCAAGGGAACAGGTTGTAGGAGAAACTTTTACTCTGATTTCTCCGTCTGTTTCCAGTGCCGGTTTTAAGTTCCTGCAATTTTCACTGTAAAACCGAGTTGGAGCTTGTACCACCCATATATATGTATGGAGTGGAGTTTGCAACTGAAAAGAAACTTTGCTTTCCCAAAAAGCTTGGTGAAGGACGGCTTTCACACACACTTACCTCTCAGAATTGGGCATGTTGAGAGACGTTCGTTCATCTAGTACCAAGGGAACGGTTTGCTAGAGAAACTTTTCTCAGGATTCGCAGTCTGTTTTCTAGTGCCGGTTTGACCTTCCTGCAGTTTTCACTGTAAGATCAAGTTGGAGCTAGTACCTCCCCATGTATATTCATGGAGGGGAGTTTGCAAAAGAAAAGAAATTTTGTGTTCCCAACAAGCTATGTTAAGGACGGCTTTCACACACATTTATCACTGAGAACTGCGCATGTGGAGAGACGTTCGTTCATATAGCACCAAGGGAACGGCATTCAGAAGAAACTTTACTCTGGTTTCTCAGTCTGTTTCCTAGTGCCTGTTTGAAGTTCCTGCAGTTTTCACCGTAAAACCGAGTTTGAGCTAGAATCTACCCATATATATTCATGGAGTGGAGTTTGCAACTGAAAAGAATCATTGTGTTCCCAACAAGACAGGTGAGGGACGGCTTTCACACACACTTATCTCTCAGAACTGAGCATGTGGATAGACGTTCGTTCATCTAGCACAAAGGGAACGGGTTGCAGATAATTTTACTCTGGTTTCTCAGTCTGTTTCCTAGTGCCGGTGTGAAGTTCCTGCTCTTTTCACTGCAAAACGGAGTTGGAGCTAGAACCTCCCCATATATATGTATGGAATGGAGTTTGCAACTGAAATAAAGTTTGTGATCCCAACAAGCTTGGTGAAGGACAGCTTTCACACACACTTATCTCTCAGAACTGAGCATGTGGAGAGACGTTCGTTCATATAGCAACAAGGGAACCGTATTAAGATGAAACTTTTACTCTGCTTTCTCAGTCTGTTTCCTACTGCTGGTTTGAATTTCTTCCAGTTTTCTGTGTAAAACCGATTTGGAGCTAGATTCTCCCAATATATATGTATGGAGTTGAGTTTGCAACAGAAAAGGAACTTTGTGTTCCCAACAAGCTAGGTTATGGACGGTTTTCAAACACACTTATCACTGAGAACTGAGCATGTGGAGAGACGTTCGTTCATTGAGCACCAAGGGAATGGTTTTCAGGAGATACATTTACTCTGGTTTCTCAGTCTGTTTCCTAGTGCCGGTTTTAAGTCCATGCAGTTTTCATGTAAAACCGATTTGGAGCTAGTACCTCCCCATATATATATGTATGGAGCTGAGTTTGCAACTGAAAAGAAACTTGGTGTTCCCAAGAAGCTAGGTGAAGGACGGCTTTCACACACACTTATCTCTCAGAACTGAGCATGTGGAGAGATGATCGTTCATCTAGCACAAAGGAACGGGATGCAAGAGAAACTTTAACTCTGGTTTCTCAGTATGTTTCCTAGTGCTGGTTTGAAGTTCCTGCAGTTTTCAGTATAAAACAGGGTTGGAGCTAGTACCTCCAAATATATATATGTATGGAGTGGTGGTTGCAACTGAAAAGGAACTTTGCTTTCCCAACAAGGTAGGTGAAGGACGGCTTATCACACACTGCTATCTCTCAGAACTGAGCATGTGGAGAGACGTTCGTTCATCTAGCACCAAGGGAACGGGTTGCAGGAGAAACTTTTACTCTGGTTTCTCAGTCTGTTTCCAAGTGCCGGTTTGAAGTTCCTGCAGTTTTCACCGTAAAAACGCGTTTGAGCCAGTATCTACTCATATGTATCCATGGATTGGAGTTTGCAACTTAAAAGAAACATTGTGTTCCCAACAAGAAATGTGAATGACGGCTTTCACACACACTTATCTCTCCGAACTGAGCATGTGGAGAGACTTTCGTTCATCTAGCACCAAGGGAACGGGTTGCAGGAGGAACTTTTACTCTAGTTTCTCAGTCGGTTTCCTAGTGCCGGTTTGAAGTTCCTGTAGTTGTCACAGTAAAACCGAGTTGGAGCTAGAACCTCCCCATATATATGTATGGATTTGAGTTTGCAACAGAAAACAAACTTTGTGTTCCCAACATGCTAGGTGATGGACGGCTTTCACACACACTTATCTCTCAGAACTGAGCATGTGGAGAGAATTTCGTTCATCTAGCACCAAGGGAACAGGTTGCAGGAGAAAGTTTTACTCTGGATTCTCAGTTTGTTTCCTAGTGCCGGTTTGATTTTCCTGCAGTATTCACTGTAAAACCAAGTTGGAGTTTGTACCACCCATATATATGTATTGAGTGGAGTTTGCAACTGAATAGAAACATTGTGTTCCCAACAAGCTAGGTGAAGGAAGGCTTTCACACACACTTATCTCTCAGAAATCAGAATGTAGAGAGACGTTCGTTCATTTAGCACCAAGGGAACGGGTTGTAAGAGAAACTTTTACTCTAATTTCTCAGTCTGATTCCAGTTCCAGTTTTAAGTTCCTGCAGTTTTCACTGTAAAACCGAGTTGGAGCTAGTACTTCCAAATATATATATGTATGGAGTGGTGGTTGCAACTGAAAAGGAACTTTGCTTTCCCAACAAGGTAGGTGAAGGACGGCTTATCACACACTGCTATCTCTCAGAACTGAGCATGTGGGGAGACGTTCGTTCATCTAGCACCAAGGGAACGGGTTGCAGGAGAAACTTTTACTCTGGTTTCTCAGTCTGTTTCCAAGTGCCGGTTTTAAGTTCCTGCTCTTTTCACTGTAAAACCGAGTTGGAGCTTGAACCTCCCCATATATATGTATGGAATGAATTTTGCAATTGAAAAGAAACTTTTTGATCCCAACATGGTAGTTGAAGGACGGCTTTCACACACACTAATCTCTCAGAACTGAACATGTGAGAGACTTTCGTTTATATAGTAACAAGTGAACCCGATTCAGAAGAAACTTTTACTCTGGTTTCTCAGTCTATTTCCTACTGCTTGTTTGAATTTCCTGCAGTTTTCACTGTAAAACCGAGTTGGAATTTGTACCTCCTATATATATGTAAGGAGTGGAATTTGCAACTGAAAGAAACTTTGTGATCCCAACAAGCTAGGTGAAGGACGGCTTACACACACACACATCTCTCAGAACGGAGCATTTGGAGAGACGTTCGTTCATATAGCAACAAGGGAACCGGATTCAGAAGAAAATTTTTCTCTGGTTTCTCAGTATGTTTCCTAGTGCCGGTTTAAAGTTCCTGCAGTTTTCACTGTAAAACCGAGTTGGAGCTAGTACTTTCCCTTATATATGTACAGAGTGGAGTTTGCTACTGAAAAGAAAATTTGTTTTCCCAACAAGGTAGGTGAAGAACGGCTTTCAAACACACTTATCTCTGAGACCTAAGCACGTGGAGAGAAGTTCGTTCATATAGCACCAAGGGAACGGGATTCAGAAGAAACTTTTCTCTGGTATCTCAGTCTGTTTCCTAGTGCCAGTTTGAAGTTCCTGCAGTTTTCACTTTTAAATCGAGTTGGAGCTAGTACCTCCCCATATATATCTATGGAGTGGAGTAGGCAGCTGAAAAGAATCTTTGTTTCCCAAAAGGTAGGTGAAGGACGGCTTTCACACACACTTATCTCTCAGAACTGAGCATGTGGAGAGACGTTAGTTCATCTAGCACCAAGAGAACGGGTTTCAGGAGAAACTTTTACTCTGGTTTCTCAGTCTGCTTCCTTCTGCCGGTTTGAAGTTCCTGTAGTTGTCACAGTAAAACCGAGTTGGAGCTAGTACCTCCTTATATGTATGTATGGAGTGGATTTTGCAACTGAAAAGAAACTTTGTGTTCCCAACAAGCTAGGTGATGGAAGGCTTTCACACACAATTATATCTCAGAACTCAGCATGTAGAGAGAGCTTCGTTCATTTAGTACCAAGGGAACCGGTTGTAGGAGAAATTTTTTCTCTTATTTCTCGGTCTGTTTCCAAGTGCCTGTTTTAAGTTCCTGCAGATTTCACTGTAAAACCGAGTTGTAGATAGAACCTCCCCATATACATGAATGGAGTGGAGTTTGCAACTGAAAAGGAACTTTGTGATCCCAACAAGCTAGGTGAAGGACGGCTTTCACCCACACTTATCTCTGAGAACTGAGCATGTGGAGAGAAGTTCGTTCATCTAGCACCAAGGGAAGGGTTGCAGGAGAAACTTTTACTCTGGTTTCTCAGTCTGTTTCCTAGTGCCGGTTTGAAGTTCTTTCAGTTTTCACTGTAAAATCGAGTTGTAGATAGAACCTCCCCATACACATGAATGGAGTGGAGTTTGCAACTGAAAAGAAACTTTGTGATCCCAACAATCTAGGTGAAGGACGGCTTTCACCCACACTTATCTCTGAGAACTGAGCATGTGGAGAGAAGTTCGTTCATCTAGCACCAAGGAACGTGTTGCAGTAGAACCTTTTACTCTGGTTTCTCAGTCTGCTTCCTTGTGCTGGTTTGAAGTTCTTGTAGTTGTCATAGTAAATCCGAGTTGGAGCTAGTACCTCACCATATATATGTATGGAGCTGAGTTTGCAACTGAAAAGAAACTTTGTGTTCCCAACAAGCTAGGTGAAGGAAGGTTTTCACTCCCACTTATTTCTCAGAACTGAGCAAGTGTAGAGACGTTCGTTCATCTTGCACAAAGGTGTTGGTTTGCAGGATAAACTTTCACTGTGTGTTCTCTGTCTGTTTCCTAGTGCCGGTTTGAAGTTCCTGCAGTTTTCACCGTAAAAAAGAGTTTGAGCCAGTATCTACCCATATATATTCATGGATTGGGGTTTGAAACTTAAAAGAAACATTGTGTTCCCAACACGATATGTGAAGGACGGCTTTCACACACACTTATCTCTCAGAACTGAGCATGTGGAGAGACGTTCTTTCATTTAGCACCAAGGGAACTTGTTGTAGGAGAAACTTTTGCTCTGATTTCTGGGTCTGTTTCCTGTGCCGGTTTTAAGTTCCTGCAATTTTCACTGTAAAACCGAGTTGGAGCTTGTACCACCCATATATATGTATGGAGTGGAGTTTGCAACTGAAAAGAAACTTTGCTTTCCCAAAAAGCTTGGTGAAGGACGGCTTTCACACACACTTACCTCTCAGAATTGGGCATGTGGAGAGACGTTCGTTCATCTAGTACCAAGGGAACGGTTTGCTGGAGAAACTTTTCTCTGGATTCGCAGTCTGTTTGCTAGTGCCTGTTTGATGTTCCTGCAGTTTTCACTGTAAACAGTGTTGTAGCTAAAACCTCCCAATATACATGTATGGAGTGGAGTTTGTAACTGAAATGAAACTTTGTGATCCCAACAATCTAGGTGAAAGAAGGCTTTCACCCACACTTATCTTTAAGAACTGAACATGGGGAGAGTAATTCGTTCATCTAGCACCAAGGGAACGGGTTGCCGGAGAAAGTTTTACTCTGGATTCTCAGTCTGTTTTCCAGTGCCGGTTTGAAGTTCCTGCAGTTTTCACTGTAAGTTGAATTTGGAGCTAGTACCTCCCCATATATATTCATGGAGGGGAGTTTGCAAAAAAAAGAAACTTTGTGTTCCCAACAAGCTATGTTAAGGACGGCTTTCACACACATTTATCTCCGAGAACTGCGCATGTGGAGAGACGCTCGTTCATATAGCACCAAAGGAACAGTATTCAGAAGAAACTTTACTCTGGTTTCTCAGTCTGTTTCCTAGTGCCGGTTTGAAGTTCCTGCAGTTTTCACTGTAAGTTCAATTTGGAGCTAGTACCTCCCCATATATATTCATGGAGTGGAGTTTGCAAGTGAAAGAAACATTGTGTTCCCAAGAAGACAGTTGAAGGACGGCTTTCACACACACTTATCTCTGAGAACTGAGTATGTGGAGAGACGTTCGTTCATCTAGCAGCATGGGAACGTTTTGCAGGATGAACTTTTACTCTAGTTTCTCAGTCTGTTTCCTAGTGCCGTTTTGATGTTACTGCTGTTTTCACTGTAAAACAGAGTTGGAGCTAGAACGTCCCCATATATATCTATGGAATGGAGTTTACAGCTGAAAAGAAACTTTGTGATCCCTACAATCTAGGTGAAGGACGGCTTTCACACACACTTATCTCTCAGAACGGAGCATGTGGAGAGACGTTCGTTCATATAGCAACAAGGGAACTGGATTCAGAAGAAACTTTTACTCTGGGTTCTCTTTCTGTTTCCTAGTGCCAGTTTGAAGTTCCTGAAGTTTTTAGTGTAAAAACGAGTTGGAGCTTGTACCTCCCCATATATATGTATGGAATTGAGTTTGCAAGTGAAAAGTAACTTTGTGTTCCCAACAAGCTAGGTGAAGGACGGCTTTCACCCACACATATCTCTGAGACCTGAGCATGTGGAGTGAAGTTCGTTCATCTAGCACCATGGGAACGTGTTGCAGGAGAAACTTTTACTCTGTTTTCTCAGTCTGTTTCCAAGTGCCGGTTTGAAGTTCCTGCAGTTTTCACTGCAAAACCGAGTTGGAGCTAGAACCTCCCCATATATATGTATGGACTGGATTTTGCAACTGTAAAGAAACTTTGTGTTCCCAACAAGCTAGGTGAATGACGGCTTTCACACACACTTATCTCTCAGAACTGAGCATGTGGAGAGAATTTCGTTCATCTAGCACCAAGGGAACAGGTTGCAGGAGAAAGTTTTACTCTGGATTCTCAGTCTGTTTCCTAGTGCCGGTTTGAAGTTCCTGCAGTATTCACTGTAAAACCGAGTTGGAATTTGTACCTCCCATATATATGTAAGGAGTGGAGTTTGCAACTGAAAAGAAACTTTCTGATCCCAACAAGCTAGGTGAAGGACTGCTTTCACACACACACATCTCTCAAAACGGAGCATGAGGAGAGACGTTCGTTCATATAGCAACAAGGGAAACGGATTCAGAAGAAAATTTTACTCTGGTTTCTCAGTATGTTTCCTAGTGCCGGTTTAAAGTTCCTGCAGTTTTCACTGTAAAACCGAGTTGGAGCTAGTACTTTCCCTTATATATGTACGGAGTGGAGTTTGCTACTGAAAAGAAAATTTGCTTTCCCAACAAGGTAGGTGAAGGACGGCTTTCAGACACAATTATCTCTGAGACCTAAGCACGTGGAGAGAATTTCGTTCATATAGCACCAAGGGAACGGGATTCAGAAGAAATTTTACTCTGGTTTCTCAGTCTCTTTCCTAGTGCCAGTTTGAAGTTCCTGCAGTTTTCACTTTTAAATCGAGTTGGAGCTAGTACCTCCCCATATATATCTATGGAGTGGAGTAGGAAGCTGAAAAGAATCTTTGTTTCCCAAAAGGTAGGTGAAGGACGGCTTTCACACACACTTATCTCTCAGAACTGAGCATGTGGAGAGACGTTAGTTCACCTAGCACCAAGAGAACGTGTTTCAGGAGAAACTTTTAATCTGGTTTCTCAGTCTGCTTCCTTGTGCCGGTTTGAAGTTCCTGTAGTTGTCACATTAAAACCGAGTTGGAGCTAGTACCTCCCCATATGTATGTATGGAGTGGATTTTGCAACTGAAAAGAAACTTTGTGTTCCCAACAAGCTAGGTGAAGGAAGGCTTTCACACACACTTATCTCTCAGAACTCAAAATGTAGAGAGACATTCGTTCATTTAGCACCAAGGGAACGGGTTGTAGGAGAAACTTTTACTGTGATTTCTCGGTCTGATTCCAGTTCCTGTTTTAAGTTCCTGCAGTTTTCACTGAAAAACCGAGTTGGAGCTAGTACCTCCAAATATATATATGTATGGAGTTGTGATAGCAACTGAAAAGGAACTTTGCTTTCCCAACATGGTAGGTGAAGGACGGCTTTCACACACTTCTATCTCTCAGAACTGAGCATGTGGAGAGAATTTCGTTCATCTAGCACCAAGGGAAGGGGTTGCAGGAGAAAGTTTTACTCTGGTTTCTCAGTCTGTTTCCTAGTGCCGGTTTGAAGTTCCTTCAGTTTTCACTGTAAAATCGAGTTGTAGATAGAACCTCCCCATACACATGTATGGAGTGGAGTTTGCAACTGAAAAGAAACTTTGTGATCCCAACAATCTAGGTGAAGGACGGCTTTCACCCACACTTATCTCTGAGAACTGAGCATGTGGAGAGAAGTTCGTTCATGTAGCACCAAGGGAACGTGTTGCAGGAGAACCTTTTACTCTGGTTTCTCAGTCTGCTTCCTTGTGCTGGTTTGAAGTTCTTGTAGTTGTCATAGTAAATCCGAGTTGGAGCTAGTACCTCACCATATATATGTATGGAGCTGAGTTTGCAACTGAAAAGAAACTTTGTGTTCCCAACAAGCTAGGTGAAGGAAGGTTTTCACTCCCACTTTTTTCTCAGAATGAGCAAGTGTAGAGACGTTCGTTCATCTTGCACCAAGGGATTGGTTTGCAGGATAAACTTTCACTGTGTGTTCTCTGTCTGTTTCCTAGTGCTGGTTTGAAGTTCCTGCAGTTTTCACCGTAAAACAGAGTTTGAGCCAGTATCTACCCATATATATTCATGGATTGGGGTTTGAAACTTAAAAGAAACATTGTGTTCCCAACACGATATGTGAAGGACGGCTTTCACACACACTTATCTCTCAGAACTGAGCATGTGGAGAGACGTTCGTTCATATAGCAACAACGGAACCGGAGTCAGAATAAACTTTTACTCTGGATTCTCAGTCTGTTTCCTAGTGCCGGTGTGAAGTTCCTACAGTTTTCACTGTAAAACCGAGTTGGAGCTAGTACCTCCCCTAATATATGTATGGAGTGGAGTTTGCAACTGAAAAGAAAGTGTGTGTTCCCAACAAGCCAGGTGAAGGACGGCTTTCAGACACAATTATCTCTGAGAACTGAGCAAGTGGATAGAAGTTCGTTCATCTAGTAACAACGGAACGGTTTGCAGGAGAAACTTTTCTCTGGATTCGCAGTCTGTTTGCTAGTGCCGGTTTGATGTTCCTGCATTTTTCACTGTAAAACCGAGTTGTAGCTAGATCCTCCCCATATACATGTATGGAGTGGAGTTTACAACTGAAAATAAACTTTGTGTCCCCAACCAGATAGTTGAAGGACGGCTTTCACCCACACTTATGTTTAAGAACTGAGCATGGGGAGAGAATTTCGTTCATGTAGCACCAAGGGAACGGGTTGCAGGAGAAAGTTTTACTTTGGATTCTCAGTCTGTTTTCTCGTGCCGGTTTGAAATTCCTGCAGTTTTCACTGTAAGACCGAGTTAGAGCTAGTACCTCCCCATATATATTCATGGAGTGGAGTTTGCAACAGAAAAGAAACTTTGTGTTCCCAACAAGCTAGGTTAAGGACGGCTTTCACACACACTTATCTCTCAGAATTGAGCATGTGGAGAGACTTTCGTTCATATAGCAACAAGGGATCCGGATTCAGAAGAAACATTTACTCTGGTTTCTCAGTCTGTTTCCTAGTGCCGGTTTGAAGTTCCTGTAGTTGTCACAGTAAAACCGAGTTGGAGCTAGAACCTCCCCATATATATGTATGGAGTTGAGTTTGCAACAGCAAACAAACTTTGTGTTCCCAACATGCTAGGTGATGGACGGCTTTCACACACACTTTTCTCTCAGAACTGAGCATGTGGAGAGACATTTGTTCATATAGCACCAAGGGAACTGGATTCAGAAGAAAGTTTACTCTGGTTTCTCAGTGTGTTTCCTAGTGTCGGTTTGAAGTTCCTGCAGTTTTCACCGTAAAACCGAGTTTGAGCTAGTATCTACCCATATATATTCATGGAGAAGAATTTGCAACTGAAAAGAAACTTTGTGGTCCCAACATGCTAAGTGAAGGACGGCTTTCACACACACTTATCTCTCAGAACTGAGCATGTGGAGAGACGTTCGTTCATCTAGCACCAAGGGAACCGGATTCAGAAGAAACTTTTACTCTGGATTCTCAGTCTGTTTCCTAGGCCGATTTGAAGTTCCTGCAGTTTTTAATGTAAAACCGAGTTTGAGCTTGTACCTCCCCATATATATGTATGGAATGGAGTTTGCAACTGAAAGGAAACTTTGTGTTCCCAACAAGGAAGGTGAAGGAAGTCTTTCACACACACTTATATCTCAGAACTCAGCATGTAGTGAGACGTTCATTCATTTAATACCAAGGGAAGAGGTTGTAGGAGTAACTTTTACTCTGATTTCTCGGTCTGTTTCCAAGTGCCGGTTTTAAGTTCCTGCAGTTTTCACTGTAAAACCGAGTTGGAGCTAGTACCTCTCCATATATATTTATGGAGTGGAGTTTGCACCTGAAAAGAAACTTTGCCTTCCCAACAAGCTATGTGAATGACGGCTTTCTGAAACAATTATCTCTGAGAACTAAGCACATGGAGAGACGTTCGTTAATCTAGCACCATGGGAACGGGTTGCAGGAGGAAAATTTAATGTAGTTTCCCAGTCTGTTTCCTAGTGCCGGTTTGAAGTTCCTGCTGTTTTCACTGTAAAACCGAGTTGGAGCTAGAACCTCCCCATATATATGTATGGACTGGATTTTGCAACTGTAAAGAAACTTTGTGTTCCCAACAAGCTAGGTTAAGGACGGCTTTCACACACACTTATCTCTCAGAATTGAGCATGTGGAGAGACGTTCGTTCATCTAGCACCAAGGGAACCGGATTCAGAAGAAACTTTTACTCTGGTTTCTCAGTCTGTTTCCTAGGCCGATTTGAAGTTCCTGCAGTTTTTAGTTTAAAACCGAGTTGGAGCTTGTACCTCCCCATATATATGTATGGAGTTGAGTTTGCAACTGAAAAGAAACTTTGTGTTCCCAACAAGCTAGGTGAAGGAAGGCTTTCACACACATTTATATCTCAGAACGCAGCATGTAGAGAGACGTTCGTTCATCTAGTAACAAGGGAATGGTTTGCTGGTGGAACTTTCACTCTGTGTTCTCAGTCTGTTTCCTAGTGCCGGTTTGAAGTTCCTGTAGTTGTCACAGTAAAACCGAGTTGGAGCTAGAACCTCCCCATATATATGTATGGATTTGAGTTTGCAACAGCAAACAAACTTTGTGTTCCCAACATGCTAGGTGATGGACGGCTTTCACACACACTTATCTCTCAGAACTGAGCATGTGGAGAGACATTTGTTCATATAGCACCAAGGGAACAGGATTCAGAAGAAACTTTACTCTGGTTTCTCAGTATGTTTCCTAGTGCCGGTTTGATGTTCCTGCAGTTTTCACCGTAAAACCGAGTTTGAGCTAGTATCTACCCATATATATTCATGGAGAAGAATTTGCAACTGAAAAGAAACTTTGTGGTCCCAACATGCTAAGTGAAGGACGGCTTTCACACACACTTATCTCTCAGAACTGAGCATGTGGAGAGAGTTTCGTTCATATAGCAACAAGGGAACCAGATTCAGAAGAAACTTTTACTCTGCTTTCTCTGTCTGTTTCCTACTGCCAGTATGAAGTTCCTGCTGTTTTCACTGTAAAACCGAGTTGGAGCTAGAACTCAACATATATATGTATGGAATGGAATTTGCAACTGAAATGAAACTTTGTGATCCCAACATGCTAAGTGAAGGACGGCTTTCACACACACTTATATCTCTGAACTGAGCATGTGGAGAGACTTTCGTTCATATAGCAAAAAGGGAAACGGATTCAGAAGAAACTTTAACTCTGGTTTCTGTGTCTGTTTCCTACTGCCGGGTTGAAGTACCTGCAGTTTTCAATGTAAAACCGAGTTGGAGCTTGTACCTCCCATATATATGTATGGATTGGAGTTTGCAACTGAATAGAAACTTTGTGTTCCCAACAAGCTAGCTGAAGGAAGGCTTTCACACACACTTATCTCTCAGAACTCAGAATGTAGAGAGACGTTCGTTCATTTAGCACCAAGGGAACGTGCTGTAGGAGATACTTTTACTATGATTTCTCGGTCTGTCTCCAGTGCCAGTTTGAAGTTCCTGCAGTTTTCACTGAAAAACCGAGTTGGAGCTAGTACTCCAATTATATATATGTATGGAGTGGAGTTTGCAACTGAATAGAAACTTTGCTTTCCCAACAAGCTAGGAGAAGGACGGCTTTCACACACACTTACCTCTCAGAATTGGGCATGTGGAGAGACTTTCGTTCATCTAGTACCAAGGGAAAGGTTTACAGGGGAAACTTTTCTCTGGATTCGCACTCTGTTTGCTAGTGCCGGTTTGATGTTCCTGCAGTTTTCACTGTAAAACCGAATTGTAACTAAAACCTCCCCATACACATGTATGAGGTGGAGTTTGCAACTGAAAAGAAACTTTGTGATCCCAACAAGCTGGATGAAGGACGGCTTTCACCCACACTTATCTCTGAGAACTGAGCATGTGGAGAGACGTTGGTTCATCTATCAGTAAGGGAACGGGGTGCAGGAGGAACATTTACTCTGGATTCTCAGTCTGTTTCCTAGTGCCGGTTTGAAGTTCCTGCAGTTTTCACGGTAAAACCGAGTTGGAGCTTGTACCTCCCATATATATGTATGGGTTGGAGTTTGCAACTGAATAGAATTTTTGTGTTCCCAACAAGCTAGTTGAAGGAGGGCTTTCACACACACTTATCCCTCAGAACTCAGAATGTATAGAGACGTTCTTTCATCTAGTACCAAGGGAACGGTTTGCAGGAAAATTTTTCACTCTGTGTTCTCAGTCTGTTTCCTAATGCCGGTTTGATGTTCCTGTAGTTGTCACAGTAAAACCGAGTTGGAGCTAGTACCTCCCCATATATATGTATGGAGTTGAGTTTGCAACAGAAAAGAAACTTTGTGTTCCCAACAAGGTAGGTGAAGGACGGCTTTCACACACATTTATCTCTGAGAACTGAGCATGTGGAGAGACGTTCGCTCATATAGAACCAAGGGAACGGGATTCAGAAGAAACTTTACTTTGGTTAGTCAGTCTGTTTCCTAGTGCCGGTTTGAAGTTCCTGCAGTTTTCACCGTAAAACCGAGTTGGAGGTACTACCTCCCCATATATATGTAGGGAGTGGAGTTTTCAACAGAAAAGAACCTTTGTATTCCCAACAAGCTAGGTGAAAGACGGCTTTCACACACACTCATCTCTCAGAAAAGAGAATGTGGAGAGACGTTCCTTCATCAAGCACCAAAGGAAAAGGTTACAGGAGAAATAATTACTCTGGATTCTCAGTCTGTTTCCTACTGCCGGTTTGAAGTTCTTGCCATTTTCAGTGTGAAACCGAGTTGGAGCTACTTCATCCCCTTATATATGTATGGAGTGGAGTTTGCAATGAAAAGAAACTTTGTATTCGCAACAAGCTAGGTGAAGGACGGCTTTCACACACATTTATCTCTCAGAACTGAGCATGTGGAGAGACTTTCGTTCATCTAGCACCAAGGGAACGGGTTGCAGGAGAAACTTTTACTCTTGTTTCTCAGTCTGTATCCTAGTGCCGGTTTGAAGTTCCTGCTGTTTTCACTGTAAAACCGAGTTGGAGCTAGAACGTCCCCATATATATGTATGGAATGGAGTTTGCAACCGAAAAGAATGTTTGTGATCCCAACAAGCTTGTTGAAGGACGGCTTTCACACACACTTATCTCTCAGAACTGAGCATGTGGAGAGACTTTCGTTCATCTAGCACAAATGGAACGGGTGGCAGGAGAAACTTTTACTCTGGATTCTCAGTCTGTTTCCTAGTACTGGTTTGAAGCTCCTGCAGTTTTCACTGTAAAACCGAGTTGGAGCTAGTACCTACCCATATATATGTATGGTGTGGAGTTTGCAACTGAAAAGAAACTTTGTGTTCCCAACAAGCTAGGTGAGGGACGGCTTTCACACACACTTATCTCTCAGAACTGAGCATGTGGAGAGAAGTTCGTTCATCTAGCACAAAGGGAACGGGTTGCAGATAATTTTACTCTGGTTTCCCAGTCTGTTTCCTAGTGCCGGTGTGAAGTTCCTGCTCTTTTCACTGTAAAACCGAGTTGGAGCTAGGACCTCCCCATATATGTGGATGGAATGGATTTTGCAACTGAAAAGAAAGTTTGTGATCCCAAGAAGCTTGGTGAAGGACGGCTTTAACACATACTTATCTCTGAGAACTGAGCATGTGGAGAGACGTTCGTTCATCTATCAGTAAGGGAAAGGGTTGCAGGAGTAACTTTTACTCTGGTTTCTCAGTCTGTTTCCTAGTGCCGGTTTGAAGTTCCTGCAGTTTTCACTGTAAATTCGAGTTGGAGCTTGTACCACCCATATATATGTATGGAGTGGAGTTTGCAACTGAATAGAAACTTTGTGTTCCCAACAAGCTAGGTGAAGGAAGGCTTTTACACACACTTATCTCTCAGAACTCAGAATGTAGAGAGACTTTCGTTCATTTAGCACCAATGGAACGGGTTGTAGGAGTAACTTTTACTCTGATTTCTCGGTCTGAATCCAGTGCCAGTTTTAAGTTCCTGCACTTTTCACTTTAAAACCGATTTGGAGCTAGTACATCACAATATATATGTGTATGGAATTGTGGTTGCAATTGAAAAGGAACTTTGCTTTCCCAACAATCTAGGTGAAGGACGGCTTTCACACACACAGGTCTCTCAGAACTGAGCATGTGGAGAGACTTTCATTCATCTAGCACCAAGGGAACGGGTTGCAGGAGAAACTTTTACTCTGGTTTCTCAGTGTGTTTCCTAGTGCCGGTTTGAAGTTCCTGCTCTTTTCACTGTAAAACCGAGTTGGAGCTTGAACCTCCCCATATATATGTATGGAATGGAGTTTGCAACTGAAAAGAAAGTTTGTGATCCCAAGAAGCTTGGTGAAGGACGGCTTTCACACACACAGATCTCTCAGAACTTAGCATGTGGAGAGACGTTCGTTCATCTGGCACCAAGGGAACGGGTTGCAGGAGGAACTTTTACTCTGGTTTCTCAGTCTGTTTCCTCATGCCGTTTTGAAGTTCCTGCAGTTTTCACTGTAAAACCGAGTTGGAGCTAGAACCTCCCCATATATATGTATGGACTGGATTTTGCAACTGTAAAGAAACTTTGTGTTCCCAACAAGCTAGGTGAATGACGGCTTTCACACACACTTATCTCTCAGAACTGAGCATGTGGAGAGAATTTCGTTCATCTAGCACCAAGGGAACAGGTTGCAGGAGAAAGTTTTACTCTGGATTCTCAGTCTGTTTCCTAGTGCCGGTTTGAAGTTCCTGCAGTATTCACTGTAAAACCGAGTTGGAATTTGTACCTCCCATATATATGTAAGGAGTGGAGTTTGCAACTGAAAAGAAACTTTCTGATCCCAACAAGCTAGGTGAAGGACTGCTTTCACACACACACATCTCTCAAAACGGAGCATGAGGAGAGACGTTCGTTCATATAGCAACAAGGGAAACGGATTCAGAAGAAAATTTTACTCTGGTTTCTCAGTATGTTTCCTAGTGCCGGTTTAAAGTTCCTGCAGTTTTCACTGTAAAACCGAGTTGGAGCTAGTACTTTCCCTTATATATGTACGGAGTGGAGTTTGCTACTGAAAAGAAAATTTGCTTTCCCAACAAGGTAGGTGAAGGACGGCTTTCAGACACAATTATCTCTGAGACCTAAGCACGTGGAGAGAATTTCGTTCATATAGCACCAAGGGAACGGGATTCAGAAGAAACTTTACTCTGGTTTCTCAGTCTCTTTCCTAGTGCCAGTTTGAAGTTCCTGCAGTTTTCACTTTTAAATCGAGTTGGAGCTAGTACCTCCCCATATATATCTATGGAGTGGAGTAGGAAGCTGAAAAGAATCTTTGTTTCCCAAAAGGTAGGTGAAGGACGGCTTTCACACACACTTATCTCTCAGAACTGAGCATGTGGAGAGACGTTAGTTCACCTAGCACCAAGAGAACGTGTTTCAGGAGAAACTTTTAATCTGGTTTCTCAGTCTGCTTCCTTGTGCCGGTTTGAAGTTCCTGTAGTTGTCACATTAAAACCGAGTTGGAGCTAGTACCTCCCCATATGTATGTATGGAGTGGATTTTGCAACTGAAAAGAAACTTTGTGTTCCCAACAAGCTAGGTGAAGGAAGGCTTTCACACACACTTATCTCTCAGAACTCAAAATGTAGAGAGACATTCGTTCATTTAGCACCAAGGGAACGGGTTGTAGGAGAAACTTTTACTGTGATTTCTCGGTCTGATTCCAGTTCCTGTTTTAAGTTCCTGCAGTTTTCACTGAAAAACCGAGTTGGAGCTAGTACCTCCAAATATATATATGTATGGAGTTGTGATAGCAACTGAAAAGGAACTTTGCTTTCCCAACATGGTAGGTGAAGGACGGCTTTCACACACTTCTATCTCTCAGAACTGAGCATGTGGAGAGAATTTCGTTCATCTAGCACCAAGGGAAGGGGTTGCAGGAGAAAGTTTTACTCTGGTTTCTCAGTCTGTTTCCTAGTGCCGGTTTGAAGTTCCTTCAGTTTTCACTGTAAAATCGAGTTGTAGATAGAACCTCCCCATACACATGTATGGAGTGGAGTTTGCAACTGAAAAGAAACTTTGTGATCCCAACAATCTAGGTGAAGGACGGCTTTCACCCACACTTATCTCTGAGAACTGAGCATGTGGAGAGAAGTTCGTTCATGTAGCACCAAGGGAACGTGTTGCAGGAGAACCTTTTACTCTGGTTTCTCAGTCTGCTTCCTTGTGCTGGTTTGAAGTTCTTGTAGTTGTCATAGTAAATCCGAGTTGGAGCTAGTACCTCACCATATATATGTATGGAGCTGAGTTTGCAACTGAAAAGAAACTTTGTGTTCCCAACAAGCTAGGTGAAGGAAGGTTTTCACTCCCACTTTTTTCTCAGAATGAGCAAGTGTAGAGACGTTCGTTCATCTTGCACCAAGGGATTGGTTTGCAGGATAAACTTTCACTGTGTGTTCTCTGTCTGTTTCCTAGTGCTGGTTTGAAGTTCCTGCAGTTTTCACCGTAAAACAGAGTTTGAGCCAGTATCTACCCATATATATTCATGGATTGGGGTTTGAAACTTAAAAGAAACATTGTGTTCCCAACACGATATGTGAAGGACGGCTTTCACACACACTTATCTCTCAGAACTGAGCATGTGGAGAGACGTTCGTTCATATAGCAACAACGGAACCGGAGTCAGAATAAACTTTTACTCTGGATTCTCAGTCTGTTTCCTAGTGCCGGTGTGAAGTTCCTACAGTTTTCACTGTAAAACCGAGTTGGAGCTAGTACCTCCCCTAATATATGTATGGAGTGGAGTTTGCAACTGAAAAGAAAGTGTGTGTTCCCAACAAGCCAGGTGAAGGACGGCTTTCAGACACAATTATCTCTGAGAACTGAGCAAGTGGATAGAAGTTCGTTCATCTAGTAACAACGGAACGGTTTGCAGGAGAAACTTTTCTCTGGATTCGCAGTCTGTTTGCTAGTGCCGGTTTGATGTTCCTGCATTTTTCACTGTAAAACCGAGTTGTAGCTAGATCCTCCCCATATACATGTATGGAGTGGAGTTTACAACTGAAAATAAACTTTGTGTCCCCAACCAGATAGTTGAAGGACGGCTTTCACCCACACTTATGTTTAAGAACTGAGCATGGGGAGAGAATTTCGTTCATGTAGCACCAAGGGAACGGGTTGCAGGAGAAAGTTTTACTTTGGATTCTCAGTCTGTTTTCTCGTGCCGGTTTGAAATTCCTGCAGTTTTCACTGTAAGACCGAGTTAGAGCTAGTACCTCCCCATATATATTCATGGAGTGGAGTTTGCAACAGAAAAGAAACTTTGTGTTCCCAACAAGCTAGGTTAAGGACGGCTTTCACACACACTTATCTCTCAGAATTGAGCATGTGGAGAGACTTTCGTTCATATAGCAACAAGGGATCCGGATTCAGAAGAAACATTTACTCTGGTTTCTCAGTCTGTTTCCTAGTGCCGGTTTGAAGTTCCTGTAGTTGTCACAGTAAAACCGAGTTGGAGCTAGAACCTCCCCATATATATGTATGGAGTTGAGTTTGCAACAGCAAACAAACTTTGTGTTCCCAACATGCTAGGTGATGGACGGCTTTCACACACACTTTTCTCTCAGAACTGAGCATGTGGAGAGACATTTGTTCATATAGCACCAAGGGAACTGGATTCAGAAGAAAGTTTACTCTGGTTTCTCAGTGTGTTTCCTAGTGTCGGTTTGAAGTTCCTGCAGTTTTCACCGTAAAACCGAGTTTGAGCTAGTATCTACCCATATATATTCATGGAGAAGAATTTGCAACTGAAAAGAAACTTTGTGGTCCCAAAATGCTAAGTGAAGGACGGCTTTCACACACACTTATCTCTCAGAACTGAGCATGTGGAGAGACATTTGTTCATATAGCACCAAGGGAACTGGATTCAGAAGAAACTTTACTCTGGTTTCTCAGTCTGTTTCTTAGTGCCGGTTTGATGTTCCTGCAGTTTTCACCGTAAAACCGAGTTTGAGCTAGTATCTACCCATATATATTCATGGAGAAGAATTTGCAACTGAAAAGAAACTTTGTGGTCCCAACATGCTAAGTGAAGGACGGCTTTCACACACACTTATCTCTCAGAACTGAGCATGTGGAGAGACGTTCGTTCATCTAGCACCAAGGGAACCGGATTCAGAAGAAACTTTTACTCTGGATTCTCAGTCTGTTTCCTAGGCCGATTTGAAGTTCCTGCAGTTTTTAATGTAAAACCGAGTTTGAGCTTGTACCTCCCCATATATATGTATGGAATGGAGTTTGCAACTGAAAGGAAACTTTGTGTTCCCAACAAGGAAGGTGAAGGAAGTCTTTCACACACACTTATATCTCAGAACTCAGCATGTAGTGAGACGTTCATTCATTTAATACCAAGGGAAGAGGTTGTAGGAGTAACTTTTACTCTGATTTCTCGGTCTGTTTCCAAGTGCCGGTTTTAAGTTCCTGCAGTTTTCACTGTAAAACCGAGTTGGAGCTAGTACCTCTCCATATATATTTATGGAGTGGAGTTTGCACCTGAAAAGAAACTTTGCCTTCCCAACAAGCTATGTGAATGACGGCTTTCTGAAACAATTATCTCTGAGAACTAAGCACATGGAGAGACGTTCGTTAATCTAGCACCATGGGAACGGGTTGCAGGAGGAAAATTTAATGTAGTTTCCCAGTCTGTTTCCTAGTGCCGGTTTGAAGTTCCTGCTGTTTTCACTGTAAAACCGAGTTGGAGCTAGAACCTCCCCATATATATGTATGGACTGGATTTTGCAACTGTAAAGAAACTTTGTGTACCCAACAATCTAGGTGAAGTACGGCTTTCACACACAATTATCTCTCAGAACTGAGCATGTGGAGAGACGTTCGTTCATCTAGCACCAAGGGAACCGGATTCAGAAGAAACTTTTACTCTGGTTTCTCAGTCTGTTTCCTAGGCCGATTTGAAGTTCCTGCAGTTTTTAGTTTAAAACCGAGTTGGAGCTTGTACCTCCCCATATATATGTATGGAGTTGAGTTTGCAACTGAAAAGAAACTTTGTGTTCCCAACAAGCTAGGTGAAGGAAGGCTTTCACACACATTTATATCTCAGAACGCAGCATGTAGAGAGACGTTCGTTCATCTAGTAACAAGGGAATGGTTTGCTGGTGGAACTTTCACTCTGTGTTCTCAGTCTGTTTCCTAGTGCCGGTTTGAAGTTCCTGTAGTTGTCACAGTAAAACCGAGTTGGAGCTAGAACCTCCCCATATATATGTATGGATTTGAGTTTGCAACAGCAAACAAACTTTGTGTTCCCAACATGCTAGGTGATGGACGGCTTTCACACACACTTATCTCTCAGAACTGAGCATGTGGAGAGACATTTGTTCATATAGCACCAAGGGAACAGGATTCAGAAGAAACTTTACTCTGGTTTCTCAGTATGTTTCCTAGTGCCGGTTTGATGTTCCTGCAGTTTTCACCGTAAAACCGAGTTTGAGCTAGTATCTACCCATATATATTCATGGAGAAGAATTTGCAACTGAAAAGAAACTTTGTGGTCCCAACATGCTAAGTGAAGGACGGCTTTCACACACACTTATCTCTCAGAACTGAGCATGTGGAGAGAGTTTCGTTCATATAGCAACAAGGGAACCAGATTCAGAAGAAACTTTTACTCTGCTTTCTCTGTCTGTTTCCTACTGCCAGTATGAAGTTCCTGCTGTTTTCACTGTAAAACCGAGTTGGAGCTAGAACTCAACATATATATGTATGGAATGGAATTTGCAACTGAAATGAAACTTTGTGATCCCAACATGCTAAGTGAAGGACGGCTTTCACACACACTTATATCTCTGAACTGAGCATGTGGAGAGACTTTCGTTCATATAGCAAAAAGGGAAACGGATTCAGAAGAAACTTTAACTCTGGTTTCTGTGTCTGTTTCCTACTGCCGGGTTGAAGTACCTGCAGTTTTCAATGTAAAACCGAGTTGGAGCTTGTACCTCCCATATATATGTATGGATTGGAGTTTGCAACTGAATAGAAACTTTGTGTTCCCAACAAGCTAGGTGAAGGAAGGCTTTCACACACACTTATCTCTCAGAACTCAGAATGTAGAGAGACGTTCGTTCATTTAGCACCAAGGGAACGTGCTGTAGGAGATACTTTTACTATGATTTCTCGGTCTGTCTCCAGTGCCAGTTTGAAGTTCCTGCAGTTTTCACTGAAAAACCGAGTTGGAGCTAGTACTCCAATTATATATATGTATGGAGTGGAGTTTGCAACTGAATAGAAACTTTGCTTTCCCAACAAGCTAGGAGAAGGACGGCTTTCACACACACTTACCTCTCAGAATTGGGCATGTGGAGAGACTTTCGTTCATCTAGTACCAAGGGAAAGGTTTACAGGGGAAACTTTTCTCTGGATTCGCACTCTGTTTGCTAGTGCCGGTTTGATGTTCCTGCAGTTTTCACTGTAAAACCGAATTGTAACTAAAACCTCCCCATACACATGTATGAGGTGGAGTTTGCAACTGAAAAGAAACTTTGTGATCCCAACAAGCTGGATGAAGGACGGCTTTCACCCACACTTATCTCTGAGAACTGAGCATGTGGAGAGACGTTGGTTCATCTATCAGTAAGGGAACGGGGTGCAGGAGGAACATTTACTCTGGATTCTCAGTCTGTTTCCTAGTGCCGGTTTGAAGTTCCTGCAGTTTTCACGGTAAAACCGAGTTGGAGCTTGTACCTCCCATATATATGTATGGGTTGGAGTTTGCAACTGAATAGAATTTTTGTGTTCCCAACAAGCTAGTTGAAGGAGGGCTTTCACACACACTTATCCCTCAGAACTCAGAATGTATAGAGACGTTCTTTCATCTAGTACCAAGGGAACGGTTTGCAGGAAAATTTTTCACTCTGTGTTCTCAGTCTGTTTCCTAATGCCGGTTTGATGTTCCTGTAGTTGTCACAGTAAAACCGAGTTGGAGCTAGTACCTCCCCATATATATGTATGGAGTTGAGTTTGCAACAGAAAAGAAACTTTGTGTTCCCAACAAGGTAGGTGAAGGACGGCTTTCACACACATTTATCTCTGAGAACTGAGCATGTGGAGAGACGTTCGCTCATATAGAACCAAGGGAACGGGATTCAGAAGAAACTTTACTTTGGTTAGTCAGTCTGTTTCCTAGTGCCGGTTTGAAGTTCCTGCAGTTTTCACCGTAAAACCGAGTTGGAGGTACTACCTCCCCATATATATGTAGGGAGTGGAGTTTTCAACAGAAAAGAACCTTTGTATTCCCAACAAGCTAGGTGAAAGACGGCTTTCACACACACTCATCTCTCAGAAAAGAGAATGTGGAGAGACGTTCCTTCATCAAGCACCAAAGGAAAAGGTTACAGGAGAAATAATTACTCTGGATTCTCAGTCTGTTTCCTACTGCCGGTTTGAAGTTCTTGCCATTTTCAGTGTGAAACCGAGTTGGAGCTACTTCATCCCCTTATATATGTATGGAGTGGAGTTTGCAATGAAAAGAAACTTTGTATTCGCAACAAGCTAGGTGAAGGACGGCTTTCACACACATTTATCTCTCAGAACTGAGCATGTGGAGAGACTTTCGTTCATCTAGCACCAAGGGAACGGGTTGCAGGAGAAACTTTTACTCTTGTTTCTCAGTCTGTATCCTAGTGCCGGTTTGAAGTTCCTGCTGTTTTCACTGTAAAACCGAGTTGGAGCTAGAACGTCCCCATATATATGTATGGAATGGAGTTTGCAACCGAAAAGAATGTTTGTGATCCCAACAAGCTTGTTGAAGGACGGCTTTCACACAAACTTATCTCTCAGAACTGAGCATGTGGAGAGACTTTCGTTCATCTAGCACAAATGGAACGGGTGGCAGGAGAAACTTTTACTCTGGATTCTCAGTCTGTTTCCTAGTACTGGTTTGAAGCTCCTGCAGTTTTCACTGTAAAACCGAGTTGGAGCTAGTACCTACCCATATATATGTATGGTGTGGAGTTTGCAACTGAAAAGAAACTTTGTGTTCCCAACAAGCTAGGTGAGGGACGGCTTTCACACACACTTATCTCTCAGAACTGAGCATGTGGAGAGAAGTTCGTTCATCTAGCACAAAGGGAACGGGTTGCAGATAATTTTACTCTGGTTTCCCAGTCTGTTTCCTAGTGCCGGTGTGAAGTTCCTGCTCTTTTCACTGTAAAACCGAGTTGGAGCTAGGACCTCCCCATATATGTGGATGGAATGGATTTTGCAACTGAAAAGAAAGTTTGTGATCCCAAGAAGCTTGGTGAAGGACGGCTTTAACACATACTTATCTCTGAGAACTGAGCATGTGGAGAGACGTTCGTTCATCTATCAGTAAGGGAAAGGGTTGCAGGAGTAACTTTTACTCTGGTTTCTCAGTCTGTTTCCTAGTGCCGGTTTGAAGTTCCTGCAGTTTTCACTGTAAATTCGAGTTGGAGCTTGTACCACCCATATATATTTATGGAGTGGAGTTTGCAACTGAAAAGAAACTTTGTGTTCCCAACAAGCTAGGTGAAGGAAGGCTTTAACACACACTTATCTCTCAGAACTCAGAATGTAGAGAGACTTTCGTTCATTTAGCACCAATGGAACGGGTTGTAGGAGTAACTTTTACTCTGATTTCTCGGTCTGAATCCAGTGCCAGTTTTAAGTTCCTGCACTTTTCACTTTAAAACCGATTTGGAGCTAGTACATCACAATATATATGTGTATGGAATTGTGGTTGCAATTGAAAAGGAACTTTGCTTTCCCAACAAGCTAGGTGAAGGACGGCTTTCACACACACAGGTCTCTCAGAACTGAGCATGTGGAGAGACTTTCATTCATCTAGCACCAAGGGAACGGGTTGCAGGAGAAACTTTTACTCTGGTTTCTCAGTGTGTTTCCTAGTGCCGGTTTGAAGTTCCTGCTCTTTTCACTGTAAAACCGAGTTGGAGCTTGAACCTCCCCATATATATGTATGGAATGGAGTTTGCAACTGAAAAGAAAGTTTGTGATCCCAAGAAGCTTGGTGAAGGACGGCTTTCACACACACAGATCTCTCAGAACTTAGCATGTGGAGAGACGTTCGTTCATCTGGCACCAAGGGAACGGGTTGCAGGAGGAACTTTTACTCTGGTTTCTCAGTCTGTTTCCTCATGCCGTTTTGAAGTTCCTGCAGTTTTCACTGTAAAACCGAGTTGTAGCTAAAACCTCCCCGTATACATGTATGGAGTGGAGTTTGCAACTGAAAAGAAACTTTGTGATTCCAAAAAGCTAGGTTAAGGACGGCTTTCACCCAGACTTATCTTTAAGAACTGAGCATAGGGAGAGAATTTCGTCCATTTAGAACCAAGGGAACGGGTTGCAGGAGAAAGTTTTACTCTGGATTCTCAGTCTGTTTTCTAGTGCTGGTTTGAATTTCCTGCAGTTTTCACTGTAAGATCAAGTTGGAGCTAATACCTACCCACGTATATTCATGGAGGGGAGTTTGCAAAAGAAAAGAAACTTTGTGTTCCCAACAAGCTATTTTAAGGACGGCTTTCACACACATTTATCACTGAGAACTGCCCATGTGGAGAGACGTTCCTTCATATAGCACCAAGGGAACGGGATTCAGAAGAAACTTTACTCTGGTTTCCCAGTCTGTTTCCTAGTGCCGGTTTGAAGTTCCTGCAGATTTCACCGTAAAACCGAGTTTGAGCTAGCATCTACCCATATATATTCATGGAGTGGAGTTTACAACTGAAAAGAAACATTGTGTTCCCTACAAGACATGTGAGGGACGGCTTTCACACACACTTATCTCTCAGAACTGAGCATGTGGAGAGACGTTCGTTCATATAGCAACAAGGGAACCGGATTAAGATGAAACTTTTACTCTGATTTCTCAGTCTGTTTCCTACTGCTGGTTTGAATTTCTTCCAGTTTTCTGTGTAAAACCGAGTTGGAGCTAGTTCCTCCCAATATATATGTATGGAGTTCAGTTTGCAACAGAAAAGAAACTTTGAGTTCCCAACAAGCTAGGTTATGGACGGTTTTCAAACACACTTGTCACTGAGATCTGAGCATGTGGAGAGACGTTCGTTCATCTAGCACAAAGGGAACGGTTTGCAGGAGGAACTTTATCTCTAGATTCTCAGTCTGTTTCCTAGAGCCGTTTTGATGTTCCTGCAGTTTTCACTGTAAAACCGCGTTGGAGCTAGAACCTCCCCATATACATGTATGGAGCTCAGTTTGCAACTGAAAAGAAACTTTGTGATCCCAACAAGCTATTTGAGGGACGGCTTTCACACACACTTACCTCTCAGAATTGGGCATGTGGAGAGACGTTCGTTCATCTAGCACCAATGGAACGGTTTGCAGGAGAAACTTTCCTCTGGATTCGCAGTCTGTTTGCTAGTGCCGGATTGATGTTCCTGCAGTTTTCACTGTAAAACCGAGTTGGAGCTAGAACCTCCCCTTATATATGTATGGAGTGGAGTTTGCAACTGAAAAGATACTTAGATTTCCCAACAAGCTAGGTGAAGGACTGCTTTCAGACACAAATATCTCTGAGAACTGAGCACGTGGAGAGACGTTCGTTCATATAGCACCAAGGGAACGGGATTCAGAAGAAAGTTTACTCTGTTTTCTCAGTCTGTTTCCTAGTGCCTGTTTGAAGTTCCTGCAGTTTTTAGTGTAAAACCGAGTTGGAGCTTGTACCTCCTGATATACATGTATGGAGTTTAGTTTGCAACTGAATAGAAACTTTGTGTTCCCAACAAGCTAGGTGAATGAAGGCTTTCGCACAAACTTATCGCTCAAAACTCAGAATGTAGAGAGACGTTCGTTCATTTAGCACCAAGGGAACAGGTGGTAAGAGAAACTTTTACTCTGATTTCTCGGTCTGTTTCCAGTGCCGGTTTTAAGTTCCTGAAATTTTCACTGTAAAACCGAGTTGGAGCTTGTACCACCCATATATATGTATGGAGTGGAGTTTGCAACTGAAAAGAAACTTTGCTTTCCCAAAAAGCTTGGTGAAGGACGGCTTTCACACACACTTACCTCTCAGAATTGGGCATGTGGAGAGACGTTCGTTCATCTAGTACCAAGGGAACGGTTTGCTGGAGAAACTTTTCTCAGGATTCGCATTCTGTTTTCTAGTGCCGGTTTGACGTTCCTGCATTTTTCACTGTAAGATCAAGTTGGAGCTAGTACCTCCCTATGTATATTCATGGAGGGGAGTTTGCAAAAGAAAAGAAATTTTGTGTTCCCAACAAGCTATGTTAAGGACGGCTTTCACACACATTTATCACTGAGAATTGCGCATGTGGAGAGACGTACGTTCATATAGAACCAAGGGAACGGCATTCAGAAGAAACTTTACTCTGGTTTCTCAGTCTGTTTCCTAGTGCCGGTTTGAAGTTCCTGCATTTTTCACCGTAAAACCAAGTTTGAGCTAGAATCTACCCATATATATTCATGGAGTGGAGTTTGCAACTGAAAAGAAACATTGTGTTCCCAACAAGACAGTTGAGGGACGGCTTTCACACACACTTATCTCTCAGAACTGAGCATGTGGATAGATGTTCGTTCATCTAGCACAATGGGAACGGGTTACAGATAATTTTACTCTGGTTTCTCAGTCTGTTTCCTAGTGCCGGTGTGAAGTTCCTGCTCTTTTCACTGTAAAACGGAGTTGGAGCTAGAAACTCCCCATATATATGTATGGAAAGGGGTTTGCAACTGAAATAAATTTTGTGATCCCAACAAGCTTGGTGAAGGACAGCTTTCACACACACTTATCTCTCAGAACTGAGCATTTGGAGAGACGTTCGTTCATATAGCAACAAGGGAACCGGATTAACATGAAACTTTTACTCTGCTTTCTCAGTCTGTTTCCTACTGCTGGTTTGAATTTCTTCCAGTTTTCTGTGTAAAACCGATTTGGAGCTAGATCCTCCCAATATATATGTATGGAGTAGAGTTTGCAACAGAAAAGAAACTTTGTGTTCCCAACAAGCTAGGTTATGGACGGTTTTCAATCACACTTATCACTGAGAACTGAGCATGTGGAGAGACGTTCGTTCATTGGCACCAAAGGAATGGTTTTCAGGAGATACTTTTACTCTGGTTTCTCAGTCTGATTCCTAGTGCCGGTTTTAAGCCCATGCAGTTTTCACTTTTAAATCGAGTTGGAGCTATTACCTCCCCATATATATCTATGGAGTGGAGTAGGCAGATGAAAAGAATCTTTGTTTCCCAAAAGGTAGGTGAAGGACGGCTTTCACACACACTTATCTCTCAGAACTGAGCATGTGGAGAGACGTTAGTTCATCTAGCACCAGAGAACGGGTTTCAGGAGAAACTTTTACTCTCGTTTCTCAGTCTGCTTCCTTGTGCCGGTTTGAAGTTCCTGTAGTTGTCACAGTAAAACCGAGATGGAGCTAGTACCTCCCCATATGTATGTATGGAGTGGATTTTGCAACTGAAAAGAAACTTTGTGTTCCCAACAAGCTAGGTGAAGGAAGGATTTCACACACAGTTATATCTCAGAACTCAGCATGTAGAGAGACCTTCGTTCATTTAGTACCAAGGGAACGGATTGTAGGAGAATTTTTACTCTTATTTCTCGGTATGTTTCCAATTGCATGTTTTAAGTTCCTGCAGTTTTCACTGTAAAACCGAGTTGTAGATAGAACCTCCCCACATACATGAATGGAGTGGATTTTGCAACTGAAAAGAAACTTTGTGTTCCCAACAAGCTAGGTGAAGGAAAGTTTTCACTCCCACTTATTTCTCAGAACTGAGCAAGTGTAGAGACGTTCGTTCATCTTGCACCAAGGGATTGGTTTGCAGGATAAACTTTCACTGTGTGTTCTCTGTCTGTTTCCTAGTGCCGGTTTGAAGTTCCTGAAGTTTTCACCGTAAAACAGAGTTTGAGCCAGTATCTACCCATATATATTCATGGATTGGGGTTTGAAACTTAAAAGAAACCTTGTGTTCCCAACACTATATGTGAAGGACGGCTTTCACACACACTTATCTCTCAGAATTGAGCATGTGGAGAGACGTTCGTTCATCTAGCAGTAAGGGAAAGGGTTGCAGGAGGAACTTTTACTCTGGATTCTCAGGCTGTTTCCTAGTGCCGGTTTGAAGTTCCTGCTGTTTTCACTGTAAAATCGAGTTGGAGCTAGAACCTCCCTATATATATGTATGGAATGGATTTTACAACTGAAAAGAAAATTTGTGGTCCCAACATGCTTGTTGAAGGACGGCTTTAACAAACAATTATCTCTCAGAACTGAGCATGTGGAGAGATATTCGTTCATATAGCAAAAAGGGAAACGTATTCAGAAGAAACTTTTACTCTAGTTTCTCTGTCCGTTTCCTACTGCCGGTTTGAAGTTCCTGCAGTTTTCAGTGTAAAACCGAGTTGGGGCTTGTACTTCCCATATATATGAATGGATTGGAGTTTGCAACTGAATAGAATTTTTGTGTTCCCAACAAGCTAGGTGAAGGAAAGCTTTCACACACAATTATCCCTCAGAACTCAGAATGTAGAGAGACGTTCGTTCATCTAGTTCCAAGGGAAAGGTTTGCAGGAAAATTTTTCACTCTGTGTTCTCAGTCTGTTTCATAATGCCGGTTTGATGTTCCTGTAGTTGTCACAGTAAAACCGAGTTGGAGCTAGTACCTCCCCATGTATATGTATGGAGTTGAGTTTGCAACAGAAAAGAAACTTTGTGTTCCCAACAAGCTAGGTGAAGGACGGCTTTCACACACATTTATCTCTGAGAACTGAGCATGTGGAGAGACGTTTGCTCATATAGAACCAAGGGAACTTGATTCAGAAGAAACTTTACTCTGGTTTCTCAGTCTGTTTCCTAGTGCCGGTTTGAATTTCCTGCAGTTTTCCTCGTAAAACCGAATTTGAGCTACTATCTACCCATATATATCCATGGAGAGGAGTTTGCAACTGAAAGAAACATTGTGTTCCCAACATGCTAGTTGAAGTACGGCTTTCACACACATTTATCTTGCAGAACTGAGCATGTGGAGAGACTTTCATTCATATAGCAATAAGGGAACAGGATTCAGAAGAAACTTTTACTCTGCTTTCTCTGACTGTTTCCTACTGCTGGTTTGATGTACCTGCAGTTTTCACTGTAAAACCGAGTTGGAGCTTTTACCTCCCATATATTTGTATGGATTGGAGTTTGCAACTGAAAAGAAACTAAGCTTTCCCAACAATCTAGGAGAATGACGGCTTTCACACACACTTACCTCTCAGAATTGGGCAAGTGGAGAGACTTTCGTTCATCTCGTGCCAAGGGAACGGTTTGTAGGAGAAACTTTTCTCTGGATTCACAGTCTGCAAGTGCCAGATTGATGTTCCTGCAGTTTTCACTGTAAAACCTAGTTGTACCTAGAACCACCCCATATACATGTATGAAGTGGTGTTTGCAACTGAAAAGAAACTTTGTCATCCCAACAAGCAAGATGAAGGACGGCTTTCACCCACACTTAACTCTGAAAACTGAGCATTGGGAGAGAATTTCGTTCATCTAGCACCAAGGGAACGGGTTGCAGGAGAAAGTTTTACTCTGGATTTTCAGTCTGTTTCCTAGTGCCTGTTTGAAGTTCCTGCAGTTTTCACTGTAAGACCGAGTTGGAGCTAGTACCTCCCCATATATATTCATGGAGTGGAGTTTACAACTGAAAAGAAACATTGTGTTCCCAACAAGATAGGTGAAGGACGGCTTTCAAACACACATATCTCTCAGAACTAAGCATGTGGAGAGATGTTCGTTCATCTAGCAACAAGGGAAAGTGTTGCAGGAGGAACTTTTACTCTAGTTTCTCAGTCTGTTTCATAGTGCCGGTTTGAAGTTCTTGCTCTTTTCACTGTAAAACCGAGTTGGAGCTAGTACCTCCCCTTATATATATGGAGTGGAGTTTGCAACTGAAAAGAAAATTTGCTTTCCCAACAAGCTAGATGAAGGACGGCTTTCACTCACACATATCTCTCAGAACTGAGCATGTGGAGAGAAGTTCATTTATGAAACAACAAGGGATCGGGATTCAGAAGAAACTTTACTCTGGTTTCTCAGTGTATTTCGTAGTGCCGGTTTGAAGTCCCTGCAATTTTCACCGTAAAACTGAGTTTGAGCCAGTATCTACCCATATATATTCATGGATTGGAGTTTGCAACTTAAAAGAAACATTGTGTTCCCAACAAGCTAGGTGAAGGAAGGCTTCACACACACTTATATCTCAGAACGCAGCTTGTAGGGAGACGTTCGTTCATCTAGTACCAAGGGAATGGTTTGCAGGGAAACTTTCACTCTGTGTTCTCAGTCTGTTTCCTAGTGCCGGTTTGAAGTTCCTGTATTTGTCACAGTAAAACCGAGTTGCAGCTAGAACCTCCCCATATATATGTATGGAGTTGAGTTTGCAACAGAAAACAAACTTTGTGTTCCCAACATGCTAGGTGATGGAAGGCTTCCACACACACTTATCTCTCAAAACTCAGCATGTGGAGAGACATTCGTTCATATAGCACCAAGGGAACTGGATTCAGAAGAAACTTTACTCTGTTTTCTCAGTCTGTTTCCTAGTTCCGGGGTGAAGTTCCTGCAGTTTTCACCGTAAAACCGAGTTTGAGCTAGTATCTACCCATATATATTCATGGAGTAGAATTTGCAACTGAAAAGAAATTTTGTGATCCCAACATGCTAAGTGAAGGACGGCTTTCACACACACTTATCTCTGAGAACTGAGCATGTGGAGAGAGTTTCGTTCATATAGCAACAAGGAAACCAGATTCAGAAAACATTTACTCTGCTTTCTCTGTCTGTTTCCTACTGCCGTTTTGAAGTTCCGGCAGTTTTCACTGTAAAACCGAGTTGGAGGTACTACCTACCCATATATATGTATGGAGTGGAATTTGCAACTGAAACAAACTTTGTATTCTCAACAAACTAGGTGAAGAACGGCTTTCACACACACTTATCTTTGAGAACTGAGCATGTGGAGAGACGTTCGTTCATATAGCACCAAGGGAACGGGTTTCAGAAGAAACTTTACTCTGCTTTCTCAGTCTCTTTCCTAGTGCCGTTTTGGAGTTCCTGCAGTTTTCACTGTAAAATCAAGTTGGAGCTAGTACCTCCCCATATATATGTATGGAGTGGAGTTGGCAACTGAAAAGAAACTTTGTGTTCCCAACAAGCTAGGTGAAGGACGGCTTTCACACACACTTATCTCTCAGAGCTGAGTATGTGGAGAGACTTTCGTTCATCTAGCACAAAGGGAACGGTATGCAGGAAAAACTTTTACTCTGGTTTCTCAGTCTGTTTCCTAGTGCCGGAATGAAGTTCCTGCAGTTTTCACTGTAAAACCGAGTTTGAGGTAGTACCTCCCCTTATATATGTATGGAGTGGAGTTGGCAACTGAAAAGAAACTTTGTGTTCCCAACAATCTAGGTGAAGGACGGCTTTCACATACACATATCTCTCAATCTGAGCATGTGGAGAGACGTTCGTTCACGTAGCACAAAGTGAACGGGTTGCAGTAGAAACTTTTACTCTGGTTTCTCAGTCTGTTTCCTAGTTTCGGTTTGAAGTTCCTGCAGTTTTCACTGTAAAACCGAGTTGGAGCTTGTTCCTTCCCATATATATGTATCAAGTGGAGTTGGCAACTGAAAAGAAACTTTGTGTTCCCAACAAGCTAGGTGAAGGACGGCTTTCACACACAATTATCTCTCAGAGCGCAGTATGTGAAGAAACTTTCGTTCATCTAGCACAAATGGAACGGGTTGCAGGAAAAACTTTTACTCTGTTTTCTCAGTCTGTTTCCTAGTGCCGGTTTGAAGTTCCTGCAGTTTTCTCTGTAAAACCGAGTTGGAGCTATTACCTCCCCATATATATGTATGGAGTGGAGTTGGCAACTGAATAGAAACTTTGTGTTCCCAACAAGCTATTTGAAGGAAGGCTTTCACACATACTTATCTCTCAGAACTGAGCATGTGGAGAGACGTTCGTTCATCTAGCACCAAGGGAACGGGTTGCAGGAAGAACTTTTACTCCAGTTTCTCAGTCTGTTTCATAGTGCCGGGTTGATGTTCCTGATGTTTTCACTGTAAGACCGAGTTGGAGCTAGTACCTCCCCATATATTTGTATGGATTGGAGTTTGCAACTGAAAAGAAACTTTGTGTTCCCATCAAGCTAGGTGAAGGACGGCTTTCACACGCACTTATCTCTCAGAACTGAGCATGTGGAGAGACGTTCGTTCATCTAGCACTAAGGGAACGTGTTTCAGGAGAAAGTTTAACTCTGGATTCTCAGTCTGTTCTCTACTGCCGGTTTGAAGTTCCTGCAGTTTTCACTGTAAGACCGAGTTGGAGCTAGTACCTCCCCATATATTTGTATGGATTGGAGTTTGCAACTGAAAAGAAACTTTGTGTTCCCAACAAGCTATGTGAAGGAAGGCTTTCACACACACTTCTATCTCAGAACGCAGCTTGTAGGGAGACGTTCGTTCATCTATTACCAAGGGAATGGTTTGCAGGGAAACTTTCACTCTGTGTTCTCAGTCTGTTTCCTAGTGCCGGTTTGAAGTTCCTGTAGTTGTCACAGTAAAACCGAGTTGGAGCTAGAACCTCCCCATATATATGTATGGAGTTGAGTTTGCAACAGAAAACAAACTTTGTGTTCCCAACATGCTAGGTGATGGAAGGCTTTCACACACACTTATCTCTCAAAACTCAGCATGTGGAGAGACATTCGTTCATATAGCACCAAGGGAACTGGATTCAGAAGAAACTTTACTCTGGTTTCTCATTCTGTTTCCTAGTTCCGGTGTGAAGTTCCTGCAATTTTCACCGTAAAACCAAGTTTGAGCTTGTATCTACCCATATATATTCATGGAGTAGAATTTGCAACTGAAAAGAAATTTTGTGATCCCAACATGCTAAGTGAAGGACGGCTTTCACACACACTTATCTCTGAGAACTGAGCATGTGGAGAGAGTTTCGTTCATATAGCAACAAGGAAACCAGATTCAGAAGAAACATTTACTCTGCTTTCTCTGTCTGTTTCCTACTGCCGGTTTGAAGTTCCGGCAGTTTTCTCTGTAAAACCGAGTTGGAGCTTGTACCTCCCATATATATGTATGGATTGGAGTTTGCAACTGAATAGAAAAATGTGTTCCCAACAAGCTAGATGAAGGAAGGGTTTCACACACACTTATCTCTCAGAACTCAGAATGTAGAGAGACGTTCGTTCATTTAGCACCAAGGGAACGGGTTGTAGGAGAAACTTTTACGATGATTTCTCGGTCTGTCTCCAGTGCTGGTTTTAACTTCCTGCAGTTTTCACTGAAAAATCGAGTTGGAGCTAGTACTCCAAATATATATATGTATGGAGTGGAGTTTGCAACTGAATAGAAACTTTGCTTTCCCAACAAGCTAGGAGAAGGATGGCTTTCACACACACTTACCTCCCAGAATTGGGCATGTGGAGAGACTTTCGTTCATCTAGTACCAAGGGAAAGGTTTGCAGGGGAAACTTTACTCTGGATTCGCAGTCTGTTTGCTAGTGCCGGTTTGATGTTCCTGCAGTTTTCACTGTAAAACCGAATTGTAACTAAAACCTCCCCATATACATTTATGGGGTGGAGTTTGCAACTGAAAAGAAACTTTGTGATCCCAACAAGCTGGATGAAGGACGGCTTTCACCCACACTTATCTCTGAGAACTGAGCATGTGGAGAGATGTTCGTTCATCGAGCACCAATGGAACGGGTTGCAGGAGAGAGTTTTACTCTGGATTCTCAGTCTGTTTCCTAGTGCCTGTTTGAAGTTCCTGCTGTTTTCACTGTAAAACCGAGTTGGAGCTAGAACCTCCCCATATATATGTATGGAATGGAGTTTGCAACTGAAAAGAATCTTTGTGATCCCAACAAGCTAGGTGAATGACGGCTTTCAGACACAGTTATCTCTCAGAACGGAGCATGTGGAGAGACGTTCTTTCATATAGCAACAAGGGAACCGGTATCAGAAGAAAGATTTACTCTGGTTTCTCAGTCTATTTCCTAGTGCCGGTTTGAAGTTCCTGCAGTTTTCAGTGTAACCGGTTTGGAGCTAGTACCTGCCCTTATATATGTATGGAGTGGAGTTTGCAACTGAAAAGAAAATTTGCTTTCCCAACAAGCTAGGTGAAGGACAGCTTTCACACACACTTATATCTCAGAACTGAGCATGTGGAGAGACGTTCGTTCATCTAGCACCAAGGGAACGGGTGGCAGGAGGAACTTTTACCCTAGTTTCTCAATCTGTTTCCAAGTGCCGGTTTGAAGTTCCTGCTGTTTTCACTGTTAAACCGAGTTGGAGGTACTACCTACCCATATATATGTATGGGGTGGAGATTGCAACTGAAAAGAAACTTTGTATTCTCAACAAACTAGGTGAAAAACGGCTTTCACACACACTTATCTTTGAGATCTGAGCATGTGGAGAGACTTTCGTTCATATAGCACCAAGGGAACGGGTTTCAGAAGTAACTTTACTCTGGTTTCTCAGTCTGTTTCCTAGTGCCGGTTTGAAGTTCCTGCAGTTTTCACTGTAAAACCGAGTTGGAGGTACTACCTACCCATATATATGTATGGAGTGGAATTTGCAACTGAAACAAACTTTGTATTCTCAACAAACTAGGTGAAGAACGGCTTTCACACACACTTATCATTGAGAACTGAGCATGTGGAGAGACGTTCGTTCATATAGCACCAAGGGAACGGGTTTCAGAAGAAACTTTACTCTGGTTTCTCAGTCTGTTTCCTAGTGCCGGTTTGAAGTTCCTGCTGTTTTCACTGTAAAACCGAGTTGGAGCTAGAACGTCCCCATATATATGTATGGAATTGAGTTTGCAACCGAAAAGAATGTTTGTGTTCCCAACAAGCTTGGTGAAGGACGGCTTTCACACACACTTATCTCTCAGAACTTAGCATGTGGGAGACGTTCGTTCATTTAGCAGTAAGGGAAAGGGTTGCAGGAGGAACTTTTACTCTGGATTCTCAGGATGTTTCCTAGTGCCGGTTTGAAGTTCCTGCTGTTTTCACTGTAAAACCGAGTTGGAGCTAGAACCTCCCCATATATATGTATGGAATGGATTTTACAACTGAAAAGAAAATTTGTGATCCCAACGTGCTAGTTGAAGGACGGCTTTCACACACACTTATCTATCAGAACTGAGCATGTGGAGAGACATTCGTTCATATAGCAAAAAGGGAAACGTATTCAGAAGAAACTTTTACTCTAGTTTCTCTGTCTGGTTCCTACTGCCGGTTTGATGTTTCTGCAGTTTTCACTGTAAAACCGAGTTGGGGCTTGTACTTCCCATATATATGTATGGATTGGAGTTTGCAACTAAATAGAATTTTTGTGTTCCCAACAAGCTAGGTGAAGGAAGGCTTTCACACTCACTTATCCCTCAGAACTCGGAATGTAGAGAGACGTTCGTTCATCTAGTACCAAGGGAAAGGTTTGCAGGAAAATTTTTCACTCTGTGTTCTCAGTCTGTTTCCTAATGCCGGTTTGATGTTCCTGTAGTTGTCACAGTAATACCGAGTTGGAGCTAGTACCTCCCCATGTATATGTATGGAGTTGAGTTTGCAACAGAAAAGAAACTTTGTGTTCCCAACAAGCTAGGTGAAGGACGGCTTTCACACACATTTATCTCTGAGAACTGAGCATGTGGAGAGACGTTCGCTCATATAGAACCAAGGGAACGGGATTCAGAAGAAACTTTACTCTGGTTTCTCAGTCTGTTTCCTAGTGCCGGTTTGAATTTCCTGCAGTTTTCACCGTAAAACCGAATTTGAGCTTCTATCTACCCATATATATCCATGGAGAGGAGTTTGCAACTGAAAAGAAACATTGTGTTCCAAACATGCTAGTTGAAGTACGGCTTTCACACACATTTATCTTTCAGAACTGAACATGTGGAGAGACTTTCGTTCATCTAGCACAAAGGGAACGGTATGCAGGAAAAACTTTTACTCTGGTTTCTCAGTCTGTTTCCTAGTGCCGGAATGAAGTTCCTGCAGTTTTCACTGTAAAACCGAGTTGGAGGTAGTACCTCCCCTTATATATGTATGGAGTGGAGTTGGCAACTGAAAAGAAACTTTGTGTTCCCAACAATCTAGGTGAAGGACGGCTTTCACATACACATATCTCTCAATCTGAGCATGTGGAGAGACGTTCGTTCACGTAGCACAAAGTGAACGGGTTGCAGTAGAAACTTTTAATCTGGTTTCTCAGTCTGTTTCCTAGTTTCGGTTTGAAGTTCCTGCAGTTTTCACTGTAAAACCGAGTTGGAGCTTGTTCCTTCCCATATATATGTATCGAGTGGAGTTGGCAACTGAAAAGAAACTTTGTGTTCCCAACAAGCTAGGTGAAGGACGGCTTTCACACACAATTATCTCTCAGAGCGGAGTATGTGAAGAAACTTTCCTTCATCTAGCACAAATGGAACGGGTTGCAGGAAAACCTTTTACTCTGTTTTCTCAGTCTGTTTCCTAGTGCCGGTTTGAAGTTCCTGCAGTTTTCTCTGTAAAACCGAGTTGGAGCTAATACCTCCCCATATATATGTGTGGAGTGGAGTTGGCAACTGAAAAGAAACTTTGTGTTACCAACAAGCTAATTGAAGGATGGCTTTCACACACACTTATCTCTCAGAACTGAGCATGTGGAGAGACGTTCGTTCAGCTAGCACCAAGGGAACGGGTTGCTGGAGAAACTTTTACTCTGGTTTCTCAGTCTGTTTCCTAGTTCCGGTTTGAAGTTCCTGCAGTTTTCACTGTAAAATCAAGTTGGAGCTAGTACCTCCCCATATATATGTATGGAGTGGAGTTGGCAACTGAATAGAAACTTTGTGTTCCCAACAAGCTATTTGAAGGAAGGCTTTCACACATACTTATCTCTCAGAACTGAGCATGTGGAGAGACGTTCGTTCATCTAGCACCAAGGGAACGGGTTGCAGGAAGAACTTTTACTCCAGTTTCTCAGTCTGTTTCATAGTGCCGGGTTGATGTTCCTGATGTTTTCACTGTAAAACCGAGTTGGAGCTAGAACCTCCCCATATATAGGTATGGACTGGATTTTGCAACTGTAAAGAAACTTTGTGTTCCCATCAAGCTAGGTGAAGGACGGCTTTCACACACACTTATATCTCAGAACGCAGCTTGTAGGGAGACGTTCGTTCATCTAGCACTAAGGGAACGTGTTTCAGGAGAAAGTTTAACTCTGGATTCTCAGTCTGTTCTCTACTGCCGGTTTGAAGTTCCTGCAGTTTTCACAGTAAGACCGAGTTGGAGCTAGTACCTCCCCATATATTTGTATGGATTGGAGTTTGCAACTGAAAAGAAACTTTGTGTTCCCAACAAGCTAGGTGAAGGAAGGCTTTCACACACACTTATATCTCAGAACGCAGCTTGTAGGGAGACGTTCGTTCATCTATTACCAAGGGAATGGTTTGCAGGGAAACTTTCACTCTGTGTTCTCAGTCTGTTTCCTAGTGCCGGTTTGAAGTTCCTGTAGTTGTCACAGTAAAACCGAGTTGGAGCTAGAACCTCCCCATATATATGTATGGAGTTGAGTTTGCAACAGAAAACAAACTTTGTGTTCCCAACATGCTAGGTGATGGAAGGCTTTCACACACACTTATCTCTCAAAACTCAGCATGTGGAGAGACATTCGTTCATATAGCACCAAGGGAACTGGATTCAGAAGAAACTTTACTCTGGTTTCTCAGTCTGTTTCCTAGTTCCGGTGTGAAGTTCCTGCAATTTTCACCGTAAAACCGAGTTTGAGCTTGTATCTACCCATATATATTCATGGAGTAGAATTTGCAACTGAAAAGAAATTTTGTGATCCCAACATGCTAAGTGAAGGACGGCTTTCACACACACTTATCTCTGAGAACTGAGCATGTGGAGAGAGTTTCGTTCATATAGCAACAAGGAAACCAGATTCAGAAGAAACATTTACTCTGCTTTCTCTGTCTGTTTCCTACTGCCGGTTTGAAGTTCCGGCAGTTTTCTCTGTAAAACCGAGTTGGAGCTTGTACCTCCCATATATATGTATGGATTGGAGTTTGCAACTGAATAGAAAATTTGTGTTCCCAACAAGCTAGATGAAGGAAGGGTTTCACACACACTTATCTCTCAGAACTCAGAATGTAGAGAGACGTTCGTTCATTTAGCACCAAGGGAACGGGTTGTAGGAGAAACTTTTACGATGATTTCTCGGTCTGTCTCCAGTGCTGGTTTTAACTTCCTGCAGTTTTCACTGAAAAATCGAGTTGGAGCTAGTACTCCAAATATATATATGTATGGAGTGGAGTTTGCAACTGAATAGAAACTTTGCTTTCCCAACAAGCTAGGAGAAGGATGGCTTTCACACACACTTACCTCCCAGAATTGGGCATGTGGAGAGACTTTCGTTCATCTAGTACCAAGGGAAAGGTTTGCAGGGGAAACTTTACTCTGGATTCGCAGTCTGTTTGCTAGTGCCGGTTTGATGTTCCTGCAGTTTTCACTGTAAAACCGAATTGTAACTAAAACCTCCCCATATACATTTATGGGGTGGAGTTTGCAACTGAAAAGAAACTTTGTGATCCCAACAAGCTGGATGAAGGACGGCTTTCACCCACACTTATCTCTGAGAACTGAGCATGTGGAGAGATGTTCGTTCATCGAGCACCAATGGAACGGGTTGCAGGAGAGAGTTTTACTCTGGATTCTCAGTCTGTTTCCTAGTGCCTGTTTGAAGTTCCTGCTGTTTTCACTGTAAAACCGAGTTGGAGCTAGAACCTCCCCATATATATGTATGGAATGGAGTTTGCAACTGAAAAGAATCTTTGTGATCCCAACAAGCTAGGTGAAGGACGGCTTTCAGACACAGTTATCTCTCAGAACGGAGCATGTGGAGAGACGTTCTTTCATATAGCAACAAGGGAACCGGTATCAGAAGAAAGATTTACTCTGGTTTCTCTATTTCCTAGTGCCGGTTTGAAGTTCCTGCAGTTTTCAGTGTAACCGGTTTGGAGCTAGTACCTGCCCTTATATATGTATGGAGTGGAGTTTGCAACTGAAAAGAAAATTTGCTTTCCCAACAAGCTAAGTGAAGGACAGCTTTCACACACACTTATATCTCAGAACTGAGCATGTGGAGAGACGTTCGTTCATCCAGCACCAAGGGAACGGGTGGCAGGAGGAACTTTTACCCTAGTTTCTCAATCTGTTTCCAAGTGCCGGTTTGAAGTTCCTGCTGTTTTCACTGTTAAACCGAGTTGGAGGTACTACCTACCCATATATATGTATGGGGTGGAATTTGCAACTGAAACAAACTTTGTATTCTCAACAAACTAGGTGAAGAACGGCTTTCACACACACTTATCATTGAGAACTGAGCATGTGGAGAGACGTTCGTTCATATAGCACCAAGGGAACGGGTTTCAGAAGAAACTTTACTCTGGTTTCTCAGTCTGTTTCCTAGTGCCGGTTTGAAGTTCCTGCTGTTTTCACTGTAAAACCGAGTTGGAGCTAGAACGTCCCCATATATATGTATGGAATTGAGTTTGCAACCGAAAAGAATGTTTGTGTTCCCAACAAGCTTGGTGAAGGACGGCTTTCACACACACTTATCTCTCAGAACTTAGCATGTGGGAGACGTTCGTTCATTTAGCAGTAAGGGAAAGGGTTGCAGGAGGAACTTTTACTCTGGATTCTCAGGATGTTTCCTAGTGCCGGTTTGAAGTTCCTGCTGTTTTCACTGTAAAACCGAGTTGGAGCTAGAACCTCCCCATATATATGTATGGAATGGATTTTACAACTGAAAAGAAAATTTGTGATCCCAACATGCTAGTTGAAGGACGGCTTTCACACACACTTATCTATCAGAACTGAGCATGTGGAGAGACATTCGTTCATATAGCAAAAAGGGAAACGTATTCAGAAGAAACTTTTACTCTAGTTTCTCTGTCTGGTTCCTACTGCCGGTTTGATGTTTCTGCAGTTTTCACTGTAAAACCGAGTTGGGGCTTGTACTTCCCATATATATGTATGGATTGGAGTTTGCAACTAAATAGAATTTTTGTGTTCCCAACAAGCTAGGTGAAGGAAGGCTTTCACACACACTTATCCCTCAGAACTCAGAATGTAGAGAGACGTTCGTTCATCTACTACCAAGGGAAAGGTTTGCAGGAAAATTTTTCACTCTGTGTTCTCAGTCTGTTTCCTAATGCCGGTTTGATGTTCCTGTAGTTGTCACAGTAATACCGAGTTGGAGCTAGTACCTCCCCATGTATATGTATGGAGTTGAGTTTGCAACAGAAAAGAGACTTTGTGTTCCCAACAAGCTAGGTGAAGGACGGCTTTCACACACATTTATCTCTGAGAACTGAGCATGTGGAGAGACGTTCGCTCATATGGAACCAAGGGAACGGGATTCAGAAGAAACTTTACTCTGGTTTCTCAGTCTTTTTCCTAGTGTCGGTTTGAAGTTCCTGCAGTTTTCACTGTAAAATCAAGTTGGAGCTAGTACCTCCCCATATATATGTATGGAGTGGAGTTGGCAACTGAATAGAAACTTTGTGTTCCCAACAAGCTATTTGAAGGAAGGCTTTCACACATACTTATCTCTCAGAACTGAGCATGTGGAGAGACGTTCGTTCATCTAGCACCAAGGGAACGGGTTGCAGGAAGAACTTTTACTCCAGTTTCTCAGTCTGTTTCATAGTGCCGGGTTGATGTTCCTGATGTTTTCACTGTAAAACCGAGTTGGAGCTAGAACCTCCCCATATATAGGTATGGACTGGATTTTGCAACTGTAAAGAAACTTTGTGTTCCCATCAAGCTAGGTGAAGGACGGCTTTCACACACACTTATATCTCAGAACGCAGCTTGTAGGTAGACGTTCGTTCATCTAGCACTAAGGGAACGTGTTTCAGGAGAAAGTTTAACTCTGGATTCTCAGTCTGTTCTCTACTGCCGGTTTGAAGTTCCTGCAGTTTTCACAGTAAGACCGAGTTGGAGCTAGTACCTCCCCATATATTTGTATGGATTGGAGTTTGCAACTGAAAAGAAACTTTGTGTTCCCAACAAGCTAGGTGAAGGAAGGCTTTCACACACACTTATATCTCAGAACGCAGCTTGTAGGGAGACGTTCGTTCATCTATTACCAAGGGAATGGTTTGCAGGGAAACTTTCACTCTGTGTTCTCAGTCTGTTTCCTAGTGCCGGTTTGAAGTTCCTGTAGTTGTCACAGTAAAACCGAGTTGGAGCTAGAACCTCCCCATATATATGTATGGAGTTGAGTTTGCAACAGAAAACAAACTTTGTGTTCCCAACATGCTAGGTGATGGAAGGCTTTCACACACACTTATCTCTCAAAACTCAGCATGTGGAGAGACATTCGTTCATATAGCACCAAGGGAACTGGATTCAGAAGAAACTTTACTCTGGTTTCTCAGTCTGTTTCCTAGTTCCGGTGTGAAGTTCCTGCAATTTTCACCGTAAAACCGAGTTTGAGCTTGTATCTACCCATATATATTCATGGAGTAGAATTTGCAACTGAAAAGAAATTTTGTGATCCCAACATGCTAAGTGAAGGACGGCTTTCACACACACTTATCTCTGAGAACTGAGCATGTGGAGAGAGTTTCGTTCATATAGCAACAAGGAAACCAGATTCAGAAGAAACATTTACTCTGCTTTCTCTGTCTGTTTCCTACTGCCGGTTTGAAGTTCCGGCAGTTTTCTCTGTAAAACCGAGTTGGAGCTTGTACCTCCCATATATATGTATGGATTGGAGTTTGCAACTGAATAGAAAATTTGTGTTCCCAACAAGCTAGATGAAGGAAGGGTTTCACACACACTTATCTCTCAGAACTCAGAATGTAGAGAGACGTTCGTTCATTTAGCACCAAGGGAACGGGTTGTAGGAGAAACTTTTACTATGATTTCTCGGTCTGTCTCCAGTGCTGGTTTTAACTTCCTGCAGTTTTCACTGAAAAATCGAGTTGGAGCTAGTACTCCAAATATATATATGTATGGAGTGGAGTTTGCAACTGAATAGAAACTTTGCTTTCCCAACAAGCTAGGAGAAGGATGGCTTTCACACACACTTACCTCCCAGAATTGGGCATGTGGAGAGACTTTCGTTCATCTAGTACCAAGGGAAAGGTTTGCAGGGGAAACTTTACTCTGGATTCGCAGTCTGTTTGCTAGTGCCGGTTTGATGTTCCTGCAGTTTTCACTGTAAAACCGAATTGTAACTAAAACCTCCCCATATACATTTATGGGGTGGAGTTTGCAACTGAAAAGAAACTTTGTGATCCCAACAAGCTGGATGAAGGACGGCTTTCACCCACACTTATCTCTGAGAACTGAGCATGTGGAGAGATGTTCGTTCATCGAGCACCAATGGAACGGGTTGCAGGAGAGAGTTTTACTCTGGATTCTCAGTCTGTTTCCTAGTGCCTGTTTGAAGTTCCTGCTGTTTTCACTGTAAAACCGAGTTGGAGCTAGAACCTCCCCATATATATGTATGGAATGGAGTTTGCAACTGAAAAGAAAATTTGCTTTCCCAACAAGCTAGGTGAAGGACAGCTTTCACACACACTTATATCTCAGAACTGAGCATGTGGAGAGACGTTCGTTCATCTAGCACCAAGGGAACGGGTGGCAGGAGGAACTTTTACCCTAGTTTCTCAATCTGTTTCCAAGTGCCGGTTTGAAGTTCCTGCTGTTTTCACTGTTAAACCGAGTTGGAGGTACTACCTACCCATATATATGTATGGGGTGGAGATTGCAACTGAAAAGAAACTTTGTATTCTCAACAAACTAGGTGAAAAACGGCTTTCACACACACTTATCTTTGAGATCTGAGCATGTGGAGAGACTTTCGTTCATATAGCACCAAGGGAACGGGTTTCAGAAGTAACTTTACTCTGGTTTCTCAGTCTGTTTCCTAGTGCCGGTTTGAAGTTCCTGCAGTTTTCACTGTAAAACCGAGTTGGAGGTACTACCTACCCATATATATGTATGGAGTGGAATTTGCAACTGAAACAAACTTTGTATTCTCAACAAACTAGGTGAAGAACGGCTTTCACACACACTTATCATTGAGAACTGAGCATGTGGAGAGACGTTCGTTCATATAGCACCAAGGGAACGGGTTTCAGAAGAAACTTTACTCTGGTTTCTCAGTCTGTTTCCTAGTGCCGGTTTGAAGTTCCTGCTGTTTTCACTGTAAAACCGAGTTGGAGCTAGAACGTCCCCATATATATGTATGGAATTGAGTTTGCAACCGAAAAGAATGTTTGTGTTCCCAACAAGCTTGGTGAAGTACGGCTTTCACACACACTTATCTCTCAGAACTTAGCATGTGGGAGACGTTCGTTCATTTAGCAGTAAGGGAAAGGGTTGCAGGAGGAACTTTTACTCTGGATTCTCAGGATGTTTCCTAGTGCCGGTTTGAAGTTCCTGCTGTTTTCACTGTAAAACCGAGTTGGAGCTAGAACCTCCCCATATATATGTATGGAATGGATTTTACAACTGAAAAGAAAATTTGTGATCCCAACGTGCTAGTTGAAGGACGGCTTTCACACACACTTATCTATCAGAACTGAGCATGTGGAGAGACATTCGTTCATATAGCAAAAAGGGAAACGTATTCAGAAGAAACTTTTACTCTAGTTTCTCTGTCTGGTTCCTACTGCCGGTTTGATGTTTCTGCAGTTTTCACTGTAAAACCGAGTTGGGGCTTGTACTTCCCATATATATGTATGGATTGGAGTTTGCAACTAAATAGAATTTTTGTGTTCCCAACAAGCTAGGTGAAGGAAGGCTTTCACACTCACTTATCCCTCAGAAATCGGAATGTAGAGAGACGTTCGTTCATCTAGTACCAAGGGAAAGGTTTGCAGGAAAATTTTTCACTCTGTGTTCTCAGTCTGTTTCCTAATGCCGGTTTGATGTTCCTGTAGTTGTCACAGTAATACCGAGTTGGAGCTAGTACCTCCCCATGTATATGTATGGAGTTGAGTTTGCAACAGAAAAGAAACTTTGTGTTCCCAACAAGCTAGGTGAAGGACGGCTTTCACACACATTTATCTCTGAGAACTGAGCATGTGGAGAGACGTTCGCTCATATAGAACCAAGGGAACGGGATTCAGAAGAAACTTTACTCTGGTTTCTCAGTCTGTTTCCTAGTGCCGGTTTGAATTTCCTGCAGTTTTCACCGTAAAACCGAATTTGAGCTTCTATCTACCCATATATATCCATGGAGAGGAGTTTGCAACTGAAAAGAAACATTGTGTTCCAAACATGCTAGTTGAAGTACGGCTTTCACACACATTTATCTTTCAGAACTGAGCATGTGGAGAGACTTTCGTTCATCTAGCACAAAGGGAACGGTATGCAGGAAAAACTTTTACTCTGGTTTCTCAGTCTGTTTCCTAGTGCCGGAATGAAGTTCCTGCAGTTTTCACTGTAAAACCGAGTTGGAGGTAGTACCTCCCCTTATATATGTATGGAGTGGAGTTGGCAACTGAAAAGAAACTTTGTGTTCCCAACAATCTAGGTGAAGGACGGCTTTCACATACACATATCTCTCAATCTGAGCATGTGGAGAGACGTTCGTTCACGTAGCACAAAGTGAACGGGTTGCAGTAGAAACTTTTAATCTGGTTTCTCAGTCTGTTTCCTAGTTTCGGTTTGAAGTTCCTGCAGTTTTCACTGTAAAACCGAGTTGGAGCTTGTTCCTTCCCATATATATGTATCGAGTGGAGTTGGCAACTAAAAAGAAACTTTGTGTTCCCAACAAGCTAGGTGAAGGACGGCTTTCACACACAATTATCTCTCAGAGCGGAGTATGTGAAGAAACTTTCGTTCATCTAGCACAAATGGAACGGGTTGCAGGAAAACCTTTTACTCTGTTTTCTCAGTCTGTTTCCTAGTGCCGGTTTGAAGTTCCTGCAGTTTTCTCTGTAAAACCGAGTTGGAGCTAATACCTCCCCATATATATGTGTGGAGTGGAGTTGGCAACTGAAAAGAAACTTTGTGTTACCAACAAGCTAATTGAAGGATGGCTTTCACACACACTTATCTCTCAGAACTGAGCATGTGGAGAGACGTTCGTTCAGCTAGCACCAAGGGAACGGGTTGCTGGAGAAACTTTTACTCTGGTTTCTCAGTCTGTTTCCTAGTTCCGGTTTGAAGTTCCTGCAGTTTTCACTGTAAAATCAAGTTGGAGCTAGTACCTCCCCATATATATGTATGGAGTGGAGTTGGCAACTGAATAGAAACTTTGTGTTCCCAACAAGCTATTTGAAGGAAGGCTTTCACACATACTTATCTCTCAGAACTGAGCATGTGGAGAGACGTTCGTTCATCTAGCACCAAGGGAACGGGTTGCAGGAAGAACTTTTACTCCAGTTTCTCAGTCTGTTTCATAGTGCCGGGTTGATGTTCCTGATGTTTTCACTGTAAAACCGAGTTGGAGCTAGAACCTCCCCATATATAGGTATGGACTGGATTTTGCAACTGTAAAGAAACTTTGTGTTCCCATCAAGCTAGGTGAAGGACGGCTTTCACACACACTTATATCTCAGAACGCAGCTTGTAGGGAGACGTTCGTTCATCTAGCACTAAGGGAACGTGTTTCAGGAGAAAGTTTAACTCTGGATTCTCAGTCTGTTCTCTACTGCCGGTTTGAAGTTCCTGCAGTTTTCACAGTAAGACCGAGTTGGAGCTAGTACCTCCCCATATATTTGTATGGATTGGAGTTTGCAACTGAAAAGAAACTTTGTGTTCCCAACAAGCTAGGTGAAGGAAGGCTTTCACACACACTTATATCTCAGAACGCAGCTTGTAGGGAGACGTTCGTTCATCTATTACCAAGGGAATGGTTTGCAGGGAAACTTTCACTCTGTGTTCTCAGTCTGTTTCCTAGTGCCGGTTTGAAGTTCCTGTAGTTGTCACAGTAAAACCGAGTTGGAGCTAGAACCTCCCCATATATATGTATGGAGTTGAGTTTGCAACAGAAAACAAACTTTGTGTTCCCAACATGCTAGGTGATGGAAGGCTTTCACACACACTTATCTCTCAAAACTCAGCATGTGGAGAGACATTCGTTCATATAGCACCAAGGGAACTGGATTCAGAAGAAACTTTACTCTGGTTTCTCAGTCTGTTTCCTAGTTCCGGTGTGAAGTTCCTGCAATTTTCACCGTAAAACCGAGTTTGAGCTTGTATCTACCCATATATATTCATGGAGTAGAATTTGCAACTGAAAAGAAATTTTGTGATCCCAACATGCTAAGTGAAGGACGGCTTTCACACACACTTATCTCTGAGAACTGAGCATGTGGAGAGAGTTTCGTTCATATAGCAACAAGGAAACCAGATTCAGAAGAAACATTTACTCTGCTTTCTCTGTCTGTTTCCTACTGCCGGTTTGAAGTTCCGGCAGTTTTCTCTGTAAAACCGAGTTGGAGCTTGTACCTCCCATATATATGTATGGATTGGAGTTTGCAACTGAATAGAAAATTTGTGTTCCCAACAAGCTAGATGAAGGAAGGGTTTCACACACACTTATCTCTCAGAACTCAGAATGTAGAGAGACGTTCGTTCATTTAGCACCAAGGGAACGGGTTGTAGGAGAAACTTTTACGATGATTTCTCGGTCTGTCTCCAGTGCTGGTTTTAACTTCCTGCAGTTTTCACTGAAAAATCGAGTTGGAGCTAGTACTCCAAATATATATATGTATGGAGTGGAGTTTGCAACTGAATAGAAACTTTGCTTTCCCAACAAGCTAGGAGAAGGATGGCTTTCACACACACTTACCTCCCAGAATTGGGCATGTGGAGAGACTTTCGTTCATCTAGTACCAAGGGAAAGGTTTGCAGGGGAAACTTTACTCTGGATTCGCAGTCTGTTTGCTAGTGCCGGTTTGATGTTCCTGCAGTTTTCACTGTAAAACCGAATTGTAACTAAAACCTCCCCATATACATTTATGGGGTGGAGTTTGCAACTGAAAAGAAACTTTGTGATCCCAACAAGCTGGATGAAGGACGGCTTTCACCCACACTTATCTCTGAGAACTGAGCATGTGGAGAGATGTTCGTTCATCGAGCACCAATGGAACGGGTTGCAGGAGAGAGTTTTACTCTGGATTCTCAGTCTGTTTCCTAGTGCCTGTTTGAAGTTCCTGCTGTTTTCACTGTAAAACCGAGTTGGAGCTAGAACCTCCCCATATATATGTATGGAATGGAGTTTGCAACTGAAAAGAATCTTTGTGATCCCAACAAGCTAGGTGAAGGACGGCTTTCAGACACAGTTATCTCTCAGAACGGAGCATGTGGAGAGACGTTCTTTCATATAGCAACAAGGGAACCGGTATCAGAAGAAAGATTTACTCTGGTTTCTCAGTCTATTTCCTAGTGCCGGTTTGAAGTTCCTGCAGTTTTCAGTGTAACCGGTTTGGAGCTAGTACCTGCCCTTATATATGTATGGAGTGGAGTTTGCAACTGAAAAGAAAATTTGCTTTCCCAACAAGCTAGGTGAAGGACAGCTTTCACACACACTTATATCTCAGAACTGAGCATGTGGAGAGACGTTCGTTCATCTAGCACCAAGGGAACGGGTGGCAGGAGGAACTTTTACCCTAGTTTCTCAATCTGTTTCCAAGTGCCGGTTTGAAGTTCCTGCTGTTTTCACTGTTAAACCGAGTTGGAGGTACTACCTACCCATATATATGTATGGGGTGGAGTTTGCAACTGAAAAGAAACTTTGTATTCTCAAAAAACTAGGTGAAAAACGGCTTTCACACACACTTATCTTTGAGATCTGAGCATGTGGAGAGACTTTCGTTCATATAGCACCAAGGGAACGGGTTTCAGAAGTAACTTTACTCTGGTTTCTCAGTCTGTTTCCTAGTGCCGATTTGAAGTTCCTGCAGTTTTCACTGTAAAACCGAGTTGGAGGTACTACCTACCCATATATATGTATGGAGTGGAATTTGCAACTGAAACAAACTTTGTATTCTCAACAAACTAGGTGAAGAACGGCTTTCACACACACTTATCATTGAGAACTGAGCATGTGGAGAGACGTTCGTTCATATAGCACCAAGGGAACGGGTTTCAGAAGAAACTTTACTCTGGTTTCTCAGTCTGTTTCCTAGTGCCGGTTTGAAGTTCCTGCTGTTTTCACTGTAAAACCGAGTTGGAGCTAGAACGTCCCCATATATATGTATGGAATTGAGTTTGCAACCGAAAAGAATGTTTGTGTTCCCAACAAGCTTGGTGAAGGACGGCTTTCACACACACTTATCTCTCAGAACTTAGCATGTGGGAGACGTTCGTTCATTTAGCAGTAAGGGAAAGGGTTGCAGGAGGAACTTTTACTCTGGATTCTCAGGATGTTTCCTAGTGCCGGTTTGAAGTTCCTGCTGTTTTCACTGTAAAACCGAGTTGGAGCTAGAACCTCCCCATATATATGTATGGAATGGATTTTACAACTGAAAAGAAAATTTGTGATCCCAACGTGCTAGTTGAAGGACGGCTTTCACACACACTTATCTATCAGAACTGAGCATGTGGAGAGACATTCGTTCATATAGCAAAAAGGGAAACGTATTCAGAAGAAACTTTTACTCTAGTTTCTCTGTCTGGTTCCTACTGCCGGTTTGATGTTTCTGCAGTTTTCACTGTAAAACCGAGTTGGGGCTTGTACTTCCCATATATATGTATGGATTGGAGTTTGCAACTAAATAGAATTTTTGTGTTCCCAACAAGCTAGGTGAAGGAAGGCTTTCACACACACTTATCCCTCAGAACTCAGAATGTAGAGAGACGTTCGTTCATCTACTACCAAGGGAAAGGTTTGCAGGAAAATTTTTCACTCTGTGTTCTCAGTCTGTTTCCTAATGCCGGTTTGATGTTCCTGTAGTTGTCACAGTAATACCGAGTTGGAGCTAGTACCTCCCCATGTATATGTATGGAGTTGAGTTTGCAACAGAAAAGAAACTTTGTGTTCCCAACAAGCTAGGTGAAGGACGGCTTTCACACACATTTATCTCTGAGAACTGAGCATGTGGAGAGACGTTCGCTCATATGGAACCAAGGGAACGGGATTCAGAAGAAACTTTACTCTGGTTTCTCAGTCTGATTCCTAGTGCCGGTTTGAAGTTCCTGCAGTTTTCACTGTAAAATCAAGTTGGAGCTAGTACCTCCCCATATATATGTATGGAGTGGAGTTGGCAACTGAATAGAAACTTTGTGTTCCCAACAAGCTATTTGAAGGAAGGCTTTCACACATACTTATCTCTCAGAACTGAGCATGTGGAGAGACGTTCGTTCATCTAGCACCAAGGGAACGGGTTGCAGGAAGAACTTTTACTCCAGTTTCTCAGTCTGTTTCATAGTGCCGGGTTGATGTTCCTGATGTTTTCACTGTAAAACCGAGTTGGAGCTAGAACCTCCCCATATATAGGTATGGACTGGATTTTGCAACTGTAAAGAAACTTTGTGTTCCCATCAAGCTAGGTGAAGGAAGGCTTTCACACACACTTATATCTCAGAACGCAGCTTGTAGGGAGACGTTCGTTCATCTAGCACTAAGGGAACGTGTTTCAGGAGAAAGTTTAACTCTGGATTCTCAGTCTGTTCTCTACTGCCGGTTTGAAGTTCCTGCAGTTTTCACAGTAAGACCGAGTTGGAGCTAGTACCTCCCCATATATTTGTATGGATTGGAGTTTGCAACTGAAAAGAAACTTTGTGTTCCCAACAAGCTAGGTGAAGGAAGGCTTTCACACACACTTATATCTCAGAACGCAGCTTGTAGGGAGACGTTCGTTCATCTATTACCAAGGGAATGGTTTGCAGGGAAACTTTCACTCTGTGTTCTCAGTCTGTTTCCTAGTGCCGGTTTGAAGTTCCTGTAGTTGTCACAGTAAAACCGAGTTGGAGCTAGAACCTCCCCATATATATGTATGGAGTTGAGTTTGCAACAGAAAACAAACTTTGTGTTCCCAACATGCTAGGTGATGGAAGGCTTTCACACACACTTATCTCTCAAAACTCAGCATGTGGAGAGACATTCGTTCATATAGCACCAAGGGAACTGGATTCAGAAGAAACTTTACTCTGGTTTCTCAGTCTGTTTCCTAGTTCCGGTGTGAAGTTCCTGCAATTTTCACCGTAAAACCGAGTTTGAGCTTGTATCTACCCATATATATTCATGGAGTAGAATTTGCAACTGAAAAGAAATTTTGTGATCCCAACATGCTAAGTGAAGGACGGCTTTCACACACACTTATCTCTGAGAACTGAGCATGTGGAGAGAGTTTCGTTCATATAGCAACAAGGAAACCAGATTCAGAAGAAACATTTACTCTGCTTTCTCTGTCTGTTTCCTACTGCCGGTTTGAAGTTCCGGCAGTTTTCTCTGTAAAACCGAGTTGGAGCTTGTACCTCCCATATATATGTATGGATTGGAGTTTGCAACTGAATAGAAAATTTGTGTTCCCAACAAGCTAGATGAAGGAAGGGTTTCACACACACTTATCTCTCAGAACTCAGAATGTAGAGAGACGTTCGTTCATTTAGCACCAAGGGAACGGGTTGTAGGAGAAATTTTTACGATGATTTCTCGGTCTGTCTCCAGTGCTGGTTTTAACTTCCTGCAGTTTTCACTGAAAAATCGAGTTGGAGCTAGTACTCCAAATATATATATGTATGGAGTGGAGTTTGCAACTGAATAGAAACTTTGCATTCCCAACAAGCTAGGAGAAGGATGGCTTTCACACACACTTACCTCCCAGAATTGGGCATGTGGAGAGACTTTCGTTCATCTAGTACCAAGGGAAAGGTTTGCAGGGGAAACTTTACTCTGGATTCGCAGTCTGTTTGCTAGTGCCGGTTTGATGTTCCTGCAGTTTTCACTGTAAAACCGAATTGTAACTAAAACCTCCCCATATACATTTATGGGGTGGAGTTTGCAACTGAAAAGAAACTTTGTGATCCCAACAAGCTGGATGAAGGACGGCTTTCACCCACACTTATCTCTGAGAACTGAGCATGTGGAGAGATGTTCGTTCATCGAGCACCAATGGAACGGGTTGCAGGAGAGAGTTTTACTCTGGATTCTCAGTCTGTTTCCTAGTGCCTGTTTGAAGTTCCTGCTGTTTTCACTGTAAAACCGAGTTGGAGCTAGAACCTCCCCATATATATGTATGGAATGGAGTTTGCAACTGAAAAGAAACTTTGTATTCTCAAAAAACTAGGTGAAAAACGGCTTTCACACACACTTATCTTTGAGATCTGAGCATGTGGAGAGACTTTCGTTCATATAGCACCAAGGGAACGGGTTTCAGAAGTAACTTTACTCTGGTTTCTCAGTCTGTTTCCTAGTGCCGGTTTGAAGTTCCTGCAGTTTTCACTGTAAAACCGAGTTGGAGGTACTACCTACCCATATATATGTATGGAGTGGAATTTGCAACTGAAACAAACTTTGTATTCTCAACAAACTAGGTGAAGAACGGCTTTCACACACACTTATCATTGAGAACTGAGCATGTGGAGAGACGTTCGTTCATATAGCACCAAGGGAACGGGTTTCAGAAGAAACTTTACTCTGGTTTCTCAGTCTGTTTCCTAGTGCCGGTTTGAAGTTCCTGCTGTTTTCACTGTAAAACCGAGTTGGAGCTAGAACGTCCCCATATATATGTATGGAATTGGGTTTGCAACCGAAAAGAATGTTTGTGTTCCCAACAAGCTTGGTGAAGGACGGCTTTCACACACACTTATCTCTCAGAACTTAGCATGTGGGAGACGTTCGTTCATTTAGCAGTAAGGGAAAGGGTTGCAGGAGGAACTTTTACTCTGGATTCTCAGGATGTTTCCTAGTGCCGGTTTGAAGTTCCTGCTGTTTTCACTGTAAAACCGAGTTGGAGCTAGAACCTCCCCATATATATGTATGGAATGGATTTTACAACTGAAAAGAAAATTTGTGATCCCAACGTGCTAGTTGAAGGACGGCTTTCACACACACTTATCTATCAGAACTGAGCATGTGGAGAGACATTCGTTCATATAGCAAAAAGGGAAACGTATTCAGAAGAAACTTTTACTCTAGTTTCTCTGTCTGGTTCCTACTGCCGGTTTGATGTTTCTGCAGTTTTCACTGTAAAACCGAGTTGGGGCTTGTACTTCCCATATATATGTATGGATTGGAGTTTGCAACTGAATAGAATTTTTGTGTTCCCAACAAGCTAGGTGAAGGAAGGCTTTCACACACACTTATCCCTCAGAACTCAGAATGTAGAGAGACGTTCGTTCATCTACTACCAAGGGAAAGGTTTGCAGGAAAATTTTTCACTCTGTGTTCTCAGTCTGTTTCCTAATGCCGGTTTGATGTTCCTGTAGTTGTCACAGTAATACCGAGTTGGAGCTAGTACCTCCCCATGTATATGTATGGAGTTGAGTTTGCAACAGAAAAGAAACTTTGTGTTCCCAACAAGCTAGGTGAAGGACGGCTTTCACACACATTTATCTCTGAGAACTGAGCATGTGGAGAGACGTTCGCTCATATGGAACCAAGGGAACGGGATTCAGAAGAAACTTTACTCTGGTTTCTCAGTCTCTTTCCTAGTGCCGGTTTGAATTTCCTGCAGTTTTCACCGTAAAACCGAATTTGAGCTTCTATCTACCCATATATATCCATGGAGAGGAGTTTGCAACTGAAAAGAAACATTGTGTTCCAAACATGCTAGTTGAAGTACGGCTTTCACACACATTTATCTTTCAGAACTGAGCATCTGGAGAGACTTTCATTCATATAGCAATAAGGGAACAGGATTCAGAAGAAACTTTTACTCTGCTTTCTGTGACTGTTTCCTACTGCTGGTTTGAAGTACCTACAGTTTTCACTGTATAACCGAGTTGGAGCTTGTACCTCCCATATATTTGTATGGATTGGAGTTTGCAACTGAAAAGAAACTTAGCTTTCCCAACAAGCTAGGAGAATGACGGCTTTCACACACACTTACCTCTCAGAATTGGGCATGTGGAGAGACTTTCGTTCATCTCGTACCAAGGGAACGGTTTGCAGGAGAAACTTTTCTCTGGATTCGCAGTCTGTTTGCTAGTGGCGGTTTGATGTTCCTGCAGTTTTCACTGTAAAACCGAGTTGTAGCTAGAACCACCCCATATACATGTATGAAGTGGTGTTTGCAACTGAAAAGAAACTTTGTCATCCCAACAAGCAAGATGAAGGACGGCTTTCACCCACACTTAACTCTGAGAACTGAGCATTGGGAGAGAATTTCGTTCATCTAGCACCAAGGGAACGGGTTGCAGGAGAAAGTTTTACTCTGGATTCTCAGTCTGTTCTCTAGTGCCTGTTTGAAGTTCCTGCAGTTTTCACTGTAAGACCGAGTTGGAGCTAGTACCTCCCCATATATATTCATGGAGTGGAGTTTACAACTGAAAAGAAACATTGTGTTCCCAACAAGGTAGGTGAAGGACGGCTTTGAAACACACATATCTCTCAGAACTGAGCATGTGGAGAGATGTTCGTTCATCTAGCAACATGGGAAAGGGTTGCAGGAGGAACTTTTACTCTAGTTTCTCAGTCTGTTTCCTAGTGCCGGTTTGAAGTTCTTGCTGTTTTCACTGTAAAACCGTGTTGGAGCTAGTACCTCCCCTTATATATATGGAGTGGTGTTTGCAACTGAAAAGAAAATTTGGTTTCCCAACAAGCTAGATGAAGGACGGCTTTCACACACACATATCTCTCAGAACTGAGCATGTGGAGAGAAGTTCATTTATGAAACAACAAGGGAAACGGATGCAGGAGAAACTTTTACTCTGGTTTCTCATTCTGTTTCCTAGTGCCGGTTTGAAGTTCCTGCAGTTTTCATTGTAAAACCAAGTTGGAGGTACTACCTCCCCATATATATGTATGGAGTGCAGTTTGCAAAAGAAAAGAAATTTTGTGTTCCCAACAAGCTATGTTAAGGACGGCTTTCACACACATTTATCACTGAGAACTGCGCATGTGGAGAGACGTTCGTTCATATAGCACCAAGGGAACGGCATTCAGAAGAAACTTTACTCTGGTTTCTCAGTCTGTTTCCTAGTGCCGGTTTGAAGTTCCTGCAGTTTTCACCGTAAAACCGAGTTTGAGCTAGAATCTACCCATATATATTCATGGAGTGGAGTTTGCAACTGAAAAGAAACATTGTGTTCCGAACAAGACAGGTGAGGGACGGCTTTCACACACACTTATCTCTCAGAACTGAGCATGTGGATAGACGTTCGTTCATATAGCACAAATGGAACGGGTTGCAGATAATTTTACTCTGGTTTCTCAGTATGTTTCCTAGTGCCGGTGTGAAGTTCCTGCTCTTTTCACTGTAAAACGGAGTTGGAGCTAGAACCTCCCCATATATATGTATGGAATGGAGTTTGCAACTGAAATAAAGTTTGTGATCCCAACAAGCTTGGTGAAGGACAGCTTTCACACACACTTATCTCTCAGAACTGAGCATGTGTAGAGACCTTCGTTCATATAGCAACAAGGGAACCGTATTAAGATGAAATTTTACTCTGCTTTCTCAGTCTGTTTCCTACTGCTGGTTTGAATTTCTTCCAGTTTTCTGTGTAAAACCAATTTGGAGCTAGATCCTCCCAATATATATGTATGGAGTTGAGTTTGCAACAGAAAAGAAACTTTGTGTTCCCAACAAGCTAGGTTATGGACGGTTTTCAATCACACTTATCACTGAGAACTGAGCATGTGGAGAGACTTTCGTTCATTGAGCACCAAGGGAATGGTTTTCAGGAGATACTTTTTCTCTGGTTTCTCAGTCTGTTTCCTAGTGCCGGTTTTAAGTCCATGCAGTTTTCACTGTAAAACCGATTTGGAGCTGGTAACTCCCCATATATATATGTATGGATCTGAGTTTGCAACTGAAAAGAAACTTGGTGTTCCCAAGAAGCTAGGTGAAGGACGGCTTTCACACACACTTATCTCTCAGAACTGAGCATGTGGAGAGATGATCGTTCATCTAGCACAAAGGAACGGGATGCAAGAGAAACTTTAACTCTGGTTTCTCAGTCTGTTTCCTAGTGCCGGTTTGAAGTTCCTGCAGTTTTCACTGTAAAATCGAGTTGGAGCTAGTATCTACCCATATATATTCATGGAGTAGAATTTGCAACTGAAAAGGAACTTTGCTTTCCCAACATGGTAGTTGAAGGACGGCTTTCACACACTACTATCTCTCAGAACTGAGCATGTGGAGAGACGTTCGTTCATATAGCACCAAGGGAACGGGTTGCAGGAGAAACTTTTACTCTGGTTTCTCAGTATGTTTCCTAGTGCCGGTTTGAAGTTCCTGCAGTTTTCACTGTAAAACCGAGTTGGAGTTTGTAACTCCCATATATATGTAAGGAGTGGAATTTGCAACTGAAAAGAAACTTTGTTTTCCCAACAAGCTAGTTGAACGACGGCTTTCACACACAAGTATCTCTCAGAACTGAGCATGTGGAGAGACTTTCGTTCATCTAGCACAAAGGGAACGGGTTGCAGGAGAAACTTTTCCTCTGCTTTCTCAGTCTGTTTCCTAGTGCCGGTTTGAAGATCCTGCAGTTTTCACTGTAAAACCGAGTTGGAGCTTGTACCTTCTATATAAATGTATGGAGTGAAGTTTGCAACCTAAAAGAAACTTTGTGTTCCCAACAAGGTAGTTGAAGGACGGCTTTCACACACACTTATCTCTCAGAACTGAGCATGTGGAGACGTTCGTTCATCTACCACAAAGTGAACGGGTTGCAGGAGAAACTTTTACTCTGGTTTCTGAGTCTGTTTCCTAGTGCCGGTTTGAAGTTCCTGCAGTTTTCACTGTAAAATCGGGTTGGAGCTAGTATCTACCCATATATATTCATGGAGTAGAATTTGCAACTGAAAAGAAATTTTGTGATCCCAACATGCTAAGTGAAGGACGGCTTTCACACACACTTATCTCTGAGAACTGAGCATGTGGAGAGAATTTCGTTCATATAGCAACAAGGAAACCAGATTCAGAAGAAACATTTACTCTGCTTTCTCTGTCTGTTTCCTACTGCCGGTTTGAAGTTCCGGCAGTTTTATCGGTAAAACCGAGTTGGAGCTTGTACCTCCCATATATATGTATGGATTGGAGTTTGCAACTGAATAGAAAATTTGTGTTCCCAACATGCTAGGTGAAGGAAGGCTTTCACACACACTTATCTCTCAGAACTCAGAATGTAGAGAGACGTTCGTTCATTTAGCACCAAGGGAACGGGTTGTAGGAGAAACTTTTACTATGATTTCTCGGTCTGTCTCCAGTGCTGGTTTTAAGTTCCTGCAGTTTTCACTGAAAAACCGAGTTGGAGCTAGTACTCCAAATATATAAATGTATGGAGTGGAGTTTGCAACTGAATAGAAACTTTGCTTTCCCAACAAGCTAGGAGAAGGATGGCTTTCACACACACTTACCTCTCAGAATTGGGCATGTGGAGAGACTTTCGTTCATCTAGTACCAAGGGAAAGGTTTGCAGGGGAAACTTTACTCTGGATTCGCAGTCTGTTTGCTAGTGCCTGTTTGATGTTCCTGCAGTTTTCACTGTAAAATCGAGTTGGAGCTTGTACCTCCCCGTATATATGTATGGAGTGGAGTTGACAACTGAAAAGAAACTTTGTGTTCCCAACAATCTAGGTGAAGGACGGCTTTCACACACACTAATCTCTCAGAACTGAGCATGTGGAGACGTTCGTTCATCTAGCACAAAGGGAACGGTTTGCAGGAGTAACTTTTACTCTGGTTTCTGAGTCTGTTTCCTAGTGCCTGTTTGAAGTTCCTGCACTTTTCACTGTAAACCAAGTTGGAGCTAATAATTCCCCTTATATATGTATGGATTGGTGTTTGCAACATAAAAGAAACTTTGTGTTCCGTACAAGGTACGTGAATTACGGCTTTCATACACACTTATCTCTCAGAGTTGTGCATGTGGACAGGCGTTCGTTCATGTAGCACAAAGGGAACGGTTTTTAGGGGAAACTTTTACTCTGGTTTCTCAGTCTGTTTCCTAGTGCCGGTTTGAAGTTCCTGCAGTTTTCACTGTAAAACAGAGTTGGAGGTACTACCTCCCCATATATATGTATGGAGTGCAGTTTGCAACTGAAAAGAAACTTTGTGTTCCCAACAAGCTAGGTGAAGGAAGGTTTTCACTCCCACTTATTTCTCAGAACTGAGCAAGTGTAGAGACGTTCGTTCATCTTGCACCAAGGGATTGGTTTGCAGGAGAAACTTTCGTTCTGTGTTCTCAGTCTGTTTCCTAGTGCCGGTTTGAAGTTCCTGCAGTTTTCACCGTAAAACAGAGTTTGAGCCAGTATTTACCCATATATATTCATGAATTGGAGTTTGCAACTTAAAAGAAACATTGTGTTCCCAACACGATATGTGAAGGACGGCTTTCACACACACTTATCTCTCAGAACTGTGCATGTGGAGAGACGTTCGTTCATCTAGCACCAAGGGAATTGGTTGCAGGAGGAACTTTTACTCCAGTTTCTCAGTCTGTTTCCTAGTGCCGGGTTGATGTTCCTGATGTTTTCACTGTAAAACCGAGTTGGAGCTAGAACCTCCCCATATATAGGTATGGACTGGATTTTGCAACTGTAAAGAAACTTTGTGTTCCCAACAAGCTAGGTGAAGGACGGCTTTCACACGCACTTATCTGTCAGAACTGAGCATGTGGAGAGACGTTCGTTCATCTAGCACTAAGGGAACGGGTTTCAGGAGAAAGTTTAACTCTGGATTCTCAGTCTGTTTCCTAGTGCCGGTTTGAAGTTCCTGCAGTTTTCAGTGTAACCGGGTTGGAGCTAGTACCTGCCCTTATATATATATGGAGTGGAGTTTGCAACTGAAAAGAAAATTTGCTTTCCCAACAAGCTAGGTGAAGGACAGCTTTCACACACACTTATGTCTCAGAACTGAGCATGTGGAGAGACGTTCGTTCATCTAGCACCAAGGGAACGGGTTGCAGAAGGAATTTTTACCCTAGTTTCTCAATCTGTTTCCAAGTGCCGGTTTGAAGTTCCTGCTGTTTTCACTGTTAAACCGAGTTGGAGGTACTACCTCATCATATATATGTATGGAATGAAGTTTGCAACTGAAAAGAAATTTTCGGAACCCAACAAGCTAGGTGAAGGACGGCTTTCACACACACTTATCTCTCAGAACTGAGCATGTGGAGAGACGTTCGTTCATATAGCAACAAGGGAACCGGATTCAGAATAAACTTTTACTCTGGTTTCTCAGTCTGTTTCCTAGTGCCGGTTTGAAGTTGCTGCATTTTTCACTGTAAAACCGAGTTGGAGGTACTACCTACCCATATATATGTATGGATTGGAGTTTGCAACTGAAAAGAAACTATGTATTCTCAACAAACTAGGAGAAGAACGGCTTTCACACACACTTATCTTTGAGAACTGAGCATGTGGAGAGACGTTCGTTCATATAGCACCAAGGGAACGGGTTTCAGAAGAAACTTTACTCTGGTTTCTCAGTCTGTTCCCTACTGCCTGTTTGAAGTTCCTGCTGTTTTCACTGTAAAACCGAGTTGGAGCTAGAACGTCCCTATATATATGTATGGAATGGGGTTTGCAACCGAAAAGAATGTTTGTGATCCCAACAAGCTTGGTGAAGGACGGCTTTCACACACACTTATCTCTCAGAACTAACTATGTGGAGAGACGTTCGTTCATCTAGCAGTAAGGGAACGGGTTGCAGGAGGAACATTTACTCTGGATTCTCAGGCTGTTTCCTATTGCCGTTTTGAAGTTCCTGCAGTTTTCATTGTAAAACCGAGTTCGGGGTACTACCTCGCCATATATATGTATTTAGTGTAGTTGGCAACTAAAAAGAAACTTTGAATTAACAACAAGCTATTTGAAAGACGCCTTTCACACACACTAATCTCTCAGAACTGAGCATGTGGAGAGACGTTCGTTCACATAGCACAAATGGAACGGTTTGTAGGGGAAACTATTAGTCTGGTTTCTCAGCCTGTTTCATAGTGCTGGTTTGAAGTTCCTGCAGTTTTCACTGTAAAACCGAGTTGGAATTTGTACCTCCCATATATATGTAAGGAATGGAGTTTGCAACTGAAAAGAAACTTTGTTTTCCCAACAAGCTAGTTGAAGGACGGCTTTCACACACACTTATCTCTCAGAACTGAGCATGTGGAGAGACGTTCGTTCATCTAGCAGTAAGGGAACGGGTTGCAGGGGAAACTATTAGTCTGGTTTCTCAGCCTGTTTCATAGTGCTGGTTTGAATTTCCTGCAGTTTTCACTGTAAAATCGAGTTGGAGCTTGTACCTCCCCGTATATATGTATGGAGTGGAGTTGACAACTGAAAAGAAACTTTGTGTTCCCAACAATCTAGGTGAAGTACGGCTTTCACACACACTAATCTCTCAGAACTGAGCATGTGGAGACGTTCGTTCATCTAGCACAAAGGGAACGGGTTGCAGGAGTAACTTTTACTCTGGTTTTTGAGTCTGTTTCCTAGTGCCGGTTTGAAGTTCCTGCAGTTTTCACTGTAAAATCGAGTTGGACCTAGTACCTCCCGATATAAATATATGGAGTGGAGTTGGCAATTGAAAAGAAACTTTGTGTTCCCAACAATCTAGGTGAAGGACGGCTTTCACACACAATGATCTCTCAGATCGGAGCATGTGGAGAGACGTTCGTTCACGTAGCACAAAGGGAACGGGTTGCAGGAAAAACTTTTACTCTGATTTCTCATTCTGTTTCCTTGTTTCGTTTTGAAGTTCCTGCAGTTTTCACTGTAAAATCGAGTTGGAGATTGTACCTCCCCGTATATATGTATGGAGTGGAGTTGACAACTGAAAAGAAACTTTGTGTTCCCAACAATCTAGGTGGAGTACGGCTTTCACACACACTTATCTCTCAGAGCTAAGTATGTGGAGAGACTTTCGTTCATCTAGCACAAAGGGAACGGTATGCAGGAAAAACTTTTACTCTGGTTTCTCAGTCTGTTTCCTAGTGCCGGATTGAAGTTCCTGCAGTTTTCACTGTAAAACCGAGTTGGAGCTCGTACCTCCCCTTATATATGTATGAAGTGGAGTTGGCAACTGAAAAGAAACTTTGTGTTCCCAACAATCTAGGTGAAGGACGGCTTTCACACACAATGATCTCTTAGATCGGAGCATGTGGAGAGACGTTCGTTCACGTAGCACAAAGGGAACGGGTTGCAGGAAAAACTTTTACTCTGATTTCTCATTCTGTTTCCTTGTTTCGTTTTGAAGTTCCTGCAGTTTTCACTGTAAAACCGAGTTGGAGATTGTACCTCCCCATATATATGTATCGAGTGGAGTTGGCAACTGAAAAGAAACTTTGTGTTTCCAACAATCTAGGTGAAGGACGGGTTTCACACACACTTATCTCTCAGAGTTGAGTATGTGGAGAGACTTTCGTTCATCTAGCACAAAGGGAACGTTATGCAGGAAAAACTTTTACTCTGGTTTCTCAGTCTGTTTCCTAGTGCAGGAATGAAGTTCCTGCAGTTTTCACTGTAAAACCGAGTTGGAGTTTGTAACTCCCATATATATGTAAGGAGTGGAATTTGCAACTGAAAAGAAACTTTGTTTTCCCAACAGCTAGTTGAAGGACGGCTTTCACACACACTTATCTCTCAGAACTGAGCATGTGGAGAGACGTTCGTTCATCTAGCACAAAGGGAACGGGTTGCAGGAGAAACTTTTACTCTGCTTTCTCAGTCTGTTTCCTAGTGCCGGTTTGAAGATCCTGCAGTTTTCACTGTAAAACCGAGTTGGAGCTTCTACCTTCCATATAAATGTATGGAGTGAAGTTTGCAACTTAAAAGAAACTTGTGTTCCCAACAAGCTAGTTGAAGGACGGCTTTCACACAAATGATCTCTCAGATCGGAGCATGTGGAGAGACGTTCGTTCACGTAGCACAAAGGGAACGGGTTGCAGGAAAAACTTTTACTCTGATTTCTCATTCTGTTTCCTTGTTTCGTTTTGAAGTTCCTGCAGTTTTCACTGTAAAACCGAGTTGGAGATTGTACCTCCCCATATATATGTATCGAGTGGAGTTGGCAACTGAAAAGAAACTTTGTGTTCCCAACAAGCGAGGTGAAGTACGGCTTTCACACACAATTATCTCTCAGAGCGGAGTATGTGGAGAGACTTTCGTTCATCTATCACAAATGGAACGGTTTGCAGGAAAAACTTTTACTCTGGTTTCTCAGTCTGTTTCCTTGTGCTGGTTTGAAGTTCCTGCAGTTTTCTGTGTAAAACCGAGATGGAGCTACTACCTCCCCATATTTATATATGGAGTGGAGTAGCAACTGAAAAGAAACTTTGTGTTACCAACAAGCTAATTGAAGGACGGCTTTCACACACACTTATCTCTCAGAACTGAGCATGAGGAGAGACGTTCGTTCATCTAGCACCAAGGGAAAGGGGTTGATGGAGAAACATTTACTCTGGTTTCTCAGTCTCTTTTTTAGTTCCGGATTGAAGTTCCTGCAGTTTTCACTGTAAAATCAAGTTGGAGCTAGTAACTCCCCATATATATGTATGGAGTGGAGTTGGCAACTGAAAAGAAACTTTGTGTTCCCAACAATCTAGGTGAAGGACGGGTTTCACACACACTTATCTCTCAGAGCTGAGTATGTGGAGAGACTTTCGTTCATCTAGCACAAAGGGAACGTTATGCAGGAAAAACTTTTACTCTGGTTTCTCAGTCTGTTTCCTAGTGCAGGAATGAAGTTCCTGCAGTTTTCACTGTAAAACCGAGTTGGAGTTTGTAACTCCCATATATATGTAAGGAGTGGAATTTGCAACTGAAAAGAAACTTTGTTTTCCCAACAGCTAGTTGAAGGACGGCTTTCACACACACTTATCTCTCAGAACTGAGCATGTGGAGAGACGTTCGTTCATCTAGCACAAAGGGAACGGGTTGCAGGAGAAACTTTTACTCTGCTTTCTCAGTCTGTTTCCTAGTGCCGGTTTGAAGACCCTGCAGTTTTCACTGTAAAACCGAGTTGGAGCTTCTACCTTCCATATAAATGTATGGAGTGAAGTTTGCAACTTAAAAGAAACTTGTGTTCCCAACAAGCTAGTTGAAGGACGGCTTTCACACACAATTATCTCTCAGAACTGAGCATGTGGAGACGTTCGTTCATCTAGCACAAAGGGAACGGGTTGCAGGAATAACTTTTACTCTGGTTTTTGAGTCTGTTTCTTAGTTTCGGTTTGAAGTTCCTGCAATTTTCACTGTAAAATCAATTTGGAGCTAATAACTCCCCATATATATGTATGGAGTGGAGTTGGCAACTTAAAAAGAAACTTTGTGTTCCCAACAATCTAGGTGAAGGACGGGTTTCACACACACTTATCTCTCAGAGCTGAGCATCTGGAGACGTTCGTTCATCTAGCACAAAGGGAACGGGTTGCAGGAGTAACTTTTACTCTGGTTTCTGAGTCTGTTTCCTAGTGCCGGTTTGAAGTTCCTGCAATTTTCACTGTAAAACCAAGTTGGAGCTAATAATTCCCCTTATATATGTATGGATTGGTGTTTGCAACATAAAAGAAACTTTGTGTTCCGTACAAGCTACGTGAAGTACGGCTTTCATACACACTTATCTCTCAGAGTTGTGCATGTGGACAGGCGTTCGTTCATGTAGCACAAAGGGATCGGTTTGTAGGGGAAAATTTTACTCTGGTTTCTCAGTCTGTTTCCTAGTGCCGGTTTGAAGTTCCTGCAGTTTTCACTGTAAAACCGAGTTGGAGCTTGAACCTCCCCATATATATGTATGGAGTGCAGTTTGCAACTGAAAAGAAACTTTGTGTTCCCAACAAGCTAGGTGAAGGAAGGTTTTCACTCCCACTTATTTCTCAGAAATGAGCTAGTGTAGAGACATTCGTTCATCTTGCACCAAGGGATTGGTTTGCAGGAGAAACTTTCATTCTGTGTTCTCAGTCTGTTTCCTAGTGCCGGTTTGAAGTTCCTGCAGTTTTCACTGTAAAACCGAGTTGGAGCTAGCACCTCCCCATATATATGTATGGAGTGGAGTTGGCAACTGAAAAGAAACTTTGTGTTACCAACAAGCTAATTGAAGGACGGCTTTCACACACACTTACCTCTGAGAACTGAGCATGTGGAGAGAGTTTCGTTCATATAGCAACAAGGTAACCAGATTCAGAAGAAACATTTACTCTGTTTTCTCTGTCTGTTTCCTACTGCCGGTTTGAAGTTCCGGCAGTTTTCTCGGTAAAACCGAGTTGGAGCTTGTACCTCCCATATATATGTATGGATTGAGTTTGCAACTGAATAGAAAATTTGTGTTCCCAACAAGCTAGGTGAAGGAAGGCTTTCACACACACTTATCTCTCAGAACTCAGAATGTAGAGAGACGTTCGTTCATTTAGCACCAAGGGAACGGGTTGTAGGAGAAATTTTTACTGTGATTTCTCGGTCTGTCTCCAGTGCTGGTTTTAAGTTCCTGCAGTTTTCACTGAAAAACCGAGTTGGAGCTAGTACTCCAAATATATATATGTATGGAGTGGAGTTTGCAACTGAATAGAAACTTTGCTTTCCCAACAAGCTAGGAGAAGGATGGCTTTCACACACACTTACCTCTCAGAATTGGGCATGTGGAGAGACTTTCGTTCATCTAGTACCAAGGGAAAGTTTTGCAGGGGAAACTTTACTCTGGATTCGCAGTCTGTTTCCTAGTGCCGGTTTGAAGTTCCTGCAGTTTTCACTGTAAAATCGAGTTGGAGCTAGTACCTCCCGATATAAATGTATGGAGTGGAGTTTGCAACTGAAAAGAAACTTTGTGTTCCCAACAAGCTAGTTGAAGGACGGCTTTCACACACACTTATCTCTCAGAGCTGAGTATGTCGAGAGACTTTCGTTCATCTAGCACAAAGGGAACGGTATGCAGGAAAAAATTTAACTCTGGTTTCTCAGTCTGTTTCCTAGTGCCGGATTGAAGTTCCTGCAGTTTTCACTGAAAACCGAGTTGGAGGTAGTACCCCCACTTATATATGTATGGAGTGGAGTTTGCAACTGAAAACAAACTTTGTGTTCCCAACAATCTAGGTGAAGGACGGCTTTCACACACACTTATCTCTCAGATCTGAGCATGTGGAGAGACGTTCGTTCATCTAGCACCAAGGGAACGGGTTGCTGGAGAAACTTTTACTCTGGTTTCTCAGTCTGTTTCCTAGTTCCGGTTTGAAGTTCCTGCAGTTTTCACTGTAAAATCAAGTTGGAGCTAGTAACTCCCCATATATATGTATGGAGTGGAGTTGGCAACTGTAAAGAAACTTTGTGTTCCCAACAATCTAGGTGAAGGACGGGTTTCACACACACTTATCTCTCAGAACTGAGCATGTGGAGAGACTTTCGTTCATCTAGCACAAAGGGAACGATATGCAGGAAAAACTTTTACTCTGGTTTCTCAGTCTGTTTCCTAGTGCTGGAATGAAGTTCCTGCAGTTTTCACTGTAAAACCGAGTTGGAGCTAGTACCTCCCCTTATATATGTATGGAGTGGAGTTGGCAACTGAAAAGAAACTTTGTCTTCCCAACAAGCTGTGTGAAGTCGGCTTTCACACACAGATATCTCTGAGAAATAAGCATGTGGAGAGACGTTCGTTCACGTAACACAAAGTGAACGGTTGCAGGAGTAACTTTTACTCTGGTTTCTCAGTCTGTTTCCTAGTGCAGGAATGAAGTTCCTGCAGTTTTCACTGTAAAACCGAGTTGGAGCTAGTACTTCCCCTTATATATGTATGGAGTGGAGTTGGCAACTGAAAAGAAACTTTCATTTCCCAAAAAGCTAGGTGAAGGACGTCTTTCACACACACTTATCTCTCAGAACTGAGCATGTGGAGAGACGTTCGTTCATCTAGCACAAAGGGAATGGGTTGCAGGAGAAATTTTACTCTGCTTTCTCAGTCTGTTTCCTAGTGCCGGTTTGAAGTTCCTGCAGTTTTCACTGTAAAACCGGGTTGGAGTTTGTAACTCCCATATATATGTAAGGAGTGGAATTTGCAACTGAAAAGAAACTTGGTTTTCCCAACAAGCTAGCTGAAGGACAGCTTTCACACACACTTATCTCTCAGAACTGAGCATGTGGAGAGACGTTCGTTCATCTAGCACAAAGGGAACGGGTTGCAGGAGAAACTTTTACTCTGGTTTCTGAGTCTGTTTCCTAGTGCCGGTTTGAAGTTCCTGCAGTTTTCACTGTAAAATCGAGTTGGAGCTTGTACTTCCCCGTATATATGTATGGAGTGGGGTTGACAACTGAAAAGAAATTTTGTGTTCCCAACAATCTAGGTGAAGTTAGGCTTTCACACACACTAATCTCTCCGAACTGAGCATCTGGAGACGTTCGTTTATCTAGCACAAAGGGAACGGGTTGCAGGAGTAACTTTTACTCTGGTTTCTGAGTCTGTTTCCTAGTGCCGGTTTGAAGTTCCTGCAGTTTTCACTGTAAAACCAAGTTGGAGCTAATAATTCCCCTTATATATGTATGGATTGATGTTTGCAACATAAAAGAAACTTTGTGTTCCGTACAAGCTACGTGAAGTACGGCTTTCATACACACTTATCTCTCAGAGTTGTGCATGTGGACAGGCGTTCGTTCATGTAGCACAAAGGGATCGGTTTGTAGGGGAAAATTTTACTCTGGTTTCTCAGTCTGTTTCCTAGTGCCGGTTTGAATTTCCTGCAGTTTTCACTGTAAAACCGAGTTGGAGCTTGAACCTCCCCATATATATGTATGGAGTGCAGTTTGCAACTGAAAAGAAACTTTGTGTTCCCAACAAGCTAGGTGAAGGAAGGTTTTCACTCCCACTTATTTCTCAGAAATGAGCTAGTGTAGAGACATTCGTTCATCTTGCACCAAGGGATTGGTTTGCAGGAGAAACTTTCATTCTGTGTTCTCAGTCTGTTTCCTAGTGCCGGTTTGAAGTTCCTGCAGTTTTCACTGTAAAACCGAGTTGGAGCTAGCACCTCCCCATATATATGTATGGAGTGGAGTTGGCAACTAAAAAGAAACTTTGTGTTACCAACAAGCTAATTGAAGGACGGCTTTCACACACACTTATCTCTGAGAACTGAGCATGTGGAGAGAGTTTCGTTCATATAGCAACAAGGAAACCAGATTCAGAAGAAACATTTACTCTGTTTTCTCTGTCTGTTTCCTTCTGCCGGTTTGAAGTTCCGGCAGTTTTCTCGGTAAAACCGAGTTGGAGCTTGTACCTCCCATATATATGTATGGATTGAGTTTGCAACTGAATAGAAAATTTGTGTTCCCAACAAGCTAGGTGAAGGAAGGCTTTCACACACACTTATCTCTCAGAACTCAGAATGTAGAGAGACGTTCGTTCATTTAGCACCAAGGGAACGGGTTGTAGGAGAAATTTTTACTGTGATTTCTCGGTCTGTCTCCAGTGCTGGTTTTAAGTTCCTGCAGTTTTCACTGAAAAACCGAGTTGGAGCTAGTACTCCAAATATATATATGTATGGAGTGGAGTTTGCAACTGAATAGAAACTTTGCTTTCCCAACAAGCTAGGAGAAGGATGGCTTTCACACACACTTACCTCTCAGAATTGGGCATGTGGAGAGACTTTCGTTCATCTAGTACCAAGGGAAAGTTTTGCAGGGGAAACTTTACTCTGGATTCGCAGTCTGTTTCCTAGTGCCGGTTTGAAGTTCCTGCAGTTTTCACTGTAAAATCGAGTTGGAGCTAGTACCTCCCGATATAAATGTATGGAGTGGAGTTTGCAACTGAAAAGAAACTTTGTGTTCCCAACAAGCTAGGTGAAGGACGGCTTTCACACACACTTATCTCTCAGAGCTGAGTATGTGGAGAGACTTTCGTTCATCTAGCACAAAGGGAACGGTATGCAGGAAAAAATTTAACTCTGGTTTCTCAGTCTGTTTCCTAGTGCCGGATTGAAGTTCCTGCAGTTTTCACTGAAAACCGAGTTGGAGGTAGTACCTCCACTTATATATGTATGGAGTGGAGTTTGCAACTGAAAACAAACTTTGTGTTCCCAACAATCTAGGTGAAGGACGACTTTCACACACACTTATCTCTCAGATCTGAGCATGTGGAGAGACGTTCGTTCACATAGCACAAAGTGAACGGGTTGCAGGAGAAACTTTTACTCTGGTTTCTCAGTCTGTTTCCTAGTTTCGGTTTGAAGTTCCTGCAGTTTTCTGTGTAAAACCGAGTTGGAGCTAGTACCTCCCCATTTATATGTATGGAGTGGAGTTGGCAACTGAAAAGAAACTTTGTGTTACCAAGAAGCTAATTGAAGGACGGCTTTCACACACACTTATCTCTCAGAACTGAGCATGTGGAGAGACGTTCGTTCATCTAGCACCAAGGGAACGGGTTGCAGGAGAAACATTTACTCTGGTTTCTCAGTCTGTTTCCTAGTGCCGGTTTGAAGTTCCTGCAGTTTTCACTGTAAAACCGAGTTGGAGCTAATACCTCCCCATATATATGTATGGAGTGGAGTTTGCAACTGAAAAGAAATTTTGTGTTCCCTCAAGCTAGGTGAAGGCGGCTTTCACACACACATATATCTCAGAACTGAGCATGTGGAGAGACGTTCGTTCATCTAGCACAAAGGGAACGGGTTGCAGGAGAGACTTTTACTCTGGCTTGTCAGTCTGTTTTCAAGTGCCTGTTTGATGTTCCTGCAGTTTTCACTGTAAAAGCGAGTTGGAGCTAGTACCTCCCCATATATAAGTATGGAGTGGAGTTTGCAAATGAAAAGAAACTTTGTGTTCCCAACAAGCTAGGTGAAGGACGGCTTTCACTCACACTTATCTCTCAGAACTGAGCATGTGGAGAGACGTTCGTTCATCTAGCACAAAGGGAACGGGTTGCAGGAGAAACATTTACTCTGGTTTCTCAGTCTGTTTCCTAGTGCCGGTTTGAAGTTCCTGCAGTTTTCACTGTAAAACCGAGTTGGAGCTAGTACCAACCCATATATATGTATGGATTGGAGTTTGCAACTGTAAAGAAACTTTGTGTTCCCAACAAGCTAGGTGAAGGACGGCTTTCACACACACTTATCTCTCAGAACTGAGAGTGTGGAGAGACGTTCGTTCATCTAGCACAAAGGGAACTGGTTGCAGGAGAAACTTTTACTCTGGTTTCTCAGTCTGTTTCCTAGTGCCGGTTTGAAGTTCCTGCAGTTTTCACTGTAAAAGCGAGTTGGAGCTAGTACCTCTCCATATAAATATATGGAGTGGAGTTTGCAACTGAAAAGAAACTTTGTGTTCCCAACAAGCTAGGTGAAGGCGGCTTCACACACACATATCTCTCAGAAATGAGCATGTGGAGAGACGTTCTTTCATCTAGCACAAAGGGATCGGGTTGCAGGAGAAACTTTTACTCTGGCTTCTCAGTCTGTTTCCAAGTGACTGTTTGAATTTCCTGCAGTTTTCACTGTAAAACCGAATTGGAGCTAGTACCTCCCCATATATAAGTATGGAGTGGAGTTTGCAACTGAAAAGAAACTTTGTGTTCCCAACAAGCTAAGTGAAGAACGGCTTTCACTCACACTTATCTCTCAGAACTCAGAATGTAGAGAGACGTTCGTTCATTTACCACCAAGGGAACGGGATGTAGGAGAAATTTTTACTGTGATTTCTCGGTCTGTCTCCAGTGCTGGTTTTAAGTTCCTGCAGTTTTCACTGAAAAACCGAGTTGGAGCTAATACCTCCCCATATATATGTATGGAGTGGAGTTTGCAACTGAAAAGAAACATTGTGTTCCCAACAAGCTAGGTGAAGGCGGCTTTCACACACACATATCTCTCAGAAATGAGCATGTGGAGAGACGTTCGTTCATCTAGCACAAAGGGAACGGGTTGCAGGGGAGACTTTTACTCTGGTTCTCAGTCTGTTTCCAAGTGCCTGTATGATGTTCCTGCAGTTTTCACTGTAAAAGCGAGTTGAAGCTAGTACCTCCCATATATAAGTATGGAGTGGAGTTTGCAACTGAAATGAAACTTTGTGTTCCCCACAAGCTAGGTGAAGGACGGCTTTCACTCACACTTATCTCTCAGAACTGAGCATGTGGAGAGTCGTTCGTTCATCTAGCACAAATGGAACGGGTTGCAGGAGAAAAATTTACTCTGGTTTCTCAGTCTGTTTCCTAGTGCCGGTTTGTAGTTCCTGCAGTTTTCACTGTAAATCCGAGTTGGAGCTAGTACCACCCCATATATATGTATGGATTGGAGTTTGCAACTGAAAAGAAACTTTGTGTTCCCAACAAGCTAGGTGAAGTACGGCTTTCACACACACTTATCTCTCAGAACTGAGCATGTGGAGAGACGTTCGTTCATCTTGCACAAAGGGAACGGGTTGCAGGAGAAACTTTTACTCTGGTTTCTCAGTCTGTTTCCTAGTGCCGGTTTGAAGTTCCTGCAGTTTTCACTGTAAAACCGAGTTGGAGCTTGTACCTCCCCATATAAATGTATGGAGTGGAGTTTGCAACTGTAAAGAAACTTTGTGTTCCCAACAAGCTAGGTGAAGGACGGCTTTCACACACACTTATCTCTCAGAATTGAGAATGTGGAGAGACGTTCGTTCATCTAGCACAAAGGGAACTGGTTGCAGGAGAAACTTTTACTCTGGTTTCTCAGTCTGTTTCCTAGTGCCGGTTTGAAGTTCCTGCAGTTTTCACTGTAAAAGCGAGTTGGAGCTAGTACCTCCCCATATAAATGTATGGAGTGGAGTTTGCAACTGAAAAGAAACTTTGTGTTCCCAACAAGCTAGGTGAAGGAAGGCTTTCACACACACATATCTCTCAGAACTGAGCATGTGGAGAGACGTTCGTTCATCTAGCACAAAGGGAACGGGTTGCAGGAGAAACTTTTACTCTGGCTTCTCTGTCTGTTTCCTAGTGCCGGTTAGAATTTCCTGCAGTTTTCACTGTAAAACCGGGTTGGAGCTAGTACCTCCCCATATATATGTATGGAGTGGAGTTTGCAACTGAAAAGAAACTTTGTGTTCCCAACAAGCTAGGTGAAGGCGGCTTTCACACACACATATCTCTCAGAAATGAGCATGTGGAGAGACGTTCGTTCATCTAGCACAAAGGGAACGGGTTGCAGTAGAAACTTTTACTCTGGCTTCTCAGTCTGTTTCCAAGTGACTGTTTGAATTTCCTGCAGTTTTCACTGTAAAACCGAGTTGGAGCTAGTACCTCCCCATATATAAGTATGGAGTGGAGTTTGCAACTGAAAAGAAACTTTGTGTTCCCAACAAGCTAGGTGAAGGACGGCTTTCACTCACACTTATCTCTCAGAACTCAGAATGTAGAGAGACGTTCGTTCATTTAGCACCAAGGGAACGGGTTGTAGGGGAAAGTTTAACTCTGGATACTCAGTCTGTTCTCTAGTGCCGGTTTGAAGTTCCTGCAGTTTTCACTGTAAGACCGAGTTGGAGCTAGTAACTCCCCATAGATTTGTATGGATTGGAGTTTGCAACTGAATAGAAACTTTGTATTCCCAACAAGCTATTTGAGAAACGGCTTTCACACACACTTAACTTTGAGAATTGAGCATGTGGAGAGACGTTCGTTCATATAGCACCAAGTGAACGGGATTCAGAAGAAACTTTACTCTGGTTTCTCAGTGTATTTCCTAGTGCCGATTTGAAGTCCCTGCAGTTTTCACCATAAAACTGAGTTTAAGCCAGTATCTATCCATATATATTCATGCATTGGAGTTTGCAACTGAAAAGAAACATTGTGTTCCCAACAAGCTAGGTGAAGGAAGGCTTTCACACACACTTGTATCTCAGAACGCAGCTTGTAGGGAGACGTTCGTTCATCTAGTACCAAGGAAATGGTTTGCAGGGAAACTTTCACTCTGTGTTCTCAGTCTGTTTCCTAGTGCCGGTTTGAAGTTCCTGTAGTTGTCACAGTAAAACCGAGTTGGAGCTAGTATTCCAAATATATATATGTATGGTGTGGAGTTTGCAACTGAATAGAAAATTTGTGTTCCCAACAAGCTAGGTGAAGGAAGGCTTTCACACACACTTATCTCTCAGAACTCAGAATGTAGAGAGACGTTCGTTCATTTAGCACCAAGGGAACGGGTTGTAGGAGAAACTTTTACTATGATTTCTCGGTTAGTCTCCAGTGCTGGTTTTAAGTTCCTGCAGTTTTCACTGAAAAACCGAGTTGGAGCTAGTACTCCAAATATATATATGTATGGAATGGAGTTTGCAACTGAATAGAAAATTTGTGTTCCCAACAAGCTAGGTGAAGGACGGCTTTCAGACACAGTTATCTCTCAGAACGGAGCATGTGGAGAGACGTTCGTTCATATAGCAACAAGGGAACCGGTATCAGAAGAAAAATTTACTCTGGTTTCTCAGTCTATTTCCTAGTGCCGGTTTGAAGTTCGTGCTGTTTTCACTGTTAAACCGAGTTGGAGCAAGAACCTCCCCATATATATGTATGGAATGGAGTTTGCAACTGAAAAGAAACTTTGTGATCCCAACAAGCTAGGTGAAGGACTGCTTTCACACACACTTATCTCTCAGAACTGAGCATGTGGAGAGACGTTCGTTCATATAGCAACAAGGGAACCGGATTCAGAAGAAACTTTTACTCTGGTTTCTCAGTCTGTTTCCTAGTGCCGGTTTGATGTTCCTGCAGTTTTCACTGTAAAACCGAGTTGGAGGTACTACCTACCCATATATATGTATGGGGTGGAGTTTGCAACTGAAAAGAAACTTTGTATTCTCAACAAACTAGGTGAAGAACGGCTTTCACACACACTTATCTTTGAGAACTGAGCATTTGCAGAGACGTTCGTTCATATAGCACCAAGGGAACGTGTTTCAGAAGTAACTTTACTCTGGTTTCTCAGTCTGTTTCCTAGTGCCGGGTTGAAGTTCCTGCAGTTTTCACTGTAAAACCGAGTTGGAGTTACTACCTACCCATATATGTGTATGGAGTGGAATTTGCAACTGAAACAAACTTTGTATTCTCAACAAACTAGGTGAAGAACGGCTTTCACACACAATTATCTCTCAGAACTTAGCATGTGGAGAGACGTTCGTTCATCTAGTAGTATTGGAAAGGGTTGCAGGAGGAACTTTTACTCTGGATTCTCAGGCTGTTTCCTAGTGCCGGTTTGAAGTTCCTGCAGTTTTCATTGTAAAACCGATTTCGGGGTACTACCTCGCCATATATATGTATGGAGTGGAGTTGGCAACTGAAAAGAAACTTTGAATTAACAACAAGCTTGGTGAAAGACGACTTTCACACACAATAATCTCTCATAACTGAGCATGTGGAGAGACGTTCGTTCACATAGCACAAAGGGAACGGTTTGTAGGGGAAACTTTTACTCTGCTTTCTCAGTCTGTTTCCTAGTGCCGGTTTGAAGTTCCTGCAGTTTTCACTGTAAAACCGAGTTGGAATTTGTACCTCCCGTATATATGTAAGGAATGGAGTTTGCAACTGAAAAGAAACTTTGTTTTCCCAACAAGCTAGTTGAAGGACGGCTTTCACACACACTTATCTCTCAGAACTGAGCATGTGGAGAGACGTTCGTTCATCTAGAACAAAGGGAACGGGTTGCAGGGGAAACTATTAGTCTGGTTTCTCAGCCTGTTTCATAGTGCTAGTTTGAAGTTCCTGCAGTTTTAACTTTAAAACCGAATTGGAGCTACTATCAACCCATATATATGTATGGAGTGGAGTTTGCAATTAAAAAGAACCTTTGTGTTCCCAAGAAGCTACGTGAAGGACGGCTTTCACACAAACATATCTCTGAGAACTGAGCATGTGGAGAGACGTTCGTTCATCTAGCACCAAGGGAACGGGTAGCAGGAGAAATTTTACTCTGGTTTCTCAGTCTGTTTCCAAGTGCCGGTTTGAATTTCCTGCAGTTTTCACTGTAATATCGAGTTGAAGCTTCTACCTCCCATATAAATGTATGGAGTGAAGTTTGCAACTTAAAAGAAACTTTGTGTTCCCAACAAGCTACTTGAAGGACGGCTTTCACACACACTTATCTCTCAGAACTGAGCATGTGGAGACGTTCGTTCATCTAGCAAAAAGGGAACGGGTTGCATGAGTAACTTTTACTCTGGTTTCTGAGTCTGTTTCCTAGTGCCGGTTTGAAGTTCCTGCAGTTTTCACTGTAAAATCGAGTTGGAGCTTGTACCTCCCCGTATATATGTATGGAGTGGAGTTGACAACTGAAAAGAAACTTTGTGTTCCCAACAATCTAGGTGAAGTACGGCTTTCACACACACTAATCTCTCAGAACTGAGCATGTGGAGACGTTCGTTCATCTAGCACAGAGGGAACGGTTTGCAGGAGTAACTTTTACTCTGGTTTTTGAGTCTGTTTCCTAGTGCCGGTTTGAAGTTACTGCAGTTTTCACTGTAAAATCGAGTTGGAGCTAGTACCTCCCGATATAAATGTATGGAGTGGAGTTGGCAACTGAAAAGAAAGTTTGTGTTCCCAACAAGCTAGGTGAAGGACGGCTTTCACACACACTTATCTCTCAGAGCTGAGTATGTGGAGAGACTTTTGTTCATCTAGCACAAAGGGAACGGTATGCAGGAAAAACTTTTACTCTGGTTTCTGAGTCTGTTTCCTAGTGCCGGATTGAAGTTCCTGCAGTTTTCACTTTAAAACCGAGTTGGAGCTAGTATCTCACCTTATATATGTATGGAGTGGAGTTGGCAACTGAAAAGAAACTTTGTGTTCTCAACAATCTAGGTGAAGGACGGCTTTCACACACACTTATCTCTCAGATCGGAGCATGTGGAGAGACGTTCGTTCACATAGCACAAAGTGAACGGGTTGCAGTAAAACTATTACTCTGGTTTCTCAGTCTGTTTCCTAGTTTCGGTTTGAAGTTCCTGCAGTTATCTGTGTAAAATCGAGTTGGAGCTAGTACCTCCCCATATATATGTATGGAGTGGAGTTGGCAACTGAAAAGAAACTTTGTGTTACCAACAAGCTAATTGAAGGACGGCTTTCACACACACTTATCTCTCACAACTGAGCATGTGGAGAGACGTTCGTTCATCTAGCACCAAGGGAACGGGTTGCTGGAGAAACTTTTTCTCTGGTTTCTCAGTCTGTTTCCTAGTTCCGGTTTGAAGTTCCTGCAGTTTTCTGTGTAAAACCGAGTTGGAGCTAGTACCTCCCCATATATATGTATGGAGTTGAGTTGGCAACTGAAAAGAAACTTTGTTTTCCCAACAAGCTGAGTGAAGTCGGCTTTCACACACACATATCTCTGAGAAATGAGCATGTGGAGAGACGTTCGTTCACGTAACACAAAGTGAACGGGTTGCAGCAGTAACTTTTTCTCTGGTTTCTCAGTCTGTTTCCTAGTGCCGGTTTGAAGGTCCTGCATTTTTCACTGAAAACCGAGTTGGAGCTTGTTCCTCCCAATATATATATATGGAGTGGAGTTAGCAACAGAAAAGAAACTTTGTGTTCCCAACAAGCTAGTTGAAGGAAGGCATTCACACATATTTATCTCTCAGAATTGAGCATGTGGAGAGACTTTCGTTCACCAAGAAGAAAGGGAATGGGTAGCAGGAGAAACTTTTACTCTGCTTTCTCATTCTATTTCCTAGTGCCGGATTGAAGTTCCTGCAGTTTTCACTGTAAAATCGAGTTGGAGCTATTTCCTCAATTTATAAATGTATGGATTGGAGTTGGCAACTGAAAAGAAACTTTATGTTCCCAACAGGCTAGGTGAAGGATGGCTTTCACACACACTTATCTCTCAGATCTGAGCATGTGGAGAGACGTTCGTTGACGTAACATAAAGTGAACGGTTTGCAGGAGAACTTTTACTCTGGTTTCTCAGTCTGTTTCCTAGTGCCGGTTTGAAGGTCTTGCATTTTTCACTAAAAACCGAGTTGGAGCTTGTACCTCCCAATATATATGTATGGAGTGGAGTTGGCAACTGAAAAGTAACTTTGTGTTCCCAACAAGCTATTGAACGGAGGCTTTCACACATACTTATCTCTCAGAACTGAGCATGTGGAGAGACGTTCGTTCACAAAACACAAAGGGAACGGGTAGCAGGAGAAACATTTACTCTGCTTTCTCAGTCTGTTTCCTAGAGCCGGTTTGAAGTTCCTGCAGTTTTCACTGTAAAATCGAGTTGGAGCTACTACCTCCCCATATATATGTATGGAGTGGAGTTGGCAACTGAAAAGAAACTTTGTGTTCCCAACAAGCTAGGTGAAGGACGGCTTTCACACACACTTATCTCTCAGAGCTGAGTATGTGGAGAGACTTTCGTTCATCTAGCACAAAGGGAACGGTATGCAGGAAAAACTTTTACTCTGGTTTCTCAGTCTGTTTCCTTGTGCCGGATTGAAGTTCCTGCAGTTTTCACTGTAAAATCGAGTTGAAGCTAGTACCTCCCCATATATATGTACGGAGTGGAGTTGGCAACTGGGAAGAAACTTTGTGTTACCAACAAGCTAGGTGAAGGATGGCTTTCACACACACTTATCTCTCAGAACTGAGCATGTGGAGAGGCGTTCGTTCATCTAGCACGAAGGGAACGGGTTGAGGAGAAACTCTTACTCTGGTTGCTCAGTGTGTTTCCTTGTACCGGATTGATGTTCCTGCAGTTTTCACGGTAAAACCGAGTTGGAACTTGTACCTCCCCATTGATATGTATGGAGTGGAGTTTGCAACTGAAAAAAACTTTGTGTTCCTAACAAGCTAGGTGAAGGACGGCTTTCACACACACTTATCTCTCAGAACTGAGCATGTGGAGAGACATTCGTTCATCTAGCACCAAGGGAACGGGTTGCTGGAAGAAATTTTACTCTGGTTTCTCAGTCTGTTTCCTAGTTCCGGTTTGAAGTTCCTGCAGTTTTCACTGTAAAACCGAGTTGCAGCTAATAAATCCCCATATATATGTATGGAGTGGAGTTGGCAACTGAAAAGAAACTTTATGTTCCCAACAAACTATTCGAAGGATGGCTTTCACACACACTTATCTCTGAGAACTTAGCAAGTGGAGAGACGTTCGTTCATCTAGCACAAAAGGAACGGGTTGCTGGAGAAATTTTCACTCTTGTTTCACAGACTGTTTCCTAGTGCCGGTTTCAATTTCCTGCAGTTTTCACTGTAAAACCGAGTTGGAGCTTGTACCCCCATATAAATGTGTGGATTTGAGTTTGCAATAGAAAAGAAATTTTGTGTTCCAAACAAGCTATTTGAAGGACGGCTTTCACAAACACTTATCTCTCACAACGGAGAATGTGGAGAGACGTTCGTTAATCTAGCACAAGGGAACGTGTTGCAGGAGTAACTTTTACTATGGTTTCTCAGTCTGTTTCCTAATGCCGGCTTTTAGTTCCTGCAGTTTTCAGTGTAAAACCGAGTTGGAGCTAGTACCTCCCCATATATATGTATGGAGTTGAGTCGGCAACTGAAAAGAAACTTTGTGTTCCCTACAAGCTAGGTGAAGGGCGGGTTTCACACACACTTAATTCTTAGAGCTGAGCATGTGTAGAGACGTTCGTTCATCTAGCACCAAGGGAACGGGTTGCAGGAGGAACTTTTACTCCAGTTTCTCAGTCTGTTTCCTAGTGCCGGGTTGATATTCCTGATATTTTCACTGTAAAACCGAGTTGGAGCTAGAACCTCCCAATATATAGGTTTGGACTGGATTTTGCAACTGTAAAGAAACTTTGTGTTCCCAACAAGCTAGGTGAAGGACGGCTTTCACACGCACTTATCTCTGAGAACTGAGCATGTGGAGAGACGTTCGTTCATCTAGCACTGAGGGAACGGGTTTCAGGAGAAAGTTTAACTCTGGATTCTCAGTCTGTTCTCTAGTGCCGATTTGAAGTTCCTGCAGTTTTCACTGTAAGACCGAGTTGGAGCTAGTACCTCCCCATAGATTTGTATGGATTGGAGTTTGCAACTGAAAAGAAACTTTGTATTCCCAACAAGCTATTTGAGGAACGGCTTTCACACCCACTTATCTTTGAGAATTGAGCATGTGGAGAGACTTTCGTTCATATAGCACCAAGTGAACGGGATTCAGAAGAAACTTTACTCTGGTTTCTCAGTGTATTTCCTAGTGCCAGTTTGACGTCCCTGCAGTTTTCATCGTAAAACTGAGTTTGAGCCAGTATCTACCCATATATATTCATGGATTGGAGTTTGCAACTTAAAAGAAACATTGTGTTCCCAACAAGCTAGGTGAAGGAAGGCTTTCACACACACTTATATCTCAGAACGCAGCTTGTAGGGAGACGTTCGTTCATCTAGTACCAAGGGAATGGTTTGCAGGGAAACTTTCACTCTGTGTTCTCAGTCTGTTTCCTAGTGCCGGTTTGAAGTTCCTGTAGTTGTCACAGTAAAACCGAGTTGGAGCTAGAACCTCCCCATATATATGTATGGAGTTGAGTTTGCAACAGAAAACAAACTTTGTGTTCCCAACATGCTAGGTGATGGAAGGCTTTCACACACACTTATCTCTCAAAACTCAGCATGTGGAGAGACATTCGATCATATAGCATCAAGGGAACTGGATTCAGAAGAAACTTTACTCTGGTTTCTCAGTCTGTTTCCTAGTTCCGGTGTGAAGTTCCTGCAGTTTTCACGGTAAAACCGAGTTTGAGCTAGTATCTACCCATATATATTCATGGAGTAGAATTTGCAACTGAAAAGAAATTTTGTGATCCCAACATGCTAAGTGAAGGACGGCTTTCACACACACTTATCTCTGAGAACTGAGCATGTGGAGAAAGTTTCGTTCATATAGCAACAAGGAAACCACATTCAGAAGAAACATTTACTCTGCTTTCTCTGTCTGTTTCCTACTGCCGGTTTGAAGTTCCGGCAGTTTCCTCTGTAAAACCGAGTTGGAGCTTGTACCTCCCATATATATGTATGGATTGGAGTTTGCAACTGAATAGAAAATTTGTGTTCCCAACAAGCTAGGTGAAGGAAGGCTTTCACACACACTTATCTCTCAGAACTCAGAATGTAGAGAGACGTTCGTTCATTTAGCACCAAGGGAACGGGTTGTAGGAGAAACTTTTACTATGATATCTCGGTCTGTCTCCAGTGCTGGTTTTAAGTTCCTGCAGTTTTCACTGAAAAACCGAGTTGGAGCTAGTACTCCAAATATATATATGTATGGAGTGGAGTTTACAACTGAATAGAAACTTTGCTTTCCCAACAAGGTAGGAGAAGGATGGCTTTCACACACACTTACCTCTCAGAATTGGGCATGTGAAGAGACTTTCGTTCATCTAGTACCAAGGAAAAGGTTTGCAGGGGAAACTTTACTCTGGATTCGCAGTCTGTTTGCTAGTGCCGGTTTGATGTTCCTGCAGTTTTCACTGTAAAACCGAATTGTAACTAAAACCTCCCCATATACATTTATGGGGTGGAGTTTGCAACTGAAAAGAAACTTTGTGATCCCAACAAGCTGGATGAAGGACGGCTTTCACACACACTTATCTCTGAGAACTGAGCATGTGGAGAGACGTTCGTTCATATAGCAACAAGGGAACCGGATTCAGAAGAAACTTTTACTCTGGTTTCTCAGTCTGTTTCCTAGTGCCGGTTTGATGTTCCTGCAGTTTTCACTGTAAAACCGAGTTGGAGGTACTACCTACCCATATATATGTATGGGGTGGAGTTTGCAACTGAAAAGAAACTTTGTATTCTCAACAAACTAGGTGAAGAACGGCTTTCACACACAATTATCTCTCAGAACTTAGCATGTGGAGAGACGTTCGTTCATCTAGCAGTAAGGGAAAGGGTTGCAGGAGGAACTTTTACTCTGGATTCTCAGGCTGTTTCCTAGTGCCGGTTTGAAGTTCCTGCAGTTTTCATTGTAAAACCGATTTCGGGGTACTACCTCGCCATATATATGTATGGAGTGGAGTTGGCAACTGAAAAGAAACTTTGAATTAACAACAAGCTAGGTGAAAGACGACTTTCACACACACTAATCTCTCATAACTGAGCATGTGGAGAGACGTTCGTTCACATAGCACAAAGGGAAAGGTTTGTAGGGGAAACTTTTACTCTGCTTTCTCAGTCTGTTTCCTAGTGCCGGTTTGAAGTTCCTGCAGTTTTCACTGTAAAACCGAGTTGGAATTTGTACCTCCCTTATATATGTAAGGAATGGAGTTTGCAACTGAAAAGAAACTTTGTTTTCCCAACAAGCTAGTTGAAGGACGGCTTTCACACACACTTATCTCTCAGAACTGAGCATGTGGAGAGACGTTCGTTCATCTAGAACAAAGGGAACGGGTTGCAGGGGAAACTATTAGTCTGGTTTCTCAGCCTGTTTCATAGTGCTAGTTTGAAGTTCCTGCAGTTTTCACTTTAAAACCGAATTGGAGCTACTATCAACCCATATATATGTATGGAGTGGAATTTGCAATTAAAAAGAACCTTTGTGTTTAAAAGAAGCTAGGTGAAGGACGGCTTTCACACAAAAATATCTCTGAGAACTGAGCATGTGGAGAGACGTTCGTTCATCTAGCACCAAGGGAACGGGTAGCAGGAGAAATTTTACTCTGGTTTCTCAGTCTGTTTCCAAGTGCCGGTTTGAATTTCCTGCAGTTTTCACTCTAAAACCGAGTTGGAGCTAGTACCTCCCCATATATATGTATGGAGTGGAGTTGGCAACTGAGAAGAAACTTTGTGTTACCAACAAGCTACTTGAAGGACGGCTTTCACACACACTTATCTCTCAGAACTGAGCATGTGGATAGACGTTCGTTCATCTAGCACAATTGGAACGGGCTATGGAAAAACTTTTACTCTGTATTCTCAGTCAGTTGCCTAGTGCTGGTTTGAAGTTCCTGCAGTTTTAACTGCAAAATCGAGTTGGAGATAGTATCTCCCCATATATATGTATGCAGTTGAGTCGGCAATTGAAAAGAAACTTTGTGTTCCCTACAAGCTAGGTGAAGGGCGGCTTTCACACACACTTAATTCTTAGAGCTGAGAATGTGGAGAAACGTTCTTTCGTCTAGCACCAAGGGAACGGTTTGCAGGAGAAACTTTTACTCTGGTTTCTCAGTGTGTTTCCTAGTGCCTGTTTGAAGTTCCTGCAGTTTTCACTGTAAAACCGAGTTGGAGCTTGTACCACCCTAAATATATATATGGATTGGAGTTTGCAACTGAAAAGAAACTTTGTGTTCCCTACAAGCTAGGTGAAGGACCGCTTTCAAACACACGTATCTCTCAGAACTGAGCATGTGGAGAGACGTTCGTTCATCTAGCACCAAGGGAACGGTTTGCAGGAGAAACTTTTCTCTGGGTTCTCAGTCTGTTTCCTAGTGCCGGTTTGAAGTTCCTGCAGATTTCACTGTAAAACCGAGTAGGAGCTACTACCTACCCATATATATGTATGGAGTGGAGTTTGCAACTGAAAAGAAACTTTATGTTCAAAAGAACCAAGTTGAAGGACGTCTTTCAAACACATTTATCTCTCAGAACTGAGCATGCGGAGAGGCGTTCTTTCATCTAGCACAAAGGGAACGGGTTGCAGGGAAACTTTCTGTTTGGTTTCTCAGTCTTTTTCCTAGTGCCGGTTTGAAGTACCTACAGTTTTCACTGTAAAATCGAGTTGGAACTTGTACCTCCCTTATATATGTATGGAGTGGGGTTTGCAACTGAAATTAACTTTGTGTTCCCAACAAGCTAGTTGAAGGACGGCTTTCACACACACATATCTCTGAGAAGTGAGCATGTGGAGAGACGTTCGTTCATCTGGCACCAAGGAAACGGGTTGCAGGAGAAACTTTCACTCTGGTTTCTCAATCTGTTTCCTAGTGCCGGTTTGAAGTTCCTGCAGTTTTCACTGTAAAACCGAGTTGGTGCTTGTACCTCAAATATATATGTATGGAGTGGAGTTTGCAACTGAAAAGAAACTTTGTGTTCCCAACAAGGTAGGTGAAGGACGGCTTTCACACACACATATTTCTGAGAACTTAGCATGTGGAGAGAAGTTCGTTCATCTGGCACAAAGGGAACGGGTTGCACGTGAAACTTTTACTCTGGTTTCTCAGTCTGTTTCCTAGTGCCTGTTTGAAGATCCTGCAGTTTTCACTGTAAAACCGAGTTGGAGGTTGTACCTCCCTTATAAATGTATGGAGTGGAGTTTGCAAATTAAAACAAACTTTGTGTTCAAAACAAGTAATTTGAAGGACGTCTTTCAAACACACTTATCTCTCAGAACTCAGCATGTGGAGAGGCATTCTTTCATTTAGCACAAAGGGAACGTTTTGCAGGGAAACTTTTTGTCTGGTTTCTCAGTCTTTTTCCTAGTGCCGGGTTGAAGTACCTACAGTTTTCACTGTAAAACGTAGTTGGGTCTTATAGCTCCCATATATATGTATGGAGTGTAGTTTGCAACTGGAAAGGAACTTTGTGTTCCCAACAAGCTAGTTGAAAGACGGCTTTCACACACACATATCTCTGAGAACTGAGCATGTGGGGAGACGTTCGTTCATCTAGCACCAAGGAAACGGTTTGCAGGAGAAACTTTCATTCTGGTTTCTCAGTCTGTTTCCTAGTGCCGGTTTGAAGTTCCTCCAGTTTTCACTGTAAAACCGAGTTGGAGCTAGTACCTCCCCATATATATATGTATGGAGTGGAGTTTGCAACTGAAAATAAACTTTGTGTTCCCAACAAGCTACTTGAAGTACGGTTTACACACACACTCTTCTCTCAGACCTGAGCATGTTGAGAGACGTTCTTTCATCTAGCACAAAGGGAAAGGGTTGCAGGAGAAACTTTTACTGTGGTTTCTTAGTCTGTTTCCTAGTGCTGGATTAAGTTCCTGCAGTTTTCACTGTAAAACTGAGTTGGAGCTTCTACCTCCACATATATATGTATGGACAGGTGTTTGCAACTTAAAAGAACTTTGTGTTCCCAACAAGCTATTTGAAGAACGGCTTTCACACACACTTATCTCTCAGAACAGAGCATGTGGATAGGCGTTCTTTCACCTAGCACAAAGGGAAAGGGTTGCAGGAGAAACTTTTACTGTGGTTTCTCAGTCTGTTTCCTAGTGCCGGTTTCAAGTTCCTGCAGTTTTCACTGTAAAATCGAGTTGGAGCTTGCACCTCAAATATGTACGTATGGATTGGAGTTTGCAACTGAAAGAAACTTTGTGTTCCCAACAAGGTAGGTGAAGGACGGCTTTCACACACACATATTTCTGAGAACTTAGCATGAGGAGAGAAGTTCGTTCATCTGGCACAAAGGAACGGGTTGCACCTGAAACTTTTACTCTGGTTTCTCAGTCTGTTTCCTAGTGCCTGTTTGAAGATCCTGCAGATTTCACTGTAAAACCGAGTTGGAGCTTGTACCTCCCTTATAAATTTATGGACTGGATTTTGCAACTGAAAAGAAACTTTGTGTTCAAAACAAGTAAGTTGAAGGACGTCTTTCAAACACACTTATCTCTCAGAACTGAGCATGTGGAGAGGCATTCTTTTATCTAGCACAAAGGGAACGTGTTGCAGGGAAACTTTTTGTCTGTTTTCTCAGTCTTTTTCCTAGTGCCGGTTTGAAGTAAATACAGTTTTCACTGTAAAACCTAGTTGGAGCTTGTAGCTCCCATATATATATATGGAGTGTAGTTTGCACTGAATAGTAACTTTGTGTTCCCAACAAGCTGGTTGAAGGACGGCTTTCACACACACATATCTCTGAGAACTGAGCATGTGGAGAGACGTTCGTTCATCTAGCACCAAGGGAACGGGTTGCAGGAGGAAATTTCTCTCTGGTTTCTCAGTCTGTTTCCTAGTGCCGGTTTGAAGTTTTGCAGTTTTCACTGTAAAACCGAGTAGGAGCTACTACCTACCCATATATATGTATGGATTTGAGTGTGCAACTGAAAAGAAACTTTGTGTTCCCAACAAGCTGGTTGAAGGACGGCTTTCACACACACATATCTCTGAGAACTGAGCATGTGGAGAGACGTTCGTTCATCTAGCACAAAGGGAACCGGTTGCAGGAGAAACTTTCACTCTGGTTTCTCAGTCTGTTTCCTAGTGCCGGTGTGAAGTTCCTGCAGTTTTAACTGCAAAAACTAGTTGGAACTTGTACCTCCCATATATATGTATGGAGTGGAGTTTGCAACTGAAAGAAACTTTGTGTTGCCAACAAGGTAGGTGAAGGACGGCTTTCACACACACATATTTCTGAGAACTTAGCATGTGGAGAGAAGTTCGTTCATCTGGCACAAAGGAAACGGGTTGCACGTGAAACTTTTACTCTGGTTTCTCAGTCTGTTTCCTAGTGCCTGTTTGAAGATCCTGCAGTTTTCACTGTAAAACCGAGTTGGAGCTTGTACCTCCCTTATAAATTTATGGACTGGATTTTGCAACTGAAAAGAAACTTTGTGTTCAAAACAAGTAAGTTGAAGGACGTCTTTCAAACACACTTATCTCTCAGAACTGAGCATGTGGAGAGGCATTCTTTTATCTAGCACAAAGGGAACGTGTTGCAGGGAAACTTTTTGTCTGTTTTCTCAGTCTTTTTCCTAGTGCCGGTTTGAAGTAAATACAGTTTTCACTGTAAAACCTAGTTGGAGCTTGTAGCTCCCATATATATGTATGGAGTGTAGATTGCAACTGAATAGTAACTTTGTGTTCCCAACAAGCTGGTTGAAGGACGGCTTTCACACAGACATATCTCTGAGAACTGAGCATGTGGAGAGACGTTCGTTCATCTAGCACAAAGGGAACCGGTTGCAGGAAAAACTTTCACTCTGGTTTCTCAGTCTGTTTCCTAGTGCCAGTGTGAAGTTCCTGCAGTTTTAACTGCAAAAACTAGTTGGAACTTGTACCTCCCATATATATGTTTGGAGTGGAGTTCGGAACTGAAAAGAAACTTTGTGTTCCCAACAAGCTAGTTGAAGGACGGCTTTCACACATACTTATCTCTCAGAACTGAGCATGTGGAGAGGCGTTCGTTCATCTAGCCCAAAGGGAACGGGTTGCAGGAGAAACTGTTAAACTTTTTTCTCAGTCTGTTTCCTAGTGCCGGTTTAAATTTCCTGCTGATTTCACTGTAAAACCGAGTTGGAGCTTTTACCTACCCATATATATGTATGGAGTGAAGTTGTCAACTGAAAAGAAACTTGTTTTCCCAACAAGCTAAGTGAAGGATGGCTTTCACACTCACTTATGTCTCAGTGCTGAGCATGTGGAGAAACGTTCGTTCATCTAGCACCAAGGGAACGGGTTGCAGGAGAAACTTTTACTCTGGTTTCTCAGTCTGTTTCCTAGTGCCGGTTTGAAGTTCCTGCAGTTTTCCCTGTAAAAATGAGTTGGAGCTACTACCTCCCCATATATATGTATGGGGTGGAGTTTGGAACAGAAAAGAAACTTTGTGTTCCCAACAAGCTAGTTGAAGTACCGCTTTCACACACACATATCTCTGAGAACTGAGCATGTTGTGAGACGTTCGTTCATCTAGCACCAATGGAACGGGTTGCAGGAGTAACTTTTACTCTGGTTTCTCAGTCTGTTTCCTAGTGCCTGTTTGAAGTTCCTGCAGTTTTCACTGTAAAAACGAGTTGGAGCTTGTACCTCCCTTATATATGTATGGAGTGGAGTTTGCAACTGAAAAGAAACTTTGTGTTCAAAACAAGCAAGTTGAAGGAAGTCTTTCAAACACACTTATCTCTTAGAAATGAGCATGTGGAGAGATGTTCGTGCAGCTAGCACAAATGGTATGGGTTTTAGGAGAAATTTTACTCTGGTTTCTCAGTCTGGTTCCTAGTGCCGGTTTGAAGTTCCTGCATTTCTTACTGTAAAACCGAGTTGGAGCTAGTCCCACCCCTTATATATATATGGAGTGTAGTTTGCAACTGAAAAGGAACTTTGTGTTCCCAACAAGCTAGGTGAAGTAAACCTTTCACACACACATATCTCTCAGAACTGAGCATGTGGAGGGACCTTCGTTCAGGTTTCACAAAATGAATGGGTTGCAGGAGAAACTTTTACTCTGGTTTCTCAGTGTGTTTCCTAGTACCGGTTGGATGTTCCTGCAGTTTTCACTGGTAAAACGAGTTGCAGCTAGTACCTCCCGTTATATATTTATGGAGTGTAGATTGCAACTGAAAAGAAACATTTTATTCCGAACAAGGTAGTTGAAGGACGGCTTTCACACACACTTATTTGTCAAACTGAGCATGTGGATAGACGTTTGTTCAGCTAGCACAAAGGGAACGGGTTGCAGGGAAAATTTTACTCTGGTTTCTCAGTGTGTTTCCTAGTGCCGGTTTGAAGTTAATGCAGTTTTCTCTGTAAAACCGTGTTGGAGCTTGTATCTCCCCATATATATGTATGAAGTGTAGTTTGCAACTGAAAAGAAACTTTGTGTTACCAACAAGCTAGTTGAAGTACAGCTTTCACACACAATTATCTCTCAGAAATGAGCATGTGGAGGGACGTTCGTTCAGCTAGCACAAAGGGAACGGGTTGCAGGGAAAATTTTACTCTAGTTTCTAAGTGTGTTTCCTAGTGCCGGTTTGAAGTTCCTGCATTTTTCACTGTAAAACCGATTGGAGGTAGTCCCTCCCTATATATATGTATGGAGTGTAGTTTGCAACTGAAAAGAACCTTTGTGTTCCAAACAAGCTAGGTGAAGGACGGCTGTCACACACACTTATCTCTCAGAAATGAGCATGTGGAGGGACGTTCGTTCAGCTAGCACAAAGGGAATGGGTTGCAGGGGAAACTTTTACTCTGGTTTCTCAGTGTGCTACCTAGTGCCGGTTGGAAGTTCCTGCAGATTTCACTATAAAAACGAGTTGGAACTTTTACTTCCCAATATAAATGTATGGAGTGTAGTTTGCAAGTGAAAAGAAACTTTGTGTTCCCAACAAGCTAGGTGAAGGACGGCTTTCACTCACAATTATCTCTCAGAACAGAGCATGTGGAGAGACGTTCGTTCAGCCAGCACAAAACAAAGGGTTGCACGAGAAACATTTACTCTGGTTTCTCAGTGTGATTCCTAGTGGCGGTTTGAAGTTCCTGCAGTTTTCACTGTAAAACCGAGTTGGAGCTAGTCCCTCCGCATATATATGTATGGATTTTATTTTGCAACTGAAAAGAAACTTTGTGTTCCCAACAAGCTAGGTTAAGTACGGCTTTCACACACACTTATCTCTCAGAACTGAGCAAGTGGAGAGACGTTCTCTCAGGTAGCATAAAGGGAAAGGTTTGCAGGGGAAACTTTCACTCTGGTTTCTCATTCTGTTTCCTAATGCCGGTTTGAAGTTCCTGCAGTTTTCACTGTAAATCCGAGTTGGAGCTTGTACCTACCGTTATATATGTATGGAGTGTAGTTTGCAACTGAAAAGAATCTTTGTGTTACCAACAAGCTAGGAGAAGGACGGCTTTCACAAACACTTTTCTCTCAGAATTGAGCATGTGGAAAACTTTCGTTCAGCTAGCACAAAGGGAACGAGTTGCAGGGAAACAATTACTCTGTTTTCTCAGTGTGTTTCCTAGTGCCGGTTTGAAGTTCCTGCAGTTTTCACTGTAAAACCGAGTTGGAGCTAGTCACTCCCCATATATAATTATGGAGTGTAGTATGCAACTGAAAAGAAACTTTGTGTTCCCAACAAGCTAGTTGAAGGACGGCTTTCACACACACTTATCTCTCAGAACTGAGCATGTGGAGAGACGTTCGTTCCATTAGCACAAATGGAATGCTAGTCTTGAAAAAATTTAACTCTGGTCTCTCGGTGTGTTTCCTAGTGCTGGTTTGAAGTTCCTGCAGTTTTCAGTGTAAAACCGAGTTGGAGCTATTACCTCCGCATATATATGTATGGATTGTATTTTGCAACTGAAAAGAAACTTTGTGTTCCCAACAAGTTAGTTGAAGTACGGCTTTCACACACACTTATCTCTCAGAACTGAGCATGTGGAGAGACGTTCGTTCAGCTAGCTCAAACCGAACTGCTTCCAGGAGAAACTTTTACTGTGGATTTTCAGTATGTTTCTAAGTACCGGTTGGAATTTCCTGCAGATATCACTGTAAAACCGAGTTGGAGGTAGTACCACCCCATATATATATATGGAGTGTATTTGCAACTGTTATGTAACTTTGTGTTCCCAACAAGCTAGGTGAAGGACGGCTTTCACAAACACTTTTCTCTTAGAACTTAGCATGTGGAGAGACTTTCGTTCAACTAGCACAAATGGAACTGGTAGCAGTAGAAACTTTTACTCTGGTTTCTCAGTGTGTTTCCTATTGCCGGTTTGAAGTACCTGCAGTTTTCTCTGTAAAACCGAGTTGGAGCTAGTACTTCCCTTTATATATGTAGGGAGTGTAGTTAGCAACTGGAAAGAAACTTTGTGTTACCAACAAGCTAGTTGAAGTACGGCTTTCACACACACTTATCTCTTAGAACTGAGCAAGTAGAGAGACGTTCGTTCAGCTAGCACTAACGTAACGATTTGCAGGAAAAACTTTTACTCTGGATTCTCAGTTTGTTTCCTTGTGCCAGTTGGAAGTTTCTGCAGTTTTCTCTGTAAAACCGTGTTGGAACTAGTACCTCCCGTTATAAATGTATGGATTGTAGTGTGGCACTGAAAAGAAACTTTGTGTTCCCAACAAGCTAGTTGAAGGACGGCTTTCACACACACTTATCTCTCAGAACTGAGCATGTGGAGAGACGTTCGTTCAGCTAGCACAAAGGGAACGGTTTGCAGGAGACACTTTTACTCTGGTTTCTCAGTCTGTTTCCTAGTGCCGGTTTGAAGTTCCAGCAGTTTTCACTGTAAAACCGAGTTGGAGCTAGTCACAACCCATATATATTTTTTGAGTGTAGTTTGCAACTGAAAAGTAACTTTGTGTTACATACAAGATAGGAGAAGGACGTCTTTAACACACACATTGCTCTCAGAACTGAGCATGTGGAAAGACGGTCGTGCAGCTAGCATAAAAGGAACGGGTTGCAGGAGAAACTTTTACTCTTGTTCTCAGTGTGTTTCCTAGTCCCGGTTTGAAGTTCCTGCAGTTTTCTCTGTAAAAACGTGTTGGAGCTTGTACCTACACATATATATGTATGGACTGGAGTTTGCAACTGAAAAGAAACTTTGTGTTCCCAGCAATCTAGGTGAAGAACGGCTTTTATACACACTTGTCTCTCAGAACTGAGCATGTGGAGATACGTTCGTTCAGCACGCACAAATGGAAAGGTTTGCAGGAGAAACTTTTAATGTGGATTCTCCGTCTGTTTCCTAGTGCCGGGTTGAAGTTCCTGCAATTTTCACTGTAAAACCGAGTTGGAGCAAGTCCCTCCCCATATATATGTATGGAGTATACTTTGAAAATGAAAGAATTTTTGTGTTCCCAACAATCTAGGTTAAGAACAGCTTTAACAGTCTCTTTTCTCTCAGCAGTGAGCATGTGGTCAGACTTTCGTTCAGCTAGCACAAAGGGAACGTTTTGGAGGAGAAACATGTACTCTGGTTTCTCAGACTTTTTCCTAGTGCCGGGTTGAAGTTCATGCAGTTTTCACTGTAAAACCGAGTTGGAGCTAGTCCCTCCCCATATATATGTGTGGAGTTTGTTTGCAACTGAAAAGAAACTTTGTGTTCCCAACAAGCTAGGTGAAGGACGGCTTTCACACACACTAATCTCTCAGAACTGAGCATGTGGAGAGACGTTCGTTCAGCTAGCAAAAAGGAACGGTTTGCAGGGAAACTTTTACTCTGGTTTCTTAGTCTGTTTCCTAGTGCAGGTTCGAATTTCCTGCAGTTTTCACTGTAAAACCAAGTAGGAGCTTGTACCTCCCCATATATATTTATGGAGTGTAGTTTGCAACTGAAAAGAAACTTTGTCTTCCCAACAAGCTAGGTGTAGTACGGCTTTCACACACACTTACCACTCAGAACTGAGCATGTGGATAGACGTTCATTCATCAAGCACAAAGGGAATGGGTTGCATTAGAAACCTTTACATAGGTTTCTCAGTCTGTTTCCTAGTGCCGGTTTGAAGTTCCTGCAATTTTCCCTGAAAACCCGAGTTGGAACTAGTACATCCTCATATATATGTGTATATTGTAGTTTTCAACTGAAAAGAATCTTTGTGTTCCCAGCAAGCTAGGTGAAGGACGGATTTCACACACACTTATCTCTCAGAACTGAGCATGTGGAGAGACGTTCGTTCAGCTAGTACAAAAGGAACGGGTTGCAGGAGAAATTTTTACTCTGTTTTCTCAGTCATTTTCCTAGTCCCGGTTTGAAGTTCCTGCAGATTTCAGTGTAAAACCGTGTTGGATCTAGCCCCTCCCCAAATATATTTATGGATTGTAGTTTACAACTGAAAAGAAAATTTGTGTTCCCAACAAGCTAGTTGAAATTCTGCTTTCACAACTTATCTCTCATAATTTATCATGTGGTGAGACGTTCATTCAGCTAGCACAAATTAACGGGTTGCAGGAGAAACCTTTACTCTCTTTTCTCAGTGGATTTCCTAGTGCCGGTTTGAAGTTCCTGCAGTTTTCACTGTAAAACCGATTTGGAGCTAGTCCCTCCCCTTCTATATTTATGGAGTGTAGTTTGCAACTGAAAACAAACTTTGTGTTACCAAAATGCTTGGTGAAGGACGGCTTTCACACCCACCTATATCTCAGAACTGAGCATGTGGAGAGACGTTCATTCAGCTAGCACATATGCAACGGGTTGCAGAAGGAACTTTTACTCTGGTATCTCAGTCTGTTTCCTAGTACCGGTTTGAATTCCCTGCAGATTTCACTGTAATATGGAGTTGGAGCTATTACCTCCCCATATATATGTATGGGGTGTTGCTTGCAACTGAAAAGAATCTTTGTGTTCCCAACAAGCTTGGTGAAGGACGGCTTTCACAACACATATCTCTCAAAACTGAGAATGTGGGGAGACGTTCGTTCAGTTAGCACAAAAGGAACGGGTTGCAGGAAAAACTTTTAATCTGGTTTCTCATTTTGTTTTCTAGTGCCGGTTTGTATTTCCAACTTTTTTCAATGTAATATAGGGTTGGAGCTATTACCTCCCATAAAAATGTATGGAGTGGAGATTGCAACTGAAAAGAAACTTTGTTTTCCCAGCAAGCTAGGTGAAGTACGGCTTTCATACACACTTGTCTCTCAGAACTGAGCATGTGGAGAGACGTTCGTTCAGCTAGCACAAATGGAAAAGTTTGCAGGAGAAACTTTTACTGTGGATTCTCAGTCTGTTTCCTAGTGCCGGTTTGAACTTCGTGCAATTTTCACTGTAAAATATTATTCGTACTAGTACTTCCCCATATATATGTATAGAGTGTATTTTGTAAATGAAAAGAAACTTTGTGTTCACAACAAGCTAGGAGAAGAATGGCTATCACACAAACTTATCTCTCAAAACTGAGCATGTGGAGAGACGTTGGTTCAGCTAGCACACAGGAACGTTTTGAAAGAGAAATCTTTACTCTGGATTCTCAGTGTGTTTCCTAGAGCCGGTTTGAAGTTCCTGCAGTTATCACTGTAAAACCGAGTTGGACCGTGTCCCTCCCCATATATATGTATGGAGTGTAATTTGCAACTGAATAGAAGCTTTGAGTTCCCAACAAGCTAGGTGGAGGACAGCTTTCACACACAGTTATCTCTCAGAACTGAGCATGTGGAGAGACATTCGTTCAAACAGCACATAGGGAACGGGTTGCAGGAGAAACTTTTACTCTGGTTTCTCAGTCTGTTTCCTAGTGCCGGTTTGAAGTTCCCGCAGTTTTCACTGTAGGACGGATTTGGAGCTTGTACCTCCCCATAAATATGTATGGAGTGTAGTTTGCAACTTAAAAGAAACTTTGTGTGCCCAAAAAGCTTGTTGAGGATGGCTTTCACAGACTCTTATCTCTCAGAACAGAGCATGTGGAGAGACGTTCGTTCAGCTAGCACAAAGGTAACATGTTGCAGGAGAAAACTTTTCTCTGGATTCTCAGTCTGTTTCCTAGTGCCAGGTTGAAGTTCCTGCAGTTTTCCCCCTAAAACCGTGTTGGACCTAGTCCCACCCCGTATATATTTATGGAGTGTAGTTGCAACTGAAAAGAAACTTGGTGTTCCCAACAAGCTAGGTGAAGTACGGCTTTCACACACACTTATCTCTCAGAAATGAGCATGTGGAGAGACGTTCGTTCAGCTAGCACAAAGGGAACGGTTTGCAGGAGAAACTTGTACTCTGGTTTCTCAGTGTGTTTCCTAGTGCCGGTTTGATGTTCCTGCAGTTTTCACTGTAGAACGGTGTTGGAGCTTGTACCTCCCCATATATATGTATGGAGTGTAGTTTGCAACTTAAAAGAAACTTTGTGTGCCCAAAAAGCTTGTTGAGTATGGCTTTCACAGAACCTTATCTCTCAGAACAGAGCATGTGGAGAGACGTTCGTTCAGCTAGCACAAAGGTAACATGTTGCAGGAGAAAACTTTTCCCTTTATTCTCAGTCTGTTTCGTAGTGCCAGGTTGAAGTTCCTGCAGTTTTCCCCCTAAAATCGTGTTGGACCTAGTCCCACCCCGTATATTTTTATGGAGTGTAGTTGCAACTGAAAAGAAACTTGGTGTTCCCAACAAGCTAGGTGAAGTACGGCTTTCACACACACATATCTCTCAGAACTGAGCATGTGGAGAGACGTCCGTTCAGCTAGCACAAAGGGAAAGTTTTGCAGGAGAAACATGTACTCTGGTTTCTCAGACTGTTTCCTAGTGCCGGGTAGAAGTTCATGCAGTTTTCACTGTAAAATCGAGTTCGAGCTATTACCTCCCCAAATATATGTATAGAGTGTAGATTGTAAATGAAAAGAAACTTTGTGTTCCCAAAAAGCTAGATGAAGGACGGCTTCCACACACACTTATCAATCAGAACTGAGCATGTGGAGAGACTTTCGTTCAGCTAGCACAAAGGGAACGGTTTGCATTAGAAACTTTTACTCTGGTATCTCAATCTGTTCCCTAGTGCCGGTTAGAATATCCTGCAGTTTTCACTGTAATACAGAGTTGGAGCTATTACCACCCCATATATATGTATGGAGTGTAGTTTGGAACTGAAAAGAAACTTTGTGTTCCTAACAAGCTAGATGAAGGACGGCATTCACACACACTTATCTCGCAGAACTGAGCATGTGGAGAGTCTTTCGTTTAGCTAGCGCAAATGGAACGGTTTGCAGAAGGAAATTTTCTCTGCTTTCTCAGTCTGTTTCCTAGTGCCGGTTTGATGTTACTGCAGTTTGCACATTAAAACCGAGTTTGAGCTATTACATCCCCATATAAATTTATGGATTATAGTTTGCAACTGAAAAGAAAATTTGTGTTCCCAACAAGATAGGTGAAGGAAGGCTTTCACACATCTTTATCTCTCAGAACTGAGCATGTGGAGAGACGTTCGTTCAGCTAGCACAATTGGACCGGGTTGCAGGAAAAACTTTAGTCTGGTTTTTCTGTTTGTTTCCTAGTGCCGGTTTGAAGTTCCTGGAGATTTCACTTTAAAAACGAGTTGGAGCTAGTACCTCCCCATATATATGTATGGAGTGTAGTTTGCAAATGGAAAGAAACTTTGTGTTCCCAAAAAGCTAGGTGTAGGACGGCTTTCACACACACTAATCTCACAGAACTGAGCATGTGGAGAGACGTTCTTTCAGCTAGCACAAATGGAACGGGTTTCAGTAGAAACTATTACTCTGGTTTCTCAGTGTGTTTCCGAGTGCCCTTTGAAGTTCCTGCAGTTTTCACTGTAAAACCGAGTTGGATCTAGACCGTCCCCATATATATGTATGGACTGTAGTTTGCAACGTAAAAGAAACTATGTGTGCCCAAAAAGCTTGGTGAAGGACGGCTTTCACAGACTCTTATCTCTCAGAACTGAGCATGTGGAGAAACGTTCGTTCAGCTAGCACAAATGGAACGTGTTGCAGGAGAAACCTTTTCTCTGGATTCTCAGTGTGTTTGCCAAAGCCAGTTTGAAGTTCCTGCAGTTTTCCCCCTAAAACCGTGTTGGACCTAATCCCACCCTGTATATATGTATGGAGTGTAGTTGCAACTGAAAAGAAACTTTGTGTTCCCAACAAGATAAGTGAAGTACGGCTTTCACACACAGTTATCTCTCAGAACTGAGCATGTGGAGAGACGATCGTACAGCTAGCAGAAAGGGAACGGTTTGCAGGAGAAACTTTTACTCTGGTTTCTCAGTCTGTTTCCTAGTGCCGGTTTGAAGTTCCTGCAGTTTTCACTGTAAAATAGATTTGGAGCTAGTACCTCCCCATATATATGTATAGAGAGTTGTTTGCAAATGGAAAGAAACTTTGTGTTCCCAATAAGCTAGGTGAAGGACGGCTTTCAGACACAATTATCTCTCAGAACTGAGCATGTGGAGAGACGTTGTTTCATCTAGCACCAAGTGAACGGGTTGCAGTAGAAACATCTACTCTGGTTTCTCAGTCTGTTTCCTAGTGCGAGTTTGAAGTTCCTGCAGTTTTCACAGTAAACCCGAGTTGGAGCTAGAACCTCCCCTTATATATGTATGGGGATGTGTTTGCCACTGAAAAGAATCTTTGTGTTTCCAAAAACTAGGTGAAGGACGGCTTTTGCACACACTTATCTCTCAGAACGGAGCATGTGGAGAGACGTTCGTTCATCTAGCACAAAGGGAACGTGTTGCAGGAGAAATTTTACTCTGGTTTCTCAGTCTGTTTCCTAGTGCCGGTTTGAAGTTCCTGCAGTTTTCACTGTAAAACCGAGTTGGAGCTAGTACCTCCCCATATATATGTATGGAGAGGTTTTTCATATGGAAAGATCTTTGTGTTCCCAACAATCTAGGTGAAGGACGGCTTTCACACACACTTATCTCTCAGAACTGAGCATGTGGAGAGACATTCTTTCATCTAGCACAAAGGGAACGGGTTGCAGGAGAAACATCTACTCTGGTTTCTCTGTTTGTTTCCTAGTGCCGGTTTGAAATTCCTGCAGTTTTCACAGTAAAACCGAGTTGGAGTTAGAACCTCCCCATATATATGTATGGAGATGTGTTTGCCACTGAAAAGAATCTTTGTGTTCCCAAAATCTAGGTGAAGGACGGCTTTCACACACACTTTTCTCTCAAAACTGAGCATGTGGAGAGACGTTCGTTCATCTAGCACAAAGGGAACGGGTTGCAGGAGAAACTTTTACTCTGGTTTCTCAGTCTGTTTCCTAGTGCCGGTTTGAAGTTCCTGCAGTTTTCACTGTAAAACCGAGTTGGAGCTAGTACCTCCCCATATATATGAATGTAGAGGTGTTTGCAAATGGAAAGAAACTTTGCGTTCCCAACAAGCTAGGTGAAGGACGGCTTTCGCACACACATATCTCTCAGAACTCAGCATGTGGAGAGACGTTCGTTCATCTAGCACAAAGGGAACCGGTTGCAGGAGAAAGTTTTACTGCGGATTCTCAGTCTGTTTCCTAGTGCCGGTTTGAAGTTCCTGCAGTTTTCACTGTAAAACCGAGTTGGAGCTAGTACCTCCCCATATATATGTATGGATTGGAGTTTGCAACTGAAATAAATCTTTGTGTTTCCAACAAGCTAGGTGAAGGACGGCTTTCACAATCACTTATCTCTCAGAACTTAGCATGTGGAGAGACGTTCGTTCAGCTAGCAGAAAGGGAACGGTTTGCAGGGGAAACTTTTACTCTGGTTTCTCAGTCTGTTTCCTAGTGCCGGTTGGAAATTCCTGCAGGTTTCACTTTATAACCGAGTTGGACATAGTACCTCCCCTTATATATGTATGGAGTGGAGTTTGCAACTGAAAAGAAACTATGTGTTCCCAACAAGCTAGGTGAAGAACGGCTTTCACACACACTTATCTCTCAGAAGTGAGCATGTGGATAGACGTTCGTTCATCTAGCACAATTGGAACCGGTTGCAGGAGAAAGTTTTACTCTGGATTCTCAGTCTGTTTCCCAGTGCCGGTTTGAATTTCCAGCAGTTTTCACTGTAAAAGAGATTTGGAGCTAGTACCTCCCCATATATATGTATGGAGTGTAGTTTGCAACTTAAAAGAAACTATCTGTGCCCAAAAAGCTTGGTGAAGGACGGCTTTCACAGACTCTTATCTCTCAGAACTGAGCATGTGGAGAGACTTTCGTTCATCTAGCACAAAGGGAACTGGTTGCAGGAGAAACCTTTTCTCTGGATTCTCAGTGTGTTTGCCAAGCCAGTTTGAAGTTCTTGCAGTTTTCCCCGTAAAACCGAGTTGGACTTTATCCCACACCGTATATATGTATGGAGTGTAGTTGCAACTGAAAAGAAACTTTGTGTTCCCAAAATCTAGGTGAAGGACCGCTTTCACACACATTTTGCTCTCAGAACTGAGCATGTGGAGAGACGTTCGTTCATCTAGCACAAAGGGAACGGGTTGCTGGAGAAACTTTTACTCTGGTTTCTCAGTCTGTTTCCTAGTGCCGGTTTGAAGTTCCTGCAGTTTTCACTGTAAAACCGATTTTGAGCTAGTACCTCCTCATATATATGTATGGAGAGGTGTTTGCAAATGGAAAGAAACTTTGGGTTCCCAACAAGCTATGTGAAGGACGGCTTTCACACACACTTATCTCTCAGAACTGAGCATGTGTAGAGACGATCGTTCATCTAGCACAAAGGGAACGAGTTGCAGGAAAAACTTTTACTCTGGATTCTCAGTGTGTTTCCTAGGGCCGGTTTGAAGTTCCTGCATTTTTCACTGTAAAGCCGAGTTGAGCTAGAACCTCCCCATATATATGTATGAAGTGGAGTTTGCAACTTAAAAGAAACTTTGTGTTCCCAACAAGCTATGTGAAGAATGGCTTTCACACACACTTATTTCTCAGAACTGAGCATGTGGAGAGACTTTCGTTCATCTAGCACAAAGGGAACGGTTTGCAGTAGAAACATTTACTCTGGTTTCTCAGTCTGCTTCCTAGTGCTGGTTTGAAGTTCCTGCAGTTTTCACTGTAAAACAGAGTTGGAGCTAGTACCTCCCCATATGTATGTATGGAGTGGATTTTGCAAATGAAAAGAATCTTTGTGTTCCCAACAAGCTAGGTGAAGGATGGCTTTCACACACACTTATCTCTCAGAACTGAGCATGTGGAGAGACGTTCGTTCATCTAGCACAAAGGAACGGGTTGCAGGAGAAATTTTACTCTGCTTTCTCAGTCTGTTTCCTAGTACCGGTTGGGAGTTCCTGCAGTTTTCACAGTAAAACCGTGTTGGAGCTAGTACCTCCCCATATATATGTATGGAGAGGTGTTTGCCACTGAAAAGAATCTTTGTGTTCCCAAAAACTAGGTGAAGGACGGCTTTCACACACACTTATCCCTCAGAACTGAGCATGTGGAGAGACGTTCGTTCATCTAGCACAAAGGGAACGGGTTGCAGGAGAAACTTTTACTCTGGTTTTTCAGTCTGTTTCCTAGTGCCGGTTTGAAGTAATTGCAGTTTTCACAGGAAAACAGATTTGGAGCTAGTACCTCCCCATATATATGTATGGAAAGGTGTTTGCAACTGAAAAGAAACTTTGTGTTCCCAACAAGCTAGGTGAAAGGCGGCATTCACACAAACTTATCTCTCAGAACTTAGCATGTGGAGAGACGTTCATTCATCTAGCACAAAGGGAACCGGTTGCAGGAGAAATTTTACTGTGGATTCTCAGTCTGTTTCCTAGTGCCGGTTTGACGCTCCTGCAGTTTTCACAGTAAAACCGTGTTGGAGCTTGTACCTCCCCATATATATGTATGGAGAGGTGTTTGCCACTGAAAAGAATATTTGTGTTCCCAAAAACTAGGTGAAGGACGGCTTTAACTTACACTTATCTCTCAGAACTGAGCATGTGGAGAGACGTTCGTTCATCTAGCACAAAGGGAACGGGTTGCAGGAGAAACTTTTACTCTGGTTTCTGAGTCTGTTTCCAAGTGCCGGTTTGAAGTTCCTGCAGTTTTCACTGTAAAATCGAGTTGGAGCTTGTACTTCCCCGTATATATGTATGGAGTGGGGTTGACAACTGAAAAGAAACTTTGTGTTCCCAACAATCTAGGTGAAGTACGGCTTTCAAACACACTAATCTCTCCGAACTGAGCATCTGGAGACGTTCGTTCATCTAGCACAAAGGGAACGGGTTGCTGGAGAAACTTTTACTCTGGTTTCTCAGTCTGTTTCCTAGTGCCGGTTTGAAGTTCCTGCAGTTTTCACTGTAAAACCGAGTTGGAGCTAGTACCTCCCCATATATATGTATGGACTGGAGATAGCAACTGGAAAGAATCTTTGTGTTGCCAACAAGCTAGTTGAAGGACGGCTTTCACACACACATATCTCTCAGACTGAGCGTGTGGAGAGACGTTCGTTCATCTAACACAAAGGGAACCGTTGGCAGTAGAAAATTTTACTCTGGTTACTCAGTCTGTTTCCTAGTGCCAGTTTGAAGTTCCTGCAGATTTCACTGTAAAACCGAGTTGAGCTACTACCTCCCCATATATATGTATGCAGTGGAGTTTGCAACTGAAAAGAAACTTTGTGTTCCCAACAAGCTATGTGAAGAATGGCTTTCACACACACTAATTTCTCAGAAACGAGCATGCGGAGAGACGTTCGTTCATCTAGCACAAAAGGAACGGTTTGCAGGAGAAACTTTTATTCTGGTTTCTCAGTCTGTTTCCTCGTGCCGGTTGGAAGTTCCTGCAGTTTTCACAGTAAAACCGTGTTGGAGCTACTACCTCCCCATATATATGTATGGAGTGTTGTTTGCCACTGAAAAGAATCTCTGTGTTCCCCAAAAGCTAGGTGAAGGACGGCTTTCACACACACTTATCTCTCAGACCTGAGCATGTGGAGAGACGTTTGTTCATCTAGCACAAAGGAAACCGGTTGCAGGAGAAAGTTTTACTGTGGATTCTCATTCTGTTTCCTAGTGCCGGTTTAAAGTTCCTGCAGTTTTCACTGTAAAACCGAGTTGAGCTAGTACCTCCCCATATATATGTATGCAGTGGAGTTTGCAACTGAAAAGAAACTTTGTGTTCCCAACAAGCTATGTGAAGAATGGCTTTCACACACACTAATTTGTCAGAACTGAGCATTTGGAGAGACTTTCGTTCATCTAGCACAAAGGGAACGGGTTGCAGCAGAAACATTTACTCTGGTTTCTCAGTCTGTTTCCTAGTGCCAGTTTGAAGTTCCTGCAGTTTTCATTGTAAAACCGAGTTTGAGCTAGTACCTCCCCATATATATATATATGGAGTGGAATTTGCAACTGAAAAGAAACTTTCTGTTCCTAACAAGCAAGGTGAAGGACGGCTTTCACACACACTTATCTCTCAGAACTGAACATGTGGAGAGACGTTCGTTCATCTAGCGCAAAGGGAACGGGCTTCAGGAGAAACTTTTACTCTGGTTTCTCAGTCTGTTTCCTAGTACCGGTTTGAAGTTCCTGCAATTTTCACTGTAAAACCGAGTTGAGCTCGTACCTCCCCATATACATGTATGGACTGCAGTTTGCAACTGAAAAGAATCTTTGTGTTCCCAACAAGCTAGTTGAAGGACGGCTTTCACACACACTTATCTCTCAGAACTGAGCATGTATAGAGACTTTCGTTTATCTAGCACAAACGGAACCGTTGGCAGTAGAAACTTTTACTATGGTTTCTCAGTCTGTTTCCTAGTGCCGGTTGGAAGTTCCTGCAGTTTTCACTGTAAAACAGTGTTGGAGCTAGTACCTCCCCATATATATGTTTGGAGAGGTGTTTGCAACTGAAAAGAATCTTTGTGTTCCCAACAAGGTAGGTGAAGGATGGCTTTCACACACACTTATCTCGCAGAACTGAGCATGTGGAGAGACTTTCGTTTAGCTAGCGCAAATGGAACGGTTTGCAGAAGGAAATTTTCTCTGCTTTCTCAGTCTGTTTCCTAGTGCCGGTTTGATGTTACTGCAGTTTGCACATTAAAACCGAGTTTGAGCTATTACATCCCCATATAAATTTATGGATTATAGTTTGCAACTGAAAAGAAAATTTGTGTTCCCAACAAGATAGGTGAAGGAAGGCTTTCACACATCTTTATCTCTCAGAACTGAGCATGTGGAGAGACGTTCGTTCAGCTAGCACAATTGGACCGGGTTGCAGGAAAAACTTTAGTCTGGTTTTTCTGTTTGTTCCTAGTGCCGGTTTGAAGTTCCTGGAGATTTCACTTTAAAAACGAGTTGGAGCTAGTACCTCCCCATATATATGTATGGAGTGTAGTTTGCAAATGGAAAGAAACTTTGTGTTCCCAACAAGCTAGGTGAAGGACGGCTTTCACACACACTAATCTCACAGAACTGAGCATGTGGAGAGACGTTCTTTCAGCTAGCACAAATGGAACGGGTTTCAGAAGAAACTATTACTCTGGTTTCTCAGTGTGTTTCCGAGTGTCCTTTGAAGTTCCTGCAGTTTTCACTGTAAAACCGAGTTGGATCTAGACCGTCCCCATATATATGTATGGACTGTAGTTTGCAACGTAAAAGAAACTATGTGTGCCCAAAAAGCTTGGTGAAGGACGGCTTTCACAGACTCTTATCTCTCAGAACTGAGCATGTGGAGAAACGTTCGTCCAGCTAGCACAAATGGAACGTGTTGCAGGAGAAACCTTTTCTCTGGATTCTCAGTGTGTTTGCCAAAGCCAGTTTGAAGTTCCTGCAGTTTTCCCCCTAAAACCGTGTTGGACCTAATCCCACCCTGTATATATGTATGGAGTGTAGTTGCAACTGAAAAGAAACTTTGTGTTCCCAACAAGATAAGTGAAGTACGGCTTTCACACACAGTTATCTCTCAGAACTGAGCATGTGGAGAGACGATCGTACAGCTAGCAGAAAGGGAACGGTTTGCAGGAGAAACTTTTACTCTGGTTTCTCAGTCTGTTTCCTAGTGCCGGTTTGAAGTTCCTGCAGTTTTCACTGTAAAATAGATTTGGAGCTAGTACCTCCCCATATATATGTATAGAGAGTTGTTTGCAAATGGAAAGAAACTTTGTGTTCCCAATAAGCTAGGTGAAGGACGGCTTTCAGACACAATTATCTCTCAGAACTGAGCATGTGGAGAGACGTTGTTTCATCTAGCACCAAGTGAACGGGTTGCAGTAGAAACATCTACTCTGGTTTCTCAGTCTGTTTCCTAGTGCGAGTTTGAAGTTCCTGCAGTTTTCACAGTAAACCCGAGTTGGAGCTAGAACCTCCCCTTATATATGTATGGGGATGTGTTTGCCACTGAAAAGAATCTTTGTGTTTCCAAAAACAAGGTGAAGGACGGCTTTTGCACACACTTATCTCTCAGAACGGAGCATGTGGAGAGACGTTCGCTCATCTAGCACAAAGGGAACGTGTTGCAGGAGAAATTTTACTCTGGTTTCTCAGTCTGTTTCCTAGTGCCGGATTGAAGTTCCTGCAGTTTTCACTGTAAAACCGAGTTGGAGCTAGTACCTCCCCATATATATGAATGGAGAGGTGTTTGCAAATGGAAAGAAACTTTGCGTTCCCAACAAGCTAGGTGAAGGACGGCTTTCGCACACACATATCTCTCAGAACTCAGCATGTGGAGAGACGTTCGTTCATCTAGCACAAAGGGAACCGGTTGCAGGAGAAAGTATTACTGTGGATTCTCAGTCTGTTTCCTAGTGCCGGTTTGAAGTTCCTGCAGTTTTCACTGTAAAATCGAGTTGGAGCTAGTACCTCCCCATATATATGTATAGAGAGTTGTTTGCAAATGGAAAGAATCTTTGTGTTCCCAACAATCTAGGTGAAGTACGGCTTTCACACACACTAATCTCTCAGAACTGAGCATGTGGAGAGACGTTCGTTCATCTAGCACAAAGGGAACGTGTTGCAGCAGAAACTTTTACACTGGTTTTTCAGTCTGTTTCCTAGTGCCATTTTGAATTTCCTGCAGATTTCACTGTAAAACACAGTTGAGCTAGTACCTCCCCATATATATGTATGGAGTGGATTTCACAACTGAAAAGAAACTTTGTGTTCCCAACAAGCTATGTGAAGAATGGCTTTCACACACACTAATTTCTCAGAACTGAGCATGTGGAGAGACGTTAGTTCATCTAGCACAAAATGAACGGGTTGCAGGAGAAACTTTTACTCTGGTTTCTCAGTCTGTTTCCTAGTGCCGGTTTGAAGTTCCTGCAGTTTTCACTGTAAAACCGAGTTGGAGCTAGTACCTCACCATATATATGAATGGAGAGGTGTTTGCAAATGGAAAGAAACTTTGCGTTCCCAACAAGCTAGGTGAAGGACGGCTTTCGCACACACATATCTCTCAGAACTCAGCATGTGGAGAGACGATCGTTCATCTAGCACAAAGGGAACGGGTTGCAGGAGAAACTTTTACTCTGGTTTCTCAGTCTGTTTCCTAGTGCCGGTTAGAAGTAATTGCAGTTTTCACAGGAAAACAGATTTGGAGCTAGTACCTCCCCATATATATGTATGGAGAGGTGTTTGCAACTGAAAAGAAACTTTGTGTTCCCAACAAGCTAGGTGAAAGGCGGCTTTCACACAAACTTATCTCTCAGAACTTAGCATGTGGAGAGACGTTCATTCATCTAGCACAAAGGGAACCGTTTGCAGGAGAAATTTTACTGTGGATTCTCAGTCTGTTTCCTAGTGCCGGTTTGAAGTTCCTGCATTTTTCACTGTAAAGCCGAGTTGAGCTAGTACCTCCCCATATATATGTATGGAGTGGAGTTTGCAACTTAAAAGAAACTTTGTGTTCCCAACAAGCTATGTGAAGAATGGCTTTCACACACACTTATTTCTCAGAACTGAGCATGTGGAGAGACTTTCGCTCATCTAGCACAAAGGGAACGGTTTGCAGTAGAAACATTTACTCTGGTTTCTCAGTCGGCTTCCTAGTGCCGGTTTGAAGTTCCTGCAGTTTTCACTGTAAAACCGATTTGGAGCTAGTACCTCCCCTTATATATGTATGGAGTGGAGTTTGCTACTGAAAAGAAACTTTGTGTTCCCAACAAGCTATGTGAAGTACGGCTTTCACACACACTTATCTCTCAGAACTGAGCATGTGGAGAGACGTTCTATTATCTAGCACCTTGGGAACGGGTTGCAGGAGAAACTTTTACTCTGGTTTCCCAGTCTGTTTCCTAGTGTCGGTTTGAAGTTATTGCAGTTTTCACAGTAAAACAGGTTTGGAGCTAGTACTTCCCCATATGTATTTATGGAGAGGTGTTTGCAACTGAAAAGGAAATCTGTGTTCCCAACAAGCTAGGTGAAGGACGGCTTTCACACACACTTATCTCTCAGAACTGAGCATGTGGAGAGACGTTCTTTCATCTAGCATAAAGGGAACGGGTTGAAGGGGAAACATCTACTCTGGTTTCTCAGTCTGTTTCCTAGTGCCGGTTTGAAGTTCCTGCAATTTTCACTGTAAAACAGAGTTGGAGCTAGTACCTCCCCATATATATGTATGGAGAGGTTTTTCAAATGGAAAGAAACTTTGTGTTCCCAACAAGCTAGGTGAAGGACGGCATTCACACACACTTATCTCTCAGAACTGAGCATGTGGAGAGACGTTCTTTCATCTAGCACAAAGGGAACGGGTTGCAGTAGAAACATCTACTCTGGTTTCTCTCTCTGTTTCCTATTGCCGGTTTGAAGTTCCTGCAGTTTTCACTGTAAAACCGAGTTGGAGCTAGTACCTCCCCATATATATGTATGGACTGGAGATAGCAACTGGAAAGAATCTTTGTGTTGCCAACAAGCTAGTTGAAGGACGGCTTTCACACACACATATCTCTCAGAACTGAGCGTGTGGAGAGACGTTCGTTCATCTAACACAAACGGAACCGTTGGCAGTAGAAACTTTTACTCTGGTTTCTCAGTCTGTTTCCTAGTGCCAGTTTGAAGTTCCTGCAGATTTCACTGTAAAACCGAGTTGAGCTACTACCTCCCCATATATATGTATGCAGTGGAGTTTGCAACTGAAAAGAAACTTTGTGTTCCCAACAAGCTATGTGAAGAATGGCTTTCACACACACTAATTTCTCAGAAACGAGCATGCGGAGAGACGTTCGTTCATCTAGCACAAAAGGAACGGTTTGCAGGAGAAACTTTTATTCTGGTTTCTCAGTCTGTTTCCTCGTGCCTGTTGGAAGTTCCTGCAGTTTTCACTGTAAAACCGATTTGGAGCTACTACCTCCCCATATATATGTATGGAGTGGTGTTTGCAACTGAAAAGAAACTTTGTGTTCCCAACAAGCTAGGTGAAGGACGGCTTTCACACACACTTATCTCTCAGAACTGAGCATGTGGAGAGACGTTCGTTCATCTAGCACAAAGGGAAACGTTTGCAGGAGAAACTTTTACTCTGGTTTCTCATTCTGTTTCCTACTGCCGGTTTGAATTTCCTGCAATTTTCACTGTAAAACAGAGTTGGAGCTAGCACCTCCCCATATATAAGTATGGAGAGTTGTTAGCAACTGAAAAGAATCTTTTTGTTCCCAACAAGATAGGTGAAGGACGGCTTTCACACACACTTATCTCTCAGAACTGAGCATGTGGAGAGACGTTCGTTTATCTAGCAGAAAGGGAACGGGTTGCAGGAGAAACTTTTACTCTGGTTTCTCAGTCTGTATCCTAGTGCCGGTTTGAAGTTCCTGCAGTTTTCATAGTAAAACCGTGTTGGAGCTATTACCTTCCCATATATATGTATGGAGTGTTGTTTGCCACTGAAAAGAATCTCTGTGTTCCCCAAAAGCTAGGTGAAGGACGGCTTTCACACACACTTATCTCTCAGACCTGAGCATGTGGAGAGACGTTTGTTCATCTAGCACAAAGGAAACCGGTTGCAGGAGAAAGTTTTACTGTGGATTCTCATTCTGTTTCCTAGGGCTGGTTTGAAGTTCCTGCATTTTTCACTGTAAAGCCTAGTTGAGCTAGTACCTCCCCATATATATGTATGGAGTGGACTTTGCAACTTAAAAGAAACTTTGTGTTCCCAACAAGCTATGTGAAGAATGGCTTTCACACACACTTATTTCTCAGAACTGAGCATGTGGAGAGACTTTCGCTCATCTAGCAAAAAGGGAACGGTTTGCAGTAGAAACATTTACTCTGGTTTCTCAGTCGGCTTCCTAGTGCCGGTTTGAAGTTCCTGCAGTTTTCACTGTAAAACCGATTTGGAGCTAGTACCTCCCCTTATATATGTATGGAGTGGAGTTTGCTACTGAAAAGAAACTTTGTGTTCCCAACAAGCTATGTGAAGTACGGCTTTCACACACACTTATCTCTCAGAACTGAGCATGTGGAGAGACGTTCTATTATCTAGCACCTTGGGAACGGGTTGCAGGAGAAACTTTTACTCTGGTTTCCCAGTCTGTTTCCTAGTGTCGGTTTGAAGTTATTGCAGTTTTCACAGTAAAACAGGTTTGGAGCTAGTACTTCCCCATATGTATTTATGGAGAGGTGTTTGCAACTGAAAAGGAAATCTGTGTTCCCAACAAGCTAGGTGAAGGACGGCTTTCACACACACTTATCAATCAGAACTGAGCATGTGGAGAGATGTTCTTTCATCTAGCATAAAGGGAACGGGTTGAAGGAGAAACATCTACTCTGGTTTCTCAGTCTGTTTCCTAGTGCCGGTTTGAAGTTCCTGCAATTTTCACTGTAAAACAGAGTTGGAGCTAGTACCTCCCCATATATATGTATGGAGAGGTTTTTCAAATGGAAAGAAACTTTGTGTTCCCAACAAGCTAGGTGAAGGACGGCATTCACACACACTTATCTCTCAGAACTGGGCATGTGGAGAGACGTTCTTTCATCTAGCACAAAGGGAACGGGTTGCAGTAGAAACATCTACTCTGGTTTCTCTCTCTGTTTCCTATTGCCGGTTTGAAGTTCCTGCAGTTTTCACTGTAAAACCGAGTTGGAGCTAGTACCTCCCCATATATATGTATGGACTGGTGATAGCAACTGGAAAGAATCTTTGTGTTGCCAACAAGCTAGTTGAAGGACGGCTTTCACACACACATATCTCTCAGAACTGAGCGTGTGGAGAGACGTTCGTTCATCTAACACAAACGGAACCGTTGGCAGTAGAAACTTTTACTCTGGTTTCTCAGTCTGTTTCCTAGTGCCAGTTTGAAGTTCCTGCAGATTTCACTGTAAAACCGAGTTGAGCTACTACCTCCCCATATATATGTATGCAGTGGAGTTTGCAACTGAAAAGAAACTTTGTGTTCCCAACAAGCTATGTGAAGAATGGCTTTCACACACACTAATTTCTCAGAAACGAGCATGCGGAGAGACGTTCGTTCATCTAGCACAAAAGGAACGGTTTGCAGGAGAAACTTTTATTCTGGTTTCTCAGTCTGTTTCCTCGTGCCTGTTGGAAGTTCCTGCAGTTTTCACTGTAAAACCGATTTGGAGCTACTACCTCCCCATATATATGTATGGAGTGGTGTTTGCAACTGAAAAGAAACTTTGTGTTCCCAACAAGCTAGGTGAAGGACGGCTTTCACACACACTTATCTCTCAGAACTGAGCATGTGGAGAGACGTTCGTTCATCTAGCACAAAGGGAAAAGTTTGCAGGAGAAACTTTTACTCTGGTTTCTCATTCTGTTTCCTACTGCCGGTTTGAATTTCCTGCAATTTTCACTGTAAAACAGAGTTGGAGCTAGCACCTCCCCATATATAAGTATGGAGAGTTGTTAGCAACTGAAAAGAATCTTTTTGTTCCCAACAAGATAGGTGAAGGACGGCTTTCACACACACTTATCTCTCAGAACTGAGCATGTGGAGAGACGTTCGTTTATCTAGCAGAAAGGGAACGGGTTGCAGGAGAAACTTTTACTCTGGTTTCTCAGTCTGTATCCTAGTGCCGGTTTGAAGTTCCTGCAGTTTTCTCAGTAAAACCGTGTTGGAGCTAGTACCTCCCCATATATATGTATGGAGTGTTGTTTGCCACTGAAAAGAATCTCTGTGTTCCCCAAAAGCTAGGTGAAGGACGGCTTTCACACACACTTATCTCTCAGACCTGAGCATGTGGAGAGACGTTTGTTCATCTAGCACAAAGGAAACCGGTTGCAGGAGAAAGTTTTACTGTGGATTCTCATTCTGTTTCCTAGGGCTGGTTTGAAGTTCCTGCAGTTTTCACTGTAAAACCGAGTTGAGCTAGTACCTCCCCATGTATATGTATGGAGAGGTTTTTCAAATGGAAAGAAACTTTGTGTTCCCAACAAGCTAGGTGAAGGACGGCTTTCACACACACTTATCTCTCAGATCTGAGCATGTGGAGAGACGTTCGTTCATCTAACACAAAGGGAACGTGTTGCAGCAGAAACATTTACTCTGGTTTCTCAGTCTGTTTCCTAGTGCCAGTTTGAAGTTCCTGCCGTTTTCAGTGTAAAAGCGAGTTTGAGCTTGTACCTCCCCATATATATATATGGAGTGGAATTTGCAACTGAAAAGAAAATTTCTGTTCCTAACAAGCAAGGTGAAGGACGGCTTTCAAACACACTTATCTCTCAGAACTGAAAATGTGGAGAGACGTTCGTTCATCTAGCACAAAGGGAACGGGTTGCAGGGAAACTTTTACTCTGTTTTCTCAGTCTGTTTCCTAGTGCCGGTTGGAAGTTGCTGCATTTTTCACTGTAAAACCTAGTTGGAGCTAGTACCTCCCCATATATATGTATGGAGAGGTGTTTGCAAATGGAAAGAAACATTGTGTTCCCAACAAGCTAGGTGAAGGACGGCTTTCACACACACTTATCTCTCAGAACTGAGCATGTGGAGAGACGTTCATTCATCTAGCACAAAGGGAACGGGTTGCAGGAGAAACTTTTACTCTGATTTCTCAGTCTGTTTCCTAGTGCCGGTTGGAAATTCCTGCAGTTTTCACTGTAAAACAGAGTTGGAGCTAGTACCTCCCCTTATGTATGTATGGAGTGGAGTTTGCAACTGAAAAGAAACTTTGTGTTCCCAACAAGCTAGGTGAAGGACGGCCTTCACACACACTTATCTCTCTGAAATGAGCAATTGGAGAGACGTTCGTTCATCTAGCACAAAGGGAACGGGTTGCAGCAGAAACTTTTTCACTGGTTTCTCAGTCTGTTTATTAGTGCCAGTTTGAAGTTCCTGCAGATTTCACTGTAAAACCGAGTTGAGCTACTACCTCCCCATATATATGTATGGACTGGAGATAGCAACTGGAAAGAATCTTTGTGTTGCCAACAAGCTAGTTGAAGGACGGCTTTCACACACACATATCTCTCAGAACTGAGCGTGTGGAGAGACGTTCGTTCATCTAACACAAACGGAACCGTTGGCAGTAGAAACTTTTACTCTGGTTTCTCAGTCTGTTTCCTAGTGCCAGTTTGAAGTTCCTGCAGATTTCACTGTAAAACCGAGTTGAGCTACTACCTCCCCATATATATGTATGCAGTGGAGTTTGCAACTGAAAAGAAACTTTGTGTTCCCAACAAGCTATGTGAAGAATGGCTTTCACACACACTAATTTCTCTGAAACGAGCATGCGGAGAGACGTTCGTTCATCTAGCACAAAAGGAACGGTTTGCAGGAGAAACTTTTATTCTGGTTTCTCAGTCTGTTTCCTCGTGCCTGTTGGAAGTTCCTGCAGTTTTCACTGTAAAACCGATTTGGAGCTACTACCTCCCCATATATATGTATGGAGTGGTGTTTGCAACTGAAAAGAAACTTTGTGTTCCCAACAAGCTAGGTGAAGGACGGCTTTCACACACACTTATCTCTCAGAACTGAGCATGTGGAGAGACGTTCGTTCATCTAGCAGAAAGGGAAACGTTTGCAGGAGAAACTTTTACTCTGGTTTCTCATTCTGTTTCCTACTGCCGGTTTGAATTTCCTGCAATTTTCACTGTAAAACAGAGTTGGAGCTAGCACCTCCCCATTTATAAGTATGGAGAGTTGTTAGCAACTGAAAAGAATCTTTTTGTTCCCAACAAGATAGGTGAAGGACGGCTTTCACACACACTTATCTCTCAGAACTGAGCATGTGGAGAGACGTTCGTTTATCTAGCAGAAAGGGAACGGGTTGCAGGAGAAACTTTTACTCTGGTTTCTCAGTCTGTATCCTAGTGCCGGTTTGAAGTTCCTGCAGTTTTCACAGTAAAACCGTGTTGGAGCTAGTACCTCCCCATATATATGTATGGAGTGTTGTTTGCCACTGAAAAGAATCTCTGTGTTCCCCAAAAGCTAGGTGAAGGACGGCTTTCACACACACTTATCTCTCAGACCTGAGCATGTGGAGAGACGTTTGTTCATCTAGCACAAAGGAAACCGGTTGCAGGAGAAAGTTTTACTGTGGATTCTCATTCTGTTTCCTAGTGCCGGTTTGAAGTTCCTGCAGTTTTCACTGTAAAACCGAGTTGAGCTAGTACCTCCCCATATATATGTATGCAGTGGAGTTTGCAACTGAAAAGAAACTTTGTGTTCCCAACAAGCTATGTGAAGAATGGCTTTCACACACACTAATTTGTCAGAACTGAGCATTTGGAGAGACTTTCGTTCATCTAGCACAAAGGGAACGGGTTGCAGCAGAAACATTTACTCTGGTTTCTCAGTCTGTTTCCTAGTGCCAGTGTGAAGTTCCTGCAGTTTTCATTGTAAAACCGAGTTTGAGCTAGTACCTCCCCATATATATATATATATGGAGTGGAATTTGCAACTGAAAAGAAACTTTCTGTTCCTAACAAGCAAGGTGAAGGACGGCTTTCACACACACTTATCTCTCAGAACTGAAAATGTGGAGAGACGTTCGTTCATCTAGCACAAAGGGAACGGGTTGCAGGGAAACTTTTACTCTGTTTTCTCCGTCTGTTTCCTAGTGCCGGTTGGAAGTTGCTGCATTTTTCACTGTAAAACCGAGTTGGAGCTAGTACCTCCCCATATATATGTATGGAGAGGTGTTTGCAAATGGAAAGAAACATTGTGTTCCCAACAAGCTAGGTGAAGGACGGCTTTCACACACACTTATCTCTCAGAACTGAGCATGTATAGAGACGTTCGTTTATCTAGCACAAATGGAACCGTTGGCAGTAGAAACTTTTACTATGGTTTCTCAGTCTGTTTCCTAGTGCCGGTTGGAAGTTCCTGCAGTTTTCACAGTAAAACCGTGTTGGAGCTAGTACCTCCCCATATATATGTATGGAGTGTTGTTTGCCACTGAAAAGAATCTCTGTGTTCCCCAAAAGCTAGGTGAAGGACGGCTTTCACACACACTTATCTCTCAGACCTGAGCATGTGGAGAGACGTTTGTTCATCTAGCACAAAGGAAACCGGTTGCAGGAGAAAGTTTTACTGTGGATTCTCATTCTGTTTCCTAGGGCTGGTTTGAAGTTCCTGCAGTTTTCACTGTAAAACCGAGTTGAGCTAGTACCTCCCCATGTATATTATGGAGAGGTTTTTCAAATGGAAAGAAACTTTGTGTTCCCAACAAGCTAGGTGAAGGACGGCTTTCACACACACTTATCTCTCAGATCTGAGCATGTGGAGAGACGTTCGTTCATCTAAAACAAAGGGAACGTGTTGCAGCAGAAACATTTACTCTGGTTTCTCAGTCTGTTTCCTAGTGCCAGTTTGAAGTTCCTGCCGTTTTCAGTGTAAAAGCGAGTTTGAGCTTGTACCTCCCCATATATATATATGGAGTGGAATTTGCAACTGAAAAGAAAATTTCTGTTCCTAACAAGCAAGGTGAAGGACGGCTTTCAAACACACTTATCTCTCAGAACTGAAAATGTGGAGAGACGTTCGTTCATCTAGCACAAAGGGAACGGGTTGCAGGGAAACTTTTACTCTGTTTTCTCAGTCTGTTTCCTAGTGCCGGTTGGAAGTTGCTGCATTTTTCACTGTAAAACCGAGTTGGAGCTAGTACCTCCCCATATATATGTATGGAGAGGTGTTTGCAAATGGAAAGAAACATTGTGTTCCCAACAAGCTAGGTGAAGGACGGCTTTCACACACACTTATCTCTCTGAAATGAGCAATTGGAGAGACGTTCGTTCATCTAACACAAACGGAACCGTTGGCAGTAGAAACTTTTACTCTGGATTCTCAGTCTGTTTCCTAGTGCCAGTTTGAAGTTCCTGCAGATTTCACTGTAAAACCGAGTTGAGCTACTACCTCCCCATATATATGTATGCAGTGGAGTTTGCAACTGAAAAGAAACTTTGTGTTCCCAACAAGCTATGTGAAGAATGGCTTTCACACACACTAATTTGTCAGAACTGAGCATTTGGAGAGACTTTCGTTCATCTAGCACAAAGGGAACGGGTTGCAGCAGAAACATTTACTCTGGTTTCTCAGTCTGTTTCCTAGTGCCAGTTTGAAGTTCCTGCAGTTTTCATTGTAAAACCGAGTTTGAGCTAGTACCTCCCCATATATATATATATGGAGTGGAATTTGCAACTGAAAAGAAACTTTCTGTTCCTAACAAGCAAGGTGAAGGACGGCTTTCACACACACTTATCTCTCAGAACTGAACATGTGGAGAGACGTTCGTTCATCTAGCACAAAGGGAACGGGCTTCAGGAGAAACTTTTACTCTGGTTTCTCAGTCTGTTTCCTAGTACCGGTTTGAAGTTCCTGCAATTTTCACTGTAAAACCGAGTTGAGCTAGTACCTCCCCATATATATGTATGGACTGCAGTTTGCAACTGAAAAGAATCTTTGTGTTCCCAACAAGCTAGTTGAAGGACGGCTTTCACACACACTTATCTCTCAGAACTGAGCATGTATAGAGACGTTCGTTTATCTAGCACAAACGGAACCGTTGGCAGTAGAAACTTTTACTATGTTTTCTCAGTCTGTTTCCTAGTGCCGGTTGGAAGTTCCTGCAGTTTTCACTGTAAAACAGAGTTGGAGCTAGTACCTCCCCATATATATGTTTGGAGAGGTGTTTGCAAGTGAAAAGAATCTTTGTGTTCCCAACAAGCTAGGTGAAGGATGGCTTTCACACACACTTATCTCTCAGAACTGAGCATGTGGAGAGACGTTCTTTCATCTAGCACAAAGGGAACAGTTTGCAGGGGAACTTTTACTCTGGTGTCTCAGTTTGTTTCCTAGTGCCTCTTTGAAGATCCTGCAGTTTTCACTGTGAAAGCGTGTTGGAGCTTGAAACTCCCCATATATATGTATGGAGGTTAGTTTGCAACTGAGAAGAAACTTGGTGTTCCCAACAATCTAGGTGAAGGACGGCATTCATACACACTTATCTCTCAGAAATGAGCATGTGGAGAGACTTTCTTTCATCTAGCACAAACGGAACGTTTTGGAGGAGAAACTTTTACTCTGGTTTCTCAGTCTGTTTCCTAGTGCCGGTTTGAATTTCCTGCAGTTTTCACTGTAAAATCGATTTGGAACTTGTACCTCCCTATATATATGTATGGAGTGGGGTTTGCTTCTGAAAAGAAGGTTTGTGTTCCCAACATGCTAGGTGAAGGACGGCTTTCACACACACTTATCTCTATGTACTTAGCATGTGGAGAGACTTTCTTTCATATTTCATCACGTTGTGGGACGTTCTTTTATCCATTTAATAGGTAGAGTGTATTTTAATAACACCTTCTCTGATTTCTCTGTAAGGATTCAACGGTCGGTTTTCCTGTAAATCTTGTTTGCTCTTTAAATGCTTTTGCAGTAGTGCTTGCCCTGGGATATATAAGTAATGTATTTTCTGTAGACCAGTAACTCTGATTTTACAAAAATTTATGTGATGGACTTCTCCAACACACATACTGATGTGGGAATTCACCATGTTCTGAGGCGTTCTATCATCCAGTATTAAAGTTAAGTGACATACAGAAACACTTACTCTGTTTTCTCTGTTTGTTTCTCAAAGCCGGTTTCCATGAAAAGTTTTTTGCACTGGAAAACCGATTTGGTTCTAATACATACCCATATATATGAAAGCAGTGTAGTTTCCCCTGGCCATAAACTCTGGTTTCCCAACAAGCCAGTGTAAACGCGGCTTCCATACGCATACAGACCTAAAAATTTAGCATGTATAGAGGCATTGTGTCATCCAGCATAAAATACAAGGTGACTTTTAGAGACACATTCTCTGATTTCTCAGAATGTTTCCTGATGCCGGTTTCAAAGTTATAGCCGTTTCCTGTGGATAACAATTTTGGAGATTGTGCCTCCCTTTACATATATAATTACTGTAGATTCTCTAAGACAGAAGCTCTGTGTACCCCAAAATCTAGTTTTACAACAGCTTCCACACAGATTGAGATGTCAGAAGTGATCATGTTGAGAGGCTTTGTTACATCGGTCATAAAAGGTAGAGTGACATGTAGAAACACTTACTCTCTTTTCTCAGCATGATTCTTAAAGCTGGTCTCTAGTAAAATCGGTTTTCAATGGAAAAGTGCGCTGGAGTTTTTGCCTCCCCTTTGATATGTAACTAGCCTGTTTCCCAGTGGCCAGAAACTCTGGGTTTCCAAAAACCTAAGTGAAGGAGGCTGCAACACATATTCCGTTCCCAAAATGGTACATGTGGGGACGCATTCCTTTATGTAATGTAAACAGCAAGGTTACACCTCAGGCACTTACCATGATTTCTCAGCATGATTTCTAGAGTAGGTTTAAAGCTAAAAGCATTTTTCGCTCAAAAACCTTATTAGAGCTTGTTCCTTCTCTTATATTTATAGGTCGGGAAGTGCCCCTAACACCAAAATTCTGTGTTCCAACAGGGTTGGTGAAGGATGATTTGCAAACACATTCGGTTTTCTCTCCTCCTCACTCTTCTGCTAAGGGAACCATGCAGGTTGTCTATTCTGGAAGCCAAGGAAAGTTTTTTCATTTAGGATCAGCCTCGGAGAAAACTGAGATCTGCTTCTGCTTCTGCTTCTTTTCCCTGCTAGATTTCCTCTTGATGCATTTCCAGATCCTCACGAGTGAGTTCCTGTAACCAAGAAATTATTTCAAAGAAAATGAGCAGGTTTCCTTAAGGCCGCTACTTCTTTTATATTCTTGCTTTTTAATACCTCATTTCCATCTCTTAATCTCCAGGTATCTTATTTCTATGTTCTTTGGTTGGGGCTGAAGTCTAATCAGCAATAGTGTAGAAATTATTGCTTGATATTACTGATCTACTTTCTTTCCATGGATATTTGAATTATCATTGGATTTTAGGGAAGATACTTTCTTTAAAAAAATTCTGGTAAGTATCTTGTGGGTGATTCTGATTCTCTTTGTCTAGAATTATAATGCTTAATTTCTGAATAAGTGATGCTTTCATAGAGCTCAAAATTCCAAAGGTTTGAGCGCCACCACTGTCCCGAAGCCTTTCAAACTTTTCCTTGGGGGCACTCAGAACTGCGTGTGTCTCTGTGTGTGTGTGTGTGTGTGTGTCCTTCTGGACTTAGTTTAGCCTGAAATGAGCAAAAGGAAGTACCCCTCTTTTTACACAAACAGCAGACGACTTTCACAAATTTATAACTTTTAAAAATATATGAACTGTAATGTTGTAGAATTTTACAAGAGGCAGTGACCTTCAGAGCTGTCAATAATGGAGGCAGAACAGTTGGAAGTACAGCAGGTTCTCGTGCTCAGTGGCTGAAGTCACAGAACATCCACGGCCACCTCTGGTTAATCTTATACAGTTGGTGCTGTCTGCAGGCATTCAGGGCTGTGCCCCCCTCCCCACCAAATATATATATTAGGAAAACTGTTGAGCCTCAGTATGAGAAACAATAAAGTATTAGAAGGGGAAATTGAGTATATTGTTTTAAAAAAAAATTAGCATCCAGGTAGTTTAATTTCAGCTCCTAATAGACTGATGTGATGACATTGACAAGGATGCGTAAACACCTGTAAGATCAAGGGACAGGACCGGAGACTCTGAAGCAGCAATCACCACACACAACCTTCACTGCTGTCCTTGACAACCTTATTGAATTACTTGATTTAAAATAGACTATAGATGTTAAACATCATCATTTTGAGAAAGCAGATCTTTTGAAATCTTATATATTAATGTAACTGAATTGGATAAAGAAATGCTAAATGTGTAATAAAGTATCCAAAGAGGTAACGATTACTGTAAACACCACAAATTGAAGAGGACCACAGCATAATGTGCATATATAGTTTAATGATCTGGAAGAATCACTCACCATTGTATTCAAGACATCTAAAAATGATGTTAAATGTGGTTGTCCTTGGATAGATTTTTGTGAATGTTAGAATGAAATCAGGGTCAAGCACACAAGTTTAGTTTAAAAGCAAAAGGTGAAACAGACTTCTTTTCAAAAAGCTATTGTGTCTGGTTAGAAATCATCGAACCCATGGGTCAAGGGAAGGAAAAAAAACCTAGTGACCACGTGACTGTTTCAGGAGCTGGTAGTAATATGAAAGTTGACAATAGTGTAAATTAGATATGATATTGATGTCCAACTGACCCAATGATTTTTAGTCCATGTGTAAAAAATATATCAAGGAATAAATACTGATTTATGTGTTCTCAGCTCTGTTGCCTCCCTTCAAGCCTGCATTCTGGTTGGGAAAATAAGAACTTCTACTGCAGGGAGGAGGATTTTCAAAAAAGGAGTGTCCCCCAACCGAGAAAATAAAGAAAAAGTAGACGACCACTGTAGAGACACAGGGAGATCTGTTGAGCCAGATGACACTTGCTTTACTGTCAATTAGTAGGAGGCACAGCTTTTTGATGAGTTGGGTAACGTATTGCTGCCTTTCTCAAGGTATTGCCCACGGCTCTTGAGAAGCGATGAAGTGGGGCCAAGGAATTAGCCTCCGAATGCCCTTTGCCATGGATGTTGTCTCTATTTTCCACTTTTAAGCTTTAGCTTAGACAAGTTGCCGTGTCTTGCCAAGTGAGCTACAGACAGTAAGTACATCTTGAAACACACGGCCCTTTCCTCCTCACTGCAGCAGAGAACCTCTGCATTGGAGCATTCTGAGATGTCATTGGTGGTCATTTTTCATGTTAGGAATCAGTAAGGATGCTATGTCCACATGGATGAGGAGGGTAAGGTTTCAGTCTCTAAAGTGTAATGATGGGTTTACCTTTTCACTTAAAAAGTCTCACATCAACAAATGCGGGTCTGTTCTGGACCAAGAAGAAATAAGTGTTTCAAAAATAACAGCTTGAAAGGTCAGTGGGACATGCCAGGCATCTTCTTCATGTCTTCAAGTTCGGGTATCAAACATGGGTTTCCTATCCTGAGTGATACTGACAATTGAGAGATGCTCTGTGCCTGTGCTCTGTGCCTCATGTATACCAAAGGCTTTCCTAGATAAAATGTCTAGAAATGGTATCATTCTTGATATCTGTTAAACAGGGGAAGATGAAGGAATTAAATTTAGTCCCTAATGCGCATTGATTTTTTTAAAGACATCAATTTTATAGAAACTTTTGAAGAATTAAAGTGACATAAAATTGCAAAGCACCTACTCCTTCTGGTAGAAAACTATTCTGTTTTCGTTTTTTGAAGAATGTGACATAGAATCAGTACTAATATTGTTTGTATTGTACGTAGTGTTTACAGAGTGATTCACAGATATTCTCCTATTTCATCTGTGCAATGACCTCTGGAAGATAAGATTTCCTAGTTATGCTTTTTAATGTCTGTTTCCTAACTCTGTCTAAAAGCAGATTGATTGAGCTCCATTTGCTCAATTTAGAAGGCTGGACTGATTGTGTCAGAACATTCCAGGAGGCAGAGGAAAGGAAGAGACAGGGGTTCTACACGATGGAAGTTGCTCCTGAAATGATTTGACCAGCAGCCTTATCCATTTTTCCCAAGGCTGGAAAGAAAAGACAACCCAAGGCAAGGAAAACAGGGAGCCCATGAGACTCCAACCTTGGCACGTAGAGTCACGGCTGTCCTCCTGTGCCTTGGAGAAGAGGAGGCTTTGTGTCTCTGTTCTATAATCTCTGTTTTGCTTTTTCTCCACAGTGTCTTGTTTTACTAGCATATGCTGAAACTTGATTTACATTTCATAGCATTAAAACAAAAATCAGGAACTCTTTATCATTTATTAACTATTTGGTAAATAGTTTTTGGTGAATCTTTAACTTTATTATTAGGACTTACCGTGGCAATGTACAACACCTACTTCCCCAGATAACAGCGGTAGCTTACACATGCTAAACTTGTATTTCCCTCTTACATAAAGAAGTCAAGCAATCGGTACCACAGGGCTGGTTTGCATGAAGGTCCCAGGGTCAGAGAACCAGATGCCTCTTATTTTCAGCCCGTCAATTTGATGGCCCAAAGTGTCTGCCTGAGGGTCAAAAATCAGGCCCACATTCCAGGCAGCAGAAAGGAGGGAAGAAAGGTGCTTCAGTTCCCTTTTGGGTTGGTTCTGTAAAGTCCCAGGTAGCTTTCCTGCTTTTATCTTGCTTTAGACAGAGGGCTGAGAGACAGCTTGCTATGAGGTAAGCTCAGCTCAGGACCAGCCATCTCCCTCGAGGGGAGGGGAGGGAGGGGGTGGGGAGGCACTGCTTATCCTGCACATGGTGTAAGACACCACGATGAGACGCCGGGGGCCTCCGCAGTCCGTCCATTGCTTCGGGCTGCACTGATCGGTTGGTAACGGTTGAGATTTTCCCGTAGAAGTGCGTGTATGCTCGAACAATTGCTCGGTTCATTTAAACTAGTGGCTACCAGAGCACGTTGGAGAACACATTTGTTCTCACCTTCTAGCCAGTGACTCTCCCGCCATGTTTCTGTCCTACTGTTCATTTCCACCTTATTTTCCAAGACCCCCTGGAGGAAATGTAAGCAGCCTGATGCTCAAATGCTTTTCTGTGTGATTCCCTCCTTGTTCTTTGAAGGAAAAACAAATTGCCTAGAGAACAGTGGACCAAATGCCAACCCCCCATTTCTTTAAGGGTGTGAGATTTGGTGTTAGGAAATAGAAGAAATTTCCAGAAACACCCTTAAGAAACATTATTTCTTTCAAATGTGATTTGGAACAACAAAGGACAATATATTTTATAGCACAGCTTTTAAGACAAATGAATTGGCAGTAAGATCGCATAATGAAACTTCAAACGTCTTTATATTTCTCCTGGAATTTCCATGGTTCTTGGTGTAAATTTTTAATACTAATACCAGCTTTCTATTCTTTCTCTTCCTGTAGTTGTAGAGTTAACTTGAAAATAGCTTGTTGTGTCACTGAGAAAGCCTACTGGTCAGCCTTCTAGTTAAACAGCTTGTGTGCTTTTCGGTGGAAGGTGTGCTAAATAGTAGTTTTCAGGCACTTGAGGGATGCCCATCACACCAGCACTGCGGGAGCCTACTTCTCACCCACGACAAGGTGAGACCCTCCTTTCCTCCGCTGCCTCGCCCAGGCCCCAGTATTCTGGTTCTTTCTCACGACCCATTTTCATAAAGTTCAGCCCTGCACCAGCAGAGCAAGTCTTGGTTTCTCAAAGACCAGGAACTTAGTTCAAGGTTTTCTGTTAAAGGACAGTGTATAAAATCAGGCAAATTGATATGTCTTTTGAGGCCTCAGGATCTCTGCATTTAAAACAAGAACTTGAGTTACAATACTATTCTCTTCCACTTTTGAAATTCTAAAGCTCCACACAATAGCTTTTTTAATTGCTAAAATTTTTTCTAGACTATATTTTTCGAAGATTCACAAATATCTGTTAATTTATATTTTAAGATGTTATATTTAAGAAATGGAATAATTATTTACATTTAAATAGGAATTTAAGTCAAGAAATATTTGATACTGAATGTTTACTCTGAGTTCAAGTATGTAAGCTTAATTTTTGTGGTACTGTCTATAAACCACAAAACGTGAGAGTTGTTGGTTAAAGTTTATCTGGGGCAAAATAAGGACCAGAGCCCAGGTGACAGCATCTCAGAGAGCTCGGAGGAACTGCTCTGAAGAGGAGGGGGAGCTCAGAATTATATAAGATTTCAGTGAAGGGGGACGTGTGGTCCAATACAAGTTTAGGCAGAGGCTGCTGGTAGTCAAGAAGCAGGTGTCTCTGTTAATGATTTTACTGCTTTTCTAGATAGGAGGGGATGCAAGAATTTGGGCGCATAAAATTTCCTGAAAATGTCTAACTATCTGAAGACTCTTCTGCCCATTTTCCCAGAGCACAGAGCGCCCCATTCCTGATCTCCACACTTAACTACTTTCAGAGGGTGTTGAAAGTCAGCAGCTGCAGTGGCTCGTGACTTAACCAAATCAGAGGCAGATGACAAGTGCCAATATTTAGTTGACAATATGTATATATTGTAGGAAAAAATGTTACTTTCCAACCCTACCCGTGTTCTAGTTTTAGTTAGAGATCAACGGATAACTGTGTTCGATGACTTAGGTCAGACGAGGGGGCGACGGGGTCTTCTCGTGAGCCGGCCAGTGCTCTATGTCAGCCTCCTTGATCACATTCAATTTTCTTTCTCTTCAAACAGTATGCTTCTGATTTTGTGAAGTTTGGAGACTGTCCTGAGCACATGGGGTCTGGAGGTGGCCCTGTTCCTGTGGTCTTTGTTTATTCTGTGAATTATGGTGTGAATCTTTATGTGCCCAAGCTTCATCATAATTTCAAACTTTAAAGATTTAAATATGGGAGATGGATGCCAAGTTCTGGGAATAGATTTTCAGGATAACAGCCAGGATTGGTAAAAAGTAGGGAGAATGGATACAGCCTTTAAAAAAGAAAAGTTATTTTACAATTTCTGGCAGATAAATTAAAGTCCTTATTGGGATTCTATCAGGAATGTTTAATTGGGAGACCTACGTCCCATTTTCATGAAATAAAATAATTTTATTATTTGTTTAGTGCCTACTGTCTAACAAATAAGTATCCCCTTTGCATATAGTTTTATCGTTTAATCTCTAAAAAGATTCCCTGGAGAACACATGTGTCACAGGTGAGGGAACCAAGATCATCCAGGGTAAGTGGCTGGAAGGCAGATGGGTTGGAGGGCTTACCCTCCTTCAGGCTGAGACAGAGACACCAAGGTTTATTGACAAGCGTGTAGCTGAAGTGGTTTATTTAATAATTTGCTTCCTTGATGAATTGGATCTGTTGAAATTGTTTATGTCTGGCTTATATTCCCCTCTCTCCTCTGCCTCAGGACTTCTCGTAAGTAGAATGAATTCAGCCTGAACTGATTCAGGAAAATCAGAAAATATAAAATTAGCTCACACAAATGTCTGATTAGTCCTTGTAATTCAGTAATTCCTAAAACTCCTAGAAATGCAAGGAAGGTGAGTTACCTCGGGGACTGAGTGCATTTGAAGAGTGAGAAATTTAGTGTGATCTGGTAAAGGCACAGGCTCTATAGACAAAGATCCGGGTTTGGATCCTGGCTCCACCAAGTACTGGAAACATGACCACACATAGCCTCAGTTTCTTCATGTGTTAAATGGGCCGATGGAGCTCACCTCTAAGCAGTCAGGTCAAAATAAGTTGGTACGAGTGACTCTCAGGCAGAATGCTTGGCAAAGTGCTAGTTGCTCTTGCTGCTTTATAATGTCTTCTTAGGTAATTCCGTTGTCCATTGGCTTGCAAATATCTCCTCATTTGATTTAAGAAATATAGCATGCCTTAAGAATTTTAAAATAAAGATTGAAGATTTACTGGTTAATGCTGGGTGTATTTTTATAGGTCATTTATTAAAAACAAGTAGTTCTCTAAACAGAATTTATTCAGTGTGCCTAGAATATGACTCAGTTAAAAATGATTTTCCTTTAAATTCTTTTCAGAAATTTTCTGTGATATTTTTATCGAATAGTAGTTGAAGTTTTCTGAGGAGGGTTTACATTTTGAAAAGATTATTCTAGTAACAATATATATATTAAATAAATGATTCATATCCCTGGACAGCGTAAAGCCCTGTTTTTTTTTTAAATATATATAATTTTGGGGCTTAGTTCTATGTCATTTTATTGGGCAGATGTATTTCCCATTTCCATTTTACAGGCAGAGAAGATGAGTCATACGATACTCATTATACGAGAGCAGCAGAGGCTGATTAATTTGGGCAGAGGAGGAAAAGTGTGTGGAGAAAAAATCCTTATTCTCAAACTGGACACATTCTGCAGTGCTGTGCAGCTGGAACGGTTTTGAATTTGCTTCTGGGTTTTCCTAGGTTTCGGCCCATGTGCCTGGAAAGGTCACTCGGGCAAACATGCTAATTTAAGAAGTTTGTCATTCTAAATGCTCTTAAGAGGATTAAACAAAGTCCACAGCAAATAAATGAACATGTTTGGAAGGTTTTCCACCCTCATGTAATTTCCAGAAAACAGACATGATTCACTTGCTAAACCAAACACACAGGTATATTAATGAGCCTGGTTCACATGACTGGACAGCACGGAGGGAGCCTCATCTATTGGCGTGGGTTCTGCTGCAGGAACCGCACCTGAAGGTTTAATTAGAATTTATTTCCAGCGAGTGCTGCTGCAGCCTTTTTCTCCCCAATGTAAGAAAGTGCCCTCCTTGCCTGGCCATTAGTCTGCAGAGCCCCTCGGCTCACACACTCCCCTGCTCATCAGGATGCTGATGGAGACAGCTTGCTTAGACACACTTAGCTACACTCGCAGCGGGGATCATCAGTCTCTTCTGTGTGTTCACCTCCACGTGCAGGGGAGAAAATCGAGTTTTGCTGGCGACAAACGCTAATTGACCACCAGTTGTTTCAGAGGGACTGTGATGTTGAAAACTGGAGTCCCTTTCATTTTTATATGTTGGATGCAGACAAACTGCACGGCGACACCCCCACTGTAAGTACACCTACCAGGGAGATGGTCGGAATTTTGATCTGCACGTATTCAGATCCTGGCACTGGTCAGCTTACAGTGTTCTCGCTGGGTTTGGGAGACTGTTTCCGTAGTGATTTATTTGGTTTCCAATAAATTTGCACAGCCGTCTCTTTCAGTCGAGTTCTGATGAGTTCATTTGGGAGGGGCATGTGAAATTGGGGCAGGCAGAGAGGTGCAATGAAGACTAGACACCATCTGGTTACCTCTCATTTTTTATGGGCCCAAAAATGCTTGTCTTGTTTTCTTTTCTCCTCCATCTACCCCTTCAGGTTAGGGAGTCGTCTTCAAGAATTTCATCCTAAAATATAAAGTAATGAAGAAGGCAGTGTGTCTCTTTGGTTGATTTCATTTGACTTGGGTTCATTGTTAAAGATTTTCCAGTGAGGAGTTTGTGAGCTTTTAAAAGCTGGAAGTGCAGCACAACCAAGGAGAGAAAGTCAGAGAAATGAGTCAGCGGCCCCTGTGAGGTCTGCAGGACGAAGGCAGGAGGTGGGGCGGAGGCAGCACCGTGGCCTCCCCTGTAGCCCTGAGGCCAACGTGGGCATGAAAAGCCAGCGTCTCTTGTCGCCATGTGTTCTACCAGTTCTCCAACTAAAGGAATGCGAGGAGATTTGGGGAGGCCTTACCTTTTACCCTCTTGTCAAACATCTTTAATGCTGACTGTATTTATTCAAGATGACACAGAGATCACCTGCAGAGCTTGAGGGAGCGGTGCTTGCTTCCTGACTTGCCCGCCCCAGGCTCACTCATCAGACTCCTGATTCTTGCAGGCACTGCAGTGCCCGTGGGGGGCGCTCTGCTCCTGGGGGGTCTCTGCTCCTGTGGGGGGAGCTCTGCTCCTGGAGGAGCTGGGCACTGGAGTGCTCACATTGGAGCCAGTCGCACAAGCGCTGATCCCTCAGCACGTGATGAGCCCTTTGTGTAAGTAGTAGAGGTGGGAAACAGAGTCTTCCTGTGTCTACGGAGTTCTGCTGTAAAGCCAACTTGGAGGAAAGAAAGAAAATGCCTACTGTCCCATGACTGTGTCCTAAGGGTTTAAAGCTCACTGTGGAGCACACGTGAGATCTCATTCAGTAAATACTCCGGGGTCTTGACTCTGACTTGTTTTGAATTTGGCATTCTCATGTTATTTCTCTTAAAATATGTCTAAGCAATCATTTTTGTGTGATGGTTATGTGTGCGTAAGGGTCCTGAAGAAACTGTTGTGGATGGAAGTGTGGGCATCAGTGGTACCAGAAGGCCTGGTGGCCCTGGGGGCTGCCCGAGCTGCACACCATCTGTCACCAGCAGCCTTTCAGGTCGCATCTTATTCCAGAGCTCACCGGGGCTCCCATCTCTCACTATGTGTCTTGAGAGAATATTTGTTCAGAGGGTAGGGGACAGGGTGCTTCCAAGTCTGGGTTCTGGGGTTCCCTGTCTAAAGGTGGCACTGGCACAAATCCTTTATTCATGGGGTAATTAAGCCACACAGTCTCGTGGTTAATTTGGCCTCCCTGTCCTTCTTCATGTTAGGAGATGGAGGGCTTGGGTAAGGCCCCCAAACCTGTTTTTGGTAAGCTATCAGCCCTACCACACAACCTGGGTTGTGCCATTTCAGTCACATGACTTTGATTTTTCAGGTAGGTGTGACTCCTGGACAGTGCCTGGGACTTCCAGGTTTCCTCTACAGTAGGAACACTGAAGAAATTTCAACCCGTAAGTTGTGTTTGGGGGCCTTGAGGACAAGTAGGGACCCACAGAAAGATATCTGGATGGGTGGCGATCAGGCCCGAGTCTTGGAAGGACAGAGATTCCATTATTGTTTTAACAGTGAACTTTAGGGAGGAATTCGGGAAGGTCTGATGCAATTGAGGTTAAAAATATTATCTGGCTTTTATTGTTAGCAGTAGTGGTTTTTAAACCTTAGACCCACTCCCGCTTTTTATAAGAAATATTTTGCAACCTTTCTTTTTTGGTGCCTGGAATTGAACATCATGGAAAGTGTAACCTAAGTATAAATATGATAAACAAATAGACAGGTAGATGGAAAAATGGGGTACCTAAATTCTTATATTATGGGGTATTTTATATTTATGCTAATTAGTGACCTCTCCGGACAAAAGGCACATACAAAGGGAGTCACTTCTAATAAACTGTTTTTCCAAGCCTTACCTAACTGGGAAACAAGTGGCTTCAGAATGTTAGAGCACCTCCCAGGTCCCCGGGGAAATCTCCTTGTCAGAGTTACACTTGCTGATGGTGTCCTGTGCCAAGTGCAAGCAGATGCGGTTCGGAAGCTGTCCGGGGGCTGACTCCGGGGATTCCTTCTCCGTCGCAGATGTGAGGGAGCCTTGCCTTTCCTGACCACAACCACAGAGGCGATTTTGAATCTTTGAAAACTGCCATACCAGTATATATCACAACCCCCACAAGATATGTTGAATAAAGTAGAAAACTTTAAGTGCCTCCTTTAGGATAGAAATAGGATATAAAATAAATCATGATTTAAAAAATTCTAGTGCCCGAATAAGTGCTACATTACACTGGCTGCATTATTAGGTTAGACAACTTCATTACTGCTTTCCATACCACATCTTCTAGTTAGATTTTATTTATCTTTTTTTTCCTAAAGAAAAAAATCATATGATGCATTCTTGTGTCAGAGGTGACAAGAAGAGAGCAAGTGTAAAACCGGAAATCGTGATGCTGGTCAGTCTAATATCAGCTCCGTCACTGCACAGATCATCTTAACTCATTTTACTGCAATTTTTGGGATTACCTTCTCACTTGGAAAATCCCCTGTGTCAGTTAGATTTGCTAGTAAAACAATTTTTTTTCTTACTTAGTGCATCAGTGATGTTTTCAAGATGATAAAAAATTTTGCCCATGGCATTTAAACAGTTGCTTCTTCTCGTAATTCATGGTTCACGGTCTTGTATTTGTCACAACTGGAGAACTGTGTTTTCTGTGTGCAAATTCTCATTGCTTTGGTGACGCAGGGACACTTGTCCTTACTGGATGGAGTATGATAGTAGTTGTTTGAATTCTCTCTCTAAATCTGGAGTCCTGTGTTATGATTCCTGTTAACTTAAAAAATATAAATATTGTTATTTACCTAAATAGATAACATCACACCAGTGATGTATATCAAATTGGTCCAACTAGGAATTCCAATATTAAATGAGACAGTAATTTCACAACTCACTATTCCAAAAATTTTGATTGATGGTTCAATTATACCAGGGACATTACCTGTTGTAATTGAATCAATCACTGCTTTCTTCAATAAAAGTTTCCATTCCATCTGCTCTTTTGTTTTATTGTCCTTCTGTGTTTTGTTTGCTTTCTTTCCCAAATATATATGATTTTGGATTTTGTCATTGAAAATCCTTGCTGGTTTTGCTACCTCATGCTGCAGAGAAAGCCTTGTGACTGTTTTATAGTCACTGATTTCATGGTTGTATGAGTGCTTAATGCCACCTTGCAGGGATGTGGAGACCTAATGAAGTGTGTGCATAAAAGGCTTAGTCTACATTGAGTGCAGGGTTAGTGTGAGCAGCTCATGTCATCAGTATCATAGTTAATCCATTACAATCATCCTCTGTTAATCAGTGTTATCATTCTAACGTCTCCAGGAGAGGAAATGTAGTATTCTAAATGCAAATCTTTGCCACTCTTAGTCAATTCAACACCTTTAAAAATTTGCTGTAATAGGACTGTGTGCCTGGTATCCCTACTTTTGCTTCTCCTGACCCAGGACGCGGTCTCCACGGCTGATGATCCATGAGACACTGGAATCTTGGTCCCATGGCTCTGTGTGTTCTGGGACATCTGGGGACTTCAGCACTGTTTTAGGGGCTTTGGGTCCCACCTCTTCATAGCATTGCTGAGATGAGATCTGTGGGTTCACCCTCATTCTTGAGTGTATGGTGCATTTTTTCTAGAACCAACACACGCCACCGTGGCAGCACTGCTTTGACCATGTGCTGGGGCAGCGTGTGCTTGTCAGTTCTTGGGTTTAAATTTTCTGTTCAAATTTCTAAAATGGGGTATATTGACAGATACACTCCATGTAAACAGAAGCTCTGTGGGGTTTTCAGCAACTTCTAAGAGCATAAATATTCCTGAAGCAGCTAATCTTCCTCCCAACATGTGAGGAGCAAGCCGGCAAGTCCTGGGCACCTGTGGCGGCCGAGCTGTGCAGCCCAGGCTGCTCACCGAGGAACAAGGAGAAAATCTTAAAAACCTACTTCCATGCTGTCTTTCACAGAATCTCAGAACTGAATGTTTTAATATTTAAAGAGGGGTGATTAGTTTTTTTTATATATTATTTTATTTTTTTCTTTTTTCAGTATTATTAGGTATAATTATTACAGTTCAACTCCACATACACATTGCATGTAAATACATGTATAGAGTATACTGCATGTTTTTAGTTACATATATGTACTAATTATTGTTTCTAAGAACAGATTAGAGTTTCAGATTTTTAAACTTACATAGTTACCAGAGGAATAAAGCCAACTACAAAAGAATAATAAACAGAATATGGTAATCCAATCACAAAGGACAGTCATATGTGCTTAAGCATATTCAAGAAATCAAAATAACAATTAGTTCATTTGTGGTCTTATTATTATTGCTATTAATTTTAGATTCCTCATAAATGAAGTCATATGGCATTTTTCTTTCTCTTTTCACCCCACTTCACTTAGAATGACAGTCTTCAGGTCCATCCATGTTGCTGCAAATTGCATCTGTTATGGCTGAGTAGTATTCCATTGTAGATATGTATCACCTTGTCTTTATCCAGTCATGTGCTGATGGTCATTTGTGTTGTTTCCATGTTCTTTGTTCTATGTCCCTTCTGGCAACAATTACTGATTTTAAATATTTTCCACCTTAAAATCCTTCCTGAAGGAGACTTGGTAACAGGAATCAAAAACAGTTACAGCACAGGGTTGTGTGTGATGGGCCCTAGGGGCTTGGTAGGAAGGTTGGCAGAAAAGATTTCAGATGCTGATCAAATGATTCCTCCTCTTGTAGCCCTGCTGACCACCTCTCTCACGGCCTGCCCTACTAGTCTGACCAGTCCCTTCTGTGAATCCCACTGTATTGTGCACAAATTTTTTCCAATTGGTGTCATCCAGCAGGGACCTTAGGTGAGGCACCTAAGCTCCTTTGTTGGTTTCTTCCATCAGCCCTTAACTTCCTTGGGAGCCAGGACTGTCTCATTGCCCCAAGGATTCCTAATGCCTAGTGAGATGCCTGATACAGCTGGTACTTAACGAGCACATAAGTCAAATGGAAAAACCTGACCAAAGAAATGGCCCTCATTTTTCAGACATGCCTACTTGAGTACATAGGGTAAAATGACATGTTTTCTTGAATTTGCTGTCAAATACTTCAACAAAGGACAAGTAAAAGAACAAAGGTCTGAATAAAGGAAATATGGAAATGTTTGTGAATTCCTTAATCTGGGTGATGGGCTTATTGTACTATATTTATTGATGTATACTTAAGTTATTTTATAATTTTCTTATCATTAGCTGAATAGCAAGTATTAATACGTATTAATTGAAATCCTTTGAGCCGACCAAACTTACCCCACACAAAATCCTTAATGTCCTAGTAGTGTGTCTTACAGAAATCTTTTCCCATAAAGACAGGAAAAAAGGGAAAGACAGATCTGTGCAGTATTTCCATATTGTCCAAAGACCAAAGACCGACACAAAGAAGAGATTCTGAAAAAGATAAAGAGGCTGAAATCAATGTCCTGAAAACCTAGCCAAGAATTCTAAATGTCCCAACTTAACTAACCTCAGCACTGCCGCATCAAGAATGGGGCAAGTAGAACCTTGAGGATTTTTTTTTAAATAAATAAATAATGATCCAGCTCCTACCACAGGCAATTATGGTAAGAGTGAGTATAAGTTCTAACACCAACTAGTGTACAAATTATAATTTATACTTGATTCAAACTGCTTCTTCTATAAAATCTGAATCTTTTTATTCTTAAGACAGATTTGTGGCATATGACCTAGTGATAAAATTTTCAACTCGCTTGTATTCAAAAAGTTCACCAATGTGAGAGTTTATTACAACAACTATTGCTTTTTGGGAAACCCATGTGCCTTGTCACTCTCTTCCATAAGATTTCCTGTGGAAAATTCAATCCCTCATTCAGGAAGGGGCTGAGCAAACAGTCTGATAGAAAACCTTCATACACTGCAACACAAGAAAATGAAAATGACAGTGAGCAGCCCGTGAAGCCAGCAGACACACAGCGCACGGCTGTGTTCCCGCCATGACTTTCTGTAACCAGCAGGGAAAATGTGCATTTCAAGAAATAGACATAAACACTTTTCAGGACCTGAGCACATAATTTCCCTTTCAGGGTTTAGTGGGCTTCCATTTAATTCTTGAGAAGTGTTTAAAACAACAGAACAACAGCTGAGATATGGTTTAAAGTAACATTTGTCTTAGTGAAAATAAAGCCAGCTGATAGTTATCATTTTTACTTTATTTGATCTCACTCTCCTACTTTACCTCCCCAACCTCCTCCACAAAATGATGGTGAACGTCCCCTCCTGGGTCAGAAGGCTAAGTAGAAAGTACCAATCACATGGAGGTGTGCTTTGTTGTTTTATTTTTCAAAAGAAACATGTTTCATTCATGTGATTTAAAATTAAGATCAAGATACAAACTCTATTCAATGAATGGTAGCCAACACAAGTCGTCATAGCTGCTCATCAGGTTTGGCCCCACGTTACACACATTTACATGGACATGTGACATGTGCTGTCATGGGACATGGTGAGTGGGGACAGGGTCTCTGCTCTCACAGGGCACACAGCCTGGTGGGGGAGGCAGTGTTCAATCATTGCCTTTTTTTTTTAATGTACTTACAAATTATGGGAAATGCTATTTAAAAAGAACAAAGTGAGTCAATGAAAGTGAAAAATTCAAGGACAGTATTTAGGCTGAGGGAAGACAGGGAACCTCTTTGAAGAGCTGACACTCCACTGAGACCCAAAGGACAACTCCGGTGCTGCAGGTGAAGGGCAGGGACACATTGATAAAGGGCTGATATCCAGAATACACCAAAATCTCTTTAAACTCAACAAGAAGAATGAATAACCTGCTTAAAAAATGAGCAAAATGCCTCAACACACACCTCAACATAGAAGGAAACTAGATGCCAAAGAAATCTATGGAAACATGCTCCACAGCATCTGTCATCAAGGGGCTGCAGACTGAAACAGCGAGGTATCACTGCACACCTGTCAGAACTGCCAAAACTCAGAACACTGACAGCACCAAATGCTGGTGAGGATGTGGAGCGTCAGGAATTCTCTTGCATTGCTGGTGGGAATGAAAAATGGCCCAGATACTTTGGAAGGCGGTCTGGCAATTTTTTACAAAACTAAACGTACTCCTACCATATGATCTGGCAACTGTGCTCCTTGGTGTTTACTGAACAAAATGGAAAATTACGTCCACACACAAATCTGCATACAGATGTTAATAGCAGCTTTATTCATAATCACCAGAACTCAGAAACAACTAAGCTGTTCTTCAGTAGGTGAATGGATAAATAAACTGTGGTCCAGGCAGAAAATGGACTATTTATGATGTTAAAATGAAATGAGTTATCAAGGGATGGAAAGACATGGAGGAACCTTAAATGCATATTACTAAGTGAAAGAAGCCAATCTGGGAAGGTTCTGCAACTGTCTGATTCCAACTGTATGGTGTTCTGGGAAAGGCAAAACCACAGAGACTAAAAGATCAGTTACTGTCAGAGGCTAGAGGGGAAGGAGTAACGAATGAGGTGCAGCACGGAGCATTTTTAGGGTCACTAAGACAGACTACTCTGTATGATGCTGTGATGGTAGAAACGTGTCATTGTACATCTGTCCAAACCCACAGAGTGCACACCACCAAGTGTAAATCCTAGTGTCAAGTATGGGCTCTTGGTGATGATGACGTGTCAGTGTAGGTTCACCCATTGTCGCAAATGCACACTCAGGTACAGGCGTCAATAGTGAGGAGGCTGTGGGGACAAACTGCAGTTCATACACCCAATCCAGCCCCAGCCACTGCTGTGAATAAAGCTCTGTGGGTGTGTGGACTGTCCGGCTGCTCTGGCGTCTGAACAGCAGAGCTGAGCAGCTGCACCAGAGATCAGGAGGTTTGCAGATCCTGAAATATTGACTCCCAAGCCCTTGACAGAAAAAAGTCTGCTGTGTCCTGCTCTACACGAATCACAATTCACCCTGATGAGACAGGAGAGCAGGGCCCAAACAAGGCATGGTTAATGGGACTGAAGCAATGTTTTAGTTCCAAAACCTTTGTTGAAGTCCTGCAGAATCAGTGACAGACTGTAGCCAGGAAGCGTCTGCAGAAGGAGTCGGTAGCAGGCCTTCCCACCAGGCTCTGGGATGCCGGGGGCCACGCGCTGCACGGGGGCCACCCACTTGAAGAAGACGGACTTGCAGTGGAAGCCGATCAACTCATAGAGCTCGGAGAGGATGCTGCACTGCTGAATTCTCTCCTAGGAACGCTGAAGCACAGGGAGAAAAGCAACAAGCATCTGAACGAAACATGTAAGTGAAAAAAGACACGTAAAAAGTTTTCCCATAAAACAGAGACCTGATGACACAGGAAGGAAGAGGAAGGCTGAGTTCGTGCACTGATGGGACCGGATGCAGAAATGCAGGGAAGCAGCGCTATGCAGATGCTCCAGACCCCCTCCGGCCCCACCTATCCACGTTCATCCTGTCCTTTTCCTAGAAAGGCCTGTATTCCCTGAAACAGAGGAATCTGCTCCCTACACATGAGACGCAGAGAAAGGAAGGAGCAAAAGAAAGGGAAAGTGAAGGAACAACGTTTCATCTAGACCCTAGTATTTGGGCAGGACTTTCACCAAACACACATCTTCTCAAAGCACAGAGCACACAGTGAGAGGCTGACAGAGTGACTGCGACTTCTGCTCCTTAAGCACCAGCTACCTGCCAGCACTCTGCGCCCCTTACTGAATCATTACAATCATCTCAGAAACTATTACTACCCCGGCTCACAGGCAAGGAAATCTGAAACTCGGGGAGGAATTATTATCATCCTGGACAATGTCCCACGACCCAGAATTGTCAGAGCCTCCACAGACCCTGGACTAAAATTCTCCACTTCACCACGGGCCCGGAGCCTAAGGCTGAGGCCACGTCAGGTCTGCACGGGCCCAGAGCACGAGTATGTGGGACAAGGGATGGTCCCACTCGAAGTGCCAGGCCAAGGCCCTCAGAAACCTATGAAATGAAACCGAATCCCCAAACTCATTTCCAACACACTGCCCTGTCCGGGAGGACTGCTCGGCACATCTGGCTTATCACCTGTGCACAGGCTGTGCAAGGGGCCCAGACAGTGACGTGACGTCCCAGTGGAAGTGGCTCGGAGACCGCTTCATCACAGGACAGACTCTCCCGGCTTCCAACGTTAACTCTCCATTCCATTTTCAACTGGAAAGTAAGTTTAGACTTGTTTTCCTCTCCTAGAAACAAAGAGAGTGGTAATATCAGCAGGAAACTCAAGACTGAGGAAGAGTCTCCTGGCCATCTGGAAGGATAGGCCAGGGAGGGAACAGAGACAGGGATCAGAAAGACCCGTGTTCCAGTCCAAAGTCTGCACGTCACTCGCTTTGACAGTTTACTTATTAATACAGGTGAAAAAATCTAATTATGATTGTTGGGAAAACTAATTGAAATAACGTATGCCACTAGCATACGTCTAAAATCCTTCATGAGTGTCCCAGAAATGGAAGTGATCGTGGTTAGTTACTGTCTGCCAAATCTTGGGTGCTAAGCCCACATCAGCCAGCCAGAGATGTGCCAGAGAATGCCTCACCAGCTAGCAGCCTTCTCCAACTTGGAAACTCACAGTGTCTGAAGAACAGGCAGTGGTGGATGCTTTGGGACACTCTGGAGGTAGCACTCCAGTGATGACTTTAAAAAGCTGGGGAGAATTTAGGGGACCATACAGTTCAAATACAGAAAACACATTCCATGTCTGCCCACATTCATCTCTAGCCATGATGATTCAGAGAGGAAATACATATTCAAACGTACACCATTTTCCCACATAAGTGCATCAAAACAATTTGGAAAGAATGTAACTTTCTTCTCTACATCACACAGCGGGGATTACATGGTTTGTACTGAGAGCCCTACTTGTAAAACATCTGCTAACATAACTGGGTCCACTATCAGTCCATTCAAAGAGAAGGATGGAAAAGAACAAAACCAAGCTAATACGCTCCGGTCTTTGGTGGGTTAAAATTTCACAAAGGAGACGGACAGGTCATCAAGGAACCACCCTGCCGTGATCACGGAGCCGGGCAACGGGGTGGGCGGCAAGATGTATGACGCAGCCGCAGCTGTGCCCGCGCTTCTAGGCAGGTATCCAAAGTCACCTCGACATGGCATCCAATGCTTGTGCCCACGTCCTCATCACCTGAAATGTATTTAAGAGAAATGAAAACTAATAAACGGAAAATACCTTTGGTGGGCACACCGTCCAAAGAGCAATGTCACAGTTTGACAACTGGCCATCCCGGTTCCCTGGGATTCATTCTTGGAGAACCTTAAAAACCACTCCTCTGTCCTCAAGAAGTGCTGCCTACATGTCCGATCTTTGGCTCAGGGATACAGCACGTTCACGTGAACTTCAATGTCTGCACAGATTTGACTGTCTTTCTCCAGGTTCATTTGTCCATTCTGAAGAGGCCTGAGTTAAGTCCATCTTCTGTAAGATCAATTCCCTCCAGTGAAAACTCATCGAGCCTGCAATTAAAAGCCAACTGAACAGGACTGTCCTCAGCTAAAAATGTCACCCACCCTTCACTGCTTTCTTAATTTCCTTTCCTAGCTAATTGCAACAGACTAAAACCTCCCTCCACCCAGCTCCCCAACTATGTCAAACAGAAAGTAAGGTCCATAAAAGAGGAGACAACTCCATAGTCACATCTGAATTCCTAGCATATACTAATGTCACTAAATAGAACTATGATTACGGCTTCTTTCCTTTAAAATCTTTCTGGTTATTTAAATGAGACCTTGGAAGAGAGCTGTTTGGGTCTAGTACCTTGATCCAGAAGACTCAGGAGGCCTTTTTCGGAATGGCTGTTCACTGATTCATTCAAAACACAACTTCTCATTCCGGGAGGAGCTGTGATTTTCTGCCAGGAGATTGTGGTCACTCTCATGCCAGAACAGCTTTAAACTAAATCCTTATTTGGATTTGTTATTTTTCCCTGCTTCCCCAAAAATTGACTTTCCTTAATTTCTTGCCTTGAGGACTGATATTTTTCTTTCTTTCTAATTCACCCTTTATTAAACAGGATTCTCAGGATGTGCTTGGCCTTACATAGGATGAGCCTTCCAACTCCCAGTGTGAGAGGCCTGGGGCTCACCTCCCGCCCTCCTGCCAGGGCAACTAACACTCAGTTCAGGAGCCAACCGGCACCCCAGGGCTTCTAAGGCTCGCGTATCTCCCAGAATCCCTGCTTTCTGGTATGACTTGGATTCTGAGGATTTCCCCTCACTTTCTTGAAAATTAGCTGTGCAGCTTGAAAGATGAGGAAGGAAGGATTTATTTCTTAATCAGCATTTTAAGGAACTTGTGTAATGAACGTTTTCACGAGTTTCTAGAACCCTCCATTGCCGAGACAGAAAACACAATAGATATTTTCTAAATTTAGGTATCATGTGCATTGTTTCTCTGCTTTTGTTTTCTTAACTACTAACACACATTTTTTAATTAAAAAAAATAAGTCACGAAATAGGATAGAAACTTGAAGGGGCAAACAAAATTTAAGGGCAAAGAAAGAAAAATGATAAGTACTCTACAAAGTTAATATAATACATACACTATGGATCAGATCAGCAATTCTCAGTAACAGCTAATTGAAACATGACCATGAGGTAAAACGTCTCTCCTGTCAGGAGATGACCAACAGATAATAGAATTAAAACAACAAATTAAAATTCTAAGTCTGGCGTGGTATAGAAGGCTATCAGCTAAATGTGTCTTCTTCTGGAAAAGAGGGAGGCTCACCAGCTCTTTACTGTGGAGCCTGAGCCTAGGGGAGGGCGGTGAAGAACCGCCCTGTAAGTATCCAATTAACAAAGTGGGTGATGAATAAAGAGACTTGAGCTTTGATGACAGAGATGATACTAATATTCACTTGTCCTGTAAAGTATGTCTTCATGTTCAGTGATCAATACCTCGGCGTCCTCAGGGATTAAGATTATAGGAAAATTCACAGCCTGGGCCCAGACCTCCTCTTTGAGCTCGTGACACTGCACTTAGATGTCTCAAGGGCAACTCCAACTCCACCTGCAAAGTGCTGACTTCACGGTGCTCCTCCCATAGCCGTCCTGCCCAGGGCCCCTGGTTGGGAGGGAAGGTCTCTCTGCCCCTCCCAGCTCAGGCCCATCACTCACAGATGTGACTGGACCCCTCCTTCAGGGCTCAGATTTCCTCAGTCACCGAGCCCCACCACCCACACCTGACCTACCAGGTACTCACAGGCACTCCCTCAGCACTGACTCTGGGCTGGGGACCATGCTGCACACTGTGCGAATGTTATCTCACTGGATCTCCACAACAGTCCTGGGAATTGGGTACATCACTGCTTCAATTGATTAGATAAATTGTTTCACTTCCTTGAGTGAGTCATCCAAAGTGACACGTCTACTAAGCCACAAACATGGGACTGAAAACCACTTGAAAATTGAACACTGCTACACCTCGCAGCCACCCTACTCTGATTCGTCACATCACTTTCTGCCGAGCCTACTGAATGTTTGCAAGCATTCTACAAACACAAAAGTGATCTAAGAGAGCACCCCACTCCCCTACTTAAAATCTGTCAATGACGGTCCACTGCTCTTCAGAGAAAGCCTCACCAGGCCTGAGCACAGCCCAACGGCCCGGCATCTTCATTCCCTGCACGGCCACGCCGCCTCACCCACCACGCAGCACAGTGCCGTGTCCAGGACTGGGATGCTGACTCCGTACAACACGGGGCTCGTCTCACTCGAACAATGATCACCCTCTTCAGTGGTCACCCTCTTCAATGCTGACTCTCAGAAAAATGTTTTCTCAGGATGAATCAATATGTTTTCCCTTACAACTTCCAGTCATTGATAATGAGCTCCCCCAAAAAGAGAGAAGACTTAATCCTCAGTCTCCTTATCTGTAAAGTGGGAATAGCAAGGAAATATGTAAGGTTTTCAGAGAAATAAAATTCATGTGAGTCTGAGGGACAATTCCCAACATACAGTAAGCACTCAATATGGGCTTACTTAGTATTAATAAGAATATGTTGCATTCCAGCAACCTTAAATCAATGTTTTATGGCTTTGTCCAACAGACTACTGACAAACATTTGGACGAACCCCTTTGAGCAGATCAGCACAAGTGTATTGGGAGAGGTAAGCGCTGCCTCCAGTTACAGCTCAAACTCTTACATGTTGTTTGAGCATTTAGTTGTCGTTATTGAATAAAGACAGGTGTTCTTTAGTCAAAGCTCCTGAAACATAAATCTTCAAAGATAGATACAAATTAGGTTTCAAGTACAACATTCTCACTAGAAATTATTTGAAAATGATAGTCTTAGCTCCTCTGTACATCAAAAGAGCATGTTCTTAATGTATCTGACTATATACACTGAGAGGATTGTTTAAAAGAAATTAAGATGAAGCCATCCTAAATAAGTTCTCAGTATCATCTGCACAAAGCCCCACCCAAGGGTCTCATTTCTCACTTCCACATAGGTGTTGAGGTAGTTTAACCTGGGTCTTGGTTTTTTATAACACAGGGGAGGGAAGAGTTGTGGATAGATTTATGTAGCAAATATAAACCTAGTGTATTTGATGTGTAGGAATCCTAGAAATAAACAAATTGATATATAGTCCCACCCTTAAGAAGCTCAGCCTTTCCATTTACAACAGCATTAAAAATAAAATGGGAGATACATTTAACAAAAATTTACAAGATTTGTACATTGAACAATTTGAAGTATCACTGAAAAAATTTTAGAAGATCTACATATATGGAAGACATCCCATGTTCATGGAATAGTAGACAATATTGTTAAAAATGTTAAGACTCCCCAAAGTGATCTACAAATTCAGTGGAATCGCTATCAAAATTCCAGCTGACTTCTTTGCAAAAATTGAAAAACTGATCCCAAAATTCATATGGAAGTGCAAGGGGCCCAGGACAGCCAAAGCAATCTTGAAGAAGCAGAGCAAAGTGGGAGGACTCACTTTAAATGTTACTACAAATCTATAGTACTGAAGTCATTATGGTACTGTCATAAGTTTGGATACATAAATCTATGAGACACAGTAAAAATTCCAGGGGGGAAACTTACATTTACAGTCAGTTTTCAACAAGGGCGCCAACAACACTCCATTGAAAGAATAGTCTATTCAACGAATGGTGCAGGGAAAGCTGGGTATCTGCAGGCAAAAGAATGAATTTAGAATCTGAAACCCCCTATTGTATATAACAAATAAAAATTAATTGGAAATGGATCACAGACAGAAACGTAAAATCTAAACCTATAAACTTTCTAAAAGAAGACATAGTATAAATCTTTGTGGTCCAAGGATAGGTTATGGTTTCCTAGATACAATACCAAGAGCAGAAGTGATAAAAAAAAAAAAACCAGATAAACTGGACTTCATCAAAATTAAAACCACTTGTTAAAAAAGACATCATCAAGAAAGTGAAATGAAAGGGGAAGTGGGTAGCTCAAGTGATAGAGTGCATGCTTGGCAAAAAATAAATAAATAAATAAAATAAATGAATAAATCTAATTACCTCCGCTATAAAGAAATTGTCTTAATGCTTAAAAAAAGTAAAGTGGAATGACAATCTGCAGAATAGTAGAAAAAAATTGCAAAGCATATATCTAATAAGAGACTAGTATCCAGGATATAAAACAAATGCTTACAACTGACCAATACAAAGAAAATCGACCCAATTTTTAAATTTACCAAGGAATTAAATAGATACACAAATGACCAATAAGCATATGAAAAGATGCTCAGCATCACTAGTCAAATCAAAATCAAAATGAGATCTCATTTTACACCCACTAGGATGGTTATAATCAAAACACGGACAATAACAAGTGTCGGTCAGGAGGCAGAGGAATGGGAACCCTCAATATGCAGCCATTGGAAAGGGGCAATGGTGCAGCTTCTTTGGAAAAGCCTGGTGTTTCCTCAAAAGTTTAGTGTTATCATATGGCTTAGCAATTCTACTCCTACATATAGGGTCATCCCTCAGTATCCTCGGGGGATTGGTTTCAGGAACCCACCACCCTGGATTCCATAATCCAAGGATGTTCGAGTCCCTTTACAACCAGCCATCTGGATCCATGAAGTAGAAACTACAGATATGGCGGGCCAACTGTACAGCCAACAGAATGAAAACATATTCTCACAAAAACTTGCACATCAATATTCATGGCAGTATCATTCAGAGTAGCCAAAGGTTACAAACAATGTCCATCCATCAATGAATGGGTAAAAAAATTATCAAAAATAGTCCCAAAAACTTTTGGTCATTGAATCTTTGACAAAGGAGGTGAGAACATACAATGGAGTAAAGACAGCCTCTTCAGAAAATGGTGTAGGGAAAACTGGACAGCTGCATGTAAATCAATGAAGTTAGACTACTCCCTCACAGCATACACAAAAATAAATTCAAAATGGCTTAAAGACTTAAACATGTAGACAAGACACTACAAACCTCTTAGAAGGAAACGTAGCAAAACATCTGACATGCATCTCAGCAATGTTCTCCTAGAGCAGTCTACTCAAGCAATAGAAATACAAGCAAAAATATACAAGTGGGTTCTAATTAAACTTACAAGCTTTTTCACAGCAAAGGAAACAGTAAGCAAAACAAAAAGACAACCTATGGAATGGGAGAAAATATTTACAATAAATGAGACTGTCAAGGGGTTAATTCCCAGAATATATAAACAGCTTTTACACTTCATAAGAAAGAAAAATAAACAGTTCAATCCAAAAATGGGCAGAAGTGCTAAAGAAACTTTTCTCCAATGAAAACATACAAATGGCCAATAGGCACATGAAAAAATGCTCAATATCATTATCAGAGAAATGCAAATCAAAACTACAACCAAGTATCACCTCACACCAGTCAGAATAGCCATCATTCAGAAGTTCACAAACAATAAATGCTGGAGAGGCTGTGGAGAAAATGGAACCGTCCTACACTGTGCTGGGAATGCAGTTTGGTGGAGCCATTGTGGAAAACTGTATGGAGATTCACCAAAAGACAAAAAATTGACTTCCCCTATGACCCAGCAATCCCACTCCTGGGCATATATCCAGAAGTAACCCTAATTCAAAAAGACACCTTCCCCCAAATGTTCACAGCAGCACTATTTACAATAGCCAAGACATGGAAACAACCTAAATGTCCACTGACAGATGACTGGATAAAGAGGTTGCAGTATATTTATACCATAGACTACTACTCAGGCATAAAAAATAATTAAATAATGCCATTTGCAGAAACATGAATGGACCTGGAGAATGTCATTCTAAGAGAAGTAAGCCAGAAAGAGAAAGAAAAATACCATATGAGATCGCTCATATGTGGAATCTTAAAAAAAAAACAAAAAACAAAGAAAGAGAAACTTATCTACAGAGCAGAAACAGACACAGAGACATAGAAACCAAACTATGGTTACCAGAGGGGAGATGGTGTGGGAAGGGATAACTTGCGAATTCAAGGTTTGCAGATACTGATTATGTATAGAATAAACAGCAAGTTTATACTGTATAGTACAGGGAAATATGTTTAATATCTTATAGTAACTTATGTTGAAAAAGAATATGAAAATGAATACATGTATATTCCTATATAACTGAAGTGTTGTGCTGTAAACAAGAAACTGATGCAACATTATAAACTGACTAGACTTCAATGAAACTATTTTTAAATAGACCAAAAACAAAAAAAAAAAGAAAGAAAAAATATTATTAAACCAAAAGAATATATTACTGTTTCAGGCTACAACATGGATGAACCTTAAAAAAAGTATGCTGAAATAAGCCAGACACAAAAGGACAAATACTGCCCTTTTAGGTGAAGTGTATCTAAGTGTTCATTGTACTACTCCTGTAAATTTTCCGGAAGTTTGAAGTCTATTAAATTAAAAATAAAGTGTATTATTCATTAAAAACATAAAACGATCCCTCACAGGAGGGCTTTAAATAATAAATGAAGAAATGCATGTAAATCTCCTGGAACAAAACTTTGCACGTCCACAGACAGTCACTGCTGTCACTGCCACTCAGAGGTTGGTACCAGCGCTGATGAGAGCTGCCTCCACTCGCTGCCCTGCAGACAGGTGTGAGGGCCTGGGTTCTGACAGGCAGGGTGACCTGGAACCTGAGTCAGACACAGCAATGCCCCAGACTCTGTGTTACCCAACTTTCTTATACAAGCTGCTACATGTAACGTAAACACGCTAGAGGGATGTATCTTACAACATAGGCAATACAGTCAATGTTTTACAATAACTATAAATGGAGCAACTATTGTACACCTGAAACATATCATATTGTAAATCAGCTATACCTTTAGAAAAAATTAAAAAATAATGTAAAAATGTTATAACTTTAATATCAGTCCAGTTTTTAGGTAACTACTAAACAGCTTAGAATGTATAAAAGCATTTAAGTGTGATGTTTATTTACATATTTATTTACTTTCAGCCTCCTGCTAAGAGAGAATTTAAACAATTTTTTAAACACAGCTTAACAACCATAACAACAAAAAGACAAAAGTGAGAGTGAAAAGAAAATGGAGATTCAATACTTAAATGAAACCAGGGGGAGGTAAAGTCATAAAAATGGATGCCATGAAGTCAGGGTAAGTGTTAAAGGCCGACTAGAAATTCAGCTGTAAGATTTTTGGCAGCTAAAGGAAAAAGAAAAAGATGAAGGGACGGGTGGTAGAGCTTAGTGTTAGAGCGTGTGTATAGCATACACAGGGTCTGGGTTCAAGCCCCAGGGCCTCCACTAACAGATAAATACACCTAATTACCTACCCCCCAAAAAGAGCCCCAAAGAAAATAAAAAGAGAAATTTGTTTCCTAAAAAACCTGATAATAAATTTAGATTAAATACTTAAAAAAAAAAAAGAAAAATAGAAACAAATGAGTGACACAAGCGATAATGCCCGTGAGATAAATCTGCGGTGGCAGCTGGCAGGTCCCCATGTCCCACGTGGGAAAATCTGAAACATCCTTCTCACCACCCAGAGTCATCCTCAGCCTACCCCACCCCTCCCCCTGTTAAATGCAGGAGCACAGCCAGGGCCGGGCCTTTGTTCTCTCTGTGTCATCACAGTGAGACAGGATGGAAGGGGGCAGAGCACAGCCATTCAAGGAAGGCCACAACAATTAACATCAAAATGGTGAAGGATTCAACCCCAATAGGCCTTGAGGCTCAGGATGAAGAGATTTAAGTTCTAGCAGATCTTGAGCTTCATTACACACCCATTGTAATAGTAACAAGGTGAATAACACACCCCCAGGCACCATGGCAGTCCCAAGGCTAGCCAAAAAAGGCCAAAGGTGGGAAATGGCCAACTCCCTGTGAATTCCAGCCCCTTGCCCTTAGGCTGGTCCTTCTACTTATTAGCATATGAAACCACCAAGCCCATGAATACAAGCAACACAGCACCGCCTAGGGGTCACACCTCTCTCTCCCGCTTCAGAGAAGGCCCACACTCGGTGGAGTGTGTACCTACTTTTAATCTGAGCATGAAACCCCCACACATCGTGGAATTTCTCTTGCCTTTCAATGAATCTCTCTGAATAAATCTACCTTTACTCAACAGTGGCTTGCGCTTGAATACTTTCCTGCATGAAGCCAAGTACCCACATCTGGCAGGGCACGTCCAAGGGGCTCAACCAAAGCCTGGGACACAGCCCTTCTCATGCCCCACTTATTTTTTCTTGTATCAACAGGACTGGGTTGTGAAGGGAGCTCTAAGGCCCCAGCTAAGGGACAGAAGCAGCCCCAAGGGCTCGAATTGGCGGGCAGCCTCTCCCCCAGCAGGGGCCCTGGGGTCTGCCCGGTTCTCTATGTTTCTTTGTTGTGCTGAATCCCCAGCCACAAAGCGTTCTCCCTAGGCCTGTCCCCACAAAACCCTTCTCTCCAAAATACAAGCACATCATGTCACAGTCCTCTTGTTCAACCAGGAAATGTTCAGCCCACTATTTCCCTCCCCAGTAAAGTACCTAACTGTCCTCCCTCCCATCCCACCACTTCTTTCTTTGTGACAACTCTGCACTCCCCACCCACCATCCTGAACGCAGGTGCCTTGCTGGCTGGGACCGAGATGTTTGCATCCTTTCACTTTCCCCTTTCTACATTAAAAAGCCTTTCCTGAGTCTCCCACCCATCTGATTCTGAACTTCACAAAGTGCTGAGTTTACGGTCACTATGTGCATACATCCCAGGTTTTGACTAGGTTTCCTTCACAAGATCCTCATTAAGGAGCTGCATCAAGAAGTTTAAAGAGGCTATTCTTACATCTGAGTGGAGGAGCCTGCATAAAATTTAAATGGCTTTGAATAGACTGTTAACCAGGGACAGAGAGGTCGAAGGTCCTAGTCAACAGTGTCATGAGGCAAAATGTTCTTCAAAGGCTCAGAGTGGCTTCTGAACACGGAGTCGGCAGGGAGGAGGTGACAGGCAGTGAGTGGAGTGTGTGACAGAGCTTACGCTCCCCCAGCTTGGGAAGAATTGAATTTTTTTCTAGTTTTCCAAACAATTCCTTACTACCTTTTTCTCCTACTGTCACATACCATTTCCTACGAATTAAGAAAATCAATATCAGTCATTTGGGCCAGTTGGGAGAAGCTACACGATGCCATTCACAGGGCTGGGGCATGACAGCCACACCAGTCTAGGTTGAAAGACCAGTGGGGGTATTTCCAAGGTGATCACGGGCATGCAGCAAACTCCCCAGCTTCAATGACCTCATCTCAAAGGTGGGGCCAATAAAACTACCAAGCAAAGTGCGTGATGATTATGGCCAACATCTGTTTACTAGGTAAGTGCCCATGACAGCTGCCGCTTAATGGGGAATGAGTATGACTAACGAGGCCCAGTCTACCTGGTCACACGTGCCCTGCCTTCCTGCCTTGGTGCAGCAGCAGAGCTTGTTTAGCTGAGATGAACGCCCCCAGAGCAGCCCCGACGGGTAAGCTCCCAGGGCTGCACTGCGAGGCCTGTTCCTTTCCTTTTCAGAGCTGATCACAGTTTGCAGTCATCTGTTTTTATGTTTATCCTTTTTGTAACTGCCTCCACCCCGGAGTTTTGCTCAAGCAGCACAGGGCCAGGTATGTCTTGCTCTCTGCTGGATATTCTGGGCTGGGAGACAGCCGAGCACACATCTGGCTCAGGTGCTGAAAGGAGAGGGCAGAAGGCCCAGGGGCCCATGCTGAACTGAGGCCCCTGCACCCAAAATTATGGTCTGACTTTGGGCAAATTACACAGTCTTCTTTACCCTGAGATTCCTCATCTGTCCATGAAAATAACTGCCCATGGCACACAGGTTTACCAAGATAAAAGGAAATCACCAAATTCACAACCTATTCAAGGGGCTACCAGTGCATCCTCAACAGACAAATGCTGCCTTTACGGCTCTGACACACGCGAAGCGGGACGTCCACACACAGTGAACGCTGCTAAGTGCCAGTGTGTTAAGTGCTTCATGTGTGCTATAATACTCTTTACAACTTACAACAATCCCAGGTAGAAACCAATATTATCATGCCCATTTCACAGATTCACCAACAGGTTAGGAGAGGTTACATTCTAGTCCAAGGCCCCATGGTGAGGAAATGGGGATTTAAACCTGAATCTGGGCCCAGGCCTGGGCTCCATCTCTCTCCCATCCACTTGACCACTTGCCTATGAAATCCACCTGTCCAATACACAAGTTTGCAGCTGGCCAGCTCTTGAATGCAATGTTTGCCACCGTTTCTCAATGTTCATTAATTACCATAATCTGTTCTCAGAAACCACTACAGAAAAGAAAGGTGGGCTTACGTCCCTGCCCACAAAGAAAAGGAATTCTGCCTTCTCCTGTAATGTGCAGAACACCTTCCCTACACCACCAAATCCTTTTGTATGCTTCCTCCATGTTTATGTTTGCACACGGCTTATTAAATTAGAAGGTACCTGAAGTAATTCCATCTCGGCTGCTTTCCAAGTTTGCAGATTATCCATAATCATTCTGTGACCGAAAATACTACAGTGTGAATGAAAATACTGCAACCATGTCAGTAAACAAAGAATGCCGAAACCAAGCCATCAGCAGCCACTGTCACACCCCAGCGAGGACAGGCCTGCAGCCCAGCCTCTCAGCCACTCATATTGGTGCTCTCTGAGCAGACTCAGAATAAGAAAGGACAGGATACTTGCCCTAGATAGCTAGGTGCTTGTTAAAGTATGAATTCAGTGAGTCCAAATGTTTGCTTCCTCCCATACATGGAAAAGCACTAAATACTTGAACTTGAGATACCTGGCTTTCTTTAGATAACAAGCAATCTTTTATTGTTCCAACTACCTGGTCTTTGTTGTAAAGCTCCTATATATCCTAGCTCTTCCCATACCTCTTGGGAGCAGTTCCTCAGAGTGATCTGAGAGGCTGTCATCCAGGCTCGAGTCCTCCCGCCAAATGAAACACAACTCTTAACTTTAGGCTGAACATTTATTTCAATCAAGTCCCAGAAGAGACACAACTCATCACTTCTTTAATGGAATACACTGGATCAGGAACCAAAAGAGTGTTTTAGTCCTGAAAAACTACTGGTTCCTCTTTCTTCCTGTCATTATACAGTCCCACCAGAACTCATTACTTTGCTGTCTGCTCATCTGGTAACCAAACTCAGAGAAGAGTCAACTCAGCAGACTGCCCTACTGGGGAGAACAGCCGGCAAAAGCACTGTGGGTTGCCTGCCCTCCCGCACGCTCTGCTGACCCCTAGTGTCCTCCGTGGAGACCAGGGCAACAGAGCTGTTCCCAACAGCTGCAAAGTCCCACACGTTAAGAAAATCATTTTATGTTATATGATATGTTACGTATATACCCATCTCTGAAAACAGCTTTGTCAGAAGCCCAAATCTTCAACATTAATCTGCAAAGGCAAATCCAGTCCCTAAGTGAAAACAAGTCTTAAGACGACGCTAAGGCCTCCAAAGTTCTCTCCACGACCATCAACCAAGCTGCCTGCAGGTCTGCAGCTGCAGGCGGCAACATGTCTGCTTTTAAAGCAAACCCATCCTGCCCTCGGGTGCTACAATGTCCCTCTACGACCTCCCATCTCAGGGTAAGAGCAGCCGCTGCAGAACCTCACAGGGCAGCACTGGCAGGACTGGATACAGAGGATCAGAGCTAAACTAAGCCTTCTGATGACACGAGCTTTTCACTGTGTCACTTTACAGATGAATATATATATAGAGAGAACTGGGGTGATCTTGCTCAAAGTCACACAGCTAATAAGTAGCAAAGTCTATAACTCTGCTCCTCCCTCCGGCATGACGCCCCAGCTGGGACGCCCACAGGGTTCTCTCGTGCCTGCCTGACCAGTCGTTTCCTGTCACACATAACCAACCACAGGGTCTGAACCTAGCCTGCCTTTTCAGCATCTTTTACCTCCAGTCTCTCAGGAACAAGGCTGCTCTGGCCACTGTATGACTTCCGGCTTCCCAAATCCTCCATGCTCAGGGTAGTCTTGCCTGTGCATCCAGCACCCTGCTGAGAGGCACTTCCTCCCCTGCAGGAGGAGGTTTCCAATCTCCGCAGGGACACCCCCTCAGGGAAGCCCTCTTCTCGCCCTCAGCATGACAGGTGTCCCAGGCCACATCCCGAGCTGCCCCATTAGGACTGCGGGTGCCCAGGTTTGCTAGTCAGACCAGCAGCCTCAGAGCCAGGCATTATGCCCGTGTCTCCCTGCAAACCTACTGCCTGCCTCACAGTCCCCAGCCAGCATGTCACCTGGAAGTCACAGCAAGTGCCCCACCCAATCCAGAAGTCTCTTCATTTGCCAGCACCACTGAAGACTGGTTTCCAACCTTTGGTCAGTTTTGCACAAAAAGGCACCTTCCACTGTGAACCGGGGGGGTTTTGCTTATGCTACCCACCCTTACTGGAAATGTCAAGGGAAACCAAAAAGCCTTTTCTCGACACTTTTTTGATGACACCCTCCCACCCACAATACTCAAATGTTCAAGAGAATTGGGTCCACGTGATTTTGTTTTCCTTACGCTAAGTGGCTCAAAACACTGCGGGATTCTTTCTCTTTTGAGGGTATTTGTACTAAGTTTATAGGCTTTAATCTGCTTTTGTCTCTCTCTTCAGTATCCCTCGTAGTTGCCACTTCTTACTCCCTTCAGCAGCCTCCCTCCCAACATCAAGTCTAGGAAATCAGCTGTGATGAGGGGCCCAGGGGCAGTCACAGAATATGCAACTAAGGAACAGAGAGGCGGCATAATTTGCCCAAGGTGATCAGCTGCAAACCCTAACAGAGTGTGTCACGTCCCTCTGTTTAACTCTTATGCTAAGCAAGTTAACTTTTTGTAGATTATAGTTATAAACAGATGAGGTATCAAAATATATACAAGGACACACATCAACTCTAAGATGTTGATTAACTCCACTATTTTGTTTCTATTTTATTTCTGTTAAAAAAATTAAGAACCTCTGCAGTCAATAAAGCAAAATGTTACTGGGTTTTAAATCCAGAATATGGAGGTGTTAAGTGTGTCATTGCTCATACTTATTTGTATGTTCACAAGACAAAATGATTTGAAAGTCTCTCTCCCCTCACCCTACTCACTACTGGCTCTCACCAGATCTCCCAGTCCACACATCTAACAGCCTTTCATTTTACCCACAGCTGAACTCATCAGATTTTCCCCAGAACTCCCTCTGCAGGTTTCCCTCATCACAGCACAGCAGGACTATCATTTACCTCATTAATCCACCCCGAAACCTGGGCCTTACTCCATTCTAACTTCACAGACAGCATTCATCCTTTCATTTTTACCATCGAAACATGTCTTCAATCTGTTCGCTTTTACCCACTGACCATCCCACACTCAAGTGGAAGCCACCAACACTGCACACCTGGACTCACGAGTCTCCCAAGTGGCCCTACAGCCGCTCTCCCCTACTTGAGACAAATGGGATTGGGTCACTCTCGTGCTTTTAGGACTCTTTCCAAACCCACTTTTCTTAGAAGAAACTCCAAGTTCTTCACCTGGTGAAGGTCTTTGCCATCAAACTGTCAGCTCAGGGAGGGCAGGACACGCCCTCTCCCCTTGGCCCCACCCTCTGGCAGAGCATCAGCATGGGACGACCTGCTGAGCTACACCAGCCTGTATTCTAAACCTGGTCTTGATTTCTTAGCAAACTGCTTCACTTATCCATACAAATCCAAGGTAGATTAGAAAGATTTTAGATGTTGAGCTAGACTATTGATTTGGGGATTTTGCACTAGCAACCTGCAAGTAAACGTTCTAATGATTCTGTCTTCTAAAAACCACACCCAGATTTAAGTAGTACTTGTGGAATATCTTCGGAGTAAAAGGGACTGTACTTTTACAGACTTTATATTTTATAACATGAACAACCCGCACAGGGTCACAAATGGAACTGCCTCACAAGTGACAGAAGACAGGTGAGAGGCATATAGCAACAGGTCACAAAGATGGTAAGAACAACGTTGATTCTCCAACCCCCGAAAAAATTCCTCAATGAACCGAAAACTCTGAATTTTGAAAGTAAAATACTATCATATAAAGAAATAAAATAAATAATCCTCTTCATCAGGGTTTCAAGATCTGACTCCAGAATTTTTAGCAGGCTATACTGAATCCTAGCACAGGAAAATCAGATAGACTAGTGGTGAGTAAGTTCCAGGGAAACGGCAGTAATTCCTCCACATGTAAAAGGACATACACTCACCTGTCAAGGTGAATGTAAACCGCATTCTGGAGAAATTCGGAAGCTCCCAGGCTCTGCTTCTGGATGGCAAGCACACGGACAGCTTCGAAGCATGCTTCTAACTGAGTCACCGTCATTCTTACACTGCAGGGGGAAACGGAGGCCCTCAGTCATGAGCTGAGATGTTCCTGTCGTGTCTCACAGCCCGTGCCTCGGGGACTCAGTGCCCTGCAGCAACCCGGCCCCAGGCGAGGACACACAGCATGGCCCACCCAAGCATGAGGTGCACTGTGCTTGAGAAAGCCCATCCCCAATGGGGGCAAGAGGTGCTGGTGGGGATGTGTGAACCTATAAATGCTCACAGAAATACACCTACATACAATGAAGTGATACAATTAAGAGTAGCAGGCTATTTAACAAAATTTCAATTGTCAGTGGAAATTTTACCATTCCTTTCCACTTGTCCCCTGCACTCTGAGACAGGCTTAGGCTCTCTCACACCTGCAGCTCTGATGCAATCGTTGTGAAGCCATTTTGCTTTGCTGCACGTGTCTTCGCTCCCCGTGTCGCTGTGACTGTCGTCTCTTAACAGAGTCAGATGTCTTCCTGGATCTCTCCCTGAGTTCCTTGCTCCTGCTTCTCAAATCCTAAGATAAAGGGCAAGTGAAGACACATGACTATAAAAGGCACTGTGGACTTGACTAAAGCCTTCAGTGACCCCTAGTTGAGTGCTGCCCACCCCTTACCTTCGATTCTCAAGGTTCTGCCCAGGGTGATATCCAGACAGGATAGCGTCCTGGGCCAATTAAATTGTGTGGCTTGGGCGCACGGACAGGTGCAGGAGCTGGTTCCAGAGCCGGGCACCACCCCACCTCTGCTCGTCTCTCTCCCGAAGCCCCGCTTCCAAGCCCCTAGGATCCCTAATCTTCTGTTCTTCTCTTCTACTTAATCCAAGCCCTTTTCCTCTTCCTTTATTCCTTACTTATCCCCAGCTGGAGTGATTTTTCAATCACAGTATCTGAAAAAATTTCCTGCAGCTGAAAAAGAGGTCTCCAGAGGTCAATGCCCATATGCTGGTTCTTGAAGAGAGCCCCAGGTTAGGGATACCCTCACCAACACTCACAGGGCATCAGACATGTTGCAGGGTCGACCACCCCCAACAAGAGTTTGCTGTGACCCCAAGGCACGCACAGCATCCCTGCTCACAAAAATGTAGTTGGCTCATTTATCCATTATTGAGAAGAAAAATTAAAAATTGTTCATGTTCCTTACTAAAATTATTTATGAGGTGGAAAAAGGGATTGTAATAGAAAAGAAAAAATTTGACTTCATGTTAGATGTGTTCCTTTGGCTTTAAACCTGTGCCCTGTTTTCTAGGCTCAGACATGCTAGCTCTGCATCTTTTGTAAAAGAAAGTTGCCTTTAGCCTGAAATATCCAGGAGGGCCTATTCTGCGGGCTCTGATCTTTAAGGATGTTAGCTCTTCTACACTTATGTAGAGATGGCAAGTTGCAAAATAGAGAATAACCTGTTTTTTTTTTTTTTTTGGAGGTTTTAAAGGGTCACCGTGATTTGACCCACATGGACAGCTGCAAGAACAAAGGATTCCAAGGAAATCAATTCGTACAGCAAGAAGTTTGCAACAACCAACCACACCCCCGCCCCTTTTTAGTAAAAAAGGAGACTGAATTCTGACTTGGGGAAGAGGGTTCTCCAGGATATCAGTATGCCATCTTCTGGGTCTGCCAGCTTTTCAAATAAAGTCACTATTCCTTGCTCTAACACCTCATCTCCCGATTTACTCGCCTGTCATTCAGGAAGCAGAACTAGCTTTGACGTGGTAACTAAATGACTTCATTGGAGGTAGTATGTCTCCACTGTTTCCTCATTTCCAATATGTCACAACCTATAAATTTTATATGCTGTTTAGCAACACAACCAAAAAACCTAACATAGGGAATTGATTCCATGGAAATAAAATTATTTCTACTCCTTCAAAACTTTTTTTCTTTTCTATTTTATTTGTTTTACTTATTGAAAAGAAAATAAAAGTCAAATCTATTTATTTCATGTATTTTTGTTATAGCTGCATATTTTAAATACTAAAAAGATATTTAAATTGCAATAAAAAATTGTTCATATATTTGTGTAAAGATATATAAACAATCAATGTGGATTAGGAAAGGTATGGATATTTACTAAAAATCCACTGCACATCCAGTCTTTTACAAGCATATCCTGGAATAAAAGCTCTATGTTCCAGGGGTCCACCACCCACATTCTCACTGCCGAGTTCCTTAGTAATCAACTACCAAGGCACCAACATAGAACCACATGATCAGTATTTTAGGTATAAATGAGGGAATTAGCTCATTCAATTCTATAAAAAAAAACCTTAAAATATTTACTGAACTTACTTACAGACAAAGAAAATTGGACACAAAGAAGTACAGTTTCTTCCCCAAGGTCACAAAGCTAATAACTGGTAAACGCAAGATTTGAACTCATCTGCCTGATTCTAAAAACTAGGTGGAAATCCCATTTGACTGTGGAGGGTCCAGCAGCACAGCCTATCACCATATCTTTGTTCAGATCTAGCCTTAGACAGCCTGAGACAGCACCCCATTCCTATGGAACTCGAGGGCAAGTGATATCAATAAGGAATTTATATTCAGTAGTTTCTTAGGCCTCATTTATATAAAGTGTCAGCAGGACAGCAGAAAAACTCTGGGAAATATGAGTGGATCCAGAGCTTTTTGCTGATTAGAAACTCAGTCTACCAGGACAGAGTGGCCTTCCCATGAGAGGCCACATGGACATAAACTAAAGGCAGGTGAGCAATGAAAACTAGCAAGACCCTGGAAATCAAGCAAGAAGGACCCCTGCCATCCCTTGCCCAGTTGCCTCTTCGCCCGCATGGACACGATGGCAGAAGACCCAGGTTCTTGTCCAAGTTACACCATCATGGATTCTCACCCATAAAAAGTTACGGCTCTATGCTCTTAAGTACTTTCCAACTCAAATATGATGAAACCAATATCTCAGCAGAATGTCTATATCTCCACTTCCTCTCTTCTATTAGGAGAATATTTCTATGGCAACAGAGCAGAAATCCAATTAAAAACACCATGCAAGAAGCCGGGAGAAAGTCTGCATAAGAGACTTTGTTCTCACGCTCAGTGAATGGAAACACAGAAAAAGTGTTCCTTCTCCCTCAGCAAGTGGGAGGTAGCCTGATTGTGTGTGTGTGTGCGCGTGTGTGTAAATCAAATACAATGAATTCTGGGATATTTACAGATTTTTTTATCTTACTGTCATTTCATGAGGATGAGACAACCTTTAAAGTAATTTGAATCTAGTGTTCTGAGAGAGTCTCAGGCTCTTATGGTGGAGGAGGGGAAAGGGGAAAGGAAAGGAGGAAAGAAGTAAATGAAGCAAAGGAGTACGAATACTGCTAGGGAAAGGCAAGACGTTAACTTTGTTCCTAATTACATCACACACAAATTATGGACTGGCTTTCCCCCATGTCTTGTCAAGCACTGAGTTGCAGAAGAAAGGTGACAGCCCATTTCTTACTGAGCTTGTGATTGTACGTGGCATCTTATAGACACAATTCATTTAACTTGATCAAACACTCTAGCAGCAGGCCGTAATTCTCCTGTTTTGAGAGACAAGAAAACAGGAGTTCAAAGAGGATGTATAACTTGACAAAAGTCAGAGGACCAGTAAACAAGAGAGGATGAATTCAAACTCAGGTCTGAATGCAGAGTCTGCTATTCCCACTCCCAGGGCTGGAAAATCCTTAACACACAGGCTCCCCAGCTCCCCTGCAGTGTTCCTGGCACCAAGGATTTCCCATAGCGATGGTCTCCAGTTCTCACAGACACAGCGCTCTGTGCAGCCAATGGCCTCCATCGGACCTTGATCATCTACCTGCCACGCCCAACATGCTTCACCATACAGGCAGGAAAGCTGGCTTTCAAGTGCAGACAAAGCCACCCTTGGTCTAACCTGGGCTCTTCTGCAGCTTCTCCAGCCTAAAGGCAGCCATGAAAGTGCTTAGAGTTTGTACATGAGCCACACTACCTCTCTCCATCTGTCTCCCCAAATATACTACTTAGCTATGACCATTTTGATAATCTTGGAAACAAATTTTTAAAAACAGAAAAGAAAGGATTCTGGAACAAGTAGTTTATACTTACAATTTTAAATGACAATTTACAAAGTGAGTATTTACAAACCGAATCTGCCTTCCTAGGTGTCAGTTTTAACAGTTACAAAATATAATAGCAAAAAATTCTCACTTACAGAATTAACAAAGACATCAACAATAATCTGGAATAAACTCAAAATTAAAGCCCATGTTCTACATGGAGAAAACTACTGGACTCTACTGAGGAGTAAAGTAAGAGGTGTGAATGTAGAGACATCAACATATTGCATGGAGGAAAGCAGTTTTGTAAAGATGTAAGTTCTCCTAAAGATAATTCAAAACTTACTAAAAAATCCCATGAAAACCCTTATCTGTTTTTTTTTAACTTGAACAATGTATTTTAGAATTCTTCAGGAATAATAAAGTCATAATACTAGCCAAGAAAATTTGGGGTGGAAGAAAAGAATCAAAAAAAATCACACTTTCAGTTATTAAATAAATTTTTACAATATGTAAGATATAGCACTGGAGTAAGAAAGTAAAATTGACAGAAATAAACCATGAGCTCAAAAAGAGACTCTAGTGTGCATAAGTATATTGTACAGGTGGGATTTCAAATCAAAGAGCAAAGTATGAATTCAATAATTGTCCTGGGACAATCAGAGAATCACCTGGAAAGAACAAATTCTATTCCTGTGCTAATGACCACAAGAAAAATTACAGATAGTGATGTAAATATTAAAATACTAATAACAACAAATGCAACTCTTTGCTCATATTAATTCAACTTCTCCTCACTATAACAAGTAGTATTATCATCTCCATCTTAGAGATTGAAAAACTTACAGAAGTGATTTATATCATTATAAGAAAGTGTTTCTAAGAATAATACCAAAGATAAAACCCAAAAGGAAGACATTTACAATCTTAAAAGTATTTTGGGCCACAACGAAAATAAAAAACCTACTGAACAAAATGAAAGGCAAGAAATGACAAGAAAAAGCTCTGTGATACATGTTGATGAAGACAAGGGGTTAATGTTCATAACTTACAAAGAGCTGTCACAAAGCAACAAGAAGCTCCCTCACTTAAATATGTGCAAAGGACAAAAGGGATCATTCACTTTTAAAAAGTCCGATGGCTAATGAGTGAAAAATGCTCAATAACTCACTGGTCATCAAATACAATCTAAAACAATGAAAAAGCACTTTTGCTCATCATATTGGCAAATATTTGTAAAAGATATTCTAGCTAGTGTCCATCTGTGAGAGAACAAACTGTGAGCGACATTTTGGAGGACGACATGTCAATGGATATGTAAACTCTGAAAAACGTGTGTACACACAGACTCAACTCAACTTCTAGGAATCATTTCATTTAGAAAAAAAATCAGTTCAAAAGATGTACTCATCAGAGCATTTACACAGCACTGTTTACAATGGTGGGATGAAAAGCTGAAGTGAAATCATATCCAGTGATAGAGAATTGGTTACATAAGTTATTCTACAGCTTTTCATTCCCCACTGGAGAAGCAATTTCTAGAGTCACTTGAAAGGAGCCTGTGATGAATGTAAATGTCACATCCAGGGACTAAATTTCCAGAAGCCTTAACTAAAGGAATACTCATACAAGATCACAGGTATGTTTATACAAGAGGGATGCCAGTCAAACATCCTTTCTGAAAGTGGAAAATGGAGAAAACTTAAGGGTCCAACATCAAGAAAATGATGCGGTAAATCACGGCGAGACGTGGGCTCGGAAGGGGCCGGCGATTCAGCATGCTCCAGGGCCTTGTCCACATCACTCTCCCACCAAAGGTGTCCTTGCACAAGAGACCACACCTGCACATCAGGAGACCCCTCCACTCTATCTGAAAGGACCTGGTGAGTCTGGAGTGGGAGGACGTCTATGATATACCCGTGAGTGAATAAAGCGAGCTGCAGAACACATATAGTATGGTCTTATTTTTCAATAAAGCATATATACACACACATATACATAGATTTCTCATATACGTGTATGTATGTAGGTATGTATGTATTTATGGGTATATATATATATGTCATAGGCATAAAGGTCATGAAATATATACACCACATTGTCAACAGCTTTTACACTCAGGAAATAAGGGGAAGGGAGTTAGGGGCCTTCCTGTACCACCACAGTTCTCTTTTCAGTATTTCAGTTAAGTATACTTGAATTTAAAAGTTTATTTAAGTCCGAAGTAAAATGGACGATGCCTCCACAAGACAGAATGCTACACTGGTCATTAAAAATCATGCCAGGGGAGATAGAATATTGCAGAAAAACATGTAATAAGCCGAATGGAAAATGGAGGTCTCCACACAGTAAACATGCACAGAGTGATCGCTGGTTTTTATGACAGAGGTGATACACACTGATGAAAAGAACAGAAAATAGAAGTTAAAGTGTTAATTACTGTCTCTGAGTAGTGGGACAAGGATACACTCTTTTGCCCCTTTTTTCAGACTTATTATATTAAATACACATTATTTTTCATCTGAAAAAAGCATTTTTAGATGTCTAGTACCATGCATTGGAGAAAATACATGAGTACTTACAGAAACAAATAACTAGGAGACACCGCAGCAGCGTCACACAATGTAGAATGGGCGATCCTGAATAACAACGCACAGTTACATAAGGACCCACAAAGTGAGAGCACCTGCTGTAACAGGGCATGGCCCCCTTCTATTTGTCAGTTGTATCTTCAGGGCTGAGGCAGTTCTGAGCACGGCCAGTGTCAGTGCTGGTGTCTGGATGGATGCCACTGGAGGTGAGGGCACCTGCAAGCCGAGAGGAAGAACAGAAATCATCCTCTGCCTTTTCTGTCTTGTTTCTTTGTTACTGTAAAAGAGAGGCGTAAATAAGATAAACTAAATCTTCCCTGCTGAAATTTAAGTAATGAAACCTTTTTTAAAGTCTTCAGAGCTTATATTCTGCCTATAACTGTCTTTAAAACAAAGCATCATATTTATTAAATGTTAATTAACTCAATTAACTCCCTGTTGAAACCTATGAAAGAACATGAAATGCACTACGTGAAAGCACCACGCCTGCAGTGACTACCTCAGCTGTCTTGACGGCAGTGCAGTCAGCCCCCACCATCCCGTGGCCCTGAGCTCCTGATGCTGCTAAGAGAGCACGCTGCCGCCTCAGATGGAGAGGAACTGTGAAAGCATTTTCTGAAGTCAACAGCACTGACAAAACATAACTGACAAATCCCAGGCTTCTTGGAGGATGTCATTTTCGGTTTCTGGCCAACACCAGTCAATGAGAAGAACCACCCCATTCCGAGCCATGGGACACACGTGGGAAGAAATTTTGGAGAAATTTCCATGTATAGAATGTAACCAACTATACATATAACTCTGAAAAAGGAAAAGATGAAATTCTCTGATTTTGGAAGACACTCAAAATATTCTCCTAAGCCTTAGTAGCTGGAAAGGCTGGGCTTCTCCTCAGCCACTTATTTATTTCACAGCCAGTGAGCATCTCCCACAAACCCTGTTTCCCTGTGTCTGCTGGGAGCCCCAGGCACACTCTTGCTGTCGATCTTATAAGTCACAGGGCAGACGCGTGTCTCTCATGCCTGCCACCCTCACACAGGCTCGCCTCCTAGCCTCACTGTTTGAACTTGGCCCCATTTTCTCACCTGTTTATTTGGCATCTGTTCTTCTGTAAGCTGCCTGAAATGCTTTTTGGAACAAGTCAGAAGAATGAGTGGGTAGAGAAATGGACAGTTGGACAGGTGAGAGGTGGGCAGACAGACAGAGAGACTCCAAGAAAAGGGGAACAAAGAAAATTTCCTGTGCAGAGCCCTCTTCTAGTCAGGGAAGAAAACCGCCACGGAGACGTGTGAAGAGGCAGGTGGCTTAGGGCTGTTTCCTGGATTCCATGAAATGTCCCACCAAGAGAGAGGGTAGAACTATAAATAATAAAAGAAAAAAGCATGCATGCTTGAAAAATATATCTACAATATGTACTTCATAAGAATAGATTCAAATCAGCAGGGCCCAATTACACAATCCTTGGGTATTTACAGAAGTGAGAATCCCATCTCCAAACCACAAGGCATCCCTTAGAAGCACTGAGAGTCTTCACGGGGCGGTCATAAAGCCGTCACCGCAAAAGCTATGCTCTCCTGCACTTACGAGGAACGAGCAGCTGTGCTAGGGCTGCCCACGTGCGTCACTTACACCCCCCAGCAACTCTACGGGGGGGACGCCTAGCGAGCCCCATCTCTGGAGGACAGAAAACTAGTCCGAGAGACGCTAAGCTGGCCTACCAGTTCTCCATCTCACAGGGCTGGTCATTCCAGAGCAGGACTCGAACTCGGACCCACGTTTGTAATCACGGTTCTACCGTGGTTTGTGTGCTTATTTTGTGTATAATACATTTGTTTCTGGCATGAAATGACATTTAATAAATGATCGGTTGTCTTGTCTATTTCATTAGCTCACAATCTTTATATTTTTGAATTGTACTCTTTTCCCCTGGAGAAAGGAACGGAAAGAGCAGCGGTCAGAATGAGCTGGGGCTCCATTCTTTATCTGTTACCTCATCTCATCCAAGTCCGCAACCAGGGAGAAGGATCAAATGTCCTCCTCATCTTTAAAAGAGAGTTCTCCAGTGATGGTGACTTACTCAATTCCAAAACTAAGTCTGTGGGAAGGGCACATTCAGCAACCAGAGCAGTATCATGTGTAGGAAGGTGAAAAGAGCTCAGGGGGTCAGCCTGATTTAATTTCAATAGATAAAAGAATACCACACACTAAAAATACTAGCATGCAATGGATTGGATCTTTCTTGACATCTAGCTAGTTTCCACAGCCCACATGTAACATTATCTTGAACTAGTGAAAGGAAGAGTCCACAGATAGGGAAAATCAATGCCACAGGCAGGCTGAAACCCAGGCTGGAGGAAAGGAAGGGAAAGGGCATAGTTAAGAAAAGGGGAAAGTCTGGGAAAAAGATATCATCACAAGGACTCTCAAGCATCATTCAGCAATCATAAAATCATTCATTCAAGAAAGAGTTACTTAGGTCCTATTTTGTGCAAGATTTTACAGAGGGCAAAGAAAGACAGCAGCGCCCATTGTAGCAGCAAGTGTTGGGGCTATAATACAGTTCTGATTCCGGTACCTTGCACACTTTTACACAGTATAAAGGGAAAAAATAAAGAAAAATAATACTATGTAAACTCTACACATTGTTGAAAAAAAATTAAAGAAGACCTAAATACCTGGACAGACAAACCACGCACATTCGTGGATCAGATGACAGCGCTCTTGGAATGTCAGAGCTAGACAGAGCGATCTATATATTCAACGTGGTCTCGATCACAATCCCAGTGGGCTCCTCTGCAGTAACTGACTAGCTGCTGCTACAATTCATATGGGAATTCGAGGGTCTCAGTAACCAAAACGTACTTGAAAAAGAAGAACAACGTGAGAGGACTTGTAATTCTCAATTTCAAACCTTACAACTGTATCTTCAGGTGAGATTAGAGGCCATTTTAAGTTATTACTGTGTTTATCCTTATTTTCTAAATTCTCTACAACGAATATACCTGTTAGAATAAGAAAAGTAAAAAGTAAGATTTTTTAAAACATGCACACCGATTCATTCATTGGGAAAAAAATTATTTTAACTATAAAGAGATAAACAAATATCTAGTGAAAAAAGACTACCTAAAAAAAGGGTGCATTTACATTTTTCATAAATTGAAAACTGAAAAGCACAAACACATCAAGTTTCTAGGGAGACCGATGCAAAATATTAATAGTTATTTTCAAAAATTCTAATTGAACAATGAAAACTCAAGAAAGGGAAAATCGTGATTGACAGCCAACTGCAAACACATGGAGAGCAAAGGCCTAGAAATCACAGTTCCTTTAAATCTGTAACTAACTCAATAGGAGAGGAAATTCCTCCCTGAGGGGACAGTGGAATCCCATGCATAAGACAGGATACATAGTACAAACTGCAGTAGTATTGGGAGTGAATTTCTTAGAAGAATTCTAAAGTTACAACATTGCTGAAAAACTATAAAAACACTGACAGACAGATTAAAACACACAGTCATATATATTATATAGAAACATATGAAGTCTGCTCCCATGTTGCATAGAAATACAAACATATTTGTGCCTTTATAGGCACTGATTACTTTATCTCAGATAGAATATTTCAACTAAAACAAAAAATCAATAATACACACCTCTTGTCAAATCTACTTGATAAGTTACTTTGCTATGTAACCATAATGTGTCTAAGATAGATCTAAAATTAGTGAAAAAGATCTTTGTATGGTTTCTTGAACTCTTCTCAAAATTCCAAGCTTAATTTTAAAATAGATCTGAGCAGTATTTCTATATTATCTTTTCCCTTGTGAAATGAACAACATAGTCTGTTGTCAAATTTCTGTACTTACAATAATTCACGAGCACCGTATCCTCACAAAACTGCTGGACAGCAAGGCGCTATCAAGACACTGTGACCAAACAAATGAAACACAAGGAAGACAGTGACCCTATTCTGGAGGGCTTATAGTCTGTGTCAACACCGGGTTTTTATTTGATTGGTTTGATTGGGTAGCAAGATGAAATCAATCAAGTACTTTCTTCTTTGAGCATTCTGTAAGTCATGACTCTTTTCAGTGTCATGAGCAGGAAAGGGTTAAGCATGACTTTATTAGGTCAAATAGCAACAATCATCACCGGAGAGTGAGTAATAAAGAAGTTAACTGATAGCAATGCTTCTGCCTACATGAGACCTAAAATAAATCTACACTGATATCCGAAAGGAAAATGAGGAGATGAGGTCCCCAAAGAGAAAACAAACTAACAAGAAATCAAAAACGGAAACACTTTTTCATTAACGATTCCAGGAAGGAGTGGAGCATGTTGGTGAAAAGCACAGATGTTGGGGACAAACATGAGGGTCTGAACTCCCACAGCACTGGGTAGCTGTGACACTGATATGTCAGTGAAATTTTCTGCATCTCAGTCTCCTATCCATAGACTGGGGACAACAACCGCACCCATCTCCTAGAACGGTCCTACGAATTAAGTTATTTTATATATAAAATTTTAAATAAAATACTTCAGATTTTAAATAATACCCCCAAAGCACAAGGAACAAAGAAAACAGAGATAAATTGGTGTTCATCAAAATTTAAAACTTTGCTTCAAAGGGCACCATCCAGAAAGTGAAAAACCAATACACAGGAGAAAAATTTTTCAAATCATTTATCTGATTAGGAATTTGTATCTCCAAATGAAAAAAAAAAAAAACAACCCTACAACTCAACAATAAAAAGGCAACTCAATTAAAAGGTGAATAAAGGATCTGAAAAGGTATTTTTCAAGGAAAATATACAAATGGCCAATAAGCACAATGAAACGATGTTCAATATCATTAGCTCTAAGGGAAATCAAATCAAAACCACTAGAAGAAACCGCTTCACACCCACAACAATAGGTTATAATAAAAAAAAAAAAAATAACAAGCACTAATGAGGACACAGAGGAAGCGGAGCTCGCAGCAGTTGCTGGTGAGGACGTAACACAGCGTGGCCACTTTGGTAAACAGCCTGGCAGGTCCTCAGGGAGTTGAACATTTGGTTTCTGAATGACCCAGCAATTCTGCTGTCTGGGCACACACGTAAGAGAACTGAAAACAAATGTCCACATAAAAACTCCTAAAGGAATGTTCGCGGCGACACTACTCATCACAGCCAAAAAGCAGAAACAACCCAAATGCCTATCACCTGATGAATGGGTAAACAGTGGGGCCCAGCCATACAGTGGAATATTATTCAGCAATAGCAAAGCATAGAATACTGACCCAGGCCACAACGTGGACAAACATTGAAAACGTTACTCAGTGTGAAAGAAGTCAGTCACAATAGACGGTTCCACTTACATGAAGTGACTCGATTTAAATGAAATGTCCAGTACAGGCAAATCCACAGAGAGAGAAGAGTGGCTCATTGGGGCTGGGGGAGGATGGGGAAGATGGGAATATCTGCTTATGCATACGGGGCTTCCTGTTGGGGGGAAGAAAATGTTCTAAGATTGAATGGGATGCACAATTCTGGGCATAGAGTAAAAACCGCTGTACATTTTAATGGGTGAATTGTATTAAAATTGTTAAGAAAAAAAGCACCTCGGGCCAGTACCTTCCCATAGTAAATGCAAATTGCTAAATTTTATTACAGGAAGAAGAAACTGCCCTCAGCATGAAAGCAGGAGATCAGCAAATGTGAGTTAACCGAAATTGGACAAGAGCATTTCACTTGAAACAGTTGCTGAGTGTACACGAAATATTCAGAAATAGGAAAATTGTTTCACATCACGAAGAAGCATTCTGCTTCAAATGCAGATCAAGGATTCGGCAAGCCCAGCTGCTAGAAATGACCAGAGAAGAAACCTGGTCTGTAAAACAAGCACCAGAGCCAGCAAGGAAGTGGTGATGAGGAAAGCAGGCGGCCGAAAATCTGGAACAGTTTGCTACAAATAATTTCTCTACTGAAAATTCAAAAATAAAATGAAAGTGATGTAATGCTCTGTTGACCTCACGTGAATGGGCTTCCTTCGGTTCTCGACTGTTCTGTAACCCCGATTGAGAGACTCAGGAGAATCAGCATGGCTCCTGGGAGTCCCCAAATGACTGCCCACCAGCACGCTGACCACCATCACATCTGCCAGGGTGGAATTGCAGAGAAGAGACCAACTTCTGAAAGGAAATGTTGACAAGGGAAGAAAAGGCTGCAGTCAGTCCTGGGACAGAGGCCCTCTGAGCAGAGGCCAGAAGGCTTCAGGTGAACTGCAGTGGCTCTGAGGCAAGAGGGGACCACGGGTCAGCATATCTCAATTCTCTCCTCTCTCTCCCTCGGGTAGGAGAGATAAAGCCTGCATACTTCTCACCTGGAACTGTGGCATCTGGCTGGCAGAAGTCTTACCAGCACGGAATGATTATTCAAGACTCTGTGTAAAAAGTCAAGAAATCGAGAGGGAGTAGGGAGCCAACTCCACGAGCCTCTCAAATGCTCCCATATTTATTGTGTATAATCAAAGGAAAAATTCATCAACAGTTGTGAGATAGTAAGGAGGAACTTCGGGAAAGACGGGATGAGGCAGAGATTGTAAAATCCACAATGAGTACAAAGGATTAGTGTATCTTTAGGGAAGTCATGGGGTGAGGGGAACAAGATACATTTTTAGATATGTGAATTACAAAGCAGACCACCAGACCAGCCAGGTCCTTGTTTTGGGGATAATAGACTATCTAACAGCACACAAGCCCAGTGTTTATTGCTGAGGGCCACGGTCCTTGCTTTGCAACCAGCAGAGTGCTATCTAAAACCTCAACTATGCAAGCAAAGCATTGTCTCTGCTTTTTAAGGCAAGGAGACTGGTGTGAGGATGCACAGGCACTTGCTTGCAAAGCAGTTTCTAAGCATATTTTTTTCTTATCAAAGTTCACAGCCGGCTGAGGTGTGCTACAGTTTGTTAAACCAATCATGGGCTTTCACATGGAACCATTATAGAGGACACCCTAGGATGACAAATCCTGCCTCTGGGTCTTTTCCTGCCATCTTCAGCCACTCTAGCAGGGTCTAGGCACATCCGTGAATAACGATCCTCCAGAACCACCCACACTCTTAAATCCTGGTGCTTGAAACTTAATTTTAGCTCTACACAACTTACCGTAGAAAAGTTTCAGAAATAAAAGATATGATATCCCTTTTATATCTCATCATATTACTGATTTTTCTGATTGCCCTAAGCTGCTTCTACTTGGTAAAGCACATAATTCTACAGGTGAACTCAGTAATTTCCATTGGGCATATCTATCCATTTTGGGCTCGCTAACTACTATTGGTCAAATATCGATACACTTAATTGATTTATTTGTTTATCAATTTCAGCCGGGAGGAGAGGGAGTGTCACTCTTTTCCTCAGCCCACCCTCAACACTTTTCTCATCAACTCAGGACTCCTGAAAACAAAACAAAGTATTTGTTTCCCTTCTACTCTTTCCACAAACACAACAGGAAACATCAGCCTGGAGAAAGAATTCAACACAAATATTAAAACAAAAATCTACAAACCTGAAGCAACTCCATCTCCGAATCATGATACACAATGAAATGAGAGTAAGTGTGTCAGGCACAAAGCAGGCGTGAGCCTGACCACCTCATTTCTATTCTTCAAAGGAAGGAAGGTTTTTGTATTTTTTTATCATTCTTTGTCATTGTTTCTGATTATGCCAAAAAATAGTTTATGAAATAATTAAGCACTGCAATAACAGATTTTTATTGTATCAAGTATAGATGGCATTCAGAGGGGATAGGAAAACCCAGCTCTGTAAAAAATGCAAAATTTCTTCCCCTGTTAAGAACACATATACAAAATGCAACAGAGAATTCAAATTCTTGTGGAGAGGAGCAAAAGCCACAGAACAAAAGCAAAGTCATTACAATGAGTCAATTCAAAATTCACTGGACAAACATGCTCAATGCATTCAAAGAATTTTAAAGGCACACTGCAAACCATTAACTTAATGATCTACAGGCTAGAGGAAGCATTTCCCTCTTTAAAAGACAACAGAAATCAATAGGGTGCCCCAACAAACAAGGACCAAAGATCAATCAGGTTTTTAACGGTTCTCAAAAATCAGCATGTTCTAAACATCAAAACCCAGAAATTTTAAACATTTATTCAAACCAAAATGAAACAAGCATTTCAAAAAAAAAAAAACAAAAAAAACAAAGAAACTAAGCACACAGATCATGTACATAGATTAATAAGCATGTCTTGTACCGCTGGAAGAAAGAACAGGCTATAGCCTTTTACTTGAAAAATAAAACTACTTTTAAAGATAACTGCTAAAACACATTTCACCATTCATGTTGCCTTCAAAAATCTGAGGCAATTGTATCTGATCAGAAAAGCAATTCTGGGTAATAGTATGTTACAATTCAGCGCCAGTTTGCTTTAGAATAAAAAAGAAAAGCTACTGTTCCTCAAATCCTGCACAGAGTGTGAAGTGCCTCCCGGCCTCTTTCTCCTCCCGTTTTCTAAGCTCATGCACCCCAACCCTTCTGAAACAAGTATGACAACCTCTTATTCCCAATATGCCAAATGACAAAAGAATATCAATTTATTTGTGTAAATATATGCCTACACCTTGAACTTGAGGAGAAAGGTATCAGAAGTCTATATGGAACTTATTTCTACCTTCCTGAAATCACACACACAAACGTTCACACAGACACAGACACATACCCCCTGGATTACTGGACACTTCACAAGCTTAGGATTTCCAACTTCTAGAAGATAACTTTGTAGTTAGTTTAAAATACAATTCTGTCAGCTTTTGAAAGCCTTGATCATCTGCTAAACCATCCAAATATCAAAGAGACCCAATTAGCCTTCTCTGTAGAATGTAATTTCCATTGATGGCAAAACAGACCCTAAGAAGTACTGGATCAAAGACTCGTGTTTATCACTACCTATGATCGTTTTTAAGCACATTAACAGATTCAGAAATGTATGTCTCAACAACATTTATTCTTATTGAAATAGCATACGTGTTCAATTGTCTATACAGAGACTAGGTCCCATGATGGTGTTTAAGATCTATTTTGTGTATTGCAATATTTATTTTCAAGTGCAGACAAGGAGGGTGTGTATTACTCAGTTGTAGAGCACCTACTTAGCATGCACAATGTCCTGGCTTCAATCCCCAGTACCTCCAAAAAAATAAATAAAAATAAGTGCATATTTAAAAATAAGAATAAAGTTATAAAAAAATACAGACTAAAAACCACTGCAATCTAGCTGCTACAATTATACTAAAAAAACAAGGGTTTCTATCAAACACTGACTATATGCCAATCACAGAGACAATCACAAATCACACCTGACAACCATCACGTGTGATTCTCAGCAAACCTACTAAGTAGACACGGATGAGCAACCCGGCACTGCGGATGAGGAGACGGATCTCGGAGGAGCCGTGGACGCTGACCGTCCTGCTCCCCGCGACACCACGTCAGCCCAGGGCAAGCGCTGACAGAGCTGCTCTGAGGGGACACCCAGCTGCATGGAGCCTTGGGGCACTGGGGAGTCCCAGAAAACACTAAAAATTGTTCAGTGAAAAACCACCTCAAATATATTACATTGTGCCACATCCTTTAAACAGGGAACATGACTGAGACTTTTTGATGCCTCCGTGTCCTTTCGGCCATCATCAATTATTTGCCCACTCAGCGCGACCAGTGATGAACTGGACCCCATATGAAGTGCACTCAGATGGCAGAGCTTTTAAAGCTGTTTTATGAAGTTTGTAAGACTCTGTCTATGCCTCACACAGGCGGTCATCCGTCACTTCTCACCGGTGTGGACGTACCACCTGAAATCACTCCTTTCTCCTTTTTAAAATCCCTCATCTAAACCAGACTTTTCAACAGCAAAGCAGCAGCTCAACCACAGACAGTGGACAGCTTCTCACCAAATGGACACGAACAGCCCATCGGACTACCTGGAAGCCCTTTTCTTCTATTAAACCCACTTCCGGGTACTTCATTATTTTCTGATTGGTGGACTTGGCCACCGAGTGGCCAACTCATAGAGCTCCCAGCCTCATATCCGGGGGTGGGAGAGGACCCTGCTGTTTGGAGAAATCAGTGAGGAAGGCGGACATACTCCAGCCAGGTCTGCACGGGTAGAAGTGCGACAGTGTGCTCAGAAATTATACCGTTAGCATCCCTGGGCTCCCATGGACTGGTTTCACATTAACCAAACTCATGACACACTGATGCAAGAAAACCAGAAACTTATTAATGTAACAGAAGAAGTGAAACTATAAACCGGGCTGAAATATCAGAGTTCAACCATGAGTACATTTTCTCCTCCACAGCCCAATCACAGGCAGGAAGTCACATGGCAACCATGGACAGAAGCAAAGCAGGAAGGGTTTCGAGATTAACTCAATGGACTAAATTTCTGTTATACGAACAGATCTACTGCCTAGAAAATAATTAACGCTAATCACAGTGCACACTTCGTGGACAGTGGCCGAGACATGACAGTGAGCACCTGTGTAACTCTCCTTTCCCTGTCCTTTCTGGGCTAAGTGATGCAAAGTGGTACAAAGATTCAGGGATGCAGATACCTCTAAACACCCAAAGCCCATTTCTGGGAGCCTCAAAACCAGACAGCCAGGGTTTAAATACCAGCTCTGCCACTTACTAGCTCTGTGACCTTTGCCAACTTACCCTCTCCGTGCCGAAATTTCCACACTGTAAAACTGGGATAACAATCAAACCTTCCTTACTCGCTTGTTGAGAAGATTGAAGGATTCATTTCTGTAAAACTCTCAGAAAAGAATGTAGCACATTTTTGGTGTTCAACAAATGTCAACTTAATATAAAAGTGATTTACAAGTCTCCCTTCTAATAATATTAGGTGTTTCCTGGCTAGTATAAGTCCCAAAGAAAATCCTTATTTCTCCTTTTATAAACTCTTGGGGAGCACCCTCCTATTCCATCCCACCACCTGTTTAAACTAGGGAGGGGATGCCTCCTCCCCACTCCTCTGGGCCATGGAGAGTGCTTCTCCCTTCATACCCCTGGCCGCTGGATCACAGCTAGCCCTCGTCACACTAACAGGGTGAGGTGTGAGTCCGGGGAGACAAGCAGGGAATGTGAAAGCCTACCTTTCCCTCCAGTGTTGGTCACCATTGGGAAGCACCTGGGATCCTCAGCTCCATGTCAGGACAGCCCTGTGCATGAAGGGGCAGGTCCTCTCAAGGGAAGGCTCGCTGTGGCCCAGAGCTACCTGGGACAGGGTGAGTCTCTAATTCTGGGACACAGTATCATGACACACATTTTCCCACAGCCCTGAAGTTCATGGAGAACGTGGCTTCATCAGTAACAAAGAAGACATTTATCGCCTGCCTACTCTTTTGTGTCATCTCTCAGTTGGCTGCTGGAGACAACATGCATATAAGTATTGGATCCCCATAGGCCCCAACATATATGAAGTAACAAAAAATTCTGTGGCTTAACGTTGGTTCAGGGTGACTGTGTAACAGTTCTGACTCTGCTGATGCTTAATTATGGGTATAGGAACTATGGAACCTCCTCAAATATCTTTCATCATAAAACCAGCTTTTCTTGTTTTCCTATTTCTTAGTAATTGCCAAAGACTATAAAATGATGGCTTCACACCAAACAACAGCTAAAGATTATGAGCCCTCTTGACATACCCACTGTGGTAAACACTTTACAAAATTTCTAATTCTCACTATTCTACAAAGCAGATACCAACGTCCCAATCTCACAGACGAGGGAAAAACTCAGAACGAACTGACTCAGGCTCACATGGCTCAGTGGCAGCGCGTGCATGCAAACCCAAGTCAAAAAACTACACCCCTTCCTATATGTACCAAATCTCCTACCACCAATTAACACACAGCAGCGGGGTCAATACTCAGGGAACCCAGCACACTTTTCAGATTTAAGGTGCTCCAGAGGCCGCTACTAGCTGTTTTATAAATTCCCGGCTCACTGGTTTCTAACACTGGAAGAAAAGTCCGATTTTGCCATTGTTTACACAGCAAGTCTGAGATGTTCACAGCGAGATGACAGAATAAAATTAAAATATAAGCATAACAATTTTTCAAGGTAGACAGACATAATGGACATTCTGCTATTCTGAAGCATCAAGCAAAGAAATCAAAACAAAATAACGTTGTTTAAGCCTTCTTTAACAAACAGGAATATTAAGACGGTAAGAAGGTGCAACAAGCGCCACCTATGGCTAAAAAGACCTTCCAGGTTGCCAGGAAGCATGCAACACAAAAATTGCCTGTAGGATCAGAAACGAGAATCAGATAACTAAAAGCTTCTGTAGCACATACTGCACTTTGCTTCGGGGGAAGCGAGGGTAACTCAGTATTTAATCTGATATTGCTAATACTCCTGAATATAAACAAAAGACACAGGCTCATGGAAACTCATCTTAGAAGAGGAAAGAATCCAGTCCAGCCACTTCATTTTACAGGAGGGGAGACTGAGACATGGGATCTGTCCTCCTTGCAATCGGCAGCAAATCTCTCCTAGGCCTCATGTCTTGCACTGTGGCAAAAACGAACAGATCTGTACTAGGCCTATATTCATAAAAGTCGTGTCTGTATTTTTCCGAAAGTAGGTTACCTACGTATCTTGCAACATACTTCTCAAAATCCAGGAAATCATACGTTTGTTGAAATACAAAAACATTTATTTACATAATAAAACAGCATGAGCTTTATTCTCTCTATTAAAAAAGTTACATGTCAAATCAATGTTTTGATATTTTAAACCTGTTAACAGTGCAGGAAAAAAGATCAAAATTTTCTTTAATCACAAAAGAGAGAAGCTTATTCCCTGAAAATGATCAATGTGGATGTCAGAATCCAACGAATTTAAATGTCTGAGTGGATGGTTACACGGCAACATGACATCTGAGTTCTAACAATACACATTCTGTGTAAATAATATTCAAGGTCGTCTGCTTAAGGCAATTTAACTAGTCCCTGTCTCACTACAATGATACAGATTTCATTAAAACTTCATAGTGCACTAAAAAATAAATGAATCCTTGTTACTTTAAGCCATATTCATATATATCATATATATACATATTAAATATGCATCAGTAATAAGCCACCCTCTTTAGTATTCAGAGTCGACCCTTCTAAAATATCTGTCATTGTGACAGCACATTTTTACTAAGCACCTCTTGGGTTCTTTGTATACAAGGCTAGTAACTCTCACAGTCAGACAAGTTAAACGATATTACTCAAATTTCACAAATGAGGAAATGTACTTAAGTCATGAAAACAACTTATATATACATCATCAGGAAAGAAAAGAATAAAGATTTTCTTAAAATATTCACTGACAATCTTTTCTTCCATATTAAGACTACATAAAACCAATTCAGTCTTTGTAAGTATTTCTGTCAATAAGGGCCACTAGAGAAAAACAATAACATCATCAGAAGTGGTTGGACTTTCAAAGCCCCCTTCTCATTTGCAAAATATTTATTTTTAATGTTTTGTTTTTAGTGCTTACAGAGCACTAAAATACATAAAAATTAACTTTTTATGCCACTACCTGAGAATTAAACATCTGTGAAAATGTACAATTTTAATTTATGCCACTGTGTCTCACATTCTCACTGGTGTCTCCCCTTTGAAGGCCTCATCAGGCTGAGATCACTAAAATCGGCCATTTATTGAGTCACAGGAGTTCGGGTAACCACTCAACGGGAGGCTGATTAGAGGAGCAATTAAGAACGCATCCTGTGCAGCCTGGGTTCCAGCACCGAGCTAGCCACCGCCAGCTGCGTGTGATTTGGGACAAGCTGCTCCATCTCTCAATCCCTCAGCTGCAAAAAAGGAGACACTGATACCTACCGTCAAACACCTGCTATGAAGTAAAACATGAGGAAAGTATTTTAGCCTTAGGGAGATGTCCACTCAGAGCGAGTTTGGTCATTATGATGATGAGGATGTCTGTTAATAAATTGAGCTAGACCAAAAAGGAGAAATCACCTTAAAGTAGAAACGTTTTAAGCCAATGAACATTTCCTTTTGGATGCATTGCAGAATATTCTATTCATTTTTTTAATAAACCATGTTTTGTCCATTAATAATAGATTTACAGGTTCATGGACAAGTCTCCAGAAAAAGAATTAGAGGCCTCTAACCTCTGAATACTAAGAAAGTAAATTTTAAAAAAAATCAGGGGGGAGATTATACCTCATTTGGGAGAGTATGTGCTTAGCGTGCATGAGGCCCTCAGTTCAGTCCCCACTAACTCAATTTAAAAACTTTTTTTTTTAAGAAATGGAGAATTAAAGCAAAAAGATGGAGGAATACAGAAATTTTTTAGAGACTCATCTCAGATTTAAGATGGGGAAAAAACCATCCATTTCTCAGAGGAAATCTTGAGAACTATGTAAAGTGAATCTGAGATATCTAGTCTTCTTACATTATTCATGAATTCATATTACAAAGTCTTAAAACTGCCTGATAACACACAGTTGTGACTCTGATCATAACAGCTGCCAACACGGATCTAGCTCCGGCTAGGAATGCTCTGTTCTGACATCTCTGCCCCTGAGGCCTCACCAGGCTGAGAGCACTAAATTCAGTCATTCATGAGCATCTCGTGTAAGTCCTCCCTTTGTGCTCCTCACTCTCCACTCACCAGCCCCTCTGAGGGAAACACTGTTATCATCATCTCCACCCGCAGATAAGGCCACTGAGGCACAGAGACTAAACCTGCTCCAGGTCATATTGGCATTAAAGGACGTCTGTATTTCTGCTGTTTTGCTTTTGACAAAGGAATCTGAGATATCAATTCAAGGGAGACTCTTAAATAATAAAATATGTCAGGTCTTCACCTCAAAGAGCACATACTATAAATTCCTGATGTAGGATGAGGCTGCCGCCACAAACTGACTCAGCTTGAAATTAATATCCAAGATGAAGCAGCGGATACACGTAAATATTCACGATTGTCAACTCCGCTCACGGGTCTGGGCCCTTCACTGACTGAACGGGGGTGAATACTCCACCCGTGTCAGGGAGGGAAGCGCGGCTTTTCCAGGTCTCCCCAGGGCTTCACGGGCTATTTCCCCCAACAGAGTGTCCTCAACAATTAAAAAGCTCTCAAGATTTTTACACCATGCAAAACTGAAATACATTTCTGCCGATGGAGCACTTTCTCAGGCTTAAACTTATTTTGCCTGCACTCAGCAGGGGGGGTAAAAGAAACAAGACTCTGCAAAGTCTCTGATTCTCACCACTCACACTAGTAGAAAGGCCACTGCACAAGATGTCTCTTCAGAGTGCAGGGTGAGAAGAAAATAAAGCCACCCCCAACCACAGGCACTCACAGGGACAGAGCTCAGCAATCTTCTGCACACTCACGGTTGTGCAGCCCTCATCACCATCTATTTCCAGAACACTTCATCACCCCAAAAGAATCCCCCTTTCACTAGCAGTCACTCCCTAACCCCCCTCCACCTAGCCCTTTGCAACCATCACCTGCTCTCCGCCTCTGCATGTGCCTATTCTGGGCATTTCAGATCACTGAAGTCAACAATATGTGGCCGTGTGTGTCTGCTTCCTTTCACTTAACATGCTGTTGTCAAGGCTCGTCCATGTTGAAGTGGTATCAGCATCTCTTTTTTTTTTGAAAACGTTAAAGTTTATTAGAGGGCTGTAAGTACTATCAAAAAGAGTAGAGTGGAGCATAAGTGATTGTGTTTCAAAGGGAAAAGGGCGGGTTGAGCAGTCAGAGTGGACTTCCCAGAAGAGGTGGCCTTTTTCATTTTCCTCTTTTTCTTTTTTATTCACTCTTACTTCTGAATAATGTTTCACTAAATGGAGATTCTACATTCTGTTCATCCATTCAGCAGCTATGTATGGAAGAGGTCCAGAAGGATGAGTGTAAGAGGCGACTTGCAGGGATGGCATTTAAACAAAGGGCAAGATGTGCTTTCAAAAAAAAAGCCAACAAACAGAGGTGCAAGGAAATTCAGTGCGTTTCTGAGCAAAGTGCATGCTTCCTTCAGCAGGACAACCGTGCAGGGCTGTGGCGGATATTGGCAGGGATCACTGCGTGGGAGTCACCTGAGAAGACTCCCCACTGCACGCAGCTCAGCCAATTCTCCTCCCTCATCCTGTATTGTTAGAGCCATGTTTCTAGGTTTCTCTTATTTCAAGTAATAGCACTTTAACTACATTTCTGTTCATCTGCATCAGACCACTTTACCTCCAAGGCACAGAAAATTATTCACTAACCGGAGCAGCTCCAGGACATAACCGTGATGGATTAGGGAGTCCTGCAGCATCCCAGCCTGCATGCACAAACCCCACATGTGCCCTGGTGATGTCCGGAAAATTAAACGCATGGAAATATCTCACTGCTGGTACATGACATCTGCCTTCAAATTGCCCCAAACTCATGCTGGCAAAGCACTAGTCAGCCCTCTCACTACAAAAGAAAAAAAAAATGCTAAGAAGGCAAATTTAGGCTCTTCCATTGAAAACCAGCAACCATCAATGCCAGTATCTGAGCTGGAATGCTCCTGACTTCTAAAACCACTGCGCCGTTACTTTTCAAATGTGGAAGTCATATATGTATTCCACGTAGATGATATTACAGTAGGATTTTTCTTTTCAAAATTTCCAGTTGCAACATTAGCACAAGAAAGTTTATGTTTCAGCTTTAAAAAAATCAATTATCTTCCACTTTCTTAATTTTGAACCTATTATTATTTTATAAATGGAGCTATGCTGCATAATATAAACAAACTGTTTGAATTCTGCAAACAAGACCTTTATGACCTCACTATTTCAGAGCAAACTTTAATGATGTTTTGAGAGGTGGGGCCTGGGGTGCTCACTAACAGCTCTTTAAAAACTGAAAACGATGTGCTATTAAGTAATGCAAAGGCTCTAACTCCACATTAGCTCAGAAACCAAAGAAACTACACCAAAGCCTTAATTTATCATTTTTAAATTTTGCTATTCTTTGGAATATTAAATTTCTTTAAAGATATGATTTTTTTTTTGAGAAAGACAACAGCTGTATTAAGTTTCTTCTCACCAAGAAAGCAATCTTTATCAAGAAAAATACCCCATGGAAATCGAAATGACGGGAGATTTGTAGCTAAGTGAACATGCAGATCTGAACAGAAATCTAAATCCTATCAGATCTCACTCGAACGAACTCAACAAAGTCCTGGGCTACCCTGGAACTTAGCTCTTCTGTTCCAAAAGTTGGCTGAGCTAAGATCATCACACAAGGCAGGGAAGGAGAGAAGAGGAAAGTCCACCTGGCAGCCTCCATCTCTTTTCTTCCAGCCAAAAGTCGCCTCTCAGGCGACCCCGTTAATAAGCCCTCCCCATAAGGAAATCCGGCATCCACAATGCCCCTGCCGTCCCCAAGCAGCCCTGACGCCCCTCTCCCAGCCTGTGAATGGTCTTGTAGTGGCCCCCCCAGTTGGTGGCACCCTCCCCCTCTTCCCCGCTACACACACACACACACACAAACACACAGAGCAACGGCAGCCTTCCCAAATAACAAAGTTGATTACATCACCCCACTTCAAACCCTTCAGAGTCTCCCTGGTGGAATTCTAGCCCCGCCCCCGACACTGATCACCCAGCCTCACCCCAGTTCCCAGGTCCCCAGTGACCTCAGGGACCCCCTGTACTGCTCCTAATTCCCACTTGCTTCCAGGCTCATTTTGATTGTTTCCCAAGGAAGACTTCCCTCCCTCCAACCTCCGCAACTTGTTCCTCTATTCCTAGAACATTCTAGGCTAAGTCAACTTCTGACACTGCTAAGCTCACCAGAAGCCAATACATTTTGCTTACTAATGTGGGTCCACCCACTCTCCACTAGACACACAGAAGTGCGCGTGTTATGAATAAATGAATGACGGGGTGGGTCTCAAAGGGACAGACAGACCTGCTCTCGCCCTTCCCGACCCTTCTGTCTGTAGAATATCAGAAGCAAAACCAGAAGTACCTTTCCTGATGGTCACTTCCTGCTGACACCCTTCACTGACTCCAGTGTCTGTTCAAATAAAACCCAACGTCTTCCAAAGCCATTCACCCCAGGCTCTCTCCAGGGTCCTCCCAAGCAGGGGAACACTCCACCCTGGACCACACAGGACACTCTCCCCAGGTCCCCACACCACAAGCCTCCAGGCCTCTGCCCGGGCTGCACCTGCCACCTGAGCCACACTCTTGACTCCTTCTCCTGGCTGACACTTACTCTGTCCTCACGATTGAATGTAGAGCCCATTTCTTCCAGGAAGTCCTCTCTGATAATGTCTTTTAGGTCTTGGCAGGGCTCCATCTATAGCAACAGTACATGGTGACCAACTGGGTGTTTGCCCACTCCTTTGAAACCACGAACTCTTGGGGGCCACGTGGGAAGGAGTGAGAGATTACAAGAGGGGTGGGGGAAGCAAAATCAAAAATCACAACCCAAGTCCCAAATTCAAGGATTCTTTCTCAGAAAAAAGTATAAACTATTTCACACGTGTGCAATTTGGCTACTATTTTTGTGGCTTGTGGACAGCAAGAGCTTGGTGTTCTAGTCCAAAACCCGGGTTACATGCAAAGAAATGTATATATTCATATCCAAAGGAAACCAGAGCTGTTCAACAACAGTTTGCAGTTAGAATAGAAAGGAACTTTGATAAAGGCAATCTCTCTCTCCCTCTTCTTTCTTTTCTGGCATCATATAATTTTAGAAGTATTTGCGTGACTAAGAGATGGCTACAGCCCGTGATTCTGCACTGGAGTGTTTGGGGCTGAGGAAGCCCACATTACATTCACTGCGTAAATGCAATCACACCAACACACTGATAGGTGCCGTGGTGGTGGAGCTGATGTTTCAAAGCAGGCAACCTTACTCTGTAAGACAACTCTAAATAGAAAGTAAGAATTGCAATGTTCTGTACTGAATTTCATTCGATATATGGGTCATTAACTGATAGAATATCTTCACTAATGTAACCCAAAAGTAAATTGTCAACGTCGATTTTCTTCATCTGACCGTTTTATGCTAACTTTGGATATCAAACCCTCACTCCATATGGAAAGCTCAGGCCTACGCTGCAGCAGTTACATCCCGTGGAAGAAAGCCGATCAAGGGAGAACTGGAGAGTTTCCCTTCAGAAGCTGTTAAGTCTGGTTTTGTACCTGTACGTCATTTGAAACCACGTCATCATCAAGCAGTAAGACCTTACCTCTGTGGGGCGAAAAGCACTGCGGTGCTTCTGAACCATCAAAGAACACTGAGCTTTGTGAAACTGTCCTGAGGCACTTAACTCGTATTTTTTGTGAAAGGCTCCAAAACTGACCCAATTCACCAATCCAGGTACAACAGAGAGGTACCGGAATTAGTAGAGAGAACATGCCTTTGAAGTCTGACAAGGCCCTGCTTGAATCCTGCTACAGCATTGACTAGCCGCTAAACGGACCAATTCCTTAACCCCTCTGAGAAGTCTTCCCAATCCGCAAAAGGGAGCTGCCATCGCCCACCTGGGAGGCATGGATGAGAATGCAACACGCAAGTAGGGCTGCCGACTGGTACCTGACACGGGGCCTGACTAGCTTCCCTCCGCTGCCCTTCTCCCCCTTTAAACTTGCACTGTTCCCCCTGGTAAGGATCAAACCCCTGGAAAAGACTGCCCGAATCTTCTGTGAATCCCTGAATACATGCATTACCCTTAGGAGGCCAGAAAAACAACTGCCTCCTCCCCAGTCACTATCAATGTTCTTAAGAGTCTGGGTATTTTTAACTCTATCTTTCAGGGAGACTATTCCAGAACTTTGCACGCACCATTCTCCAGGTTGGCTCCCCTCCCAGTGCCCATCTCTTCTCACCTCAGATCCTCTGTCTGATTGCCTTCTGTTCATTGGAAAGCGAGTCCAGTAGGGTGGCGACTCCCAAGGACGCCCTCCCTCCCTCACAGGTGAGTGTGACTACTTCCTCCCCACTCCAACTCCAGCTTCTTAGAAGTCTACCCTCCCGGACCCTGCAGAATCTGCATCTTCCCAAGACACACACGTTGTCAAGACCCTCCTTTCAGATTTCTTCCAGGCTGGCCCTGCCCAACCCCCGGCCCCTTAAGGATAAATGGCATTAGTCTGAAAATCGCAAATGCCGCAGACTGACACACCAAAGCTGCATGGTCTGGGCTTTCCTCCAACCAAGGCACAGCCCTGCCCCACCTCAGCCTCAGTCTGCAGCTCTCAAGATGATCTAATTCACATGCGCGGCTGTGAACACCAGCTAAGAATGACGACTCCCAACGTGTATCTCTAGTCCGGCTCCTTCACCTGAGCCCCATGGCCATAGACTCGAGTGCCTCTTTGAAGTCCTAACTTGGATGACAAATGGCATCTTAAAAATGCCTCATGTCCGCCATTTACTCTGGAATTCGATTCCTGGCAGGTACCTCCCAGACACCCCATTTTAGTAACAGCCCCAGAACCCACCTATGTGTTTGAGGTCACATTCAATTTCCACTGTTCCCTCCCCCAAACCCTGCCCTGGAATCAGTCCTGTTTATATCCGTCGCTAAGCCCAACTCAAGTCTGGTTCTGCAGGGACCATGGCCGGAACCCCACAAGCTCACAGCATGGTGCACTGAGTCACAGTCCTCCAAAGGGTGCTCCCTGGAGGGGGAGGCATCTCCTGCCACTGGTCACCTCAGAAGGCACTGTGTTCTCAGAAAGGAGGCCCAGGAGAGGGGACTCAACGTTCTACCATGGTCTGAGTTTTGAAGGGCCCGAGGTGTGGGGGAACTCCTAATTAGCGGACAAACTTGCCAGTAAGCAGACGAGGATGGAGGAACCCAGGCAAGGCTGTTCTCACTCCGACCCCTGGGCTCTCGGGAGCCACGGGAAAGGCCTGTGTCCAGGGCATAGCCCGGCCATCACAGATCCCAGCCTGCATTTGCCAACCCGGACAGACTAGACTCCTTCTACTTGCGACATTTACTTCTGATCTGTTCCCCACCCACAATGTGATGGACTCCTTCAGATATTCTCTCCTGTCTGAAGCGAGACAAATTCAGTGAAAAATGAAGTGTCCACATTTGGACCAGAGCATGAAAGGAGAAACAAGGCCTCATGTTCAGCATGATGGTGGTGGCCAAACACTTTCACCGGGTGAGATGAACCATGGTGGGCGTGAGAATCCAAGGTCCTAGGTCGGCCAAAGCATCTTCCTTCACAGTTGACTGGGGTGTTGGAGACTCACTACCACAAACTAACGACAAGGCCGACAGTGGTTGACGTCAGCTGCAACAGACACGGAGTCAGCTATTTACTGCCAACATGGGTTAAAAGTAAAGGCCGGTGCAGGGAGGCCTGCACGGCTGCTGAGGCAAACCACAGACCCGGCTCTGAATGCCCACTGACTGGAGCAGGGTGGAAGCTACGGTCCCCTTTAGCAGTCCCTATGTCCACCAGATCCAGGTGAGCCAGCTACTTAGGAGAAGGGCATGTTGTCCTGATACTCAGATATACCAGCCTCGTAAAGGGAACAGAAGAGTGGCATGGATTTTAGACCCACTTCTGCCTCTTTATGAAGGCAAAGTAAAGTAAATGGCAAGGGAAGTAAAATGCAAAAAAAAAAAAAAATTAAATAACAAAACGGTGACTGCTTCCTCCAACAGCTGCTCACCCCTGAGCCTGCCACTTCCTCACCAGTGACCACCGGCCAGGCAGCGCCGTCACGTGCGTCACACAGCGACAGCCAGGAACCGAGTGCCAAGCACGTTTGTGTAAAAGAAGGAATGGAGCAAGATGCTTCAGAATTTGACTTTACAAGTTTAAATACTCCATGAAAAACATCCCTCAGCAGCCGCCTAAATGAATTCGCATCTCACTTCTTCAAAACAATCAAACAAATTTAATAAGGGCGCATTTGTCACCAAATATAAGGAGGACCAAACTGGTTCCTTAAAGCAAGGATTTTAAGAGGTATCAAACACCAGTGGGTGTTGTGCCAAAAAAAATTAGAAAATAAAAAGATGACAAGGATAATACATGGATCAAGGCAGCTGTTAAGTTTTTGCTTTTTAAAGCGATGGAGACAGCACGGAGGGTGATCTAGCTATTTCCAATACAGGGTGTGCACAGCCCACATTTTCAGACGCAACAACATGCTCACAGGGCAGTACAAGAGAAAAAGGAATAAAGAAAAAGGAAAAGAGGAACAAGAGAAAATTAGAAACACACAAGAACCAAAATGACTTTGACAGCACGTACAAGAATATACGTGAGTGTGTGAGGCCAGGGACGCGGGGCTGGTGAGACCCACCCTCACCTCCTGCTCCAGGGAGAGCAGGGGCCTGAGGGGAGCGGCGCTGCCGGGGGACCCCAACGTGGTCAGCGCCCCTAACCAAATCTCCACATACATGGGTCTAGGCAGGTCTTAAGCTACAAATTGTGGTCACATTTCAGGCTGGACAGTTTTACGCACTTCCACCAAGAGTAGCAGGAGAGAATTAGGCTCTGTTCCTGCACCAAAGCATTGTTTAAAAAATTAATGTCTGCAGAATAGTAAAAGCAACAATGGAGTAAAAGTGACTGGAGGAGAACGTGTTTGACCCGAGCTCACTGGCTGCGTTATCTCACTGACGTTAAGATGCTGGCTGAGGCCTTACGGTACCAAAACAGACAGACGCACCAGGAGGGAGGTTTAATGCGCTGCTATATTTTGATGCCGAGAGCCATGCCTGGTACACGAGGTTCTGGGTAAACAATGGTGACTGTGTCAACCACTATGGTCTAAGCACATATCCAGCTACTCCTCCAAATCCCAAGGACAGACTTCAAAAGGCAAAAACAAGCAGGAATTCTCTGGTGGGTCCACAGACTCAGAGCCAAGCAGTTGCTGAGCAAAAATGTCACCAGTGCCTCCTGTGACAAAAGAGGAGGCACTGGCATGGGGGCTGGGGCAGGGCTCCAGGCTTCCACTGCTCACCCACCAGTCTGTCCAGGGGGAGAAGGTGGTCCCTGCTTACGTTGCACCGATGCACCTACCTTGACTGACGCCTGGTGGATCAGCAGGAGGTGACATGTGAGGTGAACGGAGCCAGCCTCGGTGTAGCACGGTGCTGGCAGCTGTGCCCTCAGCAGTGCCCAGGCTCCTAAACCTGACACCTTATCTCCAAGGAGCAGATGGGGAGCGCGGGCATGTAGATCACAGGGCCCTGTGAGGACAAGAACAGATCATGGCCACGACATGCCTTGCCCCTTCCTTAAGCATGTCCCGGAGGAACAGAAAATTCATCCAGAGCCCGCTAGGCACCTCACGCAGGTGGGACTCGGGTCCTCTTGCCTATCACTCACAGGGCTGTTCTGGATATTCTTTTTATCAATTCTCTGGCATCTTCTCCTCCAACTTACCAACAACCAGAAAGTAGAATCTGATCTTAGTTAAGTTCAAGAATCACAGAGCACCGCCTCCACAGCGGGCCCGGCAGCACGTGCCAGGTCGTCCGACCATCACCTGTGGGACCGCCATGAGCCCTCTCCAGACTCAAGGACCAAGGCCGTAGGCCGGGGGTACACAGATTCCCTCACTCTCCCCAGCAAAGGGGGACCACCTCCCGGCAAAGGCACCTCACCCTCTTCTGCCCGAGGGACAGCACAATAGATACATGGGGAAACAGAGCAGAAGTTGGGGGGTTAGGCAGCCCAGAAGAGCTCGTCTGTAATTCCGAGGCAAAGTGGGGCCGTTGACTTAATCACAGGGACAAAGTGAGGATGAACATTTCTCTGCTCTTTCCCATACTCCGTGATACGCCTTTCCCTGCATAAGCAGTTCATTCGGAGGTCCCTGGCGGTGTTTCTGATGTCCTAACATGGTATACTGCCTGTCGGGCAGGAAGAGAGGGCCTGAGCCGAACAGGTGCTGAGCCTGGGAGGCAGGAGACACTGGCTCCAAGCCAGCTCAACCAGCGTCTCGTTCTGCCTCTCGGGATTCAGCATCTCATCTATAAGCAAAGGGATGAGACTGTCCCAGGAAACGCTGCCCAATAGAAATGAAATGAGAGCCATGTAAAGAAAGTTTCCCAGTTGCCACATTTAAAATGGTAAACAAAGAAACAAACCAACAAACAAAAAACAAGTACTAGAAACTGATTTTAAGAACATATCTTATATAATCTACTGTATGTAAAATACTATCATTTTGACATGTAATCAATAGAGGAAGCAACAAGATAGTTTATATGCTTTTAGTAGACAAGCCTCAGCGTCTCATGTGCATTTGAACTACAGCACATCTCAGCTCAGACCAGCCTCCTCCCCAGTGCTCCTAGCATCAGTGGCTGTGGCTACTCTATTGAACAGCAACTCCAGGGGTCCCACCAGGGTCCTGGCTGAAAAGCAGGAGTAAGTGCTCTAACACTATCACTAAAAGAATCTCTCTGAAACAAAGGTGGATTCACTTTTAGATGTCTGTAAAACGGCGGGCTGCACCTCCCTCCCCCCTTGGATACAAGACAGTCCGATTCCGTGCTGATCCCTTTCTGGATGGAGAGAAGAAACCCGGCACACAGCCAGGGTGGACTGGCCTCCAGGTAAACTTACCTGCTGTCTGTGTCCAGTCCCATGAATTCCTCCTTCTCAAACGGCATGCAGAGGATTGGGATCTTGTCCCCAGACTTGTCAGGGGCCCCATCCAGCCACTTGGACTTGAGCAAGATGAAGAGCGACTCAGTGAATTCCTCGATCCTCTTCTCCATCACCCTGCAGTCCTCGTAGATTGAAGGCCACGTCGGTGCGCGGCTGCTTGGCTTACCTCCCCATGCAGCACAAAGACAAAGAGCTGAGAGTCATTAAGCGTGATGCCATACAGCTCCTCTGCACGTGGAGCTTCTCGAAGGCCTTGGCCGAGAGGCAGTCGGTAATGGTGACAAGGCCCAGAAACATGCGGTGGGTCTGGAAGACGCTCCATCCATTCTTGGGCGCATAGTGGTACCTGTAGTGCGTACAGAGTGCGCCCTGGGAGCTGCACGGGCTGATTTGGCTCACCAAGGAGATTCGCTTATAGATGCAAAAGAAATTCTCCTCTGAGATGATCCCCACTGGTTTGACCACCACGGGAAGAGTCTCATAGTCCTCAGCACACTGCACGTAGTCAGGGATGCTCCTGTAGCAGGCCCTGCCGAGAGGGGAGAGGAGATTGAGGTAAATATTGTACTGTGGGCTGCGGGTGCCTCTGGGTTGCGGTGACCTGTTGTGTACCAGCCAGAAGGCAGGGGAAGCCCAAGCAAATCCAGGGGTACATTTTGTCCTTCAGAGCCTGCACATGGCTACCGTAGCTCGGATCAGTTTACCCAGCTTTTGGTCTAGGCTTCCTGCCCCTGCAGAGAAGGGTCATTTCTTGTTTTCTGTTTCAAAGCACTTAGCAAGGCCCTGATGCAAAGTCATTGCTCAAAAATGCGGAATAAAGAAATGAAAAAAGGAACTGCTTTCCGCAACCCCCTTCAGCAGAATATAAAGAAAAGGACAACAGTAGGAGCAAAAGATCTGGATTTCAATTCCAATTTATTTGAACCCCTAAGCTGCAGAATAATGGATAAGAAAACTTGCCTTGGGGAGGAGGGTACAGTTCAGTGGTAGAGGACATGCTTATCATGTACGAGGTCCCAGTACCTCATTTTAATAAATGAAACAAATAAATAAACCTAATTACTCTCCTCAAAAAATAGTTTTTAATTCAAAATTCAAAAAACACCTTGCAATTGACACAACATTGTAAACTTGACTACACTTCAATTAAAAAAAAAAAATTCTTGCCTTACAAGAATATATATGGATTACGGAAGTTTGCAAATGTAAAATGCCTAGGGTACCACCTGCATAAAAAGGGGTGACTACAAATTTACTATCCCTCCTTTATGAGCTATATTTCCTTCGGGGGAGTAATAACCTCTCAGAGCTAATTTTCTCAGATTTAAAAAAAAGTAAATATTACCTGATTCTCAGTACTGCTGAAGAATCAGATAACCCTATGAAAGCATCTGACCCACAGAGGTTACTCAATAAATGTTTGTTGAATGAGTGAATAAACAATCAAAATGAATGCTGCTCCCTGCCAGACCATCATAATGGTACTGCTTGGAAATCACAAGCCCACGTTCCACCCGTCTCTACACTAACCATGTGGGTGACCTGGGCAGGCGTGTGTGCTTCTCTAAGCCCCAGTTTAATCGTGAATAGAAATGATGGCAATAACACAAACCTCAAATTGTTAGTGAGTCAGTAATGAATCGTACCCCAACTTTGCAAGATGGAACCATTAAGGAAAACTGGGAAAAGGGTCCATAGGCCCTCTCCATATTATCTCTTACAACTACATGGGAATCTACATTATATCTCAAAATAAAACTTCTACTTTTTTAAAGAAGCTATTGAGGTTAAATGTGCTCACTGTCTCAAAAAAGGAACACACAGAAGAAATAGGTCAATGCCCAGCACATGAGATACACTCAGTTAACATTCCCACTGAACCCACTGGTCCCTCCAACTTCAGAGCAAGAGGATGGGTCCTCGTGGCAAGAGGCCACTGCACCTGAAGCTAACAAAGCTAATGGTGCTCACTTCCAAGAGCCCCTGTCACCACACTTGTTCTAATTTTCTATTTGTAATATTTTTCCTTTTTATTAAGTAGAAACTCCCAATTGCATAGCCTTCACCTGACTAGACATCAAGATGGCAGCCCTTTAAAACCTGACCACAGAGATCAGGATGGCAGCCCTTCTTGGTGAAACAATAAAATGAAAAGCCATTTCCACAAGACCTCTGTGTAAATCTACTAGGGAACTTCATCCTGGACTGAGGAAGAGGACTGGGGAGGAGGGGCCAATCTGGGGCATAGAGAACTATGGGCCACCTGTCCCACGATGGACTTTAGACTCAACCATCACCCTCCAGGAAATTTAAAATACACAGCGACATAGTGCGATGGGCAAGATTTTTTTTGTTTTAAATCCCTGAATCCCTTGCAGGTCTTGTTTCTACTGAGACACAAATAGATTATGTGTATAATGTTTCACAAAAGCCTTAAAATATTATCACCCCAACTTGACACATTAAGAAACTGAGGTAGAGAGGTTTGTCATATTGTGCAAGATTAAAGAGAGGCCACGACAGACACCATATTTAAATCCAAGCCCCTGCTCCAGTGCTCACACTAGAAAGTGTGACATACTGCCCCTTTTCCGCCCTCTCCCTGCAATAAATTTCTGAAGAGTATTTTCTGTGCCACCTGGAATCACAATCACATCAATTTTCCACAAAGAGCTATGTCACTCCTTGCAGGAAGTAACAAAATCTAAAGTGTTGGGATGGGAGGAGAGATTTGCATTTTCTGTTTCTCAAAGGAAACATGGCTTTAAAAGAAACTGAAAAGCACTTATCTAGTCTAAGCCCTCATTGTGCAGAGAAAGAAACGGAGGGTCAGAAGAGATGAGGAAAGGGCCTTATTAACAAATATTGCCTCAGCACAGCACCAAGCCAGCCCTGGGCACTACTGGGGGAGGATCTGGGAGGCCCAGGAGAATGAGTGTTAGAAAACGCAAAGAGAAGAAGCATACAAGGCCCTGTCCCTACACCACCATACCATGAAATTCCACCAAATTACCCAGTATGGGGGCAGCCAATAATAAGGTGGGGTAAACAGGTTACAGAAACTTGGAAGTCTCAACCATAGTGGAAATTCCAACATTTACTATTTTTTTTTCCCCAGTTCAAGCATCAACTCAGTGGGCACTCTGTACCAGGGACTACACTAGGCCTGGAGTTCTCCCAAATACAGATCTCTATTACCACGTGTGCAAACCACATAAAGGCCACCAGAAGAAAAGCGCTCACAGATAACATGGAATTACTGAAACTGAAAGCAGCCAAAGAGCATATATTACTAGGAAAAACGGTGCTGCTACAAATGGACTCATGGACATAGAAAGCAAACTGTGCTTAGCAGGCAGGAAAGGGGAGATTAACAGATACACGTTAATAAATATAAAATAAATGACAAGGACCTACTATATAGCACAGGGAACTATATTCAATTTCTTGTAATGAGTTCTACTAAAAACAATCTAAAACATATGTATATACATATGCATATGTTGATAACTGAATCTCTGCTGTACACCTGAAACTAACATTGTAAATTGACTAAACTTCAATAAAAAATAAATTAAAAAAATAAGTAAAAATAAAAGCAACGCCATTAAGAAAAAAAAAAGAATACTGTAATCCCCTTAGCTGTATTTGCTGGAGAATCCTGGTTGCAAGCACCAAGTCCACTGGATCACTCCAGCACTGGCTGTCACTCTTTCTGACCATCAGACAGTCACTTGGCTTCACTGAGGTTACTTTTCTCTTCTGTGAAAGGCTACAGTAGCATCTAACGATGTATAGAATCTCATCATTCACAAGCCCAACAATTAGTGAGGACTTCCCATGGGCCAGGCTCTGGAGAGATGAAAAGATACAGTCCCAGATATATTCATGGGTAGAAGAAATTTATGCCATAAAGACAATAATTCTTCCAGTTTTGATACACAAGTGCATTGCAATTCTGATTAAAATTCCTACCAGATATTTCATGGAATGTAACAAGTTATTTTATGGTCAGGAATAGGCAAGAAACTTCTTTAGAAACACCACTGGGGAGGAGTGGGTATGTCACTCATTTCCACTGGTCTTTCTAATGTGATGAAAACGTTCTGGAATAATAATTGTTGCACAACTGTGAATATGCTAAAAGTTGCTGAATTGTACCATTTAAATGGATGGACTTCATGGTGTTTGAACAATATCACAATAAAGCTGTTATATGAAAACATATTTCTTGACAATTATTTTTCCCTCTATACTACTAGTCTGCCCCACGATTTAAGAAAAACAAAAAACCAAAACAAAACAAACCGTGCCAGGAGCTCTTTAGGACTGCAATGTCCCTGGGTCTCCAAGGCCTCTGGTGGTGCTGTTCCTGTTAACGCACCCTAGCTGGGCTGGGCTAGTTAGGGACTGTAACTATCTTTTTAAAATCGACGGTTACACGTTTCACACTGGGAGTGGGAAGGAAGGAGCATGTCACAGCCTCATGCCTTCAGCTCATTTTTAACCGAACCAAGCCCTGCTTTCAACACTGTAATTCCTGGCACTATAAAAACACGTGACATCAACAAGCACCGCCATCATAACACCTGAAAGTGTTCAAGGTACTTACCTGGGGCAGAAACACTGAGGGAGGAGACAGAAGCTCGCTCAGCACTGAGGATCCACTTTCCCGACTCCACCAGAAGCTGGGCTTTACAGCTGGAGGCTCTCAGCCCAGGGAGCAGCGCCCACGCCGCTGAGCTTGTCCTCAGGGAGCAGGAAAGGGAGAGCAGGGCAGCCCCGGGGTTGCGGGACAGGGAAAGTGGGGGGGCGGTTGGTGGAAACGCGGGCTGCAGCCCCGCTCGGAGGCCAGCCCCAGCCCCAGCCGCCTGCCCCAGTTCGGGTCCGCAGACCCCGCCCGCCCGGGACACAGCCCGCCCAGGGGCGGGGACCGGCCGGCGGCCGAGGAGAGGCAGCCCGGGAGGAGAGGACTCGCGGGCGGGAGAGGGGAAGGGGACGCCAGCCACGGATTGAGGGGAGCCCGGCTGGGTGAGAGGCTGCAGGTGCACACCTGGCCATGGACAGGTGTGGCCGGGGAGCCGGGGTAGGTGGCGCGGGCAGAGGGGTCTGGCCAGAGCAATTCAGCTGAACACAGGCTGACTGGTGCCCTGAGGGGCTGTGACATGCCGACCGCCCTCCCGCAGCCGCCTGACCCCTTTCCCGGGAGCCCCCCACCTTGCACTTCCACAGCCAGAGGCCCCGGCCCCGGGAAGGAGCTAAAGGCCTACCGGTCGACAGAGCTGAGAAGCCTTTGGGGCCAATCCGAGGCTCGGAGCTGGAGCTTCCAACCCGCGGTCGAGCTGGCACCGACTGCCCATGCGCAGGAGGGCCAGTGATCCACTCTGGGTTCTGCGAGAGAAGGTGGGGCAGCGAGGGAGGGAGAAGATGGGAGGGGGAGGAGAGGAGGGGAAAAGTGGAGGGAGACAGATGGACCGGAAGAGCAGAGAAAAGGGATGGATCTGGAGAGGGTAGGGTCGTAGCGGAGATGGAGAGAAAAAGCTTTACCTCTGGGGGCACCCCGAAGGAGGCGGCAGTCCTGCCTCTGTACCATTCTGTTACCCTTCAAGGCCCACAGCTCATGTTTTACCTCTCGGATCCAGCCCTCCATCCGATGCTTCTGCAAAACCCCTATGGGTATCACACCCATGGCCCCCACGCGGAGCTGGGTTTTCTGTTGCTCTGGGAACCAAGCACCCGCAGGTGTTGTCGCTCAGAACTACCTTGGGAAGAGTACCTATTCCCCTTTTACACGCTGGGAAACAGGCAGGCATGATCTCTGCTTTAGTTCCACTCTCCCAGGTGTTGGGCTGGCGGGGAGCGGGGTGGTACAAGATCAGAGCCCCAGACAGAGCCGACTGCCTGAGTGTTGGTGCACAGTCCCCATCCCTCCTGGGTAAACCACACCCCACCCTAGTGGAACCATCAAGGGCTCACAGTAGTTCCCTGGGTGTGGGAGAGCTATCCTCATGTAAAGGAAAAGCCCAGCTGGGCTAACAAGCTAAGTCACAAATCTAAGTGTGATAAGTGTCGGTTTACTGATCTAAATTCTGCTGGGCTAACTCGTAAATCTGAAGTTTAGTGTCAGTTTACTGGGCTAACAAGCTAACTCGTAAATCCAACCTCAACAGGTGTCAGTAACGTGATCTATTACAAGTTGATAAGCTCCAGTGTACAGATTCCTTGCTTTTTGTTGTTTGAGCCTTATTGGGTAATACCCCTTACTTGTAACTAACCCTTTAAAACCTCATGTGCATGTCTTGGAGTTGCTCAGAACTTCGGAGCAGAAGCCCCTCTGAGCCCGCCGGCATAATAAATCTGAATACTCCAACCCCCCCAGTGGTGCTTGTTTCTTGGCTGGCCTGTTGTTTCCATAACACTCAGTTCCAGTGCCCAGGTTGCTAGGTAGATAGGAGTGTTACCGAGTCCAAATTCATTCTCCTCATTGCAGGACAGGCCAATAAGTTGGGAGACCAGGTGTTGGGGCAAGGAATAGCAAGTCTCTGTAGACCTAGATGGCAAAATAATGTCCTGGAAAACCATCTCCCCAAGTCAGAATTCAGGCCCCTTTCCTACGTGCTTGGTTGTTGCAATCTTCCTGGTGTAGGAATTCCTTGTTGTTAGAATCCTTTGTTCTTGCAGCTATCTGCCTGGGTCAAATCTCTGTAAACCTCCAACAAAACAAACGTTATTTTCTATTCTGTAATTTGTTATCTTTTCATGAATGAAAAAGTGTTAAATATCCTTAAAGGTCAGAGCCTTCAGAATAGGCTCTCCTGTATATTTCAGGCTCTAAGCAACATTGTTTTACAAGCAAGATGAAGCCTAGGAGACAGAGCATGGGGTTAAAGTCAAATGAAAAAATCTAATATGCAGTCAGATTTGTTCTGTTCTATTACCCGGGCAGAAGCCACTTGAGGATTTAAATCCCTTTAAGTTAAAAATATCTAAAACTTTAAAGGAATTTACATACATAGTTGGGAATGTGCATACCATATCTGGAAAAGCATCCAAAGGATAGTAAACAGTGGCATCTCCAGGGAGGGCTGGAAGAACAGAGGAAGAGGGTAAACTTCTTTCACTTGTGTAGTTTTGTGCTCTGTTTGAATTTTTTTTAACCATTTGCATGTATTTTTCAGTTAAAAAAATGTGTAATGGAGCAAAGGAGTAATTAGCTCAGCAAATACAGCAGCCATGGAATCACTGAGTCATCACTTTGACTTAAGCCAGGAAGCATTTATTGACTCTCTCCAATGTGCCCAGTGCTGTTTTAAGACTTCTTTTATTATTATTATTTATTATTATTATTACTATTATTATTATTGTTGTTATTTTTATTTTATGAAATAATAACAAGGTATCCCCCACCCCTGCCCAGGGCTGGTGGGAAACCAACTGAGTTTTTATTGAGTTGTTTTCCAAGGAGTAGAGATGAGTTATAAACTGAACACATCTTCAGGGCAAAACAGGCGGAGTGGTTTTACAGCATGCCAGACAGCTATGAAGGGTTTTCAATAAAGGTGCCCAGAGGCTGAGAGAGAAAGCCTCTAGGGCCCGACAAAAAGCTGCCCAAACTGCCTTCTCCATGGCACTACTGAAGTAGGAAAGAACAAATCTGACTCCATATTTGATCTGTTCCTTTGACTTTAAGAAATCCACGTTAATACACTCCGGTCTTTTCATGGGTTATGATGTCACAGAAGAGACAGACAGGTCAACAAGGGACCACTCTGCCGTGATCACTGAGCCGGGGAACGGGATGGGCGGCAAGATGTATGACGCAGCCATAGCTGTGCCCGTGCTTCTAGTCAGGTAACCAAAGTCGCCTCGACAAGGTGTCAAATACTTGTGCCCACGTCCTCATCACCTGACGTGTATTAAAGAGAAATGGAAACCTATAAAAGTCCAATACCCTTGGTGGGTACACCGTCCAAAGAGCAAAGTCACAGTTTGACAACTGGCCATCCCGGTTCCCTGGGATTCATTCTTGGAGAACCTTAGAAACCACTCCTCTGTCCTTAAGAAGTGCTGCATATTTGTCCTATCTATGGCTCAGGGATGGAGCATGTTCAAGTGAACTTTAATGTCTGCACAGATTTGACTGTCTTTCTCCAGTTTCACTTGTCCATTCTAAAGAGGCCTGAGCTAAGTCCATCCTCCGTAAGATCTATTCCCTCCAGTGACAGCTCATTGAGCCTGCAATTAAAAGCCAACTGAACAAGACTGTCTGTCCTCAGCTAAAAAGTTCACCCACCCTTCACTGCTTTCTTAATCTCCTCTCCTGGCTAATTGCAACAGACTAACACCTCCCTCTACCAAGCTCCCCAACTATGTCAGTTTTTCTCCCCAAAGAGAAAGTAAGGTCCATAAATGAGGAGTCAACTCCATAGTCACCTCTGAATTCCTAGCATATAGTAATGTTAATAAATAGAACTATGAATATGGCTTCTTTCCTTTAAAACATTTCCGGTTATTTGAATGAGACCTTGGAAGAGAGGTGTTTGCCGTCCAGTATCTTGATCCACAAGACTCTGGAGGCCTTTTTCGGAATGACTGCTCACTGATTCATTCAAACCACAGCTTCTCATTCCAGGAGTAGCTGTGCTTCTCTGCCAGGAGTTTGTGGTCACTCTCATGCCAGAAGAGCTTTAAAATATATCCTTACTTTGGATTTGTTATTTTTCCCCTCTTCCAACAAAATTGACTTTCCTTACTGTCTTGCCTTGAGGAATGTTTTTTTCCTAGTTCACCCTTTAGTAAACCATGCTTCTCGGGATGGGCTTGGCCTTACATATGATCAGTCATCCAACTCCCAGTGTGAGAGGCTTTGGGCTCACCTCCTGCCCTACTGTCAAGGCAACTGAAACTCAGTACAGGAGCCAACAGGCACCCCAGGGCTTCTAAGGCTCATGTATCACCCAGAATCCCTGCTTTCTGGTTTGTCTTGGCTTCTGAGGATTTCCCCTCACTTTCTTGACAATTAGCTGTGCAGCTTGAAAGATGAGGAAGGAAGGTTTTATTTCTTAATCCGCATTTTAAGAAACTTGTGTAATGAAGGTTTTCACAAGTTTCTACAACCCTCCATTGCCGAGACAGAAAACACACTAGATATTTTCTATGTTTAGCTATCATGTGTATTTTTTCTTTTGTTTACTTAACTGCAAACAGACATCTTTTAATTAAAAAAAATTAAGGCCCCAAATAGGATAGAGAAAGGGCATACAAAATTAAAGGGCAAAGACAGAAAAATGATAAGTACTCTACAAAGTTAATATACTACTTACTCTATTGATCAGATCAGCAATTCTCAGTAACAGCTAATTGAAATATGACCATGAGGTAAAAGGTCTCTCTTGTCAGAAGATGGCTAACAGAAAATAGAATTAAATCAACAAACTAAAATTCTAATTCTGGCGAGGTACAGAAGGCTACCAGCAAAATGTGTCGTCTTCTAGAAAGGAGGGAGGCTCACCAGCACTTTACTGTGGAGCCTGAGCCAATGGGAGGTCGGTGAAGTGAGCTCTGTAAGAACCCAATTAGCAAAGCGGGTGATGAATAAAGAGACGTGAGCTTTGATGACAGAGATGTTACTAATATTCACTTGTCCTGTAAAATATGTCTTCATGTTCAGTGATCAATACCTCGGCGTCCTCAGGGATTAAGATTATAGGAAAATTCACAGCCTGGGCCCAGACCTCCTCTTTGAGCTCGTGACACTGAACTTAGATGTCTCAAGGGCAACTCCAACTCCACCTGCAAAGAGCTGACTTCATGGTGCTCCTCCCATAGCCGTCCTGCCCAGGGCCCCTGGTTGGGGGGCAAGGTCTCTCTGCCTCTCCCAGCTCAGGCCCATCACTCACAGATGTGACTGGACCCCTCCTTCAGGGCCCAGATTTCCTCAGTCACCAAGTCCCACCACCCACACCTGTCCTAACAGATACTCACTGGCACTCACTCAGCACTGACTCTGTGCTGGGTACCATGCTGCACACTGTGCACACGTTATCTCACTGGATCTCCACAGCAGTCCTGGGAGGTCGGTACATCACTGCATTTATTGATTACATACATTGTTTCTCTTCCTTGAGTGCATCATCCAAAGTGACACGGCTACTGAGACACAAAACTGGGACTGAAAACCACTTGAAAATTCTACACTCCTACACCTGGCAGCCACCCTAATCTGACTCATCACATCACCTCCTGCTGAGCCTTCTAAATGTTTCTAAGCATTCTACAAGACAAAAGTGATCTACGAGAGCACCCCACTCCCCTACTTAAAATCTGTCAATGACGGTCCACTGCCCTTAGGAGAAAGCCCCACCGGGCGTGAGCACAGCCCAATGGCCCGGCATCCGCATTCCCTGCGCGGCATCGCTGCCTCACCCACCACGCAGCTCTACACTGGCTGTGTCCAGGACAGGGATGCTGACTCCGTACAACCCAGGGCTCGTCTCAATCGAACAATGATCACCTTCTTCAGTGTCCACCTTCTTCACTGCTGACTCTCAGAAAAATGTTTTCTCAGAATGAATCAATATCTTTTTCCTTACAACTTCCCGTCATTGATAATGAGCTCCACCCAAAAGTGAGAAGACTTAATTCTCAGTCTCCTTATCTGTAAAGTGAGAATAACAAGGAAATATGTGAGGTTTTAAGAGAAATAATATTCATGTGAGTCTGAGGGACAATTCCCAACATACAGTAAGCACTCAATATGTGCTTACTTATTATTAATAAGAATATAATGCATTCCAGCAACCTTAACTCAATGTTTTATGGCTATGTCCAACAGACTACAGACACACTGTTGGACGAACCGCTTTGAGCAGATCAGCACAAGCATACTGGGAAAGGTAAGCACTGACTCCGGTTACAGCTGCAGCCACCCAGCACTACGGGGCAGGGGCAGTTTCTCAGACTATTACATGTTGCTTGAGCATTTAATTGTCACTAATGAATAAAGACAGGTGTTCTTTAGTCAAAGCTCCTGAAACATAAATCTTCAAAGATTGATGCAAATTAGATTTCAAGTACAACACTCTCTCTAGAAATTATTTGATAATAGTCTTAGCTCCTCTGCACATCAAAAGGGCATGTTCTTAATATATCTGACTACACCGAAAGTGTTGTTTAAAAGAAATTAAGATGAAAGCATCCTAAATAAGCTCTCAGTATTATCTTCACAAAGCCCCACCCAAGGGTCTCATTTCTCACTTCCACATAGGTGTTCAGGTAGCTTACTTAACCTGGGTCTTGGTTTCTTATAACATGGGGGTGGGAAGAGTTGTGGATAGATTTATGTAGCAAATATAAACCTAGGGTAGTTGCTGCGTAGAAATCCTAGAAATAAACAAATTGATATATAGTCCTACCCTCAAGAAACTCAGCCTTTCCATATACAACAGCATTAAAAATAAAATGAGAGATACATTTAACAAAAATTAACAAGATTTGTACATTGAAAATTTTGAAGTATCACCAAAACATTTTAAAAGATCTACATATATGGAAGACATCCCATGTTGATGGAATGGTAGACAATATTGTTAAAAATGTTAAGACTCCCCAAAGTGATTTACAAATTCAGTGGAATTCCTATCAAAATTCCTGCTGACTTCTTTGCGAAAATTGAAAAACTTATCCCAAAATTCATATGGAAGTGCAAGGGGCCCAGGACAGCCAAAGCAATCTTGAAGAAGCAGAGCAAAGTGGGGTGACTCACTTTAAAGTGTACTAAAAAGCTATAGTACTAAGTCAGTATGGTACTGGCATAAGTTTGGATAAATAAATCTATGAGACACAATAAAATCCCAGGGGGAAAAAACTTACATTTACAGTCAGTTTTCCACAAGGGTGCCAACAACACTCCATGGAAAGAATAGTCTATTCAACAAATGGTGCAGGGAAAGCTGGGTATCTGCAGGCAAAAGAGTGAATCTGGAATCTGGACCCCCATATTTTATATAAAAAATAAAAATTAATTCAAAATGGATCAGAGACAGAAACGTAAAAACTAAACCTATAAACTTTCTAAAAGAAGACACAGTATAAATCTTTGAGGTCCTATGATAGGCTTTAGTTTCCTAGATACAATACGAAGAGCACAAGTGATAGAAGAAAAAAGCAGATAAACTGGACTTCATCAAAATTAAAATCTTTTTGTTACAGAGGACATCATCAAGAAAGTGAAATGACAGGGGAAGGGGGTATCTCAACTGATAGAGGGCGTGCTTAGCAAGAAAAATAAAATAAATCAATACATCTAATTACCTCACCTGTAAAGAAATTGTTTTAATGTTTAAAAGAACTAAAGTGAAAGCACAATCTGCAGAATAGGAGAAAAATGTAACAAAGCATGTATCTAATAAGAGACTAGTATTCAGGATATATAACAAATGCTTACACCTGAACAATACAAAGAAATTCGACCCAATTTTTAAATTTTCCAAGGATTTAAAAAAATACACAAATGACCAATAAGCATATGAAAAGAATCTCAGCATCAGTAGCCAAATCAAAATGAAAATGAGATCTTATGTTACAACCAACAGGATGGTTATAATCAAAACATGCACAATAACAAGTATTGTTCAGGAGGCAGAGATACCTCATATGCGGCCAGTGGAAAGGGACAATGGTGCAGCTTCTTTGGAAAAGTCTGTTGTTTCCTCAAAAGGTTTGAGTTATATGGCTCAGCAATTTCACTCCTACATGTAGAGTCATCCCTTAGTATCCTCGAGGGGTTGGTTTCAGGAACCCCCCATCCTGGATTCCATAATCCAAGGATGTTCGAGTCCCTTTACAATCAGCCATCTGGATCCATGAAGTGGAAACTACAGATATGGCGGGCCAACTGTACAGCCAACAGAATGAAAACTTATTCTCACAAAAACTTGCACATCAATATTCATGGCAGTATCATTCAGAGCAGCCAAAGGTTACAAACAATATCCATCCATCAATGAACGGATAAACAAAATTACCAAGAATAGTCCCACAAACTTTTGGTCATTGAATCTTTGACAAAGGAGGTGAGAACATACAATGGAATAAAGACAGCCTCTTCAGAAAATGGTGTAGGGAAAACTGGACAGCTGCATGTAAATCAATGAAGTTAGACTACTCCCTCACAGCATACACAAAAATAAATTCAAAATGGCTTAAAGACTTAAACATGTAGACAAGACACTATAAACCTCTTAGAAGAAAACATAGGGAAAACATCTGGCATAAATCTCAGCAATGTTCTCCTAGAGCAGTTTACTCAAGCAATAGAAATACAAGCAAAAATATGCAAGTGGGATGTAATTAAATTTACAAGCTTTTTCACAGCAAAGGAAACAGTAAGCAAAACAAAAAGACAACCTATGGAATGAGAGAAAATATTTGCAATAAATGAGACTGACAAGGGCTTAATTCCCAGAATATATAAACAGCTTTTACAATTCATAAGAAAGAAAAACAAACAACTCAATTCAAAAATGGTCAGAAGACCTAAAGAATCTATTCTCCAATGAAGACATACAAATGGCCGATAGGCACATGAAAAAATGCTCAATATCATTATCAGAGAAATGCAAATCAAAACTGCAATCAAATATCTCATCTCACCAGTCCGAATAGCCATCATTCAGAAGTTCACAAACAATAAATGCTGGAGAGTCTGTGGAGAATAGGGTACCCTCCTACACTGTGGTGGGAATGCAGTTTGGTGGAGCCATTGTGGAAAACAGTATAGAGGTTCCTCAAAAGACAAAAAATTGACCTCCCATATGACCCAGCAATCCCACTCCTAGGCACATATCCAGAAGGAACCCTAATTCAAAAAGACACCTACACCCCAAAGTTCACAGCAGCACTCATTACAGTAGCAAGACATGGAAACAACCTAAATGTCCACTGACAGATGACTGGATAAAGAGGTTGTAGTATATTTGTACAATAGACTACTATTCACCCATAAAAAAATAATAAAATAATGCCATTTGTAGCAACATGAATGGAACTGGAGAATGTCATTCTAAGTGAAGTAACCCAGAAAGAGAGAGAAAAATACCATATGAGATCGCTCACATGTGGAATCTAAAAAAAAAAAAAACAAAAAAAATCAAAAAAAGAAAAAACAACCAAACAAAAAGATAAACTTATCTACAGAACAGAAACAGACACAGAGACATCGAAACCAAACTATGGTTACCAAAGGGGAGAGGGTGTGGGAAGGAATAAATTGGGAGTTCAAGATTTGCAGGTAGTATGTATAGAGTAAACAGCATGTTTATACTGTATAGCACAGGAGAATATATTTAGTATCTTATAGTAACTTCTGTTGAAAAAGAATATGAAAATGAATACAGGTATGTTCCTATATAAATGAAGTGTTGTGCTGTAAACAAGAAACTGATGCAACATTATAAACTGACTAGAATTCAATGAAAATATTTTTAAATAGACAAAAAACGAAAAAAAGAAAAAAGATATTATCAAATCAAAAGAATAAATTATTGATTGAGGCTACAACATGGATGGACCTTGAAAGTTTATACTAAAATAAGCCAGACACAAAAGGGCAAATAGTGCCCTTTTAGGTGAAGTGTCTCTAAGCGTTTATTGTACTATTCCAGTACATTTTCTGGAGGTTTGAAGTCTATCAAAATCAAAATATAATGTATTATTCATTAAAAACATAAAATGATTCCTCACAGGAGGGCTTTAATTATTAAATGCAGAAATGCATGTAAAGCTCCTGGAACAACAATTTGCATGTCCACAGACAGTCACTGTTGTCACTGCCACTCAGAGGGTGGTGCCAGCGCTGATGAGGGCTGCCTCCACTCGCTCCCCTGCAGAGAGGAGTGAGGGCCTGGGCTCTGACAAGAAGGGTGACCATGAACATGGGTTAGACAGAGCCACTCCCCAGACTCTGCGTTACCCAGCTTTCTTATACAAACTGCTCCATCTAACATAAACACGCTACAGGGATGGATCTTACAACACAGGGAATATAGCCAATGTTTTACAATAACTATAAATGGAACAAAAAAATAAAAATTGTGCAACTATTGTACACGTGAAACTTATATCATACTGTAAATCAGCTATAACTTTATAAAAAGTTAAAAAATAATATAAAATTTTATCACTTTAGTATTCAATTCGGTTTTTAAGTAACTACTAAACAGCTTAGAAAGTATAAAATATTTAAGTGTGATAAGTTTGTTTACATATTTATTTACTTTCAGCCTCCTGCTAAAAGAGAAATTAAACAATTTTTTTAAACACAGCTTAACAACCATAACAACAAAAAGACAAAAGTGAGAGTGAAGACAAAATGGAGATTGAATACTTAAATGAAACCAGGGGAAGGTAAAGTCATAAAAATGAATGCCATGAAGTTAGGGTAAGTGTTAAAGGCCGACTAGAAATTCAGCTGTAAGATTCTTGGCAGCTAAAGCAAAAAGTAAAAGATGATGGGACGGGTTTTAGAGCTCAGTGGTGGAGCGTGTGCTTAGCGTGCACGGGGTCCTGGGTTCAAGTGCCAGAGCCTCCACGAACAGATAAATACACGTAATTACCTACCCCCTAAAGAGCCCCAAAGAAAAGAAAAAGAGAAATTTCTTTACTAAAAAAACCTGATATTAAATTTAGATTAAATACTTGAAAAAAAAAAAGTAAAATAGAAAAGATGAGTGACACAAGCGATAATGCCCGTGAGATCAATCTGCAGTGGCTGCTGGCACGTCCCCATGTCCCACGTGGGAAAATCTGAAACATCCTTCTCACCACTCAGAGTCATCCTCAGCCCACACCACCCCTCCCCCTGTTAAATGCAGGAGCACGGGTAGGGCCCGGCCTTTGCTCTCTCTGTGTCATCACAGTGAGACAGGATGGAAGGGGGCAGAGCACAGCCATTCAAGGAAGGCCACAACAATTAACATCAAAATGGTGAAGGATTCAATCCCCAATAGGCCTTGAGGCTCAAGATGAAGAGATATAACTTCTAGCAGAGCTTGAGCTTCATTATACACCCATTGTAATAGTAACATGGTGAATAACATGCCCAAAGGCACCATGGCCATCCCAAGGCTAGCCACAAAAGGTCACAGGGTGGGAAATGGCCAACTCCCTGGGAATCCCAGCCCCTTGCCCTTAGGCTGCTCAGTCTACTTATTAGCATACGAAACCACCAAGCCCAAGAAAACGAGCAACACAGCGCCACCTCGCGGTCACCACTCTCTCTCCCTCTTCCGAGAAGGCCCACACTCTCTCTGTGGAGTGTGTACCTACTTTTAATCTGAGCACCCGAACCCCACAACTCGTGGCCTTTCTCTTGCCTTTCAATGTGTCTCTGTGAATAAATCTACCATTACTCAACAGTGGCTTGCTCTTGAAATCTTTCCTGCATGAAGCCAAGGACCCATGTCTGGTGGGGCACATTCCAGGGGCTCAACCAAAGCCTGGGACACAGCCCTTCTCATGCCCCACATCTGTTTTCTTGTAACAACAGGACTGGGATATGAAGGGAGTTCTCAGGCCCCAGCTAAGGGACAGAAGCAGCCCCCAGGGCTCAAAATGGCGGGCAGCCCCTCCCCCAGCAGATGCCCTGAGGTCGGCCCTGTTCTCTGTGGTTCCCTGTTGTGCTGACCCCCTAGCCAGACAGCGTTCTCCTAGGCCTGTCCCCACAAAACCCTTCTCTCCAAAATACAAGCACATCATGTCACAGTCCTCTTATTCAACCAGGAAGTTTTCAGCGCACTTTTTCCTTCCCTAGTAAAGAATCTATCTGTCCTCCCTCCCATCCCACCACTTCTTTCTTTGTGAGAACTCTGTACTCCTCACATACCATCCTGAACGCAGCTGCTTTGCTAGCTGGGACCGAGATGCTTCAGTCTCACACAGCCTGCATCCTTTCACTTTCCCCTTTCTACCTTAGAAAGCCTTTCCTGAGTCTCCCACCCCTCTGATTCTGAACTTCACAAAGTGCTGAGGTTACAGTCACTGTGTTCATACCTCCCAGGTTTTGGCTAGATTTCCTTCGAAAGATCTTCACTAAGGAGCTGCATCAAGAGGTTTAAAGAGGCTATTCTTACATCTGAGCTGAGGAGCCTGCATAAAATTTAAATGGCTTTGAAGAGAGAGTTAACCAGGGACAGAGAGGCCGCAGGTCCTAGTCAACAGTGTCATGAGGCAAAATGTTCTTCAAAGGCTCAGAGTGGCTTCTGAACACGGAGTCGGCAGGGAGGAGATGCCAAGCAGTGAGTGGGGTGAGTGACACTGGGTACCCTTCCCCAGCTGTGGAAGAATTGGATTTTGTTCTAGTTTTCCAAACAATTTCTGACTACCTTTTTCTATTATTGTCACATACCATTTCCTACAAATTAAGAAAAATCAATGTCACTCATTTGCGCCACTTGGTAGAAGCTACACGATGCCATTCACAGGGCTGGGATATAACAGCCACACCAGTCTAGGTTGAAAGACCAGTGGGGGTATTTCCAAGGTAATCACGGGCATGCAACAAACTCCCCAGCTTCAATTACCTCATCTCAAATGTGAGGCCAATAAAACTACCAAGCAAAGTGCGTGATGATTATGGCCGACATCTGTGTACTAGGTAAGTGCCCGTAAGAACAGCCGCTGAATGGGGAATGAGTATGATCAACGAGGCCAAGTCAACCAGTTCACACGCGCCCTGCCTTCCTGCGTTGGTGCAGGACTGGAGTTTGTTTAGCTGAGATGAACGCCCCCAGAGCAGCCTCGAAGGGAAAGCTCCCGGGTCTGCATGGCGAGGCGTGTTCCTTTCCTTCTCAGAGCTGATCACACTTTGCAGTCGTCTGTTTTTACATTTATCCCCTTAGTACCTGCCTCCCCTCCGGAGTTTTGCTTAAGCAGCACAGGTCCAGGTTTGTGTTGCTGCCTACTGGATATTCTGGGCTGGGAGACAGGCGACCCCACGTCTGGCTCTGGGGCTGAACGGAGAGGGCAGAAGGCCCAGGGGCCCATGCTGAACCGAGGCCCCAGCACCCAAAATTATGGTCTGACTTTGGGCAAATTACACAGTCTTCTTTACCCTGAGATTCCTCATCTGTCAATGAAAATAACTGCCCATGGCATATAGAGTTTCAAGGATTAAAGGAAATCACCAAATTCACAACCTATTCAAGGGGCTACCAGTGCATCCTCAACAGGCACATGCTACCTTTACGGCTGTGACACACGCTAAGCGGGGCGGACAGACACAGTGAACACTGCTAAGTGCCTGTTTGTTAAGTGTTTCATGAGTGTTATAATACTGTTTACAACTTACAACAAACCCAGGAAGAAACGAATATTATAATGCACATTTCACAGATTCACCAACAGATTAAGGGAGGTTACACTCTAGTCCAAGGCCCTTTGGTGAGGAAATGGCGATTTAAACCTGTATCTGAGCCCAGGCCTGGGCTACATCTCTCTCCAATCCACCTGTCCAATACACAAGTTTGCACAGGCCTGCTCTTAAATGCAATGAGTGACACCGTTTATCAATGTTTGTTAATTACCATAAACTGCTCTCAGAAACCGCTACAGAAAAGACAGGTGGACCCACATCCCTGCCAACAAAGTAGAGGAATTCTGCCTTGCCTTCTCCTGTAATGTGCAGAAACCCTTCCATACATCACCAAATTCAAATGTATGCTTAATCCGTGTTTATGTTTGCACACGGAATATTAAAGTCGAAGGTACCTGCAGTAATTCTATCTCGGTTCCTTTCCAAGTTTCCAGATTATCCACAATCAGTCTGTGAATGAAAATACTACAATGTGAATGAAAATACTGCAACCATGTCAGTAAACAAAGAATGATGAAACCAAGCCATCAGCGGCTGCCGCCATCCCCCAGCGAGGACAGGCCTGAAGACCAGCGTCTACAGCCACTCACAACAGTGCCCTCTGAACAGAATGAGAATAAGAAAAGACAGGATATTTGACCTCGATAGCTAGGTGCTTGTCTAAAGAATGAATCCAGTGAGCCCAAATGATACATAGAAAATCACTAAACTCTTTAACTTGACATACCTGGCTTTCTTTAGATAACAAACAATGTTTTATTGTTCCAACAACCTGGTCTTTGTTGTAAAGTTCCTATATATCCTAGCTCCTCCCCAACCTCTTGGGAGCAGTCCCTCAGAGCGATCTCATAGGCTGTCATCCCGGCTTGAGTCCTCCCACCAAATAAACATAACTCTTAAATTTTAGGCTGCACATGTATTTCAGTCAACAGTTTTGGACACCATGAAGGGACCCAGAGCAGACTTTCTCCAACTGAACTCTCCGAGTAACCGGAGCCTTGGTACCAGCAGTGGCCCTTTGTGCCAATCCACTTCCTCGGGGAGTCCAGATGAATTTGGGTGAGTCTATCTTGGTTCTCGGATCTCCCATATTGGGTGATAATCCTGAGTTTTATTTGGCGGTGTATCCAGGTACCTGGCCCTCCAGTTGAAAGATACTGGGGGGGAATAACCCACCCAGTGGAGACATACTGGGTGGGGCCTGGTTGAAAGATAACGGGAAACACCAATCTTTAGGAGACGTCCAAGGTGGGGCTGGTTGAAAGATACCAGGAAAATACCCAGTGGAGACATCCAGTGTGGGTCCATGTTGAAAGACACTGGGGTCAGGACTGAGTGGTTAGGTAAGAGGCTGGTCTAATGTTTTCCTCAATTTGGTTACCTCCATTGAATTTTTCAGAATAAAAGTAAAACTCTTATGAGGAACCTTTCAACTCCAAAAATGGGACCCTCTTCCTGGCTGGTAACAGTTTTCTCGGATGACTGAGAAACTTGCAGGAGTGGTATAGGCAAAGACTTCATGCCATAGAGTTGTCCCTGCGGGAAAACCTACTAGCAACTTTATTCTGACAACCCTACCTTAGAATGGGGAATAGAACTTTCAAAAAAAAAAAAACAAAAAAAAAAAAAAAAGAAAGAAAGAAAGAAAGAAAGGAAGAAAGAAAAGGAAAAAAAGAAAAAGAAATGACAGATTGCCAGCCTCCAACTAATACCCCAGCCAGGTTTATATAAATACAAAACTTACAAATTAAATTGGGAATTAAAAAAATCTCACTCTTAAAGTAACTAACCAGGCCTGATAAAAACATTTTTTGGATTTCTGGACTTATAAAATCCAAAACCCTTTTAGGGGGAACTTGGATTTCTCTTCCTGTGTCCTTGAAATATATACGTTTTATCTTTCGCTGGGTGTTTTATGTGTGTGTATGTATGTATATATGTGTTTCCTTTTTGTTTTTAATGGAAAATTTGGACTCTGCCTTGCAAAAGGTACAAGTATTGTGTACATATGGTGGCCACACAAATAAATTGGGATTCTCAACAATCCTTTGTACCAATTTTCAGGCATTTTGGCATCGTAACCTTTGTTGCATCAGTCTGGACCATGAACTGCTTTACCTTTTGGAGAGTAAACTTTTGAATTTTATTTAGGCAGCACCCCTACTCTCATTTGGAAAAGCCTCTTCATCTTATTCGTTTAATATCACTATATATATATATAAATTGATGGCCATATGATGGATCCCTTAATTTGGAAAATCTTTTAAATTGGTGAGAGTTGAAAGAGCTCTCATTATAAACAGCCGTTTTATTGGTACCTATTAAAATCAAGTTTAAAGGTAGAAAATATATCTAATGGTTAATCTAAGAACTTATTTTACAAAAACTGGTTTAAAAAGCTACATTTATGTTTTTCCTTTCCCATTAATGGTTTTAGAGATGTTAATAAAATCTTAGAATAATTAATGTTAACTAGGTTGAGTAACTGGAAAAAAGAATGTAAAAATGTCGAAAGATTTTTTTCTTAACGGAAAAAAAAAAAAAAAAAAAGAAAAGGGGCTTATCCAAAATGGGTAAATCTTTTTGATGGTTATTTTGAATGAGATAAATAAAATGGACATTTTTGGATTTAGAGACAAGGTTTTGATACTACACTACGTAAAGTTAAAAAAAAAAATGTCCAAAGAGATCACCTACTGCCCCCCAAAATTAAAGTTCAAAGAAGTCCGTTTTATTTGCCCCAGTTTAAAATGTATGTATTTATAGGGATAGATACATATAATATATGTAGACTGTGATATTTGATCAATGACTGGGGCAACAGACCAATTAATCAAATTAAAAGTTGAGAAGGGCCTAAGTTCTTTGGCTCAAACTTGGGGATCCCAGAGACTTTTCTATAAAATTAGATACAGTGGGGAAAAAAAAAAAAAGAAAGAAAAGAAAAGAAGAAAAAGGCTTCTGGCTTTCCTTCTAGAAATAAAAATTATTGATTAAACCAAATAAATATTAAAATTAAAGGTATAAGTGTTAATAAAATTGAGATAAAAGTTTGTAAAATTGGTATGTTTAAATGGGCTTTATATAAACTTTTTGCTTAATTATGTTGTGGGATAGATATGTTTCAATGGAAAAACGCTTCCTCTTCTTGGTATTACAAGGCTGGGCACATTTCTGTCCCTCAGAAAATATTAATTGAACAAAATAAAGGAAACCAATAGAGCTACATGAGCCGTCCAATATAATGTAAAACTAAAAACTAATATTCAGTGGCTAATAGAAAAATATAATAAGAGGTTTACCCTGGGTTTAACTTATAACTCAAGGAAAAGAGACCTTACTAAATGCCTTATGCAAGCTTTGGAAGACAAGATAAATTGAACCTTAAAGTTTTAAAACATGGAATTCTTTGTTTACAGCTCTTCTCACTGATACAAAAAAGCCAAATAAGGAGATACAATTGGGCCTGCGTGACAGAGCAGTTCTCTGGGGAACTGGAAGTGTCTGTCATTGTCTTGCAGATCAGAAATGTATATACAGCAAACAGTGACCTAGGACTGAGCCTAATTAGCTCAATGAGAGAAAACTTAAGGCCAAAGAAATTTTTGGCATTTTAGAACCCAGAACTCTGATGGGTCCGTCAGACTTTGTCAAGAAATCTTAAATGTCTTTTTCATAAATAGTAAGCCTTAGTGATTTGAGCAAGCAAATTCAGCTTACTCCAACTATTATTATACCCATCTTATAAGTAAGTTTTAAAGTGAAGCTATGAGATCTCTAGCTTTGGTCTGTTTATAAGCCTGAGTACACATTATAGATGTGAGATATTTCTGCTGCTAAAAAAATAAAAACAAAGTCAAAGAGCTCTGCTTAATTGACGTAAAAATAATAGCTTACAAATTAAGTATTTTTAAAATAAAAACTGACTAAGTTGACCTTCAGGTTCACGTGAACTGGAAAATATTCAATATTAAGATAACACTTGGTATTGTTTAGTTTATGTATGTTCTAATTAATATAGACATCTTTAAAGTCATCAATATTAAGTATAATATCTTTACTGTACCTAGGTTTAATGAAAGTCAAATAAGATCCTGTTATATCTGTTACAGATTTGTCAAAAAAATAATAGTAATGTGGTGTGATAAAATTTGAAGTAAATTAAATGCAAATGAGAAGAGAGTTTTGGGTAAATTTTTTAAAATATATATTTAAAATGTATGCTTAATATAATCTCTAAATGTTTGGTATCTAAATTCTAGAGTTGTGCTAAATTAAGTTAAATGATAGGATTTTATTTAATAGCTATACCATTTTCAGATAAAATAAGATTGAAATATGAATTACTTAACATATGACTTCCTCTTACAGAGAAACTAAAGGTGTTTAGAAATATTAATAAATGCTTGGTGCCACTCTGAAATAGTCTCTATTATTAAGGGAAAGATCTCAGTATCCTAGGAAGGTAAGATAAATGTGTAAAGGAAGATATAAGGAATGGAATTATATTTTGTTAATGAAAAATAGTGACTTTGTCCTGAATCTGGTTACTTCTGAATGGAAGAAAAAATAAGGGACACACTAATACGAGTATAGAAAGCTGGGGAAGGCTTGTGGAAGAGGAACCCTGAGGAAAGAGTTTTGTACGTGGTCAGAATTGGCTAAGTTTAGAATCAACTTGGGCAAAGTAAATTAATCTTAGAAGTAAGCTGGTACAAGACTACATTTGGTTTTCTCTCTGTTAAGGGGACAAAATTTTCTTAAAATATTAATCCACCTTCAGTAACAAATTGTAAAGCTTCTTATGCGACTTAAGTGATCTGTTGTGCCTTTACCTTTGAAATATTTTCTTGTTAATGAGTAAGTACTACTTTACAGTGATCTATACGTTTATCTGACCAAGTGTTTTGAAAACTTTTAACAAGCTCCCCAAATATCAATTTCTCATTAAAATTCTTCTTGTCCCCAGTTAACTATGGGATGCTACAAAGGGTCCCTGAAACATCTCAAAGAGAGATTTTAAAGTAGTAAGTTTCATTTGGCATGTTAACTAACATGGGAAGTATTGTCAAATGAATAATAAATCTTCCTAGGTTATATTGTATGAGAAAATATTATTAATATAGATATTCTAGAAATTATATGGACTCCCTAACATTCTGGTATATCTGAAATGTTACCAGTCATAATTCTGGTTATTGTGACCAGGTTTCTTTATAGATTACAGTGTAATGTTGTTTAACCATGCTGTTAATTCTGTTGTCATTTATAGGCAGGTAATTGTTTTCTTCTGATGATTTTGCAAAATACTCTCTCTTCAAGGAGATTTACTGATTTCTAATAAATTCAAACTATAGCACTGAAATAAACTGGGTAAGAAATTTTAAAGGTCTAATGAAAACTCTGATTAAAAGAATTAGTTACGTGGGACTGAGTAAACTGATGAATATGGTTACAATTTTTGATTTTGTCTGAAATGCTACTGGCTTTTAACCTGTTTACCAGACATAAAGAAACTCTTCTCCTTAAACTAGTTATGATTCACATCAATTTGATAAATTATACCTATGTAAGCAGACTTAGAACAGTTATCTTTTCTCTCTATCTGATCTCTCAAGAGACTAAAATCTTTAAGGTCCCCAGTGGCTCTATGAGATAAATTAGGAAGATCGTCTCCTAACAGGTATAGGAACCTCAAGGTATTTTAAGGACTTCAAAAAGAAAAGAATTTACCTAAATCTGTTAAGCAGAAATCTATGACAAGCCCTTGACGGGGCTTTCCTGGCCTTAGCAAACCTTATTAACATTCTAGCTTAAAAGTCCTTATTAAAAGTTCCAACACAGCCAATTTAAAAGAGCCTATATGATCAAATAATCAGACAACTTGTAAACAAATTCACCTTGATTTGACTATATTTGATAAAAATGAGGGAACTTTAGAGAGAAAAAGATTATATTTTAGTGGATATTAAATTCTCGTTTTGTTAATTGAGGTCTATATTTAGTAAGACACTTCCCAGATCATTCCTTGCTGTCATGTTACATTGCTGCAAAGTTTAATTGAATCATTAAAAGGACACTGTATGTTTCTTTCTGAAGCTTAGTAATATATCCTTGGGTAAAGATCCAATGCCCCATGACATGCGGCCAGGGGAGTATACATACTGGAACAGGCATGACTTAAAAAACTGTCTCCAACATGAATGGAAGGACTCTATCAGGTACTCTTAACTAGACCATACAGAGCAAAGCTGAAGGAAACTGACTTTCAGATTCATTTCCAATCAGAAAGAGCCCCTGCAGTGCACTGGCCTATAGAGCACTGCTCACCTTCAAACAAGGCCCAAATGGAGAAAAAGCTACCAGGCCAGGATGAGAAGACAACGACATATGAGGTAGACAGCTGACCCAAGGCACCAGACCAGGCCTGTATACCAATTACTTTGATAATTTCTCCTACCTTTGATTATGAACTACTCCAATTGTTAAGTTTATGGTAAATTACCTATGTCTAGTACTTCTGTGTTTCCTTGGTGGGTTTCCCTACTCCAAGGCTCTAACTAGATAGCCCTCAGAAACGTTATTCTAAAAAGGAAATTATAGTTCTGTTTAGGCCACTGTTGATCTTACAAGGTGGGAGACATCACCTGGCCAATTAATACCTGCTCGAAGCCTGACCATAAATACGAACTTTCTCGTAAGATCACTCAAACTCAGTCAGAAACACAAGAAAAATTTTAACCCAAAAATATAACTTCTTGACTATTAAATTCTTAATCGTGACTTTATTAACGTTACTAGCTCTATTACTTATATCCTGTCTATTTTATAAGATTGTTTTCTCTTACATTTCCCAAAGTGTAGCTAGGCCTACAACAAGATTGATGATGGCAAATCATATTGAAGAAATACATAAAATTTATAACCCTGCATAAAATAATTATAACAGTGTGATTCTAGATATGGGAATGAGCAACGAAGGGTAAACATTTCCTGGATCATAACAGACTAGTAAGACAGGCCATCCAGAGAACTTTTAGTATCAACAGGGCCTGATAAAAACACCTAACACCTTGAATGGCAGGTCAGAAGTTTCTTCAACCTGAACTAGGAATGAGCCTTCATAGCACCCTGGGACAAAAATGGTCATGAAATGTCTCTCAAAATATTGGTCGAATTTAGGACCAAGGGGGAGCACTGTGAATGAAAATACTACAATGTGAAAGAAAATACGGCAACCATGTCAGTAAACAAAGAATGCTGAAACCAAGTCATCAGCAGCTGCCACCATCTCCCAGGGAGGACAGGCCTGTGCATCCAGCACCCTGCTCAGAGGCTCTTCCTCCCCTGCTCAGCCTAGGCAGCCACACAGAATGGTGCCCTCTGAGGGGACTCAGAATAAGAAAGGACAGAATACTGGCCCTAGATAACTAGGTGCTTGTAAAAGGAGTGAATTCAATGAGCCAAAATGTTTACTTCCTCCCATACAAAGAAAATCACTAAATTCTTGAACTTGAGATGCCTGGATTTCTTTAGATAACAAGCAATCTTTTATACTTCCAACTCCCTGGTCTTTGTTGTAAAGTTCCTATATAATCCTAGCTCCTCCCCTACTTCTTGGGAGCAGTCCCTCAGACAGATTTGAAGGCTGTCATCCCGCCTCGAGTCCTCCCGCCAAATAAAGCATAACTCTAAACTTTCAGGCTACACATTTCTTTCAGTCGACAAGTCCCAGAATAGACACAACTCATCAATTCTGTAATGGAACACACTGGATCAGGAACCAAAAGCATGTTCTAGTCCAGGAAAACTACGGGACCCTCTTTCTTCCTGTCATTATACAATCCCACCAGAACTCATTAATTTGCTGTCTGCTCATCTGGCAACCAAACTCAGAGAAGAGTCAACTCGGCAGAGTGCCGTGCTGGGGAGAACACCCCGCAGCAGCATGGCGGGCTGCCTGCCCTCCCGCACGCTCTGCTGACCCCATACGATATGTTACGTATATAACCATCTCTGAAGACAGCTTTGCAAGAAGCCCAAATCTTCAACATTAATCTGCAAAGGCAAATGCTGCCCCAAGGGAAAACAAGTCTTAAAACGATGCTAAGGCCTCCAAAGTCCTCTCCAGGACCATCAATCAAACTGCCTGCAGGCCTGCAGCTGCAGGCGGCTACATATCCGTTTTTAAAGCAACCCCTTCCTGCCTTCAGGTGCTACAATGTCCCTCTACGCCCTCCCATCTGAGGGTAAGAGCAGCCAATGCAGAACCTTGCAGGGAAGCACTGACAAGACTGGACACAGAGGATCAGAGCTAAACTAAGCCTTCTGATGACACGAGCTTGTCACTGTGTCATTTTACAGATGAAGATATATAGAGAGAGGTGGGGTGATCTTGCTCAAAGTCACACAGCTAATAAGTGGCAAAGTCTGCAACCCAGCTACACCCTCCGGTGTGACGCCCCCGCTGGGACGCCCACAGGGTTCTCTCGTGCCTGCCGGACCAGTCCTTTACTGTCACTCATAACCCACCACAGGGTCTGACACTAGCCTGCCTTTTCAGCCTCTTCTCCCTGTAGTTTCTCAGGAACAAGGCTGCTCGGGACACTGTGTGACTTCCGGCTCCCCAAACCCTCCGTGCTCAGGGTGGTCTTGCCTGTGCATCCAGCACCCTGCTCAGAGGCTCTTCCTCCCCTGCAGGAGGACGTTTCCAATCTCCGCAGGGACACCCCCTCAGGGAAGCCCTCTTTTGGCCCTCAGCATGGCAGGTGTCCCAGGCCACATCCCGAGCTGCCCCATTAGGACTGCGGGTGCCCAGGTTTGCTAGTCAGACCAGCAGCCTCAGAGCCAGGGTTTATGCCCGGGTCACCCTGCAAACCTACTGCCCGCCTCACAGCCCCCAGCCAGCAGGTCACCTGAAAGTTGCAGCAAGTGCCCCACCCAATCCCGAAGTCTCTTCATTTGCCAGCACCGCTGATGACTGGTCTCCAACCTTTGGTCAGTTTTGCACAAAACAGCAGCTTCCACTGTGAAGCAGGGGGTTTTCTCTTCTGCTCCCCATCCTTACTGGAAACGTCAAGGGAAACCAAAAGGCCTTTTCTCAACCCTTTTCTGATGACACCCTCCCACCCACAATATTCACATGCTCAAGAGCTTTGGTCCACGTGGTTTTGTTTCCCATACGCTAAGTGGCTCAAAACACTGTGGGATTCTTTCTCTTTTGAGAGTATTTGTTTGTACTGAGTTTATCAGCTTTAATCCCTTTTTGTGTCTCCCTTCAGTGTCCCTAGCAGTTGCCACTTCTTACTCCCTTCAGCAGCCTCCCTCCCAACATCTAGTCTAGGAAATCAGCTGTGATGAGGGGCCCGGGGGCAGTCACAGAAGATGGAACTAAGGCACAGAGAGGCGACATAATTTGCCTGAGAGGATCAGCTTCAAGCCCCAACACTGGGTGTCACGTCCCTCTGTTTAACTCTTATGCTAAACTAGTTAACTTTTTATAGATTATGGTTATAAACAGATGAGGTGTCAAAATACATACAAGGACACACATCAACTCTATGATGTTCATTAACTCCACTATATTGTTTCTATTTATTTTATTTCTGTTAAAAAAATTAGGAACCTCTGCAGTCAATATAGCAAAATGTTAATGGGTTTTAAATCCAGAATGTAGAGGCGTAAGTGTATCATTAATCATAATTATTTGTATGCTCACAAAATGATTTGACAGTCTCTCTCCCCTCCCGCTACTCGCTACTGGCTCTCACCTGAGCTCCCAGACCACACATCGAACAGCCTTTCACTTTACGCACAGCTGAACTCATCAGTTTTCCCTCAGAGCTCCCTCTGCAGCTTTCCCTCCTCAGAGCACAGCAGGACCATCACTTACCTCATTAATCCACCCAGAAACCTGGGCCTAACTCCATCCTACCTTCACAGACATCATTCATCCTTTCCTTTTTACCATCTAAACATGCCTAAAGTCTGTTCGTTTTTTCCCAGTGACTGTCCCACTGACTGTCCCACCGCTCAGGTGGAAGCCACCAACACTGCACACCTGGACTCACGAGTCTCCCAAGTGGCTTCACAGCCGCTCTCCCATACTAGACACAAAAGGGATATTGTCACTCCTGTGCTTTTATGACTCTTTTCAAACCTACTGTTCTTAGAAGAAACTCCAAGTTTTTCACCTGGTGAAGGTGTTTGCCATGAAACTTTGAGCTCAGGAACGGCAGGACCCCCCTCCTTCTTGGCCCTCCCCTTTTCCCAAGGCCCAGCCCTCTCCCCCTCAGCCCCACCCTCTGGCACTGTGCTGGCTCAGGAGGACCTGCTGAGCTACACCAGCCTGTATTCTAACCCTGGTCTTGAGTTCTTAGCAAACTGCTTCACTTATCCATACAAATCCAAGGTATATTAGAAAGATTTTAGATGTTGAGCTAGACTATTGATTTGGGGATTTTGCACTAGCAACCTGCAAGTACATGTTCTAATGATTCTGTCTTCTTAAAACCACACCCAAGTTTTAGTAGTATTTGTGGAATGTCTTCGGAGTAAAAGGGACTGTACTTTAACAGACTATATGTTTTATAACATGAACAACCCAGACAGGGTCACAAATGGAATCGCCTCGCAAGTGACAGAAGACAGGTGAGAGGCAAAAAGCAACAGGTCTCAAAGATTGTAAGAGCAAAGTTGTTTTGCCATCCCCCAAAAATTCTTGAAAGAACCAAAAATTCTGAATTTTGAAAGTAAAAGGCTATCATATATAGAAATAAAATAAATGATCCTCTTCATCAGTGTTTCAAGATCTGACTCCAGATATTTTAGCAGGCCATACTGAATCCTAGCACAGAAAAATCAGATGGACTAGTGGTGAGTAAGTTCCAGGAAAACGGCAGTAATTCCTCCACTTGTGTAAAGACATACACTCACCTGCCGAAGGTGAATGTAGAACGCATTCTGGAGAAATTTGGAAGCTTCCAGGGTCCGCTTCTGAATGGCAAGGACACGGACAGCTTGGGAGCATGCTTCTAACTCAGTCACCGGCATTCTCACACTGCAGGGGGAAAAGGAGGCCCTCAGTCGAGAGCAGAGATATTCCTGTCGTGTCTCCCAGGCCGTGCCTCGGGGACTCTGTGCCCTGCAGCAGCCCGGCCCCAGGCGAGGACACGCAGCGTGACCCACCCAAGCAGGAGGGGCACTGTGCTTGAGAAATCCCATCCCCGATGGGGGCAAGAGGTGCTGGTGAGGTTGAGTGAGCCTATAAATGCCCACAGAAATATGCCTGCATTCATTCAAGTGATACAAGCAACAGTAGCAAGCTATTTAACAAAATTTCAATTTTCAGTGGAAATTTTGCCATTCCTTTCCACTTGTCCCCTGCACTCTGAGACAGGCTTAGGCTCTCTCACACCTGCAACTCTGAAGCAATATTTGTGAAGTCATTTTACTTTGCTGCAAGTGTCCTCGCTCCCCGTGTCACTGTGTCTGTCCTCTCTTAACACAGTCGGATATCTTCCTGGATCTCCACCTGAGTTCCTTTCTCCTCCTCCTCAGATCCTGAGATAAAGGACAAGTGAAGACACATGACCAGAAAAGGCACTGTGGACTTGACCGAAATCCACAGTGACCCCCTAGGTGAGTGCTGCCCACCCCTTACCTTCGATTCTCAAGGTTCTGCCCAGGGTGACATCCAGCCCAGAGAGGTGGCCCTATTAAAAGCTATGTGGCTTGGGCACGGGGACAGGTGCAGGAGCTGGTTCCGGGGCCAGGCCCCTCACCACGTCTGCTCCCCTCTCCCCCGAAGCCCCGCTGCCAAGCACTCAGGCTCCGTGATCTGATGTCCTTCTCTTCTACTCTACTCCAAACCCTTTTCCTTTTCCTTTTTTCCCTAATTATCCCCAGCTGGAGTGATTTTTCAATCGCAGTATCTAAAAAATTTCCTGTAGCCGAAAATGAGGTCTCCAGATATCAATGCCCATATGCTGGCTCCTGAAGAGAGCCGCTGGCTAGGGGGACCCTCACCAACACTCACGGGGCATCAGACATGTTCCAGGGTCGGCCACCCCCAACAAGAGTTTGCTGTGTCCCCTATGCCCGCACAGCATCCCTGCTCACAAAAATATAGTTGGCCCACTTATCGGTTATTAAGAAGCAAAAATACAAAATTGCTCATGTTTCTTACTAAAATTATCTATGAAGCGGAAAAGGGAATTGTAATAGAAAAGAACAATTTTGACCCCATGTTAGGTCTGTTCCTTTGGCTTTAACCCTGTGCCCTGTTTTCTAGGCTCAGACTTGCTATCTCTGCACCATTTGTAAAAGAAAGTTGCCTTTAGACTGAAATATCCAGGACAGCCTCTTCTCCTGGCCGTGATCTTGAAGGATGCTAACTAATCTGCACTTACGTAGAGATGGCAAGTTGCAAAATAGAGAATAACTTTGTTTTATTTTTGGAGGTTTTACAGGGGCAACATGATTTGATCCACATGGACAGCTGCAAGAACAGCGGATTCAAAGGACAAGCAATTCATACAACAAGAAGTTTCCAACAACCAACTGCAGCCCCGCCCCTTTTTAGTATAAAAGGAGACTCAATTCTGACTTGGGGAAGATGGTTCTCCAGGACACCAGTCTGCCATCTTCTGGGTCTGCTAGCTTTGCAAATAAAGTCACTATTCCTTGCTCCAACACCTCATCTCCCAGTTTATTGGCCTGTCATTTGGTGAGCAGAATGAGTTTGGACTCGGTAACAAAATGACTGCATTGGAGGTAGTATGTCTCCACTGTTTCCTCGTTTCCAATATGTAACATGCACATTATTTATGATCTAGTGCAAATAATTCATCAAAGACAACCACAAAAAGAAACTATACTCACCCAACTATCAACACTGAAGTCAAAACCTGTCAATTTTATATGCTGTTTAAGAACACAACTGAAAAACCTAACATAGGGAGTCGATTCCACGGAAATAAAATTATTTCTACTCCATCAAAACTTTTTCTTTTCTTTTCTATTTTATTTTGTTTTGCTTATTGAAAAGAAAATAAAATTCAAATCATTTTATTTCACGTACTTTTGTTATAGCTACATACTTTAAATACTACAAAAAGACTTAAATTGCAATAAAAAATTGTTCATATATTAGTATAAAGATATATACACAATCAATGGGGATTAGGAAAGGAATGGACATTTACTAAAAATCCACTGCAATCCAGTCCTTTACAAGCATATCATGGAATATAAGCTCTATTATCCAGGGAGCCTCACCCACATTCTCACTACTGAGTCCCTTAGTAATCAACCACTAAGTCACCAGCATAGAACCATGTGATCAGTATTTTAGGAATAAATGAGGGAATTAGCTCATTCAATTCTAAAACAAAAACCCTAAAATAAATACTGAACTTATTTACAGATAAAGAAAATTTGTCCCCAAAAAAGTAAAGTTTCTTCCTCAAGGTCACAAAGCTAATAACTGGTAAAGGTAAGATTTGAACTAATCTGCCTGATTCTAAAAACTAAGGTGGAAATCCCATTCGACTGGGGAGTGTCCAGCTGCACAGCCTATCACCCTATCTTTGTTCAGAGCTGGCCTTAGACAGCCTGAGACAGCACCCCATTCCTGTGGAACTTGAGGGCAAATGATAACTAAGGATTTTATATCCAGCAGTTTCTTAGGTCTCATGTATATAAAGTGTCAGCAGGTCAGCAGAAAATCTCTGGGAACCATGAGTGGGTCCAGACCGTTTTGCTGATAAGAAACTCAATCTATCAGGATAGAGTGACCTTCCCATGAGAGGCCACATGGACATAAACTAAAGGCAGCTGAACACTGGAAACTAGCAAGACCCCGGAACTCAAGCAAGGATCCCTGCCATCCCCCACCCAGTTGCCTCTTCATCCGCGTGGACATGAAGACAGAAGACCCGGGTTCTTGTCCAAGTTACACTATCATGGATTCTCACCCATAAAAAGGTACGACTCTATGCTGTCGTAAGTCCTTTCCAACTCAAATATGATGACACCAATATCTCAGCAGAATATCTGTCCCCACTTCCCCTCTTCTAATAGGAGACTATTTCTGTGGACACAAAGCAGAAATCCAATTTAAAAAACCATGCAAGAAGCCAGGCGAATTTCTGCTTAAGAGACTTTGCTCTCACGCTCAGTGAATGAAAACTCAGAAAAAGTGGTCCTTCTCCCTCAGCAAATGGGAGGTAGCCTGATATTGTGTGTGTGTGTGTGTGTGTGTGTGTGTGTGTGTGTGTGTGTGTAAATCAAATATAATCATGTCTGGGACGTGTACAGATTATTTTTAATTTCACTGTAATTTCATGGGGATGAGCCAACATTTAAAGTAATTTGAATGAAGTGTTCTGAGACAGACTCAGTCTCTTTTGGTGGAGGAGGTGAAAGGGGAGAGTAAAGGAGGAAAGAGGTAAATGAAGCAAAGAAGTAAGAATACTGCTAGGGAAAGGCAAGACGTTAATTTTGTTCCTCATTGCATCACATACAAATTAGGGACTGGATTTCCCCCGATGACTTATCGAGCACTGAGTTGCAGAAGAACAGGCGACAGCCCATTTCTCACTGAGATTGTGACTGTACGTGGCATCTTATAGACACAAATCATTTACCCTGAGCAAACACTCTAGCAGCAGGCTGTAATTCTCCTGTTTTGAGAGACAAGAAAACAGGAGTTCAAAGCGGGTAGATAACTTGACAAAAGCCAGAGGACCAGTAAACAAGAGAGGATGAATTCAAACTCAGATCTGAATGCAGAGTCTCATCTTCCCACTCCCAGGGCTGGAAAATCCTTAACACACAGGCTCCCCAGCTCCCCTGCAGTGTTCCTGGCGCCAAGCATTTCCCATGGAAATGGTCTCCAGTTCTCACAGACACAGTGCTCTGTGCAGCCAATGACCTTGATCAGACCTTGATCATCTACCTGCCACGCCCACCAGGCTTCACCATACAGGCAGGAAAGCTGGCTTTCAAGTGCAGACAAAGCCACCCTTGGTCTAACCTGGGCTCTTCTGCAGCTTCTCCAGCCTAAAGGCAGCCATGAAAGTGCTCACAGTTTGTACGTGAGCCACACTACCTCTCTCCATCTGTGTCCCCACCTATACTACTTAGCTATGAACATTTTGAGAATCTTGGAAACAAATTTTTAAAAACAGAAAAGAAAGGATTCTGGAACAAGTACTTAATACTTACAATTTTAAATGACAAGTTACAAAGTGAGTATTGACAAACCGAATCTTCCTTTCTAAATGTCAGTTTGAAGCATTTAAAAATATAATAGCAAAAAATTCTCACTTACAAAATTAACAAAAAGATAAACAATAATCTGGAATAAATTCAAAAATAATGCCCATATTCTAAATGGAGAAACTTCAGGACTGTACTGAGGGTTAAAGTAAGAGGTTTGAATGTAAAGACATAAACATATTGCATGGAGAAAAGCAGTTTTGTAAAGATGTAAGTTCTCCTAAGAATAATTCAAAACTTACTAAAAAATCCCATGAAAATTCCAATCTGATTTTTTTTTAACTTGAACAAAATATTTTGGAATTCTTCAGGAATAATAAAGTCATAATACTTGACAAGAAAATTTGGGATGGAAGAAAAGAATCAAAAAAAACAGACTGCCAGTTATTAAATAAATTTTTACAATATGTAAGATATGGTGCTGGAGTAAGGAAAGGAGATTGACAGAAGGGAACCATGAGCTCAAAAAGAGACTCTAGTGTATGTAAGTATTTTGTACAGGTGGGATTTCAAATCAAAGAGAAAATTATGAATTCGATAATTGTCCTGGGACAGAGAATCACCTGGAAAGAATAAATTCCATTCCTGTCATAATGACCACAAGATAAATTGCAGATAGTGATGTAAATATTAAAAAGTACTAGTAACAGCAAATACAACTCTTTGCTCTTATTAACTCAACTTCTCCTCACTATAACATGTACTATTATAATCTCCATCTTAGAGATTATAAAAACCTACAGAAGAGATTTATTCCATTATAAGAGAGTATTTCTAAGAATAATGTCAAAGATAAAACCCATAAGGAAGACATTTACTATCCTAAGAATAGTTTGAGCCACAACAAAATTCAGAAAACTTCCTGAACAAAATGAAAGGAAAGAAATGACAAGAAAAAGCTCTGTGATACATGTTGATGAATTCACGAAGTTAATTTTCATAACATACAAAAAGCTGTCACAAAGCAAAAAGAAGCTCCCTCACTTAAATGTGGGCAAGGGACAAAAGGAATCATTCATTTTAAAAAAGTCAAATGGCTAATGAGTGAAAAATGCTCAAAACTTCACTGGTCATCAAATGCAAACAAAAACAATGAAAAAGCACTTTTGCTTATCATATTGGCAAATATTTTTAAGATATTCTAGCTAGTGTCCATCTGTGGGAGAACAAATCATGAGCGACTTTTTCAGAGGATGACATATCAATGGATTTGTAAGCTCTGAAAAACGTACATACACACTGACTCAACTCCACTTCTAGGAATCGTTTCCTTTAGGAAAAAAAAATCAGTCCAAAAAGATGTACCCATCAGGGCATTTACACAGCACTGTTTACAAAGGTGGGAAGAAACACTGAAGTGAAATCATATCCAGCGATAGAGAATTGGTTACATATGTAATTGTGCATTTTTTCATTCCCCAATGGAGAAGGAATTTCTAGTCACTTGAAAGGAGTCTGTGATGAATATAAATGTCACATCCAGGGACTAAATTTCCAGAAGCCTTAACTAAAGGAATACACATACAAGATCACAGGAATGTCTGTACAAGAAGGATGCAACTCAAACATTCTTTCTGACAGTGGAAAATGGAGAAAACTTAACTGTCCACCATCAAGACAATGATGCGGTAAATCAAGGCGAGCTGCGGGCCCTGAGGGAGCCGGCGTTTCACCGAGGTCCAGGGCCTTGTCCACAGCAATCTCCCACCAAATGTGTCCGTGGACAAGAGACGACACCCGCACATCAGGAGACCCCTCCAATCTATCTGAAAGGGCCGGGTGAGTCTGGAGTGGGAGGACGTCCATGATATACCCCTGAGTGAATAAAGCGAGCTGCAGAAAAACATATAGTATGGTCTCATTTTTAAATAAAGCATATATACACACACCTATACATTGATTTCTCATATGTTTATATATATGTATCTCATAGGCCTAAAGGTCATGAAATATATATACCAAATTTTCAACAGCTTTTACTCTCAGGAAATAATGGGAAGGGAGTTAGGGGCCTTCCTGTACCACCACAGTTCTCTTTTCAGTATTTCAGTTAAGTATACTTGGAATTTAAAAGTTTATTTAAGTCCGAAGTAAAATGGACGATGCCTCCATAAGACAGAATGCTACACTGGTCTTTAAAAATCATGCCAGGGGAGATAGAATATTGTAGAAAAACATGTAATAAGCCAAATGGAAAATGGAGGTCTCCGAACAGTAAAAAGGGACAGAGTGCTCACTGGTTTTTATGACAGAGATGATACACACTGACGAAAAAACAGAAAATAAATGTTAAATTGTTAATTATTATCTCTGAGTAGCGGGACCAGGATAGACTCTTTTGTCCCTTTTTTCAAACATATTATATTAAATGAACATTTTTTTTCATCTGAAAAAAGCATTTTTAGACGTGTAGTACCACGCAGTGGGGAATAATACATGAATACTTACAGAAACAAGTAACTAGGAGACACCGCAGCAGCGCCACACAATGTAAAACGGGCAATCCTGATTGACACCGCTCAGTTACATAAGGATCCACAAAGTGAGAGCACCTGCTCTAACAGGGCGTGGCCCCCTTCTATTTGTCAGTTGTGTCTTCAGGGCTGAGGCAGTTCTGAGCACGGCCAGTGTCAGTTCCGGTGTCTGGATGGATGCTACTGGAGGTGAGGGCACCTGCAAGCAGAAAGGAATAACAGAAAACATCCTCTGCCTTTTCTGTCTTGTTTCTTTGTTACTTTAAAAGAGAGGCATAAATAAGATAAACTGTGTATCTCCCCTACTGAAATTTCAGTAATGAAACCGTTTTTAAAGGCTTCAGAGCTTATATTCTGTCTGTAACTGTCTTTTCAACAAAGCATCATATTTATTAAATGTTAATTGACTCAGTTAATTAACTCCCTGTTGAAACATTCAAGTAAAGAACATGAAAGGCCTTACGTAAAAGAACCACACCTGCAGTGACTAGCTCAGCTGTCTTGACGGCAATGCAGTCAGCCCCCACCATCCCGTGGCCCTGAGCTCCTGATGCTTGTAAGAGAGCACGCTGCCGCCTCAGATGGAGAGATACTGTGAAAGCATTTTTTGAACTCTACAGTACTGACAAAACATAACTGACAAATCCCAGGCTCCTTTGAAGCTGTCATTTTTGGTTTCTGGCCAACCACAGTCAATGAGCAGAACCACCCCATTCCTGAGTCATGGGACTCACGTGGGAAGAAATTTTGTAGAAATTTCCAGGCACAGAATGTAACCAACTATATGTAGAACTCTGACAAAAGAAAAGATGAAATACTCTGATGTTGAAGACACTCAAAATATTCTCCTAAGCCTTAGTAGCTGGAAAGGCTGGGCTTCTACTCAGCCACTTATTTATTTCACAGCCAGTGAGCATCTCCCACAAACCCTGTTTCCCTGTGTCTGCTGGGAGCCCCAGGCACACTCTTGCTGTCGATCTTATAAGTCACAGGGCAGACGCATGTCTCTCATGCCTGCCACCCTCACACAGGCTCACCTCCTAGCCTCACTGTCTGAACTTGGCCCCATTTTCTCACCTGTTTATTTGGTATCTGTTCTTCTGTAAGCTGCCTGAAATGCTTTTTGGAACAAGTCAGAAGAATGAGTGGGTAGAGAAATGGACAGTTGGACAGGTGAGAGGTGGGCAGACAGACAGAGAGACTCCAAGAAAAAGGGAACAAAGAAAATTCCCTATGCAGAACCCTCTTCTAGTCAGGGAAGAAAACCGCCACGGAGACGTGTGAAGAGGCAGGTGGCTTAGGGCTGTTTCCTGGATTCCATGAAAAGTCCCACCGAGAGAGAGGGTAGAACTATAAATAATAAAAGAAAAAAGCATGCATGCTTGAAAAATATATCTACAATATGTACTTTCTAAAGAATAGATTCAAATCAGCAGGGCCCAATTACACAATCTTTGGGTATTTACAGAACTGAGAATCCCATCTCCAAACCACAAGGCATCCATTCGGAGCACTGAGAGTCTACACGGGGCTGTTAAAAGCCTTCACCACAAAAGCTATGCTCTCCTGCACTTACGAGGAACGAGCAGCTGTGCTCGGGCTGCCCACGTGCATCATTTGCACCCTACAGCACCTCTACGGGGGAGGGACGCCTAGAGAGCCCCATCACTGCGGGACAGAAAACATGCCCGGGAGAGGCTAAGCCGACCTACCAGTTCTCCATCTCACAGGACTGGTCACTCCAGAGCAGGACTCGAACTCGGACCCACGTTTGTAATCACGGTACTACCGTGCTTTGTGTGCTTTTTGTGTGTATAATACATTTGTTTCTGGCATGAAAGTATATTTAATAAATGATCGGTTGTCCTGTCTATCTCATTTGCTCACAATCAATCTTTATAGTGTTGAATTGTACTCTTTTTCCGTGGAGAAAGGAACGGAACGAGCGGGTGTTAGAATGAGGTGGGGCTCCATTCTTTATCTGTTACCTCATCTCATCCAAGTCCCCAACCAGGGAGAAGGAGCAAATGTTTTCTTCATCTTTTAAAGAGAGGGCTCCACTGATGGTGACTTAACTCCAAAACCAAGTCTGGGGAAAGGGCATATTCAGCAACCAGAGCATTATCACGTGTAGGAAGGCAAAAACAGCTCACGGGAGGGCTCAGGGGGTCACCCTGATTTAATTTCAATCGATAAAACAATAATGCACTCTAAAAATACTAGCATGCAATGGATTGGCTCTTTCTTGACATCTAGCATGCTTCCACAGCCCACATGTAAAATTATCGTGAACCAGTGAAAGGAAGTGTCTACAGACAAGAAAAATCAATGCCACAGGTAAACTGAAACCCAGGCTGGAGGAAAGGAAGAGAAAGGGCATAGTAAAGAAGTGGGGAAAAGCTGGGGAAATAAATCATCACACGGACTCTCAAGCATCATCCAACAAGCATATAATCATTCGAGAGAGAGAGTTACTGAGGTCCTATTCTGTGCAAGATTGTAGAGCGGGTGAACAAAGAGTGCAGCGACCATGGTGGCAGGAAGTGGCGGGGCTCAAATACACTTCTGATCCCGGTACCTGGCACACTTGTCTTCAGTATAAAGGCAAAAAAAAAAAAAAAAGTAAAATAACTCTGTAAACTCAAAGGATTGTTAAAAAAAAAATTAAACAAAACCTAAATACCTGGACAGACAAACCACGCACATTGCTGGATCAGAAGACAGTGCTCTTGGAATGGCAGTGCTCCCCAGAACGATCCGTATATTCAACGTGGTCTCGATCACAATCCCTGCGGGCTCCTCTGCAGAAACTGACTAGCTGCTGCTACAATTCATATGGGAATTCGAGGGTCTCAGTAACCAAAACGTACTTGAAAAAGAAGAACAATGTGAGAGGACTTGTAATTCTGAATTTCAAACCTTACAACTGTATGTCTAGGTGAGATTAGAGGCCATTGTGAAGTTATTACTGTGTTTATCCGTATTTTCTAAATTCTCTACAATGAATATAACTGATACAATAAGAAAAATAAAAAGTAAGGTATCTTTAAAACATGCACACCGATTCATTCATTGGGAAAAAAATATTTTAACTATAAAGAGGTAACCAAATATCTAGTGAAAAAGGACTACTTAAAAACAAGTGTGTATTTACATTTTTCATAAATTGAAAACTGAAAAGCACAAACACATCAAGTTTCTAGGGAGACCGATGCAACATATTAATAGTTATTTTCAAAAATTCTAATTGAACAATGAAAACTCAAGAAAGGGAAAATCGCGATTGACAGCCAACTGCAAACACATGGAGAGCAAAGGCCTAGAAATCACAGTTCCTTTAACTCTGATACTAACTCAATAGAAGAGGAAATTCCTCCCTGTGTGGACAGTGGAATCCCAAGCGTAAGACAGGATACACAGTACAAACAGCACTAGAATCTGGGGTGATTTTCTTACAAGAATTCTAAAGTTACAACATTGCTGAAAAACTATAAAAACACTGAAAGACAGATTAAAACACACAGTCATATATATTATATAGAAACATATGAAGTCTGCTCCCATGTTGCATAGAAATACAAACATATTTGTTCATTTATGGGCACTGAATATTTTATCCCAGGTAGAATATTTCAACTAAAACAAATAATCAATAATACACACCTCTTGTCAAATCTACTTGATAAGGTACTCTGCTATGTAACCATAATGTGTCTAAGATAGATCTAAAATTAGTGAAAAAGATCTTTGTATGGTTTCTTGAACTCTTCTCAAAATTCCAAGCTTAATTTTAAAATAGATCTGAGCAGTATTTCTATATTAACTTTTCCCTCGTGGAATGAACAGCACAGTCTGTTGTCAAAATTCTGTCCTTACAATGATTCACGAGCACTGTATCCTAACAAAACTGCTGGACAGCAAGGCACTATCCAGACACTGTGACCAAACAAATGAAACACAAAGAAGACAGTGACCCTATTCTGGAGGGCTTACCGTCTGTGTCAACTCTGGGGTTTTTATTTGATTGGTTTCATTGGGTAGCAAAATAAAATCAATCAAGTACTTTCTTCTTTAAGCATTCTGTAAGTCATGACTCTGTTGTTAGTGTCATGAGAAGGAGAGACTAAAGCAAGACTTCATTAGGTCAATTAGCAACAGCCATCACAGGGGAGTGAGTAATAAAGAAGTTAACTGATAGCAATGCTTCTGCCTACATGAGACCTAAAATAAACCTACACTGATCTCTTTAAGGAAAATGAGGAGATGAGGGCCCAATGAGAAAAACAAAAACTAACAAGAAATCAAAAAAGTAAAGACTTTTTCATTAACGATTCCAGGAAGGAGTGGAGCATGGTGGTGAAGAGCACAGATGCTGGGGACAAACATGAGGGTCTGAACTCCCACAGCACTGGGTAGCTTTGACACTGATAAGTCAGTGAAATTTTCTGCATCCCAGTCTCCTATCCATAGACTGGGGACAACAAAAGCACCCGTCTCCTAGAACGGTCCTAATAATTAAGTTATTTTATATATAAAAGTTTAAATAAAATACCTCAGATATTATATATTACCCCAAAAGCACAAGGAAAAAGAAAACAGAGATAAATTGGAGTTCATCAAATTTTAAAACTTTGCTTCAAAGGACACCATCCAGAAAGTGAAAAAACAACACACAGCAGAAAATTTTTTCAAATCATTTATCTGATAAGGAATTTGTATCTACCAAAATAAAAAACAAAAACCAAAACAAAAAGAACCTCCTACAACTCAACAATAAAAAGGCAACTCAATTAAAAAATGAATAGAGGATCTGAAAAATATTTTTCAAGGAAAATATACAAATGACCAATAAGCACAACGAAACGATGTTCAATATCATTAGCTGTAAGGGAAATCAAGCCAAACCACTAGGAGAAACCGCTTCACACTCACTACAGTAGGTTATAATCAAAAAAAGAGTAACAAGCACTAATGAGGACACAGAAGATGCAGGGGTCGCAGCCGTTGCTGGTGAGGATTTAACACAGCCTGGCCACTTTGGAAAAACGCCTGGCAGGTCCTTAGAGAGTTGAACATTTGGTTTCTGAATAACCAGGCAATTTTGCTTCCTGGGCACACACGTAAGAGAACTGAAAACAAATGTTCACATAAAAACTCCTACAGGAATATTCACGGTGCCATTACTCATCACAGCCAAACAGCAGAAACAACACAAATGTCTATCACGTGATGAATGGGTAAACAGAGGGGCCCAGCCATACAGAGGAATATTATTCAGCAATAGCAAAGCATAGAGTACTGACCCAGGCCACAAAGTGGACAAACATTGAAAACGTTACTCAGTGTGAAAGAAGTCAGTCACAATAGATGCTTCCACTTACATGAAGTAACTCGATTTACATGAAATTTCCAGCAGAGGCAAACCCACAGAGAGAGAAAAGTGGCTCCCTGGGGCTGTGGGAGGATGGGGAAGATGGGGATGTCTGCTTATGCGTAAGGAGCTTCCTGTTGGGGGGATGAAAATGTTCTAAGATTGAATGGGATGCACAATTCTGGGCATAGAGTAAAAACCACTGTACATTTTAATGGGTGAATTGTTATTAAAACTGTTAAGAACGAAAGCACCTCGGGCCAGTACCTTCCCATAGTAAATGCAAATTGCTAAATTTTATTACAGGAAGAAGAAACTGCCCTCAGCATGAAAGCAGGAGTTCAGCAAATGTGAGTTAACCGAAATTGGACAAGAGCATTTCACTTGAAACAGTTGCTGAGTGTACACAAAATATTAAGACATGACAAGGAAAATCAGTTTGACATCACGAAGAAGCATTCTGCTTCAAATGCAGATCAAGGATTCGGCAAGCCCAGCTGCTAGAAATGACCAGAGAAGAAACCTGGTTCTTTAAACAAGCACCAGAGCCAACAAGGAAATAGTGGTGAGGAAAGCAGGCGGCCGAAAATCTGGAACAGTTTGTTACAAATAATTTCTCCACCGAAAATTCAAAAATAAAATGAAAGTGATGTAATACTGTGTTGACCTCACGTGAATGGGCTTCCTCCGGTTCTCGACAGTTTTGTAACCCCGAATGAGAGACTCAGGAAAATCAGAATGGCTCTTGGGAGTCCCCAAATGACTGCCCACCAGCACGCTGACCACCATCACATCTGCCAGGGTGGAATTGCAGAGAAGAGACCAACTCCTGAAAGGCACAGGAAATATTGACAAGGGAAGAAAAGGCTGCAGTCAGTCCTGGGACAGAGGCCCTGAGAGCAGAGGCCAGAAGGCTGCAGGTGATCTGGAGTGGCCCTGGGGCAGGAAGGGACCACGGGGGAGCAGATCTCAATTCTCTTCTCTCTCTCCCTCGGGTAGGAGAGATAAAGTCTGCATCCTTCTCACCTGGAACTGTGGGTTCTGGCTGGCAGAAGTCTTACCGACATGGAATGAATGACTCAAGACTGTGGAAAAAGGAAAGAAAGCGAGAGGGAGTAGGGAGCCAACTCCAAGAGCCTCTCAAATGCTCCCATATTTATTGTGTATAATCAAAGAAAATAGTCTTTAACAGTTGTGTGATAGTAAACAGGAACTTGGGGAAAGACAGGATGAGACAGAGCTTGTAGAATCCACAATGAGTAAAAAGGCTTAGTTTACCTTTAGGGGAGTCATGGGGAGAGGGGAACAAGATAAATTCTTTAGATATTCATTACAAAGCAGACCACCTGTCCAGCCAGGTCCGTGTTTTGGGGATAATAGACTATCTAACAGCACGCACGCCCAGCATTTATAGCTGAGGGCCTGGGTCATTGCTGTGCAATGAACAGAGTGCTATCTAAAACCTCAAATATGCAAGCAAGACATTGTCTCTGCTTTTTATGGCAAGGAGACAGGAGTGAGGATGCACAGGTGCTTGCTTGAAAGCAGTTACTAAGCACACTTTTTCTTCTTAAGGTTGACATGCGTCTGGTGTCTGTTAAATTTGTTAACCCAATCATGGGCTATCACATGGAACCATTATGGAGGACACCCTAGGATGACAAATCCTGGCTCTGGGTCTTTTCCTGCCAGCTTCGGCCATTCCAGCAGGGTCTAGACACATCCCTGAATAACGATCCCACAGAACCACCCAGACTCTTAACTCCTGGTGCTTGGAACTTAATTTTAGCTCTACACAACTTAACATAGAAAAGTTTCAGAAATAATAGATATTATATTCTTTTTATATCTCATCATAGAACTGATTTTTCTGATTGCTCTAAGCTGCTTCTACTTGGTAAAGCACCTAATTCTGCAGGTGAATTCAGTACTTTCCATTGCGCATAACTAGACAGTCTGGGCCCTCTGACTTCTATTGGTCAAATAAATACCGATACACCTAATTGATTTCATTGTTCATCAATTTCAGCCTGGAGGTGAGGGAGTGTCACTCTGTTCCTCAGCCCACCCTCTACTCTATTCTCTTCAGCAACTCAGGCCTCCTGAATACAAAACGTAGCATCTGTTTCCCTTCACCTACACTTTCCACAAACGCAACAGGGAACATCAGCCTAGAGAATGAATTCAACACAAATGTTAAAACAAAAATCTACAAACCTGAAGCAACTCCATCTCCGAATCATGATACACAATGACATGAAAGTAAGGGTGTCAGGTACAAAGCACGCGTGAGCCTGACCACCTCATTTCTATTCTTCAAAGGAAGGAAGGTTTTCATGTTTTTTATTATCATTCTTTGTCATTGTTTCTGATTAAGCCAAAAAATAGTTTATGAAATAATTAAGCACTGCAATAACAGATTTTCGCTGTATCAATTACAGAAGGCTTTCAGAGGGGATAGGAAAACCCACCTATGTAAAAAATGCAAAATTTCTTCCCCTGTTAAGAACACGTATACAAAATGCAACAGAGAATTCAAATTCATGTGGAGAGGAGCAAAAGCCACAGAATCAAACAAAGTCATTACTATGAGTCAATTCAAAATTCACTGGACAAACATGCTCAATGCATTCAAAGAATTTTAAAGGCACACTGCAAACCATTCACTTAATGATCTACAGGCTAGAGGAAGAATTTCCCTCTTTAACAGACAACAGAAATCAATAGGTTGCCCCACCAAACGAGGACCAAACAACAATCAGGTTTTTAACAGTTCTGATAAATCAGCATGTTCTAAACATCAAAATCCAGAAATTTTAAACATTCATTCACACCACAATGAAACAAGCACTTAAAAAAAAAAAAAAAAAACAATAACCCGAAGAAACTAAGCACAATTATCATGTACCTGGATCAATGGGAACTTCTTGTAATGCTGGAAGAAAGAACAGGCTATAGCCTTTTACTTAAAAAATAAAACTACATTTAAAGGTAACTGCTAAAACACATTTCATCATTCATGTTGCCTTGAAAAATCTGAGGCACTCGTATCTGATCAGAAAGGCAATTCTGAGTAATAGTATATTACAATTCAGTGCCAGTTTGTTTTAGTAGAAAAAAGAAAAACTACTGTTTCTCATCCTGCACAAAGAGTAAAGAACCTTCCTGCCTCTATCTCCTCCTATTTTCTAAGCTCATTCTCCCCAACACTTCTGAAACAAGTATGAGAACCTTTTATTCCCACCAATATGCCAAATGACAAAAGAGTATCAATTTATTGGTATAAATATATGCCTACAACTTGAACTGGAAGAGAAAGGTATCAGAAGGCTATATGGAACTTATTTCTACCTTCCTGAAATCACACACACACACACACACACACACACACACACACATTCACAGAGACACAGACATGTACACACTGAATTACTGGGCAATTCACAAGCTGAGGACTTCCAATTTATAGAAGATAACTTTGTAGTTAGTTTAAAATACAAAACTGTCAGCTTTTGAAAGCCTTCATCATCTGCTAAATCATCCAAATATCAACGAGACCCAATTAGCCTTCTCTGTAGAATATAATTTCCCATGATGGCAAAACAGACCCTAAGTAGTGGATCCAAGACTCGTGTTTATCACTACCTATGATCGTTTTTAAACACGTAAACAGATTCAGAAAGTATGTCCCAACAACATTTATTCTTATTGAAATAGCATATGTATTCAATTGTCTATACAGAAAATTGGTCCCATGATGGTGTTTAAGAGCTATTTTGTGTATTGAAATATTTATTTTTAAGTTCAGACAAGGAGGGTCTGTATTACTCAGTTGTAGAACACCTGCTTAGCATGCACAATGTGCTGGCTTCAGTCCCCAGTACCTTCATAAAAAAAAATAAAAATAAGTGCATATTTAAAAATAAGAATAAAGTTATAAAAAGAGTAAATGCAGACTAAAAACCACTGCAATCTAGGAGCCATAATTTTAATAAAAAACAAGAGTTTCTATCAAATATTCACTATATGACTATCACGGGGACAACCACAAATCGCCCCTGACAACCATCACGTGTGATTCTCAGCAACCCTACTAAGTAGACAGCGAAGAGAAACCCAGCATTGCGGATGAAGAAACGGAGCTCGGAGGAGCCGGGGACGCTGACCGTCCTGCTCCCTGTGACACCACGTCAGCCCAGGATGAGCGCTGACAGAGCTGCACTGAGGGGACACCCAGCTGTACGGAACCTTGGTGCACTGGGGAGTCCCAGAAAACACTCGAAACTGTTCAGTGAAGAACCAGCTCAAATATATTACATTGTGCCACATCCTTTAAACAGGGAACATGACTGAGACCTTTTTGATGCCTCCGTGTCCTTTCTGCCATTATCAATTATTTGCCCTCTCAGCATGCCCAGTCATGAATTGGACCCCATATGAAGTGCACTCAGATGGCAGAGCTTTTAAAGCTGTTTTATGAAGTTTGTAAGACTCTGTCTATGCCTCACACAGGCGGTCATCCATCACTTCTCACCGGTGTGGATGTACCACATGAAATCACACCTTTCTGCTTTTTAAAATCCCTCCATGTAATCCAGACTTTTCAACAGCAAAGAAGCAGCTCAACCAGAAACAGTGGATAGCTTTTCACCAAATGGACTCGAACAGCCCATCGGACTACCTGGAAGCCCTTTTTTTCTATTAAACCCACTTCCAAGGACTTCATCATTTTCTGATTGGTGGACTTGGCCTCTGACTGGCCTACTCTGAGAGCTCCCAGCCTCACATCCGGGGGTGGGAGAGGACCCTGCTGTTCGGGGAAATCAGTGTGGAAGGCGGAAATCTTCCACCCAGGTCCGCACGGGTAGAAGTGCCACAACATGCTCAGAAAATATACCGTCAGCAACCCTGGGCTCCCATGGACTGATGTCACATTAACCAAACTCATGAGAGACTGATGCAAAGAAACCAGAAATTGAATTTATTAATGTAACAGGAGATGTGAAACTACGAACCAGACTGAAATATCAGAGTTCAACTATGAGTACAGATTCTCCTCAACGGCCCAATCACGGGCAGGCAGTCACATGGCAACCATGGACAGAAGCAGAGCAGGAAGGGTTTCTAGATTAACTCAATGGACTAAATTTCTGTTATACGAACAGATCTGCTGCCCAGAAGACATTTAACGCCAATCACGGTGCACTGTCCTTTGACAGTGGCTGAGACACGACTGTGAGCACCTGTGTAACTCTCCTTTCCCTGTCCTTTCTGGGCTAAGTGATGCACAGAGGTACAGAGATCCAGGGATGCAGATACCTCTAAACACCCAAAGCCCATCCCTGGGAGCCTGGAAACCAGACAGCCAGGGTTTAAATACCAGCTCTGCCACTTACTAGCTCTGTGACCTTGGCCAACTTACTTACTCTCTCCGTGCCTCAATTTCCACATTGCAAACCTGGGATAACAATCAAATCTCCCTTACTCACTTGTTGTGAAGTTTTAAGGATTCATTTCTGTAAAACGCTCAGAAAAGAATATAGCACATTTTTGGTGCTCAACAAATGTGAATTTAATAAGAAAGTGATTTACAAGTCTCCCTACTAATCATCTTCTGTGTTTCATGGCTAGTCAGAGTCCCAAAGGAAATCCTTATTTCCCCTCTTATAAACTCTTGGGGAGCACCCTTCTCTTGCATCCCACCACCTGTTTAAACTGAGAGAAGGGATGCCTCCTCCACACTCCTCTGGTCCATGGAGAGTGCTTCCCCCTTCACACTCCTGACCCCTGGCCAACGGCTAGCACTCTTCACAATAACAGATTGAGGTGTGAGTCCGGAGAGACAAGCAGGGCATATGAAACCTTTCCTTTCCCTCCAGTGTTGGCCACCCTTGGGAAGCACCCAGGATGCTCAGCTCCATGGTAGGATGGGGCAGATCATCTTAAGGGAAGGCTCGCTGTGGCCCAGAGTTACCTGGGACTGCGTGAGTCTCTAATTCTGGGACACAGTATCATGACACGCATTTTCCCACAGCCCTGAATTTCATGGAGAACGTGGCTTCATCAGTAATAAAGGAGACATTTATCGCCTGTCTGTTCTTCTGTGTCATCTCTCAGTTGGCTGCTGGAGAAAACATGTGTATAAGTATTGGGTCCACTTAAGCCCCAATATATATGAAGTACCAAAAAATTCTGTGGCTTAACATTGGTTCAGGGCGACTGTGTAACGGTCCTGACTTTGCTGATGCTAAATTATGGGTATAGGAACTATGGAACCTCCTCAAATATCTTTCATCATAAAACCAGCTTTTCTTATTTTCCTGTTTCTTAGTAATTGCCAAAGACTCTAAAATGATGGCTTCATACAAAACAGGAGCTAAACTTTATGAGCCCTTTGACATTCCCACTGTGCTAAACAATTTACATAATTTCTAATTCTCACAATTCTGCAAAGCATATACGAGCATCCCCATCTCACAGACGAGGGAGAAACTCAGAACAAACTGACTCAGGCTCACGTGGCTCAGTGGCAGTGCGTGCACGCAAACCCAAGTCAAATCACTACACCCCTTCTCCTATGTACAAAATCACCTCCCACCAAATGACACACAGCGGCTGGGTCAATACTCAGGGAACTCAGTACACTTTTCAGCTTTAAGGTGCTCAAGAGGCCGCTTCTAGCTGCTTTATAAAATCCCGGCTCACTGGTTGCTAACACTGGAATAAAAGACCGATTTTGCCATTGTTTGCACAGCAAGTCTGAAATGTTCACAGCGAGATGACAGAATAAAACAAAGATATAAGCAGAATAATTTTTCCAGGTAGACAGACATAATGGACATTGTGCTATTCTGAAGCACTAAGCAAAGGAATCAAAGCAAAAAAATATTTGTTAAGCCTTCTTTTACAAACAGGAAAATTAAGACTGTATGAAGGTGCAACAGCGCCTCCTATGGCTAAAAAGACCTTCCAGGTTGCCGGGAAAGATGCAACACAAAAATTGCCTGTTGAATCAGAAACAAGAATCAGATAACTAAAAGCTTATGTAGCACTTACTGCAGTTTGCTTCGGGGAAGGGAGGGGTATTCAGTACTTAATCTGACATTGCTAATACTCTTGAATATAAACAAAAGACACAGGCTCATGGAAACTCATCTTAGAAGAGGAAAGAATCCAGTCCAGCCACTTCATTTTACAGGAGGGGAGACTGAGATCTGGGATCTGTCCTTCCGGCAATCAGCAGCAAAGCTCTCTCTCCTAGGCCTCATGTCATGCACTGTAGCAAAAACCAACAGATCTGTACTAGACCTCTATTCATAAAAGTCACGTCTGTATTTTTCCAACAGTAGGTAATCTAAGTATCTTGCAAAATACTTCTCAAAGAGCCAGGAAATCATACAAGTGTATTGAAATACAAAAACATTTATTTGCACATTAAAACAGCATGAGCTTTATTCTATTAAAAAAAGTGACATGTCAAATCAATGTTTTGATATTTTAAAACCTATTAAGCATGCAGAAAAATAAATCAAAATTTCTTTAATCACAAAAGAAAGAAGCTTATTCCCTTAAAATGATCAATGTGGATTTTTCTAAACTTAATAGTTCTGGTCAGATTTCTACGAATTTAAATGTCTGAGTGGATGGTTACACGGCAACATGAATTCTGAGTTGTAACAACACACATTCTGTGTAAATAATCTTCAAGGCCGTCTGCTTAAGGTGATTTAACTAGTCTCTGTCTCACTAGAATGATACAGATTTCATTAAACCTTCATACTGCACACACACACAAAACCCTGAATCCTTGTTACTTTAAGCCATATTCATATATTCATATATATGCATATTGAATATGCATCAGAAACAAGCCACCCTCTTTAGTATTCAGAGTTGATCCTTCTAAACTATCTGTCCTTGTGACAGCATATTTTTACTAAGCAGCTCTTGGGTGCTTCGTATACAAGGCGTCTACATCTCACCGTCAAACAAGGTAAACGGCATCACTCAAATTTCACAAATGAGGAAATGTACTTAAGCCATGAAAACAACTTACATATTCATCATCAGGAAAGAAAAGAGTAAAGATTTTACTTACAGTATTCACTGACAAAACTTTCCTCCATACTAAGACTACATAGAACAAATTCAATCTTTGTAAATTTTTCTGTCAATAAGCACCACTAGAGAAAAACAAGCAACATCATTAGCAATGGTTGGACTTTCAAAGCCCACTCCTATTTTGCACTATAATCATTTTTAATGTTTTGTTTTTAGTGTTTACAGAGCACTAAAATAAAAAAATATAACCTTTTTAAGTCATTGCCTGAGAATGCAACATTTGTGAAAATGTACAATTTCAATTTATGCCACTCTGTCTCACATTCTCACTGGTGTGTCTCCTTTGAAGGCTTCATCAAACTGAGACCGCTAAAATCGTTCATTTATGGACTCACAGGAGTTCGGGAAACCACTCTACATGGGGCTGATCAGAGGAGCCATTGAGAAAGCATCCTGTGCAGCCTGGGTTCCAGCCCTGAGTCTGCCAGCGCCAGCTGTGTGAGATTTTGGACAAGCTGCCCCATCTCTCAATCCCTCAGCTGCAAAAAAGGAGACACTGATACCTACCCTTAAACACCTGCTATGAGGTAAAACATGAGGAAAGCATTTTAGCCTTAGGGAGGTGTCCACTCAGAGCAAGCTTGGTCATTATGATGATGAGGATTACTTTTAATAAGTTAAGGCAGACAAAAAATTAGAAATCACCATAAAGGAGAAACATTTTATGTCAATGAGCATTTCCTTTTGAATGGATTGCAGAATGTTTTATAGAATTTTTTCATAAACCAAATTTTGTCCACTAATTATAGATTTACAGGTTCATGGACATGTCTCCAGAAAAAGAATTAGAGGCCTCTAACCTCTGAATACTAAGAAAGAAAAGTTTAAAAAAAATCACGGGGGAGATTATACCTCACTTGAGAGAGTATGTGCTCAGCATGCATGAGACCCTCAGTTCAGACACCAGTAACTCCATTTAAAGACTTTTTTTTCAAGAAATGGAGAATTAAATAAAAAAGATGGAGGAATACAAAGTTTTTTAGAGACTCAACTCAGATTAAAGATGGGGGAAAAATATCCATTTCTCATAGGAAATCTTGAGAACTATGTAAACCGGATCTGAGTTGTCTAATCTTTTAACATTATTCATGAATTCCTATTACCAAGTCTTAAAACTGCCTGATAACCCACAGTGGTGATACTGATCATAACAGCTGCCAACACGGATCGAGCTCCGGCTAGGACTGCTCTGTTCGGCCATCTCTGCCCCTGAGGCCTCACCAGGCTGAGAGTACTAAATTTTGTCATTCATGAGCATCTCGTGTAAGTCCTCCCTTTGTGCTCCTCACTCTCCCCTCACCAGCCCCTCTGAGGGAAGCACTGTTATCATCTTCCCCACCCGCAGATAAGGCCACTGAGGCACGGAGACTAAACCTGCTCCAGGTCACATCGGCATTAAAGGACGTCTATATTTCTGCTGTTTTACTATTGACAAAGGAATCTGAGATATCAATTCAAGGGAGACTGTTAAATAATCAAGTCTGTCAGGTCTTCACCTCAAAGAGCAGATACTATAGATTCCTGATGTAGGATGAGGCTGCCGCCACAAACTGACTCAGCTTGAAATTAATATCCAAGATGAAGCAGCGGATACACGTAAATATTCACGATTGTCAACTCCGCTCACGGGTCTGGGCCCTTCACTGCCTGAACGGGGGTGAAATCCCCACCCCTGTCAGGGATGGAAGCGCGGCTCTTCCCAGTGTCACCCAGGCTTCACGGGCTGTTTCCCCCCACAGGCTGTCCTCAACGATTAAAAATCTCTCAAGATTTTTACACCATGCAAAACTGAAAGACATTTCTGCAGATGGAGCACTTTCTCAGGCTTAAAAAATGTTTGCTTACACTCAGCATGGGGGAAAATAACACATTACTCTGCAAAGTCTCTGAGCCTCACCACTCACAGGAGTAGAATGGCCTCAGCAAAAGATGACTCTTCACGGATGAGAACAAAATAAATCCGCCCCCAACCACAGGCACTCCCAGAGACAGCGCTCAGCAGTCTTCTGCACACTCACGGTTGTGCAGCCCTCAACACCTTCTATTTCCAGAACACTTCATCACCCCAGAAGAACACCCCTGTCACTAGCAGTCACTCCCCAACCCCCCTCCACCCAGCCCCTTGCAACCATCACCTGCTCTCTGCCTCTGCATGTGCCTATTCTGAGCATTTCAGATCACTGAAGTCAACAATATGTGGCCGTTTGTGTCTGCTTCCTTTCACTTAACGTGCTGTTATCAAGGCTCGTCCATGTTGAAGTGGTATCAGCATCTCTCTTTTTTTTTTTTTTGAAAGTGTTAAAGTTTATTAGAAGTTGGTAAGTACTATCAAAAAGAGTAGAGAGGAGCATATGTGATTGGGTTTCAAAGGGAAAAGGGCGGGTTGAGCAGTCAGGGTGGACTTCCCAGAGCAGGTGGCATTTTTCATATTCCCCTTTATTTATTTTTTCTTTTTTATTCACTCTTACATCTGAATAATGTTCCACTACATGGAGATACTACATTCTGTTTATCCATTCAGCAGCTATGTACGGACGAGGTCCAGAAGAATGAGTGTAAGAGGTGACTAGGCAGGGATGGCATTTAAGCAAAGGGCAAGATGTGCTTTGAAAAAAAAAAAAAGCCAACAAACAGAGGCACAAGGAAATTCAGCGTGTTTCTGAGAAAGTGCATGCTTGCTTCAGCATGACTGCCGTGCAGGGCTGGGGGGGTGGGGACTGACAGGAGTCACAATGAGGGAGTCACCTGAGAATATTCCCCATGCAAGCAGCTCAGTCATTTCTCCTCCTTCATCCTGTATTTTAGAGCCATTTTTGATAGGTTTTCTATTTCAAGTAACAGTACTTTGTTACACATCTGATCATCTGCATCAGATCACCTTACCTCCAAGCCACAGAAAGTCATTCACTGACTGGAGCAGCTCCAAGACATAATGGTGATGGACCAGGGAGTCCTGCAGCATCCCGGCCTGCAGGCACAAACCCCCACATGTTCCATGGTGATGTCCGGAAAGTAAAATGCATGGAAATATCTCACTACTTGTGCACGATATCTGCCCCCAAATTGCCCCAAAATCATGCTGGCAAAGCACTACTGAGCCCTCTCACTACAAAAAAAAAAAAAAAAAAAAAGATAGAGAGAGAACAGAAAAGAAAAGAATAAAGCTAAGTAGGCAAAATTAGGGTCTTCCATTGAAAACCAGCAAGCATCACTGCCAGTATCTCAGCTGGAATGGTCCTGTCTTCAAAAACCACTGCGCAGTTACATTGCAAACGTGATAGACATATATGTATTCCACGTAGATGATATTACAGTAGGATTTTTCTTTTCGAAATTTCCAGTTGCAACATTAACACAAGAGAGTTTATGTTTCAGCTTTAAAAAAATCAATTATCTTCCATTTTATTAATTTTGAACCTATTATTATTTTATAAAGGGTGCTATGCTGCAAATTATAAACCAACGGTTTGCCTTCTGCCAACAAGAACTTTATGACTTCACTATTTCAGAGCAAGATTTAATGATGCTTTGAGAAGTGGGGCCTGGGGCGCTCACTAACAGCTCTTTAAATACTGACAAGGATGTGCTATTTAAGTAATGCAAAGGCTCTAACTCTACATTAACTCAGAATCCAAAGAAACTACACCAAAGCCTTACTTTATCATTTTTAAATTTTGCTATTCTTTTGAATATTAAATTTCTTAAAAGATAAGATTTTTTTTTTGAGAAAGACAGCAGCTGTATTAAATTTCCTCTCACCAAGAAAGCAATCTTTATCAAGAATAAATACCCCTATGGAAATCCAAAAGACGGGACGTTTCTAGCTAAGTGAACATGCAGATCTCAACACAAGCCTAAATCCTATCAGATCTCACTCGAACGAGCTCAACAAAGTCCTGGACTACCCTGAAACTTAGCTCTTCTGTTCCAAATGTTGGCTGAGCTAAGATCATTACACAAGGCAGGGAAGAAGAGAAAAGTCCACCTGGCTGCATCCGTTTACTTCCAGCCACAATGTGATGCTAGGGGGTCCCCGTTAATAAGCCCTCCCCATGAGGAAATCTGGCATCCACAATGCCCCTGCCGTCCCCAAGCAGCCCCGACGCCCCTCTCCCACTGGTGGCCCCCCAGCCTGTCAATGGTCTTCTAATGACCCTCCCAGTTGGTGGCACTCTCCCCCTCTTCCCCGCTTCACACACACACACACACACACAGCCAGGACAGCCTTCCCAAAGAACAAATTTGATTACATCACCCCCACTTCAAACCCTTCAGAGGCTCCCTGGTAGAGTTCTAGCCCCACCCCCGAACCTGCTCACCCAGCCTCACCTCAGTACCCAGGTCCCCAATGATCTCAGGTGCCTCCTGACCTGCTGCTACTTCCCACTTGCCTCCAGGCTCATTTTGACTGTTTGTCAAGGAAGCCTTCCTTCCCTCGAACCTCTGCACTTTGGGTTAGGTGCCCCTGCTGTGTTCCTAGAACATTCTACGCTAAGACAACTTCTGACACTGCTAAGCTCTCAAGAAGCAATACATTTTGCTT